>NW_026522045.1:5000000-10000000 GCF_021234435.1 Artibeus jamaicensis | reverse complement strand
GAGCATCAAACCTTTCACTCCTTGTTCTCCTTGGAGTCCTCTGTCACCTGGAGATCCTGGAGGGCCTGGGGTACCTGGTTCACATATCTCATCTCCTGAGATAAGAATAAAAAAGAATAGCAAGTTAATTGTTGTGAAATGCCCAGAAGACTAAACAAAAAATAAATCTGACAGGCTAGAAGAAAGACTTCTTTACAGCTACTTCTCTGTAGTAATAAAACTAACTATAAGCAAAAGGAAAATATAATATTGGCAAAAATTTGAAAAGCAAATTGAAACATTAAAGAATCACCAAAAAATCAAAGTAGAAGCAGCCATAGCATCTATTAGATATCAGCAACACAAAGAATGGTGCCAAATTTCAATTAGATTCACTTATAAATGAAAACAAAATATGACAGTAGAATTTACAAGAAAAGAATAGCTTACTAGGAGGGATGTGAGGACCTGGAGGGCCAGGAAGCCCTGGAAGGCCAGGAGCCCCAGGGTTTCCACCTAGTCCAGGAGATCCAGGAAAGGAAATTCCAGGTGGACCTTCATCTCCTTTCTGTCCTCTTTCTCCAGGAAAGCCAGGGGGGCCAGGAGGACCCATAAGTGCAATCCCTAAGATAAAAAAAATTACCCATTGATTCTGATAGAAAGAGACAATTCACAAAGCTAGCATTATTCTGCCTCCTGTCTTCAGAGGTATATTCTGCTGTTTTGTGAGACATTATGGAAAACAAAAAGGAAAAAATACCAATTGAAATAATGAAAATGATATTTTGGCAATAGTACTTTGGTTCTAAGTGAGACAGTAAGTAATAAGATCTTCCTCAAATGTGTAATGCCTGTTATGTGCTGTTTCCTATGAGAATTAACAGCTGAGAAAAGGAGGAAAAGTTTCAAATACTGTATGTACCAGTCTGAGTGTGGGAAAGAATTAATTTAAAGTAGCTTTATTACTTTTGGAAATGTGTAATGACTCTCCATCCACTCTTCTTTGACACCTAGATCTTTTAATCTCAGAAACATTATGAAGCCTTTAGCAAAAGAAAAAGAAGCATTTCAAACTTTCCATGTGTCTCTTTCTGGACATTCTTCTGTTCCACTACCTCTATCTGCACCACTGATGAGCCTTTTCATTACAACAGCTTTACAATGTTTTAAAAACTGGTAAGGAAGATATACCCTTTTGTGTTCTTTAAAAAACATCTTGACGATATTGATAAATTTACTCTTCTAAATGAATTGTATAATCAGCTTGTTAGTTTCATTGTAAAAAATCATTGGAATTTTGAATTAGATTAATTTGACTTTAAGGATTAAATTTGGTAGAATCACCTGGTCTAACATCAAATAATGGTTAAGTATATCTCTCCATTTTATTATTAATTTTATATTATTTAATAATATTTCTACAAAATTATGCAAAGAGGTCTTATACATCTTTTGCTGTGCTTATTTGTTAGTTAATATACTACTATAGTAAATTTTACTGTTATTATTATTGTTAACTTGATTTTTTCTGTTATATGTTTAATTTTTGTATTGCTAGTATAGAACAAAGCAAATTATTTATGTATGCAATCGTATCTGGCCACCTTGCAAATGTTTAAGTCTTGGTAATTTGTCATTTAATTATTTTAGTTTTTCTGGGTAGATAATCATATGGTTTGTGGATAACCAACATTTTTTGTTCCATTCTTACACTTCTTTTTTCTTCCAGACTTAGTACAACTGGCTGTGATCACCAGTGTAAGGACAAACAGGACTGGTGTCTTTGAGTATCTTTATCTTATTTTTTTACTTGAATGAGAATATTCCTGATGTGTCACTACGAAGTATGACATCTCCTGTACAACCCTGCACTTCCTATATGAAGTACACAGTTTCATCAAGTTAAGGTAGTTCCCTTTTAAACATTTTTTCTTTTAAAAATGAATGGAACAAGTATAAAGGACACATGGACAAAAACTAAGGGGGGTGGAAATGGGAGGGAGGTGGGGAGCACTGGGGCATGGGTTGGGATAGGAGTAAAAGACAGAAAACTGCACTTGAACAATAATTAAATTAAAAAATTAAAAAAAAAAGAAGTGGTGAAAGTGGAAAACCTTGTGTTGTTCTTGATCTCAGTGGAAAAGTTAATAGTTTTTGCTCGTTAAGTATGATGTTGGCTGAAGGTGTCTCATATATGGCATTTATTATATTGAGGAATGCTCCCTCTATTCCCACTTTGTAGAGTGTCTTTATCATAAATGCGTACTGTAGCTTTTCAAAGACTTTTTCCACATCTTTTGATATGATCATGTGATTTTTGTCTTTGCTTCTGTTTATGTGATGTATTACATTTACTGATTTGTGAATGTTGAACCATCCTTGCATCCCTGAGTGAATCCCACTTGGTCATGGTGTATGATCTTTTTCATGTATTGTTGGATGCGGTTGCCAATATTTTGTAGAGGATTTTAGTGTCTATGTTCAGCAGTGATATTAGCTTGAAGTTTTATTTCTTTCTTTTTTGTCTTTATCTGGTGTTCGGATTAGGATGACATTTGCTTCATAAAAAGAGTTTGGGAGTCTGCCATCATTATGAAATTTTTGAAATAGTCTCTGAAGGGTAGGGATTACCTCTTAAAAGTTTCATATAGTTCTCCTGTTAAATCATCTGGTGCAGGGCTTTTGTGTTTTGGGAGATTTTTGATTAGTGCTTCAATTTCTTTTGCTGTTATTGGTCTGTTCAGGCTTTCTGCTTCTTCTTCATTGAGTTTTGGAAGATTATATTTTTCTAGAAATGTGTCTATTTCACCTAAGTTTTCAAATTTCTTGGCATACAGACCTTTATAGTAATTTCTTATAATCCTTTGTATTTATGTGGTGTCAACTGTAATCGCTCCTCTTTCATTGCTGATTGTGTTTATTTGGGTCCTCTCTCCTTTTCTTGATGAGCCTGCTTAAAGGCTTGTCAATTTTGTTTATCTTTTCAAAGAAAAAGCTCCTGGATTCATTGATCCTTAGAATTGTGCTTTTAGTCTCTATGCCATTTAATTCCGCTCTAATCTTGGTTTTACTCTTTCCTTATACTTGCTCTGGGCTGTCTTTGTTGTTGTTCCTCATGTTCTGGTAGGTGTAGGTTTAGGTTGTTTGTTTGAAATGTTTCTATCTTTTTTAGATAGGCCGGTATTGCTATGAACTTCCCTCTCTGGACTGTCTTCACTGTGTCCCATAAGTTTGGGGTTGTTGTGAGTTCATTTTCGTTTGTTTCCAGAAACTTTCTGATTTCGTGCCTAATTTCATTCTTGACCCATTCATGGTCTAATAGCATGCTATTCAATCTCCAATGATTTTGAGTGTTTTGGGTGTTTTCCCTTGGGGTTTGTTTCCAATTTCAGTCCCTTGTAGTCGGAGAAAATGCTTTGGATGATTTCAGTTTACTTGAATTTGTTGAGCATTGTTTTGTGTTCTATCATGTGGTCTATCTTTGAACATGATCCGTATGCATTTGAAAAGATAGTGTATTCACTTTCTTTTTTATGAAGGGCTCTATATATACTAGTTAAGTCCCTTTCATGTGTGGCATTGTTCAATGCCATAATATCTTTGTTGATATTTTGTTTGGAAAATCTGTCTATTTTTGACAGTGGGGTGTTACATTCCCCTACTATAATTGTGTTGCTGTCAATATCTTTCTTGAACTTAGATCTAAGATTTTCTTTATATATTTGGGTGCTCCTATGTTGGTTGCATATATTTACAATGTTTATGTCTTGGTGGATTCTTCCCTTGAGTATTATGAAGTGACCTTCTGGATCTCTCTTTATGGCCCCTTTTTATTGTAATATTTTTAAATATATTTTATTGATTATGCCATTACAGTTGTTCTATTCCCCCCCCCCTTGATATGAGTATTGCCACCCCAGCTTTTTTTTTCCTTGGCCATTTTCTTGGAAAATTTGTTTCCAGCCCTTGAGTTTCAGTCTGTGTAGGTCTTTTTTCCTGAGGTGGGTTTCTTGTAGTCAGCATATGTGTGGGTCATCCTTTCCTATCCATTCAGCTATTCTATGTCTTTTGATTGGATCATTTAATCCATTTACATTTAAGGTTATTATTGATAGGTACTTATTCATTGCCATTTTATACCTGTTTTTCTCTTTGTCTCTCTCTTTTCCTTCCTATCCTTAAAGCAGTACTTTAAGTATTTTTTGTAGAGCTGGTTTTGTGTAGGTGTATTCTTCTAGCTTTCTTTTGTTTGGAAAACTCTTTATGTGGCCTTCTATGTTGATTGAGAGCCTTGCTGGGTAAAGTAGCCTTGTGTGCAGGCCTCTGGTTCTCATTACTTTGAATATCTTTTGCCATTCTCTTCTTGCTTGGAGCATTTCTATGGAGAAGTCAGCACCTAACCTTATTAGGGCTCCCTTGCATATTATTTCCTTTTTCTCCCTTGCTGCCTTTAAGATTCTCTCTCTTTCTTGGAATTTTGCCATTTTAATGATAATTTGTCTTGAAGTGGGCCTCTTTGGGTTCCTCTTGATTGGGACTCTGTGTTTCCTGAATTTGTGTCAACAAATGCAAAAATAAATAATCCAACACTGCAAAAATAAATAATCCAATTTAAAAAATGGGCAAAGGACCTGAATAGACTCCTCTCCAAGGAGGACATACAGATGATCAATAGACATATGAAAATATGCTCAATGTCATTAATCATCATAGAAATGCAAACTAAAACCACAGTGAGATATCATCTCACATCTGTCACAATGGCTATCACCAATAAATCAACAAACAACAAGTGCTGGTGAGAATGTGGAGAAAAGCAAACCCTTTTCCAGTGTTAGTGGGAATGCAGACTGATGAATTCACTGTGGAAAGCAGTATGGAGATACCTCAAAAAATTAAAAACTAGTCTGCCTTTTGATACAGTGATCCCACTTCTGGGAATATATCTGAAGAACCCAAACCACTAATTTGAAAAAACATAAGCACCACTTTTTTGTTGCGGTGTTATTTATAATCATCAAGATATGGAAACAGCTTAATTGCTCATCAGTAGATGAGTGGATGAAACAACTAAGGGACATTTATGCAATGGAATACCCCTTGGTTGAAAATAAGAAGAAAATTTTATCCTTTGCAAGAGCATGGATGGACCTGAGGAACATTGTACTAAGTGAAACAAGCCAGTCAGAGAATGACAAAAACCATATGATTTCACTTATATGTGGAATCTAATGAAGAAACTGAACTAACAAGCAAAATAGAGACAGACTTATACATAGAGGGCAGGCTGACAGCTAAGGGCAGAAGGGTATGGTGCAGGATTGAGAAAAAATGGAAAAGGATTCATGTACATGAACAACAGTGTGGTGATTGCAGAGGGCATGGGGATTTTAGGGAGTTAAATGGCAATGAAAAATTATAATTAAAAAAACAAAAAACATAAAGTAAAATCAATTCAATTGATTTGCTTTTAAGTATAGGTGAAAAATTTGTTGAGAGAGTCTAAGAGTGGAGAAGTTTTTTTCAATTAAAAAGTACTCATGTCTAATGCCATGTTCACCCTGGGACTAGTATGATAATGTTTTATATGTGATTAGTCAAAAAGCTCTGAACAGAAGCACATTAGTATAGCTGCTTTTACCTGGAGGTCCAGGAAGGCCAGGTGGACCCTGTATTCCAGGAATTCCTCGCTCTCCTTTTTCTCCAGGCAAGCCAGGCAACCCCATGTTTCCTTTTTCTCCTATAGTTACACCAATCCCTGGCCTATGAATTACCTTTATTATAAAAGAAAAAAATTAAAGAACTCAAAGAGGAAGAAGTTTGTTCTCCTCAAGGTAACATAACAACTACATATGATCACAATGTCGTCATTTTCACTAAGTGCTCTGATGCAAAATCATTGGCTAATACATAGATTATGATTCACATCTATATCACTTCTTCAACTGACTAGAAATTGCCTCAAACTAGTAATAATATTACTACTCTCCTGAACTCCAAGATTAGAGAGCTATAATTATTTTAGATGTCTCTTATCTTATAATTCACATTCAATTCATTTCAATCACCTAATCAGATCATTCTTCACTTCAAATGTCTCCCTATCCTTACCTCACTCTTAGACTAAGAGAAGCACCTCTGAACTTTTACTCTTTTTTTTAAGATTTTATTTATTTATCTTTAGAGGGGAAGGGAAGGAGAGAGGGAGAGAAATATCAATGTATGGTTGCCTGTCACAGGTCCCTTGCTGGGAACTGGCCTGCAACCCAGGCATGTGCCCTGACTGGGAATCAAACCGCAATCCTCTGGTTCACAGGCCCGTGATCAATCCACTGTGCTATACCAGCCAGGGCTGAACTTTTACTCTTGAATCCAAATCTACTGCTAGGATATGCTTGTTTAAAAACCAATGTTTTGTGTTTAAGGATTCAAAATTGTTCACTACTTTTTACTATATCTGATGCTATTTTTAACCCTGAATTGTGTCAAGTCACTTTTCACTTCCAATGCCTTTCTCATTTTTTCATCTGCTGCTATTTCTAGTGATGAATTTTTAGTAAAGTAAGGTCACTTCATGCATCTTGAACATTCTTGTCTTTGTTTTTGAATATGCCATTTTAAACATCAGTAATGCCTTCCTTCAATCTTTTCCTTCAGCAATCCACATTCTTCCTTCCTCATTAAAAAAATTACCTCTTCCAGGAAGTCTCTATTGATTAAAATCAACTGACTGGTTATTCCTTTTCTCTGTCTTCTCAGAACCTCGGCACCTAAAGGATTTCATGTTAATAATCTAAATATAAAGAAATTAAACTCAAAGAGCTATAAAGGTAAATAAGCCCTAGATTTAAGAAAGTGTCAGTCCAAGGTACAAATCAACACCTACTGACAAAGTGTGGTATTTTATTTGACATAAGAAATATTTGGACAAAAGAAGAACACTAAAAGTTGTGGGACTTAGAATTGGAATAGTAATTCAAAGAGGAAAGTGAGATGCTGAAGGGAACTGCACTTTCAAATTTTCAATTTCTTCTGATATTCACCAAAATTTTTCATCTCATTTGATAAAGAAAAAATATTTAACAAAACCAAAAGTATATCCTCATTAAATCTAGTAAGATACTAAGTATCAATATCTGGGCAAAAAGAATAAAATTGATATTAGAACATACAGGTTTTATGGCACTTGCACCTTGCAGCTTTACTGCAGTTTAAAGTCAAGAGTCTTACCAAATTTCAACCAAAGGAAAACCAATCTGTTATAAATTGCAGCAATAATATTTTATTCTAAATAAGATTAGAAGTACATTTGATTTAAATTTCATGGAAATGCAAATATGACAGAACATCTGTACATTCCTCCCCAATTCTTCTTTTTTTAAAGATTTTATTTATTTTTTAGAGAAAGGGGAAGGGAGGGAGAGAGAAATATCAGTGTGTGGTTGTCTCTCACGTGGCCCCCACTGGGGACCTGGCCCGCAACCCGGGCATGTGCCCTGACCGGGAATGGAACTGGCAACCCGCTAGCTCGCAGCCCATACTCAATCCATTGAACTACACCAGCCAGGGCCAATTATTCTTTCATAGAATAGTTTCCTAGATTTGTTATTAAAAGCCCCGAGAAGTACACATTCAGTGAAAAAAAGAGGCGTGACTCAATTACAAACTTAGAAAACCTATTATGACTAAATCCTTTCCCCTGAGTTCTGCTAGGGAAAGAACCAATTCTTAGTTCCCCAACAATTTTTTTAATTTAAACTTTGTAAGCAACACTTGTACCACCTCTGGTTACCTGATAAATGATTTGTCAATCATGATGCAAAAAAAACCATAATGTCATGATTTTGGAACTTTACCATGGAGATGTAATACACAGACAGAAAAATACAAAGACTCTGAAGTCAACATCATGAAATGTTTAGATGTAAAGATTTTTAAGACAGTAGAAGTTGAAAATGACTTGGAATTTTGTGTTCTACTAGGAAAGAGAACAGAGTATATAATTAACGCATAAAAATGAAAATACATTAATAAACTTAGTAAATGAAGACTAAAAAATAACTTACAAGTCCAGGTGGGCCAGGTGGGCCAATGTCACCTTTTTGGCCCTATTCAATACAATTTTAAAGTAGATTAGTAAAAAATCACATGAAAATATCCATTTCTTCAAAAACATAACAGATAACTAAGTTCCATAAAGACCGAGAAATCCATTATAAAATAGATCAAAAATATATAACATAAGGTAAACAAAACAGTAGTAAGCTAAAGCCTAAGAAGACCTGTGATGTTCTTTCAGATTTACTAGCTATATGATCTTGACCAAAGCAATTAATTTGTCTGCGTTATCTGGAAGTCAAGATTTTAAGATATTTCTAGCTCTAACACTCTTTGATTTTAAGATTGGTATTTCTAAGAAAATATTTTATAAAGAAGATACTGAATAAGGGGGGTGGAAATGGGAGGGAGGTGGGGAGCAAGGGGCAGGGGAGGCTGGGATGGGAAAAATAGACAAAAAACTGTACTTGAAAAATAACTAAATAAAATTAATTAAAAAGAAAAAGAAGATACTGAATAAAAAGTGGTACCACTAGAATTAGTTAAAACCATTACATTTTTTTTTACATTTAGCCATATTCCCTGTCATAACATTTGTCAAGGGCAGTAATTTCCATCATTGACAGATATGTTATAGCTGATGGACTTAAGTATCATCAGAAATAGCTAATAAATCATAATTGTTCCTGTAAGTTTGCATTTAAAAGCTAAAGACAGGCAAATTCAGACAAAAATGTTACCCTTAACCAGTAGCTATAACAGCATGAAGAACACAGTATTCTACCATTACTCCACTGCCAAAACCCAAGGATAGATGTCTCTCTCACACCTCTGTTCTCATTCTAGACTTATTCATAAAAACCTTTCAACTATCTATAAGCTCCTTTTAGTTAAAGAAGTTACTCTGCACTATAACTTTACTTAATACTTGAAAAACAATCTTACTCTCTGAGTATTTATATCTTCCTTTATTCTAGTTGTGCCTCTTATGCCAAGATAGAACTTAGATCTAATTTAGAGATAAACCACCATTAAAATATGTGCCCTCGGAATACATTTAATTTTGTAACACCTTGCCTACAAAACAAAGCTTTTCAGTTTTAGGGTTTTTAAAGATATATTTTTTAAAGATTTTATTTATTTATCTTTAGAGGGAAAGAGAAGGAGAGAGGAAGAGAAATATCAATGTATGGTTGCCTGTCACGGGTCCCCTGCTGGAAACTGGCTCACAACCCAGGCATGTGCCCTGACTGGGAATCCAAAATTGATCCTCTGGTTCGCAGGCCCGCACTCAGACCACTGAGCCACACCAGCCAGGGCTCAGTTTTAGTTTTCATAAAAAGCAATTAGAGACCATAGAGACTTAAAAACTGGTTATTTTGTGATCTTCTATACATAGGGGAATTAAGTGCTTCACACATTATTTCAAAGTCACTTTTTAAATAGGCAACTAAAAAAATTGTCAGGCTGCATAGCCAAATTAAAAACAAAAAAATAAACAACAACAAAAAAGAATTAGCCACAGACTTCTAGGCAATAATTTTATAGAACATGGAAATACTTAATGAAGACATTCTAGATCCACGGCTTATAGGTCTTTTCAGTAGGAGGACCTCACTAAAATGGTGCTGAGTTTTCTTTCTGGAGAACAAAGTTTTGCTGATACATGTTCAAAGCAAAGGCAGCAACTTTTCACAATGGAAACGGCTGAAGTTCAACAATTCTTTATCTACTTCCACCACATGGACTGTGATTTAGAATAATGGATGAAAACTTAGAAGAAGGAGGAAAATCAAAAGATGGGTAAAGAAGGTATGTTTTAAATATAAAAGGTAGTTATTGAGAACTTTTTCTGAGAACTTTATTGTTTATAACTCAACATTGGGAGAGAAAAGAATTATGTTAATGAGAATAAAACTAGTTACTTAAATTTTTTTAATTCTTACCTTTTCTCCAACTCTTCCTGGTCGACCAGGGTAACCAGGATCACCAGGCAGACCCTTTAAAACAGACGACAGAGTAACATCAACAAAATATGGTGGGGTAAGGGCCACCTTAAAAAAAAAACTCTTTTCCATAAAAATGGCCAGAGTCAACTTTTTTAGAACACCAGAAATTAACCAAAGCTTACAGCAATACAGGAAGCATTTATTGAAAACGAGTGACATTTTAACTTGCTCTATTCCCATCACCCATCCTGAGCTCCAGAGTAGCCTTGAAAACTAATACCATTTAATCAAGGTTAAAAATGGTGGCCTGGCAGCAATTGGAAGGGAAAAAAATACTGAGTTAGAGCTTCTTCAAAGCTCCTTGCCCAGAGAAGTGCCATTAATTCACTTGGCTGGTGGTTCCCTAAAAGACTCCACTAGCAAAACTAACTTTGTTTGACCTAACTTGAGATCTCCCAATACAGAGAACAGCCTTCTCCCTGGGGAATATCTGCAGAAAACAATAAGGCAAATTGTTAAATATCATGGCTGCCTAATGATGAATCAAAGAAGTCAGAAACTGAGGTGCTGCATTTACCTCCTCTTAAGTCATTTTATATGTTTAAGTCATTTGTGAATCTGGAATTTATAAACTGAGGGCTGCCTGTTTAGCAAAATCATATGTAAGCAAATTTACGTAATTTTACTGCTTCCAATTTCCAGTCTAGATAAAAATACTCTCTTTCCTTTGGAATTCTCTCCAAATGTCATCAAATTTCTTATCTGTCAGTGAAAAATTCTTTTAATATCTACTTTGGATACTCTTAATAGTGAGGCTTCTTGAAATACTATTGCTGGACTCACATGTGTTAAATTTTCCTCTTTTTGTAGTAATTAGAATTATCTGTCAAAACTTTTCCTGAAAAAAAAATTATGCTAACATGAAAATTTGTATGTGAATGTTTTTAGCAATTTTATTCATAATGGCCAAAACCAAAACCAACCAAAATATCTTTCAATAGGTAAATAGATAAACATACCCTGGTATACCCATACAAACTAATACTACTCAGCAATAAAAATTATTAAACTATTGACATGCAGTACAATGTATTATGCTATATAAATGAATACTGTTTCAAAAGGCTATATAGACATATAAGTGAAATCATATGGTATTTGTGATTTTCTGTCTGAATTATTTCACTTAGCATAATACCTTTTAGGTCCATATGTGAAATCTAAAGAGCAAAATAAATGAACAAACAAAATAGAAACAGACTGATGGTTGCCAGAAAGGAGGAGGGTTGAGGGACTGGGTGAAAAACATGACAGGATTGATAAGTACAAATTGGTAGTTACAAAACAGTCATGGGGATGTACAGTACTACAGTATAGGTGATATAGTCAAAATATTCAATAACTATGTGTGGTGCCAGATGAGTGACTGAAGTATAGGGGGAACTACATTGTAAAGTATAACTGCCTAACCACAATGCTGTGCACCTGAAACTAATACAAAATACTACTGAATGTAAACTGAAATAAAAAAAACTGCTATATACAATATGATTCTGTTTATATGACACTTTGGAATAGGAAATATTATAAGGATAAAGAACAGATCCATTTTTGCTGGGGGCTTTGGGTGGAGTGGTGGGAAGGGGATGACTATAAAAAAAGAGTGTGAGGAAACTTTTGAGGATGATGAAATTGTTTATGACTATGGAGTTTGTTATACAACTGTATGCTAATAATGGTTCATTTCACTGTATACACATTATATATCAATAAGTCTGACTTAAATACACACACACACACACACACACACACAAACATAAATACAATGGAATCTTACTCAGCCATAAGAAAAGATGAAACACTGCCATTTCCAACAGCATGGATGGGTCTTGAGAATATCATGCTAAGTGAAATAAATCAGTCAGAAAAAGTGAAGATCCATATGATTTCACTCATATGTGAGATATAAAACTAAAAGCAATAAATGAACAAACAAGACAAACAAAAACTCATACACACAGACAACAGTATGGTGGTTACCAGAGGGAAAGGGATAGAGAGCAGTAAAGGGTAAAGTGGGTCAAACATGGTAAGGAAAGGAAATTCGACTTTGGGTTGTAAATATACAATGAAAGATACAGATGATGTATTACAGAATTGTACACTTGAAACCTATATAATTTTATTAACCAATGTTACTGCAATAAACTTAATTAAAAATATAATTTTAAAAGTCAGATTTTGGTTTAAAAAATGTAACTTAAAAACAGAGGAATATCAAATTCATATTCAAAAGAGAAAGACAGTATTTTCCATTGATTTAAATTATTTCCAAATATAAGTTTCTTTGTGATCCTGCTTTCTGACCTTGCCTTTTTTATTTTCTTTTGAGGGGAATGGACTTTACTCACTGGAATTCCTGGTTGGCCATTCTCTCCATTTTTGCCTGATTTACCCTATAGGATTCAAAGAAATGAAAGAATAAAAATTTGTTATTTAGGAAGTATGAGATTCAAGAACGCAACAACTTTTATTCCTGCCTTGGACTAAATTAAGTGAATGTTTTAGTCTCCAATATCACAATAAATAAAATAATATTTTATTCAATTCTGATATTTTGAAACAATGAAAGTAGGACTTAAGAGGAAAGAATGAAATTACATACATATACTTAACACTTTTTGCAAAGTGTATTAGTAATTATAACACTTACTCTTTTGCCAGGATCTCCTTGCTCACCCTTCTCCCCTTTCATACCACCTGAAGGACCCTGTAAACACAAAAATAGTTTCACATTGCTTCATGGAATACTGTATAACAATACTAATTTACATTACATGATGCTGAAGAATTTTAGGTTACTTACTGGAGCACCATGCACCCCTGGAGGTCCAGGAGGCCCTCGGTCACCAGGAAGTCCCTATGCCGTAGTAGGGGAAAGGAAAGCACTATTAATTCTGTTAATAGGCCCAGGCTGGTGTGGCCCAGTGGACTGAGCACTGGCCTGTGAACCAAAGGATGGCAGTTTGATTCCCAGTCAGGGCACATGACTGGGTTGCAGGTCAGGCCCCTAGTAGAAGGCATGAAAGAGGTAACCACACATTGATATCTCTCCTTCTCTTTCTCCTTCCCCTCCCCTCTGTCTAAAAATAAATAAATAAAATCTTTTTAAAAATACTGTTAATAGTACAGTTAGCTAGAAATGTTTTTATCACACTGAACTACGACTTATGTAGTATAGCCAAAGATAATAAGAGGTTTCTAATTCAAAGTTGAAATCTGCTAGGCAAAGGGACCTAGAACCATCCCTGGTAACTTATTTTTATTTATTTTTTCTTTTTTAACTTTATTTTTATTGTTGACACAAATTGTTAAAATATTTTATTTACTTATTTTTTTAGAGAGGGAAAGGGAGGGAGAAAAGAGGGAGAGAAACATCAACATGTGGTTGCCTCTTGTCCACCCCCTTATTGGGGACCTGGCCTGCAATTCAGGCATGTGCCCTAGACTGGGAATAGAACCTGCGACCCTTTGATTCACAGGGTGACACTCAACCACTGAGCCACACCAGCCAGGGCTGTTTACACCATTACAGATGCCCTCATTCCTGCCCCTATGCCCCTACCCCTCCCTTCCTTCTGGCCATCACCATACTATTGTCTGTGTCTATGGGTTCTGCATATATGTTCTCTGGCTAATCCCTTCCCTTTCTTTTATCCAGGACCCACCCCTGCTACCTCCCCTCTGACAGCTGTCTGGTTCCATGTATCTATGTATTTGTTTCTATATTGTTCATTAGATTCCACATATGAGAACATATGGTATTTGACTTTCTCTAATTGGCTTATTTCACTTAGCATAATAATCTCCAGGTCCATCCACAGTTGTTGCAAAGACAAGATTTCCTTCTTTTTTTATGGCTGATTAGCATTCCATTGTGTAAATATACCACAGATTTTTTATCCACTCATATATTGATGGGCACTTGGACTATTTCCAGATCTTGGCTATTGTAAATAACACTGTTATGAATACAGGTGCATATATTCTTTCAAATTGGTGCTAATATCAATTGATTTTTAGTGTATACTTAAGCCAAGTTTGGAGGTAAGTAACAAACAAGATTTAAAATAAAAATATTGATAATTTTCCCTTCTTATAAAATGTTTTGTAAAAAGCAAGTGTCTCTAAAACCAGGAGATGTGAGGGCTATATATGATATATACATTTTGGCAGAGAATTAAATGATCCAATCCATATTGATGGTAGAATTTCAGTACAATTTGTTCTTTATTCTTAACTTCCTTATTAGCCTTTAAGTAAACTAAATCCATTGTATTAAAATATGTACTAAATAATACATAAAGTGTGTATTACTTTAATACACAATACATAAAGTATAATAATAATAAAGTATGCATCAAATGCACATACTCTATTCAAGGGTGGGCCACTATACTATACTATACAAGACATGTTTGATCCCCTTATCTACTATGAAAGAAGCAATATTTAAGATAATTATTTCTAAACACAACAGGTTTATAGATAATACCATCTTTTTACTTGAATATCAATGAAATGTAGAGAACATAGTCATCTAAGACTATTATAATCCACCTTTCCATGATGTAATTTGTACATGAATACATTACTCATCATAGACAAAAATGGAAACAATCCAAATGTTCATCTATTGATGAATGGGTAAACAGAATGTGGAATATGTATAGAAAATAATATTGTTCAGCCATAAGAAGGAATGCAATACTGATAGATGCTATGACATGGATGAACTCGAAAACATTATATCAAGTAAAAGAAGCCAGGCACAGCAGACCATATATTGTATCATTCTATTTATATGAAATTTCAAGAATAGGGAAATCTACATGGAAAAATGTAAACTAGTGGTTGCCTATGGCTGGAAAATTTGGGGAAAAAATGGAGAGTCACAACTAATGGTTGAGGGGTAATGAGAATGTGATAAAATTAGAGGGTAGTGACAGTTTCATTACTCTGTAAATATACTAATAAATGTTATCATATATTTTAAATGGGTAAATTTTATGGTATGTACATTATATATCAATAAAGCTCTTTAAAAATGTAATTATCTCACATTTTGTTATTTTGAAAATACTTTCACATAACCATATTTACCTTATAATGCATTTTAATGGAATAAATGCCACTTTCATTGTAAGTTGTTCATTATATTCCTCTCTGTATACTCACCTGATCTCCTTTCTGAAACTCTGTATCAATTGGTCTTTTCTGCTCACTTATCTGGCCAGGTGGCCCGGGAGGGCCCCGAAGACCTTGCTCACCCTATTTGCAGGATAAAATTAAAAAGTGGAAAAAAAAGGAAAGTGATATTTAATAATTTATACAGACAATAACACGCAAACAAAGCCAGAGACAAAAAGCAAAATGACAAGTTCAAATGACAATGGAAGGAGAAAACTTAAGGTTGAATGATCCCCTTTTTTCTTTACTCACCTTTTCACCCTTGGGTCCTTGGAAATTTAAGCCCGTATTCCCCTGAAGAAAGAGATTTTGGTTTAAAATCTCATTGACAATGAGACTGACAATAAAACAAGAATTCACAAACAAAAAATGTAAAGAAAAAGAAAATACCTTTGGTCCTAGATGTCCTGGTGGACCAGGAGGGCCCTAAGATTAAAAGACACAGAAAAGTAAACAAGTATAATATTAATAAGACTTTAAAAAATTATTTAGTTTCATAAATGTGAAGACTGAAAAGCTCTTCCAAAAATATTTTCTGTTTTTTTCTCATTGCTTTCTAGTCAGAGACACACATTTTAAATGATTTAAACAAAGTAGATGAATGTGGAGACTTCTTATGAGAGGATACCAGTGGGATGCTGAAGACATGCAAGGGTGGGTAGAAACAGAGGATAACACCAGTGCAAAATATAAGTACAAAAGTTAATGTCAACAAACATCAGTTTTCTCATATCAGAAGTACAGGTTAATTTAAGTAGCAAAAGACAATTCTCTAATTATAGATAACATTTTTAAGGGATTTGTCACTACTTGATTAAAGATTGAGTAACATTCTAGATATGGTCATATGTGTCATAATTTTTTTGTTTCATTTTCTTTTTTGATGTTTTGGTCCCATGAGTTATGCTTAGCTGTTAGTATACACTCATAAACATTAAAATATTTTAACATAGTGTTGGTATCTGTTTTACCACATGTAATTTTTCTTCTACATTACAGTTCTTAATTTGTTTTGAGTTTTATGAAATGTGGTATAATTTTGACTTCCGCCAAGATGGAGGCATAGGTGGATGTGCCGTGCCTTCTCACACAACCAAGTTTAGAGACAACTAAATATTAGCAACAGAAAACACAGCCAGAACACAGAAAATTGAACTTTTCGGAAGTCCGTTAACAACAAATTCTTCAGCCTGACCGGTAAGGGGCGAAACCAGCGGCTGGTGAGGTGTTGCACAGGAGGACTCGGTCAGATGGACTCAGGCGCGGAATCCAGGCACAGGGTTGGACCTAGTGAGCGACCGTGGAGGGGACAGTGGGGAAGCGGTGCTGCTTGTTGACTGTGGTCGCCCATTTGTGCGCGAGCGGATAGGCGAGGGAGTGGGCGGTTGGACCAGGACCAGTGGGTCCCCGCTGCAAGCAGCAGTAGAGGGCGCCGCCATTTCCCCGCTCTGACCACGCCCCCACATACAGTGTCACAACCCAGCGACCTGGGAGTCCAAGGCACCGCTTCTCACACTTAAAGGGCCAGAACAGACCAAAAATGTCCCAAGAATATCTCAAAGCCCCAGAGCCCATAGAGCTAAGCAATGAAGAAATCGCAAAACTCTCAGACGCACAGTTTAAAACACTGGTCATCAGGATCCTCACAGAACTGGTTGATTATACCCACAAATTAGACAAATATATGAAGGCGAAACTAATTGAAATGAATGGAATTGCACAGGACACCAACAGCAATGAAAAGGAAACTGGGACTCAAATCAATGGAGTGGACCAGAAGAAAGAAAATAATGGCCAAACAGAAAAGAGTCAGGAAGCAAGAATTCAAAGCAATGAGGAGAGGCTTAGGAACCTCCAGGACATCTTTAAACGCTCCAACATCCGAATTATAGGGGTACCAGAAGGGGGGAAAGGCACAGCCACCACTGGAAAACTTATTTGAACAAATAATAAAGGAGAATTTCCCCAAGCTGGCAAAGGAAATAGACTTCCAGGAAATCCAGGAAGCTCAGAGAGTACCAAAGAAGTTGGACCCAAGAAGGAACACACCAAGGCACATCATCATTATATTAGCCAAAATTAAAATGAAGGAGAGAATCCTAGAAGCAGCAAGAGCTAAGGGGACAGTCACCTACAAAGGAGTCCCCATCAGACTGTCAGCAGATTTCTCAAAAGAGACCTTACAGGCAAGAAGGGGTTGGAAAGAGGTATTCCAAGTCATGAAATCCAAAGACCTACAACCAAGATTGCTCTATCCAGCAAAACTTTCATTTAGAATGGAAGGACAGATAAAGTGCTTCTCAGATAAGATCAAATTCAAGGAGTTCATCATCACCAAGCCCTTATTATATGAAATGTTAAAGGGACTTATCTAAGAAAAAAGAAGTTAAAAAAACATGAACAGTGAAAGGACAGCAAACTCACAGTTATTAACAACCACACCTAAAACAAAAGCAAACTGAAAGGACAGCTAGATCAGGAGTGGAAACATAGAAATGAAGATCTCAAGGAGGGTTAGCAACAGGGGAGTGGGATGAGGAGATGGGGGGAGAAGGTGTAGAAAATAAGTAGCATAGACAGTAGATAGAAAATAGATGGGGGGGCAAGAATAGTATGGGAAATATAGAATCTAAAGGACTTGAGACACATGGTCATAAACTAAAGGGAGGGTAACGGTGGGGATGGGGGTTAGGGTGGAGGGGAATGAAGGGGGGAATAGAACAACTGTAACAGCATAATCAATAAAAAAATTTAAAAAAAATAATGGCTATAGTACGAGAGAAATAAAGACAGCTCACAATGATAAAGGGAGCCGTCCAACAAGAGGATATACCCCTAATAAACATATATGAACTCAATGTAAGAGCACCTAAATATGTAAAGTATAGCTTTTTTTATTTTTAATCTTCACCTGAAAACATGCTCACTGATTTTACAGAGAAGAGAAGGGAGGGAGAGAGAAGAGGAAGGAAACACTAATTCCAGAGGGAAACATCAACAGGCAGTCTCCTATATGCACCCTATCTGGGGACCAAATGTGCAAACTACACATATACCCTGATAAGGAATCAAACTCATGACCTGATTTATGTGATGATACTCCAACCAACTGAGCCACACCAGCCTGGGCTGTAAAGCAAAACTTAATGAAGAGAGAGAGAGAGAGAGAGAAACAGACAGACAGAGAGAAAGAGAGATTGATTGACAGTTATACAGTCATTGTAGAGGATTTTAGCACCTCACTTACATCACGTGATAGATATTCCAGACAGGAAATCAACAAGGAAATGGTGGCCTTAAATGAAATAATAGGTCAAATAAATTTAGTTGATACCTTTATAGCATTTCACTCCAAAGCAGCAGAACATACATTGTTTTCAAATGTACATGAAGCATTTTCCAGGACAGACTACACGCTAAGCCAAAGAAACAGTCTCAATAAATTTAGGAAGATTGAAATCATATGAAGTATCTTCTTTACCATAATGGTCTGAACATAGAAATCAACCACTGGGAGAAAACTGAAAACACCCAAAGACATGGAGGCTAAATAACATATTATTTTTTTACATGACAAATTTTCTTAGTTTATTTATTCTCATTATTGTTAAATAATTACAAATTTGCAAATATTTGGCTTTATTCACATTTCTTTTTTTTTCTTAAATATTTTTTATTTTATTGATTATGCCATTACATTTGTTCTATTTCCCACCTTCATTCCCCTCCACCCTGCACACCCCTCCCCCACCATTCCCCCCTTTAGTTCATGAACATGTGTCTCAAGTTCTTTAGATTCTACAACCAAGATTGCTTTATCCAGCAAAGCTTTCATTTAGAATGGAAGGACAGATAAAGTGCTTCTCAGATAAGATCAAATTCAAGGAGTTCATCATCACCAAGCCCTTACTATGTGAAATGTTAAAGGGACTTATCTAAGAAAAAGAAGTTAAAGAAACATGAACAGTGAAAGGAAACAAACTCACAGTTATTAACAACCACACCTAAAACAAAAGCAAACTAAAAGGACAGCGAGATCAGGAGTGGAAACAAAGAAATGAAGATCTCAAGGAGGGTTAGCAACAGGGGAGTGGGAGGAGGAGATGGGGGGAGAAGGTACAGAAAATAAGTAGCATAGACAGTAGATAGAAAATAGATAGGGGAGAGGGTAAGAATAGTATGGGAAATAAATAACATATTATTAAACAATGAATGGATTAAAAATAAGATCAAGAAAGATATGAAAGGATATTTTGGTTCTTTGGTTGTTTGTTTTTTCTTTTTAAATATTTTATTCATTTATCTTTAGAGGGGAAGGGAAGGAGAAAGGGAGAGAAATATCAATATATGGTTGCCTCTCGTGTGTCCCCTGCTGGGAACTGGCCTGCAACCCAGATAAGTGCCCTGAATGGGAATTGAACTGTAATCCTCTGGTTTGCAGGCCCGCACTCAATCCACTGAGCTACACCAGTCAGGTGAAAGGATACTTTGAAACAAATGAAAATGAGACCACAACAATGCAAAATCTATATGAGACACAGTGAAAGCAGACCTATGAGGGAAATTCATAGCATTACAAGCCTACCTCAAAAAACAAGAAAAATCTCAAATAAACAATCTAACTTTATTTAAAATAACTTGAAAAAAGAACAACAAACAAAGCCCAAGTGAGTAGAAGAAAGGAAATAATAAAGGTCAGAGAAAAAAATTAAAAATAATGCCTAAAAAGCAAAAAATAGATAAATGCAACAAATGCTAGTTCTTTGAATAGATGAAGAGAACTGACAAAACTTTAGCTAGACACATCAAGAAAAAAAACAGGGAAGACTCAAATAAGTAAATCTGAAATGAATGAGTAGAAGTAACAATTGACACCAAAGAAATATGAAGGATTGCAAGAAAATATTATGAACAACCATATGCCAACAAACTGGACCATCTGGACAAATAGGATAAACTCTTAGAACCACACAGTCTTCCAAAACTGAATCAGGAAAAAAACAGATATGAAAAAGACAGATTACAACTAGTGAAACTTAAGTAGTAATATAAACAATCTACACCAACAAAAGTTGTGGACAGGATGGTTTCACAGCTGAATTTTACCAAACATTCAAAGGAGAACTAACACCTATTCTTTTCAACCATTTTCAAAAAAAAATCAGAACAGAAGACTCCCAAGCTCATTTTAGGTCAGCATTATCCTAATTCCAAAACAAGATAAAGATAATAGGTAGAAAAAAATTATAGGTCAATATCTCTGATGAACTTAGATGCTAAACAAATTCCTTAGGCCCTCAACAAAATATTAGCAAATCTGATCTAGCAATAAATTAAAAAGATCACACATCATGATCAATTAGAGTTTATTCCAGGATGCAAAATCAGTACAGTACCTACAAATCAATAAACATGAGACACCACAGAAATAAAAGAGAAGATGGGTAAAAAACACATGATCATATCAATAGATTCAGAAAAGGATTTGATAAAATCTAGCACCTATTTATAATAAAAACTCTCAGAAAAGTGGGCATAGAGGTAACATACCTCAAGATAATAAAGGCCATATATGACAAATCCACAGCCAACATCATACTCCAGGTAGTAGAAACTAAAAGGATTTCCTTTAAGATTGGGAACACAACAGCAATTTCTAATTTCACTACTCTTATTAAATATAAGACCTAGGAACATCAATCAGTCAAGATGGGAAAATGAAAGGCATCCAAACTGAAAAGGAAGAAATACAACTGTAATTATTTGTAGGTGACAAGATATTGTATATAGAGAACTGTAAAGATTCCACCAAAAAAACTACTAGAACTGATAAATGAATGCAGTAAAGTATTATAGCAGGATAAAACAAATATCCAGTGATCAATTGCATTTTATATACTAATAAAGCACTATCAGAAAGGGAAACCAAGAAAACTGTCCCATCAACAATTACTTCAAAAATAATAAAATATCTGGGAATAAATTTAACCAATGAGGTAAAAGACCTGTACTCAGAAAATTATAAGGCAATGATGAAAGAAAATAAATAATATAAAATAAGTGGAAGCAGCTCTTGCTGGTGTGGCTCAGTGGATTGAGTGCAGGCCTGCAAACCAAAGGGTCACCTGTTCGATTCCCAGTCAGGGCACATGCCTGGGTTTTGATCCCAGTCCCCAGTTAGGGGCACGTGGGAGGCAACCACACATTGGTGTTTCTCTCTCTTTCTTTCTCCTTCCCTTCCCCTCTCTAGAAATAAATACATAAAATCTGTAAAAAAAAAAAAAGGAAAAAAGGTAAGTAGAAGTACATACCTTGTTCATAGATAGGAAGAATTAATATCACACAATGTCCATACTACCCAAAGAAATCTATAGATTCAATACAATTGTGGTCAAGATACAAATGGCATATTTCACAGAACTAGAACAAATAATCCAACAATTTATATGGAACCACCAAATATCCTGAATGGTAACAGCAATCCTGAGAAAGAAGAACAAAGTTGGGGGAATCACAATACCTGATATTAAACTATACTATAAAACCATAGTAATCCAACCAGCTTGGTGCTCACATAAAAAAGACCTATACATCAATGAAATAGAATAGAAAGCTCAAAAATAAACCCAAGCTTTTATATTCAATTAATATTTGGCTAAGGAGGCAAAAACATATAATTGGGTAAAATTAGTCAATTCAAGTAATGGTGCTGGGAATACTGGACAAATACTTTAAAAAAATAAAACTAGAATACCTTCTTATACCACACACAGGAATAAATGCAAAAATGATTAAAGGCTTAAATGTTAGACTCAAAACCATAAAAATCCTAGATGAAAACACAGGCAGCAAAATCTCAGGCATTTCTCATGGAAATGTTTTTTTCTGATATATCTTCTTGGGCAAGAGAAGCAAAAAAATAAATAAATAAACAAATGATACTACATCAAACTAAAATGTTTTTGCACAGCAAAGGAAATCATTAACAAAGTAAAAAGACAACGCATTGAATAAGAGAACATATTCAGCTATGACACATTTCATATAGGGTTAATATCCAAAATTTATAAAAAACTTAGAAAATTCAATACCAGCAAATGAACAATCAAATTAAAAATTGGCAAACAACCTAAACAGACACTTCTCTGAAGAGGACATACAGATGGCTGATAAGCATATGAAAAGATGCTCAACACCACTACTTATCAGACAAATGCAAATTAAAACTACAATGAGATATCATCTCACAAGTGTCAGAATGGCTATTATCAATAAATAGACAAACAACCAGTATTGGTGAGGATGTGGAGGAAAGGGAACCCCAGTACACTGTTGGTGGGAATGCAGACTGGTGCTGCCTTTGTGGAAAACAGTATGGAGTGACCTCAAAAAATTAAAAATGAAAATGCCTTATGACCTAGCAATTCTACTTCTGGGAATTTATTCAGGGAAATCCAAAACACTAATTTGAAAGACTATATATACCCCTATGTTCATTGCAGTGTTATTTACAATAACCAATATTTGGAGACAGCCCAAGTGTTCACCAGATGAGTGGATAAAAAACTGTGGTACATTTACACAATGGAATCTACTACTCAACTTTACCCTTTGTGACCATATGAAACAACCTGGAGAGCATTATGTTAAGTGAAATAGGCCAGTGAGACAAAGACAAGTACCATATGATTTTACTCATATGTGGAATCTAGTGAACAAAATCAATTAACATGTAGAACAGTGACAGGCTTGTAGACAGAAAACAGGCTGACAGCTGTCATGGGGTGGGTATGGTTGAGAAGGGTGCAGGGATGGAGTAAAAAAGGAAAGAGAAAACCCATGGGAAATGACAACAATGTGTTGCTTTCCTTGGGGGAGGTGGGTGGAAGGAGGTGAAGGAGTGTATAGGAGGGATAAATAGGACAGAAACCTGATTGGAGCAGTGAATACAAAATATAGTGAATATAGTGTATAGATTATGTGTTGTAGAATTATGTGCCTAAAACACGTATAATTTTGTTAATCAATGTCACCCACAATAAATTCAATAAAAAATAAGTAAAATAAAATAGAATGTTAACAGTGTTGTTAAACCTAGAGCCATGAAATTATTACTTCCAAGAGATTCTGTAAATTTGTATCTCAGGAAAATGATAATACATTAAGTTAAAATTGAGCATGAATGATTTAAGGATAACCTATTTGTTTTTGAATAAGTGAAAAGAGAAAAAATTAAATCAATAAATAGTATGTGTTCAATGTTTTAGTCCAGTTTTATATTTTTATGTTATCTGACTTCAAACTTTTGAGAATATTTCAAAGTTTTAAAAGTTAAATAGGCATTTATCTGCCAAAATGTATCACCTCTTGAAATTGCAGGACCAATTTATTTAAATATTGTACCTTGGTGTCATATCTAAGTCTTGGCTTTACCTCTTGAACCAGGATTAATTCAAAGGAGCAATTACCTAGCATGCATTATTCATGATTACATAGTAAAATCTCTTATAAGAATATTCTAGATTGTGAACATTAAAATGCATTATAATCAAGTATATTTATATTATAATACACATAATATGAATTCTTGTGAAGGAAATAAAAATAAAAGAGGTAGAAATGAAATTATACAAGTAAGCTTACCATCAAACCTGGTGGTCCTGGAGGACCAAATGGACCTGGTATACCAACAGGACCAGCTGGGCCCTGTTATAAATGAAGAAAAGAAAAGAGAATAAAATAAAACCTTCACTGTATTGTACAATGAACTAAGTGGATGAAATTTAAACTTTAGTAGTTGCCAGAATTCTGTTCTATAGTTCTATAGCTCTGCAATGTCATAACCATTGAAATATGTAAGAATAAATGGATTGAGTAACTATAAAAAATTCTGCATAAAAGCAGATTTTAGAATACTTGTCTTACAGTGGTAGATAAAAAATGTCGGGCAAACATATTATAAGGAAGTTTTAGAAAATAAAGTGATAAAGATGGGCCTTGAGTGGGGCTATTTATGCTAGAACTGGGAAGGGAAAGGCTATTAGTTTCAAGATGGTTTTTATAATTTTAAAATTAAAAAATAAGATTAAAGATGATAAGGGAGGTAGGAATAACAAACAAACAACAAGAAAATGACAACTGTTGTGGAATACATTTTGCATCTTAAAATCTTGAAAATTTGACTACTTTGAAATCTAGCAATTCTATATATATGTATAAATCCTGGATTGTTTTTTAATTAAAAAATCCCAAAGCAACACAAATATTCAACAATAGGAGACTAGAGAAACAAATTGTAGTATGTTTACACAGTGAAATGTTTTGTGGAAGTGAAACTGAATAAACTAGAGCCACATACAATCATATGGATGCACCTTAACATGTAAAAAAGAAAAATTTGTAGAAAACCACATAAATATTATATTATTTTAAAAGAACTGGAAAGCATTATGCTAAGCAAAATAAGCCAGGGGGTAAGAGACAAATACCACGTGATCTCACCTTTAACAGGAACCTAAATAAGAAAACGAACAAGCAAAATATAACCAAAGACGCTGAAATAGAGAACAGGCTGATCAGAAGGGAGAGGGGAGGGAATTTCAGGGGGAAAGGGGAAGCGTTTGCAGGAATAAGTATAAAGGACACATAGACAATAACAAGGGCGAGTAGAAAGGGAAGGGTGGTGGGGAGGGCTCGAGGAGTGGGCTAGGATGGAGGTAAAAGGCAGAAAACTGTACTTGAACAAAAATAAAAATTAAAATAAACTGAAAAAATAATAAAAGCAAAGCCAGATATTTTACATATTACAGACATATGCATATGTAGTAAGACTATTTTTAAGAACCAGTGGAAAACACAGGATAGTTATGTCTTCAGAGAAAGCAGAAACCGCAAGTTAATTAAAAGTCATTTTTAATGTTCTATTTCTTATATGCTGTGCTAAGTTCACAGGTGTTCATTCGGTAGTTATGCTTCTCAACATATCTATCTATCTATCTATCCATCTATCTATATACACAAATAGACATATATATAGATATAGATATGGATATATATGTGTATATATATATATATTGCATTCTTCTGTAGTTTCAAATATTACATAATGAAACTTAAAAAAGGAAAAGGGTAAGATTGAGAGTACTTAATGGCATATGGATGGCTTATAAGTATGATATCAGAAGGTAATTAAAAAAGTCCCCAACAGGTTATCTTAGTGATCAAATATTAGAAAGTACTGATTATTATTTTGGGGACCAATCATCATGAAATATAAACCTCAAGAAACTGACTTCCTAATCTATAAATATGCTAAATTTATTGCTGTTTCTATGCATATGTTATCTGTAGGCTAACACAATGTTTTTCTTAAGATTATAATTGATATATACATTGTACTCCTTCAGCCTAAAATACGTTCATATATTATGCATAACTGATAGTGTTATAAATGATATCTTCTAATATCTTAAATGAGAAAAAAATCTGATTTTATTTTTAACCAGATAATTTACAAGCATCAGGAATATTCCTGCTACTCTACTGATCCCCACAGTACAAGAATAAAAACATAGAAGCCTATTTCTACTGCCAAACACCACAAGTATTTCTGTGGAGATTGGATATTAAAGTAAGAGAACAAGGCAGTACTTTTTAAAATTCTCCATGGTCCAGGTTGCTTTTATCTTCAGATAGAAGGTACATGCAATGTCTATCAAACTTTAGATGATAGTTCCTATAATTAAAGGCTGAAAAGAAAAAAAATATGATGCTGTGATGTGATTAAATCGGTATTGCAGAGAAGAAAATCACTGGATGCTTACTTGTACTCCAGGAGGACCTGGATATCCTGGATTACCCTTTGGTCCTGGCAGTGATGATATTATTATACTACCTGGTTCTCCCTGAAAGAAACCATCAACGAAAGTTATCAATCACAGTTATGCTACATAAAAACTACCAAGGGCACAAAAAATGATCTGAGAATTCAATTTGTCACATAAATATCCTGTGGTTAGGCAAATGCAGTAATTAACATGAATAAATTTACCTTTTAAAGGGAAGTAAGGAAGTGGAAAGAGAACACTCAAGTACAATCAATTTATTAAGAGCCTGTGGTACTTTCACTTATTCATTAAAATATTTATTAAATATTAATATTTGCCCAAAACTGTTAGGTCCTGAGTACTCAGTAATGAAAAACATAAATTTACAAGACCTCTGTTCTCGTGGTGGTAACAATATACTGGGGAAATGGAGACCATAATATGAAAACAAGTAAGATGACCAAATGTTCCATTAAGGGCAATAAAGAAAAACATCATGGTACATGATAAAGAAATAGTGGAGGATTAGAAAGAAATGATAATCATGTGACATGGCAGAGGTGCTAATTATTGTTATAATGATAGTTATATATAAATATATCAAATTAACTTGTTGTATACCTTAAGTTTACACAATGTTATATGTGGAATATATTTCAATTAAAAAATAGAAAAGAAAATTAATTTAATGTGGGTATTCACAAAAGGGCAATCTGGGAAAGTAACATTCAGGCTGAGAGCTAAAGAATAATGAGTCAGGTAGGTAAAGTTGAAGAAAGAGTATTAGGTAGTGAAAATAGCATGTACAAAGAAAGGACCCTCAAAGGGAAGAGTTTGGAACATTCCAACAATGTAATAAAGAGTGGGGTAATTGGTAAGCCAAAGGAAAAATGGTTTAAAGATACACCTGAGAATGTAAGCAGGGCCCAGAATATGCAGGTTGTATAGGTCATGGAAAAGAATGGTAGATAGACCTTGTTAAATGCAATGGGTAACTCTTGAAGGCTTATAAGCAGGAAGATTAAATTATATTTACATTTTTACAAGATCATTCTTGGCTGTTTTGTAGAGATGAAATCTGTTTCAAAGGTCAGGGGTACTACAAAAAAAGAAGAGACAGAGACAGACAGACAGACAGACAAGTTAAGGGGCTATTACAATAGTCCAGTGAGATGTTATGGTTAGTGTGGTGACAGTAGAAATGGGTGAATTTAAGATATATTTTATAGGAAAAATTCACAGTATTTAGTGAAATAATGGAATGAGGAGGTAGAGGTATGTGAAGTAGTAAAAATATGTAAACACTCTCAGGTTTGGTGCTCATGTTATACATAATACATAGTGATGTGAATTTTAAAGATAGAGAAGCCAGAGGGAAGAAAAGTTTTATTTGGGGTTCTGGGTTAACTTTGAACATGCTAATTTGAATGTCTGGGAAATATCTGAATCAAGATATCAGGGAGGCATCTAGGTTAAAAGAAAAGTTTGTTTTAGAGATAAAAATGTTGCTATTCAGTAACTAAATAATCAATACTGTGTGCATTAATAATATTGCTAGGCATAGAAGAGAAGAGTCAAACTGTGCCCTAATACCTGCTGGATAGAACAGTATCAGCTTGCATACAAGACTGCAGAATGATCAGAGATGCAGGGGAAGAATCAGGGAAGTATAATGTCACAGAATACAGGGGAAAAGTGTTTCTACAGAGAGCAGGTGGTCAATTGTATCAAAATGCAATGAGGACAGGTTTCAGAAAAGACATGTGCATATGATATACACATTTGCAAGTGTATGAGCACATAGGGGGTACTAAAAAGCATAGGAATAAAAGAGATGACTTAAGGAGATCTTATAAAGTGTGCAACTGCACCCATTTTAACAGCTTGGATGGAACTGGAAAGCATTATGCTGAGTGAAATAAGCCAGGGTTGAAAGACAAATACCATATGATCTCACCTTTAACAGGAAGCTAAACAACAAAACAAACAAGCAAGCAAAATGAAAACAATGACACTGAAATAGAGAACAGAGGGACAGTGACCGGAGGGGAGAGAGGAGGGAATTTCAGGGGAAAAGGGGGAAGGATTTACAGGAACTAGTATAAAGGACACATGGACAACAACTAAGGGAGATGGAAATGGGAGGGAGGTGGGAGGCATGGGGGGGGTGAGCTGGGATGGGAGTAAAAGACAGAATATTGTAGTTGAAAAATAATTAAATAAAAATTTAATTTGATTTAATTTAATGTAATTAAAAAAAAGACAAGTCAGACATTATCCAACTGAAGTTGCAGGCTTTCCAAATATTTTATTTAAAATGTTTACCTTCCCAGCATGAGATGCTTACCTTCATACCTGGAATCCCAGGAGGTCCCTATTATTAAGAAAAAATATTATTTTATATATGAACATATATAATACATACATACATACATGTAAATATGAGAGCAGAGCAAGCAAAAAGATACAAGGCTTTCCAAATAAAGTTAAAATTGAATAGACTTTTGTAGGGTCACTCTGAGTACAATGTATGTTAGGATACTTAAAGATGACATTTATGTAGGGTGGGACAAAATGAGGTTTACAGCTGTTTCTATGGAAAATAATACAATAATAAATAACAATACCAAAATAAACTCTGTGTTGAACATTCTTACAATTGTAAACCTACTTTTGCCCTTCTCTGTATTAAACAACATAGAATCTTTGCTTTTACCCAGCACAGGGCTATACTACAAACTTCTTTTTCAAAAAAATTATTTTCTACTTTACTACTTTAAAATGTACTACTTTGTTCTACATGAATGCATTGAGCTCACTTTTTTACACTTCTGCTTCTTCTGTCAACTCCTATGTTCATTATAATCCCAACTTTTATAACTTACTGGAGGACCCTGTAAACCAGGAAAACCGGGACTGCCTGGAAATCCACGTTCTCCCTAGAAAGAGTTAAAAAGAAAGAGCATGGAAGAACAAGAAACAAAGCTTAATTATACCAACAAACAATAATTTATTGAAAACACTTCTGTAAAAGCCATTCTGAAACCTGACAGATTGCTAAAAGTTCATTAGTCTTCATTTTCCAATTACTTCATTAACTATCCACATCATGTCAAACATCTAAGATACTTTTATCTCTACTCATCAATTAAATCATAAATTTTAAAACAAAGGCCTGGCTGCAGTGGCTCAGTGGATTGAGTGTTGTCCTGCAAACCGAAAGGTCACTGGTTCAATTTCCAGTTGGGGTACATGCCTGGGTATGGGCCAGGTCCCCAGTTGGGGGTGTGTGAGAGGCAACCAATCGATGTTTCTCTGATATTTCTCTCTCTCTAAAAATAAATAAAATCTTTAAAAATACACATTAAAATAAAATGTAGTAAAAGAAATAGAAACAAAAAATCTTCTATCTGAGTCATTTACTTCTGACAAATTCATTCTGATACAATCACATCACAGATTCCTGACCATAATCCCATTTAATAGTTAATAATTTGTCCCAATTTCCTGCACATGTATCATATATATTCTTATTCTAACTGCCTTATTGAATTTTTATTTTATTGTAAACTATTTTAAATTATTTTTTGCTAGGAGGAAAAGATGGTAAGAAAGAATGCCATTAATATTGCCAAGAAGACAATAATAGCTATAGTTCTAACAATCGCAGGTCATTAGGTTTCCTAAACACCCATTTGTTCCCACTCACTATTGTAAAGTACTAATATGGACATTTGGTTTAGAAAACAAAAGCTAAAATTGCTGTAGAAAAACCCTAATGCAACCTCCTTTCAAATATCTATATGCCATAATAATCCTAGAAACATCTTATCAGAGGTCTAAAAGAGTAAAATTATTACATCTGAGTGACTTTAGTTATTGTCCAATTGCCCTCCAGCATGTTGTACACATGGAAAAGGTAGGTCCTGAGAGAAAGGAAGTGGTCTTGACATCAAGTTTAGAAGACAGAAAATAAAAGAACCTATATATTCTGGTTCCATGTCTGGGGTTTCTCTATTAGTTACACAGTAAGAAACATTAAAAAACTTTTTATCTAAAGGTATACATAGTAGGCCTGGCTAGTGTAGCTCAGTGGATTGAACACAGGCCTGCAAACTAAAGGGTTGCTAGTTCAATTCCTAGTCAGGACATATGCCTGGGTTGTGGGCCAGGTCCCCAGTAGGGTGCATGAGAGGCAAACACACACTGATGTTTCTTTCCCTCTCTTTTTCCTTCCTTTCCCCTCTCTCTAAAAATAAACAAACAAAATCTTAAAAAAATAAAGGTATACATAATGAATCAATTTTTTAAAAATCTGTTGCTCATATCATTGGAGGCCTCAGACACAAACTTACTATGCAATCTGCTAAGGTTCGGTTTTACAAAAAGAAAGAAAACTATCCCTTTAATCATATAGCATACTATGCTCATTATAGGTGATGATTTGTATTAAAATTTAAGACTTTGGCCAGTGGTCTTTTTGCTGTTCAAGGCATGGCTAAAGACAAGAAAAGTGGGTCAGGAAAAAATGTTTCTCATATGTAATATTTTATTTTTCCTTTTAAATTGTTAAATAACTAGAATAGGCACAAGAATGTATTGTGACCCACTTTTAACATGATATTTATTTGTCATATTAGCTCCACATTGATCCTGTCCATGTAAGGTTGCTCTAGATGAAATAAAGATCACAAATAAGCTTCACAAATCTAATAGTTTATTATTATTGTTATTATCATCATCATCTTATTGGCAAGGGTCACACTGATTTGGAGAAATACTGGGTGTTAAGAATAATTTTACTGCTTTCAAGTATATACTACAACAAATATCACAAAATACAGGTTTTATAATGTAAAATATTTTATTTGAGTTTTTCAAAATACATGTCCTAATATAAAATCTGACACATACCATTAGTTAGAAAAATCTAGGGTATTTCATGAATAATTTCACAGAACATTAAGAGCAAAATGGAAAATACCAAAAGAATATACAAAAAATAATAACATTGTTGTATTAACATATAGGAAAAGGAGAAAACTGAAGAAATAAAATATGTAAGGCTATAATATGTAATCTTTCAAAAAGAGCAAATTTTCCTCATTTTTGTCTTGCTATCACTTTATATTAAATGTAGTTATAACTCAAAACAATAACAGTGGGTCAGGAAAAGATGTTTGTCACATGTAATGCTTTCTTTTTCTTTTTATTGTTATTCAAGTACAGTTGTCTCCATTATTTTTTTAATTGTTAAATTGATTATTTTCACTGATGGAGCAAAGTTTCATGTTTCACACTAATAGTTTATAGTTAAAATGGATGTGCTGTATTACATATAGATTTTTAGGATATTTTCCTTGAAGATGTCATTAAGCAAGAAAAACATTTTAAAATATGAAATATTTAAAAACTCAAACTGTACCTAGTTTTTAAAGGAAGTAAAACTAATAAATGACATTCATAAGTATTACTTTTAACAACTGGTATAATATTTAAAACATATATATCCTAATTCCTTTTTAACTTTCATCCTACTTTACACTAAAGTAAGAAAAGGATTTGGTAAGTAATCTTCAACCCAATGCAATATCCCAGCTTCTTAAACATACTTAAAGCATTATTAATGTTTTAGTATATGAAAAATGTTAACTCATGTTAACATTTTCATGTCCCAGAAATGAAGCTACTTGCTTCAGTCTCTTCTGCAACAATGCTCATATTGATTTAGTTTTTTTAATCTATTATTATCAAGCATATTGCATAAACTTAAGTTGAGATCTCACCTTGGTTCCATTGCATCCAGGGGTACCTTGAGGTCCAGGTGCCCCATCATGGCCTGGCATTCCCTTTGAAAAGAGATATAAAGCATATATAAAAGTTCTTACATTACTTTTAAAAAGACTTTATAGAATTTATTGGGGTTGCACTGGTTAATAAAAATTATATAGGTTTCAAGTATACAATTCTATAATACATTTTTGTATACTGTGTTGTGTTCACCACCCCAAATCTAGTCTCCTTCCAACTCCATTTCTCTCTTTTACCCTCTTCTACCTATTTTACTCAGCCCCTCATGCCCCTCCCCTCTGATACCTGCCAGTCTGTTCTGTGTATCTTCAGTCTGTTTCTATTTTGTATGTTTGTTTATTTTGTTCATTCAATTCCTCATATAAGTAAAATCATATGGTATTTGTCTTTCTCTACTGGCTTAGTTGGCCATAATGTAAAGAATAGGGAACCCTCATGCAATGTTTCTTGAAATGCAGATTAGTGCAGCCACTGTGGAAAACACTACAAAATTTACTCAAAAAATTAAAAAATGGAACTGCCTTATGACCCAGGGAATTCACTTCTGGGAAAACATAAAAAGAAACCTAAAACACTGATCCAAAAGAATTTAGGCACCCCTATGTTCACTGCAGTGTTATTAACAATAGCCAAAATTTGGAAGCAGCCCAAGTATCCATCAATAAATTAGGGGATATAAAAGCTGTGGTACTTTTACACAATGCAATACTACTCAGCCATAAAAAAAGGAAATCTTAGATTACTTTTTAAGGGACTTAAAAATAAAAAGTCATTGCCCTGGCTGGTGTGGCTCAGTGGATTGAGTGCTGGCCTATGAACCAAAGGGTTTCTGGTTGGATTCCCAGTCAGGACACATGCCTGGGTTGTGGCCCAGGTCCCTGGTGGGGGGTGTGCCAGAGACAACCATACACCAATATTTCTCTCCATTTCTTTCTCCCTCCCTTCCCCTCTGTCTAAAATAAATAAAATCTTCAAAAAATAAGAAGCCAAATCCTACTTACTGGAAGACCTGGTGTCCCTGGAAATCCAGGAAGTCCAGGAGGACCCTATGAGAAAAAGTAAATTCATTGAACCAAATAAGAATTAGTAACAATAAAATAATATCCTACCTAAGGAAATTATAAAAATTGCATTTAGAAATGCAGTGGACAAAATGTGTCTCATTGATTACTACTCACTATTCTCTTAAAAATCAGAAAAAAATCTCTATACATGTTATAAGTCTCTATAGAAAACTATAAAAGAAAGTACTATTTGAGGGTGAATTGTCTTCATTGTACTTACTAAAAGCAGGCAAATTAGTAGATGAAATGTCTTTTCTAAAAGATAAAGTGGATCTCCCAGGTTTGTGATGAATATTGAACTTATCAAGGAATGGAGAAAAGGCAAATATATCTGCCTCAGAGAATATCCATGTGATCACCAAAAAAAATCCTTCAATGAATTTCCCTGTTAAAATTAGCTAAAATACAAATTTGACAATATTCTTTGTAGGTAAATGTACAAGGAAATGGTACTCTAATATAATGCTAATAGGATTCAAATGCCATGGAGATAAATTTGGAAGTATCTAGTAAAACTACACATATATTTACCCTTTGAAGCAGTTCATTTCTAAGAATTTACTCCAAGTGTAGTAGAAATTATTAAACAAAATATGAAATTCAAGGTTATTCATTGCAGCATTATTATTGCTAAATTTTAGAAATGACCACAGCATTGGAGTTACAGCTAAAGATTAGGAACAATAGAGACATGCCTAAATAAATTATGGTAAATCCACATAATGTAAAATCATGTAGCTGTTAAAATAATGAGGGAAGATTTCTGTACATTGAAATATGTTGTGGTCTCCAGCATATAATGTTAACTAAAAGAAGCAAAGTGTAAGGGGTGTATATAATATGCTACCATGGTATAAAAATGGTAGTGATACTTAGCAATGAAAAAATAAACAAAAAATGATAAAAAACAATGATAAAATGGTTATTTCTGGAGTAAAGGAGAAAACAAAATAGGGAGATGGCAAGGATGGATGATGAACATCTCTGAGTATACCTTATTAAATAATGTAAATGTATTAAAAATTAAAATAAAAAAGCAGTAAAAAAGAAATCAATAAAAGTTGAAAACAAAGAACAAACTTAACGTATATCAGATTTCTGACATAACCATATAGAGAAAAGAATTACTTCAAGTGTCTTTAAAACAGTATACAAGGCCTGTCCAGAAGGTATCTAGCCATGTAATATGAAAAATAGAGACGTTTATTGAAGAGAATATAAGGTAAAAGAAAAATTGTACATAGGATAGTGACACTTCAGGCCCCTTCCAAGTAGGCACCTTAGGACCTCACACAGTTCTCCCATTCGCCATCAGCTGCCCCTTCGTATTTCCTGAGTCTCATCAACAGTCTAAAAAGATCTCTTCCCTTTCAAAGGTGATTTTAATTTTGGGAAAAGCCAGAAGTTGCAGGGCTCCAAATTGGGGCCGCAGGGAGACTGAGTCACCTGGGTGATTTGATGTTTTGCCAAACAGCTCTGCATGAGATATGAAGCATGAGCAGGTGTGTTTTCATGATGAAGCTGCCAGTTACCAGGTGCCCATAGCTGTGGCCTTCTGAATCATTTGAATAGTTTCTGCTGAGGAATGTTTGAGCTTAAGGCAAAATTTGATGCAGATTTGTTGCTCTATTTCCTCAGTCATTTTAATATGACAGCCATGCAATACACATGCTCACTTGGTGGTGTCCACTGTGCCTACTGACTGGCACAGTGAAGTTGTCATTGTTCATGCATGTACATTCCAGTCCACTTTCCTTGGCTGCCATGTTACATTGATGTTGCACAAACCGTTCTCATTATATTAATAATGGCTGGACTTTTTCAGGACAGATGTTGTATTTTAACTACAATTCCTTTGTGAAATTAGTCAATTCAAAGAGGAAAAGACAAAAGCAAAGAAATAATTAATGGCATTTAAGAATTATATTACTATTATTAAAGTTGAAATTGTTATTTTGTTAATTTGTAAACTGCTATTTTGAAAACAAGATAGGTATATTGTAGGTTAAAGGAAATAATAAATCATATTAATGTCATTTGAAATGAAGGTTTTTCACCTTAGGGAGAGAGAGGTGGCAGGAAGAAAGAATAAGTATACAAAAATTTTATTTTAAATTTCAGTTAGGAGTAGTAATATGAATGCATGATATTTTTTTCCTCTTAAAAATACATATTTCCTAACCCTGTCCACTAAAAAGAGGTCAAAACAGTGACAAATCCAATGAAAACCCTTAACATTCAGACTAACATTCACATTTTTCACCAAAAAGAACCTGGAATCAGAAACATGATTTGAAAAGGAGGTGTACAAAATAAGCCTAAAGGGTCTTATATCAGAAAGCAAGGAAGTTATCAAATATCAATAGTATTTTGTCAAAAGCATACAGGACAGGGACAAACTTGAAGGGGCACGTACAGATTTAAGATGGGATAATTTGGACTTCAAAATGAATAATGAGTATAATTGATTGAAACCAGTAAATTCCATGTGTTTGTAAGGATAACAACAACAACAATAAAATCCTTCCTTGATCATCACTTGAAGTTGCTGTTGTACCAATTCATTACCCTACTTGAATTCCAGCTGATAAATTACAATTCTAGCTAATAAATGAAAGATTAATAGAATTTTAAAAATCGTTAGTTTGCAATTCTAAATGAAAAAAATTGATCTAGGTGATGATCATCAATGGATGCTAAACCAATACATGAAAGCTGAAGAGGAAATTTTTGGAGGCAGAATCAGGCTCATAATTCTGAGACCACTGATCAAACCTAGCATCAAAAAGGGAGATAGACAGATATTTGGGCCACAAGATGTAATTCAGTACTAAGTACGCAGCACTACATATAAAGTGTTTTTTCCCCCCACAAGCCACACAATTTTATTGAAGTGATCAGTACATAAATCCTTCTTAGATATGTTTTGAGCCATCCACTTGATGGTTACAAACACAGCAGGATCTTTTTCATTGGTATGTTTTTGGTTCTTTTTCTATTTTCTTTAAATTTTTTTGCAGTATAATGTACATATTGTAAAATGCACAAATCTTAAGTGTATAGTGCATTCTGAATCCCCAGAAAGTTCTCTAGTGCCTCTTCCAAGGCAACCTCCAATATGCAGGAAATATGAGGGAACAGAGGAACCATTTAAATGACATGAGTAAACAATCAGCCTGTTTCAGAATGTGGACCATAGTATAATACAAATGACTCAGTTTCTCCAATGGCATAATAAAAGAAGCTTAAGGAAAGTAGCAACCAAATGTAATATGTGTAACTGAACCCAAAGGACTGAGATGATCACAGTGATTGGGAAGTTCTGGTTTAGACCACTTGTATGATATATATTTTTTATAAATTGGCAAATTGTTAGAATTTATCATGTAATTTTTAACCATAAACTACTTAAAAAATCTTCTTGCATTAGTTTATATAGACATCTGGATATGTAAAGATAACTCTTATGTTTTAACTTTTTAAAGACTACATTTTTTTGTATTTCAATGAGTGCTTTCTCCTTTTGTCTTATAATACTTCATTGGCTTTTTCTCTGTTTTGACCAACAACACACTGATATACAAACAAATATCACTTACTCTGATTCCTTTTGGTCCTGGTGGGCCTGGAATTCCATCATCACCCTGAAAAATACAATATACTTAGTTCTTTTTCTCTCCAAATCATTCTCGAGTAACAAATTTTAGAATATAAAAGGAGAGAATTAAATTTTTATGAACCTTGGTGAAAATTAATGAGAATTTACATACCTAAGGAAGAAGCATTTATTATTGAAACTGAAAGCACTAAGATAAGTTATTATGTGATAAAAATACTAAAGGCCTTTATTTACTGATAAGGAAACTGCTGACATGTAGATGAAACTTTATACTATACTATATAGTATAGTAATACTATATAATATAGTAATACTAAACTTTATACTATACTTTACTTTATTACTATAAAGTAAATTATGAATTATGCAAGAAAACAAAAAATGAAGTAGTGAGGTAGATATCCCTCAAATCATTTATGCATAAACAAAGTAAGTGCTGAAAATCTGGGCAGTTTCTATATTATGTTAATCTGTTTGCCATGCTGGTAATAAGTAGCACCATCCCTGAGCCCAAAAGTGTACTATTCTTCAGGGTTTTGTTTGTTTGTTTGTTTTAAACCTCTTCTTTGTTTTATAGGCATTTTCTACTGGCAGAGCTTAAGAAGTAACAAGAATGAATCATTACTATTCCTCCTAGTTTCTGCTAGATTCCATGCAAAAAGAGGCTGCCCACATGTGTTAATCTATTTGCCCCTTTCTAGTTGCAACTGCAGTGCTTAAAATATAAAGTCTTGTCTATCTTTTTATTAATTTGTTTCTTTAAAAATGAAATACATAAAAATTGATTTTGCTCCAAAAGGCGGGAATTTCAGGGGAATACATAGCTAGTATCCCACTGGCTGAAACTTAAATAGCTTTTATTAAACTGGGACATTTATAAAAGTGGTTTCCATACTATTCAATTCACACCCCTGGATGTTCCATTGGACACTCCTTCATGACTATGTCACAGCCCTCCTTCAATCAGTGCAGCTCTGTTTTTATGTTTCATGTGCGGCTCCTATGAAAAGTTTCATTTTGAGAAAAGGTTACCTGGTATATTAGTTTCCTACACTGTCATTACAAATTACTACGAACTTTGCAACTTAAAATAACACAACCTTACTGTTCTGGGAGTCAGAAATATGACAAATGTTTCAGTGACAAAACTGTTACTTCTCCCCTGAAGGTTTTAGGGGGAGAATAAATTTCCTATCGAAAAGATAGGAAATTTCTAGAGCTTCTAGAGCTACCAGCATTCCTCAGCTCTGGGCCATCTTAAATCTTCAAATCCAGCAATGACTGAATGAGTCTTTCTAACGTAACTTACTCTGACACTGACTTTTCAGTCTTCTTTCCCCCATGTTTAAAGGACCCTCATGAGTATGCTGGGGCCACCCACACAATCCAGAATAACCTTCCTGGTTTAAGAACAGCTAATTAGCGACTTCAATTCCTTCTGCAATCTTAATTTCACTTGTTTATGTAATCTAACTATTCACAGGTTCTGGGGATTAGGTCAAGGACACCTTTAGGGGGTGGGTGCTATTCTGCCTACCATACCTTGCTTTTTAAAAAAAGTTTAATATTCTACTCCTTCTACAATAGATGCATCTCCAAGAAGGTTAAAGAAAAATAATTCTATTTTAAAACAACTAGAAGGCCATTTGTACAATGAATCCTTTTGTGTATTTCCACTAAAGGCAGAAATAAGATAAAGATACCTTAGATTGTACTAGTTGTGCTATCCAAAATGAAATTAGAGGTAAAAAAAATTGGAAAGGATGAGGCAAAACAATGACTGTTTGCAAATAATATGATGGTATGCATAAAAAACCCAGGATAATTAAATTAAAATATACTATAATCAATGAGATAATGCAGTAAAATAACTATATAAAATTAATATTAGGAAATCAATAGCTCTCTTATACACCAACAACTATCAGTTAGAAAATATAAGGGAAAATGTATAATTTATAATAGCAAAAACAAGATAAAATATTTAAAAATAAGCTTAACGAGAAATGTACAATATTCATAAGGAAGATCTAAACAAAAAGAAAGGTAAAATGTTCTTAGATAATAGGATTCTATATGAAAAACCGAATTCTTAACCAACTTCTTATAAATTAGATACAATAAGAATAAAAATAACAGGAGAGTTTTTTAACTGGACAAGGTGACTCTAAAGTTCATATGGGAAAATAAATAAGCATGAACATCGAGGAAAATTCTGAAAACAAATGAAAAAAGCAATAAGGGGATACTAGCCCTGTCAGATATAAAAATATAGCATGTCAATATTTAAAAGTTTGGTTCTGAGATTGAATAAGCAGACCACTGAAAGAATATGGAAGGTCCATTAACAATCCCATATATTCATGTGAATTTGGTATATAATAAAGGTAGCATTGCAAAGCAGTTGAGGAAACTATATTGGGGCATACTTGTAAAGGATATCAGGAAAAAATAAAGGTAGTACTTACATAAAAAATTATGTACCAGGATAAATTATAAATGGATATAATGTTTAAAAGTAAAAAATGAAACTACTAAAATACTGGAGGAAAACATTAGAGAATTATTTTAAAATTCTTATATATGGTGGGGAAAGCATTTTCTACTCAAAATCCAAAAGCCATAAAAGACCTCTGAAAAACACACACAGAAACACATAAATATATACACAATATAGACATCCAGCAACGACAAATGACAAACTGGAGGAAAATAATTGCACTCACAACACACAGGTTAATCTTCCTACTATATAAATAGATCACTGAAGTATGAAAACACCAACAATACAGTAGAAAATAGGCAAATGTATGAATAGATAGTTCAAAGAAAACACAACTGATTCTTAGACATATGAAAAGATGCCCAATCTCACCTTTAATAAGAGAAATGCAAACTAAAAGTACACTGAGAGACGAGTTTTCATCTGATTGTCAAAAATCCAAGTTTCAGGCTCTCTGCTCCTTCTGTTTGACAGACAGCTGCAACTTCCTGTGCAGTGCCAACTGCTGGCCTGAGACACAATGGTGAAGGTGGCAGTGAAAAGGTTTGGCTGTATTTGGTACCTGGTCACCAGGGCTGTCTTTAACTCTGGCAAAGTGGATATTGTCACCATCAATGATCCCTTCATTGTTCTCACCTTCATGGTCTACACGTTACAGCATGATTCTACTCATGACAAGTTCAAAGGCTTGTCAGCAATAGAAAGTCCATCGGCATCTTCCAGGAGCGAGATCATGCCAACATCAAATAGGGTGATAATGCTCATGCTGAATATGCTGTGGAGCCCACTAGTATCTTTACCACCATGGAGAAGGCTGGGGCTCGCTTGAAGGGTGGAGCCAAGAGGGTCATCATCTCTGTTCCTTCTGTGGATGCCCCCATATTTGTGATGGGTGTGAATCACAACAGGTATGACAACTCCATGAAGATTGTCAGAAATGCCTCCTGTACCACCAACAGCTTGGAGCCCCTGGCCAAGGTCATCCATGACAACTTTGGCATTGTGGAGGGACTCATGACCACAGTCCATGCATCACTGCCACCCAGAACACCATCCCTGCTTCTACTGGCACTGCCAAGGCTGTGGGCAAGGTCATCCTTGAGCTGAATGGGAGGCACAATGGCATAGTCTTATGTGACCCCACCTCCAATGTGTCAGCTGTGGATCTGATGTACCATTTGGAGAAAGCTGCCAAATATGATGACATCATAAAGATAGTGAAGCAGGGGTCAGAGGGCCCCTTCAAGGGCATCTTGGGCTACACTGAGAATCAGGCTGTCTCCTGCAACTTTAACAATGACACTTGGGGACTTCCGCCAAGATGGAGGCATAGGTGGAGACACTGTGCTTTCTCACCCAACCAAGTTTAGAGACAACTAAATAATAGCAACAGAAAACATAGCCAGAGCACAGAAAATTGAACTTTTCGGAAGTCTGTTAACAACAAATTCTTCAGCCTGACCAGTAAGAGGGTCGAAACCAGCAGCTGGCGGAGCAGGGTAGCACAGGAAAACTCGGTCAGACTGACTCAGGCGCGCGGAATCCAGGTGCAGGGTTGGACCTAGTAAGAGACCCAGCGACCACGGGGAAACAGCAAGGGAGCAGGGCTGCGGGTTGACTGTGGTTGCTCATTCGTGTGCAGATAGACAAGTGAGGGAGTGGGCCATTAGACGTAACCCAGCAGGCCCCAGCACCCAACGGCAGCAGAGGGCATCACCATTTCCCCGCTCTGACCACGCCCCCACATACATTGTCACAAACCAGCGACCTGTGAGTCCAAGGCTCCCCTCCTCATACTTAAGGGGCTCGAACAGACCAAAAATGGCTCAAGAAGATCTCAAAGCCCCAGAGCCTATAAATCTGAGCAATGAAGAAATAGCAAAAGTCTCAGATGCACAGTTTAAAACACTGGTGATCAGGATCCTCACAGAACTGGTTGATTATAGCCACAAATTAGAGAAACATATGAAGGCGAAACTGATTGAAATGAATGGAATTGCACAGGAAACCAATAGCGATGAAAAGGAAACTGGGACTCAAATCAATAGAGTGGACCAGAAGAAAGCAAATAATGGCCAAACAGAAAAGAGTCAAGAAGCAAGAATTCAAAAAAATGAGGAGAGTCTTAGGAACCTCCAGGATATCTTTAAACGCTCCAACATCTGAATTATAGGGGTACCAGAAGGGGAAAAGGAACAGCCACCAGTGGAAAACTTATTTGAACAAATAATAAAGAAGAAATTCCCCAATCTGGAAAAGGAAATAGATTTCCAGGAAATCCAGGAAGCTCAGAGAGTCCCAAAGAAGTTGGACCCAAGGAGGAACACACCAAGGAACATCATAGTTACATTAGCCAAGATTAAAATGAAGGAGAGAATCCTAGAAGCAGCAAGAGATAAGGGGACAGTCACCTACAAAGGAGTTCCCATCAGACTGTCAGCAGATTTCTCAAAAGAGACCTTACAGGCAAGAAGGGGCTGGAAAGAGGTATTCCAAGTCATGAAATCTAAAGACCTACAACCAAGATTGCCCTATCCAGCAAAATTTTCATTTAGAATGGAAGGACAGATAAAGTGCTTCTCAGATAAGATCAAATTCAAGGAGTTCATCATAACCAAGCCCTTATATGAAATGTTAAATGGACTTATCTAAGAAAAAGAAGTTAAAAAAACACGAACAGTGAAAGGACAGCAAACTCACAGTTATTAACAACCACACCTAAAACAAAAGCAAACTAAAAGGACAGCTAGATCAGGAGTGGAAACATAGAAATGAAGATCTCAAGGAGGGTTAGCAACAGGGGAGTGGGAGGAGGAGAAGGGGGGAGAAGGTACAGAAAATAAGTAGCATAGACAGTAGATAGAAAATAGATGGGGAGGGAAGAATAGTATGGGAAATATAGAATCTAAAGAACTTGAGACACATGGTCATAAACTAAAGGGGGGGTAATGGTGGGGACAGGGGTAGGGTGGAGGGGAATGAAGGGGGGGAATAGAACAACTGTAATGGCATAATCAATTAAAAAATAAATTAAAAAAATTTAAAAAAAAACAATGACACTTACTCCTCCACCTTTGATGCCAGAGCTGGCATTGCCCTCAATGACAACTTTGTCAAGTTCATTTCCTGGTATAACAATGAATTTGGCTACAGCAACAGGGTGGTTAACCTTGTGGTCTATATGACCTCCAAGGGGTAAGAGGCCCCTGGACCACAGCCCCAGAAACAGGAAGAGAGGCCCTCAGCTGCTCAGGAGTCCTTGACCCCCAAAAATTCCCTGACATACTGAGAATCTCGTGACTTCCACAGTTTCTCTACCAGACCCTGGGAAGAAGGGGAGGGGCTCAGAAAGCCCTACTATATTATGCACCATCAATAAAGTTCACTGTACCCAGCCAAAAAAATCCAAGTTTTATAACAGCATTGATGAAAATATAGGGGAATTGATCCTGTATACTGCTGAATCAAGAATAAATCATACAGGAGGAAGATGGAGGCCAAGTAGGTGGAAGCTGAGTCCACGTACTTAGACTCCAAGTATGGAGTCCTTTTTTTTTTTTTTTTGCTCTTGTCCCCAACTTGGATTTTCACATGATTTTTGAACAATTAACTTAAACAATCAATGGAATCTTAGCTGATATGAAGTTTTGAAGTCAATGAGTGCAGAAGATACTTTATGCCATTTGGTAAGAAGATTTTATAAGTTGAAGGACAAATAAATACCCTGTGCATGGTACCTGCAGCAGTGGAGGGACCAGACAGAAATCATGACTTTGGAGCTCCGTCCTCTCTTGGACCAGGGGGGAAAAGTCCTGCACAGGGATCCCTAATCCTAATCAGGAGTGACTTGGGAGAATACACAGAACCTGTGAGACCCAGGCTACACACACAGTGAGCAGCACATTCACAGTGTAGCACAAATTTGGAAAGCTCCAGATAGTGAACCTGGGTCTGTCAGAGGCATGTGCAGGCTACATCCAGCTGTGATCTCAAGGGACATTTTACTTTTGAGGGAGGTAGTATGTGCATTAAACCATAATGACTCAACTGCAGTGTGGGCACTGCATAGAGATGTTTTGAAAAGGATATGAAATGTGGTTAGACAAGGGCCCCACAAACAGTGGCTCTGCTAGTAAAGAGACCAGATTACAAGTACAGTTAGGGATAGAAACCTAGCAGAAGGAGAAAAGTGCTTCTCTTGGGACCATTATGAACCTCTCTCAGCGGCACCAAGCTACACTGGACCTATGGGTTCTTTCCCACTGAGACTAGAAGGGCAGAGAGATCAGAGATTGATGCAACATGGGGGAGGGCACAACAGAGATCTTGGTGAGAAGGCTGGGGAAGAAAATTGGATTCCCCAGTCTCAAGTCTGGGAGAGGTGCCCAACCACCCAGCAAGAGCTAATCAGCCACTGCTGATACAACTGTGGAGATGAACCTTGCAGAAGGAAAAAACTGCTTTTTAGCCCATTCTGAACTTTTCTTGGCCCCCAAAGCCACACTATAACTCCAAGTCCTATTGCACTGAAAACAGCAGGGCAGAGAGATCAGAATTTGGCAAAACAATGGGTATTCATGGCCCCACCAATGCTAGGCTCCTACAGAGAGCTGCTATCAGAGCCAAACAGGAAGGAGCTGACCCTTTTACATAAATTGGCCCCTCACACGAAGGAGACAGCTAACTCATCAGAAACTATACATTACTGAAAATAATCTGGGTAAGACCAAGACGTGTGGTGCAGGGGTGGGAGAACACATCCACCAACTTCCCTGAAGTCTGAACAGAACCTCCCGAAGGAGATCCAGGGGCCCCATCCTCCCCACTCTCAATAGCACCAGAAGCCCTTTCAGAAACAGATGGGTCAGCAGTGAGGCTAAGACTAATGGCAGGACTGCAGATAGATGCAGGTGGAGGTGGTACCTGCAGTGCTTTCAGACATTAGACTATCCATTCCTGGGCCTACTGCTGATAAAAAGCCAGAGATGCAGAGCAGCAAGGTCCATCCTGGATGCAGCAAAGTCTGAAGAACACAGGCGCAGACTGTTCATCACTTCCACCCATGAACGGGCTGCCTAGAGTTAGATGGGGACAGCATCTGCCATTATTGGAAACATATCTAGAAGAAGAAGCCAACAGAAAAGCACTAAACTCTACTTAGATGAATTCCATCTTGTTCTTTTTCATTACTTGCATTATTTTTCTTTCACATAGATTTTTAACATTTTTTCTTTTTTTCCATTTTGTTTCTATTTCTTCACTATTTTTTATTTCAAATCTCCTAGCTTACTCTTCCCTTTTCATACTCCATTCTGCCTTATTCCTTTCCCTTCTTATATTCATTTAAAATTTTATTTTTCTCTTTCTTCACCTTATTTCTATTCCTTACCTTTATTATTTCTCCTTGCTCTATCTACTCAAAATAATTTTTCTTTCCTTTAGTCATCTCCTATTCTTTTTCTATTTTGTGTAATCTTATTCTCTTTCCACCTTTATTAAAGTTTGCTCATTTTTCATTGACGTTGTTTTCCTTTAATCTTGTTCCTAATTTTTCACTGTTTTCAATTCAAATTTCATGTTTTATTTTATTTTTTAAAATATTTTATTTATTTTATATTTTAGAGATGGGAAGGGAAAGAGAAAGAGAGGGAGAGAAACATCAATGTGTGGTTGTCCCTACTATGGACCTGGCCAGCAACCCAGACATGTGGCCTAGACCGGGAATTGAATTGGTGACCCTTTGATTAGCAGGCTGGCACTCAACCACTGAGCCACACCAGCCATGGCCAAATTTCATATTTTAATCTTCCGTTTTCATACTCCATTTTGCCTTCTTCCTTCCCTTTCTTACTTACACTTAAAACTTTATTTTCCCTTTCTTCGCCTTGATTCTATTCCTACTCTCATTATTTCTTCTCCCTCTACCCTCTCAAAATGAATTTTCCTTTCTTTAATCATCTAATGCTATTTCCCTTCTTATAATACTTTTATTCTTTTTCCAGCTTTATTAATCTTTGCTCACTTGTCATTGATATTGCTGTTGTTGGATGGTATTTTCCTGGTGTGGGTTTTGTTTTCTGTGTTGTGTTGTTTTGTTTTGTTCTGTTCTGGTAGCTTGTAGAACAGCATACAAGATGTGGTGGGGACTGACTCTCAGTCAACCAACTAGAGGGGAGAACCCACCAATGAATGAGACAATAACAATCAAAACCCAAATACAACAGGGGAGCCCACATAAACTGCATAAAGGGTATCTCTAGATCATCCAGCTCGGGAGCTCAAGGAGGCTGCACTAGTGAGTCCTGCAGGTCTCCTACCACAGAAGGCCACCCCTAGAAGTCAGGGAGTCAAAGCAGATCACTATAACATGCAGAAACAAACAACAAGAGTCACCTAAAATGGGAAGACAAAGAAACAACCCCCAATCCAAAGAAAAGGAGGAATCCTTGGAAAAAAGAGCTAAATGAATGTGAAGCAAGTAATTTTTCAGACATAGAGTTCAAAGTAATGGTTATAAGGATAATCAAGGGACTCAGTGAGAACTAAAAGGAACTTTATGGGAGCTACAAGGAACTTAGTGGGAACTATAGCAGCAGGTAAAAAGTACATAGAAAGTATAAATAAGAATCAGCAAGAAATAAAGAATACCATATCTGAAATAAAGAATATACTAGAAGGAATTAAAATCAGACTGGATGAAACAGAGGACTGAATCAACAAGTTGGAAGACAAAGTAGAAAAAATACGCAGTTGGAGCAATAAAACAAAAAATAACTCAAAAAGAACAAGGATAGTTTAAGGGTGCTTTGGAATAAAAAGATAACAATGTTCACATCATAGAGACACCCAGAAGGCAAAGAAAATGAGCAGGTATAGAAAACTTGTTTGAAAAAATAACAGAAAACTTCCCTAACTTGGTGAGGGAAAAAGTCACAAAAGTCCAGCAAGCAGAGGTTCCCCATCAAGATGAACCCAAAGAGGCCCATTCCAATATACATTACAATCAAAATGGCAAAATTTAAAGAAAAAAGAGAATGTTAAAGGCAGAAAAAGAGAAAGAGGTAGTGATATACAAGGGAGCTCTCATGAGACTATCAGCTGATTTCTCAACAGAAACACTACAAGCCAGAAAGGACTGACCTAATATATTCCAACTAATGAAAAGCAAAGACCTAGAACCATGACTACTCTACCCAGCAAGTCTGTCATTTAAAATGGAAGGTGAAATACAGAACTTCCCAGGAAAAAAAGCTAAAAGAGTACCTCTCCACCCAACCAGTATTGCAAGAGATGCTAAAAGGACTGGAAGAAGGAAGAGGAAAGAAGAAAGAAGAAGAAGAAAGAGGGAGAGAGGGGAACATAGGTGCAAAGGGTAAAAAATGGCAATAGATAAGTACCTATCAAGAAGAAAGAAAACTCCAAAACTCTTTTTACAAGGTCAGTATTATCCTAATTCCAAAATCAGGTAAAGACATAACAAAGAAAAAAATTACAGGCCAATATCTCTGATGAACAGAAATCTAAAATACTCAACAAAATATTAGCAAACCAGATCCAGCAATACATTAAAAAGATCATACAGTATGATCAAGGGGGATTTATCCCAAGGATGCATGTATGGTATAATATTCACAAATCAATAAACATAATACATCACATAAACAAAATGTAGGGCAAAAATCAAATGATCATATCCATAAATACAGAAAAGCATTTCATAAAATCAATGCCATTTATGATAAAAACACTCTGCAAAGTGAGAGTATAGGGAACATACCTCAAACTAATAAAAGCCATATATGAAAAACCTACTGTCAACATCACACTGAGTGGGCAAACACTAAAAGTGTTTCCCTTAAGATCAGGAACAAGACAAGTGTGGCCACTCATTCAACGTAGTACTAGAAGTTCTAGCCACAGCAATCAGACAAGAAAAAAAAAAAAGGCATCCAAATTAGAAAGAAGGAAGTAGAACTATCATTATTTGCAGACAACTGCAATGATATTTGCAAAACTATCATTATTTGTGATACAGTACATAGAATACCCTATAGTCTCCACAAAAAAAGGGCTTGGCCTAATAAGTAAATTCAGCAAAACAGCAGGATACAAAGTTAATACTCAGAAATAAATGGCATTTTTTTATATCAACAATGAACTATCAGAAAGAGAAACTAAGAAAAAATCCCATTTATTCTAGCAATGAAAAATATAAAGTACTTGGAATAAATTTCACCAAGGAAGAAACCAAGGAAGATAAATGACCTGTATTCAGAAAACAGGGGTGTCTAACCTGTGGTCTGTAGACCTCATGCAGCCTAGGATGGGTGTAAATATGGTTCAACACAAAATCATACATTTACTTAAAACATTATGAGATTACTTTGTGATTACATGTTACAATGTATTTAATGTGTGACCCAAGAAAATTCTCCTTCCAATGTGGCCTAGAGACACTAAAAGGTTGGAAACCCTTTGTAGAACACTGAAGAAATTGAGGAAAACACAAACAAATGGAAGCATATACCCTGTTCATGGATTGGAAGAATTAACATCATTAAAATGCCTGTACTACCCAAAGCAATCTATAGATTCAATGCAATTCCTACTGAAATATCAATGGCATGTTCCACAGATCCAGAAAAAACACTCCAAAATTTTATATGGAACCAAGAGACCTCAAATTACTTCGGCAATCTTGAGAAGGATCAAAGTTGGAGGGATCACAATACTTGATCAAACTACACTACAAGACCACTGTAATCAAAACAGTCTGATATTGGTATAAGAACAGACATAGCGATTAATGGAACAGAATAGAGAGCCCAGAAAAAATATTCATGTCTCTACGGTCAATATTTGACAAAGTTGGCATGAGCATACAATGCAGTAAAGATAGTCTCTTCAATAAATGGTGTTGGGGGAACTGGACTGGCACATGAAACTAGTCAACCAACTTACACCATACACAAAAATAAACTCAAAATGGATAAAAGAGCTAAATGTCAGCTGTGACAACATAAAAATTCTAGAGGAAAGCACAGGCTGTAAAATTTCAGATATCTCATGTAGTGATATTTTTTGACAACATATTGCCAAGGGCAAGGGGAGTAAAGGGAATAATAAACAAATTATACTACATCAAATTAAAAAGCTTCTGCATGGCTAAAGAAACCATAATCAACATGAAAAGCATACCAATCTAATGGGAGAACATATTTGCCAATGACACAAAGATTTGATGTCCAAAATATATAAAGAGCTCATAGGGCTCTGCACTAGGAAGACAAACAATCCAATTAAAAATGGGAAAAAGGCTCTGGCTGTGTAGCTCAGTTGGTCATATCTTTGTCTGGATATGCCAAGGCTGCCAGTTTGATTCCCAGTCAGAGCAAATAAAACCACCAACCAATCAATGTATAAATAAGTGGAACAACAAACTGATTGCTCTCTCTCCCTTTCTCTCACTCTCTAAAGTTTATAAATAAAACAAAATTAAAAAATAGGGAAAGGACTTGAACACACACTTCTCCAAAGAGGACATACAGATAGCATATCAAAAAAAAATGCTCAATATCACTAGCCATTAGAGAGATGCAAATTAAAACCACAATGAGATAACACTTCACACCTGTCAAAATAGCTATCATCAATAAATCAACAAACAAGAATGCTGGTGAGGATGTAGGAAAAAGGGAGCCCTAGTGCACTATTGCTGGGAATGCAGACTGGTGTAACCACTGTGGAAAACAGTATGGAATTTCCTCAAAACATTAAGAATGGAACTGCCTTTTTTTTTCAAAAATTTATTTATCTTTAGAGGAGAAGGGAAGGAGAGAGGGAGAGAAATATCAATGTATGGTTGGTTGCCTCTCATGCATTACGCACTGGGAACTGGTCTGCGACCCACGCACATGCCCTGACTTGGAATCGAACCACAATCTTTTGGTTTGCAGGCCCATGCTCAATCCACTGAGCTACACCAACCAGGGCTGGAACTGCCTTTTGACCCTACATATCCATTGCTGAGAATATACCTCAAGAATCCTAAAGTATCAGTTCAAGAATTTATGCACCCCCATGCTCATACCATCATTATTTATAACAGCCAAGAGTTGGAAACAGCCTAAGTGCCCATCAGTAAATGAGTGGATTAAAAACTGTGGTACATTTTCACAATGGAATGTCATGCAGCAGAGAAAAAGAAGGGAATTCCTACCATTTGGGAAAGCATGGGTGGAACTGGAGACTGTTAAGCTAAGTGAAATAAGCCAGTTGGTAAAAGACAAATACCATACGATGCCACGTATAAAAGGAATCTAATGAACAAGACTGAACCAGAGGTATAGAATCATGTAATATACTGACAGCAGTAAGAGTGGAAGAGGAAGGTAGGGATTGTTTGAAAGAGGGTGAAAGCATTAGTCAAAAAACATATATGCATGTCCCATGGACATGGATAATGCTGTGAGGATTGATTATGGAAGTGGGAGGCAGGATGAGCAGGGGTGGATGAAGGGGGAAACATTGGAACAACTGTAACAGCATAAACAATAATAAAAAATCAAAACAAAACAAAAAAGAATCAAATCATACAATATTATTGTTTAATCACTATGCTGTACACTTGAAACCAATAGAAAAATATTGAAGGTAAGCTGTAATTGAAAAATAAAAATAAAACAGGAAAAAGTAACTCATATACATTCATGGGAAGACAATTTGGCAATATCCATAGAGATATATAATAAATACATGTACCCCCGGATCCAGCAATACCACTTCTAGTAATCTTACAGAGATAATATCTGACTGGGGAAAATAAATCTATTAAAGTTGTATATCTCACTGTGTGAAAGAGGTGAAGGGTTTAAGAAGTACAAATTAGCAGATACAAAATAGTCACAGGGGTATAAAGTACAGCATAGGGAATATAGTTAACAATACTGTAATAACTATGTATGATGCTGGGGGTACCAAAAATATTGGGGTGAACACTTTGTAAAGTATATTATTATCTAACCACTATGCTGTACACCTGAAACTAATACAAAATAATATTTAAATAAAACTATAATTAAAAATTAACAAAATTATATCTTAGCAATACTGTTTATAGTTAGCAAAAGAATTGAAAACTACCTAAATGATCAATAGGGGACTCTCATAATAAATTATGCTATATATACATAATGATATAAAATGCAGTTATAAAAAATAAAGAAGAGGTTTGTGCATACTGATGTGGAATATCTATAATATATATTAAGTGAAAAGCAAAGTTAAAATGTGTTAAATATACTACCATTTGATAAATAAAAGGGATTAAAATTGTCTGAATATATATATGCATGCATGTGTATGTATATATTCATATGCACATGTATATCCATAAAAATTATCAGGCATATTTGCAAGAAAATAACATAGATGGGTACCTGTTAGGTTAGTGGAGAATTCAGTGGCTAACTGACACAGGTGGAAAGGGCATATTTTTCATTTTATACCTTCTTATGTTCATTTATTTTGAATGAAGTAGATATAGATATACCAAAAATTAATTTAAATTTATTTTAATAATAAATAAATCCTTTGGAAATTTTTATATATACACTCACATGTATATATGTTTTGTATATTCTACTTTCATATATGAGAGTATACAGATTTAGTATATGTGTATATGTTAATATATACATGTACTATAATACCCAATTACATGAAAAGAACAAATTCATATATGTTGGGAAGCATGAAGTCATAGTAAAGACAGAAGCATGAGGTGTTTCAAATTCAGAATCCCAAAAGTTTAGAAAGCAGTCCATCTTCTCAATTTATGGATATTGAGATAGAATCAAAGGAAAACATTGGACTACTTTTAAATTTATTATTTATTTTAATTTCTTTTTATGTTATTGTTCAATCACAGTTGTTCCCATTTCACCCCTTTATTCTCCCCTGCCCTTCCCACCCTCACCTCTCTCATTCAAGCCTGCTTTTAAATTTAAACTGCATACAACCACACCTTTAAAAACTATCATAGTACTATAGAATAGTCCCAATTAATGTTAAATTACTCCAAAGAAATTCTGATGTAGTTAACTTTTTTAATCTGATACAACTATTACCTCTCAGCAAGCATGGTGTACATGAAATGGAGTCCCTAATTCCAGATAAACTCAGATACAAAAAATATAACTTTATTTTTCTATCTTTTTTATTACACTAGACCTAAGTCATTGCCAAAGTTGGGACTCTTAATTTCTATTTCAAAGCAGTCATTTCACTAATACGGCTGAATTTTTCTCTCAATTGGAGTTCCCACCTCATTTTCACAAGACTGCCTAAATTATGGTGACCTTAAGCTGGAATTCATTGAGATAGCCTATGCCAATCATTTGTCTGGATTACTACTGAGTTGGTGCTCAATTCCATCCATTTTACTATTTCACATCTCTCTGCTACTTCTGTGCCACTCCTGGATGCACAGGAAACCTACTGTTTTTGAACCTCATTGGATATAGGGAATTCTCTTGAGTGCCCCACCTGCTTAAAGTCTATGCAATCATGTAGAGTCTTGCTTTTTCATCAGTGTAATGTTCTATTTTGGAAGTTTAGCACAGGTCCCTCATGCTCTTAAATCTAACAAAACACCTTCATGTACTGTCACCTCCTCAGAAATCACACTCAACCATATCCCTACAATCTATGCTCTGGTATATGTAAGTGTTAAAAAAGTATTTATGCATTTAAATTAATTTCCCCCTTTATTCAGAGGACTACATAATGAGTATTCATTTGATTTCCTTAATATTCTAGTGACATGATGGACCATTATTACATGGAAAAAATAAGTTTTGAAACAAATTTACTTTCCAGGCAAATGAACAGAACAGGCCCTTTCATATATCAGTTCACCAGACTACCTAATATAGATGGTAAAGGATGATAAGCCAAAAGACACATTTAAAAGAGCATAATTTTCTCCCAGTCTTACAATTCATTATTATCTCTTCCCATTCCCTATCTTAACATGCATGTAAGATGCTATCCTTGCTCATGGTATAGGAGAGACTGCTCCCATTGCAATCAATGAGGAAAAGCATTCCCAACTGATAGGACGACAGCATCTTCAGGCCTATGAAATTAGGAACTGGAGAGGGAGGGCATAATATGGATCTGTTCTCTCTTCTTTTTAAAACTTTTTAAAGATTTAATTAGTTTATTTCTAGAGAGGGAAAGGGATGGAGACAGAGAAGGAGAGAAACATCATTGTGTGGTTGCCTCTCACATTCCCCCACCTGGGGACCTGGCCCACAATCTAGGCATGTGCCCTGACTGAGAATTGAACTGGGACCCCTTGGTTCACAGGCCAGCACTCAGTCCACTGAGCCATATCAGCCAGGGCCTGTTCTCTCTTCTTTATCTCCTACAAAATAATGTTATGATTTCTACTTCACCAAATTCATTGAAATACTTGTCCCATTTAGTTGTCATCACTCTAAGTATTACAAAATGCTGTATATGTCACCTACCACTTGACCTGCAGATTAATGTTTGATGGCTGTACCATGAAATGCAATAAACAGACACTTCTATATACATGGAACTTTTTACTAACTCAGATACCTCAACCTTATTACATGGAACCTGATGCACTGCCACAGTTGTACCTTGACACTACAGAAACAAGATGCCTCCTCAGAAATATGATTAACTTAAGTTTCTGAGAAAAGAGATATGTCTTTTTTTCCTCCAAATAGGTGGCCTTCTCCTTTCTTAGACTTCCCCCACTATACACACATTTTCCAATTCCATTCAAGAACTGAATCTATCCACTAGGAAGGTCTTCTGGCTGATTCACCAATGGTAATCTGTGAGTGTCACTGTGAGTGTCCCCCTTGTGGTATTATTTCTTTTTTAAAATCCAGGCTTTTGAAATTCCTACCAATATAACATTTACATATGGGGCATTAATAAAACAACTTCCAGATACTCAAACCAGTCCCTCCCATTGAACATATCACACTAAATAGAATATAAGGAGAACTCCCAAACCAGATATACTCTAATTACTCAGGGGATTTGTCATATGGTATCTATTGCTCATGTGTATGCTCTAGGCAACTTTTCTTGCTGTCAGGGTCATTCAATTAGAAAATATATTTTGGAACCTGTCATTTACCTCTATTGAAGTCATTAATGATACTACTTCAGCTCTGGAAGCACAACAGGGTGGTCTCAAATCCTTGGTCTGAGAAATATTGAATCACAGTACAGCCTTTAACTTCCTGCCAGCCAGCCAAGGAGGGGTCTTACTATTGCCAGTGCTTTGTGTTGAATATAGATCACTGAAACTGGCAAAGTAGAAGTGTCCATCATAAGACTTAAGAAAAAAGCCTCTTTGCTTTCTAAAGTAGATCGGGTAATCTGTGAGCCATTTATTACTGGATTGGCAATGGTTGGGGCTCATGGTTATACTCAGTCACCCAGGAAGAGTTGGAATGACTTTAATTATGACTATGATTTACTCTGGCCTCAAACTAATTATCCAGTTTTTGGCATAGCCCCTCAATGTCCAACTCATCCAGGCCCAGAATGGGGTAGCCCAGGTTCCTAAATATCAAGTGATGGAATTGAGAAGTATGACTCATGGCTAAAATCCTACATGTGATTTTTCAGGCCCAACCACAAATAATTACAAAGGCCTCATGGTAGGCCTCAGAGCAGAAAGGTGCCAATATCACACCAGACATGGTGCCCCCTGACTGGTCACACACTTATGCATTGAAAGGCCCCTGGAAACTGAATAAAGACACAGGAAAGAGGGAGGGGATATCCTTGAGGACTTTTTTTTTTGTATTCTGACTTAGCAGTTTTCCACTCTTAGCTCTTCACCCTTTCCCTTCCCCCAACCCACTCAAGGTCCATAAAAAATAGCAGGAGATTTTTGCTCCAAGGTCTTTCAGCAGTGAAACAATTTTCCATGTCTGCACTGATCCATCTGACTTTCACTGGTGCTCTTCCATTGGTAAAAATGGAACAGTAGGGAAGTGGGCACTTTCTCTGGTTTAACTTTTTGCTTATACTGTCACAGTAAGTCACTAAATGTTTGACTGTTCATGTGATTTGGGCTGTCTTAAGCTACTTTGACACCTGGCAGTTCAGCTCTTTTCAGTACAGCTAATTATCCTGACATACTTATTTTTTGTTAAGAATCCCAATAACCACATATAATTAACAGCATCTTCCAAAAGCATTTGAACATAGTGGTAATATTCATTTCTTTAAACAATCATAAGATGCACAGGCATTCTATTGTTTTATTTAAATATCAGTTTCTGGCTATATAATTCAGTAACTTTTTAAGTTGCTTTTATATTTATTTCCACGTTTGAGATAGCATAATTCCTATGGTATTGGCTGGTTGTCAACTTGGCACATACCTTTTGTCCTTGAGGCCCTGGAGGCCCTTCTGGACCTGGAAATCCAGGCAAACCTGGATGGCCTTCCAAACCTGGAAATCCTCTCTCCCCCTGCAATTGAACAAAAATGAAATGTAAACGCATCATTTGTGAGTTTTCAAGTGTAGGAATGGCTGAGATTCAAAAGGATCAAACAACTATCTAGAGAAAACTAATTTAATACAACAAAATTCCCAGTATTCACCAATATGGAGAAATCTTTAATATGTGAGTGGAAAAATACAAATCACTCTGAATTTCTCACACATGGTAATGTAATCTCAGTGATGAAGTGGGGTTTAAACATTCTGACATCAAGAGTTTAACAGGAAATATGGTAATAAATTCAGGAAACAAGGTCTGCAAAGGTTAAATGAAATAAATATGGTACAGGGGTAATGAATGGTAAAAATATATCAAAGAAGCTTTCAGATTTGTTCTAGAATAGAAGAGTGGCAGGATTATCCAGAATAGAAATTTATTAACCAGAAAAAGACTTTCTCTTTAACATAAAAAAATTATAGTTTTCCTGATTGTAACATCAATATGAAAAATATGTTTAATGTAGAAAACAAAAAAATAAAGAGAAAATCACCAATAATTCCTCTACTCAGAATTACAATTTGAACTGTGACTCAAGTCCTAGTTCTGACTATAGCACTTTATCAACACCAGCAAAGGAGAGCTGCCTAACTACTAGTGAGGGTCCACTCATCAGTACCTTATCAGCATCTATAAAGTAAGGTCACTTGATGTACATTGTCTGTACAGCCAGATAGGTGTGGTAACAGGCTCTCCATATGTATTAACATATCATTAGATCAACACATTAGAATTAGTTAGCTGGTATATAGCCAATCATAGTAAGAATGTGAACCCCAAGAGAAAGCAAATTCACCACTAGTAAGTTTAAGAACTCCAAGGGCGCATAGCTTCATGACACATGCTCTTTTAACTACAGAGCCACAAGCAGTTCCTTTATTTTCCTAAGGCTTAAAGGCGCAGTTCCTGCCCAGAGACTCTAGACCTAATTTGTGAAACTTCTCACTGGATCCTATCCACAGTGACAGCCTAAGCAGCATCTAAGAAAGAGAAAGCACCTGTATCTACAAGACAATTAACTAATGGGCCATAAATTGGAGGCACACTCCCCTAGAGGTTAAGGTACAGTAGACTTTTATTCATATCCTCAGTGTGTATGTGTGAGTGTATATGTGCACGTGTGTGGTAAGTACTAAACTTAGTTCAAACAGCTTAAATAATTTTGTACTGAATAAATTCCTTCTTATGTTTAATCATACCATGATAAATATAAACAATTTCAAAAGGTTATTCTAGTCACTTTCCACTTACTACTTAAAAGGCAAGAAAGCAAATGTTAGCCAATTAATGGCAGTTATAAACATTTGTGTAACTTTAATAACAATTATTATTGACATATTGCTAAGTTTTATATAAATATATCTATTTATTTTAATTTCATAGAACTATGACAACTTAGTATTCATCACCTCAACCTAATTATTTTGAAGAAAATAAAAGGAAAGACCAGAAGTTAAAGATGTAAAAAATTTAGTTCTGGATTACCTAAAATCATTACATAGCCCATTTCTGGTAGAGCTGGTATTAGAAAGGTGATCACAAGTGAAAGTCAGAAAGGAATCTAGAAGGAAAATACAGCTTAGTTTTAGTAAATTTCCCTATGTGGCAACCGGTACATTTTGGGAGCTCTCCTGGTATATATAGCATATTTGTGGCAAAACTTGATAATAATGCTTGAAGAGAGCTATATTTTCTCCAAAGCATAACTGCTATCTAGGCTACAAATAACAAAGTAATAAACTAGAAATTAAAAGCAGAGGGTGCTGGGGGATTTGTGGCCAAGATGAAGGTGTATGTAGAAACCATTCACTTCCTCACAGAAACAAAAGGCAGATAAGAACCAATCTAAAAACAGTAAACAACTGGAAGTAGCAGACAATCAAACTGCATGGAACTCTGACAACCAAGGATTTGAATAAATATTCATCCAGATTGGTAGGAGGAACAAAGACAGGTAACTGGGTGGGCAGAGAGGACCTGCAGCAAGGTGGCAAACTGAGAGCAAGACAAGGATGGCCAAGAGGACCTACAGCAAGGTGGTGGTCAAAGGTAGCTGGAAACTACAGGGGGATTGTTATGGTGGTAGAAACTCCCTGTCTCACATGAGAGAGAGTTTGTTTGAAAGTGGGCTAGAGCCAAGCAAGTCAACTGCATTGTTCCCTCTCCGACCAGTCCCCCAAAGATAGCGCCACAACACAGCAAAGAGAGTTATCCAGCCCTGAAGAATACCTAAGGCTCCTCCCCCTGACAACATTACAGGTGCACCAAAACATGGCCCAAATGAAAGAATAGATTAAAACACCAGAAAAACAGCTAAGCGACAAGGAGATAGACAAACTATCTGATGCAAAGTTCAAAACACTGGTAATTAGGATGCTCACAGAACTGCTTGAGCTCAGTTGCAAAATTCAGGAACAAAGGAATGCTACCCAAAGTGAAATAAAGGAAAAAATACAGGAAACCAACAGTGACAGGAAGGAAATTGGGACTCAAATCAACAATTTGGAACGAAAAGAAAATATAAACATTCAACCAGAACAGAATGAGGAAATAAGAATTCAAAAAAATGAGGAGAAGCCTAGAAAACTCTGGGACAACTTTAAACATTCCAGTATCTGAATTATAGGGGTGCCAAAAGGACAAGAACAACAGCAAAAAATTGAAAATTTACTTGAACAAATAATGAAGGAAAACTTCCCCAATCTGGCCAAGGAACAGACTTCCAGGAAGTCCAGGAAGCCCAGAGACTCCCAAAGAAATTGGACTCAAACAAGAATACACCAAGGCACATCATCATTAAGTTACCCAAGATTAAAGGTAAGGAAAGAATCTTAAATGCAGTAAGAGGAAAGGAGAGTTACCTACAAAGGAGTGCTTATAAGACTATCAGCTGTTTTCTCAAAAGAAGCCTTACAGGCAAAAAGGAGCTGGAAAGAAGTATCAAAACGGTGAAAGGCAAGGACCTACATCCAAGATTACTTGGTCCACCAAAGCTATCATTTAGAATAGAAGGGCAGATAAAGTGTTTCCCAGATAAGGTCAAGTTAAAGGAGTTCATCATTACCAAGCCTTTATTATATGTTAAGAAGAGATTTATTAAATGTTAAAGGTGCTTATCTAAGAAATAAGAGAAGTTGAAAAACTATGAACAGTAAAATGGAAACAAACTCACAACTACCAACAACTGAACCTAAAACAAAAACAAAAATTGAGCAAACAATAGAACAGGAAAAGAATCAGAGAGATAGACATCACATGGATGGTTTTCAGTGGGCAGAGTGAAGGGGAAGAATAGGGGAGAAGGTACAGGGGAAAAGAAACATAATTGGTAGGCAAAAAAAGGCAGGGAGAGGTTAAGAATGGTATAGAAAACAGAGAAGTCAAAGAACTTATATGGACATGAACCAAGGGAGATAACATTGGAGGGTTAAGGAATGCAGGGCAGAGGAGAGATAAAGGGGGAAAATTGGGAAAACTGTAATAGCATAATAAATAAAACATTATTAAAAATTAAAGTGGAAGAAATAGACAAAAAAACTGTACTTGAAAAATAACTAAATAAAATTAAAAAATAAATAAATAATTTAAAGTGGAAGGTACAGAGAATAAGTAGCATAGATGGTAGGTAGAAAATAGACAGGGGGAGGACAAGAATAATATGGAAAATGTAGAAGCTAAAGAACTTGTGACACATGGACATGAACTAAAGGCGGGGTGTGGGGGAAGGGGTGTGCAGGGTGGAGCAATGAAGGGGGAAAATGGGACTACTGTAATGGCATAATCAATAAAATATATTTTCAACAAATTAAAGTAGAGAATGCTAAAAAGTTTAATTATGTTGGTATTCATAAAATCACATATCTATAAAGTGTTTTGAAAGGCTGTGTTCAGTTCTAGTTAATATTCTTTTTTTTAAATTTTTTTATTTATTTATCTTTAGAGGGAAAGGGGAGGAGAGAGGGAGAGAAACATCAATGTATGGTTGCCTTTCGTGCGTCCCCTGCTGGGAATTGGCCTGCAGGGAACTGGCCTGCAACCCAGGAATGTGCCCTGACTGGGAATCGAACCGCGATTGTCTGGTTCGCAGGCCCGTGCTCAATCCACTGAGCTACACCAGCCAGGGCCAGTTAATATTCTTGATGACTCTTTCAATGTGTTTGATTATTTCATGATGAGTGATTTATGAACACACCTGCCCACACCACGCAGAGTTTTCAGCAGTTTTTTATAAAAAAAACAGCATGACCCCCAGCGTTACTATCCCTATTCACCCAATCTCACCCCAAGTGCCCTTTTTTCCCCTCTGGATAAATAAAGTCCTCAAAGGGAAGCATTTTGCTGATATGGAAGAGGTGAAACAAACAAAAAAGACCAGCAGAAGCACTAAATGGCATCAAATCAATGAGTTCAAAGTCTGTTTTGAGCAATGGAAAAAACATATCAACAGGTGTACTGCATCAAATGGAGAGTACTTTGAAGAAGACTGAGGTTTATTTGTTTTAAATCAGTAAATTGTTTTTTTAATTTTTTAAAGATTTTATTGATTTATTTTTAGACAGAAGAGAAGGGGGAGAGAAATATCAATGTGTGGTCACCTCTCATGTGCACCTTACTGGGGACCTGGCCCACAACCCAGGCATGTGCCCTGACTGGCAATCAAACCAGCGATCCTTTGGTTCAATTCACTGAGCCACACCATCCAGGGCAGAAGGTGACTGAGGTTGAAACATGTAAAAATAAATACACAGACTTCTGAGATCAGATGAGATCAGGCATATTCAGGGTGGTATGGCCATAGACAATACACAGACTTCCAGCCAAGATGGAGGTGTAGGTAGATACACTTTGCTTCCTTCCACAATTGAAAGAAGAAAAACAATGAATTTAAAAACAAAAAATAACCAGAAGTGCCAGAAAAACAAACTGTATGGAATTCTGACAACTAAGGAGTTAAAGAAGAAACATTCATCCAGACCAGTAGGAGGGGTGGAGATGGGCAGCCGAGGTGGAGAAGACTCTCAGGAAGGTGGTGGCAGGAGGACCAGGGCAGGCAAGGCAGTGGCTGGCAGAATGGGTAGTCCCACATTTGCAGATAAACCTGGAGGAACAACTGGGAAGTGAGACAGACCACACAACCCAGGGTTCTATGCAGGGTAATAAAGCCTTAAAACCTCTGACTGTAAAAAAACCTGTGGGGGTTGTGGTGGTAGGAGAAACTCCAAGTCTCACTGGAGAGTTCACTGGAGAGACGCACTGGGTAGTAGTACACAAACCCACTCACCCAGGAATCAGCACTAGACGGGCCCAATTTACTTCCGGATAGCAGGGGAAATGATGGAAAAGCCTGCTGAGAGCCGAGCAAGCTGCACTGTTCTCTCTCTGACCCTTCCCCGACATACAGCACCACAAGGCAGCTAGGTGGGTTGCCCCACCAGGGTGAATACCTAAGACTCTGCCCCTTACAATGTAACAGGTGCACTGAGACAAAAATTATGGCCCAAATGAAAGAACAAATCAAAGCTCCAAAAATAGAATTAACCAATGAAGAGATAACCAACCTACCAGATGTAGAGTTCAAAACAATGGAAATCAGGAGGCTCACAGAAATGGTTAAGTATTGTTGCAAAAGAGGAAAAAGGAAAGGCTATGCAAAGTGAAATTAAAAAAATGTATAGGGAACCAACAGTGACAGGAAGGAAACTGGGATGCAAATCAACGATTTGGACCAGAAGGAAGAAATAAATATTCAACCAGAACTAAATAAAGACACTAGAATTCAAAAAAATGAGGAGAGCTTTAGGAACCTCTGGGACAACCTTAAACATTCCAACCTCCAAATCATAGGGGTGCCAGAAGGAGAAGAAGAGGAAGAGCAAGAAATGGAAAATGTATTTGAAAAAATAATGAAGGAGAACTTCCTTAATCTGGCAAAGGAAATAGACTTCCAGGAAGTCCAGGAAGCTCAGAGAACCCCAAAGAAGTTGGACCCAAAGAAGCACACCCCAATGCACATCATAACTACATTACCCAAGATTAAAGATAAAGAGAGAATCTTAAAAGCAGCAAGAGAAATGGAGACAGTTACCAACAAAGGAGTTCCCATAAGACTATCAACTGATTTCTCAAAAGAAACCTTGCATCCAAGAAGGGTCTGGAAAGAAGTATTCAAAGTCATGAAAGGCAAGGACCTACATGCAAGATTACTTTTTCCAGCAAAGTTATTATTCAGAATGGATGGGCAGATAAAGTCCTTGCCAGGTAAGGTCAAATTTAAAAAGTTCATCATCACCAAGCCCTTATTATATGAAATGTTAAAAGAACTTATCTAAGAAAAAAATAAAAAATACGAGCAGTAAAATGATGACAAACTCACAACTATCAACAACTAAACCTAAAAACAAAAACAAACTAAGCAAATAATTAGAACAGGAACAGAACCAGAGAAATGGAGATCACATGGAGGGTTATCAGTGGAGAGGGGTTGGGGAGAGAATGTGGGGAAAGGTACAGGGAATACAAATTATAAAAGGTAGGTACAAAATAGACAAGGGGAGGTTAAGCATAATATGGGAAATGGAGAAGCCAAAGAACTTATATGTGTGACCCATGTACATGAAATAAGTTGGGGGAATGACAGTAGGAGGGGCAGTGCAGGGGGAAGATATTAAAGGGGAGAAAAAAATTAGGACAACTGTAATAGCATAATCAATAAAATATATTTAAAAAGAAAAATAATATATATTTTTGTAAATAAATTTCATTTTGGGGGGGTCCCTCTTCATATGTAACAATCCAAATAGTGAACATAAGCATCATTCACAAAAATTTCTTTATCTTTTCAAGAAATGGTGCTGGAACAATTGGACTTCTCATGCCAAAATGAATCTAGACACAGACCTTACAACTCTGCAAAATTAACTCAGAATGTAATGTAAAACACAAAACTATAAAGCTCCTAGTAGATAATACAGGAAAAAACCTAGATGACCCTGGATATAGTGATGACTTTTTAGATAGAAAAACAAATGCACAATACATGGAAGAAATAATTGATAACCTATATTTCATGACATTAAAAAGTTCTGCTTTGCAAAATATAATTTCAAGAGAATGAGAATACAAGCCACAAACTGTGAGAAAATATTTGCAAAAGATTCATTTGATAAAGGACTGTTACCCAAAATATACAAAGGACTCGTAAAACTCAACAATGAGGAAACAAACAACAAGATTTAAAAAACAGTAAGAGACTTCAACAGACACCTAACCAAAGGATATAATAAGCATTTGAAGGAATGCTCCAGGCATTCTGATTCTGGCTCCAGGCTCACTGATTCTCTATATCAGATTTAAAAAAAAAATTTTAAACATGCAAATTAAAAAAAAACAATGATATACCACTACACACCCATTAGAATGGCCAAAATCCAGAAGAGTGACAACTCCAAATGTGACAAGGATATAGAACAGGAGAAACCCTCATTCACTGTTGGTGGGAATGATAAATGGTATAGTCACTTTGGAAGACAGATAGAGGTGTGTTACAAAACTAAACATATTCTTACCATATGATCCAGTAACAGCACTCCTTGGTACTTATCCAAATGAGTGTAAACTTATGTTTGGGCAAATACCTGCACACAAGTACTCAGAACTACCAAAACTTGGAAGGAACCACATCCTTCAGTAGGTGAATGTATAAAGAAACTATGGGACATCCAGACAATGGAATATTATTTACTACCAAAAATAAAACAATATTAAGCCATGAAAAGACACAGAGGTACTTTAAATGGATACAAGACTTTTATCAGATATGAGATTTACACATTTTTTTAGACTGTGGTTTCTCTTTGCATTCTCTTAACAATGTTTTCAGAAAAGAACAAGTTCTTAAATTTGAAGAAATACAATCTATTAGTCTTTTCTTTTATGGATGATGTTTTTGGTATCAAATCTAAGATAAATATCTGCCTAACCCAAGGTCACAAGGATTTTTTCCTATGATGTATTCTGAAAGATTTGTATGTTTAGGATTCAATTTAGGATTATGATCCATTTTGAGTTAATTTTTATATACAGTTCAAGGAATGAATCAAAGCCCATTTTTGTGCATGTTCATATTCAATTTTTCCAGTACTATTTGTTGAAAAGACTACCTTTTCTTCATTGAATTGCCTTTATACTTTTATCAAAAATATCAATTACTTATATACCTGGGTGTATTTACGGACTCTTTATTCTGTTCTATTCATCTATATGTCTATCCTTTCTATCAAGTTTATAGTAGTTTTATAGGAAGTCTTGAAATTGTATTGAATCTGTGGATGTATTTGGAGAGAATACATCCAAATGTACATTAATGATATTGAGTCTTCTAATCTATGAGCATGATATATATCTCTATTAGTGCAGGTCCTTTATCTCTCTCAGCAATATTTTTGTAGTTTTCAGTGTATAGGAATTGCATTTTGGTCTGACTTACTTTTTTGTATTTCAAATTTTTGATGCTATTATAAAATGTATTTTATAATTCCTATTTACTATTTTTCATTATTAGAACTTAGAAATGTAACTAATTTTGATTTATTAAACTTATTTCATTGGTATTGTTTATTTTCTGGTCTTTTGAACTCACAAGCTTTAGGAGCATTTTAGTATTGCCCATCAAATTTTCTACATTGAGAAATCATGACATCTGAAAAAAAATGACAGTTTTACTTCTTTCTTTCCAGCCATCTTATTTACTGTACTGGCATTTTTTAATAGATGTGGTGAGAGGAGCCATGTTTCTGATCTTAAGAAAAGAAATGCCATCTTTCTTCATTGATTATAAATTTAGCTGAAGGGGTTTGGTAGATTCCCCTTCAGGTCAAGAAAACCCCTTACATTCCTAGTTTGCTGAGATATTTTGGCACACATAAGTAATAAATTTTAAAAAATGTTTTCTCTGCAGCTGTTGAGATGTGTTATATGGTTGGCTTATATTAAGTTTTAATATTTTTAAAATTTATTTATTTTTCAAGACAGGGGAAGGGAAGGAGAAAGAGTGGGAGAGAAATATCAATGTATGGTTGCCTCTCATGCATCTCCTGCTGGGAACTTGCCTGCAACCCAGGCATGTGCCCTGACTGGGAATTGAACCATGGTCAAGTGGTTTGCAGGCCCATGCTCAATCCACTGAGCTACACCAGCCAGGGCTAAAGTTGCTCATATTTTTGGTGTATATTTGCACTGCATATGATTCTCTTTGCAGATATTTTCACCTGTCTAGTGATGATTTTACATTGTTGTTCATTATCTATTGATTCTTATAAGAAGTCCATGGTTAGTCATATCATTGTGACCCTGTACATGTGTATTTTTTTGTAGTTTCTTTCAGATTTTCTTTCAATTGCAGATTGTTTTTCCTAGTTGATTCAATATGACTTGCCTGGGTGTAGTTTTGTATGTTTTTATCCTGCTGGGATTGTACTGAACTTCTTAAATTTATATTTTTCTGTAAATTTATATTTCTAATCAAGTACAGAAAATTCTTGCCATTATTACTGCCCCATTAATTATTATTATTATTTTTACTCACCTGATTTCCCCCTCTTGTTCTTAGGGAACTCATTTACATTTGTATTAAATCATTTGACACTATCCCACAGGTCACTAAGGCCTCTATTATTTTCCTTCTCTGTGTTCATCAGATTGGATCTTTCTTCTAATTTATCTTTAAGTTTACTGCCCATTTCTTCAGTTATCTCTATGGAATACTATGCAGCAGAAAGGAAATCCTACCCTTTGAGATAGCATGGATGGAACTGGAGAGCTTTATGCTAAGTGAAATAAGCCAGGTGGTGAAAGAAAAATAGTATATGATCTCACCTATAAGTGGGACCTAATCAACAAAATAAACAAGTGAGCAAAAAAGAAGCAGACGCATGGAAATAAAGAACAAACCGACAGTGACCAGAGAGGGGTGAGGGAGCTAACTGGGGAAAGAAAGTAAAAGGTCCTCAAGGAATATGTATAAAGGACCCATGGACAAAGACAATGACAGGGGAAGTTAAATGTGGGGGGTGGGGGTAAGTAGGGAAGAAGGAGAGTAATGGTGGGGGGAAATGGGGAGAACTGTAATTAAATAATAATAAAAATATTTTTTAAAAAGCCCATCTGGTGAATTGCTTTTTCTTATGTTTTGCTTTTCAAATACAGATTTTCTTTTTTTTTTTTTTAACTTTCCAGTGCTCTGTTGTGATTCCCTGTTCACTCATTTTCAGATTTCCCTTTAAATTGCAAATATACTTATCCCATTGGCTTTAAAATACCATCTATAATTTCTAACATCTGTGTGTAATTTAGAGTTAGTTTTTATTGAATGGTCTTTTGCTGACTATGGGTCACTTTTAGTTGTTACTTCTCATGACCGGTAAGGTTTAATTATATACTCGACATTATAGTTCATATGTAGTATCTTTCTCTGAAAAGCATTGACAATTTGTTTTAGGAAATAGTTATCTCAGATGAACTAAAACTTAAAACTGTTTACCTTTCAATGGACAGCAGTTAATTTATGTTCAGTTATTATAGCCTTCTAGCTGTTACTTACTTTTGGGTTGTATTAATCCTCCCTCACATGAAAAGTTCAAGATTCAAACACAAATTTGTGTGGACTTCTAATCTAGATGGAGGCATAGGTAAATGTGGTACTTGCCTCCTCACAAAACCACATCATATTTATAACTAAACAACAGAACAACTCTTTTTTAAAACCATCAGAAAATGAGCTGAATGGAGTCCTACAACTATGGAATTAAAGAAGAAACCACGATGAGACTGGTAGGAGGGGCAGAGATGCATAACTGGCTGGTCCCACACCCACATGTGGTGGATAAAAATCAGTAGGGATATGCAGGAACAAGAGGTCCCACTCCCACACTAGGCCCTCCAGCCCAGGTTTCCCATGCCTACAAGATAGGTCCTCATAACTTCTGGCTGCAAATACCAGTGGGGATTGAGTTGGTGGAAGACAGAAACTGCTGCAGTCTCAGGCAGTTCCTCTTAAAGGGCTCATGCACAGACTCACTCCTCTGAGCTCTAGTATGGGGGCAACAGATTGAAAGGCATCTGAGACATATGGGGAAGAACTGAATTGTCCAGCAACAGGCCAAGAATCGGGGGACAGCTTTGTCCCAGAAAGAACTGTTGGCAGAAGCCATTGTTCCTTTTCTTAGCACTCCCCCCACAGCCCACAGATCTGGCAGGCAGGTGCCATAACTGAGATTCAATCAACCTGGCTCATGCTGTATCCTCAGGGAATTCCTGAGGCCCTGCCTCATACAACTTTCAGGTCCACCAAAGCTGTTTCCAGTGGCTTATCCATACAAATGGCATGTCTTGGCCCAAGCTCAGATTTTCCTAAATTTTCTCAAACAAGCAACAGTGAGTGCCATACCTCTTGCTAAGTGGCCCCAGACCCAGGACTACCAGAAGCTAGCCTTGGTTCACAGCTTTACCTTGCCTGGGCACCTCCAAGGCTAGCACAAGTAGCAGCCATCTGTAGATCGCTTTGCAGCTAATGCTCTGCAACTCCAGATAGAATAAGAGCTGTGGCTGACCTTGGATGTGCAAAAAGCAATCAAGGCTTAACTACAAGAGGAGAATATACACAGCCAATACCAGGGTGCAACTCAAGTACCCAGGTTGGATAATAGGGGAGGCTGTGCCACTGGACCTTACAGGACACCTGCTACACTAGGCCACTCTGCCAAGCCTGGGAGATGTAGTAGCTTCACCTAATACATAAAAACATACACAGGGAGGCTGCCAACATGAGGGAACAAAAAACCAGGCCCAAATGAAGTAACAAAACTCCAGAAAAGAACTAAGTGAATTGGAGGAAAGCAATCTATCAAATGTAGAGTTCAAAACACTGATTATAGGAATGCTCAAGCAACTTATTGAGAACCTCAACAGCATAAAAAAGATCCAGTCAGAAACAAAGGATACACTAATTGAAATGAAGAACATTTTATAGGGAATCAACAGTAATGTGGATGAAACCAAGAATCAAATCAGTGATTTGAAACATAAGGAAGTAAGAAATAACCAACTGGAACAGCAAGAAGAAAAAAAGAATCCAAAAAAACTAGAATAGTGTAAGGAGCCTCTGGAACAACATCAAGTGTACCAACATTCACATCATAGGGGTGCTGGAAGGAAAAGAGAAAGAGAATATACTGGAAATCTATTTGAAAAAATTAAGAAAGAAAATTTCTTTAACTTGGTGAAGGAAATAGACATATAAGTCAAGGAAGCACAGAGTCCCAAGCAAGATGGACCCAAAAAGGCCCACTTCAAATCACATCATAATTAAAATGCCAAGGTTAAATACAGAGAGAGAATCTTAAAAGCAGCAAGAGAAAAGCAGATAGTTACCTACAAGGTAACTCCCATAAGACTTTCAGCAGAATTGTCAAAAGAAACTTGCAGGCTAGAAGAAATTGGCAAGAAATATTTAAAGTGATGAAAAGCAAGGACCTACAATCAAGATTACTTTACCCAACAAAGTTATCATTTAGGATTGAAGAATCAAAACAGAGAGCTTCCCAGACAAGAAAAAGCTAAAGGAGTTCATCATCACCAAATGAGGATTATATAAAATGTTAAAGGGTCTTCTTTAAGAAGAAGAATAAGGCCTGGCTGGTGTGGCTCAATGGATTGAGCATCAGCCTACAAACCAAAGGGTCACCAGTTCGGTTCCCAGTCAACAATTGAATCTAGGAAACAAAATAAACAAACAAACAAAACAGAAACATAATCAAAGATACAGTGAACATTTTGATGGTTACCAGATGGGAGGGGATCTGAGGGATGGGTGAAAAGGTGATGAGATTAAGAAGTACAAATTGGTACTTACAAAATAGACATGGGGATGTAAAGGATAGCACAGGGAATAAAGTAGCTAAAGAATATATATGCATGACCCATGGACATGGACAATAGTGTAGGGACTGCCTGAAGGAGTGGGGGGGCTGGGTGGAGGGTGACAAAGGGAGAAAATCTGGGACAACTATAATAATAATAATTTAGAAAGAATTTGTGTGGAGTTTCCAAACAGATTTTTTGGCTCTCCCCTCTGTGGGTCCCTCCTTTCAAGCATAATCCATATCAGCTTCCAACCATTCTGTCACCCTTACCTCTACCCTCTGACTTCTCAGGCCAGTAACACTGTGGTTTCTTGTCTGAGTTCTAGCCATCCTATTCCATGCAGACTGAAGGAGACACTCAGAGAAAAGCTATATAAACACAAACTTGCCCAGTGTACTTCTTTTCTGTCAAGGATAGAGTCCTCTCTCTGTTTTTAAATGCTTTTGGTCCTTGCCCTATGCCTAACATATTAAATAGCTACCATATTTTGTCTAGAGTGTATACTTATCTTAAGAAGAATTAATCTGATAAAAGTCATTGTGCCAATATCAGAAATGAATCACTCTTGGTCTTTTATTTACCAGGACAGAAAGCACTCTTACTAAAAAAACTATTCCTCTCAAACTATGTTATTCAAATAGGTGCTCTGCACAACACTAATTGATTACTATTATAGTAGTCTCATTTATGCATGGGAGATATATTCTAAGACCCTCACTCAATGACTGAAACCATGTACACTGAAACCATGTACATACATACTTATAGTAAAGATTAAATCATAAATTAGGCAGAGTAAGAGGTTAACAATAATAACTAATAATGAAATAGAACAATTGTGACAATATGCTATAATAAAAGTTATATAAGCCCTGTCTGGTGTGGCTCAGTTGGGTGGAGCATCGTCCTGTGGACCAAAAGGTACGATTCCCAGCCAGGGCTCATGCCTACTTTGCATGTTCAGTCCCTCATCAGGGCATGTGCAAGAGGCAAATGATTGATGCTTCTCTCTCACATCAATATTTCTCTACCTCTCTGTTCCTACCTTCTTGCTCAAATCAGTAAGAATATCCTCAGGTGAGGATAAAAAATAGATACAGTGTCTCTCTCATTCGAAATATTTTACTATACCATAGTCACCCTTCTTGTGATAATATGATGTGATACATGAAGTGAGGTAAATTATGTAGGCCTTGTAAAGTAGTGTCAGGCAACTACTGACCTTCTGGTGATATGGCTACTAAGCGACTAATGGACAGATAGTGTATGCAGCATGTATACACTAGACAAAGGGATTATTCATGTCTTGGACAGGATGGAGCATAACAGAGCAATATTTCATCATGCTACCCAGAATGGCACACAGTTTAAAAGTTACAAATTTTCCATGTAGTATTTTGAACCTCAGTGGACTGTGAGTAAATCAAACAATGGAAAGTAGAAAGGTGGATAAGTGGGGAATATTGTAAAAGAGAAAAGTGGGTTACATGATCAAATGTAGCTTGGGAATATAGTTTTGCAAAACAAACAGGTTTCTTTACTCCAGGACTTTTAAACAGTTTAATATGCTAGTGAATCTTCTATATCCTTAAATACAATATGTTCTTGAGATATGTCCCAAACTTTCAAATACATAATTAGTAGCATACATTCAAAAATATTTATTAATCTGAAAAGAATGGAGACTGGAGTATAACCCCCTTTCTACTTACAACTCTCTTAGGGCCACAATTCACTATCTCTTTTTAATCTTCCAATTTCAATGTGAGTAACTGACTCACAGTGACTAGGTTTATGATATTCAATCCTCATGAATCTTTACTTTTTAATTATCATATGTACACAACAAAGGTGCTGTGGTGAAAAAAGTGAGATAAAAATAGAGATTCACCAAGTATTAATTTACATAGACTGGTAAAATACATAAATTGCCTAGCACACTATCCAGCACAGATGAGTATCCTGATAAATATTTAGTTCCTTGTTAAATGCTTTTTCCCTTCTTATGTTTATTAAGTGCTTTCAACAGGATTGATCAGAGGTTATCAAACGGTAGCTCCCAGGTCAAATGCAGCCAGAAGTTTATTTTATATAGTTCCAGAGGTAAAAATGTTTTTTATACATTTAAAGGGGTATTATAAAAGAGGAAATATGTGACAGAGACCTTATTGGGTCATAAACCTTAAACATTTGTTATATGGTCTTATAAAAAAATTTTATGATCCCTGAGATATAGTCTAATCCTGGCAACTATCTAAAATAAGAAGTATAGTAGACTTCATTATATTTATTAGGTGTTGAGATAGAAACCATGTAAGCTAAACAACAAAATAAACAAGCATGCAGAGAAAAACAAAAACAAAAACAAAGACACTGAAATAGAGAACAAGGGGACAGCGACCAGAGGGGAGAGGGAAGGGAAATTAAGGGGAAAAAGGGGGATGGATTTGAAGGAACAAATAGGAAGGACACAGGGAGGAGAACTAAGGGGGGTGGAAATGGGAGGGAGGTGGGGAGCAAGGGGCAAGGGGGCTGGGATGGGAGAAATAGACAAAAAAACTGTACTTGAAAAATAACTGAATAAAATTTTTAAAAAAAGAAGCACTGTAGAATTTTTGCATGTATTTTTGTTCAGTAAAATATTTTGAAGCTTAAAAAAAAAGAAACCATGTTTTAAAAAAATTAAAACCATTATTTTACTGTTTTTTCTATGTGTTCAAAGTCCCATCTCAGATCTTACCTTTTCTCCTTTTACAGCACTACAGTAACACTTTGATCCTGGAGAACACCCATAGCAAGCCTATAAAGAAAGAGAAATAAGGAAGAAAATCATTAAATATAAACCTGAACATCAGACTGTGACTTACAGGTCAACTGAATTCAACAATCCAAAGTTATAAAAATATACCCCCCAAAATCTGAAAGGCTATATACCAAATTGCAAACAGTGATTACCTCTGGGGAAGTTTTCACCTGTTTGCTATGTACATTTCTGTTAGGACTTTTCACGATGAGCAAATATAATTGTAAATTTTATTATTATTTAAGTATAGTTGTTATACAATATTGTATTAGTTATAGTAGTTTCAGGTGTACCATAGAGAGAACTGACATGTTTATACTTCACAATGTGATCACACTTTACTAATTCTAGCAATCATCTGTCACCATGCAAACTCATCACAATATTGTTAACCATTTTCCCCTTCCTCTTTTTTGCCCATCCCCTCACCACCTTCCTTCTGGCAATCATTCTTTTGGTCTCTGTTTCCATCAGACTGTTTTTGTTTATTTTTTATATTTCTCACATAAGTGAACCATGTGGTATTTATCTTTTTCTGCCTGACTTAACTTAGAATAATGCCCTCTATATCCAACCACATTGTCACAAATGGCAAGATTGCATTCTTTTTTACTGCTGTGTAACATTCCATTGTATGTGTGTGTATATATCTTATCTTTTTTATCCAATCACTTATCAATGGACACCTTCATTGCTTCCATATCTTGGGTATTATAAATAATGCTGCAATGAACATAGGGGTGCAAATATCTTTGAAAATTAGTGTTTTCATTTGCTTCAGATAAGTATTCAGGAGTGGAATTGCTAGGTCATATAATATATCTATTTTTAGTTTATCAAGAGATCTCTACAATGCTTTCCACACTGACTGCATCAATTTGCAGTCCCATCAACAGTGCACATGGGTTCTTTTTCTCCACATCATTACCAACACATCATCCATTATATTTTTTATAATTTTAAAGCAAAACATATATATTTTAAAGTGAAAAATGAATTCATGAAACTTTTCTGTAATATAATTTGCCACTGTGTAAGCTCTTAAAAATTCCTTTTTGCTCCTAACATCTGTAAGAAATTACCTATCATTCTATAATAGCAATAACCTTGGCACTTAGTTAAAAATGCCTTCTGACTTGAAGTTGCTTCTTTTCTGCATTCATGAGTAATTATGGAGTATAAACACTGTCTCATCTCTAGTAGCTCAGTCTTTAACAGCTTCAAGCTTTATTGTAAAAGCTGTCCCCACAACTTAAATGTTCATAATAGCCACTACTAACAATTTAATTCACTCATATTAAGAACCAAGGTCCTAAAGACAGAAAAGTATCCTCCTATAAAATAAGAACCTATAGGACAAGAAGACAGTAGATGACTGCTTCCACCCAGAACAATACTTTACTCTGGTCCCAAGCTTAACTGCTTAGGAAAACTAATAGTTAATTAGTTTAACACATGTAGATAGCTCAGTATTTATATACAATAAAGTAGTAAGCTTTTCATCAAGTAAGAGAATCTTTTATGTGATATATATGACAGGAGACCCCAAAAACCAAAATTATCTTCTGGAGGACAGGCCCCTTGTAGTACAGGCTTCCACCATTAGTTGAGTGTTCTAGGAACCCACCTGTATTAGTGAACCATACGGCGTTGTTGTAGGATGCTGAGATAGGCTTTGGTGAATTTTTCTGGAAAACTTTTCCAACGCACATGCCCATTTCATGGGTCATTTCATAAGTCACAAGTGTGACTTATGAGCACACCTGTCCACACCCTGCTGAGTGTTCAGCAGTTACTGACCAAAAACGGAATGACCCCGTGACCTATCCTCCCTATTCACCCAATCTCTCCCCAAAGGACTATATATTTTTAGTGCTCCCAATGAAACAAGAAAGTCCTCAAAGGAAAACATTTTACTGATGTGGAAGAGGTGAAACAAAAAATGGAGGAACCACTAAAAGCATCAAAATCAAAGAGTTCAAAAACTGCTTTGAGCAATGGAAAAAAATTCTCGAAAAACATGTTGCATCAAATTATGAAGGTGACTGGAATGTAAATATGGAAGAATAAATAAATATTTCAATACACAGGAAGTCCAGAAAGCTCAGAGAGTCCCAAAGAAGGAGGACCCAAGGAAGCACACACCAAGGCACACGATGATTACATTACCCAAGATTAAAGATACGGAGACAATCTTAAAAGCAGCTGGAGAAAAGGAGACAGTTACCAACAAAGGACTTCCCATAAAACTATCAGCTGATTTCTCAAAAGAAACTTTGCAGGCAGGAAGGGGCTGGAAAGAAGCATTTGAAGTCATAAAAGGCAAGGACCTACATCCAAGATTACTCTATCCAGCAAAGCTGTAACTTAGAATGGGAGGGCAGATAAAGTGCTTCCCAGATAAGGTCAAGTTAACGAGTTCATCACCACCAAGCCCTTATTTTATGAAATGTTAAAGGGACTTATGGAAGAAAAAGAAGAAAATTAAACTTATGAACAGTAAAATGACAGCAAACACAATTGTCAACAAGTGAACCTAAAAAACAAACAGAAACTGAGCAAACAACTAGAACAGGAACAGAAGCACAGAAATGGAGATCATATGGAGGGTTATCAGAGGGGAATGAGGGGAGAATGGTGGAAAATGTACAGGGAATAAGAAGCATAAATGATAGGTACAAAATAAAAAGGGGGTGGTTAAGAATAGTATAGGAAATGGAGAAGCCAAAGAACTTACACGTGCAACCCATAGACATGAACTAAGGTGAAGGGAGATGCTGGATGTAAGTGAGGCACAGGGCAAGAGGAACAATGGGAAGAAAAAAAATGGGACAACTATAATAACATAATCAATAAAATATAATTTAAAAAAGTAAAAGGAAAAAAATTTTAAATTCATTACCTGTGTAAAATTAAAAGCAATTGTCATATACACACCAACCTCTAGATGCCACTTTTTATGCAATTATAATAGGAATTCCCACAAGGAAAGAGCCCCAATTTGACATCTGGTTAACAGAACACATTGATTTTTACCGATATCTGTTAATATTGATTAGGTATCAAATAAGCAAAGAGGACAACATTAGGACTATGAGTTGTAGAAAAAAATTATGTAGACTTGAGTCCTGCCTTTAAGGAACGTTCAATATAGTTAAAGAAAAAAAAAAACCTAGGCCCAGACAAAAAAAAATATAGTGGAAATATTATATCACAAACATTGGTAATAGAAAGAGCTCTAAAATACAAGAAATACATCCCAAGTTTACCTCAGGAATTAAATCACTCAAATCATTAATCATTACGAACATGTCATTCCCATACACTGGGATTCATTTTTCTCTTTGGTAAAAGGACAGATAGACAGTAAGATCTCTTTAAATAGCCTGCAGCTTTTATAGTCCATAATACAGTAGAAATTACCAAGTAAAAATGAGTTGTATAGTCAATTGTGTTCAAAGTTAGGAGGGTTCCCTTGAGCCTCAGTGTGTTCATCATAGCTCTGTAGTGAAGGTAAATACCTTGACTTCAGTTTTGAAAGATGGGTAGACAGATATGTAGAGGAAAAATGGCCATGCTGGGCACTAGGATTAAAAAACAAAGATTTTGCCCTGGCTGGTGTAGCTCAGTGGATTGAGCATGGGCCTGCGAACCAAAATATCGTGGTTCAGTTCCCCGTCAGGGCACGTGCCTGGGTTGCAGGCCAGTTCCCAGCAGGGGCCAGTTCCCAGCAGGGGATGCACCGGAAGCAACCATACATTAATATTTCTCTTCTTCTCTCCTTCCCTTCCCTTCTAAAGATAAATAAATAAAATTAAACAAACAAAGATTTTGTGGGTAAAGAGTCAGGTAAAACAGACTGTAGTTCCTCAATCAAAAGGGTTTCTTAAGTCAGTATGAAGAAAGTACAGTATGAGACAATGCCAATTAAAACTCTTTCTCAAAAAATATAGAAAAATGATTTAACTCTATAGAGTCAATAAAGACAGTTGAAGCAAGATAGAGATGCTATTTTTTTTAAATTTTAGTTGCTGGAAAATAATAAAATGAAAACTAAGGAAGTTTTTTTATCACATAGTACAACACATCATAATGCAACAGTAATTAAAAACTATGGTATTGCTCAAAGAATAGGTTCACAGCTCAGTGAACCAAAACAAAAAGAACAGAAATAGACACACACACACACAACTGAAATATGATAAAAGTGCCAATCAGTAAATGAATGGATCAAAAAACTATGGTACATATACACAATGGAGTCCTACAAAGCAGAAAGAAGGGGGGGAAAAAACAAGGAGCCCCTACCATTTGCGAGAGCATGAATGGAACTGGGAAGCTTAGGGTAAGTGAAATAAGCCAGGCTTTGAAAGACAAATACCATATGATCTCACCTGTAAGTGGAACCTAATCAACAAAATGAACGAGCAAACAAAATATAACCACAGACATTCAAATTGGTACAAGCTAACAGTGGAGAAAAAAAGGGGATAATGGGGAAAAGGGTGAAGGGTTTGCAGGGACAACTATAAAGGACATATGGACAAAAACAAGGGGTATGGAAACAGGGAAGGGAAGTGGAGAAGGCTGCAGTGCTGGGAGAGGTAAGCAGAAAAAGCAGAAAACTGTATTTGAACAACAATAAAAATAAAAAATATTTTAAAAATATATTTAAAAAATAAAAAATATGATAAATTGGCATATCAAACTGATGTGAAAATAATGGATTCTTCCACTAGGACAAGTATAAAAACAATATATTGTTAGGATCCTACAATAAAAAAATACCAAATATAAGACTTTAAAGTAGGGAGGACTTCCCCCAAGATGGAGGCATAGGTGGATGTACCGTGCCTTCTCACACAACCAAGTTTAGAGACAACTAAATATTAGCAACAGAAAACACAGCCAGAACATGGAAAATTGAACTTTTCAGAAGTCCGTTAACAACAAATTCTTCAGCCTGACTGGTAAGGGGCGAAACCAGCAGCTGGTGAAGCGGGGTTGCACAGAAGGACTCGGTCAGACAGACTCAGGCGCGGAATCCAGATGCGCGGATTCCAGGCGCAGGGTTGGACCTAGTGAGCTAACCCAGCAAGCAACCAGGCGAGTGACCACGGGGGAGACAGCCGGGCAGCGGGGCCGCGTGTTGACTGTGGTCGTGCATATGTGCGCGGGTGGACAGGCGAGGGAGTGGGCGGTTGGACCAGGGCCCAGCGAGTCCCCACGTCAAGCGGCAGTGGAGGGCGCCGCCATTTCCCTGCTCTGACCCCACCTCCACATACAGCGTCACAACCCAGCGACCTGGGAGTCCAACGAACAGACCAAAAATGGCGCAAGAAGATCTCAAAGCCCCAGAACCTATAGATCTAAGTGATGAAGAAATAGCAAAACTCTCAGATGCACAGTTTAAAACACTGGTCATCAGGATCCTCACAGAATTGGTTGATTATAGCCACAAATTAGACAAATATATGAAGGCAAAACTAATTGAAATGAATGGAATTGCACAGGACACCAATAGCAATGAAAAGGAAACTGGGACTCAAATCAATGGAGTGGACCAGAAGAAAGCAAATAATGGCCAAACAGAAAAGAGTGAAGAAGCAAGAATTCAAAAAAATGAGGAGAGTCTTAGGAACCTCCAGGAAATCTTTAAACGCTCCAACATCCGAATTATAGGGGTACCAGAAGGGGGGAAAGGAACAGCCACCAGTGGAAAACTTATTTGAACAAATAATAAAGGAGAATTTCCCCAATCTGGCAAAGGAAATAGACTTCCAAGAAATCCAGGAAGCTCAGAGAGTCCCAAAGAAGTTGGAACCAAGAAGGAACACACCAAGGCACATCATCATTACATTAGCCAAAATTAAAATGAAGGAGAGAATCCTAGAAGCAGCAAGAGCTAAGGGGACAGTCACCTACAAAGGAGTCCCCATCAGACTGTCAGCAGATTTCTCAAAAGAGACCTTACAGGCAAGAAGGGGCTGGAAAGAGGTATTCCAAGTCATGAAATCCAAAGACCTACAACCAAGATTGCTCTATCCAGCAAAACTTTCATTTAGAATGGAAGGGCAGATAAAGTGCTTCTCAGATAAGATCAAACTCAAGGAGTTCATCATCACCAAGCCCTTATTATATGAAATGTTAAAGGGACTTATCTAAGAAAAAGAAGTTAAAGAATCATGAACAGTGAAAGGACAACAAACTCAGTTATTAACAACCACACCTAAAATGAAAGCAAACTAAAAGGACAGCTAGATCAGGAGTGGAAACATAGAAATGAAGATCTCAAGGAGGGTTAGCAACAGGGGAATGGGAGGAGGAGAAGGGGGGAGAAGGTACAGAAAATAAGTAGCATAGACAGTAGATAGAAAATAGATGGGGGGGGCAAGAATAGCATGGGAAATATAGAATCTAAAGGACTTGAGACACATGGTCATAAACTAAAGGGGGGGTAATGGTGGGGATGGGGGGTAGGGTGGAGGGGAATGAAAGGGGGACTAGAACAACTGTAACAGCATAGTCAATAAAAAATTTTTTTAAAAAACCAAAGACCTGAAAAAGAAAGAAGAAGAAGAAAAAGAAAAGACTTTAAAGTAGGAATAAAAACAAACTTCTGTATGCATTAGGATTACTTAAAGAACCTCATAAAAATCCAGATATTAGGACACCATTCTAGAAATTCTATTTCAGTAATCCTGAGTTTGGCTACTAGAATGTAAAATTCTAATAAACATCACTAGGTGATTCTGATTCAGGTGCTCTAAGATGTATACTATAAAATAATGGCCTAGAGAAATAAGAAATATCACAATAATGTAGTTGTAATGTATCCAGACTGATAAGCTTGCTTAAAAAAGAAAAACTAAAATGCTTGAAAATGTAGGAAATATATCTTAAGAGCATCAAAGAGAAGTAAAATTGGTGTTATCAGGCCACAATATTAGAGGAAAAAGCCTGATAAACTGACTATGCAATTATTTTTGCCCTGAAGCCATTTACCAAATTTGAAGAATTTGAGAGTGTTCTTTCATAACTTACTCAATGTAAGGGCGTACCATATTAAAAGTACCCACAATCCTTTCCTCAAAATTTTTTTAAAAAAGGACATCTCGGCTATCAGCAGAGAAGAACAGGGGAAAATCCTTGAGAAACTACAACTCAATTCATGCCCTCATAGAGTTTTGCAATCTAAATTAGTATTTAGCTGGGTAGCCCACTAACCTCAAACTACAAATTCAGAGTGGACTCACACTGTTTTGAAATCATGTGATTATACCAATAGATGCAGAAAAAATAATTTGATAAAATCTAGCACCCATTTATGATAAAAAAAATACTCAGCAAAGTGAGAATAGAGAGAGCATGCCTCAACATAATAAAGGCCATATACGAAAAACCTACTGCCAACAGCATACTCAATGGGCAAAAACTAAAAGCATTTCACTTAATATCAGGAACAAGACAAAGGCGTCAGGTTTCAGCACTCTTATTCGACATAGTACTGGAGGTCCAAGCCACAGTGATCATACAAGAAGAAATAAAAGGCATCCAAATGGGAAAGGAGGAAGTAAAACTGTCACTGTTTGTAGATGACATGACAGCATACACAGAAAGCCCTAAAGTTTCCGTCGAAAACTAGTTGACCTAATAAGTGAATCGGGCAAAGATGTGTGATACAAAATCAATATTCATAAATCAATGGGATTTTTGTACACCAACAATGAATATCAGAAAGAGAATCAGAAAGAGAAACTATGAAAAAATTCCAATTACTACAGCAACAACAACAACAAATAAAGTACCTAGGAATAAATTTAACCAAAGAGGTAAAAGACCAGTAGTCATAAAACTATAAAACAATGAAAAAATTGAGGAAGATCAAATAAATGGAAGCATATACCCTGTTTATGAACTAGAAGATTTAACATCATTAAAATGTTCATATCACCTAAAGCAATCCATAGATTCAATACAATTCCTGCTTAAATACTAATAATATATCTCACAGATCTAGAACAAATACTTCAAATACTTCAAAAATTTAAATGGAACTACAAAATACCCCAAATAGCCTCAACAATTTTAAGAAAGAACAAAGTTGGAACGATCATAATACTTGATACCAAACTACACTACAAGGACACTGTAATCCAAATAGTTTGGTGCTGGCACAGGAATAGACACATAGGTTAATGGAATGAAATAGAGAGCCCAGAAATAAAACTATGCCTTTATGGTCAATTAATATTTGTCAAAGGAGGCAAGAGCATACAATGGAATAAAAACAATCCCTTCAATAAATTGTGTTGGAAGAACTGAAGTAGTGCTTGCAAAAAAAAAAATGAAACTAACCATCAACTTATACCATGTACCAGAATAAATTCAAAATGTATAAAAGACTTAAATATAAGTCACAATAACATAAAAATCCTAAAGAAAAAACATATGGAGTAAAATTTCAGATATCTCACACAGAAATATTTTTGCCAATATATCTCCTAGGGCAAAGGAAATAAAGGAAAAAATAAATATGGGACTACATCAAATTAAAAAAGCTTCTGCAAAGATAAAGAAACTAGTATCAAAATGAAAAAAGAATCTACTATATGGGAGAAACTATTTGCCAATGAGGTTTGATCTCCAAAATATACACATACAACTCCACAGTAGGAAGACAAACAATCCGATTAAAAAACAGACAAAGACCTGAATAGACACATCTCTACGGAGGACACAAAGAGGGCCCATAGTCATATGAAAAAATGCTCAGGCCCTGGCTGGTGTAGCTCAGTGGATTGAGTACGGGCCTGCGAACCAGACAATCGTGGTTCGATTTCCAGTCAGGGCACATGCCTGGGTTATAGGCCAGTTCCCTGCAGGCCAGTTCCCAGCAGGGGACACACAAAAGGCAACCATATATTGATGTCTCTCTCCCTCTCTCCTTCCCCCCTTCCCCTCTAAAGATAAATAAATAAAATCTTTAAAAAGAAAAGAAAAAATGCTCAATGTCACTAGCTATCAGAGGGATGCAAATTAAATCTACAATGAGATATCACTTCACACCTGTTAGAATAGACATCATTAATAAATCAACAATGAGTGCTGCCAAGGATGTGGTGAAAAGGGAACCCAAGTGCACTGTTGCTGGGAATGCAGACTAATGCAGCCCCTGAGGAAAACAGTATGAATTTCCTCAAAAAAATTAAACACTAAGAATCCTGAAACACCAATTCATAAGACCCTATGCACCCCTATGTTCATAGTAGTGCTATATATAATAGCTAAGTATTGGAAACAGCCCAACTGCCCATAAGTAGATGAATGGATTAAAAAAACTGTGGTACATTAACACAATGGAATACTACAAGCAGAAAAAAGACAAAGGACTATGAACCCTCTGCAACAGTTTGCATGGAACTGTAGATTATCATGCTAAGTGAAATAAACCAGTTAATGAAAGACAAATATCATATAATCACACTGATAAGAAGAATCTAACGAACAAAATAAACTAACACACAAAACAGAATCAGAGACATGGAAACATAGAACAGACTGACAGCTGCCATAGGAAGGGGGGCATAGAAGATTGTGGAAAGTAGGGGAAGGGATTAAATAAAGAATATGTGTGACTCACCCATGGACATGGATATCATTGTGGGAATTGACTGTGGGAGCAGGGGTTGAGATAGGTGGAGGAGGGCAAAGAGGGAAAATTGTGACAATTGCAACAGAGTAAACAACAATTAAAAAGAAAATTGCATTGATCCTCATAGTCTGGGCAGAAATGCATCAAAGTTCTATGTAGAAGAACATACTGTCATAGTAAATTGCAAAGAATTTTAAAAAATCAGTTTTGAAAGGAAAATAAGATACTCCACTCAAAATTCACTAAGGATATAAGGAAGCAAAATATAATCAGAAACCAGGAGAAACATCTGACAGCAGAAACTACTAAGCAAAGATTTAAGATATTGGAATTATTACACATACAGTATATAATAACTATTTCTAACACTAAGAAAGATATTTTTAAACTTGAAAATAATATAGGGAACAGGAAACTAAAAAAAATTAACAGCTGAATTGAAATAAAATGTAAATTCTAGAAGTATAAACTCTGAAATTTAGAACTCAATAGGTGGGCACCACAGTACACTAGATACAGCTGAAGAGAAACTTACTAAAGTTATAACACTTTGCAGAGGAAAAGAAAGTATAACATCTATAATGGAGCATACTGATAACACTTTTAGAAAACATGAAATTATAGCTAAGAGATATGGAAGAAATCGTGAGGAAATGTAGCTTACAAGTAATACAAAATTTTTAAAAAGAGATGAGAGAGAATGGGGAGGAGTTAGAGTTAATGACACAGAATCTTCAATAAATAAAGATCAGTTATTCAAAATGTCCAACAAATTGAATGGAAGAAAAATAAAACCCCAAGCCAGACACAAAATAGTGTAATCTCAGAAAATAAAACCAAAGACAACATCTTAAAAGTATAAAGAAAACAAAAGAGAGGAGCCAGTTACAGGAGCGGGATATTCTCAGCCCCTGTGCCGCTGCCATAGTGACCGGACTGGACTCCGGGCAGTCAGGTACGGAAGCCGGGACACTCCAAACCCCTGTGACGGTCCTGGGAGGCAGAGGAGTCAGCTACACAGCCAAGGCATTATCAGCCCCTCTGACGCTCCCATTGTGAGAGGTCTGGACGCTGGGGAGTCAGGTACTGGAGCTGGGACATTCTAAGCCTCTATGCCACTGCAATAGCAACGGGACAGGACGCAGGGGAGTCAGGTACGGAAGCCTGGACACTCCAAACCCGTGATGGTCCAGGGCGGTTGCAGAGGAGTCGGCTACGGGAACCGGGACATTCTTGGCCCCTGTGCCCCTGCCATAGTAACGGGAATGGGAGCTTCAGGAGGCGGCTACTAGAGCCGGTACATTCAGCACTGGTAGGCAACCAACACAGGGACCAGCGTGAGGACCAGCGTGAGAGTAGGTGGAGACGAAGAACATCAAGAAACTTCAAGGAGTCTGCACCACTGAACTTCACAAGGATCATACCACAGAAGTTCACACCATAAAACCAGGGTTTCAGAACAGATCAATTTTAGAAGCAGAGACTAACAAGAAGACTCTCAAAAAATGGGAAGACAAAGAAACAATCCCCAAATGAAAGAAAAACCAGAAACTTCAGAAAGAATGTTAGATGAAATAGAGGCTAATCAACTATCAGATAGTGATTTCAAAGCACTGGTTATTACGAAGTTCAAAGAGCTCACAGTGAACTACCAGAAACTACAGGGGAACTACAATGATCGCTCTGCAAACTACATCAACATGTGGAAAAACGAAATGGAAACCATCAGCAAGGGACAAGAGGAAATGAAGAATACAATTTCTGAATCAAAAAACACAGTAGAAAGCATTAAAAATAGGGTAGATAAAACAGAAGATAGGATTAGTGAATTGGAGGACAAGGCAGAAAGCATCTCACAGAAAGAACAGGAAAGGAAAAAGAGGCTCAGAAATAATTAAGAGGGATTAAGAGAAATGCAAGACAATATGAAACGCAATAATATCCGAATAATAGGAATACCAGAAGGAGAAGAAGAAGAACAAGGGATAGAAAACATAGTTGAAAGAGTAAGGAGAGAAAATTTCCCTAATTTAATAAAAGAAAAAGTCACACAAATCCAGGAATCACACAGAGTCCCACTCAAGAGGAATCCAAGGAGGCCCACTTCAAGACACATCATCATTAAAATGGCAAAATTCCAAGACAAAGAGAGAATCTTAAAGGCAGCAAGGAAGAAAAAAGAAATAACATACAAGGGAGCCCCAATAAGGTTAGCCACTGACTTCTCAATGGAAACACTCCAAGCAAGAAGACAATAGCAAGAAATACTCCAAGTAAAGAGAACCAGAGGCCTACAACCAAGGCTATTTACCAAGCAAGGCTCTCAATCAAGATAGAAGGCCAAATAAAGAGCTTCCAAGACAAAAGAAGTCGAAAAGAATTTGTTGCCACCAAGCCAGCTCTACAAGAAATACTAAAAGGTCTGCGTTAAAGAAAGGAAGGAAAAGAGACAGAGAGGAACACAGGTACAAAAATGGCAATGAATAAGTACCTATCAATAATAACCTTAAATGTAAATGGATTAAATGCTCCAATCAAAAGACACAGAATAGCGTCATGGATAAGAAAGTATGACCCACACATATGCTGCCTACAAGAGACCCACCTCAGGACAAAAGACCATCACAGACTAAAAGTGAAAGGCTGGAAACAAATTTTCCAAGCAAATGGACAAGAAAAAAAACTGGGGTAGCAATTCTCATATCAGACAAAATAGACTTCAAAAAAAGAGCCATAAAGAGAGACCCAGAAGGTCACTTCATAATACTCAAGGAAAGAATCCACCAAGAAGACATTAACATCATAAATATATATGCAGCCAACATAGGAGGACCAAAATATATAAGGAAAATCTTAGAGGACTTCAAGAAAGATATTGACAGCAACACAATTATAATGGGGGATTTTAACACCCCAGTATCAAAAATGGACAGATCTTCCAAACAAAATATCAACAAAGACATTGCAGCATTAAACAACAACCTTGATGAAATGGACCTAACTGATATATACAGAGCTCTTCACCCCAAAAAAGCTAAATACACATTCTTTTCAAATGCACATGGAACATTCTCAAAGATAGACCACATGATAGGACGCAAAACAAGCCTCAACAAATTCAAGAAAATTGAAATCATACCAAGCATTTTCTCTGACCACAAGGGAATGAAACTGGAAATCAACCCCAAAGGAAAAAAACCCAAAACACCCAAAATCATGGAGACTGAATGGTATGCTATTAAACAATGAATGGGTCAAGAATGAAATTAGGGAAGAAATCAAAACGTTTCTGGAAACAAATGAAAATGATCTCACAACAACCCAAAACTTATGGGACACAGCGAAGGCAGTCCTGAGAGGGAAGTTTATAGCAATACAGGCCTACCTAAAGAAGATAGAAACATTTCAAACAAACAACCTTACTCTACACCTGCAAGAACTCGAGGAACAACAACAAAGACAGCCCAGAGCAAGTAGAAGGAAGGAAATAACCAAGATCAGAGCAGAACTAAATGACATAGAGACTAAAAGCACAATTCTAAGGATCAAGGAATCCAGGAGCTGGTTCTTTGAAAAGATAAACAAAATAGACAAGCCTTTAAGTAGGCTCATCAAGAAAAGAAGGGAACAGACACAAATAAACACAATCAGAAATGAAAGAGGAGAGATTACAACTGACAACACAGAAATAGAAAGGATTGTAAGAAATTACTATGAAGAACTGTATGCCAAGAAATTTGAGAACCTAGGGGAAATGGACACATTTCTAGAAATATATAATCTCCCAAAACTCAATGAAAAAGAAGTAGAAAACCTGAATAGACCAATAACAGCAAAAGAAATTGAAGGAGTAATCAAAAAACTCCCATCACACAAAAGCCCCGGACCAGATGGTTTCACAGGAGAATTCCACAAAGCATTTAAGGAAGAGCTAACCTCCATTCTTCATAGACTATTCCAAAAAATCTAAAAGGATGGAAAACTCCCAAACTCCTTTTATGAAGCCAGCATCATCCTAATTCCAAAACCAGATAGAGATACAACAAAGAAAGAAAACTTCAGGCCAATATCGCTGATGAACATAGATGCTAAAATCCTCAACAAAATATTGGCAAATCGCATCCAACAATATATCAAAAAGATTATACACCATGACAAAGTGGGATTCATCTCAGGGATGCAAGGATGGTTCAACATTCGCAAATCAGTAAATGAAATACATCACATAAACAAAAGCAAAGACAAAAACCACATGATCATATCAACAGACGTGGAAAAAGCTTTTGATAAGGTACAACACCCATTTATGATAAAAACACTCAGCAAAATGGGAATAGAGGGAGCATTCCTCAATATAATAAAGGCCATTTATGAGAGACTTACAGCCAATATCATACTCAATGGACAAAAACTAAAAGCTTTTCCACTAAGATCAGGAACAAGACAAGGATGTCCACTTTCACCACTTCTATTCAATATAGTATTAGAAGTTTTGGCCACAGCAATCAGGGAGGAATAGGAAATAAAAGGCATCCAAATAGGAAAGGAGGAAACAAAACTGTCACTGTTTGCAGATGACATGATAGTGTACTTGGAAAATCCTATAGACTCTACCCAAAGACTGCTCAAACTAATTAATGAATTTGGCAAAACAGCAGTATACAAAGTCAAAATGCAGAAATCAAAGGCATTTTTGTATACTAACAATGAATCAGCAGAAGCAGAAATCAAGGAAAAAATCCCATTCGATACAGCAAAAAGAAAAATAAAATATCTGGGAATAAACCTAACCAAAGAGGTAAAAGATCTGTATGCAGAAAACTACAAAGCACTGAAGAAAGAAATCAGGGAAGACACAAATGAATGGAAACCTATACCTTGTTCATGGATTGGAAGAATTAACATCATCAAAATGTCCATAATACCCAAACCAATATACAGATTCAATGCAATACCTATTAAAGTACCAATGGCATATTTCATAGACATAGAACAAACACTTCAAAATTTTATATGGAACCATAAAGGACCCCGAATAGCAGCTGCACTTTTGAGAAAGAAGAACTAAGTTGGAGGGATCACAATACCTGATATCAAACTGTATTATAAAGCCACTGTAATCAAAACAGCCTGGTACTGACATAAAAACAGGCACATAGACCAATGGAGCAGAACAGAGAGCCCAGAAATCAAACCAACTCTCTACAGTCAATTAATATTTGACAAAGGGGGCAGTAACATAAAATGGAGTAAAGATAGCCTCTTCAACAAATGGTGTTGAGAGAACTGGATAGCTTCATGCCAAAAAATGAAACTTGAGCACAAGACTTACACCATACACCAAAATAAATTCAAGGTGGATAAAAGACTTAAATGTAAGCCATGACACCATTAAAGTCCTAGAGGAGAACATTGGCAAGAAAATCTCAGATATTCCACGCAGCAATATTTTTACCGATATGTCCCCTAGAGCAAGGAATATAAAGGAAAGAACAAACAAATGGGATCTCATCAAAATAAAAAGCTTCTGCGTGGCTAAAGAAAACAGTATTAAATTAAAAAGACAACCAACTGTATGGGAAACCATATTTGCCAATGATACCTCAGACAAAGGTTTAATCTCCAAAATATACAAAGAACTTACACGACTCCACTCTAAGAAGACACCCAACCCAATTAAAAAATGGGAAAAGGACTTGAACAAACACTTCTCCAAGGAGGACATACAGAACATTCAGAGACACATGAAGAGATGCTCAATATCATTAGCTATCAGAGAGATGCAAATTAAAACCACAATGAGATACCACTTTACACCAGTCAGGATGGCTATCATAAACAAAGCAACAAACAACAAATTTGGAGAGGTTGTGGGGAAAAGGGTTCCTTAGTTCATTGTTGGTGGGATTGCAGACTGTTACAACCGTTATGGGAAACAGTATGGAATTTTCTCAGAAAAATAAAAATTGACCTGCCTTTTGACCCAGCAATTCCATTGCTGGGATTATATCCTAAGAATCCTAAAACATCAATTTCAAAGAACCTATGTACAACAATGTTCATAGCAGCACAATTTACAATAGCCAATAGTTGCAAGCAACCTAGGTGCCCATCAGTAAATGAATGGATCAAAAAATTGTGCTACCTATACACAATGGAATTCTATGCTGCAGAGAGAAAGAAGGAGCTACTACCTTTTGCAACAACATGGATGGAACTGGAAAGCATTATGCTGAGTGAAATAGGCCAGGTGCTGAAAGACAAACACCATATGATCTCACCTTTAACAGGAAGCTAAACAACAAAACAAACAAGCAAGCAGAAAAAAAAAACAAAGACACTGAAATAGAGAACAAGGGGACAGTGACCAGAGGGGAGAGGGAAGGGAAGTTAAGGGGAAAAAGGGGGAGGGATTTGGAGGAACAAATAGGAAGGACACAGGGACAAGAACTAAGGGGGTTGGAAATGGGAGGGAGGTGGGGAGCAAGGGGTGGGGCAGGCTGGGGTGGGAGAAATAGACAAAAAAACTGTACTTGAAAAATAACTAAATAAAATTAATAAAAAAAAAGAAAACAAAACACATTGCCTTGAAAGGACTGACAATTTATAGAATAGTTCTCAGAAGTACTATGGAAGCCAGAAGCCTGTGGAAAGACATCTTTAATGTGCTGAGAGAAAACTTTCAACCTACATTTTTACCCAGTGGAATTACCTTTCAAGAACAAGGTGAAAATACAGATGTTTTTTAGACAAAGAAAAACTGAGAAAGTATGCTCCTGTGGTCCTCAGGATAAAAAAATCAAAGCTTTTCAATAGTATCCTCTCATTTATATCAAAGGTAATAAGAATGAAATGGAAGGTCTAAAATCCCAAAAGGAATGAAGAGGGGGGAAATTTGTGGGTGAATTTAAATAAATGCTAACTATAAAAACACACCTATAGAAATAATCGCAGGGTTTAAAAATATAGAATTAAAAGAAAACACAGTGATAATACAACATAAATCAAAAGATGAGCAAAGTTAAAGCATTCTAAGGTCCCTGTAATTGTTTACAACTTTGATAAGATATGCATACAACTTAGGATTCTAATTTCCAAGAAAACCCTTAAAAGAAGATAAGTGAGGTACTAATTCTAAACTAGAGGAGGGGGATAACACTCAACAAATCCAAAGATGACAAAAGAGAGAGGCAGAGAGAGACAGAACTAATATGTGGATTGTAATGAACAAACTGAACTAACAAGAAAAATAGAGATAGACTCATGGAGAGCAGGATGATTGCTCTAGAGGGTGGCGGATAGGGGGTGGAAGGATGGAACAAATAAGGAAAAAGAACTCATGGATGGTCTACAGTGTTTCGACTGCAGGGGGCAGGGATTCGAGGAAGTGGAAGTGGGTATAAGGGGGGATAAATAGTAATGAAAAAACACAACAAAACAGATTTACAGAAGAAAGGAAGGACAAATAGAAGACACATATCAGTAATTACATTAAGTGTAAACAAGTGTAAAATGGTACAGCATGAGGATATAATCAGACAAATTTGGAATGTAGTACATTATAAAAGACAGGCATGGACTCCTCAAAAAGTGAATGCCATTCTAACAAAGAGATGACTTTGTTTACAACAGCTTGAGGACCTCTGTGCACTGTATACCTAGCAAAAAAATAATTAATGAAATTTTGATAAAAACAAGATTTAAGTCTCTGACTACTGCCCTAAGAACCTATAGCAAATGATGAAACACTTATTCAAATGCAATTTATGAAATCTCAGCATTAACAGCAAGAATATATGGCACCTTAATCACAACCCACTCCTTTCCTCTCCTCATGTCTGACTCAACTTGACAAAAGTTCCATATTTCTATAAAAGGACCAGAGTCAGACCAAAACAGGGATCACAAGGTTAGTCCCAACAACTGAGAAACTGACACAAATTTCACTTTCCTATTCCAGAGAACTTGCATGTTATTGATTATTTGTATGATTATTGTTTCATTATTTTAATCTATTATTTTATTACTATTTTAAAATTTCTCTTCTTTCTGTTTAGTTTTCCTCATTTTGTTTGTTTAATTGCATTGTTTGACTGGTTTTCCTGTTCTCTCTTTTATAGTGTATTTTTAATTTTCCTTTTTACACCACTTTTGTTCCAATAGCACATTACTCTAAGTCGTGTACTTCCTAGTCTTCTTATTCAGATCATACAGATTCTGTCATATGATTGTTGTTGCAGCATTATGGTAAATAACTGTTGTTCCATAAAATTGTAAATACTATACAGCACCCCATCTGTGATCTTAGCCGATTTCACTGACTTCCAGAACTTTATTACTGTTGTGGTTAACTATTCTCTCACACCCTATGCCTATTTTCTATCCTTTACTCTCACTATGTCTCATAATCTGACCTCCTAAAAGTTCACTGCTTTCTGGATTCAACTCACAATCCTTCCCCCCCTCTATCAAGAGTTTTATCTCTTTTCTACCCTTTATAAAAGTTACTAGTTACGTTAAATATCATGGTTAACACTATACTTATCCAAAGTGTCTCCTATCTCTATTCTATAGGTTGGTACTTTAAATCCCATAAAATACAATTCTGCTGTCTTAAACCATTTTGCCTTCCCCCTCCAACTGATCACATAAAACAGAAGGTGGGAGATGTGAACACCATTATATTTGCTGGAATGGAGAAGCCACAACAAAGGAACCACCAACAGATAATAAAGGAAGATGGTGAAGGAGTGTGTGGAAGCCACACTAACCTCCACCCAGGAACACTGTGGAATTACAACTAAACAGTGGGGAAAATACCCAAAACGAACAACTGAAAAATAGCAAGAGAGATGCCTCAAAACCTTGGACACACAGAAGAACCAGCTTCAACACATTCTGTTTGTACGTGCAAAACAGCATACAAGACAAAGTGGGCAGAGTGAACCTCAGTCAATAAGCTGGAGGGAAAAACCTACCAAAGAAAGACCCAACAAAAACCAAAACTTAAATACATCCAGAGAGCCAACTTAAACGATAGCCCAAGATCAGCAAGTTAAGGGGATCAAGGAGGCTGCATTACTGAACCTCACAGGTCTCCTACCATAGAAGTTCATACCACAAACCCAGGGAGTCAAAATAGATCAATTAAGAAGCACAGGCTAACAAGAAGAGTCTCACAAACAACAGGAAGACAAAGAAATAAACCCCAAATGAAAGGAAAAGAAGAATTCTTAGAAAAAATGCTAAATGATATAGAGGCAAGCCAACTAACACATTGAGTTCAAAGCAATAGTTATCAGGAAGCTCAATGAGCTCACAGAGCATTACGAGAAACTACAGGGAAACTATGATGAATTCTCTGCAAACTGTATCAACGTGAAACAGAAAATAGAAACTAAAACAATGGCCAAGAGGAAATGAAGAATACAATTTCTAACTTGAAGAACACACTAGAAGGAATCAAAAAGAGGCTAGATGAAGAAGAGGATTGAATCAGCAAGTTGAAGGACAAGGTAAAAAAGAACACCCAAAAAGAGCAAGAAAAGGGAAAAAATACTAGGAAAGAATGAAGAGGTGTTAAGGGAACAGCAGGACAACATGAAACATAATAATATCAATATAATATGGATACCACAAAGTGAAGAAGGAGAGCAAGGGATAGGAAACCTGTTTGACAAAGTAATGATGGAAGACTTCCTTAAATTGATGAGAGAAAAAGTCACACAAATCCAGGAAACACAGAGTCCCAATCAAAAGGAAGGCAGAGAAGCCCACTTCAAGACACATCATAATTAAAATGGCAAAATTTCAAGACAAAGAGAGAATATTAAAGGCAGCAAGGGAGAAAAAGGATATAACATACAAGGGAGCCTTAATAAGGTTAGCAGCTAACTTCTCAATGGAAATGCTCTGAGCCAGAAGAGAATTCCTTCATTGCAAGGACTATTCTATTCCAAGTAATGAAAAACAAAGGCCTGCAATGAAGACTACTCTATCCTGCAAGGCTCTCAATTACAAAGGAAGGCCAAATAAGAAGTTTCACAGACAAAAGAAGCCTCAAAGAATACATACACCTCAACCCAACCTTCTCTGTAAGACATGCTAAAGGGAATGATTTAAGAAAAGGAAAAAAAGAGTGAGAGAGGGAGGAACACAAGTATAAAGAAAGTCAAATAGCAATAAATAAGTACCTATCAATAATAACTTAAAATGTAAATGGATTAAATACTTCAATCAAAAGACACAGAATAGAGGAATGGAAAAGAAAACATCACCTACACATACGCTGCCCACAAAAGACCCACCTCAGAACAAAAGACCTACACAGACTGAAAGAGAAGGGCTAGAAAAAAAGATTCCAAGCAAATAGACAGGGAAAAAAAGCCAGGGTGGCAATACTAATATCAGCAAAACAGACTTAAAAACAAGGGCTATAAAAAGAGATTCAGAAAGTCACTTTATAATACTCAAGGGAACAATTTATCAAGAAGACAAAAACACTGTAAATATACAGGTACCCCACACATAGGAGCACCCAAATACATAAAGACAATCTTGGAGGACTTCAAGAAGGATATTGAATCCAATACAATTATAGTTGAGGATTTTAACACCCCACTGTCAAAAATGGGTAGATTTTCCAAACAAAATATCAACAAAGATGCTGTGCCACTGAACAATGTCCTGGTTGAAATGGACTTAACTGATATAGATAGAGAGAGCCTTTCATCCCAAAGAAACAAAATACGCATTCTTTTCAAATGCACAAGGAAGATTCTCAAAGACAGACCACATAATAGGACACAAAACAAGCCTCAACAAATTCAAGAAAATTGAAATCATATCAAGAATTTACTCTGACCACAAGAGACTGAAACTAGAAACAAAAAACACTCAAACTCATGGAGATTGAATAACATGCTATTAAACAATGAATGGGTCAAGAATGAGATTAGGGAAGAAATCAAAAAGTTTCTGGAAACAAGTGAAAATTAACTTACCACAGTCCAAAACTTATGGGTCATGGTGAAGGCAGACGTGAGAGGGAAGTTCATAGCAATACAGGCCTACCTAAAAAAGATAGAAATATTTCAAATAAACAACCTAACCATTCACCTACAAGAACTTCCGGGACAACAACAAAGACAGGCCAGAGCAAGTAGAAGAAAGGGAATAACCAAGATCAGAGCAGAATTAAATGACAGAAACTACAAGCAAAATCCTAAGGATCAATAAATGCAGGAGGTGGCTCTTTGAAAAGGTGAACAAAATCGACAAGCCTTTAAGTAGGCTCATCAAGAAAAAAAAGGAGAGGACCCAAATATACACAATCAGAAATGAAAGAGGAGAGATTACAGCTGATACCACAGAAATACAAAGGATTGTAAAAAATTACTATGAAGAATTTATGCCAAGAAATTTGAAAACGTAGGTGAAATGGACAAATTTTTATAAAAATATATTTTTTCAAAATTGAATGAAAAAGAAGCAGAAAGCCTGAACAGACCAATAACAGATGATGAAATTGATGCAGTAATTTAAAAAACTCCCAACACACAAAAGCCCTGGAACAGGCATTTACACAGGAGGATTCTACAAAGTATTTAAGGTAGAACTAACCCCTATCCTTCACAGATTATTCCAAAAAATCCAAGAAGTTGGAAGACTCCCAAACTTTTTTTTATGAAGCCAGCATCATCCTAATCCCAAAACCAGATAAAGATACAACAAAGAAAGAAAACTTCAGGTCAATATTGCTGGTGAACATAGACACTAAAATCCTCAACAAAATACTGGCAAACTGCTTCCAGGAATACGTTATGGAGATCATACACCGTGATCAAGTGGGACTCAAGGATGCAAGGTTGGTACAGTATTTGCAAATCAAGAAATGTAATATATCACATAAACAAAAGGAAAGATAAAAACCACATGATCAGACCAGTAGATTTGGAAAAGCATTTGATAAGGTACAGTACCCATTTATGATAAAAACACTCAGAAAAATGGAAATAGAGGGAGCATTCCCCAACCTAATTAAGGCTGTATTTGAGAGACCTACAGCCAACATCATACTCAATGGGCAAAAATGAAAAGCTGTCCCACTAAGATCAGGAACAAGACAAGGATGCCCACTCTCACCACTTCTATTCAACATAGTATCAGAAGATGTAGTCATAGCAATTAGACAAGAAGAAGAAAAGGCATCTAAATTGGAAAGAAAGAAGTAAAATTCTCATTGTTTGCAGATGACTGATACTGTACATTGAAAACCCTTCAGACTCCATCAAAACACTAATTGATCTAATAAGTGAATTTGGTAGAATGGTGGGATACAAAGTCAATATCCAGAAATCAAAGGCATTTTTGTATACTGATAATGAAATATCAGAAACAGAAATCAGAAAAAAATCCCATTTGATATAGCAACAAGAAAAATAAATTACCTAAGAATAAACCTAACCAGGGAGGTAAAAGACTTGTACTCAGAAAACTATACAGCACTTAAGAAAGAAATTAAGGAGGACACAAACAAATGGAAGTATGTACTGTGTTCATGGATTGGAAGAATTAATATCATTGAAATGTGCACACTACCCAAAGCAATTTATAGATTCAATGCAATTCCTATTAAAGTACCAAGGAAATATTTCACAGCTATAGAACAAACATTTCAGAAATTTATATGGAACCATAAATGACCCCAAATAGCTGCAGCAATTTTAAGAAAGAAGAACAGAGTAGGAGAGATTACAATACCTGATATCAAACTGCATTATAAGGCCACTGTAATCAAAAGAGCCTGGTACTGGCATAATAACAGACATGTAGACCACTGGAGCAGAACAGAAAACCCAGAAATAAATCCAAGTCTCTACAGTCAATTAATATTTGTTAAGGGGGAAAAAGTATAAAATGGAGTAAAAACAGCCCCTTCAACAAATGATGTTGGAAGACCTGGACAGCTACATGTAAAAAAAATAAATAAAACTTGATCACCAATTTACACCATAAACAAAAATAAATTCAAGGTAGATAAAATACTTAAGTATAATTTGTGACACCATAAAGGTCCTAGAGGGAAACATAGGCAGGAAAATCTCAGATATTTCATGCAGCAACATTTTTACTGATATGTCCCCTAGAGCAAGGGACATAAGGGAAAGAATAAACACACGGGACCTCATCAAATTAAAAAGCTTCTTCATGGCTATAGAAAATAGCATTAAAATAAAAAGAGAACTAACTTTATGGAAAAACACATTTGCCAGTGATACCTCGGTCAAGGGTTTATATATTTTGATCTCCGAAATATATAAACAACTCACACAACTCCACTCCAGGGCGACAAACAACCCAATTAAAAAATGGGCAAGAGATCTGAACAGACACTTAATTCCAATGCCATTATATTTTGAGGCAGGGAAATTAGAGAGGTAATTAGATAATGAAAGAAAGTGTCTCCTGAGTAGGGTTAGTGCCCTTTCAAGAAGAGGACAAAGAGCTACCTAGCCCTTTATCTGCCATGTGAGGATACAAGGAGAAGTCAGCCATATGCAACCTGAAAAGGACTCTCACCAGAACCCAGTCATGGTGGCAGTCTAATATAGTAATTTAAACCTACAGAATGATAAGAAAAAAATCTCTGTTATTTAGAAGCCATCCAATTTGGGGAACTTCGTTATAACAGCACAAGCTAAGACAATGACCATAGGAAGGCTGAGGCAGATATATGAAAAACAGACAAAATATGCTGTAAAATAAAAAATATTACCAGAGATAAAGGACATTTTATAATGATAAAATGTTCAAAATTCCAGGAAGCCGTAAGTATAAATGTAGATACACCTAACAACAGAGTGCTAAAATTCATGAAATAAAAACTGACTGAAGTGAGAAATAAACAAATCAACAAACATTGAAGTCAACTTTAATACCCCACTTTCACTAATGGGTATAAGAACTAGGGAAACTATCAGTAAGGAATTAGAGGACTTGAACAATATAAACTAACTAGGCCCAAAGAACATTTATTCAACATTCTATCTAACAAGAGCACAATATACATTCTACTCAAGAATGCATATAATATTCTCCAAGATAGGTCATACGCTAGGCCATAAAATAAACCTTAATAAACTTAAAGGTAATAAAACCATAAAATGTGTACATTCCTAACACAATGGAATTAAATTAGAAATCAATAACAAAGAAATTTGGGATATTCACATGCAGGAAATAAACAATTAACTCCTAATTTTGGGTCAAAGGAGAAATCACAAGGTATACAAGAAATTCTATAAGATAAATGAAAATAAAACCACAAGGCACCAAATGTAGGATACATTTAAAGCAGTAGTTACAGGGAAGTATATAGTAGTAAATTACTGTATTAAAAAGACATCAAATCAATAAACTAAACTTCCACTTCTAGACATTAGAAAAGAAATCAAACTAACAAAAGATTTGAATGAAAATTAATGAAATCCAGAATAGAAAAATACAAAAATCAAAAAAGATGGGTTTTTTTTTTTAAACATCAAATTGTGAGAGACATACTGATCAGTTGCCTCTCACCCCAACCTGTGGACCTTGGCCTTCAACTCAGGCATGTGCCTTGACTGGGAATCAAACTGGTGACCTTTCCGGGTTTGCAGGCTAGTGTTCAATCCACTGAACCACACTAGCCAGGGCCAACAGGGGTTCTTGAAAAAAGATCATCAAAATTAACAAACTACCAAGAGAAACACTAAAGTTATTGAGTTTTGATTAAAAAAACTTTTTGATTTGAAAACTCAAATTATTAAACTCAGGAATGAAAGAGACTTTACGACCAACTTAAGAACAGCAGTGAACTTCCTTAGCCTCATTGCCGGGGGTGGGGGGGGGATCCTTAACTAGCATCACAATTAATGGTTAAAGACTAACTCCTTTCCCTACAAAAATAGAAACAAGACAAGGATTTCTACTCTCACTTCTTTCCAACGTCATCCTTGAGTTTTAACCAGGGCATTTTAACAAAAAAAAAATGAGCCATCCATATTAAAAAAGAAGTAAAACTACCTCTATTCACATATGACATAATCTTGTATACAGAAATTCCTATTACAGCTAGCTAATAAATAAGTCCACAACATTACAAAGGTACAAAATTGATAAAAAAAATCCAGTGTATTTCTATATACTAGCATGAAATTAAGTAAAAGTCAATTTACAATGGCATCAAGAATAAAATACTTGGGGATGAACTTAACTAAAGAAATGTAAATTTACACTCAAACTATAAAACATTGTTGCCAGAATTCAGATAAGACCTAAATAAATGGAAACTATCCCATGTTCAAGGATCAGAAGGCTCAATATTATTAATATAAAAATAATACTCAATTTTTCTGCAGATTCAAGGCAACCTTATGAAATTCAACTGAATTTATTTGCAGAAATAGACAGCTGACTCTAACGTTCACATTGAACATATATGGAATTGCAAGGTGCTTCCAAATTCAAAACACAAAACTAACTGCAGAATGGCCAATTTAAAAAAAATTTAGCCTTGGCTGATGTGGCTCAGTGGACTGAGTGCTGGCCTGTGAACCAAAGGCTCACCAGTTCGATTCCTACTCAGGGCACATGCCTGGGTTACAGGCCATGTCTCTGGTGGAGGGCACGTGAGAGGCAACCACACATTGGTGTTTCTCTCCCTCTCTTTCTCCATCCCTTCCCCTCTTTCTAAAAATAATAAATTCTTTTTTAAAAAATTCAAAACAATCTTGAAAAAGAACAAAGCAGGAGGACTCACATTTCCCAATTCAAAACTTACTATAAATCTACAATAATTAAACCAGTGCCTAGACACATACACCAATAGAATAAAATGGAAAGTCCAGAAATAAACCCATGTGTCTATGGCAAATTTATGTTTGATAATGGTGTCAAGAACAATCACTGAAGGGAAAGAATAGATTTTTCAAAGACAGTGCTGGGACAACTAGATATATACATGCAGATGAGTGAAAATAAACCTCTTCTTCACACCATTCATAAAAATTAACTCAAACTGGATCACCAAATAAATACAAGGGCTAGAACTATAATACTCTTAAAATGAGACACAGGAATAAATTTTCTTCTGGGGTTAGTCAAAGCCTTATAAAAAAATACACCAAGAGAACAGTGATAAGCAAAAACAATAGCTATATATTTTTAATTTCCTGATTTTTTCTTTAAAATTCTCATCAAAATTTTAAAATTTTGTGCTTTAAAGGGCATTATCAAAAAAAATAAAAAGACAATCCATAAAATGGGAAAAATGTTTGTAAATCATGGATATAAGGGACTTACATAAAAATATAAAAATCTTCTATAACATTAACTTACTGGCAAATAACCCAATTTAAAAATAAGCAAAGGGACTTCCGCCAAGATGGAGGCATAGGTGGATGTGCCGTGCCTTCTCACACAACCAAGTTTAGAGACAACTAAATATTAGCAACAGAAAACACAACCAGAACACGGAAAATTGAACTTTTCGGAAGTCCGTTAACAACAAATTCTTCAGCCTGACCGGTAAGGGGCGAAACCAGCGGCTGGTGAGGGATTGCACAGGAAAACTCGGTCAGACGGACTCAGGCACGGAATCCAGACCTGCGGAATCCAGGCGCAGGGTTGGACCTAGTGAGCGACCGAGAGAGCCACCAGGCGAGCAACCGCGAAGGAGACAGCGGGGAAGCAGTGCTGCGTGTTGACTGTGGTTGCCCATTTGTGCGTGAGCGGACAGGCGAGGGAGTGGGCGGTTCCATGGCAAGCGGCAGTAGAGGGCGCCGCCATTTCCCCGCTCTCACCACACCCCCACATACAGCGTCACAACCCAGCGATCTGGGAGTCCAAGGCACCGCTTCTCACACTTAAAGGGCCAGAAAAGACCAAAAATGTCGCAAGTTCTCAAAGCACCAGAGCCCATAGATCTAAGCGATGAAGAAATAGCAAAACTCTCAGACGCACAGTTTAAAACACTGGTGATCAGGATCCTCACAGAACTGGTTGATTATAGCCACAAATTAGACAAATATATGAAGGCGAAACTAATTGAAATGAATGGAATTGCACAGGACACCAATAGCAATGAAAAGGAAACTGGGACTCAAATCAATGGAGTGAACCAGAAGAAAGCAAATAATGGCCAAACAGAAAACAGTCAGGAAGCAAGAATTCGAAGAAATGAGGAGAGTCTTAGGAACCTCCAGGACATCTTTAAACGCTCCAACATCCGAATTATAGGGGTACCAAAAGGGGGAAAGGCACAGCCACCAGTGGGGAACTTATTTGAACAAATAATAAAGGAGAATTTCCCCAATCTGGCAAAGGAAATAGACTTCCAGGAAATCCAGGAAGCTCAGAGAGTCCCAAAGAAGTTGGACCCAAGAAGGAACACACCAAGGCACATCATAATTACATTAGCCAAAATTAAAATGAAGGAGAGAACCCTAGAAGCAGCAAGAGCTAAGGGGACAGTCACCTACAAAGGAGTCCCCATCAGACTGTCAGCAGATTTCTCAAAAGAGACCTTACAGGCAAGAAGGGGCTGGAAAGAGGTATTCCAAGTCATGAAATCCAAAGACCTACAACCAAGATTGCTCTATCCAGCAAAACTTTCATTTAGAATGGAAGGACAGATAAGGTGCTTCTTAGATAAGATCAAATCCAAGGAGTTCATCATCACCAAGCCCTTATTATATGAAATGTTACAGGGACTTATCTAAGAAAAAGAAGTTAAAGAAACATGAACAGTGAAAGGACAACAAACTCACAGTTATTAACAACCACACCTAAAAGAAAAGCAAACTAAAAGGACAGCTAGATCAGGAGTGGAAACATAGAAATGAAGATCTCAAAGAGGGTTAGCAACAGGGGGAGTGGGAGGAGGAGAAGGGGGGAGAAGGTACAGAAAATAAGTAGCATAGACAGTAGATAGAAAATAGATGGGGGGGGCAAGAATAGCATGGGAAATATAGAATCTAAAGGACTTGAGACACATGGACATAAACTAAAGGGGGGGTAATGGGGGGGATGGGGTTAGGGTGGAGGGGAATGAAGGGGGGAATAGAACAACTGTTACAGCATAATCAATAAAAAATAAAAATAAATAAAAATAAATAAAATAAAAATAAAAATAAGCAAAGGATCTGAATATATACTTCTCCAAAAAAGATAGTCAAATGCCCATTAAGCACATAAAAGATGTTCAACGTCTTTAACCATCAGGGAAATGCAGATTAAAAGCACAAGAGATACCACTTCACGCACAGTAGAATAGCTACAATGCAAAAGACAGACAATAGTAAGTGTTAGTAAGGATTCCAAAGAAATTGGAACCTCATATGTAAACTGCCAATGGGGGTGCAAAATGGTGCAAATGCTTTAGGAAACTTATAATTTCTGAAGAAAATCTATAACCCAGCAAAACCACACAGGTATAATTCTCTCTGATCATATTTCTCTTCTTCTACTCACTCTGGGCTTTCTTTGTTGTTCCTCCAATTCTTGTTATTGCAGGGTTAGGTTGTTTATTTGAAATGTTTCTTTTTTAATGTAGGCCTGTATTGCTATGAACGTCACCATCCGGACTGCCTTCACTGTGTCCCATAGGTTTTGGGCTGTTTTGTTTTCATTTTCATTTGTTTCCAGAAACTTTTTGGCTTCTTCCTGATCTTGTTAATCCACTCATCGTTTAATAACATGTTATTCAGTCTCTATGGATTTGACTGTTATTGACTTTTTTGCTTTGGGTTGGTTTCTAGTTTCAATTCATTGTGATTCAAGAAAATGTTTGACATGAATTCAATTTTCTTGAAATTGTTGAAGCTGGTTTTGTGTCCTATCATGTGGTCTATCTTTGAAAAGTTCCATGTGCATTAGAAAAAAAATGTACATTTTGCTTCTTTGGTACGAAAAGGTCCATATATACCAATTAATTCCATTTGATCTAGGGTGTCATTCATGGCCGCAATATCTTTGGTGATGGGGTGTCAAAATCCCCTAGTATAGACAGAAAACTGTACTTGAAAAATAATTAAATAAAAAAATTTTTTTTCAAGTAAATAAAATCTTTTTAAAAATCCCCTAGTATAAGTGTTCTACTGTCTATATCTTTCTTGAAGTCCTCTAAGATTTTCCTTATATATTTGGCAGCTCCTATATTGGGAGCATATGTTTACAATACTTATGTCATTTTGATGAATTCTTCCCTTCAGTATTATGAAGTGACTATCTCTCCTTTTATGGCCTTTGTTTTCGAATCTGTTTTTTCTGATATCAGTATTGCTACAGGAGCTTTTTTATAATTAAAGATTTTATGTATTTATTTTTAGAGAGAGGGGAAGGGAGGGAGAAAGGGAGAGAAACATCAGTGCGTGGTTGCCTCTTCAGTGCCCTGCTACTGAGGATCTGACCCGCGATCAAGTCATGTGCCCTGAAAGAGAATCAAAAAAGGGAGACTTTGGTTGCCAGGCTGGCACTCAATCCACTGAGCCACACCAGCCAGGGCTACGCTGGCTTTTTTTACCTGTCTATTTTCTTGGAATAATTTTTTTCAAACCTTCACTTTCAGTGTGTGTAGGTACTTTGTTCTGAGATGAGTCTCTTGTAGGCAGCATATGTGTGGGTCATGTTTTCTTATCCATTCTGGTACCTTATATCTTTATAAATGTGGATATTTGATCCATTTATATTTAAGGTTATTATTGATAGATACTTATTCATGCTTCCCCCTTTGTACCTGTGTTCCTCTTTCTTTCACTCTTTTTCTTCATCTTCTTAAAGCACTTCTGTTAGCATTTTGTGGGTGTTTATTCTTTTAAGCTTCTTTTGCCTGGGAAACTTTAATTACCCTTCCATTTTAAATGAGAGCATTGCTGGGTAAAGTAGTCTTGGTTGCAGGCCTTTGTTTTTCATCACTTGGAATATTTCTTACCATTACCTTCTGGCTTGTAGTGTCTTTGTTGAGAAATCAACTGGTAGCTTTATTGGAGCTCCCTTGTATGTTACTTCCTATTTCTCCCTTGCTGCCTTTAATATTCTTTCTTTGTATTTGAATTTTGCCATTTAAAATTATTTATTTATGGAGAAGGGCAGGAAGGGAGAAAGAGGGGGAGAGAAACATCAATGAGTGGTTGCCTCTCAAGCATCCCAAACTGGGGAGCTGAGCCACAACCCAGGCATGTGCCCTGACTGGGGATCAAACTGGCAACCCTTTAGTTGGCATTCTAGCACTCATTCCACTAAGCCACACCAGACATTGCAAATTTTGTCATTTTAATTATGATGTGTCTTGGACTGGGCAACTTTGGGTTCATGTTCATTGGGAATCTCTGTGCTTCCTGGACTTGTGTGTTTTTTTTTTCTCTCATCAAGGTAGGGAAGTTTTCTGTAACTATTTTTTTCAAATTGGTTTTCTCTCTCTTGCTCCTCTTCTTCTCCTTCTGGTATCCTTATTATATGGATACTAGTACATTTCATGTTGTCCTGCATCTCCCTTACTCCTCTTCATTCTTTTTGAGTCTTTTTTGCTCAAAAAGCAATTGTGTTGCTCTTTCTGGAAATTTTTTTCTACCTTGTCCTCCAACTCGCTGATTTGATCCTATGCTTCATCTAACCTGCTTTTATTTCCTTCTGCTGTGTTCTTCATTTCAGAAATTGCATTCTTCAATTCCTCCTGTCTCTTACTGAAATTTTCTATGTCCTTTTTCATGCTGGTGTAATTCCAAGTAAGTTCCTTGAAGCTTCCCTGGAGTTCTTTGAAGTTCTCACTGAGGTCCTTGAGCATCCTTATAACCATTATTTTGAACTCGATGTCTGATAATTTGCTTGCCTCAGTTTCATTTAGCAGTCTCCTAGGGATTCCTTTTTTCCTTTCAATTGGGTGTTGTTTCTTTGTCACCCCATTTTAAATGACTCTTCTTGTTTTCTTCTGCTTGTTAGATTTATCTTCTTTGACTGCCTGTCTTCATGATGTGATCTTCTGTGGTAGGAGACCTGTAGAACTCAGTGGTGCAATCTCCTTGATCACTGCACTTGATGTTCTTATGTTGCCCTCTAGGCTTTTTATGTGGTTGTAATTTGATTTTGGTTTTTGTTGGTTTGTTTTTTTTAGTGAGTTCTTCCCTCTGGCTGACTGAGTGAGACTCACTCTGCCCTCCATGTCTTAGTTACTGTTTTACAGGTGCTACCAGGAGAAAAATGAAACAGCCTAAGAAACAGATCCACACTTGGAAAGACATCCCCTGCCCACAATTACTATCAACAGCCAATGCATCAATATTAATAAAGGTATAGAGATTGACTATTATAAGAAAGGAACAATGAACATAAGATGATTAACTTAAAAAAAAGAGATTTTGTGAGCATAGAGGGAGGGGCAATAATAAGGGTAGGGAATAGAGACAAGACAAAGCAGGAAAGAAAATAAAATTTAGTTTGTAACAAAAAAGGGTGGAGGGAAAGTAGAATGGAGTGAGGATGAGCATGTAATATTAGGTTAAAATAGAAATTTAAAGAAAATGTATATATTTTTATGTAACTAGTAAGAGAAAAAACAGACAACCACTATCATCACAACAACTATATATATATATATATATATATATATATATATATATATATATATGCCCTAATTGCAGAAAAATCTCTACTGCGGAGATATCAACAACCAATGAGCTAAGATTTATATAAGTGGAATGGGAATAAGAGGGCACAAAGAAGGAAAGAAGAGTTTAACAGATGTCTAAAGGAAAGAGAAGTTATTTTGAGGGGAGAAAGGGAGGAAGAATACTAAGGGTGCAGGATAAAAACCCAGCTAAAAGAGAAAAAAATTAACATTTAAAATAAAAAGAGGAAAGGGCAGGAGGAAGGCAAAATGGAGTAGGAGAGGGGACAGTGAAATTGGAGATTTCAAATAGAAAGATAGTCACTATCTAGAAATAAGATTGAAGAACTATAACAACGACCACCTAATCCACTACCTATGAGCAAAGATTGATGAAGGTGGTGAGAGAACACAGATATTTTAAGAGCAGAAAAACTGTGAGATGACCAATGACAAGAGAAACAGTTTTGAGAGGCTGGAGAAAGGGAAGATATAGTAAGAGCGCAGAATGGAAACAAGTTGTAGCAAGAGAAAAAACAAAATTTAAAATGAAAATAAAAACAGAAAAGAAGAAGGTAAAATGGGCTAAAAGAAGGCAGAAGCAAAATATGACATTTGAAATAAACTATAATATAAAATCTAGTGACTTAATATGCACAAACATGAAGAACAAGAAATGAATATTAAAAAACTATGGAGGAGAGAAAATACCACAATTCATGAAGAAGACCAAGGTGGTTTTCATCTCAGTAGCATCTAATATTTACCACTTTTCTTTTTCTTTATGGATTTGCCTCTGGTGATGTCAGGTGGTGTCCCAATCTGACCTTAGGCAGTCTGTTAGAGACTACTAGGGATCTACTGTCTGTGGCCAAGTCCTTCATTTGTTAATCTAGTCACTCTGCATTCACCAGCCAGGCTTTTAAGCACCACAGGGCAGGGGAGAGTAATTCCTGAAGGTGGGGCTATTGCTTCCTCTCAGATAGGAGGTGGTCTGCCTGAGCAAGATGGCTCCTGCAGTATGGGGGATGACTCAGCACCAGGATCCTGGTGGCTGCTTTCTCAGTTCTCTCCCCAAAGCCACTGGCTCCAATCTGTCCTCCAGCGTCTCTAGTCCTCTCCACCCTCCTTTTTCCAGAGCCCAGAGTAAGTGGCTACAAATGAAAATGTATGTGTTGGCCCTTTCAAAAGCTCTCTGAGTCTTCAGCTGTCTGACCCTGGCAGAGAGAAACCCTGCTGCTTTTCACATCAGGATGTTATATGAGTACTTTTCAGGCACTAGTGCTATAGGCTGGGGAGCCCAACTTGGGGATTAGACCCCACACTTCTCAGTGGAATTACCCTGGGCACTGAAAATAGTTCTTACAACACTTCAGCTGCCACCCATGGAACCCAGCCAGCCTTCTTGCATCTCCTCCACTCTCCGTACTAGTCACATTGTGCTGAAGCTGTTTCATCTGTCTGTCCATGGTTATAAGGCTTCTGTCCCACTACTGTGAAGTTGTTCTGGATGATTTCTCCTTAATTTAGTTATAATTCCAGATTGGTCCTGAGAGGAGGTTAGTGTAACTTCCACTCACCCCTCCACCACCTTAAATCCTCTTCCTACACCTATTCATTCAACTATTATGTGGTAGAGAAGGAATTCAAAAGTAGGTTTGTTTGCTCCCTGGTTCTCCAGCATATTGATTTCAGATTCCCTGTAAGTAATTTCACAAGAGGATCATGCAGAGGAAGGAATCGAGGTCACCACCTGATTGCCACTCTACCTCAGAGTAGTTGCCCTTGCCATGAACTGCCACCAGCGCTGCTGCCACCCTCGCCCCATAAATTAGACAAGTGTTACTGTGCCTGGCTCTGTACAAATTAATATGGGATGTATGAATATTATTAAATACTTATCTCCCCAGATTTTATAAACTGAAAAGAGGAATTAGAGAAATAAGAAAATTAGTACTCATCAGACAGAATGATAAATTACTTAAGATGAATGTAAATAAAGTATTATGAGCATTCCAAAGAGAAAACATTGTTTAGAAAACTGGTAACTGTGGGGGTGACAGTAGTAAAAGGTAAAGAGGGCCAAATATATAGTGATGAAGGATGATTTGACTTTGGGTGGTGGACACACAACTCAAGATACAGATCACATGTCACAGAACTGTATACTTGAAATGTATATAATTTTATTAACCAATATCACCCCAATAAATTTACAAAATTAACTCTTAGTTACAAAAAGAAAAAGAAAAGTGGTAACACACACAAGATGTATTTTTCACATGTTACTCTAGGCATTTTTTCCCTAACAAAAATCCTCAAAGCTTTTAAATGGAACAAGGAATATTAAAAATATTTGAAGAAAATAAATATAGATAAGCATGTTCACGATGTAAATTTGAAAATAAACATAAGTAAGTGTCAAAGAATAGCAGAATTAGAAGCTTTCTAGTTTTGAGCTCTATATGATCTGATATTCTGCTAAAACATTGCTAACCATTCAGCCTCACCTCATTAAAACCTCCAATGATGATCAACTCATAAAGTAAGCCCATAGTAGTAAGGTTTAATGTACTTCTGCAGTAAGAGATTTAATGTGCTTAAAAGTCCCTTACAAACAAAATTCAACAAAGGGAACTGAAGCAAGTGAAAGATTAAAATTATCTTAGAATGAGATCAATCTAATAGGTCACTTAAAATTGTTTCTTGAAAGGTGTAATGTAAGCAGCAAAAGAAACATTAACTTTCCATACTCAAACTGAAAGCAGTTATTTTACGTTGGAGATAGGTAGAGATAAGCCATGTTTATAAATAGTTCTTACCACAATGATTATTATTCATTTTTAATACAGAACCTTGGTAAGAAAATCTGATGATATATATTATACATGTTCACCAATAAAATTAAACTTACATTCTCAGGTGATACTATCATAGCTAACATGCCACTAAGGGATTATATGCATGAGGTACATATACTAAAGATTTGGAGGTAAAAGGGTTTCAAAACAAAAATGATAACCAACATTTGTATAGCTCTTTACAGTTTACAAATGCTATGACATATATAGTTTGGGCCTTTTCAGTAATAATGCTGTGATATATGCAGATATACTTATCTATACTTTCAGATATAGAAATTAAGGTTTAGAAAGTTTAAATGACTTGTTTAGGATTACATAGTAGGGTAATACTTGAACACAGATTTTTGTCTTTTACCTTCAAATGCCATATTCCTTAAGCTACAGAAGCTAGAAGAAAGTACCCAAAACTTCCAACTAAAAATCAGTGGTCCAGAATGATGGAATGATAGACACAAGTAACACAATAAAATCACTGGATTGTTATAATTTATTTATGGATATTATAAAAATTTCCAACATCATTTTAAATGATTTATTTTCACATAAATGAGTTAACTGAAGGCTTTGCTGACAAAAGAAAATTGAAAAGATACACCTTGATCGTGCAACAATAAGATTTTTAAGGGCTGGCTATTGACAGTACTGCAGCCTTTCATTCTACTAGGCCTGTAGAGACAGATCCTGAGTTTCAACATCTTTCTTAGAATTGCAGTAAAGTAGTTCCATAAATTTGAAGAGATTAGCACAACTTGAACTTATCTGTAGTTATTTGTCTTAACTTGACATTGGAAAAGTACTAACATCACAGACAAAAGAAACAAAAAGACCTCAGTAGAGTGATAATAAGAATAAAAACTGCAGAATCATGCTGAGCATAAAATATGTGTGGAATGTCTCCTATGAAGCAGTCAAACCTGTGTTCTAAGTGCATTTGAGACTCAGTGAGTCCAACTCCAGGGCTCTATGCCAGTGTAAAAATGTATTAACATGCCCTAGGCCTCTCTGTTGCCTGCTGTCAGGAACGTAAAAAGAAAAAATAGTTTTTGCCCTTACACAGAATAGACCAACATTTCCTGCACACTTCTTACAGAATTACTTCCTGACCATCTCAGCAGTTGACATTCATAGTAAAAGCAGCTAATATGATCTTGATTTCCCAGGCAGAAAAGCAGAAAATCTTCCTACCATTTTGAGTAATGCAAGTGTTCCACATGGAAGCCTCTACGGTATTTTCTATCATAGGCAGAAGTCAGTCAGGAAAACCCTAGTTTAGTACAATCACACAGAGCAGGAGTGCTTTAGTTCTGGCTGTTTCACTTACAATCAACAGGGAAAAATTCCTTTTAATAATGTACTTGATTATAGGGTACTCATTACATAAAATCACATACCAAAGGTGAGAAATTGTATACCACCCAATATCACAGCCCCTCCCAAATCACAAGAAGTCCATTTCCATGAAATAGGCCAGTAATTGTCAAGTTAATATTTAGAAAACTTACAATTTCCTCTAATATTAAAGCTGACAGTATTTTTTTCAATATTTGCCATTCAAATGGAACAATGATTTCCAAAGCAGCTTTAATTTATATAGTACTCAAAATCTACTGTCACTTTATGTTCTTGTCACAACAAAAATCTGTTCTTTATTTTATCCCCTCTTAGAGAAAATGGTGGAAGTATAGGTGAGAAAGACATGATTTTACAAAGAGATCTGGGATGTTAAGATGAAAAGTCCTTTTTAAGCAGAAAGAGTCACAATATACCTCACATACACAGAGTTAATCAATGAGCTTTTGTTTTAATAAAAACAGGAACAACCTAGCAATTTGCTATTTAGCCAAGTTTGTTAATAGTGGTGTTGGACCCGATTTCTATAGTCAGCTCATTTCTAGTGAGTGAATACCAGAGTGCTGGATAATAACCATTACGAAGTATACATATGCTAGTAAAACAATTTTAGAAATCAAAGTCTATCTGGCTTATCATCTGCAAACATAATTCAATGCAACATTGAATTTGAAACAAAAAGAATGACATAAACACTTCATACCAGAAAATCATAAAATGAAATTCAAATGTTAAACATCTGGTAAAACGAGAGGGACACATAGGTGAGTAGACAAAATCAGAAAAGAATGTGCACTACCTTGACCTGTGGCTGGATTTTTTAAAATGGAATGTCTCTATATTCTTGAGGGAATACTGACCATAGTCCTAGTTATTAATCCTCTGCAATATGTAGGCACATCAAGAAATGGGCTGGATGCAACTCAAGTCCACGAACATTCATTGCATGCTTTACTATCTCAATGAGAAATGAGAAAAAAAAACAATGAGAAATGTGTGGGATGGGGTATTGAATTAGGTTGGCTAAAAAGTCGGTTATGTTTTTATACACAAAATAAAAGACATTTTTTATTTTTGCCAATAACTTTATTGATTTGGATATTCTGCATATGTTGGCTATCTCCTACGTATTGCCTTCTAGTGGGTAGAGGCCAAGGGTGTTGCTAAACATCTTCCAATGCACAAGAGAGCCACAGCAAAGAATTATTTGGCCAAAATGTCAATAGTACCAAGAAATTTCACAAACCACTTCTGACATGTTTGATGAGTCCCAGCACCTTCTCCATACACTGAAAATTTTTTTTTGCATTTCAGTTGCATTTTTACCTTTCTTGAAACAGTAAAGCATAATATGACAAAAATATTGCATATTTTTTCCATCTTCAATATTAAAATGGCTGCACAAAACATCACCAACTTTGATAAGTCTTTTTTAATGCACACTGATATAACATCTGTCACAACACAATCTAAAAAAATGGTTTCAAATGAAGTTAAAAACAACTTCTAGAGCCAACTTCTAAGCACTTCTAGAGCCACTGCATGGAAAAAAAAGGAATGGATTTTTTGACCAACCCAATACCTAAAACCAACATGATGTTTTTTATCATATGCAGGCTATCAGTGAATATAACATTTGCAGTATATCTCCATGAGTATAGTTGGCCTGACAAACATCCATATATTAATATAAGTTGTAATACCATCAAAGTCCTAAAGGAGAACATAGGCAAGAAAATCTCAGATATTTCATGCAGCAACATTTTTACTGACATTTCCCCTAGAGCAAGGGACATAAAGAAAAGAATAAACAAATGGGATCTCATCAAAATAAAAATCTTCTGCACAGCTAAACAAACAGTATTAAAATAAAAAAAAGAGAACCAACCTTATGGGAAAACATATTTGCAAATGATACCTCAGACAAGGGTTTAATCTCCAAAGTATACAAAGAACTTACATGACTCTAATTTAAGAAGACAAGCAACCCAATTAAAAAATGGGCAAAGGACTTGAACAGACACTTCTCCAAAAAGGGCATAGAGAGTATTCAGAGACAGGGGAAAAGATGCTCAATATCTCCAGCTATCAGAGAGATGCAAATTAAAACCATAATGAGATACCACTACTTTACACCAGTCAGAATGGCCATCATAAACAGAGCAACAAACAACAAGTGTTGCAAAGGTTTTAGAGAAAAGGGAACCCTAGTTCACTGTTTTTGGTATTGCAGACTGGTACGACCACTATGGAAAACAGTACAGAATTTTCTCAGAAAACTATAAATAGAACTGCCTTTTGATATAGCAATTCCACTGCTAGGATTATAATCTAAGAACCCTGAAACCCCATTCCAAAGGAATCTATGCACCCCAATGTTCATAGCAGAATAATCTACAGTAGCCAAGTGCTGGAAGCAACCTAGGTGCCCCTCAGAAAATGAATGGATCCAAAAACTACAGTACATTTACACAATGGAATTCTATGCAGGAGAAAGACAGAAGGAGCTCCTACCCTTTACCACAGCATGGATGGAACTGGAAAGCATTCTGCTAAGTGAAATAGGCAGGTGGTGAAAGACAAATACCACATGATCTAACAGGAATCTAAACAACAAAACAATCAAAAAAGCAAAATATAACCAAACACACTGAAATAGAGTACAGGCTGACAGTGTCCAGAGGGGACAGAGGACGGAACTTCAGGAGAAAAGCGGAAGGGTTTACAGGAGCAAATATAAAAAGCACATGAAAAAAAAACTAGAGGCATGTGGAAATGGGAAGGAGGCCTGGGTGGGTGGGCTGGGATGGGAGTAAAAGACAGAAAACTATTTGAACAACAAATTAAAAAAAAAAAAAAACCTGTGGCCCTGGCTGGTGTAGCTCAGTGGATTGAGCACAGGCCTGCGAACCAGACAGTCGCGGTTCAATTCCCGGTCAGGGCACATGCCAGGGTGGCAGGCTGGTTCCCTGCAGGCCAGTTCCCAGCAGGGGACCCACAAAAGGCAACCATACATTGATGTTTCTCTCCCTCTGTCCTTCCCTTCCCCTCTAAAGATAAATAAATAAATAAAATCTTAAAAAAAACAAAAAAAAAGTAAAAAAAAAAAACCCTGTGGTACATTTACACAATGGAATACTATGCAGCTGAAAGAAAGAAGCTCCTACCCTTCTCCCAACAGCATGGATGGAATGAGAGAGCATTATGCTAAGTGAAATAAGCTAGGTAGGAAAAGACAAACACCATATGATCTCACGTATAAGTGCAACCTAGTCAACAAAACAAATAAGAAAAATCAATCCAGAGACATTGAAATAAAGAAAAAAACTGACAGTGACCAAAGGGAAGGAGGGAAAGGGATAATGGGGGAAAGTAGAGGAAGGGTGTTCAAGGAACATATATAAAGAATACATGGACAGAGCCAAAGAGGGTAGGTTCGAAGATGAGAGGGTGGGGTGGGAGGGAGTGGTGGGGGAAAATGTAGACAACTATACTTGAACAACAATGAAAAAAAGAAGAGCTAAACACTAACATCTTGAAAATGAAAGACACATAACATTTTTAATTACTTTATTGTTCAATTACACTTGTCTGCATTTTCCCCCCACCGTATACAAACCCACCTCCCTTCCTTGCTTCCACCTTCCCTCTCAATTTTGTCCATGTGTCCTTATAGTAGTTCCTGAAAACCTTTCTCCTACTGTCCCTTCCCACTTCCCCTCTGGCTATTGTTAGATTGTTCTTAATTTCAATGTCTCTGGTTATATTTTGTTTGCTTTTTTCTTTTGTTGATTATGTTCCAGTTCAAGGTGAGGTATTTGTCCCTCAATGCCTGGCTTATTTCACTTAGCATAATGCTCTCCAGTTTCATCCATGTTGTTGCAAAGAGTAGGAGCTCTTTCTTTTTGCTGCATAGAATTCCATTGTGTAAATGCACCATAGTTTTTTGATCCATTCATTTACTGTTGGTCACTTAGGTTGCTTCCAGCACTTGACTACTGTAAATTTTGTTGCTATGAACATTGGAGTGCATAGGTTTTTTTGGATTGGTGCTTCAGGGTTCTTAGTGTATAATTCCAGCAGTGGAATTGCTGGGTCAAATTGCAGTTCCATTTTCAGTTTTCTGAAGAAATTCCATACTGTTTTCCACAGTGGCTGCATCAGTCTTCATTCCTACCAACAGTGTACTAGGGTTCCCTTTTCTCCACATACTCTCCAATACTTGTTTGTTGATTTGTTTATGATAGCCATTCTGACTAGTGTGAGGTAGTATCTTGTTATGGTTTTAATTTGCATCTCTCTGAGGGCTAGAAGACACATAACATTTAAAAATATTTGGTAAGTAAAATAGGTTAAGAACTCAGTGTTATTACTGCTACTTGTAGTCTGTATCTCATTTTCTTAAATATCTTAAATATGCCAGTTCTTCTACTGTCAGGTGATCAACTAACTTTGTGTGTGGGTTTCAATGCAAAGTATGCATATTCCATTTATATGTGTTTAATCTTAATATTTAATCTTGCACATGTTTTAATGTTTCTTTTAAAGAAAAGTAACTGATTTTGTTTTAAAAGAAAAAGAATGCCCCCAGACACTGTGAGCTGTTCATTTCATACAAATTTCCCCTCACAATGAGAACCAGTGTACTAATATCATATTTAATGGTAAAAGAATGAATGCTTCCCCCCTAATAACAGAATCAAGGCAGGGAAGATACAATCTTACCACTTTACTGTCACCACTTCTACTGAATATTGTGTTGGAGGTCCTAGCCAGGACAGAAAGAAAAAACAACTAATAGGCACATAAAATGGAAAGGAAAATATAAAATTTTCTCTTTGAACAGACACTGTAATCGTGTGTAAATAGAAATTCTGAAGAATCTACCAAAAACTTGTATTAGAAATAATAAAAGTGCTACACCAAAATATGCAAGACATTGCTAAGAGAAATTAAAGACATAAAAATAAATATATCATAGACATGTAAAATAAGATTCAATATTATTAATGTTAATCAATCTATAGACTAAATCTATAGACTAAATGAAATTCCAATCAAGATCTCAGAAGTATTTTCAAACATTTACAAACTGTTTCCAAAATTTATACGGAAGCAATAAAGTTACAATAGTTAAACTTGCACTGCCTGATTTCAATCCTTATGATAAAGCCACAGTGATCAAGACAGTTTGGTATTGGGATATGGATAGAGAAGTAAATGAACAAAACAGAGTAGAGGATCCAGAAATAGATTCACACTTACATGGTCAGTTGACTTACTACAGAAGTAAAAAGACAAATCAACTGGGAAAGGATTGTTTTTCCAAAAAAATACTGAAAGAAAAACTGGATATCCACATTAAAAAAATTGAGTGAGCAGTGTGAAGGAGAGGTAAGAACAACTCTTGGACTGAACAAAGTCCACACTATGCTGCATCATACACCTAGCCTTGTATGCCCTGCCACCTTCATTATCATGAGCAAGAGAAAGGTTGAAGGCAATGTTAGAGGTGAAGAACAAATCACAGAGAAGACCTGTCAAGTTATTGGCTAAACCTGCTCCTCCAAAGCCAGAGCACGAGCCTACAAAGCCCCCTGCAAATGAGGGAGAGAAGGCACACAAAGGGGGAAGGGGAAAGCTGATACTGGCAAGGATGGGAATAACCTTGCAGAAAAAGGAGATGCCAAATAGACCAGGCACACAAAGATGAAGGTGCTGGAGATGCCAACTGAAATGTGTGCAGCTTTGATAACTGTGCATTTCTAATGATGATGGAGTTTGAAATATTATTTTCTATCAAATTTTATAAAAATGCAGAATTTTCTTTTACTTTATTTAAGCTATGTTGTTAGCACACAGAATATTTATTTTTTGGGGGGAAGGACATATATTAATAGAGTGTTTCCAAAGCTGCATTGACATGGGAAGAAAACACTTTTCACTTCTATTTTTTTTTAACTTATATATATTTTTATTAATTATGCCATTACATTGTTCTATTCCCCCCTTCATTCCCCTCTGCCCCGCACACCCCTCCCCCACCATTACCCCCATTTAGTTTATGACCACGTGTCAAGTTCTTTAGATTCTATATATTTCCCATACTATTCTTGCCCCCCCATCTATTTTCTACCTACTGTCTATGCTACTTATTTTCTGTACCTTCTCCCCCCTTTTCCTCCTCCCACTCCCCTGTTGCTAACCCTCCATGAGATCTTCATTTCTATGTTTCCACTCCTGATCTAGCTGTCCTTGTAGTTTGCTTTCGTTTTAGGTGTGGTTGTTAATAACTGAGTTTGTTGTCCTTTCACTGTTCATGTTTCTTTAACTTCTTTTTCTTAGATAAGTACCTTTAACATTTCATATAAGGGGTTGACGAAGATGAACTTGATCTTATCTGAGAAGCACTTTATCTGTCCTTCCATTCTAAATGAAAGTTTTGCTTGATAGAGCAATCTTGGTTGTAGCTCTTTGGATTTCATGACTTGGAATACCTCTTTCCAGCCCCTTCTTGCCTGTAAGGTCTCTTTTGAGAAATCTGCTGACAGTCTGATGGGAACTCCTTTGCAGGTGACTGTCCCCTTAGCTCTTGCTGCTTCTAGGATTCTCTCCTTCATTTTCATCTTGGCTAATGTAATGATGATGTGCCTTGGTGTGTTCCTTCTTGGGTCCAACTTCTTTGAGACTCTCTGAGCTTCCTGGATTTCCTGGAAGTCTATTGCCTTTGCCAGATTGGGGAAATTCTCCTTTATTATTTGTTCAAATAAGTTTTCCACTGGTGGCTGTTCCTTTCCCCCTTCTGGTACCCCTATAATTCGGATGTTGGAGCGTTTAAAGGTATCCTGGAGGTTCCTAAGCCTCTCCTCATTTTTTTGAATTCTTGTTTCTTCATATTTTCCTGTTTGGCCATTATTTTCTTCCTTCTGGTTCACTCCCTTGATTTGAGTCCCAGTTTCCTTTTCATCACTATTGGTTTCCTGTGCAGTTCCCTTCATTTCAATTAGTTTTGCCTTCATATATTTGTCTAATTTGTGGCTATAATCAACCAGTTCTGTGAGCATCCTGATAACCAGTGTTTTGAGCTGTGCATCTGAAAGTTTTGCTATTTCTTCGTCACTTAGATTTATGGGCTCTGGGGCTTTGAGACCTTCTTGAGCCATTTTCGGTCTGTTCACGCCCGTTAATTATGAGGAGCAGAGCCTTAGGTGTTAACCAGGGCGGGCCACTCAGGTAGCTGGGTTGTGAAGCTGTATGTGGGGGCGGGGTCAGAGCGGGGAAATGGCAGTCCCCTCTGCTGCCTTTTGCTGCTGGGGCCTGCTCGGTCCCATCTCATCGCCCATTCCCTCGCTGGTCTATCTGCGCACGAATGCAGGACCACAGTCAACCCGCCACCCTGCGCCCTCGCTGGGTCCACAGGTCACTCACTGGGTCACTCACTGGGTATGCACATTGCAACCCCATGCCTGGGATCCACGCGCCTGAGTCCATCTGACCGAGTTTTCCTGTACAACCACACTCGGCCAGCTGCTGGCTTCATCCCTCTTACCAGTCAGGCTGAAGAATTTGTTGTTATCGGACTTCCAAAAAGTTCAATTTTCTGTGTTCTGGCTGTGTTTTCTGTTGCTAATATTTAGTTGTCTCTAAACTTGGTTGTGGGAGAAAGCATGGCGTCTCCACCTATGCCTCCATCTTGGCAGAAGTCCTCCCTTCTAGTTTTGAGAGATCTCTTCTTGGTCCTGTGAGGAGGGATCCCTTAATATTGACACATTAGACATCTTGGCACAAACACCTTGAGGTCTGGGCAAACTAAATTTTGTTTTTATGCCCGTTTCTCCCTCTCCACTTTAAGCATAGACTTGACCCCTTAAGCCCAGCAACCTGTTGGTACCTGACCCCTCCAAAAAATTGGTTACCATTATGTTTGGCAATCTGGACTTGCTAGTGATGTCACCATTGAGATGGCATCCCTCAAAATAGCACCAGTTCCTTTTTTAGATTGTGGATCTATAGATTGATAATTCTGCCATTTCCATTTAATTTCCTGAAAGTCAGGGTTGGCTTATAAAAAGTTGTTAAACAACATGCTAATGTGAAATGTCAACCATCACTCTAAATGGAAAAGCTGCAAATGACCTAGCTAAATGTTGAAAGAGTGCCATAACACAGAGACAAATGCACAAAGAAACAGAAAGATGTTTTTCTTCCTCTTTTATTCTTTTGTTCACCTTTTCTCTCTTTTTTTATTGGTACCTGGCATTCCGAGAAATATCTATTAATACACTGCCTGAACACAAGCAAAAGGAACAATATATTTCAATACTACACATAACAAGGGATATGGTTTCTGCAAAAATAAGTTGCAAAAGTCACCAAACAAATGGATAAATGCAGCCCTCAATAATCAACAATATCAAACTCTGGAAAAGGTCATGAATCTGATTTCCAGAGTTACCATATTAAATATTCAAATTCTGTTTTCAACCAAAAATTACAAAGCATATAAATAAACAGGGAAGTACAGCCCATTTAAGAAAAAAATGATCATCACTGAGTAATTTTAGACATAGGCTTTATTAAACAAAGACTTTAAAACAACTGTCTTAAGTATGCTCAAAGGGCTAAAGAGAATCATTGACCACAAACTAAAGGCAACCAGAAAAATACTGTGTGAACAAAAGAAAAATATCAACAAAGATACAGGAAGTATAAAAATGAACAAATGTAAATTCTAAACCTAAAGAGCAAATCTGAAATGAAGACTTCACTAGATTAGTTCAACATCATGCAAACCAGCACACACATTTCTGGAAGTACTACAGGAAGAAAGAAAGAATATTTGAAGAAATAGTAGCATGATACATCCCAAGTTGGATTATATACGAATCTATACATTCAAGAAGTTCAATGAATTCCAGGTAGGATAACTTCAAAGAGATTTGCTACAAATTTAAATCAAACTGTCAACAGTCAAAGACAAAGAGACAATCTGCACTGCAAGAAAGTGATAGGGACTCAAGAGTAGAAAATGTTTAGGGTAAAAAGTTATAATCCTAGCAAGTAATGTATATGTTAAAGCTTTTGTTTCAGAAACTACAGATAAGGCCCATCCTGGCTTCTGGAAAAACAGCTGACCTTCTGGGGCACTGGCTAGAGATCACTGTCTGGGGACAACAGGAGATATCTGGGCCTTTGTTTTCCAGGGATAGACAGATGACCACCCTCCCCTGGGAACAGCTAACTGCCCAGGACAGGAATGTTGCAGCTTCTGAATCTCAAAGCCCTCACCACACCTTATTTATTCCTTGGCATAAAAATATTGGCCTGGAAAGAAGAGACAAGATGGTCTGTTAGGGTATGAACCCATCATCTTCTCAGATCACTGGCCATCTGAATAAAGCTCCCATAAAGATTCTATCCCTGTCATTGCTTATTGGGTTTGGTAGTGACAGGCAGCCCGAATGCTGGTGTCTTTTCTGGTTTCAAAAGAAGCAACTCATCACAAAGAAGAGATTTTAAATAAATTAACAACTGATGTCTCATCAGAAATCACGGAGGTCAGAAGGCAATGGGTTTACAATGTCAAGGTACTGTGAATTTAAAAAAAAAAACCTTAAAAATTAAGAGTTCTAGTTACCTAGCAGAAACCATCCTTCAAAAATGAAGGTAAAATTAAGACATGTTTAGATGTGGGTATCAGCTTTTTCAAGATGGCAGCCAAACTGGTAGAAGCTGAGTCCATTTGATCTAGCTCCCAACTCAGATTCTCCAGTGATCTTCTGACACAAGACCTGAACAATCAATGGAATCTTAGCTGACAAGAAATTTTGAGTCAAGGAGTACAGAAAATGCTTCACAAGGGGCAGTAAGGAGATTTTATAAGTTGAAGGGGAAATACCCCATGTGTGGTACCTGTAGGTGCAGAGAGATTGATCATAAATTGTGGTTCCCTTTCCTCTCAAAGCAGGGAACCCTAGTCCCAAGAGGGGAGCCCACAGACTAAGGCCAGGAATGATTTGGGAGATTGTGTGAGGTCATACACAGCAAGGAACTCAACATTCATAGCTGTAGCACCAAATGCCAACTGGGGGAGTACCAGAGAGAGATAGGGACTCTATCTGCACCTGGATTGGGCAGAGGCAGGCTGAGAGACCAGCTGTGCCCTTGAGTGACTTTCAGCTTTGTGGAAAGGTGGTATGGGTGGAAAGCCAGACAGAGACTTGGTGCTGCAGTGTGTGTGCCTCAGAAAGACTTTGTAATAGGGGAGCTGAAACAGGCTTGGCATGGACCCTGTGTGCAGCTGCCATGCCAACAAAGGGACAAGATTGAGACCATGGTTTGCTCCTACTGAATACAGCTGGGTAGGGAAACGACAAAATTGTACAACAAAGGGATTTCTGGCCCAAGCCCAGCTCAGCTAGCTGGGTGCTACGCAAAACAGAGTTTGGGACTGTCTACTATGAGGACAGTGGGCTGGGAACTAGATGGGCAAGAGTTGAGTGCCTGAGATTATTTATGGCCAGGCAGAATCCATTTCCTTGGAAGAAATGAAACCTCTGGGAAAGGAAGGACTACTCAGCCTCTACCTCCTGCAGGACTGGCAGAACAGGCAGGTCAGGCTCAAGAACTCCATGCAGAGTGCATAGCCACAGGAGAAAGGCAGGAAGAGAATCTCTGAAAGGACTGTTTTGAACTTCTCTCGGGTAGACAAAATACATTGGTTCCTAGGGCCCTATTCTACTGAGGCCAGCAAGGCAAGAGGCAATCAGGCCATGCCCCCAGCCTCAGCTCTCACATAGCTGCCAAGAGCACCAAGTAGGAAAGAGCTGACCCTCCTATACAGGTTGGCCCCTACCTTGAAACGGACAGCTAGTTCACCAGAAACTACACATTACTGGATATAAGATGGGGCAGACCAAGATGGGTGGCATAGGGACAGGGGAACACAACCACAGTTTTCCCAGAAGACTGAACAATGCCTCCCAGGGGAGACCCATGGGTCCCATCCTCCCAAAGGCAGTACAAGCCTCCTCTAGAGGCAGGTGAAGGTGGTAAAAGTGGTGGTGCTAGAAGTTGCATGATGCACTTACAGACCTTGAGCTGAAAAAAAGCCAGAGGTGAATTCAGAAGAAGAAAGCAAACACCAAACTCCAGTGAGACAAATTCCACCTTGTTCTTCAGAATTTGTGTTCTTTTTTTTCCTTTTGCATAGCTCTTTAACATTTCTGTTTTCTTCAAGCATATTCCAACTAATTCACTATATTTTGTCTATTTTTCATTTAGATTTTTAAATGTTTTAATTTCAAATCTCACACAGTACCTTTCTCTTGCCTTACTCTATCTTGTCTTCTTCCTGCCCTTTCTTATTTTAATTGTAAATTTTATTTTCTCCCATGCTATGCCTTGTTCCTATATTACTCTTACTATTTTTCCTCCCTCCATCCTCTCAAAATTATTCTTCCTGCCTTTAATCAGCTCACAGTCTTTCCCCCTTTTTTATAATATTCTTATTTTCTTTCCACTTTTATTAATTTTAGCCTCTTTGGTGTGAATATTACTGTTATTGATGTTTCTCTTTAATTGTATTCCTCATTTGTTCACTTTTTTTTTCATTTCAAATCTCATCGGTTACTCTCCCCATCTTACTTCATTTTGCCTTCCTCTGGCCCTTGCTTATTTGAGTTAGGAATTTTCTTTTCCTTTTATTAGCCTGGATTCTATTCCTTACTGTTATTATATTTCCTTCTCCTATCCTCTCAAAATCACTTTTCTCTACTGTAGAAAAGTAAATTCTCTCTTCTCTTTCTTATAATATTCTTATTCTCTTTCCACTTTTATTGATTTTTGCTGATCTATTGTTTTTATTGACCCTGTTATGGTTTTTCTTCAATTTTGTTCCCATTGCTTCATTATTTTCTAAAAATTTCAAACCCCATATTACACTCTTCCTTGTTCTTTCTCTATTTTGTAATCACACTTCCCTTTATACTTACATTTTAAATTATGTTTACTATTTTTCTTTGCTCTGTTTCTATTCCCCACTATTATTATTTCTCCTTCTTCACACTCAAAATCATTATTCTCTCCTTTAGTCATCTCATATTCTTTTTCCTATCTTATACTCCTCTTAATCTCTTTCCACCTTTATTAATCATTGTTCATTTGTTGGTGATATTGCTGGTGTGGTAGGGGGGATTTTTGCTGGTGTGTGTTTGGTTTTCTAGGTATTATTGTTTTGTCAACCAGCACATATACAACAGAAAACAAGACTGGCAAAGGTTGTAACTCCAACCTTTGGAGCCAGTTGGAAGGTAGAACTGGCCACCAATGAATGAGCCACCAATAATCAAAGTCCAAGTACAAGGGAGCCCACATAACTGAATAAAAAGCATCCAGATCAAAAGATCAGAGAGACTGCACCACTGAGTCCCACAGAAGTCCTACTGTAGAAGTCCACCCCATGAAAACAGGCAGGCAAAGCAGAGCACCCAGAGAAGCAGAAACAAACAAAAAGTGTCTCCTAAAATGGGGAGACAAAGTAATAACCCCCAACTGAAAGGAAAGGAGAACTTCTCAGAGAAAGAGATAAATGAAATTGATCAAGCAATCTATCAGACATACAATTCAAGATAATGGTTGTAAGGATGCTCAAGGAACTCAGTGGAAACTAGAGCAGGATGAAAAAGGACATATAAACTATGAATAAGAATCAGGAAGAATAAGAAAAGAAGAATAGAATATCCAAAATGAAGAACACACTAGAAGGAATCAAAAGCAGGCTAGATGAAGCAGAGAACCAAATCAGCGAGCTGGAACACAAGGTAGAAAGAAATACCCAGTCAGAGCAACAAAATGAAAAAAAAAAACCCTCAAAACTAATGAGGGTAGTTTAAGGGTGCTTCAGCACAACATGAAACATTACAATATTCACATCATAGTAATATCACAGGGAGAAGAAAAAGAGCAGAGACAGAAAAGCTATTTGAAAAAAATAATGACAGAAAATTTCCCTAACTTGTTAAGGAAAAATGTCATGCAAGTTCAGGAGGTATAGAGGGTCCTGATCAAGATGAACTAACTAAAAGAGGACCAATGCAAGACACGTTATAATAAAAATGGCAAAATTTAAAGATAAAATCTTAAAGGCAACAAGAGAGAAACAGGTAGTAGCAAACCAGACAGCTCTGATTAAACTATCAGCTGATTTCTCAACAGAAACATTAAAAGTCAGAAGGGATTGGCACAAAATAATCCAGGTATTGGAAAGCAAGGACCTACAACCATGACTACTCTATCCAGCAAGGATCTGATTTAATGATACCTTGGATAAGGGTTTAATCTCCACAATATATAAAGAACTCATAAGACTCAACACCAGGAACACAAACAATCCAATTAAAAACATGGATAAAGGAGCCGAACAGACACTTTTCTAAGGAGCACATACAAAAGTTCCAGAGACATATGAAAGGATGCTCAGCATCACTAGCCATCAGAGAGATGTATATTAAAACCATAATGAGATACTACTTCACAGCCATGAGAATGGCTATCATAAACAAAGCAACAAACAACAAGTGCTGGCAAGACTGTGGAGAAAAGGGAACCCTAGTACACTGTTGTTGGGATTGCTGACTGGTGCGACCACTATAGAAAATGCTATGGAATTTCCTAAAAAAAACTAAAAATGGAACTATCTTTTGATCCAGCAACTTTTTTGCTGGGAATATACCCTAAGAATCCCGAACCACCAATTCAAAAGAACCTATGCACACCAATGTTCATAGCATCACAATTTACAATAGTCAAGTGGTAGAAACAGCCTAAGTGCCCATCAGTATATGAGTAGATCAAAAAAACTGTGGAACATTTACACAATGGAATACTACACAACAGAAAGAAAGGAAGAACTTCTACATTTTATGACAGCATGGATAGAACTGAAGAATATTATGCTAAGTGTAATAAGCCAGTCATTGAAATACAAATACCAAATGATGTCACCTGTAAGAGGAATCTAATGACTAAAATAAACTAATGAACTAAAATAAAACCACATGAATGGAAGAAATGGAATAGGTTGACAGTGATCAGAGGAGAGCAGGGAGGGAGATAATGGTGAAAAGAAGGGGAAGAGACTACTTAATGGGCATGTATGAATGATCCAGGGACATGGTTGAAAATATGAAAATGACTGTGGGAGTTAGGGGTGGGATGGACAAAGGAGGGCAAAGGGGGAAAAATTAGGACAACTGTAATAGTATAACAATAAAAAGGTCTTTAAAAAAGACATGTTTAGATGAACACAATCTGAGGGTGTTCATTAGCAGCACACCTGCTTTATTATAAATGCTAAAGGTTTATATTCAGACTGGAATGAAAGGACACTAGACATTAACTCAGAGCCTTATAAAGAAATAAATATCTCTGGTAAAGATAGCTATATAGGTACATATAAATTCAAGTATATTGTATTTTTATTTTGTAACACTTTATTTCCTATTTTTATTTTATAACATTTTATTTCCAATATAATATAAACAACAAATTCACAAAAACACAATTATAAATATATGTTAAAAAGCACACAATATTTAAAGATGTAACTTGTGAGAACAACAATAGAGTATCAATTTAAATCAGCTATGTTATACACACATTCCTAAATTTTAGGAACATTAATTTTATTCCCCACTAGGGAAATATGTACATGAAAGGAAATGAAGAGGGAATCAAAATGGTACAATACAAAAATTATTGATTAAACACAAAAGGAGAAATTAATGGAGAAAATCAAGGGCAAAAAGTCTGTAAGATATACAGAAAACAAAAAGCTTTGTTCATGGCTCCTTTAGTCTTCAAGTGCAATAGAAAGGCCACAATATGGATACTTTCAGTTCATGAAGTTATTTTTACTGCCTACTTTAATTTCATTCTCTCATTTAACGAACATGAGCTGAGTTTCTTATATACATCAAGCATTGAGTTTATAAAAAAGAAAACAACCTGGCTGGCGTAGCTCAGTGGATTGAGCACGGGCCTGCGAACCAGAGTATCGCGGTTCGATTCCCAGTCAGGGCACATGCCTGGGTTGCAGGCCAGTTCCCAGCAGAGGACGCATGAGAGGCAACCATACATTGGTATTTCTCTCCCACTCTTTCTCCTTCCCTTCCCCTCTCTTGAAAAATAAATAAATAAAATATTTTAAAAAATAAAAATAAAAAAATAAAGTAAAAAAAAAAGAAAACAAAACAAAAAACTAAATGGCTGAACTCCTTTTTATAAATCATTATTTTAAATGCAAATGGATTAAACACTCTAATTAAAAGGCAGAGATTACCCCTGGCTGGTGTGGCTCAATGGATTGAGTATTGACTGTGAACCAAAGGGTTGCTAGTTCAGTTCCTAGTCAGGTGCATGCCTGGGTTGTGGGCCAGGTCCCTGGTGGTGGTTGCACAAGAGGCAACCACACATTGATGTTTCTACCTCTTTATCTCTCCATTCCCTTCTCTAAAAAAAAAAAAAGCATAAATAAATAAATCTTTTTAAAAAGGGCAGAGATTAGCAGAAAGGATAAGAAATCATAGATCCTATTATATGCTCTCTACACAAGATTCACTTTAATCCAAAGTTACAAAATAAATTGAAAGGTCCAGAGAGGAAAAAGATATTTCATGCAAATAATGACTAAAAGAGAATGGAGGTAGCTGGCTGTAATATCTGGCAAACTAGAATTAATGGCAAGAGCTATTACTAGGGACAAAGAAGGGTATTATATATCTTTAAAAGATAAATTCATTAATAATTTTTAACAATTATAAACATATACAACAAATGACAGATTCTGAAATATATGAAAAATGTATTGACAGAATTGAGGGGATAATTAAATAGATAAGCAATAATAGTTGGAGACTGTAATGACCAACTTTCAAAATGGATTGAATATCTAGACTAAAGATTAATAGAGGTGGAGATTTTGAACAATACCATAAAACTAAACGTTAAAGATATAAATACAACACTCCATTCAGGAGCAGAATACACATACTTGTCAAGTACAAATGAAACATTCTCTAGAGAGAATGTATTTTAGGTCACAAAACAGTCACAATAAATATAAAAAGACTGAAATCATACAAAGTGTCTCCCCTAATTACAAAGGAATGAAGCTAGAAATCAACAGGAGAAAAATTGAAAAAAATCACAAATATGTAGAAATTAAATAATATACTCTTAAACAACCAATAGGTCAAAGAAGAAATTACAAAGAAAATTAGAAAACCCTTTACAGAAGGATTCAAATGAAAAAACAACATACCAAAACTTATACGATGAAGTAAAGGAAATGGTCACAAGAAAATTTATAGAAGTAAATGCTTACATTAAAAAGAGAGGAAGATTTCAAATCAATAACCTAACCTTGCAGTTTAGGAAACTGGAAAAAAAAAGATCAAACTGAATGCAAAGCTATCAGAAGGAAGGAAATTATAACGATTAAAATGGAAATGAACTATATAAAAAATAGACAAACAATAGAGAAAATCAAAACAAAAATTAGTTTTTAAAAAAGGTCAACACAAATATAAGTACACACATGTTCACAGCAGCATTATTCACAATAGGTAAACAGCCCAAATATTCATCAATGGATGAATGGGTAAACAAAATACAGTATATTCATACAATGCAATATGATACCACCATAAAAAAGGAATGAAGTACTGGAACATAATATCATACAATGTTATATAAACCTTAAAAACACTATACTAAGTGAAAGAAGTCAGACTCAAAAGATCACAAAATGTAGAAATACATTTCTTTGGCATATCCAGAATAGGTAAATCCACAGAAGGCAGATTGGTGGTTTTCAGGGGCTGCAGGGAGGGTGAAAATGTGAAAAACTGCCCATTGGGTATGAAGTTTTATTCTGGAGTAATAAAAACACTCAGAACTAGATGGAGGCTGTAGTTGCACAACATGGTAAATGTGCTAAATACCAATGAATTGTTCATGTAAAATGGTTAACTTTATATTATGTGAATTTCATCTAATAAATTTTTAAAGGATTTAAGCAAAATCCTTACCTTATACTGCACACAAAAATAACTGTTTCAAAAGCATAAAACATATAGAAGATATTAAATATTGAAAAATACAGACTTCTGGGCAAGATGGAGGCATACATAGATACACTGTGCCTCCTTTGACAACCAAAAGAAAGACAACAAATTTAAAAACAAAAACTAACCAGAACTGCCAAAAAACAAACTATATGAAAGTCCAACAACCAAGGAGTTAAAGAAAAAATATTCATCCAGACCACTAGGAGGGGCAGAGAAAGGTAGCCAGGGTGGAAAGGACTCAGAGCAAGGCTGCAGCTGGTGGAGGGGGTGGTCTACATTTGCACGTGAATAAACCTGAAGGAACAAGTGGGGAGTGAGATAGACAGAGCAAACCAGGGTTCCAGCACAAGGAAATAAAGCCACAAAGCCTCTAAATGAAAAAAAAAAAAACACATGGGGGTTACGACAGTAGGAGAAACTCCCAGCCAACAGGAAAGTTCCTAGGAGAAACCCAAAGGGACCTAGAATGTACACAAACCCACCCACCCGGGAATCAGCAGCAGAAGGGACCAATTTGTTTGTGGGTTGCACAAGAAATAACTGAAAGCCAGCTGAGAGCTGAGCAAGCAGCATTGTTCCCTTTTAGATGTCCCCCCAACATACAGTGCCAAAATGCAGCAATGGGGGTCATTTGGCCCTGGTGAATTTCTAAGGTCTGTCCATAATGACATAACAGGTCCACCAAGCCAAAAGGCTGGCCCAAATGAAAGAACAGATCAAAGCTCGAGAAAAATACAACTAAGCAATGAAGACCTAGCCAACTTATCATATGCAGAGTTCAAAACACATAATCAGCCCTGGCTGGTGTCACTCAGTGGATTGAGCACAGGCTTGCGAACCAAAGGATCTCAGTTCGATTCCCAGTCAGGGCACATGCCTGGGTTGCAGGCCAGTTCCCAGCAGGAGATGCACAAGAGGCAACCATACATTGATATTTCTCTCCCTCTTTCCTTCCCTTCCCTTCTATAAATAAATAACATCTTAAATAAGAAACCCACTGGTAATCAGTATGCTCACAGAAATGGTTGAGTAAGTCGCAAAATATAGGAAAGTGTGAAGGCTATGAAAAGTGAATTAAAGGAATTCAAGGAAAATGCACAGGGAACCAAAGGTGATGGGAAGGAAAGTGGGACTCAAATTAACTGTTTGGAGCAGAAGGAAGAAATAAACTTCCAACCAGAACAGAATGAAGAAACAAGAATTAAAAAATATGAGGAGACCATCCAGAACCTTTGGGACAACTTTAAGCATGCCAACAATGGAGTCATAGGGGTGCCAGAAGAAGAGGAAAAGCAAGAAATTAAAAACTTATTTAAAAAATAATAAAGGAAAACTTCCCCAATCTAGGAAGGAACGACACTTCCAGGAAGACCAGAGAGCTCAGAGACTCCCAAAGAAATTGGACTCTAGAAGGAACACACCAAGGCACATCATCATTAAGTTACCCAAGATTAAAGATAAAGAGAGAATCTTAAAAGCAGCTACAGAAACGGAGACAGTCACCTACAAAGGAGTTCCCATAAGGCTATCAGCTGATTGCTCAAAAGAAACGTTACAGGAAAGAAGGGGCTGGAAAGAAGTATTTGAAGTCATGAAAAGCAAGGACCTACATCCAAGATTACTCTAACCAGCAAAGCTGTAATTTAGAATGGAAGGGCACTTAAAGTGCTTCTTAGATAAGGTCAAGTTCAAGGAGTTCATCATCACCAAGCCCTTATTATACGAAATATCAAAGGGACTTATCTAAGACAAGGAAGAAGATGGAAAACTGAACAGTAAAATGACAACAAACATAACTATCAACAACTGAACCTAAAAAAAACAAAAACTAAGCAATCAAGTAGAACAGGAACAGAATCACTGAAATAGAGATCACATAGAGGGTTATCAGCGGGGACTGAGAGGAGGGAGAATGGGGCAAAAGGTACATGGAATAAGAAGCATAAATAGTAGTTCCAAAATAGGGGGAGATTAAGAATAGTATGGGAAATGTAGAAGCCAAGGAACTTATATGTACAACCCATGAACATGAACTTAGGTGATGGAATGTGGATGGTAGATGGGGTGCAAGGAGAAGGGGAATAAAAGGGAATAATGACATACAACTGCAATAGCATAATCAATAAAATACATTTTTTAAACTTGGAAAATTTAGTACAAAGTTTCTTATAAATGACACAAAAAGCAATATTAATAAAATGAAAATGATAAGCTGGACTTTATCAAAATTTTAAAACACTGCTAATTGAAATATATTATTAAGGAAAAGAGAATACAACCCACAGAACGGGAAAATTATAATGTGTGTGTAATAAATATTTTGCTTTCAGAATATAAAAATAATATAAAAGAATATAAAGGCAAATTTATTTAAAAATAGGCAAAGATTAGAGAAGACACTACACAAAATAAGATATTTGGATGACCAAAAACTTCATTAGCATATGCTCAGCATCAGTAAAGTGCATATAAAACAAGATATCACTTACTACTTACTAGTATAGCTGTAATTGAAAAAGTCATATATGATGCTGGTAGGAATATAAAATAGTATTTGGTTGGCCAAAAAGTCTATATGTTTTTTCCATAAAATAAAAGATGTTTCATTTTCAGCAATAACTTTGATTTGGATATTTGAGTATGTCAGCTATCTCCAACGTGATATAACACTGGTTTTTCTCAATTAATGCCTCAATTTGATAGCTAATAACTTCAACTGGTATACCCGACCATGGAGCATTTTCCGGAGAGAAATCTCCAGCATGAAACTTAACGAAGTTCTTTTGATAGGTTCGATCCATCACAGCACCTTCTCTGCACACTGTACTCCACACATTGTATAAATCTTTTTTTTTTGCTTTTCAGCTATGTTTTCCCTTTTCTTGAAATAATAAACCATAATATGCTGAATTGTTGCATATTTTCTTCCACCTTCAATATTAATATGGCTACACAAAAATTCACCAATTTTGATACTTTTTTAAATGCACGCTGATATGACAGCTGTCCAATACGATCTAACAATATTGTTTTGAACTAGGTTAGCCAACTTAGTGTTTGCTACTAGAGCCATCTTTTTTACAAAATATTTCATTGATTATGCTATTACAGTTGTCCCATTTACCCCCTCAATTCCCCTCCGCAATGCACACCCGTCTCACATACCTCCCCCCCTTTAGTTCATGTCCATGTGTCTTAAGTTCTTTAGCTTCTACATTTCCCATACTATTCTTGCCCTTCCCCCTATTTTCTACCTACCATCTATGCTACTTATTCTCTGTACCTTCTCCCCTTCTCTCCTCCTCCAACTCCCCTGTCACTAACCCTCCATATAATCTCTATTTCTGTGGTTCCACTCCTGATCTACTGGTTTGCTTAATTTGTTGTTTTTGTTTTAGACGTGGTTGTTAATAATTTTGAGTTTGCTGTCATTTTACTATACATTTTTTATCTTCTTTTTCTTAGATAAGTCCCTTTAACATTTCATATAATAAGGGCTTGGTGATGATGAACTCCTTGAACTTGACCTTATCTGAGAAGCACTTTACCTATCCTTCTATTGGCTGGTGTAGCTCAATGGATTCAGTGCGGGCCTTCAAACCAAACAACCTTCCATTCTAAATGAAAGCTTTGATGGCTAGAGCAATCTTGGATGTAGGTCCTTGCCTTCCATGGCTTAGAATACTTCTTTCCAGCCCCTTCTTGCCTGTAAGGTCTCTTTTGAGAAATCCTCTGACAGTCTGATAGGAACTCCTTTGTAGGTGGCTGTCCCCTTAGCTCTTGCTGCTTATAGGATTCTCTCCTTCATTTGAATCTTGGCTAATATGATTATGATGTGCTTTGGTGTGTTTCTCCTTGGGTCCAACTTCTTTGGGACTCTCTGAGCTTCCTGGACTTCCTGGAAGTCTATTGCCTTTGCCAGATTGGGGAAGTTCTCCTTTATTATTTGTTCAAATAAGTTTTCCACTTACTCTTCCTCTTCCCCTTCTGGTACCCCTATAATTCAGATGTTGCAATGTTTAAAGATGTCCTGGAGGTTCCTAAGCCTCTCCTCATTTTTTTGAATTCTTGTTTTTTCATTCTTTTCTGTTTGGTTGATTCTTGCTTCCTTCTGGTCCACTCCATTGATTTGAGTCCCAGTTTTCTTCCCATCACTATTGGTTCCCTGTTCATTGTCCTTCATTTCACTTACGGTAGCCTTCATTTTTTCATCTAATTTGTGACCAAATTCAACCAATTCTGTGAGCATCCTGATAACCAGTGCTTTGTACTGTGTATCTGATAGGTTGGCTATCTCTTGGCTGCTTAGTTGTATTTGCTCTGGAGCTTTGATCTGTTCTTCTGTTTAGGCCATTTTTTTTGTCTCAGTGTACCTGTCATGTATGAGGGGCAGAGCCTTAAGTGTTCACCAGGGTGGGGCAACCCATGTCACTGGGTTATGATATTGTATGTGGGGGAAGGGTCTGAGAAGGAACAATCTTCCTTCTTCTACTCTGTCAGATTACACTCCCTTCTGCTACTTCCCCCAGGCAAACTGGGCCTTTCTGGTGCTGATTCCCATGTTGGTAGGCTTGTATACATTCTATCACCCTATGGGTCTCTCCAATGAACTCTCCTTTGAGGCTTGGATTTTCTCCCACTGCTGCCTTAACCCCCACAGGTGTTTTCTGTCAGTGTTTTGAGGCTTTATCTCCCTGTGCTAGGATCCTGGGTTGTGCCGTCTGTCCTGCTCCCCAATTTCACCTGGTTTACCTGCGTGTGAATGTTGGACCACCTGGTCAGCCAGCAGCTTTGCGCACCATGCCTCGCTTCACAATTACTGCCTCACTGGGTCTGCCCAATTGCCACCCTGAGCCTGGGGTCTGCTAGCCACTACCTGCGTGCCCAGGGTCCACCCCCTGCAATCTTGTGAGCCTGGGGTGCCTTGCATGTCCGTTGTCACGACTTTTTGTGCTGTAACCCCTCTCTGCTTGCCTGCCTGACTCCGCCCCACCTACCAGTCTGGATGAATGTTTCTATTATAACTCTTTGGTTGTCAGACTTCCATACAGTTCAATTTTCTGTCAGTTCTGGTTGTTATTTTGTTTTTAAAATGTTGTCCTTATTTTGGTTGTGCAAGGAGGCACAGTGTGTACCTACGCCTCCATCTTGGCCAGAAGTGCCACTAGAGCCATCTTACAGAAAAACACCAAATGAACTTTTTAGCTAACACGATACAATCACTTTGACAAATATTTTAGCTGTTTCTATTTTAAGTTAAACACATTATACACTCTACTCCTTTGCACTGCACTTACCCAAGAGAAATGAAAATTATGTGTATGAAATGACCTGTACTCAGATGGTCATAGCAAAGACAGCAGATCAATGGCTTCAGGGTGCATTGAAGGGAAAGGGATACAAGTGAAATATTGGAGATGATAAAACTATTTAATATCTTGTTCTGGGTGTATATATTTGTCAAAACTCATTAAACTGTACACTTAAAATGGATTCAGTTTACTATATGCAAACTTACTTCAACAAAGTTGATTTTTAATATACAGAAGGAAGGGGAGCCTGAACTGGGACTTGACCCTCTTTAGTAAGATTTCCACAGGCAACTCCCATGAAAAATGCTTCATTGAGGTTCCTGTTTGTGCCAAGGAATGCGGAGGCAAAACATTGTTGGAATAGCTAAGTTATTCACTTGTTCCCTTAAATTTACTAAATGGCATGTTGTATTTCCTGAAATATTCAAAGTATTTATTTAAATTTCCTTTGGTTGGATGGAACCCCCAAATAAGTTTAGAAATAACAAACTTACATATAGGTACCATATATGCATACAGACATATATCTATACTGCAATTATCTAAATGTTTAATTTCAACACAATAAATAATATTTAAAAACCTTAAGAAGCTTTTTTTAGAAAAGTAAAGTAGGCAGAATTGTTTCAACAGTTTTTCCCTATGTCTGATGATAAACCTACTTTCATGTTTATACATTAGTTTTACTTTTCTCTATAACAATTCCCACTCCCTAATTTTCCTATCTCTCTTTTGGGCCATTTTATCTCTAGTCAGACAAAAGTACTTAAGGAATTCCATCTTTTTTTAAATATATCAATAATTGGTATATATATTTAAATGACATAATGTCTAACCAATGCCTCCAGAAATAAGTGGGGAAAAAGTGTTTTTAAGACATCTTTCCGCTTTATGGAAAAGACTAAAGATGAAGAAAGCTAGTCAAGAAAGAAAACAAGTTACTATACCTAAAGTAAAGCAATGATATTTCACTAAACTATACTGGAAGAGAATACAGATCTTGTGGAAAAATCACAGTTATCATTACTGAACAATTACTAGTGTTAGTCATTAAGACACATAGTGTAATTAATAAGTGCAAGAGTCATAACTTAAACCAAGCCTGTGTCAATGCTCATCCTGTAAACTAAACCATTACATTATACTATCATAGTAACTTTAAGACATCTATGGTAGGGATTTTATACTGCCATAAAAAGGAATCTGACCTACCTACTGCAAAACACCATCATTCTAATTCCTGAACCTACTGTGTCCAGGATAAATTCTCTGACCATTCTCTCTCAACCCTTGGTTCTAAAGTCTAACCTAACTTCCAAATCCTGCTCTTTTCAATAAATTGCTGTGATAAACTACTACAACAATGTAGAGAAGCCAAATGTGCCTCCAACACTACACTTTGACTACCTGACAACTGAATAACTATGAAAGTGCAGCATACTAAAAGAGGATGGGTACAACATAACTAGTGGGATGCCATTCACATTTTCCCAGCTGCATTCACTGCTATCATTCTCTAGACAGAATTGGGAAAATCTTCATCCTCTCAGCAATAAAAATTCTAAACTTCTATGTCTCTTCCACAACACACTTTCTTCCAGCTTAGCTACAGAGGCAACTCTCAAACACACACTGACTGGGACAGCGTTCAGCGCCCCGACGGCTCCCTCCCTGGAATTTTTCTGCCCGGCAAACTGAGTGGCCCAGGCAAAGAGGTGTGGAAGAAATTTCAGCCTGCGTGCAATTTGGGGAACTAGTCGCTCCACAGGCAGTGTGTCTGGGCAAGTGCCTGAGGGCGCCTAGGCCAACGTTCAGCACCCAGAAAGCTCCCTCCCTAGGATTTTTGGGCCCGGACCAGCCAAGAGACCCAACCAGAGGAGAGCAGAGGATATTTCAGCCTGCACACAGTTCTGGGTCTAGCACCCGGAGTGGTGCTGCTACATCCCTAGGTTTTTTTGTTTGTTTGTTTTGTTTTTGGCAAGGGTTGGCCAGGGGACCCAGACAAACACAGGAGCAGAAGGGATACACACCACGCAGCGTGCCATGACGAGCACACAGAGTTTCTAGGTCGGCGCCCAGTCCTCAGATCGGCTCCCGGCTTCCAGTCTACCCCCCTCAGACTATCTGGAAGCCTGGGGCGCTGAGGGGTCCTGGGAAAAGAGCTGAGACCCTCAACCCCCTCCCTTTCTGGCCAAGCAAGGTGGGGGGCCAGGAGAGACTTGTTTGATAGAGTTTACAGAGAGGGTGCAGAGGACAAAGGGCCCCAACCAAAGACTCTGTGGTTGCCAGCCCAGGAGAACTCAGAGGTGCAGCCTGGGGCTCTGAATCCAGTAGACACGGCAGCCTGGTCTGCTTCACACCCAGCTTGGCAGCAAACCCAGGATTGGGCAGAGGGTCTGGGGCTTCCCAACTGAACGGGGGCAGGCCTGTGCTCAATCCCGAGGGAACCAGACAACTAGACCAGTGCAGGTGCCTGCAAACACAGGAAACCAGACTATGGCAGTAACCCCTGGGAGGGGAGCGCTGCAAGAAAAGTCCTAGTTCCCCATTGTAGGGAGCTGGGGGAGAGGCGCCAAGTGTCTGGATCCTGAGGGGGCTGAGTGAAAAAATCACAACACTCGAACCTCAGCCAATTGCAACCAGAAAAACCTGTTCGACTAGTTTGAAGCCAACAAGTGACATTTCCTATTCTGAGGTTGTTTTTGAGAGATTATTTTTGTTTGTGCATTTTTTGTTTTCTGTTTTTTTACTTTACTTTATTTTTATTCTTTTTTTATTTACCTTTCTTCCTTCTCCATTCCTTTTCTTTATCTTTTTGCTTTTTAAAAGCAATCTGTTATTTCTTTTAAACCTTATTACTGTTTCATCTTTCCATACTTTTGTCCTCTTTTCCCGGATTTTCTGTTTTATTTCTTTTTCTTTTCTTTCTAAACTTATTGCTCTTTCTTCCATTCCCCTGCCATTTTTTCTTTCTTCCTTTTATTTCTTTCCTTATCATTTCTCTCTTTTACCCACAAGAGTCACAATCAACTTGAAAATATGAACAGACCAGAGCTGGACCCATAGAAGAGGACTCCCAATAGTAGAGTCAGAGAGACAAATTGCACATTGTTGTAGGAGAGAAGACACAAGTTGCTGCATATTTGAGTAGGTGGAAGCAGAGAACAACAGGATAACCAAAAGAGGCTGCACCATTGAAATTCACAGGCATTCCAACACAAAAGTTCATACCATAAACCCAGGGTGTCAAAACAGATTAATCTAAGAAGCTGAGGCTAACAAGAAGAGTCTCACAAACAATGGGAAGACAAAGAAACAATCCCCAAATGAAAGGAAAGGAGGAATCATCAGAAGGAATGTTAGATGAAGTAGAGGCAAGTCAACTATCAGATACTGAATTCAAAGCAATGGTTATCAGGAAGTTCAAAGAGCTCACAATCAGCTACCAGAAACTACAGGGAAGCTACAATGCTCTCACTGTGAACTATATCAACATGAAAAAGGAAATGGAAATTATTAGCAAGGGCCAAGAGGAAATGAAGAATACAATTTCTGAATTAAAAAACACAGTGGAAAGCATTAAAAATAGGGTGGATGAAACAGAAGATCGGATTAGTGAGTTGGAGGACAAAGTAGAAAGCATCTCACAGAAAGAACAGGAAAGGGAAAAGAGGCTCAGAAAGAATGAAGAGAGATTAAGAGAAATGCAAGACAATATGAAATGGAATAATATCCGAATAATAGGAATACCAGAAGGAGAAGAAGAACAAGGGATAGAAAACATATTTGAAAGAGTAATGAGAGAAAATTTCCCTAATTTGACAAAAGAAAAAGTCACACAAATCCAGGAATCACACAGAGTCCCATTCAAGAGGAACCCAAAGAGGTCCACTTCAAGACACATCATCATTAAAATGGCAAAATTCCAAGACAAAGAGAGAATCTTAAAGGCAGCAAGGGAGAAAAAAGAAATAACATACAAGGGCGTCCCAATAAGGTTAGCCACTGACTTCTCAATGGAAACACTCCAAGCAAGAAGGGATTGGCAAGAAATATTCCAAGTAATGAGAAACAGAGGCCTACAACCAAGGCTACTTTACCCAGCAAGGCTCTCAATCAAGATAGAAGGCCAAATAAAGAGCTTCCAAGACAAAAGAAGTCTAAAAGAATTTGCTGCCACCAAGCCAGCTCTACAAGAAATACTAAAAGGTCTGCTTTAAGGAAAGGAAGGAAAAGAGACAGAGAGGAACACAGGTACAAAAATGGCAATGAATAAGTACCTATCAATAATAACCTTAAATGTAAATGGATTAAATGCTCCAATCAAAAGACACAGAATAGCGTCATGCATAAGAAAGTATGACCCACACATTTGCTGCCTACAAGAGACCCACCTCAGGACAAAAGACCATCACAGACTAAAAGTGAAAGGCTGGAAACAAATTTTCCAAGCAAATGGACAAGAAAAAAAAGCTGGGGTAGCAATTCTCATATCAGACAAAATAGACTTTAAAAAAATAGCCATAAAGAGTGACCCAGAAGGTCACTTCATAATACTCAAGGGAATAATCCACCAAGAAGACATTAACATCATAAATATATATGCACCCAACATAGGAGCAACAAACTATATAAGGAAAATCTTAGAGGAATTCAAGAAAGATACAGACAGCAACACAATTATAGTGGGGGATTTTAACACCCCACTATCAAAAATGGACAGATCTTCCAAACAAAATATCAACAAAGACATTGCAGCATTAAACAACAACCTTGATGAAATGGACCTAACTGATATATACAGAGCTCTTCACCCCAAACAAGCTAAATACACATTCTTTTCAAATGCACATGGAACATTCTCAAAGATAGACCACATGATAGGGCACAAAACAAGCCTCAACAAATTCAAGAATATTGAAATCATACCAAGCATTTTCTCTGACCATAAGGGACTGAAACTGGAAATCAACCCCAAAGGAAAAAACCCAAAACAACCAAAATCATGGAGACTGAACAGTATGCTATTAAACAATGAATGGGTCAAGAATGAAATTAGGGAAGAAATCAAAAAGTTTCTGGAAAAAAATGAAAATGATCTCACAACAACCCAAAACTTATGGGATACAGCCAAGGCAGTCCTGAGAGGGAAGTTTATAGCAATACAGGCCTAACTAAAAAAAACAGAAATATTTCAAACAAATGACCTTACTCTACGCCTGCAAGAACTCGAGGAACAACAACAAAAACAGCCCAAAGCAAGTAGAAGGAAGGAAATAACTAAGATCAGAGCAGAACTAAATGACATAGAGACTAAAAGTACAATTCTAAAGATCAATGCATCCAGGAGTTGGTTCTTTGAAAAAATAAACAAAATAGACAAGCCTTTAAGTAGGCTCATCAAGAAAAGAAGGGAACAGACACAAATAAACACAATCAGAAATGAAAGAGGAGAGATTACAACTGATACCACAAAAATAGAAAGGATTGTAAGAAATTACTATGAAGAACTGTATGCCAAGAAATTTGAGAACCTAGGGGAAATGGACACATGTCTAGAAAAATATAATCTCCCAAAACTCAATGAAAAAGAAGTAGAACACCTGAATAGACCAATAACAGCAAAAGAAATTGAAGCAGTAATCAAAAAACTCCCATCACACAAAAGCCCCGGACCAGATGGATTCACAGGAGAATTCTACAAAGCATTTAAGGAAGAGCTAACCCCCATTCTTCACAGACTATTCCAAAAAATCCAAAAGGATGGAAAACTCCCAAACTCCTTTTGTGAAGCCAGCATCATCCTAATTCCAAAACCAGATAGAGATACAACAAAGAAAGAAAACTTCAGGCCAATATCGCTGATGAACATGGACACTAAAATCCTCAACAAAATATTGGCAAATCGCATCCAACAATATATCCAAAAGATTATACACCATGACCAAGTGGGATTCATCCCAGGGATGCAAGGATGGTTCAATATTCGCAAAACAGTAAATGTAATTCATCACATAAACAAAAGCAAAGACAAAAACCACATGATCATATCAATAGACGCAGAAAAAGCTTTCGATAAGGTACAACACCCATTTATGATAAAAACACTCAGCAAAATGGGAATAGAGAGAACATTCCTCAATATAATAAAGGCCATGTATGACAGACCTACAGCCAATATCATACTCAATGGACAAAAACTAAAAGCTTTTCCACTAAGATCAGGAACAAGACAAGGATGTCCACTTTCACCACTTCTATTCAATATAGTATTAGAAGTTTTGGCCACAGCAATCAGGCAGGAAGGAAATAAAAGGCATCCAAATAGGAAAGGAGGAAACAAAACTGTCACTGTTTGCAGATGACATGATAGTGTACATGGAAAATCCTATAGACTCTACCCAAAAACTGCTTAAACTAATTAATGAATTTGGCAAAACAGCAGGATACAAAGTCAATATCCAGAAATCAAAGGCATTTTTGTATACAACAATGAATCAGCAGAAGCAGAAATCAAGGAAAAAATCCCATTTGATATAGCAAAAAGAAAAATAAAATATCTGGGAATAAACCTAACCAAAGAGGTAAAAGACCTGTATGCAGAAAACTACACAGCACTGAAGGAAGAAATCAGGGAAGACACAAACAAATGGAAACATATACCGTGTTCATGGATTGGAAGAATTAACATCATCAAAATGTCCATACTACCCAAAGCAATATACAGATTCAATGCAATACCTATTAAAGTACCAATGGCATATTTCATAGACATAGAACAAACACTTCAAAATTTTATATGGAATCATAAACGAGCCCGAATAGCAGCTGCTCTTTTGAGAAAGAAAAACAAAGTAGGAGGGATCACAATACCTGATATCAAACTGTATTACCAAGCCACTGTAATCAAAACAGCCTGGTACTGGCATAAAAACAGGCACATAGACCAATGGAACAGAACAGAGAGCCCAGAAATCAACCCAACCCTCTACAGTCAATTAATATTCGACAAAGGGGGCAGTAACATAAAATGGAGTAAAGATAGCCTCTTCAGCAAATGGTGTTGGGAGAACTGGACAGCTACGTGCAAAAAAATGAAACTTGAGCACCAACTTACACCATACATCAAAATAAATTCAAGGTGGATAAAAGACTTAAATATAAGCCATGACACCATTAAAGTCCTAGAAGAGAACATTGGCAAGAAAATCTCAGATATTCCACGCAGCAACATTTTTACGGATATGTCCCCTAGAGCAAGGAATATAAAGGAAAGAATAAACAAATGGGATCTCATCAAAATAAAAAGCTTCTGCATGGCTAAAGAAAACAGTATTAAATTAAAAAGACAACCAACTGTATGGGAAACCATATTTGCCAATGATACCTCAGACAAAGGTTTAATCTCCAAAATATACAAAGAACTTACACGACTCCACTCTAGGAAGACATCGAACCCAATTAAAAAATGGGAAAAGGACTTGAACAGACACTTCTCCAAAGAGGACATACAGAATACCCAGAGACACATGAAGAGATGCTCAATATCGTTAGCTATCAGAGAGATGCAAATTAAAACCACAATGAGATACCACTTTACACCAGTCAGGATGGCTATAATAGACAAAGCAACAAACAACAAATGTTGGAGAGGGTGTGGGGAAAAGGGGACCTAGTTCACTGTTGGTGGGATTGCAGACTGGTACAACCATTATGGAAAACAGTATGGAATTTTCTCAGAAAAATAAAAATTGACCTGCCTTTTGACCCAGCAATTCCACTGCTAGGATTATACCCCAAGAATCCTAAAACATCAATTTCAAAGAACCTATGCACCACAATGTTCATAGCAGCACAATTTACAATAGCCAAGAGTTGGAAGCAACCTAGGTGCCCATCAGTAAAGGAATGGATCAAAAAATTGTGGTACATATACACAATGGAATTCTATGCAGCAGAGAGAAAGAAGGAGCTACTACCTTTTGCAACAACATGGATGGAACTGGAAAGCATTATGCTGAGTGAAATAGGCCAGGCATTGAAGGACAAATACCATATGATCTCACCTTTGACAGGAAGCTAAAGAATAAAACAAACAAGCAAACAGAATAAAAACAAAGATGCTGAAATAGAGAACAAGTGGGCAATGACCAAAGGGGAGAGGGAAGGGAACTTAAGGGGAAAAATGGGGAGGGATTTTGAGGAACAAGTATGAAAGACTCAGAGATGAGGACTGGTGGGGGGGGAATGGGAGGAAGGGGGGAGACCGGGTGGGGGGGTAGGGTGGGATGGGAGAAATAGATTAAAAAAAATGTACTTGAAAAGTAACTAAATAAAATAATATTAAAAAAAAAACACACACACACTGAGGTTGAGGAAATTTTCTTCCTCAGGAAAATTATAAGATTGGACTGAGATTAGTAAAGGAACAGGTAATATAAATTAATATTTTCAATCAATATTGGGAAAGCATAAACTGGTTAAAATAATTATATTAAGGTTTTAGCATAAATTATACAATTTAGAAGTATTATATACTGTAATACTTTACAAATCTTGAATATTTTTAAATTCAATCAGAAAACAGTGAATTAAATCATAAATGTTTAAAATTCATTCTTTTTTTTTTTTTACCAGAAATAAATTTGTATTTTATAGCAACTTATGTGTCAATTTATCTATAGATTTTGGATACAGTCCCTGGCTGGTGTAGCTCCGTGGGTTGAGCGCGGGCCTGCGAACCAGACAATCGCGGTTCGATTCCCAGTCAGGGCACATACCAGGGTTGCAGGCCGGTTCCCTGCAGGCCAGTTCCCAGCAGGGGATGCATGAAAGGCAACCATACATTGATGTTTCTCTCCCTCTCTCCTTCCCTTCCCCTCTAAAGATAAATTAAAAAAAATAAAATAAAATAAAAAAACAACAACGACAACAAAAAGATTTTGGATACATTCAGAAGACTGTAAAATAACAGCAGTTTGCATACATACATTACACATTTTGCTCCAAATATAAATAAAATAGTTGGATCCAGCAATTGAAATCACTTTTTTTAGTGTTGATAACATGAACAGCAGAAATATGTCTGTCAGAGGAGAAAGGATAAGGACAATATGTGTTACACTTTGTGTGCAAGACTACACACAAGTTAAATATGACTTCTTCATTGTGTTCAATGCCAAAATTATTATTACTCACAACCTCTGGAATTTTTTCCTTAAATAAAAAACACTGAAGTTATAAGTTAAGAAAGGCTGGTAAAGGAGAACTCTAAAATTGATCGAAATGTTAATTAAAATACTTAAAGCTGTTTTAGTTTTCACCAATTCACTTAGCCCTCTTTTCCTTTAATAAGAATAATGGTGGGAGGGGACATGGGCAGCTCAGGGGAGAGAAATGGGGGAAAATTGGAACAACTGTAATTGAACAACAATAAAAAAATAAAATAAAACAGTAAAACAAGAACACTGGCATTAAATAGTTAACTGTGAAATATATTGTCAAATTGTTTAAATATGAAATATGTTAAAATATAGAGCCATAAACTAAGTATGGTATTTTTAAAACATTTTAATGGCAGAGTAGTAAACATTTACTGTATATTACTGAGAAAATACAGATAAAGAAGAAAAGAGCACTTATGAGTTTATTTTCTCCATTAATTTTTAATAAACATTTATCATAGAGAAGACTGATGTTAATATAAAAAAATTCATGTAAACCCTAGCTGGTGTAGCTCAGTGGATTGAGTGCAGGCTGTGAACCAAAGGGTCACAGGTTCAATTCCCAGTCAGGGCACATGACTTGGTTGTGGGCCAGGTCCCAAGTAAAGGCATGCAAGAGGCAAGCACACATTGATGTTTCTCTTCTTCTCTTTCTCCCTCTCTTCTGCTCTCTCTAAAAATAAATAAATAAAATCTTGAAGAAAACAGATTCCATAAAATAAAACAATGAAAAATTCATGTATAGGCCAATAAAGGAGATCAAACTTTATGCCCTAGAGTATTCTACTCAAAGTTAGCCAAGTTATTGTTCCATTCAGCACACATCTCTATTAATTGTGGTGTAATAGGATCCTATTTCTATACTCTTGTCTTCTACTTTAATTTATGATTCTATTAATGTTTAAACCCAAATAACATATTTACAGAATATTCAGGGTTTTTTATTGTTGTTTGGTTACAGTTATCCCCATACCCCATCTTGCTCTTCCCTGCAACATACAATCCCTCCTCCCAAACATAATCCCCATCCCATTATCCTTGTCCATGGATCCTTTGTACATATTCCTTGACTTTACCCTTCCCCTTCTATCCCCTATTATCCCCATCTTCACTCCCCACTGGTCACTGTCAATTTGTTCTTTATATCCAAGTCTCTGGTTCTTTTTTGCTTGCTTGTTTTGTTGATTAGGTCCACTTGTAGGTGAGATCACATGGCTAAAGAAAACATCAGTAAAATAAGAAGTGAACTGAGCATATGGGAAAACATCTCTGCCAATGATACCTTGGACAAGGTTTTGATCTACAAAATTTATAAAGAACTATATATGAACATGATTTCACACCAGAAAGACTAACAAGCCAATTAAAAAGTGGCAAAGGACCCGAATGAACACTTTTCCAAGGAGGACATATAGAGGAGCCAGAGACATATGAAAGCATGCTCAGCATCACTAACCATCAGGGAGATGCAAATTAAAACCACACTGAGATACCATTTCACGCTAGTCAGAATGGCCATCATTAACAATTCAATAAACAACAAATATGATGAGGATGGGGAGAAAAGGAAACCCTAGTGCACTGTTGGTGGGAATGTAGACTGGTACAGCCACTATGGAAAATAGAATGGAATTTCCACAAAAACTAAGAATGAAATGGCCTTTTTATCCAGCAATTCCACTGTTGAAACTATACCCTCAGAATCCTGAAATACCAATTCAAAACAGCGTATACACCCATATTTTCATAGAAGTATTATTTACAATAGACAAGTTCTAGAAACAGCCTAAGTGCCCATCAGTAAATGAGCAGATCAAAAAGATGTGGTACAATTACACAATGGTATACTACACAGCAGAAAGAAACAAGGAACTCCTACCTTTTGTGACAACATGGATAGAACTGGAGAGTATTATGTTAAGTGAAATAAGCCAGGCAATGAAAGACAAATACCATATTTTCAGAATTTTTAAGTGCCATGAAGTACAATACACATGAAGCAGTAGACATGTAAGCAAAACAAAGAAAAAGAATATAACCTGAAATATCATAATCATTTTTACCTCTGAATATTTTCTTTTTTTTTCAACCTAAATTAGGACTTGATTTTAAAACAAAGCCTGGGTACCAGTGCCACATGAAAATCAGGAAAAACTGATTTTCGACTTGCCTGTGTTCTTTAGCATATTATCAATTTAAAATTATGATATAGCCATCTGGAGAAAAAGATACTTCCCTTTCCCTATCTCTGCGTCAGAGTAGAGAAAAAATGAGAATATAGGTGTGAAAATCTGCTAGAATACAGATAAGTCTATAAAACCATGTTTTTAATATAAGGATTGTTAATCTGCAAATTCAAACATATCAATCAAATTAGAAAACCAAATGCAAGTCCCTGAAGATGAACCTCTCTTTCATCTAAGAAAGGTGATCTTTATCAGTTTAATCTCATTTGTTATTTTACAACATCAGTCTGTGTTTTTTTTTCCATCACATGTATATAGAAATGAAGGCAAGAAATGAAGGTTGTGATAAGGTCTAATAAGCTTGCGTTATAACAAAAAGAATTTTCTCCACTGCACCTGTAGAGAAAAATGGAACGCCTAAATAAGCTGTAACAGATCAGCCAGCAAATAGAATTTAGAGGTAAGAACTAAGAATGAATTTATTCACTATCAATGAAATTACTACACATTTAGTATATTCACTTAAGTAAAAAATAATTTAAAAAAGCAAGAACTTAATTGGCCATAAGAACTAAAAGAAAAAAATGTGAAGGTAACAGGTGATGGGGATATATACAACTTAGGGAGATAAATTTTACCAGAGTGGGAACTTTCAACATACCCACAAATCTGAAGAAAATGTATAGCTTATTTTAAAAATCACAACATAAATGGAGCTCAACCCTTCCTAATGAATCAAAACAATTAAAATTAACATGACCTTAAAGCTATAACAAAAGGCTCATTTATAGCCACCTAGGAAAAACTATTCAGAAAAATATTTTTCAAAAAAAACTTTTCTGTATTTTTTCCATTGCCATTTAGTGCCTTATACCGCCCACCCCCAACACAACACTGTTGTCCTTGTCCATGAGTCCTTTTTCCTTGTTGCTCAATCCTCCTACCCCCTAACTTCCCTCCCCCTTTTGGTCATCCTGCTCTCTATCTATGAGTCTGTCTTTATTTTGCTTGCTAGTTGAGTTTCATTAGATTCCACATATTAGTGAAATCATATAGTATTTGCCTTTCTCTAACTGGCTTATTTCACTTAGAATGATGTTCCCCAGGTGCATTCATCTTCTTTTGTATGACTGAGTAACATTCCACTGTGTATCTCCTCAGGTAAAGGAAACAAAAGAAAAGAAAACAACTGGGATTTAATGAAACTAAAAAGGTTTTGCACAGCAATGAAAAACAGCAACAAAATAAAATGACAACCCCCATAATGGGAGAACATATTCACCAATACATCTGATAAGGGGTTAATATTTAAACTTTATAAAGAACTTACAAAACTCAACACCAAAAACACAAAGAACCCAATTTAAAAGTGGGCAAATAACCTAAACAGACACCTCTCCACAGAGGACATACAGATGATCCAAAGACATGAAAAAATGTTCAAAGTCACTAATCATCAGATAGATGCAAATTAAAACCACAATGAAATATTATCTCATACCTGTCAGAATGGCCATCAATAATAAATCAACAAACAAGTGCTGGAAATGATGTAGAGAAAGGGGAGCACTTTTGTACAGTTTGTGGGAATGCAGACTGGTGCAGCCACTTGGAAAGCAAAATGGAGGTACTACAAAAAGTTAAAAATGGATTTGCCTTTTGACCCAGTGATCCCAATTCTGGGAATATGAGGTCTGTCTGGAAAAAGTCCAGTCATTGTTAATATAACAAGAATGAATTTCAGGAAACCCCATGAAATGTGAAATATTTACAGTAGACCCCCCATATCCTCATTATTCCTTTCCATGGTTTTAGTTGCCTGCAGTCTGAAAATACTAAATTTCTTTACCAATTGACATTTTCTGCTCCTTTCATTTAACCATCGGCATCGTTATGACTCAATGATCTAGGATGCAGTTGACCGTGATATGGATGTAACCTGGAAGCCAAGGAGTGTGGACTGGAAAGGGCATGCATGAACAGTGACATCTTCACTGTACTAGTCAGTGCAGGCAGTAAATGCCATTGAGTGAGCATGTGTACTGTGTGGTCACGGCATTCAAAATGACTGGGCCAGTAAAGCAATGAATCTGCATCAAATTTTGTGTTAAGCTTGAACATTCCTCCACAAAAACTATTTGGGTGATTAAGAAGGCCACAGCTATGGACACCTGGTGGTTGGCATCTTCATCTCAACAATGTGCTTGCTCATTAATCACATCTCTGCTTGCAGAGATGTTTGGTGAAATGTCAAATAACCTTACAGCCTGTATTTGGTGTCCTGCAATTGCATGTTTTTCCCAAAACTAAAATCACCTTTGAAAGAGAGGAGATTTTAGACTGTTGATGAGATTCAGGAAAATACCATGGGATAGCTGATGGTGACTGGGAGAACTGTAAGTGGTCCCAAGGTCCCTATTTTTAATAGGCCTGAGGCATCATTATCCTATGTACAATGTTTCTTGTATCGTGTATCTTCCTTAATAAATGTCTTTATTTTTCATATTACATGGCTGGATACCTTCTGGACAGACCCCATATCCAAAGGAACCTAAAACACTAATTTGAAAGAATATAAGCATCCCTATGTTCACTGCAGCATTATTTACATGTGCCAAGATATGCAAGCTACCCAAGTGTCCATCAGGAGGTGAGTGGATAAAACACCTATGGGACATTTATACAATGAAGGAATATTAAGTACAGTAGTCTCCCCTTGTCTGAAGGCATATGTTCCAAAATCCCCAGTGGATGCCTGAAACTGCAGAAAGCACCAAACCCTACATATACTCTGCTTTTTCCTATACATACATATATACCTATTATAAATTTAGTTTATAAATAAGTGAAGAAAGAAATTGAAAACAATAATAAAACAGAATGATTATAACATTATAGTGCAATCAAAGTTATATGACTATGGTCTCTCTCTTTCTCTCAAAATATCTTTTTATACTATACTCACCTTCTTGTAAATGATGTGAGATAATGAAATGTTTATGTGTTAAGGTGAAGTGAGGTGAATGATCTAGCCACTGGGATGTAGCATTAGGTTATTACTGACCTTCCAATGATACATCAGAAAGAAGGTCAACTGCATCCTAGATCACTGAGTCATAACGATGCCGATGGTTAAAAGAAAGGAGCAGAAAATGTCAATTGGTAAAGAAATTTAGTATTTTCAGACTGCAGGAAACTAAAACCATGGAAAGGAATAATGAGGATATGGGGGGTCTACTGTAAATATTTCACATTTCATGGGGTTTCCTGAAACTAAATGAAATCAGAATAGATAATGCCATTTACTACAGGGTCATCCTTTGAACATTTCTTCAATAAAATTAGATCAAAATGAAGGAAAGATTGAAAAAGAATCTTCTTCCTATCAAAATAAAATTAACTATATTTTTTTCTAAAATATTTTTTTCAGTGACCAAATTTGAGACCTGCATATAGTTTAATTATATGCTTTCCTATGACACTATCAAAGAGAAATAACATAGCTAAATGAAGTAAAATAAGGTAATAAAAAATAAAAACTATGGTAATTATCCTGGTGTTCTCTTCTCTTCAACTTCATAGGCAAGATCAGAAATCCCTATCCTATTATTTTTAATTTTTTTTATTGATTATGCTGTTACAGTTGTTCTATTCCCCCCTTCATTCCCCTCCACCCTACACCCCCATCCCCACCATTACCCCCCCTTTAGTTTATGACCATGTGTCTCAATTCCTTTAGATTCTATATTTCCCATGCTATTCTTGCCCCCCCATCTATTTTCTATCTACTGTCTATGCTACTTATTTTCTGTACCTTCTCCCCCCTTCTCCTCCTCCCACTCCCCTGTTGCTAACCCTCCTTGAGATCTTCATTTCTATGTTTCCACTCCTGATCTAGCTGTCCTTTTAGTTTGCTTTTCTTTTTAGGTGTGGTTGTTAATAACTGTGAGTTTGCTGTCCTTTCACTGTTCATGTTTAACTTCTTTTTCTTAGATAAGTCCCTTTGACATTTCATATAATAAGGGCTAGGTGATGATAAACTCCTTGAATTTGATCTTATCTGAGAAGCACTTTATCTGTCCTTCCATTCTAAATGAAAGTTTTGCTGGATAGAGCAATCTTGGTTGTAGCTCTTTGGATTTCATGACTTGGAATAACTCTTTCCAGCCCCTTCTTGCCTGTAAGGTCTCTTTTGAGAAATCTGCTGACAGTCTGATGGGGACTCCTTTGTAGGTGACTGTCCCCTTAGCTCTTGCTGCTTCTAGGATTCTCTCCTTCATTTTAATTTTGGCTAATGTAATGATGATGTGCCTTGGTGTGTTCCTTCTTGGGTCCAACTTCTTTGGTACTCTCTGAGCTTCCTGGATTTCCTGGAAGTCTATTTCCTTTGCCAGATTGGGGAAATTCTCCTTTATTATTTGTTCAAATAAGTTTCCCACTGGTGGCTGTGCCTTTCCCCTTCTGGTACCCCTATAATTCGGATGTTGGAGCATTTAAAGATGTCCTGGAGGTTCCTAAGACTCTCCTCATTTCTTTGAATTCTTGCTTCTTGACTCTTTTCTGTTTGGCCATTATTTGCTTTCTTCTGGTTCACTCCATTGATTTGAGTCCCAGTTTCCTTTTCATTGCTGTTGGTGCCCTGTGCAATTCCCTTCATTTCAATTAGTTTCGCCTTCATATATTTGTCTAATTTTTGGCTATAATCAACCAGTTCTGTGAGGATCCTGATCACCAGTGTTTTAAACTGTGCGTCTGAGAGTTTTGCTATTTCTTCATCACTTAGATTTATAGGCTCTGGGGCTTTGAGATCTTCTTGAGCCATTTTTGGTCTGTTCGCGCCCTTTAAGTGTGAGGAGCAGAGCCTTGGACTCCCAGGTTGCTGGGTAGTGACACTGTATGTGGAGGTGGGGTCAGAGCAGGGAAATGGCAGTGCCCTCCCTGCTGCTCGCTGTGGGGACCCGCTGGGTTCTGGTCCAATCGCCCACTCCCTGGCTTGTCTATCTGCGCACAAATGCGCGACCACAGTAAACCCGCAGCCCTGCTCCCTCGCTGTTTGCCCTGCGGTCGCTCCGCGGTCTCTCGCTTGGTGGCTCACTAGGTCCAACCCTGCGCCTGGACTCCGCGCGCCTGGATTCTGCGCGCCTGAGTCTGTCTGACCGAGTTTTCCTGTGCAACCCCACTCCACCAACTGCTGGTTTCGCCCCTTACTGGTCAGGCTGAAGAATTTGTTGTTAACAGACTTCTGAAAAGTTCAATCTTCTGTGTTCTGGCTGTATTTTCTATTGCTAATATTTAGTTGTCTCTAAACTTGGTTGTATGAGAAGGCACGGCATATCCACATATGCCTCCATCTTCGCGGAAGTCCTCCCTATCCTATTATTAACGGGATATTTAGTGTATTTTTATTCTATTTAGATTTTATAGTATTTTTTATTTTATTGTTATTTCAAGTGTCACACTGTACCCTTCCCATGTCTAACTACATTTAACCTTCTTCCTGCCCTTTTTTATTTTCATTGTAAATTTTATTTTCTCCTACTCTACACCTTGTTTGTATTCCTCACTCTTACTATTTCTCCTCCTCCTATCCTCTCAATAGCATTCTTCCTTCCTTTAGTCAGCTCACATTCTTTATCCCCATCTTATATTCTTTTTTCCTTCCCACCTTTATAAATTGTGCTTTTTTTGATGTGGATTATAGTTATTACTGTTCTTCAATCATATTTGTATTTGTTTATTACTTTTTTGTACCGAAAATCTCATAGGTTATGCACCCCTATTTTACTCCACATGGCCTCCCTCCTGCCCTTGCTTATTTGAGTTAGGATTTTTATCTTTTTTCCCTTTCTTAGCCTGGATTCTATTCTATATGACACTCCTCCCCCTATCTTCTCAAAATCTTATTTTTACTGTAGACATCTCATATTCTCTTTTCTATTTTGTATAATACTCTTAAAACCTTTCCACATTATTAATCTTTGCTCAGCTGTCACTGTCATTGATTCTGCTGTGGTTTTTCTGTAATTTTATTCCCTTTGGGTCATTACCTTTTAATTTTATTTAAAAATTCATATTATACTCTTCCTTTTCATAGTCCATTTTGCCATCTCTCTTTCCTATACTATTTATGTTTTAAATTTTATTATCTCCATTTATTTGCATTGTTTCTATTTCTTACTCTTATTTCTTCCTCCATTTCCCATTCAAAATCATTATTTTCTCCTTTAGTCATCTCATCCTATCTTATACTATTCTTAATTTCTCTCCACCTTCATTAACTTTGCTCAATTGTTGTTGATATTACTGATGTGGAAGGAGGGGTATTTTTCCTGGTGTAGGTTGGTTTTCTGGGAATATTGTTAACCAGCACCTGTACAACAGCATTGTGGAAGTGTGACACTTAGTCAGCTAGCTGGAGGGCAAAACCCACCAATAAAGGAGTCATCCATAATCAAAGCCCAAGTACAACAAGAAAGTCCACATAAACTGAATAAAGGGAAATCCTAGAGCATCCAGATCAGGAGGTCAAAGAGACTATACCACTGACTCCCAAAAATCTCGAATCACATAACTCCGCCACATGAAGCCAGGCAGGCAAAACAAAGCAACCTGAGATGCAGAAACAAACAAAAAGAGTCACTTAAAATAAAATACAGAGACAAAGAAGGAATCCCCCAATCAAAAGGAAAGGAGGAATTCCCCAGAAAAACAGCTAAATGAAATTGAGTAAAGCAATCTATCAGACATAGTATTCAAAATAATGGAAATAAGAATGCTAAAGGAACTCACTGAGAACTACAAGGAACTTAGTGGGAAATATAGGAGCATGAAAAAGGACACAGAAACTATGGACAAGAACCAGGAAGAATTGAAGAATACAGTATCCAAAATGAAAAATACACTAGGAGGAATTAAAAACAGGCTAGATAAAGCAGAGGACCAAATCAATAAGCTAGAAGACAAGGTAGAAACAAGTACCCAGTCAGAACAACTAAATGAGAAAAGACTCAAAAGGAACAAGGATACTTTAAGAGAACTTCAACACAACATGAAATCTAACAACACTCACATCCTAGGAATATCACAATGAGAAGAAAAGAAACAAGATATAGAAAAACTGTTTGAAAAAAAATGACAGAAAACTTTCCTAAGTTGGTGAGAGAAAAAAATCATGCAAGTTCAGTAAGCACAGAAGGTCCCAAACAAGATGAATCCAGCCCTGGCTGGTGTAGATTGAGTGTGGGGTGCGAACCAGTGTCACTGGTTCGATTCCCAGTCAGGGAACATGCCTGGGTTGCAGGCCAAGTCTCCACTTGGGGGCACACAAGAGGCAACCACACACTGATGTTTCTCTCCTTCACTTCCTATCTCTCTAAATATATATAAAAATAAAATTTTAAAAAAAGATGAATCCAAAGAGGTTTACTCAAAGACAAATCATAATTAAAATGGCAATTTTTTAATTTATTTACTTTTAGAGAGTGGGGAAAGAGGAGAAAGAGAGGGAGAGAAACATCAATGTGTAGTTGCCTCTTCCATACCACATGCTGGGGCCTGGCCCACAACCCAGGCATGTGCCATGACTGAGAATCAAACTGGCAACCCTTTGGTTCAGAGCCTGCGCTCAATCCACTGAGCTACACCACCCAGGGCAAAATGGCAAATTTTAAAGACAAAGAAAGGATAATACAGTCTGCAAGGGGGAAACAGCAAGTAACATACAATGGAGCTCCAATAAGGTTATCAGCTGATTTTTCAACAGAAACACTACAAGCTAGAAGGGATGGGCATGAAATACTCCAGGTAATAAAAAACAAGGACATACAACCAAGCCTATCCTTTTCGGCAATGCTCTCCTTTAAAATGAAAGGTGAAATAAGGAGCATGCTAGACAAAAGAAGGCTAAAAGAGTATATTTCTATCAATTCAGCACTGGAAGAGATGAAGAAGAGACTTCTATAAAAAGGAAAAGAAAGCGAGAAAAACAGAGATAGAGGGGGAAGGATAAAAACACAGGTATGGAAAAAAATGGGAATGAATAAGTAACTATCAATACTGAACTTAAATGTAAATGGTTTAATTCTCCTATCAAAAGACATTGGGTAGCTGAATGGCTAAAAACATATGACCCAAATATATGCTGTCTACAAAGAGACCCACCTCAGAATAAAAGATCTACAAAGACTGAAAGTGAAGAGAGAGAAAAAAATATTTCCATCCCCCCCACAAAAAAAGATAGCTGGGGTAGCGATACTTAAATGAAACAAAATAGAGTTCAAAACAAAACCCATAAAAAGGGAAAAAGAAGGTCACTATCTAATACTTTAAATAACAATCCAGAGGATGCTGGGAAGATGGCGACGGAGTAGGACGTAGCAGATTCTAGCTCCTATACTCGTGGGTGAAAATTGTGGCAGATCTATAGAGAAACAGCACAATAAATCATTGGTTACCCAGCATTTATGAAATTAAAAGACCAGAGATTGTGACCGATGCTGAAACAGCAGAGGCGGCAGAGTCAGCTACAGGAGCTAGGACACAAGCGGCCCCTGTGCCACCACCATAGCAACTGGACTGGGAGCTGGGGAGACAGGTATGGGAGCCTGACACTCCAAGCCCCTGTGACAGACCTGGGCGCCAGAGGAGTCAACTACGGGAGCCGGGACACTAGAGGCCTCTGTGCCACTGCCATAGCGATGGGACTGGGCTCCAGGGAGTCAACTAAGGGAGCCAAAACACTAGCAGTCCCTGTGCAGATGCTGCAGCAACAGGTGTGGGCACTGGACGAGTCAGCTATGGGAGCCGGGACACTCAGCAGCAGGAGGCGACCAGCGTAGGGACCAGCACGAGGACCAGCGTGAGAGTAGGTGAAGACAGAGAACATCAAGATACCCGAAGGAGGAGACTTCCTCTAAGATGGAGGCATAGGTGGAAACACCTTGCGTCCGCACACAACAAAATCTAAAAAAACAAAGTTTTAACAACAATAAATGCAACCAATCCACACAGAAAATCGACAATACAGGATCCGAAAACAACAAAATGCTCAGCTAAACCGGTAAGAGGGGGAAAGCCAGCAGCCGAGCGTGTTGGCCAAAAAGATCCCTAACGGAGGTGGTGCACAATCAGCCAAAGGCGCGGATCCCAGGTGCGGGCTAGCTAAAGGCAGACACAGGGAATAGGCACGGCTGGCTATCTGCGGTAGGTCCAGCATTTGCGTGCAGATAAACCAGTAAAGAGGCAAGCACAGAGACCACATGGCACGCTGGCACATTTACACTCAGATAAACAGGCAGGGGGGAGCAGTGGGACAAACTGGGCGAGCGGACAGCACCGCCATTGCTACCTCTCTGACCACACCCCCACATACAGCATCACAAACCAGCGACCTAGGTGGCCCCGAACTGGTGAACACTTAAGGCTACACTCCTCATACGTAAAAGGCACAAAAAGATAAAAACATGGCTGAAGAACAACTCAGAGCCTCAGAGCCAATAAATCTAAGTGATGAATAAATAGCCAAACTCTCAGATACACAGTTCAAAACACTGGTGATCAGGATGCTCACAGAACCGGTTGATTACAGTCAGAAATTAGAGGAACTTATGAAGGCTAAACTAATTGAAATGAATAGTAATGCACAGGAAACCAATAGTTATGGAAAGGAAACTGGGACTCAAAGGAGCAGACCAGAAGGAAGGAAAAAATGACCAAACAGAAAAGAATGAAGAAACAAGAATTCAAAAAAATGAGGACAGGCTTAGGAACCTCCAGGAAAACTTTAAACGTTCCAACATTCGAATTATAGAGGTACCAAAAGAGGAAGAGAAACTGCCACCACTGGAAAACTTATTTGAACAAATAATAAAGGAGAACTTCCCAGTTCTGGCAAAGGAAATAGACTTCCAGGAAATCCAGGAAGCTCAGAGAGTCCCAAAGGTTGGACCCAGAAGGAACACACCAAGGACCCATAATTACATTGGAAATTAAAATGAAGGAGAGAATCCTAGAAGCAGCAAGAGATAAGGGGACTGTCACCTACAAAGGAGTTCCCATCAGATTGTCATCGGATTTCTCAAAAGAGACCTTACAGGCAAGAACAGGCTGGAAAGAGGTATTCCAAGTCATGGAAACCAAAGACCTTCAACCAAGATTGCTCTATCCAGCAAAGTTTTCATTTACAATGAAAGGACAGATAAAGTGCTTCTCAGAAAAGACCAAATTCAAGGAGTTCATCATCCCCAAGCCCTTATTATATGAAATGTTAGAGGGACTTACCTAAGAAAAAGAAGATAAAAAAGATGAACAGTGAAACGACAGCAAACTCACAGTTATCAACAACCACACATAAAACAAAAGCAAATTAAGAGGACAGTTAGATCAGGAGTGAACCATAGAAATGAAGATCATGTGGAGGATTAGCAACAGGGGAGTGGGAGAAGGAGAAGGGGGGAAAGGTACAGAATATAAGTAGCATAGACAGTAGATAAAAAATTGATAGGGAAGAGGGTAAGAATAGTAGGGGAAAAACATAATCTAAAGAACTTGAGACACGTATTCATAAACTAAAGGGAAGGAATGGTGGAGGAGGGGTGTGCAGGGTGCAGGTGAAAAGAGGGGAGGAAATAGAACAAATGAAATGGCATAATCAATTACAAATTAAAAAAAATAAAAACAAGATACCTGAAGGAGTCTGCACCACTGAACTTCACACGTATCATTACCACAGAAGCTTACACCATAAAACCAGGGAGTGAGAACAGATCAATTTTAGAAGCTTAGACTAACAAGAAGAGTCTCAAACAATGGGAAGACAAAGAAACAATCCCCAAAATGAAAGAAAAAGCAGAAACTTCAGAAAGAATGTTAGATGAAATAGAGGCTAATCAACTACCAAATAGTGAACTCAAAACACAAGTTCAAAGAGCTAACAATGAGCTATCAGAAACTAAAGAAGAACTACAATGATCTCTCTGCAAACTACATCAACATGAAAAAGGAAATAGAAACTATCAGCAAGGGACAAGAGGAAATGAAGAATACAATTTCTGAATTGAAGAACACAGTAGATAGTTTCAAAAGTATGATAGATGAGGCAGAGGATCAAATAGCGAGTTGGAGGACAAAGTACAAAGCATTTCACAGAAAGAGCAAGAAACTGAAAAGAGGCTCAGAAAGAATGAAGAGGGACTAAGAGAAATGCAAGACAATTTGAAACATAATAATATCCGAATAATAGGAATACCAGAAGGAGAAGAAGAAGAACGAGGGATAGAAAACGTACTTGAAAGAGTAATGACAAAAAATTTTCCTACTTTGATGAGAGAAAAAGTCACACAAATTCAGGAATCACAGAGAGTACCAATCAAGAGGAACCCAAGGACGCCCACTTCAAAATGCATCATCATCAAAATGGCAAAATTCCAAGACAAAGAGAGAATCTCAAAGGCAGCAAGGGAGAATAAAGAAATAACATACAAGGGAGCCCCAATAAGGTTAGCTACTGACTTCTCAATGGAAACACTCCAAGCAAGAAGAGAATGGCAAGAAATATTCCAAGTAATGAGAAACAGAGGCCTACAACCAAGGCTACTTTACCCAGCAAGGCTCTCAATCAACATAGAAGGCCAAATAAAGAGCTTCCAAGACAAAAGAAGTCTAATAGAATATGCCTCCACCAAACTAGCTCTATAAGAAATACTAAAAGGACTGCTTTAAGGAAAGGAAGGAAAAGAGGGAGAAAGAGAGAAACACAGGTACAAAAATGGCAATGAATATGTACCTATCAATAATAACCTTCAATTTAATAGCCCGGGCTGGCATAGCTCAGTGGATTGACCGCGGGCCTGTGAATCAGAGTATCGCAGTTCGATTCCCAGTCAGGGCACATGCCTGGGTTGCAGGCCAATTCCCAGCAGCAGACGCATAAGAGTCAACCATACATTGATATTTCTCTCCCACTCTTTCTCCTTTCCTTCCCCTCTCTCAAAATAAATAAATAAATAAAATATTTTTTAAAAAAACCTTAAATTTAAATGGATAAAATGCAACAATCAAAAGACATAGAATAGCTGAATGGATGACAAAGCATGACCCACACATATGCTGCCTACAAGACACCCACCTCAGGACAAAAGATCACCACAGACTAAAAGTCAAAGGCTGGAAACAAGTTTTTCAAGCAAATGGACAAGAAAAAAAAGCTGGGTAGCAATTCTCATATCAGACAAAATAGACTTCAAAACAAGGGCCATAAAGAGAGACCCAGAAGGTCACTTCATTATACTCAAGGGAAGAATCCACCAAGAAGACATTAAAATCATAAATAAATATGCACCAAACATAGGGGAACCCAAATATATTAAGAAAATCATCAAGAAAGATATAGACAGCAACACAATTATAGTAGGGGGTTTTAACACACCACTATCAAAAATGGACAGATCTCTCAAACAAAATATCAACAAAGATATTGCAGCATTAAACAACACCCTAGATGAAAGAGAATTAACTGATATATATATAGAGCCCTTAATCCCAAAGAAGGTAAATACACACTCTTTTCAAATGCACATGGAACATTTTCAAAGACAGACCACATGATAGGACACAAAACGAGCCTCAAAAATTCAAGAAAACTGAAATCATACCAAGCATCTTCTCTAACCACAAGAGACTGATACTGGAAACCAACCCCAAAGGGAAAAAACCAATACACCCAAAATCATGGAGACTGAATGGTATGCTATTAAACAATGAATGGGTCAAGAATGAAATTAGGGAAGAAATCAAAACATTTCTGGAAACAAATGAAAATGATCTCACAACAACCCAAAACTTATGGGACACAGCCAAGGCAGTCCTGAGAGGGAAGTTTATAGCAATACAGGCCTACCTAAAGAAGATAGAAACATCTCAAACAAACAACCTGACCCTACTCCTGCAAGGACTCGAGAAAGAACAACAAAGACAACCCAGACCAAGCAGAAGGAAGGAAATAACCAAGATTAAAGCAGAATTAAATGACATCAAAACTCAAAGCACAATTCTAAGGATCAATGAATCCAGGAGTTGGTTCTTTGAGAAGATACACAAAATAGACAAGCCTTTAATAGGCTGATCAAGAAAAGAAGAGAGAGCACTCAAACACAATCAGAAATGAAAGGGGAGAGATTACAACTGATACCACAGAAATAGAAGGGATTGTTAGAAATTACTATGAAGAACTGTATGCCAAGAAATTTGAAAACCTAGGGGAAATGGACACATTTCTAGAAAAATACAATCTTCCAAAACTCAATGAAAAAGAAGCAGAAAATCTAAACACACCAATAGCAGCAAAAGAAATTGAAGCAGTAATCAAAAAATTCCCATCACACAAAAGCCCTGGACTAGATGGTTTCACAAGAGAATTCTACAAAGCATTTAAGGAAGGGCTAACCCCTATTCTCCACAGACTATTCCAAAAATTCAGAAGCATGGAAAACTCCCAAACTCTTTTTATGAAGCCAGCATCATCCCAATTCCAAAACCAGATAGAGACACAACAAAGAAAGGAAACTTCAGGCCAATATTGCTGATGAACATGGACACTAAAATCCTCAACAAAATATTGGCAAATAGCATCCAACAATATATCCAAAAGATCATACACCATGACCAAGTGGGATTCATCCCAGGGATGCAAGGATGGTTCAATATTCGCAAATCAGTAAATGTAATACATCACATAAACAAAAGCAAAGAAAAAACCACATGATCATATAAATAGATGTGGAAAAAGCTTTTGATAAGGTACAACACCCATTTATGATAAAAACACTCAGCAAAGTGGGAATAGAGGGAGCATTCCTCAATATAATAAAGGCCATATATGACAGACCTACAGCCAACATCATACTCAATGGGAAAAAACTAAAAGCTTTTCCACTAAGATCAGGAACAAGACAAGGATGTCCACTTTCACCACTTCCATTCAATATAGTATTGGAAATTTTAGCCACAGTGATCGGGCAAGAAAATGAAATAAAAGGCATCCAAATAGAAAAGGAGGAAACAAAATTGTCACTGTTTGCAGATGACATGATAGTGTACATGGAAAATCCTATAGACTCTACCCAAAAACTGCTCAAACAAATTAATGAATTTGGCAAAACAGCGGGTTACAAAGTCAATATCCAGAAATCAAAGGCATTTTTGTATACCAACAATGAATCAGCAAAAGCAGAAATGAAGGAAAAAATCCCATTTGATATATCAAAAAGGAAAATAAAATATCTGGGAATCAACCTAACTAAGGAGGTAAAAGACCTGTATGCAGAAAACTACACAGCCCTGAAGAAAGAAATCAAGGAAGACACAAACAAATGGAAACATATTCCTTGTTCATGGACTGGAAGAATTAACATCATCAAAATGTCCATACTACCCAAACCAATATACAGATTCAATGCAATACCTATTAAAGTACCAATGGCATATTTCACAGACATAGAACAAACACTTCAAAAATTTATATAGAACCATAAAGGGCCCCAAATAGCAGCTGCACTTTTGAGAAAGAAGAACAAAGTAGGAGGGATCACAATACCTGATATCAAACTGTATTACAAGGCCACTGTAATCAAAACAGCCTGGTACTGGCATAAAAACAGGCACATAGACCAATGGAACAGAACAGAGAGCCCAGAAATAAACCCAACCCTCTGCAGTCGATTGATATTTGACAAAGGGGGCAATAACATAAAATGGAGTAAAGATAGTCTCTTCAACAAATGGTGTTGGGAGAACTGGACAGCTACATGCAAAAAAATGGAATTTGAGCACAGACTTACACCATACACCAAAATAAATTCGAGGTGGATAAAAGACTTAAATATAAGCCATGACACCATTAAAGTCCTAGAGGAGAACATCAGCAAGAAAATCTCAGATATTTTACCCAGCAACATTTTTACTGGTATGTCCCCTAAAGCAAGGAATATAAAAGAAAGAATAAACAAATGGGACCTCATCACAATAAAAAGCTTCTGCATGGCTAAAGAAAACAGTATTAAATTAGCAAGACAACCAACTGTATGGGAAAACATATTTACCAATGATACCTCAGACAAAGGTTTAATCTCCAAAATATCCAAAGAACTTACAGGATTCCACTCTAAGAAGACAACCAACCCAATTAAAAAATGGGCAAAGGACTTGAACAGAAACTTCTCCAAGGAGGACATACAGAACATCCAGAGACACATGAAGAGATGCTCAATATCATTACCTATCAGAGAGATGCAAATTAAAACCACAATGAGATACTACTTTACACCAGTCAGGATGGCTATCATAAACAAAGCAACAAACAACAAATGTTGGAGAGGTTGTGGGGAAAAGGGGTCCTTAGTTCACTGTTGGTGGGATTGCAGACTGGTACAACCATTATAGAAAACAATATGGAATTTTCTCAGAAAAATAAAAATTGACCTGCCTTTTGACCCAGCAATTCCACTGCTAGGATTATATCCTAAGAATTAAAACATGAATTTCAAAGAACCTATGCACCACAATGTTCATAGCAGCACAATTTACAATAGCCAAAAGTTGGAAGCAACCTAGGTGCCCAAGAGTAAATGAATCGATCAAAAAATTGTTGTACATATACACAACGGAATTCTATGCAGCAGAGAGAAAGAAGGAGCTACTACCCTTTGCAACAACATGGATGGAACTGGAAAGCATTATGCTGAGTGAAATAGGCCAGGTGTTGAAAGACGAATGCCATATGATCTCACCTTTAACAGGAAGCTAAACAACAAAACAAACAAGCAAGCAGAATAAAAACAAAGACACTGAAATACAGAACAAGAGGACAGTGAGCAGAGGGGAGAAGAAAGGGAATTTAAGGGGAACAAAGGGGAGGGATTTGGAGGAACAAATAGGAAGGACACAGGGACGAGAACTAAGGGGGGTGGAAATGGGAGGGAGTTGGGGAGCACAGGGCGGGGAGGGGCTGGGATGGGAGAAATAGACAAAAAACTGTACTTGAAAAGTAACTAAATAAAATTTTAAAAAATAAATAAAACCTTTTTAAAAAGAACATTAAAAAAATCCAATGGCAAGATATAACTCTTGTAAAAATATATGTACACAACATAGGAGCATATAAATATATATAGAACATGTTTCAGGACTTCTAGAAGGATATTGACAGTAACACACTCGTCGCAGGGGATTTTAATACCCATTGTTGACAATGGGTACATGTTCCTATAAAGAATCAACAAAGATACTGTGGCACTGAACAATACTTCAGAGCAAATTGACTTCATTGTTACATATAAAAACTTTCACACCAAAGAAACAAAATATGCATGCTATTCAAATGCAGATGGAACATTTTCAAAAATGGACCACAAGGCAGGACACAAAACAAGCCTTAACAAATTCAAGAAAATTGAAATAGTATCAAGCATGTGCTCAAATTATAATAGATTGAAAGTAGAAATGAATCTCAAGGAAAAAACTAAAAAACAACCAAGTACACAGAGACTGAATAATATGTTGACCCATTCAGTATTTAATGACAATGAGAAGAAGCAGGAAATGAAAAAGTATTTGGAAACAAATGAAAATGAACACACAACAACCCAAAACCTATGGGAAACAGAAAATTCAGTACCGAGAGGGAATTTCATAACAATACAGGTCTACCTAAAGAACACAGAAAAATGTCAAATAAGGAACCTAACCCTACATCTATAAGAACTGGAGGAACAAAAACAAACAATGCCTACAGCCAGTACAAAGAAGGAAATAATAAAGATCAGGGAAGATTTAAATGACATAGAGACTAAAAGAACAATTCAAAGGATCAATAAATCCAGGAGCTGGTTCTTTGAAAAGATGAACAAAATTAACAAACCATTAACCAGACTCATCAAGGTAAGATAAGAGAGGATGCAAATAAATAAAATCAGAAAGAGAAGTTACATCTGATACCACAGAAATATAAAGGATTGTAAGAAATTACTACAAACTACTATACCACAAGAAATTGGACAACCTTGGCAAAATGTAAGTTTATAGAAACATACTATCTATCAAAACTGAATCAGGAAGAAGCAGAAAAATTTAATAGACTGGTAACAACTAGTGAAATTGAAGTGGGAACCAAAAACACTCCCAGCATTCAAAAGTCCTGAACCAGACAGCTTCATAGGTGAATTTTACCCAAATATTTAGGGAAGAGCTAACTCCTATCCTTCTCAAATTATTCTAAACAATCCAAGAAAAGAGAAGACTCCCAGACTCTCTTTACAAAGCCAGTATCATCCTAATTCCAGAACCAGGTAAAGACACAACAAAAAAAGAAAACTGCAGGTAGTATCTTTGATGAGTATACATGCTGAAATCCTCAACAAAATACTGGTAATTCATAGTTAGAAATACATTAAAAAGGTCATACACCATAATCAAGTGGGATTCATTCCAGGGATGCAAGAATGGTACAATATTTGCAAATCAATAAATGTAATACACCACATAAACAAAATAAAGGAGAAAAACCACATGATGATATCAATAGATGCTGAAAAAGCATTTCATAAAATCCAGGACCCATTTGTGATAAAATGACTCAGCAAAGTGGCAATGGAGGGAGTATACTTCAACTTAGTAGAGAACATATATGAGAAACCTACAGCCAACATTGTACTTAAAGGGCAAAAACTAAAAGCTTCAGGAAGAAGACAAGTGTATCTGCTCTCACCACTCTAATTCAACATAGTAGTGGAAGTTCTAGCCACAGTGATCAGACAAGACAAAAAAATAAAAGGCATCTAAATTCGAAAGGAGAAAGTAAATCTTTCACTGTTTCCAGGTGATATGATAGTGCACATATGAAAACCTATAGGCTCTCCCCAAATCTATTCAACCTACTAAGTGAACATGGCAAAATAATAGGATACGAAGTCAATGTTCAGAAATCGAAGGCATTTTTGTGTACCAACAATGAAATATCAGAAACAGAAACTAGTAAATAATCCCATTTACTATAGCAAAAAAGAAAATAAAGTATCTAGAAATAAATTTAACCCAGAATGTAAAAGATCTAATTCACAAAATTATAGAACACCGAAGAAAGAAATTAAGGAAGATACAAATAAATGGAAGCATAAATCTTGTTTATGACTTAGAAGAATTAACATCATTAAAATGTCCGTACTACCCAAAGCAATTTATAGATTCAATGTAATTCCTATTAAAATACTAATGTCATAATTTACAGATCTAAAATTTTTTTAATTATATGGAACCAAAAAGGACCCCAAATAGCCTCAGCAATCTTGAGAAAGAGAAACAAATAGGAGGGATCACAACACCCAATATCAGACTATATTTCAAAGCCACTGTAATCAAAACAGTCTGCTACTGACATAAGAACAGACATAGATCAATGGAGCAGAATAGAGAACAGAAATAAACCCAAGTTTCTACAATCAATTAATATTTGACAAACAGGGTATGAGCATACAATGGATTAAAGATAGCCTCTTCAATAATTGGTGTTGGGTAAACTTGAATGATACATTGAAAAAAATGACACTGGACCACCAACTTACACCATACACCAGAATAAACTCAAAATGGATAAAAGACTTAAATATAAGTCATGACAACATAAAAGTCCTAGGGAAAAACAGGCAAGGAAATGTCAGATACCCTACATAGCAATATTTTTGCCAACATATCTTCTACGGAAGGGAAATACAGAAAAAAATAAATAAATTGGACTACATAAAACTAAAAAGCTTCTGTATGGCTAAAGAAACCACCACCAAAATGAAAAGGGAACCAAATGTATGGGAGAACATATTCACCAATGATACATCAATCAAGGGTTTGATATCCAAAATACATAAAGAACTTATATGACTCAACACCAGGAATATAAACAATCCAATTTAAAAATGGGCAAAGGAACTGAACAGACACTTGTCCCAGGAGGACATATACATGGCCCATACACATATGAAAAAATGCTCAACATACCACAGACTGATGTTTTTCTCCCTCTCTTCCTCCCACCCTTCCCCTGTCTAAAAATAAATAAATAAAATCTTTAAAAAAATAAAAAGTGCTCAATGTTATTAGCCATTAAAGAGAAGTAAATTAAAACCACAATGACTGATCTCACATCTGTCAAGATGGCCATTTTCAGTACCTCAACAAACAACAAGTGCTGGCAGGGATGTGGAGAAAAGGGAACCTTAATACACTGTTGGTGGGGATGCAGACTGGTGCAGCTACTATGGAAAACAGTACGGAATTTCCTCAAAAAACTGAAAGTAGAACTGCCTTTTGACTCAATGATTCCACTGCTGAGAATATAACCTAGAGTAAAAAGTCACCAACTCAAAAGTACTTATGCACCCATATTTTCATAGCAGTGCTATTTATACTAGCCAAGTTCTAGAAACAGCCTATGTACCCATCAGTAATTTAGTGGATAAAAAACCTGTGGCACATTTATACAATGGAATACTATTCAGCAAAAAGAAGGAGCTCCTACCTTTTGCAACAGCATGGATGAAATATTATGCTAAGTGAAATAAGCCAGGTGGTGAAAGACAAATACCAACCATCTCACCTGCAGGAGGAATCTAAAGAACAAGATACACTATTGAACAAAACAGAACCACAGACATGAAAACGCTGAACAGACTGAAAGTGACCAGGTTGGGGGGGATAATGGCAGTAAGAAGGGGAAGGAACTAGTTAAAAAGCAGGTATGAATGACTATCAGGCATGGACAACAGTGTGGGAATTGACTGTGGGAGCAAGGGGTGTAATGAGCATAGGAGGGCTAAGGGGGAAAAATTGGGACAACTGTAATACAATAATAATAAAAATGATTGAAAGAAAAAAACTTTACTTTCCATTAATTCATTGAAAAGCTAGCTACCTGATGTCAGGTATTAGAAGAAATGACCAAACAGAAAAGAATGAAGAAATAAGAATTCAAAAAATGAGGAGAGGCTTAGGAACCCCCAGAGCATCTTTAAATGTTCCAACATCTGAATTATAAGGGTACCAGAAGGGGAAGAGGAAGAGCAAGTGGAAAAGTTATTTGAACAAATAATAAAGGAGAACTTCCCCAATCTGGCAAAGGAAATAGACTTCCAGGAAATCCAGGAAGCTCAGAGATTCCCAAAGAAGTTGGACCCAAGAAAGAATACACCAAGGAACATCATAATTCCATCAGCCAAGATTCAAATGAAGGAGAGAATCTTAGAAGCAGCAAGAGATAAGGGGACAGTCACCTACAAAGGACTTCCCATCAGACTGTCAGCTGATTTCTCAAAAGAGACCTTACAGGCAAGAAGGGGCTGGAAAGAGGTATTCCAAGTCATGAAAACCAAAGACCTACAACCAAGATTGCTCTATCCAGCAAAGCTTTCATTTAGAATAGAAGGACAGGTAAAGTGCTTCTCAGATAAGGTCAAGTTCAATGAGTTCATCATCACCAAGCACTTATTTTATGAAATGTTAAAGGGACTTATCTAAGAAAGAGAAGTTAAAGAAACATGAACAGTGAAAGGACAACAAACTCACAGTTATTAACAACCACACCTAAAATGAAAACAAACTAAAAGGACAGCTAGATCAGGAGCAGAAACAGAAATGAACATCTCATGGAGGGTTAGCAACAGGGGAGTGGGAGGAGGAGGAGGGGGGAGAAGGTACAGAAAATAAGTAGCATAGACGGTAGGTAGAAAATAGATGGGGGGGCAAGAATAGTATGGGAAATATAGAATCTAAAGAACTTGTGACACATAGACATAAAGGAAAGGGGGAATAGTGGGGGAGGGGTGTGCAGGGTGGAGGGGAATGAAGGGGGGAAACAGGATAACTGTAATGGCATAATCAATAAAATATATTAAAAAAAGAAGAAGTAGAAAATATTATCAGTGCTCCTAAGGTAACTCAAACTATAGTTTTACATATATGAATGAATTGGTAGGTTAAGAAGATAAGTAGGTATGTAAAAGATAAATGCATAGATAGACAAATATACTTAGATAAATATAGCTATAGGTATATAGATGACAACATCTAGTTTTAAAAGTCTGCTGAAATAATCTGAAATGCAAACAATTTTGTTAAAAAATTTCATAGCAGTGTTATTGGGAAAACAAATGATGGCTATGTTGAAACCACTGTTATTGGACTTCCCTCTTGCCATAAATAACCAGAAAACTATACAAAATATGAGAAACAATATTTTCAGAAATTAGAAAGAGTTACCAAGGACTGTGGTCTCAAACCTATATCAAATATTCTTCTGAGGGTCCTCACAAGATAAGAGGGGGAAAGTAATACACAGACTAGAAAGGAAGAAGTAAATCTATCTTAATTCAAAGAATATATAACATAATCATGTATGTAGATAGTTCTAAGTAAACAATAAAAGAGCTATCTGAAATAATAAATTCATTTAGTAAAATTGCAGTCTACAGATCAATAGAAAAAATATGTTTTACTTCTATATATTAACAACACATAATGAAAAATAGAAAATAAAATACAATACCATTTATAATTCTATTCAAACACATGTATATTTAAGGATAAGTTTAGCAAAGTACATATAAGACCTACACACTGAAAGTATAAACATTACTGAGATAAATTAAAGAAGACCTTAATAAACAGAAAGATATACCATGTTCATTTTGCAGAATACTGAGTACTGTTAAGAAATAAATTTTCCCCCCAATAGTCTGCAAATTAAACCCAATCCCATTAAAAATTCTAAAAGTTTTTTTTCTATGAATTGACAACCTGATTGTATAATTTATACAGAAACTCAAAGAAGCAAGAGAAGTAAAAGGATGAGAATGAGGAATAGGAATGGGAATCGGAATAGGAATAGGAACAGGAGGAGGAAAGGAAGGAGGAGGAAGAGTAGAATGGAGGAGGAAGAAGATCAAAAATTTGAAAAAAAAGAGCAAACGTGGAGAATTAGCACCACCTAATTTCAAGCCTTATTATAAAAGACCAGCAATGAAGGCAGTGTGGCATTAGCAGAAACAGAGATATACAGATTAAAAGAACAGTCTGGACTCCAAAAATAGACCCACAAATATATGCTTAATTGATTTGCAACAACACTACCAAGGTAATTCAATGGAAGGGACTGTCTTTTCAATAAATGGTGCTGGAACTAGTTAAACACATGGGGGGAAAATGAACTAGGATCCATACTAAACACCACACACAAAATAACTAAGTGGGTTGAAAGCTAAAACTAAAATAAAAGCTTTTAGAACGAAATCTGGAAATAAATCCTAGTGACTTTGGGTAGTTACAGATTTCTTATAAAGGACACAAAGCCATAACTAGAAAACTTTTTTTGATAAACTGTACTGTGACAAAATTAAAATTTTTTCTTCTCTGAAAACAGCAGTTAAGAAAGTGAAAAGTCAAGCTACCAAGTGGAAAGATCATAGCTATAGAACATGTATGTGTCAATATAACAGGTACACCAAGAAAAATAAATATGTCACAAATGAAAGAATAGATCAAAGTGCCAGAAAAAGAACTAAGCAACAAGGATATAGCCAACCTATCACATGCAGATGCACTGGTAATCAGGATGCTCACAGAAATGATTGAGTACAGACACAAAATAGAAGATGTGAAGGCTATGCAAAGTGAAATAAAGAAAAATATACAAGGAACCAACAGTGAAGAGAAGGAAACCAGGATTCAAATCAATGACTTGGAACAGAAAAAAGAAAGAAACATTCAACCAAAACAGGATGAAGAAACAAGAATTCAAAAAATAATGAGGAGAGGCTCTGGAACCTTTGGGACAACTTTAAGCACTCCAACATCCAAGTCATAGGGGTGCCAGAAGGAGAAGAGGAAAAGCAAGAAATTAAAAACTTATGTGAAAAAATACTGAAGGAAACCTTCTGCAATCTGGCAAAGGAAATAGACTTCCAGGAAATCCAGGAAGCCCAGAGAGTCCCAAAGAAATTGGATCCAAGGGGGAACACAATAAGGTGTATCATAACCAAGTTACCCAAGATTAAAGATAAAGAAAGAATCTTAAAAGCAGCAAGAGAAAAGGAGACAGTCACTTACAAAGGACTTCCCATCAGACTGTCAGCTGATTTCTGAAAAGAGACCTTACAGGTAAGAAGGGGCTGGAGAGTACTCAAAGTCATGAAAGGCAAGGATCTACATTCATGATGACTCTATCCAGCAGAGAAGGGCAGATATAGTGCTTCCCAGATAAGGCAAGTTAAAGGAATTCATAATCACCAAGCCCTTATTATATGAAATGTTAAAGGGACTTTCCTAAGAAATAGAAGATCAAAAACTATGAACAATAAAATGACAGCAAACTCCTAACTATCAACAACTGAATCTAAAAAAGAAAAACAAAAATTAAACAAACAACTAGAAGAGGAACCATGTCACAGAAATGAAGATCACACGGAGTGTTGTCAGTGGGGATGGGGAGGGAGAGAATGGGGAGGAAAGGTACAGGGAATAAGAGGCATAATTGGTAAGCATAAAATAGAAAAGGGTAGGTTAAGAATAGTATAGGAAATAGAAAAGCCAAAGAACTTATATGTACAATCCACGGACATGAACTAAGGGCAGGAATACTGCAGGGTGCAGGGAGTGCTGGGCAAAAAGGAGATAAAGGAGAGTAAATTGGGAAAACTATCACAGCATAATCAATATACTTAAAATACAATAAAATTTTGAAATTCACCATTAAAAAAACTGACAACAATGAACTCATCACATGCTAACAATATATCATGTATTTTTATATGAAAACTAATTACAGTATGAGATAAAAGAGATTGTCTTACTTGATATAAAGAGCAATACCTTTATATCTGCTTCTACATTCATTCTATTACAATATATGTTTGGTTAAAATATATGAAGAAAATCTGACTTAATAGAGTTACATATTTGGAAAACTGAGTATGTTAATAACCTTAAGATAATTGAGGCTATTTTTGACACTATACCAAAATTATACAAGTGGAAGTCTCTTTGTTCATTGCAACATAGAATCTGAAACTTTATTAACTTTTGAAATTGATTACATTACAACTAGTTGATCTATCTTCCCTTTCACTGGATCTGTTACATATGCCTAATTTTATAACATCATGCACTAGTTATTTGGAAAATATTAGTTCACTTAGATTTGCAGAACTTTTAAATGTCAACACATTTTATTATACAATACCAAAAATTATATATATTAATATAATTACCAATCTCATTAGAAAAGGCTAAGATTTGGGAAGCTTTCAAGCTCACAGCAGTAGATTCAAGTTTTCCAAAATTTGAATCCTTACTTGAAAAGTTCAAATTTTTTGATTGGCAACAAACATTGCCAGTAGTTTTCCTTAAAGTGATAAACTCGCTTTGTTCATTTGCAAGAAAATGCCTGCCAGGTACCCAAGTTGGAACAACCATAGTTTGTCTCAATTGTTCTTTCAAGTAAAAATGTGTTCCACACAAAAATTAGCTAGTTCAGCCCACACCTCAAACAACTGCACATGTACTTTTCCTAGAAACAATCTTACATCACCATATAGAATTGCCTTGTATACACTTTGCATTTTATCATACAGAGTGTTTAAAGGATATGGTGAAGAGATTTTTTAAAACACCTCAGAGACACAGACAACATGGTGATTACCAGAGGGAAAGGAGATGGAGGGAGGGAGGGAGATAGAAGAGGATGCAGGAGAAATGAATGGTGATGGAAGAAGATATGCAGATTTCGGTCCAGACTACTAAGTTGTGACATTTTTCTGGTGGAAGGTCTTGTCTTCAGTTAGTAAATATACACACACTCACACACACACACACACACACAGCATCTATGAAGTACAATAAAGCAAAGTGCAATAAAACAAGGCATGCCTGTACTAGGACAACTGGATACACTACATTAGCAGTTTTACCCACCATCAGTGTACATGTCAACACACTAAGAAAGGAAAAACAGTCTTCATATCATTGTTGAAATAGCCATGCTCCTCCTCCTAGGATTGCAGGAATCCCAGGGGTCCACACATAACACATTGAGGACCTAATGTCCCTTCAGCTCTGAAATGTCTATAATTATGTAAAATGTCAACATCTTTCATTTGTACAACTCTACCAAACATTCCTTTCCCTTTTAAGTAATACATCTATATTTAACACATATGTCAATGTCTTACAAAGCTTTTATTCAACTGATCCTGAAAACAAAGTCATGAGGTCATAAAGCAATAACTATTTCCTCCTTCCTAAAATAACCTTGATTTTATTCAGATTTCCTGGAACTCCAACTTTTCCAAGCAACAGTGATCTTTGTTGGGGAGTTGAGGGATGGTTGGATAAGTCACTGGTCTAACTCTACCTCTGTGGTCTGATTCCACTTGCCAATGTATTGGTGTAAGTATATACATATAACACAATTCTAACCAATGAGGTATAAGGGGCATTTTCAGGGATGAAGTGTGGGACTCCTGATGAGTTTTTTCATTGGAGATAAAAAGGGACAAAAATGAACAGTTCATACCCTTCTTATACTGGACATAGTGGTGTCTGCGTGTGACCCCTGGAACTGCAGCATCAATCTTGCAAATATGAGGGGTACTAATCTGAGAGAGTAAGCTGATAGGCATAGTATGATAAAACAGAAAGTGGAAAGAACCTGGATCATTGTTTGGTGGAATTAATTAATCTTGGAAATACTCTACCTCCAAACTTCTTGTCACATGAGCTAAAATTTTTCTTTGTTGTTAAGACAGCTGAATTAGTGTTTTCTATCACTTGCAACAGGAAATAATCCAATATGAAAAAGCACCTCCTCCTATATTCCACTAATGTGATACCTATTATAAGAAATTTTGGAAGCAAATCAACTAGTTCACATAACATGTGGAAAGAGTACCATTTTACTTAATTATATGATGATACAAATGCCAAAAGAATTTCTCAAAGTCCTAGTTTAGTATTTACTGTCATAAAACCAGTTCCATTAACCTGACTAGCACTTGCTCATAAATGATGCTTAAGTCTCTCTCTATAACAAGTAAATCTAATGTTTACAATCAGACTTAGTAAGATAAAAATAAGTTGAAATTTACTTAACTTATTTAGCAAAGGCCTGTTTCTTTTATAACATTTGTCCTTGGTTGTCTTTTGTTAGCAGAAAGCAGGGGATTTAAGGTTCCCATTTTGATAATGTAGCAGGGACCATCACAGACTACACTTTTGCTTAAAGGCCAGCAGAATCTGCTAAAGGAACAAAGGGCATGTGGACCTGGACAGGTTATGAAAGTAAATAAACTTAAGCACTGATGTATTAAATGAGAGTCTGGTTTATTAAAATGAACAAACCAGGACCTACGCATTAGAGGTTATACTAAAGATACCTGTCCAAAATCCTCAAGAATTAAATGCTATTGAAAATAAATCTTTGTAATGAAGATGTAGTTAGGTGGCTGGGTGGTTCATTTATAGTGTTAATTAGAGATAATATATTCCCAAAAATTAGTTCTGTCTCATGGTTGCTATTTTCAGAGGGGATGAGATAATACAATGATTACATGTGAAAAAGAAAAATCATTAGAATGTAAGACCAAATCAGCCAACCAAATGGTGACCAATTGAACATCAATTCCATAGTCACTATACTAGACAGAAAAAAAATCATTAAGAGTGTCTCATAGGTGCTCTTATATACTACTGATAGGAGTATAATTGGCAAAACCACTCTAGAAAGTAATTTGGCAAGAACAGATCCCTGTCATTCAGAAGCTTAAAGTCCAGCTGTTCAAAATTCCACCTGGAAAAGCAATAATGTATTTGTGATTTTATGGAGGAATACATTTGAATCACACAAGCTACAATACTTGCATAAAAGCAATAGTCAACTAGCAAGGGAGTGGGAGAAGATTCAGTGGGAGTAGTACAAAAAATGAATGAAAAATACTCATTCCATATGTACTTACAAGTTTGTTTCTTAAAAAAGATGGGGGAGGTGGTGGGTGGAGGTGGAAGAGGGGATGGGGGGATAAATGGCAATGGAAACATATAATAAAGTATAATTTTAAAAACCAAAAACAAAAGTAAGGTTTTTTATATTTTTTAAAGATCTTATTCATTTATCTTTAGAGGGTAAGGGAAGGAGAGAGAGAGAGAGAAATATCAATGTGTGGTTGCCTCTCATGTGCCCCGTGCTGGGAACTGGCCTGCAACCCAGGAATGTGCCCTGACTGGGAACTGAACAGTGATCCTTTGGTTCATAGGCCCACACTCAATCCGCTGCGCTACACCAGCCAGGGCCAAAAGTAAGTTTTAAAAAGGAGATGGGAGCTGGAATAGTATCACCTCAAAGTGGGAAAAACTTTGCAATTAATGAGAGGAAGTTTCTGGAGTATCTCTAAGGAAGAGAAGAAAGCAAGGGATAGCACTAGGAAAAGACACAGCCATTTAAATGTAAGGCTTATAGACAACCATGTGGTAAGGGCTGGTGAAGGGGCTGGGGAGGGTGGGCAAAAGGAGCTCCCATTTCAGATGCATTCCAAAACTTCCTTCAGGGAGAGGGGATGTCAGTAGGTTTGGAGTATATACATTGCTATAGCTAGCTAGGAAGAGGCAAATGGGGGGTGGTATTAATAGAGAGCAGGCTCCATCTTCTGTCCAAGGGAGAAATGTAAGGAGACACATCATTCACAAAATTAAAATTTAGGGCCTTGAGGGTAAATAGTCCAGCAATTATAGTAAAGTTGTTAAAGAATGGTCTGGTGGTGAGCCCATCTTTAGAATAAAGTCAAGTGACAAGTCACAGGAAGGGGTAATGGAAAGGGCAGTGGGAACTATTCAACTTTTAAACATGAACTCTATTTTTCTGTATTATCTGTAATGTATAAAATAGAGACTGAGGAAAATCTCATTAGCAGGTTCTAGAGCAATCATTTATTAACTGTGTGACCTTGAGCAAGTTATTAAATATACTGTGAGCCTCAAATTCCTTGTATATAAAAATGGGAATAGTATTATCTACCTAACAGGATATAACATAGCAACCTCTAAAAAAAAAGTTAGCTATCATACTTTAACTGCTGATATAGCCTTTCTAAATGTCAGTGTCTATTGCCATACCAAAGACTAAAAATATTGATGTCCTTTACCCCACTTAATTCCCCATGAAGGAAGCAATACTAATAAATTAATACAAAATATGGAATAAAAATTCTTCATGGCAATATTTCTTACAAGGGCTTAAAATTGAAATTTAAAAATACAATACTCTACAAAATTGCCCTGGCTGGCGTAGCACAGTGCATTGAGCACGGGCCTGTGAAGCAAAGTGCTGCCGGTTCAATTCCCAGTCAGGGCACATGCCTGGGTCGCAGGCCAGGTCCCTGGTGGGAGACACATGAGAGGCAACCACACATTGATGTTTCTCTCCCTCTCTTTCTCCTTCCCTTCCCCTCTCTCTAAAAATAAATAAAATATTAAAAAAATACAATACTCTACAAAATTAATAGTGGTGTGTATAACTATAAATTACATGCAATTGTTTTAAATTATTTTAAAACCAATAACTGTAATAACACAAAAAATGATTCACAATTAGAAATACCATTAAGATGTAAACCTATATGTAGACTAACTCCTAACTTTTTATTTTTAACTAGTTACTCTTTATATTCATTTTTTAAGTTAGAAGGTAAGTTTTAATGTTAAAATTTACATTAATCTTTTAATTTTATATGTTAATGGTCTAAATGATCATTAAAGGCAGAGATTGTCAGACTAGATAAAAAGGGGACCCATCTGTTTGCTTCTTTGCTGATCTCAACAAGCCAATTCTGAAATTTATATGGAAAAAGAATTAGAATATACAAAACAATTCCATAAATTTTTAAAACAATTGGAAAACTCACAGTAGCTCATTTTACCATTTACTATAAAGCTACAGTAATCAAAACAGGATGGTATAGGTGAAAAGACAGAGCACGGATCAAAACAACATAAGAGAGTCCAGAAATAGACTTGCACAAATATAATCAATACATTTTTGATAAAGTTGCAAAAGGCAATTCAATGTAGAAAGAATTCTTTTCAACAAATGGCACTCGAACAATTGCATGTCCATTAAAAAAAATAACCCAGACATATATCTCTTACCTTATACCAAAGTTAATTCAAAATGAATTGTGGACCTAAATGTAAAACCTAAAACTATAAAACTTCTAGAAAACATAGGAGAAAAATTGTCTCACCTTGGGTTTGACAAAACATGATACTCACAGCATATCTATAAAAGAAATAAGTTGATAGATTAAAATTTATCAAATTAAAAACATTTGGTCTGCAAAAGATATTTTTAAGAGAATGAAAAGTCATAGACTTGGAAGATATATATTCAAATCATGTATCTAATAAAGGTTTTGCATAGAGAATACATAAAGAATTCTTAAAACTAAGTAATAAGAAAACAAATAACCAGATTTTTTAAATATGCAAAAGATTTGAATATGCATACACATCACTAAATAATCTATAAAGATGACCCTCTTTTATTGAGTGGGAAAAATAGTAACTTTACTCTTGAGAAATCTTGCAGACACCACCATAATCAAATTATCTAGGTTAATATCACCAGTAATGTTACCACTTTACTTTTTAAAGAAGATTAAATACATAAGAAGGAAAATCATGAAAACAGTAATAGAGGTATTCCTATACAGTTGGCAGAATTGTAGACATATGTTCTTCTTTATAATTTTCTATATCTTCAAAGTTTCTAACACTGAGCATGTATTAATTTTGTTATCAGACAAAATCAACATGTAAATTAGTTGAATAAATAAACAAATATACAGTTCTTGTCCTCGAAGAGTATAGAATTAATAGGGAGAACAGATGAAATCTCATGAAACAAAATGCTTTTAGGAAAAATGCATTTAGATACTTGACAGAAAAAGGCTAAATACTGCAAACATTCAAAGAAGGGTAAATCAGCAATTGATATAATAGTAAAAAAAACTTTCTCAGAGGGACTATTTATATATTCTTACTAGCATGTAAACTCCATGAAGGCAGGGATCCTGTCTATCTTACTGAATTGTATCCACTGTGTCTAGCACAAAATGATTTTGTTGACAATACATACTCATGAACATAAATACAGTTCTACACTACTTAAAAGTTGCTGAATAAATATCTGCTGCAAGAATATAAACATTATACTGAAATTGAGCAAAGATTTGAATCCACAGAATTCTAATCAAGATGGAGAGACAAAATATGTATGCAATGCTCAAGAGATTATATGAAAGCTAATCTAAGCTAGAATGAAGTGTGTTGTAAAATGTAATGAAAAGTTAGGTTATATAAAGGAAAAGATCATGATAGGCCTCGAAAATCAGGCAAAGAATTTGAGAATTAATGCAATAATAAATGGCAAGTCAATAAATGGCAAGCTTGTAATGGCAATAATGAAATTTAAAATTTATTGAGCATTTACTATGTGCCAACTACTATTCTAAATGCTTTACATGCCTTTTCTCATTTTATCCTCAAACAAATCTGTCAGGTATGTACTAGTCTCCTTTTGACTACAAGGAAATTAAGGCTCAGAAATTACTACTTGGCTAAAGGTCACACATCTACCAGTCAAACTGTAGGTCTAACTCCAGAAGCCAAGCTCTTAAACACTCTGTATGAGACCTCTACAAATCCCACAAAATATGTCTAAGGAAACAGATACCAGAAAGCAGTTGAGATCACATGACATCAAAGATGTATATTTATTCTGTTGTCTAGAACTAGAGTCAGAGGTATCAGTACAAATTCATGTTTTTTAACACACTCACACACATATAAAGAGAAATTTTAAAAATAGATATAGAAATTAATATCTATCTATATATCTATACATATATTTCCTAGATTTGTTTGCTCAAAAGGCCTAAAAGCAATAACACCCTAGTAGCAATGAATATGCCAAGCACCCAGATCCTGATCTCTATCTAAATCCCAATACCCAATGAAAAGAATTAGAGCTCCTTGGAAAAATGTCTGATTCCAGGGCTGCAGCAGGGAAAGTAGAAAATGATCCTGGAACTTCTTGTGGTGCCAGAATTTAAGGGAATGCTCAAAATAAAGAGGAGACACATTGAAAGGACATAGGAGCCAACTGAAAGGGGCTTCTATTGGCCAAATCTGGGGTAACTTCCACAAAAAAAATGTGAAAATAGCATAAGTCATTATAACACATAGAATTAAAACAAATATCCATAAATTCATACTGCTATAAATAAGCAACTGAATAAATAGCAGAGAATGTAAAGTTATTTGTTACATTTAAAATTCAATTAAAATGCAAAAAATGGCTTCTGGCCAAGATACACTTTGCCTCCTCCCACAACCAAAAAAGAACAACAAATTTAAAAACAAAAAATAACCAGAACAGCCATAAAAATCAAACTGTACAGAAGTCTGACAACCAAGGAGTTAAAAAATTATTCATTCAGACCGAACCACAAAACAGTGACGTGTGTTGCCCAGCCCTGGCAAATATCTAAGGCTCCCCGCCTTACAACATAACAGGTGCACCAAAACAAAGAAATATGGTCCAAATTAAAGAACAGATGAAAACTCCAAAATTATAACAAATGAATGAAGAGAGAGCCAACCTATCAGATGCAGAGTTCAAAACACTGGTAATCAGGATGCTCACAGAAATAGAGGAAAAACTGAAGGTTATACAAAGTGAAATAAAGATATACAGAGAACCAAGAGTGAAGGGAAGGACACTGGGACTCAAATCAATGATTTGGAGCAGAAGGAAGAAATAAACATTCAAACAGAACAGAATGAAGAAACAAGAATTCAAAAATAAATGAGAAGAGGCTTAACCTCCAGGACAACTCTAAACATGCCACATCCCAACATCTGAATCACAAGAGCATCAGAAGAAGAGCAAAAAATTGAAAATCTATTTGAAAAAATAATGAAGGAGAACTTCCTTAATCTGGCAAAGGAAAAAGACTTCATGAATTCCAGAAAGCTCAGAGAGTCCCAAAAAAGGTGGACCCAAGGAAACACACAGCAAAGCACATGATAATGATATTACCCAAGATTAAAGATAAAAGAGAGAATCTTAAAAGCAGCAAGAGAAAAGAAGACAGTTACATACAAAGGAGTTTCCACAAGACTATCAGCTGACTTCTCAAAAGAAACCTTGCAGGCAAGAAGGAGCTAGAAACAAGTATTTGAAGTCATGAAAGGCAAGGACCTACATCCAAGATTACTCTATTCAGGAAAGCTTTCATTTAGAAAGGAAGGGCAAACAAAGTAATTCTCAGATAAGGTCAAGTTAAAAGAGTTCATCATCATCAAACCCTTATTATATGAAAGGTTAAAGGGACTCATCTAAAAAGACGATGATCAAAAATATGAACAGTAAAATGACAGCAAACTCAAGCTATCAACAACTGAACCTAAAAAACAACAATGAAAACAGAAACAAACTAAGCAAACAACCAGAAGAGGAAAGAATCACAGAAATGGAGATCACATGGAGGGTTATCATCCGGGAGAGGTGTGGGAGAATGTGGGAAAACGTGTAGTGAATAAAAAGCATAAATTATAGTTAAAAAAAATAAAACGGGGAGGTCGAGAATAGTGTGGGAAACAGAGAAGCCAAAGAACTTATACGTACAACCCATGGTCATGAACTAACAGGAGAATGCTGATGGGAGGGAGGTTGCTGGGCAGAGGGGAATAAAGGGGAGAGAAATAGGAAAACTATAATAGTATAATCAATAAAATATACTTTAAAAAATGCAGAAAATGTTGAAAACTCAAAATCAACATTTGGCAAATATCACAGTAATAATTATTCAGGCCAGAATCCTCAACAGATCTTAAAATTACCAGGCAAAGCTTGGTGAAACAGGATGTTTACCTTGTCTCACAATATTGCTCATATAGTCCACAAAATCCACTCACTTTGTAATTACAAAGGGAAAATAAATGACTTTACAGTGGATAAACCTGGCAGACACAACCTTAACCAAGTTACCACTGCTAACTCAAGGTAAAGAGTTTCATGTGTTGCATATAGAGAATCAAAAGCCAAATTATGTACTCTCTTACATAATCACAGAACAGATACATATGTAAATATACACACAAAACTATATAGAGATGGTTGAGTGAATAGAATTAGATATGATTGGTTGATAAAAGCAACAAAATGAATGGACATCTTAACAAAACATATCCTGTTTCATCACAATGGACATACACCTGAAAAGTTCAGTATATTTAAATTTTTTATGAAAACTGAGTAATTAAAAGAATAAGGCAAATCATTCTTCAAAATAACCATCTACCACAAATTAAAGTTGTTTCTAGGTTGTTTTAAAATTATCTCTCTATATATACACATATATATAGAGATCAAACTCTAATATTTTTATTCTAAGCCCAAAGCTATTTCCATTATACCATGCCACTTCTAACATCAGCTGGAAGAGATGTAATCCCCATTTTATCATTTCCTTTCTACCTCCTGTGTCTGCCCCACCCCTACCCCCAAAAAGTAGCAGAAATTAAAATACTCTAAACAGCAAATAAATCTCTATAGAACACATACAATGGAGGCAGTATAGGACAGTTGTTACAGGCAAAGAAACTGACATCAAACTGCCTGGATTCAAATATCCAGCTCCACAATGTATTAGCTAGGTGATTTTCAGCAAGTTACTTAACCTCTATGATCTATAGCTTCTTGATCTATAAAGTGGAGATGTCAATGGCATATACCTTATAGATTTTTTGGTGAAAATTAAATATGATCATGTATATCACCATATCAGCACAGTGCCTGGCACATAGTAAGCACTCAAAAAAATAAGTTATAACAATATTGACAAATTCTTCCTATGGAGCAGTATACTTCATAGAGGAAAGTTTATTCCATGGCTGTGAACCACACTACAGCCTTGAATGAGTTATTGCCTCTGAACGCAAGGGAATAGTGCATTTAGAGAAAATTATCTACTCTACTGACCACACACATACGCACAATAAACTTACTAACATCTGAACAGTAGGAATAGTGTAATTTTATAGGCCATATGCACAAAGTAGGAGTGCATATACTACTGCAAGTGTTAGTACAGGTAATCACCTTTAAAAATACATTATTTCCATCACTAGAAATGACTTTTCCAACCTAAAGCTGCCTATTTCTCTTACTGCTAACCTGTTGGCATATGGGATATTTTATCCCATCTAATACTAATATACACCTTACCTTAAAAAAAAAAAAAACTTCCACAAATTTGTAACATCTCAATTTGGCATGGCTTCAGAGATTTAAAAAAATCACTTAACTGTGAAAAATTAAAGCAATTTAAGTAGCACTGCTCTTCCTGATATACAAGTCCCAATACTAGACTTCAGTCAACAACCAGCTCCACTACCATCCAGTTTCCTCTAGAGGACACCAATATCCCCAGCACTAGTATGGAGAGCAGATACCATTCATATCTTTGAGATGAATAAAACATTCATCTAACTATGACATTGATGCATAAAGCAGAAAGAACACTTTTATTAAAGGCACAATATCCTAATGATATAGAAATGTAATATAAAATGTTCTGTAAAAAATTACACAGGAGAAAAAAGGAAAAAAAAACTTCATGCTGTCTTCTGTAAGTTCCTCATGAACACTTAATTTTTAACGGTTCCAAGAAATTAGGCTTACTCCCCCCAAAAAATATTTTTAAACAATTTGATTTAATATAAATTGATGTATATAGAGTATTGCTGTACACACCTATATGATTGGTACCTGGTAAACATTTATTAATAGCAATATCAAAAGAAAATTGAAATATTAAATCAAGTATCTGTGAAATCTTTGCCCCTGGGCCAAATACCATAAGCAATAAGCACCTAGATGTTTTTAGAAGTAACTATTTTCAACAACACAAGTGCACTTTTATCCAAGAGTCTGTAGGAATATGGAGTGTGTAAACCTTATCTCATTAAGATACTCTAAATCAAAAAAGCAAATTTAAGTCATCTATCTACTTTGATGGAGGAAAAATTATGGCAAGTGTAATTAAAATATTTTACATGCATGGCTTTTCAGCAGATGTGCTATCATGAGCACATACTTTCTGGAAGATAGAAGGAGGGCAATGTAATCTGTGGCATCTTAAGTGCAGAGAGAAGCTAGACAGCTAACTGAAAGTGGGAAGTAACTGCAAACAACTGTACTTGAACAACAATAAAATAACTTTTTAAAAGTTAAAGAAATAAAGTGAACTCAGATAAACTATAACATGTAAATCACTGATAGTTACTCAACCATGTAAAGGCCTAAGACATGATCTCATACTGAAGTGGTTTTAAAATCAACTATTAAGATAATTCAAATATAACTTTGAAATAATTTAATGCACAATTCTTTTTCTCTTCAAATTTTTATTCCAAAACCATCCACTTCCCCTCCCCCAGGCGATCCATCTTATTAGTTTCTTGAATATTCTTACAGAGCTATTTTACTTTCTAAACTTGTTAGAGGTAAATGAAACTAAGGATGATGGGCTTTAGGGTTGAGAACATTTTCTCTGGCAAAGCCATTGATTCCCTTACATCTGCCTCTCAACCATAGAATACTAGGTGGGACTGCCCGGATACCTGCCTAGGAGATTTATGGAGGTTTTAATCCTACATTCCTAAAACAGAGTGGAAATTTTTGCTCTGTCATTTCACAAGTGCATCCTCCTCCACTCTCCTTTGAATAAGAGCACTCATTTTCCTTTGAAAAAAGACAACTATTTTCCTTTAAACAGGTGATGGAAAATTTCTCAATTTGTTCAGGTGTCTTAGTAAGTTTTAAAAACAAAAGTAAACAACAAACCCAGAACTTTAAAAAAAACGCCGAAGATCCAAAGCCTAAGGTCATCCTCTCCATTCTTTTGTACCTGAGCATTTGCAACAAGGATGGCCAGGATGGCACAGTGTGTTAGAGAGGCTTTACTGACCACAGGAGAGGGTAGGTTCGAGTTGCTTAAGGGGAGAAGGGAAGAACTTCATGGGCACCTTTAACGCTTTAATGGAAACTCGAAATTAGAAAAGCCAAAATATCAAACTACAAACAAAGTTTAAAAGTGAGTGCATTGGGTACAACTTGAGAAAAAGTTAGCCGGAAGGCCGGCAGGAAGGGAAACACCCGAGGGGAAAAGGTGGGGAGAAAAAGTTTTAAATACCCACCAGAGACTAGTGATTTATTAGTTTCAGTTCCCCCACCCCATGCTCTACTGTAGTCTGCTCAGCAACTAGCTGCAGGAAAGCAAGCAGTCCTGTTTTGAAACATTTAAACCTCTCCATTGAATTTAAGGCTTGAGTTACCAACATTAAATTGAAATATTTCTTCCTAAACAAGTGAAGGCAAATTTGAACTCCCTAGCCAAGGCCTAAGATAAAGGAAGGAAAAGGGACCAAAAAAAATGATTTCAGTTTGAGCGAGGTGATGGGGTGGGGGTGGGAGTGGGGGTGGGGGTAAGAAGGAAGGACTTACCGCAGCTTCTGCTGGGTACCCCCAAAGACTCAGAGCCAATAAGAACAAGCCTGCAGCCTGGCCGACTCCACTCCGTTTCATTCTCATGCTGCCGCAGCTCCTTCAGCACCCACAGGAAATCCCTGACTGGCTCTGACCAATTGACATAATCTTGAGGGGTTATTGGAGGAAAGCTAGAGCCAGAGAAGTACAGCGAGGGTTCGCCAATTATGCATGTCGGTTTGGGTGTGGAGAAAGCTTTTTTACAGTGAAGAGGAAGAAAAGAGCAGCAGCAGCAATTCTTTTCTCCACCCCCTACCCCTGCCCCCAAAGCCAGTCTCTCTAGAGCACTTTTCTGTCCAGACTTGCAAACTTTTCCCTCACGCAAATGCCACAAATCTACCTTCCTCCTCTTTTCTTCTGCACCGCCCCCTTGCCCACCACTACTGGGCATTTAGAGGATTACTCCGCCACAGCTTTAGACTGCACCAGCAACCTGTGAGGGAGTGAAGCTCAGTTATTTGGCGAAGGGAATCTTCCAGACCAGATGACTGAGCACCGTGCAACCTGGAAGCTTCCCTGTTTGTTCACTCGCACCTTCCGTTAGTACTACTCTTCCCTGCACAGTCCCCCTCTCATTGGTGTAAGCATCCCAACCGATTACAAATAGACCTGAGCTGGGACTATTTTTTAGCGGATGGATCTCTAGGAGAACGGACATTTTTATTGTTAATGATTAGAAACAAATTTTAATCACCGCTCCTTAGACTGCTGGTGTTCTTTCTCTACCACCTGCTTACGGGACTTTCTACATACAACAGAATATGTGAAAATAATAGAAATATATAAATATATTTGTATAAGTAAATAATACTTATAACCAAAGAATTAAGAAAGTGACTTTACCGCAGGATATATACATATGGCATTTGGTAGAATTCAGTAGGTATTAGTAATTATTATATGATTGAATGCTATTGTAATAAAGTCATACCTTTTTATTTAGCTACACTGAATGCCATAATTAATATTTATCTCTTATAATGAACTAAAATAAAAGTTACTTTCATTGCAATTGTGTTTCAGAGGGATTTTGGACGGACACTTAAATAGTTATCGTACATTTTTTTAAAAGTAACACAAACACCTAATGGGAAATATTTACTTTGAGTTTATGTCAGTTACCTGAACATTACTTTCATAGTTTTGATATATACATGTTTTTAAAGTACCAACAGGTACAGAAAAATACTTGATGTGGACTACCTGAAGGATCTTACAAGGATTGACTGAAGAATTCTTCACGACATTATTATCTCAAATCCTAGAATTTACCACTTTAGAGTCTTTCAAGGCTTTAGAGCTATCTCATGGCATCCCACTTATCCTTAGGTTCTACTCAGTTTACAGTAGATTTACAACTCCAGAAACCACCACCAGCAGCAGCACCAACTCCGCTACTCCCAAGGGCTTGGTATACAATCCATTGGAATGAGTGTTGTATATATTTGAACAATCATGCAAGGGAACCTTGAGGCTCACTTGTCTATACAAAAGTCCTGTGCCTTAATCTATATATGTATTATGTGTGACAGTTAACAGTGGTTTATGGAAGTGTGTGGTGCATAATTGCTTACATCTTAGAGTATAAGTAACTATGGGCCGTGCTTGAAGCTGTGGAGATGTGTGGGAATGCTGTGTGTAGAGGTGCCTGAAAGCGAGAAATAACAACTGGCTGCCCAGGGTAAGGGGATGATTGACAGAAGACAGCTCCGCCCCGGTTCCCTCCATTCCTTCCTCTCCTGGTGCATGGAACTATCTTTTGAGTGTGGCAAATTGTAGGGGGCACCACTGAGCGTGCTTCCCTTCAGGGTTCTTCTCATCTAGGAGCTGAGTGCAGTTACCTCCGAAGTGAGCCACTTCGCCCCCCCACCCTGCCCCGCCATACTCCCGAATAAGAAAGTCTCCAAGTATCATCAGGGCCCAAATGAGCCCCAGCCGCCACGGAGTGGGTGAGCAGTCTCCTAGGACCCAGCTCAGGAGGAGCGGCAAGAATGCACCTTGGGTGAGCTGTTGCTACCCCGACCTCCGCTCTTCTTTCTTTCTTTGGGCAGTTTTGCCGAACAGGCACTATATACACTTGTACTTTTGTCACTGCTGAGAAAGTGGGGTTAGGCAGCAAAAAGGGGTCAGGGGTCTATGGACAGACGCAGGACCCCAGAGCCTAGAGATCCCTTGTTACTCACCCTCCCTCCTATTTCAGGTTGTGGCTGCTCCTGGATACGTTCGGCCTGACAGAGAAACTTGCAGGAGCGGTGAGTCTTTTTTCCTGACCCCTTTACCTCCTCTTCTTTAGACCCCACCCCATCCCACCTCTTGTGTTTGTGTTGGTGGGGGAGTGGTTACAGAGAATTGTCTCGCAAAACAGAGGTCACAACACTCTCATTTATCGTAGAAGGTAATGGGGTTCTTAGAAAGAAATTGCAGTGTCAGACTAATGACGTTGGGAATCAGGCATATTTCTGTGGAAAAACATTGTAACGGGTTGAGAAAATAAAAGTGTTGCAGAAGACACAAGAGACAGACATTTCTGAGCCTTTACCGGACCACTTGAGATGAGTGACATCTGATGCTCTTCTCTGCACTGATCTCCAAGACAGAAAAAATGTAATTGTCCCGGGTCTACAAGAATGTGAACTGGGCACACAATTTTGAGAGTGAAAGGAGAGCACTAGGAGTGGGACTTGAATGTGCCACGAATGTTGTGGGAGTTAAACTTAAGTATTTGCTTGTGAGTCCTTTGACAGTACCAGGACACAACATCTGGGTTATTTTACTACCCGAACTGAACTGATACCATTAGATAATGTTCAATTTCTGCCTCAAGTTTCCTCTTACTGGTTTGTTTGTTTGTTTGTTTCTTTGTTTTGGTGTGTCTTCAGACAATTAAAGTGGTTAGAATAGAAAAAAATTAAAATTAACATTTCATACACTGTTTAGATATCTTACATAAAATCAGCTAGTGATTGAAGGCAAAGGAATTTTTATAGACATTTGGTAAAGAAAAGTTTAATGGAACCCCAAAAGTAGAAAGACCTCTAATGGACTTACTAGGATAATTTACCAAAGGTGGAGTGATTCCAGTAATCGGAGGTGCTGCAGTTTTCTAATCTTATTAGCTACTTATGTTGACAGATAAAAAGTTAACTGCTAAATTCAAATATGAAATTCAACTATTGACTACTATCTCACTGCTCTATTTTTTAAAAAGATCTGAATCATAGATCAAGTCATACACATATAGATGATAATTATATATTCCAAATATTTACTTTGTGGGTTTTGACTATTTTACCCAATTGGTTCTACTTTAAATATCTTAAAATCCCATTTTTAGAGCCACACTTAATTCAGCTCATTAAATTTACCTAATACCTTTATGGAAAAAATGGATTACTTTGTCCTGACATATGTCTTTTTATAAATTATTTTTAATTTAATTGTTGTTCAAGTACAGTTTTCTGTCTTTTACTCCCATCCCAGCCAACCTCCCCCCCTTTTAAGATTTTATTTGTTTATTTATTTATTTATTTATTTATTTATTTTTTTTTTTATAGAGAGAACAGAAGGTAAAGAGAGACAGAGAGAAACATCAATGTGTGGTTGCCCCTCATGCGCCCCCTACTGGTGACCTGGCCGGCAACCCAGGCATATGCCCTGACTGGGAATTGAACCAGCAAACCTTTGGTTTGCAGGCCAGCACTCAGTTCACTGAGCCACACCAGTGAGGGCCTGACATATATGTCTTTAAGAAAATATCAGAATGAAGTGAAATTATTTATTTTATGAAAAGAAAATGATGCCAGAAATTTTGAATTTTAACATTTTGTGACCTCTTAGAACATCAGCTCTTATTTAAGTAAATTTTAGGCTTTGTAAGAAGAGGTATTGATCAAAGGTTCTGCACACTTCTACATCTGATTCCTCCAGTATACAAGTTTAGTTATGTAACCTCGAGGCTCAACACTACATTTTAGTATTGAAAATACCAGGTTTTGATTAGCTAACAATTTTTCCAAGAATTTTGCCACTTGTAAAAATGTCATGCTTGGGCAGAATAACCTCCAGTGAAACATTTATTTTCAGACTCTGGCTGATCATATTCAGTGTACTTGTGGGAAAAGCATTAACAAATTATGTAGCTGTAAATTTCCCAAACACTATATCCTATCACTTGATATCCTCAAAAGTCAAAAGAGGATGATGCCTTCAATTCTGAGAAGTATTGAAGTGTGTGTCTCCAAAAATCAAGCACTGCTTTGGTGAGCTTTTTTATTCACTATTTTACAATTTCAACTGTTCTGTCATATTTTACAAACCTCGAGATTCACTGACAGTACTTTCTTGCCTTAAGTTCAGAGCTGCTTCTTTCACTTGTTCACTCCTGCATAATATCTTTTATGTTGTAAAGCTGATTTTTTAGTTTTTGGAAAAATTGCAAGAGAAGAGAAGAGTCACAGGGTAAGTTCTCAGAAGGTGACTTTTCTGAGGGGAAGTTTTTATTTTTCTTTGTATTGGATTTTTATCTATTTTGGCTCATTCTCATTTTTTACTCTCAATTCTAGTTTATCCTCTGGACTTGTAATGTTTTTCAACCTTTATATAACTTAGACATTTAATTCTCTGTACTAATATTAGTCAATCCTTTGACTAATATTAATGAAAAATAATGATTGTAAATAGATTGACAGGAATTATGTTGTACTTCACTATGAGAAAGTGTCTTCACTGTAAGAGTTAAGTTGCCAATAATGGAATATTGGTGAGCATTTACGATAGGGTCATTTAGGTGTTTTTTGATTACTTCTTTTCCAGAGTTTATACAGCAGTTCTCTTTATTAAAGGGATGGAAAGCTGAATGTTAAAACCCAGGACTGACAAGTGAGTTATCATTAAATTTCTTTTAAAGGAGTGATGATCTTCATTCAGATGAAACATTTGCACAATGTATCTGAATGAGATAGATTTAGGATTTCAGAATATCCATAAATGTTTTTGGTAAGGCAGAACACACACAAAAAAATCATCTCGACATAGTCTAACTCTCTAAAAGTTTTCTTCCTCAGACAATGGTGGTCATTGAGTTTCTTAAAAGATATGATAATTAATGATAAATTATTATCTGCATGTGTCTGCATTGTGTTAGAGAAAAGAATAGAAATATTCGTATCTCACCATAGGGCAACATGTCTAGGAGTTAAAATGTGTTCCAAAGTAGCCAGGGTCCTTATGCTTCCTTTCCAATTTACCCAAAGTCTGCTTTCAGGAAAGCCAAGTATATTTAAAAATCAAAGCCTACTAGGAGTGTTATTTGGGTGGAGAATGGACAAAGGGGAGAAAACATGTCATCTGTTGTCCTTTCTGCTAATAAAAGCGTAAGTAAAATGCCTTTAGACACATTCAAATCAAGTTCAGATTTAAATACAACCTTTTTGCCTTAAAGTTGTAACTTGATTAGGTTGGTTCTTTCCATTGTAATTTTCTGTGGTAATTGTAGTCATCAATGTATGAATTGAGTGTTAAAGTTTTCCAGAGATGGAGAAAATCTCTTCCTATCCTGTGGATTAAGAGGAGTATTTGCCTTGTTGGGGGCTATGTCTCTACACATGTTTTCTTTTCTTTTTTAAAAGATTTTATTTATTTATTTTTAGAGAGAGGAGAAGGGAGGGAGAAAGAGAGGGAGAGAAACATCAATGTGCGGTTGCCTCTCATGCACCCCCTACTGGGGATCTGGCTGGCCTGCAACCCAGGCACATGCTTTGAAGTAGGAATAGAAGAGGTGAACCTTTGGTTTGTAGGTCAGCACTCAATCCACTGAGTCACATGAGCCAGGGCCACTTTTTTTTAAAACAATTTTATTGAGATGTAATTTCCATACCATAAATTCACCTATTTTATGTATACAATTCAATGATTTTAGTGTGTTTACCAAGCTGTGCAATCATAATGATATCCAGTTTTAGAACACTGTCATCACCCCAGTAAGATCTTTCATTTACAGTTCATCCCCATTCCCACCCACAACCCCAGGCAAACATGAATGTACTTTTCTGTCTCTATAGGTTTGTTCTTTTCTGGACATTTCATAAATAGAATAGAATAGAATAGAATAGAGAATAATATGTAGTAATTTTTGTATTTGGTATCTTTCACTTAGCATAATGCTTTTTAAGTTTATTTATGCTGTAGCATGTGTCAGTATTTTACTCTTTTTTTAGTAGGTATTCCATTATGGATATACCCCATTTTATTTATGCATTCACCAATTAATGGACTTATGGGCTCTTTCTATTTTTAGCTATTATTACTGCTGCTATAAATATTAACCTACAAATCTTTGTATGGACATATATTTTTATTTCTCTTGAGTAGATATTTAGGAATGGAATTGCTGGGTCTTTTGAAAATTGTAAAACCTTTTAAGAAACTGCAAAACAGTTTCCTAAAGTGGCTGTACTACTTCACATTCCCACCAGCAATCTCATAGCCATCCTGGTGGATATAAAGTGATCTCTCAATGTGATTTTTATTTGCATTTCCCTATTGACTAGAGATCTTAGGCATCTTTTCAAGTGCTTATTACCCATTTCTACATGTTCTTTGGAGAAATGTCCATTCTAATATTTTGCCCATTTTAAAATTGTTTCATCTTCTTATTATTGAGTTGTAAGAGTTTATATATTATGGATACAAGTCTTTTCCATATATGTGATTTTGCAACATTCTCCTCCAGTCTATTGCTTAGCATTTCATTTTTAATATGAATTTTATGGTAATTTTTTGCTTTTTGTGCTAGCAATTATCTATATCAACTAGTTATGAATAATCAAAATATATAACATATATGTATGTACACAGAATATATATATTGGGATGAATGGGGATACTAATGTGGATATATAATTACATCATCAAGTGAATCATCAAGTAGTTACATGGTAATACATGGATGATAATATAGTTACATTATTGGTAACTATATTAGGTAATACATGGATGATAACATAGTTACATTATTGGCAGGTCAAATACAAGCATATTTTAAGACAGTACAAGAGGGGAAATAGATATTATTTAATGTGTTAGTAAAGATGTAGCTATATTACCATATTAATTTGTTTTCTTATAAGTTTTGATCATTAGATTTTAATACAATTAGTTTCTATTGCAATCCTATGTATTTTATTGAATATATTTTAAAATATTCTGCAAAGGAATCCATAGGCTTTACTAGATTGCTAAAGTAATACATGACATTAATATAGAACCCTTAGATTATACAGCAAACAAAGTGTCACTTTCTAAGGCTTGTTCAGGCATGAGAGGACATTTGTACTGACTACAAATATTAACTATCTTTTAGATTTTAAGGATATTATTAAGTCTTCAGTAAATATGCCCCCATATTTTGTAAACTTATAGTAAAACCAGATCACAGGAGCAAAGTATGCTATTCCTGTAATTATTAAATTAGTATAAGAATGAAGCAAATAAATTGACCTCAGATATCAGATACATACTGGTTTTTGCTTGCATGTGTTATATGGATAATCTAGTAATTTCACCGTTCATGCTTATAGTATAGACTTGCCCTGTGCTGTAATGATGGCAGGACATAAACATAGAAAAACATAAGAAAGCAACAAGTTGTATTAAATTATGAAGTCCTTTTAAGCTTAACTAAATGTCCCATCGAGGCAGACCTTAGGCCTCTAACTTGTTTTAAAGTATAATTAAATGTAAATACAAATTATTTAAGCATGCCCAAGGATAACATGCCCAAGGATAATAATGCCCAGGGATAAGCATGCCCAAGGATAACAGTGATGAGAAAATTAGTTAAGAACAATTATCCTCTCTCTTACCATCTTTAACCCACCAGGGCTTTTTTTTTTTATTTCTACATATAATATTGAAGTCTCCTCCATTATTAAAACATGTTTAGAAATATGGCTTCATTTTCTTCCATGACTCTAATCATCTCAGTCATAGTATTGCCAATTTCCTGGCCATTGTCTACTCTTTTTCAACAACCATTTAACCTTATGCATCTAACAATTTAGACCAATTCTATTCCACCAAAATTACAGCCTTTCGAGTTACTGATGAGAAAAACCAATGGATACTTTTTTTGTCGCCATTCTATCTGACTTCTCTTCTTTAGTATTGGTGTATTATAATTATTCTGAAATTACCTTTTTCCCTTTGACTTCCAAGACACTGTACCTTCTTGCCTCTTCTTGTATTTCTCTGATATTTTTATTTTATTCATTCAACATTTATCGACTGAACAACCACTATATCCTAAATAGTATGCCACGTTCTGGTGACACAGTGGTGAACAAGTCAGGGATGAAATTTGCTGATGTGAAGCTTACAATTTTCATTACTCCCTGGTCCTAAAATGGTGATTTTTCATTTTATCCTTTGCCTTCTTGTCTCAATAGTATTAACCATGCCTCCTATATGTTGATGGCTGCCAAATTTCGATTTTGAAGTTAAACATCTCTTGAGCTATATTGCCAATTACCTACTAAGCTCTTGTTCCTGTATATCATTAAGTTGATACATACAAAGTACTTAAAACCAGAGCTTAGTATAAGCACTCAACCAATGCCAGCTATTTTCATTTTGTATTGCCCCAAATACAGTGTATCCAAAAGTAAAACTATTGCTTGTCCTTCTAGGATACTTCAACCTCATGCTACCACTTTTTAACCTTTGTTAAATATTACCATCCACCTAATTGCAAGCAAGAGGCTATAGAATCAGCCACCAACTCTCATTAGTTCCATCCTTCTCATTAACTTCTGTTAGTTGCACCAAAAAAAAAAAAAAGTAGAATTGAGCTTTTCCATTCACGTTATGTTAGTTTCAAACCTCATGATCAGCAAAAATCAATAGCTTCCTACCTACTTTTTCTACTTCCTGACTCCATTCTAATATCTCCACTGCCACCAGTTATTTCACTAACAACAAATCCAATTATATTATCTCTTGATTTAAAACCTTTTTTGGTGTCTTGTTTCTTCCAGAGTTAAAATACATGCTCCTTGCCTTGGCACATTTAAGGGCTTTCATTATCTGACCTGAGCTACTTTTCTAGCCTTGTGTCTCTGTTTTTTTTTTCCTTGCCACCCATTCTTCTCAAACTGATTAAGTCCATTACACTTAATTACAACTGAAGTGATATCCAGTTCCAAACCACTTTATGTTTTTTTACATTTCTTTGATTACATATGATGCCCCTTTATCTGGAATGTCCTTCTCCATATTTTACACCTTCTCTTCTACTTAGTGAACTACTAACCCAGATAAAATGTCATTACCTCTATGAAACACAACTCTCCAGAAATAATTCATTCTTCCATCCCCTGTGCTTCTAAAGGCCTTTGGGCCCCTTTGGTAGCACCTACTATGTGTTTGTGAAATTTCTATGCTTATATGTCTATGGAACCCTTTTCAACTTTGTACTAACAATGTCCAAGATAATGCCAGGCATATATTAAGTGATCAATAATGAATTTTAAATGATTAAATAGATCTCCTAATATTCTGCAACAACAACTGCCTTTTTCCTGTCTACCTTAGGAATTACTAATGTTAACTCTAATACCAATTGTTTTGATGGAAAAAATAACAAACTTGTTAAAAACCATTTCCCAATTTTGACAACTGATGTACAACAAGATGAGAAAAAGGAAGCTGTCAAAGAACACTATACATTGTAGATAGTATGTATACAAGAATGGTCATGTTTCTTAACTGTTTCCCTCATCTTTTTTTCCCTATTCCATCACTTTAAGAATGACATATGATTTCTAGTGCTTTAATTTTACAAAGCACTTCCTAATATTGTCTTATTTACACAAGACTACCCTATGAAATAGGTAGTAAAACATCCTGAGCCCAGAGAGACTAACTGATTTATCCAAAATTACAAATCCAGCAAAGACTAGAATTTGGGTTAAAACCCACTATGTCATGCTGTCTCTCTAAAACAGGATTTTTATCATCTCTTATCTGGACTCTCACAACAGACCTGATTATTCTGGTTTCAGCCATCCCCTGTCCCCTACCCTATTTCCTAATATCTATTCTCTTTGCAAGCAAAGGGCATATTCTAAAACGCAAATATGATCGTGCCACCCCAACATTTATAAGAGCTTCTTATACCTGTCATCATCTGGCTCTGCCTACCCATCTGACCGTATCTCCTGTTATTGTGCTTATACTCATGTTTAAATTACAGTTATACTTTGCTGGTGCATCAATATACATGTTTTTCCTTCTGTTTGAAACTCTGTTCTTTTCTCATTTTTTTGCTTTCTTTCTGTCTCTGCAAATGGACATACACGTCCCTGAAGGCCCACTTCAGTGAATATTCTTCTGAAGTGCCACCTTCATTCTGTCCTCCTATTTCTCTCTTTGTTTTTCCTTCTTTCTTTCCTTCAATGAATATTTATTTAGTGCCTACTATGTGCCAAACACCTGATTATCCCTGTTTGAAGAACCACGGCAAGTACTAAGCCATGCTCCACACTGGCTGGAGCAGGGGGAAGGTAAAGTGGAAGAAAGTAGGCAGATCACTGTGTGAGATGAGGCTGGAGGAATAGAAAAGGGCCAGACCTGCCCTGCACTCTTATTTGCTCCCTGACTTCTCAGAGCATTTGCCTAATGCCTGATCAAAGGTGTATTTCCCTGGCTGAGGTGTGGTATGCATTATGGTTATTACCTGTCATTGACTCTGTATCCAGCACTGACATGTCCTTTATATATGAAAAGATCACTCCTGTGGCAAATATCTGCCCCATCAAGATTTCTAAAATGTAGGTACACATGATGTATTTGTTAGGGTGGGCAGGGATAGGAGGAAGCACTGGCTGGACTACAGACAAGATTCCCCCCACCCCCACTACAAATCAAGATGACCAACATCAAAATGGCGCCCGGAGAAGCCGGCTGACATCCAATCAGAGAGCCGGAATGGCGAGCTTTGCCAAAAGTGACAGCCACACAGCACCCTGAGTCCGAGGCTCACCAATGCTGTATCGCCACTTTGTTCAGAGGGGACCAATCCCCAGCTCTCACGGGAAGCCAATGGAAATAAAACCCCACCATTATTCCTATTCAGAGGAGGAGTTCTCTGATCTCCTCTGAAGAGCAGGGATTCTCATCTGGATGCATCTACTGGCATTTTTTCCCCAGCGGAGCCTGAAAGAAACCTTTCATTTGGTGCCGAAACCCGGGAGGAGTTATTGTCTGCTGAAGACCGCTCTTGTCCCACCTCCCCCGAGGAAGCCTCCGGGCCATCTCACCAGTCCATCTCACCAGTCCAGACAAAGAACCAGGGTAAATGCCATTGCCCTTAAGTTTCTGGTCCCTGAACACTGATTACGGGCCTCCGTCTGCTGGGAGAGACTGCTCCCACATCAAAACCGCAGCGCTGCGTTGGGGTGACCCTTCCGGGAGAGGCTGCTCTCCCCCGCTGAGAGGCTCTAGGCACTGGAGAAATGTCCCTGGGCCTAGATCTCCATTTTTACCAAACCGGATCAGCAGATTGGGTTGAGGGATGCCGATTCCCATCTGCTGCTCCTCGTGGGACCAGGAATGGGGGGGCAGGAGTCCAAGCCAGATCCTAAATCACCTCTAGGGTGCCTTCTGAAAAATTTGAAAGTAATTGATTTTGGCCTCAAGTGAAAACAGCTGATTTTTCTATCTACTATGGCCTGGCTGTTATATCATCTCGATAATCATGAAACCTGGCCCCCTGAAGGCGCTTTCGATTTCATTACCCTTGCTTTTGCAGATGGACTGGCAAATGGTCTGAGGCCCCCTACATTCAGGGCTTTTGGGTCTTGCACTCCCGCCCGGATCCATGTACCCAATGCTCCACAGCCCAAGTTCTCCTTGCTGGAGGGAACCCTGAACCCATCCGGCCTCCCAAGCCTACTGCCCCAGAGCCTTCCTCCTCCTCTGATTCTCTTGAAGACCTTGCTTCCCCTCCTTCTCTCCCTCTTTATCAGCTCCCGCCAATGGCTACTGCAGCCCCGACCCTCCCTTCTCAACTAGGTTCTCCCCTTCCCCCTGAAGACCTTTCTTCCCCAGTCAGCCCACATACTTGCTCCCGCCTGAATCTAGAGCCCCTACACTCCCGTATTTGCCCCCTCCGGGAAGTGGCGATAGCAGACAGTGTTGTTTAGGTCCATGTTCCCTTCTCACTAACTGACCTCTCTTCAATTGAAAAACGCCTAGGCTCATTCTCTACTAACCCTACCAATTTTATGAAGGAATTCCAGTACCTAGCCCAGCCTTATGACCTCACATGGCATGACCTGCACATCATTTTAATTTCCACCATGACCCTGGAGGAGTGCGACCATGTCCGTACTGCAGCTAGGACTCATGCAGACCAAACCCACACCACCAATCCCCTCATGCCAGTAGGGGCTGAAGCCGTGCCAGAGGTGGAGCCAGGCTGGGGCTACCAGTTAGGACAGGTGGGTCAGAGACACCGCAACCAAATGGTCGAGTGCCTGATAGCAGGTATTCACCAATCTGCCCAGAAAGCAGTCAATTGCAATAAGCTCACAGAAGTCACCCAAGGCCCCAGAGAAAATCTGGTGCTGTTTCTCAACAGACTAACCGAGGCAATGATGCTCCATACCCACCTTGACCCAGCTTCTAACACTGGGGCCGCTGTCTTAGCTATTCACTTTATCTCCCAGTCAGCCCCAGACATTAGAAGAAAACTAAAAAAGGCCGAGGATGGCCCCGAAACCCCCATCCGAGATCTGGTAAATATGGCATTTGAGATTTTCATAACTGGGTAGCAGAGGCTGAGGCTGCCCGCCAGGCTCGCCTACAGTAACAGGTAGCCCTGCAAACCCAGGCCATACTAGCGGCCCTGCGGCCGGCAACAAACACCAGCATAGGGGTGAAGTCTAAGTCAGGGCCAAAGAATACCCCACTGGAGGCCTGTTTCAAGTGTGGCAAAGAAGGGCACTGGGCTCGCCAGTGTTCTCAACCTCAGCCACCAATGAAGCCTTACCCCGATTGCCGACAGCTTTGCCACTGGAGGGATGCCTGTCCCCTTAGAGGCTTGTCCCTGGTGTTTCCACATGGGGATCCAGCTGATCAAGGTGTGGACTCTTCCCTGGTCCTGCCGGAACTTCTTGGACTCTTAGGCAATTTAAGTGGCCCAGACTCGAAGACACCCATCACCCTCACTGAGCCCAGGGTAATGCTACAGGTAGCAGGTAAGTCCATCTCTTTTGTAGTGGACATGGGGGCTACCTACTGTTTTACCATCTTTTTCAGGACCTGTAACTCCTTCCCAGATTTCGGTCATGGGGGTTGACAGGACCCTGTCTTGCCCCTAGTGAACTCCCCGGCTTAGCTGCAGTCTGGACGGCTTTCCCTTTTCTCATTCATTCCTTGTCATACCCTTCTGACCTATTCTGCTCCTAGGATGGGATGTTCTCCAATTATGAGGTGCCACTCTTCAGATCATGCAAAACCCAATCTCTTCTTCCTCCCTTATATTGCCGCTGTTAGAAAGTCCAATTCCTCCTCCAGCTCCACCCATTTCCCCTTCCCTTGTCAACCCACAAGTATGGGACACTTCTATCCCAACCGTGGCTTCTCCTCAATCCCTGGTCGTCATTCACCTGAAATGACCCAACGTTTTCCCATCTTGACCGCAATTTCCTATTTCCCACATGAATTTAAAAGGATTACAGCCTATCATCGCCCATCTCCTAGACCAGAAACTTCTTGTCCCTATTAATTCTCCCTGTAACACTCCCATCCTCCCAGTCAAAAAACCGTCTGGAGCCTATTGCCTGGTCCAGGACCTTAGACTCATCAACAAAGCATCATCCTTATCCATCCGGTAGTCCCTAACCCCTATTACTATTCTCTCATATTCCTCCTAATACAACCCACTTCTCAGTTCTAGACCTCAATGACGCCTTCTTCACTATCCCCCTACACCCAGAGTCCCAGTTTCTTTTTGCCTTCACATGAACAGATCCTGACACTGGTCTGTCACAACAGCTCACTTGGACAGTCTTGCCACAAGGGTTTAGAGATAGCCCCCATTTATTTGGTCAGGCTTTAGCTCGGGACCTAGCTTTCTGTGACCTAGGTTCCAGCAAAGTCCTCCAATATGTAGATGACCTCCTTCTCTGCAACCCCACTTTGTAAGACTCCAGACAACATACTGAAGATCTCCTTAACTTCCTTGCCCCAAAAGGATACTGAGTCTCCCCTGACAAGACTCAGTTGTCAAGCCAGAAAGTCACCTACTTAGGTCTCTCTCTTTCACCTACCTCACGTAGTCTCACAGTGGACCACACTCAGCTCCTCTGCAGTCTCCAACCACCTACAACAGGAGATCAAATTCTATCTTTCTTGGGGCTAGTTGGATTTTTCAGACACTGGGTCCCCAACTTTGCCCTACTCACCAAGCCGCTGTATGAAGCAGCCAAAGACACTCCTACTGGCCCCCTCACATCCTCCAAGCTAGTGCAAAAAGTCTTTACCATCCTGAGGGACATGCTGTTATAGGCCCCCTCCCTGAGTCTTCCCAATCCCTCCCCCCCCTTCCATCTGTTTACAGATGAGAGACAGGGAATTGTGGTTGGAGTCTTAGCTCAACTGGTAGGCCCAACATATCACCAAATTGCCTACTTATTAAAACAGCTTGACCCTGCTCTATGTGGATGGCAGCCGTGCCTCCATGCATTAGGGAGCACGGCTGAACTCAGGAAGGAAGCACTCAAACTCAGTCAATGCCAACCTGTTACTGTATTTTCCTCTCATCGCCTTACAGACCTGCTATCCCACTGAGCTCTCTCTCTTGAGCCCTTCCCATCTACAGGAATTCCACCTCCTGTTCATCGAGGGGACAGCCCTGTCTCTCCAGTTCTCACTGCACCTCAACCCAAGCTACCCTCCTTCCAACCCCCACTATGGACATAGAACCTGCCCACTCTTGCCCAGAAGTACTAGACTTCCTGGGTCAACCTCTAGACAGTATATCTGACAAGCCTCTCCTGGAGGCAGATGTCACTCTGTTTGTAAATGGAAGTTCAGTGCTCAGAGCTGATGGCTGAAGACAAGCAGCCTATGCGGTAGTAACTTTGACTGAAACCCTTGAAGCCAATAAGCTTCCTGAAGGTACCACCTCTCAGAAAGCCAAACTCATAGCTCTCACCTGGGCACTTACCCTAGCCCAGGGTAAGAAGGTTACTATCTACACAGACTCCAAATATGCTTTCTTGATTGTTCATAGCCACTTGGCTTTGTGGAAGGAAAGGGGCTTCCTCACTACTAAAGGTTAACCTGTTGTTAATGCCTCCCTCATTGCCAAGCTCCTCCAGGCCACAGACCTACCCACTGCCATAGCAGTGGTCCACTGTAAGGGTCACAAGGCCTCACAGGACCCTGTTTCCTGCGGCAATGCCCGGGCAGATGCTGCGGCTCGAGAACTCACCACACAAGCCCCGCCACACACCATCCTCTTTCTGACCACTGATATTCACCCCGCCTATACCCCCCAAAAGTACTCCACCCTTCTCCAGAAGGGCAGGCACCCAGGAAATGAGGGATGGGTCTTCCTCAATAGAAAAATAGCCCTACCCCAAGAACAGGACACTGCACTTCTCTCTGAAATTCACCAATCTTTACACATTGGTCCAAAAGCTCTGATGAGGTTTCTAGACCCCTTGTTTATTCATCCCACTCTTTTCCAAGCCATCAAGGAAGTCCACTCTAAATGTGCCATTTGCTCCAAGACATTGCCCAGGGAGGGATGAAGCCTCAGGTCGCAGGCTATCAACTACGTGGACACCTCCCTGGACAGGATTGGCAGGTCGACTTTATGCACATGCCTCCCCACTAAAAATTCTACTACTTTTTAAACTTTGTTGACACATTTTCAGGTTGGATTAAGGCCTATCCCAAGACAAGAGAAACAGCGGATACAGTAGCTGACTCCCTCCTCAATCACATCATCCCACGATTTGGGCTGCCCTCCTCTATCCAATTGGACAACGTCCCAGGCTTCATCTCCCAAATCATCCAGCAGGTCTCCTCCTCCCTTAGCATCACCTGGAAGCTACACATTCCTTATCATCCACAGTCTTCTGGTAAAGTAGAACGGGCTAACGGTATCCTGAAAACCCACCTAACCAAACTTACCATAGAAACCAGAAATTCATGGCCCTCTCTGCTCCCTCTGGCCCTCACTCGAATACGGGCAGCCCCATGGGAACCAACAGGACTTAGCCCTTTCGAACTACTGTACAGCTGCCCTTTCCTTATCAACTATAACCTGCCAATATATACTCCTCCTCTGGCCTCCTATCTGCCCTTGGTCTGTTCTTGAAGGAACACACCAAGGCACATCATAATTAAATTACCCAAGAGTAAAGAGAAGGACAGTATCTTAAAAGCAGCAAGAGAAAAGGAGACTGTTCCTACAAAGAGTGCCCATAAGACTCTCAGCTAACTTCTCAAAAGAAATCTTATAGGCAAGAAGGGGCTAGAAAGAAGTAATGAAAGGCAAGGTCCTACATCCAAGATCACTATATCTAGCAAAGCTATCAGTTAAAATGGAAGGGCAGATAAAGTGCCTCCCAGATAAAGTCAAGTTACAGGAGTTCATTTATCACCAAGCCCTTATTGTATGAAGTGTTAAAGGGACTTATTGAAGACAAAGATGAAGATAAAAATATGAACAGTGGACTTCCAGACAAGTTGGAGGCGTAGGTAGCTGCACTGTGCCTCCTCGAACAACCCAAAGGAAGGACAACAACAAATTTTAAAACAAAAAACAACCAGAAATGACAGAAAATCGAACTGTAAAGAAGAAACATTCATCCAGACCAGTAGGAGGGGCAGACGGGCAGCTGGGCAGAGAGGACCTGTGGCAAGGCAGCAACTGGAAGACCGGGGCGGGCAAGGAAGAGTCTGGTGGATCCAGCAAGGCGTCAGCTTGAAAATTGAGTAGTCTCACATTTGCATGTAGGTTAATCAGGAGGAACAGCTGGAGAGCAAGATAGACCTCAAAACCCAGGGTTCCAGCTCTGGGAAATAAAGCCTCAAAACCTCTGACTGAAAACACCTGTGGGGGTGAAGGCAGCAGCAGGAGAAACTCCCAGCCTCGCAGGAGAGTTCTTGGTGAGATCCAGAGGATCCTAGAACGTACACAAACCCACCCATCTGGGAATCAGCACCAGAAGGGCCCAATTTGATTATGGGTAGTGGGGGAAGTGACTGAAAACCAGAAGAGAGTGGAGCAAGCAGCACTGTTCCCTCTCAGACCCCTCCACCACACACAGCATCAACAATGCAGTGATGTGGGTTGCCCCACCCTGGTGAACACCTAAGGCTCTGCCCCTTACTTTGTAACTGGTATGCTGAGACAAAAAAAAAAAAAAAAACATGGCCCAAATGTAAGAACAGGTCAAAGCTCCAGAAAAAAAATACAGGTAAGCAATGAAGAGATAGCCAGCCTATCAGATGCACAGTTCAAAACACTGGTAATCAGGATGCTCAAAGAATTAGTTGAACATAGTTGCAAATTAGATGAAAAAATGAAGGCTACACTAAGTAAAATAAAGGAAAATGTACGGTGAACCAACAGTGATGGGAAGGAAACTTGGATTCAAATCAATGACTTAGAGCAGAAGGAAGAAACATTCGACCAGAACAGAATGAAGAAATAAGAATTCAAAAAAAAAAATGAGGAGAGGCTTAGGAACCTCCAGGACATCTTTAAAAGTTCCAACACCTGAATCATGGGGGGGGGTGCCAGAAGAAGAGGAAGAGCAAGAAATTGAAAACATTTGAACAAATAATGAAGGAGAACTTCCCCAATCTGGCAAAGGAAATAGACTTCCAGGAAGTCCAGGAAGCTCGGAGAGTCCCAAAGAAGTTGGACCCAAGTTAGCACACATCAAGGCACATCATAATTATATTAGCCAAGATTAAAGATAAGGACAGAATCTTAAAAGGAGCAGAAGAAAAGCAGACAGTTATCTACAAAGGAGTTTCCATAAGACTATCAGCTGACTTCTCAAAAGAAACCTTGCAGGCAAAAAAGGGGCAGGGAAGAAGTATCCCAACTCATGAAAGGCAAGGACCTGTATCCAAGATGACGATCCAGCAAAGCTATCATTTAGAATGGAAGGGTAGATAAAGTGCTTCCCAGATAAGGTCAAGTTAAAGGAGTTCATCATGACCAAGCCCTTATTATATGAAATGTTAAGGGGACTTATCTAAGAAAAAGATAAAAAATATGAACAGTAAAATGACAACAAACTCACAGTTATTAACAACCAAACCTAAAAACAAAAACATCAAAAACAAACTAAGCAAACAACTAGAAGAGGAACAGAACCACAGAAATAGAGATCACCTGGAGGGTTATCAGTGGGGAGTGGGAGGAGAAGAGAGGGTAGGAAAGTACAGAGAATAACTAGCATAAATGGTAGGTACAAAAGAGACAAGGGGAGGTTAAGAATAGTATAGGAAATGGAGAAGCCAAAGAAAGAACTTATTTGTACAACCCATGTAAAGGGGGAGAATTCAGGTGGGAGGGCATGTGCGTGGCTGAGGGGGATAAATCCGGGAAAATGAGACAACTAATAGCATGATCCATAAGAAATACTTTAAAAAATAAAATAAAAGCTGTAATTGAGAGCTATAGCAGTCACAGTCTTCAGTTTATTTGTGTTTTATTCTGTTTTATAGAGTGTAGAGAAAATTTTGATGTTCCCAAATAAATATTGGACACCATGGGGTGAAGGCTTTTTGTTTAACCCTTTGTCTTAGTATCCCAGTGTAGTCTTCAGTTAAACAAACACAGCAAGAAAATGTATATTCCCAGGTATCAACACACACTTCTCTTTCATACACACATACATTCACAGTGTTAACTTGTCAGTACACATTAACACACCAACAGTAGTTTCTGGTGTGTTAATATTTGGTATATAACCTATTTGAATGTTATGTGCTGTGTTTTATTAGTTTAAATATATATAATGAAATTAAAATCAGATGCTGTAGAACTGTTGAAATATGTCTACAATTTTAAAACACCAAATTATATGATAACCAGGCATCAAGCTTGATGAGACAGAATGAAGCGCTACAGAAGGTGAAAAAGGAAAAAATATATAGAAGGTCAATATGGATTATAGGTAGGGAAGCCTTCACAGAAGTATAATTCATGCTGGGCAATAAAGGACTGGCAGAAAATAAATAATAAATGTAGGTACTATATATTCTAGATTTTCCAGGACATCTTAGATTTCAAGTTTTCTCCTCTAGGTCTCTATATTTGTGTTTGTTAGAACAGATGATTCATCTTCGATTTTAAAGTGTAGTTCTACAGACTGATGGTTGCCAGAGGGGACAGAGATTGGAAGGCTCAGTGAAACAGGCAATGAAATTGAGAAGTAAAGATTGGTAGTTACAAAATAGTCATGGGTCATGTAAAGTACAGCATAGGAAATATATAATTGTCTAATCCCTATGTGGTACACTTGAAACTAATTTGAAATAATATTGAATGTAAACTGTAATTGAAAAAATAAGAACATTTAAAATAAATGAAATGAAATACAAAAAGTTAACAGGATAAAATAATACTGTCAGATTAAAAATGACTTCGCTAGGGCTGAATTGAAAAATATATTTCAAGGAGAACAAAAATATGTCTAGGAGGAAATTCAAGATGTAAAAACAAATAGTAAGAAAAAATGGTGAACATGTAAAATAAATGAATAAATAAAAATGTAGTTCTAGTAAATATTGGAAATACAAGCTTAGAGCATGAGCAAAAATATGGAGGCAGTATCAGGGTGCGGCATCTTTGAGAGAATTAGAAAAAGGCATACTTTCCTCTAGTCCAGTGGTCTTCAACCTTTTGGCATCAGGGACCAGTTTCATGGAAGACAATTTTTCCACAGATCGAGGTAGGGAGGATGGTTTTGGGACAATTGAAATGCATTTCATTTTTGTGCACTTTATTTATATTATTGTTATACTGTAATATACAATGAAATAATTATACAACTCTCCACATGCTAGGGTTAGTATGTGGACTTACTAAAACTGACTGAGATAACTGCACAGTGCTGACAGAAGTGGTAAATGAAATAATTGGCAGGCCATGCACAGACTAAAATAAGTGTCAGATTCTGACTTAAAGTCTGCCACCAGATGCAGCTTAATTCTCACTTGCCACTCATTAATAAGGTTTTTATATGAGTCTGCAAGTAATTGATTTATTATGGTCTCTGTGTAGTCACCCCCCTCTGCTAATGATGATTTGTATTTGCAGCCACTCCCCAGTGCTACAATCACCTGCTCAGCTCCACCTCAGATTCTCAGACATTAGATTCTCATTAGTAGTGCACAACCTAGATCGCTCATATGCACAGTTCATAGTAGGGTTCACACTCCTATGAGAATCTAATGCTGCTGCTGCTCTGAGAGGAAGCGAGCTCAGGCAGCAATGCCAGTGGCTATAAGTACAGATGAAGCTTCACTGGCTTGCCCACTGCTCACCTCCTGCTGTGTAGCCTGGTTCCTAACAGGCCACAGGTGGGTATTGGCCCATGACCCGAAGTTTGGGGAACCCTGCTCTAGACAGTCCTAGCTTCTCATCAAGCCTCACTCTTTGGTGAGCAGCAAGCAGCCTGAATTTCAGCCCCACTTACCCTCTTAATCAAGTTTCCTTTTGCAGTGAACCCTATGAACAACCGTGCAAAGCAGCCCTAGCAAGAATAAACATGGTTGATTGGAGGAACATGGGAACAGCTTCCTGGCTAAAGCAAAATAGTAGAAGGAAATGACTATGGCAGTTGAAACAGAGTTAGGCCATAAAAACCATACAGAGAGAACAATTTTACTGCAAAGTATTGTACTGATTGCTATTTACAGGAAATACTGAGATGATCAATGGGTCTTTTGTTCAGTCTTTTGCCAGACAATTACCTGAATGTTCAGGTAATATCTCCTTGTATCCTAAATAGCCTGCATAAATATACATACCAAATACAAATACACACATAATTTCATATGTTTATTCATTTTAAATATTTTATTGTAAAGACTGACACTCTAACCACAGCCTTTGCCTCTGTATACTATCTTCCTAAATCACTGCTTTTATCCTCTTGATCAAGAAATTATGACATCGCACAGATGCCTATGCGATTAAAAAATTCCCCCCACCTCCCAAATCTCTCCATAATGGGCTACCAGAAGAATTTAAGGTATAATGGTCAAATTGAAAGAGATCCGTAGTTTTCTCTGGTTTAATTTTGAGTTCCTGTTTTGAGCTTTCAGTGTCTGCACCTATCTTGAGGGCATGACAGGAGATTGAGGCTCCAACTCTCCCTAATATCTGTGATAGCCAGCTTGTACTCTTCTCAGTCAGAACTTAAGCCAGTAGGGGAAAGACACTTCTGATATAAACAGTGTACTATAGGGTCAAATTAATAGCATTTTCTCCATTTTGAAGGATCTCTCTATGCATTTCTAAGTGTACATTTCTCTGTAAATTTGGTTACTCCTTCCTGTATATCTCCGAGAGTATGTATGTATTTAAGGGTTTTTTTTTGTCAGTTTTCTTTTTAGTATAAGTGTTTTTTACTGTCTTTTTTAAAATTTGAAATAAGCTCAAACTTACAGCAACATTTCTTTTTTTCTTTTTAAAAGTTTTTTTTATTGTTGTTCACTTACAATGGTCTCCATTTTCCCCCACTATTCTCTGCTGCCCTAGCCATCCCCACCTGCCACATTCAATCCCATCCCCCCACATTCAATCCCATCCCCCCTCTTGTCTTCATAGGAGGGTCCTTTATACATGTTCTTTGACTTGACCCTTTCCCTTCTTCCCCCTGTTATCCCCTTCCCCTCTCCACTCTGATTCCTGTCAGTTTCTTCTTTATTCCATATGTCTGTTTCCATTTTGCTCACTTGTTTGTTTTGTTGATTAGGTTCCAGTTATAGATGAGATAATATGGTATTTGTCTTTCACTGCTTGGCTTATTACACTTAGTATAATACTCTCCATTTCACAGCAACATTTCAACATTTCAATAGCCTAAAACTGTTTTCTTATCCCTGGTTGGTGTAGCCCAGTGGATTGAGCAATGGCCTGCGAACCAAAGGGTTGCTGGTTCAGTTCACAGTCAGGCCACATGCCTGGGTTGCCAGCCAGGTCCCCAGTAGGGGGTGTGGGAGAAGCAACCACACATTAATCTTTCTCTCCCTCTCTTTCTCCTTCCCCTCCCCTCTCTCTAAAAATAAATAAATAAAATATATTTTAAAGTAAAAAATAAAACTTTTTTCTTTAACCATTTGAGAGTAAATTGTCAATGTGATATATTATATGACACCTAAATATTTTAGTGTATATTCCCTACAAGCAAAGATATTGTGTTATATAATCATTTCTTCTATTTAAAAATTATGAAAAATTTAGGCAACTGAAATGCTTAAATACATGTAATTTGTAACACATATAACTATATAAAACTAATGAACATATGTAATTATATAATAAACAAAGATAATCAACATGTGACCATAAATAACCCAGCCTAAGAAACAAAATATCACGATGCAGTTAAAACCACATGCATACCATTCCCACAGCCCCAGATCTACCATCTTGAATTTGGTATATATCATTTATTCTTCAGCTAGGGCCCCTAAGGGGGTTTTGGGTGGATTTATGAGTGCCCTGAAATTGTATAGAGAATTAGATACATATATGCATTTTTCTGGGGAAAGGTTCATAGCATTGATAAGATTTATATGGATAAAGGTAAGCCATGTGTGAAGTACCAGATTTCATGAAAAAAATAGCCTACAGTTAGTGCATATTTTTTCCTGTCACTTATTTTTTGTTTTGCTGTTTGCATTCTGGCCTTCTCCCCCAACCAATTTACTGAAATTCATTTCTTAAAGGTTACTTCCTAATCGCCAAATTCAATTCCTTTTTCTCACTCCTTATTCTCATTGAACTACCAATAGCATCATACTCTTGACTCACTTCTCCTTCTAGACTCTCTCCCTTGCTTCTGCTTTCTCTTGACATTCTTCAGTCTGCTCATTTGAAAAATATAATACCTGCTTCATGTAGTTGTGAGGAGTAGAGCTATAACATTGTTATAAATTATCTGGTTGTATGTGTTTAATAAACTGTAGCTAATATTGACAGTTAATTTTCATACCACTTTTGTGTGCCTTTTCATATCCTAGCACCCTGTTTAAGGTGTTGCTAATGGAGGGAGGTCATGCCAATAAGACAGCCTGTAATTACTACCTCAATTTCCTGCAATGCTGTTTATTAGCTTAGTAGTAGCCTTATACCTATAAGTAGTTCAGGTTAGGACAGAAACAATGATCATTAGAATTTCCAGGAGAAAATTATGTAGGTGAATACCAGTTAGCTTTAAATTGCATAGGGATACATATTTTAAATTTTACACCCCAAAGTTTGTAACACTATTCTCAGCCTGGTCACATGGTAAAAAGGTAATTTTCCCTTCCTGGTTCAGTTTTTTTGCCCACTCTGCTACTAAATAGATTGACAAATGAAAGTGCCAACTCTATTATGAAGGACACCTGATGACTTCTGGACATGCCATTGAAGAGCCATATGACTTTCAGTCACTATTTACTTAGAACAGAATGACAGGAAAGATTTATATCAAGTTACCAGTCCCCTGAGCCTTCCCTGTCCTCTTTATTTTCATGTCTATTATTAGCTGCCAGTAACAGTGATATACTTTTGTTCATATGCATAATAGAACTATACAATATTTGGAGGCAAAGCCTCTGAGAAGCACCAATACCCTTATTATGGCTAATCTGTGAAGAAAAAAGCTGCTGGGGGGTGGGATGGGATGGGAGTAAAAGACAGAAAACTGTACTTCAACAACAATTAAATAATTTTTCTTAAAAAAAAGAACAAAGCTGCCAAGTTATCTTTGACTTCTGCTAGGTAGAGTGCTTGACTTCATACCTGCCATCCCTTTAGTCAAGATACAGTAGGTTATGTTGCTGTAGCAAAAGACTCCCAGCATCTCAGTGTCTCAAAATAACAAAAGTTTATTTATGTTGACACTGCATGCCTATCATGTGTCACCTAGGGAATATTATGTAGTCCTCAAACTAGGATCCAGGTGGAACAGCCATCATTTGGAACATTTTTTATTGTCATGGCAGAGAGAAAGAGAGCTCTGGAGATGTCACACTGCACTACCAATTAAATCTTATTTCTGTATATGACACATGTCACTTTTCTCATATACTGTTGATCAAACTTGGTTAGGGACCAGTTGGAGGCCAGGAAGCATGAGCCTATCATGTGCTCTCAAGGTAAAAAGCTAGAAATATTCAGTCACACAGTTATTTGATGTGCCCTATAGAAAGATATCGCTGTTTCTCTTGCCCCTTCTCTGACCCTGGGACATCTTGCTAAGTCAATTCCTGTCAGTCTTATTCATTTCCTTGCTTTTGCAGAAATCAAACTACTTCTTATCAGTTTGGTAATTATTGTGTATGTTGTAGGCTAGGCTGTTTAATGCAAGGTGTTTTTCCCCTTTAATTTGAGTTCCTTCTGTCTCTTTGGTATTTCTACAGCTATTTGTGAGGTGACATACAAAGGTATTAGCTTAGAATGGCTGTGTTTCAATGAAATTTTCTCTTTTGGGCTCTTCCTCACCTCCTGCTATTTACATTCTGCTAATAACAGAATAGTTATAATTCTATGATCCTCTGACCATAAAAATCTGATTAAATGAAGGGTTTGTAGTTAGTTAGTATTAGAGGAATCTGAACTAGAACTCAGGTTTTCTGACTCAGTCTGTTTTCTTTTTATTACACCAGGTCCTATTATAAAGAAAGTTGTATAACTAGCAGCTGTGCAGTATACTCCCAAACAGGACTGGTGACAACAGAATCTGGTCTTTAATCTTGAATAGAAGGAATTTTCCATTTAAATGTCTCATTTTGAGTATGTTGATGAATTCCATTCAGGACATAAAATCAGATTTCTGAGATTCCTATGCTGATAAGTTTGCATTCTTTCTTGAAACAAACGAATGACTTATTCTAAATAACTCAATAACATCATCCTGACTATCTGTAAGACTTAAAGAAGGACTTTCACCACCTCTGCTGCATCTCAATCTAGAATAAGGCATTGTATGAATTGTGTTATTACAGGTTTATTCGTTACTAGTACTTAGGTTGTGAGACAATGGATTAAATTTTACAAATAGCATAAATGGCCTGGTGAGAGCACTAATAAATATGATGTCAACCCACATCAATTTGAAGTTTGTTTTTGTGTGAACTGCTGTGGGCTCTCCTCATGTATAGCTCACTATAAATAATGCTCTTTATTAATGTTCTTAATGTCCTTTAATAATGCTTCTTATCTTAACCAAATTTACTATTTATAATGGCTTAGGAAAAGGCCCAAGTCAAGGTGACTACCACTAAAAATCATAGGTAATAAAGGAGGCATCTCTCATATAAAAACAAGTCTTAACGCAGATGAACAGAGCTCTTGTCAAAATATCAATCAGAGTCCTGGCCAGTGTGGTTCAGTTGGTTGGAGCATTTTCCCATAACTGAAAGGTTTTGAGTTTGATTCCTAGTCAGGGCACATGCCTAGTTGTGGGTTCAATCCCTGGTCTGGGCAAGTGTAATTCCCAGTCCAGACACATATTATAGGCAACTGATCCATGCTTCTCTCATGTTTCTCTCCCTTCTTCTCTCCCTTACCCTATCTCTAAAATAAGTGATGGAAAAATGTCCTCGAGTGAAGGTAAAAAAATAATACATTTTAATAAAAGCTTTAGAAAAAGATTAGATATGACATTGGGGTCCCAGAGTATCTGCAGGTACCACAAACCTCCACCCAGGCTTAGTAGAGGAGTACATCCTTGAGGTTTTATGTAGATTTGATAATACATTCCTTATCCACAATTTCACTTTTCACAGTTTCAGATACCCATTATCAACTGCAGCCTGATAATATAAAATTTCCACAACCATAGACATTGTCTGCACCTGATATTCAATCAATGACAATACTACTGCTCCATGATCTAGAATCACCCAAAGCAGATAATCCCTTTTTTGACATATCATCAGAAGGTCAATAGTAGCCCAGTGTTATGCCACAATGCCTATGTCATTCACCTCACTTCTTCTGACTGTGTAGGCATTTTATCATCTCACATCATCACAAGAATGATGAATAAAGTACAATAAGATATTTTGAGAAGCAAAGAGATCACATTCATATGCAATATATTGTTATAATTTTTATATTTTATTATGTTAATTTCTTACTATACCTAACTTCTAAATTTTTTTCTAACTTCTAAATTAAATTTAGTCATATGTATGCATATATAGGAAAAATAATACAGGGTAAAGCCAAAAAGTAGGTTTACAGTTGTTCATATGGAAAATAATGCAATAATAAATAAATTAATTAATAATAATATTAATTATCAACAAATAATAAAGATTAAACTGATTTTTTTAATGAAAGGAAAGCTCTTCCTTTTTTATTTTTAAAAAGATTTTATTTACTTATTTTTAGAGAAGGGGCAAGGGAGGGAGAAAGAGAAGGAGAGAAAGATCAATGTGTGGTTGCCTCTCATGTGGCCCCCACTGAGGACACAGCCCACAGCGCAGGCATGTGCCCTGACTGGGAATCAAACCAGCGACCATTATGGTTTGCAGGCCAGACTAAATCCAGGCAAGAAGGGGCTGGAAAGAGGTATTCCAAGTCATGGAAACCGAAGACCTTCAACCAAGATTGCTCTATCCAGCAAAACTTTCATTTAGAATGGAAGGACAGATAAAGTGCTTCTCAGATAAGATCAAATTCAAGGAGTTCATCATCACCAAGACCTTATTATATGAAACATTAAAGGGACTTATCTAAGAAAAAGAAGATAAAAAATATGAACAGTGAAAGGACAGCAAACTCACAGTTATTAACAACCACATCTAAAACAAAAGCAAACTAAAAGGACAGCTAGATCAGGAGCAAAATCATAGAAATGAAGATCTCATGAAGGGTTAGCAACAGGGGAGTGGGAGAAGGAGAAGGGGGGAGAAAGTACAGAAAATAAGTAGCATAGATAGTAGGTAGAAAATAGGGGGAGGGCAAGAATAGTATGGGAAATATAGAATCTAAAGAACTTGAGACACATAGTCATAAACTAAGGGGGGGAATAGTAGGGGTGGGGGTGTGCAGGGTGGAGGGAAATGAAGGGGGGAATAGAACAACTGTGATGGCATAATCAAAAAAATAAAAAAATTTTAAAAAGTAAAAAAAAAAATTAGTATTTCATGATTCTTAAGGTATATTGCCAGCAGTGGAATCACTAGGTCAAAAGACAGTTCTATTTTTAATTTTTTGAAGAAACTACATGCTGCTTTCTACACTACCTGCACCACTCTGCATTCCCACCAACAGTGTACTAGAGTTTCTTTTTTCCTGTATCCTCACCAACAACTGTTGCTTGTTGATTTATTAATGACAGCCATTTTGACTGGTATGAGGTGATATCTCACTGTAGTTAATTTGCACCCCTCTGATGGCTAGTGATGTTGAGCATTCCTTCATATGTCTGTGGGCCATTTGTACGTTGTCCTTGGAGAGCTGTCTATTCAGGTCCTTTCCCATTTTTTAATTGAATTGTTTGCCTGCTGGTGCAGAGTCATGTGAAATCTTTATATATTTTGGAGATTAAACTCTTATGTGACATATCATTCATAAATATGTTCTCCCACACAGTGGATTCCCTTTCCATATTAATGCTGTTTACTTTATCTGTGCAAAAGCTTTTAATTTGATGTTGTCCTTTTTCTTTATTGTTTCCCTTAAATCCCTTGTCCTATGTGACATATCAGTTAAAAAATTGCTGCATGGGATACTTGAAATTTTCCTGCATACATTCTCTTCTTGGACTTTCATAGTGCTGCAACATATATTTAAGTCTTTTATCGATTTTTAGTTAATTTTGATATATGATGTAAGTTGCTGATCAAGTTTCATTTTTTTGGGATATATCTGTTCACACCTCCACATACCATTTATTGAAGAGGCTATTTTTACTCTATTTCGTGCTCCTGCCCTTTTTGTCAAATATTAATTGTCCATTGTCCAGAGACGTAGGTTTATTTCTGGGTGCAGTAGTCTGTTCCATTCATCTATGTGTCTGTTCTTATGCCAGTATCAGACTGTTTTGATTTCAGTGGTCTTGTAATAGAGTTTGATATCAGGTATTGTGATCCCTCCTACTTTCTCAAAATTGCTCAGGCTATTCAGGGTCATTACAGTTCCATATAAATTTTTGAAATATTTGTTCTACATTGGTGAAATATGTCATTGGTATTTGGATAGAGATTGCATTGAATATATAGATTCCTTTGGGTAGTAAAGACATTTTAATAATGTTAATTCTTTCAATCAATGAACATGGTATATGCTTCCATTTATTTCTGTCTTTCTTAATTTCTTCCTTCAGTGTTCTGTTTTTTTATGAGTACATATCTTTTACCTCCTTGTTGAAGTCGATTCACAGGTATTATATTTTTCTTGTTTCCATAGTAAATGGGATTTTTCCCTGAATTTCTGCTTCTGATATCTCATTGCTAGTGTACAAAATATGCCTTAATTTTTGAAGATAGAGGTGTAGGGTGATACATTTTGCCTCCTTGCACAAACAAAAGAAGGACAACAACAAATTTTAAAACAAAAAATAACCAGAACTGCCAGAAAATTCAAGTGAATGGAAGTCTGACCACCAAAGAGTTAATATAGAAACACTCACACAGATTGGTAGGAGGGGCAGAGACAGGCAGCTGGGGCAGAGATGACTCACAGCAAGGTGGCAGGCTGGAAGACCAGGATGGGTGAGGCAGCAACTGGCAGACTGGGTGGTTCCACATTTGTGTGAGGATAAACTGGAAGCAACAACTAGGGAGCGAGATGGACTGTGCAACCCAGGGTTCCAGTGAGGGGAAATAAAGCCTCAAAACCTCTGACTGTAAAAACCTGTTTGGGGTTGTGGCAGCAAGAGAAACTCCCAGCCTCACAGGACAGTTCTGTGGATAGACCCACAGGGTCCTAGAATGTGCACAAGCCCACCCACCTGGGAATCAGCACCAGGAATGCCCAATTTGCTAGTGTATAGTGAACAAATTCCGTGAAAGTGGGCCCGAATTGGAACAAGTGGCATTGTTCCCAGTCAGACCCATCACCCACATACAGCACTGCAAAGCAGCAAAGAAGCTTGCCCTGCCCTGGTGAATACCTATGTTTCTGCCCCTTAAAATGTAAGAGGTACACCAAGAAGAAAAAAGTGTGGCTCAAATGAAACAACAGATCAAAGCTTCAAAAACAGAACTAAGTGATAAAGAGATAGCCAACTTATCAGACACAGAGTTCAAAACACTGGTAATCAGGATTCTCGCAGAAATGGTTGAGTATCGTCACAAAATAGATGAAGAAGTGAAGGCTATGCAAATAGAAATAAAACAAAATATACAGGTAACCAACAGTAAAGGACTGACTCAAATCAATAATTGGGACCACAAGGAAGAAATAAACTTTCAGCCAGAACAAAACGAAGAAATAAGACTTCAAAAAAATGAGGAGAGGCTTAGGAAACTCTGGAACAATTTCAAACACTTCAACATCGAAATCACAGGGCTGCCAAAAAGAGAAAAGGGAGAGCAAGGAAGTGAAAACTTATTTGAACAAATGATGAAAGAGAACTTTCTCAATATGGGAAAGGAAATAGACTTTCAGGAAATCCAGGAAGCTCAGAGAGTCCCAAAGGAGTTAGATCCAAGGAAGTACATACCAAGGCACATCATAATATCACTAGGCAAGATTAGAGAGAAGGAGAGAATCTTAAAAGCAGCAAGAGAAAAGGAGACAGTTACCTACAAAGGAGTTCCCATAAGACTATCAGATGATTTCTAAAAAAAATCCTTGCAGGCTAACGGAAGCTGGAAAGAAGTATTAAACGTCATGAAAAAGCCCTGGCTGGCATGGCTCGGTGGATTGAGCTCGGGCCTGCGATCCAGAGTATCGAGGTTCGATTCCCGGTCGGAGCACATGCCTGGGTTGCGGGCCAGTTTCTAGCGGGGGACACATGGGAGGCAGCCATACATTGATATTTCTCTCCCACTCTTTCTCCTTCCCTTCCTCTCTCTTGAAAAATAAATAAATAAAATATTTTAAAAAAAAACGTCATGAAAAGCAAGGACCTACACCCAAGATTACTCTATCCACCAAAGCTATCATGTAGAATGGAAGGGTAGATAAAGTGCTTCCAAGATAAGGTCAAGATAAAGGAGTTCAGCATCACCAAGCCTTTATTGTATGAAATGTTAAAGGGACTTATCTAAGAAAAAGAGGATAATCAAAAATATGAACAGTAAAATGACAACAAACTAGCAAATATCAACAAGTGAACCTAAAAAAAATGAAAACAAAAACAAACAAGTAGAGCAGAAACAGAATCACAGAAATGGAGATCACAGAAATCACAGAAACAGAATCACATAAACGGAGAATCACATGGGAGGTTATCAGCTGGCAAGTGGAGGATTTAAAATGGGGAATAAGGTACAGGGAATAAAAAACATAAAGGGTAGGCACAAAATAGAAAGGGTGAGGTTAAGAATAGTATGGGAAATGGAGAAGCCAAAGAACTTATATGTACAACCGATGGACTAAGGTGTGGAAGTGCTGGTGGGAGGGTTTGCAGGTTAGAAGGGAATAAAGGGGAGAAAAAATGGGATAACTGTAATAGCGTAATCAATGAAATATATTTAAATAATGCCTTTAGTTTTTGAGTATTGACTTTTTTACTACTGTTTTGCCATATCACTTATTAGGTTGAGTATCTTTTTGGTGGCTTCTGTTTGGTATTCTATGTATAGTATCATGTCATCTGCATATAATGACAGTTTTATTTCCTCCTTTCCAATTTGGATGCCTTTTATTTCTTTTTCTTGTCTGATTGTTGTGGCTAGAACTTCCAATACTATGTTGAATAAAAGCAGTGAAAGCAGACACCCTTGTCTTATTTATGATCTAATGGGAAAAGCTTTCAGTTTATGCCCATTAAGTATAATGTTTACTATAGGTTTCTCACTTATGGCCTTTATTATGTTGAGCTATGTTCCATCTACTCTCACTTCACTGAGTGTTTTTATCATAAATAGGTGCTGTATTTTGTTAAATTCTTTATCAGCATCTATTGATATGATCACATAGATTTTGTCTTTCATTTTTCTTGTGATATATCACTTTTATTGATTTACATAAATTATACCACCCTTGCATCCCTGGCATGGATCCCCCTTGATCATGGTGTGTGATCTTTTTAATGTATTGCTGGATATGGTTTTCCAATATTTTGTAGAGGATTTTAGCCTCTATATTTATGAGTGATATTGGTCTGTAGTTTTGTTTCTTTGTTATGTCTTTACCCTCTTTTGGAGTTAGGATAATACTGGCTTTATAAAGAATTTGGGAGTTTGCTGTAGACCATTCTGCCTGGTTCTAGGAATTGTATCTCGACCCCTGTGGCTAAGAGTGAGGGACGACCTCTGGAATGTGAGCCACAGGAGACAAAGCTTGTCTCTGGTAGCAAACGCTGCCTCAGTTTCCTCTCCCTGCCCCCAAAGCTTGGTCAGAAGTCAATGACAGGTAAGACCCCTCACAGCAGGAGGCAACCTAAGCCAGACTCAATCACTTGGGAGGCCTTCATGGAAGGACTCGGGGGGCTGCAACAAAGAGGGAGCAATGAACTCTCACCCCCCACTTTGACATAGCCTGAGTCCCCATGTCCTCTGGGAGTACTGCTTCCTGGCTCTAACCCCCTTAAGCATGACTACCTGATGGGGAGAGGTGCAGCTCCTTGCTTTGCTAGAGCATGTCCTGGGGAAAAATCTGGCAGCAAAAGACTTGCTGATAAACCTGTGAAATCTGCTCTGCTAAGAGTGCTTTCATTCATATGTTAATGGTTAGAGCAGGAAACCCTAAAACTCTGTTCTTGACAGACTCTGACTCTGACTAAGCTCTCAGATTTCTTTGAAATGTTATCTACGGGTTGATCTTTGCCCCCCTGTATTCCTGTGTATTACAACCCAATAAAAGGCTCTGGAGGAGGGGGCTCGAGACCTTTTTCTCCTCAGAGAAACTGGATGCTGCTGGCCTTTTTCCCTTGAGAAACTGGCCACTGCTCATGGCCTTTTCCTCTGGGAAAATGGCTACTTCTCCCTAAGCAGATCACATCATGTCTCAGTCATATTTACTCTCATCTGTGGCACTCCAGGGGACTTGCAAGGAAAGTCACCCCCACAGGAGTTTTCCCTCTTCTCAGATTTTTGGAATAGTTGGAGAAGAATTGGGGTTAGCTCTTTCTGAAGTGTTTGGTAAAATTCTCCTGGGAAGCCATCCAGTCTAGTCCTTTTGTGTGCCAGGTGTTATTTTTATTACTGCTTCAATTTCACTAGTTCTTATTCATCCATTCATGTTCTCTACTTCTTCTTGACTCAGTTTTTGGGTATTATATGTTTCTAGAAATTTGGCAATTTCACCCAGATTTTCAAATCCCTTGGTATATAGTTGTTTGTAGTAATTTCTTACAATCCTTTGTATTTCTGTGGTATCATCATAATTTCCACTCTTCTCTCTGATATTATTTACTTTTGTCTCCTATCTTTTTTTCTTGATGAGCCTGATTAAAATTTGTTGATTTCATTTATCTTTTCAAAGAACCAACTCCTGGATTTATTCATCCTTTGAATTGTTCTTTTAGTCTCTATGTCATTTCATTCCACTGTGATCTTTTGCAGGGGGCTGTCTTAGTATTTTTTTTATTGTTATCCAAGTGGGGTTTACAGTATTTTCCCCAAAACTCTTCCCCCAACCCCAGCCATTCTCACCTCCCCCCTTTGATCCCAATCCCCCTTCATTTTGTCCATGTCTCCTTTATATTAGTTCATGAAAGCCCTTCCCCCTTTTCCACTTTGATCTTCATTATTTCTTTCCTTCTACTTGCTCTGGGCTTTGTTTGTGTTCCTTCAGTGCTTGTAGATGTAGGGCAAGATTGTTTATTTTTAAATTTCTATTTTTTTTTAGTTAAGTCTGAATTGTCATGAAGTTCCTTCTCAGTACTGCCTTCATTGTGTCCTATTGTTTCTGGATTGTTGTCTGCTCATTTTCATTCATTTCCAGGAACTTTTTGATTTCTTCCTTCATCTCATTGTTAACCCATTCATTGTTTATTAACATGTTATTCAGTGGCTATGGATTTGATTGCTTTTGAGTTTTTTTCCTTTAGGTTGATTTCTAGTTTCAGGCCATTATTATCCTAGAAAATGCTTGATATGATTTCAATTTTCTTGAATATGTTGAGGCTTGTTTTGTGTCCTATCATGTGGTCTATCTTTGAAAATGTACCATGTGCATTTGAAAAGAATGTGTATTTTTCTTCTGTGTGGTGAAAAGTTCTGTATATATCAGTTAACTCCATCTGATCGAGCGTATCTTTCAGATCCACAATATCCTTGTTGATTCTTTGTTTGGTAGAGCTGTCCATTATTGATAGTGGGGTATTAAAATCCTGTACTCTAAATGTGTTGCTGTGTATATGTTTCTTGATGTCCTCCATGGTTTTCCTTATATATTTGGGTGCTCTTATGTTGGATGCATATATTTTTACAATGCTTAGATATTCTTTATGTGTTCACCCTTCAAGATATGAAGTGTCCTTCCCTGTTTCTTTTTGTGACTTTTGTTTTGAAATCTATTTTGTCTGATGTAAATATTGCTACCCTGGCTTTTTTTTTTTCTTGTCTGTTTTCTTGGAATATTTTTTCCCATCTCTTCACTCTAAGCCTGTGTGTTATCTTTTGTTCTTCATGGGTCTCTTGTAAAGACCACATATATGCAGTTGTGTTTTCTTATGTCATTGTTTGGAACATTTAATCTATTTATACTTAAAGTTATTATTGACAAGTACTTAAACAATTCCTTTTTCCCCTTTGTACCTATGTTCTCTCTATTTCTTCTTCTTCATAAAGCAGTTCTTTTATCATGTCTTACAGTGTGGGAATGGTGGAAATGTGTTCTTTTACTTCTTTTATCTGGAAATCTCTTTATTTTGCCTTTCATTTATATGAAAGCCTTGCTGGATAGAGTAGTTTGGGTTGCAGGTCCTTGCTTTTTATCACTTGGAATATTTTGTGCCAACCCCTTATGGCTTTAGTGTTTCTGTTGAGAAATCAGCTGATAGCCTTATTGGAGTTCTCTTGTATATTACTAGCTACTTCTCCCTTGCTGCCTTTAAGATTCTTTCATTCTGTATAAATTTTGCCATTTTGGTTGTAATGTATCTTGGAGTATGCCTCTTTGGGTTCATATGATTGGAACCCTCTGTACTTCATGTACTTGCATGATTTTTTTCCCTAAGCAAGTTTGGGAAATCTTTTAAAAAAATTTTTAAAGATTGTATTTATTTATCTTTAGAGGGGAAGGGAAGGAGAGAGGGAGAGAAATATCAATGTATGGTTGTCTCTCGTATGTCTCCTGCTGGGAACTGGCCCACAACCCAGGCATGTGCCCTGACTGGGAATTGAACCGCAGTTATCTGGCTCACACACTTGTGCTCAATCCACTGAGCTATACCAGCCAGGGCAGTTTGGAAAATCTTTTATTATCATTTATTCAAACAAGTTTTCTATACCTTGCTCCTTTTTTTTCTCCTTCTGGTATCCCTATGATGCAGTTATTGATGTTTCATGTTGTCCCGAAGCTCCCATATACTATCCTCATTCCTTTTGGGTCCTTTTTCATTTTGTTGCTCTGAGTGTTTTTTCTGCTTTGTCTTCCAACACACTGATTCTGTCCTCTGTTTTATCTAGCCTGCTTTAATTCCTTCTAGTGTATTCTTCATTTGAGATATTTCATTCTTCATTTCCAACTGTTTCTTATTCAAGGTTTGTATGTTCTTTTTTATTTGATGTAGGTCCCACTACATTCTTTGTACTTCTAAGTTTCCTGAGCATCCTTATTACCATTACTTTGAACTTTATGTCTGATAAGTTGCTTACCTCATTCTCATTTAACTCTTCTTCTTTCCTTTGAGAATTGTTTCTTTGTCTCCCCATTTTAGTTCTCTTTGGGTTTGTTTCTATGTATTAGATTGATTTGCTTTGACATACTGTCTTGTGGAATGGCCTTATGTGTTAGGAGTCCTCTGGGACCCAGTGGTGCAGGCTCCATGATCTACTGATCTGGTTGCTCTAAGAATGTCCTCTCTGTGTATTATGTCAACTCTCCTTTTGTATTTGGGTCCTGATGTTATTGGTCCATTCATTGTGGGAACTCCCCACCAGCTGGCTGAGTGAGAGGTTGAACCCCCACTCCATGTTGTACTCTTTTATATAGGTGCTGGAAGAACAAAACAACACCAATAATAAGCAACCTCCCCAACCAACATGGCAATAGCAATAAGAGAGTAAAGAATAATAAAAGCAGAAAGAAAAATGGAAGAGTAGAAAAAGAATATGAGAAGACCAAAGGGAAAAAGGTGATTATGAGAGAAGAAATGCAAAGAGAACTAATATTCATAATTAATTGAAAGAGGAAAACAGGGAAAAGGAACACAGAAAAGGTAATAAAAATCTTACAGGAGAGAAGGGAACAGTTGATTAATCAAAGATAAGAGTAGAATAGAAGATATTGAAGAAAAATAGAGCACCAAAATAAAAGAAAAAGAAAAATAGATAAAAATAAAAAGTCTATAAAAAAGAAAAAGTAACCAAAGTGATGAAAAAAGAACCAAATGGATTTATCTGAGCAGAATTTAGATCTTGCTTTCTGGTTTCTCCCTCTGAAAACTGCCCTGATGTCTGAGTCTGGTGTAAGCCAATGTCAGATACTATGTACAATTGCCCCTCACCCACCTTTTTGAAGCTACAAGTGATCCACAGTTTGTGGCTGATTCTGCTGCTCTTGTCCCCTCCCAGGGTGGGCCAAGGTATTCTGCAAAGCTGGCTTTTATCAGCACTAGGTCCAGGGGTGGGTCAGCAAACTTCCCAAGTCACCACATGTTCCACCTCTGCCTGTCTCTGCCTCTGGCCTGATGTCAGTCTTAGCCTAGTCACTGACCCTACTATTTCTGAGAGGGCTGCTGGTAGAAACAGGCAGGTGTGATTCCTGGATCTCCTGTGGCAGACGTAAGGGATCTCCCATGCCTTTCAGACTTAAGGGATGGTGGTGGGTGTGTTCCCCCTACCTGGAGCCACTAGTCTGAGGCTGTACAGACTTATTTCCCTGTACTCGGCAGGGTGGGGCCCCTAGTAGGCCTCCAGAACCCAGATTTGGGGTCTATGGATGCCAGGAGGGAGTATCTATGTCTCTCTTTTGAGGTCAAACCACCAGTCTGTTTCCTAGGATAGTGTATGGATTGGCTGCGCCCCGCAGTCATTCTCTGTCAGTCCCTGAGTCTGTTTATGTTGCTGTCTTCTCAGCAAGTGTCATGGTGCTGGATGGAAGAACAGCAAGAAAAAAAATGCTGACAAAACAGAACACCAATACAGAGCAAAACCAAAAAAGAACCCAAAACAGTACTAGGTGGAACAAACAGGAATTCAGAGTGTGACAAGGGGAATTCCAGAGGGTGGAGAGAGCATTATGCCACAGAGTAAGATAATTACTTTCCCCCCCTGGAGGGGCTTGCTTTTCTCCGGAAAGATAGCTGCTTGTAGATTCCAGGTATATCTGGGCCCCCAAAATCCCACAGCTACTCCACCAAGGATGTCCCCAGTGCTTCCCACTCCAGACTCTCTTCACTTGACTCCACACTCCTCCACACTCCCCTTGTTGAGACCCAAAGTAGTAGCAACAAATATAAAATCTGTGCTTTGCCCCTTTAAGAAAAAAAAAAGATGTTGGGTTTGTGCCTATTGGTTTTTATTTTTCCCTGTGGAAAAAACCCTCACAGTGCAGATTCTTGAATCTCCTGTCTTGATTCTCTAGGAATGTCCTTTGTGTGGGTTATGTGAACTCTCCTGTTGTATTTGGGTCCTGATTTTTATCGTCCCATTCATTGGTCGGAACTCCCCTCCAGCTGACTTACAAGGGGCTCAATTCTTACAACATATGCCTTTTCCTTGAAAGGGCTTAAAGCATCGGTTGGATCCCCAGTTGGGGTTTTTACAGGAGGCCAGCCACTGATGCTTCTCTCACACACTGATCTCTCTCTCTCTCTCTCTCTCTCTCTCTCTCTCTCCTACCCTCCCTCCCAAATTAATAGACTCTATTCTTTACGAATCATCTTCTTTCAAGTCTTATATCCTGATGGGGTAGGGAAAAGAAAGGAAGAGTCCAGCAGCAAAATTGTGACACTAGATGGTGATGGAGCAATTGTGCTACTCTCTCCAGTGAGTCTTAGCCTTGCACTCCCACCATTGAACTTCCCCTGCAGCCCATGGCACCCTGGCCACCTTTCTCTACCCCCAGTGCTCTTGTTTCCTCAGCCAATCTGCAACCTCTTAAGGCTCTATCCAGCCTGTGGCTCCAGAAGTTCCTGGGGCAAGAGAGGTGAAAGTCCCTTCCACACTAAATACCATAGTTCCCAGACCCTTGATACCAGCAGCAGAGTGCATGGCTGGCCTGGTGCAGAGGGCAAAGAGGCATGGCTGGGCACTGAGGTGCTGCCGCTTCAACAGCTTCTTCCCAAGGAGGATTTGGCAAATTTCACAAAATTGTGTACTCCAAATGTGCTCAGCCAGGTGTACTAGGCTGGGTGGTGGCTCTACTAGAGGAGCCTGGACCCCCCTGCCTCCAAGTGCCCACACAGATGGATAGATAGTTGCACACACACCTGCACACTCACTCGTGCACACACTCACACATGGCCTCACACACACTAAACTGGATTTTCAAGTTGATTGCTCTGTGGTTTAGCTGCAAGACTGGTCTGGGGCTGGGAGCAAGAGCCATATTGGGAATTTCAGAGTATTTTCTGATTTTTAAAATTATTTTTCTGACAGATTGGCTATTTAGGAATGTGTTGTTTTAATTTCCCCCAATATTTTCTAGCTATGGATTTCTAATTTTATTCTACTGTAGTTGGGGAACACACTTTGACTATTTCTTTCCTTTTAAATTTATTGAAGTTTGTTCTATGGCTCAGCATATGGTCTTTCCTGGAAAGAGTTCCATGTGTACTTGAGAAAAAAATTGTATTCTGCTGTTGTTCAGTAAAGTACTCTATAACATCTGTTTGGTTTATAATGTAGTTCAAGTCCTTTATTTCTTTTTTTTTTATCTATGCCTATTTCTATCCATTATTGAAGTCAGAAATTGAAGTCTCCAACTGCTATTGTTTTTAATTTTCATTTTAAAACCTCACTTGAGGACATGATTTTTGATTTTAGAGAGAGAGGGAGGTAAGGAGGAGGAGAGAGTGATTGAAAGAAACATAGATGTCAGGGAGAAATATCAACATGAGAGAGAAACATTCTTCAGTTACTTCTCACACATGCCCTGACTGGGGAACAAACCCACAATCTAGGTAAACGCCCTGAGCAGGTACTGAACTCACAACTTTTTGCTGCATGGGACGACACTCAACCAACTGAGCCACATGCCCATGACTTCAACTGTTATTTTTGATTTGTTTATTTCTTCCTCTATTTCCATCATGTTTTACTTCATTTATTTCAGGCCTCGCTATTTGGACCATATATATTTATAATTGTTGTATCTGGCTAATGGATTGAACTTTTATCATTATCAAATATCCCTCATTGTCTCTACTAACATTTTATTCATATTGGCCATGCTGGCATTTAAATTGCAGTGTTTAGTCCATTTATTTTATTTTATTTTATTTTATTTATTGTTGTTCTGTTACAGTTGTCTCAATATTTTCCCCTTTATCCTCTGCTCTCCATCATACCCCCTGTACCTAACTGTTCCCAAACAGTCAATTCCCAAACTGTTGTTCATGTCCGTGTCTCATTCATACATGTTCTTTGTCTAGTCCCTTCCCCTTATTTCCACCATTGTACCAGCTCCATTACCTCTGGTCACTTTCAGTCTTCTCCATGTTTCCATGCCTGTGGTTCTTTTTTGTTCATTAGTTTTTTTCTGTTCATTAGATTGTACTTATAGGCGAGACCACATGGTATTTGTCTTTCACTTACTGGCTTATTTCACTTAACTAATATTCTCCAGTAACATCTACACTATTGCAAAAGGTAGTTACTTCTTTCTTTCTCCTGCAATGTTTTTTGATCCACTCACTTATTGATGGGTACTTAGGTTGCTTCCAGCACTTGCTATTGTAAACTGTGCTGTTATGAACACGGGGGTGCATAAGCTCTTTTGAATTGATGACTCGGGACTCTTAGGGTATATTCCCAGCAGAAGAATCTCTGGGTCAAAAGGAAGTTTCATTTTTAGTTTTCTGAGGAAATTCCATACCTTTTCCCTAGTGGTTTCACCAGTCTTCATCCCCTCCAACAGTGCAGCACAGTTCCCTTTTCTCCGTATCCTCTCCAACTTTTGTTTGTTGATTTGTTTATGATGGCCATTCTGATTGGTGTGAAGTGGTATCTCATTGTGGTTTTAATTTGCATCTCTCTGATGGCTAGGGATGTTGAGCATCTTTTCATGTCTATGGGACATCTCTTTGGAGAAGTTTCTATTCAGACACTTGGCCCACTTTTTAATTGGATTGTCTTCCTGGTGTTGAGTCCTATGAGTTCTTTATATATTTTGGACAGTAAACCCTTGTCTGATGTGTCATTGGCAAATATGTTTTCCCATATGTTTGGTTCCCTTTTCATTTTGATCATGGTTTCATTAGTCATGGAGAAACTTTTAGTTTTATGTAGTCCCATTTGTTTATATTTTACTTTATTTTCCTTGTATTAGGAGATACTTCAGCAAAAATATTGCTACATGGTATATCTTATATTTTTTCTTGCCTATGTTCTCCTCTAAGACTTTTATGGTGTCATGACTTATATTAAGTATTTTATCCATTTTGAGTTTGTTCTGGTGTTTGGTATAGGTTGGTGGTCTAGTTTAATTTTTCTGGCATGTACCAGTCCAGCTCTCACAATACCATTTTTTAAAGAGGCTATGTATATTCCATTGTATGCTCTCAGCCCTTTTGTCAAATATGAATTGACTGTACAGACTTAGGTTTATTTCTAGACTGTGTTCTATTCCATTGATCTATGTGTGTTCATATGCCAGTACTTGACTGTTTTGATTACAGTGGCCTTATAGTATAGTTTGAAGCCAAGAATTGTGATACATCTTACTTTGTTTTTCTTTCACAAGGTTGCTGAAGCTATTTGGGGTCTTTTCCAGTTCCATATAAATTTTTGAAATATTTGTTCTCCATCTGTGAAATATGATATTTTTTGGTAAATACCATTAGTATTTTAATAGGACTGGTTTTGAATTTATAGATTGTTTTGGATGAGATGGACATTTTAATGATGTTAATTCTTCCAATCCATGAACTTGATATATGCTTCCACTTATTTGTATCTTACTTAATTGCTTTTTTCAGTGTTCTATACTTTTCTGATTACAGGTCATATATAATGTCAAATTTTAAAGACATAGAGAGAATCCTAAAGGCAGCAAAGGAGAAACAGCAAGTAGTATATATGGGAGCTTCAATAAGCTATCAGCTGATTTCTAAACAGAAACACTACAAGCCAGAAGGGATTGGCATAAAGTATTCCAGGTAATGAAAAGCAGGATCTACAACCAAGACTACTCTATCCAGCAAGGTTCTCATTTAAAATATATGGTAATTTAAAGAGCTTCCTAACAAAAAAAAAAGGCTAAAAGAGAATATTCCACCAAGCCAGCACTGCAGGAGATGCTAAGGGGGCTGCTATGAAAAAGGAGAAAAAAGAGAAAGAGAAACAGACTGAGAGGGAGAGAGAAAGAGAAACACAGGTATGGAAAAAATGAAAGGAATAAGTACTTGTTAATAATAAACTTAAATGTTAATGATCAAATGCTCCAATAAAAAACATAGGGTAGCTTAATGTATGAGAAGACAATACCACATATATGCTGTCAACAAGAGACCCACCTAAGAATAAAAGATCTACACAGGTTGAAAGTGAAGGGATGGAAAAAATATTTCCAGAAAACATACAAAAAAAAAACTGGGGTAACAATACTTATATCAGACTAAATAGACTTCAAAACAAAAGCCATAAAAAGAGACAGAAAGTGTCACTATATAATACTTATAGGAACAATCCAGCAGCAGAATATAACCCCTGTAAACAAATACATACAAAACATAACAGCATGAAAATATATAGAAAATCTTAGAGGATTTCAAGAAAGATATTGACAGCAACACATTCCTCATAGAGGATTTTAACACCCCAGTGTTAAAAAATGGATAGGTCTTCCAAACCAGTAATCAGTAAGGATATTTTGGCACTGAATGACACTCTAGATCAAATGGACTTAATTGTTAAGTACAGAACCTTTCACCCCAAGGAAGCAAAATATACTCTCTTTTCAAATGCACATGGAACAATTTAAAAAATAGCCCACATGACACAAGGATACAATACAAGCCTCAACCAATTCAAGAAAATTGAAATCATGTCAAGCATTTGCTATGATCACAACAGATTTAAAATCGAAACCAACCGCAAGGGAAAAAGGCAAAAACATTAAAATACATGGAGACTGAATAATGTGTTAGTAAATAATGAATGGGTCAACAATGAGATCAAGGAAGAAATCAGAATCTATCTGGATACAAATGAAAATGAGTACACAACAACCCAAAATTTATGGGATATAGCAAAGGCAGTCCTGAGAGGAAAGTTCGTAGTGATACAGGCCTATCTAAAGAAGATAGAAAATTCTCAAATAAACAGCATAACCCTACATCTAAAACAACTACAGGAACAACAACAAAGCCTAGAGTGAGTAGAAAGAAAGAAATAAGATCAGAGCAGAATCAAATGACAGAGCATCTAAAAGAACAATTCAAGGGATCAATAAATCCAGGAGCTGGTTCTTTGAAAAGATAAATAAAATTGGCAAGCCTTTAACCAGATTCACCAAGAATAAAAAAGAGAGGGCCCAAATAAAAAAAAATTGGAAATGAAAGAGAAGAAGTTGCAACTGATATGACAGAAATACAAAAGATTATAATAAATTACTATGAAAACTATATTATAAGAAATTGGACAACCTGGGCAAAATGGGCAAATTTCTAGAAACATACAATCTGCTGACATTGAATCAAGAAGAAGCAGAAAGCCTTAATAGACCAATAACAATGAGAGAAATTGAAGCAGTAATCAAAAAACTCCTGGACTTCCGCCAAGATGGAGGCATAGGTGGAGACGCTGTGCTTTCTCACACAACCAAGTTTAGAGACAACTAAATATTAGCAACAGAAAACACAGCCAGAACACAGAAAATTGAGCTTTTTGGAAGTCTGTTAACAACAAATTCTTCAGCCTGACTGGTAAGGGGTGAAAACAGCAGCTGGTGGAGTGGAGTAGCACAAGAAAACTCGGTCAGACAGACTCAGGTGCGTGGAATCCAGGCGCAGGCTTGGACCTAGTGAGAGACCCAGCGACCGCAGGGAAACAGCGAGGGAGCAGGGCTGCGGGTTGACTGTGGTCGCGCATTCGTGCTCGGATAGACAAGCCAGGGAGTGGGCAATTGGACAGGACCCAGCGGGTCCCCGCGGCGAGCGGCAGCAGAGGGCACCACCATTTCCCTGCTCTGACCCCACCTCCACATACAGCGTCAAAACCCAGCGACCTGGGAGTCCAAGGCTCCACTCCTCACACTTAACAGCCACAAACAAACCAAAAATGGCTCAAGAAGATCTCAAAGCCCCAAAGCCTATAAATCTAAGCACTGAAGAAATAGCAAAACTCTCAGATGCACAGTTTAAAACACTGGTGGTCAGGATCCTCACAGAACTGGTTGATTATAGCCACAAATTAGAGAAACATATGAAGGCGAAACTAATTGAAATGAATGGAATTGCACAGGAAACCAACAGCAATGAAAAGGGAACTGGGACTCACATCAATGGATTGGACCAGAAGAAAGCAAATAATGGCCAAACAGAAAAGAGTGAAGAAGCAAGAATTCAAAAAAATGAGGAGAGTCTTAGGAACCTCCAGGACATCTTTAAACGCTCCGACATCCAAATTATAGGGGTACCAGAAGCGGGAAAGGAACAGCCACCAGTGGAACACTTATTTGAACAAACAATAAAGGAGAACTTCCCCAATCTGGCAAAGGCAATAGACTTCCAGGAAATCCAGGAAGCTCAGAGAGTCCCAAAGAAGTTGGACCCAAGAAGAAACACACCAAGGCACATCATCATTACATTAGCCAAGATGAAAATGAAGGAGAGAATCCTAGAAGCAGCAAGAGCTAAGGGGACAGTCACCTACAAAGGAGTTACCATCAGACTGTCAGCAGATTTCTCAAAAGAGACCTTACAGGCAAGAAGGGGCTGGAAAGAGGTATTCCAAGTCATGAAATCTAAAGACCTACAACCAAGATTGCTCTATCCAGCAAAACTTTCATTTAGAATGGAAGGGCAGATAAAGTGCTTCTCAGATAAGATCAAATTCAAGGAGTTCATCATCACCAAGCCCTTATTATATGAAATGTTGAAGGGACTTACCTAAGAAAAAGAAGTTAAAAAAACATGAACAGTGAAAGGACAGCAAACTCACAGTTATTAACAACCACACCTAAAATAAAAGCAAACTAAAAGGACAGCTAGATCAGGAGTGGAAACATAGAAATGAAGATCTCAAGGAGGGTTAGCAACAGGGGAGTGGGAGGAGGAGAAGGGGGGAGAAGGTACAGAAAATAAGTAGCATAGACAGTAGATAGAAAATAGATGGGGGGCAAGGATGGTATGGGAAATATAGAATCTAAAGAACTTGAGACACATGCTCATAAACTAAAGGGGGAGTAATGGTGAGGACGGGGGTTAGGGTGGAGGGGAATGAAGGGGGGAATAGAACAACTGTAATGGCATAATCAATAAAAAATTTTTTAATTAAAAAAAACTTCTGACACACAAAAGACCTGTGTTGTATGGTTTCATAGGAAACTTTACCAAACATTTAAGGAAGAGCAACTCCTATCCTTCCCAAACTATTCCAAAAATTTCAAGAAGAGGTAAGACTCCCAAACTCTTTTTACAAGGCCTGTATCATCCTAGTTCCAAAACCAGGTAAAGACAAAACACTGAAAGAAATGTACAGGCCAATATTTGTGATGAAGATAGATGGTAAAATTGTAAACAAAATATTGGCAAACTAGATCCAGCAGTACATTAAAAAGATCATATGCCATGATCAAGTGGGATTCATCCCAGGGATGCAAACATGGTACAATATTCACAAATCAATATACATAATACAGCACATGAACAAAATGAAGGGCAAAAACTACATGATCATATCAATAGATGCTTAAAAAAGCATTTGATAAAATCCTGCAACCATTTATGATAAAAACGCTCAGCAGGATGAGAATAGAGGGAGCAGACCTCAATATAATAAACCCCATAAAAACGAGGAATGTATAACCAACATTATATTCAACAGACAAAAACTTAAACATTCCCCTTAAGATCAGGAAAAAGAGAAGGTTGTCTGCTCTCACCACCCTTATTTAACACAGTATTAGGGGTTCTAGCCACAGAATTCAGAAAAGACAAAGAAATAAAAAGCATCCAAACTGTAAAGGAGAAAGTAAAACTGTCATTATTTGCAGATGACATGATAGTGTAAACTGAAAACCTTATAGGCTCCACCAAATGACTACTTAACCTAATAAGTGAATTTGGCAAAACAGCAGGATACAAAGTCAATATTCAGGAATCAACGGCATTTTTGTATACCAGAAATCAGATATCAGATAAACTAGGGGGAAAATCACATTTATTATAGCATCAAGAAAAGTAAAATATCTAGGAATAAATTTAATCAAAGAAGTAAGACTTTTAGTCTACTTTTTAACAATAATAATAGTTGTTATGGCTGGGCTTACTTGCTGTTTGCTTTCTATTTGACACCTCTGATGCCTACGTTCTTCTTTTCTTGTCTTCTTTAAGGTAATCAAATATGTTTTAAAATATTGTTTGTTTACACTCCATTTTATCTCATCACAGTATTGGCTTTTAGTTATGTTTCTTAGTTATTGTTTTTATTTTGTTTTGTGTTTTTAGCAAGAGGTTTTTTTGTAGTGCTTGTTTTAAGGTTTACAGTATACAATATACAGATTTATGGATATAGAGGTACAGAATAATTTGGCATATTTGGAAACAAGGATTGTTTTTGTACCTGGACCTCTAAGACTAATGTAAGGGTTACCATAACCATTAGTTAGAATAGAGTGATATTAATATTTTATTTATCAAGTACTTATTATGTTCCAGTCATTGTGGAACTGCTGTATACTCATTCCCAACTGCTGTGGGAAATAATTTAATTCCCGCAGCTACCTAAAGAGGTAGTTATGAGAAAACAGACTTGCTAATTTTCCAAAGGTCACATAGCAAGTAGAATGCAGATGCAGTATTTACATGTTGGCATACATAGTGGAGATAAAGGGGACATTATATATCATTGTTGGGTGCATTTGAAGATTTCTGAGGTGAGATGTGAGCAGACTTGTAGTTTAGCAAAATCACTCCGCTGTTTTATTGGAAATGGATTTGAGAGTACCAAAATGAGGGTTATGAAACCAGTGAAGACACTGCTGTTATGGTTTGATGAGAAATGATAAAGACCTGAATTTAGATAGTCATACTGGGTTTGAAGGGAAAGTTCAATCAAAAGAAAAAGAGAAATGTATGCCTCAGAATCAATATGACCCGATACTGTGATAATCTTAAAGAGAGAAAAAAAGGAGGAAAATTGACTGAAAAGTCCCTGCTTTGTGCTTCTTGTGTGTGTTAAGCTAAGGAAGAAAGAGCAAATGATCTTACCAAGTATTATACATAACAAATATCATAAATTGTATATGATGATATAAATATGTTAGACTGTATAATAATGCTATTGTTACCGATAATATTGTTGTAGTTGTAGTTGTTGTTAATGACATTCTTGTTACCAATAAATGTTTAAATGATTATGAATATGGCTAACATTTACTAAGTGCTAATTATTTCCTAGGAATTACAATATTTTTCTTTACAGACATTGCCTCATTCAAACCCCATAATGGCTTATGAGTTAAGTACTATTATTCTAATTTTGTGATTATGGAAGCTGCAGTACAAAGAAGTTAAGTAACTGCCCAAAGTCAAACAAGCTGGTAAATACTGGAGCTATATCTAGTTTAAAGTTGTATCTACTTTTATTTGGTCTGAACAGTGTTGTTAAAAATTAATTTGTTTTTGCTCAGGCTGGTGTGGCTCAGTGGATTGGGTGTCAGCCTGCAAGCCAAAGGGTTGCCAGTCTGATTCCCAGTAAGGGCACATGCCTGGTCCCCAATGGGGTGCATGTGAGAGGCAACCACTCATTGATATTTCTCTCCTTCCTTTCCCTTCTCTAAAAATAAATAAATACAATCTTTAAATTTTTTTCTAAAATGTACATTAAAATTAATTTGTTTACAATATGTAAAGAGATAATTCACATTTTAAAAGATATGTATTTTTCAGCTTTTTAATAATATGGGAAAATCTAGTTGCACATGGACTTAATGAGTGTCCCACGTTAGACAGGGCATAGATTCTCAGAGACCCTAGTACCTACCCAGGCTGCTTAAATCATTTATATTACTTGACTGTCTTTGTGGAGTATGAGTCACAATTGCCATGGTATAAGGCATACCTACAGTTCTCAGGAACTTTGAAGAAAAACAAGCATAGATTAAAATAATAAATAATACAACTTATAATTTAATAATACAGTTATTGAAGGAACAACATTTTAAAGGGTTAGACATGAACTGGGCCTATATAAAAGATGGCTTATATGAAGAGTGGAAGAAAATAGAATCATAGGTAAGGTTGATCTACTTTATGAAAAATAATGCTCTAACAATAACAAATAATAATAAATGCTTTACATGCACATATCTCTTTGAATCCTTTCAACAATCTTATGAAGTAGATGATTATTATCCACTTTTTAAAGATGAGGAAACTGATGCCCCTGTAAGTTTGGTCATTTTTTTTCAAGACACAGGGCTACTTTGTGACTCAAAAATCTTGAGCTGGTAATTTCTGGTTTAGTGTCCTAAATAATGTAAATTCAAAAAAGCTGAAAATTCGGACAATTTTTTTTTTATTTTCTAAGGGCACTTTGTAAACTGAGGAGGTAACAGTGTGGCAGAGAATTTTCAAGTAGGATTTGCCCTAGATGATCAAGATTTGCCTCTAAATTTCTTTCAGGGAGTTGAATAAAAGATGAGACAGATCAGTAAATGTGAAGGAGATTCCAAAAGTTAATCAATATTACAGATTCTTCTTTGCTAGATTGAGTAATCTTGGATGTAGATCCTTGCCTTTCATTACTTCAAATACTTCTTTCCAGCCCCTTCTTGCTTGTGAGGTTTCTTTTGAGAAATCAGCTGATAGCCTTATGGAAACTTCTTTGTAGGTAACTCTCTCTTTTCCTCTTGCTGTTTTTAAGATTCTCTTTTTATCTTTTTCTTTTTTTGAAATCTCAAAATGTTGACAATGTTTATTTCTAGAAGGTGAAAATATGGGTGAGACTATTTTTTATTTTGTGTTTTTCAGTATTTTTCTTTTTTTTTAACTTTTTTATTGATTATGCCATTACATTTGTTCTATTCACCCCCTCCATTCCCCTCCACCCTGCATACCCCTCCCCCACCATTTCCCCCTTTAGTTCATGAACACGTGTCTCAAATTCTTTAGATTCTGTATTTCCCCTACTATTCTTGCCCTCCCCCTATCTATTTTCTATCAACTGTCTATGCTACTTATTTTCTGTACCTTCTCCCCCCTTCTCCTCCTCCCACTCCCCTGTTGCTAACCCTCCATGTGATCTTCATTTCTATGGTTCCGCTCCTGATCTAGCTGTCCTCTTAGTTTGCTTTTGTTTTAGGTATGGTTGTTACTAACTGTGAGTTTGCTGTCCTTTCACTGTTCATCTTTTTAATCTTCTTTTTCTTAGGTAAGTCCCTTTAACATTTCATATAATAAGGGCTTGGTGATGATGAACTCCTTGAATTTGGTCTTATCTGAGAAGCACTTTATCTGCCCTTTCATTCTAAATGAAAACTTTGCTGGATAGAGCAATCTTGGTTGTAGGTCTTTGGATTTCATGACTTGGAATACCTCTTTCCAGCCCCTTCTTGCCTGTAAGGTCTCTTTTGAGAAATCAGCTGACGGTCTGATGGGGACTCCTTTGTAGGTGACTGTCCCCTTAGCTCTTGCTGCTTCTAGGATTCTCTCCTTCATTTTAATCTTGGCTAATGTAATGATGATGTGCCTTGGTGTGTTTCTTCTTGGGTCCAAATTCTTTGGAACTCTCTGAGCCTCCTGGATTTCCTGGAAGTCTATTTCCTTTGCCAGATTGGGGAAATTCTCGTTTATTATTTGTTCAAATAAGTTTTCCACTGGTGGCTGTTCCTTTCCCCCTTCTGGTACCCCTATAATTCAAATGTTGGAACGTTTAAAGATGTCCTGGAGGTTCCTAAGCTTCTCATTTTTTTTAATTCTTGTTTCTTCATTCTTTTCTGTTTGATCATTTTTTCTTCCTTCCGGTCCACTCCATTGATTTGAGTCCCAATCTCCTTTCCATTACTATTGGTTTCCTTTGTATTACCATTCATTTCAATTAGTTTAGCTTCCATATGTTTCTCTAATTTGTGACTAAAATCAACCAGTTCTGTAAGGATCCTGATAACCAGTGTTTTGAACTGTGCATCTGAAAGATTGGCTATTTCTTCATTGCTTAGATCGATCGGTTCTGGGAGTCTGAGTTGTTCTAGAGCCATTTTTGGTCTATTTGCGCAGTTAAGTAAGCGGAGCGAGGATGGGGTGACCCAGGTCGCTCGTTTGTGACGCTATGTGTGGGGGCGTGGTCAGAGAGGGAGCAATGGCGGTCCTCTCCGCTAGCCCAGTCCGTCCAGTCACAGCACTCGCCCCAGGCCGTTTATCGATCGGAATTGTGCAAGCCTGCTGCCCCGCGCAGGCTCCCCTCCTCACTGGATTATCGGCATGCAGATGCGCAACGGACCGCAGGCTGCCTGCCGCGCCTCTTCCCTGTGTGCTCCCGTAGCTTCGATCTGCGCCTTCGGCTGCTCGTGCACCACCCGTTCTCGCACCACCCGTTCTCGCACCACCCGTTCGGGGATTTTTTCTTGCCAACCTGCTCCGCTGCTGGCTTCGCTCCTCTTACCGGTTTAGCTGAGCATTTAGTTGTCTTTGGACTCCGTATTGTCGATTTTCTGTGTGGCTTGGTTGTGTTTATTGTTGTTAAAAATAGTTGTTCTTAGATTTGGTTGTGCACAGAGGCTAGGTGGTTCCACCTACACCTCCATCTTGGTGGAAGTCCTCCTCTTTTTATCTTTATTTTTTTCTTTTTCTTTATCTTTAATCTTGGGTAGATAACTCTATTCAGCAAAACTATCATTTAGAATGGAAGGACAGATAAAGTGCTTCTCAAATAAGGTCAAGTTAAAGGAGTTCATCATCGCCAAGCCCTTATTATGTGAAATGTTAAAGGGACTTATCTAAGAAATATAAGAAGATAAAAAACTATCAACAGTGAAATGACAAGAAACTCATAACTATCAACAACTGAACCTAAAAAACAAAAACTAATCAATCAACTAGAACAGGAACAGAAGAAGAGAAATGGACATCACATGAAGGTATTCAGTGGAGGGGGAAGGGAGGAATAGTAGGGAAAAGGTACAGGGAAGAAGAAGCATAATTAGTAGGCATAAAATAGACAGGGAGAGATAAAAATGGTATAGGAAATGGAGGACTCAGAGAACTTGTATGTCCATTGACTTGAACTAAGAGGGGAATGCTAGAGGGTTTGGGGGTGCAGGGCGGAGGGGGAATAAAGGAGGAAAAATTGGAAAACTATAATAGCATAATCAATAAAAATACTTTTAAAAAACAAACAAAATGACTGAGTGAGTAGAACAATGAATCTGCATCAAATTTTGTATTAAGCTTCGACATTCTTCCACAGAAACTATTGGGATGATTCAGAAGGCTGCAGCTATGGGCAACTGAGTGGACAAGATGTCTCATGCAGTTTTTTGATGAAACAGCAAATTGCCCAGGTGACTCAGCCCAACTACAACCCAGATTTGGTACCCTGTGACTTACGGATTTTCCCAAAACTAAAATAACCTTTCAAGGGGAAGAGATTTAGACCACTGATGAGATTCAGGAAAATACACTAGGGCAGCTGATGGGGATTGGGAGAACTGTGTGAGATCCCAAGGTGCCTACTTTGAAGGGAACTGAAGTATCATTGCCTATGTACAATGTTTCTTGTGTCTTTTATCTTTTTCAATAAATGTCTCTATTTTTCATAGTACATGGCTGGATATCTTCTGGACAGACCTCATATATACCTTTCTCCTTATTCAACTTCAATTCTGCCAGAAATGTGGCAGCAGCTTCTTCATCAGCAGACCCAGTCTCCCTAGTAAGTGTTATATTTTTCAGCCCAAAACTATTCCCAAATCTGTGCAACCATCCCTTACTTGCAGTAAATGGCTTGGTTTCACTCTTTTCAGGGTATCCCTTGAGGAAGTCTTTGCATATGTTCAAAGTTTTCTGGTGTAACACATTGTCATCAATTGGAACATGCTTTCTGTTTATGCCTGTTTGTCTCCCACAAATTTAATGCCTTTCCATTTTAACTAAGCACTTATCATACAATGTGGTAGTAACTTTTGTGGTTTGAGGTTGCCTGCAAAACTAAACACAAATGTTTTATTTTCCCTTCACAATTTCATGGATAGAAGATTCATTCTTACCATAGATCTTATCGATGTCAGCATATGATTTATTTCTTTCCTTATTTAAGTCAAGAACTTTCACGTTTTCACTTAAAGGAAGCACTTTACAGGACTTCTGCTTGGTATCCTAATTATCAGCATCACTACTCTTGCTTTGTGACATTGTTAAGTAAAATAAGGGTTACTTGAACACAGCCACTATGATACTGTAACAGTTGATCTGATCTGATATGCTGGACGAAGGGACGATTCACATTCTGGGGGCCAGTCACAAGTTGACATGATATTTCTTCATGCTACTCAGAATGATGTGCAATTTAAAACTTATGAGTTGTTTATTTCTGGAATTTTCCATTTAATACTTCTAGACTGTGGTTGACTATAGGTAACTGAAACTGCAGAAAGCAAAACCATGGATAAGGGGGGAACTACTGTCATCTTCTCTTATGAGTTATTGTTTTCCTGTCCCCCATTTATTAGTAGTTTGTAAGCTCCTGTGAGATGGAGCCAAATGCTGCCTTGTATGATATGCCCTTGTGTTTCCAACAGCACCACGTGCATAGTAAGACACTAGATTAATGGATTGATAATTTCATGTAGAGGATAGTCGTAGTTGAACAGAGTGCAAAAGTGAGATTCACAGTTGGATATTGGCATGAATGAAAGCATGTGGGGACCCCAGCAATTGAACTGAAAGAAAACTAGGTAGATCTCTGAAGTTGGAAATTATTTGATGTAGCCACCACACAAACCAAAACATCTCATTGCCTCCAGATATGATTGACACAGCTGTTGGTGTGTTTAGAAATATTGCCTTTTTAAAGTTAATGACTTTTGTCCATCTGGGTCCAGTTTTCTAGAAGCTGCTCTGAATATAGCAGCTCTGGATCAACTCTTGTGACTCTATACGAGTAAGGTAAGTGCACAGGATATCTTTTTTTATTTCTTTAACTACAAATATGTTCTGCAGGTGGTATTTCCCTGAAACCTGTACTTACCCAAAGCAAAATGGGAAGTACTTTAGTTATCCTGAACAGGTGAGCATTTAAAATGAAAACTACATTTGCTCACTTGTGCCTACTCTTCAGTATCTTGTATTCCATATTTTTACATTGCTTCAGCTTTAAGCCAACAACTTGTTTTGAGTTCTGAAATACAGAATGGGCACCTAGTAGGCACTTAATGAAATTTTCCAGGTTTAGCTGACTTAGATAAATAGACTATAATGTCTAAACCATCTGTGTTTAATTTTAACAAGAAATTATTAAAGATAGACATGATCATAAATCTCCCAGTATAAGGTACAGTATTATGTGGATAGTATAGACAGTTGTCTTCTATTACCTTGGAAGACAGGATAGTGGGAAAAAACCTACAATTGTCACTTGTCCAAGGATTTTATGAAGGTAATACTAGCAGAGTGGTTAAAAATAGGGATTCTGGTGTCAGATATATCTGGATTAGAGTCCCAGATATGATCACTTATTAGTTGTGTGTTCTTGGGTAATTTACTCCTTTCTCTGCCATTCAATTTTCTCATCTCTAAAATGAAGGGAATAATATTGCCTACTTTGTGGTGTTAGTTTGAGAATCAAATTAAATGATGCAGGAGACTTGTGCAGTTTTAGAAGGTAGAGAAAGAGCAAGTAGAGATTAAGAGCTTAGTAATATTGGAAATGGGGATGACTAATTAGCAAGGACTTGAAGGTAATATTTATTTAATTCTATGGGTCGATCAGCTTCCCGAATGGTTTGGGGTTCTGCTTTGTCTTGAACCATGTTGAAACTATACAGTGGGGCAAAAGTAGGTTTACAGTTTTTTGTATGGAAAATAATATAATAATTAACAAATAATACGAGAATAAACTCTGTGTTTGTGTACTTGCAACTGTAAACCTACTTTTTCCCAACTCTTTACAGATCCCTAGGACTCTGAAGCTATTTCTACCTTATGCCCCATTGCCATGCCTAGTCTAGAAATTCCACTCTTTGGAAAGGTTGTGTACTCCACTTCCCATTTCAGCTACTTTATTCTACCTATGCCTTATGCTATGCTGTGTTGTCAGCTCATGGACAGAATTCAAAAGACAGGATTGCTAAATAAATACTTCTACTCTATTTTGTCTGCAATCTCCCAAATCAAAAAGAATATTGATTGAGTTTTATAATAAGAAATCAAATGAGACAATTTCTAAAGAGTAATTATCCATCAAACTTAGGTCTGCTTAGATGTTACAGGTAAAACAAGGTGAAGCCATATTAGTTCTCAAAGGAATTTTTGTTGTTTCCTAGTTACTTTACCTATCAGTGTTCATGCTCCCATTCAGCAAATGCCTACTCTGTACTACATGCTGTACCTGGCCAAGGAAATACAGAAATAAATAATATATTCTCCCTGTTCTTGAAGAACTTACAGTCTAGAAAGGGAAACAGACAAGAAAACTGATATTGCCAATACAGAATTCTAAATGCTATCTGTTGGGGTGCTGTGGGAGTCTAAGACACCCTAAACTATGTGGAGAAGAAGTCAAACAAGGCTTCTTGGGGAACCTAGTGCAAGTGATATGATATAGAAATAACTTTGAATCTTCTTTCCATCATTTGTAAAGTTTGATATTTTAACAATTATTTTAACACATTTTTAAGATATAGCCCATAACTGATTTTAACAGATTGATGTGCTATAAAGGTTAAAAGTCTATAAAATACCTTCCTAACTAGGGACTTTCTCTGTCCCCAGGTAACCCTATTCTGGCCCATCATATGCTTAACTTCCAGAGCTACTCTTCTAAAAGTTCCCAGAGAAGAAATGTCAAGTTGGAGTTATCCAGGAGAAGGGGCAGGCAAAGGAGCAAGGAAAGGAAAAAGGGGTGTTATTACATGTAAAAGTAACAATGTACACAAAAGGAAGAAGATGAAAGAGGAATTTTTAGTGTAAAGGGCAGTTGTTAGAGGTGACAAGAGAAGGACTGAGAAGTATATGTAGAGGGCCTTGTCACGGTCAGGAAGTTGGAGTTCATCCTGTAAGATAATAAGTAACCCTCAAAACAGTTTTATGAAAGAATGACCATCTATTTCTTGTCATTGTCCTATTTCAGTGTTTGTCAGGTATGAAAACTGAGGCAAGGGGTACAAGTGGAATTTTACCAAATTCCAGATTCAAATGACATTTTAGGGCCCAAACTGGTATGGGATCAAAGGAAGCCACCTATCTACCTCTGGGTTAGGGACTGTAAAATAGCAGGTAGAGGAGGCCTAGCCTGTTAGTTGTAGCTTTTTGGATCATGTGTAGCATAGTCTTGTTCCCAGGTTTTAAAATGATAAAATTCTACCACATGTATTCCAGTTCTAACATTTCTTTTGCTTTTGCCCAAATCCTGTGTATTTTCAGGTTCTCTGACCATCATTGTAAGCATTCATTGAGTAATTATAGTTGCCTGTTCATACATATATATGTATTTTGAGAAGATAATACTGAAAACAATGCAACAGCTAAAATGGAATAAAGGACAATCTTGAAGGACAGGTGGAGTGGATAAAGGACAATCTTGAAAGGACAGGTGGAGTGGACAAAAAATGTTTAGAGTTCAAACCCTTTCTTTTTTGGCTTTAAAAGGAATTGAATTTTTTTTCTACACTTTGTTGTTATAGCATGAAGGCAATGAGTTCATATTTGTAGCTACTGTATTTTTAGGTTTTATTTTTTATTCAGATGAAAGATACCACTTCTGCTGTTATTATTTTAATGGATAAGTATTACAGTTAAAAAATTCCAGGGAAATGAAGAATGATGATTACACCCTTGAACCAACTGTCTGTATTGATGACATGTTGCTAGCTTCTTCAGACTTTTAATCAGACTTTTACTTAGAGAACTCTTTAGGTGAGTGATGGAAGCTTGAATTTATGGTGGTTGTTTATGAAGAGGATTAATATTCTTACACTCTGGTATTTCTGAACCCTTTTTTCTAACACTTTTGAGTGTTTTAGAAGAGTTTAAGTTTGGGGGTTCAGGGACAACTCCATAGATCACAATTTCTTGGTTTCAATTTCATTCAGTATGAAGTGGTTTCTTGCACTGCTCATAATTACCTGCTTCTTAGCAGCCCAGTTACTGAGTTAGCCCCACAGCTTCCTAGGTTGTTTTGTAAGACTTTTCAGTGTGTGTCATGACAATTTCAAGTCTTAAGGATAGATTCTTGCATTGCTTGATTACCTTCCTAAAATATAATTGGTAGGGATTTTCCAGCAAGACTGCCTGGGTTTCAACTCTAGACCTGCCATTTACTGGCTGTTGACTTTAGTCTTGCAACCTCTCTTTGTCTCAGTTTCTTCTGAAAACTGGGGTTATTAATAGTATCTTAGCCTCTTAATAAGAGATTGTCTAAACTAGGCCTTAGAGATTTCTCAAAGAGAGCATTGTTTGGCGATTTCAAGGTGGGCCTCCTCTCAGACCTTCAGGTTGCCATAGAGATAGCATGTTTTTCTTCCTAAATGATGTTCGCTTGTAATCTCAGAAGTCTGTTCAGCAAATTAGCACAGATGATTTGGGACCTTGGAGGGAATGGCTATGTCAGCTCTGGGACCCTGATATGGTACAAAGATCTAGTTTGTTAAATGAAGTAAGGAAATAAAATCTAAGACCATCCTAAGAAAAAAGCTATCATTGAAAAGCCTTTTCTTTTCCCCTCTGGTGAATGAGGGTGTGTTAATGTGAGGGAAAAAGGAAGATTTCTAGTTAACAGGGTTTAAAATTCAGGGATGTAATGCGCCTGTAGAAGTAGTTGGCACAGAAAGTAACATTTCTGAAAAAAATAAACATTTTCAGAAGTTGTTAGTTAATAGTCAGTGCCATATAATAAAACACTTATAGAACTGCACTGAGTAGCACATAATTGCTTCATGGTATTTGTTGCTTTTAGTTTATATGGGTACAGGATATGGCACAAATAACACATTTTTATTACAAAATCTTATATTACAAAACATGAGCATATAATTCTGGAACATAACAATATCACACTCAAGCACACCATATGACATTTTAGGTGAAATGTTCAAGTTGCTGTCCATCTCATGCAAGACATTCACATACCCTACCAACCACTCAAGCAAGCCTTATTTTTGCCAGACCCTGTATATGCTTCTTGCTGGTAAAGACCATATCTTAACATTCCTTTTGCATCCTGCATAGCACATTAGCCTATCTCATATGCAAAGTTTCTCTCATTTTCCAGCTTTCTTATATTAATATTTTTAAATTACTTGTCTTATAGCATTACTTTCTATCTTTAACTGGCAGGATGTTCCCTTAAATTTAACACTAAAACCCTTTTAGGATCTATCTTTCTAGCTTACCTTCCCATCAATTCCATAATGTATTCTAATCTCAGACATCCTGGAGTGTTTAACTTAATCTTGTATTTCCTGGATAGTCCCTGTGCCTTTTTGGTTCAATCTTTTCTACCACCCCTTCCCCCACTTAGTGTTTGCTCATACTGTTCCTTCCCTCTGGAATGCCTCTCCCTCACTGTAAAATCTTTATCTAATGAAATTCTTCCCATCTTTTAAAGTTCTTTTAAATGCCACCTCAGTGGGAAGTGAACTTTTGGTGTTGTAAATTCCCTTAGTTTTTTCTCCTAATCTTTTCATCCTCCTGAGGCTTAATATAAGGCTTCCATGCAGGTATTCAAATATTTATAGAATTATAAATGAATTGTGGGTTGATTCACATATATCCCAAGGTCATTATTATTGGTTTAGGCTAATTTCTGAAGAAAAGTATTGGATTTATCCACCATAACTCCATACTTTGCAGAATTTATTTTTTATATCTATGAGAGCACTTCGGTTCTAGAGTTATTTTATATCTACCCCTGTACCAGGGCAATTAACAGAATTGCTCTGGTGCTTGTGCTTCTTAAAAAAATGCAGCCTTCCAATACTTTCAGATTGTATCTGGGCTGTTCTCTTTTGGAGAGGATTTCTGGCTTCGCAATCATTATTAGCTGTAAATCCTTGAGCAAGTGACCTAATATCTTTGAATCTCATTGTCCATTAATGTAAAGGGAACAAAATATAAAACAAACATAAAACACCTGGCTAATCCCAGCAATGAGAGCATTAAACAAGATAAAGTATATTAAATACCTAGCAAAGGGGATAGTAAATGTTAATTCCCTATCCTTCTTTTTTTTAAGACCCTTCATTTATTTATTTATTTATTTATTTATTATTTATTTATCTTTTTTTAAGAGAGGAAGGGAAGGAGAGAGGGAGAGAAACATCAATGTATGGTTGCCTCTCGTGAATCCCCTGCTGAGAACTGGCCTGCAACCTAGGCATGTGCCCTGACTGGGAATTGAACCGCGATCTCGTGCTTTGCAGGCCTGCGCTCAATCCACTGAGCCACTCCAGCCAGGGCCTTATCTCTCTTTTATTATCAATATTTATACTGCAAGTGATGCTATCCCACTATTTTTAGTGCCAATGAATTCATACTGGGTTATAAATATCTAATGGGGTCTAGGCAACATCTTATAAATGTCTTAGTAAATCAGGTTTTTCCTAAGGTGGTTTTTTTGTTGTTGTTAGAGACAAGTAAGAACAGGCTTAATACTAACGGTTAACATTTACTGGTGCCTACTACTGTGAATGCTGAGAATGATATCATCTAATCCTAAGGATAGCCCTGTAACAAAGGGATTATTTTTGTTATTGTTATTATCACTATTTTAAAGAGGAAATGGAGACTGGGAGAGGGTAGATAACTTGCCTGAGGTCACACAGATGCTAGTAAATGCATAGCCAAAATTTAAACCAAAGGCCTTCTTCTTTCTCAAGTCTGAACCTCTAACCTCTGCCTGTCCAGCTCTCAATCATAAGCTGTCTCTGTCTGGAAGGGACCTTAGACATTGTAGTCTAGCCCTCCCATTGTAGAGATGGAAGAATTGAAGCCAAGGAGGGAGAATGAGATACCCAGATTGCTTACAACGGAGCCAAGAGATTGAATCCAACCTCTGCAGTTTTTACATCAATATAGTTTTGCTGTGATACAAATAAAAGTTTTCACTCCCCAATTCAAGCATTAGACAAACAATGGCTCTGCTGAATTAGGAGGAAAGACTAGATATTCCCATGCTTAACAACTAGCTCTCTGTAGGAGGAGAAGAAAGCCCCGATTTGTAGCATTTGCCAATTTCCACCATATAAATACTCCCACCAAGGCTGATCTCAAGCCATCAATATGATGTCACTGAATCCAGAGTCAGGAAGAGATGTGCACAATCCAAAGTCTTGAGTTGATGTGAGCTGGCTGTAGCACTGCCTCCATCTTTATAGAGAATGAGAAACCAATCCCTGAGTATTGTTCCAATGTATGATGCCAATAGTCAAGGGGAAAAATGAGCCTTTCTTATAGGCTAGGATTCTGAAATTCAGTAGAATTGATATTCTGGCCGACTTTTCTTTTAGAGTTTAGGACTGGCTCTATTACTGATATTGAGCCCCTGCCAGGGGACTCTTGTAACTTATTTATAGAATCTTTTTTTCCCAAAGGGTACATGGATGTATTATGTCATGCTCTATCTTTAGAAATGCAGATTCTTTTCTCAAATACAATCTTTGAAACTGAAGATGAATTAAAGCACTCAAAGTACTTTGTTTTCCTTTTTAAAATTCTACAACAAAACCCCTTTAAAACTTATTTTAAATACATGTTTATTTTAGGAAATTTAAAAATACAAGAAAATAAAATAGATAATAAATCATCTGTCATTCCAAAATCCATAGATAAACATGGGTAACATTTTAGTGTACATAATTCTAATATTTTCTCTTATATGCAGATAAAGTTTTAGCAAAATGGCCCTACGGTAAAGAAAATTTATTTACAAAATAAAAAGATATCACAGATTATTATCCTTTCTATACAGGTCCTGCCACTATTTGTATTCACAGAAGTGGTATGCTAGCTATATTTATGTTGATGTTATACATACATTTGAAGGTAATACTACACATAGGGATTTTATCTATGAGTACAGATGGGGGTAAAAAGACTGGGGTGACAGTCTCAGTAATAGGCCACTGTACATACAAAGACTGTCTCTGAGATAAAATTGGCAGCTGTGCTGATATGGTAGTTGACTAGGATTCTGTCTCTGAGACCTGAGGTCATCCTGGAATTCAGAAAACAATCTCTTCCTATACTCTCTTATTGCGGTAGCCAGCCTGGCCTGCATACTGCTTGTTTCCTGCTGTCTACAGCTTGGCCCCATTGTTTGAAGTGGGGCTTTAGAGCATCTTTAATGGGTTTTCTTCTGCCCTCCCTTCTTGGGGTTGCCTCACTGCAGCTCACCATATGATAGTCTAACCTGGTATCCTGGGGACACCCATTCTTCACACATGTCCAGCCTAGTGAGACACTGTTAGAAAAGGAATTTGTTCATTCCCTCTACTCAATCTTGATTTTAGTGAAATAATACCCTATAACTATTTAACAGTCATAATAAAAATGCTAGACCACCGACTCTGGGAAATTTATGATTCTTCTGAAATAGATGTTCACTATTAAGTTTGGGAAGAGTAGCAGTAGGAGTTGCCACAAGGTGAGGTAAAGTAGCTGACCTTTCTAGAATTTTTGGTTTTGGCTGTTAGTCTCAACTATAGATTTTCTTGGCAGATCATCTTTTGGGATTTTTCCTGAGTTTGATAACCTATTTGAAGGCCAAAGTTGAAAGATGGATAAAAACAAAATGTTTTGGGAAATGTACTTCTTAATTAGGAGTTGCTTAAAGTTATAGTAAATTTCATGTATATAAATGGATGTTATTTGGTTGATTTATGCTGACATTTTTGTAATAGCACATCATTATTGGTGAGAATACTGTCAGGTTCCCTCCAGAGAGAAGTTACCTTTTTAGTTGGGAAAACAATGTGACAAAAGAGAACCCAGACCTCTGGACAGTTTGTGACAAAGTTTTTATTTGTTTGGTTTTGTTTTGTTTTTTAGTTTCTGAGGAGGGAGTTGGAGGTACTAGCTGTGTGACATTAGGAAAATCACTTCAACTTTAGTTTTCTGTGTCTCAGTTTCCTCCTCAGTAAAAAGGCTATAACAATATATCCCTCATATGAATATCATGAGGTTTTTTTTAAAGGTTTATTTATTTTTAGAGAGAGGGGAAGGGAAGGAGAGAGGGAGAGAAACATCAATGTGTGATTGCCTCTCACATGTTCCCTACTGGGGACCTAGCCCACAACCCACTCATGTGCACTGACTAGGAATTGAACTGGTGACCCTTTGGTTTACAGGCTAGCACTCAATCCACTGAGCCACACCCACCAGAGTGAACAGCATGAGGTTTAAATGAGAGCACATGTCGGGCTTCACACACAGTGCCTAGCACAAAGTAAATGCCCATTAAATGTTGGCTATTTTCCCCAAGTGGAAGGCAGCGTCCTTATGGTCCCAGTTTTAAGGTAGCCATTCCAAGGCAGGGAACCAACAGACCCTCCAGTTAAATGGCAGTGCCACAGGAGAATGTCCCTGGTTTCCCCTATTGTGTTGCTTTATTCCTTGTGAATCACACTAAGACTTGTGTGTCTCATCCTTGGCTATACATTGGCATTACCTGGGGAGCTTTAAAAAAATACATAATACATAGATGACTAAGCCCCACCTCTAGAAATTCTGATTTAATTCCTCTGAGGTTGGGCCTAGGCAATGGGATTTTTCAAAGCTCTCCAAGAGATTCTAATGTGCATTGAGAGTTAACAACCATTGGCTTTTACGCAGATGCTGCACATATGCAATAAGGATGATGAAAATTAATGTCATGCCATTGAACAGCAGAGTACTACTGCTGCTACTACAAATCTCTTGATCTGGGGCAATAATCACCAATCCACACAATTTGTATTGACCCTACCTTTATTTACCAGATATCACCCCTCTTCATTTAATGTATCAATTTGCATTAAGGGCAATAAAAAGTGCACACCTGGCCTTGTAATCAATTTGAGTACATGAATCTAAGAGTTAATATCATTAAGGCTGATCTCCTATGTTTGAGTTGTTAACTAGTGCTAAGCTTTTATTAATTTAAGCTTCAACATGTATCTGTCTTGTTCACATGTCCATATGGTGTTATAACTCATGCCCTTCTGTCAGCTCCAGAAGATGACTACATGTGTTTTATTTAGATAAACAGAGATTATGCTGACTTTCCACTTTTTTGGTAATTTTGAACTATTTGTGATTAATAAGTGGTAAAATCTACTCTTCATTATTACATGTTAAAACTAATCTGAAAACAGATTTGTTTGGCTAATGAAGTCTTATGGGATAGAGGAGATGAGGAAAAAGTATCCTTGTACTTGAGATTTTAGTTAAATATGAATCAAAAACAAATAGGACAACTTTTGTTTGCTTGGATGACTCAAAGCCAGGCAACAAAAATCTACCTGAGAGGGCAGCAGTTAGGAATAGGTCTCCACCTTATCTGTCTATGATGCAGTATAGCATAGTGTAGGCACTTAGTCCAGGATGGGACCTATTACTAATATTAATATTAGTAAGTGGGGCACAATTATCCCCCCACTTACCACCCATGGTTAGCATTCATCTGGGTAACAGCTCAGTTTGCAGTTAATTTCTGCATAAAATGTAAATATAAATCATATCCACCCACATATGTACATTTATGCCTGGATTCTTTCCTGTAAAAGTCTTAGTGCTCTTGATACAAGACAATGGATATGGTTTTTATACAGGGACATGATTTATGAATCCACTCTTTCAACCCCAGAGCCCATTTACAAATAAATTTGTCAATTAAAAATCAAAGGATCTTCAATGAGAAACAAATCATGGCTGATCATATAATACTATTTTAATTTAAAGCATTTTTTCTCATAAACAGTAACTGGAAATGAGTTATTGATAATATGGTTTTAAATGTGTGACTTGGTAGAGCTTTGGCGCTAAGCCTCAGTAAAATTCAAGTTTTCTCTTAAGCACAAATCTTTAATATTCTAAAATCATCTCTAAAACTCTGAGATTCTTCCAAGTAAAATAAAGAAAGCAGAGGGGAAGTTAGTTGGTTTTGTTTTGTTTGTAAAGCTATTCCCTCTTTTTTATTCTTGGTGGCTAGGACAGAGGTCCTGGTCTGTTTTGTTCTTTGGCTGAGATCACTACTTCACCAAATGAAGGGATTTGAAATCTTTAGTTTGATCTCTGAAAGTGAAAGTGAGAGGGAACTTTTACATCTAAGTACACTCCAAGTACAAACTGATGGCTTTGGTGTTTTGAGCTATTGAATTTTATCTCTCCCATCTAATAATAAAGATGTGTGGTTGTCAAGTCAATATCACTATTGTTGCTCTTTTTTCATATTTTCATTGTTTATTCTATTACAATTGTCATAATTTCTTTTTTCTCTTTTGCACCCCTCCTCCTAGCCCACCCCTCTTGCCCACAGTCAATCCCCTCTTTGTTGTCCATGTCCGTGAGCCATTCATACATGTTCTCTGACTAGTCCCTTCCTTTTTCTTCCATAATTCCCCCTCTCTTGATTGGGCCACCTTTGGCTGATGACTAGATATGTTTAAATGTCAGGCAACTTAATTCTGTCCACTTTTTCCTCCCTCACCCACTTCCCCCTCTGCCTTTTTTGGCTTTTTGCCTTTTTGCCAAAAGTAACTGGTAAATTATATTTATTTTCATCCTAATTTGGAATGGGAGAATAAAACAAAACTTTACTATGATCTGTCTGGTGCCTCAGTCATTTCTGGCATTCAGTCACTTTGAACATTTATTGAGTATTTGGATAGTGAATGTTCTCCTTTCTATTTCAATTGAGTTAATTAATCAAACTTCAAATTTGAGGTCCCTTCCAATCCCCAAATCTTATTCATCTCTCATCCCAAACATATATGTCACCATGGCTAAGAATAGTTATTTTTCTTAGATAATGCTGGTTTCTTTGTTTTCTTGAAAGAAACAGGCTGTTATTTTTAAATATTTTATTTATTTATTTTTCGAGAGAGGGGAAGGGAAGGAGAAAGAGTGGGAGAGAAACATCAATGTGTGGTTGCCTCTCATGTGTCCCCTGCCGGAAACTGGCCTGCAACCCAGGCATGTGCCCTGACTGGGAATCGAACCGCGATACTCTGGTTCGCAGGCCCGCGCTCAATCCACTGAGCTACGCCAGCCAGGGCAGAAACAGGCTGTTTTAAAAGCAGTAACTTTCAGTTCTGGCCAAGTTGGAGGCATAGGCAAAAATACTTTGCTTCCCCACAAAATCAAAAGAAGATTAACAACCAATGTGAAAACAAAGAATAACCAGAACTGCCAGAAAGTCATTTGCATGGAAGTCCAACAACCAAGGAGTTAATGAAACATTCTTCCAGACTGGTAGGAGAAGTGGAAATGGGCAGCCAGAGCAGAGGAGATGCACCACAAGGCAACGTGGCAGGCCCCTGTGGGCAATCCCATATTCAGAAGCAGATAAGCAGGGAGGAACAACTGGAGAGCAAGACAAACCACAAAATCCAGGGTTTCAGTGCAGGAAATTAAAGCACAAAACCCCTGGCTGTGAAATCTATGGGGGTGGCTGACATGGTCCTAAAAGGTACACAAACTCATCCACCTGTGAATTGGTACCTGAAAGGGCACAATATGCCTGTGGGAAGCGAGGGAAGTGACGGGAAGTGGGATGAGAGCCAAGTAAGCACCATTGTTGTCTCTCTGACCCCTCCTCCACAGACAGCACCACAACACATTGACCTGGGTTTCCCCACCCTAGTGAATGCCTAAAGCTCTGCCTCTTACTATGTAGCAGGTGCACTGAACCAAAGAAATATGGCCCAAATGAAAGAACATATCAACACTCTAGAAAACCAATTAGGTGATGACAAGATAGAAAATCTATCTGGTGCCCAGTTCAAAATATTAGTAATCAGGATGTTCACAGAATTCATTGAGCTCAGTCACACAATGAAGGAAGAAATGAAGGCTACGCAAGGTGAACTAAAGAAAAATATACATGGAATGAACAGTGAAGAGAAGGAAACCAAGAATCTAATCAATGACTTGGAATTAAAGTAAGAAATCAACATCCAACTGGAACAGAATGAAGAAATAAGAATTCAAAAAAAAGGAGTAGAGGCTTAGGAACCTCTGGTACAACTTCAAATGTTCCAATATTCAAATCACAGGTGTACAAGAAGGAGACCAAGAAATTGAAAATTTTTATTTGAACAAATAATGAAATAAATAAAACTTCCACAATCTGGTGAAGGAAATTTACTTCCAGGAAGTCCAGGAAGCCCAGAGTGTCCCAAAGAAATTGGACTCAAGGAGGACACATGATGATGTGTCTTGGTTCCCTTAATGAACCAAGGCACATCATCATTAAGTTACCCAAGATCAAAGAGGAGAGGATCTTAAAAGAAGCAAGAGGAGAGAGTTACCTACAAAGGAATGCCCATTAGATTATCAGCTGATTTCTCAAAAGAAACCTTGCAGGGGAAAAGGGGCTAGAAACAAGAATTTGCGGTTGTGAGAAGCAAAGACCTACATCCAACATTATTCTATCTAGCAAAGTTATCATTTAGAATGGAAGGGCAGATAAAGTGCTTCCCAGATAAGGTTTAGTTAAAGGAGTTCATCACCACCAAGCCCTTATTATATGAAATGTTAAAGGGACTTATCTAAGAAATAGAACAAGATCAAAAACTATGAACAGTAAAATGAAAACAAACCCATAGCTATCAACAACTGAACCTAAAGAACAAACACAAAAACAAATTAAGCAAACAAGTAGAACAGAAAGAGAATCACAGAAATGGAGATCACCTGGAAGGTTACCAGTGGGGAGTATAAGGGGGAATAGGGGGAAAAGATACAGGAAAGCATAAACAGTAGGTACAAAATAGACAGAGGGAGGTTAAGAATAGTATAGGAAATGGAGAAGCTAATGAATTTATATGTACAACCCATGAACATGGACTAAGGGGACTGGGAATGGGGGTGGGAGTTGGTGTGCAGGATGGAGGGGAATAAAAGGGGGACAAATGTGACAACTGTAATAGCATAATCAATAAAATATATTTTAAAAAGAAAATTTTTCTTTCATCTTGGGTAACTTAATTCTGATATACCTTGGTGTGTTCCTCCTTGGGTCCTGTTTCTTTGGGACTCTCTGGGCTTCCTGGAAGTCTATTTCCTTCACCAGACTGGGGATGTTTTTCTTCATTATTTATTCAAATAAGTTTTCAATTTTTGGTTTTTCCTTTTCTAGCATGCCTGTGATTTGGATGTTGGAGCATTTGAAGTTCTACCAGAGGTTCCTAAGGCTATCCTCATTTTTTTTTGAATTTTTGTTTCTTCATTCTATTCCAATTGAATGATTATTTCTCCCTTTTATTCCAAATCATTGATTTGAGTCTCGGTTTCCTTCCATTCACTGTTTGTTTTTTGTATGTTTTCCTTTATTTATCTTTCTGTAGCCTTCATTTCTTTCTTCATTTTGCAACAATACTCAACTATTTCTGTAAGCATCCTGATTACCAGTGTTTTGAACTGTGCATCAGATAGATTTTTTTATCTTGTCACTTAGTTATTTTTCTGGAGTTTTAATTTGTTCTCTCATTCGAGCCATATTTCTTTGTCTCAGAGCACCTCTTTCATGGTAATGGTGGAGACTTAGGTATTCACCTTGGTGGGCAACCCTTTTTGCTTTATTGTGGCACTGTGTGGGGGGAAGGGTTCAGGGTGGGAACAATGCCACTTGCTCGCTCTGTTCTATCCCCACTGTCCAATGAACTCTCCTGTGAGGTTTGCAATTTCTCCCACTGCTACAAACACCACAGTATTTTACAGCTAGAGGTATTGAGTCATTAGTTTCCCATTCAGCCAGCCCCACCTCATCCACATGGTCTGCCACCTTTTCATGCATCCTCTCTGCTAGGTTTCCTGTCTCTGTTCCTCCTACTGGGCTGGGTGAATGTTTCTTTAATTACTTGGTTGTCAGAGTTCCATTAAATTTATTTTCTGGCACTTCTGGTTGTTTATTGTTTTAATATTGGTTGTCATCCTTCTTTTGGTTGTGTGAGGAAACAAAGTGTTTCTACCTACATCTCCATCATGGCCTGAATTCCAACATTATATTTAAAAAGGAGGAATGACTGATGTCAGGAGTGGAGCAAGAACAGATGAGGAAGACCAGTTAGGAGATTATATATTGAATTATCTACTTAATAGCTCATCTTGGATATCTCAAATGTATCTGAAACTCAACAAAAGGCATCCTCCTTTCCCCTTCCCACAAAAACCCAAACTGGCCCTCCTGCATCATTTTTTTCCATTTTTCTTTTTTTAAAGAGTTTATTTATTTATTTTTAGAGAGAGGGGAAGGATGGAGGAAAGGAAGAGAAAGAAACATCAGTGTGCAAGAGAGAAACTTTGATCGGTTGTTTCTTGCATGTCCCCAAACAGGGACCTGGACCGCACCACAGGCATATATGTGCCTTGAGTGGGAATTGAGCAAGTGACCTTTTGGTTCATGGGTCGGTGCTCAGTCCACTGAGGCACAATGGCCAGGGCTCCATTATACTTTAGCACAGTGACTGGTTTTACCATCCACCTATGTGCAAGAGGAAAAACCTGCATATTATCCTTACTTTCTTCCTGTCCCTCATCCTGCATATCACATTCCTCACTATATCCTCTTAAGTTTTATCTTATACGACACTTATATAATCTCTCCTTGTCTCTTTCTTGATACTCATTATTTTAGGTTATGATTTCTACCTTGAGGTTCTTTAATTTGTATGTACGTATGTATGTATGTATGTATGTATGTATTTTAATTGTTGCTCGAGTAGTTTTCTGCCTTTTACTCCAATCCCAGCCCACCCACTGCCAACCCTCCCCATATCCCTCCCATTCCCACCACCCCTTGTTTCCATCCATGTGTTTCCCATCCTTGCTCCTGCAAACCCTTTCTTTTTTCCCCTGAAATTCCCTCCCCTCTGGTCACTGTCAGCCTGTTCTCTACTTCAGTGTCTTGGGTTATATTTCACTTGTCCATTTGTTCTGTTGATTAGCTTCCTGTTAAAAGTGAGATTATATAGTATTTGTCTTTCTCCACCTGGCTTATTTTGCTTAGCATAATGCTTTCCAGGTCCATTCATTCTGTTGCAAAGGGTAGAATCTCCTCCTTTCTTTCTACTGCACAGAATTCCATTGTATGAATGTACCATAGTTTTTTGGTCCATTCATTTGCTGATGGGTACCTACATTGCTTTCAGCATTTGGCTATTGTAAATTGTGCTGCTATGGACATTGGGGTACATAAGTTCTTTTGGATTGGTGTTTCGGGGTTCTTAGAATATAATCCTAGCAGTGGAATTTCTGGATCAAAAGGCAGATTCATTTTTACTTTTCTGAGAAAATTCCATACTGTTTCCCATAGTGGTTGTTTCACTCTGCAATTCCACCAACAGTGCACTAGGGTTCTCCATAACCTCTCCAGCACTTGTTGTTTGTTGCGTTGTTTATGATGGCCATTCTGACCAGTGTGAAGTGATATCTCACTGTGGATTTAGTTTGCATCTTTCTGATAGCTATTGATACTGAGCATCTTTTCATGTGTCTCTGGACCCTCTTTATGCATCTTGGAGAAGTGTCTGTTTAAGTCCTTTGCCCATTTTTTAATTGGGCTTCTTAGAGTGGAGTCATGTGAGTTCTTTATATATTTTGGAGATTAAAACCTTGACAGAGGTATCATTGGAAAATATGTTTTCCCATACAGTTGGTTCTCTCTCTTTTTTTAAATTTATTTAATTATTGTTCAAGTACAGTTTTCTGTCTCTTACTTCCATCCCAGCCCACCCCCCCACCAGTGCTCCCCACCCCTCTTAGGTTTGGTCCATGTGTCCCTTATACTTGTTCCTGTGAATCCTTCCCCCTTTCCCCTGAAATTCCCTCGCCTCTCCCCTCTGGTCCCTGTCAGCCTGTTCTCTATTTCAGTGTCTTTGGTTATATTTTGCTTCCTTGTTTGTTTTGTTGTCTAGGTTCCTGTTAAAGGTGAGATCATATGGTATTTTTTTAATTATATTTTATTTATTATGCTATTATAGTTGTCCCAATTGTCCCCCCTTTCCCTCTTCACCCAGAATCCCCCACTCCCTCAGACAATCCCCACACCATTGTTCATCCATGGGTCATACGTATAAGTTCTTTGGCTTCTCCATTTCCTATACTGTACGTTACATCCAGATAGCTATTCTGTAACTCATTGGTAAGGTAATTCTTAATTTCCTCACTTCTTCATCCATTTCCCCAACATCCCTCTATCTGGCAACCACCAAAATGCTCTCCATATCCACGATTATGTCTCTGTTCTTGTTTACTTAGTTTTTCAGATTCACTTATTGGTAGATATGTATTTATTGCCATTTTATTGTTCATTGTTTTGATATTGTTTTTCTTAAATAAGTCTCTTTAACATTTCATATAATAAGGGTTTGATGATGATGAACTTCTTTAGTTTTTTCTTTCTTTTTTAAAATTTTATTTAGTTATTTTTCAAGTACAGTTTTTTTGTCTATTTCTCCCATACCAGCCCCCCCCCGCCCCGTGCTCCCCACCTCCCTCCCATTTCCTCCCCCCCCTAGTCCTCATCCCTGTGTCTTTCATACTTGTTCCTCAAAATCCCTCCCCTTTTTCCCCCTTAAATTCCCTTCCCTATCCCTTCTGGTCACTGCCCACTTGTTCTCTATTGTCTGAGGAGCTCTTTATCTGTCCTTCATTTCTAAATGATTGCTTTGCTTGGTAGAGCAGTCTTGGCTATAGGTCCATGCTTTTCATGACTTTGAATATTTCTAGCCAATATTCCTTCTAGCCTACACAGTTTCTTTTGAGAAATCAGCTAATAGTTTTATGGGAACAAATCTATAGGTAATTTCTGCTTTTCTCTTGCTGTTTTTAAGATTCTCTCTTTACCTCTAACCTTTGACATTTTAATTGCTATGTGTCTTGGAGTGTGCAGACAAGGAGGAGCTATGACTAGGATTACACAACAATTTAGCTCTGTGGCAACCACTGCAATATTAGGTCATACTTTCAGTGTGTATGAGACTCTCACCAGGAGTCCTCCCATTGGTAGCAGCTGACTTTAATCCATGTCCTTTCAGCATGTTAATCTACATAAAGAGTAGCTCCTTCTCTACATTGGTAAGGGCTCCTGAGATAAAAGCAGCTATCAGGGGTGGATAAGGGGAGAGGAGATTTTAGGAATATCTGGCCCTCATGGGAAGAAAAGAGGTCAGGTCCAACCCTATTATGATGACAAAGTCCATATTCCCTCAGTACAGTAGTCCCTTGCTCTCTCATTAAATCTTTAAGAAACACTTTTTAAGATTTTTATTGTTGTTCAAGTACAATTTCCTGCCTTTTCACCCCATCCCTCCCAGCCACCCCAGCCAAATCCACCTCCCTCCCCTGTTTCCACCCCCTTCGTTATTGTCCATGTGTCCTTTATAATTGTTCCTGTAAATGCTTCACTCTTTTCTCCCATTTCCCCCTCTCTTCTCCCCTCTGGTCACTGTCAGGCTGTTCTCAATTTCAGTATCTTTGGCTATACTTTACTTGCTTTTTTGTTTTGTTGATCAGGTTCCTGTTAATGATGAGATCATATGGCATTTGTCTTTCACTGTGTGGCTTATTTCACTTAGCATAATGCTTTCCAGTTCCGTCCATGCTGTCACAAAAGGTAGGAGTTCCTTCTTTCATCCTGCTGCATAGAATTCCATTGTGTAAATGTACCAGAGTTTTTTGATACACTCATTTACCAATGAGCACTTAGGTTGCCTTCAGCGCTTGGCTACTGTAAATTGTGCTACTATAAAGATTGGGGTACATAGATTCTTTTGGACTGGTGTTTCAGGGTTCTTAGGATATAATCCTAGCAGTGGAAATGCCAGGTCAAAAGGTGGTTTCATTTCTAGTTTTCTGAGGAAATGCCATATTGTTTTCCATAGTGGTTATACCAGTCTGCAATCCCACCAACAGTGCACTAGGGTTCCCTTTTCTCCACAACCTCTCCAACACTTGATCTTTGTTCATTTGTTTATGATGGCCATTCTCACTGTGAAGTGGTATCTCACTGTGGTTTTAATTTGTATCTATTTGATGGCTAGAGATACTGAGCATATTTTCATACGACTATTTATGGCTCCATTTTATGATACTGCCCCCTTTGTCAAATATTAAGTTACTGAAAAGAGTTGGGTTTATTTCTGGGCTCATTATTCTGTTCCATTGGTCCATGGTCTGTTCTTATGCCAGTACCAGGCATTTTTTATTACAGTGGCCTTGTACTACAATTTGGTATCAGGTATTATGATTCTTCCTACCTTGCTCTTCTTTCTCAAATTACAGCAGCTATTCAGGGTCCTTTATGGTTCCATATAAATTTCTGAAGTGTTTCTTCTATATCTGTGAAATATGCTGTGGGTACTTAAATAGGTATTGTGTTGAATCTGTAAATTGCTTTGGGTATTATGAACATTTTGATGATGTTAATTCTTCTGATCCATGAACATTGTATATGCTTCCCTTTTTTTGTGACTTCCTTAATGTCTTTCTTCAGTGTTGTGTAGTTCTATGAGTATAGGCCTTTTACCTCCTTGGTTAGGTTTATTCCTAGCTTTTTATTTTTCTTTGCTGTATCAACTGGAATTTTTTTCCTGATTTTTGTTTCTGGTATTTCATTATTGGTATACAAAAATGTCTTTGATTCTGGATATTGGTTTTTTTATACCACTGTCTTGGCAAATTCATTTATTAGGTCGAGCAGCTTTTTGGTGGAGTCTATAGGATTCTCTATGTATACTATCATGTCATATGCAAACAATGACAGTTTTGTTTCCTCCTTCCTGATTTGGATGCATTTTATTTCCTTTTTTTTTTGTATGATTGTTGTGGCTAAAACTTCCAATACTATATTGAATAGAAGTGGTTAAAGTGGACAAACTTGTCTTGTTCCTGATCTTAGTGAAAAAGATTTCAGTTTTTGCTTATTGAGTGTGATGTTGGCTGTAGGTCTCTCATATATGGCCTTTACTATGTTGAGAAATGCTTCCTCTATTCCCACTTTGCCAAGTGTTTTTATCATAAATGGGTGCTGTACCTTATCAAATGCTTTTTCCACATCTATTGATATGATCATGTGATTTTTCTCTTTGCCTTTGTTTATGTGGTGTATAACATTTACTGATTTATGAATATTGAACCATCCTTGTATCCCTGGGATGAATCCCACTTGGTCATGGTGTATGATCTTTTAATGTATTATTGGATGCACTTTGCCAATATTTTTTGAGGATTTTAGCATCTATGTTCATCAGCAATATTGGCCTGAAGTTTTCTTTTTTTGTTGTCTCTTTATCTGGCTTTGGTATTAGGATAATGTGGGCTTCATAAAAAGAGTTTGGAAGTCTTTCATCATTTTGGATTTTTTGGAATAGTCTGTGTAGGATGGGCTTAGCTCTTCCTGAAATGCTTTGCAGAATTATTCTGTGAAACCATCTGGTCCAGAGCTTTTGTATGTTGGGAGTTTTTTTTATTACTGCTTCAATTTCATCAGCTGTTATTGCTTTGTTCAGGCTTTCTGCTTCTTTATTGAGTTTTGGAAGATTATATTTTTCTAAAAATTTGTCCATTTCACCTAGGTTTTCAAATTCCTTGTCATACACTTCTTCATAGTAATTTCTTACCATCCTTTGTATTTCTGTGGTATCAGCTGGGATCTCTCCTCTTTCATTTCTGATTGTGTCTCTGTAGCTTTTCTTTCTTTTTTCTTCATGAGCCTGCTTAATGGCTTGTCAATTTTGTTTATCTTTTCAAAGAACAAGCTCCTGGATTCACTGATCCTTAGAATTGTGCCTTTACTCCCTCTATCATTGAATTCTGCTCTGATCTTGGTTATTTCCTTTCTTCCACTTGCTCTGGTATATTTTTGTTGTTATGCCTGGAGTTCTTGTAGGCATAGGGTTAGATTGTTTGTCTGAAATGTTTCTATCTTTTTAGGTAGGCCTGTATCACTATAAACTTCCCTCTCAGGATTGCCTTTACTATGTCCCATAAGTTTTGGGTTGTTTTGAGTTCATTTTCATTTATTTCCAGAAGCATTTTGATTTCCTGCTTGATCTCATTCTTCACCCATTCATTATTTAATGCCATGCTATTCAATCTACATGGGTTTGTGTGTTTTTTAGTTTTATCCTTGAGGTTGGTTTCTAGTTTCAGGCCCTTGTGGTCAGAAAAAATGCTTGATAGGATTTCAAAGTTCTTGAATTTATTGAGTCTTGCTTTGTGTCCTATCATGTGGTCTACCTTAAAAAATATTCCATGTGCATTTGAAAAGAATGTATATTTTGCTTCTTTGGGATGAAAGTCTCTCTTTGTATATGTCAGTTAAATTCATTTTATTCTAGGATATTAGTCAATGCTGCAATATCTTTGTTGATATTTTCTTTTGAAGATCTATCCATTTTTGACTGTGTTGTGGTGAAATCCCCTAATATAATTGTGTTGCTGTCAATCTTTTTAGAGTCCTCCAAGATTTTCTTTATGTATTTGTGTGCTCCTATGTTAATTATTTATATTCTGTGCATATATATTTACAATGTTTGTATCTTCTTGGTGAATTCTTCCCTTGAGTACTATGAAGTGACCTACTGAGTCTCTTTTTATGGTTCTTATTTTTTAAGTCTGTTTTGTCTGATATGGGTATTTCTTTCCCAGCTTTTGTTTTTCCTGTCCATTTACTTAAAAAAAATTTCCCAGCCCTTTACTTTCATTCTGTGAAGGTCTTTTGTTCTGAGGTGAGTCTCTTATAGGTAGCATACTTATAGGCAGCCATGTGGGCCATGCTTTATTATCCATTTAGCTGTTCTATGTTTTTGACCAGAGCATTTTATTCCTTTATGTTTAAGGTTATTATTGATAATAACTTATTTATTGCCTTTTTTGTACCTGGGTTCTGCTTTCTCTCACTCTTTTTCTTCTTTTTCTGAAAGCAGTCCCTATAGTGTCTCTTACAGTGCTGGTTTGGTAGATGTGTATTTTTTGGACTTCTTTTGTCTGGGAAGCTCCTTATTTGGCTTTCTATCTTAATTGAGAGCCTCTCTGGGTAGAGTAATCTTGGTTGCAGGGCTCTGGTTCTCATTACTTAGAATATTTCTTGCCATTCCCTTCTGGCTTGGAGCATTTTCATTCAGAAGTAAGCTGCTAAACTTGTCGGGACTCCCTTGTATATTACTTCCTGTTTCTCCCTTGCTGCCTTTAAGATTCTCTCTTTGCATTGGAATTTTGCCACTTTAATTATGATGTGTGTTTTAGGGGGTTCTTTGGGTTCTTATTGATTGGGACTCTCTGTGTTTCCCAGATTGTGTGACTTTTTCTCTCATCAAATTTAGGAAGTTTTCCTTTATTACTTTTCAAACAGGTTTTCTATCCCTTGCTCTTCTCCTTCTGGTATCCCTATTATAAAGATATTATTACATTTCATGGTGACTTGCAGTTTCCTTGTGATCTTTTCATTCTTTCTGAGTCTCTTTTTCTTTTTTTGCTCTATCTGACTGTTTTTTCCTACCTTGTCCTCCAAGTCACTGATTTGCTCCTCTGCTTCATACAACCTGCTTGTACTTCCTTCTAATGTTTTTTTTTATATCCAAGATTTTATTCTTTATTTCCTCCTGGTTTTTGTTTATAGTTTCTATTTCCCTTTTCATGCTGATGTAGTTCTTGCTCAGTTCCTTGGTGTTGTCTGTTAGTTTCTTGAGCATGCTTATAACCATTAGTTTTAATTCTATACCTGATAGTTTGGTTACTCAGTTTTGTTTAGCTCTTTCAGTGAGGTGTCTTTCATTCCTTTTGATTGCATGTTCTTTTTTGTATCCCCATTTCAGGTGACTCTTTTTGTTTGTTTGTGCACTTCCTGATGTTTCCCTTTGATAGTTGTCTGTGTAGGGTAAACTTCTATGGTATGAATTCTTTGAGGTTCAGTAGTATAGTCTCTTTGATCTTGTCTGTATGGTCTAGGTTTGCCCTTCACTCTGTTTGTTTGGGCTCTCTTGTTGTACTTGGGTTTTTACCTTTTGGTGGTTCTTTTGTTGGTGGTTTTTCTCTTTCAGCAAGTATAATCATGTTCACAGCTCCCACCTATTCTTGTATATGATCACTGGCAGAGGGTAGGCAAAATGGATTAATTATGGGAGAGTATTTTATGGGATTTAAAGTACCAGCAAGTAGAAAAGAGATAGGAAATTCTTTGCATAACTATAGTGTTAACTGTTTTTTTTTTTTTTACCCAACTAGCCACTTTTATGAAAGGTGAAAGAGATAAGACTCTTGTTAGAGGGGAAGATGATTGTGAGATGAATCCAGAAAATAGAGTGCTTATGCAACGTTAGATGATGAGATATTGTGAGAGTAAAGGATAGAAAGTAGGCATAGTGTGAGTGAGAGTAGAGATAACCACAATGATAACAGTGCTCAGGATTAATATCAGGTGGGCTAAGGTCATGGAGGGTTGCTGTATAGTGTGTCCAATTGTGTGGAACAACAATTCCTTACAATAGTACTGGAACAACAATAATATGACAAGAAATATATGATTTGGATAAGCAGAATGGAAAGTCCCCGATCAAGAGTTGTGTGATATTTGAACATGGGTGAAGTGAAAGGAGGAAAATTACAAAAACAACAGAGAATAAGGAAAACCAGTCAAGCAATGCAAGTAAACAATGAAATAAAATGAGAAAAACTAAACATAAGAGAGAGAAAAAATAGACGGAGGCATAGGTAGACACACCGTGCCTCCTTGCACAACCAAAATAAGGACAACAACAATTTAGAAACAAAAAACAACCAGTACTGACAGAAAATTGAACTGTATGGAAGTCCAACCACCAAGGAGTTAAAGTAGACACATTCATCCAGACCAGCAGGAGGGGTGGAGTCAGGTGGCTGGGTGGGGAGTGGTTGCAGTAAAAAACACAGTGCAGCAGTCGGTTACATCAAGGTGGCAGATTGTGGGGGTGTGCGGCACACAAGGGGGCTGGTGGACTGGTTGGTACCACATTCAATCACAGGTAAACCAGATGAGACTGGGGAGCAGGACAGACTGCACAACCCAGGGTCCCAGCATGGGTAAATAAAGCCTCAAAACATCGACTGAAAACACTTGTGGGGCTCGGGTACCAGGAGAAACTCCCAGCCTCGCAGGAGAGCTTGTTGGAGATATCCACAAGGGCCTAGAACATACATAAACCCACCCACACAAGAATCTGCACCAGAAGGGCCAAATTTGCTTGTGGGTAGTAGGGGAAGTGACCAAAACCCAGCAGAGAGGTGAGCAAGCGCCATTGTTCCCTCTTGGAACCCTGCCCCACATATAGCATCACAACCCAGTGATGTGGGTTGCCCCACCCTGCTGTACACCTAAGGTTCTACCCCTCACTACCTAACAGGCATGTCAAGACAAAAAAAATGGCCCAAACTAAAAAACAGATCTAAGCTCCAGAAAAAATAAACCAAGCGATGAAGAGATAGTCAACCTATCAGATGCACAGTTCAAAACACTGGTAATCAGGATGCTCACATAATTGGTTGAATTTGGTCGCAAATTACATGAAGAAATGAAGGCTATGCTAAGTGAAATAAAGGCAAATGTACAGGGAACCTAGTAGTGATGGGAAGGAAACTGGGACTCAAATCAATCGAGTGTACCAGAAGGAAGAAAGAAACATCCAACTAGAAAAGAATGAAGAAACAAGAATTCAAAAAACTGAGGAGAGGCTTAGGAACCTCTAGAATATTTTTAAACATTCCAACATTTGAATTATAGGGGTACCAGAAGGAGAAGAGGAAGAGGAATAAGTAGAAAATTTATTTGAACAAATAATAAAGGAGAACTTTCCCAATCTGGCAAAGGAAATAGACTTCCAGGAAGTCTAGGAAGCTTAGAGAGTCCCAAAGAAGTTGGACACAAGGAAGAACATGCCAAGGCACATCCTAATTACATTACCCAAGATTAAAATGAAGGAGAGAATCCCAGAAGGAGCAAGGGATAAGTAGGCAGTTACCTACAAGGGAGTTCCCTTCAGAGTGTCAGCTGATTTCTCAAAAGAGATCTTATAGGCAAGAAGGGGTGAAAAGAAGTATTCAAAGTCATGAGAGGCAAGGACCTACATCCAAGATTGCTTTATCCAGCAAAGCTTTCATTTATAGTGGACGGGCAGATAAATAGCTTCCAGATAAGGTCAAGTTAAAGGAGTTCATCACCAAGAACTTATTTTATGAAATGTTAAATGGACTTATCTAAGAAAAAGAAGATAAAAAAACATGTACAGTAAAATGACAGCAAATTCACAATACTTTACAACCACAGCTAAAACAAAAGCAAAAACAAACTAAGCAAAGAAATAGAACAGTAACAGAGCCACAGAAAGGAAGATCACATGTAGGGTTAACAACAGGGGAGTGGGAAGAAGAGAAAGGGGGAGAAAGTACATAGAATAAGTAGCATAGAAAGTAGGTGGAGCAAAGACAGGGGGAGGGTAAGAATAGTATGGGAATGGTAGGAGCTAAAGAACCTGTAAGTATAACACATGTACATGACCAAAAGCAGGGGAATGTGGGTGGGGGGGTGCAGAATGGAGGGGAGTGAAGAGGGGGTAATGTGACAACTGTAATACCATAATCGATAAGATATATATTTTAAAAAGTTTTATTCCAGTAAGATTAGCTTGTATGAAAAACTGCATGATTATTATAGTTTTGGAAGATGCTATCTTTGAGGGAAACTGGGTATTCACAGGATTTCTTTGTATCATTTCTTATAACTACATGTAAAGAAATATATAATTATTTCTAAATAAATTTCATAATTTTAAAATGCTAAAAAGAGAAAGAAATAAAAATATACTAATAAAGTAAAAGTGGTAAAAATAATGACAAGATAATAATAATACTCATAAACAATAAAATGACAGTTTTATGGGATAGAAAGTGAAATTTGTCTCAGTTTCTCCATTTTGGGGGTTGGCCTTGTGTTCCCCCTTTTGATTTATCTCTGGACCCTTTGTAACTCCATGTCTTTTTGTCTCACTTGGAGGGAAGAAAAAAAATTTTAAAAATGAGAGGTTCCAAAACAAAACAAAAAAATAATAATAAGCCTCCTGTAGACTTTAAACCTGTTTAGAGAGTTCTGCTGGTCTTCCTAGATGCCACAGGAAGAGGGGGGCTGGACTTCCCTTTTCTCTCTTCCTATGGTTTTGAGAGTATGGGGATGAGATCTGGGTTACAATATTCAGTTTCCCAGTCTCTGGCTCAGTTTCTCCTTGAGCTGCCATGCTCAAATCAGCCACTCAGCTGCTCACAGCATAAGTTAATCTTGAGTGTGGAGCCCAAGACAAGCTGGGCACTTGGTTCTGCTCAGCTACTCAGCCTCTGGGTGGACAGTGTAAGGCAAGTGGGGTGCATAGTTCTGCTCGGCTACTCAATCTCAGGGCATGCAGTGTGAGACAAGTGGGGCTCATGGTTCTGCTCAAGTACTCAGTCTCTGGGCTCGCACAGCTGAAATCACCCTTGGAGCAAGCCAGCAGCTGCCCACCATTCTCAACCAGTGCACTGCTTTTAACACAGTCCAACTTCCCAACCAGTGTGGAGATTATCAGAGTCAGGGTCCAACATGGCCCAACTTCTCCCTTCTCCAGGTGTTGCCCAGCACCCCAATTTCTTTGGTGCCAGCACCCACAGTCCCAGTGGATGTGTACTGCCTCTGTGTGTCTCCCACTTTGTCTCTATTCCCCCCAGTGACTTCCAGCATCCAGGTCCTTCCTGGTGCTTGGCTGCCCTCCCTGCTCTGGTATGGGAGGGAGCTGGTCCTCTAACTCTCCTCCCCATATCCTGTGGCAGGTACAAGGCTGGGGGCCTCAACAGCCTTGGTTCCCATGCAGATCCCAGGGACCTTACTGTCTGGGCACAATCTCCTCACCTTCTGTGTTTCAATGTACTCTGCAAATTTTTGCCTCCAAACTTCATATAAACTTGGATTCTATTGGTTGTTCACTCTGTTCCTCAGAAAATCTGCTAGGTGTTCCAGCTGGGCACAGGGAGAACTGGGCACCATCCACTCCCACCTACCTCGCCACTATCTTCTGACTATTTTTTAAACTATTTTTTAATGAACTATTTTACATACTTATCATTCTGATGATTGTCTTTATACTTTCACTACATTCCTCAAAAACAGAGTATTGTTTTACATGTTCATAAATTTAATGTAAATGAGATACAACATTCTATAGATTGCTGTGTCCATTCAACATTGTCTTAAGACTCATCTATATTATAGTTCTGTTTCTTTCATTATAACAGTTATGTAGTATTTCATCTTACATACATCTTATGTATGTACCCACAATGTTCTTATTTTTTGTCTCTTGTTGAATATTTAAGTTATTTTTCCATTTTTGGGATAATCATTTTGGAAAATATTTGGCAATATCTAGTAAAACTGAAAATAAACTCACTCTTGAACCCAAACAATCTATTTCTAGATATATACACTATATCTACACAGTTCAGGTAGGGTAGCCGTTAATCATATGTGGCTATTTAAATTGTAATGAATCAAAATTGAGTAAAATGCAAATATTTGTTTCTCATTAAAACTAGCCACTTTTCAGGGGCTTAGTAGGCACATATAGGTAGTGGCTACTGAATTGAACAACCCAGATTAGAGCATTTCCAGCACTGCAGAAAGTTCTATTGAATTATGCAATGTTCTCTTAGAGAATGACTTTATTTGCATACTCCCACTATATCATGAATGTAAGAAGCACTGAATATCAAAATGTTGCATTACAACTCTGTACATAGTAAGTGTTAAATGACGTCCAGGAATAATAGCAGAACAAGTTTAGATTGGGTAAAATTTGAGCAGAGTTTCAGCATCCTATGCATGACTTTAAGGGGAATTGAATAAGGTGTTTATTTAGGGCAGCCAACTGCAACATAGCAGGAGAAGGAGTTGGAATCATTATTATGGAGGAAATCAGATAGCTCAAAAACAGAGAAGCTGTAGCAAGAATCAGATCTAAGGCATGACTGTGAGTGGGGAAAATGAATCATGAGGTCAGAAGCCAAAAAGATTAAAAGGAGGCCAAGAGGTGGAGTGCAAGGCAGGTCGAAGAGAGCAATTCAAGACAGAGGCTGTGGAAAATATGTAGGTCTCTGAAGCCTCTGCTCATGGCTTTGACATCAAAATTTATTCACTTTCAGCAAATGTCCAAACTGTCTTCCAAAGTGACCATCCCATTTTGCTTTACCACCAACAATAAAAGAGAGGTCCTGTAGCTCTACACCTTCACCATTGTTTGGTGCTGTCAGTTTTGGATTTTGGCTATTCTAATCATTGTTTAGTGGTATCTTTGTTGTTTGAATTTCCAATTCCTTACTGATGTATGATATAGAACATCTTTTTAAAAAAGATTTTATTATTTATTTTTAGAGAGGGGGAAGGGAGGGAGAAAGAGAGGGAAAGAAACATCAATGTGTAGTTGCCTCTCACCTGGCCCCCACTGGGGACCTGGCCTGCAGCTCAGGCATGTTCCCTGACTGGGAATCAAACCAGCAACCCTTTAATTTGCAGCCCATGCTCAATCCACTGAGCTATACCAGCCAGGGCAAGAACATCTTTTTATATGCTTCTTTGCCATCTCTGTATCTTCTTTAGTGATATATCTGTTCAGGGCTTTTTTTGTTTGTTTGTTTTTTGCTCATTTTTTAATTGGACTATTCATTTTTTTATTTCTAAGTTTTAATAATTCTTTGTATATTTTAGATAACAGCCCTTTATTAGTTATCTGTTTTGCAAATATTTTCTCCCAATTTGTGGCTTATCTTTTTATTTTCGTAACAATGTCTTTCACAAAGAGAAAGCTTTTAATTTTTTTTTTTACATTTTATTTATTTTTTGAGAGAGGGGAAGGGAAGGAGAAAGTGGGAGAGAAATATCAATGTATGGTTGCCTCTTATTTGTCCCCTGCTGGAAACTGGCCTGCAACCCAGGCATGTGCCCTAACTGGGAATCGAACTGCGATACTCTGGTTCGCAGGCCCGCGCTCAATCCACTGAGCTATGCCAGCCAGGGCGAGAAAGCTTTTAATTTTAATGAAATGTAACTGATCATGTTTTCATTCATGGATAGTGCTTTTGATGTTACCTCTAAAAATTCATTGACAAGCCCACCATCTCTATTACTCCTCTTATGTTATTTTCTAGTAGTTTTATAGTTTTACATTTAGGTCTATGATATATTTTGAGTTAATTTTTGTGAAAAGTTAGGTTTTGTGCTGTGATTCTTTTTTGACATATGAATGTCCGATTGTTTCAGAACCATTTTTGAAAAATATCCTTTTCCCCTGAACTAATTTTGCTTCTTTATGAAAGATCATGTGATTATATATTGGTGGATTTATTCTGGTTTTTTTTTACTTACTATAAAGCTAGACATAGGCTTATCATATGATCCAACAATTGCACTCTTGGTATTTACCCAAATGAGTTGAAAACTTAAGTACATTCAAAATCTATACATAAATGTTTACAGCAGCTGTATTAATAATTTTCAAAACTTGGAGGCAGCCAAGATGTCCTTCAATAGGAAAATGGATCAACAAAATACAATCCATTATACAAAGTAATGTCCAGAAATAAAGGTATAAGCTATAAAGCAACAAAAAGACATGGAAGAATATTAAATACATCTTGCTAAATAAAATAAGGCTGTGTGAAAAGAAAAGACCACATATTGTATTCTACTATACAACATTCTGGAAAAGGGAAAACTACAGAGATAATAAAAAGATCAGTAATTTCCAAGCACTCAAGTAGGAAGCAGAGGGAGAGTATGGAGGTAATAAATAGGTGAAGCATAGGGAATTGGGGCAGTAAAACTATTCTGGATTGCAATTGTAATGGTGAATAAAGTACATTATGAATCCATCAAAACCCATAGGACTGAATAGCAAAAAGAGTGAGTCTTAATGTAAAATATGAACTTAAGCTCATGAAAATAAATTCATATTGCTTCATTAATTAGAAAAAAAACTATTCATTTCCAAAGGAGATTGCTATCACACACAAGAGACCTGTCTACTTTTAGTGAAAGCTATGGTTAGAAGAAGGTTATCTGTAAAAATGTGAAAGAAGATTAGGATTTTGCTTTCACTCTAAGTAGCTGTGAACACTTAGATGGGTGAGGAAGGGCAGGGCCTGGAGTAGGCTGCTAAGAACTGTATTTCTGAGACAGTAATTACTCTAGGAAGAGTCAGAAACCAGGGAGGGAGCATATGGTACAAGAAGAACAGATCAAAAAGGAAAGGGGGATGAGAAGAACAATGGTCAGGTGGAAACAGAGTATGATGAGAGGTGACATTATACAGGTATTAATATTGGTTTTTAGTTAATCACACAGTTCTTATAAATTAAAATGACATAGCAGGAATGTGGTGTGGGATTTAAAAGCCATGGGTCTGCTTTAGACAGAAATTACAGTTCTAGCCCCAGCTTTCTGCAAAGCTTTTTGAGCTGCTACATTGTCCACTCCTGGTTTTCCTCATAGATTTTCTAGCTCTTACCCTCAACTCCATTACCTTCACAAGTCAGAGGGAGTGATTTAAGAATTCTGATTCCCAACATTTTTTGGAAGGGAGGGGACAAGTATGAGACTACAGGGGAAGTTGACTATGAGTGGAAAATCAGAAATATTTATTTTATTTTATTTTTTATTTTTCCTTTTTATTGAATTTATTAGGGTGGTGGCACAAATTAACAAAATTATACAGGTTTCAGTTACACAATTCCACAACACAATATCTGTACATTGTATTATTCTATTTCTGGAAATTTACCCAAAGAACCTCAAACACTAATTCAAAAGAATATATGCACCTGTATGTTCACTGTAGCGTTATTTACAATAGCCAAACTTTTGAAATAGCCCAAGTATCCACCAGTAGATATGTGGATTAAAAAAAGCTTCTGGTACATTTACACAATGGAATAGTACTCTGCCATAAAAATAGAAGTAACTCTTACCCTTTGGAACAGCATGGATGGACCTGGAGAACATTATGCTAAGTGAAACAAGCCAGTCAGAGAAAGGCAAGTACTATATTATTTCACTCATGTGTGGAGTTTAATGAACAAAATGAACTAAGAAGCAAAATAGAGACAGACTCATGATAGAGAGCAGACTGACAGCTGTCAGGGGTGGGGATTGGGAGGCTGGGTGGGGGCAGTGGTGGGATTAAGCAAAATAAAAAAGAGAAAACTCATGGAGACATCTTTCTTTTTTTGAAACATCTATTTTTTTAATTTCTACAAGTCAAGCAGGATATTCTATGTCACTCTTGTGAAGTGTAGCTTGACAATAAAATTCTATCTCTCCTGCCCACCCCTTGTCCTTTTATATACATACTATAACTAGTTCAAACTCAGTTATTATTTTCAAAACTCAGTAATCAGATTAAGTGCCTACCTTTAAAACAAATAAAGGTACAACCAATTCTAGGTCCAAAGCAAACAAAGTTCTGCTTATTTGCTTGTTTACAACTAGGAAAACTCATTTATAACCACAGCTTTTGAGAATTACAGCATGTGGCCAAAGAAGTACAGTTCACTCAAAGGGGGAAACAAACCTATCTGGCCTTAGGAAAGTAATCCTTTAAGTGGAAATTATGCATTATAAGAGCAGCCAACAGTTACCAACAGTGGTTTACAATCCCAAATCCTTCCCAGTGGCTTTTTATACCCTCTAGCAATGCTAACACAAGTTTGGATTCCTGAGCAAGACTAGTCTGAAAGAGCTGTGTGTGTGTGTGTGTGTGTGTGTGTGTGTGTGTGTGTGTTGCTAATTCTTTACAAAGATCACAGCTTTTCAGTTCCCTAGGTCATTTCCATCTCTGACTCCCTACTTCTTTCCACCTCATGTAACTTTACTCTTCAGCCTCAAATCCCTGTGCCCAGGCATAAGCCAGTCTACTGAAACGTGGGGAGTTGTCTTGGCATGGATAGGCAATCAGATGTTTGAAGACAATTGGTGAATAGCCATGTGTCCAAGAGACCCATGAAGTTTAGGGAATTAAAAGGATTATTCTTGTGGTTAAACACTGAGAATGCCATCTCATTCCTGTTCATTGATTTCTCTATTATCAGCTGGAAAGCCACATGCAGATCCCTTGTTCATCTGCCAGGATGAAAACTAGCCCTTCTTTGAAGTCCCACTTTTGTCTCGGGCTTAGGAATACTGCAGTTATTCCAAAAGGAATCTGGCTGGCACAGTTTTGAATTTATGATTATAATTACAGTGTCACAGCATTAGGCTATATTTTCCTGGATTTGATTATTGAACCTTCCCAATGTATATCTCTGGGTCCCAATGCCACCATTATGACCCAATGTTTGAAGCTACTATACTATAGAAAACTAGGCTGAATGCTTCCCTGAGCCCTAGATCAATGAATAAACTGTTTACTTAGGAATAAGTTTGTTTTTTTTTTAGGAATAAGTTTTGAGAAAGCAATTGATAATCATAAGCACTAACATATATGTGCTGTCATATTTCTGGCCCTATGCTTGTATTATTTCATTTAATATTCACAACAAAAAGACAAGGGAAGCTACTATTATGAATATCCAATGTTTACAGATGAGAACAATGACACTCAGAGAAGTAAGGTAACTTGCCCATGGCTCCACAGATAATAAACACAGAATTGGAATTTATTCACATTCTGTTCTGATTCAGAACATAAGCTCTGCCCTGGCTGGTGTAGCTCAGTGGATTGAGCGTGGGCCTGGGAACCAAGCAACCACGGTTCGATTCCCAGTCAGGGCACATGCCTGGGTTGCAGGCCAGTTCTCTCCCTCTCTCCTTCCTTTCCCCTCTAAAGATAAATAAATAAAATCTTAAAAAAAAAAAAAAAGAACATAAGCTCTTAACTACTACATTGAGTTTTCTCTTTCTGGAAAGTGTCTGTTTGCTCCTTGCTTTACAGGCAAGAGCTCATCTGATTTAAATTTGTTAGAAAGTAAAATACAGTAGAATAAACAAATGTTTCCTTTCTGATGAACTAATGGGTTTTACTGTCCTATTTTACATGTCAACAATGAGTTTGAGACATGTTGTAAAAATTTGAAGATCATTCATAATAATTTATTGGGCATCTATTATATTCAAACACATGTTGGGTGATTCAAAGGTATACAAAGAATGGGCATTATCTTCAAGAAGTGACTGTCCTACTGGAGTAATAAGGCTAACTTCCAGGAATCCTTCCTAGAATATATATATATATATATATATATATATATATATATATATATATATATATAAAAAAAATAATGTGCTAATTCATGTGACAACTCTAAATGCTGTAGGAGACACTGAGGTTTTAATAGAAAGGACATTGTCATGAAAACCAAGACACTGTTTTAGAAATAGTTGTGTAATGTTAACTTTTAATGTTGATTTAAAAATAAAGTGGGCCTACTTAGATCATTCTGGGTTTCATGAATAGAAGCAGAAGAGAACAAATAATCAGGGAAGTCTTCATAGATGGGCTGAACTGTTAAGGATGTCTAAAATTTATATTGGTAGGGAGGATGGAAGAGACTCCAGGTCCAAGGAAGAATAGGGAAGAGACAGTAGGAGTTATGGCAGAGAGGGGGAGATGAGCCTAGAGTGTATATCGGCCAGCAGAAAGGAGACACTCATAAATGTTTTTTTGTTTGTGTGTTTGTTTGTTTTAATTTTATTTATTTTTAGAGAGAGGGGAAAGGAAAGAGAGAGAGGGAGAGAAACATCAATGTATGGTTGCCTCTCGCGTGCCCTGCACTAGGGACCTGGCTCACAACCCAGGCATGTGCCCTGACCAGGAATTGAACCAATGACACTTTGGTTCACAGGCCGGCACTCAATCCACTAACTCACACCAGCCAGGGCCTCATAAATGTTTTAAAGAGCAAAACCCACAAAGTTACACACAGGGGAAATCAATGCTTATTAAATTAATTGATTGACTGCTTCTTACTGTGGTAAAATTCATATAAAATTTACCTTTTTACCATTTTAAAGTGTACAATTCAGTGGCATTTAAGTATATTCACAATGTTGTATACCATCACAACTATCCAGTTCCAGAACTGTTCATCACACTGAATGGGAACCACATACCCATTAAGCACTCATTCCCCATTCCCAGCTCTTCCCATCCCCTGGCAATCACTAATCTCTCTGTATCTACAAATTTGCCTATTATGAATATTTCATATAAATGGAATCATATAATGGGGAGCCTTGTAGGTCTGGCTTCTTTCACTTAGCATATTTTTAAGATTTGCTCATGTTTTGGTATATATCAAAATTTTCATTGCTTTATATGGCTGTATTATATTCCATTACATATATATAAACCATATTTTTTATTCATTCATCTATTGATAGACATTTGTGTTGTTTTCACCTTTTGGCTATTGTGACTAAAGCTTCTATGAACATTGGTGTGTAAGATTTTGTTTCAACACTTGCTTTCAATTCTGGATATTAACTAGCAAAGGAATTTCTGTGTCATATGGCAATTACATGTTAAATTTATTAAAAATGCCATGCTTTTTCATGAAAATCTAGCATACTGATTAAAAACAAAGGGTTTGAAATTTGAGTTGAATTCTCGCTGTGCTAGTTACTAGCTGCATGATCTTGAGTATGTGAAGTATCCTCTGAGCCTCAGTTTTCTCATGTGCTGAATAGAGTTGTATGGGGGATTACATGGCATAAAGCACATAAATTACCTATGACAGTGCCTGGTACATAGACAACATTAGATAAATGGCAACTACTAGGAATAGCCTGTGTAAGTCTCATGCTAAATAAATATAATGTATAGTCAACATACAGATAGTAGAGAAACAGCAGCCCTCTCGCTTACTTTGCTACTTATCCTTGCCCTTCCTCCCTGTAAAACTCAAGAGATGATCCAAATTCCAGAAAAAAAATGAGCTACTCTGGTTTCTTAACCCCTCAGTTTTTTAATTATTTAAATTGTATGTATATATGTGTATATGCACACACACATATACACTATAATTATTCTAGTGGAAAAGTTTTCTTAAAATGTTAAACCTGTGTGTGTTTTTTCAAACTATTTCTACTGTTATTCTATTACAGTTGTCCCAATTTTCCCACCTTTGCTCTCTCCTACCCATCCCACCTCCTGTTCCTATAGTCAATCCCCACACTGTTTGTTGTTCATGTCCACAAATCAGGCATACATGTTCTTTGTCAGGTTCTTGTCCCTTCTTTCCACCTGTGTGTTTTTTAGAAATATTTTTCAAAAAGCGGCATTTCAATGTAGTAGTTAAAAGTCTATGTTCTCCTGGCTGGTGTAGCTCAGTGGATTGAGTGCGGGCTTGGGAACCAGACAATCGCAGTTCGATTCCCAGTCAGGGCACATTCCTGGGTTGTAGGCCGGTTCCCTGCAGGCCAGTTCCCAGCAGGGGATGCACGAAAGGCAACCATACATTGATGTTTCTCTCCCTCTCTCCTTCCCTTCCCTTCTAAAGATAAATAAATAAAATCTTCAAAAAAAAGTCTATGTTCTTTCCCTAACTGTTCTGACTCAGTTGATTGGGCATCCTCCCACAAAGTGAAGTGTCACAAACTTAATTCCTGGTTAGGGGCACATACCTCGGTTGTGGGTTTGGTCCCCAGTTGGGGTGCATGCGAGAAGCAACTGATTGATGTCTCCATCTCACTTCAATATTGAGTGAATTATTTTAAATAAATAAATATGTAGATAAATAGATAAATAATCTCTCATGCACACACACACACACACACACACACATACACACACACACACAGTTAGTTCTGTTATTTTGGAGAAGCCTGACCAATTCAACCACCTGCTAATTATCAGGCACAGTGCTAGCCTCTGGGAATAGAGAGAAGAGATCTCTTTATATAAAGAGATGTGTACAATCTGGCAAAATATGACAAAGCACATGTACAAAGGTAAGACAAAATATGAAAATAAAGCCACAAGAGAATAGAGTCAATAATATTGTAATAACTGTGTATTAGGCCAGGTTGGTACTCCAAAAACTGGGGGGACCACTTTGTAAAGTATATGATTATGTAACTATTATGCTGTGTACCTGAAGCTAATACATGATAATATTGAATATAGATTGTAATTGAAAAATTTGAAAAAGGGAAATCACCCATGTGTACTTTCTAACAACACTCTTTACACTTGCCAATAATATTAACACTAAAAGTTTAAGTGGACAATTTACTTAATACTGAAGGAGAAACCTTGCCACTATGAAAAATAGATCCCCGTCCTCTCTTTAGACTACCTAAGTGTTTAAATCTATTAATTGATTTTATTAATCTAGTAAACATTTACTGAATCTTGGCCTTGTATACAGTGTGTAATGACAAAGTGGTGATGGTCTGAAAAATCTCAAGGTTGCCAAGGCCTCTCCTTAATCTTGGCCTAATCTCTGGAACCAGGTCAGGAAAGGAGAAGTTGATGTAACTGTGAAGTGAAAACAACACACATAGAAGCTCCTGGTCAGCCCACTTGTCTCTCTGACAACTTGATTTAGGTCCAGTTAGACAATGTATCTATTGGCTGGGACAATAACCTGTCCCCAGCCTTCTACTTCTTGGTTTCCAGAACTGCTTCCTCAGTGCTGATATTCTATCAGTGCCTATTTTGCAATGTACTGCCTATCAAAAAGGCTGACCCTGGGTATTTTAGGGAAGGATTAAAATGTGAATTCCATGTATTCCCAAAGATGCAAGCTTTTCTCTGACTCCCTGTACTAGAGTCATTTACAGTCTCAGGAGAGAGAATGCTAAAGCCCATAGAATATTTGGAGAGCCATGCAAGGCAGCATATGAGTATTTTATTTTTATGTTTTATTTTAAATTAATTTATTTTCTAATTATAGTTGATATAAAATATTACATTAGTGATTATACATTTATATACCTTATGAAGTATACCCCAATAAGTCTAGTACCCATCTGATACCATATATAGTTATTATAGTATTATCAACTGTTTTTATGATACTGTACTTTTTATCCCTATGACTATTTTCATAAAGGGCAATTTGTACTTCCTAGTCCCTTTCACCTTATATACAAGGGAATATTACTCAGCCATAAAAAAAGAATGAAATCTTTCCATTTGTGACAACATGGATGCATCTAGAGTGTATTAAGCTAAGTGAAATAAGTCAGATGAAGGCAAATAACATATGCTTTTACTTATATGTGAAATCTACAAAAAACAAATAAATGAACAAACAAAACAGAAATAAACTGATCAATACAGAGAGCAAATTGGTGGTTACCAGAAGGGAGGTTATTGGAAGTGGGTGTGTGAAAAAGCATATGCCTATTTTTAAAATATTATATCTGGGCTAGTACCAGGCTTATAGAATTTACTAACTGTATTTCTCTAAGCTAAAATGTAAGCAAAATCTTTGTCCAGTTCTCTTCAGTATTCATACAATTTGGGCCTTACATCCTCTGCTCAGGTCTTTAATGTGGGTGTTCCTCAGGCCTTTGTCCTAGGACCTCTTCTTTCTTTGCACAATGTCATCCATGTACAATTCCATTTTTTCAGCCAAAATATTGGATTGGCCAAAAAGTCTGTATGTTTTTTTCTGTAAAATAAAAGATACATTTTTCATTTTCACCAATAACTTCATTGATTTGGATATTTAGGGTATGCCGGCTATCTCCTACATGGTATAATATGGATTGTTCTCAATGTCTCAGTTTGATCGTTATCAACTTCAACTGGTCTCCCTGATTGTGGAGCATCATCCAGCCAGAAACCTTCAGCATGACACTCTGCAAACCACTTTTCACGTGTTCAGTCAATCACAACACCTTCTCCATAAACTTGTATAAGTCTTGTTTTGCATTTCATTTGCATTTTTACCTTTCTTGAAATAATAAAGCATAATGTGCCAAAAATGTTGTGTATGCTTTTCATGTTCAATAATAAAATGGTTACATAAAAATTCACTAATTTTGATATCTTTTATTTTTTATTGCTTATTTTTGGGGTTGTACAATAGTATAATTGGTACATATTGCTTAGGAAGTAATTTGTTAATACTTGATATAACTCATATATTTTTTTTATCTTTTTAAAATTAAATCATGTTTTTTGTTATTCTGTTATGGTTGTTCTAATTTTTCCCCTTTCCTCTCCTACGCCCATACCAACACCTACCCCCACAATTTCCACACTGTTGTCCATCTCCATGGGTCATTCAAACATGTTCTTTGTTTAGTCCCTTCCCCTTCTTTCCACTATTATCACCTTCCCCACTCCCTTTTGGTCACTGTCAGTTTTTTCCATGTGGTTGTATTTTGTTCACTAGTTTATTTTGTTCATTAGATTCCTTTTATAGATGGGATCATATGGTATTTGTCTTTCACTGACTGGCTTATTTCTCTTAGCACGATATTCTAGGTTACATCCATTCTGTTGTAAAAGGTAGAAGTTCATTCTTTCTTTCTTCTGTGTAGTATTCCATTGTATGAATGTGTGGTGGACCCTGGCCAGCAGAGTCTGCTTGTTGTGGCTGATGATAAGAATGAATGCACAGGTAACAAGAATGAATACGCAGGCAACAACCATCCTGTGGAGAAAAAGGAAACAGGCACGACTACTCTCTCAAGGGGAGAGTGCCTATGGATGCCTCAGCCACTCCCTCAAGAGGGGAGCACCTCGACACTTGCCTAGACAGGCTTTTATTGTCTTCCTGGGGTCTTACATCAGAGAAAGATTTATTATCTATTACATAGAATATTATTATCTACATTTTAGGAACAATAAAGAAAATGAAAATAATATGCAGAGGAGAATGGCGATGAGCTGATTAGCTCTGTCCTTGGGAGAACTCATACAGGCTTTGGAAATTACCTTGAAGATAGACAATACACATTTGTTGTTTTAGACCAGGGTGATGGAGTTTTAGCAAGAGCAAGCCATAACACTCTGTATGCATTTTCTAGGCCTGATTCCCACAGGAAAACACTCGGTTTGAAGGTCTGGCTCCTGCCCACCATTTCACTTCTGTAGGTTTTCCATACAGAGCTGAGTCACATTTGCCAGGCCAAACAAAATGCCCCCCTACATGAATACACCTCAGTTTTTTGATTCACTCATTTACTGATGGGCACTTAGGCTGCTTCCAGCAGTTAGCTATTGTAAATAGCACTGCTATGAACACAGGGGCATAAAAGTTGTTTGAATTGGTGTTTTGAGATTCGTAGGGTATATTACCCTAAGAATGGTAATATACCATTTCCTTTGGACCCAGCAGCAGAATCACTGGGTCCAAAGGAAATTCCATTTTTAGTTTTTCAAAGAAATTTCATATTCTTTTCCACAGCAGCTGCACCTGTGTGCATTCCCACCCAAACTGCACTAGGGTTGCCTTTTCTCTGCTAGCAATGCTGTTTGTTGATTTATTAATGATGGCCATTCTTACCAGTATGAAGTGATATCTCAATTGTGGTTTTAATTTGTATCTCTCTGAGGGTGAGTGATGATGAGCATCTCTTCTTATGTCTATGCGACCATCACTATGTCCTCCTTGGAGAAATGTCTGTTCAGGTCCTTTGCCATTTTTTAATTAGATTGTTAGTATTCCTAGTGTTGAGTCATATGAGTTCTTTATATATTTTGGAGATCAAACCCTTGTCTGAGGTATAATTGGCAAATATGTTCTTTCATACAGTCAGTTCTGTTTACATTTTGGTGATGGTTTCTTTACTGTGCAGACGCTTTTTAATTTTATGTAATCTCATTGTTTATTTTTCCCTTTATTTCCCTTCTTTAGACAGACGAGATCGGGCGCGTTCAGGGTGGTATGGCCGTAGACTATTTCCCTTCTTTAGGAGATATATAAGCAAAAATATTGCCATATGGGATATCTGAAATTTTCCTGCCTATATTTTCCTTTTGGACTTTTATGGTGTCATGACTTATACTGAAGTCTTTTATCCATCTTGAGTTTAATCTGATGTATGATATAAGTTGGTGGTCTATTTTCATTTCTTTTGCATATACAGTTTCAGTTTTCCCAACACCATTTATTGAAGAAGCTATCTTTAATCCATTGTATGCTCATGCCCCCTTTGTCAAATATTAATTGACCATAGAACCTGGATTCATTTCTGACTCTCTATTCTGTTCCATTGATCAATGCATATGTTCTTATGACAGTATCAAATGGTTTTGATTACATTGGCCTTGTAGTATAGTCTGATACAGGGTATTGTGATCCTTCTTGTTTTGTTATTCTTCCCCAAAATTGCTGAGGCTATTCAGGGTCTTTTTTGGTTCCATATAAATTTTTGAAATATTTGTTCTAATCTGTGAAGTATGCCATTGGTATTTTAATAGGAACTGTGTTGAATCTATATATTGCTTTGGGTAGTATGGACATTTTAATGATGTTAATTCTTCTAATACATGAACATAATATATGCTTCCATTTATTTGTATCTTCCTCAATTCCTTTGTTCAGTGTTATATACTTTTCTGAGTCCTGGTCTTTTACCTCCTTGGTTAAGTTATCCGTAGGTATTTTATTCTTCTTTTTCTATAATAAATGGGATTTTTCCTGGTTTCTCTTTCTGATATTTCATTGTTAGTGTACAAAAGTGCCATTGATTTCTGAATATTGACTTTGTCTCCTCCTTTTTTTCCAAATCCACTTATTGGATCGAGTAGTGTTTTGGTGGTGACTATAGGATTTTCTATGTACACTATCAAGTCATCTGTAAATAATGACAATGACAGTTTTACTTTTTCCTTTCTAATTTAGATGCCTTTTGTTTTTTTCTTCTCTGATCACTGTGTCTAGAACTTCCAGTACTATGTTGAATAAGAATGCTGAGAGTGGACACCCTTATCTTGTTTCTGATCTTAAGGAGAAAGCTCTTAATTATTGCCTGTTGAGTAGAATAGTGTCTGTAGGTTTCTCATATATGGCTTTTAATATGTTGTGATAAGCTCCCTCTATTCCCACCTTGCTGAGGGTTTTTTATCATAAATAGCTGTTGGATTTAATAAGATGCTTTATAAGCAACTTTTATATGATCATATGATTTTAGTCCTTCATTTTATGTGGTGTATTATGTTTATTGATCTGTGAACATTTTATCATCCTTGCAATCTTGGGATGAATCCCACTGGGTCATGGTGTATGATTTTTTAATGTCTTTATGAATCCAGATTGCCAGTATTTTGTGGAGGATTTTAGCATGTATGTTCATCAGAGATATTGGCCTGTAGTTTTCCTTCTTTCTTTAGTTTTTACCTGGTTTTAGAATTAGGATGATACTGGCCTCATAAAAAGAGTTTTGGAGCCTTCCCTCTTCTTGGATTTTTTGGAATAGTTTGAGAAGAATAGGAGTTAGTTCCTCCTTAAATATTTGGTAAAACCTGTAAAGCCACCTAGTCCAGGGCTTTCGTGTGCCAGGAGTTTCTGATTCCTGCTTCAATTTCACTAGTTGTTATTCTTCTATTCAGGCTTTCTGCTTCTTCTTAATTCAGTTTTGGCAGACTGTATGTTTCTAAAAATTTGTCCATTTGTCGGGGCGACTTTCCTTGCAAGTCCCCCTGAGTGACACAGATAGAGAGTAAATATGACTGAGACATAATGTGATCTGCTTAGGGAGGAGAAGTGAGCAGTGGCCAGTTTCACAGGAGAAAAAGGCCTTGAGCCCCCTCCTCCAGGGCCTTTTATTGGGTTGTAATACACAGGAATACAGGGTGGCAAGGATCAAACAGTAGATAACATTCCAAAAAAATCTGAGGGCTTAGTTTGAGTAAGAGTCTGTCAGAAACAGAGTTTTAGGGTTTCCTGCTCAAACCCTTAACATATGAATGAAAGCACTCTTAGCAGAGCAGATTTCACAGGTTTATCAAGAAGTCTTTGTGATGCTAGATTTTCCCCAGGACATGCTCTAGCAAGGTAAGGAGCTGCACCTCTCCCTAACAGGTATTCAGGTTTAAGGGATTAGAGCCATGAAGCTCTACTCCCAGAGAACATGGGGACTCAGGCTATCTCAAAGCTGGGGGGGGGCAAGAGCCCATTGCTCCCTCTTTGTTGCAGCCCCCCAAGTCCTTCCATGAAGGCCTCCCAAGTGATTGAGTCTGGCTTAGGTTGCCCCACACTGTGAGGGGTCTTACCTGTCATTTACTTCTGACCAAGCTTTGGGGGCAGGGAGAGGAAACTGAGGCAGCGTTTGCTACCAGATACAAGCTTTGTCTCCTGCAGCTCTCATTCCAGAGGTCATCCCTTGCCTTTAGCCACAAGGGGTAGAGATACAATTCCTAAAACTGGGCAGAGTGGTCTGCAACATCCATTTATCTCAGGTTTTCAAATTTCTTGGAATATAGTTCTTCATAATAATGTCTTACAATCCTTCTTATTTCTGTGGTATCAGTGATAACTTCTCCACTTTCATTTTTAATTTTATTCATTTGGCTCCTCTCTCTTTTTTACTTGATGAGTCTGGTTAATGGTTCATCAATCTTATTTATCTTTCCAAAGGACCACCTCCTTGATTTATTTATCCTTTGAATTGTTCTTTTAGTCTCTATGTCATTTAATTCTGCTCTGATCATGATTATTTCCTTCTGTGTAGTTGCTTCAGGCATCTGGGCATTGTTTGCTGTTGTTCTTCTAGTATTTGTAGATGAAGGGCTAGGTTGTTTTATTGTAGATGAAGGGTTAGGTTATTTATTTGAACTGTTTCTACTTTTTTAGGTAGGCCTATGTTGTTATGTACTTCCCTCTCAGTACTGCCTTCACTGTGTCCCTGCCTTCATTTTCACTAGTTCCAGGTATGTTTTGATTGCTTCTTTGATCTCATTGTTGACCCATGCATTATTTAATAACATGTTGTTCAGTCTTCATGCATTTGAATGTTTTTGAGTTTTTTCTTGAGATTGGTTTCTACTTTCAATCCATTGTAATTTGCACACATGATTGATATCATTTCAATTTTCTTGAATTTATTGAGGCTTGTTTTGAGTCCCACCATGTGGTTTATCTTTGAAAATATTCCATGTGCATTTGAAACGAATGTATGTTTTGATTCTTTGGGTTTATGTGTTCTGTAATATCAATTAAGTCCATTTGATCTAGAGTGTTGTTCAGTGCCATAATATCCTTGTTGAATTTTTGTTTGGAAGATCTATACATTGTTGATCATTGCCCTATGATGACCTATACATTATAGGGCATTAAAATTCCCTATGATGATTGTGTTGTCCCTATCTTTCTTGAAGTCCTCCAAGATTTTCCATATATATATATATATATATATATATATATATATATATATATTCCTATGCTGGGTGCATTTATATTTACATGGGTTATATCTTACTGCTGGATTGTTTCTTTAAGTATTATGTTGTACTAAGTATTAAGTATTATGTTTTTTTTCCTTTTTATAGCTTTTGTTTTGAAGTCTATTTTGTCTGATATAAGTATTGCTACCCCAGCTTTCTTTTCATGTCTGTTTGCTGGAAATATTTTTTTCCATTCGTTCACTTTCAACCTGTGTAGATCTTTCTGTTCTGAGGTGGGTCTCTTGTTGACAGCATACATATGAATCATGTTTTCTTGTCCATGCAGCTACCACATGTCTTTTGATTGGAGCCTTTAATCCATTTAATCTTAAGAGTTTAAAGAGCATTTAATCTTCTTCTGATCATCTTTCTTCTTTAACTCCTTGCTTGTTGGACTTCCATACAGTTTGATTTTTCTGGCAGTTCTGGTTAATTTTTGTTTTTAAATTAATTGTTGTCCTTCTTTTTGTTGTGCAAGGATGCAAATTGTATCTACCTATGCCTCCATCTTGGCCAGAAGTCCTCTGTTTTCTGCATATAAAAAGGTGTAAGGAGTGTTTCTCTTTTTTGTTTAATTTTTACTTATTTTATTTTTAGAGAGGAGAAGATAGAAAGAAAGAGAGGAAAACATGAGTGTGTGGTTGCCTGTTGAGAGCCCCTTTCTGGGAACATGGCCTGCAACCTGGGTATGCACCCTGACTGGTGATCAAACCGGTGACCTTTTGATTCACAGGCCAGCACTCAATCCACTGAGCCACACCACCAGGGCAGGGTTGTTTGTCTTAATTTTAAAAGTGCAAGCATACATGACAAGTCCATTTGTCTTTCTCACCCTGCAAGTAAGTTAAAATTAACTTTGAAAGGATTTACAGCTTAAAATTGCAGCCATAAAATTAGGTAAAAGTATTATGCTGTACTTGGCAAATGGTAACAAAGATCTTAGTCTGTTATTTACTGGGTTTTGTACTTGGGGTTGAGGAATTTTCTATTATTTTTATTCTATTTATGAGGGATGGATTTGCTATAAGCATTTCTAATTTCCTGGTTTAGATGCTCCTTCCCTGGTCATCTTTTCTCATCTTTGAATGAGGCAAAACATCTTTAGCCTCATCTATATCAGTAGGTCTTAGAGACTATCTAAACCATGAGTTACATATCTAGCTACATATGATCTTTATGGAGACAGCCTACATTTGTTCCCCATTCTGTCTCCTTTATATAGTTGCTACTGCTGAGGAACTCCATATGTACTCGCTGTCCATATCAACTGAGCATTTGTTAGATTCCTTCCCTCAGTATGAAATACAGAAAGGGCAGTGTCCTTGATTATTTGTGTTCAGTAATAGATGAAACAGTCTATCAAAATATTTCTAGCAAGCTGTAGTCTCTATCCTGGGATCATAATAATTCCTATTCCTATAGGCTCAACTCAAAGAGAGTTTATCAAGTCATTCCCTCCTAACTTAGGCCCCCAACTAAAAACAATAAAGGATTTTTATCACCAACTTTAGATGATTTTCTTGAAGGAATAACATTATTAATAAGTGATAAGGCTTTGGGCCAAGTCTCTAAAGCCTATGACACTGTGTACATAAGTTCAGTAGCAAAAATAGGCACACAGTAAGTAGAATGATATACATCCCCACCATGCATTATGCAGCCGAGCAAACTGAGGCTCAGGCTAACTACTCAAAATAATCATGTGTATTTTTATTATAAAACTGTCATCATAATTTCTCTGAAGCAGTCAAAAGGGAGGATTTTAGAGTGGACAATTAATACCATAATGAAACATAAATAAATGGTATTTTTGGAAGAGTGAAGGTGACATTTGAGAGAGGATGTGTGAATATATCATATATGAAAAAGAAAGGGTATGTCTAGGGTTTTCAGAAAAATGGATGGGTCACAAAAGATAAACCAGTAAAAGACATTCCGCCAGTAAAATGGAATCACTGAAAAATAGACCTGTATAAGTAGAATATTGGAGGTGATAGGTGGGTCTTCAATGGTAGGTAGAACCTGATTTAGAGGGGCTCTTAAATGTCATGCTTGGATTTTGAAATTTGCAAATAAGAGTTACCAAAGGTTTTTGAGAGAAAATAGGACATAGTCACATCTAAGTTTTAGAAAGGTATCTATACCTTTTCCAATGATACTTCTCAGTTCTTTTGATTATAGTTATCTCCTTCATTAAGCTTTAAGTTTCTTGAATGCAATAAGTGTGTTCTAAATATTTACCTTTTTCCATAATATCAAATATACATTATACTCTGCTGCTGTGTATTAATGATTGTCTTTAAAACAGTAAAGTGAACTTGTTGTGAACAGTAAAGTGAACTTGTTGTGAGAAGGCCTTGGCTCTAGTCTTGTCCCTTTCTGGTCATTTCCCTCTATTTAAATGTCTTAGATCCCATTCTCTTCTCCCCATCAAACTGCCACAGTCCTTGTTCAGGCTATCACCTTCTTCTGTCACTGCAACAGTCTCCTAATTGGGCTCCCACCTCAATACCATATATACTGCCACTAGAAAAAATATTTTCTAAAATATTAATCTGATCATGTTATTCTCTGCTTAAAATTATTCAATGACTTTCTGTTGCCATGAGGACAAAAAACAACCTCCCTAACTTGTCCTACAAGATTCTGCGTGAGCAGGTCTTTCCCTGCCTATACAGTATCATTTCATCTCACTTTCCCACCTACATTTTTTTTCAGTCACTGGCTTTCTTTCAGTTTCTCCTATTTGCCATGCTCTCACTTACCACAGGACATATGGATATACTGTTCCCTGAACCTGGAAGATTCTCTACTTCACTTCCAACTATTAACCTAGTTGATGCCTTCTCATTCTTCAGACCTCATTTTAATCATAATTTCTTACATAAACCTCCTCTGATCCCACCAAGAAGGCCAAGTGCTGCTGTTTTCTGTTTTCATATTCTTCCATCAGTCAACTTTCTATTACATAGCACAATTATTATTAAAAGATTATTATTTATTTTTCTAATGCTTTTCTTATTTGCAAGAACATGAAGGAAGGGGATCTAGTCCATTTTATTTAAGAATATACTCCCAGGGTATAATCCAGTGCCTGGCGTAGAGTAGGAGCTCAATAAATATTTGTTGAAAGAAGAATTAATGCTTGACTTCCACCAAGATTGAGGCATAGGTGGAGACGCTGTGCTTTCTCACACAACCAAGTTTAGAGACAACTAAATATTAGCAACAGAAAACATAGCCAGAACACAGAAAATTGAACTTTTCAGAAGTCTGTTAACAACAAATTCTTCAGCCTGACCAGTAAGGGGTGAAACCAGCAGCTGGTGGAGTGGGGTAGCACAGGAAAACTCAGTCAGATGGACTCAGGCACGCAGAATCCAGGCGCAGGGTTGGACCTAGTGAGAGACCCAGTGAGCAACCTCGGGTGAACAGCGAGGGAGCAGGGCTGCAGGTTGACTGTGGTCACCCATTCGTGCACAGATAGACAAGCCAGGGAGTGGGCAATTAGATGGAACCCAGCAGGCCCCAGTGGGGAATGGCAGCAGAGAGCATTGCCATTTCCCCGCTCTGACCCCACCTCCACATAAAGTCTCATAACCCAGCGGCCTGGGAGTACAAGGCTCTGCTCCTCATACTTAACGGGCACAAACAGACCAAAAATGGCTCAAGAAGATCTCAAAGCCCCAGAGCCTATAAATCTAAGTGGTGAAGAAATAGCAAAACTCTTAGACACACAGTTTAAAACACTGGTGATCAGGATCCTCACAGAACTGGTTGATTATAGCCACAAATTAGAGAAACATATGAAGGCTAAACTAATTGAAATGAATGGAATTGCACAAGAAACCAATAGTGATGAAAAGGAAACTGGGGCTCAAATCAATGGAGTAGACCAGAAGAAAGCAAATAATGGCCAAACAGAAAAGAGTGAAGAAGCAAGAATTCAAAGAAATGAGGAGAGTCTTAGGAACCTCCAGGACATCTTTAAACATTCCAACATCCGAATTATAGGGGTACCAGAAGGGGGAAAGGAACAGCCACCAGTGGAAAACTTATTTGAACAAATAATAAAGGAGAATTTCCCCAATCTGGCAAAGGAAATAGACTTCCGGGAAATCCAGGGAGCTCAGAGAGTCCCAAAGAAGGTGGACCCAAGAAGAAACACACCAAGGCACATCATAATGACATTAGCCAATATTAAAATGAAGGATAGAATCCTAGAAGCAGCAAGAGCTAAGGGGACAGTAACCTACAAAGGAGTGCTCATCAGACTGTCAGCAGATTTCTCAAAAGAGACCTTACAGGCAAGAAGGGGCTGGGAAGAGGTATTTCAAGTCATGAAATCCAAAGACCTACAACCAAGATTGCTCTATCCAGCAAAACTTTCATTTAGAATGGAAAGACAGATAAAGTGCTTCTCAGATAAGATCAAATTCAAGGAGTTCATCATCACCAAGCCCTTATTATATGAAATGCTAAAGGTACTTATCTAAGAAAAAGAAGTTAAAAAAACATGAACAGTGAAAAGACAGCAAACTCACAGTTATTAACAACCACACCTAAAACAAAAGCTAACTAAAAGGACAGCTAGATCAGGATTGGAAATATAGAAATGAAGATCTCAAGGAGGGTTAGCAACAGGGGAGTGGGAGGAGGAGAAGGGGGGAGAAGGTACAGAAAATAAGTAGCATAGATAGTAGATAAAAAATAGATGGGGGGCAAGAATAGTATGGGAAATACAGAATCTAAAGAACTTGAGACACATGGTCGTAAACTAAAGGGGGGTAATGGTGGGAATGGGGGGTAGGGTGGAGGGGAATGAAGGGGGGAATAGAACAACTGTAATGGCATAATCAATAAAAATAAATAATTTTAAAAAACAAGTTTACAGTTGTAAGTATGTGAAACAGAGTTTTTTATTGTATTATTTATTAATTATTGTATTATTTATTTGTATAACAACTGTAAACCTACTTTTGCCAATCCCCTTATATTGCATTGTGTGCCCACCACCCAGAGTCAAATCATCTACAGCAAGCAATAAATACAATTCAAAAGTCTCCCTTGATGTTCTCTCCATCCTGTTATTGTCTTACTGGTCTTTTTGTGCTTAATCAGAGATATGTATCAGTATGTATAAAAAGTTTCATTTTATGTTTTTGCACCAAAAATATATATTATATAATATAAATTATATATTATTATATACCTTGCCTTATTTTGTTTTGTTTTTATTGTTCACTTGATGTCTTTAAGATCTCCCTCCCCTAGCTTAGTCTAGCCATTCTATTTTGATGAACACTTAAGTTGTTTTAAAGTTCTTGCTATTTTAAGAAATGGTAGTGCTACAGTGGAAATCCTTGAATGGGCTACCTTGTACACAACTTCAATATAGATACTAAGCATCAGAATTACCAGATACAAGTGTAATAGGCATTTTTAATTTTCAAAGCCAGGGCTCAATTACCCCACAAAAGCATCTATTCCAACTTCTTTACCCTTGTATCAGTATGGTATAAGAGTGCTTACATTTCTATGCTCTTGCCAGCACTTGATATTCTTGCTAATATGGGTGAAACTTATCCCAATTCCCAGACTACATATTAGTTTCAGTGTCTTTTCACATGATCATTGCATGTTTGTGTGTCTTCAGTGAATTTCCTGGACATATCCTGTACCCACTTTACTAAGGGATGATACTTACTGACTTTATATCTGCAAAGATATGGCAAATAAAAATGACTCAAGTGGTAGCATGTGAGATTTGAAGTTTGACACAAAAGGGCATTTCCTAGTTTATAGCAAGATGGCAGCAAGGTAGGTAGGAGCGGAGCCCAGTTCTCCCTATGCCAAGCTGGATACCCAATCTTCTGAGGAACAGAGAGAACAGACAATGGAATCCCAGCTTATATGAAGCTTGGAAGCCAAACATTGTAGACGACACTGAAAAACAGATGGAGAGGAGATTACACTGGGATGGTAAGGTCTCTGGGATCCGTGCAGGTACCTAGGCCACTGTGGCCACTGGCCTGGTACCTGCCACAGGATATGGGGAAGAGAGTTAGATCAGCAGCTCCCTCCCCTACCAGAGCAAGTAGGGCAGCCTGGCCCCAGGAGGGACCTGGATGCTGGAAGTCACTAGGGGGAATAGAGACCAGGTAGGAGACACACAGAGGTGGTATACACCCTCTGGGACTGTGGACAATGGCAGCAGAGAAATTGAGGTGCAAGGTGACACCTGGAAAAGGGAGGAGTTGGGCCATGTTGGACCTGACTCAAATATTATCCAGACTGGTTGGGAAACTGGGATGTGTGAAAAGCCATGCACTTGTTATGAACAGCAGACAGCTACTTCATAAGGAACTCTTGAGCAGCAGCTGGTTCACCCTGAGGGTGATTTGAGCTGTGCACAACCAGGGACTGAGTGGCTAAGTGGAATCTCCTGCCCGAGCTTGTCTCACACTGCACACCTAGAGGCTGAGTGGCTGGTTTGAGACTGGCAACTCACAGAGGACCAGGGCCAGGGGCTGGGGAACTATGAATATTGTGGCCCGGACCTGGTCCCTATCCTCTTAAAACCATAGGAAGGGAAGCCCAGCCTCCTATTCCTGTGGCATCCAGTAAGACCAGCAGAACCCACTGAATGTGTTTAAAGTCAGCAGGAGGCTTATTTTTTCTTTCCTCTATCTTTCTTATCCTTTTTTTTCTTCCCCCAAGTGAGACAATAAAACATGGAGATTCGAAGGGTCCAGAGACAGATCCATGGGGGAGCACAAAGCTAAGCCCAAAAACTGAGAAACTGAGACAAATTTCACTTTGCCATCCCATAGAGTTAGCATTTTATTGTTTATGTGTATTATTATAATTTTCATTATTTTACCACTTTTATTTTATTAGCATTTTTAGTTTTCCTTGCTTTATTTATCTGTTAATTGCATTATTTGATGGTTTTCCTTATCCTCCCTTTATTGTGTTTTAATTTTCCTTCTTTCACTTCACTCATATTCCAATAACATACTACTCTTGAACAGGTACTTTCTATTCTGGTTATCCAAATCATATATTGCGTGTCATATTATTGCTGTTTCAGTACTATTGTAAATAACTGTTGTTCCATAAAGTTCTACATACTACATAGAAACCCTCCCATATCTTATCCCACTTCACTTTATTCCTGAGCATTATAATTATTATGGTTAACTCTATTCTATCTCACACTATGCCTACTTTCTACCCTTTACTCTCACTGTATCTCATCATCTAACCTTGCACAAGTGCTCTGTTCTCTGGATTCAGCTCACAATCCTCCTCCTCTCTAACAAGACTCTTATCTCTTTTACCATTCATAAAAAGTGGCTAGTTGGGTGAAATATCACAATTAACACTATACTTATTCAAAGAATGTCCTATCTCTTCTCTACTTGCTGGTACTATAAATCCCATAAAATACTATCCTGTGGTCTTAATCCTTTTTGACTAACCCCCTGCCAGTGATCACATACAAGAATGGGTGGGAGCTACAAACATCAGTATACCTGCTGGAGGAGAAAAAACACCAAAAAATGAACCATCAAAAAGTAAAAACCCAAGGACAACAAGAGAGCCTGACAAACAGAAGATAGAGCAACCCTAGAGCATCCAGACAAGGAGATAAAAGAGACCGCACCACTGAAACCCATAGAATTCCTACATAGAAGTTCACCCAATAAAGACAGCTAGCAAAGCCAAATATCAGGAAGGACAGAAACAACAACAACAAAAAAGAATCACCTAAAATGGGGAGTCAAAAAAAGAACATGTAATCAAGAGGAATGGAAGACTCCCCACTAAAAGAGCTAAATGCAATGGAGGGAAGCAAACTATCAGATATTAAATTCAAAATAATAGCTATAAAGATGCAAAAGGAACTCAAAGACAACTAAAGGAACCGAGTGAGAACAACAGTATGAAAAAGGAAATAGAAAAGATAAACAAAAAACAGGAAGAAATAAACAATAAAATGTTGGAAATAAAAAAGCACACTACAAAGAATTACAGGCAGAATGGATGAAGCAGATGATTAAATCAGTGAATTGAAAGACAAGGTAGAAAAAAACACCCAGAAATAGCAAGAAAAGGGAAAGAGAATTAGAAAGAATGAAGATATGGTAAGGAAACTGCAAGACACCATGAAATGTAATAATATCTTTATAATAGGGACACCAGAGGGAGAAGAAGAAGAGCAAGGGATAAAGAAAACCTGTTCAAAATAGTAATGATGGAAAACATTCCTAATTTGATGAGAGAAAAAGTCACACATATTCAGGAAACACAGAAAGTTCCCATAAAGATGAACCCAAAGGGACCCACTTCAACACACATCATAATCAAAGTTTCAAGGGAAAGAGAGAATCTTAAAGGCAAAAAGGGAGAAACAGAAAGTAACATACAAGGGAGCACCAATAAGACTAGCAGCTGACTTCTTAATGAAAATGCTCCAAGCTAGAAGAGAATGGCAAGAAATATTCCAAGTAATGAAAACCAAAGGCTTGCATCAAAAACTACTCTATCCAGTAAAGCTGTCAATTAAAATGGAAGGCAAAATAAGGAGAATCCCAGACAAAAGAAATGTAAAAGAATACACCTCCACCAAAACAGCTCTGCAAGACATGATAAAAAGAGTGCTTTATGAACTGGAAGAAAAAGAGTGAGAGAGAGAGAGAGAGAGGAAAACAGGTATGAAAAAATGGCAATGAATGGAATGAATAAGTTCCTATCAAAAATAACCTTAAACGTAAATGGATAAAACACTCCAATCAAAAGACATAGAATAGCTGAATGGATAATAAATCATGACCCACACATATACTGCCTACAAGACACCCACCTCAGAACAAAAGACATACACAGACTGTAAGCAAAGGGCTGTAAACAAATATTCCAAGCAAATGGAGAAGAAAAAAAACTCAGGTTGCAATACTTATATCAAACAATATACACTTCCAAACAAGGACAATAAAAATAGACCCAGAAGATCACTTCATAATACTCAAGGGAAGACTCCATCAAGAAGACATAGACATTGTAAATATATATGCACCCAACACAGAAGCACACATATACATAAAGAAAATCTTGGAGGACTTCAACACAGATCTTGACAGCAACACAATTATAGTAGGGGACTTAACCACCTCACTGTTAAAAATCAATAGATCTTCCAAAAAAATATCAACAAAAATAGTGTGGCATTGAATAATGAATGCCCTAGATCAAATGAACTTAACTGATATATATAGAGCCCTTCATCCCAAAGAAGCTAAATATACATTCTTTTCAAATGCACATGGAACATTTCCAAAGATAGACCACATGATAGGACAGAAAACAAACTTCAACAAATTCAAGAAAATTGAAATCATACCAAGCATTTTCTCTGACCACAAGGGCCTGAAACTAGAAGCCAACCTCAAGGAAAAAAACACAAAAACACTCAAACTCATGGATATTGAATAGTATGCTACTAAACAATGAATGGGTCAAGAATGAGATTAAGGAAGAAATCAAAAATTTTCTGGAAACAAATGAAAATGTACTCACAACAATGCGAAACTTATGGGATACAGTGAAGGCAGTTCTGAGAGGGAAGTTCATAGCAATACAGGCCTATCTAAAAAAGACAGATACATTTCAAATAAACAACCTAACCCTACACCTATAAGAAACTGAGGAACAACAACAAAGACATTCCCGAGCATGTAGAAGGAAGTAAATAACCAAGATCAGAGCAGAATTAAATGACATAGAGAGTAAAAGCACATTTCTAAGGATCAATAAATCCAGGAGGTGGTTCTTTCAAAAGATAAATAAAATCAACAAGCCTTTAAGCAGTTTCAAGAAAAAAAGAGAGAGGATGCAAGTAAACAGATAGCAAACTATCAGAAGTGAAAGAGGAGATATTATCACTGATACCACAGAAATACAAAGGATGGTAAGAAATTACTATGAAGAACTATATGCCCAGAAATTTGAAAACCTAGGTGAAATGGACACATTTCTATGAAAATATAATTTTCCAAAACTGACTGAAGAAGAAGCAGAAAGCCTGAACAAAGCAATAACAGCTGATGAAATTGAAGCAGTAATCAAATAACTCTTGACACATACAAGCCCTAGATCAGATGGTTTCGCAGGGAATTCTACAAAGCATTTAAGGAAGAACTCACCCCCAGCCTTCACAGGTTATTCCAAAAAACCAAAGTGATGGAAGACTCCAAACTCTTTTTATAAAGCCAATATCATCGTAGTCCCAAAACCACATAAAGACACGACAAAGAAAGAAAACTTCAGGCCAATAATGCTGATGAACATAGACACTAAAATCCTCAACAAAATATTGGCAAACTGCATCCAGCAATATGTTAAAAAGATTATACACCATGACCATATGGGATTCATCCCAGGGATGAAAGGATTGTACAATATTCACAAATCAATAAAAGTAATATATCCCATACACAAAAGCAAAGACTAAAATCACATGATCATATCCATAGATGCAGAAAAAGCATTTGATAAGGTACAGCCCTCATTTATAATAAAAATACTCAGCAAAGTGGGAACAGAAGCAGTGTTCCTCAAAATAATAAAGGCCATATAGGAGAGACCTACAGCCAACATCATTCTCAATGGGCACAAAGTAAAATATTTTCCACTAACATCAGGAACAAGACAAGGTTGTCCACTTTCACCACTTCTATTCAACATAGTACTGGAAGTCCTAGCCATAGCAATCAGGCAAGAAAAGGAAATAAAAGGCATCCAAATTGGAAAACAGAAAACAACTGTCATTGTTTGCAGGTGACATGATAGTGTACATAGGAAACCCTATAGATTCCACCCCAAAACTGCTCAACCTAATAAATGAATTTGGTAAAACTGCAGGACACAAAGTCAATATTCAGAGATGAAATGTACTTTTGTATACTGGCAATGAAATACCAGAAACACCAATTAGAGAAAGTAATCTCATTTGATATAGCAAGAAGAAAAATAAAATACCTATGAGTAAACCTAACCAGGAATGTGAAAGACCTGTACTCAGAAAACAACACAACACTGAAGAAAGAGCTTAAGGAAGACACAAACAAATGAAAACATATACCATGTTCATGGATTGGAAGAATTTACATCATCAAAATGTCCATACTACCCAAAGCAATTTATAGTCAATGCAATACCTATTAAAGTACCAATGGCATATTTCACAGACATAGAACAAACACTTTAAAAATGCATATAGAATCATAAATGACCCTCAATATCTGCAGCAATTTTGAGAAAGAAGAACAAAGTAGGAGGGATCACAATATCTGATATCAAATTGTATTACAAGGCCACTGTAATCAAAACGGCCTGGTACTGGCATAAAAACAAACACATGGACCAATGGAACAGAATAGAGAGCCCAGAAATAAACCCAAGTCTCTATGGTTAGCTAATATTTGACAAAGGGGTCAGCAACATAAAATGAAGCAAAAATAGCCTCTTCAACAAATGGTTTTGGGAGAGCTCGACTGCTACATGCAAATAAATGTTACTTGAGCACCAACTTACACCATACACACAAAAAAAATGTAAGGTAGATAAAGACTTAAGTATAAGTCACGACACCATAAAAGTTCTTCAGGAGAACATAGGCAGGAAAATCTCAGATATTCCATGCAGCAATATTTTCACTGATATATCCCCTAGAGCAAGGGACATAAAGGAAAGAATAAACAAATAGGACCCCATCAAAATAAAAAGCTTCTGTATGGCTAAAGAAAACAGCATTAAAATGAAAAGAGAACCAAACCATATGGAAAAGCATATTTGGCAATGATACCTCAGGCAAGGGTTTTATCTCCAAAATATGTAAAAAAACTCACATGACTCCACTCCAGGAAAACAAAAAATCCAATGAAAAATGGGCAAAGTAGTTGAAAAGACACTTCTCCAAAAAGGATATACAGAGGGCCCAGAGACATGTGAAAACATGCTCAGCCTCACTAGCCATCAGAGAGATGCAAATTAAAAGCACAGTAAGAAACCACTTCACAGCGTTGAGAATGGCCAACAGAAACAAAGCAACAAACAAGAGTTGGAGAGTATGTGGAGAAAAAAATAACCCTAGTGCACTGTTCTTGAGATTGCAGACTGGGAATTGCAGACTGGTACAACCACTATGGAAAACATTATGGAATTTCCTTAAAAAAACTGAAAATGGACCTGCCTTTTGACCCAGCAATTCCACTGCTAGGATTATATCCTAAGAACCCTGAAACACCAATCCAAAAGAACCTATGCACCCCAATATTCATAGCAGTACAATTTATAATAGCCAAGTTCTGGAAGAAACCTAAATACCCATCACTAAATTAATGGATCTAAAAACTATGGTACATTTACACAATGGAATTCTATGCAGCAGAAATAAAGAAGGAGCTCTTGTCCTTTGCTACAGCATGGGTGGAACTGGAGAGCATTATGCTGAGTAAAATAAGCCAGGTAGTGAAAGACAAATACCATATGATCTCACTTTGAACCAGATCCTAATCAACAGAACAAACAAGCAAGCAAAATATAACCAAAGATATTGAAATTAAGAACAAACTGAGGGTAAAGAGAGGGTAGAGGGGAGGGAATAATTGGGGCGAAAGTGTGAAGGGTTTACAGTAACAACTATAATGGACACATGGACAATAACAAAGGAGGTGGAAACAGGGGAGGGAATTGGGCGGGAAAGGCAGAAAACTTTTCCTGAACAATAAAATTTTAAAGTATTTAATAAAAATATTTAATGAAAAAATTTTAAAGAGCATTTTCTGATTTTTTGCAGGGCAGAAAGCGATTTGTCAGATCCCACAGCCAGGGAAGTGAGAAGCAGCTCTGGACTGTTTGTTGGGTTCAGGAGTCTTTAAAAGTAGAAAATTTAATATATATCTGAATAAAGGTTAGTCCTACACCAGGCAATCATTCCTCTAATTACTGATTGTTTAACCTGTGGCTGAGAGTTTGATCTTTGAAAATGAAAGGCAATGGAATTCCTCTGTGAGGAGCCCTCGTTTAGGTTCCAAACATCTGAACCTCATGTCCACCATCTCCTTTGACAACATGAGTGGTTGAATAGGCATGGGGTGAAGGAAAATTAAATGTCATACACATTTGTATCTTCAATATTTAAAAGACTCAGAATCCACATCTTTAAACATGTTTCCAAAAGTCTATTTGTGAGTCTGATGTTTCTGGGAATATTTTTCAAAGTTATTAAACCAAGGCAAACTGTATTTTATGAGTCAAGAGCAGGGATGTCCTATTTCTCAAGTAGATCAGGTCAGTGTTCATGCAGCAGATCCTGTGAACACAGATGCTTGGAGCTGCCTGCAACACCAGGTCCCTTTTCATTATCCTCTCTGCCCTGCTACAATACCAGGGCTAAGCAGGGTTGTTTAAACTGGCTTAGCACCATTGACCCTGCAGGGAAGCTCCTCAAAAACCCTTTTGTGCAGATGTCAGAAAGATTTGAGACTGTTTTCCTTAGCTGGGGAGACGGCTCCATTTAGATTTCAAGTTGTTTCTTTCAAGCTCTGCAAACTGGGAAGGGAACTGAATGTTGGGTCATCCCTGAGATATGCTGACACCCTTGGCAGGCCTGCCTTTTGCCTTGGGGAAACAACAAGCACATAGCTTGCTGGACAGTGTGTACTTTTCCTTTGCCAAAGGCTTCTTGAACTGACTAGGATATTTACACAACACCTACCACTCCTACACAAGTGAAATCCAACCCTTTTTGACTTAAGCTATCTCAATTGATTTCTCTAAAGTATGTTTTACATGGTAAAAGCCCTTTCTTAGTGTTGGTACACTGCTTTTTTACCTTCCAAATCATCTCCTCCTCCCAGGGTCTATATTATTTTCAGTATGCTAAAAATACACTGGTAAGTGATTTGTCCAAGATCACTAGCATGTTAATGGTTCAACCTTACTGAGCGTACATTAGGAAAATGTCAACTTTTAACAATGGCATATCTATTAATGTTAAATAAAGGCTTTTTCTCCTGCCCTGTCTGGTGTGGCTCAGTGGGTTGGGCATCATCCTATAAGGCAAATGGTCACAGATTCAATACCCAGTCAGGGTACATGCCTAGGTTGCCAGCTAGGTGACCAGTTGGAGGCGAGAGGCAACCGATCCATGTTTTTCAATCACGTCGATATTTCTTTCCCTCTTTTTTTCCATACATTTCCCTCTCTCTAAAAATAAATAAATAAAATCTTTTTAAAAGGCTTTTCCCCCCTCCTGCATGTTTAATTTTTGGATTTAATGTTTTACTTCAGTTTTCTTTTTTGGGAATAGGTGCTATTATCTAGAAGAACCACTCTTTTGAGTTGATTTCTTCCCTGGTATTTTTTTTCTGCCATTGGATTCAACAAAATATTTGAGATTGACATTTCCTTACTTCCTTTTTTTTCTGTACTAAATTTGAAAGCACTATGCTCAATTGATGTGTGTTTGTCCAAGTTGGGAACAGGCAGGACTGTTGGTTTTGTTTTGAGCATACTATTCTTTAATACTATTTTAAAGTTTTCTATGTATTAACAGTATTCTGGAGTTTATATATAGCATGCTGAGCTCCTAATCACCCATGTCATGTAAAGGAGCACTATTACACATAACACCAAACTACAAAGAATGTTTGCATTCTCCTTTAGATAAGGACTGCTTGCCCCTGTTTTATAGCTTGGGAAGCTATATACCAGCTAGACAGTTTATAAGGTAAGCCTGAGTTTAATGTGAAATAGCCTAGGTTTCTTAATTCCTTATATCCTGAGTGCATCCTGCTGCTTCTCTATAAAAAAATGTGTTTCCCATGAATTCTAGGGCCCAGATGCATTAACCACTAATCCTTCAATTTACTCTCATCCTACAAAAAACTGGCATTCCCTGTGTCAGCTGACTACTGCCATGGCTACCAAGAGGCCTTTCCATTTTTTTCTGAATTAGGCAACTCCTGTGTACATCTTTCCTTCCTCCCTGTATGTCCCCAAACCTCTGCCCTGCCCAACCATTATCTCACACACACTTATGTCCTTACTCTCTACCATTTTTAAGTGAAATATCATATTGTGCATGACCTCCTTAGGTGGCCAGGCCTTGCTCCAGCTGCCTGCACAAAGTTTTTTCCTTCATTGTTTACTCATTCTTCAGCACTCTACAAGCTGGCCTCACTGCTAACACTGGTCACCATTAACTTGCTTGTTGCCAATTCAATTAATATTTTTCATACTTATCTTTCTTGACTTCTCTGCTGTATGAGATACCTCCTTCCTTCCTCAATCTTTCTGTTCCTGAAATCAATATCAAAAGAGAAAGTTTGTGACTATCTTTGACTCACAATTAGTCATAAATATTCTCATCTTGGAGAAAGAACAAATTGCTGGGAGTAAAACAAAATTATTTTGCCAGCCCCCTTGCATGAGTAGGCACAGAGGAAGAAACAACCAGACAAAAGAGGAGGTCAGGTTCAAAAACTCAGACGAGTGAGGAAGAGCAGATTCACAAAAGTAAGCTGTAGGAACCAGAGTGTTGGGAAGAGCTAGGACCCTCACAGCTAACATGACCTAAAGGAATATGTGAATATAACTGCTGTGGCTCTGTGCCTTCTTTGAGCAGAAAGGAATTCTCCCTTGATGGGAGATTCACACTTGCTTCGTTAGCACCCTAACAGCTGATCCAGGATGTGGAGAGTAGGACTAGAACCATCTAAACTGGCTGGTTGGTTGGTCAGTCCTTCATGAAACAGCTTGTAGTGCCTGCTGCCTCTACAGAGTCTAAGAAGACCTAGTTACTTCTGTTGGGGCGTTCTTAAGATAGTGGAGCACAGACAAGATAACATGAGTCTTGTAGATAGTGGAAAGCTTTAGGTGGAGGTGAAGTTTGTGATTTTAAAGGATGGGTAACTAGAAGCAACTCAGCAGAGAAAAGGTAGAGCTAGTGATGAAGAGTACATGTAAAGGAGGTAGCAGGTGTAAAACCTGGAACATATTTTAAAAACATAGCAGGATCTGTGATCTGTAAATAGTTCACTTCATGTGTATATTATTTTGTTTTGTTTCTAAAGGGTGGAGCCCTTAGTGATGACAGATAATGTTGGAGAAGTGGTAAAGCACCAGGCCAAGAACATTAGGATATATGAGATCTATGGGAGGCAATTGAAAGATTTTAAGCAAGAGTTTCATAATTATATTTGTGGTTTGGTAAGGTTATGAGAGCAGAGTAGCAAGTAAGTGGGAAGTAATGAGGCTGGAGTTTAAGGGACTAGTCTGGAGGCTATTATGGTAGTTCATACAACAAATTAAACATGCCTGGGTTAAAGAAATAGATATGGAATAACATGGATGGATTTGAACTCCATTTATAAAAATAATGGATAGGATTTGATGATGAATTGAAGATGGTTGTGGGGAAAAGAAAGAGAAGACAAGAACGACTTTTGGGTTTCTGGCTTGAGCATTGGAATGCATGGTGGTACCATTTGCTGAGATTGGAAAGAGATAATAAGTAGGATCCAGGAAGGAACACACCTGGTGGGAGTTGGTGGTTGAATTCTGTATGACAGATGTTTATGGTGCCCTTAGGGAAGAGGTGGGTCTGGGTGGAGGTGGGCAAAGGGGGAGAAATTGGGACAACTATAATAGCATTAGCTGTGAAATATAATTTAATTTTTAGCAAAAAGTTCAGGCAGGGCACTTAGGTCTCTGGCTATCTGAAGAAGTGCTCCTAACTCTACATATGTGTATTTATCTTCTCCATCTGCTTGGCTCCTCTGTAACTGAAGCCTCCCTTACTAGCACAGATCCCCCAAATCCTAAACTGTCCCATTATGATCAAAGAAGGGATTAAGATAGCCATGAACATAATTGCATTTTGATCTACTGTAGAGACACTAAGTTTTAACATTATCATCAACTATCTGCAAATTAAATAGCTATATTTAAATACACAAGGACACTTAGTTTTTAACTCTCTTCCCTACTGCCACTCAGTGGCTAGCAGAGAGGTCCAGCAAGAAATTGACAATGCTGACCTGAAGCTAAGGAGAAAGAACTAGAGTTGGAAGTTTAATATATATCATTATATGGGTGGCAGCTTGAATCCTTGGAATATATGAAACAGCACTGGGAGAGACCAACAGTGAGAAGAGAAGGGGAATAAGGACAGAAACCTGGGAAGTTCCATGAAAGTAGGAAAACAACGAAGAGGATAGCATTATGAAATCTAGCACTACAAGCTGTTTCATGAAGGACTGATCAACCAACCAGCCAGTTTGGATGGTTCTAGTCCTACTCTCCACATCCTGGATCAGCTGTTAGGGTGCTAACGAAGCAAGTGTGAATCTCCCATCAAGGGAGAATTCCTTTCTGCTCAAAGAAGGCACAGAGCCACAGCAGTTATATTCACATATTCCTTTAGGTCATGTTAGCAGTGAGGGTCCTAGCTCTTCCCAACACTCTGGTTCCTACAGCTTACTTTGTGAATCTGCTCTTCCTCACTCGTCTGAGTTTTTGAACCTGACCTCCTCTTTTGTCTGGTTGTTTCTTCCTCTGTGCCTACTCATGCAAGAGGGCTGGCAAAATAATTTTGTTTTACTCCCAGCAATTTGTTCTTTCTCCAAGATGAGAATGTTTATGAATAATTGTGAGTCAAAGATAGTCACAAACTTTCTCTTTTGACATTGATTTCACCCTTCTCTTCACCAAACCTTTTGCATAAAGCCTCTTAAGCATATGCAAAGTCAATGGCCTTGAGTTTCACTCATTCCTTTTCCTTAGGGGGCAGAGGAATAGTGTTTGTGCAGGGCAGTAGCCACTGAGTGGCAGTAGGGAAGAGAGATAAAAACTAAGTGTCCTTGTGTATTTAAATATAGCTATTTAATTTGCAGATAGTTGATGATAATGTTAAAACTTAGTGTCTCTACAGTAGATCAAAATGCAATTATGTTCATGGCTATCTTAATCCCTTCTTTGATCATAATGGGACAGTTTAGGATTTGGGGGATCTGTGCTGTAAGGGAGGCTTCAGTTACAGAGGAGCCAACAGATGGAGAAGATAAATACACATATGTAGAGTTAGGAGCACTTCTTCAGATAGCCAGAGACCTAAGTGCCCTGCCTGAACTTTTTGCTAAAAATTAAATTATATTTCACAGCTAATGCTATTATAGTTGTCCCAATTTCTCCCCCTTTGCCCACCTCCACCCAGACCCACCTCTTCCCTAAGGGCATCCCCACACTGTTGTCCATGTTATATATATAATCTGTGTGTGTGTGTGTGTGTGTGTGAAATTCTGTATGTATTTATTGCCATTTTAAGAATATTTTATTGATTATGCTATCACAGTTGTCCCATTTTTTCTTCCTTTTATCTCCCTCCGCCCTGCACTCTCCTCTCACCAGCATCACCCTCCATTAGTTTGCGTCTATGGGTCGTACATATAAGTTCTTTGGCTTCTCCATTTCCTATACGATTCTTAACTTCCCCCTGTCTATTTTGTACCTACCATTTATGCTTCTTATTTCCTATACCTTTTCTCCTATTCTCCCTCCTGCCCTTCTCCTCTGATAGCCCTCCATGTGATCTCCATTTCTGTGATTCTGTTCCTGTTCTGTTTGTTTCCTTAGTCTGTTTTTGTTTTTGTTTTCTACATTCAGTTGTGGATAATTGTGAATTTGTTGTCATTTTACCATTCATATTTTTTATCATCTTGTTTTTCTTAGATAGTATCTATAACATTTCATATAATAAAGGCTTTGTAGTGATGAACTCCTTTAACTAGAGCTTATCTGGGAAGCACTTTATCTGACCTTCCATTCTAAAGGAAAGCTTTGCTGGATAGAGTAATCTTGGATTCAGGTCCTTGCCTTTAATGACTTTGAATACTTCTTTCCAGCCCTTTCTTGCCTGCAAGGTTTCTTTTGAGAAATCAGCTGATAGTCTTATGGGAACTTTTTTGTATGTAACTGTCTCCTTTTCTCTTGCTGCTCTTAAGATTCTGCCCTTATCTTTAATCTTGAGTAACCTAATGATGATGTGCCTTGGTGTGTGCTTCCTTAGGTCCCACTTCTTTGGGACTCTCTGGGCTTCCTGGACTTCCTGGAAGTCAATTTTCCTCAACAGATTGGGTAAATTTTTCTCCATTATTTTTTCAAACAAATTTCCAATATCTTGCTCTTCCTCTTTTCCTTCTGGAAACCCTATGATTTGGATGCTGGAAAGTTTCAAGTTGTCCCAGCTATTCCAAAGACTCTCCTCATTTTGGGGCATTTTTGTTTCTTCATTCTGTTCTAGTTGAATATTTCTTTCTTCTGTTCCAGATCATCGATTTGAGTCCCAGTTTCCTTCCTTTCATTTTAGGCTCCTTGTATATTTTGCTTTATTTCACTTTGCATAACCTTCACTTCTTCCTTCATTTTGCATCCCTACTGAATCACTTCTGTGAGCATTTTGATTACCAATGTTTTGAACTCTATATCTGATAGGTTGATTTTCTCCTCATCACTTAATTTTTTTTGTAGAGTTTTGATCTTTTCTTTCATTTGGGCCATATTTCTTTTTCTTAGCACACCTGTTACATTGTAAGAAGTTGAGCTTTAGGTATTAACCGGGGCAGGGCAGCCCATGTCACAGCATTATGTGGTGCTGTCTGTGGAGGAGGGGTCAGTGAGGGAACAATGGTGCTTTCTAGGCTCTTGCCCCACTTTCCACCACTTCCCCCAATACCCACATTCCTTCTGGTGCTGATTCCCAGGTGGGTGGGATTGTGCTCATTCTAGGTCCCTCTGGGTCTCTTCAATGAACTCTCCTGTGAGGCTGGGAGTTCCTCCCACTTTCAAAACCCCCACAGGATTTTACAGTCAGAAGTTTTGAGGCTTTAGTTTCCTGTGCAGGTACCCTGGGTTGTGTGGGCTCTCTCACTCTCCAGTTTCTCTCACAAGTTTATCTAGATGCAAATGTGGGACCATCTGGTCAGCCAGGTGTCCTCAGCATGTGGCTTTATTATGCCTTACCATGTGTCCTCTGCATGTGGCTGCCCATCTAAGCCCTTCCTACCAGTCTGGATGAATGCTTCTTCTTTAACTCATTGGTTGTCAGACTTCCATACAGTTCAATTTTTCTGGTAGTTCTGGTTGCTTTTTGTTTTTAAATTTGTTGTTATCTTTATTTTGGTTGTGCAAAGAAGCAAACCTTATTTACCTATGTCTCCATCTTGCCTGGAAGTCCCTTATTGCTATTTTATTGTTCATAGTTTTGATATGATCATAGTTTTTTCTTAAATAAGTTCCTCTCATGTTTCATATAATAATGGTATGGTGATGATGAACCCCTTTAGCTTTTTTCTTGTCTGGGTATCTCTTTATCTGTCCTTCAATTCTAAATGATATCTTTGCTGGATGGAGAAATCTTGGCTATAGGTTCCCCGTATTTTATGAGTTTGAGTATTTCTTCTAATTCCTTTTAGTCTGCAAAGTTTCTTTTGAGGAATCAGCTGATAGTCTTATGGGAACTCTCCTGTAGGTAAATGACTGCTTTTCTCTTACTGCTTTTAAGATTCTCTCTTTATCTTTGAACCTTTGTCATTTTAATTATAATGTGTCTTGGAGTGGGCTTCTTTTCATCCATCTTGTTTGGACTCCCTATGCTTCCTGGACTTGCACATCTATTTCCTTCACCAAATTAGGGAAGTTTTCTTTCATTACTTTTTCAAAGAGATTTTCAATTTCTTGCACTTTCCCTTCACCTTCTGGCACCCCAATTATGTGAATGTTGGTACACTTAATGTTGTCCCAGAGACTGCTTACACTTTCTTTGGGATTTTTTTATTCCATTTTCTTCTTGTTGTTCTGATTGGTTGTTTTTTTTTATTTCCTTATATTCCAAATCATTCATTAAGTTTTCAGCTTCATCCACTCTACTGTTGTTTCCCTGTAAATTGTTCTTTATTTCAATCAGTGTATCCTTTATTACTGATTGGATCTTTTTTATGCTGCTGAGGTTCTCACTAAGTTCCTTGAGCATCCTTATAACCAGTGTTTTCAACTCTGCATCTGATAGATTGCTTATGTCTGTTTTGTTTAGTTCTTTTCTGGAGTTTGGATCCATTCCTCTATTTGGGCAATGTTTCCTTGCCTCTGCATTTTAGCAGCCTCCCTGTGTTTGTTTCTATGTATTAGGTTGAATTGTCATGACTCTCTGTCTTGGTAGCATGGCCTAATGTGTAGGTGTCCTGTAGGGTCCAGTGGCACAGACTGACCTATCACTCAAGCTGGGTACTCAAGGTACACTCATCATGTGGGCTGAATATGCCCCCCTCTTTCAGTTGAGCCTTGATTACTGTTGGAAGGTCAATGGGAGGGGTGTACCCAGGTCAGTAAACTGCAAGGGCTAGCTGTGACCCCTGGCCACCAACCTCTGACCTCTGTGAAGGATCTGCTGTACAGGGACTGGTTGGTGGTGCACTGATGTGGTCTGTAGCTGTCCGCTGGGTACACAGGCTCTGGGTTTTCCTGGGTTGGTGCAGGCCAAGGTCAGTCGCCACCTGTGTTTTGTCTGGGGCCAACCTGCATGAGCTTTAAAGCAATCTGAGATGGCTTCTACTTGTGCTGGGCTTGGAGGTTCCCAGATGAAGCCAAGCTGTGAATCTAGTCTGGCTGCTGCTATTGCTAGGCCTGAGGCTGGCTGTTGCCTCTTCCAGAGGATTTAGGAAGTTGTGAAGTGTGAGCCAAATCAGTCATTCATATGGAAAAGCCACCGTTAACAGCTTTGTTGGGCTCATAAGTTGGGTGGGATGTAGCCTTGGGGTATCTCCAGGATGTGGGAAAAACAATGTTAAACAGATTGATGGTGTCTGAGATACGGCACCCATTTTCAGGCTCTTTGACTTTGTGGAGGGAGAGTTCGGAAAAGGGACAGTGGCTTCTACATGCTTTTCTGTCTGGGGGAAAGCTGTCCCCTAGCTCTCACCTCCATGCCAGACATTTGAGTTCCTCCCTGTATGTAACTGGTGCATTTCAAGCTGCTACCCCAGAGCTGGAGCTCAGAGGGAGTAAGTCTGTGTGTGGGTTCTTTATAAGGAGCTGCTTGGGACTCCAAGGGTTTCTTCCACTAACTCAATCTCCAGTGGTTTATACTTTCTGTTTTTAAAAATATATTTTATTGATTATGCTATTATACTTGTCCCATTTCTTTTCTCCCTTTATTCCACTGTTCCCTGAAGCCCCATCCAAGCAGCATTCCCCCAGCCCTTAGTTCATGTCAATTAGTAGTACATATAAGTTCTTTCGCTTCTCCATTTCCTATACTATTCTTAACCTCCCCCTGTCTATTTTGTACCTACCATTTATGCTTCTTATTCCTTATACCTTTTCCCCCATTCTCCTGCTCTCCCTCTCCAGTGATAAACCTCCATGTGATCTCCATTTCTGTGATTCCATTACTGTTCTAGTTGTTTGCTTAGGTTCTTATTGCTTTTGCTTTTTAGGCTCAGTTGTTGATAGTTGTGAGTTTGTTGTTATTTTATTGTTTATAGTTTTGATCTTCTTTTTCTTAGATAAGTCCTTTTATAATTTCATATAATAAAGTCTTGGTGATGATGAACTCCTTTAACTTGACCTTATCTGGGAAGCACTTTATCTGCCCTTCCATTCTAAATGATAGCTTTTCTGGATAGAGTAATCTTGGATGTAGGTCTTTGCCTTGCATGACTTTGAATACTTCTTTCCAGCCCCTTCTTGCTTGCCAGGTTTCTTTTGAGAAATCAGCTGAGAGTCTTATGCGAACTCCTTTGTAGGCAACTCTCTCCATTTCTCTTGCTGCTTTCAAGAATCTCTCCTTATCTTTAATTTTAGGTAACTTAATTCTGATGTGTGGTAGTGTGCTTCTTGTGTTCAATTTCTTTGGGACTCTAAGCTTCCTGGACTTCCTGGAAGTCTATTTCCTTTGCCTGATTGGGAAAGTTCTCCTTCATTATTTTTTCAAAAAAGGTTTCAATTTATTGATTTTCCTCTTCTATTTCTGTCACTGATATGATTCTGATATTGGAATGTTTCAAGTTGTCCCAAAGGTTCCTAAGCCTCACATCATTTTTTTGAATTCTTTCTTCCTTCTCTTCTGTTCAAATGTTTACTTCTTCCTTCTGCTCCAAACCATTGGTTTCAGTCCCAGTTTCCTTTCCTTCACTGGTGATTCCCTATATATTTTGTTTTATTTCACTTTGCATACACTTCACTTTTACCTCTGTTTTGTGACCACATTCAACCATTTCTGTGAGCATCCTGATTAACAGTGTTTTGAAATCCGCAACTGATAAGTTAGCTATCTCTTCAATGCTTAGTTCTATTTTTGGAGTTTGAGCTGTTCTTTCATTAGCACTATATATATATATATATATATATATTTTGTCTCAGCGTGCCTGTTAAGTTGTAAGGAGCAGAGCCTTATATATTCCCCAGGGTGGGGCAACTCACACCACTGCATTATGGAGCTGTATGGGGGGAGAGGGGTTGAAGAGGAAATAATGCTGCTTGTTCAGCTTTTAGCTGGCTCTCAGTCACTTCCCTTGCTAAAGCAAATTAGGCCCTTCTGGTCCTGATTCCCAGGTGGGTGGGTTTGTGTACATTCTGGGACCCTGTGGGTCTTTCCAGTGAACTTTCCTGTGAGTCTGGGAGTTTTTCCACCACAACAACCTCTACAGGTTTTTACAACTTTATTTGCTGTGTTGAGGTTTTATTTCCTCAAGCTGGAACCCTGGGCAGTATGGTCTATCTCAATCCACAGTTGTTCCTCCTAGTTTACCTACGCAAATATGGGATTGCATGGTCCACCAACTTCCACCTTGCCTTGTGTCCTCTCCACCCTGGCTGCCCATCTCTACACTTCCTACCAGTTTGGGTGAATGTTTCTTCTTTAATTACTTACTTGTCAGACTTCCTTAGAGTTGTAATTTTCTGGAAATTCTGGTTATTTTTTCTTTTTAAATTTGTGGTTGTCCTTTTTTTGGATGTACAAAGATTGAAAGTGTATCGAACTATGCCTCCATCATGGTCAGAAGTCCCCACTGTTTTTTTTTTCCTTTACTTTTTTAAAAATATTTTTTACAGTTATTCAAGAACAGTTTTCTGCATTTCTCCCCAGCCCAGCCATCTCTACCTCCCTTCCCTGTTCTCACCCCTCCTTCTTATTCTCCTTGTGTCCGTTATAATTGTTCCTGGAAACCCTTCAAACTTTTCCACTGTAATCCCCTCTCCTCTCCCCTCTGGTCACTGTCATCCTGTTCTGAACTTCAGTGTCTTTGGTTATATTTTGCTTGATTGTCCACTTTGTTGATTAGGTCCCTGTTAAAGGTGAGATCATATGGTATTTGTCTTTCACTACCTGTCTTATTTCACTCAGCATAATGCTTTCCAGTTCCATCCATACTGTTGCAAAGGGCAGGAGCTCCTCCTTTCTTTCTGCTGCATAGAATTAAATTCTGTAAATGTACCATAGTTTTTGGATCCATCAATTTGCTGATGGACACCTAGGTTGCTTCCAACTCTTGGCTATTGTAAATTGTGCTGCTATAAACATTGGGGTGCATAGGTTGTTTTGGATAGGTGTTTCAGGGCTCTTAGGATATAATCCTAGCAGTAGAGTTACCGGGACAAAAGACAGTTCCATTTTCAGTTTTCTGAGGAAATTCCGTACTGTTTTCCATAGTGGTTGCATCAGTGTGCAATCTCACCAAGAGTGCACTAGGTTTTTCTTTTCTCCACAACCTCCCCAATATTTGTTGTTTGATGATTTGCTTATGATGGCTCTTCTCAATGGTATGAAGAGGTATCTCATTGTGGATTTAATTTGCATCTCTCTAAGAGATAGTGATGCTGAGCATCTTTTCATATGTACCTGGATCTTCTGAATATCTTTCTTGGAGAAATCTTTGTTCAAGTCCTTTGCACATTTTTTAATAGGGTTCATTGTCTTTCTAGAGTTGAGTCACGTGAGTCAACTTTATTCTGGAGATCAAACCCTTGTCTAAGGTATCATCAGTAAATGTTTTTACATATGGTTGATTATCTTTTCATTTTAATACTGTTTTATTTAGCCATGCAGAAGCTTTTTATTTTGATGAGATCCCCCTTGTTTATTTTTTTCTTTATGTTCCTTCCTCTAGGGGACATATCAGTAAAAATGTTGCTGTGTGGAATATCTGACATTTTCCTGCCAATGTTCTCCTCTAGGACTTTAAGGGTGTCATGGCTTATATTTAAGTCCTTTATCCACCTTGAATTTATTTTGGTGTATGGTGTAAAGTTTTTTTGTTGTTATTAGTATTGTTTTTTTATTTAGTTATTTTTCAAGTACAGTTTTTTGTCTATTTCTCCCATCCTGCTCCCCCCACCCCATGCTCCCCACCTCCCTCCCATTTCCACCCCCTTTAGTTCTCATCCCTGTGTCCTTCATATTTGTTCCTCCAAATCCCTCCCCTTTTTCCCCCTTAAATTCCCTTCCATCTCCCCTCTGGTCACTGTCCCCTTATTCTCTATTTCAGTGTCTTTGTTTTTATGCTGCTTGCTTGTTTGCTTTGTTGTTTAGCTTCCTGTTAAAGGTGACATCATATGATATTTGTCTTTCAACACCTGGCCTATTTCACTCAGCATAATGCTTTCCAGTTCCATCCATGTTGTTGCAAAGGGTAGTAGCTCCTTCTTTCTCTCTGCTGCATAGAATTCCATTGTGTATATGTACCACAATTTTTTGGTCCATTCATTTACTGATGAGCACCTAGGTTGCTTCCAACTCTTGGCTATTGTAAATTGTGCTGCTATGAACATTGTGGTGCATAGGTTCTTTGAAATTGATGTTTTAGGATTCTTAGGATATAATCCTAGCAGTGGAATTGCTGGGTCAAAAGGCAGGTCGATTTTTATTTTTCTGAGGAAATTCCATACTGTTTTTCATAATGGTTGAACCAGCCTGCAATCCCACCAACAGTGAACTAAGGACCCCTTTTCCCCACACCCTCTCCAACATTTGTTGTTTGTTGCTTTGTTTATGATAGCCATCCTGACTGGTGTAAAGTGGTATCTCATTGTGGTTTTAATTTCCATCTCTCTGATAGCTAATGATATTGAGCATCTCTTCATGTGTCTCTGGATATTCTGTATGTCCTCCTTGGAGAAGTGTCTATTCAAGTCCTTTTCCCATTTTTTAATTGGGTTAGATGTCTTCTTAGACTGGAGTCTTGTTTGTTCTTTGTATATTTTGGAGATTAAACCTTTGTCTGAGGTATCATTGGCAAATATGTTTTCCCATACAGTTGGTTGTCTTTTTAATTTAATACTGCTTTCTTTTGCCAAGCAAAAGATTTTATTTTGATGAGATCCCATTTGTTTATTCTTTCCTTTATATTCCTTGCTCTAGGGGACATATCAGTAAAAATGTTGCTGCGTGAAATATCTGAGATTTTCTTGCCAATGTTCTCCTCTAGGACTTTAATGGTGTCATGGCTTATATTTAAGTCTTTTATCCACCTTGAATTTATTTTGGTGTATGGTGTAAGTTGGTGCTCAAGTTTCATTTTTTTTGCACGTAGCTGTCCAGTTCTCCTAACACCATTTGTTGAAGAGGCTGTCATTACTCCATTTTATGTTATTGCCCCCTTTGTCAAATATTAATTGACTGTAGAGAGTTGGGTTGATTTTTGGGCTCTCTGTTCTGTTCCATTGGTCTATGTGCCTGTTTTTATTCCAGTACCATGCTGTTTTGATTACAGTGGCCTTGTAATACAGTTTGGTATCAGGTATTGTGATCCCTCCTATGATCTTCTTTCTCAAAATTGCAGCTGCTATTTTGGTCTTTTATGGTTCCATATAAATTTTTGAAGTGTTTGTTCTATGTCTGTGAAGTATATCATTGGTACTTTAATAGGTATTGCATTAAATCTGTAATTTTCTTTGGGTAGTATGGACATTTTGATTATGTTAATTCTTCCAATTTATGAACACTGTATATGTTTCCATTTGTTTGTGTCTTCCTTGATTTCTTTCTTCAGTGTTGTGTAGTTTTCTACATACAGATCTTTTACCTCCTGAGTTAGGTATATTCGAAGATATTTTATTTATTTATTTTTTTGCTATATCAAATGGGTTTTTTTTCTTGATTTCTGCTTCTTCTGCTTCAGTGTTAGTATATATAAATGACTTTGATTTCTGGATATTGACTTTGCATCCTGCTGTTTTGCCAAATTCATTTATTAGGTTGAACGGTTTTGGGGTAGATGCTACAGGATTTTCCAAGTGCAGTATCATGCCATCTGCAAACAGTGACAGTTTTGTTTCTTCCTTTTTAATTTCGATGCCTTTTATTTCCTTTTCTTGTCTGGGTGCTGTGGCTAAAACTTCCAATAGTATATTGAATAGAAGTGGTGAAAGTGGACATCCTTGTCTTGTTCCTGGTCTTAGTAGAAAAGCTTTAAATTATTACCCATTGGGTATGATGTTGGCTGTAGGTGTTTCATATATGGCCTTTATTATATTGAGGAATTCTTACTCTATTTTCACTTTGCTGAGTGTTTTTTTCATGAATGTTTGTTGTACCTTATCAAAAGCTCTTTCCGCATCTATTGATATGATCATGTGATTTTTGTCTTTTCTTTTGTTTATGTGATGTGTTACAGTTACCGATATGTGAATATTGAACCATCCTTTCATCCCTGGGATCAATCCCACTTGATCATGGTGTATAATATTTCTAATGTATTCTTGGATGCCGTTTACCAATATTTTATTGAAGATATTAGTGTCTATGTTCATCAGTGATATTGGCCTGAAGTTTTCTTTCTTATTTGTATCTTTATCTGGTTTTGGGATTAGGATGATGCTGGCTTTATAAAAAGAGGTTGGGAGTCTTCCATCTTTTTTTAATTTTTGGCATTGTCTGTGAAGGATAGGGCTTAGTTCTTCTTAAAGGCTGTGTGGAATTTTCCTGTGAAATCACGTGGTCCAGGGATTTTGTGTGTCGGGAGATGTTTGATTATTGCTTCAATTTCTTCTGCTGTTATTGGTCTATTCAGACTTTTTGCTTCTTCACTCAATTTTGGAAAATCATATTTTTCTAGAAATTTGTCCATTTCACCTAGTTTTCAAATTCCTTGTCATACATTTCTTCACAGTAATTTCTTACAATCCTTTGTATTTCTGTGTTGTCAGTTGTAATCTCTCCTCTTTCCTTTCTGATTGTGTTTATTGGGGTCCTCTCTCTTCTTTTCTTTATGGGCCTACTTAAAGGCTTCTCAATTTTATTTATCTTTTCAAAAAACCATCTCCTGGATTCATTGATCCTTAGAATTGTGCTTTTATTCTCTATGTTATTTAACTCTCCTTTTATCTTGGTTATTAATTTCCTTCTACTTGCTCTGGGCTGCCTTTGTTGTTTTTCCTCAAGTTCTTGTAGGCATACAGTTAGGTTGTTTGCTTGAAATGTTTGAATCTTCTTTAGAAGATTGTTTAGCCCATAAAGGGCCTACCTAAAGGCCCATCATATTACTATGATCTTCCCTCTCAGGACTGCCTTTGCTGTGTCTTATAAGTTTTGGGTTGTCATGAGTTTATTTTCATTTGTTTCCAGAAACTTTTTGATTTCTTTTCTAATTTCATTCTTGACCCATTCATTGTTTAATAGCATTCTATTCAATCTCCATGATTTTGAGTGTTTTGGGTCTTTTTCCTTGGGGCTTGTTTCCAGTTTCAGTTCCTTGTGGTCGGAGAAAGTGGGTAGGATGATTTTAATTTTCTCAGATTTGTTGAGGCTTGTTTTGTGTCTTGTCATGTGGTCTATCTTTGAAAGTGTTCCATGTGCATTTGAAAAGAATGTGTTTTTAGCATCTTTGGGATAAAGGGCTCTATATATATCAGTTAAGTCCATTTCATCTACGGTATTGTTCAATGCCACAATATCTTTATTGATACTTTGTTTGGAAGTGGGGTGTAAAAATCCCCCACTATAATTGTGTTGCTGTCAATATCTTTCTTGAAGTCCTCTAAGATTTTCTTGATATATTTGGGTGCTCCTATGTTGGGTTCATATATATTTACAATGTTTAAGTCTACTTGGTGGATTCTTCCCCTGAGTATTATAAAGTGACCTTCTGGATCTCTTTTAATGGCCCTTTTTTTTTTGAAGACTATTTTGTCTGATATTAGTATTGCTACCCTGGCTGTTTTTCTTGTTTATTTGCTTGGAAAATTTGTTTCCAGCCCTTTACTTTTAGTCTGTGTAGATCTTTTGTCCTGAGGTGAATCTCTTGGAGGCAGTAAATGTGTGTGTCATGCTTTCTTATCTATTCAGCAATTCTATGTCTTTTGATTTGGAGCATTTCATCCATTTACACTTAAGGTTATTATTAAGAGGTACCTATTTATTTTCATTTTTATACTTGCATTTTTCTTTGTATCTCTCTTTTTTTCCCTTTCTGTAAAGCAGCCTTTCTAGTATTTCTTGCAGAACTGGTTTTATGGAGGTGTATTCTTTTAGAGTTCTTTTTATTGTGGAAGGTCTTTATTTGGCCTTCTATTTTGATTTAGAGCCTTGCTGGATAAAGTGTCCGTGGTTGCAGGCCTCTAGTTTTCCTTACTTGGAATATTTCTTGCCATTCTCTTCTTGCTTGGAGCATTTCAATTGAGAAGTCAGCAGCTAACCTAATTGGGGCTCTCTTGTATGTTACTTCCTTTTTCTTTTTTGCTGCTTTAGGATTCTCTTTTTGTCTTAAAATGTTGCCATTTTAATGATGATGTATCTTGAAGTGGGCCTCTTTGGGTTCTTCTTAATTGGGAATCTCTGTGTTTCCTGGATTTGTGTGACTTTTTCTCTCATCAAATTAGGGAAGCTTTCCATCATTACTTTTTCAAATAGGTTTTCTATCCATTGTGCTTCTTCTTCTCCTTCTGGTATCCCTATTATTTGTATATTATTATGTTTCATATTATCTTGCATTTCTCTTAATCTCTCTTCAGTTTTTCTGAGCCTATTTTCCTTTTTTTGCTCTTCCTGGAAGTTTTTTTCTCCTTTGTCCTCCAACTCACTGATCTGATATTCTGCTTCATCTAGCCTGCTTTTGATATCTTCTAGTGTGTTCTCCAGTTCAGAAGTTGTATTCTTCATTTGCCCTTGGCCTTTGTTTATAATTTCTATTTCCTTTTTCATGTTCATATAGTTTGCAGTGAGTTCATTATAGTTTCCCTACAGTTTTTGGTAATTCTCTGAGGGCTCATTGAGCTTTTTGATAACCATTGCTTTGAACTCAATATCTGATAGTTGACTTGCCTCTATTTCATTTAGGATTTTTTCTAAAGCTTCCTCCTTTTCTTTCATTTGAGGATTGTTTCTTTGTCTTTCCTTTTTTTGTGAGACTCTTCTTGTCAGCTTTTGTTCTTTTAATTGATTTGTTCTGGATCCCTGGATTTATGGTGTGAACTTCTATGGTAGAATACCTGTGAGATTCAGTGGTGCAGTCTCCTTGATCTCCTGAGCTCACTGTTCTTGAGCTGTTGTTTAAGTTGGCTCTGTGTTTGTCTTTGGGTTTTGATTGTTTGTGGGTCTTTCTTTGGTGGGTCCTTCCTATCAGCTGGTTACTGGGTGTCGCTCCATCTACCAGGTCTTGTATTCTCTTGTGCAGCTGTGGACAGGTTGTGTTGAAGCTGATTCATCTGTGTGTACTAACTTTTGAGGCTTTTCTCTGGCTCTTGTTCAGTTGTTTGTTCTGGATAAATACTCCACCATTTAGTTGTATTTCCAGATCAGTCCTGGATTGAGGTTAGTGTGGCTTCCCCTCCCTTCTCCGCCTTCTTCTGTAGTTATCTGTTGGTGGTTCCTCTGTTGGTCAATTTCCTCTTCCGGTAGGAATGCTGGGTGTTCAGAGCTCCTACCTACTTTTTTTTGTGATCATTTGGAGGGACAAGGCAAAATGCTTTAAGACAGCAAGAGTGAATTCTATGTTATTTAAAGTACCAACCCATAGAGAAGAGACAGGAGATACTTTGGCTATGTACAGAATGAACCATGATATTTCAGCCAACTAGCCACTCTTTAGAAAGGGTGGAAAAGAGATAAGACTCTTGTTAGGGGCAGGAAAGGACTGTGAGCTGAATCTAGAAAGCAGTGAGCTTCTGGGAGGTCAGATTATGAGGCAAAATTAGAGGAAAGGATGGAAAATGAGTGTAGTGTGTGAGAGAATAGAGTTCACCACCACAGGAATAAAATTCAGGAAACCATGAAGTGAGCTAAGAATTGGGAGGGGTGCTCTCTACTCTTTACGATCGTATGGAACAGCAATTATTTACAATAGTAATGGAGCTACAATTATATTGGTCAAACAATGCAATTTAACAAACCAAGAGAAGGACTTCCGGCCAAGATAGTGGTGTATGTGGAAATACTGTGCCTCCTCGCACAACCAAGTTTGAAGGCAACAAAATTTTAGTAACAAAAACTAAACTAAAACACAGAAAATTGAACTATACAGAAGTCTGACAACAATGAACCATTCAGCTGGATCAATAAACCAGGTGAAGGAGTGACCAGTGAAATGGACCACGCAGGCCTCAGTGGCGGGAAGCAGCATAGGGGACTGCCATTGCCTCTCTTTGACCCTGCCCACACATACAGCATCACAACCCTGCGACGTGGGAGGCCCCAACTTGGTGAGCACCTAAGGCTTGACTACTCATACATAACAGGAACAAACAGAACAAAACATGGCTCAAGAAGAACTCAAAGCCTCAGAGCCAATAACTCTAAGCAACCAAGAAATAGCCAAATTTTCAGATGCACAGTTCAAAACACTGGTGATCAGGATGCTAAGAGAACTGGTTGATTTTAGTCACAAATTAGAGGAAAAAATGAAGGCTAAACTAAGTCAAATGAAGGGAAATGCACAGAAAAACAATAATGATGAAAAGAAACTTGGACCCAAATCAAGGGAGTGGACCAGAAGAAAGCAAATAATGGCCAAACAGAAAAAAGTCAAGAAGCAAGAATTCAAAAAAATGAGGAGAGGCTTAGGAACCTCCAGGACATCTTTAAATGCTCCAACATCTGAATTATAGGGATACCAGAAGGGGGAAAGGAACAGCCACCAGTGGAAAACTTATTTGAACAAATAATAAAGGAGAACTTCCCCAATCTGGCAAAGGCAATATACTTCCAGAAAGTCCAGGAAGCTCAGAGAGTCCCAAAGAAGTTGGAACCAAGAAGAAATACACCAAGGCACATCATCATTACATTAGCCAAGATTAAAATGAAGGAGAGAATCCTAGAAGCAGCAAGAGATAAGGGGACAGTCACCTACAAAGGAGTTCCCATCAGACTGTCAGCAGATTTCTCAAAAGAGACCTTACAGGCAAGAAGGGGCTGGAAAGAACTATTCCTTCCAAGTCATGAAATGCAAGGACCTACAACCAAGATTGCTCTATCCAGCAAAGCTTTCATTTAGAATGGAAGGACAGATAAAGTGCTTCTCAGATAAGATCAAATTCAAAGAGTTCATCATCACCAAGCCCTTATTATATGAAATGTTAAAGGGACTTATCTAAGAAAAAGAAGATAAAAAATATGAACAGTGAAGGGACAGCAAACTCACAGTGATTAACAACCACACCTAAAACAAAAGCAAACTAAGAGGGCAGCTAGATCAGGAGTGGAACCATGGAAATAAAGATCACAAGAAGGGGTATCAACAGGGGAGTGGGAGGAGGAGAAGGAGAGAGAATGTACAGAGAATAAGTAGCATAGATGGTAGGTAGAAAATAGATGGGGGGAGAGCAAGAACAGTATGGGAAATATAGGATCTAAAGAACTTGAGACATGTGGACATAAACTAAAGGGGTGAAATTGTCGGAGAGGGGGAATGTAGGATGGAGGGGAATGAAGGGAGGGAAATGGGGCAAGTGTAATGGCATAATCAATAAAATATATTTAAAAAGCAAACCAAGTGAAGAAGACTAAATAGAAATACAAGAAATACAAAAATAGTAATAAAATAGAAGATGTAAGAACAATGAAAAATAATAGTACAAATATACAATAATTTACAAGTTCTCTGTACTAAGAAAGTTAAATTTTTCTCACTGTCTCAGTTGTTGGAATGACCCCTCTTTGGGTCTAACTCTGGTCTTTATACAGCTCCAGGTTTCATTGTCTCACTTGTGGGAATTTAAAAAAAGAAGGATAGGAGGAAGGAAGAAGGAATAAAAAAAAAGGGAAAAGAGAGGAAGAAGGAATTTTTAAACATTTGAAAGAAAATCCTTCTGCTGGCTTTACACTGGTCAAGCCAGTTCTGCTGGCCTTCCTGGCTGCAGCAGGCTGAGGAGGGATTGGTTTCACTCTTCTCCCTTCCTGAGCCACACTCTTTGCTGTTGCACAGCCTATAGCCCAATTCTCTAGTTCACTTTTAGCCCTCAGTTCCCTTCTGTGCCCAGCCTATGCCTTCTGTCCACCAGTTAGGAGCATCTCTCACACCGCCTTCTTCCTCTTTGTTGTCCTAGATGCTAGGGACTCTCGGTGTCCCTTCAGGGTAGTACAACCCCCTACTGAGTTAAGTTCTTCTGGGGAATGCTGACTTCCTGAGCCCTGCATCTCTCCTCTGTGGTGCGTCTCTGCCTTCCTGTTAGAGAGCCAATTGTCCCTATAGGGCCCTGGATGCAGTGGCTTGGTGGGAGGTGCTTCTGGGCGGTGGGGTTAAGCATGCTCAGTCCCGGGTTTATGGGCAGGGCCTGAGCACTCAGCCTTGCTGCTGGGGTGGGGCGGGCAATTGCTGGCCATGGGATCAGGTGCACCCAGTACCCAGTGCTGGGCCACAGAATCAGGTGTGCCCTACCTCCAGGGCCGCAGGGTAGGGGAGCAGGAGGCATGGGTGGCTGATGTGGAGAATTACCCAAACAGCTGCTGAGTACCTCTTTTTTCTCTTTTTCTTTTTGAAAAATTCCTCCTATTCAAGCCTGCTACTCCAAAGAAGCACCTGGCCTCTCATACAGCCTAACCTGGCTCTCTCCCAAGAATCTTGCAGCAGACCCTGAGGGTACTGGGCCTGGGGCTGCAGCTGCCGTTGTCCCCATGCTGGTCCCAGGGACCTTATTGTCCTGATCACTGTCCTGTCTGATTTTTCAATGTCCTCTACAGTTTTGGGTCTCTAATCTTCATATATCCTGGGACACCATTGGCTGTTCAGTCTGTTCCTCAGAAGATCGGCTAGGTGTTCCACCCATGCCCAGGGAGAAGTGGACTCTGCTCCCACCTATCTCACCACCGTCTTCCTCTTTCTCCTCACTGTTTTTTTTTAACCACAAGTTATGGGGACTTATCTTCCTGGAACTGTAAACTTGGGCCCAATGGGCCTTGTGTGTGGCTAGGACTCCTTGCTCCCAAGATATTCCTCCCAAATTTGTATCTACCACATGTGGATATGGGACCAGTCTGATCTACATATCCATCCCTCCTGTCAGTCTAGATGTATGTGATTCTTTAACTCCATAATTATTGTATTTCCATTCAACAGCTTTATGATGGTTCTGAGTGATGGTTTTCTATAGCTTAGTTGTAACTTTGATGTGGTTGTGCAAGGAGATGAACCATGTCTTCTTATGCTTCCATCTTGACCAGAAGATTGCTAATTTTCCTTTCTCTTCTTCACCACCTAGTCCAAAACAAAATGTCCACAGCTTGGACTGTGACTAATAAATATTAAGTAATACCCATATGTTTCTAACTTCTGACCATTCAAAACCTACACTCTTGCTCACTTGCATTATAGCCCATATGCAGTAACCAATGTGCATTGCAAATAGGTCAGCCTATCTGTAAATTGCTAGATGGGACCTGCTCGAGTACAGAGAAACATTTTTATATAGCTAACATAAATAACCAAAGAATTTATTTAAATCCACAAAATGCCAATCATTGCCTTCAAAAAGAAATTATGTTAATACAACTTTGTTTTTAAATCAGCATTTATTTTCTTTGAGTTCAAATTTGCCATCAACTGAAAGTTCTTTTAAAACTTAACTTTATTACTTATTTTTTTAAACTTTTTAAAACAACAGTCTTGTTTTTTAAGCCTTCCTGTAAGTTGCTTAATAAATACAGAAGTGACATAAAGGCCACCATGATTTTCCAGGTAGCTGTCCTGTTTGTGGCTTTTGGCAGTTCTATTATTATTTGTCAAAGATTCTCCAATACCCATCTGGATCCAGATATAGCCAAGGCTCCTGAAAGAAGTATTGATCAAACACAGGGGGAAGTTGTTATTCATTCTGGAAAGGTGACCCAGTTGCCTGACCCCCGAGCCTCGTATAGATGCCAAATGAACTCTGAGCCTAAGTAATCCCATCTGTGATCTAAATGTATCCAGAAACTACCCTCTCATCACCTCCTCTTAACTAGGGATTGCTTTCAGAGCTATCAGAGATACTGATTGTCATCTTTTTCATCATCATTGTCATCATCAAATTATAAGGATAGCATATACTAATGAGATAATAAATAGTTGTACCACTTATAGAATATATACACTGTTCCAGGCATTGTGCTAGGCATTTTATATATGCTGTCTCATTTAACATTTTAAATGAGATATAAATATTATACCACAAATTTTGCCCTTTGGAAGTTTAAAATTCAGAGGATTTTTTAGTATATTACTAGGTTGTCCAGCCATCACAACTATCTAATTCCATTACGTTTCATCATCTGGTCTCATTTAATTTTCACAGTAACCCTGGAGAGTAAGTATTTATTTTAAACCCAGTTTTTACAAATGAAGAAACAAAGATATAGAGAGTTTAAGTGATTTGCCAATATCCCCTATCATGTAAGTAGTAGAGCTGAGAATCAAAGGCAGATCTGTCCACTCCCCAAACCCATACATCACTTTCTGCATCTCTGATGGTCCTTTACTTGTACTATGGTCCAACTAACTTTATTGTTTCTCTCTTCTATATTTCCTTCAGTCTTATTCTTTGTCCTTCAAGGGATTGATTGTTTTTGTGTCCCTAGAAACCACCCTCCTGGCCCTACATCCTTCCTACATACACACTAATATACAGCACACAGCTCCCCAGTAAAAATCTGTTTTAAGTTACTGACATTAATTTGCATTGAAGATCTAAAACCTTGATTAGTTACATACTTTTAGGGCAACATTTTTTAATAGTAACCATTATTTAGCATAGTAATATGAGCAAAACTTTGGCTGCAAGCTTGGATTTTAAGTTCTGGTTTGGTTTCCCAATGCTAAATGTGTTACTCTGAGCTGTTAAACCCTGCAACCCTCAGTTTCCTCAGCTATAAAATAGAGATAATAATAGTTCATACTTTACAGACCTGCTATGAAGGCTAAATTGTATATACATGCTAAATGCATAATGCAATACCCTCAAAGAGTACATGCTCAGTAAATGGTGGTAGTTATTGGGTTGACCAAGAAGTTCATCTGTTTTTTTTCCATTAAGAAGGCTCTAGTAGAGCTTAGTTGTCTTTAACTTTATTTGAAACAATTTTGTTAGATCATATTGTGACAGGTGTAATATTAGAATACCTTAAAAACTTACCATTTGGTGATTTTTTGTGTGTAACCATTTTAATATTGAAGATAGAAGAAAATATACAACATTTTTGGCATATTATACATTGTAATTATAAGAAAGGTAAAAATGCAACTGAAATGCAGAACAAGATTTGTGAAGTTTATAAAAAAGGTGCTGTGACTGATTGAATATGTCAGAAGTGGTTTTCAAAGTTTTGTGCTGGAGATTTCTCACTCCGCAGTTGGGTAGATCAGTTGAAATTGATAGCAATCAAATCAAGACATTAGTTGAGAACAATCAACATCAAACCATGCAGGAGATAGCTGACATACTCAAAATATACAGATCAATAAAGTCATTGGTGAAAATGGAAATGTGTTTTCTATTTTACAGAACAAACTAAAGAAACTTTTTGGCCAATCCAATATTTTGGTGGCATCAGTGAATGGGTAGAAAGGAGAATTATAGAGCACACATCAAGTTACAAGGCCTAGAATCTCCCTACGTTGCCTGCCCAGAAGGCAAGCTTTGCTAAAAGTGTTTATTATGCAAGGAAGTGGATGATAGCATGCCAGATAGCATACCAATCAAGGTAAATAGTAGCTGCCAGTTCTTGCCAGTTTGATCAGCTAAGAACATAAAGATCACTTTTGGCATTAAATCTCTGACTGCTTTTTTCACTGTAGTCACAGAATATTGCTCTTTAAGAAAATTCATTGATTTCCTGTTTTCATCAAAAAAGCAAAACTTCACTTCCCTTGTAGGATATTGAGCATAGCCAGGAGATGTCCAGTGTGAGATTGGGTCTGGCATACCTGAGATCAAGAAGCCTTGGCAGACCTATGTTGTTGGCTATAGGCCAAAAGCCAAATATATTTGAGAATGTAATGGTCTATTTAAAACTTAGTGGGTTTGAATGAAAATCTGGAACATACATTTTATTTTATTTTTATTTAATAATTTTATTGTATTTCTGTTACTATTTAGCCCCCTTATATCCCTTCCCCCTACAATCACCATACTGTTTTCCATGTCCATGAGTCCTTTTTCCTTTTCTGCTCATTTTTTTTACACCCTCACCTACCCCACCTTAGTTGTCATCCTGCTATGCATGAGTCTATCTCTATTTTGCTTGTTGGTTTGCTCATTAGATTTCATATATCAGTGAAATCATATGGTATTTGTCTATTTCTGAATGGCTTATTTCATTAGCATAATATTTTCCAGGTCCATCCATACTATTGCAAAGTTACTGTTGCAACTGTCTTTTTCGTAGCTCAGTAGTATTCCATTGCATAAATATTCCATTGTTGTTTTTTCCACTCATCTACTGATGGACACTTGGACTGCTTCCATATCTTATCAATTGTCAATAACATTACAATGAACATAGGGGAGCTTGTGTTTTTTCAAATTAGTGTTTTGGGTTCAGTTGGATATATTACCAGGAGTGGGATCACTGTATCAACAGGCAGATACATTTTTTAGCTTTTTGAGGTATCTCCATACTGCTTTCCACAGTGGCTACACCAATCTGCATTCCCACCAACAGTGAGCTAGGGTTCCCCTTTTTCCACATCTTCTCCAGCACCTGTTGTTTGTTGATTACTGATGATGGCCATTCTGACAAGTGTAAGATGATATCTCATTGTAGTTTTTATTTGCATTTCTCTGATGATTAGTGACACTGAGCACCTTTTCATATATCTCTGGGCCCTCTGTATGTCCTACTTGGAGAATTGTCTGTGCAGATCCTTTGCCCATTTTTTAATTGTGTTGTTTGTTTTTTGATGTTGAGTTTTACAAGTTCTTTTAAAATTTTGGATATTCACCCTTTAACAGATTGGTGAATATGTTTTCCCATTTTGTGGGTTATCTTTTAATTTTGTTGATGTTTCCCTTGTTATGCAAAAACTTAGTTTGATACATTCCCCTTTCTTTATTTTTTTCTTTTGTTTTCCTTGCCTGGGAAGGTATATCTGATAAAATATTGCTAAAAGCAATGTCCAAGATTTTGCTGCCTATGTTTTCTTCTATGATTTTTATGGTTTAAAAACACTTAAGTTTGTAATTCACTTTAAATTTAGTCTTGCATGTAGCTTAAGAAGGTGGTCTAGTTTAATTTTTCTGCACATATCTGTCCAACTTTACCATTTACTGAATAACTTTATTTAGTTTATTGCATGTGCTTACTTCCTCTGTCAACATTAAAATGTCCATACTACCTAAAGCTATTTATAGATTCAATGCAACTCCTATCAATATTCCAATGATGTATTTCATATAACTAGAACAAATATTTCAAAAGTTTATATGGAAGCACAAAAGGGCCCACCTAGCAACAGCAATCCTCAGAAAGAAGAACAAAGTTGAAGGAATCACTCTACCTAATATGAAATTATACTATAAGGCCATAGTAATCAAAACAGCATGGTGCTGGCATAAAAACAGGCACATGGACCAATGGAACAGAGTAGAGAGCCAAGAAATAAACCCACAACTTAATAGTCAATTAATATTGGAATACAGATTTAAAGCCAAGTTATCAGTTTATCAATTTAAATTGATTCCAACATCCAATCCAAACATGGGCAGGGTGACAAGTCAGCAAAGATCCAAACAGCAAGATGCCAAAACGCAATCTATGAGCAAATATCAGAGACCTGAACTTGACTAATACTAATAGTTGTTATTAATTAGTACTCACTATATACCATGCACTTTGCTAAGGCTTTATTATGCATTAATTATCTCGTTTAATTTTTAAAACAATCTTATAAGGGTGAGTTGCGAATATCTTCCTAGTTTTAAAAACTAAAGAAACCAAGGGTTGCAGAGCTGGAAAGTGGTGAAGCTGGGTTTAAATCTCAGATATGCTTGCTTATAACTTATGTACCCTCAACCAACTATAATAATTCCTCCCACAACATTAGAGTGCTGTTGGTACTCACAGTCTACACGCTTAGAGACTGTACACATGGATAAAATGATCCAAGCTACAAAGCTGACTTGGTGCTTAGTCAGAGAATTATTAGTCAGAAGTGAAGGTCATGTATTTTTTCCTCTACTGCATCAAGTCAGGAGTACATTAATAGTCTGAAGTGGGGCTGACACAATCAGGAAGTGGTCATGAAAGATTCTGGGTTGGACCGAGGCAGGTTACTGCAGTGATTTTTTAGGGCTTTATTTCTCTTACTGCTGCACACAAGTTTACTTTGTCCTATGGATAGATGTGTCCTTAAAATTTTTTCGTCATTACCTCACACATTCTAATCTTCAGTGTTCACAAATAGAATAATAACTCCTATCATTCTACTTTTGAATTAGTTAACCATTTCCCTTGATGTATAGAGAAAATATAACTAGCAGGAGGAGCTGTCTTATTCTCCCTTAAAACCTCTGTAACTTTCTGGTAAGTTAAAGGGCAACAATTGTTCCTAGAGGTGGCCCCATTTGGCAAGATGGAGTCTTGGAGCTACAGAAATAGTCTAACCAGGAAATAGCTGAAGGGTGTGACCATGTTAAGTGGGTAGACTCTGTTAGAAAACACCTTTGTCCTTTTGGAGGACAGAGAGATGCTGTGAGCCACCTCTGAATGTTTTCTCCCCTCTAGTGGTCACTGGGAAGAAGAAAGAATGGTGTTATAAATGGTGCCCACATTATACTGTAAATGCAATCCTGGAAGTAATATCCAAAGAAGATTGCTCCCTTAATAACAATGTTATACCTATGACACAGATATCATTGTGTTTCATGTTGCCCTGCAGCTCCCTTAACAACTCTGTTTTTTTTAGAGTTTTTTCCTTCTTTTGCTATTTATGTTTTTTTCCCCTACTTCATCCTCCAGCTCACTGATCTAACCCTCTGCTTCATCTAGCCAGATTTTGATTCCTTCTATTGTGTTCTTCAATTCAGAAATTGTATTCCTTATTTCCTTTTGGCTCCTGTTGATACTTTCTATGTCCTTTTTTATGTTGATATAGGTTGCAGTAAGTTTCTCACAGTTTCTCGTAGTTTTTGGTAATTCTCAATGAGCTCACTGAGCTCTTATAATCATTGCTTTGCACTCAGTATCTGATAGTTGACTTGCCTCTACCTCATTTAGCATTCTTTTTTAGGATTCCTCCTTTTTAAAATTTGGAGTGTGTTCCTTTGTCTCCCCATTATTTGTGAGACTCTTCTTGTTTGCCTCTCCTTCTTAAATTGATCTGTTTTGACTCCCTGAATTTGTGGTGTGAATTGCTATGTTAGGGTACCTGTGAGATTCAGTGGTGCATTCTCCTTGGTCTCCTGAATTTGATTCTCTTGAGATGCCCTCTATGCCATTTATGTTAGCTCTCTGGGTGTAATTGGGTTTTGGTTATTATTGGGTCATTCTTTGGTGAGTCCTTCCTTCCAGCTGGAGCAAGAGACATAAAGGAAAGAATAAACAAATGGGACCCCATCACAATAAAAAGCTTCTGCATGGCTAAAGAAAATTTCTGCAAAATTAAAAGGAAACCAACAGTATGGGAAAATATATTTCCAAGTGATACCTCAGACAAGGGTTTTGTCTCCAAAATATATATAGAACTCACATGACTCCACTCCAAAAGACAAATAATCCAGTTAAAAAATGGGCAAATGACCTGAACAGACACTTCTCCAAGGAGGACATACAGATGGCCCAAGACATATGAAAACATTCTCAGCAGCACTAGCACAGCACTTGCAGAGGGATGCAAATTAAAACCACAGTGAGATACCTTTTCACACCAGTCAAAATGGCCATTATAACCAAATCAAAGAACAACAAGGGCTGGCGAGGTTGTGGAGGAAAGGGAACCCTAGCACACTGTTGATGGTGCAGTGAATGTAGATTGGTGCAGCCACTATAGAAAATAGTATAAAATTTCCTCAGAAAAATTGAACTGCCATTTGTCCCAGCAATTCTATTGCTGGGACTACATCGTAAGAATCCTGAAACACTAATTCAAAAGAACCTTTGCACCCCAATGTTCATAGCAGCACAACTTATAATAAATAGCCAAGTGTTGGAAGCAACCTAAGTGCCTATCAGTAAATTACTAGATCAAAAAACTATGGTACATTTATATAATGGAATTCTACACAGCAAAAAGAAAGAGGAGAGCCAACCCTTTATGACAGCTTGGATGGATCTGGAGAGCATTATGCTAAGTGAAATAAGCCAGGTGGTGAAGACAAATACTATATGATCTCAACTATAGGTGGGACCTAATCAACAAAGTAAACAAGCAAACAAAATATAACCAGAGACATTAAAATTAAGAACAGCCCTAGTTGGTGTAGCTCAGTGGATTTAGCACAGGCTTGTGAAGCAAAGGGTTGCTGGTTCTATTCCCAGTCAGGGCATATGCCTCAGTTGCAGGCCAGGTCCCCAGTAGGGGACACATGAGAGGCAACCACACATTGATGTTTCTCTCCCACTCTTTCTCCTTCCTGTCCCCTCTTTCTAAAAATAAATATATAAAATATTTTTTAAAAATTAAGAACAAATTGACAGAGTTTCAGACAAGATTGAGGCTTACATAGAAACCCTTCACTTCCTCACACGACTAAAAGGAGGATAAATACCAATCTAAAATCAATAAACACACCTCTTTGCCTAGGTGCCCATCAGTAAACGAATGGATCAAAAAATTGTGGTACATATACACAATGGAATTCTATGCAGCAGAGAGAAAGAAGGAGCTACTACCTTTTGCAACAACATGGATGGAACTGGAAAGCATTATGCTGAGTGAAATAGGCCAGGCATTGAAGGACAAATACCATATGATCTCACCTTTGACAGGAAGCTAAAGAATAAAACAAACAAGCAAACAGAACAAAAACAAAGACACTGAAATAGAGAACAAGTGGGCAGCGACCAGAGGGGAGAGGGAAGGGAACTTAAGGGGAAAAAGGGGGGAGGGATTTTGAGGAACAAGTATGAGGGATGCAGAGATGAGGACTGGGGGGGGATGGGGGGGGGGGAGACCAGGCGGGGGGGGTGGGGTGGGATGGGAGAAATAGATTTAAAAAATGTACTTGAAAAGTAACTAAATAAAATTTAATATTAAAAAATAAAAAATAAAAAATAATAAAGTAAAAAAAATTAAATAAATATCAATGGTCACTTAGAAGACATGGTACATATATACAATAAAATATTACTTGCCCCCCCAAAAAATAATAAAATAAAATCAATAAACAACCAGAATTGCTAGAAAATCAAACTGCATGGACCTCTGACAACCAAGAAATTAAAGAGAAACAGCCAACTAGACCAACCAGACCAGTAAGATGGGTGGTCAGAGAAAACCCACAGCAAGGCAGCAGATCATGCAGGCAGGGCTGACTAAACGGGAGACTGAGACTCAAAGCTTGCTGTGGACTATTGCAGGAGTTGCTGCAGTGGGAGAAATTCCCAGTCCCACATGAGAGTTCCTTGGAAAGTGAGATTAGAGCCAAGAAGGTTAGCTGCATATTTCCTCCTCTGGCCTCTCCCCCACAGGCAGCATACCACGGAGAGTTGCCCTTTCCTAATGAATACCTAAAGCTCCACCCCCTTACAACTTCACAGTTGCACCATGATAAAGTAATACAGCCCAAATGAAAGAACAAAGCAAAACTCCAGAAAAAGAGCTAAGTGATGAGGAGATAGCCAACATATCTGATGGAGAATTTAAAGCTCTGGTAATCAATATGCTCATAGAACTGATTGAGCTTGGTCGAAAAATGAAAGAGCAAATCAAAGATACCCAAAATGAAATAAAGCACAATATTTAGGGAACCAGCAGGGACAGGAAGGAAACCAGTACTCAAAGCAATGATTTGGAACAAAAGGGAAAAATAAAAACATCCAATTGGAACAAAATGAAGAAACGAGAATTCAAAAAAATGAACGGAGAATTTGAACCTCTGGGGCAACTTTAAATGTTCCAATACCCAAATTATAGGGGTGCCAGAAGAAGAAAAACAAGAGCAAGAAGTTGAAAACTTATTTGAACAAATAATGAAGGAAAACTTTTCTAATCTGGGGAGGGACATAGACTTCCAGGAATTCCAGGAAGCCCAGAGAGTCCCAAAGAAATGAGACCTAAGGAAGTACACACAAAGGCACATCATTATTAGGTTACTCAAGATTAAAGATAAGGACAGAATATTAAAAGCAACAAGAGAAAAGGAGACAGTTATCTACAAAGGAGTCTCCACAAGACTCTCAGCTGATTTCTCAAAAGAAACCTTGCAGGCAAGAAGGGGCTGGAAAGAAGTATTTAAAGTCATGAAAGGCAAGAACCTACATCCAAGAATACTCTATCCAGAAAATCTATTATTTAGAATGGAAGGGAAGATGAAGTGCTTCTCATATAAGGTCAACTTAAAATGTTAAGGGACTTATCTAAGAAATTGAAGAAGATCAAAAACTATGAACACTAAAGTGGCAACAAACTATCACAACTATCAACAACTAAACCTGAAAAAGAAAACAACAATGGAAACAAATATTAAGCAAACAACCAGAACAGGAACAGAATCCGATAAATGGACATCACATGGAGGGTTTTCAGTGGAGAGGCAGAGGGGAGGAATATGGAGGCAAGGTACAGAGAATAAGTACCATAATTGGTAGGCATAAAATAGATGGGAAAAGGTTAAGAATGTTATAGGAAACAGAGAAGTCAAAGAACTTGTATGTACAACTTATGAACAGGAATTAAGGGGGGTGGGAAATGCTGGAGGGCTGAAGGGTTCAGGGAGAGGGGAAAATTCAAAAAACTGTCATAGCATAATCAATAAAATATACTTTAAAAATTGTTTAAAAAGGACAGATGGATGAAACCAAAGGCAGGTAGGATCAAGGGTGGGAACTGAGGATGGCTGAGGTGGGGAGAAAATGGAGAGAACTGTACTTGAACAACAATAACAAAAGAAAAAGAAGAAAGCAAAATAATTGCTAATGCAAGTGCTAAATGGCAATAAATATATTTCTGTTTTTCCTTTGGTGTGTTATTAAAAAGATGGTACAAAGAGAAAAAAGAATAATGTTTTAAGGGCAGCTATATTTTAGAACAGGGATACTGTATCAAATAAATTAAAAATATGACAATTTGTCATCTTAGCCAAAATACAATACAGCAGGACTAATAATTCTATGTAATAGCATTAAGGCACGTGCCTTACCATGGGCATACATACACTCTACATAATAATTATAAAGGGGGTCTTGGCTGTTTCATCTTTTTCATGTAAAGATAAATGCCATCTAAAATGAACAATACAATACATATTGACTAAATATTTCACTAACATTTTTCACCTACTTAGATTTTAACTTTAAAGTGCTTTCAAAGTAATCTATGTTCTTTTCACAGAACCAATTATAAAACAAAGGGCCACAATCACCCACATATTTTTTAAATCATACCAAATATGTCTCTCAAATTAACACTAGTGGACTTCTAGTCAAGGTGGAGGTATAGGTAAACATGGCTTGCCTCTTTGCATAACTACATCAAAATTACAACTAAACAACAGACCAAAGGTCACTCTGAACTGGCAGATACCTAGATGAATGGAAATATTTCACTAAATGGAAATCTGGAACTAAAGAAACCACATCAGTTCAAAAGGGTAGGAGATGCAGAGATGTGGAATACACAGGTCCCACACCCGCATGTAAATATTTGGGAGGGATATCTTGGGAGTGAGGGGTCCCAGCCTCACACCAGGTTGTCCAGCCAAGGGTACCAGTGCCAGGAAGAGAATCCCCATAGTTTCTGACATGAACCACAAAATCCAGCAAGATTGGAGTCAGTGAAAAAAACTACCTGACTCCCTGGCAGTTCCTCTTCAAGGGCCTCTGCTGAACTTACTCAGATGAACTCCATAGAGCACCAGCCCTACTAGAGTAGCAGCATGAAAAGCCCCAGTGGCATATAAGGAGGAACTGAACTGTCTGGCATCAAGGCAAGAGCTGGGGGACAGATTTCTCCTAGACACAATGGTAGACAGAGGCCATTGTGCCTTTTCTGAACCCTCTTCCAACAAAGCCACAGAACCAGCAGGCAGAAGCCATATCTGAGACTCCAATAACCCGGCTAACACTGTTTTCCCTGCCCTGGCATTTACTTGAGGCACCACCCTACCCAACTTACTGTCCCACCCCCAGGCCCATATCCCCAGGCCTGACACTAACAGCATCCAGCATCAGGTCATAGTCTGGCTCTACCTGAAATCTCTAAGCTCAGCACAAGTACCTGCCATCTCAGATTGCTTTGTAGCTGACACTGAGTGGCCCCAGGCAGAACACAGGTAGTTGCTAAACATTACCAGCACCACCCAGGAGACCCCAGAGCCTACACAACCAGTGGACAACTATAGATCACAGAATACCACTACCCTGTCCCTGCAGAGCTAATCCTCCACGGAGGGTGGAGGATGATGGTCAGTGTTCACAGCCAGTCCTTCTGCTGACTGGCCTGTATAAATCCCTTCCATAGATCTGCTAACAACAAATATGTTTCAACTACAGACAAGAGTGTACTCAGCCCACATGGAGGCTGCACCTCAATTACCCAGTTTGGGTGACAGGGCAGGCTGTTCCACTATACCCTACAGGTCATGCTACCAAGACAGGGAGTCAAAGCCGCTCTGCTGAATACACAGAGACAAACACAGGGAGGCTGCCAAATTGAGGAGACAAAGAAATATGGCCCAAATGAAAGAACAGATCCAAACTCCAGAAAAAAGAGCTAAACAAAACAGAGATAAGCAATCTGTCAGATGCGCAGTTCAAAACACTGGTAATAAGGATACACAAAAAACTTACTGAGTACTTCAACAGCATAAAAATAGCCAGGCAGAAATGAAAGATATACTAATGGAAATGAAAAATTTACAGAGAATCAACAGTAGAGGAGATAAAAGCCAAGAATCAAATCATTGATATGGAACATAAGGAAACAAAATACAACCAATCAGAGCAATGAGAAGAAAAAATAATTAAAAAAAAAAAAAACAAGGATAGTGTAAGAAGCCTCTGAGACAACTCCAAGCAAACCAACATTCACATCATAGGTGTTCCAGAAGGAGAGGAGAAAGAGTAAGAAATTAAAAACATATTTGAAAAAATAATGAAAGAATACTTCTCTGATTTGGTGAAGGAACTACACATTCAAGTCCAGGAAATATGACAGTCCCAAACAAGATGGATATAAACAGTTCTACAAGACACATCATGATTAAAATGCCAAGGTTAGAGATGAAAAGAGAATCTTAAAAGTAGCAAGAGAAAAGCAGTTAGTTACCCATAGGGGAGTTCCCCTAAGGCTGTCAGGCAATTTCTCAAAAGAAATTTTTCAGGCTAGAAGATATTGACAATAAATCTTCAAAGTCATGGAAAGCAGGGACCTATGGCCAAGATTGCTCTATTCGGCAATGCTATGATTTAGAATCAAAGGGCAGATAAAGACCTTCCAAAACAAGAAAAAACTAAAGGGGCTCATCATCACCAAGCCATTATTATATGAAATATTAAAGGGACTTATTTAATAAAAAGAAGAGGATCCAAACTATGAATAATGAAATGGCAATAAACATATACCTAACAACAATTAAATCTAATAAACAAACTAAGCAAAAAAGAACAGAGACAGAATCATGGATACAGAGAGCATTTTGATGTTTGCCAGATGGGAAGAGGTATAGGGGAATGGGTGAGGAGGTGAGGGGATTAAGAAGTACAAATAGGTAGTTACAGAATAGCCATGGGGATGTAAAGTACAGTATAGGAAATGGAGCAATCAAAGAACTTATACATGTGATTCATGGCTATGAACAAAGGTGGGGGATTGCTTAATGGGAATACGAGTGATGCTAGGGGCAAGGGGGAAAATTTGGAACAACTGTAATAGCACAATCAATAAAATATATTTTTAAAATTACCTATGATAAAAAATTAACTTAAAACTAGCAATTTACTTTCCCAATTATTCCTCACTGCATTTTGGCAATATATATCAATAGCCTTAAATGTTCAGAGTTTTTGACCCAGTAAAATTTCATTGTTATAAATTTAGTTGAAAGAAATAATCAAAGCAGTATGGAAATATTTATGCATTAAAGTATTTATCACAGGTCTATTTATAACATGAAAAAATGGGGAAACCCTAAATATCATACAATGAGGAAACAGTTAAGTAAAAAATAATATATGTGTATTCTTTGTGGTGGGATATAGTATAGTTATTAACATGATGTTTCTTTGAAAATGTTTAATGGCTTGGAAAAAAAGCTTATGATATAATGGTAAGTGAGCATTATTGGAAACAATTATTTATGCAGCATGATAACACTTTTGCAATAATAATAATAATTATAATACATATCCAACTTTTTAAAAAGACTGAAAGAACATACACTAAAAAGTTACCAGTGGTTATCACCAAGAGGAAACATTATCGGGGAAATTTTGAACATGCAGAAGAAGAGGAGCCCTCAAAAAAGAAAAGGCATTCTTAAATAAGGTAAGCTGAATGAATGAGTGACAGTTAGGTAGCAGGGCCAGGTGGGTTTTCTTAGGAAGAAGTCTGAGTCTATTCTGTGTATGAGAGGGCAGATTCAATTTAGGTGAGCAATCATCCTGGTTTATCCAGAGCTAAAGTGTTTCCAAAGATATGGTTAAAACTGGGAAATTCTTGTGCAAACTGAGATGAGTTTGTCACCTCACACTCAAGAATATTGAGACTTGGAAATAGGTAATGTTAAAGTAACAGAAGAAGCAGAGTACTACACTGGGAGTTCAAAGGGTGTAATTGCACTGTTTATTAGCAAGATACTTAATTTAAGGCTTAGTTAAGGCTGTGAACATTTATCTTGCTTGTTCACCAAGTTGTTATACAGATTAAATCCAGTTATTCCCAAATACAAGGGATTGCAATAAAAATAAACATTAGCTAGGTACATACTACATTGCTTTGGATACAGTTCTATGATCATAAGAGTATTAATAAATTCAAATGTATAGAATTGTATATAGCCTAAGTGAGAATATATGTATAAATAAATTAGTAAATACTCATTAAATATTAGCACTGATGTTTATATGTGATTGATTACTTGTCTCAATTTGAAAATACAAATATGGAAATCCAACACCACCTAATAGCAACTCTATGAGGTAAGCAATTCTATTAATGCTCCCATTTTACAAATATATAAGAAAATTATGGGTCAGAGAGGTTAATTGTCTTGGCTAAGTTTATATAGTCACTAAGTGATACGGCTGTTTGTCTCTTGGGCCAGCATTCTTTTCCATTTCATTAAATTGCCACCCAATAAAAAGTCTTTATGATTGAGGGTATAGCCAACTTTTTTTTCTTTTTACTGTAGACTACTCTTTTCCTACCTACATCTTGGGTATAATCTAAGCCTATTCTTGGACTAGAGGCCACCAGGGAATAGTCTATGGGATATTTAGTTAGCAATTCTTAGACAACTTCAGGATGCTTTAAAAAGCTATAAAAGAAGGAAGGGAAGTTAAGGGGAAAAAGGAGGAGGGATTTGGAGGAACAAATAGGAAGGACACAGGGACAAGAACTAAGGGGGGTGGAAATGGGAGGGAGGTGGGGAGCAAGGGGCGGTGGAGGCTGGGATGGGAAAAATAGACAAAAAACTGTACTTGAAAAATAACTAAATAAAATTTAAAAAAACAATAAAAAAATTAAAAAAAATTAAAATTTTGGAAGCAGAAAAAAAAAGAAAATTATTTAATCTGAGAAACACTTCAAAAGTTGAGAAAATTAAAGTGCTGTTAATTTAAAAAAAGCTATAAAAGTAATTATATGGTCTATAGGACACCTTTTACAGGTTAAAAATTCAAGTCATTAGTGTTCTGGTAAATGTTTAACCACTGGCTCTGGGAGATGAGAGAGAGGGACTCATTTGTAGCACACACAGATAATCCATATTGTAAATACTTCTACCAGGGCTGATTTCAAACAGCCAATATAATGGGCTGCTGTAGACCAGTGCTAACCAGTACAAGCCAGTGCATAACATTTCCAGCACACCACTAGAAACAGAATACTAATATTGACTGTCTTACATCCTGAATTTACATCAATTCAGTAAGAATTTAAGTATTGGTATTATCCCAGGAGCTTGATTTTAATATATGAAAATGGGAGGGACATGGGAATATAAAGTAATGGGTTAGGATATTCCAGATTTGGGAAGACTTACAGGAAGGCTATGAGAAACAGAGGAGCTTCTGGTTATGGCCTGCAAGTCTTAAGTTTGGCCTCCCATGAAAACTTTCAGTAAAACCAAACCTAACACCTATAATAGGAATTAGAGAAACTTTTTTATACTTGTTGCAGACTTTTTGTTTTCCCATCAGCTTTCTATTTTGAACATTTTCAGATCTTCAGAAAAGTTAGAATAGAACAAGTAGCATCCATGTATACCCTTCACCTAGATACAAGGGGGAACCAAAAAAACCCAGAATTCATTTATAAAAAAATGTGTATTTATCTTTACATGTTTAAACTTCACTCACCTTCAAAGTACCCTCCGTTTGATGCAATGCACTTATTGAGACTTTTTTTCCACTGCTCAGCAATTTTTGAACTCATCAATTTTGCCTACTAGTGCTTCTGTCATTTTTTTTGATTCACCTCTTCCACATCAGCAAAACAGTTCCCACTGAGGACATTTTCATCCAGGGAAACAAACAAAAAAAAGTAGCTCAGGGAAAGATTGGGTGAAATGGGAGGGTGGGGCATGGTGGCCATGCCATTTTTTGTCAAAAACTGCTGAACGCTCAGCATGGTGTGGGCAGGTGAGCTCATAAAACACACATCATGAAAAGGGCAAAAGTGTTGAAAGAGTCTTCAAAAAAATTTCACTGAAGTCAAACTCAGCCTCTCACAAAAATGCCAGCTAGTCCACTGATACAGATTAGCTCCTAAAACACACCTAGTAGGGGAAACTGGTATTACAAGAGTCCCATACTCTAGAAAATTATTACATTTTGGAGGGTCCCCCCTCATATAATGTCTTAATATTTGTTCATATTTGTTTTATTACTCAATTTTTATGAACTATTTGACAGTCTGTTGCAAATACTTTGACTCTTCACCCCTAAATTCTTGAGTGAGAATCTTCTAAACATTGTACAAGGGCAGTCTCCTATATACTCAACACATTCAGTAAGTATAACATTGGTACAATATATAGGTATAATGCCTGCATTCAAGCTTCTCAATTGTTTCAGTAATGGCTTTATAGCATTGGGTTTTTTGAAATGCAGAATCTAATAAAATAGTATACATTGTATTTGACTGTCATTCTTTTTGGTCTCCTTTAACATAGAGCCCCAGACTCCATCTTTTTTCTTTTTTTTTTATGAAATCAAAATTTTTGAAGGGTCCAGGCCAATTGTTTTACAGAATGTGTCTCACGTGGATTTGCCTGATTACTTTTCATTGATACATTAAAGTTTTTTTTCTATTTCTCTATTTCCTTTTTTAAAATATATTTTATTGATTATGCCATTACAGTTGTCCTATTTCCCCCCTTCACTCCCCTCCACTCTGCAGACCCCCTCCCCCACCATTTCCCCCCTTTATGTCCATGTCTCACAAGTTCTTTAGATCCTATATTTCCCATACTATTCTTGCTCTCCCCCCCCATCTATTTTCTACCTACCATCTGTGCTACTTATTCTCTGTACTTTCCCCCTCCTCCTCCTCCTCCCACTCCCCTGTTGCTAACCCTCCATGTGAACTCCATTTCTGTGGTTCCACTTCTGAGCTAGCTGTCCACTTGGTTGGCTATTGTTTTAGATATGATTGTTAAAAACCATATCAAACTGTGAGTTTGCTATCCTTTCACTGTTCATATTTTTATCTTCTTTTTCTTAGATAAGTCCCTTTAACATTTCTTATAAGGGCTTGATGATGATGAACTCTTTCGATCTGACCTTATTTGAGAAGCACTTTATCTGTCCTTCCATTCTAAATGAAAGCTTTGCTGGATAGAGCAATCTTGGATGTAGGTCCTTGCATTTCATGACTTGGAAGGAATAGTTCTTTCCAGCTCCTTCTTGCCTGTAAGGTCTCTTTTGAGAAATCTGCTGACAGTCTGATGGGACCTCTTTTGTAGGTGACTATCCCCTTATCTCTTGCTGCTTCTAGGATTCTCTCCTTCATTTTAATCTTGGCTAATGTAATGATGATGTGCCTTGGCATATTTCTTCTTGGTTCCAACTTGTTTGGGACTCTCTGAGCTTCCTGGACTTTCTGGAAGTCTATTGCCTTTGCCAGATTGGGGAAGTTCTCCTTTATTATTTGGTCAAATAAGTTTTCCACTTGTTGCTGTTCCTCTTCCTCTTCTAGTACCCCTATAATTCGGATATTGGAACGTTTAAAGATGTCCTGGAGGTTCCTAAGCCTCTCCTCAGTTTTTTGAATTCTTGTTTCTTCATCCTTTTCTGTTTGGTCACTTTTTTCTTCCTTCTGGTCTACTCGATTGATTTTATTCCCAGTTTTCTCCCCATCACTATTGGTTCCCTGTGCGTTTCCCTTCATTTCACTTAGTTTAGCCTTCATTTGTTCATCTAATTTGTGATTAAAATCAACCAGTTCTGTGAGCATCCTGATCACCGGTGCTCTGAACTGTGCATCTGATAGGTTGGCTATCTCTTGGTCGCTTAGAAGTATTGGCTCTGGGGCTTTGAGCTGTTCTTCTTGAGCCATAATTTTTTGGTCTGTTTGCCCCTGTTAGGTATGAGGGGTGGAGCCTTAAGTGTTCACCAGGGTGGGGCAACCCAGGTCACTGGGTTGTGATGCTGTATGTGGGGGCAGGGTCAGAGAGGGGCAGTGGCATTTGTTCTGCTCTCTCTGAGACCTTGGTCCCCTCTGCTGCTTCCTGCAAGCAAAGTTGGCCCTTCTGGTGCTAGTTCCAGGGTGTAAGGGCTTCTGCACCCTCCAGGATCCTGTGGATCTCTGCAACAAACTCTCTGTGAGCCTGGGAGCCTCTCCTGGCACCTCAATCCCAAAAAGTTTTTCTTATTGGTACTTTTAGGCTTTAATTCCTGTCCCTGGGGCCCTGTGTTGTGTTGTTTGTCTCACTGTCCATTTTTTCATCTGTTTTATCTGTGTGTGAATGTGTGACTGCAGTCAGCCAGCTACCTTGCGCCTGCCTCACTGGGTCTGCCTGTTGCCACCCCACACCTGGGATCTGCCAACTGCTGCCTGCACACCTAAGTCAGTCAGGCTGCTTTTTCCTGCACACCTGGGTCGGTCCAGCTGCTTTTTCCCATGTGACCCCTCTCCACCAGCCACTGACTCTGCCCCTCTTACTGGTCTGGATGAATGGTTTGTTCTTGTCAGAATTCTGTACAGTTCAATTTTCTGTCTGTTTTGGTTGCATTTTTTATACTAAGTCTTTGTTGTCTTTAAACTTGGTTGTGCGAGGAGCTACAGTGTTTCTACCTACACCTCCATCTTGGCCCCAATTAAAGTTAAACTTTTTTGTTTCTATAATGCTGTGTCCTTCTCAGTGCCTCACAACAATAGGGACATTATGTCATTTTTCCATCACTGGTAATGTTAAGCTTAATCATTTGGTTAGGGTGCTATCTTACTTCTCTACTACAATGATACTGGTAAAGCTTTGACTTTGAATGAATACCCTGTTCCAGGAGAAGTTTCTTTATGCTAAAATGATAAATTACTTTATTACTGAATGTATAAATTAGATGGATCACTGCAGAAACATGGGTTGAAAAGGCATCTTCCCTAAGTAAAGGAAAACATAGATGAGATTTATTTATTTTTAAACCTGAAGTAAGCTTCTTAGCCAAATTCATAAGATAATCACATGACAAGGGATCTTATCTAAACATGGGGTTTCTTATCTAAATTGTGAACTGCTGGTGGAAATTTCTGCCTCAGCCTCTATATACTTGTATCCCTAGAACATAGCCTTTCTCTAGACCACAGTAAGTGTTCAAGGAAAGTTTATTGAATAAATTTCTCTCCAATTATACTGTCCAATCTCACTAAGCAAAAAATGTACTTTATTTTGTCAACTGGAACCAGCTTGTCTTGATTTGGCCTCTTAAGAACCACTCTTCTCATGGGAAATGACAGAGCTCTCAGTCTTCATCCAAGTATTTGACCTTATTCAGGTGTTATTCAAGATCCTGATTATTCTAAAAATCTTAGCTTCTCTATATTAAAGTCAGAAACTGCTGTAAATAAATCAAGGATCAGCCTTGCATTTATTAGGATTAGACTTGGCTGCAAATAAGATAAAACCCAAAATAACAGTGGGTTAGACAATACAGCCATTTATTTCTCTCTGATGTTAAAGTTCTGGCCAATATGGAGTAATGGGCACTGGATTTACCCTCCTGCTTGAAATAAGAGAAAAAAGAGACAAAATGAAAACAATAGTCTTCAGATATTGGACACCAGGCAACAAAGAATAGTGATTTCTGAGAGACAGGAAAAAACAAGATGAGCCCTATGATTGTCCCAGCTTACTGCCTGGAGAGAGTTTCCAGGCAGTGATGCAGGGAACAGAAACTTAGGCAGGGCCAGATGGATGAAGAGAATCAACCAGAAGGTGGGAAAACCAAGGCATATAGAATTTGCAGGACAGAGTACTGGGGTAAAGAGCTTCAGTACAAAGAGAAATCTGGAGATTTTCAGAGTTCCCCTTGAATCTTCCGCTGAATACTGATAAACACATGTGTATAATGGCTAGGAAAAAGACCACTCAAAAGGTGCAGGAGAACAGTCCTCAAAGATCACACAAGACTAGGAAGAGTGCCTCTTCCCACCAGACAGAATTGAAAATCTCAATTCACAAAGCATCAGAGTATTCAAAAAGGTCTTGCCTCAGTAATGGTGTCAAATTTGTCCTACACACGAGACTGCTCTAGACCTCCCTAAGGATGTTTAAAAATAAACCTTGAAAGGATTAAACCATTCCCAAGTAACTTAACTGTGCTCCAGAATAAAGCCCAAGACTTTTATAAAAATAAAAAATATCCATCATACAACAAGATAAAATTCACATCCAACATCTAACAGGCATTCTTTTTTTTATTTATTTAATTGTTGTTCAAGTATAGTTTTCTTTCTTTTACTCCCATCCTAGCCCACCCCCCCCCCCCCGTGCTCCCCACCTCCCTCCCATTTCCAACCCCCCTTAGTTGTTGTCCATGTGTCCTTTATACTAGTTCCTGTAAACCCTTCCCCTTTCCCCCTGAAATCTCCCCTCTCCCCTCTGGTCACTGTCCACCTGTTCTCTATTTCAGTGTCTTTGGTTATATTTTGCTTGCTTCTTTGTTTTGTTGTTTAGCTTCCTGTGAAAGGTGAGATCATATGGTATTTGTCTTTCACCACCTACTACCAGGCATTCTAAAGAAGGAAAATACAACCCATAATAAAGAGGAAAAAAAACCAAAGCCAACCCAGAAATAATACAGATGATTGGATTAGTAGACAAAGAATTTTAAACAGTTGCTATAACTGTTTTCCATAAGTTTAAGATTAAATATATTAAATAAAGACATGGACAGAACCGGAAAGCATTATGCTGAGTGAAATAGGCCAGGTGCTAAAAGACAAATACCATATTATCTCACCTTTAACAGGAGGCTAAACAACAAAACAAAGAAGCAAGCAGAAAAAAAAAAAAAAACAAAGACACCGAAATAGAGAACAAGGGGACAGTGACCAGAGGGGAGAGGGAAGGGAAGTTAAGGGGAAAAAGGGGGAGGGATATGGAGGAACAAATAGGAAGGATACAGGGACGAGAACTAAGGGGAGTGGAAATGGGAGGGAGGTGGGGAGCAAGGGGCGGGGGAGGCTGGGATGTGAGAAATAGACAAAAAAACAGTACTTGAAAAATAACTAAATAAAATTAATTTAAAAAAAAACCCCAAACCTATAGGTTTCAACTTAAAAAAAAAAAAAAAAAGAAGACATGGACGAAATTAAAAAGACTTAAATAGAATTTCTAGAAATAAAAAACTTCAACATCTGAGATGATATAAAAGTTCATGTAAGAGGTTGAGGGCTCATATGGCAGCTCTATAATAATGAGGATCCTTTTGTCTCATTGCTCTATCATTATTAACATATAATTTCCAGTTTATGGCCCAAAATGACTGTTCTGGCTCCAGCCATCATATCTTTATTCCAGCCAGCAGGATTGGAGACTAAAGGAAAAGAGTATGTCTCCCCATTTAAAGACACTTAGAAATCACATGGCATCACTTTCCCTTACATTCCATTGGCCAGAACTTAGTCTCAGGGTCATATTAATCTGAAATTGAGAACAATTGTAGATTTCTTTCTGGGTGGCTAGGTTCCTAGATAAAATGTCAGAGTTCTCATTTAATGAAGAATGGGAGAATCAAAACAGGACACAACTACCCATCTTTTTTCAAGTTCAAACTGATTAATGCAGAAGAGATTCTGATCCAGTTTGAATAACATTATGACTTCTGGCTTAAAAATAATGAGACTGGCCAGTGATCAGCTCTACCCCAGCTGCGTTGCCATGTCCCACCAGCAGAAGAATGACTTCTTGCACCACTACACAGTCTCTGACCCCCAGACTCACCCCAAACGGTACACTGAGTACAAAGTGACCACACAATTAATCTCAAAGAGAGACCCAGAGGATGTAAAAAAGGTAGTAATCTGGAGTGATACAACAACTTCAGCAAGCTGCACAGGGACATGGATTATGCACACTAAAACCACAACCACCACCACCTGGAGAAGTTCCCTGCTTTCCCCTGGGCCTAGGTGTTTGACAGATTTGAAGTCTCCGTGATTGAGGAATGGTGAAAGCGGGATGAATATTTGCTGTGCTTCACTGCGGATATCCCCACACTCAACAACAGCCCCTAACTTAAGGAGTTCTTCCAGTGTGGGGAGATGACACAACCCTCCCATGTGTCCAGGGACCTGTACATCCTGTCACTCCCTCTGATCCCCAGACCACCCCCTGAGGAGCCCTGGCTGCCACCTGATGAGTACTGATTGCTCCAGCCACTCCTCACAGAAAAGAGGGGCCTTGGGGAGTTGGAGGTTTTAGCAGAACCCTTGCCATCCAACCATGTCCAGGAGGTCCTGGATCTCCTCCTTATAACTATTGGAGCATCGAGGAGGTGTCTAGTTCCCCTGCCTGAGGGAGGCCCCCTCACTTAGACAAGCTTGCCTTCTTCAACCCCTTTTCCGAGGAAAGGGTTGCAGGCCCCAGACCTACCCACATAGGTAACCTGGTAGCAATGAAAGCAGAGTCTGAGAGGCTGTACCAGAAACTCTGGGAACCAGGAGGATAGGAGGAGGAAAAGGAAGAAGAAAAAGGGTCCACCTCTGACTGTCTAAACCAAGCCACACAGCTCATCATCCAGGCCCCGTGGGCCGAGAAAGCAGGCAGATCTCCTGCAGCTTTGCAGGGTTACCAGGATGGTGTGCACATCCTGCTTCAGGGAGTTCCCAGTGACCCATTGCCTGGCCACAAGAAAGGTGTAAAGAAGGCAGCTGAGTACCTAAAATGAGCAAAGGGAATCCTGCACATTTACCTGTCCAAAGTTCCACCCTGAGAGGGAATGGACACTCCCCAGGACTTGAGCTCCAGCACCACCAACCACCCACTTCTCTCCCTGGGGACTGGCCCTATCTGCTGGTCTTGTAACTCCAGAGGCTGTTTTTGTATGTAAATGGACCAAGGAGAAGGAAAATGATGATTTCTCAGCTCCCTGACTACACCCACTAGCATGGAACCAGGGACTCACACTTCTGATCTTGTCTGTCTTTATCTTGATGTTTGAGCAGTAGCCCTTGGTCACTACTAAACTCTCTGTTTACCCATCTAGAACCAGGGTCTGTAAACTGTGGCCTCCAGCCCAATATGGCACACTATCTTTTTCAGTAAAGCCCATGAGCTAGAATAGTTTTTACATTGTGTAATAGTTGAAAATAAAAAGCTTCTGCATGGCTAAAGAAAACAGTATTAAATTAGCAAGACAACCAACTGCATGGGAAAATATATTTGCCAGTGATACCACAGACAAAGGTTTAATCTCCAAAATATACAAAAAACTTACACAACTCCACTCTAAGAAGACAAATAACCCAATTAAAAAATGGGAAAAGGACTTGAACAGACACTTCTCCAAGGAGGACATACAGAGGATCCAGAGACACATGAAAAGATGCTCAATATCGCTAGCCATAAGAGAGATGCAAATTAAAATCACAATGAGATACCACTTTACACCAGTCAGGATGGCTGTCATAAACAAAGCAACAAACAACAAATGTTGGAGAGGTTGTGGGGAAAAGGGGTCCTTAGTTCACTGTTGGTGGGATTGCAGACTGGTACAACCATTATGGAAAGCAGTATGGAATTTTCTCAGAAAAATAAAAATCGACCTGCCTTTTGACCCAGCAATTCCACTGCTAGGATTATATCCTAAGAATCCTAAAACACCAATTTCAAAGAACCTATGCACCACAATGTTCAGAGCAGCACAATTTACAATAGCCAAGAGTTGGAAGCAACCTAGGTGCCCATCAGTAAATGAATGGATCAAAAAATTGTGGTACATATACACAATAGAACTCTATGCAGCAGAGAGAAAGAAGGAGCTACTACCCTTTGCAACAACATGGATGGAACTGGAAAACATTATGCTGAGTGAAATAGGCCAGGTGTTGAAAGACAAATACCATATGATCTCACCTTTAACAGGAAGCTAAACAAGAAAACAAACAAGCAAGCAGAATAAAAACAAAAGACACTGAAATAGAGAATAGGGGGACAGAGGGGAGAGGGAAGGGAATTTAAGGGGAAAAATGGGGAGGGATTTTTGAGGAACAAGTATGAAAGACACAGGGATGAGGACTGGGGGGGGCGGGAAATGGGAGGGAGGTGGGGAGATGGGGCGGGGGAGGCTGGGATGGGAGAAATAGACAAAAAATGTACTTGAAAAATAATTAAATAAAAATAATTTAAAAAAGAATACATGGACAAAAACTATGGGGGGATGGAAATGAGAGGGAGGTGGGGAGGGCTAGGTGTAGGATAGAACTGGAGTAAAGGCAGAGTTCAACTTTTCTTAAACAACAATTAAAATGAAAAAATAAATAAAATTCACTGTATAAATTTAAAAAATAGACACTTGGGAAGATGACAGCATGGTAGGAGGGAGCAGATTCTACTTTCCCCTACACACAGGAGAAAAACCTAGACAGTCTATGGAGGAACAGAGCAAACAGCCAACAGCACCACAGCATATATGAAAATAGGAGATCAAAAATTGTAGCAGACATTGAAAAACCAGATGGTAAGGAGAGTGCTTCAGGACAATAAGGGCCCAGGGATCAGCGCAGGGACCAGAGACTACAGCCCCAGGCCCAGCGCTGGCTCTTGGTAGAGAGCTGGATCAACTGCTCTCTGCCCAGCCAAACAGAGTTTGAGCAGCACTGGGAGAGACCTGGTTGCTCGAAGTCTCAGAGAGGGGAATAAGGACTAAGTGGAAACACACAGGAGTTGTGAGCACCCATGCATAGCCCTGGGAAGAGTGCACGCCTGAACCAGTGTAAACAGAGGTGGCCTGGCCATGCCCTCAACCCAGGGAAAGTGTTCTTTGAAGAACACTCAGAGCCCACACCAGTGAACCTGGGATGAGTGCGAGCTCCACAGGAGACCCGGAACTCACACCCGTAAACTCAGGGAGAGCGTAAACTGTGCAAGAGGCCCGGAGCCCAGGAGCACACAACTGTAAAACCAGGGAAAGTGTACGTGCAAAAGGAGGCCCAGAGCCCACAGCCATAAACCCAGGGGTGAGCACATGCTTGGGAGGGTCTGGATCCAACTCCCAGGACCATGCAGAGAAGTGCCAGGTTAGCCCTGGGGAGAGTGCACAGGAGGCTGACTGAGTGCTGAACAGGAAGGGGGAAAAGCCATACCAATCGCCTCTCAGTCTGCTGCAGCCAGCAAGATCAAAAAAACCAGTCTGAACAGTTTGAAACAAGCAAGAGGTTTTTTGTTTGTTTGATTTTTAAAGTAATTTTTTGTTTTTTAATTCTTATTATTTTTATATCTCTCAATTCCTTTTGTTTCTATATTCTTCTTTCTAGTTTTATTCCTTGTTCCTTTCTTTCCAACTTTATCTCTTCTTCCTTCCTTCTGCTTTTTTTTCCTTTTCCGTTTTTCTTTTTAAACACCTACAAGTGAGACAAAAAACCCTGGAACTGCGAAAAGACCAGAGTTGAACCCAAAGAGGGAGCATCCCAACAGCTGAGACAGTGAGACAAATTTCACTTTGATATTACAGAGAACCTGCAAGTTATTGCATATTTGTAATATTGTTTTTCTTTATTCTTACATTTTTTATTTTAATAGTATTTTTGTATTCCTCTTCTTTCTGTATAGTCTGCTTTGCTTGGCTGGCTATACTATATTGTTTGACAGGTTGATCCTGTTATCTCATTCACAGTATATTGTTAATTTACTGTCCTTCACTTCACTTGTGTTCCATTAGGACATTACTCAAAAGCCTATACTCCCCATTCTTTTTATCTGGATCTCATAGATTCCGTCATATGATTGTTGCTCTAACATTAGTGTAAATAATAGCTACTCCATACAATTGTAAATAATGCACAATACTCCTCCCAGATCTTAACCCACTTCACAGTTTTCTGAAATCTATTACCGTTGTGGTTAACTCTATTCTCTCTCACACACACCTATTTACTATCCTTTACTCTTACCTTACCTCAGAATCTGACCTACCACAAGCTCACTGCTTTATAGATCCAACTCACAATTGACCCCTTCCCAACAAGAGTCTTATCTTCTTTCCATCCTTTCTAAAAAGGCTAATTGGGTGGAATATAATGGTTAACACTATACATGCTGAAAGAATCTCCTATCTCTTCTCTAGTGGCTGCTACTGTAAATATCATAGAATACTCTCTTGCTGTCTTAAACCATTTTGCCTTAACCCTCCAACTGATAAAAAAAAAAGAATAGATAGAAGCTGTGAACACCAGGATACCTGAAGGAGACTGCACCACTGAATCTCACATGTATTCCACCACAGAAGTTCACACCCAAAACCCACATAGCCAGAACAGAATAACCTAAAAAGCTGAAGCTAACAAGAAAAGTCTCACAAACAATGGGAAGACAAAGAAACAACCCCCAAATGAAAGGAAAGGAGAAAGCCTCAGAAATAATGCTAGATGAAATAGAGGCAAGTCAACTATCAGATACTGAGTTCAAAGCAATGGTTATCATGAAGCTCAATGACATCACATTGAATTACCAGAAACTAGAGGAAAATTACAATGACCTCACTGCAAATTATATCAACATGAGAAAGGAAATAGAAACTATCAACAAGCACCAAAAGGAAATGAAGAATACAGTTTCTGAACTGAACGACATAGTAGAAGGAATCAAAAGTGGGATCAATGAAACACAAGATCAGATGAGTAAGCTAGGGGACAAAGTAGAAAAAAATAGACAGAGCAAGAAAAAAAAGAGGCTCGAAAATATGAAGAGGGATTAAGAGCAATGCAAGACAATATGAAATGTAATAATATCCCTATAATAGGATACCAGAAGGAGAAGAAGAACAAGGGATAGAAAACCTATATGAAAAAGTAACGATGAAAAACTTCCCTGATTTGATGAGAGAAAAAGTCAAAAAAATCCAGAAAACACAGAGAGTCTCAATCAAGAGGAACCCAAAGAGGACCATTTCAAGACACATCATCATTAAAATGGCAAAATTCCAAGACAAAGAGAGAATCTTAAAGGCAACAAGGGAGAAACAGGAAGTAACATACAAGGGAGGTCTGATAAAGTTAGCAGCTGACTTCTCCATGGAAATGCTGCAAGCCAGAAGAGAATGGAAAGAAATATTGCAAGTAACGAGAACCAGAGTCCTGCAACCAAGATTACATTACCCAGCAAGGCTCTCAAACAAGGAGCTTCCCAGACAAAACAAGTCTAAAAGAATACACCTCCACCAAACTAGCTCTGCAAGAGATGCTAAAGGGCCTGCTTTAAGGAAATGAAGGAAGAAAGAGAGACACAGAGAGAGAGAAACACAGTTATGAAAGTGAAAATGGATAAGTACCTATCAATAATAACCTTAAGTGTAAATGGATTAAATGCTTTAATCAAAAGACATAGAATAGCTGAATGGATAAGAAAGTATGACTCACACATATGCTGCCTACAAGAGACCCACCTCAGGACAAAAGACCTACACAGACTAAATGTGAAGGACTGGAAACAAATTTTCCAAGCAAACAAACAAGAAAAAAAAAGCTGGGGTAGCAATACTCATATCAGACAAAATAGAATTATTGAACTAAGCATAAATTCATCCTACCAAAATAGGTTCTTCATAACATAATTCCAACTCTGTTCAAGGAGTCATCTTCTAATACCCCCTTCAAATGATCCCATATTCAAGCTAAATTAAGTACCCTTGCCCATATTTTGCCCTGTGCTTTTCTACCTGCATGGCATATGCACATTACTCCACTGCTTCATTTCTCTCAAAATCCTACTCATCCTTTAGGACTAATTGCTATCTCCTCTGCAAACTCATTCATGATCCCACTAGCAATGAGGTGATTCCTCTTGTTTTTTAAATTCCTGAGCAACAGAGTATAAGGGTTAAACTCCCAAGCTCTAAGCTCATATTGCTTAGATTTTACTCCTGCTCTTGCTATTTTCTAGCTGAAAAATCTTGGGTAAATTGCTTAACATTTAATAAGTCAGCATCACTACTCAGAAAAGTTAAAGCAATTGGGAGAAGAAGATACTTATTCCAAGGGGAATTAGCAGAGGGCCAACACAGGAATTAAAGTATCTAAGTCAGAAATCCAAAGCAAACCTTTAGAAAGAAAATACCTTTATGTCTTTAGAAAGAAACATATGCCTTTAGAAAGAAATTAACTGTGTGGGACTGAAATTGGAATGGGGATGCACATGAGTGGAATTTTGAAGTTCATGCCCAAAATGTAACCTTTGCCTTGGAAAATGCCCCAGCCAATGTCATGGGACAATAAACATAAAGCAAATGTTCCATGAAGCCAGGCAACACCATCAGTGATGCTTTCTAGGCCACTGCTACAAAACAGTTCTTCCTATTTAGATCTCTCTGTGGTAATATATGAATATGTTAATTCCGAGTGAGGAAATTTCATTTGCTTTTTTTTTGAGAATTGAATTTATCCAAGAAAATCAACCATCCTTTTTGACAACTTTTTTCTTCTATACATGTCAGTCAGATTATGAAAGGCAAAGCAAAGAATATTTTCCAACCCTGTGCTTAAAAGAAAGCTAGCACTACTCCCTCTGTTTAGCTCTTTGTCCTGGAATAGTGGGGCACACTAGGATTGCCAAATGTTTCCAGGCTACCTGAGGGCTGTGTCTCGACTCCACCAAATGATATATGAAATTGGCATTCATCTTGTAAACCAGGTTAAATCCCCCTGGACCTGGATTCTGATCCACAAATCTTCATTTTCTTTGCATACATAATAATTGGGAGCCACATCAGTATAACATACCAGTTCCATATTATGGAAGGCAGAATTCTAAGATTCCTGCTTCCTGCCTATTCCCTGTATAAGTCTCTCCCCTTGAATTTTTGCAGATCTGTGAATATGATGTTCTGTCACTCCCTCAATTAAGTTATATTATATGGCAAAGGTGATGAAATAGTTACATATGTTGCATTACATATGAATTTCCAACTGATTTTGAAGGATAATCTTTGTGTTGTGAGAGGACCACGTGGCTAGGGGCTGAGAGCAGCCTCTGGGAGCTGAGAGTGATATGTAGCGGTGAGCCAGCAAGAGAAAGGGACCTCCACCCTAGAACTACAAGGAATTAAATTCTGCCACTAAGTAGCAGTGGAGTAGTGTGCATATGCCATGCAGGTAGAAAAGCACAGGGCAAAATATGGGCAAGGGTACTTAGTTTAGCTTGAATATGGGATCATTTGAAGGGGGTATTAGAAGATGACTCCTTGAACAGAGTTGGAATTATGTTATGAAGAACCTATTTTGGTAGAATGAATTTATGCTTAGTTCAATAAGTCTATTTTGTCTGATATGAGTTTTGCTACCCCAGCTTTTTTTTTTCTTGTTCATTTGCTTGGAAAATTTGTTTCCAGTCCTTCACATTTAGTCTGTGTAGTGAGCTTGGGTCACAGCCTTGTTTGATACTGTGACTTTAACACAGTAAGTGTATCAATTATATTTTCTTATTTCCTGTATTCTTGATGCTTTGGCATTTGGGGCTTGCTGTCTTGGGAGAGACTGTCTTTCTCAGGGCTAGCTATTTCTTACAGATAGCAAATAACTTGTCCAGGAGGGTGCCTTTCATATGCAATCCAACCAATCCAAACCCCATATCTGAACCACCCTATCTATCTGACTTCTACACTCCTAATATTAGGGTAATATTCTTCTCCCCTAATTTTCCCAGACCTTAGTACCAGACAACTAGTGAGAGCTCCTATACCTCAGAGCCAAACTTAAACCTGCTTACTCTGTCTTTTGCATTGTCTTCCCCATGAAAACTACAGTAAAGTCTCTTGTCCATGTTTTCTACTCACTCCTGCCTCCTGACTGATCCTGGTGCTTCCCTATGTTGCATGCTGTGCCCCTCCTCTTAAGACCTGTAGTAACAAATTATCCTTTTAATGGCTATCATCCCCTATCTGTTGGCCTTACCATACCTGATTGATAATCAGACTTATGTCTTAGAGACCTTTAGCAGCAGTTAAATCATGCTTGGACTCCTGAAAAATATGGCAATAAATTTGCATTGTTTTAAGCTCTCTAAATTTAAACTGCTAAGTTTGTGCAAATTTGTTATATAGCAATAGAAAACTAATAAACATGTAAAATTTATATTTAAATAGAACATATTCTCTACACTATATTTTTCATTTAATATAGTATATATATATGTTTGTGTATATATAGATATAAATAAATATAGTTATAGATATAGATGATACAGATATAATGCTCTACAGATAGATACAGATAGAGAGATAAAGATGAGATAGAGATACAGCTATACCATTGAAAGCTCTTGAGTAAAAGAATGAAACACATAGAGCTGAGAATTTAAGTAGTAGTAAACATCATACAATTTAGAGAAGCAAAAGGTTGAGAAAATCTGGCAGGATATTATAGAGATTATCTGGACTGGTAGTTCTAAACTTTGGAATCACCTAGAATAAATTTTAAAATACTGATACGTGACATTCACCATCCCCAGAGATTTCAATTTAACTATCTGGAGTACAACCTGGGTATCTAGCATTTTTGAAGCTACCCAGAATGATTCTAATTACACAGCCAAGGTTGAGAACATTGGCAGATCAAGTTAGAGAGTACCATATTGAAATAATGTGGTTGTATTGAAATAGAAAATGAGAGATATGTGAAAAAGGCATTGCCGAAGAAACCAACAATAAGACCACCAGTAAGAAGATTGGGAATCCTCCTGCTCATCTTGTTCTTGTTGTTTGGTTTGTTGGTTTTTAATTACACTTCCAGTCATCTCATTAGTATTATTAGATAATTTTCATGGGGAGATAGAAATTTGAGACTGGCTCTGCATATATGGAGTGGTAGTATTGTTGAGGAGGTCTCAAGGAGCATTCCAAGCAAAGGAAATTGTTTTAGCAGATTCAAAGGTGGAAATTAGTGTTCCAAGCACCAGCGTGAAGTTGGTGCTTGATACAGTGAGTGAAGTCACAGTAACAGGGCTGCCATGCAGGGGCTTTGATGCCATTAGAAACCAGGAATCATTGTCATTCCTTGAAAAGAAGGGGAATTAACTGATTTTTCAAAATGGTAGGTGAGACAGATGAGCCCAGTGCAACATGAGAAAAGTTAGAGGAAATCCAGAAGTCAGGAAGCTCACAGGCTGTTACACTTAGCAAAGCATGAGAGAATAAAGCCTATCATGAGGCAGAGCAGAGGAATGGCAGAAGAGGAGGACAAATCAAGACATGTACCTGAAGAAACAGCAAATTTGAAGGACACACCCAATGTGGGAGCAAAAGATGGGAAGGGTTTCAAGCTCTGAGTTTAGTAGGATGGTACTACTAAGAAAGTTGATCTAAAAGAATCTATTTTGGCATTTTGATTGAGGAAGGGTGAAGGGGTTAATTAGATTTCACGTGTTTGGGTGTCCCTGAAGGTAGCTGAATAATTAGGGAATTCATCCACTGTAGAGTCTCCCTTGCCCTGGGTGAATGAATGAAGAATAGATTTCATAAGGGAAAAATGGTAGAAATAAAGTAATTTAAAGTATTTTGCTTGCTTCCTATTCTTTATTAAGGAGAGAACTTCCTTTGAAAGGAAGTTATCTTACAGTTTCATGATGTAAGAATTAGCAATTACAGTTGCCAATAAAAAGAGTGCACATTTATTCACCCTTTACAGACCTCCACAGTAGAACTTTCTGGGGCTGTATCTGGCTGTAATTAACATTTTTGCCTGTGGTTCAAGCCTTGGCATGTGACATGTAAACTAGTCACTTGTAGCTAGAGCAGCAGATGGTTGTTTCTCCCTCCCTTAAATGGCCAAGTCTGCCCTAAATCCTTAGTAATATAAATAATTTACTTTCTATTCTAATGAGGCCAGTTAATATAACTTCTCAAAATATCACTGTCTGTGCTCTTACATTTACTTATACTTTTCTTGCCAAGATCTTCTAAATATTTCTTCTGGTATTTTATATTATTAGTAGAAATACTGGCCTGATCCAAACTCTGAAGTGAATTGTGAAAGATAGGAGCATCTTTAACAAGTCTGATGGGATTTTTAAGTATAACTGTCCCCTTCCTTTGAAGGAGTTTTGTACCAGAAGCAACCATATAAAACCCTGATTTCCATCAAGGATCTATTGGTTAATGAAGCCTATGGCTGATGTGGTTTTCCTGTGTTTAGCTTTTGGAAGTCTCAGAGACAGTTGTTTGAAATAGAGAGCTGACAGAATCATGACCCAGCAAGGCTGCTGGCCACAGCCAAAAGACTCCACCAATACTGATGAATTTTATGGCCGATTTAGTAAATAGAACAAGTAAAGAGGCAGAGTGAAAGGCTGTTGACATCCTTTTCTGCTGTCTGAAGAAGCCTGAAAGATTTCTCATTAGGTCTTCCTTTTTTTTATATCCTTTTAATCTATGATTTGTTTTTCTGCAAGTGTCAGGACAAAATCCCAGTAAAAACCCTGACCTCAGGATGAGTTCACTGGAGTGGAACCTTGGGATTTAGCTCCCCTAGTTTCCTTGTGGCAAAATAACCCTTTCAATTAAAGCCTTCAGTAATGGGACTTCTTGTCTAGGTGGTGGCATAAGCAGACATGGCTCACCTCTTTGCACAACCATAACAAAATTACAACTAGAACAACCATCACTCAGAACCCTCATAAAATGAGTTGAATGGAAGTCTGACAACTACAGGATTAAAGAAACCACATCCCAGACTGATAGAGAGGTGCAGAGGTGGAACAGGCTGGTTCTCCACCCACGTGTGGTGAATAAGAATTCAAGAGGGATATCTCAGGACTGAGGAGTCCCAGCCCAACACCAGGTTGTCCAGCCTAGGGTACCAGTGCCAGGAAAATAAGTCCCCACAACTTCTGGCTGCAAAAACCAATGGGGATTGACTCGGTGGAAGAAAATTCTGGAGTCCCAAGCAGTACCTCTTAACACACACATGGACTTACCTACTCAGACTCACTCCCTCTGAGCTCCAGAACTGGGGTGACATCTTGAAAGGCACCAGTGACAGAAAGGGAGGAACTGAAGTATCTGGCATCAAGGCAGGAATGGAGTATCTGGCATCAAGGCAAATAGAGGCCATTGTCACTTTTCTAAACCCTCTCTCCACAGAGCCTGTAAGCTGATGTCATATCTGAGACTCTATCAACCTGGCTAGCACTGTTTGACCTGGTTGGAGATCCTCAGAGACTCTGCCCCACCCAACTTACAGGCCCACTCAAGCTTCTTTCCCATATGAATGGCTGGTCTTGGTTTGTGCTTCACAACTTCCTATATCCTATCAAACAAGCAACAGCTGGCCTTAGTAGGCTCCAGGCCTGGCATTAACAGCCAGCCTAAATTCACAGCTTGTCTTCACTTGGGAGTCTCCAAGCCCAGGATAAGTAGCAGCCATCTCAGATTGCTTTATAGCTCAGGTAGGGATGTCCAGGGCAAAATGCAGGTGGGAGCATACTATGGCATATACCATCTAGGACACCCCAAGGCTGGTGCACCTACTGAAGAGTTACAGACCATGTCGGAGCACCACAACACTGGCCTTACACAGCTGATCCTCCACTGAGGACAGAAGTTGGTGGTCAGGGGCCACAGCCAATCATTGCAGCTGATTGGCCTGGATAAATCCCTCTCATTGCCTACCAACAGCAACTAAGGCTCAACTAAAGAAGAGGGTGTACTCAGATTACATGAAGGGCACGCCTTGAGTACCCAGCTTGGGTGATCGGGGAGGCTGTGCCATTGGAGCCTACAGGACACCTACCACATTAGGCCACACTACCAAGACACAGAGTCATACCAGCTCTACCAAATACATAGAAACAAATGCAAGGAGGCCGCCAAATTAGGAGACAAAGAAACATGGCTCAAATGAAAGAACAGATCAAAACTCTAGAAAAAGAGCTAAACAGAATGGAGATAAACAACCTATCAGGTGTAGAGTTCAAAACACTGGTTACAAGAATGTACGAGAAAATTTGTAAGGACCTCAGCAGCATAAAAAAAGACCCAGTCAAAAATGAATGATATAATAATTGAAATGAACGATTTACAGGGAAACAACAATAGAGTGGATGAAGCCAAGAATCAAATAAATGATTTGGAATATAAGAAACCAAAAGACATCCAATCAGAACAAGAAGAAAAAGAATCCCCCCCAATATAAGTATAGTATAACCAGCCTCTGGGACAACTTCTAGAGGTTCAACATTCATATCATAGAGGTACCAGAAGAGAAGAGCAAGAAATTGGAAATCTATTTTTAAAAACAATGAAAAAAAAATTTCCCTGACTTGGTGAAGGAAGTAAACATACAAGTCCAGGAAGCACAGAGAGTCCCAATTATGATGGATGCAAAGAGGCCCACTTCAAGACACACTTTAATTAAAATGCGAAATGTTAAATATAAAGAGATGATCTTAAAAGAGGCAAGAGGAAAGAAGTTAGTTACTTACAAGAAAGTACCCATAAGACTGTCAGCTGAGTTCTCAAAAGAAACTTTGCAGGATAGAAGGGATTGGCCTGAAATATTCAGTCACGAAAAGAAGGGACCTACAGTGAAGTTTACTCTACCTAGCAAAGCTATCACTTAGAATAGAAGGGCAGATAAAGAGCCGCCCAGACAAGAAAACAATTAATTTTACCATCACCAAACCATTATTATATGAAATGTGAAAGGGACTTATTTAAAAGGAAAATCAAAATTACAAATAATAAAATTGCAAAAACTACATATCTATCAACAATTAATACAAAAAAGCTAAGCATACAAGAAAAACAAAGACAGAATCATGGATATGGAGAGTGTTTTGATGGTTGCCAGATGGGAGGGGGTTGTGGTGATTGGGTGAAGTGGTGATGGGATTAAGAAGTACAAATAGGTAGTTCCAGAATAGTCATGGGGACATAAAGTACAGTATCGGTAATGGAGTAGCCAAAGAATTTACTTGCATGATCCATGGACATGAACAATGGTGTGGAGATTGCCTGAGGGAGAGGGGGGTCCTGCATGAAGGGGGCCAAAGGAGGAAAAATCAGGGCCACTGTAACAGCATATCCAATAAAATACAATTAAAAATAAAACTTTTCAGCCTGGCTGGTGTAGCTCAGTGGATTAAGCATGGGCCTGCAAACAAAATGGTCACTGGTTAGATTCCCAGTCAGGGCAAATGCCTGGGTTGCAGGCCAGGTCCCCAACAGGGAGCACACAAAGCACCCACACATTGATGCTTCTCTCTCTTTCTCCCTCCCTTCACCTCTCTCTAAAAATAAATAAAGAAGGATGTGGTCTTTATTGTCAAATTCGGCAGTGGATTTATACAGACCTAAAAAAGACTCCAAATAGCCTAGGCAATCTTGAGGAAGAACAAAGTTGGAGGCATTACAGTACCTGATATGAAACTACAGTATAAGTCCACTGTAATGAAAACAGTCTCATACTGGCATAAGAACAGACATATAGATCAATGGAACAGAATAAAGAGCCTAGCAGTTGTTTGTTGATTTGTTTATGATGGCCATTCTCACCATTATAAAGTGGTATCTCATTGTGGTTTTAATTTGCACCTCTCTGATGGCTAGTTATGGCTGAAAATTCTTTTATATGTCTCTGGGCCCTCTGTATGTCCTCCTTGTAGGAGTGTCTGTTCAGGTCCTTTGGCCATTTTTAATTGGATTGTTTGTCTTCCTGGAATTCAGTCATGTCAGTTCTTTATAAATTTTGGAGATCAGATCCTTGTCTGAGGTTTCATTGGCAAATATATTTTCCTGAGTGTAACTGCCCTGCCTGGTTTCAGAAGCTGTAACCCACCCCCCACCATGGCTAAGGCTGAATGAGCGACCTTCAGACCATAAGCCACTAAGGAGACAAAGCTTATCTCCCTGGCAGGAGTGCCACTTCTGCTCCTTTTTCCATAACTGGCCTTCAATGCTTGATCAGTTATCCAATGACAGGTAAGATTCCCCAAGGGGAGAACAACCTAAGACAGGTATGATCACATGGAGGCCCCAGGAAGGACTTAGGGGGCTACAGCAAAAGGGGATGATGGACCCTCACCTCTCGGCTTTGACAAAGCCTGAGTCCTAATTCTGTCTGCAAGATGTCTCCTAATTTCTTGACTGCCTTACTTCCCCTGCCTGACTTAAGCCTAAAACAATGACAGAGGGCAGTGCAGCCCTGTGCTGGAAAAGGCGGGTTCCCCAGGTGATCAGGCCAGAGAAAGAATAAGTAAAATCTTCTTGAAATCTGTGAAATCTGCTTCACTAAGAATGCTCTCAATTAAATGATAAGGGTCAGAGCAGGAAATGAGATTGTTTCCCAAAGTTTTGTAGCCCTTTAGCTAACAGACCCTGACTCATAATAGGCCCTCAGAGTGCTGTTATCTATTGTTTGATTCTTACTGCCTGACAATGATTAATGAACTTTACCTGTATTCCTGTACAAACTGAAACCCAATAAAAGCCTGTCAAGGCAACAGTCAGTGTATTCTCCCCTTGAGAGAGTGGCCAGGCCACTCTGAGGTGCTCCCTGTTTGAGGGAGTAGCCGTGCCACCATCCCTTTTGCTCCACAGGACTCGGTAGTCTGTGTGAATTTGTCTCATGTCTCATCCATAATGCCCCTGACACTGTGGGCTGGTGCCTGAGTCATTTTCCCATATGGTTGGTCCCCTTTTTATTTTGCTGATGTTTTCTTTAGCCATGCAGAAGCTTTTCATTTTTACAACGTCCCGTTTGCTTATTCTTTCCTTTATGTCCCTTGCTCTAGGGGACGTATTGGTGAAAAAAATTGCTGCAAGGAATATCTGAGATTTTCCTGCCTATGTTTTCCTCTAGGGCTTTTATGGTGTTGTAACTTATATTTGTTATTTATTAATCTTGAGTTTATTCTGATGTATGGTGTAAATTGGTGGTACAGTTTCTTTTTCTTTTTTTTTTTTTTTTTTGGCATGTAGCTGTCCAGATTTCCCAACACCATTTGTTGAAGAGGATATTTTTTACTCCATTTTATGCTTCTGTCCCTTTGTTGAATATTAATTGACCATAGATACTTGGGTTTATTTCTGGGCTCTCCATTCTGTTCCATTGATCTATATGTCTGTTCTGCCAGTTCCAGACTGTTTTGATTACCATGGCCTTGTAATATATTTTGATGTAAGATATTGTGATGCCTCCTATTTTGTTCTTCTTTCTCAAGATTGCTGAGGCTATTTGGCATTATTTATAGTTCTATATAAAATTTTGAAATGTTTGTTTTATATCTGTGAAATATGTCATTGATATTTTGGAAGGAATTGTGTTGAATCTATAAATTACTTTGGGTTGTATGGACATTTTGATTATGTCAATTTTTCCAATCCATGAAGAGTGTATATGCTTCCATTTATTTATGTATTTCTTAATTTCTTTCTTTAGTGTACTGCAGTTTTCTGAGTATAGGTATTTTACCTCTTTGGTTAGGTTTATTCCTAGGTATTTGATTTTTCTTGTTGCTATAGCGAATGGGATTTTTTTTTGTCTGACTTCCATTTCTGATATTTCATTGTTGGTGTACAAAAATGCATTCAATTTCTGAATATTGACTTTGTATCCCACTGCTTTCCAAAACTCACTTATTAGGTCAAATAATTTTTTGATGCAGTCTATGGGGTTTTCTATGTACACTATAATGTCATCTGCAAACAATGACAGTTTTACTTCCTCCTTTCCGATTTCGATACCTTTTATTTCTTCTTGTCCTATCACTGTGTTTTGGACTTCTAATACTATGTTGAATAGAAATGGTGAATGCAGACACCTTGTCTTCTTCCTGATCTTAGTGGGAAAGCTTTTAGTTTTGCCCATAGAATATGTTTGCTGTAGTTTTCTCATAAATGGCATTTATTATGTTGAAGTATGCTCCTTCTACTCCCACTTTGCTGAGTGTTTTTATTATTAATGGGTGCTGTGCCTTATCAAATGATTTTTCAGCATCCATTGATATGATCATGTGATTTTTGTCTTTAATTTTCTTTATGTGCTATATTACATTTGTTGATTTGTGAATATTGTATCATCTTTGCATCCCTGAGATGAATCCCACTTGATCATGCTATATGATGTTCTTAATGTGTTGCTGGATGTGGTTTGCCAATATTTTGTTGAGGATTTTAGTGTCTATTGGCATGTAGTTTTCTTTCTTTTTTTTTTTTTGTCTTTATCTGGTTTTGGGATTAGGATGATGCTGGCCTCATACAAAGAGTTTGAGAGTCTTCCCTTTTCTTGGATTTTTTTGAATAGTCTGTGTAAGAGAGGGGTCAGCTCTTCCTTAAATGTTTTATAAAATTCTTCTGTGAAACTGACCAGTCCAGGGCTTTTGTGTGCCAGGAGTTTTTTGATTATTGCTTTGATTTCATCAGCTATTATTGGTCTGTTCAGGCTTTCTGTTTCTTCTTGATTCAGTTGCAGAATATTATATTTTTCTGGAAATTCATCCATTTCACTCAAGTTGTCAAATTTCTTCACATACAGTTCTTCATGTAGTTTCTTACAATCCTTTGTATTTCTGTGGTATCAGTTGTAATCTCTCCTCTTTCACTTCTGATTGTGTTTATTTGGGTCCTCTTTTTTTTTTTTTTGATGAATCTGGTTAAAGGCTTGTTGATTTTATCTTTTGAAAGAACCAGCTCGCGGATTTACTGATACTGAAATTGTACGTTTAGTCTCTATGTCATTTAATTTTGCTCTGATCTTGATTATTTCCTTCTTGCTACTCACTCTGGGCTTTCTTTGCTGTTGTCCCTCCAGTTCTTGTAGATAGAGTGATAGGTCATTTATTTGAAATGTTTCTATCATTTTTAGGTAGGCTTGTATTGCTATGAACTTTCCTCTCAGGACTGCCTTTGCTGTGTCCCATAAGTTTTGGGTAGTTGTGAGTTCATTTTCATTTGTTTCCAGAAACTTTTTTGTTTCCTCCTTGATCTCATTTTTGCCCCATTCATTGTTTAATAGCATGCTACTTAGTCTCCACATGTTGAAATATTTTTTAACTTTTTCCTTGAGTTTGGTTTCTACTTTTAAGCCCTTGTGGTCTAGAAAATGCTTGATATCATTTTAATTTTTTTTAAATTTGTTTAGGTTTGTTTTGTGTCATATCATGTGATGTATGTTTGAAAATTTTCCATGTGCACTTGAAAAGAATGTGTATTTTGCTTCTTTGGGAAGAAAGTGTCTATATATATATATATATATATATATATATATATATATATATATATAATCAGTGAAGTCCATTTGGTCTAATGCATCATTCAGTTCCACAATATCCTTATTGATATTTTGTTTGGAAGATCTATCCATTGTTGAGAGTGGGGTATTAAAATCCCCTACTGTAATTGTGTTGCTGTCTATCTTTCTTGAAGTCCTCCAAAAATTTCCTTATGTATTTGGGTGCTCCTATGTTTACTGCATATATATTTACAATATTTATGTATTCTTGATGGGTTCTTATTTTGAATATTATGAAATGTCCTTCTGTGTCTCTTTTTATGGCATTTGATTTGAAGTCCATTTTATCTAGAAAAATATTGCTATGCCAGCTTTTTTTTTCTGTCTGTTTTCTTGGAATATTTTTTCCCAACCCTTCACTTTCAGTATGTGTACATCTTTTGTTCTGAGGTGGGTGTCTTGTAGGCAACATATGTGCAGGTCATGTTTTCTTATCCATTCAGCTATCCTATATCTTTTTAAGTGTATTTTATTGATTATGCTATTACGGTTTTCTCAAAATTTCCCCCTTTATCCCCCCTCCACCTGAATTCACCAATCCTCCAGCATTCTCCTCCCCTTAGTTCATGTCCATAGGTTGTACATGTAAGTTCTTTGAGTTCTCTGTTACCTATGTCATTTTGACTCCCCATGTATTTAATGCCTACCAATTATGCTTCTTCTTCCCTGTACCTTTCCCCCCTATATCCCCCTTCCCCACTCACTGAAAATGCTCCATGTGATGTCCATTTCTCTGATTTTGTTCCTGTTCTAGTTGTTTGCTTAGTTTTTGTTTTCATTATTTTTCTTTCTTTTCTTTTTTTTTTAGGTTCGGTTGTTGATAGTTGTGAGTTTGTTGTCATTTTACTGTTCGTATTTTTTCTTCTTTTTCTTAGATAAGTCCCTTTAACATTTCATATAATAATGGCTTGGTGATGACAAACTCCTTTAACTTGACCTTATCTTGGAAGCACTTTATCTGCCCTTCCATTCTAAATGATAGCTTTGCTGGATAGAGTATTCTTGGATGTAGGTCCTTGCCTTTTATGACTTTAAATACTTCTTTCTATCCTTTTCTTGCCTGCAAGGTTTCTTTTGAGAAATCAGCTGATAGCCCTATAGGCACTCACTCCTTTGTATATAACTCTTTCCTTTCCTTTTGCTGCTTTTAGGATTCTCTCTTTGTCTTTAATCTTGGGTAACTTAATGATGATGTGCTTTGGTGTGTCCCTCTTTGGGTCCAAACTTCTTTGGGACTCTCTGGGCTTCCTGGAAGTTTCCCACAGCCCTGCTGCTTACCTACAGAAGGGTAAGATAATAAATTTGTGTTGTTAAGCTACTAAGTGTGTGGTTATTTATTACAGCAGTAACAGGAAACTAATGCAGAGTTTGAGCCAATTTAGCGACAAACAGCAAATCATACTCTCCGATCCACTATTCCCTTGCAACTGTGCTCAGAGGAAATCTAGGTCCTTTATACTTTCAGGTACCTTAGACACAAGATTTACACTTAACATCTGGGACCAATCTTAGAAGCAGCATATTTCCTAATTTCCTACCATTTTCCAGGCCACATTGATGAACAACACAGATATAGGATCTGTCTTGATAGGGCTCTCAAAGTATTTTCATTATCTCTCCCCATTTCAAAACCTGTACTTTGTGGAAAGGGGGTTCTCAACATTTTTCTGTTTTTGGTCTGAGGAATGCCTAATTCTCTTCTCATTTGTAAAACCAAATACTTAAGGCATTACTAACTTCATTCTTTCTTTAACCACTTTCCTCAGATTGCCCTTGATTTGTGACTCTTGTCTCATCTTTCTGATACAAACTTATTTTTCAGAATTCTATCATTTCTCTTTTCCAACATCAAAATATCAGCAATAAAATAGAAATTTTCACTGAGTAAAGATAAGGGTGGAAATTATCCCTTATAAGGAACAGATAAGGGTGGGTCCCCTTTTACTCTACTCTGGTGTTTTTTTCTATCCAAAATGAACCACCTTATCAACTTAAAATCTCTCCCATTCATCAGGTCCAGCTCATGTCACCTTTGACAATGCTTTCTCCAGCCATAGCAGCTCACTTTTGCCACTACAGTTTATATAGTTCTGAATCATGCCTTTATGCCCTTATTATTTATTCCATTTTGTTCTTTATTATAGGTGGCATATGGACTTTATGACTTCCTAGATTATAAAACCTTTCAATGGTTCCCCACTCCCTCACAATAGCATCAAAACTCTTCATCATAGCACCATGGACCATCATGATCTGGTGGTGACTCTGTCTTCCTCTCCATGTTGTAGTGCCAACCTTGCTCCTCTCAATCTTAGTTCAGTCAGACTTTTAAAACAAAAATATCAGAGCCTTAGTGGAATATAAGCAACAGAAGTTTATGACTCATAGTTCTGGAAGCTGGGAAGTCCAAGATCAAGGCACCAGCACATTCAGTGTCTGGTGAAAGCCTGCTTTCTGACCATCTTCTTGCTGTGTCCTCACATCATGGAATGGATGATGTTGCTCTCTGGCAACTCTTTTATAAGGGGACTAATCACATTCATGAAGGCTTCAACCTTATGACCTCCCAAAGGTCCCATCTTCAAATATCATCACTTTGGAGAAGTATGTTTCAACATATTAATTTGGAATGCACACAAATGTTCAGTATATAGCACTATCCTCAGCAGCCATTTTGATAACCTCAAATATACGATGTCCATTTCAACTTCTGGACCTTCAACACACTGCATCTACCTGAAATGCTTATCATCAGCTGTTTATTCTCCCAATCCTATCCCCACCATCTTCACCTGGTTTACTCATCCTCCACTTGACAACTCAAATATCACTTTCAATAAAAATCACACTTGTATTTTGTCTTCCTCTGATATTATCTTAGACACATAATCTCTTAGCACCATACATTTCTTTGTAGTCCCATTTTTTGTACCAATTATTGATTTGTATTGATTTTGTACCAATTGCTTGAATTTTTGTCATCCTTTAGATATAAGCTCCATGTTAAAAATAGAGTGGGTGAATGAACTGATAAATTAATAATCTTTTAGTCTCAACTTTTAAAATTGTTTATGATGTGTCTCCAATTAAATGTAAGGTTGGTGAAGGCAGAAATCTTGTCTGTCTTATTGACTGTCACTATGTGTCCAGTGCCTAGTTTATTTTATATATATACACACACACTATTTTATATATAAACATACACACACACATATAAAACATTAGTTAAAAAAAATCTTTGTGGAATCCAGGCAAAATATACCTTTGCTGTTTCTTTTTTGAAGTTTGAATTGCTTTTATGTTTTTATTAATTTTATTTAGTTATTTTTCAAGTACAGTTTTTTGTCTATTTCTCCCATCCCAGCCCCCCCCACCCTGTGCTCCCCACCTCCCTCCCATTTCCACCCCCCTTAGTTCTCATCCCTGTGTCCTTCATATTTGTTCCTCCAAATCCCTCCCCCTTTTTCCCCTTAACTTCCCTTCCCTCTCTCCTCTGGTCACTGTCCCCTTCTTCTCTATTTCAGTGTTTTTGTTTTTATTTTGCTTGCTTGTTTGTTTTGTTGTTTAGCTTCCTGTTAAAGGTGAGATCATATGGTATTTATCTTTCAACACCTGGCCTATTTCACTCAGCATAATGCTTTCCAGTTCCATCCATGTTGTTGCAAAGGGTAGTAGATCCTTCTTTCTCTCTGCTGCATAGAATTCCATTGTGTATATGTACCACAATTTTTTGATCCATTCATTTACTGATGGGCACCTAGGTTGCTTCCAACTCTTGGCTATTGTAAATTGTGCTGCTCTGAACATTGTGGTGCATAGGTTCTTTGAAATTGATGTTTTAGGATTCTTGGGATGTAATCCTAGCAGTGGAATTGCTGGGTCAAAAGGCAGGTCGATTTTTATTTTTCTGAGGAAATTCCATACTGTTTTTCATAATGGTTGTACCAGTCTGCAATCCCACCAACAGTGAACTAAGGACCCCTTTTCCCCACAACCTCTCCAACATTTGTTGTTTGTTGCTTTGTTTATGATAGCCATCCTGACTGGTGTAAAGTGGTATCTCACCTTTGCTATTTCTTATGCCACTTATAAAGAGGAAAATAATGAAGGCAGAGAAAGTTCCCTGTGTTTCTGTGTTCCCATTCTCCCTGAGCCTAGAATCCTGAAATTCACTTTATTTCTTTTCTTTTCATCTAAATGATGTTAGTTAATAACACTTAGAAAGTTTATAATGTTGTTTGCCTAAAGCACTTCTACACAATTTTCTCCTATCAATTAATAATTTTTATGAGCGAAACAAGTCAGGTATAATTGGTATGCAGACAAGTGGTTCTTAAATTTAAATGTGAAGCATAATCACCCAATACATTTGCTATAAAATGGATTCTTCCTGGACTTCTGGCCAAGATGGAAGTGTAGGTAGACAGACTTTGCCTCCTTGCAAAACCAAAAGAAGGATGACAACAAATTTACAAACAAAAAAACAACCAGAACTGACAGAAAATCAAACTATATGGAAGTCTGACAACCAAGGAGTTAAAGAAGAAACATTCATCCAGACTGGTAGGAGGAATGGAGACAAGCAGTGGTGTGGAGAGGACTCCTGGTAAGGCAGTGGCTGGAGGACAGGGGTGGGCAAGTTGGTGGCTGGTGGACCCTGCCAGGTGGTGGATTGCAGACTGGGCAGTCCCACATTCGAGTGCAGATAAACTGGGAGGAACAACTGGGGAGTGAGACAGACCTCACAAACCAGAGTTCAAGTGCTGGGAAATAATGCATCAAATCTCTCATTGAAAACACCAGTGAGGTTTGAGGCAGCAGTGGTAGAAACCCCCAGCCTCACAGGAGAGTTTATTGGAGAGACCAACAGGATTCTAGACATATACAAACCCACCAACCTGGGAATCAGCACAAGAATGGCCCAATTTGATTGTGGGTAGCAAGGGAAGTGACTGAAAATTGGCAGAGAGCAGAGCAAGCATCATTGTTCCCTCTCGAACTCCTCCCCCACATAAAGCATCACAACACAGATATTTGGGTTACCCTGCCCTGGTGAACACCTAAGACTCCACCCCTTACTACATAACAGGTGGGCTGAACCAAACAAAAAAAAGGCCCAAAGGAAAGAAGAGATCAAAGTTCCAGAAAAAATACAACTAAGCGACAAAAGATAGCCACCTCTCAGATGCACAGTTCAAAACACTGGTAATCAGGATGCTCACAGAATTGGTTGAATATAGCCACAAATTAGATGAAAAATATGAAGCCTATGCTAAGTGAAATAAAGGAAATTTTACATAGAACCAACAGAGATGGGAAGGAAACTAGGACTCAAATCAACTGTGTGGACCAGAAGGAAGAATGAAACATTCAACCAGAATAGAATGAAGAAACGAGAATTCAAAAAAATGAGGAGAGGCTTAGGAACCTCCAGAACATCTTTTAAATGTTCCAATATCCGAATCATAGGGGTACCAGAAGGAGAAGAGAAAGAGCAAGAAATTGAAAACTTATTTGAACAGATAATGAAGGAGAACTTCCCCAATCAGGCAAAGGAAATAGACTTCCAGGAAGTCCAGGAAGCTCAGAGAGTCCGAAAGAAGTTGGACCCAAGGAGAAACACACCAAGGCATATTATAATTACTTTACCCAAGATTAAAGATAAGGACAGAATCTTAAAAGCAGCAAGAGAAAAGAAGAAAAGAAGACAGTTACCTACAAAGGAGTACCCATAAGACTCTCAGCTGATTACTCAAAAGAAACCTTGCAAGCAAGATGGGGCTGGAAAGAAGTATTCCAAGGCATAAAAGGCTAGGACCTACATCCAAGATGACTCTATCCAGAAAAGCTCTGATTTAGAATGGAAGGGCAGATAAAGTGCTTCTCAGATAAGGTCAAGTTCGAGGAGTTCATCATCACCAAGCCCTTATTATATGAAATGTTAAAGGGATTTATCTAAGAAAAAGAAGATAAAAATATGAACAGTAAAATGACAACAAACTCACAGTTATTAACAACTGAAACTAAAACAAAAATTAAAGCAAAACGAACTAATCAAACAACTAGAACAGGAACAGAATCACAGAAATGGAGATCACATGGAGGGTTAAGTGTGAGGGAGTGGGTGTGAGGGGGGAAATTTACACAGAATAAGTAGCATAAATGGTAGGTAGAAGATAGACAGGGGAAAGTTAAGAATAGTATAGGAAATGTAGAAGCCAAAGAACTTATATATATTACCCATGAATATGAACTAAAGGAGGGGAATGTGGGTCAGAGGGGGTGCGCAGGATGGAGGGAAGTAACGGGGGGGAGTGGGATAACTGTAATAGCATAATCAAAACATATTTAAACAATTTTAAAGCGAATTATTCCCAAACCCAAGCCAAATGATTTGTTAGACCCAGAATTTTACCTAATAGTCTGCATTTTAACAAGCTTCCCCCTGTAATTCTGATACTGATTGTCCAGAAATCATCCCTTAAGAAGAGCTAATATGGATTTTGAATTGGGTGTCTAAGCAGCATAGTGGCCTGATCAAATAATACTAGGTATCATTCTTTGAGTGCTACTGTTTGCCAGTCTCTGATCTGTTCTAAGAGACTTTCTGAAAAGCTATTCTTATTTAATTTAAACTTTCCAGTAGGTTATGAAGAAGGTAGTATTATAATCCCCCATTTTGTAGTTGAGATAACTGAAACTAAGAGAGGATACATAATTTTCCCAGAGTCACACAGCTAATAAGTGGTAGAGCTACTCAACATATTCTGAATCTGACTGAAGACCCCTCTCTTTGCCTTTACTCCCAAACTACTTGCCTTCCACAGAGCTTTTCTCATTTATAGACTCTAGATCTTTGGCATATTGAATGTGCACTTACATCTCCAGTCCTAATCAGAATTATGATCTATTGCTCTTAAAGGTGTTTTATTGCAGGTTACAAGGGGAAAAGCTTTGCCTTCCTGCTGTTCTTTGGTCTGCATTTGTTGAAACAACAGGCCCTAGGGAAAGAGGCCCTTTCTTAGGAGAAAGAAAATGTTATTTCTGCCCTCCTCACATACCACATTAATTATCAGCTACAAAAGAAACTGCTGAAACTTCTGCCCTACTTGTCCCATCTTCTCCAAAGCAGGAAGCAGCATAGCAAGGGAAAAATTTTGTTCTGACAGTCAGTGCTCTCTTACATATAATATCTTGGAACAAAGGTTTAGCACACTGGGTAGGAGTCCTGTAATAAGACATCCACCAATAGGTAGAATGTTTATAGAAAGTACATTGGGATGTACAAAGAGGAATTATTATCTTGACTGTAATATTGAGTGTTTTTATGCTTGGCTTTTCCTGTACACTTAATATTAGAAGGTCATAGAGAGGTCCTCCATTAACCTGATGTGAATAGATAAATTACTCTGCATAAAGCTATCTACTTGCAGCAGAAAATGAAATTGACTGCTCATCACTGGGTAGCACATGTAGCTAGATAATAGATCTCTTTATTATGCCCACCTCCGGCTTCTACTTCTCCTGCTTCAAAACATTGTCCTGGCAAACAATAATCTGGACAATTAAGTATTATACCTAGAAACAAAAGCCAAGAATGATTCTTCAGAGGTTATTAGACTTCTGCCAGGTAGGATCTAAGATAAACATGGCAAATAGTAGTTGCCTGTCTATGCCATGCATGGAAGTGGCTGCCTAGAAATGAGTAGAATTGTGAGGCTGCACATGAGTACTGCAGGAAAGAGAACCAGAGTAGATTAGTGATGTCTGCCATAGATATGAAATTACATATTCATGGCTGGTTTTATTTTTGTCACTCTTGCTTTAAGCTACTAGTTCCTTAACCTGATTGCATACAAATTACTGGGAGCTTTAAAAAATACTCTTACCAGGGTCCTCCCCAGACCAATTAAATTAGATTCTCTGCAGGTGAGATCCACACATCTGAGCATCCAGGGTTGAGAGCCACTGGCTCTGTACCACCACAAACATATAAATGATTTAACTCAGTAGTTCTCAAATGAACTTCCTCCAACAAGGACCTGCCAGGCTGGCCGTATAAGAATGATCTGTGGAGCTTATAAAATTGTGGATCCCTGGGACCAACTCTTAAATTTTTTCATTTGGAAACATGGAAATAGGTCCTGAGAATTCTTTTAAACCTCATGTGAACCACTGACCTAAGCTATTCTTGATACCTCAGATTAATGACATCTTTGAGCAGAACCTTGTATTCTTGAGCAGTGGTTTTCAACTCTGACTGCATATCAGAGTTTCCTGGGAAACGTTTTAAAAACACCAGTGCCTGGGGCCAACTCCAGATCTATTAAATCAGACTCTCTCAGGTAGAACATCGATGATTCTAATGTGAAGTTTAAACTGAGAATCAGGAGGGAGGAGGGAAGATGGCGTCGGAGTAAGAGGGAGCGGATTCTAGCTCCCGCACTCGTGGGTGAAAATCCTGGCAGATCTATAGAAAAGCAGCGCACTAATCCATCAGTTATCCAGCATTTGTGAAATTGAAAGAACAGAGACTCTGTTGGACGCTGAAACACCAGAAAGCGGCAGGTCAGTGGGGCTTTGGGGTCCAGAGTAAAGACAAAGAAGCGGCGGGGGCTGGCGCCCCAGGCCAGGTGGCCCGGGTGCTGCATCTACAGCCGGGGTCCAGAACCATCGGTCTGAGACCAACACCAGAGAGGTCTACCACAGGAGCTTGGCCACCCAGCGGCTCCAGTGGCCACCAGCGTGGGCCAGCAGCTCCCCTTCATCCTGTATAAGCAAAACTGGATAACACCAGGCAGAGACCCGTTTGCTTGCCGGCTTGCATTTTTGGGGAGGGGTACAAAGACACAGGGCCCGGTTCAACTGCAGACTCTGGGATTGCAAGCCTGGGAGGAATCCAGAGGCGCATTAGCCTCACGGGTTTGGTTGGGGACTGAGCAGGAATGAGAGACAGGATGTCCGGAAAGTTTTGTTTTGTTTTGTTTTATTGAAAGTGGACTGAGGTGTTCTCCTGCCAAGGCAGATTGGCTTGTTTCCTATCCGACCTTGCAGGGAGCCAAGGGGAAAGTGGAGGCTTTTGGGGACTAGCCACACGAATGGGAAGCGCCCTGCCGGTTACTCCGGGTCCCAGAAGGTCTGTTGGAAGCGGAGGCCTCTGAGCCAACACCAGGGGACCGGGAAGCCCGCTGCCGGTTGCGCCAGTCCCAGAAGGACGAGTTCGCGGGCACAGAGAGTTTGGAGAGGCGCCGCAGGACAAGGACGCTCCCTGACGGTTTCCTGCTTGCACCCATAGCTGGACTCTGGCGCGCACTGGCGCAGGGTTCTTTGAGCCGGGGCTACTGGTCCTAGAAGCGCCAGACGGTTTCCCATGCGAGCGGGGGCGCAGAGAACTCTAGGCTGAAGCCACTAGGGTCGGGAAGTGCCCGGGCCGGCGTGGACCTGCGCGGACCCGGGAAGTGCGCGGACCCGGGAAGTGCCCGGGCCGGCGCGGACCTGCGCGGACCCGGGAAGTGCGCGGACCCGGGAAGTGCCCGGGGCCGGCGCGGTCCCGGGAGGCGCTGGTTGCACAGTCCCGGACAGCCCGGGAGTGCGCCCGGCAAGTGCGCAGGCACCCACACCCCAATCCGGTAGCCTGGCCAGTGCACGCGGCGGGTGCACAGGCGCCCACACCCCAAGCTGGTAGCCCGGCTGATGCGCGCACTTGCGCCGGCATCCCAGCACACAGGGAGATCCTGCTACAACCGGTTCGGCTAGTTTGAAGCCAACAAGAGACATTCCTTTTTCTGAGGCTGTGTTTGAGAGATTATTTTGGTGCTTTCTTTTCTTTTTTTTTTTTTAATTCTTTCTTTTTTTATTTACCCTTCTCCCCTCTCCATTCCTTTTCTTTATCTTTTTGCTTTTTTAAAGTAATCTGTTATTTCTTTTAAACTTTATTACTGTTTCATCTTTCCATACTTTTGTCCTCTTTTCCCGGATTTTCTGTTTTATTTCTTTTTCTTTTCTTTCTAAACTTACTGCTATTTATTCCATTCCCCTACCATTTTTTCTCTCTTCCTTTTATTTCTTTCCTTATCATTTCTTTTACCCACAAGAGTCACAATCAACTTGAAAATATAAAAAGACCAGAGCTGGACCCATAGAAGAGGCCTCCCAATAGTAGAATCAGAGAGACAAATTGCACATTGTTGTAGGAGAGAAGCCACAAGTTGCGGCATATTTGAGTAGGTGGAAGCAGAGAACAACAGGATAACCAAAAGAGGCTGCACCATTGAAATTCACAGGCATTCCACCACAAGTTCATACCATAAACCCAGGGTGTCAAAACAGATTAATCTAAGAAGCTGAGGCTAACAAGAAGAGTCTCACAAACAATGGGAAGACAAAGAAACAATCCCCAAATGAAAGGAAAGGAGGAATCCTCAGAAAGAATGTTAGATGAAACAGAGGCAAGTCAACTATCAGATACTGAATTCAAAGCACTGGTGGTCAGGAAGTTCAAAGAGCTCACAATCAGCTACCAGAAACTACAGGGAAGTTACAATGATCTCACTGTGAACTATATCAACATGAAAAAGGAAATGGAAATTATTAGCAAGGGCCAAGAGGAAATGAAGAATACAATTTCTGAATTAAAAAACACAGTGGAAAGCATTAAAAATAGGGTGGATGAAACAGAAGATCGGATTAGTGAATTGGAGGACAAAGTAGAAAGCATCTCACAGAAAGAACAGGAAAGGGAAAAGAGGCTCAGAAAGAATGAAGAGAGATTAAGAGAAATGCAAGACAATATGAAACGTAATAATATCCGAATAATAGGAATACCAGAAGGAGAAGAAGAAGAACAAGGGATAGAAAACATATTTGAAAGAGTAAAGAGAGAAAATTTCCCTAATTTGACAAAAGAAAAAGTCACACAAATCCAGGAATCTCACAGAGTCCCATTCAAGAGGAACCCAAAGAGGCCCACTTCAAGACACATCATCATTAAAATGGCAAACTTCCAAGACAAAGAGAGAATCTTAAAGGCAGCAAGGGAGAAAAAAGAAATAACATACAAGGGCATCCCAATAAGGTTAGCCACTGACTTCTCAATGGAAACACTCCAAGCAAGAAGAGATTGGCAAGAAATATTCCAAGTAATGAGAACCAGAGGCCTACAACCAAGGCTACTTTACCCAGCAAGGCTCTCAATCAAGATAGAAGGCCAAATAAAGAGCTTCCAAGACAAAAGAAGTCTAAAAGAATTTGCTGCCACCAAGCCAGCTCTACAAGAAATACTAAAAGGTCTGCTCTAAGGAAAGGAAGGAAAAGAGACAGACAGAGAGGAACACAGATACAAAAATGGCAATGAATAAGTACCTATCAATAATAACCTTAAATGTAAATGGATTAAATGCTCCAATCAAAAGACACAGAATAGCGTCATGGATAAGAAAGTATGACCCACACATATGCTGCCTACAAGAGACCCACCTCAGGACAAAAGACCATCACAGACTAAAAATCAAAGGCTGGAAACAAATTTTCCAAGCAAACGGACAAGAAAAAAAGCCGGGGTAGCAATTCTCATATCAGACAAAATAGACTTCAAAAAAAGAGCCATTAAGAGTGACCCAGAAGGTCACTTCATAATACTCAAGGGAAAAATCCACCAAGAAGACATTAACATCATAAATATATATGCACCCAACATAGGAGCACCAAAATATATAAGGAAAATCTTAGAGGAATTCAAGAAAGATATAGACAGCAACACAATTATAGTGGGGGATTTTAACACCCCACTATCAAAAATGGACAGATCTTCCAAACAAAATATCAACGAAGACATTGTGGCATTAAACAACACCCTTGATGAAATGGACCTAACTGATATATACAGAGCTCTTCACCCCAAAGAAGCTAAATACACATTCTTTTCAAATGCACATGGAACATTCTCAAAGATAGATCACATGATAGGGCACAAAACAAGCCTCAACAAATTCAAGAATATTGAAATCATACCAAGCATTTTCTCTGACCATAAGGGACTGAAACTGGAAACCAACCCCAAAGGAAAAAACCCAAAACACCCAAAATCATGGAGACTGAACAGTATGCTATTAAACAATGAATGGATCAAGATGAAATTAGGGAAGAAATCAAAACGTTTCTGGAAACAAATGAAAACGATCTCACAACAACCCAAAACTTATGGGATACAGCCAAGGCAGTCCTGAGAGGGAAGTTTATAGCAATACAGGCCTACCTTAAGAAAACAGAAACATTTCAAACAAATGAACTTACTCTACGCCTGCAAGAACTCGAGGAACAACAACAAAAACAGCCCAAAGCAAGTAGAAGGAAGGAAATAACTAAGATCAGAGCAGAACTAAATGACATAGAGACTAAAAGTACAATTCTAAAGATCAATGAATCCAGGAGTTGGTTCTTTGAAAAAATAAACAAAATAGACAAGCCTTTAAGTAGGCTCATCAAGAAAAGAAGGGAACGGACACAAATAAACACAATCAGAAATGAAAGAGGAGAGATTACAACTGATACCACAGAAATAGAGAGGATTGTAAGAAATTACTATGAAGAACTGTATGCCAAGAAATTTGAGAACCTAGGGGAAATGGACACATTTCTAGAAAAATATAATCTCCCAAAACTCAATGAAAAAGAAGTAGAACAGCTGAATAGACCAATAACAGCAAAAGAAATTGAAGCAGTAATCAAAAAACTCCCATCACACAAAAGCCCTGGACCAGATGGATTCACAGGAGAATTCTACAAAGAATTTAAAGAAGACCTAACCCCCATTCTTCACAGACTATTCCAAAAAATACAAAAGGATGGAAAACTCCCTAACTCCTTTTATGAAGCCAGCATCATCCTAATTCCAAAACCAGATAGAGATACAACAAAGAAAGAAAACTACAGGCCAATATCGCTGATGAACATAGACGCTAAAATCCTCAACAAAATATTAGCAAATCGCATCCAACAATATATCCAAAAGATTATACACCCTGACCAAGTGGGATTCATCCCAGGGATGCAAGGATGGTTCAACATTCGCAAAACAGTAAATGTAATTCATCACATAAACAAAAGCAAAGACAAAAACCACATGATCATATCAATAGACGCAGAAAAAGCTTTCGATAAGGTACAACACCCATTTATGATAAAAACACTCAGCAAAATGGGAATAGAGGGAACATTCCTCAATATAATAAAGGCCATTTATAAGAAACCTACAGCCAATATCATACTCAATGGACAAAAACTAAAAGCTTTTCCACTAAGATCAGGAACAAGACAAGGATGTCCACTTTCACCACTCCTATTCAATATAGTATTAGAAGTTTTGGCCACAGCGATCAGGCAAGAAAAGGAAATAAAAGGCATCCAAATAGGAAAGGAGGAAACAAAATTGTCACTGTTTGCAGATGACATGATAGTGTACATGGAAAATCCTATAGACTCTACCCAAAAACTGCTCAAACTAATTAATGAGTTTGCCAAAACAGCAGGATACAAAGTCAATATCCAGAAATCAAAGGCATTTTTGTATACAAACAATGAATCAGCAGAAGCAGAATTCAAGGAAAAAATCCCATTCGATATAGCAAAAAGAAAAATAAAATATCTGGGAATAAACCTAACCAAAGAGGTAAAAGACCTGTATGCAGAAAACTACACAGCACTGAAGAACGAAATCAAGGAAGACACAAACAAATGGAAACATATACCTTGTTCATGGATTGGAAGAATTAACATCATCAAAATGTCCATACTACCCAAAGCAATATACAGATTCAATGCAATACCTATTAAAGTACCAATGGCGTATTTCACAGACATAGAACAAACACTTCAAAAATTTATATGGAATCATAAACGAGCCCGAATAGCAGCTGCTCTTTTGAGAAAGAAGAACAAAGTAGGAGGGATCACAATACCTGATATCAAACTGTATTACAAGGCCACTGTAATCAAAACAGCCTGGTACTGGCACAAAAACAGGCACATAAACCAATGGAACAGAACAGAGAGCCCAGAAATCAACCCAACCCTCTACAGTCAATTAATATTCGACAAAGGGGGCAGTAACATAAAATGGAGTAAAGATAGCCTCTTCAACAAATGGTGTTGGGAGAACTGGACAGCTACAGACAAAAAAATGAAACTTGAGCACCAACTTACACCATACACCAAAATAAATTCAAGGTGGATAAAAGACTTAAATATAAGCCATGACACCATTAAAGTCCTAGAGGAGAACATTGGCAAGAAAATCTCAGATATTCCACGCAGCAACATTTTTACTGATATGTCCCCTAGAGCAAGGAATATAAAGGAAAGAATAAACAAATGGGATCTCATCAAAATAAAAAAGCTTCTGCATGGCTAAAGAAAACAGTATTAAATTAAAAAGACAACCAACTGTATGGGAAAACATATTTGCCAATGATACCTCAGACAAAGGTTTAATCTCCAAAATATACAAAGAACTTACATGACTCCACTCTAAGAAGACACCCAACCCAATTAAAAAATGGGAAAAGGACTTGAACAAACACTTCTCCAAGGAGGACATACAGAACATTCAGAGACACATGAAGAGATGCTCAATATCGTTAGCTATCAGAGAGATGCAAATTAAAACCACAATGAGATACCACTTTACACCAGTCAGGATGGCTATCATAAACAAAGCAACAAACAACAAATGTTGGAGAGGTTGTGGGGAAAAGGGGTCCTTAGTTCACTGTTGGTGGGATTGTAGACTGGTACAACCATTATGGAAAACAGTATGGAATTTTCTCAGAAAAATAAAAATTGACCTGCCTTTTGACCCAGCAATTCCACTGCTAGGATTATACCCCAAGAATCCTAAAACATCAATTTCAAAGAACCTATGCACCACAATGTTCATAGCAGCACAATTTACAATAGCCAAGAGTTGGAAGCAACCTAGGTGCCCATCAGTAAATGAATGGATCCAAAAATTGTGGTACATATACACCATGGAATTTTATGCAGCAGAGAGAAAGAAGGAGCTACTACCTTTTGCAACAACATGGATGGAACTGGAAAAGCATTATGCTGAGTGAAATAGGCCAGGCATTGAAGGACAAATACCATATGATCTCACCTTTGACAGGAAGCTAAAGAATAAAACAAACAAGCAAACAGAATAAAAACAAAGACGCTGAAATAGAGAACAAGTGGGCAGCGACCAGAGGGAAGAGGGAAGGGAACTTAAGGGGAAAAAGGGGGAGGGATTTTGAGGAACAAGTATGAAAGACACAGAGTTGAGGACTGGGGGTGGGGGGGGAATGGGAGGGAGGGGGGAGACCGGGCGGGGGGGGAAGGGAAAAAAAATGTACTTGAAAAGTAACTAAATAAAAAACAAAAAACAAAAAAAACAAAAAAAAATAAACTGAGAATCACTGTTCTGTGAAGTGTAATGCAGAAATCTCATTTGAGAACTTCATCTGGTGTATTTCATTTCTCTCTTCCTTTGGATTTCCTATGGATTTAGTCCCTGACTTCGTCTAGCATTTCAGCTTGATGTTAAGTAGTGAGAGTGCTTCTGTTTCCCAAATCTTGTTTACCCACTAGAGTCTATCATTTATGATGGTTGTGCTGTTCTTATTAGTCCTCCTGAAATTAGTAAATATTGGCTGTAGTCACTCACTCATTTTTTCAAACAAGTAGCTACTGAATGTGTCAGAGTCTTTATAAAATGTAGAATCCAAAATCCTCTACCTCTACAAAAAAAGGTTTTTGATGACTGTTTAAAATTTTTTTAGATAATCAAATGAAAAATAGGGCAATTGGTATTTTTAAGAGACAGAGTCTTTGTAAAGATAAACTTTGTATTTAAAGCTAGAGGTCTGTAAGTCTCCTCACTGTGAATTAATATGAGCAAATAGTTTAACTACCTATCCATGACTGACTTTTGTGGAAGAGAAAGCTTTTATCTACCCTCTTGTGGCCCCTGGTTGAGCCTGAAAGTTAAAGTGACAGATTAACAGGGGTAAAGTATACAAATATACTTAATATAAGTTTTACATGACAAGGGAGCCTTCAGAAGGAAATTAAGATCTGAAGAAGTTATAAGACTTTTATATTTTTATGACAGGTTAAAAAATATGAGGTACATGTAGTAGACTAGGGGAAATTTAGCAAGGCTCTTTTTTTCATATTCTTCCTGGAATTCCTTGGTCTTCAGAGAAAAAGATGTTCCTTTCCTTCAGGTGTAGGGAGGACACCTCTCACAGGAGGGTTTTATGACCTGTTTCAGAGAATAAGAGTGGGAGAAAGTCAGAGTGACCTTTCTTGCTTCTGTTGTCTTCTCAAACTTCTTCAGCATAAAATATTGACTATGCCAAGGTGTTGTATTTGGGGGTAACATGTCCTGAACCCTATAACCTTGCTAGTCCCTTTTGAAGCAAATGGAAGAGATATGATTCCTTTTTTAATATTTTATTTTAGTGTTGTTCAAATACAGTTGTCTGCATTGATTTCTTTCTTTTAGAAGTTTTGCCTTTATTTCTCTACCTTACATTAGTTGGATAATACATCCAGACAATTACAGTCAACCTTGCAAGATGGTCACACCAGAAATGGTGATTTTTTCAGAGCCTAACAAGACTCCCCTTCATCCTCAAAATGCTCTTTAAAAAATTACATGTATTTTCTAGCCCTGGCTGGTGTATCTCAGTGGATTGAGCATGGGCCTGTGAACCAAAAGATCGCAGTTCGATTCCCCATCAGGGCACATGCCTGGGTTGCAGGCCAGTTTCCAGCAGGGGCCAGTTTTCAGCAGGGGATACACCAGAAGCAACCATACATTGATATTTCTCTCCTTCCCTTCCCCTCTAAAGATAAATAAATCAATCAATAATTTTTTTTTAAAAATTACATCTATTTTCTAACTTAAGATCAAATTTCCATCAATTGTGATTAATGTATTTGATTTTAAATTTCCCTCTTGGGATATTTCTGTCTTTATTCTTTTTTTTTCAAATGGGTTTCCAATTTCTTGCTCTCTCTCTCCTTTTTCTCACACCCCCATTATGTGAATGTTTTTATGCTTGAAGTTGTCCTAGAGGCTCCTTACACTATCCTCATTTTTTATTCTTTGTTGTTGTTGTTGTTGTTCTGATTGGTTGTTTTTTCTTGCTTTCTTATATTCTAAATAGCTGGTTTGATTCTTGGCTTCATCCACTCTACTCAACAGTAGAGTAAATTGTACAGTAAACAATTCCCTGTAAATTCTTCTTTATATCAATAAGTGTATCCTTCATTTCTGACTGGAAATTTTCTTAACTTTGTGAAGGAAATAGACATGCAAGTCCAGGAAATACAGAGAGTCCCAGACAAAATGAACCCAAAGAGGTCCACGCCATGACACATCATAATTAAAATGTCAAATATTAAAGACAAACAGAGAATCTTAAATCAGTTAGAGAAAAAGCAGTTAGTTACCTACAAGGGAACTCCCATGGGACTGTCAGCTGATTTCTCAAAAGAAACATGTCAGACTACAAGAGATTGGTAAGAAATATTTAAAGCGATGAAGAGAAGGGACCTACCACCAGGATTACTCTATCTAGCAAAGCTATCATTTAGAATTGAAGGCCAGTCAAAGAGCTTCCCAAGCTCATCATCACCAAATCAGCATTATATGAAATGTTAAAGGGTCTTCTTTAAGAAGAAGATCAAAAAGATGAACAATAAAATGGCAATAAATATGTATCTATCAACAATTGAATATAAAAAAAACAAAATAAACAAACAAGCAGAACAGAAACATAATCATAGATACAGAGAACATTTTGATGGCTGCCAGTTGGGAAGATGAGCAAAAAAGGTGAAAGTATTAAGTACAAATTGGGTGTTACAGAATGGTCACAGGGATGTGAAGGACAGCATAAGGAATATAGTAGTCAAAGAACATATATGCACAACCCATCAATGTGAACAATAGTGTGGTGATTGCTTGAGGGAGTGGGGGTCTGGGTAGAGGCGGGCAAAGGGGCAAAAACTGGGACAACTTTAAAAATATAAACAATAAAATATACTTTAAAAGAAAAGAAAATAAAAATTTATATTTGCAATCTTTGTTTCTTTAAATATAAACAGAACTTACACATTAATTTCCCAATGCATACAATACTGTCAGGAAGGAAGAGCCATGACTATCTCGGTGGAGAAATGACATGAAAGAGAAAGGTAAATAGGCTCTCACAAAGAGACCCTGAGGCTTAGAGGACTAACTCCTTTTAATAGAAATTGGCTCTTCTTCGCACTTCCCATTTCAGAGCTTCCTTGCAGAGGTAACCTGTTTTGAAAAGCAATGTGTGTCCTTTGAGAAGTAATGAACTCAGGCATAGATATCTCTGTAGCACCAAAGTCTGGTTTGGGGTAGTTGAAGGAATGTTAGCTAATGAAAATGTACCATCCTAGAAGTGCCATGGGAGGTTCTGGGTCCACTCTTGGATGCATCCAAACATATCCCAACTGCCAAACCTCTGGAAGACAGCCTAATCATTCCTGTAAACAAGTATATTTCTTTTCTCCCACCCATAGAAAACAGGACCCAAAAAACTCCTTGCTGATGCAATGTCTCCATTCATGTGCTCTGAGAATAGACCACTGTGTTCTTACCAAAGAGCTGGGTAGCCAATGAATGATTTCTTCCTATACATTTACAATCAGCTTGGAGTATCCTTGATGTGTTTACACTGAAGAAAGCCTGGATTAACATCGTGTCAGGGGATTTTTTCATTTTAGTTGTAAATGCCCAGAATAAACCGCCTCCTTTGGGGCCCAGATGTATAACTTTGGTTAAATTTTATACATCAATTGGAATGTTTACTCTTATTTCTGGAGCTAGGTATTACATAATTTCATACTCCTCAACCACCTCCAATCTCATTCACTATTCTCCTGATGTTTTCTCTCTGAAACATAAGTGGCAGAGGGAAGATGATGGTAACATCTGGCTACCTGACTACAGTTAATATTGGTGGGAGTTTACCCTGAACTAGTAGAGTAACTAGTAAAATACTCTAAGTACATTACCAGGATCATGGAATGAACAGGGGTCTCAGAATCAGGAAACCTGGATTCTAGCCCCAACTCTGCTACAAATTAGCTGTGTGACCTTCTCTGGGCTTCAGTTTCCTCATCTATAATACAAAGGATATTAATTTAAATTTTTAAAACTTCTTCCAGATCTGAATCTTCATGGAACCATTCTATAAATCACTCCAATTGTACTATTTATGCTCTCTGGATCAGTACAATCCAAAAGAACTTTTTATAATGATGGAAAAGTTCTGTATCTGTGGTGTCCATAAGATGGCCTCTAGCCACATGTAACTATGAGTTTTTTCCTTTTAAAGATGGGATGTCAGCTTTATTTTTGCTTTTTTAAAAGTTTTTATTTGCTTATTTTTGGAGAGAGGGGAAGGGAAGGAGAAAGAGAGACAGAGAAATATCAATGTGTGGTTGCCTCTTGCACATCGCCTACTGGGGACCTGGCCCGCAACCCAGGCATGTGCCCTGACTGAGAATCAAACTGGCAACCATTTGGTTCACAGCTCGTGCTCAATCCACTAAGGCACACCAGTCATGGCTTAACTATGAGCTTTTGAAGTGTGGTTATTGTGGCTGAGAAACTGAATTTTAAATTTTATTTTATTAATTTAAATATAACAATCACATGTAATTAGTAGCTACCATATAAGGCAGTACAATGGTAGATGATTCACCAACGGTATTGGTTAGTCCCTTACAGAAGGCTGTTATTTTTACCACTGATGATTTCTAATTTGGAGAAGATTAAAGAAGAATTTGGTAAATGATGCTCTGTAGCAATGGTCTTTCTCTGATGTGGAAGGTAGAATACAATTAAATATTCTTAGATGTATTGAGGTTTTCAAAATGCCCAACCCCTGAGTTCTTATTAGTTCCACTAAAAAGTAGAAGGGGTGGCAAGCCATTAAACTAATTTTCTCTCTTTTTCTGTCTGACATGTTAATATGCTTTTAGCAGCACTATGGTAAGCTGGGAAAACAATATCACTATATGGCATTCTAAGATATACTCAACAGACCTGGCTGGTGTGGCTCAGTGGATTGAGTGCCAGCCTGTGAAACAAGAGCTCACTGTTTCAATCCATGGGCAGAGCACATGCCTGGGTTGCTGGCCAGGTCCCCAAATGGTGGCAAATGAGAAGTAGCCTATCCATGTACCTCATGCAAACTGATGTTTCTCTCCCTCTCTTTCTCTCTCCCTTCTCCTCTCTCTAAGAGTAAATAATTAACATACACACACAGCAGATTGCAATCAACTTCCATCATTCCACATTAATTTAACATTTTTCATACAAAAAGTGTGTTTAATTTATTTGCAAAATTTCTCTTTGTCACTTAATAATTTATCAATCTTTATCCCATTGTACTGACTGCAGAGGCTTATTAATCTGTCTGAATTAGAAACAGTGACAGGGCTTCATTATACAATACAACCTGTTGAGTTGAGAAGTAGCTATGGCTATTTCTAGATTTGCCTTTTCTGCTTCCAACTGTACAGTACTTGTTTTTATATGGTAAATACTTTTATTATTTAGTTATTACCACTTCTAATGGTAATAACCAAATAACAATAAGCATTTATTAGCCAAGGCTTTCTTAGAGAACCATAGTTCTTAGAGAGCATGTAACACTCATGAGAAGCTTTGGGAATATTTGAAAAAATACTAAACTCCAGTTCCATGATTACAATGGAGTCTTCTAACTAATATGATCCAGTTGCCCAAATGGTATTATCTAGGTCTGGGATGGTGAATTCATGGCATGAAAGCTATCATTCTCTATCTGTTCCTTTGTCTTTGGCATTCTTTCCTACTGAGCTTAGACCTAACCTCAGAACTCTCAACACATTGGTCTAGGCAGCCAGCATCAAACAATTAAGGCAACTAACTGAAAACATTTAAGATAAAATTTATTTCCCCTCTCTAATTTTTACCATATGCAAACGATGAATTTGTAAGAAACAATAACACAGTAAATATATATAGCTCTAGTGCTGAAAGGAACCCTAAAGAGCATTCAATCTAATCCCCTTATTTTAAAGATGAAAAGACTGAGGCTGAAAGAAGAGAGGGGAGTTACACAGTGTTACAAAGTCAGCTGTTGTCAAAAATGAAACTCCATTCCAGCCTCCTGACTCAGCAAGACACTGCCTCCAGCCCATTATGTGGTAATTGTACGTTGGATGTTTGGTGCACAGTCATCATCACTCTTGAGTTTACTGAAAATGATGTCTACTTGCCTGGATTAGCCTGGTTATTAAACAGGGTTAATTTATTGGTTTGTGGGATAGCTATATCCAATCAGATTATATGATATATTTTCCAATGAGTTGGGCTTGTATGTTTTCCACACATCTGTGGCCAGTTCCACCTGAATGGAAGGAAAAATCGCAGTCCATTAATGAAATGACCAGTTCTACCTTAGCAGAGCCTGCTGGAATGTGTAGTACTGATTAACAAGTACCACCTTTATTGTAATCACTAGCGAAATGCCATTGTTAATGTATTGCTCTTTACCTAATAATTTTCTCTTCTTATTTATAGTCCATAGCTTCAACAGGAATTGTTCCTATTCTAAAACTGTATATTAGCCCTAATAATACTAGTGTTATTGACAGGCAATATCTAAGACTTGAACTCTCACAGATTCAGTAGAGAGGATAGAAGTTCACTATTCTAATAAAAAGCAACAGCATGAAAGTGGGAGTCTGGGTTACCAGTTCTTTAGATTGTCTTTATGGTCTCTCAGGGGTGTGTAACCCCTGACCTACAGGCTGTATGCAGCCTAGGATGGCTATGTGTGTAGCCCAACACAAAATTGCAAATTTACTTAAAACCTTTTTTTGTTCATCAGTTTTCATCAATATTTGTGCATTTAATGTGGAGCCCAAGACAACTCATTCCAGTGTGGCCCAGAGACTTCAAAAGGTTGGGCGCCCCTGAAAATAATTCTTTAGGTTGGCAATTAAATAATTTGTAAAGTGAGAGTTATGATTATTATTTATAACATAGTATACTTACTGTAAGTAAACAATCAAGAGAAAGGTATGATTCTGAGTAATGACATTATTTGACTGCCAGGTACATCTATTTCTCAAAATTCAGAAAATGTGTTTTCTGCCTCTATTTAGAAAATGTGTTTATCCTAAGGTTTCCCCCTGCTGTTGAACATTCTCACTAGCAATCCAAGGAGTTTAACCTCCTTCCTCTCTATGACTTTTTGTGGTGTCTCAAAGATCTCATGCAATTGGTTCTTTAATTTTTCAGTATATGTTACTGATTATATATTACAATTGTCCCACTTTTGCCCCTTTTGTTCCCTTCTGCCCAGTAACTCCTGCCCTCCAGCAATCCCTCCCCTTAGTTCAAGTGCATGGGTCATGCATGTATGCTCTTTGGATTCTCCATTTCCTATGCTATTTGTAACTTCCACCCATATTTTTTGTTCCTACGAATTATGTTTCTTAGTCCCTGCACCATTCCCCCATTGTCACTCTTCCCCTTACCAGCTGATAACCTTTCAAATGATCTCCATATAGTGTTTTTTGTTTGTTATTTCAGATTCAGTTATTGATAGTTGTGAATTTGTTGCCTTTTTATTATTTTTATTAAATGTTATCTTTAACAATGATCTCTTTTGCCTTTTTTGTTGCCTTTTTAATATTTTTATTAAATATTATCTTTAATAATGATTTTTTTAATTAAAAAAGATTTATTTACCTTCAGAGAGAGGGGAAGAGGAGAGAGGGAGAGGAACATCAATGTGTGCTTGCATCTTGTGTGCCACCCACTGGGGACCTGACCCACGACCCAGACATGTGCCCTGACTGGGAATCGAACCAGCAACCCTTTGGTTTACAGGCCCACACTCAATCCACTAAGCCACACCAACCAGGGCTTCTCCTTTTTCTTAAGTCCCTTTAACATTTCCTGTAATAATGGCTTGGTGATGATGAACTCCTTTACCTTTACCTTGTCTAGGAAGCACTTTATCTGCTCTTCCATTCTGAATGATAGCTTTCCTGGATAGAGTCATCTAGCTTGCAGGACTTTGCTTTTCAACCCTTTGAATACTTCTTGCCAGTCCCTTCCTGTCTGCAAAGTTTCTATTAAGAAATCTGCTCATAGTCTTATGGGAACTCCTCTGCAGGTAACTCTCTTCTTTTCTCTTGCTGCTTTTAAGATTCTCTCTTTATCTTTAAACATTGCTTTTTATTTATTTTTTTTAAAGAATTGATTCATTTATTTTTAGAGAAAGAGGAAGGAAGGGAGAGAGGGAGAAAAATATCATTGTGCAGTTGCCTCTCACATGCCCCCTATTGGGGACCTGGCCCACAACTCAGGCATGTGCCCTGACTAGGAATTGAACTGGCAACCCTTTGGTTCACAGGCCAATCCACTGAGTAACACCAACCAGGGCAACTTTTGTCATTTTAATTATGACGTGTCTTGGTGTGTTCCTCTTTGGGTCCAATTTGTTTGGGACTCTCTGTGCTTCCTGGACTTGTATGTGTTTCCTTTGCCAAATTAGGGAAGTTTTCATTCTGTTTTTTCAAATAAGTTTCAATTTCTTGCTCCGATATCCCTATGATTTGGATGTTGGCATGTTTGGATATTTCCCAGAGGTTCCTCAGCTTATCCTCATTTGTTTGAATTATTGTTTCTTTTTTGTTGTTGTTCTGGTTGAATGTTTATCTTTTCTTTATGTTCCAAAGCATTGTTTTTAATCTCAGCTTCCTTCCCTTCTCTGTTGGTTTCCTGTGGCCTATTCTTAATTTCACTTAGTGTGACCTTCATCTTTTCCTTTATTTTCTGCTGTATTCAAGGGGTTCTCTGAGTATCTCTGATAACCAGTGTTTTGAACTCTGCATCTGATAGGTTGGCTATCCCTGTTTCACTTAGTTGTTTTTCTGGAGTTTTGTTGTGTTCTTTTGTTTGGGCCGTTTTTCTTTGTCTGCTCAATTTGGCAGCCTCCCTGTGTTTGTATCTGTGTATTTGGTAGAGCTGCTATTACTCTGTCTTATTAGTGTGACCTATGTAGTAAAGGCACATCTAAACTGTGTGTGGGAGAGCCTTAGGTAATTTCCAGAGCTGGGCAACCCACTTCACCACTTCACCACTTTGTGGCTCTGTGGGGAGGGCTCTAAAAAAGGATACTACTGATGCCTGGCTTCTGGCATTTCACTTGGCAGTAGTCCCAATTCCAGTCACTTCACACCTTTCCCATGTGCAATTGTGGCACCCTTCCAGCTGCTTTCCTGGTGGTGACTCCCAGAGTGGGTGGGTTTTAGTACATTCCAAGACCATGGTGGCCCTTTAAGTGGCAAAAATCTCACAGTTTCTTCCACTGTGGCCCCACCCCCTGCTGGTTTTTATAGCCACAGATAATGGGGAATCTGTCTTCCCAGCCCTGGATGTGCTCTCTGGCCTGGGGCTGGGAACACTCACTCCCAAAGATAACCCTCTGATCCATTCTGCTATCACCTCCTTTCCTGGCCACACTGCCTCTTCACCTGTCTCCATGCCTCCACTCCTCCTACCTATCTGGATGAATGTGGCTTCCTCAAATCCTTGGTTTTTGAACTTCCATATACAGCTTGACTTTCTGATGGTTCTGGGTGCTTTTAGTTCTGAGATCTGGTTGTAATTTTCTATGGTTGTTCGAGGAGACAAAGTGTATCTACCTATCCTTCCATCTTGACAAGAAGTCCTTACAATCTTTTAGATAAGCTAAATTTCAGTGTGTCTGAAGATGCTCCGTTCTACAGAAGGCATAAGTAAAAGGGACCTGATCCCCCAATTTTCACCAGGAACAATTACCCTTCAGCTAGTGACTTGTATATTTACAAGAGTGGCTTAGTTCCTACCACACCCTGGGGTCTTAGAAGAAGTGGACCAGACATCCAGGGGTCCTTGACAGAGAAGAGAATGTGAGTGTCCTTTTCACCAGGATAAAAGAGAAAAAGGTAAAGCTGTAAAATTTGAGTTTTCTTTTTCTCTCAGCTTCTTTTTCAGTGAGACCTCACAGCTCATTCCTAATGAGCTCTATTCTAACTGTTTCACAAATCATCTCCTTTAAGGTGTTAGCTCCTAAGAGGTAACTATTCTGAGACATTTATCCATTTTCAAAAGTTGTATATGGTATAAGTGTACATTCTTTAAAAAAGAAAGCCTGGCTGCCAACATTGGCCTCTTCAGCTTCTGACAAATCACTCTTTTTTCTCAATCTTGTTGTTACAGCCATATTCATTTTTCCTGTGAAATCAGAAACCTCCTAATCATTCAGGAGTAAAGGTATCTCACCCCACACTAGGATCCATCATTTCATTCAGATCATTGACTCTTTCCTGTGGAATCCACATAAGAGAACCAAACCAGTATAAAGTGAGCTTTACAAATCTAATTCATAAATGCCTGACATTTGTCTTTATATTCCTGAAGGAATCTGAATGAAGCAGGTTCCCTGTTGTAAAGGTCCAGGGTTAATATTATCAGTATCTACACATGTATTCCCATATACCTCCTTACATGCATGTTACTCTTAACCTCAAATCATCCAACCCTGACAGCTTTCAGAATCTACATCTTTACTCACAGCCAATCATGATTGAGAAGAACCCTTTATCAAATCATGATTGGAAAGAACCCTTTACCAGTTTGAGACTTTTATAAAGCAGACTCCAAGATATATATAATTTATTTATAAATATATTCATTAATTTATTAATAAATTATATGTGTGTAATATAATTATAATTTATTTTATATATAATAAATTATATATACATATATAATTATGTGTATATATATAATTTATTGAATTAGGTGCCTTTAAGGAAAAAAGGGAAGGAATCCAAAGAAAATAGGGGCTGTTGGATCACAGTGCAGGTTCAACTCCTGTGAAGAGAGGGAAGGAAAGAGGATTAGACAAATAGAGTCTCAGATTACAGCACAGTTCTAAAAAAGTTTTGGCCAAAACAAATCAGAAGTCTGTAAGCCAAAGTCATTCATCAGAAGAATGCCTTGTCTTATAGGAATAAGGCACACTCATTAGCTGGGAACTGCCCACTGGAAATGTGGCCTCAGCTCAAATGCTGTGATGGGTTTGGAGGTTCAGCAGCTAAGACCATCTCTCAGTTATGCTGCCCAAACAAGAGATCTGAATTGTACCTTTCATTGTTGTCACAATACACTAATAATCACTGCACTTGAATCATTGGAAAATCTTCATCTTTAGTTGCTACTCTGACCTAAGCACTGTAAGTAAATATTATTTCACTTGTGTCATATTGACAGAACTCATATTGTAGTTTACAGTGGTTTGTTTGAATTAATCATCTCTTTCTCTCAAAACCTGGTTAGTTCCTCTCTACCATCACTAAAAGCAATCAATCATTTGTTTTTGTTTTTTTTTTCATATGGGGAAAAGTCCAAAGCATCAGGTTCTTCTTCCCTGGGTCTATCTCTGTTTCTTCCGGTCCTCTAAGAGATAGCCATCCTCATTGTTCCTTGTGACCCCAAGCTACTCAGCTTTCTTCCTCTTCCTCTCTGTTTCCATAATCTTTCTTTAATCTGGCTCCTTTCCTTCTTCAGTCTTGCATAAACCTTCCCTGTATCTCAATTTTCCATCCAAATCACTTTCCCATCATCCCATACTTGCTCTCATTGCCTCAGTATAGTGCATTGCAGTTCAGTGCATGCTCAAATTTGAGTGTGTATCAGAATCACCTATAGGACTTGTTAAAACATGGATTATTGGACTGCTCTCCCTCAGATTTCTGATTCCTGAGGTGGAGAATTGATCATTGAGTTTCTAACACACTTCCTAGTGACACTGATGTTGTTGCATCAGGAACCACACTTTGAGAAGCACGGGTATAGTAATTAGAGGGTGGCTTCTGGATCGGATCGTCTCAAGTTCAAATTCTGGCTATGACTCTTAAATTGTATGGCATTAGGCAAGTTCTTAGTCCCTATATAGCTCAGTTTCCTCATCTGTAAAATACAGATAATAATAGTGCCTACCTCATAAAATTGTTGTGAAAATCACATGATTTAATGTATATAGTTTGTAGAACACTGTCACATGCCTGGTACATAATAATGCTACAAAATATTTGTTTTTTATTGTTTAACTGACCCAGAATGCTAGAGTCAATAGGACTAATTTAGTCCATTCTTCACCAAATCCAAGTCAAAATTCACAAAACACCATCACTATTGCTATATATAGTACTTATTATTTTACTAAGTGCTTTTCTTTAGGGTGGTTCATGGTTTTACCAAAACAAATTTATTTTTGAATGAAACTGGAAATGGAAAAACCAGTATTTTCCTAATGTAAGATGAATGTGTACAAAACTATTAGAATAAAAAAAGATTTATCCATGCACCACCTCAAACCACCAATGGTTTAGATATCCTTCCTTAAAAGAAGACTGGCTTCACTCATAAGCCCTCTTTTTAAAATAAGGAAACTGAGATACAAAGAAAAGAAGGTAATCATTTATAATCACAAAAGGTTGCTAGTAGAACTGAGACTAAGTCTCCTACTTCCCTGGCTAGGATACTTTCCTTACTAGGATACATAGGAAGAAATGTCCTATTACCTCTTCTCCTGCTTTACTATGACTTTATAGCAACTCTATCACAAATACTTAAGACACTTAATTTTATATGAAGGCTTGTAACTTAACCTAATTTTATAGGTTTTGTGATGGCATCTGTCTTTATGTCATCAGGGTTTTGGCCATGATTGATTGTTGTACTCATAACTTAGAGTTGGAAGAGAGGCCAAATATGCTAGATTCCAGATAATTAAGAGAAAGAGGGAAAAATGAATGTGGGTAAGAAAATGAATCAGGGTTTTTTAACAGGGTGAGGTTGACAGACCAGTGTGACAAAGGAGAACTGAAAAACAAATTCTGGTACGTACAGAACTTGGAACTTAGCAAAGTTAAGGGAAAGAAGGGAAAAGAGCAGGGAAAAATAAAAGAGCCTTTTAATGCTGTATTTTTTGTGATAGGCTGTGGGCAGGCAAATAATTGTATTTTGCTACCAACTCTCTTTATTTTTTCAATACCTTCACCCAAGGACATGCTCACTGATTTTAGAGAGAAGGGAAGAGAGGGAGAGAAAGAAATGACATCAATGCAATGTAGAAGCATTAAAAGGCTTCCTCTCATACGTGCCCTGACTGAAGACCAAGCCCACAAATTAGGCATGTGTCCTGACTTGGAATCAAACCCACAACCTTTTGGTGTATGTGATGATGATCCAAACAACTCAGCCACACCAGCCAGGGTCCAAGTCTCTTTATTGAACCATCAGTCCTTTTTCAAGTCCCATTGATCTCCAAGGGCATCCTAACCCTCATTTTGATAAATGCTGCTCTAAATTTTGGAGTTATTAAAGAGTGGAGCACTAACACTGACTTTTTTTAGGAAATGAAGACCCTCTCCTTGATCTAATTTAAACAGCAGATTATGAGACCAAAACTTTGCAAATGGCCATCTTCAGGAAGTAACCAACCCCTTCCATTATAGGATGCTCTTCCTTTTCCTTTTTTTCCTGTGAAAGTGTGGCTGGAGCAACCAGCAAAGTCAACATGAGGGGTTTTTTGGTAAGTGTGCTCTCAAGAGAGATACAACCTTCTTAAAGCTCTCTACTTTTGGAAAAGCTTCCCTGGCACATTTAGGGAAGAGTTTATTCAAAACTTCATTAGGGTTTGCTTTTTCCCTGGGGCACCATTTTCCACCGTTGCTTTTAAATACCTGAAGTTAAGAAATTCAGGATTTTCCCAGATAAATTAAAGTAAACAAAATGCTTTACTGGTAGTTTCTTCAAGCTTATCATGCCCACCTCCTCCTGTTTTTCAACGCCAGTACCCATGATCCTGGTATATACCACACTGTGATCCTACTCTCATTCTCTATGTCACAGTGTGCAGCCAAGATGGGGGCCCCAAATAGGGATTTGGAATAGGGTCCAGATCTCAAGGTGTCATTTTTGAGATTGGGAAGAAAGATGGCGATGGAGTAGGATAGAGCGATTCCAGTTTCTGTATCCATGGGAGAAAATCCTGGCAGATCTACTGATTAACAGAGCAATCAACCAACACTTCCCCAGCATTTATGAAAATAAGAGACCAGAGATTTTGATGGATGGACCAGACAGCTACAGGTCAGTGTGGTCTTGGAGACCTGAGTAAAGACAAGAGCGGCAGCAGGGGCAGGTGCCCTTGGCCAGCGCCTAAAGGCCTTGGTGCCACTGCCACAGTCGGGGTCCAGAGGCATTGGTCTGGGACCAGTGCCAGGGGAATCCACCACAGAGAACTCTTCAGAGGACTCTTCGGGAGCTCAGCACCAGACTCTTGGGGAGCCTTGGGCCTACTGCGGGGTCCTTGGGAGAGAGCTGGCTCCCTCCCTCCCCGTCTAAGCAAGGCTGGGCAACACCAGGCAGAGACCTGTTGGCTTAAGTTTACAGATAGGATAACAAGGACAAAGGGCCATGTTCAACTTCGGACTCTGTGGTTGCCAGCCAGCCAGCCCAGGAGAATTGAGAGACGCATTATCGTCACTGGTCTGGCTGGGGACTGGGCTGGGCTGAGAGGCAGGCTTTCTGGAGAAGTTTTTATTGGAAAGTAGACTGAGGTGTTCTCCTGCCACAGCAGCTTGGCTTGCTTCCCACCCAGCCTGGCAAGGATCCAGAGGATGGGCGAAAGCACTTGAGTCCCACCACAGAACTGGGAAGGACCAGGCCAGATATCGCAGGACCCAGAGAGCCTGGCGGGCGTGCGGGCACCCGCACCCCAGTTAGGCAGGCTGGTTGGGGCACTCACCGTGCCTGCACCCTACCCCACAGAGAGGACCACTGGGGTAAATGCTCTGAAAAGAAACTAGATCAGCTTTATGGAGCGCTGGGGAGAGGCTAGCTTTTGGGAGAGCACTCTCAGAAATACTGCACAAATCAACCCACAGCCTGCTGCAACCAGAAAAATTGGTTTGGACAGTTTGAAACCAACGAGAGATTTTTTTCCCCTCTAGTAACTTTTTTTTTTTAGTAATCTTATTATTTTAATTTTATCATTATTTTATCTTTCAATACTTTGTTCCTCTCTTTTTTCAGTTTTAGTCCTTCTTCCCTTATTTCCAAACTTACTGCTTTTTCCTCCCTTCTCCTGCCTTTTATTGTTTGTTGGTTTGTTTTCTTCTACCCACAAGACAAACAAACAACTGGGAACTGCAAAAAGACCAGAGTGGGACCCAAAGAGGGGGCATCCCAACAGTAGAGATGGAAAGACAAATTCCACTTTGCTATAGCAGAGAAGCCACAAGTTGCAGCATATTTGTATTATTTTTCTATTATTCTCACTTCTTTTAAATTTTAATAATATCTTTGTATTCCTCCTCTTTCTGTATAGGCTTCTTACTCTTGGCTGGTTATATTGTATTATTTGACAGGTTTCTCCTGTTCTCTCCTCCACAGTGTATTGCTAATTTTCTATACTTCATGCAACTTATTTTTCTTTAGCACACTACCCAAAGTTCTATACCCCCTATTCAGACAGATCACATAGAGTCTGTCATATGATTGTTGCTCTAATATTATTGTAAATAATCACTGTTCTATACAACTGTAAATACTTCACAACACATCTCCCGGACCTTAGCCCACTTCACAGGTTCCTGAATTCTATTACTGTAGTGATTAGCTCTATTTGCTCACACACTACATCTATTTACTATTCTTTACTCTCACTTTACCTGAAAATCTAATCACCTGCAACCTCACAGCTTTCTATATCCAACTCACAAGCCTTCCCTCCCCAAGAAGAGACTTATCTTTTGTCCAACCTTTCTTAAAAGTTGGGTTGAAGATTACAGTTAACACTATATATAGCCTAAACATCTTCTATCTCTTCTCTACCAGCAGTGACTGTAAATACCATAAAATACTCTTCTTCTGTCATAAATCATTTTCCCTCACCCTCCAGCTGATCACACCTACACACAAAAGAGAAGTAGGTGTAAGCGGAGAACATTAAGATACCTGAAGGAGACAGCACCACTGAATTTCACTGGGATTCTACCACAGAAGTTCATACCATAAGCCCAGGGAGTCAAAACAGATCAATTTAAGAAGCTGAGGCAAACAAGAAGAGTCTCACAAACAATGGGAAGACAAAAAAAAAATCCCCAAATGAAAGAAAAGGAGGAAGCCTCAGAAAGATGTTAGATGAAATAGAGGCAAGTAAACTATCAGATATTGAATTCAAAGCACTGGTTATCTGGAAGTTCAAAGAGCTCACAATGAGTTACCAGAAACTACAGGGGAGCTACAATGAACTCACCACAAACTATATCAACATGAAAAAGGAAATAGAAACTATCAGCAAAGGCCAAGAGAAAATGAAGAATACAATCTCTGAACTGAAGAACACAGTAGAAGAAATTAAAAGCAGGACTGATGAAGCAGAAAATCGGATCAGTGACTTGGAGTACAAAGAAGGAAAAAAAACCCCAGAAAGAGCAAGGAAAGGAAAAGAGACTCAGGAAGAATAAAGAGGGATTGAGAGAAATGCAAGACAATATGAAACGTAATAATATCCAAATAATAGGAATACCAGAAGGAGAAGAAGAAGAACGAGGGATGGAAAACCTATTTGAAAAAGTAATGATGAAAAAATTCCTTGATTTGATGAGAGAAAAAAATCACACAAATCCAGGATTCACAGAGAGTCCCAATCAAGAGGAACCCAAAAAGACCCACTTCAAGACAAATCATCATTAAAATGGAAAATATCCAAGATAAAGAGAGAATCTTGAAGGCAGCAAGGGAGAAAAAGGAAGTAACAAACAGGGGAGCACCAATAAGGTTAGCTACTGACTTCTCAATGGAAACACTCCAAGCAAGAAGAGAATGGCAAGAAATATTTCAAGGCCTGCAACCAAGGCTACTTTACCCAGCAAGGCTCTCAATCAATATAGATGGCCAAATAAAGAGCTTCCAAGACAAAATAAGTCTAAAAGAGTATGCCTCCCCCAAACCAGCTCTACAAGAAATACTAAAAGGGCTGCTTTAAGGAAAAGAGAGAGAGAGAGAGAGAGAGAGAGGAACACAGGTACGAAAATGGCAATGAATAATTACCTATCAATAATAACCTTAAACGTAAATGGGTTAAATGCTCCAATCAAAAGACACAGAATAGCTGAGTGGATAAGAAAGCATGACCCACACATATGCTGCCTACAAGAGACCCACCTCAAGTCAAACAGCCATCACAGACTAAAAGTGAGGGGCTAGAAACAAATTTTTTAAGGAAACGAACAAGAAAAAAATCCGGGGTAGCAATACTCATATAAGACAAAATAGACTTCAGAAAAAGGGTCATAAAGAGAGACCCAGAAGGTCACTTCATAATTCTCAAGGGAAGAATCCATCAAGAAGACATTAACATCGTAAATATATATGCATCCAGCATAGGAGCACCCAAATACAGAAAGAAAATTTTAGAGGACTTCAAGAAAGATATTGACAGCAATACAATATAGTAGGGGATTTTAATACCCCACTGTGAAAATTGGACAGATCCTCCAAACAAAATATCAACAAAGATATTGTAGCATTAAACAACGCCCCAGATGAAATGTACTTCACTGATACATATAGAGCCCTTCATCCCAAAGAAGCTAAATACACATTGTTTTCAAATGCACATGGAACATTTTCCAAGATAGACCACTTGTTAGGACACAAAAAGAGCCTCAAGAAATTTTAAAAAGGTGAAATCATACCAATCATTTTCTCTGAACACAAGAGACTAAAATTGGAAACCAACCACAAAGGAAAAAACCCAAATACCCCAAATCTTGGAAACTGAATGGCATGCGACTAAACAACAAATGGGTCAAGAAGGAAATTAGGGAAGAAATCAAAAAGTTACTGGAAACAAATGAAAATGAACTCACAACAACCCGACACTTATGGGAAACTGCAAAGGCAGTCCTGAGAGGGAAGTTCATAGCAATACAGGCCTATGTAAAAAAGTGCCCTGGCTGGTGTAGCTCAGTGGATTGAGCGCGGGCCTGTGAACCACATGATCATGGTTCGATTCCCAGTCAGGGCAGATGCCTGGGTTGCAGGCCAGTTCCCAGCAGGGGACTCATGAGAGGCAACTATAAGCAGGGGACTCATGAGAGGCAACTATACATTGATATTTCTCCCCTTCCCTTCCCCTCTAAAGATAAATAAATAAAATCTTAAAAAAATAAAAAATAAGAAAAGATACAAACATTTCAAACAAAGGACCTAACCCTACGCCTACAAGAACTTAAGGAACAACAACAAAAACAGCCCAGAGAAAGTAGAAGGAAGAAAATAACCAAGATCAGAGCAGAATTAAATGACATAGAGACTAAAAGCACAATTGTAAAGATCAATGAATGCAGGAGCTCTTTTTCTGAAATGATAAACAAAATGGACAAGCCATTAAGTAGGCTCATCGAGAAAGGAAGAGAGGACCCAAATAAACACAATCAGAAATGAAACAGGAGAGATTACACCTGACACCACAGAAATAGAAGAATCGTAAGAAATTACTATGAAGAACTGTATGCCAAGAAATTTGAAAATCTACATGAAATGGATAAATTTCTAGAAAAATATAATCTTCCAAAACTCAATGAAGAAGAAACAGAAAGCCTGAACAGACCAATAACAGCAGATAAAATTGAAGCAGTAATCTAAAAACTCCTGTCACACAAAAGCCCTAAACCAGATGCTTTTACAGGGGAATTCCACAAAGCATTTAAGGAAGAGCTAACTCATACCTTTCACAGACTATTCCAAAAAATCCAAAATTATGGAAGTCTCCCAAACTCTTTTATTATGAAGCCAGCATCATCCTAAAACCAGGTAAAGACACAATAAAGAAAGAAAACTTCAGGTCAATACAGCTGATGAACATAGACACTAAAATCCTTAACAAAATATTGGCGAATTGCATCCAACAATACATTAAAAAGACCATACACCATGACCAAGTGGGATTTATCCCAGGGATACAAGGAAGGTTCAATATTCACAAATCAGTACATGTAATACATCACATAAACAAAAGAAAAACAAAAATCAAATGATCAGATCAATAGATGCAGAAAAAGCTTTTGATAAGGTACAACACCCATTCATGATAAAAACACTCAGCAAAGTGGAAATAGAGGGAGCATTCCTCAGTATAATAAAGGCCACATATGAGAGACCTATAGCCAACATCATACTCAATGGGCAAAAACTGAAATCTTTTCCACTAATATCAGGAACAAGACAAGGTTGTCCACTTTCACCACTTCTATTCAATATAGTATTGTATGTTTTAGCCACAGCAATCAGACAAGAAAAGAAAAAAAAAGCATCCAAATTGGAAAGGAGGAGACAAAACTGTCACTGTTTGCAGATGGCATGATAGTGTACATAGAAAATCCTATAGACTGTACCCCAAAACTGCTCAGCCTAATAAATGAATTTGGCAAAACAGCAGGATACAAAGTCAATATCCAGAAATCAAAGGCATTTTTATACCAACAATGAAACTGCAGAAATCAAGAAAAAAATTACATTCAACACAGCAAAAAAATTAAATACCTAGGAATAAACTTAACCAAGGATGTAAAAGACCTGTATGCAGAAAAATACACAACACTGTAGAAAGAAGTCAAGGAAGACACAAACAAATGGAAACATACACAGTATTCATAAATTGGAATAATTAACATAATCAAAATGTCCATACTACCCAAAGCAATATACAGATTCAATGCAACACCTATTAAAGTACCAATGCCATACTTCACAGACATAGAACAAACTCTTTGAAAATTTATTTGGAACCATAAATTACCCCAAATAGCAGCTGCACTTTTGAGAAAGAAGAACAAGGTAGGAGGGATCACAATACCTGATACCAAACTGTATTACAAGGCCGCTATAATCAAAAAAGCCTGGTACTGGCATAAAAACAGGCACATAGACCAATGGAACAGAACAGAGAGCCCAGAAATAAACCCAACTCTCTACAGTCCATTAATATTTGACAAAGTGGGCAGTAACATAAAATGGAGTAAAGATAGCCTCTTCAACAAATGGTATTAGGAGAACTGGACAGCTACATGCAAAAAAATGAAACTTGAGCACCAACTTACACCATACACCAAAATAAATTCAAGGTGGCTAAAAGACTTAAATATAAGTCCTGAAACCATTAAAGTCCTAGAGGAGAACATCGGCAAGAAAATCTCAGATATTTCACGCAACTTTTTTACTGATATGTCCCCTAGAGCAAGGGACATAAAGGAAAGAATAAAAAAATGGGATCTCATCAAAATTAAAAGCTTCTGCATGGCTAAAGAAAACAGTATTAAGATAAAAAGAGAAGCAACTCTTTGGGAAAACATATTTGCCATTGATACCTCAGACAAAGAGATAATCTCCAAAATATACAAAGAACTTACACGACTCCACTCTAAGAAGACATCTAGCCCAATTAAAAAGTGGGCAAAGGACTTGAACAGACACTTCTCCAAAGAGGACATACAGAGGATCCAGGGACACATGAAAAGATACTCAATATCGCTGGCTATCAGAGAGATGCAAATTAAAACCACAATGAGATACCACTTTACACCAGTCAGGATGGCTGTCATAAACAAAGCAACAAACAACAAATGTTGGAGAGGTTGTGGGGAAAAGGGGTCCTTAGTTCACTGTTGGTGGGATTGCAGACTGGTACAACCATTATGGAAAACAGTATGGAATTTTCTCAGAAAACTAAAAATCGACCTGCCTTTTGACCCAGCAATTCCACTGCTGGGATTACATCCTAAGCTTCCTAAAACATCAATATCAAAGCACCTATGCACCACAATGTTCAGAGCAGTACAATTTACAATAGCCAAGATTTGGAAGCAACCTAGGTGCCCGTCAGTAAATGAATGGATCAAAAAATTGTGGTACATATACACAATGGAATTCTATGCTGCAGAGAGAAAGAAGGAGCCACTACCTTTTGCAACAACATGATGGAACTGGAAAGCATTATGCTGAGTGAAATAGGCCAGGTGTTGAAAGACAAATACCATATGATCTCACCTTTAACAGGAAGCTAAACAACAAAACAAACAAGCAAGCAGGAAAAAAAAAAGCAAAGACACTGAAATAGAGAACAAGGGGATAGTGACCAGAGGGGAGAAGGAAGGGAAGTTAAGGGGAAAAAGGGGGAGGGATTTGGAGGAACAAATAGGAAGGACACAGGGATGAGAACTAAGGGGGGTGGAAATGGGAGGGAGGTGGGGAGCAAGGGGCAGGGGAGGCTGGGATGGGAAAAATAGACAAAAAACTGTACTTGAAAAATAACTAACTAAAAAAAAACTATGGTACATTTACACAATGGAATTCTGTGCAGCAGAAAGAAAGAAGGAGCTCCTACCCTTTGCAACTGCATGGGTGGAACTGGAGAGCATTATGCTGAATGAAATAAGCCAGGCAGTTAAAGACAAACACCATATGATCTCACCTTTAATAGGAACCTAAACAACAAAACAAGCAAGCAAGCAAAATATGACCAAAGACACTGAAATAGATAACAGACTGACAGGGACCGGAGGGGAGAGGGGAGAAAATCACAGGGGAAATGGGGAAGGATTCACAGGAAGAAGTATAAAGGACACATGGAAAAAAACTAAGGGGGGGGCAATGGGAGGGAGGTGAGGAGCACTGGGGGGGTGGGCAGGGTTGGGAGTATAAGACAAAACTGTACTTGAACAATAATTAAATAAATCTAAATAAAAAATTAAAAAACTTAAGGTTTCTAGGATATATTAGAAAGACATATAAGATGTCCTCACCCCTTCCCCTCACAGGTGTGAGTTTGGGGAAGGCACACATAGAGCAGGAACATGCAGAGCTATTTTGTGCAGCAACAGCTTTGCAGCTACCCTGTGGCATGGTCATTTAAGATATTCATAATCTTTAACTGGTTTCATAGATATGTTAAATAGCTGTGGCCATGCTCTGAATCAGGGAGATGGAAAGAGATTTCCTCCAAAGTTGTAAGTGGGGGCAGGTCCTCCAGGTTACAGTGCCTATGTGAGAACTTGGAGATAATTGGCTACACTCCATGGTACCACAGCTGCCCAGACTCACAATGGCAGCCCAGTAAAGCTGGAAGGGTATGGGAGTGCTGACAAGTGTAGCAGATTCTAGGAGGAGTCAGAAATGGGGCTGCAGAGGAGTACTGGTGTGGAGATTTAAAACCCGGACACAGCAACCATTTAAGGGGGAGCCACACACTTCTAGCACAGTGGGGACCCCCGTAGCTTGGTAGAGAATCACCATGTGGCTTTAACAGAGAACTGTCACTCGGCTTTGTCAAAGTGGTGACCCCTACTTCCCCACAGCTTTGGTGGAGAGAAAAGGACCATGAGGTTTTGGCCAGAGTGGGGACCCCTGCAGCTTTGGTAGAAGAGAATCACATGGCTTTGGGGTGCTCCTTTTGGCCACATGGCTTAGGAAGCAAGAGAGGCTTTTCTTGGAAGAAAATGGGACAAAGAACTCTTGCCAGTAGGCCATGAGAAGGTGCCACAGGACTTTGGATTAATTAGAGATCCTGCTTGGACAGCAACACAGCTGATGATGCTGGCAACCTGAATTGCGGATGCCTACTTCTTTTCCTGAGTTACAGTATCCAAAATTAGGTCAGGGGAAGAAGAAAGCACTGTGGGCATCTGTGGGTATCTTAAAGGACTTTGATATTTAATGAAGACATTAGGTCACTACTTTAAGCCTGTATAGCTTTAAGTAAACATTTCCTTTCCTTTTCACAAATCTCTGGCATTGAGAGACATCTTTCCTAAGGCACAGACAATCAAGCCTAGTGGGGGGTGTACCTTTGGTAATAGTATATTGTAGCCCCCCTTGGCCCTATGTGTGTGTATGTGTGGTCTGTTCTGTAACACAGTTCCCCAAAATAAGCAAAACTAATAGAGGTAGGTATATTCAGAGTGCCCACTGGTGTTACCACATCCATTGAGACAAAATTTACAGAAGTTTGTGAGTTATATAAAATGGACATTCTAGCCTCCAATAAATATGCATTTATTATGTACAGTTGGTTGGTTTTACTTTTTTTGTTCCCTAGATAGGAACTAATTATTCCTCTTGCATGTTAGCATATCAAGTCATGTTCTTTGGGACTTGTAATGTGTTAACTTAAATCAAACTATAAAAGTCCCCCCTGATGTCAACTACAACTGTCCAGGAGTGCTTTTATTGAACCCTTATTGCAGCTAACTTAGGGAAGAAATTACAAAGTGAAAATTATTTCTCTTAAATTAAGTGTACCCATAAGATTACAGATATTCCACTGAAGTGTTCAATAAAATCTTTATAGGCCAGAACCTTTGCTATCTGGGATACTTGTGGCATTTCTCTTTTAGGAAGAATCTTTTAATAAGAATGAAAGGAAAATTATCTGACAAGAAGTCAGGGGTATAGCCCGGGGGGGAAGCCTCTAGGTAGCATCCTAGAATCCCTACAAATTTCGTCCATATTCTATACTTCCAATAACTACTGTCTCAGAAAATGGAAAATGATCCACTGGAAAATAACTCAAAGGCCTACCTAGTTCTCAGACAACAAAAAGTATTTTCTGTGGGAGTGACTTCTTTGCAAATCCCCCCGGTGCCATAGACATGAGTGAAATGAGTATGGCTAAGACATGCTGAGATCTGTTTGGGGAGGAGGAGTGGGCTGTGGCCAGTTTCTCAGGGGAGACAAAGGCCAGCAGTGGCCAGTTTCTCCGAGGAGAAAAAGGCTCTGAGCACCTTCCTACATAGCCTTTTATTGGGTTGTAATACACAGGAATACAGGGCAGCAAGGATCAAACAGTAGATAACATTTCAAAGAGATCTGAGGGCTTCAGAGTCTGAGTCAGTGTCTGTCAGGAAGAGAGTTGCAGAGACTTTGGGAGACATACTCATTTTCTCTCGGACCCTTATGATATGAATGAAAGCACTCTTAGCAGAGCAGATTTCACAGGTTTATCAGCAAATCTTTGTGATGCCAGATTTTTCTCCAGGACACGCTCTAGCAAGGCAAGGAGCTGTACCTCTCTCCAACAGGTATTCAGGCTTAAGAGGATTAGAGCCAGGAAGCACTTCTCCCAGAGAACATGGGGACTCGGGCTATCTCAAAGCTGGGGGGCAAGAGTCTATTGCTCTTTGTTGCAGCCCCCAGAGTCCTTCTATGAAGGCCTCCCAAGTGATTGAGTCTGGCTTAGGTTGCCCCCTGCTGTGAGGGGTCTTACCCGTCATTGACTTCTGACCAAGCTTTGGGGGCAGGGAGAAGAAATGAGGCAGCGTTTGCTACCAGAGACAGGCTTTGTCTCCTGCGGCTGGCATTCCAAAGGTCGTCTCTTGCCCTTAGCCACAAGGGGTAGAGATACAATTCCTAAAATCAGGCAGAGCCGTCTACAACAGTTTTCTGTCATTTCCATGTGATTTCATCCTGTGAGGCAGGAAGTTTGCCTCTGACAATTTAGAAAGATTTACATCACTGTAGCATTATCTTCAAACTGTACTATGTTTAAAATTTTCTACACTGTGGATGTTTTACCTCTATAATAAAAATTATTTTTAAAAAGGAAAAATAAAGAAAAAAAAAGGTTTCCCCCTTTGTTAGGTAGGTGAATGGCTAAAGGACCCAGAGCCAGAAAAGTCCAATTAAGGGCTTTTATTCTAGGTGGGACACTACAGTCAGGCAGTTGGGCTCCGAAATGACAGCAGCCCCAAAGGAAAGGGTAGCAGGGCTTTTAAGTTGTGTTGCAGACCCCTGGGGAAGGGTGAATCACCCTGCTGATCTGCTCCAGGTGTCCTGAGTATCTGATCAGGAAGGGCTGATTTAGTAGAAAGTTGGAGGGAGTGGTGAGGGGGCAGTGAAAATTCAAATGGTTTCCAGCAGGATGCCAGTGGCTATGCCTCAGTTGCTTCAGATAAAGAGAATCTTGTGGTCAGGTATGTAGCCAGTGATGTAACCTTATTTTTTCCAGCATAGGGAGTGGCTTAGGTCCATGTTCCAGTATATTCTAACACCCTTAGGCCTCAGTCAACCATACAAATCTGTAAACTTGCAGAGTCTATACTCTAAGAGTCCCCATTACAAAAAAGATGTGCTATAATCACTAATAAATGCCTTAATAAATTAATGAATTCCTGAAAACAGGCCCACAGGAACCCACAAGCCCTAGAACAAAATTCCCAAGGGCCAAGGAAGGGCTTGTGAATCAGACAGTACCTTCTCCAATGTGTGAAAGAAGTGGTGGTTCCAGTTCTGCTCCAGCCTTGCCTGGACTCCACAGGGCTGGATGCATCCTTTATTCTTACTTGGTTCCTGGGCTTTTCCATGCAAATCATTCAGTGGCCTCAGTATCTATGGTAGGATCCAGATTCTCATTTTAACGTATATGTCTTGACTTCCTGGCTATGTCCTTGAGATACAAAGATGAGTAAAACAGTATCTGCCTTCAAACACCTCATTACCCAGTGATAGATGGAGATCAAGATATTAACAATCACAATTCAGAGATGTAACTATTATTATAGAGATATAAGCATAATGTAATATGAGTATTTTGTTATTTAACAGAATGAAAACTCTAAAGATGATTATTATTTTCTTTGCTGATGACCACTTTGTTATTATGGATTAAGATCAAATTTATTTGAACTAGAAAAAAATGAGAAAAATAATTAGTTCATTAATGTACATATAAAGACATACACTGACCAGCATAAAACTTCTTGTAAATTTCTTTTGGCATGAGAACTCACTTTTAGGCCTTTCTTTACTATATAACCTAACATTACTTTTGTATATCTATCTCTCTTACTGTAATATAAGGTACACGAGGGCAGGGACTTTTGTCTGTTTTGTTCACTGTGTATCTGCAGAGTCTAGAACCAAGCCAGTAAACATGTAATACATATTTGTTGAACAGATTAGTACATTAAATATAGGTAATTAAAAATTATGATAAGTGCCATGAAAGAAAATTCATGCATATTGTTGGAGATTATAACAATAGGATCTAATGTAGGTCAGGGCATCAGTATAGGTGTCTCTGAAGAAAAGATGTCTGAGTGGACATAAGGACTTAACCAAGACAAGAGTCTTATCCTTTAGACAAGAGACAGCTTACATTTGGCATACAAAATCCCCTAGAAATTTGAGTATGGCTAGTTTTTAAGTGACTCATACCTGCAGGGTACTCAATTGATATGCTAAAAAATGAGTTTTAAGTGGCAATTTGGCTTTTTTTCCTTTTAAAAGATTGTCTCAGTCTCCCAGCTCTACCTAACTCTTTGGTTGTGAAGCCAGGAAAGCAGAGTTCTGACCAGTTTCCCTCCTTGTGTGGGATTCTGGATAAACTTGCTCTATGCATTAGGCATCTTGAAACTCTTCCATGACCCCTTTGTAGCTGGAAACACAACTCAGGATGCTCTTCTTTCTTGGCTTGCCTGGCAAGAGGGGAGTTTTCCATCTCAAGTAAGAAAAAGAGTCTGCCAGCCACAACAGTTCAGCCTAGGCCCAGGACAATGAGAATCAGGCAGTAGTCAATTTCTTGTCTACAATCTGCTGATTGCAGACACTCTGAGGTGTAGGATTGTATGCCCTGTACTGCTTTACTTTGCCTCTCATCAAGGCAGAATGAACACAGATCCTGACAGATAAAATCTTTTCCCAGACCTTAGAGGTTGTTACACAAAGGAACAGGCTTAATCTCTGGCCAAGTATATAACTCAATAATTTGCAAGGTCATGAATTCTGGACTCACATGGCAGGAAGCATGGGGCATTATGACAGGTTCTACAGGACCAGAGAGTCACTTAAGCCCTGATTTTATTGTGGAGGAAGGGATTTTGGAGTCAAAGGCCACTGTCCTCCAGATATTGAGGAGGCTGGGAGAAGAAGCTATGAAAACAAAGGAATGGCATTCTAGGAAGAGGTTGACAGCCTTGTCATCAATGCCAGTGAACTTCTCTAGATCATATAAGTGATGACAAGGGGCCTGGAATTATTTCATAGACTTTTTAGCCTAGAAGAATTGAGATAGGTACAGAGCTCATTTCAGGATGTTTGCCCAATGCACATCTGCCACTTTGTAGTGGAGGAGAATTTAAAACGCCAAGAGTCTTTTTTTTCATTTGATCACTTCTCAGGGAGGTATGGAGGGTCTTGATTTTGCTTACAGCTGCCAGGGCTCCTTTACCAGCACCCAAAAGACTTGGAGTAAAAGGCAGTGCTCCACAGAAAGCAGATACTTTAAATCTAATTGGAAATTGTTTGGAAATGTATGGTTTACTAGCTTGGCCAGATGGCTTTCCTTCTGGTCCTCTGGACTTCTTGCTGAACAAAGATGGGGATAGGGTGCCATTCTGTTCTCCTGGAGTTTTATTTGTATAGTTCCACAGCCTGAGGGAGGCTGACCCCTTGCCACAAATGTACCTTCAAATTTAGAATGATTTGGATCTTGAGATATTTCAAGCCCCCATGTTGCAACCACGTGCAACGAACATGCAACGAACATGCAACTGTGCGATGGGGGAGCATTTTAATCATGGATTACATATTACATATACGCTGCAGGCTCCAAAAAGGGAAGAGAGAGTATCATGGAAGGCAAATTGCACTGTAGAGGAATGCAGAGAACAGGACGCTAGTGCTTACTCTGACCTTAAACAGGCACTTGACCTCTTTGGGTGATAAAAAAAAAATCTTCATACTTCATTTTCCTTTTCTCCTTATTAATTTTTGGGTTGTGATATGAAGGACAGGAAGAAATCCCAAGCCCAGATCTTCCCAGCCAATCCACTTATTTGTGGTGAGTGACTACACTGAAACTCATTTATCATTCCATTGGAGGTGTCTGAGTTCAGCTATGTATATCCTGGGATGGGGTCAGGCATTAAATACATTGTCAGTCATTCATACTTTACCCTTCTAATACATTTATCAAGTTAGTCTCAATAGAATAGTGGAAGCCCTAGGGTTACTTGGGTTACTAGACAGGAGTTTTTTGTTTGTTTGTTTTTGCTTAGGCTTTTTACCCTTTGACCTGTGGCTTCTAGATCATCAGCAAGTACTAAAGATTTCCTGCTTACTGTGAATTTACTTGTCTTCCAAACAATAGCCTTACCATTGTTAAAACTATCAGAGGGGCCCTTACTGTGTAGCTCAGTTGATTATAGTGTTGTCCCTATACACCAAAGGTTGCAGGTTTGATCCTCAGTTAGGGCACATATAAGAGTCAACCAATGAATGCATAAATAAGTGGAACAACAAATTGATATGTCTCTTCTCTCTCTCTCTCTGTGTCAAAAATATCAATTAAAAAAATCAGAGGGCTTCACATTCCAACCAGTTTGTTGATTTGTCTTCATTTGGGAAGTCTCTATTAAGCACTAGTTTTACCACTGTGGTAGGTCCTATAGAGGATATGAAAAACATTTCCATAGTCTCTTTAATGAGCTTGCTTTCTGGTTGTTAGAGATAAGTCAATAAAATCTGCAACATATGCATTTGAGAATTGTCTGCTTAAGTGACATGAGTGCTCCAGAGAGTTTTGTAGTGATGTAGCAGATGCATTAGTTAGGAGGCTTCTTGATGGAAGTGAAACTTTCCCTAGAACCTTGAAATATGGATTAAAATAATAAGTAGCAAAAAAAGGAAGAGGGCAGTTTGTACAAAGGGAAGAGCATGAACCAAGGTCCAGAGGTGGGGATGAGCATGTAATGTATATGGAAAGGTCACATAAAAGAGAAAAGGGTAGAAAAAAAACCAACTTCACCAGTATACAGGAGTATCTCTAAAACCTTTTTGATTATACCCTCCTGTCAGGAAAACACTTTAGCATGCTCCTAATTTATTTATTTGTTTGTTTGTTAATAAACTTTATACTTATACTAATGCACTAATATATTATAAAGTATATAAAAACTTATAAAGAATGATGTGACAAAATTTCAAAAGTCCTAATACATTCTGATTGTGCTCCTCCTGTTTTTTCTCTTGTGTGCCATCACTCTGGATACCATTGTTTCAGACCATCAGTTAAACATTTTAGGACCAGAGAGCCATTTAAGAATCTGATGAAAGCTACATATACTTTCTTTTCCCAGAAATCCATGTGCATATTCTCAACTTTTTAAAAAATTTGTTTATCTTTAGAGGGGAATGGGGAGGAGACAGGGAGGGCAATATCAATGTATGGTTGCCTCTCATGGATCCCCTGCTGGGAACTGGCCTGCAACCCAGGCATGTGCCCTGACTGGGAATTGAACTGCAATCCTTTGGTTCGAAGGACTGCACTCACTCCACTGAGCTACACCAGCCAGGGCCATATTCTTAATTTTTTATACCATTAATTTCAAGGAGGAAGGGGCAGATGATGAACCCTCTGAAGCCCATTCTTCAGCACCACTTTAAGAACATCTCTAGATGGAGAAAGACACTGAGGACTTTTAAGCAGCTTAGTGGCCTGTGGACTTTAGTCTCTTAGGAAATTGAATGTGGTCATTGCATGTAGGATAAATCACCTGCATGCAGGGTTGGATGGAGGAGAATAGACTGTAGAAGCAGGGGGAAAAGTTAATACGCTATTTTGAGACCTCAGGCCTAAAATGAAAATGTAATGACAATGGAAGGAGAATGGATGGAAATGACATTTTGAAGGAAGCATAGTCAGGTGACAACTCTGACACCTCAAGTTTGGGGTAGTGGAGGAAGAGCAATGATAATTTGAAATCACAAACTGGTTCAGATGACAGCCCAGGATCCCAAAAGAAGTGGTCTGAGGGCATTGAGAAATGTAGGGATGAAACTGTGGGGAAATGATTGAACAGGAGGCACAGATGGAGAGTTGAAACAATGGGAGTACAGTAACTATGAGAAGAGACAGAATAACAATAATAGATATTTATGTACTAGGCACTGTTGTAAATATTGTACTTTACATAAGTTGATTTAGTTAATCCTTATGACAACCTCTGTGAGGCAAGTGCTATTATCATCATTCCATTTTATAAGTGGGAAACTGAAGTGAACAGCTTGACTCAAGTTCACACAGCTAGAAAGTATCAGACTAAGGATTCAAACATGAGCAGTCTCTAGAATCTATACCCTGAGCACTATGCCCCCTCAAGAATAAAGGGTGGTGAATGAGTTATGGGAAACTCCACAAGGGAAAAGAGAAGAGGATGAACAGAGGAAAGAACTAGCACCTAATGAGCACCCACCATGGATCAGGTATTGTGCCAGAATAATAATTAATAATAATAATAATAATAATAATAATAATGATGCACCTACCATGGATCAAGTATTGTACCAGTGTAATAATAATAATAATGATAACAATAACAAAATAATAAGCTACAGAATCATAGTTAAAACTACCAACAGCTTTCAACATGCAAGGCATTGTGCCAAGCACTTTATGGGGCATAGTGAATATATGTCATTTTTAAATCACTCAGCATCCTAATGCTTTTTCTAGTTGGAAAGAATTCCTCATTGTATGAGTCTTTGTGTAGGGCAGGGCCCCATCTCTTACTGTGGAATTCAAAGGAAGCCAGATACTCCATTTACCTGTTCCTGGGTAGCTAGGGTGTATACATAAAACCTATTTTGAGCCAATAGGACACTTTCCCTGCAACTTTCAATCTGGACCAACTGATACTAAGATAACAAATCATAATTCAATCATAGTAATAGTGGCTGTGGCTATGGTATTCTGACCAGATTGTTCCCACTATCTGGGCCTCAAAGTCTCTTCTGGTCTTTTATCTATTCTGGAAGTTTATGTATCATGGATTGGCAAACTACAAATCTAGTCCACTATCTTTTTTCCCCAAATAAAGTTTAATTGGAACACTGCCACACCCATGTGTTTACTTATTGTCTGGATGCTTTTGTGCTGAAATGGCAGATTTGAGTAGTTAGCACACAATATGGCCCACAAAGCCTAAAATCTTTACTACTTGGCCCTTACAGGAAAATTTTACCCACTTCTGCTGTATATCATTCCAGCAAATCCTTTTTTTGCTAGATTTTTAAATTTTATTTTTGTGTGTGTTTTTCCATTACTATTTATACCTCCATGCCCTCTTCCACCTTCACCCACTCTTCTCCCTCCCAACCCCATACAATCACCAACTAGTGTCCATGTCTATGAGTTCTTTCTCTTGTTTTGCTCAATCCCTCCACCCCCACCTCCCAGAGCTGTCAGTCTGCTCTCTATCTATGAGTCTTTTTTTACTCAATATCTTCATAGCTAATTTTTGTTGCTTATAGCCAAGAACTTCAAGATACAAATAACTAATCTTTCCATCCTTAAAAGAACCCAGACAAGTAGGTGTCATTAACTCCGAGGTGAAGATAAGAAAATAGAGATGCAGAGAGCTTATCTGCCCAAGATTACCTCAGATAGTAAGTGCTAGTGAAAGCTGAATTCCATACCAAATCTCTGACTCTATTATACATAAAAGAAATGAAGAAAATGAAGATAGAACAGTTAGTGATCCCAGACTTCTTATGAGATAACAAAAGAAACAATATTTCCCCCACTTGTTTAGAGGCACTAAAGTGATCAGTAGTATGGAAACAGAGGAGAGGAAAAAGCAATCAAGATAGCAGCAGCTTGGGTTTGACATGTTAATCCCCCTCTTGGATATATCTGTGCAGTCTATTAAAATGTTTGTTAGAGCCTCTATTGAAAGGTTACACTAACCTCTCAATTCTTGGATCCTCTGCCAGCCTTTTGCTTTCTGAGAAATCCAGAATACATTTGCATTGCAGCCCTGAACTATATTATAATGTGAAGTTTTAATTCCCTGTTCAGGTCACTGGGACCTAGACTGAATCTAGGTGACAGTAACCAAAGTTACACATTATCTCCTCTGTTAAAATGTGTGCCTTTTGAGGACAGGGTATAAGGTTTGCCCACTAATTCCTCTTACATATCTAAATATGTAGTCTGTGTCTTCTTTTGAGATGGTTCATGTGCAGAAGACCAGAAAAGCTTATTTCACAGGCAACTTTCTGTCTTCTTGTTGTGGCTAGTGCAGATGATCACTTTCATACTGAGTTTAGCAGTCTGAGATTTTCATTTTTCTAAATGCAGAAGACAATGGCCAAGATTTTCAGGAGTGGATAAAATAATATTCAGGCCTATACTAGGCATGGAGTTCCTTCAGTGAGACTCCTATGAATGTTTATAATAACATGATCTTCCCTCTGCTCAGTGCACCATTTAATTGAGCTACTTAATGACAAGTAAACACCTCACAGCAGTGAGTTGTCTGTTGGAAGAGTCAGAAGAAGGGAGGATCAAAATTCAGACAGCTGAAAGACGCTTCTTGGACAGAGACATTTGGAGTGTAATTGAAATTACCCATTTGTGTGCACATGCATACAGTGCCCTTCTGTTATAATAGTCCATTTCTTTTAAGCTAGTTGGGAAAATTTGTGAGAAGGTAGCTTTACTGTCTGGTCACATGTACAAACAGAGTGTTTTTCTCTGTGATTTTATCCCAGCACACTTCTCACAGTTAATGAAGAACACCTCACCTCTGCCAAGTTATTGGTTAGGACTGAATTTGTGAGAGCCTTCCATTTTACAGCATAAGACTGGAGCCCAGAAAGGTCTTTTATTTACTCTCTGCTATTGTTTCCAAGGAACACACAAATGGTGTCTGAAAACAGATATATCTTTGCTGCGGGCCAAACACAGGTCTGTGGCCATCCAAGCTGGCTATTTATTTATTTATCTTAAAGAGAGGAGAGGGAAGAAAGGGAGGGACAGAAACATTAATGTGACAGAGAAGTATTGAGCAGTTGCCTCTTGTACACCAGAACCACAACCCAGGCCTGTACCTTGACTGGGAATCAAACCAGTGATCTTTTGCTTTGCAGGATGATGCCCAACTAACTGAGCCACACTAGTCAGGGCACTGGCTCTTTTTTGAATGAGTGATTGAAAATAACTAGCAAAAGAATGAAGCCAGAAATGCCATTAGGAACTTTCATTAGTATTTCTTGATTATCTGCACATGGGAAAAAGTGATAGTTCAGACAGTTGAAGCAGCCAACAGTTTACTTATCCCAACTATTTCAACACATTCTCATGATTTAATCACTATACTGTGATCATATTCACACAGTACTGAATCTTTTCTCAAAGCACTTTCCCATTTAACCCTCTCAAGAATCCAGTGGATGTTCCAATGACTAGAGACTACCCTCTAGATCAGTTGGTCTGCAGCAATGCCAGTAAGCAGGTCAAATGCTTAGGTGTGTTTCCAAGTGCCCTGGAATTTAGGAAATTGAGACATTACTGGTTGCACAACCAAAGAGAAGCACAAGCAAACTGAGCTCACAGTTGCGTTTTTTTTTTTTTTTTTATGATTGGTGGCTGCCAATGTACAGTAGATAACAAACAAAAGACTGATTCATCTCCCTCAATACTTTGATTTTTCTGTAAAAGTCTTTCAAGTCTATTCTTTTCTGACCAAATGCAATGTTTATTCTGAGCATTCTAACTATGAGAATGTTGCTTAAAAGTGAACAGTATATAACATATTATAGCAGTGCAGCCTTGCTTGGTGTAATAAAAGAAGAGTGTTTGATATCTCTTCCTTCATTCTCCTATGAAGAAAGCAAAAAAATTTGATGAACATATCTAAAAAGCTGATTCTTCACAAAACTTCCCATATGCCTACTCAGATAAGAGGATCATATGTATTAGTTAAGCCCACACACAGAAAATTGTCCACAGCCTTTCTCCTGAAAAAAAGAAAAAGAAAATATGACAGCTGTCATTTTATTAAATGTCATGAATGCTGCCTCAACTTTTGGATAGTGTGATCATGTTTTTAATGAATATGTCTAAATTGTTTGAGCAGGAGAGAAACGTGTGTCTATTCTGTAATGAACCACTGATATGTGTTGATGGAGTAGCTTTTGTGTTCACATGGATTCAATGGTGAAGCAACTTTGATGGTACATTCCTTTCAACTACATTTTTTTTAGCCATCCCCAGCTCCCTTGGTTTTGTCCATCTGTCCTTTATAGTTGTTCCTGAAAACCCTTCCCCCTTACCCCCACTATTCCCTACCACCTCCCCTCTGGTTACTCTGAGATTGTTCTTAATTTCAATGTATTTGATTGTACTTGATGTGCTTGTTTGTTTTCCTGATTAGAAAAACAAACTTAAAGGTGAGATCATATGGTATTTGTCTTTCAACACCTGGCTTATTTCACTTAGCACAATGCTCTCCAGATCCATCCAAGCTGTCACAAAGGGTAGGAGCTTCTTCTTTCTTTTTTGCTGCATAATATTCCATTGTGTAAATGTACCACAGTTTTTTTATCTACTCATTTACTGATGGGCACATAAGTTTCTTCCTCCAACACTTGGCTATTATAAATAACACTGCTATGAACATTGAGGTGCATAGGTTCTTATGGATTGGTGTTTCAGGGTTCTTAGGATATTATCCCAGCAGTGGAATTGCTGGGTCAAAAGGCAGTTCTATTTTCAATTTTCTGAGGAAATTCCATACAGTTTTCCACAGTGACTGCACCAGTCTGCATTCCCACCAACAGTGCACTAGGGTTCCCTTTTCTCCACATACTCTCCAACACTTGTTATTTGTTGCTTTGTTTGTGATGGCCATTCTGACCAGTGTCAAGAGCTATCTCATTGTGGTTTTAATTTGCATCTCTCTGATGGCTAGTGCTGTTGAGCATCTTTTCATATGTGTCTGGACCCTCTGCATGTCCTCCTTGGAGAAGTGTCTATTCAAGTCTTTTGCCCATTTTTTAATTGGGTTGTTTGTCTTCCTGGAGTGGGTGGAGTCATGTGAGTTCTTTATATTTTTTGGAGATTAAGCCCTTGTCCTAGGTATCATTGGCAAATATGTTTTCCCATACAGTTGGTTCTCTTTTTATTTTAATGCTGTTTTCTTTAGCTATGCAGAAGCTTTTTATTTTGATGAGATCCCATTTGCTTATTCTTTCCTTTATGTCCCTTGCTCTAGGGAATATGTCATTGAAAATATTGCTGTGTAGAATATCAGAGATTTTCCTGCCTATGTTTTCCTGTAGGATCTTATGATGTCACGACTTATATTTAAGTCTTTTATCTACCTTGAATTTATTTTTGCATGCGGTTTAAGTTACTGATCAAGTTTCATTTTTTTCCACGTTTAGCTGTACAGATCTCCCAACACCATTTGTAGAAGAAGCTATTTTTACTTCATTTTATGCTTCTGCCCACTTCAACTACAAATTAGAAGCAGAGGTTATCAGCCTTAGCTGCACATTATGATCACCTGGGGAGCTTTTTAAATATTCAGTACCCAGGCCACATCCTTTTTCATCTTGGACGATCATAACAAAACATCATGGACTGGGTGGCTTAACCAACAGAAATTTATATTCTGAAAAGTCTGAAGGCTGGAAATCCAAGATCAGGATCCCAGGATGGTTGGGTTCTGGAGAGAACTCTTTTCCTGGCTTGCCGATGGCCACCTTCTTGCTGTTTCCTCACATGATGGAAAGAAAAGTCTGATGTCTCCTCCTCTTTGTATAATGGCACCAGTTCTTTCCAGTTGGGGCTCCTCCCTTATGACCGAAATAATCACCATCTCGAAGATCCTTTCTCCAATACAGTCATGTGATGGAGGTGAGGGCCCCCACATATTAATTTTAGGGGAACACATTTCCATCCATTGAATACCCTAAACCAATTAATTAAGTCAGAGTTTCTGGGAATGGGGCCCAGATAGCAGTTTTTAAAGCTCTCAGGTGATTCCAATATGCAGCCAAAATGAGAACCACTAATTTAGAGCTCTGCTACAGAAACTGCAGCCCATAGCAGTTTCTGTAGCAATTGATCATCAGCATCAACATCACCTTGGAGCTCATGAGAAATACACTCTTGGGTCTCATCCCTGACTTACTGAATCAGAGCCTACTTTGTAACAGGATCCCCAGGTGATTCATGTGCACCATACAATTGTAGAAGCACTGATTGAGAGCATCTGACATATTTCTACTATAGAGGATCTTCTTCTTCTTTTTTTTTTTTAAATATTTTATTTATTTATCTTTAAGGGGGAAGGGAAGGAGAGAGGGAGAGAAACATCAATGTATGGTTGCCTTTCGTGGGTCCCCTGCTGGGAACTGGCCTGCAGGGAACTGGTCTGCAACCCAGGCATGTGCCCTGACTGGGAATCGAACCATGATTGTCTGGTTCGCAGGCCCGCGCTCAATCCACTGAGCTACACCAGCCAGGGCCTCTTCTTCTTTATATAGTTAAATACTTGCAACAATAGCTATGTGAGCTTTTTACTTACTACAGGCTTATCTCCAATACCAGGTGCTCGACTGTGCAGTCTTCTGACAATTGCTTGATGATACAGAGTATATGAGGTAGTGCACTGGGATCTAATCAGTTAGGTGCCATTCACACTGTTGGGTAACTGCAGATTCTCTTCTGAAAATGAGTACAATCCCCCTTTTCTTCCAAGTGACTGATTTGCTTTTGAATTGGTTTCACAGAATTATCTTCACTCAAAACCATTTACAGCTTCGTGGCAAGGTTATGGACTTCACTCAAATGGGTAGCTTAGTTTTTTATTGCTGAAGTTTTTGCTTATTAAGAGGGTTTACTACTACCCAATGTAGATGGTTTCTATAAGTGCTGGTAAAATTGCTCTTGCTTAGCTGTTTCTATGGTTTCCATATACATCAACTTCTTTTTCTGGTCTTGTTACAAGGTTGTTAATTGCATGGTGGTAAATGTTTCTCTGTGGCTCCAGCTACTCTGAACCTCCAGGTTTTCTTTGTTGTTGTAAAAATGTATTTTACTAGTTATGCAACTTTGCAGCATGGGATTTGGCTACGTTTCACCCTTAATACACCTGACCCAAAGATTTGTGTTGAAGTAAATAGGTTTTTATTAACATGGTTCCAATTTTGGGGAGGTTGAGAGCACTCCTACTCTGAACCCTTCTCTCCTACGAGACACAGGACTTCTCTTGGTCCCCAAACATTACAAGCCAAAACTACACCCAGAAGTTTTTCCTTTTCTTATCTGTCCTTTTGGAGTTTAAGCCAACCATGAAAACAGATCTCCATCCTCTCTGGAAACCCACAGCACTTGTAGGTTACAGAGTCACCATTTTCTCACAGCAGCTCTCCTTCAGGATCTGGGGTGTGCTGCTCTCAGTCTCTATGTTGTGGTCCAGGACCCATGTGCCATGCTGCACTGGATCATAGTATCCCAGAGTCTGGAGTCCAGCAAGGCATGTGTCCCAGTGTCAGACCCTGCCTCTACGAGTGGCTTCCATATACCAGGTAGGCCTGGAATATGTCTGGTCCCATGAGCATTCATCTCCATGTAGGGAGCAAGGGCCAGAGAACCAGGGTGTCCAAGCACACACCTTTGACCAAAAGTTCCAAGCCCAAGTGCCAGAAGCCAAGAGCCAAGAAAATGAGCTTTTCCCTGCCTCCTGTCTTCAAAGTCCTCTCTCCAGGAATCTGGAATCCCATGCACTCCAGAAGCCAGTGGGAATATCCAACTTTCCAACCAATGAGGGCCGTGGTTGGTCATACTTGCCTTTGCTCCTCCTCCTGTGAGGCTGCCTGGTTGTCAGGGTTACAAATGCAGTCTCCTTTACAGTTGATAGCTGCCTTCCTTATGCAATATGGGTGCCTTCTGCTAGTTCACTCTTTTCTGCCTTGGAGAAAACAGGGTACATTTAATCTGCAGCCTTGGCAGCTTTCCCTGCCTCTTTGCCTTTCCTGACAAGAGGGGAAGCAGTCCTGCAACAGATCTTGAAGTCCCCTGCCCAAACTGGGGTCCCTTACTTTTCAGCAACCTGTGGTCCTACCTATCCCATTACAGTTTCAGTTGGAGAGGATGAAAAAGTTGTGAAGATGGATGGCCATGATGGTTGTATAACAATGTACTTAATGTACATTATTACATTGTGTACATAATTACATAATATAATGTATATAATTAGATAATGTACATAAATGTACTTAATGCCACAGAACTGTACACTTTTCAATTTTATTTTTCAATTACAGTTTATGTTCAATATTATTTTCTATTATTATTAAGTGTACAGCATAGTGGTTAGAAAATCATGAGAACTGTACACTTAAAAATTGGTTAAAATGGTAAATTTTGTTATGCATTTTACCTCGATATTTAAAATGTAATGCATTTAGCCCTGGCTGGCATGGCTTGGTGGATTGAGCATGGGCTGCGAACCAGGAGTCACTGGTTCGATTCCCAATCAGGGCACATGCCTGGGTTGTGGACCAGGTCCCCAGTATGGGGTGTGGGAGAGGCAACTGAGGCAACTGTACATTGATATTTCTCTCCTTCTCTTCCCCTCTGTCTAAAAATGAATATATAAAAATATTTTAAAAATATAAAGCATTTTACTAAATGTGATGATATATCCTGATTTGGAACAGAAAAGGGGCATTAGTATAAAAACTGATGATATCTAAATAAAGCATATTTTGTTAATAGTAGCACAGCAAATTTAATTTCTTAGTTTTGATAAATGTACAATGGTTATGCAAGATGTTAACATTAGGGGAAATAGTGAATGGGGTATGAATTATATGGTAAATCTAAGATTATTTCAAAATAAAAGGTATATTAAAAAAAGAAAAAAAATTGATTCTATTATGACCTATCCTCTTAGAAAGGAGTTTGGAAGGGCAGAACAATCTGACAGAAGACAGCAAGAGCTAGAACTCTTTTCTTCCTCAGAGCTCGTATATTGAGCCTGTCAGAAATGATGTCAGCTAAGATGCAACTGAGCACCATCTCACCATGATACGATACTTTGAAAATCACTTGGTCAGAGGATGCTTTTCTTTCAGGTTCTAAGCTGTTATATATTCACCGAGATACACACTTTCCAACTGCATCACTGTAAGTATTAACTTCTCTTTGCTTCATTCCCCTTATATATAAAACATGAACGATAATAGTACCTCCTTCATAAGACTTTACTGAGCATTAAATAAGACCATTCTTATGAGGTGATTAGCACAGACCTGACATGCAATAAATTCTAGATATTATTATGAGCAAGCATTATAATATGTTTTATACATTTACATTTTTTGTGGACCTCTGTAGTAAGTTTCAGTTTTAATTTTTTACAATTTTTAAATTATTTATTATATGTACAATGTGCCCAATTCAGAAGTGTACAGCACAAATAATTTTTACAAAGATAACACACCCATGTAATCAACAACCAAATAAAAATATAGACCATTATCATAACCCCAGAATTCTCCCATATTTCCCTTTCCAGGTATTACCCACCACAATTAACTCCATTTGTTTTTGTTTCTATTAAGTTTCAAAGCTCCTTCCTCGTCCATCTGTCATAATTAAATATAATTTAGGGAATTGAACATGGTTCAAAAGTCAAAACCATATATTAATAATATCTTTCCTCCAATACCTAATTTAAAATAACATGTCCATTTATTTTAAAATAAGAATCACATGGTACTTTTGTCAGAAAATTACATGGATGGTAATTTCTGAAGCATTCACAGTTTCTTTAATAAAGTTCAACCAATATTAAGTAACCACATACTAACACAATAATCACAGTAGTGGAGAGAAAGCTGAACCAAAGACCTTTCTTCAGAGGTTCCAAGGCCAATTAGAGAAATATTTCTTAAGACATATAATTCTACCTCATGCACCTCTGAATATAATAGTAGAAGTACAAAATTCTGCATGTAAAATTACCATTCACAATAGCAACAACAAAGAAAACTTGTAACATATTTTTGTTGGTAATTCACCTAACAAAAAGCATATTGAACATTTTCCAGATAATTTTTTAAAAAATTCAAATAGACATAAAAGTTCTAAATAAGTAGTGGGATATACCATATTGCTAGATAGGATGACTTATCATTGTAAAGATGTCAATTTTACCCAAGTCCATCAATTCAATGTCATTCCAATAAAAATAACAGCAGAGTATTTTAAGAAACTTTAAACATTTATTTAAAAACTTATGAGAATAAATGTCTATGAATATCTAAGTCAGTTTTGCAAAAGAACAAATGAGAAACTTGCCCTTCTACAGTGTGAGACATCATCTTCATCTGTAGTCCTCGTACAGTAAAAGGCAAACAAACCAAAGAAATGGAATTTAGAACTCAGCAAATCTCAGCAAAAGAAGAATAGATTGTTTGGTATTGTGAAGAGTAGATCACTGTGTGACAGAGCTTCCCAATTAGTCTGTCACAATGCAAGTCACAAATGAATTATAGGAATGTGGAACTCTTGATCCCCTTGACTGTGTGTGGCAAGGAGAGACCATATCTTCTAAGTTTGTGACTTCCACCTCTGGCCTTGAGTGACCCCATCAGTTTACCACAATATGCTGAGAACATACTATCACATACTGTCTGTGTCACAACATGCAAAAGATTGAGAAGCACTGCTATATGGAGAAAAATAAAGCTGGATTGCTACCACAAATCACATGAAGATGATTGCTACCACAGGTCATGAAGATGACCTGTAGGTAGATTAAAAGCCCAAATGTAAAAGGTAAAACTATAAATGTAGAAGACTTTCTTTATAATTTCAAATGGTGTAGGGCTTCATAAATAAGACCCCAAAATACAAAACATAAGGAAAAATGTCATGAAATTTACTACATAAAACTTAAGAGTTTCAATTCAATGAAGGACACCATGGACAAAGTTAACAGACAGATGATAAAAGATATTTTCAATGTCTAAAACCGACAAGGCACTGATATCTAGCATGTCCAAAGAACTATGGTAAATTAACAAGAAAGGGCAGAAAATACAATAGAAATAAATGGACAAGGTATATTCACAGAATGGAAAACTCACTGAAGCAGAAATTGGCTTGGCTTACAAGCATATAAAGAGATGATCAATCTTATTAGTGTTCAGAGAAATAGAAATTAAAACAACAGTGAAATACCAAGTTAAACTGACCAAATAGACACAAATTAAAAAGTCAGATAATGCCAGTATTTATGAACATGTATGGGAAAAGGAATGCCCAGGTATTACTTGTGGGAGTATAAATTGGGATAGCTTTTTGAAGGGTGATATGGTAGCATTTATTGACAGTAACTATGCATATATTCCTAAAACCTAACAGTCTCATTCCTGAATAAGTATTCTGGCAAACTTCTCTATGATTCTAAAATGGGCTGTCTATGAGGATATTTATCACAAAATTATTTGTATAAGGGATTGGAGGCAAACTACATTGTCCACCAGTGAAAGAACATATATTTAACATGTGGTAAATGCATACTATGCATACCAACAAGTATTACAAGTAGTAAAGTAGTTGTGCAAGTACCAATATAGATCTTGAAAATGTTCTCTTAAAAAATAAGAAATAGAATGAGATCAATAACTCAATAATATTTACATCAATTTAAATACACATTTAAGGAATCTTGGGGAGATGGCAATGGAGTAAGACAAAGGATTTTGCTTTCCCCCATGTGCCAGAAAAAAACCAGGCTGATGTGCAGAGGAGGGCAGTGGATAGCTAACAGGGACCCAGCATATAGGAAGGTAGGACTCCAGAAATGGGAGCAGACTCTGAATGATGAGACGATGAGGAGAGGAGATGACTGCTGGTCAACAAGTTCTGAGGGAACAGCTCAGACACTGCAGGCCCTCCACCAGCTGCTGCCAGGGCCCAGGCCAGTCATCCTGGGTCTTTGGGAGCCCAGGGTTGGCAGCAAGGACCTTGAGAGAGAGTCAGTCATCAGCTCCCTCCCTGTGTGGCTGGGGGCAGACTGAAAAAGGCCAGGAGAGATCTGTTTGCTTGGAGTGCCAGGGAGAGGAGTGGGCATTAGGAAGCAAATCAGAGAGCTCTGATCACCCTTAGAGTCAGCCTATGCTGGCCGGTTTGGGGGAACTGAGAGTCGCCTGTGTGTTCCCCATTGCACTGGGCCTGGGCCTGGTCTGCCAGGTCTGCCGCAGACTCGGAGCCTGGGGCTGGCAGCAAGGTCCTTGGGAGAGAGCCAGTCATCAGCTTCCTCCCTACCCAGATGGGGCACAGATTGAAAAATGCCAGGAGAGATCTGTTTGCTTGGAGTGTCAGAGAGAGGAGTGGGCATTAGGAAGCAAACCAGAGAGCTTTGATCACCCATGGAATCAGTCTGTGGTCGCAGGCTTGGGAGAATTGAGAAGTGCCTGTGAGTTCCACCAAAGCACAGGGAAAGGTCCGCTCCCAAGCCTGTGAGAACAGGGAAGCCTGGCCAGGAGCGCTCGCTCACACCCGAGGCCAGGACTGGAAAATCTGCTCTCAGTGGGGTGCTGAGGAGAAGCACCAGTCTGGGTCTTGGGAGAGCACTGGTAAGACTGGCTGAGTTTACCAAGAAGGGAGGAAGGCCTCACTAATCGCCCCTCAGACTGCTGCAGCCAGTGAGACCAGAAAAAATGGTTTGCCCAACTGGACCCAACAAGAAGTTTTTTGTTTTTGTTTTGTTTTTGATGGTTTTTTTTTGCTTTTTTTTTTAATTTTTTTATTTATTTATCTTTAGAGGGGAAAGGAAGGAGAGAGCCAGAGAAACATCAATGTATGGTTGCCTTTCATGCATCCCCTGCTGGGAATTGGCCTGCAGGGAACTGGCCTGCAACCCAGGAATGTGCCCTGACTGGGAATCGAACTGCAATTGTCTGGTTCGCAGGCCCGCGCTCAATCCACTGAGCTACACCAACCAGGGCTTTTTTTTTGCTTTTTAAAAAATAATCTTTTATTTCTTTAACTTTACTATTGTTTTATCTTTCAATACTTTTACCCTCTCTCTTCTTCATTCTTGTTTTATTGCTTCTTCTTTTCTTTCCAAACCTACCGCTTTTTTCTCTCATCTGCTGCCTTTTTTTCCTTTTCACCCCATCACCCCCAAAGTAAGACAAAGACTTGGAACGGCAAAGAGACCAGAGTTGGACTCAAAGAGGGGGCATCCCAACAGTAGAGACAGAGAGACAAAATTCACTTTGATATAACAGAAAAACTACAAGTTACTGCATATTTGTATTTTTAAAATATTTTTGTCATTATTCTTACATCTTTTATTTTAATAGTATCTCTGTATTCCTCCTCTTTCTGTATAGTCTCCTTTACCTTGGCTGGATATATTTTATCACTTGACAGGTTTCCCCTGTCCCCTCAATCATAGTGTATTGCTAATTTACTGTGCTTTACCTCCACTTGCCCAGTTAGCACACTACTGAAGGTCCAATACTTCCTAATCTTGGTATATCATAGATTCTATCATACGATAGTTGCTCTAATATTATTGTAAATAATAGTTGTTACATACTATACAACATAATAGTTGTAACTACTACACAACACCCCCCTCAGATTTTAGCCCACTTCATTGTTGCCTGAACTATAATATTGTAGTAGTTAACGCTATTCTCCCTCACACTACACCTCTATTTACCATCCTTCATTCTCACCTTACCTCAGAATCTGACCTCCCTCAACTCACTCCTTTCTAGATCCAAATCACAAATCTTCCCTTCCCAACAAGAGCCTTATCTTCCTTCCATCCTTTCTGAAAAGTGGCTAGTTGGGTTGAAGATTCTGGTTATTGCTGTACATAGTCAGGGGATCACCCATCTCTTCTCTACCAGCTGCTACTGTAAATATCAAAGAATACTCTCCTGCTGTCATAAACCAGTCTGCCTTCCCCTCCAACTGATCACAAAAAAAGAATAGGTAGAAGCAGTGAACACCAGGATACCCAAAGAAGAGGAAACCCAACAACAAAAAAGCTCCAACAGATAACAAAAGAGGAAGGTGAAAGAGGGAGTGGAAACCACACAAACCTCAACCCAATACCTACCTGGAAATACAACTAAATAGCAGAGAAACTACCCAGGGCAAACAAGTGAACAAGAGCAAAAGAGAATCCTCAAAACCCTGTACATGCAGTAGAACAAGCTTCAACACAACCCACCCTCACCAGCACAGCAAATTAAAATGGGTAGTGGACAGAGGGACCATCAGTTCTCCAGCCGGTGGGAAGAACCCACAAAAAAAGACCCAGAAACAACAAAAACCCAAATACAAACGTAGAGCCAACATTAAGAACATCCCAAGACCACTCATCTGGGGAGATCAAGGAGACTACACCACTGAATCTCACAGGTATTATACCAAAGAAGTTGACACCATGATTCCAGGAAGCCAGAACAAATCAATTTAAGAAGCTGAAGCTAACAAGAAGAGTCTCACAAACAATGGGAAGACAAAAAAAAAAAAACAATCCCCCAATAAAAGGAAAGGAGGAAGTCTCAGAAAGAATGCTAGATGAAATAGAGGCAAGTCAGCTATCAGATAGTGAATTCAAAACACTGGTTATCAGGAAGTTCAAAGAGCTCACAATGAACTACCAGAAACTACAGGGGAGCTACAATGAACTCACTACAAACTAATATCAACATGAAAAAGGAAATAAAAACTATCAGCAAGGGCCAAGAGGAAATGAAAAATACAATTGCTGAACTGAAGAACACAGTGGAAGGAATCAAAAGCAGGATTGATGAACCAGAATATATGATAAGTGAGTTGAAGGACAAAGTAGAAAAAAAAACTCCCAGAAAGAGCAAGAAAAGGAAAAGAGGATCAGAAAGAATAAAGAGGGATTAAGAGAAATGCAAGACAATATGAAACATAATAATATCTGAATAATAGGGATACCAGAAGGAGAAGAAGAAGCACAATGGATAGAAAACCTATTTGAAACAGTAATGATGGAAAAATACCCAAATTTGATGAGAGGAAAAGTCACACAAATTCAGGAAACACAGAGTCCCAATCAAGAAGAACCCAAAGAGGCCCACTTCAAGGCACATCATCATTAAAATGGCAATATTCCAAGATAAAGAGAGAATCTTAAAGGCAGGAAGGGAGAAAAAGGAAGTAAAATATAGGGGAGCCCCAATAAGGTTAACTACTGACTTCTCAATGGAAACACTCCAAGCAAGAAGAGAATGGCAAGAAATATTCCAAGTGATGAGAACCAGAGGCCTTCAACCAAGGTTACTTTATCCAGCAAGGCTCTCAATCAAGATAGAAGGCCAAATAAAGAGCTTCCAAGACAAAAGAAGTCTAAGAGAATATGCCTCACAAAACCAGCTCTGCAAGAAATACTAAAAGGTCTGCTTTAAGAAAAGGAAGGAAAAGAGAGAGACAATGAGAAACACAGGTATAAAAATGACAATTAATGAGTACCTATCAATAATAACATTAAATGTAAATGGATTAAATGCTCCAATCAAAAGACATAGAATAGCTGAATGGATGAGAAAGCATGGCCCACATATTTGCTGCCTACAAGAGACCTACCTCAGGATAAAAGACATACACAGACTAAAAGTGAGGGGCTAGAAACAAATATTCCAAGCAAACGGCCAGGAAAAAAAAGCTGGGGTAGCAATACTCATATCGGACAAAATAGTCTTCATAAAAAGGGCCATAAAAAGAGACCCAGAAGGTCATTTCATAATACTCAAGGGAAGAATTCACCAAGAAGACATAAACATTGTAAATATATATGCACCCAACATAGGAGCACCCAAATATATAAAGAAAATCTTAGAGGACTTCAAGAAAGATATTGACAGCAAAACAATTATAGTTGAGGATTTTAACACCACACTTTCAAAAATGGACAGATCTTCCAAACAAATTATCCACAAAGAGTTGTGGAATTGAACAACGTCCTAGATGAAATGGACTTAACTGATATATATATAGAACCCTTCATCCCAAAGAAGCTAAATACACATTGTTTTCAAATGCACATGGAACATTTTCAAAGATAGACTAAATCATAGGTCATAAAACAAGCCTCAACAAATTTAAGAAAATTGAAATCATACCGAGCATTTTTTTCCAATCACAAGGGACTGAAACTGAAAACCAGCCCTGAGAGAAAAGACCCAAAACATTCAAAATCATGGAGATTGAATAGCATGCTATTAAACAACAATGGGTCAAGAATGAAATTAGGGAAGAAATCAAAAAGTTTCTGGAAACAAATGAAAATAGACTCAGACCAACCCAAAACTTATGGGACACAGTGAAGGCCATCCTGAGGGGGAAGTTCATAGCAATACAGGGTCACCTAAAGAAGATAGAAACATTTCAGACAAACAACCTAACCCCATGCCTGCAAGAACTTGAGGAACACCAACAAAGACAGCCCAGAGCAAGTAGAAGGAAGGAAATAACCGAGATCAGAGCAGAATTAAATGACATAGAGACTAAAAGCACAATTCTAAAAATCAATGAATCCAGGAGCTGTTTTTTTGAAAAGGTAAACAAAATATACAAGCCATTAAGCAGCCTCATCAAGAAGAAAAGAGAGAAAACCCAAATAAACACAATAATAAATGAAAGAAGAGAAATTACAACTGACCCCACTGAAATACAAAGGATTGTAAAAAATTACTATGAAGTACTGTATGCCAAGAAATTTGAAAACTTAGGTGAAATGGACAAACTTCTAGAAAAATATAATCTTCCAAAACTCAATGAAGAAGACGCAGGAAGCCTGAACAAACCAATAACAGCTGACAAAACTGAAGCAGTAATCAAAAAGCTTCCAACACACAAAAGCCCTAGACCAGATGGTTTCACAGAATAATTCTACAAAGCATTTAAGGAAGAGCTAACTCCTATTCTTCACAGGCTATTCCAAAAAATCTAAAATGATGGAAGACTCCCAAACTCTTTTTATGAGGCCAGCATCATCCTAATCCCAAAACCAGATAAATATACAACAAAGAAAGAAAACTTCAAGCCAGTATCACTGATGAACACAGACTCTAAAATCCTCAACAAAATATTGTCAAACCACATCCAACAAAACATTAAAAAGATCATTCACCATGACCAAGTGGGATTCATCCCAGGGATGCAAGGACGGTTCAATATTCGCAAATCAGTGAATGTAATACATCATATAAACAAAAGCAAAAATAAAAGTCACATGATCAGATCAATAGATGTGGAAAAAGCTTTTGATAAGGTACAACACCCATTCATGATAAAAACACTCAGCAAAGTGGAAATAGAGGAAGCATTCCTCAATATAATTAAGGCCATATATGAAACACCTACAGCCAACATCATATTCAATGGACAAAAACTAAAAGCTTTTCCACTAAGATCAGGAACAAGACAAGGTTGTCCACTTTCACCACTTCTATTCAATATAGTATTGGAAGTTTTAGCCACAGCACCCAGACAAGAAGAGGAAATAAAAGGCATCCAAATCAAAAAGGAGGAAACAAAACTGTCATTGTTTGCAGATGGCATGATAGTATACATGGAAAATCCTATAGACTCTACCCCAAAACTGCTTGACATAATAAATGAATTTGGCAAAACAGCAGGATCCAAAGTCAATATCCAGAAATCAAAGGCATTTTGGTATACTAACAATGAAACAGCAGAAGCAGAAATCAAGAAAATAATCCCATTTGATATAGCAAAAAATAAATAAATAAAATACCTAGGAATAAACCTAACCCAGGAGGTAAAAGACCTATATACAGAAAACTATACAACGCTGAAGAAAGAAATCAAGGAACACAAAAACAAATGGAAACATATACAGTGTTCATGGATTGGAAGAATTAACATCATCAAAATGTCCATACTACCCAAAGCAATTTACAGAGTCAATGCAATACCTATTAAAGTACCAATGCCATACTTTACAGACATAGAACTCTTCAAAAATTGATATGAAACCAAAAGCGACCCCAAATAGCAGCTGCAATTTTGAGGAAGAGGAACAAAGTAGGAGGGATCACAATACCTGATATCAAAATGTATTACAAGGCCACTGTAATTAAAAAAAAAGCCTGGTACTGGCATAAAAACAGGCACATAGACCAATGGAACAGGACAGAGAGCCCAGAAACAAACCCAAATCTCTACAGCCAATTAATATTCAACAAAGGGGATGGCAGCAGAAAATGGATTAATAATAGCCTCTTTGACAAATGGTGTTAGGAGAACTGGACAGCTACTTGCAAAAAAATGAAACTCGAGCACCAACTTACACCATACACCAAAATAAATTCAAGGTGGATAAAAGACTTAAATATAAGCTGTGACACCATTAAAGTCCTAGAGGAGAACATTGGCAAGAAAATCTCAGATATTTCACGCAGCAACTTTTTTACTGATATGTCCCCTAGAACAAGGGACATAAAGGGAAGAATAAACAAATGGGATCACATCAAAATTAAAAGCTTCTGCATGGCTAAATAAAACAGTATTAAAATAAAGAGAACCAACTGTATGGGAAAACATATTTGCCAGTGATACCTCAGACAAGGGTTTAATCTCCAAAATATACAAAGAACTTACATGACTCCACTCCAAGAAGACAAGCAACCCAATTAAAAAATGGGGAAAGGACTTGAACAGAAATTTCTCCAAAGAGGACATACGGAAGATCCAGAGACACATGAAAAGATGTTCCATATTGCTAGCTATCAGAGAGATGCAAATTAAAACCACAATGAGATACTACTTTACACCAGTTAGAATGGCCATCATAAAGAAAACAAACAACAAGTGTTGGAGAGGTTGTGGAGAAAAAGGGACCTTAGTTCACTGTTGGTGAGATTGCAGACTGGTACAACCACTATGGAAAACAGTATGGAATTTTCTGAGAAAACTAAAAATGGATCTGCCTTTTGACCCAGCAATTCCACTGCTAGGATTACATCCTAAGACCCCTAAAACACCAATCCAAAAGAGCCTATGCACCCCAATGTTCATAGCAGCACAATTTACAATAGCCAAGAGTTGGAAGCAACCTAGGTGCTCAGCAGTAAATGAATGGATCAAAAACTATGGTACATATACACAATGGAATTCTATGCAGCAGAAAGAAAGAAGGAGCTCCTACCATTTGCAACAGCATGGATGGAACTGGAAAGCATTATGCTGAGTGAAATAAGCCAGGTGTTGAAAGACAAATACCATATGATCTCACCTTTAACAGGAAGCTAAACAACAAAACAAACAAGCAAGCAAAATAAAAACAAAGACACTGAAATAGAGAACGAGGAGACAGTTACCAGAGGGGAGGGAATTTCAAGGGAAAAAGGTGAAGGATCTACAGTAACTAGTATAAAGGACACAGGACAACAACTAATGGGGATGGAAATGGGAGGAAGGTGGGGAGCACTGTGGGGATGGGCTGGGATGGGAGTTAAAGATAGAAAACTGTACTTGAACAATAATTAAATTTAAAAAATAGTATTGAAAAGTTATACAAATATATAGTATTCAATAGGAACACACTTGGTATAATTAGATGATGTAGCTTTCTAATAAATATATGTGTTGTTTTTTCTTATAAAAATAAGTACACATTTACACATGAATTACCAGATATAAATATGGATATAGATGGAGATTTTATATAAATATAGATTATATCAATTATACATAGGTATAGATAGACATAGACATAGACATAGACATAGACATAGACATAGACATAGACATAGACACATATATCCTGAACTTACATAGTTACATCAAATACTTTAGAGAAGTTTCCCGTGAAGGGACAAGAATGAGAGTAGGGATTTGGATAAATGAAAATAATAAATATAAAAGGAGGAGCATTATCCAGACTAATGGTGATATTTTGCCATAAACTGAAGGGTTATAATTATTGAATAATTCAGCACGCTACAGCTGAATACCACAGCAAATAAGAAAATTAGTGTTAGAGTAAGAGATACATTAATTCTGGCCAGGGAAATCTGAGAAGTCTTTTTGGAAGAAGTCAGATTTGAGCTGAACTTTGAAGGATGGACAGAGCTTGGTAGAGTATTGTGAAAGAGATTAATTTTGGCAAGGAAACCTCTTGGTTGGAAGCCATCTGATGAGAGAGTGCAGGATGAATTTAAGTATCAACAAGGAGTCCATTATGCCTGGAGACTAGAGCAGGTAGGGGTGTTCAGTGAAAAATAAGCCTGCAAATGTAGCGGGAGCTGAACAGTAAATGACTTTCAATGTCTGGTTAAGACTTATGGGTTTCATTTCAACAGTAGTAAGGACTGATTTACAGTTTGGGGCAGAGGAGCAAAAGGATCAGGTATAGCAAGATTACAGTCCAGAGTGTTAGATAGATTGCAGCAAAGTTTAACTGGACAGAGAAATAACTTCCAGAGGCTGTTGTCACTATGCAGATGACAGCTAATAAGGGACTGAACAAAATTCTGGTTATTGGTCCTTAAAAGAACCAGTAGAAATGGGGTGGATATGTATTTGGGAAATTGACAGAACCTGAAAAATAAGTTACAGTGGTGTCTCATCCTCATAGATGAGGTGTTAGAAACTGTAGGAGGTGGATTAAATTACTGAGAGGAGCAAGACCCTTTGGGCAGAATGGAAGGGGCTAGTGAAGGGGAATGTAAAAGGATAAAATTGACTGAACAACTCATAGTACTGTGCAATGAAAGCCAAAGAGAGAGTTTAAGAAGAGGGTAAAAAGTGTTCAGCTATGGCAAATATCATAAAGAAGTTCTGTGAGATTAGACTTTGGCCAAGGTCACTTGTAATGTTCTGGAGAGTACTTTTGAGAGAGGAGTTTGTAGGCTCTGATTGCCAAGAGTTGGGGAGAATGGTAGGAGACAAAGTGGAGGCAGTGAGTTTTGGCTAGTCTATCAAAAAGTTTGTTCTGGGTGGGTAATGGAGAGATATAGTGGAGGGAAAAGTAGTCAGGTGGCCAGAGGAAATTTTTTTTTAATTTTAATTTTCAGTGTCTGCTAGAACAGAGTATGTTTTAAAGATCAAAGGAAAGCAACCAGTGCAGAAAATGTAAGGGAGATTGATGAGAGTTACTGAAATGATGTCTTAAGAGTTAGGAGAATCTGTCTGAACCCCACAGAAGCCTACCTGGCAATGCTCATTGAAAGCTAGCCTTGCTGTGCCTTGATTTGACTACATCATTCTCCTGATCATGCTCATTTGCTTTGCTTTTGGGAGACATTCCCTCTCTCAGATTTAGTTACTGAAGCTTCCCTTCCTGAATATACTCCTTTCCTTTTTCTTCTAGGTTCCAGAGACTGGTTGAAACTATACTAACAAAGAAACCCCTCTTTGTCAGTCAGCAAGTCAAGAGAAATAATTAGCTGCTAGGTTCTCAGGCCAAAAGACCAGAAGTACTCAAAGCCTTGAAGGAGAAAGTACTCAAAGGTTTCTTTACCACACTTCTTTAGAGGACAATTGTTGCTGTGCCAGGATTCACTGGGAACTTTATAGAATTCTCTGTTAATTTTTTCTGAAAGATTGCCAACAAAAGATCTAGAAGCTTTTAAAATCCTCATAAAACCAGAGAATAAAAAAAGTGGTGATGGCTGGAAAAATACAGGGTGTATGGGGCTTCCTGCCTAGTTAACCTCCCAAACCAGATCCCTAAACTGGCCATCTCACTTTTCATGTCTTTCTCCCTGAGGTCCTAAGTTTTGGCTCATTTAGCTTCCTTTTCCCACTGCCACATCCTCCTTCCACAACTTCTCACCTAGATTTATCAGAATAGTGTTCTGATTTATCCTAGTTCTGCTTTCTATGGGATCCAGGTAATTGTTTTAAGTTGTTTAAAGTGCTTACTTACCCTGCTACTATCTCTAAGAAAAAAGTTGGTCAGAGTGAGATATAACAAAAATGTGAATGACACTATGGAAGTGGAGAAGGCAAAAAGAACCAAAGACTGAAAAATAGGAGTCTTCTGTGAGCTATGAACATGTGAGCTAACTGCTTCCCTTCTTACAAGTGCCATTGACTCTGCCCTGGGAATTGGCACCATTATCTCTGCATCAGCCTAACACATATTTTTTTCTATTTATTTTTAAAAACTTTTATTGTATTTTCCCATTATCATTTAGTCCCTTTATACCCCCATGCCCCCTCAATCACCACACTGTTCTCCATGTCCATGAGTCCTTTTTTGTTTTTGTTCAATTCCTCTAACATTACCCCCTTAGCTGTCAACCCAATCTCAATCTATGAGTCTTTCTCTAATATGCTTATTATTTCAGTTTGCTCATTAGATTCCACATGTCAGTGAAATCATGTGGTATCTGTCTTTCTCCTAATGGCTTATTTCACTTAGCATAATGTTCTCCAGATCCATCCATACTGTCACAAAGGGTAAAATTTTCTTTTTTATGGCTGAGTAGTATTCCATTGGATAAATGTTCCATAGTTATATTATCCACCAATATATTGATGGACACTTGTGCTGTTTCCATATCTTGATGATTGTAAATAATGCTGCAATGAACGTAGTGATGCTTATGTTCTTTCAAATTAGTGTTTTGGGTTCCTTCAGATATATTCCCAAAAGTGGAGTCACTGGGTCAAGAGACAGATCCATTTTTAATTTTTAAAAATATTTTCTTTATTTATTTTTTGAGAGAGGGGAAGGGAAGGAGAAAGAGTGGGAGAGAAACATCAGTGTGTGGTTGCAACTGGCCTGCAATCCAGGCATGTGCCCTGACTGGGAATCGAACCACGATACTCTGGTTCGCAGGCCCGCGCTCAATCCACTGAGCTACGCCAGCCAGGCCATTTTTAATTTTTTTAAGTATCTCCACACAGCTTTCTACAGTGGCTGTACCAATCTGCATTCCCACCAACAGTGAAAAAGTGTTCTTCTTTCTCCATATCCTCACCAGTAGTTGGTTTTTTGTTTGTTTGTTTGTTTGTTTGTTTTATTGATGATAGCCATTTTGAAAGGTGTGAAATGACATCTCATTGTGGTTTTAATTTGCATTTCTCTGATAATTAGTAACATTGAGCATCTTATGTTTATGGGCCACCTGTAAGTCCTCTTTGGAGAAGTGTCTATTCATGCTCTTTGCCCTTTTTCATTGTTTTTTTTTGGGGGGGGTTGTTTTATAAGTTCTTTATGAATTTTGGATATTTACCCCTTATTAGATGTTTTGACAAAAATGCTATCCCATTCTGTGAGTTGTATTTTTATTTTATTGATATTTTCCTTTATAGTGTAAAAACTTTTTAGTTTGATGTAGTCCCACTCATTTATTTTTTCTTTTGTTTCCCTTGCCTGGGGAGATATATCCAATAAAATGTTTCTACAAACAATGTCTGAGATTTTGCTGCCTATGTTTTCTTTTCAGATTTTTATAGTTTGAGGTCTAACATTTAAGTCTTTCATTTTTTTAAATTTATCCTTGTGTGTGGTGTAAGAAGGTGGTCTAGTTTCATTTTTCTGCATGTATCTGGCCAATTTTCCCAATACCACCTATTTGTTAAACTTTCTTTAGCCCATTGTATGTGCTTGCTTCCTCCGTTGAATATTAATTGGCTAAAATAGTGTGCATTTGTTTTGGGGCTCTCTATTCTGTTCCACTGATATATTCTTCTGTTTTTATACCAGTACCATGCTGTTTTGATTACTATGGCCTTATAATATAGTTTGATATTAGGTAGCATGATTCATCCAATTTTGTTGTTTCTCAGGATCGCTGTTGCTACATGAAGCCTTTTGTGGTTCCATACACATTTCTGAAATATTTGTTCTAGTCCTATGAAATAAGTCAGGAAAACTTGATAGTAATTGCATTTTATCTATAGACTGCTTTGGTAGCACTGACATTTTAATGATGTTAATGCTTCCTATCCATGAACACAGTATGTGCTTCCACTTATTTGTATCTTCTTTCATTTCTTTCTTCAGTGTCTTGTAATTTTCCAAATATAGGTCTTTTACATCCTTGGTTAGGTTTATTTTCAGGTATTTTATTCTTTTTGTAGCAATTGTGAATATGATTGTTTTCTAATTTACCTTTCTATTAGTTTGTTATTGGCATATGGAAATGCAACTAATTTCTGGATTTAATTTCATATGCTGCTTCTTTGCTGAATTAATTTATTCCATCCAGAATTTTCATGGTGCAATTTTTGGGGTTCTCTATGTACAGTATCATGCCATCTGCAAATAAACACAGTTTTACTTCTTCTTTTCCAATTATGGTGCCTTTTATTTGTTCTCCTTGTCTGATTGCTGTGGCTAGGCTTCAAGTGCTATGATAAATAAGATAGGTGAAAGCAGACAAAGCTGTCTTGTTCCAGTCTTAAGGGGATTGCTTGGGTTTTTGGTTGGATTTTGTTTGTTTGTTTGATTTTTGCCCATTGAGTATAGTGCTGGCAGTGGGTTTATCATACATGGTCTTTATTATGGTCAGGTATGGTCCATCTATTCCAGATGGCTGAGGGTTTTTTAATCATAAATTGGTGCCAAATTTTATCAAATGCTAAAGCCACAAGGGAGGTTGATTCCATTGGAACAAAATAGATAGAAAACTGTTTCATCTTTGGCTGTCACAACCAGCTCTGCCTGCCCTGGAAATACTGCTTCAAAAGCCTAAGTGACTAAACATGGACAAAATCAATGAAGATACTTTTCTTTGGGGACAACTGGTCACTTGACTCAAAGGACTTTAAGAAACTTTTCCAAACTTTCAAAAAACTATAATTCAATTTCCACCAAGATGGAGGTAGATGGAAGCACTGCACCTTCCAGCACAACTAGGTTTAAAATCAACAAAGTTTTAGCAACAAAAACGCAGCCAAACCACAGAAAATTGAACTACATGGAAGTCTGACAACAACGAACCCTTCAGCCAAACTGGTAAGAGGGGCAGAGCCAGCAGCAGAGTGGGGTCAGGCAGGAAAGATCCACTGGACTCACCCGGGTGCGCAACCCGGGTGCACCAGCAGCCATGGGCGGAGCTCAGGTGTGGAGAAGCAGGCGGACCCACTGAGGGTGCGAGGCATTGGACCCACTGAAGACTGATTGTGATCACACATTCGTGCGCAGATAAACCAGTGAAGGAGCTAGCAGTGAGACAGACCAGGCAGGCCCCAGTGGCGAGAAGTGGCAGAGGGGACCGCCATTGTCCCTCTCTGACCACACCGCCACATACAGCGTCACAAATCAGCAACCTGGGTGGCCCCGCCCCGGTGAACAACTAAGGCTCCGCTCCTCATACATAACAGGCACAAACAGATCAAAACATGGCTCAAGAACATCTCAGAGCCCCAGAGTCAATAAATCTAAGCAATGAAGAAATAGCCAAACTTTCAGATGCACAGTTCAAAACACTGGGGATCAGGATGCTCACAGAACTGGTTGATTTTAGTCACAAATTAGAGGAACACATTAAAGCTAAACTAATTAAAATAAATGGAAATACACAGGAAACCAATAGTAATGGAAAGGAAACTGGGACTCAAATCAAAGGAGTGGACCAGAAGGAGGAAAAAATGACCAAACAGAAAAGGATGAAGAAACAAGAATTCACAAAAATGAGGAGAGGCTTAGGAACCTTCAGGACATCTTTAAACTTTCCAACATCCAATTATAGGGGTACTAGAAAAGGAAGAGGAAGAGCAACAAGTGGAAAACTTATTTGAACAAATAATAAAGGAGAACTTCCCCAATCTGGCAAAGAAAATAGACTTCCAGGAAATCCAGGAAGCTTAGAGAGTCCCAAAGAAGTTGGACCCAAGAAGGAACACACCAAGGCACATCATCATTACATTAGCCAAGATTAAAATGAAGGAGAGAATCCTAGAAGCAGCAAGAGATAAGGGGACAGTCACCTACAAAGGAGTTCCCATCAGACTGTCAGCGGATTTCTCAAAACACACCTTACATGCAAGAAGGGGCTAGAAAGAAGTATTCCAAGTCATGAAATCCAAAGACCTACATCCAAGATTGATCTATCCAGCAAAGCTCTCATTTAGAATGGAAGGACAGATAAAGTACTTCTCAGATAAGATCAAATTCAAGGAGTTCATCATCACCAAGCCCTTACTATATGAAATGTTAAAGGGACTTACTTAAGAAAAAGAAGATAAAAAAGATGAACAGTGAAAGGACAGCAAACTCACAGTTATTAAGAACCACACCTAAAACAAAAGGACAGCTAGAGGACAGCTAGATCAGGAGAGAACCGTAGAAATGAAGATCACATGGAGGGTTAGCAACAGGGGAGTGGGAGAAGAAGAAGGGGGGAGAAGGTACAGAAAATAAGTAGCATAGACAGTAGGTAGAAAATAGATACGGGGGAGGGCAAGAATAGTATGGGAAATATAGAATCTAAAGAACTTGAGACATGTGGTCATAAACTGAAGGAAGGGGAATGGTTGGGGAGGGGGTGTGCAGGGTGGAGGGGAATGAAGGGGGAAATAGAACAACTGTTATGGCATAATCAATAAAATACATTTTTAAAAAATTTAAAAAAAAAGAAAAGAATTCTTTTTTCTGGCCTTCTTATATAACCAAAAGGAGGACAACAACAAATTTAGAAACAAAAAACAACCCAAAATGACAGAAAATTGAACTGTATGGAAGTCTGACTACCAAGTAGTTAAAGAAGAAACATTCATTCACATTGTTAGCAGGGTCAGAGAGGGGCAGCCAGGGCAGAGAGAACATGCAACAAAACAGCAGCTAGAGGACCAGGTGGGTGAGGCGGCCGCTGGCAGACTGGTGGTCCACTATCAGATGTGGATAAACCAGGAGGAACAACAGACAGACAATGCAACTCAGGATTCCAGCATGGAGAAATAAGGCCTCAAAACCTTTGGCTATAAAGATCTGTGGGAATTTCAGCACCAGGAGAAACTCCCAGCCTCACAGAAGTGTTTGTTAAAGAGACCTACAGAGTCTTAGAACATACACAAACCCATTTACCCAGGAATCAGCACCAGAAGGGACCAACCAAGTTGCTTGTGGGAAGGCAGGAAGTGACTGAAAGCCATCTGAGAGCTGAGCAATCAGCATTGTTCCATTTTGGACCCCTCCCCCATATATAGCACCACAATACAGTGACGTGGGTTTCCCCACACTGATGAATGACTAAGGCTCCACTCTAGAGCATAACAGGCAGGCTGAGACAAAAAATATAGAGCAAAGGAAAGAACAGAGCAAATCTCCAAAAATACAACTACACAATGAAGAGATAGCTAACCTATCATATGCAAACTTCAAAACACTAGTAATCAGGATATTCACAGAAATGGTTGAGTATGATCGCAAAGTAGAGGAAAGACTGAAGACTATGCAGAGTGAAATAAAGCAAAATATACAGGGAAGCAACAGTGAAGGGAAGGAAACAGGGACTCAAAATGAGTTGGAGCCCTGGCTGGTGTAGCTCAGTGGATTGAGCACACGGTTGTGAAGCAAAGGGTCACCGGTTTGATTCCCAGTCAGGGCACATGCCTGGGTTGCCGGCCAGGTCCCCAGTAGGGGACACATGAGAGGCAACCACACATTGATGTTTCTCTCCCTCTCTTTCTCCTTGCCTTCCCCTCTCTCTAAAAATAAATAAATAAAATATTTTAAATGAGTTGGAGCAGAAGGAAGAAGTAAACATTTGACCAGAACAGAATGAAGTAACAAGAATGCAAAAAAATGAAAAGAGGCTTAGGAAACTGTGGGATGACTTTTAATATTCCAACATCTGAATCATAGGGGTGCAGGAAGGAGAAGACAAAGAGCAAGAAATTGAAAAATTATTTGAAAAACTAATGAAGCAGAACTTCCCCAATCTGGCAAAGGAAATAGACTTCCAGGAAGTCCAGGAAACTCAGAAAGTCCCAAAGAAATTAGACCCAAGAAGCACACACTAAAGCACATGATAATTACATTACCCAAGATTAAAAATGAGGAAAGAGTATTAAAAGCAGAAAGAGAAACAGAGACAGTTACCTACAAAGGAGTTCCCATAAGACTCTCAGCTAATTTCTCAATAGAAACCTTACAGACAAGAAGGGGATAGTAAAAAGTACTCAAAGTCATGAAAGGCAAGGACATACATCCAAGATTATTCTATCCAACAAAGTTATCATTTAGAATGGAAGGGCAGATAAAGTGCTTCTCAGATAAGGTCAAATCCAAGGAGTTCATCACCAGCAAGCCCTTATTATATAAAATTTTAAAGCGACTTATCTAAGAAAAAGATGAAAAATGTGAACAGTAAAATGACAAACTCACAACTATCAACAACTGAGCCTAAAAATCACAAACAAAAACAAACTAATCAAATGACTAGAACTGGAACAGAATCACAGAAATGGAGATCACATGGAGAATTATCAGTGGTGATGGTGAGGTGGAGAAATGGTGGAAAAGATACAGGGGATAAGAAGCATAAATGGTATGTACAAAATAGATGGGGGGATTAATACTAAGAAATGGAGGAGCTGAAGAACTTATATGAACAAAAAAGAGAGATGACCCAAATAAACACAATAAAAAGTGAAAGGGGAGAGATTACAACTGATACCACAGAAATACAAAGGGTGGTAACAAATTGCTACAAGGAACTATATGCCAAGAATTTTGAAAACCTGGGTGAAATGGACAAATTTCTAGAAAAATAAAATCTTACAAAACTGAGTGAAGAAGAAGCAAAAAGCCTAAACAGACCACTAACACCTGATGAAATTGAAGCAGTAATCAAAAAGCTTCCAACACACAAAAGCTCTGGACCAGATGGTTTCACAGGAAAATTCTACAAAGCATTTAAGGAAGAGCTAACCCCTGTCCTTACACAGACTATTCCAAAAAAAAATCCAAGAAGACAGAAGACTTCCAAATTCTTTTTATGAAGCCAGTATTTTTCTAATCCCAATACCAGATAAAGACAGAACAAAGAAAGAAAATTATAGGCCGATATTTCTGATGAACATAGATGCTAAAATCCTCAACAAAATATTGGCAAACCACATCCAGTAAAGATCATACACCACAACCAAGTGGGATTCATCCCAGGGATGCAAGAATGATGCAATATTCACAAATCAATAAATGAAATACATTATAGAAAAACATTTGATAAGGTACATGACCCATTTAGGATACAAACACTTAGCAAAGTGGGAATAAAGGGAGTATTCCTCAACATAATAAAGGCTGTACACAAAAGACCTACAGCCAACATCATACTTAATGGGAAAAAACTAAAAGCTTTTCCACTAAAACAAGACAAGGATGTTCGCTTTCACCCCTCTTATTCAATGTAGTATTGGAAATCCTAGCCACAGCAATCAAACAAGAAAAAGAACTAATAGGCACCCAAATTTGAAAGCAGGAAGCAAAACTTTCAGTGTTTGCAAATGGCATTACAGTATACATGGAATATCCATGGATTCCACCAAAAAAATTCTTAAAGTAATAAGTGAATTTGGCAAAACAGTGAGATACAAAGTCAATATTCAGAAATCAAAGGCATTTTTGTACACCAATGATGAAATATCAAAAATAGAAATCATGGGGAAAAAATCTCATTTGATATAGCAACAAGAAAAATAAAGTATTTAGGAATAAACATAACCAAAGAGGTATAAGACCTGTACTCAGAAAACTATACAACACTGAAGAAAGAAATTCAGAAAATCACAAACAAATGAAAGCATGTGCCATGTTCATGGATTAAAAGAATTAACGTAAAAATGTCATACTACCCCCCAAAATTTATAGATTCAATGCAATACCTATTAAAGTACTAGTGACATATTTCACAGATATAAAAGAAACATTTGAAAAATGTATATGGAACCATAAATGACCCTGAATACCCTTAGCAATTTTGAAAAAGAAGAACATAGTGGGAAAGATCACAAAACCTGATATCAACTATTGCAAGGCCACTGGAATCAAAGCAGCCTGCTACTGGCATAAGAAGAGAATAGAGAGCCAAGAAATAACCCAAGTCTCTATGGTCAATTAATATTCAACAAAGGGGGCAAAAGCATAAAATGGAGTAACAGTAGCTTCTTCAACAAATGGTGTTGGGAGATCTGTACAGCTACATGCAAAAAAAAAAAATGAAACTTCACCACTAACTTAAAGCACATGCAAAAATAAATTCAAGGTAGATAAAAGACTTAAATATAAGTCGTGACACCATAAAATCCTACAGGAAAACATAGGCAGGAAAATCTCTGATATTCTACACAGCAATATTTTCAATGGCATATTTCCTAGAGCAAGGGACATGAAAGAATAAGCAAATGGGATCTCATCAAAATAAAAAGCTTCTGCATAGCTAAAGAAAACAGCATTAAAATAAAAAGAGAACCAACTGTATGGGAAAACATATTTGCCAATGATACCTAGGACAAGGGCTTAATCTCCAAAAAATATAAAGAACTCACATGACTCCACCCACTCCAGGAAGACAAACAACCCAATTAAAAAATGGGCAAAAGACTTGAACAGACACTTCTCCAAGGAGGACATGCAGAGGGCCCAGACACATATGAAAAGATGCTCAGCAGCACTAGCCATTAGACCCCACAACTCAAGGGGATGCCCCCAACTGCTGAAATATCCCTCTGTAATTTCAGTTGCCTCCAATAGGAGCCCAGCTAGCCCTCTCATGACTCCTCTGCACTCCCTACCAGTCATGTTGTGGTGAAATGGTTTCTTCTGTCTGTCCATGGTTGTAAGGCTTCTCTCCAGGTAGCATTCTGTTGGTTATTCAGGATGCTTTGTCTACAACTTGGTTGTAATTCCAAATTGGTACTGGGAGGAGATCAGCATAGCTTCTGCTTACTCCTCTGGCATCTTGGGTTTCTTGGAATGAATCTAAACCATCTCCATTTGAGTTGGACACTAGACCCAACAACAAGGTTGTCAGTCTGGCAGAAATGTGGCATTGGTAACAGTCTGTTGGATTTTCTGCATGTGTGGATTTCTAGGTTGCTTTGTCTGGGCCCCAATGTTTCTTGACAGAATGGACTCAAGTACTACATGCAGTACATAATTCATGTCTATATATAACTAGTTCAGACTTATCACTTTGAGCAAGGACAAATTTTCTAATAAATCATTTGTTTATCAGGCATTGCTAGTTCCTCTACAGCTTACTCTCCATCATGGGCCCTGAGATTAGCTATGTCAACAATGCTCTCCTGTCCTTCTTTTTGACTTACCCCTTTACCTCAGCCCTAGTACTTCTGATTAATGTGCCAGTGTCCAACTCTGGAAAACTCCACCTGCTTATCCTGCTTCTTTTCCTGGGCTGTCAAGTATTGTTTGAGGAAGCTTATCCCACAAACACCTGTTTTCAAGTGTCAGCAGAAGCCTCAGAACAATTTGGTAGCTTTTTCATACTTTTTTTAACAATTGACTTCCTGTAATGTTCTCCACAGTATCTCTTTCTGGCCCTTCCCTGTTGTCCCTATTTCAACTACCTTCACTCTTAACTCACTTCCTACATTTATTGAAAAAAAAATGAGGTCAATTTGAAATGGACTTTCTCCACTTCCCTCATACATAGTCAAATTCACTCTGGACCTTTTTCTTTATTCATCCTCCTCCATTCTCTACTTTGGAGGAGTAAAAGCCTTTTCTTTGTCTTTAAGACAAACTTGTCAACATTCCTTGTGTTCAGAATCATATCCTTCCTCACTTCCTCTGCATTATGTGTACACAACTCATCTTTCTACCTCAGGCTGAGAGATCGAGGCTCATGTTACATTCATTCCTGTGTTCCCAACATGTAGCACCATGGCTGGCACATAGTAAGCACTTGTAAATGTTTACTGAATTGATAATATATGAAAGGACTGAGGAGATCAACTTGAGTTCTTTGTTCTTGGTGATTCTACTTAATTAGTTAATAAAAGTGCCATCAGGCAGCAAGAACAATTATGGGAAGAATCAATAAGCTCCAGACCTAGGGTTTTTATTGGAGTTTGATTACATTTTGGGGAAATGTTTGACCAAAAATTGACCTGTAATTTTATAAAACAATGAGTGGAAAGAGCAATAGACTGGGAATAAAAAAGTCTGGCTTTGGTGCTAATAAGCTGTGTGGCAATAGACAAAATAATTAACCTATGGTCTATTACTTTCCCTAGTACATTGAGAATGGGGTTATTATGGATTTCCAGTCAAGATGGGAGCATAGATAGACATGTTTCACCTCCTAAGCAACCATAGAAAGAATTACAACCATATCTCAAAACTAATAGCACCTAGAACCATCTGAAAATAGAGTTGTATGGAAGTCTGACAACCAAGAATTGAAAGAAGACACTTTCATCCAGATGAGTAGGATGGGAGAATTCATGAAGATGGGGTGTGGTGCAGACAGGCAGTGGTACCAGCTGAATGGACCAGAGGGATACCTTGGAAGTAAGGTAGCCCACTCCCAGGCTAGAGAGCAGAGCCCAGGGTTCCAGGGCTGGGAAGACAGATTCCCCATTATCTGTGGCTATAAAAACCAGCAGGGGGTGGGGCCACAGTGGAAGAAACTGTGAGATTTTTGCCACTTAAAGGGCCACCATGGTCTTGGAATGTACTCAAACCCACCCACTCTGGGAGTCACCACCAGGAAAGCAGCTGGAAGGGTGCCACAATTGCACATGGGAAAGGGGTGAAGTGACTGGAAATGGGACTACTGCCAAGCGAAATGCCAGAAGCCAGGCAGCAGTGGTGTCCCCTTTTAGAGCCCTCCCCACAGAGCCACAAAGTGGTGAAGTGGTGAAGTGGGTTGCCCAGCTCTGGAAATTACCTAAGGCTCTCCCACACACAGTTTAGATGTGCCTTTACTACATAGGTCACACTAATAAGACAGAGTAATAGCAGCTCTACCAAACACAGATATAAACACAGGGAGGTTGCCAAATTGAGCAGACAAAGAAAAACGGCCCAAACGAAAGAACACAACAAAACTCCAGAAAAACAACTAAGTGAAACAGAGATAGCCAACCTATCAGATGCAGAGTTCAAAACACTGGTTATCAGAGATACTCAGAGAACCCCTTGAATACAGCAGAAAATAAAGGAAAAGATGAAGGTCACACTAAGTGAAATTAAGAATAGGCCACAGGAAACCAACAGAGAAGGGAAGGAAGCTGAGATTAAAAACAATGCTTTGGAACATAAAGAAAAGATAAATAGGCCCTGGCTGGTGTAGCTCAGTGGATTGAGCATGGGCCTGCAAACCAGAGGATTGTGGTTCCATTCCCAGTCAGGGCATATGCCTGGGTTGCAGGCCAGTTCCCATTGCCGGGCAGTTCCCAGCAGGGGACACATGGAGGCAACCATACATTGATATTTCTTTTCCTCTTTCTTTCCCTTCCCCTCTAAAGATAAGTAAATAAAATCTTAAAAAAAAAAGATAAACATTCAACCAGAACAAAAAGAAGAAACAAGAATTCAAACGAATGAGGATAAGCTGAGGAACCTCTGGGAAATATCCAAACATGCCAACATCCAAATCATAGGAATACCAGAAGGAGCAAGAAATTGAAACTTATTTGAAAAAACAGAATGAAAACTTTCCTAATTTGGCAAAGGAAACTGATATACAAGTCCAGGAAGCACAGAGAGTCCCAAACAAGTTGTACACAAAGAGGAACACACCAAGACATGTCATAATTAAAATGACAAAAGTTGCCCTGGTTGGTGTTACTCAGTGGATTGAGTGTTGGCCTGTGAACCAAAGGGTTGCCAGTTCAATTCCTAGTCAGGGCACATGCTTGGGTTGTGGGCAAGGTCCCCAATAAGGGACATGCGAGAGGCAACCACACAATTATATTTTTCTCTCTCTCTTTCTATCTTTCTTCCTCTTTCTCTAAAAATAAATGAATCAATTCTTTAAAAAAATAAATAAAAAGCCAAAGTTTAAAGATAAAGAGAGAATCTTAAAAGCAGAAAGAGGAAAGAAGACAATTAACTGCAAAGGAGCTCCCATAAAACTACGAGCAGATTTCTCAAAAGAAACTTTGCAGGCAGAAAGGGACTGGCAAGAAGTATTCAAAGGGTTGAAAAGCACAGTTCTACAAGCTACATGACTCTATCCAGGGAAGCTATCATTCATAATGGAAGCACAAATAAAGTGCTTCCTAGACAAGGTAAAGATAAAGGAGTTCATCACCACCAAGCCATTATTACAGGAAATGTTAAAGGGACTTACTTAAGAAAAAGGAGAAGCCCTGGTTGGTGTGGCTTAGTGGATTGAGTGTGGGCCTGTAAACCAAAGGGTTGCTGGTTCAATTCCCAGTCAGGGCACATGTCTGGGTTGTGGGTCAGGTCCCCAGTGGGTGGCACACAAGATGCAAGCACACATTGATGTTCCTCTCCCTCTCTCCTTCTCTTCCCCTCTCTCTGAAGGTAAATAAATCTTTTTTAATTAAAAAATCATTATTAAAGATAATATTTAATAAAAATATTAAAAAGGCAACAAATTCACAATCATCAATAACTGAATCTGAAATAACAAACAAAAAACACTATATGGAGATCATTTGGAAGGTTATCAGCTGGTAAGGGGAAGAGTAAGAATGGGGGAATGGTGCAGGGACTAAGAAACATAATTCATAGGAACAAAAAATATGGGTGGAAGTTACAAATAGCATAGGAAATGGAGAATCCAAAGAGCATACATGCATGACCCATGCACTTGAACTAAGGGGAGGGATTGCTGGAGGGTAGGAGTTACCAGGCAGAAGGAAACAAAAGGGGCAAAAGTAACAACTGTAACACATAATCAATAACATATACTGAAAAATTATAAGGAACCAATTGCATGAGATCTTTGAGACACCACAAAAAGTCATAGAGAGGAAGGAGGTTAAATTATTTGGATTGCTAGTGGAAATGTTCAACAGCAGGGGGAAACCTTAGGATAAACACATTTTCTAAATAGAAGTACTGAATTTTGAGAAACAGATGTACCTGGCAGTCAAATAATGTCATTACCCAGAATCATACCTTTCTCTTGATTGTTTATTTATAGTAAGCATACTATGTTATAAATAATAATCATAACGATCCCTAGACATGAACTAAGGGGAAATTGTTGGAGGACAGTGGGTTACCTGGAGGAGGGGAAAATATTGGGACAACTGTAATGCATAATCAATAAAATATACTTTGAAAAAGATAGCAGGGAGACTTCCGTCAAGATGGAGGCATAGGTAGAAACCCTGTACCTTCTCACACAACCAAGTTTAAAATCAACAAAGTTTTAGCAACAAAAACATAGCCAAACCACAGAAAATTGAACTAAATGGAAGTCTGACAACAATGAACCTTTCAGCCAGACCCAGCCAGTCTGGTAAGAGGGGCGAAGCCAGCAGTGGAGCAGAGTCGGGCAGGAAAGGTCCACCGAACCAACCAGGGCCCCATGACCCAGCACACAGATGGCCGTGGACAGATCCCAGGTGTGGAGTAGCAGTGGGTGGACCCACTGAAGGCGCAAGGCAGCGACCCACTGAGGGCTGACCATGGTCACATATTCACGTGCAGATAAACCGGCGAAGGAGCGAGCAGTGAGACAGACCTCGCAGGCCCCAGCAGTGGGAAGCAGCAGAGGGGACTGCCATGATCTCTTTCTGATCCCACCCCACATACAGTGTCACAAACCAGCTACCTGGGTGGCCCCGCCCTGGTGAACACTTAAGGTTCCCCTTCTCATACTTAACGTGCACGAACAGACCAAAAATGGCTCAAGAAGAACTCAGAGCCCCAGAGCCCATAACTCTAAGCAATGAAGAAATAGCAAAACTTTCAGATGCACAGTTCAAAACACTGTTGATCAGGATGCTCACAGAACTGGTTTGTTTTAGTCACAGATTAGAGGAACATATGAAGGCTAAACTAATTGAAATGGAGGGAAATGCACAGGAAACCAATAGTGATGGAAAAGAAACTGGGACTCAAATCAAGGGAGAGGACCAGAAGGAAGAAAAAAATGACCAAACAGAAAAATATGAAGAAACAAGAATTCAAAAAAATGAGGAGAGGCTAAGGAACCTCCAGTGCATCTTTAAATACCCCAACATCCGAATTATAGGGGTACCAGAAGGGAAAGAGGAAGAGCCATAAGTGGAAAACTTATTTGAACAAATAATAAAGGAGAACTTCCCCAATCTGGCAAAGGAAATAGACTGCCAGGACATCCAGGAAGCTTAGAGAGTCCCAAAGAAGTTGGACCCAAGAAGGAACACACCAAGGCATATCATAATTACATTAGCCAAGATTAAAATGAAGGAGAGAATCCTAGAAGCAGCAATAGCTAAGGGGACAGTCACCTACAAAGGAGTTCCCATCAGACTGTCAGCGGATTTCTCAAAACACACCTTACAGGCAGCAAATTTCTCAAAAGACACCTTACAGGCTAGAAGGGGCTGGAAAGAAATATTTCAAGTCATGAAATCCAAAGACCCACAACCGAGATTGATCTATCCATCAAGGCTTTCATTTAGAATGGAAGGACAGATAAAGTGCTTCTCAGATAAGATCAAGTTCAAGGAGTTCATCATCACCAAGCCCTTATTATAGGAAATGTTAAAGGGACTTATCTAAGAAAAAGAAGATTAAAAAGTTGAACAGTGAAAGGACAGCAAACTCACAGTAATTAACAAGCACACCTAAAACAAAAGCAAACTAAGAGGACAGCTAGATCAGGAGAGAACCATAGAAATGAAGATCACATGGAAGGTTAGCAACAGGGGAGTGGGAGAAGAAGAAGGGGGGAGAAGGTATAGAGAATAAGTAGCATAGACAGTAGGTAGAAAATAGGGGAATGGCAAGAATAGTATGGGAAATATAGAATCTAAAGAACTTGAGACACATGATCATAAACAAAAGGGGGGAATGGTGGGGGGTATGCAGGGTGGAGGGGAATGAAGGGGGAAAATAGAACAATTGTAATGGCATAATCAATAAAATATATTTTTAAAAAGACAGCAGGGTTTTATGAACATTAGATGGAGTTATGGATATGCAAACACTTTAAAATATGAAGCACTTCTCCACTACAAGCTTGTAGCTCTTTTTGGTGTCGCTAATTGCTATGTAGCTTCTATTTTCAACTATACCATAGCTATTCCCACCACCACAGCTCATCTTTCCTGTTGTACCCAGAGATGTTCTCCACAGCATCTCCTGCTGGCCCTTTCCAGATATCTTCAACCTCAATTATCTTCACTTTCTATCTTCTACCTCACTCTCCAGACCTATTTCTCAGGTCCTTTTCAGCCTTCATCTAGCCATGCACATTACTTAAGTTATCCATAAGGATCAATGCATATATTTGATGAGGGAAACTGTAAAGTATCCCAGCTTCTGGAATTCAATTTCATGGTTGGCTAGGAGGTATATAGTGGGCTATGCTAGAGTACTAGCAGGCCCTACCATTTTAGCAGACTTCTATGCCTGTGGGCACATGAATTTGGGTTGGAATGTATATCTCTTTATCTGAATGGGTGTGGATATGAGTACTCCTCTGGTTCTAAAAGAATACATGGGTATGATGGGCTTGCACAAGAGACTAAATAAGTTGTTCCCCTCCCTTTCTGGCCTTCTCCTCCCCTTTCAGAGCTCCTTGAGTTCTTTGGTGAAGGAGTCCTGACAGGAAAGTTTTTAAATTTTATCCTTCTTTTTCTCCTTCTGCTCAAGAAGCAGTGGCTGGTTACTCCATGTTACCTCCCACTCTCAAAACTTAATGACTTTTCACCAGAGACTCAGGGAAGCCAATATTGATCCAGATACAATCTGTTCATACCAGATCAGTATTGGACCAAAGGTTGTGCATTATATAAATGATGGGTAATGTATTATGCCAGAGAAAAATGCCACAAGTATTCCTTGTCTAATGGAATAGATACACTACAGCAAAAATTTTTGTGAAGTAAACTTCCAGAATTTCCTGTTTGATTTTTTTTATTATGCAAACATGGCTATATTTTGCTTAAAAGTGATAAGAAATAATTGGATGTTATAATTAAAACATGTATTTTAAAATAAACCACACATTTAAAATAAACAATAGTAAGATAATAGTGTAGGTCCACTCATTTTTAAACTATAATGAGAATCCTGTGTTAGACAATGTGCCTCCACCTTCTACAGTTTTAAATTCTGCTCATCTTCTCATTCATTTTTTTCTACTGAAACTTCTTCCTAGTTTAAGGGCTTACTGCCTTATGAGCCCAGAAAACAGACTTTGTGGGGGGGGATTTTGAAAATTGGGAGTTTGGTTAGTAGGATTTTCCCCCCAAAAGCAAAGCTCTGTCAGTAGGGACCCCTTAGCCCCTTTTCACATAAATTTCTCAATTGATACTCAGAGCAATTCAGGACTTAGGAAGGGCAAGTAATATCTCCCTTTTGCTGATGAGAAAACTAAGGCCCAGAGAGTAATTGACTGTCTCAAGATCATACAATTAGAAAATGATAGCAAGAAATGGGACATAAATCTTATGATTTTCCCTTAAACAGGAGAATTTTGAGAGGCAAAGGCAACATCAATCCAATTTTACTATAAGGGGCCTGTGCCATCAAGTCACATATACATTGACATTCCAAATTATAAAAAAGAAAACAAAACTATGGCAAATTAAGTATTTCAAGGTTTTTCATCTCATATGTTAGTTTTAGGTTAAATTTATTTCAAGTAGACCTGTATTTATTTTCTCCTTCTGTAAACTCAGTGCACAGTTTGTAGTATATTGGCACTCGCTATACAGACTGCATGCACATTCGAAGGGGTATGGGAGCTCACGGAAACATTTATAATGATTATAGAGATGTTTTGTTTTTCTGTTTTATTTTAATTTTAAATTTTTAATTCAATTATTTATTTATATTTAGGAACAAAACTGATTATCACATTCTAGGGTATTATTTTGCATATGGATATTATTATTGCTTTCTAGAGTTACATTTTTAATGTATAAGCATAAATAAAAGAATTAAAAATATTTAGCCCTGGCTGGTTTTGCTCAGTGGATTGAGTGCCAGCCTGTAAATCAAAGGGCCACAAGTTCAATTCCTAGTTAGCACACACACCTGGGTTGTGGGCCAGGTCCTCAGTGGAGGGTGCACGAGAGGCAACCACACATTGATATTCCTTTCCCGTCTTCCTCCCTCCCTTCTCCTCCTTCTAATAAATAAATAAATACGATCTTAAAAAAACATTTATATAGATAGATACAGAATTATTACTGCACATGTATAATGCACATCCTTATTTTTCCCTAAAAAATTTTGGCTACAAAGTTTGCATTATATGCAGCAAAATATGGTAATTTATCTATTCCATTAAGTGAATTTCTATTAATAGTACCTGTCCCAATGAAAAGATTGGGAAAATTGAGATAATTTTTTGTTACCAATGAAAATAACAGTATGTTCTGCCCAAAATAGCTCTTACTGCCCCTTATCTTACTGCCCCTGGAATTGTGTTTCTACATTCTAAGCATTATTCAATGCAGAGAGGCAATGTAGCTGGGTAGAAAAAGCAGAGACTTTGATATCACCAAAATTAGTTTCACCAATTGTTTACCATGTGACTTCAGGCAAGTTCTTTACCCTCTCTCTATTTCAGTTTCCTCATTTATAAAATGAAACTAATATCCACCCATTGGGGTAGTTAGAGGATTAAGGAGATGTATTAAAATAGATGGTACTTAAGAAGTGCTTGATAAAAAGGTCATTATTATGTTTCAGAACAGAAATGTGAATAAACAGGTAGGAGGGATGAAGAGTATTACCTAACAAGACTTAATTTTATCACTCTGAGAGATACCTTTCCAAAAATTTCAACATGCTGACAGTAGCCAGTGGAATGTATATGTGTATGTGTGTGTGTGTGTGTGTCTGAAAACAGAACATGTAGATGCATGTCTTCATGCCTAGGCTGACTGCTGCAAACACTGATTATAGCTTAAGAACCAGAAAATATATGTGCTTTCATTTGGGTGTTGAGGGCAAATTTTTGATACTGCTTCTTAGCTATGGCAGACACTGAGAATTTAGGGGGTTCACTCTTTGCTAGACACTGATAAATTTTTTCATTGGTAAATGGCAAAAGTCAAATTGTATATGTTGCTACATTATTAAATTGAACCAGTCTTCCTGGGTTACAAAACAGATCTGTATATCTGTATAATATGAGTCTTTTTAAGTATATTTTATTGATTATGCTATTACAGTTTTTCCAATTTTCCTCCTTTATCCCCCTCCACCCTGCACCCCCCATCCCTCCAGCATTCTCCCCCCTTAGTTTATGTCCATGGGTTGTATATACAAGTTCTTTGAGTTCTCTGTTTCTTACACCATATTTGACCTCTCCCCATCTATTTAATGCCTACCAATTTTGCTTCTTCTTCCCTGTACCTTTTTCCCCCTTATTCCTTCCTTCCCCCTCCCCACTGAAAACCCTCCATGTGGTCTCCATTTCTCTGATTCTTTTTCTGTTCTAGTTGTTTGCTTAGGTTTTTTTTTAGGTTCAGTTGTTGATAGTTGTGAGTTTGTTGTGATCTTACTGTTCATATTTTTATCCTCTTTTTTTTAGATAAGTCCTTTTAACATTTCATATAATAAGGGCTTAGTGATGATGAACTCCTTTAACTTGACCTTATCTGGAAAGCACTTTATCTGCTGTTTCATTCTAAATGATAGCTTTGCTGGATAGAGTAATCTTGGATGTAGGTCCTTGCCTTTCATGACTTTGAATTCTTCTTTCCTACCCCTTCTTGCCTGCAAGGTTTCTTTTGAGAAATCAGCTCATAGCCTTATGGAAACTCCTTTGAAGGTAACTATTTCCTTTTCTCTTGCTTTTTAGATTCTCTCCTTATCTTTAATCTTGGGTAACTTAATGATGATGTGCTTTGGTGTGTTCCTCTTTGGATCCAACTTCTTTGGGACTCTCTGGGCTTCCTGGAAGTCTATTTTCTTCACCAGATTGGGTAAGTTCTCCTTCATTATTTTTTCAAATAAGTTTTCAATTTCAAGGTTTTGCTGTTGTTCTTCTCCTTCTGGTACCCCTATAATTTGGGTATTGGAACATTTCAAGTTGTCCCAGAGGTTCAAAAGTCTCTCTTCATTTTTTTTGAATTCTTGTTTCTTCATTCTGTTCCAGTTGGATGTTTATTTTTTTCTTTTGTTCCAAATCATTGCTTTGAGTCCTGGTTTCCTTCCCATCACTGTTGGTTACATGAATATTATGCTTTATTTCATTCAGGGTATCTTTCATTTGTTCTGCCATTTTTTGACAAAGCTCAATTAGTTCTGTGAGCATATTGATTACCAGGACTTTAAATTCTCCATCAGATAGGCTGGCTATCTCCTCATAGCTTAGCTCTCTTTCTGAAGTTTTGCTCTGTTCTTTCATTTTGGCCCTATTTTTCTGTTTGGGACACCTGTTAAGTTGTAAGTGGGTGAGGCTTTAGGTATTCACGGGGGCGGGGGGCAACCCTCCTTGCTGTGCTGCTTGTGGGGGAGGGGTCAGAGAGGGAACAATGCAGTTACCCTGCTCATCTCTAGTCCACTTTCTAAGGACCTCTTGTGTGAGACTGGGTGTTTCTCCCACTGTGGCAACTTCCATAGTCCACAGCCAACTCTAAGTCTCAGTTTCCCTTAAGGTCAGCCCTTCCAGTGCAGCCCACTGCCTCAGTGCAGCCAACCCCACCTGCACGGTTCATTGCCTCACCTCAGGTTCTCTCCATCTGCCACCTTACAGGTCTGGTTGTTTAGTTTGACTTTTTTTTTTTAATTCTGTGGTTGTCAGAGTTCCATGCAGTTTGATTTTCTGGAACTTCTGGTTGTTTATTGATTTTAGATTGGTTGTTATACTCCTTTTGGTTGTGCAAGGAAGTAAAGGGTTTCTACCTATGCCTCTAACTTGGCCAAACTCTTGATATGAATCTTTATATGACATACTATAGACATATTCTTCAACTACTAATATTTTCTTCCTTATTTACTTCTGCAATTACAGCCCTTTAGTACCATTACTGAGAGAGTGGATAGTATAGTTCTATGAATGGATGTCTCCATTTGTTCCAACAGATGTTGGAACACAGAGTTGATTAGGAAGCCCCAATACCAACTATGCCACTAACCAACTGTGTGACATTTTCAAGCTCTATTTACTAACTGTTTTGCAGCTTGGCGCCCTTAAGTATATACGGTGCTCTAAAGGAATGACAAAAGAAAAAGTGTTTTTAAATTTCTTAGGTGTTATGCCCTTGGGGGTGTTATCATCACTTTATTTCTTACCATAAATTTTGTGGCTAAGACAGGGACTATAGCTGCTTAGGCCAGAGTCTGTTAAGCTCTTACATTCCTTCCACTGTGGCCCCGTAGCTAAGATGGTAATCCCATTTAGAAAGTAAGGACCAATTGCAGAATTTAAGCCACCCATTTCCTAGGCTGGAGGTCAGGGATCTCTGTTCCACTTTCCCCACAAACCACAAAAAGTTTTTTTCAGGATAGCAACAAAGCACTTTTTTCATCCTTGCCTGAGGACATGTTTATATATTTTAGAGAGGGGAAGGGTGGGGAGGGAGGGAGGGAGAGAGAGAGAGAGAGAGAGAGAGAGAGAGAGAGAGAGAGAGAAACATCAATCAGTTGCCTCCCATATGCACCTCAAACAGGGATTGAACTTTCAACCTAGGTATGTGCCTTAAGTGGAAATTGAACCCACAATCTTTTGGTGTATGATGCTCCAGGCAACTGAGCCACCTATCCAGGGTAGCAACAAAGTCTTTTATTCTCATTTTGCCTCTAGCTAACAAGTGTTGGAGGGGTCCTTGTCAAAGATGCCCTAGTATACATTTAATTCTGTGTTTTCATTCATTCCACAGTCATGATTGTTCCCCCACAATTATGTTTTGACTGTCTAACATACACCAGACATTGCAGCTCCAGTGATACTGTGGTGAACAAAGTCAACTGAGATCCCTACACTCTCAAACTTCCCAGTCTAATGGGAGAAACAGGTGCTGAACATCTCCCTAAATTGTTCCTACACATTTGAACCCCCATCTCTTCAAAAGTGAACCCCTCATGTTCCACCCAAGACTCTTCTTCCCCTAGGCTTTCTTGTATCAGTCAACAGATCCACTCAGTTGCCCAATCAAGAACAATTCCAATGTAGCACCAGTCTTGTCATTTTTAGCTTCTGAGATATCTCTCAAATCAATCTTCTCCCTGTCTTCACTGCCATGAATCTAGTCTAGGCCTTTGTTATCTCTCTCCCAGATATCACAGCCTTTCTCGCTGGGCTCCCTGTCTCTGGTCTTGCTATCCCATCTACTCCCTTCCTCTTGTGATATATCTAAAGCTGATACTGTATGAACCTGTATAAATCTCTTTCCCTTTTGGTACTTCAGATTCTCCATTCTGAATTGGATGACGTCTTGTCTTGTGTATCTCTCTTTCCTGTGGTTGTATGATCAGAATGTTTTTGATTGCACTCTTGTACAGCTAGCTATCTGGACTTGCAAAGAAGATGTTTACTATGCCTGGGCCACTGTTTTCTCAGTGTGTATTTTCTATCATTCATTTCTCCATTAATTCAGAAAACAGTTACTGATTACCCACTGTATACTAGGCATTGTATGTAGCACAGGTGATTCAGTGGGGAGTATGACATGGACCTTATCCTCAAGAAGCTTAATAATTTTGTGTGTATGGATACAAACAATTAACCTAGCACATACTGTGGGTGGAGGTAATTATTGAAGGCTCCCTGAAGGAGCTGGTATCTTGACTGGAGCCTGAATGATAAATAGAAGCTATCCAGGAGAGCAGAAGCATGCATGTACAAAAGCCCTGGGCCAGGATGCTAGGAGAGAGTAAAGCAAGACTGGAGGATGACAGACCAATCAAGAGGCTGTGGCAACACTCCAAATCTGTATGACTCCAGAGAAGGCACCATGATGCCACCTAAGAGTACTGCACCACCTCCTGTAACATAGCTGGATCCTTAGGAAAGCTTGTGCACAACACTTGTTCCTTTTATTCTTCATAAATATAATTTGCATTCCCTAGCTTAATGCTTTTCTCTCGATTAAACACAAATCCCCCTGTCAGTCATTTGTGCCTCAGTGGGAATAAGTTTCAAATTCTTCCTTAGGAATAAATTTTAATTTTATAGCAGAAGGACACTGGAAACTTGAGGGAGAGAAAAAAGGTAAGAAGGGCCTTACAATGAAAACTCAGCTTCCTATCAGTTTCACAGTCCTACCTTGTTCGAAGCAAGTGCTTTTCAGATTCTTAAATGCTATTATTTCTGCACATCTGTACTACTTCATATGCAGACCCTTTTCTGGGTCTGTCTCCCCAGTTATGTGGGGCTGGGGCTGGGGCTGTGTGTCTGTGTGGTCTGACCTAATATCTTAAAATGTATACTAACCTCAAATCCACTGTAGTCAGCAGAAGGCCGCTAGTCTGGGCTGCAGTTGTGAACCTGCAATTTCTGGCCTTAAGTACAAGTCCCAGCTCATTCTCTTCAGGTTTAGACCCCGATGTATATATGTAAAATCCTGAACAGATGGAGGCAGGAGAGCTTGTTGGAAAGACTTGGAGGAGTCCTTATGCCTTCTCTGGGTCTATTTGCCAAAATAAATGACATATATCAGGGTAAAGCATTGGTCCAAGTGCACCGAAATCCTGCTAGCAGCCCAAACAGTGATGGTGCTTTAGATTGTTTCCATACAATGATCAGAGTTAGGAAGGGAAAAATGATGTGTAAACATCTGGCTGCTGTAGCCTACTAATGGGGACAGTCTCAGGGGAAGATCCAGGGTTGGGGGGCTAGGCCCAAGGAACCCCTAGGACATCTGCCACCGGCAAACAGGGAAAAAGCCACATACTGGCAATAGGAGGTGTGGCTGGAGCCCCACACTGTTCCTCAGTAGCTGTGTGACCTAAATAAGTACTTTCTCTTCTCTTAGCTTCTTTTTTTCCTCTCATGAATAAAATAGAAGCTGGATGGAATTGTCTCCAAGGGCCATTCCTGCTTGAGTAGTCTGTGACTTCTGTGATGCTGGTTTGATTTCTATTTCTCTGTAGTGAGACCCACCCACCCACTTGATTACGTACAGCCACTATGTTCTTACACTGACCTCTGCTGTCCATTATGAGAAGTGACACTGATAGCTTCTTTGGAAGAATATCCCCCAAAAGCAGTTTATCACTGATTCATTCAGTATTTTCAGTAGTAGAGTGGGCACTGCAACAGTAACCTTGTGTGTTGGAGATGAGGAAAAAAGATCATACAGCTATAAGCACAAAGTATGTATATCTAGAGATGAATGACAAAGCGACATACAAAAGACAATTTTCTTACTTATCTTTGCCATCTCCATTTGTTTGCAGTGCTCTGCACCACTGAATGAAAGGATCTCAGTGTGTGGGAAGGCTCTTTGTCTTACATCTTATGACTGCCTGCTCCAGAAGGGCCTGAAACCACATTGAAGAGGCAGTTCTGAAGAGTGACTCAGAGGCCTCAAGACATGCCACAGCCCTGCTTCTGGCCCTTAGGTCAGTCTGAGAGATTTCTAGTTAGGGCCAGTCCACAACTGCATGTTACTTTGAGGGGTGCCATTTCAAATGCCTTTTTGGAAAAAGAATTAGAATTCAAATAATCCATGAGTTCTTTTTTTTTCTCAGGTGGAACACAATTTTATTAAATGTACAAACCTCAGTAAATATTACAAATTTCAATATGTTAATTTTTTTCACTTATTTATTTTTTCCATTTTTAAATTTTATTGTTCAAGTACAGTTGTCTGCCTTTTCCCCTGAGTTCTTTAAGAGACTTTCTTTAAGTTATCTTGCTGGAACAGAGGAGTCAATTGTGCAACTGTGGCAAATTCAGCAAGGCCACCCTGCCAAGAGAAAGGGAGTGGGCTATGAATAAAATGTGTTTTCTCTCACAATGATGTTTCTCATCATTTGATGTTTCTCAAAACACAGGGCTATGGAACACTGACTTTTCTGACAGAATCAGATTTCCTGTGAAGTCCGGCCCTAGAATTGCCTCACTCCTAAGTCTCCTTGCTTATTTTTGCTGTTCCTGTGCTCACACAGACAAGAAACAAAAGCTGGGGTGTGCCAGCCCATGTGTCTATGCCAGGCACTGCACAGGCTCTAATGATGTGAGCAAGATAGTAATTGGGCCTACCACAATCTGCTCTCTCAATAGCTGTTCAATGGTTTATCATGCTGTCCACCTCCCCTCCTTGATGCAGGAAAGCTTCAAGCAGGGCTGTGATTTGGGTTAAGCATTCAGTGCTCTGACTTCATCCTCTCTGCTAGTAATAACATGGCTTTGGCAAGCTTGTCCTGCCCTCCATCCTCCCACCAAACATCATCCTCTTCTCCTAACAGCTGGTTCTTATCTGTCTCCCTTGTTCCAACTTCAGGCAAGTTGCCCTGGTCTCATGCTGACATACACACATGTTCTTGTTGATGTGTTTAAGCTCTGTAACACACTGCCTTTCTTTCATCCTTCCCTAGCCCCAAACTTCTAAGGGTTCTTTATTTTCTACCACATCAGTTCTTCAACTTTCCTGCCTTGCTTTTTAGGCCCACTTCAGTTGGGCCCCACTCAGCTTTTCTAGTGTGGCCCATGACTCCCCTGGCTCAGCCATGGACAGAAGGTAAGCATTCCACAAATTCTTTATGACTAACCTTTCCTTTGTATTCTTATGCAACTTATGCTTTATGCTCTGTTCTGGACTTGTACTGTTTGCTACAGTTTTTGTGTACATTAATTTTAAATCTAGGCCCACATTTTAGACTTCTTTGTTAATTCTCAACAATACCCCCATGCTATTTTTATTTTATTTCATTTTTTAAAGGTTTTACTTATTTATTTTTAGACAGAGGGGAAAGAAGGGAGAAAGAGAGAGAGAGAAACATCATTGTGAGAGAAAACACATCAGCTGGATGCCTCTTACACATACTACAACTGGTAATCTGGCCCACAACCCAGGCATGTGCCCTGACTGGGAATCAAATCTGCAACCTTTTGCTTTGAAGGATGATAACCAACCCATTGAGCCATACCAGTCAGTGACCTACACTATTTTTTAAAGTATTTTTTGTTTAGTTTCATGTATATATGTACTAGGGGAAACCCCTCCCCAAAATGATTTTTTATAAAAAATTGTGTATCTATTCTTACATGTTTAAACTTTAGTCACCTTCAACCTACTCTCCATTTCATGCAACACACCTATCAAGACGTTTATTCCACTGCTCAAAACAGCTTTTGAACTCATCAATTTTGATGCTTTTTTAGTGTTTCTGCATTCTTTGTTTCACCTCTTCCACACAGGCAAAACATTTCCCTTTGAGGACTTTTTTCATCCAGGAAAAAAAAAGTCTCTTGGGTCAAGATTGGGTGAATAGGGAGGGTGGGGCATAGGGCTCATGCTCGGTTTTTTTTTTTTTTTTGGTCAACAGCTGAACACTCAGCCCAGTGTGGGCAAGTGCACCTGTAAAATAACCCATTGTGAAATGGGCAAATGCACTGAAAAAGTCTTCAGAAAAATTCACTGAAAAAATTCACACAGCCTCTCACAGCAATGCCAGCTGATACACTGATACATATGGGTTCCTAGAGCACTCACCTAGTGGGAGATGCCTGTACTACAAGGGCACTGCCCTCCGGAAGATAATTCCAGTTTTTTTCAAGATCTGTCTGGAAACTGTCCAGCCATTGTTAATATAATGAGAATGGTTTGTGCAGCATCGATGTAACTTGGCAGCCAAGGAGAGTGTACTGGGATGTGCATGCATGAATAATGATGACTTCACTGTACTAACCAGTAGTGGAGGTAGATGCTGTTCATTGAACATGTGTACTGTGAGGCCATCACATTCAAAATGACTGAGTGAGTAGAGCAATGAATCTGCATCACATTTGTGTTAAGCTTGAACATTCCTCTGTGAAAACTATCAGGATGATTCAGAAGGCGGCAGTCATGGGTAACTAATATTTGGTAGCCTCATCACAACGTGTCTGTTCATGCATCATGGCTTATGCAGAGTTTTTTAGCAAAACATCAAATCACTCAGGTGACTCCACCCCGTTATAGCCCAGATTTGGCACCCTGCGACTTCTGGGTTTTCCCAAAACAAAAATCACCTTGGAAAGGGAAGAGATTTCAGACTATTGATGAGATTCAGGAAAATATGACAGGGAAGCTAATGTCAATTGAGAGAACTGTGTGAGGTCCCCAGGTGCCTACTTTGAAGGGGACTGGGGTGTCATTGTCCTATGTACAATGTCTCTCATATCTTGTATCTTCTTCAAAAAATGTCTTTATTTTTCACAGGGACGAGAACTAAGGGGGGGTGGAAATGGGAGGGAGGTGGGGAGCAAGGGGTAGGGGAGGCTGGGAAGGGAAAAATAGACAAAAAAACTGTACTTGAAAAATAACTAAATAAAATTAATTTTAAAAAATATATAAATAAATAAATGTCTTTATTTTTCACATTACATGGCTGGATACCTTCTTGACAGATCTTGTATGTATATATGTGTAAAAAATTCACAAGAGCAATAAATAAAAGAATTATTACAAACAAAAGTGCAACAGAAGGTAAAGAGCACAAAAAGTGAAAGCTCAACCCCCATCCCATCATTCCCAGAAATGGGCCCATTAAACAGTCTGCAACCTAGTATCCTTTGTAGGCTGCAAACATGCTGGGTATCAGGGAAGGTAGAGTGTTAGGTTGGATTCCCAGAGAACTGCATCTCCATAGGAAAAGTATCTTTCACTTTTTTAAAGACTTATAAATCTTCATGGGCCTGATTGATGCTGGAAATTGTACTGCAAAAGCCCTATACAGCCAGTGACCACTTGCATCTCCAGGACCTGATTCTAGCCACCACATAATACATCTGTCCTATTTTCAGCCTTCTAAAAAGTAAAACCTGAAGGTGAATATTAAAGGATATGTTTAATGGGTTTTTATTAGAGTTTTCCACAGATCTTTAGGAAATTGCAGGCAGCAAAGGGGCAGAGAGGTGGAAATGGGAAATGTTTATGAAAATCGGCTCTCTGCCTCATATGGTATTATGTTGTCTGAAAGGTAATGAACATTACTAATGGTTTTCATTTTCTGCCAAGAAAATTCCAGTCCCTGCTGGCATTTATTCTAAATGATAGACTAACCCACATGTGTGGCACCCACTGGGGTTAATTCTCTCTCTCGGTCAGCTTTAAAATGTCAGCTTGAACTCTCAGAATTAATTGCTACAGACATTTTATAACCAGGGCATTCAAAATCTTCAGGCTGCTCCCTCTTGCTATCATAATTGATACTTAATAGATATTCTCAGGCTCCTTGGATTTTACACCTTCAACACTGTGCAGTTGGCAGGAGTAAAGAGAAGGAGAGAGAGATAGGGAGGGAGAAAATAAACAGTTTGTGTGTGTGTGTGTATGTGTCTTCCCTGTGAGCATCTGTTTCCAGTTGCAGTGATGGGGTCCTAAGGTCTGCCAAACAAAGACAAGCTCTTACATATTGGCCAGCCCATGAGTTTCTTGGTTCTCTCCTCTATGAATCACAGAGACAGTGTTCTTTGGGTACAATCATTTCTGGACTTCACAGCAAGCATGTGGTTGGCCATTTGGACATGAGTTATAAAATGTAATGATGCTTTCTAGCATTCTGTTATTTAGCTATTTTGGCAGTCTGATGGATGAGCTTGCATTAACTAGGAAGAGGACAATGTTATCTAGCCTGAATAGCTAATCTCCTAAGAAGTACAAAGTAGAAGGATCTTGGTGTACATGAATCTTATTAAATGTGCTTATAGAAGAGATTCTATCCACATAAGTTTAGCAGCCCCTAAAATAGTCTTTTCTGATTTGTGTCTGGAACTTTGGCATGCCTGACAGATCTCTAAGCCAAAATCACTTAGTGATGGGGTGAGTGTTCTCTGTGCATGGGAAAATGAGAAAAGTTGATGTTAAATCTTCTGTTAACTAATTGTAATCTTTTTCTCTATCTTAGAGGCAACCAAGACAAATTGAAATTCAAGGTCCAACAGGTCCTCAAGTATTTGCTGGCCCTAGTGGTTTATCAGGGTTAAAAGGAGAAAGAGGTTCCCCAGGCCCTCTGGGACCATATGGACCAAAAGGAGATAAGGATAGAAAATCAAGGTTTGGTTTTGACCCATGAGTCAAAAGAAAATCAACCAAACCTTGATTTTCTTTTGACTCATGGGTCACAAGTATGAAGGTGAAAGATTCTAAATCTTGGTTCTATTGTGGAAATAACACTAACCCTGAAAACTGTGGTGTCGGGCTACATATTTTAACAAGGGACAAGCTTAATCATATGCTACTAATGGATCATCCCATTTCTGGAGAGACTCCCATGGCAAGCAAACCATAAAGTGCAAGTATTAACTACTTGCTAGATGAGTGGACACACTGTTCTGGAAAGTCATGTGAGTTTGAGCTGGACACGAGTCAGAAGTTAGGAATACACAAGGCAAGGCAGCTGAGAAGCAAGGGCTCGGAATGCTTAGAAGAAATGTAGGCCACAATACCAGGGGAAATATGCAAGAAAGCAGATCTGTCATGTCATGGTGGCTGACTGACTGAGTTTAGCAGCTTAGTTTATGTTCCCTGCTGATTTTAGTCACCTCTTCTTTACCTTACTGGTGAAAGAGGGTTTCCAACTCTAGGGTTCTGGGGATGTCCAAAGTTATGACACATGACATTGAACAGAAGACATGGACAACAGATTTATTAGTCACATACACTCCCAGCATAAGGGAGAAGAACACCACACACTGTGTAGGGCCACACAAGAGCTGTACTTGGGATCAGAATAAACCAAAAGAAGCTATGGGAGGCAGACTTTGTAGTGTTGAGCAGGTAAGATGCCCCTTGGTTCCTGAAAGAGAGTGTGATTGGATTGTTTGGGTAATTCAGAGAGCCAGCAAAGAACTCAAACCCACTGCTTAAGGGTAAGCAGGACTGCATCTGATCTGTTTGATTAGGAGTGCCATTGGCCTAGGAGACCTTATCTATAGGAGCAGAGTGGAGAGGGGGACTTGTAGTTAGACCATTTAAGGCCCTCATAGTTTGCCCAGAGGTCAAGGCAGCATATAATATTGAGCCTTAATTTTAGGTCTTACAGTACATTGACTAAGATAAAAACTGGTCTCATAACACACCCTTGTCGGAGACCTTAGGTAGAGGCATGTGATTATTTTGGAGTGGGGTAGGGAACAGGTGATACAATGTAGAAAAGAAGTACAAAGTGCTTCTTAACAACTTAGGTAACAAATCACATGAACAAACTCACTGAATCAAATGGAAATCAATTGTATTATCTCTTAATTACATTCTTCTTACTACTCTTTTTTTAGGGTCCCATGGGAGTTCCTGACTTTCTTGGAATTAATGGGATTCTGGTGAGTGTGTCCACAAAGGCATTTTAAAATATCACCATTGGGTTCTGACTCAAAGCTCAAGCATGTTGGCGTTAACAACATCCTGTCTTATGCAAGCATGCTCAGGATCAAATGTTAAGATATGTGTGTTAAGATTTGAAGGGCAGTGGTCCCACTATTTCCCTGGGGTTCAGTTACAGGAAGCAGCAAATAAGATGGTTAGGGGTGCAGGGACATGTGCAAGCATAATAAACTGTCAATATCGTAGTCAAAATAAGTTAGGTGTTGTTTGTTGAGGGCAGCTTTAATTGGGAATGAGGAGCTGGCTCTGAAATATGGAGTTAATGCCACATTTCAGCACATACATACTCATTATAATAAAGGGGAAGGGCCTAGTTAGGAACAAGTATGAATGACTTATGGACATGGACAACAGGGTGGGGATTGACTGTGGGAGCGCGGGGGTGAGTGGGGCAGGGGAAAGAAATGGTGGAAAATTGGGACAACGGTAGTAAAACAACAATAAAAAACTAATTGACATCTTAAAAAAAGAAGGTACCTGAAATTAGGTAGAAAAATATCCTGGTATTTTGATACATTCCATTCTAGTAATTTGTTCTCTTCGGCCTCATTTCATTTCAGAGTGAATTTCCCTTTAGTTTTTACAAAACGACTACTCCAAAGATCATTTGGAGGCAGCCTATTCAATTCATCCTGAGGACCTGGCTTTGCTGGAGATAAGTGGGGAGTTTGGAGTTTTCAGATATCTTCTTCTCCTAGTCCATCCAACCCAATCCCTCAGTTTATCCATTTTCACTTTATAATCCTACTTATCCCATGAGTGGAAATCCAATGGTAACATTTCATCAGGCTTAAAAATACATATTGTTACAGAATAGTCATAGGGATGTAAAGAGTAAGTAATATAGGGACTGGAAGATGGCGAGGGAGTAGGAGGGAGCAGATTCCAATTCCCCCTACACACGGGAGAAAAACCTGGCTGATTTACAAAGGAACAGAGCAAACACTCACCAGTACCCCAGCATATATGAAAATAAGGGACCAAAAATTGTAGCGGACACTGAAAAACTAGTCAGTAAGGAGACTGCTGCAGGACAATAAAGTCCCAGGGACCAGCATGGGAACAGTGGTGGCTGTAGCCTCAGGCCCAGTGCCCATTGCTGGCTCTGGGACTACCACAGACTCTTTGGGAGAGAGCCTGGTCAACTGCTCCCTCTCTCCCCAGTGAAAAAAGGTTTCAGCAGTACTGGGAGAGATCTGGTTGCTTGAATTTGCAGAGAGAGGAATAAGGACAAAGAGGCAAACACATAGGGGCTGTGATCACCTGCAGAGTCTGTGGTCACAGGCTTGGAAGAGTTGAGAGTTGCACAGTGATGTGCACTGACCCCCCAGTAGTCACTGGTCTTGCTGGAGAATTGGGCTGTAAGTAGGAGGCTTGAGTAGGAGGAATTTCTCAAAAAGTTAACTGTTTGGGAAATTCTCCTGCAACCACCACTTGGCCTACTCCACACCCAGCCTGGCGAAAGCAATCCTGAGCTTGGGCAGAAGGCCTTGCATTCCCTCACAGCACTGGGAAGGGTTCTCACCCAAACCCATGGGACCCAAGCAGCCTAGCCAGGCACGCACATGCACACCGCAGCCCACAGCAATGACCCCTGGAGAAAGAGTGCCCTAAAGAAGACCTGGAGGCCCTAGTGAGCCGCTCGAAAGAGGCACCAGACTAGGTCTTGGAAGAGTGCTCCTAGATTGGCTGAGCAGACATCAGGAAGGGAGAAAGGCCACACCAATCACCCCACAGCCTGCAAGACCAGACCAATCACTTGCAGCCAGCAAGACCAGAAAAATTGATTTGGCCAGTTTGACATCAACAAGAGGTGGTTTTTTTAAGTAACCTTTTATTTTTTATTTTTATTATTGTTTTATTTTTCAATACCTTTTCCCTCTCATTCATTCTTTCTTGTTTTATTCCTCCTTCCTCTCTTTCCAGTCTTCTCTCTTCTTCCTCCCTTCTCCTGCCTTTTTTTAAACACTTGCAAGTGAGACAAAAACTTGGAACCATTGAAAGGACCAGAGTTGGACCCAAAGAGGAGGCATCCCAACAGTTGAGACAATGAGACAAATTTCAGTTTGCTATTGCAGAGAAACTACAAGTTACTGCATATTTGTATTATTACTTTTTCATTATTCTTACATCTTTTATTTTAATACTATTTTTGTATTCCTCTTCTTTCTGTATAGTCTTCTTTGCTTGGCTGGTTATATTGTATCATTTGACAGGTTTCTCCTGTACTCTCTTCTACAGTGTATTGCTAATTTACTATCCTTCACTGCTGTGGACCGCTCTGCCTGGTTTCAAGAATTGAACTCTACCCCCCATGGCTAAGGATGAGTGAGTGAACTCCAGAATGTGGGCCACAGGAGACAAATGTATTACCACTTGTTTTTGGTAGCAAATGCTGCTTCAGTTTCTTCCCTGCCCCCAAAGCATGGTCAGAGGTCAATGATGGGTAAGACCCCTCAGAGGAGGGGCAAACTAAGCCAGACTCGATCACTTGGGAGGCCATCATGGAAGGACTTGGGAGGCTGCAACAAAGAGCAAGCAATAGATTCTTGCCCCCTGGCTATGTGTCATAGCCTGAGTCTCCATGTCCTCTGGGAGAAGTGCTTCCTGGCTCTAATCCCCTTAAGCCTGAATACCTGATGGGGAGGGGTGCAGCTTCATGCTTTGCCAGAGCAGATCCCGGGAAAAATCTGGCATCACAAAGACTTCCTGATAAACTTGTGAAATCTGCTCTGCTAAGAGTGCTTTCATGCATATGCTAAGGGTCCGAGCAGGAAACCCTAAAGTTTTTGTAAAACTCCCTTTCTGACAGCCTCTGACTCAGACTAAGCCCTCAGAATTCTTTGAAATGTTATCTACTGTTTGATCCTTGCCTCCCAGTATTCCTGTGTATTACAACCCAATAAAAGCCCCTTGAGGAGAGGGCTCAAGGCCTTTTTCCTTGGAGAAACTGGCCACCACTCAAGGCCTTTTCCCCTGAGAAACTGGCCACTGCTCAAGGCCCTTCCCTTTTGAGGGGTCGAACACCTCTCCTCCCCAAGCAGATCATGTCTTGGTAGTGTTTACTTTCATCCATGGCAGACAGGGAAACTTGCTGGAAAAGTCGCCCCCACATTTCACGTAACTTGTGTTCCTCTAGCACACTACTCAAAGTTCTATATTATTCATGTTGTCCAGATAACATAGATTCTGTCATATAATTGTTGCTCTAATATTATTATAAATAATAGCTACTCCATACTTCACAACACCCCTCCCAGATCTTATGCTCACTTCACAGTTTCCTGAACTCTATTACTATACTGGTTAACTCTATTCTCTCATACACTACACATATCTACTATCCTTTATTCTCACCTTACCTCAGAATCTGACCTCCCACAAACTCACTGCTTTCTAGATCCAACTCACAGTCCTTTCCTCCCCAACAAGTCTTACCTTCTTTCTGCACTTTCTTAAAATTGGCTAGTTTGGTTGAAGATCATGGTTGACACTATACATAGCTAAAGGATCTCCTATCTCTTCTCTACCAGCTGCTACTGTAAATATCATAGAATACTCTCCTGCTGTCATAAACCATTTTGCCTTCCCCTCTAACTGATCACAAAAAAAGAGTAGGTGGAAGTGGTGAACACCAGGATACCCAATGGAAGAGGAAACCCAACAACAAAGGAACAACCAACAAATAACAACAGACGAAGGTGAAGGAGGGAGTGGAAACCACACAAACCTCAATCCAGGACCTATCTGGAAATACAACTAAATAGTAGAGAAACTACACAGTACAGACTTCCGCCAAGATAGAGGCATAGGTGGAAGCACTGTGCCTTCTCACACAACCAAGTTTAAATACAACAAAATTTTAGCAACAGAAAACACAGCCAAAACACAGAAAATTGAACTTTTTGGAAGTCTAATAACAATGAATTCTTCAGCCAGACCAGTAAGAGGGGCGAAGCCAGCAGCTGGCAGAGCGGAGTTGCACAGGAAAACTTGGTCGGATGGACTCAGGCACTCGGACAGACTCAGGCACATGGATGGGCAACAGTTGGTGGATCCCAGGTGTGAGGTTGCAATGGGCAGACCCAGTGAGTGATGGGCGGACACAGTGAGGGTGCAAGGTGGCAGGCTGACAGCGATCACACATTCACGCACAGATAAATGAGCAAAGGAGTGAGCAGTGAGACAGACCTTGCAGGCTCCAGCAGCAGGAAGCAGCAGAGGGGACCGCTATTGCCCCACTCTGACCCTGCCCCCACATACAGCATCACAACCCAGTGACCTGGGCAGCCCCACCCTGGTGAACACCTAAGGCTCCCCTCTTCATACTTAACGTGTGTGAACACACCAAAAATGGCTCAAGAAGAACTCAAAGCCCCAGAGCCCATAACTCTAAGCCACCAAGAAATAGCCAACCTATCAGAGGCACAGTTCAAAACACTGGTGATCAGGATGCTCACAGAACTGGTTGATTTTAGTCACAAATTAGAGGAACACATTAAAGCTAAACTAATTGAAATGGAGGGATATGCACAGGAAACCAATAGTGATGGAAAGGAAACTGGGACTCAAATCAAGGGAGTGGACCAGAAGGAAGAAAAAAATGACAAAACAGAAAAATATGAAGAAACAAGAATTCAAAAAAATGAGGAGAGGCTTAGGAACCTCCAGGACATCTTTAAACATTCCAACATCTGAATTATAGGGGTACCAGAAGGGGAAGAGGAACAGCCACAAGTGGAAAACTTATTTGAACAAATAATAAAGGAGAATTTCCCCAATCTGGCAAAGGAAATAGACTTCCAGGAAATCCAGGAAGCTCAGAGAGTCCCAAAGAAGTTGGACCCAAGAAGGAACACACCAAGGCACATCATAATTACATTAGCCAAGATTAAAATGAAGGAGAGAATCCTTGAAGCAGCAAGAGCTAAGGGGACAGTCAGCTGCAAAGGAGTTCCCATCAGACTGTCAGCGTATATCTCAAAAGAGACCTTCAAGGCAAGAAGGGGCTGGAAAGAGGTATTCCAAGTCATGAAATCCAAAGACCTACATCAAAGATTGCTCTATCCAGCAAAGCTTTCATTTAGAAAGAAAGGACAGATAAAGTGCTTCTCAGATAAGATCAAATTCAAGGAGTTCATCAGCACCAAGACCTTATTATAGGAAATATTAAAGGAACTTATTAGGAGGGAGAGGATAAAAAAGATGAACAGTGAAAGGACAGCAAACTCACAGTAATTAACAACCACACCTAAAACAAAAGCAAACTAAGAGGACAGCTAGATTAGGAGCAGAACCATAGAAATGAAGATCTCATGGAGGGTAGCAACAGGGGAGTGGGAGGAAGAGAAGGGGGGAGAAGGTACAGAAAATAAGTAGCATAGACGGTAGGTAAAAAATAGACAAGGGGAGGGCAAGAATAGTATGGAAAATACAGAATCTAAAGAACTTAAGACATGTAGTCATGAACTAAAGGGGGGAAGTGGGGGATGGGGTGTGCAGGGTGGAGGGGAAATGAAGGGGGGAATAGAACAACTGTAATGGGATAATCAATAAAATCAAATAAAATAAAAAAAGAAAAGAAATTACCCAGTACAAACAACTGAACAGGAGCAAAAGTGTGAGGGCAACTTTGCCCACAAAGCCTCCCTGTATGCCAGGGATGAAAATGAGACTACCAAGATATAATCTGCTTAGGGAAGAGAGGTGGCTAATCTCTCAGAGGAGAAAAGGCTAAGATTCCCTTCCTCAATGGCTTTTATTGGGTTGTAATACACAGGAATATAGGCAGTAAGGATCAAACAGTAGATACCATTTCAAAGAAATCTGAGGGCTTAGTCTGAATCAGTGTCTGTCACATAAGGGGGTTGCAAAAACTTTGGGAGACATACTCATTTCCTGTTTGGACCCTTATTATATGAATGAAATCACTCTAAGCAAATCAGGCTTCAAAGGACTTTTAAAAACTTTTTTATGCTCCATCACCCCAGATCCTACTCTAGCCCACAAGGGGCCACACCGCCTTTCCTATCATATGTTTTCAAACCTAAGTGGATTAGAGCCAGGAAGCACTTCACCCAGAGGACATGAGGACTTGGGCTTTGTCAGAATAGCTGGGGAGCGAGGGTCCATCACTCCCTCATTGTTGCAGCCCCCCGAGTCCTTCCATGATGGCCTCTCAAGTGATTGTGTCTGGCTTAGGTTGCCCCCCCCCAAAGGGTTGTACCTGTTATAGACTAACCAACCAAGCATTGGGGACAGGGGGATGAAGAGGAGACAAGCTTTGTCTTCTTAGTGGCTCACATTCCAGAGGTCACTCACTCAGCCTTCAGCAGTTACAACTCCTGAAACCGGGCAGAGTGGTTTCCAACAAAGAGAATCCTCAAAACATTGTACACATAAAAGAACTAGCTTCAACACAACCTGCCCTCACCAGCACAACAAATTGCAAGACATGGTGGACACAGTGAAAATCAGTTAACCAGCTGGTGGGAAGGACCCACAAAAGAGAGACTTGCTGGTATAGCTCAGTGGGTTGAGCACGGGCCTGTGAAGCAAAGGGTAGCCAGTTTGATTCCCAGCCAGGGCACATGCCTGGGTTTCAGGCAAGGTCCCCACTAGGGGACACATAGAAGGCAATCTACTCATTGATGTTTCTCTCCCTCTCTTTTTCCTTCCCTTTCCCTCTCTCTAAAATAAATAAATAAAACATTTCAAAAAAGAGAGAGAGACCCAAAAACAGTCAAAACTCAAAGACAAACATAGAGCAAACTTAACAAACAGGCCAAGACCAGTGAGCTCTGGGGATGAAGGAAACTACACCACTGAATCTCAGAGGTATTATACCACAGAAGTTCACACCATAAGCCCAGGGAGTCAGAACATATCAACTTAAGAAGCTGAAGCTAAAAAGAAGAGTCTCACAAACAATGGGAAGACAAAAGAAACAATCCCCAAATGAAAGGAAAGGAGGAAGCCTCAGAAATAATGCTAGATGAAATACAGGCAAGTAAGCTACCAGGTATGGAATTCAAAGCACTGGTTATCAGGAAGTTCAATGAGCTCACAATGAGCTACCAGAAACTACAGGGGAACTGCAGTGAACTTACCACAAACTATATCAACATGAAAAAGGAAATAGAAACTATCAACAAAGGCCAAAATGAAGTGAAGAATACAATTAATGAACTGAAAAACACAGTGAAAAAAATTCAAAGCAGGATCGATAAAGCAGAAGACAGGATTAGTTAGCTAGATGACAAAGTAGTAAAAAACACCCAGAAAAAGCAAGAAAAGGAAAAGAGACTCAGAAAGAATAAAGAGGGATTCAGAGAAATGCAAGACAATATAAAACATAATCATATCCGAATAATAGGGATACCAGAAGGAGAAGAAGAAGAGCAAGGAATAGAAAACCTGTGTGAAAAAGTAATGATGGAAAATTTCCCTAATTTGATGAGTGAAAAAGTCCCACAAATCCAGGAAACACAGAGAGTTCCAATCAAGAGGAAACCAAAGAGACCCAATTTAAGACACATCATAACTAAAATGGCAAAATTCTGAGAAAAAGAGAGAATCTTAAAGGCAATAAGGGAGAAACAGACAGTAATATACAAGGGAGCCCCAATAAGGTTAACTGCTGACTTCTGAATAGAAACGCTACAAGCAAGAAGAGAATGGCAAAATATGTTCCAAGTAATGAAAACCAGAGGCCTGAAACCAAGGCTACATTACCTAGCAACACTCTAAATCAAGATAGAAGGCCACATAGGAGCTTTCCAAACAAAAGAAGTCTAAAAGAATACACCTCCACAAATCCAGCCCTGCAAGAGATGCTAAAGGAACTGCTCTAAGGAAAGGAAGGAAAATAGAGAGACAGAGAGGAACACAGGTAAAAAAAAAAGGCAATGAACAAATACCTATCAATAATAACCTTAAATGTACATGGATTAAATGCTCCAATCAAAAGACATGTAATAGCTGAATGGATAAGAAACCATGAACCACACATGTGCTGCCTACAAGAGACCCACCTCAGGACAAAAGAGCTACACAGATTGAAAGTGAAGGGCTGGAAATAAATTTTCCAAACAAACTAGAAAGAAAAAATCTGGGGTAGCAATACTCATATCAGACAAAATAGACTTCAAAAAAAGGTCTATAAAGAGTGACCAAGAAAGTCACTTCATAATACTGAAGGGAAGAATCCATCAAGAAGACATAAACATTCTAAATGTATATGCACCCAACATAAAAGCACCCAAATATACAAAGAAAATTGTAGAGGACTTCAAGAAAGATATTGACAGCAACACAATTATAGTAGGGGATTTTAACATCCCGCTGTCAACAATGAACAGATTTTCCAAACAAAATATCAACAAAGATACTGTGGCATTAAAAAATGCCCATGAAAAAAAATGGACTTAACTGATAAATACAGAGCCCTTCATCCCAAAGAAGCTAAATACGCATTCTTTTCAAATGCACATGGAACATTTTCCAAGATAGACCACTTGTTAGGACACAAAAGGAGCCTCAAATAATTCAAAAAGATTGAAATCATACCAAGCATTTTCTCTGACCACAAGGGAGGGACTGAAACAAGAAAACAACCTCAAGGGAAAAAAAAAACCCAAACACTCAAAATCATGGGGACTGAATAGCATGCTATTAAGCAATGAATGGGTCAAAAATGAAATTAGGGAAGAAATCAAAAAGTTTATGAAAATAAACTCACAACAACCCAAAGCTTATGGGACACAGTGAAGGCAGTCCTGAGAGGGAAGTTTATAGCAATACAGGCCTACATAAAAGATAGATACATTTCAAACAAACAACCTAACGCTACGCCTGCAAGAACTCAAGGAACAACAATAAAGACAGCCCAGAGCAAGTAGAAGGAAGGAAATAACCAAGACCAGAGCAGAATTAAATGACATAGAGACTAAAAGTAAATTTCTAAGGATCAGTGAATCCAGGATTTGGTTCCTCGAAAAGATAAGCAACATTGACAAGCCTGTAAGCAGGCTCATCAAGAAAGAAAGAAAGAGAGAGGAGCCAAATACACACAATCAGAAATGAAAGAGGAGAGATTACAACTGACCCCACAGAAATACAAAGGATGGTAAGAAATTACTATGAAGAACTGTATGCCAAGACATTTGAAAACCTAGGTGAAATGGACAAACTTCTAGAAAAAAATGTAATCTTTTAAAACTGAATGAAGAAGAAGCAGAAAGCTTGAACAAAACAATAACAGCAAATGAAATTAAAGCGGTAATAAATAAACTCCCAATTCACAAAAACCCCCAACTATATGGTTTAACAGGAGAATTCTACAAAACATTTCAGGAAGACCTAACCCCTACTCTTCACAGACTATGCCAAAAAATCCAAAATGATGGAAGACTCCCAAACTTTTTTTATGAAGCTAGCATCATCTTAATACATAAAAGAGATAAGACGCAATAAAGAAAGAAAACTTCAGGCCAATATCACTGATGAACACAGACACTAAAATCCTCAACAAAAAATTGGCAAACTGCATTCAAAAATACATTAAAAAGATCATACACCATGACCAAGTGGGATTTATCCCAGGGATGCAAGGATGGTTCAATATTTGCAAATCAGTAAATGTAATACATCACATAAACAAAAGCAAAGACAAAAAATCACATGATCACATCAATACATGCAGAAAAAGCTTTTGATAAGGTATAGCACCCATGTATGATAAAACACTCAGCAAAGTAGGAATAGAAGGAGCATTTCTCAACATAATAAAGACCATATACGAGAGACCTACAGCTAACATCATACTCAATGGGCAGAAATGGAAATCTTTTCCACTAAGATTAGGAACAAGACAAGGATGTCCACTTTCACCACTTTTTTTTAAAAATTAATTTTATTTAGTTATTTTTCAAGTACAGTTTTTTTGTCTATTTTTTGCATCCCAGCCTCCCTCACCCCTTGTTCCCCACCTCCCTCCCATTTCCACCCCCCTTAGTTCTCTTCCCTGTGTCCTTCCTATTTGTTCCTCCAAATCCCTCCCCCTTTTTCCCCTTAACTTCCCTTCCTTCTCCCCTCTGGTCACTGTCACCACTTCTATTCAATATAGTTTTGGAAGTTTTGGCCACAGGAATTAGGCAAGAAAAGGAAATAAAAGGCATCCAAATAGGAAAGGAGGAAACAAAACTGTCACTGTTTGCAGATGACATGATAGTGTACTTGGAAAATCCTATAGACTCTACCCAAAAACTGCTTGAACTAATTAGTGAATTTGGCAAAACAGCAGGATTTTGTCAATATCCAGAAAACAAAGGCATTTGTGTATACTAACAATGAATCAGCAGAAGCAGAAATCAAGAAAAAAAATCCCATTCGATATAGCAAAAAGAAAAATAAAATATCTGGAAATAAACCTAACCAAGGAGGTAAAAGACCTGTATGCAGAAAACTACACAGCACTGAAGAAAGAAATCAGGGAAAACACAAACAAATGGAAACATATACCTTGTTCATGGATTGGAAGAATTAACTTAATCAAAATGTCCATAATACCCAAAGCAATATAGAGATTCAATGCAATACCTATTAAAGTACCAATGGCATATTTCACAGACATAGAACAAACACTTCAAAAATTTATTTGGAACCATAAACGACCCCGAATAGCAGCTGCACTTTTGAGAAAGAAGAACAAAGTAGGAGGGATCACAATACCTGATATCAAACTCTATTACAAGGCCACCGTAATCAAAAGAGCTTGGTACTAGCATAAAAACAGGCACATAGACCAATGGAACAGAACAGAGAGCCCAGAAATCAACCCAACTCTCTACAGTCAATTAATGTTCGACAAAGGGGGCAGTAACATAAAATGGAGTAAAGATAACCTCTTCAACAGATGGTGTTGGGAGAACTGGACAGCTACAGACAAAAAAATGAAACTTGAGCACCAACTTACACCATACACCAAAATAAATTCAAGGTGGATAAAAGACTTAAATATAAGCCGTGACAACTTTAAAGTCCTAGAGGAGAACATCGACAAGAAAATCTCAGATATTTCACGCAGCAACATTTTTACCGATATGTCCCCTAGAGCAGGAATATAAAGGAAAGAATAAACAAATGGGATCTCATCAAAATAAAAAGCTTCTGCATGGCTAAAGAAAACAGTATTAAATTAAAAAGACAACCAACTTTATGGGAAACCATATTTGCCAATGATACCTCAGACAAAGGTTTAATCTCCAAAATATACAAAGAACTTACACGACTCCACTCTAAGAAGACATCTAACCCAATTAAAAAATGGGCAAAGGACTTGAACAGACACCTCTCCAAGGAGGACATACAGAACATCCAGAGACACAGAAAGAGATGCTCAATATCGTTAGCTATCAAAGAGATGCAAATTAAAACCACAATGAGATACCACTTTACACGGGTCAGGGTGGCTATCATAAACAAAGCAACAAACAACAAATGTTGGAGAGGTTGTGGGGAAAAGGGGTCCTTAGTTCACTGTTGGTGGGATTGCAGACTGGTACAACCATTATGGAACACAGTATGGAATTTTCTCAGAAAAATAAAAATCGGGGGACTTCCGCCAAGATGGAGGCATAGGTGGATATGCCGTGCCTTCTCACACAACCAAGTTTAGAGACAACTAAATATTAGCAATAGAAAACACAGCCAGAACACAGAAAATTGAACTTATCGGAAGTCTGTTAACAACAAATTCTTCAGCCTGACCTGTAAGGGGTGAAACCAGCAGCTGGTGGAGCGGGGTTGCACAGGAAAACTCGGTCGGATGGACTCAGACACGTTGAATCCAGACGCGCAGAATCCAGGCGCAGGGTTGGACCCAGTGAGCGAATGAGCGAGCCACCAGGCAAGCGACCACGGGGGAGACAGCGGAGGAGCGGTGCTGCGTGTTGACTGTGGTCGCACATTTGTGCGCGGGTGGACAGGCGAGGGAGTGAGCGGTTGGACCGGGGCCGGCGGGTCCCAGCGGCAAGAGGCAGTGGAGGGCACCGCCATTTCCCCGCTCTGACCCCACCTCCACATACAGCGTCATAACCCAGCGACTCTGAGTGGCCCGGCCCAGGTGAACCACCTAAGGCTCTGATCCTCACCCAGCTGTGAGAAACAGCAGAGGGGGTCGCCATTTCCCCGCTCTGACCACGCCCCCACATACACAGCGTCATAACCCAGCGACCTGGGAGTCCAAGGCACCGCTTCTCACACTTAAAGGGCCAGAACAGACCAAAAATGTCGCAAGATCTCAAAGCCCCAGAGCCCATAAATCTAAGCGATGAAGAAATAGCAAAACTCTCAGACGCACAGTTTAAAACACTGGTCATCAGGATCCTCACAGAACTGGTTGATTATAGCTACAAATTAGACAAATATATGAAGGCAAAACTAATTGAAATGAATGGAATTGCACAGGAAACCAATAGTGATGAAAAGGAAACTGGGACTCAAATCAATGGAGTGGACCAGAAGAAAGCAAATAATGGCCAAACAGAAAAGAGTCAAGAAGCAAGAATTCAAAGAAATGAGGAGAGTCTTAGGAACCTCCAGGACATCTTTAAACGCTCCAACATCCGAATTATAGGGGTACCAGAAGGGGGAAAGGCACAGCCACCAGTGGAAAACTTATTTGAACAAATAATAGAGGAGAATTTCCCCAATCTGGCAAAGAAAATAGACTTCCAGGAAATCCAGGAAGTTCAGAGAGTCCCAAAGAAGTTGGACACAAGAAGGAACACACCAAGGCACATCATAATTACATTAGCCAAAATTAAAATGAAGGAGAGAATCCTAGAAGCAGCAAGAGCTAAGGGGACAGTCACCTACAAAGGAGTCCCCATCAGACTGTCAGCAGATTTCTCAAAAGAGACCTTACAGGCAAGAAGGGGCTGGAAAGAGGTATTCCAAATCATGAAATCCAAAGACCTACAACCAAGATTGCTCTATCCAGCAAAACTTTCATTTAGAATGGAAGGACAGATAAGGTGCTTCTCAGATAAGATCAAATTCAAGGAGTTCATCATCACCAAGCCCTTATTATATGAAATGTTAAAGGGACTTATCTAAGAAAAAGAAGTTAAAGAAACATGAACAGTGAAAGGACAACAAACTCACAGTATTTAACAACCACACCTAAAACAAAAGCAAACTAAAAGGACAGCTAGATCAGGAGTGGAAACATAGAAATGAAGATCTCAAGGAGGGTTAGCAACAGGCGAGTGGGAGGAGGAGAAGGGGGGAGAAGGTACAGAAAATAAGTAGCATAGACAGTAGATAGAAAATAGATGGGGGGGCAAGAATAGCATGGGAAATATAGAATCTAAAGGACTTGAGACACATGGTCATAAACTAAAGGGGGGGTAATGGTGGGGATGGGGGGTAGGGTAGAGGGGAATGAAGGGGGGAATAGAACAACTGTAACAGCATAATCAATAAAAAAATAAAAATAAAATAAAAATAAAAATCGACCTGCCTTTTGACCCAGCAATTCCACTGCTAGGATTATATCCTAAGAATCCTAAAACATCAATTTCAAAAAACCTATGCACCACAATGTTCATAGCAGCACAATTTACAATAGCCAAGAGTTGGAAGCAACCAAGGTGCCCGTCAGTAAATGAATGGATCAAAAAATGCGGTACATATACACAATGGAATTCTATGCAGCAGAGAGAAAGAAAGAGCTACTACCCTTTGCAACAACATGGAGGGAACTGGAAAGCATTATGCTGAGTGACATAGGCCAGGAGTTGAAAGACAAATACCATATGATCTCACCTTTAACAGGAAGCTAAACAACAAAACAAACAAGCAAGCAGAATAAAAACAAAGACAGTGAAATAGAGGACAAGGGGACAGTGACCAGAGGGAAGAGGGAAGGGAATTTAAGGGGGAAAAGGGGGAGGGTTTTGGAGGAACAAATATGAAGGACACAGGGACAAGAACTAAGGGGGTTGGAAATGGGAGGGAGGTGGGAGCACGTGGGGGGAGGCTGGGGTGGGAGAAATAGACATAAAACTGTACTTGATAAATAACTAAATAAAATTTTTAAAAATGATAACTGCTGACCACATATGGTACTGAGTCCTTGAAAAGTGGCTAGTTTGAAATTAAACATGCTATAAGTGCAAAATACACAGCAGACTTTAATAATTAGAAATGAGAAAAGTCTAAAATATCTCAGTAACAATTTTTACTTCAATGTTGTAATGATAATATTTACCATATATTTGGTTAGATAAAATGTTACTAAAACTAATCTCACTTATTTATTTTACTTTTTTAATGTGGCTACTAGAACATGTAAAATAACATAATACCTCACATTATATTTCTATTGGACAGCACAAATACAAAGTACTTTGCAAGTGTGCTGGGAAAGATGGTTTACAACTTTTTTGTGAGCATTTCACATAGATTCTAGTCACCTTATGTGATGCTCGTGAGTAAGTAAGGTGGGCTGGGCATATCTCCTTGTACTGATGAGGAAACCATGGCCTGAATGAATGAACAAGATTGTACAGAGTCACAGAGCAAGTTATTAGCAGAGCTGAGAAAGAAATTCAGCTTTGCCCTGGCTGGTGTAGCTCAGTGGATTGAGTGCAGGCTGTGAACCCAAGGGTCACTGGTTCGATTCCCAGTCAGGGCACGGGCCAGGTCCCCAGTGGGGGGGTGCAGCCACAGATTGATATTTCTCTCCCTCTCTTTCTCTCTCCCTTCCCCCTCTCTAAAACAAACAAACAAATAAATAATTCTGCTTTCTTCAATTCTAGCCAATTCAGAGGTTCTTCCCCTTACCCTACTGCCCCCTACAGTCCAGTTAGTTTTCCTCATTAAAATGGTAGGTTTTATGGTCTCTGGTGTTTACTGGTTTCACTTGCTCACTCTCCCTTCCCTCTCCCATTCCCTTCCTGGGTCTACCTCAAAAGATTCCTCCTGCTACTATTTCACCATATTCCCTTTCGTTCTGTAAAAGAAAGACAGACTGGCTGACAACAATGTAAGGTGGGTAGATTGCAATATCATCTCAAGCTCAGTATTTCCAGTGTTTTGCAATGTAGGCTAAAAATTAGAAACACCTGTTGATTATAAATATATCCAAGCTGGACAATACCTCCCTTTATATAGTGCAGTGCGTTTTCAGAGGGTGGGAATAAAAAATACCAGAGTTCTCAGCCCACTTTGGCATAAATTTGATATCCAACCCTTGCCAAATCATGTAAATCCATCACTCCTAACATCTCTACCTGCTTAATGGGAACATTTAGAACTACCTCATGTATTTATGACAGAAAAGGTGTGAGAGATTCAGAGCTTTTCAGAGGAAACACACTTCTCAAATCCAAAGCCCTCACATAAGCTTTCAATTATCCACACAAGGCAGTGCTGAGGATGCAAATCTCTAGGGAATCTAAAATGTTCCCTTTAAGCATTTGTTTCCTTTTCACAGGAGCCTAAATCTTCATAGGAACTGCTGACAAGTGGCCAACCTGACAGATTTATTCCTCACCTTCTTTCTCTTGCCCCCTGCAGTGACCAAATATCTGATTTTTTTTTTTGGCTTAGTCCCAGCTTCATACATTTCACTCCATTGTCTCTAGGAGCATACTCACACTTGTAAGCCACAGGTACACCCATGGGGATTGTCACAATCATACACCCTCAGTGCTCTCTGTACAAGGCACGAGCAAACACATGGTAAGGCAAAATGGAAGAGATGAGAGGAGAGGGAAGAAATTGGAAAATCCTGAGGTACATATTAAGTGGATCTGAGGCAGCTACTGGACAGGTAGGGTTCTCCTTCAATTGTGCACCAGGCTTTCCAGGCACTTCAGGTAGGTCCTTTGGAGATGGAGCCCCAACTTGCCAGACCTAAGCTAGGCTTTGGGCCCTGGTGCCCCAAGGGACATTAGCAGCAGTATGACATGGCCGGAGCTGAGAAGGAAACTCCACTTTCCTAACCTCTCAAGTTTTAAATCTCATCACCCTTGGAGTGCCAAGCAGAATAGATCTCTGCAGTTTAGCTTCCAAAATATTACCACAAATCCCACTCTGTGCCCTCCCCCACAACCTTCCTCCCCCTTATCATGCTTCAGCCTCCCTCCTCCCTTCCCTAGTTAGAGAATCCCCCCTTGCCATGGAGGGGGGGTCTAGCTGTGTCCATTGACTTCATTGGGCCATGTGGAGTCATTGGGTTGGGGGAGAAGCTCAAGCAGAGTGTGACTGTGTGGTGGCTTGCCTTTCAAGGGTGCATGTCTCTGAGGTCCATGGCCAGTGTCTCTATTGGGCAGTGGGCCTGACACTACTAGTTCCAGAGTAGTGTTTGCAGCATTTCTTCTTCTTGTACCACCCTCCCCATCCTGGCTCAGTGACTATATCATCCCTCTCTACTCCTGTCCATGTGACTAAATAGAGTTATTTATAGAGCAACTGATATTCTTTTTACCCCCTTTGTCCTTCTGTATTTCTGGGGTCTTCACATGACCTGTCCAGATAAGAAACTGATACACAAGCTCACAGACTAACACTCTTACTCTCTTTGCCTCTCAGGGAATTATCTTACTGTACACTATAACCTGGCAAAGCCAGGGGCCCCTGAACTCATGCTGTGGGATTGGCCCCCATTGAATTTCCTTCTCTTGTTATGGAATCCCCTTCACAACTTCCCATTTGAATCCTGGGGATTCAGCTAGTTGATGCTTTTCAATCCATAGAAAGTCAAGTCAGCCATTCATTTAGGCCCTCAGGGGCCCAAATATCTCTGTAGTCACTGATTTAATCCTTTGGTTTTTTAATTTCCTTTCTTTGTACCTGAACATTCCACTTTGGCAGCAGCTCAGGAGGTTAATCCCATTGGCCAATTTAAAGCATGGTGCAAGAAGTCTCTGAATACCTAGGAGACCAAATGAGCCTTAAGGATTTCTACAGTACTTGGCACTAGGGGGCCTTTCAGCCTTAATGTCAAGGAACTGGCTGACTTAACTGCTTGCATGAGGGATTAAAAGGGCAGCCCTGTATCCATGGTTCCCTGGGGAAGCTGAAACAATGGCTCAGCTTTAACCTTTACTTCACCGATTGGTTTAGGAAATAGCCATTATGGTGTGATACAGATGGGAAGTTCCAGGAAATTAGAGTCTAGTTGCCACCTTGGCCTTCCAGAGCTCCAATCAGAGGCTAAAGTTGGAGCCACCTTCATAAACTGGAGAGAAGTTATAATCAGAAGGGGTTTGTGTGCTCTATCTATTAGCTACTATGCCATGGGGAAGTAATAACCATTGGTGTGGTACTCTGGCTGGTAGGTGCTAATGCTTCAGCCAACTAGGAACTCTGCCTGTTTGCAGCCTGCATAGGCCACTGTTGAAAGGCCATTTCGAAAAACAGCCGGAAGTCATGGGGATGGGCAGTAGCCCAAATCTGGATGGAGTCTCACTTCGCAGCTGTCCTGTGTTCTTTCTTGTGTGACTCAGGACATCCTGGAAAGAGAGGTCCAAAGGATGAGGCAGGTTCCCCTGCATCAACTAGAAAGAGAGGTCTACCTGGGCTGAAAGGCCTTCCTGGAACTCCAGGGTTAATTGGCTTCCAGGAGAATGCAGGCTTGCCAGGAGGCACTGGGCTGCCAGGCCTGCCAGGCCTGAATGGTAAGTGCAGTGATCAGGAAGGCACTAGTGATTGCCAGAAAGGGCCATTCACGCTGTCCCAGCTTGCCCCTTCCCCTCTGCCTAGGAAAGGGGAACAAAGAAGGAGGTGGACAGTGCTTTTTGTGACAAGATACTTGCACAAGGATAAAGAGGACTCCATACAAGGTAAGTCACCCTCACTGACTGCTGGGTGGAACACTGGGCTGAAACACATGGTCAGTAAACCCCAAGATGGTAGTAGCCTCACTGGCTTTACTCATTTGTGCCACTCCTACCACAAAGCCTAACAGTTCTCACTTTCTGTGATTTTCCTGCTAGATACCAAATACTGGGCAGGAAGCATTACTGTTTTATACAGGGAGAAGTGACTGGTCTAAGGTCACACAACTGGTTAGTAACAGTGCCAGACTAGAGCTCATCTCTCTGTCTCCTTGTTACAAAACAGAGGTCCAAGGCAGGGGACAATATTTGGCCCTCCCTGGGATGCCAAAAACTCTTACAGAACAACAGGGGCCGCTCCCAAGGACGGTATACTAATACCTACTAGGCTCATCTGTCCGCCACCAGAGGAAAGACATCTCTCAATGCCAGGATTTGTGAAAAAGAAAGGAAAGGTTTATTTAAAGCTATACACAGACTTAAAGCAGTGACCCGATGTCCCCATTAATATATCAATGTCCTTTAGGATAACCACAGATGGCCACAGTACTTCCTTCCTTCCCTCCCCTAATTCAGGGTACTGTAACTCAGGAAAAGAGCACAGGTCTGTGTTTCCAAGCCACTGGCACCATCAGCTATGTCGCCGTCCAGGTAGGATCTCTAATTAATCCAAAGTTATGTGGCACCTTCTCATGGTCCACTGGCAAGTGTTCTTTCACCCTTCTTCCAGGCAGTCTCTCCTGCTTCCCAGGCCATGTGGCCAAAGGGAGCAGCCAAAGCTGCGTGGGTCTCCTCTACCAAAGCTGCACATGTCTGCACTCCGCCAAAAGCGCATGGCTTTCTTCTTCACCTGGCTGCAAGGGTCCCCACTTTGGCAAAGCCCCGTGGTGCTTTTTCTCACATGGCCAAGAGGAGGTCCTCACTCTGCCAAAACTGAGTGACTCTTTCTTTAATGGCTGTTGCATCTGCGTTTAAATCCCTGCACCAGTCCTCCTTTGCAGCCCCATTTCTGACTTCTCCTACAATCAGCTACACTTGCCAAGACTTCCATATCCTCCCAGCTTTACTGGGCTGCCATAGTTAGTCTGGGCAGGCATCGCCCCATGGCGTGGAGCCAATCCTCCCCAAGTTCTCATGCAGGTGCTGCAACGAGGGGGTGTTGCCTCACACTTACATTCTGGGTGGAAGTCACTCCCTTCTCCATGGCTCAAAGCATACCCACACCTATTGAACATATCTAAGAAAGCAGTTAAATGTTAGAGGTATGTTAAATGACCATTCTACAGGTTATCTGCAAAACTGTTGCTATGCAAAACAATTCTCAATGGCCCTGCTCCATTTGTCCCTTCCCCCAACTGACACCTGTGGGGGAGTTAAGGGGTGAGGACACCTTATATGTCTTTCTAATATTTCCTGAACACCTTAAGTTCTGGACCCCATTCCAAATCCCTTTTGGATTTGGATTTTGGGGACCCCCTCTTGGCTGCACCCTATTATATCCTGGCCCTGGGCTTTTTGTGTATGTGTGTGCCACACAGGAGCTCTATTTTGACAAATCATAAAACAGGTGTCCACCTCTTCTTTCCTTTTTGTTACTTAGTGTCATGTCCCTGTTCAGGGAGATATTATAATGTGTAATGACTAGGAGCTTGGGCTTTGGAGTTAGAAAAACCTGGGTTTGAATCTCTTCTTTGCAACTTCCTAGTGGTATAACTTTAGGTGGGTTCATTAACCTCTCTAAGCCTCCATTTTCTTGTATGTAAAACAGGGATAATAATAGAAGTTCCTGTTTCTCAACAGGTGAGAAGGAGTCTGTTAGGCTGATAGGTTTTCCAGGGATGCCAGGTCTCCCTGGTATTCCCAGTGCAAGTGGATTAAAGGGAATTCCTGGGTTAGATGGAAAAGTGGGACCATCTGGATGGGCTGGTAGTCCTGGTCAAAAATGTAAGCTGGGGAGTTAAATTTTGGAATTGCCATCTGGGCTTCCCAAGACACATTTTGTTTTGTCAACTATGTCATTCACTGGGCTTGTACCAATCCTGCATCAGATAATAAGATTTGAGGCTCCTGAATAAAGTCCTTTCAACCTAAAAGGCCTAATTTCTTCTATTACCACTGCATGTTAGAGGGCTTGTCATACATTACCAGATGCTCAACAGAGGATGGTTTTGAGTATGGTCTAAAGTTGGTTGTGAAGTTTGGGTTTATCGAATGATAGAGCATACACATAAATGCCAAGTTGGGAAAATGGGTGGGCAGAAGAATCTGGATGGGCCCATAAAGGGGACCTGGGGGTGGTGCAGGAAAGAGCTGATATGAGAGGTCAGCTCATTTCTGACTCCATGTCTAAGCTCCCTCTCACATAGATCTCATGATCTCTATCCACGCAGGAGACAGAGGTGACCTGGGGTCAGTTGGAATTCCCAGTCTAAGACTTCCCAATGCTGAACCTTCAGTTCAAAGGAAACAAAGGACACCTGGATCCAGAGGTGCTGGGGCAGGGAATGGGCACCAGAAATGCCCAAGAAAGGTTTTAGAAGCAAACTTGACTTCCTTCCTCAGAAAAGGCTCCACACTACAAGGCCCTCCAGAGTGTCAGTGTGGGTGGTGGCAGGGGATCCAGAGACGCTGTCTTTCCTGAGCCTGAGGAGCACCTGGACTTTGAGACTGCTGGTTTTCTTTCTTTTTTTTTCTTATTTTCTTTTCTTTTTAGTTTTTATTTAATTATTTTTCAAGTACAGTATTTTGTCTTTTACTCCCATCCCAGCCCATGCCCCCATGCTCCCCACCTCCCTTCCCTTTCCACCCCCTTAGTTGTTGTCCATGTGTCCTTTATACTAGTTCCTGTAAATCCTTCCCCTTTTCCCCTGAAATTCCCTCTCCTCTCCCCTCTGGTCGTGAGACTGCTGGTTTTCATTGTCTCTGTTTAACTGATTTTTTTTAGATTTTTAAAATTTATTTATCTTTAGAGGGGAAGGAGAGGGGGAGAGAAACATCAATGTATGGTTGCCTCTAGTGCATCCCCTGCTGGGAACTGGCCTGCAGGGAACTGGCCTGTAACCCAGGCACGTGCCCTGACTGGGAATCGAACTGTGATCCTCTGGTTCACAGGCCTGTGCTCAATCCACTGAGCTACACCAGCCAGAGCTTGTTTAACTGAAATTTTTAAACCACAGACTATTGTACCCTCAGAGGAGCCTCACAGATGGTGGGGCATGAGCACTGAGCAGTTTTCCCAGTGCTGGAGCAGGGATGGCCCTGACTGGTACCCAGTAAGGCTGAAGGCACCATCCCAGCGCCCCCCCCACCAACTCTGAGCTAACTGTTCCCCAGAGACAATTTGCCTGCCTGCAACCCAGGGCACCTGTACTCTGGGGAGCAGATTTTCTCCTGCCCAGAAGCTTTTTCCAAGCCATTTGCCTCTTTCCCAAGTGACAAAGAAGAAGCTGGCCTCCCTGGATCATCAGGCTTACCTGGAGTTCCTGGATTCCCCAGTACCATCAAGGGACTTAATGGGAAACTGGCTCCCCTGGTTCCACAGGACTATGAGGTTTACCTGGCCTGAAAGGCTCCCATGGAATCTTGGGCTTCCCAGGAATTGCAGGGGAAAGTGTATGTGTGCACAAATCTTCATCTTCCCACTAGGAAAGGTCCTCTATAGCAAAAAGATATGTCCTGACTGCCCACCATTTTGATCCCAGCCCCTTCCCTAGCCTACCCCAGAAAAATCCCTTTCCTTGACTCTGACAGGTCTTTCCTTCTTATTCTTCTATTAAAAATATATTTTATTGATTATGCCATTACAGTTGTCCTATTCCCCTCCTTCATTTCCCTCCACCCTGCACACACCCCCCATCATTCCCCCCCTTTAGTTTATGTTCACGTGTCTCAAGTTCTTTAGATTCTATATTTCCCATACTATTCTTGCCCTCCCCCTATCTATTTTCTGCCTACCATATATGCCACTTATTTTCTGTACCTTCTCCCTCTTTCTCCTCCTCCCACTCCCCTGTTGCTAACCCTCCATGTGATCTTCATTTCTATGGTTCCCCTCCTGATCTAGCTGTCCTCTTAGTTTGCTTTTGTTTTAGGTGTGGTTGTTAAATACTGTGAGTTTGCTGTCCTTTCACTGTTCATCTTTTTTATCTTCTTTTTCTTAGGTAAGTCCCTTTAACATTTCCTATAATAAGGGCTTGGTGATGATGAACTCCTTGAATTTGATCTTATCTGAGAAGCACTTTATCTGCCCTTCCATTCTACATGAAAACTTTGCTGGATAGAGCGATCTTGGTTGTAGGTCTTTGGTTTTCATGACTTGGAATACCTTTTTCCAGCCCCTTCTTGCCTGCAAGGTCTCTTTTGAGATATCTGCTGACAGTCTGATGGGAACTCCTTGGTAGGTGACTGTCCCCTTATCTCTTGCTGCTTCTAGGATTCTCTCCTTCATTTTAATCTTGGCTAATGGAATTATGATGTGCCTTGGCGTGTTCCTTCTTGGGTCCAACTTCTTTGGGACTCTCTAAGCTTCCTGAATTTCCTGGCAGTCTATTGCCTTTTTTCAGATTGGGGAAGTTTTCCTTTATTATTTATTCAAATAAGTTTTCCACTTGTTGCTCTTCCTCTTCCTTTTCTAGTACCCCTATAATTCGGATGTTGGAACATGTAAAGATGTCCTGAAGGTTCCTAAGCCTCTCCCCACTTTTTTGAATTCTTGTTTCTTCATCCTTTTCTGTTTGGTCATTTATTTCTTCCTTCTGGTCCACTCCCTTGATTTGAATCCCAGTTTCCTTTCCATCACTATTGGTTTCCTGTGCCTTCCCCTTCATTTCAATTAGTTTAGCCTTCATTTGTTCCTCTAATTTGTGACTAAAATCAACCAGTTCTGTGAGCATCCTGATCACCAGTGTTTTGAACTGTGCATCTGATAGGTTGGCTACTTCTTGGTCACTTAGAGTTATTGGCTCTGGGGTTTTGAGTTCTTCTTGAGCCATAATGTTTAAGTCTGTTCGCACCTGTTACTGAGGAGTGGAGCCCTAGATGTTCACCAGTGCGGGGCCACCCAGGTTGCTAGGTTGTGATGCTGTATGTGGGGGTGGGGGTCAAAGAGAGGCAATGGTGGTCCCGACTGCTGCTTACTGCCACTGGGGCCTGCACGGTCTGTCTCATTGCTTGCTCCTTCGCTAGTTTATCTGCACGAGAATGTGTGACCGTGGTCAGCCTGCTGCCTTGTATTTTCACTGGTCCGCTCATTGCTACCCCACACCTGGGATCTGCCCATGGCTGCCTATGCACCTGGGTCAGTCCAAGGGATCTTTCCTGTCCAACCTTGCTCTGCTGCTGGCTCCACCCCTCTTACTGGTTTGGCAGAACAGTTTGTTTTTTGTTAGACTTCCATATAGTTCAATTTTCTGTCTTTTGGTTGCGTTTTTGTTACTAAAACTTTGTTGTCTTTAAACTTGGTTGTGCGAGAAGGCACAAGTTTCCACCTACACCTCCATCTTGGCCAGAAGTTCGAAAAGAATTTTATTTTAAAAGAAACAGGTAAAACTAAGGTAATCAATTCCCACCTTGGCTAATACCTCATATTTAGGTTAATCTGCATAGGATTAATCCATATCAAAATTTAGATTCACCAAAAGTATTCCAGACACAACTTAAATAATTTACCATAAACGTCAATAGATAACATATCTCCATAGCTACATTCCAATTCATAAGTCATCCATTATCAGAAACAGGTAAGTGGAGAAGACCTAAGTTTTGATAATTACTCTGCTGTCTTCTAGTTTGTAAAGCTGCTACTTCTGGAGTGCAGTTCCAGTTCACCTTTTTGAACCCAAACAATGAATTTCCTCCACTAAGAGGTTAACCTCATGATCCACATTCATTGCTGCCTCTCCACCTCCTTTTCTTTTCCATTGAAAAAGTACTGCAGCTTTAGCCCAGGGCTAATAAGCGTTATCTTATTCACCACCCAGGGGAGGAAGAGACTGAGGAAGGAAGTGACTGAAGCCTTTCCTTCTTTTTCTGAATACCTCCTCCTCTGGGCCTTTGTTCTTGTTGTCTCCCCCATGTGGCATACTTCGAGTTCTGCAATTGGCTAGTGTTTATCTATCTTCCAGGTCCCAATACAGGTACCACTCCTTCAGAAGCCCCCAAGCTTCCAATGTGCTAGCATACTATCCTTCTCACTACTTATATCCATCCTAATTGTTTCTGTGTGGGTCTGATTTCCTCGATTACATGGTTAGAACTTGAGAACATGAATTGCCTTATGTGTTTTTTATCTGTATTCTGCAGTTAGCATCCCACACTGAGTTTGGCACATCATAAGAACTTGGTAAAGACTTCTTTTTTTTTAATGTAAAGCACTTGGGTGTTTTTTATACTTGTTCAAGTAGAGTTGTCTCCATTTTCTCCCTACCACTCTCTCCCACCCCACCTCCAACCCTTGATCCTACCCCCCTTTGTATATAATACAGACTTCTTGATGTTTTTATATCAGAAAGGTCTTTGTTGCCTGTATAAGAGACAACAACTGGCAAGTAAGAAAATCCAGTTTCTCTGGGTTCTTAAAAGATGGGGTGGTAGAGTAGGCTCAGCATTGAAAGACACTTGGGTTTGAATCTCAGCTCCATCACTCATTAGCTATGTGATTTTGTGCATATTGCTTAACTTTCCCAAGCCTTACTTTTCTCATCTGTAAGAACCTGCTTCAGACAAAAGTAAAGATTGAGGTGATATATGTAAAGCACTTAAAATTGCATCTGGCACATGACAGTCTCTGAATAAATAGTAGTAAGTATAGGACTAGTATTGAAGGCACTAAATGAAGTGAATCAGAGAATAACTATGCTCCCTGCAGGCAAAGTCCATATCCTTTAAAAGTGTCAGTCCATCTGTTGAAGAGAGCTCACACACACACACACAGAAAGAATTCTGGGGGGAGTCCAAGCATAAGAAATGGATAGAATTAGTAGACATGGCAATGGGCAGAAAAAATATGTCAATGCAAGGGTGAACTGGGTAGTAGTCTAATGAGCACAGTAACCCAGTCTAGAACTCAGACTCTACCCAAGATACTAGGGAGCATATGTCTTTACTGGGTTCATCTCAAAATGAATCAAAACCATACCAGATATTGGTGGTACTGACATGCCCACTTCCCAGATTCAGTGTGTTGGATATTAGCCACTGAAGCAGTTTTTCCTGTAGAAGTATAACATTGGCCCAAATTGAGACTCATACCTGCACATATACAGCTTGATACCTGGTGGCAGAAAGATATTGTGTTCCCTGCTGAACTCGTGGCAGAGGGCTAGCCCCACCTGTTATAGCTATACTTTTTCCTATGCATAATTGTTACTGAACAGCAAGTGGGGTCCTCCTGCCTACCACCACCCACTAGGAAAAATTCTGGAGGCAGATGTTTGATGAAAATAGAAGAGTATTCAAAAGCTACACAATTTTGGAAAAACAGCTTTCCACACAAGCTGTTACTGACTTAAGCCTACCAACTAAAACTGAAATCTTTTTATTTTATTTTTAAATTATATTTTATTGATTATGTTATTACAGTTGTCCCAATTTTCTCCCTTCCCCCCCTCAACCCAGTATGCCCCACTCCCCCAGCAATCCCCCCCTTCGTTCATGTCAATGGGTTGTGCATATAATTTCTTTGGCCTCTCCATTTCCTATACTGTTCTTAACATCTCCCTGTCTATTTTGTATCTACCTTTTGTAGTTCTTAATTCCTTCACTTTTTCTTGCTTCCTTCCCCTTCCCCATCTCAACTGATACAACCTTCCAAATGATGTCCACATCCATGATACTGTTTCTGTTCTGCTTGTTTACTTAGTTTGTTTTAGATTAGATTGCCGATCATTATAGATTTATTGCCATTTTAATGTTCATAGTTTAGATCCTCTTTCTTTTAAATAAGTCTCTTTAACATTTCATGTAATAATGGCTTGGTGATGATGAAATCCTTAGACTTTAACTTGTCTTTGAAGCACTTTATCTACCTTTATATTCTAAATGATAGCTTTACTGGATAGAGCAATCTAGGTTGTAGGTCCTTGCTTTTCACCACTTTGAATACTATTGGACAGTCCCTTGTACCCTGTAAAGTTTTTTTTAAGAAGCCAGCTGACAGTCTTATGTGAACTCCTTCGTAGGTAACTATCTGCTTTTCTCTTGCTGCTTTTAGATTCTTTCTTTATCTTTAACCTTTAACATTTTAATTATCATGTGTCTTTGTGTGGTTCTCTTTGTGTCCCAATTGTTTGGGATTCTCTATGTTTCTTGGACTTATATGTCTAATTACTTCACCAATTAGGAAAATTTTCTCTCGTTATTTTTTCAAATAAGTTTTCAATTTCTTGCTCTTTCTCTTCTCTTTCTGCCACTCCTGTGAATTGAATGTTGGTTCATTTGAAGTTGTCTCAGAGGCTCCTTAGCCTATCCTTATTTTATTGGATTTTTTTCTTCTTGCTATTCTGGTTGAATTATTTTTTTCTTCCTTATGTTCCAAATCATTGATTAGATGCTTATCTTCATCTACTCCACTGTTTGTTTCCTGTAATTGTTTAAATATTTCACTTGGTGTAACCTTCATTTGTGCCTTTGTCTTTTTTATGCTGTTGAATAACCAATGAGTTCCTTGAGCATCCTAATAACCAGCACTTTCAACACTATATCTGATAGATTGCTTATCTTCATTTTGTTTAGTACTTTTTGTGGAGTTTTGTTCTGTTCTTTCATTTAGGCCCTTCTTTGTCTCTTCATTTTGGCACCCTCCTTGTGTTTGTTTCTATGTATTAGGTAGAGCTTCTTTGACTCCCTGTCTTAGTAGCATGGCTTGTTGTACAAAAGCACACTAGTAAGTTGGATGGGGTGAAGCCTTAGGTAATTGCCTGGGTGAAGCAACTGATGTGAACCAGGTTGATGTAGTCTCCAATATGGTGTTACTGCTCTATGGCTCTGTGAGAGGGAGGGCTCAGAAAGGGCACAATGATGCAGCCTGGCCTCTAGAGTGCTGTCTGGGAGAAATCTGTCCCCTGGCACTCACCCTGATGCCAGACACTTCAGTTTCTCCCTGTATGCCACTGGTGCCCTTTCAGCTGTGTCCCTGATACTGCAGCCCAGAGGAAGTGAGTCTGTGTAAGTCCTAAGTCCACTGTAGGCCCCTCAAGAGGAGACACCTGAGAATCCCACAGTTTCTTTTACCACACCAACCCCCACTGGTTTTTACAGTCAGAAGTGTTGGGGACTTATCTCCCTGACACTGGACCCCTGGGCTGGTTGGTCTGTTGTGGGGTGAGATCCCATACTCCCAATGTATCCCTCATGGTTTTTATTCATCACACATGAGTATGTGACTGCCCATTCTACTTTTCTGTGCCTCTCTGTGCATATGTACCCTTCCTACCCATCTGGATGAATGTGACTTCTTTAATTCCTTGGTTGTTTGACTTCCATACAGCTCATTTTTCTGATGACTCTGGGTGATAGTTGTTTTGTAGTTTAGTTGAAACTTTTGCTGTAGTTTTGGGAGGAGGCAAGCTGTGTTTACCTACACCTCAATCTAAGGCTGAAAATATTTTTAACACTTAAGTTCTAGCTTTAATCACTTAAGCCCACCAACTGAGGCTAAAATCTTAACTGGCATTTCCCTATCATTTTCCTTGCTACTTTTTAATTACCTTATTTCTATAAGATTGGTTTATGAACTAAAACATGAGACACAAAAGCTACACAATTTCGGAAGAATAGCAGGCTTCAGCCTCAGAGCCGGTCCTCTCTAGAACACTCAAAAAGAAATAATCCTGCCATCCTCTGCCAGGCCAGACCAATCCTAGGCTGTACCTTGAGTTCTCTCTCCCATTTAAAATACTATCCTTTAGGAAACACAGCTGGCTATAGCACAATCATTCAGGCATCCCTGAGGAAGAGAGAGAGAGAGAACCAGTCTCTGTCTTCCTTTACTTTAAATCTTCCAACCCACAATTCTAGCACACTGGAGGTGTTCAATTCAGCTAATCCCATCCTAGACTGTTTCCCATTGCCTCAGGCAACCTCCTCCTACAGCCCCTCCCTTCATCTCCTCCATAATCTAATCAGACCTCTCTCTACCAATATCCCCCTTTAACACTTCCAGACCTTTGTAACCTTACAAAGGCAAATGGGTGAGGGTCTCATTCTTCTGTAGCTACTTCCTGCTAGTAAAGGCTATAGTCCTACCTATTCCCTGGTCCACAGAAACCTAATAAATGTGTATCTGAAGTGGAGGGAGGCCTTCACATGAGAGAGAAGGATCTTGCAGAGTCCAGGTCAGTTGGCTGCCCCTGGTAAGCAATGTGCACAATGTCCAAAGGATGGCACTGATAGACAAGGTGGCATCCTTGGTGATTTCTGGAAGTGACAAATTTGGTAAGAGGGTTAGAAGGCACAGTCAGAACCATAATAGCAAAATGACAAAAGTAGGTACCAATACAATGTCCTACATTAAGAAAGAGTGGCTTCCTTGAAAGAAGGTGTGCAAGGTGTGTCACACCTGTCCAAAGCCCTTTTGCACACTAAACTTTGGCTGAGGAAAAATTCGAGGATTCCCCCTTTTCACCCTTTTGGGCTCTTTTTTTTTTTCTAAGCTGATAAGTCAGAAAAGGAAACAGTTTTAAGCAAAGCTGATAGTCTCCTCCATACTTCACCAACTCAATCACTTAGTCCAGCCAAACAGTTGAGTTTTAGGAGATGGAGATACAGAAGGGCTTCTTCAGTCAGGCCTATACTGTATAAATAATCCCCTAGATAAATGATATCATAAGGTATACAACCTATAAAAACAGAAGTGAGAGCACACAGGTTAATTCACACAACAAATCACAAACAAGTCTCTGAGTTCATCAGACTGTCTTTTGACAAGACATCTACTTGTAAGGCCTTCGATGGTATGACATCAAACAATGACAATTTGACAAATCCTTCTTGTCCATAAATTGAACATCTCTGGTAATGTCACAAACTTAGTTTGACTTTCAAGTGAAAACAAAACTTTGAAGACTGTTAGCTGCTCTAGAATCTAATGTTCACCATGTGGCATTGTTATTTCCCTTTCATACACAATTTTTCTCCTTAAGATCACTCTCATGGTCACTAAAGGGACTTCATTAAATCCAATTTAAATTTTTTGCCTGCTTATTTGCATAAACACAAGAGCAACCATTGATCACATAGGATCTTTAAGTGTACTTTGCTGGAACTCATGCAAAGAACCTTTAGATTGAGCTTTAGTCAGCCCTTCAGAGCACAGAAGCCAAGCCACACAACTGCCACATTGCTTTGCCTGAAGTATTTGGATTCCTTAAGTCATCGAGGTTCCCATCATGTCTTAAGGTTCCTCCTTGCCGTCTTTCAGGAAAACAACATTTATTCCTTAGAAAGGCTACCATGAACCACATGACCAAACAAGGTACCAGACCATTTCTCCAGTGGGCTTTTGATAGCTTCAAAGTCAATATCAGTTCTTCAAGTCTTTCTGGTAACAGAGTCCAGGCATGCCTCCTTCAGGCATGACATTCCAGACAAAGTCTTGGTTATTTAAACCACAATAGAAAAGTGGTCTTATTGGTTTTATGCAAACAAAAAGCAAAAAACACCAAGATATTCTCTTGCCTACCAGTCTCATGGTAGAGACAAAGGATTCCAGGTGCACATAAAACACCAAAGATCAAATCATGCATAGAAACCAAGCAAACAGAATAAAGCAAAGAATACTGTATCCAAGAGCTGAGGTTTCATTTCCTTCCAAGTTTAAAACTTTCACAACCTTCTATTTACCTTGTACTCATTCATAAATAACCATACTCACTTTCAATCTTTGTTTGTTTGTTTGTTTTCCAGAACTGGGAAGGACCATACTCAAACTCAGTGTCTGGCAAATAAAAGTCCCTAGCTTTCCAAACACATAAACATGGTAAAAGGAACATTGTCACTTTGCATTGGGGTTCATTGTTCTCTTCTGACAGAGAAAATTCAAATCTTCGTTCAGAGTGTAGGTGCAGCATTCCCTTTTAGCATCAAACACAGCAGCAAGATTCAAGTCCTCCTTAGGTGATGCCTGTTTTATCTGTATGTGGTGGATTCAAGGCTAGATTACGATTAAATTTAGAGAAGAATGTTTTGTCAACAGGACATCATTTCTTGGTGAGAACTTCCATCTTCTTTATTTTCCCTTTTGAGTGTCAGGCATTCCCTTCTCCAGTGGTCCACCTCCTTACAATGGGCACATTAATTGGTGCCTAATGGGTCTTTCCTCCCTCATTAAGACTTCCATTTCTCCTTCTGGTCTCCCCACACTGTTTGTAAGAAAATGATGGCCTGTCCTAACTTCCTTGCTTCCTGGGCATCATAAATTTTAAGGCTATGTCCACCAGCTGAAATTCATTCATTTGCATTGGAAAAACACTGGAGTTTATTTCTGATATCTGGGGCGCTTTGCCCAATGAAAATTATGTTCACCATCCCCACAATCTCTGGAGCCTTTCAGTAAGCATCAGCGTGCTCTCTATAGGCCTGATAGATCCTTTCTAAAAATTCAGAAGGAGTCCAGACTGATGTGGCTCAGTTAGTTTGTCATCTTTCCACAAGGCAAAAGGCCACAGGTTTGATTCCCACTCAGGGTACATGCTTGAATTGTGGACCCAGGTCCCTGGTAGAGGTGAGTGTCACAGGCAACTGATCAATGTTTTGTTCTCACATCGATGTTTCTCTACTTCTCTTTCTACCTCCCATCCCCCCTCTCTTAAAGTAAATTAAAAATCTTTAGGCTTCTGGCCAAGATGGAGGCATAGGTGGAAACACTGTGCCTCCTTGCACAACCAAGTTTAAAGACAACAAAGTTTTACTAACAAAAACGCAACCAAAACACAGAAATTTGAACTATACTGGAGTCTGACAAACATGAACCATTCAGCCAGACCCATAAACCAGGTGAAGGAGCAATCACTGAGATGGACTTTGCAGGCTCCAGCCTCAGAAAGCAGCAGAGGGGACCGCTATTGCCCTCTTTGACCCCGCCTCCACATGCAGCATCACAACCCAGAGACTGAGTTGTCCCACCCTGCTGAACAACTAGGGCTCTGCCCCTCATACCTAACAGGCGCAAACAGACCAAAACAGTATGGCTCAAGAAGAACTCAAAGCCCCAGAGCCAATAACTCTAAGGAACCAAGAAATAGCCAACCTATCAGATGCATGGTTCAAAACACTTGTGATCAGGATGCTCACAGAACTGGTTGATTTAGTCACAAATTACAGGACCAAATGGAGGCTAAACTAATTGAAATGAAGGGAAATGCACAGGAAACCAATAGTGATTGAAAGAAAACTGGGACTCACATCAAGAGATTGAACCAGAGGAAAGAAAAAAATGACCAAACAGAAAAGGCTGAAGAAACAAGAATTCAAAAAAATGGGGAGAGGCTTAGGAATCTTCAGGACATCTTTACATGTTCCAACATCTGAATTATAGGGGTATTAGAAAAGGAAGAGGAAGAGCAACAAGTGGAAAACTTATTTGAACAAATAATAAAGGAGAACTTCCCCAATCAGAAAAAGGCAATACACTGCCAGGAAATCCAGGAAGCTCAGAGAGTCCCAAAGAAGTTGGACCCAAGAAGGAACACACCAAGGCAAATCATAATTACATTAGCCAAGATTAAAATGAAAGACAGAATCCTAGAAGCAGCAAGAGATAAGGGGAAAGTCAGCTACAAAGGAGTTCCCATCAGACTGTCAGCAGATATCTCAAAAGAGACCTTGCAGGCAAGAAGGGGCTGGAAAAAGGTATTCCAAGTAATGAAATCCAAAGACCTGCAACCAAGATTACTCTATCCAGCAAAGCTTTTATTTATAATGGAAGGGCAGATAAAGTGCTTCCCAGATAAGATCAAATTCAAGAAGTTCATCAGCACCAAGCCCTTATTTTATGAAATGTTAAAGGGACTTATCTAAGAAAAAGAAGATTAAAAAGTTGAACAGTGAAAGGACAGCAAACTCACAGTAATTAACAACCACACCTAAAACAAAAGCAAACTAAGAGGACAGCTAGATCAGGAACAGAACCATAGAAATGAAGATCACATGGAGGGTTAGCAACAGGGGAGTGGGAGGAGAAGAAGGGGGAGAAGATACAGAGAATAAGTAGCATAGATGGTAGATAGAATATAGATAGGGGGAGGGCAAGAATAGTATGGGAAATATACAATCTAAAGAACTTGAGACATGTGGACATAAACTAAAGGGGGGAAAGACGGAGGACAGGATGTGCAGGGTGGAGGGGAATGATAGGGGAAAATAGGACAACTGTAATGGCATAATCAATAAAATCTATTTTAAAAACCTAAAAAAAATCTTTATGAAAATTCAGAGGTATCCTCATCTGGTCTTTGTTGAATTACCAGTATCATATTCAGGCTCTTTTGTTTGGACATTGCTTTCTTCAACCCTTCCAGTATACACTTCCTTCAAGGAAGGCTAGTCCCCCATCATTTGGGTTCCAGTCAGGCTCAAGAATATAACCTCAGCTGTGTTGGTGATCCCATTGGGATTCTTTTGGTGGAGATGTTGGGCTTCTTCATTTGCTTTATTTATAACCAGCCATTTCTCATCTGTTTTTAATAAGATGTTATAGACTTCCGCCAAGATGGAGGTATAGGTGGATGTGCCGTGCCTTCTCACACAACCAAGTTTAGAGACAACTAAATATTAGCATCAGAAAACACAACCAGAACATGGAAAATTGAACTTTTCGGAAGTCTGTTAACAACAAATTCTTCAGCCCGACCCGTAAGGGGCGAAACCGGCGTCTCGTGAGGGGTTGCACAGGAGGACTCCGGTCGGACGGACCCAGGCGCGGAATCCAGATTCGCGAATCCAGATGCACGGGTTCCAAACGCAGGATTGGACCTAGCGAGCGACCGAGCAACCCACCGGGTGAGCGACTGCTGAGGAGACAGTGGGGAGGCGGTGCTGCATGTTGACTGCGGTTGTCTGCGGGCGAGCGGACAGGCGAGGGAGTGGGCGGTTGGACCGGGGCCCGGCGGTCCCCGTGGCGTGCGGCAGTAGAGGGCGCCGCCATTTCCCCGCTCTGACCACGCCCCCACATACAGCGTCACAACCCAGCGACCTGGGAGTCCAAGGCGCCGCTTCTCACACTTAAAGGGCCAGAACAGACCAAAAATGTCGCAGGAAGACCTCAAAGCCCCAGAGATAAATCTAAGCGACGAAGAAATAGCAAAACTCTCAGACGCACAGTTTAAAACACTGGTCATCAGGATCCTCACAGATCTGGTGGATTATAGCCACAAATTAGAGAAACATATGAAGGCTAAACTAAGGGAAATGAATGGAATTCCACAGGAAACCCATAGAGATGAAAAGGAAACTGGGACTCAAATCAATGGAGTGGACCAGAAGAAAGCAAATAATGGCCAAACAGAAAAGAGTCAAGGAGCAAGAATTCAAAGAAATGAGGAGAGTCTTAGGAACCTCCAGGACATCTTTAAACGCTCCAATATCCGAATTATAGGGGTACCAGAAGGGGGGAAAGACACAACCACCAGTGGAAAAACTATTTGAACAAATAATAAAAGAAAATTTCCCCCAATCTGGCAAAGGAAATAGACTTCCAAGAAATCCAAGAAGCTCAGAGAGTACCAAAAAAGTTGGACTCAAGAAGAAACACACCAAGGCATATCATAATTACATTAGCCAAAATTAAAATGAAGGAGAGAATCCTAGAAGCAGCAAGAGCTAAGGGGACAATCACCTACAAAGGAGTCCCCATCAGACTGTCAGCAGATTTCTCAAAAGAGACCTTACAGGCAAGAAGGGGCTGGAAAGAAATATTCCAAGTCATGAATCTAAAGACCTACAACCAAGATTGCTCTATCCAGCAAAACTTTCATTTAGAATGGAAGGACAGATAAAGTGCTTCTCAGATAAGATCAAATTCAAGGAGTTCATCATCACCAAGCCCTTATTATAGGAAATGTTAAATGGTCTTATCTAAGAAAAAGAAGTTAAAGAAACATGAACAGTGAAAGAACAACAAGCTCACAGTTATTAACTACCACACCTAAAACGAAAGCAAACTAAAAGGACAGCTAGATCAGGAGTGGAAACATAGAAATGAAGATCTCAAGGAGGGTTAGCAACAGGGGAGTGGGAGGAGGAGATGGGGGGAGAAGGTACAGAAAATAAGTAGCATAGACAGTAGATAGAAAATAGATGGGGGGGGCAAGAATAGCATGGGAAATATAGAACCTAAAGGACTTGAGACACATGGACATAAACCAAAGGGGGGTAATGGTGGGGATGGGGGGGCAGGGTGGAGGGGAATGAAGGGGGGGAATAGAACAACTGTAACAGCATAATCAATTTAAAAAATAAATTAAAAAAAATAAGATGTTATAGAGATCCAGTTTATCTGCCCAGTTTGGATGATGAGTGGCAAACATGGAGGTGATAAGATCTTTCATTCTCTGAGGATCCTCCATACATGAGGAGATGGAGTTCTTCCAAATCAGTAAGTCTAAAGTGGAGAATGGGTCCAATAGTAGCCAGCGGGCTGGCCTTCTGAGTTATGCCATCTATAGCAGGCGTGTCAAACTCATTTTCATCAGGGGCCACATCAGGTTTGTGGTTGCCTTCAAAAGGCCGAAATAATTTTAGGACTGCATAAATGTAACTACTCCTTAACTGTTAAGGGATTGAAATTACATTTGGTCCTTTGAAGGCAACTCTGAGGCTGATGTGGCCCCTGGTGAAAATGAGTTTGACACCCCTGATCTCTAGGGTGTTGTCTCAAAGGGAACTGTCTGCTCCAGATAGAGATTCTGCCTGGCCAAATTGGATGCTCTGATGCATCTTCGAGGAGGATATTCTTCCCTCATCACACAGGGGGTAGGGCTGTTGGCTCTGTGGACCCTATTTCAGGGGTATCTAGCTGTGGTAATAGTAACAGGGGAGGTCTTCCTGCTACTAATCCTGTGTCCCCTGAGTTCAAGGCACTGATGAGACTTATTTCCTCATTTTCTTTTTCCTCTTGCATTCTACTGTCAGGAGGTGTTTTGAGGCAATTTCCCACCTCTGTGCCCTCAAACAATTCTCTGTCCCTGGTGTAACCCTGTTATATAACAACCTAAATGCCTCGACATAACAGATTTCATCCCATTTGTCTAACCGTCAGCAATATATTTCTAATTGAATGATGGTACAGTAATTTAAGGAACCATTTAGGGGTCATTTCCCCCTGCAGTCTAAAATATACATAAGCCGCACAGTATTACAATAAAGAACCCATTCCTCCTTAGACACTGGATAATGGTTGTACATACTCCAGCCTGCTAAAATTCTACCCAGTGAGCTTCCTTCAGGAGCCAACACAGAGAAGCCCTTATCGTCCTAGATGTACAGGCTAAAAGCTATGACCAAAAGAATGTAGGCAAACTGGGAACATATAAGCAGAACTTGAACCCACAGCTCGATTATTCCAAATGAGTGCTCACAAGCAAGTCTTCTACTAACCAATCTCACAAACCAGTGGCCTCCACACAATGGCCTCCCAAAACTTGGCCAGTCCCCACCAGGACCTTGGTTCACAGACCCAAAACTCAAGTGAGCCTCACCCCTTCTGAGAGTCTATCCCCTACCCAGACCCATTTCCTTTTTACTTACCAGGCAAAAATAAGCAGCTGACACCTCGTGTGGGTGTGCAGAGAATTTCCCAGAGATTGGGAAACCCTCTAGTCCAACTCCTGAGGGGTCAGCCTGCCACGGGCAGCTAGGATCCCACCAGAGTTTCCACTACTATTACTGTTACTGAACATCATGGGGTCCCAGTGCCCACCAACCACAGGCAAACTTCAAAGGCAGAGAGAGGTCTGGTGAAAAAGGAAAGAGGTCATTTATTCAAAAACCACGCCATTTTGGAAGAACGGCAGGCTTCTGTGTCAGAACCATTCCCTCTAAACACCCAAAGAAAAACCCCACCACCTTTTGCCAAATTTGTTCAAGGCTGCACCTGGAATTCCTTCTCCCATTTAAAAATACCATTGTTTGAGCCCTGGCTGGTGTGGTTCAGTGGATTGAGTGCCAGCCTGGGAACCAAAGGCTCACTGGTTCGATTCCCAGGCTAGGGTACATGTCTGGGTTGTAGGCCAGGTCCCCAGTAGGGGGAGTGGGAGAGGCAACCACACATTGATGTTTCTGTCCCTCTCTTTCTCCTTCTCTTCCCTTCTCTAAACTAAATAAAATCTTTAAAAGATAAAAAATAAAAATAAAAAATACCATCCTAAAAGGAAACACATGTGGCTACAGCATGACCATCCAGGTGGCTTAGATAGTTCCCAGTGGCAGACTGGCTTCAGGCATCTTTCTGTAGTCTGTGTGCACTGGTGTCCTACTGGCTCCTACTCACTGTGTGCTGTCCTTTCTTCTTCTTGCTGCCCACTGGCCCACCACCTGTGCCCTATCGTTCAGGCCACTGGCTCACTAGTGCGTCTGTGTGCCCACCTGAGTAGGACTGTGTAGTGTCAGTTTCCTAAGCCCCTCTAGAACACCTAAAGAAAAATAACCCTGCCACCCCCTGCCAGGCCAGAACAATCCTATGATGTTCCCAGAGTTCCTTTTCCCACATAAAATATTGTCCTTTTGGAAATGCAGGTGGCTACAGCATGATCATGTAGCAATCCTTGAGAAAGAAAGAGAGCCAGCCTCTGTCTGCCTTTTATTTAAATCTTCTGGGCCATAATTATATTCACACTGAAGCATTTAGCTCAGCCAATTCTGTCCTAGACTGTTATGATTGCCTCAGGCAACCTCCACCTGTGGCCACTCCCTACTCTTCCTCAGTAATCTGATCATATCTCTCTTTATCTTAATGACTCCAGAGCCTTGGTATAAGCAGTGATAATCAACTGTCCTCAGAGTACACCAAGTGCTTGGCCTGTCACATTCTGTATATTCTAAGAAACTTGGTAGAAAACCTTGATTTCCTAAGATTCCAGTTTTAATAGGCATTGGGGAGTTATGAAGGACAAGACCAGGATTAATCGCAAATCAAATATCTCACCTAAAATCCCAAGGATGCATTCCTTACTTCCCCTCTGCAGGGTGCTCATCATCTTCCCCTCTGCGGGATGTCAGTTCCCCCTCCCGCAATTCACTCCCTCCATGGAGTACAGGATAGACATCCCTCAGGGGAGTGGCTCAGGAAAGGAAGGGGATGTGAGAGTGGGAAGCCCCGAGCTGTGGGGAGAAATAATGATTCTTATACTGCTTTGAAGACTTCACAGGGTCTCAGTGGAATTCTTGGGTTCCCAGGAGCATCTGGCCTCCCAGGTTTAAAAGGTAAGGAGTATCTTCTTTTTTAATGTGTTTTTCCAGCTTGAGGTGAATTTCTAGCAGTCCAGGGCTCTCCTGGGGCATAGTGTTAGGGGGAGACTCTGTGTTTAGGGGACAGTGAGTTGATTTATGTTTCCCTTTTGGCCAAGCCCCCTTTGCAGTCTTTGTTTCTCAAAGACTGAAGCAAATAGTGGTTCAACTCTCCTGCCTTCCACACTCAGCAGTAGAGGGGAACCTTGGCTCTGTATGGTCTCTTCCCCTGCTGAAACCAGCCCACTGAGTAGGAAAAATCCGCATCCCTGCTGTCATCATCGTTCCATTCTGGTGATGTTTTGGGGCCCTTTCCATTATCTTTTCTGCCCATACTGGGTCCTAGTAATGTATTTCCTAACAAAGATACATTACCTGTAGCAACACATTCTGCCAATAGCTGGGTAGCCCTTCAGCCTTTTGTTGGTGATTGGTCCAATGTTACCCAATAGGTAATTTTGTCAAAGAACTCCTCTAGCTATACTAAATCTAGAAACATTTTAAAAAAAATCTCCTTGTGACAGAATGAGCTATATGTTCTCCTGACTATTTGAACAATGTTTCGATATCCACAGGAGATCAAGGGCAGACACTTGGACTTCCTGGCAGACCAGGACCTAAGGGACAACCTGGATTGTACAGTAAGGTCCTACTTTTGGGGTCACTCAGAACAAGTTTACTTTTTTTAAAATTTCTTTATTGTTGTTCAATTACAGTTGTCCTCATTTTTTGCCCATTACTTTCCCTTGCCCTACTTACCCACTCTCCCACATTCAATCCTCCCCCACCAATGTCTTTCTCCATTGCTCCTTTATACATGTGCCTTGACTTGACACATCCCTTTCTTCTCCCTGTTATCAACCCCCTCCTCCCCTCTGGTCACTGTTAGTTTGTTCTTTATTTCCATGTGTCTGGTTCTATTTTGCTCACTTGTTTGTTTCATAGATTGGGTTCCACTTATAGGTGAGATCATATGGTATTTGTCTTTCACTGCCCGGCTTATTTCACTTAGCATTATACTCTCCAGTTCCATCCATGCTATCACAAAATGTAGGAGCTCCTTCTTTCTTTCTGCTGCATAGTATTCCATTGTGTAAATGTACCATAGTTTGTTTTTTTTTTAATCCACTCATTTACTGATGGGCACTTAGGCTGTTTCCAGAATGTGGCTATTATAAATAATGCTGCTATGAACATAGGGATGCATAAGTTCTCTTGAATTGTCGTTCCAGGATTCTTAGTGTATATTCATTCCCAGCAGTGGAATTACTGGGTCAAAAGGGAGTTCCGTTGTTAGTTTTTTGAGGAATTTTCATACTGTTTTCACTGTGGCTGTACCAATCTACATTCCTACTAACAGGGGACAAGTGTTCCCTTTTCTCCACATCCTTGTCACCACTTGCTGTTTGTTGTACTTGAAAAACAATAAAAAATGTTGAAAAATTATAACTACTTAAAAAAAAAGATGGCCCTTCTGACTGATGTGAAGTGGTATCTCACTATAGTTTTACTTTGCATCTCTCTGGTAGCTAGAGATGTTGAGCATTCCTTCATTTGTCTGTGGGCCCTCTGTATGTCCTCCTTCGAGAAGTGTCTGTTCAGGTCCTTTGCCCATTATTTAGTTCGGTTGTTTGTCTTTCTGGTGTTGAGTCACATGTGTTCTTTATATACATTTTTTGGATATTAATCCTTTGTCGATGTATCATTGGCAAATACTTCTCCCACACAGTCAGTTCCCTTTTCATTTTGATGATGGTTTCTTTAGCCATACAGAAACTTTTTAACTTCATGAAGTCCTGTTTATTTACTTTTCCTTTACTTCCCTTGCCCATGTACCAAAAATACTGCTACATGGAATATGTGAAATTTTACTGCCTTTGTTTTCTGCTAGGACTTTTATGGTATCACAACTTACATTTAAGTCTCTTATTCATTTTGAGTTTATTCTGATGAATGGTGTAAGGTCTAGTTGAATTTTTTTGCATGTAACTGTTCAGTACTCCCAACACCATTTATTGAAAAAGATATTTGTACTTTATTGTATGCTCGTGCCCCTTTGTGAAATATTGACTATAGAGGGAGAAATTTGGGACTTCCACCAAGATGGAGGCATAGGTGGAAACATTGTGCCTTCTTGCACAACCAAGTTTAAAAACAACAAAGTTTTAGCAACAAAATATGCAGCTAAAAGTTTTAGCAACAAAATATGCAGCTAAACCAATTGAACTATACGGAAGTCTGAAAAAAACAAACCACTCAACCAGATCGGTAAGAAGGGCAGAACAAGCAGTGGAGCGGGGTTGGGCAGGAAAGATCCACCAGACCAACCCAGGTGCACAATCCAGGCACACAACCCAGGCGCGCAGGCAGCCGAGGATGAATCCCAGGTGTGGAGTAGCAACGGGTGGACCCACTGAGGGCACAAGGCAGCAGGCTGATCTTGGTCACACAGTCTTGCACAGATAAACCAGGTGAAGGAACTAGCAGTGAGACAGATGGCGCAGGCCCTCGTGGTGGGAAGCAGCAGAGGGGACCACTATTGTCCCTCTCTGACCCTGCCCCACATACAGTGTCACAACCCATCTACCTGGGTAGCCCCACCCTGATGAATACCTAAGGCTCCTCTGCTCATACATAAGAGGTGCAAACAGATCAAAACGTGGCTCAAGAAGAACTCAGAGTCCCAGAGCCCACAAATCTAAGTGAACAAGAAATTGCCCACCTATCAGATGCACAGTTCAAAACACTGGTGATCAGGATGCTCAAAGAACTGGTTGATTTAGTCACAAATTAGAGGAACAAATGAAGGCTAAACTAATTGAAATGAAGGGAAAGGCACAGGAATCCAATAGTGATGGAAAGGAAACTGGGATTCAAATCAAGACAGTGGATCAGAAGGAAGAAAAAAAATGACCAAACAGAAAAATATGAAGAAACAAGAATTCAAAAAATGAGGAGAGGCTTAGGAACCTCCAGGACATCTTTAAACGCTCCAACATCTGAATTATGGGGGTACCAGAAGGGGAAGAGGAACACCAAGTGGAAATCTTATTTGAACAAATAATAAAGGAGAACTTCCCCAATCTGGCAAAGGAAATAGACTTCCAGGAAATCCAGGAAGCTCAGAGAGTCCCAAAGAAGTTGGACCCAAGAAGGAACACACCAAGGCACATCATCATTATGTGAGCCAAGATTAAAATGAAGGACAGAATCCTAGAAGCAGCAAGAGATAAGGGGACAGTCAGCTACAAAGGAGTTCCCATCAGACTGTCAGCAGATATCTCAAAAGAGACCTTGCAGGCAAGAAGGGGCTGGAAAAAGGTATTCCAAGTAATGAAATCCAAAGACCTACAACCAAGATTGCTCTGACCAGCAAAGGTTTCATTTAGAATGGAAGGGCTGATAAAGTGCTTCTCGGATAAGGTCAAATTCAAGGAGTTCATCATCACCAAGCCCTTATTATATGAAATGTTAAAGGGACTTATCTAAGAAAAAGAAGTTAAAGAAACATGAACAGTGAAAGGACAGCAAACTCACAGTTATTAACAACCACACCTAAAACAAAAGGTACATGGGTTGATGTAGAGAATTTAAAAATTTGTAATGCAGCACTTTTTGGCTAAATACACATTTTTGAAATGTTACAATGACACTAAACAAAGTACTCCTGAACTGTTTTTAACTTCTGAGCAATAATAAAAAGAAATGGAGAATCATTTGAGAATGAGGAAACCTTTAACCAGCTCTACTGAATTTGTGGGCTTGTTCCAAGATTGCAGAATTCTGTTTTAGATTCTCTGAGCTTGCTTATTCTCATGCTCTCTCCCAAGGCACTTCATGTTTCTTTTACTTATGCAGGAAGTTCCTCTTATTAGACAGTTCTTTCAAAGGGATCTAGTTGGTCGTGTCTGAACATCTTTGGGAATAATGAGTTTTGCTTCTTTTTTAAGAATTGAGATACACCAAAAAATATGGCATTTGTTCTTTAGCTCACTTTTCTTTTTTAATCAGTGATTATGTTGGAAAGGTCCAGGCAGAAATACTAAGCATTGGTTGTTTTGGTTATTTGGTTATAAAATATTTAGAATAATCAGTGATCAGCTTGACCTTGGAAATCTTTTTGGAAGTACCATGGGAAGATCTGAGGAGGAAACTTGATGGACCACTGATACCTGAGTGCACACAGGTCGGGGCTCTGAAGTACTCTGTCTTACACTTTCATGTGCCCATGCCTGTGCACACAAATGCATGAGGTGGCTGACGAGGCCCAGCAGAGGGTGCCTGAGTGGGAGGGATGCCCACTGGTGTGCTGTGTTGGAAGGAAGCCTTCAGGATGCTGGCTGTGGTGATGGGTGATGCCAGGAGGGCCCTGGGGGAACTGAACAGAGCAGAACAGTTGTCCTTGTTTGAAAATGGGTGGGTGTGTACTTAGGAAGATTTAGATTCCACTAAAGAAGTTGATACATCTGAAGTCATTGTAAATGAGACGTTTTATTGCCTTGTTAGCCTCTGGTTCACTTTTATTTGGTCATATGGGTGTGTTTTGTTTTGTTTTCAGTAGCCTGAGCGTGACTTGTTTTCTGTCATTTCTCCGTGGGGTGTGATTGCTAATACATGCATTCTAGTGTACAGTTCCTCCAGAAGTCTGTCTGCCCTTGATGCCTATGCCCAGATGGAGCTCTGTGGCTCAGACACATCACCCCAAACGGGTCCCGCTTCATTTAAACCAGTCATAAACTGGTTTCTTAAAAGATACATGCCACTATTACTTCACAGCAAACTCAAGAAGTTTTGCTGTCTACATGTGAACTTCTCCAGAAAAACTCATGACATTTTTCCTTTGGGGAATTATGTCTAAATCCTAGTGACATAAAAGGCAGACCTGCTTTATTTCAATGTAGAGTTTTACATTTTTTCTTAAATAGCCAAAGCCCATCTTTCCCGTTTTCTAAGTTGAGGACATTGTCAGGTACTAGGGAGATAAAAATGTATAAGCTTATCTAATGTGGTTTTTTTTTTTACCAGTGTTTACCAATGCTATTAAAATGAAGTAATTTAAATAAAATAAAATAAAATAAAATAAAATGGGCATAATAAGAGAATTTACCTCAGAGCTTTGGTGAGGAATCAGGGAGGATCAAGGTAATGCATATAAAAGCCCTTAGCACAATGTCTGGCACATAGTAAGGTGCTCAAGAAATGTTACCCATTATATCATTACATGTTAGCTGAGGAAACATATTTGCAAAATTTTCTGTTCCTCATAGTTCTGGGGCCTGGTGTTCCATATTGTACTTATTGATGTGCACATTTGTAAAGTGTTCATGTTTGTATAACAGGTGTATGTTTCCCAGGATCTGTATTCATATTAATTCATTTCCTGAAACATTTATATTGTCCATCTGCTCTGTTTATTCTTTCCTTTGGTCTGGCCCATACTGTTCTTTTATGAAAGCCAGCAGGTTCTCCAGAACGAGGGCCCAAACAGGGTCTGAGCCTATAGGGAGACTGTGTGATTCATCTCTCAGGCAATAGAGAAGAAAGGGTCCAGATAGAAGAAGCATAGGGGCATTGCCTTTTCTAATTTCAAATCTGGACTATGAATGCCTGATCATTAAATTATCCATTTCCTTTAGTATCTCAGGTAATAAAATCACAATTACAAATGCAATAAGGAGCACATGTCAAGATGGATACATTTCAGAAATGTTGAGAGAGGAAAAAAAGCAAGTACCGGAGGAATATACTTGGTATGATTCCATTGTTAAAGGTCCATACACAAGCAAAAACAACCAATATATTGTTTGGGATACAAATATATATGGTCAAACTGATGAAAAGGGAATGGTGAACACAAAATTTAAAAGTGGGTGCCTCTGAGAGGGATGGAAGGTGGTGGGATCTGTGAAGGGCATGCATACAAAGGTAATGCTATCTTTTTTTCTTAAATAATTGTGCGTTGGAACAATGTTCATTGTATCTAGATTATTTTTTACATATGATTTCTAAATATTCTTCCGCTTTTCTCAATATCTGTCTTTGAGTTGGTCATAGAAATCAGTGTAAAATGATGATTTACCTCTAAGGAAACTTTCTAGAGCAATTTCTGACTCCATAATACCTTTAGTAAAGAATTTGGATTTTTAAATTTTTAACTTTTATTAGTATTTATTTTATGCTGAGTTTACTCCTGGGCCATAAGCTTTTGTTTCTTCAGTTTCTTCTGGGATATCTTTTTCTTCTGTGCAACTTCCTCTTCTGGTTTAGGAACAATCTGCTCTTTTTCAGTAAATGTCCTCTCAGTCCAGCAGGGAGGGCTCATGTGTGTATTGATTCTCCATGAGCACTGTAATTCTACACCACATCTTGGGAGCCTTGTTCACCTGGATGTGCTCAATGACCAGAGAATCTACACCTTAACCCTTAAGTTCAGCATTACTCTCTGTGTTTTTAATCACATGCAGCAAAAAAAAATCAGCACTCTTCTTGGGCCACTGACCCTGTGTCCAGCCCCACTGTTTGGCCTGGGCACACCTACCAACCCCACCATTGTATCAATGGAATGGGACACACTGCTTCTTTAAAGTGACATCCTTCAGATACTTGGTGGCTTTTCGAATATGCATACCCTTGATGGCCTGGGCAGTTTTACGAGTGTTCTTAAAGTGAACATGAAGATTTGAACCTCTTGATTTGCAGGATTTTGTGGGGTTTTCTTGGTCAAGTGAATAGTGAATCATTTTCAGAGGTCACCTCTGGTGACTTTTGGGAAGAGTTAATAATTTCAAAATACACTATTCATTTATATATTTGTACTGAATATTTAGAGGCTGAATATGTATATTTAGGGTTTTCTAAGGCTCTGACACTGGAATGAGTTGGAAAAATATGTCACCTTGCATTTTCATATGCTCACTTAAAGTGTCTTAATGAGTTTTTTTTCTACTTGAGGTCAGTTAATACCTTTATTTCAAGTTTAATGGTAAACTGTTGTGATTATACAATAAAGAAACAGGTAAAAAGAGGAGGTGGTTCCAAACGTTGAAATGGAAATTTTTATAATCTGTGTGCTGCCCACAGTCTATTATATATGGTGTCTCATTTAGTGGTTTTGCATAATTTCCGCATTTATATTTTTTTCAGGAAATAAACTGATATGTCTCTTTTCAAATTTTTACTTTTGTGAGGATGAAAAATAGTTCAAAGGTTTTTCAATAAATACTTGACAATATTATAAGTAACATCATGTGGCTTGGCAACAAGTTCTTCTTTGTATTTTTTAATTTGTTTCTTTTTTGGACCTGTAATAATTGGAGACTTTTCTTGAAATTAATTTTTTCTTCTCTATATTCTCTCAGCATTTAATTAATTAATTAATTAAAGAGCTATTAAAAACATCACCAGTCTACCATCTTTCTTTACAAGTTTTCATGGATTTACCTTTACTATTCCTTACCTAAATATGAGAAATTCAGCATTAATATAGTCAGGTTGTCAAAAATAAATGCAACTAATGTTTTTGGATTTTCTTGTCACAAACAAAAAATAAAAATCTCAACCACCAGAACAGTTTATCAACCACTTTGACTCTATTTCTCTTCATTTGAATATCTTCTAAAATATACCAAAATAATAGTACATTTCTTCCATGCTGAAAGTATAATATGAACTTCTACATTTGTGTGTATGGCTTTTATGTGTTTTTTTCATCAGAAGTTCTATCTATATATCCAATGTGTGCATTAAAATAAATCTGTTAGCAGCTGAATTTTTGCTTTGAACATATTATAATAGAAATCATTCTACAAACAAAATACTTGTAAAGCAGTATTAAAATCTGAGCAAACAAATATTCTGTGTCTACTCTAATACATGACTATTCTCTTTGGCCAAAGAAGAAGGAGGGATTTAGTACAGAGAAATTTGTTCTCTAGCCTTAATTAAACATGCATGCAGCTAATATCATGAATTACCTATGAACATATTTCCCAGTTGTCCTAGAATATCTAGAAGTTAGCTTTATAAGACATCAGGAGGCACAGTGTCCTGGGCACCTCCATTCTGACCCAGCATGTTTATTCTGACTAGTCTATTCTGACTAGTCTATTCTGACTAGTTGGAGACTCTGCCCCATTTCGATCTGTAACTTTTTCTGAACAACAACATCAGATATAACTGGCTAACTTAATAAAATTTGCAAAAGGAATAATAGATTTAAAAACACTTTGGGAAACTGCAATTCCAGGTGCTGCAGTCATGCCTTTTTTTTTTTTTTCCGGATTAGGAGGAAATCTAAAATACTTCCATTGCCAGGGAGATTGGGGAGCTAGAACGTTTCAAAGCTCTATCCCAATTAAATGCAGCACCTGCTAGGATGGGGGAGTCTCTGAACCCTGTTAGCTACTTCATCTGCTGGCTGCCAAAGAAGAATGAAAGGAGAAGAGCCCTCTGTTGGTGTCTGCTGGGCTGGCAACTCCCTAACCGTTTCCATTTTCTGCGTAAATGTCTGTTTTTCCTGAGAGAGCCTGGCCCTCTGCTGGGTACACAAAGTCCGTGCAGCTCTTTTTATTTGTTCTTCACAGGTTTTCCAGGTCTCCAGGGCCCTGCTGCCCACCGCTCCACCCCCCGCCCCGTGCCCCAAGACTCTCTTTGCCGTCAGTCATAGCAGGACAGCCTGGAGACTCTGGGAGACCTGGCTTAGATGGAAAACAAGATAAAGACAGGAAGCCCAAAAGGGAGCTGGCCCATACCTTTTGTCTGAAGTTTGGGAAGGTCCCATATACAGTCCAGCTCCATCTCTATGGCTGTAAATGCATGGGCCTGCTTGGCCTCACATCCCTCACCCAGCCAGGACATGGATAGGAATAGGCTTTATTTTATTAAAAAATATTTCGGAAGGTCTGGGCACTGGGACCCCACAGACCGCAAGATAACATTCTCAGGCATGGGGATGGGCTTTGGCTTCCTATCAATCCCAAGGCTTTCAACAGTGGCCACTTCCTGCTTACCTACCCTTACTCATCTCTCTTCCCATCTCATCCCTAGGCTGTCCAGGGCCCCCAGGGCCCCCAGGTACCCCTGAGCCATCCTCTGATCAGGGTGATCCTGGAGACCCTGGCTTCCCTGGAATTCCAGGCCCTAAAGGGCCCAAAACACCAAGGAATTCCAGTTTTCTTTGGCCTCCCTGGAGAACTAGGACTAAAAGGTATGCCTTCTTGTTTGGCAGGCTGCTGGGCCCTTTCCCATTCTACAATCAGACATGTCTCCTTCCTATAGCCCTGTGACGAGAGGCCAGTTGATAGTGCTCTTCCCACCCTCATCTCAGCCTAGTCTATACTCGCCACCAGCAGCACCACCATGCCAGGCCTTGACTTGCTTTCCTTTGAAATTTGCCAGGCGTGAGAGGTGAGCCTGGCTTCACAGGGACTCTAGGCAAGGTTGGGCCACCTGGAGACCCAGGATTACCTGGGATGAAGGGGAAGGCAGGCCCAAGAGGTGAGTTGAGAGCATGTGCTGGAATGGTTCAAGGGAGGGGTTTGGGGGTCACATTCCCTCAGGAGTCACTGCACACCACTCCAAGAAAGCCTAGAGGCCTGAAACCGCTCAATTAAGCAACTCCAGGAATGTAGTTTAGGGACACTTCTGCCTCCATCAGCTCCTAGGACTGAAAACCACTACTACTTTGCCACCATGTATCTCTCCACTGATCTAGCCATTCTGCATTCGTGGGTATTTGTGTTTGTACTCAGATCACTACTCACCCATTTGCTCAATCCAGAAATTAAGAACCATTTTTTCTCATCCTTTACCACCACCTCTGTTACTCACAGACATCCAGTCCATTAGCAAGCTCTGAGGACTGTATCTCCTAAATGTGCCTTGTATCCATTCATCTCTTATCACCTCCACCACTACTATCCAGGTCCAAGCCATTGATGTTCCCCAGATGAATCACTGCAGTGACCTGCTAACTGGTCTCCCTGCTTCTGTTGTGCACCTTTCCCAACAGTCACTTCTCCACACTGTGGTGAGAGAGACCTTATAAAAACTTAAATCATCTACTGGCTTCCCATGGCATACAAATTAACTATGGCCACAAACCCCTATCTAATGCCTCCTTACCCTTTTCAGGTCACTGTGCTGTTGCCACACTAGCCTCTCAGTTAACTAAAAACACCTGGCCACAGGGCCTTTGCACATGCTACTTCTACTTCCTGGATTACTCTTGTACCACCACCACTCCCAGCTCTTTTTAATGCTTCAATGGTCTCAACTTAAATGTTACTGCCTATAAGATGCTCCTTATCACTCTCTATAAAGCAAGTTCACCTCATAACTCTCTGTCCTGCCTGCCATTGCCACTTCACTGTTTATTTCGTTTGTAGTACTTCTCACAATGTGCAGTCAAATTAATGATATTTGTCAGGTACCATAATGTCCATAAACATCTTATTCACCGCTATATCCCCTAATTTTAAGCAGTAGGCACTTGAGAAATAGTTATTCAGTAAATTAGTAAGCAAATTGGCTTTAATAGTAAACCAGCTACCTAGGTTTGGGGTTCTAGGCTGTGATACCAACTGAACCTCTGGGATTGGAGGTGTCCCCTCACCCTCCTTCGCACTGTGCTCTTATCAGTGAGTGAGTAAACCAACCATCCAAGCCCCCAGCCAAGTTTCAGACTACCAAACTTACCACAAACATTTACTGACTTGCCTACCATATACTAGGCCCTGAGAAAACAAAATAAATACAACTTAGGTCCTGCCCTCAAGGAGCTACCAATCCACTGTGTAGGTGGATGGGTAAAGAGGACATTGGGTAGTATTCAGTGGGGGCTGTGAGGACAAAGAGGAAGGGCAGACAGCTAGTGATTATGAGGCAGAAAGGAAGGCTTCCAGGCACCAACCCTGGCTGCCTCCTTGGCATTTGCCTGACATTTTCACACACACCCACCTGCCCAAAGGCTTTTCTGGCCCCCAAGGTGCTCCTGGCCAAACATCAATTACAGAGAACATTCAGGCTCTTCCTGAACCCATGGTTCTACCAGGCATTGATGGCATCCCTGGTCTCATGGGAGATCCTGGAGTTCAAGGCCCTGTAGGCCTACAAGGTAAGGATTGTGCCTGAGAAAGGGGGACTGAGACACCCTGGCTGAGAGGCTGAATAATCTGTCTGGGAAGCCCAGCTTCAAGGGAGTGCCTTTCTCAAGCACTCCCACAGAGCTCTCAAGCTTCTTGGCAGGCGGGCCAGCAGAACCAGCAGTTGTTCTTGTTTTTAGAGAATGTGTGGGCAGAGCATAGCAGCTACTCTGGACTGCTTGACCCTTACTAACGTGCTGCTGAGAGAAGGAGGGAGTGTGGTGGAGGATGAAAAGCAATAGCGAAATCCCAGGGCTTGGAGAAAGGAAACCCAGTTTATAATCCATTTTCCCCCAACTAGAGTAAATTAGCAGTCTCTCTGGGCTTCCATGTCCTCAATTCTGAGATGAGATGCCAGCAATGGCCTTGCATTCTTCCCAGCATTGTTGGGAAAATAAGAGGAAGGGATGAAGAACTAAATATGAAGTGAATCAGAATGGCTAAGTTTAGAGGGCAGTCCCAGGGCACAGATGCCCCATCATGACCTAAGGACTAGCTCAGGAAGCTCGGCCCTGAGCTCAGTGTGTGCTGCAACATGATGGCCTGTGCGCCCTCTCCTGGTGAGTCCTGGGCATGACGTACAAGTCCCCTTTTTCAGGAGGGCTCCTCCAGACCCTCCATATTCAGTACCACACACTGTGGGCCTTCTGTCTTTGTAGGCTCCAAAGGTTTACCTGGCATCCCTGGCAAAGATGGTCCAAGTGGGGTCCCTGGCCCACCTGGGGCTCTTGGTGTTCCCAGTCTTCCTGGACTGCTAGGCCCTCCAGGATATGAAGGTCTGGCAATGTCGACACTAGGAGCAGAGGGCTTCTGTGAGGGTTTAGGGCTTGGTTGTGAGTAAAAAAAATCTCAAATTTGAGAATTAGGAAATCTGGTGGTAAAGTCTGACACTGCCCAGAGGCTAGAAAACTGGGTTCTAATTCATTCCATCTGAACCTGTGAAGGATTAGAGTCCTACATTCTTGAAGACAAAGTCCTGTTTCAAAGCCTTTTCTGGCTTGTCTTCCAGCTCTTAAGAGCCCTGACTCTATTGGATAGTATGGCCCCCTGCGCTGCATCTCCCCTTTTCTACCCAGGGGTTCTGATGTGGATGGGAGGGGGGTGGTTCAAGAGATAAGTTTGAGATCAGATATATTGTTCTGCTACTTACTTCCCATCTTATATCAGAGATAGCAAATCTCTAAGTTTGGTTGTCCTGAGTAGAGAACAGTTCTGAGGCCCATGGGGAAATGGTATGATCATTTGCCATGGGCAGGAGAGGAGGGTGTGATTTTGCCCCACTAATCCCCACTCTGCTTTTGTTGCCTCTGATTCAACCAGTAAAGGTACTTACTTACCTCCTATGAGAGCCTTGGCCTGAGAAGTAAACCCCTCCACCCCCTCTTAAGAGAACCCAAAGCCAGGCAACTGTGGGATAGAAATTGCATAGTGTGCTTTTTAAAATGGGAATTCTGTAACTGGATATAGTCATCCCCCATTACCTGCAGGGGATACATTCTGAGACCCCCAATGGATGCCTGAAACCACAAAGAGTACTGAATTCTATATATAGTGGTTTTTTTCCTATATACACATACCAATGATAAAGTTGAATTTAGAAATTAGGCACAGGACTTCCGCCAAGATGGAGGCATAGGTGGATGTGCCGTGCCTTCTCACACAACCAAGTTTAGAGACAACTAAATATTAGCAATAGAAAACACAGCCAGAACACAGAAAATTGAACTTTTCGGAAGTCCGTTAACAACAAATTCTTCAGCCTGACCAGTAAGGGACGAAACCAGCGGCTGGTGAAGCGGGATTGCAGAGGAGGACTTGGTCAGCCGGACTCAGGCGTGGAATCCAGACGCGCGGAATCCAGGCGCAGGGTTGGACCTAGTAAGTGACTGAGCGAGCCACCAGGCAAGCGACCACGGGGGAGACAGCGGAGGAGCGGTGCTGCGTGTTGACTGTGGTCGCACATTTGTGCGCGGGTGGACAGGCGAGGGAGTGAGCGGTTGGACCGGGGCCGGCGGGTCCCAGCGGCAAGAGGCAGTGGAGGGCACCGCCATTTCCCCGCTCTGACCCCACCTCCACATACAGCGTCATAACCCAGCGACTCTGAGTGGCCCGGCCCTGGTGAACCACCTAAGGCGCTGATCCTCACCCAGCTGTGAGAAACAGCAGAGGGGGTCGCCATTTCCCCGCTCTGACCACGCCCCCACATACAGCGTCACAACCCAGCGACCTGGGAGTCCAAGGCACCGCGTCTCGCACTTAAAGGGCCAGAACAGACCAAAAATGTCGTAAGATCTCAAAGCCCCAGAGCCCATAAATCTAAGTGATGAAGAAATAGCAAAACTCTCAGACGCACAGTTTAAAACACTGGTCATCAGGACCCTCACAGAACTGGTTGATTATAGCCACAAATTAGACAAATATATGAAGGCAAAACTAATTGAAATGAATGGAATTGCACAGGAAACCAATAGCAATGAAAAGGAAACTGGGACTCAAATCAATGGAGTGGACCAGAAGAAAGCAAATAATGGCCAAACAGAAAAGAGTCAAGAAGCAAGAATTCAAAGAAATGAGGAGAGTCTTAGGAACCTCCAGGACATCTTTAAACGCTCCAACATCCGAATTATAGGGGTACCAGAAGGGGGAAAGGCACAGCCACCAGTGGAAAACTTATTTGAACAAATAATAGAGGAGAATTTCCCCAATCTGGCAAAGAAAATAGACTTCCAGGAAATCCAGGAAGTTCAGAGAGTCCCAAAGAAGTTGGACACAAGAAGGAACACACCAAGGCACATCATAATTACATTAGCCAAAATTAAAATGAAGGAGAGAATCCTAGAAGCAGCAAGAGCTAAGGGGACAGTCACCTACAAAGGAGTCCCCATCAGACTGTCAGCAGATTTCTCAAAAGAGACCTTACAGGCAAGAAGGGGCTGGAAAGAGGTATTCCAAATCATGAAATCCAAAGACCTACAACCAAGATTGCTCTATCCAGCAAAACTTTCATTTAGAATGGAAGGACAGATAAGGTGCTTCTCAGATAAGATCAAATTCAAGGAGTTCATCATCACCAAGCCCTTATTATAGGAAATGTTAAAGGGACTTATCTAAGAAAAAGAAGTTAAAGAAACATGAACAGTGAAAGGACAACAAACTCACAGTTATTAACAACCACACCTAAAACAAAAGCAAACTAAAAAGGACAGCTAGATCAGGAGTGGAAACATAGAAATGAAGATCTCAAGGAGGGTTAGCAACAGGGGAGTGGGAGGAGGAGAAGGGGGGAGAAGGTACAGAAAATAAGTAGCATAGACAGTAGATAGAAAATAGATGGGGGGCAAGAATAGCATGGGAAATATAGAATCTAAAGGACTTGAGACACATGGTCATAAACTAAAGGGGGGGTAATGGTGGGGATGGGGGGGTAGGGTGGAGGGGAATGAAGGGGGGAATAGAACAGCTGTAACAGCATAATCAATAAAAAAATTTAAATTAAAAAAAAGAAATTAGGCACAGTAAGAGATTAACAACAACAATAATAAAACAGAACAATTACAACAATATACTGTAATTAAACTTATGTGAATGGACTTGGGGTCATTATTAGGCAAAATAGGGGTCATTTGAACACAAGCGACCTGGTAACTGAGATGGCTACTAAGTGACTAACAGGCAGGGATCATATACAGTATGGAGATGCTGGACAAAGGGATGATTCATGTCTTGGTCAGGACAGAACAGGATGGTGCAAGATTTCATCATGCTACTCAGAATGGCATGCAACTACTTAAAACTTATGAAATATTTATTTCTGAAATTTTCCATTTAATTTTTTTCGAACTGTGTTTGACCACAAGTAACTGTAACTGCAGAAAGCAAAACCCCAGATAAGGGGGACTACTCTACACCTAAACTGGTGTCCTAGCTCCATACTTGCTAGCTGTGGGACCTTCAAGCCTCCGTTTCCTCATCTATAAAGTGAGGTGATAAAATTGTGCCTTTCTCAACACTCAGCATTAAGCAAGTGGCTACTATTATTATTGACCTTAACTGGCTCACCCCTTTTCTGCCCTTTTCCTCTCAGAACCTCCAGGAAAACAGGGCCCCTTTGGCAAGGTTGGATTGCCTGGACAGAGCATGAGAGTAAGCTACACATTGGTGAAGCACACCAGTCAAAACAGGTGCCCCTCTGCCCCTCCGAGATGACCCAGCTGTGGGTAGGTTATAGCTTGCTGTTCGTGGAGGGGCAGAAGAAAGCCCATAACCAGGACTTGGGTAGGTACTGATTCTCACAGCCAGTCCTGGCCATCTGTCCCCACGAGAACCAAGAGCCATGCTCTTTGCTCTGCCCAAGTCTTGATGGGCTCACTCTTGGGTAGTGGATTACAAGCATCAGCTCTGGAATCAGGTCTGTGTTCTAATACTAGCCATGTACCTGGAGACAAGTTATTCAACTTCTTAACTTTCTACTTTCTCCTGAATGGAACAAGGCTAAATCTACTACCTATCTCATGAGATGGTATAAGGATTACATGAACCATCCAATGTAAAATGCTTAGAACAACGTTTGGCACATAGTAAGCATCAGAAAATGTTAGCAATTAGTAGTAGCAATAATAAGATGACCTGTGAGGCAAGGATAATTACCCAAGAATTAATTGTGCTGTCTACAGGTAGGCTAATTCTGAAAAGCAGACTCACTCTATTAAATTCTAGTTTTACAAAGCAAATTAATTAAGGGGACATTTTCAGTTTATAAAAATATTATTTTCAGCCCTGGATGGTGTAGCTCAGTGGATTGAACGCGGGCCTGCAAACCAGAGGATCGTGGTTCGATTCCCAGTCAGGGCACATGCCTGGGTTGCAAGCTGGTTCCCAGCAGGGGATGCACAAGAGGCAACCATACATTGATATTTCTCTCCCTCTCTCCTTCCCTTCCTCTCTAAAGATAAATAAATAAAATCTTAGAAAAAGTATGCATCTTAAAAAATATATATTATTTTCATTATCAAACTACCCTGGTGCATTAAAAATAGGATTTGACTAACAGGCTTCAGTGCATGTAGTGTTCCAGGATGGTAAGGAGAGGTGTCCCTGTCCTGGTACAAGTGGTTAGATGTAAAACCAAACCACCATCCCACTAAATCCTAGTAGCCCTGGGCATAGTCCCAGCCCTACTTCTGCCTACCTTATCTCTTTCCAGGGTTTTCTGGCTTCTGCCTGCTGCACTTCAGCACCATGCCCTTCATCTACTGCAACATCAATGAAGTGTGCCATTATGCCAGGTGCAATGATAAGTCCTGCTAGCTCTCCACCACTGCCCCCATTCCCATGACGCCCATCAGCCACTGCTCTGTGTGTGAGGCACCCTCACAGGCCATTGCTGTGCTCAGCCAGGATATCACCATTCCACAGTGCCCCCTGGGCTGGCACAGCCTCTGGATTGGGTACTCCTTCCTCATGGTAAGGCCCCTGCTCCAAGTGTAGAGACAGAGGGCAGGGATCTCTGGGAGGGTCCCTCAGAGTTGACTTCCAGGCTCAAGGGACACCAGGCAGAAATCAGTTTGAAAGAAAGGAAAATGGTTGGCCTGGGCTTGCCTAAAGGCCAGTGAGCCCAATTCTGCATGAATGACAGGTAATTACAGGCATGAGTAGAAAAGAGCAGTTTGCACCCAGTGGTTCATGGGTGAGAATAGCTATGAATCACAGGCTGGCCAGTGAGGGACAGGGTGTCCCCACTTAGGGCTGGGACATACTCCCACTGGTCAGGATGGGCATGGCCCTCCCTTCTCTTCTGCCCACTTTCCCTCTAGCCACTGCTACCTCCTCCCAAAAGGCTCAGATGAGGGCATGCTATGTTTCCATATCCTTGCTGGGGTTTCTGCTGCCTTGCCATTTCTGATAAGAAGTCAATGTCCAATCATGCTGTGAGGTTGCTTAGCTCAGACAATCTGTAAGCCCAAGGAAGCATAAGGCCCCTCAAATAACATTCCATAAATAACTGGGGACATTAAATAAATGAAAAGGCAAGTTTACGGCCAGGATATCTCCCAGGGCAAACCAGTGTGCATCCACAGAAGTACCTGCTTCACCAGAGCTTCTTCGCTAAATCACCAGGGGTGAAATGGTGAGAGAGTGTCTTTGATGAATTACCAAACTGCAGTCTTACATTAGTGTACCTACCGGGGTTGAGGTATTTCCATTCTTGCTTTATCTTTGTGAATTGGGCAGTTTGTCCCAATTTAATGTAGAATCATTCACCTATCAGTCTGTCTTGTCCACTGAGATTTCACAAGGAATGTACAAAAGTTATATAGGAAATCTCATGTACTTTGCTCATATGAGTGCTATTAAACCCTTATGCAAAATCTCTTTTACTGTACATATAATCCTAACATAATATATATGTACATAATATATATATATTCCTGAACACGTGGAAGGGTGGGAATTTGGACTGCATAGTAAGTCATCTTGAAGCAATCAGACATGCCTGATGAAAGGATTAAAGAGGGAGAAAATTATTTAAAGACCCCCAAGAACTCTACAAGCTGTGTCTCTTGGTACAGGGTTCCTGCATCATCCTCCAAAGCAAAACCTGATATTCACAGTGACAAGTGTGGGTCATATGCAAATTGTAAAATACAGTGTCTTCTGTTTGGTAAGGCAGGGTAATGTGTCATTCATGCTAGAAGTTTTCTACTTTAGGAGCAAAATGAGAAAGTTTGATGCTTCATTTATTAGGAAACGTCACTTTTATGGAGAGATACTTTGCCAAAGTTCTGCAAAGTAAGTTGTTACTGTGTGTTTGACTTAGGCATTTGTCCCATTGGCCATTTGCTGACCCAGATGTATATGAGGCCTCCCCCCCCATCTCCTGTGGTCCAGATAATAACCCAGCTGAGGTAAGGGGGAGGGGACAAGAGTAGGGAGAGGGGGCTTCTGTCTATGGGTACAGTGACCAGAAATTATCAGCTTATGAGTGGCACTGATGAGGAAAACCTGGAAGTGAGTGCTATAGGAGCTTCCTAAAGTGAGAGCCAGAATGTCAGGCCAAATCTGAGGTCAACATGTACACAGCAGGTAATAAACACTGTATGTCGCCCTAGAGGTTGTGGTACAGATTCAAAATATAAGTTGTAATGAAGGTAAATTCAGAGTAAGAGCTAATAATAGATATGCTGGGAGAGGGCTGATAATTTAACCACTTTGTGAAATATTCTGTGCTCCTTCCCTTCTTGGCATATACCACCAGGGTCTTGGAGTAAACAAAGTGCTCTAAGAACAACTGCATTTTGAAACCTATTGATTTTTTCATAATTCAGCCTTTCTTATGCTTATGTATCCATGGAATTTGGAGGGTGGAGCAACAGCGCACCTTACCACCACCCCCCGCCCTGAGGCACCAGCAGTTTGGGAAATGTTGGTTGAGATGTTGGCTGCAGCCTATGCACAGTGGGGTGGGGGGACACCAGAGATCTTGGAGGAGATGTTTTGGGTCCTGAGGCTACTACAAAGGAGGATGAGAGGCCCAGGTCCTAAAATATAGCCTTTGGTCTGCTGGCCAGACACTGGGTTGAGCAAAGGGGCCTAAGCTTAGGAATGAAGCACCTGTCCATCATCTCCCATGGGTCCAGCTCCCATCTCACCGTTGTTCATTTCAGCACACTGCTGCCAGTGCTGAGGATGGAGGCCAGTCCCTGGTCTTACCTGGCTCCTGCCTAGAGGATTTTCACACCACTCCTTTCATTGAGTGCAGTGGTGCCTGGGGCACCTGCCACTACTTTGCCAACAAGTATAGTTTCTGGCTGACAACAGTGGAAGAGTGGCAGCAGTCTGGGGAGGAACCTGTGCCAGAAACATTGAAAGCCGGGCAGCACCACACCCTAGTCAGCTCCTGCCAGGTGTGTATGAAAAGTGTATAGGGTGGCCCCTGCCACTCTGCCCCTTTCTCTCCCTTCCCCCACACAGTGGTCACCTCACAAACCCAAATGATCTCAAAAAGGAAGGCCTATGTCCGTTTGCCTATCTGCCAAGTTGTACACTGGAGTCTTGTTTGGGCTGGACTACTGGACAGTAGTTATGTAAACCCTCAGACCCAATGGGTGAGCCCTCCCTGCTGAAATCTACTGTCCCATTTCTATCAACTTGGCACTACTGTTTGATTCAAATGTTTGTGTGACTATTCATGGCTACCTCAGAAAGACCAGCTGGGCTGCCAGTTTCTTAGACTGCTAGTTTTCCTCACTATCTTGATCACAAAGTGTTTCTATAGTAGCTGATAAGTCATTTCTTCATGTCCAGAGGTCACCACACAGTATTGAGCTTAAACCAGAACCCAGTGTCTCCACATGAAAAAAAAGTTATGACTGAGCATTCATGAATGACTCAAGTCTGCACAGACAAGCCCTCACTTTTTAAGGAAACCCACTGTGACTAGGCAGGCAGCAGAGAAAGAATGAGGTGCTAGCCAGTAGCCCAGGGTAGACTTTGACTCCTTCGAGAATGAGTATGACTGGGCCCCATATTACTTAGGGAAGTTTAAAGGCCAGCAGCCAAAAAAGGCTCATTAACTTCATATTGTCCTAGACAAATCACAGCCTCCTTACTGTCTCCCTCCCCAGGCAGAGACCTATGACTTGGCCTGGTCCAGAGTAGTATAGAGGATGCATCAAATGTGGTCAGGGCCATGTAGGGAAATGAAAACCACAGTCCTTTCTCCCAGGCCGGGGGTAGAAGATTGGGTGGGAGGTATAAAGTTTACTTTTGACTCTAGGAACAAAAAAGGTAAATCCCTTGTCCCAGTTTCTCAGAAGTCTCTGTTTAATTTAAATGCCATCCAGATATGTGCAATGTGGCAAACTGAAACTCCATTTTGTTGGTTCTTTTGCATTTTCAGGCTGTTAGAGGCTTTCTATTACAGTGTCCTTCCCATTTCTCTCTTATAGGTAGCCTGTTAAGCTATTGCAATACATTTTTTAAAATCTAAATCAAGACTGAGTTGAGTGTAAAGTGTACTGTATTCTTTTTGGGGAGATTATTTTAATGGTTTTCTTTAATTATCAGTTTCCCAGAATACTTAGCTATGTTTGACATGAGATAATTTCTTCCAGATGATTCTGTTTCCCTAACTATTATGTAAACTGTGTAACACAAACAAAACATATGTAACAATAACTCTGAATTATTGTTACCGTCACCTCTTCTCTAAGTAATAAGCATGGTGTCAGCTTTGTATATTGCAAATAAAGCAAATTAAATATGAATTTTGACTCTTGATGTTCTTTGATGAAAACTTGTCTAAAGTCTACTCACTATAATTCAAGAGTCCCCCATAAGCCATGGGGGCTCCTGTTACTGCAAGTTGATCTTTATAACAAAACACTGATGCAGGAAAAAATATGATTAAAGTCAAAGAACAAAAAGAGTTCTCTTTCAAGCAACAAATCCACAACCTGTTTCAAACAAGTCCATGACTGCTTTTAGCTCCATCACATGCTAGAGTTCAAGGAAGGAATTTCCATACTTTTGGGGCCTCTGGATCACTTTCAGATAAATCAACAGTAGAGAAGTGTTAAAGTCATTAAAATCAAGTCTAAGATATATATATATATTTCTACAATATATGTATAAAATATATCTACTGGGAAGATAAAAAATTAATAACATAATACATCAGGGAATGAAACTGACATATGGGAGGAAGAGACATTTCATTGAATAGCATTTTGAATCTTGAATTTTGAACCACTGGAATATATTACCTACAAGGGAAAAAAGGAAAAATTGGAATCTAAGGAAACAAGTGCTATTCCTATACATACAAAAAAACCTCCACAAATAACCTTTATTTGGTGCTAGCTTTCAAATTGCAGGCCTTCCTCAGAACTTTGTTGAGGATGGAGGTGACATGTATACACATTAAGAGGGTAAGAAAAAACTTGGAAAATACCACTGCAACTTGAGCTGCATCCACACAGGGGAGTGGGTAGCAAGGAAACTATGATGGATATGTGCTTTAAAATTTAATGTGTTGCTAATCCTTAAATAGTTTGGAATTGTATTTGATACATAGATTAAATGTCACCACATGAATAATTCTTTCTAATATGGCTGTCAACCAAAATAGAGTCTAATTCAATTATAATTTTTAATTTCTCGGACAAATATCAATATTTTAAGTCAAGAAAGAAAAAAAAAAGAAAAAAGAAAGAAAAAAAAGAAAAAGAAAAAAAAACAGAGTTAAATAGCTATGACAAAGGTGGCATGGCCTACAAAGCCTGAAACATTTACTATCTGACCCTTTACAGAAAAAGTTTGCAGACCCCTGATCTAGGCAATTGTGATTTTATTTAAGGACAGGGTGATGTCTGACAAAAGTGTCAGTAAAGAAGTGGGTGACCCGTTAACTAGTAAGTTTACCCCAAAGAGTCGGGAGATCAGTAAATCCACATTTGATGTAATTTCTTTGACAAACTTTCTGATATAAATTATAATGAAATATAATCAATCAAAATACATATTCAAATAATTTAACAAGAACTTTTTCTCCCTGATGTAATCACTTTATTATTAGAACAAAGAAATAGACTGCTTCTTAGTATTTAGCCCGAAAGAGGTCACACCTGAAAGGGTGAGGAAGCACAGTTAACCATATCTTATCTGCTGATGCTTGAAGCAAGATGGGATATTCTGTGTACATTCCAGTTGTCTACCTCCTCATTTCAGTAGTGGCAGACTCCCTGTGGCTATGTAATACAAGCTGGGAAGCAAGGGATGACTCCTAATCTCTTTGCTCCTAGATTTTACAATTGTTCTAGTTCTTTCTGGGGAAAGGTTGTTAATTGTTTTTTTTCTGAGAAACAGTGATTGGCTCAGTCAGGATTGATTGCTATCACATTTGTATGCTGTTGGCATAACAGGCACTTGCTGACTAGAAAAGTTTTATGTGCTGAGTTCATGTTCTTCTAGTACCAGATCAAAGACACACCTCAGGTTGAGTTCCTACTATTCTTCTATACACTCAGAATCTCAAAATCTTCCTCCAGGTCAAACTCTTCTAGTTGTTCAGTAGAGTCAATGAATTCTGTCAGAATACAGAAATGAGAAAGAGTTGAAAAGCTTGATGCTTAGGATGAAGTGGTCAATACATTACTGAGTAGGAAAGACCATGCACTTTTAATTTGCTTGCTAAAGTAAAGCTGTTGTGAAGGAAGCTTACAGATAGGACCACTGTCAAGTATTAGGAATTCTCTATAAAGAATCAAATTAATCAGACTTTTTACATATTCCTAACTACATTGATGAAGATGAGGCTCTGTAACAACTTAGAGGCACCTTTTGACTCATTCACAGCTTTCAATTTGTTATTCTGAACCAGACCATGGAAAAAAATGTCTAGTCATTATGATTTTACATGGAAGTTTTACACTGAACTCATTTTCTGCTATTATCATTCTTTGAAATTGGTATCAGTTCATCAGAGAATTTGAATAATCACAAGCACCATTTCTTGATTAATCTAGACAATTGCTTCTGTCTCATAAACCAATTGCTATATGTGGGTCTGCTAGTTGTAGAGCACCTGAATAACCACTTACCTGCCCCAGTGGTTGTTACCTCTGGTTTGGCTGGAGGTACAAAGGGAGGCCAGTGTGATGGATGTTTCTGAACTAATTCAAACATCCTTAAGTTTTCCTTTAAAATTTCCTGAAGAGATACAGAAACAGCTATAAACACTGCAGAATCACTATATTTCTGCCCAGTTGGCAATCTACAACCCCAAGCCCTAAGTGTTCTGCTGGTGGAAAGATGAAAGCAAAGGCCAAACAAACACACCCATCCTCTACTTGACCCATCTAAAGACCCAGCCCTCTTCAATTCTAGAACTTCTCAGGAGGGAAGGCCACTGAAGGGAGTATTCAATCGAAGGCCAGCACTCACTGCCCAAACTCCATCATAAGGTTCGGGTCATATGCCAGTTGCATGGACTCAATTCAATTTAGGGGAGAGATGTTCCTGAAGTGTTGGCTTCAAAGAAATGCTGGTTAATCAAATAAAATATTCCCCAAGAGAAATACTGGAACATATTGGCATGGTTTCCATTTAGTCCAATACGGTAAACAGTGTATGTCCCAACTTACATGGCATAGTCTTATCAGAAAATTTTTCTTCTAACTTTAAATGTGATATAAATAGTTTTGCTCCATTCTGAAATGGAAGTGTTGCTTTTAGAAAAGTATTCTTCTTTATGTCTCAGCTAATTATTAACTGGGGTTTCATATTCAGCTAGGGACATTTGTGTTATTTGTTTACTTGTGAATAAAAATCTTCCCTCCTTAAACCTGCAAGAGGCTCTGGGCTCCCATCTCTCCAATCTCTTTGTTTTGCAGATAGAAGAACATTGTGTCACCTGCCACCCCATCCAGGGCTCTGTAAACTACTCCCTATGATCTCCTTTCATTTTTTAAATAAGTGTTTATCAGTCTTCCACATATTTGGCATGTGTTAGAACAGGGGTGTCAAACTCATTTTCACTGGGGGCCACATCAGCCTCACAGTTGCCTTCAAAGGGCCGAATGTAATTTTAGGACTGTATAAATGTAACTACTCCTTGACAGTTAAGCAAGAGCTTGGTGCTGCCGCCAGATAGAAACAAGGTGCAGGTCGGATAATACAAGGTGGAGGGACAGATTTGGCCTGCAGGCCTTGTGTCTGCCAAGTGTGTGTTAGAAGCTGAGGATGAGAGAGGCAGAAATAAAGATTGCTGATCCAGCAACACAATAAATACTCTTACACAAAATACAAAAAAAAGGAACAAGTTGCTTTAGGATTTACACAGATTTATGCAAACTGTATTCTTCTTTAACTAGCAGCATGACTATATTTTATATAAATCAGACAGTTAATAGAAAGGTAAGTCCCCTAAACCATGAGTATCCTATCTGTGGCCCATGGCCCAGGATGGCTATGAATGTGGCCCAACACAAAATCGTAAATTTACTTAAAACATTATGAGATTTGTTCGTGATTATTTGTTGCAGTGTATTTAATGTGTGGCCTAAGACAACTCTTTTTCTTCCAGTGTGGCCCAGAGAGGCCAAAAGGTTGGATACCCATGCTGGGCCTACACCATAATTGAATACATTAAACTATAAATGGACCACTGTATACATAGCAAAGTAGTTTAGTTTTTCAACCATCTGTGTCATGAACAGACTAAGGGAAAATTTAGGCTGAGCTATATAAAATTGTCATTTTAGGTTAAAAGGTAGAATATTAGTTTAATATTTCATGACTTAATATAGCTAAACATATCGCTCACTTGACTTACTAAGCATATTTCTAACAAAAGATTTTCATTATTTCCCCCAAAGTTATGCACAGTTCCCCACATCTTAGTTTCCTTTTCTTGCAATGAGGTCATATCAGGCTAGGTTTATGTTACTATGAAAAACAATCTCAAAAAGGAATCATAATGAATAACTTTTGTTTTTCAAGACTAACAAAAGCATATATCCTCACCTTCTGAACAAGGCTACACCAGCTATCAAAGTCTTTTTCTTCTTTGCAGAAAAATCCCTTGGGGAGAAGCAAAAGAATACAATTTAGGACTGGTCAGGGTAGTTCAGTTGGTGAGAGTGTCACCCCGATATGCCAAGGTTGTGGGTTCGATCCCCAGTCAGGGCACGTACAAGACTCAACCAATAACATAAATAAGCCCTGGCTGGTGTGGCTCAGTGGACTGAGCACTGACCTGCAAACCAAAGGGCCACTGGTCTGATTCCCAGTCAGAGCACATGCCTGGGTTGTGGGCCAGGTCCCACATTGATGTTTCTCTCCCTCTCTTTCTCCCTCTTTAAAAATAAATTAAATTTTATTTTAAATAAACACGTAGAACAACAAATTGACGTTTCTCTCCCCAAAATCAACAAGTAAAAAAAATTAAAGAACAGTTGAGGGACACCAACGAAGGCCCCCCTGTACTGTAAGATGGAGCCACTGGCCCAGAGTCACATGTGGGATGTGGGCCACTCTCCTTGGATGTGATTTCCCAACAATTAGGAAGAAGAATGGCTGAGCTTATCTCTCTCCTAGATCATGGACACAGTTGGACACAAGCATTTGCTCACTCATTCTCCCCCACCCATTCTTTCTCTCCCATCTCTTTTTGTCTGTCCCTCTCCCTCTATGTCTCTATCTCCCTCTCCCTATGTTTCTCCTGTGTCTCTGCTGCTCTCTCTTATTCTGCCACTTTCCCTCTTTCCCTGTCCCTTTCCGTCCCTATCCCTCTCCCTTCATACTGTAAGATATAGTAACTTAAAGCCCAATCTTCAAAGTGTGGGCTTAATTCCATTACATTCAGTTTACAGATATACACATCTATAAAGAATAGTAAACCAGTAAACAAAGCCAAATAGTACTTCCAGGTAGAAGCAACACTTAATAAGTTGGCTTTGACCTTAAGGAAATTATACCTATTATAATAAAGAGAACCATCAGCCTCCTTTTCCATCCTCAGAGCTATTGTACAGTACTGCAAGAGTGGTCCAAAATATAAGAAAGACTCTTTGGACACTGGAGCTCTGAAAATTGTATTAAACTGGAAAAAAGGATAGAGATAGACCTCAGAACCAGTGGCTCCTTCACAGGCAGCTACCCCTTCAATGTATGTAAACAGCATTGATACTTCTGGGGAGGGGTAAACCCTGCAACTTTCTGGATTTGTGTACCCAGAGAAATGGGCACTGTCTACCCAGAGGGCCATGCCCTCTTCTCCCTCCCTAGCTATGCCCCATATTATTCCCTTTGCCTGTGTGGCAAAAATTAGAGGGTAAGAAGGAAAAGGGGAAAAGATGGTAACATTAATAATAAATAACATTTATAGAATGTTTACAACCATATAATTTCACTTATATGTGAAATCTAATGAACAAAATGAACTAAAAGCAAAATAGAGACAGACTCGTACACAGAGAGCAGGGGGTTTAGGGGGCTGGATGGGGAGTAGGGATTGAGCAAAAAAGAAAAAAAGACAAAAGAACTCATGGATACAGACAACATTATGGTGATTGCTGAGGGGAGGGGATGTGAGGGAAGGTAGAAGAGGTTATAGGTGGGATAAAGGTGATAGACAGAGACTTGACTTGGGGTGGTGAACACACAGTACAGTGTACAGATGATGTGTTGTGGAACTGTGCATCTGAGACCTGTATAATTTTGTCAACCAGTGTCACCCAAAAAAATTCCATAAAAATGGGGGAAAAGAATGTATACAACATTCCAGGCACTGTGCTAAGTGTTTTATGCATAGCATTCTTCACGCAACACTGCAAGGAAGAAATTTCTGTTTTATTCATTTTAGGGATGAGAAGACTGAGGCTTATAAAGGTAGAGGGACTCTCCCTAAGTCCATAGCTAGTAAGTGGCAGAGCCTAAATTCTAACTTGAGTAGCTTGGTTTCAGGGTTCACTAATTTTCCACTACTCTATGCTACCTCTCCTAAGGATGGTAGGTGAATATATTATGCCACCTTACCTAGTTATCTGGATAACCCACAGGAAACCAATCTGTAATAGGGTGGCAGTGTATCTCTTGGCCTATCCAACCTTCAGATACCCACCAATGCCACGGAAGGATCCAAGTTCAGAATGCTCATTCGCTGTGGTGACTGCAGACAATGGAAAGTCTGGTCATCAACTGTTCCATTCTCTTCAGTGTCAACAAAGGTCTGGGTTGTGTGAGGATCCAAGAAAATGAGCTCATCACCTGTTGGAATGATACATGCTTAACCTTCAAAGAACCACTGGCCCGGGCTCCACTGTTGTCCTCGGGAGGAGGCACTCTGGTCTCCCTAACCCTTCCCTTGGTGACAATGAAAATGAGATGACAGAAAGCCCCAAGTAAGGTGAACATGCCTAAGGAAGCCACCTGTACCTACATCTATTTATTCAACGAGAACACTTGCCCTAGCATTCATATCTCCTCAAAGTCCAAGTCTAAAAATGGAAAGCAATGGGTTTGGGAAAAGGTAGAAATGAAAGATCACAGATGACATGGCAGACTCTGTGAGCAGCAGCAAAGAGGTTGTAGGTAGAATCACCAGGCTGTGAGTTCAGGTGCCCTTAGGGGGCTTCCTGCCTCTTTCAACTTTGGAAAGCATCTCGTTCCAGACCATTGGTTCTCAGACCTATGGTCAGAGAGTACATATGGTAAGGAGAAAGACCTTGGCCTCTAAAGGAAATGGGGATGCTGACCTGCTGTGGATGAAATACCAGAGAGCTGACTTTGGGTACTGATTAGCTAGCAAGCAGTCATTGTTATCCAGTTGGTAATCCCTGTTAGAAAACACTGCTTTGGTCACATTAACATCAGTACAGATACAGCTTGCTGGGAAAACTCACTTTGAGATGATTGATATTTATAAACAAGAGGAAAGTCATGCTTTATTAAATTGAAAAAGACTAGCCAAGTAATTACCTGGGAGGGCTTTAGGATAATAACATTTTGACTTTTATCTGATATTCAAAGGGCTGAGACTCCCTCTAGTGCTCACCAGCAGCATGCTGAGTAGGCAGAAATACCTCATGGGGATACCCTAAATCTCACTGTCCAGGCCTGAGGACCATCTGGACTTCTGTGCTTTAGACTTAGTTAGGCAGAAAAATACAAAGAACTAAACTTCTGTGGTTTAGACTGAGTAAGGCAGAAAAAAAGAAAACTATGTGTAGCAGGAGGATGGGGTAGGAAGGGATGCACTAAAGACCTTCACTGGAATAGCATCCAGGAGTGTGCTGGGCACATCTAAGTGCTTCTGTTGGAAAAGAATGTGTTTCTGATGTCTCATAAAAACTTAACTTGTTTCTATCACAGACCTAAAACAAGCCTCTTAAGTCACTATCTTAATTTTCCTGTTTTTAAACTGGGGTCATTAGGCCTGTTCCAGTTACCTCACAGGGTATTATAAGAATGAGAAGAATTCACCTCTGTGGAATGCTAAAACACAATGCAAATACAAAGAAGTCATAGAAGTATCTTGCTTAGACTCAAATGTATTTCCCTACAAAAAAAATGGAGAGTATATGGAAATTACTGCTGCCATATGACATGTTCCCCCAGACCATAGGTTGGTGAGATCAGTCAGAAGAAACTAGGATGTTTAGATGGAAGTCTACATGAGCATAGAAAGGTAAGAGGAGATGGAACTTGTGCACAAGAAAATACAAATCCAAAGCAGGGTTGTAACCAACCATTCTGCTAGTGTGTTTCAAGTTAAAGTGCTGGGAATAATAGCAGCATCCTCCCTGCCTCTGGCCTTTTCATGTGTGTGTGTAGTGGAGCTGTGCAGTCTGCCTTGTTTCTGAGATTGCTTAAAAGAGTTTGAGTAGAAAATCTAAAAAGTTATAGAAATGATGTGGGAAGTAAACCAAGGTCTCTAATGAGGCCTGAAGAGGAGAGGCAGGCTGGTCAACCAAATGCAGACACAGGCTTCATGCTACATACAGCTCTCCAGATGGCAGGCCCTACTACCCCACAGAAGGCAAACATTTCCTCTATATGCAGGAAAAATCTGACAGTCAGAGTCTCACCTTAGTCAGAGTCTTTCACAGCAAAACTTCTCCCAGCTACCCACCAGACAGCAGGGCACTAGGGAAGCAATGTGGTACAGTAGGCAGGAGTGACCAAACTGGGGTGCAATACTGGCTTCGCTACTTTATAGCTGGGTGATCTTAAGGAAACAACCACTCTAAATCTTAGTTTCAACAGGTGTAAATGGAAATAAAAATCTCTACCTCAAATGGATGTTATGTTAACTATATGCATCTATCTATCTGTATGTATACATGTATATCTATACATCTATATGTAATTATCTGTATCTGTACATCTATATATAACAATCTATCATCTATCTAAAGAGAGACAGAGAACACTTTGCAGAATCCCTGACACAAGCCAGCTATTCAGAAAATGTGAGTTGTCATCTGTTCCCTCCCTTCAGACATTCTACCAATATGGATGCCCAAACCTAATACACTAAGGGGGTGAGTTGGGGGAATCAAGGGAACTTTGGAGCCTCAAGTAAGGTTTAAACAAAGGATTTTTAGATAGTAGTAGGCGCTATGTAAAACTCTGTCTCTGGAACTAAGAATTGCCCACACCACTTTCATGAGTAGTCAAACTTTATGAAGTCACCCCAACCCAGTAGCCTCAGGAAACAGAAGAACTTCATGGACTTGGTGAATGGACTATCTGGGAGGCTAGGGAGCCCAAGGAGTAACATACACTATTTACTGAGATTCCTCCAAAATTATTTTCCAGCCTGTTTCAACTTCGTCCTCAAGCACAAATAATAAGGAATAATTTTTTGCAACATTTCTTTGACAGGAACCTAAAAGCTTAAAAACAGAGGACACTGAAATGTATATAACTATGCTTTTTTGGTACTTCAAAACCTCCCAATTTTCTACCAAGTTGTAGTTCTTAGGCTCGACCAATAGCTGGAAGCACTACAGACAGCTGAGGCAACTGTGTAGAAACAGCAGCCTTAAAGAGAGGAAGAAAAACAAAAGGAAAAAGGTGTTGAGGTCGGGCACCATGGAGCCACTTTTTAGTGAGTGTACACTCCATGCCTAGCTCTTTAATGAGTGCTCCCCTGAGTGACAACAGGGTGAGTGTGTGAGATGTTAGGCCTATTTTCCATAAGAAAAACCTAAGACTGAAAGAGTTGATACTCTTCTGATGGTCACAGTGCTAGCAAGTGGGAGACTGGCATATGAGGCCAGGTATGTCTGTTTTCACTTTACCTCACCTCCCTGAATCTCCAAGGAGGAGATGGTGGAGGGTGACCAAGGCCACCTCACCCTGTCCTCTGCACATCTCTTATATTATTCCCCACAACTGCTCTGGCTCTCCCTGCCCATTCTAAGGCTGTGCCTTGCAATCTTCTTTGAGGTCCAGTTTTAGGCATTCCATTCCTGCAAAAGGTGTCCTGTACCAAATTTCCATAGCTGCATCACTCCCTTCCTGGGGTTCTTCAGCACTAACCAGGTGTCTATGCCCTTGCTATTCAAAGTGTGATGTGTATACCAGCAGCAACAGCACTACCTAGTTAAAAAATGCACAATCTCGGGGCCTACCCCAGACCTACTGAACCTGCATTTTAAAAGACTCTCAAGGTGATTCTTGTGCATACAGTTTGAGAAGCACTGGACTAGCTCACCTTGTGTGTAAAGGGTTTTAAGTATGTCTGGTCACAGTTAGTAAATAAGGTGGTTGGGTTTCCAGAGGTGTCAGCCAAGGCAGTGAATGCTGGGCTGCTTGTTAGGAGGTTAGTATTTTCAAGGCTTAGCCTCCACTATCAGAAAACGGATAAACTGTCTTTGCCTCCTCTTATTCTCAACTAGTCATGGCTCTAAATAATGAGCTAGCAGGCTCAGCTACGTGGACCTGGGAAACCAGAAGACAGCCCCTAGCCTAACTGCTAGAACCCTAGTAAGGCAGAGGTCAACGAGGCCAGGAGAGTGACACCCTGTCACCCTGGGCCTCGCAGGAGGAGGGAGGTATGCTGAAGCAATGCTGTGAATGAGGGGCATTCCCATGGGAAAGCAGTGTTGAACCATCTTATGAAGAGGCAAGGAACGGAGCCATTCATGGGGGATCTGCTCTACATCAGGCATACCACAGTGTTACTTTCCACAGATCAGGCCAGAGACAGAAGCAGCTGACCAGAGACCATAGCATCTCCAGGCTGAACAAGGACCCCCTAACTGGAATTGCCAGGTCTCCCATGCAAACCTTCTGCCCACCCTCCCCTAGCCCACATTGACTTACTTGTGATTCCTCTTTTCTTACCTAAGAATCCTATGAAATAATAGGCGTTATTTGGTTTTCCTCCTAATGCCCCTAAAGACTGTGGCATCTTAAAACACTCCTAGAGGGAAAGACAATGCAAGATTCTCAATTCACTTGTGGACTGCTGCTCACGGATCTCTGTGCTTGCATGGCGATGTGATGGGCAGGCAACGATGGACTTGAAAAAGGGAGTGACTTACTTTGAATGCATCAACATAGACAGGGTTGATTTGGTTTATGCCCAGGCGGAGGGGTACAATGAGCAGCAGGGGTTTCCAGGCTGGGCAGCAGGCAGAGGTGGCCTTATTGTGGTTTGGAGCATTCGGAGGGTCATGAAGGCTCTCACTGGGCGTGTCAGCACTCAAGGGAAGGACACAACACATTTTCTCTAGAAACAGAAGACAAGAGAGTTGAATAAATTAGGAGTATCCAGCCCTAGCAAATATGCCAAGGGCAAAACTAAGGGACACCTCACATGACACCCCCTTCCTGGAAAACTTTCTACTCTCCCAGTAGGAATCACCTCATCCCAACTCCCACAGGAAGCCCAGGCCACTCTTCCAGCCTTTACTTCTTTTCCTTCTTGCAATTGAGTACTCCTTTACGTCCTGTCAGATATTATGGGCTCTCTGACAGAATCCCATTTCTCAACTAGAATGCAAGGGCTTTTGGGACATGGACTGCATCTTTTGGTTTCTCTAGCCCCATAGTGGGGAACACAAGGCTGAACTGGGAGCAGCTTCCACAGAAGACTTGTTAGTGTTATAATTGATTATCCACACTTTGGGTATCCTGCAGGGAAAAGGTCTGGTACTGCACTAAGGAGCAGCAAAGATCCTCTAATTGTTTTCTCCCTTTCAGAAAGTTGAAAGGAAAGAGGAAAAAGGGTGCAGGGGATGATTACTAACCAGAGTCCTGTGCTCCCATAACCTCCCTTGCTCTGGTGGAGCAGGCCAGAGATTCAGGGTGCATGTGCATGTGTGCATGTGTGGTGTGTGTGTGTGTGTCTGTCTGTCTCTGTTTATCTACCTATCATCTATCTCTCATCCCCAATTTTGGAACAGTGAGGAAGGACCTCATCACCCACCACCCAGAAAGTTAAACAGACTGGAAACTCACTGATATCTTCAATGACCACTGTGTTATCCATTGAAACATAAACAGCCAAAGAATTCCATTCATCAAATAAAGCAAGTTTTCTGTAAAGCAACACAATGAAATCATAATTAGGGAAGTTGGGAACACCAGCAGGAAGCAACATAATCCATGCCCAGTGTTCCTGAAGTCACTAGATACTGAGCCTCAGAAAGGTGGAGGTTCAGGTTAGCTCCGGCTCCTTTGAACAAGCACTGGAACATTTTGTATTCAGGGACCTTGAGAATGCCACAAAGTCACAGTGTCTGAACCTTGAAAAGGAGACCCTGATCTACAAAATGAAAAAGCATATCTCACAAGATGAGGCTACTTTTCTTGGGTGAAACAGAAAAGTTACAAAACATCTTGTTTTTTTTTTCCTTAAATAAAAGGTATTCTGATTTATTGCTTTTTTTCAATAAATGCAAACTCATTAAAATGTATATTTGTTTGGGACCATAGATAATATATGGAATAAGCCCCAGGACAAAAAAGAGAGAGGGAGAGGTGATCTTTTACGTCCCTTCCACATGCTATGAGAACACTGTTGGAGGGACACCTGGGCTGCAGATGGCCTTGGGTGTGCAGGTGAAGAGACAGAACATGTTGAGTTGTATGACCTAAGAGATTAGAAAGAAAACACCTTTCAGAAATTATGTGAGGTCTGAACAAAGTACCATGATTGTTTCTCCTTTATCTTCTTCTCTTTTTGCCAGTTTGAAAGAAAACACATTTAACCTGGCTACTCTGGGATTCCTGGGTAAAGTCCAGCCTCACTGGACAAAAGAAAAAAAACATACTCTCCCAAACCGAAGTAGCTCCCAGAAGGAGGATCATTACCATTATACTTTTATGTTACTTGTTTTAATGTACTATCTTTCCCCCAAAGAATAATGATAATATGTACTGCTGTTACTGATAATAACAATTGAATCAGAACTCACTTAAATTCGTTTTAAAATGTATGTTTCCATTTGATATTTTTGTTGGGAACCTCAAAATTGAGAAGAAAGAAGCAAATTATGAGGAATATTTAAACACCAACTATTTTAAATTGGGATTTGGGCTCAGCACAGCTATTCTAATCTATACTTTCTACCATGAGTACCCACAGTGGTTCCCAAAATACTGCCAAATTCTCACTCAGCAGAGTTGATGGTGCCCCAAAAGGCACTATAGACTAAAGTAAAAGTGGTTTCAGACAGACGACGACACTGTGAGCAAAGAGTGAAGCCAAGATACAGGTTTCACTTGGGTCCACAGGAAATCCAGCCTACTCCCCTCACAAGCATGCTTATAAAGCATTCTAGATCTTTGAAGACTGACTAATAATTGAATCAGCACCCCATCTATACTTTGCATGGAGCGGGTCCCACTGTTGTGCTCCAGAGAACCCAGGATTGAAGCATGCTCCTCCATCAAAGGAGGTCCAATGATTTCAGTCTTCTGATGCCTAAATTCAGTCCCAGATTCTGGCTGCCATTTTCATTCATTCATTGAATATTTAGTAAACACTTATGTGTACTGCACAGTTTTATGTACTAGTGTTCCAGCAGTGAACAGTACCAAATACAACTACAAATCTGCCCTCATGGAGTTTTCATTTGGTGATATGTTGTGAGGAACTAAAGTGACAACAGGTGAGATGGCCTGCAGGTGCAGACCCTGATGCTTCTCACCCCACTCACAAAACATCAGTCCTGGCTTCTCCACCTTGCCCCTTGGTGTGGGAGGTGAATTCTGGGATTTAACAGAACAAGTGCAAAAGTATTGGGTTGGCCAAAAAGTCTGTATGGTTTTTTTCCATAAAGTAAAAGACACATTTTTTCTTTTCACCAATAACTTTATTGATTTGGATATTTTGAGTATGTCAGCTATCTCCCACATGGTATAATGTTGATTGTTCTCAACACATTAATTTCAATTAATGTCTTGATTTGACCACTATCAACTTCAATTGGTCTACCTGACTGTGGAGCATCATCCAGCAAGAAATCTCCAGCATAAAACTTTGCAAACCACCTTTGACACATTCAATCAGTCACAGCACCTTCTCCATACACTGTACAAATTGTTTTGCATTTCAGTTGCATTTTTACCTTTCTCGAAATAATAAAGCATAACATGGTGGAAATGTTGCATATTTTCTTCCATTTTCAACATTAAAATGGCTACGTAAAAATTCACCAATTTTGAAAACTTTTTTGATGCACACTGATATGACATCTGTCACAATACAATCTAACAAAATTGTTTTGAATGAAGCTAAAGACAGCTAAGTGCTACTACAGCCATCTTGTGGGGGGAAAAAAACCCAAACTTTTTGGCCAACCCAATATAATGCTTGGGTGCCTAAAGTCTGCTAAGAGACCACAGACTAGCTCCAAGATTCACTTGGGGTTTCTCTCCTCCAACAAGTCATGAGTTCCTTGAGGCAAGGACTGTGCCTAGTTCATTTCTGTACACTAAGCACTTATTACAGTAAAGGCACCCAGAAAATGTTGAGTGAATAAATAGATGAACGAGTGGGTTTTAAATACTCTACAGGGTGGGATTCCATGTTTTGCCTAAGCTGACTCAGCCTCCACCACTTAGTATGAATATTTTGGCTTCAAAGTGACCCTCACGGTAGTGGCTCCCCAGCACCCATGTGCAGGCTATGTAGGAAATACTGAGTGAGTCCTAATGTGCCGCCACATATACTTGTAGTAATGACTACAACTCTGACGTACCAAGATAGATGTTCCCTGTTACAGATTTCAAAGAACTGTCTGAGCAACATGGTACATAATTTTGGTGGCTTAGTGGAATGGCAAGAATAGTAAGACTGAGGCAACATTCAGTTGGCAGAGGAGGGAGGCATAAGAGACAGTATAATAAAGTGAATGCCAGACTCTTACTTACTTTAACACCTGTGCAACTGTATTTGGTCCAAACCATTCACCAATTGATTTCCCTTCTCCTACACCCATTTGTGCTGTTTTTAAGTGGGAAAAAAATAAACAAGTTAGCAAAAGGTCTTCCAGCATGCCACAAAATCCTAATTTTTATCTAAGCAACTAAACAGATGGACAGCTTAGTGGAGCCACATGCAAGGCAGGGAATTTGAGGAACAGGTACAGTTATTGTCTTTAAACCACTAATGTGACCTTACCCATTTGATGGATAGAATAGCAACAGTCTTTTCTATCTAAGAAGCACTGTAGGATCCGCTGGTATTCTTTGGGTTGTTCCTTTTGTTTCTCCCAGTTCCAGTCTTTTAGGGGAAAAAGATGAGTTAAGTCATTTTTATAATTGCTTATTACTTCTCTGAACTCTTATTATAACTACGAGGTTAGAAGGACAACAAAAACAACTATATCTGAAAGCCAGGAATGTTCAACTTAGAATGTTCCTAAATAACTTTAATTTTGATGACAAAGACATCTGGAAACTGGTTATTTTCAAAGACTTGATGAGTGTAAAGTAAAAGCAAAACAAGAACTTGACCAAGGAATGGACTTAGCCCCAGGGCTTGAGCTGCATAAATATATGAGAACAGTCTCACAAAGGCCTTTCTGGTCACAAGACCGGGCAATATATCAATATATCACCCAGATGCCAGTGTCTCATCTTCCAACAAACAGTAAGAGCTTTGTCCTTATATTTTGGCAGCATTGCCAGTAGAGTCTTGTGGGGGGCAAGTGCTATTCTGACACACAACAGTTCACAGGGGAATATACACAATTTAAAGTGAAGGAGGTTTTAAAAAACTGTCATGCTGCCATTTTTACACAACCTTTAAAAAGTCCACTGAGCTTTTTAAAAGGAAAAACAAATACCTTTGCTATCATCATTCAAGGTTTTCTTATGACCAAAATCAAAATAATCAAATCAAGAGGAATCCCACCCATGTCTTAGACACCACCCCCCAAGTCCTACAAAGGCTACTTATTGCTACTGGGGACAAATGCAAAAACTTGCCATAATCACTGCTGTGGATGGGATGCACTGCTCCCATTCCCTCAGCTCTAGGGACTCTGTCTACTGGGACAGAATTCTGAGTCTTAATTTGCTAACAAGACTCTCCTGAGGTATTAGAGAGACTTTGAATTCACAATTGAAATATTTTCGAAGCCAAAGGCCATTGTCTCAAGAATCCCATTCTCTAGTCAGCCTACAGATACCCATGGGAAAACACATAGTGTTCAATATCTGAAACCAAAGTTTTGAACTTCATATTCAGCACGAACTTCAGAGGGCAAACTATACCAAGCTGTTTTTTATCGGCTACCAAATTGTCTAAGTCTGGAGAAATCTTGATTAGCTGGTTGCCAAGTACCACTAAAAGTTTTCTGATGATGGTGATAAGTGAACACCTCACCTCAATAACCAAATAGAAGACACTCCAAAATACTTCTTTACAAAATTGAATCTTCTAATTTATCCTTGCTACAAGACCTATTCCCCAATTCTTCCTGCTACTTGCTTTTACATTAAAATAATCGAAACATCAGAATGGGGTTCTTTCTTCCAGTTTGCTTTTCACAAAATTCACTTACAGAAGGGTCATCTTAAAGTGTTTTATAAATGAGAAAAAGTTAAATAGTAAGAACAAATATGCTCTAAGAAATATGTGTGCCACAGAGAAATCTCTGGTCAAGGAGACAGAAGATCTGCATTGTATTTCCAAATCTATGCTTTCTTGCTGTTGGACTCTAGGCAAGTCACCTTACTTCCTAAGTCTCAGTTTCTTCATCTGTTAAACAGAAAGCAGGCACAGGATATCTTAAACCCTTAAAAACAGGCATTAAACCCTCAAACCTCCCCAAACCCTCCCCCAATTGTCTGTGATAATAGCAGCAGAGTGTGTGAGGCTGTGCAGTGGGAAAAAGGAATAATGTTTCCACGCCTCTTAATCTCAATGAGTTCAGGAGCCCAATCTCATTCAAGGTGTCCTTTCACTCCCTTCTCAGGTTGAACCACATTTTCACCCATTTGCCAAAAGTGGCATCTAGTCAGAGTCAGCCTACAGATACCCATGGGGAAACACACAGGTCTTAAGAAAGCAAAATTTAAGAGTCCCAAAAGTGATGAGTGAAACATTCTTTTTTAAAAAAAATTATTTTTAGAGAGAGGGGAAGGGAGGAAGAAAGAGAGGAAGAGAAACATTAATATATGGTTGCCTCTCATGGGCCTTCGACCAGAGACCCGGCCCTCAACCCAGGCTTGTGTTCTAACTGGGAATTGAACCTGCAACCCTTTGGTTTGCAGGCCAGCACTCAATCCATTGAGCCACATCAACCAGGGCTAGTGAGACATTCTTAATGAAGTGCCCTTTTGAGGAAGCTAATTTAAGGACCCCTTAATCATCATCAAATGAACATCTTCAGTGAACCAAAAGCAAAATAGCACTTGCTCCCTCATTAGACACTTCCTTTATGTCATCTACATCCTTTGGCAGGCACATACTTTAAATGAGGTCAAGAAACAGACTTACCACCACACCTTTCCTCCTGCTCCCTTTGTTATTTGATCTGTTTAAGGACTCAGTCGAACAGTAGCAAAGATGGAAACTAAATAATATACCTGCCTCAATGTTCAATTGTGTCCCAGGAAAATAACTCTCTGGCTTGGTAAATTACAAGGAAATGTCACCTGTTTCCTTCTCATGGGAGTCTTTGTCAACTTGTCAACCATACCACTTGAGCTTACAGGGAGCACTTTAGGAACTGCAGCTCTGTTAGTGAGTGTTTCTCAAGTTCACTACCAATGCAAAACCACCAGCAGTAAGTGCTACTGAAGAGGTCTCTGAGGCAGTATAGAGAGCAAACTTAACTCACCCCTTCCCAAGTGTCTGCAGATAAGAGCTTGAGCCAGCATCATCTGTCCACAGCGCAGCATACACCCCCAGCCAGCATCTGACGAAGGGCCTGTTCCCCCTGTTGGCAAAATGGAGGGCAATGAATATGAGCTCTTGAAATTGCTCTTCCACCAGACAATCAGCACACCTGGGGATCATACAAGACAGACAGACAGACATATCCTGAAAACAGAGGCAAGAGATATAGCCAGATATCACACAGGGTGTGTTATAGGGTGGAATTTGCAAAGTTAATGCTGAGTTAACCAAAACAGATTTTATGGCCCAAAACAAAACAAGCAAATGAACAAAATCTGTCCCTTATGTTTTCTACTTGGAGACTTCTAGGTATACATGCAATTTTGGTAGATGACTGCCATGTATGACTACTGACACTTAGTCCTTCCCATATGACCATCTGGCTGACAAAACCTGCCTTTTGTCAGGTTTTGTACAGCTCACCTCTGAGAGAAACTAGTCTTTTTTTTTAATTGAATTTATTGGGGTGACATTGGTTTACAAAAGTAAGTTTCAAGTGTACAAATCAACAAAACATCATCTGTCCACTGTATCATGTGCTCATTGCCTCAAGCAAAGTCTCTTTTGTGTCCACTTTCTCCTCCTTTACCCACCTGTACCTACCCCTACTCCCCTTTCCTTATGAGTATCAACACACTGGTGTCTGTGTGCCCATGTTATATACGTGTGTGTGTGTGTGTGTGTGTGTGTGAGAGAGAGAGAGAGAGAGAGTGTGTGTGTGTGTGTATGTCTGTGTGTGTTTTTGCTTAATTCTTTCACCTTCTTTCTCATCCAGCCCTCAATCCTCATCCCCACTGACAGTTGTCAGTCTATTCCATGTAGCCATGTTTCTATTTTGTTTGTCAATTTATTTTGTTCATTAGATTCAGAGAAACCAGTCTTATCTTAGTTAACAAATAAATGCTACCAAAGGAAATCATCAAAATGCTTTAAGAGAACTGGAAGGCTCTTGACTGTTCTAAATGTACATTATAAAGATATGAACAGCAAGAAGGACAATGTAAAACAGAGCAGAGTCTTAAATTAGGCATCAGAAGATCAGTCCCCAATTATGAAAATTATGGAATGTAAATCTCATCTATACACTGGGGATAATAGCATACATCCTGCCTATCATCAGTGGGTATTCTAAGAATTAAATGAGAGAGTATCTGTGGAAGTGTTCCACAACCCAGTCAGGATAATGTAAATATTTGGTGATATCACTAAGGTCACAATTAAGAGTGCTATTAATAAATTAGAAATTTACTACATCTTTAAGTGGCACAAAAAATAGTTAATAAATGAAATAAGAGAAAGAGTACCATTTTAAGAATGCTCGATACATCAAAAATCCCACATATGTGGCCAGGGTGAGCTCAGTATCCTTTTTCATGGCACCAATGAAATCAGATAACTTAGATGGCAGAAGAGACATTCTGCTTTTATTTCTTTCCCAATATGGAAGTGAAAAAGTATGCTATAAGCATGATCACAAAGAACACTGTATTTTGCTGTGTTAGTGCACACTTTTTTGCTGTGTTAATGCACACTTTTTTGTCCAAATTTTGAAGGAAAAATAAGGATGTGCATTATACATAGGTATTCTAATTCTGTAGCTAAATAAATATTTTTTAATTCTTTTACTTATGCTTATGCATTAAAAGTGTAACTCCTGAAAGCAAGAATGTTATCTGTATGCAAAATAATACCCTAGAATATGATATTTGGTTTTGTTCCTAAATATAAGTAAATAAAAACATTGAATTAAAAAATTAAAATGAAAGTTATTTTTCCTGAAAATTTGGGCCAAAAACATGGGTGCACATTATACATGGCAAAATATGGCAACTTTAAAGGGGGCCATAAAGCTTATAAGACAAGTGGGCCACAGTGGCTACCCCTTTCCTTTTGTTATAGAGACTGAAGAAGATTTGGTATAGCAACAAAAAGAGGGTTGAGCCTATTTGTGAGCCGGAAGGGGAGTTCTTTTTTCTTTTGCTCATGTTGGGATTATTGGCCAGATTAGTGTGGAAAAGATGCTATGAAGCCCACATAAAGAAGGGAGCATCTATTGCTAAAATGTTGTCAGAGTTGAACTGTAAATGTTTTCAAGACTTGCAAAAACTTCTTCACCCAGAGAAAGTTAACAGTTTAGAATCACTGGGTACCAAAAATTTTTCTTTTGTTTGTTTTATGGCTCAGGTACTTCCTGTGGAGGGCAAAAATACTGTCTGTATGGACTCCATTTTTGGCACTTATCAGAAAGGTAGATCTGACACCAATTACTAGGTCCAGTACTGTAACCAAAATTGGTCAGACAGATTTCCTGTTAGGAGAATAGCTTCCACCATTTGGGTTTGGTAATCTTTTCATACAGGGATATGATACTAGGAATAGGTAGGTTACCCTATTTGCAAATATTTTACAAATTTTCTCTAGAGAGAGCCTGTTCATTTAGCTCATTAAACTGTCCTTTCTTCTAGACAGCAGCTGGTACTCTAACAGCCTAGTATTAGGTCCAGGTGACCTAATTATTTCCTAGTGGTAAGATGTTTTAATTTCATAGGAAAAAACAATCATAATAATTATTTTCTTTCCTTCAGGTACAATTGTCTCTAATAATCAAGAAGCTGCACAAAGCAGTGGATTATAATTTAATAAACATTGCCCAAACCAAAAGTGACTTTTTCCTTATTCTCAGAAGTAAAATAAGTAATACTATCCAGAACCCAAACATTTAGAGGTGGGCTCAAAACCATACTAGCATTATACTTTCACACTATGGAGCCATACATGATGATGTACCTTGACAATGAATCTTTTGCATAAAGTGTAAGACTTAAATACTCCCCTAAATCAAATTGTTAACCATAATGAGCTGTTAATTTGGAGGTTTCTATAAAGTCACTGATAACTTCAGGCAAGCTATCTACAAGGAAGAAAGCACAGTACAACAAATGATATATATACCTACCAATTGGTGAAAATTTCCTTCTGTATGTAAACCATAGACGAGCACTTATATCAGACAACAGCTTAGATTTTTCTGTAATTAAATATGAAATTCAAATTAAATCACTATATCTCATCTAAAGATATTTGCCTTTGATTTCTGAGCCAGCAACAAACTCATTTTCAAAGAACCAGTTAATTCCATTGTTTTGGGCCTAGGGAAATTCATAGGAAACCCAATCTCATTTCAAACAAATAACTTCGGCATTTCTTCCTACCTATGCTTTGACTAGAGCCACTGAGTAGTATAATGATGCTGCATGGTTCTTGTCTATTTTTCACTGAGCTCCATGGCTCTGGTGGGTACTAACACTGAGTCATGTCCAGAAGACAAGGAATAGGAAAGCAAGGATCCTGGATAACTCACTAACAATGCAATTTAGTCCCTGCCTGAATGATGACAGTCGATTGGATCTGTCATTAATATTCATTGTCTGTTATCTAAAACTGGGTGTGGGTAGATGGGAGGGGTGGCACACATGTGTACATGTTTAACTAAAAAGGAAATGTCCCTATTAAGCAAATTAAGCATGTAAGAAGTGTATGAATACCACCTAGAGCAGGGGTGTCAAACTCATTTTCACTGGGGGCCACATTAGACTTGCCATTGCCTTCAAAGGGCCAAAATAGTTTTAGGACTGTATAAATGCAACTACATCTTAACTGTTAAGGAGTTGAAATTACATTCAGCCTTTTGAAGGCAACTGCAAGGCTTATGCGGCCCCTGGTGAAAATGAGTTTGACACCCCTGACCTAGAGCAACTGGCATTTATAACCTAAATGGATGTATAACATCACAAAAAATTTTATATGTTTTTTTGAAAGCTTGCTTTCTTGTATTTTGTGACTAATTTGCTGGTCATAAATATGGCTTCCATATTCTCATCAGTAGTTAGATACGGTTCTATCTTTCTTAATCTTCTCTCTCCCCCTTTTCAACAATATAGCCATGCTTATATTCTGTATAGAACTTAGAGCCATTGCATTTTAAAAGAAAAAAAGGAAATTCAGTTTTAGCCTATAGTTTCTATTTTCTCTCCTGCCTTCCTTTGAACTAATCATAAAATTGAACTGCCCAGATTTTCCCTCCCTTTCATGCCCACAGTGTCTAGCACATTTTGGGAAGCAGATGTCTAAAAGTTAAGAGAAAGATTCTTAGAGTCAAACTCCTCCTGGGTTTGAACACTGACTCTGCTACTTACCAGTTACGTAGTCTCGTCACTGAGATTCACTTTCCTCACCAGTAAAATGGGGAGGATAATAGTATCTACTCCATAGAGCTGTGAGCATTCAACAAGATAATACATGGAAAATGTTTAGATGCTACAATATGCAGTAAGCCTATCATAAATGTTACCTACTATTATATATACTTCCTCTCAAAATGTTCAGATCAGTCACTCTTTCCTCTGACATTCTCTACACCTCTCAGTTTGCCTATATGCCAGGATGGCTGGGGAAGTTGTATGGACGTCTTTTAAAATTCACTTTAAAAGGCTTTTAATAACTGAACATTTGAATATGGGCACGTTTGACAACCTAGAGATTTCTGTTGTCATGCAATGCATAACTAGAAGAGATTATCTCCAAGCTCCTCACTGTATGTGCTAGTGAAGGGAGCTAAACTCCAGAAAGAGCAAGTGACTTATCTAAGGCAGGGGAAGAGTCTGAACAGAAAGATCCTTCTAATTGCTAGCCTTGAGCATTCTGCACTGTTTAGGATTTGCCTATCAAAATGATGAAGCCAGACTCAGGAGGAGCTACAAAATATCCAACTTCTTCTCCTGCCTTTTGGTCAGCTTCTTCCTGTTTTTCCCTCTATCCTGGGGCCTTTCCTCAAACAGATACAAAATCAGAGCTGCCTCTCCAAGCTCAGGCTTTATCTGAGTGCAAGGTAGTAGTTTTGGGTTTAAAGGTCTTTCCCAATCTATGAGACTGTAAAGGTAAGAAAGAAAAACTGAAGCCTCCTTTCCATCTATCTAGCTGCAACAGCTGTAAGTTCTATACAAAACCAGGATAAATTAAGACAAAACTACAGTCAACAAAATATCTAAAACTACAAGAATTCTGAGTGTCTGATATTGTTTCAGACAGCCATGGACTGTTTAGAAGTCCCCTGAGTGATAGCGTTTGTAATCTAGACAGAAAAGGGCATGTGAGGAATTAAAAGTATGCAGCCCAATCAGCAATCAGCAAAGACTAGATACTAGTAAGTGATACCAGGAGTGGGTCCATACTTTTTTGGAACCTATAAGCCTTAGGTATGGACCCACTCCTGGTATCACTTACTAGTATCTAGTCTTTGCTGATTGGGCTGCATACTTTAAATTCCTCACATGCCCTTTTCTGTCTAGATTAAAAACATAATTTTTCACATTGTACAAACACTTAATGACCATGTGAACAAGCAAAAATGGCCTCATAGGGTCTTCGAAGGGGCCTGTACAAGTGAAGGGCCTAAGGCTTAAACTCCTTTGGCTGCACAGTAAATCTGCCTAGGAGTAGAATTAACAGGTTTCAAGGTAATGTTCTGCCAACTCAAGGAGGAAAAACGTATACGACCTTAACCTCAAGCACCCACCTCATCTGGGGTCTCACAGACAAATGTTACCAAACCTTACCTGTTTTAAGGAGATGTTGTTTCCCCAAGATCCATACCAGCTTATCTGTGTCTGGAAATTCTTCTAGGTAGTCAGTGAAAATAGTAATCTGGTTTTCATACTTGGATAAAACTGAAAGAAAACCAAAAAAGAACAGACAAAATTTAACAGAGGGGGCTTGCTTGTGTGGTTTACTGATTATTACCTTTGTCCTGAAGGTGAAAGGTCATGGGCTTCAATCTAATGGAAGCAAATTAATTTCTATTTTTAAAAATATTTTATTATTTATTTTTAGAGATGGGGAAGAGAAGGAGAAAGAGAGGGAGAGAAATATCAATCTGTGGTTGCCTCTTGTGCACCCTCTATAAGGGACCTGGCCCACAACCCAGGCATGTGCCCTGACTGGGAATTGAACTGGTGACCTTTTGGTTTGCAGGCCCATGCTCAGTCCACTGAGCTATACCAGCCAGGGCCAAAGCAAATTATTTTCTTTGAGGAGCAAGGACAGTCACAAGGCTGCAAAATCCTTCAGAAGAGTTATTTCCTCTTGACCACCTCTTGACCTGGTCCTATTTGGCACCATGTCTTAATACTTTTTTGGCCACAGTTATCTCAAAACCTCTTTTTTTTCATGGGGCTTTCTTTGTAAATAGCCACTTATCTAGCTTTTCTGAAGGTGACTGTATCAAGGTAATACAATATTATCTGAATACCTAATTCCCGCTCATGTCACAGGGAACATTATGAGGTTTCTAGTGGCTAGTGGCTTGGAAGGGTCAGCCTGAAAGATTATACAACTGTGAAAATGTAGTATTTTAGCTGGAAGACTAAATTTTTTTAAGTTTAATAATATTTCCCACCCTGGCTGGTGTAGCTCAGTGGATTGAGCGCGGGCCTGCGAACCAAAGTGTCGCGGTTCGATTCCCAATCAGGGCACATGCCTGGGTTGCAGGCCAGTTCCCGGCAGGGGACACACAAGAGGCAATCATACATTGATATTTCCCTCCTTCTCTCCTTCCCTTCCCCTCTAAAGATAAATAAATAAAATCTTAAAATAATAATAATAATAATGATATTTCCCACTTTTTATTATTTTTGACACTGTTACATTATTACCAAAAAACTCTGCTGTATTTACTTAATGGATTTATAGCATGTTTACATGTCTGGACAGTTACTTAACAAATCTAATCATTAACAACAACAAAAAATCCTGATATTTGAAAGTATCATGATAATAAAGTTGTATTCTAAATGTTTTGAAGGTACTTTTATCTGCCATTTCATTCACATATAACTTCTTTTTAAAAATTATTTATGTATTTATCTTTAGAGGGGAAGGGAAGGAGAGAGGGAGAGAAACATCAATGTATGGGTTCCTCTCATGTGTCCCCCACTGGGAATTGGCCTGCAACCCAGGCATGTGCCCTGACTGGGAATCGAACCTCAATCGTGTGGTTCACAGGCCCGCACTCAATCCACTGAGCTACAACAGCCAGTGCCACATATGACTTCTTAAAAGAAAGATCTTATGGATGATGATAAATACAGGGTGGGGAAAAAGTAACTTTACAGTTGAGAGTATGCAGAACACAGAGTTTACTCTCATATTATTATTATTATTTATTAATTATTGTATTATTTTCCATACAAACAACTGTAAACCTATCTTTGCCCCACCCTGTATAACTTCTTCTTGGGATTCATCAATGACTATGATAATCTCTCAAAATAAAGTAAGATATATATATATATATATATATATATATATATATATAAAATTAAATCTGAGAGTGTTGCTTATGATTTTATAAGGTTTAATTAAATATATATTAAATGTATATGTATATATATTTAATTAAACTATACATATATGTGTATATATAATATATATTTTTAATTAAACCTCATAAGATCACAAGCAACACTCTCAGAATTATAACCATGTAATGTAGGGGGAGTTAAAACTCATTTTTGTACCACTGTGGGGAAAGCATCTGCTAAAATAGCCAAGACTTACTTATGAAGGGACTTTATCTCAAAAGGTCTCCAAGTAATTTTATGAGGGAAATAATATTGTAGGCAGTAAATAAGCTTCTAAGACAACCCACAAAAACCTATTTAAGCTATAACTGGAAAAATCAAATTGATAGTATTTTTCATAGTTTATGGTGTTATTTCTATAAGATCTATAATATACATCAAGTTCAATACTAAGACACCCAGCACATACCTTCTCCTCTCAGCTCTCAGAGTCTCCCTATCCCCTGTGGGGAGCAGAACTCAGAGAGAGTAAGGGCCCTTCTGTGCAGCTACAAGTAGTTGCAGGGACTCTCCCAAAGTGATCCCTAAGAACCCCATGTGAATGGTTTCCTATAAAAATGGCCTTGTAGGATATTTTAACTCACTTGAAAGGATAAGTTGTTTTCTAAGGCAGGAGCATACTGTTTTCATTGAAACAAATGTTTCTAAATATAAATGGGTCATATTGATCGTGGAAACAGGTTCATCTGCTCAAAACACTTAGTTGGGGTTGAAGTTATACTTTACATAATTTATACAAGTTGTAGTTATAATTTGTTTGAAGTTATAACTTTAGAAACACAGCTACCCAGGTATTCTGCCTTTGTTGAAACATTACAGAAGTCCAATGTTTCAGGGATTTAATTAGCCTTTCTCCTCAAGATGTTTTCATTATTAAGGTTATAGTTTCAGCAGTATTTCAAGATAAAGAAGTTGGAAATGAGCCAGCCACTTTTTTCCCCAGTGAAAACTCATCACTGCCAAATATTCCAGGGAGCCAGTACTATCTTAGCCTTTCTGTCACTGGCCTCAGTCTCTGGTCCATGTCCAGGAAATACCAGGCTAAAAATTATTGCCCAGGTCAGGCCATCCCCAGGAGGTGGTGGACTCAGGCAGTGTAATATAACACTGTGTACCATCCACCCTACTCTCTACCCCTCATGGGCCACATGATTCAGGTTAAAATGAATACCCAGTGTATCCGAGAAATAAAAAAAAGTCATAAAATAAGTAGCTTAAGAGGAATGTGGGAAAGAGGTAGTCTCTCTGGCATTTCTCTGATTGGGGTGAGGAAGGGTGGCATTGGATGAATGTACAGAATTGATGCAATATAGGCCTTGGGTCCCTCTTTAGTACTTGTTTAAAAGAAAACATATCTATTGCCATCCCTGTCTCAATATCATGGCCTAGCTACCATGTCAAATTAGTATTAGTGCTTAAAGTCTGTGAGAACTGTGCTGCTTCCTTTGGGGTGACTCTGACCAAAATGGTAGCCAAAGAACTTTCCTTTTCCTCTTCAGCTCCTCTCAGGCCAGCAAGAAGGTCACTATTGTCATTATTCTACTTGATCCTTCTTTTCCTTAGACAATACATTCCCAGAATGCATTGTGTCAGACCAGGGCCAACTCAAGTGGAAGCTACATGGTGAACAAATGAAAGCCAGAACAGGAGATGAGACTAACAGAAGCAAAGAGCAGTAACACAACAGAGAGTATATATAAGGAGGTCTGGGGAGGAAACAGAAATAGGCCTTCCACAAGGAGATCTCAGGGAGATGAAGAAGCAAACTGGGACATGGTTGAGGTTTGGAAGTGAAACTGAATTTCCAACAGAATCACTTCTGACTACAGTAGTACACTTCTGACTACAGTAGTATCTGTGGTTTTGCTTTCTGTATGGTCAGTTATCCATGGTCAACAGTGGTTGGAAATACTAAATGAAAAATTTCAAAAATAAGCATCCATGAGTTTTAAATTGATACCATTCTGAGTAGCATGACAAACTCTAGCTCCATCCTACTCCATCTGATAACACAGGGATCTGGTGAGATCGCGAAGGAGAGGGAAGGGATCCTGAGGTGGGGTTCGAGAGCCTGTGTTCGCAAGGGTAAGGGAGAGGTTAGGAAATGCTAGAGGTGGCAGGGCTGAGACCTCAGAGTGTTGTGTGATAGATTCACATATCCCCAGGTAAACAATAAACAGGCCAGTGCACCAGTGTCACACTGACCCCGCAACTGAGCAGCACAGTGTGTGATACAGCAGAAAGAGAACCCTACATGGAGCATGCACCAGACTAGTGAATTGTTTGGACAGAGGGAAAAAGTCCTCTTACTTCCAGAGTGCCTGAGATTTTCAGACCAGAGATTTAAATAGAGGGCAGACACAGTCCCTGTCAAAGGGAGCAGAGCGCTCGCATACAAGCAGGAACTAGAAGCTGTACGGCCAGTGGACAGGCCTGGGGTCCCTCCCAGTGCAGGAAGTAGTGACAGTGTTGGTGACTATTGTGGCACATTCCTACTCAGTCAGGTGTACGAACGCTCTAGCGAGCATCTGGCCTGAAAGATGGGGAGCAGGGGGTGGGCCAGCAGGCAGCAAGCAGAAGCACAAGCAGTGAACAAGTAGGGCACTGGTGCACACAGATTCCAGAAAGATTAAGACTCCAGGAAGATGCCTGAAGCCAGCCTGCCACTGGGAACTATCTAAGCCACCTGGATGATCATGCTGTAGCCACATGTGTTTCCTTTTAGGATGGTTTTTTTTAATATATTTTTTATCTTTTAAAGATTTTATTTAGTTTAGAGAAGGGAAGAGAAGGAGAAAGAGAAGGACAGAAACATCAATGTGTGGTTGCCTCTCCCACTCCCCCTACTGGGGACCTGGCCTACAACCCAGACATGTACCCTAGCCTGGGAATCGAACCAGTGAGCCTTTGGTTCCCAGGCTGGCACTCAATCCACTGAACCACACCAGCCAGGGCTCAAACAATGGTATTTTTAAATGGGAGAAGGAATTCCAGGTGCAGCCTTGAACAAATTTGGCAAAAGGTGGTGGGGTTTTTCTTTGGGTGTTTAGAGGGAATGGTTCTGACACAGAAGCCTGCCGTTCTTCCAAAATTGCGTGGTTTTTGAATAAATGACCTCTTTCCTTTTTCACCAGACCTCTCTCTGCCTTTGAAGTTTGCCTGTGGTTGGTGGGCACTGGGACCCCATGATGTTCAGTAACAGTAATAGTAATGGCAACTCTGGTGGGATCCTAGCTGCCCGTGGCAGGCTGACCCCTCAGGAGTTGGACTAGAGGGTTTCCCAATCTCTGGGAAATTGTCTGCACACCCACACGAGGTGTCAGTTGCTTATTTTTGCCTGGTAAGTGAAAAGGAAATGGGTCTGGGTAGGGGATAGACTCTCAGAAGGGGTGAGGCTCACTTGAGTTTTGGGTCTGTGAACCAAGGTCCTGGTGGGGACTGGCCAAGTTTTGGGAGGCCATTGTGTGGAGGCCACTGGTTTGTGTGATTGGTTAGTAGACTTGCTTGTGAGCACTCATTTGGAATAATCGAGCTGTGGGTTCAAGTTCTGCTTATATGTTCCCAGTTTGCCTATATTCTTTTGGTCATAGCTTTTAGCCTGTACATCTAGGACGATAAGGGCTTTTCTGTGTTGGCTCCTGAAGGAAGCTCACTGGGTAGAATTTTAGCAGGCTGGAGTATGTACAACCATTATCCAGTGTCTAAGGAGGAATGGGTTCTTTATTGTAATACTGTGCGGCTTATGTATATTTTAGACTGCAGGGGGAAATGACCCCTAAATGGTTCCTTACATTACTGTACCATCATTCAATTAGAAATATATTGCTGACGGTTAGACAAATGGGATGAAATCTGTTATGTCAAGGCATTTAGGTTGTTATATAACAGGGTTTCACCAGGTACAGAGAATTGTTTGAGGGTACAGAGGTGGGAAATTGCCTCAAAAGGGGGGAGAAGGTACAGAAAATAAGTAGCATAGACAGTAGATAGAAAATAGATAGGGGGAGGGTAAGAATAGCAGGGGAAATACAGAATCTAAAAAATTTGAGACACGTGTTCATGAACTAAAGGGGGAAATGGTGGGGGAGGGGGTATGCAGGGTGGAGGGGAATGGAGGGGGGGAATAGAGCAAATGTAATGGCATAATCAATAAAAAAAGTTAAAAAAAAAAACAACACCTCCTGACAGTAGAATGCAAGAGGAAAAAGAAAATGAGGAAATAAGTCTCATCAGTGCCTTGAACTCAGGGGACACAGGATTAGTAGCAGGAAGACCTCCCCTGTTACTATTACCACAGCTAGATACCCCTGAAATAGGGTCCACAGAGCCAACAGCCCTACCCCTGTGTGATGAGGGAAGAATATCCTCCTCGAAGATGCATCAGAGCATCCAATTTGGCCAGGCAGAATCTCTATCTGGAGCAGACAGTTCCCTTTGAGACAACACCCTAGAGATCAGGGGTGTCAAACTCATTTTCACCAGGGGCCACATCAGCCTCAGAGTTGCCTTCAAAGGACCAAATGTAATTTCAATCCCTTAACAGTTAAGGAGTAGTTACATTTATGCAGTCCTAAAATTATTTCGGCCTTTTGAAGGCAACCACAAACCTGATGTGGCCCCTGATGAAAATGAGTTTGACATGCCTGCTATAGATGGCATAACTCAGAAGGCCAGCCTGCTGGCTACTATTGGACCCATTCTCCATTCTCCACTTTAGACTTACTGATTTGGAAGAACTCCAACCCCTCATGTATGGAGGATCCTCAGAGAATGAAAGATCTTATCACCTCCATGTTTGCCACTCATCATCCAAACTGGGCAGATATACAGGATCCCCAAAACATCCTGCTGATGGAAGATGCAAAGCAGCCAGTTATAAACAAGGCTAATGAGGCTCAGCACCTCCACCAAGTGAATACCAATGAAATGCCCAGCTTTACTGTGGTAATTCACTTGATGGAGCCCAAGTGGGCTACAAATAGTGGGTACCTAGTCTTCCTAGAACATTACAAAAGAATTTGGAGCATGAGTCAAAAATTAAATAATATGTATAACATTTAGCACAAAACACTAACCATTTTGCACAATTTTGCTCATTGCAGATCCATCTATACATCTGATGAGCCCTTAGACCTGTTCTGGCCGGGAGACGGAGTCTTACTAAAGACCTGAAAGATGTGTATAAAATGGATACCACTTGAGGAGGACTCAGACCTTGCTGCTGTGGTTGATGCTGGAAGGGGAAGTTGGACTTGCACTCCTGAAGGAGATGTGAAATTCCTCTTTTGGAAAGGGACAGCAGCTTCCATAGCTGAGTTCTTTCTTTTTGCATTTCCTAGCTGGTGGCTTTCTCAGAAAATTTATTCTGCTCAGGGTGAAGGGGTGGTGCCACCCAAAGCCCTATTCCACAACTAGGATTTCGCAAGGAATAGGACCAAAGAGCCTATGTTTCAGGAAGTTATGTAATGTGTTTCCAAATCTAGGTACTTTTAGCTGTATGACAGAGTTAGAGTATAATCCTTTCCATCATTAAAAAGATAAGTATTGAACGTGAGTTAGGTTAAAATCGTTATTTCTGAATAAGGTTTGTGAAAGTTGCAGAAGGGTTGTGAAAGATGTGGAAGGTTGTGAAAATTTTAACTTAAAAAGAAAGAAACCTCTGTTCTTGGGTGGTTATTCTACACTTTCATTCTTTTAAAAAAGATTTTATTTATTTACTTTTAGAGGGGAAGGGAGGGAGAGAAAAACATCAACATGTGGTTGCCTCTTGAGTGTCCCCTACTGGGGATGTGGCCTGCAACCCAGGCATGTGCCCCAACTGTGAATTGAACCACTGACCCCTGGCTTTGCAGGCCCACACTCAATCCCTGAGCTATACCAGCCAGGGCCTATGCTTTCATTCTTATTGTGGGGACTTGGTTTGAACTTTGCTGTTTTGTGTACACCAGGAATCCTCTGTCTCTGCTGTTTGGGGCTTTGTGCCACGGTGCTGGTTGGTGTTCTGGCTGGAGTGAGAGAATGTTTCTGATGTTTGGCATTTTTAGACCTAGTAGAGGTCATTTGGGATACTGGTTGGCATACCATTTGCATGAGAAAAAATTCTAAGGCTAGCAAGTCCTAGTCCCTCCACCCCCACCCAGTTTTTAGAAAATCCATCTTTGCTTCAGATTTCGCTGCTGTTTCTGTTCTGAAAGGAAATCAAGGTTCCTAAGAATTTGTTAAAATTTCACATTAAGTTGGAAAGAAATTTTATGGTATTACTAATAAAAGGCATAAGGCATGGAGATACAATTTTTCTTTTGTATCCTTGGAGGGGCTTTTCTTGTAATTGCAAGATGTCAATTTTTGAGGCAAGGGATGAGCACAGGGCAAGTGAAAACATCACAAAACCCACTATTATTACTGAAATGTACCTGTTTTTCTTGAATAAATACTCCCCAGATTGCTGTAAGACTGTTTAATTTCCAGAGTTCTGAAAAAGTTCATTCTGAAAATTTTTGCCAGTTTTCCATGGCTATTATGGGTAGAATTTTCTGAGGTCTTCACTCTGCCATTTTTGCTGATGTCTCACTTTAATAATATGTATTCCAGTGATTGACTATATTTCTAAGGGTTATTAAACCCTTAAAATTCAAGTAAGTAAAAAAAATCACTTTGAAATTCTAATTTTCTCATATGGCTTAACGAAGACACTTGTACATCAAGGCTCCTTGCATCCTGTAGGGCTTGTGCCCAAAAACAACACTGAAGAAAAAAGGCACATACGAAACCTGACAAGCTCAACGGAGGCCTGTGTGGCAGCCTTACAAACTTGGGAACCTAAAGTAACCACATAAGATAGTCTGAAATTTAAAAAACTTTCTTACTAAAAGCAGGTAATGGTGGCAGTAATTGTCCTAGGCTAGAATCTTCCCAGACAAAAGTCAATCTTTACCTTAATTGAGCTTGTCTATTATATTTTTTGCATCTAAGATAACATACCTTTGGATGGCAAGGTAACTTCACATTTTCCAGACCCCTCTGGGTACAACAACCATACCAGAGCAGAGACCACAAATCCTCTCTCATTGTTATTATTATCATGTTAACTGTTGACTGTTGACTATCCTCTAACCACCTGCATTCCTAAAAGAAGAAAGCCCCCTGAGGCCACTGACTTTTAAAAATCATTGTGCAAATTTTTAAAAATTATTTTATTGTTGTTCAGTTACAGTTGTCTGCATTTTCCCCCCACCACTTCCCTTACCCCAGCCAAACCCACCTCCCTCCCTTGCTTCCAACCCCACCCTTGGTTTTGTCCATGTATCCCTTATAGTAGTTCCTGAAAACCCTTCCCCTCATTGTTCCCTCCCACCTCCCCTCTGGCTATTGTTAGATAGTTCTTAATTTCAATGTCTCTGGGTATATTGTGTTTGCTTTTTTCTTTTGTTGATTATGTTCCAGTTAAAGGTGAGATCATATGGTGTTTGTCTTTTACTGCCTGGCTTATTTCACTCAGCATAATGCTTTTCAGTTCCATCCATGATGTTGCAAGGGGTAGGAGATCCTTCTCTTTTTTTCTGCTGCATAGTATTCCACTGTGTAAATGTACCATTGTTTTTGGGTCCACTCATTTACTGATGGGCACTTAGGTTGCTTCCAGCACTTGGCCATTGTAAATTGTGCTGCTATGAACATTGGGGTGCATAGGTTCTTTTGGATTGGTGTATCAGGGTTCTTAGGATATAGTCTCAGCACTGGAATTGCTGGGTCAAAAGGCAGTTCAATTTTTAGTTTTCTGATGAAATTCCATACTGTTTTCCACAGTGGCTGCATTGTGCAAATTCTTATGTTAAATTAAACTATCTAAGCTTTGCTGTGATACTGTTTTCTCTTCATTACATAATGGTACAGGAATGATGTTAAATGGGGAGGTAAGTATTACAGGTGAGCATTTTAAATTGCAGGTGTAAACAGTTATATTTGCAATTTTTATGAGTTTAAGTTTATTTTTATAGGGAAGATTTTTTAATCTCTAAAATAGTTTTTGGAATGGTAATTTGTTTCCATTGTTAAAAGTTTATGTTGTTACTTGAAACAAAAAGTATGTCTATCATTTTTACTTTTTATCCAATCCTGGAGGTTTTCCCACTGTGCTTTCTCCTGCCTCCCTAATCTGTCACCAGAATATTTCATGTAATCCCTTTATGCCTACCCCTTTAATTGTAATGTATAAAATAACATGCAAAACTGCCATTTCCTCAACACATTCAGGTTTTGCTTCCCAGCAATTGTCATTAGTTTGGCTCACATGAACTCATAAAAATTCTTACAGGTTTTGATAGGGGACTCAAGACTTGGAAAATTTTAGTTTAAGATAAATAGTTAATCAATCTAGTAGGTAATGCATATGTTAAAGCTATTGTTTCAGGAACTCCAGATAAGGCCTACCCCTCCTAGGAGAGACAGCCCACCTCCTCCTGGGACACAGCTAAAGACCATAGCCTGGGGAACAAGTAGAGGCCATTGTGTTCCAGGGAGAGAAAGATGACTGCCCTGCCTGGGGGAATGGCTAACCACCCTGGACAAGAATGCTGCAGTTTTCTTTTATCTAACCCAGGATGAGAATGCTGCAGTTTTCTTTTATCTAGTTTTCCCTGAATTTCAAAACCCCTCACTGCACCTTGTGTATTCCCTGTTATAAAAAGGCCGGCTTGAAAGAAAATGTAAGCTAGTCCATTAGGGTATGAACCCGCCCTCTTCTCAGATCACTGGCCATCTGAATAAAGTGCCTGTAGAGATTCAATCCCTGTCTCTGTTTATTGGGTTCGCTATGTGACAGTCACCATAAATGCCAGTCTTTTCCAGTTTCAGTTTGGACGTTTCTTAAATTGACAACATACACTCTCTCAAGTGAAATGAAAAGGTCAGAGAATCTCAGGGCCACGAGGAGTCTGAGATACCATAATGTAGCTTCCTTGTAGGTCACCTGATCCTAAAACTACTGCTGGTTCTGAAACAGCCTTCTCAGCAATACATGTATATTTACCACACTGTCAGGTCACAGCTTCAAAAACCTAAGAAAATACCCATGGAAGACAGGTATAGTAAAAAAAATGACTATTCATTAATATATTCATTCCATAAAATTTACAGAGTACCTACTGTGTGCTAAGCACAGAGGATAAAATGTCACTTAAAGAGAGCTTGCATCCTGCCAAAAACTTTTCGATCTAGTAGAGAGGATAGGCCTGGAAACAACTAATAACAGTAAATACAAGAAGAATAGGTTTAAGAGGCTTGCTCAGTTGTGAAAAGAACAATCTTTGCTGAGCTGTCTTGGAGAACGAGCACTTCCTTGAAAGGCTGACCACAAGATAATAACACCCTGTTCCTATTGGAATCAGATAAGGATGCCTAAAAGAAACACTGACCCTGTTTAATCCTAATACTAAATTCCCCCCTTCCAGGCAGAGTTTACCTACCATTTTAAAATAAAGCATAATTCTTTATTGCACCTATACTAGAATGACCTTGTCTCTGCATATAATGGCCTCTTTTTTTGATGAATATGCATAACTAGTCCCAATAAAAGTAATTCCCCCTGTGTATTTGGAGACACTGCTTTGGGAATTATCTCCAGCACTCTCCTTACCTGCTGCAAATAATAAACTTTCCTTGCTCATATTCTGTCTTAGTTGAGACTCATTAGGTTACAGTCACCAAGAGATGAGCCCCTTACATTCAGTAACATAAGTACTATTTTTTAAAAAGTGATATAAGCCCTGGCTGGTGTAGCTCAGTGGATTGAGCGTGGGCCTGCGAACCACACAGTCGTGGTTTCCCAGTCAGCACACGTGCCTGGGTTGCGGGCCAGTTCCCGACAGGGGACACACAAGAGGCAACCATCTATTAATATTTCTCTCCCTTTCTCCTTCCCTTCCCCTCTAAAGATAAATAAATAAAATCTAAAAAAATTTTAAAAAATAAAATAAAAAAGTGATATAGAAGGCAACAAATGATTAATTTTAAATGGGGGTTAATGGGCTTTCCACAACCTAGAAAATGTGATATCAGAGCTGAGCTCTAATGGAAATAAGACAAAAGTCGGAAGGGAAAAGGGAGGAAATTCCTGGCTGAGAGAACATCAAAAGGATTTGGCAAGTAATCGAGTGTGGGGTGGGGCCAGGGAGAATGAGAGAGTCAAAAATGACTTGGTTTTCAAGTGTGGGCAATGAGATGATAGCAGAAAAACACATTTCGGGTAGGGAAATAAATTCTGTCTACCCAGAACAAGCTGGACTTCTGGGCTTGGTTGTCAAAGGAAGAAGAGACTAATGTAAGTGAAAAGGTAAGTGAAAATAAGGGAAGAGAATGTCAACCAGCACAGGGATTGTGAAGTGGGACATGGGTACATGGTAAATGGCAGGTTGATTAGAGAGCCTAGGAAGGCAAGAGGAATCCAGAAGAACAAAGTTCAGCCTAAAATGCGGCTTTACCTCCTTCTTCCTGGGTCCACTTAGTGTCCTGGTCGTCCCAGCCTCTGCTCCCCTGTACACAGGCCCTGCCCCATCTTCATTTCTCTTCTTCCCAGTGTCCTGCTATTCTGAAAACCAAGACTTAGAAAATTGAGAACTGGACAACAATTCTTAGCATTTCAAGGGGAATTTTCATGTTCAAAACTGCATGTTTTTTTTAAATTTATTCAGCAAGTGACACCCTAACTATGCTGGGTTGTCATATAATGCAAAACACAGGAATGATTTCTCTATAGACCAATATATACTCTGACACCCCAAGAGAACACTGTCATTTTCAGACTTACAGCAGAGAATCTTAACCAAAGGGTTAGCATTCAGCTGGACTTTATGAGATTCTATTTAACTGTCTAGGGTTTACTGCTGGTGGTAGAGCACAGGAGACTGCATGCACTTCACAAATTGTGGAGCAACTCAGCAACCAGATAACCAATCCTTTTGGCAAGTGACAGTTGTTAAGTAATAAGGCCCTTTGATTTTCAGCTTGAAAAATCAATTGGGTCACAGATAACTTGACACCACAAAATACATTTCTTAGATATTTCAGTCAGTTCATGCTACAGACCATGGTGGTAAGAATCAAATGTAATGCAAAACTGGACTCTGGTTTTCCTTTAAAGTGATGCTTCTCAAAAGCTTCTTGCCTTTTTAAGTATGCTTTTGTTGTTTTTCCACTTAAGGACAAGTTTGCCTCCTGTCTTCTGACTGAAATACATTTGGACATATCCATGAGGAAAAAGAGATTCTGTGCACAAACTGGTCAGGAATGCACCTAACACAGAGACCACTGTACCTCTAAATTGCTGCCTATTTTTACTCTCGGTTAGGTAACTCTGCTCTTTTTTGGAGGGATGCATTTTTCAGAAGAATAAAAAGATGCCACTTTTGTAAATGTTATCTTTGTCGATAAGGCATAAAAAGAGGGTATCATATTGAATGGACAGACTGATGAAGAAAACATATTTGCTTGGCTTTATAATTCGAGACTTGAGGCAAGTATTCCAAAAACTCAGGTGAGAATCACCTTGATTCTTCATCAACAGGTTTTATTGTTCTTAAGAATGAACCCAGTAGTAGAAAGCATGGTTTTATTCCCCAGGAGGCAATGCCCCTGATGAGTCAGGCAGTGGTTCCAAAATAAGTCTCTGTGGTATTACAGCTTTGATTTTGGACATTATCCAAACCCACAAGCACCAATACTCAAATACAAAGCACATGGTTCATGTAGGATGCAAGACAGCATGATAATATTTAGTCAAAATAAAGCATGTGTCACACGATTTTTCTCCAACATCAGAAAATTGGGGGGAGGCATGTTTAACAGAAGGAAAAATCATTCTTCACCCCTCCTGAAAATATATCTAGCCCAGGAACTCTAATAGTTGGTCCTACACTACCACTAACTAGCTATGTGACCTTGCAGAATCTACTGCACTTCTTTGGCCTCGTATCATCCACCTATAAAATGTGCAGTGTGTTTTTCAAACAGCACATCATAATTCATCAGTGATCTATGAAATCTATACTGGGTTGTAAACAGCATGAAATTGAACAGAACATAAAATATTAAAATATATTACACATAATAAGGTGACTATTTTTTCAAGAAACTTGTTTGTGTATATATAAACTGGGTTGCAATATAAAATGTATTTCTCATTGTACTGTTGGATCAAAAAAGTTGGAAAGCCACTGATCTAGACCAACGTTGTCCACTATAATAGCCATTAGCCATGGGCAACTGTTTACACTTAATTAAAATTAAATACAACTAAAATTCAGTTACTCAGTTGCACTAGCCATATTTGAATCACTCAATAGCCATGTGTGGCTAATGGCTACCATATTGGACAACACAACCACAGAATAGTTCCATAATCACAGGAATTCCTATGGGATAGTCCTATCTTAATGGCCTTTCTATGGTTCTACAGGAAGTGGAAATAGAGTAAGTTGTTAGGAGGGGTACTCCAAACCCAAGGAAGGGGAAATGAATTCACTTGTCTTTCTTAAGAGAGTGTGTATGTGAATTTCTAAATAAATGAGTCAGTTATATTCTGTGAGGAATACAGAGGAAGGATCCTCATAAACATTCACTAAATGTTAAACGAACAAACTAAAGCATCATAAAATCATAATCTAGGTAAAGACATGAGCCTTAGGTAAATGAAAGAGCTTACAATAAAAGGCAACATATAAGCAAATGTTGATAATAACTAAATGCTCTAAAAATTTAGCAAAGGTAGAAATCAATGAGCATTGGAATCATCAAGGAAGATTTCAAGGAAGATACAGAATTTGAATCGTTCCTTAAATTATCACTTGGATATGGAGCAGAGGTAAGAGGGAGAATATTCCAGATGGGAAAAACACCGTGTGTGTGTGTGTGTGTGTGTGTGTGTGTGTGTCAGAGAGGAGTAAATTCTGGAGAATATAGAGATAGGAGATTAGAGAGGTGGCTTGACTAGATTGTAGAGGGGGTAAAGCCAGCCAGTAGAGTCCAAGTCTTAGTAAAGCCATTGACAGTTTTCAGAGTGCTTTCACATGTTCCTCAAGACAGCTCCTTGAGATAGGCAGGCCAAGAATCATTAATTCCTTTTTAGAGTTAAGGGAACAGAGTCTCAGAGAGGTTATATGACTTGCCCAGGGTCATATAGCTAGATCTGAGACACTGGCGACAGGGAGAATGATGAGAAAGTTGTAAATATTCAGACAGGAAGTGTTGAAAGCCTGGCCTAAGGTAGCAAGAAACCAGATGCTCTGGTTATATAATACACTATAAAACAAACTGGCAATGCAGTACCCACTGTTTAAAGGAGAGTAGGAGTAGACAGTCTAAGGTTAGAATAGGACAGTTATTTTTAACTGGAGGTGATCTAAATTACCCCAAAGGAATAAATATAAAATATAATTCATATGATGTGTCTGGATTTTTCCAGACAGCTGAAGGCAATGTTTTGGACATGATTCCCAAACACTTTACATGTCTATGAATTTCTGTCTTGCTAGTGCTTCTTTTCTCTGTCAGTTTCAATGTTCATTTCTCAGAACTAATTAGTCACATGATTTCCAGTGAGAAAGGACTAGTACAAAAAGGTCAAGCAGACACAAAGCTTGGAGTTTTTCCACATTATTTAGTATAATTATCAGCTTAGCAATTAATTAGTTAATAATGATTTACTAAGAAAGTACTAAAGTAGACCATTATGAGACTCTTTTTTAAAAAAGATTTATTTTATTTTACTTCAAGAGAGAGGAGATGGGGAGAGAGAAAGAAATAAACATTGAGTGAGAGAGAAACACCAATCAGCTGCCTCACCCCAACCAGGGATCAAGCCTGCAACCTGGATATGTGCACTGACTGGGAATTAAATTGGCAGCCACTTGGTACAGGACAGTGCTCCAACCAACTGAGCCACTCCAGCCACAGGGCCATGTAAGACTCTTAAAGTACCTCTCCACCCATGTCAAAATTGTCCACAGACTTCCAAGTTTGCTCCAACTGATAAACTCATTAGCCTGGTATTTAAGGCCATCTCCAATATGGCCACTTCCTACATTTCTAGTTGTTCCACACTGCTTATTACTTGTTTACGAGAGCGATTCTTTTCAGCCAAAATAAATCACATGATACCCAGGAGGCTGTTTGCTCATTCATATCCTTCTTGCACTTATCCTGCTTCAAATGCCACTTTCTCTATCCTCATTTTAGTAATTGCTCTTTCCTCTAAGCCTCTGTAGTCCTTTATATCTTTTATGGCACTAGGCAATTTGTACTTCAGATTATTGTTATTTGCAGGCATGTCATCTCTGTTATTGGAACAAAACTCCCATCTCAGTCCATGTAATGTTCATCTCTGTATCCCTTATAGCTCTGATCATAGTGCCCTGCCATAAGTTGTCCCTTTATGTCCATCAAATGTTTATTAAATGAATGGATACACTGACAGAAGTCTAAAAGCTGGTTTATATATCCATCTAAACATCAATTTAACAATCTTTTACTGAATGCCTACCATGATTGGCACTATCCTAGGTCCTGAGGATAGCAACATATCTTAAGCAATTTCAAGTCTAATGTGAAGAGATGGAGTTCATTTTCATTGGTATGACTGTGCACAGAGGGCTAAGGGGGCAGAGAAGACAGTCATCTAAGCCAGTTTGGGGTACATAGAAGGCTTTGGGAAGAAAGGTGATGACAAAACTTAGACTTTAAGGATGAGAGTTAAGTAAACTGGGCAAGGAGAAGACATTCTAGGCAGAGAGAGAAGTTTGTGTCAAAATACTGAGAGCTGAGAGAGTATGCAATAGTGAAGATATGTGGAGACTGTCAAGGGTTGAGGATGGAGAAGCAGGAAGGACTAGGAGATGCTAGCCTTGGAAGCCTTGGTAAGGATTCTGGGCTTAACTCAGGCTTCGTGTAGACCCCAAAGTGTTTCAAATACACTCAGGAAAAGGATTAGGTATTCCACTATTTGCAGAACAGACGTGATGCAACAAGTAACTGGCAGTAATGCAAATGCTGGTTTTTATATTCACTATCAAATTAAATTCTGTTAAAAAAAAACACCAACTTGAAGTAACCATTTGTTATCAAGGAAGGGGTTAAGATGGGTCTCTCTGTCTTGTGGCATGCTCAGTACTACTGCATACTGGGAGAAATTCTGAATACAGGAATAGCATTCTCCATTGGAGCACTTTCCTAGTTTTCTCTTGTTTACAATAACCTCACCTGCCTCTCAGACTACAATTTTCCCCATACCCTTTCAATATCATATTTCATTAGTAAATGTTGCCAGCAGACATATGATGTTTAGAAATTCTTTACCTTTGATGTAATGTAAAATTATAATACCAGAGTTAAGTTTGGGGATCACACAAAATCACATGTGTATCTTCACTTTCAAAACAAAAAATGTATTCCAAGTTAATTTATAAGGCAAATTTCTGTAAACTGAACTTCATTTCCCAATGTGATTTTATGATTACTTGCACCAAATTGTCCAAGAAGAGACAATTTGACCACATCCAAAAAAGATACAGCTTGCAAAAATTGCCTCCTCATCCCTGATGTGTACTCTATGCACCAGACACCAGAAAAATAAATATCTATCCACAACCATGAAAGACCCAACCCAACAATGATAACAAAAAATGCTCTCTAATAGCTAGCAGGCAAGGAATCTTAACCTCATAAACAAAACCCAGATCCATTTTCATTTCCAAGTATGGATCTTCATAAAGTGTTTTTTTTTCTTTTCTTTTGGCAATTGAATCAATTTTCTGAAAACTTCCTTTATTTTTCATTTTGTATTATTTCATTATTATTATTATTATTTTGTATTATTATTATTATTTATTTTGTATTATTATCATTTTTATTATTTCATTTGTTAAAGGTTTATTTGTTAAAGGTTTTATTTATTTATTTTTAGAGAGAGAGGAAGGGAGGGAGGGAGAGAAACATCAATGTAAGGTTGCCTCTCACACGGCCCCTACTGGAGACCCGGCCCACAACCCAGGCATGTGCCCTGACTGGGAATTGAATTGGCGACCCTTTGATTCGCAGCCTGCGCTCAGTCCACTAAGCTACACCAGCCAGGGCTATTTTTTACATTATATTTTACTGTTTATGTTGTTCATTTACCCCAGTTTTCCCCCCTTGCTCTACTCCACCTAGCACTCCCCATTCCATCAGGCAATCTCAATATCATTGCTCATGTCCATGGGTCATGCATATATTTGTATGTTCTTTGGATATTGTTTCCTGTGTTATACTTTACATCCCCATAACTATTCTGTAACTACCAATTTGTACTTCTTAATCACTTTGTCTTTTTTGCCCATCCCCTCTGACCCGCTTTCCCATCTGGCAACCACCAAAATGTGTTCTGTATCTACGCTCGTGTTTCTGTTCTGCTTGTTTACTTTGTCTTTTGGATTCAATTGTTGATAGATACATATATATTGCCATTATTCATATTTTTATCATATTCTTCTTCTTGAAGAAGAAACTTTATTGATAGTTTTGATCTTCTTTTTCTTAAATAAGTCCCTTTAACATTTCATATAATAATGGTTTGGGCCCTGGCTGCTGTAGCTCAGTGGATTGAGCATGGGCCTGTAAACCAAAGGGTCACAGGTTCAATTCCCATTCAGGACACATGCCTGGGTTGTGGGCCAGGTCCCCAGTGGGGGGGGGGTGCAAAAGGCAACCACACATTGATGTTTCTCTCCCTCCCTTTCTCCCTCCTTTCCCTTCTCTCTGAAAATACATAAATAAAGTCTTTAAAAAATTTTAAACTATGGATTGGTGTTACACTCCTTTACCTTTTTCTTGTCTGGGAAGCTCTTTATCTGTCCTTCAATTCTAAATGATAGCTTTGCTGGGTATTCTTAGCTATAGGTCTTGCTTTTAAAAATTTGAATATTTCTTGCCAATCCCTTCCAGCCTGCAAAGTTTCTTAGGAGAAATCAGCTGACAGTTTTATGGGAGTTCCCTTGTAGGTAATAACTGCTTTTCTCTTGCTGCTTTTAAGATTCTCTCTTTAGCCCTGGCTGGTGTAGCTCATTAGATTGAGCACAGGAAGCAAACCAAAGGGTCACCAGTTCAATTCCCAGACAGGAGACATGCCTGGGTTGTGGGCCAGGTCCCCAGTGGAGGGTGCACAAGAGGCAACTACACACTGATGTTTCTCTCCCTCTCTTTTTTCTTCCCTTCCCTGTCTCTATGAATAAATAAAATCTTTTAAAAAAATTCTCTCTTTATCTTTAGCCTTTTGACATTTTAAAGATGATATGTCTTGGTGTGGGCCTCTTTGCTATGAACAATAAAATGGCAATAAATACATATCTATCAGCAATTGAATCTTAAAAACAAACTAAGCAAACAAGTACAACAGAAACAGAAGCATAGACATGGAATGTTTTGATAGTTGCCATAGGCAGGGGAGAGTCTAGGGGAATGGGTGAAAAGGTGAAGGGATTAAGAAGTACAAATAGGTAGTTCCAGAATAGTCATGGGAAAGTACAGTACAGTACAGGAAAGGAGGTAGCCAAAGAACTTATATACATGACCCATGGACATGAACAAATGGTGTGGGGATTGCCTGAGAGAGTGGGGGGTGCTTGGTGGAGGGGGACAAAGGTGGAAAAATTGGGACAACTGTAATAGCATAATCAATAAGATATAATTAAAAATTAAAAAAAGAAAAAAGAAGACCCTTTAACATTTCATATAATGCTGGTTTGGTGATGATAAACTCCTTCAGCTTTTTCTTCTCTGGGAAGTTCTTTATCTGCCCTCCATTCTAAATGAGAGCTTTGCTGGATACAGTAATCTTGGTTGTAGGTCCTTGCTTTTCATCATTTTGAATATTTCTTGTCAATTCCTTCTAGCCTGCAAAGTTTCTTTTGAGACATCAGCTGAAGTCTTATGGGAGTTCCCTTGTAGGTAATTAACTGCTTTTCTCTTGCTGCTTTTCAGATTCTCCTTTGTCTTTAATCTTTGGCATTTTAATGATGACATGTCTTGTCGTGGGCCTCCTTGGGTTTGTCTTCTCTGGATTCTATGAGCTTCCTAGACTTGTATGCCTATTTTCTTCACCAAGTTAGGAAAGTTTTCTCTCTTTTTCCAATAGGTTTCCAAATTCTTGCTTTCTCTCTCTTTTCCTTCTGGCACCCTCGTGATGTGAATAATGGTAGACTTGAACTTGTCCCACAGGTTCCTTACACTATCCTCATTGTCTTATATTCTTTTTTCTTCTTGCTATTCCGGTCAGTTGTTTTTTGCTTCTTTTTTAAAATTTTACTTATTTATTTTAGATTGTATTTATTTATCTTTAGAGGGAAAGGGAAGGAGAGAGGGAGAGAAATATCAATGTATGGTTGCTTCTTGTGTGTCCCCTGCTGGGAACTGGCCTGCAACCCAGGCATGTGCCCTGACTGGGAATTGAACTATGATCCTTTGGTTTGCAGGCCCATGCTCATTCACTGAGCTACACCAGCAAGGGCTGTTTTTTGCTTCTTTATACTCCAAATAACTGATTTGATTCCAGGCTTCACTCACTCTACTGCTGATTCCCTGTAAATTGTCCTTTATTTTAGTGTATCCTTCTTTTCTGACTGATTTTTTTTTTGTATGATGTTGAGGACCTAAGTTCCTTGAGCATCCTTATAACCAGGGTTTTGATCTCTGCATCTAGTAGATGGTTTGTCTCCATTATATTCAGTTCTTTTTCTGGAGTTGTTCTTTTTCTGGAAAGAACAACTTTCACTGGTGTCATGTTTCTTTGTTTCCTCATTTTGGTACCCTCCTTATGCTTGTTTCTATGTATTAGGTAGAGCTGGTATGTATTCCAGGCTTGGTACTATGGTCTAATGTAGCAGATGTCTTGTAGAGTCCAGTGGCACACAATCCCCCCTTTACTCAAGCTGGGTACTCAAGGTGTGCCCACAGTGTGGGCTATGTACATCCTTCTCTTGTAGTTAAGTCTTGATTGCTGTTGGAATATGCAAGGTCAACCACTGACTGTGTTCTGTCCAGGTTTACACAGCATAAGCTACAATGTGATTTGCAGATGGCTGCTACTTGTGCCAGGCTTGGAGGTGCACTGGGCAAGGCCAAGCTGTGAACCAAGGCAGGCTGCTGCTTGGTCCAGGCCTGGGGTGACTTAGTGAAAGGTATGGGGCTTATAGAGGCCAGATGATCCTTGTTTTAGAGAATTAGGAAAATCTGAAGCATGGGTAAAGACAAGCCATTTGTATGTAAAAGCCACTGGGAAACAGCTTGGGTGCACCTGAAAGTTGCTTGGTGTAGGACCTCAGGAAATCACAAAGTGTGACAAACAGTGTGAATCATGTTGATGGAGTCTCAGAAATGGCACTCGCCTCTTGTCTCTATGCGGGGAAGGCTCAGAAAAGGCACAATAGCCTCTGCCAGTACTTCTGTCTAGGAGAAAGCTGCCCTCCAGTTCTCACCCTGATGCTGACATTTCAGTTCCTCATTGCAAGTCTCTGATGCCTTTACATCTTCTGTCCCCACACTGGAGCTCAGAGGTAGCAAGTCCAAGTAAGTTTGTGTATGAGCCCTTTAAGAAGAACTGCCTGAAATTCCAGTAGTTTCTATCTTCCACAGCCTCAACCTCTTGCTGGTGTTTATAGCCAAAAGTTATGGAGACTTATCTTCCTGGCATTGGAACCCTGAGCTGGGGAGCCTACTGTAGGCTGGGACTCATCACTCCTGAGATATCCCTCCTGATTTTTATCCACCACACGTGGGTGTGGGACTAACCTGTTACTTGTCTCCACCCCTCCTATCATTCTCTATGTGGTTTATTCTTTAATTCTGTAGTTGTATCACTTTCATTCAGCTCAATTTCTGGTGGTTGTGAGTGATGGTTGTTCTATAGTTTAGTTATAATTTTGATGAGTGTGAGGAGGCAAGCTATGTTTACCTATGCTGCCATCTTGACCAGAAGTCTCAAGTGGGTTTTCTTATAAGAAACTCAGCTATCAGTTCTTGCATGAATACTACGTTAACTTATCTTAAGTTAATTACCAGTTAAAAAGTTTTTTTTTAAATTCCACCTATTCTAACAATTCCATTCCTAGGTTTATATCCAATAAAAATAAGTCTCAGAAGTCTCATAAGTCTCATAAGTATCCTTTATGTCCACCAAAGGATATGGTCAAAAATGTTTATAGAAGCTTTATTTGTGATACCTACAACCTATAAACAACCCAAATGTCTATACACAGGAGTGCTATAGACTGAGTATTTGTATCCTCCCCAAATTTTTATGTTGAAGCCCTAATCTCCAAAGTAATGGTGTTTCGAGATGAAGCCTTTGGGAGACAATAAAGTCATGATGATGGAGTCTTCATGAATGAGATTAGTTTCCCAATAAGGACAGACACCAGACTGATGATCTTTTGCCAACATGTGAGTTCATAATAAGAAGGTGGCTGCCTGAAAACCAGAAAAAAGAACCTTGCCAGCCACCGAATCTCCCAGTGCCATGATCTTGGGCTTTCCAGCATATAGAACAGTGAGAAATAAATATCTGTTGTTTAAGCCACATGGTCTATGAAATTTTGTCACAGCAGCTTGAACTAAGACAAGGCAATGGATAAATAAATTGTGGAGAATCATATTTGGGACTGGTATACAATGACCATAATAAAACTAATACTACACACAAAACATGGATGAATTTCACAGATATAGTGTTAAGCAAAAGAAGAAAGACACAAATTAGTAGATAAGGTATGATTCTATTTAGATACAAGTTGAAATCAGGAAAAACTAATCTATGATGATAGTGGTTGGAATAGCTGTTACTCTTGAGCAGGTATGTTGACTGACAGGAGGCAAGAGGGAACCTTCTGAGTGGCAAGAAATATTTCTATATCTTGATTTGGTTAGAGGTTACACATGTATAAAATTTCAGTAAGCTGTACACTTAAGGTTTGTGTACTTTACTATCTACAAGGAATACCTCAATTTAAGAAAAGAAAGGTAAGTCTCCATACTGTATTGACAACACAGAACAAAATTATGCTAACAACAAAATATTATTTGTTATCAGGAGTAGAACTATATTTCTGAATTTACCCCACCTATCTGTACACACACATTTCACATCCCAGGGCAAGTAGTTTGGGGATTTAAATATTTAGATATACTGCTAATATATTAGATTTTTCAACTTATAGCATTCTAAAATACAATCTATTTTTACAAGCTTACTTTGATCATAAATTCACAAATTTATTAATTCTTCTTTTCTACTATAGCATTAGCTGGCCTTCATCAGAGAAATATATTGAATTTTTTCCCCAAATCTCAATAAAAGAATGCATACCAGACTAAAGAAAACACTGGCTTCTGCCTTTTACTAACCAAATCACCTTGGTCCAGTCTTTAAACAAAGATCCCCTTTCGTTATCAATAAAATGGAGATAATACCTTCTTCACAGGACTACAGTGAGGATCACAGGAGAGAATAGATATGAAAGTGCTCTGGAAATTTTAAGGAATGCTAATATTTCCAAAGCTAAGTGTTTAATTAAAATTTGTGCCTGGGTGTGGCCAACAGAAAATGCACTTAAATTTTAAAGTTTTTACTTTAGTTTCATATATTTTATACTTCACCAGAGAGATGGGATCAGCAAGTACACTCAAATTCTAACATCTTTGAAAAGTTGAAATAATTCCATTATGATAAATATAGGAAAATGCATTAATAGCTGCCTTCCTTGCTCTTCCCAATTATGACATTTATACGTATCTCTAGTTATGTAATACCCATTATATTCAGTTCACACTTCTAGAACTTTGAACTGCTTTTGTAACAATAGTTCCCCCTCTCCATTATAAATTTCACAGTAACTGCCCCTGAAGGCTGCTCCCACTTCTTCCCTCCACCAACCATCATTACAACCAGAGCAAAACTTTTTAATATTCCTCACTCTGAACTTGTCAGAGCCCCAAATACTCCTTGTCAGAGAGCCCCAAATGGAGGGTGTCTTTTCATGTATCAAATTCTGAAATTCATTTCTCTGATGAGAGGAAGTGATATAGGCCAGAGTTGCCTTAAAATGCTTCCTGTCCCCAACTATTCTTTCTAGAAGACCCAGCAGGAAATCCCTGATTGGAGGGCCATGCAGTGAGAAAAGAGCTTGACAGAAAGAAAAATTAGAGTCATTTGATTTCAAGAGCCCCAGTGGTTCCTTTTTCTGGAGATTTTCTTCTTACTTCCACAGCAAAATTCTCTAAACTAGAGCAAGCCTGCAGATAAACAAAACAGACTAGAAAAGATAAATCCTTACCCTCTCAAGATTGTTGAGAAACGATGCCTGAAGGCATCAAATCCCAGTTAAATATTTTTGTTGAGCCTATTCAGATAGGGAATGAGGATCAATTTTACAAAAGTAGATTAACAGCAGCAAGAAGGACCAACTGACAAGAAAATCATAAAAAAAAAACTAATGTGGATTCATACACACACACACACACACACACACACACACACACACACACGGCACAAAGACTAAATACTCTAGAACCATTTATTGCAAGGGCAAATATTAAATCACATTTCAATAGGCCTTAGAATTCCACTGTATTATACCATAATAAAACAACAGATAGTCATAATTATGATCTTTAATAAAAATATCAAATTATGTCTATAAATGCTGTATAAGATGTCAGAGGAGCGGATTGTTTGTTTTTGAAAAATTCCATCCAGGAAGATGAAATGCTAAAAGCTTGTGGTGCTTAAATAGAGAAAATCATAAGCACTTTGGAAAACATGGTTATTAAAAATACATTATCCAAAAAAGAGTCAAGTAATTGAGATTTTACTCTACTGGGTAAGACAAGATAAATGTTGATGGGGATGGCTGGGGCTGGGAAGGGGGGGAGTGGTGGAGGAAAAATGGAAACAAATGTATATGAATAACAATAAAAATGAGAAAAAAGATAAATGTTGAGTTATACTGTAAAAAAAGTGTAATAGGAGGTAAAAAATAAAAAGCAGGTGAGTATGGCGTAGCATAGTCAGAGAAGGCATCGTAAAGGCAGAACTCAGGGTTGGTTTACTTTGAAGTCTCTCCCCATCCAAAGCCTGGTTCTGCCTTTCTTCATTGCCACCATTAAGCAGTCCTGCCAGGGCCTCAGGTTCAGAGTCACTAAAGGAGATTAGTCTTAAGGTAAATTTAATTATAGTCAATGAAGAGGATATAAGTCCTGGCCCCATAAAGGCACTAACTAAAGCTTCGATGCCTGAATAAGCCAAGCCTGTCATGTGAGCAGCAATTGTGCCAAGTAGCAAAAATTTTATGGGAACAATGAATGGTACCCCATCATAGTTCTGCTCTTTTAAATTACTGGAAAAGCAGTTTAATGAAGAATTTTTACTTGATAATCAACTTTTAATTTAGTATGTAGATGTATACCAATGGGAAACTACAAAATATAACTTGAAGAAATTAAAGAGGACACAAGTAAATGGGAAGAATCGTTGTTCATGCATTGAAAGACTTAATATTATTAAGATGTCCATACTACTTAAAGTGATTTACAGATTAGGTGACATACCTCATAATCCCAATATCAGTTTCTTGCAGAAATAGATAAATTCATTTTAAAATTCATAAGGAATCTCAAGGGGACACCAGACATCCAAAACAATTTTGAAAGAGAATAACAAAGTTGAAGGACTCACACTCGCTGATTTCAAAATATATTTCAAAGCTATAGTTATCAACAAGTGTGGTATTGGCATAAAAACAGATAAAATGAATGAGGAGAATACAGATCTCAAAAATAAAATGTTATGTATATAATCAACTAGTTTTTGGAAAGGGTGCAAAGACCACTTAATTTGAAAAGGGCAGTCTCTTCAACAAATGGTGCTAGAAAACTGAATATCCCCATAAAAAGAATGAATTGGACCCTTATCACACACCATATACAAAAATTAACTCAAAATGGATTAAAAACCTAAACTCAAGACCTAAAATTATAAAATGCCTACAAGAAAGCATAGGTTAAAAACTCCATGACATTGGATATGGCAATGGTTTCTTAGATATGAAACTAAGAGGACAGGTAATAACAGGAAAAACAGGCAAATAGGCCAGCATCAAACTTTTAAACTTATGTGCATTAAAGAACACAATCAACATAGTAAAAAGGCAACCTATGCAATGGGAGAAAATATTTGTAAATAATATATATGATATGGAATTAATATCTGGAATATATAATGAACTCCTACAAGTAAAAAAAAATCAAGTAAACTGATTTTTTAAAATCTACAAAGGACTTAAATAGACAGTTCTCCAAAGATGATATACAAATGGCCAACATGCATATAAAAGAATGATCAACATCACTAATCATCAAGGAACTATAGGAGGCTGTCCATAAAAAGTCCAGCCATCGTTTATATAATGAGAACAGTTTGTGTAATATTGGTGTAACCTGGCAGCCAAGGAGAGTGGACTGGATGAACAATGACACCTTCACTGTACTAATCAGTGGGGGCAGTAGATGCTGTTGAGTGAGCATGTGTACTGTGTGGCTGTCTAATTCAAAATGACTGAGTAAAGCAATGAACTTGCATCAATTTTTGCATTAAACTTGAACATTCCTCCATGAAAGATATTTGGATGATTCAGAAGGGTTTCAGTGATGATGCAATGAGTGCAGCACAAATTAAAGTGTGTGAAGCATTTGCTTCAACGATGGTCAAAAACCTGTTGAAAGTGATCCATGTTTGAAAGGCCTCCAACAGGTAGAACACCTGAGAATGTTGAGTGTGTACAGGCTACAATCAACAAAGATCAGTGACTAACAGTGTGAGAAGTAGAAGCTGATCTGGGGATTCCAAAAACTACTGTGCCTGAGATTTTGATGGAGGACCTTGGCATAAAATGTGTTGTGGCAAAATCTGTTCTACTGCTTCTGCTAACAGGATAGAAAGAACATCGTGCTGCAGTTACTAATGACTAGATTCAAACCACTACCAATGAACCAGACTTCCTCAAGAGAGTCATAAATGGAGATGAATCACGGTTCTACAGCTATGATATGAAAACAAAGGCCCAGTCAGCATCATGTCCTATATACAACATTTCTTGTATCTTGTATCCTCTTCAACAAATTTCTCTATTTTTCAAAGTACATGGCTGTATATTTTCTGGGCAGACCTTGTAAATCAAAACTTCAATGAGCTACTACCTCTCACCCATTAAGATGACTATAGAAAATATGTGTTATTGAGACTTTAAAGAAACCAGAAACCTTGTACACTGTTGCTGGGATTGTAATATGGTACAAATACTATGGAAAGAAGTTTGAGGTACCTCAAACATTTAAAACAATTGCCATATGATCCAGCAATTCCACTTCTGGCCATATATCTGAAAGAATTGAAATCAGGATCTCAAAGAAATACTTGAACACTTGTGTTCATAGCAACATGAAACTCAGTAGCTAAGAGGTACAAACAATCTGAATATCCATCAGTGGATGAATGAATAAAGCAAATGTGGTATATGTGTATAATGGAATATTATTAGTCTTAAAAATCAAAGAAATCCTCTCACATGTTACGGCATGGATGAAACTTGAGGACATAATACTAAGTAAAATAAGTCAGTCACAGAACAACAAATATTGTTTGATTCTACTGAATATCAGATATCTAAACTAGTCAAATTCATAGAAACAGAAAGTAAAATGGTAATTACTAGGGACTAGGGAATAAGTAACTTGTTTAGTGGGTATAGAGTCCTAGATTTGTAGCATGAAAAAGTTCTGGAGATCTATTTCATGACAATGTGAATATATTTAACACCACTGAATTGTACACCTAAAATTAGATATATGGTAATTTTTGTTATATATTTTAAAATATATTTTATTAATTATGCTATTACATTGTCCCATTTCCCCCCTCTTTGTTCTCTTCCACAATGCACACCCCCTCTGACCCTCATTTCCCCTTTTAGTTCATGTCCATGGGTCGTACATATATGTTCTTTGGCTTCTATATTTCCTATACAATTCTTAAGCTCCCCCTGTCTATTTATTACCTACTACTTACACTTCTTATTCCCTGTACCTTTTCTTCATTCTTCCCCCTCTCCCTCCCCCTCCCCACTGATAACACTCCATGTGATCTCCATTTCTGTGATTCTGTTCCTGTTCTAGTTATTTGCTTAGTTTCTTTTGGGGGTTTAGGTTCAGTTGTTGATAGTTGTAAGTTTGTTGTCATCTTACTGTTCACATTTTTCATCTTCTTCTTTTTCTTAGATAAGTCCCTTTAACATTTTATATAATAAGAGCTTAGTGATGATGAACTCTTTTAACTGGACCTTATCTGGGAAGCACTTTATCTGCCCTTCCATTCTAAATGATACCTTTGCTGGATAGAGTAATCTTGGATGTAGGTCCTTGCTTTTTGTGACTTCAAATACTGCTTTCTAGCCGCTTCTTGCCTGTAAAGTTTCTTTTGAGAAATCAGCTGATAGTATTATGGGAACTCCTTTGTAGGTAACTGCCTCTTTTTCCTCTTTCTGCTGTTAAGATGCTCTCCTTACCTCTAACATTGGGTAATATAATTATGATGTGCCTTGGTGTGTGCTTCCTTGGGTCCAGCTTCTTTGGGACTCTCTGAGCTTCCTGGACTTCCTGGACATCTATTTCCTTTGCCAGATTGGGGAAGTTCTCTTTCATTATTTTTTCAAATAAGTTTTCATTTTCTTGCTCCTCCTCTTCTCCTTGCAGCACCCTTATGATCAGGATGCTGGAACATTTAAAGCTGCCCCAGAGGTTCCTAAGCCTCTCCTAATTTTTTTGTCTTCTTGTTTCTTCATTCTGTTCTGGTTGAATGTTTACTTCTTCCTTCTGCTCCAAACCACTTATTTGAGTCCCAGATTCCTTCTTATCACTCTTGGTTCCCTGTACATTATAAAGACTCCATATTATATGGAGCCTTTTAGTAGTATTTTTGTAACTTCTTGTGAATCTTTTATTACTCAAAATAAAAAATTTAGCCCTGACTGGTGTAGCTCAGTGGATTGAGTGTGAGTCTGTGAACCACATGATCGCGGTTCGTTTCCCAGTCAGGGCACATACTTGGGTTGCATGCCAGTTTCCAGCAGGGGACACAAGAGAGGCAACCATACATTGATATTTCTTTCCCTCTCTTCTTCCCTTCCCCTCTAAAGATAAATAAAATCTTTAAATTTTTTTTAAAATAAACCATTTATACAGCAAATAGCTCAGAAACAAGAATATGGAAACTGCCCTGGCTGGTGTGATCCTGTGGATTGAGTGCTGGCCTGTGAACCGAAGGGTCGCTGGTTCGATTCCCAGTTAGGGCACATGCCTGGGGTGTGGGCCAGGTCCCCAGTGGAGGGCACGTAAAAGGCAACCACACATTGATGTTTCTCTCCCTCCCTTCCTCTCTTTCTAAAAATAAATAAATAAATTCTTTTAAAAAAAAGAATGTGGAAGCTAAAGCCCAGGAAGTAAATAAAATGTTTTCTTATAATAGCCTATAAAATATGCCAGTTTCATGAAGGGATAGTTTTCAAATAGGGAAAGTTTATATAGGCCAGTGATATATAATACCAAGGACCTTAATCTGTAGCAAGGACCAAAACATGTGCTTAAAAATATTAGAGCCACATGGTTAAAAAGAAAAAAAAATCTGCCTATGTTCTCCTCTAGGACTTTTATGGTGTTGCAACTTCTATTTAAGTCTTTTATCCATCTTGAGTTTACTTTTGTATATGGTATAAGTTAGTGATCAAGTTTTAATAAATAGAAATTTTAAAAATAAGAAAAAAAACCAAAATTTTACCCTTTGTGGCAATATGGATGGACCTGGAGAATATTATGCTAAGTGAAATAAACCAGTCAGAGAAGGATAAGTACCCTATGATTTCACTCATATGTGGAATCTAATGAACAAACTGAACTAACAGGCAAGAGAAAGACAGACTCATAGATAGAGGGTAGGCTGACAGCTATTAAGAGGAGGAATGTTGCTGGGGTTGTGGAGGGATTGAGCAAAAAGAAAAAAAGAAAATTAATGGACACAGATAATGGTGTGGTGATTCTAGGGGGTAAGGGAGTGGGTGGAGGTGTTAACAGGGTATAGAGAGGATAAAAGTGATGAGAAATTTTTTTCATTAATTTAAATTAAACAGAAAAATTATATATTTGAGCCAATGATTAAGACATGTCATTTTAAGAAGGCAACTGGCAATTGTGAAGTACTTGCAAAATGCCACATAAACAAATCATATCTGCACATAATGAAAAATCAGTTGTGAAGGGTCTTTGGGCCAGTTGTTTAAACTTTAGTAATTGATGAGAATGGAGAAGTTTCATTCTGGATAACCCAGAACGTATTCCTGTGACTGTCACACAGTTAATTGATTTGCATAACCCTGTGTGGAGTATCCTGAAGTTTGTTTCACTATAGAATATATTTATTTCCAGTTGTGCTATAGAAAAATATTTGCACTGGGTAAAATATTCAGTGATAATTAGAAAGGAGAAAATAGGAAATTACCTCCCTCTGCACTGTCAAAAATGATAAACATTAGCCACATAAAGATACTTACATGTAAAATAATTTAAATGAAATACAATTAAAATTTTAGTTCCTAGACACATCTCAAGTGCACAGTGTGGCCAGGGGCTGCCATACTAGAACAGCATAGATATAGAACTTTTCCATCATCACAAAATGCTCTATTGGACAAAATTCTTTTAGAACATGAAAAACATGTCATTTCTCCAAAATTACAGGCAGAATTATAGCCCAAATAGCTCTGAAATAAATTAGTATTGCATTATCTGAGGTTTGCATTTATACATAATTTTATCTTTGGAAATATTGAGCACTATGTTGTAGTAATTAAATGCTAGGTAGGGCTTTGGGGTAAAGTAGTCATCCATTTCCAGTTTAGCTCCGATTTGTACTAAATTGTGTGAACTTACACATGTTCCTTCGCTTCTCTGTACCTGTATTCTCATTTTTTAAAAGGTGAGGACTTGGGGGATAATAGTGCCTACCTCACAAGGTTCTTGTGAAGGATTAAATAAGATAGCCCAACATCTGATACATGTGATCTATAAATGTTAGCCATTCTTAGAATTATTCTGCTAAGTTGTGAAAACAAACATGGCTTGTTCTATGACCTAGAACCTAGGTAACCAGTAGAAAAGACAATAGAGAACATTCAATCACATAAGCAACAATGGAGTCAGTCTCTCACAGCACCACCCCTGCCCCCTGCCACCTCTGACTCTTGATAGATGAAATGGCAACCACGCTGTTCCTCCCAAACTTAAGGCTAGAGACAAAAAAGAAGGCTAGACTTTAGAGTTCTATTTGTCTTGTAGTTTTCAAAAAGTCAAGAGGTACCTCACCCGTGAACTTAAGGAACTCAGAACTGAAAGTTAACTATAGTATCATATCAAATAAAAAAGCATGACACACTGTCTATAACAAGTCACTCAGTAGGCAAGGCCTTTGGAGCTGTTTTTACAGCTATTTCTAATAATCAAATTTAATCTCTTCACATAAAATTATGGTGAAATGTTACTAAGCAAGATCCTTTGTGAATACCACATAACAGGCCTGTTGTACCTCTGTAATCAACTGGATAAATATTTATTGAACACCTACTACAAACAGGACACTTTTTGTCTACACCAATCATCAGCAAACCACATTTGACAGGTCAAATTAAATCCATTTTGGTTTTGTGGGGTTTTTTGCATGGTAAGTAAGGTAGGAATGACTTTTACACTTTTAAATTGTTAGAACTGCCCTCAAACACTGAGTGTCTCTGAAAATTAGCTTTTGCTGCAGACATGATGTTTCTTAATTAATTCAACCTAAAATTACAAGTCAAAATAGCACTTATATGTGAAATGTATACAATGGGAAAGAGATTTCAACAACTAGCATTGTTTGAATCACAAGTGATGACAACATACTTTATACATTTCCTATGTTGTCACAAGTCAAAGCAACAAAACGAAAATGAAATTTCACTTCACACCCACTAAAATGGCTATAACTAAAAAGATAAACATTAATAAGTGTTGGTAGAGATGTAGGAAAATTCAAACTGTCATACACTGCTGGTGGGATGGGAGAATGATACAGTCTCTTTGGTAAGGAATCTGGCAGTTCCTCACAAAGTTAAACACAGAGTTACTATATAGCCAAGCGATTCCACTTCTAGATATGTATCAAGAGAAATGAAAACATATGTCTGACAAAAACTTGTACATGAAGGTTTACACAAGCATTATTCATAGTAAATAAAAGGTAGAAACCATCCAAATCTCCATCAACTGATGAATGGATAAATAAAATGTAGTATAGCCCTGGCTGGTGTAGCTCAGTGGATTGAGCACGGGCCGGTGAACCAGAGGATCGGGTTTGATTCCCAGTCAGGGCACATGCCTGGGTTGTGGGCCAGTTCCCAGCAGGGGACTCATGAGAGGCAACCATACATTGATATTTCTCTCCTTCTCTCCTTCCCTTCCCCTCTAAAGATAAATAAATAAAATCTTTTAAAAATTGTAGGATAGCTACACAATGGAATAATATTCAGCCATAAAAGGTAACGAAGTATTGATACATACTAAATTTTGGATAAACTTCAAAAACAATACACTAATTGAAAGAAGCCAAACACAAAAGAGCACGTATTATATCGTTCAATTTATCTTAAAGCTAAGAAAAATGAAAACCCATAGAGACAGAAGATAGAAGAGTGGTTGTCTCGGGTTGGGAGTGAAAATGGGAAGTGACTGAAAACAGGCATGAGGTTTCTTTCTGGGGTGATAGAAATGTTTTAAATAACACAACTCTAAAACATACTAATAATCATTAAATTGCACACCTGTAAAAAGTATATACCAAAAGCATGGTTCATAGAACAAAAAATAATAAATTGGGCCCCAAAGAAATTCAAAGCTCCTGCATTTCAAAAGATACCACTAAGAAAATGAAAAAACAAGCAACCCACTGGGAGAAAATAGCCACATTTCATATACCTGACAGGGACTTATACCCAGAATACATAAATAATTCTTACAGCTCAACAATAAAAAGACGATAAAGGCAACAACTCAATTTAAAAATAGAAAAAATATATAAACAAATCCTGCACTGAAGACATACAAATGGCTAATAAGCACACAAAAGATGCTCATTATCATTAGTCATTACAGAAATACAAATTATAACCACGATGAGATATCATTTCATATACATTTATAATGGCTATAATAAAAAGACAGATGATTAGAAATGCTGGTGAGGATCTGGAGAAACAGACACCCTCACACTTTGCTGGGGGAAATGCAAGATCGTGGTGCCATTTTGGAAAAGTTTTGCAGCTTCTTAAAAAGTTAAACATCAATTTGCCACATGATTCAGTAACTCCAGCCTTAGGCATACATCAAAGAGAAATGAAAACTTATGTCCACACAAAGACTTGCACACGAATGCAAGCACTATTCACAAGAGCCAAAAATTGGAAACAAGCTGCATGCCTACCCACTAGTGATTGAGTAAACAGACAAAATGTATTATATCCCTAAAATGGAATACTATTTCCAATAAAAAGCAATGAAGTATCAAAAATATCATGCTAATTGAAGAAAGCTACACAAAAAGACCAAATATTGTATGATTTCATTTATACGAAATGTTCAGAATAGGCCAATTCATAGGGGCAGAAAGTAGATTAATGGTTACCTGGGGCTGGTCGTGAGAATGAGGATTAATTATAAATGAGCATGAGCAACCTTATTGTGGGAGATGAAAATGTTCTAAACCTGATTATAGTGATGGCTGAACCACTCGGTAAAGTTAGTAAAAATCACTTAATTAAACACTTGAAATGGATGAATTTTATAATATATAAAATATATCTCAATAAATCTGTTAAAATAGGAAAAGAATAGTAGGGAAAACTGGTTGAGAAGTAAACAGGAATTCCACACTCTTTGCCACTTTTCTACAAATCTAAAGTTATTCTGAAATAAAAATCTACTTAAAATTAACAATGTGGTACAGGATTTATATCAGTATATGACAATCCCTGTCTATGTAAAAAGGCATTTAAAAATGAAATAGTTAAGATATCATTACAAATCAGCATAAACAGATAAACATTTGGAACAATTTGATAATATAGAACACTGACTGTGAGCCCCAATTAAACAAAATGTTAGTCCCCCAAAAGAATTCCATTATTCACACTAGTAGTCCTGTATTACCAAAAAATACTCTATTGTTGTTGTTATTATTATATTTTTAAATTCATCAATAAACAGTTGTTGAAACTTTTCTCTCGTTATATAAGCACCTACAAATTATTCAGGATTTTGCCTTTTGGTCCGCAAAGCCTAGAATGTTTACAGAAAGTTTGCCAAACCTTATTCAACACCAAAATGAGGTACATATAACATAGTCTCTTTCCTGAGTGTATTCTTATCGTTAGCTGATTTTGGCATACTGTCCTTCTGGATATGCCCTATAAAAGATAAGCCTTGCATCTCTTCAGTTATGGCACTATTTGGGACTTCCCTAAACAGAAATACTATGAGCTTAATAGTTCTAGAAAAGCCTTGATATCATCGTTATTACAGCAATATTAAAGGACTAACACCATACCACAGCATCAAGATGACCCACATCAACTTGTGTCACCAGGCTATGAACTCACGAAGGGCTCCTATGGCATTACACTCTGCCTTTGGCATCAACCTGGCACATCACCTTACTATGGTGCCATACGCTGTCACTGCTGTGACCCAATTCTGTCCTGATGCCTTTCTGCCGAGAAATGTCAGAATAGTTAGTTAATCCCTATTTCTTTCCACTCCGGTGCTGGCGGTAGGTGCGGGCGGTAGGGAGGGGGAGGGTTGCCACAGCCACCAGTAAGGGCTCAGGAGATAGTATCCAGCTCCTCCTTTTTTTCCTTCCGCCATCAAGTCAGGGCCCCCGTGGGACGTGACCTTTAGGCTCCCATAATTCTCTTGCCACGATTCCACACCCGGTTCGCGTGGACAACTCAATCAATGCCCCACAGCGACCACCCACCCCGGTTCCAAACGAAGCGGGTCCCAGTACCTGACTCCATTCTCCAGCTGTCATCCTGGGCCAATTCCACCGGCCGCTAGACTACTATGGCCGCGAGGGTCCCTGGGACTTGTAGTTCCACGCTGCTGGGGGCAGAGTCAATGTGAGCCGCATGGACGCCTCCCGGAAACTAAGTTCAAACTGCAACTCCCAGACATGCCCTGCGCTGGGGAAAGGAGCAAAGAAACGAGGACTGTCGGTGATTGGTGAAACTCTATTGGTTCTTTTGATTGGCAGTTGGAGCCAGCTATGGGAGGTCGTTGGTCTTCTGGCACTGAGATTCTGGGAAAGCGAAATGGAAGGGTTTGTGTCTAACCTAATGGTCTGCAATCTGGCCTACAGCGGGAAGCTGGACGAGTTGAAAAAGGAGATCCTGGCCGATAAATCCCTGGCTACTAGAACTGACCAGGTAAAGCAGCGTTGGGGCCTTTCCTCATGCGGCAGCGGTGACGTAGACCAACGTGGCTGCCTGGTACGGCCTTAGCCAAGGCCTGTTCCTTGAGGGCCAGATCCCCGCCCCTGTCGCTCCAGAACTGAGAATGGGACGGTCGGAGCTAGTGCTGCAAACCTGAGTTTTTTCGTTTCGTTTCGTTTCGTTTTGTTTTGCCTGGTACTTAGCTCGCTGAATTTTGGGTACTTCTTTGGGTATTAGAGATTGCTGCGTTTCCCAGAAATACCCCATTTTTGAGCTATCCCTGAGGAGGAAAGCTTTTTTTTTTTTTTAAATTTGTGTCTTTTACAAGTGATTTCATTGAATGAAACACGTGTAACTGAACGCCTCTTCTGAGCCAGACAGTTTGCTAAGAGTTGGGGAGACGGTCGAGTGGAAAAAGAAGATATGCATAAAGTAACCCCAAATCATATGTCCGATTACAAATTGTGGTTAAATCAGGAAAGAAGTTTACGTGGTGCTTTCAGGACATGTAAAGGGAGGACCTGCTTTAATCTCCCTGAGAAAAACCGAATTTTATTGAAAAGGATATGCAAAGGAGTCTAGACCTTGCAGGATAAGTGGAATTTCCTTGGAGGATGAAAGGGCATTATAATACGCAGAGGCAGAACATATGTCAATGAACTTTGGGGAGAGTTTTTTTCTGCTCAAAGGACCCTCATGCTTTCACCCTCAGTTTCTAAGAAGATTCATGGTGCCCTTAGTAACCCACCAAGTATTTATAGATTGCCTCTTATTTGATAGGCACCGTGCTAATAAGCAATAGCGATACAGTGTCACATAATTAGAGATATCCATTTTGTGTCTTTGGGAAGAGAATTAGAAGTCAGAAGACTTTTTTTCCTGGAACTTTCCTTAATTGCATAATCTGCAAATGGCCTTACCTTTGCCTAGTTTATCTTCATTATGGTCTAGTAATATTTAATACTTAATGATGTTAAATTATGATCAAATGATACTTCCAACCATTCTTCATCAACCCAATGACATAAAAAGAGGGAAGCTATTCAAGGTCAAGAGACTTAAGAAACATAACCAAATGTAACTTGTGGGCCTTGTATGGATCCTGATTGAAATAAACCAACCGTGAAAAGATAATTGTAGAAATCTGGGTATTAGATGTTATAAAAGTTAGTGTTAATTTATTTTTATTTTTTTAGAGTTAGTGTTAAATTTAATAGGTATAATAATGGTCTCAGCACTATGTAGAAAAGTGTTCTTGTTTTATAGATACTGAAATACTTAGGAATGAAAAGTTATAATATTTAGGGTTTGTTTTTAAAAACTTAAGCAAGCAAAAAATTTGATGAAGCAAATATGGCATAAGGGTCTCTATTATATTCCCTCTATTTTTATATGTTTTGAAATTTCTTGGCATAAAGTTTAAAATAGCATTTTCTTTTATGTAGGGCTAAGAAATACAGCTTATTTTTTTAAGTGATATGTTTTTTAAATGGATATACAGATAATTTCAACTAGTTTTATTAACATTTCTCCCTCTCTAGGATGAAATGTTACATTTGGTCTTTCTAGATACATTTGGTCTTTCTAGAGAATTGAAACAGGAATTTGTCCCAGCTTCACCATTTACTAGCTGTGTGACCTTGGACAAGTTGCTTACCCTGAGGGGTCTTAGTTTACTCATCTGTAAAATGGAGATAATACCCACTGTATAGGGGATTAAGTGAGGAATATATAAAACTAGCACAGTGCCTGACATAAAAGTAGAGAAATAATACAATTATAAGCCGCCAAAGCTCTATTTCTGCCAAAGCATTCAAATCGGTTTCTTACTCTACTGCTTTTATGGCTGTATTCTGTTTAGAATTACTTATATCCATCAATGTATTATCCCCATATTACTAAAACCTTGATCTCTCTTATATTAGTAATAATATGGTTTAAGGTCACCTACCTGAGGATCCAGTGCTCCCCATTTCTTGGTTCCAAATTATAGGTTTGCTGGCCCCAATCTTATTTTTTTCTGCTTTCTTACCTTAGTTCTATTTCTCTTCAAAAATGGTGATCTAATTGTTTCTCTCTTTCCCATGTAGGACAGCAGAACTGCATTGCATTGGGCATGCTCAGCTGGACATACAGAGATTGTTGAATTCTTGCTGCAACTTGGAGTGCCAGTGAATGATAAAGATGATGTGAGTACTAGGCAGATTTGATAAATTCTCAGTTATCTATAAACTCCACATTGGTGTTTACCGAAGCCTGAGTATTAAGCTTACAAACAAAATTGTAACCTTTAGTACTAGGAAATTACAGTATGGCCGTGGTGACCAAGCACAGGACTAATGCTTGTATTATTTTAAAATATTAGTTTTGCCACTAATACCCTATAATTTAAGGTAAATATGCAGAACAAGGCTTATTACAATGTCCTTTTAACAAACTATAGAACTATTTTTTATGTTGGAAATTTGTTTTTGTAATCATAATATTGGCAAAATTATGAGGGCCTAGATATCTTCTTTGTTATATAAATTATTGTAATGGTTTTGTTATATTAGGATAAGAATTGTGAAAAATAAGGATGAAAACTTTTTTTTTTGGCAAAGATTCTTTTTCAAGGATGCTCACTGAAGTAATACTTAATTAGTAAAGGAATAAAAACAATTCAGTGGAGGAACAGTTGGATGCAGTGAGTATATCCATATGATAAAAATAATATGCAACTAGTAAAGTTTATGAATCTAAAGAATGACAAAAATTCTCACAACAAAATGATAAGTGGAAATTATGGAAAGTGCAACTCACAGATCTTTATATCCTCTGATCCCAATCATATTGGGATCACACATTAGAAAACACATTTGAATTAAATTTAAGTATCATTGCCTCTGTGTTATGGGATTATGGGTAGTTTTTCTTTTCTTTGGTATATGTCTGCTTTCCGAATTTTCTACAATGCTTAATGAGGGGAAAAGAAAGAATGTTGTCTTTTTTAAACTCAAAAACAGCTCTTTGTAAACCCTGCATAAATGTTACCATTAATCCCTGTGCCTTTGCCCCCTGGTTTGTGTACTGCCCCATTCTTTTACAGGCTGGTTGGTCTCCTCTTCATATTGCTGCTTCTGCTGGCCGGGATGAGATTGTAAAAGCCCTTCTGGGAAGAGGTGCTCAAGTAAATGCTGTTAATCAGAATGGCTGTACCCCCCTACATTATGCAGCTTCCAAAAACAGGCATGAGGTAGGGTTTTATTCCTAGGTGACTCCTTTCGAATTCTAAACCTGTATGCACACACAAATAGACCTTGGCATGGTTTTCTTCTCCGTCTTTCCAGATTGCTGTCATGTTACTGGAAGGCGGAGCTAATCCAGATGCTAAGGACCATTATGAGGCTACAGCAATGCACCGGGCTGCAGCCAAGGGTAACTTGAAGATGATTCATATCCTTCTGTACTACAAAGCATCCACAAACATCCAAGACACTGAGGGTAACACTCCTCTGTAAGTGACAAGTAGCAGTCATTTGTATTCTATCTGACATTAGCCCTCTTACACTAATTCTTACATCATTTCCTTTTATTATTCTGCTTATAAAGGTAATACATGTATATGTATACTTTTGAAAGTACACAAAAGTATAAAGATAAAAATTTTAAATGCCAATCACCTTGCCAGCCAGAATCAACCACCAATAATATTTTTATGAATATCATCCCAGTCTTTTATGTGTAACTGCATATTTTACTTTTTTTTGTAAAACTGGGATCATACTGTATATGTAGTTTTCTATGTTGTTCTTTCCACCTCATAGAATATCATGAGAATTGTCAAATGTTATGAAGTATTTTTAAAACATTCGAATGGCTATATACAATTCCATTTAATGGATATTCCATAATTTAATTGTTCCTCTGTTACTATATATTTAAGTATTTTTGAATTTTCCACTATTATAAATAATGCTACATTGACCAACTTTCAACAAAAATTTTTGACCATATTGCTGATTATTATCTTAGTCCAGATTGGGTGAACATATAACATACACTTTAAAGCTATTGATGTATGTTGCCCAATTACTCCCAGAGGGGATTATCATTATGCCCTCCAAACAGCAGTTTGAGAGTGCCTATTAGCCTCTCACCAACACCGAAAATATTCTTTTGTTGTACTCAAAATGGTATTTCATATTTGTAATTTACATTTTTTATTATCAGTTAATTTAAACATGTTTAATGCCTACAACTGTAACTTTCTTTTTTTTTTTAATTTCCTTTTGGTGAATTAATTTATTTTTATTGATTTTTAAGCACCCATGACTTGACATAGTAAAAATATTAATCTTCTGCCATGTTAGTTGAAAATATTTTTCCAGTTTGTTTTTTCATCTTGTTTATGACTTTTTTATTTTTATTTTTTATATTTTTTAAGATTTTATTTATTTATCTTTAGAGGGGAAGGGAAGGAGAGAAGGAGAGAAATATCAATGTATGGTTGCCTCTCATGAGTCCCCTGCTGGGAACTGGCCTGCAACCCAGGCATGTGCCCTGACTGGGAATCGAACCTTGATCGTGTGGTTCGCAGGCCCGCGCTCAATCCACTGAGCTACATCAGTCAGGGCCTTGTTTATGACTTTTTTAAAAATAACAGAAGTCAAACTATTGATCTTCCCTCATGACTAGAAAGATTTCCTCACCCTGAAATTAGTTAAATATTTACCTTTATTTTATTGTAGCATGGGTTTTAGTTGAGAGTTATTTTTATTCTTTTTAATTTAAGTCAAACCCATTTGGAACTGATTTATGTGTGTGGCATGAAGCCATCATCTACCTTGATATTTTTCTTACAGTACTTGGCCATTTTTCTTCTTTATTGAAAGGTGACTCTTTTTGAACCAGATATTCTGATTGTACTTTTTTGTCCAAAGTGAGATTCAACATTTTCTAATTTGACTTTAAACCAACTTTTAAAAAAATATTGTTTTCTTAACTCTTAGTTTTAAAAATCTTTTCAGTAGTTCTGAGTGACTCTGTTTAGAAAGACTTGCATATTACTCTTTTCTCCACAACAAGAAAGGAGGTGGCCTGGAAAAATCTAGATGTCAGGCAGTATAGGGTGTTGAAAGAGCCTAGGATGTATAAACTCAGCCACTTACCAACTATATTAAATACTTAAGTGACTTGGAGTAGTTATTTAACCTTCCTGAGGCTTAGTTTACTAATCTATAATATGAGAATAGTAATCCTTTCCTCAGTAGATTGTTGTGAGATAGAAATAAAGTAACATGTAAAGTGTCTAGTACTCTGCCTCACAAACTGTAAGTGCCCAACAAATTTCTCCCCCTCAGTTGTTGCTCAGTCATGTCATCAGAGGCAAGAACCTTAGTATCTGTCACAATTTCAACTATAAAGTGGTGGTAGAAATACCTCGTTACCTTACAAGGTGGATACAAAAATCAAATGAGATAAAATATTTTACACTACTTTTCCAAAATATAAACCATACAAATTCCCATTAGCAAATTATAAATAGAGGCTTTTCTAAATTTAAACTCTGTATTTTTAAAAATTTTATTTAGTTATTTTTCAATTACAGTTTTTTGTCTATTTCTCCCATCCCAGCCCCCCCCATGCTCCCCACCTCCCTCCCATTTCCACCCCCCTTAGTTCTTGTCCCTGCGTCCTTCATATTTGTTCCTCCAAACCCTCCCCTTTTTCCCCCTTAAATTCCCTTACCTCTTTCCTCTGGTCACTCTAAATGATCTCATGTGTTTGGTTTAAATTACTGCTAACCCCAGTAACACAAGGAATTTTTTTCTTAGTTTGGCATTTATTTTTTTAATTACATTTTATTGTTTATTGTATCACATTTGTCCCAGTGTTATCCCCTTGCTCCCCTCCATCCAGCAACTCCTCCTTCGGGCAATCCCCCACATCATTGTTCATGTTCAGGGGTCATGTATATATAAGTTCTTTGGCTACTCCATTTCCTATAGTGTACTTTATATCCCCATGGCTCTTTATCTTTAACCTTTGGCATTTTAATTATGATGTGTCTTGGAGTGGGCCTCTTTGCATGCATCATAATTGGGACTCTCTGATTCCGGAACTTGAATGTCTATTTCCTTCACGAAGTTAGGGAAGTTTTCTTTCATTATTTTTTCAAATAGATTTCCAATTTCTTGCTCTTTCTCTTCATTTTCTGGCACCCCCACGATGTGAATGTTGGAACAGTTGAAGTTTTCCCAGGGGCTGTTGACACTATTCTTGCTTTTTGCATTCTTTTTTGTTGTTGTTCTGATTGGTTGTTTTTTTTTCTTCCTTATGTTTCAAACCATTGCTTTGATTCTTGGCTTCATTCACTCTACTGTTGTTTCCCTGCAAATTGTTTTTTATTTCAGTTGTTAGTGTATCCTTTGTTTCTCTGGATCTTTTTTATGCTGCTGAGGTCCTCACTAATTTCATTGAGCATCATCATAACCACTGTTTTGAACTCTGCACCTGATAGAGATTGTTTATCTCCATTTTGTTTTTCTCTATTTCTGGAGTATTGCTCTCTTTTTTCATTTGGGCCTTGTTTTTTTGTCTCCTGATTTTGGCAGCCTCCCTGTGTTTGTTTCTATGTGTTAGGTAGACCACCTATGACTCCCTGTCTTGGTAGCACAGCCTAATGTATTTTGTGTCCTATAAGGTCCAGTGGCACAGCCTCCCATATCATCCAAGCTGGGTACTCAAGGTGTGCCTTTCATGTGATCTGACTCCACACTCCTCTTATAGTTGAGCCTTGGTTCCTGTTGGCAGGTCAGGGGGAGCGATTTACCCAGGCCAGGGTATACACAAGGATTGGCTGTGGCTACTGACCACCAACCTCTGCCCGCCGTAGAGGATCAGCTGTGCAAGGGCACGGTGATATTGCTGCAGTGTGGTCTGCTGCTGTCCACTGGATGCTCAGGCCTTGGGGTTTCCCAGGTGGTATAGGCCAAGGTCAACTCCCACCTGTGTGTTGCCTGGGGCCACCCTGCCTGAGTTATAGAGAATTCTGAGATAGCTGCTACTTGTTCTGGACTTGGAGATTCCCAGGTGAAGCCAAGCTGTCAATCTAGGCTGGCTGCTGCTAGTGCTGTGCTTGGGGCAACTTCATAAGAGGTATAGGGACTGGGGCCTCACTGAGGCTGGCTGTTGCTGGTTAGAGAGGATTTAGGGAGTTGTGAAGCATGAGCCAAGACCAGCCATTCTTATGGAAAAGCAGCTTGGTTGGGCCTGTAAGTTGAGTGAGACAGAGCTTTGGGGTATCTCCACAGTGGGGCATACAGTGTTAGTCAGGTTGATGGAGTCTCAGATGGGGCAGCCGCCTGCCCTGTGGCTCTGTGGAGTGAGGGTTCACAAAAGGGAAAATGGCCTCTTCCCACCTTTCTGTCTGGGAAAAAGCTGTTCCCCAGCTCTCGTTTTGATGCCAGACACTTCATTTCATCTCTGTATTCCACTAGTGCCTTTTAAGTTGCTACCCCATTGCTGAAGCTCAGAAGGAGTAAGTCTGAGTAGGTAACTCCATGCCTGAGTTCCTTAAGAGGAACTGCTTGGGACTCCAGAAATTTCTTCCACCAACTCAATCTCTACTGGTTTTTGCAGCCTGAAGTTGTGGGGACTTACCTTTCTGGCACTGCAAACTTGGGCTGGAAGGCCTGATGTGGAGCTGGGACTTCTCACTTTAGAGATATCCCTCCCAAATTTTTATCCACCAAATGTACATGTAGTAGAGCCCATTCCACATCTGCACCCCTCGTACCAGTCTGGGTGGATGTGGTTTCTTTAATTCCATAGTTGTCAGACTTCCATTCAAGTTGATTTCTGATAGTTGTGAGTGATGGCTGTTCTTTACTTTAGTTGTAATTTCGATGTGGTGGTGGGAGGAGGCAAGCCATGTTTACTTATTCTGCCATCTTGCCCAGAAATTAGGCTGGCATTTAGATTCTTTCTTTTATTGTGGTAGGACTAGATTATGATTTATGATCTGGTATTATAAGGTTATTTCACTGAATTTTAGCTTATAAACACTGTTCCCCATGCAAATTGATTTTCCTTTCCTGATTAAATAACTTGCCAATATTACACTACCTAATAATATACTCTTTAGGGACCTATCAGGAAATCTTAGCCATTATGTAAAAGTAGTTGTGATTTATTGGTCTTTGTTTCTCAATTTCAGACACTTAGCCTGTGATGAAGAGAGAGTGGAAGAAGCAAAACTGCTGGTGTCCCAGGGAGCAAGTATTTACATTGAGAATAAAGAAGAAAAGACACCCCTGCAAGTGGCCAAAGGTGGTCTGGGTTTAGCACTCAAGGGAATGGTGGAAGGTTAAGCAGCTTGGATTTATTTTTACTTCATATGTTTTGTGGTTGTCTTCAGTGTCCTGGAAACAAATGTACTTGTGCATAAGACATCATCTACTAATATGAAGGTTTTTTCACCTTCAAAGTATTATAAACACTTTGGCTATTGTTTCTGCTGAGATGTTTCTTCTAAGCTTACAATTTGCTTTCCAGGCATTGAATAATGTTGAGATTGTTCTACTACTGTTGAATATAGAATGTTGGTTAATTTTGAATATGTAATTCTGTGGTTATTGTGAGACTTCAGCACTCTCCCATGTACCCTGTGTCCTTCTTTGAGGCAGAACAACCCCATAGCCTCTGGCCAGTTGTTCTGCCAAATGTTTTTAAGTGGATTCTAGAATGTTTCTTCTGTACAATTGAAACACATCCTAACTCATTTTTCAAACTCACTCAGGCCTACACCAAAAATTTCTGTGTTTTCAGCACTATGTTTAATTTATTTTTGTTATAGGAGGAATACTTATATATTTTAGAGGACCATATTTTCAGTTGGAACGTCTGCTCTCCCAAGTTTGTCATTCAAAGCCACTAAAATAGTGACAAATTATAGCTTATGTGCCCATGTATCTTTTTAATGTGCTATTTCCCTCCATAAAAAAGTGTTGTTTTTAAAAAGGAAGTTTTGAAGTACCTATATTGTCATCCTGTATTAAAAAGAATATAAATCTTGTTAACATGCTATGTTACAAAAATGTACTTTGATTTGTATTTCCGAAACTAAAAAAATAAAATGTTGAGAGAATGAATCTGCCAGTTTTTCTTCCAAATCAGTTAAATGCTCACTAAAGCCTTAAAATCCTTCATAAAGATATTTCTCAGTTTTTGGAAGTTCTAAAGCCAATAAAATTAATAAAGCTTGAATGGAAGCTAAAATCTTTAAAAGTAGTAGTCTTATGAATTGCTAATTAAGTGTGGAGCCAAAGGAAATTAATTAATAAGTGTAAAGTTGATCTCATTTTGGAGAAATAATCTTAAAAGATTACTAATCATAAAATCTAATGACTTCCAAGTAACTCTTTATATTATTTTTTTAAATTTGAATTTTGTACTGCAAATAATGCTTAAAGTAAGTGAGCCCACAACTTACATTAATTTAGGGTCAGGGACTTAATGACCAGTAGCTAAAATGAGTTTTGTAAACACAAACTGTGGATTTGCAAACCCTTTCTACATAAATATTTTGAGTGCTAATCTTTACAAATATTAATCACGGAAGCATCTTCTTAATAGAACTAACCTGTGTTTATTGAATGCCAGGGATAGACTTGATAAAGGAAATAATTTCCAATATTTTTTAGCATGATTGAAATTACACTTAATACAACCTGTTAGGACTCAGAGTTTACTCTTCATAAATACTGAATTCATTGTATGAAGTAGAAGAAAACTCATCCTAGTTTAATAAGCAGTGCACATGGTATTACTGACCAATTGTTTATTTTAATTTATTTTTATATTATTAATTATACTATTATAGTTGTCCCAATTTTTTCCCATTTGCCTCTCTGCAGTCAGCACCCTCCACTCCCTGTGACTACCCACACCATTGTTCATGTCAATGGGTCATTCATATACATTCTTTGGCTACTACATTTCCTATACTGTGCTTTATATCCCCGTGGCTTTTCTGTTACCACCTATTTATACTTAATCCCCTCAATTGTTCACCCATTCCCCTATACCCCCTCCCATCTGGCAACCATCAAAAACTTCTCCCTGTCCATGATTCTGTCACTTCTTATTGGCTTAGTTTGTTTTTTAGATTCAGTTGTTGACAGGTATGTATTTATTGCTATTTTATTGTTCATAGTTTTGATCTTCAGTGCCTTTATCATTTCATATAATAATTGTTTGGTAATGATAAACTCCTTTAGTTTTTTCTTGTCTGGGAAGCTCTTTATTTGCCCTTCAATTCTAAATGTTAGCTTTGCTGGGTAGTGCAATCTTGGCTGTAGGTTCCCCATTTTTCATCACTTTGAATACTTCTTGCTAGTCCCTTCTATCCTGCAAAGTTTCTTTTTAGAAATCAGCTGACAATCTTATGGGAACTGCCCTGTTGGTAACTCATTTCTTTTGCTGTTTTTAAGATTCTCTCTTTATCTTTAACCTTTGGCATTTTAATTATGATGTGTCATGGAATGGGCCTGTTTGCATCCATGTTGTTGGCAACTCTGTGCTTTCTGTACTTGCGTGCCTATTTTCCCTCACTGAGTTACAGAAGATTTCTTTTATCATTTTTTCAAATAGATTTCCAATTTCTTGTTCTTTTTCTTCTCCTCCTTGCACCCCTGTGAGCAAATGTTGGAACAGTTGAAGTTTTCCAAGAGGCCACTGACACTATCCTCGTTTTTTGGATTCTGTTTTCTTGTTGTTCTGATTGGTTGTTTTTTGCTTCTTCATGTTCCAAATCATTGATTTGATTCTCAGCTTCATTCACTCTATTGTTTCCCTGCAAATTGTTCTTTATTTCAATTAGTGTATTCTTTATTTGTGACTGGATTTTTTAATGCTAATGAAGTCCTTACTAAGTTCCTAGAGCTTCCTGATAACCAATGTTTTGAATTCAGCATCTGATAGATTATCTCCATTTTGTTTATTTCGTTTTCTGGAGTTCTTATCTCTTCTTTCATTTAGGCCTTGTTTCTCTTTCTCTTCTAGTTTTGGCAGCCTCCCTGTGTTGGTTTCTATGTATTAGGTAGACCTGCTATGCCCTGTCATGGTAGCACAGCCTAATGTATTTTGTGTCCTGTAGGGTCCAGTGGCAAAGCTTTCCCGTCACCCATGCTCAGTACCTGAGTTTTGCCCTTTTTGTGAACTGAGTGCACCCTCTTGTAGTTGAGACTTGATTGCTGTTGGCAGGTCAATGGGAGGAATTTACCCAGGCCAGTCAGTTACAAGCATTGGCTGTGACCCCTGCCAACCAACCTCTGCCCTCCATGGAGGACCAACTATGCAGGGGCAGGATGGTGGTGCTCCATATTGTCTGCAGCTGTCCACTGGGTGCTCAGGCCCTGAGGTTTCCTGGGTTGTGCAGGCCAAGGTCAGCCCCCATCTGTTTTGCATGGGGCCACCCTGCCTGAGCTATAGAGCAATCTGAGATGGCTGCTACTTGTGCTGGGCTTGGAGATTCCCAGGTGAAGCCAAGCTGGGAATCTAGGCTGGTTTCTTCTAGTGCTGTCCTTAGGGTCACTTCACTGTAGGTAATGGGGCTGAGGGCTCACTGAGACCAGCTATTGTTTGAAAGTATTTAGGAAGTTGTGAAGCATGAACCAAGACCAGCCATTCATATGGAAAAGCTACTGTTAGCAGATGTAAGATGGATGGGAAAGAGTTGCAGGGGATCTCCAAGTGAGGTAAACAATGTTAGGTTGATAGAGTCTCATATGGCACCCTGCTGCCTTTGTGGCAGTGCCTACCTTTCTGCCTCGGAGAAATCTGTCCCCCAGCTCTCACCTTGATGCCAGACTCTTCATTTCCTCCCTGTATGCCACTGGTGCCTTTCAAGCTGCTACCCTGGTGCTGGAGCTTAGAAGGAGTGAGTCTGAGTAGGTAAGTCCATGTGTGGGTTCTTTAAGAGAAACTGCTTAGGACTCCAGAAATTTCCACTGACTTAATCCCTGCTGCTTTTTGTAGCCACATGTTATGTGGCCTTATCTTCCTGGCACTGGTGTCCTGGGATGGGGGGCCTGGTATAGGTCTGGAATCTTCACTCCTGAGATATCCTCCCTGATTTTTATCTACCATATGTTTATTTGGGGCCATCCCATTTTGGGGTCTGGCCCTCCTACCAGACTGGATGGATGTAGTTTCTTTAATTCCCTTATTTATCAGGCTTCCATTCAACTAAATTTCTGCCATTTCTGAGTGGTGGTTGTTCTTTAATTTGGTTGTACTTTTGATGTGGTTGTGAGAAGAGGCAAGCCGTGTTTGCCTCCTTAGGCTACTGACATTTTAAATGAAGTGCCTTGTTAACAATGTTTAAATCACTTAGTTGTATAAACTAAGGATATTGATGGCCTAGAATATTGATCAGATTGCCTTCCTTATCATCTCTGAATTCTTTGTGTTGTTTTTAAACCAAAACTTCAAAGACAAGAGAAGTTATTGAGTCTTTATTGATCAGTTTGAACCTTTTATGAGAGCTATTTTCTAGCACATAGATACTGTAAAGCAACACAAGCAAACTTAAGCATTGGAATTAGTAGTTTGGTGTAGCTGAAAAAGCACTACATTGGGAATCAAAATTTGCGGCCTGGTCTTTGCACATTCTCAGGCAGATTATTTTACCTCATTTCACTGAGGTATTCTCCTCTGGGGAATAGCTGAGTATATATAGCAATGACCCAGACTTTTAAAATTACATTTACCCCTGCCTGTCTCCCCTACTAAGAATGTAATTCTGCATCATCTCCTGCCTCTACCTCATCATTGTCGGGAGTGAGCCATTGTGTGTTATCACCCTCAGGTACCCTGGGATTGGAAAAGATTGGGTACTATTGATCTCAAAGCTTCCTTCCAGCTCTTCTAGCTCTTCTTACTGAGAGTTCATCAAATTCGAGTTACACACAGGTCAGTAGAATAGCTGCAGATTTTAACTTCTCAGCATACAATACTGAGGGGAAAGGTCACCTGGTACTCTGAAGGACATAGAAAATATCAGTATACCGAGTGGGGCAAAAGTAGGTTTATAATACTTTGTATGGAAAAAATACAATAACTAATAAATAATAATACAAGATTAAACTCTGTGTTTCATGTACTCATAAATGCAATCCTACTTTTGCTCACCCCTGTACATGGTTTCTTAGCTGTTGGTCGAGAATTACTATGGTTCGGTCCCTTTTCATTATAAATCACTACAATTTGCAGTACAAATTCCAGCCTTCCTCCCCTACAGTCAACACTCCACTGTTGATAACATGCCAGACTTGTCATAGCAAAGCTGTATACTCCTAGAAGACAAAAGCTAGCTGTGATTCTACTCACTATTTTATTGCCAGCCATAGTACCTGGTTCATAGCCATTCAATAAATGTCCAATGGGTGACTGAATGAACATTAATTTGGGGAGAATAAATACTTATGGCCCAGAAGCTGTTCAGTTGACTTTAGCATATCCTAGTTGCTAAATGCAGAAACAGAGAAGTTTCTGGAAGTATTTTGGGCTGGTGAGAAGTGAATGATTAAGAAGCCCAAACCTGCTTTGGAATTTGGTTGGGACTAAACACTTAAATTTTAACTACCTATGGCAAAACAAATCACCTAGTGCATTCTCTGAGTAAGAATTATGCTTAAATAATTTGGTTGAAGTTTAATCAGGATATTTAAGCAATTGCCTATTCCATTACGTATTTTCTAAGCCACTGATAAGTAAGTAGAAATATCTTTTGTTTGCTTATTAAAAAGCTCTTTAACATGAGTCCATTTTTCTGCTCATTAGATTTCATATTTCCTAGGGTCTCAAGATTCAGTCAAAACATAAATACATGGTATATTATGAATGTAATAACAGAAGATTAAGGAGTCTGGGATGAAAGTCACACTGACCCACAGTAGCCTTATGGTGAAGTCAATGGTAACCCATATCGTTTGATTTGGGAGGGGCTGAGCAGTCTCTTTTTTTTTACAAATAACTCCTCTCTGGATTGTTCAGTCCTTGAAATTCCACTATTTAGACTCTGGATTAAGGAATTATCTTTGTTCCAGAGTCTCCTGTTTAAAGGTAAATATTGGGTTGCCCAAAAAGTTCTGTTTAGTTTTTCCCATAAAAGACACATTTTTCATTTTCACCAACAATTTCATTGACTTGGATATTTTGAGTATGTCAGCTATCTCCCAAAATTGGAATATAGTGGGTAGAGCCAGGGGTGCTGCTAATCATCTTCCAGTGCACACAGCAAAGAATTATTTAGCCAAATGTCAACAGTACCAAGAAACTTCACAAACTGCTTTTGACATGTTCAATCAGTCACAGCACCTTCTCCCTCCACTGCACAAATCTTTATTTTTGCATTTCTGTTGTGTTTTTACCTTTCTTGAAATAATAAAACATAATATGCTGAAAATGTTGCATATTTTCTTCCATCTTCAATATTAAAATGGCTACAAAAATTCACCAATTTTGGTAAGACTTTTTTAAATGCACACTGGTATGACAGCTGTCAAAATACAATCTAGCAAAAACTTTTGAATGAAGTTAAAGACAGCTAAGCACTGCTAGAGCTATCATACAGAAAAAACTAAATGAACTTTTTGGCCAACCCGATACTTCTATGAGAGCTAAGTACTTATCAACCTGCATGACATCACTGGATGATGAAAGATCATGTTCACTGGACAAGAACAGGTCACAGAATGGCTATCTTTTGAAAGGGTGGCAAGGGTCCTGAGCAATGAATCCTGTCTGAGGGATGCAGACTGAGTGGGTCATTGAGCTAATAGACATATGAGAACCCTGGGTGTTTAGAAAATAAGATGCCAGAATACCAGGAAAGGCACTGAAAGGAGAGATACAAAAATACCACTTCAGATGAATCTTACCTACTTCCCAACCTTGCCCAGGTAGTATTTCTGCATGGACAACACATACTCTCTACTTTTAAATGCTTATCTCTCCCTACAGTATCATAAAATCCATTTATATTTTCAGCTCAGCTTCACAATATCAAGATTATTTTCTAGAAGCCCAAGAAGACTGAGGGGGAGGGATTATGCAATAGTGGGAGCCACACTAACCACCTTCCAGGACCAGTATTCATACAATTAAATCCTGAATAATCAACTGAACACTACCTGCTTTCCCTCGAATTGATGCTACCTGGAGAGAAGTATTAAAACCAAGGACAGACAGAAGAAACCACTCCACCACAACAAGACTGGTAGGGAGTGTAGAGGGGGTGTGAGAGACCAGCCAGGCTCCCACAGGCAGCAGCTGAAGTTATGGAGGGATATTTCAGCAGCCAGCTGGGTTCCCTCTGAGATGTGTGGGGTTTAAACCCCAGGCTGGGCTCCCCAGCCTACAGCACCAGAGCCAAGAAAGAAACCCTGATAACATCCATCTGTGAAAAGCAGCAGTCTTTCTTTCTTCCAAGGAGAGGTGGCTGGAAACTCAGAGCTTCTTAAAGGGCCAATGCACACAATTTTGTTTGGAGCCACTTATCCTGGGCTCTGGCAGAGGGAGGGCAGAGTGGAGTAAAGATGCTTGAGGAGAGTCTGGGGTTGGAAACTCTGGGGAGAGAAGTGTAGGAACAGCTGCCAGGATCCCTGTGCTGAGTCATTCCCCATTCTGCAAAAGCTATCTTTCTCAGGCAGAGCACTCCTCTCCAGGTGGCATCAATCCAAGGGAAAGCAATAGCCCCACCCACAGGAATTACTCTGCCCCACCCTATGGTGCTTAAGCTAGGCTGCTGATTACACCTTGAGATTATAATCACTGATCAATTTAACAGCTAAGGTCCAAAACACAAAAGAACAGCCAAAATGGAAAGACAAAGAAACAAATCCCAAATGAAAGAACAAGAAAGTTCTCCAGAAGAACTAGATGAAATGGAGGCAAGCAATTTAACAGATAGAGACTTCGAGTAATGATTATAAGGATACTCAACAGCATGAAAAAGACCAGTCAGAAATAAAGAGTGCAATATCTAAAATTTATTACTGGAAGGAATAAACAATAGGTTGAATGAAACAGAAGATTGAATCAGTAATTTGAACAACGAGGTAGAAAAAAAACATAGGAAGAGCAGCAAAAAGAAAACAGTCCCATTCACAATTGCTACAAAAAGAATAAAATACCTAGGAATAAACCTAACCAAGGATGTAAAAGACCTGTACTCAGAAAATCATAAGACACTTAAGAAAGAAAGAGAAGATACAAATAAGTGGGAGCACATACTGTGTTAGTGGATAGGAAGAAATCACATCATTAAAATGTCCATACTACCCAAAGCAATCTATATCTTCAGTGCAATTCCTATCAAGATTCCAATGATGTATTTTGCAGAACTAAAACAAATATTTAAAAAATTTATATGGAACCACAAAAAGGCCCCACATAACAACAGTGATCCTGAGAAAGAAGAACAAAGAGGAATCACGCTACCTAATATTAAACTATACTCTAAGGCCATAGCAATAAAAACAGCATAGTACTGGCATAAAAACAGATACATAGATCAATGGAACAGAATAGAGAGCTCAGAAATAAACCTACATCTTTCTAGTTAATTAATACCCAACAGAGGAAGCAAGCACTTACAATGGGCAAAACATAGTTATTACATAAATGGTGTTGGGAAAACTGGACAGATACATACAGAAAAATGAAACTAGACCACCTTCTTACCCCACACACAAGAATAAATTCAAAATGGATCAAAGAATTAAATGTTAAAGCTGAATTCAAAAAAATCATAGAAGAAAACACAGGCAGTAAAATATTGGACATGACTCATAGCAATATTTTATAGGATATATCTCCCCAGGCAAGGAAAACAAAAGGAAAAAAATAAACAAATGGGACAGAATCAAACTAAAAAGCTTTTGCACAGCAAAGGAAATCATCATAAAAATAAAAAGACCACCCACAGAATGGGAGAATATATTTGCCAATATATATGATAAGGGGTTAATATCGAAAATTTATAAAGAACTTACAAAACTGAACACACACAAAAGAATCAAACAAACGAATTAAAAAATGGGCAAAGGATCTGAACAGACACTTCTCCAAAGAGGACATACAAATGGCCCATAGACATAAAAAGATGCTCAGCATCACCAATCGTCAGAGAAATGCAAATTAAACCAAAATGAGATGTCATCTCTCACCTGTCAGAATAGTTATCATCAATAAATCAACAAACCACAAGTGTTGGCAAGGATGTGGGGAAAAGGGAACCCTTTTGCACTGCTGGTGGGAGTGTAGACTGGTGCAGCCACTGTGGAAAGCAGTATGGAGATACCTCAAAAAATTAAAAATCGGTCTACTTTTTGACCCAGTCATCCCACTTCTGGGAATATATCTGAAGGAACATAAAACACTGAATTTAAGAGAACATACGTGCCCCCATGTTCATTGCAATGTTATTTACAAATGTCAAAATATGAAAGCAGCCCAAGTGTTCATCAGTAGATGAGTGGATAAAACAATTATGGGACATTCACACACCAGAATACAACTTAGCCATAAAAAAAGAAGAAAAAATGTACCCTTTGTGACAGCATGGATAGACCTGGAGAACATTATGCTAAGTGAAATAAGTCAGTTAAAGAAAAACAAATACCATATGATTTCACTCATATGTGGAACCTAATGATCAAACTGAACTAAGAAGGAAAATTGGGACATACTCATAGATGGAGAGCACTATGAACACCAGTGGAGGGGGCGGGGAGGGAGGAGGTAGAGAGATTGAGTAAAAAGGAAAAAGGACTCATGGATATGAACAATGGTGTGGTAATTTCTCGGGGGAGGGGTGTATAAGGGGACTAAATGGTACTGGAAAAATACTATAAAGAGTATTTTTAAAAAAATAAGATAGAGGAAGGAAGATGGCGACCGAATAGGACAGAGCGTATTCCAGCTCCCATACACGTGGGTGAAAATCCTGGCAGAGCTACTGAGAAATAGCGCAATCAACTAACAGATCCATAGCATTTATGAAGTTGGGAGAGCAGTGATTGTGATGGAGGCTTAGGGTCCAGTCAGCGGCAGGTCAGTGGCAACGGGGAGTTGAGTGGAGACAGGAGCGGTGGTGGGGGAGGTGCCCGTGGCTGGGCAACCTGTTGCTGCCGCCATCAGACTGGCACCAGAGGAGTCATCCATGGGAGCCCAGACACTCAGCAGACTGGGTAGGTGACCAGCACGGGTGAGCAGCTTTCTCTCTCTCTGTCTGGGCAACGCCAGGCAGAGGTCTGTCTGCTTGAGTTTACACAGAGAGTAACAAAAGCAAAAGGCCGTGTCCGTCCTGGTACTCTCTGGTCATCAACCCGGAAGAATCAAGAGGCGCATTATTGTCACTGGTCTGGCTGGGGATTGGGCTGGGCTGAGAGTCAGGCTGTCGGGAGAGGTTTTTTGTTGTGGTGGTTGTTTTTTTTTTTTTTTTTTAAGTGAACTGAGGTGCTCTCCTGTGATGTCTTGGCTTGCTTCCCAACCAGCCTGGCAGAGAGGAAGTACCGAGCCAGAGACCGAAGGTCCCAGGCAGCCTAGCAGATGCGCAGGCACCCGCATCCCAGTCTGGTACCTGGCTGGTGTGCACTGGCAACCCAGCACACAGAGAGGTCCTGCTGCAACCAGAAAAACCCGTTTGGACGGTTTAAAACCAACAAGGAAAGTTTTTTCGTTTCGTTTTTTTTTTGGGGGGGGGGTTTGTTTGGGATTTTTGGGTTTTTTTATGTGTGTGGTGTTTTTTTTGTAATCTTATAGGTTTTTAATTTTATTATTGTTTTATCTTTCAATACTTTGATCCTCCCTTTCTTTTTTCCTGTTTTAGTCCTTCTTCTCTTCTTTCCAAATTTATTGCTTTCTCCTCCCTTCTCCTGCATTTTTTTTGTGTTGTTTTCTTTTGTTTGTTTGTTGCTTTGTATTCTTTTACCCACAAGAGACACAAACAACTGGGAACTGTGAAAAGACCAGAGCGGGATGAAAAGAGAGGGCATCTCAACAATAGAGACAGAGAGACAAAGTTCACTTTGCTATAGCAGAGAAGCCACAAGTTGCTGCATACTTGTATTATTTTTTTCTCATTATTCTCACTTCTTTTATATTCTAATAGTATCTTTGTATTCCTCCTCCTCCTTCATAGGCTCCTTAATCTTGGCTGGTTTTATTGTATTATTTGACAGGTTTCCTCTGTTCTTTCCTCCACAATGTATCTCTAATTTTCTATACCTCATGCCTCTTGTTTTCCTTTAGCACACTACCCAAAGCTCTACACCCTCTATTCAGACAGATCTCATACAGTAGGTCATATGATTGTTTCTCTAATACTACTGTAAATAATAGCTGTTCTATAAAACTGTAAATATTTCACAACAAGTCTCCCAGAACTTAGCCCACTTTACAAGTTTCTGAATTCTATTACTGAAGTAATTAACTCTACTTGCTCACAACTACATTTTTACTACTCCTTACTCTCACCTTACCTCAAAATCTGACTGTCTGCAACTTCACTGCATTCTAGTTTCAACTCACAAGTCTTCCCTCCCCAACAAGAGGCTTATCTTTTGTCCATCCTTTCCTAAAAGTGGCAAGTTGGGTTGAAGATTATGGTTAACACTATATATAGCCTAAAGATGGTCTATCTCCTCTCTACCGGCTGTGAGAGTAAATATCATAAAATACTCTTCTCTGTCATAAACCATTTTGCCTCCCACTCCAACTGATTACACACACACAAAAAAAGAAGTAGGTGGAAGCGGAGAACATCAAGATACCTGCAGCAGTCTGCACCACTGAAATTCACAGGTATTCTACCACAGAAGTTCACACCATAAACCCAGGGAGTCAGAACAGATAAATTTTAGAAGCTGAGGCTAACAAGAAGAGTCTCACAAACAATGGGAAGACAAAGAAAGACTCCCCAAATAAAAGAAAAAGCTGAAGCCTCAGAAAGAACATTAGATGAAATAGAGACAAGTCAACTATCAGATACTGAATTCAAAGCACTGGTTATCAGGAAGTTCAAAGAGCTCACAATGAGCTACCAGAAACTACAGTTGGCTACAATGATCTCACCGCAAACTATATCAATATGAAAAAGGAAATAGAAACTATCAGCAAGAGACAAGAGGAAATGAAGAATACAATTTCCGAATTGAAGAACACAGTAGAAAGTTCAAAAGTAGAATTGATAAGGCAGAAGATTGGATCAGCGAGTTGGAGGACAAAGAAGAAAATATCTTACAGAAAGAGCAAAAAAGGGAAAGGAAGCTCAGAAAAAAAGAAGAGGGATTAAGAGAAATGCAAGACAATATGAAACATAATAATATATAATAATAGGAATACCAGAAGGAGAAGAAGAAGAACAAGGGATAGAAAACCTATTTGAAAGAGTAATGAGAGAAAAAGTCACACAAATCCAGAAATCACAGAGAGTCCCAATCAAGAGGGGTCCAAAAGAGGCCCACTTCAAGACACATCATCATTAAAATGGCAAAATTCCAAGACAGAGAGAATTCCAAGACAGAGAGAAAAGAGAGAATCTTAAAGGCATCGAGGGAGAAAAAAGAAGTAACATACAAGGGAGTCCCAATAAGGTTAGGTACTGACTTCTCAATGGAAACACTCCAAGCAAGAAAAGAATGGCAAGAAATATTCCAAGTAATGAGAACCAGAGGTCTACAACCAGGGCTACTTTACCCAGCAAGGCTCTCAATCAAGATAGAAGGCCAAATAAAGAGCTTCCAAGACAAAAGAAGTCTAAAAGAATATGCCTCCACCAAACCAGTTTTACAAGAAATGCAAGAAGGACTGCTTTAAGGAAAGGAAGGAAAAGAGAGAGACAGAGAGGAACACAGGTACAAAAATGGCAAAGAATATGCACCTATCAATAATAACCTTAAACATAAATGGATTAAATGCTCCAATCAAAAGACACAGAACAGCTAATGAATAAGAAAGCATGACCCACACATATGCTGCCTACAAGAGACCCACCTCAGGACAAAAGACCATCACAGACTAAAAGTGAAAGGCTAGAAACAAATTTTCCAAGCAAACAGAAAAGAAAAAAAAGCTGGGGTAGCAATTCTCATATCAGACAAAATAGACTTCAAAAAAAAAAAAAGGCTCATAAAGAGAGACCCAGAAGGTCACTTCATTATACTCAAGGGAAGAATCCACCAAGAAGATATTAACATTCTAAATATATATGCACCCAACATAGGAGCACCCAAATATATAAAGGAAATCTTAGAGGATTTCAAGAAAGATATTGACAGCAAATCAATTACATTAGGGGATTTGAACACCCCACTATCAAAAATGGACAGATCTTCCAAACAAAATATCAACAAAGATATTGCGGCATTAAACAACACCCTAGAGGAAATGGAATTAACTGATATATATATAGAGCCTTTCATCCCAAAGAAGCTAAATACACATTCTTTTCAAATGCACATGGAACATTTTCAAAAATAGACCACATGATAGGACACAAAACGAGCCTAAAAAAATTCAAGAAAGTTGAAATCATACCAAGCATCTTCTCTGACCACAAGGGACTGAAATTGGAAACCAACTCCAAGGAAAAAACACAAAACACCCAAAATGATGGAGACTTAATGGTCAGTCATACTGAATGGTATGACTGAATGGTACGTTTATCCTATTAAACAATGAATGGGTCAAGAATGAAATTAGGGAACAAACCAAAACATTTCTGGAAACAAAGAAAAGTGATCTCACAACAACCCATAACTTATGGGACACAGCGAAGGCAGTCCTGAGAGGGAAGTTTATAGCAATATAGGCCTGCCTAAAGAAGATAGAAATATTTCAAACAATCAACCTAACCCTATGCCTGCAAGAACTTGAGGAACAACAATGAAGACAGCCCAGAGCAAGCAGAAGGAAGGAAATAACCAAGATTAGAGCAGAATTAAATGACATAGAAACTAAAAGCACAATTTTAAGGATCAATGAATCCAGGAGTTGGTTCTTTGAGAAGATAAACAAAATAGACAAGCCTTTAAGTAGGCTCATCAAGAAAAGAAGAGAAGCCCTAGCTGGTGTATCTCAGTGGATTGAGCGCGGGCTTGCGAACCAGACAATCGCGGTTCGATTCCCAGTCAGGGCATATGCCTGGGTTGCAGACCTGTTCCCTGCAGGCCAGTTCCCAGCAGGAGATGCACAAAAGGCAACCATACATTGATGTTTCTCTCCCTCTCTCCTTCCCTTCCCCTCTGAAGATAAATAAATAAAATCTTTAAAAAAAAAGAAAAGAAGAGAGAAGACACAAATAAACACAATCAGAAATGAAAGAGGAGAGATTACAACTGATACCACAGAAATAGAAGGGATTGTAAGAATCCCACTTCATATCCCACTATGAAGAACAGTATGCCAAGAAATTTGAAAACCTAGGGGAAATGGACACATTTCCAGAAAAATACAATCTTCCGAAACTCAATGGAAAAGAAGCAGAAAACCTGAACAGACCAATAACAGCAAATGAAATTGAAGCAGTAATCAAAAAACTCCCATCACACAAAAGTCCTGGTCCAGATGATTTAACAGCAAATGAAATTGAAGCAGTAATCAAAAAACTCCCATCACACAAAAGTCCTGGTCCAGATGATTTCACAGGAGAATTCTACAAAGCATTTAAGGAAGAGCTAACCCCTATTATTTTTTTAAATTTTTTAGAGAGAGGGGAAGGGAAGGAGAAATAGAGGGAGAGAAACATCAATTCATGGCTGCCTCTCATGTGTTCCCCACTGGTGACCCAGCCTGCAACCCAGGCATGTGCCCTGACTGGGAATTGAACCAACAACCCTTTGGTTCACAGGCCCATGCTCAATCCACCAAGCTACAGCAGCCAGGGCCTAACCCCTATTCCTCACAGACTATTCCAAAAATTTCAAAAGGATGGAAAACTCCCAAACTCTTTTTATGAAGCCAGCATCATCCTATTTCCAAAACCAGATAGAGACACAACAAAGAAAACTTCAGGCCAATATCGCTGATGAACAAAGATGCTAAAATCCTCAACAAAATATTGGCAAATAGCATCCATCAATATATCAAAAAGATCATACACCATGACCAAGTGGGATTCATCCCAGGGATGCAAGGATGGTTCAACATTCATAAATCAGTAAATGTAATACATCACATAAACAAAAGCAAAGACAAAAACCACATGATCATATCAATAGATGTGAAAAAAGCTTTTGATAAGGTTCAGCACCCATTTATGATAAAAACACTCAGCAAAGTGGGAATAGAGGGAGCATTCCTCAATATAATAAAGGCCATATATGAGAGACCTACAGCCAACATCATACTCAATGGGAAAAAACTAAAAGCTTTTCCACTAAGATCAGGAAGAAGACAAGGATGACCACTTTCACCACTTCTATTCAATATAGTATTGGAAGTTTTAGTCACAGCAATCAGGCAAGGAAAGGAAATGAAGGGCATCCAAATAGGAAAGGAGGAAACAAAACTGTCACTGTTTGCAAATGACATGATAGTGTACATGGAAAATTCTATACACTCTGCCAAAAAACTGCTTGACCTAATAAATGAATTTATCAAAACAGCGGGATACAAAGGCAATAACCAGAAATCAAAGGCATTTTTGTATAGCAACAATGAAACAGCAGAAGCAGAAATCAAGAAAAAAAAATCCCATTTGATATAGCAACAAGAAAAGTAAAATACCTAGGAATAAACCTAACCAAGGAGGTAAAAGTCCTGTACTCAGAAAACTACACAACGCCAAAGAAAGAAATTAAGGAACACAAACAAATGGAAACATATACCATGTTTGTGGATTGGAAGAATTAATATCATCAAAATGTCTATACTACCCAAAGTAATTTACAGATTCAATGCAATACCTATTAAAGTACCAATGGCATATTTAACAGACATAGAACAAACACTTCAAAAATTTATATGGAACCATAAATGACCCCGAATAGAAGCTACAATTTTGAGAAAGTAGAACACAGTCGGAGGGATCACAATACCCGATACCAAACTATATTACAAGGCCACTATAATCAAAACAGTCTGGTACTGGCATAAAAACAGGCACATAGACCAATGGAACAGAACAGAGAGCCCAGAAATCAACCCAAGTCTCTATTGGCAACTAATATTCAACAAAGGGGGCAGTGACATAAAATGGAGTAAAAATAGCCTCTTCAAGAAATGGTGTTGGGCTCTGGCTGATGTATCTCAGTGGATTGAGCACGGGCCTGTGAACCAAAGGATTGCTGTTTGATTCCCAGTCAGGGCACACGCCTGGGTTGCAGGCCAGTTCCCATCAGGGGATGCATGAGAGGCAATCATACGTTGATATTTATCTCCCTGTCTCCTTCCCTTCCCCTCTAAGGATAAATAAATATAATCTTTAAAAAAATGGTGTTGGGAGAAATGGACAGCTACATGCAAATAAATGAAACTTGAGCACCAACTTACACCATACACAAATATAAATTCAAGGTGGATAAAAGATTTAAATATAAGCTGTGACACCATTAAAGTCCTAGAGGAGAACACTGGCTAGAAAATCTCAGATATTTCATGCAGCAACATTTTTACTGATATGTCCCCTAGAGCAAGGAACATAAAGGAAAGAATAAACAAATGGGGTCTCATCAAAATTAAAAGCTTCTGCATGGCTAAAGAAAACAGTATTAAAATAAAAAGAAGGGGACTTCCGCCAAGATGGAGGCATAGGTGGATGTGCCGTGCCTTCTCACACAACCAAATTTAGAGAAAACTAAATATTAGCAACAGAAAACACAGCCAGAACACGGAAAATTGAACTTTTCGGAAGTCCGTTAACAACAAATTCTTCAGCCTGACCGGTAAGGGGTGAAACCAGCAGCTGGTGAGGGGTTGCACAGGAGGACTTGGTCAGAGGGACTCAGGCGTGGAATCCAGACGCGCAGAATCCAGGCGCAGGGTTGGACCTAGTGAGCCACTAGGCGAGCCACCAGGCAAGCGACCGCGGAGGAGACAGCGGGGAAGCGGTGCTGCGTGTTGACTGTGGTCGCCCATTTTTGCGTGAGCGGACAGGCGAGGGAGTGGGTGGTTGGACCGGGGCCTGGCGGGTCCCCGCGGCAAGCAGCAGTGGAGGGCGCCGCCATTTCCCTGCTCTGACCACGCCCCCACATACAGCATCACAACCCAGCGACCTGGGAGTCCAGGGCTCCTCTCCGCACACTTAAAGGGCGGGAACAGACCAACAATGGCTCAAGAAGATCTCAAAGCCCCAGAGCCTATAAATCTAAGCGATGAAGAAATAGCAAAACTCTCAGACGCACAGTTTAAAACACTGGTCATCAGGATCCTCATAGAACTGGTTGATTATACCGACAAATTAGACAAATATATGAAGGCGAAACTAATTGAAATGAATGGAATTGCACAGGACACCAATAGCAATGAAAAGGAAACTGGGACTCAAATCAATGGATTGGACCAGAAGAAAGCAAATAATGGCCAAACAGAAAAGAGTCCAGAAGCAAGAATTCAAAGAAATGAGGAGAGTCTCAGGAACCTCAAGGACATCTTTAAACGCTCCAACATCCGAATTATAAGGGTACCAGAAGGGGAAAAGGCACAGCCACCAGTGGAAAACTTATTTGAACAAATAATAAAGGAGAATTTTCCCAATCTGGCAAAGGAAATAGACTTCCAGGAAATCTAGGAAGCTCAGAGAGTACCAAAGAAGTTGGACCCAAGAAGGAACACACCAAGGCACATCATAATTACATTAGCCAAAATTAAAATGAAGGAGAGAATCCTAGAAGCAGCAAGAGCTAAGGGGACAGTCACCTACAAAGGAGTCCCCATCAGACTGTCAGCAGATTTCTCAAAAGAGACCTTACAGGCAAGAAGGGGCTGGAAAGAGGTATTCCAAGTCATGAAATCCAGAGACCTACAACCAAGATTGCTCTATCCAGCAAAACTTTCATTTAGAATGGAAGGACAGATAAAGTGCTTCTCAGATAAGATCAAATTCAAGGAGTTCATCATCACCAAACCCTTATTATAGGAAATGTTAAAGGGACTTATCTAAGAAAAAGAAGTTAAAGAAACATGAACAGTGAAAGGACAACAAACTCACAGTTATTAACGACCACACCTAAAACGAAAGCAAACTAAAAGGACAGCTAGATCATGAGTGGAAACATAGAAATGAAGATCTCAAGGAGGGTTAGCAACAGGGGAGTGGGAGGAGGAGATGGGGGGAGAAGGTACAGAAAATAAGTAGCATAGACAGTAGATAGAAAATAGATGGGGGGGCAAGAATAGCATGGGAAATATAGAATCTAAAGGACTTGAGACACATGGTCATAAACTAAAGGGGGGTAATGGGGGATGGGGGGTAGGGTGGAGGGGAATGAAGGGGGGAATAGAACAACTGTAACAGCATAATCAATAAAAAAATTTAAAAAAATAAAAATATAAAGAGAACCAACTCTGTGGGAAAATATATTTGCCAATGATACCTCAGACAACAATTTAATCTCCAAAATATACAAAGAACTTACACAATTCCACTCTAAGAAGATAAGCAACCCAATTAAAAAATGCACAAAGGACTTGAACAAACACTTTTCCAAGGAGAACATACACAGGATCCAGAGACACATGAAAAGATGCTCAGTATGGCTAGCTATCAGAGAGATGAAGATTAAAACCACAATGAAATAGCACTTTACACTGGTCAGAATGGTCACCATAAACAAATCAACAAACAAATCTTGGAGAGGTTGTGGAGAAAAGGGGACCCTAGTTCACTGTTGGTGGGATTGCAGACTGGTACAACCACTATGGAAAACAGTATGGAATTTTCTCAGAAAACTAGAAATGGATCTGCCTTTTGACCCAGCAATTCCACTGATAGGATTGTATCCTACAAACCCTGAAAACAACAATCCAAAAGATCCTATGCACCCCAATGTTCATATCAGCATGATTTACAGTAGCCAACTGCTGGTAGAAACCTAGGTGCCTGTCAGTAAATGAATGGATCCAAAAACTATGGTACATTTACAGAGTGGAATTCTATGCAGCAGAAAGAAAGAAGGAGCTTCTACCCTTTGCAACAGCATGGATGGAAGTGGAAAGCATTATGCTAAGTGAAATAAGCCAAGTGGAAAAGACAAATAGCATATGATCTCACCTTTAACAGGAACCTAAACAACAAAACAAGCAAGCAACCAAAATATAACCAAAGACACTGAAATAGAGAACAGGCTGACAATGGCCAGAGGGGAGAGGAGAGGGAATTTCAGGGGAACAGGGAAAGAATTTACAGGGACAAGTATAAATGGAAACATGGACAAAAACTAGGGGGGTTTGGAAATGTAAGGGAGGTGGGGAGGTCTGGGACTTGGCCTGGGATGGGAGTAAAAGACAGAAAATTGTACATCAACAACATTTTTTAAAAAAGCATTTACATAAAAAAACGGGGGAAAATAACTGAATAGACCCTCGTCTAAGGAATACATACAGAGGGCCCAGAGACATATGAAAAGATGCTCAGCATCACTAGCTATCAGAGAGATGAAAATTAGAACCACACTGAGATACCAGTTCACATTGGTCAAAATGGCCATCATAACCAAATCAATAAACAACAACTTCTAATGAGGTTGTGCAGAAAATGGAACCCTAGTGCACTGTTGGTGGGCATGTAGACTGGTGCAGCCACTCTGGAAGACAGTATGGAATTTCCTCAGAAAACTAAAACTGGAATTGCCTTTTGGCCTGTAAGTTCTCTTGCTGGGAGTATACCCTAAGAATTCTGAAATACCAATCCAAAAGAACCTGTGCACCCCAATATGCATAGCAGTACAATTTATAATAGCTGGGTGCTGGAAGCAACCCAAATGCCCATCAGTAAATGAGTGGATAAAAAAAAACTGTCATACATTTACATGATGAAATACTATGCAGCAGTAAGAAAGAAGTACCTCCCATCCTTTGCAATAACTTGGATGGATCTGGAGAGCATTTTTCTAAGTGAAATAAGCCAGGCAGTGAAAAACATATACCATATAATCTCAACTATGAGTGCAACCTGATCAATGAAACAAACAAAGAAGCAAAATAACAACCAGAGACATTGAAATAAAGAACAAACTGACAGAAACCACAGGTGAGGTGGGAGGGGATAATGGGAGGAAAAGGGGGAAGGGCTGTCAAGGAACATGTTATAAAGGACACACAGACAAAGCCAAAGGCAGAGCATGGATCGCATGAAAGGTGAGAGGTGGGGATGGCTGTGTTGGGGCAATGGTAGGAGGAAAATAGAGACAACTCATTGCACTTGAACAACAATAAATAAAAAGATTCACTTTAGAAGGAAGTCAACACAGAAAATTCATACTGAATGATCCCACTGATATGAAGATAAGGCAAAGCTCTTGATAGAAAACAAACTGGTGTTTAAATCTAGGGCCAGGGTGTTGGTAGGATTGCACAAAGGGGCATAGGAAATGTTTTGGGATGATGGAAATGCTGTATAAGGAGTGTCCAACCTTTTGGTGTTTCTGAGACACACTGGAAGAAGAAGAGTTGTTTTTGGTACAACATTAAATGCATCGTGATACATAATGACAAAAAAATCTCACAATGTTTTAAGGAAATGTATGATTTTGTGTTGGGTCATATCTGTAGCCATCCTATGACACATGTGACCTGCAGGCCACAGAATGGACACCCCTGCTTGTGGGGGTTTTATGGGTATATACCATGGCAAAACTCATCAACCTGTACAGTTGAAATAGGTGCAGTTTATTGTATATAAAGTAAATGTCAATAATATTGCTTATAGGAAATTTACTGCAGGATCATTAAAGAAAGATTTTATTGAATATTGTTTATTGAACATTACGATAAGATTTAAAATCTGATTGATTACACAAATGAAAACATCTGCCTGTACATTTCTGCAAGGTGAGATGTGGATGAAATATGATCAATGGAGAAGCTTTTTAACAGGTAAAGAAGAGGTGATATCAATGCATTTTAGTTAATGTTTAACTTATAGGAATGATATCTCTTTATTAATGTGGAATTACCCCAACCGTAAAACAAGTTCAGATTATCTAAAGTTGATCTTAAGTGTTCATTTAGAACAGTTTTCTAATCTGACCCTTCCAAAATAGATAGCATGAGACCCAGTGATAACACAATAGCTCATTCAAAGCTAAATTGTACATCACCTATGATATTAACATTTTGTATTCACTAAATAAAAATTGTATTTGGAATTGTTTGTGTATTACTTTGAATTTAAAAATTGGGTTATTTAAAAAATTGCTATGCTCAGATATTGAATAGCAGGGTGGTTCCTTGGGAAATCTAATATGATAAATGAAGCACTAATTTTAAGACCTAGGTTTAAATGTTATGTATCAATCAATATGTACCCTTTACATAATCTCCTCTAGAATTTTTAATGAACTATAGAAATAATCCCTGAAAGTATAGTCTTTCCTCTGGAATTTTTAAAGATTTTTTCTAATCTGTGAGGTGGTGATGGTGAATTCTTTTCTTTGTAGTCAATGTGGAAATGAGAAGCCCTGAACTAATCCTGGAAATAATACTGAATCCAATTAAAGCCACCTTATCATGTGTGCATGTGGACTGTAATAGAGAGTAGATAAAATACAGAAATAAGGTTTTATAAAATACTACACAGATGTTGCAAAAACACTTTCAAATAAATCAGAAATCAATTGTCATTAGTTATGCTTATGTGTTAGTGAAAGTGTTAGTACTCTTCACTAGCAATGGAGGAATCCTTGCATTTATTTAGTGGTTATCTTGAACCTGTTTATTTTGGCTTGATGGTAGAAGCACCTTGTTGGAAGAGGGTTGGTCAAATGCAGGGAGGGAGGTTAGTGGGCAATTGGTTAGGTCAACTAAATTCTAAATGCCAGTAATGGGTTCCTTAACCTAACAACACTGTACTTAGGCTACCAGCCTATGTCTTATTCACTTGCTTTTCCTCATCACCCACAATCTCAAGCTCGGACTCCAGCTTGGGCTCAGCCTCTGGCTCCAACATGATTTCAACTTCAAGCACCTGGGCAGGCTCAGGTCCTGGGGCAGGCTCCTGGGCAGGATCCACGGAAGGCTCAGGCTTGGGGATAGACCCTGGATCTGGCCCCAGAATGGTGCTGAAGTCAGTCTCATAGAAGGAAGGATGCAGCGTTGCTTTTACTTGGATAACATCTTCAGATGGTGTTGTCTCGAACTCTGTGCCTGTGTTTATCTTTGCCATTGGTCTGCAGGAAGAAGGCCCAAGAAAGACCAAGTTAGGGTTTGACATTTCATATGGGGCCACAGGCTCTGTAGATTTAGCAACCACAGATCCATCCCCATCTGTTCAGGAACTCTGTGATTTCTGATATTCTTACCTACTGTTAGACCACTCCATTTTGGGTGCAGAAAGGTTATGTCTCAACAACATCATGAGAGTTCAAGAGAGAAAAAACTATTGTTTAAAATGTAGGGAAAATATAAAGATGAAAAGATTTAAATATCTAGTAAGGTCTTTGAGGGCCAAATCCACAGCTCGGGTGCATCTCCCACTTCATCTAGCACAACTCTTGCATCTGTTTGTTGTCTAAAACATAACTGTGGAAGCATAGAAATGGAGGGATGAACACATGAATGAGTGTGAGGTACATTCAAAAAGAAATAGCAGAGTGGTCAAGAGCATGAGCTCTGGGCATGGTCGTGTGACATAGGCACTTCTTCCTTCATGTACCCCTTGTTCCAAAACATATTAAAAATTATATTTTATGACTGTTGGTAAAAATACAAGCATACTAATATGATACATTAAATAATTTTTCTTAGACCTAAAAGAGTTATTGTGGTAAAAGAAGTTGGTATAAATTGCTTAGAGTAGTTTCGCACATAGTGCTCAGTAAATGGTACCCATCATGACTCTTTTATAAAAGCAGTGAGAATAAGCAGAATGATATCCTTAATATCTTATGCTAAAAGGAATGCTTGGGAAGAGATAACTGATAGACATACCTGAGAAATGTCTATATTCAAGTAAAGTCAACAAAATAAGGTCTTACTCGAGTTCTGTGGTGGTTTTAGAACTTCTCTTCCTTTCCTTCCCCTTTGCCTTTGCCTTGCTCCTTGCAAAACACACCACAGAGGTGATAATGGCAGCACCCACTAGGGAACCCACCAAGGCCCCAACAATGATTCCAACTTCTGGATCTGCAGGATACAAACAGCTGGTTAGTAAGCTGGAACATATTGTCTCTGCCTCAGACATGTGTTTTTGTGACCAGTGGGAAATATTTGGGGCATTCATAGCCTAGGAAAGAGACTTGTATAGGTAGGGAGAATGTAAACCCCTAGAACTCTGCCAGTTGGACTCAAGGGGAAGAAAGATGGCTAGGTCAACTATATAGCTTACCTATTCACATTTCCACACATAAAGAAAAAAAAATATGCCAACTTGGGGGAGGTGGGGTCACTTTCAAAATGAGGTTTGGAGAAGTGAGTTTTCAGTGGTCATTTGCTTAGTCAATGAGAGAGACACCATGCAGCTGCATTCTGGTGACCAGAGAAATGACCTCTGTTACAGGCAGGGGCATTTCGCCAGGTTTTCCCAGATAATAAGTCAAGTAGGTCCCTAAAACATTCTCTCTCACAGATTCTATGCTCACCGTGGAGCCTCATTCATTCTGGCCACTGGAAAGGGATATGCCAATTCCATAAACTGGTTTATTAGATGAGTCGATGGAAAAGCTTAATGAGTGAGATGATTCACATGAGCATCAGATCTTAAAGCACTAAAGTATTTTCCCAAAAAGGCTATGTCTGGGTTCTAGGAGGGCTCATCTCCATCTACCTCTCTTCAAATAAGAACAGACACCTTTTTTTTTAAAAAAAAAAAAAAGAAAATTTCTTTATTTACTTTCAGAAAGGGGAAGGGAGGGAGAAAAAGAGGGAGAGAAACATCAATGTGTGGTTGCCTCTCAAGTGCCCCCTACTGGGGACCTGGCCTGCAACACAGGCATGTGCCCTGATAGGGAATGGAACCAGCGACCCTTTGATTTGTAGGCTGGCACTCAATCCACTAAGCCACACCAGCCAGGGCAAGAATGGACATCATATAGTTTTAGACTAAAGGCTAGTTGAATTGCCTGATAATTCTTTCAACGTTTTATGACTAAAGGAATACATGTGAATAATTTAGAAAGTAAAACAGTTCTATTAGACTTCTAATGGAAACAAAAATAAAAACAAAACAAACAAAAAACACCAGTCCCCCATCTCTGAGTCACATTCACTAAAGAAAACCATTTTTAACTCTTTTTTTTAACCTTCTGAAATTTGCCCGCAAGTTCCTGTTATGCTTGTTCTAATATTCCCAGCCTTTTCCAATTTTGGTAATTTTCTATTGACTTCCTACTTTGGAAGTTGAAGATTTAATCTCTTATACCATTCCTCTTACACTTTGCCACATTCTTCTTATGTAGACAGGTTGTAGTTAAATTCAAGTTTGCAGTATTATGACTATGTGAATATTATCCACAGCTACAGAACACAGTATTACTATGGTCCTCTCTAGTACAACATTTAAAAATATTATTAGATTACTAATTGCTTCATTTGGGATTTTTTAAAATGTGTTATTGCTAGTCCCCAAGACTTCCAGTAAAACTATTGAACTCCTTTCAACAGATTCAAACATGTCAGATAATCTATAAGAATTTAAAAATTTTTTTCTCTCAGGGATATCCTTTATGGAGCCCCCCTGTATTGACTGGTTGCCTTCTTGCTCTACTGTCATTCTTTAATCTTGTTTTACCTTTGTTCCTATTTTACAGTTAAAGAAACAAACTGCAAGTTCCTTCAAGACCCAGCTCAAGAAGTACTTCATTGGTAAAGTTGCCCTGGTTCTATAACCATAATTGTTTCTTCTTTGATGTCCTATAGACACTCTGCAGACCTCTATTATAGCATTTAACACATTTTAGTGTTTGTTCATACCTCTAGCTAAACTATGAGCTCCTTGATTGTAAGGCATATATGTTATTAATCTCTGTATCTCCATCACCTAGGATATTCCCTGGCATATAGTAGATATTCAGTGAATATTTAAGGAAGTCAGGGAGGGAGGGAGGGAACCAAATGACAATACTGGAAAGAGAATTCAAAAGGAAGTGAGGTTCAAGTAGAAATCCTAGGAATTTTCCCATCTGCAGTATGACTGTACCCCTAGAAAGGCAAAACAGGTGAAACAGGACTGAGGAAGATCTAGAAAAAAAAAAAAAACAGCAGAAATGGCTGAAAGGACTGGGGGCAGACTGAGATCACAGAAAGGACAGACCAAAAAGGTAAGGTTTCTTCATTTTGAATAAAAATAGCTGAAAGTGCCTTAGCTGGTTTGGCTCAGTAAATTGAGTGTCAGCCTGGGAACAAAAGGGCCACCAGTTTGATTCCCAGTCAGGGCACATGCCTGGGTCTCAGACCAGGTTCCCAGTAGGGAGTGTGTGACAGGCAACCACACACTGATGTTTCTCTTCATCTCCCTCTCTCTCAAAAATTAAAAAAAAGTAACTGAAAGTGACATAAGAATGCAGGTGTAGTCTGGAGTTGGAAAATGTTTGGTTTAGGACAAAAGGAAGAAAGCTGGGCTTCATAGGAGACTAATGATCTAATGGAACTGGCCACCTGTGTTTTGTATAGATTAAGACCACAGATTCAAAGTAAGTTAGAAAAAATGAATAGATCCTAAGTGTTAAATGATTTTTGAGAGATGTTGCAAGATGTCCCTTATGGGAACTTGCCCTTGATTGGCCCATTTTGACAGTTCCAGGTCCTGGAGTCCATGCTTAATAACTAAGCACCTTTGAACTAGAAAGTCGAGGTTTAAAGACATCCTGGAACTGCCGGTTACTAACTGGATGACCTTGGGCAAATCACTTACCTCCCTGAATTCAGTTTCCTTTCAGTAAAGTGAGGCTAACAATATATTCAGCCTCTTAGACAGGGTAGTTGGAGGATCAAGTGAGGCAATGCTCACAGTACTTGGCTGAGTGGTACATAATTTGTGCTTCACTAACATTGGCTACTATGACTGTAGGTATGTTTTTACTCCCATTATTATTAGAGGCAGATCTTAACAAATTAGTTAAGAACTGGAAAGTTTTTGAGCTCCCTATTTGATGTAGATTGCTACAGTTTCACCTGGGTTTACCAACAGCATAACAGAAAATTTAGCTCGGGACTATCAATGAGGCTGTTTTATTTATTATATAGTAATTCTTACTTTCTAGAGAATTTTGAGGGTTAAACAAACTTATTTTTATAAACACCTTAGGGAAGTGTGTGACACATATTAAGTATAGTGTAAGCATTAGATATAGGGATGGTAATTCATGAAATTAACCTATAAAGCACCAAAATGTCCAGAGAAGCAGGAAGGACAAACTAGGACTATTTAAATTACTTGGTTGGCAGGCCCGCAATATTTGACTTAAAGCTGTATGATCAACTCACGTGAAACAGTTAGATCGATTTCACAGGAGCTATTGCCAAGGATGTTGGTTGCAGTGCACTGGTAATAACCTTGTTCAAAATTGGTCAGATTTCCAAAAACCAAAGTCCCGGTTGCTGGATCTGTCAAGACCAGGAAATAGACTTTTGAAATCTCTTATGTGGGTAGAGATCATGTTAATGTAGCAGATCATTCATTGCCAACCCACTTCCTCACATTGGCCTTCCTTTTTTGATATATCCTTATGACTATTCCAAAGTAGCCCAGCTTGGACCACACCATTCTCTCCATACCCACCACCTCTTAGGCAAAACCAGGCCTGACTTCTAGAAGATGGGGACAAGGCCAGAGTACAATCATCTCGTTAAGAGACAGATATTATTTTTATATCCCCTCCCAGAAAAATAGAAGATTGAGCTCTAGAGATGAACAGCCAGTAACATACATGCTATTAGCCACCACACATACCATATACCTTGCCAAGGGCTGCTGAGAGCTATACTTACCAAAGCTTTCTTTCACTGGAATGATGTCTCTTCCTTCAAGTTTATACCAGTGGTACACAGGAGAAGGTGTTCCGAGCACCGAGAGGCAAGAAAGAGATATAGGTTGGCCAGTTTCTGGTATTCCTTGAATGCTGCAAAAGGGCTTAGAAGGTTTTACTGTAAAACAATGACAAACAGTAAAAATCATGTTAGATGAATGGCAGTCTGTAACCATTGTAGTCACTGACTCCCTCTTGTTTTGAGGAACGTCTGCTTAATTAAAAAACAAAATCTTTAGCACTTGTTTTGACAGTATTCTATTTGTACCACCAGGTGGGAGTAGAGTGCTTCAGATACAAGGACCTTTCAGTCACCAGTTAATGTTCCAATAGCATCTCTTCCATCTACCTCCTTCCTTGATTTATAACCATGAATTTTTATATTGTGTCTTAAAACATGGCTTTAATAAAACAACCAAATATAAGCAAACACTAAACAACTACAAGCATAGTTAATACTCTCGAAGCACAGCTGTAAATGAAAATACTTTGAGATAACCTGTTATTTTTTTCTGTTAAAAATTGTTATATAAATGCCATATTTTTCTTTTTTCTTTTTATATAAGAGTCATTTTGGCATTTGTTCTTCTTGGGTAAACCACATGGTTTGAATTTACCAGTGTCACTCATTGGTAGGGGAAGCCCATTTGTTGAGAGTGGTGCTACAGAGCATTGAAATCTTTATTCATTTTTCACTCTAGGACAAACACATACTTGAGGGCCTTATGTGTGCCTGGCATTGGAATAGGCACTAGGGATTCAAAAGTAATTCTGACACAGTTGTGAAGTGGAGTGGGGAAGTGGTGAAAGAGAAACATGTAGCTTGGAGGGTGTTGTATCTCATGTATTTTATACCGAGAGCAGGAGGACCACAGAAGGAATTTAAGTAGGGAAGAGATGATGGTCGTTTTAACGTTTTACTTGGATCACTCTGACTCTGGAGTTCCTAAACCAAGGGAGAGGAGAAGACATATTTAAGAGGTATTAACAAGTCAACAACACTTGGTGACTAAGTAGATATTGGGCATGAGGAAGAAGGTGGGGTCAGTGGTGATCCCCAACTTTCTGATTTGAACAGATGGTACATGAACTTGGCCTCATCTCCTGAGATAATATAGGAGGAAGAGCAGGTTTTCAGGGAAAGAGAGGAAAAAGGGGTGAAGATGAGTTCAGTTTGGATTTTTAAACCCTCCAAACATGTAGATTTTCTAATTAGACCTTAAATCTCCAGATTTCCCAGCTCTTTGCTCTTAATTGAAAGGTAACAGTTAAAAACACAGCTCTGGATCCACACAAAATCCTGGCTTTGCAACTTTACCATAGATGTGTTTAGGCAAGTAGCCTAAGAGAAAAAACCTCAATTGACTCATCTATAAAATGTGAAGAAGAGATTATCTGTGCTCCAGCTAATGCAAATACATTGTATTTATATAATTAAAATTATGTCTATAGAGCCTTGCACATGGAGTTGCTCTTGGCCATAGGCAGGACTAATTTCTGCTGCCACATTTTAAAGCATGCTACTGAAGTTAATCTTCCAATCTAAGATTCTAGTCCTCTGTACACGTGAGCAAGAATACAGATGGATAGAGCTGTAACTCTCTGAAACACTTCACCATTCCTATTTTTAAACAGTTGTATTTTAATTAAAAGAAATATTTTCCTACTTACCCCTTTATTATTTCTACTGATTTTCTCAGATGGGTATAATGCACTGTATTTGCCCACCCTAATTTAAGCAGAAGTCCATTGTAGATTTAGATACTGCATTTTTTCTTTGTCTTTTTTTTTCATTTTTTAATGTAATTATTGTTCAAGTACAGTTTTCTGTCTTTTACACCCATCCCAGCCTACCCCCCAGTGCTTCCCACCTCCCTCCCATTTCCACCCCCCCCCCCCTTAGTTTTTGTTCGTGTGTCCTTTATACTTGTTCCTGTAAACCCTTCCCCTTTTCCCCTGAAATTTTCTCCCCTCTCCTCTCTGGACACTTTCAGCCTGTTCTCTATTTCAGTGTCTTTGCTTGCATGTTTGTTTTGTTGTGTAGGTCACTAATAAAGGTGAGATCATATGGTATTTGTCTTTCACCGCCTGGCTTATTTCACTCAGCATAATGCTTTCCACTTCCATCCATGCTGTTGCAAATGGTAGGAGCTCTTTCTTTCTTTCTGCTGCATAGAATGCCATTGTGTAAATGTACCATAGTTTTTGAATCCATTCATTTAATGATGGGCACTTAGGTTGCTCCCAACTCTTGGCTATTGTAAATTGTGCTGCTATGAACATTGGTGTGCATAGGTTCTTTTGGATTGGTGTTTCAGGGTTCTTAGGATATAATCCCAGCAGTGGAATTGCTGGGTCAAAAGACATATTCATTTTTAGTTTTTTTAGAAAACTCCATACTGTTTTCCATAGTGGTTATACCAGTCTGTAATCTCACCAACAGTGAACTAGGGAGATACTGCATTTTTTTAACATGGTGATGTTATAGCTTTTACAGCAGAATGGATCAATTTAAACAGAAAATTAAGTGGGTTGTTTTTATCATGGTGTTTTAATACCAGAACTTGAACTAATGATGGGGGAAAAAAACCTGAATGGCTTGCATTCATTTCTTGAGCCCAGAATGAAACCCAAATAGGCATTTTCTATTTATTTATTTTGCTGAACACATTTTTCCACTTTTTTAAAATTAACAAAACAGCGTATGTTCCATGTTCATTCTAACCATGTTCCAAACCTATACATTTTCTAAAACTACTACATCGGGATTGAATTGACACTTCATTCAGTTAGAGTCCCCAGCAGAACCTAGATATTTACTGCCAAAGCCATTGATCTACAATTTACCTTTATTGCTTTCAACAGAATTGGAGAGGCTTACCTCAGAAAATAAATGAAAATGTTTCAGCATGTTCTCAAACCTTCTCTAAATTCATCATTTTCTTTTTACATGCCAAATTCCAGAAGGAAAACGATGCTAATTCCAAAGGCATACAAAATAATTATTCAAACTTGTGCTGAGCTTTTTTTCATCAATTCACTTTCTAAGTCTGTCTTACCTAATGGAAGTCTGCCAAATGTATGGTTATCCAAATCACCTGGGTCTTCGCTCATTGCTGTTTCCTTCACCTAAATCATATCCTAACACCTCAGCCTCCTTTCTACCTTGTATACTCTTGCATATTCTTCAACATTCAGTGTAAAAGTCACTTTCTCCAGGAAGCCTTCTTCAGTTCCCCCACACAGCTTTTAGCCCTTTCCTCTGTCTCTCTCAGCTCTCTTCTCCTACCTCCATGGTATGTTTTTGTCATATGAGTGTATTTGCCTTCCTCACTAGACTCTGAACTTTTGAAGGGCTTAGACTTTACCTTTTAAATCTTTCCATCTCCATTGCCTAGCTCAGTAACTGGACACGTGCTCCAGGTTTGTCCAAATGACCTTATGCATGAACAATTGAATGCATGGAATCAATCAAGGTCCACTACTGGGTAACAAAATATCTCTAAAAGATGCATGCTAGGAAAAGCAACTTTTAAAGAAATATCGGCACTTCTTCCCACAATTGGCCTCCTTTACCCACCTGTCCCAACTGTGTCCTGACCTTCAGTGGGGGTAAGCAGAACAGGCATTCATATACAATGGAATTTGAGAATTATAAATGACCTTAGTAATTTTTAGAGAAAATTATCAGTCTCAAAATTTCCAAAACCATTAATTTGTAGAATGCTTCTGTTCTTAACCCAATTAGTAAAAACAGAATTTTTGAGAGTTCCCAAACAAACAAGGAAATCCACAGACACTTCTGCCTCTTGCCTTTCCTGAATCCTGGATGCTTCAGGAAAGAAAAGTCGGGACACAGTTATTGCAGGAACAACTTACCCAAAGACTCATGGGAAAGAACAACTCAGAGAGAAGATAATCCTCACCTTTTTATGGAAGTTGATTCGGGATTCTCTGAACTCTCAATTTAATAATATTAACCTCTCTGTCTAACTAATTCAGGACTATTTCCAAGCTCAGAGATAAAGAGGCTTGGCTTCTCTAGCTTGTTTCTGGTCAGAAGGACAACCCAGAGTCAGGGAGCAACAGAAAACTATTACAAAACTAATCCCTCTAATTCTTTTAACAGTGACTGTATAACATTTGATCCTCATGGTAAACTTGTAAAGACAGGGAAAGAGTTAGAACTCCATCTCAAAATGGACAGAAGAGACAAAATGGACAGGCCAGAACAAAGTGGACTAACTTGCCTGAGGCTACTGAGTAGCCAAGTTAGCAATAGAACCTAGGTCTTCTGGCTTACAGCCTGATGTGCTAGCATCTATACCATACTGTTTAGTTGCCATACAAATGAATAATCTTCCAAACTGAAACATCGACTCTCCCAGGAAAGGCCTTTTGTATACTTCTCTGGTCTTTCCTTGTACCCCAATGCTGAAAACAGGGCTCAGCAAAATAAAAACATGATTGAGCTACGTTGCTCTTAAAAATCAGCTCCTGCTTATCATTTCCTCTTTTCCAGGTGGGTAGATATGGTAGAAAACCTTACAGTAAATACATGGTGTATTTTTGGCACCAAGTGAGTGGCAAGCTCAGACAACTCTAGACATTGCTACTAAGTTTTCACCTTGTTACCAATTACTGTTTTTCCAAGCTACTCAATTATGAAGTCATTGATTTGATCTAGTTCTTTCTTTCCTGTGATGGAAGTACACAGCTCAAGAACAATAACTAGATCATCTTCATTTGAGGTTACTTAGGAGTGGAAGAGCCCTTATTAGTTAAACTGGTTAGTTGATGAGGGTTTAGAGCCCTTTCATCCTTCCCTTTAGGACTGAGGGCCTGCACACAGGACCTGCTAAGCTGAAAGTCAGGATCAAAGTTTCCATTGTCCCCTAAATCTGATGTTGAAAGGAGCCCTAGAAACCTCCCAAACTGTGAACTTCCCAAGATCAATAACTATGCCTCAATATTGTAATCCTTACGGCTCTTGGCACAAAGTTGGCACTCAATAAATACCACATAAATGAACCACTCCATATTCACTTGAAGAATAGTTATGACTTGTCCAATGTTACATAATGCATATTTGCATATAAATAAATTCATTCTAAACTCTGGTTTAACATGTGGTCCTTTTTCCAAATAGTGTTAACATTTAAATTATTTATTAAAGTATAATTAGCATACAACAGTATATTAGTTTCAGATGTACAAAATAGTGATTTAATATGTATATACCTTGTGATATGATCACCACACTAAGCATCTATCTGTCACCATGCCAAGTTATTACAATATTACTGACTATATTCCCTGTGCCTTATACTACATATCTCTGGCTTATTCATTTTATGACTGGAATTTTGTACCTGTTATTCCCCATCCACCTTTTTTACCCATCCCCACACCCCTCATCTCTGACAACCAAGAGTTTGTTCTCTGTAAGTATGCATATGTTCTTGTTTTGGCCCATTGATACATAAATGGATAAAGAAGATGTGGTGTATATATACACAATGGAATATTACCAAGCAATAAAAAACAATGAAATCTTGTCATTTGTGACAGCATGGATGGATCTAGAGGGTATTATGGTAGGTGAAATAAGTCAGTTAGAGGGAGATAAATACCATTTGATTTCACTTATATGTGGAATCTAGAAATACAATCCAAATGATGTTAACATTTAAAAAAATGGACCCTCCTGCCTTTATTCAAAAGAATGATTTAATGGTGGAAATTATGGCTGGCTTACAAGAGGTAATAAGTTAGCAGTTGTCTCCCCCAGGTAGGACAGGCTGTTACTGGAGGTCCCCTATGAAGGAGTTGATAATGATCATTTATCATTATCTGTGAGACTGTGCATTGTCTAAAATGTTCTCATTTTATCCTTCAGAGATAGGAATCCCTGGAGGTGGAGTCATATACTGTTGTTTGTCATTTTGGCAACCCTTTTAGTTTGGCAATTTTTCAACATATTATATGAGCAATTTATCAGTGTTGCTATATGGGTTGGGGTATGTGTCTCTAGTTACCCAATAATCAAAGAGCAGGGAGGATATTTATCCCTGAGACTTAATTGGCATTATAACCCATGCCCTGGCTCATTCAATGTCCTAAGTTGTCTCAAGAAAGGGCATAAAAATTATTCATACCTAACACACTAACTGTGACAATGCCTTGATTGTTGCCATCAAAGTCTGGGGGGTTGTTAACATCGCAGGTGTAGGTTCCACTATCTGCTGGTTGTATATGCAAAATAGTGATGGATGCATTATCTGGCTCATTGGATACCACAATTCGATCTTCAAATTGCCCGCTGGATGCAGCTTGTCCACCTTCAGAATAGTAAATCTAGAACAGAATAATGAGAGAAATGAGAACTGGAGAGTGTTTAGGGCTAGGACAAACTATCTGGGAGCTCCTTCTATCCAAGGTTACCTCCTTTGATAAGCAGCAGCATTTTCCCCTGGCAAGAAACAGGTCCCTGTGGCAAAGGATTTTCAACTCAGTGGGGCATTTTAGCTTTCTCGTAGCTGTATACAGCCATTACCTCACTTGTGCTCAATGCAGCTTTGTGATGTCATCAGGACAGAGAGGTATTCCTGTCTCATAGACAGTAGACAGCTAGAGCTGATGGGATTTAACTCTTAAGCTTAGGTTAGAAGATCAAGATGCTCATTTGAGGAGTCTACTAGGAGGAAACTCATTATATAAGATATAAATGCCTCATGGGAAATCTAAAACTATCATTTCCTCCTACTTTATAAGCTTTTTTCTTTTTAAATTTTGTTGTATTTTTTCTCATTGCCGTTTAATCTCCTTATAGCCTGCTCCCCAGAAATCACCACACTTTGTCCATGTCTATGAGTCCTTTTTCCTTTGTGCTCAGTCCCTCCACTTATTTTACTCAGTGGGACTATCTGGAAATTCTGGTTTCACTGAAAGTTAGAATATTCAAGCTCCTTTTGTACACACATACTTTTTTGGACAACTAGACTTGGGTTCACCCCGTTAGAATAACATTTTCAAGTAGACAGGCCCCTGAGAAATCATCTGGTCCCATCTCCTCATAATGATGATATGAGGATGGAACAAAATAATCCAGGACAGGGCCTAGTGAGTGTTTAGTCGATGAAGCTACTACCTTTCTCCCCATGTGGCAGGAAGTAGTACTGGAATTATTATTTCAAAGAAGGGCATTCACATCCAGAGAGATTAAATGACCCATTTAAAGCCAAAGGGATTTTCATTATTATAATTTAGTAGACCTAAGAAATATCTGGATTCTAGTCCCATCTCTGTTTAAGAACATGGAAAATTAGCCCTGGTTGGTGTATGGATTGAGTGCCAGCCTGGGAATCAAAGGGTTTCCAGTTTGATTCACGGGGCACAGGCCTGGGTTGTGGGCCAGGTCCCTAGTGGGAGCCATGTGAGAGGCAACCACACATTGCTGTTTCTCTCCCTCTCTTTCTCCCTGCCTTCCCCTATCTCTAAAAATAAATAAATAAAATCTTAAAAACAAGAACATCGATAATTAGATAATAATGGCAACTGTGGGAGCAGCAAAGTGAGGTGGAAAGAGGCCTGGTCTCTGAGTTCCAGGACCCAGCTTTTAGTCACAGCTCTGCCTCTGACTAACTGTAACAAAGTTAGGGAAGATGGCCTCTGGTCATGTCTCCATGGCAACCTGCTTTGCGATAAGAAAACAAAATTATTTAATTTTTAACCTTTAGTTTCCACATCTGAATGAGGAACCAGAGCAATGTTCTCCCAAATATGTGTTCCCTAAGTATAAACACATAAGTTGATTTTAGGTGGTACATAAATGAAAACATTAAAATGAGATATAATTAGCACATCAAGTCTGTGACCTAATAAATATTATTGCTTGGGTGAAACTAAGATATTTTTAAGATTTTAAGAAACCAAGTCAGTATAGAAAACATTACATACTACTACTTAATATGGCAAAAAATCAGAAAGACGAGGCATGAATGATGAGCTTTGGAATCACTGATCCCTGAGGTTCCTTCATAATATACACAGTCTATATACATACTTCATTAGTTTCACACAAATGTGTATAATTGAAATGGCTGTTATTTATTATTCAATAAACTGATACTGCCCTAGTCCAGTGGAAGTAATTAATATTTTTATACAATCTACTTGAAGAGCCTTATGGTTCACTCTTCTCACTTTATAGAGCAAAGTGAAGCACAGAGGAGTTAACAGGTGGGAGAGTTCTAGAACCCAATTCTTTTCATTCCTTGTCTAGTGCTCCTTACATTAATAGGCTAATGAGAGAGGGAAGGTAATCAGCAAAACCAAAGATATTGTCTAGATAAATTTAAAAGCATTGTCCTTTGTGGTACATATACACAATGGAATTCTATGCAGCAGAGAGAAAGAAGGAGCTACTACCCTTTGCAACAACATGGATGGAACTGGAAAGCATTATGCTGAGTGAAATAGGCCAGGTGCTGAAAGACAAATACCATATGATCTCACCTTTAACAGGAAGCTAAACAACAAAACAAAGAAGCAAGCAGAAAAAAAACAAAGACACTGAAATAGAGAACAAGGGGACAGTGACCAGAGGGGAGGGGGAAGGGAATTTAAGGGGAAAAAGGGGAGGGATTTGGAGGAACAAATAGGAAGGACACAGGGATGAGAACTAAGGGGGGTGGAAATGGGAGGGAGGTGGGAGCAAGGGGCGGGGGAGGCTGGGATGGGAGAAATATATAAAAAAACTGTACTTGAAAAATAACTAAATAAAATTAAAAAATACAATGTTTTCTTGAAACTGCTTATCTAATCACACAGCAAGACTGCAACTTGATTCCATTTTCCACAAAAGAATAACTCTTTTAAAAATCAAAGCTAATCAATGATCAAGGCCTGGTCATGATCCTGTGAGGCTTTCATATTTTTCAAAGAAACTATACTGTGAATTTAGAGATCAAAACAGATGAAGTCCAGGAAAAATCATGGATGTTTAAGAAGCTACATTCTTTGTGGGAAAGTCTGCTTTAAGAGAATCCATCCAAGTGTTTCCTTAAATGTGCTTGTTAATTTTATGCCCACTTGCCCTTTGTGGTTTTGTTTATGGCAGACTTCCCTACTTTCCCCCCATGGTTCTATCTCTATGCCCATTGGTGATGTTAGAAGCTGAATGTAGAATCATGATAGCACATTCATTATAAGATATAACCAAAGACACTGAAATAGAGAACAGGCTGACAGTGACCAGAGGGGAGAGGGGAGGGAATTTCAGGGGAAAAGGGGTATGGTTTACAGGAACAAATATAAAGGACACATGGACAAAAACTAGGGCAGGGGGCCTGGAAATGGGACAGAGGTGGGGAGGGCTGGATGGGTGGGCTGGGATGGGAGTAAAAGACAGAACACTGAACTTGAACAACAATTAAAATAAATTAAAAAAAAGATTTCTGAGAGATCACTTTCGTCATGGTTTCTAAGGTTGAAGAGCCTTAAGAAGCCAGATAGATATGAGAAATATGGGAAATGGTTGGGAGGGTCTGGTGGATAGTGGTAAGATAGGAGAATAGTGGGAACTGTGGTGAACTGGAGATCTAACACAAACAAGACTTTCAAACTGTGTAAACAAACAAAATATTGGGTTGGCCAACCAACATGCATCCATTGACCAAATCATGCCCAGAGTCCTCTAGTTTTCAACCTCTGATTCATTCTCTTCTATTACAGAGGAGGGACACTAAGACCCCTTGAGGAAGTGATTTGCCTAAGGTCACACAATTTATAATTAGACCTGAAATCCAGACCTTGTGATTCCCACTGAACATATTAAAATGGCACTCATAGTACTGACTTAGGTGAGGAAGATGATTCCCAGGAATCTGGGAATCTTCTGCCATTGGGGCCATTCCATCTTCTACTCCAGCCTGACAGTTCTGTAATTGCCACTATTCATTGACATGATGCTTCTTCCTGTACTGAGTAAGTTCATCACGCAATGCCTTCAATGTCTGCCAGCTGCAATAACTACCTTTTTCCTCTTACTGTTCCAGGTTCCTACTCACATAAGGTCATGCAGCTAGGATCCAGATTTGTCCAAAAAGATTTTTTCCTCGGCTTTTTGACACTGCTTTCTAACTAGAGGGTGGAATATAAAAAAGAGGGTGGAAAGTACTGTCTGCTTTCTGTTTGAGTCTGAGTTGCCATTAATAAATGTGTTTAGCTTCCAGAATTGATTTTGTGGGTTCTTTTTGGAAATATGCAGGGTACAGAAGTCCACGGCCAATCACCCATTCTTTCCCTCTGGTTTCTTGCTTTCCTGTGCTGTTCATATAGTAGTGAGCCATAGAAGGGGGCATGGTGAGTGTAAGTTAGCAATGGTCTCAAGCCCAGAATTTTCTCTGGAGTGCACTAGAGGGCTGAGATTGCTTATATAAAAAAAAAATGTAACACCAAAAGGAAGACTGCTTGCCCACAAACCACTCCCTTCCCAACCTGTCATTTGCCTGAAATACCTACCATTTCAATAGATTTTAGGGGATGAAGGCATGGAAGGCCTATGCTTAAATTATTTTCTTTGGAAAATAATAAAATAAGCTACCACCAGTCCCTAACACCTTAATATTAAATTAATCTATCAAAATTAGCAAGAATAGACACATGAGGAAATGGGACAGAGAATAAACTTTAATAGGAGGGGGTGGTAAGGAGGGAGGGAAGAAATTAGTTTCTCAATTAATGTTACACTGGCACTTTGGGCGGACAAAGTGGGTCAGCACTATATACTGCAAGACATTTAGCATCTCTAACCACCACCCACTCAGTGCCAGGACTGGCTCCCATTTGTAACAATTAAACCAAGCCCCTGTCATTTTCAAGTGCCCCTGAGGAGGTGGAATACTTCCACTCTGTTAACATTTGAAAAGCATTTGATATAATGGTATCTGTTGTGGACAGGACAGGTTGGAAGAATCTGAGCAGCCAGAGAATATGAAGACACTAGGTTATGTATAGAAGTTGTTCACACCATATGTGTTTTGGGAAAGTGAGGATGGCAAAGGGTTTCTCCCACTATGGATATGCTAGAAAAATAAGTATTGTCTGAGAGACCCATGCTAAATATGATCAATGCTTGCTCTGCTCATAGGCAGCTGAAGTCTCTGAAGTTTTACTAGTGACTGGCTAGGTAGAAGAAAACATTTTTGTGATCAGAGGGACACCAGACCACCAAAACTTTCATGCTAGCCTGGCTGTCCCAAGACCTAGAGTCTTCAGCTAAGGGTCCCTGCTGAGGAAGTCACTATATGAAGCTGTCTATGTCTTCTGAGAGGAGGGCTTCTCTAAGAGGAGGACCATGCTAAAGAATATCCTGGCCTCCTTAGTTAGAAGACTTGTGGAATAATTCTTTAAACCCTATTCACCAAAAGAACCCCTTGGAGAAGAAAGCAAGAGATAACATCCTCCTCTGGGTATTAAGAAATACTAGAACTTGAAGTGAAATTCTCTTTTATAAAAGAATGATTTGAGGCAAGGAGGAGAATATGATCCTATGGCAAGAGTTGGCCACTCCCCTGCTCAATAGGGCAGCAATAGGGCCCTGAACTTTTTGAAGGAGGATGAAAAGACCAGACATGGACATGAGAAGGCAAACTCACGGCTGTCCCAGTTTTGCCAGGAATTTCTGATGATCTGGATTGGCACCAAACTCAGGCCAACCCTTCCCACTCCTAAAAGCTCGTGTCACTTCCCTAGAAACTCCAAATAATGAAGGAATCCAGTAGTCCATCAATAGGTGTTCTTACCTGAGAGGTCCAGCTACATCTTCCCCGAGCATCTCTTGCATGCGCCATTTTTAGACACTGACTGACTGCCTTTTCCTCCATAGCCTCATTATTGAGGCACCGGTTGTGCTGTGTTTGAGCAGAAATGGGTGGATCTGAGAGCTGAATGACAAATGGTATACTGCCACATCAATGCAGGAGTTGAATTGAATCCCCCAGTGGTCAGTGTGGCAACAGCTTCCTCCCATGAATCATAGAATTGTCTAATAGCACAGCAGTCTTTTTTTTTATCATCCCCCCAAAGTCCCATTAGCCATTCCTAGATTAATATATAACATGATCTACAGGATTCTGAATGCATAGAATTGCTCTAAGAAGAAACAAATTTGAAATAGAAGCCAAATTTTATTTTGAAAAATACCATGCCTATAGCCCTGGCAGGAATGGCTCAGTGGATTGAGTGCTGGTCTGTGAATCAAAGGGTCACCAGTTTGATTCCCAGTCAGGACATATGCCTGGGTTTCAGGCCAGTTCCCCAGTATGGGGCTCATGAGAGGCAACCACACACTGATGTTTCTTTCCCTCTCTTTCTCCCTCCCTTCCCCTCTCTAAAAGTAAATAAAATCTTTTAAAAAAGAAAAATATTATGTCCATGAGTAAATGAGTAGGTCAAAAAACCATGGTACATTTATACCATGAAATACTATTTAGCAGAAAGAAAGAAAGAACTCCTATCCCTCATGACAGCATGGATGGAACTGGAGAGTATTATGCTAAGTGAAATAAGCCAGGCAGTGAAAGACAAATACCATATGATCTCACTTATAAGTGGAACCTAATTCATGAGACAAACAAGCAAGCAAAATAGAACCAGAGACGTGGAAATAAAGAACAAAGTGATAGTGACTAGAGGGGAGAGGGGAGGGAGATAAAGGAGGAAAGAAAGGGAAGGGTCAAGTCAAGGAACATGTACAAAGACCCATGGACAAGGACAATGTGGGGGAGGATTGAATGTGGGACGTGGAGGGTGGGTAGGGCAGTGAAGAGTAATGTGGGGGAAATTGGGACAACTGTAATTGAACAACAATAAAAAATTTTAAAAATACCATTTCAACTGAAGATATCTGCAACATCTTTGTTGAGCAGTTTCTCTGTTTAAGGATAAGAAGCAGGCCAAAAAGGGAACTGACCTCTCTCTCCCTTTAGCCACAGGGACCTGAAAGGCAGTGGAGCTGGAAGCCATTCTGGGGACAGAATTCCCCCAAGAGCTCTGTCCCAGCTGACCAGCTGTAAAAAGTGTACCTTGTTAGGCTGGATTCCCTAGTGCCCATCACCCAGGGCTAGGGATAGGATAGGGATTTTGCAAAATCACCATTTTGGGAGTAATGTTGCTGATAATAACTCACATTCATTGAATGGTTACTGGGTAGAAAGCTTCCTAGTGCTTCAAAAGTAGCATCTCATTTAAATTTCACAGTAAACCTGTGAAGTAGGTAAGTAGCCCCATTTTACAGATGGAAAAACTGAACCTCTGAAAGGTCAAGTGACTTGTCTAAGGTCAACAATCTGGCAAGTAAGCAGAAAGGCAAGGAATAGAATTAATGGGAGGTTTCCTCTGGGGCTCCAAAACTACTCATCTAGAAAAGCAGAGAGAAGCACATGCCTGCACTGTATGGAGGAAAATGTGGAGGGACTCAAGTTCTCTAGATTTAGAGACCTAAGGATGGTTATAATGGGGATCTTGCTGGGGCAAGGAGAAAGAGAAAGCCTGCCTTTTTGGAGGTGATTTTCACTGTCTCCAAGCTAGGAGCTAGCCCTACCTCACCCTGTCTTGTATGTGGCTTAAGGTATGAAAGTAGCACAGGTGTCATGCTCTTTAAGAGATGCCTGGAATGTTTTATAATCAAGGAGCATGTTCTCACTAATCAAGTGTTTCAGTGCAGAAGCTCTCTTTTGATTTAGACATTCCAAAAGAGTAGATACCCTAAATTATTTGCACTGCCTGGGCCAGACATTTTGAAGAATGAGGTAAATGGCAAGTAAATAAGCTACTTAAATAATTATTTGTTCATTGATTTCTTTTTTTTTCCATAAATTTTCTTTCTAAAGCTGTTCTAAGAGATGTCCTGAGCACAAGTAACATTCAGTTCACTAACCTACACCTTCTTCCTCTCCATTTTAAGGTCTAGAATAAAGTCATTGTTGGTCACAAGATCCTTCAGGTCCTGCATCTATGAGCTCCTCACCAGCCACATAATTCAACCAAGAGGCGATCTTGTAAATTTCAGTATCAGAGGAGGCATAAAGAAGAATTTGTGTTTTTGAATTCAGACTTGCCTGGCCTGATCTCCAGGTATTTTAGAACATCTTGATTTGTGGACTAAGCCTAATAATTTTTTCCAAAATATACTGGTAAGACCTCTCTAAATTCAGCCTTTACTGGAAAACATGAGAAGGACTTTAAGCCCACAGATAAAGAATGCACTAAAAAGACTAGTAAGGAATGTACACTTTAAAAAGGAAGAAACATCAGGTGATTATCGTCATCTACAATCTAAGAGAACAGCATACTCTCTCGGTTAACTGCAACATGTGAGATGTTGGGTCAGAACATTTTTGGTGATGGGAACTGGTAGACTTATGTTGCTGCTGCTGCTGCTGCTGTTGATAATAGTGTTTATAAGGATGAAAATTTACAGTGATTTATATTATTTTTTCAGTGTTTTCACATATGTCAGTTGATTCTCCATGAAACATGTAAGAGTATTACTGTTCTACCATATTTTGAGAGAGGCATAAAGTGATTTGTATACTTGTCTAAGTACTAGTGATTCATATACTTAACTAGTATTGAGCAAAGTTGTTGAACTTTGACTAGCGGGTATAATTGACAAAATCTCTTGAATGTTATTTCCTGCTAAAGAAGTGTTCGAGGCCTCTGGTGAAGAGATGACTCAGCACGCCCAAAAGACTGGTGATGGCTGAAACAACACTGGCCAAGACGTGACTCCTCCAATCTAATGTCCCTTTTCACCTCTGCCCTTGCTCCTCTTCCAGTCTACTCTACTGGCTCTCTGTCTATCTTTCTGCTAATCAAAACCTTCCCTTTCCTTCAAGGCCCAACTCAACTACATCCCACTCTTTCAAATCACATTGATTTGTCTCTTCTTTGAATTCCTTGTTTTGGATTATATATCATTTTGAAAATCTAATTAAAGCTATAGATCTTTTCCCCTCAAGGAATATATGTTGGCATATGTGCTTGCACACTCATGCACCCACAGAGGGAGACACACACACTTGGAGTATACAATTTTAATCCTTGGGCTAATTTAAAGATGCAATTACCCTAAGGTCAGATGGAGAAAACCTGGGACTAGGCAGCTTGCAGGTAGAATCATTCTCTTTGACTTTCACACAACCTCTTCTGGCAACTTGTTCCCCCCAGACCCTGTCCTACCTCTCTCTACCCTATAGCTTCCTGGTGCCTTTGTTTACCCAGAGCTCATCATTACCTTGACCCTTCTCCACCTATCTTGGACTCTCATTGCACCAGGACTCAGTCTGATTCAATGAACTAGCTTGCTTAAAGACAGATCCCATATGTTAAGTTTGACAGAGATCTACACATCAATTAGGAAATGAATTTGAATTAGGGTCTTCTGGAAATAATAGTGAGAAAGATTTTTTTTGGAGGGGAGGAAGTCCTTTCAGAACTGCTTATTTCACCTATGAGAAAAACCACTCCTGTCTAATCTGGAATACCTGGTATACTTTATGTTGACTTACACAGAATTAAGATAACAGGCTATAACAGAATATGAAGATAGGTCAAAGGCTAAGTCACTTACATGATGGTATTCCCTAAGAAGCTATCTTCAAATTCTTTGTATCTGAGGTTCTGCCACTGCTGTCACTATCTTACCATTCCTTCACACACTGACTTCAACGGTTTATGTCAGAACTATTAAAGGGGAATAATTTAGGAATAAGTTCTTACAGTAATTGGACGTAACTCTTTTTCATTGGAGAAGGACCACTGGATGGAAAGATTGTCCCGGGAGGCCACAGTGCTGGTATAGGTGCAGATGAGAGTGACATTAGATCCAACAGTCACATTCACAACACTTTTTGGGATGGTCACTTGCACCCCAGTAACTTGACCTGAAAAGATAATCACCAAAAATAATGTTACACACTCACTTTCTGACAACATTTTTCATTATGAAGCATTTTCAATGACATCTTATTTTAGGAATCCAAGATGAAGAGGATAAAGTAGAATGAACCATATAGGAAAGCTGAGCAAGCAATTGGTTGGGGTAAGGGAGTTTTTGATAAATTACTATGTGAATATACTCAAATCCTATGTGATAGTGAGGTGATAGCACTGAACTGGGAATTTCTTTTGTGCAAGAATAGCCTCAATCACTTCTTGTCCTTTTGACTAAGATCAAGTGAAGAATAGCCTTGGACAGAGGTTCTGAAAATGTTGTCTGGGGGTTCACAAAGGTCCTTGAGTATGGGGAACAATCAATCCTGTTTTCCCAGAACTAGGGGTTCCCTTAGACATAGGACTTTCCATTTTAAAACTGGGTCTTGGTGCTTAAACCAGAAAAGCCCCAGGAAAACCAGGATGAGTTTGTTGCTCTATAAGATCATTTTGTTAACTAAAAGATAAAAAATTATATTCATAATGCTAAGATGTTATTTTTCTTTTTCACTTTCATCCTCTCATCAGTCTACAGTGAAGTGTTCTAGAAACTACACAATAATGATATCACTGCTTTAGTAACTCATGGATGTGTGCTCATGTATTTTTGTGTTTAACTTTTTTTTTACTTGCTAATACAGTAAATATAGATACAAATAACCCACATAGCAAAAATTCCTTGGGTTCCCCAATAATTTTCAATTAAAATTATCTAGAATTAAGTGCATATATATATACACACAAAGACAAGCAAAAATGGACAAGTATGAATAAGATCACTAGATTTTATTAATGTTAGTTTCCTGGTTGTGATATTATACTATAGTTTTACAATATGTTACCATGGCAGGTATGGTTGTGTAAAGCATACATGGGATGACTGTCCTAAAATTTTTTAACATATTTTTTAAATTTATTTTTAGAGAGAGGGGAAGGGAGGGAAAAAGGGAGAAACATCAGTGTGTGGTTGCCTCTTGTGTACCCCCTACTGGGGACCTGGCCTGCAACCCAAGCACGTACCCTGACTGGGAATTGAACTGGCAACCCTTTGGTTCACAGACCAGCATTCAATCCACTGAGCCACACTAGCCAGGGCTGTCTTAAAAATTTTAATGACTGCAGAATGTACAGTGATATCTCATATTTCATTACTGATATTGATGTTACATGTCTTATCTGCTTTTATTTTTTTACCAGTTTTGCTGGGGGTTTGTCAATTTTATTTATTGATTCTTTTTCAGAAAACCATATTTTTATTTCATTTAATTTTCTCTATAATTTTCTTATTTTAATTCAACTGACGTCAGCTCTTTCTTACTTCTTGAATTCTGTTTTTAATAGAAATTTAAAAACTAGAGGCCTATGCTTTTGCAGGTGAGGTGATCTTTTTGGTCTCTCTTTTGTACAGAGTACATATCACTTTAAACCCATTTCCCAGACCTTGTGGTTCTTCTGTCAGATGATTACAAAGGTGCCATGAAAACAATAAGGCATTTGCATAGGCACTTCTGCTCAGCCTAGTTCTTCAAATTTCTTGGCATCCAAGATCAGGAGAAAATTGTTTTTCTTCTGCTTGGGTGTGATCAACACAAAAAGAATAACCCCACCATCTTTTTCATTACTTCTGGTACTGGAACAAAAACAGATTCTGAAGGATAAAAGCCATTTTCTTTTCAAACCATCAGTGCCTTGTTCACCACATCAACCTTGATTACAAAATCCCCCACCAAATGCTGAAAGCCACAGCCATAGAAGAAATGATACTTTTTTGCCACTGAACCAGCCATAGTGACTTCAGCTCTTAATATGTTCCTTTTTCTTGTTGTTTTCAGATTATTTTGTCCTTCTTATTTTAGATCCTTGATGTAGAAACTTCAATTAGTGACTTGAGATATTTGTTCATTTCAAATGTAAGCACTAGGTATTATAAATTTCTCTCTCATGAGTGCTTTAGTTGCATGTTACATATTTCTATATGTTATATTTTTATTTTTATTCAGTTTATGTTTACTTTTAAATTTTTCTTTGAGACTTCATTATTGATCCATACATTATTTAGAAGTGTGTTGAATAGTTCACAAGTATTTAAAGACTTACTATCTTTTAGTTCTTTTTTTAAAATAAATGATTCTTTTTTTATTTTTATTTTTTATTTATTTATCTTTAGAGGGGAAGGGAAGGAGAGAGGGAGAGAAGTATCAATGTATGGTTGCCTTTCATGCGTCCCCTGCTGGGAAGTGGCCTGCAGGGAAGCGGTCTGCAACCCCGGTATGTGCCCTGACTGGGAATCGAGCCGCGATTGTCTTGTTTGCAGGCCCGCGCTCAATCCACTGAGCTACACCAGCCAGGGCTCTATCTTTTGGTTCTTGATTTCTAGTTTAATTGTATTGTGCTCAGAGAACAGACCCTGTATAATTTCAATTTTTTAAAAAAAATTATGTCTGTTTTATGTCCAAGTACGTGGTCTATTTGGTAAATGTTCCATGGGTGCTTGGGGGAGTAAGTGCATTACTTGGAGAAGTAATGCTGTTACTTGGAGAAGTGTTCTACATAAAGAGATACACTTTAAAATGTTATGAATACTCACCAAGTTAGACCAAGTTGTAGGCAATAAAAGAAACCTTAACAAGTTTAAAAGAACAAAAGTCATATGTTTGCTCTCAACCACAATGAAATTAAAGTAGAAATCAATAACAAAGAAATTAACAGAAAGTCCCCAAATATATGGTGATTAAATAGTATACTTCTGAACAAATTGGTCAAAAAGAAATCTCAAAAGAAAGTTAAACATACCTTGAATAAACGTATCTTAAATAAAAAAGACAAATACCATATGATCTCGCCTTTAAGTGGAACCTAATCAACAAAACAAACAAGCAAGCAAAATATAACCAGAGACATTGAAATTAAGAACAACCTGACAGTAACCAGAGGGGAGGGGGGAGGGAATAATTGGGGGGGAGAGGGAAAGAGTTTTCAGGAACAGCTATAAAGGACACACAGACAAAACCAAGGGGAATGGAATCAGGGAAGGGAGGTTGGGATGGCTGGGGTTGGGGGGAGTGGTGGGAGGTAAATGGAGACAACTGTACTTGAACAACAATAAAATAATTTTTAAAAATAAAACTGATCAAAATTTATGGTATGTAGTAAAAGCAGTCCTTAGTGGGAAATTTACACCATTGAATATAGTAGAAAAGAAAAAAAGATCTAAAATCAATCATGGAAAATTGCACCTTAGGAAACAGACAAACAAAAAAAATAGCAGATTAAATCCAAAGTAAGCAAAAGAAAATAAATAATGAAAACTAGAGCAGAAACCAATGAAATTGAAAAACAAGAAATCATTAGAGAAAACCAATAAAATGAAAATGGCTTATTTGAAAAAATCTATAATATTGATAAGATTCTAGCCAAGCTAAGAAAAAATAGAGTACATAAATTACTGAAACTAGAAATGAAGAAAAGGTCATTGCTACAGACTCTATTGGCATTAAAAAGATAATAAAGAAATACAAGAAAAACTCAGTGCCCACAAATTCAACAATTTAGGTGAAATGGTCCAGTGTCCTGAAAGACACGGTATTCCAAAATTCACACAAGAAGAAGTAAACAATTCAAACAGGCCTATATCTATTCTATATTTATTTTTAAAATGAATGAATAATCAATAACCTTCTAAAACAGAAAGCACCAGGTCCAGATGGTTTCACTGGTTAATTCTACCAAATATTTAAGGAAATCATACCAATTCTCTATAATCTCTTTCAGAAGATAGAACAGAGTGAATATTTCCTCACTCATTATAGGATGCTCTCATCACCCTAGTACTAAAATCAGACCAAGACAATACAAGAAAAAAACTCAAATACATCTCATGAACATAAATACAAAAATACTCAGTGTGGCATTGGTGGTATAGTGGTGAGCATAGCTGCCTTCCAAAAATACTCAGTAAAAAGTTAGCAAACCAAATTCAACAATATATGAAAATAATTCTATACCATGACCAAGTGGAATTTATCCCAGGTATGCAAGCCTGGTTCAACACTTAAAAATCAATTAATATACTTTTAGTCAAGATGGTAGTGTAGGCAGACATAGCTCACCTCTTCACACAACCACATCCAAATTACAACTAAATTATAGAACAACCATTAGTCAGAACTGTAAGAAATCAAGCAGAGTGGAAGTCTGACAAATATGGAATTAAAGAAACCATATCAACCAGACTGGTAAGAAAGGCAGAGACACAGTATGGGCTGGTCCCACATCCACGTGTAGTGGACAAAATTTGGGAAGGATATCTTGGGAGCAAGGAGTCCCAACCCTGTACAAGAACTCCCAGCCCAGGGTTCCAGTGCCAGAAAGATAAGTCTCTATAACTTCTGGCTTCAAAACCCAGTGGGGACTGAGTTGGTGGAAGAAACCTCTGGAGTCCTAAGTAATTCCTCTTAAAGGTAAGTCCACACAGGACTTACTCAGACTCACTCCCTCTGAGCTTCAGCATTGGGTTAGCAGCTTGAAAAGGCACCAGTGGCATACAGGGAGAAACTGAAGTGTCTGGAATTAAGTCAAGCAAAGGCCATTGCCCTTTTCTGAACCCTCCTCTGACAGACCACATTTCTGGCAGGCTGGTGCTATATCTGAGACTATCTGCCTGGATAGTACTGTTTGCCCTGCCCTGGAGACCCCCAGAACTCTTTCCAACCCAACTTAAGGGCTGGCCCAAGCTGTTTTTCCATATGAATGGTTGGATTCGGCTCATGCTTCACAACTTCCTAAATTCTCTTAAACAAGGAACAGCCTGCCTCAGTGAGCCCCCAGTCCCTAGGTACCACTTGCTAAGTGGCCCCAGGCCTGGCACTAGTAGAAACCAGCCTAGATTAACATCTTGGCTTTACCTGGGAATCTCCAAGTCCAGCACAAGCAGCAGCCATCTCAGATTGCTTCATAGCTCAGGCAGGGTGGCCCTGGGAAAAACACAGGTGGGGGCTGACCTTGGTCTGCACCACCTGCAAAACTTCAGAGCCTGTGCACCCAGTGGACAGCTATGGATCATGTTGGAGCACCACCACTCTGCCCTACACAGCTTATCCTCCATAGAGAGCAGAGGTTGGTGGTCAGTGGTCACAGCCAGTACTTGCAGCTGACTGCCTTGGGTAAATAACTTCCATTGACCTGCCAACAGTAATCAAAGCTCAACTACAAGAGAAAGATGTACTCAGCCCACCTAAAGGGGGCACCTTGAGTACTCAGCTTGGAAGGAAGAGGAAACTGTGCCACTGGACCTTACAGGATACCTACTATATTAGGCCCTGCTACCAAAACAGGAAGTCGTAGCAGCTCTGCCTAATACACAGAAACAAACACAGGGGGATTGCCAGAAAGGAGCAGAGAAAAAACATGGCCCAAACATGAAAGAACAGATCAAAATTCCAGAAAAAGAACTAAACAAAATGGAGATAGAAATTTATCAGATGCCGAGTTCAAAACACAGTTACACGGATGCTCAAGGGACTTACTGAGGACCTCAATAGCATAAAAAAAAATCCAGTCAGAAATTAAGGATGCACTAATAGAAATAAAGAACAATTTACAGGGAAACAACAGTAGAGTGAATGAAGCCAAGCATCAAGTCAATGACTTGGAACATAAGGAAGCAAAAAACAACCAATCAGAACAACAAGAAAAAAAGAATCCAAAAAAATGAGGATAATGTTACCGGCCTCTGGGACAACTTCAAGCATTCCAACATCTGCATCATAGGGGCACCAGAAGGAGAAGAGAAAGAGCAAGAAATTGGAAATCTATTTGAAAAAAGAATGAAAGAAAACTTCTGTACCACAGTGAAGGAAATAGACATGCAAATCCAGGAAGTACAGGATCAAAAGAGGTCCATTCCAAGACATGTCATAATTAAAATGCCAAAGTTAAAGCTAAAGAATGTTTTTAAAGTATATTTTAATGATTATGCTATTACAGTTGTTCCAGTTTTTTCCTCCCCTTTACCCGTCTCCTCCCTGCACAACCCTCCTTACCCTCCAGCATTCCCACTCCTGACATGCAGCTCATGTCCATGGGTTGTACATATACGTTCTTAGGCTTCTCCATTTCCTATACTATTCTTAACCTCCTCCTGTCTATTTTGTGCCTACCAATTATGCTTCTTATACCCTGTACCTTTCCCCCATTCTCCCTCTCCCCTTCCCACTGATAACTGTCCATGTAATCTTCATTTCTGTGATTCTGTTCCTGTTCTAGTTGTTTGCTTGGTTTATTTTTGTATTTGTTTTTGGTTTTAGGTTGAGCTGTAGATAGTGGTGACTTTGTTGTCTCTTTACGGTTCATAGTATTCGATCTTTTTCTTAGATAAGTCCTTTTAACATTTCATATAATAAGGGTTTGGTGATGGTGAACTCCTTTATCTTGACCTTATCTGGGAAGCACTTTATCTGCCCTTTCATTCAAAAAGATAACTGCTGGGTAGAGTAATCTTGGATGCAGGTCCTTGCCTTTCATGACTTCAAATACTTCTTTCCAGCCCTTTCTTGCCTTTAAGGTTTCTTTTGAGAAATATGCTAATAGTCTTATGGGAACTCTTTGTCAGTAACTCTCTACCTTCCTTTTGCTACTTTTAAGATTAAAAGAAAGAATCTTAAAAGCAGCAATAGAAAAGATGTGAGTTACCTACAGGGCAGTTCCCATAAGACTATCAGCTGATTTCACAAAAGAAATTTTGCAGGCCAGGAAAGACTTGCAAGAAATATTGAAAGATGTGAAAAGCAAGAACCTGTAGCCGAGATTGCTCAACCCAGCACAGCTATCACTTAGAATCAAAAGGTGGATAAAAGAGCTTTCCAGATAAGAAAAAATTAAAGAAGTTCATCATCACCAAACCATTATTATATGAAATGTTAAAGAGATTTATTTAAGAAAAAAAGTTCAAAACTAGGAACAATAAAATGGCAATAAATACATATCTATGAACAATTGAGTCTGAAAAAAGATGGGATGGTGTGTGGAGAATGGGTGAGGAGTTTAGGGGATTAAGAAGAACAAACAGCCCTAGCTGGTGTGGCTCAGTGGATTGAGTGTCAGCCTGTGAATCAAAGGGCCACAGGTTCCACTCCCAGTCAGAGCACATGCCTGGGTTGCAGGCCAGGTCCCCAGCAGGGGGCACGTGAGAGGCAACCACACATTGATGTTTCTCTCTCTCCCTTTCCCTGTCTCTAAAAATAAATAAATAAAATCTTTAAAAAAGAAGTACAGAATAGGTGCTTAAAAAGTAGGTAGTTACAGAGTAATCATGGGGATGTAAAGTACAGTAGAGGAAGTGAAGTAGCCAAAGAACTTATATGCATTACCCATTGACATGAATAATGATGTAGAGATTGGACTGAAGGAGTGGGGTGTGTTTGGTGGAGGGAAAAGGGGAGAAATGTGGAACAACTATAATACCATAACCAAAAAATATAATTTAAAAATCAATTAATGTAACACATCACAAGAAAAGGCTAAAGAAAAAAATCACAAATAATATCAACAGATGAAGAGAAAGCATTTAATGAAATCTAACACCCATTTGTGATTAAAAAAAACTCTTAATAAGCTAAAAATAGAAATAGAGGGAAATTTCCCCAACTTGATAAAAGACATCTATAAAACACCTATAGCTAACACTGTACTTAGTGATGAAAAACGAGAAGGTTTCCTGCTTAGATAAGGGAGAATGCAAGGATGTCCCTTCCATCACTCCTTTTCAACCTCATAGTGAAAGTCTTAGCCAATGCAGTAAGACATGAAAAGGAAATAAAAGATATACAGTTGTGAAAGAGATGATAGATAACATAGTTGTTTATGTAGAAAATCCAAAAGAATCAACAAAAAACTCATGGAACTAATAAGTGATTATGGCAAGGTTTCAGGATACAAGGTTAATATGTAAAACTTTATTGCTTTACTATATACCAACAGTGAAAAAGTGGATTTTGAAATTAAAAACACAATACCATTTATATCAGCACTCTAAAAAATTAAATACTTAAGTATAAGTCTAACAAAATGTGTACAAGATCTGTATGAGGAAAACGAAAACCTCCAATATAAGAAAGTAGAAAAATAAACCTAATAAATGGATATTCCATGTTTACAGATAAGAGGACTCAATTTTGTCAAGATGTCAATTCTTAAAAACTTGATCTGTAGACTTAATGCAGCCTCAATAAAAATCATAGCAAGTTATTTTTGTGGATATTGACAAATTTATTCTAAAGTTTACATGGAGAGCTAACACAATATTAAAGGAAAATAACAAAGTTGGAGTACTGACACTACTTGTCTACAAGACTTCCTATAAAGCTGTCATATGGTAATAAGGAGTGTGTAGTATTATAAAAAAAATAGACAAATAGAACAATGGAAAAAATAGACAGCCAAGAAATAGATCCAAATACATACAGGTAACATTTTTTACAAAGGAGCAACAACAATAGCAATGGAGGAATGATAATCTTTTTCAACAAATGATGTTGGAACAATTTGATGTCCATGTCCAAAAGCCAAATCTAGACTTAGACCTTATACCTTTCACATAAATTATCTCAAAATGGGTCACAGATCTAATTTTAAAAAGGAGAACCATAAAACTGTTAGAAGATAACATAAGGGAAATCTAGATGACCTTGGTTTTGATGATGACTTTAAATACAAAACCAAAGGAACAATCCATGAAAGAAAAAAAACAAAGATAAGCTGAACTTCATTAAAATTAGAAACTCTCATTCTGAGAAAGATACCATGAAGAGAATAAAAAGACAAGCCACAGACTAGGAGAAACTGATTATGAAAGGCATAACTGATAAAGAACTGTTTTCCAAAATACACAAAGAATTATTAAAACTTAATAAAAGGAAAACAAGCAACCAGACTGAAAAATGGACCAAAGACCCTAACAGACATCTCACCAGAGATGATATATAGACAGCAACTAAGCATACGAAAAGATAATTTACATCATATATCATCAGGAAAATGCAAATTAAAACAATGAGATACCAATACACACCCAGTGTCAAAAATCGAAAACACTGACAACACTGAATACTAGTGTGAATGTGGAAAAACAGGAACTCTCATTCATTGCTGGTGGGAAGGCACAATGGTAGAGCCACTTTGGAAGACAGGTTTGTGGTGTCTTAGCACATCTGGACAGTAAACATACTCTTACCATACTATCCAGCAATAGCACTCCTTGGTATTTACCCAAAGAAGTGGAAAAGTTATGTTCATAGAAAATTTTGTATGCAGATATTTATAGCAGCTTTATTTATAATTGTCCAAATTTGGGCAACCAAGATATTCTTCTGTAGTTTGATGGATTAATTAACTGTGGTACATACAGACAATGGAATATTATTCAGTGCTAAAAAGAAATAAGCTATAAAGACTTGGGGGAATATTAAATGCATATTCTTAAGTGAAAGAAGCCAATCCAGAAAGTCTACATACATGTGATTCCAACTCCAAGACTTTCTGGAAAAGGCAAAACTATTAAAACAGTGGTTGCAAGGTAATAGGGGATAGGATGACAGTGATGGAGCATAGAGGATTTTTAGGACAGTGAAAACAATCTGTATAGTAATGTAATGGTGGATACATGCCATTATACATTCATTAAATCTCACAGATATTTTGGCTACTATGCTAAGAAGTTGCTATTTTAATATTTTATTTTTGCAGCCCCTATTTAAAATATACTTATTGATTATGCTATTATAGTTTTCTCAAACTTTCCCCCCTTATGCCCCCTCTGACCTGCACCTGCAACCCTCCTCCAGCATTCCTCTGCTTTAGTTCATGCCCATGAGTTGTACATATAAATTCTTTGACTTCTGTTTCCTATACCATTTTTTACCTCTCCCCATCTATTTTATGTCTAACAGTTATGCTTTTTATTTCCCATACCTTCCCCCACTATTCCTTGCCTTCACCTCCCCACTGAAAACCCTCCATGTCTCTGATTCTGTTGTCCATTTTTTCTGATTCTGTTCCTTTCTAGTTGTTTGCTTAGTTCTTGTTTTCATTGCTTTTCTTTTCTTTTTAGGTTTATTTGGTTGATAGGTTGATAGTTATTAGGTTGATAGTTGTGAGTTTGTTGTCATTTTACTGTTCATAGTTTTATATCATCTTCTATTCCTTAGATAAATCCCTTCAACAGTTCATATAATAATGGCTTGATGAGGATGAACTCCTTTATCTTGACCTTATCTGGAAAGCACTTTATCTGTCCTTCCATTCCAGCTTTGCCAGATAGAGTAATCTTGGATGTAGGTCTTTGCCTTCCATGACTTCAAATACTTCTTTACAACCCCTTCTTGCCTGTAAGGTTTCTTTTGAGAAATTTGCTGATAGTCTGATGGGAACTCCTTTGTAGGCAACTCTCTCCTTTCCTCTTGCTGCTTTTAAGATTTTTCTCTTTATCTTTAATCTTGGGTAATTTAATGATGATGTGACTTGGTGTGTTCCTCTTTTGCTCCAACTTCATTGGGATTCTCTGGGCTTCCTGGACTTCCCTTTGTCAGATTGGCAAAGTCTATGTCCTTTGTCAGATTGGCAAAGCTATCCTTCATTATTTGTTCAAATGAGTTTTCAATTTCTTGCTGTTCTTCTCCTTCTGGCACCCCTATAATTCAGATATTGGAAAGTTTATAGTTGTCCCAGAGGTTCCTAAACCTCTCTTTATTTCTTTTAATTCATGTTTTTTTATTCTGTCCCAGTTGGATGATTATTTCTTCCTTTTGTTCCAAATCATCGCTTTGAGTCCTGGTTTCCTTCCTGTCACTGTTGGTTCCCTGAATATTTCCCTTCATTTCACTTTGGGTATCTTTCATTTGCTCTTTTGTTTTACAACCCAGCTCAATCAGTTCTGTGAGCATTTTGGTTACCAGGGCTTTAAATTCTCCATCAAATAGGTTGGCTATCTCCTCATCACTTAGCTCTCTTTCTGGAGTTTTGCTCTGTTCTTTCATTTGGGCCATATGTTTTTTTTTGTCTCCGTGTACCAGTCAGGTTGGTCTTGACTGCTTCATTAATTCCTTGGTTGTCAGAGTTCCATGTGGTTTGATTTTCTGGTACATCGGTTTTTTTTTTAAATTGATTTTAGACTGGTTGTTATCTTCCTTTTGGTTGTTCAAGTAAGTGAAGGGTTTCTACCTATGTCTCCATCTTGGCTGGAACCTGGACCAGCAGACAGTCTCTTCTATTTTGTATTTTCTTTATATTTTGCACAAAAACCTGAGCTCACTTTTCTGTGCTGTGGTTCTAACACTAGTTTAATTCTCAGCGTTTTCCTGGTGTTGTTGTGGTCTTTTTGGTTTATCTTATGATATTAGGATTTTGGTTTTACCTGATCCTGTTGTCTGAGAGGGTGGAAGTATTTTTCTAGGTCAGGATGCTCAGCATCTCTCAGTGGGGGATTGTTACAATGAGACTCCTAGTATCTCTGTTGTGGGGAGAGAGTCTCAGACCCACAAAGACAAAGAGCATTCCGGAATCCAGCACTGCCATGGTTTCATCCCTCTTGTCTGTTCACCCTTCAACCTCAGTATCTCTGTGTGAAAGTGGGGAGTCTCAGGTCCAGTGAGGAAACAGCATGCTTCCATTGCCTACTATTATTGGTGGGACTTCTGATATATCCCCTTTTCCAGTGGTATTGGGCTCATCTGATGTCAGAGGGACTTCCATTCCATCTTGGGGAAGAGTGCGTCTACCTGTGTGCTGCTCTTTATTGCTAGGTTAGCATCAGGAAGTGCCATGCCTGAGTTCATTTCTGTTGGGTGAAGATATGTAAGATACCTTACCTCTCTGTTGTTCTCAGGGTCCAAAGCTTTTTAAAAAAATCATCTTTCAGAGTTCTCTCTTGGTTGTTTCTTACTTTATTTCCAGGAATGGTTTGTACTTGTTCTTAGAAGAGGAAACAAGGAGAAACAGGTCCATGCCATTTTGTCTAAGCCAGAAATCACCCTTGCATTTTAAAAGTGTAAAAAGGACCTGAGATCACAAATTTTTAAGAATTGTTGGCTTCACAAAAGGGTGAGCTACCCATGTGATTTGAACAAACACCAAAAAGCTCCCTACCTCAAAATTCAACCCACTGTATTTGAAATTCTCAGTACTACATAAACATTTTCCAAACAGCTGTTATAGAAGATAATTTAGTTAATACTGTAGAGGCATTAGCTCTTCTAAATAATTGTTTATATCCATTGCAAAGTTAAAGAATACTGAAGTTCTCCAGGATGGAATACAAGACCGTCAGCTAGGTATTAGAAGAAAAGGTCAAATTTAAAAGATGCTCTCTGTGCTACAGGGGTGCTGGAGTAAAAACCCTAGCTCTCTGCAAGGTTATAGATAAGGTGTGGAAGTGGGATGAGGATACAGAAATTGTAGGAAGATCAGAGGAAATAGTACAGAAAGACAAATTCCTGGCTTCCATCCCAAGTTTGCATACCCAAAGAGTTTTTAATTTTGTTTTTCTTAATGGCAGCAATCAGGAGAAAGGAAGTTAGGGAGGAACAAACATTTTGGAAAATTTTAAAGAAAAAGCCAATCATTGTACCGATTACTGCTTCTTCCTTGGAATCAATAGTCACGTTCTCTTTCACAGCAAGGCCACCTGGTCCAGATGCTTCTCTGCCAGACTGTTTATATGGCAACCAATGTCTTGATGAATTGAGAGAAATGCTTTAGAGCACACACCAAAGCAACACCTTTTTCTGAAAATCTTTACCCAAGGATGCGTATTGATTTTAGAGAGAATGGAAGGAAGAGGATAAAAGAGACATTGATGTGAGAGAAAAATATTGATCAGTTGCTGCCTGTATGTGCCCCAACCAGGGATTGTACCTGCAACCTAGGTATGTACTGTGATCAGGAATTGGACCCACAACCTTTTAGTTCATGAGACCACAGTCCAACCAACTGAGCCACCCAGTCATGACCAATGCAGCACCTTCTAACTCCATGCAGTTTCTCTCTTCCAAATGTTTTCTTTCCATGTTTTTCTGGTTTCCATAATGCCTTTGCCCAAAATGAAATTGGACTGCAGAAAGCAGCTACTTTTGATGGTCAAAACTTCATTGGACAAAGCTTAGTGGTACTCTTCCACCCTCAAAAGCCTATCTTATTTCTCCTGGAAGTTTGCCATATTCATTTCTGGCTACAGTGTCCAAACTAAAAGGAAAAACAAAGAATATAAAGGGGATTTAATGGCCATTAAAGTTCCTAGTAACTTCCCTCTAAAAATAGAGATATCGAAGATACTATTTGGCCATCATTTCTGTCCTCCTGTTTTGGTTCCAATATCTTTATGGAATTGGCTAATTCTGGGAACCTATGATCACATATGGCCAACAACAATAATAGCAATAAAAATTTTAAGGGCTGTTCTCAACAAAACTCCTTGAAGGCAGAGTAAACATGATTCCCACAAAAGACATGCCATGAAAAAGGTCATGGTGCCTATCAAGAAATATCTGTTGAACACCTATCTGTGTCACAAACAGTGCTGACACTGGGAAAACAAAAATGAACAAGACAGACACAATTTCTGCCTGCCATGTTAATGTGGTAGGAAGCCATTTATAGTGCAGACCAAAATGGAGGCACATGAAAATCCCTTTATTTAAGTGTATACACCTTGATTTGGGAACTATAAATCTGATTTAAAGATTTTCAACTTTTTAAAATAGAAAACATATAAATAATTTTAGATCTGTAAAAGCTCAATAACATCACCTTGGAATAAAGATAGTAACCTCCAAATCTACTATAAGATAATATGTTTTTAAAAATATACACTTTGGGCCCCCACACACCAAGGGTCCTCTGCCAACACAACCCTCTGTGAATGCAGTCGTGCTTACGAGCTGACTCTTCCCTATCAAGGACCAGCCTCCCAAAGAGCTGGAAAATACCTTTTTGCAGCCCAAAGACAAAGCCCACTGACAAAAACAAAGAACAGCTGTCCTGGAAGATGGCGACGGAGTAGGATGGAGCGATTCCAGTTCCCTTACCTATGGGAGAAAACCCTGGCAGATCTACTGAGAAACAGCACAATCAACCAACAGTTCCCCAGCATTTATGAAACTGAGAGACCAGACATTGTGACGGACAGACCAGACAGCTGAAGGTCAGTGGGGTCTTGGGGACCTGAGTAAAGACAGGAGTGGCAGCAGTGGCAGGGGCCGGTGCCCCTGGCCAGTGCCCTCGGCCAGTGCCTAACAGCCTTGGTGCAGCCGCCATGGTCAGGGTCTAGAGGCATTGGTCTGGGACCAGCGCTGGGGGTGTCTGCCACGGAGGACTCTTCGGGAGCCCCGCACCCGGTGAGTCTACGGCAGACTCTTTGGGAGCCTTGGGCCTGCTGCAGGGTTCTTGGGAGAGAGCTGGATCATCAGCTCCCTCCCTCCCCGTCTAAGCAAGGCTGGGCAACGCTGGGCAGAGACCTGTCTGCCTAAGTTTATAGAGAGGGTAACAAAGACAAAGGGTCCTGTTCAACTGTGGACTCTGGTCGCCAGCGCACCAGCTGGGGAGAATTGAGAGGTGTATTGTCATCACCGGTCTGGCTGGGGATTGGGCTGGGCCGAGAGGCAGGCTTTCTGGAGAAGTTTTTATTGGAAAGTGGACTGAGGTGTTCTCTGTGAGGGCAGCTTGGCTTGCTTCCTACCCAGCCTGGCAGCGATCCAAAGGAAGGGCAGAAGCAGTTGAATCCCACCACGGAAGTAGAAAGGACTGTGCCAGATACCAGGGGACCCAGAAAGCCTGACGGGTGTACGGGTGCCCGCACCCCAATCCGGCAGCCTGGCTGGCAGGTGCGCATGCAGCTGCACCTCAGCCCACAGAGAGGACCCCTGGGGTAGATGTTCTGAAAAGAACCTAGATCCCCTTCATGGAGCACTGGGGAGAGGCTAGCTCTTTGGAGAGCATTCTCAGAAAGACTGCACCAATCAACCCACAGGCTGCTGCAACCAGAAAAACCAGTTTGGACACTTTAAAAACAACAAGGGATTTTTTTTCCTTTAGTAAATTTTTTTTAGTAATCTTATTTTTTAAATTTTGTTATTGTTTTATCTTTCAGTACTTTGTTCTTCTCCTTTTGTTTTTCCTGTTTTAGTCCTTCTTCCCTTATTCCCAAACTTATCACTTTTTCTTCCCTTCTCCTGCCTTTTTTTGTTTGTTGCTTTGTTTTCTTTTACCCACAAGAGACAAAAACAACTGGGAACTGTGAAAAGACCAGAGTGAGACCCAAAGAGGGGGCACCCCAACAATAGAGACAGAGGGACAAATTTCACTTTGCTATAGCATAGAAGCCACAAGTTGCTGCACATTTGTATTTTTTATTATTCTCACTCCTTTTATATTTTAATAATATCTTTGTATTACTTCTCTACCGGCTGTGGCTGTAAATATCATAAAATACTCTTCTGCTGTCATAAACAATTTTGCCTCCCCCTCCAACTGATCACACACACACACACACACACACACACACACACACACATGAGTAGGTGGAAGCGGAGAAAATCAAGGTACCTGAAGGAGACTTCACCACTGAATTTCGCAGGTATTCTACCACAGAAGTTCACACCATAAACCCAGGGAGTCAGAACAGATCAGTTTACGATGCTGAGGCTAAGAAGAAGAGTCTCACAAACAATGGGAAGACAATAAAAGACTCCCCAAATGAAAGAAAAGGAGGAAGCCTCGGAAAGAATGTTAGATGAAAGAGTCATCTAAGAAGGAGGAAGCAAGTCAGCTATCAGATATTGAATTCAAAGCACTAGTTATCAGGAAGTTCAAAGAGCTCACAATGAGCTACCAGAAACTACAGGGGAGCTACAATGAACTCACCCCAAACTATATCAACATGAAAAAGGAAATAGAAACTATCAGCAAAGGCCAAGAGGAAATGAAAAATACAATCTCTGAACTGAAGCACACAGTAGAAGGAATTAAAAGCAGGATCAATTAAGCAGAAAATCAGATCAGCGAGTTGGAGGACAAAGTAGAAAAAAAGTAGCAGAAAGAGCAAGAAAAGGAAAAGAGGCTCAGAAAGAATGAAGAGGAATTAAGAGAAATGCAAGACAATATGAAATGTAATAATATCCAAATAATAGAGATTCCAGAAGAAGAAGAACAAGAAATAGAAAACCAATTTGAAAAAGTAATGATGGAAAACATCCCTGATTTGATGAAGGAAAAAAATCACACAAATCCATGAATCACAGAGAGTCCCAATCAAGAGGAACCCAAAGAGACCCACTTCAAGACACAACATCATTAAAATGGCAACATTCCAAGACAAACAGAGAATCTTAAAGGCAGCAAGGGAGAAAAAGGAAGTAACATACAATGGGGCCCCAATAAGGTTAGCTACTGACTTCTCACTAAAAACACTCCAAGCAAGAAGAGAATGGCGAGAAATATTCCAAGTAATGAGAACCAGAGGCCTTCAACCAAGGCTACTTTACTCAGCAAGGCTCTCAATCAAGACAGAAGGCCAAATAAAGAGCTTCTAGGACAAAAGAAGTCTAAAAGAATACACCTCCACCAAACCAGCTCTACAAGAAATGCAAGAAGGACTGCTTTAAGGAAAGTAAGGAAAAGAGAAAGACAGAGAGGAACATAGGTACAAAAATGGCAATGAATAAGTACCTATCAATAATAACATTTAATTTAAATGGATTAAATGCTCCATTCAAAAGACACAAAATAGCTCAATGGATAAGAAAGCATGACCCACACATATGCTGACTACAAGAGACCCACCTCAGGTCAAAAGACCATCACAGACTGAAAGTGAAAGGCTGGAAACAAATTTTCCAAGCAAACAGACAAGAAAAAAAAGCTGGGGTAGCAATTCTCATATCGGACAAAATAGACTTCAGAAAAAGGACCATAAAGAGAGACCCAGAAGGTCACCTCATTATATTCAAGGGAAGAATCCACCAAGAAGACATTAACATTCTAAATATATATACACCCAACATAGGAGCACCCAAATATATAAAGAAAATCTTAGAGGACTTCAAGAAAGATATTGACAGCAACACAATTATAGTAGGTGATTTTAACACCCCACTGTCAAAAATGGACAGATCCTCTAAACAAAATATCAAAAAAGATATTGTGGCATTAAACAACACCCTAGATGAAATAGACTTAATTGGTATATATAGAGCCCTTCATCCCAAAGAAGCTAAATACGCATCCTTTTTAAATGCACATGGAACATCTTCAAAGATAGACCACATGATAGGACACAAAACAAGCCTCAACAAATTTAACAAAATTGAAATCATACCAGGAATCTTCTCTGACCACAAGGGACTGAAATTGGAAACAAACCCGAAAGAAAAAAAACCCAAAACACCCAAAATCATGGAGACTGAATGGCATGCTATTAAAGAATGAATGGGTCAAGAATGAAATTAGGGAACAAATCAAAAAGTTTCTAGAAACAAATGGGAATTAACTCAGACAAACCCCAAACTTATAAGACACAGCGAAGGCAGTCCTGAGAGGGAAGTTTATAGCAATACAGGCCTATCTTAAAAAGATAGAAACATTTCAGACAAACAACCTAACCCCATGCCTGCAAGAACTTGAGGAACAACAACAAAGACAGCCCAGAGCAAGTAGAAGGAAGGACATAAGCAACATCAGAGCAGAATTAAATGACATAGAGACTAAAAGCACAATTGTAAGGATCAATGAATCCAGGAGCTGGTTTTTTGAAAAGATAAAGAAAATCGACAAGCCATGAAGTAGACTAATCAAGAAGAGAGAAGACCCAAATGAACACAATCAGAAATGAAAGAGGAGAAATTACAACTGATACCACAGAAATAGAAGGAATTGTAAGAAATTACCCTGAAGAATTGTATGCCAAGGTTTTGAAAACCTAGGTGAAATGGACAAATTTCTAGAAAAATATAATCTTCCAAAACTCAATGAAGAAGCAGCAGAAAGCCTGAACAGACCAATAACAGCAGATGAAATTGCAGCAGTAATAAAAAATTCCCATCACACAAAAGCCCTGGACCAGATGGTTTCACAGAATTCTACAAAGCATTTAAGAGCTAACCCCTATTCTTCACAGACTATTCCAAAATATCCAAAATGATGGAAGTCTCCCAAACTCTTTTATGAAGCCAGCATCATTCTAATTCCAAAACCAGATAAAGATACAACAAAGAAAGAAAACTTCAGGCCAATATTGCTGATGAACATAGACACTAAAATCCTCAGCAAAATATTGGTGAATCAGTCCAACAATACATGAAAAAGATCACACACCATGACCAAGGGGGATGTATCCCAGGGATGTAAGGATGATACAATATTCACAAGTCATTAAATGTAATACATCATATAAAGAAAAGCAAAAACAAAAATCACACGATCATATCAATAGATGTGGAAAAAGCTTTTGATAAGGTACAATACCCATTCATGATAAAAACACTCAGCAAAGTGGGAATAGAGGAAGCATTCCTCAGTATAATAAAGGCCATATATGAGAGACCTACAGCCAACATCATACTCAATGGGCAAAAACTAAAATCCTTTCCACTAAGATCAGGAACAAGACAAGGTTGTCCACTTTCACTAGTTCTATTCAATATAGTATTGGAAGTTTTAGCCACAGTGATTAGGCAAGAAAAGGAAATAAAAGGCATCCAAATAGGAAAGGAGGAAACAAAACTGTCACTGTTTTCAGATTTCATGATAGTGTACATGGAAAATCCTATGGACTCTACCCAAAAACTGCTCAACCTAATAAATGAATTTGGCAAAACAGCAGGATACAAAGTCAATATCCAGAAATCAAAGGCATTTTGGTATAGTAACAATGAAACCGCAGATGCTGAAATCAATAAAAAAATCCCATTCAATATAGCAAAAATAAAATAAAATATCTGGGAATAAACCTAACTAAGGAGATAAAAGACCTGTATACAGAAAACTACACAACACTGAAGAAAGAAATCAAGGAAGACATAAACAAATGAAAACATATACCATGTTCATGGATTGGAAGAATTAACTTAATCAAAATGTCCATACTACCCAAAACAATTTGCAGATTCAATGCAATACCTATTAAAGTACCAATGGCATATTTCACAGACATATAACATACACTTAAAAAATTTATATGGAACCATAAATGACCCCGAATAGCAGCTGCAATTTTGAGAAAGACAAACAAAGTAGGAGGGATCACAATAACTGATATCAAACTGTATTACAGGGCCACTGTAATCAAAAGAGCCTGGTACTGGCATAAAAACAGGCACATAGACCAATGGAACAGAACAGAGAGCCCAGAAACAAACCCAACTCTCTATAGTCAATTAATATTCGAAAAAGGGGGCAGTAACATAAAATGTAGTAAAAATAGCCTCTTTAACAAATGGTGTTGGGAGAACTGGACAGCTACGTGTAAAAAAATGAAACTTGAGCACCAACTTACACCATACACCAAAATAAATTCAAGGTGGATAAAAGACTTAAATATAAGCTGTGACACCATTAAAGTCCTAGAGGAGAACGTAGGCAGGAAAATCTCAGATATTTCACGCAGCAACATTTTTACTGATATGTCCCCTAGAGCAAGGGACATAAAGGAAAGAATAAACAAACGGGATCTCATCAAAATTAAAAGCTTCTGCATGGCTAAAGAAAACAGTATTAAGATAAAAAGAGAAGCAACTGTTTGGGAAAACGTATTTGCCAATGATACCTCAGACGAAGATCTAATCTCCAAAATATACAAAGAAATTACACGACTCCACTCTAAGAAGACAAGCAACCCAATTAAAAAGTGGGCAGAGGACTTGAACAGACAGTTCTCTAAGGAGGGCACACAGAGGATCCAGAGACACATGAAAAGATGCTCAATATTGCTATCTATCAGAGAGATGGAAATTAAAACCACAATGAGATACCACTTTACACCAGTCAGGATGGCCATCATAAACAAATCAACAAGCAACAAATGTTGGAGAGGTTGTGGGGAAAAGGGGACCTTAGTTCACTGTTGGTGGAATTGCAGACTGGTACAACCACTGGGAAAAACAGTGTGTAATTTTCTCAGAAAACTAAAAATGAACATGCCTTTTGACCCAGCAATTCCACTGTTAGGAGTATATCCTAAGAACCCTGAAACACCAATCCAAAAGAACATATGCGCACCAATGTTCATAGTAGCACAATTTACAATCGCCAAGAGTTGGAAGCAACCTAGATGCCCATCAGTAAATGAATGGATTCAAAAACTATGGTACATTTACAGAATGGAATTCTATGCAGCAGAAAGAAAGAAGGAGCTCCTACCCTTTTGCAACAGCATGGGTAAAACTGGAAAGCATTATGCTGAGTGAAATAAGCCAGGCAGTGAAAGATAAATACCATATGATCTCACCTTTAACAGGAACCTAAACAGCAAAACAAACAAGCAAGGAAAATATAGCTAAGGACACTGAAATACAGAACAGGCTGACAGCGACCAGAAGGGAAAGAATTTCAGGGGAAAAGGGGAAGGATTCACAGGAACAAGTATAGAGGGCACTTGGACAAAAACTAATGTGGGGGAGGGGAAATGGGAGCGAGGTGGCGAACATTGGGTGGGTGGGCTGGGATGGGAGTATAAGACAAAACTGTACTTGAACAATAATTAAATAAATCTAAAAAAATAAAATAAAAGAATATACATTTTGTCCTATAATAGGTAAGAACTGGCAAGACGATACATCCAAACCATTTTATTGCCAAGATTTTCATACTCAGGATGATAATCAGTTCTTAGATTCTGAAGAAAAGATGGTTTTCAGATATTGTCCACCCCTCTTATAGTGACAATATAATTCAGAGCTAAAAACTGTATATTTCCAGATGAACTTTTAAAAAATGTTACATCATTCCATTGGTACACATTACTTAAACCTTTGAGATCATCCTCTAGCCCAGCACTGTGCAAGAGAACTTTCTATGATGGTGGAAATATTTTATCTCTGTACGGTCCAATTCAGTATCCATTATCCACATGTAGTTATGGAGCACCTGAAATGTGGCTAGTGTGACTGAGTAACTTGGTTTCTAATTTTATTTAATTTGAATTTATTAAATTAAATAGCCACATAGTGCACAGTGCAAATTTAGTCCTAAAATGGAGATTATTCTGTCAAGGGGAAAAAAACCCTCCCCTTCCTTTGGATCAACTTTCTCTAAACTGAGAAACTCTTAAAAACTGAAAAAAGGCAGAAAAATCTCTACATTAACAAAACTGTGAATAAGTACCAAAGTAAAGGTTTTCAACCAAAAATAAAGTACCAAAAGTACCAAGTACCAAAAATAAAGAGTTCAACCCAGAACTCTGGGTTGAAACAAAATTTAGGATTGCAATTTCACTCATGAGCTGCCTGATATGAAGAACACAAAAGCCCACATTCGTAATTGAAATATGTGTGACTGACAAAAGTGTCATGATTGTGGGGTGGAGGAAGGCAATGGGTGGAGGTGGAAGAGGGTATAAGGGGTATAAATGGTATTGGAAAAAATAAAATAAAAAGTAGACTATTAAAAATTCAGTGCCTATTACTAAAGGAAAATAATCCAAGGTGTATATACTTAAATTAATCAATATTCTAAAAAGATTTTAAATTCCTCATGTTTTGGTAGTGATTTTCATTCATTTTTTTAACACCTACAATGTGGCAGGCACTTTGCTTATTGGGGGGTATTATTCTTCTAATATAGCATAGCAAAAAGTTCACCAAATAGTCATATTTAGCCCCACGCATTTGAAGTGATTTAATTTTTAGCAAATTCATGTGAAATTGCATCATTTTCAGTTAGAAGATAATATAATCAAATGATCACTGACATTTTGGATTTGACTACAAAACCAAAGTCCAAATATATTACTGCTTTAAAATGCATAGCATATTCCTCCAAAAAATAGAAAATAATCAACATACATTTCCAAAAGGTGACTAATATGTATTACAAGCATGCAACATGATATGCATAAACTTTTTAAAGACGACATCTTTGAAACCATTTTCCAAAAATAGAATTTAGCCTTTGATTTCCTATGGAGTCATCTGAAAGGTTTTGATGAGAATAAAATCTGTCTTGCATAGTTGTAGAGAAAATTGATTTTAAATACATATGTGAGAATCATTTCTGGATCTTTGGAGTTTGGGAAAGTACTTCATTCTTTTATTTTTTAGCTTTATTGACATATGATTGCATAGAACATTGTGTAAGTTTAACGTGTATAAAGTGTTGATTTGATTAAAAGTATATGTTGCAAAATGATTACCATCATAACATTAACTAACACTCCATTATATCACATAATTACCATTTCTTTTTTGTGGTGCAAACACAAGATCTAGTCTCTTAGCAACTTTTAGGTATATAATACTGTATTGTTAACTATGATCACCATGCTGTACTTTATATCCCCAGAACTTATTCATCTTATAACTGGAAGTTTGTTCCCTTTGACCAACATACCCACATTTTCCCCACCCACCCATACTGGTAACCATTATTTTACCCTCTATTTTTATGAATACAGGTTTTTAAGACTCCCCATATAATTTCAGTCATAGAGGATGTCTTTATCTGTCTTATTTCACTTAGCATATTGTTTTCGAGGTCCATACATGTTGCAAATAACAGGATTTCAAAAGTAATTCATTCTTTCAATAAATATTTCCTTTGTGCCCATTACATGGCTGGCATCATGCTTGACACAAAAATTGTGACCAGGAGACAGGTTCAGCTAGCCCATCAAATTACACATTGATGGAAACCTCACAGCCATCTCTGGATCAACTGATGGACACTACTAATGTCAGGTATAGACTGAAATGTTTCTCTGACTTCTACACCTATGTAAACATGGAAAACAGCAGTATATAATATTATGCCACATTACCACATCTAGGCTGACACTATCATATTTTGATTTGGGCCAGCTAGATTGTGTATATGTACATGCACAGTATATACTATATGCCAACAAAACCAATTATGCAGTAATTTAAGAACAAAGGCTCTGAAATATTTATTAGTCACTCTGATTGGGCCTTGTTCTAAAAGTTACAATCAAGTAAGACTCTGACATCATGTAAGTGATTTTTTTAAACAATAAAAATTGCATACAAGGTATAAACCCAATTTTGTAATCTCACATATACACTTGCAAAGGAAAAAGAAATTTGCCCAAATCTGTGGTAAGATCGCTTGTGATTTTTATTTTCTTATCTGAATATTTCTATATTTTCCAACCTTTCTACAATTACCACACATTACATTTATTATCAGGAAAATTTATATATATATAATTATATACACACACACACACCCACACACATATATATATGTTAGTTACAGTAAAAAACACTCTTTCAACTGTTCCAAAACTGGTGTCTAGTATAGGCCAGATGAAGGCCTCACATAGGGAAATAGGTATGACTACAGGTGTGATTTTAGAGGGCTGGTGTAGGAGGCCAAAGGGCTACCCAATTAGTTAATTGGAAGCTCTTTAAAGGAAACAGAGACATTCACTGTGTAAAGTTAAGGTTTAAAATGAATATTCCTGGGCAAAAGGGAAAATAGTAATACTTGTTCTCAGCTGGATGGAAATTGAAAAAGACGGCTTTTTTCCAGCTGTAAATCTTGGTTAGATCACTGGATACACTCAATTTTGCCTTTTTTTTTTTTCAATCGTTGTTTAAGTACAGCTGTGTCCATTTCCCCCTACCACTGCCCCTCACCCCCCCACCCTCAATTCCACCCCTCCTTTGGCTTTGTCTATGTTGCCTTTTGGTGAATCCATAGAATATGTTTGGTTAAGCATCTTGTAATGAACATTTAGAAAACTTTTACTAAAAATCATATGGTTTTGGAAAGTAACATTTTAATTATGGTTATAAAAATAGTATAATATTTTTTGTAGAAACCCTGGAAAATATGAAAAAGGTGGGGAATAAAATAAATGTCATGTATGATTTTATCACCCAGAGGAAATCACTATGAGTGTTTTGGTGTATAACCTTCTAGTAATTTATTCTAGGCATGTGTATGTATCATACTTTTTCACTTAATATTTTATCTTGAGCACTTTATTATGTCATTAAATATACTTAGTAAACCTCATGCTAATGACTGCCTAATATTACTGATGGATTAAAGATATCATTTTAGGCCCTGGATGGTGTGGCGCAGAGGATTGAGTGTCAGCCTGTGAACCAAAGGGTAACAGGTTAGATTCCCAGTCAGGGCATATGCCTGGGTCCCCAAAAACTACAAGTCCCCAGTAGGGGGCGTGTGAGAGGCAACCACAGTTTGATGTTTCTCTCCCTCTCTCCCTTTCCCCTCTCTAAAAATAAATAAATAAATAAAGTATTTTTAAAAATATATAATTTGGGGAAGAAAGTATATTATTTTATCTCCTGTTGACCTAATATATAAGAATAAATTTAAAATATATCTGGTATTTGAAAAAACTAGCCAAGGAATTTTTCTGAACTACTGATCATTTATGAGTCTAACCAACATCAGCGTTTTAACTCTAAAAGTGATTTTGTTCTCCACAAATCCCTGAAAATACCCATATCATGCACAATGATAAACCACTCACATATTTCCCAACATACAGCCTTAGGCCTGAAAAAGTACAAGTCCCTAAGAACTGTTAGATAGGAAAGCATTGCAGGGGGCCTCTCAGCCAGGCTCTGCCTGCTGTAGCAAATTAGGTCCATCACAAGGAGGTTAAAGGAAATAATACTCAAGTAAAAACAAAACAGAAAATATCCTCAACATAAGCTTGAGCTTCTGAATGAGTTCATTTGTTCAGATTCCAACCTCAAAAAAAAAAAAGGCTACTGTGATTTGTCTTTAAAAATATGTTTAAATTCAGAAGCTACAGAAAACAATTTTATTTACAGGCTGCCCATCTCCCAAGTCAGCATAGCACATATTTTCTAAGCAAAATTTCTGAACATTATTTTACTCAGAATACTAATCATAATTCTATTCCAGTACAGGTGGGGAACATTCTCTGTAAAAATTTACAATTTCAGTTTAAAATGAAACTCCACTCCCAATTTTCTTTGGTGGTTTGGCAATTCTTTCCTTACCTGCAAGGCAGTTTAGGATCAGAAAGACCTTCCAAAATGCGAACACCATTGTGTTGAAGTTCGTGTAGTGTAGCTGGGGACCAGTAGCTGGCCTGGGCTAGGCTGAGTCTCAAACTGGCTTCTTTAATCACACTGAGGTTTGGGCAGGCTTATCTGTGGGCATCACTGAGCAAACAAGTTTTTTCAGGCTTGCGTATTGGGTACAGAGCTTTTGCAGAGCAGATTTCTGTTTCTTTGAAACACTTTTCATGGGGCGTGTTTCCTTGATATATTTGCTACTATGTTAATAATAAACCCACGTATTTAAATTCTTCAAGTTCTTTGTACACAGACTCTCTAAGCTTTATTGTTTAAAATCAATTTTATTAAAAGTTATACTTAGGGGGGAAGATACAGTTGGAAGAGAGCCTATGCAAATAAAAGCTGACAAGGCTAATTAATTTCAAATATTTCCATAAAAGTCTTAAAACATTGATTCAGTAACATCCTTTTACAAATTAGGTTAGTAAATTATTGGTGCTCTAAGATTTTCTCAGGAGACGGAGTTCACAAAAAGAGTGCAGGGATTAATTATGAAGCAAAAAATAATAATTTCTATGTGAATAAACTCTGGACATGTCACACTTTTTTTAAGCCCTGGCAGTTCTCACTACCCTCCACCAAAACTGGCAGTAAAATGAATTCCATGCTTCTGTTTTCTGGGTTAGAAAACTCACAGCATTTATTCACTTACCTAATTTTGCAAAATCAGATGAGGGAAAAATGCTTTAAGACTTCCATTGAATGAGTCTGAATTTTTGTACTGAATAGGGGCTACAAGACTTCCTTGGAAAGGAGGTTCGATAGGAGGGAATGGGAGGCTGTACAGGCGAAAAGCCTTCATGTGAACAAGAACTTCTAACAGTGTTCCTCTTGTGCCTATGTTACCCTCAAATACGTAAGGGCCTCCTCCTCTGTCTTTTTCCATATAGTCTTGAAGTCCTGCTGTTTATATCTCTGTAATGGCTCTCAGATTTGTCCTTTCTCCAATCTGCTGTTTCCATCATGGACCAGGTCCAGATTCTCAATCCCTGGCCTACTGTAGCAGTTCCCTAAATGGTCTCCCTTACTTCTTCCTCCTTCATACTGTGTACCAACCACACACCAATGTTCCAACCCTGATCAAGCTTCTTCAATAACAGCATTATGAACTATTTCATCAAATCCCAAGTCCTTAATCTGTATTCCCATGTTCCCAAATCTTGTCCTCACTTCTTTTTAATTTAAGACATATTATTTCGCCTGAAAAATGCTCTCAAGATTTATTGCCTCAAAAGTATTCAGTCAAATGAAATATGTACAAGTTTCAGAGATATGTTGTATGAACTGTAATTTATGGGAAATGTTTTACCCCATCTCATGTTAGCTAAGCCAATTCCAATACTGCTTCTCAGAAAGACATTTTTGCTTCTATGAGGCCTGATTTCTTCTCACAGCCTTTGCTGTCCATGCTCCTATCTGGTGCTAAAGCTTGGTTCCAGGTGTCTTCCATCATTACTTAAATTTTCTCATTCCTTATATGAGGAGGCCCCCCCCAAAAGTAATTATCTTCTGGAGGGTGGGACTCCTGAAGTACAGGCTTCCCCCCCTAGGTGAGTGTTTTAGGAATACATCTGTATTAATGGACCAGCTGGTGTTGCTGTGAGAGGCTGCATTTGGCTTCAGTGAAGTTTTTTGAAGACTCTTTCAACACATTTGCCCATTTCATGGATGATTGACGAGCACACCTGCCCACACTGTGCTGAGTGTTCAGTAGTTTTTAACCAAAAATGGCATGACTCTCTTGACCCACCCTTCCTCTTTACCCAATCTCTCCCCACCCACGTTTTTTTTCCATTTCCCCAGATGAAAAAAGTCCTCAAAGGCAAACATTTTGCTGATGTGGAAGAGGTGAAACAAAAAATGGCAGAAGCACTAAAATGCATCAAATTTGAAAAGTTCAAAAATTGTTCTGAGCAGTGGAAAAAACATCTTGATAGCTGTATTGCATCAAATGAAGAGTACTTTGAAGGTGACTGGAGTTTAAACATGTAAGAATAAATACATAATTTTTATAAATAAATTCCAGTTTTTTTGGCCTCCCCTTATATTATCTAAACATATTCTTAGTACAGATCAGTCCTACTGTCTGACATGAAAATTTTGGTGAACCTACGTAACATCCTTGTCAGGACTCCCCTTTGGATAAATTCGCATCGCTCATAGATCCAATATTCTACAGTTGGCACTTGATTGCTCTCTAGTTGTTTCCTATTTATTAACTGGGCCTCTCCTAAATCTAGTGACTGTGAGGCCCCCAGGTCAGGGGCCAGGTCTTATATAGGCAGTTTTCAACTTAAGAAAAGGTGTGTCCCAACATGGACTGGTAAGCTCAATGACTGGACCCAACAATATACATTCCTACCGAAGGAATGCTATAAACAGAAATCTTATTCCCAGGCTTAGGTGCATAATGTAGCACTGCCTTGAATTCTTGGTACTGGGCCATATAGGGTAGATGAGGAGAAGGAGCAGCAGACAGCAGAGAAAGAATATTCCTTTCCCTTTCTAAGACATTGATTGTATGCAAGGCAACATTTTTCCCAAATAAATATTGCATGTGTTTGTCACTTACCTTACTTTATACCCCCCACCCTAAAGACTCACTGACCTACTGTCTACCTAGGTTTCCCTAAGGAAAGATCTTACTCTCCAGGATATTTCATGCTTTATAATTACTTTTTTCTTTCCAACCTTATTTCTTCCAGAAACATATTCCCTCCCTTGTATAAGCAGACATTAGCTCCAGGTCAGAAGGGAATCAATTGCTATGAACATTCCCCAATCTGGTTGCACTATTAAAAATAAAATGTGTGATTTCCCCTCAGATAAATCTCTGTCCAGAGTATTAGGCAATGCAATAAAGAGAAGTGGTCCGGGGGAGTTTTTATAGAGAACATCTTGTAGGGCAGCACCCTGGAGGTCCACACCAGCTCTTCTCAGCCTTGGTTCTGCCTTTACTTCTGAGTCCGCCAAGTCTCCAAAGGATCAATTATTTGTGTAATGGCTTCCCTGGAGGTATTAATGAGTTTTCCAGTGGTGAGGAGCTGGGATGGGGTAAGAAATTCCTAAGTCAGTAAGCCAGTGACTTCTTATGTTTCCTTCCATGACCCATAGCTTACTGTAGTAAAATGAGCATAGTAAGGTGAACATACGTAAAAGTAGGATGCTTTTGAGAGTGAAAGGGGCACTATTAATAATTACATGGGAGAATGTAAACTGTAATGATTCCAGGCAAACCTGGGCATCTGGCCACCTGCCCACAGTGCTAAGTACAAAGCGAACACTAAGCAAGCTTGTTCATTAATTCAGTATGTCCAAGTTGGTTGGCCCTGGGATGCCTGCAGTAAGGAGTATGATTTAAGGCTACTGCAAAAACCCATCTGCACCAGAATATCTTATAAAACATAAGACACTCTAGAATATTAAGGTAAAATGCCAACACTTGTATTATGTGGGACCTAACTTGAATAGGTAGAATTCAGTTAAACTCTCAGAGATGATCTAGACTTTCTGTTTCAGTCTGAATTTTGATATTATTGACTATTGCTCAAAAGAAGTGGGTCATTAACTGGCACATGAAATATTAAATATCAAATTTTTATAAGAATTTATAATTTTTAAACTGCTTTTCCATTTTACCTTCACAACTGACAATAAAATAAATAGGGCAAGTATTATCTACGTTCTCTCTATGAGAAAACGGAGGCTCAGAAACATTGTCTCTTTGCCAAGGCCACATAGTACGCATTAGATGCTGTCCTTCCCTTCACACCACATGGTGACACAGTATCCATGTAATTGTAACAAATATGCTACTGACTCCACATTTCTTCTTTGGGAACTTTCAGCAGAAATTTGCAATGTTTGACTTATCCCTCATTTCTTAACTTAAAAATTATAAAAGCAATATATTTGATTAGAAAGAGGTTTTACATAACAAAGAAGTAGTCATGGAGATGTAAAGTACAGCATAGAGAATTCAGTCAGTAATATTGTAATAATTAAGTATAGTGCCAGGTGGGTACTGGAAATATCAGGGGGATGGACCACTTTGTAAAGTATATGATTGTCTCACCACCATGTTGTACTCCTGAAACTAATACAAAATAATATTGAATGTAAACTGTAATTGAAAAATAAAATTTAAAGAAGAGCAAAGTAGAAAGAGAATAAAGAGAAAATCTGCATTCTCTCACCCATATATGTAATCCCATGCCATGCTCACAAGCAATGGGAGTTTAGCATTTTTCTCATGTGTATATGAATTTACACACACACACGAGTTTTTTTAACATAAAGGTAATCATAATATACATGTTTTCTATAATTTTTTCACCTTGAAAATCATTTTTATTATCTATTTATGTCACAATGTACAATAATATCTATAGATCTATCATATCATTTTAAGACAGCATTATATTTTATAGTATGAATGTACCACAACTTATTTAACCATTCTCTTATAGGTCATTTCCAGTTTTTCACTATTATGAACAACGTTGAAGTGAACACCCTTTTGACTATATATCTTCCCATTTTGTGTGATTATTTCTGTAGATTAGGTACCTAGAAATGAAATTGTTGGATCAAAGGATATTAATATTTTAATTTTTTGTTGATTATGAAAAATTATCAACCAGAAATTCTTTACAAATCTGTATTCCCATTAAGACTAAGTGTGACTGTTTCTCCTGAGCCTTGTCAACATTATCAGTCTTTTGTTTTTATTAGTATTATGTGTGAAAATTGTTGTTTTAATTTGTATTTCTCTAATGGGGTCAAACATTTTTTCACAGATTTACTGGCCTAATTGGTGTTCCTCTCCTTGTGAATTGCATTTATGGCCTTAGATGATTTTCCCATTGAGTTATATTTTAATATTGTAGAAGTATTCTTTATAGTTTATGAATCTTAATCTGAATTGGGTATATACATTATGAATATTTTCTTCCAGTTCATCACTTTAAAAAATTGCCTTTTTTCTATTAAGAATTGAAAATTTTGTCATAAATAAATCTGGCAATTTTTATTTGATGCTTCTGAGTTTCATGTCTTTCCTAAGAAAGCTTTTCCCAATCCAAGAAGTGTTATGACATATTATCATATGATATTTAATATTAATATATAATATCTTTTCTAAAGCTTCTATAATTTTGTCCTTTCAGTTATGGCAACTTTATTCTTCCAGTTGCTCAAGCCAAAAGTTTGTTATCCTTTACTCCCCCCTCTATTCTCTCATGTACTATATCTAATTAACTAATCAGCCAATTAACTTGGGTCCATGTTCAAAATATATTCAGACTCTGATCACTTTCTTCACCTTCTCTGCTACTGCCCTGGTTTGACCTACCAGCATCAATTGCCTGTCTCACTGCAATAGTATCATAACTGGTCTCTCTGCTTCCCCCATCTTCCCTTACAGTCTATTACCACAACAGCCAGAATGATCCTTTTATATGTAAGACATATCATGTCTTACTTTTGTTCAGGATCTTCCAATAGTCCCTAATTTCTCTCAGAGTAAAAACCAATGTTTTTACAATAGTTCAAAGGCCCTAAAATGATCTGCCTCACCCACTGCACCACCTCTCCAGCCTCACCTACTACCTTTCACTCCACAGTGATCTTATTGATCCTCAAACTAACCAGGCATGCTCCCACTACTTAGGGTATTTGCACTGGTAGTTGCTTCTGTCTGTGACTCAAGTATCAGTAACACCAACTCCCTCGTTTTCTCCAAGTCTTTGCACAAATGTCAGTTTACAACACCTCCCCTGTTCACACGATTAAAACAGCAACTTTCTTTACTCCAGCTCTCCCAATCACCCCCCTACCTTTTCCATTTCCCATAGCAATCACCACCTTCTAACATACTATATAGTTTACTCATTGTTCAGCTTTTCACCCAGCTAGGATGTAAGTTTCAAGAGGGCAGATATTTCTGTTTGTTTTATTCTCTGTTCCTTCCAAGGGCCTAGATCAATGTCCTCATAGCAGGTATTTGTTAAGTAAATAAACTTATGAATCTAGATTTGAACTATTTGGAATTTATTGTTTAGTTTAATTTTATTGTATTTTCTTCCATTACCATTTATTCCCCCTATACCCTCTTCCACCTCCATCTACACCCCTCCCCCTGGCAATCACCACACTGTTGTCCGTGAGCTCTTTTTCTTTTTTGCTTGAAAATTTATTTGTTTTGTATTGTGTGAGATAGGATGAAATGGATTTTTTTATGTCCTAATGTCCTGAACACAAGCAAATTATTATACTTTCAGGGAATGTGCTCTTTGAAAATATCTAGGTCATTCATTATTCTAATGAATAAGGTAGGTGATTAAGTTCCATAATGCTCTTTTTGTGATAAAAAAAAACGAGGTGTAATGATAAAGAAATGAGTCTACTGTCTTTGTGTAGCTTGGGAGCCACTTCAGAGAGCAATCTTGGGTTTCCAAAAGACAGGCCAATGCCATTCTTTCTTTTTTTTTTAAATACTCATTGCTGGCTAATTTTTAAAATCTTCACCCAAGGATATGTTTATTTATTTGAGAAAGGGGGAAAGAGAGAAAGAGAGAGAGGGATCAATGTAAGAGAGAAACATCTATCTATTGCCTCCCATATGCCCCTACACACCTTGACCGGGGAGTGAACCTGTAACCTATGCATGTGCCCTAGCTGGGAATCAAACCTGCAACATTTTAGTGTACAGCAGGATGCTCCCACCAACTGAGCCATGTGGCCAGGGCCAAGGCCATTCTTATGGCACCAGAATCAGAGAGACAGAAAGACAGACAGATAAATGGAAAGAAACAAAAAGACACAGAAATCTTGGAGTGAAACTTTTCATGTATATTTTTTGATCATTGAAGTAGTCAGCATGGGAAAAGCAGAATTTATTGGAATTCGTTATACATATTTGTATGATGTTGAATATTTTGAATTATATATAGAAGGATGTGATCTATTCAGTATTTAGAGTCTAAAGATTTTAATTCATTTCTATTGGAATAGTTTCAAAGAAAGTATTTCAAAAGTTCCCTGTGCAATCACAGAACCATTAAAGGTTCAATGCTTTTCCCAACTGCCTGTCAGGCAAATTCACTTGTATACCCCACTGGTGCTTCAAACTTAACCTCATACATGCCATTCTCTGTCTCCAACCCTGTGCTCCCAACCTCTGTTTTTTTTCCCCATTATAATTCTTCAGTGGGGTATTCTTGACCTCCTACTTTTATTCGTCTTGCTATTCTACTAGTATCAAACCCTACCGAAAACTTCTCTTCAGTTTCTTTTCTCTTTTCCATTTCCTGCCATGCTTTTAATTCAGTTGGTGTTAACTCCCATTTAGATGGTTGCAGTAACATCCTAGCTTACCTCCTGGCCTCCAATCTTACTGTCTCTCAATCCATTTATAACCCTGCCATATAAGTTCTAAAATTCAATCTAATTGTGTTTCATTCTTATACTCAAAACTCTTCCATGATTCCCTATCACTTTTAATCTAGACATAAACGTTTTATCTGGCATTCAATAAGCACCCAACCTACATTTCCTATGTGTTTTTTGCTATTTGTAATACTAAGAATGTCAAAGCTGGCTGAAGTCTTATAAGTGGTTGCCAAACAAAGTTGAATATTCCTTGTTATCTGAACATGTGCCTCACCTTCCCACCCATGTGCTTTTTTTTTTACAAGGCCGTCCCCTCCTCCTAGAATGTCCACCCTGCCCTGCCTGGTGTGGCTCAGTGGATTGAATGCAGGCCTATGAACTAGAATGTCCACCCTACCAAGTCTACTTGTCTAAAATCTAGTCATCATGGGAGACTCATCACAAAAGTTAAATCTTTCATATACTGTCTCCTGATTCTCACATGATGTGATCTCATGTTTACTACATTGAGTACAAGAAATGTCTTTTTCACAGCACTTAAAGGATGACATAGCTATTTATGTACTGGTCCTATTCATGCCTCTAAGAATGCAAGCTCTTTAGGAGGTTAAGGACTATGTCTATGTGATTTACACAGAGAGGGAGGAAGAGAGTGGAAAGAAAGAGAGAGAGAGAGAGAGAGAGAGAGAGAGAGAGTCTTACTCCTCTTCAAAACCTTACAAGACAGGTAGTATTTTTATCCCCGTTTTATAGGTGAAAAACAGAAATATAGGGAAAGTAAGTAATTTGTACAAATCTCATATATAGCAACAGTAGACTCAGGACTCATATTCTCACCCTCCTCAGTCAATCTCAAATATTCTTGTTATATAAGCCACATCCTATTTCACATGCACAATTAGATAGTTTTCTGTTCTCTTCAGTGGACAGTATCTGTTGGCTCCTGCTCTCTCTCCCTTGTCCTTACTTGCACACATCTAATGAGCAGCCATTTTTATCTTGCTTTATCATTTTCCATTTGTAAAATTGCTGCCAATCATTCTTTTCACAAGTAAGGCTGTTGCTGATGAAAGCTTCAGTGCCTGGTAACCACCTTATGGCTAAAAATGAGGCTCAGAGAGAATTTTCTGAAAGATCATATAAACACCAGAAACAGGACCTCACTTCAAGTCAGCTGGCACCAGGGCATGTACACTTAATTTACAATATACAGTGACTTTAAGGCCCTAGCCCAGTAATGTTCAGTGAATTCACATTTTCAAGTTTATGGTATAGGAAAGTGACTTTTTTAAAGGTTATCACTCACTTGTATATGTATTACCTGATATAGTTTTGAAAAACAATTCTAAAATGATATTATTATAATCGACAATAGCTTTCCTTATAATGCAATACCTGGTTGACACTGAGTTGCCTTGGAAGCAATAAAAAGATATAATTCTATAATTTTTCAAACCAAGAAGCTGGGAGTTTCATCCTAGGGATTCTAGAATGGGAAACTCTCAAGTGAATTCTGTGATGGGGTTGTGCAGGGAGACTCCCCCTTCTCCTTCCCCATACCCATGTGTAAGAACTGTAATTTCTCTCAGTGATCAAACTGTTATGAACATGCAGTCCCTAAATATGCTGAACACCTTGCTGAGAGTCCTCCAGAAGCTTCTGGAGAACTGTTGGAAGTGGTCCCCAGTAAGGCTGTGTGAATCAAGGACATTTCAGAAGTATATTTAAGTAGGACCATGGAAGTTCCTGTCATCATGAATTTGGGAAATATTTATTTCCTGTCCTGAAAGGGAAAATCATGCAGAAAATCTCTTTAGACAAGTCGTGTTTTAACAACAAGTTTGAGTCAGTTTGGTTCAAGTAGCCTGGAATTGCTTATCTAACGATAGTAGGGAAACTGGAAAGGGTTAGTACCAGGAACTCTGTGTTAACTGACAGTGTGACTCAACCTGTTGTGTACATTAAACTGTTTGAGAAAGCCTACTCCTAAGGAATTTGTGTTGACTCACTGTACAAACATATGTCATAGATTCTGCTTTAAAAAATACACATATGTGCAGATGCAATTATGTGCACATGTGCATGCCTACATATGTGCACGTACACACATACCTATTCAACCCAAAGAGGTCATAGACCTTCCAATTTCTTGCAGTTGGGAGAGGTCACACTTGATTTGAACTGAGAAAAATCACATTCTAATTGTATAATTGCAGGGCCCTGTATTTATTTATTTATTTATTTATTTATTTATTTATTTATTTTTATTCAACACTTCTAAAAATGCCATACCTGAGTGAAGTTAACCTTAAAAACTAGAGAACCTTTTAGATCCAAGAGATTAAAGACTTTCATAGCTGCCAAGCTGATTAATAGTACCTGTCACATAGTAATAAGAGTTGCCAAATGCTGAAGACTTAATAAATGACAGTCAGGCTCCAGATTAAGCATTTCATGTACCTTATGTCTTACAATAATCATATAAAGTATGTATTAGTTATATTTATTCATTTTAAATATGAATAAAGTGAAGTTCAAATAAATAAAATAAGTTTTTATTGGTCACACAACTTGTAAGTGGTAAAACCAGTACTTGGGCCCAAAGTGATTGTTTCAAAGCCCATGCATGCCCTTGCAGATATGTTCTGTGACCTTTTGGCATTGTCAAAGGACAGTAGAATACATGGTCAACACAGCCCCAGCTTGCCTGGATCATACTCTTGCTGTGAAGACAAGACAAATACACACAAATCAGAGATTAATATTAAGAAATATGTGGTTGTGAAAAGCTGCCTTATGCATCACAGAAAACAAATAAATACACATACAGAAAGGAGAATGTGGGCCATTGCAAGGCATGACTGTGAGCCCCCAAATCTTCATTGTAAAATGAGTTTCATAATATCCACCTAGCAGAAGAGTGGTATTCTGGGAGGATTTGGGCATGATTTTGAAGGTAAAGCTCTAGAATGGACAATGAAAAGAAAGAGGTAGCATTTCGGGGGGGGGGCAAGAATGACAATAAGGCAAAGTATCCAGGTTGCTTTATAGAAGGGCTGGAAAGAAACTGGTGTTGGGAATATGCATCAAAGAGCATTGTTAAAATGGGGACTAGGTTTGAAGAAATTTACCAAAAGATAGAACAACAAAAGCAGGACAAAATGGTAAAGGTGACAAATTCTGTTGGATTTTGATCTAAAGCAGAGGAAGCATGCAGAAGACTTGTTTGTGTTTCTTGTCTGCTTGGTTCTTGTCCTGCCCAGTATTTTGTGTGTGCTTTGTTTTTGCTGGGTTTTTTTGTTTGTTTGTTTGCTAACTTTTTAAAAAGATTTTATTTATTTATTTTTAGAGAGACAGGAAGGGAAGGAGAAAGAGAAAGAGAGAAACATTGATGTGAGAGAGAAGCATTAATTGGTTGTCTCTCATACACTCCCTGACCAGGCACCGAACCTGCAACTCAGGCATGTGCCCTGATTAGGAATTGAACTAGTGACTTTTTCCTTTGCAGGGTGACACCCAAACAACTGAGCCACACAGGTCAAGGTTCATGTACTAGTTTTAATGGAGCAGCACAGCAAACTCACGAAGAGCACTGGCCATAGTCTGGAAGCTTGGTTTTGGACCTAGCTCTGCCACTTGCCAGCTGAGAGATTGTGGATAAGTTACCTAATTACTTTGTGTCTCATTTACCATTAAACAAGGTAAAAGACCTACATCATGAGACCGTTATTTTTATAAGAATTATACAAGTTAATACTTGCAAAGTATTAGAGTAGTGCCTTCATATAGTAAGCACAAGGGGCATGCTTGTAGTATAAATACAAGTGTAATTTGTCATCAACATTGAAATATGGGAAATTTCTAAAATCATTGTGTAAATATATTTCTCTTAAAAAAGCTGGTGGATGGGGCCACTCAGGCATATTGCAGCCTGGCAGAAATTGAGGAGAGCTGAGGTTGTGCTGTTGCCTTCAGATGTGGTGTGTACTTTCCAACTCCCATAGATCCCACCACCCCCTGCTGCCTACCCCTGGCCCACCAAACATGATCTTGTGACTCCTAGTTTAAAGTGAAAAGAACATCCTGGTTTCTACTATGCACCTGCATTTACAAAGAGAGCTCATAAAGAAGTAATTTGGGTTTGGAAGGCAGACCTGGCTGAGCTCACAGGATGCACTAAGCCTTAGAGTCTAAGGGAAGTAAGTATCTGTTCCCTCCCCCCATTCAAGATCCCACTTTGGCTACAAGTGCTGCGTCGCTGGGCTGCACCAGCATCCACTGTCCCCAAAGCACCCTCAAGTAATCCCTACCCAGTTCAGTAGTTCTGAGTAGAAAGAGGCCTTAGGGCTACTATAACACTTTGCAGCAGTAACTCTGGGGAAAGCACAGAGCTGAGGTCAACAAAGCTGGAATGTGCAGGCTTTTCCTGAGTTTTCAGGCCTTAAAAACTGTGTCCTTCTCCTCCTCCTCATTTAGAAGATTAAACTGTGCCATAAGTTCTGAAAACTCCACAGCTGAGGGAGAATTTGCATAGCAGTTAGCTCCGAACCAAACTGTGAGATTGATCAAGTTTCTCTTCAGAGCCAGCATTCATTATGGCATTCCAGGGCACTGAGCTTCCTAGTGGCCCCTGGCTCTTTGTGCTCTGGAGCTGCTTGGGGTCATTCTATAATGAGCTGGCCTGAGCCTTCCCCAGCAGTTTTCTGAGTCTCAGAGCCTATTCCTCTCTCTCCCTCAGAGGAGATTCTTTCCTTCCTTCCTTCCTTCCTTCCTTCCTTCCTTCCTTCCTTCCTTCCTTCCTTCCTTCCTTCCTTCCTTCCTTCCTACCTCCCTCCCTCCTTTCCTGTATTCTTCCCTCCCTCCCTTCCACCCTCCTTCTCTCCCTCCCCTCTTATCTTTCTTCCTTCCCTCACAGGAGGACATTTTTCCCATTGCTTTCAGAGAGTGGGGAGGGACAGAGAGAGAGAAAGAAAACATCAGTGTGAGAGAGAAACATCCATTGGTTGCCTTCTGTTAGTGTCTGGACCAGGGATTGTAGATGCCCAGAACGGGTCAGGGCACATATCCCGCAACCCAGGTATGTGCCCTGACCAGGAATTAAACCCACAACCCTTTGGTGAATGGGACAATGCTCAAACCAATGGAGCCACATCAGCCAGCATGAAATTCTTTCTTTCTGTTCTCTAGGAGGAGGACAATGGGGTCTTGCTTGGATGGGATGGGCATGTGGGCTTGCTGGCTCCTAGATGTCACCTTTGGTAATGGCCTCCCATCTTTGCTTATGAGGAATGATTAATGATAGGAATATCTGGTACACAGTAGAGGAGAAGCTGTGGGGATGGAGACATTGGGAGAAGAGATTTGTGGTCTTCAGTTAAAACATGCCCTGCCCACTGCTTTTAAATAAGCCACATGGCTAAACTTGCACCTGGGTGCAGCTACACAAAGAGGGCCACAGAGGGCCCACTCACTCTAGGGTAAGAAAGCAGGTGGCCATCACACAGAGACTGAAGACAGGTGTGACATGACAGTACTAAAACATTGAGTCCAAATCTTTCATTTTATGGAGCACTAAACTTGCCCTGGGTTTCACAACCCATTTTAGAGGTTGAACAGGGAGTAAGATATAGGTCCTAACTCTTTTGGTATGACTTTCTGGGACAGGAAAAGGTGTAGAGGTGGGAAACCCAAAACTTGTTCCAAACAGCAGCATATCTGACGAATAACAGCTCTGGAGCTCTTTCCAACTGGGTGGAGGTGTGCAGCTTGGTCCCCGCCCCAACCAGCAGGAAATAACTTTGGCCAATCTTTGCTAGTTCATGACCTTCCCAAGGCAAACAGTGCTTGGTCTCTGGTGGAACCTACATCTGAGAGCCCTGTGGCAAAGACTCTGGGTAGAGAGAGCACTAAAAGAAGTATGTATAGATATATATGGAAAGCTGTTTTGACCTTTGCCTATCTCCCTGGCACTGTTACCACACATCCTAGTAAGGCTGAAACTCCTTATTCCATTATTCAGCTAGGCTTTGTGTTCAGTGTGTGGTTGAGGGGGCTGATGATAATATGATCTAGCCCTTCTTTGCCTCTCTGATCTTATCTCTCACCACTTTCCACTTTGCTCATTCCTCTGTAGCCATTCTAGCCTCCTTGCCATTTCTCGAACATGCCCATCATGCTCCCACCCAAAGGCCTTTGCAATTACTGCTCCTTCTGCCTATGTTCTTCTCCAGCTATCTGTATGACTTACTCCTTCCTTTCCACAAATCTTTGTTCACATGTCACCTTCCCAGAAGTCTCTTCCCCAACTACCCTATCTGAATACACACTTGTCATTCTCTAAGACTTTAACCTATTTTATTTTCTCATCATAGAATTTATCACCAACCTATATTATATAAACAAGATATGAACATTACATAAACAAGATTACATATCTTGTTTATTGTCTTCTTACACTAAAATATGAGATTTGTGAAGATAGGATCTTTATCTGTTTATTGGGGGTCTTCATGTTTACTATTGTATCTCCATAGAAGAACCCCTGACACAATAATAGATGCTCAATAAATATTTGTTAGATAAATAGATGAGTGGAGAGAGAAGGGGACTTCCATGTTTTTATTGGTGCATGTTTGCTTATAGCAATTGACATTGTAAATATATATATATATATATATATATATATATATATATATTCATTCTGTTTATTCATTTACCAAACAAATATTTCTTGCATGCCTTTATGTCCCAAGCACAGTATACTCTGACCAGTGGAAAAGAAAGATGAGTAGACAGGGAATGACAACACAGTACAGTAAGTACTACCCAGGGTTTTGAGAAGCACAGAGAAGGACTTAGTGAAGGTTTCTAAAAGGATATGGCTCTTGAAGAATAGGAGATACTAGTCAGGAGAAGAAAATTGAAGTGGGGATGTAGCTAAGGGTATTTCCACAATGTGTTAAAGAACACAGAGCTTCATCTGGGCAATGATTTTATAGTGTTGGGCCAAGAGTGGCCGGGAAGGAGAAACACAGGGAGAAACAAGACTGAAGATGAAGCAGAGACACTAGTTGGAGAGCCTTGCCTACTGTACTAAATACAGAGTTAAGACTTTAAGTCAGAGGGGACAACTTTGTCAAATGTGGAGAGGGCACCTGACAATTGTGTTTAATTTGACCTATAAACTTATTCTTTGAAATTTAGTGGGTCCTGGCTGGTGTGGCTCAGTGAATAGAGTGCTGGACTATGAACCAAATTGTCACCAGTTCAATTCTCAGTCAGGGCATGTGCCTGGGTTGCAGGTCAGGTCCAGTAGTGGGCATGTGCGAGGCAACCACACATTGATGTTTATCTCCCTCTCTTTCTCTCTACCTACCCTCTCTCTAAAAATAAATAAATAAAATCTTCAAAAATTTTAGTGGCCAGTATTTTAAAAATTAAACTACTTAAAATGAAATCCAGAATTTTAGTTTCTCTTAAAGTATCAGAATATCACACCTGACAGGGCTATGACTGCCAGCATCTGAGCAACAGTTATCCCCCATAAAAGAGATTTTGCTCTCTAATTTGTTAGTCTCCACCTAGCCTGTTTCACTGATTATGTAATGGCTGATCCCCACCCCCTAGTATGTCCAGGAAGTGGAAAAGCTTAGGGTTTGAGTCTTTGTCCCCCAAAACTGCAGTCTTACCCAGTGCATGACAATGCTTGGTACAAATAAGGCTCTCCATAATACTCTATTTGAAAAATGAACAAACTCAATACCATTGCCTTCTACTGGAAAATGTATTTTTTTCTCTGCATAAGCAGACCCTGCTCCATCTATCAAGGCCAAGCTCAGATACAGCCTCTTCCATGAAGCATTACCTGACTTCATGCTTCCCACCCAATGGATGTGAACTCTCTTTTCGGCTATGGGGTGAAGGAATGAAGGCAACAAAATTAAGGTGCAGGGGAATACTAAGGGGAGCACTGGAATAACTAGAACTGGGCTGTAGGTAGAGAGAAAACTCCAAGGTAAGAAAATTTGAGAATTTGTGTACCTGGGCAGAGAGTGTGTAAATGATGGAAGCTGAAAGACAACTATAAAATAATTAAGTATACACCAGTTTTTCCTTGCTTGAAATATTGTCTCATTTTTATTTTCCTTTCTTGGTTTCCTTCTTTTCTATTTCTGTCCCCCATACCTTAACTGGCATAAAACAGTTGACAGACAACCCACAAGCTTACAAAGAAAGCCTTTAGACAACACTGTTCTGAGAGCAGCCAAAATGAGATTGCAACAACAATCCCAAGAGTTGTGATAAACTGGAACAATTCTGACTACAAGTTGTGCAGTATTTACAGAGAAAGAAAACTGCAACTGAGACAAGACCACAGTCCTGTACCCCTCTTTTCTCTTCATTCAATAAAAGACCCAGTCTTGCTTCAGCTCAGGGAGTTACAAAATGTCAAGTTGCTCCAAGATGCACATTACCTGAATAAAGCCTATAACCTTTATTTGAGTCACTTTAACTGTTTTTGTTTTTTCTCTGCTATGATTCAGACTGAGTCTGGAGAAGCTCTCAAGCTACCTAAGGTTTCAGATAAGGACAGAACAAGCCCAGGAACCATTTTTCCCCTCTTGGAGGCCCCTAATCAAATAGTAACTCCAGATGTGTTCCAGTTCTTTGTTGAAGCACACAGGTTATAGGCTTTTCCTCTTTGAAAGGGTTAATCTTTTGTCTGACTGAAGTCACTATTTTCTTTTTGTCTTTTGAGGTTCTCTGGCTTTTCAAGTTCTCCAGGGGAAGAGAATGGGATGAGAATTCTAAGGTAGAATAAGCCTGTCTCCCTGTCCCTACTTTGGATTTCATTTTGTATGTCAAGAAAGACAATTTTGAGCTGCAAGTGCTCCATTCGAGACTCTTGGGATATGTTAGGACTCATGCCTTACAACAAAAAGGAAGTAAGATGGCTATCTACCTCTGACCAGTGTAGCTCAGTGGATTGAGCACGGGCCTGCAAACCAAAGAGTTAAGGGTTCAGTTCCTGGTCAGGGCACATGACTGGGTCGTGGGTCAGGTCCCCAGTGAGGGGTGTATGAGAGGCAACCACACATTGATGTTTCTCTCCCTCTTTTTCCTTCTCTTATCTCTAAAAATGAATAAATAAAATCCTTAAAAATAAGGTGGTTACCTAACAATGGACAGGTTTCCTTAACTGGTAAGGGGAAGCTAAGAAAATAAACAGTTCAAAAATATTTCAATCTATTAGGCCCTGACTGGCGTAGCTCAGTGGATTGAGTGTGGGCCTGCAAACCAGAGTATCGTGGTTCGATTCCCAGTCAGGGCACATGCCTGGGTTGCAGGCCAGTTCCCAGCAGGAGACGCACGAGAGGTAACCATACATTGATATTTATTTCCCACTCTTTCTCCTTCCCTTCCCCTCTCTTGAAAAATAAATAAATAAAAGATTTTAAAAAATATTTCAATCTATTGAGTCCTCCCTTAAAACAACCTCAGCATTCTCCTTTTCCCAAAACCTCGTCTTTTCTATCTAACTCTGTGTATGCCCCTTACAACCAAATTCCCTCCTGGCCTTTCTCCCCTCCCGTTCTCTGTCCTCTGTTATGCTGTCTTTCTCCTCCTCTTTCCCTTTCTTAGCTCCCTCTCACCTTTAGATCCCTACCTTCAGATGTCTCCAGAAATGCAAAAGCCATAGAGATAGGAGAAAGCCTTATACCCCAACAGCAACTTGCATATTCTTTATTAATGGCCCTGAGCCTGAAATATCAGATGCTATTCTGAACCATAAAATAGGTTGGCAGATCATACCCATTCGTGAATTTTAACACTTGGAGTTCAGACTTTTTAGTTCAGTATTTTATGGAGAGCATAATAACAAAGAGAAAACCATATACCACAAATTTGTCATTATAATTTAAGTATCATGAAGGAAATAAAAGGCCCTCCACAAATACAACACAGATAGATACGAATACTGGCAGATATTGCAGAGAGCATGATAATGAGCCTGCAATTGTCCTGTTTTGGCCAGGAAACAAGAAAATTAACTAAGGTTGCCACATATAGCAAATAAAAATACAGGAAATTTTGAATGCAGATGAACAAGTAAGGCTAAGGCATAATATATCTTATAAAATATGTGGGACACAATCACCCTAAAATACATTCATTGCTTATCTAACTTTGAAATTTAACTGTACCTCCTGTATTTTTATCTGGCAACCCTACACAGGTTGCTCAATCAGAAACAAAATGATTCCCCTTTTCCAAAGAAAGCATCTTACAATATCCCCAATTACCTTTGGATCAGCAAGGAGAAATAAGTATTCATAAATGGTCATCTAGGCTCATTTTTAGTGGACACTACAGTCATACTCATTACCATTAACTCCTAGTTTCCTACAACCCTCTCTCAGGATACTAAAAAATAAAATCTCAGTGGTGACTAAACACATCCTCTCACTTTCTCCTAATACATTGTCTCTTTGGGACCCTAAACTTTTCAACATACCTTTTTTAAAAAAATATTTTATTAATTATGCCATTACAGTTGTTCTATTTCCCCCCTTCATTCCCCTCCACCCACTTCCTCCCCTACCATTCTCCCCTTTAGTTTATGACCACTTGTCTCAAGTTCTTTAGATTTTATATTTCCCATACTATTCTTGCCCTCCCCCTATCTATTTTCTACCTACCATCTATGCTACTTATTTTCTGTACCTTCTCCCTCCTTCTCCTCCTCCCACTCCCCTGTTGCTAACCCTCCATGTGATCTTCATTTCTATGGTTCTGCTCCTGATCTAGCTGTCCTCTTAGTTTGCTTTTGTTTTAGGTGTGGTTGTTGATAACTGTGAGTTTGCTGTCCTTTCACTGTTCATATTTTTTATCTTCTTTTTCTTAGATAAGTCCCTTTAACATTTCATAGAATAAGGGCTCGGTGATGATGAATTCCTTGATTTGATCTTATTTGAGAAGCACTTTATCTGCCCTTCCATTCTAAATGAAAGCTCTGCTGGATAGAGCAATCTTAGATATTGGTCTTTGGATTTCATGACTTGGAATACTCCTTTCCAGCCCCTTCTTGCCTGTAAGGTCTCTTTTGAGAAATCCGCTGACAGTCGGATGGGAACTCCTTTGTAGGTGACTGCCCCCTTATTTCATGCTACTTCTAGGATCCTCTCCTTCATTTTAATCTTGGCTAATGGAATTATGATGTGCCTTGGTGTGTTCCTTCTTGGTTCCAACTTCTTTGGGACTCTCTGAGCTTCCTGGATTTCCTGGTAGTCTATTTCCTTTGCCAGATTGGGGAAGTTCTCCTTTATTATTTGTTCAAATAAGTTTTCCACTAGTGGCTGTTTGTCTTCCCCTTCTAGTACCCCTATAATTTGGATGTTAGAACGTTGAAAGATGTCCTGAAGGTTCCTAAGCCTCTTCTCATTTTTTTGAATTCTTGTTTCTTCATCCTTTTCTGTTTGGTCATTTTTTTTCTCCTTCTGGTCCACTCCTTTGATTTGAGTCCCAGTTTCCTTTCCATTACTATCGGTTTCCTGTGTATTTTTCTTCATTTCAATTAGTTTAACCTTCATATGTTCCTCTAATTTGTGACTAAATGAACCAGTTCTGTGAGCATCCTGATCACCAGTATTTTGAACTGTGCATCTGAAAGTTTGGCTATTTCTTCATTGCTTAGATTTATTGGCTCTGGGGCTCTGAGTTGTTCTTGAGCCATATTTTGATCTGTTCATGCCTGTTAGGTATGAGGAGCGGAGCCTTAGTTGTTCACCAGGGCAGGGCCAACCAGGTCGCTGGTTTGTGATGCCATATGTAGGAGCGGGATCAGAGAGGGACAATGGTGGTTCCCTCTGCTGCTTCCTGCTGCTGGGGCCTGCACAGTCCATCTCACTGCTAGCTCCTTCACTGGTTTATCTGTGCATGAATGTGTGACCGCAATCAGCCCTTCATGGGTCCACCGCCTTGCGTCCTCACTGGGTCCAACACCTTGAAACCTCAGTGGGTCGACCCGCTTCTCCACACCTGGGATCCGCCCATGGCTGCTGGTGCACCTGGGTTGTGCGCCCGGGTCAGTCTGGTGGGTCTATCCTGCCCAACCCCATTCTGCTGCTGGCTCTACCCCTCTTACTGGTTTGGCTGAAGGGTTTGTTGTTGTCAGACTTCCGTGTAGTTCAATTTTTCTGTGGTTTGGCTGTGTTTTTGTTGCTAAAACTTTGTTATTTTTAAACTTGGTTGTGCAAGAAGGCGCAGTGCTTCCACCTACACTTCCATCTTGGCAGAAGTCCTCTCAACATACCTTTCTTTTCAGTCCTTCCACCCTCTCTAACCTATTCAAGTGGGACTTTCTGGGTCAATGGGGAACTACTATTAGGTATATACCTAAAGGACTTTTTCTTTATCTCTTTGACTCTGATAACCCAGTATGCCATCTTATGGTGACTTCCTTTGACTACTTGAGTAGTATCCCTGAGAAATGCTCCTGAGTCCTCTATTCACTTCTTCCTTAAAATTACCTTAGTGGACCCAGCTTCACTGCCCCAACCCATTACATCCCAGTGCTTATCTCCATGCCAGTGGTGAGTGCTGCACTCCAGGTGCCACAATCCTGAGGACATGGCCTATTCGACACATCCAACCCCTAGGAATCCACAGCCTCAGTGGTGGGAGTGGCTGCAACTGCCTCAGCTCTTCTACGGAGTCCTTCCCCTCACCCCACTGAGAGCCTGTCTCAACCACAGAGACACCTCTTTCATCTTCCCTTGGAGACTCCTGGGAACAATGGATAGACATAGGGAGGTCCAAGTGCTGGATTGTGGGCAGTGTCAAGCACATGGTGAATGGTGCTGTGGAGAGTCTTCTATGATTACAACTCACACCTTTTTTCTGGAATAATTTCTTGAAAGGATCAGCAGACATTCAATTTACTCAGATATAATCCCAGATGAATAGAGTTGTTGCAGAACACATAACATGACTCACTAAGACTGAATAGTTGCCCATCACATGCCAAGAGTAATAAAGGGTTAAAAAATCTGCAAAGTTTGGATCTTCTTCTGCTCTTCTGCCTTAAAAGCAATAAAAATGGAGAATCTATATTCAAAGGGAGGTGCAAGATAGCAGAGGACTGAATGGAAGACACACTAACCTCCTCCCAGGACCAATCTGGAATTACAATTAAATTGTGGAGAAATTGCCCAGAACAAACAACTGAAAAACAGTGAGATAGAAGACTTATAATCTCAGAGAGACAGAAAGTCAGCTTCAGCACAACTTGTCTGGTAAGGAATTAGGTAGTGACTTGAGAGGGCTGGTGTGGCACCCATAGGCGGCAATGCCAGGAGGATAATTAACTGGCTGCTTGGATCCCTGTGAGAAGATTGGTATCTAAACCCTAAACTGGGATTCTCAGCTAGAGCACCAGACCCGAGAAGGTACACAAATAACAACCAGCTGTGAAAAGTGGCAGAGTTGCTCTCCACCAGAGACAGACAGCTAGAGATGCAAAGAGCCATTTAAAAGGCCAATGCACACATTTTCATTTTCATTTTCATTTTCAGCCACTTACCCTGGGATCTAGCAAAGGCAGGAGCAGAGTGGGCTAGAGATGCCTGAGGAGAGACTGGGGACTGAAGCTTTAGGGAGAGAACTGAGAGAGTAGACACCAGGATCCTGGTGCTGAGTCATCCCCAATATGGCAGTAACCATCCTGCTCAGGCAGACTACTCTCTTGAGTGGCAGAAGCTTGAGGGGAAACAATAGCCCTGACCCTAGGAGGGATTCTGCCCTGTCCTATGTTGCTTAAGCAGATTGCCCCATGTTGTAATTAGCCTGACTGCTAATTACAGAGTGACTAGATTAACAACTGCAGGAGTCAGTCACAGAGAGTAGATCTCTGGAAGTCTCAAACTGGCTGCCTAATGTCAGATGGGGTCAACATCTGACACCACCAGAGGAAGATCCAGAAAGAATAAAAGTGGTAAATACTAGAGATCACTGAGATGAAATCCATTGCGGTCTCCTCCATGATTCACGATATTTTCTTCCTTCCTGCATAGCTTTTTAACATTCACTTTATTTTTCTTTTTTTTAAAGATTTATTTATTTATTTATCTTTAGAGGGGAAGGGAAGGAGAGAGGGAGAGAAATATCAATGTATGGTTGCCTCTTATTTGTCCCCTGCTGGGAACTGGCCTGCAACCCAGGCATGTGCCCTGACTGGAAATCGAACAGCAATACTCTGGTTTGCAGGCCCATGCTCAATCCACTGAGCTACACCAGCCAGGGCAACATTCATTTTTTTGTCCATCAAGTTCGTGCACATTAAGTCACTAGATTTTGTACTATAGTTTATTTCATGTCACATATTTTGCCCCTCCCTTCTCTTACCCCATTTTACCTTCTTCTTTCCTCTCGTTTTCATTTTAAATTTTATTTTTCCTCTGGCTATAACTTGTTTCTATTCCAAACTCTTACTATTTCTCCCCTGTCCAGCCTCACAAAACCAAGTTTCTTATCAATGGTCATCTCACATCTTTTTTCTCTGCTCTTAAAATACCCATGTTCTCTCTCCACTTTAAGCAATCTTTGCTAATTGGTTTTGGATAGGGTAGATGTTGCATTTTTTCAATTTTTCTCGAGGCCTTCATTAATTTTTTTAATTCAAACTTCAAATTTTACTGGTCCCCCTCCTACTTTTTTTTTGTCTAAAGTGTTTAATTTTACCCTGTCTTAGCCTGTTTTTTTCCTTTTTCTTTCTTCTTTATTTGCATTTTATTTTTTTATTTTTAAGTATTTTTATTGATTATGCTATTATGCTCTTTGAGTTCTGTTTCCTATAGCATTTTTACCTCTCCCCATCTATTTTATGTCTACCAATTATGCTTCTTCCCTGTACCTTTCCCCCCTATTTGTGCCTTCCCCCTCCCCAATGAAATCCCTGCATGTGATGTCCATTTCTCTGATTCTGTTCCTGTTCTGGTTGTTTGCTTAGTTTTTGTTTCATTGTTTTTCTTTTCTTTTAGGTCCATTTGTTGATAGTTGTGAGTTTGTTGTCACTTTACCCTTCATATTTTTTATCTTCTTTTTCTTAGATCAGTCCCTTTAACATTTCATATAATAATAGCTTGGTGGTGATGAACTCCTTTCACTTGACCTTATCTGGGAAGCACTTTATCTGCCCTTCCATTCTAAATGAAAGCTTTGCTGGATAGAGTAATCTTGCTGGATGTAGGTCCTTGCCTTTCATAACTTGGAATACCTCTTTCCAGCCCCTTCTTGTCTGCAAGGTTTGTTTTGAGAAATCAGCTGATATTCAAATGGGCACCACTTTGTACACAACTCTCTCCTTCCCCCTTGTTTATTTAGGATTTTTTCTGTATCTTTAATCTAGGGTAACTTAATGATGATGTGTCTTGGTGTGTTCCTCTTTGGCTCCAACTTCTTTGGGCTTCCTGGACTTCCTGGAAGCCTATTTACTTAACCATATTGGGGAATTTTTTCTTCATTGTGTGTTCGAATAAGTTTTTAATTTCTTGCTGTTGTTCTTCTCCTTCTGGCACCCCTATAATTTGGATATTGGAACGTTTCAAGTTGTCCCAGAGGTTTGTAAGACTCTCTTCACTTAAAAAAATTTTTTTTTCTTCATTTTGATTTGGATGGGTGTTTATTTTTTTTCTTTTGTTCCAAATTGTTGCTTTGAGTCATGGTTTACTTCCTGTCACTGTTGGTTCCCTGAATATTATGCTTTATTTCACTTTGGGTATCCTTCATTTGTTTTTTCATTTTTTGACCAAGATCAATCAGATTGGTGAGCATTTTCATTACCAGGGCTTTAAATTCTCCATCAGATAGATTGGTGATCTCCTCACGGCTTAGTTCTCTTTCTGAGGCTTTGCTCTGTTCTTTCATTGGGGCCATAATTTTTTGTCTTGGTACATCTGATAGGTTGTAAGGGGGCAGGGCCTCAGGTATTCACCAAGGTATAGCAAGCCTCTTGCTGCACTGCCTGTGGGAGAGGGGCCAGAGAGGGAACAGTGTGGCTTGCCTGCTCATCTCTAGTGCACTTTTCAATTAACTCTCCTGTGAGACAGGGAGTTTCTCCCACCGTGGCAACTGCAGCGGTAGCCCACAGTCAGCTCTGAGTCTCAGTTATCCCCTTAAGCCAGTCCCTCCCATGCAGCCTGCAGAGTTTGGCAGCCAGCCTCGCCTCCAGGGTCTGCCACAGTTTTTCTGAGATGGCCTGCGAGATCCGCTGCCTTACTGGTGTGATTGTTCTGGTTGATTTTTTTCTTTAATTCCTTGGTTGTCAAGAGTTCCTTGAAGTTGATTTTCTGGTGCTTTTGGTTGTTTATTGATTTTAGATTGGTTGTTATCCTCGTTTGGTTGTGCAAGGAAGTGAAGGGTTTCTACCCATCTTGGCTGTTCCTTTTTTCTTTCTTCTTTTTCTCTTTAATCCTGACATTTTCTTTTTTCTTTATCTTTTTATCTCAATTTTTTAATTTTTTCCTCTCTTAGCTTGGGTTTCATTCCTCACTCCTAGTATTCCCTCTCCTTCTATCATTTCAAAATCACTTTCTATTACTCTGGATATGTCTTAAGCTTTTCTTTCTTTCCTTTTTCTCTTTTATTACCATCCCACCAACATTAATTTTAGCTCATTTGTTGTTGAAAGGGCTGTGGTGGATCTTTCTCTCTAATTTGGCTACTATATTTTTATTATTTATTTACTTTTTTCTTTTTTTCCTCTCTCTCACCTTATTTTACTTTATTTTCTATTTAAACCTAATATTACACACTTCCCTTATTCATGATGTAAATTTTACTTTCTTCCCATTGCTCTGACTCCCAACTTTAGTGCTCCTCCTTCTACCCTCTCAAAATCTTTTTTTCTTTTAGTAAGTCATCTAATATCCACTCTCCTTTCTTATAATCATCTTAACCTCTTTACAAATTATTAATACTGGTTCATTTGCTGTTCATAGTGGGATTTCAGGGGTGGATATTTTTGCAGATGTGAGTTTGTTTCCTGGGCTTTGTGGTTTTGTTCTGGCAGCACCTGCACAACAGCGTACACTACATGGGGGTTAGAGTGACTTCAGCCAAACAGCTGGAGAGGATGACCCACTGGAGAATGATGCAACAACATTCAAAACCCAATTATATCCAGAGAACAAATATACATGACCTAAGGAGCATCCCAAGAGTATCAAGTTCAGGAGATCAAAGAGACTGCTCCACTGAATCTCAAAAGTCTCCTACCATAGAAGTGCACATGACAAACTCAGGGAGTCAAAAACAGATCAATTTAAGAAGCAGAAGCAAACAAGAAGGGTCTCATGGATAATGGGAAGAAGAAACAACCCCCAATAGAAAGGAAAGGGGGAATCCTAAGAAAGAGTGCTAAGCAAAATAGGAGCAAGTCAATTATCAAGTATTGATATCATAACAATGGTTATAAGAAAGCTCAATGAAATTAAAGAAGTTACCAAAACCTATAGGGAAACTATGAAGAATTTATGGAAAACTCTATCACTATGAAAAAAGACATAGAAACAATCACCAAGAGCCAAGAGAAAGTGAAGGATACAATTTCTGAATTGAAGAACACAGAAGAAGGAACCTAAAGCAGTCTAGATAAAGCAGAGGATCGAATCAGCTTGGTGGAGGACAAGGTAGAAAGAACTCACAGATGGAGCAAGAAAAAGAAAAAAAGACTCCGAAAGAATGATGAAGGGTTAAGGAAACTGCAGGACAACATGAATGTAATGATATCCATACAATAGGAATATCAATCAGAAGGAGAAGAAGAGGAGCAAAAGATAAAAAACCTGTTTGGAGATCATGGGTCCCAGCAGTTTGGGTGGTGGGAGAAGATGCAAAGGACAGGAAGTCCAGGTTTGCAAAGCTTCTCCATGCACTGAGGCCCTCAGGCACCCCACCCAGCACATGCCAGCCCCACCACCATGATGCTCAAGAGGAAGGTCAGCTCCACTGATGGGGTGGTGAAGGAGGAGCCCAAGAGGAGATCAGTGAGGTTGTTAGCTAAACTTGCTCTTGCAAGGGTGGAAACCAAGCCAAAAAAAAAAAAAAGGCAGCAGGAAAAGACAAATTTGCAGACAAAAAAAAAAAAAAGAAATGAAAGGAAAAAGAGGAGTAAAGGGAAAACAGGCCGAAGTGGCTAACCAGGAACCTAAGGAAGATCTACCAGTGGAAAATGGAGAAACTAAAATCCAGGAGAGTCCAATCTTGGATGAAGCAAGAGAAAAACAAGCCAAGTCCGATTAATATCATATATCATATCTTATCAGTGGTCCCTATCTCCCTTCTTGTATGATCCAGATGAATATTTTTATCAACTATTTTGTAAATGCAAGGGTTTTTTTAGTAGCTCTAGAAACACTTTTAGGAAGGAGGAAATTCTACCTCATCCCATTTTTTAAATGTTAATGATTTTTTAAGAGGTGAAATAATTTGCTTGTTAGTTTTTTGCTGCAACTAGGAAATAATGGGATATTGAATATGGGAGGCTTTGATTGTCTTGGGTGTCAGCTAAAAATTCCATAGATGGGGTAGCTTTTATAGCCTATAATTATTATATAATTTTATATCCTATATAATTTTATATTCTAATGTTATACTATAATTATTATAGTATAACAGAAAGCATACTAAATGGCAATTTGGAGTCAGTTATGCATTTACTATGTCCTCAACATTTTAAATTACTTCTATTCTCATGCTTTTGGTAGAACTGTTTCTTAAGAAAACCACTTCTTGACTTTGGCCTTTCCCTGTCAGAATTTTTTGCACTCTGTAACATCTTTGTTGTGGTAGTTTAGTTTTCCCAGTAACTTTGTTAATGTGCTGTGAAAGTTTGAAAATTTGATTATGTAGTGTGTGTGCCTATATATATATATATATATATATATATATATATACACACATATACATATGCATATATAGATACACATATATACACATATATATAATTGTGAATTAGTCAGGCTTTGATGTAACAAAGTATAAGCATTTTCAGATATTGGTACTTGACACTCTATTAAGGAAATTTGTCCCCAAATTTGAATATGGAAAGTCACTGGAATAACTTCAGAAAAGAATCACAACTACATAACTTTACATTTTTGATGAGTGTTAAGAATTGTGTACAAGTTGAAATGTCTGTGTAGTTATTCTCAGAACAACCAATAAAATCTCACTTATGAAAGAAACCTGTTTGGGAAAGTAATGATAGAAAACTTCTCTAACTTAATGAGAGAAAAAGTCATGCGAGTCCAGGAAGCACAGAGGGTCCCAATCAAGATGAACCCAAAGACGCCCACTCCAAGACACATCATAATTTGAATGGCAAAATTGAAAGACAGAGATTCTTAAAGGCAGCAAGGGAGAAACAAGAAGTAACATACAAGGGAGCCCTGATAAGGCTAGCAACAGATTTCTCAACAGAAACATTACGAGCCAAAAGGGAATGGGAAGATATACTCCAAGTAGTGAAAAGCAAAATCCTGCAACCAACACTACTCTACCCAGGAAGACTCTCAATTAAAACAGAAGGCTAAATAAGAAGTTTCTCAGAGAAAAGAAGGATAAAATAATACACCTCCACCAAGCCAGTATTGCAAGACATGGTAAAGGGAAAGCTTTAAGATGAACAAATAAAGTGAGAGAGAAAGGAACACAGATACAATGGGGGGAAATGGAACTGAATACCTATCAATAATAATCTTAAATGTAAATACAGTAAACGCTTTCACCAAAAGACATAGGGTAGCTGACTGGATAAGAAAACATGACCAGCATATATGCTGCCTACAAGAGACCCACCTGAGAACAAAAACCTACACAGACTGAAAGTGAAGAGTTGGAAAAAATATTGCAAGCAAATGGATTAGAATAAAAAAGCCAGGTTAGCAACACTTAAATCAGACAAAATGGATTTCAAAACAAACGCCATAAAAAGAGACAGATGACACCTCATAATGTTCGAGGGTAGAATCCAATAAGAAGACATAAACATTGTAAACATATATACACCCAACATAGGAGCACCCAAATATATAAGGAAAACCTTGGTGGACTTCAAGAAAGATATAGGCAAAAACGCACTTACAGTAGTGGATTTTAACACCCCACTGTCAACAATGGACAGATCTTCCAAAGAGAGAATCAATAAGGATATTGTGGCACTGAACAACTCCCCAATAAAATGGATTTAACTGGTATATATTCAGAGCCTTTCACACCAAAGAAGCAAGATATACATTCTTTTCAAATGCACATAAAACATTCTAAAAAATAACCACACAATACGGCACTAAACAATCCTCAAAAATTCAAGAAAATTTAAATTATAGCAAGCATTTTCTCAGACCACAATAGTTTGAAACTAAAAATCAACTTTGAGACTTCCGCCAAGATGGAGGTTTAGCTGGATGTGCCTGCCTCCTCACACAACCAAGTTTAGGGACAACTAAATATTAGCATCAGAAAACACAACCAGAACGAGGAAAACTGAACTTTTCGGAAGTCCGCTAACAACAAATTCTTCAGCCCAACCGGTAAGGGGCGAAACCGGCGTCGGGTGAGGACTTACAAAGGAGGGCTCGGTCGGACCGGGCGCGGAATCCAGACGCGCGAATCCAGTCGCGCGGGTTCCAAACCCAGGTGGCAGCGAGTTGACTGTGGTTGCCTGGTTGCGCGCGAGTGAGGGAGTGAGCGGTTGGACCGGCCGGCGGCGGCGGCGGGCCATTTCCCACTCTGACCACGCCCCCACATGCAGCGTCACAACCCAGCGACCTGGGACTCCAAGGCGCCGCTTGTCCCACTTAAAGGGCCAGAACAGACCAAAAATGTCACAGGCAGAACTCAAAGCCCCAGAGATAAATCTAAATGACGAAGAAATAGCAAAACTCTCAGACGCAGAGTTTAAAACACTGGTCATCACCTTCCTCACAGATCTGGTGGATTACAGCCACAAATTAGAGAAACATATGGAGGCTAAATTAAGGGAAATGAATGGAATTCCACAGGAATCCCATAGAGATGAAAAGGAAACTGGGACTCAAATCAATGCAGTGGACCAGAAGAAAGCAAATAATGGACAAACAGAAAAGAGTCAAGGAGCAAGAATTCAAAGAAATGAGGAGAGTCTTAGGAACCTCCAGGACATCTTTAAACGCTCCAATATCCGAATTATAGGGGTACCAGAAGGGGGAAAGACACAACCACCAGTGGAAAAACTATTTGAACAAATAATAAAAAGAAAATTTCCCCAGTCTGGCAAAGGAAATAGACTTCCAAGAAATCCAAGAAGCCCAGAGAGTACCAAAAAAGTTGGACTCAAGAAGAAACACACCAAGGCATATCATAATTACATTAGCCAAAATTAAAATGAAGGAAAGAATCCTGGAAGCAGCAAGAGCTAAGGGGACAATCACCTACAAAGGAGTCCCCATCAGGCTGTCAGCAGATTTCTCAAAAGAGACCTTACAGGCAAGAAGGGGCTGGAAAGAAATATTCCAAGTCATGAAATCTAAAGACCTACAACCAAGATTGCTCTACCCAGCAAAACTTTCATTTAGAACGGAAGGACAGATAAGGTGCTTCTCAGATAAGACCAAATTCAAGGAGTTCATCATCACCAAGCCCTTATTATATGAAATGTTAAAGGGACTTATCTAAGAAAAAGAAGTTAAAGAAACATGAACAGTGAAAGGACAACAAACTCACAGTTATTAACAACCACACCTAAAACGAAAGCAAACTAAAAGGACAGCTAGAGCAGGAGTGGAAACATAGAAATGAAGATCTCAAGGAGGGTTAGCAACAGGGGAGTGGGAGGAGGAGATGGGGGGAGAAGGTACAGAAAACAAGTAGCACAGACAGTAGATAGAAAATAGATGGGGGGGTGAGAATAGTTTGGGAAATATAGAACCTAAAGGACTTGAGACACATGGACATAAACTAAAGGGGGATAATGGTGGGGTTGGGGCGGCAGGGTGGAGGGGAATGGAGGGGGGAATAGAACAACTGTAACAGCATAATCAATTCAAAAAAATAAATAAATTTAATTTAAAAAAAACCAACTTTGAGAAAAAAACTCAAAAATATTCAAATTCATGGAGACAGAATAGCATGCTATTAAACAATGAACAGGTTAACAATGAGATCAAGGAAGAAATAAAAAAGTTTCTGAACACAAATGAAAATGAACACACTACAGCCCAAAACCTATGGGACACCACAAAGTTGGAATTGAGAGCAATGTTCATAGCAATACAGTCTTATGTAAAGTAGAAAGAAACATCTCAAATAAACAAGCTAACCCTACAACTATAAGACCTGGAGGAATGACAACAAATAAGGCCCAGAGAGAGTAGAAGGAAGGAAATAATCAAGATCAGAGATGAATTAAATTACATAGAGACTAAAAGAACAATTCAAAGGATTAATGCAGGACCTGGTTCTTTGAAAGAATAAACAAAACTGACAAGCATTTAAGTAGGCTCATCAAGAACAAAAAGAGAGAGGACCCAAATAAATAAAATCAGGAATGAAAAAGGAGTAATTACAACCAATACCACAGAGGCAAAAAGGATTATCAGAAATGACTATGAATAACTATATGACAAGAAGCTTGAAAACCTGGGTGAAATGGACATATTTCTGGAAACTAATAATCTTTATACAACTGAATCAGGACAAACCAGAAAGCCTGAATAAACCAATAACAACTAGTGAAATTGAAGCAGTGATCAAAAACTTCCCAGCATACAAAAGCCCTTCACTGGATGGCCTCACAGGAGACTTTAAAACAACATTTAGGGAAGAACTACCCCATACCCTGCTCTAATTATTTCAAAAAAATCCAAGAAATGGGCAGACTTGAAAACTCTTTTTATGAGGCCAGCATCACCCTAATTCCAAAGTCAGATAAAGACACAACAAAGAAAGAATATGGCAGGTAAATATTGCTGATGAACCTGGATGCTTAAATCCTCAACAAAAATATTGGCAAACCACATCCAGCAGCACTTTGAAAAGATCATACAAGATGATCAAGTGGGATTATTTCCAGGGATGCAGGGATGGTACAATATTCACAACTCAATAAACTTAATATACAGCAAAAAACAAAATGAAAAACAAAGATTACAATATCATACAAATAGATGGTAAAAATCATTTGATAAAGTACAGCACCCATTTATGATAAAAATACTCAGCAAAGTGTACAGAAAGGGAGCATTCCTCAACACAATAAAGACCATATATGAGAAACCTACAGCCAACACCATATTCAACAGGCAAAAACTAAAAGCTTTCCCCTAAGATCAAGGGTGTGTGCTTTCACCACTCCTATTTAACATAGTAATGGAAGTTCTAACCACAGCAATCAGATACGAAAAAGAAATAGAAGGCATTCTAATTGGAAAGGAGGAGGTAAAACTGTCATTGTTTGCAGATGATAGTGTACATAGAACACTCTGAAGACTTCACCAAAAACTACTCATTGTAATAAGTGAATTTGGGAAAATGATGGGATACAAAGTCAATATTCAGAAATGAAAGGCCTTTTTTTTACACCAACAATGAAATATCAGAAACAGAAATTTGAAAAAAAGTCTTGTTTACCATAGCAACAAGAAAAATAAAGTACTTATGAATAAACTTAACTAAGGAGGTAAAAGACCTGTATTTGGGCCCTGGCTGGTGTAGCTCAGTGGGTTGAATGCAGGCCTGTGAACCAAAGGATTGCAGTTCAATTCCCAGTCAGGGCTCATGCCTGGGTTGCAGGCCAGTTCCCAGCAGGGGACACACAAGGGGCAACCATTCATTAATATTTCTCTCCCTCTCCCCTTCCCCTCTAAAAGATAAACAAATAAAATCTTAAAAAAAAGACCTGTACTTGGAAAACTACAGAACATGGAAACAAGAAATTAAGAGAGACACAAATAAATAGAAGCATATGCCGTGGTCATGGTCATGGATTCAAACAATTAACATTATTAAAATATCTGTACTACTGAAAGTAATCTATACATTCAATGCAATCCCTATTAAAATACAATGACATATTTCACAGATGATATAGAACAAATATTTCAAAAACCAATATGGAACCATAAATGACCCTGAATAGCCTCAGCAATTCTGAGAAAGAATAGCAAAGTAGGAAGGATCACAGTACCTGATATCAAACTATATTTAAGGCCACTGCAATCCAAACAGTCTGGCACTGGCATAAGAACAGATACATAGATCAATGGAACAGAATAAAAGTCCAGAAATAAACACAAGTCTCTATGGTCAATTAATATTCGACAAAGGGGGCAGGAACATAAAATGGACAAAAAATAGCCTTTTCAATAAATGGTGTTGGGAGATCTGGACAGGTGCATGTAAAAAATGAAAGTAGAGCACCAACTTACACTATACACCAAAATAAACTCAAGATGGATAACAGACAAGATGGATAACAGACATAATATAAATCATGACACTAAAAAAGTGCTATAGGAGAACATAGGCATGAAACTTTCAGATATCTCACCCAGCAATATTTTCACCAATATGTCCCCTAGGGCAAGGGATATAATGGAAAGAATAAACAAATGGGACTACATCTAATTAAAAAGATTACATACAGCTGAAGAAAACATCAGCAAAATAAAAAGGAACCAACCATATTTGAAAACATATTTTCCAGTGATACCTTGGACAAGGGTTTGATCTCAAAAATATATAAAGAACGCACATGACTCCACACAGGAAGACAAATAATCCAATTAAAAATGGGCAGATGACTTGAACAGACACTTCTCCAAAGAGGACATACAGAGGGCCCATAGACATATGATAGGAGGCTCGATATCACTAGCCATCAGCAAGAAGCAAATTAAAACCACAATGAGATATCACTTCACACTGGTTGGAATGCCTATCATGAACAAATTAACAAACAACAAGTGCTAGTGAATTTGTGGAGAAAAGAGAACCCTAGCACATTGTTGGTGGAAATGCAGACTAGTACAGCCCATGTAGAAAACAATATGGAATTTACTCAAAAAACTAAAAATCGAACTTCCTTTTGATCCAGCAATTCCACAGCTGGGATTACACCCTTAGAATCCCTAAACACCAATTCAAAAAAATCTATGCACCCCAATGTTCATAGCAACATTATTTTAAAAATCCAAGTTCTGGAAACAGCCTAAGTGTCCATCAATAAATGAGTGGATCAAAAAACTGTGGTACATTTTTACACAATGGAATACTACACAGCAGAAAGAAAGAAGGAGTTCCTACCCTTTGTGACACCATGGATGAAACTGGAGAGCATTATGCCAAGTGAATTAAGCCAAATGGTGAAAGACAAATACCATATGATCTCACCTATAAGTGGAACCTAATCAACAAAACAAACAAAGTAGCAGAAAAGAACCAGATACATTGAAATTAAGAACATTCTGACATTGACCAGAGAGGAGGTGGGAGGCAGTTAATGCTTAAAAGAAGGGTAAGGGTCAAGTCAAGGAACATGTACAAAATTCCCATGGACAAGGACGATGGGGTGGGGATTGTCTTTTGGAGAGTGGGTTCATTGGGGTTGGCAAGAGCAACAAGGGGCAAAATGGGGAGAACTGTAAAAAAAAAGAATGTTATATAAATGGAATCAAAGTATATAACACTTTGAGACTGGCTTTTTTTACTTAACATAATTCTGTGAAATTAGTCCAGGTCATTTTATGTATCAATATTTCATTTTGTTTATTGCTGAGTAGTATTCCAGTGTATGGTTACACTATAGTTTGGTTTTCTATTCACCTGTTGAAGGATTATTGGGTTGCTTCCAATTTGGGACTGTTATAAATAAAACAACAATAAACATTACTGTATAGGGGTTTGTGTGAGCATAAATTTCCCTTTCTCTGGGATAAATGCCAGGAATGCAATTACTGGATTATATAGTATTTGTATGTTTATTTTTATAGGAAACTGGAAGACTGTTCTCCAGAGTGGTGGTACCATTTTAGATTCCCATCGGCAATGTATGAATTATTGTTTCTCTGCCTCATTAGTTTTATCCTAATTTTTTGCCATCCTGATATGTGTGTGGTGGTATTTTATTGTGGCTCTGTTTGCATTTCTCTAATGACTAATGATGTTCGATGTCATTCATGTGCTTATTGAATATCTGTATATTCTCTTCAGTGATGTATGTTCATGTTTTTTGTCTATTTTGTAATTAGAATGTCTTTTTTTACTGTTTAGTTTTGAGAGTTCTTTATGTACTTTAGATATGAGTTCTTTGGCAGATATGGTGTATAAACATTTTCTCCTAGTTTGTAGTTTGTCTCTTATTCTCTTAATGGTGTCTTTCATGGAAAAAAGGTGTTTAAGTAAGTTTTGCCTAGCTCTAGATCACAGTTTTTCTCTGATATTTTCTAATATTTTATAGTTTTACTTTTTATAATTAAATTTATAATTCATTTAAATGTTTGTATAGGTGTGAGGTTTACACTGAGGTTTATATTCTGGGGCGGGGGGGGGCACCTGTTAATGTCCAGTTATTCTAACACTTTTCATTGAAAAAGCTGTTCTTCCTCCACTGAACTATTTTGTTTAAAAAAGTTCAGTATATTTGTGTGGGTCTATTTCTATGTTCTTTATTCTGTTTCAGTGATCTATGTGTCTATTATTCTTCCAATGCCACATTGTCTTCATTACTATAGCTGTGTAATAAGCCTTAATAAACAATATCTGTTTCATTTACCGTATCCTCAGCTCCTTGAACAGGAGTGCCTAGCAAACTATAAATACACAACACACTTTAAAATATTTTTGTGGTAGAACAGTGTCATCAGCTATGCTGTCTAATAGAACTTTCTTCAATGATGAAAAATTTCTCTGTGTTATCTAAGATGGTAGCCACTAGCCTTATGTGGCTACTCAGCACTTGAAATGTGGCTAGTGCAACAGATAATCTGATTTATATTTTTTACTGAATTTTAGTTAGTTTAAAATTAAATAGCCACCTGTAGATAGTGGTTACTATATTCAGCTTCATGGGTTTAGATAATAGCCATGGAAAATGATGACTAAAATGGAGGCAGGTCAATGTCATTAGGTTTTAAGAACTCAAGAACTGCTTGGCCAAAATTTTGGATGAATAAACCAGGTGAACAGTGAAGCTCCTCAGGACAATGACACAAATGTTGGCAAGGAATGCTGTGTGTTACAGGTTAAAAGGCCTGGATTAGTCTGGGGGCATGATCAAAGATGAAGTATGCCAGCAGGGCAGAGAAATAATGGCCTGGAAGCTGCCTCAATAAAGCAAGAGGATGCAAGTCCCTCTAGCAGTCCTTATCAATAAGTGTCCTTGGTGAAATGCCAGAGTGAGTTCCAGCAAGAAGGAGCAAGTAGCATTTGTTGACAAGGAGGAGGAATATAGGAGAGCTTGGTTATCACACAGCAAAGAATCTTGGGGACACAGTTAAAATATTGTTGAGGAAGGGAGTCATGGGAAGATGGGTTGGGGAGAAGAGATACAAAGTAGTATGAGAATGTGAGAGATAACTGCAGCAAGACAGCTTTTAAAAACTACTGAGGTGGTGGCCAGCTAGTCTCTTGAAAAAAGGCACCATTACTCTGATTATGAACTCTATAATAGATTATTTAGCTTTTGAACCTTTTTGCAGAAAAGTGACTTTTTATAACCACGAGATATATATATTAAACTTTCTATAAAAGTGAACATTTTGTGTAATAAATGTTTTTATTGTGGCAAAACACATATAACATAAAATGTACTATTTAAATCACTTTAAAGTGTACAGGTCAGTGGCATTTAGCACAGTCATAATAAATAACTTTTTAAAAATAAAAGGGTGGTGGGGAAACATTTGTGGTGGAGACTCATGATGGGATTACAATGGCCTTCACTGTTCTCAAGTTACCAAATTCAATTAAAGTATATAGTGTCAAGCTGTTGCAGATTAGATACTGGCTGATGTACACATGATCTCAAAATAGCTGGTGGTTCTGCTTTTTAGGTTCTGAGGTGGTTGCAGATACCTTTAGTTCACTCAAAAAGGAACCATAACACACTATTCTGAGCCACAGAAGTTAATGAAGCTTCTGCTAGCTTTGTTTTCTCATTTATAAAATGTAGTAATAGTACCAGTATAGTCATGAGGATTAAATATATACAGAATGTGCTATCATAGTGCCTGATACATAGTACACTCTTAATAACTGGTAGCCATTATCATTGTTATGCTATAGTAATGATTTAACTCTGCCTTCTGTTAGCAGTTTTAGAACAGTGGACACATCCCCTCTACTCAATTGTAATCTTATTAGGGGAAGGATTGTGCATGCTTTTTATCCCCATAGTCCTAGCACATAGTAGGAAGTTCACAAACTTTTGTTGAATGCAACAATTCCATTTTTATTGTTGTTCAGTTACAGTTGTCCCCATTTCCCCCTTTGCTCTCCCCTTCCTTGCCATCCCCCACTCCCAAAGACAATCCTAACCCCATTGTCCATGTACGTGGGTCCTTTGTACATTTTCCTTAACTTGACCCTTCTCCTTCTTTCACCCTTTATACTCCTCCCCTCTGGTCTCTTTCAGTTTGTTCTTTATTTCCATTTCTCTGGTTATATTTTGCTTGTTTGCTTGTTTTGTTGATTAGGTTCCACTTATAGGTGAAATCACATAGTGTTTGTTTTTTACTACCTGGCTTGGTTCACTTAGCATAATGCTCTGCAATTCCATCCATGGTGTCACAAAGGGTAGGAGCTCCTTCTTTCTTTCTGCTGTGTAGTATTCCATTGTGTAAAAATGTACCAGTTTTTTGATCCACTCATTTATTGATGGGCACTTAGGCTGTTTCTAGAACTTGGCTATTGTAAATAGTGCTGCTATGAACATTGGGGTGCATAGTTTCTTTTGAATTAGTGTTTAAGGATTCTTAGCTTATATTCCCAGAACTGGAATTGCCAGATCCAAAGGTAGTGCCATCTTTAGTTTTTTAAAGAAATCCCATACTGTTTTCCACATGGGCTGCATCAGTCTGCATTGCCACTAACAGTGTACTAGGGTTCCCTTTTCTCCACAATCTCATCAGCACTTGTTTATTTGATTTGTTCATGATGGCCATTCTGACTGGTGTGAAGTGGTATCTTGTGTTTTTAATTTGCATCTCTCTGATGGCTAGTGATGTCGAGCATCTTTTCATATGTCTATGGGCTCTCTGTATGTCCTCCTTGAAGAAGTATCTGTTCAGGTCCTTTGCACATTTATTAATTGGGTTTTTGTCTTCCTGGTGTGGAGTCGTGTGAGTTCTTTATATATTTTGGAAATCAAACCCTTGTCTGAGGTATCATTGGCAAATATATTTTCCTATACAGTTTGACCTCTTTTTATGTGTACCTCCTTCTTCCTCTAACTCTAGCCAGAGTCTACATGAAGAGGTATGATTGTTCAGAGCACAGGATTGCAGGTAAGACAGGATTGAATTTTTGCTCTGACACTTACTACATGCATGACCTTTGCCAAATTACTTGACAAATCTGCATCTCATATATAGCAACCAAGTGCTTGAACAGCAATAATTATCACTAATACTTTTACTACTATCATTATCATGATGATGTTTTTTTTTTCTGAAAAAGAGGCATACACCCCCCCACTCCTGTGGATTAAGGAGTGGCTTGTTGAGAGGAGTATGATAAATGCACTCTAGAGAATAGAACTTTTTTCAAGGAAAATTTGCTAGAATTGGAAAAGAAAGAAAGAGACAAGAGAACAACAGAAACTAGATCAGCCATAAATAAAACTGGGAAGTGTGTGACATTTGTTTGTTCACCCCTTGTAAGTTCAGACCATTATCCATCCCTTTCTTCAATTTAGACTCTTAATGATAATGCCAAGACCAGGCCAACCATGTTGTCTGCCAACACTCCAGAACTTTCCCCTCTCTTCTTCTCAGTTGCTCTGTACATTCTAGACTCTTGGGAATCAGTCAGGAACTAATTTACTAACCTGAGGTAAGTTGTTAATGGCCTGCTAAGTTTCATTTCCTCATAGCACAGCGCTGTTGAGCATTTTTGCTCCTGAGATACTGAGTTGTGGTGAAAATTGCAGACCTGAATAATGATAGGGGAAAGAGAGGCCAGGCTTTGGGCAGAGAAAACCTTCTCATGCTGCATAAGCTGCAAGGGCTGTGTACTGAGCCCTTGTATGAAGTGAGGCTTGAAAAGAAGGAATGCATATTTAAGTAAACTGGTAAGGTCCTTCCTACTAAACTCCTTTGATGTCCCCAGAATGCTAAAAAACACAATAAACACCTCTAAGTTGCAGCCTTTAACATTCAAAATCATTATTACTCTCATTGACAATATCTTTTTTGATCTTTTCTCTTTTGAGGCTTCCTCAACCCCTGCCTGCCTCAGATCCAGAGTCTGCTGCCACCTGTACTTGACACTAGCTGATAGACAAGACTCTAGGTTTCCCCCATTTGGGGGCCTCCATTCATATTGCAGGCCTGCCTCTCTACATTCATCTACCACCAACGGGTATTTCTTGATCACCTCCCTCTGTAAGGTCCTGACTTCCCTCCTTGCTACTATTGAGATTTTATAATATATAGGGCTTTATGCAGAAATGTGCCACTAATTATTTCACAGAAGGGGACATATGTGGGCTATTTTTCAAGAAAGAAGAGAGCGTTCAATTCATTTACCCACCTGGTTCCTTTAAAAAAAACCTATGCAAACACTAGGGTTACTGACTAACTATCCTGGTTTGCCCAGGACTGAGGAGTTTTCTGGAATGTTCAGGAAGCAAGAGAGTCCTGGACAAACCAGGATACTCTGTTACCCTCACACATTTATAGACCACCTACTGTTTACCTAGCATAACTTTAGGCACTGATGGTTTGCCTTCCAAGCCAGTCTTAATTGAATGCCAGAGCAAGTGGTACTTTAAGGCACAAATACACTGGTACATGTTTAACAACCAACTCTCTGGGGAAGAAGTAAGGGGATCGCTGATTTGTAGCTTTTGCCAATTTTTGTGGTATAAACACCTTTTCCATGGCTAATTTCAAGCAGCCAATGTGATCTCATTGAATGTGGAACAGAGAAAACGTGCAGAGTAGAACACAATTTTTTAACATTTCCACCAAACAGATACTATAGATGGGAATAGCCTCAAAAGAACAGATAATGGTAAAATAATTAGGACTTGATGAGTTTACAGTATTTATTACCTTTATTTTAATAGATGTATTTATTTGCAAGTTTACATCATTTAATTTTTAATAATGGCTTTGTTTAACAACCAACTTGCATAATTTCTAAAAATTTATTCATCAACTTTCAAAAGTCAGTATGAGCCAGTTCCAACACATCACTGAAAGAACCCTGAGAGTCAGCCATTTTCATAATGCAAATGTCTTTTTCCCATGGGTATGCCACAAACCACTAAAAACCCACCATTTGTAATCTATGCCTTTAATTTAAGCACTGCCTTTGGTATATTAAGAAGACCAACACCATAAATAAGGACATTTGTTTTAATACCAGTCTTATTGTGAACTGGCTGTGTGACCTTGAACTCTAAATTTAAACCCCAGATTACTTAGAATATGGGGTTATAGGGTTTAGACAACTGGTATTCTTAAGTGACTCTTTCAGATGTGTTTGTGTGTGTATGTGTTTACAGCCCAGTTGAGGTATAATTCACAAGCAATAAACTACACCTATTTAAAGAATGCAGTTTGGCCCTGTCTGGCATAGCTCAGTGGATTGAGCACAGGCCTGCAAACCAGAGTATCGTGGTTCAATTCCCAGTCAGGGCATATGCCTGGGTTGCAGGCCAGTTCCCAGCAGGGGATGCATGAGAAGCAACCATACATTGATATTTCTCTCCCACTCTTTCTCCTTCCCTTCCCCTCTCTTGAAAAATAAATAAATTTTTAAAAATTGAAAAAATATTTTAAAAAAGAATCCTTTAAGAATACAGTTTGTACACTTTACAATAATCAAGTTATGGAAGCAACCTAAGGCCCATCGGTAAATGAGTGGATCCAAAAATATGGTATATTGACACGATGGAATACTATGCAGCAGAAAGACAAAGGGAGCTCCTACCTTTTGCGACAGCATGGATGGAACTGGAGAGAATTATGCTAATTGAAATTAGCCAGGAGGTGAAAGACAAATACCATATGATCTCACCTGTAAGTGGAACCTGATCAACAAAAACAGGCAAGCAAAATATAACCAGAGACATTGAAATAAAGAACAAACTGACAGTAACTAGAGGGGAGATGGGATGGGATAATTGGGGGAAGGGGGGAAGGGTTTTCAGAAACATATATAAAGGACACATGAACAAAACCAAAGTCGGGTAGGATCAGGGGTGGGAGGTGGGGATGGCTGGGGTGGGGGGAGTGATGGTGTAAAAATGGGGACAATTGTACTTGAACAACAAGAAAGTTAAAGAAAAAGAAAAAGAAAAAAAAGAAATGTGCAAAAAAATACAATTGGATGAGTTTTGACTTGAAATCATTTCCACAAACAAGATAATGAGCATGTCCATCTCCTGCAAACATTTTCTTCAACCTTTTCATAAATGCATCCCTTTCTCTCTCCAATTGTCACCAATCTGCTCTGTTAGAAATTATTTAATAATTCTAGAAATTATAATTTTTCCAGAATTTTATATAAATGGAAACATATAGTATATATTCTTTTCTTTATTAATCCATTTATTCTGTTAACATTGAATTAAACTTAATCTTCTTGTTCTAGTTTCTCATTGATTTAAGATCTTTTTTTCTGATATAGCTGTTCAGTGATGTAAGTTCCCATCTAAGCACTGCTTTAGCTATATCCCAAAAATATATATGTCTCATGTTTTCACTTTCACTCAGTTTAAAATATTTCCTTATGTCTTTTGAGACTTGCTCTTGAGCCATGAATTATTTAGAAGTCTGCTATTTATTTTCCAAATATTTGAAAGATTTTTCTATATCTCTTTCACTAATTTTTTACATTTATTTTTTAAATTTTTCGGTTACACTCTACATTTAATAATACTCTGTATTAGTTTCGTATGTACAGCATAGTGGTTAGAAAATCACATACTTTAAAGATTGGTCCACCCATCCTCAATGTTTCAAGTACCCACCTGGCCCTACACAGTGTTATCATGATATTATTGACTATACTACTTATGCCATAATGTATATCACTGTGATTTTTCATTTAACTCCATTGTGGTCAGAGAATATACTTTACATGACTCAAATCATGTAATTTTATTGAGACTTGTTATATGACCCAGATATGGTCTATCTTGGTAAATGTTCAATACATACATGTAAATAATATGCTTTCTGTTGTTGGGTTGAATTTTGCATATATGTCACATACATAAAATTTATTATTTGTATTGTCCAAATCTCCTATATTCTTATTTTCTATCTCTTTGGTCTATCAATTACTAAGAAAAGTGTTGAAGTCTCCAACTGAAATTGTACATTTATCTATTTCTTCTTGTTTAGTCAGTTTTTGCTTCATTTAGGTTGAATATGTTACTTAGATACATATTTATGTAGAATTGTGTATTCATGATGAATGAGCCTCTTTATTGTTATGAAATGACCCTCTTTCTCTTTAGTAATATGCTTTCTTTGCAATCTAAATTCTCTAAAAATAGTATAGCCATTCCTGCTTTTTAAAAATTAATGTTAATATGGTATGTGCTTTCCCTACCTTTTATCTAACTTATTTGTGTTTTTGATATTTAAAGTAAGTTGCCTATTGGCTGCATATTGTTGGGTCTTTAAATTTTCTTCCATTCTATCAGTCTCAGCCTTTAATTAGTTTGCTGTGAGACTATTAACTTCAATAAGACTATTGATATAGTTCTGTTTAAAACTACTCTCTTGCACCCTGGCTGGTATAGCTCAGTGGATTGAGCGTGGGCCTGTGAATCAAAGTATTGTGGTTCGATTCCCAGTCAGGGCACATGCCTGGGTTGCAGGCCAGTTCCCGGCAGGGGATGCATGAGAAGCAACCATACATTGATATTTCTCTCCCTCTCTCCTTTCCTTCCCCTCTAAAAATAAATAAATAGAATCTTTAAAAAAAACAAAACTACTGTCTTGCTATTTTTATTTGTCCCATTGTTACCTGTTATCCAATAGTTATCTGGAAACAATAGTTAAACAATAGTTATCTGGAAACTATTGTTTCATATACATTATCCATTTTATGATTTTTAATGTGGGAGGATAAATTCCCTCACAGTTACTTCATATTGCTGGAATAGAAATCATCCATATTTTTAAATTTTTTTTCTATTGATTTAATTATTGTTCAAGTACGGTTTTCTGTCTTCATATTTTCTTTTTCATGCTGATTTGTAATTTGTATGATGAACATTAACCTTGCATTTTATGTGTGCCACATATGTTCTTCTAGTACATCATTAGCCTTCTCTAAATTTTTGTTCAGTTACAGTTGTACTTATTTTTACACCCGTCATTCTCCCCTGCTCCTACAACGTCTACTGCTAAAAGCAATACCCACCCTCATAGTCCTTGTCCATAGGTTTTCGTACATGTTCCTTGACCCTTCCCCATCTTTCACATGTTGTAACTCTCCCACCTACCCTCTGGTTATGTCACTTTGTCCTTTATTTCAATGTCTCTGGTTCTTATTTGCTTACTAGTTTTGTTGATTAGGTTCCACTTATAGGTGAGATCATATGGTATTTGTCTTTCACCTCCTGGCTTGTTTCACTTAGCATAATAGTCTTCATTTCCATCCATGCTGTGGTGAAGGGAAGAAATTTTTATTTTCTTTCTGCTGTACAGTCTTCCATTGTGTGAATGTACCACAGTTTTTGATTTACTTATTTACTTATGGACACCTGGATTGCTTCCAGAACTTGGCTATTGTAAATAATGCTGCTATGAATATTGGGGTGTATACATTCTTTTGAATTGGTGTTTAAGGATTATTAGGGCATAATCCCAGCAGTAGAATTGTTGTGTCAAAAGACAGTTCCATATTTAGTTTTTTGAGGAAATTCCATAGTGTCTTCCACAGTGGCTGCACCAGTCTGCATTCCCACCAACGTACTAGGGTTACCTTTTCTTGACAACAAACAGCACTTGTTGTTTGTTGATTTGTTTTTTAAAGTATACTTTATTGATTGTGCTATTACAGTTTTCCCAATTTTACCCCTTTATCCCCACTCCACCCCCAACACTCCAGCATCCTCCCCTTTAGTTCATGTACATAGGCTGTACATATAAGTTCTTCAAATTCTCTGTTTCTTGTACCATTTTTATCTCTCCCTATGTAATGCCTACTCAGTATGCTTCTTCTTCCCTGTATGCTTCCCCCCTATTTCTCCCTTGCCCCTCCACACTGAGAACCCTCCACGTGATGTCCATTTCTCTGATTCTCTTCCATTGGCAAGACATAAAAAATATGTTCCAATAAAACGTCACTAAGTGATTCTTTAGTTGTTTGTTTATTTTTTGTTTTGTTGTTTTATTTCTTCTTTTTTTTAGATTCATATGTCGATAGTTGTGAGTTTGTTGTCATTTTACTGTTCCTATTTTTTATCTTTGTTTCTTAGATAAGTCCCCTTAACATTTTATATAATGGCTTAGTAATGATGAATTTCTTTAATTTTACCTTATCTAGGAAGCACTTTATCTGCCCTTCCATTCTGAATGAAAGCTTTGCCAGAGAGAGTATTCTTGGATGGAGGTCCTTGCTTTTCGTGACTTAAAATACTGCTTTCCTGCCCTTTCTTGCCTGCAAGGTTTCTTTTGAGAAATCTGTTGATAGCCTTATGGACACTGCTTTGTAGGTAACTCTTTCCTTTCCTCTTGCTGCTTTTAAGATTCTCTTTGTCTTTAATCTTTGGGTAACTTAATGATGATGTGCCTTGGTGTGTTCCTCTTTGGATCCAACTTGTTTGGCACTCTCTGGGCTTCCTGGACTTTTTGGAAGTCTATTTCCTTCACCAGATTGGGGAATTTTTCTTTCATTATTTGTTCAAATAAATTTTCAATTTCTTACTGTTGTTTTTCTCCTTCCGGCACCCCTATAATTTGGATATTGGAATGTTTCAAGTTGTGTCAGAGATCCCTAAATTTCTCTTCATTTTTTTTCTAATTCTTGTTTCTTCATTCTGTTCTGGTTGAATGTTTCTTTCTTCCTTTTGCTCCAAACTGTTGATTTGAGTCCTGGTTTCCTCCTTGTCACTGTTGATTCACTGAATATTTTGTTTTATTTCATTTTGGGTATCTTTCATTTGTTCTCTCATTTTGTGACCAAACTCCATCAGTTCTGTGAGTATTTGGATTACCAGGGCTTTAAATTCTCCATCAGATAGGCTTATGGCTATCTCCTCATTGCTTAGCTGTCTTTCTGAAGTTTTGCTCTATTCTTTCATTTTGGCCCTATTTTTTTGTTTGGAGCACCTGTTAAGTTGTAAGTGGGTGAGGCTTTAGGTATTCACGGGGGGGGGGCAACCCTCCTTGCTGTGCAGTGGCAGCTTGTGGGGGAGGGGCCAGAGGGGGAACAATGCAGCTCCCATGCTCATTTCTAGCCCACTTTCCAAGGAACTCTTGTGTGAGACTGAGTTTCTCCCACTGTGGCAACCACTGTAGTCCACAGCCAGCTCTGAGTCTGTTTCCCCATAAGTTAGCCCCACCGACATGGTCCACTGCCTTGCCTTGGGTTCTCTCTGTCTGCTGCTGCCTTACTGGTCTGGTTGCTCTCTTTGAACTTCTTTAATTCCATGGTTGTCAGAGTTCCATGCAGTTCGATTTTCTGGCACTTCTGTTTTTTTATTGATTTTAGATTGGTTGTTTTTACCTATGCCTCCATCTTGTACAGAACCCCTGTTGATTTGCTAATGATGGCCATTCCAACTGGCATGAAGTGGTATCTCATGTAGCTCATTGTAGTTTTACTTTGCTTCTCTCTGATGGTGAGTGTTTAACATCCTTTCATATGCATATGGCCCTCTGTATGTCCTCCTTGAAGAAGTATCTGTTCACATCCTCTGTCCATTTTTTAAGTGGATTGTCTTCCTGCTGTGGAGTCATGTGAATTCTTTATATATTTTGAAGATCAAACCATTGTCTGTGGTATCATTGGCAAATATATTTTCTCATGTGGTTGATGCCCTTTTCCTTTTGCTGATGTTTTCTTTAGCCGTGCAGAAGATTTTAAATTTTATGTAGTCCCATTTGCTTATTCTTTGCTTTATATCCCTTTCTCTAAGGGACATATCAGTGAAAATATTGCTGCATGGGATATCTGAAATTTTCCTGCCTCTAGCAATTTTATGGTGTCACATATCATATTTAAGTATTTTATCTATCTTGAGTTTATTTTTGTGTATAGTGTAAGTTGGTGGTCAAGTCTCATTGTTTTGCATGTAGCTGTCCAGATCTCCCAACATCATTTGTTGTAGAGGATATTTTTATGCAACTTTATGCTCTTGCTTTGTTTGTTAAATATTAAATGACCATAGGGACGTGGGTTTATTTTGAGGCTGTCTATTAGACACATTTTTCATTTGAACCAATAACTTTATTGATTTGGATATTTTAGTATGTTGGTTTTCACTTGTGTGGTATAACATTGATTATTCCCAATTAACATATCAATTTGATCATTATTAACTTCAACTGGTCAAACCAACCATGGAGCATTGTCCAGAGAAAAATCTCCAGCATGAAACTTTGCAAACCACTTTTGACATGTTCAGTAAGTCACAGCACCTTCTATATACACTGTACAAATTCTTTTCTGAATTTCAGCTGCATTTTTACCCTTCTTGAAATAATAAAGCACAGTATGCTGAAAATATTGCATATTTTCTTCTGTCTTCAATATTAAAATGGCTACACAAAAATTCCCCAATTTTGATGTGTTTTTTAATGCACACTAATAATATGTCAGCTGTCACAATACAATCTAACAAAATTGTTTCAAATGAAGTTAAAGACAACTAAGTGCTACAAGAGCCATCTTAAAAAATATATAAACTTTTTGGCCAACTCAATATAACAGTCTTTACATCTAGAAGGTGTATATAGATGTAACAAAATAGGTTTTTTAAAACAGGTTGCAGGGAAATTTAAGTGCAGTTTTTCAATTACATACACAGAGTTCTAAAAAGGGATAGAAAATCTTCCCAAAGCTTAAGGGACACCTCTTGTTGACCAAATGCGGCATCTTATTTTACCCTTTCTCTTTTCCATTATCAAGGTCTGGTAAAATGGAGACCACCCATTGGCTGCTAACTCCTCCACTTGTCTTCTTTTAGGATTTCACCAATGCACTTTGTCTGGCAAGGCCTTTGTTCATTAATGCCAGTGCCAGGTAGTGTCTCATTCACCTGGGAAACAGTGGTCACACCAGATCCCCAGATCTGAAGTTGAGGTAGCCCAGTTTGGGCTCTGAAAGCTCTTCAATACCCTCCTAGCACTTGGCCTATCACCATTCTTCTTGGGCCACCAAGCCCACCACCCAAAAGAGCCACATTCTTGGCAGCCTGATTGGATGGGCCAGGAGTCAGTCAACTGCAGGTGCAATCAGGACCCAGAGAGGCTACGGTAGCTACCAGGTCACAGGGGTAGGTATGGGTGAGGTTGCCACTGCCTCAGGGCCAGGACTGGTTTCCAGGTCAAGGTTTACTGATTACTGAAGTACTGAAGCCACTGGACACTATGAACATGTATGAGATCATCCAGGAACAAGGAATTTAGCATCAAAAGAGAGCAAGTTATCAGGACAGAATCCTAGAGAGCATTGACATTTAACAGGGAATCTGAGAAGAGAATTCAAAGAAGTAGAAATAATAATAATTCTACTAATGTTACTACTGTCATTTACTACCACTTGTCATGTGCTGATGACTATGCTAAGGGCTTCACAAACATCATTTTCATTTAATCCTGAGCAAAACTTTATGAAGTAAGCATTATCATCCTCATTTTCCTGAGAAGTAAACTAAGGCTCAGAGATAGTAAGGTAGCCTACCCAGGTTTATGCTGGTAGTTAGGGAAAGAGCCAAGGTTCAAACCCATATTTGCCTGCCTTTCCAGTTCATCCCCTTGCTGCCAGCGGTTGTAGGAAAGAGTGTGGTCATGGGACCCAAGAGATGAAGGAGTATAAAGAAGAACAGAACAATCCATAATACAGTATCAAACCCAGTACAACAACTTAAGCAGATGAGATAAGTACAGAAAATACCCAGCAGAGTAGCAACAAGAATGTCATGGGTGACATTCATGAGGATAGTTTCAGTAGGTGTTGGTAACTCAGTCTACCATGCAAACAATTGAGAAGGGAATAGAGAGGAAAGAAGTCTAAACAGTGAATGGAAATTATTCAAAAATTTACATTTAAAAGAAAGAAGAGTGATGAAGTAGTAATAACAGGAAGGGAAACATCTGGTGTCTGGGGAGGAGGTATTTTATCTTGTTACAAAAGTTACATGTTTAATGTAGAAGATTTAGGAGATGCTGGTGAATCAAAAGTTATCCTAAAAATCAGAGTTAATCAAGGGTAACATTTTAGCACTTGACTTTCTGGCCTATTACTGTCCTATACACATATGCACACATTTTTCCAAAATGGTGTCAAAGCATTTATATTGTTTTGTAACTCGTTTTTCAGTGAAAATACATTGGGAACATTTTATCATGATAGTACATGTGCTGTGTAAGCATCATTTCAATTCCTTCTGATATTCCCACAGACCATATTAAAACATAACTTCTTTCACTTTCAGCATCCATCTCTTCTCTTTTCCATTGTCTTCCCTCCCACCATTACCCCTACAAGGTATTATGTGGTACATGTGTAATTAATTCATTCAAAGTAGACTTAATATTGAAGAAATATGAAGAAAATAAAAACAATATTATGGAAATTATTGTTTGAAAAGGGAATTTGTTTTTTAAACAGATTAATACTTGACCAATTTTATACCTATTTTATACCTAACAGTTTATGTATTTTGTGTGTATGTGCATGCACAGTGAGATAGAGACAGAGAGAGAGGGAGAGAGAGAGAGAGAAGCTAGTAGAGAGAAAATGGTTAAAAATACAGCTGGGGAACTGGAAAGGAGCATTGACAAACAATAAATCAAAGTTCCTAAGAAGGAGAGAAGATACAAAGCATAGATGCCATCATTAACCTCAGACAGGTGCCTATAAATCTGTGAAAGGTATATCAAGTGGGATGGCAGGAAAATGAGATTACCTCTGCCTTCTGTGTTTATGATAAAGTGGGAGTCCAAGCTATCTGCTGAAAGACAGGGGAAAGGGGGCATAGGAAAACTGGTGAAGAGCTCAACTGGCTTCTTGAGTGAATGAGAAAGAATGCTGATGAAAGGTACACATAGGATACATGGCAGTGTGGAAAGCCATTTTGAAAATGCAGCCAATGCACAGGCATAGAAGGAAGACATTTTGGGTGGGACTAGGTGTGGCATATTGCTACTATGTAAATAAAATGTATGAGCCAGCTTCAGAGAAGTTTGAAAATATTGGTAAGATAGTTGTTTGTATGGTAATGAAGAAGAGAGAGCTGCCAGAGTGCATGGGAAATAATGAAGAGGACAAATGACTAGAGGGTTAAACAAGTTAGAAGAATAACTGTAGTGACTATACAGACAAAGACTAAAGAGATAGAAGGTTTTGGTTAGAGAAGTGGTTCTCTAGCCACCAGGGATGCCCCAGCTCTAGACCATAAGGATTCAGACTGAAGCCATCTATGGAAGTCCAGGCTTATGACAGTGCAGAAACTATAACCTCTGAGTTTGCCACTATGTTAGTTCACATAAGCAAACACTATACAGGGTGGGACAAAAGTAGGTTTACAGTTGTGAGTACATGAAACAGAGTTTATTCTTGTATTATTATTTATAAATTATTTATTATTTTTCATAGAAGCAATTGTAAACTTAGTTTTGCTGCACCTTCTAGATGCTAGGCTGAGGAACTCTGGCTATTAGGCCTAGTTTCCACTTTCCTCTAACGTTGGTTGAGATTAAACCTACCATGCCGTCATCCTGGTTGTCATCTCTCCTCATCCCTCAAGAATCTAGTCCACCACAATCCTTGTAATGTCACTTGCTTCCTTACACTGGTTTAGCACTTCACTCTTCTCCCAATCCCAAAATATTTCTCTGTACTCATGCAACTGCCTTAGTGTGTTCAGCAAACTCTTCTATATCCTCAGCCTCTTCATCCCCTCATCTTAACTAAGAAATCTGGTGGCCACCACTGTAGCCCTCCAGAGTTAGGTTTATCTCTTCTGCCCTCAAAGTAAAATTAAGGGACTTCTGGCCAAGATGGAGACATAAGTAGGTACAATTTGCATCCTCACACAACCAAAAGAAGGACAACAACAAACTTAAAAACAAAAAATAACTAGAACTGCCAGAAAATCCAACTCTATAGAAATCTGACAACCAAGGAGTTAAAGAAGAAACAGTCATTCAGACTGGTGGGAGGGGCAGAGATGGGCAGCTGGGACTGAGAGGACACATGATAAGGTGGCAGCTAGAGGACCAAGTGGTTTCACATTTGTGTGCTGATAAACTGGAAGGAACAACTGGGGAGTGAGACAAACCACACAACCCAAGGTTCCAATGCAGGGAAATAAAGCCTCAAAACCTCTGGCTGTAAAAAACTGTGGGGTTGTAGTGGTGGGAGAAATTGTGACTCACAGGAGAGTTCCTTATAGAGACAGATCCACAAGGTCCTAGAACGTACACAAAACCACCCACCTGGGAATGAGCACCGGAAGGGCCCAATTTGATTGTGGGTAGTGGCGGAAGTGACTGAAAGCCAGCCCAGGCCTGAACAATCAGCATTGTTCCCTCTCAAACTCCTCCCCCACATACAGCGCCACACCATAGCAATGTGGGTTTCTGTGTCCTGGCAACTAATTAAGGCTTTGTCCCTTACTATATAACAGCCCTCCCCAAACAAAAAACTATGGCCCAAATGAAAGATCAAAGTTCTAGAAAAAAATACAGCTAAGTGATGAACTGATAGCCAACCTATCAGATGGACAGTTCAAAACACTGGTAATCAAGAAGGTCACAGAAATAGCTGAGTATGGTCACAAAATAGAAAAAGTGAAGGCTATGAAAAGTGAAATAAAGGAAAGTGTACAGGGAACCAACAGTGAAGGGAAGGAAACTGGAACTCAAATCAGCAATTTGGAGCAGAAGAAAGAAATAAACATTCAACCAGAACAGAATGAAGAATCAAGAAGTAAAAAAAAAAAAAAAAAAAAAAAAAGGATGAGAGGCTTCAGAACTTCCAGGACAACTTTAAACATTCCAACATTAGAATCATAGGCGTGCTGGAAGGAGAAGAGGAAGAGCAAGAAATTGAAATTATTTGAAAAAATAATGAACTTTCCTAATCTGGCAAAGGAAATAGACTTCCAGGACTTCCAGGAAGCTCAGAGATTGCCAAAGAAGTTGGACTCAAGGAAGCACACACCAAGACACATCATGATTATATTACCCAAGATTAAAGATAAGGAGAGAATCTTAAAAGCAACCAGAGAAAAGGAGACGGTTACCTACAAAGGATTTCCCATAAGACTATGAAGAAACTCTTCTCTACAATCCCCCTCCCAGGGTTCCCACCTGCAAAAGAGAGACAAAAGACTTCAAGACAAAGGATTCCAGCCTGGCTTTCTCAGGAGCACTTCCACAGCTTTTCTTTGTCCTGCACAGACTTTCTCCCAAACTCTAAGGGATCCCAAGAGACTTGCAACCAGTGGAACAATGGGCAGTGGCAGCTGATCTTGGGCTTACTCCCTAAACCTGTCTCCACAGTGGTCCCCTTTTCTCTGACTTTACTAGAGGACCAAAGCTGACTGGCCTAGGCTCTCCTGTCTCTTCGTATAGCCTAAGCCCTTCCTTTGTTTCATTGTCCTCAGCTTTAATAAACCTATGCTCAAAAGTACCTGCACTTGTGTTGTGAAATCTTTCCTGCACAAGTCAAGAACCCACACACTACAGGCCCCCATGCAGACCTGCTCTGGGTCTTTTACAGATGACAGGAGCATTCCTTTCCATTCTCCCCTGCCAGTCCCCCACACACCCCAAACTCACACGCCCATGCACAGGCTACAATTTTCCACACACCTCCACACATGCACCACCCCCTCTGGGCATACACTTGTCCTCCTCCATAGGTTGGGTACACATATTTCTCCACTCTGCCCTTCTGCACATACGCACATCCCTATCCATGCTTGTTTTTACACCCCTCCACATGCACATCCCCGGGAGCCTCTTCCTTCCTCCTCTACCCTCTCCATTTCCAGGGCTTGCTTCTGGGCCCTGTGTGCCAGCCCTCCTCTTTGCCCCAGCTTCCCAGGCAGTGAGGTCTCTCCCAGGAGGTGTACTGTCTTCAAACTACTGGTGCCCACGGCAGCCTTGCATGCCTGTCTGACTTGACTGCCAGTGCCATAATCATATTCCAAAATATACTGGGTGGGGTGTGGCTCCTCTGATGTTTATTTGGCCATCTGGGCCATCAGAGGACAGGGAAGCATGCTGCTCAGCCTGAGAGAACTCCCTCATTTCCTTTTTCTCTAAATGGGGAGGGCACAGGACATGTTGCTCATTCTCACTGGGTAAAGGGCTCATCTGGTTCCCAAAGCTAATTTGCCTTTCAGCTGCTTCCTGCCAGAAGAAAGGTGTAGAATGGAAATGATTCAAGGAGGAGGTTTGGGGAGGTGTCAGAGAAAGGGGAGGAAAAAGGAGGGTCAGAAAAATGCGACAGGAGAGGTTTTGAAGGTGTTCAGTGTGGTCCTGGGAATCTTGCCAGGTCAACTTTGATTCCAGAAGCCACTGGGCTGGGTCATTTCCTCAGTGCTGGCCTTAGACTCATTAACCCTGCACCAAAGGCAGCCATAGCCAAGACCACCAGGTACCACGGAATCTGCTGGTCTGGACCAGGGCACAGGAATTAATTTTCAGGTGGACAATAATAATCTTTACCTCATAAGGTTGCTCAAAAGATTAAATTAGTTATTGCATCTCAGGTGCTTAGAATAGTGTCAGGGACAGCAGAAATAATCAATCATGGATAGCTCCTATTACCACAAAAGTATTCATCTGTTGATGGCCTGTATACCCTCCAGATTATGAGTCCCATGAGCACAAAGAGTATGTGTTGAGGGCAGAGATTATGTATTTCACTCATCACTGAACTCCAGCACCTGACACAAAGAGGCTATCAATAAATTATTGAATAAATGGATAGAGGAGTGATTGAATAACTTGGACTAGTGGAAATACCAATACACTATCTTCTGCCATATAGGGGGTGCATTTGTGGAGGTTTGAGGAAGAAAGGCTATGATTATGAAGGGTGGCAGATAGGACCCCTGTTGGATGCTATATAAAGTGACTTGCTCTATCCTTGGAAAATGGAATGTCTTTGTCAATTTCCTAAGTGGACATACTGAAGACTGTTGGATAGCTGACCTGAAATTTGAAACTGAAACATGGCTAGCTAGAGCAGTGTTTGCATCTTATTGCAGTTAGTGAGTAAAGCAGGATAGGGAGAGAAAGCTGAAGTGGAAAGCTCAAAAGCAGTGGTTCAAATGTAAGTGTTCCAAGTGAATTGAAGTGTCTATGGAGCAGTACAGTCACCCCAAAAGGGATTCTTTTTTTTTTTAAGATTTTATTTATTTATCTTTTACAGGGAAAGGGAAGGAGAGAGGGAGAGAAACATCAATGTATGGTTGCTTTTCGTGCATCCCCTGCTGGGAATTGGCCTGCAGGGAACTGGCCTGCAACCCAGGCATGTGCCCTGACTGGGAATCGAACCGTGATCGTCTGGTTCGCAGGCCCGTGCTCAATCCACTGAGCGACACCAGCCAGGGCCCCAAAAGGGATTCTAATGGAGATTGTAAAGTAACGATAATGTGTCCACCTCTCCATTCTAGTCATAGTGTTTCTGATGATCTGGCCAGATGTGCCAACATTTTGGAAGTAGGTATGCAGATTAGATTCCTACCACTACATTCGATAAATTTCCATCTTAGAGCTAGAAGGGACCTTAGAAATTACTCATACATTTCAATTAATTGCTGAAAAACTAAGAGCAAAACTAAAACTGGAAAGGCCGGTGTTCATGTTGCCTGTCACTATCAGAACCAATAAATAGAGATAGAGATTAAATCTTTATGGGCACTTTTATTTCGATGGCTGGTGATCTGAGAAGACTGTGGGTTATATACCCTCAAAAATCTTCTTAACATCTCATTTCAAGATGACCTTTTTATAAGGGGAAGAAAGGGTGGGTAAGGGGTTTGCAACTCTTAATTGAATAAGAGTTGCAGTTCAGTGGTGATTTTCTTAGCACCTTTATTTTTTTTATCAAAAATTCTTTATCTGCATCATGGGCATTCCCTCCCAGGAACAGGATATTTCAGATACCATCTTGCAGAACCCCTGGGGCACAAAGTTTGAATTGCTTGTCACCACCTGTAATCACATGGTCATGTATTCCAGTTCCTGAAACAACAGCTTCCCATATGCAATAATCACTTAAGCTTATCAACTAAGGCTAGAATCTTTTGCTCTTGAGTTTCTGTATCAAAACTAGCAAAGGACTTGGGCTTTGGGATTCTCTGGCCTTTGTTTAGAATCTTAGGGGGCCTGAATTAGTTCTATGTCTCATTATTTCTTAATCTATGCACCACCTTATCCCAACCCAAAAGAGAAGAATTAAAGGGCAGGATAGAGAGAGGAAGTTCCTCAATAGGCTCTGACTTCACTTCCACTAACCCCAAGGAAGGTACCTGGGTCTTCAGCTTAATGCTGCAAAATAGTTTCACCATGGTACCCTGGAAGCCTTGCTCTATCCACATAAACCCCACAGGTAAAAGCTTAAAGTGCAATCAATCTGAGTCTTAGAAGAATACCTATGAGCCTTCCAGAGCACAAGTGTATGGAGGCCTGCAAGAAGCTACTTCAAGGTCATCTCTCACTCCCCATCTTACCAGCTCCTGCACTTAGAGACTTATCAGGAAGTGATTTTTCATTGCCTCCCACCTGCTGGGATCTGATGAAATAAAAGTCTTTCTGACTCAGCCCCTCTGAATAGAGCTAGAGACTATAATGCCATTTAGCTCACTCTAGAATAGGCTTCTTAGCAACAGAATGTCTCACAACTACCATTGCAGTACACTGGCCCCTTTTGTTTAGTGTTGTCATTTTTGGTGTTTAGGTCAAGGATCACTAGGAGGAGGAACCATTGGCTAATTTTTCTTTCCCTGTGTAAGTAATAAACAGTTTGAATCTCAAAGTGATTAATTGTATCTTTAAATTACTTATTTATTTGAGAGAGAGAAGGAAACATTGAGTTGTTGTTTCACTTATTTATGCACTCATTCAATGCTTCATTTTTAAGATTTTATTTATTCACTTTTAGAGAGAGGGGAAGAAAGGGAGAAAGAGAGGGAGAGAAAAATTGAACAGGGACTGAACCTGCAACCCAGGCTTGTGCCCCAACAAGAAATTGAACTGACAACCTCTCACTTTGTGTAATGACACACAACCAACTGAGCCACACTAGTTAGGGTTCATTCATTGCTTCTTGTATATGCCCTGATTGGGGATCAAACCCACAACTTAGGCATATAAGGATGATGCTCTAACTATTGGAGCTATCTTGCCAGAGATGATTCATTGTATCTTTTTAAAATTTTTTGTTTTGTTTATGCTATTACATTTTCCCCCTTCCTGCCTCTATGCCCAGCCAGCCCTGCCTCCATAGTCAATGCCCACCCCATTATTCACGTCTATGAGTTCTTCATATATGTTCTTTGACTAGTCCCCTCACCCTCTTTCAAAGAGTCCCCACCCCTCCCCACTCTTACTCCTGTCAGTCTGTTTAATGATTCTATGCCTCTGGTTCTATTTGCTCATTTGTTTATTTTGTTCACTAGATTAATCTTATAAATGAGATTATATGGTATTTCTCCTTCACTGACTGGCTTATTTCACTTAGCATAATAGCCTCCAGGTCCATCTATGCTATCACAAAAGATAGAAATTCCTTTTTTCTGCTGTATAGTATTCCATTGTGTAAATGTAAATATACCAGTTTTAAATCTACTCATCTACAGATGGGCACTTAGTCTGTTTCCAACTCTTGACTATGGTAAATTGCACTGCTATGTACATAGGGGCATAAATTTTTTCATATTGGTATTTTGAGATTCTTAGGGTATATTCCCACAATGGATTTGCTGGATCAAAGGAAGTTCCATTTTTAATTTTTTGAGGAAATTTCATACTGTTTACCACATGAGCTGCACCAGTCTGCATTCCCACCAACAGTGCATGAGGGTTCCCATTTCTCCACATCCTCACCAGCAGTTGTTTGTCAACTTATTAATGATAACCATTTTGGCAGGTGTGAGGTGATATCTCACTGTGGTTTTAATTTTCATCTCTATGATGGCTAGTGATGTTAAGCATTTTTTTCATATACCTATGGGCCATTTGTATGTCCTCCTTGGAGAAGTGTCTATTCAGGGTTTTTGCCCATTTTTCAATTGGATTGTTTGTCTTCCTGATGTATGAGTTCCTGATGTATTTTAGAGATTAAACCCCTGCCTGATGTATCATTGGCAAATACATTTTTTCATATAGTTGGTTCCCTTCTCATGATGATAGATTATTTTCCTTTGCAGAAGCTTTTTAAATTGATGTATTCCCATTTATTCATTTTTTTCTCTTTACTTCCCTTGCACTAGGAGCTTCATTGGCAAAAGAATTGCTATGTAAGATATCTGCAATTTTACTACCTATATTTTCCATTATGGTTTTTATAGTATCACAACTTATATTTAAATCTTTTATCCATTTTTAGTTTATTCTGGTGTATGGTGTAAGTTAGTGGTCTAGTTTTATTTATTTTTTGTACCTACCAATAAAATTCTCCCAACGCCATTTGTTGAAGAGACTATCTTTACTCCATTGTGTGCTCATGCCCTCTTTGTTGAATATCAACTGACCATAGAGACTTGGGTTTATTTCTGGGCTCTTTATTCTGTTTCATTGATCTATGTGTCTGTTCTCATGACAATACTAAACTGTTTTGATTACAGTGGCCTTGAAATATAGTTTGATATCAGGTACTGTGATCCCTTCCACTTTGTTCTTCTTTCTCAAAATATGCTATGGATATTTGGGGTAATTTTTGTTCCATATAAATATTTGGAGTATTTATTCTAGATCTGTGAAATGTGCCATTGGTATTTTAATAGGAATTGCATTGAATCTGTAGATTACCTGGGGTAATATGGACATTTTAATTATGTAAATTCTTCCAATCCATGAATGCAGTATATGCTTCCATTTACTTGTATCTTCCTCCATTTTTTTCTTCAGTGTTTAGTTTTCTGAGTACAGGTCTTTTACCTTCTTGGTAAATTTATTCATAGGAGGACGTCCAGCCAAGATGGAGGCATAGGTAAACACGCTGTGCCTCATTGCACAACCAAAATAAGGACAACAAATTAAAAAAAACAAGCAATACTGACAGAAAATTGAACTGTATGGAAGTCCAACAACTGAGGAAATAAAGTAGACACATTCATCTAGACTGGTAAGGGGGTGGAGTCAGGGAGCCTGGACAGAGAGGGCTCATGGAAGGGCAGTTGGTGGACCCAGGTGTGCAAAGCAGCAGCTGGCAGACCTAGTGAGGTGGTTGATTGTAGAGGGGCATGGCACATCTGGTCAAACATTCATGTGTAGATAAACCAGGTGAAACTTGGGAGCAAGACAGACCACACCACCCAGGGTCCCAGCATGGGGAAATAAAGCTGCAAAACACTGATTGAAAACACCTATGTGGGTTCAGGTGCTGAGGTAAACTCCCAGCCTCAGAGGAGAGTTTGTTGGAGAGACCCACAAGGTCCCAGGATGTACACAAACCCACCCACATGGGAATCAGCACCAGAAGGGCCCAATTTGCTTGTGGGAAGTGACTGAAATCTTGCAGAGAGCTGAGCAAGTGTCATTGTTCACTCCCGGACCCCTGCCCCACATATAGGGTCATAACCCAGCAACTGGGTTGCCCCACCCAGGCAAACACCTAATGCTCTGCCCCTCACTATGTAACAGGTGTGAAAAGACAAAAAATGGCCCAAATAAAAGAACAGATCGAAGCTCCAGAAAAAATACAACTAAGTGATGAAGAGATAGTTCAAAACATTGGTAATCAGTACGCTCACAGAATTGGTTGAAATTGGTCGCAAATTAGATGAAAAAATGAAGTCTACACTAAGTGAAATGAAGGAAAATGTACAGGGAACTAATTGTGATGAGAAGGAAACTGGAACTCAAATCAATGGAGTGGACCAGAAGGAAGAAAGAAACATCCAATTAGAAAAGAATGAAGAAACAAAAACTCAAAAAAATGAGGAGAGGCTTAGGAACCTCCAGGACATCTTTAAACATTCTAATATCCAAATTATAGGAATACCAGAAGGAGAAGAGGAAGAGCAACAAGTGGAAAAGTTATTTGAACAAATAATAAAAAAGAACTTCCCCATTCTGGCAAAGAAAATAGACTTCCAGGAAGTCCAGGAAGCTCAGAGTGTCCCTAAGATGTTAGACCCGAGGAGGAACAAACCAAGGCATGTCATAACTACATTACCCAAGATTAAAATAGAGATTAAAGGAGATAATCTTAAAAGCAGCAAGAGAAAAGAAGACACTCAACCTACAAAGGAGTGCCCATAAGACTGTCAGCTTATTTTTCAAAAGAGACCTTACAGGCAAGAAGGGGCTGGAAAGAAGTATTCCAAGTCATGAAAGGCAAGGACCTACCAGATTACTCTATCCAGCAAAGCTTTCATTTAGAATGGAAGGGCAGATAAAGTGCTTCCCAGATAAGGTTAAGTTAAAGGAATTCATCATCACCAAGCCTTTATTACATGAAATATTAAAGGGACTTATCTAGGAAAAAGAAGATAAAAAACATGTAAAGTATAATGACAGCAAACTCACAATGATTAATGACCACACCTAAAACAAAAACAAAAACTAACTAAGCAAACAAGTAGAACAGGAACAAAAACACAGAAATGGAGATCACATGGAGGGTTAGCAAATGGGGAGTGAGAAGAGGAGAGAGGGGGAAAAGGTACAGAGAATAAGTAGCATAGATGGTAGGTAGAAAATACACAGGTAAGAATAGTATGGGAAATGTAGAAGCTAAGAACTTATAAGTGTGACACATGGACATGAACTAAAGGGGGGGAATGTGGGTGGGAGAGGAAGTGCAGGATGGAGGGGAATAAAGGCAGGAACATGGTACAACTGTAATAACATCATCAATAAAATATATTTTAAAAAAGAAAAATATTCCTAGGTACTTTTGTTGCTATAGTAAATGGGATCTTTCTTAGTTCATTTTTGGTGTACAAAAATGCCACTGATTTCAGAATATTGGCTTTGTATCCCGCTACTTCGCCAAATTCACTTATTATGTTGAATAGTTTTTTTGATGGAGTCTATAGGACTCTGCAAACAATGAGTTTTACTTCCTCCTTTCCAATTTATATGCCTTTTGTTTCTTTTTCCTGTTTGAGTGCTGTGGCTAGAACTTCCAATACTATGTTGAATAGAAGTGGTAAAGGGACCACTCTTGTCTTGTGACTAATCCTAGGGGGAAAGCTTTTAGTTTTCTCCCATTGAGAATAATGTTGGCTGTAGGTTTCTTGTATATGGGTTTTTTTTAATGTTGGGTTATGCTCCCTCTGTTGCCACTTTGCTGAGTGTTTTTTTTTAATCATAAATGAGTTCTGGATGTAATCAAATACTTTTCTGCATCTATTGATATGATCATGTGATTTTTGTCTTTTTTCTTCATGCGATGTATTACAGTTATTGACTTGTGAATATTGTACTGTCCTTGCATCCCTGGAATAAATCACCCTTGATCACGGTGTATGATCTTTTTTCCCCCTAACTTTTTTATTGATGTTCTAATACAGTTGTCTCCATTTTACCACCACCAATTTCCCTTGCCCTACCCACACCCTCCTCCCACCCTCAATCCCAACCACCTTGGCTCTGTCCACGGGTCCCTCATACATGTTCATTTACACCCCTTCCCTTCTTTCCCACATTGTTTTCTTCTCCTCTTCCCTTTGGTTACTGTCAAGTTGTCAATTTCAATATCTCTGACTATATTTTGCTTGCCAGTTTGTTTTGTTAAGTAGGTTCCACTTATAGGTGAAATCATATGGTATTTGTCTTTCACTGCCTGGCTTACTTCACTTAGCATAATACTTTCCAGTTCCATCCATGTTGTCACAAAGTGTAGGAGATCCTTCTTTTTTTCTGCTGTGTAGTATTCCATTGTGTAAATGTACCATAGTTTATTGATCCACTCATTTACCAATGGGCACCTAAACTGCTTCCAGCACTTGGCTATTGTAAATTATACTGCTATGAACATTGGAATGGATAGGTTCTTTTTATTATTTCACTTATTTATTTAGTTATTCACTTTTTTTTGTTTCGTTTTATTTATGTTCAGTTACAGTTGTCTGCATTTACCACCCCCCCAACCCCAGCCATCCCCACCTCCCTCCCCAGATTCTTCTCCCACCTTGGTTGTGTCCATGTGTCCCTCATAGTTGTTTCTGAAAACCTTTGCCCTTTCCCCCAATTATCCCATCCCACCTCCCCTCTGCTTACTGTCAAGTTGGATTTAATTTCAATGTCTCTGATTACATTTGACTTGCTTGTTTGTTTTGTTGATTATGTAGCACTTAAAGGTGAAATCATATGGTATTTTTCTTTCACCTCCTGGCTTATTACACTTAGCATAATGCTTTCCAGTCCCATACATGCTGTCACAAAGGGTAGGAGCTCCTTTCTTTCTGCTGCGTAGTATTCCATTGTGTAAATGTAAAATACTTTTTCCCTCCATTCATTTACTGATGGGCACTTAGGTTGCTTCCAGCACTTATCTCTTCTAAATTGTGTTGGTATGAACACTGGGGTGCATATGTTATTTTGGATTGGTTTTTCAGGGTTCTTTGGGTATAATCCCAGCAATGGAATGGCTGAGTCAAAAAGCTGTTCCATTTTTACTTTTAAGGGTATTCCATACTGTTTTCCACACTGGCTGCACCATTCTACATTCCCACCAACAGTGAGCTACTGTTCTCTGTTTAGCACATCATCTTCAACACTTGTTTGTCGATTTGATTCTGACTGCTGTGAAAAGGTATCTTATTGTGTTTTTAATTTGCATTTCTCTAATGGAGAGTGATGCTGTGCATCTTTTCATATGTCTCTGGACCCTTTGTATGTCCTCCTTGGAGAAGTGTCTGTTGAAGTCTTCTGCCCATTTTTTAAATTGGGTTCTTTGTCTTTCTGGAGTGGATTCAAGTGAATTCTTCATACATTTTGGAGATCAAACCCTTGTCTGGGGTATCATTGGTAAATATGTTTTCCCATATAGTTGGTTCTCTTTTCATTTCAATGCTGTTTTCTTTGGCTGTGAAGAAGCTTTTTAACTTGATGACTTCCTATTTGTTTATTCTTTCCTTCATGTCCCTTGCTTTAGGGAACATAAAGGTGAAAATATTGCTGCATGGATGTCTGAGATTTTTCTTGTCTATGTTCTCATCTAGGACTTTTATAGTGTCACAATTTATATTTCAGTCTTTAATCCATCTTGAATTTATTTCTGTGTATGGTGTAAGTTGGTGGTTGAGTTTCATTTTTTGCAAATAGGTGTCCAGCTCTCCCAACACCATTTGTTGAAGAGACCATTCTTACTCCATTTTAAGCTGCTGCCACCTTTGTGAAATGTTAATTGACCATAGAGACTTAGGTTTATTTTGGGGCTTTCTATTTTGTTCCAATGCTCTATGTGTATGTTCTTATGCCAGTTCCAGATTGTTTTGATTACCGTGGCCTTGTAATGTAGTTTCATGTCAGGAGTGGTAACCCCACCTACTTTGTTGTTATTTCCAAAATTGCTGCAATTATTTGGGGTTATTCGTGGTTCCATATGCATATTTAAAGTGTTTGTTCTATATCTTTGAAATACATCATTGTAATTTTAATAAGGATTGCATTAAGTGTATAAATTGCTTTGACATTTGTATAAACATTTTGATGATGTTAATTTTTCCAGTCCATGAACATGGTATATGTTTCCATTTTTTGTGTGTCTTCCTTAATTTCTTTCTTTGGTGTTGTATATTTTTCTGAGTACAAGTCTTACCTACATGATTAGGTTTATTCTGAGGTATTTTATTTTTCCTATTGCTATGGCAACAGGGATATCCCCCCAATTTCTGTTTCTGAGATTTCGTTGTTGATGTAGAAAAATGCCTTTAATTTCTGACACATTGGTCTGTAGTTTTCTTTCTTTGCTGTGTATTTATCTGGTTTTGGGATTAGGATGATGCTGGCTTCATAAAAACAGTTTTGGAGTCTTCCCTCTTCTTGGATTCTTTGGAAAATCTGTGAAGGATAGGGGTTAGCTCTTTTCTAAATGCTTTGTAAAATTCTCCTGTGAAACTATCCAGTCCAGGGCTTTTGTGTGCTGGAAGTTTTTTTTATTACTGCTTCAATTTCCTCAGCTGCTATTAGTCTGTTCAGGCTTTCTGCTTTTTCTTCCTTTAGTTTTGGAAGATTATATTTTTATAGAAATATGTCCGTTTCACCTAGGTTTTCAAATTTCTCGGCATATAGTTCTTCATAATAATTTCTTACAATTTTTTGTATTTTTGTGGTATCAGTTGTAGTCTCTCCTCTTTCCTTTCTGGTTGTGTTTGTTTGGGTCCTCCCTTTTTTTTTTTTTTTTGTTGATGAGTCTGCATAAGACTTGTTGATTTTGTCTATTTTTTCAAAGAACCAGCTCCTGGATTGATTGGACCTAAGAAGTGTTTCATTAGTCTCTATGTTGTTTAATTATGCTCTGATTTTGGCTATTTTCTTCCTTCTACTTGCTCTGGACTGTCTTAGTTGTTGTTCCTCCAGTTCTTGTAGATGTAGGGTTAAGTTGTTTACTTGAAATGCCTCTATCTTTTTTAGGTAGGCTTGTATTGCTAAGAAATTTCCTGTCAGGACTGCCTTCACTGTGTCCCATAAGTTTTGGATTGTTGTGAGTTCATGTTCATTTGTTCCCAGGAACTTTTTTATTTCTTCCTTGATCTCATTCTTAATACATTCAATGTTTCATAGTATGCTATTCAATCTCCATGAGTTTGAGTGTTTTTGAGTTTGAGTGTTTTTGAGTTTTCTCCTTGGGGTTGGTTTCTAGTTTCAGGCCATTGTCAACAGAGAAAAGGTTTGATATGATTTCAATTTTCTTAACTTTGTTGAGGCTTGTTTTATGTCCTATCTGTGGTCAATCTTTGAAAATGTTCCGTGTGCACTTGAAAAGAATGTGTATTTTTGCTTCTTTAGTACGAAAGGCCCTATATGTATCAGTCAAGTCCATTTGATCTTGGGCATTATTCAATGCCCCAATATCCTTGTTAGTAGTTTTTGGAAGATCTATCTATTTTTGACAGTGGGATGTTAAAATTGCCTACTATAATTGTATTGCTGTCAGTATCTTTCTTGTAGTCCTCCAAAATATTCCTTGTATATTTGGGTGCTCCTATATTGGGTGCATATTTGTTTATAATGTTTATACCTTGTTGATGGACTCTTCCCTTGAGTATTATGAAGTATCCTTCTGGGTCTGTTTGTATCACCTTAGTTTTGACGTCTATTTTGTCAGATATAAGTATTGCTACCCCAGCATTTCTTTCCTGTCCATTCGCATGGAATATATTTTTCCAGACCCTCACTTTCAGTCTGTGTGGGTCTTTGTAGGCAGGTGGATTTCCACCCACAAGGTGGGTTTCTTGTAGGCAGCATTTGTGTGGGTCATGTTTTCTTATACATTCTGCTACTGTATGTCTTTTGATTGGAGCATTTAATCCATGTATATTTAAGGTTATTATTGATAGGTACTTATTCACTGCCATTTTACTACCTTTGTACCTTATTCCTTTTTCTCTCACTGTTGTGTGGTTGTTGTTGTTGTTATTCTTGTTGTTGTTGTTCTTCTTCTCCTCCTCCTCCTCCTCCTCCTTCTCCTTCTTCTTCTTGTTCTATTAGCATATCTTGCAGTGCTGGTTTGTTAGAGGTGTATTCTTTGAGGCTTCTTTTGTCTAGGAAGTTCCTTATCTCATTTTCCATTTTAATTAAGAGCCATGCTAGGTAAAGTAGTCCTCATTATAGGACTTTGTTTTTCATTATTTTGAATATTTTTTTGCCATTTCCTTCTGGCTTGTAATATTTTTGTTTAGAAGTTAGCTGCTAGCCTATTTGCTTCTTACTTCCTCTTTCTCCCTTGGTGCTTTTAAGATTCTTTCTTTGTCTTTAAATATTGCCATTTTAATTATAATGTGTCTTGCAGTGAGACTATTTCAGTTCCTCTTGATTGGGACTCTTTGTGTTTCTTGGATTTCTGTGGCTTTTTCTCTCATCCAATTAGGGAATTTTTCCACCATTACTTTATCAAACAGTTTTTCTATCCTTTGCTCATCTTTTTCTCCTCTGGTATCCCTATTATACAGATATTATTCCATTTTATATTATCTTTTTTTATTAATTTTATTTAGTTATTTTTCAAGTAAAGTTTTTTCTCTATTTCTCCCATACCAGGCCCCTCCTGCCCCATGCTCCCAACCTTCCTCCCATTTCCATCCCCCTTATTTCTCCTCCCTGTGTCCTTCTTACTTGTTCCTCCAAATCCCTCCCCTTTTTTCCCCTTCAATTCCCTTTCCTCTCCCCTCTGGTCACTGTCCCCTTCTTCTCTATTTCAGTGTCTTTGTTTTTATTCTGCTTGCTTGTTTCCTTTGTTGTTTAGCTTCCTGTTAAAGGTGAGATCATATAGTATGTGCCTTTCAACACCTGGCCTATTTCACTCAGCATAATGCTTTCCAGTTCCATCCATGTTGTTGCAAAGGGTCAGAGCTCCTTCTTTCTCTCTGCTGCATAGAATTCCATTGTGTATATGTACCACAATTTTTGGTCCATTCATTTACTGACAGGCACCGAGGTTGCTTCCAACTCTTGGCTATTGTAAATTGTGCTGCTATGAACATTGTGGTGCATAGGTTCTTTGATATTGATGTTTTAGGATTCTTAGGATATAATCCTAGAAGTGGAATTGCTGGGTCAAAAGGCAGGTCGATCTTTATTTTTCTGAGAAAATTCCATACTGTTTTCCATAATGGTTGTACCAGTCTGCAATCCCACCAACAGTGAACTAAGGACCCCTTTTCCCCACACCCTCTCCAACATTTGTTGTTTGTTGCTTTGTTTATGATAGCCATCCTGACTGCTGTGAAGTGGTATCTCATTGTGGTTTTAATTTGCATCTCTCTGATAGCTAACAATATTGAGCATCTCTTCATGTGTCTCTGGATGTTCTGTATGTCGTCCTTGGAGAAGTGTTTGTTCAAGTCCTTTTCCAATTTTTTAATTGGGTTGGTTGTCTTCTTAGAGTGGAGTCGTGTAAGTTCTTTGTATATTTTGGAGATTAAACCTTTGTCTGAGGTATCATTGACAAATATGTTTTCCCATACAGTTGGTTGTCTTGCTAATTTAATACTGTTTTCTTTAGCCACGCAGAAGCTTTTTATTTTGATGAGATCCCATTTCTTTATTCTTTCCTTTATATTCCTTGCTCTAGGGGACATATCAGTAAAAAAGTTGCTGCGTGAAATATCTGAGATTTTCTTGCCGATGTTCTCCTCTAGGACTTTAATGGTGTCATGGCTTACATTTAAGTCTTTTATCCACCTTGAATTTATTTTGGTGTATGGTGTAAGTTGGTGCTCAAGTTTCATTTTTTTGCATGTAGCTGTCCAGTTCTCCCAACACCATTTGTTGAAGAGGCTATCTTTACTCCATTTTATGTCCCTGCCCCCTTTGTCGAACATTAATTGACTGTAGAGAGTTGGGTTTACTTCTGTTCTGTTCCATTGGTCTATGTACCTGTTTTTATGCCAGTACCAGGCTATTTTGATTACAGTGGCCTTGTAATACAGTTTGATATCAGGTATTGTGATGCCTCCTACTTTGTTCTTCTTTCTCAAAATGGTGGCTGCTATTCGAGGTCGTTTATGGTTCCATATAAATTTTTGAAGTCTTTGTTCTATGTCTGTGAAATATGCCATTGGTACTTTAATAGGTATTGCATTGAATCTGTTTATTGCTTTGGGTAGTATGGACATTTTGATGATGTTAATTCTTCCAGTCCATGAACAAGGTATATGTTTCCATTTGTTTGTGTCTTTCTTGATTTCTTCCTTCAGGGCTGTGTAGTTTTCTGCATACAGGTCTTTTACCTACTTAGTTACGTTTATTCCCAGATATTTTATTTTTGTTTTTGCTATACCAAATGGGATTTTTTTCTTGATTTCTGCTTCTGCTGATTCATTGTTCGTATACAAAAATGCCTTTGATTTCTGGATATTGACTTTGTAACGTGCTGTTTTGCCAAATTCGTTAACTAGTTCGAGCAGTTTTTGGGTAGAGTCTATAGGATTTTTCATGTACACTATCATGTCATCTGCAAACAGTGACAGTTTTGTTTCCTCCTGTCCTATTTGGATGCCTTTTATTTCCTTTTCTTCCCTGATCACTGTGGCTAAAACTTCCAATACTATTTTGAATAGAAGAGGTGAAAGTGGACATCCTTGTCTTGTTCCTGATTGTAGTGGAAAAGCTTTTATTTTTGCCCATTGAGTATGATGTTGGCTGTAGGTCTCTCATGTATGGCCTTTATTATATTGAGGAATGCTTCCTCTGTTACCACTTTGCTGAGTGTGTTCCTCATAAATGGGTGTTGTAACTTATCGAAAGCTTTTTCCGCATCTATTCATATGATCATGTGGTTTTTGTCTTTGCTTTTGTTTATATGATGTATTACATTTACTGATTTGTGAGTATTGAACCATCCTTGCATACCTGGGATGAGTCCCACTTGGTCATAGTGTATGATATTTTTGATATATTGTTGGATGTGATTCGCGAATATTTTGTTGAGGATTTTAGCGTCTATGTTCATCAGCGATATTGGCCTGAAGTTCTCTTTCTTTGTTGTGTCTCTATCTGGTTTTGGAATTAGGATGATGCTGGCTTCATAAAAAGAGTTTGGGAGTTTTCCATGCTTCTGATTTTTTGGAATAGTCTGTGGAGAATAGGGGTTAGCTCTTCCTTAAGTGCTTTGTAGAATTCTCCTGTGAAACCATCTGGCCGAGGGCTTTTGTGTGATGGGAGTTTTTTGATTACTGCTTCAATTTCTTTTGCTGTTATTGGTGTGTTTAGATTTTCTGCTTCTTTTTTCATTGAGTTTTGGAAGATTGTATTTTTCTAGAAAGGTGTCCATTTCCCCTAGGTTTTCAAATTTCTTGGCATACAGTTCTTCATAGTAATTTCTTACAATCCCTCTATTTCTGTGGTATCAGTTGTAATCTCTTCTCTTTCATTTCTGATTGTGTTTATTTGAGTCCTCTCTCTTCTTTTCTTTATGAGCCTACTTAAAGGCTTGTCTATTTTGTTTATCTTCTTAAAGAACCAACTCCTGGATTCATTGATCCTTAGAATTGTTCTTTTAGTTTCTATGTCATTTAATTCTGCTGTAATCTTGGTTATTTCCTTCCTTCTGCTTGCTCTGGGCTGTCTTTGTTGTTGTTCCTCGAGTTCTTTCAGGGGTAGGGTTAGGTTGTTTGTTTGAAATGTTTCTATCTTTTTAAGATAGGCCTGTATTGCTATAAACTTCCCTTTCATGACTGCCTTCACTGTGTCCCATAAGTTTTGGGTTGTTGTGAGATCATTTTCATTTGTTTCCAGAAATGTTTTGATTTCTTCCCTAATTTCATTCTTGACCCATTTGTTGTTTAATAGCATACAATTCAGTCTCTATGATTTTGGGTGTTTTGGGTTTTTTTCCCTTGGGGTTGGTTTCCAATTTCAGTCCCTTATTGTCAGAGAGGATGCTTGGTATGATTTCTATTTTCTTGAATTTGTTGAGGCTTGTTTTGTGTCCTATCATGTGGTCTATCTTTGAAAATATTCCATGTGCATTTGAAAAAAATGTGTATGTAGCTTTCTTGGGATGAAGGGCTCTATATATATCAGTTAAGTCCATTTCATCTATGGCATTGTTCAGTGCCACAATATCTTTGTTGATATTTTGTTTGGAAGATCTGTCCATTTTTGATAGTGGAGTGTTAAAATTCCCTACTATAATTGTGTTGCTTTCAATATCTTCCTTGAAGTCTTATAAGATTTTCTTTATATAATTGGGTGTCCCTATGTTGGGTGCATATATATTTAGAATGTTAATATCTTCTTGGTGGATTCTTCCCTTGAGTATAATGAGGTGACCTTCTGGGTCTCTCTTTATGGCCCTTTTTTTGAAGTCTATTTTTTCCGATATGAGAATTGCTGCCCCAGCTTTTTTTTTCTTGTCCGTTTGCTTGGAAAATTTGTTTCTAGCCTTTCACTTTTAGTCTGTGATGGTCTTTTGACCTGAGGTGGGTCTCTTGTAGGCAGCATATGTGTGGGTCATGCTTTCTTATCCATTGAGCTATTCTGTGTCTTTCGATTAAAGCCTTTAATCCATTTACATTTAATATTTTTTTTAAGATTTTTTATTTATCTTTAGAGGGGAAGGGAAGGAGAGAGGAAGAGAAATATCAATGTATGTTTGCCTCTTGTGTGTCCCCTGCTGGGAACTGGCCTGCATCCTAGGCATGTGCCCTGACTGGGAATCGAACCATGGTTGTTTGATTCCCAGGCCCGCGCTCAATCCACTGAGCTACACCAGCCAGGGCTAAGATTATTATTGATAGGTACTTATTCATTGCCATTTTTGTACCTGTGTTCTTCTCTGTCTCCCTCTTTTCCTTCCTTTCCTTAAAGCAGTCCTTTTAGTATTTCTTGTAGAGCTGGTGTGGTGGAGGTGTATTCTTTTAGAGTTCTTTTGTCTTGGAAGCTCTTTATTTGGCCTTCTATCTTGATTAAGAGCCTTGCTGGGTAAATTAGACTTGGTTGTAGGCCTATGGTTCTCATTACTTGGAATGTTTCTTGCCATTCTCTTCTTGCTTGGAGTGTTTCCATTGAGAAGTCAGTGGCTAACCTTATTGGGGCTCCCTTGTATGTTACTTCTTTTTTCTCCCTTGCTGCCTTTAAGATTCTCTCTTTGTCTTGGAATTTTGCCATTTTAATGATGATGTGTCTTGAAGTAGGCCTCTTTGGGTTCCTCTTGATTGGGACTCTCTGTGATTCCTGGATTTGTGTGACTTTTTCTCTCATCAAATTAGGGAAATTTTCTCTCATTACTCTTTCAAGTACGTTTTCTATCCCATGTTCTTCTTCCTCTCCTTCTGATATTCCTATTTTTCGGATATTATTATGTTTCATATTGTCTTGCATTTGTCTTAATCCCTCTTAATTCTTTCTGAGCCTCTTTTCATTATCTTGCTCTTTCTGTGAGATGCTTTCTACTTTGTCCTCCAACTCTCTAATCTGATCCTCCTCCTCATCTATCCTACTTTTGAAACCATCTGCTGTGTTCTTCAATTTGGAAATTGTATTCTTCATTTCCTCTTGTCCCTTGCTGATATTTTCTAATTCATTTGTCATGTTGATGTAGTTTGCAGAGAGATCAGTGTAGTTCCCCTGTAGTTTCTGATAGCTCATTGTGAGCTCTTTGAACTTCGTAATAACCAGTGCTTTGAATTCACTATCTGATAGTTGATTAGCCTCTATTTCATCTAACATGCTTTCTGAAGTTTCTGCTTTTTCTTTCATTTAGGGATTGTTTCTTTGTCTTCTCATTGTTTGAGACTCTTCTTGTTAGTCTCAGCTTCTAAAATTGATCTGTTCTGACTCCCTGGGTTTATGGTGTAAACTTCTGTGGTATGATACCTGTGAAGCTCAGTGGTGCAGACTCCTTCAGGTATCTTGATATTCTCTGTCTCCACCTACTCTCACACTGGTCCTCTCGCTGGTCCCCATGCTGGTTGCCAACCACTGCTGAGTGTCCCGGCTGCTGTAGCTGACTCCCCAGAGACCAGGCCCGTTGCTATGGCAGCAGCACAGGGGCTGTGAGTGTCTCAGCTCCTGTAGCTGACTCCCTGGTGCCCTCAGCTGACTCCCCAGTGCCCAGACCCATTGCTATGGCAATGGCACAGGGGCCTCTAGTGTCCCGGCTCCCGTAGCTGACTCCTCTGGCATCCAGGACCATCACAGGTGCTCGGAGTGTCGGGCTCTCATACCTGAATCCCCAGCTCCCAGGCCCATTGCTATGGTGGCGGCACAGGGGCTTCGTGTGTCCCAGCTCCCCTAGCTGACTCTGCAGCTGTCTGGTGTTTCAGCGTTGGTCATGATCTCTGGTCTTTTAATTTCATAAATGCTGGGTAACCGATGGTTTATTGTGTTGTTTCTCTATAGATCTGCCAGGATTTTCACCCAGGAGTACGGGAGCTAGAATCCGCTTTGTCCTACTCCGTTGCCATCTTCCCAGCATCCCCCCATTTCATGTTATCTTGCATTTACTTTAACCCCTCTTCATTCTTTTTCAGTATTTTTACTTTTTCTTGTTCTTTTTGGGAGGTTTTTTCTAATCTATACTCCAAGTCAGTTTTTAGATCCTTTGCTTCATTGAGCTTGCTTTTGATTCCTTCTACTGTGTTCTTTAATTCAGAAATTTTATTCTGCATTTCTCCTTGGCCCTTGTTGATTCTATGTCCTTTTTCATGTTGATATAGTTTTCAGCCATTTTCTCATAATTTCCCTCTAATTTTTGGTAGCTCACATTGAGTTCATTGAATTTCTTTTTTTTATATTGACATGATTTGTGCAAATTTTTTCAAGTTATTTTAATTTTAATCAGCAAAATACTCACTGAGGTTAAAATCACAGAGTACACTTTTTCTTTACCATTTAATGTAATAATAGACCCTCTGAGCAACAATTGAGTTCTCTTGTTCTAGCTTTTTTGTTATTGGTTGAAGAAGTTTTTTTTAAATTAATTTTATTTAGTTATTTTTCAAGTACAGTTTTTTGTCTATTTTTCTCATCCCAGCCTCCCCGCCCCTTGCTCCCCACCTCCCTCCCTTTTCCACCCCCCTTAGTTCTCGTCCCTGTGTCCTTCCTATTTGTTCCTCCAAATCCCTCCCCTTTTTTCCCCTTAACTTCCCTTCCTTCTCCCCCTCTGGTCACTATCCCCCTTGTTCTCTATTTCAGTGTCTTTTTTTTCTGCTTGCTTGTTTGTTTTGTTGTTTAGCTTCCTGTTAAAGGTGAGATCATATGGTATTTGTCTTTCAGCACCTGACCTATTTCACTCAGCATAATGCTTTCCAGTTCCATCCATGTTGTTGCAAAAGGTAGTAGCTCCTTCTTTCTCTCTGCAGCATAGAATTCCATTGTGTATATGTACCACAATTTTTTGATCCATTAATTTACTGATGGGCACCTAGGTTGCTTCCAACTCTTGGGTATTGTAAATTGTGCTGCTATGAACATTGTGGTGCATAGGTTCTTTGATATTGATGTTTTGGGATTCTTAGGATATAATCCTAGCAGTGGAATTGCTGGGTCAAAAGGCAGGTCGATTTTTACTTTTCTGAGAAAATTCCATACTGTTTTCCATAATGGTTGTACCAGTCTGCAATCCCTTATAACCATTGTTTTAAATTCAATATTTGATAGTTGACTTGTTTCTATTTCATTTAGAATTACTTCTGAGAATTCCTCCTTTCCTTTAGATTGGCACTTGTTTCTTTATCTTCCCATTGTTTGTGGGACTCTTCTTCACTTCTGTTTATTTTTCTTTTTTAAAATTTTATTTTAATTGTTGTTCAAGTACATTTTTCTTTCTTTTACTCCCATCCCAGTCTACCCACCCACCCCTCCTCACCTCCCTCCCATTTCAACCCCCCCCCCAGTTTATTAAATTCATCTGTTTTGACTTTCTGACTTTGTGGTGTGGAGTTCTATGGTGGCAGGCCTCTGACATACAGTGGTGCAGTGTCCTTGATCACTTTATCTTTATGTTTTTGGGATGTCCTTTATGCCTCTTATGATGGTTTTGTGGATGTAATTGGGTATTTATTATTCTTGGTTTGTTCTTTCATGGGTCCTTCTCTGCTTCTGGTTGACTAAGGGTCACTTCACCTACCGGGTCTTGTGTGCTATTGTGCAGACAATGTCTGAACAAGACCACAGAGCCTAAGAAACAAACCCACACCAGTAAATATAACTCCCCTGCTGTAGAATCCCACTATCAATAGCAAATGAAGGAGTATTTATAAGGTTATAATGAGATTAAGACTATTATAAGAGAGTGGATATGATATAACCTACTGAAAGAGAAGTGATTTCGAGAGGGTAGAAGGAAGAGCACCAATATAGGGAGGAGGGTAGAGTTGGGAGTTGGAGAGATGGAAGGAGAGAAGATAAAGTTTACCTCATGAATGAAGAAATGGACTAAAGAGTGTGGAATAAACTATAAGAAGGGAAGCATATAATATTAGGTTAAATATTAGGTTTAAAACAGTATAAAATAAAATAAAGTGAGAGAGAAAGAAAAAGAAAGGAAAATATTTTTAAATTAACTAAAATATAGGAGACAAATTAGATATGAAGATTCACCAGAGTACTATCAACAACAAATGAGCTAAAATTAATATAGGTGTTATGGGGATAAGAGGGAAGAAGAAAAGTCTAAGAGATGTTTAGAGGAATGGGAAGTGATTTTGTATGCCAGAGGGAGAGAAAATACTAGGGGTGAGGAACAAAAACAAGACTAAGTGAGGGAAAAATTAAAGTTTAGGGTATAAAGGAAAAGAAAAAAAGGAGAATAAAGAAAAATAAAAGGGCAGAGTGAAGGAGAAATAGAAGAAAGACAAAGAACAGGCTAAGATGGCATAATTAAAATTTGAGTAAAAAAAAAAGAGTAGGACAGTGGTCCAGTAAATTTTGTTATTTGAAATACAGAATTAGTGAAGCTCTAGAGATAACCTTGAAAAAACAACGCAACAACAACTACCCTACCCACAAGCAACTAGCAAAGTTTGTTACAGGTCTAGAGAGAACATGGGTATTTTAATAGCTAGGTAAAAGGATGTGAAATTACCCTTGACAAGAGAATTCATTTTGACTGTCTGGATAGGGGAGAGATAGTAAGAGTGTGGAATGGAAATAAGTTGTAGCTAGAGAGAAAACTAAATTTGAAGTGAGAATGTTGCAAGGAAAGATGAAGGTAACATGAACTAAGAGAAGGGTAGGGACAAAATATGTGAACTGACATACACTATAGTATACAATCTAGTGACTTATTACATATAAATTTGCTGGACAAGAAATGAATGTTGTAGAACTATGCAGGAAAGAAAGTATCACAAATTGCAAGGAAGACTACAGTGGCTTTCATATTGGTAGCCTCTTATCTTTACCACTGTTTTTTTTTCTTTCTGGATCTGCCTCTGGTGATGTCAGATTTTGACCCTGTCTAACCTAAAGCATCCTATTTGATACTTCCAGTGATCTGCTGTCACTGCCTGTCTTCTTCCATTGTTAATATGGTCCCTCTGCACTCAGAAGTCAGGTTTCAGCACTGTAGGGCAGGGCTGATTCCCTTCTGTGGTGGGGGCTATTGTTTCTCCTTAGGTAGCTGCTGCTTGGAGAGGAGTAGTCTGTCTGAGCAGGATGATTATTGCATATGGAGGTTGGCTCAGCACTGGATCCTGGTGGCTACTTATTCAGTTCTCTCCCCAAAGCCTCCATCCCCAGTCTCTCTCTAGTCCACTCTGCTCCTTTTTTGCCAGTGATCTACTGTCTCTGGCTGTCTCCTTCAGTTGCTCAACCAATCACTGGGACTCAGCAGTCAGGCTTATGCACAGAAGAGCCAGGGCAGAGACCCTTCTGGGGTCACAGCTATTGTTTCCCCTCAGGCTCCTGCCACTCAGAGAGCAGTGATCTGCCTGAGTACAAAGGCTGCTGCTATCCAGAGGATAACTCAGCACCAGGATCCTGGCTGCTACTCTCTCAGTTCTCTTCCCAAGGCTTCCATCCCCAGTCTCTCCTCAGGCATCTCCAGCCCACTCTGCCCATGCCTTTGCCTCAGCCTTGAGTAAGTGGCTGTAAATGAAAATTGGTGTGTTGGCCCATTAAACAGCCATCTGTCTGTTTAATGGTTGGACCCATCTCCAACCATCTGTCTCTGGCAGAGAGCAACCCTGCTGCTTTTTCCACTGGTTGCTATCTGTGTACTTTTTTGGGTTCTGGTGTTCTAGGCTGGGAATCCTGGCTTAGGGTTTATACCCCACTCTTCTTTGGGTATCTAACCAGCTGCTTAATTACCCTGCCAGTGCTGCTGCCTATGGGTATCCAGCCAGCCCTCTCACGTCTCCACTGCACTCCTTACCAGACCAGTTGTGCCAAAGCTGGTTCTGTATATCCAAAGTTATATGCCTCTCTCTGGTTATTGCTCAGTTGTTTGTTCTGAGTGGTTTGTCCACAGTCCATTGTACTTCCAGATTGGTCCTGTGAGGAGGTCAGTGTGACTTCCATTCACTCCTCCACCATCTTCTTTCCTCCATGTATGATCTTTTTAATACATTGTTCTATTCAGTTTGCTAATATTTTATGGAGGATTTTAGCATCTATTTTCTTCAGAGATTTTGGCCTGTAATTTTATTTCTTTGTTGTGTCTTTATCTGGTTTTGTATTAGGATAATAGCCTCATAAAAAGAGATTGTGAGTTTTCTTTCCATTTAATTTTTTGGAATAGTTTGAGGATTGGTGTTAGTTCTTCTCTGAATGTTTGGTGAAATTTGTCTGTAAAGCCATCAGGTCCAAGACTATAGTGTGGAGGGATTTTTTTCATTACCACTTCAATTTTACTGGTCATTATGGGTCTATTCAGGTTTTCTGCTTCTTCCAGACTCAGTCTTGGAAGACTGTATGTTTCTAGAAATTTATCCATTTTGCCCTGGTTGTCCAATTTCCTAGCATATACTTGTTCACAGTAATTTCTTACAAACCTTTGTATTTCTGTTGTATCAGTTGTTACTTTTACTCTTTCATTTCTGATTTTATCTTTTTGGGTCCTCTTTTTTCTGGATCAGTCTGGTTAATGTTATTTATCTTTTCAAAGAACTAGCTGCTGAATTTATTGATCCTTTGAAATTTTTTTAGTCTTTGTAATACTGCCCTGATCTTGATAATTTCATTCCATGTACTCACTCTGTGCTGTTTGTTATTGTTCCTCCAGTTCTTGGAGATGTAGGGTTAGGTCGTGTATTTGAAATGTTTCCATCTTTTTTAGGTAGGCCTGTATTGCTATGAAATTCCCTCTCAGGACTGCCTTAGGTTGTGTGTTCATTTTAATTTGTTTCCAGATACTTTTTAATTTCTTCCTTGATCTCATTGTTAATCCATGCATTATTTAATCCATATATTTGGATGTTTTTGATTTTTCTCTTGAGGTTGGTTTCTATTTTCAAGCCATTGGGATCTGACCATATGTTTGATATGATTTTAATTTTCCTGAATTTGTTGAAGTTTGTTTTGTGTCCTGTCATGTGGTCTAGCTTTGAGAATGATCCATGTGCATTTGAGAAGAATGTATATTTTGCTTCTTTGGGGGTGAAAGGTTCTGTATAAATCAAATAATTTCATTTGATCTAAAGTGTTGTTTAGTGCCACAATATCCTTGTTGAATTTTTGTTCAGAAGATTTATTTATTGTTTATGGTGGGGTGTGAAAATCTATTACAATGACTATATTCTGTTTATTCCTTTGTTAATGTCCTCCAAGATTGCCTTTATATATTTAGGTGCTCCTATATTGGGTGTATATATGTTCACAAAAGATATGTCCTCTTGTTGGACTACTCCCTTAAGTATTATATAGTGATGACCTTCTTTTTCTCTTGTCATGGCCTTTGTTATGATGTCTGTTTTGTCTGATATAAGTATTGCTACCCTACCTTTTTTTTATGTCCATTTCCATGGAATATTTTCCATCCCTTCACTTTCAACCTCTGCATATCTTTTGTTCTGAGGTAGATCTCTTGTAGACAACATATATGTAGGTCATGTTTTCTTTTTTTAATACTTTATTTAGTTATCTCTAGAGGGGAGGAGAGAAAGGGAGAAAAACACATATGGTTGGTTGCTTCTCACACACACCCAACCAGAGACCTGTCCCACAACCCAGGCATTTGCCTTGACTGGGAACCAAACCTATGACCTTTCAGCCTTCAGGCCTTCACTCAACCCACTGAGCCACACCAGCCAGGGCATGGTTCCTGTTTTCTTATCCATTCAGCTATCTTATATCTTTTGATTGGAGTATTTAAGCCATTTGCATTTCAGCTTATCATAATTGTTTTTCCTCAGGGAGTGGCTTGCTCTTCTGAAGAAAAATGGCCACTGTAGTATGGTGTTACATCCTAGCACTGGGAACCCAGCAGCTGTTCCCCCATGCTTCTCCAGCAAGCCTCCTTGTCCAGACTCTCCTCACTCTACTGCAATCCATTCTGCTCTTCCATCACTGGAGCCAAATTTAAGAGTGGCTGGGAATGCAAGTCCTGTGCATAGGCCTCATAAAAAAAAAAGGGAAAGAAAAGAAAAAAAGTGACATTGTCTCCAGCAGGCTCTGTGTCCAGCAAGCAAAAATACCAATGGCCTTTCACCAGTGGATACTGTGTGGGCGGGTGATCCCAGCACTGGTCCTCCTTTTTATTCTCCTCTTTATTTCTATTTTTAGCTTCATTGTGGGAGGCAGTGCAAGATAAATTCTCCGACTCTGCCACCATCTTGCTGCCGTATAGTCAAAAGAAAAAATTTTTTAAAGATTTTATTCATTTATTTTAGGTAGAGGGGAAGGGAGGGAGAAAGAAAGGGAGAGAAACATCAATGTATGGTTGCCTCACGTGTCCCCTACTGGGCACCTAACCTGGCTTGCAACCCAGGTATGTGCCCTGACTGGGAATCGAACCAGCAACCCTTTGGTTCACAGGCTGGCACTCAATCCACTGAGCCACACCAGTCAGGGCTCAAAATAAAATTTTAATCTTTGAAAATATCTGAGCACTCCATGCAAATGATAAGATGATTAGCCCAGGAAAATTCACGATTATATATTGATTACTCTCGCAATCTCCTCAAGTCACTTTCAATATATTGATGGTTGTCTACTTGCATGCCAAGTGTGTTTAGACACCTCCAATATAACAGTGAACCAAGTAGACAAGGCTCCTGTCATCAGAGAGCTTGCCATCCAGAAATAACTATAGTTAATCAATTTCCTTTCTGATATTTTTCATGCAAATAAATAAATGCAGAGCTCAAATAAATTTAAACTTGTACAAGAGATAAAAAGATAAATTTATGGACACTAAAGAGAGATCACCAGCTCTTCTCTGAAGATGTATGATTCATTGTATCTTTACCTGCTGAATCAGTTAGACCTCGGACTCCACCTTGCCTTGTGTGCTCAACAGCTGCTTACTATGAATTTCACATTTTTGGTAACCAAAGAACCCTCCTTCATCACTAAGGGCATTAAACTGGAGAAAAAAATATGCAGACAATTGTCTAATCACAATGTTGTACACTTGAAAGTAACATAAATATATAAATGTCAACCTTAATTGAAAAATAAAATTAAAAAATAGACTTAAAATATTTTATTTATTTTTAGAGATAGGGGAAAGGAGAAAGACAGAGAGGGAGAGAAATATTGATGTGCATGAGAAACATCGATTGGTTGCCTCTTGCACATCCCCAGCTGGAGACCTGGTCTGAAACCCAGGCATGCGCCCTGACCAGGAATTGAACTAGCAACCTTTTGATTTGCAGGATGGTGCCCATCCCACTGAGCCACAGCAGTCAGGGCTAAAAACATTGCATCTTAAAAAATATATGCAGATCATAATGGCTTTTTCCTGTTGCTGTACATCAAAGAGAAAGTCAGCCCAAATTCCATTTTCTGGGACTTTACACTCTGGCTGTACATTTGTTGATAGCTAATTTATTAATTCTTCTAGTTGTTTTCTTTGAAGCAGACTTGCCTTTAAAAACAATAGTCTCTTACCAAGAGGCAGTTGTGGGAATACTGGACCAGGCATACATATCTGAGATGGATTATAGGAGTGGTGATGTAGCGTTCCTCTAAGAAAAACCTCACAGTGTAAGAGCTGGCCCACTTGTCATTCTGCTTATCAGGTTTTAATTCCATTCAACCAGTATTTACTAAGTACCTCCTGTGTACAAGTCTGGTAAGAGCTTCCATTGTCATCCCATCATTTCCAGTAAAGGCTTCCATTTTCAGCTACCACTAATAACTCAAGTTTATAGATCAAAACTACTGTATTTTGTTGTGTATAATGCAAAATTTTTGCCCAAAATTTTTAGGGAAAAATAGGTATGTGCATTATACATGGGTAGTACTAATTCCATATTTACATAAATGTTTTTAATTCTTTTATTTATGTTTATGCATTAAAAGTATAATTCTAGAAAGCAGTAACAATATCTGTATGCAGAACAATACCCTGGAACATGGTAATCAGCTTTGTTTCTAAATATAAATAAACAAAAAATTGAATTAAAAAATTAAAATGAAAGATTTTTTCCTGAAAGTTTGGGCCAAAAATGTGGGTGTGCATTAAACATGGAAGTAAATTACACATGCCAAAATACAGTACTTGGAAAGAATTATTATATTGGGTATCCCAATAGATTATAAATGTTAGGAATGCTTTTATCTTAATATTCCCTGACAGAAATGAGAAGAGCACTTGGAATGTAAAGAGTGATGAATAAATGCCTCTTGAATGACCAGGCCAGACTAGTCACAATTATAATTTGTATATTATGCCCAATAGTTATAGGAAGACCACTAGATCCTCTACCCCTAGAAATTCAGTGGAGGTGAGGAATTCTTATTTTATTACGCTATATACATTTGTAATATCTATGTAACAACCTGCTTGGCCTCTTTTACTCCTAACCTTTGTAACAGACCCTGTCCCCTAGCTAAAGACTCAGCTTCTCTTAGACTTTAGGACCTCCCTTATTCCTAGGTAGGGGAACATAAAAGACCCAGTGTCTGTTCTGGCCTGGCACATTAAATAGAGCCCATCTTTCTAAAAAAAAATCACACTTCCAAAAATTATATAAAATATTAGCTGTGGGTAATAAGCCCAGATTTGGTTTTTGCCCAGGTTGCTCTCCAATTAGACCACTAGCCCCAACATTCCAAATTCTTGACTCTTTTGTATTTTAATCTTCTTGCCTTTGGGCTATAGTTCCCATAGGCCCTTGGTCTGACAACCTGTTACAAGTTATTGCTCTAGCTGCTACTCTTGACTAGCTGGCTTTGCTTCATATTATATGCCCCCTTTAGTTTCAGTGCAACCACTACTGATTCAAGTATGCTCAAACCCAGCTTGGAGGAATATTCTGAACCTCCCAGGCTCATCCTAGACCAGCATTTGAACAGCAAATCAGCTCACTTCTGACCCTAACCTGACCTTAACCAACAGGCTCCAGCACTGGGATTTTTGTTTTTCCTTAAATCCCACCTTCTGCCCCAGTCCCTGAAATTGTGCCATGTTTTCTTGGGCCTTATACATTTATTTCTTTAGTCTTCCTGAATGTATACTGCTCCTAAAACCAAAGCCTTCGTGACTGGATCTCAATTTCCAATGCCCTGGATCCTCTTGGCCTAAATCTCCATCTATTTCCCCCAAATCATTTAGACAATTCCAGCAACTCATGGCTTTATTTCTTTTAATCTCCACCCTCCACAACTTAAACTCCAGTGAGAGACAATGAATAACTCTTGAATACATATATATTTATTTAACTCATAATATAGCATTTTGGATAAGCTGGGATGTTTTAGAGGGATGAGGCTGTGTAATCCACAGATGGTCAGATTTCTGTCACTAAGAGAGGCATTATTGGGCCAGAGCTCTCAGTAACAAACAAAATCTTGGGTAAAATATTTGATGAAAAATAGTCAATAATCATCTAATAAATATTCTAGCCAACAACAATACAACACTGGTCTGAAGCTGGCAAATCAGACTACAAAAAGCAGTTTTCCCTGACCTGATGATATTCAACCTGACCAACCTGTAATGCACAGCCAAATACAGCCTGATGGCTCCAAGGCTACAACTGGCTTGAGAAATTAAAATAATTGTGGGAGTAGTTCTTACCTATCAGGCTCACATCCTCCATTCTGTAGAGGAAATGGTATCAAATATTGGAACTTTGCAAAAACGCCATCCATGCATTGCTTCATCTAGATAGTTATATATAAATATGTAAACCACGAAACATTAGAAAATTTACTTAGTGTATTTTAGCTGAAAAGAGTATGTGAATGATTTTTCTGCAATCTGAATGTCACTGCATCCAAAGTTACACAATGGAATTGCATGGTAAAAACACATACAAATAAAGTTACTCTTACTTACAAGTAGCCAGAACTCCAATGCAGCACTAAAATTTCTTTCATATACTCAAAACAGGTTTGACTTTATTTTTTATTATTTTGTGCTTTCTTCAATAAGACAGTATAAAAGTGGAAATAAGCATAAATTGTAGACAGAACAATTTGCTAGCAGAAAGGATTGTGGTAGAATAGATTGAGTAGAGCAACAACAACAAAAACTTATGGAGTTACCTTCCTTGAAGGTGTTAATTTAAATACAAGGTCCTATTTCCTTTCTTCAACTGGGTTCAGTTGAAGGTACTCAATGATTTCTCTTAAGGTTCCTGGCATTGCCAATATCCTATGAAAGTCTTAAGTTTACTGAAGTAAGTATCTGGGGCACACCACACTCCCACTGAGTACTTTGTTACCATGTTGTTTCTTGGAAAGTAATTTTCATTTCATTATTTGACTTAGGAACTTCATTGCTTACCTCAAACCCAGTTCCATTTCATAATTTATTCAGTAGGCTTAGCTCTGAGTGATTTTTGACTATAACCAAAACTTAAATCTACCTTCAAAGAACAAAGTTGGAAAAGTGAATGAAAAGAATGGTGCTACATGCTCCAGACAATTCCCCCAGTCAACTTCCAAAGAGCTTTTGAGGAGGACAATGCTCATTTATGTATATGAATCCTGGGAAATCTGCAAAATAATATCAGTATAGCCCAAATGGAGATATAACCAAGCTCTTCTGCCCAGGAAACAATAAACACTAGTAACCTTGATTATTCACTCACTCATTCATTCATACATTTATTTAATAAACATTATCCAGGCAACTGCTCTGTTCCACACACTATGTCAGGTGTTAAAAACACAACAACAAAAACAAACACACAGTCCCTGCACTCAAGGTATTCATAATCTAGTAGGGAAGATGATTATTATATATCAAACATTTGTGTGCATCAGAATTACCTGAAGAGCTTATTAAAATGTAAAATTTGTTTAAAATGTAAAATTTCACCCATGTGTCTAGATGTTCTACATAGATCATGGGTAGGGTCTCGGAATCAATTATTTTAACAAACAGCAAAAGTGATTTTAACAGGTGGTCTGAGGACCACACTCTGAAAAACACTGCTATCCAATATGACTATCACTGAGGCATGCAGGGTAGGGATGCTCAGTGTGCCATAGGAACTCCGAAGAGAAGAACATGACCCAGTCTAGAGGATCAGAAATTAATTTGATTAAGAAGGGTGAGGATGGGGAAAGGTGGTACAGGCTAGACTCAAAAGTAGGATAGGGAAGTTGAAACTTTGTCTCAAGGCACTAAAATCCGAAGGGCACACACAAAAAGAGAATGACATGGGAGACCCAAGGACAGGGTAAAGGAAATTGGACTGAGGTGGAAGTGGAACATTTTTTGCACTTTTATCATATTTATTCTATTCCCTTGAGAAAAATCACAACTGTTTATTTCTTCTAGGTGTCAAAATCATTATGTCTCTGTTCGATGCCCAGAGAACAACTTGTGTAAATAGTTGAGCTTGGCTAGGATAGCCAGTATGAGGGGGAAAGTGACATCAAAGATGAAGCTGGGAAAACACATAGAGACCTGAAAAGCCAAATCCTAAGTAATTGGGACCTTCTACTGAATGCTATGGGGTGTAGGGGGCAGTGAAAGGTTTTATGAAGGGGGAAAAATAATTTGTTTTGTTTAAGAATTTGAGGATAGGCAACAAAGGAGAGACCAGAGTAACTTGGAAACAAAAGGCATACATTTTAAAGCACCCCTACACTCTACTGGGGCAGGGGCAGGGAGAGGTAGGGGGAGGAGCTTAATATTCATTATACACTTAACTAAATACCAGGTGCTGTGCTCATCAGTTTACACGTGCTATCTTTTAAAATCTTTTCAACAGCCTTGTTAGGTAGGTATTTTATAAAAGAGGAAAGAGTTTCAGAGAAATGAAGAACTTGCCCTAGGTCATACTGCTAGTAAATGGCAGAGAAACTACATTTGTTTTTGTCCAAAGGCAATGAGTTCTCCATTACAGAAAGCTATTTCCCAGCACTGCAGAATCTTACTGAGGTTGCTCATTTTCTGATTTAGCAGTAAGTATATATATATTTTTAAACAAAAAAGCTCACTTTGTCACTAGATATGTAAGTCTGAGCCTGCTATTTGTATCTGTCTCCAGCTTCCTTTCCATGAACAAACAATACAAAAGTGTTATTTAGAGGAGTTATATAGATACTTTGTCTCTCCTACAAAATAGTAGGTCATTTGACAGCAGAAACTGGGTTTTATCAGTATTTCAGCAGCAGTGTGGTACCTGGCATCTAGTAGTTTGTTGAATGAATTGATGAATCAACATCCACCAAGGTAATGGAAAGAAAGACAAGAGTTTTGGCTTTGTTTCAATGCTCCATTCTGGGGGGCTCGTTAGAGCTACCACCTTGTACAATAGTAATGTTTTCACAAATCTCCAAAAGTAGACTCCTTGAAGCAGACTCAACTCCTAAAAAGGAAAAAGCTCTGGTTCTGATATCCCTAATCCCTGCAGTGGAATTGAGAAAAGTACAGACCATAAACCTTTATTCCCTTCAATGATAGCAATGAGGACTGGGATAAAGTTTATAACTGTATTTGCAGTGAAGGGTTGGCTAAGCAGATAAAGAGTATAAACAAAATTGTAAAAGGAATAACTATTCAACCTGTTTAAGAAGACAAACTTGTGGGGGTGGGCTGGGATGGGGGTAAAAGGCAGAAAACTACTTGAACAACAATTTAAAAAATAATAATTAAAAAATATTTTAAAAAGAAGACAAACTGTTCTCAGGCATTCTTAAAGAAATTCAAGTACATTTATGTGCAAATAGTTGTATTTATAACACTCCATTCTGATTACGTAAATAAAGCAGATGCTTAAAGAACATCCATTTTAGCATAATTTTAGTAACTATATACTTGAGAATAGAAAAACTCTGTTTTGAAATATTCTGTCTCAGAATTTTTAACAATTCAGAGGAACCTCCTTTATTAGGTAGTATCAATGAAACTGTTACATATAACACTTCTACCTGAATCAATTCTCTATCCAGCAATAGTATCTCCTATGCAGTATTGTCCCTCAGTCTCTCCTAATTCAACCTAGAGCTCTTCCTACCATCTATGTCATTATTGCATGTGTATGTGTGTGTGACAGAAGGGGATAAAAGGGGATGAATGTAGGGAGGTGAGTAATGTCGACTGATTTTGATGTTCCTTATAGGGGACAAAAATAAATGGTATAATTTTTTCCCTATCAGTATATTTCTCACCCAAATGAACAAATTATAAAGTTTATTATGTATATATAATTATAAAATGAATATATCTATTCATTTTATATATTTTATATACATATTTTCTTTATAATAAATTTTTGACTATAGTTTTTATTATAAGCAATTATTATTATATGCAATCATTTAATAGTTCAAAATTCTAGTGGGCCAAATTGGCCAGGAAAAAAGTTGATACCCTCCTTTCTGGCTAGCTAGCTCCTTGTTCAGAACATCATTCTACATTTTTACCTAGAATTATCTTAATTCCTTTCAATATAATTTATACTTCTAAGTTACTGGAAATTTTTAATTCTCCAATGACAAAAGAGGCATTGTCTACATTTTCCTCCAATGGCTTTAACCCAGACTACTCAGATAATTTATTCTGAGAAACTCAAAACATTAATAGAATTGTAAGCTTTAACATACAAAAATTACATCTCTAATATCTAGTTATTTTGGATGCTTCAAATGAACTTTATTTTGTATCTTGTGTATTAGACACTAACTGAAGTTTAGGAGGGGAAGAACTGTTGAACTGGAGAGCCAGTGAATTCTATGCTCACTTGAAACTTAATGGCAAGCTTTCATCCCAGAAACATAAGGAGATTCTTGTGGCCTACAGTTGCATTCTTGCCGCTCAGCATAATCAATAAAATCTGGGGCAGGCAAACCAGACAGGATCATTAAGGATTTGTTCCAGATTGTGAATGTTGGACAAACTGGAAGAATAAAGGTCACATCAAAAGTATGAAGATGAAGAGAGTTAGCTGGGTCATAGAAAGACAGCATGTTGTTGTCATAATCCAGAAGGACACCCAGACGCTTCAACTGTGGGGGAACATCCACCAGCATTTCCTTGTTGTTATGTCTCACTATGAAGTTACTATTGCATCTAGAAAAAACCCATGAAGAGGCATTCTTGCCAATCCATTCATTCTTGGGAGCTGATTTGTAAGCAATGCCAATTGCATACCTGTGAGATGGTGGAAAGGAGAGATAAATAAACATTTATTAATGATCTGAATTATGCTAAATACCATACAAACTATATAAGAAATAGGATACGTTTCTTCCTTATATAGTTTAAATTTATATCCATAATGTTTATACTATGAGAGTTTTAAAAACTTGGCTATTGGGGTTCTGAGATGGTAGCAGAGTAGCTGGCAGCTCCATTTATCTGTTCTCAAACAAAAACAGGATTTGAAGTCAGAACACAGAGCGGAGAGTGAGAGTCTGTGAATGGGAGCATATGTAGAGGAGAGCATGGGGAGTAAGCAGGATTACATAGGAACCGGCCACCTGCAGGGTGCCTGGGGGCCAACCACCTGGGCTTTCTAGATGGACCACCACTTCTGCCCAGCCAAGCACTGCTAGCTGCACAGAGTTGGGGTGGCTATAGATTTGCTCAGGACCCGCGAGCTACCAGGGCAGTGAGAGAAGTCCTGGGAGGTGAGGGCTCCAGAAACAGCACAGTGGTAACAGGCAGGCCCAAGGCTGAAGACCTCCAGAGGGAGCAGGGACAGCATGATGTCACCACCTTGTGTTATTGTAGAGCTAAGGGGATCTTTCTAACACCATCTGGGAAAGATTCAGAGAGAAACTTTATCTAAAATTGTTGGAGGCCCACCCTGGCTGGTGTAGCTCAGTGGATTGAGCACAGGCTTGCAAACCAAAGGGTTACTGGTTCAATTCCCAGTCAGGGCACATGCCTGGTTTGCAGGCCTGGTCCCCAGTAGGGGGTGTGCAAGAGGCAACCACAGACTGATGTTTCTTTTTCTCTCTTTCTCCTTCTCTTCCCCTCTCTCTAAAAATAAATAAAAAAAATCTTTAAAAAATATTAAAATTGTTGGAGGCCCTGTAAGGAGCTGGCTAGCCCTGACCATGAGAGACTGTCATGGTAGGGGAGAGAAAGTGTGTGGGGAAATAGGACCCCCAGGGACTCATGCTGTAGTATGGGAGCAAGAGAGAAACTCTTAAAAGGGGAGCTGAGGTGAGACCCAAGACTTGGCTGGGACCCAGGTATTCAGGCCTGTGTGCATAGGCAGGATGCAGCAGCCTTGCTAACTAAAGGCAGAGCATACACTGAAGGAAAAAGAAGACCTGACCCAACATGTCTCGCAAGCAGAGGGCAAAGCGGAGTGGTGAATTCAGGCCAAATCTCCTGCAAGAGAGCAGCAGGCTTAAGTCTGAAAGGCAGGAACTGAATGCCTGAGATTTGCTCCAGTCAGCCACAGCCTTTCACAGACAGGTGAACCCAACCCCCACCTGCACGGATCATAGGTTCCGCAGAGTGGTAAGGCCAGGCCTGGGAGTTTCTTGCTGCTGTGTATATTTCCTCAAGGGAAAGAAGAATAAGGCCCTGCACCAGACATTATGTGCTACACAGCTCCTTGGACCATGATATACTAAACCCAGCAGAGCAGAGAAAATAGAGATAGGCGCAACAACATGGTATCTTCTCTTCCGTATAGATATTTGACGTTCATTTCATATCTTTCAAGTTTGGGCATCATATGGCACCAAATTTTATAATATAGTTTACTTCAAATCTCACATATTGTTCTGCCCTTCTTTTATTCCATAATAGCTCCTTCTTCCTCCTTTGTATATTTGTTGTAAATTCTATTTTCTCTATTGCTACGACTTGTTTCTATTCCAAACTATTACTATTACTCCCCCTTCCAGGCTCTCAGAACCATTTGTGAATGTCATTAGTCATCTCACATTCTTTCTTTCATTCTTAAAATACCCTTATTCTCTCTCTCCATCTTTATCGACCTTTGCTAGTAGGTTGTGGATAAGCTGGTTATTGTTATAGTTCTTTAATCTTATTTTAGATAGTGACTATCTTTGTATTTAAATCTCAAATTTCACTGTTCCTATCTCCCATACCATTTTGCCTTCCTCCTGTCCTTCCATTTTTTTCATCTTAAATGTTAATTTTTCTCTGTCTTAGCTGGATTTTCATCCCTTGTTTTTAGTATTCCTTCTCCCTCTAACCTCTCAAACTAATTTTATTGCTCTAGACATCCCTTAAGCTCTTCTTTCTTTCCTTGTTCCCCATTATTCTCATTCCACCTGTATAAATATTAGCTCATTGGTTGTTGATATCTCTGTGGTGGGGATTTTCTGCAATTAGGGCAATATTATTTTATATATAACATATATATTTAGTATATACATATATTTATAGTTGTTATGGTTGTCTATTTTTTCTCTCACAAGATACATACACACATATATATTTCATTAAATTTCAGTTTTAACCTAATACTACATGCCTCTCCTCTCTTATTCCATTCCACTTTACCTCCACCCTTTTTTTGTTACAAAGTAAATTTTATTTTCTGTCCAACTTAGCCTTGTCTCTATTCCCTACTTTTACCATTGCTCCTCCCTCTACACTTGCGAAACCACTTTTCTTTCAGTTAGTCACCTCATATTCATTTTTTCACTCATATAATATCTAAACCTCTTTACACCTTTATTAATATTGGTGCATTGTCTGTTTATAGTGTAATTGTGGGTAGAGGATATCTTTGCAGGTATAGGTCTCTTTCCTGTGCTGTTTGCTTTTTGTTCTGGCAGCACGTCTACAACAGCATATAAGACATGGAGGAAGGAGTGACTCTCAGTCAGTCAGCCAGAGGTAAGACCCCACCAAAGAACAACAAAAAACAACCCAATCATAACCACATAAAAGGCATAAAGAGCAGGGAAAGAGTATCAAGTGCAGGTGATCAAGCAGACTGCACCACTGAGTTCCACAGGTCTCCGACCACAGAAGATCACACCACAAAGTAGGGTATCAAAGCTTATAAAAGCAACAAGCAGAAAAACATAAGAAGAGTCACCTAAAATGGGGACACAAAAAAACAAACCTCAATCAAAAGGCAAGAAGGAATTCCCAGAAAGACTGCTGAATGAAATTGAGGGAAGCAAATTATCAACATCGAGTTTGAAATAATGGTTATAAGGATGCTCAAGAAGCTCAGTGAGAACTTCTAAGAACTCCAGGGAAGCTCCAGTGAATGACATCAGCATGAAAAAGGAAATGGAAACTATCAATAAGACGATAAGACCAAATTCAAGGAGTTCATCATCACCAAGCCCTTATTATACGAAATGTTAAAGGGACTTATCTAAGAAAAAGAAGTTAAAGAAACATGAACAGTGAAAGGACAACAAGCTCACAGTTATTAACAACCACACCTAAAACGAAAGCAAACTAAAAGGACAGCTAGATCAGGAGTGGAAACATAGAAATGAAGATCTCAAGTAGGGTTAGCAACAGGGGAGTGGGAGGAGAAGACGGGGAGAGAAGGTACAGAAAACAAGTAGCATAGACAGTAGATAGAAAATAGATGGGGGGGGCAAGAATAGTATGGGAAATACAGAACCTAAAGGACTTGAGACACATGGACATAAGCTAAAGGGGGGGGTAATGGGGGGGTTGGGGGGGCAGGGTGGAGGGGAATGAAGGGGGAATAGAACAACTGTAACAGCATAAACAATTCAAAAAAAATAAATAAATTTATTTAATTAAAAAAAAATAAGACGAGGAAACAAAAAATACAATATCTGAAATGAAGAACATAGTAAAAGGAATTAAAAGGAGGTTAGGTGAAGCACAGGATCAAATCAGCAAGCTGGAAGACAAGATAGAAAAAAAATCCCTAGACAGAGTGAAAAAATGAAAAAAGACTAAAAAAGAATGGAGAGGGGTTAAGGGAGCTGCAGGACAACATAAAATGTAATAATATCCATGTGAGAGGGATACCAGAAGGAGAAGAGGAGGAGCAAAGAATAGAAAACTTGTTTGACAAAGTAATGAAAGAAAACCTTCTTAATTTGATAAGAGAAAAAGTCATGCAAGTCCAGGAAGCACAGAGGGTCCTATCAAGAGGAACCCAACATAGCAAAGAAAGAAAACTTCACACCAATATCGTTAATGAACATAAATGCTAAAATCCTCAACAAAATATTGGAAAACCACATCCAACAATACATTAAAAAGATCACACACCATGACCAAGTGGGATCCACCCCAGGGATGCAAAGATGGTACAATATTCAGAAATCAATAAACGTAATACATTACATAAACAAAAGCAAAGACAAAAATCACATGATCATATCGATAGATGCAGAAAAAGTATTTGATAAGGCACAGCACCCATTTATGATAAAAACACTCAGCAAAGTGGTAATAGAGGGAGCACTCCTCAACATAATAAAGGCCATATATGAGAGACCTAAAGCCAACATCATACTCAATGGGAAAAAACGAAAATCTTTTCCACTAAGATCAGGGACAAGACAAGGATGTCCACTTTTACCACTTCTATTCAATATAGTGTTGGAAGTTTTAGCCACAGCAATCAGGCAAGAAAAGAATAGAAAAAAAAAGGAAAGAAAAGAAAAGGAATCCAAATAAGAAAGGAGGAAACAAAACTGTCATTGTTTGCAGAGGACACAATAGTGTACATAGAAAATCCTATAAACTCCACCAAAAAAACTGCTTGACCTAATAGATGAATTTGGTGAAACAGCAGTATACGAAGTCAATATCCAGAAATCAAAGCCATTTTTGCATACCAACAATAAATCATCAAAAGCAAAAATCAGGGGAAAAAAACCCACTTGATATAGCAACAAGAAAAATCAAATTCTTAAGAATAAACCTAACCTATCAGGTAAAAGACCTGTACTCAGAAAACTACACAACACTGATGAAAGAAATTAAGGAAGACACAGACAAATAGAAGCATGTACTATGTTCATGAATCAGAAGAATTCATATCATCAAAATTTCCATATTACTCAAAGCAATTTATAGATTCAATGCAATACCTATTAAAGTACCAATAGCATATTTCACAGATACAGAACAAACACTTCCAAAATTTATACGGCACCATAAATGACCCCAAATAGTGGCAACAATTTTGAGAAAGAACAACAAAATAAGGGGGATCACGATACCTGATATCAAACTCTATTACAAGGCAACTGTAATCAGAACAGCCTGGTACTGGCATAAAAACAGGCAAATGGACCAGTGGAACAGAACAGAGAACCCAGAAATAAACCCAAGTCTCTATGGTTGATTAATATTTGACAAACAAGGAAGAAGCATAAAATGGAGTAAAAAAATAGCCTCTTCAAAAATGGTGTTGAGAGAACTGGACAGCTATGTGCAAAAAAATGAAACTCAAGCACCAACTTACACACAGAAATAAATTCAAGGTGCATAAAAGATTTAAATACAAGTTGTGATACCATTAAAGTCCTAGAGGAGAACATACACAGGAAAATCTCAGATATTTCATGCAGCAATATTTTCACTGATATATCCCCTAGAGAAAGGGACATAAAGGAAAGAATAAACAAATGGGATCTCATTAAAATAAAAAGCTTCTACATGGCTAAAGAAAACAGTATTAAAATAAAAAGAGAACCAACCATATGGGAAAACATAGTTGCCAATGATACCTCAAACAAGGGTTTGATCTCCACCATATATAATGTAATCCCACGACTCCACTCTAAGAAGACAAATAACCCAATTAAAAAATGGGCAAAGGACTTTCACAGACACCTCTCCAAGGAGGACATACAGAGGGTCCAGAGACACATGAAAAGATGCTCAGTATTGCTAGCTATCAGAGAGGTGCAAATTAAAACCAGAATGAGATACCACCCCACACCAGTGAGAATGGCCATCATAAAGCAACAAACAACAAGTGTTGGAGAGGATGTGGATAAAAGGGAACCCAAGTGCATTGTTGGTGGGATTGCAGACTGGTACAAACACTATGGAAAACAGTATGGAATTTTCTCAGAAAAATAAAAATTGACCTGCCTTTTGACCCAGCAATTCCACCGCTAGGATTATATCCTAAGAATCCTAAAACATCAATTTTAAAGAACCTATGCACCACAATGTTCATAGCAGCACAATTTACAATAGCCAAGAGTTGGAAGCAACCTAGGTGCCCATCAGTAAATGAATGGATCAAAAAACTATGGTACATTTATGTGATGGAATACTACACAGCAGAAAGAAAGAAGGAGCTCCTGCTCTGTGAGACAGCATGGATGGAACTAGAGAGCATTATGCTAAGTGAAATAAGCTAGGCAGTGAAAGACAAATACTATATGATCTCACCTTTAAGTGGAACCTGATCAATAAAACAAACGAGCAAGCAAAATACAAACAGATACATTGAAATTAAGAATAAACTGACAATAACCAAAGGGGAGGTTGGAGGGGATAGTGGAGGGAAAAAGAGAAGGGATTGTCAGGAACATGTATAAAGCACACATGAACCTAACCAAAGATGGGTAGTATCAAGGGTGAGAAGTGGGGATGGCTGGGGCAGTGGGGAATGGCAGGGCAAAAAATGGAGACAACTGTAATTCAACATCAATAAAAAATGTGAAAAATCAAAATAATATCGAATGTCAACAGTAATTTTAAAAATTAATGAATATTTAGTTAAAGTAAAATTAACACTTTGAAAAAACTGTGGTATATTTATACAATGGAATGCTATGCAGCAGAAAGAAGGAAGGAGCTCCTACCCTTTGTGGCATCAGGAAAGGAATTACAGAGCATTATGCCGAGTGAAATAAGCCAGGCAGTGAAAGACAAATACCATATCATCTTACCTACAAGTGCAACATAATCAACAAAACAAACGAAAAAGCAGAAAAGAATCAGAGGTAGGGAAATAAAGAACAAACTGACAATGACCAGAGGGAATAGGGTAGAGATAATGAGGGAAAGAGGGGAATGGGTCCAGTAAGGAACGTGTACAAAGGACCCACGGACAGGAACAATGTAGTGGGGATTATCTCTGGGAGTGGGGGATATATGGGAGGCAGAGGAGAGCTATTGGGGGAAGAATGGGGAAAGCTGTAACTGAATAACAATTAAAGAATGGGGAAAAGAGTTAGTAATTACAGTGGTGTAGCAATTTCCAACTCCTAGCTCAGTATATTTCCCATGATTTTATTTTTAAAGGCTGGCACATTCTTCTAGGAATGGTTTTCATCACATCTTTTAGCTTTGACTTATTGGTATTGTGTTTGTGGTATAGAAATGGATCTCCCAGGAACCTAGCAACAGGGGAGAGATGTGAAAAGAGAAGTGAGATCTACTCACCATGTTGAGGAACCCATGACCACCTCCCAGTAGTGGCAACCACTGTCAATGAATATATTTCCTGCTGCCCCATAGCACCCCGTGCCACTAAATCTCTCTGGGGTATGGCTTTTCTTCAGAGAGCTTTCATCTTTCTCCATCTGCAATCCATCATTTGAGATTTTCAACTTCTTGTGAGTCATTTTGGGATCCAGTTTAAAGGGTTGGCCTGAAAAAAGTAGAAAAGAGAAAATGCATGAGGATGCATTTAAGAGTTCTTTGTCTTCCTGGAACATCACTACCAGAGAAGCCCTAATATGATGATTATTCTTGGGTCAGTACAAGTTGGCCGATGTTTGATTATATTAAAGAAGCAGGCCAGAAGCCACCATTTTCAATAAAATAAGAATATGCTGCCTCCTTCATATATTATGAAATTGAAAGGGAACTCTTAGTGTCTCAATTGTGTCCTGTACTTAGCTTTTATTTAACTGGGTGGTTTGGTATTTGGGTGGATTTTAGGGGAAGAGGTATTTGAGTTGAGCAAAGTGAGGAAATAGATGAAATAATTGCTGCTGGGTGACACAAAAAAAGCCAAAAATAACTCAGCAACAGGACAATTTTTCCCTCTTACAATTGGGATGTAAATAATGTAATTAGGGAACTTCATTAGAGTGACTATTATATCATCAATAATCAGAGAAAATATTTATTGGACAGGATCATTCACAACAGAGAATTCCTTATAGTAATATGACAAAATCAAATTACTAAGAACCAATTGTTCTGTATTGCAAGGGCTGTATTATACAAAATTCATGTGTGGCAGACATTGTTGGTGAATACGACATTTATCCCCTACTTTTTCTCTCTTATCCACTTTCACTATAGAGGCCAGAAAAGCTAAATGCTCCAGCACCTAGCCTCCCTTGCTGCTACGGGTGGCTAATAAGATGGAAGTAGTTGGAAGAGGAAGTCAGACAGGGTGGGAGAACCTTCTGGGAAAAATGCATGTTTTCGTGATAAAAGAAATACTTATCATTATACCATCCTTTTTTCCCTTCTTCCTACCTTGAAAGAAAATATGACATCTAGAGTTTGCAGTGGTCATACTGTGACCATGTGGCAAAAAGCCAATACAGAAAAAAGGAAGAAGCATGGATCGTTTACATCATAAAACTGCTGCAATAGCCCTGGCTGGGGTAGCTCAGTGGATTGAGTGCGGGCCTGCAAACCAGAAAATCGCAGTTCGATTCCCAGTCAGGGCACATACTGGGATTGCAGGCCAATTCCCTGCAGGCCAGTTCCCAGCAGGGGATGCATGAAAGGCAACCATACACTGATGTTTCTCTCCCTCTCTCCTTCCCTTCCCATCTAAAGATAAATAAATAAAATCTTAAAAAAAAAACTGCTGCAATAGCCCTACCTTCAAACCCTTTGCTATGTTAGAAAGAGAAAAAATACTTCATTAAAGATACTAACAAATAACTGTTTGTTAAGCTAAGTTGAATTTTTTGTCACTTGTAGTCAAAAGCATTTCTAACAGGTATGGCTTCTCTGCAGTAGGATTTTACCAGATTATTACAAATATAATCATGTTCCACATCACAATGTTTAATTCCATGATGAAACACATATAGGACAATGGTATACCATATAGCCTAGGTGTAGAATAGGCTATACCATCTGGGTTTGTATAAGTATACTCAATGATGTTCAGCCAACAATGAAATTAGCTAATGATTCATTTCTTAGAATGTTTCCCCATTGCTAAGTGTTACATGTCTGTAGTATTTTTTATGCAACTGTCCCCCAAGCATGAGGGTGGGGGGCAGTGAAAAACTTTTCATTAACATCTTCCTAAGCCACCAGCTGTTTTATGTATATTTGTGTCCACATATATTCCAAGGCCTTGGAACAAACCCCTTAACCAAAGCACAAACTACAACAGTAAAGCCCCCCTTTCCTGGGCCTCTGCTCTCCTGCACAGCTGTGGATGTCTGCTCAGGCTAACTGTATTCCCTAGCACAAAGGGGGATTCTGATGTCTCCTTTCAGAATCACTGTAACATACTGTTTGTTTTTAGTCGGGTAGGTTCACTGTTCCGGCTGCCTGCTTGATTTATGGCTTTAACAATGAAGATGTAGCGTGTCCCACTCTGGAGTCCATGCACTGTGTAATGGTTCTGCTTAATGTTGGGCACAATCATCCAGCTATCCACCGAATTATACAGGCCTGTAATATGTAGAAAGACAAGGACATTAACCAGCAAGTAATAGAAATAAAATGAAAAGCACACTGAAAATTCACCATAAACCTCTCAAAAGTAAATTTTATTTTGTTTTCTTCTCACTCCTAGAAAATATAGTGATATGAACCTCCTCTGCTTCCTTCCTCCCATGGAGCTAGGTTCATGCCTGGTAACTTGCAACCACTAGCAAAAGTTAGGTTACTTCAATTTTCTTCCAAACAATATAGGAAAAACTACTCTACAAAATCACAGAATCATCTTTTTTATTATTTTTTTCCACAAAGTTGCAATTCTCTGAGAGCTGAGTCTGGCCTCATATGGATAGAGCAGTCCTGTACAGAGCATAGAAACATTGAATCTCAAATCCAAAAGGACACCTAGACACATATTTCCCTCATTTCACAAATGGGAGACAAGTGGAGAGAAGAAAAGTGACTTTCCCAAGGCCACAGATAGCTGATGACAGTGCTGAGAGTAAAACCTCATTCATTTTAATCCTAGTCTGGTGTTTTCTCCACTACATCACAAGTCAAAGGGTGAACAACAATGTTTTGCTGACTCTGTAAATTAACAACTCTTCCAGGGCTATGACTCAACTCTTTCACCTAATCCTCACTCTTACTTCCAAGACCAGTTGGGTTCCAAGGTAGCATAGGGACGCCAAGAAGGTAACATGATAACCAAAGCAAAATATCATCTCTTCACTTGACACTACAGTTTTGTTAATTCCTGGTTCTGATTCCAGCAGCTATTTGAGGTTGGATGGCCCAGAAACACACTATTGTCTGGAATCTTCTTTCTTCCAAAGTAGGGAAAAGGATCAGAGATCTACATTTTTACTTTTGAAACTCTTTAGACCATAAACATTGACTTAGAGAAAAATGTACATAATTAAAAACATGTATTTGGATGTACATGTATATAGGTATCTGTGGATTACCTATGTTTCTTCTCTCTTCTCTTATCTTGTTTTCAGTCAGTTTACTGCCTTTTAAACACAATTCTATCAGAGGGTGGAAAGGAAAGGGCAATGAAAATGAATAGTAAATTCAGTCACATCCATACAGATGTAGTAAAGGATTTAAGTGAGGCTGAAAATAAAAACAAATTAATTTTTTGAAAGCAATATGATTGGGAGGGTTTATAATCAATTTGAGGAAAAAAGTATAAAATTCTGAATTAAAAGTAGAAAAAGAAGGACAGTGGAGGGCAAACAGTTATGTTATAGGAAAAAGAATAATTGGTGGAAATGCTCAGTGATTCTTAGGAAAAGACAATAAAAGATAAGAACCAGGGACAATGTTTGAGGGTTTGGCTGTCTGTGTATCAATGCATAGTATTAATCATAAAATGCACATAGAATTTTAATACAAAGAGGGAAATATGTGATCTTTCGGACACACTTCTAAAACTATGAAACAAAAAAGACTTCACAATGAAGTGTTATGCATCTGTAAAAAAGTATGAGGATGATCTCTGTGAACTGATATACAATAATTTCCAGGGTATATTGTTAATTGAATAAAGCAAATTTTATAAGAGCTTATATATAATAAGCTAACTTTTTTCAAGGAAGAAAGGGAAATAAGAAAGCATACATACATATGCCTGGAGCTATAAAAATAACAATAACAAAAGGAAGAAAAAGCCAGAAAATAATGAAGTTTGTCATCTACAAAGGACGGGGATAGAGGAATAGGATTTAAAAGATATAAGAGAGAATGACATTTCTCTGAGTATACCTTTTTGTACAGTTTTTCCTTTTGGAAATACTTATAAATTTGAATATTAAAATGAAATCAATATGACTGGAAAGAGTAGGAACTAAAACTGTAGGCAAACTGAAACAAATGAACCCAACTGCATTTCAAATGAAAAATATCCAAAACAAAGGGATGGGGGCAGGAGGAGAATTGCAAACAAGCATTGAAATATTGGTTGTTTTTCTAGTGGTATGGGCAAAGCAAAATCTGAAACTATTGTTGATATATTATGGGAGTGAGCAAATGAGTACGTGCATTAATGTTGGGAGCCAGGGTTCTCATTGTTGAAATAGGAACATATAAATATGAAATGGGTAAAGGCAAGAAATAACCTGTGATGATGGACTGGAATTGGAGGTACCGAAAGAAAACGACATTATCTAAATAAATAAATAAATAAATAAATAAATAAATAAATAAATGTACGTGTATGGATATACATATATGCACATATGTTAAGTATATGTATATATACAGGGGTGGGCAAAGTAGGTTTACAGTTGTAAGTACATGAAACAGTTTAATCTTGTATTATTATTTATTAATTATTATACTATTTTCCATATGAGTAACTATAAACTTGCTTTTGCCCACCCTGTATTATGTGTGTATATACATACATGGGTGGATGTGTGTATTTCTAGTGTCCAGGTCTTGGTCTCTAGTACCATTCTCTCCCTAAAACAAACCAGGATTTGTTAGGAAAATGGCTTATTAAAACCCAGGAAGGATAAGTTCAAAATGGGCCTAGAATCTCTTGTTATGCTGGAAAGTAAGGAAGTGCTCAAGAAAATGATGGGACAATATAAGGACCCAAGAGTAAGTTTAAAAGGCTTCCATTGGCTAAATCTAAGCAATCTGAGTACTAAAATAAGTAAGGACAGTAAAGCATTATCCACCATTCAAAAAAGAATTCAGGAGTCCATACAAATATGCAGATTATTAAATAAAAAAATGGAGGGTGGGACTTTTGCTTACAGTATAGAATGAAGAGTGCCAGCTTGTAAATGTGGGAGGGGATGCTCAGTTGGAAAATCATCGTTTTGCAATCATCAGAGTAAAGATCAATCAGGAAAGAATTACTGATGTTAAAACAGGAGTGGGAGTGGGACAGGTTTGATGAGGAAGCAAGATATTTTCGTGGTTTTAAAGCATCACAGCACAAATTGCTTATTATTTGAAAAGGAAAACAGTACACAGTGAACAAATCAGTCAACACCTTTGACCAGGAGATAAAAGTTAGCATCACCAATCAAGGAAAAATGGATATCATGTGCCTCCAGGTGTGATGTTTTGAGGAGGACACATCTCTTCAGTAATATTCCAGTCATAAAAGCATCATCTGGATATAATCATGAGGAAATATCAAACAAACTAAAAATAAAGAATATTATAATAAAATGAAAAGGCACTTAAAATGTTGATATCATTAAAGACAAAGCTGAGGAAATGGTTCAGATTGAAGGAGGCTAGAAATATGACATTTAAGTGTAATACCTAATCCTAGACTATAAAAGATAATATTGGGTCCTTTACAGGTTATAAAAGATATTTTTGGGTCAACTGTTAAGACTAGAATATGAATGGTGGGGTAGATAAAAGTATTGCACCAATGTTAAATCTCTTAAAGTTGATAACTGCATTGTGGTTATTTAAGAGAATTTCCTTATCTTAGAAAACAATGAAGAATTTAGGAGTGAAAGGCCATGATGTATGCAATTTACTTTCAAATAGTCAAGAAAAAAGATAAGCATAGAGAAATCCAGCAAATGATAAAGGAAATGGGGAAAAATAGTAACAATGGGTGAATCTGGATAAATAGTATTTGGGAATTCTTTGCACTAGTCTTGCAACTTTTCTGTAATTTTGAAATAATTTCTAACTTTCATAAAGGTAAATATGTGATCCTCTAGGTATTACTGAGTCTTGGTGAGATGGGATTTATGATTGAATTATGGTAATGGAATTATACACCATGTTCAAAGGGGAAAGATTAGCCCTGGCTAGTGTAGCTCAGTGGATTGAGCTTGGGCCTGCAAACCAAAAGGTCACTGGTTCAATTCCCAGTCAGGGCACATGCCTGGGATGCAGGCCAGGACACTAGTAGGGGGTACATAAGAGCCAACCACAAATTGATGTTTCTCTCTCCCTCTTTCTCTCTCCCCCTCTTTCTCTCTCCCCCTCTCTCTAAATATAAATAAATAAAATCTTTTTTAAAAAGAAAAAATATTTAAATAAAAAAGGGGGAAAGATCACAATATGGAATGAACCTGAGTGTAAATGTGTGGTGGAAAGCATTCCCATGAGAATAAAAAGGAGGGGAAATAGAAGTTACATCATTGTGGCAGTATGTTACAGACTTCCTAGCCAGGTTGTAGTCAAAGCTTTCATAACACAAAACACAAATTTTAAACAAAGGAAAGCTGTATAGTAATGGAGAAGACAATCATCCAAACATCTCTTGGAATTCTTATTCAGCTAACAACATTGTCTGAAACAAAACTGGCTTATGACTATTCCATATCTTAGATGAGGTGGCGATAAAGTTAAAAATGAAGGAATAAAGTTGAAAAAATAACGGGAACTACTTCTCCTGACAAAATTCTAACCAATAAGAATAAAATTTCTAGTTAAAAAAGGTGGAGTGTGACTATTTTTAAGACTCCCCATATAAGCCACATCATAGCATCTGTCCTTATGTGTCTGCCTTATTCCACTTAGCATAAGGCTATCCAGGCTCATTCATGCTGTCCCAAGGGGCAGAGTTTCCTTCTTTTTTAAGGCTAAATAATATTCCATTGTGTGTATATACCACATTTTCTTTATCCACGCAGCTGTTGATGGATAACTTTTTGTATGTCAAACATACCTAAATAAAAAGGTTTGAAAAGACAGAAAATGCAGAAAACAAGGGAAAGTAGCACTTGGAAGTGAGGTTCAGACAAGGGTGGCAGGCCAGACTGGCAGGTAGGACTGGAGCCTTGAACCTTTGTGAATACTTTTTCCTAGTAAAATAGTTTCAGCTTATCTGCCCATTGCCATCCAAAACTTTGCTTCATGGTCTGCTGTTGTCCCACTCCTACTCCACTTTTCTATCTATGATCAGAAGACATGGAAGGCAGGCTGGGAGCAGAAGTAAATCTATTAGAAGGCAGAAACTTGATTCAAATGGATATTGGCAGGCTGGAATGAGGGATCAATGCTAACTAGATTAAATGTAATAGGGATGAATTCAAGTTGTTGTATTTCCATTTAGACAATCAATTGAACAGGATAGGATTTGAAATTCACAGGGATGTCTGCTGACCATATGCTCAGCCAACATTCAGTAGTTAATGTGGCTACTCTTTAAAAAAAAAAAAGGTTCTGAGCAAGAGGTAGGGCATCAGCTATATGCAAGACAAATAATCCAGCTATTCTCAGAACCAGTCAGACTACTTTTGGAGTGTATTCACTTTTTTTCATAGCACATTTTATAAAGCATTTTGACAAATAGGAGTATATTCATAAAAAGAAGACTAGGATGGTAAAGGGTCTGAAATATGAGAAGCAATTTAAAGAACTGAGAATGTTTAACCTAGAAAAGAGAAAATTACAAGGGCCATAAGAACTACATAAAATTATCTGAAGAACTGTCATATGAAAGATTGATTAGGGTTGTTAGTGAGGCATAAAAGAGCAGGCTGAGGACTAACTAGTAGCTATTGTTTAATACAAGGAGCATTAGGCTTGAAGTCTGACAGGCTTGGATTCAAATCTTGACTACATTAGTTTGTAGCTTTGTGAACTTGTGCAACTCACTAAACTTGAGCCTCAGTTTCTTCATCTATTAAATAGAATTAATATCATTTCATAAGGCTAAGAACTCATGAGAACTAAATGAGATGTGTGTTTGTAAATAGCAAAACATTATACACATGTAAATTATTTTGTCATTTACTAGGAGAAAGAAACCTTTTATAAAGAAGCACTGACAATTAGTTACAGCTGCACAACAATTAAATGGGCTGTTTTGTTAGAAATGAGTGATCCATGACTGGAAATATTCAATAAGAGACGAGATAATCATCTACTGGGTGTCTGGTAGAACAGAAGATTAGACTAAACAACTTCTAAGGTTGTTCCTTTGAATTTGAAAATGCTGTAATCCTATTGCTATTAAGATATCCTTCAAGCTTTTCTTTACAAAGAATTATATATACTTGAAAATAGAGGTGACAGCCTTTAGGTCTTTTCCACTTCTTGGACTTATTCTCAACTCCAGGAGACTGCTGTTCTCCCCGTATTAGGAAGAAGCAGCACGGTTGCTGGTTCTAAGACTTTCCCCAGCAAGAGAGACAGTGTAGAACAGTATGTTGGGAAGGCCTTAGAGTTTGTGACTTTAGAAACTGAAGAAACACCCAAGAACACCCAAGATCACAGCTACCTGGGCTAAGTGGCTTAGGTTGAAGCTGCATGAGGCAAGTGTCTTAGAGAGTTTAACCCCAAAAGTCCTCTCACCTCCCCACCCCACTATGTGGCTCAGAATCCTCACAGTTCAGGAAAAGGAGCCTATTGCGAGGGTTTCACAACTCCTCTCATGCAAGCTTATGAAGTCAGAAACAGAATTGCAAACACACAGGTAAAAGAAAATACTAATTTTCAGCTATGCAGATGCAAACTTAGGATGGGAATCACTTTCAGTCTTGAATCCAGCTTTAATTCTGCTTTCATTTCCATTTTTCCCCAGTGAATAGAGGAGAACTTGAACCTTGAACCCTCTTGTTTGGCAATCAATGAGTTAAGTTCTTATTCCAATTCATCAGAAGCTGAAACCATAATGTGGGAGCTAAATGACGCCTTTTCGAACATCCTTAATTTTTTTGGCCCACTGATAAAGTTTTATATTTGGTGTACTTCTTGGAGGAAAGGGAGAAGGGATAAAGGGGAAAGTGACAGAGACAGGAGGCTTGTCACTATATTCACTAATACAAATGGATATGGTAAAGGAAGTAAGTCATCTTTGAACATAATTACTGTATTTTACCATGATAATGAAGTGGAAGAAGAGTCAAGGAGAGAGATGAGCACATGTATAGAATCAGCAACGATGGTGACTTAGCAACCCAGCAATGAATTGTGAGTTTTGTTCTGACTTGGGAGAGTGAGGTGACAAGGATTAACTGAGGAAAGGCTAAGAATTATATAAACAAATGGAAGTGGCCCCAGTGACTTCCCTGCATGAAAACAGACAACTTTCTGATGGGCAACACTTCAGTAAGCCCTTTGCAGGGCCCTGGGGGAGCTTACACTGTCTACAAAACACTGTTCTAAACAACCTAACGTGTCTTACAAACACTTGCCTCGTGGCGCCCCGGCCAATCTTGAGCAGCTTACTGCTTCCTTACATTTCCTTATCTCTGGCCACAGGCCCCAACTACACCATGACTTACTGATGAAGTTAGCCTGGCCAGTGAATATGGTGTACTGAAGCTCATAGGAGCTGATGCTGAATTCATCATCTGATATCCAGTGGACTGTAATGGTGTCATGGGAGGCAGTACAGAGTTCCTCTCGGATAGATGGTGGGTTTGGGGCTGTAGGGAAAGGGGAAAAGGAAAGTAAGGAAAGCACATTCTCTGTTCTGGAATTTTACAATCATTACTCATACTGCCCAACCCAACATGTTGTGGAGAGATTTTAACGAACAGTTTTAGATTGCACATAATACAACCTGAAGCAAAGAGCTAAGAGCTCAAGTTCCCTCAACTCACTTTTGCTTCATTGATAAAGATATTTTAGGGAAAGATATAAGCTTAAGTCATTGAGATGAATGACCAATTATCTACTCTGTCTGCACAAATACATGTAAATATTAAACAAAAATGATCATACAGTTTTTTTATTACATGACCTTCAACCTATTCCTTTTTATGTCAGAATAAGTTTGGCAGTATAGCCAAGTGCAAAATACTATGTGCTTCCCCATCTGTAAAATAGGGATGATAATTACATCATAGATTTGTTGTAAGGACTCATGATATAAAATTAATATACAATGCCTGGCATGCGTAGATGTTCAATAAGTGACAGTTATTTTAATATATTAACAAACTAAATATAAATACAAAGTTATTATATGTGTGTATTTTCCTTGTAAAATAATAATTCAGATAATCCTGAACATAGTCAGTCAGCATTTTCAAAAGGCTGATTGTATTCCCTTATTTTATAAAACTATATGCAAGTCAGATATTTCTTACATTTTTCTTTTCAATCTGCTAATTCTTAAGTTTCCTCAAAACCATTTGAGTGGTATCTGTACCTATGTGGGGCACTCTCTAATATTCTATAAGTGTCACCTGAGTTATATCCCCATAACAAATAACAGTATATTACTGACAGGCTCATAAGGAGAAATCCATCAGCAACTTCTTGTTTTTTTACCTTTAAGTATGAGTGGTATACTTACTTTGTGCCCAGAAATATTTGACAAACTATCTTTCTTTTCTGTTACATGAACTAAAATGTGTTCTATCTAAACAAATACATGTATCATCCCTGGCTGGTATGGCTCAGTGGACTGAGAGCCAGTCTGTGAATCAAAAGGTCACAGGTTAGATTCCCAGTCAAGGGCACATGCCTGGGTTGCAGGCCAGGTTCCCAGTGTAGGCCATGTAAAAGGCAACCACATATTGATGTTTCTCTCCCTTGCTTTCCCCCTCACTCCCCCTCTCTCTAAAAATAAATTAATAAAATCTTAAAAAAATAAAAAAGATACATGTATCATTTGATAGGTTATAAAAGCATTTTAATTATAAATATTAGCCTTTTCATATTATTTCAAAGTATAAACACAAGAAAAGAAAAGAATTAAAACAGGAAAAGACACACAATATTTTCACACCTGTTAAATAATCTAGCCCCTCCAGCAATTTCTTTTCTCTGGAAAAGTCTAAAGCAAAGTTTTCAAAGGCATCATTAAAATTGATGTCTGGAATCAGAACTTGAGAAGATGCAGTTGCCATAGTGACCCTGCAAAGAAAAAAGTACAATATACATCAAAATACATTTGCAACCTTTTTCCAGTGTTTGAGTTCTGGTTTAACAAGGTGAAAATAAATTACTTGTATGGCTTGATTCATTAAGTGAAAAATATCCGTTTTTTGCCAATGAAAACATTGTAATGTTAATTATCAAGAACCAATTATGGGCTATATAATGTTTATTCACATATGTTCACCTCTCAAACACATACCCCCCATCCTGTCCTAATTTTTAGAAGTAAAAACAGGAGTTTTTTCCCCTCTGTATCAATTTACATCTGGCACGCAGCATCAAAACTAGACCTCTGAAGGCTTAGTATGAGCAATTTGAGAGATTTCTTTCCCCACATATTTTTTAATGCTAGTCAACAAGCCAGTACACTGGGGCTGAGTTAAAGCCTTCCCCTAAATACTGTAATTTATTTTATCTTTTTAATAACATTTATATTTAATTGTATTATTCTGTAATTATACAATGTTATGCTAGTTTTATCTCTTCAAGTAATTCTAAGCATCTCAAGAACAAGGCTCATATTTTGTACTTCATATCTTCCTAACATGGTGCTGGACATATAGTAAATAAATAATTGTTGAATGAATAACTGAATGACTACAACACAACTCTTAATGTTTATTCAGCATTTAATATTTTTACATAGATACTTTACCTACATTATCTAACTTATTCCTTACCATAACCCTGTGTAGTGTTATCTCCATTTTGTAAGTGAGAAAGCTGACACATAGAGAGGTTAAGTAACTTGCCCAAGGTCACACAATCAGTGAGGGACAGGAAAAAAATATATAACTGATCCCATGTTCATTGGCCTTTCAACTATATACTCTTAACCATTTAAGACAGTTCCTTAAAAAAATTAAGAATGTAGGTATGGATTCCAAGGTGACTGAACAGTAGGTGGAAGGTACACTCACTTGCTTCCAGTGCCAAACCATATTTACAGCTAAAGTATAGAGCACTCAACTTGAAAAACCAACTGAAGCCTAGCTGAACTGAAATATTATAACCAAGGATTTGCAGAAGAAGCTACACAGAGACTGGTGACAAAGGCAGAGATGTGGAAAGGGCTAGCCCCTGCACACATGTGCAGTAGTTTAGTTGGAGGAATATCTCGGCTGCAAAACTTCCTCCCCCACCAGGAGCATGGAGTGTGAACCCCATGTAGGAATCCCCAACCCAGAGCAACAGAGACAAGTAGAAGAGTCTGAACAGTACCTGGTAGTAAAAATCAGTGGGGATTCAGTAACCTGGGAGAGAAGAGAATCTGCTAGACACCCAGACGCCACCTTCCCAGGTTGAATATTCCTGCTGTTACAGCACCAGCCTGGGAGTGCAGTGCCCAACTACTGGCAGCACCACTCTATGGTGCTCAGGTCCTGCACAGTGGTCTGCTGGTTGTACCCAGCAGGAACTTTTGGGGCACTCTTGATCTGGAGAAACTCTTGGCAGAGAGTCAGACAGTGAATTGTGTAGCTTTGGAAAGGAGACTGTTCCGACCCACCTTGAGTGCAAAGCCAGTGTCCTTCCCTCCACCTGTTGAATTGCATGTCTTGCCCTTCCACTCCCTGTGGTCCCATCCTCCTGAGTTCAGTAATGCAGGTGGATAAGAGTGCCTGGCAGAGCTGAGACTTTTGGAGCACGTCTCTGTAAGAGGCTTTTTGTCTGGGAATCAGATGGGTGGGTGCTAGGTCATGTGGCTACATCATGGGGTGGGGATCATTCCTAACTCTCCTGTGAGCTCAGTCCATGATATTTCCCCAACAGGATTCATCTGACCTGCCTTTCCAGCAGCTGGGGGCCCTGCCCTTCTGAGCTTAGTCTTGGGGCAGGGGGAGGGGGGATCAGAGAGCTGCTCAAAGCTGGGACCTTTTGGTGCAAGTCTACCTCAGGTGCTCTTGCCCAGAAAAGGGAAGAAGTGCCTGACCCCCTACACACACACACACATACACACACACACACACACACACACACACACACACACACACACACACAGGCTTACTGGCACCACCCTCAATGAGAAATGGTTTGGATCTGCCCTCCCAAGTCTCTGTGACCTCATCCTGTGGAACTCAGTTCTATGGCTGGGAGTTGGGGAAGGATAGAGGGAGGTAGTGTTGCTTGGAGCTGGGACATTCGGAGTGTGTCTCCCTTGAAAGCTATTATCTGGGACTGAGATGAAGTGCTTGGCCCCTTCCTACACCACTACCAATGGGAGACTCTTTTGATATGTCCTCCACAATTCCACTGGCTCCACCCTGCTGAGCTTCCTCCTGCAGAGAGGATGGCTGGCTGCACCCAACCTGAACCTGCAGCATACTCCTCCTGAAGGAGCCAGAGTTGAGGAATGGCAGAGACTGACTGGCATAGCTCTGGAGTAGGATTGACTTTCCCCTTATTGATTGTCTGATCATGTGTACCCCAGTAGGAAATCAACTAGCCCCATCCTTCTGATCCCAGTCGCCCTGACCTACTGAGCTCATTACCTGTTGAAGGGTCTGTGGGTCATGGCAGCCTGGGCTCATTCTACAGCCTTTCCACATAAGTCTCTGGTGGAAGACCAGGCAACTTTAGGAGGAGGTAGAGTAGCTGACAGGTGGAGGTGGACTTCAGAGAACTTCAGACCTTGTACCGACCTGCCCCCAGATCTAAGCTGGAAGAAGCTGACCCTTGTACACAGATTGGCCCCTCACAGGCACACCAAGGACCAGCAGACATAGCCAAAAACATTAAATAGCATGACAGCTCCAGATAGGTAGCCCAAGGCTAGTTACACAGAATATCTAACATCGACCTGTACCTGAACTCTGCTGAAGTGGACCCAGAAACAACACAACCATTAGGGGACTTTAGACCACACCCAAGCTCAACAAAATTAGCCACACAAGGAGCACACGCAAAGGGGAATTCCAGCAGGCACCAGAATCTGCTGAGAATAAGTACATCTCAGGGGGCAGTCTATGCATAGTGACTCATACACAGTGATCGAGATTTATGCTAACAGTCAACCAGCCTAAAGGGTCAACTCCATCCATGAAATGGCCAACAGCATTCAAGGCTCAACTATAACAGGAGGGGGCACACAACACACAAGAAACATTCCTGGAGCACTGAGCTCAGATGATCTGGATGATTGCACTATTATGCCCCAAAAAGCACCTACATCATAAAGCCATCATAGCAAGTTTATGAGTCATAGAAGATCTATTTAATACACAGAGACAAAATAGACAGAGAAATATGCTCCAAATAAAAGAATGAAAACAAATCTACAGAAAAATAATTAAATGAAATAGAATCAACAAGGATTCCAGATAGAGTTTATTTTTTAAAGGTTTTATTTTTTTAAGAGAAAGTGAAAGAGAGTGAGAGGGACCCTTCCTTCACATACAGCACCACAACACAGTGACAGGGGTTGCCCCACCCCAGAAAATACCTAAGGCTCCACCTCTTACTATGTAACAGGTGTGCCAAGACAAAAAAATATGGCCCAAATGAAAGAACAGGTCAAAGCTTCAGATAAAATACATCTAAGCAATGAAGAGACAGCCAATCTATCAGATGCAGAGTTGAAAACAGTGGTAATCAGGATACTTACAGAAATGGTTGAGTATGGTCACAACATAGAGGAGGCTATGAAAAGTGAAATAAAGAAAAATGTACAGGGAACCAACAGTGAAGGGAAGGAAACTGGGACTCAATGCAATGATTTGGAGCAGAAGGAAGAAATAAACATTCAACCAGAACAAAATGAAGAAACAAGAATTCAAAAAAGTGAGAAGAAGCTTACAAATTTCTGGGACAACTTTAAATATTCCAACATCCAAATCATAGGGGTGCCAGAAGGAGAAGAAGAAGAGCAAGAAAATGAAAATTCATTTGAAAAAGTAATGAAGGAGAACTTTCCTAATATGGCAGAGGAAATAGACTTCCAGAAAATCCAGGAAGTTTAGAGAGTTTGGACCCAAGGATGTACCCACCAAGGCATATTATAATCACATTACCCAAGATTAAAGACAAAGACAGAATATTAACAGCAGCAAGAGAAAAGAAGACAGTTACCTGCAAAGGAGTTCCCATAAGACTATCAGCTGGTTTCTCAAAAGAAACCTTACAGACAAGAAGGGGATGGAAAGAAGTATTTGAAATCATTAAAGGCAAGGACCTACATCCAAGATTACTCTATCCAGCAAAGCTATCATTTAGAATGGTAGGGCAGATAATGTGCTTCCCAGATAAGGTCAAGTTAAAGTACTTCATCATCACCGAGCCCTTATTATATATAATGTCAAAGGGACATTTATATAAGAAATGTCCCTTAAGAAAGAAAGAAGAAAAAGAAGATCAAAGCTATGAACAATAAAATAACAACAAACTTACAACTATCAACATCCAAACCTAAAAAAAGAAAAAGGAACTAAGCAAGCAACTAAAGCAGGAAAAGAATCTCAGAAATAGAGACCACTTGGAGCATTATCAATGGGGAGAGGACAGAAGGAGAATGGGGGAAAGGTGCAGAGACTATGAAACATAAATGATAGATATAAAATAGATGGGGGGGAGGTTAAGAATAGTATTGGAAATGTAGAAGCCAAAGAACTTATACGTATGACCCATGAACATGAACTAAGGTGAGGGAATGATGGTGGGAAGGGGGTTGAAGAAAGAGAAGAAAGAGGGAAAAAAAAAAAAAAAGAGGGAGCGAAACATTAATGTGCATGATCCCAACCGGGAACCTGGCCAGCATACCACCAACCAGGGATGTGGCCTGAAACCCAGGGATGTGCCCTGACCAGAAATTGAACTGGCAACCTTTGTGGGATGATCCCCAACCCACTGAGCCACACCAGTCAGGGCCAAAAGCAGTCTAAAACAATGGTTGTAAGGATGCTCAAGTACCTTGGGGGAAGAATGGATTTCAGTGAGAACTTAATGAGATAGTAAACATTAAAAAGGACATAGAAACCATCAAAAAAAGAACCAGTCAGAAATAAAGAATACAATATCTAAAATGAATAATACACTAGAAGGAATCGGCATCAGGTTGGATGAAGCAGAGGACTGAATCAGCAATTCAGAGGACAAGATAACAGTAAGCACCCAACCAGAACATCAAAAAAAAAGAACTTAAAATATGAGGAAAGTCTAAGGGAGCTCTAGGGCAACATCAAGTGTAAAAATACCCTCATCATAAGGGTACCAGAGGGAGAAGAGACTGAGCAAGGAATTGAGAAGCTGTTAGAAGAAATAATGGATGAAAACTTCCCTAACCTGGTAAAGGAAAAAGTCACACAAGTTCAGGAGTTTATTAACACCAAACCAGTATTGCAAGAAATGTTAAAGGACATGTTTAAAGAAGAAAGGGAAGGAGAAGGAGGAAGAGGAGGAAGGGGAGGTGGTGGTGGAGGAGGAGGAAGAAGAAGAAGAAGAGGAGGAGGAGGAGGAGGAAGAAATGGAGGAGGAGAAAAAGCCAAATATATATATAGAGAGAGGAACATAGGTATAAAATATAATAACAATAAAAGAGTACGTATCAATAATAACCTTAAAATGTAAATGGATTAAATGCACCAGTCAAAAGATATAGGGTAGCTGAATAGATAATAAACCATGACCCATATATATGTTGTCTACAAGAGACGCACTTCAGAAGAAAAGACACACACACAGACTTAAAGGGAAGGGATGGAAAAACAGTCCATGCAAATGAAAATTTTTAAAAAAAAGCTGGAGTAGCAATACTTATTTCAGACAAAATACACTTCAAAACAAAGGCCATAACCAGAGACAAAGAAAGTTACTATTTAAAACTAAAAGGATTGATCCAACAAGAGGATATTACCCTTATAAATATATATATGCACTCAAATAGGAGCATCTAAATATGTAAAGAAAATCTTGGTGGACATAAAGGGAGAGACTGACAGCGATCCAGTCATAGCCAGATATTTTAACATCCCACTGACATCAATAGATAGATCTTTCAGACAAAAAAAAATGAACAAGGCAACAGTGACCTTAAATGACACACTGGATTGGATGGATTTAACTGATAGTTACAGAATGTTTCCTCCCAAAGCAGTAGATTATTCATTCTTTTCATGTACACATATAACATTCCCTAGGATAAGCCACATTTAGGATACAAAACAAGATTTAATAATTTCAAAAGATTGAAATCATATCAAGCATCTTCTCTGGCCACAATGGTATGAAACTAGAAATCAATTGCAGTAAAAAACCTAAAAACATTAAAAAATATGGAGGCTAAATAACATGTTATTAAGCAATGAATGAATTAACAATAAGATCAAGGGAGAAATCAAAGGTTAACTTGAGAGAAATGAAAATGAACGCACAACAACCCCAAATCTATAGGACACAGAAAAAGCAGTCTTGAGGGGGACGTTCATAGCATTACAGGAATACTGTAAGAAGGAAGAAAACTCTCAAATAACCAATCCATCCCTATACCTACAAAAACTAGCAAAAACACAAAGAGCAAAGCCCAGAGTAAGTTGGATGGAAATACTAAAGATTAGAGCAGAAATAATAGACACAGAGACTAAAAAAAAACCCACAAAAAGGCCCTGGCTTGTGTGGCTCAGTGGACTGAGCACAAGGCCTGTGAACCAAAGGGTTCCTGGTTCAATTGTCAGTCAGATCACATGCCTGGGTTGCAGGCCAGATTGCCAGTAGGGGGCATGCAAGAGGCAACCATACATTAATTAATATTTCTCTCCCTCTCTTTCTACTTCCCTTACTCTCTCTAAAAAATAAATAAATAAAAACCACAAAAGGTCAATGAAACCAAGATCTGGTTCTTTATAAAAAACATTGATGAACCTTTAACCAGATCCATCAATAGAGGACCCAAATAAATAAAATCAGAAATGAAAGAGAAATAACTGACAGCACAGAAATACAAAGGACTGTAAATAAATACTATGAAAATTATATGCCAACAAATTGGACAACCTGGTTGAATGGATAAATTCCTAGAAACATACAATCTTCTAAAACTGAGTTAGGAAGAATCAGAGAATCTGAGAAGAACAATTACAACTAATGAAATCAAGGCAGTAATAAAAAATCCCCCAGCAAACAAAGTCCTGGACTGGAGGGCTTCACAGATGAATTTTACCAAGCATTCAAAGAAGAACCAACACCTATCCTTCCCAAACTATTCCAAACAATTCAAGAGGAGGAAACACTCCCAAGTTCATTTCTTGAGGCCAGCATTATCCTAATTCCAAAACCAGATAAAGACACCACTAACAAAAAAAATTAAAGGCAAATATTCCTGACAAATATAGATGCAAAAATTCTCAACAAAATATTAGCAAACCAGAACCAGCAATGCTGTACATTAAAAAGATCACACACTATAATCAAGTGTGATGTATTCTGGAGATTCAAGGGTGGTAAAATATCCACAAATCAATAAATGTGACACATCACATAAATATCCCTGGCTGGTGTGGTTCAGTGGATTGAGCACCTGCCTATGAACCAGAGGGTCGCTGGTTTGATTCCCAGTCAGGGGCACATGCCTGGGTTGGGGGCTGGGTCCCTGGATGGGGGCATGTGAGAGGAAGCTGCACATTGATGTTTCTCACCCTCCCTTTCTCTAAAAATAAATAAACAAAATCTTTTAAAAATGTGACATCACATAAATAAAATGAAGGATAAAAACCACATGATCATGTCGTGGGTGTAGAAAAGTATTTGATAAAACCCAACACCCACTTATGATAAAAAAAAAATCTCAGTGGAGGGGAAATAGAGGGTCATACCTCAGCATAATAAAGACTGTATATGACAAACCTACATCTAACATCATATTCAATGGGAAAAAACTAAAAGTATTTTTCTTAAGATCAGTAAAAAGACAGAGATGTCCACTTTTACCACTCATATTCAACATAGTACTGAAAGTCCTAGCCATAGGAATCAGACAAGAAGAGTAAAAGGCATCCAAATTGGAAAAAAGGAAGTGAAACTGTCACTATTCACTGATGACATGATATTGTATATGGAAAATCTTGAGTCCACCCAAAACTACTAGAACTAACAAATGAATTTGGTGAAGTAGTAGTATACAAAATTAATATTCAGAATTTGGTGGCATTTTTATAAACCAATATAAACTATAAGAAAGAGAAATTAAGAAAGCAATCCCATTTACTATTGCAACTAAAAATAAGGTACCCAGGAATAAATTTAACCAAGGAGGGAAAAGACATGTACTCAGAAAATTTTAAGATACTGAAGGAAGAAATTGAGGAAGATACAAATTAGTGAAAGTATATACCATGTTCATGCATAGGAAAAGTTGAAATCATTAAAGTGTTCATCCTAACCAAAGCAATCTGCAGCTTCAAAGCAATTCTTATTAAAATACTAAAGGCATATCTCACAGATCTAGAAAAAATATTACAAAAATTTCTCTGGAACCACAAAGATACCAAACAGCTTCAGCAATCTTGAGAAAGAAGAACATGGAGGTTTCATACTACCTGGTATCAAAGTATACTATGAGGCCACTACAAAATAGCATGGTATTGGCACAAGAACAGATCAATGGAACAGAATAGAGAGCCCAGAAATAAACCCATGCCGTTATGGTCAATTAATATTCAACAAAGGAGGCAAGAACATACAATGGAGTAAAGTCAGTCACTTCAATAAATGGTGTTGGGAAAATTGGACAGATACATGAAAAAAGTGAAACTAGACCACCTTTTTACAACATACACAAGAATAAACTCAAAATGGATTAAAGACTTAATTCAAAGTAAGTTGCAAAGCCATAAAAGTCCTAGAAGAAAACATAGACAGTAATATCTTGGACATTTCTTATAGCAGTATTTTTTCTGATATATCACCTTGGGCAAGCAAAACAAAAGAAAAAATAAACAAATGGGACTATATCAAACTTAAAAGGTTTTGCACAGCAAAAAAAAAAAACCTATCAACAAATTGAAAACACAACCTACTGAATGGAAGAACATAGTCATCGATGATACCTCTAATAAGGGGTTAATATCCAAAATTTAAAAAGAGGTTATAAAGAGTTCAACACCAAAGGAAAATCCAATTAAAAATTGGACAAAGGACTTGAATAGACACTTCTCCAAAGAGGACATACAGATGGCAAATAGACATGTGAAAAGATGCTCAACATCAGTAATCATAGGGAAATGCAAATTAAAGCCACACTGAAATATCACTTTACACCTGTCAAAATGGCTACCACCAGTAAATCAACAAGCATCAAGTGTTGACAAGGATGTGGAGGAAAGGGAACCTTTATGTATTGTTTGTTGGTGGGAGTAAAGATTGGTAAAGCCACTGTGGAAAGCAGTATGCCGTTACCTCAAAAAATAGAAAATGGAACTGCCTTATGACCCCAGCAATTCCAGTTACAGGAATATATGTGAAGAAATATGAAACATGAATTCAAAAGAATATATGCATTGCTATGTTCATTGCTGCATTATCTGCAAAAACCAAGATTTCAAAGCAGCCCAAGTGTCCATCAGTGGATGAGTGGATAAAAAACTTTGGTACATCTTACACAATGGATTACTACTCAGCCATAGAAAAAAGAAAATTTTACCCTATGCAACAGCATGGATGGACCTGGAGAGCATTATGCTAAGTGAAATAAGCCTGTCAGAGCAAAATACATACCATATGATTTCAGTTATATGTGAAATATAATGAATAAAATAACAATCAAAATAGAAACAGAAGCATAGATAGAAAACAAACTGATAGATAACAGAGGAGAGGATAGTAGTGAGACCAGGTGAAAAGGTGAAGGGATTAAGCAAAAATAAAAATATAAAAAGACCCAGACCCAGACAATAGCATGGTGATTACCAGAGGGGAAGGAGTGTGGAGGAAAGTAATGGAGGATATAGGGAGAATAAATGGTGACAGGAGGAGACTTGACTTTAGGTGGTGTACACAGAATTGTACACCTGAAACCTATGTAATTTTATTAATCAATATCACACCAATAAATTCAATAAAAATTTAAAAGTAAAATGAAATAGAAAAATAGTAGTATAAGGATGTTATTTACCAACAAAAAATTATGCCAATAGAAACACCTAATACAGCTCAAATTGCTTGGCTTTGTTGCAAACATGTAGGCTATAGTGTTGGATTTCCTAGGTTTGATTCCTGCATCTACTCCTTACTAGTGGGGTGACATTAGGCAAGTCACACAACCTCCCTGAGGCTCATTCTTTCATTTGTAAGATGACGATAATAACAGTGTCTATCTCATAATGTATTTTGAGGATTGAGTTAATGTTTATAAAGGCTTATAATAATGTCCAGCAACAAGTAAATTTTCAATAGTATTATTGCTGAGGAGCAGAAATTTGGGTGAGAAGGAGACAGGTATTTCTTGCAATATGACTGTTAGTAACATTGGACATTTTAACTACACATTAAAGTATTAACTGCACATTAAAGTACTGCCTTAATATAAGCAAGTTTTAAATGTTTAAGAATAAATCAGAAGTGAGGAAGTAGAAAGTCTTTCAATAAATTTACTCTGAAGGGAAGGAAAGGAATTGAGCAATAGCTACATAAATTGGAAAGTAGAGGAAAACTGGGTATTTTTTATTCTTCTTATTATTATTGATAAGAGAGACATGAATGAGTTTAAAAGCAGATGTGAAGCTAACTAGAGTGGGAGAAGAAATGAAATGGGGGATGAAAAAAAGAAGGCATGTAACCAAAGCACAAATAAAGGAAAATCTCTTCTATGATAATCAGAATGAAGGTGAATTGATGGATGTGGTTGTAGATATGTCCAGCAGTTTAGTATGAGAAGTTGAAGACTTTATCATTTCATACCTACCAATATGTATGCAAAATAGGAGGTAGAGTCATTTGCTAAACCTGAGCTGGAAGTTGGTAGGGCTGAAATTTTAAGATCAGTTTGGAAAATTTGAAATAGACATTATAGAAACAAAAGAAAGATAGAAAGATGAAAAATCCCACTTGATATAGCAACAAAAAAACCAAAATACCTAGGAATAAACCTAACCAAGGAGATAAAAGACCTGTACTCAGAAAACTACACAACATTGATGAAAGAAATTAAAGAAGACACAAATGGAAGCATATACCATGTTTACAAATTGGAAGAATTAACATCATCAAAATGTCCATACTACCGAAAGCAATTTATAGATTCAATGCAATACCTATTAAAGTACCAATGACATATTTCACAGATATAGAACAAGCACTTCAAAAATTTATATGGAACCATAACCAACCCTATTTGGTTGGTGCAGCAATTTTGAGAAAGAAGAACAAGGTAGGAGGGATCACAATACCTAATATCAAACTGTATTATAAGGCCACTGTAATCAAAACAGCCTGGTACTGGCATAAGAATAAGCACATAGACCAATGAAACAGAAAAGAGAACCCAGAAATAAACCCATGTTTTTATGGTCAGTTAATATTTGACAAAGTGGGAAGAGGCATAAAATGCAGTACAAATAGCATCTTCAACAAATGGTGTTAGGAGATCTGGACAGCTCCATGCAAAAAAAAAAAAAAAAAAAAAAGAAACTTGATCACCAATTACACCATACACAAAAATAAATTCAAGGTGGATAAAAGACTTAAATATAAGTCATGACACCATTAAAGTCCTTCAGGAGAACATAGCAAAATCTCAGATATTCCACACAGCAATATTTTCACTGATACATCCTTTAGAGCAAGGGACACAAAGAAACAATAAACAAATGGGATCTCATCAAAATTAAAAGCTTCTGTAGAGCTACAGAAAACAGCATCAAAATGAAAAGAGAGCCAACTATATGAAAAAACATATTTGCCAATGATACCTCACACAAAGTTTTGATCTCCAGAATATTTAAAGAACTCACATGACTGAACTCTAGAAAAACAAAAAGAAAAAAACAATTAAAAATTAGCAAAAAAATTTGAACAGACACTTCTCCAAGGAGAACATACAAAGGTTCCAAAGACATATGAAAAGATGCTCAGCATTGCTAGCCATCAGAGAGATGCAAATTAAAACCACAATGAGATACCACCCCACACCAATGAGAATGGCCATCATAAACAAATCAACAAGTAACAAGTGTTGGAGAGGATGTGGATAAAAGGGAACCCCAGTGCTTTGTTGGTGGGACTACAGACTGGTGGATCCACTGTGGAAAACAGTATGAAATTTCCTCAGAAAACTAAAAATGGAACTGCCTTTGGACCCAGCAATTCCACTGCTGGGATTATATCCTAAGAACCCTGATACACCAATCCAAAAGAACCTATGCACCACAATGTTCATAGCAGCACAATTTACAATAGCCAAGTGCTGGAAGCAACCTAAGTGCCCATCAGTAAATGAGTGGATCAAAAAACCATGGTACATTTATGTGATGGAATACTACACAGCAGAAAGAGAGAGGGAGCTCCTGCTCTTTGAGACAGCATGGATGGAAGTGGAGAGCATTATGCTAAGTGAAATAAGCTAGGCAGTGAAAGACAAATACCATATGATCTCACCTTTAAGTGGAACCTGATCAATAAAACAAACAAGCAAGCAAAATATAACCAGAGACATTGAAATTAAGAACAAAATAACAGTAACTAGAGGGTAGGGGAGATGGAAATACTGTGGGAAAGAAGGGAAATGGTTGTAAATGAACATGTATAAAGGACCCATGGACAAAACCAAAGGGGGGTAGAATTAAGGGTGGGAGGTGGGGGTGGGTAGGGTGAGAGAAAAGGTGGGTGGGAAAATGGAGAAAACTGTATTCAAACATTAATGAAAAAAGAGGGAACTTCATGAGTTAAAGTAAGACCATAGATAACCCAAAGTAAATGAGACACATGTTAAAAATTTAATTTATATATTGTAAAACATATGAGAGCAGCCATTTGATTTGTAATAAAGGCAATGCCTTTTGTTTCTTTTTGTTTTCCTTAAGAACACTTGTTCCCATTACCAGGTTAATATTGCTATAGTCAGAAATCACTGTGTGATATCAGGGGTGATGGGAAACTGAGTGTGAGTCCAACTTCTGCCATCTATTCACTTCTGTCATATTCAAAAAGACATCGCTGTCCATTTTAGCTTATTTTCACCCCTATGAAATTTATCGAGAGAATAAAGTAACAAAAGTAAAAGCTTTTAAGGTATTGAAATGTTACATGTGTTATTCAGAATATTGTCCTTTTTCTAAAACTGACATTGTCTTAACTTTCAAGCTTTTGTCTGAGTTTATCTTTTCCCAACATCAATTTTAGATATTTTCAGTGCATACAGAATTCCACTTTGATAGGTCTTTGTTAGTTTCAGTGCCTTAAATAAGTCTTTCTGCTTCCATTGTTTCTTTTCAGCACCATAATCAAACTTCTCATTCCAGTGGTTCCAATGCAAATAGAGGTGCTCACAGTGACACTGCACAGGGCCTGCTGCCTTTTAGGTTCTGTCCAAACAGAGACATCTCCCTGCTCATTACTTCCCCCAATCTGCTATAGTCTATTTACCCAGATAAACCTCTTAAAGCATAGATAAATAAATAAATAATAAACAAACAAACAAACAAACAAATAAATAAATAAAATCCTTGGTTGTCGAACTTCCATACACTTCAATGTTCTGGCAGTTCTGATTGTTTTTAGTTTTGAAGTCAGTTGTAATCCTTCTTATGGTACCTATGCCTCTATCTTGACCAGAAGAGGTTATACGATTTTTTTCCAACAGGATTCTGCTACTCAAATATAGGCATGAAACAGATGGGAATAGCTGGGCTGGGCTATTATTAAGCTGGTAGGATAAAAAAGACAGTGGGGTGAGGGAACTGGGAATATGGAAGAGAGTAGATGAAATGAGAAATCACAGACCCTAAATAGGCCAAAGAAAGAAGTGAAGAAAGTCATGAAAACAGTCAGTAGCTGGTAGGTAAGAGTCAGAATTTAGAGGTCCCAATGAATCTGAAGAATAGATGTACTGAAAGAAAATCAAACAGCTTAAGTACAGAGGTTGTAGTTTGAAAGTGGAATGTTTTAATTTATGATTTATGTGTAATTATGGATGACAGTGAGGTTTAGCATATGGACCACAGAAGTGGGTGAATGAAGTGGAGCAGAAGTGAGGGTCACTGGAGGAGGACATGGCAAGTAGCAAGGAGACTAGATAGCTAAATTATTAGATGAGTAAGCCATGTGGAAACAGGTAACATCGCCAAGAATGAGGACAGAAGCAGCAGAAAAGAATACTGTGAACCTCGAGCCAAAGTCTTCAGTGAATGACAGATATAAAGAGGTCAAATCTAGCCTAATGAGCCCTTATAGCCCCTTGAGGCCTTAGTGAATATACTGAACAATGTTTCACTTTAGACCTCAGAATCTTTGCAAATGAAGAATAGGCTGCAAAGACAGAGAAGGGTTCCAGAAATCCACAGGGTGATCAGTCACTGAGGCTTAGTAATAAACTAGCTGGTAAACTCTTGAGGTGGCAGCTGCTAAATACATGACTGAACAGAATTAAGTGATTTTAAGTTGGTCCCTTTTCATAAGCGCAGGCATGTCAAAAGAATATAAGAAGCTTACCTCTCAGCAATATTTTTTGCAGACTGGAGAAACCGTGCTTGGTCATTTTCTTTCAAGATATGCTCAGCTTGGTTGATAAGGACTGTTGATCGTTCAAGACACTGGCGGCAATTAGCAACCTGCTGTGCCAACTTTCTCAGTTTCATAACCTTAAAGGAATTAACAACAGAAAAATAAGACAAAACATCCAGTGCTTAATTAAAAATGAAAAAAAAAACAACATGAAAGAGATCTGCTTCAGTGATTCTAAAATTAAGGCCTATTAATATTAATATCCAGCCACTCACTGTACCAACCACTCACCTTCTCACCCTATTCTCTATGTCTGCCATACCAAACCCTCCTCCTACCTACAGTCCACTTATCCTGGACCAGGGTCATATGCTCTAGCTTGTCTACTTTCTCTTTTTATTGATAACATTAATTTTCTGGTCAAAAAAGCAATGCTTGCTCATATAGAAAATGCAGAAAATAAAAAGTATAAAAAGAAACACTACCACCAAGGGATCACCATTATTTACTTTTCATTGTCAACATATTTTCACATACATGTTTCATAAAAAGCATCTCCTTTTTTTACTGTTGTTCAAGTAAAGCTGTCTCCATTTTGACCCCACCATGACCCCCACCCTACCCAATCCCACCTCCCATCCTTCAACCTGCCCCCTTTGGCTTTGCCCATGTGTCCTTTACACACGTTCCTTGATGGCCCTTCTATTACCTTCTATTATCCCTCTCCCCACTCCTCTCCTGTTACTGTCAGTTTGTTCTTAAATTCAGTGTCTCTGGTTATATTTTGGTTGCTTGTTTGTTTTGTTGATTAGGTTCCACTTACAGATAAGATCATATAGTATTTCTTTTTCACCACCTTGCTTATTTTACTTAGTATAATGCTTTCCGGTTCCATCCCTGTTATTACAAAGGGTAGTAGCCCTTCCTTCCTTCCTTCCTTCCTTCCTTCCTTCCTTCCTTCCTTCCTTCCTTCCTTCCTTCCTTCCTTCCTTCCTTCCTTCCTTCCTTCCTCTCTCTCTCTTTCTTTTCTGCAGTCCAATATTCTAGTGATCCACTCATATACTGATGGGCAATTAGGTTGCTTCTAGCACTTGGCTAACTGTAAATGTGCTACTATGAACATTGGGGTGCATAGGTTCTTTTGAATTGGTGTTTCAGGGTTCTTAGGGTATATTCCTATATGTGGTATTGCTGGGTGAAAAGGCAGTTCCATTTTTAGTTTTCTGAAAAAATTTCATACAGATTTCCACACTGGCTGCACCAGTCTGTATTCCCACCAAGAGTGCACTAGGGTTCACTATTATCCACATGGTCTCCAACACTTGTTTGTTGATTTGTTTATGATGGCCATTGTCACTGGCATGAAGTGGTATCTCACTGCAGTTTTAATTAGCATTTCTCTGACAACTTGTGATGCTGAGCATTCTTTCATATGTCTCTGGGCCCTTTGTATGTCCTCCTTGGAGAAGTGTCTGTTCAGTTCCCGTACCCATTTTTTAATTGGATCATTTCTCTTCCTGAAGTGGAGGCATGTGAGTTCTTTTTTTAAAATTTTATTTAACTATTTTTCAAGTACAGTTTTCTGTTTATTTCTCCCATCTCATCCCATCCCGCTCAGTGCTCCCCACCTCCCTCTCATTTCCATCCCCCCTTAGTTATTGTCCCTGTGTCCTTTATACTTGTTCCTCTAAATCCCTCCTCTTTCTCCCCTTAAATTCCCTCCCCTCTCCCCGCTGTACCCCTGTTTTCTATTTCAGTGTCTTTGTTTTTATATATTTTGAAGTTCAAACTCTTGTCCGAGGTATCATTGGAAATATGTTTTCCCATATGGTTGGTTCTCTTTTCATTTTAATGCTGTTTTCTTTAGCCATGCAGAAACTTTTTATTTTTATAAGATCCCATTTGTTTATTCTTTCCTTTATGTCCCTTGCTGTAGAGGACCTATTGGTGAAAATATTGCTGTATGAGAATCTGAGATTTTCCTGCCTATGTTCTTTTCTAGGACTTCTTTGGTTTCATGAATTATACTTAAGTCTTTTATCAACCCTGAATTTATTTTTGTGTAAGTTGGTTATACAGTTTCTTTTTCTTTTCTTTTTTCTTTCTTTCTCTTTTTTTTTCCCATGTAGCTGTCCAGATCTCCCAACACCATTTGTTAAAAACTCTATTTTTACTCCATTTTATGCTGCTGCCTCCTTGGTCAAATATTGATTGACCAGAGAGACTTGGGTTTATTTCTGGGCTCTCTGTTCTGTTCCACTGATCTATGTGTCTGCTTTTATGCCAGTAGCATATCGTTTTAATTACAGTGTACTTGTAATCTATTTTGCTATCAAGTATTTTGATCCCTCCTACTTTGTTCTTCTTTCTCAAAATTGCTGTGGCTCTTCAGGGTCATTCATGGTTCCATATAAATTTTTGAAATATTTGTTTTATATCTGTTAGATATGTCACTGCTATTTCAGTAGGGATTGCACTGAATCTATAAATTGCTTTGGGTAGTATGGACATTTTGATGATATTAATTCTTCCAGTTCATGAACATGGTATATGTTTCCATTTGTGTCTTCCTAAATTTCTTTCTTCAGTATTGTGTAGTTTTTTTCATTTTTTAAAATTTATTTAATTATTGTTCAAGTACAGTGTTCTGTTTTTTACTCCCATCCCAGCCTACCACCCAAGTACTCCCCATCTACCTTCCATTTCCACCCCCCTTAGTTGTTGTCCATGTATCCTTTATGCTAATTCCTGTAAATCCTTCCCCTTTTTCCCCTGAAATTACCTCCCCTCTCCCCTCTGGTCACTGCCCCCTTGTTCTCTATTTCAGTGTCTTTGTTTTATTTTGCTTGTTTGTTTCTTTCATTGTTTAGCTTCCTGTTAAAGGTGAGATCATATGGTATTTGTCTTTCAACACCTGGCCTATTTCACTCAGCATAATACTTTCCAGTTCCATCCATGTTGTTGCAAAGGGTAGGAGCTCCTTCTATCTTTCTGCTGCACAGAATTCCACTGTGTATATGCACCATAGTTTTTTGATCCATTAATTTACTGACGGGCACCTAGGTTGCTTCCAACTCTTGGCTATTGTAAATTGTGCTGCTATGAACATTGTGGTGCATAGGTTCTTTGATATTGATGTTTTAGGATTCTTAGGATATAATCCCAGCAGTGGAATTGCTGGGTCAAAAGGCAGGTGGATTTTTATTTTTCTGAGAAAATTCCATACTGTTTTCCATAATGGTTGTACCAGTCTGCAATCCCACCAACAGTGAACTAAGGACCCCTTTTCCCCACACCCTTTCCAACATTTGTTGTTTGTTGCTTTGTTTATGATAGCCATCCTGACTGGTGTAAAGTGGTATCTCATTGTGGTTTTAATTTGCATCTCTCTGATAGCTAACGATATTGAGCATCTCTTCATGTGACTCTGGACCTTCTGTATGTCCTCCTTGGAGAAGTGTTTGTTCAAGTCCTTTTCCAATTTTTTAATTGGGTTGGGTGTCTTCTTAGAGTGGAGTCGTATAAGTTCTTTGTATATTTTGGAGATTAAACCTTTGTCTGAGGTATCATTGGCAAATATGTTTTCCCATACAGTTGGTTGTCTTGCTAATTTAATACTGTTTTCTTTAGCCATGCAGAAGCTTTTTATTTTGATGAGATCCCATTTGTTTATTCTTTCCTTTATATTCCTTGCTCTAGGGGACATATCAGTAAAAAAGTCGCTGCGTGAAACATCTGAGATTTTCTTGCCGATGTTCTCCTCTAGGACTTTAATGGTGTCATGGCTTACATTTAAGTCTTTTATTCACCTTGAATTTATTTTGGTGTATGGTGTAAGTTGGTGCTCAAGTTTCATTTTTTTGCATGTAGCTGTCCAGTTCTCCCAACACCATTTGTTGAAGAGGCTATCTTTACTCCATTTTATCTTACTGCCCCCTTTGTAGAACATTAATTGACTGTAGAGAGTTGGGTTGATTTCTGGGCTCTCTGTTCTGTTCCATTGGTCTATGTCCCTGTTTTTATGCCAGTACCAGGCTGTTTTCATTATAGTGGCCTTGTAATACAGTTTGATATCAGGTATTGTGATCCCTCCTACCTTGTTCTTCTTTCTCAAAATTGCAGCTGCTATTCAGGGTCGTTTATGGTTCCATATAAATTTTGGAACTGTTTGTTCTATATCTGTGAAGTATGTCATTGGTACTTTAATAGGTATTACATTGAATTTGTATATTGCTTTGGGTAGTATGGACATTTTGATGATGTTAATTCTTCCAATCCATGAACATGGTATGTGTTTCCATTTGTTTGTGTCTTCCTTGATTTGTTTCTTCAGTGTTGTGTAGTTTTCTGAGTACAGGTCTTTTATGTCCTTCGTTAGGTTTATTCCTAGATATTTTATCTTTCTTTTTGCTATACCGAATGGGATTTTTTCCTTGATTTCTGTTTCTGCTATTTCATTGTTGGTATACAAAAATGCCTTTGATTTCTGTATATTCACTTTGTATCCTGCTGTTTTGCCAAATTCATTAATTAGTTCGAGCAGTTTTTTGGTAGAGTCTATAGGATTTTCCATGTACACTATCATGTCATCTGCAAACAGTGACAGTTTTGTTTCCTCCTTTCCAATTTGGATGCCTTTTATTTCCTTTTTGTGCCTGATTGCTGTGGCCAAAACTTCCAAAATTATATTGAATAGAAGTGGTGAAAGTGGACATCCTTGTCTTGTTCTGGATCTTAGTGGAAAAGCTTTTAGTTTTTTCCCATTGAGTATGATATTGGCTGTAGGTCTCTCATATATGGCCTTTATTATATTGAGGAATGCTCTCTGTATTCCCACTTTGCTGAGTGTTTTTATCGTAAATGGGTGTTGCACCTTATCAAAAGCTTTTTCCACATCTATTAATATGATCTTGTGGTTTTTGTCTTTGCTTTTGTTTATATGATGTATTACATTTACTGATTTGGGAATATTGAGCCATCCTTGCATCCCTGGGATGAATCCCACTTGGTCATGGTGAATGATCTTTTTAATGTATTGTTGGATGTGGTTTGCCAATATTTTGTTGAGGATTTTAGCATCTATGTTCATCAGTGATATAGGCCTGAACTACTCTTTCTTTGTTGTGTCTTTATCTGATTTTGGAATTAGGATGATGCTGATTCTATAAAAGGTGTTTGGGAATATTCCATCATTTTGGATTTTTTGGAATAGTCTATGAAGAATGGAGGTTAGCTCTTCCTTAAATGCTTTGTAGAATTCTCCTGTAAAACCATCTGGTCCAGGGCTTTTGTGCTTCGGGAGATTTTTGATTACTGCTTCAATTTCATTTGCTGTTATTGGTCTATTCAGGCTTTCTGCTTCTTCTTTATTGAGTTTTGGAATATTATATTTTTCTAGAAATTTGCCCATTTCACCTATGTTTTCAACTTTCTTGGTATATAGTTCTTCATAATAATTTCTTACAATCCTCTGTATTTCTGTGTGGTCAGTTGTAATCTCTCCTCTTTCATTTCTGATTGTGTTTATTTGGGCTCTCTCTTCTTTTCTTGATGAGTCTGCTTAAAGGCTTGTCTATTTTGTTTATCTTTTAAAAAAACCAGCTCCTGGATTCATTGATTTTTAGAATTATATTTTTAGTCTGTATGTCATTTAATTCTGCTCTGATCTTGGTATTTCCTTCCTTCTACTTCCTCTGTGCTGTCTTTGTTGTTGTTCCTCAAGTACTTGTAGGCTTAGGGTTAGGTTGTTTGTTTAAAATGTTTCTATCTTTCTTAGGTAGACCTGTATTGCTATGAACTTCCCCCTCAGGACTGCCTTTGCTGTGTCCCATAAGTTTTGGGTTGTTGTGAGATCATTTTCATTTGTTTCCAGAAACTTTTTGATTTCTTCCCTAATTTCATTCTTGACCCATTCGTTGTTTAATAGCATGCTATTTAATCTCCATGATTTTGAATGTTTTGGGTCTTTTGTCTTGAGGTTGGTTTCTAGTTTCAGTCTCTTGTGGTCGGAGAAAATGCATGGGATGATTTCAATTTTCTTAAATTTGTTGAGGCTCATTTTGTGTCCAATCATGTGGTCTATCTTTGAAAATGTTCCATGTGATTTTGAAAACAATGTGTATTTAGCTTTTTGGGGATAAAGGGCTCTATATATATCAGTTAAGTCCATTTCATCTGGGTGTTGTTTAATGCTGCAATATCTTTGTTGATTTTTTGTTTGGAAGATCTGTCCATTTTTGACAGCGTGTGTTAAAATCCCCTACTATAATTGTGTTGTTGTCAATATCTTTCTTGAACTCCTCTAAGATTTTCTTTATATATTTGGGTGCTCCTATGTTGAGTGCATATATATTTATGATGTTAATGTCTTCTTGGTGGATTCTTCCCTTGAGTATTATGAAGTGATCTTCTGGGTCTCTTTTTATGGTCCTTTTTTTGACGTCTATTTTGTCTTATATGAGTATTGCTACCCCAGCTTTTTATCCTGGCCGTTTGCTTGGAAAACTTGTTTCCAGCCCCTCACTTTTAGTCTGTGATGGTCTTTTGTCCTGAGGTGGGTCTCTTGTTGGCAGTAAATGTGTGGATCATGCTTTCTTATTCATTCAGCTATTGAATGAATGTCTTTTGATTGGAGCATCTAGTCCATTTACGTTTAAGGATATTATTGATAGGTACTTAGTCATGGTCATTTTTATACCTGTGCTTGTCATTGTCTCTCTCTTTTCCTTCCTTTTTTAAAAGCAGACCTTTTAGTATTTCTTGCAGAGCTGGTTTGGTGGAGGTGTATTCTTTTAGACTTCCATTGTCTTGGAAGCTCTATATTTGACCTTCTATCTTGATTGAGAGCCTTGCTGGGTAAAGTAGCCTTGGTTGCAGGCCTCTGTTTCTCATTACTTGGAATATTTCTTGCCATTCTCTTCTGGCTTGGAGTGTTTCCATTGAGAAGTCAGTTGCTAACTTTACTGTGGCTCCCTTATAGGTTACTTCCTTTTCCTCCCTTGCTGCCTTTAAGATTCTCTCTATGTCTTGAAATTTTACCATTTTAATGATGATGTGCCTTGAAGTGGGCCTCTTTGGGTTCCTCTTGATTGATACTCTCTGTGTTTCCTGGATTTGTGTGACTTTTTCTCTCATCAAATTAGGGAAGTTTTCCATCATTACTTTTGCAAATAGATTTTCTATCCCTTGCTCTTCTTCTTCTCCTTCTGGTATCCCTATTATTCGGGTATTATTATGTTTTATATTGTCTTGTATTTCTTTTAATCCCTCTTCATTCTTTCTGAGCCTCTTTTCCTTTTCTTGCTCTTTCTGGGCATTTCTTTCTACTTTGTCCTCCAACCCACTTATCCGATCTTCTGCTTCATCGATCCTGCTTTCATACCTTCCACTATGTTCTTCAGCTCAGAAATTGTATTCTTCATTTCCTCTTGGCCCTTGCTGATAGTTTCTATTTTCTTTTTCATGTTGATATAGTTTGCAGTGAGTTCATTGTAGCTCTCCTTTAGTTTATGGTAGCTCATTGTGAGCTCTTTGAACTTCCTGATAACCAGTGGTTTGAATTAAATATCTGATAGTTGACTTGACTCTATTTCATCTAGCATTCTTTCTGAGGCTTCCTCCTTTCCTTTCATTTTTTTGTCTTCCCATTGTTTGTGAGACTCTTCTTGTTAGCTTCAGCTTCTTAAAGTGATTTCTTCTGGCTTCCTGGATTTATGGTGTGCACTTCTGTGGTATAATACCTGTGAGATTCAGTGGTGTAGTCTACTTGATCTCCCCAAATCACTGGTCTTGGACTATCCTTAACATTGGCTCTGGGTGTGTCTTTGGGTTTTTGTTGTTTCTGGGTCTTTTTGTGTGGGGGAGGTTTTTCCCACCAGCTGGTGAACTGATGGTCCCTCTGTCCCCTACCTGTTTTAATGTGCTGTGCTGGTGAGGGTGGGTTGCTTTGAAGCTAGTTCTGCATATACAAGGTTTTGAATATTCTGTTTTGCTCTTGTTCAGTTGTTTGCCCTGGGAAATTTCTCCGCCGTTTAATTGTATTTCCAGGTAGATATTGGGTTGAGGTTTGTGTGGTTTCTACTCTCTCCTTCACCTTCCTTTGTTGTTGGGTTTCCTCTTCCTTTGGGTATCCTGGTGTTCACCGCTTCTACCTATTCTTTTTGTTGTTGTTGTTGTTATCAGTTGGAGGGGAAGGCAAACTGGTTTATGACAGCAGGAGAGTATTCTATGATATTTACAGTAGCATCTGGTAGAGAAGAGATAGGCACTCCCTGGAGTATGTACAGCGACAACCATAATCTTCAACCCACCTAGCCACTTTTCAGAATGGGTGGAAGGAAGATAAGGTTCTTGTTGGGGAGGGGAGGCTTGTGATTTGGATCCAGAGAGTAGTGAGGTTGAGGGAGGTCAAATTCTGAGGTAAGGTGAGAATTAGGGATGGTAAATAGGTGTAGTGTGAGAGGGAACAGAGTCATCCACTGCAGTATTATTGTTCAAGCAACAATGTAGTGGGCTAAGATCGGGGGGGGGGGGGGTTAGTATTTACAACAGCATGCAACAACTATTATTTACAATAAAATTAGAGCACAACCATATGACAGAATCTATGATATACCAAGATTAGGGAATATTGGACTTTCAATAGTTTGCTAACTGGGCAAGGGGAAGTAAAGAACAGTAAATTAGCAATACACTATGGTTGAGGGGACAGCAGAAACCTGTAAAGTGGTACAATATATCCAGCCAAGGTAAAGAATACTATACAGAAAGAGGAGGAATACAGAGATACTATTAAAAGATGTAATAATAATGAAAAAATTCAAATATGTAGTAACTTGTAGTTTTTCTGTTATAGCAAAGTGAATTTTGTCTCTCTGTCTGTACTTTTGGGATGCCCCCTCTTTGAGTCCAACTCTGGTCTTTTTGCTGTTTCAAGTCTTTTGTCTCACTTGAGGGGGAGGGGGTTGAAAAGAAAGGAAAAAAGAGGCAGCAGAAGGGAGGAGAAAGTGGTAGGTTTGGAAAGAAAGAAAGAAGGAATAAAACAAGAAACAAGAAGAGAGAGGGTAAAAGTATTGAAAGATAAAACAATAATAAAGTTAAAAAATAAAAGATTATTTTAAAAAACACACAAAAAAACAAAAAACCTCTTGTTGGTTTCCATCTGGTCAAGCCTTTTCTCCTGTTCACACTAGCTGTAGCAGTCTGAGGGTTGATTAGTTCTGTCTTTCTCCCTTCTGGGTGAACTCAGCTGGTCTCAAAATACTCTCCTCAGCGCCCCACTGAGAGCAGATTTTCCCCAGGATTCACAGTCCTGGCCTGGGGTGTGGACATGCATCCCAACCAGGCTTCTCTGGTCCCACCAGCCTGGGCATGAACCCTTCCCAGTGCTATGTGGGATTGCAAAGGTGACTCTTGATTCTCCCAAGCTGGTGACCACAGATTCCACGTGTGATCAATGCTCTCTGATTTGCTTCTTCATACCCACTCCTCTCTCTGACATCCAAGCATAGATCTCTCCTGGCATTTTTCAAACTGTGCCCAGCTGGGTAGGGTGGGAGGGAGGGAGCTGATGACTGGCTCTCTCCCAGGGGACTTGCAGCCAGCCCTCTGCTCCCAGTTCCCAGAGCCCACAGCAGACCCAAAAGACCCGGCCCAGGCCTAGTGCAACAGGGGACACAAGGGTGACTCTCAATTGTCCCAAGCCGGAATCCACAGACTCCACATGTGATCAAAGCTCTCTGTTTTGCTTCTTCATACCTACTCCTCTCCCTGATACTCCAAGCAAACAAATCTCTCTTTGTGTTTTTTCAAACTGCGCCCAGCTGGGTAGGGAGGGAGCTGGTGACTGGCTCTCTCCCAAGGTCCTTGAGGCAGCCCTCGGTTCACAGAATCTGAGGCTCTCTCAGAGACTGAGGTGGACCAACCTGGGCCTGGGTACGGCTGGGCCCTGGCTCAGCCTGGCCCTGGCCCAGAGGAGGGCCTGCAGCCTCGGCACTGTTCCCTGGGACCTTGTTGACCTGTAGCTGTCTCTCCTCACCTTTTGGTCATTCAGAGTGCTCCAATTTCTGGAGTCCTACCTTCCTATATACTGGGTACCTGTTGGCTCTCCATTGTGCTCCTCTGCAGATCAGCTCAGTTTTTCTCTGGTGCATGGGGGGAAGCAAAATACTTTTTCCTACTCCTCTGCCATCTTCCCAAAAACACAGTATTGTGTAGTTTTTTTACCTCCTTGGGAAGGTTTATTCCTAGGTACTTTATTTTTCTTATTGCTATAGCAAATGGGATTCCGCCCCCCCCCCCCCAATTTCTGATTCTGATCTTTCATTGCTTGGGTATATCAATGCCTCTGACTTCTGAATACTGACTTTGAACCCTGCCGTTTTACCAAATTTGCTTATTAGGTCAAGTAGTTTTTTGGTAAAGTCTATAGAGTTTTCTATGTACACTATCATATCATCTGCACACAGTGACAGTTTTACTTCCTCCTTTCTGATTTGGATGCCTTTAATTTCTCTTTCTCATCTGATCATTGTGGCTAGGATGTTCAATACTATATTGAATACAAGAGGTGAAACTGGTCATCCTTGTCTTGATTCTGATCTCATGTGAAAACTTTTAGTTTTTTCCCATTGAGTATGATGTTGGCTGTACATTTCTCATATATAGCCTTTATCATGCTGAGGAATGCTCCCTCTACTCCCACTTTGCTGTGTGTTTTTATCATAAATGGGTGCTGTACTTTATTAAGTGCTTTTTCTGCACCTATTGATATGATTATGTGATTTTTGTCTTTCCTTGTTTATGTGATGTATTACACTTATTGATTTGTGAATGTTGTACCATCCTTGCATCAATGGGATCCCACTTTATCATGGTGTATGTTCTTTTTAATGTACTGCTGGATGCGGTTTGCCAATATATTGTTTAGGTTTTTAGCATCTATGACACCAGTGATATTGGCCTGTAGTTTTCTTTCTTTGTTTTGTCTTTATCTGTGTTTGGGATTAGGATGATGCTGGCTTCAGAGAAAGAGTTTGGGAGTCTTCCCTCTTCTTAGATTTTTTGAATAGTCTGAGAATAGATGTTAGCTCCTCCTTAAAATTTTGGTAATATTCTGTGAAATCATCAGGCCCAGAGATTTTGTGTGCTGGGAGTTTTTTGATTACTGCTTCAATTTCATCAACTGTTATTTTTCTATTTCTGCTTTCTTCTTTCTCTTCATTAAGTTATAGAAAATTATATTTTTCTAGAAATTTGTTCATTTCATCCTATTTTCAAATTTCTTGTTATATTGTTGTTTGTAGTAATTTGTTACAATCCTTTGTATCTCTGTGATATCATTTGTAATCTCTTTAATTTCTGATTTTGTTTATTTGGGTTCTCTCTTTTTTCTTGATGAGTCTATTTAAAGGCTTGTTGATTTTGTTTATCTTTTCAAAGAACCAACTCCTGGATGTATTGAATTTTTGGATTATTGTTTTAGAATCTATGTCATTTAATCTTGCTCTGATCTTGGTTATTTCTTTCCTTCTACTCATTCTGGGCTTTGTTTGTAATTGTTCCCCCAGTTCTTGTAGATGTAGAGTTAGTTCATTTATTTGAAATGTTTCGATCTTTTTTAGGTAAGACCACTACAAACCTTCCTCTCAGGACTGCCTTTGTTGTTTCCCATAGGTTTTGGACTGTTGTGTGTTCATTTTCATTTGTTGCCAGAAACTTTTTGATTCTTCCTTGATCTCATTCTTAACCCATTCATTGTTTAATAGCATGCTATTCAATCCCCATGAACTTGAGAGTTTTTTAATATTTTCCTTGAGGTTGGTTTCTAGTTTCAGTCCTTTTTGGTCTGAGAAATGCTTGCTATGATTTCGATTTTCTTGAATTTGTTGAGATTGGTTTTGTGTCCTGTTATGTGGTCTATCTTTGAAAATGTTCCATGTGCATCTGAAAAGAATGTGTACTTTGCTTCTTTGGGTGAAAGGTTCTATTTATTCCTGTCAAGTCCATTTGATCTAGGACATTGTTCAATGCCACAATATCTTTTTTGATATTTTGTTTGGAAGCTCTATCCATTTTTGACAGTTGGGTATTGAAATCCTCTATTTTAAGTGTGTTGCTGTCTACATTTTTCTTGAAGTTCTCCAATGTTTTCCTTATATATTTCAGTGTTCCTATATTGGGTGCATAATGTTTACAATATTTATATCTTCTTTATGGATTCTTCCCTCAAATATTATGAAGTATACTTTTGTGTCTTTTATGGATTTTTGAAGTCTATTTTGTCTGATATAAATATTGCTACTTCAGCTTTTTTTCCTGTCTATTTGCTTGGAATATTTTTTCAATTATTCACTTTCAGTCTGTGTTTGTTTTGTTATTTTCCCTGAGATGTGTCTCCTGTAGGCTGCATATGTGTGGGTCATATTCTCGTATCCATTCAGCTACCCTATGTCTTTTGATTGGAGCATTTAATCCATTAATATTTAAAGTTATTATTCATAGGTACTCATTCATTTCCCCCCTTTGTACCTGTGTTCCTCTCTCTCACTCTTTTCTTTCCTTGTCTTATAGCAGTTCCTTTAGCATATTTTGCAGTGCTGGTTTGGTAGAAGCGTATTCTTTCAGCTTTCTTCTGTCAGGGAAACTCATTTCACCTTCCATTTTAATTCAGAGCCTCACTGGGCAAAGTAGTCTTGGTTGCAAAGTTTTTCTTTTCATTATTTGTAATATTTTTTTGCCATTCTCTCCCAGCCTGAAGTGTATCTGTTGAGAAATAGCTGCTAGCCTTATCAGAACCCCCTTGTATGTTACTTCTGGTTTCTCCCTTGATGCTTTTAAGATTCTCTCTTTGGTCATGTGTCCTTTATACTTGTTCCTGTAAACCCTTCCCTTTTCCCCCCCAAAATTCCTTCCCCTCTCCACTCTGGTCATTGTCAGCCTGTTCTATATTTCAGTGTCTTTGGTTATATTTTGCTTGTTTGTTTATTTTGTTGATTAGGTTCCTGTTAAAGGTGAGATCATATGGGAGTGGAAACAGGAGGGAGATGAGAACTGGGGGTGGGCTGGGATGAGAGTAAAAGGCAAAAACTGTACTTGAACAACAATTAAAAATTAAATAATAATAAAATGAAAATGTAAAAAAAATTCTCTCTTTGTCTTTAAAACTTGGCATTTTAATTATGAAGTTTCTTAGAATAGGCCTCATTGGGTTCGTCTTAATTGGGACTCAGTGTGCTTCCTGAACTTGCAAGGCTTTTCCTTCTCCAGGTTTGGAAAGTTTTCTGGCATTATTTTTTTAAACAGGGTTTCTATTCCTTAGTTCTTTTCTTCTCCTTATGGTATTCCTATGATTCAAATGTTGTTGTGTTTTTTATTGTCTTGGAGTTCCCGTAAACTCTCTTCATATGTTTTGAGTCTTTTTTCCTGCAGCTGCTCTACCTGGGTGTTTCTTTCCACCTTGTCTTCCAGCTTACTAATTCATTCAGTCCTCTGCTCCATGCAGCCTGCTTGTAATTTCTTCTAGTGTTTTTTATTTTAATTTCAGAAATTGTAGTCTTCATTTCTTTCTGGTTCTTGTTTATAGTTTCTATTTCCTTTTTCAAACTATTTTAGTTCTTACTCGGTTCCTTTTAGTTGTCTCTGAGCTCCTTGAGTATTCTTATAACCATTCTTTTGACATCTGTATCTGATAGTTGGTTGTCTCCAATTCATTTAGTTCTTTTAGTGGGGAGACTTCCATTGTTTTTTTTTGCAGGTTCTTTCTTTGTCCCCCCCATTTTAGGTGAGTCTTTTTGTTTGTTTCTGTGCTTCCTGATGTTCTGCTTTGCTAGCTGTCTTTGTAGGGTAAACTTCTATGGTAGGAATTCTTGTGGTAGGAGTTCAGTGGGATTCAGTGGTGTGGTCTCTTTGATCTCATTGTCAAATCCACATATTCTAGGGTTGTCCTTTCTTCTGTTTGTGTGAGCTCTCTTGTTTTATTTGGTTTTTACCTTTGACAGTTCCTTTGTTGTTGGGTTCTCTTCTCCGGAAAGTTTACTGATGTTCACAACTCCTACCTTATCTTGTATGTGATCAGTAGCAGAGTGAAGGCATAATGGATTAAGGCAGTGGGAGAGTATTCTATGGCATTTAAAGTATCAAGAAGTAGAGAACAGTTAAGAGATCCTTTGGAGAAGTATAGCAATAACCATGATATTTCACCCAACTAACCACTTCTTATAAAATCTCAAAAACAGATAAAAGCCATATTAGAGGGGAGAAGGAATGTGAGCTATAGCCAGAAAATTTAGCATTTGTGTGAGGTTAGATGGTGAGATATAGTGAGAGTAAAGGATAGAAACTAGGCATAGCCTGCAAGAGAATAGGGTTAACCACAACAGTAATAAAGCTCAGGAAGATAGTGAAATGGGCCAAGACTAGGGAGGGGTGCTGTGTAGTATTTACAATAATATGGAACAATTATGTACAATAATTTTGAAACAACAATAATATGACAAGAAATATATGATCTGAATAAAAAGAATAGAAAGTAAAAGACCAAGAGTAGTGTGTTGTTGGAATGAGTGAAGTGAAAGAAGAAAAACTAAAATGCAATAGGAAAGAGAAAAGAAAGAAAACCAGTCAATGTAATTAAACAAATAAAACTAAACAGAAAGAAAATAAAAAATAGTAATCAAATAAAATAAATAAAAATATAAAAAATAAAAGTAAACAATAAAATACAAGTTCTATAGGATAGCAAAGTGAAATTTTTCTCAGTTTCTTAGTTGTTGGTGTTAGCCTTGTGATGCCCCTCTGGATCTGTTTCTGGTTCTGTCACAGCTCTAGGTCTTATTGTTTCACACTTGGGAAAAGAGAAAAAAGAAAGCCTACTGTTGAGTTTAAACCTGCTAAGGGAGTTCTGCTGGCCTTCCTGGATGCTGCAGGCAGAAGATGGCTGGGCTTCGCTTTTTTCCTTTCCTGTGGTTTTGTCAGGATGGAGGCTAGGTCTGGGCTACAATATTTACAGGTGCTTAGCTTCTAGCCCAGGCCTTCGGAGTGCTGCCAGGCCCCCACTATCCATCTGCACTAAGCTGGTGCCTTTAATCCACCACGTTGTTCTGCCTGTGAGGTGCCCTGATTAGGAGCAACTCACACTCCACCTCCTCCCTCTTTGCTGGCCTGAATGCTGCACACTCTCAAAGTCCCTACAGGGCAGTTTAATTCCCCTCTTAAATTAAGTCTCTCTGGGGACTGCTACCCCTCTGAGCCCCTGCTGCCCCACCTTGATCAGTCCATGAGGCTCCCTGATTTGGAGCAAATCATGCCCCTCCTCCTCCCTTTCTGCTGGCCCAGTCACTCTGAGAGTTCCTTAAAAAGCAGCTGAGAGCCTTTTTTTTTTTTTAGTAAATTCCTCTTGTTTGTGTCTGCCATTCTTAACAAGTGCTTGACTTTTCACACATCACAACTCTCTGCCTAGTCTGTAGACTCTCTGGGTCAGGGTCTACCACACTGCAACTCTTCTCCTCTCTCCAGATGTCACCTAGCTCCCCAATTTCTCGGGTAATGTCCTACCCAGAGACCACAGTCCCAGTGGGGGCATACTGTCTCTGTGCATCTCGTACTGCATCTTTATTCTCTTCAGAGACCAAGCATCCAGGTGTCTCCTGGTATGGTGCTGCCTTGCCTACTCTGGTAGAGGAGGGAGCTTCAGAGTTACAATCACTGATCTGGCTCTCCTCCAAAGCTCCTGTGCTAGCCACTGACCCTGGCACCAGGCGCCAGGCCCAGGACCACAGCAGCCTTGATCCCCACTCAGGTCCCAGAGACCTTACAGTCTCAACACAATCACCTTACCATCTGGCTTTCAATGTCCTCTACAATTTTGGCCTCCAAATTCCATAAAAGCTGGGATTCCATTGGCAGTTCACTCTGTTTTTCAGAAGATCAGCTAGGTGTCCCAGTTGGGTACATGAGCAAGTGGGTTCAGCTCCCACCTACCTCACTGCCATCTTCAGTCTCAGCTTCTCCTTTTTTTTTAATTGAGATTCTACATTTCTATGTATATATTTCTCTAAGTGTCTTTGAACATACCTGGGTGTTTACAGACCTGTACTCTTGAAAATTTCAGTTTCTATATTAGCTGGAACCACCCAACATGAAATAAAATATTAGCCATTACTCTGGGTTCTAATAACTTCTTACATTGTACACGCAGCATGAGATTCATAATAGCACTGAGCAGAAAACCAACAAGCCTAAAACCATATAGATGCATGGGGGCCCACACATGACTTTATTGGTCATGATTCTTTAGTTCCCAAGCTAAAAGCCTTGAAGTCTTCTCTGTGCCCTTCATCTTCTCTATCTAATTAATCAATTTTTCTAATCCTTTCTTTTCTAAAAATGCCTATTATATTCTTCTCTTCCATTCAGGTTGTCACTTTATTAGTTTAGGTCTTCAACTCATACCAAGAATCGGTCCATAAGCCTCCTAACTGGCTTCCCTGACTTCAGTATCATCTCATTCTGATATACCCTGCACACCTCTGCCATATCAATCAGTGTTCTCTCTTCCTAAGAAACTAGAGTGATTTATCAATGCATTTCAGATTAAGCCAAAAGTACTTATGGCCTTCATAGTCCTTCCATAATTCTGGTCCACATTTCTACCACTATTCTTTTCTTTTTGTATTGACTTATACATATATTTAAGTACTCAAATCTGAAGTATGCAACTCAATGATTTTTTGCATAGACACACACCCATGTTACCACTACCAGGTCAAGATATAGAATGTTTCTGATACCCCAGAAGTGCCAGCTTTTTAATGGGATTTATATCACTAAGCCAGACATCGCTTCTTTGCCTTCCTCCGACTAAAATCTCTTTTTGTCTTGCTTTCATGATCTGAATTCACCTGGAACAATCAGGATAAAGCCTTGACATTGGTAATGTCAACTCTGCCTTGGCCTCACTGAAGCACTGTGCTTTACCTTTGTCTCTTTGATTTTGACAGCAATCATTTGCTTCCTCTGCTGGATGATCTCTACCAACTCGTCACATTCTTCCATAAGTTTTGCCTCATGCATAGCAGTATTCACCTGTCAAGAAAGTCCAGAATGTTACACAGTGATTGCTGCCTTTGTCCCCTGCTGGCTCTCTGAAAGGTTTGAACTGACAGCTAAGCATGCACAACTCCTTCCATACCTCCCTCATAAGATCCACTCCTAGAAGAAGGGTAGAGATGATGATATTAATGATGCAAGGGCATTGAAGCACCACAGACAGGAAACTCTCTGGCTTCTGGTAGATCATGATGGTTAATGGAAGGCTAGGCAGAAGGACAGATGAGATGGGGCATGTTATTCGCACTGTGCAATTCCCTTTACTACAGCACCCTGTCCTCCTGCTGTTCTTTTGGAAAGAGGGTAAGGAAATTTAAGTATGTCATGGAAAGAGTATCCCTCTTCACAGGCTTCATAATATTAAGATAACATTACAACACATTTTTACTATCCTAACAAACATGTTTTCATCTTTCTTTATTCTCTTATAATTTTGAAACATGAATGTGCAGGTATATCTTCACATTAAATATGTGCATGTATAGGTGTATTTTCACACAGTTGTCATTATGTCTTAGTAGATATTTCTCACCTTGGGCTGTCACCTTTCTGTTTGGGACAATTGCTATGTCAAAGTATCTCCACTGCAAAATCAGGGTTGGGTTGGGAAAAAAAGCCACCATTGATTATTGTTTTTCCATGTACTTATTTTTCCTTATTACTATCCCCACTACTATTGACGTTAAATGATGTGAAGCTCCCAAAAGGGTTAAACAAAAGCAGAGGATTTTTGTGCTGCCCAAGTGTAAAGGGAAAAGAAGGGGAAATCAACTTGCATCTTTTAAGCACTTAATATGCCAACTGCTTTAGAGATCAATTATTTCATGTAATTATCATAACCATTTTACAATATAGAGTTATTTTTATTCCCATTTTGCAGATGGGGAAACTGAAACTCAGAGAATTTTAGTGACTTACTCAATATCATACACCTAGTAAGTGGTAAAACCAAAATTCAAACTGAGTTCTGTCAAGCGAGACCCCTGGGCGGGCTGGGTGGGCAGATGAGGTTCAGTTCCATTTCAGCAGTACACAGAGCAGTCACACAGGGAAGCATAATCATTTCAAGAGTCTATTCAAGGATCACTTGTGCAGAGCTCTAGGAGACTGAGGAACAGACAAAGGGTTACTTGAGAGCATCAAATCTCAAGGGCCTAGATGTGCTTCATTAGCAAGGTAGGGCTGCATTTCCAATTGCTAGCTCCTTTCAGAGGGTTCCTTTATATATTTAAGCCCAGAAAAATACCTGTCATTGGACTCTGCTGCCTCCTCTCTCATCCTTTAAAATTACTATTGGCCAATTTTCTGTTTATTTAACTGAAGTTAAATATGCTTGCTGAATTTCAACCTTATTTTATTTTATTTCCATTTTCTGGGGGGAATACTATAATGACAGCTTCCATTTATTCTGAATGAACAGTTGTACTTTGTCCATTATAATACTTCTCTGACTCTTCACCCTTTCCCTAAATTGGATACACCTTTCTTAGGAAATAATCTCACCCTTTCAAAGGAATTCCTACACATCTCTTCTAGATGAGAATAAAAGATTCATCTAGTCATCTTTGGCTCTCTGCTTGGAGTATCTGGAGACTTAGATCATTCTTATTTATAGTTTCTTTTTGAGGCTGCTGATAGTGTAGTATACAATGGTTTACTGTCTTGTTTCTTGTAAGTTTTTCCTTAGACTAACCTTTACATAACATTCACTATATGCCAGGTACTGTCCTAACCAGTTTACATGTACAGTCAGCCCTCCAATATCCACAGGTCCTGCACCCTTGAATTCAACCAACCACAGCTTGAAAATATTAGGAAAAAATGTTACATTGTTGCTGATACATACTATGTAGTTAGGCCTATGAATGTTGCATCTGTACTAAACATGTACAGACTGTTTTCTTGTTATTATTCCCTAACCAATACAGTATAATAACTATTTACATAGTAATTACATTGTATTAGGTATTATAAGTAATTGAGAGATATTTAAAGTATAGGGGAGATGTGTGTAGGTTATATGCAAATACAATGTCCTTTTATATATTATATGAGTCTTGAGTATCCACAGATTTTAGGATCTGCAAGGGATCCTGGAACAAACCCCCTACAGATACAACTTTACTAATTCTCTCGATCACCAAAACAACTCATTGAGGCAGATATCATTAGTCTCATTTTACAGGTGAGGAAGCCTGGTCACAGACTAAGTGACTTGTTCAAGGATGCACTCCAAGTAAGTGGCAGAGATGGGATTTGGACCCAGGGAATCTGACTGAAGTCCACGACTTTAACTGTTACACTATACTTCCACCTGAGTGGAGTGTAACAAAATTCCTACCTTCAGTTTTTGACAATTGTTACCTTTTTTGTATGATACATTATTATGTTATTCCATTCTCTTTAGTCAGACTACTTGTTGTCCCTTAGACTTCTTGTACCTCCATATCCTGTACCTTTGATTGAGGCCCTCCTTTCAATTAAGTCATTTCTCTAGTTGTTTACTGAACAAACTTCTACTTGTCTTTCCATGCCCTGCTTAAAGTTCATCACTTCTGCAACTATTTCTCACCTGCTTTGAAAACAATTGGTCCCTTATTATATTCCTATGATACTTTATATATAATTTGATTATACAATTTACTACCTTATACTATAGATATTTATTAGTTAAGCATGAGCTCTGGAGGTCAAAGATTGTGTGTTATTTGACAATATCACAAGGATAATGAGTGGTATATGATAGATGTTCAGTAAATATTTGTTGAATTGAATTAGAAGGGGAAAATACCTCACTGCTTGCTAGACATATTTGTGTGGTTACTCAAGTTACCCTAAACTCAGAGTGTGTAAAAATAAACTCACCATCTTCTTTCTAAGTCTGGTTTGCATCCTTGATTTTCACATTTTTGTTAATGTGACTGTCATTATTACAGTTATTCAGGTTTAGTTACCTGTGATTTCTACTTCTGTCTCATCTCCCACATAAATCCACAGGAGTCCCAAAGTCCTGCTTTACTTTTCAATTTCACTAAAGTTCTTCACTAAAGTCACTAAGGAGACAAAGCTTATCTTCCTGACAGGGGCACTGCCTCTGCCCCCTTTTACTTCACCCTGCTTGGCCCTGGGTGGATGACTGGTTAGCCAATGATGGGTAAGATTCCTCAAGGGAGAGATGACCCAAGACAGGCATGGTCATGAAGGGGCCTTCAGGAAAGGACTTAGGGGGCTATAGAAAAAGGGAATGATGGACCCTTGCCTCTCAGCTTTGACATAGCCTAAGTCCTCATTCTGTCTGCAAGAAGTCTCCTAATCTCTTGGCTGCCTTACTTCCCCCACCTGACTTAAGCCTGAAACAATGCCAGAGATATGTGTGGCCCTGTAGTGGAAAGGGAGGGTTCCCGTGGGCAATCAGGCCTAAGAAAGCATAAAATCCTGTGAAACCTGTTTTGCTAATACCCTCAATCTAAATGATGAGGGTCCTAGCATAGAATAAGTTTGTTTCCCCAAAGTTTTATAGCCCTTTAGCTATATGACCCTGACTCAGAATAAGTTCTCATAGTTCTTTGAATGTTGTCTATTGTTTGATCATTACTGCCTGACATGATTGATAAACTTTACCTGTATTCCTGTGCAAACTGAACCCAATAAAAGCCCATTGAGGAACAGACTCCTGGCTCTTCTCCTTTGAGAGACTGGCCACCTTTCTTCCCCAAGCAGATTGTGCATGTCTTGGTAGACTTACTCTCATCTGTGGTGGATGGAGGGCTCTGCGGGTGGAGCCCCCCCACACTATTTCATGCAACTTCAGTACTACTAGAGGCTATTTCAGTGACTGAGCTTAACAAGCAGCAGACAGATGAAGGCAGGTGGAGGAGGCTCTCAGGGTGCCTTTGGACTTTTTGCTGACTTGCCCTTGGGCCCAGCATAGGTAAAAGCCAGCCTTGGTGCACAGCTTCATCCTCCTGACAAAAACACAGGCACAAACTGTATACAACTTTGTAGCTCCAAAATGGTTTCCCAGGGCCAGTCAAAGGCAGCATTTGACATTGGTTTGCACCACACTCCCCCCCCCAAGAGGTCTCAGAAAAAACACAATCAGTGGCCAATTCCAGATAACATCAGAGCAGAATCCGATTAGCTTCACAAGCAGCATATCCAAAGGGAGATCTTGGCAGGCACTAGGTCTGATGAAGAGAATTCTGCTTCATGTGGTCAGGGCATACAGAAAAGCTTGTAGACTGTGGTCAGGATCAATCCTCACAGTCACTCAGCCTTAGGGTCAACACCACACACAAGTAGGCCAAAAGCAATGAAAACTGAATTACACCAGAAGGGGCCACAAAAAGGATATTCCTGAACCACTCAGGTTAGGTGATCAATGAGGCAGTGACACTGGATCCCATAGGACACCTACTACATAAGGCCAACAGACTAAGACTGGGAGTCATAGTATATCTATCTAATACATAGAAACAAACATAAAAAGGCAGCCAAAATAGGAAGACAAAGAAACCTGCCCCAAATAAAACAGGAGAAATCTAAAAAAAAAAGAGCTAAATGAGATGGAGGCAAGCTATCTACCAGATATAAAGTTTAAAAAATGGTTATAAGGCAGCAGAAGGAACTTAGTAAGAACCTCAACAAAGAGATAGCAGGCATAAAAAAGGACACAGGAGCCATAAAAAAGAACCAGTAAGAAATAAAGAATATAATATTTGAAATGAAGAATACACTGGAAGGAAGAAACACTAGGTTGGATGACGCAGAGGATTGTGTCAGTGATTTGGAAGACAACGTAGCAGAAAACGCACAGTCAGAACAGAAAATAAAAATTAGAAATCAATCACATGAAAACAAATAAAAAAAACACACAAAGACCTGTATGATAAATGATTAACTCATAGAATGAGTTAACAAAGAGATCAAGAAAGAAATCAAAAGATAACTTGAAACAAATGAAAATGAGAACATAGTAACCCAAAACTTATGGTCAGACACAATGAAAGCAGTCATAAGAGAGAAATTGTAGCATTACAGGGCTACCTCAAGAAACAAGAAAAATTTAAAATAAACAACCTAACTTTACATTTAAAGGAATTAGCAAAAGAACAATAAATGAGGTTTAAGGTGAGTAGAAGAAAGGAAATAATATAGATCAGAAAATAAAAGAACAAAATAGAGTCTTAAAAACAATACAAAAAAATCAATGAAACTGAGAGCTGGTACTTCAAAAAGATAAACAAGACTGACAAACTTTTAACAAGATATAACAAGAAAAAATAGACAGAACCCACATAAGTAAAATCAGAAGTTACTTCCAGCCAACATGGAGACATAGAAATGCTTTACTTCCTCACACAACCAAAAAGAAGACAACAACCAATTTAAAAACAAAAAATAACTAGGACTGCCAAAAAAATTGAACTGTATGGAAATTCAAACACCAAGAAGTTAAAGAAGAAACATTCATCCAGACTGGTAGGAGGGGTGGGGATGGGCAGGTGGGGCAGATAGTACACATGGCAAGGTGGCAGCTGGTGGACCAGGCAGGTGGTCCCACATTCATGTACAAATAAACTAGGAGGAACAACTGGGGAGCGAGGCAGACTGCACAGCCCAGGGTTTTGGCATGGGGAAATATAGCCTCAAAACCCTGCTGTAAAAACCTGTAGGGGTTGAGGCAGCGGGACAAATTGCCATTCTCACAGGAGAGTTTGGTGGAGGGGTCCACAAGGCCCTAGAACATACACAAGCCCACCCACCCAAAAAATAAGCACCAAAAGGGCACAATTTGCTTGTGGGTAGCAGGAGAAGTGACTAAAAGTGGGGTAAGAGCTCAGTAAGTGTCATTGTTCCCTCTCTGACCCCTTCTCCAGAGACAGTGGCAAAACATAGTGAAGTGTTGCCTAGCCCTGACGAAACCTAAGGCTCCACCCCTTACAATGTAACAGGTGCACTGGGACAAAGAAATATGGCCCAAATGAAAGAACAGAGAAAAGTTTCAGAAAAACTTCAACAAAGTGGTGAAGAGACAGCCAACCTATCAGATGCAGAGTCCAAAACACTGCTAATCAGGACCCACACAGAAATGATTGAGTATGATCGCAATATAAAGGACAAGTAAAGGCTATAAGAAGTAAAATAAAGAAATATATACAGGAATCCAACAGTGCAGGGAAGGAAACAGGAACTCAAAATCAATGATTTGGAACAGAAGAAAGAAATAAACATTCAGTTGGAATAGAATGAAGAAAGAAGAATTCCAAAAAATGAAGAGAGGCTGAGAAACCTCCAGGATATCTTTAAACAGTCCAACACCCAAAGCATACAGGCATCAGAAGGAGAAGAGGAAGAACAAGAAATTGAAAACTTATTTGAAAAAATAATGAAGAAAAATTTCCCCAATATGGTGAAGAAACTAGAACATGTAGGTCCAGGAAGCTCGGAGAGTTGCAAAGAATTTGGACCCAAGGAGAAACACACAAAGACACATCATAATTAAATTACCCAAGAATAGAGATGAGAGAATCTTTTTTTAAATATATTTTATTGATTATGCTATTACAATAGTCTCATTCCCTCCCTTCATTCCACTCCACCCTGCAAACCCCGTCCCATCCACATTTCCCCTCTTTAGTTCATGTCCATGGGTCATAAGTTTTTTAGCTTCTACATTTCCCATACCATTCTTGCCCTCTCCCTGTTTATTTTATATCTACACTCTATGCTACGTATTCTCTGTACCTTCTCCCCACTTCTCTTTCTCCCACTACCCTGTTGCTAACCCTTCATGTGATCTCCATTTTATGTTTCTATCCCTGTTCTAGTTGTTTCCTTAGTTTGCTTTTGTTTTAGGTGCAGTTGTTAATAACTGTGAGTTTGCTGTCTTTTTACTGTTCACATTTTTTATCTTCTTTTTCTTAGATAAGTCCCTTTAATATTTCATATAATAAGGCCTTGGTGATGATGAACTTCTTGAACTTAACCTTATCTGAGTAGTGCTTTATCTGCCCTTCCATTCTAAATGAAAACTTTGCTAAATAGAGTAATCTTACATGTAGGTCCTTGCCTTTCACAACTTGGAATACTGCTTTCCAGCCCCTTCTTGCCTGTAAGGTCTCTTTTCAGAAATCAGTTGAGAGTCTGATGGGAACTTCTTTGTAGGTGACTGTCCCCTTCTCTCTTGCTGCTTCTAGGATTCTCTACTTCATTTTAATCTTGGCTAATATAATTATGATGTGCCTTGATGTGTTCCTTCTTGGGTCCACCTTCTTTGGGACTCTCTGAGCTTCCTGCATTTCCTGGAAGTCTATTTCCTTTTCCATGTTGAGGGAGTTCTCCTTTATTATTTGTTCAAATAAGTTTTCCACTGGTGGCTGTTCCTCTTCCCCTTCTGGTACCCCTACAATTCGAATGTTGGGACATTTAAAGATGTCCTGGAGGTTTCTAAGCCACTCCTCATTTTTTTGAATTCTTGCTTTTTCATTCTTTTCTGTTTGCTTGTTTCTTTCTTCTGGTCCACTTCACTGATTTGCGTCCCAGTTTTCTTTCCATCACTATTGGATCCCTGAGCATTTTCCTTCATTTCACTTAGTGTAGCCTTCATTTTTAAATTTAATTTGCGACCAAATTCAACCAATTCTGTGAGCATCCTTATCACCACTGCTTTGAACTGTGCATGTGATAGGTTGGCTATCTCTTTGTCGCTTAGATGTATTGGCTCTGGGGCTTTGATCTGTTCTTCCGTTTGAGCCATTTTTTTTTTTGGTCTGGTCATGCCTGTTATGTAGTGAGGGTCAAGCCTTAGGTTTTCACCAGGGCAGGGCAACCCAGTTGTTGGGTTGTAACACTGTATGTGGGGGTGGGGTCAGAGAGGGAACAATGGCGTTTTCTCCCCTCTCTCAGATTTCAGTCCCCTCTGCTGCTTCCCACAAGCAAATTGGGCCCTTCTGGTGCTAGTTCCAGTGTGTGTGAGCTTTTGTACATTCTAGGATCCTGTGGGTCTCTCCAAGGAACTCTACGGTGGGGCTGGGAGTCTCTCCTGGCACCTCAACACCCACAAGTGTTTTCAATCAGTGCTTTTAGGCTTTATTTCCCAGCGCTGGAACCCTGGGTTGTGTGGTCTGTCTTGCTGCCCATTTTCGCCTGGTTTATCTGCACACGAATGTATGACCGTGATCAGCCAGCTGCCTTGCATGCCTCACTGGGTCTGCTCATTGCCTCCCTGTGCCCAGGGTCTGCCAGCCTCTACCTGTGCTCCCAGGTCCAGTAGCCACCACTTTTTCTTACCACAACCCCTCTCTGCTGGCTGCCCACTCCACCCCTCTTCCTGATCTGGATGAATGGTTGTCTGACTTCCATAGAGTTCAATTTTCTGTCAGTTCTGGTTAGTTTTTTTTCTAAATTTTTGTTTTCCTTAGTTTTGGTTGTGCAAGGAGGCACAGTGTGTCTACCAATGCCTCCATCTTGGCCAGAAGTCTCCGACATGAGAGAATCTTCAAAGCAGAAAAACAAAAGGAGTTCCCATGAGACTATCAGCTTATTTCTCAAAAGAAACCTTACAGGCAAAAAGAGGCTGGAAAGAAGTATTTTAAATCCTGAGAGGCAAGGACCTACATCCAAGATTACTCTTTCGAGAAAAGCCATCATTTAGAATGGAAGGGCAGATAAAGTGCTTCCCAGATAAGGTCAAGTTAAAGGAGTTCACCATCACCAAGCCTTATTATATGAAATATTCAAGGGACTCATCTAAGAAAAGATCAAAACTATGAACAGTAAAATGACAATGAACTCACAACTAGTAACCATTGAATTTAAAACAAAACCCAAAACAAACTAACCAAGCAACAGGAAAAGGAAAAGAATCACAGGAATGGAGATCAGATGGAAGGTTATTGGTAGGAAGGGGAAGTGGGGAGAATGGGGAAAAAGGCACAGGAGATGAAGCATCAATAGTAAGTACAAAATAGATAGGGGAGACCCCAAGTAGCTGCTGCAATTTTGAGAAAGAAGAGAAAAGTAGGAGGGATCACAATACCTGATACCAACCTGTATTACAAGGCCACTGTAATCAAAACAGCCTGGTACTGGCATAAAAACAGGCACATGAACTAGTGGAACAGACCAGAGAGCCAAGAAATAAACCCCAGTGTCTACAGTCAATTAATATTTGACAAAGGGGGCCACAACATAAAATGGAGTAAAGATAGCCTCTTCAACAAATGCTGTTGGGAGAACTGGACAGCTATGTGCAAAAAATGATACTCAAGCAACAACGTACACCATACACCAAAATAAATTCAAGGTGGATAAAACACTTAAATATAAACCGTAACATGATTAAAGTCCTAGAAAAGAACATTGGCAGGAAAATATCAGATATTTTATGCAGCAATATTTTTACTGATATGTCCTCTAGAGCAAGGGACATGAAGGAAAGAATAAACAAATGGGACCTCATCAAAATAAAAAGCTTCTGCATGGCTAAAGAAAACAGTATTAAAATAAAAAGAGAACCAACCAATGGGAAAACATAGTTGCTAATGATATCTCAGACAAGGGTTTGATCTCCAAAATATACAAAAAACTTACACAACTCCACTCTAAGAAGACAAGCAACCCAATTAAAAAATGGGCAAAGGACTTTCACAGACACTTCTCCAAGGAGGACATACAGAACATCCAGAGACACATGAAGAGAGGCTCAATATCGTTAGCTATCAGAGTGATACAAATTAAAACCACAGTGAGACAGCACTTCATACCAGTCAAAATGGCCATCATAAACAAAGCACCAAACAACAAGTGTTAGAGAGGTTGTGGAGAAAAGGGGACCCTAGTACTGTTGGTGGGATTGCAGACTGGTACAACCACTATGGAAAACAGTATGAAATTTTCTCAGAAAATCAAAAATGGATCTTCCTTTTGATCTGGCAATTCCACTGCTAGGTATATACTCTAAGAACCCTGAAACACCAATCCAAAAGAACCTATGCACCCTAATATTCATAGCAGTACAATTTACAATAGCCAAGTGCTGGAAGCAACCTAGGTGCTCATTAGTAAATGAATGGATCAAAAAACTGTGGTACATTTACACAATGGAATTCTATGCAGCAGAAAGAAAGGACTAGCTCCTGCCCTTTGCCACAGCTTGGATGAAAAGCATTATGCTAATCGAAATTAGCCAGGTGGTGAAAGACAAATACCATGTGATCTCACATTTAACAGGAACCTAAACAACAAAACAATCAAGCAAACAAAATATAACCAAAGATACTGAAATAGAGAATAGGCTGACCAGGATCAGAGGGGAGAGGGGAGGGAATTTCAGGGGAAAAGGGGAAGGGTTTACAGGAACAAGTATAAAAGACACATGGGCAAAAACTAGGGGGGTTGGAAATGGGAGGGAGAGGGGAGGGTTGGGTCAGTGGGCTGGGATGGGAGTAAAAGACGTACTTGAACAACAATTAAAATAAATAAGTAATTAAGTAAATAAATAAGTAAATAAAGTACAACATAGAGAATATTAATAATATCAATATCACAATTACTTCCTATGGTGACTAATGGGTAGTGGACTTTTTGTGGTGATCAGTTTGTAAGGTAGGTAAATATGAAATCCCACTATGTTCTACACCTGAAACTAATACAATATTGTATGTCAACTGTACATTAACTCAGAAGAGCTTTACATCTCAGAATAAAAATTACACATGAAACCAATAAAAAAGATTAAAGAAATTTGGTGTTTTGTTATAGCAGCAGACATAACAAATATATTTTAGGACAAACAAATACTGCATTTATACTAAAAAGTTACTTAGAGAAAATATGTTGTATATGTAAAAGTTTAAAAAACATTATACTAAGGCTTAGAAAAAATAGACAGGGGAGGTTGAGAATAGTATTTTCTTAGAAAATGGAAAAGCCAAAGAACTTATATGTATGACTCATGGACATGAACTAAGTGGGTGGGAGGAATGCTGGAGCAGGTTGCAGGGTGGAGGGAAATAAAGGGGAGGAGAAAATGCAACAACTGTAAGAACATAATCAATAAAATATACTTAAAATCATAAATTAAAGTAACTACTGACGTCAAAGAAATACAAAGGATTATAAAAAATATTATGAAGAGTCTATGCCAAAAAATTTGACAATCTGGACAAAAAGGATAAATTCCTAGAAACACAATCTTCCAAAGCTGAGCCAGCAAGAAACAGAGAATCTGGACTGATTACAACTAGTGAAATTGAAGCGGTAATCAAAAAACTCCTAACAAACAAAAGTCCTGGATGGGATAGCTTCACAGGTGAATTTTACCAAACATTTAAAGAAGAACTAACACATATTCTTTAAAAGTATTCTAAAAAAATCAAGAGGATGAAAGATTACCAAGCTCACTTTTTGAGGCCAGCATTATCCTAATTTCAAAATCGGATAAAGATACTGCAAACAAAGAAAATAACATGACAGGCTCTGGTCAAGATGGTGATGTAGGCAGATATGGCTCCCCTCTTAGCACAACCACATCAAAATTACAACTAAAATGTAGAACAACCATCACTCAGGAATGTCAGAAATCGAGATGAATGGAAGTCTGACAACACAGAATTGAAGAAACCACATTCATCCAGACTGCTAGGAGTGAAGATTTGGAATGGGATGACCCCACACCCACATGGATAAAAATTAAGGAGGAATATCTTGGGCGCAAGGCATCCCAAACAATACCAAGCCCCCCAACCAAGGATTCCAGTGCCAGGAACATACATCACAACTTCTGGATGTGAAAACCAGCAGGAACAGAGTTTTGGAGGAGAGTGCTGGAGCCCTAAGCAGTTTTTCTTGGGGAACCCATACACAGACTCACCTCCTCAGACTCACTCCCTCTGCACTCTAGCACTGGGGTGGCAGCTTGAAAGGCACCAGTGATATACAGCGAGAGACTGTAATGTCTGATATCTGGCCAAGCAGAGGCCACTGTCCCTTTGATGAGCCCTCTCCCCACAGAACCGGTAGACTGGTACCATATCTGAGACCATTAACCTGGCTAATGCCGAGTAACCCACCTTGGAGATCCACAGAAGCTCTACCCTACCCAATTTATGGGCCCACTCAAGCTTATTTTTCATAAGAATGGCTCCTCTTGGCTCCTAAACCCTATCAAAAAAGCAACAGCTGGCTTCAGTGAGCCCAGAAGCAGCCAGATTAAACTCAGCTTGGCCCACCCAAGCTTCTTTTCCATATTAATGGCTGGTCTTGGTTCATGCTTCACAACTTCCTAAATCCTATCAAACAAGCAACAGCTGGCCTTAGTAGGCTCCAGGCCTGGCATTAATAATAGCCAGCCTAGATTCACAGCTTGTCTCCACCTGGGAATCTCCAAGCCCAGATAAGTAGCAGAATTCTCAGATTGCTTTATAGCTCGGGCAGGATGGTCCTGGGAAAAACACAGGTGGGGGCTGACCATGGCCTCTACCACCTGGGACACCCCAAAGGCACTGCACCCAGTGGAGAGCTACAGACCATGTCAGAATACTACCACCTTGCCCCTGCACAGCTGATGCTCCATGGAGGGCAGAGGTCAGTGGTCAGTGGTAATAGCCAGTCCTTGCAAATAACTGGCCTGAGTTAATTCCTCCCATTGATATGCCAAAAGCAACCAAGGCTGAACTATAAGAGGAAGGTGTAATCAACCCATAGAAAGGGTGCACCTTGAGTACCCATCTTGGTTAATGGGGGGATGTACTACTGGACCCTACAGGACACCTACTACATTAGGCCACACTACTAAGACACGGAGTCACAGCAGCTCTGCCTAACACATAGAAACAAAGACTGGGAGGCTGCCAAATCCAGAAGACAAAGAAACATGGCCCAAATGAAAGAACAGAACAAAACTCCAGAAAAAGAGTTAAACAAAATGGAGATAAACAATCTATTATGTGCAGAGTTCAAAACACTGTTTATAAGGATGCTTAAGGAACTTAGTGAGGAACTCAACAGCATAAAAAAGAACCAGTCAGAAATGAAGGATACACTAACTGAAATAAAGAACAACTTACAAGGAAACGACAGTACAATGGATGAAGCCAAGAATCATATAAATGATTTGGAACATAGGGAAGGAAAAAGCAACCATGCAGAAGGACAAGAAAAAAAAAAGGATTTTAAAAAATGAGGATATTATAAGCAGCCTCTGGGACAACTTTAAAAGGTCCAATATTTGCCTCATGGGGTGCCAGAAGGATAAAAGAAAGAGCAAGAAACTGGAAATCTATCTGGAAAAATAGTGAAAGAAAACTTCCCTAATATGGTGAAGGAAATAGACATGCAAGTCCAGGAAGCACAGAGAATCCCAATTATGATGGATGCAAAGAGGCACATTCCAAGCAACATCTTAATTAAAATGTCAAAATTTAAATATAAACAGACAATCTTAAAAGCAAGAAAAGTTAGCTACCATAAGGTTGTCAGATGGGTGGAAGGAGGGGAAGAATGAGTAAATAGATGAGGGGATTAAGAAGTACAAATAGGTCTTTACAGGATAGCCATTGGGATGTAAAGTACAGTAGAAGAAATGGAATAGGCAAAGAACTTATATGCATGACCCATGGACATGAACAGTGGTGGGATAATTGCCTGAGGGAGAAGGGGATGTTGGGCAGAGGGGGGCAATTGGAAGAAAATCAGGACAAATATATTAGCATAATCAAGAAAATATAATTAAATGAAAGATCATTACAGGCCAATATCCCTGATAAACATAGATGCAAAATCCTCAACAAAATATTAGAGAACTTGAACTAGCAATGCATAAAAAAATTCATATAACATGATCAAGTAGGGGTGGAAGGTTAGTGAACTATCTGCAAATCAATAAATGTGATATACCATTAAATAAAATGAAAGATGAAAACCACACAATCATATCAATAGATGCATAAAAAGCACTTGATAACACTCAGCAGCCACTTATGATAAAAAACTCAGCACAGTGGGAATACAGGGAATACACCTCACTGTTAAAGTCCATATATGACAAACCCACAGCCAACATTACGCTCAATGGGAAAAATTTACAAGTGTTTCCCTTAATATCAGGAACAAAACAGGGATGCCCACTTCACCACTCTAGTTCAACATTGTACTGGAAGTCCTGGCCACAATCAGACAAGAAGAAGAAATAAAAGACATCTAAATTGGAAAGGAAGAAATAGCTGTCATTATCTGCTGATGACATGAAACTGTACAACAGTGGTCCTCAACTCTTTTGGCACCAGGAACCAGTTTTGTGGAAAACAATTTTTCCATGGACTGTGGTGTGGGTGGGTGGGAGAAAGGAGTATGAAGCATAGGCAGAAATGTGATGCTCACTCACCCACTCTGACAGGAAGTGGAGATCCTGAAGCAATGCTAGCTTCACTACTCACCCACTGCTCATCTCCTGTTGTATGGCCCCATTCCTATTATTAGGCCACAGACCAATAGGAATGTGCCCATCAGTAGATGAGTGGATAAAAATGCAGTGGTATACTTACACAATGGAATACTACTTGGTTGTAAAAAAAGAAGGAAATCTTAACCTTCATGGCAGCATGGATAGACATGAGGAGTATTGTACTAAGTGAAATAAGTCAGTCAGAAAAAGAAAAGTACTATATATTTTCACTTGTATGCAGAATATAATGAACAAAACACACAAACAAAAATAGAAACAGACTCACAGATACAAAAAAGAGACTGATAGCTGTTGGAATGGAGGGGGTTTGGGAGCTGGGTGAAAAAGGCGAGGGGATTAAGCAAAAGAAAACACTCATAGACACTGACAACAGCATGATGATTACCAGAGGAAAAAAGGTTGAGGGAAGTAGAAGATGGTAAAGTGGAGATAAATCATCATGAAAGGAGACTTGACTTTGGTGGTGAACACATAATACAGTATATAGATGATATATTATAGAATGTTACACCTGCAACTTATGTAATTTTATTAATCAATGTCCCCCCTATAAATTCAATAAAAATTTTAAAATAAATACATAAATTTTAGTTTATGAAAAAAATTGACACAATTGCCATTCAATTAATTTTTTGCAAAACCCATCTTAGGTGAACAGAGTTAAAAACATTTTATAAGCAAATGTTAAATTATTTTCCATTTTTATAATTGATAAAACTAACACATTAGGTAATTAAATAATATTATTCCCTTTTTAATGTTTTTAAATTTTTTTAAAGATAAAGTGGGTTGAGGCTTGGGGATAATTTAGGAGGCGATTGTAATGTGAATGTGGCCTAGCTAAGGAGACAACAGGAATAGAAAAGAAAGGTCAGACAGAAAACTGTACTTGAAAAATAATTAAATAAAATTAAAATAAATAAATAAAATACTTTAGTCTAAGTGTTAAAAAAAGAAAAAAGAAAAGAAAAGTCAAATATGAGAAGCACTTTGTTTCCTCAAAATCTTCAATTAGACATCAAGATCCTTGAGAAAAGTTTTTATGCCATTCTGTTTCCCCTGATGTCACAGGCACAATGACTTACACAACACTTAAATTTTTACTGATTGATCTAACAAACTAAAAAATCAATAAGCATGACAATCATTAGGAAATATACTATAATAAGTGTATTCTGTAGAAATAATATAGACTGAAGTGAGGGAGCTATGTTGGGGTTTGGACAGTTGCACTGGGTCAGATATAACAGCCAGGCACAACTAGGAGAACAGAGAGGAAAGTTGCCTGAATAGGCAAAATCCCAAACTAAAGGTATAACAGTGACATTAAAATCTTTCCGTGTCAAGAAATAGCCTGAAAGAGCAGGGTTCTTAAGTGTTTTCTGAACAGAAAACACTCCAGGGAAAAACTGTCTTCATGATGTGAATAAAACATCTGAAATTGCTTGGAAGGCACTTGAAAGCCCTGGTAGTTTCCTAGTCTGCAGTTTTCTCTGAAAATACTGTGCAGTATTTCACTTGCTTATTAACTCTTTGTTGAAAACAACTGGGGTTATCTTGATAAGCATTCTTGGTTGGTTAGTTTGTTGGTTGATTTGTAGAAGACTCCAGTGCCTTATTTGGCATTTGCTCTTTGGTTTGGGTAAGTGGATTTGACTAAATGGCTTAATTCTGTGGAAAAATCTATGCTCTCTGAAAATACTATAATGATAATCCAGGCAACCTACTTGTTTAAATCTCCCCACCCCCCAAAAGGCTTCTGGGGCAGTTTCTGATGCTTAAGACTGATTCTCAGAGGCAGTATTCCAAGGCCTTACAGGTGTGTCCAACCTGCAGCCCACAGGCCACATGTGGTCCAGGACAGCTGTGAATGCAGCCCAACACAAAACCATACATTTACTTAAAACATGAGATTTTTTGTGATTACAGTATGTGTAGCAGTGTACTTAATGTGTGGCCCAAGACAGCTCTTCTTCCAGTGTGGCCCAGAGATGCCAAAAGGTTGGACACCCTTGCTTAGCACTAGGTAACATAGGCAGTCCTATGAAGTCTCCTCCAGGACCTCTTCATTCTGTGCTCTTTTCTTTCTTCCTAAAGTCATCAAGACATTGACTCGTATGTTTCTTCCCAATTGCCCATCCTACTCTATTTCCTGAAGGTCTTTCCTACCTTCCAGCCCAAAGATTAAACCTAGAGTCAGGTCTAGTATTCCCCAATTTCCACTCTTTCCTGACACAGACATACATGTCTTTTGTTTGAAGGATTTTACTTCTAGTCACTACAAGATGCAAAGGTTTAAGAGATGGTAAAAAGTTATTTTAGCAATTGTTTCTATTCTGTACTGAAATGCAAATGGACTAGAGCTTTTTACCCTTCCTTCTTTTTAAAATTTATTTTAATGTATATTTTATTGATTATGCTATTAGCATTGTCCCATTTTTTTCTCCCCTTTATTCCCCTCCACTCTGCAACCCTTTCCACCAGCATTCCCACCCCGACCTTAGCTCATGTCCATAGGTCATACATATAAGTTCTTTGGCTTCTCCACTTCCTATACTATCCTTAACCTCCCCTTGTCTATTTTGTACCTACCATTTTATGCTTCTTATTTTCTGTACCTTTTCCCCCATTCTCCCTGCTCTGCCTCCCCACTGATAACCCTCCATGTGATCTCTATTTCTGTCATTTGGTTCCTGTTCCAGTTGTTTGCTTAGCTTGCTTTTGTTTTTAGGTTCAGTTGTTCATAGTTGTGAGTTTGTTGTTATCTTATTTGTTCACAGTTTTGATCATCTTTTTCTCAGATAAGTCCCTTTAACATTTCATATAATAATGGCTTAGTGATGATGAACACCTTTAACTTGACCTTATCTGGGAAGCACTTTATCTGCCCTTCCATTCTAAATGATAGCTTTGCTGGATAGAGTAATCTAGGTTCTTGCCTTCCATGACTTTGAATACTTCTTTCCAGCACTTCTTGCCTGTAAGGTCTCTTTTGAGAAACCAGCTGATAGTCTTATGGGAACTCCTTTGTAGGTAAGTATCTCCTTTTCTCTCGCTGCTTTTAAGATTCTCTCCTTATCTTTAATCTCAGGTAATGTAATTACGATGTGCCTTCATGTGTGCTTCCTTGGGTCCAACTTCTTTGGGACTCTCTGAGCTTCCTGTACTTGTATGTCTATCTCCTTCACTAAACAAGGAAAATTTTCTTTCATTATTTATTCAAATAAGTTTTCGATTTCTTGCTCTTCCTCTTCTCCCTCTGGCACCTTTATAATTGAGATGTTAGAATGTTAAAAGTTGTCCTGGAGGTTTATAAGCCTCTCCTCATTTTTTTGAATTCTTTTTTTAAATTTTATTTAGTTATTTTTCAAGTACAGTTTTTTTGTCTATTTCTCCCATCCCAGCCCCCCTGCCCCGTCTCCCCACCTCCCTCCCATTTCCCCCCCACCCAGTCCTCATCCTTTTTTTTGAATTCTTGTTTCTTCATTCTGTTCTGGTTGAATGTTGATTTCTTCTTTCTGCTCCAAATTGTTGATTTGAGTCATGGTTTCCTTTCCTTTACTGTTGGTTCCCTGTGTATTTTTCTTTATTTCACTTTGCATAGCCTTTATTTCCTTCTTTATGTTTTTTTTCCATAATCAGTGAGTTCTCTGAGCATCCTGATTACCAGTGTTTTGAACTCTCCATCTGCAAGGTTGGCTATTTCCATTTTGTTTAGTCCTTTTTCTGTTTTTTTCATCTTTCATTTTGGCCATATTTCTTTGTCTCCTCAATTTGGAAGCCTCCCTGTGTTTGTTTCTGTGTATTAGGTAGAGCTGGTTTGACTCCCTGACTTAGCACACCTGTTAAGTTTCATGGGGAGGAGCCTTAAGTATTCACCAGGTCAGGGCAACCTACTTCACTCTTTTGTGGTTCTGTGTGTGAAGAGGTCTTGGAGAGGTAAAATAACACTGCCTGGCTTCTGGAGGTTTTCCAGTAACTTGCCCTATTTCCAGTCACTTCACCCACTTCCTGTATGTGACTAGTGCCCTTCAAGCTGCTGCCCTGTTGGTTAAACTCAGAGTGTGTGGATTTGCCTACATTCTAAGTCTGTGCAGGCCCTTTAAGCAGCAAAAATCCTGTCGTTTCCTCTTCCACCCCAACCCTCCCTAATTTTTGCAGCGAGAAGTAATGGGGTTTCATCTTCCCAGTGCTGGCACCCTTGGCTGTGCATTCTGGCCTGGGGCTGGGATCACTTGCTTGCTCCCAGGGTATCCCTCCTGATTTTTATCTACCACATGTAAATGTGGGACCATCCATTCCACCACTGCTGCCACCTCTCCACCCCACACTGTGTCTGCTGCTGTCTGCGACTCTGCCCCCCTGACCCATCTGGATGAACATGACTTCTTTAAATTCTTGGTTGTCTGACTTCCATACAACTCAATTTTCAGACAGTTTTGGGTGTTATTTGTTTTGAGATCTGGTTGGAATTCCTTCTATGTTTGCGTGAGGAGGTTAAGCTTGTCTGCTTATGCCTCCATCTTTGCTGGAAGTCCCCTTCCTCTGAAAAAAAACTGAGTAGAGCAGGTGTGAACTCATCTGTGGTCTCAAAGGCCATGTATATGTCTAATGAAGAAATAAATACTGTTGTTTCATAATGATAAAAATAGAAGACTCAATCAACACCACGCACCCTTTCCACTGTAATTACTTACCCTTAAAATTGTATCTTTGGAAATGTATGTTCTTTATAAAAATGCAGATCTCTGTAAAGCACTTTTCATTCATTCATGAAAGATTATAGATTTCGGTGTCCCAGAAAACAAGTTTTAAAGGAGATATTGGAGGGAAGAAACAATATCACTGGACAATCATCACTGGGCAAAACAAAGAGAGTAAAAATGTTGGGGAATGCAAGGAAGGGAGCCCCAGGAATTGTGGAGGGAACTCCTTAAGGACAAGGTAGGGGATATTTAATTGCATAATCAAAACTACTTCTGATTTCTTTTTCCTCCTCTTTTGAAGCAACCCAGGCTACAAAGACTCAACAGTCTTATTTGAAACAGGAGTGCTAGGCTTACTGGATGATATCTGTCAGCTTTGTTGACTCAAACCATAATATAGCACAAGTTCCTCCTCTCAACAACTGCCTGGCATCCAAAATATTTTTTCTTAGAGAAAAGACCCCCCCCCCAAAAAAAAGCTAGGTGTAAGTGACTGAATTCATAGCATTTTGCAACAGCATGGTAGAAATGGTAGAAGAAGATATAGGAAAGCCTCCATCTGCTCCCTTGTACATTTCTGGTAGGAGTGTAAATTACCTTGGAGAACAGAGATTGTTGACAATATATATTAATACTTTTTAAAATGTGCCTTTGCTTTAAACTGTCAGTTGCACTTCTAGGAAACCAATATTCTCAGAAATAGGATAAATGATAAAATTAAAAGATAAAAAGATATAATGTGAAACCAACTGATTAAGCAGATTTCACACACACAAAAGCAAGGATATAGAGGATTTGAAAACGACTATCAATAAAACAGTGTACTAGTTATATATAGAACATTGTACCCAATAGAAAATACAGTTGACACATAAATGACATGGGCTGGAACTACATTAATCTAGTTAAACACAGATTGTTTTCAATAAATATTGTAAATATTTTCCATTTCCATCCATGCTGTTGCAAAGGGTTGGAACTCCTTCTTTCTTTCTGCTGTATGGTATTCCATTGTCTAAATGTACCATAGTTTGTTTGTTTATTTATTTATTCATTCATTCATTTATTTAAAAATTTTAATTGTTGTTCAAGGACAGTTTTCTGTCTTTAACTCCCATCCCAGCGCACCCCGAGCCCTCCCCACCTCCCTCCTATTTCCACCCCCCCCAATTTTTGTCCATGTGTCCTTTATATTTGTTCTTGTAAACCCTTCCCTGTTTCCCCTGAAAATCCCTCCCTTCTCCCCTCTGGTCACTGTCAGCCTGTTCTCTATTTCAGTGTCTTTTGTTATATTTTGCTTGTTTGTTTTGTTGTTTAGGTTCATGTTAAAGGTGAGATCATATGGCATTTGTCTTTCATCCCCTGGCTTATTGCAATTAGCATAATGCTTTCCAGTTCCATCCAGTAAATGAATGGATCAAAAACTATGGTACATTTATACAATGGAATTCTATGCAGCAGAAAGAAGGAAGGAGCTCCTACCCTTTGAGACAGCATGGATGGAACTGGGCTGGGGCTTTTCCTTATAATTTTAAAGAACATTTTCTTTTTTCTCACTTTATTATAAGAATACCATATATAATATATATAACATAGAAAAGATATGCTAATGGATGGTTTATGGTATCAGTAAGGCTTCCAGTCAACAGTAGGCTATTAGCAGTTAAGTCTTGGGGCAATCAAGTTATACATGGATTTTTAACTGAACAGGCAGTCAGTGCCCCTTAATCACTGTGGTGCCCAGGAAAGTTTACACCCTTCTCTTCTATTCATGGAACACTGACAAGTTGATCATGTACTCAGGTAAAGAATGACATACTACTGATGCATTTTGTCTACCATCTCTGGTCATAATTCTGAAAAAAAGGGAAAGAAATAAAAAATATGAATCCCTATATCCTTATTCACTTGGAATTTTAGAAACATACTTTTAAATAATTTTGAAATAAATCAAAATTAAAAACTAAAATTCTTAATTTTATAGAAAATAATGAAAAGGCACACAATAATAAAATGTATAGGATATACTCAAAGCTTTATTGAGGAAAATGTCTAAAGATTAAAAATTAATTAATTAATTTTTCAACTTAAGAAACTGAGAAAAGAAAATAAAAGAATTCAGAAGGAAGAATTTCATTTTTAAAAAGCTGAAATTAATAAACTCAAAATGAAACAATCAAATAATAATTAAAATTAAAAGTGGGTTCTTTGAAAAGTCTGGTTAAGTGAAAGGAGAGAAAACAAGACAACACACAAAAAACATGATACTAACAATGGAAGAGGAGACACACTCATAGATACAGACAATAGTGTGTGGGTAAACAATAAAAATGGGACCTCAAAAAAAGCCACTATTGGTAGTGCTTGCTGACTTTCATTGTGTAAAAACTCCCACTGCGGTGGACTTTAAGCTAACAATGTGTAAGTCACTAAAACCAAAGATAGGAAGAAATGTGCCAAGTAGTGAGCCAGCTCCAGCATACCACTTGGTAATATAAAAATAATTATATAGGAATATTACGTGCAACTTATGTCACACAGTTGAAAAATCTATTAAGTACACCTAATTTTATCCCCTACCCCAAAGTAAAAAAACCTCAAGACACTGACAACTTTAGTCCAGATTGGAAAGGTGATTAAATATGTGTAATTTTTAAAGACTCCAAGTTCAAACGATTTTAAAGATCAGTTCCATAAACTCTTTAAAGAACAGATCATTCCCATGGTGTTTAAACTATTCAAGACCACAAAGGAAGATAAAAAGATCCCCAAAACATTTAGTGACTCTAGTATAACCACAATGCCAGAACCTTAAGAAAGATATCAGAAATAGTAAGAATACTGATTGATTTTACTTTTGAATACACACACAAAAATTTAAATAAAATAGAAAATGAAATTAAAAATGGCAACAAAGGAATAAAATACTATAACCAAACAGGGTTTATTCCAGAAGTAAAAGAATAATACAACATTAGAAAATATATTAACATATGGTGCTATGATACATTCTAACAGGATTTTAAACAAAATTTAGCAGGCAATCCAAATAAAAACTATAAAGAAAGACAACACTTAAATATAATTAAAAAAGGAATAGCAAACATCATGCTAAATAGAGAAAATGCTAAAGTCCTTCTGAGATCAGGAACAACAAAAAGATGTCTGATATCACCACTATTATTAAACAGTGTTTTTAATGTTTTAGCTGAGGCAATATTTAAGAAAATTAAATAATTGGTATAAATATTGGTAAAGAAGAGATATAAGTACTTCAAATACACCTCAGAGACTCTACTCTTTTTATCTAAAATTATTAATTTGATAAGATTATTATATACAAGATAATATATAAAATCAACAGCTTGTCTCTATATGATTTTTAAAATGAAAATAGAAAAGTAACTCATTCACAACAGAGAAAAGACCATAAAATACATAAGGGAAAACTTAATAAGAAGGGTATCTATTTGAAAAAGAAAATAAAATACTAAAGAGTAGTTCCCAAAACTAGAACCTTACAAAAATGTAGAGATATAGCATGCTTTTATTAGGGAAGATGTAACATCATTTCTTCCCAAAATAAATATATAACTGTAATACAATGATAATCACAATCCAAATTCAGTATATTTTGTAACTGGATAAAATTATTTTAAATTTCAAGTTCTGGCCAAGATGGAGGCGTAAGTAGAGACCCTTTACTTCCACGCACAACCAAAAGGAGGACAAGGACCAATCTGAAATCAATAAACAACCAAAGGTGCCAGAAAATCAAACTGCATAGAACTCCAACAACTAAGGAATTAAAGAAAAAGTCAACCAGAACAACTAGACCTGTAAGGTTGTGAGACTGGGCAAGCTGACTCAGAAAAACCATGGTGATGCACAGACATTGGGAACTGGGCAGCCAGCCCCAGGGGGCTGCGTGGGAGGGGCTCACTTAAGTGGACTTAGAGCTGACCGTTTGCTATGGCCAGGGTTGCTGTGGTAGGAAAAGCTCCCAGTCTCACAGGAGAGTCTGAGAGTCCATTGAAAAGAGAGCTAGAGATGAGCAGGTGAACCACATTGTTCCCTCTATGGCCCCTTACTCACAGGCATTGCCACTGTGCAGCAAAGAGGGTTGCCCTGCCCTGGTGAATACCTAAGGTATACCTAAGGCTCCGCCCCCTTACAACCTATCAGCTGCACCAAGACAAAGAAATAGGGCCCAAATGAAAGAACAGAGTAGAGCCTAGAAAGAGAGCTAAGTGATGAGGAGATTGCCAACATATCTGATGGAGAATTTAAAGCCCTGGTAATCAAAATGCTCACAGATCTGATTGAGCTTGGTTGAAAAATTAGGTGAGAGGAGAAGTACTGGGAATGGGCTAAGTTGTGGAATTTTCTTTCTGTCCTGGTAAGTGGTAAACAGCTTATTCATTGGGCCTACATGAACTTCTCAATAATCATTCCTTCAAAGGACATGAGTCCACCATCAATAGTAACAATGTAGCTACACTTTATATAATTTGCAGTCATTGTAGTATTATATTTATTATTTATATTCTGTTTAAATGTGATAAGATTAACTACACTTTCAACAGTAAATCTTTCACTGCCAAACTATTTTGTGTCTGTTAAGAAAATCTTGCATTGCATAGAGACTGCTTTGACCTTACAACAGGGTCATGTACAGCCCTAGAAAGGAGATCCAGCAAGGTAGTCTCAGGAATGCAGTGCATGTCCCACAATATACTGACTGTATAGCTGGGGTCAGGATAGATACCTTGAGATTCCCAATATATTTCCAACCCTCACTTGGGTCTCATGGCACAAGAATAATGTGAGCAAATAAGTACCTTAATAGTGGGTACTACTGCTTCCTTCTGTAAACTCTACCAGTAGCCCTCTCCTCTTCTCCCTACCCCATGAAAGTTTGTTAGGACAGAGAGCAGCTCTTTCCTGTTTCTCTTTTGCTCTCCTCCAGAATTCACATCCCTATCTCATACCCCTTACATGGGATGGCTCAGGAACCACTGGTAATGTACAAGAGACATCCAAGTGGTATGTACCTTAGCTTTACAAAAGGAAGTGTAATGATGTGTTTACGGGTACAGGCTCTGGAGTTAAAATGCCTGAATTCAAATTCCCACTGTGTTACTTAGTAGCATGACCTTAACAAATCACTTCAAGCTCTTTTCATTTCAATGCCTTTATCTGTAAAGCAGGAATAATAACAGTATTTACCTAATAGACTTGTTGTGAAGATTAAATGGGTTAACAGATATAAAGTGCTTACCTAGAACATGGGAAATGTTCATCAAGCATTACTTAATCTTTATGAAGATAATATCTAAAAGGTCAATTATTTCCACTAATGAATAATTTACATCTGATATCCAAACTTTTAAATGCACAGTTCCTTAGTAATCTCATAGAATACTCCACAGTCTTCCACTTATTTTTGGCAGGTAAGTTTGTCAGCGTATTCCGAATGAAAAACAATTGTATTAATCTGTCCTACATCTTCTTATTGTATATATTCTCTTGGATGCTGATGACTCACAAGTCTTCACCCTTTTCCCAGACCTCTCTCCTGACTTCCAGGTCCAGCCAGTCAGCCGCCTACTATGCATTTCCAACCTGACTCTCTGACCCACAGCACAACAAACCTCACATATCTAAAAAGAATTCCATCTATATTTGCTAACCTAGTTCAAAGCAACATCCATTTAGTTACCCAAGCCAGAAACCTGTGGATGATCCTACCATTTTCTCACCTCTTCACCCATTGCATCTAACTGATCACCAGGAAAAACTGATTCTACCTCTTGGAAGTGTTTTGAATTTATCCCCTCCTTCCTAACACTATTGCCACTGCCTTAAGCTGGGCCTTGGTCTTTCCCACCTAAATGGTCTCTTTGCTTTCACTTTTGCCCCTTGACCCTTGCTCCATAAGCCTCCATTCAGGATTAGCAGAGCAATCCTGAAAGGCAGATCTTATCCACCTGCTTTAAATCCTTCTATGGCTTCCTGGAGTTTTCAGGATAAAGTCCAAACACCTATACATGTTACACAAGGCCTTTCATTATGTAGGCCCTAACTACTTCTCCACACTCAGCTCCTGAAACAATTCTCACATTTCACATTCTGGCTGAGCCAAAGTTCTGGTAGTTCCCTGAATATCTATATGCTGTTTACCCTTCTGTATTCTTGCATGTGGTCCCCTTCATTCATTTATCTAATTTTTTGTTGGTTAAAGTATACTTTTATTTCAAATTAACTCTATTTTAAAATCCATTATTGTCTTTCCCAAGTCCCTCAAGCAGACTGAGGTATTTTTTCTCTGTGCTAGCTTGTAATGTTGCACTTACCTTCATTATAATAATTATCACTTCACATTATGTTTTCCATTTTACCTGTCAGGTAAGTTCTTTGGGGGCAGGGACCATTTCTATTTATCTCTTTATACCCAGTGTATGTATGTTCAGGGTTTAGAGTACCATTTTGCCTGTAGAATTTGCTCATTTCTACCTCCACTAATATGTCTACTCTCTGTCTCAGCAGATAGAATAATTTATTTTCCTCCTTCAACATTTGACTAAAATGAATTTTCTTTATTAAATTTTTCCTGACTGCATTTACTTCATTCTAATCACTCCTTTATTTCATCATGTCCTCAGTACTTGGAGAAGACTCCTCCAAAAAACATTTGTACTTTAATAATTTAGATTTTATTCTTTCTTTTAGCTGAACATCTCTAAAATATTTAAGGATTAACTGCTGATATCATCTATTAGCTGTGTTTTTTTAATTAATTTCTGTTAAAACACCTATTTTTATGCTTGGAAAAGCAGATAGCCCCGATTCTTGCTTTTCCCAAAACAAATCCCCTTTCAAAGAGTAATAGGAGCATAAAGGAGAGAACACCAAGTCACTTACAGTTTGAATGCTAAGAGAAAGACTTCTGAAAATTATTGAAGCTAAGACCTGGTAGCAAGAGAGAAACCTGAAATTTCCCGAACTACAGAAAGCTTCTCCTTCTCATACACTTCATCTTTTTTTCTTTCTTTTCTCTGTTAATGCTAAAGAGCAATGTCACCCAGCTCCTTAAAAGGCTTGAGAGGACACAGAAAGAAATTTATCTGCCCACAGATGGACAGAGTTTCTGGGATGGACTAACCTGTGATACTATAGCAGTTTTGGAGGGGTGGAAAACAGGTGAGACACACTTATCCAGGAAAGTGCTTTACTATACTCAAGTGCCCTAAAAGTTAACAACAAGGCTAAATAAGTGAAAATAGAAGAGCTATGCTACATTTGTTTGTACTCAATGCTGTACTACATATTACTTTATAAATACTCTTCTTTCTTGCTAGACACTGCATCTTCCTTAGCTAGGCTAAAAGTTCCTGGAGGCCATCTAAAATGTTTCTTTTGGCCCTGGCTGGTATGGCTTAGTGGACTGAGTGCTGGCCTGCAAATTAAAGTGTTACTGGTTTGATTCCCACTCAGGGTATATGTATGGATTGCCAGCCTGGTCCATAGTAGGGGGCATGCGAGAGGCAACCACACATTGATGTTTCTCTTCCTCCCTTCCTCTTTCTCTCACAATAAATAAGTAAATAATATTTTATGTATTCTTTTTTAAAAGATTTTATGTATTTATTGTGAGTGCGGAAGGGAGGAAAAAAGAGAGGGAGAGAAACATCAATATGTGGTTGCCTCCCATGTGCCCCCTACTGGGGTCCTGGCCCACAGCCCAAGCATGTGCCCTGACTGGGAATCGAACTGGCAACACTTTGATTCACAGGCCAGCACTCAATTCACTGAGCCACACTAGCTAGGGCATAAAAATTCTTTTAAAAAAAGAATCTGAAAAACGTTTCTTTTGTAGCCCTCAAATTGCTCACTGCAATAAGTCATAATGTTTGCTCAAGAAATGTTGACTGACTGATTATAAAATATTTAACTATTTTTCTTCCCCTCAGTATTTTCAGGATTGCTAATTATTTACAAAACTGTACAGTCTTGGAAGCCAAAAGGAAACAGTCATTTGTTAGTATACATTTTGCTTTGGCTATGCATTAAACAGCCAAACATGCATTAAACATGTGTTTCCTTTGGAAATGTAAATAAAAGATGCCTGATGAGACAGAACAAAGAACTACAAATAGAGATCAAGTGGCCAAAGTCACAAGGTCAAAGCATGACCTTCTGTAACTAGATTAATGGAGTCGTGGTTCTGCCTTAACCTCCCTCCCATGCTCTCCAGCCCGAAAAGAAAAATTTCCAACTGCTTATCCACTAAATTCTGAAAGCTGGGAAGCATCTAAAACAGGCTGCATTACCAAAGACCTCAGCCAATAAATCTGTACTGATCCTAATCTTTGTTTCTGTAATAATAGGAAGACTGCTGCTTTGTTTCTTTTCTAAGCAGAATAGAAAACAACAAAAAAGAACCAGGATAAGGAAGCAGTATTTACAGCTCTTTTATGAAAAGTCAATCTGTGACAAAAACATTTGCAGACAATATGGAAGGGGAAAAGGTTTGGCAGAAAAATGGCCTCTTACAGTTTTCTCAGAAGTGACTTAGCCAGTATCCTCCACCCCCACCCTTTTCACATTGTGAAATGCCTGGTTTACAGTATGAATACAATAATTGCTATAACAAGTATGGATTAGATAAATTGAAACACTTTCAAATCACCCTTCAGTGTCTGGCTCTCATGAAGAACAGTATATTATTTACTTCATTTATTAAGTATTTATAAGCATTTATGAAGTCTCTAGCAGTTTTTAAACTGCATTTCTAATGCTGGGGCTTGTTCTGAAGCCTTCTAAACACACAAGCTCTGTGCTGACTGAGTATAATAAGTACCCTGGATTCGCTCTATTATTATGGGGAAGTTTAGGGCACATCCCTAAACTTTCAGAAGGGATGATGTCATAGAGGACAGCCATGGTCTTCCATAAGCCAATTTGTAAGGCCACTATGAAAGACAGAATCTCAAACTGAAGTTAACTCCCCAAATATAACCTCACCCTTGATACATAATGTTGTGTTTCATGATTCTTTCCCAATTGTTAACATTTTAATTCCATTGTCTATATTTCCTGCTCATGTGTATCCACATCAGAGTGGATTTGGGTATCATATAAGCCCTCCAATATGAATACTGTGTTTATGCAATTTTTCTTTGTACATAGTACAATGCCATACATAGCTATTGGTAAAAGGTGACCTTTGTGTGCCAGAGCAAACAAAAACCTACAGGATGAGTTTAATAAGCATCCCTAAGGGAGCCTCTTAAACACCTCCATTTTTTTCATGATGGGGCTGCCCTTCCCCCCTACTTCATTTACATTTATAAGCACTAGTTTCATCCTTTAGAGGCTAAGCAGAAATACTAACTTCAGAAAGGTTGTGTTAAAATATCACCTGTTACCTAGAGGGCAAGAATGAGAACTCCTCTATTAACATAATGGCACATTGTTTTATGAGAATAGCTCCTTGCCACTTGAAAAGAGAAGGGCCCTCAATATAAAGGTCTGATTGGCTCAATGGGCTGAGAAATTTTGGAACAAGGCTAGGTTTGGGTGAGTCTGGCCAGCGTGATAAGCATCCCAGGAGTAATATAAGATGTTAGACAGGTCCTGAAGTTAACAAACAATGAAAATAAACTGCTTACTTTGATAATTTGACTACACAATGCTCTATACTTAATAGTCTTTCTGATGAAAATGAGGAAGGTAATGATTATAATTTATAACCAGAATTTATTCAGTATTAGCTATTACCCCACTCTCAACCATGCAAATTCTAAACCAAAGGATTCTTTATCTTGTCTCTTACTTACAATACTTCCTTGTCTCTTCTCCAGTGTGGGTTTATTATACTCTAATCTAACAGAATAATCACAAGCTTTGATACAGTGAAACATAGAGGAATTCTGATTAGCTGAAAACCACTCTAAAATGCCTTCTGTTTTATTTCTTCCTCCTTGAAAAGGATGAGATTGAAGAAAGAAAGCAAAGAATAAAGACAGTAACCATTCACAGAGTCATGAGCTGTGAAATCTGGGATAGACATCAAAGGTCATGTAGTCAGTTCAACTGTTCATTTTATGGGTAAGGATACTGAAGCTGAGAGGCTAAATGACATTCAAGTTTATACTACCAGTTAATGGCAAATTTATGTCTAGAACCCAGTTTTCTAACTTACCTTCCAGTATTCTTTCTTTCCATTCCTTATGCTTCTTCCTAAATTCCCAGCCATTGCACAAAATTACACCTGAGTTTAACCAGTATCCTATGTACCCTACATATAACATGATTCTCTTCCACAAATGGAGTATACAGCAGCGATTAAATTCCTGCCATACAAGTACATCATGCTAGTGCACTGTACTTTAAAAACACAATACTTGACTGAGTGCTGGGATCCAAGATGTCATCAGAGTAGGTGAAAGCCATAGCCAAATTATAAAACAATCAACCTGAATAAAGAACTAGACTAGCTAAAGAGAAGTCTTATAACCAAGGATTTACAGAAGAGGCCACATCAAGACTGGTAGGAAGGGTGGAGATGTAAAAAGGGCTGGTCCTGCTCCCACAGGTAGTGGCTGAGTTTCCAGAGGAATATCTCAGCTGCAGGGCATTCCACATGAGAAGCATGGGGTCTCAACCCCAAGCTGGCTCCCCAGCCTAGAGCACCAAAGACAGGAAAATGCGCCCATATAATATCTGGCTATGAAAATCAGCAGGAATTCTGTCCATCAGAGACAGGAGTACACTGGAGACACAGAAGCCCTCTTAAAGCACAAATGCATAAAATTTCATTTGTAGCCACTTACCCTAGGATCTGGTAGAGGGAAGTGGACCAGACTAGAGTATATGAAGACAGTGTGGGGTTTGTGGCTCTGAGAAGAGAGCTAAAGAGATAGCCTCCAGAATCCCTGTGATGAATCCCTCTCCTACATCATAGACACCATCTTTCTTGGGTGGAGCATTCCCTTCCTTGCAGCATCAGCCTAGGGGAAAGCAATAGACCCACACTCTGGACTCCATCTTTCTCCACCCTGCAGAGCTTTCACCCTCCTGAGGAGTAAGCTGCCTTGGCCAGAGTGTCGAGATCTGGGCAGACTCAAGAACTGTCAAGACTGAGTTGCATGACTTTAAGGTAGGAGCCATTACTTCACTTTCCCATTAACCTGATTAGTGCTTCTCTGTATTGGGAGATCACTAGCCCCACCCTCCAGGCTCATGAAAACCCCACCCAACCAACTCCTGGTGGCTCCACCCTACTCAGGTATGAGCAAAATCCATGGCAGATTGAATTATGTGGTTCTGGGGTGGGAGCCACAGCCCCCATTTTCCATGAAGCCCCATTTTCTCCACCTCATGGGAGATTCACTAGTCATATCTTTCTGAATCATGGAGGCCCCACCCTGCTGAGATCAGGTTCTTCCCTGCAGAATCTGGAATCCACTGAGTAATGTGACTCTAGGACAAGGGGTAGTTTTCCCTCACATGCCCAATCAGTGCAAAGCCCTCCTTTCACATGGCCAAATATTAATGTGTTTGGGCCTGATAAAGTCTGGCCTCATCCTGACAACTTCTAACACCCCACACCAACACAAAGTTTTGCAAGCACACAGATGGTGGCAGCTAGACTTGGTTTACCCAGGGACATTTACTGAGTGGCATTAGAACCAGCACTGACACTGAATTTAAATCTTTATCAATATGCTATACAACACTCATCCCTACCAGGCGACTCACTGAGAACCTACCTTAAGCAACTCAAGTATCACGAGAGGCTCTTTCAGTGACTGAGCCTAAGAGGCAGCAGGCAGGCAGAGAAAGACAGAGAAAAAAATTCAGGATGCCTTGGGAATTCTGCTGAGCTAAAGCCAGGCCCAAAGTTGATAAAAGCTGGCCATGGAACACAGCATGGTCTTTTTCATAAGCATTCAGGCCCAATAGAGGAAACCAATAACTATAGATCACTTGCAGCTCCAAAAAGGTTGCCCATGTCCAGAGAGAGGAAGCATCTGACATTAGCTTGTAAGAGATTCCCTCTCAAGAGGCCCCAATACTAACATGCCTAGTGGCCAGGTTCAGACAACATGAGAGCAGGATCCAATAAGCTTCACAAGTCGCATATCCATAGGGAGATCTAGGCAGGCATAAGGCCTGCTGAGGTGAATTCTGCATCATGTGGTCAGCACCTGCAGAGCAGCTTGATGCCATGGTCAAAGTTGATCCTCAGAGTCAACTAGCCAGAGGGTTGATCTCATGCACAAACAGGCCAATATAAATCAAGACTCAATTAAAAAAGAAAGGTCCGCATAACACAAAACATGGACATTCCTGGAATTCAGGTGATCAAGGAGACAACACCCCTGGACCCCACAGGACAACTATTACATAAGGCCAACCTACTAAGACCGAGAGTCATAGCAGATCCACCTAATATAGAGAAGCAAACAAGAACAACAAAAAGGCAGCCAAAGTGGAAAGACAAAAAAAACAAGCCCCAAATGAAACAATAAGAGAAATCTCCAGAAAAAAAAATAGCTAAATGAAACGGAGGCAAATAATTTACCAGATATAGATTTTTAAAGCAAAGGTTATAAGGTTGCTCAAAAGCATGAAAAAAGATATAAAAACTATTAAAAAATGACCCATCAAAAATAAAGAACACAATAACTGAAATGAAGAATAAACTAGAAGAAATAAACAGTAGATTGGATGAAGCAGAGAACTGAATCAGAGATTTGGAAGACAAGGTAGAAAAATACACTGATTCAGAAGAGCAAAAATATTTTTTTAAATGAGGATAGTTTAAAGGATCTTTGGGACAACATGAAGCATAAAAATATCTGCATCATAGGGGTGCCAGAAGAGAGGACAGAGAGCAAGGGATCGAGAATCTATTTGAAGAAATAATGAACGAAAGTTCCCTAACCTAGTAAAGAAAAAAGTCTCACAAGTCCTGGAAGCACAGGGAGTACTGAAAAAGATGGACCCAAAGAGACCCACATCAAGACACATCATAATTAAAATGGCAAAGATTAAACACAAAGAGAATTTTAAAAACTGTAAGAGAAAGACAGTTTTAGGTTCCTGTTAAAGGTGAGATCATGTGGTATTTGTCTTTTACTGCCTGGCTTATTTCGCTTAAGCATAATGCTTTCCAGTTCCATCCATGCTGTCACCTTTAACAGGAACCTAAACAACAAAACAAACAAACAAACAAAATATAACCAAAGACACTGAAATAGAGAACAGGGTGACAGTGACCTGAGGGGAGAAGGGAGGGAATTTCAGGAGAAAAGAGGAAGGGTTTACAGGAACAAGTATAAAGGACACATGGACAAAAACTAAGGGATGTAGAAATGGCAGAGAGGTGGGGAGGGCTGGGGGTTGGGCTGGAATGGGAGTAAAAGACAGAAAACTGTATGTGAACAACAATTAAAATTTTAAAAAAGAAAGGCAGTTTTAGTTCCCTATATGTTAGTTCCCTTAGCCCTGGCTGGCGTAGCTCACTGGATTAATTGAGCAGGGGCCTGTGAACCAAAGGATCATGGTTCAATTCCCAGTCAGGGCACATGCCTGGGTTGCAGGCCAGTTCCCAGCAGGGGATGCATGCATGAGAGGCAACCACACATTGATATTTCTCTCCCTCTCTCCTTCCCTTCCCCTCTAAAGATAAATAATCTCTAAAAAAAATAGTTCCCTGTTATGGACTGCTCTGCCTGGTTCTAGGAATTGTAACTCTACCCCGTGTGGCTAAGGATGAGTCAATGACCTCTGGAATGTGTGAGCCGAAGGAGACAAAGTTTGTCTCTGGTAGCAAATGCTGCCTCAGATTCCTCTCCCTGCCCCCAAAGCATGGTTTCAAGTCCTTGACAGGTAAGACCCCTCAAAGGAGGGGCAACCAAGGCCAGACACAATCACTTGGGAGGCCATCATGGAAGAACTTGGGGGGGGCTACAACAAAGAGCAATGGACTCCCCCCCACCCCCGGCTTTGACATAACCCGAGTCCCCATGTTCTCTGGGAGAAGCGCTTCCTGGCTCTAATCCCCTTAAACCTGAATACCTGATGGGCAGGGGTGCAGCTCCTTGCCTTGTTAGACTATGTCCAGGGGAAAAATCTGGCATCACAAAGACTTCCTGATAAACCTGTGAAATCTACTATGCTAAGAGTGCTTTCATTCATATGTTAAGGGTTCAAACAAAAAACCCTAAAATTCTGTTCCTGACAGAATCTGACTCAGACTAAGCCCTCAGATTTCTTTGAAACGTTTTGTACTGTTTGATCCTTGCCACCCTGTATTCCTGTGTATTACAACCCAATAAAAGTCCTTGGAGGAAGGGGCTCAATGCCTTTTTCCCCTGAGAAACTGGCCACTGCTCAAGGCCTTTTTCCTCTGGGAAACTGGCCACCTCTCCTCCCCAAGCAGATCACATCATCTCTCTGTCATGTTTACTCTCATCCATGGCACATGGGGAGACTTGTGAGGAAAGTCACCCCACAGTTCCCATAAGACTTTAAGATGATTTCTCAACAGAAATACTTCAGGCTAGAAGAGATTGGCATAAAGTATTCAAAGTGATAAAAAGCAAAGACCTAAAAACCAAGACTATTTTACCCAGCAAGCATATCTGTTACAATTCAAGGAGAAATAAAGAGATTCCCAGACAAGAAAAAGCAAAAGAAAAACTTTATCACCAAATCAGTATTACAAAAGATGTTAAAGGGTCTTCTTTAAAAGGAAAAAGAAAAAGAAAAGAAAAGGTGGGCATAGTTAAAAGAACAAAATGCCAATAAATATGTACCTATTGATAACCACTTTAAATGCAAATGGTTTAAAAGCTCCAATCAAAAGACATAGGGTAGCTGAATAGATAAGAAAACAAGATCCATATGTACACTGTCTATAAGAGATAACCCTTAGAATGAAAGATACGAAAACACTAAAAGTAAATGATGGAAAATATATTTTATACAAATTTAAATTTTAAGAAAAGGTGGGATAGTAATACCTATATCTGACCAAATAAATTTTAAAGTAAAGGCAATAGTAAGAGACAAAAAAAGGACACTGCATAATGAGAAAGGGAGAAATAAAAAAAAGGGTATAACCCTTGTAAACATTTATATACCCAACATAGGAGCACCTAAATATGTAAAGCAAATCTTGACAGATACAAATGAAAAGATCAACAGTAATACAGTCATACTAGGGGATTTAAAAACCTCATTAACATTAAGGGATAGATGTTTCAGATAGTAAATCAGTAAGGTACCAACAGGCTTAAATGGCACACTTAATCAGAGATTTATTTAATTGATATCAACAGAGCATTTCACACCAAAGCAGCAGAATATGCATTCTTTTCAAATGCACATGGAACATTTTCTAGCTTAAAACACATGTTAGGACAGAGAACAAATCTCAATAAATTTAAGAAAACTGAAATCACATCAAGCATCTTCTCTGACCATAATGTATGAAAATAGATATCAATCACAAAAAAAAACTTAAAAATACATGAAGATCTGGAGGAAAAATAATGTGTTACTAATCAATGAATGAGTTAAAATAAAATCAAGGAAAAAATCAAAAGATACCTTGAAACAGTAATAATAGTAATAGTAATTAATAGTAATAGTAATTGTAAAAAAATTAAGTACTTAGGAATAAATTTAACCAAGGAGGTAAAAGATTTGTGCTCAGTACACTATAGGGCACTGAAAAAAGAAATTGAGGAACATACAAATGAGAGGAAGCATATACTGTGTTCATGGATTGGAAGAATTAACATCATTAAAATCTCCATACTACCCAAAGCAATCTATAGATCAACACAATTCTTATTAAGATGACAATGACACACTTCACAGATCCAGAACACATATGCCAAAAATTTATATAGAAACAAAAAAGACCCCGAATAACCTCATCAGTTTTCAGAAAGAACAAAGTTGGAGGAACCACAATAACTGATATCAAACTATACAACAGTATAAGGCCACTGTAACAAAAAAAAGTCTGGTACAGGCATAAGAACAGACACGTAGATCAGTGGAACAGAACTGAGAGCCCAGAAATAAACCCATGTCTCTAGGGTCAATTCATATTTGACAAAAAAGGCAAGAGCATGCATTGGGATAAAGATAGTTTCTTCAAGAAGTGCTGTTGGGAACCTGGACTTGTACATGTAAAAAAAAAAAGAAATTAGACCACCATCATACACCACAGTCCAGAATAAACTCAAAATGGATAAAAAGACTTAAATAAATTTATGATACCATATAAATCCTAAAGGAAAACATAGGCAGTAAAATTTCAGATATTGCATGTAGCAATATTTTTGCTGATATATTTCGTAGGGCAAGGGATTGAAGGAAAAATAAATAAATGGGACTACACCAAATTAAAAAACTTCTGCACAGCAAAAGAAACCATCATCAAAATGAAAAGGGAACCAATTATATGGGAGAACATGTTTACCAACAGTAAATCAGACTAGGGTTTAATCTCCAATATATATAAAGAACTAATACAGCCCTGGCTGGCATGGTTCAGAGGATTGAGCACTGGCCTGAGAACCAGGTTGGATTTCCTGTCCAGGCACATGCCTGGGTTGGAGACTAGGTCCCTGGTTAGGGGCATACAAGAGGAAACCAATTGATGTTTCTCTTCCTCTCTTTCTCCTTCATTCCCCCTCTCTCTAAAAATAAATAAATAACATATTTTACAAAAAGAACTAACATGACTCAACAGCAGAAAGACATACAATTCAATTAAAAATGGGCAAAGGACCTGGATTGACACTTTTGCAAGGAGGGCATACAGATGGCCCATAAACATATGAAAAATGCTCAATATCACTAGCTTTCAGAGAGATACAAATTAAAACCATGGTGAAGTATCACCTTATACCTTCCAAAATGACTCCCATTAATAAATGAACAAACAACAAGTTCTGGCATGGATTTAGAGAAAAGGAAACCCTAATGCACTGCTGATGGGAATGCAGACTGGTGCAGCCACTGTGAAAAAAGATATTGACTTTCCTCAAAAAACTAAAAATGGAACTGCCTTTTAATCCAGTGATTCCACTGTTGGGAATATACCCAATGAATCCTGAAACAACAATTCAAAAGAACTTATGTTCCCCAATGTTCATAGCAGTGCTATTTATGATAGTCAAGATTTGAAAACAGCCTAAGTGCCCATCAGTAGGTGAAAGGATAAAAAACTGGTACAGCCCTGGCTGGTGTGGCTCAGTGGATTGAGTGCCAGCCTGTGAACCAAAATGCCCCTCATTCAAATCCCAGTCAGGATGCATGCCTGGGTTGCAGGCCAGGTCCCCAGTACAGGGTGTGTGACAGGAAACCATACATTGATGTTTTTCTCCCTCTCCTTCTCCCTCTCCTCCCCTCTTTCTAAAAATAAACAAATAAAATATTTTTTAATCAGGTTAAAAAAACTGTTGTATATCTACACAGTGGAAGACTATGCAACAGAAAGAAATTAGTTCCTACCTTTTGCAAAAGAATGGATGTAAATGCAGACCAATATGCTAAGTGAAATAAGCCAGTCAGTGAAAGTCAAATACCATATGATCTCACTTATAAGAGGAATCTAATAAGCAAAATAAATTAATGAGCAAAATACAACCAGATAATGAATAAAATAAATTAATGAGACATGGAATCAGAGAATAGACTGACAGCTGTAAGAGCAGAGGGGTGAGGTGGGGAGTGACTGAAAGAAGTTGAAGGGATTAGTCAAAGAACATGTATGAAGGACCCATAAACATGGACAACAGTGAGAGGACTGATTATGGAAGGGGGTAGTAGGCTGGGGGGAGGGGGCAGGAAGAAAAAGTGGAACCACTGTAATAGCATAAACAATAAATATAAAAATTAATAAAAAATTAAAAACATATCTTGAAGCAAATGAAAAGGAAAACACAGCAACAACAAACATTGGACTCTGTGAAAGCAATCCGAAAGGGAAATTCATGGCATCACAGAAACTTCAAGGAACAAGAAAAATCTCAAATAAACAATCTAACTTTACACGAAAAGAAATGAGAAAAAGAGCAACAAACAAAGCCCAAAGTGAGTAGAAGAAAGGAAATAATAAAGATCACAGGAGAAATAAACAAGATAGAGTCTAAAAACAATACAAAGGATCAATGAAACCAAGAGCTGGTTCTTTGAAAAGATAAACAAGATTGACAAACCTTTAACCAGACTTATCAAGAAAAAAACAGACAGGATGCAAATAAATAAAATCATAAATGAAAAAAGTAACAAATGACATCATAGAAATATAAGAGATTGTAAAAAATATATTATGAGGAACTGCGTGTCAACATGTTGGACAATTCGAACAGAAGGGATAAATTCCTAGAAGCATTCAATCTTCCTAAACTGAACCAGAAAGAATCAGAGAATCTAGACAGACAGATAACAACTAGTGAAACAGAAGCAGTAATAATAAGAAAAAAAACTCTCAACAAACAAAAGTTTTGGACTGGATGGCTTCATAAGTGAATTGTATCAAACATTTAAAGGAAAACTAACTGCTCTTCTCAAACTGTTCCAAAAATTTCAAGAGGAGAAAAGACTCCAAAGCTAATTTTTCAAAGCCAGATTCATCCTAATTCCAAAACCAGATAAACACACTACAAAGAAAATTACAAGCCAATATCCCTGATGAACATACATGCAAAAAATCCTCAAGAAAATATTAGTGAACTGGAACCAGGAATACATTAAAAAGATCATACACCACGATCAAGTGGGATTTTTTCTGGGGATGGAAGGTTGGTATAATATCTGCAAATCAATCAATAAATGTGATACACCACATAAACAAAATAAAGGGTAGAAACCACATGATGATATAAATAGATACAGAAAAAACATTTGATAATACCAAGCACCCACTTAAGAAACAAACTCAGCACAGTGGGAATAGAGGTAGCATACCTCAATGTAATAAAGGCCTTTTAAGACAAACACAACAGCCAGCATTATACTCAAGAGGAAAAATTTACAAATGTTTCCCTTCAGATCAGGAATAAGACAGGGAAGTCTGCTTTCAACACTCTAATTCAACATTGTACTAGAAGTCATAGCCACAGCCATCAGACGAGAAGAAGTAAAAGTCATTCAACTTTGAAAAAAAGGAGTAAAACTGTCATTATTTGCAGATGACATAATACTGTATATAGAGAACCATAAAGATTCCACAAAAAAAATTACCAGAACTGATAAATTCAGGAAAGTAGCAGGATGGGAAACAGATATCCATAAATCAGTTTCATTTTTATATACCAATAATGAACTATCAGAATGGAAAAATGAGAAAACAATCCTACTTATAATTGTATCAAAAAAATACAATACTACCCTGGCTGGTGTGGCTCAGTGGACTGAGTGCTGGCCTGCAAACCAAAGGGTCACTAGTTCAATTCCCAATCTAGGGCACATGTTTGGATTGCAGGCCAGGTCACCAATAGAGGGAGCATGAAAAGGCAACCACACATTGATGTTTCTCTCCCTCCCTTCTTCTCTCTAAAAATAAATAAATAAAATTAAAAAGAGAAAATACCTAGGAATAAATTTAACCAAGGTTGTAAAAGACCTGTTCTCAAAAAATTATAAGACACTGAAGAAAGAAATTGAAGAAGATACAAATAAGTGGAAGCATATACCATGTTCATGGATAGGAAGAATTCACATCATTTAAATGTCCATACTGGGGAAAAAAGATGGTGGCGAAGTAGGTGTGAGTGGAGCCCATTTCTCCCTGTGCCCAATTGGAACACCTAGCCAATCTTCTGAGTAACAGAGTGAACAGGCAACAGAATCCCAGCTTATATGAAATTTGGAGGGCAAAAATTGTAAAGTACATTGAAAAACAGATGGTGAGGAGATGGCACTGGGATGATAATGTCCCTGGGATCTGTGCAGGGAACTAGTCTACTGTGGCCCCTGGCCAAGCACCTGCAACAGGATACCAGGAGGAGAGATAGATCGCCAGCTCCCTCTTCTACCAGAACACGTAGGGGCAGCCCAGCACCAGGAGGGACATGGTTCCTGAAAGTCACTGGGGGAATAGAGATGAAGTGGAAGACACACAGAGGCTGTATACATACCTTGGGACTGTGGATGCTGGCTAGGTCATTACCATAAAAATTGGGGTGCTGGGCAACACCTGGAGAAGGGAGAAGAGTTGGGCTGTGGCAGACCCTGACCTGGATAGTCTCCAGACTGATTAGAATGTTGGGCTGTGTAAAAAGCTGTGCACTTGTTAAGAATGGTAGGCATTGAATCTGTATATTGCTTTGGGTAGTATGGACATTTTGATGATGTTAATTCTTCCAATCCATGAACACGGTATATGTTTCCATTTGTTTGTGTCTTCCCTGATTTCTTTCTTCAGTGCTGTGTAGTTTTCTGCATACAGGTCTTTTACCTCCTTGGTTAGGTTTATTCCCAGATATTTTATTTTTCTTTTTGCTGTATCAAATGGGATTTTTTCCTTGATTTCTGCTTCTGCTGATTCATTGTTCATATACAAATATGCCTTTGATTTCTGGATATTGACTTTGTATCCTGCTGTTTTGCCAAATTCATTAATTAGTTCGAACAGTTTTTTGGTAGAGTCTATAGGATTTTCCATGTACACTATCATGTCATCTGCAAACAGTGACAGTTTTGTTTCTTCCTTTTCTATTTGGATGCCTTTTATTTCCTTTTCCTGCTTGATCGCTGTGGCCAAAACTTCCAAAACTATATTGAATAGGAGTGGTGAAAGTGGACATTCTTGTTTTGTTCCTGATCTTAGTGGAAAAGCTTTTAGTTTTTGCCCATTGAGTATGATATTGGCTGTAGGTCTCTCATATATGGCCTTTATTATATTGAGAAATGATCCCTCTATTCTCACTTTGCTAAGTGTTTTTATCGTAAATGGGTGTTGTACCTTATCAAAAGCTTTTTCTGCGTCTATTGATATGATCGTGTGGTTTTTGTCTTTGCTTTTGTTTATGTGATGAATTACATTTACTGATTTGCGAATGTTGAACCATCCTTGCATCCCTGGGATGAATCCCACTTGGTCGTGGAGTATAATCTTTTGGATATATTGTTGGATGCGATTTGCCAATATTTTGTTGAGGATTTTAGTGTCTATGTTCATCAGTGATATTGGCCTGAAGTTTTCTTTCTTTGTTGTATCTCTATCTGGTTTTGGAATTAGGATGATGCTGGCTTCATAAAAGGAGTTTGGGAGTTTTCCATCCTTTTGAATTTTTTGGAATATTGTTAGCTATCAGAGAGATGCAAATTAAAACCACAATGAGATACCACTTTACACCGGTCAGGATGGCCATCATAAACAAAGCAACAAACAACAAATGTTGGAGAGGTTGTGGGGAAAAGAGGTCCTTAGTTCACTGTTGGTGGGATTTTAGACTAGTACAATCATTATGGAAAACAGTATGGAATTTTCTCAGAAAAATAAAAATCCACCTGCCTTTTGACCCAGCAATTCCACTGCTGGGATTATATGCTAAGAATCCTAAAACATCAATATCAAAGAACCTATGCACCACAATGTTCATAGCAGCACAATTTACAATAGCCAAGAGTTGGAAGCAACCTAGGTGCCCATCAGTAAATGAATGGATCCAAAAATTGTGGTACATATACACAATGGAATTCTATGCAGCTGAAAGAAAGAAGGAGCTACTACCCTTTGCAAACCACATGGATGGAACTGGAAAGCATTATGCTGAGTGAAATAGGCCAGGTGTTGAAAGACAAATACCATATGATCTCACCTTTAAAAGGAAGCTAAACAAAACAAACAAGCAAGCAGAATAAAAACAAAGACACTGAAATAGAGAAAAAGGGGGCAGTGACCAGAGGGGACAGGGGAGGGAATTTAAGGGGGGAAAAGGAGAGGGATTTGGAGGAACAAGTATGAAAGACACAAGGGATGAGGACTAGGGGGAGAGGAAATGGGAGGGAGGTTGGGAGCACCGGGCAGGGGGGTGGGGAAGCTGGGATGAGAGAAATAGACAAAAAACTGTACTTGAAAAATAACTAAAAAAAATGGTAGGCAGGGCAGCTGCTTTGTAAGGAACTTGGGAGCAGTGACTGGCTAGTACCCAGGATGATTCGAGCTGCATGCTCAGGGGCTGAGTGGCTCATTTGAGCTTGTAAGCTCATGGAGGAACTGGGCCAGAGGACGGGAAACTGAATATTGCCACCCAGACCTGGTCCCCATCCTCTGAAAACCACAGGAAGGGAGAAAAGTGAAGCCCAGTGCCCCTCTTCCTGTGGCATCCAGGAAGACCAGCAGAACTCACTCAATGGGATTAAAGTCAGCAGGAGGCTTATTTTTTTCTTTCCTCTCTCTATTTTTTTTCTTTCTGCCAAGTGAGGCAATAAAACATGGAGTTACAAAAGGTCCAGAGACAGATCCGAAGGGGAAGCACAAAGCTAACTCCAAAGATTGAGAAACTGAGACAAATGTCACTTTGCTACCCCACAGAACTGGCATTTTATTGTTTATGTGTATTATTATTATTATTATCATTTCATTATTCTTCCTACTTTTATTTTATTACTATTGTTTTATTTCTATTCCTTATATTTAGTTTACTTCGTTTTAGCTCTCTGTTTAATTGCATTGTTTGACTGGTTTTCCTTATTCTCTCTTTATTGTATTTTAGCTAGTCTTGATTGTGTACTTTCTGTTCTGGTTATTCAAATGATATACTTCCTGTCATATGATTGTTGTTCCAGTATTATTGTAAATAATTGTTGTTCTATATAATTGTAAATACTACCTAGCAACCCTCCAGGATCTTAGCCCACTTCACTTTAACCCTGAGCATTAGTATTGTTGTGATTAATTATATTCTCTCACACTACATCTACTTTCTATATATTAATCTCATTATATCTCATCATCTAACCTTGCACAAGCACTCTGTTTTCTGGATTCAGCTCACAATCATCTTCCCCTCTAACAAGAGCCTTATCTCTCTTTTACCTTTCATAAAAGGTGGCTAGTTGGGGGAAATATCACCACTGATGCCATACTTATCCAAAAGAATCACGTATCTCTTCTGCACTTACTGGTACTTTAAATCCCATACAATACTCTTCTGCTGTCATAATCCATTTTGCCTACCCCTACCACTGATCACATACAAGAATGGGAGGGAGCTACAAACATCAATATACCTGCTAAAGGAGAGAACCCACCAACAAAGGAACCACCAAAAGGTAAAATACCAAGTACAACAAGAGAGCCCAAGCAAACAAAAGAAAGGGCAACCCTAGAGTGTCCAGACAAAGAGATCAAAGAGACCATACCACTGAAGCCCATAGAATTCCTACCATAGAAGTTCACCCTACAAAGAAAGATAGCAAAGGGAAAAAACAGAAAGCACAGAAACAAACAAAAAGAGTCACCTAAAATGGGCAGACAAAAAAAGAACATGTAATCAAAAGCAATGAAAGACAGCTCACTAAAAGAGCTAAATGAAATGAAGGTAACCAAATTATCAGATGTAGAATTCAAAATATTGGTTATAAAGATGTTCAAGGAAATTATGAACAATTACAAGGAACTGAGTGAGAATTACAACAGTATGAAAAAGGAAATAGAAACTATAAACAAAACCAGGATTAAATGAACAATAAAAACATACTAGGAGGGATTACAAGCAGGCTGGATGAAGCAGAGGATAGAATCAGTGAGCTAGAGGACAAGGTAGAAAAAAAAAAACACCCAGAAACAGCAAGGACACAAAAAGAGACTCAGAAAGAATGAAAAGGTGTTAAGGGAATTGCAGGACAACATGAAACGTAATAATATTGGTATAATAGGGATACCAGAAGGAGAAGAAGAACAACAAAGGATAGAAAACCTGTTTGAAAAGGTAATGATGGAAAACTTCCCTAATTTGGTGAGAGAAAAAGTCACACAAATCCAGGAAACACAGAGTCCCAATCAAGAGAAACCAAAGGAGGCCCATTTCAAGACACATCATAATTAAAATGGCAAAACTCCAATACAAAGAGAGCATCTTAAATGCAGCAAGGGGGAAACAGGAGGTAACATACAAGGGAATCCCCATAAGACTAGCAGCTGACTTCTCAATGGAAATATTCCAAGCCAAAAAAGAATGGCAAGGAATACTCCAAGTAATTAAAACCAGAGGCCTGCAACCAAAACCACTTCATCCAGAAAGGTTCTCAATTAAAAATGGAAGGCCAAATAAGGAGTTTCCCAAGCAAAACAAAGTCTCAAAGAATACTCCTCCTCCAAACCAGCTTTGCAAGGGATGCTACAGAGTCTGCTTTCATAAAAGGGAAAATAAAGAGGTGAGAGAAAAAGGAACACAGGTACAAAAAATGGCAATGAATAAGTACCCACTGATAATAACTTTACCTGTAAATGGATTAAATGCTCCAATAAAAAGACATACAATAGCTGAATGGATAAAAAGTCATGGCCCATGAATATGCTACCTACAAGAGACCCACCTCAGAACAAAAGACCTTCACAGAATGAAAGTCAAGGGATGGAAACAAATATTCAAGCAAATGGACAGGGGGAAAAAAGCCAGGGTAGCATTATGCATATCACACAAAATAGACTTTAAAACAAGGGCCAAGTCATGAAAACCAAAGACCTACAACCAAGATTGCTCTATCCAGCAAAGTTTTCATTTAGAATGAAGGACAGATAAAGTGCTTCTCAGATAAGACCAAATTCAAGGAGTTCATCATCACCAAGCCCTTGTTATATGAAATGTTAAAGGGACTTACCTAAGAAAAAGAAGATTAAAAAAAAAAGATGAACAGTGAAAGGACAGCAAACTCACAGTTATCAACAACGGCACCTAAAACAAAAGCAAATTAAGAAGACAGCTAGATCAGTAGTGAACCATAGAAATGAAGATCTCAAGGAGGGTTAACAACAGGGGAGTGGGAGAAGGAGAAGGGGGGAGAAGGTACAGAAAATAAGTAGCACAAACAGTAGATAGAAAATAGATAGGGGGGAGGGTAAGAATAGTATGGGAAATACAGAATCTAAAGAACTTGAGACATGTGTTCATGAACTAAAGGGGGGAGTGGTGGGAGAGGGGTGTGCAGGGTGGAGGGGAAAAGAGGGGGGAATAGAACAAATGTAATGGCATAATCAATAAAAAATGTTTAAAAAAAAGAAAAGGAAAAAAAAACAAGGGCCATAAAAAGAGACCCAGAAGGTCACTTCATAATACTCAAGAGAAGAATCCACCAAGAAGACATAAACATTGTAAATATGTATGCATCTAACACAGGAGTACCCAAATACATAAAAAATTTTTTTTGGAGGACTACAAGAAAAATAATGACAGCAACAGACTTATAGTAGGGGATTTCAACACCCCAGTGTCAAAATGTATAGATCTTCCAAACAAAATATCAACAAAGATATTGTGGTATAGAACAATGTCCTAGACCAAATGGACTTAACTGATATACATAGAGCCTTTCATCCCAAAGAAATAAAATATGTATTCTTTTCAAATGCACATGGAACAGTTTCAAAGATAGACCACATGATAGGACACAAAACAAGCCCTAACAAAGTCAACAAAATTGAAATCATATCAAGCATTTTCTCCAACCACCACACACTGAAACTAGAAACCAATCTCAAGGAAAAAACTCAAAAACACTCAAACTCATGGAGATTGAATAGTATGCTATTAAATAAAAAATGGCTCAAGAATGAGATCAAGGAAGAAATCAAAACTTTTTGGAAGCAAATTAAAATGAACTCACAACAATCCAAAAGTTATGGGACACAGTGAAGTCAGTCCTCAGAGGGAGTTTCTTAGTGATACATGCCTACCTAAAAAAGATAGGAAGATTTCAAATACACAACCTAATTCTACACCTACAAGAACTTGGAGAACAACAACAAAGACAGCCCAGAGCAAGTAGAAGGGAGGAAATAACCAACATCAGACCAGAATTAAATGACATAGAGACTAGAAGCACAATTCTAAGAATCAATAAATCCAGGAGCTGGTTCTTTGAAAAGATAAACAAAATTGGCAAGCCTTTAAGCAGACTCATCAAGAAAAAAAGAGAGGACCCAAATAAACACAATCAGAAATGAAAGAAGAGAGATTACCACTGCACCACAGAAATATAAAGGATTGTAAGAAATTAGTACTAAGAACTATATGTCAAGGAATTTGAAAACCAAGGTGCAATGGACAAATTTCTAGAAAAATATAATCTTCCAAAACTGAATGAAGAAGAAGCAGAAAGCCTGAACAGACCAATAACAGCAGAAGAAACTGAAGTAGTAACCAAAAAACTCCCAACACACAAAAGCCCTGGACTGGATGGTTTCACAGGGGAATTCTACAAAGCATTTATGGAAGAGCTAACCCCTATTCTCCACAGACTATTCCAAAAAATCCAAGAAGATGAAGACTCCCAAACTCTTTTTATTGAAGCCAGCATCATCCTAATTTTAAAACCAGATAAAGACACAACAAAGAAAGAAAACTACAGGCCAATATCACTGATGAACGTAGATACTAAAAACCACAAGAAAATATTGGCAAACTGCATTGAGCAATACACTAAAAAGATCATACACCACGACCAAGTGGGATCCACCCTAGGGATGCAAAGATGGTACAAAATTCAGAAATCAATAAACATAATACATCACATAAACAAAAGCAAAGGCAAAACTCACATGATCGTATCAATAAATGCAGGAAAAGCATTCGATAAGGTACAGCACCCATTTACGATTAAAACTCTCAGCAAAGTGGAAATTGAGGGATCATTCCTCAACCTAATAAAGGCCATATAGGAGAGTCCTACAGCCAACATCATCCTTAATGGGCAAAAAGTAAAAACTTTCCCACTAAGATCAGGAACAGAACAAGGTTATCCACTTTCAGTACTTCTATTCAACATAGTATTGGAAGTCCTAGCCACAGTAATCAGACAAGAAAAGGAAATAAAAGGCATACAAATTGGAAAGGAGGAAGCAAAACTGTCATTGTTTGCAGATGACATGATAGTGTACATAGAAAATCCTATAGACTCCACCAAAAAAACTACTTGAACCTAATAAATGTATTTGGCAAAACATCAGTATAAAAATTCAATATTCAGAAATCAAAGGTCCTTTTCTTTGGCTACATATAAAATATTTTATTTTCTTTATATTTAAATATCTTGAAAAGATAATTGATTAGTTACAGAAAAAAATAACAATAATATGTTGTGGAGTTTATAGCATATATAGAAACAAAATAATAGCACAAAGATAGGGAGAGGGAAAATGAAATCCCTTATAAGCTTATTGTACTATTTGTGAAGCTGTAAAATGTTTTTGAAGGTAAATTGATAATTTAAAAATGCATACTGTAAAACATAAACAACCACTAAAATAATAAAACAAAGTGTCAAGAATTTTGTAAAGATTGGAATTTTTTCAGACCATGTTTTATGATCAAAGGTCCTTTTTTAAGTATTTTTATTGATTATGCTATTACAGTTTTCCCAATTTTCCCCTTTATCCCCCCTTTGCTCTGCACACCCCAACTCTCCAGCATTTCTCTCCTTAGTTCATGTCCATGGGTTGTACATATAAGTTCTTTGAGTTCTCTGTTTCTGATACCATTTTTATCTCTCCCCATCTATTTTATGCCTACTAATTATGCTTCTTGTTTCCTGTATCTTTCCCCCTCTGTTCCTCCCTTCCCCCTCCCCACTGAAATCCTTCCATGTGATGTCCATTTCTCTCATTCTGTTTCTGTTGTAGTTGTTAGCTGCTTTGTTTTTGTTTTCATTGTTTTTCTTTTCTTTTAGGTTCATTTGTTGATAGTTGTGAGTGTGTTGTCATTTTATTGTTCATATTTTTTATCTTCTTTTTCTTAGATTACTCTCTTTAACATTTTATACAATAATGGCTTGTTGATGATGAACTTCTTTAACTTGATGTTATCTGGGAAGCACTTTATCTGCCCTTCCATTCTAAATGAAAGCTTTTCTGGATAAATTAATCTTGGATGTAGGTCCTTGCTTTTCATGACTTCAAATATTTCTTTCCAGCCCTTTCTAGCCTGCACGTTTTGTTTTCAGAAATCAGCTGATAGTCTTATGGGTACTCCTTTGTAAGTAACTCTCTCCCTTCCTCTTCCTGATTTTAAGATAGTCTTTCTATGTTTAATGTTGTGTAACTTAATGATGATGTGCCTTGGTGTGTTCCTCTTTGGTTCCAACTTCTTTGGGACTCTCTGGGCTTCCTGGACTTCCTGGAAGTCTATTTCTTTTGCCAGATTATGGAAGTTTCCTTCATTAATCGTTCAAATAAGTTTTCAATTTCTTGCTGTTCTTCTCCTTCTGGCACCTGTATAATTCAAATATGGGACCATTTCAGGCTGTCCCAGATGTTCCTAAGTCTCTCTTCATTTTTTTTTAATTATTATTTCTTCATTCTGTTTCAGTTGGATATTTATTTTTCTCTTTTGTTCCAAATCATTCATTTGAGTACTGGTTTCCTTCCTGACATTCTTGGTTCCCTGAATATTTTGCTTTATTTCATTTTGTGTATCTTTCATTTGTTCTTTCATTTTTTTACCAAGCTCAATCAGTTCTGTCAGCATTTTGATTGTTGGGAACTGACTGCTCTGCATGGTTTCAGGAGTTGTCACTACCCTCCACGAATAAAGCTGAGTGAGCAACCTCCAGACTGTGAGCCACTAAGGAGACAAAGCTTACCTCCCAGGCAGCAATGCTGCTTCTGCTTCATCCCCCACCCCCAATGCTTGGTCAGTTAGTCAGAGATGGGTAAGATTCCTCAGAGGAGGGGCAACCTAAGCCAGACATGATCACTTGGGAGGCCATCAAGGAAGGACTTGGGGGGCTGCAACAAAGAGGGAATGATGGACCCTCACACCCCCCCCAGCTATTCTTACATAACCCGACTCCCCATTTCCATCTGGGAGAAGTGCTTCCTGGCTCTAATCCACTTAAGCCTAAAAACCTATGACTGGGAAAGTGGTGCGGCCCTTTGCCAGCTAGAGCAGGTTCTGGGGTGATCGGGCATAAGAAAGAATTTACAAAGTCCTGTGAAGCCTGCTTTGCTAAGAGTGCTTTCATTCATGTAATAAGGGTCTGAACAGGAAATGAGTATGTCTCCCAAAGTTTTTGCAACCCCCTTACCTGACAGACACTGACTCAGACTAAGCCCTCAGATTTCTTTGAAATGTTATCTACTATTTGATCCTTGCCCCCTGACACTGATTGATGAGCTTTACCTGTATTCTTGTGTGTTACAACCTAATAAAAGCCATTGAAGAAGAGGTTCTTGGTCCATCTCCTCTGAGAGACTGACCACCTCTCCTCCCCAAGCAGATCATGTTTTGGTAGTATTATGTTCATCCGTGGCAGATGGGGGTACTTGAGGGCAAAGTTGCCCCCAAATTTGATTACCAGGGCTTTAAATTTTCCATTAGATATGTTGGTTATCTCCTCATTGCTTAGGTCTCTTTCTGAAGTTTTGCTCTGTTCTTTCATTTGCATCATATTTCTTTTTCTTGGCACACCTGTTAAGTGTAATAGGATGGGGCCTTAGGTATTCACCAGGGCAGGGCAACACTCTTTGCTGTGCTGTGGTGCTACCTATGGAGGAGGGGCCAGAGAGGAAACAGTGCAGCTGGCCTGCTTGTCTCTAGCCCACTTTCCAGTGAATTCTCATGTGAGAGTGGGAGTTTCACCCACCGCAGCAACTTTCGAAGTTCACAGTCAACTCTGAGTCTCAAATTCTCCTTTAACCAGTCCTGCCCATGAGGTCTGCAGCCTCATTGCAGTTCTTCTCAGCTGGCCCCACCTGCGTAGTCTGCTGCCTCACCTTGGGTTCTTACTGGTCTGGTTGTCCTTGTTGACTTTTTCTTTAATTCCTTGGTTGTCACATTTCCAGGCAGTTTGATTTTCTTGCACTTCTGGTTGTTTATTTATTTTAGATTGGTTGTTATTCTCATTTTGGTTGTGTGAGGAAGTGAAGGGTTTGTACCTATGCCTCCATCTTGGCCAGAACTCTCAAAGGTCCTTTATACATATTCCTTGATGACCTTTCTTTTTCTTTCCCCCATTTTCCCATTCCCCCCTCCCATCTGGTTACTGCCAGTTTGTTCTTTATTTCAATGGCGCTGGTTATATTTTGCTTGTTTATTTTCTTGATGATGTTTCACTTGTAAGTGATATCATATGGCATTTGTCTTTCACTGCTTGGATCATTTCACTTAGCATAATGCTCTCCGGTTCCATCCATGCTGTCACAAAGGGTAGTAGCTCCTTCTTTCTGCTGCATACTATTATGTTGTATAAATAAACTATAGTTTTTTATCTACTCATTTACTGATGAGCACCTAGGTTGCTTCCAGCACTTGGCTCTTGTAAATTGTGCTACTATTAACATTGGGGTACATAGGTTCTTTTCAATTGGTGTTTCAGTATTCTTCAGGTATAATACCAGCAGTGCAATATTTTTTTCTGATATATCACCTCAGGCAAGGGAAAGAATAAAAAAACAATTGGGAATACATCAAACTAAAACTTTTTTGTACAATGCAGGAAAACATAAACAAAATTAAAAGGCAACTCATTGAGCAGGAGAACATATTTTCCAAAGATATATCTCATAAGAGGTTAATACCCAAAATTTATAAAGAGCTTATAAAACTCAACACAAAAAAACAAACAATCCAATTAAAAATGGGCAAATATCTGAATAAATACTTCTCCAAAAAGAACATACACATGATAAATAGACATATAAAAAGATGCTCAACATCAGTAATCATCAAAGAAATCAAATAAAAACCACAATGAAATATCATCTCTCACCTGCCAGAATGACTATAATCAATAAATCAACAAGTAAGTGTTAGCAAGAATGTGGAGAAAAGGGAACCTTCATGCACTGTTTGTTGGAATGCAGATTGGTTCAGCCACTGTGGAAAACAGTACGAAATTTCATCAGAAAACTAAAAATGGAACTTCCTACTTACCTAGTGATTCTCTTCTGGGAATATATCTGAAGAAACCCAAAACACTACTTTGAAAGAATGTATGTACCACTATATTCATTGCAGCATTATCTACAATAGTCAAGATTTGAAATCAGCCCAAATACCCATCAGTAGATAAGTGGGTAGAAAAGCTGTGGTACATATACACAATGAAATACTACTTGGATATAAAAAAGAAGGTAGTCTTACCCTTTGTGACAGCATGGATGGATTTGGAGAGCATAATGGTAAGTGAAATAAGCCAAAGAAGTGCAAATGCCACATTATTTCACTCATATGTGGAATCTAATGAACAAAATCAACTAACAAACCAAATAGAAACATACTCATTTAGAGAGAACAGCTGTCAGAGGGGAGAGGGGTTGCAGGGCTGGGTGAAAAGGTGAAGAAATTAAGGGGAAAAAACCCTCATAGACACAGACACCAGTATGGGGATTTCCAGAGGGATTGAGGAGTGGGTGGAGGATAAGAGGATACAGGGGTAATAAATGGAAGGAGTCTTGACTTGGGGTGGTGAACACACAACATACAGATGGTATATTATTGAATTCTATAGCTTTATTAACCAATATCATCTCAATAAATTCAATAAAAAGGTAAAAAGAAAGAAGGAAAGAGGACGAACAACACTTTAAGGAATCCCAACAACCATGAGTGATTCCTCATAAAAGAAGATTCTTTGCCTTACAAGATTCTCTACACTCTCTTAAATAGGAATCCCTAGGTGAGATTAAGAGATGAGATCATAATAAAATTATCTTACTACTTAAAATAAAGCTGGAGCCATTACATTTCTTTTTCATACAAGTAAGATTAGAACTAGACTATCAGGTTGTACAATATACAGAATTAGAAACATTTTATCCAACCACTGCCCATGAGGAGTTCTATAATATTTTACCTGATTTTGTTTATAGTTTAAGCACTACCATGAGCTTTCAACAAAATCATGGGAAAACCAAATGCTACAGCTAAAGTTTCATGCTCTAGAGAGAGAGAGAAACAATACCTTCATTTTACTGCACCCACTTAAAAAAGAGTTTGATTCCTATTATAAGCTGTGCTATGAGATTTGATGTAAATACTTCTTGAAAACTTTATATTTGTGTAACATTTTATAATTTACAACTTTCACATAGATATCATTTGTTGATGACAAGAATAAGTGGGAAAGTGATGAGTAAGAACCAGGTAAGGGGCATGGGGACAAAGGCAGAAGAGGCTAGGAAGAGAAGAAGCATTCTTGACAATTGTTACACAAACAATACTGCACTGAACAAGCCTCATCTTACCATGAGGACCCAGATTCCCAACTTCCCTTTGGCACCACAGCAATCTCTTCAAGGAGATATAATGTCTAGTTTGATGAAGGAAGAAACACACTTCATGTCAGGTTCTCCCACTGCCTGCTATTTGGAAAAGAGAAGGGATTGCCTCTAGCATTGTTGTCTCACCAACTTATCACCACTCCCTACCCATTTTTTGTTAACAATACCTATCTTGGAACATAAGCATCCTAAAGGTATGAGACTTTCTATAATTACCAGTCAGTCCTTTATTCCAAATGGCTGAGCTACATTATGACAAAACTCAAGTCTCCCTTGAGATTCCACTTCTGGAAATATATTTGAAGAATCCTGAAACATTAACCCAAAAGAATATATGCACCTTTATGGTCATATCAGTATTGTTGTTTACAATAGACAAGATTTGGAAGCAGCTCAAGTACCCATCAGTAGATGGGTGAATAAAAAAAGTTATAGTACATTTACATAATAGAATAGTACTCGACCATAAAAAAGGAACTCTTACCTTTTGTAATAGCATGGATGGACCTGGAAAGCATTATGCTAAATGAAATAATCCAGTCAGGGAAAGAAATGTACCATATGATTTCACTCATATGTAGAATTTAATGAACAAACTAAACTAACAAGCAAAATAGAAACAGACTCATAAACACAGAGAAACAACTGTCAGCTGTCAGAGGTGAACAGGGTAGGAGGCTACGTAAAAAGGTGAAGGGATTAAGCAAATAAATAAACTAACTAACTAATTAACTCAATATGCCCCCCAACACACACAAAGAATCTATACAGTTCTTCTGAAGAAATATTTGTATATTTCTGTTACATACCTCAACCTGCTGGCAGATCTGTATTAGCTTGGCCATTTGATTTTCTAGTTCACTGTTTCGCTTAACCAAGTTGGTGAGGTTCATCTCCAGAGTTTGCTGTCATTGCAGAGTATGAAGCAAGAGGGAAAAGGGTAAGAGGGAAAAAAAGAACATACATTCAATTAGTTTGTGAACCAGTACCATGTAGAGATCAGTCGGTTGGCACATACACTATTTCAAAGATTAATTGAGGCCATGATATAGGCTTAAGCACTCTTCTTGGTGCCACTTAATACAAAGTTGACATTCATGACTTTGTGGATGTAGGGCTTTAATGACATTAAAATAATTTAATGTTTTCTGTAATATTTTCAACTTTTTAAAGTATACCATAGTCAATATTTCATTTTGCCCTCATAGTAAATCCAGTGACATAGGAAGAACATACATTATTTTCTTTTACAGATGAGTAGACTAAAAAAACTGTATTTATTGAATAATTACTACTTGCCAGACACTATGCTAGACATTTTCATATGTATCATTGAAAAATCATAACAGCACATGAAGCAGGATATGTTAACCATTTTGAAGATGAGAAAATTGAGCTTCAGACAGGATAAAGTGTTGTACACAGTCATGTAATTAGTATATGGCAAAGCTAAAGCTGGAATCCAGAACTCTAGCCTTCATTCACAGCTTTGCTCCAGTATTACATGATTTTGTGGTTAGTTTTTGTTGTTGTTGTTGCTATTGATAACATTTTATATTTATCAGTAGATTTGTTCAGGAAAAATGGTATTTTAAGTCTGGTATTCATCAAATTTTTGCATCATATCTCAATTTCCCTTCTTTGGCACTAAGGCATAGCCCATGGAGATGGTGAACTTCCAAACACAAAGCCTGACAGTATAAAGCTAGGACAGCTATTGCTTATTGCTACATAGATCCTTTTAGGGACACATTAGAAACACTTTAGAAATCTTTAATAAACATAGTTCAACACTACTCAGAACTCTTAGTACATCTTCAGTTGAGCAAGCTACTCTCTCCCATTCCTTATGTAAAAAAATACATAATGTTATTCACTCTAGATTGATAATGAGTTTTTTATTCTATCCCATTCCCAAGTCTTTGACTCTGGTGGCTGCTTCTGCCTCCATATCCATTTCTCTCTCACTCACCATCCCAGCACCCCCACAAAACCTGTTCCAAATGGAATACCCCAATTTCCTGGCTCTTATTCTGTTAGCATTCTTTTCCTTGGTCATGTTCATTGCTTCATTGCTGTCTCCATAGTTTTTATGGTTTGTATTGTAGTTGTTCGGAGTTCATATTTTCAGTGGGGGAGGGGGTTGGTAAGAAGTGGGGGAGGAAGAAAGGACTCTCGTACTCAGCCTTTTGTTTACTAAGTAGCTGTTTCTCCTTAGTATCCTTGGCACTGTCCCATGAATCAATCCCAAAGGATGTAATCGCCTGGGTATGTGTATTTCTAGGACAGGAAGTTTGATTTCACTTGTTCTCAAACCAAATTATGAGAACCAGCTTAATTTTTGCTTCCCTTTTTTCCAGATCCCTCTTGGATTTTTGGCTTTGTTACCATGGAAGTAAATTTTCACAATTTATTCCTTTGTTTTGTGGCTTGGGCACAGTGTCTCCCCTGGTCTTCTTCAACTTCATGACCATCTCAACTGTAGCTTTCTCCTTAGCAAGAACAGAGAGGGAAGAAGGAAAAAAGAGGGGTAACAATCATTGATTTGGGCATGATCTTACAGCTAATAGAAGTCAGAAGGGAAAAAAGCAATGTCAGTTAAGATATTTAATACAACAAAAGGTATTGGATACCTACTCTGTTCACAGTCCAGTGACTTCAGAAATAAAGAGGAAGTGAGATTAAGATGGGTCTTGAAGGATAAGTAGGATTTTAATAGAGATAGAGTGGGTCAGGATGTTGTAGGCATTTAAAATAGCATGATCAAATGTAAATGGAATAAAGTACAGGACATGTTCGGGGGAAAGACTTTGAGTTTAGCTAGAACAAAGAATATGAGAGAATAGCGGTAGGGGCAAGACTGGAAATGGAGATCAAGGCTCTTTTATGAAGGTCATGAATGCCTCAGTGAGGAGTTTGTACTTATTTATTTAAGTAGTGGGGAGTTACCAAAGGCTTTTGAGCAAGACAATGATATAATCAGGGCTTAAATTATGAGATTAATCTACCAGCAATACATGGAGCAGACTAAAACAGGAAAGTCTGGGGACAGGGACAATGGTCAGGAGGAGACTTGTCTTCAAGGCAGCTGAGAATGCAGGTATGGGCCAAGGTAAGGTGATAATCGAGAAAGGCTTGTTTCTATAAAGGATTTGTCACTGTCATAATGCAGAGATTGCAAGAAAGGCAGATGGAGTTGGTAATTAGAGGTCACTGGTGACCTTGGAAAAGTGAGTTTCAGTAGAGTTTTGGAAGCAGATGTCAAACTCTATAGGGTTAAGTATGGAGGTAGTGATAAAGTGGAGGCTACAAGTCTGGACTCCTCTTAAACAGTTCAACTGTAAGATAAATATGATAGAGCTGTAGTTTGATAAAAATATCCACCTTAAGTTAGAGAGTGAGCATTGGTAATGAGCCCATCAGTTTGATTTCCTCTTGCAGAGTGATTCAGACTCCTAGATCAATGTGATCCCTATGTATCACAAATGGCTATATTTATGTATGAGGTAAACATATATGGATTGATGAACTCAGAGCAGATATAATATTAGAAATCTGTGTTTCAAACTGTAATATGTTTTCATTCAAACATAAGATGCCATGGGGAGAATGTTTTCTAACAAGTACATGCAACCTACTGCAACACTTAATTTGAAACTTATCTTAGATCCCTGCTGGGTGCTCCTAATTTATGGCCCAGAACTGAGACTTATAGCTTCTTTAAAGCCCTGAAAACAAAAATTATGGCTGAGCACAGTTTGTGGTCTGTTTAGACTATGGATCTTGGGCTACCATCACAAAATTATAGCAAATGGTTATTTCACCCTGTGCCCCCCAGCAATTTGCAGAAGGCCAGAACATTTTAACAACACACACTACTAGAACTGACAAGGTGACTCCAATTTCAACCTGACTTCATTAATATGAAAACATTTTGAAAAATAAATCTTTGGTTAATAAAAACACCATCTGTTGATGGCTTTTTGCCACTGTTTTCTTACATTATGAGAGATAATTTTAGGAAAATTCCAGGCATTTACTTAATAACTTCCTATTCATACTAAAGCTTCCTCTGAAACTCGAATTGATTCTCAGTAATGGACATATGTACAGGGAAGGGGAGAAGTGAAGAAATTATGTAGTTCCCTTACTCACCCTTACTTTTCATGCCCAGCATTGACAAATAATTTAGAACTAGATATTCTGGGCCAGTCTAGGTTTTACAAATTTGGCCAAGTAATTATCATGTCTATACACTGACTAAGTAAACAAAGAGTACATGTGTATATGTACATATGTCTACACACATGCACACATGTATATACATACGAATTTGTGTAAAATTGAACACAGCTCTCTATTACTGTTTTGTTTGGTTTTGAAAAATTGATTTACTTTGCTCTTTTCTTTTGCATTCCAGTTAATGACTGGGCTAGGTTCCCTCTGTGTAAGCCTGGTTAGTGCAGTTTTCTAGGAACAATTGAACCGTGACAGTGAGAGAAAGCCAAAGTGCTGGGGAGATTGGAATGGAGATATCTGCTGGCAAGAAACAGGGACAGGAGGTTGGTAGGGGAAGCAGGCTGAAGTTTCCATTTCCTGCTGCAGGAGGTTACCTGCTGCTGGGTCTGCCTGTGCTTCCTCTGTGTGAGGGTTAGAGAAGTCATTTGAGCTATGAAACTATGAGACTCTCTTCTGCTTCAGAAGATTGTATTAGAGCTCTCACAAAATTTTACATATGTCTAAACAGCACACACTTAGGGGAAGATTAGATTTGTTTGCATAATTGATATTTTAAAATGCCCAAGTTAGCTAAATGGCATCCTACATGGATGCCATTTTTAGCCAAGTTCCATTTCATTTGTGTCAAATAGACTCGGTCTCTTTGTCTTCTTGTATACCCTTCCTAAAGAGGAAAATGTTTTGCTACTTCTGAGGAAGCCAGGCAAGGCTATTTTTCTTCTAGACAGCATCCCATAGAAAGAAACAGCTTCTCTAAACTTCTCAAGTTATTGCTGGGGTTTTTAATTTTAGTTTTTCTAGACACAGGTTATTTCTGGTTATTTTCTCATTGGCTCCCCCAAGAAACCTAAGTATACATCAAAGCAGCAACTCTTCATTAAGGCCAGAGCAATTCCCCTGATGGCACACACTTGACCATGATCTCCACTTGTCATGTTCCATGAAGGTATATGTAGTCACACAATATGAGCACACTTATAGATACTGACCTGAAACAGCAAGTCTTGAAGCCTAAAATACTATGTTTTATCAAAACATATAGTATTGCCCCTGGGAACCTGCATACACTCTTGCTTTCTAAAAGGTACAAGGGGTCAAATCCCACCAGAGCTGATTGTAAAAAATAAATAAATATAGGTATACAAGGGGATGTTTGCTAAACCTAGACAAGATCCCAACTATTATGAAGTGACCATTGAAACTCAGGGATGCAGGGAGAGAAAGGAAGAGGAAAAAACTGCCAATTCATTCCAAACTTGAGCCTTTCCAATTGACAGAAGATAATGTCATTTTTAAAAATAACCCAAGCAAGTGACCCCATTACTATTCTTTGACATACTCTTTTTTGACATCCTGTCTGCTCACAGATGTTTCCAGCTATTCCACAAGCTGGGAACCAAAACCTTAGCGCAATTTTGGGGGTCACATTCTGCCTTCTTTTTTTAACTGCTTGTCTTAAAATACCTACTTTGCTTTTGCTTTAGTCTGTCACATTATGTATTAATTACATATAGCCTTTAGACAGCAGAACACAGAAACTGTTCTACAAATGAAAGCCCATATACCTTCATGCCAGTTTATTCCTTCCTCAAACATTTATTTGCTGCAGTATAGACAGAGGCTATGTCCCAGAATGAGATGCAGGTGATATACTGCATGTATAAGAGCCACTCAACCTGAGTCTTGTTAGAGATTACCAGGCCAGTCCTTAAGCCAGGTGAAACAGATCGCCATTTCTCTTCTTTTCAGAACTTTCTAAAATCATCCATCAAACACCCACATTCCCCCAGTTACCTTATCAGAAATGCTACACAAACCATTGCACATACTTTTCTTTCCTCTCTCTTCAGGTATATAACACTGTTAAATCTTTAGCTTATACATGTAAGTTATTATATTTGGGCATTCTAAATGAAAACCTGTACTAAAAACCTAAATCCAGTGTTTATTTAGATAATACTTAGAACAGTGAGTCAAAGCCAAAGCTACTTTTCTGGAGGCCTCAATATTATGTTCCACTTGCACTATTCCTCTTCAGACCCTGCATCTCATACACATCCTCTTCTTGCTCATCTTTCATGATGAACTTCTAGACCATTTGTGTGCTGCAAGGCTCAATGCAGTGCCCTCACTCAGCTCACCACTGCGTAACTTTATCTCCATACTGAAGACACCAAATTTATTTCTCTAGCCCTGATCTTTCAGCCACCATAAAGGTCTGAATTTCAATTCCTAGAACACTTTCCCTTTCGGTTCTAAGAGTACCTCATGCTTTCTCTTCTCCAGATATTTGAACAAGCTCTTTTATCTTGACTACAGCACTCCCTGTCCCTTACTGTAGCCCTTTCTCCCAATGGGGGAGGGGCCAAAAACACACTCAAAGTCTATTTTGATGTCCCTCCTATGCTCTCTCACAGCCCTCCTGTGCTTCTGCTGTCAGCACTCACCACACTGCCTTGTAGCTGTGTCCTCATTTGTCTGTCTCCGCACACTAAGCTAAGAACTCCACCAAGGTTGGGACTATGGAGTCTTTATAATTGTAACCTCTGCATCTTTTCTGGTGCTTGGCACCTAATAGGTATTCAGTAAATGTATGATAAATGAGTGAACACTGAAAGACTCACAGTCATGTCAAACTCAAATCTAGTCAAGTCATCCCTCCAAACTTGCTAGCCCCTTCACAATTCCCCCATTTTTGTCCCTGATACCACCATTATTTTTTCTAATTTCTTTATTTTATTTTATTATTTTATTTTATTTTTAATGGTTCAAGTACAGTTTTCTGGCTTTTCTCCCCACCCCCGCCCAACCCCCCCCCCCCCCCCTCCTGTTTCCACCCCCCTGTTATTGTCCATGTGTCCTTTATAATTGTTCCTGCAAACCCTTCACCCTTTTCCCCTGAAATTCCCTCCCCTCTCACCTTTAACAAAAACCTAATCAACAAAACAAACAAAGAAGCAAAATATAACCAAAGACACTGAAATTGAGAACAGGCTGACAGTGATATCACCATTATTTAAAACATCTACTCAAAGATCATTTTTCAAATCCTTTCTCTCCATTGTCTATAACCACTATAATCATTCACCAAGTCCTAGTAATTCTTTCTTCACACTCTTTCTCCAGTTTGCTCTCTTCTCTAACCCATCCATTCATGATTCCCTGTTTTTGAGCTTGGTGACTTCCTTCCACTAACTCTTTCTCTGTGCTTCGGAGCATCTGTGAAAACCTCCATCAAGGCACTTACCATACTGAATTAGAATTTTCAGTGTATGTATCTATTTGCCTTACTTACTATGCTCAGAGCACTTCAGGGCAGGAACTCTGCCTTATTTTCTGTGTCCCCAGCTCCTCCTACAATAATTTGTGTTTTTAAGTTATTTTAAGTGTTCAGTGAACAAAATGAACATTCATTATTTTTTTGTAAATGAATGAAATCCTGGCCTAAATCCCTGGTGCTACAGTTTAATTTATTGTTTGCTCTATCTTTGGTGGAGATAAAGAACACAACATTAAATCATTGTATCAACCCTTCATGAACTTGAATGTCACTATTACATTTCCCTTTAAACTTCACTTCTTTTGGTTCAATAATCCTTGTTTCCTTAATATTTTCTCACTAATATTATATTTCTTTAATATGTTCTTTTGTTCAATGATAGCAGACAGGATTTTCATCCACCCAAGACCAACCTCTGAGTCAACATTTTGAAAATTGTTCCCAGCCTGATGATTGTTAGCTCATTTCAAATGCTTATGGAGAAGACTTAGGACAATAGAAGTAACATAAAAACAGAAAGGTAAGAGCACAAATAATTGGAGTATCTACTTGCTAAACTTGCTGTCAAACCAAATAAATAATAGAAATCATCTTCCAGTACAGGAATATCACATGACAACAGAGCCAGAGAATCAATATAATTATTAGAGGGAAAAGAACAGCAATTCAAATGAGTCTTAGCACAGTTTGAGTAGAGATGAAATAAAATGAATTTTTACACCCCCACACAAGCAAAAACATACGGATTTATACATATTATATGTAATAAGGAGCAAGTCTTAAATAATTAAGAAACCACAGACAAACCAGGTCTACAAGAAAGAATGATTTTACAATTATGAGTTAAAGGCTGGTTTTGCTGAGACACCCTGTGATAGATATTACCCACAACCCCATACACACCCATCCATCACCATACCCTAGAGAATGTAAAGCTGGACTCAAATTCTTTTCTCTTGTTATATTTATCTACTGTGATTCAGTCCTAAGTAAGTGAAAGCAAGAAACAACCTTTTTGTTCCTCCACCTATGATAACCAGCCAGAGTCTCCACTAGAGATTTTTTCTTATCATGGGTATATATAAACTTGTTCATTTATTAGGGAGATCTTTAGTATCATGATAGGTTCTACTGAGATCCTAATCCTCCCTATGTTGGCCACAGAAAACTTGCCTTACATTCAATGTTCTCTTAACCAACTTATCTACAGATATACTCACAGAAAATTAACACAGACATTATCTCCTTCTCCACACACTGATACACATTCATAGATACACAGACACACAGACACAGAGTCACTCTCAGCCACTCATCCATGCAGAAACACACACCTTCATATATAACTGACACATGCATATATATATACATATATATGCAAATATATCCTCTCTCAAGTCAGTTTCATAAAAATATTTCTCTTTCTTTCTCTTATATTCATACTCATACTGGTTCAAAAACAGTCAATTGCCCATTGGTTGGTAAATTGAAAGGGTATCTGTGTTGGAAAATAGAAGTGGGTGTCAAGGGGGTAAGTACACAATTGCCACAGAGAAGGCAGTAGCTGAGTGATAATGGGTGGGTAGGTGACAGAGTGGCTGAGTAAGAAGGACAAGCAATCAACTATGATAAGATTCCAGAATATTATATTTTCCAATTTTTTTAATCTCAGTGTGGCTTTCCATTGAACATTCCTCAAGTCTCATATCTTCCTTCTTTGTCTGGCAATCTTTAGCTCTGTCTCAGTCTCTCTTCCTCTGTGTGTGCGTGTGTGTGTGTGTGCATGTTTTACTTTCCCATAACAAAAAGCTAATCCTAGTGCCAGATAATATTTTATAACAATGAGATCCATGATGTGTAAGTGTAACTGCATTTAAGAATTTTTTGTAGTAATGAAGTAACTAAATAAAATTTAATATTAAAAAAATTATATTACCAAATTTCTACAATAAAAAAAAAGAATTTTTTGTAGTAATGAATTTCTGGAAATGTAATGAGAAAAAGAAAACGCTCTTGTTTATTTCTTTCAGGAAATTCCTCTATTCCCCCTGGTTTTCATCAGCTATATTTTTGGCAGGCTGTGGGCATGGAAATTTGAAGACATCACTCTCAAAGAGAATTATAATAATCATATTTGATTTATACAGATATCACCATAGGGTTAAGCAGTTGGAAAATCCAGCAATGAAAATGAATAGGCACTTAAAATTAAGGACATATCATATTTTTAGTAACTCTCTGGTTTTTAACACCAGTAGTTCAGAGGAGATATTTTTTTTAGACTTCTAAAGTATTCATAATGGCAAGACAGATTTATATCTTATAGGATGAGCACCAAAGCAAGCTAGAGATGCTGGTATACTTCCTGAAAATCCATTAGAAATATTTAATCATTTGGATTTCTTGAGCTATATAGACTGTGTATATAGACCATGAGGTTTGGAATGGTTCATATATTTCCACTTTCCATCCAAAAATGAGCAGAAAAAGTTCCCACTTAATTTATAATTAGGTTTTTCGGCACATTTCCTTAAAAAATTAAAAGGGAACAATCCAAAATCTGGCCTTTCTTTTCCTCCAAATATTTCCAATTAGTTATACACTAAAGTATCTTTTGATAAAATATTTTTCTGCTCCATCCATCCCTAAAGCCAAGAGCCATAGCTGCGTTATGCCAAATATCTAATCAGTCATCCATTGTTTTCATGTTTTTCGATGTTTTCATAAAGCTGGTATTCTGTAGAAACAGGCTTATTCTATCCAGTCTTTTGTTATCTCAGTAGTACATATGGACACAGATTTTTCTGTTTGGAGTATTTCTTAAGGGCAATGACTTATTATAGTTCCAATACCTGCAAATATTTGGCAGAGATTGTTTCATCCTCTCTATATTCCTACTTTTTCTGCAAACCCACCCCACCCCCATCTATTTCCATTATGGAGGTTTAAGTTTATATAATATGTCCTTTCCTTCATGCCATTAATGATTTATCTGTAACCCATAAGATGTGCAATTGCTGGAGGATAATGTTTACTTTCTAATCACATTTCATGAGGAAAACTTAGGTCTAAGATAAAGTGGTAGCAGGATGCAGTAGGAAGGATCTTTAACTCACAATCTAGAAGCCTAGTTCCAGTTTCAATTTTGTGACTTTGACCAAATTTTGCTTAACAATTTGTCAAGCTTTCAGTTTATACCACTTTAAAGTATAGGGCTTCAACTAGACCAACATCAAGGCCTAACTTCTTATGATTCTAAGAATGGAAGTCACTAAGATTATTCTTCTCTACAGTCTTGATATGAACAAGAATATTACCTTGAACGAAATCAACAAAAACACTGAACTTGTACAAATTTATAAACATTTGATATAAACAACAATAAAAAGGCACAAAACATTGTCAGTGTGACTATTCTCAGTATTGCTTGCCACAAATTACAGAAGAAAATATGTATCCTATTCTGAGTATCGCTGCCCTCACCAACACCATAAATTTTACCTAAGGTACATTGACCGTTCCAGAGTATGGCTAGAAGAAACTCTCCACCCATTTTTTGCCCTCCCTTCATCCTAGCTAGAGCTTCCTTAGGGCTTGGCTTATATATTCAGGTCCTATTTAGCAGTGGCAATCTTATTCATTTACACATTTTATTTTTCTGGAATTTCTAAGTTGCTCCCTTTTTAAGAAAAGGTAAACCACATATCAGACAGACAATGAGAATAAAACAATTTGTTGGATCTGACATTTTACCCTCAATATGAAGTAGCAGGGCTCTAATAATAGGCACGCAGAATTGCACATAAATATTATATGGCCCAACAACTTCAAAAAAACTGCCCATTTAACACAAATGAAAGACTAGGAACTTGCAAGGCAGGGACTGCAAACAAGTGCTTCAGTCCATAAACCACAAAAATGACACTGGCACAAAATCTAATACTGGATTAAATATTTATGGCCTTCAGTTTAAATGATTAGTTCAGGTATTTGATCATTCCTCCTGACTTCATGGTACACTGAAGTTCTTTTTTTGTCTTTGTTCTGATTTAATTCTTTAAATTTTAATTTTGTTTCCTTTTGTTTTTTAAAGCAGGTTTAGAATTAGCCCCATGTTAAGGGCTTCATAGGAATTTGTAGTAGCCAGTGCCAATTTTTTTTTCTTTAGAGTACTAAATGTGCAAACATACAACCACTGCCCTCCATAAAAATCTCTCACCTATAGAGATAAACTCAGACACCTCCACCCACACATACACAGAGATATGCCCAACATTCCCATGGCTAGAACATAAATATGTAAATCAGCACAAATGCTAATTGTAGCACACCTACACAGGTACTCACATACTTAAAACAAATGGAATGATCATGGCAAAGATATGTAGTGAAAAATATGTCACTGAAGGAGGAAGGAGGGTGCTGCTCCCCTGCATGGACTACTGATGTAGTAGGCCATGGGCTAACTTCCCCAGAATTGGTCAAATGCAAGCAGGTCTATGCAACAGATGAAATAGGTTCCAGTGGGATCTTGCAGGTGAGTAGGTTATTCTTCACAAGACTTGTATGACAAGTGGAGTTAATTCACTTGCCATGTTAAAAAAAAGAGGTGACCCACATCGGTTCAGTTCTCAGTTTAGGGCACAGGCCTGGGTTGCAGGTCAGGTACCCAGTGGAGGCACATGAGAGGCAACTACACATTGATGTTTGTTTCTCTCCCTTTCTCTCTCCCTTACCCACTCTAAAACTAAATAAATAAAATCTTTAAAAAGAAGTGACCCATTTTATCAAAGAACTTGCTAACTGTGTAACTGTATAAAGAGAAAAAGTGTAAGGGATGTTTCCCAGATCCCTTACCTTGAGTGTCTCAAATCGATCATTCAGTGATGCAACCTGATGGTCTCGGTGACGCCCCACCAGTTTGCATAAGGCACAGATCAATTGGTCATCAGATACGCAATACATGTTCACTTTCTCATTCTCATGGTCCAGGCAGGTGATCCCTCGAAGATGTGCATCTGGCACTGGTTCCACCAGGCGGTGGCTGGTGAAAGGTTTCTTATTGGGGTGTGTGGCCCGCAGGCAACGGTCACAGTAGGAGACCTCACAGGTGATGCACGTTTTCACTGCATCCCTTGGTGGGTCCTGTTCACAGAATTGGCAAGTAATTCGCTCACTAGACATGGTGGTGCTGGGCCTGTAAGTTCTCTCCCGGCGGCTCTCACTTGGGGAATTGGGCCCACTGACTGAAGCCTTCTGGAAGCGGTCAATAATGTTCTGCAGAGTTACATTCCTCTTGAGGCCGTCTAGACCCCGGTGGTTCAGTGAGATAACATACCTGCACGTAGGACACTGGAAAGCAGTAAAGGGTTCAATGGGTTCACCAGAGCTGCAGCTGGAGACCAAGATACGATGGGCACAGCTGAAGCAGAGGCTATGAGCACAAGGGAGCAGAAGGGGGTCTTCAAACAACTCTAGACAGATTGGACAGGTCAATTCAGACTCCAATGTTTCCATCTTTAGTGAAAATAATCCTGCTGAAGCATTAACAACCACAGAAGCTGGGCTTTCATCTGCAAGGAATACAAAGCAAGAGTCAGTAAGCACTCTAAGGGAAAGTGGATGTAATATAATTATTCACTAACCAGTGGGACTTGTTGAATTCCCTGGGAATGCTGAAGTAATAGGAAGGCAATTAGGAATTAATCAGAGACTTTCTCTCCCTTCAAAACTTGTTATTGAAAAATGCCTGAGTTTATTTTCCTGAACTAATAAAGAGAACCTAGTGGTCACCTCTGAATCCTGGTTTACTGATTAACACTACTATTCCAACTCACAACACTAGCATACACCATACCCTCACATACTCTCCACTGATATTCATTGTCATCGACTATTATGAGCTTGAGGCCTTGCAAAATTCTCTATCTCCAGTCTCTGATAATGCTCTATATTTTTCATCAAGGTAAAATATAGGGGCTGCTCCCATTACGCATCTGGTGGAAGGAAAACAAAACCATATTACAAACTAACTCTCCAGTTCTTGAAATGATTCCAATCTTTGAGCTTCCATAAAAAGAAAAGAGAACTCTAGAAAACTGTAGCTCTCGTGTGCAAGATAATAAATTCTTCAGAGTGCAAACTTGAATTACTTATTTTTAACACATAGAAATTTCTGTTCCAACCCATTTCAAGTAAAGTGAAGTATTAGAAACAAAAGATGATCATTTTTATTTTCTCATTAATTCCTCACCTTCAGAAAATTCTTCATTTCATTAAACTAAATGAACAATGATTTCACCTTTTCAACTTACTCAGCAATAGTTGTTGATCAATAATGAAGACAAATCACCTTGTTGCTTCCGTTGCTTTTAACACCTGCTGAACTAACACAAGCCTGTTATGAGGCTCACCTCCCCATGTGTCTTTTCATAGTTCCCAAAACATAACAAGATCCATATCAAGACCTAGATATAAATTAGCAAAGTGAGGAACCAGAAATTTTCAGATTAGGTAATCTTCTTTCTTTTAATTTAATCATTATTATGTTTTTTTCATTACCATTTAGTCCCCTTATACACCCCTTCCCCCAGCAACCACCACACTTGTTGCCCAAGTCCATGAGTCCTTTTTCCTTTTTGCTCAATCCTTCCACCTCCTAACCTTCTTACAACTTTATCTGTCATCCTGGTCTCCATGAGCCTGTTCCCATTTGTTTTGTTAGTTCAGTTTTCTTATTAGATGCCATATATGAATAAAATCATATGATATTTGACTTCCTCTGACTGGCTTATTTCACTTAGCATCATGTTCTCCAGGTCCATCCATACTGTTGCAAAGGGCAATTGTTTTTTCTTTTCTACTGCTAAGTAGAATTCCATTGTGTAAAGGTCCCATAGTTGCTTTATCCACTCATATACTGATGGATACTTGGGCTACTTCCATATCTTGGCGATTGTAAATAATGCTGCAATGAATATAGGGGTGCTTACGTTCTTTAGAATTAGTGTTTTGAGTTTCTTCAGATATATTCTCAGAAGTGAGATCACTGGGTCGAAAGGCTGATCCATTTATAACTTTTTGAGGTATCACCATACTGCTTTCCACAGTGGCTTCACCAATCAGCATTCCCACCAACAGTGAAAAAATGGTTCCCCTTTCTCCACATCCTCACCAGCACTTCTTACTTGTTGATTTATTGGTGATAGCCATTCTCATAGGTGTGAAATGATATTTCATTATGGTTTTCATTTCCATTTCTCTGATAATTAGTGATGTTGAACATCTTTTCATATGTCTATTGGCCACCTGTATGTCCTCTTTGGAAAAGTGCTTATTCAGGTCCTTTGCCAGATTTTTAATTGAGTTGTTTGGTTTTTTTGCCGTTGTGTTTTGCAAGGTCTTTAAAATTTTGGATATTAACACCTTATCAGATGTATTGGCAAATATTTTAATGAGAGAAGATTGGCTTTTTCTTTTTAAAGATATTTTATTGATTATGCTATTACAGTTGTCCCATTTTCCCCCTTCACTCCCCTCCACCCTGCACACCCCCTCCCACCCACATTCCCCCATTTAGTTCATGTCCATGGGTCATATGTATAGGTTCTTTGGCTTCTACTTTTCCCATACTATTCTTACCCTCTCCCTATTTTCTACCTACCATCTATGCTACTTATTCTCTGTACCTTTTCCCCCTCTCTCCCCGTCCCACTCCCCTGTTGATAACCCCCCATGTGATATACATTTCTGTGATTCTGTTCCTGTTCTAGTTGTTTCCTTAGTTTGTTTTTGGTTATGGTGTACTTGTTCATAATTGTCAGTTTGCTGTCATTTTACTGAACATATTTTTTATCTTCTTTTTCTTAGATAAATCCCATTAACATTTCATATAATGAGGGCTTGGTGATGATGAACTCCTTTAACTTGACCTTATCTGAGGAGCATTTTATCTGCCCTTCCATTCCAAATGATAGCTTTGCTGGATAGAGGAATCTTGGATGTAGGTCCTTGCCTTTCATGACTTGGAATACTTCTTTCCAGCCCCTTCCTGCCTATAAGGTGACTTTTGAGAAATTAGCTGACAGTTTTATAGAAACTCCTTTGTAGGTAACTGTTTCCTTATATCTTGCTAGTTCTAGGATTATCTAATTCATTTTAACTTAGGTAATGTAATACGATGTGCCTTGGTGTGTTTTTCCTTGGGTCCAACTTCTTTGGGACTCTCTGAGCTTCCTGGACTCCCTGGAAATCTATTTCCTTTGCCAGATTGGGAAAGTTTTATTATTATTTGTTCGAATAACTTTTCCACTTGTTGCTCTTCCTCTTCTCCTGCTGGTACCCCTATAATTTGGACGTTGGAACGTTTAAAGATGTTCTGGAGGTTTCTAAGCCTCTCATTTTTCTGAATTCTTGTTTCCTCATTCTTTTCTGATTGGATGTTTCTTTCTTCCTTCTGGTCCACACCATTGATTTGACTTCCTTCCTTCCCATCACTATTGGTTCCCTGTACATTTTCCTTTATTTCACTTAGCGTAGCCTTCATTTTTTTTCATCTAATGTGCAACAGAATTCAACCAATTCTGTGAGCATCCTGATTATCAATGTTTTGAACTGTGCATCTGGTAGGTTTGGCTATCTCTTCATTGCTTGATTGTATTTTTTCTGGAGCATTGATCTGTTCTTTTATTTGGGCTATTTTTTTTTGTCTTGACACACCTGTTACATTGTGAGGAGTGGAGCCTTAGATATTCACCAGGGCGGAGTAACCCAGGTGGCTGGTTTGTAATGCTGTATGTGGGGGAGGGGCCTGAAAGGGAACAATGGCACTTGCTCAGCTCTCTGCCAAATTTCAGTCACTTCTCCTGCTTCCCACAAGCAAAATGGGCCCTTCTGGTCCTTATTCCCATGTGGGTGGGTTTGTGTACATTCTAGGACCCTATGGATCTCTCCAATAAACTCTCCTGTGTGGCTCGGAGTTTGTCTGGTTGCCGCTTCAACCCCCACAGGTGTTTTCAATCATGGTTTGAGGCTTTATTTCCCCACATTGGGACCCTGGGTTATACCATCCGTCCCATTTCCCAGTTTCACCTGGTTTATCTACACACAAATGTGGGACAGCCTGGCCCACCAGCCACAGCCTTGAGCTCTGTGCTCCATTCTGCAATCCACCACCTTGCTGAGTCCACCAGCCGCGGCCTTGCGAGACCCAGTCCATCAGCTGCCACCTTGCCTGGAGTCCTCTCAGCCCCAGCTGCTTGACTCCACCCCTCCTACCAGTCTGGATGAATATTTCTTCTTTAACTCCTTGGTTGTCAGACTTCCATACAGTTTGATTTTCTGTCAGTTCTGCTTGTTTTATGTTTTAAAATTGTTGTTGTCCTTCTTTTGGTTGTGCCAGGAGGCACAGTGTGTCTATGTACATCTCTATCTTGGCTGGAAGTGGCTTTTTCTTCTGTTGATGATTTACTTTGCTGTGAAAAAAATTTTAGTTTTCCGTAGTTCCATTTATTTATTTTTTCTTTTGTTTCCTTTGCCTGGGGAGATATATCTGATAAAATATTGCTACTAGCAATGGCCAAGATTTTGCTGCATATGTTTTCTTCTACAATTTTTATGGTTACAGGTCTAATATTTAATCTTTGACCCATTTTGAATTTATTCTATTTTTTGGCATTTAAATAGTTGCCTTTAGTTTTTTTATTGTTGTTCAAGTACAGTTTTCTTCCTTTCCCTCCACTGCAGCCCAACTCCCTAGCCCTTCCCACCTCCCTTCCATTTCTACCCATCCCCTGTTATTGTCTATGTGTCCTTTATAATTGTTCCTGTAAACTCTTTACCCTTTTCCCCTGAAATTCCCTCCCCTCTGGTCCCGTCAGCCTGTTCTCAATTTCAGTGTCTTTGCTTATATTTGGCTTGTTTGTTTGTTTGTTTTGTTGTTTAGCTTCCTGTTAAAGGTGAGATCATATGGTATTTGTCTTTCACCACCTGGCTTATTTCACTTAGCATAATGCTTTTCAGTTCCATCCATGCTGTTGCAAAGGGTAGGAGCTCCTTCTTTCTTTCTGCTGCACAGAATTCCATTGTGTAAACGTACCGTAGTTTTTTGATCCATTCATTTACTGATGGGCACCTAGGTTGATTCCAGCTGTTGGCTATTGTAAATTGTGCTGTGCTGAACACTGGGGTGAATATTTTGGATTGGTGTTTCAGGGTTCTTAGGATATAATCCTAGCAGTGGATTTTATTCTTGTGTGTGGTGTAAGAAGGTGGTCTAGTTTCATTTTTCTGCATGTATCTGTCCAATTTTCCCAACACCATTTATTGAATAAACTATCTTTAGCCCATTGTATGTGCTTGCTTCCTCTGTCAAATATTAATTGACTATAAAGGTGTGGGTTTACTTCTGGGCTCTATACTCTGTTCCATTATCTATGCGTGTGTTTTTAGGTCAGTACCAGGCTGTTTTGATTACTATAGCCTTATAGTAATCATGATGTTAGGTAGTGTGATTCCTCCAACTTTGTTCTTTTTCAGGATTGATGTGGGTATGCTAGACCTTTTTTGTTCCATATACTTTTGAAATATTTGTTCTAGTTCTGTGAAATATGTTATTGGAATCTTGATAGGAAATGCACTGAGTATATCGATTACTTTGGGTAGTATGGACATTTTAGTGATGTTCATTCTTCCTACCCATGAACACGTTGTGTGCTCCCACTTATTTGTATCTTCTTCAGTTTTGTTCCTCAGGGTTTCATAATTTTCCAAGTACAGGTCTTTTACATCATGGTTATATTTATTCCTAGGAATTTTATTATTTTTAAAACAATCAAAAGTGGGTTTGTATTCTTAATTTTCCTTTCTGTTAGTTCATTATTGGCATATAAAAATGCAACTGATTTCTGGATACTAATTTTTTATCCTGCTAATTTGCTGAATTAATTTATCACTTCTAGTAGTATCTTGGTGAAATCTTTGGGGTTTTCTGTGTATTGTGTCATCTTCAAATAAGGACAGTTTTACTTTTTCCTTTTCAAACTGGATGTTTTTTTATTTCTTCTTCTTTCTGATTGCTGTGGCTAGGTGTTGGGAACTGCCCTGCCTGGTTTCAAGAGTTGTAACTGCCCCCCATGGCTAAGGCTGAGTGAGCAACCCCCGGACTTCGAGCCATTAAGGAGACAAAGCTTGTCTCTGGCATCAGTGCTGCTTCTGCTTCATTCCCTGCCCCCAACACTTGGTCAGTTAGTCAGAGATGGGTAAGACCCCTCAGAGGAGGGGAAACCTTAAAGTAGACATGATCACTTGGGAGGCCATCAAGGAAGGACTTGGGGGGCTGCAACAAAGAGGGAATGATGGACCCTTGCCCCCTGGCTATTCTGACATAATCTCAGTCCCCATTTCCATCTGGGAGAAGCGCTTCCTGGCTCTAATCCACTTAAGCCTAGAAACCTATGACTGGGAAAGCGGCGCAGCCCTTTGCCAGCTAGATCAGGTTCTGGGGTGATCGGGCATAAGAAGGAATTCACAAAGTCCTGTGAAGCCTGCTTTGCTAAGAGTGTTTTCATTCATATAATAAGGGTCTGAACAGGAAATGAGTATGTCTCCCAACGTTTTTGCAACCTCCTTACCTGACAGACACTGACTCAGACTAAGCCCTCAGATTTCTTTGAAATGTTATCTACTACTTGATCCTTGCCCCATGACATTGATTGATGAAGCTTTACCTGTATTCCTGTGTGTTACAACCTAATAAAAGCCGTTGAAGGAGAGGTTCTTGGTCTTTCTCCTCTGAGAGACTGACCACCCTCCTCCCCAAGGAGATCATGTCTTGGTAGTTTCATTTTCATTTGTGGCAGATGGGGGGACTTTGCGGGCAAAGTTGCCCCCACAGCTAGGACTTCAAGTACTATGTTGAATGAGAGGTGAAGCAGACATCCCTGTCTTGTTCCCAATCTTAAGGGGAACACTTTTAGTTTTTGCTCATTGAGGATGCTGGCAGTGGGTTTTCATATATAGCCTTTATTAAGTTTAGGTATGTTCCCTCTAATCCCACTTTGTTGAGAGTTTTTATCATAAATGGGTGCTGGATTCCATCAAATGCTTTTTCTGCATTTATTGACATGATCATATGTTTTTTATCCTTTATTTTGTTTATGTGATGAATCACATTTATTGATTTGCAATTGTGGTACCAACCTTGCTTTCCCAGAATAAATCCCACTTGATCATGGTGTATGATTTTTTTGATGCATTGCTGTATTTGGTTTGCTAATATTTTGTTGAAGACTTCAGTAACTATGTTCATGAGGGATATTGGACTATAATTTTCTTTCTTTGTAGTGTCTTTATCGGGTTTTGGAATTAGGATAATGCTGGCCTCATAAAACAAGTTTGGGAGCCTTCCTTCCTCTTGAATTGTATGAAATAGTTTGAGAAGGAGAGGTGTTAGTTCCTGTAGAAATGTTTGGTAATATTCACCTGTGAAGCCGTCCATTCCAGGGCTTTCATTTGTTGGGACTTTTTTTTTATTACTGCTTCAGTTTAACAAGGTGTAATCTGTCTATTCAGATTCTTTGATTCTTCCTAATTTATTTTCAGAAGATTGTAGGTTTCCGGGAATTTACCTATTTCATCCAGGTTGTCCAGTTTGTTGGTATATAGTTTGCCATAATATTTTCTTACAATCTTTTGTATTGCTTTGTGTCAGCTGTCATTTCCCCTCTTTCATTTCTGACTTTATTTATTTATGTCCTCTCCCTTTTTTTCTTGATGAGTCTGGTTAAAGGTTTGTCAATATTGTTTATCTTTTCAAAGTACCAGCTGTTGGATTTACTGATCTTTTGAATCAATTTTTAGATTCTATTTCTTTCATTTCTGCTCTGATCTTTATTATTTCCTTCCTTGTACTTACTTTTGGCTTGTTATGGTCTTCTTTTCCAAGTTCCTTTAAGAGTAAAGTTAGATTATTTGAGCTTTTTCTTTGTTTGTTGGTTTGTTTCTTTCTTTTCTTTTCTTTTCTTTTCTTTTCTTTTCTTTTTTTTTGAGATAGGCTGTAATACTGTGAATTTCCCTCTCAGGGTTGCTTTCCCAATGTCCCACTGATTTTGGATTGTTGTGTCCCCATTTTCACTTGAGTCAAGTTATCTTATTTCTTTCTTGATCTTGTTGTTGACCCATTCACTATTTAGTAACATGCTATTTAGCTTCCATGTCTTTGCATGTTTTTCAGTGTTCTTCATGTCATTAATTCTAGTTTCATAGCATTGTGGTCAGAGAGGATGATTGATAGAATTTCAAACTTCTTAAATTTATTGAGACTTCCTTTGTGTCCTAACATGTGGTCTATCCTAGAAAATGTTCAATGTGCACTTGAAAAGTATGTATACTCTGATACTGGAGTGAAATGCTCTGAAGTTATCAATTATATCCATTTGGTCTAATGTGTGATTTAAAACCATTGTCTCCCTGTTGATTTTCTGGCTGGAAGACACCTCCATTTTAGTCAATAGGGTGTTAAAATCACTGACTATGACTATATTTCTGTCCATCTCTCCCTTTATGCCCATCAAGATTTGCTTCACATATTTAGGTGATCCTATGACCAGTGAATAAATGTTTACTAGGGCTATATCCTCATGTTGAATTGTACTCTTTATCATTATATACTGTCCTCCTTTCTCTTTTACTATAGCTTTGGTTTTAAAGTCTACTTTTTCAGATATAAGTATTGCTACCCCAGTTTTTTTTCCTTTCCATTTGCATATCTTTTTCCATCCCTTTACTTTTTGTCTGTGTGTATATTCCCATCTGAGGTGGGTCTCTTGGAGGCAGCATTTATATGAGTCTTGTTTTCTTTCCATTCTACCCTATGTCTTTTAGTTGGAGCATTTACACAATTTACATTTCAGATGATTATTGACAGATATGTATTTAGTGCCATTTTTGTTAGACTATTTTCCTCTGTTTTATTATTCTATCTTTTCTTCTTTTTCTTCTTCTTCTTCTCCTTCTTCTTCAAGCAAGTATTTTAACATTTGTTACAGCACTGCTTTAGTGTTAACAAACTCCTTTAGCTTTTTCTTCTCTGGGAAGCTCTTTACTTCTCTCTCTTTTTTTAATGTTTGTCTTTTTATTTATTTTTTTATATTTTTTAAAGATTTTATTTATTTATCTTTAGAGGGGAAGGGAAGGAGAGAGGGAGAGAAACATCGATGTATGGTTGCCTTTCATGCGTCCCCTGCTGGGAACTGGCCTGCAGGGAACTGGCCTGCAACCCTGGCATGTGCCCTGACTGGGAATTGAACCTCAATTGTCTGGTTCGCAGGCCCATGCTCAATCCAGTATTTCTCTTTTAATTTTAAATGATAGCCTTGCTGGGTAAAGTGGCCTCAGATGTAGGTTCTTGCTTTCCATCACCTTGAATATTTCACACCACTCCGTTCTGGCCTGAAATGTTTCTGTTGAGAAATCAGATGACAGTAATTGGTGCTCCCATTTATGTAACTACATGCCTTTCTCTTGTAGCTCTTAGGATTCTTTTCTTGTCTTCAAGCCTTGTCATTTTAATTATGATGTGTCTTGGTGTAGGCCTCTTTGGTTCCAATTTATTTGAGACTCTCTGTGCTTCCTTGACTTGCATGTCTTTTTCCTTCACCAGAGTAGGGAAGTTTCAGTCATTATTTCTTCAAATAGGTTCTCAATCCCTTGCTCACTCTCTTCTCCTTCTGGTATTCTCACGATGGAGATGTTATTCTTCATGTTGTCCAAAATGTTTCTTAAGCCCTCTTCATTTTTTAATTCTTTTTTTTTCTTTTTGCTGCTCTGCCTGTTTTTTCTACCTTATCTTCAAAATCACTGATTTGATGCTCTGCTTCATCTAAACTGCTGTTTATTCCTTCCAGTGTATTATTTATTTAAGATATTGCATTTTTATTTCTGACTGTACCTTTTTTAATGATTTCTGACTTTTTTTCTTGCTCTTGAGAATCCTTGTAATAATTACTCTAAACTCTCTAACTGATAAATTGTTTGCCTCCATTTCATTTGGCTCTTCTGGAGAATTCTCTTGTTCTTTCATTTGGGGTCTGTTTCTTTGTCTTCCTATTTTGGCTTCTTTGTATTTGTTTCTATGTATTAGGTAGATCTTCAAAGACTGTGATGTAGGCCTTTGTGAGACACTGCTTGTGACTGGCCCTGATCCACCTATTTGGAGCTCTCAATAATCCACAGTGTGTGGCTCCTTCTGCTGAGCCTGTTTGTGTGTAGAAAGAAGCAAGCTGTGCACTAAGGCTGGATTTTATCAGCACCAGGCCCAGGAGATAGTCAGCTAATGTGTCATAGGGCTCCCCCAGAAATCTACCTTAGTTGTTAAACTAATTAATGCTATAGCCTCAAGCTGTAATCAGTAGCAGCTTAAGTTCCACAAGGTTGGGCCCATAATGTCTCTAGGTGTGCCTATTGCTTCCCCTCAGGCTGATGACACTTTGAGAGTAGTGTTCTTCCTGAGAAAGATAGCCTCTGCAGTATGGGGAATGACTATGCACAAGGATCCTGGTGGCTGTTCCTTCCATTCTCTCCCCAGAGCCACCAACCCCAGACTCTCCTCAAATGTCTCTAGTCTACTCTGCCCTCCCTCTACCACAGCCCAGAGTAAGTGGCTGCAAAGGAAATTTTGTGCATCGGCACTTCAAGAGGCTCTCTGTGTCCCCAGCCATTTCTTCCTGGCAGACAGAAACATTGGTGCTTTTCACAGCTGGATGTTATCTGGGTTCCTTCTATCTCTGGTGCTGTAGACTTTGGAGACCACCTTGGTGTTTAGACCCCACACTTCTCAGGAGGAAGCCCCTGGCCACTAAAATATCCTTCTGGAACTTCAGTTGCCACCATGGGAGCCCAGCCAGCACTCTCATGCCTCCTCTGCACTCCCTACCAGTCTCATTGTGGTGAAATAGTTTCTTCTGTCTGACCTTGGTTATAAGGCTCCTCTCTGGGACTTTGAAGATGGTGACAAGATAGGTAGGAGCTGAATCCACTTCCTCTTCTACCGAATTGGGACACCTAGCTGATCTTTAAAGAGCAGAGTGAAGAGCCAACAGAATCCCAGTTTATATGATGTTTAGAAGACAAAGATTGTAAAGGATGTTTAAAAATGGATGGTAAGGAGATTTTTTAGGCTGAAGGGAAGGTCTCCAGGCCCTGTGCCAGAGACTGCAGCTGCCTCAGGAGCTTTGGGGGAGAGCCATGTTAGCATGCAACTTTGCAGCTCCCTCCCCTCCCAGAGCAGGGAAGCCAGTCCCACACCAAGAGAGACCTGTATGCTTGAAGTCTCTAGGGGATAAAGACAAAGTGGGAGACAAACAGCAGGTGGCGTTCTCTGGCTGGGACTATGGTCACCAGCTTGGACAGTACCAGAGAAACTGGGGAGCTGAGTGACACCTGAAGATGGGAGAAGAGTTTGGCCACAACTGACTGTGACCCAGATAGTCTCAGAACTGTTCAGAGAATTGGGCTGTGTGAAAAGCCAGGCACTTGTTGGGAAAGGTCTCCCACAGCCAAAGGGAATTTTCTCAAAAAAAAAGTCTTCCAGCAGCCGCTGTTCAAGGACCTCTTGCATGCAGCAGCCAGACCAGTAAAGAGGGAGGAAGAGGGGCATGATTTGCTCCAAATCAGGGAGCTTCATGGACTGATCAAAGTGGGGCAGCAGGGGCTCAGAGAGGCAGCAGTCCCCAGAGAGACTTAATTTAATAGGGGAGCTAAATTGCCCTGAAGGGAGTTTGTGCATGTGTAGTGCCCAGGCCAGCAAAGAGAGAGGAGGGGTATGAGTTGCTTCCACTCAGTGCACCTCACAAACCATTCAAAGGGTGGTACAATGAGGTGGGTTAAAGGCGCTGGCCTGGTGCATATGGACAGTGGGGGCCACACAGTGCACTGAGGGCTTGGGCTGGAGGCTGGGCACCTGTCAATATTGTAGCATAGACTGAGCCCCCATCCTTGCAAAACCACAGGAAAGGAAAAATTGGAGCCCTACCCCCCCACCCCGCCTGTACCATCCAGGAAGACCAGCAGAACCCACTTGGTGGGTTTAAAGTCAGCAGGAGGCAATTTTTTCCAAGTGTGAGACATTAAGACCTACAGCTGTGAAAGGACCAAAGACAGATCTAGAGTGAGATGAGATTAACTCCAACAACTGAGACAAAATTCACTATGCATTCACTACAGAACTTGCATTTTTTTCTATTTTATTATTTTTTGTTATTTTTATAATTAAAAAAATTTCTCTTCTTTCCATTTAGTTTTCTTTGCTTTGTTTGTCTATTTTATTTCATTGTTCGACTGGTTTTCTTGGTTCTTTCATATTGCATTTTAATTTTTCTTCTTTCACTTTATTCCAATAACACACTACTCTTGGTATTTTACTTTATATTCTCTTTATCCAGATCATATATTTCTTGTTATATTATTGTTGTTGCAAATCCCACACAGCACCCTTCCCTGGTCTTAGTGGATTTCACTATCTTCCTAAGCTTTATTTCTATTGTGGTTGACTTTATTATCTCTCACACTATGCCAAGTTGTTATGCCTAACTCTCACTATATCTCATCATCTAATCTCACATAAGCACTCTGCTTTCTGGAGTCAGCTTACATTGTTTTTCCCCTCTAATAAGAGTCTTATCTCCTTTTCAATTTTTATAAAAAGTGACTAGTTGGGTGAAGTAGCACAGTTGTGCTGTACTTCTCCAAAGAATCTTCTATTTGTTCTCTACTTGTTAGTACTTTAAAGCCCATTGAATACTCTCCCAGTGTCTTAATCCATTTTGCCTTTTCACTGCCCCTAATTATACACAAAACAAGATAGGAGTTATGAATACCAGTAAGCCCACTAGAGGACAGAACCCACCAACAAAGGAGCCACCAACAGGTAAAACCTGAGTATAATAAGAGAACCCACACAAACAGAAGGGAAACGCTAGAACATCCACACAAGGAGATCAAAGAGACCACACCGCTGAGTCCCACAGAACTCATACCATAAAAGTTCACTCTACAAAGACAGCTAGCAAAGCAGAGCATCAGGAATCACAGAAATAAACAAAAACAGTCACATATTCTGGCCAGCATGGAGGCATAGGTAGATACACTATGCCTCCTTGCATACCCAAAAGAAGAACAACAACAAATTTAAAAACAACTAGAATTGTCAGAAAATCAAACTGTATGGAAGTCCAGCAATCAAGGAGTTAAAGAAGAAACATTCATCCAGACTGATAGGAGGGGCAGAGATGGGCAGCTTGTGCATGGAGGACTCACAGCAGGGCAGTGGAAGCAGAACTGAGCAAACAATTTGGCAGCTGGTGGACTGGTGATCCCACATTCACTTGAGGATAAACCGAGAGGAACAATTACAGAGTGAGACAGACCAAAAAACAAAAACAAACAAAAAAAAACACCAGAGTTCCAGCACAGGGAAATAAAGCCTCAAAACATCTGACATAAAAACCTGTGGAGGTTGTGGGGGCAGGAAAAACTCCCAGCTGCACAGGAGAGTTAATTGGGGAGACCCACAGTGTCCTGGAATGTAGACAAGCTCACTCAACAAGAAATCAGCACCAGAAGGGCCCAATTTGCTTTTGGATAGTGGAGAAAGTGACTGAAAGGCAGCCAAGAGCTGAGCTAGCAGCACTGTGCCCTCTCTGACCTCTCCCCCACAGACAGTGACACAACACATCCACGTGGGTTGCCCAGCCCTGGTGAATATCTAAGGCTCCACCCCTTACTACATAACAGCTTCACCTAGGCAAAACAGTATGGCTCAAGTGAAAGAACAGATCAAAGCTCCACAAAAAATACAACTAAGCAATGAAGAGATAAGCCAACCTATCAGATACAAAACACTGGTAATCAGGATGCTCTCATAAATGGTTGAGTATGGTTGCAAAATAGAGGAAAAAGTGAAGGCTATGAAAAGTGAAATAAAGGAAAATGTACAGGGAACCAACAATGAAGGGAAGGAAACCAGGATTCAAATCAATGATCTGGACCAGAAGGAATAAATAAATACTCAACCAGAACAGAATGAAGACATTATTTTTTTTTAATGAGGAGAGGCTTAGAAACCTCTAGGAAAACATTAAATGTTCCAGTATCTGAATCATAGGGGTGCCAGAAGGACAAGAGGAAGAGGAAGAAATTGAAAACATCATGAAAAAGAAATTCCCCATTCTGGCAAAGAAAATAGAATTCCAGGAAGTCCAGGAAGCTCAGAGAGTCCCAAAGACATTGGATTCAAGAAAGCACATGCCAAGACACTTCATATTTACATTACCCAAGATTAAAGATTAGGAGAGAATCTTAAAAGCAGCAAGAGAAAAGGAGACAGTTACCTACAAAGGAGTTCCCATAAGGCTATCAGCTGATTTCTCAAAAGAAACCTTGCAGGAAAGAAAGGGCTGGAAAGAAGTATTTGAAGTCATGAAGGGTGAGGACCTAAATCCAAGATTACTCTATACAGCAAAGCTCTCATTTAGAATGGAAGGGCAGATAAGTGCTTCCCAGATAAGGTCAAGTTAAAGGAGTTCATCATGGCCAAGTTCTTATTATATAAAATGTTAAAGGGACTTAGAAAAGTAAGAAGATAAAAAACTATGAACAGTAAAATGACAACAAACTCACAACTATAAACAACAACACCTAAAAAAACAACTAAAACTAACCAAACAACTAGTATTAGAACAAAATCACAGAATGGAATCACATGGAGGGTAATCAGCAGGGAAGGGGAGGGGGAGAATGGGGAAAAAGGTATATGGAATAAGAAGCATAATTGGTAAGTACAATATAGGCAGGGGGAGGTTAAGAATATTATAGGAAATATAGAAGCCAATGAACTTACACATACAACTCATGGACATGAATTAAGTGGGGGGGGGAGTGCACATGGGTGGGGAGTGCAGAGTAGAGGAGAATAAAGGGAGGAAAAATGGGACAACTATAATAGCATAATCAATACAATATATTTTAAAAATAAATAAATTTTAAAAAACCAGTCCCCTGAAATGGGGAGACACAGAAAGAACCTGTGATTGAAAGGAATGGCAGATTCCACACTAAAAGAGCTAAATGAATCATAGGAAAGCAAACTACCAGACACATAATTAAAAGAATGGCCATAAGGATACTTAAGGAACTCATGGACAACTATAAGATTCTGAGTGAGAACTACAACAATATGAAAAAATGAAATAGAAACTATAAACAAGAGCCAGGTAGAAATGAAGAATATGATTTCTGGGTAAAAAAGCACAATGGAAGCAACTACAAGCAGGCTGGATGAAGCACAGGACTGAATTAATGAGCTGGAAGACAAAGTAGAAAGAAATACCCAGTTAAGCAACTGCAAGAAAAAAGACTAAAAAAATATGAAGATAGCTTAAGAGAACTGCAAGACAACATGAAATGCAACATTTGAATCATAGGAATACCAAAAGGGAAAAAAAGGAGCAAGGGATAGAAACTCTGTTGGAAAACATAATCACAGAAAACTTTCCAAATCTTAAGAGAAGAAAAACCTACAATTTCAGGAAGCACAAGTCCCAATCAAGATGAATCCAAAGAAGCCTACTCCAAGACACAAAGAGAGAATCTTAAAGGCAGCAAGGGAGAAACAAGAAGTAACATACAAGGGAGCTCCAATAAGGCTAGTAGCTGATGTCTCAACAGAAACATTACAAGCCAGAAAAGAATGTCAATAAATACTCCAAGTAATGAAAAGAACAGCCTGCACCCAACAGTCCCCTGGGTGAAATGAAGAAATTTCCAGAATAAAATATACTCTTTCAAAACTGAATCAAGAAGAAACAGAAAGCCTGGACAGACTGATAACAGCTGGTGAAAACAAAGCAGTAAACAAAAACCTTCTGGCACACAAAAGCCCTGAACCAGATGGTTTCACAGGAGAATTTAAAGTATTTAAAGAAGAGCTAACCCATATCCCTCTCAGAATATTACCAAAAAAATCCAAGAAGAGGGAAGACTCCCAAACTCTTTTTATGAAGGCAGCATCATCATAATCCCAAAACCAGTTAAAGACATCATAATCCCAAAACCAGTTAAAGACACAACAGAGAAAGAAAACTACAGGCCAATATTGCTGATGAACATAGATGCTACAAATCCTCAACAAAATATTGCCAAACTGCATCCAGAAATACATTCAAAACATCACACTCCATGATGAAGTGGGATTCACTTGGGGATGCAAGGATGGTAAAATATTTGCAAGTCTATAAACATAATAACAAACAAAAGGGAAGATAAATCACATGATCATATCAATAGATGCAGAAAAAGCATTTGATAAGGTTCAGCACCCATTTATGATAAAAACACTCAGCAAAGCGGGAGTAGAGGAAAGATAACTCAACACATTAAAGGACATATATGAGAAACCTATAGCCAACATCATACTCAATGTGCAAAAATTAAAAGCTTCCCCACTAAGATCAAGAACAAGACAAAGATATCTGCTTTTACCACTTCTATTCAATATAATACTGGAAGTCCTAGCTACAGTGATCAAACAAGAAAAGGAAATAATAGGCATCCAAATTGGAAAGGAGAAAATAAAACCATCACTGTTTACAGATGATATGATAGGGTACGTAGAAAACCCTATATTCCCCACAAAAAAACTCTTCTACCAAATAAGTGAATTTCACAAAACTGCAGGAAATAAAGTCAATATTCAGAAATTGAAGGCATTTTTGTACACCAACAATGAAATATCAGAACCAGAAATCAGGAAAAAATTCCATTTGCTATAAGAATAAGGAAAATAAAGTACCTAGCAATAAATCTTACCAAGGAGGTAAAAGACCTGTACTCAGAAAACTACACAACACTGAAGAAAGAAATTAAGAAAGATACAAATAAATGGAAGCATATACCGTGTTTATGGGTTGGAAGAATTAACATCATCAAAATGTCCATACTACCCAAAGCAATTTACAGATTCAATGCAATGCCTATTAAAAGGCCAGTGACATATTTCACTGATATAGAACAATCATTTCAAAAATGTAGATGGAACCATAAACAACCCCAAATTGCTACAGCAATTTTGAGAAAGAAGAACAAAGTAGGAATGATCACAATATCTGGTATCAAATTGTATTAAAAGACCACTGTAATCAAAACAGCCTGGTACTGGCATAAGAACAGACAAATAGACTAATGGAACAGAGTAGATATCCCAGAAATAAACCTATATCTCTATGGTCAATTAATATTCAACAAAGGGGCAGAGCATAAAATGGAGTAAGAATAGCCTCTTCAACAAATGTAGTTGGGATGATCTGGACAGCAACATGCAAAAAAAATGAAACTTCACCACAAACTTACACCATACATAAAAGAAAAATCAAGGTGGATAAAAGACTTCAGTATACGTTGCAACACCATAAAAGTCCTAGAAGAGAACATAGACAGTAAAATCTCAGACATGCACACAGCAATATTTTCACCAATGTATCACCTAGAGCAGGGATGTCAAGCTCATTTTCACCGGGGCCACACTGGCCTCAACCATAGCTTCATGGTTGCCTTCGGAAGGCCGAAATAATTTTAGGACTGTATGAATGTAACTACTCCTTAACTGTTAAGGAGTTGAAATTATATTCGGCCCTCTGAAGGTAACCACAAATTTGATGTGGCCCCCAGTGAAAATGAGTTTGACACCCCTGCCCTAGAGCAAGGGACATAAAAGATAGAATACAAATGGGACCTCATCAAAATAAAAACCTTCTTCATGGCTAAAGAAAACTTCAGTAAAATGAGAAAGGAACCAACCATATGGGAAAATATAATTGCTAATGATATCTTGCACAAAGGTTTAATCTCCAAAATATATAAAGAACTCACTTCTCCACTCCAGGACAACAAAATCAATTTGAAAATGGCCAAAGGACCTGAACAGACACTTCTCCAAGGAGGACATGCAGAGGCCGCAGAGACATAGGAAAGGACGCTCAGCATCACTAGCCATCAGAGAAATACAAATTAAAACCACAATGAGATACCACTTCACATTGGTCAAAATGTCCATCATAAATAAATCAACAAATGACAAGTACTGGGGAAGTTGCAGAGAAAAGGAAACCCTGTTGCACTGTTGGTGGAAATTTCCTCAGAAAATAAGAATGGAACTGCTTTTTGACCTGGTGAATCCACTGCTGGGATTATATATCCTAAGAGCCCTGAAACACCAATTCAAAAGAACCTATGTACCCTAATGTTCACAGCAGTACAATTTACAATAGCCAAGTGCTGGAAGCAGCCTAACTGACCACCAGTAAATGACTGGATAAAAAAAAAAAAACAAAACATGGTACATTGACACAATACAATACATGGAATACTACACAGCAGAAAGAAAGATGGAGCTCCTGCCCTTCACAGTAGCATGGATGAAATTGGAGAGCATTGTACTAAGTGAAATAAGCCCGTGATGAAAGACAAACACCATATGATTTCAGCTATAAGTGGCACTTAATCAAAAAAACAAACAAGAAAGCAAAATATAAACAGAGACACTGAAATAAAGAACAAACTGACAGTAACCAGAGGGGAGGGGGAAGAGATATAATTGGGGGGAAATAGGGGAAGGGTCATCAAGGAACATGTATAAAGGCAAATGGACAAAGCCAAAGGGGGTAGGTTGGAGGGTGGGAGGTGGGAATGGGTGTGGTGTGGTAGGGGGAAATGGAGACAACCGTACTTAAATAACAATAAAAGAGATTTTGTTTTTAAAAGCAATGGCATTGACTGGTGTGGCTCAGTGGATTGGGCACTGGCCTGGGAACCAAAGGGTTACCAATTCAATTCCCAGTCAGGGCACATGCTTAAGTCAAAGATCAGGTCCCCAGTGGGAGGTGCTCTGGAGTCAGCCACACATTGATGTTTCTCTCTTTCTTTTTCTCCCTCCCTTTCCCTGTGTTTTAAAATAAATAAATAAAAAGTTTTTAAAATAGTATAATCATTTTTAAAAAACCTTCTCTCCAGTTAGTGCTCAGCTGGTAATTCAGGATGATTTCTCTCCAGTTTAGTTGTAATTCCAGATTGGTCCTGGGAGGAGGTTAGTGTAGCTTCCACTTACTCCTCCGTCATATTGGATCCCTCAGTAATCTTTTTTTTTTTTAAGATTTTATTTATTTACTTATAGAAGGGAAGGAGAGAGGGAGAGAAACATCAATGTATGGTTGCCTTTCGTGCATCCCCTGCTGGAAACTGGCCTGCAGGGTAGCAGTCTGCAACCCAGGCATGTGCCCTGACTGGGAATCGAACCACAATCCTTTGATTCACAGGCCCGTGCTCTATCCACTGAGCTACACCAGCCAGGGCGGATCCCTCAGTAATCTTCATTTTAAAGATTTTATTTACTTATTTTTAGAGAGAGGTAAAGGGAGGGAGAAGGAGAGGGAGAGAAACATCCATGCAAGAGAGGAACATCAATCAGTTCCCTCTCATATGTCCCAACTGTACACTGAATCCACAACCCAGGCTTGTGCCCTGACTGGGAATCAAATGGGTGACTTTTCACTTCTTTGGATGATGTCCAACCAATTAAGCCACAATAATCATGTCATGATAATCTTCATTTTAGTGTGCATCAGAGTAAAACAAGTCACCCAACCAAAAAGAACCTAACCTCTTGGTCAATCTATCTCTTCTCTCACATACACTTTTGAGCTGAACATATACATACTTGTTGCCATAAGTTTCCCATTAATTAAAATCAACACTCATAAGTATTCTAAACTATACTCATTTAAGGAACAATATAAAATATCTTATTGACTGAAAGTGTTAATCCTATTTATCATTTTGATTTTTTAATCCTCACCAGAGGACTTTTTTTTCATTGTTTTTTTAGTGAGAGGGAGAGAGAGAAACATCAATATGAGAGAGAAAATCAATTGGTTGCCACCCATTCGCACCCAGACCAGGGATCGAACCCACAACCTAGGTATGTGCCCTGATGGGAAATTGAATCTGCAACCCTTTGGTTATGGGATGATGCTCTGATCAATTGAGCCACACCAGCCAGAGCTATCCTTTTGCTTTTGAACTTTTGTTCATCATCTCACTATCATTGGAGACACATTGAGAATGTGACTCTGCCATTAATACTTATCCATATTTTGTCATCTGTCAGAGATACCCACATAGCCTTCTCACAGGATACTTAAATACTGAGTACAATTAAACCTTCTGCAAAAAGTACAATAGATTTTATCCCTAAAAAGCTGTTTCTAAATCAAACCTCGTAAGTATACTGAACTATTTTGTAGAAATCTATAGGAAACTGGGCTGTAAAATTCAAGAATATTTTTGTAAAACAGTCACTCTCAGGTGGTTTGGTAAGTTCAAATGTTTGTATAACCACTTTTTAAATAAGACATGCAGTATTTTTATTCTACAATGCTTAAAAATTGTTGCTTAGTATTCTGTCACTTATAATATCTATTAGCACTCACCCACAGAGATAAGTAAAACAATTAAACTGTACATATATCATAGAATCTCAGATTAGAAGACTTAGTAGATGATAGATTCCAACTTCCACTCAAGGCAGGAATACTGCCTTTGAGAGCAACACAGCCCAATTCAATGTGTCTATAAGTGAACTTGTTATTCTCCCCCCCCAAAAAAAACCCACCTGCTCCTCTTCCAGATCCAAGCCTAGAAAAGACCAGTTTTCTCATTTGAATGTTTATCATCTCAGCCACTGGTGGCTTCCAGAACATTCTGCATTATTTGATTTACATTCGTGTCTTCAGCTAACTCTCCCTGATCTTTGAGGGCATCAACTATTTCATATTTTTATTCAAAGCATGGTGGTTCACACATACTAGATATTCAATAATTGTTCAATAAAAGATCCCTTAAAGTAGAAGTCAGAAAAGGACCTAGCATTTATAGAGCACTTCCTGTATTCTAAGTCCTATGTTAAACACTTTACACACATTATTTCATTAAATTCTATGAAGAAGCCTGTGAGAAAGATACTACTAAAATACTCGTGTTATATTTAGGAATTTGGTGTTCAGCATTGTTAAGTAAATCAATAAAGAACATACATACTCAGAGCACTGTGTCACAATGCCTGCACTCTTTTCTCTATACCTCTATTTCAATCACTTCACCTCCTTCACTGAAGTTTATCTTAACTATTTACAAGAGGGTCTCTAAACAGCATATTTCCACTTCTAGTTTTTGTTTATGTCCCTCTGAGTTTCTCTGAATCTCCCTCATATTCTGACTCCCTTCCAGAATTATATCCCTCTTTTCTGGGCCTATCTCCATCTCATACTGCATTTCTACTGCTGTCACTTCCAGAACTGTATGTCTTCATCCCTTAATGTCTGTATTGAAAGCTACCTGAGAGGATCAAATATGGCCTCCCACCAAAATGACAGCTGGTCAGGAGCACTGCTAAAAGACACGTCTATGTGTTGAAACCTATATAAAACAGTTAGAGTACCTAATTGTCTTCTAAGTATTCTAAGTCTTAAGATGGTGTTGTATAAATTCTTCTGTACTGTGGGAAAGCTCTTTAAATTTTCCTAGAATCATAAAATTTTTTCCCAGTGTAACACTTGAACATCACTATAGAATTAGGCTTGCGAATGTATGATACGGGTCAAGATTGCCTTAGATAGAATCAAAACAGGGCATTTAACTAGGGATTTCTGAATTTTTTAGAACTGTTTGGATAATGTTGTGTGTATGTAATATGTGCATTTTCATGGGGAGGGTTGTCCATAGCATTAAAAATGTTCTCAAAAGAATCCTTCACAGACAAAAAGGTCAAATATAAGTGCTCTAAAATAACCTACCATAACTGATTTCAGCTCTATAACAAATAATGCATAGTGCTTAAAGTCTGTTGCTTATAAGTAACTTTTCTATATGGTTCTGTTTTATCATAATGTGAGGGGGGAACCCCCCAAAATTGAAATCTATTTTTTAATATATTTATTTATTTATAGAGAGAGGGGACAGGAAGGAGAAAGAGAGGGAGAGAAACATCAATGTGTGGTTGCCTCTCATATGTCCCCCACTGGGGACCTGGCCTGCAACCCAGGCATGTGCCCTGACTGGGAATCAAACCAGTGACCCTTTGCTTCACAGCCGTGCACTCAATCCACTGAGCTACACCAATCAGGGCCCAAAATTGAAATCTATTTATGAAAGATTGTGTATTTATTCTTACATAAATTTTAAACTTCAAATTTAATAAATAAATAAATAAATAAATAAATAATTTTAAACTTCAGTCACCTTCAAATTACTCTCATTTGATGCAATACACCTATCAAGACTTTTTTTCACTGCTCAAAACAGTTTTGAACTCATTAATTTTGATGCCTTTTAGTGCTTCTGCCATTTTCTGTTTCACCTTTTCCATGTCAACAAATTGTTTCCCTTTGAGGACTTTTTTTATCCATGAAAACAAAGGTCACCTGGGGCAAGATCAGGTGAATAGGGGGGCAGGGCATGGGGGTCATGCCATTTTTGGTCCATACTCAGCATGGTGTGGGCAGGTGCACTCACAAATCACCCATCATGAAATGGGCAAACACGTTGAAAGAGTCTTCAAAAAATTCACTGAAGGTGAATGAAGCCTCTCACAACAATGCCAACTAGTACACTGATACAGATGGGTTCCTAGAACACCTACCTAATGGGGAAGGCCTGTACTACAAGGAACCCACCCTCCAGAAGATAATTCATGTTTTGGGGGTCCCCACTTATAAAGTAATTGCTTTAGCTAATTTGGGGAAACCAAATATTTTTTTTAATTTCTTCAAACACCTGTTCAACACATCTCTTACTTATAAGGCCACCTTATAAATGTATTGTTCTAATGACTCCTAATATTTCAATATACCTTCAACTATTTCCCATTTTTCCTACTTCCCTGATTATCTAAGCATCTTTCCCCCTAAAATTTATTGGGCACTTATTATGTGCCAGGAACTAAATAATCACCTTTACATACATTTATATGCATTATCTCATTTAATTTTCATAACAACCCTCTAAAATGTAGGCACATATTTATTTAAAAAGGTAACTTGTCCAAGGTCACATTTGTTTGCAAGAAGCAGAGATAAGGTTAAAATCCAGAATACAATTGAGAGGTGAAATAAACTTATATATTCATATATGTATGGTCAATTGACTTTTGTCAAGGGTTCCAAGACCATTCAATGGTGGGAAAATAATCTTCTCAACAAATGAAGCAGGGAAAACTGGATATCCAAAGCAAATGGATAAATTTAGAGCCCTACCTCACACCATACATAACAGTTAACTCAAAGTGAATCAATGATCTAAATATAAGTGGAGAAACTATAAAACTCTTGGAAGGAAACAGGTGTAAATCTTTGAGAACTTAGGTTAGGCAACAGTTTCTTAGATGACACCAACTATACAAATAACTAAAGAAAAAATAGATAGATCAGACTTAATAAAAACTAAAAATTTCTATGCTGCAAATTATACCACCAAGAAAGTGAAAACACAACTCAAAGAATGAAAAAAAATTGCAGATCATATATGTGATCATCTAGTATCTAGAAATATACATAATTGTTACAATTCAACAATAAAAAGAAAAAACTAAAGTATGGGCAAGGATGTGAATAGATGTTTCTCAAAAGAAGATATGTAAGTCATCAATAAGTATATGAAAAGATAGTCAACATGATTAGCCATTAGGAAAACACAAATCAAAACTACATTGAGATAGCACTTCAAACCCACTAGATTAGCCATAATTTTCAAAATATAGCAAATGTCAATCAGGATATGGAGATATTGGAACCCTTATATGTTGCTGGTGAGAATATAGAATGATGCAGCTGCTTTGGAAAATAGTTTGGCAGTTCCTCAATAGGCTAAAGGTAATCAAATGATTGAGAAAAAGTGAAAACATGCTCTCTCAAAAACTTGTACACTTCAACAGCACTTCCCTTTCTTCTAAACACCTCTTAAGCTTTTCTTTCTTTTTTCTCTCTTATTACCATCCCACCTATATTAATCTTAGCTTATTTGTTGTTGTTAGTGCAGTGGTGGATCTTTTTTTCTAACTTGGTTCCTACATTTTTATTACATATGTACTTATTTTTTCCTCTTCCATCTCTCTCTCACTTCATTTTTTGAATTTCTGTTTAAACCTAATACTATAAGCTTCCCTTCTCTTACTGCATTCTGCCTTTTCCCCTTTTTTATTTGTGATGTAAATTTTACTTTCTCTGTTTGCATTGCTCCAATTCCCTGGTCCTATTAGTGCTCTTCCTCTCTCTACCCCCTCAAAATAATTTTTCTATCAGTTAGTCATCTCATTTCCACTTCTCATTTCTTATAGTAGTCTTAATATCTTTACACACTTATTAATACTGATTCATTTGCTGTTGATAGTGGGATTGTGGGTGGGAGTTACTTTTGTGAGTGTGAATTTGTTTCCTGGGCTTTAGTGGTTTTCTTCTGTCAATACCAGCACAATAGCATAAAAGAAGTGGTGGGTGTAGTGACTCTCAGTCAGCCAGGTGGAGGAAGGAACACACCAAGAAATGACCCAACATCAATCAAAACCAAATTACATCCAGAGAGACAAAATAAATGGCATAAAGGGCATACAAAGAGCATCAAGTTCAGGTGATAAAGGAGACTGAACCACTGAATCCCACAGGTCTCCTGCCATAGATATTCACACCACAAAGACATGGAGTGAAAGCAGATCAAATTAAGAAGCACAAACATGAAGAGCCTCCCCTAAAATGGGGAGACAAAGAAACAACCCCTAATTGAAATTACTGGATGAATCCCCAGAAATAGAGCTAAATAAAATAAAGGCAAGTAATCTATCAGACTCTGAGTTCAAAGCAACAGTTATAAGGAAGGTCAATGAGCTCAGTGAGCATTACAAAGAACCACAGCAAAGCTACAAGGAACTAACTGTGAACCACATCAGCATAAAAAAAGAACATAGAAACTATCAATAAGAGACAGGAGGAAATGAAAAATACAATTTCTGAATTTAAGAACACACTAGAAGGAATTAAAAGTGAGATGGATAAAGCAGAGGATCAAATCAACAAGCTGGAGAACGAGGTAGAAAAAAATTCCCAGAAAGAAAAATAAAAGGAAACAAGTCTCAAAATGTACATAGAGGAGATAAGGGAGATACAGGGCAACATGAAACAATAATATCCACACAATAGGGATAACAGAAGGAGAAGAAGGGGAGTAAGGAATAGAAAGCCTGTTGGAAAAAGAAATGAGAGAAAATGTCTCTAACTTGATGAGCTTGATGAGAGAAAAAGTCAAGCATGTCCAGGAAGCACAGAGGGTCCCAATCTAGAGGGACCCAAAGAGGCCTACTCCAAGACACATCATAATTAAAATGGCAAAATACAAAGACAAAGAGAGAGTCTTAAAGGAACAAAGAGAGAAACAGGAGGTAGCATAAAGGGAGCTATGATAAGGCTAGCAGCAGATTTCTCAACAAAAACACTACAAGTCAGAAGGTAATGGAAGAAATATTTCAAGTAACGAAGAGTAAAAGCCTGCAAACAGCACTACTCTACCAAACAAGACTCTCATTTAAAATGGGAGGCAAAATAAGGAGTTTTGAGACCAAAAAAAGGCTAAAAAAATATACCTCCACTAAACCAGCATTGGAAGATATGCTAAAAGGACTATTTTTTTCTTAAAGTTCTTTTTTTTCTTTGGTGGGCAATATTAGTTTTCTAGATCTTTCCATGCCTTCCAATTTGTTTTCCCTTCTTTCATTTCTACTGGAAACTGCCTGAAGCCCAAAGTTTGTGAAATTCAGACTCTTCCTTACTGTCCCTTACTGCCTGCACTAAGATGATGGTGGCTAAGCCTGAAGTTAAAAGGACTGTTAAAAGAAGATGAAGGAAAAAGAGTGAGAGAGAGAAACACAGATACAAAAAAGAAAAATGGTAATGTACCTGTCATGAATAACCTTAAATATAAATGGATTGTATACTCCAATCAAAAGACAAAGGGGAACTGAATAGACAAAAAAACATGATCCACACATATGGTGCCTACAAGAAACCCATCTCAGCACAAAACACCTTCCCTGGCTTGTATGGCTCAGTGGATTGAGCGCCAATTTGTGAACCAAAGGGTCACTGGTTGGATTCCCAGAGCACATGCCTGGGTTACAGGCCAGGTAACCAGTAGGGGGCATGCAAGAAGTAACCACATATTGATGTTTCTCTCCTTCTCTCCCTACCCTCCCCTCTCTAAAAATTAAATAAATAAAATATTTTTATAGAAGAGAATCAATAAGAATATTGTGGAACTGAATGATGTAGTAGGTCAAATGGACATAATATATATACCCAGAAACTTTTACCCCAAAGGAGCAAACACAATTCTTTTCAAATGCCGTAGAACATTTGCAAACATAAATCACATGGAAGGACACAAAAAAAGCCTCAACACATTCAGGAAAATTAAAATCATGTCAAGAATTTTCTGGGAATAATGGATTGAAACTAGAAACCAACCTAAAGGAAAAAACTCAAAAAAAAGTCAAATGTGTAGAGACTGAATAACACATTATTAAACAATAAATGGATTAACAACATGATCAATGAAGAAATTAAAAAGACAACTGTATCCAAATAGCAATAAACATAATAATAACTAACTAACTAAATAAATAAATAAGTTTCTGGAAACAAATAAAAATGAACACATAGCAGCAGAAAACCAATGGGACACCACAAAGGCAGTCCTGAGAGGGAATTTCATAGCAATACAGGCCTACCTAAAAAATACAGAAACATTTCAAATAAACAACCTAGCCCTACATCTACGAGAACTAGAGAAACAAAAAACAAATCCCAGAGTGAGTACAAGAAAAGATATAATCAAGATCAGAGCAGAATTAAATGACATAGAGACTAAAAGAACAATTCAAAGGATCAATAAAAACAGGAGCTTGTTCTTTGAAAAGGTAAACAAAATTGACAAGTCTTTAACTAGAATGATCAAGAATTAAAAAGACAGGACCCTAAAAATATAATCAGAAATGAAAGAGGAGAAATTACAACTGATCCCACAGAAATACGAAGGATTATAAGAAATTACTATTAACATTAAGTTCCCTTCCCTCTCGGAAAAAGGGGGAGGGATTTTGAGGAACAAGTATGAAAGACACAGAGATGAGGACTGGGGGGGGGGAATGGGAGGGAGGGGGGAGACCGGGCGGGGGTGGGTGGCATGGGAGAAATAGATTAAAAAAATGTACTTGAAAAGTAACTAAATAAAATTTATATTAAAAAAAAAGAAATTACTATTAACAAGTAGGTTAATAGTAATATTATACCGAGAAACTTGAAAACCTGGGTGAAATGGACAAATTTCTAGAAAAATATAATCCTCCAAAACTGAATAAAGAAGAAACAGAAAGCCTTAACAGACTGATAACAGCCAGTGAAATTAAAGCAGTAAACAAAAACTCCTGGCACATAAAAGCTCTGGACTAGATGGTTTCACAAAAGAATTTTACAAAATACTTAAGCAAGACCTAACTCCTATCCTTCTCAAACAATTCCAAAAAATCCAAGAAGAAGGCAGTCTCACAAACTCTTTTTATGTTGCCAGCATTACCCTAAACCCCAAACCAGATAAAGCCATAACAAAGAAAGAAAACTATAAGCCAATATCGCTGATGAACATACATGTTAAAATCCTCAACAGGATATTGGCAAACCACATCCAACAGTACATTAAAAAGATCGTACACCATGACCAATGGGATTCATCCCAGGCAGGCAAGGATGGTTCAATATTCACAAATCAGTAAATGTAATACATCACATAAACAAAAGCAAAGACAAAAATCACATGATCATATCAATAGACACGGAAAAGGTTTTGATAAGGTACAACACCCATTTATGCTAAAAAAACACTCAACAAAGTGGGAGTAGAGGGAGTATACATCAATATAATAAAGGCCATATATGAGAAACCTACAGACAACATGATACTCAATGGGAAAAAAAACTAAAAGCTTTCTCCATAACACCAGGAACAACACAAGGGTGTCCCCTGTTACCCCTTCTATTCAACATAGTATTGGAAGTTCTAGCCATAGCAATCAGACAAGAAAAGAAATAAAAGGCATCCAAATTGAAAGCAGGAAGTAAAACTGTCATTGTTTGCAGATGACATGATAGTGTACATAGAGAATCCTATAGATTCCACCAAAAAATATTCAACATAATAAGTGAATTTGGCAAAACAGCAGGACACAACATCAATATTTTAAAAATCAAAGGCATTTTTGTACACCAACAATGAAACATCCAAAACCTAAGTTAGGAAAAAATCATATTTACTATAGCAACAAGAAAAATAAAGTACCTAGGAATAAATCTAACTGAGGATGTAGAAGACTTGTACTCAGAAAACTACAGAATACTGAAGAGAGAAATAAGGAAGACACAAATAAATGAAAGCATATACTGTGTTCATAAATTAGAATAACTAACATCATTAAAATGTTCATACTACCCAAAGCAATTTATAGATTCAGTGCAATCCTATTAAAATACCAATGAAATATTTCACAGATATAGAACAAATATTTTAAAAATTATAGGGGACTTTAAAAGACTGAAATTAACTTCAGCAATTTTGAGAAAGAAGAACAGAATAGGAAGGATCACAATACCTGGTATCAAACTACATTACAAGGCCACTGTAATCAAACAGTCAAGTATTGGTATAAGAACAGACACAGAGATTAATGAGAGAACAGAGAGAGCCCAGAAGTGAACCTATGTCTCTGGGTCAATTAATGTTCAACAAAGGGGACAGGAGCATAAATTGGAGTGAAAATATCCCCTTCAATTAATGATGTTGGGAGATGTGGAAATGTACATGCAAAAAATGAAACCCAACCATCAACTTATACCATGCACAAAAATAAACTCAAGATGGATAAAAGATTTAAATATAAGTTGTGACCCCATAAAAGTTCTAGAGGAGAACATATGCAGGAAAACTTCAGATGGCCCATGCAGCAATATTTTCACCAATATGTCCCCTAGGGCAAGGGATATAAAGGAAAGAATAAACAAATGGGACTACATCTAATTAAAAACCTTCCACATGGCTAATGAAAACATCAGCAAAAGGAAAAGGGAACCAACCATATGAGAAAATATATTTGCCAGTGATACCTTGGAAAAGGGTTTGATCTCCAAAATATATAAAGAACTCCCACAACTGCACTCCAGGAAGATAAATAATCCAAAGAAGAAAGGGGCAAAAGATCTGAACAGACATTTTTCCAAGGAGGACATGTAGAGAGCCCAGAACCATAGGACAGGTTGCTCAACATTACTAGCCATCAGATATATGTAAATTAAAACCACAATGAGATACCACTTCACACTAGTCAGAATGGCCACCATTAACAAATCAACAAACAACGGGTGCTGGTGAGGTTGTGGAGTAAAGGGAACCTAGGACACTGTTGGTGGGAATGCAGACTATTACAGCCACCATGGAAAACAGTATAGAATTCCCTCAAAAAAACTAAAAATGAAACTGCCTTTATACCTGGCAATTCCACTGCTGAGATTGTAGCCTAAGAATCCTGAAACACCAATTTTAAAAAACCCATGCACCCCAATATTCATAGAAGCATATTTACAATATCCAAATGCTGGAAACAGCCTAAGTACCCATCAGTAAATGCGTGAATTAAAAAACTTGGTACATTTTCACAATGAAATAATATGCAGCGGAAAGAAAGAAGGAACTCCTACCCTTCATGACAGCATGGGTGGAACTGAAGAGCATTATGGTAGCATTATGGTGAAATAGCCAGGTGGTGAAAGACAAACACCGTATGATTGCACCTATAAGTGGAACTTAATCAACAAACAAGCAAGCAAGCAAAATAGAGCCAGAGACATGGAAATAAAGAGCAAGTTGACAGTGACCAGAGAGGAGGGGGTGGAGGATGATGGGGGAAAGAAGAGAAAGGGTGAAGTCAAAGAACATACATAAAGGACTCATGGACCAGGACAATGTTATAGGAGGATTGAATGTGGCAGAGGGAGTGTGGGCAGGGTAGGGGAAAGCAATGGGGGAAACATGAGGACAACTGTAATTTAACAATAAAAATTTTTAGATGTGTATGCAATGTTCATAGTAGCATTATTCATAATAGCCAAATGATAAAAACAACCCAAATGTCCACCAACTGATTAATGCATAAACAAATGTGGTATATCCATATAATGAAATATTACTCACAAAGTTCCTTTCACTTAGAATAATGCTCTCAAAGTTCATCTCAAAGGCAGATGAATGATCCCTGACCAGTATGGCTCAGTTGGTTGAGCGTCGTTCTGCAAAGCAAAATGTCGCCAGTTCGATTCTCAGTAAGGACACATGCCTAGGTTATGGGTTTGGTCCCCAGATGAGGCTCGTAGAAGAGGCAGCTGATCAGTGCATTCTCTCTGGCATTGATGTTTCTCTCCCTCTCCCTCTCCCTCCATTCCTCTCCTCAAATAAATAAATAAATAATAAATAAATAAATAAATAAAGTACTAATGTATTCTATAACATTATTCTAAGTGAAAGGTTCAGTCACAAAGGCTTCAAATTGTATTATTCCATTTACATGAGATATCTGTAACAGGAAAACTCATAAGAACAGCAAATAGATTAAGTGGTTGCCTAGGGCTAAGAGATTAAGGGGATAAAGAGTTATTGCTAACTGCTATAGGGTTTCTTTGGGGATGATGAAAATGTTCAGAATTTAGATAGTTGTGATGCTTGTATAACTTTCTTAATATACTAACAACCAGTGAATTGTATACTATGGTGAATATTGTGATAGTGAATTATATCTCAATTTAAAAAAGTTTCAAACCCAGGTCTGACCCCAGAATGCAAACTATTATTGTTAACTACTATACTATACCGCCAACTATGTAATTATGTAGCATTTCTAAACTCCATTGGATTGCTAACTCCTTTCAATCATCTTTCTACCTACGTGATTCCCTGTCTAGGGTTGCAATATTCCAGAATATCTTTAATGACCAATGGGTGTGAGAAAATTCTTAGCTCCCAACTTTATTCATTTAAAAAATATAAAACTCCTAAAATATTTGATGCCTACATCACAAAATACTTTCAGTAAGTACAGGGGTGGGAATGGTGTAACAAAATAAAACAATGGCAGAGTGTTGCAATTTTCAAGTTTGTGAATCACTAACCTATGCAGAATTAGAGTGTTTTCTAAGAATAAAGACAGGATTGTCAACCTGATAGGGTGCAACCCAATGAGAGCTAATCATAAAGCATTTTCCAGAAAACACAATGGCTTGTCATAAAAATGCACTGATGAAATGGCTGGGAGAGCAGCCCAATTGCCAGATTAAGAAACAAATGTCCAATCCACATACACTGATTTGTTTCCTTCCATATCATTTAGTTACTTCCATGTCGTGAAATAAGTATTTGCCCTTGCTCTACTATAAAATTGTTTATCCATGGCTGATCTTCACCCCTTGCCTCCTTCAGGATAAGACTCAAAAAAGTTGATGAGAATAAACTATAAGAAGGTAAAATGCTGTGCAAGTAGGTAGAAATAGAAAAGAGAAGTTTAAAAGTAGATCATTAAGTTAAAAATAATATATTATACATTATAAAGTGAAAAGACTGATTTCAGTATCACCATTCAAGTCCACCATTCAGTTAATTCTGTTCAAGCAGAGAACTTGTTATCTGCACTTGGAAGAATTCTATTATTTCAAATGCTATTTTAACATAATTAAATGCCCAATTATTAAAAAAGTTTATATTCTATCTAGTTTTCATCTTTTAGATCTGCAGAACATGGCTCTGGGTTCTCACTACCTCCCTGAAGGGCCACATATTCCCTTTCTTCAGAGAAAAGTCATGATTATGAAACCAAGCCTGACCCCTGGGCTGTACAATGAGAACTGAGCTGAGTGGTAGGATTTGCTTTAAAAAGTTAATATAAAATAGAGATAAGCACTTCCAGCCAAGATGGAGGCATAGGTAGATTTGCTTTGTTTCCTCACATAATCAAAAGAACAACCACCAATTTAAAAACCAAAAACAACCAGAACTGCCAGAAAATCAAACAGTATGAAAGACTAATGACCAAGTAGTTTAAGACAAAAAATCATCCATATTGGTAGGAGGGGCAGATACAGGAAGCCAGGGTGAAGAGAATGTGCAGCAAGGCAACAAACCAGGCCAGGCAAAGCAGCAGCTGGCAGAGCAGGTGGTCCCACATTCATGTGTGGATAAACCAGGAGGAATAACTGGGGTGTGAGACAGACAACACAACCCAGGGGTCCAGTGTGGGAAACTAAAGACTCAAAATCCTCTAACTGTAAAAACCTGTGGGGGTTGCAGTGGTGGGAGAAATTCCCAGCCTCACAGGAGAGTTCGTTGGAGAGACCCATGGGGTCCTAGAATATATACAAGCCCACCGACTAGAGAATCAGAACAGATGTGCCTGATTTGCTTCTGGGTAGTGGGAGAAGTGACTGAAAGCTGGCTGAGATCTAAGCAAGCAGCATTGTTCCCTCTCAGACCCCTCCCCAACACACACTGTCACAATGCAGCAACATGGGTTGCCCCATCTTGACAAATACCTAAGGCTCTGCCCTTTACAATGTAACAGGTGCGTCAAGACAAAAAAAAAATATGGGCCAAATGAAAGAACAGATCAAAACTCCAGGAAAACAACTAAGCAACACAGAAATAGCCATCCTACCAGATGCAGAGTTCAAAACACTGGTAATCAGGATGCTCACAGAAATGATTAAGTATTGTCATAAAATAGAGGAAGAAGTGAAGTCTGTGCAAAGTGAAATAAAAAAAAATATACAGGGAACCAACAGTGAAGGGAAGGAACCTGGAACTCAAATCGATGATTTGGAATAGAAGGAAGAAATAAACTTTCAACTGGAACAGAATGAAGAAATAAGAAATCCAAAAAATAAGGAGAAGCTAAGGAACCTGTGGGACAACTTTACACTTTTCAACATTTGAATCATAGGGTTGCCAGAAGAAGAGGAAAACCAAGAAATTCAAAACTTATTTAAAAAACAATGAAGGAGAACTTTCCTAATCTGGCAAAGGAAATAGACTTCCAGAAAGTCCAGGAAACCCAGAGAGTCCCAAAGAAGTTGGACCCAAGGAGGAACACAACAAGACACATCATAATTAAATTACCCAAGAGTAAAGATGAGAGAATCTTAAAAGCAGCAAGAAGAAAAGCGAGAGTTACCTGCAAAGGAATTCCCATAAGACTATCAGCTGATTTCTCAAAAGAAACCTTACAGGCAAGAAATATTCAAATTCATGAAAAGCAGGACCTACATTCAAGATTACTCTATCGAGCAAAGCTATCATTAGAATGGAAAGGCAGGTAAAGTGCTTCCCAGATAAGGTCAAGCTAAAGGAGCTCATCGTCACCAAGCCCTTATTATATGAAATGTTAAAGGGACTTATCTAAGAAAAAGAATATAAAAAATATGAACAGTGAAATGACAACAAACTCAAAACTATCAACAACTAAACCTAAAAAACAAAAACAAAAATAAATAGACAAATAAAGCAAACAACTAGAACAGGAACAGAATCACAGAAATGGAGATCCCATGGAGGGTTATCAGTGGGGAGGCAGAGGGGGAAGAGTGGGGGAAAAGGTATAGAGAATAAGAAGCATAATTCATAGGTACAAAATAGACAGGGGTGGAGTTAAGAATAGTATAGGAAATGGAGAAACCAAGGAACTTATATGTATGACCCATGGACATGAACTGAGGTGGGAGAATAATGGTGGGAGGTGGGTGGAGGGTGGAGGGGGATAAAGGGGAGGAAAAAATGGGACAACTGTAATAGCATAATCAATAAAATATACTTAAAATAAAATTAAAAATTAATATAAAATAAATATTATTCAGTATATTAGCATTAATGTCCTAAGAGCTCTTCCTTAAAATGCCAGAAACTATCTCCTTGCCTTGAGAAATAAGCAAATAAGTCCTGACTTAATCTGATTTTTCCTTAACTGTAAAATGTCATTTAAGTTAGACTAAAATTACCAAATAATCTCTTTAAGATGCTTTCCAGCTCTAACATCCTATTACTATAGAGCTCTTGCTATCTGTTGTCACATAGAAAAGACACCTTGGGTTATCAAAAACTGTCCCCTGAAAACACAGCTCTCATTTATTAGCATGACTACAAGTGCTAACAAGCAATGGGCTTCATCATGAAAGGAACTGGAAAAAAAACAAAATGCATTAATTTTCCTTGGCTAAGCCAAGATGATGAAGGGCAGTGCCTAGTTTTGCCTGTTGTAACTCAAGAAAGATATAATAGGCATTCCCAAGGGAAACTAAAAGGTCAAGAAGAGTCACATAGGTGTATAAATGAGTGAGAACACCTTTTGGAATTAAAAAAGACAACAAAATCCTAGAATACTATTAATAGGAAAAGAAAAACTTGTGCCTGGCTGGTGTGCCTGGGTGGATTGAATGCTGGCCTGCAAACCAGGGGGTCACTGGTTTGGTTCCCGGTCAGGGCACTTTCTGGGATTGTGGACCTGGTCCCCAGTGGGGGGTGCTCCAGGGGCAGCCACACATTCATGTTTCTCTCCCTCTCTTTCTCCCTCCCTTCCCCTCTAAGTATAAATAAATTACTTAATTAAAAAAAACTTGTTAGAAATCAGAAAAAATCATTTGGGAACATAAAAGGCAACCAATGCACAGAATTCTCACCCAAAAAGGATAAGGGCAGAAAATAGAAACTCCCAAATAAGAGACTAGGTGGTGAGTAAGCATAATTAATAATAACAGTCATCTTAGGTTTGTGTACTATTTTATACTTTTCAAGTAGTTCCAAAGCCAATATCTCATTTGATCCTCATAATAAAGCTTGGTTGTAGTGCTAGCTCTAAACTTAATTAGCTGAGTGATCCTAGGTAAGACATGTAAACTATTTGGGGAACAACCTCTTTATCTGTCAAATGAAAATTACCTGCCTTACCCATCTCAGAAGCTCTTGTGAGAATCAGAGATAGAACACAATAATTAATTTGCTGTACAAATATAGTCTCATCATGCATTCACAGATGACAGATGCAAAGCAAGTTATTAAGGAAAGCAGCAAATGTTTGTAAAAATTTCCTAAACACATGGTTGATATAATAGAGGACAATCACACTCTCCCAGTTTTTTCTGGAGGACCATGAGTGTTATTGTGGTATTCATTATATTCATATGTCTCCCTTGTTAGACTGGAGTTCCCCAAGGGAGGTACTGTCTCAATTCTTTACTCTTAAGCTTTTATCATGAATAGGGAGAGCTCAAACTACAGGTTGAGTACCAAGTGACAGAGAGCACCAGAGTTACTTCCTGTCTAATAGGTTATTAAAACCTACTTAATATTTTATAGTATGTAGATTTAATGATATTTTCTTTATAATAATTAGCTCCTAAATACAACCACTGGGTATTTTATACAATACAGTCATCATAAACATTAAAATGAATATCATAATAGCAGAACTAAAAGTCCTAAATAGGCTATCATTGCAAAAAATATAATCTAAGTAACCAAGAAGTGGATTTGACAAGGTAACACATGATAATTGCCAGGAATTCTAAATACAATTCATAACACCTTTATCTTAATGCAGATTGCACTGGCAATTGCAAGGTTAGGGAACAAATGGAGAACAAATTTAATTTACTTACTGCTACCAGTACAGCTTTTTATCCACTCTAGGACTTTTTTTCCAATCTCTGTTACCCAAGGACATATTTGTAAATAATGTTCAGTGGTACACCCAAATGGATAGGAGTCTCTACTTCCACAGAATAAAATTGTCACTGTACATATATGTAGGGCATGCTGTTGCATTTTAGACAGAAATCACCCCAAGTTCAGGTCAGAAACAAGGGATAGAGAACAGCAGCCTATTTGAAATCAAGCTTCTACTCCCCTGGGAACCACATGGATCCTAGCAACACTGAACAAAGGACTATAGACAAAGTGATAGAGGATTCTGGGCCATAAACCATTTACTTCTGGGATATATACATTTAGACACTTCACAGTCCTGCATTAGCATTGTCTACCATGCCCAAACGATATGTTCCTAACCCGGCAAATTGTAAATACTGGTATTTTCTGTTACAGGAGGATTTTAGATTATATGTTTGTTATCAGATCATTTGGTCTCTGTAAGAGTAAAATCCAGAGACTGGAGATGCTGTTCTTTTCATCAGTTAAAGGAGCCTGACCTGCAGGAAAGAGGCTGAGACAAAGCCCAAAGTCAGTCAGTCAGAGCTCTGCAGGGAGACAAGAACCCAAGGGGGACAAACCTTACAAAGGACATTTTGCTAACCCACTTAGGTTAAACCAACACCCTAGTGTGCATTCTAGTGAACCACACATGGAGAAGGGAGTGGTAGGATGTTAGCACATTACTTGAAACCCCTCCATCACCCATACTTTAACCAAATGGTAGTTTCAGAAGCCTATAGGATGTCTAAGGAAAATAAAAAAGCTGGGAGACTGACTTTCCAAAAGATGTCTATCTATGGACATGGAGAAGGAGAAGATGAAAAAAGACAAATGTTAGAAGCACCCACAAACCTTCAATGCACATAGAAGACTCTTAGCAGACTTTTACTTCATGAAAAATGGAGAGATAAATATTTCCAAGGATATATTTATCCTTGGAAAAGAGGAAATATAAACAGGGGACTAGTAGCCTGCACTGGGGGATAATTTGATTTAAATTTCTTTTTTCAACACCACTTATCTGGTATTCTTACTTTTTAGCATGATCCAATAAAATGGTTGAGAAACACTTTTGTAGTCTTTTCTCTACCCTGCTCAGAGATGAACACATTTTTTTTTCGAGAGACCTAAAATACAGACATTAGTGCAACATCATCTTGGAACCAAAATTTCACTCATGAAAAAGTGAACAACTGTGAATTCTCCTGAACTATCATATGTCCAGTATGAACATGTTACATGTCATATTTTCATGCAAGACTCTAAATCAAGACACCCAACTTAAGTTAGGAGTTGCTTTGCAAACACACTGCTTCATGTTTCCCTTTGCACAGAAGTCAAAAACTTAATGCTAAATGGAAATGCAGCACTCCCTGGGTGCCTCCACAAGCACCCAAATCCCATGGCCTAACAGCTAGGGAGTTTCCAAAATCCATAAAGATTGAGTGACGGACATACATAAGGCCAAGCAGGTACCTCTGAGAACAGTCATTTGAGACACATTCTGTGACTCAGTCCTGTCTTTACCTTCTTTTTAGGGCATTGCATCTCTATTGAGAAGGAGAGCTTAGTGCAAAGGAAAACAGTGAAAAGACATTCTCACCTCTTCACCAACCCAGTGAGGTTTGGTGAGTGATAAAGACATACTTCTACAGTTTCCTTCTCAACTGTCATGGAGTCAGCAGATTTTATGGGAGGAGGGATGAGCAAATAGATAGGCTCACTATCCAGAGCAATTTTGGCACTGCTTTAGGATCTGCAAGCTGGAGCAGGTTGCCCTGTACTTAAAGAGGAGGGATTAACTAAACCAACTTCATCTAAATCAGTTTGCACAGTTCATAGGATGCCTTTGTGAAGCAATCAAATCACTCCGATTTGCGGCAGTACTTCCCAGGGGGTAGCAAGGCACAATATGCTAGATGAGAATTCTAGTAGTCAGGAAAATAAACAATAGAGAAACAATCACCCCTTCATATCCCTAGCCTCTAAACCTGCCCTCACAGCCCAGCCCTGTCCTAATCCTGGATCTGCAAGTAAGGAGATAGGCTTCAAACAAGTAGGAGGCCAAAATACTAGGCCAAGGCTGGGGCCTCAGCCCAGTCAGCAGAGGTATCTGCACATTGTAGGCACTTAATAAATAACTACTATTGACTCACTGCTGCTGTATACTAATCATGCTTACACAGATAGCCACATCTAAAATTATTTATGCCATTTTTTAGTAGAAATTAACTAATTGCCCCCTTAAACGGTTAAAAATGAGTGAGGTTATGTTTTCAAATGAGCCTGAGTCAGATTGTTAGGTTGGAGTATATTAGATATGATTTAAGCTTTGACTTAAAATAATCATTGTTACTCTGTATGTCTAGTTTTATGTATATTTCATTTGGTTGTATGTGCATTAGGGGCAAAAAACAGACTTAGAACCTAAGTACTATGAAAGATTTGGCTCCAGGGGGTTAATAATGGAAAATTAAGGTTTCCAGAAACTAAGGTTCCTACTTACACCCAGTCAATCTATTATACCGATAAAAAGGTAAATGAATCACTTTCTTTTAAAAAATGTAATTCTGAGAACTTATAGAACCCTTTCATCATCAAAAGACCAAGACTCACAATATTTACTACACAGTATAATGCCATTTACACAAGTGCATCAATTATGAAAAAAGGTCAGATGAATAAAGCCAATGCAACATCAAATTTAGGATGAACTCTCTGATCATCTTGGCCCCTGACCTGTGTCCAACCACATAAATGAAGCTGTGGGAACAATCAGGAAAAACTAATTCACATTATGTATTTGTATTAAGTTAATGATTGGCCAGAAATATATAAAAATAGCAGTCTGTTTTCCTCTCAGGGCATGATGAGTGGAGAGGGTTGGGGGGTATGTGAAGGTTAGGGGTAGAGCAGGAAGTAGGGGGGGGACTCTCTTCAGCATTTCCCTTCTATTGGAGCATAGCCAGATAACTGATTCGAGTACACGGAGGGCAGAGACGGGGGTTAAAGGCAGCCCTTATGGCCCAACATGAGAGAGGAATCAACTCTCACACAGTACTTGTCTGTTTACATAGTCTCCAATATATTCTTTTATAAGAGCTCCTCAGATACATACAACCCATCACTCACTACCTGCCCCACACTCAAAAATTCTGAAAAAGGCAAACTGGATGAAAAGCAAGAGGCTGCATGGCTGGGAAGCTGGAAGTACACAGGTTGATGGAGGGAAGGTATGCGGTGTAAGTGGGTTCTGGTGAGAGATCTGGGTGGGCAGACGGGTGGGTGACAACGTAGGAAGAAAGTGAGTGAGTGTGAAGGCAGGTGGGGAGTATGGAAGAGACAGTGAAGAACCCAATGAACCCAGAATTCTAATTTCCTACTCTGAGAAACACCTCCAAGAAATAATGTGCTGCATACGAAGTGCTAAGTAACCTAAACCTTATCATCATCAAAGATATTTCTATAAATCTACTCCACCACTACTTACTTAATTCTTACGAACCAGAAATGGAAAACCCCTGCCTCTCCGCAACTCAGCCGCAGTCTATGCAGTGAACAGAAGTTTCCCCTCTCCACTAAGCTGGTTTCAGAGCTAGGCCAGAAATAAGGAATCGCACAGACAGACACTCAAGCATTGCTCCCCTTGCAAAAAAGGATGGAGTTTCGAGAGGCATCCTCGCAGGCAGGGTGTCCTCAGCATCCCTGGCCGCCACAGGAGCCAACGCCTAGCAGACAGCAGGTCAAGGGGCGTTGCCCCGGCCCAGAAGGCTGCGGGCCGCCTGAGCGTGGGAAGGTGCTCCTAGCATAGGAGCGGCTAGACTGGCAGCTCCGGGCCCTGCCGGGCTGAAGGGGAGGCCTCGTGTCTTCTCTGCACGCACCCCAGAGTGCAAACTCCGTCCCAAGAGGGCAGCAGAGACAAGCGCCCGGGCCCCAAAGGCTCAACCGGGTGCCAAGGCCGGACCGGGACCCCTGCAGTCGCCTTGAGCCTCGCGGGGCCCCGTCACCCTGCCCTGCGGAGCCCAGAAGCCCTACCCCCGCGGCGAGCTCCTACGACACCTGAGAGGCCGCCAGAGTTGGGGCCCAGCCGACTGCGGGTGGGGGCCGAGGGATCCCAGAGACCGTGGCGAAGGGGCACGTTTTACCCAGAGCGTTCCCGGGTGCCAGCCATCTCCTGAGCGCGCCCCAGGGCGCAGAACGCTCGCCTGCTTCCACCTGGACCTGGCTCGGGCTCCTGCGTGAGCTCCCCCGCCGCTGCCGCAGCTACCGCCGCCCCTCTAGGCCGCCGCCCGCCTTCGTCTTAGCCGCTGCCGCCGCGCAGCATCCGGGATCCTCCCGCCTGTGCGCCCCGCCAGGGACCTCAAGTCAGCCGAGACGATCCTGCGCCTGGGTCTCTGGAGCCAAACTTAAGAGTTTTCGCCCCCGCAGCCCAAGGGTAGCACCATGACACAGAGGCAACACCACACTGTCATTTCCGCCGCAGCAGAGAAAAAAAAAGACAATCCCTTAGAAAAGGGAGGTGGGGTGGGGGCAAACAGCGCTGAAGCTGAGGCTCCGAGGAAGCATGGGGAAGGTTCACTGTAGCAGGAGCACTCGGCCACCTTCCCGGCCTCACCTTCCGCTGCCCCCGCCACTCCCAGCTCCCCAGCCCTTCATCTGGAGTCGCGTTTACTTATTTTCTCCCTGGACAGTAGTGACCGGAGAAATCTGAGCAAGCAAGGCAGAGAGTGGGTGGGTTTCGGGTTACTACTGTACCTACCAGCTGACTCCAGCAGCCTTTTCTCCAGAGCCCTGTCATCTTGAAGGAGGACACACGAAAGGGGACGGGCAGGCGCGCGCGTGTGTGTGTGCGCGCGCGCGCGCGAGCTCAAGCCAATGTGTGTGTGTGTGTGTGTGTGTGTGTGTGTGTGTGTGTGTGTGTGTGAGAGAGAGAGAGAGAGAGAGAGAGAGAGAGAGAGGGAGGGGGGAGGAGGGAGAGACCGGGCGAAGAAAATGCAGAAAGCAGATTATGGCCAAACTCTTCTCCCACATGCCATCCCCCTGGACACACAAACCCCCAGGTTAGAACAACGAAAAGGTCTTTGCAACCAGCAATGAGATAAGAGCCCAGATCCACAGCACAGGTCCTCCGATGAAGCTGCTCTATGCAAAGTTAAATACAGAGTAAAACAAAAAAAGTGGAGGAGACAGAAAAAGGCAGACAATTGAAGGAAACCCAACCCCTCTTTCCTTTTACAAATAGTGAGTGGCTGTGTTTTATTGGCCTTAGTCAAAAGTTGTGGGATGGATTAAAGCCACCAAAATTTAAAAAACAACAGCAACAACAAAAACAATGTAGTTTCATTTTCACATTCAAGTCCTTGATGGGCAAAACTAGAGGATCCTTACTCAAAGTACAATAGAACAGATGCCAGCTGTCCAGTTATTCAATGTCCTTAATAAACTAATCGGTTCATCTGGAACCTAGAAGCTTTCACTGGTCTGAAATCAGCATTGTGGCTGACCTGTCATTGGCTCAGAGGGCACGCCCCACTCACAAGGAGGATTCCAGAGTTAAGAAGAGGGGAGGAGTAGATTCTGTTCCAAACATGAAGTAAAAAGGGAGATGAAGGGGAAAGAAGCTTTAAAAATTGGATGAAACACACACACCCATACACACACACATAGGCTTCTCATTACTGTGCATGGGAACAAGTCCAGAAAAATTAAGGTAGCTCTGGGTGTATCCCTCCAGGGAACCAATAGCAATTAGGCAATACCTCTGTTCAACAATATGCTACAGAGCATTGGGGTGGAAACCAAAAGACAAAAATCACAATCAGGCAATCCTGATGAAAGTCTGGCCCTAAGAGAAGTAAAAGTTAATGAGTCACACCAAAAGCACAGGCAAGGAAAGCAAAAATAGAAAAGCGGGACTACGTCAAACTTAAAAACTTCAGCACAGCAAAATCATCAATAGACTAAAAGGGCAAAAATGAAGACAAAATATTTGACAATCATATATCTGATAAGAGGTTAATATCTGGAATATATAAAGAACTACAACTCAATAACAAAATAATAAGTAACCAAATAAAAAATGGGCAAAGGGGCCCTGGCCAAGTAGCTCAGGTAGCTCAGTTGCTTGGAGCATCCACTTATACACCAAAAGGTTGTGGGGTTTGATTTCTGGTCAGGGCATATACCTAGGTTTTGAGTTCAATCCCCCATCAGGGTGCATATGGCAAGCAACTGATCAATGTTTCCCTCTCATTCATTCTCTCTCTCTCTCTTTCTCACTCATCCTCTCTCCCTAAAATCAGTAAACATATCCTTGGGTAAGGATTTAAAAAATAGAAAAAGGAGTTCAATAGACATTGCTCCAAAGAAGATATAGATATACAAATGGCCACCAAGCCTATGAAAAAAAAATGTTCGACAACACGGATTATCATGGAAATGGAGTTTAAAACCACAATCAGGTATCACTTCACACCTGTCAGAGTGACCATTATCAACAAATGAGACAAAGCAGAAATAAAATGTGTTGGCAAGGATATGAAAAATTAGAACCCTTGTACACTGTTGGTGGGAATGTAAAATGGTGCAACCATTGTGTGAAAAGCTCAGAAGTCTGGAGATTATTCAAAAAATTAAAAATAGGACTAATATATGATTCCGCAATCTCAATTTTGGAAATATATTTAAAATTGAAAGCAGACTCTCAAAGAGATATTTGCACCCCCATGCTCATTGCAATATTATTCACAATAGCCAAGAGTTAGAAGCAACCTAAATGTCCACCTACAGATGAGTGGATAAAGAAACTGTAGCACATACATACAGTGGAATGTGGCATATACATTCAGACTTAGAAAAGGAGATCCTGCCATATGCCATGACATAGATGAATCTTGAGGATAATATGCTAAGTGAAATAAGCCAGTCACAGAAGAATAAATGCTGCATGATCCCACTTACAGGATGTATCTAATGTAGTCAAACTCATAAAAATGGAAAGCACAATGGTGGTTGCCTGGGGCTCACGGGAGGGAGGTGGGGAGTAGAGTTTCAGTCATGCAGGATTGGGGGGGTTCTGGGGAATCTGTTGCACATCAGTGTACACTATTGTACAGTTTAAATTGTTGGGAGGGTAAGTTTTATGTTAGGTGTTTTTGAAAAAAATAAAAATTAAATATTTTTTAAAAACTTGATTGAAGAGAAGTTGACCCTAGCATAACATAGGAGTGAGTACATAAGAATTATACATATATACCTTTTAGATATACATCATATATATATACACACACATATATATTATATGTTCATTATTTACATACACATATCAGATATTGCTAAATGAAAAAACCAAGTTGTGTATTGTTGGTTACTTCTTTGTAAAATATACGGGGTGATATATGTCCATTTATACTTTTTTATACAAAGACTATTTAGTAAGATACTCAAGAAACTGATTATGCATGTTGCCTGGGGTTTGAGCATAGGAGGGGAAAGTATTTAACATTGTATATGCTTTCCCTATTGTTAGAATTTTTAAATAATATCTGCATATTATGTCTTCAAATACAAGTTTAAAAGAAGGGAAAGCATAGAGACAAAGTAGAACAGATGTTACCAGGGACTGAAGGGAGGAAATAATGGAGACTTACTGTTTAATGGGTAAAGAATTTCTATTTGGAATATTGAAAAAAGTTCTGGAAATAGAGTGTATGGTCACACAATATTGTGAATGTACTTAATACCACTTAACTGAACACTTGAAAATGGTTAAAATGGCAAATTTTATATTAGGGTAGATCCCACCTTCATCCACGGTTTAGCTTCCCATGGTTTCAGCTGCCTGAGGTCAATCACAGTTTGAAAATATTAAATAAAAAAATTCCACCTCACTTCATCTCATCACATAAGAATTTTGTCTTCTCACATCATCACAAGTACAATAAATACATAATAAAAATTTTAAGAGAGATGCCACATTTACATAATCTTTATTATAGTATATTGTTACAATTGTTCTGTTTTATTATTGGCTACAGTTGTTAATCTTTTACTGTGCCTAATTTATAAATTAGGCTTTATCATGGGTATGTATGTATAGGAAAAACAGTATATGTAAGATTCAGTACTATCTGCATTTTCAGGCCCCATGGAACATATACCCTGTGGATGAAGTAGAGGGCTACTGTATCTATATTTTTCCACAATAAAAAATGTAAGAATAGCCCTGGCTGGCATAGCTCAGTGGATTGAGGGAGGGCCTGAGAACCAAAAGATCTCTGATTTCCAGTCAGGGCACATGCCTGGGTTGCAGGCCAGTTCCCAGAAGGGGACCCATGAGAGGCAACCATACATCGATATTTCTCTCCTTCTCTCCTTCCCTTCCCCTCTAAAGATAAATAAATAAAATCCAAAAATGTAAGAATAGAAAAGAACAACAATGTATGGGTATGCAGAACAAATAAATTTTTTTGTATTTGTATAATATGTTAGGTATATGTATATGCCAGTAAGTGCATAGAAAAGAATCTTGGGTGGGGCACGCTGTAAATAGTGTGAGCCTGGAATTATGGTGGGTGTTGAGGGGGACCTTTTGGGCTTGATTCTATATATTTTATAACTATTTCAATATTATACAATGAGTATTTCTTTTGTAGTTTAGAAAAGTTTTAAAAATTATATTTCAAATCCCCCCAAAGTTGAGTCAATTGATCCCTGAGAATTTTTTAAAACATTTTATTTATTTATCTTTAGAGGGGAAGGGAAGGAGAGAGGGAGAGAAATATCAATGAATAGCTGCCTTTCATGTGTCCCCTGCTAGGAATTGGTCTGCAACCCAGGCATGTGCCTTGACGGGGAATCAAACCACGGTTGTTTGGTTCCCAGGCTTTGCGCTCAATCCACTGAGATACACCAACCAGGGCAATCCCTGAAAATTCTTTAACCTTAATTGATATGATCTTCACAGAGAGCAGGAGAATTTTCTAAAATGTGAAGAAGTGACCAGTTTCATCTCAGACATGCCTGAACCAAGCTAACTAGCTCTTGGCAGAACTGGCACTTAAATATTTGCTTTTAATGGCTTTTTATAGTCCTCTAGAATCTACCCATTTCCTCACTTTTTAGCAGTGCCCCCTTCTACCTGAACTGCCAGTGCTTTCACACAAGTCCCTGGATTACCAGAGCATTCTATAGAGTGCTGAACCCCACCATCCCTCCCCAGGCATCAGCCCATATTCTGGACTTCCCCTTTCCTCCTCAAAACTTAATTACTTCTTGGTCCCTTTCACAAAGGACCTCACTGATTAAGCATTAGTTCATTTGAGTTTACTGTTAACAGCTTCATTTGTCTCTCTATTGGTAAATAATGTTTGAATTTTAACGAAGCCTTCAATGTACGAACTAAAAGGAACAACTAATAGTGTGTGTGGGTGTGGGGAGATTTTGATAATAATATCACATAAGCAATTGCTTTGAACATATCCCCACTTTGAGTGGTTCTCTGTAAATGTATGAAAGTAAATGTTTTGTATCTGGCAGGAGGTGCAGAATGGGCTGGGAATGCATGATGAAATTATTTGTTAATAATTATTTAATGGTTTCTTTTGTATATAACATGTGTGGATCTTATTAACAAAATAAATCAGGCCCATGAAAAAAAAGACATTTCACAGCTCCAGGATGAGGTGTTTAATTGAATTAATCTGAGAGGAACTCATCACACCACAGTCGTAGAGTATGAATGGGATAGCTCATGGGCTCTTTTTTTATTTAAAAAAATTTTTAAATATTTATTTATTTATTTTTTGATAGAGGGGAAGGTAAGGAGAAAGAGTGGGAGAGAAATATCAACGTATGGTTGCCTCTCATGTGTCCCCTGCTGGGAACTGGCCTGCAACCCAGGCATGTGCCCTGACTGGGAATCAAACCGCAATACTCTGGTTTGCAGGCCCACACTCAATCCACTGAGCTACGCCAGCCAGGGCTTTTTTTTTTTTTTTTTTTTTTTTTTAGCTAAGAAGAGGGGAGGGAGAGAGGGAATGGCTGTAGATTACTTTCTACAGAGAGAAGTACAGAGTCCAGTCTGTTTCTGAGGGAAAAATAACAAAATGAAAATTTTGTTGCACAAGAGAATTGTTTCTTCTGCAGAAGGGAACCTTCATACAGCTCTTCAAAGAAGCAACTGGTTGTCTGAAACCCAGAGGTTGATCTGAAAGCTTTTTTAACCAATAGGCTCTTAACAGGATGTTGAAAAGTACTTTTAGCATGGGCTCATCAATAGGACATTGTCTTAAAACTAGTTGTGAATAGGCCAGTTGGCTGCTTAAAAAACACTGGTCCAAAATAAATATGCTCTTAGTATGGAGTAGTATGCTCCAAGTACTTCTTATTCACCTTTGATATTTTAGCATTGCTTTTATTCTTTTCTTTAATTTTTTATTTAATTATTTTTCAACTACAGTATTCTGTCTTTTTCTCCCACCCCAGCTGCCCCATACCCCCCACCTCCCTCCCATTTCTACCCCCCTTAGTTGTTGTCCATGTGTCCTTTATACTAGTTCCTGTAAATTCTTCCCCTTTTTACCCTGAAATTCCCTCCTCTCTCCCCTTTGGTCACTGTCTCCTGTTCTCTATTTCAGTGTCATTCTTTTTATTTTGCTTGCTTGTTTGTTTTGTTGTTTATATGGTACTTGTCTTTCAACGCCTGGTTTATTTCACTCTCCATAGTGTTTTCCAGTTCCATCCAAGCTGTTGCAAAGGGTAGTAGCTCCTTCTTTCTTTCTGCTGCATAGAATTCCATTGTGTATATGTACCATAATTTTTTGATCCATTCATTTACCAACGGGCACCTAGGTTGCTTCCAGCTCTTGGCTATTGTAAATTGTGCTGCTATGAACATTGGGGTGCATAGGTTCTTTTGGATTGCTGTTTTAGGGTTCTTAGAATATAATCCCAGTAGTGGAATTGCTGAGTCAAAAGGCAGGTCCATTTTTACTTTTCTGAGAAAATTCCATAATGTTTTCCATAGTGGTTGTACCAGTCTGCAATCCCACCAACAGTGAACTAAGGAACCTTTTTCCCCATAACCTCTCCAACATTTGTTGTTTGTTGCTTTGTTTATGATAGCCATCCTGACTGGTGTAAAGTGGCACCTCATTGTGGTTTTAATTTGCATCTCTCTGATGGCTAGCAATATTGAGCATCTTTTCATGTGTCTCTGGATCCTCTGTATGTCCTCCTTGGAGACATACAGTTAGTTTAAGTCCTTTTCCCATTTTTTAACTGGGTTAGTTGTCTTTCTAGAGTGCAGTCGTGTAAGTTCTTTGTATATTTTGGAGATTAAAACCCTGTCTGAGGTATCATTGGCAAATATGTTTTCCCATACAGTTGGTTGTCTTTTTATTTTAATACTGTTTTCTTTAGCCATGCAGAAGCTTTTTATTTTGATGAGATCCATCCGTTTATTCTTTCCTTTATGACCCTTCCTCTAGGGGACATATCAGTAAAAAAGTTGCTGAGTGGAATATCTGAGATTTTCTTGTCAATGTTCACCTCTAGGACTTTAATGGTTTCACAGCTTATATTTAAGTCTTTTATCCACCTTGAATTTATTTTGGTGTATGGTGTAAATCAGTGCTCAAGTTTCATTCTTTCTTTTGCATGTAGCTGTCCAGTTCTCCCAACATCATTTGTTGAAGAGGCTATTTTTAGTCCATTTTATCTTACTCTCCCCTTTGTCAAATATTAATTGACTGTAGAGAGTTGGGTTAATTTCTGGCCTCTCTGTTCTGTTCCATTGGTCTATGTGCCTGTTTTTATGCCAGTCCAGCCTGTTTTGATTACAGTGGCCTTGTAATACAATTTGATATCAGGTATCGTGATCCCTCCTACTTTGTTCTTCTTTCTCAGAATAGCAGGTGCTATTAGGGTTCGTTTATGATTTCATATACATTTTTGAAGTGTTTGTTCTATGTCTGTGAAATATGCCATAGGTACTTTAATAAGTATTGCATTGAATCTGTAAATTTCTTTGGGTAGTATGGACATTTTGATGATGTTAATTCTTCCAATCCATGAACATGGTATATGCTTATATTTGTCTGTGTCTTCCTTGATTTCTTTCTTCAGTGTTGTGTAGTTTTCTGCATGCAGGTCTTTTACCTCCTTGGTTAGGTTTATTTCCAGATATTTTATTTTTGTTTTTGCTGTATCAAATGGGATTTTTTCTTTGATTTCTGCTTCTGCTGATTTATTGTCAGTATATAAAAATGCCTTTGATTTCTGTATATTGACTTTGTCACCCGCTGTTTTACCAAATTCATTTATTAGTTCAAGCAGTTTTTGAGTAGTGTCTACAGGATTTTCCATGTACACTATCATGTCATCTGCAAACAATGACAGTTTTGTTTCTTCCTTTCCAATTTGGATGTCTTTTATTTCCTTTTTCTTGTCTGATCACTGTGGCTAAAATTTCCAGTACTATATTGAATAGAAGTGGTAAAAGTGGATATCCTTGTCTTGTCCCTGATATTAATGTAAAAGGTTTTAGTTTTTGCCCATTGAGTATGATGTTGGCTGTAGGTCTCTCATGTATGGCCTTTATTATATTGAGGAATGCTCCCTCTATTCCCACTTTGCTAAGTGTTTTTATCATAAATGGGTGTTGTACCTTATCAAAAGCTTTTTCTGTGTCTACTGATATGATCACGTGATTTTTGTCTTTGCTTTTGTTTATGTGATGTATTACATTTACTGATTTGCCAATATTGAACCATTCTTGCATCCCTGGGATGAATTCCACTTGGTCATGGTGTATGATCTTTTCGATAGATATATTGTTGGATGTGATTTGCCAATATTTTGTTGAGGATTTTAGCATCTATGTTCATCAGTGATATTGGCCTGAAGTTTTCTTTCTCTGTTGTGTCTCTATCTGGTATTGGAATGAGGATGATGCTGGCTTCATAAAAATAGTTTGGGAGTTTTCCGTCCTTTTGGAATTTTTGGAATAGTCTGTGAAGAATAAGGGTTAGCTCTTCCTTAAATGCTTTGTAGAATTCACCTGTGAAACCATCTGGCCGAGGGCTTTTCTTTGAAGGGAGTTTTTTGATTACTGCTTCAATTTCTTTTGCTGTTATTGGTCTGTTCAGTTTTTCTGCTTCTTCTTCATTGAGTTTTAGAAGATTGTATTTTTCTAGAAATGTGTCCATTTCCCCTAGGTTTTCAAATTTCTTGGCATACAGTTCTTCATAGTAATTTCTTACAATCCTTTCTATTTCTGTCGTATCAGTTGTAATCTCTCCTCTTTCATTTCTGATTGTGTTTATTTAGGTCCTCTCTCTTCTTTTCTTGAGGAGCCTACTTAAAGGCTTGTCCATTTTGTTTATCTTTTCAAAGAACCAACTCCTGGATTCATTTATCCTAAGAATTGTGCTTTTAGTCTCTATGCCATTTAATTCTGCTCTGATCTTGGTTATTTCCTCCCTTCTTCTGGCTCTGGGCTGTCTTTGTTGTTGTTCCTTGAGTTCTTGCAGGCGTAGGGTTAGGTTGTTTGTTTGAAATGTTTCTGTCTTCTTTAGGTGAGCTTGTATTGCTATGAAGTTCTCTCTCAGGACTGCCTTCAATGTATCCCATAAGTTTTGGGTTGTTGTGAATTTATTTTCATTTGTTTCCAGAAACTTTATAATTTGTTCCCTGATTTCATTCTTTTTAAAAAATTTTATTTAGTTATTTTTCAAGTACAGTTTTTGTCTATTTCTCCCATTCTAGCCCCCCCTGCCCCGTCTCCCTAACTCCCTCCCATTTCCTCCCCCCAGTCCTCATTCCTGTGTCTTTCATACTCGTTCCTCAAAATCCCTCCCCATTTTTCCCCTTAAATTCCCTTCCCTCTCCCCTCTGGTCGCTGCCCACTTGTTCTCTATTTCAGTGTCTTTGTTTTTATTCTGTTTGCTTGTTTGTTTTGTTGTTTATTCTTGACCCATTCGTTGTTTAATAGCATACCATTCAGTCTCCATGATTTTGGGTGCTTTGGGTTTTTTTCTTTGGGGTTGGTTTCCAATTTCAGTCCCTTGTGGTCAGAGAAGATGCTTGGTATGATTTCAATTTTCTTGAATTTGTTGAGGCTCGTTTTGTGTCCTATAATGTGGTCTATCTTTGAAAATGTTCCATGTGCATTTGAAAAGAATGTGTATTTAGCTTCTTTGGGATGAAGGGCTATATATATATATATATATATATATATATATATATATATATATATATCAGTTAAGTCCATTTCATCTATGGCATTGTTCGATGCCACAATATCTTTGTTGATATTTTGTTTGGAAGATCTGTTCATTTTTGACAGTGGGGTATTGAAATTCCCTAGTATAATTGTGTTGCTGTCAATATCTTTCTTGAAGTCCTATAAGAGTTTGTTTATATATTTGGGTGCTCCTATGTTGGGTGCATATGTATTTATGATGTTAATGTCTTCTTGGTGGATTCTTCCCTTGAATATTATGAAGTGACCTTCTGGGTCTCTCTTTATGGCCCTTTTTTTGAAGTCTATTTTGTCTTATACGAGTATTGCTACCCTGGCTTTGTTTTCTTGTCCATTTGCTTGGAAGATGTGTTTCCAGCCCTTCACTTTTATTCCGTGTAGGTCTTTTTTTCTGAGGTGGGTCTCTTGTAGGCAGCATATATGTGGGTCATGCTTTCTTACCCATTCAGCTATTTTTATGTCTTTTGATTGGAGCATTTAATCCATTTACATTTAAGGTTATTATTGATAGGTACTTATTTATTGCCATTTTCGTACCTGTGTTCCTCTCAGACTCTCTTTACCTTCCTTAAAGCAGTCCTTTTAGTATCTCTTGCAGAGCTGGTTTGGTGGAGATGTATTCTGTTAGACTCCTTTTGTCTTGGAAGCTCTTTATTTGGCCTTCTATCTTTATTGAGAGCCTTGCTGGGTAAAGTATCCTTGGTTGCAGGGCTTTGGTTCTCATTACTTGGAATATTTCTCACCATTCTCTTCTTGCTTGAAGTGTTTTTATTGAGAAGTCAGTAGCTAACCTTAATGGGGCTCTATTGTATGTTACTTCCTTTTTCTCCCTTGCTGCCTTTAAGATTCTCTCTTTGTCTTGAAATTTTGCCATTTTAATGATGATGTGTCTTGAAGTGGGCCTCTTTGGGTCCCTCTTGATTGGGACTCTCTGTGATTCCTGGATTTGTTTGACTTTTTCCCTCATCAAAGTAGGGAAGTTTTCCCTCATTATTGTGGCAAATAGGTTTTCTATCCCTTGTTCTTCTTCTTCTCCTTTGGGTATTACTATTAATAGGATATTATTATGTTTCATATTGTCTTGCATTCCTCTTAATCTCTCTTCATTCTTTCTGAGCCTCTTTTCATTTTCTCGCTCTTTCTGGGAGTTGGGAGTTTTTTCTACCTTGTCCTCCAACTCACTGATCCAATCTTCTGCTTCATCAATTCTGATTTTGATTCCTTCAACTGAGTTCTTCAATTTAGAAATTGTATTCTTCATTTCCTCTTGTCCATTGCTGATAACTTCCATTTCCTTTTCCATGTTGATATAGTTTGCAGTGAGATCATTGTAGCTCCCCTGTAGTTTCTGGTAGCTCATTGTGAGCTCTTTGAACTTCCTGATATCCAGTGCTTTGAATTCAATATCTGATAGTTGACTTGGCTTTATTTCATCTAACATTCTTCCTGAGGCTTCCTCCTTTCCTTTCATTTGGGGATTGTTCTTGGTCTTCCCACTGTTTGTGAGACTCTTCTTGTAAGCCTCAGCTTCTAAAATTGATCTGTTCTGACTCCCTGGGTTTATGGTGTGAACTTCTGCGATGGAGTGCTTGTGAAATTCAGTGGTGCAGTCTCTTTTGGTTATCCTGTTGATCTCCGCTTCCACCTACTCCTTTTTTTTTTATCAGTTGGAGGAGGAGGCAAAACGGTTTATGACAGTGAGAGAGTATTTTACTATATTTACAATCAGAGCCAGTAGAGAAGAGATAGAAGATGTTTAGGCTATATATAGTGTTAACCGTAATCTTCCCCCCAACTTGCCACTTTTAAGAGAGGATGGACACAAGACAAGTCTCTTGTTGAAGAGGAAAGTCTAGTGATTTGGATCTGGAAAGCAGTGAGTTTGTGGTCGGTTAGATTCTGGGGTAAGGTGAGAGTAAAGGATAGTAAATAGGTGTAGTGTATAAGCAATTAGAGTTAATTACTCCAGTAATAGAATTCAGGAAACTATGAAGTGGACTAAGATCCAGGAGATGTGTTATGAAGTATTTACAGTTGTATAGAACAGCTATTATTTACAATAAGATTAGAGCAACAATCATATGACAGACTCTATGTGTTCTGTCTGAATAAGGGGTATGGAACTTTGGGTAGTATGCTAAAGGAACACAATTGATGTGAAGAATAGAAAATTAGCAATACACTGTGTAAGAGAGAACAGGGGAAACCTTCAAATGATACAATATAACCAGCCAAGGCAAAGAAGCCTATACAGACAGAGGAGGAATACAAAGATATTAAAATATAAAAGATGTGAGAATAATGGGAAAAATTAATAATTATACAAATATGCAGCAACTTGTGGCTTTTCTCCTACAGCAAAGTGAAATTTGTCTCTCTGACTCTACTGTTTGGAAGCCTCTTCTTTGGGCCCAGCTCTAGTCTTTTCGAATTTTCAAGTTGTTTGTGTCTCTTGTGGGTAATAGAAAGAAGAAAAGAAAAGAAAAGAAAAGAAAAGAAAAGAAAAGAAAAGAAAAGAAAAGAAAAGAAAAGAAAAGAAAAGAAAAGAAAAGCAGGAGAATGGAGGAAAGAGCAATAAGTTTGGAAAGAAAGGAAGAAGGAATAAAACAGAAAATACGAAAAAAGGAGGGAAAAAGTATTGAAAGATAAAACAATAATAAAATTTAAAAAATGACAGATTACTTTTTTAAAATTTATTTTTATTGATTATACCATTACAGTTGTTCTATTACCCCCTTCATTCCCCTCCACCCTACCCCCCGTCCCCACCATTACCCCCCCTTTAGTTTATGACCATGTGTCTCAAGTTCTTTAGATTCTATATTTCCCATACCATTCTTGCCCCCCATCAATTTTCTATCTACTGTCTATGCTACTTATTTTCTGTACCTTCTCTCCCCTTCTCCTCCCACTCCCCTATTGCTAACCCTCCTTGAGATCTTCATTTCTATGTTTCCACTCCTGATCTAGCTGTCCTTTTAGTTTGCTCTTGTTTTAGGTGTGCTTGTTAATAACTGTGAGTTTGCTGTCCTTTCACTTAAAAAGAGAAAAGAAAAGAAAAAAAAGAAATGTGGCTTGTTGGTTTCAAACTGGCCAAACTGGTTTTTCTGGCTGCAGCTGACTGAGGGGCGATTAGTGTGTTCTTTTTGCAAGCCCTCTCTCAGGCGCCAAACCTCCATACGTGCCTCTCCCCAGCTCCTTACGATGAGGATCTAGGACTTCCTCACAGCGCTCTTTTCCCAGGGGTTACCACCATGGGTTGGGTTGTGGGGCGTGTGGGTGCCTGCTCTGGCCAAGCTGCCTAGTTCCCGCAGGTTTGAGCACAGACCCACCCCAGTTCTGTGGGGGAACTCCAGGCCCTCTGCCCAACCTGAGGTTAGCTGCCAGGCTGGGTGAGGAGCAGACCAGGTGGCTGTGTCTATCGGAGTCAGAGCCCCACACTGTGCCTATCAGTTCTCCGGGGCTGATGACCACAGGGTCCGTGGTTGAGGCCATTTGTCCTTAGCACCCTCTCTGCAAATTCTAGCAAACAAGTCTTTCCCAGCGCCCAACCTTACTTGGCCAGAAAGGGAGGGAGCTGAGAGTCCCAGCTCTCTCCCAAGGACCCTTCGGCAGGCCCAGGGCTCCCAAAGAGTCTGAGGGAGATAAACTGGAAGCTGATCTGAGGGCTGGTCGCCTACCTAGACAGGCTGGGCGCCTGTCTGGGTGTGCTACACCCTAGTCCCTGGACTGTGCACCCACAGAAAACCCTTCTGCTCCTGTCTTTGTTCTGGTCCCTTGGGCAGGCCCAGGCCTTCCAAGGAATACGAGGCAGATGCATGAGGAACCGGTCTGGAGTGCTTGGTGCCGACTCAGGTGCTCTGGGCACCTGCCAAAGTGCACTGCGTGCCCGACACTGGTCCCCAGACTGTGCACCCCCTGAATTCCCTGCTGTTCCTGTCTTTGCTCCGTCCCCGAGACTCTACTGTACCGTTGCTGTCTCCCTACTGTCTGAATCCTCTGTGATCAAGATTTCTGGTCCCTTATTTTCATATATGCTGAGTAACTGCTGGCTGCCTGTGCTTCTCCTCTGCCTATCAGACAGGATTCTCTCTCCCTTGTGTACAAGGAACTGGAATCTGTTCCATCCTACTCCAGCACCATCTTGCCTCCCTTCCTCTATTCGTTTTACAATTCATCTAAATTTCTCTGTTTTTTTTTTTTTTTACAATAAACATGTGTCTTGCAGCCTTTAAAGGCTGGGAGGGTTCATTCAGTATTTGAGCAGATGGAAGAAAATTTGTGGAGCCATGAGAATGCCTGACGTGCCTTTATTCACGGGTTGGGCAGTCTTCAAACTCTCTAGTGAGGCTAGGATTTTCTCCTGCTACCACAACCTCCACAGGTTTTTTTCAGTCAGAGGTTTTGAGGCTTTATTTCCCTTCTCTGGAACACTGGGTTGCATGGTCTCTCTCACTCCCTAGTTGTTTCTCCCAGTTTATCCACATGCAAATGTGGGACTACCTGCTCCACCAGCCAATGCTGCATGCCCCAGTCCTCCAGCTGCCACCTTGCCACCTGTCCTCTCCACCCCAGCTCCTGTCTCCTCCCCTCTTACTGGTCTGGATGAATGTTTCTTCTTTAACTCCTTGGTTATCAGGCTTCTATACAATCCTATTTTCAGGCAGTTCTGGTTGTTTTTTGTTTTTAAGTTTTTGTTGTCTTTGTTTTGGTTGTGCAGGGAGGTATAGAGTATCTACCTACACTTCCATCTTGGCCAGAAGTCCTCCAACTCCTTTTTGTTTCTTCAAGGAATCTTTTCCTTCACTTACCTCCTTTCTCTTCTGAAATATCTATCTCTCCCTCTCATTTGTCATTTCTATCACTGTTCAAGTATGCTCTAGTACTGTTTATCTTTCAAAAAACACTCTATCTTGGTCTCCAACTTTCATCTCATTTATCATTCCCCTTTATAGCCAATTGTTTCCACATCTAGAGCTGTCTACATATGGAGTCTCCACTTCCTGCCTTCCCATTCAATCCCCCACCTCTGCCATTTCATCAAAAGTGCTCTTGTCACCAATAACCTGGATATTGCCAGATTTAATGGGCATTTATCTGTCTTTATTTTATTCCCCCTCTCAGCAGCATTCAATACTGTTGTCCACTCCTTCCATTATGAAACACTTGTCTTTCTGGCCTTTCTTGACACCACAGTCTCATGGTTTTCCTCCTAAGTTCTTAACAACCACCCATTCTCCTTTGCTTTCTGCTCTTCCTGTAGCTAATTTTTAAGTATTGGTATTTTTCAGTGGTATGCTCTATATCCTCTTCTCTTTTCATTCTATATTCTCATTGGGTGATGCTGTCCATTCCCATAGATTTAAATACCATTTTTATTCTGATGAGCCCCAAATTTAAATCTTCATATCAGAGTTCTCCTCTGAGTTCCAGTTGTCCACTGACCTCGATATAGAGATATCTAACAAAATATCACATTTTATATGTCCCAAATTGAATTTTGAATTCACCTAATCATCTCATTACTTTCAGTAGAGTACTACCATCAATCCTATTGCCTAAGCCAGCAATCTAGGTGTTATCATTGATTTTTCCTTTTCTCTTGTCCTGTCCACTTCTCACTCATCAGCAGGCTGTATCTTAATAACATACCATCGGTCTAATCACTCTTCTCCATCTTCATTGCTATCACTCTAACCTGGCTACTTTAAACTCTAGCTTAGATTGCAATATAACTTAACTTGTCCATTTGTATCCCCCCTAATCCATTCTCTCACAGCAGCAAAAGTGACCCTTTTAAAACAAAAGATTATGCCCTGAACAGTGTGGCTCAGTTGATTGGGCATCATCCCACAAGGTGAAAGAGTCACCATTCTTATTTCCAGTCAGGGCACATGCTTGGGTTGCAAGTTCAGTCCCCCATTGGGGTGCATGAAGGAGGCAACCAATCAATATTTTTCTTTAATATTGTTGTTTTTTCACTATTTCTCCCTTCCTTTCTGTCTAAAAATAAATAAATGAAATATTTTAAATGACTCAAATGCAATATTAAAAAATAAAATAAAACAAAAGATTGTATCACTATACTGCTTAAAACCCTTCAGTGTGCCTAGGAAAAAATACACATTCTTCACTAACTTGGTAGAGCTTGTATAATCTAGTCTCTGTCTATCTCTCTGGCCTCATATTCCTTGTTTTAGCCCCATCCAAGATCTTCTCTAAGCACTTGAAACTCACTAAGCTCTCTGGAGTCTTTGCATTTGCTCTTCATTCTGCTTAGTACACTCTTACCACCATTCCTTTAAGTCTGAACTCAAATGTCAACACCTTAGAAATGCCTTATTTTGTTAGTCCATCTTAAGTATACCCTCTATGTTATTCTCCTTTTTAGCCTCTTGGTTTGTTTCCTTCATAGAATTTATTGTAATTTATCATTATTCTATTTATTTATTTTTTGGTATGTCTCCTCTTTGGGCAGGATTCAGTGGGGATGGCTCATCTGTGTTCTACATGGTGTCAGAAGGGCCAAGTTGAATGTATATGGAGGATCACAGTTGGCCTCATCCATATGACTAGGGCTTTGGTGCTGGCTGTCAACTGTAATTCTTTAATTCTTTTCCTTGTGATATTTTTTTCCAGCAGGAAAACTTGGACTTCAATATAGAAGCTGTGTTTCAAGAGGGCAAAAAAAGAAGTTGAAAGACCTCTGAAGGCTTAGCCATGACAGTTTTAAAGATCATTCCTGTCTCATTTTATTGGTCAAAGCAAGTCACAGGGCCATCTCAGATTCAAGGAGGGGACAATTTACCTGCTAATAGGAGGTATGACAATCACATTACAAAATGTGCACACTAAATGGAAGAAATTAGTAAAGTAATACAATCTATCACCTCAAGCATTCAAATGGCTCATTCCTTAATCTCTTAATGATTTTTGCTCAAGTGTCACCTTCTCAGTGAGGCCTTTCATGACCACTCTATATTAAATTGTAATTCTACCCTGAACATTCCCTATCTCTTTTCCTTGTTTTATTTTAACACCATGGAAATTATCATCATCCAAAATATATATTTTACTTATTTAGTGTCTGTCTTTTCTTTCTACAAAACAGTGTTCCAAGAAGGCAGAATATGTTGTCTATTTTTTCATTTCTATATTTCCAGAACTTATGGAGTGGCTGGCATGTAGTAGGCAGTACATAATTATTTATTTGGTGAATATGAATTCAAAATAGTAAAAAAAAATCATAGTGAAACCACTTTTTTCCTAAAATATTTAGATCTCTACTATGAGCATATTAAAAGATTTCCTTTTTAAAATATTTACTTATTTATTTATCTTTAGAGGGGAAGGGAAGGAGAGAGGGAGAGAAACATCAATGTATGGTTGCCTCTCATGTGTCCCCTGCTGGGAACTGGCCTGCAGGGAACTGGCTTGCAACCCAGGCATGTGCCCTGACTGGGAACTGAACCGCGATCCTCTGGTTCGCAGACCCGTGCTCAATCCACTGAGCTACACCAGCCAGGGCTTTAAAAGATTTCTTAATTACAACTTTCCCATCCTTTTCATTTTCCTTTTCTTGGTAGGCCTTGAATAAGTTGTTATCTACAGTTCCTATATTCCCAACAGCAAATGAACCTATATAATAAACCAATCGGCAATTTCATTAAGGGACTTTTGAGGGAATCCTATGAGATGAGATGCAAGATCCTATTAGATAAAATGCAAGGCCATTTCCAGATCATTATTTTGTATCTTGTGCCCAAATAACACCCACTGGGGACAGCTAATAGAAGTTCCACTGGTATTTTTTTGGATCAAGAAAATTGGTGAAGATAGAAATTTCATTGGCCAGATGAAAAAAATAAATCAAAGAGTACCCATAGGACAGAGAAACTGTCTTTTAGAAAGGAGGTGATCTAAAGGTAGCATTATATATCAATTCCAGTTATCTCTGGATTGACATCAAAATTTGGTCCAGTGCCCTAGCCTTACCCAGGCAAAGAGATAGCTCTGCTAGGACAGAATAGAGCACAGAATCCAAATACCTGACTAAGTGCAATGGAAATAATTAAAATCAGAAGGTTTGAAAGCAAGTAAATGCAAAGTTACTTTATATTGGATGGTGTACTAAAAACAATGATGTTTGATTTCTGTCTAAGATGGGGGCATAGGTAGATACACGTTGCTTCCTCGCAAAATCAAAACAAGGACAACAAATTTTTTAAATTAATTTTATTTAGTTATTTTTCAAGTACATTTTTTTGTCTATTTTTCCCTTCCCAGCCTCCCCCGCCCCTTGCTCCCCACCTCCCTCCCATTTCCACCCCCCTTAGTTCTCGTCCCTGTGTCCTTCCTATTTGTTACTCCAGGACAACAAAAATTAAAAAAAAAAAAAACTAGAACTGCCAGAAAACAGAATTGTATGGAAATCTGACAACCAAGGAGTTAAAAAAGAAACACTCATCCAGATGAGTAGGATGGGTAAAGATGGACGGCCAGAGTAGAGAAGACTCATGGCAAGGCAGCAGCTGGAGGACCCAACCAGGCAGTGGCTGGCAGAGTGAATGGTCCCACATTTGCGTGCAGATCAACCAGGAAGAACAACTGGGAAATGAGAGACACCATGCAACCCAGGTTTCCAACATGGAGAAATAAAGCCTCAAAACCTCTGACTATAAAAACCTGTGGAGGTTGAGATGGCAGGAGAAAACCACAGCCTCACAGGAGAGTTTGTTGGAGAGACCCATGGGGCCCTAGAACATACACAAATTGACCCACCAGGGAATCAGAACCAGAATGGCCCAATTTGATTATGGGTAGCAGAGGAAGTGACTTGAAACCAGCCAAAAGCTGAGCAAGCAGCATTGCTCCCTCTCAGAACCCTGCCCCACATAAAGTGCTGCAACACAGTGAAGTGGGCTACCTCACACTGGCAAATACCTAAGTCCCCACCCCTTACTACATAACAGGTACACTGAGACAAAAAAGTAGGGCCAAATGAAATAACAGATCAAAGCTCCAGAAAAATATATAACTAAGTAATGAAGAGATAGCCAATCTATCAGATGTAGAGTTCAAAACACTGGTAATCAGTATGCTGACAAAAATAGTTGAGTATGGTCACAAAATAGAGGAAAAAGTGAAGGCTATAAAAAGTGAAATAAAAGAAAATGTACAGGGAACCAGCAGTGACAGGAAGGAAACAGGGACTCAAAACAATGGTTTGGAGCAGAAAGAAGAAATAAACATAGAACCAGAACGTGATGAAGAAACAAGAATTCAGAAAAAAATGAGGAGAGGCTAAGGACTCTCCAGGACAACTTTAATCATTCCAACCTCTGAATCATAGTGGTGCCAGAAGGAGAAGAGGAAGAGCAAGAAATTAAAAACGTATTTGAACAAATAATGAAGGAAAACTTCCCCAACCTGACAAAGGAAATAGACTTCGAGGAAGTCAGAGAAGCTCAGAGAGTCCCAAAGAGATTGGACCCAAGGAAGCACACACCAAGGCACATCCTAATTACATTACCCAAGATTAAAGATAAGGAGAAAATCTTAAAAGCAGCAAGAGAAAAGGAGACAGTTACCTACAAACAGTTCCCATAAGACTGTCAGCTGATTTCTCAAAAGAAAACTTACAAGCAAGAAGAGTCTGGAAAGGAGTATTCAAAGTCATGAAAGGCAAGGACCTATATCCAAGATGACTCTATCCAGCAAAGCTATCATTTAGAATGGAAGGGTAGATAAAGTGCTTCCCAGATAAGGTCAAGTTAAAGGAGTTCATCATCACCAAGCCCTTATTATATGTAAAGTTAAAGTGGCTCATATAAGAAAAAGAGGAAGAACAAACTTATGAACAGGAAAATGACAACAAACACAACTATCAATAACCTCTCCCCTTAGTTTATGTCCACTAAATTAAATGGACTAAGCTAACCACTAGAACAGGAAAAGATTCACAGAAATGAGGATCACATGAAGGGTTATCAGCAGATGATACTGGGGGGAGAAAGGGGGAAAAGGTGCAGAGAATAACAAGCATAAGTGGCAGGTAAAAAATAGACAGGGGGGAGGTTAATAGTACGGGAAATGGAGAAGCCAAAGAATTTATATGTATGACCCATGGACATGAACTAAAGGAGCAATGCTGGTGGGAGGGGGTACAGAATGGAAAGGAGTGAAGGGGTGAAATGGGACAAGTATAATGGTATAATCAATAAAATATATTAAAAAATAAAATATTGGATGATGTTTAGAAAAAATTAATTTTTTGTCCATAGTTAAAAGAAAAAGAATTGGATTCAGAGCACAATAGGGGGACTGAGTGCCTACTTGAAATTTAAGTTCATGAACCTAAAGTGAAACTAGTGAGTTTCATTACGTGATACTCCCCTGCATTATTCAATAGCTTGGTACATGCCCTAAGAAGGCAGGTCGCAGGGTTCATTAAGGGTTGTATTTTTGCCAATACAGGCAACAGAGAGAAAGATGATTGAGGAAATTGGATGTATTTGCAAGGATGAAACACAGATTCAGGACTGGTTAAGGAATCAAATAAAGTCAGTAGGAAGGCTGATGGATAGTGAGAAAAGTGATAGCCAATGGATTAGAGGTGTGTGTGCGTGTGCGCGTGTGTGTGTGTGTGGTAGCAATAAGGACGGGTGGCAGAAGTATAGAATGTTTCAAATGAAAATGACACCGAATTTTTGTGATTATCAAGTCCAGGCTATAACCATGGAAGTAGGGAGCTGAGTTGGAGTGGAGGGAAATATCATGGAAGATGAATAAGTAGGTCAAGCAACCAAGAATCCGTTGGTGAATGAATGTGAATGCTGAAGCACCGAATTTGTGGAGCAGAAGGCAAAGTCATCTACAGAGTGCGAGTCAATCAGTGTGTTTGCTGTTTGCAAAGAAGTCAGTTTTGTGTTTGAATTTTAACTCCCCCAGACTTCCTCTAAGATGGATGCATAGGTGGAGACTGTGTGCTTTCTTGCACAACCAAGTTTAGAGACAACTAGATATTAGCAACAGAAAACACAGCCAGAACACAGAAAATTGAACTTTTTGGAAGTATGATAACAACAAATTCTTCAGCCTGACCAGTAAGAGGGGCAAAACCAGCAGCTGGCGGAGCGGGGTTGGACAGGAAAACTCGGTCAGACGGACTCAGGTGTGCAGAACCCAGGCGCAGGGTTGGACCTACTGAGCGACCCAGCGAGCTACCGTGGGGAAACAGCAAGAGAGCTGTGCTGCAGGTTGACTGTGGTCACGCATTTGTGCGCAGATAGACAAGCGAGGGAGTGGGTGATTGGACAGGTCCGAGCAGGCGTCAGCTGCGAGTGGCAGCAGAGGGCGCGGCCATTTCCCCGCTCTGACCCCGCCTCCACATACAGCGTCACAACCCAGCGACCTGGGTCCAGAGGCTCTGCCCCTGAGTCCAAGGCTCTGCCCCTCACACTTAACGGGCGACAGACCAAAAATGGCTCAAGAAGATCTCAAAGCCCTAGAGCCTATAAATCTAAGCGATGAAGAAATAGCAAAACTCTCAAACCCACAGTTTAAAACACTGGTGATCAGGATCCTCACAGAACTGGTTGATTATAGCCACAAATTAGACAAATATATGAAGGCGAAACTAATTGAAATGAATGGAATTGCACAGGACACCAATAGCAATGAAAAGGAAACTGGGACTCAAATCAATGGAGTGGACCAGAGGAAAGCAAATAATGGCCAAACAGAAAAGAGTGAAGAAGCAAGAATTCAAAAAAATGAGGAGAGTCTTAGGAACCTCCAGGATATCTGTAAACGCTCCAATATCCGAATTATAGGGGTACCAGAAGGGGGAAAGGCACAGCCACCAGTGGAAAACTTATTTGAACAAATAATAAAGGAGAACTTCCCTAATCTGGCAAAGGCAATAGACTTCCAGGAAATCCAGGAAGCTCAGAGAGTCCCAAAGAAATTGGACCCAAGAAGAAACACACCAAGGCACATCATAATTACATTATCCAAGATTAAAATGAAGGAGAGAATCCTAGAAGCAGCAAGAGATAAGGGGACAATCACCTACAAAGGAGTTCCCATCAGACTGTCAGCAGATTTCTCAAAAGAGACCTTACAGGCAAGAAGGGGCTAGAAAGAGGTATTGCAAGTCATGAAATCCAAAGACCTACAACCAAGATTGCTCTATCCAGCAAAACTTTCATTTAGAATGGAAGGACAGATAAAGTGCTTCTCAGATAAGATCAAATTCAAGGAGTTCATGAATCCTTGGATAAGGATTCAAATTCAAAAAGATGAACAGTGAAAGGACAGCAAACTCACAGTTATTAACAACCACACCTAAAACGAAAGCAAACTAAAAGGACAGCTAGATCAGGAGTAGAAACATAGAAATGAAGATCTCAAGGAGGGTTAGCAACAGGGGAGTGGGAGGAGGAGAAGGGGGGAGAAGGTACAGAAAATAAGTAACATAAACAGTAGATACAAAATAGTTGGGGGGGGGCAAGAATAGTATGGGAAATATAGAATCTAAAGAACTTGAGACACATGGTCATAAACTAAAGGGAGTAATGGTAGGGACAGGGGGTAGGGTGGAGGGGAATAAAGGGGGGAATAGAACAACTGTAATGGCATAATCAATAATAATAAATAAATTTTAAAAAAAACTCCCCAAAACTTCAGCTGGGTGCTCATCAATACTAGGCAACTCAACATTTTTCCATTATCTCCCTCTTCCATTTCTCAGAACAGCTATTTTGGCTATATCATATTTTCCAAATTAGGTATTTCTCTCCTCACACTTCATAGATGACTGTACCTCTTACTTACAAGAAAATAGGCCATTAGGAGGAAAATCTTTCTCAGCATCCCCTTACATACAAAGCTACCTACATATGCACACTTCCATGTTTTCTTCCTTTTTACATGGGAATTTTTTCTTCCTCCTAAGGCTAATTCTCCATCAATGTGGAATTCCACCAATGTGCTCCATGCCAGCAATATCTGCTCTTTCCTGTATTTTTACCCTATTTCTTCTTGATGATTCCCCTGAGGCTATAAACTAGCATAAATCTGCCAGGTCAGTACATCAGGAGCAGATACAACCATTACTACCATTGTCCTTCCTCTGAACTGGCCTTCACAGGCAAACTTGTTGAAAGAAGTTAAAAGTAAACTGGTTGAGAAGTTTCTGTTCCATTTCTTCATCTCACAATCACTTTTTTCTTTAACTTTTTATTTTGACATAATTTCAGACTTACAGAAAAGTTGCAATAAGAAGGTTTTTATGTTTATTTTGTTTATTCTTCTCCAACTGGCCCTCTCCAACATTTAATAGTTAGATCTTAGGGATCCAGCTAGAACTTGAGGTTGCAAATGGATTGAAATAAAATAGTTTTTTTTAATTTCCTTTCCTCTTTACCCAAATTCCCTAAATATTAACATTTGCTTCATCCTTGTCTGTCTCTATCTCACTCCCTCCTCCCCTCTCATTTTCAAACATTTGAGATTAAGTTGCAGACATGATGTCATTTACCCTTAGAGTATACTTCAGAGTACAATCCCTAAGAATAAAGACACTGTCTTACATAACCCAAGCAAAGTGATCAAAATCAGGAAATTAACACTGATATAGTATTAACCAATCTATAGATCTAATTCCTAATTCAGATTTCACTGAATTCATTATTCTGATGATGTTCTGTACAGCAGAAGAAAATTATGCTTTATGAGTACCACTAATCTTTCATGTCTCCCTTAATATGAAAAAATTTTTACAGTCTTTGTGTTTCATGACATCAATAATTTTGAAGAGTACCAGTTAGCTATTTTGTACAATGTCCTTCAATTCCAGTGTATCTAAGTTGTCCTCATGATTAGGTTTATATATGCACTTTCAGAAGGAACATCACGGAAGTGTAGTGTCCTCAGTAGGTACGTGATGTTGATGTGTCCCATTACTGGCCATTTTAACCTTGATCACTTGGTTAAGATTCTGTTTGCTGCCAGGGTAGCAATACTCATATCAGACAAAATAGACTTCAAAAAAAGAGCCATTAAAAGAGACCCAGAAGGTCACTTCATAATACTCAAGGGAAGAATCCATCACGAAGACATAAACATTGTAAATATATATGCACCCAACATAGGAGCACTCAAATACATAAAGAAAAACTTGGATGACTTCAAGAAACATACTGACAGCAACACAATAATAGTACACAACTTTAACACCCCACTGTCAAAAACAGATCTTTCAAACAAAATATCAACAAAGATATTGTGGCATAGAACAGTGCCCTGGATCAAATGGACTTAACTGATATATATAGAGCCTTTTATCCAAAAAAAGAAGCAAACCAGACATGCTTTTCAAACGCACATGGAATATTTTCAAAGATATACCACATGATAGCACACAAACAAGCCTCAACAAATTCAAAAAAATTAAAATCATATCAAGCATTTTTTTCTGACCACAAGGAACTGAAAGTAAAAACTAACCTCAAGGAAAGACCCCCCAAACATTCAAACTCATGGCAATTGAATAGTGTGCTATAAAACAATGAATGGGTCAAGAATGAGATCAAGTTCCATCCATGCTGTTGCAAAGGGTAGGAGCACCTTCTTTCTTTCTTCTGCATAGAATTTAATTATGCTGAGAGAAATAAGCCAGGCGGTAAAAGACAAATATCATATGATCTCACCTTTGACAAGAACCTAAACAACAAAACAAACAAACAAAGTATAACCAAAGACAATGAAATAGAGAAAAGGATGACAGTGACCAAAAAAGAGAGGGGAGAGAATTTCAGAGGAAAAGGGGAAGAAGGGTTTATAGGAACAAGTATAAAGGACACATGGACAAAAACTGGGGGGGGGGGGATGGGAGGGGGAGTCCCATTTCTCCCAGCAGGGGAGAAATGAGGGGGTGGTATGGGATAGGAGTAAAAGGCAAAATTCTGTACTTTAAAAAATTTTTAATGTATTTTGTTGATAATGCCATTACAGTTGTCCCATTCCCTCTTTCATTCCCCTCCACCCTGCACACCCCTCCCCCACCAAACCCCCCTTAAGCTCATATCCGTGTGCCATAAGTTCTTTAGCTTCTACATTTCCCACACTACTCTTGCCCTCCCCCTGTCTTTCTCCCCACCGTCTATGCTATTTATTCTCTGTACCTTCTCCCCACCTCACCTCCTCCCACTCTCCTGTAACCAATTCTCCATGTGATCTCCATTTCTATGGTTCTGTTCCTCTTCAAGTTGTTTAGCTTTTTTTGTTTGTTTGTTTGTTTATTTTAGGTGTGGTTGTTAATAACTGTGAGTTTTCTCTCCTTTCACTGTCCATATTTTTAACTCCTTTTTCTTAGATAAGTCCTTTAATATTTCATATAATAAGGGCTTGGTGATCATGAACTCCTTGAACTTGACATTATCTGAGAAGCACTTTATCTACCCTTCCTTTCTAAATGAAAGCTTTGCTGTATAGAGCAATCTTGACTGTAGGTGTTTGGATTTCATGACTTGGAATACTTCTTTCCAGCCCCTTTTTGCCTGTAAGGTCTCTTTTGAGAAATCAGCTGACAGTCTGATGGGAACTCCTTTGTAGGTGACTGTCCTCTTATCTCTTGCTGTTTCTAAACTTATCTCCTTCATTTTAATCTTGGCTAACGTAATTATGATGTGCCTTGGTGTGTTCCTCTTTGGGTCCACCTTCTTTGGGACTCTCTGAGCTTCCTGGACTTCCTGGAACTCTATTTCCTTTGCCAGACTGGGGAAATTCTCCTTTATTATTTGTTCAAATAAGTTTTTCACTTGTTGCTCTTCTTCTTCCCCTTCTGGTACCCCTATAATTTGGATGTTGGAATGTTTAAAGATTTCTTAGAGGTTCCTAAGCCTCTCCTCATTTTTTTGAATTTTTGTTTCTTCATTCTTTTCTGTTTGGCTGTTTCTTCCTTCTTTCTGGTCCACTCCACTGATTTGAGTCCAAGTTTCCTTTCCATCACTATTGGTTCCCTGTGCATTTTCCTTCATTTCACTTAGTGTATCCTTCATTTTTTCATCTAATTTGTGACCAAAATCAACCAGTCCTATGAACATCCTGATCACCAGTGTCTTCAACTGTGCATCTGATAGGTTGGCTATCTCTTTGTTGCTTAGAAGTATTGGCTCTGGGGCTTTGAGCTGTTCTTCGGCTTGAGCCTGTTTTTTTTTTTTTTTCCGGTATGGTAACGCATGTACATATGAGGGGCGGAGCGTTAGGTGTTCACCAGGGCAGGTTAACCCAGTTGCTGGGTTATGACACTGTATGTGGGGGCAGGATCAGAAAGGGAGCATTGGCATTTGTTCCGCTCTCTCTCAGATTCCGGTCTCCTCTGTCACTCCCCACAGGCAAATTGGGCCCTTCTGGTGCTGATTACCAGGTGGGTGGGCTTGTGTATGTTCTAGAACCCTGTGGGTCCCTCCAACAAACTCTCCTGTGAGGCTGGGAGACTACCCTAGCACCGCAACCCCTGAAAGTTTTTTCAATTGGTGCTTTTAGGCTTTATTTCCCGGGGCTGGGGGCCTGGGTTGTGTGGTCTGTCTCACTTGCCCTTTTTTTTTTTTTTGACCTGGTTTATCTTCACGTGAATATGTGTCCATGGTGAGCCAAAAGCCTTGCGTACCTCACTGGGTTTGCTCGTTTCCTCCCTGTGCCCAGGTCTGCCAACCATCGCCTCTTCCTGCCAGGACACCTCTCTACCAGCTACTGACTCTGCCACTCTTCCCAGTCTGGATGAATGGTTTGTTGTTGTCAGACTTCGGTACAGTTAAATGTTCTGTCTGTTCTGGTTGTGTTTTTGTTTCTAAACCTTTTTTATCCTTAAATTTGGTTGTGCAAGGATGTACAGTATTTCCACCTATGCCTCCATCTTGGCTATAAGTGCAGAAAACTGTACTTGAACAACAATTAAAATAAACTTTTCCAATTAACGAAATAAATAAATTAAAATATTGTTAAAAATAAATTAAAAAAATAATAAATTAAAAAAAGAATGAGATCAAGGAAAAAATCAAAAAGCTCCTGGAAACAAATTAGAATGAACTCACAACAACCCAAAACTTATGGACATAGTGAAGGCAGTCCTGAGAGGGAAGTTCATAGGGATACAGGCCTAAGTAGAAAAGATAGAAATATTTCAAATAAACAACCTAACCCTATGCCTACAAGAATTTGAGGAACAACAACAAGGATAGCCCACAGCAGGTAGAATAAAGAACATAACCAAGATCAAAGCAAAATTAAATGACGTAGAGAGTAAAAGCACAATTATAAGGATCAATAAATCTAGGAGCTGGTTCTTTGAAAAAATAAAGAAAATCAACAAGCCTTTAAGCACAATCAGCAAGAAAAAAAAGAGAGGACTCAAATAAGCATAATCAGAAGTGAAAGGGGAGAGATTACAACTGATACCAGAAAAATACAAAGGATTGTAAGGAATTACTACAAAAAAATTTGCCAAGAAATTTGCCAAAAAATTTGAAACCTAGGTGAAATGGACAAATTTCTAGAAAAATATGACTTTTCAAAACTGAACTAAGAAGAAGCTTGAACATACCAATATCAGCTGATGAAATTGAAGCAGTAATCAAAAAGCTTCCAACATACAAAAACCCTGGACCAGAGGGTTTCACAGGAGAATTCTAAAAAGAATTTAAGAAAGAGCTAAACCCTATCTTTCACAGATTATTCCAAAACATTCAAGAAGATGAAAGATTTCCAAACTATTTTTATGAAGCCAGCATCATCATAATCCCATAACCAGATAAAGACATAACAAAGAAAGAAAACTTCAGGACAATATTCCTGATATACATAGATGCTAAATTCCTCAATAAAATACTGACAAACAGCATCCAGCAATACATTAAAAGATCATACACTGTGATCAAGTGAGATTCATCCCAGGGATGCAAGGATGGTACAATATTTGCAAATCAATAAATGTAATATGTTGCATAAACAAAACAAAAGACAAAAATCATATCATAGTATCCATAGATGCAGAAAGAGCATTTGATAAGGTACAGCACCCATTTATGATAAAAAATACTTAACAAAGTAGTAATAGAGTTAGCATTCCTCATCATAATAATGGCCATATATGAGAGACCTACAGCCAACATCATACTCAATGGACAAAGACCAAAAGCTTTCCCACTAAGATCAGGAGCAAGACAAAGATGCGTACTTTAACCACTCCTATTCAACATAGTACTGGAAGTCCTAGCCACAGCAATCAGACAAGAAAAAGAAATCAAAGGCATCCAAATTGGAAAGGAGGAAGCAAAATTGTCATCATTTGCAGATGACATGATAGTGAACATACAAAATCCTATAGACTCCACCAAAAAGCTACTCAACCTAATAAGTTAATTTAGCAAAAAACGAAAGACACAAAGTCAATATTCAGAAATCAAAGCCTAGGAACAAACCTACCTAAGGAAGTTGAAAACCTGTACTCAGAAAACTACACAACACTGAGAAAGAAATTAAAGACTCAAACAAATGGAAGCATGTACCATGCTCACAGATTGGAAGAATTAACATCATCAAAATGTCCATACTACCCAAAACAATTAATAAATTCAATGCAATCCCTCTTGAAGTACCAATGACATATTTCAAATATATTGAACAAACATTTCAGAAATGTATATGGAACCATAAATCACTCTGAATAGCTGAAGCAATTTTGAGAAAAAAGAACAAAGTAGTTGAGATCACAATGCCTCATATGAAACTGTATTGTGAGGCCACTGTAATCAAAACACTTGGTACTGGCATAAGAACAGACATGTAGACCAATGAAAATAAGTGTAAAGCACAGAAATAAACCCAAGTCTCTATGGTCAACTAATATTCAACAAAGGGGGAAGAAGTATAAACTGGAGTAAACATAGCCTCTTCGATAAATGGTGTTGGGAGATCTAGAAAGGTATATGCAAAAAAAAAAAAAAGAAAGAAAGAAAGAAAAGAAAAGAAACTCAACCACCAGCTTACACCATATACAAAAATAAATTCTAGGCAGATAAAAATGCTTAAATATACATCATGAACCATTAAAGTCCTAGAGGAAATCATCGGCAGGAAAATGTCAGACATTGCACACAGCAACATCTTCACTGATATGTCCCCTAAAGCAAGGGACATAAAGGAAATAATAAATAAATGGGACTTCATCAAATTAAAAAGCTTCTGCATGGCTAAAGAAAACAGCATTTCAATGAAAACAGAACCAACTATATGGGAAAACATGTTTGCCAATGATACCTCAGACAAGGGTTTAATCTCCAAAATATATAAAGAACTCACATGACTCCACTCCAGGAAGAAACAAAACCCAGTTTAAAAATGGGCAAAAGTCTCGAACAGACACTTCTCCAAGGAGGATATACAGAGGGCCCAGAGACATAAGAAAAGATGCTCAGTGTCACTAGCCATCAGAGAGTTGCAAATTAAAACCACAATGAGATACCACTTCACACCAGTGAGAATGGCCATCATAAACAAATCAACAAACAATTGTTGGAGAGTACATGGAGAAAAAGGGACCCTACTGAACTGTTGGTGGAAATGCAAACTGGTACAGTCACTGTGGAAAACACTATGGAATTTCCTCAGGAAACTAAAAACGGATCTGCCTTTTGACCCAGCAATTCCACTGCTGGGATTACACCCTAAGAACCCTGAAACACCAGTCCAAAGGAACCTATGTACCCCAATGTTCATAGTAGCACAATTTACAATATACAAGTGCTGAAAGCAACCTAAGTGCCCATCAGAAAATGAGTGGATCCCCAAACTATGGTACATTTACACAATGGAATACTATGCAGCAGAGAGAAAGAAGGATCTCCCTACCCTTTGCAACTGCATGGATGGAACTGGAGGGCGTTATGCTAAGTGAAATAAGCCAGGCAGTGAGGGAGAAATACCATGTGATCTTACCTTTAACTGGAACATAATCAACAAAAGAAAAAAGAAAGCAAAATATAACCAGAGATATAGAAATTAAGAATAATTTGACAGTAACTAGAGGGGATGTGGGAGGAAATAATGAGGGGAAGAGTTTTCAGGAACTACTATGAGGGACACATGGACAAAATGGGGGTGGGAGGAGGTTGGAAGCAAAGTGGGGAGGTGTGTTTGGCTGGGGTAGGAGGGAGCGGTTGGGGGAAAATGCGGACAACTGTAATTGAACAACAGTAAAATAATTATTAAAAAAAGATATTGTTTGGTAAGTTTCTTCACTGAAGAGTTATTATTTTGTCCTGTTTTACTAATAGATACCTGGTAGGAAAATACCAAGACTGTATAAATATTTTTTTAAGTTTAACATCTTCTGATGATTCCTGCCTGTTTCAATTATTATCAGGATGGTAGCCAAATCTTTCCAATCAGGATGGTGGCCAAATCTTTTTTTATAATTTCACCAGCTTTCCTTATTTATTATTACAGTAGAGATGAGCTTTTCCTTCTCTTTCATATGTTTATTTCTATCAGTGTGGACTTACAGATTTTTATAATACTTTTATATTATTATGTTTTTTTCTTTTAATGCTCAAATTTTCCAGATTTGGCCAGTGGAAGTCTCTTCATGCTGGTTCTTGTACTAGTTTGACATATCCTCATTGTTCATTGAGTACTTTATTACTTTCTTTAGTAAAAACCAAAATACTCCTGGATCATCATTTACTTCTCTTGACCTGGCAGTGCTGAAAAGAACCATTACTCAAAGAACTCTGTTTCTTTTAGTGGAGAATGAAATTTAGAAACCAAGATCTTACTGTGCTCATTGTCTATAGAACCTCTCAGAAGATAAAGCTACAAAATGTATGTATATGCACCTACAAATGTATGTATATATGCATATACATATATGCATAAAAGAACACTCACATACATCTAAATCTACTTATGTATCTGTCTCTCTATATATCTATATCTGTTTTAAAAGCAGTGAATTCATACTGATTCTCCATTACCAATTCAACACCACAGGATTTGTCCTTTTCCATAGTTTAGGTCACTTCACCAACAGTGAGAAACCTACCAATATCCACAATATATTCTTTTCATTTCTTAATCTACTATAATCTGACTTTGGTTCTACAAATTCACCAGTATTATTCTTGCCAAACCTCAATTTTTTATAATTTCTAAATCCAAAGGCTACTCTGCTCCTAATCTTCCTCCAGGTCTCTTCTGTCTGAATTTGCTGAAAACCCTCCTTCTTGAAACTTCCCACTTCCTTAATGCCATAGGAAGAACAATGTTCTCCAAAGATATCCACCTTCTAAATTCTGGAATTTAGTATTTTTATCTTATGTGGAAAAAGACTTTGCAGATGTGACTGAGTTAGGGATCTTGAGATGGAGAGATTATCCCACATTATTCAGGTGGACCCAATGTAATTACAATGGTATTTATAAGAGGGAGTCAGAAGAGCAGTGAGAGAACTTGTGACGACAGAGGCAGAGACAATGAAGGAGATGTAACAACACTGTGCATCTGGCTTTGAAGATGAATGAAGAAGCCATGAGCCAAGGCATGGAGGTGGCCTATAGATGGTGGCAAAGGTGAGCAAATGGATTATTCCCTAGAGCCTACAAAAAGAATCAGCTCTGTTGACACCCTGACTTTAGTTCAATGAAATAGATGTTTTTTCTATTTCTAACATACAGATTTATAAGATAAGAAATTTTGGTTATTTTAAACCTCTAAGTTTGTGGCAATTTGACACAGCAGCAATGAAAAACAAACACACTTGGCTCCATGATACCGTATTGTCCTGCTTCTCCTGCCTCTCTGGCTGCTCCGCTTTCTTTCTTTCAGGGCTTCTCTTCTCTTCCTCTGCCACTCAAATGTTGATGTTCCACAGGGTTCTGTCCTCAGCCCATGTATCACCTCACTCTAGAGTGTTTTCCTAGGTGAATATACCTGTTGTCATAATTCCAATGTGCATCTCATGATTTCTACATCTGTCTTCAGTCATTAACTCTCTTCTGAGCTCATCAGCTTCGTATCCATTTGTCTATTCACCTGCTCCACCTAGTTGTTCCACAGACTCATCAAACTCAACGTGTCCAAAATTTATCTCACTATTCTTCTCCCACATTTCTCTATCTCCATTACTCCCCCATATTCTGCTCCTCCTTCTGCATTCCCTAACCTAGTTAGTGGCACCACCATTCGCAAGTATATGTATCTATTAGACTGTGGGCTTCTTTAAGACAGAGTTTAACCAGACACCCAAATCTTCTTTATCTTTTAACTCTTTTGTCACAAAGTTCCATTCAGCTTTCCAAATTTCACTCATATTATGTGCTCTCTTTGTGATCTTGTGCTTAACATTTTGAATTGTTTCTGAACAACTCTACAGATTCAGTCCCAAACCTTTATAATTCATTCTTCCTGTAGTTACCTGAGTAATTTTTCTAAAATACAAATTTCACTGGGCCATTACTTATTTAAAACCATTCAAAGATTGCTTATAGATTATGGATAATGTCCAACTTCTTGGAGTGACACATAGAGTCATTTGTGATCTATTCTTAGGCTTCTTCGTCAGTCTCTTCATTCTACTCCACACTCAGCCTATGTACATACAGTACTATACATTCTTTGAAGTTACTATACTCCCTTTGGCTTCTGTGCCATTGTGCATGCTGTACTATTTTCTTTTTTTAAATTTTATTTATCATGTAGTTTACATTCAATATTATTTTGTGTTAGTTTCAGGCATATAGCATAGTGGTTAGAGAACCATATATTTCACATAGTGACCCCTCTTATATTTCAAGTACTCACTTGGCACCATACATAGTTATTACAAGCCATCTTTCTGAAATGTCTTTCTCCTGAATAAATTCTACTCTGCTTTCAAAACATCTTTCCCTGGCTACCATCCTTCCACTTCCACTACCTATTAGGATTCTACCCTACATGCTCTGTAGCAGCTTGTATGTATCATAGCTAGATACTTTATAACACATTATTGTAATTATCTGTTCATTTATGTTTCCCCTATTAGACTGTGGGCTCCTTTGAGGAGAAGGGCTCAGGATACATTGCAAAAATAAACTTTAGTATAACAAGTTTGATTTACATAAGGCACAAATGAAAACCAACCTAGGCCCTAGCTGGTGTACCTCAGGGGATTGAGCACAGGCCTGCGAACCAAAGCATCACAGGTTTGATTCCCAGTCAGGGCACATGCCTGGGTTACTGGCCATATCCCCAGTACGGGGTGTGCTAGAGGCAACTGTATATTGATGTAAAAAAAAAACCTAATTGCTTTGTAGTCACAGGCTTCTTAAGTAGAAACCTTATATTATTGTGTATGTATACATTGGCAATTTCTTAAAATAAAAATAAGATTTATATATTAATCATTATATGCTTTGATGAATTTGCTAATCCTCTTATTTTGTATTTTCACTCCCTGAAGGTTATACTTCCTCAGGAAAAATAAAGTCCCTTCTAAATAAGTACCTTCTGTGAACTGGTAATTTTCTACAGTTGCACATAACTGAGTTCTTCATTCTTTCTTGCAAACTTATCAGGGATGAGATAATCTAAAAGTTGAAAAATATCTTCATAAGCCTCGTTTTCCAGTGCTTCCCAACCCTGACAGTTCATCTGTCGACACCTGTAAATATAGATTTTCAGGCCCCACCCAGAGGTACAATACAGTAAAATCTGAGATCGGTATTTCTAAAATTTTTCTAAATTAGTTCAGATGAACAGCCAGGGTTTGAAACCTTTGATTGGATCTAATCATTCTGCCAATGCTTAAATACCCTGGATAGCAGAATAGCACATGCAATGCTTTTGAAACTTTAATGTGGAATTTCATTTTATAGGTCTGATTAAGGGGTGATACTGTGCATTTCCAGGAAACTCTCCTATTATATAATATTCCTGGTCCGTGGGCACCACTTTCAATAACAAGGGCACTGAAAGCACACAACAGTGGTATCAAATAAAGCTGGGTTTAAATCCTACTTCTGCTATTTAGTAGTTGTGCAATCGTGGGTGGTTTACTTCACTTTCTGATCTTCAGTTTCCTCATTTATAAAATTGAAACACTAGTGCCTCATTGGACTATTGTGGAGATTTTTTAAGTATGCAAATTGATAAATATATATTCTTTTGAAAATTCAAACAATTCAAACAAACTAAACTCTTTATTCATCTGATTATGCAGAATAATTCAAAGGTAACATTCTTAGAGTACTGTGCCTTCCTATACAGGAACATGCCACTTTTTATTTAAGTTTATTTTATGTGCTATAATTAAATTAAATTAAATAATGCTTTATCCATGGCTGGTGTGGCTTGGTGGATTGAGGGCTAGACTGTGAATCAAAGGGTTGCCAGTTCAATTCCCAGTCAGGGCACATGCCTGGGTTGCAGGCCAGGTCCCCAATAAGCGGTGTATGAGAGGCAACCACACATTGATGTTTCTCTCCCTCTTTCTCCCTCCCTTTCCCTCTCTCTAAAAATACATAAATAAAATATTTTTAAAAATTTATAACAATGCTTTAAAAACATTTAACAGGGTTTCTGGACATCATAAGTGCTCAGTACATAGTAGATGGTAGCTATTTTAAAAAATACTTGATTATGATATATTTCAAATACACGCAAAGTAGAGAGGATAGTGTAAGTGAACCCCCATGTATTCATAACCTAGTTTCAACAATTATAAACACATGGTCAATCATGTTTCATCTGTATACTAACTCAACTCTCCATCTTCCAGATTATTTTAAAGCAAATCCTATGTACCATATTATTTCCTCTGTGTACATCTCTAAAAGGTAAGGTGCCTCTTTCTCTTTCTCCTCTCTCTCACCATAAACATTAAGACATTATTTTCACCTATTTTTTACACTAAATCCTTAATATAATCAAATATCCAATCAGCATTCACATATTTCTAATTGTTTCATAAACATCTTTTTGAAGTTGCCTTATTAAAATCAGGATTGGGTAGAAATTGTTTTATTATTATTATTATTATTATTATTATTATTATTATTATTTTATTTTTATTATTATTATGGTTTTTGTCATACAAATCTTTATCCTGGACCTCCAGTGATGGGGAGCCTGCCAGTTCCCATGGCAGCTCATTTTGTCTTTAGATAGCATGACTACAAGATTTCTATTCAGCTTCTTTATGCTGAACTTCTGCCACCCTGTATCTTTCATTCACTGGGTATTAAACAGAACAAATCTGCTCCCTGTACACCATGACAGCTGGTATTGGTTTACTGTGGCTGCTGTAACAAAGTACCACAGACTGAGTGGTTCAAAACAACAGAAATTTATTGTCTCACAGTTCTGATGGCTACAAGTCTGAAATCAAGGTTTTAACAGGGCTATGTTTCATTTGAAGTCTCTAGGGGAGAACCCTTCCTTACCTCTTCTAGCTTCTGGGGGTTCCTATTCCTTGACTTGTGGCAGCACAATACCAATCTCTGCCCCTGTCTTCACATGGCAGTTTTTTCTCTTTGTGACCATATTTCCCTTTTCTTATAAGAACACCAATCATTTTGGATTAAGGGCCCACCTTACACCAATATGACCTCATCTGAACTAATTGCATCTGCAAAGACTCCATACTCACATAAGGTCACATTCTTATGTTCCAGGAGTTAGGACTTCAACATATCTTTTTGAGGGAACACAATTCAACCTACAGCATAATGCTTCAAATGTTTCAAGAAAACCATGAAATCCCTTATAGGCTTCCTTATTCTGGTTAAACCTTTCCTGTTTCTTCAACCATTTTTGAAGTTTGGCTTCATTTTTTCTAAACCACTGGCTTTTATCGAATAATCCAAATTAACTTACTGGTTGAAATGTTGTTCAGGTGTATTCTGACTGTACAGAATAAACCCAAACTATCTCTTCTCTGACTTCACATACTCTCCTTCTATCACTGCGGTTAAGTTTGAATTAGTACATTTTCTCTATCTCCTCCCATCTCAGGCCAAGTTAGGTGTCTCCCATTTCTATTCTTTTGTTTTACTTTTATCATTTTACTTACCACACTACTTAATTATTGTTGGTATAACAAAAATAATCAGTCAGTTCAATGAGCTGACAGTGTGTTATAGTCACAAAATAGCTGATTCATCAAACACTAATTGGGTTCCTCCTCTGTTCCAGGCACTGTACAATTATGATGGATACAATCTTGAATAAAACATAGTCATTGCCCTCTGGAAGCTCATAGTCTAATGAAGGATACAGGCGTACAGACAAAAAAATATGGCAGGACAAGTGCTATAATCAAGTCGAGTTCAGGATACACTGAAAGCACAGAAAAGGGGCATCTAACCCAGTCCAGGATAGACTGTTAGCTTAAAGGAAGCCTTCCTTGAGGAGATTATGCCTAAACTGAGTTTGAGAGGATGACAAGTAGTCAGCCAGGCAAAGCAGGAGAGGTAAACAGTGGAGGGATAGGCTTCAAAGCAGAGGCTGCAGCATGAGCAAAAGGATAGAAGTGTTTGGACAAATGTAAGGCTGCAAGCATTTTGGTATTGCTGAAACATTAACTATGAGTGAGACATGAAGCTGGGAGATGAAGCTGGCAAGCTTGAGGAACTGTGTATGTTCCTGACAAAGCTTGAACTCCATCTTGTAGGTAATGGGGTATTACATGATCATGTTTGCACTTTAAAAAGCTAGTTCTGGTGGCTCTGTGGAGATTTCGATAAGGTGAAAACTAGAAGCAGAGAGGTCAGCTAAGAGTTGGTTACAGTTACTAGGTATATGATGAATGGAGAAATATTTGAGAAGTAAAATCAAGATTGGGTCAGTGTATAGCTATGAGGGGAGTAAGGTAAGTAAGGAGGCAAAATGACTAGTAGATTACTGATGTGCGGGTGACTGGGTAATGGTATTTTTTGAGACAAGGAATATAACAAAAAGAACAGGGTTGGGAAGGGAAAGGTAATGAATTTAGTCTTGGATATGTTAAATTTCAGGTACCTGTAGGATTTTTCAGGTTTGGAGTAGTTATGGCCTGGAGATAGAGCTTTTGATGTAATCAGAGTGAAGCTTAAAAAATAGAGGCAATAGAATGTATGGGACCATCTGAGAGAATTTGAAAAGTGGGAAGAACCAAGGACTTAGGATAGAATCTTGGTCAACAAACACATCTTGATATGGAGGAGGATCACATGCAGAGCAAAATAAGAATAATTATAGAGGGGAACTGGGAAAGTGCGGTGTCATGGAATCAAACAAAAAAGAGCAGCAGTATTAAATAGCACTGAAAAGTCAGTAATATAAGTGTTTCAGGAAAGACCTTGTTTAATACTTTCCTAAAATCTAAAAAATAAAATCAAAATTCTATTCTTATTTTCTTGTTTCCCCTATCAATTAGCATCATCAAAGAAGGAGCGGTTGAAAGAATGCCAAGGTACTCCTCCAGAAACCTCCTGTAATAAGAAACAAAATTTAATCTCATGGCTATCAAATTCTTTTTTTTAATTTTAGAGAATTTGCAAAGGGACGATGCTAAAAAATTAGTAACTCCATTCCTGTAATTTAGTAAGCTAAATTGGTCAGAATTGCATGCCAGATGCCCTTCTTTCTCCAAGAGAGTAAAGATAAATATGGCTAGGTTGCATTAGATGAGAAGAGTTGTGATCCTGGACAGCAAGGCAGAAATGAGAATATACTTGAGAAGCTTGCTTGGGGGAGAGAGGGCTCAGATATGTTGTATGTAGTCAGTGGGATAATTTCCTGAGAAAAAAAGGACACTCATAGGTTTGGACCTAGTGGCCTGACTGAAGGTAAGGGAAGGAGACAATAGAGTACCATGATTAATGGCACAAACTTTGACATAGACTCCCTTAATTTGTTCCCCAGCTCTGACACTTACTAGTTGGTGGTCTTTCTTAACCAATAATCACTTATCTCACCTAGGTAATGGGCACAGCATTTTTAAGAGTAAAGGAGATTATGTTTTAAAGCCCCTAGAAAAGTGCATAGCACCGATGCTGGGAAGATGGCAATGGAGTAGGACAGAGGAGATTCTAGCTCCTATACTCGTGGGTGAAAATCCTGGCAGATCTACAGAGAAACAGCACAATAAACCATTGGTTACCCAGCATTTATGAAATTAAAAGACCAGAGATTGTGACCAACACTGAAACACTAGACAGTGGCAGAGTCAGCTGCAGGAGCTAGGACACTCTCAGCCCCTGTGCCACTGCCATAGCAACAGGCCTGGGAGCCAGGGGAGTCAGGTACAGGAGCCGGAACATTCTCAGCCCCTGAGCCACTGCCATAGCAACGGACCTGGGAGCTGGAGGAGTCAGCTACTTGAGCCGGGACACTCAGCAGTGGTAGGTGACAAGTGCAGGGACTAGCGCAAGGACCAGCGTGAGAGTAGGTGGAGATGGAGAACATCAAGATACCTGAAGGAGTCTGCCCCACTGAACCTCACAGGTATCATACCACAGAAGTTCACACCATAAACCCAGGGTGTCAGAACAGATCAATTTTAGAAGCTAAGACTAACAAGAAGAGTCTCAAACAATGGGAAGACAAAGAAACAATCCCCAAATGAAAGAAAAAGTAGAAACTTCAAAAAGAATGTTAGATGAAATAGAGGCTAATCAACTACCAGATAGTGAATTCAAAGCACTGGTTATTACGAAGTTCAAAGAGCTCACAACGAGCCATCAGAAACTACAGGGGAACTACAATGATCTCTCTGAAAACCACATCAACATGAAAAAGGAAATAGAAAATATCAGCAAGGGACAAAAGGAAATGAAGAATAAAATTTCTGAATTGAAGAACACAGTAGAAAGTTTCAAAAGTAGGATAGATGAGGCGGAGGATAGGATTAGCGAGTTGAAGAACAAAGTAGAAAGAATCTCACAGAAAGAGCAAGACAATGAAAAGAGGGATTAAGAGAAATGCAAGACAATATGAAACGTAATAATATCCGAATAATAGGAATACCAGAAGGAGAAGAAGAATAACAAGAGAGAGAAAACTTATTTGAAAGAGTAATGAGAGAAAATTTCCATAATTTGATGAGAGAAAAAGTCACACAAATCCTGGAATCACAGAGAGCCCCAATCAAGAGAAACCCAAGGAGGCCCACTTCAAGACACATCATCATCAAAATGGCAAAATTCCAAGACAAAGAGAGAATCTTAAAGGCAGCAAGGGAGAAGAAAGAAGTAACATACAAGGGAGCCCCAATAAGGTTAGCCACTGACTTCTCAATGGAAACACTCCAAGCAAGAGGAGAATGAAAAGAAATATTCCAAGTAATGAGAACCAGAGGCCTACAATCAAGGCTACTTTACCCAGCAAGGCTCTCAATCAAGATAGAAGGCCAAATAAAGAGCTTCCAAGACAAAAGAAGTCTAAAAAAATATGCCTCCACAAAACCAGCTCTGCAAGAAATACTAAAAGGAATGCTTTAAGGGAAGGAAGGAAAGAGGGAGACAGAGAGGAACACAGGTACAAAAATGGCAATCAATAAGTACCTATCCATAATAACCTTAAATGTAAATGGATTAAATGCTCCAATCAAAAGACACAGAATAGCTCACTGGATAAGAAAGCATGACCCACACATATGCTGCCTACAAGAGACCCACCTCAGGTCAAAAGACCATCAAAGACTAAAACTGAAAGGCTGGAAACAAGTTTTCCAAGGAAACGAACAAGAAAAAAATGCTGGGGTAGCAATTCTCATATGGGACAAAATAGACTTCAAAAAAAGGGCCATAAAGAGAGACCCAGAAGGTCACTTCATTATACTCAAGGGAAGAATCCACCAAGAAGACATTAACATCGTAAACATATATGCACCAAACATAGGGACACCCAAATATATCAAGAAAATCTTAGAGGATTTCAAGAAAGATATAGACAGCAACACAATTATAGTAGGGGATTTTAACACCCCACTGTGAAAAATGGACAGATCTTCCAAACAAAATATCAACAAAGATATTGCGGCATTAAACAACACCCTAGATGAAATGGACTTAACTGATATATATAGAGCCCTTCATTCCAAAGAAGCTAAATACCCATTCTTTTCAAATGCACATGGAATCTTTTCAAAGATAGACCACATGATAGGACACAAAACGAGCCTCAACAAATTCAAGAAAATTGAAATCATACCAAGCATCTTCTCTGACCACAAGGGACTGAAACTGGAAACCAACCCCAAAGAAAAAAACCCAAAGCACCCAAAATCATAGAGACTGAATGGTATGCTACTAAATGATGAATGGGTCAAGAATGAAATTAGGGAAGATATTAAAACGTTTCTGGAAACAAATGAAAATGATCTCACAACAACCCAAAACTTATGGGACACAGCCAAGGCAGTTTGGAGAGGGTAGTTTATACCAATACAGGCCTACCTAAAGAAGATAGAAACAGTTCAAACAAACAACCTAACCCTACCCCTGCAAGAACTTGAGGAACAACAACAAAGACAGCCCAGAGCAAGTAGAAGGAAGGAAATAACCAAGATTAGAGCAGAATTAAATGACATAGAAACTAAAAGCATAATTCTAAGGATCAATGAATCCAGGAGTTGGTTCTTTGAGAAGATAAACAAAACAGACAAGATTTTAAGTAGGCTCATCAAGAAAAGAAGAGAGAAGACACAAATAAACACAATCAGAAATGAAAGAGGAGAGATTACAACTGGTAGCACATAAATAGAAGGGACTGTAAGAAATTACTATGAAGAACTGTATGCCAAGAAATTTGAAAACCTAGGGGAAATGGACACATTTCTAGAAAAATACAATCTTCCAAAATTCAATGAAGAAGAAGCAGAAAAACTGAACACACCAATAACAGCAAAAGAAATTGAAGCAGTAATCAAAAAACTCCCATCACACAAAAGCCCTGGACCAGATGGCTTCACAGGAGAATTCTACAAAGCATTTAAGGAAGAGCTAACCCCTATTCTCCACAGACTATTCCAAAAAGTCCAAAAGGATGGAAGACTCCCAAACTATTTTTATGAAGCCAGCATCATCTTAATTCCAAAACCAGATAGAGACACAACAAAGAAAGAAACCTCAGGCCAATATCGCTGATGAACATAGATGCTAAAATCCTCAACAAAATATTGGCAAATCACATCCAACAATATATCGAAAAGATCATACACCATGACCAAGTGGGATTCATCCCAGGGATGCAAGGATGGTTCAATATTCCCAAATCAGTAAATGTAATTCATCACATAAACAAAAGCAAAGACAAAAACCACATGATCATATCAGTAGACTCGGAAAAAGCTTTTGATAAGGTACAACACCCATTTATGATAAAAACACTCAGCAAAGTGGGAATACAGGGAGCATTCTTCAATATAATAAAGGCCATATATGAGAGACCTACAGCCAACATCATACTCAATGGGCAAAAACTAAAAGCTTTTCCACTAAGATCAGGAACAAAACAAGTTTGTCAACTTTCACCACTTCTATTCAATATAGTATTGGAAGATTTAGCCACAGTGGTCAGACAAGAAACGGAAATAAAAGTCATCCAAATCAGAAAAGAGGAAACAAAACTGTCACTGTTTGCAGATGACATGATAGTGTACATGGAAAATCCTATAGACTCTACCAAAAAACTGCTCGAACTAATTAATGAATTTGGCAAAACAGCGGGTTACAAAGTCAATATCCGGAAATCAAAGGCATTTTTGTATACCAACAATGAATCAGTAGAAGCAGAAATCAAGGAAAAAATCTCATTCGATATAGCAAAAAGAAAAATAAAATATCTGGGAATAAATCTAACTAAGGAGGTAAAAAACCTGTATGCAGAAAACTACACAGCCCTGAAGGAAGAAATCAAGGAAGACAAAAACAAATGGAAACATATACCTTGTTCATGGATTGGAAGAATTAACATCATCAAAATGTCCATCCTACCCAAAGCAATATACAGATTCAATGCAATACCTATTAAACTACCAATGGCATATTTCACAGACATAGAACAAACACTTCAAAAATTTATATGGAACCATAAATGACCCCAAAAGTAGCTGCACTTTTGAGAAAGAAGAACAAAGTAGGAGGGATCACAATACCTGATACCAAACTGTATTACAAGGCCACTGTAATCAATACAGGCTGGTACTGGCATAAAAACAGGCACGTGTACCAACGGATTAGAACGGAGAGTCCAGAAATAAACCCAACTCTCTACAATCAATTAATATTTGACAAAGGGGGAAGTAACATAAAATGGAGTAAACATAGCCTCTTCAACAAATGGTGTTGGGAGAACTGGACAGCTACATGCAAAAAAATGAGACTTGAGCGCCAACTTACACCATATACCAAAATAAATTCAAGGTGGATAAAAGACTTAAATATAAGCTGTGACACCATTAAAGTCCTAGAGGAGAACATTGGCAAGAAAATCTCAGATATTTCACACAGAAACATTTTTACTGATATGTCCCCTAGAGCAAGGAATATAAAGGAAAGAACAAACAAATGGGATCTCATCAAAATAAAAAGCTTCTGCAGGGCTAAAGAAAAAAGTATTAAATTAAAAAGACAACCAACTGTATAGGAGAACATATTTGCCAATGATACCTCAGACAAAGGTTTAATCTCCAAAATATACAAAGAACTTACACGACTCCACTATAAGGAGACACCCAACCCAATTAAAAAAATGGAAAAAGGACTTGAACAGATACTTCTCCAAGGAGGACATACAGAACATCCAGAGACACATGAAGAGAGGCTCAATATTGTTAGCTATCAGAGAGATGCAAATTAAAACCACAATGAGATACCACTTTACACCAGTCAGGATGGCTATCATAAACAAAGCAACAAACAACAAATGTTGGAGAGGTTGTGGGGAAAAGGGTTCCTTAGGTCCCTGTTGGTGGGATTGCAGACTGGTACAACCATTATGGAAAACAGTATGGAATTTTCTCAGAAAAATAAAAATCTACCTGCTTTTTGACCCAGTAATTCCACTGCTAGGATTATATCCTAAGAATCCTAAAACATCAATATCAAAGAACCTATGCACCACAGTGTTCATAGCAGCACAATTTACAATAGCCAAGAGTTGGAAGCAACCTAGGTGCCTATCAGTAAATGAATGGATCAAAAAATTGTGGCACATATACACAATGGAATTCTATGCAGCAGAGAGAAAGAAGGAGTTACTACCCTTTGCCACAACATGGATGGAGCTAGAAAGCATTATGATGAGTGAAATAGGACAAGTGTTGAAAGACAAATACCATATGATCTCACCTTTAACAGGAAGCTAAACAACAAAACAAACAAGCAAGCAAAATAAAAACAAAGACACTGAAATAGAGAACAAGGGGACAGTGACCAGAGGGGAGAGGGAAGGGAATTTAAGGGGAATAAGGAGGAGGGATTTGGAGGAACAAATAGGAAGGATACAGGGACTAGAACTAAGGGGGGTGGAAATGGGAGGGAGGTGGGGAGCACGGGGCAGGGGGGACTTCGATGGGAGAAACAGACAAAAAACTGTACTTGAAAAATAACTAAATAATTTTTTTTTAAAAGTGAATATCACCTAGTAGTCCTCCATAAGAATCAGCATCCTGCCCTGGCTGGTGTAGCTCAGTGAATTGAGCACAGGCCTGTGAACCAGACAATCGAGGTTCGATTCCCAGTCAGGGCACATGCCAGGGTTGCGGGCCGGTTCCCTGCAGGCTAGTTCCCATCAGAGGACACACAAAAGGCAACCATACATTGATGTTTCTCTCCCTCTCTCCTTCCCCTCTATAGATAAATAAATAAAATCTTTAAATTAAAAAAAAAGAATCAGCATCCCCTTTCCTCCCCTGCCCAAGAAAGGTTTTTATTCAATAAGAGAATGACCTCAGGTCACAGGGTGAAGGAGTAGGGGTAAAAAGGTGATTTTTATCTAACTTTCCAGATGAAAACTCATGAACTATATTGAGGTATGCTTGAGTTCACAAGGGACCAGTTTAAATCCTTTACACGAGGATGAAATTAGGAAAAAATATGGGATAGGAGTAAAAGGCAGAAAACTGTACTTGAACAATTAAAATTAAAAATTAGAAAGAAATACTTGGTATCAGAGTGTATTCAACTGTGTGTTAATGAACTGGCTTAAACAATATGCATTATCTTACATAATAGGACATCCAGACATAGTGTGTGCTATAAGATTAGTTGATTCAACAGCTGGATAATTTCATGAAGGACACAGTTTTCTCACCTATGTTATATAATAATAGAAAAGGTAAGTATTGTAAAGTGTATTAGGACAGAGAGACCTGTACGTGGGGGTGTAAATGAGCTAAGTCCTTAACTATGAAAGCAAGAAGTCAATAGCTGATGTTTAAAATAAGAATAAATAGTACAAAGAGTCATGTTGTTTAGAAATTTGGAAGAAACTACTAGGAAAGAAGCAAACAAAAAAAAACCTACCAAAAAGAAAAGAAAAGTTATTCCCAGGAAATAAGTCTAAGGTAGGATGAGGTGGGGCAGGAGGATTTTTGCTTTCATTATAAACTTCTGTAATTGTTCATCTTTTAAAATAATGTGCTTTATTCCTTCGATTTTTTTTAAATTTAAGTCTACATAATTCTTTTTAAAATTGTTTTATTGTTGTTCAATTTTAACAAAATTTTCCATTTATTTGAATTTATTTCATGCAAGCTCTAAAAATTAGTTATTTTCAAGTCCTAGGAACATGACCATAAAATGCAAGTGGTACCTTTCTGAAAGTGAGTTTGTGCTCTAGTTGACTCAGATATTACACATCTAATTTGTTCCTGAATACAATTTTACTTTTAATAACCTGATAGTCAAATTGGTAATCCGACAACCAGCTTCAAAAATACAAGAATAAAAGAACATTTGTGTTTCTATAATTTAATAACTTATCAGAGAGAAAATATATCAAAAGAGTTTCTGGTCAGCAAATGAAGTACTTTAAACTTGTTAGGAGATGATCAGCTATTTGCTTACCTGGGGTTTTTCTTTAAAACACCTTTTTGAGGGACTAGAGCTGAAGGTTTTTCACTAAAGGGTTCCTCTCTTATCCTGGGCCTCAGCTTCTTTTCCAAAGTCTCCTCTACCAGCATCAAAATCTTCATGAAACTCATCCCTTACCCGGCACTCAGATTGGCCACAGCCACACTGTCTGCACTTTCTAAAGCCTAGATCCCAATCTCTGTGGATGATATAGTCATCTAAGATGGTTCCATTTAGGAACAACATGGCATTTTCAGCATCAGTTCTGTTGCGGTATTCTACAAAACAGAAACCACATGCCATTTTCTTTATTTTATCTAAACCCATAAATACACTCCTGATATTGCCACATCTACTAAAGAGCTCAAATATTTGTTCTGTGGTTGTAGAAAAGGAAAGATTCCCCACATACAGAGTGCAGATTTCTTTCAGTACTTTTTCACACTCTTTGTTATCACCACTTAAATGCTGATACTGATCCTCACTCAGCTACAGGTAAGAGTCACTGCACAGAATTTTCAGGTCCTTGGACATGATGTCCAACAAGCTCTGTGAGGGCAGCAGGTCATGATCTAGCTGGCAATAGTGACACCAACAAAATCCTAAATTAATTTTTTAAGTAAAGCTACAAGAAAGGAAGAAGAAATAGAAAGTAATTTGGTATCCCCCAAAATATGATTCAATTGGTTTTAGCTGTGCTTTTCAAAAATAAGCATTAGTATCCCCACCTCTCCTATTTTGTAATGATTCCCAAGTTTTAATGTGAAAGAAAAACCTGCAGAACTAGATAAAATGCAGATTCTTACAGCCTGTCCTTAACAGATTCTGACTCAGTAGATCTAGTGCAAGACCAAAGAACTTACATTTAACATTTTTTTCTTTTTTTAACTTTTATTTAGTTATTTTTCAAGTACAGTTTTTTTGTCTATTTCTCCCATCCCAGACTCCTACATTTAATATTTAACTTGTACCCTTCAGTGATTCAGATGCAAATTGTCCATGGACCACACATGGAGATTTCTCTTAACAAATATTTAATGAGCACTCTTTATTTGCCAACTACTATGCTAGATGCTATAAATATATCAATGAATAATACACAGTGAAAGTACAATTTTCTGAAATTATTGTATCCCTAGCACCTCACATTAACAATGACTTGTGCACACATTAAGCATGCAATAAATATCTGCTAGATGGATGAACACATGAGTTCAGAATTGGTGATGAAGCCAAATAAACATGAAACACAGTATGATGTGATCAGTACTATTTTAGAGACATACATGAAAAAAAGGGAGAAGGTAACTAATATTTTCTGGGGATTTACTTCGTAATGAACACTGTGTGCAATTTCTACTATATCCCACAGGAGGAGAAGCAATGACTCAGCTTGGGGACATCAGAGAAGGCTTCCAGAAGATGGGCTTAATACACTGATTCTCAAAACACAAAGTGTGTGTGTGTGTGTGTGTGTGTGTGTGTGTGTGTGTGTGTGTATTTGGTGAAAATGTAGATATTTAGGGAATGAACCAGAGAAAACATGTGCAAGGGCAGAATGTAGTCAAAGAAAAATAAAAGTATAGAAAACTGAAGTGGAAGCCTCAGTAAAACCAGGTACAAACAACAGTGCTGTACAATTCATAGCAATGGAAAGGGGAGGCTGTCTATTTAGATGGCATTTGAAGGCAGTGGGAAGCCCAGTGCCCCCAAATCATCTTCCTGACAGTCTGTCAATAATGTCTGAAAATCTGCCATTGGAAACTCATTACTTTGAATCATTGATAAGTTGTTTCCCCCAAATAAATATCCCTCCCAAATTTCATTTCCTTTTTTAAAAAATCTGGTTACTAGATTGGCAGATCAGAGAATTGATAGTTACAGTGGATTTCGTTTCATACAGGCATTGGACAAAGTTTCCCATAATTTCTTTGTAGATGAGATGGCAAAATATGGGCTGGATGCTTCAGCTGTTTGTTAAGTTGAGTTTATAACTAACTAGTTGAACAAATGAATGGTTTGGTGTCAGACTAGATGGGAAGTTCTAGCAGTGAGCCAAAAGGTTCTATTCTTAGCTGTGTGTCTTGTTTGAATCCTTTATAGTTTGGCTTACTACAAACAAGACCTTGTGTCCAAAGCTGGAGTGGGCTGCCTTGAGGTGCAATGAACACCAGACACTAAGAGGTTCTAGGTAACCCTTGCCTAGTAGTCAAATGATGGAGAGGTTCCTTTTAATCAGCATTGTGTTAGGAATCAAGCATGAACTTAAAAATCAAAAAACCTCAGTTCAAACTTCAACTTCACCTTGCAATGTGACCTTGGGCAAAGTGCTTACCCATAGTGATTTCAATGCCCTCATCTATATCAAATGCTGTAACAATGTCATCTGTAAAAGCAACTAACACAATGATGAACACACTATAGGTGGTCAATAAATAGAAGGTATTAGCCAAATTATTTCAATTCTGTGATTCAATGACTCAGAATAGAACATATAAATCTATACTAAATCTGCCGATAACACAAAGGTAGGGGGGGCCTTAAAAGAACCTGGAAGGTACAGAGGGTCAAATACAAGGTGACAGGAGACTAGACTTCGTGATAGTGAGCACAGAATACAGTGTACAGATGTCACATTATGAAGTTGTATAACTAAAATTTATATGTTATTGACCAGTGTTATCCCAATAAAGTTAATTTTTTAAAAATAAAATGGAAAGGATCTCAGTAGCCATGGGTAATGCTGACCTCAAACTGAGAGTGATGGATAACACTTAAGAATATGAAATATTACTTTCAGATTCAATGCATGACAAAAGGACAAAGTAAAGATGATCTGGAAAGAGCACAGGCTTGGGAGCCCTGCTTTATAATTGGGCCTCCCCATACTTCATTAATTTCTTCAATAATTTCTTCATTCATTCATGGAGGACTATGCTAGATTCTGGGAAAATAACCAAAAATAAGATGCAACCCCTACCCCCAAGAAGCTCACAACTTGGGGAGGCAGACAACTTAAAATAAAAAATTCAATATAATGTGATTATTCTACTTAACAGTAGTTCATACTAGGCCCAGAGGTAGCACAGAGAAGGGAGGGAAAACTACAGAAGTGGAGACACAGCTTTCTAGAGGATATAGTTTCGACTCTTTTTTTAGAAAAACATCACTGTATATATTTTTGAATAACCAATTCAAACTTATGTTGCAAAAATACAAGTACAAGAGGATGGACAAAGTAAGTCTTCCCTTCACCCCTGTGTCCCTGCTACCCAGTTCTATGTAGAAGCAAGTCATTGTCACTAATTTATTGAATGTCTATTCAGACCTAGTCCAAGTCCAATTGTGAAAACTGAATAAGGGTTTGGTTGGAAGACAAGAAGTCATTCCAGTCAGAGAAGACAATGTGTACAAAAAGCATGGAGTCATGATGAGGTGTGTTCAGTTTGATATTATCTAGCAAGATAATAAGAAAAAATAATAGGATATAAGAGTAAAAAGGTAAGCAGTACCAGGTTGTGAAAGGCCTTTATAAGGCATGTGGAGAAGCTTGGACTCTACCAGTAAAGAGTGGGAGGCCATGATATGGCTTGACACCTAGGAGTGACGTGATCTGGTTTGCATTACCGAAAACTCATTCTAACTCCAGTGTGGAGAACAGATTAAAGAGGAGTAGGCCAATAAGCAAAATAGACCAGTTGAGAAGCCATTTAAGCAGTTTTTTTTGAAGAAATGATGCAGAGTCTGGACTAATGTGCTATAGTAACATAAAGAAAAAATATATCAGATAGATATTTAGAAGATGGACTTAACAGGTCTTGGTGACTAGTTGAACATAGAGTATAGGATGACTCCCAAGTTTTAGGCCTAGACAACTCTGTTGATAGTGGTCTGAGTCACTAAAATGGAAATTTTGAGGTTGATAGAGGAAGAGTGGCAGATTTGAGTAAGGAAGATAAGTTTGTGACATACTGAGTTTATTTTTCAGTTTTACTTTGTTCTTATTTTTTATTTCTTATTGTTTTTTCCATTATCATTTAGTTCCCCTACACCCCTCCTGCCTGCAATCACCATACTGTTGTCCATGTCCATGAGTTCTTTTCCCTTTTTGCTCAATCCCTCCACTCCCCTACCCTCCCCTACCTTAGCTGTTACCCTTTCTCTATGAGTCTGCCTCAGTTTGGAATCTAATGAACAAATTGAATTGAGTTTGTTTTTGAGGTGCCTGTGAGACGTACCATGTCCCACAAGTTTAGTTGCAATTGAGTATTCATGTTTGGAGTTCACAAGCAAGGTCTGAGGGTGTAGATATAGATTAGGGAGTAAAAAGCACAGTAGATAAAAACATGGAAATACATGACATGATATAGAGGAAAGGCATAGAATGGAAAAAATCATGTGAAATACCAAGATGTCAGAGGAAAATACACAAAGGAACATTATAAGGAGTAATCAAGGAGGAAGGAGAAAAATTATGAGAGGATCAGCATCACCAAAGCCAAGAAGTAGAGATTTTCAAGAGAAGCATGAAGATAAAAATAGAATAAGAGTGATCAATTATATTAAATGCAACAGAGAAAGGTCCAGTAAAAATTTTTAGTTGGATTGGTAATAAGCATGCCATTGGCTTCCTTAACAAGAGCACTAATAATGAAACTTCTGGACAAGATAGAAGCATAGGTGGATACACTTTGCCTCCTCACACAACCAAAAATAGGACAACAACAAATTTAAAAACAAAAAATAACAATAACTGCCTGAAAATTGAACTGTATGGAAGTCTGACAACCAAGGAGTTAAAGAAGGAACATTCATCCAGACTGGTAGGATGGGCAGAGATGGGCAGCCAGGGCAAAGAGGACTTGCAGCAAGGTTGCAGCTGGAGGATGGAGATGTGCGAGGCAGCAGCTGGTGGACTGGTTGGTCCCACATTGGCATGTGAATAAACCAGGAGGAACAACTGGGGAGCAAGACAGACCAAGCTACCCAGGGTTCCAGCATGGGGAAATAAAGCCTCAAAACCTCTTACTGAAAAATACCTGTGGGGATTGCAGCAGTGGAAGAAACTCCAGGCCTCTCAGGAGTGTTCACTGGAGAGACTCACAGGATCCTAGAATATACACAAAACCAACCACCTGGGAATCAGCACTAGAAGGGCCCAATTTGCTTGTGAAAGCCTGCCAAGAGCCCAGCAAGTGTCATTGTTCTCTCCTGGATCTTTCCCCCACGTACAGCACAACAATGCAATGACATAGGTTGCCCCACCCTGGTAAATGCCTAAGGCTCTAACCCTTACTACATAACAGGTGCACTGAGACAAAAAATATATATATGGCCCAAATGAAAGAACACTTCAAAGTTCTGGGAAAAAATACAACCAAGTGATGAAGAGATAGCCAGCCTATCAGATGCACAGTTCAAAACACTGGTGATCAGGATGCTCAGAGAACTCACTGAGTATGGCAAAAACATAAAGAAGGGAAAAAAAAGCTATGCAGAGTGAAATAAAGAAAAATACACAGGGAACCAACAGTGAAGGAAAGGAAACCATGACTCAAACCAACAATTTGGAGCAGAAGGAAAAAATAAACATTCAACCAGAACAGAATGAAGAAACAAGAACTCAAAAAAAAAATGAGCAAAGGCTTAGGATCCTCTGGGACAACTTTAATCATTCCAACATCTGTATCATAGGGGTGTCAGAGAGAAAAGAAAGAGCAAGAAATTGAAAACTTATTTGAAACACTAATGAAGGGGAACTTTCCCAATCTGGCAAAGGAAATAGACTTCCAGAAGTTCAGAGAGTCTCAAAGAGGTTGGACCCAAGAAAGCACACACCAAGACACATCATAGTTAAATTACTCAAAATTAATGATAAGGAGAGAATCTTAAAAGCAGCAAGAGAAAAGGAGAGAGTTACCTACAAAAGAATGCCCATAAGACTATCAACTAATTTCTCAAAAGTCACCTTGCAGGCAAGAAGGGGCTGGAAAGAAATATTCAAAGTCATGAAAGGCAAGGACCTACATCAAAGATTACTCTATCCAGCAAAGCTATCGTTTAGAATGGAAGGGCAGATAAAGTGCTTCCCAGATAATGTCAAGTTAAAGGAGTTCATCATCACCAAGCCCTTATTATATGAAATGTTAAAGGGACTTATCTAAGAAATAGAAGAAGACCAAATATGTGAACAGTAAAATGACAACAATCTCACAACTATCAACAACTGAACCTAAAAAAAAAAAACCCAAAAATGAACTAAGCAACTAACTACAACAGGAACAAATAACAATGATTCTGTGAATCATTCCAGATTCACAGAAATGGAGATCACATGGAAGGTCACCACCAGGGATAATGTGTGGGGAAAATGGGGGAAAAGGTACAGGGTATAAGAAGCATAAATGGTAGATACAAAATAGAAAGGGGGAGGTTAAGAAGAGTATTGGGAATGGAGAAGCCAAAGAACTTATATGACATGAACTAAGGTGGGGGAATGGTGGGGAAATGGAGGGTACTGGGTGGAAGGAAATAAAAGGGAGAAAAAAATGGGACAATTGTAATAACATAATCAACTAAGTTTATCTCAAAAAAAAGCAGTAACTGTGCTGTGCTGGGATCAAAAAAGCCAGACTGAGGGGTGGGGCAGGCTTAGTTTTGCTTGGGTGGAAGTGAGGAAATGGGGAAAACAGCTATAGACTGCTCTTTTGAAAAGCTTCCTTGATAACTGAAGGGAACAAATAGGGTGAGCAACAGTTGAACACAGTCAAAGGAGAGTTTTGCTTGTTTCTGTTGTTAAAGTTGAGCATACTAAATGCTGATGGGAAACAGTCAGTGAAAAAGAATTATTGAAGATACGGATATGAGAAGGAATAACCAGTGAAGAAAGGTCCTCAAGGAGGTTGGAGACAATTGGCTCCATAACATAAGTAGATGGATTAGCCTTGAGCAGGAGAAGTTATGCCTACCACTGCAAGATAAAAAGAAAGGAGGTTAGGATATGTAGGGACACAACTCTGTGGCAGGGTGAGTGAAGGCAGGAAAATGAAAGTTAGCATCTGATGACTTACATTTGCATAATGAAATAACAGGTGAGGTAATCTGCTGAGAATAAAGAATCTCTCAGAATCTGCTGAGAGATTGGTGAAATGTAGTGGAGGTGAAAATGATTGAAAGGATGAAACTTGTAGATGGGTCATTTACAAGGGCACCAAAGTCACTCAGGAAGGTGGCCAGTGTTGGGGAGATAAAAGTGAGGTGTGCAGAGATCCTCAATGAGTAAGAGACCTGGAGGATAGTAGATAACAGTAGGAAAGAATGGAGGAGGGTAGTTGTACCATCTCCTGGAGCTGCAAGTTAAAGAACAGAGAAGCTCTACCATTGAAACTTTGGAGAAGTTGCTTAGAAGATGTTAAGTATCTGATCCAAAGTGATATTTGGTAAATGCGAAGTGACTTACTCTTTAAGCCAACATGATCATATAATTAAAATATCATGGGAAGTAAGTGTCCCAGCACTGGTCAAAACATACATGGAGTAGTATGTCCATTTCTAGGGACCTTATTTCAAAATGAGCAATTACAAAAAAATGTACTTGAAAAATAATTAAATAAAAATTAAAAAAACAAAAACAAAAACAAACTATAGTGAATCTACATAAGGGTCAAGAAACTATAAAGTACTGATTATAAATTGGGCATGTTTGGTCTAGCAAAGAGATGGTTAAAGGAAGATATGACAGCCCATTGTAAACATTTGAAGGGTTATTTCTACTCCATATGTTAAAAGTTAGATTAATGGATAGAACTTACAAAGAGAAGATTGCAGTGTTTTTCAGCAGTTTTTATTTATCCAGTGATGAAATGTGAACCTATCTAGCATATTCAAGTGTAGGCTGAATGAACATTTACATACAAAGGGTATTAGAAATTCCAGAGTTAAGAGAAGGAGAAGAAGAGGGAGAGTGAGAAGATGGAAAATCAATGGAGTCATTTGTGGGCCTCAGATCATCAAGTTGATTTGTAGAGACTGAGAGATTATTTCCTACTTTAAAAAGTAGAGTTTGGCTAGAAGGGCCTCCCTGACTCTTGTTATTGGGGGAGAATGAGTCAGAGAATCTAAAAATAGAAGAAAAACTCGAATGGCAAAAAATGCTCTCAATCAAAATCTTAAGGGGAGGGAGGAAAGAAGGTGTCAAGATAAAGCAAATAACCTTCCAGGAAATAAATTTTACTAGCTTTCTGGAATTGCCAGGAGGACTCTGCAAAGAACCATTTCAATGGCTGCCTTAAATAAACTCTTGGTATTATTTCAACTATGTAGAAAAAAAATAAAGATCTGGACTCTTAAAGAAACCAGGCTGTTTCCTGCTCCAGATGAAGGCAGCAGCTCTGAGAAAGGAAATGAAAAAAAGCTGGGACAGCCCTGGCTGATACAGCTCAGTGGATTGAGCATGGTCCTATGAAGCAAAGGGTCATGTGTTGATTCCCAGTCAGGGCACATGCCTGAGTTGCAGGCCAGGTCCCCAGTGGGGGGACAGACACATGAGAGGCAACCACATATTGATGTTTCTCTCCAACTCTTTCTCCTTCCCTTCCCCTCTCTCTAAAAATAAATAAATTAAATAAATTTTTAAATAAATAAATAAAAAGAGCTGGGACAGCACTGTTATATGTTATAAGACTGTTCCTAGTGGTAGAGAGAGCTAAGAACAGCTGTTGAGATCTGGAATTTCATAGCCAAAGATTTAATCTTGTGCCAACGGAAACTAATGCCTGATTGAGACTCCTTAGAGCTTAGAGTGGTAGAAGATGCATACATGTCTTTAATACCTACATTTTTTAAAGTAGTTGAGACAACTGTAATAGAATAACAATAAAAAAGGACTTGAGCATAAGCTAAAAAAGATAGGCAGACCCAAGGCAGAGGCAATGGCCTGGGAACAGCCTACAGGAAAAAATATTGGTGACTATTTAGTGTAAAAGTTGATGCTGATAAAATTAGGAATGAGGTGTTAATAATGCTTAATTTTTTCTATCATTTGCACCATATACCCTTGCTATTCAAAACATTGTCCCTGACCCAACATGAACAACATCACCTGGAAGATTATTAGGAATACAGAATCTTGGGCCCCTCCCCAGATGCTAAGTAATAATCTGCATTCTAACAAGCATCTGGTGATTTGTATGCCCAGTTGAGAAGCACTTCTGTACCTGGTTCCTTAGTTGAGTTTTTGCCTAGCAAAACTCTTTTTATTCTTGCATACTTTCCTCCCTCCACCACTCCTGATTTCTCTGATCATTGTTTTCTTTCTGAAATAACAAACAACTCTAATTATGACTAATAACCCAAGGAATAGTTCTCCAGTTATGGAAAATAAAAGTATTGGCAGGTACATATTGTAAAGCATAAGCTTGGGGAGTGGGAAACTACTTCTTTGGTTTATAATTCTGCTGTCTGAGTAACATTTATCAAGCTCATTAACTTTCTAAGCTTCAGTCTCTTCATCTGTAAAATAAAGGTTCTTATAGTATTTACCTCACAGTGCTGTTCTGAGGGTAAAATAATAAGCAGGTGTGTCAACTGCCTGGTACATTGCCTGACACAGAGTAGGTGCTCAGTATATAGTAGTCATTATTAATGAAAGCCATAAGTTTTGAAGTAAAGTTAGAAATAATTAAGAATTAGCGTTATGACCCTCTCCAGCCTTCCAAACTCCATAAAAGTCCCCATCTACCTCATCCAATTCCACCTCCTTGATTCCAGGACCAACCAGTAGTCAAGCTAAAGTATTTCTTATTTCATTGGTCCATCTTCTGGTTTTTGCTGAATTGGTAAAATTTTTACTTTTTCATTGGAACTGAACCACAGTTCTAGTACATTGCTAAAAGCAATCTTTTGTGGACTTGTCTGGAAATACAATGGTCATTTATAACAGTTTGTTTCTCTTATGGAAAAATACATGTCACCTTCCAAACAATTAACTTCAGAATTAACTTTGAGATCTCACCCTGTGTACAAGTTGGAGGCTATCTGTATGGCAACATACTGGAGTAGTGACAAAAAGATAGATAAACCAAGTCCAGAATTCCAGAGATTATGGAAAGATAAATAAAAATGCTTCAAGGAGTGGAAAGGAGGGTGAATAGATCAATCTGAGTGCACATTATCAAGATTTTTGAAAGCTAATATAAGAAGGGAGATACACCTCAGGAAGAATATGAAAAAAGAGCAACAACACAAGCCATTTTTATATTTTATTAGGTAAGGGGCCCCTAATCAGCCTGGGGTCTACAAACTTTATGAAGGCCTTAGGAGAGATCTTTGCAAGAGGTTTGCCTTCCTCCTGCCCTGCAATCTGTGATGTGCCTGGGTTCTCGGCTAAGATAGAAAACAGAAAGCTGCATTCCCACTACCCAATCTTCTTCACCCCCAAAACCTGGCAGCCAGTCCCCAGTTTGGTCAGCTTCCAACTGCCCTTACTCTCCTTCTTTCCAGGGAAGATCAAGGCTTCAGGAAAGTACAACACTGGACTTTCTTTTTTTTTTTTTAAGTATTCCTTTGTTTATTTTGAAAATTTTAAACATTGTTTATTGTTTAATTATAGTTGTCTCAATTTTCTCCCATTGGTTTTTCTAATAAAAAGGAATAGGACTCCTGCATTGGGTAAAATGAGATGACTGGTAAAAAGATCCCCAGGATGGAGAGGGATGCAAAGCTAATAACAAAGGACAATGGAAAAGCCAAGGACTTTTGCACCTTCTCACTGTAGTCTTTAGTGAGGAGAGATTATACCCAAAGGAATTCTGGGTTAGTAAGGCCACAATGTAGCAATGTCTGATATCCACCATTTACAAATGCCCATTAAAATACCTATGAAGCTCAAAACAGAAACCCAAAATACAACACTAAGAGTTGTGTTAAGTAGCTTGTTAGGGGAAATAAAAAGGAGAAGTAAAACAGGGACCCTTTCCAGTACAATCTAATAAAGAACTTAAAACAGGAGGCTAGAAACAAAAGGGAGACATCTTTCACCCATTGATTCAGCAGTACTGAGCCTAGTCTGATTAAGATTGCCAGGTGTTCCAAACATTAAACACAAAACTACAAAAGTGCAGGAGGAGAGGAGCCCTTGAAATTCTATATGTGTATCATCTCTACTAGCTAGGAAAGAAAGCCTTGTAACTGTCCCAGGGTCTGGAACAGAGAGGAGGAGGAGGAACCTAGAAACTTACTAAGGCGTGTAACCCCTGATCCCCAATAACCTGTGCACTCACTCAGATTAGCTGAGTACCCCTTATAGCCAGGTGTTCAAGCATATAGAATAATCTTACTAACAAACCAACACACTTACTAACGAGTTTATTTCCTCTATATATGGGGCATTCAGATTAGCGGGGTACCTGCTTACAGCTTCGTGCTTGTATGTTTTCATAAATAAAATTGCTATCTCATTCCACTATATATGTTTGTCTCTTGTCTGAATTTTTCTCTTTCAAACAAGGCAAGAACTTGTTAGGAGGAGGAGTCCTCTGACTTGGGTCTCCCTGGTAACAGTTGCACTAGCATGGGAAACTGGAGGAGGGGGGAAATGACCACCAACTGCTAGTAGGGAAGGAGTGTCTACTGGTTCTGGTGGGGAGATGGGGTTGGGCTAAGGAGCACAGTTGTGGTCTACATACACACTACCCTCTGATCCAGACAGTGAAAATTCCAAAAAAGGTGGGGAAGACTTCCACCATCTGAGTTCGGTTTAGCAGAATAGAAGCTGTACTGCTCTGAAAACCAGGAACTATCCCATTATTACACAGAAAGTATTTTCTAAGAACCATGGTTCTGCTTCATTTCTTCTACAAACAACTCCTCTATTTTCTATATGATTTTGAAGACTACCACTTGAGTACACCACATGGTCAGTGATAGTGGTAGGAATGGATGGGCCAATAGTTGTTATAAGTAAAAGCTCTAAGCATAAGCATGCTTGGAAACATCATATCTGAAATAATGTAACAGGACAAACTGCAGTCAGATAAACCAGAAAATCAGAGGCAGGATATTCCATCTCAGTGAGGCAGAACCTAAAATAATAAAACCACCAACAACAGCACAATAAACTGCCCAATTTACTGTGCACTGATTATGTGCCAGACACTATGTTAAGTACCTTACACACATTATCACATTTATTCCTCATAACAAACACAAGTTATCATTCAAGTTTGCTTGAAAGGGGCAGGTAATAATAATGATATCTATCATGTATCAAGTCTATACTATCTGTTAGGCACTAAGTGATTTTAGGTCCACCATCTAATTAGGTGGTGCTGACTAGGCACTAGAAAATGTTTTGACTTCCCAATTCATCTTTCATGGCTCAGTTCAGGCATCACTTCTTCCAGGAAACCTTCTTTGATTCTCCCAGTCTGGGTTAGGTATGCTCACTCTTCATTCCTCCCATTACCACCTTATGATTTCTTCTATCACAATTTTTATCTAATAACACATACACACACACTCACTGAAATACCAGACTATAAGCTCCAGAAGAAAACAGTGTAAATGTTAGGATGTGATAATATATGATCTCTATGAAACAGTTCTATAAATAGAGAGACTAAGATAAACGTTACCCTTTTAAAAATATTTTTATTTATCATGCTATTACAGTTGTCCCAATTTTCTCCCTTTATCCCCTATGCCCAGTACCCCTACTTCCTCCACCAATGCCCCCTTTGTTCTTGTCCATGAGCCATGTATGTAAGTTATTTGGCTACTCCATCTCCTGTACTGTTCTTAAAATCCCCCTATTTTGTACCTACCAACCTGTATTTCTTAATCCCTTCACTTTTTCCCTCATTCTCTCCCTTCCCCCTCCCAACTGATAACCCTCCAAATGATCTCCATATCAATGATTCTGTTTATATTCTGTTAGCTTGCTTAGTTTGCTTTTAGATTCAGTTGTTGATAGTTGTAAATTTATTAACATTTTAATTTTCATAGTTTTGATCTTCTTCCTTTTCTTATATAATTATTTCTAACATTTCATATAAAAATGGCTTGGTGATAATGAATCACTTTAGTTTTACCTTGTCTGGGAAGCACTTTATCTGCCCTTCCATTCTAAATGATAGCTTTTCTGGGTATAGCAACCTACATTATAGGTCCTTACTTTTCATCACTTTGAATACTTTTTCCCAGTTTCTTCTTGCCTGCAAATTTTGTTTTTGAGAAATCAGCTTACAGTCTTATGGGAACTCTTTTGTAGGTAACCATCTGCTTTCCTCTTGCTGCTTTTAAGTTTCTCTTTATCTTTTTAAAAGAGATTTTATTTATTTATTTTTAGACAGAGGGGAAGGGAGAGAGAAAGAGAGGGAAAGAAACATCAACGTGTGTTTTGCCTCTCATGCCCCACACTGGAAGTGTGGCTTGCAACACAGGCATGTGCCCCAACTGGGAATTGAACTGGTGACACTTTGGTTCTCAGGCCAACATTCAATCCATTGTGCCACAGCAGTCAGGGCAGATTCTCTTTAACTTTGGGCTTTTTAATCATGATGTATCTTGGTATGGTCCTCTTAGGGTCCATCTTGTTTGGGTCTCTTTGTGCCTTCTGTACTTGTATGCCTGAAGCCTTCACAAAATTAGGGAAGTTTTATTTCATTAATTTTTCAAATAAGATTTCAATTTCTTGCTCTTCCTCTTCTTCTGGCACCCCTATCATTTGGATGTTAGTATGTGTAGAGATGTCCCAGAGTCTCCTTAGTCTATCCTCATTTTTTGAATTCTTTTTTCTTCTTGCTTTTCTAACTTAATGCTTTGACCTTCCTTATATTCCAAATCATTGATTTGATTCTTGGTTTCATCATCTCCACTGTTGATCCCCTGTACATTTTTCTTTATTTCACTTAATGTAACCTTAATTTCTACTTGAGTCTTTTTAAAATTTTTATTGTTGTTCAGTTACAGTTATCCCCATTTATCCCCCATTACTCCCCCCTGCCCTCCCTTCTTCCATCTTCAATATTAAATCTTCCCTTACCCATTATCTTGGTCCATGAGTCCTTTATATGTATTCCTTGACTCTTCCCCTTCTTTCCCCCATTGTCCCCCTTCACCCTCCCCTTTGCTCACTGTCAGTATGTTCTTCATTTCTATGTCTCTGTTTATGTTTTTCATACATGTTTGTTTTGCTGATTAGATTCCACTTGTAAGTAAGAACATATGGTATTTGTCTTTCACCACCTGGCTATTTCACTTAGCATAATACTCTCCAGTTTCATGCTGTTGTAAATAGTAGGAGTTCCTTCTTTCTGCTGTGTAGTACACCATTGTGTAAATGTACCACAGTTTCTTGCTCCATTCATTTACTGATAGGCACTTGGGCTGTTTCCAACACTTGGCTATTGTAAATAATACTGCTTAGAACATTGGGGTGCATAAGTTTTTTGAACTGGTGTTTCAGGATTCTTGGGATATAATCCCAGCAATGGAATTGTTGGGTCAAAAGGCAGTTCCATTTTTAATTTTTTGAGGAAATTCCATACTGTTTTCCATAGGGGTTGTACCAGTCTACATTCCCACCAACTGTTGTTTGCTGATTTTTTTTATAATGGCCATTCTACCTGTGTGTAGTAGTATCTCATTGTGGTCTTGATTTGCAACTCTCTGAAGGCTAGTGATGCTGAGCATCCTTTCATATGTCTCTGGGGCCTCTGTATGTCCTCAGAAAAGTCTGTCCAGATCCTTTGCCCATTTTTAAATTGAATTGTTTGTCTTCCTGGAGTGCAGTCATGTGAGTTCCTTATATATTTTGGAGATCAAATACTTGTCTGAGATATCATTGGCAAATATATTTTGACATACAGTTGGTCCCCTTTTCATTTTGGTTTTCTTTAGACATACAGAAGCTTTTAATTTTGATGAAATCCCATTTGTTTATTCTTTCCTTTATGTCCTTTGCTCTAGGGGACATATCAGTGAAAATATTGCTGTGTGGAATATCTGAGATTTTCCTGCCTATGTTCTCCTCTAGGACTTTTATAGTATCATGATTTATATTTAAGCCACTTTTTTTTTTTAGTTTTGGCAGGAACTTACTAATTTAGAATGTAAATACTGTCTACTTCCCTTTGTAATACTTGAAAAATGATCAAAATTGATTGATGTACAATTAATAAAGATTCAAATGCTTAGGCAGAATTTCCCTCTTAACTCTTTCATGAATGTAAAAAAAAGCATCAACATTTATGAACAGCATAAATCCAAAAAGAATTTTCTTTCTTTTAAAAAGGAGTATGTTCAGTTCACACAAATGATGGTTCTGCTGATGGTAAGGAGTTCCTGGTCTTCTACCCAGGCAGATTGCTAACTTCCCCAAGTCACAATTGTGTTGCTCTTTCCAGGCTTTTTGAAGCATCTTTAAGTTTCCCCATTAAATCCTGTAATTGTCCCATGCTGCACCTAAAACTAATTTCTAGGTGGGATCAAGAATCAGCGTTCTTTATCTGATACTCCAAATGGGAAAACACATCAATTATATGAGGGAGAGATCTGCCTATACTTCCCAGTAGGATTTCTAGGGAATCCTTTTATTCTGATATTCCATGCAAAATAGTTCTGTTCACTGTGGAATTTGCTGTCTTCTAGAGAAGTGCATAGAGATGATTTTTCAGCTCTTTGCTTTCCTGCTTCCAGTATGTAAGTTGCAACTGCTGCATGACTGTTTTACAACTACTAGGTTGATATGTTTCAAGTCTGGATAATCTAACATGACTTTATCCACCTGGGCATCAAGCAGGTTCTAAAAAGCCACCCAGAAAAAAAATAAATAAAAAGCCACCCAGAGGAGAAGCACGAAGGTGTTGAAGTCAAAAGAACCAGTATCGGCCAGCATCTGGAAGCCTTTCTGCACATACTTCAAGAGCTCCATTGTGAGTTCACTGTGACCTTCAATCTATATTTAAGTATTTTATCCACCTTGAGTTTATTTTTGTGTATGGTGTAAGTTGGTGGTCCAGTTTTATTTTCTTGCATGTAGTTGTCCATATGTCCCAACACCATTTGTTGAAGGGACTATTTTTACTCCATTTTATGTTTCTTCCCCCATTGTTGAATATTAATAGACCATAGAGACTAGGGTTTATTTCTGGGCTCTCTATTCTGTTCCACTGATATATATGTCTGTTCTTATGCCACTACCACACTGTACTGATTGCTGTGGCCTTGTAACATAGTTTGATGTCAGGTTTGGTAATTCTTCTGACTTTGTTCTTTCTTAAAATTGCTGCAGCTATTCAGAGTTTTTATGGTTCCATATAAAATTTTCTGAAATGTTTGATCTATATCTGTGAAATATGTCATTGGTATTTTAATAGGAATTCTGTTGAATCCATAAATTGTTTTAGTATGGACATTTTGATAATATTAATTCTTCCAATCCATAAACATGGTACATGCTTCCATTAATTTGTGTCTTTCTTAATTTCTTTCTTCATTTTTGTGTAATTTTCTGAGTACAGGTTTCTTACATCCTTGGTTAGGTTTATTCTTAGGTACATTATTTTTCTTGTTGCTATATCAAAAAAGATTTTTTTCCTGACTTCTGTTTGTGATATTTCATTGTTGGTGTACAAAAATGCTTTTGATTTCTGAACATTGACTTTGTATCCCACTCTTTTGCCAAGTTCACTTACTAGGTGCAGACATTTTTTGATGAAATCTATAGGATTTTCTATATATACTATCATGTCATCTGCAAACAATGACAGTTTTACTTTCTTCTTTCCAATTTAGATGCTTTTTATTTCCTTTTCTTGTCTGATTTCTGTGGCTAGGACTTCCAGTACTATGTTGAATAGGAGTGGTGAAATTGAGCATCTTTGTCTTGTTCCTGATCTTAGTGGGAAAGCTTTTGTTTTTTGTCCATTGAGTATGATGTTCACTGTAGGTCTCTCATATATGGCCTTTATTATGATGAGGAGTGCTCCCTGTATTCCCACTTTGCTGGGTGTTTTTATCATAAATGGGTGCTGTACCTTATCAAATGCTTTTTCCTCATCTATTGATATGGTCATGTGATTTTCATCTTTCATTCTGTTTATGTGATGTATTAGGAGTATTGATTTTCAAATATTATACCATCCTTGCAACCCTGGGATGAATCCCACTTGATCATGGTCTATGGTATTTTTAACATATTGGTGGATGCGGTTTGCCAATATTTTCTTGAGGATTTTAGCATCTATGTATGTCAGGAATATTGTCCTGAAGTTTTCTTCCTTTGTTATGCCTTTATCTGTTTTGGGGGATTATGATGATGCTGGCTGCATAAAAAGAGTTTGGAAGTCTTCCATCTTCCTGAATTTGGGGTAATAATCTATGGAGGATGGAAATTAGCTCTTCCTTAAATGTTTTTTTAAAATTATCCCGCGAAACTGTCTGGTCCAGGGCTTTTGTGTATCAGAAGCTTTTTTTTTTTTTTTAAGGTTTAGGTGAGATTTTTTTTCTGTTTTTTAAAATAATTTTATTTTTATTTTTTAAAGATTTTATTTATTTATCTTTAGAGAGGAAGGGAAGGAGAGAGGGAGAGAGATATCAATGTATGGTTGCCTCTCGTGAGTCCCCTGCTGGGAACTGGCCTGCAACCCAGGTATGTATCCTGACTGGGAATCGAACCATAATTGTGTGGTTCGCAGGCCCACACTCAATCTACTGAGCTACACCAGCCAGGTCTCACAAGCTTTTTAATTACTGTGTCAATTTCATCAGCTGTTATTGGTTTGTTCAGGCTTTCTGCTTCTTCTTCATTGAGTTTTGGAATATTATATTTTTATAGAAATTTGTCCATTTCATTTAGGTTTTCAATTTTCTTGGCATATAGTTCTGCATAGTAATTTCTTAAAATCCTTTGTATTTCTGCGGTATCAGTTGTAATTTCTCTTCTTTCACTTCTGATTTTATTTATTTGGGTCCTCTCTCTTCTTTTCTTGATGAGCTTGCTTAAAGGCTTGTCGATTTTGTTTATCTTTTCAAAGAACCAGCTCCTGGATTTATTGATCCTTAGAATTGTTCTTTTAATCTCTATGTCACTTAATTCTGCTCTGATATTGATTATTTCTTTCCTTCTACTCACTCTGGGCTTTGTTTGTTGTTTTTCTTCCAGGTCTTGTAGATATAGTGTTAGGTTGTTTATTTGAAATGTTTCTATCTTTTTTAGGTAGGCATGTATTGCTATGAACTCCCCTCTGAATACTGGGTTTGCTGTGTCCCATAGGTTTTGAACTGCTGAGAGTTCATTTTCATTTGTTTCCAGAAACATTTTTATTTCTTCCTTGATCTCATTCTTAACCCATTGATTGTTTAATAGCATGGCATTCAATCTCCATGTGTTTGAGAGTTTGGAGTTTTTCTCCTTGAGGTTGGTTTCTAATTTCAGTCCCCTGTGATCAGAGAAAATGCTTGATATGATTTCAATTTTCCTGAATTTGTTGAAGCTGGTTTTGTGTCTTATCATGTGGTCTACCTTTGAAAATGTTCCAGGTACATATGAAAAAAATGTGTATTTTGCTTCTTTGGGATGAAAGATTATATATATATATATATATATATATATATATATATATATATATATATATAAAGTCCATTTGATTTAATGCATCATTCAGTTCCACAATATCCTTGTTGATATTTTGTTCGGAAGATCTATCCATTGTTGACAGTGGGGTGTTAATATCCCCTACTATAATTGTGTTGCTGTCTATATCTTTCTTGAAGTCCTGCAAGAATTTCATCACATATTTGGGCATTCCTATGTTGGGTGCATATATGTTTACAGTATTTATGTCTACTTGATGGATTCTTCTGCTGAGTATTATGACTTGTCCTTCTGGATCTCTTTCTATGGCCTTTGTTTTAAAGTCTATTTTGTCAGACATAAGTATTGCTACCCTGGCTTTTTTAATGGTCCATTTTCTTGGAGTATTTTTTCCAACCCCTCACTTTCAGGCTATGTAGGTCTTTTGTTCTGAGGTGGTCTCTTGTAGGCAGCATATATGCAGGTCATGTTTTCTTATACATTCAGCTACCCTATGTCTTTTGAGTGGAACATTTAATCCATCAACACTTAAAGTTATTATTGATAGTTATTCACTCATTGCCATTTTACTCCCTTTGTACTTATGTTCCTTTCTCTCTCTCTCTCTCTCTCTCTCACTGTTTTTCTTCCTCTTATTAAAGCAGTCCCTTTAGCATATCTTAAAATGCTGATTTGGTGGAGGTATATTCTTTTAGTCTTTTATTTTGTTTAGGAAACTCCTCATTGCACTTTCCATTTTAATTGAGAGCCATGCTTGGTGGAGTAGTCTTGGTTGCAGGCCTTTGCTGTTCATTACTTGGAATATTTCTTGCCATTCCCTTCTGGTTTGTAATGTTTTTGTTGAGAAGTCAGCTGCTAGCCTCATTATGGTTCCCTTGCATGTTACTTTTTATTTCTCTCTTGCTGCCTTTAAGATCCCTCTTTGCCTCTGAATTTTGCAATTTTAATTATGATATTTCTTGCAGTGAGCCTCTTTGGGTTCCTCTTGATTTGGACTCTGTCTCCATCCTGGAATTGCATGGCTTTTTCTCTCATCAAATTAAGGAAGTTTTCCACCATTACTTTTTCAAACAGGTTTTCTATTCATTGCTCCTCTTCTCCTCCTTCTGGTATCCCTACTATATGGATATTATTTCATTTCATGTTGCCCTGCATTTACCTTAACCCCTCTTTATTCTTTCTGAATCTTTTTTCCCTTTTCTTGCTTTTTTGTGATTTTTTTCTACCTTGTTGTTGTAGACCACTCTGCCTGGTTCTAGGAATTGTATCTCGACCCCTTGTGGCTAAGGGTGAGGAACGAACTCTGGAATGTGAGCTGCAGGAGACAGCTTGTCTCTGATAGCAAATGCTGCCTCAGATTACTCTCCCTGCCCCCAAAGCTTGGTTGGACATCAATGATGGGTAAGACCCCTCACAGTGTGGAGGCAGCCTAAGCCAGACTCAATCACTTGGGAGGCCTTCATGGAAGGACTCCAGGGGCTGCAACAAAGATGGAGCAATGGACTCTTGCCCCTCAGCTTTGACAATGCCTGAGTCCCCATGTTCTCTGGGAAAAGTGCTTCCTGGCTCTAATCCCCTTAAGCCTGAATACCTGTTGGGGAGGGGTGCAGCTCCTTGTCTTGCTAGACTGTGTCCTGGGGAAAATATGGCATCACAAAGACTTCCTGATAAACCTGTGAAATCTGCTTTGCTAAGAGTGCTTTCATTCATATGTTAAGGGTTTGAGCAAGAAACCCTAAAACTCTGTTCCTGACAGACTCTGACTCATAATAAGCCCTCATATTTCTTTGAAATGTTATCTACTATTTGATCCTTGCTGCCCTGTATGCCTGTGTATTACAACCCAATAAAAGCCCCTGGAGGAGGGAGCTCAATGCCTTTTTCCCCTGAGAAACTGGCCACTTCTCCTCCCCAAACAGATCACATCATGTCTCAGTCATGATTACTCTCATCCGTGGCAGCTGGGGGGACTTGCAAGGAAAGTCGCCCCCACACCTTATCTTCCAGCTCACTGATTTAATCCTGTGCTTTGTTTACCCTGCTCTTGACTGCTTCTACTGTGTTCTTCAATTCAGAAATTGCATTCTTTATTTCTTCTTGGCCCTTGTTGATTGTTTCTATGTCCTTTTTAATGCTGATATAGTTTGCAGTAAGTTCCTCATAGTTTTCCTATAGTTTTTGGTAATTCTCAGTGAGCTCACTGAGCTTCCTTAAAACAATTACTTTGAACTCAATATCTGATAGTTGACTTGCCTCTCTTTCATTTAGCATTCTTTCTGAGGATTCCTCCTTTTCTTTCAATTGGGACTTGTTTCTTTGTTTTCCCATTATTTGTGAGACTCTTCTTGTTTGCTTCTGCTTCTTAAATTGATCTGTTTTGAGTTCCTGACTTTGTGGTGTGAGCTTCTATGGTAGGAGGCCTTTGACATTCAGTGGTGCAGTCTCCTTGACCACCTGAACTTGATGTTCTTGGGATACCCTTTATGTTGTTTATGCTGGTTCTCTGGATATAATTGGGTTTTGGTTGTTGTTGGGTCTGTCTTTTGTGGATCCTTCCCTTCAGCTGGTTGCCTGAAATTTACTGTGCCCAGCACATCTTGTGTGCTGTTCTGCAGGTGCTACCAGAACAAAACCACAAAGCCCAGGAAACAAACCCACACCTGCAAGAATAACTCCTCCAAGAATCCCACTATTGATAGTAAATGAACAAGTATTAATAAGAGTGTAAAGAGATTAAGACTATTTTAAGAAAGGAGAGTAGATATGCAATAACCTACTGAAAGAAAAATGATTTTCAGAGGGTAGAAGGAGGAGCACTAAGAGTTAGGAGTTGGAGCAAGCAAAAGAGAGAAGGTAAAATTTACATCATGAATAAAAAGGGAATGTAGAATGCGGAATGGAGTATTGGAAGGAAAGTGTATAATATTAGATTTAAATAGAAATTAAAATAATAGAAAATAAAATCAAGTGAGAGAAAGAAAAAAGGGTGAAAGATAGTAAATAATTAACAAAAATATAGGAGTCAAATTGGAGAGAAATATCCAGCACTGTACTATCAACAACAAATGAGCTGAAATTAATTTAGGTATTATGGGATTAAGAGAGAAAAAAGAAGCAAGGAATAGTCTAAGAGATGTTTAGAAGAATAGAAAGTAATTTTGAAATGATAGAGGGAGAGAGAATACTAAGAAGAATAAAAACCAGTCGAAGACAAGGAAATATTAAAATGTGGCATGTAAGGAAAAAGAAAAAAGGAAAAAGGAGAATAAAGAAAAATAAAAAAGCAGGATGAAAGAAAAATAGAGGAAGGGCAAACAAGAAACAACAGGCTAAGATGGTAAAATTAAAATTTGAAGCAACCTGATATCAAACTGTATTACAAGGCCACTGTAATCAAAACAACCTGGTACTGGCATAAAAACAGGCACATAGACCAATGGAACAGAATGAAGAGCCCAGAAATAAACTCAAATCTCTACAGTCAATTAATATTTGACAAAGGGGGAAGTAACATAAAATGGAGTAAACATAGCCTCTTCAACAAATGGTGTTGGGAGAACTGGACAGCTACGTGCAAAAAAAAGAAACTTGAGCACCAATTTACACCGTACACCAAAATTAATTCAAGATGGATAAAAGACTTAAATATAAGCTGTGACACCATTAAAGTCCTAGAGGAGAACACTGGCAAGAAAATCTCAGATATTTCACGCAGCAACATTTTTACTGATATGTCCCCTAGAACAAGGAATATAAAGGAAAGAATAAACAAATGGGATCTCATCAAAATAAAAAGCTTTTGCATGGCTAAAGAAAAAAGTATTAAATTAAAAAGACAACCAACTGTATAGGAAAACATATTTGCCAATGATACCTCAGACAAAGGTTTAATCTCCAAAATATACAAAGAACTTACACGACTCCACTCTAAGAAGACACCCAACCCAATTAAAAAATGGGAAAAGGACTTGAACAGACACTTCTCCAAGGAGGACATACAGAACATTCAGAGACACATGAAGAGAGGCTCAATATTGTTAGCTATCAGAGAGATGCAAATTAAAACCACAATGAGATACCACTTTACAGCAGTCAGGATGGCTATCATAAACAAAGCAACGACCAACAAATGTTGGAGAGGCTGTGGGGAAAAGGGTTCCTTAGGTCCCTGTTGGTGGGATTGCAGACTGGTACAACCATTATGGAAAACAGTATGGAATTTTCTCAGAAAAATAAAAATCAACCTGCCTTTTGATCCAGCAATTCCACTGCTAGGATTATATCCTAAGAATCCTAAAACATCAATATCAAAGAACTATGTACCACAATGTTCATAGCAGCACAATTTACAATAGCCAAGAGATGGAAGCAACCTAGGTGCCCATCAGTAAATGAGTGGATCAAAAAATTGTGGTATATATACACAATGGAATTCTATGCAGCAGAGAGAAAGAAGGAGTTACTACCCTTTGCAACAACATGGATGGAACTGGAAAGCATTATGCTGAGTGAAATAGGCCAGGTGTTGAAAGACAAATACCATATGATCTCACCTTTAACAGGAAGCTAAACAACAAAACAAACAAGCAAGCAAAATAAAAACAAAGACACTGAAATAGAGAACAAGGGGACAGTGACCAGAGGGGAGAGGGAAGGGAATTTAAGGGGAATAAGAGGGAGGAATTTGGAGGAACAAATAGGAAGGGTACAGGGACTAGAACTAAGGGGGGTGGAAATGGGAGGGAGGTTGGGAGCATGGGGCAGGGAGGGCTGGGATGGGAGAAATAGACAAAAAACTGTACTTGAAAAAAGCTAAATGAATTTTTTTTAATTTTTTGAGGCAAAAAATATATAAAAGAATAGGAGAGGGGGCCAGTAAAATTTGACATTTGAAATACAGAATTAGTGAAGCTCTAGAGATAAAATAGAAAAAACAATGCAACAACAACTACCAAATCCACAACCAACTAGCAAATTTGTTAAAGGTGGAGAGAGAATGTGGGTATTTTAAGAGCAAGGGAAAATGTGGCGAGAAAATTGGTTTTGTGTGTCTGGATGGGGGAGAAATAGTGAGAATGAAGAATAGAAACAAGTTGTAGCAAGAGACAAAACAAAATTTGAAATGAAAGTAATTCTAGAAAAGAGGAAAATAAAATGGGCTAAGAAAAGGGAGGGGCAAATATATGAATTGAAATACAGTATAGTATAAAATCTAGTGACTTAGTATGTACAAACATGCTGGGCAAGAAATGAATATTAAAAAACTATGCAGGGAAGAAAATATCACAAATCATGGAGAAGACCACAGTGGATTTCATCTCAGTAGCCTCTTATATTTACCACTCTTTTTTTTTTCTTTCTGGATCTGCCTCTGGTGATGTCAGATGTTGACCCTATCTGACCTTAGGCAGCCTGTTTGATTCTTCCAGGGATCTGACGACCCTGGCTATCTCTTTCAGTTGTTAATCTAGTCATTATGCACTCAGCAGTCAGGGTTTAAGCAATTTAGAGCAGGGCCAAATCCTTCCTGGGGTAGGGGCTATTATATCCCCTCAGGCTACTACCACTTGGAGGGAAGTGTTCTGCCTGAGCAGGATGGTTGCTGCTGTATGGGAGTTGACTCAGCACCGGGATCCCAGTGTCTACTCTTTCACTTCTCTCCCTAAGACCTCTGTCCCTGGTCTTTCCTCAAGTCTCTCTAGTTCACTTTGCCCCCACCCTTTGCCAAGGATCTACTGTTTGTGGTTATATCCTGCTGTTGTTAATATAGGGAATCAGTACTCAGCAGTGAGGCTTAAGCACCACACTGCCAGGGCAGAGACGCTTTTGGAGTATGGGCTATTGTTTCCCCTCAGTCTGCTGCTTCTGGGAGGGTGTGGTCTGCTTGAGCAGGATGACTGCTAAAGTATGGGAGATGACTGAGAACCAGCATCCCAGTGTCCACTCTCTCAGTTCTCTCCCCAAAGTTTCAGTCCTAATTCTCTCCTCAGGTGTCACCAGCCCACTCTTCCCCCACCTTTGTCAGAGCCCAGGGTAAGTGGCTGCAAATGACCAGATAGGTTGGTGACAAGACACAACAAAACAAACAGAAAAAAAAAACAAAGAACAATAACCTATATAAATGAAAAGAAGAAAGAGAAATCAAATTTTTAAAAAGAGCAAGTTCTGATGAAGGGCAAGGTGAACTTTGTCTCAGGTGTTGCTTTTCACCTTCTGATTTCTTTCTAGATCTGTCTCTGTTTTTCTCTCAGCTCCAAGACTTATTGTATTACTTTCTTTATTATTGTTGTTCATACACTTGTCCCCATTTTCCATTACTCTCCTCTGCCCTAAACACCCCCACTTTCCACATTCAATTTTCCCCCATTCCCTTTGTCCATAGGTGCTTTATACATGTTCCTTGATGACCCTTCCCCTTCTTTTCCCCATTATACCCCTCCCTTCTGGTCACTGTCAGTTTGTTCTTTATTTCAATGTCTCTGGTTCTATTTTGCTCACTTGTTTGTTTTATTGATTAGGTTCCACTTATAGGTGAGATCATATGGTATTTATCTTTCACTGACTGGCTTACTTCATTTAGCATAATGCTCTCCAGTTCCATCCATGCTGTCATGAATTGTAGGAGCTCCTTCTTTCCTTCTGCTGTGTAGCATTGCGTTGTGTAAGTGTATCACAGTTTTTTGATCCACTCATTTACTGGTGGGCTAAGAAAGAAGAACAAAGTATGAGGGATCACAATACCTGATACTGTGTTATTCTTGAAGGAAAAACAAAAAGGGAAGAAATGGGAAAAAAGAAAGAAAAAGAAAAAAAAAGGGCCCCTGCTTGTGGTTGCTAAGCATGCCTGACTGGTTTTTGCAAATCCTCCTGGCTGCTGCAGACAGTGGGGGTTGGGCTCCATTTTTACTTTGCTGTGGTTCCACTGGTAAGTGGGCTCACTCTGGGCTGCAATAACCACAGGTGCCCAGTTTCCGCCCCATACCCTTAGTGTGCTGTACAACCACACTCTCCACGTTGTGCATTTGCATGTGGATAAACAACCTCACTTTGCACTCTTTCAATCAATCTCTGAGGTGCACCCAGTGGGAGCTACTCACACCCACAATCCTTCCTCCTCGTGGGCTAGGAAGCTACGTGCATGATATCCCTGTCCAGTGTGCCTCAGTCCCCATTTTTAAAAGTCTCTTCGGGCACCATTGCTGCTCCAGGCTACTGCCTAGCTTTCCACTCCCTCCAACTCTGTGGCAAGACCAGAGTCTATCTCAGATATGGCCAGTCACAGTCCTCTTCTCCAAGCTGCAGGTACAGCTAGGGTCTCCACAACTCTCTGGCACTGTCCCAGACAGCAGTGACTGCCACCCTGGCCAGCTGCTTATGTGCTTGCGCACCTTTTGTTTCTGCCCCAGTGACTTTGCACGTTCAAGCCTCTCCAGGTGCGGGTCTGTGCATTGTTCGCCTTTGGCTTCCAAACTTCATATCTAATCAGATTCTGTTGGCTGTTCACTTTTTCTTCCAAAGGACAGCTAAGTGTCCCAGTTGAATGTTCAAACAAGTACATTCAGTTCCTGCCTACCTTGCTGCCATCTTAAGTTGCCTGGGTCTTTTTTATGCTGTTGCAGTACCCAATGATTTCTTTGAAGCATCTTGAAAACCAGTGTTTTGAACTCTGCATCTGATAGGTTGCTTATCTCTATTTCATTTAGTTCTTTTTCTGGAGTTTTGTTTTTTTCTTTCATTTGGGTCATATTTCTTTGTCTCCTCAATTTGACAGCCTCTCTGTCTTTGTTTCTGTGTATTAAGTAGAGCGTCTTTGACTTCCTGTCTTAGTAGTGTGGCCTATCTTAGAAAAGTGCACCTGTAAGTTGTATGGGGTGGAACCTTAGGTAATCACTGGGGAAGGTAACCCATGTCACCACCCTGGGATCTGTGTGGGAAGGGGCTCAAAGAGGGGACAATGCCACTGCCTGGCCTCTGGAAGTTTGCCCAAGAGGAAGCTCTCCAGGTACTTGCCCTGTTACCAGTTACTTCACTTTCTCCCTGTATGCCTCTGGTGCCCTTTCAGCTGTTGCCCTGGTGCTGAATCCCAGATGGGATCAGTCTGTGTAAGTCCACTGCAGACCCTTTAAAAAAAATCAGCTAAGAATCCTGCAGCTTCTTCCACTGCTGCAACCCCCACTGGTTTTTATATCCAGAAGTTAAGGGGACTTATCTTCCTTGTTCTGAACCTGGGCTAGGTGGTCTGGTCTGGGGTTGGGATCTCTTGCTCCTGAGGTATCTCTAGTGATTTTTATCTACTACATGTGAATGTGGGACTGGCCATTCTGCTTCTCCATACCTCCTGGTGCCTCACCACCTCTCCACACCTCTTTGCACCTCTCTGAGTGTCTGTCCCTCCTACCCGTCTGCACAAATGAGAATGCCTTGATTGTTGGGCTTCATTAATGCCTTGTTGTTGGGCTTCCATACAGCTAGATTCTGATGATTCTGGGTAATGTTTGTTTTGTAGTCTAATTGTAATTTTTGCTCTAGTTGGAAGCATGTTTACCTATGCCTCCATCTTGACTAGAAAACATTGATCTTGAGTGGCAGAACTGTGGGTGAATTTTGAGACTTCTTCAATACCTGTAAAACAAGCTATAAAATAAGATCACCTCATAGGTTTCCTACGAGGTCTTTGATTTTTGAAATAGAGAAAGGGAGGGAGAGAGGGAGGTGTGAAAACATTGATTGCCTCCTGTACCCACTGAAACTAGTAATCAAACCTTCAACCTAGTAATGTGCCCTGACTTGGAATGGAACCTGCAACCTTTTGGTATACAGGATGATTCTTCAACCGAGTCACCCAGCCAGGAATTGTGTTACTTTTAGAATTTAAAAAAATCTTTAATTTAGAAAATCAGAGCATACTAATTTTGTGGCAAATGATAAAACTAAAAAGTCCCTCTCCTTCACTCTTTTCCCCATACCTAATCTAACCCCGTCCTTAGAAGTAACCACTGCCAACAATTTCAGTCAGAATCCTTCCACAGGTGTATGTATTTGAATTTAAGCAAGACAAAAATATGTCAGTTCTGAATACAGTAAATCCAACTTGTAATAGGAGGATGGAAAACCAAACAAAAGTAAGGTAAATAGTATTTAAAGATCTAAAAACTAGAAATTCTTGAGTACCAAGGCCTTATATGATTACTACTACTATTTTTTAAATATTATAATGATAATCATTTATTGGTGTCTATAGGGGAAGAGTAAAGTGGTCCTCATATGAGATTAGGAAACCTGATAAAAGTGCCATTCCACACACCTTTCTGTACAAATACATCGTACTTACACACATTATATACACACAATATCCTCACATAGAGGCAAAGTTCCATGTAGAAATATACTCATAATCACAAAGGTGAAATATTCTACATATGTAGGATCTTACTTTTGTTTTCTTATTAATTCTACATCAGTTCTTGGTTAATGTTCATTTGACACCTGCATATAAAATTGCACCTTGTTATTTGCATAGAAAAATGGAAAATAGGAAGGGATGGATACGTACATTATCTGGTCCACCTCCCTATCTGCAAACAGAGGTGTCTATACTATTTGAGACCTCAGACTAATTTCCACCAATGATCACTAAAGGCACTTTAAAATTTCTCCCAGTTGCTCACCTCCATATTTTATTTTCCTTTGGTCAATCAGTCAACAAATGCTTTTTGAGAATCTACCATGCCTAAGCTCTGTGCTAAAAAGTTTGTGGTTGGGAATATAATAGCCCCTAAACTCAGCTGTCTATAAGAATCACCTGGGAACCACTAAAAATTATAGATACTGCTCTGGCTGGTATAGCCCAATGGATTGAGTGTTGGCCTGAGAACCAAAGGGTTGCCAGCTCGATTCCCAGTCCTAGGGCACATGCCTGGGTTACAGACCAGGTTCCCAGTAGGGGGAGCATGAGAGGCAATCACACACTGATGTTTCTTTCCCTCTCTTCCCCTCTCTAAAAATAAATAAAATCTTCTTTAAAATAAAATTTAAAAATAATTATAGATCCCTTGTCTCTTTCCAAGACCTACTAAATCTGAATTCTTATGGTTGGGATCTATAGGGAACCATTCTGCATGGCGTGGGAAATGTAGTCCAGCTCCCATTCAGAAAAGCCAGTGTGGAGCAAGACCCGGAACACAGGACCCACGCTCACAGGTAAGTTCTCCCGTGGGTAATCAGGCCTGCATTGTACCTAAACTGCTATGTAGTTTGCTTTTGCTAAAACTCCCTCACCCTGAATTGAGGCAGAAAATGTTTACTGCATATCTTTAAAGTAACTTCCTAAAATGTATGCTAAACCTTCCAAGGATGAATGTAACCAGTTCGACGACTTTTCCCTTTGCATTTGCAAATATCCTTTTTCTGTAATGTAATTAGCAACATCCTCTCCTTTGTTTTCTGTAAAAGATAACCACCTAAAGCAAACCTGTGCATAGTAAATGAGGACCATCCTCGATTTAATGTGCCCAGAAAAGCAATAAAAGCCTGTCCAGGCAAGGGTCGTGGCCCTCTCTCTCACTTAGAGAGTGGTCATGCTGTCCCTTTTTTCTACAGGACTTCTATAATCCATGTGAATTTGTTCATTGTGGCCACAACAAACAGACCCTGCTGACCAGGAATCTGTCATGGACCATATTGTTCTCCCCTCAAAAAACCCATATGTTGACTTCCGCCAAGATGGAGGCATAGGTAGATGTGCCGTGCCTTCTCACACAACCAAGTTTAGAGACAACTAAATATTAGCAACAGAAAACACAGCCAGAACACGGAAAATAGAACTTTTCGGAAGTCTGTTAACAACAAATTCTTCAGCCTGACTGGTAAGGGGCGAAACCAGCGGCTGGTGAAGCGGGGTTGCACAGGAGGGCTCGGTCAGACAGACTCAGGCACGCAGAATCCAGGCGCGCGGAGTCCAGGCGCAGGGTTGGACCTAGTGAGCGACCGAGCAAGCGACCAAGCAAGCAACCGCGGGGGACACAGCAGGGGAGCAGGGCTTCATGTTGACTGTGGTCGTGCATTTAAGCGCGGGTGGACAAGCGAGGGAGTGGGCGATTGGACCAGAACCCAGCGGGTCCCCACAGCAAGCGGCAGGGAGGGCGCCACCATCTCCCTGCTCTGACCCCACCTCCACATATAGCGTCATAACCCAGCGACTCAGAGTGGCCCGGCCCAGGTGAACCACCTAAGGTGCTGCTCCTCACCCAGCTGGAAAAACAGCAGAGGGGGTCGCCATTTCCCCGCTCTGACCACGCCCCCACATACAGCATCACAACCCAGCGACCTGGGAGTCCAAGGCGCCCCTTCTCACACTTAAAGGGCGCGAACAGACCAAAAATGGCTCAAGAAGATCTCAAAGCCCCAGAGCCTATAGATCTAAGCGATGAAGAAATAGCAAAACTCTCAGATGCACAGTTTAATACACTGGTGATCAGGATCCTCAGAGATCTGGTTGATTATAGCCACAAATTAGACACATATATGAAGGCAAAACTAATTGAAATGAATGGAATTGCACAGGACACCAATAGCAATGAAAAGGAAACTGGGACTCAAATCAATGGAGTGGACCAGAATGAAGAAAAAAATGACCAAACAGAAAAGAGTCAAGAAGCAAGAATTCAAAGAAATGAGGAGAATCTTAGGAACTTCCAGGACATCTTTAAATGCTCCAACATCTGAATTATAGGGGTACCAGAAGGGGGAAAGGCACAGCCACCAGTGGAACACTTATTTGAACAAATAATAAAGGAGAATTTCTCCAATTTGGCAAAGGCAATAGACTTCCAGGAAATCCAGGAAGCTCAGAGAGTACCAAAGAAGTTGGACCCAAGAAGGAACACACCAAGGCACATCATAATTACATTAGCCAAGATTAAAATGAAGGAGAGGATCCTAGAAGCAGCAAGAGAGAAGGGGACACTCACCTACAAAGGAGTTCCCATCAGACTGTCAGCAGATTTCTCAAAAGAGACCTTACAGGCAAGAAGGGGCTGGAAAGAGGTATTCCAAGTCATGAAATCCAAAGACCTACAACCAAGATTGCTCTATCCAGCAAAACTTTCATTTAGAATGGAAGGACAGGTAAAGTGCTTCTCAGATAAGATCAAATTCAAGGAGTTCATCATCACCAAGCCCTTATTATATGAAATGTTAAAGGGACTTATCTAAGAAAAAGAAGTTAAAGAAACATGAACAGTGAAAAGACAGCAAACTCACAGTTATTAACAACCACACCTAAAACGAAAGCAAACTATAGGGACAGCTAGATCAGGAGTGGAAACATAGAAATGAAGATCTCAAGGAGGGTTAGCAATAGGGGAGTGGGAGGAGGAGAAGGGGGGAGAAGGTACAGAAAATAAGTAGCATAGACAGTAGATAGAAAATAGATGGGGGGCAAGAATAGCATGGGAAATATAGAATCTAAAGAACTTGAGACACATGGTCATAAACTAAAGGGGGGTAATGGTGGGGATGGGGGTAGGGTGGAGGGGAATGAAGGGGGAATAGAACAACTGTAACAGCATAATCAATAAAAAATTTTTTTAAAACCCATATGTTGAAGTTCTATCCTCAGTTCCTCGGAATGTGGCTATATTTTGAGTTTGGTGCTTTAAAGAGGTAAGTTAGAATCAGGTCATTGGACTTCTGGTCAAGATGTCAGCACAGATAAACACAGCTTGCCTCCTCACATAACCACATCAATATTGCAATTAAACTATAACAACCATGGTTCAGTACAGTCAGAAATTTCACTGAATAGAAGTCCTACAACTACAGAATTAAAAAAAGAAACCACATCAAGACTGGTAGGAGGGGCAGAGGTGTGGAATGGGCTTGTCCCATACCCATATGTGGCAGATAAAAATCGAGAGGGATATCTCAGAAGCAAGAGTCTCAGACCCAAACCATGATCCTCAGCCCAGGGTTCCAGTGCCAGGAGGATAAGTCCCTATAACTTCTGGCTGCAAAAACCATCAGGCATTGAGTCTTTGGAAGACAGAAACTGCTGGAATACCAGGCAGTTCCTCTTAAAGAGCCCACACACAGATTTAATTGGACTCACTCCCTCTGAGCTCTAGGGCCAGTGCAGCAGATTAAAAAGGTCTTGGAGACATACAAGGAGGAATTGAATTGTCCAGCACCAGGGCATGAGTTGGAGGGCAGCTTTCTCCCAGACAGAAGTGATGGTGGAAACCACTGTCCCTTTTCTGAGCCATCCCCCCCCCACACACAGCCACATAGCCAGCAGGCAGGTGCCTTATCTGAGACCCTATCAACCTAGCCCACACTATTTTTCCCACCCTGGTGATTCCCTAAAGTCCTGCCCCACCCAACTTTCTGGCCACCCAATTTGTTTCCAGTGATTTTTCCATACAAATGATTTGTTTTGGCTCATGTTTCAGATTTTCCTAAATTCTCTCAAACAAGCAGCATCTGGCTTGAGCAAGCTTTGTATCTCTTGCTAAGTTGCCCCAGGCATGGCACTAGCAACAGCTGGCCATGGTTCACAGCTTGGCCTCTTCTGGCACTTCCAAGTCTAGCACAAGTAGCAGTCACCTGAAGATTGCTTTGTAGCTTATTTTGTGTGAACCTGGACAAAACATGTTTGATAGCTGACCTTGGACATGCAAACAGCAATCAAGGCTCAACTACAATAGAAGAGTGGGCACACTTTGAGTACCCAGCTTGGGTAACAAGGGAGGCTGTGCCGTTGGACCCAACAGGACACCTACTACATAAGGCCACTCTATCAAGCCTGGGAGATGTAGCAGCTCTACATTACACATAGAAACCAACCCAGGAAGGCTGCCAAAATGGCGAGACAAAGAAATATGTTCCAAATGAAAGAACAGAATTAAACTCCAGAAAAAGAACTAAACAAAATGGAGACAAGCAATGTACTAGATGCAGAGTTCAAAACACTGCTTATGAGGATGCTCAAGGAACTTAGTGAGGACCTCAAGAGAATAACAAAGATCCAGTCAAAAATGAAGGATACACTAATTGAGATAAAGAACAATTTACAGAGAATCAAGAGTAGAGTGAATGTAGCCGAGAATCAAACAAGCAATTTGGAACATAAGGAAGCAAAAAACAACCAATCAAAATAGCAAGATTTCTTCCAATCAAGAAGAAAAAAATTTTTTAAAAAGAACAGCAAGAAAAAAGAATCTAAATAAATGAGGATTGTGTAAGGAGCATCTGGGACAACATATCAAGTGTACCAACATTTGCACAATGGGAGTGCCAGAAGGAGAAGAGTAAGAGCAAAAAATTGGAAACCTATTTGAAAAGATGACAGAAAACTTCTCTAACTTGGTGAAAGAAATAGACATACAAGCCCAGGAAGAGCAGAGAGTCCCAAATAAAATGAACTCAAAGATCCCACACCATGACATATCATAATTAAAATGCCAAAGGTTAAATACAGAGAATCTTAAAAGCAGCAAGAGAAAAGCAGATAGTTGCCTACAAGAGAGCTCCCATAAGACAGCTAATTTGTCAAAAAGAATTTTGCAGGCTAGAAGGAATTGGCAAGAAATACTGAAAGTGATGAAAAGCAAGGAGGTACAACCAAGATTACCCTACCCAGCAAAGCTATCATTTAGAATTGAAGGACAAAGTTTCCCAGACAAGAAAAAGCTAAAGGTGTTTGTCACCACCAAAGCAGTATGACACAAAATGTTAAAGGGTCTCCTTTAAGAAGATCAGAACTATGAAAAATAGCCCTAGCTAGTGTGGCTCAGTGGACTGAATGCTGGCCTGTGAACCAAATGGTTGCTGGTTCTATTCCCAGGCAGGGCACATGTCTGGGTTACAGGCCAAGTCCCCAGTGGGGGGGAGTGGGGGACCACACATTGATGTTTGTCTCCCTCTCTTTCTCCCTCCCTTCCCCTCTCTAAAAATAAATAAATAAAATATTTTAAAATATATATGAACAATAAAATAGCAATAAATACATACCTATTAACAAATGAATCTAAAAATCAAAATAAACAAACAAGTAGAACAGAAACAGAGTCATAGATACAGAGAAAGTTTTTATGACAGAGGGGAGCAGCATTGGGGAAATTAGTGAATAGGGTGAAGGGATTAAGAAGTACAAACTGGTAGTTACATAATAGTCATTGGTATGTACAGTACCGAATAGGAAATAGAGTAACCAAAAAAGACATGCATGACCCATGGACATGAACAACAGTGTTGGGATTGCCTGAGGGAATGTGGGGCTGGGTAGAGGGGGACAATTGGAGAAAATTGGGACAACTATAATAGCACAAATAATAAAATATAATGAAAAAATAAAGTCATTAAGGTGAACCTTAATCCAATATGACTGCTGTCCCTATAAGAAAAGAAAATGTGGAGACTTCCACCAAGATGGAGGTATAGGTGGAAGCACTGGCCTTCTTGAACAACCAAGTTTAAAAACAACAAAGTTTTAGCAACAAAAACGCAGCCAAATCACAGAAAATTGAACTACACGGAAGTCTGACAACAACGAACCCTTCAGCCAAACCGGTAAGAGGGGCAGAGCAGCAGCAGAGCGGGGTCAGGCAGGAAAGATCCACCAGACCGACCTGGGGGTGTGACCCAGGTGTGCCTGCAGCCGTGGGCGGATCCCAGGTGTGGAGAAGCAGACGGATCCACTGAGGGCACAAGGCAGTGGACCTACTGAGGGCTGATTGCAGTCACACATTCATGCGCAGATAAACTGGTGAAGGAGCGAGGAGTGAGATGGACCGTGCAGGCCCCAGCAGCAGGAAGCAGCAGAGGGAACCACCATTGTCCCTCTCTGGCCCCGCCTTCACATACAGCCTCACAAACCAGTGACCTGGGTGGCCCCTCTCTGACCCGCCCCCACATAAAGCATCACAAACCAGCGAACTGGGTGGCCCCACTCTGGTGAACACCTAAGGCTCTGCTCCTCATACATAACAGGCATGAAGAGATCAAAACATGACTCAAGAAGAACTCAGAGCCCCAGAGCCGATAAATCTAAGCAAACAAGAAATAGCCAAACTTTCAGATGCACAGTTCAAAACACTGGTGATCAGGATGCTCACAGAACTGGTCGATTTTGGTCACAAATTAGAGGAACATATGAAGGCTAAAGTAATTGAAATGAAGGGAAAAAGCACAGGAAAGCAATAGTGATGGAAAGAAAAATGGGACTCAAATCAAAGGAGTGGACGAGAAGGAGGGAAAAAAATGACCAAACAGAAAAGGATGCAGAAACAAGAATTCAATAAAATCAGGAGAGTCTTAGGAACCTTCATCTTTAAACGTTCCAACATCTGAATTATAGGGGTACCAGAAGGGGAAGAGGAAGAGCAACAAGTGGAAAGCTTATTGGAACAAATAATAAAGAACTTCCCCAATCTGTAGAAGAAAATAGACTTTCAGGAAATCCAGGAAGCACAGAGAGTCCCAAAGAAATTGGACCCAGGAAGGAACACACCAAGGCACATCATAATTATATTAGCCAAGATTAAAATGAAGGAGAGGATCCTAGAAGCAGCAAGAGAGAAGGGGACACTCACCTACAAAGGAGTTCCCATCAGACTGTCAGCAGATTTCTCAAAAGAGACCTTACAGGCAAGAAGGGGCTAGAAAGAGGTATTCCAAGTCATGAAATCCAAAGACCTACAACCAAGATTGCTCTATCCAGCAAAAACTTTCATTTAGAATGGAAGGACAGATAAAGTGCTTCTCGGATAAGATCAAATTCAAGGAGTTCATCATCACCAAGCCCTTATTATATGAAATGTTAAATGGACTTATCTAAGAAAAAGAAGTTAAAGAAACATGAACAGTGAAAGGACAACAAACTCACAGTTATTAACAACCTCACCTAAAACAAAAGCAAACTAAAAGGACAGCTAGATCAGGAGCAGAACCATAGAAGTGAAGATCACATGGAGGGTTAGCAACAGGGGAGTGGGAGAAGGAGAAGGGAGGTGAAGGTATAGAAAATAAGTAGTATAGATGGTAGGTAGAAAATAAATAAGGAGGAGGGCAAGGATAGTATGGGAAATATAGAATCTAAAGAACTTGAGACACGTGATCATAAACTAAAGGGGGAATGGTGGGTGAGGGGTGTACAGGTGGAGGTGAATGAAGGGGGGAAATAGAACAACTGTAATGGCATAATTAATAAAATATATTTAAAAAATAAGATAAAAATAAAAAAGAAAAGAAGATGTGGATACAAACACATACAAGGAAAGACCATGTAAAGGCACAGGGAGAAGACATCCATGTATAAGTCAAGGAAAGTGGCCTCAGTAGAAACCAGTCCAGTCAACATCTTTATCTCAGACTTCCAGCCTCCAGAAATGTGAAAAAAAATATTTCTGTCATTCTCTTCCACTTGCCAACTGTATAACCTTGAAAAAATCATTAGACCTCTCTGAAAGCTATAAAACAAATTCACCTCATAGGCTTACTATGAGGAATAAATAGAAAACATTTATAAAACCTTTTAGCACAGTGCCTGGCATATAGCAAAGGCTCATTCATGTTAGCTATTGTTATCAACACTATAACTGGTTGGTCTAGAATAAATATTCTTGAAAATTCAGAGGATAGTAAGATTTAATAGAAAAACATGAAATCTTTATTTTCACCAACCTCTAACTGACATTTAGATTTCTTTCAATTACAAATGCAGAGAACAGATAACAATGATATAAGCAGTATCTGTGATTTTTGTCACCATTAGAAATAAAAAAAAGCTTTATGTCACATTTCTGTCATTACAGCTGACTTTAAATATATTTACATTCATCCTTACTTTGATGTTACCATGGTTATCAGACCTACATCTAGATCTTGTTAGTCACCACATTAATAAATATTTATATAACTATATCAAAATGTTCTATTTTTAATATTTTGATAACTGTATAACAATATAATTTATTTCCTTTGTAATCCTATGCATTTTATGTATCTAATACCATTGCTACCAAGAAGGAGGCCATAAGCTTCCCTATACTATCAAAGTGGCCTTAAGCACAAAACAAAGGTTAAGAACCTCTGATCTAGAAGTTTTTAAACCTCTAGATCAGAGGTTTGGCTATAGTATACAAATCTGTGATAAACAATTGTGAAAAGTTTCAGGAAGGATAATCTTCTTTTCCTAGTTAAGAAAGGTTAATAAAATTGAATATTGATGGTAGGGAAATAGGCTTGCCTAAAAATTACTGTTGTGATTTTTTTTACTAGACTGTAAGTACACAGAGGGCAGCTGCCTATTCTCTAGATGAAGTGTATAACCTCTCTATGACTCAGTCTCCTCATCTCTTAAGTGGGGATTTGTAAATTTTCTTCTTGGCGCTTCACAGCACAGATAAAAAATCTTTAAATATATTTGTCAGTAAATCCATTATTGACTATGAAATCCTCTTAAAACAAATATTATGCTTTTGAAAATGTTTGGTAAACCCATCATTTAAAAGTTGCCCAATAGTTAAAGGCACAAAGTCATAAAGCTGTGAATTCAAATCCAAACACCACTACGTATTACTTATATGCCTGAGAGCTTCTTTAACTTTTCCCAAGCTCATTTCATCACTGGAATCATAATAACTACTCCATGGAATTGTTATGAAGATTAAATGAGATGATATATTTAAAGTTCCTGGCATATAACCCGGACTCAATAAATGATATCCATTCTTTTTTAAAAAAAGTAATTGCTAAATGCATAACAAAGTTTTAAAGGGAGAGGATGTTCTTAATGTTTCACATGAGGTTCCCTAACACCTGATCCCCAAATCCCTTCTCAGCCTCCATTCTCACTGTTCTGTTTCTCACATCTATTTCTCCAGTAACACTGATCTGTTTTGTAATCCACATCTGGCCCCCAACATACACACTGTTCTCACCTCCATGCCTCTGTTCTCCACTCTCTCCACCTGGATTGCCCTTCCCATCTTCCAGGGCTAACTCTTTTTCCACACTCCCACAGAATGTGTTCCCCCCTCACACACACACACCAAGCCTTCATCATCACATTCCACTTTCACTGTTTTTGTCTGTTAGTGCGTCTGTTTTGACAGCTAGACCAAGAGTTTTTTTAGGGGCTTGAATCTCCACTAACACCATACCAGGCACAGGGCAAACACAGAGTAAATGACTTTCAAATGATTCCATCAGGAAAGGAGACATCCCTTATTATCTTCTTTCTGCTCCACCTAGAACGCCACCAGCACTCTCTGAAAGTGGGCTCCCCCTCTGCCCACTGGGTTTAAGCAAAAACCTCTTTGCTGGTTGGAATCTCCCTATCCAACACAACATATGGGAGCAAAGCAAGGCTTCACAGACAGGAGCCAAGAAATCCCTGTCCAGTCAGCCTTTCGGTGGAGGTAGGCTGTATTTCAATACAAGCTAGACATGTATATAAACACATGGCAGCTTTCTGAACTCTGTCTCTCAACTATCTGGATTTTTCTATATCTAAGTTATATTTGTTCTTGATCAGCCTGGATATAGTATGCAAAGCTGCACTGAACTATCAACAACACTATTTGAGAGCAAGGACAGCAACAAGAGAAATGTCAAGGGGACAAAATCTTGTGTTTAATGGTGCCAAATGCCAAGAAGAAAATAATTCTACCAGGGCTTTGTCTCAAGGTTTTGCATAAAGATAATATGACCAAGACACATATAAAAGCAAAAGGCCCCAGGAGTTCTCAAAATATAGCTTAAATAAACATTTATGGAGCTAATGTATTTTGTCTTAACATTTAACATAAAATAACTATAAACAAGAGGAGAAATAATAAAAACTGTAATTAAAAGCAATTCAGTGGGGTATAAGTCTACATGATGCATATGAAATTTCATATTCTACTACCTCTCTGGATTTTACCCAAGAACACATTTTAAAAAGATAATGAAGAAGAAAAGGGAAAATTAATGCATCTAAAGGATTGGCCTTTGAGAGATAAAACTGAAGAATCCTCAGCAATTTGTGAGTACACAGGGATTAGACCCTTAGCTCTGCTGGTCTGGACAATGAATTCCAAATGTTTCTTTCATCTCTGATCTTGGGATTTTGTCAAGAGCCAGGTGTACAGCTTGTTTCTGGTTTTCTGGTCCTTATAGCAGAGGGAGCACTGCCCTCCCTCCATTTCGAGAAACTATGGAGACTTGAATCTCCCCATATAAGACCCACAGAGCCTTATAGATCCCATATAAGACCAGTTGGGAACAAGAGTTTGCTTATTGCCCTTTGCTCCTAATAACAGGGCTGCTGTTTGTGGCATACGAAGGGAATTTCAAATCTATGGCAGTCCAATCTACAGGGACTGAGGCAAATGTAGCTCCACTAGAAAGAGGATGGCTCTTCCCTGGTTGGCGTCCAGGTGAACAACTTGGCCTTGGGACCTCTTAGTATAAAGGCTCTGCCTTCCCTTTTCTGTTACTCAGAACCAAATGCAGTGCATATTCCACTTAGGAAGTGCCTCTGGCTCCTCTCAAAGATGTTTTCCCTGTAGGAAATGTTTGATGTCTTAAACACAAGATGGCACTATACCTTGCTGTATTGGAAGGGCTGTGGACCTGTGAATGAAGCAAGCTGGAGGGGGGTGGGGAGTGTAGACTGAAACTGAAATCCATTTGAATTTTATGTGAAAACTGAACATCATAAATACGTGGAGTTTTCTGAGGAACAAATAATTATTGAATCCTATATATTCAAAGTACTCAAAGTTTTCAGATCCTGGAAGTCTACCACAGCACACATTACTACCACTAAGCTGGGGTATTATCCCCGGCACCAACCTGCCTTGCTCTCCATAAATGTAACCTTTAACCTTATGCCTGACGCTCCAGAGTAACCTTCTTTTCAGAGCCAAGAACACCTCAGCTGGCAGTTTCAGGACCCTCCTGTGTTCATGAATAGCCAATCACATGTCTTGAAAGGGTAAGGGCCGAGATGACAGAAAAGATGAGGGGAGAAAAAGTTTGAAAAATAGGGTAAGATAAGTGAAGCGAAGAGAAGGAGGCAAAGTTGAGGTGAAAGATGGGATGTGTTGAAGTGAAAAAAGGGAAGGGAAAATACAACGAGGGAAATGAAGGGGAAAGAAAGAAGTCAAGGATAGAAAAAGGAGAACGGGGCAAAAGGGGGCACATGAGGACATACAGAAAAGGAGAAAAAGAAATAAGTAAAGACTGGGAGCACAAAAATAGGGGGAATGGGGAAAGAAAAAAGAAAAAATGAGAGAAAAAGCTCAGAGAGACGGAAGGGGGTCGGGGGAGGAGGCAAACTGGGAAGAGAGAAAGGCCAGGCGTCAGAGAGCTGGCTGGGTAGCTTGCATCCCCGGAAGCCAGTACAGAAATCGCCTCCGGTAGGATTCAGGGAAGAGAAGGGAGAGCATGTAAGTGGGGGGAAAGAGGGAAAGACAAGTGAAGTGAGAAGGAACAAAAACCGAGGGGAGTTTGACTGTGCTTCTTTGAGTTTTGTTTCAGCATTTATTGGTTATCCTAAAGTGTGCCCATGCTCAGACTCTGTTGCGGCAACTTTCTCTTTGCACACTCTCTCCCCTGAAACCAGGCTTTCTCTTCCCTCACCCCCACCCCCCCCAAAAAAAAGAGGCTTGTGGGGGAGGGCGGCGCTGTAAAGCTGTAACAAGAAAGACTCTCGAGGGCGGCGTCTCCCCTGTAGGGGGACCAGTCCGCGGTGGGATCAGGAATAATCTGCCCCCAAGCGGAACTCCTGAGCAGAGTGGCAAGGCGTCGGGCCCAGCGGTTCTTAGATTTCTGGCGGAGGATGCGCCCTGAGGGGTGAGAGAGCCTGAGGTGTGGCTCCGGACCCGACTGTGTCCTGAAGGGTGCGATCCTCCCTGTGCTTGCGAGGGCGTGGGCGCGTGGGTGCTGAGGAGCAGGGGGATTGGGGACAGGACCTAACCGGTTTAGGGCCGGCTCCTGCCGGGGAAGCTGGAGAGGTCTCCGCCGGCCGCCTGGATGTAATTTATATGCTGTCACGACCCCTTGCGGGCTCCCAGTTGTGCAGTCCTGTTCACTCAGTCTCTGGGCTCCTGCCACAGTTCAGCCGGCACCACTCTGGGGAGCCTGAAAGCGGGTGAGCCGAGGAGGGAGGGAGTAAAAGAGAAGAGAACGAGAAGGGCGCGCCCAGACTCTCCCTCTTCCCTGCTGTCCGCCCATCCTGCTGCCACAGGTCCACCCTGAGTCCCACTCACACTTTAGAAACTTGGTATGGCGCTGGGACTGCGTGTGGCACCTCGGGGCAGGCTGGGTGGCGGGGGGGTGGCGGGGGGGGGGTGGCGGGGAGCGGCCCGGGCCTCTAGCGGAGGAGGAGGTGGAGGAAGAAAAGGAAGTGAGCCCCGCGGATCCGTTCCGAGTTGTTTGTCCAGCTGTTTCTATTCGCACCCTGAACAACACAACCAGAAGGGGGCCGATCCAAGAAAGTGGTTAGCTTGAGGCGCTAATTTCCAACTCTTTCTTTGCAGCTTGCCTTTTCTAGACACCCTGGAGTCTCCTCCCGCCAACCCCCCACCAGACGCGCACCTGCCAGCTGCCAAGGACCTGGCAGGCCAGGCGGCCCCCAAGCATAAGAAGATGGCCCAGCCCAAGACCGACTGCCGCTCACCTGTCGGTCTCGACTGCTGCAATTGCTGCCTGGACCTCGCCCACCGGAGTGGGCTCCAGGGAGACAGTGGCGGGGAGAACCACCACCCAGGCAGCCCCACCGTGAGTAACTTTCGGCAGCTGCAGGAGAAGCTGGTCTTCGAGAACCTCAACACCGACAAGCTCAACAGCATAATGCGTCAGGATTCGCTAGAGCCTGTGCTGCGGGACCCCTGCTACCTGCTCAACGAGGGCATATGCAACCGCAAGATCGACCAGACCATGCTCTCCATCCTGCTCTTCTTCCACAGGTGAGTGGCTGGGAAGACAGGTGAGCATGAGTCCTGGCTCACACTAGCCTCTGCCCAGACTCTCACTTTTGATAAAAGGAGCTACCAGAAAGTTCACAAGGGGAACTGAGGAGGTCCAGCTCTCAGGCTGCTGTTACCAAACCCGAGGCTACCTGGGTTGAGGAGACTATTGGCAGGTACTAACTTTATTTTGAAGTGTGCCTGCAGAGGCTTTCATATGGAGGTGATGGAGCCTAGAATGTAGCCAGAACCCTAGATGGTTTGGGGGTAGCTGGTGGCACCCCTCCTCCAATGCATAATTTCCATTGCTACTTTAGAGTTTCTGCTGTGCGATGCTCTTGGGATCTAAATTCCACCCTTCCAAATAGCCCATATTTAAATATTCGAACTTTAATTGAAACTGCAGGGGCTTTGAAATTACTGAGTGGCCCCGAAGGACAGTGAGTGCAAGGAAAATGTCAAGACAAATTAAGAGGCTGGTGATATGGGGGGCAGGTGGGGAATAAGAAAAATTAGAGACCCTTGAGAATTTCTTGAGACTCTGGATGGAGAGCCATAGATCACAGCCTTCCATTTCCAATGATAGCTGAAAGCAGCCCCAGAGAGCATCCCAGGATGAAAGGGTAGACGAATCCCTGTCATCAGAGGTATTTATCGGAGTGTGGAGAGTGAGGGTCAGACTTTTTAGAAATCTTGCTGAAGGGCAGGGAAGGGAGAGAGGAGGGAAGAAACACAGTGGGAAGTCCCAAGGTGTCTGTAGTCCTCTAGTTTGAGACACTGATAAGAGCCAGTTTTGGGGGGCAACTGAGGCAATCTCAAAGCAGGGAAGGCAATTCCAGGACACCCAGCCACAGTGGGTTTGGTGTTTTTGAAGATATCATAACAGAGCACAGATATGTATGTGTGGTATGGGTTTTATTTTTTATCAATGACGCAGTTTATGTACATGAAAGAACCCCCCAGTGGGAGACCTGGATTGCATCAGGCTCACTGTGTGAGCCTAAGCAAGTCACCTGGCCTCTCTGGTCTCTAAGGTTCCTTCTAGTTCTGAGACTTCAGGGCAAGGGCAGGTGGTGTGCTCAGACACAGTAATAAGAAATTGTGAGCACCACAGAATATTTGAATAATTGGATGGCTTTTCAGTGAGGCACAAAGAGGAAATTTTAAAAGCAGTTGGCATAGGCAGGAACTTCCCCTCTTAGTTTCAGACCAGGTTTACCTCTGTCACACCAGTAGTTCTAAGAGGGGACAAGCAGGGCTGCCAACTTCGTTAGCATTTTCCACGTCATCAAAGACCTTCCTCGTCTATTATTTCAGTTTAGGCATCAATTTATTTCATTGTCTCAAATAAACTAAGCCACATTCCAACAGGTTTCTAGGGGATCTTCATTCCTGGTAAAAGATTACTATAAGTGTATTCAGATCACAGATGCTGCAAATCTGCTGAGCAAAAGCCATAACAGGCTCCTAATAATCCAGCTCAGCTAGGTAGGAGAGTGGCAATGGAGGAGACATCTGGAAAGAAGCTCCTGTCACATTAGCATTTTCAACTGATAAAGAAACTACCCCAAAATGGCCTTGATGATGTGTAAGAAGGGAGTTGTCCTCAGCTTGATACTAGGCTTGGGGCCTACAAGGGTTGGATCTAGGTGAGTGAGATGTGAGGCTGAATGCCCGAGATCAAAGTGTCTACTTGTGCCACACCTTGGGAGGCTTTCTGGTTATCTGGGTTTCTTGAATGGAAAGACCTACTTTGTCACCTAGTTCATTGGCACCTGTATTTTGGTGTTTCGTTCTTGGCAAAGCATTAAAATGATACAGGGTAAGGATGTGGGGCCTTGAGGGCATTGGTGGAAGGAATGGGGCAAAGTATTGAGAACATGGACCTGAATACCCTGCCTCTTGGGATCAGAACAACTCAGTGTCCTAAATATCTAAGCCATTCTGTAAGGCTGGGAAGCATGACAGGGTCCTGTGGTAACAACTTTACATTTCAAGCAGGACAAAGTATTCTCACATTTTCCTTGATTACTAGGACCTTAGAGATTGGGGATTCTGAATTTGGCTTAGGTTTTACCTAGAATCACATGCTCATTAGCAAAAGTAGGAGACTGTTATTGCTCGTCATGGAGCTTTTCCAATATCTGAGTTGGACAGTCTTCTCCTGAATGAAAATTTCCTCTTTCTTCATTTATTCCCTGGGTTTCTATCTTTATACTTCAGCCATCAGTTCTACTTCTATTACATTTAATAATTTTCTATTTCAAACTCCTGTTGGAATGTCTTTTTTCCCCTTTATTTGTCTACTTTCAAGACTACTACTTCTGGAGAAGCTCCCTGCCCCTCCTCCTACAGCCCATTTCCCTACTGGAAGGATTATTATATTCTTGGGAGGTAAGGGTGAGACAGCCTTGATTTCTGTCTGGTTCTTCTGCTTTGACCTGTCCCTTACTCCCAGAATAGCTGTTGGTGTCCTTGGAACACAAGAGAGTAAGTAATTTGAGGGTATGGTTGTATTTTACACTCGGTTTTTCCTGGGGTTTCTAGTTAAACAGCCAGTATGCAATAAAGGTTTTTTTGGTTAGACGACTGCTTAATTTTTAGTGTAACACTTGTAAAATGTAAAAATTTTACAACTTCAATGTAGTCTTGGAAAATCCTTATTAAGGTTTATATGTGATTTTTTTTGTTTTGAACCATATGTGTAACTCTAATAGCCTGGGAGAAGTCCTGATGGACAGTGCTGTACGTATACACACAAGGCAGTGGTAATGGGCATGTGGCTTGCTGGTATGTAAATGTTGTCTCTAAACTATTGGGAGGTGTGTTTTAAACACCAGCCCTTCAACCTTGTGTTAGGTAACTAATAACTGTGGTAGACTGATAGCTAACTATATCTGCATAATCTTATTTACTGTATATACAACCCATGAAATGGTTACTGTTATGCTCTTCTTTCATTTTATAACGAAGGAATTTGAAGCTTGGGAAAATTAAGTAACTTGCTTGATGCCTCAGAAGAGCAGAACGAAACTCCACCTAATATCAGTCAGACACTAAAGAATTGTCTTTATGACACTAAAGAATTAATTTTTTTCTTTTTTAAAAATTTTACTTATTTTAATTGTTCAAGTACAGTTTTCTGTCTTTTACTCCCATCCCAGCACACCCCCCAGTGCTTCCCACCTCCTTCCCATTTCCGCCCCCCTTAGTTTTTATCCATGTGTCCTATATACTTGTTCCTGTAAACCTTTCTTCCCCTTTTCTTCTGAAATTCCCTCCCTTCTTCCCTCTGGTCCCTGTCAGCCTGTTCTCTATTTCAGTATCTTTGGTTATATTTTGCTTGCTCGTTTGTTTTGTTGTTTAGGTCCCTGTTAAAGGTGGGATCATATGGTATTTGTCTTTCACCACCTGGCTTATTTCACTCAGCATAATGCTTTCCAGTTCCACCCATGCTATTGCAAATGGTAGGAGCTCCTTCTTTCTCTCTGCTGCATAGAATTCTGTTGTGTAAATGTTCCATACGTTTTGGATCCATTCATTTACTGATGGGCACCTAGGTTGCTTCCAGCACTTGACTATTGTAAATTGTGCTGTTATGAATATTGGGGTGCATAAGTTCTTTTGGATTGGTGTTTCAGGGTTCTTAGGATATAATCCTAGCAGAGGAATTTCTGGGTCAAAAGGCAGATCCATTTTAATTTTCTGAGAAAATTCCATACTGTTTTCCATAGTGGTTGTACCAGTCAACAACCCCACCAACAGTGAACTAGGGTCTCCTTTTCTCCACAACTTATCCAACATTTTTGTTTATTGCTTTGTTTATGATGGCCATTCTGACCGGTGTAAAATGGTATGTCATTGTGGTTTTAATTTGCAACTCTCTGATAGCTAGCAATACTGAGTATCTTTTCATGTGTCTCTGGACCCTCTGTGTGTCCTTGGAGAAGTGTCTGTTCAAGTCCTTTATCCACTTTTTAATTGGGTTGCTTGTCTTCTTAGAGTGGAGTTGAGTAAATTCTTTGTATATTTTAGAGATTAAACATTGGTCTGAAGTATCATTGGCTAATATGTTTTCCCATAGAATTGGTTCTCTTTTTATTTTAATACTGTTTTCTTTAGCCGTGCAGAAACTTTTCATTTTGATGAGCTCCAATTTGTTTATTCTTTCCTTTATGTCCCTTGTTCTAGGGGTCACATCAGTGAAAATATTGCTGCATGGAATCTGACATTTTCCTGCCCATGTTCTCCTCTAGGACTTTACTGGTGTCATGACTTATATTTAAATCTTTTATCCACCTTGAATTTATTTTTGTGTATGGTGTAAGTTGGTGCTCAAATTTCATTTTTTGCATGTAGCTGTGCAGCTCTCCCACACCATTTGTTGAAGAGGCAATTTTTACTCCATTTTATGTTGCTGCCCCCTTTGTTGAATATTAATTGACCATAGATACTTGGGTTTATTTCTTGGTTCTCTGTTCTGTTCCATTGGTCTATATGCCTGTTTTTATGCCAGTACCAGGCTTTTTTTATTACAGTGGCCTTGTAATTCAGTTTGGTATCAGGTATTGTGACCCATCCTACTTCGCTCTTCTTTCTCAAAATTGCAACAGATATTCTGCGTCATTTATAGCTCCATATACATTTTTGAAGTGTTTGTCCTGTCTGTGAAATATGCCATTGGTACTTTAATAGGCATTGCATTGAATCTGTACATTGGTTTGGGTAGTATGGACATTTTGATTATGTTAATTCTTCCAATCCACGAACACAGTATGCTTCCATTTGTTTCTGTCTTTCTTGATTTCTTTCTTCAGTGTTGTGTAGTTTTGTGAGTACAGGTCTTTTACCTCCTTGGTTAAGTTTATTCTTAGGTATTTTATTTTTCTTGTTGCTATATCAAATGGGATTTTTTTCTTAATTTCTGCTTCTGATGTTTCGTTGTTGCTATACAAAAATGCCTTTGATTTCTGGATATTGACTTTGTATCCTGCTGTTTTGCCAAATTCACTTATTAGGTAGAGCAGTTTTGGGGTAGAGTCTATAGGATTTTCCATGTACATTATCATGTCATCTGCAAACAGTGTCAGGTTTGTTTCCTCCTTTCCAATTTGGATGCATTTCATTTCCTTTTCTTGTCTGATTGCTGTGGCTAAAACTTTCAATACTATGTTGAATAGAAGTGGTAAAAATGGACAACCTTGTCTTATTCCTGATCTTAGTGGAAAAGGTTTTAGTTTTTGCCAGTGAGTATGATGTTGGCTGTAGGTCTCTCCTATTTGGTCTTTAGTATGTTGACTAGTGCTCCCTCTATTCCCACTTTGCCGAGTGTTTTTATCATAAATGGGTGCTGTACCTTATCAAATGCTTTTTCCTCATCTATTGATATGATCATGTGATTTTTGTTTTGTTTATGTGATGTATTACATTATATTTCTTTTTCTTTAAAGATTTTATTCATTTATTTTTAGAGAGAGGGGAAGGGAGGGAGAAAGAGAGGGAGAGAAACATTGATGTGTGAGAGATATATTGATCAGTTGTCTCTTGCATGCAACCATCTAGGGACCTGGCCTGCAACCCAGGCATGTGCCCTGACTGGGAATTGAACTGGTGATGTTTTACTTCACAGGCCTGCACTCAGTCCACTGAGCCACACCAGCTAGGGATGGCTGGATAATATTTCAGAGAGAGAGAGAGAGAGTGTGTATGTGTGTGTGTATCACATTTTGTTTATCCATTCATCTATCTGTGGACACTTAGGTTATTTCCATCTATTGGCTTTTTTGAAGAATGCTGCTATTGGTGTACTGTTATCTTTCTGAGTCTCTTCTTTCAAATCTCTGGGGTTTCTGCACTAGTGGAGTTTGCTCAGCACCTTCTCTTCAACCCAATTTTGTGGTCTTCTACTCAGAGTTCAGTTCATACAAATGTAGCAACTCTCATGAAATGACAAAACATTTCTTTCTTTGGGAGAATGCTCCTTACTTAGCTGCTAATGCTGGTGATGATGATGATGAAAAGAAAGCTAAGAAGTTTAATAAAGTGATGGAAATACAAGTTTTACAGGGGAAATGATATGCTTTCTGGATGCTCATGAACAAGGGACTGGCAAAAGTTTTAGTTTCTCTCATGAATGGCCAGAGTCTACCCTGGTTTACTTCCCAGGTTTTACTTTTTAAAAAACTACCATGTGACATATTTTCTTGTAAATACTTTGTATGGCTTTGTTTATCAGAACTTTGTTCCAGGTGACAACTCACAGGGAGTAGGGTTCTCTGGAAATAAGCTGTAGGAAAGACAGGTTTGGAGAAAAAAGGTAGAAAGATGAGGCCAGAACCCATGAAAGGCCTGCTATAGTATGGGTCTCTGGATGGCATGAGAACTCAAGAGGTCTGGATGGAAGGTTCATGTTGGTAAAGAAAGTTGGCAAGAATAGAGCATGAATTTTACCTATTTCTCCAGTTTTCCAGGAGTGGACCCATGTAAATCCACACCTCAGAAAATAAGTCTTTCCATGGTGACCTTATTTTCACTCCCTGCCTGAAGAGAAGGTTAGCACTCCTGCCTATCTTTGCACTTCCAGATAAACAAGTTCTCAATTCCAGGTAGAGTGTTTGCTCCTTTCCAGAAGGCCCTGAAGGCAAGATAGTCTGGATAAATGGAGATAGGTGTATCTGACCAAAGCTGCCAGGGCTTCTGGGTCCCCTGAGTGATGGAGTCCAGTACAACACTTGACTCCACCTTGTGGGCTTTTTAAGAGGAATGAAGTTGGTTGTGTCTGCACCTGGTGGTGGCCGTTGCACTGTATTTGTTCATCGCAATTCTGTCCCTACCTGAACTTTCTCCTCTTATGTAAGATGTCCCTCAAGATAACTACTAAGCCATAATCTGCCATGGCTTGCTGGGTTTACATAACAAAGTGGTTAGTGTCATGCAGTATCACTTCTTGAGCCCAAGCAAAACCAATATGCTGAGTGGGACTGAAGCATGGGCACATTTGGTAGGGTACCCTGTGTGCCTTAGTGCACTAAAGGGAGAGCTTCCCTGACTACAGGGGTCAGAAGGACAAATTTTCCCTTTTAGATGAAGAGAGCAATAATGTCCCAGGACATGTTGTGCTGTCTCAGTATTTGCAATAATGGGACAAAGGTTAGGACAGCGTTGGCACAGCAGGCCCTCCTTAGAACCCTTCATGTAATGGGAATCTCATGAAGGTCAGAAGGCTAGATTCCAGCCTCAAAGCAGGTTAGATAAGGAGTAGGGCAGGGGAAATAGCTTATGGAGGCCATTGTCAACCTAGCATAGCTAAATAAAGAGTCAGAGTGGGGATGAAATGGGGGTATATGAGAGTGGAAAGCAAGCTTTCCCAATGCTACTCCATGCAAGAGAGAAATCTTATCAACTGGCAGGGAAGATTCACTTCTATCTTCTGGATGTGAATCCCTACCCCTAAGTAGCTATTGCTCTTTTGGTAACAGTGTAAGAAGTGTGAAATTGCACAGGAGACTGAATGGGAAGCTTCCTATTTGTGCCGCACTAGCCCAAGGGAAGGAAACAAGAGGTGGAAGCTTGTTTGGTCAGTGATATCCCAGGCACTCTGTCAGCCTTCCTCCCCTGGGAGCTTATTTCCTCAAATAGGCCCAGCCTGAAATCAGGCCCCTGCCTGTGGACGGAACCTCACAGGAACCTTCCCCATCCTTCCTTGAAGGAAAAATTTACTCACGAAATAGCTTTGGGTATTCAACTGGCTTCCTCTTGTCTACTCTTCTAGAGAGATGGAGAGAAGCTGCTCACAGTTTAGGGTTCTGGTTCAGATTCCCACTGACCTCTCTAGGCCAGTGATTGGCTACAGCTCTCCCTGAGGAAAAAGGGGATGAGAATGGAGAGGAAGGGAACTGGTTCTAGTGTCTCCTTCCTGGCTTACACCCTTCTGTCCCCCCCCCACACCTCCCATTTAGTCTCACTCACAGACTAGGATGGTCCTGGGCCAGTCAAAGGGCCCTGACGCATATCTTATATTTTGCCTTATGTAACAGAGATAAGTTACTGAGGAACCAAACTTATGCTTGCTCAGTGGCAGGCCTCCCTGAGGCCAGGCATTCAGAAGCCTACTGGGGATCTAAGTCGAGCTCATCATACTCCCAAAAGAAAAGCCTGCTTCCCCTAGGCCAGGCCAATAGTCTGCTCAGAGGCAGGTACCAGGCTGCAAAGGTGATCCTCCAGAACTCCCATACTCAGCAGCAAATTTTAGCAAGCAAGCTTAGTGTGGTTTAGGGTGTGGTGGGGGAAAGAGGGAAACATGTAGTATCCTGCTGTTACCTGATAGTGAACTGCTGAAAGGATAGCCTGGTGCATTTGTTCTGGAGGGGCCCCAGAACAAATCTCAGCAATCCCTCTTTTTTTTGTATCTGCTTGTTGGTTCAAGGATTGTTCTGGGGACTCCAAGTAGAAGGGTTACCAAAAGCTGGAGGAACTATTTATTTTTTTTTAATTTTTAAAATATTTTTTAAATTTTATTGATTATGCCATTACATTTGTTCTATTTCCCCCTTCATTCCCTTCCACCCTGCACACTCCTCCCCCACCATCCCCCCCTTTAGTTCATGACCATGTGTCTCAAGTTCTTTACATTCTATATTTCCCCTACTATTCTTACCCTCTCCCCTATCTATTTTCTATCTACTGTCTATGCTACTTATTTTCTGTACCTTCTCCCCCTTCTCTTTCTCCCACTCCCCTGTTGCTAACCCTTCATATGATCTTCATTTCTATGGTTCACTCCTGATCTAGCTGTATTTAAAGGAAGGCCCTAAAAGAGGCAATTCCCAATCCATTCTCCATCAAGTCTTTAAGTCTCCACGCTGGCCTGAATTCACAGTGATTCTCAGCTCTCTTCCTGGCCTATTCAGTAAATTACATTACTGACATGGTACAACTGAGACCCCCTTGAAGTCGGCTGGCTGGATTCTATGACATCTTTTTCTAGTTAGCTCATTTGAATCTCTGCAACACAGAATAGATTCATCAATCTACTATTCCATTGGCTCAAAGTTTAGGTCCTCTTCTTCTCTTCCCTTGTCTTTAACTAGCTCTTCCCATTGCGTCACCAGTGAGTAAATGGCTCACCAGCTGAAGGTAGTTGGGGACACTTCTATCCAGTTAGAGAAATTTTGAGAAAGAAACAAGGAAATAAAAAAGGTGGTGTGGAAGCAACTAGCAGGTGTGGTTGCATCCAAAAAGTTCAGACATACAAACCCTCAAAAAAGTTCAAGACTACCCTCTCAGGGCTCAGGAGAGCTGGGCACCCCAAGTTCCCTAGATCACAGCCAGAATCCAGTTAAGATTGGCTGGCCTGAGGTGGAGGTGCAGAATTTCCCTTTCTTGAGACCCCTCTCAGGCTTCAAGCCTCTTGCTTCTCCCCATCCTCCCTGCCCCTTCAGTTCACAGTCAGTGGCAGTAAAGAGAGAGAGAGAGAGAGAGAGAGAGAGAGAGAGAGAGAGAAGAAACAAAGAAAAAAGAGTAAGAAACAAAAACCCTGCTCAGTTTTAAAGCAACATATTCTTCTACCTAGGTACACAACAAACTAATGATGGCATCATCTCCTCATTCAGCTTTGTACTAAACAACCAAGCACTTCAATGAATCAGTCTATCATTTATTAACCAAGGCCCTGCTATTTATTGAGTTCCTACCACAGATTTACTGAATCCCTCTGTGCTAACCACAGTAGAGGATGTTGGAGGTGGCAGATGCTAAGATTGGGGTGTGGGAAGCTGAGAGTGTAGCTGGGGGAGTGGAGCAGCTGTACCCAACACAGGTAGGGAACAAAGCAGTCCCACTGAAACTCATGTTCCCTGAGAGAAAGGCTGCTTATGGCACCCTGGGTCTACAGATCTAGAGTTTGGACAACACCAAGCAAACTAGGAAGGGAGAGTCTCTTTATGGGGGCAGATTCCAACAGGACCTTATTGAATAGGCTGGCTTTGGCACTATGGGAAGAAGCTACATGCTTTCTAGTTGGGAGAGGGAAAAAGAACCTTGCTAGTCTAGCTGAGCTAATAGGTAGGAAGGGGCTAGCCTGGGGTGGGGAAAGTGAAGAGAACTTTTCATTTTTCCTGGGCTAGAACCCAGAATCACCAAGCTTCAGGGATGAGAAAAAGGCCCGCATTGGCCCACTTCTCATTGCCCCACTCTGACTCAGGGAGAGCAGGCCTCTAGCAGTCTCTCAGAGACCTGAGCTAGCCTTTGGTGAGTTGAGGCCTTTGGGGCTTGGGAGAAGGGAGGTACTTCTCTTTATTGCCTGGAGAAAGCCTAGTGGAACCAGGAGGGTTGAACTTGCTAGTGCAGTCAAGGGTGGGCACCAGAGGAGTCTGGGGACTGTGGCTTTATATCTGTGCACTTCTGGCCTCATTCTCCACCAGGACTCTTCTGAAGTGGGTAACAGACCCAAAGGGGTGTCAGGGTGCTCCCATGAGAACATATATACCACTCACCCAAGTCTCTCTGGAAAAAGTTGCTGGTGGACACACAGGGTATCCTTTTAGCCCTGTTTGCACATTGGTCAAACCCTTCTTTCCCAGATAACCATAAATGAAGGCCCTAGGGTAGGGCTGAACAAAGAGGGAAACCTCAAGAAGACAGGAAAGGAGAGGAAGCTGGTGTAGCAAAAGGAATCAGCTTCAGGTCACCTTCAGGAAGAAGGGTGCTGCTTATGGTCAGCACTTCACCCTGGCTTTCTGGGGCCCTGTCCCCCAAGTAGTGTCCTGGGCATCTGTGCCAACACCCTTTTACACCAGTGTTCTGGAGAATTCACACTTTAAATTCATGAACATGTTCAGTCAGCAACAAATATTTCTTGCATACCTTCTATGCACCAGGCTCAGTGTTAGGCACTGGGAATAGAATGGGGAACAGCCATTATGGAATAGCCAGTGTAGTGAGGGAGATGGACATTAACCACATAGTCAGTCACACTAATGAATGATAATTTCAAATTAAGTGCCAAGAGAGAAAAGGAATAAGCTTCTGTCAGAGAATATAACAAAGTATCAGACAAGCCTTCCTGAAGAAGTGATGCTGGAGCTAAAGAAGTGAATCTCTAATGCTGAAATTCTAATAATCAGATCAACGCCAAAGGAGACATTTTTAGAATGGGGACTTTCAAAGAAACCCCTGAAGTCCTACCATGTAGGTAACTGCTTGCACTCCTAGAAATAGATTTATGGCCAGCAGGTCCAAAAGGAGAGGACTGACAATATTCTGACCAGAGGAAGAAATGAGTTTGAAGCCCATGGAGCAACTAGTACTTAATATCATCCTTTGCTAAAAATAGTCCATGACAATATAGAAATGTTTAAAGGCTGTCCCTGGGGATTGGTGATAAAGTGGGTATTGCCTGTGTGGAGGAGAATTTGTTTTTCTAAATTATTTACTGTAAAGAAAAAAAGGGGAGGGTCGTCTGGATTTTTTTCCCTTTGTAGGCCTCCTTCTGAGTTATGAATGCTTCTCATTGTACCAAGGCAGTGGGGCACAGAGCTTCAAGCTGCACTACTTTCTGGTGCCCGAGGTATAAATTTTCTGGCCTGAAAATGTCAGATATTTGTCTGAAAAACAGCCTGAATGCGGAAGAGGAGAGTCTACACCTCTTAAGAAGGGCAAAGAAATTGATCGAGGGTCTCTGAAGAGCTTTCCTTTGAGAGAGATGGCCCCACCACAATGACAAGGCAAGTAACAGCTGAGAGCTCAGTGTGATCCAAGGGAGTCTGATTATAAAGGGTCCAGATAAGGCTTATGAGACTTCATAAGCCAGTAGAAGGTAAACCTGGGACTTCAGTAGACTATAGGAATTAAGATGATTGATCTAAAAGGAGTTTAAGGGTGGAGTGGAGGGTGGTAGAGAGAGAAAAGAGGTTGATCTAAAAATATAAGAAAAGTCACAACTCAGAGACGGTGACTAGCTGTTTCCAAACCACTGACTAGGGACAGAACAAGAGGAAACAAGCTTCTACTGTAACATGAAGAATTGAGATTAGATAGCAGAAAGCACTTCCTGACTACAAGCATTCAGAAAAGTTAGATGAAATTACCATGGGATGTTATATTAATTAAAAAATATGTGGATGGTGGTGACAGTAACAATAAAGAACTGGATGAAAGCGTGAAGTCTGGTTATAAGGACCATGGACAGAAGGGAACAGACAGGTGGGGAAAGCAAAGGAGTCAGAAGCAGGTGCTTATAAGGAAAAGGAAAATGAATGTGTGATAGATGAAAGTATTTTCATGAAAATAGTTTTAAAATAAAAATATCTATAAAATTTCCATTGGAGATCACTCATTAAAATGAACATACTCTCCTGAGATTAAAATAGTATGGGGGACTAGACCAAAGAGCTGTTAGAGTCGATTCTCGCATCTTCAGCCTTCTAATTTTCTAGCTAAATTAGTCTCAGTGGAGCACCCATCCTTCATAATCTAACAATTTTAGAGAACACCCATAGTGGGGCACTGGAGTAAGACTGCCCACCCCAGCTATTTGTGGAAGAAGATGATTTCTTCTTACATGAGCACAACAAAGATTAGACACAGGGGCTACAGTGGCAACCAAAAAACTAGGCAGGATCCTGCAGCAGGAAATGTAAAATATAGTGGTGGAGGCAGACATCATATAAGAATTACACAAATAACCATATCATTGCAATTAATCATAGTGAAGGAAAAAGTTCAGCACACTAGAAGCTAAGGGAGCTTCTCTGAGGGTTGGAAAAATCTACAAAAACATCTTGTTAAAACTTGACTACAAATTCATCTTGCTAAAACATGAATCTACAAATTCATCTTGCTAAAACTTTGGGCACTGCATATGACCGTCTCTGAGGAATTCTTACCCCAAATCAGTAGCAAGTTAAGGCAAAACAAAGCCAATCACTGCTAATGCACAAAGATACGAATTTTGAAGCTCTTCCAGTTCACTGAGCCCCTCGCTTAGGAACAAGCCACCAAGGAAATTTTCTTATTGCCAAGATCAAGCAGTTTTATTAAGGCAGTGTGATTCTCTAAGGGCCATAATAACCTATCAGCTGAAAATCAAAATCAGGAAGATTTTGAAGAGCTCATCACTTGCTACGTGAACAGGATGAAGGTTAGTGAAGAGAATAAAGAACTGATGTGCTGAGCCCTGGCTGGTGTAGCTCAATGGATTGAACGTGGGCCTGTGAACCACAGGATTGCGGTTCAATTCCCAGTCTGGGCACATGCCTGGGTTGCAGGCCAGTTGCCAGCAGGGGACACACGAGAGGCAACCATACATTGATATTTCTCTCCCTCTCTCCTTCCCTTCCCCTCTAAAGATAAATAAATAAAATCTTTGTAAAAAGTCAATAAGACAATTATAAAAAAAGAACTGATGTGCTGAAAATTATACTTGAAACTGGCTCCTAGAAATGACCATGTCTCCAAAATCTATGTCTTCAGTCTCCTATTCAAAGGAGACATCACTTGAATATTCTAATATTAGCTGCAAGGTGAGCCCAGGGCTGTTGACTCTTGGGAAACTAGGATCCTAGAGCAGGAGGGGCAGTACTAGCCCCTTTGAGGGAGCTGGGATGGGCTTCTGTGCACTTGAAAGGGGCCTCTGAGAAACAGAGATTAGCCACTGTGTGCTCATAAAGCACAGGGGCTTTGTATCTGATAGACTGCCATCAACAGACTCTAACTTGGCTAGTGACAACTTCTCTGGACCTCACCTGCTTCTTCTAGAAAATAGAAGTGTAGTTGAGAAGGTTAAATGAGAGAATGCTCCCAGGAAGCACTGGATCAAGTGAAGCTTTCTTATCATTAGGCAAGTCATATGCTAACAAGAACAAACCTTCCCTGACTTGCCTTGCCTCCCTTTGTCACCAGTCTCCCTCACCAACCCCTCCCATTGCACTGTCAATAACACACCCTTTCCTACTCAGAGCCAGCTAACACTTGCAACCCAGTCTCACAAGCTCTCTCCCTGTCAAGGCTTGCTCTCTGAACTTTCTTCATTCACAATCAGGCATAAATGACTGAGGTTTTTCTCTGGCATGGGGAAGGGAGAGCTGCCAGGAGCTTTGACATTTTTACCAGAGTTCAAAACTTACAGAAGCACACTGTCACCATACTGGCATAGCTACCAAATGGAGAAGGATTCCAGAGCCTAGTGATGATAGTAAGGACTGCCTCTTCAAGACTGAACTTTCCCCCTTCCCAGGGTTGCCTGTTGGCACCTTCTGCCTGCACATGCATCTTAGAGACACAGAAGCTCAGAACTCATAGGGTTTTCATGGGCATTTGGTCTGACCTCCTCCAGCTACAGATGAGGAAACTGAAGCCCAGAGTGGGGTAGGTAACTGCCCCAAACCAAACAGCCAATTAGTGACCAGCAGAAAAGAGAAACCATATCTCCTGATTCTCTGATCCAATGGTCTTCTGACTTCTTGTCCCTAGATGGCTGTGCACATCCCATCCCAGTAGGTACACAAGCTCTCCATGCCAGGAGACCAGCTTTAGATCCATCTGATGCCAAAAACTGTGGGTTTTTTATTTGGTTTTATTTAATGGAATTGACCATTGGTTTGGGTGTTATAAAGCCTCAGCCCTGGAATCTTGCTTCTGCTCAGGTTGGAGCTGCATGCCAGTCACAGTCATGAAAGGGGGACAGAAAGGCCTGCTGTTCGGGTTGGAAAAGAAATCAGTTGCTGAAACATTGGTCTTTTTGTAAGCTCCAACGACAGGGGCAGGCTGGCAGAGCTACTGTCTAAGCTCCCCCAGAGGATCCAGCCCTCCCCATCAGTCTGGGAGTTAGTTTAGGAAGCTGGCCCAGCCTTAGCAGAAGATCTGGAGGGTAGCACTTGCCCCAGGAGCTCCAGCCTTCTCTCAGAGTCTGAGAGCCCCCAGGGCACTCAGAGTCGGGAACTTCCTCCCTCCTTCACAACCAAGGCTGGCCACAAGGCTATCGGAGCACTTTTTCTTCCTAGCCTGGGAAAGAGTTTTCAGTTGTTCCCATCCTAGCCTGGCAGCTACAGAGATAGAACTAGAGAGACAGAGACAGAGAGAAAGAGAAGGGAACTGACCCCAGTCAGACAATCAAGGCTTCCCTGGGCAGCAGTGAGATGAAGGGGGAAAGGCTAAAGGAGTCCTAGCTTGTGGAGGAGCTCCAGCTTGGGGAGGACTTTGAACTCATAGAGGAAGCACAGTCCCTGGAGGAGCTACAGCTTGAGGTGGTGGAAAGTGGGTCAGATTTGGATCCAGAAGATCTGGGTTCTAGTCCTGACTTTGCCAACACTCATGCTTGAGCTTAAGTAAGTAACCCCCTGTACTTCTATGGACTGCTATCCCTACTAACAAGATGGGGGAGGCGAGAGACAAGATGGTCTTTAGGGTTTCTTCCAACTAGATATTCTGGAACACCATGGCTCTAAAATCTTGATATGTGTGTACAGGATGTATGGACACTTGAATAATTCATTGAACCTCTGAATGTTAGAATGATGGGATGGGATAGATGAGGTTCACATGAACAAGAAAAGAAGAAGGTGGTAAATGTTAAGAGTTATTACCTCAAGGGGGAGTCCAGGCTGAATAGAACATTAGAGATGATTTTCAGAAGTCAATAATGATGGGATTGAAATGAGTTAGTAATGATAACCAGGGGTGTGGTCAATGTGTAGTTGCTAATGATACTCTCAACCAAATATCTCCCAGTGGCCCTTTCAGCCCCAAAACTCAAGTATGCAACCCAGAATCACTTCTTGAGTTCTTCGTGTGTCTTTGCATAAATTCTCAGTTGAATTAGGAATATTTTCAGGTCTTGGATGTTCACATTCAGATCTAAAACAGAGCCTAAGAAGAGAGGTGAGACTGGCACCTTGGTAAACCCCTACTTTCATCAGAGTTCAATGGCTGCTATATATAGCTACTCTCTTCCATTAATGCACAGAGGAGCTACCAAAAACCAGTCTGTTTGGCGAGTGTTGGTGTTTAGTACTGTTAGTGTTTCACTGTATTCTGATTTCTTCAAAGTTGGTCATCCCTCTCTCGTTTATATGGTCAGAGTCTGTAAACCATAGTAAGTGGCACTGTAGTAAGCAGAAAGTTCCTTGCTGGCCCAAGCATAAGAGCTCAGGGCTCCCTAAATGGCCAGCCATTTCCAATGTCCTCTGCCAGCCATGTACCCACCAATATCTCTGCTGCTGTGGACTCTGTGTTGGGGATAGTGAATAGAACAGGAACCACCCCCACCTGTTGAGGCACCTGTACACTTACTGGCCTAGCACCCTTACCTTCAGTATCACACACTTTGCTTTCTCCCTGCTAGCCCTCCTTCTTGTCTCAGTTTGTTCTATAATCATTTCTTACCCGTAAGTTAATCAATTACAGATCCCTCAGATTGAAAAGGATCTTAAAGTACCTGCAGGGAATAGGGCTGCACAATGTAGAGCCCTTGTGATCCTCCTTGGCTCTTTAGAGACTGCTGCAGGGGAGAAGAGAGGAGAAAGTTTAGAGGAAGACGGAAGGGAGGGAGGGAGGGAGGGAGGGAGGGAGGGAGGGAGGAAGGAAGGAAGGAAGGAAGGAAGGAAGGAAGGAAGGAAGGAAGGAAGGAAGGAAGGAAGGAAGGAAGGAAGGAGATAGATTGTTCCACTGCTCTCATCGAATGGAGGTTTACACCTCCAAACAAACAAGATCACAAATAAGAATATACAGTGTTCTGCTTGCTTAAGCAACACATATACTGATGTTTACAAGGTCTGTGTCTGCACATGGCATGTTTTTTTCATCATCAGAGGGTTTTCAATCTGGGCACCCTGAACCAGAAGGCATCTACCCACAGATGGTGAAAATTAAGGGGCTCTGGGAACCCTGGAAACTGAGTTAACAGAGCTCCTAGCCTCATTCCTGCATCCCTCAGAGAACTTCTCCTCTAAGGACTTCATATCCAGAGACCCTGAGAGTATCCAGCTTGGATTGGAAAGGAGGGGGAGCAATGAGGGATGGTTATCTGTTTAATAACAATAAAAATCTGTAATCTACTGAAAACCTTCACTCTCCAACTGAAATAGGAATCTCTTGGAAAACATCCCCAGGGGTGGACATGCCCACTTGGCTTGAAGGCATCTGTGCAGAAGCTGACTCCCTTATTTGTCAACCTTGATAGATAGTCGGTGCTTGGGTTTAGCATTTCTCTCTCTCTCTCTCTCTCTCTCTCTCTCTCTCACACACACACACACACACACACACACATATACACACACACCTTTCAGCCTGGCAGAGTGCTTTGTCTCCACCCTCATGTTCTTGCTGTGAACCTCCTTTGTCTCCTGACCACCTAGGAAGCAGGATCAGGGATTCACTGGCTTCCCAGGGAACATGGTGTTCCAGCTAGAGGACCCACATGCTCCTGGCTCCCCTAGTTGCAGGTTGCTCACTGGGGCCTGTGTGAGCTCTAGACTACTGATGTGGGCTTGGGCTACTTCAGCCTAAGCAACCCTTGAGGCCAAGGCAGAGGAAGTCCACTCCACAGAGGGCACTGTCCAAGTTAAGTGAGGTCTAGTGTGGAATTCTCAGCAGGGGAAATAGCTCAAGGGAAGGAGCACTTGACCTAAAATAAAGGGCCTGTGTTCTATTATAAACACTAGCCTTGGCTGTGGCTGGCACCTGAAAAGAGGAAAATAATAAGGGCAAGGGCCCTAGCCCTGAGAGGAAGGTGAGGGAGGCAAGCTCATGATGGCGTCCTGGCCATTCAGGCGGTCTAAAACCCTGCCCACTTTACATTGGAGAAGAAATAAAACTGTGCTTGTTGGCAGTGGTGACCATCTGTATGCACTATAGAGAGACCACTGTTTCCCTAGCCCAGCAAACATATGCTGGTGGTGTGCATGATAATTTTATGTGGTAGGTGGACCAACTTTCTTTTTCTATTTTTATAGTTATTTATTTATTTAACATGTATTCAGGGGAGAATATATCTAATATATACACCCTATGATTTCAAAAATATTTCCAAGGTGGAAGCATTTTTAAAAATTGAATCTGCTTAAGGTAATTTTAGAGAAAATATGAAATAAATAACAATAGCAGTGGTGCTCAAATATGGCCAAAATCTTGACAGTGGTAGACAAATTGCTGTATTTGGGGTCATATACCGCACTGTCAAAGGAGGTGGGAAAGAGAAACCAGAGGGACATAGAAGCCATACAATATGGTTTGAGATTATCATGTCCATGTATACCTAGCTTGAAGACCTTCTCTGACAACCCTATTCCAAGTATAAAAACACCCTGCTATTTTTATATCTGCTGTGTCCTGCTCTGCCCCGTGACACTCAACACTCCAGATTAGCAGCAGGCTTTTCCCTTACTCCAGATTACTGTCTCTGTCACACACCGGCACATACGGGGAAGCGGCCACTAGAAGGTCGTTGAAGTTGTTCTCATCAGCTTTCATGGATGTCTTCTCAGCATTGTTCATGGGCATATTCGACTCAAATGTAAGGAAGTATTTCCAGAAGTATGTCAAAGAGGTTACAATCTTTTTCTGAATGCACAAAGCCACAGTAGGACAGGATATGTGTCATTTCAGCAATTTCACATGAACTTGGGTTGATTTCCAGACAGACTCAGACAAGATTTGGTAGGAAATTTGTATAAAATCAAACTGGACAAAAGGGTTCCCACTTCTGATGGGAGTTTGTGATTGGCTCTTTGCTCTACTTCCCCCTTCCATTGCTCTGAGATAAGGAACATGATTTTTAGTCCTGCTTCCTTCCAGAGCTCACTTTGTGGATTGTGATGGTGAGCCCTGAAGGGAAGTAGAGAGGTGAGAAAGGTATGGTCTTCTGTCTTTTGGCTGGCTTGTACCTCAGGAGCCTTACGTGACTTTCCCATGTTGTCTTGTCCCTGCAATTATCTTTAGCAAAATAATCCAGAGAGACAGCTAGGCTTCAAACACCTCTAAGAAAGGAAATACCACAATGTCTTTGGTTGTAGAGTTTAGTGTTTAACAACCTTTGCTGTCTGAGAATGTTCCTTGTAAATTCTGTCCTCCAGTCTTCCTCTACACCACTTAATATGCTTAAATGGTAGTTATGTTGTCTCTTGTCAGCCTTATTTTCCAAATTGGCTAAATCTATTTAAAAAATAAAAAGGCATTGAACAAGCTTGTATTTTTCTCCACCCTTTAGACAGTTTGCAAATTCTCCACCAGAGATTTCATACTGTCCTCTGTAGCAGCTGAGAGTGTAGCAGACACATCTTTGCCTTTAGCCAACCACCCCAATCTCTCCTCGGACCAGTGACACACATTTGCAAGATGGCAGGTTAGGAAAGGAGCAAAATTAACTGAACCTCAGAAAACCCAATTGCCTGCCCTAACACCCTGAGCTAGCTGTCCCATAGGAAAGTGGGGTAGTGTAGGGTTTCATTAGTGGCTGGTGGCCATGGAATAGAGAAGGAAAATGATCTCATAGTTCCTACATGCCTTTTTTCCTATTTAGAGCACCTAGGATCATGCTCGTTCTTTGATACTAAATTGTGTGCTAACATTTCACTGTAGCCTCTGTCTTTAGCTGGCCTACCCACCCACATAACTCCATTATTGTATCTAGGTGGAAGTACATTTTGATTATTATTATATTCATTATTCACTTTGTGGAGTTTTCATAGCAGTCACTAAATCACAGGTTCCCCCCACCATTCTATCTAGTCTCTGGGTAGTGTCAGGCATGCAAAGCCACCTTGACACCAATCCAAGTTGAGCATAAAAGAAAGAATATTCTTGAAAAAATAAATTGTTCACTCACACACTGATTCCAAATACAATCATAGTTGAATTTCAGATGCTGAGGTAACATTGGACATATTTCATGGGTAATTCCAAATAGAAGATAATATGAAAAATTGCATGTAACTCTTTGAAACTGCACTATGGTTCTAATTTTTTTAGTAGTTTTGCCTTTCTACTTTGGGCTCATATGAAAATGAGCTTGCATCTGTTGTGTACACAGAAACTAGGAGGAAAAACAAGATGCACAGAGAAGCTAAGATGAGACCAAGCATTTCCAGAGACACTTCACAAGTGGAAAAGCCAAGCAGAAATACCTGAGATTTGGTTTTCAGACATATACAAGTCTTTCCTGTGTGTCTTTTGAAATGTGTCATATGCTTGTTTATGCCATGGATTTGTCCGGGAAGGTCTAAGGGGCCTTTCCACTGGTACCTAGCTTGACTGCAGAGACACAAGGTCAAGGAATTAACAGTAAGTCATAGTTCCCTTCTCCCTCATCATCATAGCTTGATGGCAGTATCACTGTGCCTGGTCTGGACATCTGATCTATGCAAGTCTGAAGGAGGTGGTGCAGTTTGTCTGAGGAAAATCACATCTGAGACAGGAAGGGGCACAGCAGCATCTTCAGCCAAGGACTTATGTATCTGTCATGAGAGGGAAGTGTGAGCTGACAAGTAACTCCCAGAAATGCAAGAATTGGAAGAGACAGCCCTGCTACCTTTCACAGTCAGTAGTGTATTCATTTGGAATCTGCTACCTCAGGAGGCTGGCAACTAAGCCCTTCTTCCCTTCCTTGAGTCCATTCTCTCTCCTCACTCACTTCTTTCCTTACTGGCTCCTTTCTGGCTCAGTGAACACTTAAGAAAACAGAGCAGAGCTGGCCAGGTGCACCCTGCCAGGAGCCAAGCTGTAGGTGGAAGAAGGAAAGAAGAGGCTTGCTTTTTGCCTGGCAGTTAGAGGCCAAGGGGACAGGCCCCAGACTGTTGAGCTAGCTGCAGCAGCTTGCAGCTGATGCCATGTCTCCATTGTGGTACTATGGTAGCCTGGGTGTATGGGATTCCTCCAGTCCAGACAGCTCACAAAGTCCAGGGAATTCACTCAGTCAGACTCTACCTATACTTAATTCTTGCTATCTTTGTGAATTGATTTTTATATTTTTTGCCTGCCAGGCATATTTTGGCTATGGGCCCTCTGCTGGGCCTAGGACTGTATTTGTTCCACATCCCTTTCCCTACTGTAAGGTTTCCAGACCCACTCCCTTGGCATCTTCATGAGTCTTTCATGGTTGTGGTATCTCTGGTAACTCTAAACTGGGTAGCAGTGCTCCATACTTAGGGCTGTAGTTGTCCAGATGGCTGGCTTCAAACCTCTTCTAGTGCAAAGGGACCCAGCTGCAAGGTTCAACCTAGCTGTCTTTGGGAGCACCCACTCCACTCAGGTCTGTGCCTGGCATCAGTGGAGACACACTCCTGACCTCCGGGTGCAGCTCTTTGTACACTCCTTTTCTATTGTTTGTTTCCAGGCAGGGGCTTGGCCAAGGGAGCAAATTCCACCCTCACCTCCCATGACAAAGAACTAAGGACTGTTTTCATGCTCCTCTTCTTATGAAGCAAGGGGTAAGCCATGGTAGGTTTTGAAGCCCTGTAGGGAAGGTGAGTGGCACCCTCACTCCAGACCTCATTCCTCCTCAACCTGTACTACAGGGACCCTCGTGGTCTCTGCACTAAGTAGGAGGAGATGAGTATGAATTCTGAGGAAATGCCTCAGTCTAGAGAGGAGATGGAATATCCCTTGTTGTAAACCTGATTGCCAAATCTGAAGCATTATCAGCTGGGGTAGAGGAAGCATGGTGATCCCTCAGAAACTGGTGAACTGGGGAAGATTTGTTTTTGACACTCTTTTCTCTCCCATTCTACCTTCTAGTACAAGCTCCCTCAAACTATCTCCAGCTGCTCAGGGGTCTCAACTACAAAGTGATAGCACATGTTCCAGAATTTTCCTGATCTCCCCGTGTCTTAACCACCCCCCAGAAGTAGACTTGCTTTCTGCCACTGCTAATGTGATAGAATGAATCCAGCTAAGGTGTAAGCAGGTGGTAGTAAATGAATATCCTACTCCATCCCAAGTCACAATTCTATCAGAAGGGGTAAGCAAAGTGAGAACTGAAGACTCATCTGTGGGCTAGTGCAGCTGACCTTTTTGGGCAAGGTTCCTCTGACCTTTAGCCCCCCAAATCATACCAAGCAGGCAGCAGGTGGCCACCCTCTCCATATATGTTGTAAGGCCATCTCTAAAGATATCGATGACTTTAATAGGTGGCATCCTAGATGCCCCATACACAAGGACAGTGAGTGTCAGGATGAAGGCTCCAGCTTAGCATGCAAATCAGGTAGTTGAAGTCAGCTTAGGCCTCTGAGCCTTCCCCACAATAGCCAGAATGGCACTTTGGAAGCTGTAGGGGAAAACTGGGAATCCCCCTTCATGTATACCTGACTCATTTGACTTTTTAAAAATATCTGAGAAAGCAAGAGGGAGGCAATTACTTGTAATAGCAAAACCATTCTCCCTTAAAGGGAGGAGCTCTAACCACTTACAGAACAAGTCCTTCAGAAGGATCTGTTGCAAAGCTATTTTTGGCTCAGTTGCTCTTCTTGCCTCGTTGAGTTCTGTTCCTTTCCAGGCCCCTTAGGAGCCCCTCTCTCCACCTCCTTCCCTGTGTCTGTGCTCACATAATCTTATGCAGGGGAAGTAACCCTTAGCCAAGTGATTCTCTCATCCAACACATTTTCCGAGATGGTCCCACTGCTCCCTTCCAGAAAAGCAGGGACAAAGACTGTCTGAACTGATGTAACAACCTTTTCCCCTCTGCCCAAGTACACCATAATTCCAAATGCTCTTTTTTCCTTCAAGCATAAAGTGGCTTTTGCTGCTGATCTTCTGCTCTGGGTTACCCATTTCCTGCTCAGTCCTGGCACAGCAAACCTGTCTCTGTAGCAGCTACCTCAGGGTAATTTGAGAAGGAACTTTGGGCCACCACATGTGGAAAAGGAATCAGGGGAAGACACATGTGGAATAAGAATATCTTAGAGAACGATCCTGGGCTTTATGCAAAGGGCCTGAAATATATAGAAATATCAGGACAGGATGTTTCTAGGATGCCAGCATCATGTACTCCTTGGTGGTTGTTGTTATTATTATTACTAATTATATCCTTCCTATTGCAGCAGCTATAACAAAATCCCTGACACTGTTCCATCTGCCTTAGAGAGTCAGCAACCACCAATGTCCTGCCTGTGAAAGCCTTGGACACACATACCTTTATCCAGCCTGGAACATTAAGCTTATACCTGCAGTATCTGATCAGTTTCTGCCTAGTCAGTCAGTTGTACTCCATTGCTGAGACTGTTTGGGTGGAGATGGTAGGAAAATGGAGCAAGTGCTCCATGAAAGAGCTGTTCTCTGTTTTCCCACCCATCAACTGCCTAGCTCTCTCTCCTTGTTCTAGGTCTTTGACTCCAGGATATAATCATGATCATGCTCAGTACCCCCTGCTTGGAATGCAGGGTTTGCTATTGTGCTCAGCTAACAGTTCCATCACTTTTCCTCTGCCCAGCCCCTGGGCTGGTTGTAGGTTTCTATATGCCTGGCCACTGAGCCCACCTAAAGCTCTCTGGCCAATTCCTTTTGGCCTTTTCCTTATGTCTATGGCAGGGATGGCTGTTCACAATGGGGCCACAAATTGGAAGGGGTTGCTTCAGCAGACTCATCCTAGGGAACAACTCATTCCTCCTGAAAGCTGAGAAAGTAGGAGTACTGCTCATGTTTATTTGATCTGGACCTTTGTTTTACCTGTTTCTAGATCCACAGTTTTCATAGGTATCACAGGGCAGATTCACAAAGTTGTAACCCCATTCTAGCATAACCCAATAATATAGGCCTGGAACCCTAGATAAAGCTGCTAGATAGAAGTGTTCTGCTCAACCCTGTCTGTCTTTCTATAACATTCTCTCCCCCCTTCTCTGTGTCCTACAACACCCACCCTCCAGTGCCCAGCCTGTGGCTACCTCTTAAATGCCTTTGAGTACCAGGTATCAAGCAAGAGCTCCTGCTCTACATGCTTTTTTTTTCAGAGTGCTCCTTTGGAATCTTAGGAACCCACCAAACTGACCTCAAGGGCAAGTGGAGAGCCCAGACACTGGGGCTCTGTGCCCCTTGCACCAACCTTAACAGTAGCTCTGCTTAATCTGTTTCATAAATTGAATTCACCATGTGAGACAGATTGAAAGAAAGGATCCACTTTTTTAAAATCACTACTCTAGGACTTCCTTCATACCCCAATTGACCTACTCCTTTCTTGTCCTATTTCCTATGAATTCTGCCAAGGGACAATGAGGGTAAAACTAATTAAATAACTATCCCAACTGATATGTTAGTTGGCTGCAGACTGGCTGGAAATGCGAATGCTTTCACTCAGGGAAGATTAGGAGTAGAGCAAGCAAGTTGCTCTCTGTTCCTCAGATCACGTGGCTGCCTCTCATCCATCATTATAATAATCCCTTGAATTTGCATAGCACTTGACAATTCCCAAAGCACCTTCACAGACTTTATCTTATTTGATCCTTTGGAAAGCCCATGAAGGCCACCAGGACAGAAGCTGTTATTTACATTTTACAGACTCAGGAGGCTCTTGAAACCATTTACTCATTGGCTTATCTGTAGAGTTTGCTATATGTAACTAGTCAGTTTGAGCTAAAGGGATGGTTAAAAAGAACAAGAGCTGGATGGACCAAGGTTATAAAAGCAGTGACAGGGGAAGGACATGAGGCAGAAAGAAATAATGGACCTACAGTGCCACCGGATCCACCAGTCTTGTTTGTGAAACTCTTTGGAAGTAGAGGGGCTGGCTAACCAGAGGAGATAGATATATTTCCCATTCTTCGTGATGGTGATTGCTTGGGCTCCTGAGTCAGCCACTGCCCCCAACTTGTCTCACCTCCATTTTATAAATCTGACCTGGTCACATAGTTCTATTCAGGCCCAGGAAGCAGAATTTAAGTCCTAGAACTGGAAAGGTCCATAAAGAGCTGCATGACCATTTTATAAGAGGATACAGATGCTCAGAAACAGAAAAAGTCTTGGCTAAAGTCACACAGAGAAGTTGAAGTAGAACTAGGTTGATACCCATATCTCCCAATTTTCAGTCCAGAGTACTTTCTGCTAAAACCCACTGCTGCCAGTCTTCCCCCACCCCACCATGTGTGTGTAGGAAGGATATGTATAGTGGTGTGAAAAAGGGCTGTTTGCAGTGTCCGACGAACTGCTGTGGCCCGGACTTTGTACCCGTGTTCAATGGCGGAGGCTTAAAGCCATTTATGGGACCTAGGGTATGAGAAAGACAGGGTTCAGGGTTTCTCTCCCAGGGGGATTCACCCATATAAACTGCTCCAGGTAATTAAGATCCCAGAAGAATTGGCAACTGCTTGCTGAACAAATTAGACTCTGCCTTTATAGGCATGTTCTGTGCTAGAGATCAGAGGGCCCTCCCTGATGTTTGGTTCATTAGTCATTGTTCCCTGTCAGAGCAGGCACTCAGAAAATTGGATGTCTGGCAACAGCCTGTATTCAGAAATTCAATAGCATCAGCAATGAGGGCAAGAACCCAGTGTCTGAGACAGTGCACTGTGCACAGTAGGTGCTTGGAAAAATGCTTGTTAGCTAACTAGTGAGCTAAGTAAAGAAAGCTGTAGTCCCCCATGCTATTCAGAATGAAACAGTGTCAATAACATATCTGATTGCTTTTCACCAAGCCACATTGGAATTTCTTAATGTGTAGGCTAGTGGGACTTGGAGAAAAACTCACTGGACCAAAGACTTCCTGTGCAGATGGCATTGCAGAGATCAGTGTCTAACACTTAGATCTTAGATTTAATGGACTCACTGCTCCCTCTAAGCTTGCCCATGACTTTCTTCTAGTCAAATACAAGTCCTTCCCCCAATTTTAGTCTTCTCTGGCCAGCACAGAGTCAGCCCACTGGCAGGGGACAAGATGAGGTTCCAAGACATGTGTGGTGATGGGGGAAGGGAGCAGACTCCGAGGACATCCAGTTGTGGCAGACTTTAAAATCAACTTGTCCTGCTTCACCATCTTGCCACAGGCCAGGCATGCCTGGTAAATTTGGACACTTTAGTATTATTATTAAATATCAGGGAAAATGTTTTGTTTCTGTTTTGTTGTTTTGTTTCTTATACTAAATGGTCTTAGTTCAAAATACCCAGGATTCCTTGCAAAGGTCAGCTAGCATAGCAGGACTAAGAGAGTCTTAGCAGCTTTTGGCAGTTACTAAAGGTTACCACTAGCATCTTGTCTATAGGCCAGGGGTGTGAACTCTGTGAGGAATTTCAAATGTCCTTCATGGACTTTTCCACTATGCTAAGAACCACTAGAAAAAGTACTTTGCTTATTCACCTAGCTTACAGTCACTCCTTTAAATCCTGTCCACCAAGACAGAAAGCACTAGCATTTATTGAGCACAGACTCCTGTCTTTGTTGGGAAGAAGGATGTATATGAATGTGTGTGTATGTATAGCTGTGTACATATGTAAGGACTTGAATGTATGAAAGGAGTTTGGGTTATAATATGGATATACATAAAAATGTTGAAATCACGTGCCAAAAGGGTATAGCTAAATGTTTGGTAAATATATTTGTGTGTTGGGGGTGGGAGGAAGAGATACCTGTGTTTTTGAAGGGATAGCTGGAAGGACAGCATCTGGGAGGGTTGGTGCTCTTGTGTGTGAGAAACATATGGTTGTGACTCCATTTGAGTCTATTCCTATACATGGAGCTTGAGAGTTAGGGTGAGGAAGGTATATATGAAAGAGGTACTGTATATGTGTATATCTGGTAAGGGTTGGTTTGATGTATATGTATGGGTTATTCTCAAATCTTCTGTTTGACTGGCTCCATTCTTTTTCCTCCACTTCCAGACTTCTTTAAATCTTCTGCCTTTGTTTCTTCCTCCTTAAGGAGATATTTTCTAACATTTGTCTGCCCTTTCTCTGTTCATGATCTCTATCATCCCTCATCCCTCTACCCCCTCTCCCAGGCCACCTGCAATCTCTGCCAGCACAGTGAGAGTGACTCCACCATTAAGAAGAGCAACACTCAGTGCTTGGAAAACAATCTCTGAGCCAATGAAATGTCTGCCTAAAGATTATTCTTGGAGCAATGGGAATCATGTGGGTCACCCTTGGACAGATTAACATCATTAAGAAATATAACCTAGAAATGGAGATCACAAGGAAGGTTAGCAACAGGGGATTGGGAGGAGGAGAAGGGGGAAGAAGGTACAGAGAATAAGTAGCATAGATGGTAGGTAGAAAATAGACAGGGGGAGGGCAAGAATAGTATAGGAAATACAGAATCTAAAGAACTTGTGACACATGGACATAAACTAAAGAGGGAGGAATGGTGGGGGAGGGATGTGCAGGGTGGAGGGGAATGAAAGGGGGAAATGGGACAACTGTATTGTCATAATCAATAAAATATGTTAAAAAGAAAAAAGAAATATAGATATTGAATCCTAGAATTGTGGTGAATCAATTAAAGCCTGTTTTTACTTCTGTTGAGAAGAGAAATCATTTATTATCTTTAGTCTGACCTTTTGCCTTCAATAGAACTCTTATTCTGTGAAAATAAGGGCTGAGGTAGGCAATTCATACATGCTTGTGAAATCTAAGCAGATTATCTCACCAGTGGCTATAACCGTAATAAACTAAAGTAACCTCTTCTAAACAAACAGATGTTTGGGGTTGACAATTGAAATGCAAATATGACCTTAACTAATGACTTAGTTAATAGTAAGTAGTTCACTCTGTAGACATATTAGCTAAATTATCAGTCTTAGTCATAACATAGGTCTCCAGGCTACCTTTGTATTCTCTGTGTTAGTAAATGAAAGATTTCTAACTACTCAGTCTGTGAGACCTATTGTAAAACAGTAGAAGAGGACAACCTAAAGACAGTTCTGATTGAAATGAGTGTTTATGAAAAGTATGCCTAAATACTTGGGGCTGTAATCCAAATATGTGTGTCCAGCATCAAAACCAGTCCCCTTATATGTTCTACTAGGTAAACCCATAAACAAGGTATATTTGAATACACATTTATGAACAAACATGAGCTCTACTTTCAAATAATGCCCTATCAATAACTCACTCTGGATCCAATGTTGTCATGCAGCTAGATCCAGGGAGACTGGCACTTCTGGAAATGAACCTAGAAAGTAGCTTAACACCTTGTTGCCAAAGAGATGGGTGAAACAGAGGAGAGGATGCAGGGAACTGGAATGTCCAGCTCCTGGGTGTAATGGACACTTGATGGGAGGCACCCCATCCTTGTCCCAGCTGCTAATTTGTTATTTCATTAATATGTGACAGGGAGGGAGTGGTTAAGTCAACTGACATGCTGGCGTTGGGTGACCCTCCGTTTAATAATACTTCTTTCTTTGCTGCAACAGACACATTCAGCTGCAGATTTCAGTCATCACTGGATACACTTGCAGATGAATTCAGAAATTATCTGGCCTCCCTAATGGTTGTTACTGAGTTGAACAAGCACTATTGAGACCATCTCCTTGGTGACACCTCTGTCCTGAGTACCACAGGAGAAGGGAGGAAGGGAGGGAAAAAACACCAAAGGCCTGCTTTCCACCTTTCAAGAGCTTTGGGTCAAGTTGGGAAGATTGAATACATGCAGAGAAATTACTCAAGAACAATTATAAAGATACATGTACACGGATTCAAAGTAACATGTACCAAAACATCCTATAAAATGATGGGCTTTATAAAATGATAGGTGGAATGAAGTGACAATTGTGACTGTCTAGAATTTAGGTGTAGAGCATGCATAGAAGATCAAGAAGGACCTTATTCTGTCACTGTATACCATAACCCTCAGCAAGAACAAGGGGAATAGAAGGGTTTAGAGCAGGTTCCAAAACATGTCTTTAAGTATTGAAAGTAGTGGGCATGATTGTCTTTCATGCTGAGCTCTTTATTTTAATAGACCTTCTTCCAGGTATCCAGAGCACCCTCTCTCAAAAAACTGTACTATTTCCACACTGGCCATAGTGAAGGATTGGTGGCTTCTAGTAGTGTAGGGTTGGCTATATCAGAGATGGCAAGATCAACTCAGCTTTATCTCCAGATCATGGCTTGATCACAGACCCAGTTGATTTAATTTTGGCCTGAGCATGCCAGGGTTAGCCATCTGTCCACAATCTGGCCCTAGAGCCTGCTCAAGGTTAAGAAGGCTATTCATGGCTCATCACCTTTTTGAAGCCAGTAGGCAATCTCACATACTCATTTCCTTTTCCTGTTTGCAACTGGAGCATTATATCTGGGCTGGAAAGGGACAAAATGGATTCTAAATCAGAAGGAATGCAAAGGCTACCCACCGGGGTTAGTTCTCCAGACTGCCTCCCCAACCAGTGGAGAAACTATGGCTAAGCTTATACCCTCTTTCAGAGCTTGAGCCCTCAGTATGTAGAATACTGTAAATACTGTAGAAAAAGTAAATATAGGGAAGAACAAGGGTCTCCAGTGCAACTCAGGCTTGCCACTGAGCCCCACGTGTGATGCCTACCTGGCACAGTAGTGTCAACAGGCATATCTTTCTTTAGGTGTAACTAGTCTAAAGTGCTCACAGCCCACAGCACCCTTAATCCACTGTCAGCTCAACAGACCGCACTGCCTATTTCACCTTGCAGCTTCTGGGTCCCAAAATTTCTGCTTGGACCTCAGGTTTGTGTATCTTCTTTCCACCATGGTCAGGACCCAGAAATCTTTGGGATAGCACCCTGACTTTTAAGGCCAGCTTTTCTGCTAACCAGCAGAAGTCTCTGCCTTACTCTGGACCTCAGTTTCTCCAAATGTAATATGAAATGGTTGGACTAAATGTCTTCTGGCTTTGCCATCCTGGAGTCTAGTGTCCTCCCTTTTTCCCTAAGTAAACAATTTTGGGAGGGAGAAGCAAGGGACATTTGAGGACTTTCAGTTTGGAAGCTGGTCCAAAGTTCCCAGGCTGTGTTTGTTTTTGTGTTATGTTTGCTTCTTCCCAACTGCTCTCTCCCATCACTAAAGGCCAGCAGCCACTCTAGTTTGAGCTGTGAGCATTGTAAGGTGGAGGGTCAGTGGTTCATGGCCATCCTGAGCTGTTCCAGACAGGACAGCTGCCTCTCCCTCGGGTTTCAGAGGAAGTTCTCTCACTTCTGCTGGAGCCACTGTCTCCTGCCTGACTGGGCAGGGTCCTTCCCCTTGGTGGCAGCCTGGTGAACTGACCCTGAGAGGGCCCCTCTGAGACAACAGACACTGGGCACCTTGGGCTGGTTGGGGTGGAAGTGCGCACTGTGCTTGGGGCTCCTGAGTGGGGACTTCTGGGAATGATGTGAAGAGCCTATGCAAGCTCCTGGGTCAGATCAAGTTCCCCTCTGGAATCTGGGAAGCTGGGAGTAACAGAGGCCCTCTAGGGGTTGGTCAAACTGTGCACCTGGGGCCATTTGCCATTAGGCTGTAAATGAGCCTGGAGGAAATGAGGGTGAAGGGGCTCTGTGACACATCATGCTCTGGTTCCTTGAAGGCACCTTGGAGAACTTCAAGCCAGGCTTCTTGTTTCACCAGGGAGAGAGGAAGCAGTCTTCCGTGAAGCCACAGGACCAGGAGTTGGAGGAAGGCTTGTTGTTCTGTGTGATCATGTGATCCTGGTACTACCTCTATTACCTAGTCCTTTCCTGGGAAATATTAGTGAGCTGGAAGGAGCCTAAATGGGGAGAAGAATGATGTGCCACACAGAAGGCAGTATCGGCCACAAGCACAGCTTCTCAGACAAACACAAACACACATTCTCTGTCTCTCTCCCTCTCATTCACACACACACACGCATACTCACAAACACATGTGCTGAGGCCTCACTGCACACCCATCCTGGACCCTCAAGTGTGGCCCTGTGCCACTGAATTTCTGTGATGAAACCCCAGTGGCCCAGCCCATCGCCTGTTGGTACAACTTCACTTGGCCCAAGTGTAGGGGAGGGACAAGTTTCCTTGGGAGGGGGGTGCATTTTCTAAAGCCTAAAAAAATTAAAGAAAGAAAGAAAATAAAGGAAGGCTAAAGTCCTCCCACAGGCAGGTTTGTGCTTCGTGCTTTGGGTGTGCTTTTTGCAGGCCAGAAACTACAGAACTGGGAGTACTGCCAAGTGCTTTATCAAAGGAAACAGCCCGCCCAACAGCTGGAGATGGGTTTCTGCCAGCTGTGTGTGCCTCTCAGTCTCCTTCTTCTCTCTCCCCTCCCTTCTCCCATCACTATCCATCCATCTCCTGTAGTCTTGCACTTTGCATTGGGAGAGCCCACAGACGGACTTCCTTGGACCACAGAGAATATGCTCGACACTGGGGAACTAAGCAAATCACAGCTCCAGCTGGAGTGGGAGAGGCTGTCTTTGTGAGGGGGTGTGCAGTCCAGACATAGGTCTCCTGGCATTGGGCAAGGGACTGCTGGGTGGTGGACACTTCTGATGCATATGGAGCTTTGGGGAGATAGTCAAGTAGTCCCTTTGTTGCCTTCTTTTTTTGCCCACAGTGGGAGGTAGTGCCTGGCTGGGTTCTGTGGGTTGGTGACAACAGAGGTTTTTCCAGCAACCTCAGCAACTTTGCCATCCAGATTCATTAATTAGTTAATTACTTAGAATCAATGCTTTAAGCCTTGGGCTTCCCAGGGAGGAAGGAGAGGATGTGCAGGTGGGGAAGAGCTCTGAAGAAGGGGGTTCTCCCTTTCCTGGTGGTTGTGGGGCCCATGGCAGATGCTAAGGAGAGAGAGAATCGATGTAACCTCCTGTGGCTTCACCCCTTCTCCCAAGCCCTTACTCATTTCAGGCTCTCAGCTTGCCAGCCAAAGTGGCAAACACAGCCCTGAAAGGGAGCTTCAAGCTGTGTTTGTAGAAGCAACCCAATGAAGAATGGTGCCAATGGGACTGCCTAGTTCTGTAAGTAGAACAGAAGGCAGCAACCATATCCTTGGGGAGGCCCAGGGGCTTTGTTTTGTTCCCTTCCTGTAACACAGCCTGCACTTCTCACTTCAGTGGACACCTGGGAATGGCTCAAGGTAAATCTAACATTTCCTTTGCCAACCTAGCCACATCTCAAGGGCAGGATTCCTACTGGGTTCATCTCTATACTGCCAATGCCTGCCATGTGCTGGGAGCTTAAGTAATATCTAGTGACCTGACCTCTGGGGAAGTCACTTTAAAGCTTGGGTCTTATCAAGTGGGAGGCAGCAACTTGGTCTGTGTATTCCCTAAGGATGCCATGTTGGGCTTATTCGTTCTTTACCAGTGAGCAGGCACCATGCTGAGGGGTGTGGTTGTAGGGCTACCAACAGGAGTGAGGCCACAAAGTGAGGTAATCTTAGTTTCTGGCACCTGGTGGGCATTCTGCTACCCATAATCCCTCTTGCAAAACCTCTCCCACCATCATGGTTCTTCCAAGGCCAAGCTCTTGTATCTTCCATCTTACCCCCTCTTTCTTCCTTCCCTGAGGCTTTTTGTACAGATAGACATGTTCATATACTTAGTCACAGGAGCCCTGTAGGATAATGAGCACATTGGGAAAAGTTAATTGAGATAATATATAAACTATATATGAAGTGCTTTGAACTATATATACTTGATGTAAAGTATGCACTCAATTAATGTAAACTGGTGTTCAGTATTGCTGCAGTGTATATGCATGTGTATGTACTTGTGTGTGTGTTGAAGATGGCTATCACGCACAGCAGGGTTGATAGGACTGACTGCATGCTAAACCACAGACAAACCAGAGGTGCTGACCAGGACACTCAGAAGACATTTCAATCATTTTATTTGCCCAGCCTTGGCAGCTACAATCTTGGGTAGGACAAGGCGTGGAAGTCAAGAGCCTGAGGCAGAGTTCAACCCTTTATTTATGATTCACTTGCTAGTAAGTAACACTTCTTCTCAAGCCATAAGACTGATAATACCTGCCCCTGGGCACAGATGAGGCCAAATGTCTTCTGAGAAGCTCTACCTTCCCCACAACTTCTCTGAACTTTGGCCTCCTGGCTTCCTTCATTTGGGATCCTTTTGTCTACCCTGTCTACCCCACCCTAACACACATGTCCATGCCACATTTTCCCCAGCATGTTGTCAACCCTAATTATATCTGAAGGGACCAGGCGAGGACTTTAAAAAAAAGGACCATTTTTATCATGGTCCGTTGATGACCATCTTCCTCTGTGTGTGTCTGTGTATGTCTACAGCCTGCAGCTTTGGAGTACCAGTCCCTCTGCATGCTTAAGGCTTGTGACATCAAGATCTCTCACTCTTCGTCCAAATACCAACTGCTTGACCATCGCTCACCAGCAGCCATCTCTGACAGCTGGGCAGTTAGAAGGGTGGTGACATGGGCATGTAGATAATTTATGATCTGGGACTTCACAAATGGAGGTTTGTGGGGCTTGCCCCCTCCAGTTCCCTGATGGGGGCATTTCCAGTGGTTGGAACCAGCAGCATGTTAGCTGCAGGGAGCAAATGGTGTCAGGGAAGAGATTCCAGGTCTTTGGCTATGGTTGATTCCTAATTCCCTCTCCTTTCCCAGTTTGGGAGTAGTTGTTGCTGTCTGAAGGGCCAGGCAGTGCCAAGACCACAATAAACAGCTTGTCCAGTACACACAAGCTCTTTGGTTCCTGAAATGTCAGCTACCCAATTGGCTCACAGCTGGACCCTGCTTCGTGCCGTTTGCATCCGGCCACAACAGTGCATCTCAGCACTTGTAGAACCATATGTCAGCAACAAGCTTAGTAGTAGAGGACCCACAGTGACCTGCCTTAGCTGTCAGATGCCAAGCTTAGGGGTTATAGTTAGGGCCTCCAGCAAAAAAAAATGCCTTAGGGGCCCATCTCTGCAGGTCTCAGACCAGCAAAGTGGCCTGGCCTCCACCTCCCCCACTCGGGAAAGACATCCAGATTTCCTAGGCCCCTAATGGCTGAACTACCAAATGGTGTTGGACAGAAACACCCTTTTGCCCAGTGAAAGCTAATGGGGTGCAGGGCATGTGCCTCCACAAGGTATAGACATAGCTCAAGGGCAAGAAGGGAAAGGGAAAATTGGTGGGGTTTGGTGGCAAGAGTGCCAGGCCAGGATCCAGGAAACTCTCCACTCCCAGCCCCCACCACCAACTCCCTTGGCGTCCTTGAGCAAGATCACCCAGAAGGCAGGATTGGGGGAACAGGCACAATGCCAAGACCTTGTCTAGGAAAAGAAGAGCTACAAAATCTAGTTCATGCCCTTGGGAGGTGAGGTGGAGTGTTTAACCATAAACACTTTCTACTGAAAAGATACCTAGTTGCCTTTAAATGCCTGGGATATATCTTGACCGGCAACGATACCCAGGGAACATATTAGAAAAAAGAGAACCACTTCTTCCAAATGTTCTGTCCTTTGCCTTGCTTGGTAAGCTAACAGGCAGGGATCCCTGCTTTGAGGACTGAGGGTGGAGGTCACAGTTGCCCCTTAACTGGGAAAAGCCCTGTGTTTGTCCTCACTTCTGCCTCTTATGATCTCCCAGGACAACTTCTCTGGAGTGTGATGTTTGTCCCTGTTCCTAACAGCTTGTATGGAAGAGGCATTTCCAAGCTCACCACTATAGACACACATACCTCATGATCTCTTGGTGTCCAAAGACCCACACCAAGGCCCACGTTTGCCCTCAGGGCCTGGCTTCATATCTCATCCCTGAGCATCTTTTCCTTGGTAAAAAGAATTCAGCTGTTTATTTCCCTACAGGCTCAATGAAAACTTATAAGGTACAACAGTCTTCAATAACACAAAACACAGTTGATAGAAGCTACCAGTGTCTGACACAGAGTAGGTGCTCAATAGATATTTGTTTAAATAAATCCAGGCTAGCATAAATTCACCATACTTCCACATAAAAGATCTCATTTAATGGCAGAAATGTTAGCTTCTGCTGTATGAGCAGTTCAGGGACAGAAGGAAGAATCTTGTATGTGACCCTGCAAAAAACAACATGGGACATTCACCCTCTATGTGCATAGAGGGAAGGTAGGACACACCCACTGAAGGGTAGGAGAAGGATGTCTGGGAAAAAGGCCAACATACACTTTAGTCTGAGGGCCTCAGACACTTCCCAGTATAGGAAGGCCCCATGGTGGTGTCTAATTTGTTTTTTTAGCTGTTCTCTTTCTTAGTGAAAGCCCTGTGGCAAAGCTAGGGCAGGACTGAGCTTCTAGAATTTCTACTGGAACTTGGGGGGTTTCTCATTATTTCCAACCAGGTTCCAGATGAGAGTGAGTGCCTTGAATGTTATTAGCATTGCCTGAAGGACCCAGGAGGGCTTTGACTGGGGTCTTCCTAAGTCAATCACACCTCAACAAGCCTCCTCTCTCCCTTTAGTTCAAGGGCTCTGGGGAGCCATGGTCCAACCTTTGTAGCTTTGCTTGCCAGATTCCTGTGTTGTCTGTGCCTTCACAGCAGAGTGAGTGAGAAAGAGTGGCCCAGGGGGTGGGGTAGGGAACAAACAGAAGAAAGGTCTTTGGGTCTTTCGATGTTGTAAGCACTATTGATTTTACCAGATTTTTCCATTGGGAGGACATTGAGCTGACCTTGTTTTACGTCTGGCTCAGGCTTTGACACCACTGTCTAGGCCATGAACTGAGAATCCAAGAAGCTATGGATTTATCTCCATATATACTTGATAGTCACCACTCTCAGCAAGACCAGGCAGGGGCCTCCTGGAGTGGAACATGAGAGGATGCGGGTGGTTACAGGTCTCTGTTCCTTCCACCTTTCCCTAGGGATACTGTATGACCCTGGGCCCAAGCACTCTCAGTTCCTGCTGGACCTGGATGGCAGGGGAGGGGGCAGCTTTCCAAATTAGAAGGACTCTAGACATCAAGCTCAGACAGGAGGAAGGTGGTTGAAAGAGCACTCAACTATGAGTTGGTGACTTGGGTTTGTATTACAGCTGGACCACTAATTAGCTGTCTGACTTCATCTGTTTAGTGATATGTAGAAATAAATGATCCCTAAGGTCCCTTCCAGTAGATTTGTAAAAAATACAGAAGTTAGAAGGGAGGAGAAGAATATAAAGAATAGAAGAAGGGGCAAAAATATAACATTCCAGTACAGTATAGAAGTAGAAAATGAGAGAAAAAGGTGTGCTGCATCATGGTGGAGTGGAAGTGGCCCAGACTGCAGACTCAGAGCCCTAGATCCTGTTCCCAATTTTACCATTAATGAGCTGTCTGACCTTAGGCAGGTTACTTCCCCTCTTTGTACCTCATTCAAGTGGGAGGAATGAGTTAGCTCCCTAACTCCCGCCCCCCAGACTACTTTCTTGTTGGGAAACATAGGTACACACAGAATCAGTGCTCAGTGATGTGACACCATCATTAGGTGCATTTGGAGAAGGGGCAGGTTATGATGGTGGCTGATAGGTTAATACCTTACCTAAAAGGCAAGGGAGGAGAGTAAAGAAGCAGCAGCCCAAGAATCAGACAGGCCTGTATGGAATTTAGCTCTGGCCCTGCCTGTATACCTATGGGCACGTCATTTGCTCTATACAAATTAATTTCCTTACCCACCAAAAAATTGAACTAATGGACCTTCAAGGTTGCTACCATCTCTCTGATTATGTGGGAAAACAAAACACAGCAAAAAAGAGGCCAGAAGATGCCAATAGACCAAAGGGAAGAATTTTGCATTCAAGGAGGAAGCCAGCTGGTATGGGTCAGACATATTTGCCAGGAGAAAAGAAGTGTGGTGTTCCCAGAGCAATAGTGGACTGGATGGGAGTAAAGTAGAGGAAGGAGAAGGGGAAGGAAAAGGCAAGGCAAGGTCATCTCAGAGGAGTGATTGGAAGGAACACTGAAGCATGTTCAATGAGAGAGGGCTTGGTTAGAGGTCCTGCCAATAGGATCCACCTTCTGGCACCATGGTGGATCTCAGATCAGATGCTGAGTGTGGTGCTGAGTGCTACAGCAGCCTCACCAAAAGCTAAGTCCAGAGTGGAAGGTGGAGAGCTGGGGCACTTTTAAATTGGCAGGCCTTCTTACACAGAGGAGACAGTGATCAGGAGCCCATCCTTAAGTATTTGATACTCTTGGATTTTAGACATCACTGATCCCTGCCCAAACCCAGAGATTGATTTTGGGCAGGTGTAGAAACTAAGACCCTGAGAGGGGAGTCAACCTGCCTGGAGTCACATAACAATCTTATGGCAGGACCAGGAGCAAAAGTTGGTCTCTCTCCTGATTCAGAGCCTAGTTCTTTTGTGACTAGGTGACTCCTGCCTTTTCTGTTGCATGCTCATAAACAAATCCCTGGTTGGAATTGTTGGCCTCTTAAGGGAAAAAAAATGGAGTGAAGAGAAACCAATTCCAGGTAGCTGAGGCTCTCAGGGCCTTGGGAAGCTGAACTTTGCTAGAAGGTTCAGCCTCTCAAGACTGTGGACCATTTGGCCCAGGGCCTGTGCTTTGGGGCAGGGGGAGTGAGGGCTGGGTAGGTGTGAAGAGTGTGGGTTCTGAAATCAACTCATTCTCAAATCTCAACTCCATCTGTGTGACATTGGGTTAGTCACCAACTCCCTGAGCTCCTATTTTTTCATTTGTCATTTGTAAAACAAACCAAAATAATTACATAGGGTTGTGAGGAATAATTAAAATAATGTGTGAAAAAGTCCTTGGCCCAGTGCCTGGAGCATAACTTTCAATAAATAGCAGCTATCATCATTATTTCTACCTTTACTGGTTTAACAATTGTGAGACGTTGTGATCTTTCTTACCAACCTCCCACACCCACCACAGACCTACACTCTGCACTATCAACTTCTCTCTTCCTTTACTCACTTCAGAATTCTACCACTACTTAAGCTGCTAAGCCTTGGGTCTCTGAAACCACCTTTGTCACCTCCATTATGGGACCAACTTTCTCAGGTGGCTTCTCCACAGAGTCCCACTTCCTCTCAACCTGCCTGCTGACATGGGACCCCAGAGAGGGACAGAGGGAGGGAGAAAGGTGGTGGAAGCCATGCACTGTTGCCCTGTGTGTGACCAGTTCTCTGGCAAGGCCTAGCAAGGTCACCTTTTGCCTCTAATCTATTCCTTTGGGGAGAGGAGGGTTGAACTGAAGCCTCGAGGGAGCACTGAAATGTATCAGGGCTTTGCCCCCACAAATTGGGAGAAAGCTTCTCTAGAGTATTTGCCAGACCAAAACTCATTACAACCAAGAGGACTGTGATCACCTAGTATAGGAGTACAGCTGTTAGAACTGTGCTGACCCATGATGGGCATTATTCTCTACCCCCTAGGAAAAGCTCAGGGGCCCCTAATTCTGCTGAAGGAAACTGACATTTCCTCAGTGAAAATATTCTTGGTTGTAGACCTTTAGACAGAGCTGATTACTTATGCTGGGAAATTCAGAGGGTGCCCCAAACTTCTCCCAGCCTCTTATTCCAGGGGGAAATGTGGGGATACCAGAGAAACTCTGTGGCACTTGGCCAGGGAGGCCTGAAATCACGTTGTAGTACGCATGTCCTGGAGATGAAAGAGCCTAGCCTTTTCTCTGGGTTGTGAGGAAAAGAAAAAGATGGGTGGGAAAAGCAAATGGTTGGGGCCTGGCCAATGTAGACATAGAGCAGGCAATTGCTTATCTGGCACGATTTCATGGACCCCAAAGCAGACTCCACCCCTAAATTTCCCCCAAGCACATGTAATCAAACAGTGGTGTGTTTCTTGAGCACATGCTGGGTGTTCTACATTGTATTCAGCCTCTGTAGCAAAGTGTCAAGTTCAGTCACTACCCCCCTTCCACTCTCCAGAGTCCTTCCTCTTAACAGCTTCCATGGGGACTGGCTAAGGTCAGGGCCAGGAAATTGGGGTCATTTGGCATGCCAGTGGCCCCAGAGAAAGCGCGTGGCCAAAGATCCTTGGATGGTGAATGAAGGCCTTAGGGTGATAGGATGGATGACAAAGACAGGGCAGGAGATGTTCTGAAAGCAGGGTGGAGGTACACCGGAGACCAAATCTGACTAAGGACAAGAACTGGAGGAGAGAGAGAGGATGGGAGAAAGGAAAGGGGCAGGCCAAAGGCACAGTGATATTGTTTCGTAAAGAGGACTCTACCATGTAACCTGAATGAGTCCTTCAAGCATAGCAGGGGAGAGACATAATAATCCCTGATATTTTTCCAGGACGTACCCATTTAAAAAATGTGCTCATGCTTGGGCACGCTCATTCTCTCTCTCTCTCTTTCTCTCCCTTCTCTTATATACACACACACCTACATATGGTCTCTTCATTTTCATAACAGCCCTGTCAAGGTGGATAGGGCATGGGGTAAATACTCCTATTTGACAGATGAAGAAGCTGAGACTCAGAAAGATTAAGTGACTTGCCTAGGGTCACACAGAGGATTTTAATGGCAGAGATGGGACCAGAACTTATGTCTCTCTACTCTCAGGACAATGAGGACAGAACTGTCCTAATGAGCATCCAAAGAATGGAGGTAATAATCTTCATAGTGTTATCTCAGGAATTCTGGGAAAAATCCCTTTCCCATATATACATCTCTCTCCTCTCAGGTCACTAATACTTGAAATTCCACTCTTACGGATTCATTCTTTTGAATTGAAACTATGACCCATGTTAAAATGTGGAGGAAAGAATCGGGACACAGGAGAATATCTCAGCACCTTAGAGTGTCCCTAGGAGAGGGCCCTGGCTGGAGTGGAGGTGGAGAGGGGAGATCAGGGGGTGTGTTGGAGGGAAGGGGAAGCAGCACTGACAAACCTTCCTTTTTTGTGTAAGAAGGGAAGTTGTGTCAGGGTGTATGTAAATGCTGGCAGCACTGAGAAGGGGGTGGGCAAGTATGTCCAGAGGCGGACCTAATGGGTAAGTGCACTGGGAGTCCCTGGAGGAAGACTGGGGGAGGATGTCCATGTAGTGTGGGGGAGGGGCAGGGGAGGGCAGCTGTGGCTGGTAGATTGAGGAAGCAGGTTGGCCTAAGAAACTGGAATTGTACAAGGATGGGCGGGGGTGTGGAAGCTATTCAGAGGTCGGGCCTGGAGCCAGGGCCCAGTCCCAAGGGGGTGAGCTGAGGCTTGAAAACTCTGGGCCCCATTCCAGCCCCTGACCTTGAGCCACCATGCAACTCAGCACTTTTGCTACCTCAGCCCAGACACCCATCAGGTCTTATTTTGCAGAAAACCGTATGAAAATTATTCTCTGGAATCTTCCTGACTATTCTGCCCTCCTACAGCCCTTACCACCTCCACACAGTATCCTCAAGCCTCCTGGTCCTCAATGAAAATTCTTGCCTGCTGTATTTGGTCCCAGAGGCTATCCCTCTAGGATGGTCCTGAGGGCAAGGGCCTGAGGGCCTCACTGAGTGCCCTTGGCCTGGGCCTCTCCACTCGGAGGCACAGCTGTAAATAGCTGCATCTGAGAAGATGAAGTCTGGGACTGTTAGGACTAGCAGTAAACTTAGAAGTCACTTTTGCCATTCATTCATTCAATTATTACATCTGTTGAACACTATGTATCAGATACTATTGTAGGCCCTTGGTGTATGACTTCACAGAGCTCCTAGTATAAATAGGGGTATCGGTCATCATATAAGCACTTAAATAAATATAAATTTGCAGTCCTTATCATGTCATTTTACATTTAGGAGAAACTGAGGCCCATAATGGATACAATACTTTTCCAAGGTTGTTCTGGTAGCCACGGGCAAAACCAGACTAGAACCCAGGCCTCCTGATTACTATTCCACTATGTTTTCCACCATGTTCTGGAAAGAATGCAGCATGAGTATAAGAGCATAGTATTTATCCTCTATGTAAAGCCAGACTTAGGTGCAGTCAGAGTAGCACCTGGCCTATTTGGCAAGATTGGAAGATCACTGATAAATAATCTCCCCTCTTCCACTATTGCCCCCACCTCAGCTTGTTCTTTCCCACCCCCATACCTAAAATTATACCACTGACTGAACTCTTTGGGTTAAAGCACCTGTGATTTAACTGAGCAAAACCTATTAAGCCATTACCCCCCCCCATTTAGACAAACACATTTCTCTGATTTGTCCTTAAGGATTGGCCCTAAGGCCAGGTATGGTTGATTTTCAGGAGGGAGACTGGGAGTCCCCTTAAAGGAGGCATGGCTGGGAAGGGTAGGGTGCCTTCAAATGGCAGGGAGAGGCCCATGGAACTCCAAGCATCAGGAGGACACAGGTTGCCTGAGGGGACAGGCAGGAGGAAGGTGCCTGAAGAGGAAGCAGGAAGGTTCTGAAGACAGAGTCCTATTTCACAGTTTAGCCTTGTGGCCAACCCTGCACCTATACAGTGATCAGTGACATCTTGTTTCAAAATACATGTTTACATTTGGTCTTTCCTTACACTGGATTATACTGAGTCTTTTGTCTCTTCCACAGCCTGGTGACTAAGTAGTATGTAATTAGATTTCTAAGGGCCCTTCCCTAAGTATGGTCAAGCAGTTGCCCTTAAACAGTTTGCCAGCCCCTGAATTGAAATGCAGCTCTGTCCCATCCTGGAAAGCTAGAGAGAGTGATCCTTTCCAGGAAATTGCAGTGGGAATCCTTTAGTCAATGGGAAGAACTGGCCTCCACTAGAGAGCTTTCCCACCCAGACCCTGTTAAGGGTCTGTTTCCAATTCCCCTGAAGGCATGAGGAAGGGAGTTCAGTGAGAAGGAACATTTGTGTCTAGAATGTAGCTCTACCTGGAAATCTCCTCAAAACTAAGTGAAATGCCCAGCTAAAAAAACCTGGAGCTTTAGAATCAAACACCAGACGTTCACATCTGGCATCTGCCACTTACTAGCTGGGTGACCCCAGACAATTCACTTAACCTCTCTGAGCCTCAGTTTCTTCATCTTAAAAATGGGCCGAATGATAATATGATACAAACTCCTGCCATCAGCTGTCCAACTGTTGATGAGATTCAAAATACTAATGTAACCCTGGCTGGTGTAGCTCAGTGGATTGAGTGTGGGCCTGTGAAGCAAAGGATCGTGCTTCGATTCCCAGTCAAGGCACATGCTTAGGTTGCAGGCCAGTTCCCAGTGGGGGACACATGACAGGCAACCACACATTGATATTTCTATCCCTCTCTCCTTCCCTTCCCCTCTCTCTGAAAATAAATAAATAAAATATTTTAAAAATATACTAATGTATATAATCCTCTTATCACAGTGCCTGCTCAGTAATTGGTACATGGGAGCTATTGATATTATTATTGCAACCAGATGTAGCTTTGAGATCTCCCAGCCATAAGTCAAGACCAAACAGCAGTCCATCCCAGCTCTCTTGTTGAATCGAGGTTTTCAATATGTCAGGTTTACTTAAAGCAACGCCCATCTGCAGGGCATTTCCTGTACTGGTGATTCATGGGAGGGGTGCATGCCACCCACCTATTTAAAGCTGTTATACATTTTCTTCTCCCTGACATGGATGTGTTTACAGAGGGGAAGGCAGTCCCAGTCAAAAGAAGATGAAAATACACTGCTGGCTGGGAGCCCCAGGCTAACTGGTTTCAAGTCCTCTCCCAGCTGTCACCAACTGACAACATGGCCACCGGGACAGTGGGGGCTGTACAGCCCTACTTTCCAGTCTTCGAGACAGTTGGTTATCACCTACCCGGTCAAGCTAAAATGGGGCTCTAAGGCACCAAAGTTTTACAAGGGCAAGAAGGAGAGGTGCAAAGGGGCCAGGGCTGTCCCAGCCAGCTCTGGTGTGACTATTGTGTCTACCATCCGGGCTGCCTGGTGCACAGGTAGAGAAAGCAACTGCTAACAGAGAGTGGCAGAAAATGACCAAAGAAACCACCCCTTTTGTTGGCATTTTCCCCACTCAGACACACTTTTAACCAAGAACCTCCTATGAGTTAAGAAGAGGCTCTTGGTTAAAAAGAAATTACCCTGGGAAAGGAGAACCCAACAACCCCTTATCAGTCACAGGGTCTTTCTGGGGGTCAAGTTCTCACCTGTGCCAACTTATAAATGAGTAAGTAGAACTTGAGGAGGAGTCATCCATTTGATAAACAAGTGAATGAGACCCCCTGGACACTCAGGCAGTTTGGTTTCTTGACAGAAATCCAGAAATATTTGGGCACATTTGTCCCCCTGAAAGTGCAAGGCTACCAGTTAGCTAAGATCCATTGTGAAGCTCTGTCTCAGGCAGCACCTAACCAGTCTCCGTTTATTCAGCCTGGGTCACTTCTCCCAGAAGCCCCCACTATTTGGACCATACCAAACAGATCATCATGTTTCTTCCTTGAGAAAAAAAACTAAACAGTTCCCATTTTGAGAATGACTTCATTTTAAAAAGGATCCTCAAGACTTCAAGCCCAAGGGTGACATTAATGGTGAGGATGCCCTTTATCTTGGTGGGCATCAGGATATTTTTAGTCAGGAAAGTTTTTTTTTGTCCCCACCTCCCCCATCATTCCAGTTATATGGCTGTCAGTTGCTCAGAATCAGCCCTGCTGGCCTGAAATCCCTCTTTGATGTGCTGCCAACTGAGACTTGGCTGCCCTGCTCCTGGGTTTCATCAGCCTCCACTGCTCCCCATGGGTGCCCTGTTTTCAACTGCCTCCAGCTAAAGATGGAAACTGACCAAAGTCTTAGTGTTAGTGGAGAACCAGGAGCACACACGCATGCGCGCGCACGCACACACACACACACACACACACGTGAACCCTTTTATTGAAGAAGCTGGGCCATGGTTCCAGGTCATTAGTGGCCTCTTATTTAATTAATTTATGTTTGTGTTAGATTCCCCAAGTATGTTTGATTTTCACCAGTCTTTCATGTTTTTTTAATCCTCACCTGAGAACATTTTTTATTACTTTTAGAGAAAGAGCAAGAGAGAGATAGAGAGACAGAGACAGGGGGCATTGATGCAAGAGAGAAACATGGGTCACTTGCCTTCTGTATGCACTCTGACCAGGAATCAAACCTGCAGCCCTTCAGTTACAGGATGATGCTCCAACCACTTGGGCAATACTGGCCATGGAAAGTCTTTCATGTTTTTAACTGTAGAGTTTCTCTCAGACAATAATAATCATTCCCAAATTAAAGTGTTAACACAAGGTGAATCCATAAATTTGCCTATAGTTCTCCCTTACAGGGACTATTACAAAAGTTCTAACACATCCAAACCCGTTAGTTATTTATTAAGCACATATTTACCACATTGAGACTGTATGCCAGGAACTGGACCAAACCCTGAGAGTACAGTGGTGAATAAGACAAGCCCCTGCAGAGTTTGTCTAGGAAGCCCATCAATGCTCACTAAGAACTTGTGTGCTGCCCACTTTTGGTAATGGTCTTATCTGGCTGTGCCTTCAGTACTATTCAAAAGATTAGAGGTCCCACTGATTACTAACTGCTTGTGCCATTGGAGAGGCTCTCAAGACCAAAACCTTATGCATATTACAGGTCTTAAGTTCAGGGAAGAATTGCTAAGACCTTAAAAAGACTAAATTTAAATGGTCATTTCTTTTTAACATCAATCCCTCAAACCACCCCCTTCCCATAAGCAGTATTGATAAGTTGCGAAACCATGGAAATGACAATTGGAACTGGACAGAAAATTAGTAATGCTAGACTTTGAAACAGCATTGACAGGGTTGTTCATTTGGTGAGCCATTTTGCCAGCAGTGTTTGTGGACCAAGGCCCTTATTCATCATGGAGCACAGAACGTTCACACGTCCATTCTTACTCTCCAAATAACTCAGCTATGCTGCTTATAGGATGTCCGATAAATCTGGATACATAGGCAAATACATATATACACAGAGACACACGTGCGTGCACGTGCACACATATATACATATATATACACACACACATATATGTAGATAGATATCATTGTCAAAGATGTTATGTCTGCAGAAAAATACAATAACATCTCTATTTCCAGACTTTTTGGTGTCCGTAAACATATACACCTTGTATGATGTTGGAGATGGAAGCATTAGTCCCACTTCATGAATGAGGAGCTGACATCATAGAGGGTTTACAGACCTTCTAAAGAGCTCCTGCAGCTGGCCAAGGTGGAAAAAGAACATATTTTCTTCCCACTTGACCAAGTTCATTTAGTATGGGTGGGAGAGCTGCGTTTCTCAGGGAGTACTTAACTCTGTAATACGCACTAAGAGAGCCATCTCAATTCTTATCATTACAGGCATCCCTCAGAGATATTGTGACTTCAGTTCCAGACCACTGCAATAAAACAAGTATTACTTTACAATAAAGCAAGTCAAACTTTTTGGTTTCTCAGTGTATATAATAAAAGTTGTGTTTATACTGCATTGTAGTCAGTGTGCAAGAGCATTATGCCTAAAAACAATATATATACCTTACTTAAAAATATTTCATTGCTAAAAAATACTAATGATCATCTTAGCCTATTGGTAAAGGGTGCTATAGACTTGCTCAATGCACAGTTGCCACTGTCTTTCAATTTGTAAAAAAAATGCAGTGTCTGTGAAATGCAGTAAAACAAGGCAGTCCTGTACTTTCTATCTGAGGACTCAGGACCAGTTCCATTTACCAAGCCCATTATTGCAGCAGTGCATTGTTGGAGACAGTTTGCCTAGTGATAAAATGGATGCCTCTGAATTATCTCCAAATTCTGCTCAGACTCCTTGGTCCAAGATATCCAAGCAGTATCTGTGAAACTCCCTTCTTCTTAACTGTTGAGCTAGTAACTGCCTGTACTTGGCCATTCCTCAGTTTCCATATTTACTTTAGCTCTTCTGCAATTCCATCAACAAATTCCACAGTATTAGTTTTAGCAAATAACAGGATGTCAGAACTGTTGACCAGGATTTATTACTTTGCTATTACAGCTCTATCCCAGGACATAGGGGCCATTGTTCCTCATATTTTTAAGGTGTATGAGCTTTGGAAGGAAGCCTTTGTTGGACAGGCCCAACATGCTCTACTCACTCTATAGACCTTTAAGGCTGTTGTGCACAACAGCTCTACCTATGAAGACCTGAACCCTTCTGTCTTTGTTCTATGGCACAAAGATGTTTATAAGTAGATTTTTTCAAAAAATTAATGCAGATACTTTGAATTTTCTATTTTTGTGCTTTACCCTTACAGTCTTGCTGTGGCTTTTAAAAGAAGTCTGTACTTGGTAGGGTGGCTTCAGAAATTAACATTGATTTTGTTAAGAAGGGGGGCTATATTAAACTGGCACTAAGAATTTCCAGGCTTTTGACCCAAAATATCTTCCTCTTCCAAACCTCACCCCTAACACTGCCTGTTTCAAGGAGCAAGAGAAGAGGTTGGAAAGGCCACTCTGTTGCTGACAGGCAACCAGGAAGTCCAGGCCTTGGGGAAACCATAGCCTTTGTTTATTTAAGACCCAAACCTAGCAGGCAATATAAATTAAACATAAAAATAAAATAAAATAACAAAACACAGGCCGGACGTGTACCACAGAGAACAGTGAATTCTCCTGCTTTCCCCCTGGGAGAGGGGAGTCTGCAAGTGGTGGGGCTTCCTGGCCAGAGAAACATCACAAGCCATGGGATGGGATGAATATTGTAGGGGGGAAGACAGCAAGGATTGGATGAGGGTGGGGATGGGCATGTTGGCAAGTCTCTGTAGTCAGCTCCAGTAGGCTCCTAAGGGAGAATGAATCACACCCTACCAGGCAACCTCTGAATGGACCGATGTTTGATGGGCAGTGACTGCCAAGGGCTAGAATCAAGCTAGCATTTGTAGAAGATAGGAAGGGCTGGTTAACTGACCAAACTGTGCTATTAGAGAAAAATCAACCCCAACCTGGTAGTCTCCCCATGCCTGAGTTCTTCTTCCTACCTACCCTGTGATGCCCACCCCCATGACCCAACTTCTTAGGCCAAGAGTTCCCACCAACAGTGGGAACAGATGTTGTGAAACATCTTAGAAGCAATCTGTTCCTCATAATAGAGAGGGGGAAATGCCTAAGATTGATTTATAAGTCAAAGCAGGTTCAGATATTCTAAAAGCAGATCTTATTCATGTTCTGATCAAGTTTTCAGAAGTGATAAGAAAAGAGATAGCTGAACACATAAGACATTAGGCCCAGAATATGCTAAACCCTATCATGAGTTGGCACCCCAGGTGGGTCTTGGTGACTCTGGCACTACTGGGGTTCTCCAGGTGGACACTGTCTTGGCTTTCACCTATAGACCAGTGTTTCCCTAAAGGAATTCCATGGACTGAGGCCAAAAGAGCTGTATCCATATCACCTGAAAATGCCTTTCCCTAGCCACAGACCTATTCCACTAGTATTTCTAGATCTGGAGCCCAGGATATCTGTATTTTTCACACACTCCTGTAGTTAACCTTGATGTTAAGAATCTCATTTCTTGCTCTGCCATAGTCCACCATCAAGGTTTACCTGTGAGTTCAATAGTCTTCTAATGCTAATTAGGAACTGACTGCTCTTGAAAGTAATATGAAAATTTAGTTCATACTTAAGTATTTGTAAATGATAGTGGCAGAATTTCGCACTTTCCCAGGGCTTTTTGCATTAGTAAAAAAAAATTCTAATTTATCAAAGTGTAAATAACTCCATTAGAACCTCAGATGGTGACTGCTGTTATAGTCTGGTCAAGCAAACAGCTTGGACTAAGAGGAATTTATCTCAGTGACCTTCAAATCACACTTCTCAGGTAGCCAGTAACATATGGCATCCATGCCAGGACTGACTCAAGTTACAAGTCCTCACAAGGAGCCTGTGGGAATCATTTGTTAGGTATTCACCTGATTGATTGTGCACAAGTGGTATTTGTTTTTATTTCTCTTTCATTTTAATGTGTAATTGGCATTTTTGAAAACTATGGACCTAACAGCACCAGGGCTTCCTGTTCCTGACATATAGTGTAAGGCTGCAAGGTGGTTCCCCTTGTATCCACCTAACTGCCACTCCAAGATTTCCCTAAGACCCTATCACCTATGACCCCTGCATAGTATGCAGCCAGCCCTGAATGGCAGAGAGAGCAGAAACCATGGCTTTTGATACTCATGGGCTTATCTAGAGTGTCCTGCCTTGCCATCTTGCCAAGTCCTGTCACCTTACTACCCCTTTTGGATTATGCAGAAGCTGGCAATAAGAGAGAGAGGGAGAGAGAGAAAATTATGCCCTTTAGCTTGATATTTCTGTGAATTAGATTTTGTGAAAAGCTGACAGGGTGTTTGCATAAATGTGTGTGTGCTTCCATCCTTCTCTTTCTTCCTGATAAAGTGTGTGTACTCCTTGTCAGCAATTCTCAAACCAGCTGGGAGGCCTTTCTTAACCCCTCCCAGTACTCCTTTGAGTTCCCTGGCTCTGTTCCCATGGATGGGGGCCCTGTGCAAGGAGGAGTTGACTTGTTTCTCTCCTTTATTTATGTTTGAGTAGTATGTCCCCTACACCCTCCTGCCACTGCCCTCAGCTAGGCTGCCTTCTGTCCATCCAGGAAGCCCAAGACGAAGATGTGCAGCTGAAGAGTCAGGAACCCTTAGCAATTGTAGAGCCCTTCTTCCCAAGGCACAGAGTCCCACAACAGAGGATCGAGGAGCTACCTTAAATGAGCCCATGGTGAATAGCTCTTCTGTGAGGTAAGCAGGAGCCTCAGTCATTCAATGTGAGATCCCTGGGAGGCTATTACTGCTTATGTATCATGACCTAGGAGCTGAGTGCCTGAGAAAACTGGCATTATTACTGTGGTTTTGTTCCTCAGGGAACCTGTACCACTTCAAAGGTCACTCATCCTATAGTGGGGTCCACAGTGGAGCCAGGTACACCACCTCAGAGTCCCTGGATTCTTCACAGGCTCCTTGTCTGCTGGCCTCACATCCCCAACAAGATCCTCCTGGTTCTTGTCTTCCAAGCACTGCCAATAGCCCCAAGTACTTCACATACCACTTAGAGTAACCTTGGCAACTGCTAGGAAAAAAATAGCTTAGAATTTTGGCTCTTGGAACTGCTCCAGAAAGCAGAAAACATGGGGAGAGGCCCAGATAAGCTGGGCCTGACAAGCTTCTGACACCCGGAAGGCTGGTGCAGACAAGCATGGAGTGGCCATTTTTTTTTTTTTGCTGCTTTTTTTCCAAGGCCATGGGGAGGATGCAGTAGGCCAGGATGCCCAGAAGGTGGGCTGTGAGGATGAGGACTGTTTACCTGTCTGAAGCTGCTTGCTGGTCGGGGACGGCAAGATGGAACAAGGGTAATGTAGAGAGGAGCTAGCCAAAGAAGGAAGGCCAAGAGGTTAGCAGGTAGAGATGACTCCCCCACTAAACATAGACCTCCTTCTCAGAAGAAAGGAACTGGCAACTCAGAGAACAAAGACCTTTCTCCCTTGGTTTACAAATCCCAGGGGTTAAAGGAATCAAAGAGGCACTGTTGCTGACAATATCAAAGGAGCCTTACGTCCCAGAGCAACTCCAAACTTCATGGCTGTGTGTTAACCCTATTTAGATGGACGTGGGCCAAAGGGCAGGCTGGAGAGGGAAAAAAGCAAGCCCAATTCTGAGAATGAAGTGATGCCCAAGGGTGGCAGTGGTATTAGCCCTCCCAAACCCCAAGCTACCTTCCCAAGCACCCCCATGTCCTGGGATTTTTACTGAAGCAAATATTTCACTGAGATATAATAGTAGGGAGATTTCTGAAGTTGCCACAGGTCCAGGGTGTTCTGAAAGGAAGCACAATTTTTGACTTGTACTACCAGTTTTTAAAAAATTTCCCCTGATATGTGCTTTGCACTTTGAATAGGCTTTCCAGCAATTGAATTGAATTGAATTGAATTGAATTGAATTGAATGAAAATGGCAACTAGTGTGGGGAGTCAGGAGGAGAAAAAGATTCCACTTACTGTGGTTAATTTTACAATTGCTTTTTCAGGAATATCTATTTCATACTTGTAGATAGGTAGTGAGGAGAATGAAAAATGAGAAAGAAGAGGGCTTGGAAAAATTGTGGAGGTAAATTTTCCCAGCTATAAGACATAAGGGGAAAAAAGACAGGCATAAATATTGACACAAGGTTCATGATATTTAAGATCCACTGAGATAAATTGCATTTCTGGAAAACATTGCCAGTACTTCCAGTCTTGCTGAGATACGAGGCCAAACCACTTCCACCCATAGTTAGCCATAAAAGTTGGGCTGATGAAGGTGATTTGACAAGAGCACTTTTTGACTTCTCTGAATGAGTGTGAGTAGGATAGAACCCTTGTCAATATTTGGGTTGGTTTTGCCTGTCATAGCTAGTGTCACTCAAAGATTGTTTGTGAAGCTTACATGGGACCTTGTCCTAGAGGGAGCTGAAAGGCACAATTCATTGCTCCTACCATCATTCAATGCCGAGGTGTGGCACAAATCAGGTGCTAGAGCTGCTTTTCCAAAAGAGTGTGTCCATTTCTTTCCAAACTCTTTTTGGTCTTCTACCATCACATTCTGTATGTGTCTCATCCTTCTCCCCATTTTCCTAACCCCCAAAGTTGAGGTGCTGGGCCTTGGCCATGAAGGGACATTCACATGACCCACAGAGGACAAGGCACTTTCTCTGTCACTGTCTTTTCTTCTTACTTCCCTCCTTCTAGAGTTTGGGGGTTTCACATGAAGCCAAAGTAACAGTAACAATGTAAGTGGCAGCAGCCTTGCTGTCTATAGTCTTCCACCCTGGAGTGGAACCAGAAGGGAAGAGAGAAGATAAGAGAGAAGCAAGGACAAATTTAAGAATGATATTTCAGTCTCCTTATTCCCCCAACCTCTTCAGAAAAAGGGACAAGTAAGTAATTAGAAGTAGACAGAGCTTCAGCCTGAAGGAGGCCTCAATGGAGGAGTAAGTGGGGAGGGCTGTTTTGCAAACATTCCATGTCTTATTACCAGTGCTAATGCTCCCATGATCGATATTCTTTTTTATTTCATTTTCCAGCTGTAACCCAGTATTTGCTTTGTGGCTTGTCCTGCACCTCTTGCATCATGTCTTTTTCTGCTTCTCCTGACACTAGATCCTCTGTTTTGCTGGCAACTTCACTGAATCTTTGGGTGGAACATTCCCTGTAGAAAATAAGGAAGACTTTCCTATAGTTTCCTTTGGGCTGTGTGGTATACAGTTTTTCAAGTGTGACAAAAAGGGAAGTGAGATGTTCCCCCTTATCACCACCCCAACCTACTGTCCCCATCCTGAGTCTGCTCCCCACCCCTTGGTGGCTTGCTCTGATCCTGTCCATGGTTCTGCAGCCTACACTGTGTAGTCTCCATCCCACTGTCCTGTGGGAACCCAAAGTAGGAGGGCTCTTGTCCTAGAGAATCTGGCTTTTGAAGTGGAACAGACTAGTGGGAATGCTGAGATAATTCTTCCAGCTCAAAGGGGACAAGTTGGCTTGCAGGGCCTGCTGACATGAGGAATTTGTCCCCATCCTCATTATGCCACCTTCCATCTAGAAGGTTATCCCCGAGAGAGGGTCAGCCATGTCTGTTTCATTGCGGAACCCCATGGCTGTAGGACTAGAACTGAGAGCCATCAGAGGACCTGGCTTAATAGCTGGGTGGTCTTGCTGTGCTAGTTCTGGGTTCACCCTACCTTGTAAATATAGGATGGGAGAAAGGGGGGTTGAAAACTTTTATATAAGGTTGCTGGGATATTATATTCCTAGTCCACTGTTTCCTGCCTGGGATCTACTTTCAAAGCCCATGTTGGACACAAGGATTCTGAAAGCCTAATGGATTAGCATTTGATTCAGAAAAGTTACATCAGATCATAGATATCTTGTATAGGGCAAGCTTTCACTCACTGCAAGGTCTGACACAGCTATTCTGGGCAGAGGAACTTTCTGGTATGCTGAGGATTCAGCAGAAAAACTTTTAAGTTCTTCCTACTTCTCCACACCTGCTCTTGTTTGAAAATCTTTCTACAGGGACATTTATGTCCATTGTCTTCCCTTAGCAAGCTCTAGGATCTTGGGATCCCGGGATCCAGCCACTGTTTGATAAGGGAGGATTACAAGGACTGATGTCACCCAGCTGGCAGCTGGCAAACCAGAGGTGTAGAGGGGATGTAAGATTGACTGAGTGTGGGCTGAACCTGGGACATCCTTTCAAACGTTGGTTTTTTAAACTAAATCCCAGACATGAGCTTGGTTTTTGTTGTTGTTATCAGCTTCATTCTCTTAAAAGCTGAGCACAGCAGGAATAAGAAAAAAGGGAGTTGATTAAGGGCTCCAGTTTGTGGGGCCCTGGGAACTGGAGGTCAGACTGGACTGTGAGTACTCTAAGACTCTATAACCTTATTTGGGATATTGTATACCCCAGAACTGCATATTCCATTCTGAGAGCTACCTGGCTGTATTAGTGTCTTCAATTTCCTAGACAGTGAGAGCTTTGAGGGCTGTGTGTCTGCCTTTCAAAATGACATGGGTGAGCACAGCCCTCTTATAAAAATATTGGATACTTTAGATAGTCTCTGTGTCCCCTGATGCTGCTCTCTCCTGCTATGAGTCTCGGAAAAGTTGGCTGTACTCACAGAGCTCAAAGTCAGCCTCTGGACAACTCTCTAATAGTTCTGCTGGAGTCCTAGGGGCACTCCTCCTGCCCCCTCACCCTTTCTTTCATTTCACCACTTTCCTGGCACCTCCAACCCCTTCCCCAATTATTTAGAATCACTCACTCAACAAATCTATCCCTTCACCACAGGACAGGTGTAGTAAGAACAAACTTGGTCTCTAGGTCAGGAAGACCTGGGCTGGACTCCCAGCTCTACAATTTATTGGCTGTGACACCTTGGGCAAGGTAAATTCTCAGACCCTAAGTTTCTTCATCTGTAAAATGATGGTGACAGTGCCAACTCTGCAGGGTTGTAGCATGGCCAGCACAGTATCTGGCCTATAGCCAATGATATTAATGGTAGCTATTATTGTGAGTGGGTCTCAAACTCAGCTTATTTTAATTGGAGTATAATTAACATAAAATTTAAACATAGGTTAGCTAGCAAACTTACCCTCTTTTGTTTTCCTTCCCCAAACTACCTGGATTTCTCTACCTCCATCTCCATATAAGGAGGTGCCCACTAAAGAAGCTGTTTTTTCTTCTGTGCTATGCCTTCTTTTCCTGGTGGTATTTTTTTCCTGCCAACCCAGCTTATTTATCTCTCCCTTTTTCTTTTCATCATTTCCTTTGGAATCTTGGGGTGGGTAGTAACAGTTAGTTTAAAAACGATTTACAAGCTGATGAAATGTCAACTCAGAGATTCTTCCTGAATTAAGAAAGCTCTATGTAGTACAGAAGGCAAGGTAATATATCAGGGAATTTCAATATCAATTAAGCTCCTGATATAAGAAGTTTTTTTTCTCAGCTAATGTTCTTGATGACCTATAAATATAGTCTGGACTTTGTTCTGTTTACTACACAGGGGTATTAGTGTAAACATTTATGTTCAGACTGCTTGTAACCTAAATGTAACATAATGTCCTGAGATTGGGATTGTCTCCTACCTCAACTGAGATGAAGAAAAACACCATCCTTGGCTAGTGTAGTAGGTTTTCATGGATAATTCTGTTTGCAAACAGAATAGCCCTTGTGTATATATTACTACCAATGGGGTACCATGGGAGTCCCATGTCATAATGAAAAAATATTGGCTGTTCCCTGTCATAACTACCCTGGAAGCCTGGGAAAAAATCAAGGCCTTCAGACTGGGCTCCACTGGGGCCTTGTCCAGGGTTTTGGTGCCAGGCACCTAGTTAGAAGAAATATCCTGAAGCAAATAATAATTACCTTCTTTGCTGATAAGAGAATTTCAAGTACTTTTCCAAAAGCAAGATTGCATTAAGGTATTTCTTTGGGCCACAGCCTGAATCACAAACTGATTCACGAGTACTGGCCCTAACCTCAGCCAAACTATTGTATATATGGTGGAACCCAATGTTCTCCTGATGGCCCGAGTTGGTGTAAACAATACTCTCAGTTGCATCACCTCTCCACTGTTCTGTCCTAGTTTCTCCTTTTGGCTGCATATTCTGTCTCTGTCCACAAGGTGGCTTCACATAGGAAAGAGCTGGAGAAAAGACCCTCAAGCTTCTGATGTCTTTTGTTTGTTTGCTTGCTTGCTCGTTTGTTTGTTTTAAGCTTAGGGCTGAAAAGATGAAAATATAGTCTGATGGGAACATATATAACTCTTAATAGACAACAATAACCTCATTTCCTTGTAACCTGGAGGTTTTTTTGTGCCAGAAGTACCCTCTAATCCTATGCATGATTGGATCCATCATCATGATTGGATCCATCATAGGGTGGGTGTTTTCCTGGGATGAGATATATATATATATCTCATCCCAGGAAAGACTATATCTATCTATATATAGTCTTGGTTTGTAGTTTTGTTGCCTTTTGCTGTTTACAGGAAAGTAACAGAATCTTGTTTTTAAAAGAGGGAGGTGGGGTGCATAGGGCGGGGTGGGCTGGGATGGGAGAAACAAACAGAAAACTGTACTTGAAAAATAACTAAATAAAAATAAATAAATAAATAAAATAGGGTCATGAAATCCTGGATAATGTTGTGTGTATTTTCTTTGAAGAGTAGTGTATAGCAACCAGAGAAAAAGGTTTGGCATCTTGTGATGATTCCAATGCCCACTCCCCTGCCTTTTCCTCACCCATCTTCTGTCATCCTCCTAGCCCCTAGCTGCTCCCTGTACATGTTCCTCTACTCATCTGGGCTGCTAGACGCTCTCTCCTCTGCACAGACACGTTGGCATACATAGATTAGCTCAGAACTGTGAATGCTTCTCATGCATGTCACAGACATGTGCATGTGTCAGTACACAGGTGCATCCAAAGGAGGAGCTGAGTGTACGGGTGCTGGAGTTGGGGCAGGTCAGTGAGCCCACTAGCTGGGTGAGGGGACATGCAGGTGAAAAAGTATGTGTGCAGGACAGAGACTGAGAAGGCAAGCGGTGGGAAGAAAGTGAGGCTCCTCGTGGTGAGTCCAGCCAATGTGGTGTGTGACAGCATGGCAAAACCATGGGAGTATGCTGGCTGACCCCAGAAGAAGATTTTTTAAAACCAGCACCGCCCTCTACTGCATCCTCTCTATCTCTTGTTATAGCATTTGTATTAATTTCTTTAAGAAATCAGTTCCAGTTTGGTTTTCACCAATCTCCAAAGCCCTCTTTTGAGATGCCAGTTGGCACAACAAAGTGCTGAACTGTTTACAGTCCCAGCCTCAGGTTCAGGGAGCGGATGTGGTTTCACTCGGCCACAGAGCCCTGTACAGGACTCATTTGCATGACCCCTGACGCCATGTGACGCAGCTCGCTCCTCCTATATAAAGAAGCAGGAGCCGAAATATCTCCGAGTCTGGGTTGGACTGGCGGCTGTTGAGTTTGTGACACACTTAGGTGACACCCCTCGAGTCACTTTCCTTCAAGTCCGGAGCACTTGCTTGCCTTTGGGACCTCTGGGCAGCCTTTGCCCCTCCTAGCTCTGAGTCGGAGGAACAGATCTCAGCCCCCTGCAGTGCGCCAGCAGCCCCGGCCACTTGCCTAGGCTTCCCAGCCCACCCAGCCTGCCCAGCCTGCTCAGCCCGCCCAGCACGGCCCGAAGCGCGCCAGAGCTCACGGCAGCCCAGCCATGAACACCAAAATGTATCAGACCCCCATGGAGGTGGCGGTCTATCAGCTACACAATTTCAACATCTCCTTCTTCTCTTCCCTGCTTGGAGGGGATGTGGTTTCCGTTAAGCTGGACAACAGGTAAACTATTGACCGAAGCTCCGGAGAGGTGCGGGCCGGGGCTGAGCTGCGAGCGGGATCTCTGAGAGAGTGGAACTAGCTCGTCCAGGTTCCCGGTGGTGCAGCATCCTGGGAAGGGGCGGGAGTAGGGTACGGGTAGGAGGAGAAGGGGGGTCACCGCCGTACTGGAATCCGCCGTCCCAGCGTCCCTGCAGCCTCTGCACTGTGAGAAGTAGCTGCCGCAGCCCCGGGCAGAGGCAGCGAGAGGCGGAGGGGCAGCGGGCAGGAGCGGGCAGGGAACTGGCTGTGCTTCCCGCTGCAGGGGAGTAGACCGGAAGCTTCCGGGCCCAGAAGGAATTCCTAGCTCTGTTCTTAGTTCGGTAGGTTTACCCTGGACCTTCTGAGCCAAATCCGCAAAGGGTTGGCGGTGGGAGATTCCCTGATCGACGCGCCCCATTGTTTGCCTGTTGCCCGGTCTAGCGAACTGGCCCATGCGCCACGGGACCCACGCGCTGCTGCACACTGAGCTCTGGGTGGTGGCAGCGGGGAGCCAGCCTGGGTAGTGAGGTACAGCTAGCTTCCTGCAGGGGCCAGGAAGGGGCCTAGGGCCAAAGTGCCTGGAAATGGAAGGCCAGATAGAAAAAGAGCTGGGGCAGATGGAGGAGGACTTTGGCCACAACTGCTGGGTACTCAGAATGGAATGGAGTGGATAACACGGTTGCTTTGCTTTTTTGTCTTGGCAGTGCCTCCGGAGCCAGCGTGGTGGCCATAGACAACAAGATTGAGCAGGCCATGGTAAGTGGCATCACTGCATCATTCCCATCCCCCATTGTAGCTGCTGCTATGTTATTCTGCATGACTTAGGGGGTGGGTGCAAAGCCATTAGTCAAGAGCCTCGGGAAGCTGAAAGCCTGCTTTTTATCCCCTTGTATGCCTTAAATAGAGTCCCATTAGTGTGCCACCTTTGAGGGCATTTCCAGGCTACCCTTGATGGACCTTCCTCTTTCTTTCTCCCTCACCCATCCTGGAGCTTTGCGGCAGCCTCTGGCTTCTTCCTAGGCCTGTTACAGAGCTGTAAGCTCAGATACTTTCATTTGTCTGCAGCCCGCATTTGGCAGGGGCCAGAGCTCATTGGATGCAGCAGCACTGCAGTGCCTCTGCAGAGCCTGGGCTGGGGTCAGGAGTTGGGAGGAAACAGGAAACAAAGCATTCCACCCCTTCCCTCTCCCTTCACCAGATAGAGGTTGTACTCCACAGAGCAGCCATAATAGCTGCAGGGGTTTAAGTCCTCTAGCAGTTAGGGACACTTATTTGTGCCCTGGAGCCTAATGACACAGTTCCCTGACCCTAGTGCAGTCATCAAAATCAGAGAAGATGCAGCAATCAGGTAACTTTCCCCTAGGGCAAGCGCCTTGTCAAGCCAGGCTTCAGGACAGCTGCAACTCAGTGTGATGGGCCATGTGGAGAGAAGACTCCAAATTGCTAATTGTATTGTCTTGGTGAAGATGGGTGAAGCAGACAGTGTGGGGGGCATTGCAGGTCTTCTCTGGGATCTGGGCCAGCAGCAGGAACCTATGTGGAAATGGGGATAGAGCCATCCACCATCAATTAGTAAAAGTCTCACCCAAAATGCTCCTAAACAGCCAGCTTTGAAAGTCATTAGAAATTAGCAGGGTGGATCCTGTGTAGCTCAAAGCTGGGCTCCCAATACAGGTGTTGCCCTGATCATGCAGCTCTCCTGAGCAAGCATTTACTTCAAAGAAGTGCTTCAAAGAAGGGTGCAGGAGGAATAGGACTGCAGAGCCAGTGTGCCTAGGGGTTGCTGAGGGAAGGCTGGAGGTCAGTGGCATGAGGGACAACATCACAGACACCTTGATGGCAAGGTGAAAGTGCTGAGCAGGAGCCACTGATGGCTGATGAATGGCTTTGTTGTGATTTCCTCTGTGACAGGATCTGGTGAAGAATCATCTGATGTATGCTGTGAGAGAGGAGGTGGAGGTCCTGAAGGAGCAGATTCGAGAGCTGGTGGAGAAGAACTCCCAGCTTGAGCGTGAGAACACCCTCTTGAAGACCCTGGCCAGCCCAGAGCAGCTGGAGAAGTTCCAGTCCCGTCTGAGCCCTGAAGAGCCAGCTCCTGAAACCCCACAATCACCTGAGGCCCCTGATGGTTCTGCAGTGTAAGTGGCTCTGTCCTCAGGGTGGGCAGAGCCACTAAAGTTGTTCTACCTAGTTCTTTACAGTTTGTTTTTGGCTCCCCAAGCATCATCTCATGTGGAGAACTTTACACCTAGCATAGCTGGTGCCAAGAGATGTCCCAAGGACATGGCTACCTGGGTCCACTCCAGTGACAGACCCCTCACAAAGATCAGGTCTTTGGAGGCTGAGTTGCATGGGGCCTCGTCATCCCAAGCCAGTGAGCCTCTAATGCCACCATGCCCTGGGGACTCCCAGGGCCCAGGCAACTTTTCTGTGACTGGCAGAGGAGAAAGGTAGTTTGAGATGTGATGCCAGTTTGGTTCAGAAAGTATAAGCGGGTCTGCTTTTCATTTCCGTGGACATCTTTAACAGCTTCACCTGACAACTGTCCCTATGAGGAAGCCATTTGTGTTTTAAGCAGAGATAACCCTCTCTCTTATCCCCTGCCTCACCAAGGCAGGGCCACAGATGGGAGAGATTGAGCCAAGTCAGCCTTCTGTCGGTTAATATGGTATAATGCATGGCTTTGCACACAGTCCAGTGTGGGATTACAGCTTTGGGATGACCACCTACAAAGTTCTGATTGGTTAGTAATGGTGTAGTTTTTCTAAATAGCCATACGTGCATATATATATATATACCCATAGGGCTAGATCTATATCTTACTGTAGTGATGTATACATATACACATACACCTACATTTTGAAGGGCCTAACCAGCTTTGGGAGTATTGACCAGTCCCTTATCCCTTAAGGCTAATTCTTTGACTGTGTTCATTTACCAGATTGATCCAGTTTGTCCTTTAGGTTAAGTAAGACTAAAAAGTATAGGCAGGGAGAGGGCCAGCCTCTGAATGTGGCCATCGATACCTTGCTGCTGCAGCCCTTGCCCCATCTATCCACTGAAGACATGTGAGGTCCTATTTTGAATGCCAAACCCACCATTCACTGGTGCTGACTACATAGAATGGGGTTGAAAGAAGATTAGCTGGGACTTCACATTGTTATTCAAAAACTTATTTTCATGTTTGTGGAAAACTTTCAAGTGAATATTGGCTTGCTGGGGGGTTTGTTTGTTTGTTTGTTTGTTTTTGTGGACAAGGTTATGAACAAGGCAATGGCTTTGACCTGATGGTGCCTGGGTGATTTGCTCAGGGAACTTGTTTCTAGGAGGTTCTGTGGCAGTGAACACTTTCCACTTTCTGACATCTTATCCTGATGTATGTCTCCTGGATTTGGATTTGGATTTCTCAAATGTAGCTTAAAATTTCAATAAACTTTGCTCTTTTTCTATAAATAAACCTGGTATCTGACTGAGTATAAATGGAGTGGTTGTTAAGGGCTCCTCATGTGGTTGGGAGCACTGTTTTTCTGATTCACTGACCATTCATGAACCTCCCCTAAGTGGCAGGCTTATCCTACCTCCATGATCCTGCATAACTGTCACAATACCCACATTGTATTGGTGAGGAGCTGATACTCACCCAGTTTAAGTGACTTGCCCAAAGTCATACAGCTATTACAGCAAATTGGTACTCAACCCCACATCCAACCCTCTCTGTCCTACTGCTGCTTTCAGATGACATTTTCAGAATGAGTGGCAAGGTGACTACTAATATGTAACCTCAGCTCGAGGGAGTTACTCAGGAGGGAGGATACTCTAAAAAAGACCCAAATGAAAAAGGAAGGTTATACATGTGAGTGAGCAAGAAGAGAGGAACTAAAAAAACATGAGCGAGCCTCTTCCTTCTTAAAACATAAGGATCACTTAGTGCATTCACCTTAATACCAATCCGCATAGACACTTGACCTTGGAAAAGGAGCTAAGAGGACCTTAGAAAAGAACACAGAATACATGTGGTCAAAATTCCAACCCTCTCCCCTGAGGAAAGATTCTCTCAGCCTCTGCTGCTGCACTTGTCAATGCTGGAAGTTTTCTCACAAAAACTCATATGAGTCACATGGGCAAGACCAAGTCTAAGGATCCTGACTTTCCTCCTCTGTCTCTCTTTGTAGTTCATCCTTATCCATCACTCTTTCCCTAGCTCCACGTCTCTGGCATCCAGAATCCTACCATTTCTCTGGCCATCAATGAGCATTTGGAGTCTACCATACTCTAACCAGGACCCTGAGCTGTGTTCTAGACCCACTGTGTTTCCAGCAGATGCTATCATCCCTATTTGAGTGATCCATTCAATTTCAGCCTCCTATACTATATATACCTATTCTTTTGTCACTTGAAGTTGAATAGACTCCTTGATTTTCCTATACCACAAACCTCAAATACCAAGGGGTCTTGGCTCTTCCTTTGTACTAATCATGGCCTATATTCAAATGTCATGTTTCCTTCACTGTAAAGCTCTTACATGTTAGCCTGTTCTTTTCCAGTCAAATTCCTCTTCAGAAAGTTTCAAACATCTTCTTGGTGGCCTCTTAAATCCCATTTTCCCCTGTGCATAATCTGTTCTTGATGCCCAGTCCCAGCTGCTGGAATGTATACACACTTTGGACCAGTCAACCACCCCCAAAGTAGACTGACTCTCCCCAGTCCCCACTTACTCCAACCCCTCCTTTCAAGATGAGCTGAGGAACTTTTTGACTCTTTAGCTCTTCTGTAGAGTTTCCAAATGCTATTTCCAACCAAACAAGCCAAAAGATTTTTTTAAAAACCCTCAAAAGATGTCCCAGCAAACACACAGCCATCTCTGATGATCAAGCCCTTCCCTACAAGAAAAGGGGAAAAAACTTGACCGCAGTCACACATTGGGAAAGAGAGAACAACTTTGTTTCCTAGGCAACACCAACTACACGGAGACAAACACTACACTTAGGAGGCCACAGCAGTTCCTAGTCTAGATAAGAGGAACTTTGTGGATGTTAGTCACATATAGGATCATCTCTTTTTTTTTATCCTGCAGAAAAACAACTAGAGGTGGGGAAAGACGAAAGAACACATTGCTCCTGGAAAGAACTTCATGGTTTCTGAGCTCAGCTGGTCCAGCTGGACCCAGAACAAGGAAAAGAACAAGAGAAACAGCAATAATAATGTTCCCCTGCCTGAACATGCTCCCTTTCCCTGGCCCCTCCTATCTATTATCTGATCCTCACAGCAGCCCTCTTTGAATGTCAACAAGAATCACAAGAGCACCCCTCCACACCTCTTCTCATGAACACAGAACATTTTGTTTCCTGCCTTAGAAAAAGAAGCAGTTAAGATTTACTTCCATTTGACAGACAAGAAAACTAAGAGCCAGAGAGTTCAGTGCTACTCCCACAGTGCCCACATATCCCATGGGGCAGTGGTTCCCAGACTGTGACCACAAGGGCCCATCTTTAATATCAAGAATAACCTCAGAACTACCCGTCCAACCCAATAGTAATTGAACTTTTGGTATCCATTGAGAGAGAGAGAGAAAGAACACAATAACAAACCGTGAATGTGAATCCAGTGAGGGCTTTTAAAGGAGTGTATTGTATTTGCTAGAAAAGCACAGAGGTGAATATGAAAAGTAAAACAAATGTGAGTGGTAGATGACTTACATACAAGGACTACTGGGGTGCAAGGTGCAAGGCTCTCAGGCTAGGAAGTACCACCAAGGAAGACGATCCCTGTTGGGGTCTGAGAAGAAACCCAAGGTGTGAGCAGATGAGGAAGCATGGCTGTTAGAACCTTGGGTGTGGGGAGAAGGACTCTAGAAAGACCACAGAAAAGAAGGTACACAACCCACTGTTGCTTAGGGTGTTTTGAAGTAACCCGAACATTATCCTACTTATCCTGGAAAATTTTGTTTTCAAATCTCTCCTTGTCTCCTGCTATTTGGTTAGAAATTAATGGACATAATTAGAGCAGGTAGCTCAGTCCCTCAGTTGTCTCATGCAGAGAAACTTGTTGAAACCCCAATACTTAATATGTAACCACCTCTCCTGGATCAGGCAAGGGTTGATAGAAAACTCCATCACTTAGAAAAAGAAGCAGTGGTTCTGTTTGGAACCACTTCTATTCCAAACAGAAGTGGTTTCCAGGGAGGAGCTGGCAGGAAAGGGTCATAATAACAATAATTATAACAGTAGCTAACATTTATGTGGCACTTACTTGGTGTCGGACAGTATTCTAAACCCCTTTACATCTATTGCTTATTTTAATCTATCCAATTCTATGAAGATATGCCATTAAGATCCCCATTTTACAGATGAAAAAATGGAACACCAAGGCACAGAGAAGTAAAACAATTTGCCCCACATCATGCACCTAGAGAATGGATTATCTGGGACTGGGGGTAGGGAAGACAGTGCATTGAGAAAAAAAGGATGGAGAGTTTCAACAGTTTCCATAATTTTTCATAGACTAGGTAAGTGTTCTGGGGCCAGGGAGAAGAGGGCAGAAAAGGGACCACCACGAACTAGCAGAAAGGCTAACATAAGGTACAAAATGGCCAATAAGTCTGGAGAGATGAGAGTGAATAAGGAAGGAGAAAAGAGGGAGAATGGGGGGGCCAACTTGGCTGGATCCCAGCCAAATGAGTAGAAGTAGGATCTAATAGGTCTCAGGGAGCCGTGGTAGGCTTTTGAACAGAGAAGTGATATGATGCCAAAAATATTTGCAGAAGATGGTTCCTGACAGCTGAAGGGACTGTAGCTGAGAAAGGATAGCTGAAGGCATGCCAGCTGTTGTTGTAATACAGGTGTGAGGTGATGAGAGGCAGCTGGGATGGGGGAGAAGTTGTGGAAAGGAGACAAAGGGTCAAAGCCAAAAGATACCAAAAGGCAATATTTCTCCAGGTGTGGTCAACGTGTGTGTGCATCAAGCTTGTTTAACTGCAAATTCCAGGCCCTACTCCCAGACTAAAGAGTAGAGTGATGCTTGGGAACTGATAACTAACAAGTTCCACTGGTGATACTGGAGGATGTGAAAATTTGAGGAGCCTCCAATAAGTGAAAAATCAGCATGACCTGGTAACAAAATGAGCTGGGAAGGAGAGAGCAAAGTAGTCATGAGCTGAGAATGACTTGGAGGGTTTTTTTTGTATTTGTAAAGTTGTGGTAAAATATATATAACATACAATTTACTATTTTAATAATTTTTTAAACGATTTTATTTATTTATCTTTAGAGGGTAAGGGAAGGAGAGAGAGAGAGAAGTATCAATGTATGGTTGCCTCTCCTGTGTCCCCTGCCGGGAACTGGCCTGCAACCCAGGCATGTGCCCTGACTGGGAATCGAACCGCGATACTCTGGTTCGCAGGCCCGCCCTCAATCCACTGAGCTATACCAGCCAGGACTATTTTAACCATTTTTAAGTGTACAGTCCAATGACATTAAGTACATTCACATTATTGTGTGACCATCACCCTCATCCATCTCTAGAACTTTTTCATCTTCCCAAACCGAAACTCTATACCCATAAAATAACTCCCCATTCACACCTCCCCCAGCCTCTGGTGACATGAAAGTTTGAGTCTGAAGGAAGAGGAGACTACAGAAGTACCGAAGGAAACAAGTGTAGAAAAAATTCAGATTTTCAGAAAGAAAATGAATCCCAATTTTGATTTCCAGTTGAGCTAAGCATATTTACATAAGGAATATCTCAGAACCACCCGTGGAAACAAATGTGAAAACCAGAGCTAGAGCACCAGATGCAGGTTTGTCTATGTGTCACAGGAGCTGAAGTGATGTGAGAAGATACATGCCCCAGGAAGTGGGTGCAAAGGAGGCCATGCTGTAGGCCCAGAGCCTTGCATGCCCTTTGGAGGCCACCCACAGTGAGTCCATGCAAAAGAATAAGAAGGGTCAGCTTGAGAGGTGTGAAAGACAGAGACAGAAAAAAAACAAACAAACAAGGGAACACTGAGGTTTGTGATCTCTCTATTTTTCTGTCTCTTCTTTTTGACATTTCCTCTTCACAGTCATTAGCATAAGCCCCACCATCATATGAAATTAAACTAGTCCCTAAAAGTTACTTCAGGGAAGACTGAGGCAGCCGAGGTATTCTAGAAAGAGGAATCAGGAGTCCTGGGGTGCAGTCCTATTCTTTGGCTAATAAGATATATAACCTTGGACAAGTCTTTGGTGTCTCCAGACTTAGTTTTCCAATTTGTAAAACAAAGTGGTTACCCAGGATCATTTATAAGCCAGGTGCCCAGTGTAACTGGGCCAACAGAACCCCGCAGCTCTGAGATTTATATGCATTACTTCTTTGCTCAAGCCCTCATTTTCCCTTCCAGCTCCCATCCTCATATTGATTTCTATCAAGTTGCTGAAGAAATAGCCACTTTAAAAGACCAATGCATGGCTGTACACCACAATACTCTATTTCATTTTATAGAGGAAGGAATCACCTACAGTCTCATTTCCCAGCCTTGCTCATTTCATGAACCACTTCTGGTTGATTATATTGTGATAACACACTTACAAGCTCTGGGTCACCCAAATCAAATGGGAGGGAGGTGAATGGGTTGCATTGAAGCTGTCTTGGGTAGGCAGAGAGAACTGGCTTGCCTTTGAAAGAATTGTGAGTGATGCAGATAAATGGAGAAGACAGGAAACGAATGAAAAAGGGTTGACTCCAAGAGGGTGCTCAGAGATAGACAAGAACTAGAAGTGGAATGCGAGCAAAAAAGGATGGCCCCAGCCTACTGGACTTTTCTCACCTGGTTCCTCTGCTGTTTTGCTGCTGTTTCACTGGTAAACTTCCTGCTGCCAACACCTAAAAGAAAACAGGACATATTCTCTACCACAGACCAGTTATATGGGTCCTGAACTGTCCCAAACATCTCTTCTTTGAAGTCCATTGTAATACAGAACTCAGTCACTTAAGTGAAAAACGAATCCAACCATCATGCAGAAGCGTTTTGAGATGCAAGTGATGTTCCAGTAAAGTTAAGTCATACCTGGGATAAGAGAATACAGTGATACTTTATTAGGGTTGAATGGGGCTCTAGAAATTAACTGCCCCAACCTCCTCACTTCCAAAGGGAGGACAGTGAAACCTCAGAGAGAAAAATGGGCTTGCCCCAGCCCCTCATGCAGTCAGCAGCAGGGCTAGGATGAGCCCTGTGTTATTACAAAGGACCCTCTTTTTCTAGGCCTCAGTGTCCACATCTGTAAAATAAGGGATTGGATCAGTGCAATAGTTCTTAACCTTGGCTGTGCATTGGTATCACCTGGCGAGAGTTTAATGCAATACTAATGTATGAACCCCATCCTCAGAAATGTTGCTAAAATTGATATGGAATTGTGACATGGGCATAGGCATTTTTAAGCTCCCCAGGTGATTCCTGGATTATCTGTGAAGATTATCTCCATCTTAACATTTACATCCACTCATTATGCAAATATTGGCACTTAGTGTGTTCCAGGCACTCTGCTAGGCACAGATCATGTCAGACATAAGCTTTGTGCTCCTGAAGCCCATTTCATATTTACATAAATGGAGAGCATATGAGACAGACTGCTCATATTAGTGGACCTGTTTAGAGGCAACTCTTTTCTTCTTTCTCCAAGCAGCTTTATGATTAATAAAGGTAATATTCTTATCTCCTGCCTGACTCACATGTGTATCTATCTTTATTGATTCCAATTTCAGGCAAAAGACAAGAGATGCTACTAATCAGCAATCCTCAAATGCTAAAACATTTTGTTACAGATGACGGGCAGTATACAAATAATCTTTTATTTTTCATTTACCTTTGCAGGCTTTTCCTTCTCTATCTGCTGGAGCACCTCTGGGGTAAACTCTATGCTCTCTATACTCTTTTTCTTTGGTTGGTTCCATCTACTCTTGTTTTATTTAATCTTTTTATTTTTGTATTATTATTTAGTCCCTTTATGCAACCTCCCTCCAGCTGTCGCCACACTGTTGTCCATGTTCATGAATCCATTTTCCTTTTTGCTCAGTCCCTCCATCCCCTCAGCACCTCCCCACACTAGTTTTCATCTGTTCTCCATCTGTGACTCTGTCTTTATTCTGTTTGTTAGTTCACTTTGTTCACTAGATTCCACATATGAGTGAAATCATATGGTATTTGTCTTTCTCTCACTGGCTTATTTCACTTTGCATAATGTTCTCCAGGTCCATCCATGCTATCACAAAGGGTAAACTTTTCTCCTTTTTATAGCTGAGTAGTATTCCATTGTGTAAATGTCCTATAGTTGTTTTATCCACTCATCTACAGATGGAAACTTGGGCTGCTTTCATATCTTGGGGATTGTAAATAATTTTTTAATGAACATAAGGGTTCTTATGTCCTTTTGAATTAGTGTTGTGGGTTCCTTCGCATATATTCTCAGAAGTGGGATAGCTGGGTTGAAAGGCAGATCCATTTTTAATTATCTGAGGTACCATATTTTGTCATGTATAATGCACTCCCATTTATAGTGTGCATCCATGTTTTGGGGCCAAATGTTCAGGTGAAAAAAATCTTTTGTTTTAATTTTTTTAATTCAATTTTTAAGTAAAACTTTTTATGTTTTATTTTATTATTTTTTATAATTAATTTTATTTAATTATTTTTCAAGTACAGTTTTTTGTCTATTTCTCCCATCCCAGCCTCCCCCGCCTTGTTTTATTTTTTAATTGAAGGTTCCTTACTGGTACTGCTTCCATGAATGGCCATGACCAGGTAGAAAAAGGGAGAACCACGTGGCATGGGGAAGGGTCATCTCCACAACATTTCATTTTTACACAGGATTAAACAGACAAGCACAGAGTCACTATTTCAGTTAGAAGTTGGCAGCATGGGAAAGGAGAGGAACAGGTGGGAGTTGGGGTGTCATTAAAAAATACAGGCCCCTCCCAAACTGGGGTGCCTGGGGAGGACTTGGTCTGCTTCCAAGAGGAATCAGAAAATCAAAAGTGGTTTGGGAAGGCCGGAACCATCAGGGGTGAAGGGAGGAGGAAGGTCCAGGGGTTGGGGGGCTGTTTGGCAACTGAGTGAAGGGACTGCCCTCCCCCTGCTGTGATCCCCTCAGCTCCTCTGGACCAGCAGGAAGAGGGCAGCCAGCTACTCCTACAGGCAGGTCTCAGGCTGCCAGATTCTCCAGGCAGGGGGCTGGAGGGGGCTCACAAGGCTTGCCCTCCAGGGAGATGACAGCACTGTCTGCCAGCTTTTCTGTCACAGTGCATCAGTCCTTGACCTTCTCATAGAAGTTTGCTTCTAATTCATGCTTTTTCCTTGTCAGCATCTTCTTGATGACATCCTTGGAGTTGGCATAGATCATTTGGCTCTTAAGGGGTGCAGAGTCAGGGGCCCAGAACATAAACACCAGGTCCTCCTTGCTCTCCTTGGTCTCATAGGTTGCATCATAGAGGGCATAGTGGCAGTCTTTCCCAGCAGCATCTTGACAAAGGTTGCATAGGGGTCCTCTATAGTGTCGTCCACCTTACCTACCAGAATATCCTTGCCCTCCTCCAGGATGATCTTCTTGTCTTTACTCAGGAAGAAAAGCACTGACTTCTTACACTTCTTCACCTCCTCCAGAGTCGAGTACTTACATACCTCCATATCACTGAACACTTTGATGACTCCATCAGAGAAAGCCACACCAGAGGGCATGTTTCTGGAAAAGAAAAGGAAATAGGGAAAACAGTCTAAGAAGATGAGAGCCACTGTAGCTGCTGCCAGGATCTGTTTAGAAACAAAGCAGATTATCATATTCCAGAGTATTATTTTGCATATGGATATCATCATTGCTTTCGGAATCTGCACTTTTAATGCATAAGTATAAATAAAAGAATTAAAAACATTTATATAGATACAGAGTTAGTACTACCCATATATAATGCACATCCTTATTTTTCCCTAAAAAATTTGGGCAAAAACTTTGCCTTATACATGGGAAAATACAGTATTTCCATACTGCTTTCCACAGTGGCTGCACCAGTCTACAATCCCACCAATAGTTCAAAAGGGTTCCCCTTTCTCCACATCCTCATCAGCACTTCTACTTTGTTGATTTACTGATAATTGCCATTTGTGATTTTAATTTGCATTTCTCTGATGATTAGCGATGTTGAGCATCTTTTTATATGCCTATGGAACATCTGTATATACTCTTTGGAGAAGTGTATATTCAGGTCCTTTGTCCATTTTTTAATTGAATTGTTTGGTTTTGGTGTTGATTTTTGTGAGGCCTTTATATATTTTGGATATTAACTCCTTATCAGATGTATCAGCAAATATGTTCTCCCATTTTATGAGTTGTCTTTTTATTTTTCAATAATTTCCTTTGCTCTGCAAAAACATTTTTAGTTTCATGTAGTTCAATTTGTTTATTTTTTCTTCTGTTCCCTTGCCTGGGGAGATATATCCCATAAAATATTGCTATGAGCAATGTCTGAGATTTTGCTGCCTATGTTTTCCTCTAGTATTTTTTTTGTTTTGGATCTAAAATTGAGTTTTTTATTCATTTTCAATTTATTCTTGTGTATGGTATAAGAAGGTGGACTAGTTTCATTTTTCTGCACATATCCATCCAATTTTCCCAACACCATTTATTGAATAAACTATCTTTAACCCATTGTACGTGCTTGCTTGCTTTGTCAAATATTAATTGACTATAAAGATGCAGGTTTATTGCTGAGCTCTCTGTTCTATTACAGTGATCTATGCATCTGCTTTTATGCCAGTACCATGCTGTTTTGATTACTATAGCATTATAGTATATTTTGATATTAGGTAGAGTGATTCCTCCAACTTTGTTCTTCTCAGGATCACTGTTGCTATACAGGGCCCTTTGTGGTTCCCTATGAATTTTTGAAATATTTGTTCTAGTTCGTAGAATATGTCATTGGAATCTTGATAGGATTTGCATTGAGTCTATAGATTGCTTTAAGTAGTCTGGACATTTTAATGATGTTAATTCTTCCTATCCATGAACACAGTATGTGCTTCCACTTATTTGTATCTTCTTCAATTTCTCTCTTCAGTGTCTTATAATTTTCTGGTGTGATTTTCTTTTACATCCTTACTTTAATTTATTCCCAGGTATTTTATTCTTTTTTAAGTGATTGTGAGTGAGATCATTTTCTTTTTTAAATTTTATTTATTTATCTTTAGAAAGGAAGGGAAGGAGAGAAGGAGAGAAATATCAATGTATGATTGCCTCTCGTGCATCCCCTGCTGGGAACTGGCCTGTAACCCAGGCATGTGCCCTGACTAGGAATCGAACTGCGATCCTTTGGTTCATGGGCCCACAATCAATCCACTGAACTACACCAGCCAGGGTTGAGATCATTTTCTTAATTTCCGTTTCTGTTAGTTTGTTATTGGAATATAAAAATGTAACCAAATTCTGGATATTACTTTTGTATCCTGCTATTTTGCTGAATTCATTTATCAGTTCTAGTAGTTTCTTGCTGGAATCTTTGGGGTTCTCTATATACAGTATCATGTCAACTGAAAATAATGATAGTTTTACTTCTTCCATTCCAAATTGGATGCATTTTATTTCTTCTTCTTGCCTTATTGCTATGGCTAGGAATCCAGTACTTTGTTCAATAAGAGAAGGGAAAGCAGACATCCCTGTCTTGTTCCTGATCTTAACTAGAACACTTGTAGTTCTTGCCCATTGAGTATGATGCTGGTAGTGGGTTTGTCATATATGTCCTTTATTAAGTTTAGATATCTTGTCTCTACTCCCACTTTGCTCAGAGTTTTCATCATAAATGGGTGCTGGATTTTATCAAATGCTTTTTCTGCATCTATTAATATGATCATGTGGCTTTTATCTTTCATTTACTTTATGTGGTGAATCACATTTATTGATTTGCAAATGTGTAACCACCTTGCATTCCAGAAATAAATCCCCCTTGATCATGGCATATGGTCCTATTGATGCACTGTTGTATTTAATTTGCTAATATTTTGTTGAGGATTTTAGCGACTATGTTGATCAGGGATATTGACCTGTAATTTTCTTTCTTTGTAGTGTCTTTATCTGGTTTGGAATTAGGATCATGCTGACCTCATGAAATGAGTTTGGGAGCCTTGCCTCCTCTTCCCAGCTCTACCTAATACATAGAAATAAACACAGGGAGGCTGCCAAAATGAGGGAACAAAGAAATATGGCCCAAATGGAAAAGCAAATCAACACTCCAGAAAAAGAACTAAAAGAAATAGAGATAAACAATCTATCAGATGCAGAGTTCAAAACACTGGTTATAAGAGTACACAAAGAATTTAGTCAGGACCTCAATAGCATAAAAAAGATTACTAATTGAAATAAAGAACAATTTACAGGGAAATAACAATAGAGTGGATGCAGCTGAGAATCAAATCAAGGATTTGGAACATAAGGAACCAAAAAACAACCCAGAGAACAAGAAGAAGAAAAAAGAATCCAAAAAAATGAGGATAGTATATGCAGCCTCTAGGACAACTTCAAGAGGTCCAATATTCACATCATAGGACTTCGAGAAGGAGAATTAAAAAAGCAAGAAATTGGAAATCTATCTCAAAAAATAATGCAAGAAAACTTCCCTAATTTGGTGAGAAAAATAGACATGCAAGTCCAGGAAGCACAGAGAGTCCAAACAAGATGGTTGCAAAGAGGTCCACTCCAAGACACATCATAATTAAAATGCCAAGGCTAAAATTACAGAGAGAACCTTAAAAGCAGCAAGAGAAAAGAAGTTAGTTAACTTCAGGGGAGTTCCCATAATACTGTCAGGTGATTTCTCAAAAGAAACTCTATAATCTAGAAGGGATTAGAAAGAAATATTCAAAGTCAAGAAATCAGGGGCCTACAACCAAGATTGCTCTACCCAACAAAGCTATCATTTAGACTCAAAGAGCAGATGAAGAGATTCCCAGGCAAGAAAAAACTAAAGCAGTTTGTCATAACCAAACTATTATTATTTGAAATATTAAAGGGACTTATTTAAGAAAAAGAAGATAATAACTACGAACAATAAAATGCTCATAAATACAAATCTACCAATAATTGAATCTAAAAAACAAAATAAGCAAACAAGAATAGAGACAGCATTTTGATGGTTGCCAGATGGGAAAGGGGAGTACAGGAATACGTGAAGAGATGAGAGGATTAAGAAGTACAAATAGGTCATTAGAGAATAGCCATTGGGATGTGAAGTACAGTATAAATGGAGTAACCAAAGAACTTATACACATGACACCTGGACATGAACAATGGTGGGGGGATTGCTGAGGGATTGAAGGGTGGTGGGTGGAGGAGGAGCAAAGAGAAGAAAATCAGGAAAATTATATAGCATAATCAATAAAATATAATTATAAATAAATAAATACATACATACATACAAAGAATTTTACTAGGGTTACATACTCTTGTTGGATTGTTCCCTTTATCACCATGTGATGTCTTTCTTCATCTCTCATTATAGTCTTCGTTTTAAAGTCTAATTTGTCAGATATGAGTAATACTACCCCAGTTCTTTTTTCTTTTTCATTTGCATGAAATATCTTTTTCCATTCCTTTGCTTTTAGTCTGTATGTATCTTTTGATCTGAGATGGATTTATTGGAGGCAGCATATATATGGGTCTTATTTGCTTATCCATCCAGCTACTTTATGTCTTTTGGTCAGAGCACTGAAGCTACTTACAATTAAGCTGATTATTGATATGTATGTAGTGACATTTTATTGATAGACTGTTTTCCTCTGTTTTGTTGTTATTGTTGTTATTATATAATAGTTGTTGTTCTTGCTCTTTTTCTTCTTTTTTTGGTTTTTTTATTGATTGTGCCATTACAATTGTTCTATTCCCCCCTTCATTCCACCCTGCACCCCCCATCCCTACCATTCCCCCCCTTTAGTTTATGACCATGTGTCTCAACTTCTTTGGATTCTATATTTTCCATACTATTGTTGCCCTCCCCCTATCTATTTTCTACCTACCATCTATGCTACTTATTTTCTGTACCTTCTCTCCCCTTCTTCTCCCACTCCCTTGTTGCTAATCCTCCATGAGATCTTCATTTCTATGGTTCTGCTCCTGATCTAGCTGTCCTTTTAGCTTGCTTTTGTTTTAGATGTGGTTGTTAATAACTGTGAGTTTGCTGTGCTTTCACCGTTCATCTCTTTTATATTCTTTTTCTTAGATAAGTCCCTTTAACATTTCATATAATAAGAGCTTGGTGATGATGAACTCCTTGAACTTGACCTTATTTGAGAAGCACTTTATCTGCCCTTCCATTCTAAATGAAAGTTTTGCTGGATAGAGCAATCTTGGTTGTAGGTCTTTGGATTTCATGACTTGGAATACCTCTTTCTAGCCCCTTCTTGCCTGGAAGGTCTCTTTTGAGAAATCAGCTGACAGTCTGATGGGCACTCCTTTGTAGGTGACTGTCCCCTTAGCTCTTGCTGCTTCTAGGATTCTCTCCTTCATTTTAATCTTGGCTAATGTAATTATGATGTGCCTTGGTGTGTTTCTTCTTTGGGCTAACTTCTTTGGGACTCTCTGAGCTTCCTGGATTTCCTGGAAGTCTAATTCCTTTGCCAGATTGGGGAAATTCTCCTTTATTATTTATTCAAATAAGTTTTCCACTGGTGGCTGTGCCTTTCCCCCTTCTGGTACCCCTATAATTTGGATGTTGGAATGTTTAAAGATGTCCTGGAGGTTCCTAAGTCTATCCTCATTTTTTTGAATTCTTGTTTCTTCATTCTTTTCTGGTTGGTCATTTTTATCCTCCTTCTGGTCCACTCCTTTGATTTGAGTCCCAGTTTCCTTTCCATTACTATTGGTTTCCTGTGCATTGCCATTCATTGCAATTAGTTTAGCCTTTATTTGTTCCTCTAATTTGTGGCTAAAATCAACCAGTTCTGTGAGCATCCTGATCACCAGTGTTTTGAACTGTGCATCTGAAAGTTTGGCTATTTCTTCATCACTTAGATTTATGGGGTCTGGGGCTTTGAGATCTTCTTGAACAATTTTTGGTCTGTCTGCGCCCATTAAGTATGAGGAACAGAGCCTTAGGGGCGGGGCGGGGCCTCCAGGGCAGGGTCGCTGGGTTGTGATGCTGTATGTGGTGGCGGGGCCAGAGTGGGGAAATGGCGTCCCTCTCTCCTGCTTCCTGCTTCTGGGTGAGGAGTGAAGCCTTAGGTGTTCACCAGGGCAGGGTCGCTCAGGTTGCTGGGTTGTGATGCTGTATGTGGGGCCTCGCCGTCTATCTGCTCAGGAATGCGCCAGCACAGTCAACCCACTGCCCTTCACCCTCGCCGGATCTGCCAGTCGCTCACTGAGTTGTGCTCACTAGGTTCCTCACTGGGTCAGCCCTTTGCAAACCCACGCCTGGGATCTGCGCGCCTGAGTCCGTCTGACCGAGTTTTCCTGTGCAACCCCTCTCCGCCAGCTGCTGGTTTCGACCCTCTTACTGGTCAGGCTGAAGAATTCGTTGTTATCGGACTTCCGAAAAGTTCAATTTTCTGTGTTCTGACTATGTTTTCTGTTGCTAATATTTTGTTGTCTATAAACTTGGTTGTGTGAGAAAGCACGGCGTCTCCACCTATGCCTCTATCTTGGTGGAAGTCCTCTCTTCTTCCTTTTAACGCAAGCCCTTTAACATTTGTTGCAGCACTGGCTTGGTATTAACAAACTTCTTTCTTGTCTGGGAAGCTTCTTATTTCTCCTTTGATTTTAAATGTTAGCCTTGCTGGGTAAAGTAGCCTTGGTTGTAGTTCTTTGCTGTTCATCACCTTAAACATTTTACACCACTCTCTTCTAGCCTGAAATGTTTCTGTTGAGAAATCAGATGACAGTCTAATTGGTGCTCCCTTGTATGTAACTACCTGCTTTTCTCTTGCATCTTTTAGGATTCTCTCCTTGTCATTAAGCCTTGTCATTTTAATTATTATGTGTCTCATTGTAGACCTGTTTGGGTCCAACTTGTTTGGGACTCTCTGTTCTTCCTGGATTTTTTTATATTTTTCCTGCTCCAGATTAGGGAAGTTTTCTGTCATTATTTCTTCAAATAGGTTCTTGATTTCTTGCTCACTCTCTTCTTCTGGTATTCCCATGATGTGGTTCCTTCTTTCTCTCTGCTGCATAAAATTCCATGGTGTATATGTACCACAATTTTTGGATCCATTCATTTACTGATGGGCACCTAGGTTGCTTCCAACTCTTGGCTATTGTAAATTGTGCTGCTATGAACATTGTGGTGCATAGGTTCTTTGAAATTGATGTTTTAGGATTCTTGGGGTATAATCCTAGCAGTGCAATTGCTGGGTCAAAAGGCAGGTCGATTTTTATTTTTCTGAGAAAATTCCATACTGTTTTCCATAATGGTTGTACCAGTCTACAATCCCACCAACAGTGAACTAAGGTCCCCTTTTCCCCACACCCTCTCCAACATTTGTTGTTTGTTGCTTTGTCTATTATAGCCATCCTGACTGGTGTAAAGTGGTATCTCATTGTGGTTTTAATTTGCATCTCTCTGATAGCTAACGATATTGAGCATCTCTTCATGTGTCTCTGGATATTCTGTATGTCCTCTTTAGAGAAGTGTCTGTTCAAGTCCTTTTCCCATTTTTTAATTGGGTTCGATGTCTTCCTAGAGTGGAGTCATGTAAGTTCTTTGTATATTTTGGAGATTAAACCTTTGTCTGAGGTATCATTGGCAAATATGTTTTCCCATACAGTTGGTTGTCTTTTTAATTTAATACTGTTTTCTTTAGCCATGCAGAAGCTTTTTATTTTGATGAGATCCCATTTGTTTATTCTTTCCTTTAACCTTTTGCAACAACATGGATGGAACTGGAAAGCATTATGCTGAGTGAAATAGGCCAGGCATTGAAGGACAAATACCATATGATCTCATCTTTGACAGGAAGCTAAAGAATAAAACAAACAAGCAAACAGAATAAAAACAAAGACGCTGAAATAGAAAACAAGTGGGCAGCGACCAGAGGGGAGAGGGAAGGGAACTTAAGGGGAAAAAGAGGGAGGGATTTTGAGGAACAAGTATGAAAGACACAGAGATGAGGACTGGGGGGGGGGAGGAATGGGAGGGAGGGGGGAGACCAGGCGGGGGGGGGGGAAGAGAAAAAAAAATGTACTTGAAAAGTAACTAAATAAAATTAAAAAAAACAAAAAAACAAAAAAAGAACAAAATGTTTCTTAAGCTCTCCTCATTTTTTTAAATTCTTTTTTGTTTTTATTGCTCTGCCTGAGTGTTTTTTTTCCATTTTGTCTTCCAGATCACTGATTTGATACTCTGCTTCATGTAACCTACTGTTTTAATACATTTAACCAGTGTATTATTTATTCCAGATACTGCATTTTTTACTGCTAACTCATCTTTTTTATAGTTCTATGTCTTTTTTTCATGCTGTTGAGTATTCTTATAATCATTATTCTAAAGTCTCTATCCGATAAATTCTTGCCTCCATTTCATCTATTTCTTATTCTGGAGAATTCTCCTGTTCTTTCATTCGGGGTCTGTTTCTTTGTCTTCCCATTTTGGGTGCTTCTTTGTGTTTATATGTATTAGGTAGATCTGCAAAGACTCTGGTGTAGGCCTTTGTCAAATGCTACTTGTGATTGTTCCTGCTCAACCTGCTTGAAGCTATCTATGATCCACAGTGTACGTTTCCATCTGCTGGGTCTGTTTGTGTGCAGAAAGAAGTAGGCTGTGCATGAAGGCTGGCTTTTATCAGCACAAGACCCTGGAGAGGATCAGTTGAAGTCTCATAGAGCTCCAGAGATCTGCCTTACTGGTTAAAATAATCAGTGATATAGCCTCAATCTGTAATCATCAGCCCACTTAAGCTCCATGTGGTAGGGCAGAGTAATTCCTGTGGCAGGGCTATTGTTTCCTCTCAGGTTGAATCCACTTGGGTAGGACTGTTCTGCCTGGGAAAGATGGCTTCTCCAGGATAGCGAATGACTTAGCACAGGTATCCTGGTGGTTGTTTCTTCATTTTTCTCCCCAAAGCCACCAACCAAAGACTCTTCTCAAGCATCTCTGGTCTACTCTCCCCACCCTCTACCAGAGCCCAGGGTAAGTGGCCACAAATGAATTTTTTTGCATTGGCCCTTTAAGAGGCTTTCTGCATCTCCTGGCAGATAGAAACACTGCTGCTTTTCACAGCTGAATGTTATAAGTATTCCTTCCCCAGCTCTGGTGCTGTAGCTGGGGAGTCCAGCCTAGGTTTTAGACCCCACACTTTTTCAAGAACTCCTTGGCCACTGAAATATCCCTCTGGAACTTCAGCTGCTGCATGTGGGAGCCTAGCCAGGCCTCTTTCACCTCCTCCACACTCCCTACCAGTTTCATCATGGTGAAGTGGTTTCTTCTGTCTGTCCATGGTTATAAGGCTTCTCTCCAGCTGGTGTTCAATTGATTATTCAGGACAATTTCTCTTCAATTTAGTTGTAATTCCAGATTAGTCCTGGGTGAAGGTTAGTGTAGCCCTCTTGGACCTCCAGTTTCATCTGTTCTTAATATCTTAAGTAATATCACCATACTAACAACTCCCAAATTTATATTTCAAGTCCTAAGCATTCCCCTGAATTCTAAACTCAAATATTTAATGGTCTCCTCAATTGTTCCATTTGTATGTTTTACAAGTACATCAACATCTGTGTGATCAAAAGCAGTCTTGACTCACACCTCCATGAATGCATCCTGCCCCAGTGACCTTTGATATCCCCCTCCCCCTGAGCTCCCATAGCTACTGTATTGCTCAGGTTGGTCCACTTGACCTTCAAAACACACTGCAAGTTTCTCTATTTCTTTCAGCCCTGTTGCCACTACCTGGTCTAAGACACTTTCCTCTCTCCAAAGGAATCAAAGCCCCTCATCTTGGTCTCCCAGCTTGCACACTGGATCGTATCCAATTTCACACAGCAGCCAGAGTGACTTTCTTAAGGCAAAACTAGATTCTGGTGTTCCTGTATTTTAAGCTTATCTGAGGCTTATCACTGCACTTAGAGTAAAGTCCAAACTCCTTCCCATAGCCTATAGATGCCTACATGATCTGGCCTCTGATGACCTCCCCAGGCTTTTAGTATGTCATTCCCCTGGTCTTTCCCAGCTCTAGCCTCACTGAGCTCCTTTCTTTCCTTAAACACACCTCAAAGTTCATGTGGTTCTCTCGGTCCAGAATGCTCCCACCAGGAACGCCACCCCACTATCTGCATCACTGTTTGTTCCTATCCTTCAGCTCACTCCCTTCCTCTGAGAGGTTTTTACCCATACCTCTGTCTAAAGAAATTTCCCCAATTAGTATTTCTCTGTTTGCACCTATCCCACATTTTAATGACTTGTTCACATATTTTTGTTTACTGTCTCTCAGCTATCCTAAATAAACTTCCCTATATATCAGTAATGAAAGCATCCCTGGCTGGCGTAGCTCAGTGGATTGAGCGCGGGCCTGTGAAACAGAGTATCGCAGTTCAATTCCCAGTCAGGGCACATGCCTGGGTTGCAGGCCAGTTCCCAGCAGGGGACGCATGAGAGGCAACCATACATTGATATTTCTCTCCCTCTCTCCTTCCCTTCCCCTCTAAAAGATAGATAAATAAAATCTTTAAAAAAAAGAAAGCAACAAACTGTTTTTTCAGCAATTTTTAATTGAGCCTCTGTGTCAAGCACTGGGCTAGGCATTGAGAATTCTGTGGCAAACCTGAAACATGTGATATGGGTTCTTATGGAGTTTACTTTGAAGGGAAACAGCAGATAGCCTAGTGGTGTTACCATGCATCTTGCCTAGGGAAATCCCCAGTATTATCCCTTAAAATATTCAAAATGACCATTTTCCTCTATATCCGTATTTTAATCCATAAAACTTCACTTCATTATCTGGAGTTACTTGTCAACCTACAGTCTCATTTTAGGAATTAATTAGGATTAGCTCTGGTGGAAATAACAAAAGATTAATTTAAAAAGATAAAAGTTTTATTTATCTCTTCCATAAGAGAAGTAAGAATGTAGGCCATACAGGTTTGACAGGTTGAGTTTATAAAGTCACTAGACCCCCAAACCTCTTCTAAGTTGATGCAGCACCATATTTAGCATGTTGCCTCAATGCCATTATGGTTGTTTAAGCTCCAGCCATTGTATCTAAAATCCACACAGCAGAAATGAGGAAGGGAAAGAAAAATAACTCCTTGCTTCTGAGAAAGCTTCCCAGAAATACTGCACAACACTTCTGCTTACATCTCATTGGCGAGAACTTAGTCTAGCCACTCCTCCTAAGGGAGTCTTTCTTTAACTGGGTATATTGCCATCCCCAAACAAACTCAAGTTTCTCTTTTTAAGGAAGAAAAGAATGGGTGTTAGAGTCAGCAACAAGCAGTTTCTTCTCTGTGTGTTTGGATATATTGAAAGATGAAAATGATGGAGAAGAAAAGAAGAAGAGACCATGGAAAAGTCCACCAGAAAGGGTCTATGATCACTGCCTATTCCAGTGGGCCAAAGCTGGCTAGCAGGTATGGCAGTATGCTTGGGAGACAGAGTGGTCAGTGTAGACTCTTGTAGGGAAGGGGTGTCTCTGCTGCAGAACTGCTTTCCAAGAATTGCCCAGCCAAGGGGGCCTTAGGAGGTAACCCAAGAGGCCTTTAATCAGTAATATTACAGAAACTGGGAGCCAAGACTATCCTTTTAAATGTTTTTATGGAAGCAAAAGGGAAATTAATCCCTAAAATAGACAGCCCTAGGTCAAAATCTGGGGCTCCAATTTCCAAAGCTAAAATTCCCTCTTAGTTTTTGGTGGCTGTAAAAGAAACATCAACACGCAAGTTTCAAATCTTGGGTTTGCAAGAGGTCTTGCAAGTCATCCAGTCCAGTCTAATCCCACCAATCACTAGCATCTTCAGCCTCACACTAAACACAGACAGATTGCATTGAGATATTAATCTGAGGGGATTATTTTCTATGGGAATGTACCTTTTACAGAGTTAAAAGATTTTGCAGGGGGCAATTACCCAATAACACCCAGTTCCCTGCCTCTGAAAGTTTGTCACCTGACCTTGCCCATCCAGTAGGCAAAAATTCCTCAGGCAGAAAAGAACTCCTGCCTCTTCCACAAATGCTGAATATTCTATTTTTTTGCCCTTAGCAAGAAGCTGGTAAATAACTGAATTCTCTCCCAATTGTACACGCCCTTCTTGGCAAAACCAAGGAATTGTGTCACATGACCTAGACCTATGTGGTTTTGAAGGGCTCAATGTAAAGCATCCAACTGTCTAACAAACTTGGACCACAGCCTGTGTTCTGGTTGACTAAAAAGAAGCTGATGAATTCCAAAGTTTGGCAAGTTGTTTTTCTATACACTTCTGATCCATATGACCTATTTGCATTTCTCTCCTATAGAGGTATTAAGCTCTCTTAGGAGTACATAAAACTAGCTTAAATAGGCACCCCATCAGGTTATGAGAACGGGAAAGTTTACAGAAATCCCTGCCATTAAATTACCAAGGCCAACCCTGGCTAGTGTGGCTCAATGGATTGAGTACTGGCCTGCGAATCAAAGGGCGGCTGGTTTGATTCTCAGTCAGGGCACATGCCTGGGTGGTGGGCCAGGTTCCCAGTTGGGGGTGCTTGAGAGGCAACCACACATTGATATTTCTCAGAGACATGGAAATAAAGAACAAACTGACAGTAACCAGAGGGGTAGGGGGAGAGAGATGATGGGGGAAAGGAGGAGACGGGTCTTCAAGGAACATGTATAAAGTACCCATGAACAAAGACAATGATGGAACAATTAAATGTGGGAGGTAGAGATGGGTCCTACCCACCTCCAACAATCAAATGTGGGAGGTGGAGGCAAGGGAAAGTACTAGTGGGAAAATGGGGACAACTGTAATTGAACATCAATAAAAATAAAGAAAACACAAACAAAAAACCCCTCATACTGAAGATCCTGGCTAATGTAATAAGACAAGACAGGAAAAGGTATACAGATTAGAAGAGAAAAAATAAAGCTGTCTTTATTCACAGATGACATAATAGTCTATGTAGAAAATTAAAAATAATTGACAGAAATTCTTGAAACTAATAAGCAATTATAGCAAGATTGCAGGATACACAGTTAATATATAAAAATCAATTGATTTCCAATATACCAGCAATGAACAAGTGATATTTGAAATTTAAAACATACTATCATTTACATTAGCATCAATAAATATGAAATACTTAGGTATATATCTAACAAAATATGTTCAAGATCTGTAGGAGGAAAACTATGAAACTCTGTTAAAGGTAATCAAAGAAGAACTAAAAGTGTGAAATATCCCATGTTCATGGTTAGGAAGACTCAATATTGTCAATATATCAGTTCTTCCCAAATTGATCTATAGATGCAACAGTTTCAAACAAAATCCCAACAAGTTATTTTGTGGATATTAACAAACTGATTCTAAAGTTTATATAGGGACTTCTGGTCAAGACAGAGGCATAGGTAGATATACTGTGCCTCCTTACACAACTAAAAGAAGGACAACAACAAATTTAAAAACATAAAACATCAAGAAGTGATGGAAAATCAAACTGTATGGAAGTCTGACAGCCAAGGAGCTAAAGAGAAAACATTCATCTAGACTGGTAGCAGGTGCAGAGATGGGCAGCTGGGCACAAAGGGCTCACAGCAAGGCAGTAGCTGGAGGACCAGGTCAGGCAAGGCAGAGGCTGGTGGACAGGGTGAGGTGGCAGATGGCAGCATGCGCAGCGCCACATTTATGTCCAGATGAACCAGAAGGAACAACTGGGGAGTGAGACAGATTGAGCAACCGAAGGTTCCAGTGCAGGGAAATAAAACCTCAAAACCTGACTGCGAAAACCTGTGGGGGTTGAGGTGGTGGGAGAAATGCCAAGCCTCACAGGAGAGTTCATCAGAGAGACCCACAGGTTCCTAGAGCATACACAAGACCACCCACCCAGGAATCAGCACCAGAAGAACCAAATGTGCTTGTGGGTAATGAGGGAAGTGACTGAAAGCCAGCAGAAAACTGAACAAGCAGCGTTGTTCCCTCTTGTACTCCTCCCCAACAAACAGTGCCACAACTCAGTGATGTGGGTTGCCCTAGCCTATCAAATACCTAAGGCTCTGCCCCTTACTACATAACACGTGGGCCAAAACAAAAAATATGGCCCAAATGAGAGAACAGATCAAAGCTCCAGAAAAAATACAACTAAGTGATGAAGAGATAGCCAACCTATCAGATGCATAGTTCAAAACACTTATAATCAAGATGTTCACAGAAATGGTTGACTATGGTAACAAAATAGAGAAAAAAGTGAAGCCCATGAAAAGTGAAATAAAGGAAAATGTACAGGGAACAAACAGTGACAGGAAGGAAATGGGGACTAAGATCAATGGTTTGGAACAGAGGTAAGAAAGAAACATTCAACCAGAACAGAATGAAGAAACAAGAATTCAAAAAAAATGAGAAAAGGCTTAGGACCCTCCAGGACAGCTTCAAATATTTCAACATCCAAATCATAGGTGTGTCAGAAGGAGAAGAGAAAAAGAAAGAAATTGAAAACTTATTTGAAAAGAATACTGAAGGAGAACTTCTCCAATCTGGCAAAGGAAATAGACTTCTAAGTCCCGGAAGCCCAGAGAGTCCCAAAGAAGTTGGACCCAAAGAGGAACACACCAAGCACATCATCCTTAAATTACCCAGATTAAAGATAAAGAGAAAATCCTAAAAGAAGCTAGAAGAAAGGAGAGAGTTACTACAAAATAGTGTCCATTAGGCTATCAGCTGATTTCTCAAAAGAAACCTTACAGGCAAAAAGGGCCTGGAAAGAAGTATTCAAAGTAATGAAAGGCAAGGACCTACATCCAAGATTACTCTATCCAGCAAAGCTTTCATTTAGAATGGAAGAGCAGATAAAGTGCTCCCTAGATAGGCTCAAGTTAAAGGAGTTCATCATCACCAAACCCTTATTATATGAAATATTAAAGGGACTTATCTAAGAAAAAGAAAATAAAAAATATGAACAATAAAATAACAACAAATTCAGAGCTATCGACAAATGAAACTAGAAGAAAAGAAAAACAACAAAAGCAAAAACTAAGCAAACAACTAAAACAGGGATGGAATCAGAGAAATGGACATCACGTAGATGGATTTCAGTAGAGAGTGGGAAGGGAGGAATAGCTGGATAAATGTACAGGGAGGAAGAAGCATAATTAGTAGGTATAAAATAGACGGGGAGAGATAAAAATGGTATAGGAAACAGAGGACTCAAAGAGCTTATATGTACAACCCATGGACATGAACTAAGGAGGGGCAATGCTGGAGGGTTGGGGGGGCAGGCTGGAGATGGGATAAAGAAAGAAAATATTGGGAAAACTGCAATAGCATAATCAATAAAATATTTTTAAATAAGTAAATAAAATATGAACAGTAAAATGACAACAAACTCACAACCATCAACAACTGAACCTAAAAACATAAACAAATTCAAAAACAAACTAGAAAACACCTAGAAAAGGAATAGAATCATAGAAATGGAGATCACATGGAGGGTTATCAGTGGGGAAGAGGAGGTGGGGAATGGAGAAAAAGGTACAGGGAATAAGAAGCATAAATGATAGGTAGAAAATAGGGGAGCTTAAGAATAATATAGGAAATGTAGATGCCAAAGAACGTATATATATGACCCATGGACAAGAACTAAGGGTGGGGGATGCATATGGGAGCGGGTATGCAGGATGGAGGGGAATAAAGGGGGGAATATGAGATGACTGTAATAGCATACTCAATAAAATATATTTAAAAAATAAAACAGCTCTGGCTGCTGTAGCTTAGTGGATTGAGCATGGGCTGTGAACCAAAGGGTTGCCAGTTCAATTCCCAGTCAGGGCACATGCCTGAGTTGCCAGCCAGGTCCCCAGTGGGGGCCACATGAGAGGCAAACACACATTGATGTTTCTCTCCCTTTCTTTCTCCCTTCCTTCCCCTCTCTCTAAAAAACAAATAAGTAAAATATTTAATAAAAATAAAATAAAATTTATATGGGAAGGCAAATGACCCAAAATAGTCCGTATTGAAAGGGAACAAAGTCAGAGCACTGATACTAATTGACTACAAGACTTACTACAAAGCTACGGCAATCAAGACAGTATGATATTTGTTAAAGAATACACAAAGAAATCAATGGAGCAAAACAGACAGCCTATAAATAGATCCAAATAAATATACTTATGGATCTTTGACAAAGAAACAAAGGCTATACAGTCAAACACAGAGTTTATTTTGACATATGGTGATGGTAGAATTAGGCACCCATTTACAAAAGAAAATGAATCTAGACATAGAACACACACTCTTTGCAAAAATCGACTCAAAATGGATCATATACCTAAATAGAAAATGTAAAACTATGATAATATTGAGTTCTAGAAGGTAGGAGAAAACCTAGATGACCTGGGGTATAGCAATGACTTTTAGATACAATATGAAAGGCACAATCCATGAAAAATAATCAATAAGTTAGACTTCATTCAATTAAAAACTTCTGTTCTGCAAAAGACATTGTCAAGGGAATGAGAAGACAAACTGCAAACTGGGAGAAAACATTTGCAAAAGACACATCTGATAAAGGACTTATCCAAAATATACAAAGAACTCTTAAAATTTAACAATAAGAAAATAAATGACTCACTTTAAAAATTAGCCGAAAGATCCGAAGAGAAATTTCACCTGAATAAACACCACACAGATGGCAAATAAGGATATAAAAAATGTTCAATGTCATACATGATTATGGGAATGCATATTAAAATAATGAGATACCACTACACACTTATTACAATAGCCAAAATCCCAAACTAACACCACCAACTGCTGGAGAAGATATGGAGGAACAGGAACTCTCATTCATTGCTTGAGGATGGAGAGGAATGCAAAATGGTCTTTCAGCCACTTTGAAAGACAGTTTAGTGGTTTCTTATATAACTAAATCTATACTTAACCATACCATACAAGCGAGCAGTCATGCTCCTATTTGCCCAAATGTGTTAAAAACTTATGTTCAACACAAAAATCTGCATATGGATGTTTATAGCAGCTTTGTTCATAATTGCCAAAACTTGGAAGCAACTAAGATGTCCTTTAGTAGGTGAATGGATAAATAAACTGCTTTACTCCAGACAATGCAATGTTTTTCAGCACTAAAAAGAAATGAACTATTGAGCTATGAAAAGACATGGAGGAACCTTAAATGCATGTTACTAATTGAAAGAAGTCAATCTGAAAAGCCTACACTCTGAATGAATCCAATTATAATATCATACTCTGGAAAAGGCAAAACTATGAAGACAGTAAAAAGTTTCTAGGAATAGAGGGGAGAGAAGGATGAATCAGAGGAGGGCAGAGGATTTTTAGGGCAATAAAACTATTTTGTATGATGCTTTAATGATGGATACATGTCATTATGCATTTGTCCAAACCCACAAAACTACAACATCATTACAGACATTGGGTGATAATGTGTCAATGCAGGTTCATCGATTATAACAAATGTACCATTCTGGTGCAGGATGTCCACACTGGAGAAGGTTGTGTATATGGAGGTACAGGAGCACATGGGAATGCTCTGTACTTTCTGTTCAGATTTGCTGTGAACCTGAAACTGGTCTAAAAATACATTCTACTAACTAAAAAAGACATAAAATGGTGGGGTTGGGCAGGTACTTAGAGATCATGGGTGCAGTCTACTTATTTGGCAGATGGAACAGCTGAGGCCCAGAGAGGAGAAGGTACTTGACTAAAGTCACACAGCAAGCCTTTAGCCAAGTCTGGGCCCAAACCAAATGTTTTCCGTCTCCTCTTTCCAATATATATCATGCCATGTAGCAAGGATTAGCACATTTCAGTCAATGACTTGCATGAGCTCTTCTGAAACAGTTTACAAGCTACATTGTCTGCAAAGGGACAGAATGTCTCAACCCTAAGTCCTTTTGCCCTTGAAACACAAACTCCATGACCAGCAGGCCTCCCTGATTCTTAAAAGATTAGCCTGCTGTCAAACCCAGGCCTCACTTCTGTCCCAAGTTCTGCTGAACCTTCAGAGCTAGGTGTAGACTCAAAGGTGAGAACCAAGTAAGGAGCCTGGGGAATTTTGCCCTGCCCTGTTCTCAGCCCTCCAGCTCCTAGCCAAATTTCAGAACAGGAAAGAACAACGGGCAAACCCATTGTTTAGTTACTATTTATTCATTGTAAAGTCTCATAATTTGTTTTAAAGGAGACTTTTTAAAAAAATCCTTGATTTATACCATAGGCTCCCATATGCCCATTAAACTGTGTTTTGGTCTGTACAAATACATCTGAAGTGTGCATTGTTTGCATCTGGCAGTGAGGAACCAGCTCCTCTGTCAGCACTGTCCTCTCCAGATGCCTGTGACCCAGGCCCAAGGTTCTATTTGAATTAACACACGATTATACCCACACTCTCCAAGTTTGCAAAGAGCCCCAGTGCATGCGTGGATAATTTGATCTTTACTATTCCCTTTGCATTGAAAATAATTTCATGAGAAGTAACCTTTCAGAAAGAGGTCTACCTTTTCCTATTCAGTGCTACCCCTTCTCCCTGACCTTCCATGCCTCTAGGCCCCCACTTCCATCTCCATGTGACTTTGCTGATTAATACCTTCGTTTCTGGTTTTTTAAACTTGCATGTCTACTGATGTTCTCTATGGCTAAAATGGGACTATTTGTCTCATCCTTATAATAGTGACTCTCCAACCCTACACCCTCCCCTCTCCCAGCTTCGATCCCATCTCACTCCTTCCCTTCACAGTCAAAGGTCTCTAAAGAAGAGGCCCCCTCAATGTCTGTACTTGCTCACTTCTTGCACACTCAGTCATACTTGCATTTTGCCTTCATCTTTCCTCCCCCAAATCATTTTCTCAAAGATCAAAAGTAAAGCCAGACCCAATGGACACTTTGCAGTGTCTAGCTTGGGGACTTCTCTGCAGCCCTGGCACTGCTAAGTTTGCTTCCCTTGGAACTCTTCCCCCCTGGGCCTCCATGACTTCTCTCCTTGTCCTCTTCCTACTTCTACTATAATTGTCTTTTATCTACCTTGACAGTCTTCATATTCTGCCCCTCTTTCATGTTAGAGTTCCTCAGGACTCCATCCCCAGATCTCTTCTCTTCTCAGGATTATAAAACACTTTCATATTCTGGCCTCAACTTGCCAACCTCCATCTCTATAGTCCCACATATGTGGCCTCAGCCCAGACCTCTCCTCTGAGACCTAGACCTATATATCCAACTGCTGGTGACTCACTGTCATCTCACACTTGACACATCCAAGATAATTCATCAACTTTCCCTGTAAATTTTTCTCTTTCTACTGTGTTCCCCATCTTGCAGAAAGGCTCTCTCAGACACCTAATCAATTAAACCAGAACTATGGAAATTATACCAGATTCCTCTTTCTCCATCACCCTCCTCCATATCCAGTCCATCAATTTGTTCCACTAGCTGTACCTTCAAAATATATCCAAAACATGACCACTTTTTATCACCTCTACTACTACTTTCCTGGTCCAAGCCACCATCTTCTCACCTGGATGGCTTTAACAGCCTCCTAACTCATCTCCCTGCTTCCATTTAGTTCCCCTTCAGTCCACACCCCACATTAAAACCAGAGGGACTGCTGTAATATAAAAAGGCCCATATCATCCTCTGCTCAAAATGGCTTCTCACCTCACTTAGAATAAAATTCAAACTCCCTACCACTGCAGAAAAAGAAGTCCACATTCTGGTTTCTGGATCTTTGCTGGTTACTATTCCCTTTGCTAGAATAATCTCCCTGTTATGACCAGCCAACCTGGTGATCACATACTCATCTTTCAAGACAGTAATAGAAACGTATTGATATTCCCAAGCTGACTCTACCACTCCCTTTATGGTCATCTATAGTATCTGTAAGTCATTGCTAGGAAATACCTATTGTGCATTGTTACCACTCACTCTTGTCAGTAACCAATTCCATTGGTTTGTGGTTTATTCTTTTGTGTTTCTTTTTGTACAAATGAGTGGATGCATTTATATTTCATCACTACCCTTCCTTCTTACACAAAAAGTAGCATAGTAAAGATACTTTTTATACTTTTTTTTACTTATTAACATATCCAGGAAATTATTCCCTCTAAGTTCATAGGGATCACCTTCATTCTTTTTTACTGCAGCATAGTGCTTCATTTTGTGGCTGCAACAAATTCTATTCAATCACTCCCCTATGTATGAACATTTAGGTAGTTTCAAATATTTTGCAATTATAAACAATGGTATATGAATAACCTTGTACATATGCATTTCCATATTATTGGAGACACATCACCAGGGTAAATCTCTAGAAATAGGATTGGTGAGTCAAAAGGTAAATACATATATAATTTTGTGAGATATTGTCAAATGCCCCTAAAAAGGGTTGTATCAATTTCCTTTTCCACCAGTAATGTATGAGAGTCACCTCAGGCATTTTTGAAAGAGAGTTTTCTCAGGACATTAACTAGCAACATTTCCTGGCTGACCTGTCTTTGTCCGTGACTGATCCATCCCATTGTGCACAAAGGCCCCTCAGCCACTCAGCAAACAATCCCATCTGAATCCCCATTCCAGAAGAAACACAGACAAAACAAAGTCCTACATTGCTGGCAAAGCCCCAGCATCTTGCACCTTTCAGATTTCTTTTTGTTGTTGAGAAAAAACAATAAGCAAATTATACTGGCTCCAAGTGTACAAGCGACAGGCCTATCAGAAGGTTCTTAATCAAGGGTCAATTAGCTTGAGGAACACAGGAGAAAGTACAAGAAAAGTTTAATACTTTTCCAGGGTCACCAAGTACCAATTTGGTTTGTTCAAAGGCCCATAATGAGGACAGGCATCTATTTTGTAAATAAATAAACCATCCTATTGAGAAAAATAATGATAAAAAGTAATTTACTGTGCTTCAAGGATCACAAAGTGCTTTCACACACAGACACTGACTTATTTGATCCTTACAATAGAAGCATCCATCCTGGATCAGTTGCTTCCTTGGCCAATTTTTAATGTACATTAAGTAGTTCATGGACTTTAACTCTGATTTATCCACCCAGACTTCAAAGGGTTAATGAGAGCTGAACTCTGAAAAACCTGAATTTATTACAGGCACAGGGTTGGAGGAAGACTGGGAACAGGAAGTGGTCAGGAAGCCAAGTCTGCCCCAGGCTCAAATTTCCCTGAGCAAGAGCCTCAGATGAATTATGGTGGAAAACCCCCAACTGCACTGTATCCTCTCCCTTTAATTTAGGCATTTAATAAACAGATTGCATTGTTCTCCAGAAACAAGGAAGGTTAATCATTTTCTTGGACAGAGAGTTCCAAGAAGCCCTTGCAGCTTTGTGCAGACCTTCAAAAGAACTTCTGCAGACAGTCTGTGAAATGTTTTATACTTGTCTGTTAAATTTTCACTGGGCTCCCCTGCCCTCATTAACATCATTAGAGTAGAGCTCAGAACCTGTCCAGTATTTGTCAGACATCCCAGAACACAGAGGGGGAATCTGAGGCTATAAAGCAGATAATGCCCTCATGAGACCCTTCTGTGCATACCCTTCGGCTTCTCCCTGGGTGCCCAGGACCCCCTCACCTCACCATGACACCATTATCACAAGCTAATTGAAAAAGGCCTTCTCTTGACCCCTTAGCTCACAACAGCATAGTGCCCTCCTGCTTCTACTCACACATCAGGCTGTCCCTCCAAGTACAAAATGGAGAGGCATGGTCATTTGCTCTCTTGGGCATTCCAAGCTTGTCAGGGCTTCAAGTGAAATTTGAATAGTGTAAAGCAGGGGTGTCTAACTCATTTTCACCAGGGGCCACATCAGCCTCACAGTTGCCTTCAAAGGCCAAACGTAATTTCAACTCCTTAACAGTTAAGAAGTAGTTACATTTACACAGTCTTAAATTATTTCGGCCCTTTGAAGGCAACCCCCAGGCTGATGTGAACCCCAGTAAAAAGAAGTTTGACAGCCCTGGTAGAGCCTATAAAGTCTTTGCTTAGAAAAGCAATTATCAGTGTTGAGGTATGGAATCAGACAGACCTGAATTCAAATCCTGTCTCTGCTTTTTCCAGCCCTTTCCTGTATGATCTGGGGTAGGCAACAACATCTCTGAGCTTCATTCCCCTCATCTTTAAAGTGGAGGGAGAGGAACATAATAGTATCTTCCTCACAGGAGTTACTGTGGGAATTAAATGAGATAAAGAATGTAAAAACACTTACTCTGGCCTCTGGTTCATAGCAGCTATGAGGCTCCTAGCATGTCACAACTAGAAATGACCTTGGAGAGCATTTACTGGGACCCCTCATTTTATAGATAAGGAAATGGACACAGAGGAAGGTTTTGCAACCTGTTAATGAAAGAACCAGGATTACAAAACTTTCCCTAAAACTTTTCAGTCCACTATGGTGCCACTCTTGCCCAAAGAATGACACTCCCAAAGCAGATGTGTAGAGAGTGAGGTGAGGCCCAATCTGCCTTAACCTAGATTGGGGAGATAACAAGTGCCACTTTGGTGAGTACAGTGTAAATAGGCAGCAATGCCAGCTACCAAATTAAGCCTGTGAGAATTTTCCTGTCTAGGATTATTTTCATGATAATCTACACCCAAGGCTATTTCAGCAGAGCCTTGGTTGACCACCCACTTGGTATCACTTCTCTTTAATTGGTTGTCAACTAAGCTACTCCCAAAGAGCAAGTGTTTCACTTTAAGAAGCAGAACATTCATCCTCCTTGGGTTGTGAGCCAGGCGTCACTCCCAAAGGCTTTTTGGGCTGGGTGTGGGGCTGGGTAAGGAAAGAACTTCTCTCCCCAGCTCACTTTGTGGTGGGAAGTTCTGTGGTTTTCACAAGGACAAGTGCAGAATTAGGCAGTGGAGCAAGGATGCTGTGGCTCTTGTGATTGGCATTCCACAGAAGTGGTGTGTCCAAGAGAAGCCAATTCCATGCAAGCTCAGGAGTGAGGCCCCTCCCTCCTGACCTGCCATAACCCTGCATGAGGTTGTTGCTTGCTTGCTCTGAGACTGAGGAGCACTGGGAGTCCTGCCCAGCTCAGCACTTAGTTATACTATGGAGGCAGGAAGGAACTGGCCAGTAAATAGTTAGCTTCTGGCTGAGCAATGGCCAGACTAAATAGGGTTGTGTTATGCAATCAGGGGATGCTGCTGACTTCACTATACCTCTAGGCTGTTGAACTCCAGAGCACCCCAAATAATGGATAGCAGAGTTGCTTCATTTCCTTCCCACTCTGAGGATATGCATCTGCTTCCAGAACCCCAGACATGTGAGAAGTCATCAATGAATTTAACCTTAACCTACCAGAATTAACTTTGCTTTCTATACTTGGTTCTCCATTAACCTCCGTTTTGTGGGAGAACAGGACCAAGAGTCAGAGTGACCTTGGGCAAGTTGTTCCCCTTATCTAGGCCTCAGTTTCCTAAACTGTGAAATATGTTGGCTGAACTTCTTCACTGAGGTCTCCACAGCTGCCACCTTGGGCTAAGTCATGATTAAGTCCTCCCAATTCGTCTCTCTTACTTCCACTCCTGTCCCCCTTCAATCCATTACCAACATAGCAGCCAGGGGAATCTTTAAAACACAAATTAGATTGTACTAATCCCCAGGTTGATGTAAAATGCAAACTTCTTACTGTGATCTGCAACATCCCTACCTTGCTATCTAGTCTCATCTCCTGCCTCCTGCCTCCTCACTTTCTCTGTTCCAACTACATCAGTCTTCTGGCATATTCCACAAACATGCCAAGCTTACAAGCCTCAGGTGCCTCAGGTTTTCATGTACCCTCTGGCTGAGATGCCCTCCCTCAGTTTTTTGCCTATTTAATTCCCAGTCATGCTGGGAATGGTCTTAACTTGAGGTCACATTCTTGGGTAAACCCTCCTTGAACAGCATCCCTCCCTCCATACCTGTCAGTCTCATTCAAGTTTTCCTGTGATATACACTTTCACAGGATCCTGCTATTTTCCTTCACAGCACTTCTCACAACTATAATTCTTGAATATCTGTCTTTCCCACTAAACTCCCAACTCTATGAGCCTCATGTATCCTGCTCACCATTTTATCTTTGGTACCTTGTGCAGCACCTGGTGTATAAGGGGAGCTCACCAAAAAAGGTTGAATGAATAAATGAAGCTCCCTGCCAATGTGGGCAGCCTACAGTGCCTGCCCCACAATTACTTAGTCTAGTCAGAGTGTTCCTGCCCTCTCTAGAGCTGTAACACATTGACCTAATGACCTCACTGTCAGATAAGCCAGGAGGGCAAACCTGTTGTTAGAAGACTCTAAATAGGGTCATTCCTAAAGCCCAAAACAGAAGACTTTGGTTGTTATTCATGCCCCTGGCTTCTTTCATTAGTTATTTGATCCCCCAAGTATACATTTGCACCTCCTATATACCTGGACCTGTCCTAGATACTGTTAGTCTAAAGGCATTTGTCTTCCCAGACTTGGTCTGGGCTATTTGAAATTTCACATGTAAACAACCAATTCTCATGCACATTGGCCTGTACTAAGTGCCTGGGAAGATGGAGCAGGAAAGAGCAATTGAGCACTGATTGTCCTGTGAATATTTAGTGGGGAAAGAAGGAGGGGCAGAAAATTGTGCAAGAGGACTAATTCAATTAGTAGCAGAATAGGAGAGTCTTTCCTGATGGAAAAAAAAGCATCAAAGAAGGAGGCCAATGTTGCAGAGGGCTCTCTGTTCACTGAGTCACCACCAGGCACTGTGTGCTGGGATGGCAGACCCATAAGTACCTCCAATCCATGTTCACACAATCCACCACAGCAACTCTCACATTATTGGGTCTCAGAACCACTCACAGAACTTCTGAAACATTCAGAACCTACTCCTTCCTCTGACGCAGCCAGTCAATTCTGATTGAGTAGGTCAGGCTTGGGATCTAGCCATCTGCACATTTAATAAACAACCCCCCAATGTTGTTCTGAGACTGGTGGTCCAAAGAGAACACCCAGAGAACACTGGTCAGGTGTTGGGGCACATGACAGATGCAAGTAGGAACTTAAGTGAAAGCCAAGGACAATGCATCTTGAGGACTCAGGATATATCACTGATTGATGGGGGAAGAAGTGAGTTTGTGGGTAAGTGACAGAGTCTGGATGAGGGTGGGGTTAATGGTATAAGAGAGAAGTCCTAAGTCCATGAAAAGAGTTCTCAGGGTCTTCCTGGTGGCCATCCATTCCTTAGTGTTCTGCCTGCCACAGGATAGGGATCTGTAGTGTGCCCAGGGGATTTCTAGGCCAGAAGGGAAGAAATAAGATGACGGTTTTTCTAGAGGTGAACCCAGTAACAGCAGAATCTCCAAACTGTTCCATGTCTCCAATTGGGCAGTGGTAGAAACAAGTACACTGGGGTCCAAAGGCCTAGTCTACAGGTGAAAGGGACCAATAGAGCAGGAGGAAATTATATGAATGTACTTCATTTGTTCTTTCAGTTATTGATTCATTCTACAAATGTGTGGTGAGGGCCAGGCACTGTACTAATAGCAGTGAGGTTTTGTAGTGCCACCATCTGTCCACCTGTCAAAGCCAGAAACCATAGTATCATCCTAGACTCTTCTGTCTCTCTTATTTATCTCCTCCAGGTAGCCTGTTTACCAAACTTCATTGATTCAACCTTCTAAATGTTTGTTGACTCCAACCCTCCTCTCCAGCCCCTCTGCCATTTCCTTAGTACCAAAGATTACTAACTCTTACCTGGGCCTTACAGAAGTTTCTTCTCTGATCTCACCACATCCAGGCTTATCTCACTCCAATCCATTTCCCACCCTGTGACCAGCTTGATGGTCTCTTATTTTTAAACAACTTAATCAAGGTATAGTTTACATACCATAAAATCACCTATTTTAAGTATACAGTCCAGCCCTGGTTGGCGTAGCTCAGTGGATTGAGTGTGGGCCTGCGAACCACAGTATCGTGGTCTGATTCCCAGTCAGGCACATGCCTGGGTTGCAGGCCGGTTCCCAGCAGGGGACAAATAAGAGGCAACCATACATTGATATTTCTCTCCCACTATTTCTCCTTCCATTCCCCTCTCTCAAAAAATAAATAAGATCTTTTTTAAAAAGTATACAGTCCAATGATTTTTATAGATTCAGAGTTGTGTAACCACCACAATCCAATTTTAGAACATTTCATCATCCCCAAAATGTCCCTTGTGCCCATTAGCAGTCACTTCCTGTTCCCTCCCCCAACATCAGATGATTATTAATCTACTTTCTGTCTGTATGGATTTACATTTTCTGGTCATTTCATATAAATGGAATCAAGCACCATGTGGTCTTTTGTTTGGCTTTGATTGCCCATGTTAATACAGAATTTTGCTTAGTTAAAATGCTTGAATGAGGGAGGTGGGGAGTACTGGGGGGTGCTGGGATGGGAGTAAAAGACAGAAAACTGTACTTAAACAATAATTAAATAAAAAACAACTCTTGAATGAAATGTTAACTAGTTGATGAATATGTTAATGAACCTTACTATGGGTATCATTTTGCAACACAGGGGTGGGCAAAAGTACATCTACAGTTGTGAGTATGTGAAACATAGTTTATTCTTGTATTATTATTTACTTATTAATTATTGTACTATTTATTTGTATTATTACCATTGTTATTATTTTGTATTCTTACTTATGATTTTTCTTTTATGTAATGATTGCTGGTAATTTATCTACTTTTGCCCACCTCCATATATACATATTGCTGGCAAATCATCAGGCTGTATACCTTAAACTTACACAGTATTATGTGTCCATTATATCTCAATAAAGCTGAGGAGAACCCCTTGAACAACTACCCATTACCTACCACCTACATACCTCTTGCTACTTTTCAAGGTCCTTCATACCTGCCCCTGCTCTTGAAATTCCTATGGTTCACTAACACACAACATACTTTCCTGTCTTCATGCCTTTCTTACTGATTCCTCTGCCTAGAATGCCCTTAGACTCCACCTAAAAAGGTCTAACCTCTGCTATAATGTTTCCAACATCCCATTTCTTTTTTAAATATATTTTATTGATTATGCTATTACAGTTGTCCAATTTCCCCCCCTTTATTCCTCTCCACCCAGCATACCCCCTCCCACCCACATCCCCCCCCCCTTTAGTTCATGTCCATGGGTCATACATATAAGTTCTTTGGCTTCTACGTTTCCTATACTATTCTTAACCTCCCCCTGTCTATTTTCTATCTACAATTTATGCTACTTATTCTCTGTACCTTTTCCCCTCTCTTCCCCTCACACTCCCCTGCTGATAACCCTCCTTGTGATGTCCATTTCTGTGATTCTGTTCCTGTTCTAGTTGTTTGCTTAGTTTTTGTTTTTGTTTTATATGTTTGCTTAGTTTTGTTTTAGTTTTATGTGTTTGCTTAGTTTTTGTTTAGTTGTTTTTGTCTAGTTATTTGCTTAGTTTTTGTTTTTGTTTTATATGTTTGCTTAGTTTTTGTTTTTGTTTTATACGTTTGCTTAGTTTTTGTTTTTGTTTTATTAATAACTGTGAGTTTGCTGTCAATTTACTGTTGATATTTTTAATCTCCTTTTTCTTAGATAAATCCCTTTAACATTTCATATAATAAGGGTTTGGTGATGATGAACTCCTTTAACTTGACCTTGTCTGGGAAGCACTTTATGTGCCCTTCCATTCTAAAGGAAAGCTTTGCTGGATAATCTTGGATGTAGGTCCTTGCTTTTCATGACTTGGAATATTTCTTTCCATCCCCTTCTTGCCTGAAGGTCTCTCTTGAGAGATCATCTGACAGTCTTATCGGAACTCTCTTGTAGGTAACTGTCTCCTTTTCTCTTGCTGCTTCTAAGATTCTTTCCTTATTTTTAATCTTTGGTAATGTAATTACAATGTGCCTTGGTGTGTTCCTCCTTGGGTCCAACTTCTTTGGGTCTCTCTGAGCTTCCTGGACTTCCTGGAAATCTATTTCCTTTGCCAGATTGGGGTAGTTCTCCTTTATTATTTCTTCAAAAAAGTTTTCAATTTCTTGCTCTTCCTCTTCTCCTTCTGGCATGCCTATGATCCGGATGTTGGAACGTCTAAAGGTGTCCTGGAGATTCCTAAGCCTCTCCTCATTTTTTTGAATTCTTGTTTCTTCATTCTGTTCTGGTTGAATGTTTCTTTCTTCCTTCTTGTCCACACCGTCGATTTGAGTCCCAGTTTCCCTTCCATCATGGTTGGTTCATTTTTATTTATTTATTTTTATTTACATTTTTATTTATTTCACTCTTCGTGACCTTCATTTTTTCATCTAATTTGCCACCGTATTCAACCATTTCTGTGAGCATCCTGATTACCAGTGTTTTGGACTCTGCATCTGATAGGTTGGCTATCTCTTCATCACTTAGTTATATTTTTTCTCGAGCTTTGATCTGTTATTTTATTTAGGCCACATTTTTTTTTGTCTCTGAGGGCCTGTTATGTAGTAAGGGGCAGAGTCTTATGTGTTCACCAGGGCAGGGCAACCTACATCACTGGGTTTTGACACTGTGTGGGGGGAGGAGTTCAAGAGGAAAGAATGGCACATGCTTCCATTTCTGACAGTTTTCAGTCACTTCTCCCACTACCCACAAGCAAATTGGGCCCTTCTGGTGCTGATTCCTGTGTGGGTGGGTTTGTGTACATTCTAGGACCCTGGGGTGTCTCCATGAAACTCTTCTGTGAGGCTGGGAGTTTCTCCCATTGCTGCCTCAACCCCCACAGGTGTATTCAATCAGAGGTTTGAGGCTTTATTTCCCTGCACTAGAGCCCTGGGTTGCACCATCTGTCTCACTCCCCAGTTGTTCCTCCCAGTTTATCTGCACACAAATGTGGTACTGCCCACTTTACCCACGGCAACCTCGCCAGGTCTGTCAGCTGCCGCCTTGCTGGCCAGCTGTGGCCTTACCCATCCCACTCCACCATCTACCACTTTACTGGGTTCGCCAGCCACTACCTTGCTGTGAGTCCTCTGCACCTGGCTGCCCATCTCTGCCTCTCCTACAGGTCCAGATGAATGTTTCTTCTTTAGCTCTTTGGTTGTCAGAGATCCATACAGTTTGATTTTCTGTCAGTTTTGGTTGTTTTTTAATTATTGTTGTTCTTTTGGTTGTGTGAGGAAGCACAGTGTGTCTACCTACATCTCCATCATGGCAGGAAGTCCCCAACATTCCATTTCTTAATTTATGTTAATCGCTTTACACCTCTGTAAGAACTTTGTACCTTTTATATGCTTTATTCATTACATGACTCACATTGCCTTGTAAGTATCCATACGCATCAGAACTCCCTAGCTAAACCATGAGTTCCTTGAGGGCACAGAAATTATTCTATTCATCTCTGTATCCTCACATCAGGAATAGCTACTGGCTCAGAATGGGCACTCAATAAATGTTTGTTAAGTCAAACAGAACTATGTGAGACTCAGCCCAGAAACTGCCTTTGAGGATCTCACAGTCTTGTCAGAGAGTGAAGAAGCCACTGATCAACCAACTTACATTTACTGAGGCCCCCTTAGGCAATAGTGAAAGAAGGGAGGTAATCTAAAGGACAAGGCATGATGTCTGTCCTCTTGGAGCTTATAACGTAGTCGAGAAGATATACTTTCCACAGATCAGGAGGTTGCAATGCAAAACATAACATGACCAAATGTTAGGTGGGAGAGTGGCATGTGTCAATAACCTAGAAGAGAGGGGCATGACTGTTGTTGAAACTCTTAGAGAAAACATCATGGAGAAGGAACTTGAGGGTGGGGAGGGGTTTGGGCAGGAGTGGGAAATATAAACAACATTCTTCAATGGCAGTAATGAAATGGCCTGAGCAACATCTTTGGCAGAAGAGAGAATGGAATCTGGTCACTGGTGACTCCATAAAACACAGTGATGATAAGGGCCTGAAGTACATATATATCAATAGGAATGGCTATGTCACTGGAGTAAGATTTCTGGATTTAGTAAATAAAAATAAAGGATACAATACAAGGGACATACTTAAACTAAAAAAAAATTTGTTGTGTATCCAAAATACACATTTAACTGAGTATCCCTATGCTGGTGGACAAGATTGGGCAAAACCACAAAAGTCTTTAATGCCATGCCAAAATGTCTACCTTATGCCTTGATGGTAATTGAGGGGCCACTGAAAGGTTTTAACTATAGGACTGACATGATCAGATGCGACTTTTAGAAAGGTGTCTCAGGTAGTGGTGAGAAAAATGGGTTGGGGGGTAGATAGGGGTTGTGACAGCAATTCAGGGAACAGAGGACCAAGGCCTGAGTAATGACAGAGGCAGTGGGCATAGAGAAGAGGCTAGAGTTTAGGAGCAATCCAGCTCAAATCTGATGATTTACATCAGTAATAAGTACACATTGGGGAAGCACTATATGGGGATTGTGACTCAATGTCTGGGACATACAAGGGAGCAGCCTCTAAGTTCTGGCTGGGCCAAGCATCAGGTGATTTCCTCCATGACCTCCTGCTATCCAAAGAAGGTAGGTGAGGCACTCACTGATGCGGCTTAGGTGGAGGAACCTGAGCAGCTAGCTGCCACAGCAGAAACCCCTCCCTGTCTTTCCCCTGGCTGATCAGTCCTTCACATTTCCCTTTCCACTCTGGCTCTGGCACCAGTCCAGGGCACACAGTGTTCCCCTAAGCAGATGCATGCATTCTGGACTGGGTGACTCATTGTCCCTGGCCAGAAAGGCTGGCCTGCTGCAGCAAGGACCAGGCAACCCCCCAAAAACATTCTAAAGGGTCCCCTGTGCAAACCCTTATGGAAAGGTTCACATGGGGTAAAACAGTGTTAGCCTGTATAGGGTTATTTTTAGCACAGATGATGACAGAGATGCCCTGTCTGGCCCTGCTCACCAGGAACCTTTAGAATACTCTCCTAGCGCAAGACTTGTACTCTTAGGGGATATAAGAACCACGAAGGCTGAGCCTGCTTGTGTGCTGATTCAGTCTGCTCTAGTCCAGACATTTGCACCAAACTCAAATCCGGCCCCTATCCCATGATCCTCCTGGCTGCACGTGGATCTGTATGTGGCTCTGGCAGATACTGGAGGCTATGACAGCAGAGAAGGGCTCTTCTCAACAGGCTGCAAAAGTGTGCAGAGAAGATGGGGTGAGAATTTTCCTATGAACCTGCTATCTTGCCACAGGGTTTGTGGGATGCACTGGCTCTTCGGGGCCTGTGATGGAGCTGCCAGCACCTTCTTTGGTAACCTCTGAAGCCATTATACTATCAGTGGGGAGGCTGCCTGGTTAAGGGTAGTGGCTCTAAACTCAGATGGAGGTTAATTCTAGGCCTCACACCCCCCCTTACTTGATGTCACCTTGAACAAGTTATTCTGAGTCTGACTTTCTACTACTAGTGTATAAACCGTGATAATTAGGGTAGCTGAGAAAATTCGATTGCCCAAGTAAAGCATTTTGCCCTGCATCCAGCACTTAGTAAGCTTTGAGTAAATTGGCTAGTATGAGTATCTCCCTTCATTACCCATTGCTTTTCTGTTTTGCTTCACACCTTACCAGATTTTTTCCCCCAAGGTCACAGCTCAGAACTATCCCCTTCATGCCACCATTGCCCAGCCACAGAGGCCTCCCCAAGGATACTTCTCTGGGGAACTTATTCCTTGCTCCACAGATGGTGGTTCTCTCAGGGCCTCTAATTCTAATTCAGAGCCACTTGCACTCTATACCTCAGTCTTTTGCCTTTTATCTTTTGTACCATTGTTGGAGAAGGAGCCAAAGATGAGGACAAAGGGCAAGGGCAGAGCACAGGCTGGCTAGATCAGGTGGGGCAGAGGAAATAGGGAGAGTTTGCCCTGTCAATGCTTTTTCAGTGTGGCTGCTGAGGACCTGAACTTTCTGAGAATGTACCATCCTGCTTCTGCCCCAAACAGGCCTGCCCTGGGGCCTCTGCCATCTCCTCAGCAGGATTTCTGATCTCTTGGATGGAAAGAAGGTACAAGAAGATCAAAGAACTCCAAAGTTCATCTCCTGCATAGCCTTTCTGGCAGCCCCTCAGCCCAGCGTGGGGCTGTCATCCTCCACTGCCCTTGCAGGCACCCATGTGCCCTAATTTACAACACACACTGAAAATCCAAGGCACAAAGTTAGTCTTGAAAAGAGAGGGGGTCCTGGAAAGACAGTGACTTACCACCAGAGGCATTTGTTTGCTCCCCAACTGTATACCAGTTATGTGCCCCTGCGCTTCAGAGGGTTTATCAAGACCAAGTGAGAAAATGTCCCCAGAGCTAAATTATCAGAATCACCTTAGCAATCAAGCTTGTGACATAACACCAGCTTTTCTCCAGCTTTTCCTGCACCTTTTAGGTGGAATCTCATTAAATCCTTTCCAATCTCTAGGAAAAGAGACAAGAAAGCACTTGAGAAAAAGAGAACACAACTGCATTTAAGCCAACTGCACAGAGAAAATAATTAGCCAGTGGGGTGAAAACGGAGATGTTATGCTTTAAAACATCTGGGAAATGGTATTATCAGTCCTGTGAAAGCAAGGCTGGCTGGGGGAAGGGGGTGGCGGTGCTTTCCATTGGTCTTGCCCAGCTGTCTTCCTCCCACTCAGAACGAAATGTTCTGTCTTTTGTGGTTATAACCTCTTTTCAGTTGGAATGACTTGTCTGGGTCTGGACCTTGCTCAGGGCTGCTGCTCTAAGAAGCTCTCACACAATATACTAAATTATCCAGTTGGCCTCAGTGCGAGGTGTCCCCTCCCTCGCCCAGCCCCCTTTCTTCCCCTCCCTCTGTACTCCTCCTCCTACTTGAAGAGTCACGGTGGTTGGTGCTTTAGGTGGCTTCCAAGCCTAGGCAGACCTGCAGCTCTTTCTCACCCTCCTTTGTGAACACATGTTATCCCATGCTGCCGCCTTCTCCCCAGGGGTGGGGGAGGTACAAGGAAGGGAGTGTTGACCATCGCTCCACCGCCAGACCTCCAGATGAGGGTGTGGCACGGGGCCTGGTGGTAGCTTCTAGGGAGCCCCAGATTACTTACCAGGGACACCTGGGAGGTGGAAATTCTTTAGATTTTCCAAAAGCCCGTGACAAACGTCCTTACACAAAGCCACCCAAGAAAACAAAACAACCTAAAATAACAAAGCTCTTGGGAAGGGAGGAGCAGGAGGAAGTATTTGGCTCAGAATGGGATGAAGGTCGTGGGCAGCACCTAGGAAGCCAAGTTTTGAGCTCTGAACCCAGCAAGAGTACAATGCACCTGCTGGTCTGGGGATGAGGAAAGGGGCCAGGGTGCAATGCAAGATTGTAATTCTCAAATTTGGCTGCAAATTAGAATCACCTGGGTGATCTTTCAAACTCCTGATACATGGACTTACCCCAGACCAATGTTATCCAAATCCAGGGGGTGTGAGCCCCTTGCATGAGTAGTTTTTAAAACTCTCCAGGTGGTTCCAATGGGCAATAGAGGTTGGAAAGCAGTGACGTAAGAGCTCCTCAGAGCTGGTGCGGAACTAGCAGGCTCGACCCCTGGGAGTTAAAAATGCAAAATCTCCAGCCCTACTTCAGTCCCACTGAATCAGCACCTGCATTTTTTAAGTAATAGCTTTCTTAAGATATCATTCACATATTACAAAATGCATGCCTTTAAAGTGTACAATTCAGTGTTTTTTTCTCTCTCTCTCTCTCTGCTCCCTCTCTTCTTTTTGTATGCTGAAAATTCTATGTAACCACCACCTCGATCTACCTGGTACCATTTTCATCACCCATTAGCAATCTCACTCCTCATTTTCTCCCCCTCCAGCCATGAGCAACCACTATTATACTTTCTGACTCCATGGATTTGCCTATTCTAGATATTAGCATCTGTATGTTAACTGCATTCCCAGCAATTCCTCTGCACCTTAAAGCTTGAGAAGCAACAATGTAACAGATCTTCTAAAACAGCAATCCCCAGCATCTTTTGACACCAGGGACCATTTTCATGAAAGATGATTTTTCCACAGTTAGGGGTGAGGGAATGATTTTGGGATGATTCAAGTGCATTACATTCAAGTTCATCTCCTGCTGTGTGGCCTGGTTCATAACAGGCCATGACCAGTACCTGTCTGAGACTAGAGGTTGGGAACCCCTGTTCTAAAAGAAACAGTCCTGGCTCCCTTCCCACATCCTTGTCATGTGGACATGTGGGTCCAAAGCTGCTATATTTTATGCTTTTTCAAGAGAAACCAAAAATCTGGATTTTTATGTTATCTTCCACTTTTTAAAAGTTGGCAACTAATTCAAATTTTTGGAAAACACTATCCAGGTAAAACAAAACATGCCTGAGGGCTGCACTCAGCCTGTCAGCTGCTAGTTTGCAACAACTGATGGTCACCGGGTTCTTACCCATACCCACCAAAATCCTTCCTACTCCAGCCAGAGTCCATTTCTCCTTGTTTCAGGTCCCATGGAGGAGGAATAACTACATAATAGCCACCTCATAAAATTCTCTTAGATCTTATTCTTCCCTTCTCCAAACAGACAGTTATGCATACATATACTGGGGACCTGTGATGGTGCTTTAAATTTTTGAAATCACTTAAATGTTTACAACAATCTGTATGACAGATATTATTCTAGTATTAAAGACAAGGAAACTGGAGCTCACAGGGGTTAAGGAACTTTCCTGATTTTGTGCAGTCGCCAGATATTCAGCTCTTAGACATTGGTGCCCAAGCTCTTTCCACTTCATCACTCAGCCTCCACTTTACCTGTCTTTGCATAGATGCCCCATTTTTCATCTCTTTTTCTTCTGAGTTTTCTCCATTTTCTCCAAATTCTGAACATATCTCTCTGATGAAGACTAAAAAACCTAGGTTATCTGGGGAGAGTCTCAATTCCAAACACCCAGGCTTATTTCTCCATAATTACACTGGTCTTTGTCAAATATGTGTCCTGACCTTTGGTTTGGAAAATGAGGGCAACCTAAGTGAGCCATGCTCTATTTTGAGGTTGATTCATATTCAACTTGTGGTTAACTACCTCTTTCACTTGGTATTTTGCTTGTTTATTTGTGTTGAACCAAATTATGTTGTTAGGTTTTGTCACTAACAGCCCCCTTGCACTTGTTTGCACTGAATTGCATCCTGGTTTTGCAGCAGCTTGTTCCTCCAACCCATTCAACTTGAACTTCTTCCCCCACCTCCTGTGGGTTTGGCAACCTCCTAATCTTTCATTTTGAAGTCACTTCAGACCTGGGGAAATTGTCTCCACAGTCTGCAAATGTCCCATTTGTCTCCCTCCTTTCACTGCTCTGGGAACCCTTGTGAAGCTCCTGGGGAATGGTGCAGACAGGTGGAGGGAGGCCAAATCTGTACCTCTAAATCGGTTGGGAGTGGAGAAGGGTCTGGCTGAGGCTATGATTGTCCCCTCATAGTGGCCTCAAGCTAGAAGCTCACCTAGGCCAGCCCCAGACCTGATTAGGCCCCAGAAGAGTATCAGGGATCTGTGGCCTTCCTTTCAGCTCAGAGGGGTACTCAGTTGGGGGATGATACTCTTTGGCAGGAAGTCCTTTAACTCAGTCCTGGCCCTATGGGGACATCCTATTGTCAGTGCTGTGGAATCCCAGGCTAGTTGCTAGGCACAGGGCTCTCAAACAATGTAGTATGACAGTTCCCTAGCCTGCCCTAGGGGCCTCCCCAAGCCGCAGGGTGTGGTTTGCAGTCTGGGTACATTCTGTACCCTTACTGTGGGGGCGGGTTTGTGGTTCCTGGTGCTGTACAGCAGAGCCCCGCCCATGCCTTTCCTCTCCAGCCGCAAAAACAAGCTTAGACACCAAGAGGGAGGAATCAAAACAGAGGCTGTTACTGTACAGCTGGTCCCTGAAGACTCTGGGTGGACCAGCCCCCTTCCCTGTCTCTGAAGGCATCCCATGCAGGGAAGGCCAATAGTGTCTACCGCAGTTCTTTATTCCCTTCCCATGCTTTCTTGAATGGCCACCTGAGCCACCAAACAATCACCTCAGGGGGATGCAAGGCATGCTATTTGAGTACTGGCTATCACTGTCTTCCCAAGAGACCCTGAAGCATGACTTTCCTTTCTTTAGTAGCATTCAGGGTCTCCACATTTCCCCTGCCATGAGGGTGATTGCTCAGGGTCCTGGATATCTGGTATTATTATTATTATTATTATTATTATTATCTACCACAACTTGAGTGCAAACACCTTGTGAGGGAATGCTAGCTGATAGTTATTTCATACTGACTATGTGCAGGCACTGCTGTAAGCACTTCACATATCTCATTAATTCTCCCAACAAATGTAAGATAAACCCTTGTACTATTATTAACAACATTTTATAGAAAAGGAAATAGAGGCACAGAAAAGTTAAATAGTGTGCCCAAGGTCATATACTACCACGTGGTAAAATCAGGATTTGAACCCAAGTCTGGTGCACTTCAGAATCTATGATCTTTCCACTGGACTGGACTTCCTCCTTTTCCCCCATGACAATCCTGAGGACTGGACAGGCAGCACTTCTTAGCAATCTTTACACTAGAATAGACTGACTCAGGCTTCAGAGGGAAGGACAGATCCCTGGAGAAACTGGTAGAGGCAGGCACAACCTTTGCTCAGTTACAAGGATTCCCCAGGACTCCCTGTGAGTCAGACCATACCCCACTGTGTGTCTGCTGGTCTGGCAGGCAGTGTCTGCTGTACAATGGGGTACAGGAGTGTCTGTGTCTGTGTGTGTGTTTACATAGGCACTCACCCTATGACTGGCCGTGAAGTGAGGTGGGGGGTAATGAGAAAGGAGGTGGCTGAGGAAACTCACCACCCCATCTGGGAGCACTCTGGCACCCTCTTCAGGCAATGCACACTCACTGCTATGCCTCTCTCTGGATGACCTGTTTCTGTCATCTGAGGCTATGTCCCCTGGACCTCAAATCCCACCACCATTCTCTGTGGGCTGTAAACCCAATGCAACAGGGTGCTGCTGGGCCTGTTTTGACTTTATTTTTTACCATTTGAATCATTTTTAAGTGTACAATTCGGTGGCATTAAGTACATTCACCTTATTGTGCAATCATTACCATTACCCATCTCTAGAACTTTTTCATCATCCTAAAGTGAAACTCTGTATCCACTAAACAATTATTCCCCAGTCCTCCCTTCCCTCAAGCCCCTGGTTACCACTATGCTACCTCTGTCTCTGAATTTGATTACTCTAGCTACCTCATATCAGTGGACTCATACAGTATTTGTCCTTTTGTGTCTGGCTTCTTTCACTTAGCCTAATGTCATCAAAGGTCATCCAAATTGCAGAATGTGTCAGAATTTCATTCTTCTTTAAGGCTGAGTAATATTCCACTGAACATATAAACCATATTTTGATTATTTATCCATCTATTGATAGACATTTGGACTTCTACCTTCTGGCTACTGTAATGGTACTGTGAGCATGGGTGTACAGGTGTCTATTCAAGTCTCTGCTCTCACTTCTTGGGAATATCTACCTGGGAGTGGGATTTGGGGATGTTTACCCATTCCCTGTGGCAGTCCTGGCCTTCTTCAGAGTATACTTGCCTTTGCAGATGTCTTCCCTGACCGTGTTTTATCTCAGCGCACCTGTTAGCAACTCTAAGGCAAGCTCCTCAATTCACCTCACACTACCCCTGCCCTGTTGCCAATGATTTCCAGCCCCAGCACTGACTGGTGAGCCTCTTTGGGCTTCATTTTCTATTTCTTCCCTGTATATTCCTGGTCATGTTCTCTCCCCTTGAAGGCCATGTCAGTCTTTGCTTGCCCTCTTTTCCAGATATCCAAAATGGCCTTTGTATAACAAATGGGAGACAGCGTGGTGCTGTGGTTAAGAACGTGGGCTTTGGGACCAAACTGCTAAGGTTGGAATCCTGGCTCATTGATTGTCTGAACTTGGGCAAGCTACTTGACCCCACCATGCCTCAGTTTCTCCATTTGTAAAATGAGGACAATAATAATATGTATCTGAAGGGGTTCTGAGGAATGAAATACTATAACTTACAGAAAGCCATAAATGAAATGCTTGGTGTGCAGTAAATGCTAAATAAATGGGAGCTGTTATTTGTAAGTCCCCTTTCTCCCCTTCACTACCTCTTTAAAAAAAAACCCACATCCGGAGATAGTGGGAGCCACCTCAGTATGTTTTCCGGGGAGGGTTGGTGTTAAATTGATAGACTTCCCTCTTCACCATCCCCCACCTGCTTCCCTGTGTTGATAGTCTTCTCAGTCTGACACACCTCCACCTCTGTGAATGCTTTTGTTAAGTTAGTTTAAACTATATAGACACTATGATGATTGTTCTCTTCACTCTTGCAGCCCAGTATATTGTAGCTATTATGTGCACGATAACCTGGAGATCCAGTTGGGCTCCCACTCAGGCCAAATATGGCTCAGGAAAGCTGCCAACAGCAACTGGCTTTAAGAAACCTCTATTTCTCCTTAGGAACCTGTGACAGAGTGGGTACATACATTGTTTATGATTTCCAGGCTGGGAGAGAAGAAATCAGGCTCAGTGTATTTCATGCTTATCAGTAGATAGCCCTATATCTAGTTAGTCCTGTTGGTTAAAGCAACATATTAACATGGTCTATTAATAGGGTCAGGACATCACTTCAGGTTACTCAGCCATTCCCCAATTCACTTATTACAAACTAGGCACCAGTGGCATACAGAGATAAGCAGAGTAAGATCTCTGCCTTGGAGGCATCCAGGCAAAGAAAATGGGAGGCTCAGAGTGTGCTGAGACTGTTTAAAAAAGTTCTCCCTAAATCCACCTGGAGGAGTTGAGGCAAGACTTTGCAGAGGCAGTGCTGATGTTTGTGTTGACACTTGAAAGAGAACTTTGTCAGCCTTAGGCAGATCAGGAGGGCAGGGCATTCCCAATAGAATAGGGCATTTGTGCACTAAGGACTGAAACTGCAGCTAGTAGGGCTGAGGGCCATGCCACTTGTTGGCTGTAGCAGAAACATAAGGAATACAGTAGGTAGCTAGACAGGAGATGGGCAGAAAAGCACAACCCAGAGCATGGAGAAGTATTTTCTGTCGTTAGTGGTTTCTTTGTTTTGTAAGAATTTGAACTTTATTTCACAAAATTTCCAATGGTGTTTCTTGGAGTACTAAAGTTCCACAGAGCAGCCTCTGTTGAGCTATCCCAGTAGCTGCTGGGGTTGAGAGGAGAGGAAGTGGATGGGGCTGTAAGATCTCTGCACCTCTCTAATTAGAATAGCTCAAATTTTTACCTGTGTTAAAAAGTTTTGTTTCGCCCCAGCTGGTATGGCTCAGTGGACTGAGTACCAGCCTGCAAATGAAAGGGTCACCAGTTTGATTCCTAGTCAGGGCACATGCCTAGGTTGTGGGCCAGGTGTCTGGTTGGGAGCATGTGAGCAGCAACCTATCAGTGTTTCTCTGCATCCCTTCCCCTCTCTCTAAAAGTAAATAAATAAAATATTTCAAAAACAGTTTTGTTTGTTTTTACCAAAAAAAGGAAAACCTTTTTTTTAAGTTCCAGCCAAAATACCACTGACAAATAAGTTTGAAAACTCTGTTGTGGAAAATGGGAAAATACTAAAGGATCTAGAGCCTACTGTAGTTTTCAAATACCTAATAGTTTTAATATCTATTATATGTATGGAGAATGAATTATAGGAGGGCAAGGGCAGGGGTAGAGAAACCAATCAGAAGCTCAGGAAGAAGAATATGGTAGCTTAGACTGGGGCAGAAGCTGTAGAGGTGGTGAGAAGTGATAGGAATAGGTCTAGGTTTAAGGAGCAGAATATGCAGGGTTTGGTGGTAGATGGGGTGTGGGAAGTTGAGAAAATGTTAAGAATCACTTCTAGGTTTCTGCTTAAGGCCATGTCCTGAGCTGGAGAAGTCTGCTTTGGACAATGACTTGAGCTCAGTTTGGGCCACACCAGTTAGGACTGTCTATGACACACCCAAGTGGAAATGCCTTGTAAGTGGTTGGATATATGAGTCTGGAATGCAGAGGGAGGGTAGGGCTGCAAATTCAGTGTTCATCAGTAATGAGAGTAAATAAGATCCCTTTCAGAATGAATACAGGTAGAGAAAATTAGGCTACGAGGACTAAGTCCTGGGCACGCCAATATTTAGAGATCATAAAGATAAAAGGGGCCCTGCAAAGCAGACTGAGAAGAAGTAATCAGCGAGGTAGGAAAACCAGGAAGGTCTGGAGGGATTCCAAAAACAAAATGAAGAAAAAGTTTCAAGGAGGAGTGAGTGAACAATGGGACAACTGGTACTGAGAGGCCTGAGTGTAAGTTGAGGACAGACAATTGACCATTCATGTCAGTAACTTGGACAGAAGTAGGAACCTTGACAAGAGCAGTTTTGGTGAAATGGTGTGGATGGAAGCTAGATGGGAATAGGTTGAAGAATAAATGGATTAAAAAAGAAGAGTGAATGGGAAGTGAGACATTAAAACTGTGTGTAGACAATTCTTTTACAAGTTGTGATTTGTTTTAGAGAGAAGTATAGAAATAGTTCAATTTGAGGCAAGGTGACTCTGAGGTGCCTTTAAGACATCCAGATAACAATCACAGTTCGATTCCCAGTCAGGGCACATTCGTGGGTTGCAGGCCAGTTCCCAGCAGGGGCCAGTTCCCAGCAAGGGGTGCACCAGAAGCAACCATACATTGATATTTCTCTCCCTCTCTCCTTCCCTTCCCCTCCAAAGATAAATAAATAAAATCTTAAAAAAAAAAATACTTGCCTTGCTTCATAAAAAGACATCCAGATAGAGTGCTCAGTTAGGCCTGGATATCAGGAGTGAAGTCTGGGCCTTATACAGATTTGTGAGTCATTCACTGAAACTCTGTAGATTGGTGAAATTGTAAGAAAAAAATTAAGGTGTTAAATAAAGACACATATTATTTGGTAGGGAGCAGGTTGGAAGTTGAGGAAATCCTGGCTACTGGTCTGTTGGGGGCTACTTAGCTTGGTCTCATTGTAAAGGACATAAAGCTGGTCCATGGATGACACATGGGAAAACCTCTTGAAGCCCAAGGCTGTGAGAGAATTGGGAGCTCTATGGTGAAGGTAAGTCTAGACAGGCTGTAATTGTTGACATTTTAGGATCTGGAAACTGTATGAACAAGGCCATTCACTATAGCAAGATACAAGATTAACCACTCAAGTTTCAAAAGAAAATGTACATCATGACACCATTTATGCAAATTAAAAAATATATAAATCAATACTACATAATGGTCATGATATACACTATTTGATAAAAACATAAATAAGAAAGATTCTCACCAACCACCAACTTCAGAATACTAGTTGCCTATGGTGTGGGTAGAAGAAGAATGGGATGGAGAATATGTTAACTGTTCCTCCAATCTCCAACTGTTCCTCACTTTCTTTCTTTCTTTCCCTTTCTTTCTTTCTTTCTTTCTTTCTTTCTTTCTTTCTTTCTTTCTTTCTTTCTTATTTCTTTCTTTCTTTCTTCTCTCTCTCTCTCTCTCTCTCTCTCTCTCTCTCTCTCTCTTTTTCTTTCTAAAGGATCCAAAGCAAATATACAAAAAAAAGTGAACATTTGTTAAATCTGGATCATGGCTACATAGGTATTTATTATAATGGTACCAACTTCAACTGATTGTTGTGAAGAATGGCTTGATTTATAAAAATGAACTATTAGAGTCAGCTATTATTTTTTCTGTATGTTTCAAAATTTTCTTTTTTTAAAATTTTTTAATTAATTTTATTTAGTTATTTTTCAAGGAAAATTTCTAAATTAAAAAAATATATATTTCCACTCCTTGGAAAAGGGCAACTGTTAACTTCTGAGGAATTTCAACTCCCATAAGAACAATTGCTGTGCTAATTAATGCCACAGTAAAATGGCATCCATTGTGATCCACACCATCTATCAGCCACAATGCTGCAGTGCAAAATAGAAAATACTTCAGATGCATAGGAATAAAAATGCAACTAGCTAAGCAGTGGACCATCAGACCTTCAAGCTGGGCTTCCCTTGACCTTCTTACTATGTTAAACTGGAGTTTAGACTACTGTAGTCTTTAGAAGCAGCTCTGCCAGTATAGATGATTGGTAATTGCAGGAACCTCTCTGCTATGGCTGAAGAGTAGAAGTGTTTTATGAGCAAGCCAAGAGCAGGCGGACCAGCAGCAAACCAGAGGGAATGAGCATATCCTCCAAAGGTGGAAGAAGGAGCTGGCCTGTTTAGATATGTTGACTGGCTAACAGAGGCTAGGAAATCCCAGGAGGTGTAGGACAGAGGCCAAAAAAAGAGTGGTAGGAAGCATATGATCATAAACTGTTAAAGCTAGAAGGGCCCTTAGAGATCATTTAATCTTTTGATCTTTATGAGTTAGAAAACCAGGGCCCAGGGAGGACATGTCTGAAGTTGCCTAACAATTCAGTGGCAGGTGTGGGAACAGACCTCACAGCTGATAATTTTTCTATAGGGTATTTGTGCTCTCTTCCAGGGACCAGTCTGCCTTCCTGGCCCTTGAAACCCTTTGCCTAGGAAACAAGATAAGTTGCTCTGGGATGTAGCTCCCTTCAAAATCTATCTCTTCTCTGGAGCCCTCCATTGAAGCTTTGCCCAGCTTTGTCCAGAGGGGTAACCTGAGCTGGTGAGGGCTCTATTCTTGTAGCATACACTACTCACATTAGTAAATACAGGCCTGGCTGCCAAGGGTACAAGTTTGAACCTTGGGTGAGTAGACAACAGTCCTAATGTGTGGCCAGCAGCCAGAATCTTCAGTCCTAGAATGATCAAATCAAGAATTGAAAGGCTGCCCACAATGCATATGGAGATGAGGGGTGGGGAGGTGGGGAGGCAAAGACAAGCAAGAGAAGCCTCCCAAGGTCCCAAAACAATAAAGTCTGACTGAGATAAATGGTTGGCGGGAAAATAATCGCCAAGCAGGCCAGAGGGGAGCACCAGGAAGACACTAAAAGAATATGATGGGGGCAAAGGGAGGGGTGCATGAAGACTGGAAGTAGTAAGTGAGTAAGTGAGTAAAGCCAAATGGTTATTTAATTATTCTAACTTCATCTTTTCTCGGGGAAAATATCAGGTAGCTTACAAGGACACACAAGATAACATTAGGCAGCAGAAGTTAAAAATAGAAAAACAAGGGTAGGTAGAAAGTGGAGCCAAGAATAAGGGTAGTAGTGCATATCATAAAAACTTCTACTCCCACAAAGAACAGACCCAAAAGTTGGCTGTGAGTGTCTAGCAGCCAACAGGAAGGGGGAAACCTTGTTACACAATTCACAATGTCCAGGAGATAAAAACAAAGTCATTGCTCAGAAGGGCAACTGTTCTCAGTACAAATATCAGACAGGAATTCCTCCCAGGGGTCCTCAGAGGGAATGTTGTGTGACACAATGGACTACATCCTTAACAACATCCTTATACAGTGGTAGCAACAAGTTTCAAAGGGCTGTTTTTCATAAGGACCCTCAGGATCAACTGCCTGTATTCCACAGCAATCAGGCAATTAGGAGCTAAAAATAGTGTATGAAGGTGTGGAACAGTGTGTCTAGTATATTTGCACTGATGGGGAAAATTACGGTTATATATAGGCATCCATATGCATAGAACTCCCGTAGAAGAAGAAATTGGTAAGAGCATTTGCCTCCAGAAAGAGGAAATAGAGGACTGTGGCCGGGGATAAGAGAGATAATTCCTTTTCATCTTATACCATTTTGTACCTTTTGTTAACCATGTCTTATCTTTTCAATAAAAGCATTAATTACTAAAATAATAATGACATTCCAAGTTCAGGGGGGTAATCTGGATTTTATCTCTGAGCCACATGGTCAGGCTAAGGATGTCTAAAAGTTCTTCTTGACATTTAAGGAAAGAAGGAGAATAACAGTTATTGAGCAACTCCTGGATGCAAAGGCTTTTCATTTCCATTAGCTCATTTAATCTACACACTAATCATGTGAGAGAAATCTACCTCATAGACAACTCAGTTTCCTTGAAGAAGACAAGTGAATTAAACAGCTGCTTGTTTTTCTTCCTGCTACAGATTTTTAGGAGAAACGAGCAATTAGGAAGAAAACAAGCAGTCATGGGGAATTAAAGATAGCAGTTGTATGGGACATACTTATACTAAAAAGTTACTCATCATTTATCTGAAATTTGAACTTAGCTGGGTGTCCAGTATTTTTTTAACTTTTTAAAAAAGATTTTATTTATTTATCTTTAGAGGGGAAGGGAAGGAGAGAGGAAGAGAAACATCAATGTATGGTTGTCTTTCGTGCGCCCCCTGCTGGGAACTAGCCTGCAGGGAGCTGGCCTGCAACCCAGGCATGTGCCCTGACTGGGAATAGAACTGCAATCGTGTGGTTTGCAGGCCCGCGCTCAGTCCACTGAGCTACACCAGTTTTTTTAACTTTTAAAAAAATTGAGATATTGATGACATATAATATTATATTAGCTTCATGTGTACAATATAATAATTCAAATATAATAATGAGGTATGTATATATTGTGAAATAATCACCACAGTAAGTCTAGTTAATATCCAGCCAGTATTTTTCTATGTTTTTTAATCCATTATGCCAATCTAAGACTTTTAATTGTTGTATTTACACCTTATTCATCAAAATTAATTACTTGCTAGATATGCTGGAGATCAAGACCATCTTTTTATTGTTTGCTTCCTGTTCTGATTTTTTTGTTTCCTTGTTCGCTTTTTCCTAACTTCCTGTGGGTCACTTGTAGCATTTTTAGAATTATATTTTAATTATCTATAGTGCTTTGTGGTATTTGCATAATTCTTTGTATAATTTCTGCAGCAATTGCTCTAGACAATGTATAATATATACGTAATTTGTCATAGCCTATTGGTGTTGACATTGTACCAGTTTGAGTGAAGTGTAGAAACTTTATCTTCCTTTATGTCCACTTACACTCCCTCACTTATAACTTTTTTCTCATGCTTTTAATTTTTTATACCTTTATTTAAGTATAGTTTACAAGTATATAATTGTTTTTTAAGATTTTACTTATTTATTTTTAGAGGGGGGAAGGGAGAGAGAAACATTAATGTGTGGTTGCCTCTCATGCGCTCCCAGACTGGGGACCTGGCCTGAAACCTAGGCATGTGCCCTGACTGGGAATTGAGCCAGCAACCCATTGCTGGCTGGTGCTCAATCCACTGAGCCATACCAGCTAGGGCTATAATTGTTTTAAATATTATTTCTACAAGCATTGAGAACAGGCCTATAAGTTTTGCTTTAATTATAAAACATAATTTAGAAAACTCAACAGAAGGAAAGCTTATTGTATCACCCATATTTTAGCTCACCACGTTCTTTTCTCTTTTCTGATGTTCTGGGATTTGGATCCTTCTTTTGTCAATTCTTTACTGTGTAGAGAACATCCTTTAGCTATGCTTTCGGAATAGGTTTGCTGATAACAAAGTCTTTAATTTTCCTTCATATAAGTATGCCTTGATTCTTCCTCCTTCATTCCTTTAGGATATTTGCACTGGATTCTAGTTTGACAGTTCTCTTCTTTCAGTATTCCCTTCTTGTCCCCATGGTTCTGATGAGAAATCTGCTGTCATTTGAATTGTTTTTTCCTATAGGTAAGTTTTTGTTTCTCTCTCCCTGCTTTTAAGAATTTTTCTCTTTGGATTTTAGAAGTGTAACTGTGGTGTGTTTTGGTGTAGATTATTTTGTGGTTTATCCTATTCAGGATTTACTCAGCTTCTTGAATCTGTTGGTTTATGTCTTCTGCAAAATTTGGGAAGTTTTTTAGCCATTATTTCTTCTGTTACCTTTCAAGCCCCATCTTCTTTCTCCTCTTCTTCCTTTTCTTATAGTTGTGCAAGTCCCTGAGATTATGTTTTATTTTTCCCTTCCCATCTACTTTCTGTTAATGTTCTGCATGGATCGTGTCTATTGTTTTATCTTTAAGTTCACTGATACTTCCCTCTGGCCCCCACTTTCTAATGTTTAGATCATCCATTGAGTTTTTGTATTTTCAGTTCTAAAATTTCCCATTGTCTCTTTATATCTCAACTTCTTTGCTGAAACTTTTGATTTTTTCATTTGTTCCAGCATGTTCATATTACTCATTGAAGCATTTTTATGATGGCGCATCTAAAAATCTAAAGCATTAAAGATTTTTATTAAAATCTTTGTCAGATAATTCTAACATCTGTTAGCCTTGTGTTGGCATCTATTGATGATTTTTTAAATCAATTTTAGATCTTCCTGGCTCTTGGAAAGAAGACTAATTTTTTAAAGAAGAGTAATTGGGATATTATGAGAATTTGGATCTTCTTTCAACCTTCTGTTTTGGCCAGACTCCTTAGACACCCTGCTGGTGGGAGAGAAGGGGAACATGGTCTGATGACAGCCATGTGAGATGGAAGTTTAGAGTCCCCACTCAGCCTTGGTTGATACTCAGAAGTCAAACAAGGATAAGAGTTCAGGCTCCCCACCAGGGCCCCACCAGGAGTCCACTCCAGGGCTCCTCTCAGGAGTGTGAGGTGCCTCCACAATACTATGGGCTGATAGGCCTCCTTACCACCTATTCGTGATGAAAGCCCCAGCCTCATGCTGGGCCTTTTATGAGACGACCCTAGTGGGTATTCTCGGAACTTTCTTACAGCCTGGCAAGAGTGGACATTGTGGCTTCCCACTAGGTTTTTGCTGGCATGGGGCAGGCAGGACAGGTTTTGTGGTGTTTGGTTGCCATAAAATGATTATTTGTCTATAAGTTTTCTGTCTTTTGAAGCTGTCTTTTTCCTGCTCCTTTGCCTTAGAAAAAGGTGGATTTTCTTAGGGATGTTTTGTCTGTGCCCATTGACATTTCTGGGTAACCTGCCTCTCCAGAACCCGGTACAGATTAAACAAGGCAAAAAGAAAATGCAGGGAACTCATTGGTATGCTGTTTCTCAGATCCTTAGAACCCTAGTTGACCTGCCCTTCTCTCTCATCTGCCTCATTTTAAAAATGTGTAATGTCCAGTGTTGTTATTTGACACTCTGTATTTTTATTTTCTAAATCTGACAACCTGATCCAGGATCCCTAGTACTAGTTAAGGCAGTGAAATGACTTGGGAATTTTGGATGAATTTTCAAGGAGTGGAGCAGTTAAAAGGTTCTATTCACTCACCCTATTAAATCAGATAATATTTTTTAGGGAATAAAGTTGAACAGCCAATTTACTTTCACACATTTCTGTTAATCAAAGTTTTACCGAGCTTCTAGAACCTTAGCAAACTTCCTTCCCCATGTAGTTGCCCTAACATTGCATTTGTGCTAATGGGGCCCTCTGCTGTCTTCAGAGAGAAGGGCAACACCATAAATCTAAAGGCTATAGCAAATTTCTCAGGAGTGGAGTAAGGTGGATTGGGAGTTCAAAAATTACATTCAATTATGAGTAGCCAGCCAACCCCAAAACTTTGGGAAGCTATAATGCCTTAACACTATTTAACTTCAAGAAACCCTTTCCTCCTCACAAAAGTGTGCAGTAACATAGTTTAAAGATGAAGTTTATGTCAAACTGCATTTTGGATATTTAGTGACAAACTCTTCCCTTAATCCTAAAATTTGGATGCTGAAAACCACCTTGAGGTTTTGCTGAGGCAATCCTAGGAAAAGGCAGCTGGTGCCATTTGCCAGAGAAAGTAAAGGACTCACAGGGATCAAGCTAGGGCATGGAGTTGTACTAGCCTAGGATTCTCCATTGACTTTATTCCACCAAACTAAGAGGGAAGTAGAATAGTTTAAGAGCTGGTAGGTAGACCTCAGCTTATGAAGAACAGCTGGCTTTCCCATCAGCATTGCTTTCTTCCCTATGCAGTCCTTCAGTGATATGAGTCCTCAGTAGGTGCATGAAGGAAGACAGTGGGTGCTGACCTTGTTCTTAAGCAAGGGAAGGAAATCTGTCAAAAGGGAGCACATTGCGCATTCCCAGGAGGCCCTGAGAACGACACTACAGCACAGCTACTCTCCCCATTGAAGCTTTTATCTCCCTCCCTCCAACCTATAAGGCTGAAGTTACAATTGGTACAACTCCTTCTTGTTCTCCTGAAGGGAAGAAAGAAGAGAATAAAGATTGAGTGCTAGAAACTATATTAGGTACTTTACATAATTTTTTAAATCCTCACCTGAGAATATGTTTATTGATTTTAGAGAGAGAGAAAGGGAGACAGGGAGGAAAAAAATCATCAGTGTGAGAGAGAAACATTGATCAGTTGGCTCTCATATGTGCCCTGACCAGGCATTGAACCCTCAACCTAGGTATGCACCCTGACCAGGAATCAAATCCACAACCCTTTGGTGCATGGGATGATGCTCCAACTAACTTAACCATGCAGCCAGAAGCAGATACTTTACATAACTTAATATCATTTAATATTCACAACAGTCCTAATACTAGTAATGATAATACCTACCACTGATTGAGGGTTGGTTTATGTACTCAGCATCACTGAAACATTTCACATGAGTTGTTTCATTTAATCTTCACAACAACGCCGGTACCACAAGGTTGGTACTGTTGATACCCTTTCCGAGACTACATAGTGAAAAGTGATAGAACTGGGATTTGAACTCAGGTTTGACTCCAAAGCCCATGCTGTTTGCCACTAAACTGCACTTTTGGTAAGTAATGGAGCCCAAATTTGAACCTGGATTTATGAAGAAATTTCAAACCCAAGGTGCCTACGGTGAGGAAATCAAATTAATAGGATTTGTTTGACAAAAACCCCAGGCCCTTGCTCAAGGGAGTGTGTGTGCATGCACATGTGTGCATGCTTGCACACACACAGATAAGGGAGAGACCTTTAAGCTAATCAGAGTAGGCCTCTAGCTTTTAATGCCCTTCTTCTAGGTTAGCCAGCTAAAAACCACACAGGTAGGAGCTATTCTGGGGGAGTGTTGTGGCTGAAAGGGGGTGAAAGAGGACTTCTGGGGTGATGGTAATGTTGTTTTTGGATCTGGGTCTAGTTATGTTCAGTTCGTGAAAATTTATTGAGCTGTAAAATTATCATAATGTGTACTTTCTTATATATTTTGTGTCAACAAAAAGGTTTGTAGTCTGGCACGATGGCGTAAACATACCTTTGCCTATTCTTTCTACAAAGTACCACCAAAAATTCTGGACAGTATATACGAAACAACAACAGAAGACTATGAAAGGTTGAGAGAAGGCCAACTGACTAGGGACTGCAGACTCAAAGAACAACATGGTGGTGAGTTCCCTGGGTTTTCCTTTTGCCTCATATATGGCAGATATGGCTGAAGAAGCCAACAACCTGGAAACACCAATGGGTACAGACAAAAAGAAAAACAGAAAAAATCTAGGAAAGGGGAAGCCAAGGAAGACAGAACATGATAGATATTAATCTCTCTACTGTAGCTAAACACTACAGGAAAAATTATGTCCCCATCCTCACCAGCAAAGGCCCTAATGGAGAGGAGAAACTTCCATTTCAAGGACTTCTGGCCAAGATGGAGGCATGGGTAGATAAGGACAACAACAAATTTAAAAACAAAAAATGACCATAACTGTCAAAAATTGAACTCTATGGAAGTCCAACAATCAAGGAGTTAAAAAAGAAACAGTCATCCAGATTAATAGCAGGGGCAAAGACAAGCAGCTGGGGTGGAGAAGACTCTCAGCAGGGTGGCTGTTGGAGAACCAGGCAGCCAAGACAGTGGCTGTCAGAGTAGGTGGTCCCACATTTGCATGCAGATAAACCAGGAGGAACAAATGGGGAGTGAGATAGACTGCACAACCCAGAGTTCCAGCACAGGGAAATAAACCCTCAAAATCTCCCACTGAAAGAATCTGTGGGGTTGTGGTGGTGGGAGAAACTCCCAGCTTCACAGGAGAGTTTATTAAAGAGACTCACAGGGTCCTAGAACATGAAAAAATTCACCCACCTGGGAATCAGCACCAGAAGGGCCCAATTTCCCTGTGGGTAGCAGAGAAAGTGACTGAAAGCCAGCTGAGAGCTGACCAAGTGACATGGTTCCTTCTGAGACCCCTCCCCTACATATAGTGCCACAGCACAGCAATGTGGGTTTTCCTGCTCTGGTGAATAGCTAAGGCTCTGCTCTTTACAATTTAACAGGCATGCTGAGACAAAACAATATAGCCCAAATGAAAGAACAGATCAAAGCTCCAGAAAAAAATACAAGTAAGTGATGAAGAGGTATGTATCCTATCAGATATAGAGTTCAAAATACTGGTAATCAGGATGCTCACAGAAATGGCTGAGTATGGTTGCAAAATAGAGAAAGAACTGAAGGCTATGCAAAGTGAGATAAAAGAAAATGTACAGGGAACCAGCAGTGAAGGGAAAGAAATCAGGACTCAAATCAATGGTTTGGACCAGAAGGAGGAAAGAAGCATTCAACCAGAACACAATGAAGAAACAAGGACTAAAAAAAAAAAAAAAAATGAGGAGAGCCTTAGGAACCCCCAGGACAACTTTAGACATTCTAACATCCAAATTGTAGGGGTGCCAGAAAGAGAAGAGGAAGAGCAAGAAATTAAAAACTTATTTGAACAAATAACAAAGGAATCTTCCCCAGTTTGACAAAGGACATAGACTTCCTTTGGCTAGGAAGTCCAGGAAACTCAGAGAGCCCTGAAGAAGTTGGATCCAAGGAACCACACACCAAGGCACATTTTAATTACATTACCCAAGATTAAAGATAAGGAGAATCTTAGAAGCAGCAAGAGAAAAGGAGACAGTTACCTACAAAGGAGTTCCCATAAGACTATCAGCTGATTTCTCAAAGGAAACCTTATAGGCAAGAAGGGGCTGGAAAGAAGTATTTAAAGTCATGAAAGGCAAGGATCCAAGATTGCTCTATCTGGCAAAGCTATCGTTTAGAGTGGAAGGGCAGATAAAGTGCTTCCCAGATAAGGTCAAGTTAAAGGAGTTCATTGTCACCAAGCCCTTATTATATGAAATGTTACAGAGACTTATCTAAGAAAAAGAAGATAAAAAACTATGAATAGTAAAATGACAACAAACTCACAACCGAGTGAGTAAAAGTTCAGTGCGACAACTGAACCTAAAAAACAAACACTAAGCAAACAACTAGAACAGGGACAGAATCACAGAAATGGAGAGCACATGAAGGGTTATCAGTGGGGGGGGGGGAGGGGGGAATGAGGGAAAGGTACAGGGAATAAGAAGCATAATTGCTAGGTGTAAAATAGAAAGAAAGAGGTATAGGAAATAGAAAATAGAAAGAATGGTATAGGAAACACAGAAGCCAAAGAACTTATATGTACAACCCATGGACATGAACTAAGGGTGGGGGAGAATGCTGGAGGGTTGGGGGTGCATGGTAGAGGGGGAACAAAGGGGAGAAAAAATTAGAACTACTGTAATAGCATAATCAATAAAATATACTTTAAAAAGAGGAGAAAAATGCATTAGAACTTGATGGTATGTTGACAGGCATTGAGGGAGAAGGAGGAGTACAGGACAACTTCCACTTTTCTGGCTTGAGTGCCTGATGGGTGCTGGCTTGTACTGTGGAGTATTAGGGATGATGCTCAAGTTCAATTGAGAAACAACTTAAGTTCTCTAGGGGACCTCACCAGGAGGACTTAACCAGGAGCCATTGCATCCAGTGGAGAGATTGAAGTCATGAATACATTTTTGCAAATATACACTCTCCAGTTAGTCATGAAGCAGTGGAGGTGTAAACTAGGTCCACCTTATGTATTCTGGATGTTTGATTGCAAAGGACAAGGAAAAGTGAGAGAGGTTATGAAATGGAAGCCAAATGTAGGGAAGAATAAAGAAAGGTAAAAGTGGTTTTAAATGCACAAGGTAAAAATCTGGGTTACCTAAAGGAGAAAAATAAATAGAAGCCAACAAAGGTTTAAAGAAGAGAGATAGAAAGAGATGTGGGCCTTTTTAACACTATAGACAGTTTACAACATTACAGAGAATTTGGAAAATGTGTAAAAAGTCTTAACCAATAATCTGCCACCCCATCACAATGAGGATTATTTTGGTGTATTTGGAAGGCATCCATGAGTGAATCAAGAACAGCAGCAGCAGATTAAGTAAAGAAAATCTTCAGTAACAGTTTAACAGGGTCCAAGGTCGAACTTGGAAGGCTATATCAGCAAGCCAGATATGGAATGGCAATAGGGGCTTTGTTGAGAAGTAGGGCAAGGGCTTCAGAGAACAGAACAGAAAGTCCCAATGCCTTTGTTTAAATTAACATATTTACTTTGAGATAAGTATAGATTTACATGCAGTTGTGAAAAATAATAGACAGATATCTCACATGCCCTTTACCCAGCTTTTCCCAATTGTAATATCTTTCAGAATCAATACAGAACAGACAAGCAGTGCCATCACTACAAGGAGCCTCTGGTGACCCTTGCACAGCCACAGCCATTTCCTTCCTACCCCTGCTCCCTCCTTAACCCCTGGCAACTACTATTATGGAAATGAAGAACAGATTCTTCATTTCCATGATTTTATCATTTTAAGAATCATAGAACATGTAACCCCTAGGGACTGGCCTTTTTTTCCCTCAATCTAATTTTCAGTAGATTCATCCAAGTTGCATACTCATATATCAATACTTTGTTCCTTTCTAGTGTGAGTAAAAGTCCACTGTGTATATGTACACAGTTTGTTTAACCATTCACCCACTGAGCAACATACATTTTTCCAGTTTTGTACTATCAAGAATAAAGTTATGAACATTGATGAACAGATATTTGTGTAAACATAAGTTTTTACTTCTCTGAGATAAATGCTCAAAAATGCACTTGCTGAGTCGTGTGGTAGTTGCATGTTTAGTTTTTTAAAGAAAGTGCCAAACTGGTTTTCACAGTGGCCATGCCATTTTACGTTCCCACCATTAGTGAATGAATGAATGGTCCAGTTTCCCCTTTTCCCATCAGCCTTTGGTGGTGTCACTGTTTTGGTTTTTGGGGGGTTTCATTGCAGCATTTTTATAGGTATGTAGTGATCTCTCGATATAGTTTATTTATATTCCCTATGGCTGATGATGTTGAAGATTTTTTCATGTGCTTATTTGCAATCCTTTATATCTTCTTTGCTGAAGTGTCTGTCAAATATTTTTGGATCTTATTTAAGCCATCTGTTGTAGCTGGTTTCTTCTGATACAACTCCAACAAGGGAAGATGGGATGGGACACCACCTCATGACTACCCTCCAGTGTGAAGGGGTCAAAGTGTAGTTTCCCAATCAGCCTCCATTGACAACCAAATTAGGAACCTCCCTATTACTGCTAGGAGAGGTTGGGAGTTCCTGCCTCCACCAGGCCTCCACTGATACCTCCTGGCCAGGAGGAGTAGGAATTCCTCAAATACTGCTCACCACAGGGCCTCCACTGACACCACAGGGTGTGCCCTCATTATGGCTGGGTGATGGTGAAAATCTTAGCTCCCTATTAGATCTTCTGATGCCACCCAGCCAGGAAGGGAAGGGTCACCTCATAACTGCCAAATTGGGGCGGAACTCTGGGGTGGACTCATATGGCCTTCACTGATACCTCTGAAGGAGGACCTCAATACAACTCAGCTGAGATGAAAGTCCCAGGTCCCTGCTAGGGGTGCTCTGACACTCCCTTTAGAAGGCATAGGCAGGGAGCTTGAGAGGAGAGTCTCCTTACAGCTGAAATTGAAGTTTCCTTTTTTAAATTTTACATATTTTATTGATTATGCTATTACAGTAGTTCTAATTTTTTCTCCCCTTTGTTCCCCCTCTACCATGCACCCCCAACCCTCCAGCATTCTCCCCCACCCTTAGTTCATGTCCATGGGTTGTACATATAAGTTCTTTGGCTTCTGTGTTTCCTATACCATTCTTTCTATTTTCTATTTCCTATACCTCTTTCTTTCTATTTTACACCTAGCAATTATGCTTCTTATTCCCTGTACCTTTCCCTCATTCCCCCCTCCCCCTCCCCACTGATAACCCTTCATGTGCTCTCCATTTCTGTGATTCTGTCCCTGTTCTAGTTGTTTGCTTAGTGTTTGTTTTTTAGGTTCAGTTGTCGCACTGAACTTTTACTCACTCGGTTGTGAGTTTGTTGTCATTTTACTATTCATAGTTTTTTATCTTCTTTTTCTTAGATAAGTCTCTGTAACATTTCATATAATAAGGGCTTGGTGACAATGAACTCCTTTAACTTGACCTTATCTGGGAAGCACTTTATCTGCCCTTCCACTCTAAACGATAGCTTTGCCAGATAGAGCAATCTTGGATCCTTGCCTTTCATGACTTTAAATACTTCTTTCCAGCCCCTTCTTGCCTATAAGGTTTCCTTTGAGAAATCAGCTGATAGTCTTATGGGAACTCCTTTGTAGGTAACTGTCTCCTTTTCTCTTGCTGCTTCTAAGATTCTCCTTATCTTTAATCTTGGGTAATGTAATTAAAATGTGCCTTGGTGTGTGGTTCCTTGGATCCAACTTCTTCAGGGCTCTCTGAGTTTCCTGGACTTCCTAGCCAAAGGAAGTCTATGTCCTTTGTCAAACTGGGGAAGATTCCTTTGTTATTTGTTCAAATAAGTTTTTAATTTCTTGCTCTTCCTCTTCTCTTTCTGGCACCCCTACAATTTGGATGTTAGAATGTCTAAAGTTGTCCTGGGGGTTCCTAAGGCTCTCCTCATTTTTTTTTTTTTTTTAGTCCTTGTTTCTTCATTGTGTTCTGGTTGAATGCTTCTTTCCTCCTTCTGGTCCAAACCATTGATTTGAGTCCTGATTTCTTTCCCTTCACTGCTGGTTCCCTGTACATTTTCTTTTATCTCACTTTGCATAGCCTTCAGTTCTTTCTTCATTTTGCCACTGAGCTCAATTAATCTGTGAGCATCCTGATTGCCAGTGTTTAGTACCCTGCATCAGATAGTTTGTCTATCTCCTTGTCACTTAGCTCTTTTTCTGGAGCTTTGATCTGTTCTTTCATTTGAGCCATATTTCTTTGTCTTAATGCACCTGCTATGTTGTAAGGAGTCAGTGCCTTGGGTATTTGCCAGGGTGGGGCAACCTTCTTTGTTGTGTTGTGGTGCTGTCTGTGGGGGAATTGTCAGAGAGGGAACAATGCTGCTTACTTGCTTTGTTCTAGCCCCACTTTCCAACAAACTTTCCTATGAGACCTGGAGTTTCTCCTGCCATTGCAACCCCCATGTTATTTTACAGCTAGAGGTTTTGAGTCTTTACTTTTCTGTTGTGCCAGCCCTGCCTCACCTTGGTGGTCTGCTGCCTTGCTGCAGGTCCTTTCTCCCCAGTTGCCTGTCTCCACCCCTCCTACTTGTGTGGATGAATGTTTCTTTAACTCCCTGGTTTTCAGAGTTTCATGCAGTTTGATTTTATGGCACTTCTTGTTGTTTGTTGTTTTTAAATTGATTGTTATCCTTATTTTAGTTGTGTGAGAAAGTGAATCATTTCTATCTACTCCTCCATCTTGGCCAGAACTTCATTATCTCCTTGAAAGGGTCAGGCCAGACCCCTAGCATGCCAGGTTGCTAAAGACCCAGTCAGGCCAGTTTCCAACCCTCTGGACTGCCTATAACTCAGTTGTCCTGAGTCGGTAGCCTGAGGCTTAACTGAAACTCTCCCAATGAGTACAACAAACACCTGGCGCCAGCCACAATAGCCAGTGGCCAGAGTGACTCTCCTCAGCCCCTTACCTAACCCATTGTCCTAGCTCACATCCTCGAACCCTGAGGCACCTGCCTGGAAGAACAAGAGACTAATCTTTCCCTTACCCCCTTACAAACCCCAAGTTTTTTCTTTTAAAAACCTTACTCCTGTCTTCTGCTGGTGCTGAAGTCAACCCTGACTCAGCCCGCCTCTCAGTGCAGCATCAGGTAAAGGCATTCGGATCAGATCACCCAGTTCCTCCTTCCTTTGTTTCTTGTACATTTCTAACACTCCTCTGTTGCATTTTCCTCCAAAATATATTGCATATTGTTTCCTTCACGAACTTGTCTTGTCTTGGCCACCCCCATCTCACTCTTGGACCACCACATCACTTACCATCTGGTCTCCCTTTCCTTCACTCTTGCCCCCACCGAATCCATGCTTCACATTATTGTCAGTCTATTATTTTAACTGTGTGAATCTGATCCTGTTGGCACCCTGCTTAAAATCCTCACTGGAGCCCTGGCTGGTGTAGCTCAGCGGATTGAGCGCGGGCCTGGGAACCAAGCAACCACGGTTCGATTCCCAGTCAGGGCACATGTCTGGGTTGCAGGCCAGTTCTCTCCCTCTCTCCTTCCTTTCCCCTCTAAAGATAAATAAATAAAATCTTTAAAAAAAATCCTCACTGGTTCTTCTTTGCTCACATGATAAAACTGAAATTCCTTAGTATGTCTTACAAGTAGGGTTACCATATGATAAGGTTACTATACAATCCAAACCAGGACACTTTCAAGAGTGAAAAGGGGTGCTACTAATAACTATGCTGGGATGTTACATGCATGGTCAATCTGCTTATAAGATCCTTTGATCTGTTCTCGCTGGCCCCATTCCTCATCACAGCTCATCCTATGCCACCCCCACACATACATACACACTAGCTACATTCTTGTGGTTGTCCAGGTGAGCACATGCTATTCTGTTTGCCTGAAATTCCCTTTTCCCCACTCCATCTTTGACTAACTTCTAATTAACTGCTTAAAGAGTAAAAATAATTTTCTCCAGTAAGCCTTTCATGACTCCCAACACTGGCTTAGTGTGCTCCCATCAAACCTTAATTTTTCCCTTATCATAGTCCTTATCACAGTAAGTTGTAATGTCCTGTTTCCCCCTCCAGAAGAGAGTACCTCAAATTATACACTTACACTTCGTGCACTTTCCCTTTGATAATTGGCTACCATTTTGTTACCCTGGCTGCTGGCGGCATGCATAAAAGGGAAGAGGGGACCTGGAGGACTGACAAGTGCTGAAGCTGCCAGTCATGCCACTACTCAAGTCATTTTCCCCAGACGTCCTGGCCTTCCACTCTCTGCATGGCTCTCCATAGTGGCAGCTGGGCAGTAGTATTGGGCCCCATGGGCTAGATGGTGGGTACAAGAAAGGTTCTGCAGGGGAGTGTCCACAGCCAGGCTTCAACAGCTGGGCAGCCCTTCCCTGGATGCTCCTCCCCTGCCTTGCTGCAGGCCCTCCCACACCTCAAAGTTCCTACCTACTATGCCATTAGAGGCCCTACCCCTCGAACTTTGAGGGTGAAGACTGAGTTGGTGGTGTGCTTCCAGGCTAATTTATATGCTGGAGTCAAAAACTTCTGTTCAATGTATTGCCCAAGCAAAATGAATTGATCAAGCCTGGCTTGTTTTATATTCAAACCCTGAATCAAAACCACATGTGAGTGAACTCATGGAACTATATGGGTGAAGATCAGCTGCTGTAGTAAGTGAACAACTCAGTGTGGCTATGTAAACTTGAAGAATATAAAAACTGAGCCAGTTGAAAAAAAGCAAAGCAGATGGGATTGGGAATAAGGCCTGGTGTCACACTGTACACTTTCACATATTTTTCTTCAAAATGAGCTTCCTCTTCCTCTGTATTTAATTCTATAGTTGCTAACTGGACTATTGGAGAAACATATATTGGGAAAAAGAGCTCAGAAAGGGAAAATGATAGAAGAGTCTGACTCAGGTGACCAGTGGAAACCCTCTGGCTTTCCTTAGGGCATGAGGCAGGGATAGCAGGCTGTCATGGAGGAGTGAACAATAGGCCAACAATAAAGAGAGATCACACCCACATGGACTCAGCAAGAACAAAGAGCCAGCCAGGTTTTTGAGGCTCTGGGGCTGGTGAGGTTACCAAAGGATGGGATGGAAAAATCTACCCTGCCCCTTTGTTTCTCCTTCCCTTTCACTCCACAAGAAAACACCCAAGAGAACATCCTCTATAACAGAGGGCCTAAGAAGCTTCATGGCAACATCTGCTTAAGAACATCAAAGGCTAATGGCATCCAGGTTCAGAACAGTGGGGCAGAGGAGAATGGAAGGTGGTAGTCAAGAAGTAACTTCTTTCTCATGGCTGGCAATGCTGAGACAGAAAAGCAGTCTCAAGTGTGAGGCAGTAGGAATGTGTCCAGCTCCTGCAAGCCCTGCACTTTGCAGTCTTGGGGGTGAGGTAGAGCAGCAACTGAACAACCATTACCAAAGGTCTTTTAGGTCAAAGTAACTTCCTGAAGCTTGAAGGAAAAGACCATTGCTTCTTCACATTACTTTCTATATCCTTTATCCCATTTGATTCCATACTGAAAAGAAATGATAAGCCCCCCTCCCCCAATCAAATATACCAAACATGACTGCAAGTCGCTTTCCTATTATCAGACTGAGGACAAACTCTCAGAAACTAACTTTTTACTACAATTTTCTTCAGATTTGGCAACTAATTATCTGGCCTTACTTCTGATTTAACATCTACCCTTATATTTAATCTTATCTGTAAAATCACAGATTTTTTACATGGAAGGTTTTTTAAAACACAGGTTTTTAATAGCACAAGGTTCTCTGAGGCAGTTGACATCACCCACCCCAGCAGAAACATCCCAGAAAGAGCAACCTGAGAACCAATGTCAAGACCTGATCCTAACATACATGTTTAGTACATGTATTTAGTATAAGGGATCTGAATATTCCCATTAACATCTTAGCTACCCTGCAGTTGTCCCACAAAGACCTAAACTTTGAAAAAGATGATTTAGAAGAAACACTTGAACAAAGACTCTATGAAACATTGAGCTTTATCCATTATAATTTAGAGTGGAATTTGCTTCACTATTATACAGCGGGTCTCAGACTGGTGAAAAAGTTCTACAAGGGAAAAACAGATACCTAAACATAGCAGAAAAGTAAAGCAAGAGGGAAAAATCTTTAGTTTTAGCACCCTTTGCCACTTGTTCCAAGCAGCAGTGTCCAGAGGCCAGTGAATGGTTCTGAGGGGTGGAAGATTGTCAAGCATGTTTTTTAATAATCACCTGCAAAATTACTAATAGGCACATGATTGGTCAATCCTTAGCCTGGAAATGAAGTGTGAATTAACTGTGGTGTGTGTTCCCACCCCATGGTTGTGTTCATTCTCATCCTCCCTTCTCCCATTGGTAGCTATACAAAGGGCTGTATAGATAACCCTGGTAACCTGTTTCCATGTAATATTGAGGACTCCACAAAGACACACGACCCTTCTATAACAGAACCTGTTTTAGTCATATTTTGCACTGGATGCAAAAGGCCTTGTCAAGCACAGTGAAAGCAAATCCTCTGCAAAGGTACCACAAAGGCAAACAAGAGGCAGGGGAACCCAGGCCTAAGGGCTCCAGAAGCCAATCAACTGAGACTCATCTGGCTAAAAGGCTGGAGGTTCAGAGGCTGGTTCCATTTCCTGACTGAAAGGGCTCTTTCCACAAATAGGGCAATTTACCTCCTCGGTAGTCTGTAGTCTGGTGGGCCCTGGGCAGTAGGTGCAGGGCTTTCTTCTTTCATTCTTACTTTAGGAGTTTGTGGGGGAGGTGCCACCAAGAAACCAGCTCCTTTCCTGAGGCTTCTTCTTTCCCCTACCATCAAGCACTACTCAAGATGGTGGGAGAGCAGGTCAATGGGAGAGAGTGCTTTCTTAAGGAATTTCATGCTTTTCACAATCCTGATTACCCTCAGGTTAAGGACTACATAAATGAATGGGCTAAATAACCCTTTAGCAGAAAGTGCTTCCATTCCAAATCTGAAAAAAAACTTAACAGTCCCAATTTAAGGTGAAATAAATATTTTATTAAGGCATTAGCTTGGGGACTTGATGAGCTTAGCCTTGGTCTAACTAACCTCCTTTTCTCTGGTTCTGAGGGTAGGAGTAGGTGAAGGAATGTGAAATACAACCTAGTGATGCTTTTTGCTCAGACACAATCATATATATAACTCTTGCGGATCATTTCAACTGCTCTCACTGCAACTCCCTTCAGCTTCGGTGCTGCCTTCTCACAGTTCAACAGGTCTGTTCCTCTTCCCCAGTGAAGAATTACTTGCCATCCGGGACACATGGATCTCTCTCACTGGAGAAAATAAGAATGGCCTTGGAGGTGATTAGGGCATTTTGCTAAGTCTCACAAGAAATTGAATATTGACCTTCCCCCGGGCATAGGGATCAATAAAAAAAATAGGGATTGAGATCCTTTCTTGAATGACCTTTGTCAAAACCTCATCCAAGGAACTAGATTAACCAAGGGTACCCACAGTAGAGGCTTTATGTCAAAATATTGTGAAATGGCCAAACCTTGACCAACTGACCCAATACTTTAGAAAAGAGCATAATCAGCAAGTTATGGCATTGATGCTCCGCATCAGCTTCTCCCAGAGCAAAGATTTTGGGTGAAGAGGGCTAGAGAGTCATAGATCACTTTGCTCCCTTCTGAATCACTTTTTTTTTCAAAAGACTCATTGTAAAATAGGTATCCCAATACTCAACATAAATCAAATACAAAGAAAATAAAACCAGAACCAGGATAAGTGAACAATTTTCATAAAGTTCCAGAAGCATGTAGCTCCCCAAAATGAAAGAATGCCCTTATTTGATGATAAACAAAGAAAGTCCCTTAAAATTTTGGAATGTGTTATAATTCATTCTTCATTTTTGCACATTTACCTTCCCCAGTTTTTGTTCAGAAGGGCTGAAATTAATAACCAAATATGTATCAACTATTGATGAAGAAATACTTTCACTGTTTGGCAAAATTGGTTCAAAATGAATAAATTACAGAAACTATTCTCTTTAAGACCTAATTACTATCCAGATCCAGCAGGCATTAGACATCCTACAGTTGAGGTATAATGCATAAGAATTACTATACATATGAAACTGCGGTTAATGTCTCCTCTTGGCTTAATAATGCAGCTAATAATTTAGAAACAAAAAATAAGAACTATCATTGGGCAGCAAGGCACTTTGGCAAAGAGAACAGTACAGATACGATAAGGAGATTAGATAAACCCAGGATCACACACACACACACACAGATACTTTATTAGTTTCCTCTACAAGAGCTATTAACATCAATGTTTTTAACAGAAAGCTCAAGTCATTGGAGAGGCTAAAAGATCCGATGAAAGATAAAATTAAATACTTAAATTAATCAAAAGGCACTACAACACCACCTAGAACCTGCTACCATGGTGGTAGTGAGCTAAGGAAGATTAAGCTACAGCAAAACATCTCATGTAAATGTTAAACAATACAGAGCAAAAAGTGAGGTTTGCATTCCGGAAGACTATGGTAGGATGACGATTTGGGCCCAAGAGGGTATTTGGCCAGGAAAAGTATCAAACCAAATGAAAAGAAACAGGTACAAAAGAGACTAAGCAACAGTTCCCTAGCAGAGGGTGATGTATCAAGCTTTTTTCCTACCAAGATCTGTTCAGTTGTGCGCTATCTTCCCTCAGGCTCCCACCTGAGAGCTGGATTCTGGACTGCCTAGGGCTCCTGTTATAATTTAGTATAGACCTTAGAGAACAGGTCACACATTACAGGCATGGGGGATTGGGTTGCTTTGTTGCTAGTAATTCTGAACCAATGTAACCCTGAAGCATTCACAGGAAAGTAGGCTGAGCTTCCCCAATCACATAAATGCTCCATACAACACCCTTCGAAGCCTGAAATCCTGCAGCAGTTGAGCTATAGTGAAAGTTGCGAGGCTCACAAAATCAGAGAAGCCAGAGTGAGACAATGCAGGTAGGAAATCCGAGCAGTTAGTCTCCATCTGTCTTTCCCTAATTTTAGAGAAACATTAATGTGCCTGGCATGGGATATAGAAAGCTACTGGAACAAGCTGGGTCTTCTGCTAAATTTTTCATTGAACACCAAGGGAAAACAAGGGTCGGGGTTCACTTTATTTTTTAAAAGCCTCAGAAGTTATTCTATTATAAAGGGACATGGCTAAACAGGTAGGAAACAGATTCCCCATTGTGAGTTCTCCTGATGGCTTCTGCAAGGATCATGGAGATGTCGATCACCTATAAAAACATGAAAAACACCAGGTTAGTACCATGTAGATAGAGATGACTGGCCAATTTGCAGACACTGATGAGAATCCTAATGAGAGTGCTTCCTCTTAAGACTGCTGCACTGTGTTGTTTCCCCTTGTGAGCCTGCACCCAGCTATTCTTCATAACATTTTTAATATAACAATGTAGGGCAGAGTTAAAATGCTTATTGAGGAAAATTTCTAACTCAGACTCACCAAGATGGTGATGGGTTGACATTTAAATTCTTTTTAGGACTGAATATTTAACCTGAAAAATACCCCTTAAGAATAATATCAACCCCCAAATTCTACATATTTCAGAAAGCTAATGGATTATTGTATAGATTTTAAATTAAGCAAAGGCCTTCTCTTTTAGTGTAATAGCATTCGAAATTGAGAACTTAACAATTACTTGGGGAATTACTTGAAGGCAGTGGTCCCAGTACCTCCAGTTTTGTAGGTCTTGGATGGATCAAAGGAAACTGCATTTTAACAAGAATACTAGGTAATTAACTTAGTTTGATTCCAGAGCAACTCTGAGAAACACTGGAGTTCTAAGGAATAAACCATCAGTTTAAAGGTTTCATATTACATCTGAGAGGGCCAAAAGTTAAGAGTGACATACACACAAACTATAAAACACAGACTTGCAAACTTGAGTATCATGGTCACTGAGAGAGCCTGTTAAAATGTAGACTCTTGGGGTCCATCCTTCAAAGATTCTGAAGTCTGGGAATCTACGTTTTTTTTTTAAGATTTTATTTATTTATCATAGAAGAGAAGGGAGGAAAAAAGACAGAAACATCAATGTGTGGTTGCCTCTTACATGCCCCGAACCAGGACCTGGCCCACAGCCCAGGCAGGCATGTGCCCTGACTGGGAATTGAACCGGTGACTCTCTGGTTCATAGGCTGGTGCTCAATCCACTAAGCCTCAACCAGGGCGGAATCTGAGTTTTTAAGCATGGGATTTTTTATTCTTGGATCACAGATCCTGATGACACACTAAATCCTTGAGTCAAAAGAAACCTTCTAGCAAATTCAACATATATAACCACCTCCTGAATACTCGGTGGAGTTTTGTTTTGCAAGAATCTCATCCTCACCTGTATTTTGGAGCAATGCTTCATCTTATCCTCCTGAGGTATGGTATTGGTGACCACTACTGCTTCAAAGCATGCATTGTTAATGCGAGAAATGGCTGGGCCAGAAAAGATTCCGTGAGTCAAGATAGCATAAACTCTAGTGGCTCCAGCTGAAAGAAGTCTATAGGAAAAAGAAGAGGTGATTTTGATTAATCTTACCTGTCACTATGGTATCTGACTTAGGAAGAAGTGATTTATTAGTCAGCTTAGGTACCATACCAGACTGTGTGGCTTAAACAGAATTTTATTTCTCACAGCTCTTGGAGGGGGGGTGAAAAGTCTAAGATCAAGGGGACAGCAAGGCAGGTTTCATTCTGAGGCCCATTCTCTTAAGTTGATTGGTGGCTGCCATATCACTGAATGTTCACACAACCTCTTTGACTACTTTGGCCTCCACATTCATGGAGGAGGAGGAGGCAGGAGCAAGCTCTCTGGTCTCTTATTATAAGAAGGGTATTAATCCAGTCATAAAGACCCCACCCTCATGACTTCATATAAATCTAAATACCTCCCAAAGGTCCCATCTCCAAATGTTATCACACTGAAAAGGTTAGGGTTTTAATGCAAAAATTTTAGGGGGCCACAATTCAGTCCTTATCAAGGGGAGAGAACCAGACTAAGAACTTATCTGAATAGGTCTGGATTCATATAAAAGGACTGTGGCAGAATGCTGCAATCAGCAAGATCCATCACCTCTTCTTTCTGGGAACACAGATGGACTACATTTCCCAGCCTCACATAGTTAGGTGTGGCCATACAACTTTAATTCTGGCTGTCAAAATATGGGTAGCTACAATGTACACCACTTCTTGGCTGAGCTGATAAAAATCTTCTATGGGTAGCCCTGGCCAGGTACTCAGTTGGTTAGAGCATCATCCCATACAGCAAATGCTTGTAGGTTTAATCCCTGATCAGGGTGCATACAGGAGGCAACTGATTGATGTTTTTCTCTGACATCAGTGTTTTCTTTCTCTTTCTCTCTCTCAAATCAACAAAACATATCTTTGGGTGAGTATTGAAAAAAAATCTTCCATGGGTAATTAATATTCCATGATCTTTTCCCTTTCTGGCTGGCCAAAATAAAAATGTCTTTCAAAGTAATCTTGGAAGCTACATGGTAAAGGTGCAGTGCCTTTAACACATGACTGAAAAAGGAATGCTCACATTGGACTATGCCATGAATGAGAAAGAAATTTTATCATGTTAAGCCACCAACATTTCAGGGAGTTGATCTATTATAGCAATTAGCATTTCCTTACTAATACAAAGAGACAAAAGGAAGTTTATGAATATATACTCCAAGAGAAAAATCAGGAGTCGTCTAGCACACAAACACCATTTTAGCACCCATATGCCAGGGCCTGGGCAAGGCACACTCAGAGTTTAAAAAAAAAAGTCATGACAGACAATGCTATCCATAGTGGCTTGGACTTTACACAATGAGAAGCCACTTAAGGTTTTAAAAGTGAGGAGTGGTAGGATCAAACCTTAGTTTTAGGAAGACTAGCAAGTAGAAAGGCAATGTGAAAGATGGACTCGGGAAGTAAGAGACTGGTGACTGGTAGCAGGGTGAAGAGAGGGAAGGCAATTTAGAACAGACAAGAGATGAGAAGTAATATGAATGAAGGTATTAGAAGCTAAAATGGACAATCAAGAGGTAAGACCAGGGTTTCTGGCTTATGTAAAATATAAATGAGAATATTATTTCTGCCTGCTCAGGCCTATGAATTTCCATTTTAACTTGCTAAAACAAACAAAAAAACAATCAAAAGTATTCAGAGCAATGGCAAAATTTTAGAAACACAGTGATAATTACACTATATATGATTTATGCACTACACACAAAACAGCCAGAAATATGATATATATATAGACATATATATCATATATATATATATATATGTGTGTGTGTGTGTGTGTGTGTGTGTGTGTGTAGCTAATACCACTGAATTTTACACTTAAAATGGCCAATGTTATGTTATATACAATTTAAGCACAATAAAGAGAAAAAACACTATGGAAATTTATGGGGGAGGGGGAAGAGTATTCATCAAGTTATACATATTGAAATGCAAGCCTAAGGTGAGGAAAAACTCCCAAAGCCAGTTATCATCCCTCCACTCAGTTTCAGAAAGAATCAGCAGTCTTAAGGCATTCACATAAGTTAGCTTTTTACTTCTAACCAGAGGCCCTACTGCTTGGCACTCACTTGTCAGCTGCATGGCAGATTGTGCCACAAGTGTCAGCCATGTCATCTACTAGAATGGCCACCCGATCCTTCACGTCTCCCACCAGCACCATGCGGTCCACTTCATTGGCTTTTTTCCGTTCTTTGTGAATCAAGGCAAAGTCAACATTCAACCGGTCTGCGATAGAGGTAACTCTGCAAAACAGGGTATTGGCAGTTGAAACCTGGGTATGTGTGGCTCCTAAGACAAAAATAAATGGACTAAAGAATGGGCTTGTTTTCTGGGGGAGAATTCTCCTTGAAACTAAATAGTTCCCAAGGCAGGAAGAAGGCAATTATTTTATTGATATCACAAACTTGGTTTTATAAACTAATGTCTCTACATCATGAGAGTAGTTTATAAATGTATCAGTCAACCTTATATGCATTCTGGATTACAGTAGGGGCTAGAGAGATGTCCTTACCAGTTCCAGGAAGTGGAATAATGCTAAGGCACATTCATTTAATGGATTAGCAGCAGAAGGGGAGAGAGACTTGGTTAACTAATGGCAGAAATGCAGACTGTCCCAATTTGACATGTGGATGTGGTAAGAAGTGAACCTGAACCTCGCTAGAGGATAGCAGTGCTCTCAGCCTGTTCCAATGCCCATACCCTCATCACACTCCCCTCGGGGATGAACAAACTATCAATGTCAACTATACCTGGACACCAAGCTTGGGAGTTCCTTTAACAACTCCTAGAAAGAAAGTTACATACTAATTAACCAGGCAAACTGGTCACCTTGCTATACAAAGTACCTACAAATCAAAACAGGAGATTATCTTTTTTTTTTTTTTTGCAAGATAGTAAAAAGCAGACTAAAACATGGGATGGAAGACGAATTTGTCTGGTGACAAAGTGCCACATCATTCACTCAAATACAAATCCATTCAGTATAAATGCCACTGTCCCAGTGGCAGCATATCCATGCTCCACTGTGCCATTCTCATCGTAAGTGATAGACCTGTGCTTTTATTTTCTTTTAATGTACTGGTCCCACCAGAGTATTATGCTCTGTTTCCCTTGTGATGATGGTCACATATCTGAGTTTGTGCTATATTATAGGGGAGAACCTGTAACCATATAATAGAGAACACACAAGGTTTGAACCACAGATAGGCAATATTTGTACCTTGGTCTAAATGAACCACAACCTGTGTTCATTTTACTATTACTGCATGGGCACAGAACATCAAAACTAATCAATCTACTTGTAATGATTACTTATCCAAGGCAAATGCACGATCAATTAGTTCAAGCAACCCAAACTGTCCATACAAAATAGCCAACAAACTCAGTGATTAATACAACATGAAGGGCTAGAAAAAGTCATTCCCTATGCCTTTGGAGGGGAGAACCATGTGCAAGTTATAACTACACAGGGATCTCTCCCTACTCCAAAAATCCTGCCAACACAGAAGTGACAGCCACTCACTTTGAAACCCCTCCTTCACTACAATAAAATTACAAATAAAAACAAAAATGTAGCAATAAATCATCTATTGATAATAAGAGGAGTTTTTCAACTTTGGAAAGAAAATCCTGCTTGATTATTTATTTTGAATGTGACTATTTTCTAAGTCCCATGGCACGATGTGAAAACAATATACGATGAGTTGACAAGTATGACAACTACCAGTAGAGGGTATTTTTAGGTTCTATCTCTAGTATTCCAGAAGGTAACTGGTGATTACATGATCTTGAAAAAGCCATCTGGCTGAATAACAGAACTCAAGTTCTCAGCTTATCAGTGCTGTTGAAGTAACTGAAATAAAGAACTTGTAGAGAAACAATCATTGAAGATTTGAAGGCTATTAAAGAGATCTGAATTAGCTTTTCCTAATCATCTGTATTTTGTAACTTCATATAAAGAGCTATGAAGCACGTATCTCACTTTTGAATGCATTACTAATGAGTAACCCACTAAGGAAATCAAAAGCTCTTAGTCGCAACCAGGTGAGCTATAAAGCACTACAACTGGCAATCCCTGGCAGTTCATTTTAAATGTTAAGGTCTTGAGTTTAAATAAAATTGCCATACCTAATTTTCCTTCCTGCCTCATACTTTTATCCAAAGGATCAAAATGGTCTAACAAAAGCATTAAGAAGTGTATAAAAGCTTACTTGTCCACTATTATTATGTGGTTTGACAGCAGGTGCCACTCATTTCAAAACCATATTTCCTTCCCTTTTTAACAGGCTTCTATCAGTGTTGCTAGCTCCAAGTGCCAAGTTACTAATGGGTTACAGTCAGGCCCACAACACCAGACTATTTAGGGCCCCTCTGCTGCTGTCTTGTCTTTCACATAGTGAATCAGGCCAGGAAGAGGAGTAAAACTATATCCAGCCTATGTCCTAGTTATCAGTACATCCATTCTGACATACTTAAAAATTGTCACTTGGATTAAAAAAATGACTTTCTGACAATAGTAAGATTTTCCCAGTATATTGATTTTATTTTATTTTTCCCAATACATTGAGAATAATATGAATTTCAACCATACCTCTTAGCTCCCCCAGCATCAGGTGAGACAATAGTGCAGTTCCTCCACTCAGAGATGTTCTCCCTTATCCACTTCAGGACAGCTGGCTCTGCATACAAATTGTCCACAGGGATATCAAAAAAGCCCTGTAGAAAGGAACTAGGTCACTTTTGCTTCATTTTCCTTCTCTTCCATTTATTTATTTTTCTTGAATGGATTTGACGTGTAACATTGTGGGAGTCTAAGGTATACCCTTCTCTTTCATTTGTGAATGACTAATGAGAATACTGACTTGCCCAAAGAATACCTTACTAGAACATTCAGACTGATTAGAAGGTATGCTCAGTGTAGAAGACTATACAAATGGCCTCTTCGGATCCAAGCTATGCAAGAGAGCCCAGCCACAATGGGCAAAGCCAGACCTCAGCTAACACACAACTGATCATAGGTACATGAGTGAGCCCTTGAAAAAAAAATGGCCAAATTCAGCTGACACCAGAACTACCCAGCCAATGTACATAACTCATGAGATAATAAAATCCACTGCTTTATGCTAAGGAACAAAAGCTAACTGGTAAACCATTTAGAGATGGTATAGTATATAAACTTAGTGGAAGGTATTTATAACAAATGGTCACAGAAAATAACTAGAAGACAGATCTATGTTCTAATATTAGTTGCCACAGATTAGTTACGTTGTTCAACTAATTTGTTCCTCTTCTACAAAATGTGTATAATCACCTGTCCTATATACCTCACTGGATTGCCATAAGCCTCTCATTACAATGATTTGAAAGCTGCTTTAAAAAGTATAAAAAGTGGATGGGGGATATAAGGGGACTAAATGGTAATGGAAAAATATAATGAAGATTATATATTTAAAAAAGAAAAAAAAAGTTAAAAGTATACACATAAGGTAGTATGTGTATAGTTATGTGTATAGTAGGCTCCCCTTACTCTGGGTTTATGTTAGAAAATAGGTTCCAATATCTGTGGCTCTAAATTTAATGATGACAATAACAACTCCCACTTATTTGGCTACTGTCACAAGCAGGCATTATACTATGAATTTAACATATTACTTAAGAATCACGTTAGCAAAGCAGCATATATTCAGAGAAATTAAATAACCTGCCCAACGTTATAAAAGTAGTAAGTGCCAGAGTCAGTATTCGAACTAGGTCTGATCCCAAAACTTACTCTTCCCAGAATACATGACTGCCTCTCTTTCCAATGATTCCAAGTGACTAAGAACATGAACTAAGCTCAATATGAGAATGTTTAAAATATTGTCAATATCTAGTTTATTTGAGCTGTACTTGAGGAATATTTTGCTCTCTGTAGTCTTCAGCATTATCAGTCCTCTTCCCCTTCTAACCTCTAAAAACCTAAACTAATGTGTAGTTTCCATTGATACCTGAATTTGAGAAGCATGAAGGTCCATGGTGATAATATGATCTGCACCTGCTACGGAAAGCATATTTGCAACAAGCTTGGCTGAGATTGGAGCCCGGCTCTAAATGGAGGAGATGAAGAAAAAAAAAAGCCAATTTCAGAAGCAATTCATTTGCACAAAAAGCATTTATTTATTGGGTACCTACTATATTTAAGGTTGCCTTCAAAGGGCCAAAATAATTTTAGGACTGTATAAATGTAACTACTCCTTAAATGTTCAGGTGTTGAAATTACGTTCAGCCCTTTGAAGGCAACTGCAAAGCTGATGTGGCCACTGATGAAAACAAGTTTGACACCCCTGCTCTATTGGAATAAAAATATTTGGCCTTTCCCATGCATTGTATGTAAAAAAAATTGGGAACTGATTATAATAGACAAAACAGATCTGCAAAGTTTTATGTATATACCTGATCCCCTAATATACCACATAAATAAGGCAAGGGGTATGTGTGTGTGTAATGAGAACAGACTTCAAGTTTTAGGAAAACATCACAACTATAACACCAGAAGGGTCCCAGGAGATCTACAATAGTTTAAAAAAATATTCTACTCCATGGGAGCTGGTGCTTAGTCTTACTGATACAATTAAATGATAGCAATGAACTAACCAAAAGTCACACAGGATGACTAGAACTAAACACACATACTACAAATGTGTTGCTTTATACAAACTAATCACATGTCAATTGTTTTAAACATCAGGTAATTCCTCAGAGAATGTGACTTAAAAATATCCTCTAAATACATATCTGATGATTAAGGAAAAAGTTTTATAACTTTGGGCAAGTGCTCATGCTTCCCCTGACTAAAATCATTTTTTTTTAATTAAGGAGGTTCTCCTCCTACCTTATCCTTCTTATCCTGCCGGGCATAAGGAAAGCACGGGATGACTGCAGTAACCCGGCTAGCTGAAGCAATCTTACAGGCATTAATCATGATCAAAAGCTCCATTAAATTGTCGTTAATTTCACCACAGCCACTCTGAACAATGTAGACATCCTCTCCACGTACACTTTCACCAATTTCAACACTAAAACCAGAAAAGGACAACAAAAACAATATATCTTAAAGCATCATACTTCTACAGACAGTAAGATCTAAAAAGCATAGCTTTCTACTAGTATTCTATGAATGGTTTATAGCTGTATGTGAACACCAAACCCCTCAAACTTCAGGAGATCACCTGGAGGGGCCCTTGTAACAGAAGCAGTTTACTACCTCAGTTTACTCCACTGCACTATACAAATATTACCTATTTCTACATAGGACATGATATAAAAAAGATTGGCTAAAGTACTCACAAGTAATTGAATCATAATTTTATTTCAGGTATGAGACATGTGAATGCAAATTTGATTTTAATTAATGCATCCTTCATTTATGATTGGATCTTTCCTATGCTGCTGGGGATCCTCACTAAGTTCGTTAAATGTTGGGAACCGCCCTGCCTGATTTCAGAAGCTGTAACCCAGCCCCCCCATGGCTAAGGCTGAGTGCAGGACCTTCAGACCATAAGCCATTAAGGAGACAAAGTTTATCTCCCTGGCAGGAGTGCTGCTTCTGCTCCTTTTACTTCATCCTAACTGGCCTCTAATGCTTGATCAGTTAGCCAATGACAGATAAGATTCCCCAAGGGGGGAATGACCTAAGACAGGCACAATCATGGGGAGGCCCCGAGGAAGGACTTGGGGGGCTATAGTAAAAGGGGGTGATGGACCCTCGCCCCTTGGTTTTGACATAGCCTGAGTCCATATTCTGTCTGGGAGAAATCTCCTAATCTCTTGGCTGCCTTACTTCCCCTGCCCAATTTAAGCCTGAAACAATGACAGAGGGTGGTACAGCCCTGTGCTGGAAAGGGTGGGTTCCCCAGGTGATCAGCCCTAAGAAAGAATACATAAAATCCTGTGAAACCTGCTTTGTTAAGAATACTCTCAATTAAATGATAAGGGTCTGAGCAGGAAATGGCTTTGTTTCCCAAAGTTTCGTATCCCCTTTGCTAACAGACCCTGACTCAGAATAAGCCCTCATAGTTCTTTGTATGTTATCTATTGTTTGATCCTTACTGCTTGACAATGATTAATGAGCTTTAACTGTATTCCTGTGCAAAATGAACCCAATAAAAGCCCACTGAGGAAAAGGCTCTTGGCCCTTCTTCTTTGAGAGATTGGCTACCTCTCCTCCCCAAGCATATCATGTCTTGGTGGACTTATTCTCATCTGTGGCAGCCAGAGGGGGCCCTGTGGGCGGAGTCCCCCCCACCTAAGCATCTTTATAATCAGTACTTTGAATTCTGCATCTAATAGGTTGCTTATTTCCATTTCACTTAGCTCTCTTTCTGGAGTTTTGATCTGTTCTATCACTTGGGCCATGTTCATCTCCTCATTTGGCAGCCTCCCTGTGTTTATTTCTATGTATTAGGCAGAGCTGCTTTGACTCCATGTCTTGGTAGTGTAGCTTCATGTACTAGGTGTCCTGTAGGGTCCAGTGGCATAGCCTCCCCTATCACCCAAGCTGAATATTCTAGGCGTGCCCTTCATATGTACACCCTCCTCTTGTAGTTGAGCCTTGGTTGCTGTTGGCAAATCAATGGGAGGGATTTACCCAGGCCAGTCAGCTGCAAGGACTGGCTGGGACCACTGACCACCAACCTCAGCCCTCCAGGGAGCATCAGCTGTGCAAGGGCAGGGTGGTGGTGCTCCACTGTGGTCTGTAGTGGTCCACTGGATGTGTAGGCTCTGAGGTTTCCCAGGTGGTGCATGCCAAGGTCAGCCCCTATCTTTGTTTTCCCCAGGACCATCCTACCTGAGCTATAAAGCAATCTGAGAGGGCTGCTACTTGCACTGGGCTTGGAGATACCCAGGCAAAGCCAAGCTGTGAATCTAGGCTGGCTGCTGCTAGTCCTGGGACTGTGGATCACTGAGGCCAGCTGTTGTTTATTTGATAGGATTTAAGAAGTTGTGAACCATGAGCCAAGACCAGCTATTCATATGGAAAAACAGCTGGGGTGGGCCCATAAGGTGAGTGGGGAAGAGTCTCTGGAGATCTTCAAGGTGGATCAAACAGTGTGAGCCAAGTTGATGGAGTCTCAGCTATGGCACCAGCTTGCTGGCTGTGTGGGGGGAGGGTTTAGAAAAGGGACAATGGCCTCTGCTTGCCTTGATGCCAGACACTTCAGCTTCTCCCTGTATACCACTGGTGCTTTTCAAGCTACCACTCTGGTGCTGGCCCAGAGCAAGTGAGCTCAGAGGGAGTGAGTCTGAGTACATGAGTTAGTGTGTGGGTTAAGAGCAACTGCTTGGAGCTCCAGCAGTTTTTTCCACTGACTCAACTTCTACTGATGTTTGCAGCCAGAAGTTGTGGAGACTTATCTTCCCGGCACTGGAACCCTGGGCTAGGGGGCTTGGTATGGGGCTGGGACTCTGGGACTCCTCACTCTCAAGATTTCCCTCCTGAATTTTTATCTGTCACACCTGGGAGAGGGACCAGTCCACTCTGCATCTGCACCCTTCCTACCAATCTGGATGGATGTAGTTTCTTTTATTCCATAGTTGTCAGACTTCCATTCAACTCAATTTCTGATGGTTCTGAGTGATGGTTGTTCTATATTTTAGTTGTAATTTTTTAAAAATTAATTTTATTTAGTTATTTTTCAAGTACAGTTTTTTGTCTATTTCTCCCATCCCAGACTCCCCCGCCCCTTGCTCCCCACCTCCCTCCCATTTCCACCCCCCTTAGTTCTCGTCCCTGTGTCCTTCCTATTTGTTCCTCCAAATCCCTCCCCCTTTTTCCCCTTAACTTCCCTTCCTTCTCCCCTCTGGTCACTGTCCCCTTGTTCTCTATTTCAGTGTCTTTGTTTTTTTTCCCCTGCTTGCTTGTTTGTTTTGTTGTTTAGCTTCCTGTTAAAGGTGAGATCATATGGTATTTGTTTTTCAGCACCTGGCCTATTTCACTCAGCATAATGCTTTCCAGTTCCATCCATGTTGTTGCAAAAGGTAGTAGCTCCTTCTTTCTCTCTGCAGCATAGAAGTCCATTGTGTATATGTACCACAATTTTTTTGATCCATTCATTTACTGATGGGCACCTAGGTTGCTTCCAACTCGGCTATTGTAAATTGTGCTGCTATGAACATTGGGGTGCATAAGTTCTTTGACATTGATGTTTTAGGATTCTTAGGATATAATCCCAGCAGTGGAATTGCTGGGTCAAAAGGCAGGTTGATTTTTATTTTTCTGAGAAAATTCCATACTGTTTTCCATAATGGTTGTACCAGCCTGCAATCCCACCAACAGTGGACTAAGGACCCCTTTTCCCCACACCCTCTCCAACATTTGTTGTTTGTTGCTTTGTTTATGATAGCCATCCTGACTGGTGTAAAGTGGTATCTCATTAGTTGTAATTTTGATGTGGTTGTAGGAAGAGGTGACCCATGCCTGCCTATACCTCCATGTTGACTGGAACTTTGTGAATGCAAATTTGATATAACATCTGTGAGTACCATAATCCATATATAATAAAAGTAGAAAGATCATAAGGACTGAATCACTACTATTCCATAAAGACGCTTTCTACAGCAGATAGTACCAAATCAACCATATTGGCCAGTTCACTCAACAAATATAAATTATTCCATTGTCAGTCACTGTGCTAGATGCCAGGGCACAACAGAGAATAAAACACATGCCGTCCTTGCCATCATTCTATGCTAACTCTGCTATGGCCCAATTAGTAAGTCTGGTTTTAAAAATCCCACAGGAAGTTACTCTAACTATAGGGTAGGGCTATCTTTTACCATAAAATGAAAAATATCAATATCTATACTTGGGACCTTACCAATAATAACTTATGATTTAAAAATAATAATCTTTAAGCCCTGGCTGGTGTGGCTCAGTGGATTGAGCACCAGCCTATGAACCTAAGGGTCACTGGTTCAATTTACCAGTCAGGGCACATACCTCAGTTGCAGGCCAGGTCAGGTCCCCCATAGGTGGTGCATGAGAGGCAACCACATGTTGATTGTGGTTGCCTCTCATGGAATCAAAGAGAATCTCTCCTTCTCTTCCTCCCTTCCCCTCGGTATAAAATAAATAAATAAATAAAATCTTTTAAAAAATAAAAATAATAACCTCAGTAACACTTCAAAACATCATTTCCCTATTCATCCTCTAGGTGTAAGTGTTTGTGGGTGCACATTTGGGTGTGTGTGTGTGTGTGTAGTACATGAAGACAAGGCATAAATCAAAATGGTTGATGCCACCTATTGATCAAGAAAAAACTTCAGCAGGAGATCATTTATGGCCAGAAGAAGCTAATATAGGTGATAATTACTATTTAATATCACTTCTTTCCAATCCCAGTAACAATGGAAAGGATCCTACCTCTAGAAAGAATGGTGTTAGTTTATATAGTAAAGCAAGAAACATAAAAGGAAAATGTAAAAACAAATCAAACCAGAAACAAATCACCACAATTTCTTATCACCTTACTTTTTAATTTTTATTTTTAGAGAGAGGGGAAGGGAGCAAAGAAAGAGAGGGACAGAAATATCAATGTGTGAGATATATGATGTGGGAGAGATATATTGATTGGTTGCCTTTCACATGCCCTCAACTGTGGTCCTGGCCTGCAACCCAGGCATGTGCCCTGGCTTGGAATCGAACCAGTGGTTCACAGGCCATACCCAATCCACTAAGTCACACCAATCAGGGCTTATCACCTTATTTTTTATGCAACTGTTTATTGTCTCTGTCCTACACCAGAATGCAAGCTCTGTGAAGGCAGGGACCAGATCTGTAATGCTCATCTATATATCCAGCAAGCCAGTGTCAATAATGACACAATGAATGAATGAATGAGTGAGTGAATGAATGAATGGGTATCCCTCAGGATTCGGTTGCCTCTTGGATCCACTCACTTTAGACAGAATATGAACCTTCTGAGGGCTTATTATGAAAATTCAAGACTGACTTTTGTGGTCCCTCAAAAACTAATCCACTTCACACTAGGGGCAAGTGGGTCCAACATACTTCTTCAAAAGGTTTTGATATATCTGCTCATATCACTTTATAGATTCTCAACTGATACTTAATTTTGGGTGGATCTACAATTTTGGGGGCCCAACAGGATGTGATAGCTATAAAGGAGTTTATGGTAGGATTCTATAATAGTGATACTGAGCGACATAATGATTATAGGAATTATGTGGACCTGGCTGAGTTGACATCTATTTATTATCAATATCAGCATTAAGAAACAACTGAATATGTCAGCAATCTCAACTAAACCAAATGCCAAAATTGATTTCTGAAGACATTATTCAAAATTCAAATTGACGGCAATAGGAAGCCAGGGAAGAAGGCTTTCTGCAAAAGCAACTTGCATGTTCCCCAAACTGTAGGTCCTATCTAGAATGGCGCTGTCCAAAATAGTAGACACTGACCTCATGGGATTATTGAGAAATGTGGCTAATATGACTGAGGAATTGATTTGAGAGGTGCTCTAAGTATAAAATACATGCCTTACTAAGAAGACATTATATAGAAAAGTAAAAATATGTATCAGTTTTTATTGATTACATGTTAAATTTTTAATACTTTGAGTATATTGGGATAAATATATTAAAATTTTAAAAAACACAAATAGAACTAAATAATACTTCCTGGAGGTGAGCCTGTTCTGGAAGGTGAGCATTGTGCTAGGCCCAAATACGAGGCAGTGGTTTTTTAAAGGGACTTCTCCAATCTCCTTTACTTTACTAACATTCCATGCTCTTTGAGAGGTTCTAGGCTAAAAGAGTCCCTTGCACAACTCTACGGTCCTGACCTAGTACTTCAAGTATTTGAACAACTCAAAACTCAAAAAATTTTTAATCCCATCCACAATCATCCCCCATACCTCAACTCCTTGATGAAAATCTCCACTTCCCTGGGGGAGAACAAAAGTCAGACACACTGATTTCATATAAGAAGTCAACTGTGTTCTTGACATCTGGTATTGGGAGCTTATGGCTCTTGTTTCAGTCAAGTGTACAGACATCTGAGCTCCAGACAGTCACTTGCCAGAATCAAGTTGTTTGCCTAAGAGCAAGCAAACAGCAGTTTGACAATTGATCCAATATGTATTAGGGATGAGCTAATGATCTATTCTAAAGTTTTCTTATTATCAAGACCAGGAAACAACATGAACAATTATGGCTTATCTCTTTACAAATATGTCGACTATCAGAGACAATATAAAAAATACCACAACATTGCTTATATTGTCCATTACGTTACTCAGTATCATTACTTAAGGATCCTACCCATAGAATTCTTACAATTTTGTGCCTGGAGTATCCAAAGAGTTCTATGAAAATAAAAACTACATAATCAATTGCATATACCTTTATCCCCTTGGCTGCCAGGGAGGCAAGGAATACAGTTAAAGTAACACTAAACTTCAGTGATCACTTTATGCCAGATTCTTGGCACAAGTACTACTGTCCTTTGTTCTATAAGGCAGGGGTGTCAAACTCATTTTCACCAGGGGCCGCATCAGCCTTGCAGTTGTCTTCACAGGGCCAAATGTAATTTCAACTCCTTAACAGTTAAGGGGTAGTTACACTTACAGAGTCCTAAAATTATTTTGGCCCTTTGAATGCAACATTGAGGCTGATGTGGCCCCTTGGTAAAAATTAGTTTGACACCCCTGTTATAAGGGTTCTGATGTATCTACTTAATGAACCTTTTGTATGTTGACTCTAATGAAACACACTTCAAATCCTTTCTTGAATGCTGGTAAAATATTAAAATTACCACTGCCAAGTTAAATATCAGAGAGCATTTGCTAAATACATAGCCTTAACAGAGGTGATTCCTTTAAACATTATATTCCAACAGCACATAAGGCTTGAAAAATAATTCTTAAAAGAATCACCAGCTCACCACCAACACAATCACTAGCACCATTTTGGTGTCTTTATTTGATGATAACCAACAGTTATGCCATTTTCCAAAGCTAAACTAAAGACTAAAACTTCCCCTCATTCATAGAAGGATGTTATGACCAGGAATGCATTAATAACTTTTAAAAGTTTCTTAACTATATTCAAAATAAAACAGTGCAAGGAAACTAAGACACTGCCTGTTTTACTGTGCATAACTCTTTATTTCACTAATGAAGACTAATCTCTTTCTTCCCTAAGTATTATAGGGTTCAAGACTTTCATAAAGCATTACAAAGCTCATAAACTACACCCAGACTATACAGCTTGATCGATAAATAGTTCTATGAATCCTCAAAATTATGGTTTCCTCTAAGTCTAAAAGACAAGTTAGGCAATGATGGTACAACAGTTGTGCCTAAAACCTGTTTGCTCTTAACATAATCTACAGTATACAACTCTAGGGTCCAAGTGGGAAGACCTGGTTTAGCAATTTAAAGACATGCCTTGTTCTTTCCCTCTAGCTAATGGTGTGATCTCCAAATGTCTTTGGGCCAATCTTTCTCCCAGCTGTTCTGGAGAGGCCAGATGACTGGCTATGTCCATTCAATGAGAAAACTAGCTTCTTCTTCACCCTGTCTTTACCATCAGGCATAAATGCATCCAAAGAGCACAGAATGTTAAGAAATACAAAAAGGAAATAAAGTGAATCTAAAAAGCAGGTGGTAATAAGAAAATCTTAAGAATTTAGACAGAGGTGTTGGAATGTGCAAAATACATGGAGTTAACTAAAGTATATAGTTCTTAGGAAAATCCTAGGCAACCAAAAATAAAAATTTTCCCATCTTTGCCTATGCAGAATAACCAAATAAACCAAGGTTTGATGAGAATCGAGTCAAAAAGTTTAATATATTCAAGTTTTAAAAATCAAATGAGATATTGTATTAGCAAAAATTTTAAAGAAAAAATAATACCCAGAATTGGACAAGTTAATTAATCTATGAATCTTAGTTCCTTCACTCACAAAACAGGGTTAGTAAGGGTAACTCCTCATAGCAGTGTTGAGAGGATTAAATATACCATATGCATAAAGAGCTTAGCATTGGAACTAGCACATTTTAAGTATTCATTACATATTCATTATTATCAATATTGTTATTACTACTGGTGAAAGTTGAAATTGGTTCAACTTATCTGGAGAGCAATTTGGCAATAGTTATTCAAAAGCCTAAAAATGGTACATACCCTTTAACCTAGTAATTTCCCTTCTAGGGATTTACCCCAAGAAAGTAATCAGAAATGGTCAAAGCTTTACACTCAAGGGTCTTCATATTAAAAGCATTAGATCAAAATTGTAAATACCTAATAGGGATTTGGTTATCTAAAATTATGGTAAAACCCTAAGACAAATTATACTGTTTAAAGCCATGTAGGCTAAATATTAAGGGGAGAAACTATTCAAAATATATTGCTAAGTGAAGAAAGCTATGTGTCTTACATTTTTGAAAAAGTATATAAACACACAAACATCTAGAAGGTCATACATCAAAAAGTGAAGTTTGTCTCGGGTGGTGGAATTTGGGGGGATGTCTTTTTACTCAACATCTTCTTCTATATTTCTCACATTTTCTGCAATACTATCACCACCTCTTCTTACCAACATTTATTGTATTGGACAATGTTCTAAGAACTTTAGTCCTATCTCAATCCTCACAATAACTCTATGGGTAGATACTACTTTACAGACCAGATTCTTGAGGTAAAAAAAAAAGGCTAAGGATTCAAATCCAGGTTCTCTGAGTCCAGGGCCTAAGGTTTAACCTCTCTTAAGTGCTTGTGTGTATGATATACTACCTATATGTATGCACATTTCTTCAACAACTGGACAGCAACAGATGATCCTGACTTCAGAAGAAAAGCCACTCTGCTCAGGACAGCATCAACCCCTGAGAGTCTGTGAAACTGCAGAAAATATCAAGACTGTCTCACTTGAGGATGGGCTCTGCAGTTCTCCATCTGATGACCCATAGCAGCCACTAAACTGCCCTGCCTATGACCTTTAAATCCCAAGAGTCACACAGGGCTGCAGGTATCATTTCTGCAGTGTGAAAAAGCCAAAGGTGCCCTGGCTGGTGTGGTTTAGTGGGCTGAGTGCCAGCCTGTGAACCAAAAGGTAGCTGGTTCAAATTCCAGTCAGGGTACATGCCTGGGTTGCGGGCTAGGTCCCTGGTTGGGGGCACTGGAGAGGCAACCATACATTCATGTTTCTCTCCCTCTCCTTCTCCCTCCCTAAAAATAAAAAGTAAATAAAATCTTTTTTAAAAAAAGCCTAAGGTTGGCGGGGGAAGCTCCATAGGCAACATAATTCAATTATTTTCAATGAGGATTTCAGAACATGTAAGAAACCAAAAAGCTAATGATTAAGATAGAAACACAGAGACCTAAACTGTCAGCAATTTCCACATTGGGCTTAATTTTATCTTGTGTTTCCATACATGTTACTGTCCAGTTGTTTAAAAATGAAATCAGGCCCTGGCTGGTGTGGTTTGGTGCATTTAGCACTGGCCTATGAACCAAAAAGGTTGCTGGTTCCTGGTTAGGGCACATGCCTGGATTGCAGGCCAGGTCCTCAGTTGGGGGTATGCAAGAGGCAATCATAGATGTTTCTCTCTCTCTTCCCCACCCCTATGAAAATAAATAAACAAAATCCTTTAAAAGATAAAAATGAAATCAGTCTTACATCTCAGAAAAGTAGACTGGGATTGCTGATAAATTCAGATAAATCAATCAGTAGAAAACGAAGTTGTTCTCTCCCTCCCCTCTCCCAATATAGCCTCAAGTTCTGGTGTGCTGCATTATGCAGAGGGTGAAGGCTTAACACAAGGAAAAATAAAGTATATTTTTCCTACAAGCACAAGAAAAGGATTTAATAACCAAAGTTCTATGAGGGGACCAAAACAAAACAAAACAAAAAACCCTTTAAATTAAAATCATTCTTGTCCCCTAGCTATAACTGCCATTTGGAAAGTCTGGTCATGTCTTGTCTTCTTTATTACATACAGCCCATGAGTCATAAAGGTGTGGTCAAAGCTAAAGACAGCACCTTGGCTAGCCTCTTTTGACTAAGGTATTAAGTGATTACAGATGGCATCATTGTTTACACTATCATTTGCATCACAACCAGTGGCACAATAATTAAGCATTCAGAAGGAAGATGTCCACTACAGATACATGCTTTTATCAGTAGGGTCTACAAACAAAGTATAACAACTTTGGTAACAAGTTTAAAGAAAGAAAAATGGAAATAAAAGCATTTAGGAAAACATGTTCAAAGCCATGTTATTTAACTAATCATTTGTTACGGTGTAAACTTTCCCCTAATAGATCTCCCCTAATAGACTGTAATACTACTGTGAGTATTGCTCAGATTGATCATCAGGGTAACAACAAAACACAAAGTAGGTTATCAGAACCAGAAGATTCTACCTTCGGGTGGAATGGGAATGGAGAGGCTAAGACACCCAAGTTATCTCTAAGATGGCCTCAAGGTGCAGGTGGAGGATGGAAGGGGGGGAAGGGGGGAAGGAGCAAATTTAATTAGCAAGTCAATAAAAATCGAGTTGCAATGCACTATTTGACCCATGTCTTCCACTCTATTACCTTTCCTCAATTATCTTAACTTTCGAAACTGTTGAGTAAATTTCCCACAGTGCCAAGAGAAGTGGACAAGTTCAGGATAGACTTTGCTAGTAAAAAATAAGCTTTCGTATTATCTGTACCAGTTGCTGCACTGCTGAAGGTCAACAATTACAGGATTAAGTTTCCTTAAGGTTTTCTGGATGGCTCAAGCTGAGATGCTGGCAATCAGGATGCAGAGTTAGTGCATCAATCCCTACCGGATCAACTAGATTTAACGTAAGTATGGCTCCGAGTCTAAGATTCTAAAGATGTGAAAGCCAGCGCTTGCCAATCTGAGGAAGTCCTCAGTAGTCATTTTGGCGCCTTCAGCACATGTTCATTTCCCTCAGTACCAAAGCCAACACAATTTCGAATTAAAAAACTCCTTCTTAGATTCTAGAAGAAACACCAGAAGGGTTCAGTACGTTCTCCCGGTCAGGCTGGTCCAAGAGGTGAACAGGCACTTGTCCAGCCTAGGTGGCTCAACGGCGAACCGACAAAGCCACGTGTCCCCACAGCCGAAGCGAAGTGTCTTTCCCTTCCCATCGCTTTGGGAAGCTACTATCCCTGACCTGGGTCCTCCAGCCCCAAACATTCAAACCCAGTAGCTGCGCCTTAAACTAGATCTTGACTCCACTGCACCACACAGTGAGAACCAATGTGGCTCTCCCGCCATCGGTAAAATAACGGAAACAGCCCGTGGAGCACGCTCGCCTCAGAGCTGACCCTTCCCCCAACATCCCGTCGCTCTGTGGCCCCTTTCCCTCTGCCGCCCTGCTGCCCAGGTATCGCTCCTGCCGCCCGGGCAGGTGAGGCTGGTCGGGGTCCCAACTCCGCCCTTACCAGGTCTCCTGGTTGCTGAATTTCTTAGTCACCACCTTGCCTAGCTCCAGGCCCAGGCGATCAGCAATTTTCTGGGACAAGTCCTGATGGGAGCTGCCGCTGAAGATTTTGATATTTGGCATCTTGGCCAAATACCGTAGGTAGTCTTTGCTCAGTGATAACTGCTGCTGCCGAGACCCCAATCGAAGTCAGGCCACAGACTCAGTACCAACCGCTGCGCTTAACTACTCCGCCATTTTACGTCCTCAACCGGCGCGCGGCTCTAAATTGCCCAGAGCCCTGGAGGCGGGGCCAATAGGAAAATCCACACCCCACCCACCCGGATTAGCTGAGAGGTACAGAGGGGCAGGTCCTCCATTACAACCAATACTTTCAGATATTAGGGGGAGGCCATGAAAGGGGAGAGGCTAAGAAATAGCCCCGCCCAGCACAGCCTGGCTGTAGCGGAAAGATTGCTAAAAAACGCCTAAACGTTCTGCGCTTGAATTGGGTGGAAGGATGCTAGTGACGTGTAATTATTAGCTCGTTCGCAAGCGGGAAATGAGCCACGGTCTTTTTTTCCTTCTTCAGCACCAGAAAGTCAGTCTGGCTCTGCTTTACAGTTTCTTTTGAGAAAATCTCTTTATGCGGATGGCAGCCAGAGTTCGTCACAATGAAAGGGAGATTTCTGAACAAGTTTGCATGTTCCTGAATAGGAACGCTTTTTATTTTTTCTGTATATGGATGGGGCAGGATTAAAGCACATTTCCGTCACAGAGAGATACCGCTAGCACAGGCGCATTCAATGGGTTTGTTTGCCCTTTGCAATTGCGGCAGTGTCGCCTTTGCCTAGAAGACAAGTCTCCAGAGGAAAGTGACAGGGTACACCGCCTGAATAATACAGACACTGCAGGAGAAAGCTGTTCCTTGTTTCTAACGTCTGGACGGAGTATAGTTTCCCAAAATATCTGGGCAATAATAGTCTGATTTACCTAACACTTAGAAAAGAGAGAAAATATAGTGTATTTATTGGACTTTAGATAAAGAGCCCTGAATGATTCAAAGAACCTGGTTTTTGGTCCTACCTTCCTCCCTTAACCTCAACATCAACACCATCACTTGCAAATTGCTAATGTGGCCTTTTACACCATGCTTTATTATTTTTATGATATTTGCTAATTGGACCAAAGAGAGCTTTTATTCTTATACCATATTTTCATTAGGTATATTCCAACTGTGGGTTAGAAGTAAGAGAAAAGTACAATTCTAGCATTTTTTAATAAAAAATCATGCAACTTGAAATTATACAATTTTAGTTATGAGCACCACATTCTTGGCTGCTCAGAAAATGGCAGATTTGGCAACTCAGGCAGAAGCTGCCAAGAAGTGACCCATCTTGTACACTCCAGAATTTTGAAGGGAGCAGTTGGGAAGGGGGCCACTGGGAAGGCTGTGCTGAAGAGGAGGGAAGGTGACACCAACCTGACTATTATTTCCTCTACTTTAGATTATATATTTTACGTGTATAGATGTATCAAGAAATCAAGCCTAAATAAACGTATTTGGTCACCACAAACCCCCATAATAGAAGAAAGTTCAGAAATCATCTAGTCTACTAGTTTCATTTTACATGTGGTAAAACTGGAACCCAGAGATGGGAAGGGGTTTGTCCAAGTGGCAAAGGCAGAAAATACTCAAAGCAGCAGCCTATCTTCCTCGCACTTCCATTTTCAGTGGTGTCCATGGAGGAACTCTCTTTGTCATACAAAAAGTTTAATAGACTTGTAAATGACTACCATAGTAGCAGAGAAAGAAGTCTTCCTTCTCTCTTCCCACTCCATGCAGCTCTAGAAAATACAATAGTTGCAGCAAAATCTTCCTTTGCTGGGCCTGCTACTTCAATCCCAGTGCAGTGGGCTTCTTCTAGCATCACATTTAACTGGCTGTACCTCCTTGTCATCTTCAGACAACTTTTCCTGCTCCTTCTGGATATTAACATTTCTTTTAAGGCATTTTTCTCTTTTCAGTTTTCTGCCTATGTCTGAGTTTTCCCTCTCCATGCTGTGTGACCTATCCTCACTGTTCATACCCCAACCTTCACTTTTTCAGCCAACAGTTCAGTGCCAAAGTGACTGTGGATATCTCACTTTTATAAGCATATCAGAGGTCTTTCAAAGGCCACCACAAAGTGCATCACATTTGTAGAGACTGCCTGTTGTACTGCAGCCCACATCCAGCTCACCAGCTTAGTTGTACTTTCCACTGGGCCCTTGATTACCATAACCATGTTCTCTGTCTTCAGCAAGCATGCAAGCTCTTTTGAGGGTAGAGACTGGGTATCTGCCTCTCCCAGCCTCTCACACAGACCCAGCCTTGGGGTGGATGCATTTTACATGCTTAATAATTTAGCTTGAAACCTGGATTGACACTGAAAATAAATTAGAAGGTGAGTCAATGGCTTTTGAAAAGGATTCAGCATAGGATTTCTTTGAAAAAGAAAAGGACACATATGTAAGTTGTGGTTTTATTAACATTACTGTATCTTATGAGAAGTCCTGTTTCAGAAGATTTATGTAAGAAAGCAATGTTTGCTTCTTTTACCTTAATAAGCAGGATCTCGCTGAACCCTTTGGATACATTTCATTCTTCTAGGGCTCCCATGAGTTGGTTTCCTGTGAATGTAGACTATTGTACAAGGTCAGTGTCCCAGGGGGCTAGAATCATCTAGGGATTTAAGAGATGGGAGATTTCAGCCTCACCTCCCCCCACCACTACAGAAGGGGATTAGATGAAAACAGCTGGGCCAGGTGGACTTTGTGGTTTGTTCTGGTGTTTAACTTTCATGAGCTGGTACGTTCTCCCAGTTTAATTACTGACTGAGTAGTGTTTGGGTGATGATAAAACTACTTGCCTTTGTTTAAAAAATCCTTAAAGAATGTAAAGAAAATGTGCCTTTAAAAAAAGCTAATAGGCCCTCTAGTTCAACCCAATCATTTTATGTAGCAAGAAACTGATTCTCAGAGAGGTGAAGCAAATGCCCCAGGTCACACATCTAGTTCTTGGAAGAGATGCAAGTAGAACAAAAATGGGTACAGCTTATGCTTGCAGCTTTGATACAGAGCCAAGCTAGCATGGGCTCAGGGCTGCAGAAACTGCAAGTGAAATTGCAGTCTCTCCATTGCTCAGCAGGGGGTTAATCTGTTTTCTATTTGGTTCTTTACATTTTTTCATATTCCTAGGGGCATTGTACATTTCTGTTGTGCCCAATTAAAAGGGTCCTGGTTTCACTTTCCTACCAATTCCTCTGTCCTTGGTGGCCAAGAGTCCAGTCATTGTCATATAACTTGTTTGACCTGTAATTCCTACTAAGAAGCAGGAACCGTTACTTCCAAGAAACTGCAACCGGCTTGCCCATGTTAACAAACTTATTCTAAAATTTGTATGAGGTAAGGAGGGAAGGCTGTGGGATGGAGTAATTGGGGTCCTAGAAAAGGCAAAGAGGACATATTACCTCAATGGCTTGGACACTCCCCATTGGCCTAATATCATAATTGAAAAAAGGGATTTTCAACAGCCATGTTACCAAGGTCACACTGCATGTACACTAATGAAAAGATCAGATTCATTGAATTCTGTATTGGATAAGACTATACCTAACTTTTCAGGAAACCCTTAGGCACACCACAAATTTCTTTATTTGTTAATCAGATAACTGAAAAACTAACATATACCCGTATTATCAGTCAGTTTTTGCTTGAGGCAAAGAAGAGGAGGAAGAGGTTGTTTTGAAGAAAGAGCAGCCCTAGAGGGTTGTCACCATATAGGGCACTGAGAAGGCAAGGGAATATTTAAGGACCCAGGACATTCTGGTGAGAAAGAGGTAGGAAAGGTAACCAGAGATTGGGAATCAACGCCAAATTTGCTTTTTAAGCCATTCTGCCATAATCCTAGGAGCTGAACTGCTCTCTCTCCTAAAGGTCATTAAAAATTTCTCCTGCTGCCTTGAGCATATTGGCCGTATTTCGGCAAACTGCTAGGATGCAAATGGGATGCAAGTGGGATGCAATCAGTGGATACTGTAGATCGAACTCTCTCCAGCTGTCATAGGGATGCTGGCTAATAGTTTGGAGTTGCAAGTCATTTCCTAAGAGCTCATATGATAGACCCTGGCTTATCCCACACTTCCACCAAAGCATGTCTGAAGATAGTGAACCCGGATGCCGGATAGGTGGGTATGAGAATGTAGCCAGATATATCAGTTAGGAGTCTCAAATGTCTTTAAATTGATATGTATGCTTTATAAGGCAACATCTGCATTCCTCTTTATACTTTTACATATAAATATTTAATGTATCATTTTCATAATATTTTCCTCACAAATCTTTGAGAAAAATGCAAATACATCAGGAGTATGGGTCACATCATAACTGTGGCTTTTTGTGTCTGCTGGTACACTACCATGTTCCCTGGGAGACTTAGACCCCAGTTTGAGGAAAGTGGTGTGGAGGGGCATAATTTTGATGGTGCCTTTATGGGTGCAAATGTCATACTCACAACTTCCATGCACATATACTGCTTTACCCCTGGGTCCAAGATGTGTGTGGCACTAGGGAAATCCAGTGAAGAGAGGTGTGGGGGGGCGGCATTCAGGCGGGCTTGCAGTATCCCATGCCTTACACCCCAACATTATCAATGACCTGTTACAACCCATCTGGATCCCAAGCAACAATTACAGGTCATATTATCATGAGTGTGGATGCATCCATGCATGTTCCCAAGAGGAAGTGCTTCAAAGTTGGTGCTGGGCTAAATACTGCGCAGTAGCAGTTCAAAGTCTGGGATGGGTTTGAAAACTTACCAGCTGTGTGACCTCAGGCTAGGGACTTAACCTCTCTAGGTTTTAGTTTTTTCCTCTGAGAGGTAGATATGATCACAGTATCTCTCTCAAAGGACTGTTAGGAAGATAAAATGAGATCATGCATGTAAAATTCTTTATTTTTATTTATTTATTAGAGAGAAAGAGAGAAACATTGATTTGTTGTTCCACTTATTTATGCATTTATTAGTTGATTCTTGTATGTGTCCTGACCGGAGATTGAACCTGCAACCTTGTGTATTGGGATGACGCAGTAACCAACTGAGCTACTTGGCCAGGGCATGTAAAGTTCTTAACACAGTGCCTAACATATGGCAAGTGCTCACACACAGTTGGTTTTACTTATTTCAGGGTAGGGATAAACTTTTCTGTGTTGTGGAAGGCTCCCAACATAGTACAAATGCATATTCCTTTTAGCCAAAGCTATGAAAATAAGAATGAGGAATCAGCACTGGGAGGGAAACATAGACACCATGATAAGAGGGCAGGGAAGCTAAAACTGAGCTCATTCCTAAGTGGTATGTCCACAACCTGTAGGTGGAAATGTCAGTGTGGGCACTGGAGCACATCCCCATGATGCTGGGAATGTGGCAAGCACCCAAAGACTGGATATATGGGTGTGTGGGCATGGGTGGGAAGGAGTAGCTAGATATACTGAAGTTAAATAAGCAGTTCTGTTCCTGTGTAGAGGTGGGCTTCCATAATTTCCACTTAACAGTGGCTTCCAGGAGGATAAGGCATTAGAACCAAGAGACCCACCTGGAGTCCGGGACATTTTGCCAGGGCCCAGGACTGAACCCTCAGAGGTCATTTCTTTGCACTCCATGGAGGACCTCCTTCTTCTCACACACAGTCTGGCTTCCAGCCTACAGGATGGGGAATGGGATGCAGTTATTAATCCCATCCCAGCGGCTGCTTGGAGGAATTAAAGCCTAAGACATAACTTCATTCCCCTTCCCCATACTGGCAGCTGATCCCCACCCCCCAGCCCTTCGTGCCCCTTTGGCAGGAAAAGTTCTGGCTGAGGCAGGTCCTTTCAATTCATTGCTGATGAAATTGCCTATCATTCCTAGTGCCTTGACAACAACTTGAGAAAATGTGACTGTGCCAGCACCACAGGCATCCTGAGCCCATTCCAAAAGCATGGACCCATTGCCCTTTATTGGTGAAATCAGAAAGGCATGCATCAGGCTCTGGGGGCTGATGTCTGGTATGGGATGGCCAGGGAACATCCGCTTCAGGCTCTGGCTCAGATCAAAGATGGCATGTGGAAGATGCTGGTAGAAAAATGTCCTCCCTCAGTGTTCCTGGCTACTGCAGATCATTACTCTGGGTCCACAGAAAAAGAGACCACCGGTCAGCTACCTCAGGAGAGTTTCTATGGTTTTGTGAAAGTTATTGGTAAAATACAGCTGAGTCGGCAGAATGCTGAATGATAGAACCAACTCCTTATCCTTTGATAGGAGGTAGCAGCCTGCCTGGACTTGTCCAACTGCATCGCTCTGGATTAACCATTCCCAGAGGAGAAAGGGCCCAGAGAAGGTACAAAGGCCTGGGAGGGTTCTCTCATGACCATTATCTCAATTCAACACTCATTCATTCAGTAAATATGTATTGAAGACCTACTATGTGCTGGGTTCTGTATGGGTATGTACCCAGGTATAGAACCAAATACACATGCTTTCTGACTGTCGTGAGCTACCAGTGTATTGCAGGGACAAAGGGGGCCCAAGTGTCTGGACTGTCCAGTTGGGTCATATTGAAAAGCAGCAGGCCTCACTGTATACTGGTACTGCCTTTCACTTGAGCCGGACAGGATACCTAGCAGGTAGCTCCCAGAAGAGCTCTGCCACCAAGGCTAAGCCTGTCACTCCTGGTGGCTTCCTGCATGCAGAATGGAGCTCTGATTTGGTGTTGGGGAACATACGGAGTAGCCTAGCCTGACTACACTGTCTCTTACTCCTCTGTGTTTTTATTCCTAACTGCTTTAGCCACAACTTCTGCAGACATGAAAAAAATTCTGTGCTCAATCTTTGGGAAGGAATGACTAATCAGGGCCACTATCCATGGTACCAGGTTGTATATTATGTGCACCAGGCCAATGAGGCTAGCAGGGCTAAGTGGAGCTCAAATGACCAACCCATGTGCCTGCAGAGCCAGTATCACCCAGAAGGTGTTTTCCTTTTTCCTAATGCATCATTTGGAGTAGCAGCATGCAGCAGGGAGAAACCTTTTCTGGTTGGCACAAATGTATCTCATAGGCTAGGAGGGACCTGAGATTACCAAAAAGAAATAAAAGAACTGAGAAACAAAATAATTTCTCACCATTAAGTTACTTGCTGAAAAGCTGAAGAGGTCAGCCCTGCCTAGGGTCCTGTTGCTTCTCTCTTATCCACCCAATAAATTGCCAGCAGCTGTTGCAAGGGATTTGTTAACCTAAACCATAAGGCAGTTGGGCTATACTCTGAGGTGACAGGGCACTATTCAAAGGGAGAGGCCCCGTGTCCCAATTCCATCCTGAGAGCTGGCCTAAAACCCTGTCTCCTGTCTCCCAGGCCATCCAGTGCATTAGGCACAGAGCACATTCTGCCTTCACTCCACCCCTACCCCCTTTAGCTCTGAGGTCACAGCCATGGTGGCCAGGAGAGCCAGGGGAAAGAGAAAGAAGTAGATAGTAGACAACTCCTGTGACCAACAAGAGGCTTCTAAGAGGAGCAGAGGGGAAGTGGAAGGAGCAGCATCCTTAGCTGTCATCACCCACCGGATCCCAGGTAGACTGAGGAGAGAAACGCAGGGCAAACCCTCAGAGTGCTGTTGCCAACCAACAATTCAAGGATACAAGAACACCCACAAAGAGGCACCACCAAGGCTTATTGGGATAGTAAGATGAATAGATTTAATCATTCTTGTTTGAAAAACAAGACATAAATTAGTATATATAATTTATATTTTATGTAGTATATATACTATATACAGACATTACAAAATGTATCCTCTCCATGAGGTGGAGGGAGAGGTGAAGGATGGTGGTAGAATGATACAAGCAGTGCCTGAGTGGCAAAGGTGCAGGATTAAGAAGTTGGGAGGAGAGGAAGACCATCTCAGCACTCACGCTTGCAATGGTCAAGGGGGAAACGGTTCCCCACTGGCTGCATCTGTGGCCCATTCAACAACTTGGTCCTGTGGGAGGAGAGGCAAGGAAGGGGGAGGCTGGCTTCTACAGAAGGAGGTCCTGTAATCCTTGTTGGGACGAATCACCACTGGGGGGGGCACTTTATTGCACTAGGGGATACCAAGGATAGGTGGGGATTAAGCACAGTGTACATCTTTATAAAACTCATGTAAGAATGGGAAATTTCACATGGGTGTCTCATGTAATGATGATGAGAGGCAGACACAGGGCATGAGCATGTGGGAAATGGGGAGGTATGAAGAGGTGGATGAGAAGCAATCTATACAGAAGAACATTGGCTTTCTTTGTTCCCTACAATGGGGCAATCGGTAGGGACTCCGTGTCTTCACTCCCAGGAAGGTCGTAGGGGGGTGGTGACGGCAGCAGTAGATGTGTGTCAAGGAAGATGCTAAACAGTGTGAATTCCCTTCCAGATGACTCCAGGGGCGGGGAGAGAGAGAGAGAGAGAGAGGTGCAGGACTGCACTTGGTAAGGCGCTCAGCTTCTTTTCTTAGAGAGACAAATCCACAGGGTCAATACACAGCCAAAAGCATATACTCAGGATTAACATATCACGCTAGCTTCCAGCAGTTTAAGATATAGTCATCAACACCCCCCATCCCCAAACCCCTTCCCCCCTCCCCCCACCCCCCATCCCCAATCTGTAGCTAAGTCGACTCCTAAGGACAGTCTGGTACAGATGTTAAGAGAGGAGCCACATGCCTGCAGCCACAGCCCCTGTGCTATGCTGGGCCAGGTGGTCTCTGAGGCCTGTGCTAGGTCTCCCCAGGGCAGACACTTTCACCAGATACCTTAACTAGAATGAGTGGAGTGATCCCAGATGCTTGCTCCCTAGTGAACTGAGCTGCCCTGCCCATCAGTGAGGGACAGGGCACTTTGAGGATGGCTGGTGTGGAGCTACTAGGCCTGGGGGGGCAAGGGCTCCCAAGTCTGCCAGCTTGTTGGGCTGGCTGCAAACAGCCCTGTGTGGCTGTTTTCTGCAGGACTACCACCAGGGCATGAAGCCCTCTGGGGTGGCTTCTGCCAAGTGAGTGTGAGCCCAGGGTAGATGGGCATATCTGGACAGAGTACCCTTTCCTCTCCACTTGGCATTGTGATCTGCTGCTATTGCCACTGCTCCCTGGAGGGGAACAGATATCTGAACAAGCTCAAGGCCATCTGGCTGGCCTGCTTCAGGCCCTGGCTCCCTCATGCCAAAAATGGAGCAAGAAGTGAGCCTGATGTCAGCTCCCAGCCCCAGAGAAGAGAGAAAATACAGCTCTGCAGAGGGCATAGTGATGAAGGGCCTTAGCCCTCACAGTGACACGAAGAGGCCAGGGAAGGAGTAAGGATACACAGGGCAGCAGCAGGCTGAAGACTTCAAGGATAGCCTCAATGCAGAGGTTTTGCTCCCTGGACACTGAGAGCTCTTAGCCCCTTACAGGCTCAGCAGACACATACACTCACCACAGGATGCAAGGACCACAAAGCTTAAACCTGGTGCTAAGACTAGGGGAGGGGAGGGGCCTGGGCAGATGCCCTACTTAATAAGGGTTTTTAAGGAGTGGGTGAATGTGCTCATAACAGTCGCTGAAGTTGGGGATCCTGGTGGGTGCCCCGTGGCCATCCCTATAGCTGTTGCTGCCTGCTGCTGCTGCTGCTGCTGCTGCTGCTGCTGCTGCTGCTTAAGATTCCGGGCAGTGGACTCCTCAGCAGCACGCAGCAGGAAGGTGTAGTTCCTCACCACCTCTTCTACCTTGGCCAACAGCTCTTGGCGCTGTGCCTCAGAGCGCACAATGAACACTAGCCGCACAAAGGTCTCAATGAGGCTGCTCAGCACCTGGAAGCTGCCTGTGATAGCTGCCAGCATGTGAGTTGGGCTTTTGTCCACATTGGCCACTCTGCGGCAGGAAGCCCGGAGCTCCTTGAACTTGAGAGCCAGCTCGAGCTTGTACTCAGATATCTGGGAGACATAGGGCTTGGGGGCGCGGGCCTCAGGGCTGGACACACACTGCTGCAGGACTGTCAGCAGCTCATTTGTGTCCAGCCGGGCAGCCAGGAAGCCATCAGGTAGGCCATATGCATGGGCCCGCAGGGCATTGATCTTGGCCAGGCTCCCCTCGAAGGTGGATACCCGAAGGTCAATCTCCTGGGTGCGGGAGGCCTCAGGGCTGCTGCTGCTGCAAGTAGTGGCATCTAGCACCTGGAGGGTCCTGCTCACTACAGGTACCACCTTCTCATCCAGCTTCATGCCAGGCAGGATCTTCATGGGGATGGAATAGGAGAGCTCATCCTTGCCATCGCTGACATCATCTGCCATGTCGCATTTGCGGTAGTAGAAGCAGTAACGGATAGAGCAGCACTTGCTGCTTTCACTGTCCTCATCCAACTCGGTGGGCTTCTGGTACACCTCTTCTGGCAGTGAGAATACAGACATCTGTCTGGGGCCTTTGGTCTCAGGGGCAACTTGGACATATGAAGGGTCTTCCAGGGTTGGTGACTCCAGACGCTTGCTTTTCAGACCCAAGCCAAGGGGGAGGCCTGCCTCTACTTCCTTGGCCTCCCTGGGTAGCATGCCCAGGGGTGGGTGTGGATAGACATCTAAGGTCAGTGAGGCCCTGTCACCCTGGTCCAGCTCACTGATACTGTAGTGGCGCATCAGTTTCCTGTAGTTGGGAGCTCCCAGACACTCGCCCCCCGAGGCACATGTGGTCAGGCACGAAACACCACTTTCAGGATCTGATCGGCACTCCCGGGATTCCAGGCTGGTGGAACGGATGCGCTGGATATTGGTGGGACTGCTGAGGCTCATGTCTGGGCCTGCCTCTGGCTGCCTCTGGGTAGGCAGGACCTTGTCCTTCTCCTTCCCTTGGAGGCCAGGCAGTGGTATCTGGGACACCTGTGGCCAACCCCCCCGGCACACACGCTTGCAATCACAACTACGTCTTTGCTCACGGGACATGCCAGGCCCCTGCTGCAAGGGACTGCTGCGTAGCTGGCAGCTGCAGCGGCCTGGGGCTGGGGGTTGCAGGTACTCAGTGCCCGGCAGCTCCCCCTGGCCTGGTGGCTTTAGAAGTTCCTCAAGGAACTCCAGCTCATACTGCTTTACCTTTTGCAGCTGGGCCTGCCGCTCATCAGTCTCCTTCTTTTGGCGGGTTGGGAAGGTGGCAGAAAATAAATTGCGTAGCCGGAAAGGGCCTCGAGATGATTTGGGCTTTGTGGGGCCTTCAGAGGTCATTTGGGCTCCATCCAGGGTCATCTCAACCTTCCTAGAGGGCATGGTGCTCACCTGACAGCTGGTGACTTGGGGCCTCAGTGGGCTCTGACCTCGAGGGTGGCAGCTGGGGCTCTGGTCTTGGGACTGGCTGATGTGGCTGTGGCCTTGTGGTTGAAAGCTGGGGCTGTGGCCTCGTGACTGGCAGCTAGGGCTCTGCAGAGCCATGGGGTAGCCAGCTCGGGAAACCAGGCTGGGCTCCTCAAGCTGGCTGCTTTGGGGTGTCCTCTCCAGCTGCCCCTTCTCCCCTTGGCCAGAGCCTGTGCCCTGCTTGTGCACCAAAGGCTTAGCACTGTCTAGCCCACCTTTGCCTGCCACTTCACCTGTAGCTTGCTTGCTCACTGACTCTCGATTAGCTCTTGAAAGATAGCTTTTGGGAGGGAAACTTTGAATAGGCAGCCTGTTCTCTTGTGGGGAAAGATGTAGGCCGTCAGCCTGGCTGCCTGTGGGTGTTCTGGGGCTGGAAGAGATCTGCGGGTTCAGCTGCTGCTGGGAATTCCATGAGGTCTCTGGAGCACTAGGACTCATTTTGAGTTTAAGATTCTTATTGGCACTGCTGCTCATTGTGCTGAGCTCCAGCCTTTCCACACTGACCTCAGGCCTCCCCATGCTGGCCTCCAGCCTTCTTTCCCCACTGCTGGAGGGGTTGCCCAAGGCCTTGCCAGGGGCAGGTAGACTCTTACTGTGAACTACCTGCTGTAGGGCAGCTGAGATGATAGCTGGGGTCACACTGCCCTTTGGGTCCAGGATAAGCTTGGGGCTCAACCTGACCTCCTTTGGCAGGTTCTCCCTTAGCTCAGAGACCTGCTCTTCACTGAAGGATGGAGTGGCTGCCCTCAGTGACATCTCTAGGCCTGTCCTAGTGTGCCCAGCCCCTTTGTCCTCAGGAACTGGGGACAGCAGGCTCAGATTCTTTTGCTCACTAAGCTGTGGGGACAGTGCTGGGTGCACTGCCAGGGTGTATGTTCGCTCTCGCTGTGACTGGGCCTCTGACTGGGGCAGCTTCCTCCGAGCACCAGTGGGGCCAGGACTCTGGCCTGTGACAGCTGGCTGGAGGGATGGGTTGGGATCTGGGTGCCCAAGAGAGTAAGGGGCTGTGAGAACAGCCTGGGCTGCACAGCTCTGGATCCGGAAAGGCAGGTCTTTGCGGGCCAGGAGACTGTCTTTGTTGAGGTGCTGCGCCAGGAAGTAGGTGGTGTTCTGATGCTTCATGGCAGACATCATCTCTGACATGTCTGTGAGCTCTGAAGAGTTGGTTTCATGGCCTGAGTCCAGCGATGATTCAGGGGTGATTGTGGCCAGCACAATCAGACCTGGAGGAACAGGGACAGGGCCTGCTGCACTTAACTGAGATAAAGTCCTTTCCCAAGCATATGTAGAGAGTTTATGGGGGTCAAGATTAGCCAGCAGTACTGCAAGCTGGGGAAAATCAGTCAGACCTGGGGGGACTGCAGGGCTGAGGATGGGAGAACTGAGGGGAGGGGTCAAGAAGCAAGCTAGGGAGAGGTTATGAGAGGCTGGAATCCAGAAGAGAACAAAAGAGGCATAGAGAAGATCTGGGCAGTTTCATGGCAAATTAACATGCAAAACAACATGCTAACCATCACTATTTTTAGCTTCTAAAACTAGGAAATATTTTTCTGACATTTTTGTTCATTTTCCTGAAAAGAAAGGGCTGACAAAGAGATGTCCCTCTCTATCTGGCCCTCCTCATCTGGCTAGGCCTTTCTACAGTCCTTGTAGCTAAGGCCATTTAGCTGAGCTTTTCTTCCCTCTGGCTTACCACAAGGGCCCCTAGCCTGGGAGCAAGTAGTGCTTAGAGCTCCAGACTCTAAGCAAAGAGAAATGCCAGCTGCGGGGGCCCAACACATAGAGGCTGCCTGACAGCAAGGATGTCCTAAATACAGAAAAGGCAGGATTTGGTACTCTCTGATCAGGCAGGCTCCTACTAACTCCAACTTCTTCACCCTCTCTGTCAACACTTTCTCCCACCTCATGTGCTTCTTCATATGCCTTACTCCTCCCTATTCCTTTTCTATTGCTGTATCACTCACTGACTACTTATTTTTATGGTGTATGTTTATGGAGGTATGTATGTATGTATGTATGACTATGGGTACATGTCTGACCATGTGTGTTTGTTTACAAGGTGGATATATGTGTAGAACAGAGAATAGCATGCATGTTGTATGATTTTCCCAGCAAATAATAATCAATAAAAATAGCTACCACTTACTGAGTCCTTCCTATGTGCTAGTCAGTGCTTAAGTGTTTTGCCTGAATGAACTCATTTAAACCTCAAAACAACTCTATGAGACATTACTATTGTTATCAAACCCATTTAAGATGACAAAAGTGAGGCTCAGAGAGGGTAAGTGCTTTGCCAGGGCCACACTGAAAGAGAGTGAAGCCAGAACTTGGGTGCATCTGGTTGAAAGCCCATTCTCTAGGCAGAACAAAGACCTCTATTTTGAGCAATGAAAACTCCCGGCTCCCCTGGTCCCAGGTTACTAGGTGGTTACTAGGTTGTTTTATTTTTCTTCCAGTCATGTGCATGTGGGTGTTCTTTGCCTGTCTTCTATATCTCTCACAGTTTTGCTTTGATCCTCCAATCTGCCCTGGCTCTGTAGCTGTCACATCCCCAATCCCTGGGGTCCATCTGCAATACATTTCTAGAAATAGAATGGCGAGAGTCAGAGCTTTAGCTGGAGCTGAGCAGTAGACCCCTGCCATAGCACCATTGTTCCTAACACTATCTGAACCACCTCTGGCCCATCTGCTGCCCTGACACAATACAGTGACTTTGATATCTGCTTGGGAAAAAACAATGTCAGCTGCTGGTCCTGCATGGAAGGAGTGGCAAGAGGGAGAAGGAATGGGCTGTTACCTGCAGTCTGTGGGCTTGGGGGGTGTGGTCCATCCTCTGAGGCTGCCAGGGCTTCTAGAGCCTGCAGAGTGGACACAAGGGCATCATCTAGCTCCTGGGCATGATCTCTGACGGTCCGGGTCTGCATGCTGTCAATCAATGTCACCGGAATCTCATCATATAGGAGCCCACGCAGATGGCGTCCTTGTTCTTGGGTCTGGACAGCCCGGCGCTTGGATTCATCCTCATCAGAACTGTTGTCTCGGAAACCAGGAGGTGGGGCAGCAATGGCAGGTAACAGTGAAGTGCTCTCATCTTCCTCCTCTTCCTCCTCCTCACTCCCGGGGGGTGGGAGGGACATCAAGTCTACTATATTGTCACGAGAAGAACTGGGCCTCCCACCTTTGCGAGGACCCAGATGCTCCTGGAGTTTGGTTTTGCAAGAGTCACAGTAGAAATTCAGGGCTTCAGCCCCAAGGGAATTGTCTAAGGTATAAGACCGGGTCCTGCTGGCACAAGGCTCATGGTCCAGGCTGGCTGCATCGAAGTCATCGGGGACCACACTGTGACCTTGACCAGAGCTTTTCAACGTAGGGTCAGATTTGGTCCGGGGCCTGGGCTCCTCAAAGAAGATTAAATTCTCGTTGACATCCATCCGGCTTTCCTGCTCCTTTCTTTGTTCCCGCATGTGGAGGTAGCAAAAGCTGACAAGCTCAGAGTCGGCAGGTGGGGGTGTGCAGTGGCTTGACTTCCTGGGGCTGGTGCCCATGCTGCCCACATAACTACTCTCCTTTTTCCCCAGGTGGCCCCCAGTGACAGGGCGGTGGGCGCTGTGCATGTAATCTAAACCCAGAAAGAGAATCAACAGATGAGCCCTAGTACTGCAGACTGGCTGAGCTCTCTTGTGGTCTCTGGACTGGGTCTCTGATGCACAGTTGGGTGGTAAGTACCAACACAGTTTTAAGTGGCTGCTAGGAATTGGGGGAAGGGGAGTCAATTGCCCATGTTGCTACTGATCCTGAAAGTAGAGTGAGTAGAACAGAATGGCCTGAGCTGCTAATAGCCCCATCACCTCTGAAACTTGAAAAGGCATGGGGTGAGGTGGGGTAGGAGTAAACACCTTGGTATCTGGGCACAAGTGGACTCTTACATGGATAGGTCTGCTCTGAGAATCAGCTATAAGTATGCTTAAAATAAGTGGTATTTGTTTTATGTCATTTTTGGAACTGTCCTTGCCCCCACCCTTTTCAGAGCCTTTCCAACCCCCCAGTGGTCTGTCACTCTTGTGTTATGTTAGATCTCTTCTAGCAGAAGGAAATAAATCTGACAAATTACTACTGCTTTAGTGGGCAAGTGTAAAATAGGCTGTGTATGTACAATGCTTGAGAATTTACCCTTCAAAGAGGACTGTGAATGGAGGGACCTAAAAGAATAGAGCTCTAGTAGTAAAATTCTGGGCATTTGAACATGTAAAGCATGTAGGAAGCATGCTGGGATGTGCATATATGGGGGGAGAGGGTGGGAGGAACATTGTTATAATTCTTCAAATCTCATTATTGCTCTGTATTCATGTAGGGCCAGCTTATCTGCTACACATACATGTTGGAAAATGTTCTGGCCAACAGCTTTTAATGATGGTATGTCTGTGCCTCTAAGGAGTTTCTGTATCAAATGCTTCTTCTCTGAATGGTGTCCCTCTCTTAGTCTGTTTTGAGAGCCCCTCCCCACATTATCTGTGAGAATATACTCAGACAATGCCAAATCACTTTACTATCTGACAGGTGACAAATAAGCACTAATTTAAACTAAGGTCATCAGATATAATCCCATTTAATCCTCACAAAAATCCAGTGAGGTAGGTTCTATCATTATCCCCATTTTACAGAGGAAACTGATCCAGTTGATTATGTGATTTATCCAAGGTCAAATGAGTCATAAATAACTGTCTAGATTTGAGCCCAGGTCTGAAGGACCACAAAGCCCATGTTTTAAACTACTACCATATAGTTCATCATGGTGGTCAAAGTGTTGGGAAACAAAACTTCAAAATACCTTTCAAATTCCAGTTTGACAGGGTCAAGGTGTCAGTGTTGGCTTGTCACTAGAGCTTACAGCCACCACAAAAGCATAATGCTGGCACTTAAAAATAGAGCACAATCCAACAGCAATAGTAGGAGATTTTGATACCCCACTTTCAATAATGGATAGAACAACTAGGCAGAAGATGAACAAAGAAATAGAGAACTTGAACAACACTATAAACCAAAAAAAATTTATAGAACATACCACCTAACAGCAGCAGAATATACCTTCTTTTCAAGTGCACCCAGAATCTTCTCCAAGATAGACCACATGATAGATCTTTTGTTATATCATAAAATAAGCCTCAATATATTTAAAAATGAATGAAATCATACCAAGTATGTTTTTTGAGCAGAACAGAATTAAATTAGGAAGCAATAATTTGGGACAAGCAATTTGGGACATTCACATTCATATGGAAATTAAACATTGCTAATGAACTGATGAATCAAGGAAGAAATCACAAGGGAAGTGGGAAAATATATTGAGATGAAGGAAAATGAAGATATGACATACCAAAACTTATGGGATCTTGCTAAATTAGTGCTTACAGATAAATTTATAACTCTAAATGCCTACATTATAAAATAGAAAGATTTCACATCAGAAACCTAAACTCTACCTTAAGAGACTTGAAAAAGGAGAGCCAACTAACTCCAAAGCAAAAAGAAGGAAAGAAATAGTAATGTATAGAGTATGAGAAAATCAATGAGTCTAAAAGTTGGTGTAGATGAGTGGATCAAAAAACTGTGGTGCATTTACACAGTAGAATGCTATGCAGCACAAGGAAAGAAGGAACTCATACCTTTTGCAACTGCATATATAGAACTGGAGAATATTATGCTAAGTGAAATAAGCCAGTCAGTGAAAGAAAAATACCATATGGTCTCACTTGTAAGAAGACTCTAATGAACAAAATAAACAAACAAAACAGAACCAGAGACATGGAAACATGGATCAGACTGACAGTGGTCACAGGGGAAGGGTGACAGGGATAATGATGGAAAGAAGGGGAATAGTCAAAGAACATGTATGAATGACCCATGGACATGGACAACAGTGTGGGAATTGACTGTGGGAGTGGAGGGTGGGATGGAGAGAGGGCAAAGGGTGAAAAATTGGGACAACTGTAATAAAATAACAATAAATAAATAAATAAATGTTGGTGTTTTGAAGAGATCAATAAAATTGACACACATTTAGCTGTACAGACCAAGCAAAAAAAAAAAAAGAAAAAAAGAGAGAGAGCATTCAAATTAGTAAAATCAGAAATGAGAAAAGGGCCATTGCTACTGATTCTACAGATACAGAATTGATTATAAGGAAAAATAATAAATAAGTTTATGCCCCAAATTAGATAACCTAGATGAAATTAACAAATTTCTAGACATACATAGACTATCAAAACTGACACAAGAAGATAGAAAATCTGAACAGGCCAATAACAGGAAAAGAAATTGAATTAGTAATTATGCTCCCACCATGCAAAAAAATAAAGGTCAGATCCAGATGGCTTTACTGGTAGGTTTTTCCAAATGGTCAAAGAAGCATTTATACTAAACCCTTCCAAAAAATAGAAGAGGAGGAAACACTTCTCAACTCATTCTATGAGGCTAATATTACCCAGATACTAAAACCAGACAAGAATTATCACAAGAAAATTATAAATCTATATTTATTATAAATATAGATGCAAAAGCTCAACAAAATGCTAGATATCTGGATCCAGCAACATATAAAAAGAATTATATACCATAACTAAATGTGATTTATTGCAGGAGTGCAACATTGGTTTAGCATCCACAAATCAATTAAGGTAACATACCATGTTAATAAACTACAGGACAAAACCATACAATCATCTCAGTGGACGCAGAAAAATCATTAGACAAAACTGACCACTATCTCATGACAAAACTCAACAAGCTAGAAATAAAAGCGAACTTCCTCAGTATGGTAAAAGGTTATGTATGAAAAACCCATAGCTAATATCAATCATACTTGATGATGAAAGACTGAAAGCTTCCCCCCCCCGAAATCAGAAAAAAAGTCCAGATTTTGTGTTTACACTACTTCTATTCAACATTGTACTAAAAGCCAGGAGTATTAGAGAGTACATGAAATATAAGACATCCAAAATATAAGGAAGAAAGAAAAGTATCTCTATTTCCAGATGGCACAATCTTGTACATAAAAAAAATCTGAAGCAATTCACAAATAATAAAGTATTAGAAATAAACAAGCTCAGCAAGGTTGCAGGATAAAAGTTTAATATACAAAAATCAATTGTATTTTTATACACTAGCAATGAACAATCTGTTAATGAAATGAGGAAGCAATTCTACTTATAATAGCACCAAAAAAAGAAAAAAAAATTAGCCACACATTAAAAATTTGTGAAAGAAATTTTAAAAGATTTAAATAAATGGAAAGACATTCTATGTTCATGAATTGGAAAACTTAATACTGTTAAGTTGGCAATATTTCCCAAACCGATCTCCAGATTCAACACAGTCCCTATCAGAATCCCAGCTGACTGTAGAAATTGACAAGCTAATTCAAAAATTCATATGGAATCACAAGGGAAGCAGAATAACCAAAACAAACTTTAAAAAGAACAAATTAGAAGGATTCACATTTCCCTATTTCAAAGCTTACTACAAAGCAATAGTAATCAAGATAATGTGGTACTTGTGTAAGGGTAGACATACAAATAAGTGGAATAGAATTGAAAGCTCAGAAAGAAATCTGTAGGTTATGCTCAAATAGCTTAATTTAAAAATTGGCAAAGGGTTAGAATAGATATGTCTCCAAAAAGGATAAACAAATAGCCAGTAAGCACATGAAAAATTCTCAAAATCATCAGCCATGATGCAAATCAAAATAACGAGATACACTTCACACCCACTACAATGGATGTAATAAAAAAAGACAGGCAATATTAAGAGTTGGTGAAGTTATGGTAAAATTGTACCCTTCAACATTGCTAAAGAGAGTATAAAATGATGCAGTCATTCTGGAAAGCAGTTTGGCAGTTTCTTAAAGTTAAACACAGAGTTACAATCTGACTAGCAATATTAATCCACTCCTAGGTATATACCAACAAGAAATGAAAACATATGTCCCTACATAAACTTGTACATAAATGTTTATTACATTATTATTAAGAATAGCCAAAAGGTAGAAAAAACCCAAGTGTCTATCAGCTGATGAATGGATAAACACAATATGGTCTATCTATACAATGGAATATTATTTGGCCATTAAAAGAACCGAAGGACTGATATATGCTAAAACATAAATGACCCTTGAAAACATTATGCTTAAGTGAAAAAAGCAAGCCACAAAAAGAAAATATATTGTACAACTCCATTTATTTACAATGTCCAGAAAAGGCAAAGCTATAGAGACAGAAAACTGATAAGTGGTTGCTTAGGCCTGGGTGTGATTAGGAGGGGAATAGGGAATGAGTATTAATGGGTACGGGGTTTGTCTTAGGAGGGGCAAAAATATCCTAAAATTAAATTGTGGCAATGATTGTACAACCCTGTGAATATATTAAATACACTTAAAAATATTGAGTTGTGAACTTTTTAAATGGGTGAGTTTTATGGCTTGGAAATTATATCTAAATAAAGCTGTTTGATAAAAAGAAGTAAGCACTGAACACATGATCAACTTCCAATCATTGTAAAAAAGAACAAAAGTGTGTTTTGCACTAGAAAGGACTTTATCTCACATGATCCTGTCAATCTCTCATAAGGTAAGTTCTATTATTATCCTTAGTGTATAGATGAGGAAACTGAGACTCAGCCTATGGAACTTGCTCATGATCACACAGCTAAGATACAGCAGAGCAGGGACTTTAACCCAAGTCTCTCTTTGGATCCCAAGCCCTTGCTGTTTTCAATAGACCATGTTGCCCCTTTAAATATAGTCAATGTAACTACATTGAGTGGGTTCAATTTAGGCCTTAGTGGCTGTATCTAAGGAACTCTGGAGCAGCTGGGGAAATAGTATGTAATGACCCTCTGTGACTTAGAGAAGAAGTGCTCCAGAGCAGCACTGAGTCAGGAACTCAAAGTGTCAGTTCAGGTGGTCTCTACCCTCAGGTATTGTTAACAAGTCCTGGCAATGAACCAGGAGCTAATTAACTATGAGATAGCTTAACAATCTCAATTGGCTGCTATCAGAGGTGGCTCTCAGGGGTATGTCTAGAAAAGAGGTAGTATCTCCTGTAAGACAATGTCTGGAGGTCTAAGAGTGGCTTCTCTCCCTGCAAAATGGAATCATCTCTCAATACCAGGCTGTCAAGGCCAGGTGATGCACAGCCCACCACTTGGTGCTATGATTTCCAGATCTGAGGAGTAGCAAGGGGCTGTGCAGAGGAGAAAACGTCCCTGAAGAAGCCTAAATCTCCCTCACACACATGATTAGAAATGCCAGTAAAGCCAAGTGTGTGTGGCTGATGTCTGGAACAGTATGTCTCCCAGATTGCAAATCTGCTGTAAATTGCTCATCAGTATCTCCCAAGGGCATACCCTAGTCTACCCCTCTGTACTCTCCCACTCAGAAGACTGACTTTTAAAAAGGCTTCCAAACAGCAAGACGGTGATCCAACTGGAGCTATATTTAAAAAAAAAAACTACTATATACACATGCATGTATACAGTCAACACAACATTGATACAACCTACTTTCTATTAATTGGTCTTGCTGTATTCTACAGTCTGATGATCATTATTGATCACAAGAAAAAATGGCCAAAAGGTCTTGCTAGAACCTCATATCTTTTCTGAATCATCAAAAAAAAAGTCTGTTATGTTTACTATTGCTTTAGTACTCTGTGCATGTTAATGAGTTTTAACTACATGAAAATCAGTAAGCCAGACATTAACCAGAATGTTAGATTCACCAGACCAAACTGCTTTCTAACCATGGGAGAAAACTTAGAGTAAAATCCTACTCTCATTGTGACCTCAACTGGGGACCCCAAGAGAGAGATGGGGGTGGTCTCTGTATTTCCTGTCATCCCAGTATAGGTGGAGAGTTAGCAGTTGTCTGAGACTTTCTCTAATTTGTGTCCTCAAGACCGGGTGCTGTTCTGTTATGTTAGTTGCATTTCCTCTATATAAGTACAAAGGCACTTACTGTATTGGCATTATCCCCTCAATTGTCTGTCTGCATTCTCCCACTAGATTGTAAACTCTGTGACCATATCTGTCATTCACAGCTATATCTGCAGTGCCTGGAACATAATGAATACTGAGAAATAGTTGCCAAGTGAATAGGTGAAATACCTACTTTAGGAAAACTACTGATAAAGCCCAACAGGTAATCTCTTCCCTTCCACATCCCAATTTTCTTTTTCTTTTTCCTGTGTTTTAGAGAAGAGGTGATGCTTTCTTTCCCAGTTGGTGATTTAACAGGATTCTTTAAGCCCAGTTGGCTGAGCATGGAGTTGGGTTAGCTAGCAGCCAGCAACTGCTATAGTACAAGAATATAGACCTGGTTAGAGAGACCAGGCTCTGAGTGGGCTGAAGCCCTATTCTCTGAGGAAAAACAAAACAAAACAAAACAAAACAGATGAAGTTGGCAGGATGACTGTTCCCTATAGGCCTTTGCTAAACCAAAGTCAGCACTGGGGCTTCTCTTCTGGGATGAAAGTGGGAGTTGATGGAGGAAGCCATTCTCAGCATTATACCAGGAACCGATGACCCCTCACTATAACCTGGATGGAGGTCTCCTCAATGGTGCTGCTTTCTGTTGCCATTTCCTCTCCTTGGGGCCCTGGGATAAGTTGTGCATACCAGCCCCTGACAAGCAGAGCCATGAGACTCACCCTGTCCCACCTGCCTAGAACCATGGGTGGCTGCTATCAACCCAGCAACTAATAATCCAAAAGACTAAGTACTGGGCCCAGGCATTGCCCCAAGCCCCTGGGGTGGTCAAACACTACAAACAGTGGGGACACCATGGTGGTCCATCTGGCTCCTGCATGGATAGAGAGGACCTGTGCTCGATGCAGCCTGTGCCCCCATCACCCTGCAGGTCCAAGGATGGGGGTTCCCAGGAATTAGGGATGGGCTCTAAAGCCATGTCTAGCTTTTATATAAACCTTCTTTTTATGCTGCAAGATAATGCAATGAAATTGATTTGCCTTTGGAAAAGCAACATGATGCAACATGGAATGTATTCAGTGAGATTAAAGGGATACAACAAGCCTGTGTCCCTCGTGTGGTACCACTATTGCCACAGCAAGGGGAATACTTAATGAAAACACTGGCTAGGTTGCTGATGGGATGACTGAAACCCTTTGGAAGGTAAGGTGGGACTATAGAACCACCCAAGGGACTTCTTAAAATGGACCCAAAACAACCCTCACTTCCAAATCTGTCCTCACTCGAGCTGTAGGCTCTTCCTTCTGCCTTCCCTTTTCCCTTTCTCCCTCTCCACCCTGCTCAGTAAGAGGTATAATTTACTTAGGTGTGATGACAGAGAGGAAGACCACAGGTGACACTAACAGTGCTAATGCTGTCTTTGTGATCAGTTGGCCATTATAAATTTGCAGCAATTTGCCTGGAGACCTGTGGCAACTTGAATCCCTGGGTTCTTTCTATTCCAAGTTAGTTGTTTTGTTTCGCTATGTGGCCACCTTCATGTGTTATGCCTTGTGGACACCTATTCTTTCCCAACTCTGTATTTGGTGGATTACCTTCTAATTCCTATGGACAATGCTATGGAATGTAAAACACCAGCTTCTTGTTGTGATATTCGTGATGAAGAAAATGAGGTGAGAGGGTGTGTGTAGGTACACAGACCACTGGGTGCTGGGTCATCCATAAGCTGTGAGTTTCTACTCACAAACTCCTCAATCTAGATTAGATGTGACCATGCTGTAAGGCAAGACAGACTTGAAGAGAAAAGAAATAGTTAACCAACAAGGCAAGTGGAGGAAGTGTCTTCAGCATGAAAGGAGGGTAACTACTTGGTGGTGAGTCTCAGCTTCCAATTGTGATATTTGGGTGATGGGGTTGGGGGAACATTCAGTGCATGTATGTGAGCCTTAGGTCTAACATGTGTAATACCTGTTCTTTGAGTCTCCTCCTTCTCCTCCCATTTTGGTTAGGGGAAGCAGTATCTGCATTGCACTGATTTTCCCCAAGGCCTCTGATTGTGCCATCATCAGGACAGTTCTGAGGAGTGGCTTCACTCAGCTGTCTGGGGGCTGCACTTGACTTTGTTCTTAGTGGTCCTCCCCTCCTATCTCTAAACCACCTGATAGACTAGATTCTGAGCCTGCAAAGTCTTTCCCAGTCTTCTGTGGCCTCTTTCAGCAGGCAGATGTCAAACCACCCCTCACAACATGACGAACAAAAGAAAGGCTTTATCTTCATCTTCAGCTTCCACTTCAGGCATCTCTCCTAGATCAATGTACCTCTAAAGCTTTATCTTGGATTCAATGAGATTCCCTAATTGGTTCTATTTATTGCTTGTTTGCCATTTTTATCTTACATTGACTTTATTGCAATGTATTGGCACAGGCATCCTTCATGGGACAAGCCCATTTGAAGGCCGATTGTCTTTTCCACTGGCTTGTGCCAAGTGGGATGCAGTGGTACAGTGTCAGCTCCTGGTAAATCAGGAGCTGGCAGAATGGGATGAGCGTTAAGTCAGTGGAGCTCATCCCTCCATGTCTTTAGGTCCAAAGGGCCTCTGCCACACTGAAAACTGAGGCTGAGCCCTACCTGCCTTGATCATTGGAGGTGGAAGAGGCTGGCTGGTGGGCCTGGAGAAGACCATCTTCCTGGAATCCATCAGGAGGCGACAGTACCCCGCAATCAGGCAGGCAAAATTGGTGGCTTCAGGCCACTCCATCAACAGCACCAGAGGCTGGGGGAAAGACGGGAAGAAACATGAAGGTATGGGAAGGAGGAAGGCAGGTTCAATACTTGGAGAATGATAGTAAAAAAAAGATAATTTGCATGGTTATGGAAACCATAGTTTCTAAACCAAAAATTGGGGCACTTAGGCTGACAAATGATTTCTTTTGATTTGAGAATCAAATTATAGTAAACTTTCACCACAATACCAAAATTAAATTAACCTTAATTACACATTTAACTAATGAACCACTTTTACCAATAAAGACTAAAATGATAAAACATCATGTAATTGTCATGTGGCTTTTATTGGGGTTTTCAGGGCTCAGAAGATATGCAGGCCAGCTGGGAAAGCTGGATGAACCTAGAACTTGAAGCAAGACTGAGGAACATCTTTAATGGGAACTTCCTTGAATGTGCAAGCTATCTCTTGATCATCTATATAAATGCCATGATACCCAAAACAGCTCTTGGACATGGACACTCCATGCAATCAAGTCCTCACTGTGCCTTGCAAGCCAAAGTCTTTCTAGTCTTTAGGCCTGTTTAGACCTTCATGTGTCCCACTTTTCTTTCTGTTTCCCAAAACATTCTTAAGATGTTAATTGGTGCTCCCTAAAAAAGCTCCTTGGTCAAATGAATGTGAAACACTGGGTTAAACAAAGCTATACAGATCATTGTACTTATAGGAATTCTCAGATCTTTTACTATATTAATGTGCACTGCCAAAATTCAAGAGGGGGGCTTCAGTATTCCAACTTTTCTAAATTATTTGACAAAAAAATCTATTGTAATAGAACATCTCATGGTATTCTCAGGGTTGTCGTTGTTGTTTTTAACCCACTTTGGGCAATACCAGCATATTCTGCTGACTTCTGTTCCTGACCTTAAATCAGTTAAATGAATCCTGGGATGGGATAGTGGACTGTTTCAAAGACCCAGCAATGACATACCAAGTAAATACATACATACATACATACATACATACATACATACATACATACATAAAATAATGTAAAAATCAGCACTTTTTCAATAAACCTTCCCAATATCTACATTGTAATTTTAAAAGTATGGCTTGAGAATAGATATTATTTTCAGATGGATATTAGGCATAAGAGCATTGTACCTGGGATAGGGCAGTGGCCTCCAGATTAAGACTACTGAAAACTGGACTTGCTAAAGAGGGACCAAAGGGCTATGGGTTACCTTGACTTTTGAGGGTTCCCGGACCAGGCACTAAGAGTTAAAAGAATTAAGAGAAGGAATGAGTCTTTTTCCTGACCAGAAAGAAAGCCACTACTTCACCAGTCTAGGCAAGAGATGATTAGGGCCTCCACTAGGATTGTGGCAGTATAAACGGACATCATGGAGATGTGATGAAACTTGGTCACCAAGTAGACTAGCCTTCTTCGTCTGAAACCTTGGGAACCATTCTGAATCCACACCAGCTCAGCTTTTAGTTAAGGTTGCACCAGTTTCCTTTGCTATCTCTCAGACTTCCAGCACACAGCTCAAGTTAAATATTTTGTAGTTCAAACAGATTAGAGGTTGGCAACCTTTTTTTATAAAGGGATAGATAGTAAATACTTTAGGTCTTGTGAGCCATACAAGGCTCTGTTGTAACAACTCTGCTATTGTACTGTGAAATAGCCATAAATAATACATAAGCTAAACAAATGGATGTGATAGCATTCTAAGAAAACTTTATTTATAGATATAGGTGGGGGGGCAGGTTTGGTTCATGGGCTACAGTTTGCCACCTGATCTATGAGTGAAGGTTCTTTCCAGCTAAATACAATAGTTTGTATTCATTCACACCTCTCTGCTTTTTTCATTTGCTCACAGTAATCACCTTCCCCTTTGGAAATTCTCCTCCTGACTTCTGTTTCCATTAGGTGATACTATGCTCTGGTTCTGTCATCTCTATTTCCATTCCTCTGTCTTTGGCCATCTCTATTTGTACAACCTCTCTACCCAATCCATATCCCGGGCTCAGTCCTCAACCCTTAGTTCTTCATCATTATGGCATAAACTTTCATCTCTGTGCTTGGGATTTCAAAATCACTATCTCCAGACTTTTTCCCTTTGGAGCACCTTTCCTATCTTAGAACTCATAAAGTGGTATGTCTATATCATACAATCTTGTGCTCAAAAGAATCCTATCTTGAATTGTTTAATAGTTATTATATATCGAATTACACTGCAAGTCAGAGTAAGGCATTCGAATTCTACCCCTTAGGCAGTGAGTTACCAATGCTTCTGTGGAGCTTATGCAATACCATGAGCAAGAAAAGCGATGGTTCCTTTCTACAGTAAGGAAGGGACTGGGATGAGATGTTACCTTTGGGTCATTATTAGCAAGGGACAGAGGGGATGTTTGTACCTCCAGTTAATGAATATTTCTCACCCACAATGAAGGGTCAACTTTGTGTACAACAAAGTAGGGACAGAAGGGCAATAGAATGGCAGGGAGGTGAGGAGAGAGTTACCCTTTTCTGTCTCACCACCTGTCACCAGTGGCAGAAGGGTTATGACCAGCTGCTACCACCATTACTATGAGTACCCAAGACTCACTAGTATTGCCCCTGGAGCTATCACAGACATCATAGCTATCCCTTTTGCCACTGTTTTATTTCAGGCCTTCATCATCATCTTTCAAGACAAAAACTTGTTGAGGTATGTGTGAATGGATGACAAGTGTACAGAGATCCTGAACCCCTCAGGCTCTGTGTCCTGTTGCCTCTGGCCACAGGCTGCCTCATCTGTTTATTCCAGTGTGCCATATCAATCTTGACTTTTCTGTGATATCGAAAAGGTGGGACATACCTCAGGATCTCCACAGCCTTCTGATTGAACTTCCTGCCTCCAGTGTCTACCCACTTCACTCCATTTCACTCCCATATTGCTGCCTAAGTCATGTTCTAAAATATAAATCTCCTTGTCACTTAAAACCTTAAATAGCTCATCACCTAAAACCCACTTCCTTCCATTGTCACACAAAGTCCTTCAGGACCTGGACCCAACATATAGCTCCAAGTATATCTCCCGCTAACTCTGTCTGTGTTCTTCCATTACAGCCCCTCATCTTATGCTCCAGCAATGACACATAATTTACAGTTTGCCAGAGATGGCATGTTATTGCACCCCTTCATACCTTAACCTATGCTGGTCCCTCTAGCTGAAACACTCCTGTACCCCACTCTGTCTACCCAGCAAGTTGCTACCCACTGGTTAAATGGCTCATAGACAACATGACCCACTGAAAGATGCAGCTACTCATCCCAAAACAGGGCCAAAATAGTTCCTGACCTCATGGCACTTATAATGTAGCAGAAACTAAGACATAAACCAAGTAATCACAGAAATAAATATGATTGCAAGGTATGATAAGCACTATGAAGAAAAAGTACAAAGAGTACTCAGAACCTGTAATGTCCTGCATTAGCGTGTGGGTGGGTGGGTGCAAATGTGTGCATGTGTGACTAATTTGGCTGTAGAAGCTAGAGAGAGCTTCTTTGAGGAAATGCCATTGGTTGAAAAATAAGAGACCATTTGACCAAAGTACAGGCTGACTGGCTGGCTGACTGATAGACTAACTGGTTTCAGGGTTGTCTGACCTACTGATGCCCTGGCTGACAAGCTGGCCACAGGACAAGAAGAATACTTAAAAGCCTAATAGTATGATATCCAGACCAGTTAAATTGCCTGCTTGGCTGGTCAGCTGGCTGATGGACAGTTTGAAGGCTAAGTGACTAACTGGCTGACTTACTTAACCGTCTGGCTTCACTTCAGTTTCCCCTCTTATTTCTTAAACCGAATATAGCCTGATGTCAGTAATAAAGTAGCATGAAAACAAAATCCTGTGCACAGAGAGAGCCAAGCACATCCCCAGCTGGCTCAGCATAGCACAGCACATCAGGAACCTTTCCTCTGCATTCCCACACAGCCAAGTGGGCCCCAGCACAAGCCAAATGCAGCTTATAAAAGAAACACAGATGCTTTTTTCTTTTTTCTTTTGCCAGCAGGGGTAAAAATGAAATCAAAGACAGGCAATCAAAGAGGTTGATAGGTTTTCTTAGAAACCTTCGAAAACAACATTTTATTTTAAATAGGATTTTAGTGATCACGATGTCTAATGGAATGTTTGTTCCTACAGAAAACAGTAGAGCAATAAAGTTCAAACACAAGAACAGCAGACAGATTGGGCCATAAGAGATCCCTCACGACATTCCTTAGATGGCTTCTTTTCTTTCCTTGTATGCTTTTGTGGTAATGGGTGTACTAACAGTCCAGTGCTGTCTCAGCCCCAGACTGTGTGTGCTCCACTAAAAGAAAGTAAACTGGATGAAAACTAACTAAAAATATGCTCAGGCCATCTTTGCATGGTGAAGGAGAAAGGGATAATGGAGTTGGAGATACAGCGAGACAAAATAAGGTACAGTTTGATATACTCCAGCCCCATCTCCTTCCTGGAATGCTCTGGGAGCTCAAGGGCACCCAGTACTTTGGGATTCCAACTAGGGAGGGGACTAGTCTTGAGGTAGCCTCAGATCACCCTAGCATCCCTGAAAATGGGAAAAGAATGGGAATTCAGGGGCCTGGAAGGGCAAGGGTATAAGATGATGGTCCTCGAGCCCCAGAGGACTAGTATGTTTGGGTTCTTGCTTCTACATCATTGGGAAAGGCTAATTGGGGACAGCCAGCCAATTTACGGGTAAGGCAGAATATTACTTTAAGGCAGTGGTTCTTCAGCCAGATGCATATCAGAATTATCTGGGAAGCTTTAAAAACCTTCATAGCCTTAGGGAGGTAGAAGAGGGTAGAGGGGGGATAAACAGTAATGGAAGGAGACTTGACTTGGGGTGATGAACACACAATACAGTGTACAGTTGTATCATAGAATTATACATCTGAAACCTATATAACTTTACTAACCAATGTCACCCCAATAAATTCAACCAAAAGGGGAAATATCCTATATACTCTAAAGTTTAAAAAAGTAAAAGAAAATAAAAACCTATACACTCTAGTTTCATTCCTAGACATTCTAGTTTATTTTTTTTATTTTTCTGTCTTTTTATCACCTTTTACTTGTTCATCACACATCTAACAACAAAAAAATATAATATATGTTGCCCTTTTTAAAAATTTTAATTAATTTTATTTAGTTATTTTTCAAGTACAGTTTTTTGTCTATTTTTCCCATCCCAGACTCCCCCGCCCCTTGCTCCCCACCTCCCTCCCATTTCCACCCCCCTTAGTTCTAGTCCCTGTGTCCTTCCTATTTGTTCCTCCAAATCCCTCCCCCTTTTTCCCCTTAACTTCCCTTCCTTCTCCCCTCTGGTCACTGTCCCCTTGTTCTCTATTTCAGTGTCTTTGTTTTATTTTTTCCCTGCTTGCTTGTTTGTTTTGTTGTTTAGCTTCCTGTTAAAGGTGAGATCATATGGTATTTGTCTTTCAGCACCTGGCCTACTTCACTCAGCATAATGCTTTCCAGTTCCATCCATGTTGTTGCAAAAGGTAGTAGCTTCTTCTTTCTCTTTGCAGCATAGAATTCCATTGTGTATATGTACCACAATTTTTTTGATCCATTCATTTACTGATGGGCACCTAGGTTGCTTCCAACTCTTGGCTATTGTAAATTGTGCTGCTATGAACATTGTAGGGCATAGGTTCTTTGAAATTGATGTTTTAGGATTCTTAGGATATAATCCCAGCAGTGGAATTGCTGGGTCAAAAGGCAGGTCGATTTTTATTTTCCTGAGAAAATTCCATACTGTTTTCCATAATGGTTGTACCAGTCTGCAATCCCACCAACAGTGGACTAAGGACCCCCTTTTCCCCCACAACCTCTCCAACATTTGTTGTTTGTTGCTTTGTTTATGATAGCCATCCTGACTGGTGTAAAGTGGTATCTCATTGTGGTTTTAATTTGCATCTCTCTGATAGCTAACGATATTGAGCATCTCTTCATGTGTCTCTGGATGTTCTGTATGTCCTCCTTGGAGAAGTGTTTGTTCAAGTCCTTTTCCAATTTTTTAATTGGGTTGGGTGTCTTCTTAGAGTGGAGTCGTGTAAGTTCTTTGTATATTTTGGAGATTAAACCTTTGTCTGAGGTATCATTGGCAAATATGTTTTTCCATACAGTTGGTTGTCTTGCTAATTTAATACTGTTTTCTTTAGCCACGCAGAAGCTTTTTATTTTGATAAGATCCCATTTGTTTATTCTTTCCTTTACATTCCTTGCTCTAGGGGACATATCAGTAAAAAAGTTGCTGCGTGAAATATCTGAGATTTTCTTGCCAATGTTCTCCTCTAGGACTTTAATAGTGTCACGGCTTACATTTAAGTCTTTTATCCACTTTGAATTTATTTTGGTGTATTGTGTAAGTCTGTGCTCAAGTTTCATTTTTTTGCACGTAGCTATCCAGTTCTCCCAACACCATTTGTTGAAGAGGCTATCTTTACTCCATTTTATGTTACTGCCCCCTTTGTTGAATATTAATTAACTGTAGAGACTTGGGTTGATTTCTGGGCTCTCTGTTCTGTTCCATTGGTCTATGTGCCTGTTTTTATGCCAGTACCAGGCTGTTTTGATTACAGTGGCCTTGTAATACAGTTTGATATCAGGTATTGTGATCCCCCTACTTTGTTCTTCTTTCTCAAAAGAGCAGCTGCTATTCGGGCTCGTTTATGGTTCCATATAAATTTTCGAAGTGTTTGTTCTATCCTAGACATTCTAGTTTAAATGGTTTGAGAGGAAGGGTCTGGGCATCCAGTGTTGTTGTTATTGTTATTGTTGTTTTTTAACTCCAAACACAATTCCAATGTGCGGTCAGAGCTAAGAACTATTGCTTTAAGTGAATGATGGTTTTATCAGTCTATTCCAGAATACTTCCAGACCAGAGTGGCATATCTAGGTGGAAAAGGGCCAAGTCTGTTTTCTAACTTCCATGCTCCTTGTTAAGGAATTCAGACAGTCTTTTTCTTTATTGTACCCTCTACAGTGGTGTGCTGGTAAACATTTAATGACCAGTTCTCTGAAGTCCTGATTTGTAGTGTTTGACAATTTCCCTGGTGTACATACTACCACCACGGCCACTTTCAAGTTATCAATGAGATATCACTGAAAGTAGAGTTCGGACAGATATACACAGCTGGCTCTCCTGCAGCTGAGCAAACCAGCTTCAGCATGACACTCACCCTAAGTACTGACTCCTACTAAGCCCAGGGAAGCCATTCTCCAGTAAAGAGCTTTCCTAACCTCATCTTCTCAAATCCTTCTCATTGTGCACATATATGGAAAGAGGCACCACTCAGTAACCACAGATATTGCTGATATCAAGTACCTTGAAGAAGCTTCCTTTTAAAAAATTATTTATTTTTAGAGAGACAGGGAGGGAGACAGGGAGAGAAACATGAATTTGTTGCCTCTCACATGCCCCCAACTGGGGACCTGGACTGCTAGGTCTGGCTAGTTTGCCCAGCCTGAAACCCTGGCATGTGCCCTGACTGGGAATAGAACCAGCAACCTTTTGGTTTGCGGGCCGGTGCTCAATCCACTGAGCCTCATCAGCCAGGGATTAAAGAAGCTTTCTTAATCCTCCAGCTGAAATTAATTCTGACCTTCTCTGTATTTTAACATGCCTATGGTAACTCCATCTATTCTAATACAGTTCTCGACACATGTTTTATTGGCCTAAAATCAAGGGTGTGCAGTGCTGCTTCACTTTTGCCTTCTGGAGGCTATAGGGGATAATGGGTTTTCTTTCCTTTTCTAGCTTCTAGAGGCCACTCACAATCCTTGGCTCATGGCTCCTTCCCCAATCTTCAAGGCCAGCAAGCTTGGGCTGACTCCTTTTCACATTGCATCACTCTAACCTTTTCTTCCGCTTCTCTCACTTACAACAACCCTTTTGATTCCACTGGGCCCATCTGGAAAATTCTGGTTAATATTCCTCTTTTAAGGACAGTTTATTAACAATCTTACTTCCCGCAGCAATCTTAATTCCTCCCTGCCATATAACACAGCATATTCACAGGTTCTAGAGATTAGGGCAGGGGCATTTTTGGGATGCCATTACTCTGCCTACTGCACATGATAAATCTGTTTACAAAATAGAAATATTTTAATATAAAGTGAACAATTGTTATAGTTTTTCATATACATTTTATACATTAAAAATATTTTGTTTATTTGTTTTTAGAGAGAGGGGAAAGGAGGAAGAAAGAGAGGGAGAGAAACATCAATGTGCAGTTGCCTTTCACATGGCCCCTACAGAGAACCTGGCTGGAAACCCAAGCATGTGCTTTGACTAGGAATTGAACTGGTGACCCTTTGGTTCAGAGGCCAGCCCTCGATCCACTGAGCCACACTAGGCAGGGCTATACATTTTGCTTAAAGTAGGGCATACCTGAATTCTATGTCACCTGATGACAGTATCTAACTAACCATTGTTAGTTGCAATATCCAACTAACCAATATCTAACTAACCAATATTTAACTGGCCCTCAATCCACCTGATGGATGTCACCTGATGACAATATCTAACCAATATCTACCTAACTAGCCCTCAATCCATCTGATGGACATTAACCAATATCTAACCAATATCTAACTAACCAATATCTAAATAACTAGCCCTCAATCCACCTGATGGATGTCACCTGATGACAATAACTAACTATTGTTAGTTGCAATATCTAACTAACCAATATCTAACTAGCCCTCAATCCACTGAGCCACACCAGCCAGGGCTATACATTTTCGCTTAAAGTAGGGCATACCTGATGACAATATCTAACTAACCACTGTTGGTTGCAATATCTAACTAATCATTCATTGTTTCCCACTCAGCAAAGTGCAACCTACTCCTAGCCCCCTCCATTCGCCAACAAGATCTTCTGTTTATCTCCTAATGTAGTCTCTCATCCTTCCACCCACCTATGTGTATGCATGCATAGTACCATCGTTCAGTGAACTTGGGCTACATGCAGCATGCAATAAAGGTTAGTGTAATAAAGCATGTATGTTGTATGTGCAAGAGAGGGATGTGTGGGGGGAGATGCATGCACATTCTTAATGGTTCTATATATTTCACATTCATTCATTCTATTTCATTACCATTGCTGTCCCTCCAGCTGAGGCCCTGACTTTATCACTTCATTCTTGCTCTTAGCACCACAATCCCCTCCTTGTCTCCCTAGTTTCATATTAGCTTTGATCCTGTCCATCAGGCAAACTGGTCCAAATCAGCTTTCCTTCTATCACTCCTCTGTTCCAGGACTACAGTGGATTCCCACTGTAGCTTAAAACTGGCATATTCTGCCTCCCCCAATCTCTCCAATCTCTTTTCTTTTCATTCTCCTCTCCAACCAAGCAACTATGCTTATCAACATGCACATATATCTTGCTTATTTCCATGCTTGCTCTCCGCCTGTGAATACATCCAACTTCTCTCTATTAATCCATGCCTATCACTTCAATATCCAGCTTAAAACACTCTCTTGTGGGAAGACAGTTCTGTTTAATCCCTTCCTGTTCTTTTATTTAATGCTCCATGCTATGCTTGTCTATAAATTTTACTTGATTTTAAATTTTGTGATGTTTTGCTTTTTAAAAAATATCAGGTCTCATTTGGTGAGCACTTATAATGTGTCAGGCAGTGTGCTAAGACATTTTACATACATTTTTCTCATTTAATCCTAAATGACATTTAGAGATAGATACTCCATTTTGCAGTGCTTAGAGAGGTTAAGATACTTTTTCAAGGCTACTCAGCCAAGAACTGGTGTATGGATTCTGAACCTGGTCTGTCTGATTCCAGAACTCTATGAAATTTCTAATATTGTTTTATTAAAGTAAGTCATGTGTCTTTGTGAGTCTAGGTGTCCCCAATAAAAGTGTAGTCACTCCAGGATAGCATTCATGCCCACAACTGTGACTGGATCACTCCTATAAATGAGATTAGTGCTCCTCACCCAGGAAATACCCCACTAACCCTGCTTGGCCTGGTTCCTCCCAGAGCTCTGGATCCAGAGGTAAGTGGTTCTCAAACCTGGCTACACTGCAGAGTCACCCTGGGAACTGAAAAATAAATAAAAACTGATGCCAAGGCTGTACCCCAATCAATTTAAACCACAATCACTGGGAGTAGGACCCAGGTATCTGTATTTATATAAAGCTGTCAAGTAAATTCTATTGTACAGCCAATGTTGACAATCACTTGTAGAACAAAGATTCTGTTGTGAAGCTGTTTCTCTATTTTATTTTTTTCAATTTTAAATCATTTGTACTTTTTAATTACAGCTGACACACATTATTTTATTAGTTTCAGGTGTTCACCCCAGTGATCAGACATTACATAACTTACTAAGTGATAATCCCAATAAATCTGACACCATACATAGTTATTATAATAGTATTGGCTATTTTCCCTATGCTGTACTTTATATCCCCATGACTATTCTGTATCTACCAATTTGTACTTCCAAATTTCTTCACCCATTCCCCAAGGCCCCCTCCCATCTGGCAACCATCAAAATGTTCTCTATGAATCTGTTTTTGTTCTTCTTCATTTATTTTTGTTTTTTAGATTTAATTGTTGATATATATTTATTGTCATTTTATTGTTCATATTTTTATTTTTTCCCCTTCTTCTTAAAGAAGACCCTTTAGGATTTCATATAATTCTGGTTTGGTGGTGATGAACTCCTTTATATTTTTCTTAAGGGAAGCTCTTATCTGTCCTGCCATTCTAAATGATAGTTTTGCTGGGTAGAGTAATCTCAGTTGTAGAGCCTTGCTTTCCATCACTTTGAGTACTTCTTGCCACTCCCTCCTGACTTGCAAAGTTTGTATTGAAATACCAACTTTACAGTCTTATCAGAGCTCCCTTGTAGGTAGCTCTCACTGAGAAACTGCTTTTCTTTTGCTGCTTTTAGGATTCTCTCTTTGTATTTAACCTTTAGCATTTTAATTATGATGTGACTTGGTATGGGCCTCTTTGGGTTCATCCTGCTTGGGACTCTCTGTGCTTCCTGGTCTTGTATGTCTATTTTCTTGACCAAGTTAGGGAAGTTTTCTCTAATTACTTTTTCAAATACATTTTCAATTTCTTCTCTCTCTTCTCTTTCTGAAACCCCCATGATGTAAATGTTAGCATGCGTGAAGTTGTCCCAGAGGGTCCTTACACTACCTTCATTTTTTCTGTATTGTTTTTTCTTTTTTGATGTTTTGGTTTGGTATTTCTTGCTTCCATATATTCCGAATTGGTGATTTGATTGTCAGATTAATCCACTTTACTGTTGATTCTCTGTAAGTTATTCTTCATTTTAGTTAATGTGTCCTTCATTTCTGACTGGTCCTTTTTTATGCCATTGAGGTTCTCACTGAGTTTATTGAACATCCTTATAACCAGTGTTTTGAACTCTGCATCTAGTAGATTGCTTGTCTCCATCATTTAGTTCTTTTAGAGTTTTGTTTTGTTCTTTCATTTGTGACATGTTTCTTTGTCTCCTCATTTCGACAGCCTCTCCTGTGTTTGTTTCTATGTAATTGGTACAGTTTCTATGTCTCCTGGGCTTGGTAGAGTGGCCTAGTGTGGTAGATGTCCTGTAGGGTCCAGTGGCACAGCTTTCCTGATCATCCAAGCTGGGCACTCAAGGTATGCCCACTGTGTGAGCTGTTTACACCCTCCTCTTATAGTTGGTTGCTGTTGGCATGTCAACAGGAGGGATTTACCCCCAGGCCAGTCAGGTACAAGGACTGGCTTCAACCACCAATGAGTCCACTGACTACCATGGAGGATCAGCTGTGCAATGTCCCACCACACAGAGCATGACTTACTTCAGCAGGGCTCTGGTGCCAGCTGACTATGCCCCTTGAGTGTGTCACTTGTGGAGGTGGTTGGGTGGTGATGCTTCGACATGGCCTGAAGCTGTCCACTGGGTGTGTTGGCTCTGGGGCCTCCTGAAAGGTGCTGGCCAATGTCAGTGGTCAGCCCAGGGCCACCAGTCATGAGCTACAAAATGACTGCAGATGGCTGCTAGCTGTGTTGGGCTTGGAGGTGCCCAGGTGAGGCCAAGCTGCAAACTAAGGCTGGATACTGATATTACTAAGCTTTGGGCCACTGAGCGAGAGGCACTGGGCACACTGAAGCCAGATGCTGCTTGTTTGAGAGATTTTAGGAAAATCTGAAGCATGAGCCAAGACAGACCATTTGTATGGAAAAGCCAATGGAAACAGCTTGGGTGGACCTGAAAACTGAGTGAAACAGGGCATCCGCAAATCACTAGGGTCAGGCAAACAGTGTGAGCCAGGTTTATGGAGACTCAGATATGACACCTACCTGCTAGCTCTGCTAGAAGAGGGCTCATTAAAGGAACAATGGCCTCTGCCAGTTCTTCTGTCTGGGAGAAAGTTGTCCCATTCTCTCTCACCCTGATGTCAGAGAATTCAATTCCTCTCTATATGTCCCTGGTACCTTTCAAGATGCTGCCCCAGTGCTGGAGCTCAGAGGGAATGAGTATGAGTAAGCCCATGCATGGACCCTTTAAGAGGAATAGCCTGGAACTCTACAAGCCCTCTGTCTCTTTCAGCCTTAATACTCACTTGTTTTTACAGCCAGAAGTTATGGAGACTTTTTTTCCTGGCACTGAGTTGGGGCACCTGGTGTGGGACTGGAGCCCTTCACTCCTCAGGGGGACCTCTGTAGCTGAGATATCCTTCCCAATTTTTACCTGTCATACATGGGTGTGGGACCAGATTATTCTGTATCTCTGTCCCTCCTACCAGTCTTGATGTGGATTCTTCTTTAATTTCCTAGTTGAAGAACTTCCACTCAGCCAGATTTCAGGTGGTTCTGAATGATGGTTGTTCTGTAGTTTAGTTGTAACTTTGATGTGGTTGTAGGAGGAGGCAAGTATTGCATTTACCTACACTATTATCTTGCCCAGAAGTCCTGTTTCTCTGCTTTATTTCTCAGGAAGCCACATCTCTCCTGCATGTCTTGTTTTTCCACCCCCTTCCCTAGCTGCCAATTTGGCTTTTTACTCAACAACATCTGAGCAGGAAGCAATTATTAGTTAAGGAAGTACCCATAAGCCAATTAAATATTAGTTCCAGGCACATTCATAAACCAATGGCATTCCTGTGAATCACAGATGGAAAAATTAACAATGTAAAGTATTCTGGGTTTAACAAAGACAAAAATAGCTCTCCTAGAAACAGCAAATGCTCCACTTCTTAATATGCTAAAACATCTCCCCTTGGGAAATCCTTTAAGGAAGGAAAGTTGCCTCATCTCTAATACCTTTCACCAGATTGCAGGCAGGCCTGGCCCCATGCATAATCATCACTGAGTGTTCAAACTAGAGAACCGTGGCAGACCAAGGCTGCCTGACTCTGCACAAGCAACAGCTGCTTGGTAGTCTAAATGAGCTCACTGATGAGAAAGGCTGTAAGGTTCTGGAAGAGGTGGACTCTGGGAGGTGAAATGGGGACCAGGTTCTACCTGCTACCTCCTCAGGCCTCCCTTAGATCTTATCTACATACTCAGACATCCCTTCCTGCATGATTCCAAGTGTGTATGCCTGTGGCAGGGCTCTCCAACTGTTACACACATATCCCTTTAGGCTTTGGAACAGCCAGACAAGACCTGGGGTGGCTAGAGTTTCTGGGGAACATTTACCCCACTATTCCACATGAATGTAATTTCCTATTTGTGCTATGACACAAGATTGGGGAGTGGTGGCCTGGAGGTAGCTCCAAGTTCTCTATTTCCCCTTCTTACTGCTAAAGACCTCTTATGGGTTGATTGAACACTCCCTAGCTTTCCCTAGCACTGACTGACCTTAATATGTGATCAAGATAGCATGTCCCACAGGTTTGAGAAAGATAAGAAAGATGAGCCCAAATGGGTTCATGATTGGAACCATTTCAGAATAACCTCACTTGACAGGCTCAAACTCTCTTTTTTAAGGTTATTTTTTTTCTTTGTTCCCAAGGCCTGCCCCTAGGGAGAAGTAGTCACAAAGCCAGGCTTACCTTGGCATCCATGATGCTAGTTTCCACTCGAGCCACGCCCTGGTTCTCCCGGAACAGCTGGATCTTGCTGATCTTGTTGAACTCAGACAGCACAGTGGTGAGGTTGGTTTTGAGGTCAATAACATGGCTGATGCCATGACGGGGTCCCACCAGGAGAGTGGTGGCTGACTGTTTCTCATCCTGGTGCCCAAGTGTGGTGGGCAGCATTCATAGAAAGAAAGGCAGAGAAGGCAGGGAGAAGAGACAGGAGTAGGAAATAGAAAACAAGCATTTGGCCGGTTCTGCTGGGAAGTCTGGAAACATCTGGGGCTCAGTGCCAGAGGAGGACAACCTTGAGGGGAAAATAGTCTTGGATGTTCCTGTTGTCAGGACAGGGCCCCAGGTTATCTGTCCAAATGGATACCTTAGCCTCAGCAGCAGGTTGAGTGAAGTGGGCAGCAGCAGAGCTGGCTGTAGCAAAATCATGAAGTAGGTGAGGCTTTTTCTGGTGCCTTTATAGCATCCTGTTCCTATCAAGCCCCACCAACTTTCCATTTGTTGTTGTAGGCCACTCAAGGCATCCACCTAGTACTCTAAACAAGTAGCATTCTGTGTTTGGTCTTTATTCCCTAACCCACGACACCAATAAACAGCCACCCAAACTTTCACTTTTCACTGGTTGCCAAAAGCTAAAAAGACAAAAAGTAACTCTGTCTAAAGTTTTAAGGGTTGACTGGGCACTTAATGGGGGGGTCTCTCTCCCTAAGAAGATATTTGCCCTTTTATAGGCACTACATCAATGTTAACCCAAAGGAATAGCCTATAAGAATTTCAGCAGTAGCAGGGTCAAAGGGGTAGAATGGAGGGAGGGGGCAGTGGGTTTTCAGGGATCCTCAAATCTCAGTATGTAAATGGCTACTTCTGTGATGGGTGGACTGAATTCACTTAAGTGATCCTGACAGGCTCCTTGGCACCATCAAGCCTGAGCCATCTGCTGGCCCTTTCCAGGGTATGAGCATCACCCCCAAGGAACCTCTTCAATCTGCTGTAGATACTTTGATAAGCACCTTTTCATTAGTGCCCCATGAGCATGATAGTTTATTCCCGAGAACATGACAACACTTGGATCCAGTCAGCAAGATGATTTGAATTTCCTTTCCTCTTAGCTCACTAAGGTAAACTAGCCTGGGGCACAGTGTTAGGGGGACCAGCAGTCCCTCCTCCTCCTGAGAATGTTGCTGTAGTGGAAGCCCTAGGTAGGCAGAGGAAAACATACTGATTGAAGAAGCCTGGAGTGGGGGGCTGTGGGGTTATAAGGAATGCAATAAAAACAGAGCAAGGGTCTGACCCACCACCAGTTTTCATACGGCTTATGAGCTAAGAATATTTTTTTACATTTTTAAATGGTTGGAAAATATTCAAAATAGCCATATTTTGTGACATGTGAAAATTACATGAAATTCAAAGTTCAGTGTCCATAACTAGAGATATGGGAACACAGCCAGGCCTACTTGTTTATGCATTGTCTATGGTTACTTTCATGCTACAATGGCAGGGCTGAGTATTTGTGACATGTGCATAGCCCAACTGCAAAACCTAAAATATTCACTATCTTGCCCTTTATGTGAAAAGTTTGCCAACTTCTGAAATTGAGGAAAGGAGACACAACAGGGTCATGGAGGAATACTAAAAACAAAAATCACCTCCTACTTTACCATTTTACCAGAGTACCATGGGAGGGGAGAGGGAGAAGAAGGAGGAATAAGAGGGAAGAAGACATTCAGAAATATTTGCTGAGATAAAGTGTCATCCTAAAGCTCTGATGGAGTCCTTCCTGCCCTCCAACCAAGGAAAGTACCCACACAGGGCTCCCTCCCACCCAATCCCACTGCCCTTACTGACCAGGCCCACAGTGTTGAACAAAACGCCAGTGAAGGTTGGAAGTTCATTCAGAATTCGAAGATACTGGAGCTTTGCCTGTATTGCAGAGCCCTGTGGAAACAACCCACTCAAAAAGATGAGAAACTTGAGACACACAAAAGCAAACCTCTGTTCTTAGGAAGGAGTGTCAACATCTCAGGATAGCATAGAGTCAGCAAGACACACTGTGGGAGTGTGAGGAGACCCTCGGAGAAACTGCAGGAAGGTTTCCCTTCAGACAGGTCTTGCTTCTAGCAACCCCTCTCCCTTCTTAAACCCTCTGTTTCCTCCTGATCCTCATTCCTTAAGAATCCAGCTTACTCACTTTTGGAGGTTAATTATAACAGCTTTCTCCATATGTGAGACCCCCCCCACTTCATTTATATCTGTCTCCTGAGATCCCTTATGGCCACTAGGTACTAACCATCCCAAACCTTTGATCCTGAGCACACCTAAGTCCCAAGCCTGCTCTTCTTCTGGCATTTACTCATACAAAAGTCTCTAATAGTAACAGCAGCATCCCCTGGGGGGTTTCAGCTAGAAACTTGGGAGTCACAGTGGACTCTTCCCTCATCCTCTTACCTGAGAAGTCCACTAGTCACCAAATCATCTTGATTTCACCTCCTGTCTATCCAACCCTCTTCTCTAGCCCCACTGTCATTGCCTTGATGTCCCCTCTCCCCCATAACAGGTGGCAGCCAGGTTACCTTCAGTACTGACACTCCTTTTCCTCAACCCCTCCATGCTGTTTATAGGGAACATCCTAAAATATAAGATTAATCCCGTCAGCTGCCTGCTTAAACATCCTTCAGTGACTCTTGGCTGCCCTACAGGATGAAGTGTAATCCCTTTCCACAGCACACAAAACCTTCCATGAACTGGCTCCTGCCAACTTCTCCAGCCTCCTCTCTTGCTCCTACTTTCCCCTGACCCAGGAGTGTTCCTTGAACTCTCTGTCCTGGCTATGGTGAACTATTTGTATTTCTTTTCATGTACCACTTTCTCTCATGTCCTGATGACTTTGTACAAACAGGTCTCCCTCTCTGGGAAAGTCTTGCCCCCACAAATTCATCTAGATAAACTCCTGATAGTCTGTTTATCAAGACTCAGCTCTGGCATCAAATGCACCAATTCCTGGCCTTTTCTGCCTTCCTCAGTTTAGGCTGGGTGTTCTTTCTGCATGCTTTCAGAGTCCCATGCTTGTTGCATTGTATTGTGACTGACTGGTGCTTCCCCACTAGCCTTTTCCCCCAAATTGAGATTGGAAACCAGGCCTTCTTCAACTTAGAATCTCCAGTCTAAGGACTGGGGAACCTCAAAAAAAATGTTTGCTGAGGAGATGGTTGGGAGCACTGATGTTCTCCTCTGCTGGGAAGAACACAATCTGATTAAATATGCACAGCAAGGTATAAATGGCTTAACTCTTAGGGGAAATTTGCATCTTAAAAGAGAAGCTAGTTGGTAATGCAAGGAATCTGAAATAGGTGGAGTAAATTGAGGTGACAGTGTCTTGCGCCTACATCTGCATGCTGATTTCAGTGCCTCTTACCACCCTCCTGCTTCCTAGGCACAAGCAGACTGAGCTTCACAAGCATGAGAAGAGCATACAGGGCTGGGGGAGCAGACAGTGGGGGGCCCTCAGAGGGTGCCCAAGAATGTTCAGGAATGCAGAGCAGTGAACTGAGCCCTCAACATGCCACCCAGAGACCCATTTTCCAAATCATGCCTTGTCTCACCAGGCTGGGCTTTTATCTCCCCAAATACCCTGTCCCAGGATTAATGAATCAGAAAATAAATGAGAGAAAGAGCAGTCACTTTCATGGAAAACATGTGCTACCCAGGGCCTAGTGCTATCCATATGGCAGATGTTCAACCAGCACTGACTTAAATGGGTGAAATGGCCTGAAAATTTTCTCTTACTGCATCTGCATCCCTTTACTCAGAGGACCCTAGGCTTTCTCAGTGACTTGCCACTGAGCTGTCCCTGGGGGAGGCTCAGGCTTGGGGAAATCCCCTCTCTACAATCATTCCCCATATCCAGCCAAACTGCATTGTACCCAAGTTGAAAACAGTGGGGAGAATCCCCAGAAGACCAGGCCTGCTTGGAAACCATGCAGGAGCCCCCATGACCACTAGTGCCTAAACACAGTGCCCAATGGCCTACTCTGGGTACCTTGGTGCCACTGGAAGGATGTGTTTGGTGAGCCTTCAGTTGCTGAGAGAGAGATTTCCGGAGGTTCTTCTCTTTAATGCCCTGCAGGAGGGAGGGGGGAAGAAAGGGTTCCAGGCCCCACTCCTTCCTAAAAGCAGAAGAAAAGTAAGAAATTAATGAGAGAGACAAAGTGGAACAGCGAAAGGATGATGGTAAGACAGAAACAGACTGAATCTGAGAGGCAGAGACAAAGGAATGAAGCCTGGGAGAAAGTCTGGGTGGGGTGGAGAAGGAGAAAAACATTAGCCACAGTTACCCAGTATAAACTGTAGCTCAAGGACATCATGGTCTAGGTATGAGGAACACCAATTCTCACTCCCATCCCAGATCTACATTCCTGAAAAGTACAGCACAACTCAAACAATGCACCTTCTTCCTACATAGTTTTAGAAGGGCCCCAATCCCAAAAGGTTTCAGCACAACTCACTCCACATTCTTGAGTGAAATCTTCTGACTAGGTCGAGTGGCTGAAACAGTGATATAGATGTGGAGGGCAGCAAGGCCCAAAAGCATCTCCGGCTTGGGGTCCATTCCAAAGCGTTCTCGGATAACATCGTTCCGGCTCTGTGAAACAGGACAATCCAAACCTGTTAGTTAAAGGGGTCATCCCTTCCTCAACCACCCATCTAGTCCATTCCATCACAGAAAAACATCCTAGTGCCAAGGAGATTTATACATCAAGGAGAAGAGAAAAGTTCTGCCTTTGGGGAAGAGGTAACAGGGAAACTTCAGGTCTCAGAGATACTATTCACTTCATTCAGCAGATATTGAATGATTCTCTTCTCAATGATGGGTGCACACATTGGCATAAGTGAGCAGAATATCTAGGCTGCTACAAAAGTGATATTTCCTTTATTTACTCCTTTTACAAGAACCCCTCTTTGTTTTTACTCACTGCCCCCTCCCTGGTTCAGATGGGAACAAAAGGACACATTGGGATGGGCTCTCTACAGGGCTATGGCCCAGAAACCTAGGATGAGAGATGGATTGCAGAGGTGAGGCAGATATTCTGTTTGTTGGGGTCTGAAGGTCAAAAAGCAGTGATGAGTCAGTCTCTCTTATGCTATCCTAAAAGGGGTATGCTAGAGCTACTGGCCAAGGGTATAATTCCAAAACTCTGAGGGTTGGAGTCCCAGCTATCAAAGATTCACTCTTGGTTAAACCAGTTGCCCATTATGTTGAAGTGGAACCAGGATGAGCTAAGGGACTGGGGAGCCATGGTGATATCACTACAGCATAGGAGAAAGGGAAGAAGGAATGCTTCATCAATGATCGTCTACATAGAAAATCCAATGGAATCTACAAAAATCTACTGGAACTAATGAGTTAGCAGGGTTGCAGGATATAAGATTAACATATAAAAATGCATTACATTTCTACATGCTTATGACAATTAGAATTGAAATTAAAATCAAAACCATTTACCATAGCATCAAAAACATGAGAAAACTAAGGATACATCTGTCAAAATATGTGAAATAACTTTACACTGAAAACTAGAAAACATTGCTGAGAAAAATTAAAGAAAACATGAATAAATGTAAAAATATACTGTGTTCACGGGTTTGAAGACTCAGTGTTATTAAGATGTCAATTCTCCCCAAATCTATCTATATAATTTATCTATAGTCAGAGTCACAGCTGGTTTTTGGCAGAAATTGGTAAGTGAATTGTAAAGTTTACATGGAAATGCAAAGGACCTAGAATGGTCAAAACAACTTTGAAAAAGTAGAACAACGTTGGAGGACAAACACTACCTGATTTTAAGGCTTGTTATAAAGCTACAGTAATCCAAAGAGTGTGATGTTGGCATAAAAATTAAGTAGGTAGATCAATGGAATAGAAAAGATAGCTCAGAAATAGATTCACATACATATAGGCAACTGATTTGTGACAAAAGTGTAAAGGCAAGTCAGTGGAGAAAGAATAGTCTTTTAAACAAATAGTGCTAGAACAACTAGATATCCACAGGAAAAAAATGATTAGTACTTTGTACCACATACAAAAGTTAACTCAAAATGAATCACAGACCTAAATGTAAAATCTAAAATGGTAAAACTTCTAGAATCAGATAGGAGAAAATCTTCATGACCTTGGGTTAGGAAAAGATTTCTTAGCTGTGACACCACATCCATAATCCATAGGAGAACAAATTGACAAATTAGACTTCAAAGTTCAAACTTTGCTCTGTGAAAAGATATTGTTTAGAAACTGAAAAGACACACCATAGACTGGGAGAAAATAACTGTAAATAACATACGCAACAAATAACTTGTGTCTAGAATGCATAAATAACTCAAAACTTGATAAAAAGAAAACAAACAACCCCAATTTTCAAAAGTAGGCAAAAGATTTGAATAGACACTTTACTGCAAAAAGATGCAAGATGGCAAATAGGCACATGAAAAAATGTTTAAATAGTCATTAGGGAAATTCAAATGAAAACCATAATGAAATACCACTGCACACTATTAGAATGACTAAAATGAGAAAAATACTGACAATACCAAGTGCTGATAAGGTTGTGGAGAAACTTGGACTCTCATATATGGCTGGTGGGAATGTGAAATGGTACAACCACTTTGGAAAATAGTACTGGAATTTCTTTAAGAAGTTAAGGAGAGGTAGATCGACCATATGATAAAACCATTCCATTTTAAAATATTTACCCAAGGGAAAAGAAAGAATATATCATAAAAGACTTGCACATGAATGTTCACAGAATGTTTGTTTTTTGTAGTAGCCCAAATCATGAAACAACCCAAATATCCATTAGCAGATGAACTGATAAACAAATTTTAGTATGCCCATACTATTAACTACTACTCAACAATAAGGAATGAAGTACTGATACACACAACAACATGGATAGATCTCAAAATCACTATGCTGAGTAAAAAGCCAGACAAAAAGAAAGTGCTTACATAGTGTACAATTTCATTTAAATAAAATTTTAGAAAATGCAAACTAATCTATATTGACAGAAAGAAGGTCAGTTGTTGCCTGGAGATGTGAAGATAAAGTACAAAGGAGCCTGAGGAAACCTTTGGGGGTGATGGATATATGAGGTATCTTGACTGCTGTGATGGTTTCTCATGTTTAAACATATGTCAAAACTTATCATATTATATATTTTAAATATGTGCAGTTTGTTGTGTGTCAATTAGATCTCAATAAAGCCATTCAATATAAAAAATAAGGAATACAGTCAATAATATTGTAATAATTATATACAGTGTCAGATGAGTACTAGACTCATCAGGGTGATAACTTCATAAGGTATATAAGTGTCTATTCACTATGTTGTACATCTGAAATTAATATAATATTGTGTGTCTACTATAACTGAGAAATAAAATTTAAAAGTAATCTATAAAATATTTTTAAAAAGGAAGAATACAGCTGAAGTCTATACCATCACAAAAGGGAAAGAGAGAGGGTAGATATTTTTTTGTAACAAAAATCCAAAATATTTGAAACAAGATGATCCCCGGAAGCTTGAGTGAAAAAAATATTGGGCAAATAAACTGAGAACTAAACTTATAAAGTTCATAGAGGAAACACAACTGAGTGAAAGTGCTGGTAAAGAAATCCAAGGCTGTTTGAAAAATGTCCCTAACATTTCAGGTTGTCAGAAGGGGCAGCAAGGACAACCATGATGTCTTATACCACATCTCCAGAGATGAGTTTTGAGGATTTCTGTTCCCTCTTATCAAGCACTCTGTATATCTTATGGGTACCTAAAACTCAATACATTCCAAAATGAGCTCATGTTTTCCTCAAACTCATCCCACTACCTTACTTGGGAAATGATACCACCTCTACCACTTATCAACTCAAAGCTCATCAATCCTATCTTTTAAATATCTCTTGCACCCTACCCTACCCCCTCCATCACTGCCCTGATTCCGGACCCCATTATTTCTTCTACAGATCACTGTGATGACTTCCTAGCTGGTGTACGCTTCCTTAGCATGATGCGTTGTTTCAAAATTGCTCATCTGGCCAGGTTATTCTACTTTCAACACTTCTGTGCCCCCACCCTACAACAGGATTTCTTTAGGTACATGTTAAAATCACATGAGGAATATAGAAAATATAAATGTTTGGACCTGATTCCCATAGATTTCGATTTATTTGGTCTTGGGTGGGGAAAAGCATTTTTCTCAAAGCTTCCCAAATCATTCTAATGTGTGGCTAGAGTTAAGACCCATTGCCCTGAAACAGTGGTTTTCAAACTCCATTGGGCATCAAAGTCACCTAGAAGTCTTGTTAAAACAGGTTGCTGTGCCCAAATGCCAGGGTTTCTGATTCAGTAGGACTAGACTAGGGCTCAAGAATTTGCATTTCTAACAAGTTCCTGGTTAATGCTTCTGCTGCTGGTCCAAGGACCACACTTTGAGAAACACTACCCTAAAGCATTTTAAAGATTATGCTTGCCATGACCTATCAAGCCCTTCACTATTGGCTTCCTGTTTCTCCCATTTCATTTCGTACCACTCCTTACTTCACATTCTGCACTCCAGCTATAATAAATTACTCACAGCTCTCGCATCATGCTGTATTGTTTCATGCCACCTTTGCAAATGTAAGTCCCATTGTGTAGAATATGCCCCTCCACTCCAACTCTGCACACAGCAAACATCCACTAATCCTTCAAGACTAAGAGCATGCACACATCACTTCCTCTGTGATGAAGCCTTCATGATCCTTTCCCATGGAGAGTTGGGAAACTGATTTCTAGATGCTGCTACTGGCATCACACCCTGCTCCACTATTTTCTATTTATTTATAAATATAAATATGCATATCTCTGAGCTCTAGCAAGTAAGACATTTCTTTGTTCATCTTGATTACTAGTAGTGAACACAGGACCTGGCCCAGAGTAAATGTCTCTAGATGAACTAAATTGGGAATCATTTCCTTACTGGAGCTAAGCACTGGGGTTTGGGAACCCCTGTGTACCTAAATGGGCTTGTTAAACCTTGGGATTCTGTGATGGTGCCAGAGTTATTGGGGTTGCTTGCTCCTGAAAACTGATGAGATCTGTGTAAACAAACAACAGGACTTTGAGACACAGCCAGTTTACAGCACCAGGCCAATCACCTTGGCCATGTTCTACAATGGTAGCTGAAAAGGAAAGGGCCTTCACAGCTACCTGGAGGTTGAAAAAACTTATATAGTGACTTTCATTGTGATAGCCTGCCTGCTTTTTTTGTCTAATGGTCTATCTCTCTGAGTATCTCGAATCAGACTCTACCTGGATGTACAGGTACTCAAAAGCAGCAGGATCCCGATGCAGCAGCTCCACAGGGTCTTTGGGAAAGAAGCTTATTCGGAAGAGGCATTTCATTCCATGATAGTGTGTCCGCTGCACCACCTGAATCCCAGGGATGAGAGGTGGGAGGCAAAGAGATCTGGGAATCAATGGCTGTGCTAGTAGGAGCCAGCTTGGTGGCTCCTCAAGGCAGGGCTTTGGGCAGAGCAAGGGTGTTGTCTCCTACCTAGCCAATTCCATTTACCCTTAAAGAAAAATGATAAGGAGCCACCCTTCTTTTCTGCCCTTACAACCCAAATGACTAGAATCATTTATCCAGAATGTTCCCTTTATCAACAATTGGGTCTAAACTCCCAGATACTAGGTCTGAAGAAAGGGCTCCTGGGAATTTCTCTGACTCTTTTATTCCTATGGGGCTAATTCCTTCACCTTGTGGAGGGCCCCAGATTCAAGCAGAGTAAGTTGCTGATTAGAAGATAAATCAAAGATTTAAAATGACATTTGGAGGTATAGATGAAATAAACAGGCAATATAAAACAGTAACTGCTGAAGCTGGCACTGGGTAATAAGAATTCCCTATACAACTCCTTCTATTCTTATGTATATTTGCTGGGTTTTTTTTTCAATAAGAAAGTTTAAAATCCCATTTGGAACAAGAGACCAGTTGGATTCAAAAGACCTCTTGAGGGTCAGGGAGGCATTTAGGCTTCCCTCCAAGCATGACACCCACAATCTTCCCTGCATATATCAGAACTGTGTGTCCCTAGATTGCATTTGGCTGAAAGCTAAACTTGAAGAATTTTTCTGCCCCAAATCCTTCCATTTTTTTTTGCATCTGATTCTGGCTTTTGTTTCACTTCCATTTAGCCATTTCTTCCCAACTGTTCTTCCCCAACTCCTTCCCTCCCTTTCTGGGAATATTGATTGGCCCTGGTTGCTTCTTTGGTTCTTCCTGTTGCTTCACTATTGGTGAAATATTATGCAGCCATCCTGGATTTCCCCAGCCTATTTTCCATATGACAAGAGCTAAGATGATAAGACACTGTCTTCTACTCTGCCTTGGAAGTTGATATGGGTGACATGCTGCCCATCATTGGCCCCAATCAGCCCATTTCTATCCAACACTTGTTCTGGCCTCACTGGTCTCACTAAGCTCCATTGCCTGACCTTTTCATTCATAGGCTTCAAGTGAAGGCCAAGTTTCCTCTCTGAGGCAGAAAAGTCCAGCAGGCACAGCTTCCAGGAGACAAGGGAGTTGGCGATGTTCTTCAACTCAGCATTCCGGGAGCCATGCAGTGAGTTACCACCCCACACTTTTCCCTTAGAGACCAGGACTAACAATCTTCATGCCCTTTTTAGGTCACAAGGAACATTACCAAAAGCCCTCTGGAGGTGGGTAGTACAGACTTTGATTGAGAACTGTAACTTCTGAAAACTGGCTAAATACATCATTAAGAATTTTCCAGAAAGAGAGTGCCTGGGGTCCCCTTTTCTAGTAGAGGTCACATGCAAAGCTATCAAGCCAGGATAAAAGAGTAACTTACATAAGCCAGGGGCTGCTTCTCCTGGAGAAGCAGGAATTTGTGGTTCTGTTCTGGCCCAGCATACTCAAGGACAAGAGCAAAGTGCTCAATGTACCTCAGGGAAAGACGGTCCTGTAATGTCACCATCACATCCTGTGGAAGAGAAAAGAGCCTTGAGAGGGAGCTCAATTCTAGCTCTAAGCTACTCTAAGCACCAAACATGGTTAAGGGTAACTGACTACCAAGAAAGGTAGTCCTGGGGAGAAGGCTGAGGCTGGGAAACTGGGCCAGACAGAGATACTGGCCATTATGATGGTCTAGGCATTGTGCTCCAGGATGAGGAGAGAGACACATGGGTGCTCTTTAGAGGCCTGAATCCTGGGGAACACCAGTGGTGCAGGGGGTGGAAAGAAGTGTTTCTGTATTTGGCCTGGCCAAGCATATAGCAAAAGAAGGTATAATTGCTGGCCCTCCTTTCCTCCTCCTCTTCCTCCTTTCAACAAATTATTTTCTGAGTGCTTACTAAGTGTCAGGCACTGTGCTGTTCTTCCCTTACTTTCTCATGTAAGAATGTTCACCCTGGTTTGTCCCTCCACTCCTTATTTAGGAATTTAAAGAAAAGCAAAGCTACAATTATATGATTAAAATCAACTTTCCGAATTCAAAATCCAAATTGAATGACCTGAGTTACTGGCAAAATGTTCATTTTTTTATTGTAGTTGGCTTTTAGAGACAATCAATTTAGCAACTTGAAAAATGTGTTCACACACAGGAACTATATCACTGGTCTTGTGTACAGTCATAAATCTGGATACTTCTGGGCTCTGTCTGGTCTGTTGCCCTATTTTTAATATTGGCGTGTCTGGAAACATATCTGTGGGGGTTAGCCAAATGTCAGTTTGAAACTTCTACCATCTATTTACTGTGACTTCAGCCCACACTGGGCTCCAGAGTATGTGTTTGTGGAGTCAGCATCACCCTGCCCCCAAAGGCTGGGAAGAAGCAGGCTTCGGATTGTGAATCTCCCTTACAGCCAGGGCTGCCAAAAAGTCCCTCAGTGACCATGAAAAAGACAGTGATGCATTCAAATGTTCATCTGGAAATTGGTGGGTACTTGAGACTATCTCTTTGTATTATCCAAGTAGTAAGAGGTGCCAGTGTTTCTGGAGCTTTGGCAGTAACAAATGAAGTTTTCTTTTCAGTTCAGCTGCATTGGGATTGTGGATGGCTAAACTGGTGATTGCCAACTGGTATTACAAGTATAACAGCCCTTGTTCCAGGCTGTCAATTCACTCAGGTTTCTCTATGGGACAAATGGTTTGGCAGCCTATCCAAGTTCTGATGAATAGCCAGTGTACCTTCCCCCCACTAAAGTCAGAGTGAGATCACAAGCCAGGGATCACTGCTGTCCTAGAAGGCCAGGGCTACCTGAAAGTCACAATGGTGGTGATGTAAGGTGGAAGAACACTTAGAGATGGTTCCAAGGGGAGAGGAGTAAAGGCTCCAGTGTGGGGACATGAATCAACACCAAGGAGGATTCTGACACAAAGAGATATTCACACCTGGGACATTTAGATACTCCTAGGTAACCTAGTTCTGGTTCAATGATCCTCCCATAGGTTGACACATTCAATTGCCAAAAATCTATCCCAAGGTACACTAAGGAGTGTGTTTTGGTCCTAGGTCCCATGGAGGATTCACCCAGATATGTGCCTTCCAAAGAAACTCTTGGTTCCATTAACACGTGGTAGGCTGAGCATTTTGCAACTAGGGTACTACTGGTACTTTGGCCAGGATGATGCTCCATAATTCAGGGACTGTTCCACTCCCTACAGGGCACTTAGCATCTCTGATCCTGAGAGACTAAATGCCAGTAGCACACATGGGCATGACCCCCAATCACCTCAGACATTTCCAAAAGCTGTCTGGAAGAGGGCAGTGCCAACCCTGGCTGAGAACCACTGGCAAGACCAATTCAGAGCACCTATTAGGGAAAGTTTCCTGGCCCAGGGGTTTCTTGATTTATAGGGTTGTCTTAGTCTCCACATGGGTACCTCAGAACACCTTTGAGCCAGTGTGGGTTTTCTGGGCAGGCACTGTAGCCACCCATCAGTCTGAGCAGCACTGGTTACATTGAAACATTCATTCTGGAAATGGCATTCTCTTTCTGGAGAGAGTTCAGAAGAAACAGTAGCAGACATTTCTGTCCCAGAGCAGAGTTGAACCTGGCTGTTAATTTTATCATTGTTTATCCTCCTCAGGACTGAGGAAATTGCTATAATTTTTAGACACCTGGCTGAGCCATTAAGAGTTAGTAATTGCTCTTCCTGTAAGAATAGTCAAAGGGATTGTTGCTGGACTTTTCAAATCTTGGTTCAGTGCTTAAGATATGTTTTTCATTTAAAAAGCAAGGCATGGCTAAGCTTATCTCCAGAGATTGAGTTTGTTGATTTCTGTGTATAAATTTGCATAGGTGTTAGTGTATCAATATGAATCACTTTTGCTTTTTAAGTGGTTTAATGATCTTCGCATCCTTAGCTCCTGAGTCTTGAAGGACCCAGTGTAACACCAACAAAATTCAGCTCACCAGTAGATGTGTGTGGACATGTGCATGTATACACATATACACTTATGTATGCACATACACGTCTGGCATGCACACACACATTTACAATTACTAGCACACAGTTGGGGCTATAAATTCCCCCACCCACCCACCATCATCTGAGGACTGTGTTTTTACAGCCAGATGCTCACAGCAGCAGAGGCTCAAAGGCTACTTTGCTCTGGCAGTGAACAGCTCCATGCAGATTCAGAAAAACCAACTAGGGGAACAGCAGCTGTGTGTGCTCTGCAGAGGGCAATGCTGACTCCACAGGAGACTGTAGGTACCTTAACAGTGGTCCGGCCATCAAATGTAAATGACTTGATCTGCCCATTTTCTAAGAAGACTTTCAGGACATTGGGGATGAGGAGAAGAGCTTCTTTCTTCATCATTTTCTGTGAATAGACAAGGAAAGTACAAAGAGAAGGTCTCATTTAGAAGAAAGAAAGAAACCAGAGCAGGAGTTTAGGAAGGAAAAGGATTGTGTGAAGGAGACAGGGAGCCAAAGGTATGAAAGAACAAAGAGACAGAGGAAAGAGCAGATCACTAATAATGTTGCATGGATACCAAAACCAAATTCTCTAAGACACCGAGCCATACCAGAAGTTCAACATTTGAGCCCTGGCTGGTGTAGCTCAGTGGGTTGGGTGTCATCCTACAAACCAAAATGTCACTGGTTTGATTCCTGGTCAGGATACATGCTGGGACTGTGGGTAAGGTCCCGGGTTGGGAGCCTGAAAGAGGCAACCAGCATTCAATCAATGTTTGTCTCCCTCTCTTTCTCCTTTCCTTCCCCTCTCTCTAAAAACAAATAAAATCTTTTTTTTAAAGTTCTCCATTTGATGCCACAGCATACCCACATTCTAATGTGGCTCGAAGCTCTACAGCTTATAATGGTGGTTGACCTACAAAGACCACCACATACTGAAGAGCTGATAGGATACCTCTTTAGGAGCCCACCTCACTCCTATCTCTTGACACCTTCCTTTCCACCAGGCCCTTCAAATACTGAGTTCAATTCTATATCCACATCTTTGCTCTACTGTTCCCCATCCCCTGTGATATCCTAGGTCCTTCCTGACCTGGTACCTGCCTACTTCCCCAGAGCCATGTCTTGCCATTCCAGGTACCCATGCTGCTCTTTCATGCCTCCATACCTCTGACATCATTCAGGGACTGTCTCACTCCCTTCAGGACACTTAGCATCTCTGACCCTGAGACACAAAGTGCCAATAACACAGCAAACCATGGGGATGACCAAAAAAGCATCAGACATTTCCAAACGTTCTCTGAAAGTGGATACAACTGACCCTGATTGAGAACCACCGAAAAAGCCCAGTTTTGAATATCTGATTATTCCTTAGCAAAAGTTTTCCTGGACCAGATATTTCTTTACTTTATAGAGGAGTGCATGTTAAATTATCAATAAATATTTATAAAATAAAAACTGTTCCCTCTGTTTTTCTCTTTCCTTCCTCAGCAAACTCTTACTCGCCATTTAAAATCCAGCTTAAATATGCATTCTGGAAAACCTTGCCAGGTATCACCAGGTCCTTGGACCTGCTGTTCTCATATGTTCCAACAGCAACTTATATACACCTCTCTCAGTGCTCTTTTCATATTTTTGAAAAGCATTTGTCTTTCACAATTGAACAGTGAACTCAGAACACAATAACCATGTCCTATTTATTTAATCTTTGTAGTCCTAACACTAAGCAGAGTCCCTGGCACACAGATGGTGCTCATTAAATTACTGATGAATATATGAGCAGTAGGTGCTTGATATGTGCTTACTTGAATGATTAGACTCATCACAAGAATCCATCCATTGCCAAAGGTCAACATTATCAGTTTTCCAGAAACTGAAGAACTGCGTAAGATGGCCAGATTCTTTAATTCAGTGAATATTTATTGGGCCTCTACTATATGCCCTGCACTGTGCTAAGCCCCATGGGGGGTATGGAGAAAAATAGACGACCCGGGTTTAGTCTTACACTTTTGTTGAGGTGACTTGGTGTGTATGCATATGTACACATACAAGAATTCATTAGAAAACCATTAGAAAACTAAGACATATCAACAGGTGCTAAGTTTTGCCAGATGAGGTAAACTGGTTTTTATTATTTTTTATTTTTTAAAGATTTTATTTATTTTAGACAGAGCAGAAGGGAGGGAGAAAGAGAGAAACACCAATGTGTGGTTGCCTCTTATACACCTCCAGTTGGGGCTCTGGCCGGTAACCCAGGCATGTGCCCTGACTGGGAATTGAACCAGTGGCATTTTGCTTCCCTGGCTGGCACTCAATCAACTGAGCCAAACCAGCGAGGGCTAGATTTTTATTTTTAAGGAGATGGTGGGTGTGGACTATTAGGAGGCCATAAGAGAACAGTAGAGATTTATGTACTGTCACAGACAAAGTATGAAAGCATGAACAAATAAATCCTCCCAGGCTGGGGTATAGTTGGCAGTGGTGGGGAGCCAGGAGTTAAGCCATGGTGGGAAGTTATGGGTTATAGAGTTGAAAATATGTGACTACCTGGTTCTCTCCCTGATCCGGAGATAACTTGCTCCTGCTAAGTCCAGAGGCTCAGATCCCCATGCTGATGATACTCAGTGGTGGCAGGTTTTATTTAGCATACTGGGTTCAACTCAGATAATTACTTAGTTGATTTTGTTTAAAATAGAATTGGAAAGGACCACCCACAGGATTTATTGTTTGCTCTGGCTGCTTAATAAAGCCCTGGAACATGAAGGGAAAGGGATTATATACATGGACTCCCCCAGGTCCCAACCAATAGTGAGGCTGCTATGGTTCATACTAATGGCAGTGGTGGTGGTATGCTATTGTGACATCATATAATTTCCTGAGCACAACTAGAATGGGAAGACTGATGTTTGTCATTGCAGATAAGAGCCTCATACCACACCTAGTGACCTGTCTAGCAGTAATAGAAATAACCTGGGAGGGTCTCAGCTGCTCTGGGGTATTTGCATTCAGACTGGTCTGGAGTGGAGCTTGATTCTGCCTGTGGCTAGCTGAGAAACATATATGGGAAGGGAAGTCATGGTGGAGGAAGGGAAGAATTGGGAAGGAAGACTGGAAGGGAGAGGAAGAGAAGGGAGGAAGAAAAGGAGGGAAAGAAGGTAAGGGAGAGAAAGAAAGGGAGCTCTTTACTGAGTGTCCTGGCCTTGGTTGATTATGATGCTGAGATTCAATAGGTTGCACCTGTCTATACTTTACAAAATCAAGTCACATTTTCTCTGGATTTTCAAGGTCTCAAGACATAAACATCCTCTTAGTGACTTGGACCTCAGGGTCTGCTTCTTCCTGATCTGCATTGACTCTATACTCCTCCCCTTTCCTCTCTCCTCACCAACCCCTGCCTCTCTTCAGCTTCTTCTCCTAGGACTGGAGTAAAGTTCAACCACCAATTATTCAGACAGCTTACCAGCGGGGCCCTGTAGTTAGTCCCTTGGGCTTCATAGCCCTCCTCCAAAAGGAATGAAGGAGGGCCTGGGCTGAGTTTGGGAAGAAGAGTCAGGCAAATGGAAATGAAACACACCTGTGTCTTCTGTACCTTCTGAGTGCCTCTGCCCCACTGATTTTTCCCACTCAGTCTGAGCCTACTAATTTTTCTTGACTGCAGCTGTGCCTCAGTACATAAATGCTATGGGCCTCCCCAAAGCCCAGCACATGACAGCCTATAAAACCACACAGGTGGCTGGTAGCTCTGGCTATCCCTCTCCACTACCAAACACCACCCTACCCCAACCAGATATCGCCAACATCTGAAGATTACTGGGGGACTCTGGCCATAATCCATGATGGCTTACTACACATCCTTCTGCTCTCCACCTACCTATTCTTACTTGCTTATCTGAAGAAGACAGCTCAGCTCATGTAAACCCCACATAGAAGTGGGAAAGACTGCAAGTGGACCATGACCTCCCAAATTGGCTAGTACATAGTATGACCTGCCAAGCATCACCTGCTTCTTGAAACCATACCACTCAGTGGGGTATCCTACACTGTCTCCATCTGAACCACTCGCCCCCCAACATCACCAAAACATATCCAGCATCAGAAAACACATTTATTTCACATTCCTTGCAGTGCTGGGAGCATAGCAGGTGTCTAATAAAAAGCTTTGTGACTTAATAGAGTCTATCATTTTCCTTAGTCTGTTTCACCTTTCACTGCACAGTTCTTCAGTCACGATGTGGAGTTGCAGGACCACTTCATTGTGAAGAGACCTCAGTTTCATAAGCCTCTCTCTCTCTCTCTGGATCTTCAGAAAACCACTACTTCATTCCTGTTTCTATTAAGTAGCCAAAAGATGTTTATAGGGCACTTGTTCTGAGCATAAGCTATTGCGCTATAGATGAAATTTCTCAAAGCAACATGAGGATCTTGAGTGAGTTGATAATATATTGTTTCTCCCCACAATGCCCAGGGTCTCTCTGAATGACACACCTCACTCGCTATCCACCCAGAACCCTGAGATCTCCCCCTTTAACCCCTTCATAATGCTGTCAACTCAGATGAGCAACTGCCCCAAAATGAGACCTCAAAGGCAGAGTTGACTCTGGCCAAGGGGTGAGGAAAGAGAGCAGAAGCTGCACTTACTGCATTTGTTTCTCCAACTGCCACCTGCTCAGAAAATCGGACCTTCACAGGATTAGATCTCAGTTTGGCCTTCTTTGCAGCACTGATGAAGGCAGATTTGGGGGACTGGAAATAGAACAGAGAGCTAGTGAGTTCTCCATTCTTGAGAAAAACCTGACCTTTGCCACACCAGAGTTAAGATGTCTCAGGAAGGGTACACTTTTCCTTACTTGTCAATAAGTCAATAAATAAGTATTAATCCCCTACTAGGTACAAGGCACTGTGCTAAGTGCTTCCTTATACAGTGTGAGGCAAAAGTAGGTTCACAGGTGTGAGTATGCAAAACACAGGCTTTTTTGTATTATCATCTCTTAATTATTGTATTAGAGTATTTTCCATATGAACAAACTGTAAACCTACTTTTGCCTCACCCTGGGATTGGTGTGTTCTGAAAAAGCTGGGCATGAATGAATAAAATTTGGGTAAACTGAATCTCATTATTAATGCTTTAGGTCTAAGGGAGTTTGCAAAAATTCTTTAATAATAACATACAGTGAATTTCCATGTATTTTGTTTTCTTAATGTGAAATAGACCTAAGTGGTAGTTTTTATTGATCTTAATTCATCTCATAGCTATGCCCTGCTCCTAGGAAGGCAGCTTGTAGAAAATATTATCTTAGGTGTGGGAGAAAGGGTACGTAGCACTCCAAAATGATTTATCCACAATTTATACACTATTCAGGACCATAGATATTGGGGATTTAACCAGATGTCCTGGTCTTCCAGTTCTGGGCTCTCTACCACTTTGTTCATACAATTCCATATGAAATGCCCATAGAATCAGCTAATATCTCTAGTTCTTGAAAATTGTCCCACAAATTCAGCAGAATACATGGTTAGCAAACACTGAAACTAAGTCTTCCCTGGGTGCTCCTTGGATTGGAGGAAATACAGGAGTCATGTCTTCAGGTGCATTTATTTATTCATGTGATAAATTTAGGGAGGGCCTTCTATGTACTAAGAGCTGCTCTATGTGATGAGGGATTCAATAGTAAACAAGACAGAGAAAACTCTCTGAACTCAAGGAACATCCATTCTAGCAGGGACAAGCATACAATGAACAAATTATCATTTAGGTAGCAAATGAGGACTATGAAGACAAGCTGAACAGGGTAAGGCATGCCACAAGAGAATGACTGAGTGAGGGTGGAAGTAATGGGGGTGTTAGTTTAGACAGGATGGCCAGGGAAGACCCCTTTGAGAAGGTGACAGTTAAGCAAAAACCTGAAGAGAGTGAGGGAGAGAAGCCATGAGGCTATCTGGACAAAGCCATCCAGCTAAAAAGAACAATAAAGGCTCTGATGTGGAAGTTGAAGTGGGGTATGTGAAGAACAGCAAGGGATCCCAGTGTGATGCAGCAGAATAATTGAGGGGTGGTGGTTCAGAGGGGTTGTGCTTATAGAGGCAGTGTGAGGCTTTGTCATGTAGGGCCTTGTAATCCATGGCAAGAATTTTGGATTTTACTTCATTGGATGGTTTTGAACAGACAGGGTCTGACTTGCATTTTACTCATAAAAGGACCCCTCTGGCTGCTGTGTGGAAAACAGTATAGGAGTGTGATGCCAAAGTAGGAAGACCAATTACAAGTCTACCACCAAAATATAGTTAAAATATGATGGCAGCTTGGGGTAGGATGGTAATAATGGAGATGATGAATAGTGAGTGAATTCTTGATATATTCTGAAAATAGAACCAGGAAAATATGTTGATGAATTGGATATAGGAGGTGGAAAAAAGAGAGGAGTCACAAGGAAAAAAAGTTGTTATTTTCTGAGATGAGGGAGACTGGGGGAAATCAGGTTAGAGCTCCTTCAAAACCACCTCCCCTACCAGCCTTGTCAGGAAGCCTTCATGTCCTACAATCCAGAATTCCTTTATGTTACGGTCCCAAAGGTCTCTGCTATCTCAGAAGGCCATACATTAGCTATTTTCTGCCATTAATTCTGGGTTGAGATTCACTTACCAGATCAGCCACAGGAGAGCAGGGCCCTAAGATAAAGACACTGCAGAAACAAATGTCCTCATCAGGTCATGGGCCCTGGTCCCAGCTGTGTTCTCTTCCACAACCAGCAATCTGATATAGATTAGCTACCTATTCAACCTGAATAGAAAGCTACCTATTCATCCTGAGTCCAGCAAAACCTCAGTGGGTCTCAGTACTAGCTGCATGGCAGAAACACTGAAGGAGCTTTTAAAATTTGATGCCCAAGCCCCACTCCAAACCAATTACACTGAATTCCTGGGAATGGGTCCCATGTATTGGTATTTTTTAAAGCTTCCGATGATTTCAAAATGCAGCTAATGTAGGAAAGCACTGAACTAAAGGAACCTTGGGCATCTTACCCTGAGACACAGGGTCAATTTGTTGGCTGCAGATGATATACTACAACAAAATCCAGGGCTGGATATCATTGCAGATTACAGTACTGATTGTTCATGCGAGTTGAGAAGTGCCTTTGTGTGTTATACATCTTAGTGCTCCAATCATGCAGGCTGTAGCAGGAGCACAAAGAAGGGGCAAGAGAAAGAGATCTGTAGCTATGTTCAGGAAACTCTGCTTGACTCCATGGGCACCAGACATGAGTCAAGCAAAATCTTCATGCTACCTGACAGATACCCTTTTTCTGCAATCATCTATCATGGGATGCCTTCGTGTGCAGTGTGGAAAGAGGCATCTCTAGAGAACTGAATGGGAAATGCTGTCCACCCTTCATTTCTACACAGGAAATGGAGGCCTGGGAAGATGATATGGTTTAAACAGAGTTATCAAAATAATTTTATAGTACAGTTGAAACTAGAACCCAGATTTCCTGAGTCTTGGATTAGTGAATTATTTCCCACAGCAGGCCAAAGCTGAAAGTCCATTCCCGATCTTGCATCCACTGGTTATAGTTCTACCTTGGTCCTATCGAATAGATTCAAATGTATAAAGAAACCCAACTGGTATCCTTTCATGTATTTACCTGTATGGAAGGGATAGCCTCCTTGCTATACTTATCAAAAAAGTCCAAGGTTAGATCCTATCCTAGAGATACCACTAGAAACAAAAGATTCAGATATAAGGGAACAAAATCATGAAGGAATAAATGGAATTGCCAATATTTTCAGGGATTATAATCATTTTTGGTGTCTGTTAGAAAGCTATTTTCAACTTATTTGTACCCCATTCCTCACTGATCCTTGACCTTTTGGTCTCTAAGACTCCATCCTATTCTCACTACTCAGCTTCAATGGCTGATTGTGACTCACTCATTGTCAGTTGTTCTTTGCTACATGTCACAGAGTCACACCTAGCCCCATGGTTTGACACAGTGATACCTACTTTGCTGTGTGGATACAAGGGGCTCTCAAAGGTTACTCTGTCTCAAAGCATATTCAAAGCTCAGCTAAGGAGCCTAAAGTTCTTAACACTGAGATCACTCATTTGAATTAAAATATTGAGGATTGGGAAAACCCTGGTCAAACTACAAATGTGGTATGAGGGAGGAGTAATGAACACAACTCAGGGGCTCAGGGGCTCAGGGACAAGCACACTATGGGCATGTGTAGGCCAAATGCTGCATACCACCTGGTTTTTAAATATAAATAAAGCTTTATTGGAACACAGCTATGCCCTTCATTTATATATTGCCAATGGCTGCTTTTGGGCTATCATGTATGGCCTACAAAGCTTAAAATAATGTGGCCCTTTACAGAAAAAGTTTTCTGACCCCTGTACTAACTCATTAGCATACAGTTACACACTGTTTCTAAAACTTTCCTGATGTCAATAATCATTAGGGAATGCTTGTTAAAATACAGAGTCCTAAACCTACATCAGACTTAAAAAGTCAGAATCTCTGAGGGGATGGAGGCCAGGAATTCATGTTGTTGAAAATGTCCTAATCCATTAAGAATAGATTAATTGAATATCTTAAAGATGAGACATCTGAGCTCTTCATTAACCCATTTTTCCTTCAAGCAGCTGGGAGCTCATTTTGCAATAGGTGCCTTCTCAGGCTGGGAGCTTCTTGGCAGGCGGGGGGGGGGGATTCCATTGCATAGCCAGGGTTGAGAACCACTATATTAGACCATTATCAACCACAGAATGTAGGAGTGAACTACCAGGAGCCTTAGACATTTTCTGGTCCATTGTTTCCTAAATTCTACTGAGCATCAGATTTACTTGTGGCTCTTAATTAAAAATAAATCACTGGGCCACATTCGGGAACTATCGGGAGACTGTCTTCTGGGAAAAGTGGTAAGCTTGAACATAACAAGGGTTTGGTAAGAGGCAGCAGTCTCTCTGTACCCATGAGATGCCAAGTACCTACTTTGGACACAGTACTATTAATATGTTCTATGATATAGGGGCTATAATACTGAACATATGCTGACAATCTTCAGGAAGCTTTCACTATAGCTTTAGAGAGAAGATTCTTTCAGTAAATTTTTGTCCTTCACAGTGGTTATGGTCTAAAAAGTCACTTTGAAAACTGAACTAATAAATACTGAACAGTTATTACTAGGGGAAAACTGTCTGTGTGTATCTTACATATATTACAATCTTAAATTTTAAAAACAACTCATCCTGTAGATTCTATTTCCTTTATTTTACCAGGAGAAAATGAGGTTCTGAAATGTTAAGTGATTCTCCTAAGGCCACCCTACTAAAGGGGTGAGAGTTGGGATTCAAACCCCATGCAACTGTCACCACAGACAGAGTTTCTTGCAGTACATTGCACTGCCCCCTACCACCTCTAACCTCTGGAACACCTCTGTATGACTGTGGAAACAAGAAGACAGAGTGTTTCCTTGTTTGACCTCAGCTAGGAATGTGTGCATTAAGAGACTCAATTTTTTTCATATTCTGCACATGTTTGCAAATGACCAGTAAAGCATTGTGAGTAGTACTGTATTTTGCTGTGTATGATGTGCACCCACAGTTTACTGCTAACCATGAATAATGCATGCCCTTATTTTTACCTCAAAAGTTTGGGCAAAAAAGTGTGTCATACAAGGCAAAATATGGTAATTTTGTGCTTACAAATACATTTTAGGAAATAGGTGAATTTGCAAACATGGAATCTGGATAATGAGGATCAACTGTATATGTATGCAAGGTTGACATTCAGTCAGGATACACTGGTATGGCTATACCTATTGTTAAATATTGAGGGATTCTTTCACACTAATTGGTAAGTAGATACTGCCCTAAGCTTCCTGGGTGCCACCTGACCTCTTCTATGGGACCTCTTTACACATGATCAACCAAAGGGCTAACACCTGGTACTGTTAGGGGGACTTCAAGACTCTACTCCAGTGCCTATTGCCTTACATTCTGATTGGATGACCCCTACTGTAGAGGATGCTAATTATTTTGATTATCACCCCTGTGTGTATGTGTTCTCCCATGTCTATGCTCAAAGAGTTTAGAGATCACAAGGCCAAGAACTAGAATTTAAGCTCTCTGAGGAACCAACCATGTCTGTCCTGTGTACTGCTATATTTCCAGTCTGGAAGAACACCAGGCATTTAGTAAAGGTTTGATGAATGAATGAATTAGAAATTCTCACTGAGGTTAGTCAGGAACAGGTGTTTAGAAGACATGAGTCATATGCCAAGTCTTAAAGGAAACAGCCATCTATTAGAAGAGATATGGACTAAAACAAGGACAGAAGTCTGCAGGGCAGCAAGAGCTAAGAAATGTACAGGAGGAGAAGGAAAACAGTCTGGCCTTAGGAAAGAGGCCATGGAATAGGACAGTGGGGGCATGAGAACTGGGGGCAAAGGGTGGTGGCACTGGGATGACAGTTGAGACAGAGATAGGGGGAGTGTTTGCCTCTTCATTCTGCAGCTAAGTTTGGACACTTTAGTTTAGGCTGCTGTGATGGCTGGTAGTTGGGTTTCCTTCATTCCTTCAACAAATATTTATCAGGTGCCAACTTTGTGTCAGGTGCTACTCTAGACACTGGGGATATAGCAGTGAACAAAACAGTCTCTATCCTCATGGAGCTGACATTCAAATGAGGGATATATACAATAAATACATATAAATATAATATTTCACAGGAATGTAAAATGTCACAGCCACTTTGGAAAATGTTATGGTAGTTTCTTTGATAAACTATTCATTTAATATATTCTATGACTGAACAATAGTACTTTTGGGCATGTGTCCCAGAGAAATGAACTTGGCCTGTGATATGCAGCCTGATTTGCACCTCTGAACTGTCCCTGGCCTTGCATGAAATGTCATCTTTCTCTGGAAAATCTTTCCTTCCATCTTTGCCTGGGAAATCCTGCTCCATCCTTCAAGGTCTAGCTCATGTGCATCCTCCTCTGTGAAGCCTCCCCTGCTTTCATGCTCCTCACCCCCAACAGGTGATTCTCCTGTGGCTATAGGATGGGAGTGAAACCTCAGTGCTGGGATGTAGGGAAGTGTTGTAGACACTGGGAAGGGACAACCAGACTGGAGGTGTAAGGAAGGCTCTGAGTTTTGCACATGGAATGTTTATACCTGAAGTTCTGTATTTGAGTTAAAATTACTATCGAGATATAACCTAGCAATGCACACTGGGCCTTGTGAATCCAACTCTTAAGGAGAGGAGCCTGGGGATTTTCACTTTTAATAAGTAATCCTGTTGACTATATGATCAGGTAAATTTTGGAAACACTGTTCTAGTCTAAACCATCAATTTATGGATGAAGATACAGATTCAGAAAAGGAAACTGAACTTTTAACTGATCGCACAGCCAATGAATGATTGAACCAGGACACAGCTCAATCTGTTTGTTGAACTTTACCTCCCCAGGAACTGTATGTTAAATTCCCCACATTGTATGAGACCCACAGGGGTCTCATACATTGCAGGCCATTTAGTAAATACCTGTATGAATGAATGAATAAAATTTGCACTCACTGCCTGCAAGGACTTTATGGGAGTTAAACACTGGACAGATAAATTTTGATGAGGAACAGAAAAAAAGAGGTAGAAAATATCTCTGGAAAGTGCCTGTGGAACTGTGGAGATGGGCGGTTTAAGTGCGATAAAGCAGAGGGCACAGAGGACTGTATAGCCCTTTAAAATTCTCAAACCTTGGACTTGGGAGTAGACAAGATATTAAGAAGGTATGTTTTAAATTTAGTCCTAATTCCTTGGCTTACAAAATACTGTTCCTAGTCTCTTCTTCCACCTTCTCTCTCGTCACCATCACTCTCCAATATAGAGTCTTCTTATTTCAGGAAGAAGGGTAGATAGCAAAGAAGCTCACTCACCTGATGAGTATGCAGAACTGTAAGAACGATGAATTCCTTAGTGCTCCTAAAGAGAGAAGAGGGAACAGGATAAGTACCTAACATGCACTAGGTACTCATCTAGCACAAGAAACAACACCAGAATTTCCCCCTGGGCTGCATTCAGGTATATGTATTAGGACAGAGGGCAATCTGAGGATCTGCATGGCTGCCTTAGCTGACATACACCATCTATATAGGTTCACAAAGGCATCTGAAATGGTGTTACCATTATCCCTGAGGTTGTCATTTTTCAGGATTTTTAATATTTCTTCTCACATTCTCTCTGTAGAAATCCCCAAACCTTAGGAGCAATTTTATCTGCAGACTAGAAAATTCTCAAGAAAAACTAAAAGCCTGAATTATGAAACTCAAAGGGCACACACTGTCTTGGGAACCATGTACTATGATTATTGGCAATTTGGTATTTAAGCAAGAAGGGACACTCAAAGGAAAAACTCAAAAGAGGTTGTTTGGGTTTTCTCATACTCAACAGATTTGTTTTAATTGAAGGATCAAAAAACACAAGCCAGGGAGCCACAGATGGAAGCCAAGACTCTCCCGATAACAAGTATTCAAAAGAATGAAGAAGTTGAAATTCTTCCAACATGAATTATGCCGATGATCAAACAGGCTGTGAGGTATGAACATTTTCTCCCAGGAATGCATAATCCTTTAAAATAAGTAAAATTACTGGAAAGAGTTTGCCTTGAAGGAGCATCCCCTCTCATTGCTGGCCTTTTCCAAATGTTTTTGGGAATAAAGGTATTCCAGAAGGAGAGTGAAAACTGCCCTTGATTCTGGTGATTCAAGAAAATCCGAGGGCCCTGCTCAAAGACTGAAACATTATGCATATTCAGTGAGGACAAGTTCCAGGATGAATCAGTGCTAGGGTCTGGGAAGCTCCCAGGAGAAAGAAGGAGTTGTGTTCCAGGGAAAACACCACAGAAAAATCTGTCTCTTACAGAGAGCAGTAACATAGTTATGTGACTTATTTGCTCCAGCCCCTGCCACATCTCCCCATTTAAAGTAGAAAAAAGCCAAAGTCCTTATCGTGTCTACAACTCTCCCCCTTCCTTACCCCATTCCATCCATTGAGTTCTCTCCTGTTCCCCAAATATTCCAGACACACTCCTGCCTTAGGGCTTTGGCCCTGGCTCTTTCTTTCTCCAACATGCTCACCTCTTTCAAGACTTTCTTCAAATGTCACGTTCTCAATGAGGCCAACACTGGCCATGCTATTTAAAGTTGCATCCTGTACTCCTGTGCTCAGTACTCCTGATCATCTTTATTCTGATGCACATTCTAGTTCAGTAACACTTGTCAGCTTCTAGTATACTGTATAATTATTTATCATGTTTATTGCTGATAGTGTATTTAATTCCACTAGAATGTAAACTCTAATACACATGGATTTTGTCTATCTTATTCACTCCTTTATATTCAGTGCCTTAGAACAGTGTCTGGTGCACAGTAGATACTCAATAACATATATTTAATGAATGAATGAACTAATGAATGAATGATCCACTAGCCCCTAAAGATATCAAATGAGCAAGCTCCATTTTGACTCCAAAGGAGCTCTGGACTCCCTCACAAGATTGGGCTACCTTGTTCTGGGGTATAAAGATATTCGCTGGAAGCAAAGTAAAGACTTCTTAGAGGTTGGGTTGAAAGAACCCCAACATGTCCTGATTAGGTTAAAAGAACATGCTTCATACTGGTGTGGTGATAGAGGGAGAAGTGTGGAATACAATGGACAACTGAACTTAGAGAAGGGACAAACTAAATATCATTAGGGACCAGACACATTCCAATATATTGAGGTGGAAGGGGGTATTTCGAGAAAGGCCTGCTCTAGACTTCAAGAAAGAACAGTCCAAATCCCTTCAGAGCTAGCGAAAGGGTGCTGCTGCATACTCAGAGCACTAAGTCTGTCTTTGAAGGTGAGGCAGGGGCTCAGCGTGAGGTGGACTTTGGGAGGGGAAGAAAAAATGAGTGGGATAAAAACACTCTGAACCAAGAAGGGTTGAAAGAGATGGAGATAGAGATGGAACAGACTACATAAGGCAGAGAAAGAGAGTGAGAGAGACAACATATGGTTGCATTTGGGGAGAGATAGCCAGGTCCCCCAAACTAAGGTTAGCCCATGGAATTTAAAACTTGTACCCCTGTCCTCTCATTCCCTGACAACAAGTCTATGCAAGATTATATGTGGGTGGTATGTATGTGTGCATGTGGTGGGATTGTGAGGTATTGGATTGTGTATGATGTATGTATGTGTGTGTGAGCATGTGGCACAGGTAGATATAAGCATGTGTGTTGTGCATGGTATGTGGTATGTGGTGGCATGTTATGAGTATGTGCAAGGTGTGTGTAATATTTATTTTGCATGGTGTGTGTGGTTTGTGGTGGCATAGCATGAAACTGTGGTGTATGCGTGGGATGGATGTGGGTGCACAGTGTATGTGTATTGTGTGCATGGTATAAGATAGATGGTAAATGGTGTGAGAGGTATGCGGTGTGCATGGTGTATTTGTGAGCATTCAAGGTCTGTCCAGAAAAATTCCAGCCATTAATGATACAATGAGAATGGTTTGTATAACATCAATGTAACCAGGCAGCCAAGGGGAGTGGACTCAAATGGATGTGCATGAGCAATGATGACTGCACTATATTACTGGGGGTGGTAGATGCCATTGACTGAGCATGTGTACTGTGCGCCTATTGCATGCTAAATGACTAAGCAAGTAAAGCAACAAATCTGCATCAAATTTTGCATTAAGCTTGATCATTCCTCAGCAGAAACTATTGGGATGAATCAGAAGGCCATACCTATAGGTGATTGGTGATTGAAAGCTTCATCACAACATGCCTACTCATGCATCATATCTTGTGCAGAGGTTTTTGGTGAAACATCAAATCACCCAGGTTACTCAGACCCCCTACGCCCCAGATGTGGTGCCCTGTGACTTCTGGATTTTCCCCAAACTAAAACCACTCTTGAAAGGAAGAGATTTCAAGCCCTAGCTGGTGTGGCCCAGTGGATTGAGTGTGGGCCTGTGAATCAAAGGATCACCATTTCAATTCCCAGCTTGGGGCACATGCCTGGGTTGCAGGCCAGGTCCCCAGTATGGGGCATGCAAGAGGCAACCACACATTGATGTTTCTCTCCCTCTCATTCTTTCTCCCTTCCCCTTTCTAAAATCAGTAAGTAAAATCTTAAAAACAAAAAGGAAAGGGAAGTGATTTTAGACCACTGATGACATTCAGGAAAATATGACAGGGTAGCTGAAGGAGACTGGGAGAAGTATGTGAGGTCCCAAGGTGCCTACTTTGAAGGGGACTGAGGCTTCATTGTCCTATGTTCAGTGTTCTTTGTACCTTTTCTCTTCTTCTGTAAATGTTTCTATTTTTCATATTACATGGCTGGATACCTTCTGGACAGAAACACCACATCGTGTATGTGGTGTGCCTGGTGTATGTGAGTGTGTGTTGTGATAGGGTGTATGTATGGCATGTAGTGTGTGAGTGCTATGTGAAGGCATGGCATGTGGTGTGCATGTGCATGGCATGTAGTGTGAATGGTGTATGTATGCACTATGTGGTGGCATGGTATTGTGTGTGTGTTGTGAATAGAGTATGTGGTATGTGGTGTGAATGGTGTAAGAAAGGGAAAAAGTCAATGTGATTATTCCCACATACAGGTGGTTGTGGTCCCCTGATATTCTTTTCTCTCTCTCACCTGCCCCCATGTGGAGGTCATGAAGGGGCCACACATACCATGAGTAAAATCCACAATGGCAGGTTCTCAGCCTCAAACCACTGGCCAGGGATTTCGATTTTCTTCTCTTTTTTTTTTTTTGGAGGGGGGAGGGGTGGAAAGGTTAAAAACAATGTCTTGTTTACACTGTGCTTATGTCAGAGTATACTTTTTAAAATTTCTTTTTATACATATGCGTGGGCCCCACCCCTGGCCAATTACATCAATGTGTGGTTGCCTCTCACATGCTCCCTACTGGGGATCTGGCCCCCAACCCAGGCATGTGCCCTGACTGGAATTGAACTAGTGACCCTTTGGTTCACAGGCCCACACTCAATCCACTGAGCTACACCAGCCAGGGCTCAGAGTGTTCTTTTAATTCCCTGTTTGGTACTCATTGGTCGCTTGGTTTGTCCCACTGCACAATAAGTTGAATACCAAGGTGAGGTGAGTAGTGAGTCAGAAAGTGTGAGGGAAGCTCTGGCAGGAGGGTGTTCTCTGTGTCTGCACACATAACTGGAGAAGGCTAAACCAGAGTATATGAGGGCCCATGGAGTCCCAGAAGAGATGAACCCTGAAGTCCTACATAGATAGGAGCCCTGGCTAGGGTTGCTGTTCCTGAAAGGTCTCCTCTTCCAGTGCCAGGGAGGACCATTGTAGCCCTATGCCACTGGTGGGAAGAGGGAGTACTCAGTTCCTGCCAAGATCCAGAAGGCACCTGTTACCTGATGAGTTCTATGAACCTCTCCCTGGGGGCTTCACTCACGTCCTCCTCATTAATAGCCACAATCTGGTCACCAGCCAGGAGCTTGTCCTCAGCAGGGCCTCCTGTAGAGGAGAGGAGAGAGGCATGAGGGCTTGGGGCCACTGCTGGGAAAGCTCAGTTCTGAGGGAACTCCCAGTGTCTGAAGAAGCTGAAGTGTGTGCTGAATCCTGTAGGAGATGGTGAAGGCTGAGTGGTGCTGGTGGTGGGGGTGGTGTTTGAGCTTTGCCACTGCTGCCTGTGGAAGATGGAGGACAGGGGACTAAAGAAAGAGAATGAAGTGGACCACCTTTGGATGGGAGCAGTGTGGTAGCAAAGGCCTCAGATGAGGCAAATGAGTGTTGTCCTGGCTGGGTTCTAAAGAGGAACATGGGCTTCCACTTCACCAAGCTCAGGCTTAAGGAATGACTCTCAGTCTACTGGAGGTGGTACAGATGATGAGAAGAATCTTCTTACTTGAACACTATTCATACTCGCTACTCTGAAATATTTAGGAATTCACTTGCCTGGAGACAGGGGGATTGACTAAAAAACCCAAAGGGTTTATTTTCCTTCAACTCTGAGGGATGCTCTTCTCCAGTAAATGATGGTGGGGAAGGCAAAGATCCTAAATCATGGGGAGTTGGAAATTGCTTTCTCTTATTCCCATTTTTACTGTTGAGGTTAAGAAAGCAGATCTGTTTGAGGGACATTATCTTCTTGGTTGAGGTAAAGGGTGGGGATCGAGTGGTACACGTAGTGCTGCCCTTGGTGTTTAGCAAAGATATTCTTGTAGAAAAGCTTTTCACAGTTTCAGGGAGAATGAGAAATGAGACCCAGCCTCACTCAAACCCAAAAGAAATGTTTAATGACATGTTCCAATCTCAAACCAGTCTGAACTCTTGTTTGTGTCCACTTTAAAGAGCCAGATCCCAAGTGCTTACTCTCTCTACAAAGAAGTGTCCTATGCAAACTCCAAAAACATGAACAAAATGCAAGCAACTGTGTCACTTGAGCATGTAACTCAATGGCTCTGGAGCATGTGGCCTGTATTCTGAGGGTGGCTGTGCCAGTTCATCTAGCAGGGTTCACCATTCTGACAGCAATGGCCTTCAACCCCCTCAGCCAAGTCTCTCAACATCACAGTGACTTCAGGAGCAGAAAGCATAGTGGTGAAGAGTCCACTCTTTGCACCCAGCCAGACCTGGACTCTAATCCCGACTGTCATTTATTAGTTATGTGGCCTTGGACAAGACATTTAATCTGAATCTCTTTCCTCATCTGTAATATGGGAAAATACTTAGACCTACACATCATAATAATGTTGGGAGGATAAATGAGATGATGAATGTATAGCACTTAAAACAGTTGGTTGATGTTGATAAGAATTTGATAAATGTTAGTTATACCTTCTGCAGGACAGTTTCTTCATTTCATTCCTTTTATCTACCTCTGCCATAAATGTCAATCTTTTAAGTGGAGGCCACTCTACATATTCCCCCCCCCTTCTCCCTTCCTTCCCTTTAATAGAAAAGGTCCTATGGAACTCAACTCTGATGGTAGTGGTAGGTAGCATTCAACTTCTGCTGCTTTCACAAAATGGTTTGTTGGCATGCTCAACCATACTCATTTCTCTATAGGATATTTCTTGTCCTTTCTTAAGTTCTCAAATATAGAACCAAAGAAGTCATGTGCATATGGGGGCCACCTGGGGCATAAACAGCTCTGTGAATCAGCCCAAGTCTACACTGGACTGGCCTGCCAGTCCCATGGCTTTCTGTGGCCCTTTCTTGTGGCTTTCCTTCTCTCTACTTTTCCAACTCTTTTTCTTCATTATACCACTTGAAGCTCAAGGATTCCTTTGGCCCTGTGAATTCTGTCTCCTTTGAAGTAAAAGAAGAGGCTCCTGGTGGTCTGTTACTGTCTTATCTGGTTCCTCTTACCCAGGATTAATTTGACTTCTGATCAGAGACTCTGAAACCAAAAACCTTTTGCCAAACTGCATGACTGACTTGGGAGTCTTGGGTCAGCCACAAACTCCTGTTCTGAATTGATTTTTTTTCTCTATGCCCTCTAGTTGAAGAGAGAGCTTACAAAATCTATTTCTTTTCCTTTGAGGATTACAAAATTTATCAAATTTCTGCTAGAAAGGTTTGTAGTCTGGCTGTTCCTCTTGACTAAGTGAGAAACTGTTGTAAACATCTAAATCCTCAGGCCCAGCAAGTCAGGAATAAAGTTGCTTTCTGCCTGTCCTTTTTGTCAATGCCTAGCAGATTTGGAACAAAACAGTGCCTAGGCCATTTCCTATTTCATTCATGATGGCATGTTTCACTGTTCAGGTGGGGCTTTTGCTTGTTTCATCTCACATGGCCCCATTCAAGCTCTGCTTCCCCAGCATGGTATCAGTCAGGCTCAGTTACAAATCCTGCCTCTTTTCTTTCTAGCTGAGTGACCCTGCACAAGTAATTTCTCCTCCTCTCTGCTTTAGTTTTCTTATTTATAAGATGACAATGATATTATTTACCTTGCAGGTTTGGCTGTGAGGATTAAATGAGATTATATAAAGCACTCAGTAGGTGCTTAATCAATGGTAAATTGATTATTTTACTGTTATTGCCACTATGGCATTCAGAGATTTCATTTTCCTCTCCTCTCTCACCTATGGTCTAAATCCTGATTCTAGTCTTCAGTGGCTGATGTAGTTCATGAGTGTGTACCAGTCTCTGCAGTTGGATAGTTAGATTCTTGGGGACAGGAACTATGTCATGTACTTCCCTACAACCTTGCTGGTCTTAGAGTAGGCAATCTATGAATACTTGTTGAATTGAAATTAAAATTTTCATCCAAGGCAGTATGCCTCTTCTATGAAGATTCTAGGCAAATGGAAAGCTTCATTAAGATCCAAACCCTACTAAACTCAACTTTAGCCTCTGCTTATAGCACCATGCAGCCTCAAAAGCTTATGTCAATCAGTCTTAAAAGACCAGCTCCCTCACACAGTGATCAGCTGGAAAGTCTTTACCCACTCTTTATGAATTCTTTGCCAACACAATGTACTCAGGAGCTCCTCTCATTGGGAAGATGTGTGGGTGTTGCAGGATAGGAGCCAGGGCCAGGGGGGTACCTGAGGGACACCTACCTGGCCTCACAGATTGCACCACCACAGGCCTCTCACTGTCGGCCACGAAGCCAAAGCCATATATAGGGTCTCGGTGAATGGTCACTTGTCGCAGCGTCTCTGCTGGCAGCTGCTCACATTCCATATCATTTGCACTCTCTTCCTGCATCACATGACTAAGGGAAGGGGAACATGGGAGCAAAACAAGATGCAAAGGCAACTAAACCTCAGAAGCAGATGTTAAGTGACACTAATTAGGGTGCCGACCATGGCACCTGGGAGTTCACACACTTAACTTCCTGCATCCTTTGGAACCAGCAGAGGCAAAGACTGCCTCCTGTTTCAGATTGGAGAAATAAGAGTCTGGGAAGGAGAAGCCATTTGTCTCTTGTCTACAGGGCCAGAGTCAATAGAGGACACTGGTACCAGATCCTGACATTAGTTAGTCCTTTCCTCAAGATACTGGGACTCTAAAAGGAGCCTAAATGGAAGTGTGTTGTTTTGAAGGTTAATTGGTACTATCTATTGAATTGGCTATTACCTCCTTAAGAGAAACCAAAACTCTGAGGGAAGGGACTACAAAACAAGCAAGTATGTATAGAAGGACTGTGAAGTCTATTCAGAATGTGGAGCACCTTCATTCAGTCCTTGAGTGTTTTTAAACTTTAATGTCCCTTGGGTGATATATAACAATAAAATATTTAGATGGCATATATAAATAAATGGGCTAATGGTGAGGAGCACTGCCTTACACAATTGTACATAATGCCAACTAATTTCAGTAAATGGAATAACTGAAAAATGGCTCCTGTGGGCAGGAAGAGGAGCTGTGCCCTATGGCTGCCAGCAGAACTGAACTCCAGATGAGCTGAGAGAAGAAATATCACTGCCCCAGTACCTGGGAGGGATTGCAGATGGCTCTTCAATGCCCACAACTTAAGTTACTGAAGGTTATGAATTACACAAGGACTTTATAAAGGTTCCATAGCAAGGGCCAGGGCAAGGCATACTGCACGGAAGTATGGCTCTGAGCTAGGTATTAGAATGGAAAGCCCTGAGGGGTAAGGGCACTGTGTGACAGTGGCAGGGAAGGAGGTAAAGAGGGGAATGGATGGCCAATAGGTAGGACAGGGTAGGTGGAAGTGGAAGAGGGGGGACCAGAGCCAAGAAACCCAGGGCCTGAGTTCCCTGACTTGGCACCACTCTACCCTCTGGCTTAATAAATGGGTTGAGTTCCCTAGCCTCAGCGTATGTATCCTTGAAAACTAGGATTCTAGGCAGAGCGCTTCTGAACAAGATACAAAGGGCCAGGAGCTAATTAATCAAACTAGAATAAAGTTTGTAAAAGAAGTGGGAGGTTCTCACACTATGAGAATGAGTATTTACTAGCTAAGAATACCAAATACCTCACTAACAAATGGTTTTAAACAATTAGTTCATTTATCAGGACACATATTCAGTAATTAGAGAGGAACTTTTGGACTATTTATGGGGGGAGAAGAAAGTAATTGTACAAAAGAGAAATTCAAAGTTCTGGCCTTGTCATTCTCATAAAAGAACTCTAGAATAAAGGCAGACTATGGCTAATTTGAATGCAGCCACATCAACTCTAGCTGCACACAAGCTGGCTTGGGGCCTGTTACCTCTCAAGGAGCCAAAAGGGGCTTCTGGGATGAGGTCAAGAGTAACGAAAGTAAATTAAGAAACTGGCCCCTTTCCTCCCACACTGGTAATATAAATGGTCACTTTTTAATAGAAAAATCACTCAGATGCTGGAACATAGCTGGCTGGTGTCCTGGATAGGCACCCTCCCAGGAGAAGGGTTCAGCAAAGGTGGGTTCAGGCTAGAACCACTCTCATTTCTGCTCCAGGTGGCAAGCAGGAACTTGGCCTTGAAGGGAGCCAGAGAACATCTTCCTGTAGCTGCTGGGTTTTTTTGCCTCACCCCTGGGGCTGCTTCTGAAATGAGCCCTTTGCCTCTTGTCATCTGATCTTTTTGGCATGAAAAGGGCTTCTTCTTCAGATGACACCAGCTCATTTCTGACACAGGCATCAGCCAGGGCAGGATGTAGGATGAGAGCCCATTGGGCTGTGCAGCCTGTGACACAAGGAGCAGGGACACCAGCAAGGAAGATCCAGAAAAACGTGGAAGCACTCAGTACAGTATCTTGAGCTCAGGGTTCCCTGGCCATTGCAGACTCAGTATGTTGCCTTTTTCTTTTATCAAAAGAGGGGACACTTAAGTTTTCACTGGGCCTCCAGATACCACCAATATTGATGAAAACAGACACTGCTGGAGCCAGAGGAACCAACAAGCTAAGAGCCTTTTGTGACATAAGTGTTCTGGTTTACTGTTTAGACTCATGTTAATCCATCAACAAGTATTTATTGAATGCCTACTCAGGCAACAAGAGCTCCAGGGAAAGAGAAGTTACAGATCTCAGCCATCAGAAAGTTTCCAATTTAGTAGGGGGAAAAGAGACAAGTACACACTAAACAAAAGAATTAGAGTGGTAACTGAGAATAGTATACAAAGTCCAGCATTAAGGTCTAAGTTGTGTATTCAGAGAAGGAGGTGTAATAACTGAAGAGGGATCCATGGAGCAGACAAGCATTGTGCTAAAATGACCAGTAATGGCAAGAGAGACATGAATGCTAGTTCTGTACATGGGTGTCCCCCATCTTCCCACAAGGGACCAAGCTATTTTCCCAGACAAAGCAGACATGTTTCCATGTGTGAGTGGAGCACATCATCCTGGGGTTGTCCCTAACTGAGTTGGACAAACTGTCCCTAACTAGGCCCTCCCCAGATCCTGTAGGCAGCCCTTTCCTCACACTGTCTGGGCCTTCCCAGGCATCTGTGATCAGAGAAGAAACACCCTCATTGACAGGCCAGAAGGCCATTTTAAAATGCAAATAGAAACTGTCCCTGCCCTCCTAGGGTTTACATTTTTCTGTGCCTATAGCTCAGTTCCTTTGAAATTTGCGAAGTGCCTGGAGACTTGGGAGTGACCCTGAAAACAAAAATGATGGATGACAGGAGCTCAGCTGTCCATAGGTCACATGAGTTCTCTCCTGGGAGAAATAACAGTATGAGTTCAAAAGATGTTTGGTTTCTGTTCCCTTCAAAGAAGGCAACTCTGAACAAAATTATGAAGCAGCCAAAACTTATGGTCCCTCCACCCCACCCAGCATTGTTTTTAGACCCTGCTATTTTCTTCTCTTGTTTGCCCAAAGCACACAATGTCTTCACTTGTCCCCTTACTACCCAAGGCCCTCAAAGGTATCCCCTAACCCTGTGCTAGCCAGGTTTACCTTCTCTAGTCAGTGACCCAAGTAAAGGCCTAGCCTTTTTCTTCTGCCTAATTATGACACTTTATAGCCAGGTAATTCTTTTCATTTTTACACTTATTACCTCATCTGATAAAAGGTGCTTTCACATCCATTATTTCCTCACAGTCTCTAACTGTTCTGACAAATAGGCTAGGTTACTACTCCTTCATCCCAGCCCCCAAGGTAGGTGAAGAAGTGACCCAGGGAAGTGAACCACATTAGCAGCCCAGCTGGAGCCAAATCTCTCAGACAGGGTCCACAAACCCAGCACCCCTGCCTATACTCACTCAGGGCCCTGGACCCTCTGGCTAATGAGTCTCCATTACAGGGCTGGCCCAACCCTATGGCTAGAAGCACTCCTTGTCCTGGCCAGTTCTGGATGGCCACCCCACATACTAATTAACCTGAATCTGATCCCATTCACTCAGAGTTGTTGGTAGAATAAAATGAAATGCGGCCACAGAAATACTCTGGAAGGTTAAATGTATCATGCAGATCCAGACATGACAGTATTACCAGAAGCATTGTTTGGGATGGCCAGAAGAGCAGAGAAAGAGAGCTAAAGATAAACCTCACCCACTTCACACAGCACAGGCCCTTCTGCCATAAACTCTGCCTCTAACAGGCAGCTCCACAATGCACTCTGTCTCCTTGTTTTCCAGGTAGCTCTTTCTCTGACCCAACCTGGCTCCCTGGGGATTCCCTGACTGCAGTTCCTCTGTGGGCTAAACCAATCTCTTCCCCAAACTGTCCAAAGAGGGACAGGTTACTGGAGCTCACACTGAGAACTGTTTTAGGACATAGCTAAAGGACAAGTGAACTGAATAGATGGGAAAGGTTTTGAGCTGATGCCCTCTCATTAGCACTTTTTGGCAGGAGAATAGAGACATAACAGCTTAGATTCCCAAACATCAGCATCAGCCTTTAGCTCCTTTCTCTTTACATTTGGTTGGCTCCTTGGGGAGTCTTGTTACTCTCCTCACAACTGGCAAGATTTGGAGCCCTGTGGAGCCAATTAGCCCTTTTATTCAAATCACAGGAGCCTGACTCTCCTGGAAGCTCCAGGGATCCAGCATGGCAACTGGAACCCCAGGAGATGCCATCTTCTCCTGGTGGAAGGGATGGGAGCCTCATCCCTAGAGCTCTGAAGCCCTCTTATAAGGAGCTCAAACACAACTCCTTCCTATAAAGGAGCCCTCACTTTGGCTAGCTGCTCCTTACCCCAGCAGTGCTGCTCAAACTTGAATGTGCATATGAATTACTTGGGGATATTACTAGAATGATTCTGATGCCATAGGTCTGGAATATGGCTTGAGAGCGTAACAAATTCCAGGGTGGTGTCCATACTCCTGGTCCACAGACCACACTTTGAGAAGCAAGGATCTGAAAGAATGTTATTCTCAGTGAATGGGAGGGCCACAATCAGGTGGGGGTACTGTGGTACTTTTATTAAGGTTAGGTTATGGCCCTGAAGGTCTCATTAAAACACAAATGTTATCCTGGAGAAAGGACACATAAATTCATGCAGAGGACTCACTGCTGGAATCAGATTTACCCCAGGAGAGAATGCAAAGGCCACTAAATGGATATGAAATAAGACAGGTAGAACTGATCAATGAATTAAGGAAAATAGCAGGATACAAAATTAATATCCATAAAACAGTTGCATTTTTATATACCAATAATGAACTAACAGAAAGGGAAATTAACAAAACAATCCCATTCACAATTGCTTCACAAAGAATAAAATACTAGAAATAAATCTAATCAAGGATGTAACAGATCTGTACTCAGAAAATTATGAAACGCTGAAGAGAGAAACTGAGGAAGATGAGAATAAGTGGAAGCACATACCATGTTCATGGATAGGAATAATTAACATCATAAAAATCTTCATGCTACCCAAAGCAGTCTATAGATTCAATGCAATTTCTATCAAGATTCCAATAATAAATTTCAGTGAACTAGAATAAATATTTCAAAACTTTACATGGAACTATAAAAGGTCCCACATAAGAATAGCAATCCTGAAAAAGAAGAACAAAGTTAAAGGAATCACACTACCTAATAGCAAACTATACTATAAGGCCATCATAATCAAAACAGCATGGTACTTGCAAAAAATAGACACATAGATCAATGGAACAGAATAGAAAGCCTAGAAATAAACCCAAGCCTCTATGGTCAATTAATATTCAAGAGGGGAAGCAAGCACATGCAATGGGCTAAAGACAGTTTATTAAAAAAAATAGTTTTTTCAACAAATGGTGTTGGGAAACCTGGACAAATAAATGCTGAAAAATGAAACCAGACCACCTTTTTCCACCACACACAAGAGTAAATTCAAAAATGGATTTATGAATTAGACTTAATTTATAAAGTCTAATTCATAATCAAGGCTTAAGAATTAGACCCAAAATCATAAAAATCCTAGAAGAAAACATAGGCAGTAAAATCTCAGACATTGTTCATAGAAATATTTTTAGTGATATATCTCCTAAAGCAATGAAACAAAAGAAAAAATAAACAAATTGGACTACATCAAATTTTGCTCTCTAAAAAGTTTTTATGTAGAGCCCTGGCTGGTGTAGCTCAGTGGATTGAGCACAGGTCTGCAAACCAGAGTATCATGGTTCAATTCCCAGTCAGGTCACATGCCTGGGTTGCAGGCCAGTTCCCAGCAGTGTACACACGAGAGGCAACCATACATTGATATTTGTCTCCCTATCTCCTTCCCTTCTCCTCTAAAAATAAATAAATGAAGTCTTTAAAAAAAGTTTTTACATGGAAAAGAAAACCATCAAGAAAATAGACAACCCATGGAATGGGAGAACATATTTGCTGATGCATCTGATAAAGACTTAACATCCAAAATTTATAAAGAATTTACAAAAATCTACACCCAACCCCCCCAAACAGTCCAATTAAAAAATGGGCAAAACGCCTGAATAGACACTTCTCCAAAGAGGACATACAGATGGCCTATAGATATATGAAAAGCTGTTCAACGGCACTAATCATGAGAGAAATGCAAATTAAAACAACAATGAGATGTCACTTCCCACCTGTCAAAAGGACTATCATCAATAAATCAACAAACAACAAGGGCTGGCAAGGATGTGAAGGGGAACCCTTTTGCACTCTTGGTGGGGATGCAGACTGGTACAACCACTGGGGAAAGCAGTATGGAGATACCTCAAAAAATTAAAAAGGCATCTGCCTTTTGACCCAGTGATCCCACTTTTGGGGAATTTATTGGTGAAAAAAACCAAAATACTATTTCAAAAGAACATAAGCACCCCCATGATCATTGAAGTGTTATTTACAATAGCCAAGATATGGAAACAGCCCAGGTGTCTATCAATAGATGAGTGGATAAAATGATTATGAAACATTTATATAATAGGATACTACTCAGCCATAAAAAAGAAAAAAATTTACCCTTTGTGACAGCATGGATACACCCGGAGAACATTATGCTAAGTGAAACAAGGCAGTAAGACAAATACCACATGATTTCACTCATATGTGGAATCTAATGAACAAACTGAACTATCAAGAAAGTAGAGACAGACTCATAGAGAGCAGGATGACTGTTATGAGAGAGTTAGGGGGTAGAGGGATCAAGCAAAAAGGTAAAAGGACTCATGGACATGAAAAGTGTAATGGTGTGGCGATTGTGGGGTGTGAGGGAGATATAAGGGGTTAAATGACAATGGAAAAATACAATAATTTTTTTAAATAAAATAAAACGGGTGAGTTTGCATCAGGGGAAAGGATAGAAAGATCTAGACAATAGGATGCTATTTAGCCCTATTAATAAGTCTGGTCAACAGAAGTACCTAAGTACTCATAACTTCTGGGAATAAGGCAAGGAAGATGCTGAAAGAGAGGACAGTGCATTAAACAGTAGTTGCCTTTTCTTGAGGATTCACTGTGCACTGGGTACTGTCCACATATTGCCTCACTCTAGCCTCAAAATAACCCATGAGTAGGTGGTATTATTGTTATTTTATAGATAAGAAAACACATTTTTGGGACAGTACTGAGTAAATTGCTCCAGGACATACACCTGTATACATTGTGGTGGAACTACCATGTTAACCTGGGTCTGACTACCTCCTGAGCCAATTTTCCCACATGGTTTTTGCCAAGCACATGTGGACTGACCAGTTGCCTAGAAAGGGATGACCAGACTCAGTGAGAGGATCCAGCAGACTGCTGTTTTGCAAGTGAACTGAGGACCACCACAGTGGTGACTGTCAGGGCACCCTCCCTGGGTCTCCACATGAGGGCACATATTGGAGACCCCAGTCCCAGAAAAGACTTTCTATACCTCTAAGTCCACTCTCCCATAAGGGGAGACTCACGCCATGAGGCTTCAAATGCCTGTTAACTTCAGTTGCCAATACAAACAAGTCTACTCACTTCTGGTCATCCCTTAGAGCACAGACTTTCATTTCCACAGTAGTGTGTTCATGCACTAATGCCACTGTTCTCTTCCCTTCAAACTCTTCCACCACATCCTCTGAAACTCTTAGTCACAGCAAATTTCCCTATATCATTAATTTATTCTCTGAAAGTGCTCTTCACTTTCTTTTCCAATGTAGCACTGATTTGTTCCATGAAGACATCACTTCTCCACCAGCCCTCTGAAGTGGAAGCTATTTTGTCTTTTTCCCCTCTCGAATCTCAAGACTTTAGGTAGGGTAGGTGTCTTTCTTGTTTGCCATACCTCCCCCTTCCAGACCATTACTCCTTTTGTTCTGCAAATGTCCCTCTCCTTTGAGAAACATCCCTGCCACCCACCTCTGTGATTCTGGGCTTCTCCCTCTTAGTTGTTATCTACAATTTCTTGGGTAGTCCACACATTGACTGAGAACTTTAATTCCTAGTCACAGGTGATCTTCTCTACTCTAGCTATTTTTATTTTATTGTGGTAAAATATTTGTAACAAAATTTATCATTTTAATCAGGTTATAAATATATAGCCCAGTGGCATTAAGTACATTCACATTGTTGTGCAACCACCAGAACATTTTCATCATCCCCAACTGAAACTCTGTACCCATTAAACACTGACTCCTCAACCCCCTCTCTAACCAGTCCCTAGCAACCACCACTCTACTTTTTTGTGTCTATCAATTTGACTATTCTAAGAACCTTGTATAAGTGAACCGTGCAATATTTGCCTTTTCTGATTAGCTTATTTTACTCAGCATAACTCTGTCAAGGTTCATCCACATTGTAGCATGTGTCAGAATTCCTTTTTGAAACTTGAATAATATTCCACTGTATATATGTACAATATTTTATTCATCTGTCAATGGACACTTCAGTTGTTTCTACCTTTTGGTTCTTGTGACTAATGTTGCTGTGAACATGGATGTACAAATATCTGAGTACCTGCTTTCACTTTTTTTGGATACATACCCAGAAGTGGAATTGCTGGATCATATAGTATTTATGTATTTAATTTTTTGAGAAATCACTATATGGTTTTCTATAGTAGTGCACCATTTTACATTCTTAACGACAAGCATTCTGATTTCTCCACACTTTGCCAACACTTGTTATTGTTTTCTCTTATTTCCTATTTTCTTCTTTTTTAAAAACTTAATTTTTTTATTTGTTTTATTTTTAGAGAGAAGAGGAGGAAGGGATAGGGAGAGAAACATCAACGTGTGGTTGGCTTTTGCATGGCCATACTGGGGACCTGGCCTGCAACCTAGGTGTGTGCCCTAACTGGGAATCAAACCAGCAACCTTTTGGTTCCCAAGCTGGCACTCAGTCCACTAAGCCACACCAGCCAGGGCGTATTTTCTTTTTTTAAATTATATTTTATTGATTAGGCTATTACAGTTGTCCCAATTTTATCCCTTCTCCCCCTCCACCCAGTATCCCCATTCCCTCTGGCAATCTCCCCCATTAGTTCATGTCCACAGGTTATGCATACATCACATTTTGCTGTGTATAATGCACGCCCATGTTTTTGTGTGCATCATACATGGATTATACTCATGGTATATAATCATTATTCCCATGTATAGTACACATCTGTTTTTCCCCTCAAAAATTTGGACAAAACAGTGCACATTATACACAGCAAAATATGATAAGTTCTTTGGCTACTGAATTTCCTATACTGTCCTTAATATCCTGCTGTCTATTCTGTACCTGTCAATCTGTACTTCTGGGGTGCATAACTTCTTAATACCTTCACCTTTACCCGATTCTCCTCTTTCCCCCTCCCAACTGATAATCCTCCATATGATCTCCATATCTATGATTCTGTTTCTTATCTGCTTGTTTTTTAGATTTAATTGTTGATAGTTGTGAATTTATTGTCATTTTAATGTTTATAGTGTTGATATTCTTCTTTTTCTTAAGTCCCTTTAATATTTCATAGAATAATCACTTGGTGATGATGAACTCCTTTAGTCTTACCTTGTCTGGGAAGCATTTTATCTGTCCTTTGATTCTAAATGACAGCTTGGCTGGATAGAGTAATCTAGGTTGTAGGTCCTTGCTTTTCATCCTTTTGAATACTTCTTGCTGGTCCCTTCAAGTCTGCAAAGTTGAAAGATCAGCTGAGTCTAATGGGACCTTCTTTGTGGGTAACTCTGCCTTTCTCTTGCTGCTTTTATGATTCTCTCTTTATCTTTAATGTTTGGTATTTAAATTATAATGTTTCTTGCTGCAGTCCTTTTTGTGTCCATATTGTTTAGGACTCTCTGTGCTTCCTAGGCTTGTATGTCTATTTCCTTCAATTTAGGAAATTTTTTTGTAATTTTTTTAAGTAAGTTTTCAAATTCTTGCTCTTTCTCTTCTCCTTCTGACACCCTTATGATTCAATTGGTGGTATATTTGAAGTTGTCCCAGAGGCTCCTTACCTTTTCTAGGTTTTGGGGGTTCATTTTTTTTCTCACTGTTCTGATTGCATTTTTTTCCCTTATGTTCCAGAACATTGATTTGATTCTCAGCTTCAACCACTCTCCACTTGGTTCCCTGCAATTATTTTTAATTTCACTTAGTGTAAGCTTCATTTCTGCCTGTTTTTTTTAAATGTTGTTGAAGAACCCACTGAGTTCCTTGAGCATCCTAAAACCAGTGTTTTCAACTCTGCATTTGATAGATTGCTTATCTCCATTTTGTTTAGTTCTTTTTCTGGAGTTTTGTTCTGTTCTTTTACTTGGGCCATATTTCTTTGTGTCCTAGTTTTGGCAGCCTCTGTGAGTTTATTTCTTTGTATTAGGTAGAGCTGCTTTGACTCCCTGGCTTAGTAGCATTGCCTGTTGTAGAAAAATGCCCTATAAGTTGGATGGGGCAGAGCCTTAAGTAATCGCCAGCATAGGGCAACCCATGTGAACCAGATTGATAGAGTCCCTGATATGGTGTTGCCAGTCTGTGGCTCTGTGTGGGGAGGACTCATAGAGAACAATGGTGCTGCCTGGCCTGTGGAGTTTTGTCTGAGAGGATGCTGTCACCCTGCAATTGCCCTGATGCCACACACTTCAGTTTCTCCCCATATGCCACTGGTGTCCTTCCAGCTGATTCCCTGGTGCTGGAGACCAGAGGAAGTGAGTCTATGTAAGTCCTAAGTCTGTTGAGGACCCTTTAAGAGGGGATGCCTAAGAATCCTGCAGTTTCTTCTGCTGTGCCAAATCCACTAGTTTTATAGCCAGAAGTTACAGGGACTTATCTTCCTGGCACTGGAACTTTGGGCTGGGTGATCTGGTGTGGGGCTGAGATCCATTGCTCCTGAGGTATCCCTCCCGATTTTTATCCACCACATGTGGATGTGAGAAGCACCCATTCCACATTGCCATGTCTCTATGTATATCCACATATTTATCCCTCGTACCTATCTGGATGAATGTGACTTCTTTAATTCTTTGCTTGTTGGTCTTCCATACAGCTTGATTTCCTGATGATTCTGGGTGATAATTGTTTTGTAGTTTAGTTGTAATTTTTGCTGTGGTTGTATGAGGAGGTGAGCTGTGTTTACCTATGCCTCCACCTTGACCAGAGCCTATATTTTATTGTTTATGCTATTACAGTTGTTCCAATTTTTTCATTTGCTTCCCTCCAAACAGCCACCCCCACTCCCACAGGCAATCCCCACAATGTTGTCTACGTCCATGGGTCATGCATATATGTATTTTTTGTTTACTAAATACTTTTGGATTTTATTGTTGTTCAAGTACAGTTTTCTGTTCTTTGGCTACTATATTCCCTATGCTTTACATCCCTATGACTATTCTGTAACTGCACATTTGTACTTCTTAATCTCTTCACCATTTTCGCCCATCCCTCTGACCCCATCCCCTTCTGGTAACCATCAGAGCATTCTCTGTATCTATTATTCTGGTTCTGTTCTGTTTGTTTATTTTGGTTTTTAGATTCCATTGTAGATAAGCATTTATTACCATTTTATTGTTCATATTTTTAATCTTCTTCTCCTTCTTCTAGAAGACCCTTTAACATTTCATTATGGGTTTGGTTGTAACAAATTACTTTAGCTTTTTCTTATCAGGGAAGCTCTTTACATCTCCTTTGATTCTAAATGATGGCTTTGCTGGATAGAGCAATCTTGGCTTTGGTGCTTGCTTTTCGTCATTTTGAATATTTCTTGCCAAGATCTTCTTGCCTACAAAGTTTCTTTTAAGAAAGCAACAGACAGTCTTATGGGAGTTCCCTCGTAGGTAACTAACCGCTGTTCTCTTGCTGCTTTTTAGATTCTCTCTTCATCTTTAACTTTTGGCATGTAAATTATGATGTGTCTTGGTGTGGACCCCTTACGGTTTAACTTGTTTGAGATTTTGTGCTTCTTGCGCTTGTGTGTCCATTTATGTCACCAAGTTAAGGAAGTTTTCTTCTATTTTTTCAGATAGTTGTTCAATTTCTTGCTCACTATCTTCTCCTTCCAGCACCCCCATGACATGAATGTTGGTACAGCTATGTTGTCCCACAAGCTCCTTATACTATCCCTCTTTTTTGAAATTCTTTTTTCCTTCTTGCTCTTCTCACTGGTTGTTTTTTGCTTCCTTACATTCCAAATCATTGAATTCATTCTAGGCTTCATCCATTCTACCGTTGATTCCCTGTAAATTCTTCATTTCAATTAGTGTATACTGCATTTGTGACTGGATCTTTTTTATGCTCTTGAGGTTCTCACTAAGTTCACTGAGCATCTTAATAACCAGTGTTTTGAACTCTGCATCTAGTAGATTTCTTGTCTCTATTTTGTTAGTTCTTTTTAACATTTTTTATTTATTTATTTTTGCCTTGCCCCCCACCCCTCCTCACCCCTAAGTCCTCCAAGCCTCCCTAACCCAATTCCAACCCCCGTTGTTATCCATATATCCTTTATAATTGTTCCTGTAAACCCTTCTACCCTTTCCTCCCTCTATCCCCTCCCCTCTTCATTCTATGCACTGTCAGCCTGTTCTCAATTTCAATGTCTTTGGCTATACTTTGCTTCCTTGTTCATTTTGTTGACGAGGTTCCTGTTAATGGTGAAATCATATGGTATTTGTCTTTCATTGCCTGGCTTATTTCACTTAGCATAATGCTCTGAAATTCCATCCATGCTGTAACAAAGGGTAGGATCTCCTTCTTTCTTTCTGTTGCATAGAATTACATTGACTAGATGTACCATCATTTTATCCATTCATTTACTGATGAGTACTTGGGTTGCTTCTGACACTTGGCTATTGTAAATTGTGCTGCTATGAACATTGGGGTGCACAGGTTCTTTTGGATTGGTGTGTCAGGGTTCTTAGGATATAATCCTAGCAGTGGAATTGATGGGTCAAAAGGCAGCTCCATTTTTAGTTTTCTCAGGATATTCCATACTGTTTTCCATAGTGGTTGTACAAGTATGCAATCCAACCAACAGTGCACTAGGGTTCCCTTTTCTCCACAGCCTCTCCAAAATTTGTTTGTTGCTTTGATTATGATGGCCATTTCACCTGTGTGAAGTGCTATCTCATTGTGGTTTTAATTTGCATCCCTCTGATGGCTAGCAATACTGAGCATTCTTTCACATGTCTCTGGATCCTCTGTATGTCCTCCTTGGAGAAGTGTCTGTTCAAGTCCTTTGACCATTTTTCAATCGGGTTGCTTGTCTTCTTGGAGTGGAGATGTGAGAATTCTTTATATATTTTGGAGATCAAACCCTTGTCTGAGGTATCACTGACAACTATGTTTTCCATATGGTTGGTTCTCTTCTTTTTTAAAAAATATATTTTATTGATTATGCCATTATGGTTGTCCTATTCCCCCACTTCATTCCCCTCCACCCTGTACATCCCTCCTCCACCATTTCCCCCTTTAGTTTATGTCCATGTGTCAAAAGTTCTTTAGCTTCTATATCTCCCATACTATTCTTGCCCTCCCCCCTATTTTCCACCTACCATCTATGCTACTTATTCTCTGTACCTTCTTCCTCCTTCTCTTCCTCCCACTCCCCTGTTGCTAACCCTCCATGTGATCTCCATTTCTATGGTTCCACTCCTGATATAGCTGTCCTCTTAATTTACTTTTGTTTTAGGTGTGGTTGTTAATAACTGTGAGTTTGCTGCCCTTTCTCTGTTCACCTTTTTTATCTTCTTTTTCTTAGATAAGTCCCTTTAACATTTCATATAATAAGGGCTTGGTGATGATGAACTCCTTGAATTTGATCTTATCTGAGAAGCACTTTATCTGTCCTTCCATTCCAAATGAAAGCTTTGCTGGATAGAGCAATCTTGGATATAGGTCTTTGGATTTCATGACTTGAAATACTTCTTTCCAGCCCTTTCTTGCCTGTAAGGTATCTTTTGAGAAATCAGCTGACAGTCTGATGGGAACTCCTTGGTAGGTGACTGTCCCCTTATCTCTTGCTGCTTCTAGAATTCTCTCCTTCATTTTAATCTTGGCTAATGTAATGATGATATGCCTTGGTGTGTTCCTCCTTGGCTCCAACTTCTTTGGGACTCTCTGAGCTTCCTGGATTTCCTGGAAGTCCATTACCTTTGCCATATTGGGGAAATTCTCCTTTATTATTTGTTCAAATAAGTTTTCCACTTGTTGCTCTTCCTCTTCCCCATCTGGTACCCCTATAATTCAGATGTTGGAATGTCTAAAGATGTCCTAGAGGTTCCTAAGCCTCTCCTCATTTTTTAAAATTCTTGTTTCTTAATCATTTTCTGTTTGGTCATTTTTTTCTTCCTTCTGGTCCACTCCCTTGATTTGAGTCCCAGTTTCCTTTCCATTACTATTGGTTTCCTGTGAATTTTTTTTCACTTCAATTAGTTTAGCCTTCATTTGTTCCTCTAATTTGTGACTAAAACCAACCAGTTCTGTGAGCGTCCTGATCACCAGTGTTTTAAACTGTGCATCTGATAGGCTGGCTATCTCTTGGTTGCTTAGAAATATTGGCTCTGGGGCTTTGAGCTGTTCTTCTGCTTGAGCCATAATGTTTTGGTCTGTTCAGGCCTGTTATGTATGGGGGGTGGAGCCTTAGGTGTTCACCAGGGTAGGGCAACCCATGTGACTGGGTTGTGACACTGTATGTGGGGGCGGGGTTAGAGAAAGGTAATGGAGCTTGTTTCACACTCTCTGTTGAATTTCAGTCCCCTCTGCTGCTTCCCAAAAGTAAACTTGGCCCCCCTGGTGCCGGCTCCTGCATGTATGGGCCTGTGCACTCTCCAGGACCCTGTAGGTCTCTCCAACAAACTGTCTGTGAGCCTGGGATCCTCTCCCACCACCTCAACCCAAAAAATCTTTCCAATTGGTGCTTTCAGGCTCTAATTTCTGTCGCTGGGGCCTTAGCCTGAGCAGTCTGTCTCACTCCTCGATCCTTCACTTGGTTTATCTGTGCGTGAATGTGTGACCCCAATCAGCCAGTCTCCTTGCGCCTTCACTGGGTCCACCCGTTGCCACCCTACACCTAGGATCTGCCAACTACTGCTTGCGCTCCTGGGTCAGTCCTGCCAATCTTTCCTGAGCTGCTGAGTCCGCCTTTCTTACCAGTTTGGATGAATGGTTCATTATTGTTGGACTTCCGTTCAATTCAATTTTCTGTGTTTTGGCTGCATTTTTGTTACTAAAACTTTGTTGTCTTTAAACTTGGTTGTGTGAGGAGGCACAGTGTTTCCACCTATGCCTTCATCTTGGTCGGAAGTACTCATTTTAATGCTGTTTTCATTAGCTGTGCAGAAGCCTTTTATTTTGATGAGATCCCATTTGTTTATTCTTTCCTTTATGTCCCTTGCTCTAAGGCACAATATTTGAAGTGAAAATATTTTCTGCCCACGTTTTCCCTTAGGACTTTAATGGTGTCAAGACTTATATTTAAATCTTTTATTCACCTTGAATTTATTTTTGTGTATGGTATAAGTGGGTGGTTGAGTTTCACTTTTTTGCATGCAGCTATCTAGCTCTCCCAACACCATTTGTTGAAGAGGCTATCTTTGCTCCATTTTATGCTGTTGCCCCCTTTGTCAAATATTAATTGACCATAGAGATATGGGCTTGTTTTGGGGCTCTATATTCTATTCCATTGGTCAATATGTCTGTTCTAATGCCAGTACCAGGCTGTTCAGATTACACTGGCCTTGTAATGCACTTTGATATCAGGTATTGTGATTCATTACTTTGCTCTTCTTTCTCAAAATTTCTGCAGCCATTCAGGATCATTTATGGTTCCATATAAATTTTTCAACTGTTGGTTCTATGTCTGTGAAATATGCCATTAGTACTTTAATAGGTTTTGCAGTGAATCTATAAATCACTTTGGGGAGTATGGCCATTTTGATGATGTTAATTCTTCCAATCCATGAACATGGTATATGTTTCCACTTGTTTGTGCTTTCCTTAATTTCTTTCTTCAGTATTGAGTAGTTTCCTGAGTATAGGTCTTTTACCTCCTTGGTTAGGTTTATACCAATGTATTTTATTTTTCTTGTTGCTATATCAAATATCTGTTTCTGATATTTCATTGTTGATGTTCAAAAATGCCTTTGTTTTCTGAATATTGATTTTGTGTTCGCTGTTTTGCCAAATTCATTTATTAGGTTGAGCAGTTTTTTGCTGGAGTCTATAGGGTTTTCTAAGTACACTGTAATATAATCTGCAAACAATGACAGTTTTGTTTCCTCTTTCCAATTTAGATACCTGTTAATTCTTTTTCTTGTCTGATTGTTGTGGCTAGAACTTCCAATACTATGTTAAATGGGAGTGATGAACATGGACAACTTTGTCTTGTTCCCGATCTTAGTGAGAATATTTTTAGTTTTTTGTCCATTGAGCATGATGTTGGCTGTAGGTATCTCATATGTGGCTTTTATTATTTTGGGGAATCCTGTTTTCCCACTTTGCTGAGTGCTTTCATCATAAATGTGTGCTGTCCCTTATCAAATGCTTTTTCAGCCTCTATTGATATGATCATGTGACTTTTATCTTTGCTTTTGTTTATGTGACGTATTATACTTATTGATTTGCGAATGTTGTACCATCCTTGAATCTCTGGGATGAATCCCACCTGATCGTGGTATATGATCTTTTAAATATATTGCGGGATGTGGTTTGCCAATAGTTTGCTGAGGATTTTAGCATCTATGTTCATCAGCGATATTGGCCTGTATTTTTTTTTTCTTTCTTGTGTCTTTACCTGGTTATGGGATTAGGATGATGCTGGCCTCATAAAAAGAGTTTAGGAGTGTTCCAACTTCTGGGATTTTTTGAAATAGTCTGTGAAGGATAGGGGTTAGCTCTTCCTTCAATGCTTTATAGAATTCTTTTGTGAAATCATCTAGCCCAGGGCTTTTGCATGTCAGGAGTTTTTTGATTACTGCTTCAATTCCATCTGCCGTTATTGGTCTGTTCAGGCTTTCTACTTCTTCTCCATTGAGTGTGGAAGATTATATTTTTCCAGAAATTTGTCTATTTCACCTAGGTTTTCAAATATTTTGACATACATTCTTTGTAGTAATTTCTTACAATCCCTTGTATTTCTGTGGTATCAATTGTAATTTTTCCTCGTTCATCTCTGATTGTGTTTATTTGGGTCCTGTCTCTTTTTTTCTGCATGAGCCTGCTTAAAGGCTAGTCGATTTTGCTTATCTTTTCAAAGAACCAGCTCCTGGATTCATTGATCCTTAGAACTGTGCTTTTTAAGTCATTTAATTCTGCTCTGATCTTGGTTATTTCTTTCTTTCTACTTCCTGTGGGCTGTCTTTGTTCTTGTTCCCCAAGTTCTTGTAGGAATAGTGTTAGGTTGTTTATTTGAAATGTTTCTATTTCTTTTAGGTAGGCCTGTGTAGTTATGAATTTCCCTGTCTGGACTGCCTTTGCTGTCTCCCATAAGTTTTGGGTTGTGAATTCATTTTAATTTGTTTCCAGGAACTTTTTGATTTCCTCCCTGATCTCTTCTTGACCCATTCATTATTCAATAGCATGCTATTCAATCTCCACAAATTTCAGTGTTTTTGTGTTTTTCATTAACTTGGTTTCTAGTTTCAGTCCCTTGTGGTCAGAAAAAATGCTTGGTATCATTTCAATTTTCTTGAATTTGTTGAGGCTTGTTTTGTGACCAATCATGTGGTCTATTTTTGAAAATGTTCCATGTGCACTTGAAAAGAATGTGTATTTTGCTTCTTTGGGATGAAAGGTTCTATATACATCAGTTAAGTCCATTTCATCTATGGCAGTTTTCAATACCACAATATCTTTGTTGATATTTTATTTGGAAGATCTCTCCATTTTTGACAGTGGGGTGTTAAAATTCCCTACTGTATTTATATTGTTGTCAATATCTTTCTTGAAGTCCTTTAAGATTTTCTTTATGTATTTGGGTGCTCCTATGTTGGGTGCATGTATATTTACAATGTTGATGTTTTCTTGATGGATTCTTCTTTTAAGTATTATGAAGTCACCTTCTGGGACTCTTTTTATGGGTCTTTTTTTGAAGTCTCTTTTGTGTGATATTACTATTGCTGCCCTGGCTTTTTTTTTTCTCGTTTGCTTAGAATATTTTTTTCCAGTCTTTCACTTTTAGTCTGTTTAGGTCTTTTGTTCTGAGGTGGGTCTCTTGTAGGCAGCATATGTGTGGGTCATGCTTTCTTATCCATTCAGCTACTCTATTTCCTGTGATTGGAGCATTTAATCCACTTATGTTTAAGGTTATTTATTATTGATAGGTACTTATTCATGGCGATTTTTTCATACCCATGTTCCTCTCTATCTCACTCCCTTCCTTTTCTTAAATCAGTCCCTTAGCATCTCTTGCAGAGCTAGTTTGGTGGAGCTGTATTTTTTAGTCTTCTTTTGTCTGGGAAGCTCTTTATTTGGCCTTCCATTTTAATTGAAAGCCTTGCTGGTTAGAGTAATCTTGGTTGCAGGCCTCTGGCTTTCATTACTTGGAGTATATCTTGCCATTCTCTTCTGGCTTAGAGTATCTCCATTGAAAAATCAGCTGCTAGCCTTATCAAGGCTCCCTTGTGTGTTACTCCCTTTTTGTCCCTTGGTGCTTTTAAGGTCCTCTTTTTGTCTGGGAATTTTGCCATTTTAATTATGATGTGTTTTGAAGTGTGCCTCTTGATTGAGACTCTCTGTGTTTCTTGGATTTGTGTGACTTTTTCTCTCATCAAATTAGGGAGTTTTCCATTATTATTTTTTCAAACAGGTTTTCTATCTTTTTCTCTTCTTCTTCTCCTTCTGGTGTCCCTATTACATGGGTATTATTACGTTTCACGTTGTCTTGCATTTCCCTTACCAACTGTTTGTTCTTTCTGAGTCTCTCTTCTTGCTCTTGCTTTATCTGGGAGTCTTTTTCTAACTTGTCCTCCAAATCATTGATTCGATCCTCTGTTTTATCCAGCCTGTTTGTAATTCCTTGTAATGTGTTTTTTATTTCTGAGGTTTTATTGTTCATTTCTTGCTGGATTTTTTTATAGTTTGTATTTCCTTTTTCATGCTGATATAGTTCTCATTCAGTTCCTTGTTGTGTCTGTGAGCTCCTTGAACATCTTTATAACTATTCATTTGAATTCTATATCTGATAGTTTGGTTACTTCCATCTCATTTAGCTCTTTTAGTGGAGAGTTTTCCATTCCTTTTGATTGCATGTTCTTTTTTTGTCTCACCATTTTAGATGACTCTTTTTGTTTTTGTGCTTTCTGATGTCTCACTTTGTTAGCTGTCTTTGTAGGGTGAACTTCTATGGTAGGAATTCCATGAGGTTCAGTGGTGTGGTCTCTGATCTCCTTGACTGGATGCTCTAGATTTGCCCTTTGTTCTGTTTGTGCAGGCTCTCTTGTTGTAGTTTGGTTTTTACTTTTTGGTGGTTCCTTTGTTGGTGATTTTTCTCCTCCAGCAGGTATAATGATGTTCACAGGTCTCACCTATTCTTGTATTTGCTCAGTGGTAGGGGGTAGGCAAAATGGAGTAAAACAGCAAGAGAGTATTTTATGGGTTTTAAAATACCAGCAAGTAGAGAAGAGATAGGAGATTCTTTGGATAAATATAGCGTTAACTGTGATATTTCACACAAGTAGCTACTTTTCATAAAAGGCGAAAGAGAGATAAGGCTCTCATTAGAGGGGAGGATGATTGTGAGTTCAATCCAGAAAACAAAGTGCTTGTGCAAGGTTAGATGATGATATATAGTGAGATTAAAGTATAGAAAGTAGATGTAGTGTGAGAGAGAATAGAGTTGACCACAATAATACTAATTGTCAGGGTTAAAGTGAAGTGGGCTAAGATCCTGGAGGGTTGCTATGTGGTATGTATAATTGTATGGAACAAGAATTATTTACAATAGTAATGGAACAACAATAATCTGACAAGAAATAAATGACTTGGATAAACAGAATAGAAATTACCAGATGAAGCGTTGGGTGTTATTGGAACATGGGTAAAGTGAAAGAAGGAAGATTAAAATACAATACAGAGTGAGAATAAGGAAAAACAATCAAGCAATGCAATTAAACAGGGAAATAAATTGAGGAAAGCTAAACATAAGGAAGATAAATTAAAAAATTACTAATAAAATAAAATGGTAAAAAATAATTGCACACTAATAATAATACACCTAAACAATAAAATGTCAGCTCTGTGGGATAGCAAAGTGACATCTGTCTCAGTTTCTGGGTTTTTGAGGTTAGCCTTGCACCCCCCCCCTTTTTATCTGTCTCTCAACCCTTTGTAACTTCTGTTTTATAGTCTCACTTGGATGAGGAAAAAGAAAGAAAACAAGAAAAAAGGGGGGGGCAAGAAGAGAGAGCATCCAAAGAGGAAAAAAAGGTAATAATAAGCCTCCTGCTGACCTTAAACCTGTTCAGCAACTTCTGCTGGTCTTCTTAGCTGCTACAAGAAGAGGGGGCTGGGGTTAGCTTTTCTCCCTTCCTTTGGTTCTGAGAGGATGGGGACCAGGTTTGGGTCGCATCATTCAATTTCTTGGCCTCCAGCCCAGGTCTTCCATGAGCTGCCAGGCTCAAATCAGCCACTCAGCTGCTCACAGTTTGAGTCAATCTCAGGCATGGAGCCTGAGACAAGCGGGGTGCATTGTTCCCCCTACTACTCTTTGTGCACGCAGTGCCAGAGCAGCGGGGCACAGGGTTCGCCTCCTTCACTCACTCTGGGTGCATGCAGGGCAAAACAGGCAGGGTGCAAGGTTCGGCTCATCTACTGTATTTGGGTGCACTGAGCCAGACTAGCAGGGTGCACAGTTCCCCTCTGCCACTCACTCTGGACAAGCAAAGCTGAAATCTCCCTTGGGGTGTGCCAGCCGCTGCTGGAGAGTTCCTTACAAAGCAGCTGCCTGCCATTCTTAAGAAACGCACCACACAGCCCCACTTTTTCTACCTGTCCGGAGACTAGACAAGTCAGGGTCTGACATGGCCCAACTCCTCCCTCCTCCAGGTGTTGCTGGCACCCCAATTTCTCTGGTGCCAGCATCCACAGTCCCAGTAGGTATGTACCTCCTCTGTGTGTCTCCCACTTCATCTCTACTTCTCCCCATTAGTTCTTTTTCTGGAGTTTTGTTCTGTTCCTTCATTTGGGCCATTTATTTGTTTCCTCATTTGGCAGCCTCCCTATGTTTGTTTTCTTGTATTAGGTAGAGCTGCTTTGACTTGGTGTCTTGGTAGTGTGGCCTAATGTCGTAGGCATCCTATAGGGTCCAGTGGCACAGCCTCCCCATCAAGGTGCACGCTTTGTGTGGGCTGAGTATACCTTCCTCTTGTGTTGAGCCTCGGTTGCTGTTGGTAGGTCAATGGGAGGGATTTACCCAGGCCAGTCAGCTGCAAGGATTGTCTGTGACCACTTACCACCAATCTCTACCCTCCCGGGAGGATTAGCTGTCCACTGGGTACACTGGCTCAGGGGTTTCCTGAATGGTACAGGCCAAAATCAGCCCCCACCTATGTTTTGCCTGGGGCTACCCACCTGAGCTATAAAGCCATCTGAGATGGCTGCTACTTGTGCTGGGCTTGGAGATTCCCAGGCTAAGCCAAAATGAATCTAGGCTGCTGCTGTTAGTGGTGTGCCTGGTGCCACTTTGCAAGTCGCATGGGAGCCTGGACTCACTGAGGCCAGCTGTTGCTTGTTTGAAAGGATTTAGGAGGTTATGAAGCATGAGCCAAGACCAGCCATTCATAAGGGAAAGCCACTGTTAAGAACTGTAAGTTGGGTGCGACTAAGTCTCAGGGTATCTCCAGGGTGGGGCAAACAGTGTTAGCCAAGTTGATGGAGTCTCAGATATGACCCTCACCTGCCAGCTCTGTAGCTCTGCCTGCTTTTCTGTCTGGGACAAAGCTATACCCCACCTCTTGCATTGATTCCAGACACTTCAGTTCCTCCCCATATAGCGCTGGTGCCTTTTGAATGGCTACCCCAGTGCTGGAGCTTAGAAGGACTGAGTCTGTATAAGGTCATGTGTGAGTTCTTTAAGAGGAACTGCTTGGGACTCCAGATGTTTCTTCCACCGACTCAATCCCTGTTGGTTTTTGCAGTCTGAACTTATAGGGACTTATCTTTCTGGCACTGGAACCCTTGGCTCCGAGGCCTGGTGTGAGGCTGGGACTCCTTGGTCCCGAGATATCCCTCCTGAGTTTTTATCCACCACACTTAAATGTGGGACCAGCCTGATGGATGTCTCTGCCCCTCCTACTAGTCTGGATGAATGTGATTTAATTCTGTTGTTGTCACACTCCCATTCAACTTGATATCTGATGGTTCTGAGTGATGGTTGTTCTATAATTCAGTTATAATTTTGATGTGGTTGTGGAAGAAGGTGAGCTGTGTTTACCTATGCCACCATCTTGACCAGAAGTTTCACTCCTTTGGCTTTACATATAATGTACATGCAGAAAACTCCCAGATCTGCATTCTACCTATACCTCTTCTGTGAGCTCCCAAACTCCTATATTCCAAGTATCTATTCTGACATCTTCACTTTTATGTCTAATCTCAAACTTAGCATGTCCAAAAGTAAACTCTTGATTTTTTTTGCCATCAAGCCTAGGCTTCCTTAAGTCTTCCTCATCCGAATACACAGCACCAGCATTTGTTCAGTAACTCAAGCCAGAAACCTCAGTTTTTCTTGAGTCCTGTCTCTTCCTTTCCCTTTCCCTCACCAGCACCTCCTCCCCACATCTGACCTCTCCATAAGTCTTCACAGATGTTCCTTTGGAATTTGGTCAACACTCTCCATCTCCAAGCCACCATCATCTGTCCCCAGAATTGCAGCATTAACCTCCTTTCTGGCCTCTCTGTAGCCACTGCTGCCCCTTCTAAATCTGGTCTCTTTAGAAATTTCAAAAGTCTAAATCAGATCCTAAAACTCCTGCTTAAAACCCTGTGGATTATTTCCCAAGTGAATAAACATCCAAACTCCTCATCCATGGCCTCTCTTTGCCATATCCCTCTTATGCTACTCTTTTGCTTGCCTAGAACAAGCTAGTCCCACTGGCTTCCTCTTAGGTTCTGAACACATCAAATTCTCTACCATCTCAGGACTTTTCCACTTGGCATTCCTTTTTTTACTGGAAACCTCCTTCTTTACATGGCTGATCTTTCATTCTTAAGGGACCTACTTAAATATCACCTCCTCACAGAGGTATTCCCTGAGAACTGTGCCTCGGTTTTCCCATTACTGCAACCTGTTCATGACCTTCATGAGACTCATCATGATCTGTAGTTATATATTCATTTATGTGATTATTTGGCTGTAAATTCCTTAAGAGTATTGACTATGCCTCTCTTGTTCAATAATGTATCTCCACTATCTAGTTTGCTACCTGGCACATAGTAGCTGCCTAATATTTTCAAATGGCTGAATGGTTACATGGGTAGATGTGATTTTGAGACATACAGGTTAGAATCCTCTGCCTATTCCCTGAAATTCATTATCAAATACCTACTGGTTCTGTGAAAGATGGGTTTCTGGCTGGGGAGTGTAGTTGGTTGGAGAAACCCCTCAATATCTCTGGCGAAAGACAAAAGTTGAGAGAAAATGGAGTGAAAGGGAGAGTACAAGGAAGGCTACAATCTATGAAGAAATGGAAGCCAGAGTGATTCCAATCCTTTTAGAGATAATGGGGTGGGAAACCTAACAGCTATTTCCTCTCAGGTAAGAAATGTTCCTTTAAATGGCAACTTTTCTTTCAGAATTTCCCGAGGCTGGGGGTGAGAGGGAAGGATGACTTTGGATAGTCCTTCCCAGTCCTGAAAGTCTCTGGGTAATCATGGGTACTTTCTTAGGGCTGCCTTCCTATTTCCCTTCAAGTCTTCATGGCCATACAACTTCTTCCTCAGCTGAGCTTGCAGAGGCATCTTCTGGAAAACCTGCTGGCATCTGGATTCATTTTCTGGTTGCCAAACACAGGTTTTTACCCAGCGGGTTGGAATGGCAACACCTGTCATCTGTTCCAGCAAGTCACGATGGAGCATGTAGAGAGACCAAAGCCATTTGTCCTTCCACAAATACGTGGGAGTTTGCAGTCACCTCACAAAGACCATCCCCCATGATGCTTCCTAGAGGACACTGCAGAGGACCTGCTTGGCAGTCATTTTCTCCCCTCCCAACTTCTCCCCTCAGGGGCTACATATCCAATAGACTCAGACACATTGTCCAACAGGCCCAGACACAGTCCTAAACCCTTCCTGCTGGGTTTGCCAGCATGGTTACAGATATGAGTGCTATGCCAGATGTGAGGCTGATACCATATGGCACTATGGGTCACAAAGTCTAAAGTTGCTGCCATTGAGCTGTAGCAGAATTAGTGGGGAGATCCTTCCATTTTTTAAAATATTTTATTTTGTTAGAGAGGGTAAGGGAGGGAGAAAGAAAGGAAGAGAAACACCAGTGTATGGTTGCCTCTTGCATGCCCCCCACCGGGGACCTGGCATACAACCCAGGCATGTGCCCTGACTGGGAATCAAACTGGTGACCCTTTGATTCACAGCCTGGCACTCAAGCCACTGAAGCACACCAGCCAAGGCAGATCTTTGCATTTTAGCCTTCACTCACCTGTCCCTGGCAGAGGCAGTGAGGGGGAACTGGAGCAATGAAATATTCAGGAGAGCTTGAAGAAATTGTCATGTCTCTCCAAAGAGCCCTGGGCACTACATTTCCCACCCGCCACATACCACAGCAAATATTTCTCTGGGACACAGAGACAGAGATTGTCTGAGCCAGAGAGGGAGAGATGAGGAATGAGGGGAGAGACAGCTGAGCAGGAAAGAGGGCCAGACTGAGAACCAGGAGAGAGAAGAGAGGTGAGGCCAGGCAGGGGAAAGCAGACAGACAAATAAAAGTGAGTCAAGAGGAGGACCTTGGAGACAGTGAAGAAGAAAGGGCAGGTTTGGGAAAGGCAGGCTGGACAGAGAACTTGCACCTACAAACTCTAGCTTTTCGGAGGCCCACTTCAGTGTCTATCCTTTTCTCTAAATGCTCTTGAGCTGTGCCTGCACCCCAGGATCCTACTACAGGGAAAGGGCCACATAGTAACGAGAGCCTTCTGGTATGAAGCTCTTTCAGGAGGGAAACTGCACTTATGCCATATCAACAAGCATGATAACACCCTCCTAATTTCATAAATGGGGATGTGGTGAGCAAGGAGCAAATCTGAAGCAGCCTGTGGAAGAGACCTAGGCCACTGTCTGACTTAGGCCTATTCTCCAACCACCAAAAGCTTTATTTTTTTTTGGAGGGGGGCAACAGGGAGAGAATGAAATCAAAAGGAGAAAACAGGCCCTGGCTGGGGTAGCTCAGTGGATTGAGCACGGGCCTGTGAAGCTAAGGGTCACTGGTTTGATTCCCAGTCAGAGCACATGCCTGGATTGCAGGCCAAATCCCCAGTGGGGGACACATGAGAGGCAACCACACATTGATGTTTCTCTCCCACTCTTTCTCCTTCCCTTCCCCTCTCTCTAGAAATAAATAAATAAAATATTAAGAAAAGAGGAGAAAACAGGAAGATGAGAGCATATCAAAAGACGAGAGGGAATGGTCATGAAGGAAAAAGTGGAGTTGGCAGGAAACAGAGCAACAGGCCGGAATTCTTCCTGGGAGATGTGATGAACACATCTCTCCAAGGCCAAACTGTGCTGCAAAGCTCCAACACAGAATGCTAAGTCAGGAGAAAGTCCCTGGCCACCTGGATCTCTCTCTCTCCTTTTGAATCCTAGCCTCTAGTCTGCCAAGGGTTGAACTGTAAACAAGGCTTGGAGGCTGGATAGGGAGAGCAGGTGTGTGTAGGAGCTGTTGGGAATATCCCAACGTGTAGCTAGCTGCCTCTAGCAGCCAAAGACCCAGGGCATAAACACCGTCTCTCTCGGGGCTGTTTGGCAAAAACTGGCTGCACAGGACTCCAGGCAAAGCCTCTTGAATCCAAATGAGTGCTTACTTGGCTAGCTGACTATGCCATTTCCCTCTTTTCTGTGAGGTTAGTGGCATGAATGGCATGGACCACCAGCTTGGGATGCTCCCTATCCCTGACTTTGGTAAATCTCAGAGTAAGCAGGAGCCTTGGGAGTTATTTACTTCACCCTTGTCCACCCTCTCATGACTTCCAGAAGCAGCAGGGGAAGGCTTTCTAGAGAAGGAGAGCACTGAGAACAGACCCAGAGACAGAAGAGGAGCAGGGATACTGTGGCAGGAGGCAGGAAGGCAACAACCTGAGTTGGGGAGGGGCTACTAGGGAGAGGCTAGCTGGAAAGCAAGAGGGTGGAGCTGGCCCAGGGACACAGTGAATAAACTGTTTTCCAGGTCCTTCTCACATCCTCCTGCTTTGCCTAGATGCCCGTCTGCCCCCTCCTTGCCTGAGATGATGCAAGTATATCTGAAGCCCAGGCACCATGCCCAGTAGGTGCCAGGCTGACTTCCTGTGAGGACACAAATAAGAGCACTCTCAGCTTCTGCCATGTGCACCATCTCCAAGCTGTCCATTTAGCAGTATAGGATAGGGCAGGATAGAAATCAGGCCAAGAAGCAACTCAATGAAAGAGAGTATGTGAGCAGAGGCCTGGTAAACTCATGTTACCTGTCTGGAGGTATCCAGATGCCAACTACAGCCTTAGGGCAATAAGACACCTTTTATACTTCACAATTGTATATTCCTGCTGAGAGGGAGGAAGGAATTATGAGTTCCTTTCTAAAGAAAAGGGAAGATCCTATGGGAACAGAAAAGGGACAGCAAGGTTGGTGAGTAATCATGCTAGAAATAAAAGCCAAAAGCAAGATCAGGTGCTGAGTTATTTTCTCAGAGGTCATGACATAGCATGCAAATACTCCAAACCTCCCCCATGCTGCTAATCAGGACCTTCATCTGTTTTCTTGAGGTGGCTGGCAGTGAAATTGAGAACTTCAAAGGGCCTATGGCTTTGCCTTTGGGTGAGGGTGGGGGGTGGTAAAACTGTACAATACTCTGCAACCAGGCTGTGGGGAGACAGGATCTTAACAGATCCTGAGAACCTGAAAACTCCCTAGTCAGCAACACAGTTTCAAAGATAGACCCCAGAATTGACTCACTAAGCTAAGAAAAGTAGACCCAGGTATTTCAGAAAGAACCAAAAAATATATTTAAAAAATGATTTTGGGGAGTCCAACCCTTAGTTACCTGGAACATTCTACTTTTGAATTGAAGTGTAATTATATTTTTTTAGTGATTAAAATCCATATAGCTGGGACTCTGTCTAAAGTAATGCAAGCTCTGCTCCCATATTCCTTTTTGTAAAGGGAACAAATAGTATAGTCCCCTGCTGTGAGTCACAACCTCCATCCACCAGCTTTTAGATAGCATTCATTCATATGTTCAACAAATTTAACTGAACATCTACCATGTGCCAAGCATGGTGCTGGATACTGGAGATACAGAGGTAAAATAGGCAATCTCTCCCTTCAGAGAGGTTGAAGTCTGAGGTGGGGGCAGGTGTGTAAATGGACAAATGTAAAGCCATGTGTCAACTGGCACCACAAGAGGCAGCAGAGTATGCTATGGGAGCACAGGAAAGGGCCTGTCCCCTGCCCTCTATGACTCCCAGAAACTGAGTGTTGAAGGTGAACAGGAGTCCAGCAGATGGACAAGGCAGAGAAGAGCATTCCAGTAAAAGAATGTCAAACATGACAACAAACTAATAATAAGAAAGATTTCATAAAAAGGGAAACCTCTAGGTATTTCAGCCACTGAAATTAAAAGAAGAGATCATACAACACATTCAGGGAAAATTGAAGGAGAACTTCCATCTCTGTCTGCAGTAATGAAGGCAGAGGACTTGTGTTAGCTGCTGGCCTCTTCTGTGTGGTCATGTGAGATGATGCAGTGCACTTAATGCACTCAGAAGAGGCCACAGAGATAACCTGGGACACAGTGCAGCACTGGGGTTACCAGTCACACATCCAGTACACCACCCAAAAGTTATACATGGAAGGCCCCCCTCTCGCATCACAGAAGGAGGCAGGAAGGGTAGACCACCAGCAGATGCATTGAGATCCAGTTATGGTAATAAAGACCAAAGCCAAGAAGCTCATATGCCACATTATGCCTTCATGGAAGAGAATCCATGGAAGCCAGCTCTATGAAAGGGCCACAGCAAACAGTGGGAAATTACAAACGACCCCACTGCAGGATCAGATATGAAGAGGAAGAAACCCTGGGGACATGGCCACATTCTGTTCAGCTTACAAGCACCAGCTGGGGTGAAGAAGGGCTGAAAATCCATAGACATAATAATACTACTAAAGTATCAGCTAGAGTTCCTGTTACTTAAGTCCTGGCCAAGAAACAAGCACCCTCCTCCTCCCAAGGAAGTGGAAAGATGGTTTTGCTCAGCATTGCAAGGCTCTAAAAACTTTTTAGAAAATAATTCCTAACAGGGGCACTCAGAGCCATGTCAGATTAACGACTAAAAGCTAGCAGACCAGACACTTGTCTAATTAACAAAACTTATAAAGCAGAACAACTTATTGGTGTTAAAGGCACGACACCTAGTACAACAAAACCCAAATTCATGTAGAATACTTCATGGCCTCTAGGAAGCCCTTTCTCTTACAACTTGTGCAATCCCTTCTTTAACACAAACAGGGGCTAGGGAAAGGAGAAAACAGTGCAGCACTCCAGCCTACTGGCTGAGGAGGGGACAGACAGTTTGAGGAGCCTGGCTGGGGAAGGCAATGGCTGAACCTCTGCCTCTTACACCAGTCTGCCAAATGTTACTTCTAATCTGGGCTTTGGAGGCAGTAGATCTGGGCTGGAATCTCAATTCTGGCAAGTTATTTAACCTTTTGGGCCTCAGTTTCCTCATCTGTAAAATGGGACTCGATAATAGCGCCTAATTTAAAGTATTTACATAAAGCCTTGTCTGGTGCAGCTCAGTGGATTGAGCTCTGGACTGGGAACTGAAATGTTGCTGGTTCAATTCCCAGTCAGGGCACATGCCTGGGTTGTGGGCCAGGTCCCCAGTAGAGAGTATGAGAGAAGCAACCAGCATCTCTCACACATTGATGTTCTCCCTTCCCCTCTCTAAAAAAAAGTAAATGAATAAAATCTTAAAAAAAATAAAGCACCTACATAAAGATTAAATATGGGACATAAGTATCTTTCTTCATAGAATTTAATAGGGGTGATTTATAAATTGGTTCAAATCTCTTTGGACCTTGGGCCCAGACTTCAGATTTACAGAATAAAATAAGTTTTGTTGTAGGGAAAACAAACTCTACTTGACTACTTTATTAAAGCTAACTTCTTATCTTATTTCTAGTAGTTAACAGTGGGGATGCTGAGATAAAACTGGCTGGAAATTGCAGCTGTACTTTTCACTAGCTACGGGGCCTTGGGATTGTCTACCTCTCCATTTCCACCACCTCAATTTCCTCATCTGTAAAAATGGGGATACTATCAGGATCTACCTCACAGGATTGTTGTGATGATTAAATATGATAATACATGTAAAGCACTTAAAAATATGCCTGCCACACAGAACATGCTGAGTGTATGCCAGTTACTGTTCTTATTGTATACAAATTCTTGTCACTGCCTAAAGAACTTAACACAACATTTGGCACTTAGTAATACCAGTTACTACAATCATCAGTATTCTCAGTAAAGATGAGTGATTGGAGGAGCAGAAGGGTAGATCTGGGTCATTTCTGAGAGGAGGACTAAGTGACTTAGTGTAAATTCACCTTCGTGATCTCAGATGCCCCATTCTTTGAATTTTAAAGCTCAAGAAAAAAAAGTGATGGGTATGTGCCTACATATTCCCACTTGCCAAGGTTATTCACATATTTATTTATTTAACAAGTAATGCACCGCCTAATAAGGAGGACTTGTTTCTCAGCTCTGCGAGGCTTTGTGAACAATGAGGCATTCGAGGGCAGGCCAGCCAGGGTGCCATGGACCTGCAGAATCCCAGGCACTTGGAAAATGCACCTCTAAGGCCCCACACCTCAGACAAAGGGATCCCTGCCCAGGGCGGAGCTTTGGAGGGGGACAGGGCCAATGGGGCCCTCTAGTGCTTACTGCACCTAGCCCCTAGGTTATTTCTCCTAACAGCCTTCCGGGCTCCTAGCTCTCCATGCTGTCCACTCCAGAGGTAAACTTCCGGCTCAAGACACTGCTATCCTACCAGCAGCGTCCAAAACCTCAGCCCTGCGCATCTTGTCTTCCAGCTCCCTCACAGTGCAGTAGGCAATGAGCAGGGGCGTGGCCAGATGACCTGAATAGATCCTTGTGTGGTTGGGGTAGTGGCGAGAGAATGTCTGCTCCCAACACGCCAATCAGGTGCATCCACTGCAGGCACCGAGCAGGCCCAGGGGCCCTTGCCAGCACTGTCCTGAGTCACTTTGAGGGGCCGGCAAGGACCCCAACACCAGGCTGCCGACCCCTAACCTCACAGATTCCAGATATTTAGCCAGGTGCTCTGCTTTTTGACCCTTTCTCAAGTGAGCCCGAACCCGACTGCTCTGAGTGTGGTACTTACTGTCGGGTCCTCTCCAGGCTGTGTTCCCCTTGCGCTGCCCCAGGCTGTGCCCAGCGCCGACAGCAGCGGCAGCAGCCTCTGTGGGAAGAGAAAGATCACGCCTGCTTTAGAAACCTAGACCCTGCTGTGATCAGAATCTTGAAGTAGGCGACTGGCCCAGCCCCAGAGCCGGGGACTAGAGAGGCAGCTGGTAAACACGGTGTCTGCTGCCTCTTGCTGCCTGTAATCTACTTCGGAAAAGCTCCCCCCAACACTGGATGAGCCACCTTGGGGGAGCCGGGAGCAGAGGAGGGGGCCTCCAAGTACCGAGACTGGTGGATAAAACACCTGCCATGCACTGTGCTTTGCATCCATTTCCTCATCCCAGCATCCTCCCCATTGTACAGAAAACAAAACTGAGGCTCAGGGGAGCAAAGCCGATGGCCCCAGATACACTAGCTAGCAATAAGTGGTCAGGCCACAATTTGAAACCAGAGGGATCTCAAATTGGCCACTGCCTGCCTCAAAAGTCACTTTTATGCTACTGTAAAACACATTGGAATACCTGTGTCTCCACCTTGTTTCCCCATTTTTCTGGACAAGTAGCAACTCCTTGTCAATTTGCTGGTGGAGGTGGAGGTTGAGGTGGGTCCCTGGGAGGCAGTATTCTGACTGCAGTGTCTAGTGCCAGGGAGATGCCATCCGTCTCTACCTCTTCTACAATGTTCCAGGCCTTGCAGAAGATTCAAAGTGTGATAGGAAGTAGTCTTGGTCCAGGTGTCATCCAGGAGACAAGCACTGAGCCTGTGAGATTTCAGTATGGTAGAAGGGTTGAAGGAGGGGAGTGGGGGTACAGAGGCCCTAAAGGAAGGTGCAGCCAGTGTTCTCAGACATCCCTCCCATGGCAGAACTTCAAGGAACCAACACTGGTGGGGATATAGGGAGAGAAGGGGCCAGTGGTGACAGTGTGGGGAGGAGGCTCTTCCCATGGGACTGACTGATTCCTTCCTGATCCTGAAGTGAGGGCCCACATCACATATTCTTCTTTAAAGAATAAGTGGAAGGCAGTCTTGTTGGGAAATTAAGCCCTGTAGCTTCTCTATGAGAGCTGCCCTAATATCCCTGCCTTTGCAATAATTGTGAAATGGGTAAGATCTCTTCTTCTTTCCAGGTCAAAATGATAAAATAATACAGTATTCTGTTTTTTCTTCTAATCATTAAAAAATAACAGTTTTAGAACTTGTATTCCTCCTGCCTTGCCTCCATTTATCTTCATTCATTCGTTTAGCAAATATTTATTAGCATCTACTGTGTGTCAGACACGGTGCTAGGTGCTGGGCACCTCCATGGCTCTGTGTGGGAGTCTACATAGGAGGTGGAAAGCACACAGGACTGGAAATTAGGAAACACATTTTTAAGTCCTAGTTCTTTGACTAAGTAAATAGCTTTGTGACCCTGGGTGAGTCATGTCTCCTTTTGGGACCTGTTTTCTTGTTGGTCAAACAAGAAAATAACACCTTTCCATCCTACTTCATGGAGATGTTTTTGGGGCTCGATGGAGATAATGGATGAGAAGGAGCTTTGAAAAGTATGAAGCCACTAGACAAATAGCAGGGATTAATCTGTTTCCAAGGTGGGAGGGGGCTGCTGGGAAGTAAAGCTTAAAAGACTTGGCTAACTCTCACAAATCGATTGCACTGAATTCCATCTTCTCCCAAATCACTGATCCTGCACTGGAGCAAGAGTCTCTGCTCTGTGAAATATCATCCTCCTTCAATAGTGCCCATGGCACCTGGGGTTAGGAGGAGCAGGCCTTATCGTTTGGGGGACTTGAGTGGAATCAGTGGGGTGGTCTTGGCTCTGGGTCTCTAATTCCTGGAAATAGCAGCATCATCCCTTGACCCAAGCCCAACTGAGCCAAGGATTGCAAGTGTCTGGGTAGAAACTACTTGAGGCCCCCAGAGATACTCCCTCAGGAAGCATAGGACTCATATGAGATAATAGAAGGTAGACTTCAGAGTGGACACTGTATTTTTTATGGAAGCTAGGGGTTCTGGTTTTAGCCAGGTAGCTAAGATCTACAACAGAACTAGTGGAGCATCTGGGAGGGTCTCCAGCGGGATCTGCTCATCCCTGCAAGCCACTCCAAACAGACCTACCTACAACTTTAAATTACAATACCATTCTTGCTATGCAAAGACAGCTTCAAGACAAATCACTAGATTTCCAGAAGCATTCTTCCCTATTCCTTCTTATCCCAAGTAAATATACACTGTAAGGAAATATGGAGTCTTGCCAGAAGAATTGTTTCCAAACAAAGCCCCTAGCCTCCTTCCTTTCTTTTCCCTTCCCATGAGATCATAACCCTGAAGCCCCTTTGATATGAAAATACTAGAGCTGATGCAGAACAAAGAGGGCTCAGGAACCTCAACACCGTGTCCAGCCAAGCCCAGAGCTGCACTGCACAGTTCTGGAGTCATACTAAAATGGTAATCAGAGGCAGCGACAGAAAGGAGAAGCTCAGCAGTGGGTGAGGGAACCTTTAGCCAGCAGGTCCCTGGGGGAGGCACAGAACAGACAGACTCCACACCCAGCCTCCCTTGGCAGTGTTGGAGCCCATCCTTCTTGCAGCCGAGTCTCCTCTCAATGTCTTCATAGATTCCCTCATTGCATCCATCTCACCCAGGCTGCTTCTTTTAATAAAGTGCCCCTGCAGCCACTCTAGACAGCCTGACATTATCCTTCACTATCTTGCCCTAACTCCCCAGTGTGGGCCACACAGCAGTGATTCAGACCTCCCAGGTCATAGTACAGTGACAGTACAGTCCTGATGAAATGCCTCCTATGTAAGCCCCAGCCAGGGCAAAATAGAAGCATTTGGTATGGGTGTATCAACTATCCCTTCCCTGTCCCATCAGGGTGGCCTAGACCTTGTTCAGATTCTTACCCTGAGTTCCCATGCTCACCTCAGCCTGCCCAAGCCAGCTGCTGCTGTTATCCCTCAGCTGTATAGCTTGAGTCCAATTTCCAAAGACCTTCTCTCAGTAGTTGTCAATAAATCCCCCATTTCAATCCCCCTGAAAGACTATAAAGTTTCAAGCTCCAAAGTAGTGAAATCACTGACCGTGAAATTTCAGGCACAATGACAGGCAATTGAGGAGACATATTTGATCACAGCATGCTTACCTGTGTGTAAAGATGGTCCTAAGGATATTCTAACATTTTCCCTTGGCTATAACGGAAGACTTGGAACAAGAGCAAAGAAAGCATACAAAATACACCAGGCTGGGAGTAGGGATACCCTGCTGTTTATCCCAGTTCTAGGACTAATTAGATATATAACCCCTTATTTTCCCTTTCAAGGCCTTTTTTCCTACATGTTAATAGAAAGCACTTGATTAGCTATTTCCAGGGTCCCTTCCTATTCTAATAGGACCATCAGATTCTAGGTTGTATGGCACCGAGATAGACTGATGTTCCTTCCAGAATGGGCCCTCATTCCAGGAAACTGGACATGGCACTGTGCATACATGACAGTTAGAAGGGCATGAGAGGTTGGCACTATGGGCATGAGTCTGATGATGCTATTCAACAGTGTAGCCAGTATCAGACCCACCTTTGCTAGGGAGCAAAGGGAAAGTTGTTCATTGTTCTCCACCCCATCTTACAGAGACAACTCCTCAAGTCGCCAAGAGTAGCTGTCTACCTACAAGTCCTTTATACCCTCCAGGACTTATTCCAGCTGCCCCCAGATCAGGGCTGACATTCCACCAGTGAATACCTGTACCACCATCATATTTATTCAGATCTAACATTTCTGACTTAGTGATCAGTAAACAACTGTTGGCCCAAGACCTCCTGAGTGCCCTCCAACTGTCCCAACTGCCTCTGCATCCAGCAATCAAAGGGTTAATGCCTGGCCTAGTAAGGGCCCTCCAGAACACTGCTTTACTTTAGGGCCATTTTTCCCAGGCCATTTCTCCTTTAAGATTTGTCAAGGGCTTCTGAATTGAGGTATGTCTCATTCCCTGCCTCTGAGTTAGGTGGGTCCTGACTGTTACATAGAAGGGAAAAAAAAGAAGGTAGCAGGGAATGGGGGTTGGCTCTGTAGTTAATAGCAGCTTTCCTGGTGACCCTTTGCCCTTCAGTATGGATTTGGTTGCCAGAGGATGACACCACTATTACTGGATAAGGCACTGATATTGTACCCTCCACTGGCTTCCCCCATCAAGGGCAGTCAAGTGTTGCTGCCTGTTCCCCAGGCCCACTGGGGGTACTTACCACCATTTTCTTTCCCTCTGTCATGGCTGTCTCCTTCCCTTTATCTCTTAGCCACAGCAATCCTCCCTAGCATTGAAAATCCCCCTTGCTTGGCCCCTGTCTCCCTCCCTCTGCTATTCTACTTCATTTTTCCTGTCAAAGCCTCGCTGCTCCAATGGGTGCTTTGTCCCTGCAGTGCAAATGTTCTGTTCTCTCTGGACCCCATATTAATTTGCTCTCATTTATGAACTACTTTGTTAACATGCTTGGCCTTTTCTTCATGTGTAGTGCTGCTCCCTGCTGCCTCTGTTACCTCCCCACCTACACCCTCCTTACCCTTGTAATAATGGGCCCTCCCCTGTGAAGAGGGGTTGGGCTCTTTCAAAGACCTTTCTCATACTTGCTTTAGTAGTTCAGTACATCTTCACAACTGCCATAGGGAACAAAGTGGGTATGTTACTGACCCCTGTGGGACCGGTGAGGAAACCAGGGCTCAGAGTTAAAAAGGCCTGTCCATATGAATAGATACTGTGTGATGGCCCAGTGGGCCTAGAACCAGAGCTCTTTCCCATAGTGCCCACAAGTTTATGGCACTCATCTTTGGCATGGCTCTTTGAGGCCCCAACCAAGTCTTGAGAAAGTATATGTATGTACACACACCCTTATGAAATTTTGTTTACAACTGTATGAGGGGTCATAGAACCTGAGGTTCAGGCCCTTGCATTGGTATTTTTTAAAAGCTGCCCAGGTGATTCTAATGTGAAGACAGGGATAAGAACCACTGAAAGGAAGAAGTAAAAATAATAGATGAGAGCATAAAAGTTTTAGCAGCTAAGAACTTTCTTAAAAACATTGGGTGTCCCCAATAAGACTTGAAGGTAGAGTAGGATGCAAACTCTGACCCAGCTTTCCTGCCTTAGTTTCCTCCTTTTTGCCTGAAAGAAATCATTCCAAAGGCCTCCTCAGCCCTCCCTCCCCAGCCCCAGACTGGCTTTGTATATCAGTCAGCACTGGATTTGCTGTGTGAGGGGAGCATAAGTAGAGAAATGAACCTCAATCCCCTGTATACACATGCTAGCCAATTGCTCTGTAAGTGTTATTTTAGTATTGTCTTCAGGCAAAGGTGGAGCTAAATTTCCCTGAATAAAGCATGGTGTCTCTCTGGAGGTGAAGGGTAGAGACTTTCATGTCAATCACCTATAGAAATGCTCCTCAGTTGACAGACTGGACCATAATGATTATCATATTAGCTATCATGTATTAATCATTTACTATGTGATAAGGCATTTCACTTCTATGACCTCATTAATCCTCATACCCTCCAAAGTAGGTAGTAGTATTATCCTTATTTTTATATATTAGGAAACTGAGGTTCAAGAAGTGAAGTTACTTGTCCAAAGGTCACCCAGCTAGCAGGCAAATGTCTTTTGCTTGGCCTGCAGAGTGTTTTCAACTTTTTAAAAGCTTATTGATATCATTTAATAATCCTTTGATTTCATACAAGAATCTGGATTTCTGGCTTCTCTTAATAAATCCTAGCTGGCAACCCTGAGTTTTAAGCCCCACCCAAGAATGACCAGATGGAATAAAGTAGCAGTACCCCTTCTGCATGTGGAATAGGCTCTCCAGGTCACCCCCAAACACACCACACCTTCTGTACCCTCACCATGGGAAACTCTCTGAGCCCAGTCTGTTTGCCAGGGCAGAGTTAATTTAAAAGTTGTGTCTCAGGCTCTGGCCAGGTAGTTTAGTTGGTTAGAGCTACTGATATACCAAGGTTCATGGGTTGGATCCCTGGTCAGGGCACATATAAGAAGCAACCAATAAATGCATAAATAGGTAGGACAACAAATTGATGTTGCTGCTGCTTCTTCTTCTCCTCCTCCTCCTCCCCCCTCTCTCAAATCAATAAAAAATAAATTTAAAAAATCTACTCTCCCATTAGAATGTGATTTTGTGGAGGGTAGGGCAAGGGATAAGTCCTGTTCATTGTACCCCCCCAGTGACTGGGCCAAAAATATGTACTCTGTCAATGATGATTGAATGAAGTGGGAGGAGGAGTTATGAGGAAGAGAAAGTTCAAGAGGACTTTCTAGCAGCCACATTTTCTGGGGCTCTCTGGCTACCAGCAGGCCTCCTAAGTCTGCTTCTGAGTGGCCCTTCAAGTTCTTCTAACTAATATTACAAATTAACTCTGCCCCTCATAGGCACATTCTAAGGCTTACCTGTAACATAGGTGGATGTAACTCTTTTTGGTCTTTCCCAAATTTCAGTATGCCCTTGCGCCTTTGAACAAACCTTCACTGTGATGGACTCACAAGCTTCCATCCCTCCAGCTGTTCTACAAGTCCCCCAAAGCACTAACCATTCCCTGAGGGACCCCTACTGAGCATCACAACTGAAATGTTTTGTGTTCCAATTTTCTTCAGGTGCTGCTTTCCCATTAGGACTTCCCTCTCAGACAGTATATTTTAATCTTCTGTGCCTCCAATTCGAAGTGGATTTTCAGCACTGGGAGGCTAGGGGGGAGCTATTTCTGTTTAAGTGTGGTTCCAATACTCCTTCAGTCACACCCCATAGCCTGTCCCTTAAGTCAGGAAGGGATTTTTCTCACTTAGTTATAAGTACCTGTGTTTTATGGGACAGCAGGCTAGCTTAGCTAGAGTGAAGTTTGGATCATCAAGCCCTCTATTAACAATAATACAAAGTAATCATCAAAGCCCCTAGCTATGCTCAGCAGTCTTCTTCTTCCTAGCCCCACCAGTGTGGTCCAAGTCACACCATCTCTTACCCTAATGCAATTACCCTTGCCCTGTTTCCTATTAACAATCTGAGTTCCTTTGCCAGGAGCAAAATGCCTGCATACAAAACAACCTGAGAGCCATGAATAGGAAAGAGTGTCTTTCAGAAAATCCAGATGATTCTAAGCATTAATGGACCCCTTTGTGATTTTATCTCAGGAGGAGCTAATGTCTCATAAGCTGGCACTGGAGCAAGGACTGCTCAGCACAGCAGCCCTCCAAGCCTGAGAGCACATATCCTAGGACCCAGAATGTGACAGAAGAGCCAAGTGATATCTGAGAAGCAGTGAGAAAACACATGATGTGAGCTCCCATAGAATGCTAATCCCAATGCCACGTGGGCGTGCATGTGTGTGCACACATGCACACGCACAGATCCAGAAACACAAGCAGGGCCACACATTGGCACAAAAACACCACCCACACACTTGCTATAAGACTTACATGTGATTTGCCAACAAACTGCAAATTAACCTCCTAGTGAACAGATTAATGGTACTCATGGTAATTTATACTCCAAGTTTCATAGCAACAGACTTTGAGCATTCTGGTTGCATAAGAATTCAAGGATTTTCAAGTTCCTGGAGACACTGTAGTAATTAACCTGATAAGCCTATGCAAATTAGCCCCAAGATGACACTGTGATTTTTTTAATCCAATATCCAGGGTATCTGGCCAGAAGGTTGCCCATTACCACTCCAGCTCCTTGGCTTGAGGTGCTAAGCTGAAAGATGCCAGTCTGCATGTCTGTGCAAATGAGGACCCATAAAAGAACTCCCCATCAGATCTGGAAAGTGTCTAGACAGTTACAAATTGCCCACTTGCATGTCTACCATAATGGAGTCAAGGCTTACAAGACAAACGGAGAGAGGGCCCCAGCCAATTTGCATGGGACTGACAAAGCTATCTTTTTAAGATCCTTGGTTTGAGGACAAAAATTCCTGACTTGCACAAGAGTTTGAGCTTTTCACCTGAAAGTCATGAAGAAGTTTCCTTGTGGCACATTGCCAAGTGCCACTGGAGTTTTTGTCTTTTCAGAAAGAACAGCTTCCCAAAATAAAACCAAAAGCTGGGGTTTCCTAATTCTTCCCTGGGAAGGTAAAGTTTAATTGGCTCTATTTCCAATTTTGAGCAAAAAATCATAGCATATATTCAACTTCCTCATCAAATCAATCAGTCTATGGGCACAGCTTGTGTGTTCTCTCCATGGGTGGACTGGTTTCTGTGGGATAATGTTAAGCCTCAGGGGGTGGCCACTCCTCCCCACCCCACCCCCACATGGAGCTCTATCCATGACCTACTTATTGTTTTGTTTCTTAAATCACCAGGGCTCACTGAACCCCTGGTTAATCTTCCCTGTAGTAATCTTCATTACTGCAGAGGGCAGTAATGAAGTGCTCTGGAGGAGAGTATCCTTGCCCAGTAGCCCCACTCACTGCTGCTCCCAGCTCAGCTCTCCCAAATACCTCAGCTGGTTGCTCTTGGTGTTGCAGACCAAAGCTGCTGTTAATGGGCTACCACCTGGAACTCAGAATTCTCCATAATTCTCCAGAATGCAAGGCCAGACATGGTGTTGATCAGAGCAGCCTCACCTGTTGAAGAGCTAACACTTGGAGGTGATAAATACTTGAAACTTATACCAGGGCCATTTGGTAATAACTATCTTTATTTGCCTTCATGAGCAACCTTTAGCTAAGTCAGGGTTTGAGAAGTGTTGGAAGGCCTCCTGCACAGCTGCTGGCTTTTTCTCTGAATGCGTGAATCAAACCATTCCAAAATGTTGCCTGTGGCCACTTTCTCTCTCTTGTCTACCTTTCCCTTCCCACCACATCAATTCCTCTGTTCACCCAGCTGCCAACTCCTCTTCTTTGACTGCCACAACTGGTGTCCACCACACTGGTCCCCAGAATTGTGGGCCCAGAACCCCAAGGACTGCAGCATATTGCAAGAGGGATGCACATCCACGCATTTTGAAACATTGCCTGTGGATATGTCAATTAATAACCCATGATAATGATGATGATGAGGAGGAGGAGAACAGTTCCCATGTGGGGTATGTTTACTACCTGCCAGGCACCTTACATGAGCTTGACATGCAATAGCTCGCTGACTCTTCATAACAACCCTGTGAACTTGGTACTTTTATTAGCTGCATTTTTCACATAAGAACACTGAGGCAGAGGCTTAAGCAACTTGCTCAAGATCACGAGGTAATATGTGGCAATACCAGAAATCAAACCCTGGCTGATAGATGCCAGAGAGTAGGTATTTAAGCACTATCCTAAAACATCTTATTCATGTACGTACTACTATTTTCCCAATTTTAGTCAGATGTTGTCAATATTAACAAAACTCATTTTTAAAACATCATACATTCACAGTAGTTTGTGGTCATTAATGTGTTTCTCAACCAACAGATACAAAGAGTAAAACTGCTGTCAAGAGGGGTCTAGAATATGGACTCTTGGCTTTAACCAGATTAAGAACTATGGGCATAGAGTACTCCCATCTCACATCCTCTCACCAATGAAGTTACTAATTTTCTTATCTGCTCACCTTCTGTTTTATTTCAGAAGATCTGTGTGTCTCTGTAGGTATGATGGGGGGACCATGTATAAAACTATTTGCATAGTCAATCATTTCTTAAACAAATATTTATTGAGCTACCACACTGGGGATACTGCAGTGAACAAAACAGATAAAAATCTCTGTCCTTTTGGAATTTGCATTCTAGTGACAATAAATAAATAAATAGGTACAATTATATGCTATTTTAGAGAATGGAACGTGCTTTGGAGAAAAATGAATCAGGGAATTGAGGATAAGTGGTTGCAATTTTAAATAGGGTGGTCAGGAAAGGCTTTAGTGAGCTGGCATCACTGGGCAAAGACTTGAAGGAAGGGAGTGAAACTTGTAGCTGTCTGGGGGAAGTGCCTGTCAAGTTCAAAGAATAGTACGTGCAAAGGCCCAGAGATGCAGTGTGCCTGGAGTGACCAAAGATCTGTAAAGGAGGTCAGTGCTGTTGAAACAGTTTGTGAGAATGTATAATGAATAGTTGTGTGTACAGAGGTGGATTCAGGAATGGGCTCTGTCATTAGATCTCCAGGTGGCCTATGAAGGCCACCTTAAACCTCAGATGGTTTGCAGGACTAGCTGTAGGCAAAATTATGAGGTAAACATACAATGCCTGCCACTCTTCAAACCTTCTAGTCCTTCCTTTTGTCTCCTCAGTAGTCCATCTGCCCCACCCTCGAATTTGTGGCCTTTCCAGTGCTCTCTCCCAGCACATCCTGAGGAATAAAGAATACAACTTGGGGATTCCACAAATCTGGGCTTGCCTCCTGGTTGTGTCTCTTACTAGTTCTGTGACTTTGGGGGGGGGGTAAATCACCTACTTCTCTGAGCCTCAATTTCCTGTATTTTTACAATGGAGATAATCAGGTGTTGGAAGAATTAAATGAGATAATGCATGTAAAATGCTGAGCCCAGTGCGTGGCACATAGTAAAAATGCTCAAGAAATGGTAGCTGATATTATTCACTCATACCCATTACAAACTATAGAGAACAACCAATCAGTGGGCCTTGGGTCCTCTGAAAGGCAAAGATTTCTTGCAAGAAAAAGTTCTTATATACATCAATTGTGGGTTGTCAGTAGAGAGAAAAATGCAAGTAAAATCAGTACTGGGGAGATTGCCCTAAATTTTTTACATTGCAAATAGACATTGACTTAGAGAGACTAGGAACCATTGGCATCAGTGGGTACCTCTTCTAGGTGTCTTTGCATTTAGCTGTACACTGATGGACTCTAAACAGTAGTATTGCCAGCATCATTGAGTGGGTAGAAAGTTCAACTGAAGCTTGGATCTTTTGATCCAGAGTGGGGAGGTGTTTCTATGGTCTTCTTCCCTATTTACTCTGTTGCTTCCACTTCCATGAAGTGTTGGAGGGGTCAGAATCACCATTTCAAAACCAGAGAAGGCAACTTATGGGGCTGGCAGGCTCTCCAGCCTGAGGGGCCTAATGGTGCACATCTTTTTCACTTTCACATATGTCTAAGTATCACCCTGATGCTTATTGTCACCCCCTCTTCCTGCATCTGAGCAGACAAACCTGGCCAGCTTTCGAAAGTGGCCATTGAGAATGCAGTTGTCAACAACTTTTAAGAAACCTTGCTGGGAGCTTCATCCACATCCTAGCCAGAGCATGGGCATTTCAGCACCTTACTGTACAGAATAGTTACATCCCTGATAAGTTTCTTACAAGTCAATTTTCACATATCAAAGCCTATCTCCGTTTAACTTTTTTAAAAAGATTTTATTTATTTATCTTTAGAGGGGAAGGGAAGAAGAGAAGGAGAGAAATATCAATGTATGGTTGCCTCTTGTGCATTCCCTGCTGGGAAACTGGCCCGCAACCCAGGCATGTGCCCTGACCATTTAACTTTTAACAAAACTGGAAATGTGTTTCTCCGACGAGAAAAAAAATGGGGCTCTGTAATTTTTAAAAAATCATGTTTATGAATGCAGTGCAGTAACACACTTGAAAATCACAAATATGAATGAAAAAAATGATGCCCTGGCTGGTGTGGCTCAGTGGATTGAGTATTGGCATGTGAACCAAAGGGTTACTGGTTTGATTCCCAGTCAGGAAACATGCCTGGGTTGTGGGCCAGATCCCCAGTAGGAGGCACACACAACGACACATTGATGTTTCTCTTCCTCTCTTTCTCCCTCCCTCCCCCCTCTCTAAAAATAAATAAATAAAATATTTTTAAAAAAGAAACGATGAGAATTTTCTTATAAAATATTAACAATGTGGCCTGGCCGGTGTAGCTCAGTGGATTGAGCACTGGCCTGTGAACCAAAGGGTCACCAATTCGATTCCCAGTTAGGGCACATGCCTGGGTTGCAGGCCAGGTCCCCAGTGGGGGCCATGTGAGAGGCAACCACGCATTGATGTTTCTCTCTCTCTTTCTCCCTCCCTTCCCCTCTCTCTAAAAATAAATAAATAAAATCTTTTAAAAATAAAATAAAATATTAACAATGTCCCCAAATGAGTCTCAAGATTCGAATACAAAATAGCTGTTGTTATTTTGATGTTTGGCATAATAGCTTAAAGGCCTAAAAGAAAAACAACAGCTTGACAGAACAGAACACACCGAACTGAAAAGTTCTCCAGCTTCTCTATAAAATTGCCCTTCTAATGCTCTACAGCAGGGGACCATACAACATTCTTTAGAGGCTCAAATCTTGAGCTCTGGTACTCTGGAGAAGCTGCTGGATTTAAGAAACAAATGGGTTGATCTGGGTGGGCCAGAGAACGCTGCTTAAAAATACCCCAGGAAATGAGTTAATTGGGGATAGGAGATATGGGAAGACTTTCTGGTAACACAAGATTCAGAAGACTTGAAACTTCTAAATAGTGAGGCTTTGAATAACATAAAATGAATCACCTCCTCAATTTCTAAATGTTGCTTTGGCTAATGTCTTTCTATGGAGTTTCTGGACAATGAGAAATTTCTAAGAAGGGCTTTGTAGTGTTATAGTCCTCCCTCAGTACCTCCAGTGGGGATTGGCTCTAGAACCCCCTACAGATACTAAAAATAGAAGATGCTCAAGTCTCTTATATAAAACGGTGTAATATTTGCATATAGGCTACATCAGGGTGTGCCAACACATCACTTCTTTCTCAAGGATTCAGCATAGTCCTCTGCATGTGGCAAATTGAAATTTCGCTTCTTGGGATTTTCTGGGATTCTATAGATCATAGATTTTCTATCCACAGTTGGTTGAATGCAGATGCAAACCCTGCAGATGTGGAGGGTTCTCTGTATTTCCCCCAAAGTATGTTGCAGGGAACATGAGTCCCAAAAGAGGCTTCATAAAGGGGTTTCATGGGCAAAAAAGTTTTAAAAATGCCAGATGCTATATATAAATCAGGGCTTCTCAGAATTTAATGTGCACACAAATCACCTGAGGAACTTGTTACAATGCTGATTCTGACTCAGAAAGTCTGGGATGTAGGCCTGAGATATTGCATTTTTAGCAAGCTCTCAGGTGATGCCTATGCTGCCAATCCTCAGACCACACTTTGGGTGGCATGGCTCGAAATGTCCTCTTGAGATTCATGGTTCTTATTAGTATGTTAAAGGTTCTGTGAAATGCTGTAGTAAAGTTTAGCTTATCTAACTCAGCTTTTATCAAATTCATTTGTATTCAGAAACCTTTTTCTCCCTTTTGGTACCTGTTAATCTCTCACATTCAGGGTACTATGGAAGCCAATTGGGAAGTGCTGGTCAAGCTAATACTGTCCTACCTGGAGTGACTCTATAGCATCTAAGAAGTATACATTTTGGCCACAGACCTCATCTAGGGATAGTTAATAGCCCTGCAGAGAAAAAGGGTTGCCAGGGCTGTGAACTGCCATTGGTTTTCAAAGACTCCCATCTCAATGACAGCAAAATAATATAAGACTATTTACCATCCTGCCATACTCACCGCTTTCCAAAGTGCTTTACAACTTCAGTGCAGCTGGAGCTGAAATGAAAGCATGGAAAAATGAAGAGATTTGGAGAAGGGAGCAAGCATTTTTCTTTCTTTTTTCTTTTTAAATTCTATTGATTTATTTTAGAGATAGGGGAGGGAGAATGAGAGGGAGAAAAACATTGATGTGTGAGAGAAACATGGATTAGTTGCTTCTTGCACACACCCCAACAGGGGACAAGGCCCGCAACCCAGGCGTGTACCATAATTGGGAATCAAACTGGTGACCTTTGGCTTTGTGGGACAATGCTCAACCCATTGAGTCATGCCAGCCAGGGCAGGGGCAGGCATATTTCAAAAGAGGAATTAAATGAGATGATGAACAAATGACTCTGAAAGTAGACATTAGGTAAAAGACTCGAGTTATTTGGGATGAGGAGGAAGGAACCATCAGCAAGAGATGTTAGTAGGCATGGAAGGAAGTGCAATGAAGAGAAAAAAAAGTATTCCATAAAATCTGATCCTATAGAATGAGAAGGAAGAAAACATGAAGAAAAGAGTAATCTTGTTTACCTGGCCTCTGTCTGTACAGTCTCAGCTGTGTAGTTTCCCAAACTTTTGGTGTACAAATTGTTTGGCTGGGAGGCCGTCTCTGAGCAGATTTCTCATTCTCATGGCATTAGCTGTCAGATGGAAAGGGTCTAGATTGTCAGTTCATGTAGGAGGGCATCTGCTTACACCCATGGTGGCTTGTCACTCCAGCCCCTATCCCAATTAGCAGATGGGCCCAAAAGAGCTCTCCAATTATCAGAAGCCAGTGGCAGACAGTGCTCCCAAACTGGAAACAAAAAAGGGAGAGATGGGAACCCCTTATGTGGGAGGCAGTATATAGCACAGGTGTTCGGGTTCTGGAGTCAAACAGAGGCCACACCTCAGCACCACTACTCACTAGCCATGAGGTCATGGGTTAAATTAGCCTGTCTAAACCTCAGTTTTCTCCTCTCTAAGATAGGGTTAAGAATAGGATCTATTGCATAGCATATGATGAGGAATGATTAGGGAGATCCTGGTAAGATGGTGAGGATAGTGTCTGAAACATAATAGAAATTCAATAATTGTTAACTGCTATTAGTATTATAGCAATCTCCTCTTATCTGAGGGGGAGATGTTTCAAGCTCCCCAGTGGATGCCTGAACTTGCACATAGTACCAAATCCTATATATAAAATATCTTTTTCCTGCATATAGTCTCACCTAAAGGAAGCACTTATGGCTTCTCTTTGGCATCCAAATCACCAGCTTCACTACTCTTGTGCTTTGGGATCATTATTAAGCAAAATAAGGGCTACTTGAACTCAGGCATTGCAATACCTTGACAATTGATCTGATAACCGAGATGGCTACTAAGTGACTAACTGGCAGGTAGCATATACAGCGTAGAGATGCTGGACAAAGGAATAATTTACATCTCAGGTAGGACAGCATGGGACTGCACAAGATTTTATCATCCTACTCAGAACGGCATGTAATGTAAAACTTATGAATTATTTATTTCTGGAATTTTCCATTTAATATTTTCAAACATCAGTTGACCACAGGTAATTGAAACCATGGAAAGTGAAACTGGATACGGGGGTACTTAAATAGTCATTACTATTATTATTAGCATTTCAGCGCAGTTGCTTGGCACAAAGATAGTGCTTGATAAATGACTGCTGATATGACAGGATGACAATAACCATGATCATGAACATAACCCTAACCATGACAACAGTGATGATGTTGTTGTTATTGATGATGGAGCTTGCTTTCTCTCAGGTATGCTTTGGCAGTTGGCATCAGGAGGTGGTGAGCTTTGAAAGGCTCTGGGGTCAGATATTCCTGGGTTTGAATGCTGAGTCTGCTACTAATTAGCTGATGAGCAGTTTTTCCAGTTGTGAAATGGGTACAGTAATTTTACATCCCTCACCGTTGTGAGGATGTAATGAGATGATGCATATGAATTAGCAAGCCCAGTGCCTGGTGCACTATAAGCACTCAGCTGTTAGCCAATTAGCTAGCTAGTGATCCATTGTCTCAGAAGCAAAGTTTTAACAGTCAGGGTGCCTTTATAATACTTTCTGAGAATCAGAAGTAAGCCCATAAAAGGCTTATATACACAGCATATGCCTTTTTACACATTACTATTTCATATACACAAAAGGGAAATAATGTGTTAAAGCCCATCTACAGAAACCCACCTGTTTGGTGAAGGACAATTTACAGTGCAGAGAAATTCCTGACTCAAAGATTAAAGTGTTTTTTTTTTAAGTTGTGTCTTTTACTTCAAGAAGAGTTCAAAACAGATATTACTAAACCAGTATACTATATGTACCAGGCATACAGGTTTGGGTCACCATCAACTCCAAAGCTCCTAGCCCAGTAGCTGGCATATGATGGTGCCCAATGAAAACCCACTGAATAAAACATCACCTTTTCATCTCAGAGTAGTTTTGTAGCAACGAATATATGTATATTCATATATGCGTATACATACGTGTGTGTGTGCATGTGTGTATAAAATGTTGTGAATCACGGATGTTTTTCTCTGCATGTAGGAAAGTCCTATCACTCTGCAAACAGGCCAAATTTGAATATCAGCCATAAGGTCTAGACACCCACAAGTACACAAAGACTCCTCAAGTGGATACACAGACAGTAACTCTCCAAATGCTTTGCCGACTCTAAGCCTCCTCTGCAAGATGTGGGCCTGCGTCTTTGCATGGAAATAGCAGAGTGTGCGTCTGTGATGCTTCTCAGAACCAGTGGAGATATAACAATGAGGCCCTCCAGGGTCCTTGTCAAAACCATGTGAATCTTGGGTGAAATTTCAATCATCTCACCAGCTGGGACCAGAATCCCTCTTAAAGAGAGAACTGAGACTGTCTTCCAGAAAAATTTTTGATAAGATGCTTGCCTTAACAGCATGGGTAGGCAGGAACCAAGGCAACAAGAGCTTAACATTGGTTGGTGAAAATGAACAGAACTTTGGGGTTATGGGGGAGCAGAGGGAAAAGGAGTAGACAGAGGAATGAGAGAGGAACTGGGAAAGAGGATGGGAGGCTACAGCCTGACTGGGAGAATGACCAAGGACTCCTTAGGTCCAGGACTCCTAACTACATTTTAAGTTGTGTGTGCTTGCTGCATATTAGAATCACCTAACAGAGCTTTTAAAACTGGAGAGGCCCAGGGGAGGCTGGGATGGGAGAAATAGACAAAAAACTGTACTTGAAAAATAACTAAATAAAATTTAAAAAAAAACAAAAACAAAAAACTGGAGAGGCCCCTGAGGCCTCCCCTCGGAGATTCTAATGTAATTAGTCTGGGGTAGGGCTTGACATCAGAAATGTTTCCAAAAGTCCCCCAAGTGATTCTCAATGAGCAGCCAAGGTTCAGAACCACTGGTCTAGGAGGAACTCTCTCAGGGGAAGGAAGTGCTTGCAGTCAGCAATGGGGGACAGGGAGAGGGGAGGCCTCTGGTAATGCAGACATCTGGGAGAACATGGATTTTGGGAGGAATCTTATCTTGACCTGTAGGAATTACAGGCATCTAACTTATGCCAGTTGTCTGATTTCTCCCTTGGCTGTCCAGTTCTTCCTTCTTGCCCAAGCAGTTATGCCTCCCAACTCAGCTAACCCGTTATGGCAAACACATATTCTTCTCTCCTTCCCAGTGAGCATTATTTGCCCTGGATCCCATTTGTTTGTGAGCCTATTTTTTACTTTATTTATTTTTAGACAGAAGAGAAGGGTGGAAAAAAGAGAGTGAGTGAAACATTGATCAGTTAACTTCCACACATGTCACAACCAGGACAGAACTGGCAACCCAGGCATGTGCCCCGACCAGGAATTGAAACTGTGACCTTTCACTTTGCAGGATGACACCCACCCAACTGAGCCATACAGGTCAGGATGTGAAACTTTTTGAACGGTAAAGGCCAATTAATCTGATATATAAAAACTTTTCTCAGGCTCGAGAAATGTACTTTTTAACAAGGGTGTTTGAAGGACAAGGCCTTGACCTGCAGCAATAATGATAAAGCATAAACATTTGGTGGTGGAAGGGACCTGTGAAGTTTATCAAAGCATACCACATGGGTACCCTTGAAGGTGATTATTGGAGCTCCACATTGGAGAAATATCTGGAACAGTGGAGTCTAGTCTTCAAAGAAAACTGAAGATGGTAGGTACCCAGGAAAGATTCAGGCATACCCCAGCCTTATAGGGTTCTTCCATACACAGCAACCAGTCTCTTTGTCCCCACTCCTCCACAGCCTTCCAAACTCTTTACCCCTCCAGCATTTTATGTAGCTCTGAATAAAATAAGCTTCACAGGCCAAGCTGTTCTGTTAAAAACTCTCTCCTCTCCCTCAATATCCCCCCTGCACCCCCACAAGAAAATCCCATATGACAAATTTCTGCAAAGACCTGCCCCAGTCCTAAAACAGATTCCTGAAGAACTGCCTCACTAGCAGAGGAACCCATGCTCCATGGCAGAAGGTCTTCCATTCCAGGACACCTTTCCCTTTCTTCCCCTTCACCAAATATCTTGGTTGGCTTAGCCCACTGGTATGACTAAATTGGAACATTCTTCCAGGGTCTGTGGTTCTTTCCAAGAGAATTCAAAGAACCAGGAAGGAGCCATATCTGACAAAGCAAACTGACCTGGGGTTCCTTCCTCTTTTATACCTTCACATCTTTCTTTGCATGACAAGATCTGTTTAATTAGCTAACGTTATCTTTTGGGATTTGTACCCACTTCTAGTGAGGGGATTGAGCTGTGAGAAATAGACAAAAAACTGTACTTGAAAAATAACTAAATAAAAAATTAAATTAAAAAAAAGAAAGTGGAAAAAAAAGAAGTGAGAAGTGGTGGGTGGTGGTGAGGTAGACACTGGGGAAAGCAGTAGTTTCGATTCGTCTCAGAGGCAGGAGAAGGATGGTGGTTGGACTCTACAAAGTTTGGCTCCCTGTTCTGCATCCATTTGGAATTTTGGAATTGGACTTGTCCTGGTCTGTATAATCCCTAAAGGAGCCAAATTTGCTAGGCCTCTCTGTACCCCTAAGATGGGTACCCCAGTCTTCTACCCTGGCCCTGGTCCTGACTCTAAGACCCACTACTAGAACTGCCGTGCATGAGTGTGTATGTGTATGTATGTGTCTCCCCCTTGCTCCTCCTGGCCAGGATCCATACCCAGCTCCCATCTCCCTTGCCTTAGGAGAGACAGCAGAAGCCAGCAATGATACAGCTTTCAGAACAGGAGATTGATGGTTGGTCCTCTGCTTTCTTTCCCCTCCCCTTCTTGTACTGTCTGGCTCATTCCAGCTCTGGGATTTGGAGAGGAGGGAGGAGGCTGCTCAACTGTTCCATTCACATTTTTCTTGTTTTCTAGTCCTCAGTTGAAGGGGCTCGGATGAGAAGATGCTGGCATCCCTGCTAAAGTGGAGAGATTTTTGGGAATCTGACTCTCTCCCTGTTGCCTCTTCCCTGGCTGGCCCAGTGCTGGTCTTGACCTGAGGAGCCTTTCTTCCCTAGCAGTACTCTATTGGGTCATTTGTTTCAAGCCCATCTGGCACCATATTCTTCTAGCCTCTGGGAGAGCCCAGTGAGCTCATTTGGAAACCTTGGGCTTATACCTTGAAGAAGTGGGGAAAGGGACACTAAGAATAGTCAAAAGGAGCTACTTGATCTCTAGGACCAACCTGTCCTTCTCCCCCTCATACCACATAGGTTTCTACCAGCTCCTGGCCCTGCAACAGTCCCTCCCCTGCAGCCCAGAAGGACAGGGTAGGTGTCTAATGGGGGTCTGGAAACAGCAGGATATGGACATGATAAAGCACCCTAGCTGAGAGCCCCTGGAGACTGTCTTCCTCCCCACTCACCTCACACTTAAGTTCCTTTGTAGTGAAAAGCATCTACAGGAGACCTCTATCTAGATTTGCAGGCAGGCAAGGAGAGGGAACTGTTGTGCTTTGGTCAGGCCTTATAGGCCCAGGAGATGTGTTCCGGCTATAGTAGCTGACTATGGAGGGGCAGTTGGGAGAATAGGGCACAGAAATCAGAGGACAGAGCAGTTAGAGAGTAGTGATTCAGATAAACAGCTGGCACCAAACTACCAGGAAGGGAACAAACATCCAAGATGTATTAGCTGAACCAACAAGTGGGCAGAGCACACGTGCAGAAAATTCAGGTCTGAGACCACATAGAATTTGGGGAGTCTTCATGAAGTGAGCTCCATGCCCCAGGAGACCTGCCTCACTGGATTTCCTGACCTTGTGCTCAGAAGTTGACTGGCAAGAAGAAAAAGCCCAGGACCATGGGGTACACAAGATGAGGAAGAGCCTCAGTGAAGAACCCAGGAGCCTAGAGATGCGTCACCATGGAGCATGGGGGCCCATAGCTAGTGACTGCCAGAGCCACAAGTAGTCTATTCTGCGTGAAAAGCTTAGAAAAAGCTACTCTCCCTTTGTCAGATGAAAATATGCCCCTTCATCCAAGTGGACTCAGCCCTGCACCAAGACACCTGTTTTAAGGAATAGAGCATAGGCTGGAGTTCTGCCCCTACCTACTCCCTTGGTCAAGCACCTTTATGTAGTTCACAACCTGCACAACTGTACATGGCAGCCCTGACTGCAGCAAATAACTCCCCTTCTCCTCCACAGTGAGACTAAGGGAGATTGAGCTACTGAAAGCCTTGCCTGAATCCCATCTTCATCAGTTTAGAAGGAAGGACAGGTCTCAGTCTCTGGACAGGGATAATGGTGACCCGGGCTGGAGCACAAGACCAGCAGGAAGCTACATTGTGAGGTCGAGATGGAGATGTCCTTTCCTTTGTGAAGAAGTTATTTTTCAGGTCCTTCTGTCCATCAAGAGCTTTGCAGCTTTTTGTTTTTACTGTGTTTTATTCTGTCATGAAAGTAATACTTAGGTCTTTTGCATCCCCCAACCTCTGCGATGGACTCCCCTCTCCCAAAGCCCCCACTTAACTGCCCACTTGACCACCCTGCCCAGTTGTATTAGTACTACTATGCAAGCAAACTCTTTAAGGACCATGTTCCCTCGTGCTCTGCTCTAAAGTAGAAACTAGGCTATATTATTGTGAGTATAGTCCTCAGTTTCCCTATCTACACACTGGGGGCAGACAAAAGCCCCATCCTGTTCTGAGGTTCTGTGACTCTGAAAATACTTTACTATTCCTGCCCCAAGGTTTGCTCCCTAGCTCCACCTCTCCAGCAACCCAACAGGGGATTATGTGGCCCTGGAAGATGAGGTGGGCAAAAATATGGACTCCATAAGAGAACCTGGTGACCCTTCTGCTCAGTGTTGAATGTAAGACGAGTTGGACCAGGTAAAACACAGATCAAGAGTCTCAGACCAAGAACAAGGGAGATGACCAAGCCTGTAGTCACCCCATGGCTACTTACTAACAAGCACTTTACTGACACTATCTTCATTTTAGAATGGCTTTTTCAGTAAGCCTCTGCTGACAAAGGAGAGGGAGAGGGAGGGGAAGCAGGCTGGAGACAGCTCGAGGACTTACTGTAGCTTGGCCTGACTCCAGAGAATGGCCACCTTGCTGGGTAAGACCAGGAGGGAGGAGGAGCAACTGATTTCCAAGGCAGTTTCTGTCAGGGCCACCTTGCAAAGATGTTTGAGTGAAAAGAACTCAACTCATGGGGGTTTTGCTTGCCAGCACAATGCGAGTTATGATTTATTTAAAAAGGACTAGATTAGGATTCAGAAGCTCCACCTAAACTAATTATCTGTGTGGTATTGGGTAAGTCCCTTTTTCTCAAAAAGTCTCAGTTTCCTTGTGTGTAAAATAAGGAAGGACCTTGAACTAATAAATAATCTCTAACACTCTGCTCTATCCTTGTCTGCCTAATCTCCCACCTGCATTCATTTTTTATGAATGCATCAGGCCTTGTTCACAGCCTAATTTGTTTTCTCCCCATACTACAATATTATGGAACATGGCTATCAAACATGACTTTGAAGGAAATCTAATTTTCAAGTGGCTGAAGTCCAAGAGAACCAAGAGATGAAGTGAGAGCTCACTAAGGATTTGTTTTGGCCAGTTCTTTTTTGACCAACTAGTTCAACCTCCCATTAGGCCCCAGTGCTTGCTCAGGTACACTCTCTCTGTCTCTCTTTTATTCTCTCTCTCTCTCTTTCTTGGTATTTCTAGCTCTCTCAGTCTCCTCCCCACTTTATCTCTCCTTCCCCCTCTCGCTGGCATGCTCCATGCTCTTCATGGCTTTTACCCTTTATGGTGATTAACGTAGATGCCAGACAAATGGCTGGCCAAAAGAAAATGCAAATTAAGTCCTGTCTCTTTTCTTTGTGTACTGGGAAGGTTAATCAAAAGTGCTTCTGTCTGCTGAGGAGGAATGAGGCCTGGAATGAGGAGGAATGGGGCTCAAGTTGGGCAAGTCTAGCAAAGCAACAGTGGGGACAAAACAACCCCCACAAATTACAGCTTCTCACTTGGTTGTGGGGGAGGGCAGCTGGACCACACCCTAATGGCTCCATTTGTTCAGTTCTGAACTGACCATTAGACCCTGCCAACAGTGAGATGGTTGGAACCTTCATACTCTAAGCAAGAACTTCTGGAGGGCCCCAATACTGGGCCAGAGCTTCCCCTTCCCTCTCATCAGCAAAGGCTCAAATGACCAACAGAACACACATAGGTAGGGCTGGGTAACTGAATCACAGGTCCTATGTTTTGACTTCTTTTGCCAAACCTTGGACCACCAAGCCACTATGAGCCACCTTCCAGGGACCTCTTCTGATGCCCATGTAGAAGGTGTGCACAAAGCCAACCCACATGAACTGATACAATTTCAGCAACTTCTATTTCTCTGCTTTATGCAGTCATGGAGAACTCACAAGTATAGATTGCCATGGCCCTGGAGGTGTGAGGCAGAAAAGGGACAGTCAGCTTTTGAGTAACTCAGAGCCCTTCATGTACCCCTAACTATGGACTGTGTTGTGTTACAAACTAAAGGCTCTATGTGTAACAACTTTTCTATCACCTACCGCAGGTAACATCCAGAGTGGTAACGGCTCAGCTCTGCCATCTCACCTGTCTACTGGCCAACAATGCCCAACCACACAGCATCCCACAACACATCTCCTTCCCCTCTCCATCATGAGTCTTCCACATGCCCTTGGGTCCTACAACTCATCTTTGCAACAGTCTTTGGCTGATACAAAAAGCCATGTGTCTACTTCTCCATAAGCCTGTTCCCATTAAGAGTTTCTTTTATCTATTATAAAAGAAAGTTCTATTGTAAATATTCTATTGTAAAATATTGTAAATATTTTCAAATATACAGAGCTGTTAAAGTAGTCTTAAAAATAATATAGTAATGGGCCCTGGCTGGTGTAGCTCAGTGGATTGAGCGCAGGCCTGTGAAGCAAAGGGTTGCCAGTTCGATTCCCAGTTAGGGCACATGCCTGGGTTGCAGGCCAGGTCCCCAGTGGGGGACACATGAGAGGCGACCACACATTGATGTTTCTCTCCCTTTCTATCTCCTTCCCATCCCCTCTCTCTAAAAATAAAAATATTCAAAAAGACCTGTTAAAATATAGTAATCACTTTTATACCTAGAAGAAACATTTATTGGTATTTTGCCATTTTTTTATTCATCTATTTCTGTGTGTTTATTTTAATATATTTTTACTATGGCAAAATATCACAACATTAAAGTAACCATTTAAAATATATAGTCCAGTGGCATTAAGCACATTCACATTGTTGCGCATCCCAACTGTTGGGAACTGCCCTGCCTGGTTTCAGAAGCTGTAATCCCCCATGGCTAAGGTTGAGTAAAGGACCTTGCACCACAAGCCACTTGGAAGACAAAGCTTATCTTCCTTGTAGTGGTACCACCTCTGCCCCCTTTCTCTTCACCCTACTTGGCCTTGGGCAGATGACTGGTTAGCCAATGATGGGTAAGATTCCTCAAAAGAGGGATGACCTAAGACAGGCACGATCATTCCAGCCAAGATGGAGGTGAAGATGGAATTACTCTACCTCCTTGCATAACCAAATTTAAGGACAACAAAGATTTAGAAACAAAAACACAACCAAAACAGACAGAAAATTGAATTGTACCAAAGTCCAACAATAACAAACCATTTATCCAGACTGGTAAGAAGGGTGCAGTACGAGACCAACAGAGAGGGGTTATAAAAGAGAAAAGCAGTGGCTGCTGGACCAACCCAGGCACGCAGGTGGTGGTTGGCAGATCCCAGGAGTGGGGTGGCAATGGGCAGACCTAGCAAAGGAGCTAGGTGGCTGGCTGACTGCGGTCACACATTCACACGCAGATAAACCAGGTGAAAAAATGGACAGTGAGAAAGACCACACAACGCAGGGCCCAAGCACCAGGAAATAAAGCCTAAAAGCACCAATTGGAAAAATGTCTGGGGGTTGAGGTTCCAGCAGAGGGTCCCAACCTCACAGGAGAGTTCGTTGGAGAGACCCACAGGGTCCAAGAACATACACAAGCCCACACACCCCAGAACCAGTACCAGAAGGGCCCAGTTTGCTTGTGGGAAGAGGCAGAGGAGACCGAAATCTGAGAGAGAGAGGAACAACCACCATTGCTCCCTCTCTGACCCCACCCCCAGTCACAACCAGGCGATTGGGTTACCCTACCCTGGTGAACACCTAAGCCTCTGCCCCTCATACATAACAGGTGTGACCAGACCAAAAAATTATGGCTCAAGCAGAAGAACAACTCAAAGCCCCACAGCCAACATTTCTAAGCAACCAAGAGATAGCCAACCTATCAGATGCACAGTTCAAAACACTGATGATCAGGATGCCCACAGAACTGGTTGATTTTAGTCACCAATTAGATGAAAAAATGAAGGCTACACTAAGTAAAATGAAGGAAAATGCACAGGGAACCAACAGTGATGGAAAGAAAACTGGGACTCATATCAAAGGAGTGGACCAGAAGGAAGAAAGAAAAAACCAAACAGAAAAAAAAGAAGAAACAAGAATTCACAAAAAGGAGAGACTTAGGAACCTCCAGGGCATCTGTAAACATTCCAACATCCGAATTATAGGGGTACCAGAACGGGAAGAGGAAGAGCAACAAGTGGAAAACTTATTTGAACAAATAATAAAGGAGAACTTCCCCAATCTGGAAAAGAAAATAGACTTCCAAGAAGCTCAGAGAATCTCAAAGAAGGTGGACCCAAAGAGGAACACACCAAGGCACATCATAATTGCATTACCCAAGATTAAAATGAAGGAGAGAATTCTAGAAGCAGCAAGACATAAGGGGACAGTCACCTACAAAGGAGTGCCCATCAGACTGTCAGCTGATTTCTCAAAAGAGACCTTCCAGGAAAGAAGGGGCTGGAATGAAGTATTCCAAGTCATGAAAGACAAGGACCTACATCCAAGATTGCTCTATCCAGCAAAGCTTTCATTTAGAATGGAAGGTCAGATAAAGTGCTTTTCAGATAAGGTCAAGTTCAAGGAGTTCATCATCACCAAGCCCTTATTATATGAAATGTTAAAGGGACTTACCTAAGAAAAAGAAGATAAAAAATATGAACAGTGAAAGGACAGCAAACTCACAGTTATTAACAACCACACCTAAAACAAAAGCAAACTAAGAGGACAGCTAGATCAGGAGCAGAACCATAGAAATGGAGATTACATGAAGGGTTAGCAACAGGGAGTGGGAGTAGGAGAAGTGGGGAGAAGGTACAGAGAATAAATAGCATAGATGGTAGGTAGAAAATAGACAGGGGGAGAGCAAGAATAGTATGGGAAATATAGAAGCTAAAGAACTTGTGACACAAGGACATGAACTAAGGGGGGATGGGGAGAAGGGGGTGTGCAGGGTGGAGGGGAATGAAGGAGGGAAATGGGACAACTGTAATGGCATAATCAATACAATATATTTTTTAAAAAATGAAAAAAAAACAGGCATGGTCATGAAGGGGCCCTCAGGGAAGGACTTGGGGGGCTATAGAAAAAGTGGGTGTGATGGACCCTTGCCCCTCAGCTTTTACATAGTCCGAGTCCTCATTCTGTCTGCAAAAAGTCTCCTAATCTCTTGGCTGCCTTACTTCCCCTGCCTGATTTAAGTTTGAAACAATGACTTAAGCCTGAAACAAAGCTGGAGGTAGGTGGGGCCCTGTGCTAGAAAGGCCAGTTTCCCTATGGTGATCAGGCCTAAGAAAGAATGCATAAAATCCTATGAAACTTACTTTGCTAATACCCTGAATTTAAATGATAAGGGTCCAAGCAGGAAGTGAGTTTGTTCCTTTTATGGAACTGACTTTAATGGCCCTTTAACTATCTGACCCTGACTTAGAATAAGCCCTCAGAGTTCTTCAAATGTTATCTATTGTTTAATCATTTCTGCCTGACAATGATTGATGAGCTTCTCATATATAACCTATATTCCTGTGCAAATTGAACCCAGTAAAAGTTTGTCAAGGCGAGGGTCAAGGCGCTCTCCTCTTGAGAGAGTGGCTGCACCATTCCTTTTCCTTCACAGGACTTGGTAGTCCGTGTGAATTTGTCTCATCTCATCCATAACACCACGGATCCCAGGAGCCAGGATCGGCATCACCCAACACAAGCTCTGTACTCATTAAACAACTCCTTATCCTCCCTCTTATTTTCATCCTTTAAATGCTGTTTCATTTTAAACTTTGAAGCATCATGACCCTTTGCCCCTAAATATGTCATCATTCATTGTCTAAAAATTAGAACATTCCCATATACCCACAATGCCATTCTCACACTGAAGATGAAACAATCTACCATCTAGTTGTCAGGGTCTTCTTAAATAAATAGATTTCTACATGTAAAATAAGAAGAATGAGTCTCATTTAGTCATTTCATATACTATGAAGTGCTATATAAATTGAGGCATTAGTAACCTTATTAGATAATCCTGAAATTTTGTTTCAGCTCCAAAATTCAATTAGAGTTTATGATTTTTCAAAGGGTTCCACCTCTAGATCAGTTGATGTGCCATAGGCCACACTCAATTCCTCCCCAGCTCCCTAAGGCATGGAGATACTCCTCTGGGTAAGAACCCTAGTTGCAGCCCAGACTTTTCTACCCTCTCTTCTGATCAGCAATAAACAAATACATGAAAGAAACCCATACAAAGCCCATCATTGGCACACCGAGGAAAAAGGCCATAAAGTAGGTTCTCAAGAACTGAAACATGAAAGCAGCCTTTATTAGCATGTGGAGGACTGCAGCAGCCTTTGATGTGGAGAGTGACAAGTGCCAAAGAAAGTGGGATATAGAGGGGCCTCCCTCCCTAGCCCTAGCACTGCCCATAACCATCCCCAAACCAGGTTCTCAGCTCTGCTGGTTTAATTATTTGAGCTCCTAAGTCTCTGGCCTTGTCTCTGCCTCCAGATATCTGCACACAGTCACCAATCACTTGAGTTTCTGACTGCTTTTTTACTGCTTCTTTACAATCAATTTCTGTACAATTTCATGGCTCAGCTTTGCCATCTAGCACTAGGCACTTAGTCAAATATTTTCTTTTTCTTTATTTATGCTGTATCTTATTTCAGAAAGGATTCAAAACAAGAAGACAAACATTTAGTAAACACTGTGGACCAGACGCTTGAATCTGTGCTAGGTATTGTGGGAAATGTAAGAACACATTTTATTTATTTTTTTTACACTCAATTGAGTTTACAGTTCACTTGGAGAGACAAGACTCTCTCAGGAGGCAACTAAACCACAATAGCACAAGTTTGGGAACTAGAAGCCTGGACACTCGAGTTCTTACTCCCAGCTCAGCCACTAGTCAGCTATGTGATCTTGGAAAAATTATCTCACCTCTCTGGGCTTCAGTTTCCTTATAGGAAAAACAAAGGAACTGTGAACATATCTTTATATAAGCATAGAGACAGAGCAGAGAGACTGGTAATACTGGTTTTCTTAATCTTTTTTAATATTAAGAAACTGGTTTTCTTAATCTTTTTAAATATTTTATTTATTTTTAGACAGAGTTGAAGAGAGGGAGAGAAATATCAATGTGTGGTTGCCTCTTGTGTCCCCCGTACTGGGGACCTGGCCCACAACTCAGGCATGTTCCCGGACTAGGAATTGAACTGGCAACCCTTTTGGTTCACAGGCTGACACTCTATCCTCTGAGCCACACCAGCCAGGGCATCCCTTCTGAGGCAAAGGGATGAGATGGGCTTAAGAGGGAGATACATTTTTTTTCTTTAAGCTTCTGTATTTTTCTACTTGTAATCTGCATATATTATTGTATTTTTGTGGTTAAGGCAATCAAACATTTACAAATGGGGATGGATGTAACTAGCTAAAGTCAGCTTTAGCTCTAACCATGGACTGTGATTATCTGTAATTCAAACAATACCGAACCTTTGGAGTTGACAGAAGGAAAAGCACAACAAGGGCTCTGATAGTCAGGGAAGGCTTCCTGGAGGGGGTGAGAGTCCAGGCAGGTTGGAAGGATTGGCAGGTTTTGGATTGGTATAGACAAGAAGAGGGCATCTTGGAATGAGGTGAAGGTGGGCAATAAACTAGCTAAGGGGTGGAAGGAAAAGAAAAGAGCAACTTTTTCCCAAGGCCTAGGTTGTGAGGAGAAGCATCTCAGGCTGGGGAGGGAGTCTGAGAGCAGGAATGGTTCACCTCAGTCCCCTCCCTAGGAAGCTGCTCCCAGGCCCACCTGCTATGGCAGCAGCTCCAGAATCTGAGCAGCAGAAAGTCTAGAGGCCCCAGCCTGGTGCTCTTGGATCATACAATAAGCCTAATACTTGGGTGTTAGATAATCAATCTCATAAATTCATCTCCCCTTTACTGGGATCTGACAGGAAGCTGATTAAATGTTATGCAAGTGGAATTTGGCTCAGATGCTAACCAGGAGTTTGGGGCTGAAGTTTTTCAATGTTCAGCTCATGCATAAAATTCATAGTTTATCATTATCTAGACTTGCTTCTCTATAACTATCCAGATAGGAATATTTCTATAGGGCAGTCATATCCTGGTTGAGCAGGTGGCCTGTCCTCTCCACAGTTCTCTCTGCAGTGGATGCTGAGCTCATAACCACCACAGCTCTGCCCGCAGAATTACCAAACTAGGATGACAACAGCCCTGGGGCACTCAGCAGGCTCTACCTCTTTCCTGGAGCCCCAAGAGATTCCCTAGGGCAATGCCAGCATCTGATATCTCCAGTATCCTCAGGAAATATTGGAGAGTAGGCTGGATGTCTTTAAGGGAAGATATATCTGCCATTGTTACCACCTCCTGCCCCAGCCCCGGGCTAGATGCCCTCTGGCTGTCTTTCTAGCATGGGTGCCCCACTCATCCTTGCTCTCTTCTCTTGAGGGCACAAATGTCCCCAAGTAAGCTAGGCTTGGACTCCTACCTTTCTTCTACCCCAAACCTTCAATCAGCAGGTGAGGTAATCCCAGCTAGCAGATGGGAAAGGGCTGGGGGAGGGGATTGAGCCCAGACCACAACTTTCTTCAGCTGTTGCCTCTCTGCCTCCCTTTCTGCTATCTGCCCCTGAAGAGAAAATGCTTAGACTTGCCTCTGGTGTGCTATGTAATTTAGGAGCCTCTGACCTTGGTTTCCTCATCTGTCAGGTCTCTTCCAGTCCCAATATTCCCCTTGCCATAAATATGCATACAACTGCAGCATTCACAATGACATTGGAAACCCTGTGTTCATTCCTACTGTCTTCCCCAGTGACTAGGTAGCCACCAAAGAAAAATGGTATCAGGACCAGCAGCCATCAGATAAAAAGCACTCACTGAATGCCAAGACCTGTGCTCATCCACAGGTCTCAAAGTAGGGATCCTGTCTGAACATGTGGCCTGGCCCAGTGGTGGAACGAGGAAGGCATAACACTGGCACCATCACTGAACATGACTAAGCAGAGAGGTTTGAATGATTTGAGGCCAGCACAGTGTGTCTTCTGGTGTTAATGTTCTGCTGAAGAAATGGTGAAATTCCAGACAATAAAAGTACAATCTTCTGATTCATTACTTGATCAGATACATTTTTTCACTCTGTTTGGAGAAAGAGGTGAAGCATAATGAAATAAGCCTTCACGATGGAATAATTCTAGCAATTAATTTTCAGGAGATAGTCTGGGTTCTGCACACATTTTCACCTATACTTTCTCCCTTTTAAAAAACTAACACCACTCCATTTTACAGAGGAGGAAATCAAAGCACAGAAAGGAATAGCCACTGCTCAAAGTCACATTGCTTGTATGTGTCTGCATTGCATAGGAATGCACATCCTCTGACTTGCAGAATTCAGTGTTTTGGACCAAAGCCTGCCAACATCCTCTGATCCTAAACATCAGGGCTGATATTTAGAAAGTGAGGACCTCAGTTATCAAACGCAGAATTCACTTCATTGGACCTTGCATTCTAAAGCAAGGAAGAAGCCTCTGACTTTAGAGGGAAATTCAACAATGAATCAAAATGAAAAGAGGAGCCAGAAAACTGCATTATGACATGCCCATTCCCCAATATTCTGGTCAACAGAGGTTTCATTCCATCTATGAACTGTTCTCTTTTAGGCATTTGGAAACAACACCTGAGCTGACATTTCACTGGCTCGAAGATTCTTCTCCAACCAATGAATACTTCCCCCTTTAGATGTTTTTGAGGAAATAGCAGCTCAGGCTAAGGTTGGGGAAGAAGAAAAAAGAAATACAGGGGAAAAAGAAAACACATAGCCAGCTGGGCTCTTCTTCCACAGAGCAGAGCAGATACATGAAAAGAACTCAGGGAGAAAGAGAGCTGGGATTAAATAGATTTCACAGGCCAAGGGAAGACCCACTGCCATCCAGAGAGCAGACAGAGCATCATGCTTCTCACATACACCATGTGTGTTATGCATGGTGTGCAATGCATCTGTGTTCCAGGACAGAAAATGTTCCTCTCTGGGAATGTGTGTGTGTGTGTGTGTGTGTGTGTGTGTGTACAGACACTTAGTATCATTACTCTAAATTCTCAGCTGATCATGATGTTGGTGGAGGTGGGTCTAATAGTACTCTAAAATAAGGTTCTGGAATATACACACATTCTCTTTTGGGAGCCTCTCATACCAGGCCTTCATTTAGTCAACTTGTCCTCCAGAGGCTGTTGAGCTGAAAGCCTCCATCAACCCTGACTGGTGTGGCTCAGTTGGTTAGGCATCATCCCACAGAGCAAAAGTTGCTGGTTTGGTTCCTGGTCGGGGCACATGCCTGGGTTGCTGGTTCAGTCACCAGTGGAGTCTGGTGTGTATGAGAGGCGACCAATAGATGTTTCTCTCTCACATTGATGTTTCTCTCCCCCCTTTTCTCCCTCCCTTCCTCTCTCTCTAAAAATAAAGAAATAAAATCCTTAAAAAAGAAGAAAGCCACCATAGCAACCCTGTTCTCCTACCCCCTTAAGGGTAGTTTAAATTGTTGTAGCCTTCATCAAAACTTTGGGGTTTTTTTTCTTTTCTTTACTTCTTGCTGTTTGATTTTCTAGTCTCATCTCCCCTGGCACACAGTAGGAACTTTATAAGTGTTGCTCATTAGTGGCAGTAGTGCCAAGGGGTAGCTGGAGAGAAACCATTAATCTCTAACCAGCATCTGCCCAGCTGTAGCCTAAGTACAAACCATGTGCAAAAGCAGCTTTGAGACAAATCTCCTAAACCCTCAACCAAGGACATTGTTGCCCCTATGTTCTTCCTGTATGACAATTCTGGAAGCCATCTTTCAGTATCTTTTTGCATTTTGCAATCTGAGTTTGCCCTCTTTATCTTTCCTCTATTTCTTCATGTCTCTCAAACTCCTCTCTTCCTTGATTTCTTTTTCTCTTTCCCTTAGTCTTTCTCTCAATCCTTGTACTTCTTTATCCTCTATTGACCTCTCGAATCTACATATTTTTCACCTTGCCTGCCTCTCACCATCCCAAACCTTAATTCTGGAATCTTCTCAATTCCTAATTTCTTGTCTCAGACCTCAAAGGTTTCAAGCTCTCCCCACTCTGCAGCTATTGTAAGTAAAGGAGAATGTGAGTTTATCGTAAACTGCAAAGCCAGGGTAAGCTGTGGCAAAGCCAGATCCCCACCTCCCACCACATGCATCAGACTAGGGTTTCCCCTGGTAAGGGGGAGAAGGTATCTGCATCTTTGGGAGGATGACTGTGCTCTCAGAGCTTAGCATTTTGAATAGATTTGCCAATACTCACATCTGCTCCCTTGTTTGTTTTTATTTTAACATTATTTATTTATTTTCAGAGACAGAGGAAGGAAGAGAGGAAGGGAGGGAAACATTGATTTATGAGAGAAACATCCATCAGTTGACACTTGCACACCCCCAGTGGGGGACTTGGCTGGCAACCCAGGCATGTGCCCTGATGAAATCTAACCTGTGACTTTTCACTTTGCAGGCCAGCACTCAATCCACTGAACCACACCAGCCAGGGTGTGGTCGTCTCTTGATCTCAGAAATATGTTCAAAAGGAAAGTAGCATTTGGTAGAAAAGTGAATGTGTGTGTTTATGTGTTGGCAGTGAGGGTAGGAGAGTGTTGTTATACAAATTAGAGTGTCTACTCCTGCCTCAGCCACATGGAGATGCAGTACAACTCTACTACAAAATCAAGTTTGTGGGGTCCAATATGTTGTATAATCTGGACCCAAAGACTTTTACCTTTGTAACCAATCTGTGACTCCACTGTTTACCAGTCAAATCCCAAAATCATGCTCTGAATCAATCAATTGTGGGTAAGGCAGAAAAATGGCAGACTTGGAACTATGAGAGAACTGAGTTACCAGTCCCCACTCTTCCACTTATTATTCACTATTGTTTCTGAGCAAGTCACTTCACTACTTTGACCCTCATGTTTCTTATGTAAAGTGGAGATTATTAAAGTGTTTATTCCATGCAAACACATGTAAAGTACTCAGCAAATGAAGATACTTAGTCTCAGAGAGGTTTTTTGATTGGTTTGGAAAGTGAAGTCCTGTGCTGGGAGAGATCTACCACATTTTTAGTTTTGTTCTTTTTCTCTAAATTTATTTTATTGATTATGTCATTAAGGTTGTCCCATTTTCCCCCTTCATTCCTCTCAACCCTGCATACCCCTCCCCCCACATTCTCCCCTTTAGTTCATGTCCAGGTGTCATAAGTTCTTTAGCTTCTACATTTCCCACACTACTCTTGCCCTCCCCCTGTCTATTTTCTCCCCACCATCTATTATTCTCTGCTACCTATTCTCTGTGCCTATTCCCCCCTCTCCTTCTCCAACTCCCCTGTTGCTATCCCTCCATGTGATATCTATTTCTGTGGCTCCACTCCTGTTTTAGGTGTCTGCTTAGTTTGCTTTTGTTCTAGGTGTGGTTGTTAATAACTGTGAATTTGTTGTCCTTTGGCTGTTCATATTTTTTATCTTCTTTTTCTTAGATAAGTCCCTTTAACATTTCATACAATAAGGGCTTGGTGATGATGAACTCCTTTAACTTGACCTTATCTGGGAAGCGCTTTATATGTACTTCCATTCTAAATGAAAGTTTTGCTGGATAGAGCAATCTTGGATGCAGGACTTTGGATTTCATGACTTAGAATATTTCTTTCCAGCCCCTTCTTGCCCGTAAGGTCTCTTTTGAAAAATCAGCTGACAGTCTGATGGGAACTCCTTTGTAGGTGACTGTCCCCTTATCTCTTGCTGCTTCTAGGATTCTCTCCTTCATTTTAATCTTGGCTAATATAATGATGATGTGCCTTGGTGTGTTTCTTCTTGGGTCCACCTTCTTTGAGATTCTCTGAGCTTCTTGGAAGTCTATTTTCTTTTCCAGATTGGGGAAGTTCTCCTTTATTATTTGTTCAAATAAGTTTTCCACTTGTTGCTCTTCCTCTTCCCGTTCTGGTACCCCTATAATTCGGATGTTGGAATGTTTACAGATGCCCTGGAGGTTCCTAAGTCTCTCCTTTTTGTGAATTCTTGTTTCTTCTTTTTTTTTTTTCTGTTTGTTTTTTTCTTTCTTCCTTCTGGTCCACTCCTTTGATTTGAGTCCCAGTTTTCTTTCCATCACTATTGGTTCCCTGTGCATTTTCCTTCATTTTACTTAGTGTAGCCTTCATTTTTTCATCTAATGTGAGTAAAATCAACCAGTTCTGTGAGCATCCTGATCATCAGTGTTTCGAACTGTGCATCTGATAGGTTGGCTATCTCTTGGTTGCTTGAAAGTATTGGCTCTTGGGCTTTGAGCTGTTCTTGTGTTTGAGCCATAATTTTTTGGTCTGGTCACACCTGTTATGTATGAGGGGCAGAGGCTTAGGTGTTCACCAGGGCAGGGAAAACCAGTCAACCCATATGGATGGGTTGTGATGCTGTATGTGGGAGTGGGGTCGGAGAGGGAACAATGGTGCTTGCTCTGCTGTTTCTGGGATTTCAGTCCCCTCTGCCTCTTCCCACAAACAAATTGGGCCCTTCTGGTGCTGGTTCCTGGGTGGGTGGGCTTGAGTATATTCTAGCACCCTGTGGGTCTTCCCAACAAACTCCTTGAGGCTGAGAGTCACTCCCAGCACCTCCACCCCCCGCAAGTTTCTTCGATCAGTGCTTTTAGGCTTTATTTCCTGTCACTGTGGCCCTGGGTTGAGTGGTCTGTCTTACTGCCCATTTTTGCCTGGTTTATCTGTGCATGAATCTGTGTCTGGGATCAGCCAACCCCCTTGCATGCCACAGAGGGTTGGGTCTGCTCATTTCTTCCCCACACCAAGGTCTGCCAACCACCACTTTTTCCTGCCACGACCTCTCTCCACTGGCTGCTGACTCTGCCCCTTACAGGTCTGGATGAATGGATAATTGTTGGACCTCCATACAGTTCAATTTTTTATCCATTCTGGTTGTGTTTTTGTTTTTAAATCTTTGTTGTCCTTAAATTTGGCTGTGTGAGGAGGCACAGTGTTTCCACCTATGCCTCCATCTTGGCTGGAAGTTCGAGATCTACCTTATTTGGATTGGGTGCCCTGAGTAAGAGCTGGGTGTATAAGTAATAACAGCTACCATTTATTGGTTCTTTCCCTACATGAGTTTCCCATTCTTCACAGCAACCTTGTAAATTAGAGACTATCCATTTCCATTTTGAAAAAGAGGAAATGGAGAAACTGAGAAATAAAGTTACTGTCCTAGGTCACAAAATCACCAAGTGGTAGAACCAGGGTGGGAACACAGAAGTGGGAGGAGGAGGTACTAGCAGGCAGTTTCTAGCTAGCTGGGCTCACTATTCAAGGCCTCAGACCTATCAGGTCTAACAGAACACATTGCATTCTTTACTGTTAGTCAAACTAACCACACTGCAAACAGCAACCTGGAGCTGACAAGGCAGCAGTGGCCTGTGAGAGGCATCCAAGAGATAGGTCAGCAGAAATTACAAACCCTCCAGCTTCAGCCCCTAGTGTGAAGCTAAAATTAACAACTTTCCCAACTGCAAACAAATGCAGTTGCTGAACCTGCATTCCCCACTCTTGCTTCTGTTGCCATTGGGTTTCCAAGGCCTCATCCCAGTTCCCTCCTCCATCTTTGGTGGTGCCCACAGGGCTGGACTTTGTGGGCAAGGGCAGAGATGTCTGATACCTCTGCACAAATTTTGGACTGGATCAGAGAAGAAGGTCCCAGGACATTTGGTAACTCCAGATGTGGGTCAAATACCTCCCAGCTACCATCCACCATAACTTTTGGTTGTTCTCTTTGCTATTTTGGTACTCATTATCTTTGGCTATCACTAAGTCCAATAACTATGCTAACCCTGATTAGCCAGATTATTTCACGTTTCCTCTTTCCTAGGGTTTTTCTATCCCCTATCATCAATCCTTATCCATCTGTGGTAAACGGCCTCTAAAATGGCCCCAACAATCTCTACTTCCTGATATTCGCATTTTTTGTCTCCCCTCCTGCTGAGCTTTGCTAAACCTAGTGGCTCACTTGTAATAAATAGAATATGGCATAAGTAATAGAGTATAACTTCCAAGAAAAGGTTAGAAAAAGACTGAAGCTGCTGCCTTGTGCTGGCCTGCCTTTGGTTGCACATGCATGCACTCTCTTCTCACTCTCTGATCAATCATGCTGGAGTAACCAAGCTGCCGTGTTCTAAGCAGCCTAATGGAGAGTCCTACATGTCATAGAAAGGAACTGAAATTCTTGAAGCCTGCTGACAACCACATGAGTGAGTTTGGTTGCAGATCCTTCAGCCATAATTAAATCTTCAGATACTACCATCCTGACCCACAGCTTGACCACACTATAATGAGCAGCCTTCAGCCAGACCACTCAGCTAAGATGCACCCAGATTCCTGATCCTCAGAAACTGTAAGATGAAAAATATATTTTTAATGGCTAAGTTTTGGGATCATGTGTTACACAGCAATAGATAACTAATACACCATACTGTGTCCCATTCCCTTGAATGCTTTATACCCAGTGACAATGGCCAGTGACTTAATGTTCAACAAAACTTTTAAAGGCAGATAAGAAGATATCTTAATTCAGTTAAAAATACTTGAGTATCTGGATTGTAACTAAAGACAGCAGGGATTTTAGATGTCAGTAGAAGGTTAATGGAAGAGTACCAGGAACAGTGCCTACCATTATTTTGCGTGTATGGAGCCCTGAGCCCTGACAATGTTCACAAATGATCAGAAACTGTGACCAGAATAACTCAAGGTTCATGGCACTATGCAGCCTGTACCTCATCATACCAGTTTCCTCACTAGATAATGGTAACTAAAGTTTATTGGGTACTAACTAAATATCATACGCTGTTCTAAGCAGTTGGCAATGATTAACTCATTTAGTAACCCCATTCTACAATAAATGAAATAGAGGCACACAGGAATGAAGAAACTTATCCATGTTCAGAATCAATGAGTGGCAGAGCTAGGATTTGAGACCATGGTCATAACGATATTTCCTAGAGGAGCCACGTGTATTGAGCAGAAGAAATGATTGTGGATACCACAAGTTGTCAGGAGGTTTTCTTTCTTTCTCTTATTTCTAAAGATTTTATTCATTTCTTCATTCATTTACTTATTTATTTATTATTAATTTATTTAATTATGATTCAAGTATAGTTTTCTGTCTTTTACTCCCATCCCAGTCCCCCCCCCAGTTCTCCCCACCTCCGTCGAATTCCCCCCACGCCTTAGTTTTTGTCCATGTGTCCTTTATACTTGTTGCTGTGAATCCTTTCGCTTTTCCCCTGAAATTCCCTCCCCTCTCCCCTCTGGTCCCTGTCAGCCTGTTCTGTATTTCAGTGTCTTGGTTATATTTTACTTGCTTGTTTGTTTTGTTGTTTAGGTTCCTGTTAAAGGTGAGATCATATGGTATTTGTATTTCACTGCCAGGCTTATTTCACTCAGCATAATGCTTTGCAGTTCCATCCATGCTATTGTAAAGGGTAGGAGCTCCTTCTTTCTTTCGGCTGCATAGAATTCCATCATGTAAATGTACCGTAGTTTTTGGATCCATTCATTTACTGATGGGCACCTAGGTTGCTTCCAACTCTTGGCTATTGTAAATTGTGCTGCTATGAATATAGGTGTGCATAGGTCCTGTTGGATTGGTGTTTTAGGGTTCTTAGGATATACTCCTAACACTGGAATTGCTGGGTCAAAAGGCATACTTATTTTTCCTTTTCTTAGAAAATTCCATACTGTTTTCAATAATGATTGTACCAGTCTACAATCCCACCAACAGTGAACTAGGGTCACCTTTTCCCCACAACATTTCCAACATTTGTTGTTTGTTGCTCTGATTATGATGGCAATTCTGACTGGTGTAAAGTGGTATCTCATTGTGGTTTTAGTTTGCATCTCTCTGATAGCTAGCGATATTTAGCATCTCTTCATGAGTCTCTGAATCGTCTGTATGTCCTCCTTGGAAAAGTGTCTGTTCAAGCCCGTTGCCCATTTTTTAATTGGGATGCTTGTCATATTAGAGTGGAGTCATATGAGTTCTTTGTATATTTAAGAGATTAAACCTTTATCAGTGGTATCATTGGCAAATATATTTTACAAACAGTTGGTTCTCTTTTTATCTTAATACTGTTTTCCTTAGCCAAGCAGAAGCTTTTTATTTTGATGAGATCCCATTTATTCTTTCCTTTATGCCCCTTCCTCTAGTGGACATATCAGTAAAAATGTAGCTGCATGAAATGTCTGAGATTTTTCTGCCAATGTTCTCCTTTAGGATTTTAATGGTATCACGGCATATATTTAAGTCTTTTATCCACCTTGAGTTTATTTTGGTGTATGGTGTAATTTGGTGCTCAAGTTTCATTTTTTTGCACTTAGCTGTCCAGTTCTCCCAACACCATTTGTTGAAGAGGCTATTTTTACTCCATTTTCTGTTACTGCCCCCTTTTTGAAATATTAGTTGCCTGTAGAGATTTGGGTTTATTTCCGGGCTCTGTTCTGTTCCATTGGTCTATGTGCCTGTTTTTATGCCAGTACCAGGCTGTTTTAATTACACTGGCCTTATAATACACTTTGACATCAGGTATTGTGATCCCTCCTACTTTGTTCTTCTTTCTCAAAATTGCAGCTGCTATTCGGGGTCGTTTATGGTTCCATATAAATTTTTGAAGTGTTTGTTCTATGGCTGTGAAATATGCCATTGGTACTTTAATAGGTATTGCATTAAATCTGTAAATTGTTTTGGGTAGTATGAACATTTTGATGACGTTAATTCTTCCAATCCATGAAGATGGTCTATGTTTCCATTTGTTTGTGTCTTCCTTGATTTCTTTCCTCAGTGTTGTATAGTTTTCTCTATATAGGTCTTTTACCTCCTTGGTTAGGTTTATTCACAGATATTTTATTTTTCATTTTGCTATATTGAATGAAATTTTTTTCTTGATTTCTCCTTCTGCTGTTTCATTGTTAGTATACAAAAATGCCTTTGATTTCTGGATATTGACTTTTTAACCTGCTGTTTTGCCAAATTCATTTATTAGGTCAAGCAGTTTTTGGGGTAGAGTCTATAGGATTTTCCATGTATACTATCATGTCATCTGCCAACAATGACAGTTTTGTTTCCTCCTTTCCTATTTGGATGCCTTTTATTTCCTTTTCTTGTCTGATCGCTGTAGCTAAAACTTCCAACATTATATTGAATAGAAGTGGTTAAAGTGGACAACCTTGTCTTGTTCCTGATCTTAGTGAAAAATATTTTAACTTTTTCCCATTGAGTATGATGTTGGCTGTAGGTCTCTCATATGTAGCCTTTATTATATTGAGGAATTCTCCCTCTATTCCCACTTTGCTGAGTGTTTTTAACATAAATGAGCATTGAAACTTATCAAAAGCTTTTTCTGTGTCTACTGATATGATCACGTGATTTTTGTATTTGCTTTTCTTTATATGATATATTACATTTACTGATTTGCAAGTACTGAACTATTCTCCATCCAAAAAATGAATCCTGCTTGGTCATGGTGTATGATCTTTTTGATATATTGTTGGATGTGATTCACCAATATTTTGTTGAGGATTTTAGCATCTATATTCTTCAGCGATACTGGCCTGAAGTTTTCTTTCTTTGTTGTGTCTCTATCTGGTTTTGGAATTAGGATGATGCTGGCTTCATAAAAAGAGTTGGGGAGTTTTCCATCAATTTGCATATTTAGGAATAATCTGTGAAGAATAGGGGTCAGCTCTTCCTTAAATGCTTTGTAGAATTCTCCTGTGAAACCATCTGGTCTAGGGCTTTTGTGTCATGGGAGTTTTTTGATTACTGCTTCCATTTCATTTGCTGTTATTGGTGTGTTCAGTTTTTCTGCTTCTTCTTCATTGAGTTTTGGAAGATTATATATTTCTAGAAATTTGCCCATTCCACGTAGGTTTTCAAATGTCTTGGCATACACTTCTTCATAGTAATTTCTTACAATTCCATTTATTTCTGTGGTGTCAGTTGTAATTTCTCCTCTTTCATTTCTGATTGTGTTTATTTAGATCCTATATCTTCTTTTCTTGATGAACCTACTTAATGGCTTGTTGATTTAGTTTCTCTTTTAAAAAAAACCAACTCTCGGATTCAGTGATTTTTGGAGTTGTGCTTTTAGCCTCTATGTCATTTAATTCTGCTGTGATCTTTGTTATTTCCTTCCTTCTTCTGGTTCTGGGCTGTCTTTGTTGTTGTTCCTTCAGTTCTTGTAGGTGTAGGATTAGGTTGTTTGTATGAAATGTTTCTATCTTTTTTTTAGATAGGCCTGTATTGATATGAACTTCCCTCTCAGGACTGCCTTCACTGTGTCCCATAAGTTTTGGGTTGTTGTCAGTTCATTTTCATTTGTTTTCAGAAACTTTTGGATTTCTTCCCTAATTTCATTCTTGACCCATTCATTGTTTAGTAGCATGCCATTCAATCTCCTTGACTTTGTGTGTTTTGGGTTTTTTCCTTTGGGGTTGGTTTCTAGTTTCAGTCCCTTGTGGTCGGAAAAAGTGCTTGGTATTATTTCAAATTTCTTGAATATTTTGAGTCTCATTTTGTGTCCTATCATGTGGTCTATCTTTGAAAATGCTCCATGTGCATTTCAAAAGAATGTGTATTTAGCTTCTTTCAGATGAAGGACTCTCTCTATATAAGTTAAGTCCATTTCATCTAGCTCATTGTTTACTGACACAATATCTTTGTTGATATATTCTTTGGAACATCTGTCCATTTTTGACAGTGGGGTGTTAAAATCCCCTACTATAATTGTGTTGCTGTCAAATCTTTCTTGAAGTCCTCTAAGATTTTCTTTATATATTTGGGTGCTCCTATGTTGGGTGCATATATATTTATGATGTTAATGTCTTCTTCCCTGATTCTTCCCCTGAGTATTATGAAGTGACCTTCTGGGTCTCCCTTTGTGACCCTTTATTTTCAAGTTTATTTTTTCTGGTATGAGTATTGCTACCTCGGCTTTTTTTTTTCTTGTCCATTGGCTTGGAAATTTTGTTTCTAGTTTTTCACTCTTAGTCAGTGTAGGTCTTTTGTCCTGAGGTGGGTCTCTTGTAGGCAGCATATGTGTGGGTCATGCTTTCTTCTCCATTCAGCTATTCTGTGTCTTTTGATTGGAGTATTTAACCCATTTACGTTTAAGGTTATTATTGATAGGTACTTATTCATTGCCATTTTTGTACCTGTGTTTCTCTCTCTCTCTCTCTCTCTCTCTCTCTCTCTCTCTCTCTCTTTCTTCCTTTCCTTAAAGCAGTCCTTTCAGCATGTCTTGCAGAGCTGGTTTAGTGGAGGCATATTCTTTTAGACTTCGTTTGTCTTGGAAGCTCTTTATTTCACCTTCTATCTTGATTGAGAGCCTTGCTGGGTAAAGTAGCCTTGGTTGTAGGCCTCTGGTTCTCATTACTTGGAATATTTCTTGCCATTCTCTTCTTGCTTAGAGTGTTTCCATGGAGAAGTCAGCAGCTAACCTTATTGGGGCTCCCTTGTATGTAACTTCTTTTTTCTCCCTTGCTGCCTTTAAGATTCTCTCTTTATCTTGGAATTTTGCCATTTTAATGATGATGTGTCTTGAAGTGGGTCTCTTTGGGTTCCTCTTAATTGGGACTGTGTGTAATTCCCAGATTTGTGTGACTTTTTCTTTCATGAAATTAGGGAAATTTTCCCTCATTACTTTTTGAACTAGGTTTTCTATACCTTGTTCTTCTTCTCCCTCTGGTATCTGTATTGTTCTGATATTATTATGTTTCCTATTGTCTTGTATTCCTGTTAATCTCTCTTCATTCTTTCTGAGCCTCTTTCCCTTTTCTGGCTCTTTCAGGGAATTTTTTTCTACTTTGTCCTCCAGCTAGCTGATCTTGTGCTTTATTGATTATATTTTTGATTTGTTCCACTGTGGTCTTCAGTTCAAAAATTGTATTATTCATTTCCTCTTGGCCTTTTCTGATAATTTCTATTTTCTTTTTCATCTTGATATAGTTCGTGGTGAGTTTATTGTAGCTCCCCTGGAGTTTCTGGTAGCTCATTGTGAGCTCTTTGAACTTCCTGATAACCAGTGCTTTGAATTCAGTATCTGATAGTTGACTTGCCTCTATTTCATCTAATATTTTTTCTGAGGCCTCCTCCTTTTTTTTCGTTTGAAGATTGTTTCTCTGTCTTCCCATTCTTTGCGAGTTTCTTCTTGTTAGCCTGAGCTTCTTCACTTGATCTGTACCGAGTCCTTGGGTTTATGATGTGAACTTCTGTGGTAGAATACCTGTGAAATTCAGTGGTGCAGTCTTTTTCAGGTATGTTGATGTTCTCTGCTTCCACCTACTTTTTTTTTAATCAGTTGGAGGGGGAGGCAAAATGGTTTATGACAGCAGGTGAGTATTTTATGGTATTTACTGTCACAGCTGATAGAGAAGAGATAGAAAATCTTTAGGCTATATATTGTGTTAACCGTAATGCTCAACACAACTTGCCACTTTTAACAAAGAACGGAGAAAAGATAAGTCTCCTATTGGGGAGGTAGGGCTTGTGAGTTGGATCTAGAAAGCAATGAGGTTGTGAGTAGTCAGATTTTGAGGTATGGTGAGAGTAAATAATAGTGAATAGGAGTAGTGTGTGAGCAAATAGAGTTTATCAGTACAGTAATAGAATTCAGGACCCTACAATCTGGGAAATGTGTTGTGAAGTATTTAAAGTTGTATAGAACAGGTATTATTTACAATAGTATTAGAGCAACAATCATAGGACAGACTCTATGTGATCTGTGTAACATGAATAGGGGGTATAGAACTTTGGGTAGTATGCTAAAGAAAAAAGTGGTGTGAAGTACAGAAATTAGCAAGACACTGTGGAGGAGAGAACAGTGGAAACCTGTCAAATGATACAATATACCCAGCCAAGGCTAAGAACCTTATACAGAAAGAGAGGTAATACAATGATATTATTAAAATATAAAAGCAGTGAGAATAATGAAAAATAATAATACAAATATGCAGCAACTTGTGGCTTCTCTGCTATAGCAAAGTGAAATTTGTCTCTTTGTCTCTACTGTTGGGATGCCCCATCTTTGGGTCCAATTCTGGTGTTTTTGCAGTTCCCAGTTGTTTGTGTCCTTTGTAGGTAAAAGAAAACAAAGGAACAAACAAACAAAAGCAGCAGAAGGGAGGAAAAAAGTGATAAGTTTGGAAAGAAAGAAGAAATAAAGCAGGAAAAAAGATAGGAGACGAGAAAATTATTGAAAGATAAACAATCATAAAATTTGAAAGATACAAGATTACTAAGAAAAAAATACTTAAAAAAACCCACCAAAAAAAACACCTCTTGTTTGTTTCAAACTGGCCAAGCTGGTTTTTCTGTCTGCAGCAGGCTGAGGGTCGATTGATGTGGTCTTTCTGTGAGTGCTTTCCCAAGAGCTAGCCCAGCGCCTCTCCCCAGCACTCTAACAAGGCAATCTAGGTTCTTTTCAGAGCACTTTCCTTCGGGGTCCTCTCTGTGGGCTGGTGTGCAGGTACACTAGTGCCAGCCAGCCTGCCTGGGTCCCACAGGTTTGAGCATGAACACTTCCCAGTTCTGTGGTGGAATGCAAGGGCTTCCCCCCAACCTCTGGATTGCTGCCCAGCTGGGTGGGGAGCAGGCCAAGCTGCTGTCACAGGAGAATCCTTCAGTTTACTTTCCAAAGAAAATTTCTCCAGAAAGCCTGCCTCTCAGCCCAGCCTTATTTATTTATTTTTGGAGAAAGGGAAAGGGAGGGAGAAAGAGAAGGAGAGAAACATCAATATGTGATGTGTTGATTGGGTAGCCCTCTCATGCATTCTCTACTGGGGACCTGGCCCACAACCCAGGCATATGTCCTGACCCAGAACTGAACCAGCAACCCTTTGGTTTGTGGGAAGACACTCAACCCACTGAGCCACACTAGTCAGAACACGACCTTTTCTTTATTTTCTTCTGTCTTCATTTCCTTGCTCAAGAACTGACAATAGCTTTCCATTGCCTACTGGATCAAGACGAAAGCACTCTTCTTGACCCTTACAGTAATTGGGCCCTGCCTACATATCTTTCTCTATTCTCCACCATACACATTCTAATTCCCACTACAATAATCCACTGATTTTCCCAACCCATAAACTGTCTTTCTGACTGTACCTTACCTGGAAAGTTGAATGTTTCTAACTGGAAATTACTAAGTGTGACATAGGAAGGGTTTTATGGTCATGTCATCTGAAGAAATCCCAAGACCTTCTCTCTTATGTGGTCATCTCAGGTACCAAAGGGGAGACTATGACTGTCCTACTTGAGTGGAAGTACTTTTCTCTGTTTTGCCAGAATGGGACCAATGCTAGGAAAGTAGTGGTCAAAGTCCTGAAAGCCTTCCTAGTTCCTTCTTCCTGTGTGGTTTTTCTGTCTGAAACATGAAGTATAGACTATCCTCAAGCCACTCAATTCTCAGTTCAAATGTCACCTTTGCAGAGGAGCCTTTCCTGACTGCCCCAGCTGAAGTAGCACTCTGTTACTTTCCACCCCAGACCCTTGTTTCTTGGATTTTTGTCACTATTAATAAAAGTAGGAATTATTTATTTGTTTGCTTTTTTAAACATGTGTTCCTGCCCTAGCTGGTGTGGCTCCATGCATTGAGTGCTGGATTGTGATCCAAAGGGTCACCGGTTCCAGTTAAGGGCACATGCCTGGGTTGCAGGCCAGGTCTCTAGAAGTGGGCACGTGAGAGGCAACAACACAGTAATGTTTCTTGCCCTCTCTTTCTCCCTCCCTTCCCCTCTGTCAATAAATAAATAAATAAATAAATAAATGAAAATAAACATGTGTTCCCATTAAAATGGATGCTACACGAGGGCAGAGATTTTGTCTGTTTCTTCACCATTGTATCCCAAGTGCCTATAACAGGGCTAGACACATAGGAGATATTCATTAAATATTAGTTGGTTAAATGAACTTCCGCCAAGATGGAAGCATAGGTGGAAACACTGCACATTCTCGCACAACTGAGTTTAAAAACAACAAAGTTTTAGCAACAAAAACGCAGCTAAACCACAGAAAATTGAACTACACAAAAGTCTGAACACAACGAAACCTTCAGACAAACTGGTAAGAGGGGCAGAGCCAGCAGCAGAGCAGGGTCGGGCAGGAAAGATCCACCAGACTAACCTGGGCACGCAACCCAGGTGCACCAGCAGCCATGGGCAGATCCCAGGTGTGGAGAACCAGGTGGACCCACTGAGGGCTCAAGGCGTTAGACCCACTGAGGGTGCAAGGCAGTGGACCCACTGAGGGCTAATCACGGTCACATATTTGCATGCAGATAAACTGGTGAAGGAGCTAGCAGTGAGACAGACCATGCAGGCCCCAGTGGCAGGAAGGAGCACAGAGAACCGCCATTGTCCCTTTCTGACCCCGCCACCACATACAGCGAGCATCCCAAACGAGCAACCTGGGTGGCCCCACCCTGATGAACAACTAAGGCTCCACTCCTCATACATAACAGGCCTGAACAGATCAAAACATGGCTCAAGAACAACTCAGAGCACAAGAGCCAATAAATCTAAGCGATGAAGAAATAGCCAAAATTTCAGATGCACAGTTCACAACACTGGTGATCAGGATGCTCACAGAACCGGTTGATTTTAGTCACAAATTAGAGGAATATATGAAGGCTAAACTAATTGAAATGAATAGAAATACACAGGAAACCAATAGTAATGAAAAGAAAACTGGGACTCAAAGGAGTGGACCAGAGGAGGAAAAAAAATGACCAGAGAAGAATGAAGAAACAAGAATTCAAGAAAATGAGGAGAGGCTTAGGAACCTTCAGGATATCTTTAAACGTTTCAACATCCAAATTATAAGGGTACCAGAAGGGGAAGAGGAACAGCCACGAGTGGAACACTTATTTGAACAAATAATAAAGAACTTCCCCAATCTGGAAAAGGAAATAGACTTCCAGGAAATCCAGGAAGCTCAGAGAGTCCCAAAGAAGTTGGACCCAAGAAGTAACACACCAAGGCACATCATTACATTAGCCAAGATTAAAATGAAGGAGAGAATTCTAGAAGCAGCAAGAGATAAGGGGACAGTCACCTACCAAGGAGTTCCCATCAGACTGTCAGCGGATTTCTCAAAAGAGACCTTTGAGGCAAGAAGGAGCTGGAAAGAAGTATTCCAAGTGATGAAATCCAAAGACCTATATCCAAGATTGATCTATCCAGCAAAGCTTTTATTTAGAAGGGAAGGGCAGACAAAGTGCTTCTCAGATCAGGTCAAGTTCAAGGAGTTCATCATCACCAAGCCCTTATTATATGAAATGTTAAAGGGACTTATCTAAGAAAAAGAAGATAAAAAATATGAACCACCTAAGTACAGCAAACTCACAGTTATTAACAACCACACCTAAAACAAAAGCAAACTAAGAGGACAGCTAGATCAGGAGCAGAACCACAGAAATGAAGATGACATGGAGGGTTAGCAACAGGGGAGTGGAAGAAGGAGAAGTGGGGAGAAGGTACAGAAAATAAATAGCATAGATGGTAGGTAGAAAATAGATAGGGTGGAGGGCAAGAATAGTATGGGAAATATAGAATCTAAAGTACTTGAGACACCTGGTCATAAACTAAAGGGGGGAATGGTGGGGGAGGGGTGTGCAGGGTGGAGGGGAATGAAGGGGTGAAATAGAGCAACTGTAATGGCATAATTGATAAAATATATTTTAAAAAATATTAGTTGGTTAAATGAAAAAGAAGTTTCATCTGGAAGTTCCTTTGTGTGTTTTTCCCTATCTAGATAATGAATATCGTAAGGGCATCTAGCATAACACTGGATGCTAGTAAATCGTGAGATCATATTTATAGTGTAAACTTGTTGGTACATCTTGTCCATGCCTCACTTTTCTAATCCATTTAGCCCCGCTACCCTGTCTTACTGGGCTGCCAGGGATGGGGTGATGTGGGGTGGGCATGCACTTTTATATTGAATGATGTTTTATTCTTTAAATTTCCAAAGGGGTTATCTAGGGGGCAGTGAGGTGGGAGGATGGTGTTTGGGAGGTTTTCAGCAGTTTCTGGGTAGAGATGAGTGAGAGAGAAGTCTCCGGGTGGAGAAGAGTGGAGAGAGTCTTTGCAGGGGAGAAAGTATAGTGAAGTCAAAAGGAAAGATGAAAAGGGATTTCCTAATAAGCAAAACTGATGACCACATGTCAGAAAAAGAAAAATCCTGGTTCTGGAGCAGGATGGAGCATTCAATATCTAGACATTTTGAGGCTTCAAAGCAAACTTTGGTCATCTCTGTGTGAGTAGGAAAATGTACTATTACCACACTATTTTGTGACCTTGTGTGGGACAGGGAGAAGGAGTGAGGAAGCAAGGGAGAAGAAAATACAGAGGAAAAGAGGGGGAGGAAGAGAGAGGGGAAGAGAGATAGAGAGGGAGAAAGACAGCAAGTGAGAGCAAGCCTGGGGTCTTCATATTTAAAAATAGAAAGAACTTAGTAAGTGGAAAAAAGCCCATTTTGTTTTTTTAAATTTTTTAAATAAATATATTTTATTGATTATGCCTTTATAGTTGCCGAATTTCCCCCCTTCAGTCCCCTCCACACAGCACATACCCTCCCCCCACATTCCTCCCTTTAGTTCATATCCATGTGTCATGAGTTCTTTAGCTTCTAAATTTCCCATACTATTCCTGCCCTCCCCCTATTTTCTACCTACTGTCTATGCTACTTATTCTCTGTACCTTCTCCCCACTTCTCCTTCTCCCACTCCCCTGTTACTATACTTCCATGCAATCTCCATTTCTACGGTTCCACTACTGATCTAGCTGTCTGCTTAGTTTGCTTTTGTTTTAGGTATGGTTGTTAATAACCGAGAGTTTGTTGTCCTTTCACTGTTCATATTTTTTATCTTCTTTTTCTTAGATAAGTCCCTTTAACATTTCATATAATAAGGGCTTGGTGATGATGAACTCCTTTAACTTGACCTTATCTGGGAAGCACTTTATCTGTACTTCCATTCTAAATGAAAGCTTTGCGGGATAGAGTAATCTTGGATGTAGTTCCTTGCCTTTCATGACTCGGAATACTTCTTTCCAGCCCCTTCTCACCTCTAAGGTCTCTTTTGAGAAATCAACTGACAGTCTGATGGGAACTCCTTGGTAGGTGGCTGTCCCCTTATCTCTTGCTGCTTCTAGAACTCTCTCCTTCATTTTAATCTTGGCTAATGTAATGATGATGTGCCTTGGTGTGTTCCTCCTTGGGTCCAACTTCTTTGGGACGCTCTGAGCTTCTTGGACTTCCTGGAAGTCTATTTCCCTTGCCAGATTGGGGAAGTTCTCCTTTATTATTTGTTCAGATAAGTTTTCCACTTGTTGCTCTTCCTCTTACCCTTCTGGTATCCCTATAATTTGGATTTTGGAATGTTTAAAGATGTGCTGGGGTTTCCTAAGCCTCTCCTCATTTTCTTGAATTCTTGTTTCTTCATTGTTTTCTGTTTGGTTTTTTTCTTTCTTCCTTCTGGTCCACTCCTTTGATTTGAGTCCCAGCTTTGTTTCCATCACTATTGGTTCCCTGAGCATTTTCCTTCATTTCACTTAGTGTAGCCTTCATTTTTTCATCTAATTTGTGACTAAAATCAACCAGTTCTGTGACCATCCTGATCACCAGTGTTTTGAACTGTGCATCTGATAGGTTGGCTATCTCTTGGTCGCTTAGAAGTATTGGCTCTGGGGCTTTGAGCTGTTCTTCTGCTTAGCTATAATGTTTTGGTCTGTTCAGGCCTGTTATATATGAGGGGTGGAGCTTAGATGTTTACCAGGGTAGGGCAACCCATGTGGCTGGGTTGTGATGCTGTATGTGGGGGTGGGGTCAGAGGGAGCAATGGAACTTGTTCTCTCTCTCAGATTTCAGTCCCCTCTGTCTCTTCCCACAAGCACATTGGGCCCTTCTGGTGCTGGTTCCTGGGTGGGTGGGCTTGTGTATGTTCTAGGACCCTGTGGATCTCTTGAACGAACTTTCCTGTGAGGCTGGGAGCCTCTCCCAGCACCTCAAACCCTGAAAGTTTTTCCAATCAGTGCTTTTAGGCTTTAATTCCAATCCCTGGGGCCCTGGGTTGTATGGTCTGTCTCACCGACTGTTTTTAAACCTGCCTGGTTTACCTGTGCACAAATGTGTAACTGCTGTCAGCCAGCTGCCTTGCAAGCCTTACAGGGTTTTTCTCCCTGGGCCCACCCTGGTCTGCTAACCACTGCTTTTTCCTGCCAGGACCCCTCTCCACTGGCTGCTGACTCCGCCCCTCTTACTGGTCTGGATGAATGGTTCATTGTTGTTGGACTTCGGTACAGTTCAATTTTTTGTCTGTTTTGGTTGTGTTTTTGCTTCTAAATCTTTATTGTCCTTAAATTTGGGAGTGTGAGGAGGTACAGTCTTTCCACCTACACCTCCATCTTGGCCAGAATTCCTCCCATTTTCTAACCTTAATAAAATTAGGCAGCAAAATAAACTGCCTATCAAGGGAGGAGGTTGAGTCACTACCATTAGAAGCATTCAAACTAAGAGAGATCAGCTCTTGGGGAGGTTATCAGTATGTACCAGGAAATCTTTTCTGGTTGCAAGCAGTAGGGAAGGAGGTGGGAGTTTGAATGAATCTACCAAAAAGCCTGATGCAGCGTAAGTTCTCAGAGGTGAATACATGTGTGTTGGCTAGCACATACATACTCACACCCTTGAACCCTGCATGGAGGGAATGAGCCTGCTCCATCTAGTTAGTTTCACTGATTATTAAATGGCTATGACACTGCAGGGATTTTTTCCCCTTCTCCTAACTAATTAGTCACTTCTGTAACCTTCATGTGCCCTGAAAAAGTCCAGGTGTCCTTAGAGCTCAGTCAGGAAAAAGTCAGCACCTTGCAGATTTACGTGCACACACATGAGCATATACAGAGTATATACATACAGTAGTTCCCTCTTATCCACAAAAGATATGTTCCAAAACAACCCAGTGGATGCCTCAAACCATGGATAGTACCAAACCCTAGATATACTATGTTTTTTCCTCTACATACATATCTATGATAAAGTTTAATTTATAAATTAGGCACACTAAGATTAACAGCAATAACTAATAATAAAATAAAACAATTATTAACAATACACTGAAATAAAATCTATTTGTCTGTGATCACTCTCTCTCAAAGTATCTTATTATATGTATATACCGTGTGAAAATGCTGGACAAAGGGATGATTCATATCCCAAGCAGGATGGTGTAGACTTCTTCATGCTATGCAGAACAGTGTACAATTTAAAATTATAAACTGTTGCCCTGGCTGGTGTGGCTCATTGGATTGAGTGCTAGACTGTGAAGTAAAGTGTCACTGGTTCGATTTCCAGTCAGGGCACATGCCTGGGTTGCAGGCCAGGTCCCAAGTAGGGGGCATGCAACAGGCAACCGCACATTGATATCTCTCTCTCTTTCTCCCTCCCTTCCCCTCTCTTTAAAAAATAAATAAACAAAATCTTAAAAAAAGATAATTCTGGCTGAGATGGATGCATAGATAGACATGCTTTGTATCTTTGCACAACCAAAAGAAGGATAACAACCAATAAATCAAACTGCATGGAACTCCGACAACTAAGGACTTAAAGAAACATTCATCCAGACCTGCAGGAGGGGTAGAGACGGCAGAACAGCAGCTGAGCAGAGAGGACCAGTCAGGCAAGGCAGGGGGTGGTTGAATGGGAAACTAAAGACTCAAATTAGCTGAAAAACACTGCGGGGGTGGTGGTGATGGCGGGAATAACCCCCAGTCTCACAAAAGAGTTCATTGGACAGTGGGACTAGAGCGGAGCAAGTGAGCGCATTGTTCCCTCTCTGACCCCTCATCCACAAACAGCTCTACAATGCAGCAAAGAGGGTTACCCCACCCTGGCAAATACCTAAGGCTCCACCCCCTTACAACATAAAAGGTGCACTGAGACAGAGAAATATGGCCCAAATGAAAGAACAGATCAAAACTCTAGAAAGAGAGCTGAGTGATGAGGAGGTAGACAACCTATCTAATGCAGAATTCAAAACACTGGTAATAAGGATGCTCACAGAACTGACTGAGTTCAATTGCAAAATGAAGGAAGAAATGAAGGCTACCCAAAGTGAAATAAAGCAAAATATACAGGGAACCAACAGTGAAGGGAAGGAAACCAGGACTCAATCAATGATTTGGATCAAAAGGAAGAAATAAATATCCAACTGGAACAGAATGAATAAACAAGAATTCAAAACATTCAGGAGAGGCTTAGGAACCTATGGGACAATATTAAGTGCTCTAAAATTCAAATCATAGGGCTGCCAAAAGAAGAACGGAAGCAAGAAATAGAAGACTTACTTGAACAAATAATGAAGGAAAACTTCCTCAATCTGGTAAAGGAAATAGAATTCCAGGAAGTCCAGGAAGCTCAGATAGACCCAAAGAAATTGGATCCAAGAAGGAACACACCAAGGCACATCATCATTAAGTTACCCAAGATCAAAGATAAATAAAAAATCTTAAAAGCAGCAAAAGGATAGGAGAGAGTTACCTACAAAGGAGTGCCCATAAGATTATCATCTGATTTCTCAAAAGAAACCTTAGAATCAGGAAGGGCTGGAAAGATGTATTCCAAGTAATGAAAGGCAAGGACCTACATCCAAGACCACTCTATCCAGCAAAGCTAACATTTAGAATGGAATGGCAGATGAAGGCCTTCCCAGACAAGGTGAAGTTAAAGGACTTCATCATCACCAAGCTCTTATTAGATAAAATGTTAAAGGGACTTATCTATGAAATAGAAGATCAAAAATTATGAACAATAAAAATGAAAACAAACTCATAACTATCAATAACAGAACCTAAAAAACAAAACAAAAACTAAGATACAATTAGAACAGGAACAGAACTAGAGAAATGAAGATCACATGGACAGTTTTCAGTGGGTAAGGGGAAAAGAAGAATGGAGGGAAGGGTACAAGAAATAAGCATAATTGGTAGGCATAAAATAGACAGGGGGAGGTTCAGAATAATATAGAAAACTGAGAAGCCAAATAAATTATATGTACAACCCATGGATCTGAACTAAGGGGGAGGGAATGGTGGAGGGCAGCAGGGTACAGGGCAGAGGGGGGATAAAGGGGAGAAAAAAATTGGGACAACTGTAATAGCATAATCAATAAAATATACTTAAAATAATTTGAATTAAATACAAATCTAAAAAATTTAAAAATTATGATCTGTTTATTTCTGGAATTTTCCATTTAATACTTCTGGACTATGGTTGACTGCAGAGAAGTAAAAGTACAAAAAGCAAAATTGTAGATAAGAAGGGACCACTGTTTATACACATGTAGTCTGTGTATAAACAGTGGTCCCTGTTTACTTTCAGGTACTATCTCCTTCTCTCTCTCTACCTCTCTTCCTCTCTTCTTCTCTCCAGCCTGAGACACTTTCAATAGATACCAGCTGGCCCTGCCTGGTGTGGTTCAGTGTACTGAGCACCTGACTGCAAACCAAAGGGTCACAGGTTCAATTCTCAGTCAGGGTACATGCCTGGGTTGCGAGCTAGGTCCCCAGTGTGGGGCATGCAAGAGGCAACCACACACTGATGTTTCTTTCCCACTCTTTCTCCTTCCCTTTCCCTCTCTGTAAAAATAAATAAATAAAATATTTTTTTAAAGATTAAAAAAAAACCAGATACCAGCTAGACTCCTTCACTCTTATGTCCCTCTTAGAACCAGAGGGAACCCCCTGGATTTCTGACCCTCAACTACTCTTAAATTTTCTTGATAAAATGTAGGAGTTTTCTCTGCCTCCAAGATCTCTTTGGCATCTCCCCAAAGCCCAGAAGTGGCTATGTAAGTGCCCATTCCTGTTCTGAGGATACAGAGGAAATACAGACTTGCCTCAGTTCCTGCAGAAGACATGTTTTTTTCTTTGTTTTTTTTTTCCCACCCCATCCTCTCATTCCTCCCTTTGGCAGCAGCAAACTCAAAAGCCTCCTCAGTCCCACTGAAGGGAAGAGGAAAGAAGAAGACCCATATAAAATGGATCAACTAGTAGAATGAGAAATTGAAACTGCACCAGAGGCCCTTGGAGGGAATGGAGAGCAGCCGGCAGGGAATGAAAGGCTCCAGCTGATAAGCCAATGAGCAGGCCAGCAGGGTCTGGGACCAGCGAAACCTGCTCTGCTTTGCTTATCATTAGCTCGGAGCTGGGAGCATGGCATCTACCAGAGCTGTCCGGTGGAAAAACTGGTAGGTAGAGGGAAGCTGGTCTCCAGAATCCCCTGTCTTATTTTCCTCCTTGTTTTGAGGTCCCCTTCCCAGATTCTCAGTGCTTTCTCCCTCTCATAAGATTCTCATACTGCCTCACCACAACGCAATTCACCTACCCTTATCTCATTCCTCCAGAACCTTGGATGCGTTGAGTCATCTGTGCCCCCATGTTTCAATGGTGGGTGATGGCTGAAAGCTGAGTTCTCTTGAGAGGTTGTGTGGATATCAATAGATTGTATTTGAGGAGGAAAAGAGAAGGATGGTGAGCTATGATTAAACACATATTGGAAGCCTTAAACAATGTTAGCAGGTTTCTCTAATACAGGACCTCTCAGAGCCTTTAATATGCTAATGTGCATTGTGAAAATCTAAGAGGGGAATATAGCATTTCTGAAACTTATTTGGCCACAGATTCTTTTTTTTTCTTTTGTAGAACAGCTTACAGGACTAGTGTTTTATTTGATGAATTTCCTCTCTCACATAATATAGTTACATTTTTAAAAATTATTTATTTATTTTTATTGATTATGCCATTACAGTTGTTCTATTCCCCCTTCATTCCCCTCCACCCTACCCCCCATCCCCACCATTACCCCCCTTTAGTTTATGACCATGTGTCTCAAGTTCTTTAGATTCTGTATTTCCCATACTATTCTTGCCCCCCCATCTATTTTCTATCTACTGTCTATGCTACTTATTTTCTGTACCTTCTCCCCCCTTCTCCCTCCTCCCACTCCCCCTGTTGCTAACCCTCCTTGAGATCTTCATTTCTATGTTTCCACTCCTGATCTACCTGTCCTTTTAGTTTGCTTTTGTTTTAGGTGTGGTTGTTAATAACTGTGAGTTTGCTGTCCTTTCCAAGTCATGAAATCTAAAGACCTACAACCAAGATTGCTCTATCCAGCAAAACTTTCATTTAGAATGGAAGGACAGATAAAGTGCTTCTCAGATAAGATCAAATTCAAGGAGTTCATCATCACCAAGCCCTTATTATATGAAATGCTAAAGGGACTTATCTAAGAAAAAGAAGTTGAAAAACCATGAAAAGTTATATAGTTACATTTTTACAACAAACTTTAATAACTACACCTAAAAGAGTAACTGTGATAGTTGGAAAGTAGGCAACCTTACAGTTAGTGGAGGCAGTGATGGTTAGACTGGATTAACCACCAGGCTATAAGGGATATATTTTTGAACATGGGACTCTGGAGGCATGGTTGTTTCATGTCACACATTGTAGGTGATTGTCACTTACCAGTCAGCTTGCTCCTACCCAATGCAGTCCCTGGTACTTTTAATATTAGTGTTTTGTGTTGTGTCTGGGTGACTAGTATGCAATGAAAAGGGAAGAGTCTATCTTCCTAAGATACGTCTGTTTCTTTTCTTTTTTCTTTTTAGATTTTTATTTATTTTTTAGACAGGGGAAGGGAAGGAGAAAGAGAAGGAGAGAAACATCAACATGTGATTGACTCTTGCATGTCCCCTACTGGGGATCTGGCCTGCAACCCAGGCATGTGCCCTATATTGGGAATCAAACCTACAACCCTTTGATTCATAGGCCAGCACTCAGCCACAGAGTCACACCAGCCACTCATGTTTAAGTGCGGGTCCTTCCTGAAGCATTTGTGACATTGCTCTCTACTGATGCCACCAGAACCCCAAACTTTATCTCTAAAAGCTCCTAGGCCTGCTCCCTCAAGAAGGGCTAGTTATGTGTCCTAGTCGTCTCTGTGTTTTCTCATATGTGTGTGTGTGTGTGTGTGTGTGTGTGTGTGTGTGTGTGTAAAGCAAGCATTTATTTACAGTGAACAAAATTTAGAAAATGGAGGTACTGGAGAAAACTTGAGGACTTTGTCCAGTCTGTACTCCGTGCTGGTTAGAGCACTCCAGGAAGACTGTGTTCAGCTCTGGCAAGGAGTCCTAAAAGGCATCTTCACAAATGTGAGTGTTACCAAAGGAAAGTAACTAAGATGCTATAAGGTCAATAGACTAAGGCCTCTTCTAGGTGCCACACCATTGTCGAAAGCTATAAACACGGGAGGAAAACACACAGGAACACTTAGCCAACGTTTTATATATAATTCCAGGAGGTTTATGGACTTGAGATGTAAGAAGCTCCGCTGTGAAGTCATACCATAAAAGGAATCACTGAGAAAATTTTGTAGATTTGACCAAAAAAGTAATATAAAATAGAAGTCAAAAGACAGACTTGAGGAAAGAATTGTGGTAACTATACTCAGATATAGTCATGTGCTACATAATGATGCTTCAGTCAACAATGGACTGCACAAACAACAGTGGTTCCATAAGATTAAAATGGAGCTGAAAAATTCCTACTGCCTAGTGATATTGTAGCATTGATAGCAACATAGTGATACAGGGTGCAGCCAAGGGAGGCCCCCCCAAAAAAGGATTTGGAATGATGTCCAGAATTCAAAGTGTATAGGAATATTGGAGAGACATATAACATGTCCTCACCACCCCCCCCCCAGGGGGAAGAGACAAATAGAGCCAGGGCCATTGAGAGCTATTTTGCATAGCAAGTTTTGCAGCTAACCTCTGGAATGATTATTTAACATATGTATAATCTTTAACTGGTTTCATAGATATGTTAAATAGCCGTGGCCAAGTTTTGAGCCAGGGATAAGGGAGCGGCTTTGACCCAGGATGTAACTATGGGCTGCGTCCCTGAGTGAGGGGACCTGTGTGAGAGCTTGGAAAAGATGGGCTCCAGGACATGAGGGGCTAACTGCCCAGGTGAAAGGGAAAACCACGCAGCTTTGTCAGAATGGTGATCCCTGCAGCCAGGTGAAGAAGAAAGCCACATGCTTTTGGTGGAGTGCGAACCCCTGCAGCTTTGGTAGAAGAGGCCCATGCGGCTTTGGGATGCCCCCTTTGGCCGCGTGGCCTGGAAAGCAGGAGAGACTTTGACTGGAACTGGGTACAAAGAACTCTTGCCAGTGGACCACGAGAGGGTACCACAGTACTTTGGATTAACTAGAGATCCTGCCTGACATAGCTGACAATTCCAGCGGCCTGAAAAACAGACGTGTGCTTGTTGTAGATGATCGGTGGGTAAATACACACTCTCGGAGTCCGGAACCGAATTGATAAAAATTTGAATGGCCAAAGATTTTCCTGTGCAGGGGCGAACTTCCCCAACTGTGACCGGAGTCACGTAGCTTCTCAGAGCTACAAAATGGAAGTTGTGCCTGGCTTACAGACTACTGGGTATTTATATTTTCTAGCAAGCAAGCAAAGGCATACAGAAGCAGAGGTGGCGGTTAGCTATTGGCTTATTTAAAAATGGTGAGGGTCCCTGATTGGTGGGTGCTGCTGCTGGCGGGCACTTTCTGGCCGGCCGGGGTTAGTTACCTTATTTGGCTAGAATTTTAAACCCAATTGTTCCCGGATGTTTGTTCATTACCCTGTTCCAGGAACTGCAGATTTAGGGTTGGGTAATGCCCTAGCTGTAATTTTCCTAGCTGGGTATAACATGCTCTTTTGCTGATTTACGGTACCCGGAGTTGGGACAGTGGGAGAAGGGAGTGCTGTGTAGGTGTAGGTGTATACCCTAAAGGACTTTGATATTTTAGTGGAGGCATTAGGCCTAAATAGCATTAAATAAACATTTCATTTCCTTTTCACAAATCTCTGGCATTGAGAGATGTCTTTCCAATTGGCAGTGGACAGAAGAGCCCAGTAGATTTTAGTATTCTGTCCTTGGGAGGGGCCCCTGTTGTTCTGTAGCAGTTTCTGGCATCCCTAGGTGGGCCAAATATTGCCCCCTCCCTCGGACCTCTTGTTTGGTAACAGTTTTTGGCAACTCTGCCGGGACGATAATTGTTAGTGGCGGACGGACCCCCTCAAGGTGCGAGAGAGTGAGGCTTCGGAATTTTCCCAGTCTCTGAGGATTTCTCTGCGCTCTTGAGGGCATCGGCCGCCTAGTCACACCTGGAAAGGTGAAAAGGAAACTAAGCGAGTAGGGAGCAGAGATGTGAAAGTGTTTTGGGTTGAAAACTTGGTTTCTGACTGCTCTTTTGCAATAATGGAGCTGGAATTGTGGGCGATAGCAGGGGAAATACCTGGTCTTTACACCACCTGTATTTTTTTGCTCGGAGTCTTTGTTTGCTTTGATGGAACTGTGTGAGTAGTTCGACAGAGAAGCATGTAATGATCCAGAAGGAAAAAGGGGTCTCAGAACCCCTCCCTGATAGTAGATCACAGGAGGAGAAAGATGATGAGGAAAGAAACCTCATCAATGCTCTGAACCCAGGGAATGAGGGACCCTAGGGAGCAGTGTCTCCAGTGGTGAGGTCCACTACGGCCACTCCTGCCCTGCAAGTGGGAGAAGTCTCCACCATGGATTCGCAGCCTCTGCGAGTGGGCTCTGCTCACCCACTGCAGCAGGGGTTGCCAGGAGCCACTTTGGCTTCCGAAAAAAGGAGCTGCAGAGCCCCCACCTTCACAGGTGGGTGGAGCCTGCTCTCCACCTGCATTGGTGACTGCAGCCTCAGTGCACCACCCCCAGTGGGTGGAGGGGCAGCTCTGTGGTGCCCCCACGCCTGTGGGTGGAAGGGGCCTTGGAGGCTTCCGGGGCTCCTGAAACCAGAGTCCTGGAACCTTCCCAGGTGGGTGGAACCAGAGTCAGGGTACTGCCATTTTGGGTAAAATGGATGAGCCATGTGAGTGCCCCACCATGGAGGACAGAGCATGCATGGGTGTTGCCTTCTTGGACAACCCCTCATGCACGGGTGCCACCATGGTGGATGATCCCACATACATGGGCGCCACCATCTTGGAACTGGATAAGGCTTCTCTTCTGATTTATGGGCTGTATGCTGCTGCTATGTGGACACTGCAGCAGTCAGGTTCTCTGTGTAACTGGTTCTAATAGTAATGGCTCTGGTTTTGAAGGTCATGAACTGAGGTCTAAAAGTGACCATCTGATTTATAGGGTATTTGCAAGGTCTAAACTTCAGAAAGGTGCAAAATGTCCCTGCGAATCTAGGGACTTTTAGTGGAAGGTATCTATAAGTGCTAGGGACTTTTAGCTGCCACATACTGAGTTTAAGTACTGAGTTTAAGTATACTCCTTCCCAGTGTGGGAAAGGGACCAAGATGAAAAGAGAATGATGGTTAAATCTAGATGAGTAGAAATATGTATAAAGGATATGAAAGTTTTAAACCTGGAGTAAAGGAAACCTCAACTACTTGTTTTCTGGTTCCATGGGGAAAACAAATTTCTCACATGTAGTTCTGTTTCTGATCAGAAACCCTGTACTGTACGACCTAGTGAAGGTCACTGTAACTGGTTGGGGAGAATGCCTTTGCCACCTGGGACCCAGGAAGGGTCAATTGGGGCTGATGAGTATATCAGCATGAGGCAAAGCAGCATGTCTCCGCCAAGAGACCAGGCCTGAAGGAGCATGTCTCCGTACCTGAAGACCTAAGGAAGGTCACCTGTAGCCAGTTGGGGAGAATGTTTTTGCCACCTGGGACCCAGGAAGGGTCAATTGTGGCTGATGAGTGTTTCAGCCTGAGGCAAAGCAGCATGTCTCTGCCATGAGACTAGATTGGAAGAGAACAAGTCCCTGCCATTGGTTTTGCTTCTGATCAGAAACCCTGTGTACCCGAAGACCTAGTGAAGGTCACTGTAACCAGTTGGAGAGAATGCCTTTGCCACTCGGGACCCCGGAGGAGTCATTTGGGGCTGATGAGTGTATCAGCCTGAGGCAAAGCAGCATGTCTCTGCCATGAGACTGGCCTGAAGGAGCATGTCTCTGCAAGGCACCAGTAGACACATTGGTGGAAGAGATTGCCTCTACCTGTGTATTGTTTCAGAACTCTGTTTTGGATTTTGCTCTGTATCTTCTCTGAAAAGGAAACTGAGGGTTCCAGGAAAGGTTGAAACTTTATACTCTATAGGAAAGTGAACAAGAAAAAGGATTTTCCATCATGCTTTGTATTTTTCTCCCTACCTGATCCCTCAAGAATTTGGAATTCTGAAAGAATGAGTGATAATGTAAGGTTTCTTTGCATAAAACCAATAAGACCAGTCTTTAATAGTGGTTTTGTTAACCAGGACTTTGACTGGAATGTCACGCCTGAAGGAGGCATGTATGGGTTCTGGTTGTTACCAGAAAGCCCTGAGGAACCAGGATTGACCTGTGAAGCTAGCGAAAGCCCACAAGAAAAGCCTGGTACTTTAGTTGATTGTGTGGTTCATGCCAGTATTTCTAGGGAAGGAACGAAGGTGGCTTTCCTGAAAGATGGCTAAAAAGGAACCTGTAGGCACAATGGAGGCTCAAGGACTTGAGTGAAACAACTGGTATAGGCAAAGCCAGATGGCAGGTGTGTGGCTCTGCTTCTGTGCCCCGAGGGGCGGACTGAGAAGTCAATCTAAGGATTCCCTGTGTGAGTTCCAGCAAAGTGGACTTAGGGATCATAAGTGATCCAGGCTGCTCTTGGTGTGTTTATGCAAACGAACAGTCAAAATCAAAAGCGGGACCCAAAGTAGTCCCTGTAATGACAGTGAGGGTAATCTTAAGGAGAAAAATTGTAGTTCAAGGAAAATCACAATTCTCAGTATTGGACATCAGAATGGCACAGCTAACTGTCTTGAAAGTTTGTTTTCATTAAAGAGTTGAAACCAGGTTTGTGATGTCACCGAAGATGTACAATTTACAGGTGCAAAGGACCTGTCAAATTGCCACCGTTACATGTCATTGTAGGAAGGACCTTACAATGGAATGTCTTCCTAAAAGACAGTCTCACAGGCACAGAGACTGGTTTGGGAATTGTTGTATGAATTAACCTGTGGGTTATATTTTCATAGGGCATATGCCTATGACCTGCCTATGCCTATGAGTGATTAGTTGCAATATAGGCCTCACTTAAGGAGCCCATCTTCCTCATAGCTCCTCTGAGACTCAACAGTTTGGCTGAACTAAGTGGTTGGGTTGGTGAAGGGCTGGAGCGGTCTATGGGCTTCACTTTAGAACTGATTTTCCCTTTTCTGTCTTAATGGCTTGGACAGAAAGGGCTCAGAAATCTGAAAGGAGGGAAATCCTAATGTATTCCCCTCAGCCTGAGTAAAGTATAGTGGAGCACAAGAGTTTTTAGATAGGTGTAACATGCCTTGTACACCTTCCACTAGATAAGCCATTCTTTACTGAAGCGTCTGCCTTTGTCAATTAATGGTTATGATTTAATTGTGCTTCCAATTTCTTGCCTAATTTGTCACCTCCAGAATATGACCTGACCAGAATGCCAACAGTCCAGTAATGCCAGCCTTTGGACACAAAATCTGTGACTTCCAGGTGACATCCAACTGACCAGGACCCTGTAAGGTCTTTCCCCTTACAGGAAGGACTCCCTCCGTGCTGCACCACCCCCTTTCAGGGCACCCCTGACCCAGGAGTATGTAGGACAGCGTCCATTTCCAGCCAGAAGCAGTTACAAGAAGATGAGACCTTCGTCCATTTTCCTTTATATGATTATAAAGTGGGTGTATATCTGAAAGAAGGGATATTGATACAGGGTGAAGCCAAGGGAGGGGCCCCCCCAAAAAAAGGATTTGGAATGATGTCCAGAATTTAAGGTGTATAGGAATATTGGAGAGACATATAACATGTCCTCACCACCCCCCCCCCCAGGGGGAAGAGACAAATAGAGCCAGGGCCATTGAGAGCTATTTTGCATAGCAAGTTTTGCAGCTAACCTCTGGAATGATTATTTAACATATGTATAACCTTTAACTGATTTCATAGATATGTTAAATAGCTGTGGCCAAGTTTTGAGCCAGGAAGAAGGGAGTGGCTTTGACCCAGGATGTAACTATGGGCTGTGCCCCTGAGTGAGGGGACCTGTGTGAGAGCTTGGAAAAGATAGGCTCCAGGATGAGGCAATAACTGCCCAGGTGAAAGGGAAAACCACGCAGCTTTGCCAGAATTGTGATCCCTGCAGCCAGGTGAAGAAGAAAGCCACATGCTTTTGGTGGAGTGCGAACCCCTGCAGCTTTGGTAGAAGAGGCCCATGCGGCTTTGGGATGCCCCCTTTGGCCGCGTGGCCTGGAAAGCAGGAGAGACTTTGACTGGAACTGGGTACAAAGAACTCTTGCCAATGGACCATGAGAGAGTACCACAGTACTTTGGATTAACTAGAGATCCTGCCTGACACAGCTGACAATTCCAGCGGCCTAAAACACAGACGTGTGCTCTTTTCCTGATTTATGGTACCTGGAGTTGGGACAGTGGGAGAAGGGAGCTCTGTGTGGGTGTAGGTGTATACCCTAAAAGATTTTGATATTTTAGTGGAGGTGTTAGGCCTGAATAGCATTAAATAAACATTTCGTTTCCTTTTCACAAATCTCTGGCATTGAGAGATGTCTTTCCAATTGGCAGTGAACAGAAGAGCCCAGTAGATTTTAGTATTCTGTCCTTGGGAGGGGCCCCTGTTGTTCTGTAGCAGTTTCTGGCATCCCTAGGTGGGCCAAATATTGCCCCCTCCCTTGGACCTCTTGTTCGGTAACAATAGCATAACACATTACTCATGTGTTTGTGGTAAGTTTAGTATAAACAAACCTACTGCACTGCTCTGCCTATGATATCAAAGTATTGTAACAGGGTGCCACCGGGGGGAGGCCCAGAAAAGGATTTGTAATGGAGTGCAGAACTCAAGGTTTCCAGGAAATATTAAGATGTCCTTACCTCCCCCCACCAGGTATCAGTTGGGGGAAGGGACAAATGGAGCAGGACCATTGAGAGCTCTTTTGCATAGCAACAATTTCACAGCTAACCTCTGGAATGGTCATTTAACATCTATAACCTTTAGCTGGTTTCATAGATATGTTAAATAGCTGTGGCCATGATTTGAGCCAGGCAGAAGGAAATGACTTCTACCCAGGATGTAACTGGGGGCTGGTCCTTCAGAGTTACAGAGCCTTTGTGAGAGCTTGGAGTTGATTGGCTCCATACCATGGGGCCACACTTGCCCAGACTCACTATGGCAGCCCATTAAAGCTGGAAGGATATGGGAGTTCTGGCAGGTGTAACTCATTGTAGGAGGGGTCAGAAATGGGGCTGCAAAGGAGGACTGACACAGGGATTTAACAGAGACACAGCAGCCATTGAGGGAAGAGCCATGTGGTTTTGGTGGAGTGCAGACCCCTGCAGCCAGGTGAGAGAGCCATGCAGTTCTGGGCAGAGAAGCCCCTCTTGCCCAGGTGAAAGAGAACCACGCACTTTGCCAGAATGGGGACCTCTGCAGCCAGGTGAAGAAGAAAGCCATGCACTTTTGGTCAGAGTGCTGACCCTTGCAGCTTTGGTAGAAGAGGCTCATGCAGCTTTGGGGTGCTCCCTTTGGCCGCATGGCCTGGGAAGAAGGAGACACTTAGCCTGGAAGAAGGGTGAAAGAACTCTTTGCCAGTAGGCCACGAGAAGGTGCCACATGACTTTGGATTAATTGGAGATCCTGCCTGGATGGTGACACAGCTGACAGTGCCAGTGGCCTGGAAACACAGACGTGTGCTTCTTTTCCTGAGATACGGTACCCCTAATTAGGGCAGGGGGAGAAGGAAGTGCTGTGGGCATCTGTGGTTATCCTAAAGGACTTTAATATTTTTATGGGGACATTGGGTCACTACTTTAAGTCTGTATAGCTTTAAATAAACCTTTCCTTTCCTTTTCACAAATCTCTGGCATTGAGAGATGTCTTTCCTCTGGCAGTGGACAGATGAGCCCAGTAGGTATTAGTATACTGTCCTTTGGAGGGGCCCATTTTCTGTAACAGTTTTTGGCATCCCTTGGTGGGGCAAATACTGCCCCCACCTTGTACCTCTGTTCTGTAACAGTATTGCACATACATTTATTTACAGTGCATGATACTTGATAACAACAATAAGCAACTACATTATTGGTTTATATTTACTATACTATATTTTTATCACTTGAGTGTACTCTTCCTACTTATAAAAAATATTTGCTATAAAACTGTATGCTGTGTGATGCTGGCAGCAGCCTCATACATCTCATGTTTACTCCCTCTCTTGATTGCATCATTTTCTTTGGTGCTTGATTCAATCTCATGTTGTTCTGTGCAATAACATGCTCTACAGCTTTGTAGACTAGGAGCAATAGGCTATGCCGTGTAGCCAAGGTGTATAGTAGGCTATACCATCTAGGTTTGTGTAACTGTACTATATGGTATTCACAGGATGAAAATATTGCCTAACAACACATTCTCATCATTAGATGGCACATGACTGTATTTTAAAGGGGCTGCTAAGAGAAAGAAGGAAAGAAGTAACTAAAAGACTGCTTTCAGCTCAACATAAAAAACATTCTAATTAGACTTGTTCAACAATGGAATAGGCTAGCAAATGCCTCCTCTTAAGGGGGTGGCAAATGCCTTCGTGATGAGAGTAAAAAACTTGAGGGGGTAGGCTGAACTAGATGATCTTTAAGGACTGACCTTACTTCCGATCTCACATTTCCTCCACCCCTGTGTTTATTTCTGTCACTAAGATCTTTCCTAGTTTTATCACAGAGCAGAGTCACGATCTTGACAAACAAACCCCAAATGCAAGAGCAGATGAGAGTTGGCCCCAAGTTCTGAAACCCCTGACCCCTCACTCCTCTGCTCCCACCTTAAGTCCTGTATCTTACTAGCCCCCTTACAAGGGCTTTTAGGGCTTTCTTGGCACCAGCTAGTTAATCTGATAAACTAATCTACACTAATGGGATCATGAATGCTAATGAATTAATGTGTTACCTTCCCAAGTAACATTTGCATTTTAACAGAGGTCTTTAAGAGATAATGTTTTAACTCAAAGGAGTGATTAATGTCAAAATTTCAGCTGTTTGGCAATCTAGTATGGGAAGGAGACATCTTTGGAAAGGGAACTTTTTTCCATCCTTCACATCATACCATCTGCTAGAAGATAAAAAATCAAAAACAAAAAATAAAACAAACAAAAAAACATGTCCCTGCCTTTTAGTTAATAAAATTGGGGAATTACCATGGCTGATATTTATTGAGCCTCCACCAAGGTACAGGGCCCTATTCTAAGTGTCATATATAAATATTATCTCTGAATCCTTTATAACCCCTCTGATTAAGCATTTTGCACATAAAAGGACTGGGCCTCAAAGAGGTTAAGTAACTTAGTACCATTTCACTAACTCTAGATGTGAGAGGTAATAATTTCTTAGGTTTCTTTGAGGAAAACAAAAAGATGTTGCCAACTAAACTACAATACACCATGGATTGTAAGAAGCATTTCAATTCTAGAAATGTTAAAATTGTGTCTTTAAAATCATGAAAATCAGAAGCGGTAAGCACAACTCCAGAGTATATACTCTGCCTGGTGTACACAGAACCCAGATGGGAACTAGCTGGGAAGCACTTTCATATAATAATATAATTGCATGTTTATATTGATATTTTAATACAAAATGATTACACAGCGATGGAGAAAGTTGAACACTGAGTCTGAAGTCAGTGGAAGCACATGTTGATGGGGTTCAACCTCAGTGGTGGAGATAAACAGAGATAGTATTCAAGTTAGAGGGTCTGGGTTGTCCAAGGCCTGGGGCTGACATGGGGGAATGGTAGGTAGTAAATAACCTCCTCTCTGGGAACTTTACATTAGAAATGTTAGTTTTTGAGGGTATAGCACACCCGCTGGCTTGGCTCAAGTAAAGAGGTTAATTAGGAAATCCATGAAAGATACCTTAGTGAGATAAGAAAAGGAAGGCAAGTGAACTGGTAGATGGTCTTCAAAGGCCAGAGATTTCAATTTGATATGATGGCCATTAAGAGACAATTAGTGATTCTTGCAAGTACTTGACAACATATTAGGAAAAGCTCATTCTGGCCACCATAATGAACACAAGCTCTCACTTCAAGGCCAGAGGCTTTCTGAGGGGGAAAAAATTGCAGCCCCACACAAGGGAGTTGTGTTCTCAGAGGCAGTAAAGTTCAGGGCATTATAAACCCTGAACTCTCGGCTCTCTCTGGATGTGCAGTCTCCCTTTTTCTGGTACATCCCTCACCTGCAAGAGGCAATACCAGAGCTGTGGCTACCTAGGCATGCAACCCTTTCTCCTCAGCAATAGGAGGGGTTGGTACAGACTGAATCATATACAACTCATTTCCCCCCCTTCCACTAACAAGTGTTTCTTGAGGCCTCTAAAGAACTCACTCCTTACTGAGGAGGAAGGTGAATACACAGGAAGTCAAGGCATCATGAGACAGTGTAATCAAATGTTAAATTGTGGTGGAAAAACAGTCTGAATTCCAAATTGGAAGAGGGAAGTTTGTGGGTGACTTTTTTTTCTGTTTTTTCTGTAGCCTCAAAGATTTTCAATATGTATAAGTATTACTTTCATGATTGGGGGAAATTATAATTTAAAAAGGAGAGCAGCCAGTGAGAACTAGAATGATCAGGAAAAGCTTCATATCAGAGGCTGGATTTGAGCTTGTTGGAGGATGGTATGGAAGGATTTTCAGAGGTAGAGGAAAGGTACCCAATGCAGCCTGGGGGAATAGCTGGAAGAGAGAGGAGCGAGCTCTGAGTGGGGTACAGCAGGGCAGGGCGAATAAGGCAATTAATGGAGCTTGAGGGTCAGGAAGAAATAGCTCAGAGGGGCTCAGCTGTTATGGAAGGTAAGCCTTATATACTAGGAAGACAAGTTTCTACTTGATACCCTAAGCAAAAGGGAGCTATTATAGGCTCTTGAGCAGGGAAGTGACATGATGAAAGATGTTTTAAGGAGATCCCTTTGGCAGCAATGTTGACGGATAACTTGGCAGGGAGGAGGAGGCAGCATGTAGTCAGGAGGCTGCTGCAGTAATCCGGGCATAAGTTAATGAGGGCGTGGGCTATGATGGCAGCAGAGAAAATGGTCAAGAAGGTATGGACTTGTGAGGCACTTTTGAAAGATGAATTGTCAAGACATGATGTTGACTGATGGGGGATAATTGACTGATTTCAAGGCTCAGTCTGTAGGGTATTGAAAGAGTGATGGTCTCACTAATAGAGACAGAGATTCAAGGAAGGGCTCGGTACTACAGATCAGCATGGAGTATAAGGTTAGACAGAAGATCTTGAGCTTGGTTTTAATTGTAGCAAATTTAAAGTGACGGTAAACTTCCCTGACTGGTGTGGCTCAGTTGGGCATTGTCCTGCAAAGTGAAGGGTCAATCCTGGTAAGGACACATGCCTAGGTTGCAGGTTCGGTCCCTGGTCAGGGAGTATATGAGAGGCAACCGATCAATGTTTCTCCAACATCGATGTTTCTCTTCCTCTCTTTCTCCCTCCCTTCCCCATTATCTAAAAAAAAAAAAAAATCCTGATGTCCCCAGGCTTATGTGTGGTTATAGCCTCACTGAGTACACAGTACCTTTTAAAGTGATGATAAACTTCAAAGAGAAAATGTCCTTAAAGGTAATAATGAAATGGAACTTGAGTTCAGGTTAAAGGCCAAACACTATCATTACCAGCAATCACCCAGAATTCCAAAGGAGGTCAAGCTGTATTTAGACTGAGTGTGAAAACCTTTAGAGAGAGAAGAAGAAAAAAAGGAACAAAGCAGACCTAGCAGCCAATTCTGATTTGGACTTTGTAGGAGACAAACTCTAAACAGTGTGGCAATGGCAGGCTGGTGTATCTGTTTAAAAATCCCCCTCCTTTCTCTCTGTCAGTGAGTGATTTCCCTACATAGTAGAAATATTACAGCTTAACTATTGATGACAAGATGAATATGGAACAACACTCATTTTGTTAATCCTATCTGCATTCTCTGTGATTTCACTGGTGGTGGCAATAGAAGCAGTGCAACACATAGCACCATCTCCAGCCCTGTGAGTGAGTCCTGCAAGATCCAGACTTCTGGTCATCTTGATATAGGATCAGAGGCAAATGCCATAAAATATTAATCTGTACTTCAGTTTACCACTGTGTCAACTGAAAAAGCATCTGTAACTGACTTGCTTGGGTATGGGTTAGAAATGGGAAGCTAAAACAATTACTGAAGGGAAAAATGTATAGATGAAAGATAAAACTTGGGAGAGAAAGTGAGCGTAGATTGCAGTCAGATTTCCAAACAGAGATCTTGACTCTTACCTGATTGACTCTTAAGACAGTTGTTACCACCATGCCTTCTTCTTTCTGCTTTCAATGGGCTTTTCCATATGAAGGGTCATAAATAGGACAACTACCCTAGTCATCCACTTGTAACTCCTCTTCCCAATTCCCTAATTCCATAGGCACCTTACACTTGGGATACCTGTCCACTTCTGAGCCACCCTCCTTCCAACTATCACCTCTACCTCAAACCAGCAACCAGAAGACTGATTGGAAACCAGAACAGAAATCTTAAGCAAGTAAATGCTGGAGATCACTGGTCAACAGGCTATTATGCAGTGTGTATGTGTTTGTGCGTGCACACATGTTCATCCACCAATCTAGCCATCTGTTCTTGTTTTCCCAGTAGGCTTAGATTACAGGAAAAGAGAGACCTGTTTGGGTGGTCCTATCCCCAGAGCTGAGCTCTCTTGGTGGTTAGGAATCCACAGCCTGTGAAGACTTATGCTTCACTCATTCATCTTTACAAAATACATTCTTTCCCCCCACAAGAAAAACCAGTAAGAAGAAAAGAGCTAAAAATCTCACATATATCCCTTTAAAGTGTGCAGTTTTTTTATTTCCCTCCAACCCAAGAATAAGGCACTAGGCCCGGATCCCTGCCCTGGGCTGAAATTCAGGGGCCTTGGAAGGGTGGGGAAAGCAGGTAGGGTAAGCAAATTAGCAGAGAGAGGCCTTGCCCATCACCCTCCCACTGACCTGTGGACTTCTCACTTATTTCTCTCATACCAACTGTAACAACAGGGCTCCAGCTGGCATTAAAGTGCTGCAGTAGCTTTTGCCATGCCCTGGCACAGATGTGACCTCCATTGGGACAATCCCAAGTGCTGAGAGGAGTTTTTAAACTTATTTTACCAGGGAAACTGAAAGGTGTCTCCTTGCTCTTAGCAGGTCTCATAGGTCTTGGGAGCTTGAAACACACAGCCCTTGCTTTTAGCCTCTGTGTTGAGGTTGTAGTACTCAGAACTGCAGCTCAGCTGTCATCTCAACTGGATACTGCAGCCAGATTCCCCATTGGTCACTCCTTCAGGTCATAGCATTGACTGCATTGAAGTGCCCTGTGCATAACTACTTTACTTGGAATAGTTGATTAACCCATTTTCATCTTACTGCCAGCAAATTCTGGCAACATGAAAACCCTGAGGGCAAGGGGCAAAGAATGTGTAAGTATTGAGGCTAAGAAAGAAGGAACAGGTGAGACAAAAACAATTGAAGAACATCTATGTGTCCTGACCTGACCAGTGTGGCTCAGTTGGCTGGGCATTGTCACACAAAAGAAAAGGTCACCAGTCTATTCCCAATCAGGGCTCATGCCTATGTTGCAGGTTTGGTGCCTGGTTAGGGAGTGAACAAGAGGCAATGGATCAATATTTCTCTCTCACATCAATGTTTCTTTCCTTCTCTGTCTCCTTCCCTCCCCCTACCTCTAAAAACAAATAAAAACTTAAAACTATTAAAAAAATAATATCTGAGGAATTCTGGCCAAGATGGAGGTGTAGGTGGAAACACTGTACCTCCTCACACTCCAAAATTTAAGGACAATAAAGATTTAGAAACAAAAACACAACCAAAACAGACAAAAAATTGAACTGTACCAAAGTCTGACAACAATGAACCATTCATCCAGACCAGTAAGAGGGGCAGAGTCAGCAACCAGTGGAGAGGGGTCCTGGCAGGAAAAAGCAGTGATTAGCAGACCAGGGTGGGCCCAGGGAGAAAAACCCTGTGAGGCTTGCAAGGCAGCTGGCTGACAGCAGTTACACATTTGTGCACAGATAAACCAGGCAGGTTTAAAAACAGTCGGTGAGACAGACCATACAACCCAGGGCCCCAGAGATTGGAATTAAAGCCTAAAAGCACTGATTGGAAAAACTTTCAGGGCTTGAGGTGCTGGGAGAGGCTCCCAGCCTCACAGGAAAGTTCGTTCAAGAGATCCACAGGGTCCTAGAACATACACAAGCCCACCCACCCAGGAACCAGCACCAGAAGGGCCCAATGTGCTTGTGGGAAGAGACAGAGGGGACTGAAATCTGAGAGAGAGAACAAGTTCCATTGCTCCCTCTGACCCCACCCCCACATACAGCATCACAACCCAGCCACATGGGTTGCCCTACCCTGGTAAACATCTAAGCTCCACCCCTCATATATAACAGGCCTGAACAGACCAAAACATTATAGCTTAAGCAGAAGAACAGCTCAAAGCCCCAGAGCCAATACTTCTAAGCGACCAAGAGATAGCCAACCTATCAGATGCACAGTTCAAAACACTGGTGATCAGGATGGTCACAGAACTGGTTGATTTTAGTCACAAATTAGATGAAAAAATGAAGGCTACACTAAGTGAAATGAAGGAAAATGCTCAGGGAACCAATAGTGATGGAAACAAAACTGGGACTCAAATCAAAGGAGTGTACCAGAAGGAAGAAAGAAAAAACCAAACAGAAAACAATGAAGGAACAAGAATTGAAGAAAATGAGGAGCCCTGGCTGGTGTAGCTCAGTGGATTGAGCAGGGGCCTGCGAACCAGACAATCGTGGTTCAATTCCCGGTCAGGGCACATTCCTGGGTTGCAGGCCGGTTCCCTGCAGGCCAATTCCCAGTAGACGACGCATGAAAGGCAAACATACATTGATGTTTCTCTCCCTCTCTCCTTCCCTTTCCCTCTAAAGATAAATAAATAAAATCTTTAAAAAAATAAGAAAATGAGGAGAGGCTTAGGAACTCCCAGGACATCTGTAAACATTCCAACATCCGAATTATAAGGGTACCAGAAGGGTAAGAGGAAGAGCAACAATTGGAAAACTTATTTGAACAAATAATAAAGGAGAACTTCCCCAATCTGGCAAAGGAAATAGACTTCCAGGAAGTCCATGAAGCTCAGAGCATCCCAAAGAAGTTGGACCCAAGGAGGAACACACCAAGGCACATCATCATTACATTAGCCAAGATTAAAATGAAGGAGAGAATTCTAGACACAGCAAGAGATAAGGGGACAGTCACCTATCAAAGAGTTCCCATCAGACTGTCAGCTGATTTCTCAAAAGAGACCTTACAGGCAAGAAGGGGCTGGAAAGAAGTATTCTAAGTCATGAAATCCAAAGACCTACATCCAAGATTGCTCTATCTAGCAAGGCTTTCATTTAGAATTAAAGTGCAGATAAAGCGCTTCTCAGATCAGGTCAAGTTCAAAGAGTTCATCACCAAGCCCTTATTTTATGAAATGTTAAAGGGACTTATCTAAGAAAAAGAAGATAAAAATATGAACAGTGAAAGGACAGCAAACTCACAGTTATTAACAACCACACCTAAAAGAAAGCAAACTAAGAGGACAGCTAGATCAGGAGTGGAACCATAGAAATGGAGATTGCATGGAGGTATAGTAACAGGGGAGTGGGAGAAGGAGAAGTGGGGAGAAGGTACAGAGAATAAGTAGCATAGATGATAGGTAGAAAATAGACAGGGGGAAGGGCAAGAATAGTATGGGAAATTTAGAAGCTAAAGAACTCGTGACACATGGATATGAACTAAAGGGGGGGAATGGGGGAAGGGTGTGCAGGGTGGAGGGGACTGAAGTGGGGGAAATGAGACAACTGTAATGGCATAATCAATAAAATATATTTTTTAAAAAAGAATATCTACTGGGTGGTTTATGAGCCAGATCAATGCCTTAAGTGCCTTTTGGGTCTGACCCTCTTCTCTAATTACCTCTCACTTGGATTGCTATGGTATTTTATAAACTGGTCTTAGTCCCTCCTTATTCCAATCAAGTCTGCTTCCTATCACATGGCTAACCATCTTAAAACACTTCACCTTAATTGTCTATCCGCTCTTCAGGATGTCCCCAAGCCCAAACTCCTCATGCTGACACCAAAGGCCCTTCAAATCAAAGTACTCCTTATCCAGCAAGTCATTTTTACCCATTGCATCTCCATACAACCCTACCACCCTATTCCTTAATCAGACCTCATTCACTCATGCTTAATCATTCCACGACCATCTCCACTTCTGTTCATTTTCCTAATTATGCCAACCCCCTTGGAAACCTGCTCCTTTTCTAGTCAACAGTCTCAATCTTGCACATTATTCAAAATCTAACTCAAATTAAAATTATTCTGAGAAGCCTTCTCCTTCCATTCTAGCCCATGCTGCTGGTACTCTCTGTGCCCTGAACCCCCAGAGTGCTTTCTGTTTAAAGTATATAATGTTGTATGTAATTTTTCCAACTTCTATTATTCTTAGTTGCTTCATATAAGTAAGTATTATTATTTGCTAAGTTGTGAATTTCTAAAACACAGACCCTTTGGCTCTCCCCTTCTCACTATAACATTGGTATTGGGCTAGATCCAAGAGTGCTCAATAGACTCCTGATCCTTTGCCTTAACTCCAAAGCTAAGAAAGAATGAGCTGAATAAAGGTTCTCTGAGGATCTTCTTTGTTCACTCCCCTTTCTCAAAAGGTGGTTGAGGAGCTGAGGCTGCCCAGAGAGACCTAGCCAGCCTATGTGCTGTTGGATCTTTAGTTTTCAATACACTTCCACTTCCTGAGGCTTTCCCAGATGTCGATAATGCTCCCTAAGTGATCAATCTGAGACACAATGGGCTGCAGAAGCCAGTGTTTGATTAACTTGGAGAATAATGTATTCTGGAAGAGACAGAGCACAGAGGGAGGAGCAGAAGAGAAAGCAGGAAGAAAGATGAGCTGAGGGAAGGTAGAGGGAGAAAAGGTTTTATGAATGAGGATACATAGGATGGAGCTGTGAGTAGTTCTCACCAAATTTGATTCAACTAAAGCATGTTCTTATTGAGGGAGCTAAATAATCTTATGGTTTTCTCAGAGACTGATGAATATACAGGGCTACTGGACAATCTTTGACCTTGACAGAATCATTGTTGGCATGGTCCACCAAGGGCCTAAGAAGCTGCAGGCTCCATATTGGATAGAGAAGTGAGTGTGGGATGGAGACTTCAGGGGACCCTAAGGAAGGACTTAGGATCTTGACCTATGCTCATTGGCTAGGTCTGATACAGGGTGCAGCCAGGGGGGCCCCAGAAAAAAGATTTGGAATGGTGTCCAGAATTCAAAGTGTATAAGAATATTAGAGAGACATATAAGATGTCCTCACACCTCCCCCCAGGGGGAAGAAACGAATGGAGCAAGGCCATTGAGAGCTGTTTTGCATAGCAACAGTTTTACAGCTAACCTCTGGAATGGTTATTTAACATATCTATAACCTTTAACTGGTTTCATAGCTATGTTAAATAGGAGTGGCCAAGTTTGGAGCCAGGGAGAAGGTAGTGGACTGGGACTCAGGAGGATGTAACTAAGGTCTGAACTCCTGAGTGAAAAGGGCTTGGACTCAGGAGGATGTAACAAGGGGCTGCACTCCTGAGTGAGAAGGGCTTGGACTTGGAATGAAACTAGGGTCTGCACTCCGGAGTGAGGAGTGCCTGTGTGGGAGCTTGGAAAAGACTGGCTCCAAGACATGAAGGGCCCCTGCTTGGCCAGATGAAGAGAGAGCCACGCAGTTTCAGCAGAGTGAGGACCCCCTCTTGGTAAGGTGAAACAGGGAGCCACGTGGTTTTGGCAGGGTGTGTACCCCCTCTTTCCCAGGTGAAAGGGAAAAACCACACAGCTTTGCCAGAATGGAGATCCCTGCAGCCAGGTGAAGAAGACAGCCACATGCTTTTGGTGGAGTGCGGACTCCTGCAGCTTTGGTAGAAGAGGCCCACGCGGCTTTGGGGTGCCCCCTTTGGCCGCGGAGCCTGAAAAGCAACAGAGACTTTGACTGGAACTGGGTACAAAGGACTCTTGCCAGTGGACCATGAGAGGGTACCACAGTACTTTGGATTAACTCGAGATCCTGCACAGTGACACAGCTGACGGTGCCAGCAGCCTGCAATACAGACGTGTGCTCTTTTCCTGATTTATGGTACCCGGAGTTGGGACAGTGGGAGAAGGGGAGCGCTGTGTGGGTGTAGGTGTATACCCTAAAGGACTTTAATATTTTAGTGGTGGCATTAGGCCTGAATAGCATTAAATAAACATTTTGTTTCCTTTTCACAAATCTCTGGCATTAAGAGATGTCTTTCCAATTGGCGGCGGACAGAAGGGCCCAGTAGATTTTAGTATTTTGTTTTTTGGAGGGGCCCCTGTTGTTTAGCAGTTTTGGGCATCCCTAGGTGGGCCAAATATTGTATTGCCCCTCCCTCGGACCTCTTGTTGTTCAGTAACAGGTCTACAGAAATCCCAAGCTCTAACATCATTCACTCCTCAACCCAAGACTGGCGAGTCTGATATCCATGATGATACAGGATAATTGGCTCATCTGCAAGGATGATACAAGAATGACCTTCTCTCCATCCATTGGTGTGTATACTATCCCTCCTCTCAAGACTCTAGGGCATGATATTTAATTATTTCGCAGTTATTAAAAGCTAATGAGTTATTTTTTTGAAAATTTCCTGGAGGGCCCAAATTTCTATACCACTAATAACAATTTTTCTGGGAAAGATAGTGTTATCTGGAAAAACATAGTAGGTGTCTTACTACTGCTGCTTTCATTAAAAACCCATCCTTCAGCTCTAGCTGATATGGCTCAGTAGATTGTGCATTGGCCTGTGAACCAAAGGGTCACCGGTTTGATTCCTAGTCAGGGCACATGCTTGGGTTTCAGGCCAGGTCCCCAGTAGTGGGTGTGTGAGAGGCAACTACACATTGATGTTTCTCTTTTTCTCCCTCCTTTCCCTTCTGTCTAAAATAGAAAAAAATAAAATCTTAAATAAAAAACCATCCTTCACAGATGATGTTATTATTACTCTCCCCATATTATAGGCTCAAAGCCTCTAAATCATCTTTGACTCTTCTTCCTTCCTCATCCCACTCATCCAATTGATATATAAATTAGGTTTCTTCTATCTCCAAAATCCATCTATCCATCTCCTTCTTTCTATCCCCATCCAGCCTCCTAGATGGTTTTCATGCATTCAGAATGGCGCCATTTTAATCAATCTGCCAATGGTGGGGGAAAAGAAAAAACAACCTAAATCTAATCAAGACTAAAGCTAACTTTCACTCACAAGAGATACAAGGGATAATGGAACAAGCTAAAGGACAACGGAAACAGACAAACAAGAATGTGGGACAGTGCACACAAGTAATCGTGTTGTAGACTGCTCTGCCTGGTTTTAGGAATTGTATCTCTACCCCTTGTGGCTAAGGGCCAGGAATGACCTCTGGAATTCAAGCTGGAGGAGACAAAGTTTATCTCTGGTAGCAAACAGCTGCCTCAGTTTCCCTGTCCCCAAAGTCAATGATGGGTAAGATCCCTCACAGTGGGGGGGGGCAACCTAAGCCAGACTGGATCACTTGGGAGGCCTTCATGGAAGGACTGGGGGTGATACAGGGTGCAGCCAAGGGGGAGCCCCAGAAAAGGATTTGGGATGAGGTCCAGAGTTCAGGGTGTCTGGGGAGATATTAAGATGCCCCCCCAAGGGACAAATAGAGCCAGGGCCATTGAGAGCTGTTTTGCATAGCAACAGTTTTGCAAGTAACCTCTGGAATGATTATTTAACATATCTATAACCTTTAACTGGTTTCATAGATATGTTAAATAGCTGTGGCCAAGTTTTGAGCCAGGGAGAATGGACTGGCTTCTACCCAGAATGCAACTAGGGGCTGCGCTCCTGAGTGAGAGGCCTGTGTGAGAGCTTGGAAAAGATTGGCTCCAGGACCTGAGGCGATAACTGCCTAGGTGAGGAGGGAGCCAGGGAGTTTCAGAAAATTAAGGGTCTCCTCTTGGCCAGGTGAGGGGAGAGTCATGTGGTTTTGGCAGAGTGCAGACCCCCTCTTTCCCAGGTGAAAGGAAAAACCACGCAGCTTTGCCAAAATGGAGATCCCTGCAGCCAGGTGAAGAAGAAAGCCACATGCTTTTGGTGGAGTGTGAACCCCTGCAGCTTTGGTAGAAGAGGCCCACGCAGCTTTGGGGTGCCCCTTTGGCCACGTGGCCTGGAAAGCAGGAGAGATTTTGACTGGAACTGGGTACAAAGAACTCTTGCCTGTGGACCATGAGAGGGTACCACAGTACTTTGGATTAACTAGAGACCCTGCCTGACACAGTGAGGATACCAGCGGCCTAAAACACAGATGTGTGCTCTTTCCCTGATTTATGGTACCTGGAGTTGGGACAGTGGGAGAAGGGAGCTCTGTGTGGGTGTAGGTGTATACCCTAAAAGATTTTGATATTTTAGTGGAGGTGTTAGGCCTGAATAGCATTAAATAAACATTTCGTTTCCTTTTCACAAATCTGTGGCATTGAGAGATGTCTTTCCAATTGGCAGTGGACAGAAGAGCCCAGTAGATTTTAGTATTGTGTCCTTGGGAGAGACCCCTGTTCTATAGCAGTTTTTGGCATCCCTAAATGGGCCAAATGTTGCCTCCCCCCCCCTTGGACCTCTTGTTTGGTAACAGGGAGGGGGGGCTGCAACAAAGAGCAATGGCCTCTTGTCCCCCCCCAAGGGCTTTGACAAAGCCTGAGTCCCCGTGTTCTCTGGGAGAAGTGCTTCCTGGCTCTAATCCCTTTAAGCCTGAATACCTGATGGGGAGAGGTGCAGCTCCTTGCCTTGCTAGAGCTTATCCTGGGGAAAATTCTGGCATCACAAAGATTTCCTGATAAACCTGTGAAATCTGCTCTGCTAAGAGTGTTTTCATTCATATGTTAAGGGTTTGAGCAGGAAACCCTAAAACTCTGTTCCTGACAGACTCTGACTCATACCAAGCCCTCAGATTTCTTTGAAATGTTATCTACTGTTTGATCCTTGCCACCCTGTATTTCTGTGTATTACAACCCAATAAAAGTCCCTGGAGGAAGGGACTCAATGCCTTTTTTCCTCTGAGAAACTGACCACTGCTCACAGCCTTTTTCCTCTGGGAAAATGGCCATGTCTCCTCCCCAAGCAGATCACATCATATCTCCGTCATGTTTACTCTCATCCGTGGCAGACAGGGGAACTTGCAAGGAAAGTCACCCCCACATAATTTGACTTTTCTAACAAATCAAAGATAAAGTACTGTTGAAAGGGCCTTAAGAGACCTAATGAACAAATGCATGGAGCTGTTGTGGATCTTGATTCTGGCAAGCCAACTGTACATCGTGTTTTAAGACAACTGAGGATATTCGATTATGAACTAGGTAATGGATAAAACAAAAGCATTATTGTTACTTTTGTAAGATATGTTAATGGTACTGTGGTTGTATGAGAAAATGTCCACTTTTTAAAAGATGTGTAGAGAAGTATCAGGGCTGAATTACATGATTGATGCTTAAAATTTATTTTAAGATACTTCAGCAAAGAAAAAAAGAATAAATAAAGCAAATATGGCAAAGCCCTTATAATTAATTAATGTGGATAATGGGTTACAATATGGCATTACTATATTATTTTCTGTTTTTTTTGAGAGATGTTCATGATTAAGAACAAAAACAAAAGTTATCTGCTATACCCCAGTCTACCTTCCTGCTTTATCTTGCATTCCTATCTCAATTCTCCACGACACAGCTGTTCTAAATCCTTGGTTAAGGGATTCCTGTCTGAACTTCATTTCTTCACTTACTCATTAATTCACTTGCTTACTCAACAGCTATCAATTAATGACCTCTAATATGCATTAGGCACTATAAATGCAAAGATGATCGAGATGGAATAAGGGGCTTCCTTCGTGTTTATATCCTCCCCAGAAACTAGTGCAGCACTTTGAACATAATAGGTACTCAATAAATATTTATTGAACTGCTATGCAGGGACAGATGTGATAGAATCTTCCTCTAACATGAACCAATAGGTATTCAATTCAACCCAACAAATGCTTATTGAACATCTAGTATGTGTAAGGCATTGTGTGCTATGGGAATAAAAGGGAGATGAAAAACACCAGGCTTTCTCCTTCATTGAACTTATGTAGATAAAGCATACACATATGAGAAGCTGTATTTGCATGTAAAGAATTAATGATTGAACCCTGACTGGTGTGGCTCAGTGGATTGAGTGCCAGCCTGCAAACCAAAGGGTTGCCAGTTCCATTCCCAGTATAGGGCATATGCCTGGGTTGCAGGCCAGGTCCCCAGTAGGGAGTGTATAAAAAGCAACCACACACTGAAGTTTCTCTCCATTTCTTTCTCCCTTCCTTCTCCTCTCTAAAAATAAATATATAAAATTTTTAAAACGAATTAATGATTTAAGTAATAATAATGGGGTGAATCAGCAATGTACTTGCCAAATGTACTTTGGAGAAAATAAGTGCAGGAGGAGTTCAGAGGAGGGAGAGACATCATTTCAGTGTAGAATTATAAGAGAAGACTTAACAGAGGAGGTGAATTTGAATGTAGAGTTGAAGAACAGACATAGTATTATCAGATGGAAGAAAAATTTAGGAAAAGAAGAGAGGGCATTCCTGGTGACTGGAATTACATGAACAGATGCAACAAATGTACAAAAGACATGTTTAGAACACACTGAGGAAAGAAATTTGGCTGGCATAGAGGGTCCATGTATGGCTGTATTTCTCAAGTATATCAAGTACATCAACATGACTTAGGGAACGTTATAAAATGCATGTTCCTTGACTCCAACTCCCAGACCTACTGAAGCAGAAGATCAGGTGGTGGGACCCATGAATCTGCATTTAACAAGTTCCCCCAAGTGATTCTGAGACACATTAAAATTTGAGAATCCATGATGTGGACAAAAAATAGGAAATGAAGTTAGAAGAATACATAGTGTTAAGCTCACTCAAGGAAAGCCTCGAATACTCAGGTTAAGGAGGCTAAAATTTACTCCATAGGTAATTAAATATCGCCCCTCAAATATGTTCATCAGAAGTGTCATGAATGAAGGATATTTAGAAGTATTATTCTGACAGGTGTGTATATTTTGGACTGTAAAGAAGGAGACTAGTATAGTGTAGACATGAAGTGGTAGTGGGGGGCATGGTGGGCCAGGAAAGAGTCCGAGATGGTTCTGAAGTTTCTAGTCTAGGAGACTAGAAGGCCTGCATAACAGGTCAGATGAGCAAGTCGTCTTTGAGAGGTAATGAGATGAATTTGTAAATGTTGAGTTTGACATGATGGCAAACTACCCAAGGGGAAATGTTCAGCAAGTAGGTGGAAATACAGGACTGAAGTATAGGAGTGGGGTTAACTTTGGGCTGAGGAAGTGGGAATGGCCAATAGAGGAGTATGAGGTGGAAGCCATGACAGGGCTTATGTCCTTGTCAACAGAGAAAGTAAAAAGCAAGAGGAGCCAGAGAACACCCAGATTTGAGGGATAGGAAGTAGAACTAACAAAACAGAAAAAAGGAGAGGTCACTAGGGTGTAAGAGGACCCAAACAGTAGAACCAGGAAGAGAGTTTTTCAACAAACTAGGGATGGCTAGCAGTGTGGCTAATACCAAAGGGAAGTTGAGGCTCTGAAAGGTGATGCTATGGCATGCATACAGAAGAACCTGCTCATGTATATCAACACAAACAGGCACACTGGTTCCTACATAAAACAGGCCAAATCTGTCTCTCTCACTCTCCCCTCCCCCTGCCTCCATAAACACAGACACAGACAGATCACTGATTTCTCAGCTCATTTTCTGATTGCCCAGAGGAGTAGATACTAGTGTGCCAAAGGGCTGTTCACATTCCAATAAAGAATGGTGCCCTCAGAAAAGGGGACACTGCCCATTGTAGGTGGGAAATCATACAGAGCCCCAAGATCCTTGCCCTCTCCTTACCAGCTTGGCTGAGTGGGGACTGGAAAGAAGGGAAGATGGAGTGCTTCTCTCTTCTTGCTCCCTTCCCTCCTACTGGCCCCTAGCCCTCAGACTTCTCAGCAGAGCTACAAGGTCCAGCCCATTTGGGGAGTCCTTCATTTTGGCTGCTGCTAATGCAAAATAATGTTTTTCTTTCTGAATTTATGGTAAGAAGGAAAACAAGACCTTGAAAGAAGAGCCAGAACAGAGTTTTCTGCTGCGAATGCTTACAGCTTTAAGGCTGGCCCACAGCTGAAGCTAACTTATGTATGCCTTTCTCCCAGGGATCTGTCTGAACTAAGGGTCTTCGTGAAGAACAGATAGGGATTTTCCAGTCCTAGGAGTGTTTGCCAGGCATAAGTGTTTGCTCATGTCTCTGTGAAGGCATAAGCCCTAGAAGTCAAGTTTGTCTTCATAAGCATCACTTCCTACAATTTGCTACACTATAAGTGTGTATGTATATGTGTATATGTGTGTGTTTAGGTACTCTGTGTAATTTGTATGTGGATGTGTGCAATTTGTGTGTGTGTGCCTTTATGGCTTCAACTAGCCCAGAGGCTCCAAAGAACAGGATCCTTCTTCTATTGCCTTGGTGCTGTCCTATCAGAGTGCTTGTCTTGTGCTGGCTCATAGAAACCAATCATTTGTTCAGAGCAGGGGTGGGTAGGTACAGAGCACTTCTATTGTTTTGTATCCATCCATGCTTTCTCCAAGGGCTGAAGTGTGGACTACTACAGTTGGGCAGTGCCAGACCAATGCCTCTCTTCTACCTATACCATGCTGAACTCCCCTTATACTTAACCCCATATACCCCAGGATTGCAGCTGCCTTACTCCCACCCACCCCCTTTGCCTTGTCCAGCTTGCCATTGTTATCTGCAATCCCAGGGCTCTCCTGATGCACTTTTTAAACTATTTCTCCCAAAGGACCTGGTTGGTGGCAAGATCCCCAAACCAGGCCACACAGCTCACTTCCCAAGACCCTGGGACTGCACCACTCACTGGAGGGAGAGGTCCTTAGCTCATTTTAATGGGGCCTGCAGCCTCCTGGGAGTCCCTAGCCCCTTCATCCAAAGAAGCAGATGCTCCATTTCATAGTGAAAAATCACAACACCAACAGCACCACAAGTTTGTGTTTATGGGGGCACTTGCTGGCTTCAGGACCTAGCCCCACCAGTCTAGTTATAGAAGATGTGCCAGGAGCCTGAAGCTCCCACCATCCTATCCTGGCCAGCCCTCTCTTTCTGGTGACCATTAGCCTACACCTGCAAGGCAATTATGGTGGTGGGTGCGTGCGGGAGAGAAGGAAGGGTCTCTTAACATGTAACAAAAGTGTTTCTCTCCTGCTTGGATCATATCCCTTCCCTTCTCAGAATCCTGCAGTGACTCCCAACTGCCTCTCACTCAATTTAAATCTTCTTTCTGTGGGCCTCGAATCCCTCCATAATTACATCCCACCTTCCTACATCCTCACTCCTACACACATCATGCCTCACTCAGGGCACACATAGCCAGTAGGCAATGCCACAAAGGTTCCTGCCAGGGTGGGGCCACAGGTGCTAGAAAGCCCCATCAACAGAGCCTTTCCTTCACCTCCTTTAAAAATGCAAATGTTACCTGAGAGGTGAAGACAGTAGACAATTAATTGGCTATTAACATTTTGGCCAGGCAGGAATTCTGTCATCAGAAGTGACAGAGTAGGGAAGGAAGCCCTGCCTAAATGGTCTAAGGAGGTGGTAGAGGGGACCCAGAGGCGCCTGGAGGAACCTATGGAGGGATGCAGGGAAGGGGATCTGACAAGGAAGCCATCTCCATCAAGACTACCAAGAGCTACAGTCTGACTCCGGGTTTCTACTTGAAACCAGTCAAGCCCACTAGATCCCCCTCCTGAAAATCTTACTTTCCCCTCCACATGCATATTATGAATAATTCACCTCAGGGGTACCTTCATGCCAAACAGTTGAGGCTGAATTGCTTCTCTACACATTACCAAAAAAAAAAAAAGAAAAAGCCACAAAATTGGGTTGAAGTCAGTGTGTCCACTAGAACAGGACCAAGTCTTATTGAGGCCCCCCCGGGTAGAGTTGAGGGCATTTTGATCAGTGAAAACAGCAAAGGCTTCCTGGGAAGCCTCTCAGCTCCCAGGAAGCGGAAACTGGATTCCCTGGCTTCTCTGGCAGTGAGCCTGACAAGCAGAGAAGGGGATGGGTGAAGGCTCAGGTGTGTAAATTGCCACACCACCCGGTCCCTCCAGGGGTGCCTTTTACCCCAGCCTTCCAGCGAGGAAAACTCAATTAGAGCTTCTCTCTGAGTCAGTAGAGTGTCCCCGACCTTCCGCCTGGAGAAGTGCGCCCCCAAGGGAGCCTTGGTCTTACAACGATTTCTCCAATGGACAGGAGTCCTGAGACTGCCCCGCCTTCCACAAGAGCTGCAGGATTTGAGACCACCCCCAGGGCTCTGCAGCCCGACAATGATGCCAAAGGGAGGGGGTATGTCTGGCAGAATTCAGCGTACACAATGGTCAAGACCCCTTTGGTAGCAGCTGCAAGGGTGTGGTTGCCAACCTGCTTCTGGAGGAAGATGTCAAGCATTTGCCCCCGCTGTGGGTTCAGTGTGTGGGGGAAGGGTAATAAGGGAGGCCCAGAAACTGGGGTGTGGAGAGGAACGACTACAAGAGTTGGAGATGCTTTTTTGCCAAAATGGAGTTCCTAAGGTCCCTGGTGGATGTGCCCCCCATAGCTTAGGTTGTGGCTGTTTTTTTGCGTGGTGGGGCAGCCGGTACTGGTTCTGCAGTAATATGCAATTGTCATGTAGTTCTCAGGGACATTCTGAGAAAACACATACATTTATATACACACTCTCTAAGCTCCGAAGCACCAGGCTGGGGAGTAGAAGAGAGAGAGAGAGAGAGAGTGTGTGTGTGTGTGTGTGTGTGTGTGTGTGCATGTTTTAGCTACGCTGGGGTGAGTGTAGCTGTATGTGTTTGGGCAACTGCTTTATTAGTATCCTAGAGGAAGAGGGCAGGCGTGCGTGTCTGTGCGTGTGTGTGTGTATGTGTGTGTGTCGTATTTGGATGGAGGTGACTATGTAGTTCAGCGCCGGGTATATGGTGTGGCTTTGTGAGTGTATGTGTGTTCGTGTCCGCGTGTGAACATGGCCCCAGGAACCACGCCATGCTTTAGACAGCTGTTTTTGGCAGCCCTGGGACTAGGCGTCTCCGGACACACTGGCTGAACAGCCACCTCCCAGCAGTCAGGCCCCGCGTCTCCTCAGCTCTAACAGTGCCCACGGCCCCCCGCGCGCACACAAAAGCTCCATAATAAAGGCGCTGCACTCCCCTGCACTCGCCTGCACTCGCATTCTCATCCTGCAATCCCAGCGGCCAAGGCTAGCCCGCCAAGCCAGAGACTCAATGGGGCACAGGCATGCACCCAGCTAATGCCTTCCCCTGCCCAAACTCCGGGCTGCCCGACGCTAGGCATCCCCTGCCTTTGCTCCGGTTCCCGGGGGCGCCCAGGCGCCGCCGGTGGGCCCCGAATAGTCTTGGGCTGCACGCTCTCGCGGAGACCCACCCCTAGCGGGGCAGAGACGGCGGGCGCGCCTCCCTCCCCCCCCTCAGAGCGCGCTTCTTACCTTTTTCCTACACCTCCCTTTCCTCCTCTTCGGCTGTGCGGCTGCAGAGGCGCCGGCGGGACTAGCACGCTGGTGTCCGTGAGCTGAGCACTGGCGTGTAGCTCAGTGGCGCGGGGAGGCGAGGTGGGTAGAGGTTGGCCTGGCAGCAGTAGCCACCCTGAAACGCAAGGAGCTGGCGCGCAGGAGGCAGGCTGCGGACAGGAGGGCAGCGGGGCGCGGGGACTCCTTGGGCGGGCTCCATGGCTTCGCTGCGGGCGGCACCATCGCCGCAGCTTGCCTGTCACTCTCTTGCTCCAGTAGTGCAGCAGGAGGCGAGGTGACGGAAGGCGGAGAAGCAGCTGGACGGCCAAGGAGAGGAGGGGAGAAGGGGCGGAGAGAGGGGGAAGGGTGGGGGGAGAAAGAGAGGAGTGCAGAATGAGGGGCCAATCTGGAGCCTCCCGACCGTCGAGTGCAGGTGTCGGTTTCCCCGAGTAGGAACGCTACTTAAAGGCACAGCTCCTGGCTCGGGGCGCAGCTAAAAATAAGCACAAAATTAACAATTAGGGAAAGAATTTCCCAATACACAACCCAGCCACCCAGCCCAGCACTGCCTCACTTCTTGAACCTGACAGTTCTGGATGGGCTCCGTTGGGAACTACCAGCAGCTACGGGGGCAAACCAATTTCCAAAGTGAACTAGGCAAGGGCGGGGTCACTGAATTGCGGAGAAGTGGCATTTGTGACGCTCGTCCTGGGGCTCCATTCCCTGGCTCCTGACCTTGCCTCCCTGAGCTCCTCTTGATCCCTTCTGCTGGGGTTGCCCACCCTGCTGCTCCTCTTCTGGTCACCACCGCCAACATTCACACTCACCTTGAATTTTGGCTTCGGCTCAGGCTTCTGCTCACCACAGCGCTTTTCGGCCAGCCCTGGAGTGCGGGCTGTTTCGAGCCCAGGCCCAGGCAGGGAGAGAGCCAACCTCAAGAAGGGAGCGATCTGCGAGCGGGCGAAGGTTCGCTTAGAGCATTCAGTTGGTTTGGTGATAAGGGAAGGAGGTTAAAGTGTGTGTGTGTGTGTGTGTGTGTGTGTGTGTGTGTGTGTGTGTTTTCACCAGCAGAGGGAGGGAGGGTGTGTGCGCGCGCGCACACACACACACACACACACACACATGCACATCCCAAAAGAGAGCAGCTAAGCACACAGCACAGTACCTGATGAATGATCGCAGGGCATTTTATTAGGAGACATGCTATGAATACTAAACATGTGGCAGCCTAACATGTGGCAGCCTAAATTCAAGAAAGGCTCTTCGTGTCCTAGCTGGCTCAAGACCCCTTTGGAGGAGTTTAGGGACCAAGAAAAAAGGTCTTTCTCCTTCTCTCCAAAGGGTGGCCTCAGTGGGGACCCAGAGAAACTGGGAAGCTGAACAAATGGCTCTAGAAGGGCAAAATTGGGGCCAGGAAAGAAAAAAGCAGAAGGAAGGGGAGGAATCGAAGAACCTGTGGTTATACCAAATGCATGGTGAATTTTCCAGTGTCAAAGGAACCTCAGAGAGATAGCTAACATTGGTACATTTGGCTTCAGCAGTTCCAAGGTAAAAGGTGAGCCCTCATCATTTTCCCTTTGTGCCTGGACTCTGGAAGAGAAGCTGTTGACCCATTTGGAATCTTTTCCTAACCTCCAGTTCTATTTAAACATCTATTTAAACCCTCTCCTAGAGGGTTACTGAAGGGCAATGGCGGACAAGAGGATGGGCTTGTATACTGCATGGAATATCCAAAATACAGAGCTCTGGGTGCAGGGCTCTTTGGCTCCTGACAGTTGGGATAAGCACTACAGTAGTTGACTAGCACATTTAGCCCTCTGTCCATTGATCACATTCTTTGCTTCTTTCCTGGTATTACCTAATGTGAAGAAAAGGATCAAAATTCTCTGCACCTGGATGGGTGTAGCCTAGGTGGGAAAACAAGCTGATGGAATCATTTTAAGTGAACAGTGAATGCAAGTAAAGACATGCAGGAAGAGAAACACAGCATTTATGGCAAATGCCCAAGCAGACCTGAACATAAGAAGATACTCTGAGGAGCAAAACACACACACACAGGGACATACATGGAGTCACACATGGGGCTGCAGATACCCTGAGCTAGTACAAAGAAGGAGGGGGAGGAGAAGGAAAAGAAGAAGGAGAAGAGGAAGAAGAGTCTAGTTAGAGAAGTGACTTAGACTTGATTCCTAAACCTACCAAAAGAAAGAGGTAAAGTGAAACTGGGATACTCTTATCTCCAGGGATTAGAGAGGGAGCTGGAAACCAGCTATCCAGTGTGAATAATGCTATTTGCATCCGTATAGTCTGTGGCTGGTTTCCCTGGGGGTGGTGTCTCTGGTGGGAAGATCCCCTTCAGGGTCCCCTGATCCTTACCCGTTTTGTTCCTTATTAATATTAATAACGGTGATGCCAACAAGTTAGTTTGTGTAAGTTCTTACAATAAAAAGTTCTTATCAATGGATTAGTAACTAGAACAAATACATTTTATGATTCTGATTGGCCATCTTCCACTGCTTGCATGGCTAACTGGAAGTATATGCCTGGATTCCAGTCCATCTTCTGTGCAGTAAACAAAAGCAAAGAAGGGGTAGTGAAACGGGGAGAGTATTGAAAAGGACTGTGTTACTGGACAAATACATGTGTGAAGGCTCCTACGTGAAACTAAACAGTGAGGTACTGTTTAGTTTAGGATAGTGATTAAGTGCATAGCTTTTGGAATCTGCTTCTTATTAGAGGTGTGGCCTAAGAAAGGTCACTTAACCTCTCTGAGACTTAACTGTGGGATTATGATGATGGCCGAACCTATCTCCTAGAGTTATTGAAAGCATTAAATGAGATAATAGATGTAAAGTCTCCCAGTAATTCAAAGGAAGCTGTCATTCATTTTCAAGACAAATCTGCATTTTAGTCAACTATTGAAATGCTTCTGATTTTGTTCTTATTCTGCTCAATTTGAATCTGAAGTGACAGACTGATTGCATTGTTTCATTCTCTTGGTCAAAGTGAGTTATCAAGGTTGCATGCACATGCTGATTTCATTTACAAGGGGAGTACTCACCCCATCATTAGAGAATCACATAAGTAGCATTTTTTATTTTTGTTTTTTGTCTAACAAGCTACTCACTCCCTATGCTCAACAGATTTGAGGGAGGAAGGAGAGCAGGAGGCAGGGTATAGAGCAGGTTCTTCAACATTCTTAATTCTGTGACAAAATGCAGTAAAATTAACAGCTGTGTATAAAACTGGGACCCAGATCCCACTGCACTAAAATTTAGTGAGGAAGATCTCCTCCAGGTAAGAGTTCAGTCTCTTCTAATCTCATGACAATTGGATGACAAATGACAATCTTTCAGCCAGAAGTCTATTTCCTATTGAAATCAATACATTGAGACAAAGCTAGTAAGTGGCACTGTTTTTCTCCTCTAATACTGAGAGTGGAGAGAAGCAGCCCAGCCTAATGCCACCCTGGACTATAATCATCACTTAACCATTCACCACTGAGAATCCAGGGATAAGTGGACAGAGAGTAACTTGGCCTCCAGTATTAATAGTTATACTGACTACCATTAATTGACCCATCACTCACTGGTAGCTAGGTGCTCTATAGACACTCCTAGGAAAAGAAGATACAATTAGTTCCACTACCTTGGTAGGACCTCTAGCCAGCCCTGAGAGCTTTACATGCATTAACTCATCTCATGATCACTACAACCCTCTTATGTAGGGAACATCATCATTCTTACTTTATAGAGGAGCAAGCCAAGACTAACATTGCAGTAGGTAGTGGAAGCTGCATTCTAACTATGTAATGACAATTAGTAGTAATACCTACGATTGCTAACTTTAATTGAGCACTTGCCACAGCCCAGGCACTGTGCTAGCACCTTGCATGCATTATCATATTTAATCTTCACAATAAACTGGAGAGGGTAGGTACTGTTATTATGATTATTTTATTTTATTTTTTAAACATTTTATTTATTTATCTTTAGATGGGAAGGAGAGAGGGAGAGAAACATCAATGTATGTTTGCCTCTAGTGCATCCCCTGCAGGGAACTGGCCTGCAGGGAATCCACCTGCAACCCAGGCTTGTGCCCTGACTGGGAATCGAACCGCGATCCTCTGGTTCACAGGCCCGTGCTCAATCCACTGAGCTACACCAGCCAGGGCTGATTATTTTAAAATAAAATAAAGGTTCAGAGGAAAATGAAGGCTTAAGTCATCTCTATAAGGTAGCACAGCTAGTAGGGTCTAATCCGGGAGTTGAACCCATGCCAATTTGACTACAATAGTTATAGTGTATCCAAAAAGGCTGTGCTGAGATTATACAGTGGAGATAGGCTGCTAGCTCCTTCTAGAGACAATACTAAACAGCCTGCCTCTGCTGTCGCAACACAGCCACACATTAGCACCTAGAAAAAGGTGAATAAGTGAAGAGCAGGGTGTCATGTATGGCCTTTGTATGAAGTACATCTGCCTAAGCCAGCAGGAGGACCCCCTGGCATGATAGAAGGAGAGATGACATAATCAGAAAGATTAAGAAGGAAAGCCTCTTTATAATTTTTCAGCCCCCAGCCCTTTATTCTTTATTTTGCCTTTTCTGCAAGGCACTCACCCATCCTAAAGCATCTGGTGCCAAACAGGGCCATTGTGTTTGAGACAGAGTGGGTGGAGAAAAAGGGAGAGGGACACTCCTGATCTACTGGGGAAATTGGGAGCTACCAGGAAACCTGAGTGGCAGAGAATACATCAGAGAAAAAATGAGGGAAAAAGCAATTTCAAAAGATTTGTCACTAATAGGAAGGGGCATAAAAGTTTGGGCAATTATTCTGAGGGCTTTTTCCTTCCTTCCTTCCTTCCTTCCTTCCTTCCTTCCTTCCTTCCTTCCTTCCTTCCTTCCTTCCTTCCTTCCTTCCTTCCTTCCTTCCTTCCTTCCTTCCTTTCTTTTGTTGTTGTTTAAGTACAGTCATCTCCATTTTTCCCCCACTGCTCCCTCCCACCCTAGCTATCTCTACCTCATAACCTCCCACACCCTTTGGCTTTGTCTATCTATCCTTTATACATGTTCCTTGATGACCCTTTGCCATTTTCCTGCCTGTTATCCCCTCAGACCTCCTCTCTGGTTACTGTCAATTTGTTCTTTATTTCAAAGTCTCTGTTTATATTTTGCTTGCTTGTTTGTTTTGTTGCTTGTTGATTAGGTTCCACTTATAGGTAAGATCATATGGTATTTGTTTTGCATCACCTGAATTACTTCACCTAGCATAATGCTCTCCAGTTCCATCCATGCTGTCACAAAGGGTAGGAGCTTCTTCTTTCTTTCTATTATATAGTATTTCATTGTGTAAATGTACCACAGTTTTTGATATACTCATTTACTGATGGGCACTTAGGCTGTTTCCAGCAATTGACTATTGTAAATTGTGCTGCTATGAACATTGGGGTTCATAGGTTCTTTTGAATTGGTGTTTCAGTGTTCTTAGGGTATAATTCCAGCAGTGGAAATCCTGGGATGAAAAGGCAGTTCTATTTTTAGTTTTCTGGGGAAGTTCCATACTGATTTTCACAGTGGCTGCAATAGTCTGCTTTCCCAAAACAGTGTCATAGGGTTCTATTTTCTCCACAACCTCATCAGCACTTGTTGTTTGTTGATTATTTATGTTGGCCATTCTGATTGGTGTTAAGGGGTATCTCACTGTGGTTTTAATTTGCATCTCTCTGGTGGCTAGTGATGCTGAGCATTCTTAGATATGTCTATGGGCCTTCTGTTTGTCCTCCTTGGAGAAGTGTCTGTTCAGGTTCTTTGCCCATTTTATAACTGGGTTGTTTGTCTGCCTGGAGTGGATTCATGTGAGTTCTTTATATATTTTGGACATCAAACCTTTGACCAAGGTATCATTGGTAAATATGTTTTCCCATACAGTTGATTCCCTTTTCATTTTGCTGATTTTGATGAAGTCCCATTTGTTTATTCTTTCCTTTATGTCCCTTGATCTAGGAGACATATCATTGAAAATATTGCTGTGTGAATATCTGATATTTTCCTTCTTATGTTCTCCTCTAGGACTTTTATGATGTCACAACTTATATTTAGGTCTTTTGTCCATCTTGAGTTTATTTTTGTGTAAGGTGTAATTTGGTAGTTGAGTTTCATTTTTTTTTTTGTATGTAGATGTCCAGATCTCCCAACACCATTTGTTGAAGAGGCTATTTTTACTACATTTTATGCTTCTGTCCCCTTTGTCAAATATTAATTGACCATAGAGACATGAGTTTATTTCTGGGCTCTCTATTCTTTTCCATTGATCTATGTGTCTGTTCTTATGCTAGTATCAGGCTGTTTGATTACTGTACCTTGAAATATAGTTTGATGTTAGGTATTGTGATTCCTCCTACTTTATTCTTCTTTCTCAAACTTACTGCAGCTACTCAGGGTCATTTATAATTCCATATAAATTGTTGAAATATATGTTCTATATCTGTGAAGTATGTTATTGGTATTTTAATAGGGATTGCATTGAATCTATAAATTGCTTTGGGTAATATAGACATTTTGATTATGTTAAATCTTCCAACACATGAAAACAGTGTATGCTTCCATTTATTTGTATCTTCCTTAATTTCTTTCCTCAGTGTTGTGTAGTTTTCTGAGTACAGGTGTTTTACCCCCTCAGTTAGGTTTACTCCTAGGTACTTTATTTTTCTTGTTGCTATATCAAATGGTATTTTTTCTTTATTTTTTGTTTCTGATATTTCATTGTTGGTGTACAAAACTGCTTTTCATTCCTGAATATTGACTTTGTACGCTGTTGTTTTGTTAAATTCACTTATTAGGTTGAGCAGTTTTTTGGTGGTGTCTACAGGATGTTCTATGTACACTATCATGTCATTTGCAAACAATGACAGTTTTATTTCCTACTTTCCAATTTGGATGCTTTTCTTTTTCTTGTCTGATCGCTGTGGCTAGGACTTCAAATATATTTTGAATAGAAGTGGTGAAAGTGGTATCCTTGTCTTGTTCCTGATTTTAGGGAGAAAGATTTTAATTTCTGCCCATTGAGTATGATGTTGGCTATAGGTTTCTCATATATGGCCTTTATGTTCCCTCTACTCCCACTTTGCTGAGTGTTTTTTTAACATACATGAGTGCTGTACCTTATCAAATGCTTTTTCCCCATCTATCTATATGATCATGTGATTCTTGTCTTTCATTTTCTTTTTGTGATATATTACATGTATTGATTTCTGAATATTGTACCATCCTTGCATACCTGGAATGAATCCCACTTGATCATGGTGTATGATATTTTTAATGTATTGTTGGATGTGGTTTGCCAATATTTTGTTGAGGATTTTAGCGTGGAAATTCATCAGTGATATTGGCCTGTAGTTTTCTTTCTTTGTTGTGTCTTTGTCTGGTTTTGTGATTAGGGTGATGCTGGCTTCATAAAAAGAGTTTGGGAGTCTTCCCTCTTCTTGGATTTTTTGGAATAGTCTGAGAAGGATAGGGGTTAATGCTTTGTAAAATTCTCCTGTGAAACCATTTGGTCCAGGGCTCTTGTGTGCCAGGAGTTATTTTTATTACTGCTTCAGTTTGTCAGCTCTTATTGGTCGGTTCAAACTTTCTGCTTCTTCATTCAGTTTTGGGAGATTATATTGTTTTAAAAATTTGTCCATTTTACCAAGATTCTCAAATTTCTTGGCATATAGTTGTTTGTAGTCATTTCTTATAATCCTTTGTATTTCTGTGGTATTTTCCTCTCCTCTTTCATTTCTTTTTTTTTAAGGTTTTTTATTTATTTATCTTTAGAGGGGAAGGGAATGAGAGAGGGAGAGAAACATCAATGTATGGTTGCCTTTCGTGCATCCCCTGCTGGGAAGTGGCCTGCAGGGAACCGGCCTGCAACCCCAGCATGTGCCCTGACTGGGAATCGAACCGTGATTGTCTGGTTTGCAGGCCCGTGCTCAATCCACTGAGCTACACCAGCCAGGGCTTCCTCTTTCATTTCTGATTTTGTTTATTTGGGTCCTCCCTCATTTTATTCTTGATGAGTCTGCTTAAAGTTGTTTTTTTTTTAATCTTTTCAAAGACACAGCTCCTGGATTTATTGATCTTTTGTATTGTTCTTTTATTTTCTATGTTATTTAATTCTGCTCTGATCTTGGTTATTTCCTTCCTTCTACTCTTTCTGGGCTTTGTAGATGTAGAGTGAGGTTGTTTATTTGAAATGTTTCTATCTTTTTTAGGTAGGGCTTTATTCCTATGAACTTCCCTCTCAGGACTGCCTTTACTGTGTCCCATAAGTTTTGGACTATTGTGAGTTTATTTTAATTTGTTTCCAGAAACTTTTTGATTTTATCCTTGATCTCATTATTAACTCTATTAACTCATTCATTGTTTAACAGCATTCAATTCAGTTTACACAAATTTGAGTGTTTTTTAGTTTTTTTCTTCAGGTTGGTTTCTAGTTTCAGTCCCTTGTGGTCAAAGAAAATGCTTGATATGATTTCAATTTCCTTGAATATGTTGAGGCTTGTTTGGTATTCTATCATGTAGTCTATCTTTGAAAGTATTCCATGTGCATTTGAAAAGAATGTGTATTTTGCTTCTTTGGGATGTACATTTCTATATCTATTAGTTAAGTGCCTTTGATCTAGGGCATTGTTCTATGTTGCAATATCCTTGATGTTTTGTTTGGAAGATTTGTCCATTGTTGACAGTGGGGTGTTAAAATTGCCTGATATAAGTGAGTTGCTCTCATATATCTTTCTTGAAGTCCTCTAATATTTTCCTTATATATTTGGGTGCTCCTGTTTGGTGCATATATGTTTATAATGTTTATATTTTCTTGATGGAGTCTTCCATTGAATATTACAAAGTGTCCTTCTGTGTCTTCTTTTATGTCCTTTGTTTTGAAGTCTATATTGTCTAATATAAGTATTGCTACCCTGGCTTTTTTCCTGTCCATTTGGTTGGAATATTTTTTCTAACCCTTCACTTTCAGTCTATGCAGAGCTTTTATTATGAGGCGGGTCTTTTGTTGCAGCATATGTGCAGGTTATGGTTTCTTATCCATTCAGTTATTCTATGTCTTTTGAATAGAACATTGAATCCATTTGCATTTAAGTTTATTATTGATAGTTACTTATTCATTGCCATTTTATTCCCTTTGTACCTATGTCCTACTCTCTCTCACTCTATTTCTTCCTTTTTTTAAAGCAGTTCTTTTACCATATCTTTCAGTGCTGGTTTGGCGGAGGTGCAGTCTTTGAGCCTTCTTTTGTCTGAGAAACTCCTTATTTTGCCTTCCATTTTATTTATTTATTTTTTAAGATTTTATTTATTTATCTTTAGAGGGGAAGGGAAGAAGAGAGAGAGAGAAATATCAATATGGTTGCCTCTCATGAGTCCACTGCGGGAACTGGCCTGCAACCCAGGCATGTGCCCTGGCTGGAAATCAAACCATGATCATGTGGTTTGCAGGCCTGCACTCAATCCACTGAGCTATGCCAGCCAGGCTGCCTTCCATTTTAAATGAGAGTCTTACTGGATAGAATAGTCTTGATTGCAGGCCTTTGCTTTTCATTACTTGGAAAATTTTTACCATTCTCTTCTGGCTTGTTGTGTCCATTGAGAAGTCAGCTGCTATCCTTATCAGGGCTTCCTTGTATGGTACATTCTGTTTCTCCCTTTTGCTCTTAAGATTCTGTCTTGCATTTTTGCCATTTTAATTATCATGTGCGTTAAAGTGTGTCTCTTTGGGTTCCTCTTGATTGGGACTCTCTGTGCTTCTTGAATTTGTGTGACTTTTTCTCTCATCATATTAGGGAAGTTTTTCATCATTACTTTGTCAAACAGATTTTCTATCTGTTGCTCCTTTTCTTCTCCTTCTTGTATCTCTATTATATAGATATTTTTGTGTTTCATTTTGTCCTGCATTTCCATTACCCCTGCTTTGTTCTTTTTTCTCTTTTTTCCTTTTCTTACTGTTTCTGAGAGTTTTTCCTACCTTGTCCTTCAGCTTGCTGATTCGATTATCTGCTTTATTTAGCCTGTTTTTTATTTCCTCTACTGAATTCTTCAATTCAGACATTGTATTTTCATTGCCTCTTGGCCCTTGTTGATAGTTTCTCTCTTCTTTTTCATGCTTGTGAAAATCACAGTAAGTTCCTTGTAGCTTCCCTGTAGTTTTTGGTAATTTTCACTGAGTTCATTGAGCTTCCTTATAAGTATTGTTTTGAATTAAAGATCTAATAGTTGACTTGCCTCTATTTCATTCAGCATTCTTTCTGAAGATTCCGCCTTTCCTTTCATTTGGGGATTGTTTGTCTTCCCATTATTTGGGAGACTCTTTTGGTTTGCTTGTGCTTCTTAAATTGATCTGTTTTGACTCCCTAAGTTTATGGTGTGAACTTGTATGGTAAGACTGTTGAGATTCAGTGGTGCAGTCTCCTTGGTCTTCTGAATTTGATGCTCTTGGGATGCCCTTTATTTCATTTATGTTGCTTCTCTGGTTGCAATTCAGTTTTGGCTGTTGTTGGGTCTTTCTTTGGTGGGTCTTTCCCTCAAGCTGGTTGACTGCGGGTCACTGTACTCACCACATCTTGAATACTGTTGTGTAAGTGCTGCCAAAACAAAATCACAAAGCCCAGGGAACAAACTCACCTCTGCAAAAGTTTCAACCCTGCCCTCCACAATCCCAGTAATAACAGCAAATAAACCAGTATTATATGAAAGGAGAAAAATAAACTATAGTATAAAATCTAGTGACTTAATATGCACAAAGTTGATGGGTAAGAAATGAATGTTAAATAGCTGTGCAGGAAAGAAAATATTGCTAACCATGGAGAATACCACAGTGGATTTTGTCTCTGTAGCCTCTAGTATTTTCCACTATTTTTTATTTCTGGATCCACCTCTGGTGATTCAGATTTTGATCCTCTTTGACCTTAGGCAGCCTTATCTGATGCTACTAGGGATCTGCTGTCTGTTGCTGAATCCTTCAGTTGTTAATCTAGTCACTCTTCACTCAGCAGTCAGGCTGAAGAACCATAGGGTATGACAGAATCCCTCCTGGTGTTGGGCTTATTGTTTTCCCTCAAACTGCTTCTGCTCAGAGGGGAGTGGTCTGCCTGAGCAATATGGCTGCTGGCATAGGGGGGATGAGTCAACACTGGGATCCTGGCATCCACTCTCTCAGTTTTTTCCCCAAATCTTCCATCTCCAGTCTCTCCTCAGACATCTGTAGCCCACTGTGGCTCCACCTTTGCCGGAGATGGGTAAGTGACTGCAAATGAAAATTTGTGCATTGGCTCTTTAAACTGCTCTTTGCACCTGCAGCTGTCCATCTCTAGCAGAGAGTAGCCCTGCCACTTTTTCTCCACCAGTTGTTATCTCTGTACTTTTTGGGTTCTGGTGCTCTAGACTGGAGATCCCAGATTAAGGTTTAGACCCCACACTTCTCAAGGGGATCCAACCAGTTGCTTAATTATACCTCTGGCACTGCTGCCTATGGGTGCCCAGCCAGCCTTCTTGAGTGTCCACCAGACTCCTGACCAGTCAGTGCTGAAGCTGATTTGTCTGTCTGTCTGAGGTTATAAGATTTCTCTCTCATCATTGTTCAGTTGTTTGTTCCAAGTGATTTCTCAATTTAGTTGTAATTCCAGATTTGTCCTGGGAGGAGGTTAGTGTGGCTTCTATTCACTCCTCTGCCATCTTGCCTCCTAGCGGGCTTTTTAGTAGCCCTTTGTGTGCTAGCTGAGCCTTGGCCTTGGAGACACTGTAGGGAGCTACTCTGGGCTCCCCTAGCAGTGCAATGCCAGACAACCCTTTCCTAAGCCTCAGCTGGCTGGTGCCCTCTCCCCTCAAACCCCACCTAGCTGATAATCAGGCCATACTGCTTGCTAGTTTCATGGGTCTCAGCTAGTTTCCCTGTCTATTTGCGCAACCCATCCCCCACAACTTGCTGGAGAAGTATCCATTCATGGGAATGGGAGATCCCCAGACCAGAGCTGGGGGTCATTCTACAGTGGTACCTTGTTACCAGGGCAGGTCACTCAGTTCTTGGCTCCTCTCTGGATTTTGGGTTCAGAGCAATACTATTTGCATCAACAAAGCCTAGGCCTCTTTGGTGTTGCTGCTTCCTTAGCCTTCCAGGCTTCTGCTAATCTCACTTACCTAATACATATTGGTTTAACAAGATTTGTTTTTGGCATTCCACACACATAGACATCCCCTCATTGAGCCCCTTTCTTCCTAGATCTTCTTTAAGTGCTCATCCCTTGACAGTCTCTCAGGCTTTAGGTGTTTCCTGAATGCAATCTCTGCCCCCCATCAAAATGTATCACTTCCTTGTCCTAGTTCTAGTTAATCCCATAAACTAATCTACACATAGATAAACACAGATGGTAATTGGCAGGGTCTCTCAACCTTTAAACACACACACATACACACACACACACACAAGCATATGCTTAAGATATCTGTAAAAATAAAATAATATGAGATTTGAAGTGAGGAGCAAAGTGGACAAAAGTGTCAAATTTCTTCAAAGTTACACATTCTCTTTTAAAACCATATGTGAATTTTCTCATTCTATTCCATAGTACACTGGTGTTTAATTTCCCATGTAAGCATTGCATAGCTTTAAATTTCTTGTATAATTGGAAGTTCCAAAAAGAAACCCCACATTTATCCCTTGACTCTGTGTACTTCATAGGATATATAGACACCCCCATTTGAGAGGTACTCATTATCAACTCATTATCCAAGAACCTGCTTGCTTTTGACTCACTTTCTATACTGAAGACAGTGGTGAGCAGAGAGAATAACTAGAATAATTCTGAGTGTTGAGGTGCTGCAGTGTATGTGGGGTGTCTTGTTGGGATGGATTACCCTCTCAGGGCTAGCAACAGGACCAGCTGCACCCCTAGGTTCCAGAGGACACCAGCAGCCTACTTGGTGTGATGCAGGCCTTCCTCTTATTCAAATTCACCCACCCACCCCCAGCTGCATGTGCTAGAAATTCTTCTTTGGGTTAAGTCTCAGTTTCCAGAAGGTCTTGGTAAATTGCACATGTTATCTGGAATGGACAGCATATTAAGTCATTAATGCCCATTAATACACTTGCCAGAATAAATCTATCAGATTGCCTGTCACCTCTCATAGAGCAGAGCTGTGAGGGGATGAGGCAGTGACCAGAGGCTTTTCCTTGGGTATGGCAGATTGGGATAGAGGAACTCTAAGTGCTGTGTTTCCTCAGCTGTGGGCCTTGACCCTGCTTTATCAGAATCACCTGTGAAAAGGCTGATTTCTGGGCCTCACCCCAGACCTTAGGATTCAATTTAACAAGCCCCCTAGGTCAAGCCTGCATCAAAGCACAGCTAAAGCTAGCCTGAGGAAAGGGATGCTGCCGTGGAGGGCTTGGAGACCAGGGCCTAATGACAGACCACCGAGGGTAGGGAATAAGACCTCCCCATCAGCTTTGCATTGCCCAGTCCCTACTCTGGTGCTTCCTTTTTTAAAATCCTCTTCCTTTTTAAACCGAGAGAGAGAGAGAGAGAGAGAGAGAGAGAGAGAGAGACAGACAGATAGAGACAGAGACAGCTTCTGCAGTGCTGCCTCCTCCTCACCCACCTTCCTGATGCAGAGGGAGCCCTGTGGAGAGAGGACCAATGGCTCAAAAAGATCTTGGAGTGGAAGCTGAATTGACAGACTCTGGGGAGTGGCCTACCACTTCCCTATATACCTTCCTTTTCTCCTCACTGCTGGCATCTTAGTCATGTTTGACCTCCTAGAATTAGGAAGCAAAACAGCAGTTTAAACTGATGCTGATTGAGCCTGTCAGATGCCAAGTGCTTGCTGCTGCTGATGCCACCAGTGCAACTATCTCTCATAAGGGATTCTAGGTGTGTGCTTGAGACAGACACTGCTGCCAGGAGCTGGCCGCCTCATCCTCACTCACTTTTGTCTGGTTGGGGATGGGAATAGGGTGAAATTTGGAAAGGAAAAACTGGATGGACAATAGGAAATGTACCTAGGCTGGTGAGCATCCTGGTTTTACCACTCTGTGGTCATGGACACTTTACTTATTCTCACTGTGCCTGAGGTCCCCCTGGATAAAACCCTGAAGGAGAATCTAATGTCTTTCTAATGCTTTCCACAGGGGTACAGACTTACAGAAGGATGCACCTGGAGCTTTTGGAAAGGAAAACACCCCTCAGAGAAAAATATCTCTTGAAAAACTATAGAGAACAAACTGTGTTTAAATTCACCTTCCCCAAGCCCTGGTAGGTCCCTGCTAATCTGATTAATAAATTCTTGTTAATGTTCCAGTGAGTGCTAATTCACCAATAAGTTCCTGCCCGCCCTTCTGCCGGCAACATTTAACATTTTGCCTGGAGCTAAGCTTTCAATGTCTTTCTCTAAAGGACTGATTAATAGCGGGAATGTTTGACACGGAAGCAGGTGGCTGAAGAGTTTGAGGGTTAGGGGCCTTTCCTGGTTCACTGTCAGAAAATTCCTTAGGTATGCACAGTTGACTTTTATTTTATCTTCACAATCACATTATAAGGCATGTAAGACTGCTCTAACCCTCATTTTACAGATGAAGAAATTAAGGCTCAGATTGGCGAAATGATTGTCCAGGGCCACACAGGTAAGAAGCAACATATTCCTTGATAGAGTGTTCCTTGCTCTTTTCCATGTTTACTCCCTGTAGAGCAGAGCACAGGTGTCAGGCATACCAAGCCCAGAGCCATCAGGAAGCTTTTGCCATATACATATACTTTTTCTGTCTGTCACTAATTTCTCTTCTCTTCACTCGTCTTTTATGAATCTAATTTTCTGTTCCTCTGTCTGCCATTCACCAGACAGGGAAGAAAAAATTAGCTTTGCAAGAAAAAGTGGGTGTTGGTTTGTATGTCACACTGAGCTAAAGCAATAATCCCAGAAAGGCCTAACTAAAATAGTCTTACTGCTGGACTGTCAGTAACTTGCTATGTTTGACCTAGAATCAATAGATTATCCTTTCTGTCTGCCAGTCTCATGTTTTCAACTTGTATAAACCTTGCCAGGCTCATGGTGGGCCTGAAGGATGGAGGGGGAAAGAAGAGCTGGTGGGAGAAGGAGATAGTTAATGAATAACAAGAGCTGAAATTCACTTTGCAACCATTCCTAAATAATGCATCAATATTTAATGGCATTTTTTTTTTGCCTCCAAAGCCATAGCTCAGAAATGGGAGGTATTTGTTAAGGTACTACAAGCAGTTCCCTGGTAATCTAAGAAGCTTCCTATTTAGCAGAAAGGTCTAATTATAGCTTCTTCTTTTCCTTATCTTCTTTTCTTCTTCATTAAGACCAAAGGACATTTGCTCAGGAAATCAGATCTTGGTTTCAGAAGATTTCATCTGCTCCCACAAATTGAATTTCCCACTTGAAGTCAAATCCTCTGTTTATAACAGAGATACCATCTGCCCAGAATTCTGTCCTTGGTATAAGCCTAAGCTTGCTGAGATATGCTTTGAATAGTGACCAGCTCCATGGGCTTGGTGGGCCTGAGGGAACTAAGACTATGGTATCAGGGTGTAGATCACAGACTACTTCTTTTAGAAAGATGCTTGGGCTTTGTCAGTGAGGTCTGGCCCCTGTCAGTGCTTAAACAAAATTTCAGTAGCTGCAGCTGTAGGTGGTTTCTTAACGGTTTGGTCTTAGTTTGATCTCCCTATCCCCACCTCTAGTCCATGGGGCTTAGACCTGTTTTGCCAAACCATGGATGGCACCATTGACACTCTGTTGCTCAAACACCTTCAGTGGTGGCCTTCTAACTGTTCTATAAAATCTAAATTCCTCTGCTAACATCCATCTCACACTAGTCTGTTCTGAGAACCTCTAACACCACCAGGTATGGCTTATCACTCTTCCTTGTCCCTATCTTGCCTCCTGCCTTTTGGTCTTGCAGTTTCCCTGGGCCTATGTTGCTTGCCTTTCTCTATGCCTAGCCACATTGTGTCCCTCCCCCTAGGCACCACCCTCCTAAAAATGCTGAGCACTCCTCAATGCACCAGTCTTTTGGCACATATTAGAGAATGACTGCCTTGTTGCAGCTCTTGTATTCTTGGCTTGAACTGTAATCTGTCCTTTTGTGGGCGTGGTCTGGTCTACCCTATCTTTGTGAGCATTAGCCAAGCCTTATGCTCCTTTTGCTCTCCCAGAATGCCTGGCTGGTGCCAGGCTACAGAGGCAGCTGGGCCCAGGCTTCCTGCCTCTTGCTCCTATAGCTCCCTGCAGCTCTGCAGTCTCTGGTGGCTGCTTTGTTTTCAGCCTCCAGAGCTTTCCCCACCTCATCTCCCTCCCCAGTCCTTCACTGAGAGCTCTTAGCACAATTCAGTAGCTTTTTCCTTTTATTAGTCATTTTTATAGTTCTTCCTTGGACCCTCTTCAGTTTCTCTAAAATTAATCAATCCAGAGGTAGCCAAGAAAAAAACTGGGAAGTTGGGGAAGTTTCTCTTTCATACAACCCTCCCTCCTCTGGTTACTCAGTGTCTTTTGTTGAGCCAGACAGCGATCTTTTTCACTTCCTGTTCCATGAGATTAAACTTTACCAAAAAAAGGCATGTAAATGTCTTTTTAAAAAAATCTTGGTTGCCTAGCAAGATGCTCTCAGTTTCCAAACCCTGGGTAACTAGAAGCTGGGACAAAATGGTTGTTCTAAGATAGTAAATGCATTTTCTGGGGCTCAAGGGATGGGGGCACTGGGAATGTGTCACTAGGGAAGAAAGAACCTTTCACCATTCTGGGAGGGATCACTTTTAGTCACCTATCCACTCATAGGCCGTGATGGCTCGTTAAGTTATTCAAGTACAACTATTTCAGCCTGGCCTGAGAAATCTCTTTAAACAAAAGATGCCTGTGGATTAGCTGGGGGAGGGGCCACATCATCGGTTGGTTGGGGAGCAAGAACCTATATTTACTGAGCCTATTTCAGGTGACAGGCATGGTGCAATGCAGCTTTCAACAATCTCATTAAATCGTCATAACAACTTTGCAAGGTAAGTGCTTTTATCTTTGATTGTACATGAGGAAACTGAGGCACAGAGAAGTGAAATAATTTTCCTAAGGTCACTAGCTGGTAAGTGACAGTGTTGGGATTCAAGCCCAAATCTATCTGATACCAAAGCCCATGAACATCACCATTACTTTATTCTGCTCTGACAAATAAGGCTGCCTTTGTTGAGCCAGCATATAAAAAGGGGCCACCATTGACTACATTCTCTATACTCTTCAAGGCATGCTTTCATGCTAACCTGTGACTTGTATTTTCATCATAGTTTTGTTGGTGGTGGTGAGAACAGCACCAGGTGTTAGACCAGTGGTGTCAGACTGGACCTTAGTTCAGCACCTTGGTACTTGAGTTCTGGCTAGGAAAGAATTCAGAACCCAGATTTAAGGTATAAGAGAAAATGTATTTAGAAAGTCACAGAAGCCCTGACCAGGTGGCTCAATTGGTTGCAGTGTTGTCCTGATGTGCCAAGGTTGTAGGTTTGGTTCTAGTCAGGGCAAATATGGGAGTCAACCAATGGGTGCATGGATGAGTGGAGCAACAAATCAAGGTTTCTCTCAAATCTATAAATTAAAAAAGAAATTAGAAATACAGTCACAGAAGTGGAAGAAGTAGGCTTTAGTAAACAAGTTACATGAAAGAAGAGCCTTTGGAGCTTAGGAGAGAGGAAGGTAATGTTCCTGAGGTGCAGGGGAGGGGCAGGATAGAGGCTCTGGTGTGCTCCTGGGAAGGAGAGCAGAACACCTTTGTCCTAAGGGCTTTTAAGGGCAGATTTTTTAGATGAGGCCCCATAGGAGGATCTTGATAGAATATTCATCAGCCTTCCAGGTGCGTCCTTTCAGGGTTGTGATCTTTATTGACTGGTGGCATCAGGGCAAAGGGTCATTAGTCAGTGCAGTGGGTCCACAGGTCACCTGTGGTATCATTTGTCTGGCTTTGCTGCTTTTCTGGGCCTACAGCTGAAACTCAACTGAGGCCTAGATTATCTCTAGGGAAGACAGGTCAGGGGGTCTAAACCATATTGGCCAGCAATATGAAAGGTCATGGGGTCCATACAACATGACCAGCAATATGCTAGGGGAGGAAAGGTCACCCTGGGGGTAAGGTCCTTTTCCCAGTTTTGCCTGTTGCTAGGCAGCCAGCGCTTTCTGCCCTTGTGTACCTTTCTGTCCTTGGCCTACTGTTCTTTCTCTGCTCATGTCTGTCTAATTGCCTACTACAGTTTTAACAACCATTATGTCCCCCATGCCCTGCCCCATATCTCCTTTACTTGTCTAGTACAGAAGATCAGTGGATGATGAGAGTACAGGCTCTACAACCAGACTGACTGGGTTTGAATCCCAGCTCTGTCACTTTCTAGCTGTGTGACTTTGGGTAAATTGCTTAAATTCTCTATGCCTTCATTTCTTCATCTACAAATTAGGGCTAATAAAAATGCTTACCTCACTGAATTGCTAGGAGAATTAAATGAGGTAATGGACATATGGTGAGTAGTACACTGGTATATATATAGTATGATCTTAGCAAATGCTATCTATTATTATTTTCCCCTCTTTTTGCCTTCCTACCTGGTACTTTCAGAGACCTCATGCTGTCCTCAAGCACCTCCTTCCATGACACCCTTTCAGACCTGCTAGTGTACCTGCTAGTGTGTTTCTCTGAACACAAGTCTTCCCACACCAAACCTCATGGTGAGTCTTAGTTAATCCCCTGATTGTTAGTCCTTAAAAAGCAATCTTATTTTCATCAAAATTGAAAACTTTTGTGCACCAAAGGACACTATTAACATAGTAAAAAGGCAACCCGTGTAATGGGAGAAAATATTTGTAAATCATTTTAAGAGATTAATATCCAAAATATATAAAGAACTATAACAACAAAAAATAAATAATGCAGTTAAATATACAAAGAACTCGAATAGACATTTCACCAGAGAACATATACAAATGGCCAATGAACAGATGAAAAAATGCTCAAGATCACTAGTCATTAAAAATGCAAATCAAAAATGAGTGATACAATGAGTTATCACTTCACTTGCATTATGATGGCTATTACAAACAACAACAAAAAAACAGCAACAGAATATATAAAGTGTTGCCTCAGATGTGGAGAGATTAGAACCCTCATATATACTGCTGCTGGAAAGGTAAAATAGTGCAGCACAACTGCTGTGAAAAATGGTATGTGGTTCCTCAAAAAATATTACACAGACAATTGCCATATCATGCAGCAATTTCATTTCTGGTTATATAACCAAAAGAAGTGAAAGTAGGGCCCTGGCTGGTGTGGCTCAGTGGATTGAGCACTGAACTGTAAACCAAAGGGTTGCTATTTGGATTCTGAGTCAGGGCACATGCCTGGGTTGCAGTCCAGGTCAGGTTCCCAGTAGGGGGCATGTGAGAGGCAACCACACATTTATGTTTCTCTCCCTCTTTCCCTCCCTTCTCCTCTAAAATAAATAAATACCGTCTTTAAAAATATTGAAAGCAGGAACTCAAATAGGTATTTGTACACCCATGTTTATAGGATCAGTTTTCACAGCAGCCCAAAGGTCAAAACACCAAAATGTTCATTGACAGGAATGGATAAACAAAATGTGATATATATAATGACTATTATTCAGGTTTAAATAGCAATGGAATTCTGACATATTCTACAACATGGATGAAGCTTGAAAAAATGCTAACTGAAATAAGTCAGACATAAAAGGACGAATACTGTATGAGTCTACTTATAAGAGGTATGCAGAGTAGTCAAATTTATAGAGACAGAAAGTAGAGAGGTGGTTGCCAGGTATTGGGGTAGAGGAAACAGGGAGCTATTTGCTTAGTACTGAGTTTAAGTTTTAAGAAATCAAAAGAGTTCTGGAAATGATGATGGTTACTGAACAATATGAATGTACTTAATGCCATTGAACTATAAACCTAAAAATTATGAAAATGGTAAATTTTATATTATGTATATTTCAGCACATTTAAAAATAAATTACTTAATTCTGTCATGCTCTTAAGGCACTGAAGATACACTAGTGAAAAGGGCAGACAAGGTTTCTATTCCCACGGATGATACACTCCAGAGAAGAGGTGAGACAAAATCTCTTTAACAACTGAACAAGTAATATAGTTTAGATATTGATAAGTGCTATGTAGAAAATAAAACAGTGATGGAGAAAGTTACTTTATATTTTTAAAGATTTTATTTATTTATTTTTAGAGAGAGGACAAGGGATGGAGAAAGAAAGGAAGAGAAACAACAATGTGAGAGAGAAATACCTATCAGTTGCCTCTTTCCTAGACCCCAATGAAATAGGGACTGAAACCAAAACCCAGGCATCTGCCCTGATTGGGAATCAATAGGAGACATTTTGCTTTGTGGAAAGATGCCCAATGAACTTAGTCACACTAATAAAGGCTGAAGGAAGCTACTTTTTTTTAAAAAATTAATTGTTGTTCAACTACAGTTTTCTGTCTTTCACTCTCATCCAAGCCGACCCCCCAGTGCTCCCCACCTCCCTCCCATTTCCACCCCCCTTAGTTGTTGTCTATGTGTCCTTTATACTAGTTCCTGTAAATCCTTCCCCTTTTTTCCCTGTAATTCCCTCCTCTCTCCCCTCAGGTCACTGTCCACCTGTTCTCTATTTCACTGTCTTTGGTTATATTTTCCTTGCTTGTTTGTTTTGTTGTTTAGCTTCCTGTTAAAGGTAAGATCATATGCTATTTGTCTTTCAATGCCTGGCTTATTTCACTCAGCATAATGCTTTCCAGTTCCATCCATGCTGTTGCAAAGGGTAGTAGCTCCTTCTTTCTTTCTGCTGCATAAAATTCCATTGTGTATATGAACCATAGTTTTTGGATCCATTCATTTACTGATGGGCACCTAGGTTACTTGGAGGAAGCTACTTTAGATTAAGTAGTCCAGAAGTGTTTTTCTGAGAAAGTGACATTGTAACATTTAATCTCAATTCTGAATGATGAAAGGAGCCAGTTGTTTGAGGATTTGGAGGAAGGACATTTTACGTAAAAGGCACAGTGAGTACAAAGGCCCTGAAGCTTGAGCAGGTTTAGTATGAACTAAAAACCTAAAGATCAGTGAATGTGGAGGTAGGTGAGTTTAGAGAGATTAAAAGAAACCAGAACCATGGAGCACCGACATTACAGGCTATCATGAGGGTAGGGATTCTAGTCTAAATCCTACAGAAAGCCATTAAACAGGTCTAAGCAGGAGAGTGACATGATCTGAAAAACCGTCTTAATTATATCATCAGCATTTTGTGATCTGAATAACATTTCCCCCCCAGCAGATTTATTTTTATTATTTTTTTACTTAATTATTTTTCAAATACAGTTTTCTGCCTTTTACTACCTTCCTGGCCCACCCTCCCGTGCTCCCCACCACCCTACCATTTCCACCCACCTTAACTATTGTTCATGTGTCCTTTATACTACTTCCTCTAAATCCCTCCAATTTTTCCCCTGAAATTCCCTCCCATCTCCCCTCTGGTCTCTGTCACCCTGTTCTCTATTTCAGTGTCTTTGTTTTTATTTTGCTTGCTTATTTGTTTTGTTGTTTAGCTTCCTGTTAAAGGTGAGATCATATGGTATTTGTCTTTCAACCCCTGGTTTATTTCACTCAGCATAATGCTTTCCAGTCCCATCCATGCTGTTGTAAAGGATAGGAGCTCTTTCTTTCTTTCTGCTGCATAGAATTCCGTTCTGTATATGTACCACAATTTTTTGATCCATTAATTTACTGACAGGCATCTAGTTGCTTCCAACTCTTGGCTATTGTAAATTGTGCTGCTATGAACATTGGGGTGCATAGGTTCTTTTGGATTGGTGTTTCAGGGTTCTTAGGATATAATCCCAGCAGTGGCATTTCTGGGTCAAGAGGCAGGTCCATTTTTAGTTTTCTGAGAAAATTCCATAGTGTTTTCAATAATGGTTGTACCAGTCTGCAATCCCACCAACAGTGAACTAGGGTCCCCTTTTCCCCACAACCTCTCCAACATTTGTTGTTTGTTGCTTTGTTTATGATAGCCATTCTGACTGGTGTAAAGTGGTATCTCGTTGTGGTTATAATTTGCATCTCCCTGATAGCTAGCGATATTGAGCATCTTTTCATGTGTCTCTGGATCCTCTGTATGTCCTCCTTGGAGAAGTGTCTGTTCAAGTCCTTTCCCCATTTTTTAATTGGGTTAGTTGGCTTCTTAGAGTGAAGTCGTGTGAGTTCTTTGTATATTTTGGAGATTAAACCTCTGTCTGTGGTATCATTGGCAAATATGTTTTCCCATACAGTAGGTTGTCTTTTTATTTTAAAACTGTTTTCTTTAGCCATGCAGAAGCTTTTTATTTTGATGAGATCCCATTTGTTTATTCTTTCCTTTATGTCTCTTGCTCTAGGGGACATATCAGTGAAAAAGTTGCCGTGTGAAACATCTGAGATTTTTCTGCCAATGTTCTCCTCTAGGACTTTAATGGTGTCACAGCTTATATTTAACTCTTTTATCCACCCTGAGTTTATTTTGGTATATGGTGTAAGTCGGTGCTCAAGTTTCATTTTTTTTTTGCACATAGCTGTCCAGTTCTCCCAACACCATTTGTTGAAGAGGCTATTATTAGTCCATTTTATGTTGCTGTCCCCTTTGTCAAATATTAATTGACTGTACAAAACTGAGTTTATTTCTGGGCTCTCTGTTCTGTTCCATTGGTCTATGTGCCTGTTTTTATACCAGTACCAGGCTGTTTTGATTAAAGTGACGTTGTAATACAGTTTGATATCAGGTATTGTGATCCCTCCTACTTTGTTCTTTCTCAAAATTGCGGCTGCTATTTGGGGTCATTTATGGTTCCATATAAATTTTTGAAGTGTTTGTTCCATGTCTGTGAAATATGCCATTGGTACTTTAATAGGTATTGCATCGAATCTGTAAATTGCTTTGGGTATTATGGACATTTTGATGATGTTAATTCTTCCAATCCATGAACACGGTATACGTTTCCATTTCTTTGTGTCTTCCTTGATTCCTTTCTCTAGTGTTGCATAGTTTTCTGCATATAGGTTTTTACCTCCTTGGTTAGGTTTATTCCTAGGTATTTTATTATTTTTTTCTGCTATATTGAATGGGATTTTTTCCTTGATTTCTGCTTTTGCTGATTCATTATTAGTATACAAAAATGCCTTTGATTTCTAGATATTGACTTTGTAACCCGCTGTTTTGCCAAGTTCATTAATTAGTTCAAGCAGTTTTGGGGTAGAGTCTATAGGATTTTCCATGTACACTATCATGTCATCTGCAAACAGTGACAGTTTTGTTTCCTCCTTTCCTATTTGGATGCCTTTTATTTCCTTTTCTTGCCTGATCGCTGTGGCTAAAACTTACAACTTTATATTGAATAGAAGTGGTGAAAGTGGAAAACCTTGTGTTGTTCCTGATCTTAGTAGAAAAGATCCTAGTTTTTGCCCATTGAGTGTGATGTTGGCTATAGGTCTCTCAAATATGGCCTTCATTATATTGAGGAATGCTCCATCTATTCCCACTTTGCAGGGTGCCTTTATCATAAATGGGTGTTGTACCTTATCAAAAGCTTTTTCCATATCTGTTGATATGATCATATGGTTTTTGCCCTTGCTTTTGTTTATGTGATGTATTACATTTACTGATTTGCAAATATTGAACCATCCTTGCATCCCTGGGGTGAATCCCACTTGGTCATGGTGTATGATCTTTTCGATGTATTGTTGGATGCGATTTGCCAATATTTTGTTGAGGATTTTAGTGTCTATGTTCATCAGAGATATTGGCTTGAAGTTTTCTTTCTTTGTTGTGTCTCTATCTGGTTTTGGAATTAGGATGATGCTGGCTTCATAAAAAGAATTTGGGAGTTTTCCATCATTTAGGATTTTTTGGAATAGTCTGTGAAGAATAGGGGTTAGCTCTTCCTTAAATGCTTTGTAGAATTCTCCTGTGAAACCATCTGGTCCAGGGGTTTTGTGCTTCAGGAGATTTTTGATTACTACTAAAATTTCATCTGCTGTTATTGGTGTGTTCAGTTTTTCTGCTTCTTCTTCATTGAGTTTTGGAAGATTATATTTTTCTATAAATTTGTCCATTTCACTTACGTTTCCAAATTTCTTGGCATATGGTTCTTCATAGTAATTTCTTACAATCTCTTCTATATCTGTGGTATCAGTTGTAATCTCTCCTCTTTCATTTCTGATTGTGTTTATTGGTGTCCTCTCTCTTCTCTTGACGAGCCTACTTAAAGGCTTGTCTATTTTGTTTATCTTTTCAAAAAACCAACTCCTGGATTTATTAATTCTTAGAATTGTGCTTTTAGTCTCTATGTCATTTAATTCTGCTCCGATCTTGGTTATTTTCTTCTTTCTACTTGCTCTGGGCTGTCTTTGTTGTTGTTCCTCGAGCTCTTGCAGGCATATGGTTAGGTTGTTTGTTTGAAATGTTTCTATCTTCTTTAGGTAGGCCTGTATTGCTATAAACTTCCCTCTTAGGACTGCCTTCGCTGTGTCCCATAAGTTTTGGGTTGTTGTGAGTTCATTTCCACTTGTTTCCAGAAACTTTTTGATTTCTTCCCTAATTTCCTTCTTGTCTCATTCATTGTTTAATAGCATGCTATTAAATCTCCATGATTTTGATTGTTTGTGGTTTTTTTTCCTTGAGATTGGATTCTAGTTTCAGTCCCTTGAGGTTGGAGAAAATGCTTTGTATGATTTCAATTTTCTTGAATTTTTTGAGGCTCATTTTGTGTCCTATCATGTGGTCTATCTTTGAAACTGTTCCATGTGCATTTGAAAAGAATGTGTATTTAGCTTCTTTGTGATGAAGGGCTGTATATATATCAATTAAGTCCATTTCATCAAGGGTGTTGTTTAATGCTGCAATATCTTTGTTGATATTTTGTTTGGAAGATCTGTCCATTTTTGACAGTTGGGTGTTAAAATACCCTACTATAATTGTGTTGCTATCAATATCTTTCTTGAAGTCCTCTAAGATTTTCTTGTTATATATGGGTGCTCCTATGTTGGGTGCATATATATTTACGATGTTTATGTCTTCTTGGTGGATTCTTCCCTTGAGTATTATGAAGTGACCTTCTGGGTCTCTTTTTATGTCCTTTTTTTGAAGTCTATTTTGTGTGATATGAGAATTGCTACCCCGGCTTTTTTTCCTTGTCCATTTGGTTGCTAAATTTGTTTCCAGCCATTCACTTTCAGTCTGTGATGATCTTTTGTCCTGAAGTGGGTCTCGTGTATGCAGCATATGTGTGGGTCTTGCTTTCTTCTCCATTCAGCTATTCTGTGTCTTTTGATTGGAGCATTTAATCCATTTATGTTTAAGGTTATTATTGATAGGTACTTATTCATTGCCATTTTTGTACTTGTGTTCCTCTTTGTCTCTCTGTTTTTCCTTCTTTTCCTTAAAGCAGTCCTTTTAGTATTTCTTGTAGAGCTGGTTTGGTGGAGGCATTATCTTTTAGACTTCTTTTGTCTTGGAAGCTCTTTATTTGGCCTCCTATCTTGATTGAGAGCCTTGCTGGGTAAAGTAGCCTTGGTTGTAGGCCTCTGGTTCTCATCACTTGGAATATTTCTCGCCATTCTCTTCTTGCTTGCAGTGTTTTCATTGAGAAGTCAGTAGCTAACCTTATTGGAGCTCCCTTATATGTTACTTCCTTTTTCTTCCTTGCTGCCTTTAAGATTCTCTTTGTCTTGGAATTTTGCCATTTTAATGATGATGTGTCTTGAAGTAGGCCTCTTTGGGTTCCTCTTGATTGGGACTCTCTGTGATTCCTGGATTTGTGTGACTTTTTCTCTCATCAAATTAGAGAAATTTTCTCTCATTACTCTTTCAACTAGTTTTTCTATCTCTTGTTCTTCTTCTCCTTCTGGTATTCCTATTATTCAGATATTATTACGTTTCATATTGTCTTGCATTTCTCTTAATCCCTCTTCATTCTTTCTGAGCCTCTTTTCCTTTTCCTGCTCTTTCTGGGAGTTTTTTTTCTTCTTTGTACTCCAACTCACTGATCAGATCCGCTGGTTCATCGATCCTGTTCTTGATACCTTCTACTGTGTTCTTCAGTTCAGAAATTGTATTCTTTATTTCCTCTTGTCCCTTGCTGATAGTTTCTGTTTCCTTTTTCAGGTTGATATAATTTGCGGTGAGATTGTTGTATCTCCCCTGTAGTTTTTGGTAGCTCACTGTGAGCTCTTTTAATTTTCTGATAACCAGTACTTTGAATTCAATATCTGATAGTTCACTTGCCTCCATTTCATCTAACATTCTTTCTGAAACTTCCTCCTTTTTTTTTCATTTGGGAATTGTTTCTTTGTCATCCCATTGTTTGTGGACTCTTCTTGTTGGCCTCAGTTTCTCAAATTGATCTGTTCTTACTCACTGGGTTTATGGTGTGAACTTCTGTGGTAGAATGCCTGTGAAATTTTATGGTGCAGTCTCCTTTAGGTATCTTGATGTTGTCCACTTTCACTTACTCCCTTTTGTATGTGTGTGTGTGTGTGTGTGTGTGTGTGTGTGTGTGTGTGTGTGTGTGATCAGTTGGTGGGGGAGGCATAATGGTTTATGAAAGCAGAGGAGTATTTTATGATATTTAAAGTTACAGTTTGTAGAGAAGAGATAGAAGATCTTTAGAGTATATATAGTGTTAACTGTGATCTTCAACCCAACTTGCCACTTTTCAGAACAAATGGCCAAAAGATAAGTCTCTTGTTTGGGAGGAAAGGCTTGTGAGTTGGATCTAGAAAGCAGTGATGTTGCGGGTGGTCAGATTTTGAGGTAAGGTGAGAGTAAAGAATAGTAAATACGTGTAGTTTGTGAGCAAATAGAGTTTATCACTACAGTAATAGAATTCAGGAACCTGTAGAGTGGGCTAAGATCTGGGAGATGTGTTGTGAAGTATTTACAGTTGTATAGAACAGCTATTATTTACGATAATATTAGAGCAGCAATCGTATAACAGATTCTATGTGATCTGTCTGAGTAGGGGGTATAGAGCTTTGGGTTGTGTGCTAAAGGGAAACAAGTGGCATGAAATATAGAGGATTAGCAATACACTGTGGAGGAAAGAACAGGGGAAACCCGTCAAATAATACAATATAACCAGCCAAGACTAAGAAGCCTATACAGAAAGAGGAGGAATACAAAGATACTATTAAAATATAAAAGAAGTGAAAATAATGCAAAAATATGCAGCAACTTATGACCTCTCTGCTATAGCAAAGTGAAGTTTGTCTCTCTGTCTCTACTGTTGGGATGCCCTCTCTTTGGGTCCCACTCTGGTCTTTTGGCTGTTCCCAGTTGTTTGTGTCTCTTGTAGGTAAAAGAAAACAAAGCAACAAACAAACATCCAAAAAAAAAAGGTAGGAGAAGGGAGGCAAAAGCAATAAGTTTGGGAAGTAAGAAAGAAGGACTAAAACAGAAATAAAGGAGAGGAACAACGTATTGAAAGATAAAGCAATAATAATATTAAAAATATATAAGATTACTAAAAAAAAATTACTAAAGAAAGGAAAAAACCCCAACAACAAAAAAAACCTTCCCTTGTTGATTTCAAACTGTCCAGACTTGTTTTTCTGGTTGCAGCAGGACCTCTCTGTGGGCTGGGTTGCCCGCGAAAGCGTGCACTCCAGCTAGGCTACCAGATTGGGGTGTGGGTGCCTGCGCACCCGCCAGGCTGCCTGGGTCCCGCTGAACTGGCAAGGTCCTTCCCAGTCCTGTGTTGGGATTCAAATGCCTCTGCTTTCCCCCTGGATAGCCGCCAGGCTGGGTGGGAAGCAAGCCAAGCTTCTGTGGCAGGAGAATACCTCAGTCCACTTTCAAAAAAAAAAAAAAACCTCTCCAGCCAGACAGCCTGCCTCTCAGCACAGCACAATCCCCAGCCAGACCTGTGACAACAATGCGCCTCTCAATTCTCCCAAGCTGGTGACCACAGAGTCTGCAGTTGAACACAGACCCTTTGTCTTTTTAACCCTCTCTATAAACGCTGCTGCCCTGTGTTGCCCAGCTTTGCTTAGACAGGGAGGGAGGGAGCTGATGACTGGCGCTGGTCGCCTACAAAGGCCGCTGTGTACCCGGTCTTCTGTGGCAGACACTTCTGGTGCTGGTCTCAGACGAATGCCTCTGGACTCTGACCACAGAGGCAGCACCAGGCCGCCTGGCCATGGGCGCTGCTCTTGTCTTTACTTAGGTCCCTGAGATCCCAGTGACCTGCCACTGTCTGGTCCTTCAGTGTCCGTCACAATCTCTGGTCTTTTAATTTCATAAATGCTGGGGAACCGATGGTTTATTGTGCTGTTTCACTGTAGATCTGCCAGGATTTTCATCCATGAGTACAGGAACTGGAATCTGCTCCGTCCTACTCCATTGCCATCTTACCTCCTCTGAATAACTCTTAATTATATCATCAGCATTTGTGTGGATGAAAGATCCAGGTGAGAGATGTGTCTGACTGGGGCTTTGGTGACAGCAATGGCGAAAGAGAAGTGGACAGATGCTGGATATATTTGGGTGCTTGATAAGGCTTGGATGGAAGAGATGAAGTGAAAGAATGACAAAAAGGATACCAATTGATTTTTTTCTGAGCAACTGGATAATTGGTGATGCCATTTACTAAAGATGAGGATAAGTGGGACAGAATGATTCGAGGGGTAGAAATTAACAGCTTTGTTTTAGCTATGCTAAGTCCAAGATGCCTATGTGACACCCAAGAGGAGATGCCAAGTAGACAGAAATAATAATAAGGATGATAATAATAATAACTACAACAACTAACATTAATTGGTACTTATTTTGTGCTAGACGTTGTCCCAAATGCTTTGCACATATTACATCATTTAATTCTTACATCAACTCTGTGAGATCAGATGTTATTATTATCCCACTTTACAGAAGAAATGAAGGTAAGAAAGAGTAAACATCTTGCTCACGGTCACATAGTAAGAGGTAGAGATAGAATTGAAACTCAAGTCTGTCCAACTCCAGAGTATGCTATATGCCATAAATTGGGAGCTCAGAGAAGAGGTGAGGGCTAGACTTGGAAATTTGGTGGTGCTCATCTTATTAACTATGAGAGGGGACACCCTCCAGAACAGAATTATCTTCTGGGGGTCGGGTCTGTTGTAGTACAGGTTTTCCCTGCTAGGTGAAAGTTGTAGGAACCCATCTGTATCAGTGTACCAGATGTCTGTGTTTGGCTTAATTGAATTTTCTTTGAAGACTCTTTCAGCTCATTTGCCCATTTCATAATGGGTGATTTACAAGAGCACCTGCCCACACTGTGCTGCGTGATCAGCAGTTTTTGACCAAAAATAGCATGACCCTTATGCCCCATACTCCCTATTTACCTGATCATTCCCCAAGTGACCTTTTTGTTTTGTTTTGTTTTGTTTTCCTGAATGAAAAAATTCCTCAAAAGGAAATGTTTTACTGATATGGAAGAAGCGAAACAATAGCAGAAGAGCTAAAAGGCATTAAAATTGACAAATTCAAAACCTGTTTTGAGCAGTGGAATAAATGTCTCTCTAGGTGTATTGCATCAAATGGAGAGTACTTTGAAGGTGATTAAAGTTTAATCATGTAAGAATAGTACACAATATTTATAAATAAATTCCTTTTTCTTGCCCCCCCCATACTTAGAACTATGAAACTGGGTGAAATGATCTTGGAAGAGAGTAAGAGGAATTTAGGGTTGAGCCTTGGAGTATGTCAAACACTGAGAGATAGAGGAGAGGAAAAGCAGCAGTAAAGCAGACTGAGAAAGCACAAGGTAGGAAGCAAGCCAGGAAAGTGTGGCATCATGAGAACCTAGAAAGGAGAATATCTGAGGTCAACTGTTTGCATGCTGAAATTGGTGTAACACATTGCCCCTTCTCTTCCTTTCCCTTCCTCCTTTCCTCCTTTCCTCCTTTCATCCAGTCAAATACACTGAGGCCCACTTCAGTTCTAGAATCTATGAAAAGTGATCAAATGGTTCATTCAGACTTAGAATCTTACTGTACCCTGTTTAGTCTCGGGTTGCAAAAGACAATTTAGTCATCTCTAGCCTGGAGAAGGCTTCCAGTATGATAAGACAGACTTAGGGTGTTGCTAATTTACTGAAGGTGAGGAAATTGGCACCAAACTGAGAAGCTTGAGCTTTCTTCCTAACTTCCTAGGAACACAGCCCCAGGAGCATGGAATTTTCTAATGGCTAGACACCTTTTTAGAGTAAGCCATAAATAACTACCAGAACACCTTTCTCAACACAAAGATTTTCTGGAGACCAAATACATTCTGAACATAATTTTTACAGAAAGACCCAGGGTTCAGTTTTGTGTTGCTTAGGGATTCCCCGAATCAGGACTATTAGGTCATACCAATCTAATCCTGTTTGCTATACAGATCTCAGAAAAGCCTATTATTTTTCTAGGAGCATCTTTTACCTCTGGTTCAGGCTGAGCCTTCTTTAGAGAGAGGGGAAGGGAAAGGAGAAATACTGGGAGAGAAACAACAATGTATTGTTACCTCTCATGCATCCTCTACTGGGGACATGGCCCACAACCCAGGCACGTGCCCAGACTGGGAAGCAAATCCAAAACCTTTTGGTTCCTAATCCGGCACTCAATCCACTGAGTCACACCAGCCAGGGCTATTGCTTTATTTATTTTTTTAAGATTTTATTTATTTATCTGTAGAGGGGAAGGGAAGGAGAGAGGGGAAGGAAAGGAGAGAGGGAAAGAAACATCAATGTATGGTTGCCTCTCATGCGTCCCCTGCTGGGAACTGGCCTGCAGGGAACCGGCCTGCAACTGAGGCATGTGCCCTGACTGGGAATTGAACTGCGATTGTCTGGTTCGCAGGCCCGCACTCAATCCACTGAGCTACACCAGCTAGGGCTAGCTTTATTTTTGTCTTCTTTAAATTGTCCTTTACTTAGCTTCCACCACTAACAGTAGGACCTAGCTTTCATCTTGTTTTAGGGTGGGGCCCACTGGCTACATTAGGACCAGAGGGTTCTGTCTCCCAAAGCAATTATATTATAGCTCCATTTATAGGTATATACAATCCCCATCAGTTAGTATAGATATGCCCACTGTATTAGGGCAGAAGGATGCTATTTGCAAAAGTGGAGAGTTCACTTAACTCTTTAAGTGAAACTAATTTTGATTATGTATATATATATATATATATATATATATATATATATATTTGTGTGTGTGTGTGTGTGTATATTCACACCCATAAAACATTACATGTGAAAAACTATATATAAAGTAATACGTACATAAAACTATACTGATATTTATAGATTGAAACACATATATAAAGCAAAGGGATGGAGAGCTTCCCCTGTCCCAAGACATATACTGTCTCATAACCTCATGAGATTCAATGTTTCCAGTAGGACAAGTAACTTGAAACTATATTTGTAACCCTCTTAGCATACAGCCTACTATCACATATGCACACACAAATACACACATACATAGTAGATCCTTACCAGGTACATGTTGAATTTATGGGAATTAAATGTGGTGGGCCTTGGTATATGATGCTGCTAATATCTATAAATCTAGACTGAGGTTCTAGTTCAGCATGATCTTTATTAAGTCACTTTATCTTTCTGTCTTGGAATTTTGACATCTGTGAAAATAAATTAAACCAGATGATTTATAAAAGGCCCTGCCAACTCTGGTAGCCAGTGATTACTAAGGGTTGGGGCCTATGGGAGATGGAAAAGATCAAAGGAAATCTCTTCTTTAAGAAAATACAGCACAGAAAGGCTTGCAATGTCTGTAGAAGAATGAAGAAATTAGTTTGGGAAAGGAGGAGCAGGTATTCAAAACTAGAGGAGCAAGAGAATGCAAACAAAAAAACGAGTTTTCATTCTAAATGATAATAGCTAACATTAGTGAACCCTAACTAGGGGCCAGCCTGTTACCTGTGTCATTTAATGCTCACAACACTATGAGTTAAGTACTGTTGTCACTATCATTTTAGAGATGAAAAACTGCCACGGAAAACCTAAGTAAATTGTGGAATGCTACAGAACTGGCAAATGGCATAGTTGGGTGGTTAACCGTGGCAGTCCGACTTAACTACTCCACTCCCTCCAGGGATAAGAGAGGGAGATTATTTCCAATATAGGATTCCATTTGGATATTTGGTGACCAACTTGGAAAAAAAAAGGAAGCCAGGCCAATTATAGGAGCTGGGAAGAAACCAGTTATACAGTGGAAGAAACCAATATTTGGCTCTGAATTACTTGCATATAGTAAGCCCGTTGGCTTACAGACTCATCACTGCTCAGACTGGAATGTCATTGCCGCTCTCCAATGTGTGGGAGCTGAAAAAATACAGAACTGTGTTCCTTCTTTTTAAGCTAAAATTCAATTTAAATCATTTTAATAGAAATTTGTGATTTCCTTCTCATATATATGTATATATATGTTTATGTGTGTGTGTATATATATATATATATATATATATATTTCACAAAGATGAATAAGTTATGTACATTTGTCTAAATTTGCAATTTAGGTACAAGTGTATGTATATATGTCACAGATGATGGGTTAAAAGGACTAGTACATTTTATAATATGTGGGAAAATGAAATGACTCATGTTCCCAGGACTCAATTATTTTTTTAAAAATGTCTCTTATTTTTTTGGTTAAATTTCTTTTTTAAATATATTTTATTGATGATGGTGTTACAGTCATCCCATTTTTTCTCCCCTTTTCCCCTCCACCCTGTACCCTCTCTCCCACCAGCATCCCCCACCCTTAGTTGTTGTCCATAGGTTGTACATATAAGTTCTTTGGCTTCTCCTTTTCCTATACTATTCTAAACCTCATCCTGTCTATTTCTGCCTACCATTTATGCTTCTTATTCTTTGAATCCTCATTCTTTCCCCTCCTCCCCACTGATAACCCTCCATGTGATCTCCATTTCAGTGATTCTGCTCCTGTTCTAGTTATTTGCTTCGTTTTTTTTTTTTTTTTGGGGGGGGAGGCAGTAAACTTGTTGACAGTTGTGAGTTTGTAGTCATTTTACTGTTCATATTTTTGATCATCTTTTTCTTAGATAAGTCCCTTTAACATTTCATATAAGGGCTTGGTGATGATGAACTCCTTTAAATTCTTCCCTTATCTGGGAAGCACTTTATCTGCCCTTCCATTCTAAATGATAGCTTTACTGGATAGGGTAATCTTGAATGTAGGTACTTTCATGACTTGGGATACTTCTTTCCAGCCCCTTCTTGCCTATGAGTTCTCTTTTGAGAAATCAGCTGCTAGTCTATGGCGACTCCTTTGTAAGTAACTGTCTCCTTTTATTTTGCTGCTTTTAAGATTATCTCTTTATTTTTAATCTTGAGTAATGTAATTATGATGTGCCTTGGTGTGTGCTTCCTTGAGTCCAACTTCTTTGGGACTCTCTGTGCTTCCTGGACTTCCTGGAAGTCTCTTTCCTTTGCCAGATTGAGGAAGTTCTTCTTTATTATTTGTTCGAATAACTTTTCCACTTGTTTCTCTTCCGCTTTCCCTTCTGGTACCCCTATAATTAGGATGTTGGAACATTTAAAAATGCCCTGGAGGTTCCTAAGCCTTTCCTCATTTTTTCGAATTCTTGTTTCTTCATTCTGTTCTGGTTGAATGTTTTTTCTTTCTTCTGCTCCAAATCATTTATTTGAGTCCCAATTTTCTTCCCTTCACTGTTGGTTCCCTGTATATTTTTCATTTCATTTTTCATAGCCTTCACTTTTTCCTTTATTTTGTGACCATACTCAACCATTTCTGTGAGCATCTTGATGACCAGTTTTGAACTATGCTTCTTTGCTTAGTTGTGGTTTTTTTGCCACTTTGATCTGTTCTTTCATTTGAGCCATTTTTTCTTTGTCTTGGCATGATAGTTATGTAGTAAGGGGCGGAGCCTTAGTTATTTGCCAGGGTGGGGAAACCCATGTCTCTGCATTGTGGTGGAGGTGTCCAAGGAGGAAGAATACTGCCTGCTCAACTCTCAACCAGGTTTCAGTCACTTCCTCCGCTACCCACAAGCAAATTGGGCATTTCTGGTGCTGATTTCCAGGTGTATGGTTGTGTACATTCTAAGACCCTATGGGTTTCTCTAATGAATTCACCTGTGAAGCTGGGAGTTTATCCTGCTCTCTCAACCCTCCCAGGTTTTTTCAGTCAGAAGTTTTGAGGCTTTATTTCCCTGTGCTGGAACCCTGGGTTGCACAGTCTGTCTCACTCCCCAGTTGTTCCTCCTGGTCCATCTGCACACAAATGTGGGATCACCTTCTCTCCCAGCCACTGTCTCATGTGGTTCTCCAGCCTCTGTCTTGCTGTAAGTCCTCTCCGCCCCAGCTGTCCATCTCTGCCCCTCATACCGGTCTGGATGAATGTTTCTTCATTGACTCCTGGGTTGTCAGACTTTCATATAGTTCCATTTTCTTTCAGTTCTGGTTGGTTTTTTGTTTTAAATTTGTTGTTGTCCTTTTTGGTTGTGCAAGGAGGCATAGTATGTCTACCAATGCCTCCATCTTGGCCAGGAGTCCTGGACCATTTTTTTTTTTGTCTTGGCATGCCTGTTACATTCTAAGTGGCAGGGCCTTAAGTATTTGCCAGGTTGGATCAACCCGCATCACTGCACTGTGGCACTGTATGTGGGGGAAAGGTCCAAAAAGGAACAATCTCTCTTGCTTGGCTCTTGGCTAGCTTTCAGTCACTTTCCCCACTACCCACAAGCAAATTGTTCCTGTCTGGTGCTGGTTCCCAGGTGCGTGGGCTTGTGTATGTTCTAGAACCATGTGGGTCTCTCCAACAAACTCTACTGTGAGGCTGGGGGTTTCTCCCACTGCCACAATTCCCACAGGTTTTTACAGCCAGAGGTTTCGAGGCTTTAGTTTCTATTGCTCAAACCCTGGGTAGTATTTTCTGTCTTTCTCCCCAGTTATTCCTCCTGGCTTATCCGCATACAATTGCGGGACTGCCCAGTTTGCCATCTGTGGCCTATCCTGGCCTGGTCTGTCACTTTGCTGCTTGTCCTCTCTGCCCCAGTTGCCTGCCTCTGCTCCTCATGCCAGTTTGGAAGTATGTTTCTTCTTTAACTCCTGGATTGTTGGACTTCCATACAGTTCAATTTTCTGGCAGTTCTAGTTGTTTTTGGTTTTAAATTGGTTGTTGTCCTTCTTTTGGTTGTGTGAGGAAACAAAGCATATCTACCTACACCTCCATCTTGGCTGGAAATTGTATATAATTTAGCACCACCCATAATTATTCATTGGTTCTTTTCCATGCTCCACTATTTTGTTCTCCCCTCATTAGAAGAACATTTTCTCCAGGAAAGTATACGCAGCCCAAGGGAATTCAATCGGGTTGTCTGAACTTCAAAACATTCCTACTCATGATATTCCAGTGGCCAGATATGGGGCTGAGGTGGAGGGAGAGACCTCACAGGTCAAAGAAACAAGTCTGCCCAAACCATTTCCCCCAGGTCCTCCAGGGTCTTAGGGAAGTAGCTCTATAAGATATGGCAGCCTGTTTCCCTTCCTTCAGCCCCCCAGCTCTTTTGTTCTGACCCCAAGATAATCTACAGCTATCCAACAAGTTTCCAGACTCTTCTTCAGATCTGTCTACTAAAACAATTGCATTAACTGGATCCAACTCTGCTTGCTAAAGGCACAAGTCCAGGCCTACTGAGAGGAGGCCAACTCACTCCCCAGGTGGTGTCAAAATGTTGGAGGCTCAAATTGGCTAGGCTAAGAGATGTCTCTGTTCTCCCTTTCTTATAATCCCTGCTGGAGGGCCATTTATTTATTTATTTTTTAGAATTAATTTTCCTCTTCAAGGCATTCTTTGATGTTCCTTTTTTTCTTTCAAAATTTTTCAACTTTTTTTGGATACTTGAATACAGTTGTCTCCATTTTTCCACTACCATGTTCCCCCGCCCTACCTACGCCCATTTCCCACCCTCAATCCCACCACCTCTGGATCCGTCCATGGGGCCCTCATACATATTCATCTATGTCCTTTTCCCCTGTTATTTCCCTCTCCCCTCCCCTCTGGTTACCCTCAGTTTGTTGTCAATTTCAATGTTCCTGGCTGTATTTTGCCAGGCCACTTTGTTTTGTTAATTAGGTTCCATTTATACGTGAGATCATATGCTATTTGTCTATCATGGCCTGGCTTACTTCACTTAGCATAATACTTTCCATCCATGTTGTTGCAAAGGGTAGGAACCCCTTCTTTCTTCTGCTGCATAGTATTCCATTGTGTGAATGTGCCATAGTTTTTTTTTTATCCACTCATTTACCAATGGGCACCTAGGCTGCTTCCAGCACTTGCCTATTGTAAATTGTGCTACTATAAAATTTGGGATACATAGGTTCTTTTGAATTAGTATTTCAGGATTCTCAGGGTATAAACCCAGCAGTGGAATTACTAGGTCAAAAGGCAATTCCATTTTTAGTTTCTTGAGGAAGTTTCTTACTGTTTTCCACAGAAGCTATACCAGTCTGCATTTTCACCAACAGTGTATTAGGGTTCCCTTTTCTCCACAACCCCATCAGCACTTATTGTTTGTTGATTTGTTTATGATGGCCATTCTGACCAGTGTGAGGTGATCTCATTGTGGTTTTAATTTGCATCTCTCTGATGGCTAGTGATGCTGAGCAACCTTTCATATGTCTCTCGGGCCTCTGTATATCCTCAGAGAAGTCTGTCCAGATCCTTTGTCCATTTTTTAATTGGATTGTTTGTCTTCCTGGTGTGAAGTCATGTGTGTTCTTTATATATTTTGGAGATCAAACCATTGTCCAGGATATCATGGGTAAATATATTTTCCCATACAGTTGGTTCCCTTTTCATTTAGCTAATGTTTTCTTTAGCCACATAGAACTTTTTATTTTGATGAAGTCCCTTTTTTTTTTTATGCCCCATGCTCTAGGGGACATATCAGTGAAAATATTGCTGCATGGCATATCTCAGGTGTTTCTGCCCAACTTCCCCTCTAGGACTTCTATGTTATCACAACTTATATTTAAGTCTTTTATCCATCATGGGTTTATTTTGGTTTATGGTGTAAGTTGGTCGTTGAGTTTCAATTTTTGCATGTAGCTATCCAGATCTCCCAACATCATTTGTTGAAGAGGCTATTTCTATTCCATTTTATGTTACTGTCCCCTTTGTCATAATTAATTGACCGTAGAGAGTTGGATTTATTTCTGGGCTCTCTGTTCTGTTCCATTGGTCTGTGTTTCAGTTCTTATGCCAGTATGAGGCTGTTCTGATTACAGTGGCCTTTTAATACAGAGGCTTTGTAATACAGTTTGATATCAGGTATTGTGATCCCTCTTACTTTGTTCTTTATCAAATTACTGAAGCTATTCAGGGTCATTTATGGTCCCATATAAATTTTTGAGGTGTTTGTGCAATGTCTGTGAAATATGTCATTGGTATTTTAATACAGGTTGCATTGAATCTATATATTGCTTTGGGCAGTATAGATATTTTGGTGATGTTAATTATTCTAACCCATGAACATGGTATATGTTTCCATTTATTTATTTCTTCCTTAATTTCCTTCTTTAGTATTGTGTGGTTTTCTGAGTATAGGTCTTTTACCTCATTGGTTAGGTGTATTCCAAGGTATTGTATTTTTATTTTTATTTTTTACTTAAAAGCTGGAAATTATTTATAAAAATTGTGTTTATCCTTGCATGTTTAAACTTTGGTGAAATACAAAGTACTTTCCATTTGATGCAATACACCTACTGAGGAATTTTTTCCCCATGAATCAAAACAGTTATTGACCTTGTTAATTTCCGTGTCTTTAGTGCTTCTACCATTTTTTAAATTTTTAAAATATATTTTATTGATTAAGTTATTACAGTTGTCCCATTTTCCCCCTTCACTCCCCTCTACCATGCCCTCTCTGCCACTCACATCTCCCCCTTTAGTTCACATCCATGTGTCATACTTATAAGTTCCTTTGCTTCTACATTCCCCATACATCCTTACCCTCCCCCTGTCTATTTTCTACCTACCATCTATGCCACTTATAATCTGTATCTTTTCCCCCTCTCCTCCTCCAATTGCCCTGTTGCTAACGCTCCATGTGATCTCCATTTCTGTGGTTCTGTTCCTGTTCTAGTTGTTTGCTTAGTTTGTTTTTGTTTTTGTTTTAGGTGTGGTTGATAATAATTGTGAGTTTGCTGTCATTTTACTGTTCATATTTTTTATCTTCTTTTTCTTATATAAGTCTGTTTAACATTTCATATAATATGGGCTTGGTGATGATGAATTCCTTTAACTTGACCTTATTTAGGAAGCACTTTATCTGCCCTTCCATTCTAAATGAAAGCTTTGCTGGGTAGAGCAATCTTGGGTGTAGGTCCTTGGCTTTCATGACTTGGAATACTTCTTTCCAGCCCCTTCTTGCCTGTAAGGTCTCTTTCAAGAAATCAGCTGAGAGTCTTATGGGTACTATTTTGTAGGTAACTGTCTCCTTTTCTCACTACTTTGAAGATTCTCTCCTTTTCTGTAATTTTGGCTAATGTAATTATGATGTGCCTTGGTGTGTGCTTCCTTGGGTCCAAATTCTTTGGGACTTTCTGAACTTCCTGGACTTCCTGGAAGTCTATTTCTTTTGCTAGATTGGGGAAGTTCTCCTTTATTATTTGTCGAAACAAGTTTTCAATTTACTGCTCGTCCTCTTTTCCTTCTGGCACCCGTATAATTCAGATGTTGGAATGTTTAAAGATATCCTGGATGTTCTTAAGGCTCTCCTCATTTTTTTTTTTTGAATTCTTGTTTCTTCATTCTTTTCTGACTAGATGTTTCTTTCTTCCTTGTGGTCCGTTCCATTAATTTGAGTCCCAGTTTCCTTCCCATAACTATTGGTTTCCTGTACATTTTTCTTTATTTCACTTAGTGTAGCCTTTATTTTTTCATCTAATTTGTGACCAAATTCAACCACTTCTGTGAGCATTCTGATTACAAGTGTTTTGAACTGTGCATCTGATAGGTTGGCTATGTCTTCATCATTTAGTTGTATTTGTTCTGGATTTCAGTCACTTCCCCCAGTTTCTCACAAGCCAATTTGGCCCTTCTGCTGCTGATCCCCATGTGGGTGGGTTCGTGTACATCCTAGGACCCTGTGGGTTTCTCCAAAAACCTCTCTGGTGAGGCTGGAAGTTTTTTCTGGCATCTCAACCCCCACAGGTATTTTCAACTGGTGTTTTGAGGCTTTATTTCCCTTTGCTGGGACCCGCATTGTATGGTCTCTCTCACTCCCCATTTTTGCCTGGTTTATCTCTGTGCAAGTGTCGGACTTCCTGGTCTGCCAGTGGCCTTGTGCACTGCACTACACTCCACAATCCACCGCCTCACTGGGTCCACCATTTGCTGACCTGTGCACTCCAAGTCTGCTAGCCACCGGTTTGCCATGACTCCTTTGGGTTTGGCCACCCAACTCCGCCCCTCCTACTGGTCTGGATGAATGTTTCTTCTTTAACTCCTAGGTTGTCGGACTTCCATACAGTTCAATTCTCTGTCAGTACAGGTTGTTTTTTGTGTCTAAATTATTGTTATCCTTATTTTGGTTGTTCGAGGAGGCACAGTGTGCCTACCTATACACAGTGATGAAAGTCCTTATTTTTCTCATTGCTATATCAAATGGGATTTTTTCCTGATTTCTGTTTCTGATATTTCATTGTTGGTGTACAGAAATGTCTTTTATTTCTGAATATTGGTTTGGTATCCTTTTTTGCCATATTCACTTATTAGATTAATTTTTTTGTAGCGTCTGTAGGGTTTTCTACGTACACTATCATATCCTCTCCCAAAAAAGAGAGTTTTGCTTCATCCTTTCCATTTTGATGCCTTTTATTTCTTCTCCTTGTCTGATTGTTGTGGCTAGGACTTCCTATACTATATTAAATAGAAGTGGTGAGAACAGACATTGCCTTGTCTTGTTCTTGATCTTATTGGGAAAGATTTCGGTTTTGATCATTGAGTATGATGTTGGCTATAGGTCTCTCATGTGGCCTTTATTATTTTGAGGAATGCTCCTTCTATTCCCACTTTGCTGAGTATTTTTATTATAAATGGGAGCTGTACCTTATCAAATGATTTATCTGCATCTATTGATATGATCATGTGATTTTTGACTTTGCTTATGTTTATGTGATGTATTAGGTTTATTGATTTTTAAATATTGTACCATCCTTGCATCCCTGAGTGAATCCCACTTGATCATGGTGTATGATCTTTTTAATGCATTGCTGGTTCTGGTTTGCCTATATTTTGTTGAGGATTTTAGCGTCTATGTTCATTAGTGACATTGGCCTGAAGTTTTCTTTCTTTGTTGTGTCTTTATCTGGTTTTGGGATTAAGATAATGCTGGCTTCATAAAAAGAGTTTGGGAGTCTTCCATCTTCTTGGATTTTTTGGAAAAGTCTCTGAACGGTAGGGAGTGAGCTCGTCCTTAAATGTTTTTGTAAAATTCTCCTATGAAACCATCTGATCCAGGGATTTTTTTGTGCTGGGACATTTTTGATTACTGCTTCAATTTTGTAAGCTGTTATCAATCTGTCCAGGCTTTCTGCTTCTTCTTCATTCACTTTTGGAAGATTATATTTTTCTATAAATTTGTCCATTTCACCTAGGTTTTCAAATTTCTTGGCATATAATTCTTCATAGTAATTTTTTACAATCCTTTGTATTTCTGTGGTATCAGTTTTAATTTCTCTTTCATTTCTGATTGTGTTTATTTGGATCCTCTCTTATGTTTTCTTTGATAAGTCTGCTTAAAGGCTTGTTGGTTTTGTTTATCTTTTCAAAGAACCAGCTCCTGGATTTATTGATCCTTAAAATTCTTTCTTTAGTCTCTATGTTGTTTAACTCTGCTCTCATCTTGGTTATTTCCTTCCTTCTACTTGCTCTGGGCATTGTTTGTTGTTGTTTCTCCAGTTCTTGTAGATGTAGGGTTAGGTTGTTTAGTTGAAATGTTTCTCTTTTTTAGGTAGGGCTTTATCCCTATGAACTTTCCTCTTAGGACTGCCTTCACTGTGTCTCATAAGTTTTGGACAACATGTTGGGAGTTTATTTTCTTTTGTTTCCAGAAACTTTTTGATTTCTTTTTTGATCTGATTTTTAACCCATTCATTGTTTAATAGCATGCTGTTCAGTCTCCATGCATTTGAGTGTTTTTGAGTTTTTTCCTTGAGGTTGGTTTCTACTTTTTGTCCTTTTTGGTCAGATAAAATGCTTGATACATTTCTATTTTATTGTATTTGTTAAGGCTTGTTTTGTGTCCTATCATGTGGTCTGTCTTTGAAAATGTTCCATGTGCACTTGAAAAGAATGTGTATTTTCTTTCTCTAGGATGAAAGGTTCTATACATATCTGTTAACTCCATTTGATCTAGGGTAATATTCAATGCTTCAATATCCTTGTTGTTATTTTGTTTGAAAGAGCTATCTATTTTTGACAGTAGGGTGTTATAATTCCCTAGTTTAAGTGTTTTGCTATCTTTATCTTTCTTGAAGTCCTCCAAGATTTTTATTATATATTTGGGTGCTCCTATGTTGGGTGCATGTATATTTATAATGTTTATATTTTCTTGATGGATTCTTTTCTTGAGTATTATTAAGTGATCTTCTAGGTCTCTTTTTATGGCCTTTGTTTAAAAGTCTATTTTGTCAGTTATAAGTACTGCTATCCTGGCTTTTTTTCCTGTATGTTTGCATGGACAATTTTTTCCCAGTACTTCACTTTCAGTCTGTGTAGGTCTTTTGTTCTGAGGTGCATTTCTTTTCTTTTTTTTTCCTCGTTTTTTTTATTTAGTTATTTTTTAAGTACAGTTTTTTGTTTATTTCTCCCATCCAAGCCGCCCCGTCTTGTGCTCCTCACCTCCCCCCCAAACCCCAGCCCTCGTCCCTGCATCCCTCACATTTGTTCCCCCAAATCCCTCCCCCATTCTCCCTTAAATTTCCTTCCCTCTCCCCTTTGGTCACTGTCCCCTTGTTCTCTATTTCAGTGTCTTTGTTTTTATTTTGCTTGCTTATTTATTTTGTTGTTTAGCTTCCTGTTAAAGGTGAGATCATATGGTGTTTGTCTTTCAACACCTGGCCTATTTCACTCAACATAAGGCTTTCCAGTTCCATTCATGTTGTTGTAAAGGGTAGTAGCTCCTTCTTTCTCTCTGCTGCATAGAATTCCATTGTGTATATGTACCACAATTTTTGATCCATTCATTTACTGTCAGGCATGAGGTGCATTTCTTATAAGCCACATATGTGTGGGTATTGTGCTCTTAACCATTCAACTACCCTATGTCTTTTGATTGGAACACTTAATTCATTTACATTGAAGGTTATTATTTATAGGTACTTATTCATTGCCATTTTACTCCCTTTGTACTTTTGTTTCTTTCTTTCATACTGTTTTTCTTCCTCTTCTTAAAGCTTTCCCTTTAACATATCTTACAGTGCTGGTTTGGAGTGGGTATATTCTTTTAGCCTTTTGTCTGGGAAACTCCTTATTTGGCCTTCCATTTTAATTGAGAGTCTTGCTGGATAGAGCACTCTTGGTTGTAGGCCTTTGTTTTCATTACTTGGAATATTTCTTGCCATTCCCTTCTGGCATGTAGTGTTTCCATTGAGAAGTCAGCTGCCAGTGTTATCGAAGCTCCCTTGTATTTTACTTCCTGGTTCTCCCTTGCTGCCTTTAAGATTCTCTCTTTTTCTTGGTATTTTGCCATTTTAGTTATAATGTGTCTTGCAGTGGACATCTTTGGGTTTCTCTTCATTGATACTCTCTACCACCAGCACTTGTGTGGCTTCTCTCATCAGATTAGGGAAGTTTGTCATCATTACTCTTTCAAACATGTTTTCTATCCATTGCTCCTCTTATTCTCCTTCTGGTACCTCTATGATAAGGATATTATTCAGTTTCACATTGTTCTGCATTTCCCTTAATCTCTGTTAATACATTTCTGTCTTTTTTTTTCTTGGTTTTTTTTTTTGTGTGTGTGTGTGAGGTTATTTCTACTTTGTCATCCAGCTCACTGATTTGATCCTCTGCTTAATCAAGCCTGCTTTTGATTCCGTCTACTGTGTTCTTTAATTCAGAAATTATATTCTGCATTTCTTCTTGATCCTTGTTGATTGTTTCCATATCCTTTTTAATGCTGATATAGTTTTTAGTAAGTTCCTCATAATTTCCTTGTAGTTTTTGGTAGTTCACACGGAGTTCATTGAGGTTCTTTATAACCATTGTTTTGAACTCATATGTAATAGTTAACTTGCATCTATTTCATTTAGCATTCTTTCTGAGTATTCCTTTTTTTCTTTATATCGGAGATTGTTTCTTTGTCTTCCCATTGTTTGTGTGACTCTTTTAGTTTGCTTCTGTTTTTTAAATTGCTCTGTTTTCTCTGCCTGAGTTTGCAGTGTAAACTTCTAAGGTGAGAGGCCTGTGAGATTCAGTTGTGCAGTCTACATGATTTCCTTAACTTGATGTTCTCGGGATGTCCTTTATGCCTTTTCTGCTGATTTCCTGGATGTACTTCAGTTTTGATTGTTGTTGAATTATTCTTTTTTGGGTCTTTCCCTGCCACTGGTTGAGGGTTACTTTGCCCACCACATTTGTATGCTATTGTGCAGACACTGCCCCTAACAAAACCACAGAGCCTAAGAAACAAACCCATACCCACAAATATAACTCTACCCAACAATCCCACTGTCAATAGCAAATCAACCAGTAATAATAACGGTGTAACAAGATTAAGACTATTATTATAAATAAAGAGAGTGGATATGAGATGACCTCCTGAAAGATAAGTGATTTTCAGAGAGTAGAAGGAGGAGCACTAATAAGAGTTGGGAATTGGGGCAATGGAACGAGAGAGGGTAAAGTTTACCTCATAAATATAGAAAGGTAATGAAGAGTGTTGAATAGAGTATGAGAAGGGAAGTGTATAATATTAGATTTAAAGAGAAATTAAAATAGTATAAAATAAAATAAAATGAGAGAAAGAAATGGGAGAAAATATTAAATAATTAATAAAAATATAGGAGACAATTTGGAGAGAAAGATCTACTGGAGTACTATCAACAACAAACAAGCTAAAATTTATACAGATGGTATGGTAATAAGAGGGGATAAAAGAAACAAAGAAAAGTCTAAGATATGTTTAGAGGAATGGGAATTGATTTTATAATGATAGAGGGAGAAGGAATACTAAGAGTGAGGGACAAAAACATGACTAAGTGAGGGAAATATTAAAATTTGGGAAGTTAAAGAAAAAGATAAAGGAGAACAAAGAAAAACAAAAGGCCAGGATGAAAGAGAAATAGAAGAAAGACAAAAAAGAAGAAGGAAGAAAAGGCTAAGATGGCATAATTAAAATTTGAGTAAAAAAAAAAAGTATGCAATGGATCCAGTAAAGTTTCTTATTTGAAATACAGAATTAGTGAAGCTCTAGCAATAGCCTTGAAACACCAATGCAACAACTACTTCCCTACCCTCAAGCAACTAGCAAAATTTGTTACAGGTGTAGAGAGAACATGGGTATTTTTAAAATTTATTTAATTATTGTTCAAATACAGTTTTCTGTCTTTTACTCCTATCCCAGCCCATCCCCCCAGTGGTCCCCACCTCCCTCCCATCCCCCACCCTTCGCCTTAGGTTTTGTCCATGTGTCCTTTATACTTGTTCCTGTGAATCCTTCCCTCTTTCCCCTGAAATTCTCTCCCCTCTCACCTCTGGTCCCTGTCAACCTGTTCTGTATTTCAGTTTCTTGGACATATTTTGCTCGCTTGTTTGTTTTGTTGTTTAGGTTTCTGTTAAAAGTGAGATCATATGGTATTTGTATTTCACTGCCTGGATTATTTCACTCAACATATTGCTTTCCAGTTCTATCCATGTTGTTGTAAAGGGTAGGAGCTCATTCTTTCTTTCTGCTGCACAGAATTCCATTGCGTAAATGTACCGTAGTTTTTGGATCCATTCATTTACTGATGGGCATCAAGGTTGCTTCCAACTCTTGGCTATTGAAAATTGTGCTGCCATGAACATTGGTGTGCATAGGGTCTTTTGGATTGGTGTTTCAGGGTTCTTTGGGTATACTCCTAACACTGGAATTGCTGGGTCAAAAGGCATACTCATTTTTAGTTCTCTTAGAAAATTCCATACTGTTTTCCATAGTGGTTGTACCAGTCTGCAGTCCCACCAACAATGAACTAGGGTCCCCTTTTCCCCCAACCTCTCCAACATTTGTTGTTTCTTGCTTTTTTTCTGATGGCCATTCTGACCAGTGTAAAGTGGTATCTCATTGTGGTTTTAATTTGCATCTCTCTGATAGCCAGCGATATTGAACATCTTTTCATGTGTCTCTGGATCCTCTGTATGTCCTCCTTGGAGAAGTGTTTAGAACATGGGTATTTTAATAGCTGGGCCAAAGTATGTCAAATGATCTTTGACAAGAGAATTCATTTTGAGTGTCTGGACTTGGGAGAAATAGTAAGAGTGTGGAATGGAAACAAGTTGTAGCTAGAGAGAAAACCAAATTTGAAGTGAGAATATTGCAAGGAAAGAGGAAGGTAAGAAGGACTAAGGTAAGATGGGGCCAAATATGTGAACTGAAATATACTATAGTATACAATCTAGTGACTTATATACAAATTCACTGGACAAGAAATGAATGTCATAAAGCTATGCAGGAAAGTATCACGAATCATGAAGGAGACTACAGTGGCTTTCGCATCAGTAGCCTCTGTTCTTTACCACTGTTTTTATCTTTCTGGACCTGCCTCTGGTGATGTCAGATGTTTGACCCTGTCTGACTTTAGGCAGACTATTGGTTACTTCCAGTGATTCTGCTGTCACTTGCTGTCTCTTTCAATTGTCAATATGGTCCCTCTGTACTCAGCAGTCAGATTTAAGTATCATAGGGCAGGGCTGAATTCCTCCTGTGGTGGGGGCTATTGTTTCCCCTCAGGTAGCAGCTCGATAGGGAGTGCTGTGCCTGAGCAGGATGATTGCTGTGTATTGGGGTTGGTTCAGCACCAGATCCCAGTAGCTACTTTCTCAGTTCTATGCCCAAAGCTTCCATCTCCAGTCTCTCTTCAAGTCTCTCTAGTCCACCCTGCCCCATCTTTGCCAGTGATCTACTGTCTGTGGCTATCTTCTTCAGTTGTTCTTCTGGTCATTAGGGCTCAGTAGTTAGGCTTAAGCAGCAAAGGTCTAGGGCAGAGACCCTCCTGGGGTTAGGGCTATTGTTTCCTCTCAGGGTACAGCTGCTCAGATGGGAGTGGTCAGCCTGAAGAAAAAGGCTGCTGCCATCTTGGGGATGACTCAGCACCAGGATCCCAGGGGCTGCTCACTCAGTTCTCTCCCTAAGGCTTCTGTCCCCAATCTCTCCTCAGGCATCTCCACCCCACTTTGCCCCTGCCTTTGCCTGAGCCCTAAGTATGTGGCTGCAAATGAAAATTTGTATGTTGGCCCTTTAAATGGTCCCTTGCATCTCCAACCATCTGTCTCTGGCTGAGAGCAACCCTGCTGCTTTTTCACTGGTTGTTATCTGTGTACTCTTTGGGCTCTTTTGTTCTAAACTGAGAGTTCTAGCTTAGGGTTTAGACACCACTCTTCTTTGGGGGATCCAACTGGCCAATTGATTATCCTGCCGGTGCTGCCACCTGTGGGCACCCAACCAGTCTCCTCAAGTGTCCATCACACTCCTTACCAGACTGGATGTGCCAGAGCTGGTTCTGTATGTCCGAAGTTATATGCTTCTCTCTGGCTATTGCTCATTTGTTTGTTCTGGGTGGTTTCTCCACAATTGAGTTGTAATTCCAGATTGGTCCTGGGCAGAGGTCAGTGTGATTTCCATTCACTCCTCTGCCATCTTCCTTCTGATGTTCTTTTTAAGAGAATTTCAGTGCCAGAGGGATATGCACACATCTGATTTGCCCCAGTTTACAACCCCCAAGAAAGATTTAGAGCCCTGTCTTTGGTACTATTTGGCTGTAGGTCCTTTCTCCTCTAATACCCACCCCTACTCTTCTCCTTTGGGAAGGCACTGACTTTCCACAACAGGACATTTTCCACCTTAATTGCCGGTTGATCCTAGAGAGGACATTTGGAGAGGCCTTTGAATGTAGAGTTCTCAGGGTGATATGTGTGGTGGGACTCTGATACCTGGGACACTTTCTGTGCCAGGGACTGAGTATAGAATGATGAAAAAGACAGACTGTTCTTATCCTCATAAAGATTACAGTCTAATAAAAAAAAGATTAACCAAATCATACACATAACTAATGTAATTACAAGTTGGAATAAGAGCAGTGAAGGATACAAATGGTGTTCAAGCACAGAATTACAGGAGTGAGTAAAGTTTACTTCATTTTAATCAAAATCACACATGTATCTGGTTAAAAAAAATCAACAGAGTAATAAAACTTACAGTAAGGAGCAGAATCTTTTGTTCCAGTCCCCTCAACCTTCAATTCAACAAACCTGCTACTTTTAATCTTTCTATTTTATATATTCTGCTGACTGACCTCTATTTCTCTAAATAATATGCACTGTTCTCTTTTCTCAGTTTATCAACTTGAGATATTTATCTATTGGATTTCTCCTAAAATAGATGACATTTCACTCGTCAAAAACACACCCACTTACGTTTCTCCTTATGTCCCCATATACGTGTGTAATGTTGTAACTCTATTACTAAATAGATTTGTAACATTAAATAATGTACATAAACCCTTATATATTATTCCATCGACTATAGACCACATCTGTTGACTTCCAACTTTCATCATCTGGAACTCAATGTCTCTGGTTATATTTCACTAGTTTGTTTCTTTTGTTGATGGGGTTCCACTTAAAGGTGAGATCACATGGTATTTGTCTTTCACTGCCTGGCTTATTTCACTTAGCATAATGCTCTCCAGTTCCAACTATGCTGTCACAAAAGGTAGGAGCTCCTTCTTTTTTTCTGCTGCGTTTTATTCCATTCTGTAAATATACCATTGCTTTGTTTAATTTAAATTAGTTTATAGATGTTCAATTACAGTTGTCTGTATTTTTTCCCCATCCTTCCCCCCAACCCCCTCCAAACCCACGTCCCTCCCTTGCTTTCAACCTCCCCCTTGGTTTTCTCCGTGTGTCCTTTATAGTAGTTCCTGAAAACCCTTCTCCTCACTGTCCCCTTCCCCCTCTGCTCTGGCTATTGTTAGATTGTTCTTAATTTCAATAACTCTGGTTATATTTTGTTTGCTTTTTTCTTTTGTTGATTATGTTCCAGTTAAAGGTGAGATCATATGGTATTTGCCCCTTACCACCTGGCTTATTTCACTTAGCATAATGCTGCCAGTTCCATCCATGCTGTCGCAAGGGGTAGAAGCTCCTTCCTTCTCTCTGCAGTGCAGAATTCCATTGTGTAAATGTACCATAGTTTTTTGATCCACTCATTTGCTGATGGGTACATAGGTTGCTTTGAACACTTGGCTATTGTAAATTGTGCTGTTATGAACATTGGCGTTCATAGGTTCTTTTGGACTGGTGTTTAAGGGCTCTTATGGTATAATCCCAGCAGTGGAATTGCTGTGTCAAAAGGCAGTTCCATTTTTAGTTTCCTGAGGAATTTCCATACTGTTTTCCACAGTGGCTGCACCAGTCTGAATTCTCACCAACAGTGCACTAGGGTTCCCTTTTCTCCACACTTCTCAAACACTTTTGTTTGTTGCTTTGTTTATGATGGTCATTCTGACTGGTGTAAAGTGGTATGTCATTGTGGTTTTAATGTGCATCTCTCTGATGACTAGTGATGCTGAGCATCTTTTCATGTATCTCCGGGCCATCTATATGTCCTCCTTGCAGAAGTGTCTGTTCAGGTCTTTTGCTTATTTTTAATTTTTTTTGCCTTCCTGGAATGGCATTGTGTGAGTTCTTTATATATTTTGAAGATCAAGCCCTTGTGTGAGGTATCATTGGCAAATATGTTTTCCCATATGGTTGGCCCTCTTTTTATTTTAATGTTGTTTTCTTTAGCCATGCAGAAGATTTTTAATTTAATGAGATCTCATTTGTTTATTCTTTCCCTTATGTCCCTTACTTTAGGGGACATATCTGTGAAGATGTTGCTGCTTAGAATGTCTGAGACCCCAGAAATAAACCCAAGTGTCTATGGCCAATTAATATTTGACAAAAAAGGAAGAAGCATAAAATGGAGCAACAATAGCCTCTTCAAGAAATGATGTTTGAGATCTGGACAGCTACATGCAAAAACATGAAACTTGATCACCAAATTACACCATACACAAAAATAAATTCATGGTGGATAAAATACTTAAATATAAGTTGTAACACCATAAAATACCTAGATGAAAACATTGGCAGAAAAATCTCTAGATCTACCATTGCTTTTTAATCCACTCATTTACTGATGGGCACTTAGGTTGCTTCCAGCACTTGGCTATTGTAAGTTGTGCTGCTATGAACATTGGAATACACAGGTTCTTTTGGATTGGTGTTTCAGGGTTCTTAGAATATAAACCCAGCAGTGGAATTGCTGTGTCAAAAGACAGTTCCATTTTTAGTTTTCTGGGGAAATTCCATACTGTTTTCCACAGTGGCTGCACTAGTCTTCATTCCCACCAACAGTGAACTAGGGTTTCCTTTACTCCACATCCTCTCCAACACTTGTTGTTTGTTGAGTTGTTTCTGATGGCCATTCTCACTGGTGTGAAGTAGTATCTCATTGTGGTTTTAATTTACATCTCTCTGATGGCTAGTAATGCTGAGCATCTTTTCCTGTGTTACTGGGCCCTCTGTGTGTCCTCCTTGGAGAAGTGTCTGCTGAGGTACTTTGCCCATTTTTCAATTCAGTTGTTTGTTGTCCTGGAGTGGAGTCATGTGAGTGCTTTATAAATTTTGGAGTTCAAACTCGTGTTTGTGGTATCATTGGCAAATAAGTTTTTTCCATATAGTTGGTTCTTTTTTCATTTTAATTCTGTTTCCTTTAGTATGCAGGAGCTTTTTTTTTATGAGATCCCATTTGTTTATTCTTTTCTTTATTCTTTTCTTGCTCTAGGGGACATATCATTGAAAACATTGCTGCATGTAATTGTGGGGGTGACTTTGCCCGCAAGTTTCCCTGTCCACCACGGATGAAAGTAACACTACCAAGACATGATCTGCTTGGAGAGGAGAGGTGGCCAATCTCTCAGAGGAGAAAGGCCAGGAGCCCCTTCCTCAGTGGCTTTTTTTGGGTTGTAATACACAGGAATACAGGCGATAAGGATCAAACAATAGATAACATTTCAAGGAAATCTGAGGGCTTAGTCTGAGTCAGTGTCTGTCAGGAAAGGAGGTTGCAGAAACTTTGGGAGACATACTCATTTCCTGCTCAGGCCCTTAACATATGAATGAAAGCACTCTTAACAAAGTAGGCTTCACAGGACTTTAAGGAACTCTTTCTTATGCCCGATCACCCCCGATCCCATTCTAGATGGCAACGGGCTGCACCTCCTCCCCCATCCCAGGTTTTCAAGCTTAAGTGGATTAGAGCCGGGAAGCTCTTCTCCAAGAGGACATGGGAACTGGGGCTATGTTAGAATAGCCAAGGGCGAGGGTCCATCACTTCCTCTTTATTGCAGCCCCCCTGTCGTTCCATGATGGCCTCCCAAGTGATCGTGTCTGACTTATGTTGCCCCTCCTCTGAGGAGTATTACCTGTCATCCAGTATCTGACCATGCATTGAGGGCAGGGGAGTAAGAAGAGTTAGTATTTGCTACCAGAGACAAGCTTTGTCTCCTTTGTGACTCGCATTCCGGAGGTTGCTCACTCATCCTTAGCCATGGGAGGCAGTTACAATTCCTGAAACCAGGCAGAGTGGTTTCCAACATGGAATATCTGAGATTTTTATGCCTATGTTCTCCTCTAGAACTTTTATGGTGTCATGACTTATATTTAAGTCTTTTATCAACCTTAAATTTATTTTGGTTTATGGTTTAAGTTGGTGGTCCAGTTTCATTTATTTGCAGGTATGTGTCCACATCTCCAAACACCATTTGATGAAGATGCTGTCTTTACTCCATTTTATGCTTCTGCCCCCTTTTTCAAATATTAATTAACCATAGAGACTTGGATTTATTTCTGGGATTTCATTTCTGTTCCTTTGGTTTATGCATCTGTTCTTATGTCAGCAGTAAAGTGTTTTGATTAAAGTGGCCTTGTAATACAGTTTGATATCAGGTATTGCGATCCCTCCTACTTTGTTCTTCTTTCTCAAAATTGCTGCAGCTATTTGGGGTCATTCATGGTTCCATATAAATTTTGAAGTGTTTGTTTTATATTTGTGAAATATGTCATTGATAGTTTAATACAGACTGCATTGAATCTATAAATTGCTTTGGATAGTATGGACATTTTGATGATGTTAATTCTTCCAATCCATGAGCATGGTACATACATCCATTTGTCTGTGTCTTTCTTAATTTATTTCTTCAGTGTAGTGTAGTGTTCTGAGTACAGTTATTTTACCTCCTTGGTTAGATTTATTCTGAGGTATTTCATTTTCTTCTTTCTATATTAAATGAAATTTTATTCCCGATTTACTTTTCTGATATTTCATTGTTGGTGTACAAAAGTGCCTTTGATTTCTGAATATTGGCTTGATATTCGCTGTTTTGTCAAATTCACTTAGGTTGAGTAATTTTTTGGTGGAGTTTATAGGATTTTCTATGTACACTATAATGTCCTCTGCAGACAATGACAGTTTTGCTTCCTCCATTTCAATTTGGATGCCTTTTTTTTTTTCTTATCTGGTTGCTGTGGCTAGGACATCCAATACTATGTTGAATAGGAGTGGTTAGAGTGGGCATCCTTTTCTTGTTTCTGATCTTTGTGGAAAAGATTTTGGACTTTGCCCATTGAATAGGATGTTGGCTGTAGGTCCTTCATATATGCCCTTTATTATGTTAAGGAATGCTTCCTCTACTCCCACTTTGCTGAGTGTTTTTATCACAAATGTGTGCTGTAACTTATCAAATGATTTTCAACATCTATTGATATGACCATGTGATTTTCCTCTTTGCTTTTCTTTATGTAATGTACTATGTTTATTGATTTGCAAATATTGTGCCATCCTTGAATCCCTTTGCTGAATCCCACTTGATTATGTTGTATGATGTTTTTTAATGTATTGCTGGATGTGGTCTGAAATATGTTGTTGAGGATTTTTGTATCTATTTTCATTAGTGATATTGGCTTATAGTTTTCTTGCTGTGTTCTGTGTTTATCTGGATTTGAGATTAAGATAATGCTGTCTTCATAAAAAGTAATGGAGTGTACTGACTTCTTAGATTTTTTGGAATAGTTTGAGGAGGATAGAGGTTATCCCTTAGTGAAATGCTTTGTAAAATTTTCCTGTGAAACCTTCCATCCCAGGACTTTTGTGTGTTGGGACATTTGTGATTAATGCTTCAATTTTGTCAGCAGTTATCAGTGTGTTCAGGCATTCTGCTGCTTCTTCATTCAGTTTTGGAACATTATAGTTTTCTAGAAATTTGTCCATGTCACCTATGTTTTCAAATTTCTTGGCACATAGTTCTTTGTAGTCATTTTTTACAATCCTTTGTATTTCTGTGGTATCACTTGTAATCTCTCCTCTTTCATTTCTGATTGTGTTTCTTTAGGTTTCTCCTCTTTTTTCTTGATGAGTCTGCTTAATGGCTTATTGATTTTTATCTTTTCAAAGAACTAGCTCCAGGAATCATTGATCCTTAGCGTTGTGCTTTTAGTCTCTGTGCCATTCAATTCTGCTCTGATCTTGGTTATTTTCTTCCTTTGACTTGCTCTGGGCTGTCTTTGTTGTTTTTCCTTGAGTTCTTGCAGGTATAGGGTTAGGTTTTTTCTTTGCAAAGTTTTTATCTTTTTAAAGTAGGTCTGTATTGCTATGAACTTCCCTCTCAGAACTGCCTTCTTTCTCTGTGTACCATAAATTTTAGATTGTTGTGAGTTCATTTTCATTTGTTTCCAGAAACTGATTTCCTTGATCTCTGATTCTTAACCCACTCATTGTTTAATAGCATAATCCAAGCTCCATGATTTTGAGCATTTTTGAGTATTTTCCTGGAAGTCGGTTTCTAGTTTCAGTGCCTGGTGTGTGAAGAAAAGGCTTCATGTAATTTCAAATTTTTTGAATTTGTTGAGAATTGTTTTGTGCTCTATAATATGATCTATCTTTGAAAATGTTCCATGTGCATTTGGAAAAAAATGTGTATTTGACTTGTTTGTTATGAAACATTATATATATATATATATATACACACACACACACACACACACACACACACACACATCTGTTAAGTACAATTGATCTTTATCATTGATTAATGCCACAATATGGTTTTGGGGTTTTTTTTCGGGGGGTTTGCATCTAACTTTTTTTAAATTATTATTTTTTAAAATACTTTATTTTATTTAAATTTCTCTTTTTAAAGTTTTATTTAGTTATTTGTCAAGTACAGTTTTCTGTTTATTTCTTTCATCCCAGCCCACCCTTCCCCCATGTACCCCACCTCCCTGCCATTTCCACCCTCCTTAGTTATTACCCCTGTGTCCTTTATGCTGTTCCTCTAAATACCTCCCATTTTTTCCCCTTAAATTCCCTCCCCTCTCCCCTCTGGTCGCTGTACCCCTGTTCTCTATTTCAGTGTCTTTGTTTTTATTTTGCTTGCTTGTTTGTTTTGTTGTTTATCTTCCTGTTAAAGGTGAGGTCATATGGTATTTGTCTTTCAACACCTGGCTTATTTCACTCAGCATAATGCTTTCCAGTTCCATCCATGTTGTAGCAAAGGGTAGGAGCCCCTTCTTTCTTTCTGCTGCATAAAATTCCATTGTGTAAATGTACCATAGTTTTTGGATCCATTCATTTCCTGACAGGCACCTAGGTTGCTTCCAACTCTTGGCTATTGTAAATTGTGCTGTTATGAAGATTGTGGTGCATAGCTTCTTCAAAATTGATGTTTTGGGGTTCTTAGGATATAATCCTAGTAGTGGAATTGCTGGGTCAAAAGGCAGGTCCATTTTTAGTTTTCTGAGACAATTCCATACTGTTTTCCATAATGGTTGTACCAGTCTGCAATCCCACCAACAGTGAATTAAGGACCTCTTTTCACCACAACCTCTCTAACATTTGTTGTTGGTTGGTTTGTTTATGATGGCCATCCTGACTGGTGTAAAGTGGTATCTCATTGTGGTTTTAATTTGTATCTCTCTGATAGCTAACGATATTGAGCATCTATTCATGTGTCTCTGGATCTTCTGTATGTCCTCCTTTGGGAAGTGTCTGTTCAAGTCCTTTTCCCATTTTTTTAATTGGGTTGGTTGTCTTCTTAGAGTAGAGTTGTGTAAGTTCTTGGTATATTTTGGAGATTAAACCTTTGTCTGAGGTATCATTGGCAAATATGTTTTCCCATACAGTTGGTTGTCTTGCTAATTTAATACTGTTTTCTTTAGCCATGCAGAAACTTTTTATTTTGTTGAGATCCCATTTGTTTATTCTTTCCTTTATGTCTCTTGCTCTAGGGGACTTATCAGTAAAAATGTTGCTGCGTGAAATATCTGAGATTTTCCTACCAGTGTTCTCCTCAAGGATTTTAATGGTGTCACAGCTTATATTTAAGTCTTTTATCCATCTTGAACTTATTTTGGTGTATGGTGTAAGTTGGTGCTCAAGTTTCATTTTTTTTGCATGTAGCTGCCAAGTTCTCCCAACACCATTTGTTGAAGAGGTTATTTTTACTCATTTTATGTTCCTGCCCCCTTTGTTGAATATTAGTTGCCCGTAGAAACTTGGGTTTATTTCTGGGCTCTCTGTTCTGTTCCACTGGTCTATGTGCCTGTTTTTATGCCAGTACCAGGCTGTTTTGATCACAGTAGCCTTGTAATACAGTTTGGTATCAGGTATTGTGATCCCTCCTACTTTGTTCTTCTTTCTCAAAATTGCAGCTACTATTCAGGGTTGTTTATGGTTCCATAGACATTTTTGAAGTGTTCTATGTCTGTGAAATATGCCACTGGTACTTTAATACGTATTGCATTGAATCTGTAAATTGCTTTGGGTAGTATGGACATTTAGATGATGTTAATTCTTCCAATCCATGAACAAGGTAGATGTTTCCATTTGTTTGTGTCTTCCTTGATTTCTTTCTTCAGTGCTGTGTAGTTTTCTGTATATAGGTCTTTTACCTCGTTGGTTAGGTTTATTCACAGATATTTTATTTTTCATTTTGCTATATCGAACGAGATTTTTTTCTTGATTTCTGCTTTCACTGTTTCATTGTTAGTATACAAAAATGCCTTTGATTTCTGGATATTGACTTTGTATCCTGCTATTATGCCAAATTCATTTATTAGGTCCAGCAGTTTTTGGGTTAGAGTCTATAGGATTTTCCATGTATACTACCATGTCATCTGCAAACAATGACAGTTTTGTTTCCTCCTTTCCTATTTGGATGCCTTTTATTTCCTTTTCTTGCCTGATCGCTGTAGCTAAAACTTCCAACACTATATTGAATAGAAGTGGTGAAAGTGGACATCCTTGTCTTGTTCCTGATCTTAGTGGTAAAGATTTTAGTTTTTGCCCATTGAGTATGATGTTGGCTATAGGTCTCTCATATGTGGCCTTTATTATATTGAGGAATGCTCCCTCTATTCCCACTTTGCTGAGTGTTTTTATCATAAATGGGTGTTGTACCTTATCAAAAGCTTTTTCCATGTCTATTGATATGATCATGCGGTTTTTGTTTTTTCTTTTGTTTATGTGGTGTATTACATTTACTGATTTGCGAATATTGAACCATCCTTGCATCCCTGGGATGAATCCCACTTGGTCGTGGTGTATGATCTTTTTAATGTATTGTTGGATGCAGTTTGCCAATATTTTGTTGAGGATTTTAGTGTGTATGTTCATCAGCGATATTGGCCTGAAGTTTTCTTTCTTTGTTGTGTGTCTATCTGGTTTTGGAATTAAGATGGTGCTGACTTCATAAAAGGAGTTTGGGAGTTTTCCATCCTTTTGGATTTTTTGGAATAGCCTGTGAAGGATAGGGGTTAGTTCTTCCTTAAATGCTTTGTAGAATTCTCCTGTGAAACCATCTGGAGCAGGGCTTTTGTGCTTCCAGAGTTTTTTGATTACTGCTAAAATTTCATTTGCTGTTATTGGTCTGTTCAGGCTTCCTGCTTCTTCTTTACTGAGTTTTGGAAGATTATAGTTTTCTAGAAATTTATCCATGTAACTTAGGTTTTCAAATTTCTTGGCATACAGTTCTCATAGTAATTTCTTACAATTCCTTCTATTTCTGTGGTATCAGTTGTAATCTCTCTATTTTCATTTCTGATTGTGTTCATTTGTGTCCTCTCCTTTTCTCGATGAGCCTACTTAATGCCTTGTCGATTTTGTTTATCATTTTAGAAAACTAGCTCCTGGATTCATTGATCCTTAGAATTATGCTTTTAGTCTCTGTGTCATTTAATTCTGCTCTGATCTTGGTTATTTCCTTCCTTCTATTATCTCTTGGCTGTCTTTGTTGTTGTTCCTCATGTTCTTGTATGTTTAGCGTTAGGTTGTTTGTTTAAAATGTTTCTATCTTTTTTAGGTAGGCCTGTATTGCTATGAACTTTCCTTTCAGGACTGCCTTCGCTGTGTCCCATAAGTTTTGGGTTGTCATGAATTCATTTTCATTTGTTTCCAGTAACTTTGATTTCTTCCCTAGTTTCATTCTTGACTCATTCATTAATTGCATGCCATTCAATCTCCATGACTTTGTGTGTTTTGGGTTTCTTCCTTTGGGGTTGGTTTCCAGTTTCAGTCCCTTGTGGTTGGAGAAATTGCTTGGTGTTATTTCAATTTTCTTGAATATTTTGAGGGTTATTTCATGTCCTATCATATAGTCTATCTTTGAAAATGCTCCATGTGCATTTCAAAATAATGTGTATTTAGCTTCTTTCAGATGAAGGGCTCTACATATATCAATTAAGTCCATTTCATTTAGGGCATTGTTTAATGACACAATATCTTTGTTGATATTTTGTTTGGAAGATCTGTCCATTTTTGACAACGGGGTGTTAAAATCCTCTACTATAATTGTGTTGCTTTCAATATCTTTCTTGAAGTCCTCTAAGATTTTCTTTATATATTTAGGTGCTCCTATGCTGGGTGCATATATATTTACAATGTTAATGTCTTCTTCTTGGATTCTTCCCTTGAGTATTATGAAGTGGCCTGCTGGGTCTCTCTTTATGGCCCTTTTTTTGAAGTCTATTTTGTCTGATATGAAAATTGCTACCCCAGCTTTTTTTTTCTTGTCTGTTTGCTTGGAAAACTTGTTTCCAGCCTTTCACTTTTAGTCTGTGATGGTCTTTTGTCCTGAGGTGGGTCTCTTGTAGGCAGCATATGTGTGGGTCATACTTTCTTATCCATTCAGCTATTCTATGTCTTTTGATTGGAGCATTTAATCCATTTACGTTTAAGGTTATTATTAATAGGTACTTATTCATTGCCATTTTTGTACTGTGTTTCTCTCTGTCTCTATCTTTTCCCTTCTTTCCTTAAAGCAGTCCCTTTAGCATGTCTTGCACAGCTGGTTTGGTGGAGGCATATTCTTTTATACTTCTTTTGTCTTGGAAGCTCTTTATTTGGCCTTCTATCTTGATTGAGAGCCTTGCTGGGTAAATTAGCCTTGGTTGTAGGCCTGTGGTTTTCATTACTTGGAATATTTCTTGCCATTCTCTTCTTGCTTGGAGTGTTTCCATTGTGAAGTCAGTGGCTAACCTTATTGGGGCTCCCTTGTATGTTAGTTCTTTTTTCTCCCTTGCTGCCTTTAAGATTCTCTCTTTGTCTTGGAATTTTGCCATTTTAATGATGAAGTGTCTTGAAGTAGGCCTCTTTGGGTTCCTCTTGATTGGGACGCTCTGTGATTCCTGGATTTGTATGACTTTTTCTCTTATCAAATTAGGGAAATTTTCTCTCATTACTCTTTCAACTAGGTCTTCTATCCCTTGTTCTTCCTCTCCTTTTCCTGGCATTCCTATTATTCGGATATTATTATGTTTCATATTGTGTTGCATTTCTCTTAATCTCTCTTCATTCTTTCTGAGCCTCTTTTCCTTTTCTTGCTCTTTCTGGGAGTTTTTTTCTACTTTGTCTTCCAGCTCGCTGATCCAATATTCTTCTTCATTAGTTTTGCTTTTGATCAGAAATTAGTTGTGCTTCTGTTCAGAAATTGTATCATTCATTTCCTCTTGGCCTTTACTGATATTTTCTATTTCCTTTTTCATGTTGATATAGTTTGTGGTGAGTTCATTGTAGCTCCCCCGGAGTTTCTGGTAGCTCATTGTGAGCTCTTTTAATTTCCTGATAACCAGTGCTTTGAATTCAGTATCTGATAGTTGACTTGCCTCGATTTCATCTAACATTCTTTCTGAGGCTTTCTCCTTTCCTTTCATTTGGGGATTGTTTCTTTGTCTTCCCATTGTGTGTGAGAGTCTTTTTGTTAGCCTCAGCTTCTAAAATTGATCTGTTCTGACTCCCTGGGTTTATGGTGTGAACTTCTGTGGTAGAATACCTGTGAAATTCAGTGGTGTAGCTTCCTTCAGGTATTTTGATATTCTCCCCTTCCACCTACTCCTTCTTTTGTGTTTGTGTAATTAAGGAATGGGAGGCAAAATGGTCTATGACAGAGGGAGAGTATTTTATGATAATTATAGTCACAGCCCGTAGAGAAGAGTTAGAAGATCCTTAGGGTATATATAGTGTTAACCGTAATCTTCAACCCAACTTGCCACTTTTAATAAGGGATGGACAAAAGATGAGTCTCTTGTTTGGGAGAGACATCTTGTGAGTTGGATCTAGAATACAGTGAGGTTGCAGCCGGTCAGGTTAAGTTTACTTGAAAAAAGTCAAAAAAGTGTCTTGTTGGTTTTAAAGTGGCCAAACCAGTTTTACTAGCTGCAGAGGTGAGGGGCGATTCCTGTGGTCTTTCTGGGAGCGCTCTCCCAAGAGCTATCCTGGCGCATCTTTCCACCATCCCACGAAGGGGGTCTAGGTTCTTTTTAGAGCACTTTCCCTGGGTATCCTCACTGTGGGCTGGGGTGTAAGTGCGTGCATGTGCCAGCCAGGCTGCCTGGGTCCCAGAAGATCTAGCATGGTCCTTCCCAGTTCTTTGGGGGAACTCAAGGGCTTCCGCCCATCCTCTGGATCCCTGCCAGGCTGGGTGGGGAGCAGTACATGTGTCTGTCGCAGAAGAATCCTTCAGTTTATTTTCTACAAAATTTCTCAAGAAAGCCTGCCTCTCAGTACTTCCTAATCCCCCAGCCACACAGGTGACTATTGGAATCAGAGCCCAACAATGCACCCCTCAATTCTCCGGGGCTGGTAACCACAGAGTCCACGGTTGAACACGACCCTTTGTCCTTATCTCCCTCTGTGTAAAGTCAAACAGAAAGGTCTCTCCCTGGTGTTGCTCAACTTTCTTAGATGGTGAGGGAGGGAGCTGGTGACCTGGCTCTCTCCTAAGGACACTGCAGCAGGCCCAAGGCTCCCAAAGAGTCTGCCATACACCCGCTGGTTGCTGGGGCTCCTGAAGAATCATTGGCAGATGCACCGGGTGCTGGGCGCCGGGCACCAGCAAAGGCTGCTGCTGTTCCTGTCCCTGCTCTGGTCCCTGAGAACTTTTCTGGTCTCTTATTTTCATATATGCTGAAGAACAGAATCTGTGGTTGATCACTGCCCTTTGTCCTTATTCCCCTGTCTGTAAACTACAGCAACCAGGTCTCTCCTGGTGTCCAACCTTGCCTGGCTGGGGAAGGAGGGAGCTGATGACCCAGCTCTCTCCCAGGGACCCTGTGGTAGGCCCGGGGCTCCCTAAGAGTACAAGGTAGACCTGGGCTGATTGCAATCTGAGACTGCTGCTGCTCCTGTCTCTGCTCCAGTCTCTGAGACCCTACCGTCCTGCAGCCGTCTCCTTACTGTCTGGCTCCCTTAGTGTCCGCTACAATCTCTGTTCTCTTATTTTCATACATGCTGGGGAACTGTTGGCTGTTTGTACTGTTCCTCTGTAGATCGGCCAAGATTCTCTCCCATGTATACAGGGAAATGGAATCTGCTTCTTCCTACTCCATCGCCATCTTAGGGAAGTTTTCTTTAATTATTTTTTCAAATAAGTTTTCATTTTTTTGCTCTTCCTCTTCTCCTTCTGGCATTATTTTTAAATTATTTATTTATTTATTTATTTATTTATTTATTTATCTTTAGAGGGAAAGGGAAGGAGAGAGGGAGAGAAATATCAATGTATGTATGGTTGCCTCTTGTTCATCTCCTGCTGGGAAGTGGCCTGCAACCCAGGCATATGCCCTGACTGGGAATGGAACTGCGATCCTCTGGTTCGCAGGACTGTGCTCAAGCCACTGAGCTATACCAGCTGGGGCTCCTTCTGTAATTCTTATTATTCAGATGTTGCCCTTTTTGGAGATGTCTTAGTGTCTTCTTAAACTCTCCTCATGTTTTTGAACTCTTATTTCCTCATTTTGTTCTGGTTGAATGTTTATTTCTTCCTTATGTTCCAAATTGCTTATTTGAATCCTGGCTTCCTTCCCTTCACTGTTGGTTTCCTGTAGATTTTTCTTTATTTCATTTGTGTAGCCTTCCTTTCTTCCCTTATGCTTTTGCCATATCCAGTGAGATCTCTGAGCATTTTGATCATCAGTGTTTTGAATTTTGCATATGATAGCTTGGCTTTCTCTGCATTGCTTAGTTATTTTTCTGGAGTTCTGTTCTGTTCCTTCATTTTGGGCCACATTTCTTTGTCTTTGTCTCCCTGTGTCTGTGTACTAGATAAAACCACTTTGAGTCCCTGTCTTAGCATACCTGTTGAGTTGTATGAAGCAGAGCCTTTGGTATTTTCCAAGGCAGGCAGCCTGCTTCACAGCTTTGTGGCTCCATGTAAGGGGGGGAGTCAAAGAGGGAAAAATGCCACTGCTTGTTGACTCCTGGGGCCTTGCCTAGCACTTGCCCCATTTCCAGTCACTTCACCTGCTTCCCATATGTGACTGGTACCCCTCCAGCTGCTTCCTTGATCATGGCTCTCAGAGTGGGTGGATTCGCATATGTTTCAGGTTTTCCTGTGAAATCAGCAGTTTTGTCTGCCACCCCAACCCCCACTGGTTTTTACAGATATGAGGCTTTATTTTTCCCTGGTGCTGGAAACCTGATTTGCTCAGTCTGGTCTAGTGCCAGGATCACACACTCCCAAGGTGTGCCTCTGATTTTTATCTACCATATGTGAATGTGTGACCATCTCTTCTACTAGCTGCCACTGCCACCAGCTTACTGCCACCGCACTGCATGCTCTCCACCATGGATTCCTGTCTCAGCTCCTCCTAATCATCTGGATAAATATAGCTTCTTTAAATTCCTGGTTGTTGGATTTCTATGCAGTTCAATTTTCTGGCAGTTCTGGGTGTTTTTCATTTTGAAATTTGTTGTGATCCTTGTTATGGTTGCACAAGGAGGTGAAGCATGTCTACCTATGCTTACATCTTGACTGGAAATATTCCAACTTCTTGAGTTTCTTATACTTTATTGAACCTATTTCCTTATTTTCTACTCATTTCTTAACCCATTCCAAACTGGACTTCTGTCCCCATAATTCTCCTGAAATAGCTCCACAAATATCACGAATGGCCTCCCGTGTAGTGAAATCCAATAGAAAATTTTCTGTCTTCAACTTGCTTCACATCTCAGAAATATTTAATACTGCTGACCACATTCCCATTTAAAAATTCTCTTCCTATGTATTTTTATGACACATGCTCTCACAGTGTTCTTCTTACTTCTCTGACTATTGCATCTGTTTCATCTTCCTGTATCCAGCCATTAAATGTTGAAGGTCTCCTGAAAGCTCAGCTCTAGGTTTTCTCTTTTACACCTAGATTTTCTCTTGGTTTTCTCTCTCCTTAACTGAGCTCATTTATCTTAGCTTTTAGGCACAACGTATATCCCAAGTCCCAAGATATAGCAATATCCCAGACTTTTCTAAGCTCTCACCCATGTATTCAGTTTCCATCTCTGTTGGGAAATGCCCTGCTTGGTTTCAGAAGCTGTAACGCCCCCATGGCTAAGGCTGTGTGAGCAACCTTCGGACCACAAGCCACTAAGGAGACAAAGCTTATCTCCCTGTCAGGGGTGCTGCCTCTGCTCCTTTTACTTCACCCTGCCTGGCCTCCAATGCTTGATTGGTTAGCCAATGACAGGTAAGATTCCTCAAGGGAGGAATAACATAAGACAGGCATGATCATGGAGAGCCCCCATGGGACACTTAGAGGGCTATAGCAAAAGGATGTGATGGACCCTTGTCCCTTGGCTTCAACATAGCCTGAGTCCTCATTCTGTCTGCAAAAAGTCTCCTAATCTCTTGGCTGCCTTACTTCCCCTGCCCATTTTAAGCCTGAAACAATGACAGGGGGTGTTACAGCTCTGTGCTGGAAAAGGCGGGTTCTCTGGGTGATGAGGCCTAAGAAAGAATATATAAAATCCTGTGAAACATGCTTTGCTAAGAATGCTCTTAATTAAACAAAAGGGTCTGATCAGGAAATAGCTTTGTTTCCCAAAGTTTCATAGCCCCATTGCTAACAGACCCTGACTCAGAATAAGCCCTCATAGTTCTTTGTATGTTATCTATTGTTTGATCATTACTGCCTGACAATGATTAATGAGCTTTACCTGTATTCCTGTGCAAACTGAAAGCCAGTAAAAGCCTGTCAAGGCAAGGGTTGGCATGCTCTCCCCTTGAGAGAGTAGCTGTGCCATCCTTTTTCCTCCACAGGACTCAGTAGTCCGTGTGAATATCTTGTCTTATCCATAATGCTGCAGACACTGTGGCCCAATGTCTGCATTACATCTCCACTAGAATGTTCTATAAACATCTCAAACTTAACTTGTTTAAAACTAAAATTTAAATTTTCCCCTGATCCAAACCTTTTCCTTATCCATCTCAATAAACTGCACCAGCACCTGCACCTACCCTTTTGTTCAAGCCAGAGAAATTTATTTTATTTTTAAGTTATTTTTAATATAATCTTAATAATCTTTTCCAATTACCATTTAGTACCTCTCTATCCATGCCCCAGAAAATACCACACTCTTGTCCATGTCCATGAGTCCTTTTTCTTCAATTCTTCCACCCGTTAGCCTCCCCTACCACTAGCTTTCATCTGTTCTTCATCTATGAGTATGTCTCTGTTTTGCTTCTTAGTTCAATTTGTTCATTAGATAACATAGATGAATGAAATCATTTGGTATTTGTCTTTCTCTGGCTGGCTTATTTCATTTAGCATAACATTCTCCATGTCCATTTATACAGTTGCAAAGGGTAAAATTTTCTTCTTTTTTATGATGAGCAGAATTCCATTGTATAAATGTCTCATAGTTATTTTATCCATTGGTCTATTAATGGACATTTAGGCTGCTTCCATATTTTGGTGATTGTAAATAATGCTTCAGTGGACACAGTGGTGCTTATGTTCTTTCAAATTAGTGTTTCAGCTTCCTTCAGATATGTTCCCAGAAGTGTGATCGCTTGGTCAAAAGGCAGGACCATTTTCAGTTGTTTGAGGTATCTCCATACTGCTTTTCACAGTTGCTATGCCAGTCTGCATTCCCACCAACAGTGCAAAAGGGCTTCTCTTTCTCCACACCCTTGCCAGCACTTGTTTTTGAATTACCGGTGATAGCTGTTCTGATAGGTATGAGGTGATATCTCCTTGTGGTTTTTATTTGCATTTCTCTGATGATTTGTGATGTTGACCATCTTTTCACATGTCTATTGGTGATCTGTATGTCCTCTTTCAAGAAGTATCGATTAAGATCCTTTGTCAATATTTTAATTGGGTTGCTTGTCTTTTGGTGTTGAGTTTTGTAAGCACTTTATAAACTTTGGATATTAGCCTCTTATCAAATATATTGGTGAATATGCTCTACCATTCTGTGGGCTGTCTTTTTATTTTGTTGATGATTTCTTTTGCTATGCAAAAACTTTAGTTTGAGGTAGTCCCATTTGCTTATTTTTTTCTTTTGTTTCCCTTGCCTGGGGAGATATATCCAATAAAAAAAATTTCTAAGGACAATGTCTGAGATTTGGTACCTACATTTTCTTCTAGGATTTTTATGGTTTCATGTACAACATTTAAGTCTTTAATCCATTTTGAATTGATTTTTGTGTATGGTGTATGAAGGTAGTCTAGTTTCATTTTTCTTCATTTTTTGTCCAGTTTTCCCAACAGAATTTATTGAATATAGTACATTTAGCCCACTGTATGTGCTTGTTTACTCCCTTGAATATTAATTGACTACAAAGTTGTGGGTTTATTCCTGGGTTGTACATTTGTTCCATTGATCTATATGTCTGTTTTTATGCTGGTATTGTGCTCTTTGGATTACTCAGGCCTTACAATATAGTTTGATATTGGGTAGCATGATTCCTCAAACTTTGATCATCTTTCTCAGGGTCACCATTTCTTTGTGGTTCTATAAATTTTTTAAAATATTTGTTCTATTTCTGTGAAATATGTCATTGGAATCATGATAAGAAGAACATTGAATCTATACATTGTTTGGGTAGTATGGACATTTTAATAATGTTAATTTGTCTCATCCATGTACATGGTATGTGGCCGAGACCAAAAAAAAAATGGCCCAAATGAAAGAATAAATCAAACCTCCAGAAAAAATACAACTAAGCAACAAAGACATAGCCAACTAATCACATGCACAGTTCAAAACACTGGTACTCAGGATGCTTGCAGAAGTGAATTGAATATGGTCACAAATTAAAGGAAAAAATGAAGGCTAGAAAAAGTGAAATAAAGGAGAATGTACAGGGAACCAACAGTGACAGGAAGGAAACTGGGACTCAAATCAATGGTGTGGACCAGGAGGAAGAAAGAAACATTCAACCAGAAAAGAATGAAGAAACAAGAGTCCAAAAAAATGAGGAGAGGCTTAGAAACCTCCAGAACATCTTTAAACATTCCTATATTTGAATCATAGGGATGACAGAAGGAGAAGAGGAAGAGTAAGAAATTGAAAACTTATTTGAACAAATAATGAAGAAGAACTTCCCTAATCTGGCAAAGGAAATAGACTTTCAGGAAGCCCAGAAAGCTCAGAGAGTCCCAAAGAAGTTGGACCCAAGGAGGAACACACCAAGGCACATCATAACTACATTACCCAAGATAAAAGATAAATAGAGAATCTGAAAAGCAGCAAAAGAATAGGAGACAGTTTCCTACAAAGAAGTTCCCATTAGACTATCAGCTGAATCTCAAAAGAAACCTTACAGGCAAGAAAGGGCGGGAAAGAAGTATTACAAATCATGTAAGGCAAGGACCTACATCCAAGATTACTCTATCCAGCAAAGCTTCCATCAGAATGAAAGGGCAGATAAAGTGCTTCTCAGATAAGGTCAAGTTAAAGGAGTTCATCATCACCAAGCCCTTATTATATGAAATGTGAAATTATATGAAATGTTAAAGAAAAAGAATGGAGGAGAATGAAGGGGGAATAGAACAACTGTAATGGCATAATCAATAAAATAAAAATTAAAAAAAGAAAAAGAACATAAAAAATATGAACTATAAAATGACAATAAACTCACAGCTATTAACAACCAAACCTAAGCAAAACAAAATAAAACAAAAACAAACTAAGTGGACAGCTAGAACAAGAACAGAATCAGAGAAATGGAAATTACACGGAGGGTTATCATTGGGGGAGTGGGAGGGGGAGACAGGGGGGAAAAGGTACAGAGAATAAGTAGCATAAATAGTAGGTAGAAAATAGATAGGGGGAGGTTAAGAATAGTATAGGAAATTCAGAAGCCAAAGAACTTATAAGTATAACCCATGGACATGAACTAAAGGGTGGGGGAATGTGGGTGCGAGGGGTGTGTAGGGTGAAGGGAAATAAATAAAAGAAAATAATGGAAAAAACATAGTATGTGCTTCCACTTGTTTATATCTTCTTCAATTTCTTCAGTGTCATAATTTTCCACGTACAGGTCTTTGAAATCCTCGATTAGGTTTATTCCTAGGTATTTTATTCTTTTTGAAGCAATTGTGAATGGGATTGTTTTCTTAATTTCCCTTTCTGTTAGTTCACTATTGAATATAAAATATAACTAATTTCTGAATATTGATTTTGTATCCTGATACTGTGCTGAATTCATTTATAAAAGTGGTTTCTTGGTAGAATTTTTTGGTTCTCTCTGTACACTATCATGTCATCTACAAATAAAGAAAGTTTTACTTCTTCCTTTTCAGTTTGGATGCTTTTTGTTTCTTCTTCTTGTCTGATATCTGTGGACTTCCAGCACTGTATTGAATGAGAGAGGTGAAAGAGGACATCCCTGTCTTGCACCCAATCTTTAGGCGAACACTTGTAGTTTTTGCTTGTTGAGTATGATGCTGGCAGTGGGTTTGTCATATATGGCCTTTATTATGTTTTGGTATGTTCCTTCTATTAAGCCAGGGTAATTTTTTGTTCTCTAGTTGCTCATGCCCCAAATTTGGGAGTCCCTTACTTCTCTTTCTAATTTTTCATTCTACCCATGAAAGGATGTGGGAAAATAGGTGAAGGTAAAAAGATTGACTGAGACCTGTTCCAAAGGTTTCTCTGAGGTATGGCCAAGTGCACCAACCTGATCCCTTCCAGCTTCTGGAAGGATTAACTGTTGATGGTTCACAGTTAAGTCCCTCTCTTGGCATTGGTCTTAACCAAAGGTGGCCTTGCAAAGTTTATATCATTCCAGGTAGGGTAAAGTGTGGTAAGTAGCATATATACAATGAGAATACAAAGGCTGACATATCTTGGATCAAATTTGGACAACTCTGAAATACTGTCCCAGCTCCAGAGCTCCCCATGTGAATAGCTATGGCTTTCCAGTTCACCTTCCCCCTCTCCTCAATCTCATTTTCCTTTCTTTCTCACAGGCATTGGTTCCAACTATGTTGTCAAATAACCTTCCTGTATGCAAATCTCTGCATTAGAGATGGTTTCCAGGAAACCTGATCCATAATATCAAACTAAAAATGTACCTATGTGGAAAAGTGAAGGAGAAAGAGGCAACAGTTGAATGTAATACAAAGAGACAACTATTAATATTAATATTAGGGTGAAGTGGAGGAGGGTAGAACAACTATACCATGAGAAAGCCAAGGTGTTACCATTCAGGGAATGAATTGGGAAGGCTGTGCTTTTAGATGCAGAGCTAAGAAAGATTTTACCTCTGCTCAACAGCAGATTTCAGCTGGGCCCCTTCTTAGTCATCTAGTCTAGGTTACTACTCATTTCTGTTTTCTTATGAAAATTAACTCCTGGACCACCAAACCCAGAAAATGTCATTTTTAAGGGCCATAATATAAAAAGACTGATGATGGAGTTTTCTTCTTCCTTTGTGCACATTGATTCCCAATACACACATACACATACACAAACACAGGCATAGACACAGGCACAGACATATACACATAGACAAAAAAAGAGTCAGACAGACACAAAAAGTATTGCTTACCATAGACCAGGGTCTGAAAAAGTCTATTTACATACCACCCTGACAATATTTGTGTTTTTGAAAAAAAATCACTGAAGGGCAAAACAATACCCCAGCTCAAAGAATTAGAAATTTATACCTATGTTTTCTACAGAGAGTTGTGTAGTTCTTTCTTTCTTTCTTTTTCTTTCTTTCTTTCTTTCTTTCTTTCTTTCTTTCTTTCTTTCTTTCTTTCTTTCTTTCTTTCTTTCTCTCTCTCTCTTTCTTTCCCCTTCCTTCCTTCCTCCCTTCCTTCCTTCCTTCCTTCCTTCCTTCCTTCCTTCCTTCCTTCCTTCCTTCCTTTCTTTCTTTCTTTCTTTCTTTCTTTCTTCACCCAGAGACATTTTTTTCACTGATTTCAGAGAAAGAAGAAAGGGGGGGCAGAGAGAGAGAGAGAGAGATATGAGAGAAACATCGATTAGTTGCCTTCTCTACGCACCTCAACTGGGGATCGAACATGCAACCTGGGTATGTGCCGTAATTGGGAATTGAACCTGTGAACCTTTGGTCTATGGGACAATGCTCCAAGCAACTGAATTGCACTGTCCATGGCAAGAGTTTTATAGTTTTAGCTCTTGTATTTAGGTGTTGGGCTCATTTTGAGTTAATTTTTTTTAATATGGTGTGAGGTAGAGGTACAAATTAATTCTTTTGCATGTGAATATCCACTTGTTTCAGTACCATTTATTGAAAAGATTATTCTTGAGCCAATGAAATGTATTGACACCTTTGTCAAAAATGATTTGATTATAAATGGCAGGGTTAGAATTCATTTTTTAAATTTGAAAATCATTGTATACATCAACATATAAATATATATTTAAGGAAAAAGTAATATAATTCATTGCAGAAAATATATGTGAGCAAAAATGAAGATCACATATCTCTCTACCTTCCAATCTCAAGGTTTCACATTCTACTATTGTTAACATTTAAAAATATCTTTACTGACTGTTTATGAAAATGATATTACACTATATATAATGTTGATTTGCATCATTAACTTGCTTTTGACTTGCTTTATAAAATGTTTCACAGTGTCATGAACATATTTTCATGTCAATAAATATTAATCTATATCCCATAATTGATTTTATTGATTTCATGTCAGTCCATGATATACATGTGCACACATTTTTTACCTCTTTTCCTATTGTTAGAAATTAGGTAATTTCTAACATTTTCCCATTTAACATAGTTGTTATGAACACCCTTACACTTACATTTTATACACCTGTCCAATTATTTCAGAGGAAGAAAACTGCCAATCACTTGTTGAGTTATGCACACAGTAATGTTTTATTTGGACAGCATAGCTTTTATTTATTTATTTTATTTTGGGGGGGGGTCTCGTTCTTTTTTTAAATTTATTTATTTTAATTGTTTTTCAAGTACAGTTTTCTGTCTTTTACTTCCATCCCAGCCCACCCCCAGTGCTCCCTCCCTCCCTCCCATTTCCACCCCCCTTAGTTTTTGTCCATTTCTCCTTCATACTTGTTACTGTAAACCCTTCCCATTTTCTCCTGAAATGGAGGGAATTTCAGCATAGCTTTTTAAATAAGGAGGTTATTTAAGGAGTATTTGGGTGATCTGTTGGGATACATTCCTAGAAATAAGATTGCTGGGTTTCATGACATTCTGTTCTGATTTAGTAAGGCTTTGTTATTTGCTTACTCATAAATGATCATTGGACTCTCCCTGGGCTAGTGCCATAGTGGGTGGGTGGAAAACAGAGAGGATGCTGAGAGGCAAGCCTTAGAACTGTTCTCTGAGTTTACTGATAACTTGACCAAAAAAAGATCTTTTTGAGCATGTAACATACCAAATTGGGATGATTACTGGATTAAGCATAAGAAGACTAGAATCTAGTTTTAACTCTTCTGTTATATAGCTCCGTACTTTGGGTTAGCTATTTAGGCTATGTTTCATTTCCTTAGAACATTGTTAAAAAATCAAATGAGATATTGAGTCAAACATGTTTTGAAAAGCACAGTCCTATAGAATTATAAGGGGGAGCTATTTTTGTCAATTGCAGAAGTTTGCTTACAGGGGGTCAAACAGACCTAAGTTTAGAGTGTAATGTATTGTTAGCTCTCAGAACCCTGTTTTTAGAGAAGCTCCATAAACATGATACTAAGTTGTCAGGATCTGATTTGGTACACTTCAGTCCCACAGTCATTTACGGATAGTTTCACATGCCAGACACTGGCACAAAGGTGATTAGGATTAGTCCCTGTCCTTGCAGTGCTTTACAGTCCACTAGAAAGAGACAAATATGTATTGAAATCATCAGAAAACAGAGGGATATATGATGTAATAGAGGAAAGAGCCAATAATTCAATGCATAGGAGGAACACCAAATATCTGAAAGGGTGACTTTTGAGGCAGGTCCCACAGATAGCACTGAGGAAGAGAAAGGACCAAGTGTGTGTGCATGAGAGTCCATATATGTGTGCGCATGTGTGTACACATGAGTGTGTGGTAGACTATGACAGTTGAGCTGGTCTAGGATTAGACTCTTAGATTCTGTGTTCATTTCTCTGCATTTACATTTTCTCTTTTTAGTCTTGTGTTTCTCCTCATTTTTTAGTTAAGTTTTTTTAAAATGTTAGTTTGGTCATAGCTATACTAACAGGAAAAGAAATTCGTCTGTCTACACTCATGCCAAGGGACTTGGAAACCCCAGAATGTTCTAAAAGCTAACATTGCTGGGGAAATGAGGAACTCATATGTCCCCTAGAGCAAGGGACATAAAGGAAAGAATAAACAAATGGGATCTCATCAAAATAAAAAGCTTCTTTGCAGCTAAAGAAGACAGCATTAAAATCAAAAGAGAACCAACCATATGGGAAAACATATTTACTAATGATACCTCAAACAAGAATTTGATTTCCAAAATATGTAAAGAACTCACATGACTCCACTCTAGGAAGACAAAACAAAAACAAAAAAAAACAAACAATGAAAAAATGGGCAAAGAACCTGAACAGACACTTCTCCAAGAAGGACATACAGAGGCCTCAGAGACGTATGAAAAGATGCTCAGCATCACTAGTCATCAGACATGCAAATTAAAAGCACAATGAGATACTACTTCACACTGGTCAGAATGGCCATCATAAACAATCAACAGACACCAAGTGTTGGAGAGGATAAGAAAAGGGACCCCTAGTGCACTGTTGGTGGAAATGCAGACTGGTGTAGCCACTGTGGAAAACTATGGAATTTCCTCATAAAACTAAAAATGGAACTGCCTTTTGACCCAGCAATTACATTGCTGCAATTATACCCTAAGAACTCTGAAACACCAATACAAAAGAACCTATGCACCCCAATGTACATAGCAGCACAATTTATAATAGCCAAGTGCTGGAAGCAACCTAAGTGCCCATCAGTAAATAAATGGGTGAAGTAACCATGATACATTTACACAATGGAATTCTACACAGCAGAAAGAAAGGAGAATCTCCTACCATTTGCAACAGCATGGATGGAACTGGAGAGCATTTTGTTAAGTGAAATAAGCCGGGCAGTGAAAGACAAATACCATATGATCTCACCTTTAAGTGGAACCTCATCAACAAAACAAACAAGCAAGCAAAATATAACCAGAGACATTGAGATTAATAGAAAATGGACAGTAACCAGATAGGAGGTGGGAGAGGATAATGAAGGGAAAAGAGTGAAAGGTTTACATGAACAACTATAAAGGACACATGGACAAAACCAAGGGGGTTGGAATCAGGGAAGGGAGGTAGAGATGGCTGGGATCCAGGAGAATTGTTTGGGGAAAAAGCAGATAACTCTACTTGAACAACAATAAATAAAAAAAGAACCCAGTTGGAAACTAGAGACAAGCTTGAAGGCACTCATACATCCCTTCATGCCTACTTCATCTTGCATTCTTCCTAGATCATTTTGAGATCTATTACCCTACAAGCACTTGTCTGTTATCACTGTAGCAATAAATACAGGTTTAAGAAAAAGCCATCTAGTCATTTTATTGTCTTTCTCTTTAGTCTGCCTCTTCCCCCCATTTTGGGTCATCTGAAATTTTCCACTACATGTTAAGAAAAAACAAAAGCAATACTTATTGAAGCCAGAGGAAATAAAAGATGTTGTTCTACTCTTAATACTTATTAAATTTGGGCTTAATATTCTTCCTTACAAATAAGCCTTTAAACCAGCCAATATACTTAAACAAGGTGAAATGAAAAGACTTACTGTAAAAGATGACAGGAGGCTCTTTAGGATATTAAAATCTCCAGACTTCCAAAATGAGAGTTACTGAGCCAAGAAGGGAAAAGAAAGAAAAGGATTTTTAAAGCTTAAAAAACAGGATGCCAGTTAAGCCGCAGAATTGAAAAGCTAGGTGATGTCAGTGTTATCGATGAGAAGAGGGGTTAACAGGAGCAGACAATTAAGCATTGTGTTGCTTCCAGATCCTTTTTTGATTCACTTTTTTAAAAGCTTGTCTGGGTGTAGCTTTCCTGTCTCAGTTTACCCTTCTGTGATATGGGAAGAAACACCTGGTGATGAGGAAATGCCTACCTTCTTGTGTAAATATTCATAAAATAACATTTCCACATTTACTTAGTCCCTGATCCTGTTCTGACACTTTTAAGTCTATAACTTGCTTGAGTGAGCTCCCTGCCAGCTAGTTATAGACTGAAATTAAGCCTTCTCAGGAGGAAAGATGCTAAGGCTGCTTAATTACCCAGTACAGGCTTGAGCTGGGAAAGTGACCTCTGCAGGGTTCCATAAGTGCCAGATTTTCTGTCATCTTTTTATTCAGAGAGCCAATTCAAAAGGCCCTCCCTTCCCCCAAAATTTCTCCCAGGGCAAACCAGAAGCAGCCTTAAGGCATGGGTAGCACAGTACCCAGTTTAGGAGGTTTTATAGGGTCTCAGTTCCCATCAGCCATAAGTTTGATTTCCTTGCATCATCTCCAGGAAGAAAAATGGCTCCTTCTGCCTGTGCTGGACAGATGCAGGAAAGAAAGAAAAAGAAAAAATGGAGGAAAGATGATTAGTGAGTCAACAAATATCCTAGTGACATATAACAAATAAAAATTTCTCACAAGAAGGTGGCAGGTGTCCTCAGATAGTGATGTTGAAGTGGAAGGTTATGACCCTTTCTTTTCCTTTAGTGCAAGAACGATCTCTTAAGTTCTCGATACAAACAATATAGTACAACTTATGGTTGCCACGACAATGCAAATCCTTCTCCTCTGATGTCATGCTGCCCCTCTCCTTTAGAATCCACAATGCCAGTTTTCTTTCTGAAATAAATGCTGTGCTTTATGTCAAGGGCTTAATGATGGGTTCATCTAATAACTACTGTCTCCCAGGACTGTCTGTTCCAGACCCTTATGGTCACATTCCTTTTGAGGAAGAGGGAGAAACTGACATTTGGAAGGCTACACCAGGACAGATTTTTCTAGTTAGGTATATGACCTATTTCTGCTAACATCTAGACCTATCTTTGACCAATTGAAGGTCTACACCTCTCCTACCTTCAGTTTATACTGGTCCATGCTGTGAGAAAAAGTTAGATCTACCTTCACGGTAGTATAGAATTAGGACCTTCTTTGGGGAGCAAGCTGTAGAATATGGTATATAGTTGGCCCCTGAACAGCATGGGTTTGAAATGCACCAGTCCACTTATATGAGGATTTTAAATCTTTTTAAATTTAATCTTTATTATATTTTTCCCATTACCACTTAATCACCTTATATCTACCTGCTCCCAGAGATCACCTCACTGTTGTCCATGTCCATGAGTACTTTTTGCTCAATCCCTCCACCTCCTAACTTTCTCTCTCCTTAGATGTCATCTGGCTCTCCATCTATGAGTCAGTCCCTGTTTTCCTTGTTAGTCCAGTTTGTTCATTAGATTCTACATATGAGTGAAATCATATAGTATTTGTCTCTTTCTGGCTTATTTCACTTAGCCTAATGTTTTCCATGTCCATCCATATGATGCAAAGGGTAAATTTTTCTTTTTTTTATGGCTGAGCAGAATTCCATTGTGTAAATGTCCCACAGATGTTTTATCTGCTCATCTATTGATGGACACTTGGGATGTTTCCATATCTTGGTAATTGTAAATAAGACTGCAATGAATATAGGGTGCTTATGTTGTTTCAAATTAGTGTTTTGGGTTTCTTCAGATATATTCCCAGAAGTGAGATCACTGGCTCAAAAGGCAGATCCACTTTTAACATTTTGAGTTGTCTCCATACTGCTTTTCACAGGGGCTGCACCAATCTGTATTCCTGCCAGCAGTGCAAAAGGGCTCCTCTTTCTCTACATCTTTGCTGACATTTGTTGTTTTTGATTTATTGATGATAGCTATTCTGACAGGTGTGAGATGACATCTGATTATGGTTTTAATTTGCATTCCTCTGATGATTAGTGACATTGAGCATCTTTTCATATGCCTACTGACCATCTGTATGTTCTCTTTAGAGAAGTGTCCATTCAGGTCCTTTGCTCATTATTTAATTGGTTTGTTTGGTTTTTGGTGTTGAGTTTTGTAGGCACTTTATACATTTTAGATATTAACCCTTTATCAGATGTTTCAGTGAATATGTTCTCCCATTCCATGTGTTGTCTTTTAATTTTGTTTATGATTTCCTTTGCTGTGCAAAAGTTTAATGTACTCACTATTTGTTTATTTTTCTTTAGTTTCCCTTGCCTAGGATGTTATATCCAATAAAATATTGGTACCAGCAATGTCCCGGATATTGCTGCTTATGTATTATTGATTATGCTATTACAGTTGTCCCATTTCCCTCCACCCTGAACACCCCCTCCCACCCACTTTCCCCTCCTTAGTTCATGTCCATGGGTCATACATATAAGTTCTATGGCTTCTACATTTTCTATATTATTCTTAACCTCCCCTGTCTATTTTCTACCTACCATTTATGCTACTTATTCTTTGCACCTTCTCCCCCTTCTCCTTCTCCAACTCCCCTGTTGCTAACCCTCCATGTGATCTCCATTTCTATGGTTCTGCTCCTGATCTAGCTGTCCTCTTAGTTTGCTTTTGTTTTAGGTGTTGTTAATAACTGTGAGTTTGCTGTCCTTTCACTGTGCATCTTTTTTATCTTCTTTTTCTTAGGTAAATCCCTTTAACATTTCATATAATAAGGGCTTGGTGATGATGAACTCCTTGAATTTGATCTTATATGAGAAGCACTTTATCTGCCCTTCCATTCTAAATGAAAGCTTTGCTGGGTAGAGCAATCTTGGGTATAGGTCCTTGGCTTTCATGACTTGGAATACCTCTTTCCAGCCCCTTCTTGCCTGTAAGGTCTCTTTTGAGAAATCAGCTGATAGTCTGATGGGAACTCCTTTGTAGATGACTGTCCCCTTTTGCTGCTTCTAGGACTCTCTCCTTCATCTTCATCTTGGCTAATGTAATTATGATGTGCTGTGGTGTGTTCTTCCTTGGGTCCAACTTCTTTGGGACTCTCTTAGCTTCCTGGACTTCCTGGAAGTCTATTTCCTTTTCCAGATTGGGGGAGTTTTCCTTTATTATTTGTTCAAATAAGTTTTCCACTTGTTGCTCTTCCTCTTCCCCTTCTGGTACCCCGTTGATTCAGATGTTGGAATGTTGAAAGATGTCCTGGAGGATCCTAAGCCTCTTCATTTTTTGAATTCTTGTTTCTTCATTCTTTTCTGTTTGGTTATTTCTTTCTTCCTTCTTGTCCACACCATTAATCAGAGTCCCAGTTTCCTTCCCATCACTGTTGGTACCCTGTACATTTTCCTTTATTTCACTTAGTATTGCCTTCATTTTTTCATATAATTTGTGACTAAATTCAACCACTTCTGCAAGTATCCTGAGTACCAGTGTTTTGAACTGTGCGTCTGATATGTTGGTTTCTCTTCGTTGCTTAGTTGTATTTTTTTTTCTGGAGCTTTGATCTGCTTTTAATTTGTGCCTTTTTTTTTTTTGTCTCGGTGAGCCTGCTACATATAACGGGTGGAGCCTCAGGTGTTCACCAGGGCAGGGCAACCCATGTTGCTGCTTTTTGACGCTGTATGTGGGAAAGATGTAGAGAGGGAAAAACGGCACTTGCTCCACTCTCTACCAGATTTCAGTCACTTTCCCTAATACCCACAAGCTAATTGAGCCCTTCTGGTGCTGATTCCCAGGTGGGTTGGCTTGTGTACGTTCTAGGACCCTGTGAGTCTCTCCAACGAACTCTCCTGTAAGACGGGGAGTTTCTCCCACTGCTGCCTCAACCCCCACAGTTGTTTTCAATCAGTGGTTTGAGGCATGCTAGGACCCTGGACTGTGAGGTTTGTCTCGCTCCCCAGTTGTTCCTCCCAGTTTATCCACACATGAATGTGGGACCACCCACTCCATCAGCCACCGCCTTTTGGGTCCAGCAGCTGCTGCCTTGTTAGCCAGCTGCAGCATTGTCCACCCTGTTCCGTAATCCACCGCTTTGCTGGTCGGCCAGTTGCTGCCTTGCCTGCCCCAGTCTTCCACTGCTGCTTTGCTGCAATTCCTCTCTTCCAGGCTGCCTGTCTCCCCACCTCGTACTGGCCTGGATAGATGTTTCTTCTTTAACTCCTTGGTTGTCAGACTTCCATACAGTTCAATTTTCTGTCAATTCTGGTTGTTTTTTTGCTTTTAAATTGTTGATGTCCTTCTTTTAGTTGTGCAAGGAGGCACAGTGTGTCTACCCACCCCTCCATCTTGGTCGGAAGTCTATTTTAGTCTTTTTATAGCAATTATGAATGGAATTGTTTTCTTAATTTTTCTTTCTGTTAGTCTGTCTTTGGCATATAAAAATGTAACTCATATATGGATATTAATTTTATATCCTGCCATTTTACTGAATTCATTTATTACTTCTAGCAGTTTCTTGCTGGAACATTTGAGGTTATCTATGTACAGTAGGATGTGATCTTTAAATAATGACAGTTTTACTTCCTTTCCAACTTGGATGCCTTTTATTTCTTCTGTCTGATTGCTGTGGATAAGACTTCCAATTCTGAGTTGAATAAGAGGTGAAAGTGGACATCCCTGTCTTCTTCCTGATCTTATGGGGAACATATGCAGTTTTTGCCCATTCAGTATGATGCCAGCTGTTGGTTTGTCATATATGGCCTTTATTATGTTAAGTATCATGTTCCCTCTAATCTCACATTATCATAAAGGGGTGCTGGATTTATCAAATGCTTTTTCTGAATGTATTGATATGATCATGTGGTTTTTATCCTTCATCTTGTTTATGTGGTGAATCACATTTATTGATTTGTGAATGTTGTACCAACTTTGCATTCCTAGAATAAATCCCACTAGATCAAGTTGTATGATCTTTTGATGTATTGCTGTATTGGTTTTTTTTAATATTTTGTTTAGAATTTTAGCATCTTTGTTCATCAGGGATATTGGCCAACAAATTTTCTTTCCTTGTAGTGTCTTTTTCTGGTTTTGGAATTAAGATAATGCTGGCCTCATTAAATGAGCTTGGGAGCCTTCCCTTCTCTTGAATTATTTGAAAAACTTTGAGAAGGAGAGGTGTTAGTTCTTCTCAAAATGTTTGGTAAAATTCACCTGTGAAGCCATCTTCATAGCCAAAAGCCATCAGGGCTTTTGTTAGTTGGGAGTTTTTTTTAATTACTGCTTCAATTTCACTGGATGTAATCTGCCTACTCAGATTCTCTGATTCTTACCTATTTAGTTTTGCAAGGTTGTATGTTTCTAGGAATTTATCCATTTTGTTCAGGTTGTCCAGTTTTTTTTGGCATATAGTTGTTTATAATATTTTTCTTACAGTCCTTTCTTTGTATTTCTTTGATGCCAGTCATTATTTCTCCTCTTTCCTTTCTGATTTTATTTATTTGGGACCTTTCTTTTTTTTTCTTGATGAGCCTCATTAATGGTTTGCCAATCTTGTTTATCTCTTCAAGAAACCAGCTCTTGGATTCATTGATTTTTGGTATCTTTTTTTTACACTCCATTTGTTTATTTCTTCTCTGATCTTTATTGTTTCCTTTCTTCTACTCAGTTTTAGTTTTGTTTGTTTTTATTTTTCTAGTTCTTTTCTGTGTACAGTTAGAGTGTTTATGTGAGTGTTTTATTTTGGTTTTTCTGAAATGGATGTATAATGCTATGAATTTCTCTTAGAATTGTTTTCCCAGTGTCCCATGAATTTTTTATTGTTTTGTCCTTTTTTCATTTGTTTCAAGGTATCATTTGATTTCTTACTTGATCTCGTCATTTACTCATTTACTGTTCAATAACACGTTATTTAGGTTCCATGTCTTTGAATGTATAAATGTCTTCTTGTGATTGATTTCTAGCTTCACAGCATTGTGGTTGGAGAAGATACTTGATAGAATTTCAGTGTTCTTCAATTTACGGAGACTTTTTGTGTCCTAACTTGTGGTATATACTAGAAAATTTTGCAAGTGTCTTGAAAAGTATGTATATTCTGCTTTGGAATAAAATGCTCTGAAGATAAAATTAAATCCATTTGACCTTGTGTGTCATTTAAGGCCACTGTCTCCTTGTAAATCTTCTGTCTGGAAGATCTATCCATTGAAGTCAGTGGGGTGTTAAAATTCCCAACAATAATTGTATTTCTGTCAGTCTCTCCTTTTCTGTCTATCAACATTTTCTTCTCATATTTAGGTGATCCTGTGTTGGGTGCATAGATGTTTACTGGGTTGCATCTTTTTGTTGTATTAGTCCCATGACATTATGTAGTGCCCTTCCTTGTCTCTTACTATAGGTTTGGTTTAAAGTGTATTTTGTCAGCTATAAGTACTATTATCCCAGCTTTTGTTCTCTTTTCATTTGCATGAAATATCTTTTTACAACCCTTTATGATTAGTCTGTGTGTATCATTTGATTTGAGATGGGTCTCTTTGAGGCATCACATATATGGATCTTATTTTCTTATTTATTCAGCTAACCCTATATCTTTTGACTGGAGCATTTAGGCCATTCACATTTAAGGTGAGTATTGAAAGATACATATTTAATGCCATTTTACTATTAGATTATTTTTTTCTATTTTTCTTCTTCTTCTTCTTCTTCTTCTTCTTCTTCTTCTTCTTCTTCTTCTTCTTCTTCTTCTTCAAGCAAGACCTTTAAAAATTGTTCCAGTACTTGTTTGGGTTAACAAACTCTTTTAGTATTTTCTATTCTAGGAAGCTTATTACTACTTTGATTTTAATTATTTGTTCATTTATTTTTTTAGAGTTGTTTAATTACAGTTGTCCCAATTTCCCCCTCATTACTCTCCCCTGCCCTATGCACCCTCATGTCCCATATTCAATCCTCTGCCCCATTGTCTCTGTCCATGGGTCCTTTATACATGTTTCTTGACATGACCTTTCCTCTTCTTTCCTCAATTATCCCCTACTCCCACCCTTCTGCCAACTGTCAGTTTTTTCCTTTTTCCACATCTCTGGTTCTATTTTGCTTACTTGTTTGTTTTATTGGTTAGGTTCTACTTACAGGTGAAATCATATGGTATTTGTATTTTACCACCTTGCTTATTTCACTTAGTATAATAATCTCCAGTTCTATCTATGCTGTCCTGAAGGGTAGGAGTTCCTTCTTTTCTCTGCTATGTAATATTCCATTGTGTAAATATACCACAGTGTTTTCAATCCACTCATTTCCTGATGAGCACTTACACTGTTTCCATTTGACTATTGTAAATAACACTGCTGTGAACATTGAGGTGCATAAGTGCTTTTTGATTGGTATTTCAGGATTCTTAGGGTGTAATCCCAGCAATGGAACTGCCAGGTCAAAAGGCAATTCCATTTTTAGTTTTTTCAGGAAATTCCATACTGTTCTTCACAGTAGCTGCACCAGTTTGCATTCTCACCAACAGTGCACTAGGGTTCCCTTTTCTCCACATTCTATCCAATACTTGCTTGTTGATTTGTTCATGTAGACCATTCTAACTGGTGTGAAGTGGTATCTCATTGCGATTTTAAGTTGCATCTCTCTAATGGCTAGTGATGGTGGGCATTCCTTTTATATATCTATAGGCCTCTGTATGTCCACCTTGGAGAAGTTTCTGTTTAGGGCCTTTGCCCATTGTTTAGTTTGTCTTCCTAGAGTGGAGTCATGTGAGTTATATATATATATTAGAGATTATTATATATATTAGAGATTAATTATATATATATTAATCTCTAATATATATATATATATATATATATATATATATATATATATATTAGAGATTAAATAGTTGTCCGAGGTATCATTGGCAAATATATTTTTCCATAAGTTTGACTCTCTTTTCATTTTGATGATGGTTTCTTTAGCTGTATAGAAGCTTTGTAATTTGATGTAGTCCCACTTATTTTTTTACTTTATTTCCCTTGCCACGTTGGGAAATATATTGCTACACAAGATATCCCTGGTCTCATTTTTGTGTTTTTCTCACTCCACAGCCAGTAGTGATCACTCTGGAGAGCATTATGCTAAGTAAAAGGCAGTCAGAGAAAGACAAGTACCAAGGAAGGAAGATGGTGGAAAGTAGGAGGGAGCAGATTCCATTTCCTCCAACACGTGGGGGAAAAACCTGGCCAATCTATGGAGGAACATAGCAAACAGCCAACATCACCCCAGTATATTTGAAAACAGGAGACCAAAAATTGTAGCACACATTGAAAAAACAGACAGTTGTAGAGGACCATTCTGCGTGGTGTAGGCCCAGCCCCCAGTGGCAAACATTTACTGCAGAGTAACTTCCTAAAAACCATGCTAAACCTTCCAAGGACCAGTGTAACCAGTTCGACTACTCTTGCCTTTTCATTTGCAAATGTCCCTCTTCTGTGATGTGATTACCAATATCCTCTCCTTTTTCTTCTGTATAAGGCAACCATCTAAAGCAAACCTGTGAATAGTTAATGAGGACCTTCATGTAATGTGCCCAATAAGACAATAAAAACTCATTGGAGCAAGGGTTGAGGCTTGTTCTCCCCTTGAGAGGGAAACCACTCGCCCTTTTTTCCCACCAGATTCAGTAGTATATGTGAATTTCTTTTGTTTCAGCTACAATGCTGCAGACCCCAGGAGTGGGGGTCTATGACAGTTGGTACTTGGGAACAGGGACCCAGAGGCCATGAGCCAGTGGTTGTGTACAACACACCAACTTGGTTGGAGTGCATGCATTAGTCCAGGTAAGGGCTGAGGACTCCAAGTGCTGTTCCGGAATGTCATAGGGTGTGTTGGATTTCAGAGGAAAAGGGCTTTCTTCTTAGGTCACTCTCTCTTGTGACTACTTTGCAACTATACCTTTTTTAATAAGATAGGAGCCTTGTTCTCTCTCCCAAGTATTTTTTGCTACCTTGTGGGCACGGGTAGAGAATTTAAAAGCTGCAAGGGCACTCACCGCTGGAATCCACCCATGACAGGATTAGCTAGTACCTGGACTGGATTAGAACACTAGATTTCTGCCGGTGGCAAGTAAAAGTCCACGCAACGAGAGGCACAATGTAAAAACACTCACAAGCCCATGGCACAACCCCCAACTACATGTAGGCTTGGGAGAAAGAGCAAAGATTTTCCCTTTAATTGGCTTTAGAAACATCAAATAATTACAGGGCAATTTACAAATCATCTCAGAAAATTTTTTCTTTTAAACTGCCTCTTGCGGTACTTTTGATTTTGCCTTTTCTTTCCATCCACCTGCATAAGTGAATGAGTGTTTCAGTTTCTACCAGACTCCAAAGATTGCTTTCTAGGAGAATTTAGTATTAGTCACAGGCTTTGTATGAGAGCTTTTGACATTCACCAAGGTCCGAAGACAAAAGGCATTTCTTCCCCTGGGCCCAAGAAATCTGCTGTTCCCATGTGAGTTGGAACCTTGCGAGGGTATCTGGGATCAATTCCTGAGATGTGCAGGGGCCTTATAGGGACTTCCAACACTGCTTAATATAACTTCTGGCTCATCCAGGAAGCGCCATATAAAGGCTGATCACCTAGTGCTACAAGTCCCCACACACACACACAGTCCTAGATGCTTGGGGGAGAACCTGAAACCCATAAGTGGAATGAGGGTATTCAGAAAGTCTGATACCCCTCTCCCTGACTGTCTTTCACCAATAGTACATCTAAACCCACCACACTATATCCCTCAATAGTTAACTAGTTGGGGTTCAGCACAGGCAGTGGAATTTGAAAAGATGACAATTGAAAGTAAAAAAGACCCTTTTAATAGCAAGAATGGGCTCCAATTCATCTAAAGAGCATGAAGTTTGTCGGAGGGTATTACAGCAGTTCCTCAGGGGAGTGAGTTACAAGGTGAAGATAGAGCATCTCATTCAACTTTTAGAAACAATAAGAAATACTACCCTGCTTTTCCTGACCGGGGAACCTTAGATATAAAGACTTGGGAAGAAGTAGGCAATAGGTGAAGAACTTTACAGGATGTCAGTGTTTCTATCAGAACTCACACCTTAGTAACTTGGGGGCTAGTAAGGAATGCTCTCATGCCCATATTGGCTAGGAGATTGGAACTAGTCAAAAGGGAGGATAAAGAGTTTAGTTTAGAGGAGGAAGTTGTATGTGATGTAGTGGAAGAACCAGCTATGAAAGTTCTGCCTATAGCACCACCCGAGGACCTGCTTCATAACCATTGCTCCTTACCTCAACCCTGGGAGCATTCCTCCTTCAGGATGACTCACCACAAAGGGAGCCAGAAAATTTAGACAGATATCCTGTTAGGGCTATGCGACAGTGCCTTCAAGAGGCAGCAAAGGCTGGGGATTTAGATGCCCTTTCAGCCTTCCCCATTATAACCAGGGGTCAAAGAAATATCCATGATCCCCTTCCTTTTTCCCTTTACAAGGATCTAAAAAGGAGCATTAAAGAAAATGGGCTTCAGTCTCCTTTTACTAATGGGCTACTTCAAGTGATCACTGACAGCTACAAAATAGCCCCTTGTGACTGGATTGCTTTGGCCAAGACAGTCTTAACCTCAGCTCAGTTCACAGTCTGGCATTTGGACCAATCTCAGTGAGCCAGCCACCAAGAGTCTGAGAATGCACAGATGAGTAATCCTGTCACCCTTCCTATGCTGCTTGGCCCTGGTAATTTTGCCACCACTGTGGCTCAAGCCAGGCTTGATCCTCATGCTTACAGTCAAAGTGCTCAAATTGCTCTCAGGGGCATGAAGGCTGTGCCTGATTCTCAGGCCAGGGAAACTTCTTCCTTTACCAATATCTATCAGGGTGCTTTGAAGGCATATATTGACTTTATTGATTGCCTCCAAGAAGCTATTGAAAGGCAAATAGATAATGACAGAGCATCCAAAGCTCTTTTGTGGCAACTAGCTTATGAAAATGCCAACAAAGACTGCAGGACCATTATAGGACCCCTGCAAAATACCACCAAAGACATCAGTGAGTTTATCAAAGCTTGCCAAGATGTTGGCACAGAGCTGCATAAGGCTTCTCTCTTGGCTGCTGCAATTAAAGGAGATCTCAAATGTTACAATTGTAGAAAGCCCGGTCACCTGTGCAAGGACTGTTTGTCTACACCAGAATGGAGAAAGGGTAATTACAAGGTTCCCCCAAAGGATTGTCCATGCTGTGGCAAGGGCAGACATTGGGCAAAGGAATGCCACTATAAATTTGACAAAAAATGGCCAAACTATTCAGGGAAAATTCCAAAGGGGTGCCCGCTCCAGCACCCCCAATCCCAATCAGAGCTTTCAGAACAGCAATCAGTATCAGGGAATGCAGGGAAATGCACTGTTTCTGACCTTCATGCAGCCACTCATGGAAGTGCAGGGCTGGACTTGGTTACCACCAATGAGCTCATCTTAAAGGAACAGTATCAAGTAATTGTAGCTCCCACTGGTGTCTGGGGACCTTTACCCCCTGAAACAGTTGGTTTAATTTTAGGGAGATCCAGTATTACTACCAAAGGCATTTTTGTTCAGCCAGGAGCCATTGAATCAGACTATCAAGGGGAAATTAAAATCATGCTTAAAGCTTCTGGTTATCATGTTATTCCTGCCCAAACTCGTATTGCCCAGCTTCTCTTACTCCCCTATATAATCTCAAAGATTCAGAACATAGTGAGGGGAGAGGGAGGCTTCTTTGGTAGTAGAGACAATCAATTAGTTTTTTTTTAACAGAATCAATAAAACTAAATAAACCAATCTTACAGATAAAGATAAAGGATAAAACCTTTCCTGGCCTCATAGATACGGGAGCTGACGTCTCTGTTATCTCAAATCAGTTTTGGTCTCCAGAATGGCCTCTAACAGACAACAGAACACCTGTAACAGTGGTTGGAGGAGTTTCTCAACTACAAGTCAATGTATGGTCTCTTAAGCATTATGGACCAGATGGACAGGTAAGGGAGAATTTGACCATATATCCTGCCTGTGCCCCTTAATATTTGGGGCTGTGATCTCCTCAGTCAGTGGGGGATGCAAACCTCTCTGCTGCATTTTCCCTAGTGGCCAATACTCTTATAATCCCCCTACCACTTACCTGGTTCTCCAGTACACTGGTATGGGTTGATCAGTGGCCACTTAAAGGAGAGCAACTTGAACAGACCTGCCTTTTAGTTAAACAACAATTAGAAGCAGGTCATACTGAACCCTCTAACAGCCCTTGAAATATGCCTATTTTTGTTGTACCAAAGAAATCTGGTAAATGGAGGCTTATTCATGATCTAAGAAAAATGAATGAATCCCTCCAACCTACGGGCCCCTTGCAGCCAGGAGTCCCCAATCCAATTTGCATTCCGAAGGATTGGCCACTTTTAATTATTGGCCTAAAGGATTGTTTCTTTACAATTCCTTTAGCAGAAAAGGATCAGGAGTGTTTTGCATTTTCCCTCCCAGTCATTAACAATTCTTAGCTTTTACAGAGGTTTCAATGGAGAGTTTTGCCTCAGGGAATGCTTAACAGCCCAATTGTCTGCCAGCATTTTGTTCATACAGCCATTCAGCCAGTAAGAAATCAGTTTCCTAATTCAATTATCTATCATTATATGGATGACATCCTGATCACAACTCCTTCACAAGATATTTTAGCAAAAACTGCTTCCTTTCTTAAAAATTCTGTAGCTTCTGCTGGGCTAGTAATTGCTCTAGAAAAAAATTCAGCACTCAGAACCTTGGAAATATTTAGACTATATTCTTTTTAATAGAACAATTTGGCCTCAAGTCCTTCAAATTAATCCACCCAAAGATTTGACTCTTAATCACTTCCAACAACTCCTGGGAGCAATCAACTGAGTATGACCTAGCCTTGGAATACCTACCCAACAATTAACTAATTTCTTTAATGCCCTTAATGCGTATCCAGATCTTAATTCCTCCAGAAAAGTGTCCTCTGAGGCCCTACAAGAATTAGCTATAATAAATAAACATATTCATCAGTGACAACTAACTAGAAGTATTTCATAGTTTCTTGTCCAGCCTTCGTGCTTTCCAGCTTTAGGGACACTGATGAGCCATACAGGACAATTAAGTCCTCACTTAACTATAATAGAGTGGCTTTTTCTGTCGGGAACCGACCAACAGCCATCCCTTGACATAGTTGGGATAGATGAGATGCATCTGCACAGCAGAGGCAACTATGGCTGGATTTCCTGTCTATCTCTCCTTGCATGTTTGTTTTTGCTATTAATAGATAGTGGGATTTTTAGACACCTGTGTTTCAGGTCCAATGATCTGCAGAATTCCAATGAAGTTGTACAAAATGATTTCTTGGCTATAGAACAAAAATCCTCCCTGACTGGGTAGCCCCTGAATGTCTGAAAGTTGGTGGAGTAACAGCTCCTCCTCTCCTTGAACAGGAATATATATTAATGGAATTAGACAGGTAAAGAAGCCGGAGAAGCTGGTTAACTGTTACAAGCTAAGCATGTAGAAACAATTACTAAGGAGTTAGAGTCCAAAATACATAAAGAAAGATTCTAGACAGGAAGATAGATAGCTAAGTTAGACACCGAAAAGTCCTCTTAATAAATTTTCTATAACTACTGTTCAGTCTAGCCTATCCTTTTGACCCATGCCAAATTCTAAGAACTTTAATAAACATCTATTCATCAATAAGACATTTAAAACCCTGTACATACAGCTATTTCTAATTGTCTGATTAATGGCTCTCCTGGTCAAAATAACCTTTATTTAGCATAACTGAATCTATGGAACTTCCTGTACTTTTCCTAGTTACCTCTGTATTGATTTTTTCTGCTTAACTGATCATGCCATGCACCTGTTCCTTTAATGTTATGTAACAATCTCTATAAAAATAAAGCTTAATCAAACTCTGAGAGTTTGGTCAGACCCACAGAGGCTGGCTGTTCTCTGACATCCAACTGGGTGCCTGACTCTTCATTCGTCGCCTGTGCCGTCCATCCTTCAGGGACCCTGAGACCTGCCAAGGCTGGACCCTGGCATTATTATGTCTCATCAACCACAACACATTATGACCACCTATATAACTGCATTGTGTCATCTCATTATAAAAGGATGTGAGCAAACACAGCAGTTATTTGGATATGATCCTGTTACCGAACAAGAGGTCCGAGGGAGGGGGGCAACACAATATTCAGCCCACCTAGGGATGTCAAAAACTGCTATACAACAGGGGCCCCTCCCAAGGACAAAAATACTAATATCTACTGGGCTATTCTGTCTGCCGCCAATCGGAAAGACATCTCTCAATGCCAGAGATTTGTGAAAAGGAAACAAAATGTTTATTTAATGCTATTCAGGACTAATGCCTCCACTAAAATATCAAAGTCCTTTAGGGTATACACCTACACCCACACAGCGCTCCCTTCTCCCACTGTCCCAACTCTGGGTACCGTAAATCAGGAAAAGAGCACACGTCTGTGTTGCAGGCAGCAGGCACCGTCAGCTGTGTCACCGTGCAGGCAGGATCTCTCTCTAGTTAATCCAAAGTACTGTGGTACCCTCTCATGGTCCACTGGCAAGAGTTCTTTGTACCCAGTTCCAGTCAAGGTCTCTCTTGCTTTCCAGGCCACGTGGCCAAAGGGGGCACCCCAAAGCCATGTGGGCCTCTTCTACCAAAGCTGCAGGGGTTCGCACTCCACCAAAATCATGTGGCTTTCTTCTTCACCTGGCTGCAGGGATCTCCATTTTGGCAAAGCTGTGTGGTTTTCCCTTTCACCTGGGCAATTATCCCCTCATGGAGCCAGTCTTTTCCAAGCTCCCACACACCAGCACTCCCACTCAGGAGTGCAGCCCCTAGTTACATCCTAGGTTCCCCCCCACTCCCTTCTCTCTTGCTCAAAACTTGGCCACAGCTATTTAACATATCTATGAAACCAGTTAAAGGTTATACATGTTAAATAATCATTCCAGAGGTTAGCTGCAAAAGTATTGCTATGCAAAACAGCTCTCAATGGCCCTGGTTCTATTTGTCTCTTCCCCCTGGTGGGGGGGGGGTTGAGGACATCTTATATGTCTCTCCAATATTCCTATACACTTTGAATTCTGGACACCATTCCAAATCTTTTTTTTAGGGCCCCCCCTTGGCTGCACCCTGTATCAATCCTGCTTTTACTCACATCCCCTTAACTCAAGTCTATTTACAACAATTGGCAGCTCAATCTTTAAAATTTCAGTGTGCCATAGCTGATTTCATAGGAGGACTAGAAATTAACCTGCCCTCAGATAAATTGCTTCAAAACATTCCATTCCTTCAAATAAGGCTAGCAGAAAAAGCCCAACGTCAATAACTGGGGTGAGAACTGTGTTTCTTGATGGGTCGGAAAAACTGGACAGGCTGCTATTGCCTGACAAGAGGGCAAAGACTGGAGAAGTTTTGTATCCTCAGGACATTCGTCTACTAAAAGGGCTGAGCTTTTTGCTGCAATCATGGCCCTGCAGCAATGGCCCCAAGAATCTCTGAATATAGTCTGTGACTCAGGATATACTGTTTATGCTGTTTTGCATCTAGATCAAGCATTAATTAAGACTTCTATTGACCCCAATTTATTTTTAACCCTATAGTCCCTCCTTGACAAGGGAGAATACCCCCTCTTCATTACTCATATTCGATCCCATTCAGGCTTGCCTGGCCCCCTGGTGGATGGTAACAATAAGGCAGATGCCTTAGTCAGTGTCCTTACTGTGTTCCAGGAAGCAGCAACGTCTCATCAGTTTTTTAATCAAAATAGCCAGGCACTCTGAAAACAATTTAATATTTCTTGCTTCCAAGCTAAGCAAATTATTAAAGAATGTCCTGATTGCCAAGCCTTTAGCAAGGCACCCCCATCCACAGGAGTTAATCCTCGAGGACTAAGTTATCAAATAATTTGGCAAACAAATGTCACTCATTACACTCCCTTTGGAAAATTCAAATATGTTCATATTTTTATTGATACTTACTCTGGTGCTCTGCATGCATCTTCCTTGACAGGGGAATCTGCTAAAACTATACAAGCCCATTGGCTTGATGCCTTTAGTCATTTAGGACGGCCTCAGCAAATCAAAACTGATAATGGCCCTGGATACATTGCCCATTCTACTCAGGCTTTTCTTCAGTGTTGGAATATCCAACATAAAAGGAATACCTTATAATCCAACTGGTCAGGCAATTGTAGAACTGGCTCATCATAATTTTAAAAATCTTCTTAAAAAACAAAAAAGGGGGAGCCACGAGTCCTCCCCCCAAAATTTTATTATGTTAGCCATGTTTACATATAATTTTCTAAATTGTGATGAATCACTTTATATTCCAATTGAGAAACATTTTCAGAAGAAAGAGCCAAAGTCATCTTATCCTCAGGTTTTATATAGAGATTCACTGGGAGATGGCTCTTGGCAAGGCCCTGTAGACCTCTTAACTTGGGGAAGAGGGTATACATGTATTTCTATTCCTACAGGCCCTGTCTGGATACCAGCAAAAAGAGTGAACCTTATCATGAGTGAGACAGAGGTCAAACTCCATTATCTGCAGATAAAAACCAATCATCTGACAGACCAGATAGCCAGGCTGATGCTCATGGTAGACATCAAGCTTCGCTATCTGGAAGCAAAAACCACTCAACTAAAAACCAGATGGCCCAGCTTACCCTGAACAACCAGAAGGAGAAGGAACACCCATGCCTTCACTCACAGGCCTGGGTCCACGGATGAAGGAGGATGGGGCCTGCCTCAGTGACACAGGCCAAGGCTCAAGCACCTCCTACAGAGGCAATAACCCCTTGGTGCCCCATAATGTTCAATGGTTGAACCCTAAAAACTGGTTCAATGGACTGAATTTTTGGATTTGGGTCATGGTAGCCCTTGGATGCCTCTTTGTCTTAATCCTTATTTGTGCTTTAAGATATATGCAGAGATTGTTTTCTTAAGATTGCATCGGGGAACAGCAAATAGTGGGTTTCACAGGCTTAACAGCTACAATTGCATTTACAATAGAAAAAGCGGGGAGATTAGATGTTGGGAACCACCCTACTCGGCTTCAGAAGCTGTAGCCCCACCATGGCTAAGGCGAGTAAGAGAACTTGGGAACATAAGTCACTGAGGAGATGAAGCTTGTTTTTCTGGCAGGAACACCACCTCTGCTCACTTTACTTCACCCTGCCTGGCCCCCAATGCTTGGTCGGTTAGCCATTGACAGGTAAGATCTCTCATGGGAGGGGCGACCTAAGACAGGCACGATCATGTGGAAGGCCCTCAGGAAAGGACTTGGGGGGCTGTAGAAAAAGAGGGTCATGGACCCTCACCCTCAGCTTTGACATAGCCTGAGTCCTCATTCTGTGTGCAAGAAGTCTCCTAATCTCTTGGCTATTTTCCCCTGCTCCACCTAAGCCTGAAACAGGGCCACAGGTGGGTGTGGCCCTGTGCTGGAAAGGGTAGGTTTCCTGGGGCAATCAGGCCTAAGAAAGGATGCATAAAGTCCTATGAAACCTACTTTGCTAGTACCCCCAATTTAAATGATAAGGGTCCAAGCTTGAAATGAGTTTGTTTCCCCAGAATTTTATGGCCCTTTAGCTATCTGACCCTGACTCAAAATAGGCCCTCAGAGTTCTTTGAATGTTATCTATTTGATCATTACTGTCTGACAGTGATCCAAAGGCTTAATCTGAGAATGTGGGTTGCTTACTGATTATAATAATGCCCTGTGTACTTTGCTATGTTTGCAAATTATTTTTCCTGGGTCCTGTGAGACACCAGCAAGTAGCAAACTTTGTGGGATCTATAGCGGTCCTTAATAAAAACAAGGCGGTGGGGAGATGTAGAGCACCATTCTTCATGGCATGGGCCCAGCCCCCAGTGGCAAACATTTACTGCAAAGTAACTTCCTAAAAGCCATGCTAAACCTTCCAAGGCCCAGTGTAACCGGGTCAACCACTCTTGCCTTTTCATTTGCAAATATCCCTCTTCTGTGATGTGATTACCAGCATCCTCTCCTTTTTTTTTTCTGTATAAGGTAACCATCTAAAGCAAACCTGTGCATAGTTAATGAAGACCTTCATGTAATGTGCCCAATAAGACAATAAAAGCTCATTGGAGCAAGGGTTGAGGCTTTTTTTCCCCTTAAGAGGGAAGCCACTTGCCCATTTTTTTCCACCGAATTTAGTAGTCCATGTGAATTTCTTTTGTTTCAGCTACAACGCCATGGACCCCACACTCAGGGGTCCGAGACAGACAGTAAGGAGAGTGCTTGAGGATAATAAGATCTCAAGGACCAGTGCAAGGATCAGGGTAGCTGCAGCCCCAGGCTCAGAGCCTGCCAGGTCTACTACAGGGTTCTTGGAAGAGATCTGGGTCCACATACCCCTCCCCATCCAAACAAGGTTTGAGCAGCACTGGGAGAGAACTGGTTACTGGAAGTCCCAGAGAGGGGAATAAGGATTAAGTGGCAAACACTCAGGGGTTGTGAGAACCCATGGAGTCTGTGGATGCAGTCTGGGGAGAGTTGAGATTTGTGCCATGATGAGCCCTAACCCTGATAGTCCCCAGTATAGCTTGAGAATTGGGCTGTGCAAGAGGCCAGGTCACTGTACAGAGCAGTAGGATTGAGAAGGAGGAATTCCTTAAAAAGAGAATGTGAAAACAGAGACACTGTTTGGGGAATTCTCCTGCAACAATTGCTGCAGCCTCCTCCCCACCCAGCTGGGCAGTGCTTCTGAGGTAGGGAAGGAAGCATAATGCTCCCCCATAGCACTGGGAAGGGCATGTGCCCGAACCTTTGGAGCCAGAGGCGGCCTCACTAGGTGTGCACACCCACAACCTGGGGAAAGTGTGCTCTGTAGAAGGCCTGCATTCCACACCCAAGGCCCCACAGAGAGGCACCAGGCTAGCTCTGGGGACACTATCTGGCTAGCCCTGGGGAGAGTCCACATGAGGCTGCCTGAGTGCAGATTGGAAAGGAGAAAAGCCTCTCTGCCTGCTGCAGCCAGCAAGACCAGAAAAACTGGTTTGGCCAGTTTGGAACAAGCAAGAGGCCTTTTTTAAAAGTAATTTTTATTTTTAAATTTTTATTATTTTTTATCTCTCAATTCCTTTTCCCCCTCTCTTCCTCTTTCTTGTTTTATCTCTTTTACCTTTCACTCCAATTTTATCTCTTCTTACTTCCTTCTTCTGCTTCTATTGTTTTTGAAGACCCACGAGTGAGGAAAAAAAAAAAAAAACCCTGAAACTGTGAAAAGACCAGACTTGGACCAAAACAGGGGCATTCCAACAGCTGAGACAGTGAGCCAAATTTCATGTTGCTTTTACAGTGAACCTGCAAGTTATTACATATTTGTATTATTATTTTTTATTATTCTTATATCTTTTATTTTAATAGTATTTTTGTATTCCTCTTCTTTCTGTTTAGTCCTCTTTGCTTGGCTTGTTATATTGTATCATTTGACAGGTTTCCCCTGTTCTCTTATTCATAGTATATTGCTAATTTACTGTCCTTTACTTCACTTGTGTTCCTTTAGCACTCTACTCAAGCTCCTATACTCCTATTCTTGTCATCCAGATCACATAGATTCTGTCATATTATTGTTGCTCTAATATTATTGTAAATAATAACTTTTCCATACTATTGTAAACACTATACAACACGCCTCCCAGATCTTAGTCCACTTCATGGTTTCCTGAACTCTATTACTGTTGTGGTTAACTCTACTATCTCACACACTACACCTATTTACCAACCTTTACTCTCAGTTTACCTCAGAATCTGACATCCCACAAGCTCACTGCCTTCTAGATCCAACACAAAATCCTTCCCTCCCCAACAAGAGTCTTATCTTATTTCCACCCTTTCTAAAAAGTGGCTAGTTGGGTGGAATATCATGGTTAACAGTGTACATCGCTAAGGGATCTCCTATCTCTTCTCTATCCACACCTACTATAAATATCATAGAATACACTCTTCCTGCCTTAAACCATTTTGCCTTCCCCCTCCAACTGATCACAAAAAAAAGTAGGTGGAAGCTATGAACATAAGGATTCCTGCTGGATGAGGAAACCCAACAACAAAGGAATCACCAACAAATAACAACAAAAGAAGGTGAAGTAGGGAGTGGAAGCCACACTAACCTCAACCCAGGACCTATCTGGAAATAAAACAAAATAGTAGAGAAATTACCCAGCACAAACAACAGACCAAGAACAAGACAGGATTCTCAAAACCTTGTACACATGGAAGAACCAGCTTCATTACAACACCCCCTCACCAGCACAACAAAATACAAGAAGTGGTGGACAGAGTGACCCTCAGTTAACCAGGTGATGGGAAGGACCCACCAAAGAAAGACCCACCAACAATCAAAACCCAAAGATATACACAGAGCCAACTTAAATGACAGCCCACAACCAGTGAGCTCGTGAGGTTAAGGACATAGCACCACTGAATCTCACAGGCATTCTACCACAGAAGTTCAGAGCATAAAACCAGGAATCCATAACAGATTAATTTAAGAAGCAGAGGCTAACAAGAAGAGTCTCACAAACAATGGGAAGATAAAGAAAAAATCCCTAAATGAAAAGAAAGGAGGAAGCCTCAGAAAGAATGCTCAATGAAAATAGAGGCAACTCAAGTATCAGATATTGAGTTCAAAGCAATGGATATCAGGAAGCTCAATGAGCTCTCAGTGAACTGACTGCAATTACCAGAAACTACAGGGAAACTACAATGAACTCACTGCAAATTATATCAACATGAAAAAGAAAACAGAAGCTATCAACAAAAGGCAAGAGGAAATGAAGAATACAATTTCTGAACTGGAGAACACAGTGGATGAAATCAAGAGCAGGATTGATGAAGCAGAAAATCAGATAAGTGAGATGGAGGACAAAGTAGAAAAAAACACCCAGAAAGAGCAAAAAAAGGAAAAGATGCTCAGAAACAATGAGAAGGGGTTAAGAGAAATGCAAGATAATATGAAACATAATAATATCCATATAAGGATACCAGAAGGAGAAGAAGAAGAGCAAGGGATAGAAAACCTATTTGAAAAAGTAATGATGGAAACCTTCCCTAATTTGATGAGAGACAAAGTCACACAAATTCATGAAACAAACAGTTCCAATCAAGAGGAACCCAAAGAGGACCACTTCAACAAACGTCAAAGTTAAAATGGCAAAATTCCAAGATAAAGAGAGAATCTTAAAGGTAGCAAGGGACAAACAGGAAGTAACATATAAGGGAGCCCCAATAAGAATAGTAGCTGACGTCTCAATGGAAACACTGCAAGCCAGAACAGAATGGCAAGAAATATTCCAAGTAATGAGAACAAGAGGCCTGCAGACAAGGGTACTTTACACAGCAAGACTTTCAATCAAGATAGAAGGCCAAATAAGGAGCTTCCCAGACAAAAGAAGTTGAAAAGAATACACCTCCACCAAATCAACTCTGCGAGAAATACTAAAAGGACTGCTTTAAATAAAGTAAGGAAAAAAGATAGACAGAGACACACAGGTATAAAAATGGCAATTAACAACTACCTATCAATAATAACCTTAAATGTAAATGAATTAAATTCTGCAATCAAAAGACACAGAATAGCTGAATGGATAAGAAAGCATGACCCACACATGTGCTGCCTACAAGATACCCAGCTGAGGACAAAAGACCCACCTCAGGAAAAAAGAGCTACACAGACTAAAAGTGAATGGCTGGAAATAAATTTTCCAAGCAAACAGCCAGGAAATAAAGCCAAAGTAGCAATACTCATATCAGGCAAAATAGACTTCAAGAATAGTGCCATAAAAAGAGACCCGGAAGGTCACTTCATAATACTCAAGGGAATAATCTACGAAGAAGACATAAACATTGTAAACATTGTAAACATATATGGACACAGCATAGGACTACCCAAATACATAAAGAAAATCTTAGAGGACTTCAAGAAAGATATTGACAGCAACACAATTACAGCAGAGGATGTTAACACCCCACAGTCAAGAATGGAAAGATATTCCAAGGAAAATATCAACAAAGATATTGTGTCATTGAATAATGCCCTAGCTGAAATGGACTTAACTGGTGTATATATAAAACCCTTTATCCCAAAGAAGCTAAATACATATTCTTTTCAATTGTACATGGAACATGTTCAAAGATAGACCATGTGATGGGACACAAAACAAGTCTCAACAAATTCAAGACAATTGAAATCATAATAAGCATTTTCTATGAACACAAGAACTTCAACTAAAAACCAATCCCAAGGAAAAAAACCCAAGACACTCAAAATCATGGAGATTTAATAGCATCCTATTAAGCAGTGAATGGGTCAAACATGAAATTAGGGAGAAAATCAAAAAGTTTCTGGAAACAACTAAAATAAACTTACAACATTCCAAAATTTATAGGACACAGTGGAGGCAGTCCTGAGAGTGAAGTTCATAGCAATACAGGACTACCAAAAAAAAGACAGAAACATTTCAAGAAAACAATCTAACCCTATGCGTACAAGAACACAAGGAACAACAACAAACACATCCCAGAGCAAGTAGAAGGAAGAAAATAAACAAGATCAAAGCAGAATTAAATGATATATAGATTAAAAGCACAATTCCAAGGATCAGTGAGTGCAGGATCTGGTTCTTTGAAAAGATAAACAAAATAAACAAGCCTTTCCCTAGGCTCATCAGAGAGAGAGAGAGAGAGAGAGAGAGAGAGAGAGAGAGAGAGAGAGGACCCAAATAACACAATCAGAAATGAAAGAGGAGAGATTACAACTGATACAACAGAAATAAAAAGAATTGTAAGAAATTACTATGATGAATTGTATGCCAAGTATTTGAAAAACCTAGGGGAAATGGACAAATTTCTAGAAAAATATAATCTTCCAAAACTCAATGAAGAAGAAGCAGAAAGCCTGAACAGACCAATAACAGCAGATGAAATTAAAGCAGTAATCAAAAATCTTCCAATACAAAAAAACCCTGGACCAGACTGTTTCACAGGAGAATTCTACAAAAGAATTTAAGAAAGAGCTAACCTCTATTCTTCAAAGACTATTCCAAAAAATTCAAAATGATGGAAGACTCCCAAACTCTTTTTATGAAGCCAACATCATGCTAATCACAAAACCAGATAAAGACACAACAAGGAAAGAAAACTTTAGGCCAACATCACTGATGAACATAGATGATAAAATCCTGAACAAAATATTGGCAAACCACATCCAACAATACATTAAAAAGATAATAGAACATGACCACGTTGGATTTATCCCAGGGATGCAGGGATGGTTCAATATTCGCAAATCAGTAAATCTAATACATCACATAAACAAAAGCAAAGACAAAAATCACGTGATCATATCAATACATGTGAAAAAAGCAATTGATGAGATACAGCACCCATTTATGATAAAAAAAACCACTCAGCAAGTGGGAATAGAGGAAGCATTCCTCAAAATAATAAAAGTCATATATGAGAGACCTAAAGCCAACATCATACTCAGTGGGCAAAAACTAAAACCTTTTCCTCTAAGATCAGGGACAAGAAAAGGTTGTCCATTTTCACCAGTTCTACTCAATATAGTATTAAAATTTTTATCCACAGCAATCAGACAAGAAAAAGAAATAAAAGCCATCCAAATTGGAAAGGAGAAAGCAAAACTGTCATTTTTTGCAGAAGACATGGACAATTCTATAGATTCCAGCAAAAAACTGCTCAACCTAGTAAATAAATATGGCAAAACAATGGGATACAATGTCAATATCCAGAAATCAAAGGCATTTTTGTATACTAACAATGAATCATCAGAAACAGAAATCAAGAAAAAAATCCCATTGATAAAGCAAAAAGAAAAATAAAGTACTTAGGAATAAACCTAACCAAGGAAGTAAAAGACTTTTATTCAGAAAACTACACAGCACTGAAGAAAGAAATCAAGGAAGATACAAACAAATAGAAACATATAGCATGTTCATGGATTGGAAAAATTAACATAATCAAAATGGCCATACTACCCAAAGTAATTTATAGATTCAATGCAATACCTATTAAAGTACCAGTGGCATATTTCACAGACATAGAACAAACACTTCAAAAATTTATATGGAACCATAAATGACCTAGAATAGCAGCTGCTATTTTGAGAAAGAAGAACAAAGTAGGAGGGATCACAATACCTGATATCAAACTATATTACAAGGCCACTGTAATCAAAACAGCCTGGTACTGGCATAAAAACAGGGACATAGACCAATGGAACAGAACGGAGAGCCCAGAAATCAACCCAACTCTCTACAGTCAATTAATATTTGACAAAGGGGGCAGTAACATAAAATGCAGTAAAAATAGCTTCTTCAACAAATGGTGTTGGGAGAACTGGACAGCTATGTGCAAAAAAAAAAATGAAACTATCACCAACTTACACCATATACCAAAATAAATTCAAGGTGTATAAAAGATTTACATATAAGCCGTGACACCACTGAAATCCTAGAGGAAAACATAGGCAGGAAAATCTCAGATATTTCATGCAGCAACATTTTTACTGATATCTTGCCTAGAGCAAGAGACATAAAGGAAAGAATAAACAAATGGGATCTCATCAAAACAAAAAGCTTCTGCACAGCTTAAAAAAACAGTATTAAAATAAGAAGAGAACCAACTGTATGGTAAAACATGTTTGCCAATGATACCTCAGGCAAGGGTTTGCTCTCCAAAATATATAAATAATTCATAGGACTCCACTTCAGAAAGACAAAAAAAAAAAAAAAACAACCAAAAAAGATTTAAAAATGGGCAAAAGACTTGAACAGATACTTCACCAAGGAGGATATATGGAGAGCCCAGAGATGTATGAAAAAATACTAAGCATCACTTGCCATCAGAGAGATGCAAATTAAAACCACAATGAGATACTACTTCACACAGGTGAGAATGGACATCATAAACAAATCAACAAACAAGTGGAGAGGATGAGGAGGAACGGGAACCATAGTACAGTGTTGGTGGGTATGCAGAGTGGTGCAGCCACTGTGAAAAACAGTATGGAATTTCCTCAGAAAACTAAAAGTCGAACGGCCTTTTTGACCTGGCAATTTCCCTGCTGGGATTATACCCTAAGAACTCTGAAACACCAATCCAAAAGAACCTGTGCACCCCAATGTTCATAGCAACACAATTTACAATAGCCAAGTGCTGGAAGCAACGTAAGTGTGCATCAAGAAGTGAGTGGATGAAATTTCCATGGTAAATTTACACAGTGAAATTCTGCACAGCAGAGAGAAAGAAGGTGCTCTTATCCTTTACGACAGCATAGGTGGAACTGGAGAGCATTATGCCAAGTGAAATAAACCAGGTGATACGGGCAACTACCATATAATCTCACCTATAAGTGGAACTTAATCAACAAAAGAAAAAAGCAAACAAAATATAACCAGAGAAATTGAAACTTAGAACAATAACCAGAGGGGAGGGGTGAGGGAGCGATAACAATAACCAGAGGGGAGGGGGGAGGCAGCACTGGGGGAAAGGGTTTTCAGGAACTACTGTAAAGGACACATGGACAAAACCAAGGTGGAGGGGGGAAGCAATGGAAGAAGATGAGTTTGACTGGGGTGGGGGGAATAGTAGGGGGAAATGCAGACAACATCAATTGAACAACAATAAAATACATTTTTAAAAAAGATCATACACTGTGATCAAGCAGGATTAATTATAAAGATGCAAAGTTAGTACAATATCCACAAATAAATAAAGATGTCACACCACATTAATGAAATACAGGATAAAAACACATGGGTATATCAATAAATGAAAAAAGTGTTATAAAATTCAGCATCCATTTATGACTAAAACACTAAACAAGGTGAAAATAAACAAACTCAAGTAATAAAGGTCATTTATGACAAATCCACAGCCAACATCATATTCAATGAGAAAACACTACAGGTTGCATGTTGATTTTGTTGATTACGTTCCACTTGTAGGTGAGATAATACAGTATTTTTCTTTCAGTGCCTGGCTTATTTCACTTAGCATAATGCTCTCCAATTCCATCCATGCTGTTGCAAAAGGTATGAGCTCCTTCTTTCTTTCTGCTGTGTAGAATTCCATTGTGTAAATGTACCATGGTTACTTCACCCATTTATTTACTGATGGGGTTGCTCCCAGCACTTGGCAATTTTAAATTCTGGTGCTATGAACATTGGGGTGCATAGGTTCCTTTGGATTGGTGTTTCAGTGTTCTTAGGGTATAATACTAGCAGTAGAATTGCTGAGTCAAAAGGCAGTTTCATTTTTAGTTTTCTGAGGAAATTCCATACTGTTTTTCACAGTGGCTTCACCAGTCTGCATATCCACCAGTAGTACACTAGAGTCCCCTTTTCTCCACAACCTCACCAACACTTGTTGTTTGTTTATGATGGTCATTCTGACTGGTATGAAGTAATATTTAATTGTAGTTTTAATTTGCATCTCTGTGATGGTGAGTGATGCTTAGTATCTTTTTATATATCTCTGGGCCCTCTGTATATCCTCCTTGGAAAAGTGTCTGCTTGGGTCCTGTGTCCATTTTTTCACTGGGTTGTTTGTATTCCTGGATTGGAGTCGGTTGAGTTTTTTACATATTTTGCAGATCAAACCCTTGTCTGAGGTATCATTGGCAAATATATTTTTCCATATGGTTGGTTCTCTTTTTATTTTAATACTGTTTTTTAAAGCTGTGCAGAAGCTTTTTAGTTTGAAGAGGTCCGACTTGTTTATTCTCTCCTTTATGTCTTTTGCTGGAGGGGATATATTGGTGAAAATATTGCCGTGTGGAATATGAGTTTTCCTGCCTATGTTCTTCTCTAGGGCTTTTATGGTGTAAAAACTTATATTTAAGTTTATTGTCCACCTTTAATTTATTTTTGTGTATGGTGTAATTTTGTGATTGAGTTTCATGTGTTGTTTTTTTTAATGTAGCTGTCCAGATCTCCTAACACCATTTGTTGAAAAGGCCATTTTTACTTTATTTTGTGCTCCTGCCTGCTTTGTTCAATATTTATTGACCATAGAGACTTGTGTTTATTTCTGTTCTCTCTGTTTTGTTACATTGGTCTATGTGTCTGTTCTTATGCCAGTGCCACACTGTTTTAAATACAGTGGCCTTGTAATTTACTTTTTTTATAGCATAAACACAGTTCTTTACTAACCAAAGGGTTTGGTCCTAATTAAACTAATGCTTGGAAATGGTTGTATGTAAAATATTTGTGATGAATATAACAGAACAGTAATGGGCAAAGAAAAAAAAAAGCATGGAGAAATTTGCTCATTGAACTGCAGTTGTTTATCCTCACAGCTAATTCCTGTCCAGAAAGATGATGGAATTTTTACTCAACTTTTTGGTAGGTCCAAGTACAGATGACATTGTTCATGATGCATTCCACTACCATTTTCCACCTTCCCATTTTCTCATGATTGTGCTTTCCTTCCCATCCCACTCCTGAGGTTGAACCAATGTGCCACTTACAAAGTTGCAGATGGTCTGAGTTTTTCTAGCATTGGCTGTATTTTTTTCAAACTTCTCCCCCAGATTATGTGAGAACTGTGTTGTTTTCAAAGTGGTCTCAGTTTTTACTGTGAGGTTTTGCTGTCAAAAGTAATGATGCAGTCTGGTTTGGCCATGGCACCAATTTTCCACAGAGCCAGTCCCACACCTCATTCCTTCATCTACTCATTGAAGCCTTTGCTCTCCACTAAGCACCATGTTCATACCAGTTGCTGAATGGTGGCCATGGTAGCCACTGAAGGCATGCAGGAAACCTGTTAAGAGAAGAGTCCTATGCTGGGAGCATGGCCTGTAATTTAGTTTTATATCAGGTTTTGTGATCCCTCCTACTTTGATCTTTCTCAAAATTGCGGCAGCTATTCAGGGTCATTTATGATTCCATATAAATTTTTGAAATGTTTGTTCTATATCTGTGAAATATGTTTTTGGTACTTTAATAGGAATTGCATTGAATCTATAAAATGCTTAGGGAGGTATGGACATTTTTGTTTGTTTGTTACTCCACTAATTTACTCTTCTTTAATTCCTTTCAGGAAGATATAGTTCTTAGTGTGTAAGCCTTACACTTCCTTTTTTATAATATATTTTATTGATTATGCCATTACAGTTGTCCCATTTCCCCCCTTCACTCCCCTCCACCATGCACACCCCCCTCCCACCCCTATTTGCCCCCTGTAGTTCATGTCCATGTGTTATAAGTTCTTTAGATTCTACATTTCCCATACTATTCTTGCCCTTCCCCCTGTCTATTTTCTACCTACCATCTATGCTACTTATTCTCTGTACCTTCTCCCCACTTCTCCTTCTCCCAATCCCCTGTTACTGTACCTCCATGTGATCTCTATTTCTATGGTTCCACTCCTGATCTAGCTATCCTCTTAGTTTGCTTTGTTTTAGGTGTGGTTGTTAATAACTGTGAGTTTGCTGTGTTTTCACTGTTCATATTTTTTCTCTCTTTTTCTTAGATAAGTCCCTTTAACATTTCATATAATAAGGGCTTGGTGATGATGAACTCCTTGAATTTGATCTTATCTGAGAAGCACTTCATCTGTCCTTCCATTCTAAATGAAAACTTGGCTGGATAGAGCAATCTTGGTTGTAGGTCTTTGGTTTTCATGACTTGGAATACCTCTTTCCAGCCCCTTCTTGCCTGTAAGGTCTCTTTTGATAAATCAGCTGAGATTCTTATGGGAACTGTTTTATAGATAATTGTCTTCCTTTTTCTCTTGCTGCTTCTAAGATTCCCTCCTTATATTTAATATTGGCTAATATAATTATGTTGTGCCTTGGTGTGTTCCTCCTTGGGTCCAACTTCTTTGGGACTCTCTGAGATTCCTGGACTTCCTGGAAGTCTACTTTCTTTGCTAGATTTGGGAAGTTCACCTTCATAGTTTGTTCGAATAAGTTTTTAATTTCTTGCTCTCCCTCTTTTTCTTCTGGTACCTGTGGCAGATCCTGTCCAGCAGAGACCACCTGTTGTGGATGAGGACAAGAATCAGTGCACAGGAGACAACAATCTTGTGTGGAAAAAGGGAACAGGCATAGCTGCTCTCTCAAGGGGCGAGTGCCTCTGGATGTCTTGGCCACTCCCCCAAGAGGGGAGTGCTCTGACCCTTGCCTAGACAGGCTTTTATTATTTTCCTGGGGTCTTACATCAAAGAAAGATTTATTATCTATCACATAGAATATTATTGTCTACATTCTAGGTACAATCAAGGAAATAAAAATAACATGCAGAGGGGGATAACAATGAGCTGATTAGCTCTGTCCTTGGGAGAGCTCACACAGGTTTCGAAAATTACCTTGAAGATAGACAATACACATTTGTTGCTTTAGATCAGGGTGAGGGAGTTTTAGCAAGAGCAAGCCATAACAGTCTGTAAGCATTTTCTAAGCCTGATTCCCACGGGAAAACTCAGTTTGCAAGTCTGGGTTCTGCCCACCACTTCACATCTGTAGGTTTTCCATATTCGTGGGGCCAAGACAAATGGTCCTCTACAGGTACCCCTATAATTCAGATTGTTGGACTGTTTGAAGATGTGCTGGAGGTTCCTAAGCCTCTCCTCATTTTTCTGAATTATTGTTTCTTCATTCTTTTCTGGTTGACTGTTTCTTTTTTCGTTCTAGTCCGCACCATTGATTTGAGTCCCAGTTTCCTTTCCTTCATTATTGATTCCCTGTACATTTTCCTTTATTTCACTTAGCATAGCCTTCATTTTTTCATCTAATTTGTGACCAAATTCAACCAATTCTGTCAGCATCCTGATTACCAGTGTTTCGAACTGTACATCTGATATGTTGGCTATCTCTTCATTGCTTAGTTGTATTTTTTCTGGGGCTTTCTTCAGTCCTTTCATTTGGCCCATTTTTTCCCCTCAGTGTACATGTTACATCGTAAGTGGCGGAGCACTAGGTGTTCATCAGGGTGAGGCAACCCATGTTGCTGCTTTGTGACACTGTATGTGAGGAAGGGGTCCAAAAGGGAACAATGGTGCTTGCTCTGCTCCCTGCTGGTTTTCAGTCACTTTCCCTGCTACCCATGATCAAATTGGGCCCTTCTGGTGCAGATTCCTGGGTGGGCGGGCTTGTGTACATTCTAATACCCTGTGGTTCTCTCCAACAAACTCTCCTGTGAGGCTAGGAGTTTCTCCTGCTGCCGCCTCAACCCCCACAGTTGTTTTTAATCACTAGTTTGAGGCTTTATTTCCCTGTGCTTGGAGCCCGGGTTGTGTGGTCTGTCTCACTCCCCAGCTGTTCCCCCCACTTTATCCATGCATGGATGTGGGACTGACAGCTCCACCAGCTGCCATCTCACTGGGTTAGCCAGCTGCAGCCTTGGCCACTCTGGCCCTCCAGCCACTGCCTTGCTGCAAGTCCTCTCTGCCCAGTTGCCTGTCTCTGCCCCTCCTACCAGTCTGGATGAGTGTGTCTTCTTTAACTCTTTGGTTGTCAGATTTCCATAGTGTTTAATTTTCTGTCAGTTCTAGTTGTTTTTTTTGTTTTGTTTCATTTTTAAATTGCTGTTGTCCTTCTTTTGGTTGTGTGAGGAGGTACAGTGTGTCTACCTACACCTCCATCTTGGCTGGAAGTCCCTTATTTCACAGTCTTGTCCAGGGCTTTCTCTTTTTGGAAGTGGATTTATGAAAGTGAGAAATTCCAGATTGTAAAATATAAAGCTAAATGAATTTCATACCTGGTTTATGATAGAGATGAGCTATGTCTCTTTGTATTTCTGGATCTGATATTTCAGCATTCTCCAGTTGTCCCTCTCCATTTTCCAGCCAGGCCCCAGCACAGTTTCTGGGTCTGGGACACTTTGAGATGTTTTCAGTGGAGAACTTGGAATCCATCTTTGTGAGAATCTAAAAGTCATCCCACCCTTTTCTCTCCTGTTACAACTCCTTCTTAAAGACCTCTCTTTTTTTGCATTTAGCATATAATGAGGTCATCCTGATCCATATTATTAGCTTACATTTAAAAATTATTTATTTATTTTTAGAAGGAGGGGGTTTCAAGATGGCGGTGGACTAGGACGGAGCAGATACCAGTTTCTAGTACAAAAGAGACAGAAACCTATCCGATCAGAGGAGGTGAGGCCAGCAAGCCAGCAGTTGCCAAGCATATATGAAAATAAGAGACCAGAAACTTCATTGGTCACGGAGGAACCAGACGGTAGGGAGACAGCAGCGGTACAGTAGTCTCTGGGACGGAGCAGGGAGAAACAGCCGGTGCATGGTAGGGGAACCAGCGCCCTGTGGCGAGAGCCCAACGGCTCCGGGGACAGCCTTCAGCGCCTGGACAGCTCCCTCCCTGGGATTTTTCTGCCGGGCAGGCCGAGTGGCCCAGGCAAAGAGGTGTGGAAGAAATTGCAGCCTGCGCGCAATTTGGGGAACTAGTCCATCCACACGCAGTGTGTCTGGGCAAGTGCCTGAGGGCGCCTAGGCCAACGTTCAGCGCCCAGAAAGCTCCCTCCCTAGGATTTTTGGGCGCGGACCGGCCAAGAGACCCAACCAGAGGGGAGCAGACCAGATTTCAGCCTGCACACAGTTCTGGGTCCAGCACTCGGTGTGGTGCTGCTACATCCCTAGGTTTTTTTTTTGTTTTTTTTTTTTGCCAGAGGTTGGCTAGGGGACCCAGACAAACACAGGAGCAGAAGGGATACACACCACGCAGCGTGCCATGATGAGCACACAGAGTTTCTAGGTCTGCGCCCAGTCCTCAGATCGGCTCCCGGCTTCCAGTCTACCCCCCTCAGACTATCTGGAAGCCCAGGACGCTGAGGGGTCCTGGGAAAAGAGCTGAGACCCTCAACCCCCTCCCTTTCTGGCCAAGCAAGGTGGGGGGCCAGGAGAAACTTGTTTGATAGAGTTTGCAGAGAGGGTGGGGAGGACAAAGGGCCCCAACCAAAGACTCTGTGGTTGCCAGCCCAGGAGAACTCAGAGGTGCAGCCTGGGGCTCTGAATCCAGTAGACACGGCAGCCTGGTCTGCTTCACACCCAGCTTGGCAGCGAGCCCAGGACTGGGCAGAGGGTCTGGGGCCTCCCAACTGAACAGGGGCAGGCCTGTGCTCAATCCCGAGGGAACCAGGCAACTAGGCCAGTGCAGGTGCCTGCAAACACAGCAAACCAGACTATGGCAGTAACCCCTGGGAGGGGAGCGCTGCGAGAAAGTCCTAGTTCCCCATTGTAGGGAGCTGGGGGAGAGGCTCCAAGTGTCTGGATCCTGAGAGGGGCTGGCTGAAAAAAATCACAACAATCGACCCTCAGCCAACTGCAACCAAAAAAAACGGTTCGGCTAGTTTGAAGCCAACAAGTGACATTCCCTATTCTGAGGTTTTTTTGAGAGATTATTTTTGTGTGTTTTTTTGTTTTTTGTTTTTTTACTTTATTTTATTTTTATTCTTTTTTTTATTTACCTTCCTTCTCCATTCCTTTTCTTTATCTTTTTGCTTTTTTAAAGTAATCTGTTATTTCTTTTAAACTTTATTACTGTTTCATCTTTCCATACTTTTGTCCTCTTTTCCTGGATTTTCTGTTTTATTTCTTTTTCTTTTCTTTCTAAACTTACTGTTCTTTCTTCCATTCCCCTACCATTTTTTTTCTTTCTTCCTTTTATTTCTTTCCTTATCATTTCTTTCTTTTACCCACAAGAGTCACAATCAACTTGAGAATATGAAAAGACCAGAGCTGGACCCATAGAAGAGGCCTCCCAATAGTAGAGTCAGAGAGACAAATTGCACATTGTTGTAGGAGAGAAGCCACAAGTTGCTGCATATTTGAGTAGATGGAAGCAGAGAACAACAGGATAACCAAAAGAGGCTGCACCATTGAAATTCACAGGCATTCCACCACAAAAGTTCATACCATAAACCCAGGGTGTCAAAACAGATTAATCTAAGAAGCTGAGGCTAACAAGAAGAGTCTAACAAACAATGGGAAGACAAAGAAACAATCCCCAAATGAAAGGAAAGGAGGAATCCTCAGAAAGAATGTTAGATGAAATAGAGGCAAGTCAACTATCAGATACTGAATTCAAAGCACTGGTTATCAGGAAGATCAAAGAGCTCACAATCAGCTACCAGAAACTACAGGGAAGCTACAATGATCTCACTGGGAACTATATCAACATGAAAAAGGAAATGGAAATTATTAGCAAGGGCCAAGAGGAAATGAAGAATACAATTTCTGAATTAAAAAACACAGTGGAAAGCATTAAAAATAGGGTGGATGAAACAGAAGATTGGATTAGTGAATTGGAGGACAAAGTAGAAAGCATCTCACAGAAAGAACAGGAAAGAGAAAAGAGGCTCAGAAAGAATGAAGACAGATTAAGAGAAATGCAAGACAATATGAAACGTAATAATATCCGAATAATAGGAATACCAGAAGGAGAAGAAGAAGAACAAGGGATAGAAAACATATTTGAAAGAGTAATGAGAAAAAATTTCCCTAATTTGACAGAAGAAAAAGTCACACAAATCCAGGAATCACACAGAGTCCCATTCAAGAGGAACCCAAAGAGGCCCACTTCAAGACACATCATCATTAAAATGGCAAAATTCCAAGACAAAGAGAGAATCTTAAAGGCAGCAAGGGAGAAAAAAGAAATAACATACAAGGGTGTCCCAATAAGGTTAGCCACTGACTTCTCAATGGAAACACTCCAAGCAAGAAGAGATTGGCAAGAAATATTCCAAGTAATGAGAAACAGAGGCCTACAACCAAGGCTACTTTACCCAGCAAGGCTCTCAATCAAGATAGAAGGCCAAATAAAGAGCTTCCAAGACAAAAGAAATCTAAAAGAATTTGCTGCCACCAAGCCAGCTCTACAAGAAATACTAAAAGGTCTGCTTTAAGGAAAGGAAGGAAAAGAGACAGACAGAGAGGAACACAGGTACAAAAATGGCAATGAATAAGTACCTATCAATAATAACCTTAAATGTAAATGGATTAAATTCTCCAATCAAAAGACACAGAATAGCTGAATGGATAAGAAAGTATGACCCACACATATGCTGCCTACAAGAGACCCACCTCAGGATAAAAGACCATCACAGACTAAAAGTGAAAGGCTGGAAACAAATTTTCCAAGCAAATGGACAAGAAAAAAAGCTGGGGTAGCAATTCTCATATCAGACAAAATAGACTTCAAAAAAGAGCCATAAAGAGTGACCCAGAAGGTCACTTCATAATACTCAAGGGAAGAATCCACCAAGAAGACATTAACATCATAAATATATATGCCCAACATAGGAGCACCAAAATATATAAGGAAAATCTTAGAGGAATTCAAGAAAGATATAGACAGCAACACAATTATAGCGGGGGATTTTAACACCCCACTATCAAAAATGGACAGATCTTTCAAACAAAATATCAACAAAGACATTGCGGCATTAAATAACAACCTTGATGAAATGGACCTAACTGATATATACAGAGCTCTTCACCCCAAAGAAGCCAAATACACATTCTTTTCAAATGCACATGGAACATTCTCAAGGATAGACCACATGATAGGGCACAAAACAAGCCTAAAACAAATTCAAGAATATTGAAATCATACCAAGCATTTTCTCTGACCATAAGGGACTGAAACTGGAAACCAACCCCAAAGGAAAAAACCCAAAACACCCAAAATCATGGAGACTGAACGGTATGCTATTAAACAATGAATGGGTCAAGAATGAAATTAGGGAAGAAATCAAAAAGTTTCTGGAAATAAATGAAAACGATCTCACAACAACCCAAAACTTATGGGATACAGCCAAGGCAGTCCTGAGAGGGAAGTTTATAGCAATACAGGCCTACCTAAAAAAAAGAAACATTTCAAACAAATGACCTTACTCTACGCCTGCAAGAACTTGAGGAACAACAACAAAAACAGCCCAAAGCAAGTAGAAGGAAGGAAATAACTAAGATCAGAGCAGATCTAAATGACATAGAGACTAAAAGTACAATTCTAAAGATCAATGAATCCAGGAGTTGGTTCTTTGAAAAAATAAACAAAATAGACAAGCCTTTAAGTAGGCTCATCAAGAAAAGAAGGGAACGGACACAAATAAACACAATCAGAAATGAAAGAGGAGAGATTAAAACTGATACCACAGAAATAGAAAGGATTGTAAGAAATTACTATGAAGAACTGTATGCCAAGAAATTTGAGAACCTAGGGGAAATGGACACATTTCTAGAAAAAATATAATCTCCCAAAACTCAATGAAAAAGAAGTAGAACACCTGAATAGACCAATAACAGCGAAAGAAATTGAAGCAGTAATCAAAAAACTCCCATCACACAAAAGCCTTGGACCAGATGGATTCACAGGAGAATTCTACAAAGCATTTAAGGAAGAACTAACCCCCATTCTTCACAGACTATTCCAAAAAATCCAAAAGGATGGAAAACTCCCAAACTCCTTTTATGAAGCCAGCATCATCCTAATTCCAAAACCAGATAGAGATACAACAAAGAAAGAAAACTTCAGGCCAATATCGCTGATGAACATAGACGCTAAAATCCTCAACAAAATATCGGCAAATCGCACCCAACAATATATCCAAAAGATTATACACCATGACCAAGTGGGATTCATCCCAGGGATGCAAGGATGGTTCAACATTCGCAAATCAGTAAATGTAATTCATCACATAAACAAAAGCAAAGACAAAAACCACATGATCATATCAATAGACGCAGAAAAAGCTTTCGACAAGGCACAACACCCATTTATGATAAAAACACTCAGCAAAATGGGAATAGAGGGAACATTCCTCAATATAATAAAGGCCATTTATGAGAGACCTACAGCCAATGTCATACTCAATGGACAAAAACTAAAAGCTTTTCCACTAAGATCAGGAACAAGACAAGGATGTCCACTTTCACCACTTCTATTCAATATAGTATTAGAAGTTTTGGCCACAGCGATCAGGCAGGAAAAGGAAATAGAAGGCATCCAAATAGGAAAGGAGGAAACAAAATTGTCACTGTTTGCAGATGACATGATAGTGTACATGGAAAATCCTATAGACTCTACCCAAAAACTGCTCAAACTAATTAATGAATTTGGCAAAACAGCAGGATACAAAGTCAATATCCAGAAATCAAAGGCATTTTTGTATACAAACAATGAATCAGCAGAAGCAGAAATCAAGGAAAAAAATCCCATTCGATATAGCAAAAAGAAAAATAAAATATCAGGGAATAAACCTAACCAAAGAGGTAAAAGACCTGTATGCAGAAAACTACACAGCACTGAAGAAAGAAATCAGGGAAGACACAAACAAATGGAAACATATACCGTGTTCATGGATTGGAAGAATTAACATCATCAAAATGTCCCAAAACTACCCAAAGCAATATACAGATTCAATGCAATACCTATTAAAGTACCAATGGCGTATTTCACAGACATAGAACAAACACTTCAAAAATTTATATGGAATCATAAAGGAGCCCGAATAGCAGCTGCTCTTTTGAGAAAGAAGAACAAAGTAGGAGGGATCACAATACCTGATATCAAACTGTATTACAAAGCCACTGTAATCAAAACAGCCTGGTACTGGCATAAAAACAGGCACATAGACCAATGGAACAGAACAGAGAGCCCAGAAATCAACCCAACCCTCTACAGTCAATTAATATTCGACAAAGGGGGCAGTAACATAAAATGGAGTAAAGATAGCCTCTTCAGCAAATGGTGTTGGGAGAACTGGACAGATACGTGCAAAAAAATGAAACTTGAGCACCAACTCACACCATACACCAAAATAAATTCAAGGTGGATGAAAGACTTAAATATAAGCCATGACACCATTAAAGTCCTAGAGGAGAACATTGGCAAGAAAATCTCAGATATTCCACGCAGCAACATTTTTACAGATATGTCCCCTAGAGCAAGGAATATAAAGGAAAGGATAAACAAATGGGATCTCATCAAAATTAAAAGCTTCTGCATGGCTAAAGAAAACAGTATTAAATTAAAAAGACAACCAACTGTATGGGAAAACATATTTGCCAATGATACCTCAGACAAAGGTTTAATCTCCAAAATATACAAAGAACTTACACAACTCCACTCTAAGAAGACACCGAACCCAATTAAAAAATGGGAAAAGGACTTGAACAGACACTTCTCTAAAGAGGACATACAGAATATCCAGAGACACATGAAGAGATGCTCAATATCGTTAGCTATCAGAGAGATGCAAATTAAAACCACAATGAGATACCACTTTACACCAGTCAGGATGGCTATAATAGACAAAGCAACAAACAACAAATGTTGGAGAGGTTGTGGGGAAAAGGGGGACCTTAGTTCACTGTTGGTGGGATTGCAGACTGGTACAACCATTATGGAAAACAGTATGGAATTTTCTCAGAAAAATAAAAATTGACCTGCCTTTTGACCCAGCAATTCCACTGCTAGGATTATACCCCAAGAATCCTAAAACATCAATTTCAAAGAACCTATGCACCACAGTGTTCATAGCAGCACAATTTACAATAACCAAGAGTTGGAAGCAACCTAGGTGCCCATCAGTAAATGAATGGATCCAAAAATTGTGGTACATATACACAATGGAATTCTATGCAGCAGAGAGAAAGAAGGAGCTACTACCTTTTGCAACAACATGGATGGAACTGGAAAGCATTATGCTGAGTGAAATAGGCCAGGCATTGAAAGACAAATACCATATGATCTCACCTTTGACAGGAAGCTAAAGAATAAAACAAACAAGCAAACAGAATAAAAACAAAGACGACGCTGAAATAGAGAACAAGTGGGCAGCGACCAGAGGGGAGAGGGAAGGGAACTTAAGGGGAAAAAGGGGTAGGGATTTTGAGGAACAAGTATGAAAGACACAGAGATGAGGACTGGGGGGGGGGAATGGGACGGAGGGGGGAGACCGGGCGTGGGGGTGGGGTGGAATGGGAGAAATAGATTAAAAAAAATGTACTTGAAAAGTAACTAAATAAAATTTAATATTAAAAAAAATAAAAAAAAATTAGAAGGTGAAATGAGGAGTTTGCCAGACAGACGAAGGCTCAAAGAATATCTCCACAAAACAGTACTGCAAGATATGCTAAAGTGACTGCTTTAGAAAAAAAGAAGAAAAAGAGTGAGAGAGAGGAACACAGGTACAAAGAAAGTAAAATGGCAATGAATAAGCACCTATCAATAATAAAATTAAATGTAATGGATTAAATGCTCCAATGAAAACACATAGAGTACCTGAATGGATAAGAAATATGACCCACATATATAGTGCCTACAAACAGACCCAAATCAGAACAAAAGACCTACTCAGACTGAAAGTGAAGGGTTGGGGAAAATATTCCAAGCAAATGGATGGGAAAAAACTCAGGGTAGCAATACTCATATAAGACAAAATAGACTTCAAAATAAGGGCCATAAAAAGAGACTCAGAAGGTCACTTCATAATATTCAAGGGAAGAATTGATCAAAAACACATAAACATTATAAACATATATGCACCTAACATAGGAGCACCCAAATATATACCAAATATCTTGAAGGACTTCTGGAAAGATAAAGATTGTAACACACTTAAACTAGAGAATTTTAACACCCCAGTGTCAAAAATGGATAGATCTGCTAAACAAAATATCAACAAAGATATTGTTTTATTTGACAATGTCCTAGATCATATGGACTTAACTGATTATATATATAATCAGTTAAGATTATATATAAATAAATTGATTGATCAGTTTATATATAATTTATATAATATTATATATTATAATTTTTATATAAAGTATATATATATATATATATATATATATATATATATATATATATATATATATACTTTCATCCCCAAAGAAGCAAAATACATATTTTTTTGAAATGCACATGAAAGATTTACAAAGACAGACCACATGATAGGACACAAAACAAGCCTCAACAAAATCAAGAAAATTGAAATCATACCAACCATTTTATCTCATAAAAAGGGACTAAAGCTAGAAAACAACCTCAAGAAAATACTCAAATATATTCAAAGTCATAGAGATTGAACTGCATGCTATTAAACAATGAATGGTTTAATAGTGAGATATAGGAAGAAATCCAAAAGTTTATGAAAACAAAAGAAAATGAACTCACAGCAACCCAAAAGTTATGGGACAAAGCAAAGGCAGTTCTAAGAGGGGAGTTCATACTGGTACAGGCCTATCTAAAAAAGACAGAAACATTTCAAATACAACCTAAGCGTACATCTACAACAACTGGGTGAACAATAATAAAGACAGCTCAGAGCAAGTAGAAGGAAGCAAATAACAAACATCAGCACAGAATTAAATGACATAGACACTAAACACACAATTCTAAGGATCAGTAAATCCAGCAGCTGGTTTTTGAAAAGATAAACAAAATTGACAAGCCTTTAAGTAGGCTTATCAAGAAAAGAAGAGGCCCTGGCTGGTGTAGCTCAGTGGATTGAGCACGGGCCTGAGAATCAAAGGATTGCAGTGCGATTCCCAGTCAGGGCACATGCCTGGTTTGCAGGCTGGTTACCTGCAGGCCAATTCCCAGCAGGGGACGCACAAAAGGCAACCATACATTGATGTTTCTCTCCCTCCCTCCTTCCCCCCTTCCCCTCCAAAGATAAATAAATAAAATCTTAAAAAAAAAAGAAAAGAAAAGAAGAGAGAGGACACAAATAAATGCAATCAGAAATGAAAGAGGAGAGATTACAACTGATACCACAGATATACAAAGGATTGTAAGAAATTACTATGATGAACTATATGAAAAGAAATTTGAAAACCTAGGTAAAATTGACAAATTTCTAGAAAAATATAATCTTCCCAAACTCAATGGAGAAGAAGCAGAAAGCCTGAACAGACCAATAGCAGCAAATGAAATTTTAGCAGTAATCAAAAAACTTCTGAAGCACAAAAGCCCTGCTCCAAACGATTTCACAGGAGAATTCTACAAAGCATTTAAGGAAGAGCTAACCCCTATTCTTCAAAGACTATTCAAAAAAATCCAAAAGGATGGAAAACTCCCAAACTCTTTTTATGAAGCCAGCACCATCCTAATTCCAAAATCAGATAAAGACACAACAAAGAAAGAAAACTTCAGGCCAATATCACGGATGAACATAGATGCTAAAATCCTCAACAAAATATTGACAAATAGCATCCAACAGTATATCAAAAAGATTATACACTATGACTGATTCGATTTATCCCAGGGATGCAAGGATGGTTCAATATTCGCAAATCAGTAAATGTAATACACCACATATACAAAAGCAAAGACAAAAATCACATGATCATATAAATAGATGCGGAAAAAGCTTTTGATAAGGTACAACACTCACTTATGATAAAAACACTCAACAAAGTGGGAATAGAGGGAGCATTCCTCTACATAATAAAGGCCATATATGAGAGACCTACAGCCAACATCATACTCAATGGCCAAAAACTAAAATCGTTTCCACTAAGATCAAGGACAAGACAAGGATGTCCACTTTCACCACTTCTATTCAATATAGTTTTGGAAGTTTTAGCCACAGTGATTAGGCAAGAAAAGGAAATAAAAGGCATCCAAATCAGAAAGGAGGAAACAAAACTGTCACTGTTTGCAGATGACATGATAGTGTACATGGAAAATCCTATAAAGTCTACCCCAAAACTGCTTGACCTAATAAATGAATTTGGCAAAACAGCGACTTTGGCAAAGTCAATATCCAGAAATCAAAGGCATTTTTGTATATCAACAATGAAACAGTAGAAGAAGAAATAAAGAAAAAAATCCCATTCGATATATCAAAGAGAAAAATAAGATACCTAGGAATAAACCTAACCAAAGAAGTAAAAGACATGTATGCAGAAAACTACACAGCCCTGAAGAAAGAAATCAAGGAAGACACAAACAAATGGAAACATATACCATGTTCATGGATTGGAAGAATTAACATCATCAAAATGTCCATACTACCCAAAGCAATATACAGATTCAATGCAATACCCATTAAAGTAGCAATGGCATATTTCACAGACAGAACAAACACTTCAAAAATTTATATGGAACCATAAATGACCCCGAATAGCAGCTGCAATTTTGAGAAAGTAGACCAAAGTAGGAGAGATTACAATACCTGATACCAAACTGTATTACAAGACCACTGTAATCAAAACACCCTGGTACTGGCATGAAAACAGTCACATAGATCAATGGTGTGGGGGCAACTTTCCTCACAAGTCCCCCCAGCTGCCACAGATGAGAGTAAATATGGCTGAGACATGATGTGATCTGCTTAGGGAGGAGAAGTAGCCATTTTCCCAAAGGAAATAGGGCATGGGCAGTGGCCAGTTTGTCAGGGGAGAATGGTTAGCAGTGGCCAGTTTCTCCAAGGGGAAAAAGGCCTTGAGCCCCCTACTCCAGGACCTTTTATTGGGTTCTAATACACAGAAATACAGGACAGCAAGTATCAAACAGTAGATAACATTTGAAAGAAATCTGAGGGCTTAGTATGAGTCAGAGTCTGTCAGGAACAGAGTTTTAGGGTTTCTTTCTTGAACTCTTAACATATGAATGAATGCACGCTTAGCAGAGCAGATTTCACAGGTTTACCAGGAAGTCTTTGGGATACCAGAATTTTCCCCAGAATATGCTCTAGCAATGCAAGGAACTGCACCTCTCCCCAATAGGTATTCAGGCTTAAGGGGATTAGAGCCAGGAAGCACTTCTCCCAGAGGACATGAGGACTCAGGCTATGTCAAAGCTGGGGGGCGAGAGTCCATTGCTCTTTGTTGCACCACTCCGAGTCCTTCCATGAAGGCCTCCCAAGTGATTCAGTCTGGCTTAGATTGCGCCCCTCTGGGAGGGGGTCTTACCTGTCATTGACTTCTGATCAAGCTTGGGGGACAGGGAGAGAAAACTGAGGCAGTGTTTGTTACCAGAGACAAGCTTTGTCTCCTGCAGCTCCCATTCCAAAGGTCATCCCTCGCCCCTAGCCATAAGGGGTCAAGATATAATTCCTAGAACCAGGCAGAGCTGTCTATAATATAATGGAACAGAACAGACAGCTTAGAAATAAACCCAAGTCTCCACAGGCAATTAATATTTGACAAAGAGGGCAGCAAAATAAATGGAGTAAAAATAGCCTCTTCAACAGTTGGTGCTGGGTGAACTGTACAGCTATGTGCAAAAAAAATGAAACTTGAGCACCAACTCACACCATACACCAAAATAAAGTCAAGGTGGATAAAAGACTTAAATATAAGCCATGACACCATTAAAGTCCTAGAGGAGAACATTGGTAGGAAAATCTAAGATATTTCACGCAGAAACATTTTTACAGATATGTCCCCTAGATCAAGGGACATAAAGAAAAGAATTAACAAATGGGATCTCATCAAAATAGAAAGCTTCTGCATGGTTAAAGAAAACAGTATTAAAATTTAAAAAAACAACTGTAAGGGAAAACATATTTGCCAATGATACCTTAGAGAAGTGTTTAATCTCCAAAATATACAAAGAACTCACACTACTCCACTCTAAGAACACAACTAACCCAATTAAAAAATGGGAAAAGGACTTGAACAGATACTTCTCCAAGGAGGACATACAGAGGATCCAGAGACACCTGAAAAGATGCTTAATATTGCTAGCTATGTGAGAGATGCAAATTAAAACCACAATGAGATACCACTTTACACCAGTCAGAATGGCTATCATAAACAAAGCAACTAACAACAAATGTTGGAGCGGTTGTGGGGAAAGGGGGAATTGCAGACTGGTACAACCATTATGGAAAACAGTATGGAATTTTCTAAGAAAACTAAAAATAGAATTGTCTTTTGATCCAGCAATTGCACTGCCTGGATTATATCCTAAGAACCCTAAAACACCAATCCAAAAGAACCTATGCACCCCAATGTTCATAGCAGCACAAATTACAATAGCCAAGAGTTGGAAGCTACCTAGGTGTCCATCAGTAAATGAATGGATCAAAAAATATATGTACCATATATTATTGTACATATACACAATGGAATTCTATGCAGCAGAAAGAAAGAAGGAGCTCTTACACTTTGCAGCAGCATGGATGGAACTGGAAAGCATTATGCTGAGTGAAATAAGCCAGGCAGTGAAAGAGAAATACCATATGATTTCACCTTTAACAGGAACCTAAACAACAAAACAAACAAACAAACAAACAAACAAACAATCAGGATATAACCAAAGACACTGAAATAGAGAACAGGTTGACAGTGACCAGAGGGAAGAAGGGAGGGAATTCCAGGGGGAAATGGGAAGGATTTACATGAACTAGTATGAGGGACACATGGACAATAACTAAGGGGGGTGTAAATGATAGGGAGGTGGGGAGCATGGAGGGGTGGGCTAGGATGGGAGTAAAAAGCAGGAAACTGTACTTGAACAACAATTAAATAAATAAATTAAGAAAAAAGAGAACATTACTTGAGAGAAATAAGTTGCTTCCCAAGGATAAGCAAAAGGATTGACTCAGAGTTTTGAGTATAAATGAGGCTGAAAACCACATTGACAATTTGTAAGTTTAGATGATCTTCTCTAGCAGTCTTCAGGAGTAAAAAAAAAAGTAGATTAGTAGATTATAGGACTGATTTAGAGTAGAGGCTTTTAGGTTCACTCCAAGAACAAGTAGAAAGAACTATGAGAGCTGGTAAAGTGGGATATTATAATCTAAGAATGGAAATTGGAGTTTAAAGTTTCAGATATGCAGAAGTTCTGTGTGATGATGAGGTCCATCATGTGGCTAAGGCAGTGGCTAAAATGGAGCAGAGCTGAAGACAGCCTGAAATGAGGGAATCAAGAAGACAAGAGTTGTAACTTCCATATGGGGTCCTCAAGCTAATCACAAAACTTGGGGTACAACATCACACCTTGATATTCCATGAACCTGGTATAGTAACTAAGATGCTGATAAATGTTAACAGTGAGGAGGCATAAAGGGTAAATCATGTGAGGATTAAAGAAGGAAGGAATGCCACATGAGAGCAAATGAGGGACACTAGGAAAATGCTTATGGGATCTTTTGCTCTCAGGCTTTGGGAGAAAGAACAATTAGCACAGGAAAGGACATCAGAAAAAATATTTTATCTAGATTGTCCATAAATCAGATTCTGATATAAGAATCTCAGCATAAGTGTTTATTGGGGGAAAGTGATTACAAGAAATACCCATAAAGGAGTAGGGAGGGGGGTAAGATATGGGAGAGAAGAATACAAATAAAGGGTATGTTTCAAACAAATTACCACAGTGGGTAATTGAAACTTAATCATTCTGGATAATTCTAGGAAGTAGTGTAGAACATACAGCTCAGAATTATTCCACCTGAGGGATAACCTACTCTTGTCAGCCATTGACTCAGAGCTGTTCCAGAGAGGTGGTTCATCTCCCGGCACTTCTGGCTTCTTCTATATGTAGGCAAAGGGGACTCTGAAGGCAAGAGGAAAACCTCTAGGTAAAGAGATGCAGGGGCTGGCAGTTGGAAGTCAGGCTGGCATGGACAGAAATGGTATGGGCCCAGGGGATATGGGTGGAGCACCAACATTATTTGCTACAGGAATCAACATGTAAGCAGGGAGCCAGGATTCCAGTAGGACAAAGAAATGGAGAGACCATCCTGTAACTAGGAAGATAGTAAAAGACCTAATTTACTTTCAAATGTATGCAAAAATAGTTGTATTTTTTTACTTCTGTATGCAAAACTTTTAACACCTCATTATGCTCAAAATATATTCAAATTTTCCCCAATTATTCCATAAGTGTCCTTTACAGCTGATTTTTCCAACTCAGGATTCAATCCAAAATCACAGCCACCTTTTAATGTCTGTTAAATCTCCTTAACTTGAGGACATTCATTTTTTTATTGTGTGTTATATAGATTTATTGAAGAAATTGAGCCAGTTGTTCTGAAGACTGTCCCACTTTTTGGGTTTGTCTAAGTGCTTATATGTGGTATCATTTAGCTTGTTGCTTAATCTTCTGTATTTCATATAAACTGATTGTTAGGTCTAAAGGCTTGATCACATTCAAGTTAAAGTTGTGTTTGGCTACAATGCATCGACAAGGCATTACAGCACAACAGGAGATGTGTATCTTGTTGCCCTGCTGGTAGTAATGTTATGATTGACCATTTGCATCAGTATGATGGCAGCCTGATTCATTGTATAATTAGGTTCACCTTCTGATGCCCAGAAAATAGTCTGTGGGCTATTACTTTGTTACCATACAAATGTCCAGCTCACCATCAACTACTCACATGACAGTTTTAATCACATTTGACAATTCTTATCTTGATCAATGAATTCAGAAAAGGTGTAAAATTAATTTTCTAATTATATCACTCCACCTATATTTACTAGCTGACATTCACAATTAGAACTTCTTTTGTTCAACCAAGGCAACCTAGTGCTGTGGGTAAGAGCATGGACTTTGGAGCCATGCTGTCTGGATTTAAATTCTGACCCCACCAACTCCTAGCTGTGTGACTAAGTCACTTTACCTCTAGGTGTCTCATTTTCTTTATCAGTAAAATTCAGTTGCTCTGAGAGGTAGTATTAGTAAAGGAATTAAATGAGGTAGTATTAGTAAAGCAATCAGAATAAGGCCTGCAGCATGGTAGGTGCTATGTAAATGTTAAATAAAAGTAAAATTATCAATATTTAATTATATAGAAATATAGTTCCTACTGCAAAGGCAGGATAAATGCTTAATTTTTCTCTCTAATTACCAAGTTTCAAAGTAAGTATTTGGTTTAATAGCCACCACAAGGGGTGAAAACTAAGCAGAATAAACATTAAAGAGCTCAAGGGAAGATTTGAGAGGGATGAGAGCTGGGAGAAAAGCCCAGAATGAGAACATACAGATCAGTACAAGGCGGGGAGAAGGAGAGCACTAGAAATAACTTTTTCCATCTTTTTTTCTCCATTCTACAGAACCTCAGTCAAAATGACACAGGGTTGAACAATTAAAGGACATAGGAAACCGAAGTCCAGGTCAAAGTACAGGTGCCTGGCTATTCATGCATATCTGCAAAACAAATTAATACTGCAAAAACAGTTCTCCAGTGCCTCTGGAAGGTACCAAAGTCACCATCCTTTGCAGCAACTCTCCCCTTCAGGATCTAAGGTACATTGTTATCAGCCTCTGTGTAATAGTCCAGAAAAAGCACAAGTCCCAAAGTCCAAATAGAATCTAGTAGTCCAGGCTGCATGGCCTAGTATCTCCAGGCAGCATGACTCTTCTCCCACTACTACTCCCCTCATGGCAGAATCTCCTTTCATGGCTGCCCACTTTCATTTAAATCTTGACAAAGAACCTTCTATGTGACCCCTTTTCTGACTCCTTTCACAATGGGCTACATTCTTCCAGTCCTCTGACAGTTTAAATTCAACTGCCATCCTTTGTCATAGCAGGTGAGTCTCTATGATGCAGGAGAACCACCTTCCTGCTTCATGCAGGTTTTATAAGCTCCCAGGATACATTCAGAAAGTCACACCCATCTCCCTTGCCTTGGGCGCAAGCACCGCTATTAACATGACTATTGAATTGCCCAAATTGTCATAGATATGCAAAGCGCCTCTCAATGGTCATCCTCTACTTCTCTCATCCCCCAGATGATGGGCCAGGGGGTTTGGGGGATTTTTGCCTTAACACCCCATTGTAAGATGTTATTCTCTTTCTTTCTTATAGTTCTTACCATAGGCAATACTCAATTGACACCACCCAAAGACTCCCCATTGGGATGTCTCCTTAAGAACTTGAAGACTCTGGGACTTACTGACCTCAAACCCAAGCACTTGATTTTCTATTGCAATATGACCTGACCTAAATACAAACTAGGTGATCAAGAGGTCTGGCCCATAAACGGATTTCTTAATTATAATGCTGTACTCCAATTTGACCTGTATAATTGACATCTGGAGAAGTGGTCTGAAACTCCTTGTGTTCAAGCCTTTTTTTTAAACTCTCTAGTAATCCTGTTCTCTGCACCTTCTGTTGCATCCTTTTACTTACAGCTACTTCCTTTCCTCCTCCATCTCACTAAGATTTGGATGGTCTCCCAGTCTCTGCACCTCCTCCTTTTCCATATCCCCTTTCCACCCTTTTGCCTGACTTTTTAACACCCCTTCCATCTCTTTGTCCTACTTCTCCTCCTCAGACCTCTCCTCCTGTTCCCCTTCATACTGGGTCTATCCCAACCCTACCCGTTCCAGCCATCCTTTTCAGGAAGCTCCTAAGCCTGGAACCCAGCTCATCTTCATAAGGGTGCTGGATTGGAGAGCATTACTCAGGTTCAGGCTCCCTTTTAAATGTCAGGCCTCTCCTAAATTGAGGCAGTTTTTCAGCAAATCTGGCTAAATTTACAAAGGAGTTTGAATATTTTACCCTCTCATATGACCTCTCCTGGAGAGATACTCATATTATCTTTCCTACATGTACCAATTTAGGAAACAGAGGCTGTATTTGGACAAAGGAATGGGGGTATGGAGATGACCTAAGTTGGAGGCAGCCTACTACTTATGATCTTAATACCAAGACCCCAACTGGGAATATCAAACTAATTCCCCTGACAGCCTTAAATGGGGTCACATTCTCTCTTGCCTCATAGAGGGAATGAAGTGGACCACTACTAAGCATGTTAATTATGAAAAAGTTAAGGAAATGACTCATGGTACAGATGAGAATCCTGCTCTTTTCCTCTCTAGGCTCTCAGAGACATTTCACCTCTACACTAACTTAGAACCTGATTCTAGTGAGGGTCAATCTATCCTAGTGATGAACTTCATCTCCCAGTCAGACCCTAACATTCACAGCAAACTACAAAAGCTAGACAAGGGCCCTCAGACCCCATAATCAGAGCTAGTTGATCTGGCATTCAAGGTCTTTAACAATCATGATGAGGATAGAAGAGAACAGAAAATAGAGCGGGATCAAAAATTATTCTGGGAACAAAAGAGGTTTTCCAAATGGTAGCTTCAGCAACTGAAGGGGTTCTTCAGGAAGAGACTTACCTGAGGCCCCAGATGAAACAGCAAGGACAGCCATCAGTGACACTAGGACCCCAAACTTGCTTCAAGTGCAAACTTGAGGGTCACAGGAGCAAAGAGTGCTCTAAGAAAAAGTGGAAGCCACAGGAACTGTGCTCATGTTGTAAAAAGATGAGGTGCTGGAAGGCGGACTGCCCTATCCTCTAGGGAGGAGATTAAAATCCCCTTCCAGAATTGGCAGGCATTCCTGGAGGGGCTCCCTCTATACCTAAGGATCTGCATGGATTTGCAGGACTTATAGACATTGGATTGGCAGGCCCATGCATCTTGAGTCTTTTTTCATTCTGTTGCTCTGACTGGGTGTTTTTTCCTGCCTTGTCTTTCAACTTGCTGATTCTGTCCTCTGCTTCATCTAGCCTGATTTTAATTCTTTCTAGTGTGTTCTTCATTTCGGTTTTTGCCTTCTTCATTTCCAACTGGTTTTTATTCAAGGTTATTATGTCCTATTTTTATGCTTATGTAGCTCCCACTAAGTTTCTTATATTCTCACTAAGTTCCTTGAGCATCCTTATAAACATTACTTTGAACTCTATGTCTGATAAATTGCTTACCTCGATTTCACTTAGCTCTTTTTCTGGAGAGTCCTTTTTTGTTGGTTGTTTCTTTGTTTCTCCATTTTAGTTGTCTCTTTGTGCTTGTTTCTATGTATTAGATTGATGTTCTTTGACTCTGTGTTGTGGAGTGGCCTTGTGTGTTAGCAGTTCATTAGGATCCAGTGGTTCAGACTCCTTGATTTCCTCATCTGGATGCTATAGGAATGACCTCTGTGTGGGTTATGTGGACTCTTCTGTTATATTTGGGTCCTGGTTATTATTGGCCCATTTTTGGTGGGAAATCCCCTCTGTCTGGCTGATTAAGAGGCTCAACCCCTACCACATGTTGTATGCTGTTGTATAGATGCTGCCAAAACAAAGAAAAACAACATAAGAACAATAAACCCCCTATCCAAAACAGCAATATCAACAACAAGAGAGCAAAGGGTAATAAAACTGGAAAGAGAAATTGAATAATAGATAAAGGGGTAAAGAATAAAGAATATGAGAAAACCAAAAGAAAGAAAACTAATTATGTGAGGAGAAATGGAAAGAGAACTATTACTCATAATGAATTGAAAGAGGATAACAGGAGAAAGAACACAGAAATGGTAACAAAAATAATAAAAGGAGAGAAGAAGGGAACAGTGGACTAATCAAAGATAAAAGTTAAAATAAGAGATACAAAAACAGAGCACAAAAAGAAAAGAAAATATGGATAAAATAAATGAACAGACTATAAAAAAGAAAAATAGCTGAGATGAAAAGAGAACCAAGTGGATTTGTCTCAGCACAGTTTAGATGTTGTGTTTTGATTTCTCCCTTTGGATATTGCTATCATGTCTGAGTCTGGGTAAGCCAATTCAGGTTCTGTCCCCATCTGGCCCTAGGCCATCTTTTTGAAGCTACAGGCAATTTAGTTTGTAGCTGATTCCTCTGGTCTTGTCTCCTCCCAGGTGGGTCAAGCTGCTCTGCAAAGGCAGGTTTTGTTACACTGGATCCAGGGGTGTGTCAACAAATGTCCCAAGTCACCACAGGATCCACCTCTGCCTATATCTTCCTGCTAGTCTGTCAGTCTTAGACTAGTCACATACCCAACTATTTCTGAGAGGGCTTCTGGTGGAAAGAGGGGGCTGTAATTCTCGGATCTCCCATGGCAGGTGACTTTCAGACTTCAGGAGAGATGGTGGGTGTGTTTCCCTTTCCCCGAGCCACTGGTGTGAGTCTATCTGGGATTATTTCCTGTACTTGGCAATGTGGGGTACCTAATAGGCCTCCAGACCCCAGATTTTGTGTCTGTCAGGCATTGGTATGATGTTTCTGTGGCTCTCCCACGAAGGGGAAGCACCAGTTTATTTCCAAGTTTAATGTATGGATTGGCTGCACCCAACCACCAGTCTCTAATGACTCCTGAGTCTGTATATGTTGCTGTCTCTTTCAGCAAGTGTTAAGATGTAGGATAAGAAATTAAAGACAAAAAACAAACAAACAAACAAACAAACAAACAAACAAACAAACAAAACAGAAGCCCAAGACAGAGAAACTTAAAAAAGAACAAAAAAATTGTTAAGTGGAGCAATCAGGATTTCAGAGTTTGTGGCAAAGGGATTCCAAGGGGTAGGAGAGTGGTGTCCTACAGGGTAAGGTGATTAATTTTCCCCTGGGAGGGGTGAACTCTTCTCAAGAAAAATGGCTGGTGTAGAGTCCAGGTTTATCCAGTCCCTGAAATACCACAGTCACTCCTCCAAGACTCCTCAGTGCTTCCAGATCTCCTTGCGAGCCTCCAGTCAACACAACCCTCCCTTCACTGGGGTCCAAGGTGGGTAGCTACAAAAACAAAACTTGTGCTTTACCCCCTTAAGGAAAAAAATGGTGGGTTTGTCTCCAGTGCTTTTTTTATCTCTTCCCAGAGCAGAGAGACCCCTTGGTGCAGACTCTTTGATATCCTGATTTGGTTCCTCTAGGAGTGTCCCTGGTGTGAGTTACATGGGCTCTCCTGTTGTATTTGGGTCCAGCAGCAAAACTATAACACAAGATAGTGATGGAGTGCTTGTGATGCTCCCTCCAGTGAGTCTCAGCCTTGGGCCTCTGCCACACTGCCCCCACCATGGTCTCTGCAGCCAGTGCTGCCCCAGCCACCTCTCTCCACCCCTGGTGCTCTCAGCTACTCGCCTGAACCACAACTTCCTCCTCAGTCAGACTCTGTCCCATTTGTGGTTCCAGCCCCCTCTCCAGCAAGTACTGCAGTCTCTGGACCCTGATTCCCAGTGGTGATGGGTTATGTGGCCTTACCTGAAGTGGAGGGTGCAGAGACAAGTCCAGGCATCAAGGCACAGCTGCTTCTGTGGCTTTTCCCTGAGGTGGATATTATAAAGTCCGCAAAAGCACACTCCATATCTCCAGTAGCCAGAAGCACAGAGCTGGGCAGCATCAGTAGCAGCAGCTCTGCCAGGAGAGCCCAGGCCATCTGCCCCTGAGTGCCCTAGCAGGACAGGCACTCACATATTTGCACACACACACACACACACACACACACACACACACACAGACAGTCATCTGCATACAGGCTCACTCACACATGCTCTCATTTGCATTCAGCTGGATTTTCAAGTTGATTGCTCTGTAGTCTAGCTGCAAGACTGGCCTGGGGTTGGGAGCAAGTGAACAGAGCTTTCAGCTACTCTGCAACTATCTTGGACCTCCCACTAACCAATTTCTTAATATATACCAGAGCCACTTACTCTGCTCTTTTGGAGTTTTGGGGCCCTTTGTCTCCTTCTTCTATCTCCATCATAGTGGGTGAGGGAATGCCTCAGGCCATTCTACAAATCCCAAGCCTCCTCTGTGCTCTGGGAGATCAGGTCTTCACTCTTCATTCTTAGTAATTTTTAATTTTCCCACTGCTGTCTTTAGAGGAGATTTAATGACTAAGCTAGGCACTCAGGTCCTCCTACACCCTTCTTTCCTAGGACTGTTGGGGACTTCCTTAACTTCAACTTCCTTCCCAGACTCCATTTCCCCTGAGGTTGTAAATAAAATCTCACCTGAGGTGTGGAACATCGATACTCCTGGGAAGGCATATCACATACAGCCTGGAGACTGGGTCTCACTAAAGGACCTCCCCAGACAAACTAAGCTTCTCCAACCTCCCTGGAATGGTCTCTTTCAAGTAATCCTCACCACTAACACTGCAGGAAAACTTTCGGGACTTACATCATGGATACATCTTTCCTGGCTCAAACTTACTGACCCTCTAAGAACTCTCCACAGGAGGAACCATCCGAAGACTTCACCCTCCCCTCTTATATCTGCCAGTCAGTTTTGGATACCAAGCTCCAACTCACTAAAGTCCAGCTGACAGACACATAAGTCCCAATAATTACCTGACAAGATCTGGTATTAATGGATAATTCCCCTTCTTTTACAATTCTGCCAGTCCCAGTAAGAAATCTCCTGAATTCTTGCTGGGAACCCTAGTTTTACTCCTTCTAATCTGTTTTTCTAAGATTTTATTTATTTATTTTTACACAGAAGGGAAGGCTGGGAGAGAGGGAAAGAAACATCAATGTGTGGTTGTCCCCCATATGCTCCCCACTGGGAACCTGGCCCACAACGCATGCACATGCCCTGACTGTGAATTGAACCAGTGAGCCTCCAGTTCTCAGGCCAGTGCTCAATCCACTGAGCCACACCAGCTAAGGCAACTCCTTATAATCTTTTCTCTCTCATAAAAAGCTCTATTGCAACAACCTTATGTACCCACAGTCCAGTACGCCCTTAATTTTCTAAATAATAAAGCTACTCAGCCCTTCAAGAATTGTTGGATCTGTACTAACACCTATCCCAAAGGGAAACTCATAGCAATTTCTACCCTTTCTTCAGAATGGAGCCATTTAGGGAGCTACCCAGTCCCCACCTATTTCAGTTGATCCAGATGGGCCATTAATGAAAGGGTCAAGGCCACAGTAGACCACGTACACCAACAGGCCCATTATAATCTACAAGGACCAATATTCTCCTACATAGGTATCTTTAACCAAGTGTCCCTCTGCCTAGCAGCTGAGAATAGACTGGGACCATCAATTGGACCCTTTTCTAATGTATCTAAGAACTGCAGTCACTCCTTTACCCTATTCCCATCTCAAACAGAGTCTATTTAAATACTACTTCTTCAATTATCCCTACCTATTACTCCATCTCTCCCTTTTACAGAATATATATCCCAAAGCTTCCCAATACAACTACCACATGGAAGAAAGCTAGTTTTATAGGAACCACTATTTGTCCAAGCTTCAAGAAAAACTGCCCCTTTAAACACCATAACTTCTGGTTCCAGCCACATAACAAAGGATGAACCAGGTAACTGTAAAAAGTTGTTCACTGTCCAAAATTATGGTACTGGCTGGAACTCTACAATTCCCTCTTTTAACTGGGCCTTCTATTTCTCTTCTGTCCCAACTCACACTGCATGTATGTCCCCACTGGCAGGAATGGCTCTAGCTTCCTCCTACAAAGGCATTGAGGCATCCATTAAAAGGTTATTAAAGCCTTCAATATTATGATTGACATTTTCCTAAACTCAAAAAATCACACCTCTTTCTTCTGCGAGGATAAGGCCTATCTCTGGTTACCTGATAAATGGATGGGTACTTGTGTTTTGCTTATACTCATATTATTCCCAGACTCATCCTTGCCAATGACAGCATACCTCTCCCCTTATATTCCAACCCATAAGAGTCAAAGAGGGTGCCTTAGCTATAATCACCATAATTGGCATTCTAGATGAAGTAGAAGCTGGCACTGAAGGCCTTTTAAACTCCATTTATAGGGTCTAGTGACTTCCTTAGAAGTAATGCAACAGATAAATGACTTAGTCATCCAGATTAATACCCTATAAGAAAAAATCACCTCCTCAGCAGTAGTCCTACAGAATAGGTGAACCCTAGACTTACTAATGACTAACCAGGCAGAGACCTGTGCTATGCTTAATGCTATTTTTTCATTAACCAATCTGGAATATATATATAATTGACAAAGCCAGCAAGTTCTAAGAAGAGAGGGTTTTGAATGGTGGCATTTTAAGGCCAATATCTGGTTCTGGTTTTCCTGGCTAATTCCCTTCTTAGAACCTATAGCAGTCTTTTTTTTTTTTTAATTCTTGCTTTTTGGCCATGTCTCCTCAAATATCCATATCCTTCATTCAATGGAGCATCCAGGCTTTGGGAAATTCCCGCTACAAATGGCCTGCAGCTATAACTCTCTTTTTTGAGGCTGTCCACTTCCACCCTATTACCCTTAATAATCCATACCCAGACCCTCAGGTAGGGACAACTGTACATCACTAACCAGGAGGAAGTAGACAGACGAAGATTAGACTTTCACCCATACTCCCCAGAATCAGGGCCAATAATAAAGAATAAATAATTTTAGCCCTGGCTGGTGTGGCTCAGTGATTGAGTACTGGCCTGCAAACCACAGGGTCACTGGTTTGATTTCCAGTTAGGGCACATGCCTGGGTTGTGGGCCAGGTCCCCAGTTGGGGGTGTGTGAGAGGAAACCATACATTGATGTTTCTCTTCCTCTCTTTCTCCCTCCCTTCCCCTCTCTCTAAAAATAAATAAATAGAATATTTTTAAAAAACAACAAATAATTTTAAAACCGGAGAGGGGAATGAAAGGACAAAGCTTGTACCATTTGCTATCATGGCACCATTTGCTGAGGAGGCTTATGACCTTGTTAAATATGACTGCCATTTTACTTTTCTGAGCTTATGTCCCCAGGACTGGAAAATTAACGGAGAAGAAAGAACAGAGCATGAATAACCACTCACCACAGCCTCAGGCAAAAGAAAACATTGGAGCAAAGTGCAGCTTACACAAAACCAACTGAAACCTCCCATGTTGCAATGCCCCTAGCAGTGCAGCATCCATAGAACAGCACCCCCAACCTCCCCAACCCTTTATAATCCAGTAAAAGCTCAAAAACCCAAACTCTAAGGCCCAGCATAATTCTCCATGCCTGTCCCTTTTCTTCTCTTGGAAGTGAATAAAATTTTATTCTATGCATTTTCCACTCTTTGTTAATTCTTTCAGAGCCCACATTAACGGCCACACTAACATATGTTTATATATATATATATATATATATATATATATATATATATATATATATATATATATAGACAATAGAAGTTTCATATTCACAAAACAAAAATTGCAAGAAAGAAACATAAAACTTATCTTAGACATATAACCTTGATTTGCTAAGTAAAATAAGGAGCCACATTTGGAGATCAACTTAAATATGGCCCTAGGCAAAACTGCCATCATGGCTGTGTGATCTGGGTGGCACAGTGCCCCATACTCAGTGGGATGTAAGCTTGATTTAATGTTATGCTCTTACTTTTGTGAAATTCTTAATAATTTTTGAACAAAGGGCCTGGAATTTCTATTTTGCTCTGAGCCCTGCAAATTACATAGGCCTATCTTTCTTGGGACAATCTGGATCTCTGACCCTGACCACAAGCCAATGACCAGCCTGCCCCATGCAGAACAGCCTAGGTAGATAACCCTTTGCATTTTTATTTTTAAATTTTTTATAGTATTTTTCCATTACTATGTAGTCCTTTTATACTGCCCTCACTCCAGCAATCACCACTGTTGCCCATGTCCATGAGTACTTTTTTTTTTTTTGCTCAATCCCTCAACACCCTAACCTCCCTGCCCCCAGCTGTTATTATGCACGTAATCTAAGAGTCTGTCCCCATTTTGCTTGTTAGTTAATTTTGTTCATTAGATTCTATATATGAGTGAAATCCTGTGGTATTTGTTTTCCTATGAAGGGCTTATTTCAAATCCACAATGTTTTCCAGGTTCATCAATACTGTTACAAAGGATAAATTTTATTCTTTTTTTTTTTACAGCCGAGTATTACTCCACTGTGTAAATGTACCCTGGTTGTTTATCCACTCATCTACTGATGGATACTTGGGCTGCTTCCATATCTTGGTAATTGTAAATAACACTGCAATAAACTAAGGATGTTTGTGTCTTTTCAAATTAGTGTTGTGGATTCCTTCTGATATATCACCAGAGATGGGATAGCTGAGTCGACAGGCAGAAATATTTTTTATTTTTTCAGGTATCTCTATAATGCTTTGTACAATGGTTGTACTGATCTGCGTGCAAACAAACACTGCAAAAGGGTTCTTCTTTCTCCACACAAGCCAACATTTGTTGTCTTTTATTTTTTAATTTTTTTATTGTCTTTCAATTACAGTTGTCCCTATTTTTTCCTCTCCCCCCTTTCCCACCCTGATGTTCCACATTCAATCTTCCTGCCCCATTGTCTTTCTTTATTGGCCCTTTATACATGTTCCTTGATGACCTTTTCTCCCATTATCCCCCTCCCACCACCACTCTGGTAACTGTCAATTTGTTCTTTATTTCTATGTCTCTTGTTATATTTTGTTTGCTTATTTGTTTTGCTGGTTAGGTTACACTTATAGGTGAAATCAAATGGTACTTTTCTTTCACTGCCTGGCTTATTTCGCTTACCATAACGCTCTCCAGATCCATCCATGCTGTTGTGAAGGGTAAAAGCTCCTTCTTTGTTTCTATTGTGTAATATTTCATTGTGTAAATGTACCACAGTTTTTTGATCCACTCATTTCCTGATGGGCACTTAGGTTGTTTCCAGCACTTGGCCATTGTAAATTGTGCTGCTATGAACATTAGGGTGCACAGGTTCTTTTGAATTGGTGTTTCAGGATTCTTAGGGTATAATTTCAACAGTGGAATTGCTGGGTCTAAAAGCACTTGTATTTTTAGATTTTTGAGGAAATTCCATGCTGTTTTCTACAGTAGCTGCATCAGTCTGCACTCCCACCAATACTGCACTAAGGTTCCTTTTTCTCCACAACCTTGCCAGCACTTGTTTGTTGATTTGTTTATGATGGCCATTCTCACTGGTGTGAAGTGATATCTCATTATGGTTTTAATTTGCATCTCTCTGATGGCTAGTGATGCTAAGCATCTTTTCATATGTCTCTGAACCCTCTGTATCTCCTCCTTGGAGAATTGTCTATTCAGGTCCTTTTCCCACTCTTTAATTGGGTCATTTGTTTCTTTGGTGCACAGTTTTGTAAATTCTTTATAAATTTTGGATATTAACCCCTTATCAGATGTATTGGTGAATATGCTCTCCCATTCTGTGAGTTGTGTTTTTATTTTGCTGATGATTTTATTTGCTGTGCAAAACTTTTTAGTTTAATGTACTCTCACTTGTTTATTTTTTCTTTTGTTTCCCTTGCCTGGCACAATATATCAAATAATTTATTACTACAAGCAGTGTCAGAGATTTTGCTGCTTATGTTTTCTTCTAGGATTTTTCTGGCTTCAGGTCTAACATTTAAATTGTTGATCCATTTCGAAATGATTCTTGTGTGTGGTGTAAGAAGGTGGTCTCTTTTCATGTTTCTGCCCATATCTGTCCACTTTTCCCAACACTCTTCATTGAATAAATTATCTTTGTACCATTGTATGTGCTTCCTTCCTCTGTTAAATATTAATTGACTCTAAAGGTGTAGATTTACTTCTTGGTTCTCTAATCTATTCATTTATCCATGTGTCTGTTTTTATGTCAGTAGCATGTTGCTGTAATTACTATGCCCTTATAGTGTATAGCTTGGTATTAGGTAGTGTGATTCCTTCAACATTGTTGTTCTTTCTCAGGATTGTAATCACTGTGCAGGGCTTTATGTGGTTCCATATAAATTTTTGAAATATTTGTTCTAGTTGCATGAAATACGCCATTGGAATCTTGATAGGAATTGTATCGAACTATAGATTGCTTTGAGTAGTATGGACATTTTAATAACATTAATTCTTCCCATCCATAAACACTGTATGTGCTCCAAGTTATTTGTATGTTCTTAAATTTCTTTCTTTAGTGGCTTATAATTTACAGAGTACAGACTTTTTACATGCTTTGTTATGTTTATTCCTAGGTATTTTATTCTTTCTGTAGCAATTGTGAATGGGATTGTTTCCTTAATTTTCCATTCTGTTAGTTTCTTATTGGCATATTAAAAATGCAGCTGATTTCTGAATACTAATTTTGTATCTTGCTACTTTGCTAAATTTGTTTATCAGTTCTAATAGTTTCTGGTTGAACCTTTGGGGTTCTCTTTATACAGTATCATGTCATATGCAAATAATGACAGTTTTACTTCTTCCTTTCTAATTTTGATGCCTTTTGTTTTTTTCTTGTCTGATTGCTGTGGTTTAAATTTCCAGTACTATGTTGAATAAGAGAGGTTGCTTGCTTCAAATCTTAAGGGGAACACTAGCAGTTTTTGCTTGGTGCATATGATGCTGGCAGTGGGTTTGTCATGTATGGCCATTATTATGTTCCCTCTAATCCCATTTTATCATATATTCCCTCTAATTTCCGTTTTATCATAAATGGGTACTGGATTTATCAAATGATTTTTCTGCATCTATTGATATGATCATGTGGTTTTTATACTTCATTTTGTTTCTGTGGTGAGTCACATTTATTGATTTGGAAATGTTATACCAACCTCTCAATCCTAGACTAATTCCCATTTGATCGTGGTGTATGATCTTTTTTATAAACTTCTGTATTTGGTTTGCTTATATTTTGTTGATGATTTTGGCATCTATTATTGGCCAATATCAGGGATATTGGCCAATAATTTTCTTTCTTTGTAGTGTCTTTATCTGGTTTTGGAATCAGAATAATGATGGCCTCATTAAACAAGTTTGGGAGACTTTCCTCCTCTTGAATTTTACAACATAATTTGAGAAAGAGAGGTGTTAGTTCTCAGAATATTTGGTAAAATTCACCTGTAAAGCCATCTGGTCCAGGGCATTTGTTTGTTGGGACTTTATTGATTACTGCTTCAATTTCACTAGGTGTAATCTGTCTGTTATTGAGATTCTCCATATTCTTCCTCATTTATTTTTGGAACATAGTATGTTTCTAGGAATTTATCCATTTAATTCAGTTTGTCCAGTTTGTTGGCATATAGTTGTTCATATTATTTTTTCTTACAATCCTTTGTATTTCTTTGGTGTCAATTGTTATTTCCCTTCTTTCATTACTGATATTATTTATTTGGGTCCTCTCCTTTTTTCTTGATTAGTTTGGTTAAAGATTTGTCAAACTTGTTTATTTCCTCAAAAAAAAAACCCCAGTTCTTGGATAATTACTCTTTTGTATCTTTTTTTTAAGAGTCTTCATTTATTTCTTCTCTGTTTTATTATTTTCTTCCTTCTTCTCACTTGGGGATTTCTTTGTTGTTCTTTTCCAAGTTCCTTTAAATGTAACTGTACATAGTATATTTGAGCTTTTTCTTTTTTTTTTTTTCAGACAGGCTTTTAAGGCTATCAATTAGGATTGTTTTCCCAACAGATTTTGGACTACTTTATTCTATAAGTACTGAATACTAACTGATTGTGCCATGGGAGCTCCTGCTTTGCCCATATTTTCATGTATTTCAAGATAGTTTCTCACATCTTCCTTGATCTTATTGCTGAACATTTCATTGTTTAATAGCATGTTATTTAGCTCCCAAGTCTTTGGAGGTTTTTCAGTGTTCTTGAGATTGATTTCTAGTTTTATAGCATTGTGGCCAGAGAAGATGCTTGGTATAATTCTTAAATTTATAGAATATTCTCAATATTCTTAAAATTATTGAGACTTGTTTTGTGTCTAACATGTGGTCTATCCAAAACAGTTCCATGTACACTGGAAAAGTATGTGTATTCTGCTGCTTTGAGGTGAAATCCTCTGGAGATATCAATTACGTGCATTTGATTCAGTGTGTCATTTAAGGCCAATGTCCTGTTGTTGATTTTCTGTCTGGAAGATCTATCCATTGAAGTCAATTGAGTGTTAAAATCACTGACTATAATTATGTTTCTTTTTTTCTTTCCCTTCATGTGCATCAACATTTGCTCCACATGTTTAGGTGCTTCTATGTTGGGTGCATAAACACTTAGTAGGGTTATATCTTCTTGTTAGATTGTTCCCTTTATCATGGTATAATTCCCTTCTTTGTCTCTTGCTATAGCCTAGAAATTAAAGTCTACTTTGATGGATATAAGTACTGCTACCCCCACATTTTCCCTTTCCATTCATGTGAAATATCTTTTCCCATCCATTTATTTTTCAGTCTGTGTGTATGTTTCGATCTGAGGTGGCCTTTTGGAATCTGTGTGTGTGTGTGTGTGTGTGTGTGTGTGTGTATTTCTTATCTGTTCAGCTACCCTATGTCTTTTGGTTGGAGCACTTAAGCCATTTATATTTAAGGTGGTTATTGATAGATATTTATGTAGTATCATTTAATTCTTAGTCTGCTACCGTTCTTTTCTTCTTATTATTCATCTTTTTATTTTCTTTTTTCCATTTTTTATTTAATTATTTTTCAAGTACAGTTTTCTGTTTATTTCTCCCATCCCAGACCACCCAACCCCATGCTCCCCACCTCCCTTCCATTGCCACCCCCCTTAGTTGTTGTCCCTGTGGCCTTTATACTTGTTCCTCTAAAAAAAAACCCTCCCCTATTTCCCCTGAAATTCCCTCCCCTATTCCCTCTGGTCGCTGTCCCCCTGTTCTCTATTTCAGTGTCTCTGTTTTTATTTTGCTTGCTTATTTGTTTTGTTGTTTAGCTTCCTGTTAAAGGTGAGATCATATGGTATTTGTCTTTCAACACCTGGCTTATTTCACTCAGCATAATACTTTTCAGTTCCATCCATGCTGTTGCAAATGGTAGGAGTTCATTTATTCTTTCTGCTTCACAGAATTCCATTGTGTAAATGTACCATAGGATTTAGTTTCATTCATTTACTGATGGGCACCTAGGTTGCTTCCAACTCTTGGCTATTGTAATTTGTGCTGCTATGAACATTGGGGTGCATAGGTTCTTTTGGATTGGTGTTTTAGCGTTCTTAGGATATAATCCAGGCAGTGCAATTGCTGGGTCAAAAGGCAGGCCCATTTTTATTTTTCTGAGAAAATTCCATACTGTTTTCCATAATGGTTGTACCAGTCTGCAATCCCACCAACAGAGAACTAGGGTCCCGTTTTCTCCACAACCTCTCCAACATTTGTTGTTTGTTGCTTTGTTTATGATAGCCATTCTGACTGGTGTAAAGTGGTATCTCATTGTGGTTTTAATTTTTATCTCTCTGATAGCTAGCGATATTGAGCATCTTTTCATGTGTCTCTGGATGCTCTGTATGCTCTCCTTGGAGCAGTGTCTATTCAAGTCTTTTTCCCATTTTTTTTGTGTTCTTTTTTTAAATTTTTTTAAAATTTATTTAGTTATTTTTCAAGTACAGTTTTCTTTTTTTCCCATTTTTTAATTGGGTTAGTTGTCTTCTTAGAGTGGAGTCATGTGAGTTCTTTGTACATTTCGGAGATTAAATTTCTGAGGTATCATTGGCAAATATGTTTTCCCATCCAGTTGGTTGTCTTTATATTTTAATACTCTTTTCTTTAACCACTCAGAAGCTTTTTATTTTGATGAGATCCTATTTGTTTATTTTTTTCTTTATATTCCTTGCTCTAGGGGACATATCAGTAAAAATGTTGCTGTGTGAAGTATCTGAAATGTTCCTGCCAATGTTCACCTATAGGACTTTAAAGGTATCATGGCTTATATTTAAGTCTTTTATCTCCCTTGAATTTATTTTGGTATATGGTGTAAGTTGGTGCTGGAGTTTCATTTTTTTGCACGTAGCTGTCCAGTTCTCCCAACACCATTTGTTGAAGAGGCTATCTTTACTCCATTTTATGTTGCTGCCCTCTTTCTCCAATATTAATTGGCCATAGAGTTTTGGGTTTGTTTCTGGGCTCTCTGTTCTGTTCCATTGTTATATGTGCCTGTTTTTATGCCAGTACCAGGATGTTTTGATTACAGCGGCCTGGTAATGCAGTTTGATATCAGGTATTGTAATCCTTCCTACTTTGTTCTTCTTTCTCAAAATTGCAGCTGCTATTTGGGGTCATTTATGGTTCCATATAAAGTTTTGAAGTGTTTGTTCTATGTCTGTGAAATATGCCACTGGTACTTTAATAGGTATTGCATTGAATCTATAAATCGCTTCGGGTAGTATGGACATTTTGATGGTGTTAAATCCTCCAATCCATGAACAAGGTATATGTTTCTATTTGTTTGTGTCTTCCTTGATTTCTTTCTTCAGTGCTGTGTAGTTTTCTGTATATAGGTTTTTTACCTCCTTAGTTAGGTTTATTCCCAGATATATTATTTTTCTTTTTGCTATATCGAATGGGATTTTTTCCTTGATTTCTGCTTCTACTGTTTCATTGTTGATATACAAAAATGCCTTTGATTTCTGGATATTGACTTTGTAACTGGGTGTTTTGCCAAATTCATTAATTAGTTTGAGCAGTTTTTTGGTAGAGTCTATAGGATTTTCCATGTACACTATCATGTCATCTGCAAACAATGACAGTTTTGCTTCCTCCTTTCCTATTTGGATGCCTTTTATTTCCTTTTCTTGCCTGATCACTGTGGCTAAAACTTCCAATACTGTATTGAATAGTAGTGGTGAAAGTGGACATCCTTGTCTTGTTCCTGATCTTAGTGGAAAAGCTTTTAGTTTTTTCCCATTGAGTATGATGTTGGCTGTAGGTCTCTCATATATGGCCTTTATTATTTTGAGAAATGCTCCTTGTATTCCCACTTTGCTGGGTGTTTTTATCGTAAATGGGTGTTGTACCTTATCGAAAGCTTTTTCCGCATCTATTTATATGATCATGTGATTTTTGTCTTTGCTTTTGTTTGTGTGATGTATTACATTTACTGATTTGCGAATATTGAACCATCCTTGCATCCCTGAGATGAATCCCACTTGGTCATGGTGTATAATTTTTTTGATATATTGTTGGATGCGATTTGCCAATATTTTGTTGAGGATTTTAGCATCTATGATCATCAGTGATATTGGCCTGAAATTTTCTTTCTTTGTTGTGTCTCTATCTGGTTTTGGAATTAGGATGGTGCTGACTTCATAAAAGGAGTTTGGGAGTCTTCCATCATTTAGGATTTTTTGGAATAGTCTGTGAAGAATAGGGGTTAGCTCTTCCTTAAATGCTTTGTAGAAATCTCCTCTGAAATGATGTGGTCCGTGGTTTTTCTGTGATGGGAGTTTTTTGATTACTGCTTCAATTTCATTTGCTGTTATTGGTTTGTTCATGTTTTCTGCTTCTTTTTCATTGAGTTGTGGAAGATTATGTTTTTCTAGAAATTTTTGCATTTCACCTAGGTTTTCAAATTTCTTGGCATACAGTCAGTCCTTCATAGTAATTTCTTACAATCCCTTCTATTTCTGTGGTATCAGTTGTAATCTCTCCTCTTTCCTTTCTAATTTTGTTTATTTTTGTTCTCTTCTTTCCTTGATGAGCCTACTTAAAGGCTTGTCTATTTTGTTTATATTATCTTTAAAAAAAACAACTCCTAGATTTATTGATTCTTAGAATTGTACTTTTAGTCTCTGTGTCATTTAATTTTGCTCTGATCTTGGCTATTTCCTTTTTTCTACTTGTACTGGGCTGTCTTTGTTGTTGTTCCTCGAGTTCTTGCAGGCATAGGGTTAGGTTGTTTGAAATGTTTCTATCTTCTTTAGGTAGGCCTGTACTGCAATAAACTTCACTCTCAGGACTGCCTTCGCTGTGTCCCATAAGTTTTGGGTTGTTGTGAGTTCATTTTCATTTGTTTCCAGAAACTTTTTTTATATGATTAAAATTTTTTAAATTTATTTAATTATTGTTCAGGTATAGTTTTCTATATTATACTCCCAATCAAGCCAACCATCCCCCAGTGCTCCCCACCTCCCTCCCATTTCCATTCCTCTTAGTTGTTGTCCATGTACCCTTTATACTACTAACTGTAAGTCCTTCCCCTTTTTCTCCTGAAATTCCTTCCCTCTCACCTGTTTTCAGAAACTTTTTGATTTCTTCCCTAATTTTATTCTTGACCCATTTGTTGTTTAATATCATACCATTCAGTCTTCATGATTTTGGGTGTTCTGGGTTTTTACCTTTCAGGTTGGTTTCCAATTTCAGTCCCTTGTGGTCAGAGAAAATGCTTGGTATGATTTTAATTTTCTTGAATTTTTTGAGGCTCGTTTTGTGTCCTATCATGTGGTCTATCTTTGAAAATATTCCATGTGCATTTGAAAAGAATGTGTAGTTAGCTTCTTGGGGATGAAGGGCTCTATATATATCAGTTAAGTCCATTTCATCTAGGGTGTTGTTTAATATCACAATATCTTTGTTGATATTATGTTTGGATGATCTGTCCATTTTTGATAGTGGTGTGTTAAGATCCCCTAGTATAATTGCGTTGCTGTCAATAACTTTCTTGAAGTCCTGTAAGATTTTCTTTATATATTTGGGTGCTCCTATGTTGGGTGCATATATATTTATGATTTTAATGTCTTCTTGGTGGATTCTTCCCTTGAGTATTATGAAGTGACCTTCTGGGTCTCTCTTTGTGGCCCTTTTTTTGAAGTCTGTTTTGTCTGATATGAGAATTACTACCCCAGGTTTTTTTTCTTTTCCATTTGCTTGGAAAATTTGTTTCCAGCACTTCACTTTTAGTCTGTGATGGTCTTTTGTCCTGAGGTGGGTCTCTTGTAGCAGCATATGTGTGGATCACGTTTTCTTATCTATTCAGCTATTCTGTGTCTTTTGATTGGAGCATTTAATCCATTTACATTTAAGGTTATTATTGATAGGTAATTATTCATTGCCATTTTTGTACCTGTGTTCCTCTCTCTCTCTCTTTTCCCTCCTTTCCTTAAAGCATTCCTTTTAGAATTTCTTGTAGTCCTGGTTTGGTGGAGGCATATTCTTTCAGACTTGTTTTGTCTCAGAAGCTCTTTATTTGGTCTTCTATCTTGATTGAGAGACTTGCTGGGTAAAGTAGCCTTGGTTGTAGGCCTCTGGTTCTCATTTTTTGGAATATTTCTTGCCATTCTTTTCTTGCTTGGAGTGTTTCCATTGAGAGTGAGTAGCTAACCTTATTGAGGCTCCCTCGTATTTTACTTCCTTTTTCTCCCCTGCTGCCTTTGTGATTCTCTCTTTGTCTTGGAATTTTGCCATTTTAATGATAATGTGTCTTGAAGTGGTCGTCTTTGGGTTCCTCTTGATTGGGACTCTGTGTTTCCTGGATTTGTGTGACTTTTTCTCTCATCAAATTAGGGAAATTTTCTATCATTACTCTTTCAAATAGGTTTTCTATCCCTTGTTCTTCTTCTTTTCCTTCTGGTATCCCTATTATTTGGATATTCTTATGTTTCCTATCATCTTGGATTTCTCTTAATCCCTCTTCATTCTTTCTGAGACTCATTTCCGTTTCTTGCTCTTTCTGTGATATTTTTTCTACTTTGTCCTCCAACTCACTGATCCAATCTTCTGCTTCATTGATTCTACTTTTGATTCCTTCTACTGTTTTCTTCAATTCGGAGATTGTATTGCTCATTTCCTCTTGTCCCTTGCTGATAGTTTCTATTTCCTTCTTCATGTTGATATAGTTTGCAGTGAGTTCAGTGTAGCTCCCCTGTAGTTTCTGGTAGCTCATTGTGAGCTCTTTGAACTTCCTGATAACCAGTTCTTTGAATTCAGTATCTGATAGTTGACTTGCCTCTATTTTATTTAATATTCTTTCTTAGGCTTCCTCCTTTCCTTTCATTTGGGGATTGTTTCTTTGTCTTCCCGTTGTTTGTGAGGCTCTTCTTGTTAGCCTCAGCTTCTAAAATTGATCTCTTCTGACTCCCTGGGTTTATGGTGTGAACTTCTGTGGTAGAATGCCTGTGAAATTCAGTAGTGCCATCTCCTGCAGGTATCTTGATGTTCTCTGCTCCCACCTACCCCGTGTGTGTGTGTGTGTGTGTGTGTGTGTGTGTGATCAGTTGGAGGGGGACGCAAAATGGTTTATGACAGCGGGAGAGTATTTTATGATAATTACAGTACAGCTGGTAGAGAAGAGAGAGAAGATCTTTAGGCTATATATAGTGTTAACCGTTATCTTCAACCCAACTTACCACTTTTACGAAATGATGGAGAAAAGATATGTCTCTTGTTGTGGAGGGAAGGCTTGTGAGTTGGAACTAGAAAGCAGTGAGGTTGCAGACAGTCAGATTTTGAGGTAAGGTGAGAGTAAAGAATAGTAAATAGGTGTAGTGTGTGTGCAAATAGAGTTAATTACTCCAGTAATAGAATTCAGGAACCTGTAAAGTGGGCTAAGATATGGGAGACATATTGTGAAGTACTTACAGTTGTATAGAACAACTATTATTTACAATAATATTAGAGCAACAATCATATGACCTACTCCATGTGATCTGTCTGAACAGGGAATGTAGAACTTCAGGTAGAGTGCTAAAGGAAAACAATAGGTGTGAGGTATAGAAAATTAGCAATACACTGTGGAAGAAAGAACAGAGGAAACCTGTCAAATAATACAATATAACCAGCCAAGATAAGTAGCTATACAGGAAGAGGAGGAATACAAAGATACTATTAAAATATAAAAGAAGTGAGAATAATGAAAAAAATACAAGTATGCAGCAACTTGTCGCTTCTCTGCTATAGCAAACTGAAATTTGTCCTTCTGTGTCTATTGTTGAGATGCCCCCTCTTTGGGTCCCTCTCTGGTCTTTTCGCTGTTCCCAGTTGTTTGTGTTTCTTGTAGGTAAAAGAAAGCAAAGCAACAACAAACAGCCAAAACAAAACAAAACAAAACAAAAGGCAGGAGAAGGGAGAAAAAAGCGATAAGTTTGGGAAGAAAGAAAGAAGGACTAAAACAGGAAAAAAAGAAAGGAGTGGAACAAAGTATTGAAAGATAAAGCAATAATAAAAATAAAAATATATAAGATTACTAAAAAAAACCCCAAAAAAAACCCCACAAAACAGAACAAAAAAACTTCCCTTCTTGGTTTAAAATTTTCCAAATCAGTTATTCTGTTTGCAGCAGGACCTCTCTGTGAGCTGGAGTGCAGGTGCACGTGCCAGCCCGGCTACCAGACTGGGGTGTGGGCACCCGAGCACCCGGCAGGCTGCCCGTGTCCCGCAGAAACTGGCATGGTCCTTCCCATTACTGTGGCGGGACTCAAATGCTTCCACCCCTCTGTGTATCCGCCAGGCTGCCTGTATCCCATGGAATCTGGCACAGTCCTTCCCAGTCCTTTGGCAGGACTCAAATGCCTCCACTTCCTCCCTGGATTGCCACCAGGCTGGGTGGGAAGTTAGCCAAGCTGCCGTGGCAGGAGAATACCTCAGTCCACTTTCCAAATAAAAAACCTCTCCAGACAGCCTGCCTCTCAGCCCAGCCCAATCCCCAGCCAGACCGGTGACGACAATGAGCCTCTCAATTCTCCTGGGCTGGTGACCACAGAGTACACCATTGAATACGGCCCTTTGTCCTTGTTACCCTCTGTGTAAACTCACGCAAACAGGCCTCTGCCTGGCCTTGCTTAGATGGGGAGGGGGGAGTGATGACTGGTGCTGGTCACCTGCCAAGGCCGCTGGGTGCCCGGGATCCTTGGATGATGCCTCTGGCGCTGATCCCAGACCGATGCCTCTGAACGCCAACCGGCCCGGGTGCCGGCAGCACCGGGGCGACTGGCCATAGGAGCCAGCCCCACTGCTGCCGCTCCTGTCTTCACTCAACTCCCTGAGACCCCACTGACCTGCCTCTGATCGATCCCTAAGAGTCCGTCACAATCGATGGTCTCTCAATTTCATAAATGCTATGGATCTGTTAGTTGATTGCTCTGTTCCTCAGTAGATCTGCCAGGATTTTCACCCACGTGTACGGGAGCTGGAATCCACTCCATCCTACTCTGTCGCCATCTTCCTTCCCCCTCCATCTTTTAAAAAATATATTGATTATGCTATTACACTTGTCCCATGTCTTCTCCCTTTTATTCCACTCTGCCCTGAAACCCCCTCCCACCAGCATTGCCCCACCTTAGTTCATGTCCATGAATCATATATATAAATTTTTTGGCTTCTACATATCCTATACTATACTTAACCTCCCGTGTCTATTTTGTACCTACCATTTGTGCTTCTTTTTCCCTGTATCTTTTTACCCATTATCCCCGCTCTGCACTAATAACCCTTTATGTGATCTCCATTTCTATGATTCTGTTCCTGTTCAAGTTGTTTGCTTAATTTGTTTTTGTTTTTTAAGTTCAGTTTTTTTTTAATTTTTTATTGATTATGCTGTTACAGTTGTTCTATTCCCCCTTCATTCCCCTCCACCCTACCCCCCATCCCCACCATTACCCCCCCCTTTAGTTTATGACCATGTGTCTCAAGTCCTTTAGATTCTATATTTCCCATGCTATTCTTGCCCCCCCATCTATTTTCTATCTACTGTCTATGCTACTTATTTTCTGTACCTTCTCCCCCCCCTTCTCCTCCTCCCACTCCCCTGTTGCTAACCCTCCTTGAGATCTTCATTTCTATGTTTCCACTCCTGATCTAGCTGTCCTTTTAGTTTGCTTTTGTTTTAGGTGTGGTTGTTAATAACTGTGAGTTTGTTGTCCTTTCACTGTTCATGTTTCTTTAACTTCTTTTTCTTAGATAAGTCCCTTTAACATTTCATATAATAAGAGCTTGGTGACGATGAACTCCTTGAATTTGATCTTATCTGAGAAGCACCTTATCTGTCCTTCCATTCTAAATGAAAGTTTTGCTGGATAGAGCAATCTTGGTTGTAGGTCTTTGGATTTCATGACTTGGAATACCTCTTTCCAGCCCCTTCTTGCCTTTAAGGTCTCTTTTGAGAAATCCACTGACAGTCTGATGGGGATTCCTTTGTAGGTGACCTCTTAGCTCTTGCTGCTTCTAGGATTCTCTCCTTCATTTTAATTTTGGCTAATGTAATTATGATGTGCCTTGGTGTGTTTCTTCTTGGGTCCAATTTCTTTGGTACTCTCTGAGCTTCCTGGATTTCTTGGAAGTCTATTTGCTTTGCCAGATTGGGGAAATTCTCCTTTATTATTTGTTTAAATAAGTTTTCCACTGGTGGCTGTGCCTTTCCCCCTTCTGGTACCCCTATAATTCGGATGTTGGAGCATTTAAAGATGTCCTGGAGGTTCCTAAGACTCTCCTCATTTCTTTGAATTCTTGCTTCTTCACTCTTTTCTGTTTGGCCATTATTTGCTTTCTTCTGGTCCACTCCATTGATTTGAGTCCCAGTTTCTTTTTCATTGCTATTGGTGTCCTGTGCAATTCCATTCATTTCAATTAGTTTCGCCTTCATGTATTTGTCTAATTTGTGGGTATAATCAACCAGTTCTGTGAGGATCCTGATGACCAGTGTTTTAAACTATGCGTCTGAGAGTTTTGCTATTTCTTCATCGCTTAGATCTATGGGTTCAGGGGCTTTGAGATCTTGCGACATTTTTGGTCTGTTCTGGCCCTTTAAGTGTGAGAAGCGGTGCGTTGGACTCCCAGGTCGCTGGGTTGTGACACTGTATGTGGGGGCGTGGTCAGAGCGGGGAAATGGCGACCCCCCTCTGCTGTTTCTCACAGCTGGGTGATAAGCAGAGCCTTAGGTGGTTCACCTGGGCCGGGCCACTCAGAATCGCTGGGTTATGACGCTGTATGTGGAGTTGGGGTCAGAGTGGGGAAATGGCGGCGCCCTCCACTGCCGCTTGCTGCGGGGACCTGCCGGGCCCCGGTCCAACCGCCCACTCCCTCGCCTGTCCGCCTGGGCACAAATGCGCGACCACAGTCAACACGCAGCACCTCTCCCCTGCTGTCTCCCCCGCGGTCTTCCGCCTGGTGGCTCGCTGGGTAGCTCACTAGGTCCAACCCTGCGCCTGGATTCCGCTCGTCTGGATTCCGCGCCTGAGTCCGGCTGACCGAGACCTCCTGTGCAATCCCGCTTCACCAGCAGCTGGTTTCGCCCCTTACCGGTCAGGCTGAAGAATTTGTTGTTAAGGGACTTCCGAAAAGTTCAATTTTCCGTATTCTGGAAGTGTTTTCTGTTGCTAATATTTAGTTGTCTCTAAACTTGGTTGTGTGAGAAGGCACGGCACATCCACCTATGCCTCCATCTTGGCGGAAGTGTTCTAAGTTCAGTTTTTGATGGTGGTGAGTTTTGTGTCATTTTATTTTTCATATTTTCATTAATTTTTTATTTCTTACATAAGGCCCTTTAACATTGCATATAATAATGGCTTGGTAATGATAAATACTTTAACTTGACCTCATCTGGGAAGCACTTTATCTGCCCATCCATTGTAAATGAGAGTTTTGCTGGATAGAGTAATCTTGGATGTAGGTACTTCCCTTTCATTACTTTAAATACTTCTTTCCAGCCCCTTCTTGCCTGCAAGGTTTCTTTGGAGAAATCAGCTGATAGCCTTATGGACACTCCTTTGTAGTTAACCCCTTTCCTCTTGCTTCTTTTAGGATTCTCTTTTTATCTTTAATCTTGTGTAACTTAGTGATGATGTGCTTTGGTGTGTTCCTCTTTGGGTCCAACTTTTGGGACTCTCTGGGCTTCGTAGACTTCCTGGAAGTCTATTTTATTTGCCAGATTAGGGAAGTTTTCTATGATTATTTCAAATAAGTTTTCAATTTCTGGTTCTTCCTCTTCCCCTTTTGGCACCCCAAGATGTTGGAACATTTAAAGTTGTCCCAGAGGTTACTAAGCCTCTTCTCTTTTTTTGAATTCTTGTTTCTTCATTCTGTTCTAGTTGAATGTTTATTTCTTCCTTCTGCTCTAAATCATTGATTTGAGTCCTGGTTTCCTTCCCTTCACTGTTGGTTCTCAGTACATTTAAAAATAGATTTTGTTTATTTTTAGAGAGGAAGAGAGAGAGAGAGAGGGAGAGAAACACCAATGTGTGGCTGCCTCCCACATGCCACCCACTGGGGACCTGGCCCACAACCCAGGCATGTGCCCAGACTGGGAATTGAACCAGTGACCTCTTGGCTCACAGTCCAGCACTCAATCCACTGAGCCACACCATCCAGGGCTGTACATTTTTTTAAATTTAACTTTTCACAGCCTTTACTTCTTTCTCTAATTTTACACCATTTTGCATCATTTTGCACTGAACCATTTCTGTGAGCATCCTGATTACCAGTACAAAGAAAGTTGCTTCTGATAGGTTGGCTATCTCTTCATTGCTTAGTTCTATTTTTGGAGCTTTAATCTGTTCTTTCATTTGGGCATATTTTTTGTCTTGGCATGCCTGTTTTATTGTAAGTGATCAAGCCTTAGGTATTCACTGGAACAGGGCAACTTGCATTGATGCTTTGTGGCACTGTATGTGGGGGGGGGAGGTTTGAGATGGAACAATATCACTTGCTCTGCTCTCAGCAGGTTTTTAGTAACTTCCCCCACTACCCACATGGAAGTTGGGCCTTTCTGGTGTTGATACCTGGGTGCATGGGTTTGTGTACATTCTAAGACCACGTAGGTCTCTCTCACAAACTCTCCTTTGTTGCTAGGAGCTTTTCTCACCATCACAAACCCCTGAGGTTTTTATAGGCAGAGGTTTTGAGGCTTCAGTTTGATTTCTGGCAGTTCTAGTTATCTTGTGTTTTTACATTTGTTGTTATCCTTCTTTTGGTTGTGTGGGGAGGCAAAGTATGCTATGTATGCCTCCATCTTGACTGGAAATCAGGTATTCTTCTTCATCTTAAAGCAAGCCCCTTATTATTTGTTGCAGTACTGGCTTAGTGTTAACAAATTCCTTTACCTTTTTCTTATCTGGGAAGTTCTCTATTTTTCCTTTGTACTTAAATTATAGCCTTTCTGGGTAAAGTAGCTTGGGGTGCAGGTCCTTGCTTTTCATTCCCTTGAGTGTTTTTGTGCCACTGCCTTCTTACCTGAAATGTTTATTTTGAGAAATCAGACACTAGTGTAATTGGTACTCCTTTGTGTGTAACTTTCTGCTTTTCTCTTATGTCTTTTAGGATTCTCTCCTTGTATTTAAACCTTGTCAGTTTTAATTGTGATGTGTCTTGGTGTAGGCCTCTTTTGCTTGAATTTGTTTGGGACTCCCTGCACTTTCTGGACTTGAGTGTCATTTTCCTTGACCATATTAGGGAAGTTTTCAGCATTATTTCCTCAAATATGTTCTCAATCCCTTGCTTCCTCTCTTCTCTTTCTGCTATTCCCATGATGTGTATGCTGTTATATTCGTATCCCAAATGTTTCTTAAGCTCTACTCATTTTTATTTGCTTTTATATTTTAAAATATTTAATTTATTTTGCTATTGTAGTTATCCTGATTTTCCTCCATTACCCCCCTCCACAAAGCACCCCCCACTTCTTCAGGCAATCCACACACCATTGCTTATGTCCATGGGTCATGCATATAAATTCTTTGGTTACTCCATTTCCTGTATGGTTATTTACATTTGCATGGCTATTCTTTTTTCTTCTTGTTCTAGATAATTTATTATTAACAAAGTTCAGTCAGCTCTCTCCCTTAGGAAACTAATTGAGATTGGGAGATGGTACCATGTGGCCTGCACCTCTACATTTGAAGAGGGCAATGCAGAGCAGAGCTGACCACCTGGAAAGATGGTAGTCCATATCCCCCTCAGAGTTGCTCTTTCAGCTCTGATGACATCCAGGGTTTTCTGGAGAGCCAGAAGCCTTTGTTTCTGAAAGTCTCCCTTCAGCAGGGGTGTGTCCACATCTGAAACAGACACTGTTAACATCTCTCATCCACTCCACTGGACTATGCCAGTCTGCCTGAGTTTCTCACCACATGTGAAGAGACCTTGCTTTGAGTACAAAGCTGCAGTCTTCCTAAAGATGAAGAACCCATCTTCATCACAACCCTGTACCCCATAGTCCCTGGGACTGAACAGCTGGGTAAACAATAGCCATCTAAAATGGGAAAGTCTAAAGGTTTTGTAAATATTTATAAAGCAATAGTTGTAACATGAAGATCTCTGTGAAGTATGACATGAAATAAAATTTTTTATTGTTGTTCAAGTAAAGTTTTCTGCATTTTCCCACCTCTTTCCCCTGTTTACACACCCCTTGTTATTGTCCATGTGTCCTTTATAATTGTTCCTGTAAACCCTTCACCCTTCCCCCCCCCCCATTATCCTCTCCTCTCTCCCTTTTGGTCACTATCAGCCTGTTTTCAATTTCAATGTTTTTGGTTATATTTTGCTTGCTTGTTTGTTTTGTTGATTAGGTTCCAGTTAAAGGTGAGATCATATGGTATTTGTCTTTCAACACCTGGCTTATTTCACTTAGCATAATGCTCTCCAGTTTCATCCATGCTTTTGCAAAGGGTAGGAGCTCCTTCTTTCTTTCTGCTGCACAGAATTCCATTGTGTAAATGTACCATAGTTTTTTGATCCATTCATTTACTGATGAGCACCTAGGTTGCTTCCAGCACTTGGCTATTGTAAATTGTGCTGCTGTGAACATTGGGGTGCATTGGTTGTTTTGTGTTGGTGTTTCATGGTTATTAGGATATAATCTTAGCAGTGAAATTGTTCGGTCAAAAAGCAGTTTCATTTTTAGTTTTCTGAGGAAATTCCACACTGTTTTCGATAGTGGTTGCACCAGTCTGCAATTGTAGCAACAGTGCACTAACGTTCCCTTTTCTCCACGACCTCTCCAACACTTACTTGTTCTTTGTTGCTTTGTTTATGATGGCCATTTTCAACTGTATGAAGAAGTATATCATTGTAGTTTTAATTTGCATCTCTCTAATGGATGATGATACTGAGCCTCTTTTAATATGTCCATAGACCCTCTGTATGTCCTCCTTGGAGAAGTGTTTGTTTAAGTCCTTTATCCATTTTTTAATTGGGTTGCTTGTCATCTGAGAGTGGAGTCATGCGAGTTCTTTATATATTTTTGAGATCAAGCCCTTGTCCAAGGTATCATTGGGAAATATGTTTTCCCATATGGTTGGTTCTCTTTTTATTTTAATACTGTTTTCTTTAGCCATAAAGAAGCTTTTTATCTTGATTAGGTCCCATTTGTTTATTCTATCCTTTATGTCCCTTGCTCTAGGGGATATATCATAGAATATCCAATATGCTGCTTGGAATATCTGATATTTTCCTGCCTATGTTGTCTTCTAGGATGTTTATGATGTCACAACTTATATTTAAATCTTTTGTTAACTTTGAATCTATTTTTGTGTATGTTGTCATTTGGTGCTTGAGTTTCATTTTTTTGCATGTAGCTGTCCAGTTCTCCCAACACCATTTGTTGAAGAGGCTATTTTTGTTCCATTTTATGTTGTTGCCCCTTTGTCAAATATTAATTGACCATAGAGACTTGGGTTTATTTCTGGGCTCTCTATTCTGTTTCAATAGTCTATATGTCTGTTCATAAGCCAGTACCAGGCTATTTTGATTACAGTGGCCTCGTAATACAGTTTGGTATCAGGTATTGTGATTCCTCCTACTTTGCTATTCTTTCTCAAAATTGCTGCAGCTATATAGGTCTTTAATAGTTCTATATAAATTTTTGAAGTGTTTTTTCTATATCTCTGAAATATGCCATTGGTACCTTAATAGGTGTTGCATTGAATCTATAAGTTGTTTTGGGTAGTATGGACATTTTGATGATATTAATTCCTTTGATCTATGATCATGGTATATATTTCCATTTATTTGTGTCTTCCTTGATTTCTTTCTTCAGTGTTCAATTTCACTAAGGTGTTCTGTGTAAAAGTCTTTTACATCCTTGGTTAGGTTTATTTTTAGGTATTTTATTTTTCTTGTTGCTATATCATAAAGGATGTATTTCCTGATTTCTCTTTCTGATATTTTATTGTTGATGTACAAAAAATGCCTTTGATTTCTGAATATTGACTTTGTATGCCCCTGTTTTGCTGAATTTATTTATTAGGTCAAGCAGTTCTTTGGTGTTATCTATAGAGTTTTCTATGTACACTACCATATCATCTGCAAACCATGACAGTTTTGTTTCCTCTTTTCCAATTTGGATACTTTTGTTTCCTTTTGTTCTCTAATTGCTGTGATTAGGACTTCCAATACTATGTTGAATATAAAAGTGAAAGCAGACTTCCTTGTCTTGTTCATGATTTTAGTGGGAAAGCTCTAAGGTTTTGCCCATTGACTATGCTGTTAGCTGTAGGTCTCTCATATATGGCCTTCATTATGTTGAGGTATGCTCCCTCTACTCCCACTTTGCTGAGTGTTTTTTTTTTCATAAATGTGTGCTGTACCTTATCAAATGCTTTTTCTGCATCTTTTGATAAGATCATGTGATTGTCGTCCTTGCTTTTGTTTATGTGATGTATTACATTTATTGATTTTCAAATATTGTATCATCCTTGCATCCCTGGGCTGAATCCCACTTGGTCATTGTGTATGATCTTGTTAATGTATTGCTGGGCATGGTTTCCCAATATTTTGTTGAGGATTTTAGCCTCTATGTTCATTAGCGATATTGGCCTGAAGTTTTCTTTCTTTGTTGTGTCTTTACCTGGTTTTGGGATTAGGATGATGCTGGCTTTATAAAAAGAGTTTGGGAATCTTCTATCTTCTTAGATTTTTTTTGGAATAGTCTGTGAAGTGTACGGGTTAGCTCTTCCCTAAATGCTTTGCAAAATTCCTCTGTGAAACCGTCCAGTCCGGAGGTTTTGTATGGCAGGAGTTTACTTCAATTTTGTCAGCTGTTATTGGTCTCTTCAGGCTTTCTGCTTCTTCTTCTTCTTCATTGACTTTTGGGAGACTATATTTTTCCAGAAATTTGTCCATTGCACCTAGGTTTTCAAATTTCTCAGTGTATAGTTCTTTGTGGTAATTTCTCACAGTCCTTTGCATTCTAGTGGTTTCTGCTGGAGTCTATACTCTTTCATTTATGATAGTGTTTATTTTGGTACTCTTGCTTTTTTTCTTGATGAGCCTGCTTAAAGGCTTGTCTATTTGGTTTATCTTTTCAAAAAATTAGCTCTTGGATCCATTGATTTTTAGAATTGTACTTTTAGTTTCTATGTCATTTAATTCTGCTCTGATCTTGATTATTTCCTTCCTTCTACCTGCTCTGGGCTGTCTTTGTTGTTGTTCCTCAAGTTTTTGTAGGGGTAGGGTTAGGTTGTTTTTTTGAAATGTTCCTATTTTTTTTAGGTAGGCCTGTATTGCTATGAACTTCTCTCTCAGGACTGCCTTCGCTGTGTCCCATAAGTTTTGGGTTGTCATGAGTTCATTTTCAATTGTTTCCAGAAACTTTTTGATTTCTTCCATAATTTCATTCTTGATCCATTTGTTGTTTAATAGCATGCTATTCAATCTCCATGATTTTGAATGTTTTAGGTCTTTTCTCTTGGGGTTGGGTTCCAATATCAGTCCCTTGTGGTCATAGAAAATGCTTGGTATGATTTCAATTTTCTTGAATTTGTTGAGGCTCATTTTGTGTCCTATCATGTGGTCTATCTTTGAAAATATTCCATGCACATTTGAAAAGAATGTGCATTTAGCTTTTTGGGGATGAAGGGTTCTATATACATCAGTTAAGTCCATTTCATCTAGGACATTGTTCAATGCCACAATAGCTTTGTTGACATTTTGTTTGGAAGATCTGTCCATTTTTGACAGTTGGGTGTTAAAATCCCCAACTATAGTTGTGTTTGTGTCAATATTTTCTTGAAGTCCTCTATGATTTTCTTTATATATTTGTGTGTTCCAATGTTGGGTGCATATATATTTGCAATGTTTATTTATTCTCGGTGGATTCTTCCCTTGAGCATTATGAAGTGACCTTCTGGATCTCTCTTTATGGCCCTTTTTTTGAAGTCTATTTTGTCTGATATGGGTATTGTCTGATATCCTGGCTTTTTTTTTTCTGGCTGTTTGCTTGGAAAATTTATTTCCAGCACTTCACTTTTAGTCTGTGATGGTCTTTTGTCCTGAGGTGGGTCTCTTGTAGGCAACATATGTGTGGGTCATGCCTTCTTATCCATTCAGCTATTCTATGTCTTTTGATTGGAGCATTTAATCCATTTACATTTAATGTTATTATTGATAGGTACTTATTCATTGTCATTTTTATACCTGTTCTTCTCATTGTCTCTCTCTTTTCCTTCTTTACCTTAAAGCAGTCCTTTTAGTATTTCTTGTAGAGCTGTTTTGGTGGAGGTGTATTCTTTTAGACTTCTTTTTTCTTGGAAGCTTTTTATTTGGCCTTCTGTCTTGATTGAGAGCCTTGCTGGATAAAGTAACCTTGGTTGAAGGCCTGTGGTTCTCATTACTTGGAATATTTCTTGCCATTCTCTTCTTGCTTGCAGTGTTTTCATTGAGAAGTCAGCAACTAACCATATTGGGGCTCCCGTGTATGTTACTTCCATTTTTCTCCCATCCTTGCCTTTAAGATTCCCTCTTTGTCTTGAAAATTTGCCATTTTCTGATGATTTGTCTTGAAGTGTGCCTTTTTGGGTTCCTCTTGATTGTGACTCTGTGTTTCCTGGATTTGTGTGACTTTTTCTCTCATCAAATTAGGGACATTTTCCATCATTACTCTTTCAAATAGGTTTTCTATCCCTTGTTCTTCTTTTTCTGGTATCCCTATTATTTGGATATTATTACGTTTCATATTGTCTTGCATTTCTCTTAGTCCCTCTTCATTCTTTCTGAGACTCTTTTCCTTTTCTTGCTGTTTCTGGGAGTTTTTTCTACTTTGTCCTCCAACTTGCTGATCCAAAGTTCTACCTCATCGATCCTGCTTTTGATTTCTCCCACTGTGTTCTTCAGCTCTGAAATTGTATTCTTCATTTCCTCTTGTCCCTTGCTGATAGGTTCTATTTCCTTTTTCATGTTGTTATAGTTCACAGTGAATTCATTGTAGTTCCCCTGTAGTTTCTGGTAGCTCATTGTGAGCTCTTTGAACTTCCTGATAACTAGTTCTTTGAATGCAATATCTGATAGCTGACTTGCCTCTATTCCATCTAGCATTGTTTTTGAGGCTTCTTCCTTTCCTTTCTTTGGGGGGTGGTTTCTTTGTCTTCCCATTGTTTGTGAGACTCTTCTTGTTAGCTTCAGCTTCTTAAATTGATTTGTTCTGCCTTCCTGGATTTATAGCATATGATGTGAACTTCCGTGTTATAATACCTGTGAGATTCAGTGGTGTAGTCTTCTTGATGTCCCCAGCTTGCTAGTCTTGGGTTGTCCTTTACATTGGCTCTGAGTTTGTCTTTGGGTTTTTGTTGTTTCTGGGTGTTTTTTTTTGTGGGTCCTTCCCAGCAGCTGGTGAAATGATGGTCCCTCTGTCCCCTACCCATTTTAATTTGCTGTGCTGGTGATGGCAGGTTGTACTGAAGCTAGTTCTTCTGCACGTATATGGTTTTGAGGATTCTCTTTTGCTCTTGTTCACTTGTTTGCCCTGGGTACTTTCTCCACTGTTTAGTTGTTTTTCCAGATAGGTCTTGGGTTGAGTTTGTGTGGTTTCTACTCCCTCCTTCACCTTCTTCTGTTGTTATCTGTTGGTGGTTCCTTTCTTTGGGGTTTTCTCTTTGAGTGGGTATCCTGGTTTTCACCACTTCCAACTACACTTTTTTTTGTGTGTGATCAGTTGGAGGGGAAGGTAAAATGGTTTATGACAGCAGGAGAGTATTCTGTAATATTTACAGTAGCATCTGGTAGAGATGTGATAGGTGATCCCCTGCTTATGTGCAGTGATAACCATAATCTTCAATACAACTAGCCACATTTTAGAAGGGATGGAAGGAAGATAAGAATCTTGTTGGGGAGGGAAGTTTTGTGATTTGAATGTAGAAAGAAGGGAGGTTGAGGGAGTCAGATTTTGAGGTAAGGTGAGAATAAAGCATAGTAAATATGTGTAGTCTGTGAGAGAATAGAGTTAAGCACTACAGTATTATTGTTCAGGTGAAAATGAAGTGGGTTAAGATCTGGGGGGGGGTTGTGTAGTATTTACAATAGTATGTAACAACTATTATTTATAATAATATTAGAGGAACAATCATATAACAGAATCTATGATATACTAAGATTGGAAAGTATTGGACCTTCAATAGTGTGCTAACTGGGCAAGGGGAAGTAAAGGACAGTAAATTAGCAATACGCTATAATTGAGGGGACAGGGGAAACCTGTCAAGTGATACAATATATCCAGCCAATGTCAAGAAGACTATACAGAAAGAGAGGGAATACAGAGATACTAGTAAAATAAAAGATGTAAGAATAATGACAAAATAATGAAAAAAATACAAATATGCAGGAATTTGTAGTTTTTCTTTTATAACAAAGTGAAATTTGTCTTTGTCTCTACTGTTTTTTTTTAATTTTAACTTTTTTATTGACTATGCCATTACATTTCTTCTATTCCCCTCTCCATCCTGCATGCCCCTCCCCCACCATTTCCCCCTTTAGTTCATGAACACGTGTCTCAAATTCTTTAGATTCTGTATTTCCCCTACTATTCTTACCCTCCCCCTATCTATTTTCTATCTACTGTCTATGCTACTTATTTTCTGTACCTTCTCCCCCCTTCTCCTTCTCCCAATCCCCTGTTGCTAATCCTCCACGTGATCTTCATTTCTATGATTCACTCCTGATCCAGCTGTCCTCTTAATTTGCTTTTGTTTTAGGTGTGGTTGTTGATAACTGTGAGTTTGCTGTCCTTTCACTGTTCAACTTTTTTATCTTCTTTTTCTTAGGTAAGTCCCTTTAACATTTCATATAATAAGGGCTTGGTGATGAAGAACTCCTTGAATTTGGTCTTATCTGAGAAGCACTTTATCTGTCCTTCCATTCTAAATGAAAACTTTGCTGGATACAGCAATCTTGGTTGTAGGTCTTTGGTTTTCATGACTTGGAATACTTCTTTCCAGCCCCTTCTTGCCTGTAAGGTCTCTTTTGAGAAATCCGCTGACAGTCTGATGGGAACTCCTTTGTAGGTGACTGTCCCCTTATCTCTTGCTGCTTCTAGAATTCTCTCCTTCATTTTAATCTTGGCTAATGGAATTATGATGTGCCTTGGTGTGTTTCTTCTTGGGTCCAACTTCTTTGGGACTCTCTGAGCTTCCTGGATTTCCTGGAAGTCTATTTCCTCTGCCAGAATGGGGAAGTTCTCCTTCATTATTTGTTCAAATAAGGTTTCCACTCGTGACTCTTCCCCTTCTGGTACCCCTATAATTCGAATGTTGGAATGTTTAAAGATGTCCTGGAGGTTCCTAAGCCTCTCCTCATTTTTTGAATTCTTGTTTCTTCATTCTTTTCTGTTTGGCCAATATTTGCTTTCTTCTGGTCCACTCCTTTGATTTGAGTCCCAGACTCCTTTCCATTACTATTGGTATCCTTTGCATTACCATTCATTTCAATTAGTTTAGCTTTCATATGTTTCTCTAATTTGTGACTAAAATCAACCAGTTCTGTGAGGATCCTGATAACCAGTGTTTTGAACTGTGCATCTGAAAGTTCGGCTATTTCCTCATCGCTTAGAATTATCGGCTCTGGGGCTCTGGGTTGTTCTTGAGCCATTTTTGGTCTGTTTGCGCTGGTAAGTAAGTAAGAGGGGCAAAGCCTTAGTTGTTTACCAGGGCGGGGCCACCCAGGTCGCTGGTTTGTGACGCTGTGTGTGGGGGTGGGGTCAGAGAGGGAGCAATGTCGGTCCTCTCCGCTAGCCCAGTCCCTCGCGTCCCACCACTCGCCCCAGCCTGTTTATCCAAGCAGAATTGTGGTAGCCTGCTGCTCCGCACCGTACAGTCTCAATGCTTGCCTCTTCACTGGTTTATCTGCACGCAAATGCACGACCTATCACAAACAGCCAGCCGCACCTCTTCCCTGTGTGCACGCGTAGCTAGCCCGTGATCCGCGCCTTTGGCTGCTTGCACGCCACTAGGTTAGGGATCTTTTTGGTCAACCGGCTTCGCTGCTGGCTTATCCGTTTAGCCGAGCATTTCGTCCTTTTTTTTGGACTCCCTATTGTCGATTTTCTGTGTCGTCTTGTTGTGTTAATCATTGTTAAAAATAGGTGTTCTTAGATTTGGTGTGCACGGAAGCAAGGTGGGTCCACCTACACCTCCATCTTGGTGGAAGTCCTGTCTCTACTGTTGGGTTGCCCCCTCTTTTAGTCCTACTCTGGTCTTTTTACCATACCAAGTCTTTTGTCTCATTTGGGGGGGAGGAGGGCAAAAAATAAGAAAAAAGGCAGCAGATGGGAGGAAAAAGTAGTAGGTTTGGAAAGAAAGGAAGAAGGAATAAAACAAGAAAGAAGAAGAGAGAGGGTAAAAGTATTGAATGATACAGCAATAATAAAGTTAAAGAAATAAAAGATTTTTTAAAAGCAAAAAGCAAAACAAAAAAAACAAAAAAAACCCACCACCTCTTGGCTTCCAGCTGGTCAAAGTATTTCTTCTGGTCACGCTACATGCAGCAGTGTGAGGGGCAATTAGCGTGGCCTTCCTCCCTTCTCGGTGTAGTCAGTCAGTCTCACCAGTGCCCTTCCAAGATCCAGACTGGTGCCTCTCCTAAGCAGCCCACTGAGAGCAGATTTTCCCCAGGATTTATAATCCTGGCCTTGGATGTGGGTGCACGCTCCCGGCCAGGCTTCCCTGGTCTCTGGTCAGGCTTCCCTGGTCACGCAGGCTTGGGCACAAACCTTTCCCAGTGCTATGGTAAAACGCATGGGCAACTCTCAATTCTCCCAAGTCGGCAACCACAGACTGATTCCACGGGTGATCAGAGCTCTCTGGCTTGCTTCCTAATGCCCACTTCTCTCTCTGACTCTCCAAGCAAACAGATCTCTCCTGGTGTTTTTCAATCTGTGTCCGGCTGGGTAGGGACAGGGCCGATGACTATGTTTGGGTTCTTTAAGAAGAACTGCTTGGGGCTCCACAAGTTTCTTCCACTGGGTAAATCTCTGTTGGTTTTTGCAGCCAGAGTTTTTAGGACTTATGTTCTTGGCACTGGAGCCCTGGAATGGGAGGCCAAGATATTTCTCCCAAGTTTTTACCCACAAATGAATGTGGGACTAGCCCATTCTGCATCTGTGACCCTCCTACCAATCTAGATGGATGTGGTTTCTTTGATTCTGTACTTTTCAGACTTCCATTAAACTTGATTAGTTACAGTTCCAAGTGATTTTTTTTTCTGTATTTTAGGGTTTTTAAAATTATTTTATTGTTGTTCAATTACAGTTATCTGCATTTACCCTCCCAACTCCACCGAACCCAGCCAAACCAACCTCCCTCCTTTGTTTCCACTTGCCCTGGTTTTGTCCATGTGTCCTTTATAATTATTCCTGAAAATTTTTCCCACCATTATCCCCTCCTACCTCCCTTCTGGTTACTGTCAGATTGTATTTTAGTTTTAATTTTGATGTCATTGAGCAAAGAGGCAAGCCATGGATTCCTATGCTGACATCATGACCAGAAGTCCTTGTCATTACTTTTATAAACAGGTTTTCTAGCCTTTGATCCTTTTCTTCTCCTTCTAGTATCCCTATGACATGAATAACTTTTCTTGTTCTCCTGTAGCTCCCTGAAATTATCTTTGTTCTTTTTGAATATTTTTTGTTTTGTTGCTGTGTCTGGATTTTCTTTCTACCTGGTCCTCCAATTTGCTGGTATGATTCTTTGCTTCATCCAGCCTGCTTTTATTTCCTTCTAGTCACTAGAACCTAGTGTATTATTAATTTCTGGTATTGTATTCCTCATTTCCTTCTGGCTATTTTTTCTAGTTTATATGTCTTTTTTCATATTGACTTAGTTCTCAGTAAGTTCCTTGTAGCTTTCATAGAGTTCCTTGTAGTTGTCACTGAGCTCCTTAAACATGCTTATAGCCATTAATTTGAACTTTATGTCTGATAGATTGCTTGCTACAATTTTATTTATCACGCCTTCTGGAGATTCTTTCCTTTTGCTTGGGGGTTGTTTCTTTGTTTCTCTATTTTAGGTTACTTTTTTGTTTGTTTCTGTTTTAGATTGATGTGCTTTGACTTCATGTCTTCAGAAGGTAGCCTTCTGTGGGAAGAGACCTGTAGGACTCAGTGGTGCATTCTTTTTGATCTCCCAAGTTGGGAGCTCTATACATGCCTTTTATGCCACTTATGCGAGCTCTTTTATTATAATTGGGTTTTGGTTGTTGTTGGGTCATTCTTTTGTGGGTTCTTCATTCTGGCTGACTGACTGAGAGTTACACCATCCACCACAACTTGTATGCTGTTGTACATGTGCTTTCAGAACAACAACAAAAAAACCCACCCAGGAAACAAAACCCACACCCAAAAGAATAACCCCACCCACAACCACATTATCAACAAAAAAAGAGCACATACATTAAGGTTGGAAAGCAATTATGAGTATTATAAGAAAAGAAAGGGAAATATGAGATGACTAACAGAAAGAAAAATGATTTTGAGATGATATAAGGAAGAGAAATAATAAGAATAGGAAATAGAAACAAAGTGAAGAAAGAAAAGAAAGTGGACATTGTAAACAAAAAATGGGAGAGAAGAAAATAAAGTGCGTAAGAAAAAGGAAAAGTTTGACATGAGGTTTTAAAAATGAGAAATATAAAATATAGTGAAAAATAGGAACAAAATTGAAGAAAAACATCTACCACAGGAATATCAATGACAAATGAGCAAAGATTAATATAGGTGGAAAGAGATTAAGAAGAAAAAAAGAAAGAAAAAAGATTATGAGCTGTCTAAAGAAAGGGGAGGGAATTTTGAGAGGATAGAGGGAGAAAAAATAATATCAGTGAGGAATAAAACCAGGCTGAGAGGGGAAAAATTAAATTTAAAACAACAAAAAAGAAAGAGCAATATGAAGGTAAACTAGAATAGGAAAGGGGAACAGTAAAATTTGATAGCTGAAATACAAAAATAGTGAGCATCTAGGAATATAATTGAAGAAATACAGAAACAACCACTATATCAATAACAAACCACCAAATATTAATAAAGGTAAATAGAGAATAAGGATATTACAAGAAAAGGAAAAATAATATGAGGTGACTAATGGCAAGAAAAATGGTTTTGAGGGGTAGAAGGGAGGAGAAATAGTGAGAGTGTGAAATAGAAAGGGAAACATAAAATTTAAAACAAAAATAAGAAGAGGAAGGAGGAAGGCAGGATAAAGTAACAGAAGGGAGGAGTAAAGTGAGATTTGAAGTAAACTAAAATAAAACAAATAGATTTCTGGCCAAGATGGAGGCATAGGTGGAAATACTGTGCCTCCTCGCACAACCAAAATTAAGGATGACAAAGATTTAGAAACAAAAACACAACCAGAACAGACAGAAAATTGAACTGTATGGAAGTCCGACAATGAACCATTCAGCCAGACCAGTAAAAGGGGTGATGTTGGTGGCTGGCAGAGAGGGGTCATGACAGGAAAAAGCCATGGTTGGCAGACCCAGACATGCAGGAGATGTGGGGCTAGCAGACCCTAAGTGCAGGCAGGAAATGAGCAGACCCATTGAGGAGGGTAAGGAGGTTGGTTGACTGTGGACAAACATTGGTGCACAGATAAACTAGGCAAAAAATGGGCAGTGGGACAAACTGTGCAACCCAGGGCTCCAGTGATAGAAAGTAAAGCCTAAAAGCACTGACTGAAAGAACTTGAGGGGTTGAGGTGCCAGGAGAGACTTCCAGCCTCACAGGAGAATTCCTTGGAGAGACCCAGAGGGTCCTAGAACATACACAAGCCCACCCACCTGGGAACCAGCACCGGAAAGGCCCAATTTGCTTCTGGGAAGCAGCAGAGGGGACTGAAATCCAAGAGACAGTGGAGCAAGCACCATTGTTCCCTCTCTAACCACAACCCCACATACAGCATCACAGCCCAGCCATGTGGGTTGACTGAGTTACCCCACCCTGGTGAACACCTAAGGCTCTGCCCATCATACATAACAGGCATGACCAGACCAAAAACTTACTGCTGAAACAGAGAAAAAAATCAAAGCCCCAGAGCCAATATTTCTAAGCAACCAAAAGATAGCCAACCTATCAGATTCACAGTTCAAAACACAGCTGATCAGTATGCTCAAAACTGGTTGATTTTGGTCCCAAATTATATGAAAAAATAAATGCTACACTAGGTGAAATGAAGGAAAATGCACAGGAAACCAATAGTGATGGAAACAAAACTGGAACTCAAATCAATCGAGTGGACCAGAAGAAAGAAAGAAAATATCAAACAGAAAAGGATGAAGAAACAAGAATTTTAAAAAATTAGGAGAGGCTTAGGAACCTCCAGGGCATCTTTAAACATTCCAACATCTGAATTATAGGGGTACCAGAAGGGGAAGAGGAAGAGCAACAAGTGGAAAACTTCTTTAAACAAATAATAAAGGAGAACTTCCTAAATCTGGCAAAGGAAATAGACTTCCAGGAAGACCAGGAAGTGCAGAGTGTCCCAAAGAAGTTGGGCCCAAGAAGGAACACACCAAGGCACATCATAATTAAATTACCCAAGATAAAAATGAAGGAGAGAATCCTAGAAGCAGCAAGAGGTAAGGAGACAGTTACCTACAAAGGAGTTCCCATCAGACTGTCAGCTGATTTCTCAAAAGAGACCTTGCAGGGAAGAAGAGGCTGGAAAGAAATATTTCAACTCATGAAAGTCAAGAACTTACATCCAAGATTCCTCTATCCAGCAAAGCTTTCATTTAGAATGGAAGGACAGATAAAGTGCCTCTCAGATAAGGTCAAGTTCAAGGAGTTCATCATCACCAAGCCCTTATTATATGAAATGTTACAGGGACTTATCTAAGAAAAAGAAGAAAAAATATCAACAGTGAAAGGACAGCAAACTCACAGTTATTAACAACCACAGCTAAAACAAAAGCAAACTACGAGGACAGCTAGATCAGGAGCGAAACCATAGAAATGAAGATCACATGGAGGGTTAGAAACAGGGGAGTGGGAGGAGTAGAAGGGGAGAGAAGATGCAGAGACTAAGTAGCATAGATAGTAGGTAGAAAATAGACAGGGGGGAGGGCAAGAATAGTGTGGGAAATATAGAAGCTAAAGAGCTTGAGATACGTGGACATAAACTAAAGGGGGGGAATGGTGGGGAAAGAGGTGTGCAATGTGGAGGGGAATGAAGGGGGAAATAGGACAACTGTAATGGCACAATCAATAAAATATATATTTTTAAAAAGAAGTATTCCAAGTCATGAAATCCAAGGACATTCACCCAAGATTGCTGTATTTAGCAAAGCTTTCATTTAGAATAGAAGGGTAGATAAAGCACTTCTCAGATAAGGTCAGGTTCAAGGAGTTCATCATCAACCAAGCTCTTATTATATGAAGTGTTAAAGGGACTTATCCAAGAAAAAGAAGATAAAAAATATGAACAGTGAAAAGACAGCAAACTCACAGTTATTAATAAACATGCCTAAAACAAAAAAGCAAACTAAGTGGACACCTGAAACATGAATGGAGCCACAGAATTGGAGATCACATGGAGGGTCAGCAATAGGGAGTGGGAGGAGGAGAGGTGGGGAGAAGGTACAGAAAATAAGCATAGACAGTAGGGATAAAATAGACAGGGGGAGGGCAAGAGTAGTGTGGGAAATGTAGAAGCTAGAGAACTTATGACACATGGACATGAACTGAAGGGAGAAATGTGAGTGAGAGGGTGTGTGCAGGGTGGAGGGGATTGAAGTAGGAATAGGACAACTGTAATGGCATAATCAATAAAATATATTTAAAACAACAAGTAGTTAAATAATAGGAACAAACTTGAACAAAAACAAAAAAAATTAAAAAGCTATGCAGGAGAAAAAATAATGCAAATAGTGAAGAAGACCATGGTTAAATTTATCTCAGCATAGTGTAGAATTTGCCACTATCTTCTCTTTCTTGATTTGTCCCTGGTAATGTCAGATGGTGTCCTAGTCTAGCCCTAGGCAGCATTTTCAAAACTACAAGTGATCCACAGTCAATGGCTATCCCCCTCAGGCTTCACTGTTCCCTTTTTCTGCCCTATGGGTTTTCCATTAGCAATGCCAGCACACCTCCACCTGCCACCAGAGGGGGCCTCTGGTGCTATCTGGAGGGTAGAAACCCTGGATCACCCTTGGAGGGCAGTGTCCAGTCTTCAGGGAAGATGGTGGGAGTGTTTCTCCACCCCTACAACAGTTTTTGGTCTGTCCCAGATTATTTTCAATAATGTAGCTTCTGGTGAATTAGCTCTCTATTTCCTGTGAGGGGCCAATCGGTATAAAATGGGCAGTTCTTTCTTGTTGGGTGGTTATGGCAGCCCTGTATAAGAGCCGAGGCTGAGTGGGGCCCTGAAGACCCCTTGTTGCAGTTGTTTCTAATCTCTCTGCTGCACTGGTTTCAGTGGACCAAGGCCCAAGAACCAGCCTAGCTAATAGTGTCTGATAGAAGTTCAGAAGGGGCCCTTTCAGAGCTTCTCCTTTCCCCTGTGGATATGCACTGGGCAGGGAGCTTCTGCACCTGGCCTCACTGATTTGCAGAACCTACAGTTCTGCAGGTGGGGATTGACCATGCCTGTCTGTGAGGGGAATTGCCTGGCTACATCAAATCTCAGGCATTCAGCTCCTGGCCATCTAGTCCCCAACCTGTTGCTCTCACAGGAGACACAAGGCTTGAACTCTCCACTCTGCACAGCTCTCTGCTCACCAGCAGTGTTGATCTGGGTCCCACCATCCCTTCAGTGTGACATTTTCTACTCTTCCTGTGCAGTTGGACTCAATGGTACTAAACTGTGTTTTCACTCTCGTTGCCTTGTTGGCAGAGTTGCTGTGTATGTGTGTGAGCACAGGGTACCTGCCAAGTCTCGCCTCAGCTCTTCTTTTAAGAGATTCTGTATGAGGCCTCCATACTACAGCACCAAGCTTTGAGCTGGTTCTTCATGTGGTCCACCTCCCCCAAAAAGACAAAGTCTTTCTTGGTCAGGTTAGACCACAGCCTCCCAATGCCTCCAGCAGTTGTAGAATATAGAGTTTCTCCCTGGAATTCTCCCAGGTGGAGTTGCAACTATGGACACACTGCTTGCTGTGCTGTGTGTATGTAACCTAAGTTTTTCAGATTTTGTATATCCTTCCAAGTCTCTCCCAATTAGGGTTGGTGCTTTCCCTGTGTGGGACCAGGGCCCTATACTGGGAGAGAAGAGAGCCACTAAGTTGTGTTTTCTTTCTGTTCTCTCTTCTGTGACAGGTCTCTTGTACAGGGCATTTCCCACTCAACTTATAAAATCTCTGACTGGATGGTGCAAAGCATCTTCTGTATTCTTTGGCTTGAAAAATCCATATAGGCTGAGACTCTATTTATTATTCAGGTCACTTGTCAGCAGATCAGCAGAAAATCTGTGCTGGAGACACAACCAAGTGGGCTCAGCTACCACCTACTTGGCCACCATCTTCCAAATCCCTTCAATAATCACTTTAAATGTAAATGGCTTAAATGCTCCAATCAAAAGGCATAGTGTACCTGAATGCATAAGAGAACAAGATGTGTGCGTGTGTGTGTGTGTGTATACTGTCTCCAAGAGACCCACCTCAAAACAAAATATACAAACAGACTAAAAGTAAATGGATCGGGATGGGGAAGATGGCAGCAAAATAGGTGGGAGTGGAGTTCACTTCCCCCTGCACACAGATGAAACACCTAGCCAATCTTCTGAGGAACAGAGGGAATAGCCAACAGTACCCCAGCATATATGAAGATTGGAGACCAAAAATTGTAGAAGATGTTGAAAAATCAGATGGTAAGGTGAGTGCTTCAGGACAATAAGTTCCCTGGGACCAGTGCAAGGACCAAGGTGGCTGCAACCCCAGGCCTGGCGCCTGCTGGGTCTGATTCAGGGTTCTTGGGAGAGAGCAGGGTGAATGGCTGTCTTTCCTGCCAAACAGGGTTTGAGCAGCACTGGGAGAGACATGATTGCTTGAAGTCACAGAGAGGGGAATAAGATGAAGTGGCAAACACAGGGGGGCTGTGAGCACCCATGGATACTGTGGTCACCCACTGGGGAAAGTTGAGAGTTGGGCCGTGAAGGGCCCTGACCCAGATAGTCCCTAGTCTGGTTGGAGAGTTGGGCTGTGTGAGAGGCCAGGCCTCTGTGTGGAGCAGCAGGCTTGAGAAGGAGGAATTTTAAAAAAAAAAAAAAGTGAAAAAAGAGACACCTGGTGGCTGTTTGGGGAATTCTTCTACAGTAGTCACTCTGGCCACTTCCCCACTCAGCCACGCAGCTCTCCCAAGGTGGCTGGGAAAGCCCAGCACACACTCCCATGGACCCAGGGAAAGTGCGTGCCTGAACCTGCATGACCTGAGGTTGCCCAGCCAAGTGCATACACCCACAGCACCAGGGATAGTGAGCACTGGAACCTGCGGAAAGGGAGGCTGCTCATACTGCCACACCTGCAGGCCTAGGACAAAGCACACCTGACTCCACTGTGAAGACACACTGCGCACCCAACCACTTCACCTCCAGTGAAGCAGCAGAGGAGGAGTGCACCTGCATCCTCAACAGCAATCACGGTGGTACCCCTGCCCTGCAGGGCCAACTGGCTCTCTGGGAGAAAGGTGGAGATTCCCCCTGCAGAGGAAAACTTCAGGACTCAGGGAGTCAGCAATCCCTAGAGAGACTTGACTCAGTGGCAGGACTGAACTGGCCTGAGGGGGCACTGAGAGTACCTAGCATTTAGGACAACAAAGAGTAAGAAGGGGGTGTGTGCATTGCCCCTAATTGGTGTACCTCAGGGACAGCACAACTGGTGGACTGAAGGCCTAGGCTGAGTGTGGAGGGGGACTGGGGGCCCAGTGGGGAACTGGGGAACTGGGCTGGAGGCTGGACAAGTGCCGCTCAAGAAGAGAGAAAAGCAAAACCAATTCCCCCTAAGCCTGCTGCAGCCAGGAAGACCAACAAAACTGGCTTGGCCAGTTTGAAGCCACCAGGAGGCATTTTTTTTAAGTAATAATTTTTTTCACCTTTAACTCCTTCTTCCTCTTTCTCCTTTTTTCTTTTTTATTCCTTCTTCCTTTCTTTCCCTTTTTATCTCTTCTTCCTTCCTTTTTTTAAAACAAATTCCCACAGGTGAGACAAAAAAAAAAAAAAAAAAACACCCTGGAACTGTAAAAGGACCAGAGTTGGACCCAAAGAGGAGCCATCTCAAGAGCTGAGACAGTGACAATAATTTTACTTTGCTATTCTAGAGAACTTGCAAGTTATTGTATATTTGCATTATTATTTTTATCAGTCTTACATCTTTCCTTTTATTAGTATTTTTGTATTTCTCTTTTCCTGTTTAGTCTTCTTTGCTTTGCTAGTTAAATTGCATTGTTTGATTTGTTTCCCTTATTCTCTTTCATAGTGTATTTTTAATTTACCATCTTTCACTTTACTTATGTTTCATTAGCACACTACTCTAGGCCCTATACTTCCCATTCTTATTATCCAGATCATATAGATTCTGTCATGTGATTGTTGCTCCATAATTATTGTAAATAATTTCTGTACCATAAAATTATAAATACTACACAACACCCTTCCCAGATTCCAGCTCACTTCATGGTTTCCTGAACTTTATTACTATTCTGGTTAACTCTATTCTCTCACACACTACACATATTTTCTATCCTTTATGCTCACTTTATCTCATAATCTGACCTCCCACAAGCTCACTGCTTTCTACATCCAACTCAAAATCCTCCCCCCCCACAACAATCTTATCTTCTTTCCACCCTCTATAAAAAGTGCCTAGTTAGGTGAAATGTCATGGTTAAAACCATACATATGTAATGAATCTCCTATCTGTTCTCTATGGGTTGGTACTTTAAATATCATAGAATACACTCCTGCTGTCTTAAACCATTTTGCCCTCCGCCTCCAACTGATCACAAAAAAGAGTTAGGAGAAGGTATAAACTCCAGGATACCCACTGGAAGAGGAAACCCAACAACACAGGAACCACCAACAGATAACAAAAGAAGAAGGTGAAAGAGGGAGTGAAAGCCACAGTAACTCAACCCAGAACATATCTGGAAATACAACAAAATGATGGAGAAATTACTCAGAACAAACAACTGAACAAGAGCAAGAGAGAATTCTCAAAACCTTGTGCACATGGAAGAACCAGCTTCAACACAACCTGCCCACACCTGCACAACACAACAAAAGAGGTGGCAGACAGAATGACCCTCAGCTGGAGGGAAGGACCCACCAAATAAGGACCCAACAACATTAAAAACCAAAGACATATAGAGAGCCAACATAATGGCAGCCCAAGACCAGTGAGCTCAGGAGATTAATGAGATGGTATCACTGAATCTCACAGGTATTATACCATAGAAGTTTGTACCACAAACCCAGGGAGTCAGAACAGATCAATTTAAGAAGCAGAGGCTAACAAGAAGAGTTTCACAAACAATGGAAAGATAAAGAAACAATCCCCAAATGAAAGGAAAGGGGGAAGCCTCAGAAAGAATGCTAAATGAAATAGAGGCAAGTCAATTATTAGATATTGAGTTTGAAGCAATGGTTATAAGGAAACTCAATGAGCTCACAGAGAATTACCAAAAACTAGAGGGAAACTACAATGATCTCACTGCAAATTATGTCAACATGAAAAAGGAAATAGAAGCTATCAACAAGGGCCAAGAGGAAATGAAAAATACAGTATCTTAACTGAAGAACACAGTAGAAGGAATCAAAAGCAGGCTAGATGAAGCAGAGGACTGGATCAGCAACATCAAGGAAAGGTAGAAAAAACACCCAGAAAGAGCAAGAAAAGAAAAAGAGACTCCAGAAATGAACAGAATTTAAGGGAACTGAAGGACAACATGAAATGCAATAATATCTGTATAACAGTGGCACCAGAAGAAGAAGAGCAGCTGAGAGAAAGCCTGTTTGAAAAAGTAATGATGGAAAACTTCCCTAATTTGATGAGAAGAAAAGTCACACCAATCCAGAAAACATAGAGGGTCCTAATTAAGAGGAACCCAAAGAGGCCCACTTCAAGACACATCATAATTAAAATGGCAAAATTTCAAGATAAACAGGGAATCTTAAAGGCAGCAAAAGAAAAACAGGAAGTAACATACAAGTGAGCCCTGATAAGGGTAGCAGCTGACTTGTCAATGGAAACGCTCTCAGCCAGAAGGCAATGAGAAGAAATATTCCAAATAAGTAAAACTACTAGAGGTCTGCAACCAAGACTACTATATATGGCAAGACTCTCAATCAAGATAGAAGGCCAAATAAGAAGCTTCATGGACAAAACATGCCTCAAAGTATATATCTCCTTGAAACCAGGTCTGTAAGAGATGCTAAATGGTTTATTTTAAGAATGGAAGAAAAACAGTGAAAGAGAGAGGAACACAGGTATGAAAATGGCAATGATCAAGGACCTATCAATAATAACCTTAAATGTAAATGGATTAAATGCCCCAATAAAAAGACACAGAATAGTGGAATGGATAAGGAAGCATGACCCACACATATGCTGCCTACGAGACACATCTCAGGACAAAAGACCTACACAGACTGAAAGTGAAAGGCTACAAACAAATATTCCAAGTAAATGGACACAGAAAAAAAAGCCAGCATAGCAATACTCATATCTAACAAAATAGACTTCAAACAAAGAACCAGAAAAAGAGACCCAGAAGGTCACCTCATAATAGTCAAGGGAAAAATTCATCAAGAACACATCAACGTTGTAAATATATATGCGCCTAATATAGGAGCATCCAAATACATAAACAAAATCCTGAAGGACTCCAAAAAATATTGATACAAACACAATTATAGCAGGAAATTTTAATACCCCACTGTCAAAAATGGACAGATCTTCCAAATAAAATATCAACAAAGATATTGTGGCATTTGACAATACCCTGGATAAAATGAACTTAACTGGCAAATATATAGAGAGAGGCTTTCATCCCAAAGAATCAAAATACACATTCTTTGCAAATGCACATGGAATGTTTTCAAAGATAGACCACATGATAGAACACAAAACAAGCCTTAAAAAATTCAAAAAAATTGAAATCATATCATGCATTTTCTGTGACCACAAGTAACTGAAACTAGAAACCCACCTCCAGGGAAAATACCCAAAACATTGAAACTCATGGAGATTGAATAGCACACTATTAAACAATGAATGGGTCAATAATGAGATTAGGGAAGAAATTAAACAGTTTCTGAAAACAAACCAAAATGAACTCACAAAAATCCCAAACTTATGGTACATTGTTGGAGACTGCTCTGCCTGGTTTTAGGAATTGTAAACCCCCCAAGGCTAAGAATGAGTGAGTGACCTCCGGAATGCGAGCCACAGGAGACAAAGGCTTTTCTCTGGTAGCGAATACTGCCTCAGTTTCCTCTCCCTGCCCCCAAAGCATGGTTGGAAGTCAGAGACGGGTAAGACTTCTCACAGCGAGGGGCAACCTAGGCCAAACTCGGTCACTTAGGAGGCCATCATGGAAGAACTCAGGGAGCTCCAACACAGAGCGAGCAATAGACCCTTGCCTCCAACTGTGTGGCATAACTTGAGTCCCCATGTCCTCTGGGAGAAGCGCTTCCTGGCTCTAATCCACTTAAGCCTGAAACCTGTGACATGGAAGATGGTGCAACCTTTTACTAGTTAGCACAGAGTCCCAGGTAGTCTGGCAAGAGAAAGAATTCTTAACAAATCTGCTTTGCTAAGAATGCTTTCAGTCAAATGTTTTTATTTTCCCACAGTTTTATAGCCTTTTAGTTGATAGAACCTGATTTAGGAGAAGCCCTAATGGTTCTTTGTATACTATCTACTGTTTACTGCCTATCCATGATTAATAAATTGTACCTGAATTGCTGCACAAAAAAGCAATAAAAGCCTGTCTAGGCAAAGGGTACATGGCATTCTCCCCTAGAGAGAGTATCCTGCCCCTTTTCTCCACAGGATTCAATAGTCTGTGTGAATTTGTCTCAATCATCCATAACTCCGAGGGCCCTGCTGGTCATTACATGCATCAGGGAGCAGGTACAGCTCCTTGCCTTGCTGGACTGGATTCAGGGAAATCTGACATAAGAAAGAATTCCTAAAAAATCCTGTGAAACCTGATTTGCTAAGAGTGCTTTCATTCATATGTTAAGGGTCCAAGCAGGAAACCCTAAAGTTTCTGCAAAACCTCCTTCCTGACAGACTTTGACTCAGACTAAGCCCTCGGATTTCTTTGAAACATTATCTACTGTTTGATCCTTGCCACCCTATATTCTTGTGTATTACAACCCAATAAAAGCCCCTGGATGAAGGGGCTCAAGGTCTTTTTCTGCTAAGAAACTGGCTACCGCTCCAGGCCTTTTTCCTCTGAGAAACTGGCCACCTCTCCTCCCCAAGCAGATCATGTCTTGGTAGTGTTTACTTTCATCTGAGGTGGACGGGGGAACTTGAGGGCAAAGTTGTCCCCTACAGGACACAGCAAAGTCAGTCCTGAGAGGTAAATTCACAGTGATACAGGCCTACCTGAAAAAGATAGAAACATTTCAAATAAACAGCCTAACCCCATGCTTATAAGAAGTTGAGAAACAACAATAAGCTCAGCTCAGAATGAGTAGAAAAAAGGATATAACCAAGATCAGAGCAAGTACCATATGATTTCACCTTTAACAGGAACCTAAAGAACAAAACAAACAAATAAGCAAAATATAACCAAATACACTGAAATAGAGAACAGGCTGACAGGGACCAGAGGAGACAGGGGAGAGAATTTCAGGGGAAAAGGGGAAGGATTCACAGGAACAAGTTTAAAGGACAAAAACTAAGAGGGGTGGAAATGGGAGGGAGGTGGGGAGCTCTTGGAGGTGGTGGGCTGGGATGGGAGTAAAAGAAAGAAAAACGTACTTGAACAACAATTAAATTTTAAAAATGTAAAAAAAAAAAAGATTAGAGCAGAATTAAACAACATGGAGACAAAAAGCACAATTCTAAGGATCAACGAATCCAAGAGCTGTTTTTTTTAAAAGATAGACAAAATTGACAAGCCTTTAAGCAGGCTCATCAACAGAAAAAGTGAGAGGACCCAAATAAACACAATCAGAAATGAAAGAGGAAATATTACAATTGATACCAAGGAAATACAAAGGATTGTAAGAAATGACTATGAAGGATTATATGCCAAGAAATTTTAAAGTTAGGTGCAATGGACAAATTTCTAGAAAAATGTAGTCTTCCAAAATTAAGTGAAGAAGAAACAGATAGCCTGAGCAGAGCAATAACAGTTGATGAAATTGAAGAAGTAATAAAAAAGCTCCCAACACACCACAGCTTTGGACCAGCTGGTTTTATAGGATAATTTTTGAAAACATATAAGGAAGAACTAACTCCTATCCTTCATGAATTATTCAAAAAAATTCAAGAAGATGGAAGATTCCCAAACATTTTTTATGTAGCCAGAATCATCTTAACCCCCAAACCAGATGAAGACATAACAAAGAAAGAAATCTTCAGGGCAACATTGCTCATGAACATAAACACTAAAATCCTCAACAAAATATCAAAAAACTGCATCCAGTAATATTTTAAAAAGATCACACAGTATGGTCAAGTAGGATTCATCCCAGGAATGCAAGAATGGCACAATATTCACAAATCAATAAACATAATATATTACATAAACAAACCAAAAGGCAAAATAACATGATCATATCAATACATGTGGAAAAACAATTTGATAAGGTATAGCACCCATTTATGATTAAAAAACACTTAGCAAAGTGGGAACACAGAGAGCATCCTTCAATGTAATAAAGGTCATATACGAGAGACCTACAGCCAACATCATACTCAGTGGAAAAAACTTAGAGTTTTCTCCCCAAGATCTGGACAGCTACACACACAATAAAAATGAAACTCAATTACCAATTTACACCATACACAGAAATAAATCCAACAAGGATAAAGGACTTAAATATAAGTCATGACACCATAAAAGTCCTAGGGGAAAATATTGGCAGGAAAATCTCAGACATTCCACGCAGCAATATTTTCACTGATATATCCTCTAAAGCAAGGGACATAAAAGAAAGAATAAACAAATGGGACATCATCAAATTTAAAAGCTTCTGCATGGTTAAAGAAAATAGCATTAAATGAAAAGAGAACCGACTCTATGGGAAAACATATTTGCCGATAATATCTTGAACAATGGTTTAATACCCAACACGTATAAAAAACTCACACAACTCCACTCCAGGAAGAGAAAAAATCCAGGTAAAAAACAGGTAAAAGACTTGAACAGACACTTCTCCATGGAGGACATATAGAGCACCCAGAGACAAATGAAAATTTTTCAGCATCACTAGCCATCATAGAAATGCAAATGAAACTCACAGTGAGATACCACTTCACACAGGTGAATGGCCATCATGAACAAATCAACAAATTAGTGTTGGAGAGGATATGGAGGAAAGGGAGCCTTAGATCACTTTTGGTGGGAATACAAAGTGCTGCCACCACTGTGGAAACCAGTGTGGAGTTTCCTAAGAAAACTAAATATGGAACCACCTTTTTTTCCTGCAATTACACTGCTTGGATTATATCCTAAGAACCCTGAAACACCAGTACGAAAAAACATATGCACCCCAATGTTCATAGCAACACAATTCTCAATAGCCAAGTGCTAGAAGCAACCTAAGCCCCATAAAGAAATGAGTGGATCAAAAAACCATGATACATTTACACAAAGGAATACTATGCAGCAGAGAGAAAGTAGCTCCTACCCTTTTCAATAGCATGGATGAAACTGGATAGCATTATGCTAAGTGAAATAAGCCTGGTGGTGAGGGACAAATGCCCTATGATCTCACCTTTTACTAGAACATAATCAACAAAAGAAAAATGGGAAGCAAAATATAACTAGAGACATTGAAATTAAGAATAATCTGACAGTAACCAGAGGGGAGTTGGTAGGCGATAATGCGGGGAAGGGTTTTCATGAACTACTTACTATAAAGGATGCATGGATAAAATCCAGGGGGAGGGTGGTAGCAAGGAAGAGAGGTGGGTTTGTCTGGGGTTGGGGGAGTGTTGGGGAGAAGATACAGACACCTGTAATTGAACAACAATAAAATAATTCAAAGACAGACAGAGGGTAAGGAATCTAGTCAGATTAGACCCATGAATTTTCACCTGGTTGCCATAGCACACTGCTGTGCTGCAAAAAAAATTTAAAACATGCAATACTTGACTATTTAGTGAGGGGCATTGCCTCTTTTCCCTTCAATATTCAAATTATACTAATGACAATAGCCACCAAAAAATTTGCTTTTATGTATTTAGATACTCTTATTTTGGGCTCATAAATGTTTCCATCGGTTATGTCTTCTTATTGAATTACTCCCCTTTAATTATCTAGTGTCCTATTTTAAAGTCTAGTTTCTCAGATATAAATATTGCTACCCTAGCTTATCTTTTCTTTCCATTTGTATAAATATGTTTTTCTATCTCTCTACATTTAGTCTGTGTGTGTCTTTTGATCTCAGGTAGATCTCTTCTCAATAGAATATATTCATATATGGGTCTTATTTACTTATCTATTTACCAATCCCATGTCTTTTGTTTGGAACGCTTAAGCCATTTACATTCAAAGTGATTATTAATAGGTATATATTCATTGTCATTTTTTTAACAATGTTCTTCTGGTTTTGTTCTTTTTCTTCTTAAAGCAAGCAAGCCGTTTAACATTTGTTGTAATTCTGGTCTGGTGGTAAGACACTGCTTTAGCTTTTTATCATCTGGGAAGCTCTTTATTTCTCCTTAAATTTTAAATGACGGTCTTGGTAGCTAAATTAGCCTTGGTTGCAGATACTTATTTCTCTTTTCTTTTTTTGTTCTTTTTTATTTAATTATATTTCAAGTACAGTTTTCTGTCTTTTACTCCCATCCCAGCCCACACCCACATGCTCCCCACCTCCCTCCCATTTCCACTCCCTTTAGCTGTTGTCCATGTGTCATTTATACTAGTTCCTCTAAATCCCTCCACTTTTCCCCTTGAAATTCTCTCCCCTCTCCCCTCTGGTCACTGTCCCCCTGTTCTCTATTTCGGTGTCTTTGTTTTTATTTTGATTGCTTGTTTGTTTTGTTGTTTAGCTTCCTGTTAAAGGTGAGATCATATGGTATTTGTCTTTCACCGCCTGGCTTATTTCACTCAGCATAATGCTTTCCAGTTCCTTCCATGCTGTTGCAAAGGGTTGGAGCTCTTTATTTCTTTCTGCTGCATAAAATTCCATTGTGTATATGTACCATAATTTTTGATCCATTCATTTACTGATGGGCACCTAGGTTGCTTCCAACTCTTGGCTATTGTAAATTGTGCTGCTATGAACATTGGGGTGCATAGGTTCTTTTGGATTGGTGTTTTGGGGTTCTTAGGATATAATCCAAGCAGTGAAATTGCTGGGTCAAAAGGCAGGTCCATTTTTAGTTTTCTGAGAAAATTCCATGCTGTTTTCCATAATGATTGTACCAGTCTGCAATCCCACCAACAGTGAACTAAGGTCCCCTTTTCCCCACAACCTCCCCAACATTTGTTGTTTGTTGCTTTGTTTGTGATAGCCATTCTGATAGGTGTAAAGAGGTATATTATTGTGGTTTTAATTTGTATCTCTCTGATAGCTAGCGATATTGAGCATGTTTTCATGTGTCTCTGGACCCTCTGTATGTCCTCCTTGGAGAAGTGTCTGTTCAAGTCCTTTTCCCATTTTTTTAAAAATTTTTAGCTTTATCCTTTTATTTGCAGAATTGATAACAGAAAATCTATAGAAAATGGTAATGGGAAATTAGTAGTAATTGTGAACAGATTGTAACTACTCCAACTCACCGACTCTCACAAGAATATGTACAAATGCCAACAATTTATACAAGAGTGGTTAGATTGGGGAAACTGCTTTCTATGGGGTTCCCTTACTTTTATCTCTGAGCGATTATCTTCCCTATCTGGTTCTGGATTTTGAGAGTTAGTTCTCTATTTCCCCAAATTTTCCAACTTTTAGTAAGGAGTTTCAAAGCTATATTTCCCCCAAGCCAGCTCCCTGGTATTTACACAGTTGGGTGAAAATGGACTTAAGCAGGATTTACATTTTCATAGGGGACTGCACAATCCCCTGGCAGTCTTCACCCTTGGGAGCCATCGCCTCATTTATCCTGCTGCAGGCAGCCCCCTGGCTTCTCTCCACAGCCATTGTATATTATTTATTTATTTATAAATTTTATTTAGTTATTTTTCAAGTACAGTTTTCTGTCTATTTCTCCCATCCCAGTCCCCCCCCCCGCCCAGTGCTCTCCACCTCCCTCCCATTTCCACCCCCCTTAGTTCTCGTCCCTGTATCCTTCCTATTTGTTCCTCCAAATTCCTCCCCTTTTTTTCTCCTGAAATTCCCTCCCCTCTCACCTCTGGTCACTGTCTCCTTGTTCTCTGTTTCAGTGTCTTTTGTTTTTATTATGCTTGCTTGTTTGTTTTGTTGTTTAGCTTCCTGTTAAAGGTGAGATCATATGGCATTTGTCTTTCAACACCTGGCTTATTTCACTCAGCATAATACTTTCCAGTTCCATCCATGTTGTTGCAAAGTGTAGTAGTTCCTTTTTTCTCTCTGCTGCATAGAATTCCATTGTTTATATGTACCACAATTTTTTGATCCATTCATTTACTGATGGGCACCTAGGTTGCTTCCAACTCTTGGCTATTGTAAATTGTGCTGCTATGAACATTGTGGTGCATAGGTTCTTTGAAATTGATGTTTCAGGATTCTTAGGATATAATCCTAGCAGTGAAATTGTTGGGTCAAAAGGCAGGTCAATTTTTATTTTTCTGAGAAAATTCCATATTGTTTTCCATAATGGTTGTACCAGTCTGCAATCCCACCAACAGTGAACTAAGGTCCCCTTTTCCCCACAACCTCTCCAACATTTGTTGTTTGTTGCTTTTTTATGATAGCTATCCTGACTGGTGTAAAGAGGTATCTCATTGTGGTTTTAATTTGCATCTCTCTGATAGCTAATGATATTGAGCATCTCTTCATGTGTCTCTGAATGTTCTGTATGTCCTCCTTGGAGAACTGTCTGTTCAAGTCCTTTTCCCATTTTTTAATTTGGTTAGATGTCTTCTTAGACTGGAATCCTGTAAATTCTTTGTATATTTTGGAGATTAAACCTTTGTCTGAGTTATCAAGGGGAAATATGTCTTCCCATACAGTTGGTTTTCTTTTTAATTTAATACTGTTTTCTTTAGCCATGCAGAAGCTTTCTATTTTGATGAGATCCCATTTGTTTATTCTTTCCTTTATATTCCTTGTTCTAGGGGACATATCAGTAAAAAAATCGCTATATGAAATATCTTAGATTTTCCTGCCAATGCTCTCCTCTAGGACTTTAATGGTGTCACGGCTTATATTTATGTCTTTTATCTATCTAGAGTTTATTTTGGTATATGGTGTAAGTCAATGCTGAAGTTTCATTTTTTGCACGTAGCTGTGTCCAGTTCTCCCAACACCATTTGTTTTTTTTTTAAATTTTTTTACTGATTATGCTGTTACAGTTGTTCTCTTTCCCCTTTCATTCCCCTCCGCCCTACCCCTCCATCCCCACCATTACCCCCCCTTTAGTTTATGACCATGTGTCTCAAGTTCTTTAGATTCTATATTTCCCATGCTATTCTTACCCCCCATCTATTTTCTATCTACTGTCTATGCTACTTATTTTCTGTACCTTCTTCCCCCTTCTCCTCCTCCCACTCCCCTGTTGCTAACCCTCCTTGAGATCTTCATTTCTATGTTTCCACTCCTGATCTAACTGTCCTTTTAGTTTGCTTTTGTTTTAAGTGTGGTTGTTAATAACTGTGAGTTTGTTGTCCTTTCACTGTTCATGTTTCTTTAACTTCTTTTTCTTAGATAAGTCCCTTTAACATTTCATAGAATAAGGGTTTGGTGATGATGAACTCCTTGAATTTGATCTTATCTGAGAAGCACCTTATCTGTCCTTCCATTCTAAATGAAAGTTTTGCTGGATAGAGCAATCTTGGTTGTAGGTCTTTGTATTTCATGACTTGAAATACCTCTTTCCAGCCCCTTCTTGCCTGTAAGGTCTCTTTTGAGAAATCTGCTGACAGTCTGATGGGGACTCTTTTGTAAGTGACTGTCCCCTTAGCTCTTGCTGCTTCTAGGATTCTCTCCTTCATTTTAATTTTGGCTAATGTAATTATGATGTGCCTTGGTGTGTTCCTTCTTGGGTCCAACTTCTTTGGGACTCTCTGAGCTTTCTGGATTTCCTGGAAGTCTATTTCCTTTGCCAGATTGGGGAAGTTCTCCTTTATTATTTGTTCAAATAAGTTTTCCACTGGTGGCTGTGCCTTTCCCCCTTCTGGTACCCCTATAATTAGGATGTTGGAGCATTTAAAGATGTCCTGGAGGTTCCTAAGACTCTCCTCATTTCTTTGAATTCTTGCTTCTTCACTCTTTTCTGTTTGGCCATTATTTGCTTTCTTCTGGTCCACTCCATTGATTTGAGTTCCAGTTTCCTTTTCATTGCTATTGGTGTCCTGTGCAATTCCATTCATTTCAATTAGTTTCGCCTTCATATATTTGTCTAATTTGTGGCTATAATCAACCAGTTCTGTGAGGATCCTGATCACCAGTGTTTGAAACTGTGCGTCTTGAGAGTTTTGCTATTTCTTCATTGCTTAGATTTATAGGCTCTGGGGCTTTGAGATCTTCTTGAGCCATTTTTGGTCTGTTCATGCCCGTTAAGTAGGAGGAGGGGATCCTTGGACTCCCAGGTCGCTGGGTTGTGACACTGTATGTGGGGGTGTGGTCAGAGCGGGTAAATGGTGGCCCCCTCTGCTGTTTTGCACCACTGGGGGAGGAGCAGAGCCTTAGTTGGTTCATCAGGGCAGGGCCACTCAGAGTTGCTGAGTTATGAAGCTGTATGTGGAGGTGGGGTCAGAGCAGGGGAATGGCGGTGCCCTCCCTGCCGCTTGCTGGGTCCCAGTCCAATCACCCACTCCCTCGCTTGTCTATCCTCTCACAAATGTGTGACCACAGTCAACCCGCAGCCCTGCTCCCTTGCTTTTTCCCCGTGGTCGCTCGCTTGGTCGCTCACTAGGTCCAACCCTGTGCCTGGATTCCGCGTGCCTGAGTCTGTCTGACTGAGTTTTCCCGTGCAACCCCACTCCACCAGCCGCTGGTCATCCCTTACCGGTCAGGCTGAAGAATTTGTTGTTAACAGACTTCCAAAAAGTTCAATTTTCTGTGTTCTGGCTGTGTTTTCTGTTGCTAATATTTAGTTGTCTCTAAACTTGGTTGTGTGAGAAGGCACGGCACATCCACCTATGCCTCCATCTTGGCGGAAGTCCCCTGGCTCTTTCTTTTTGAGTATCATAGTTCTCTGGACCACCACCTCAGTTACCCATTGCAAAACTTATTGATGGATGATAAAGTCTTGAGTCAGATCATCTTCCAGAAAACATCTGCATCTTCACTGCTTTGTCTCAAAGGAGTGATCTAAGCTCCCAGGTTATGACACTGTAGATTGGGGTGGGGTGATGATGGAAACACTGCCTGGATTGAGTATTGATCACAAGCCCTTTCTGTGGTGTTAAATAATGACTATGGTGATGAGACTAATAGTAGATATTGGTTTTTGAGAGTTTATACTCTGCTAAACATGAACTAAGTGGTCCAGGTTCCTCCAAACCCCACTGTGTACAACCATGGACTGTTGGAAAGATTAAATGAATTAAGATATCACAACCCTTGAGTGCATATTTCCTGAGGGCTACATTGAATAAAGTGCTGTGAGCCCTGCTACTTTTCATCACATCACAGTGTAGATCTGCTGCCCATAGCCAAAACTCCTCATTGCTAGCCCCATCTTCTTGTCACCCCACTTTGCTTTAGGAGCCAAGCCTGAGAATAAGACTTAACAGGAGTTTGTGAGATGAAGCAAAATTTTCAGGCCCTTCTCCTCATCAACAGGTAGTGGGGAACTGGGATCACATTTATTTTCTGAAATTATAGAAATCATTTGCCTGTGCCCAGTGACAGAAATTACACAAGTCCTGGCATTTTTCCCAAGCCCCAGAAACAGAACTGTGCACAAACCTAGTCCCATGGCTCTCTTCTCACATTCTTCTCCACCATTCCTAATCCTGCATTTCCCAGTATATGTGTGTACAGAGGTGTGAACATGCATGATCACAAACACACACACACACACATACACACACACCCTCCCTACACACACCCTGAGGAAATTTTCTAGTGAGTTCCTCCTAAGAAATGGGCTCAAAGGACAGAAACAGTTCTCAGGAATCAGTTTCAAAATAGTCACCAGCAAACGCATAGATAGTTGATCTATATATGCATTGCTTATGAGAATGCAAACAAGACTGTAAAGCATTTGATCAATGTTTTTGTTTATGTTTTAACCCTATTCTTACCATTACCATGAATTGGATGTATAGACATATTCTCTTCATGTATAGGTAAGAAAATAATTATGAGAGATAAATGCCTTGTCACAATTGTGTGACATATTAGAAAAGGTACTGAAATGACAAGTGTAGTCTCAAAGTTTCTGATTTTTTTCACTGTTAAGTCATCTCTGACTTGAGGGAACTTGTTTATTTGTTCTGTTGGGCCAGGAATATCCAAGGGCTTTTAGAGTCTTCCAAGTAGCCATCTGAATCATGTTCAAATTTGTATTTCTCTGTTCCAACCTTTTATCTCCCAATAGGGAGTGACAACCTTCAAAATACAAAAAGCAGTTCTTTTAAACAGCTGTGATTTTTCAAAATTTAACAGTAATACAAGTTTATTTCAGAAATTTAAATAATGAAGATAAGAGAACTTCCACCAAGATGGAGGCGTAGGTGGAAACATTGTGCCTTCTGCCACAATCAAGTTTAAAGACAACAAAGTTTTAGTAACAAAAAATGCACCCAAAAGACAGATAATTGAACTATACAGAAGTCCGACAACAACAAAACATTCATCCAGACCAGTAAGAGGGGTGGAGCCAGTGACTGATGGAGCAGGGTTGCGCAGGAAAACTCGAACCGACAGACCCAGGCGTGAGGGTGGGGCTTTGGGTTGGCAGATCCCAGGCGTGGGGTTGCGATGGGCAGACCCAGTGAGGACGCAAGGTGTCAGGCTGACCACAGTCTCACATTCACATGCAGATAAACCAGCAAAGGAGGCAGCATTGAGAAAGATCACACAGGCCCTGGCAGCAGGAAGCAGCAGAGGGGACCGCTATTGTCCCCCTTTGACCCTGCTTCCACATACAGTGTCATAACCCAGCAACTGAGTTGTCCCGCCCTGGGGAACACCTAGGGCTCTGCCCCTCATATGTATCAAGCGTGAACAGAACAAAACATGGCTCAAGAAGAACTCAAAGCCCCAGAGTCCATAACTCTAAGTGACCAAGAAATGGCCAAACATTCAGATGCACAGTTCAAAACACTGGTGATCAGGATGCTCACAGAACTGGTTGATTTTAGTTACAAATTAAAGGAACAAATGAAGGCGAAGCTCATTGAAATGAAGGGAAATGCACAGGAAACCAATAGTGATGGAAAGGAAAGTGGGACTCAAATCAAGGGAGTGGACCAAAAAGAAGAAAAAAAATGACCAAACAGAAAAAAAAATGAAGAAACAAGAATTTTTAAAAATGAGGAGAGTCTTAGGAACCTCCAGGACATCTTTAAATGCTCCAACATCCTAATTATAGGGGTACCAGAAGGGGAAGAAGAACAGTCATGAGTGGAAACCTGATTTGAACAAATAATAAAAGAGAACTTCCCCATTCTGGCAAAGGAAATAGACTTCCAGGAATTCCAGGAAATTCAGAGAGTCCCAAAGAAGTTGGACCCAAGAAGAAACACACCAAGGCACATCATCATTACATTAGCCAAGATTAAAATCCTAGAAGCAGCAAGAGATAAGGGGACAGTCACCTACAAAGGAGTTCCCATCAGACTGTCAGCGGATTTCTCAAAAGAGACCCTACAGGCAAGAAGGGGCTGTAAAGAAGCATTCCAAGTCGTGAAATCCAAAGAACTACAACCAAGATTGCTCTATCCAGCAAAACTTTCATTTAGAATGGAAGGACAGATAAAGTGCTTCTCAGATAAGATCAAATTCAAGGAGTTCATCATCACCAAGCCCTTATTCTATGAAATGTTAGAGGGACTTATCTAAGAAAAAGAAGATAAAAAAGATGAACAATGAAAGGACAGCAAACTCACAGTTATTAACAACCAACACCTAAAACAAAAGCAATCTAAGAGGACAGCTAGATCAGGAGTAGAACTGTAGAAGTGGAGATCACATGGAGGGTTAGCAACAGGGGAGTGGGAGGAGGAGAAGGGTGGAGAAGGTACAGAGAATAAGTAGCATAGACAGTAGGTAGAAAATAGACGGGGGGAGGACAAGAATAGTATGGGAAATATAGAATCTAAAGAACTTGAGACACATGGTCATAAACTAAAGGGGGAGAATGGTGGGGGAGGGGGTGTGCAGGGTGGAGGGGAATGAAGGGTGGAATAGAATAACTGTAATGGCATAATCAATAAAATAAAAAAAAATGAAAATAAGCAAATTTACATACAAACTGCAGTTCCTCCACCCAAAGAGACCTGCTGTAAGCATTTTGTTGGATTTCCTTTTTGCCTTTTTCTTGTGCATGTTTGTCTGCACAATGTGTACATATTTCATACCATATCTCCTGCACTCTAAGATACATCTTCTCCATTTCTGGAATCAAGATGCATCTTATAATGGATGTCAAAAGTGACTTGCAAATGGTTAGGCAGCAGAATCCACTGTGATACTGTTGTCATTGATTATGTATGTGCAGACTTAGCTGGGGATAGAGGATATTTGTTCATCTGATTGCCACTTCAATTGAGTAATTTGCATTGGTAGTACCCCTAATGGTTAAGTTTTTAACTTAAATTTGGTTTTCTCCCTAATTGTCACTTAAAATGTCTTCTAAAAATTATACTATGATGCACCATTGAAATGAAAAATTTTTGTGTCTGCAGAAGATTGCCTGTCATACTCCAGACAATGCAATTAAAGGCAATACAAATGGCCAAATCTCTTGGAATAGATCATGCAATTTTCAAAACTAGGAAAGATTGGTATGACCATTTCATGCATTGCAAAGGACTATTATTCAGGCATTGAACATCTATCTGTCAAAAGCTTTTGAGTGGCTTTCAAGAAAAACTGATTGATTTCTAGCTAATGTAACTAAATTGAAAAAAGAAATAAAGAAACTATGAGTTCAACTAAACAGGAAAAGTGGAAAATCTCTACAGGCTCTGATACGATCTTGTCATATCATCTCAAGCTGGGGTTATGAACAGCAGTCACACATCACCACAACATGCTGCATCACTGCAAATGGCCAAACATAACTCCAAAACATCTTTACACTCTGAAATGTGAAGAAAGCTTAGACTCTACTTTGCTGGTATTACTGAAGAATAAAGTGTTATATAATATATAATTCTACAGATACATGTATGTTACTGTCAACAAAATAGAATTTGGATATATTAAAGTATTGTTTCATTTCCTTCAAATGATGAATAAACCAGTGTCTTACAATCTATATCATCTCTCATTGGAAAAAATAGTTGGAGTCATACTGTATATACAGTTTTGGATTATGCCTTTTAACTTAATACTATATCATGACCACTTAAAAATTTTGAAAACATGATTTTGTGGCTTGCTATTTTTTATTATTTGACTATATCATAATTTTTAAAGCATTCCCTTATTGTTGGGCATTTTGTGTGATGAATGACACTGAGATCAATAGTCTTATATTTTATCAGGAATTAGTCTAAAAACATAAAGATTGTTAAGTGTCTTGATACATATTGCAAAAAATGCTTGCTATATATTGCAAAAATTGTAAATTGCAAATTACCACCTCACCTTCTATGAATGAGAGTATATATCCATTGCTAACATATATTTCAAGACTGGAAAATATAAGCCTTTGCTAATTTTACAAGCAAAAAAGACAGCATTTCTCTTATTTATAGTTCATTTATTACTACTAGGATTATACACTTAAAATGTAATTATATATATGCATGTATATTTAATTTTAATAATTATATATGTATACATTTATATACATGCATTTTGAATATGCTGATATGCCAATTTATTAATTTACAATGAGAAATATAATTGTTGAACAGCTCAAAATGCTTGAGTAAGCAGATCATGCATTCTTTCACTGTAAGCAAGTTGTTTAAGAAGCCAAATAAATTATCAAAAAATTGCTTGGTGAGCATAAAATCAGAACAAGGGGATTTAGTTATCACAAGAATATTCTCTCAGATTAGAGAACTTGAAGTACTCTCATCAATTATAGAGCCAACTTTGCCAAGGAACCCATAATGTTGGGTTAACTTGGCCAACACCATTCTCTTGGATAGCGTTGGCTGGTACTGATCATTTCTTTGATTCTAGCTGGCCAACTATTGTACGTTCTATTCACTCCAAGCAATGTATAATACAATTAATTTGGCTTCCTCTTACAAAATTACAACTACATTCCAGTTCTGGCTCCTTCAGATTTGTCTTAGATCACCTTGAGCAAAGTTTTAAGGGTTCCCTAAGTTTCCAACATTTACAGATAATTTCCTGATTGATTTGCAGCTGTCTTTTTTTTCCAACTTTTAATTCATCTCCCTTTAAATATTTTTATCATTTCTTATTCTTGTTTGAATATAGTTGCCTCCATTTTCCCACCACCACTTTTCCCCACCCCACCCACCCCCACCTTCCACCTCTCACCCTTAATCCTTCCCCCCTTTGGTTTGTCTATGAGTTATTTTGTGTGTGTGTGTTTTATCATTTTTATTAATCTGTTCATATTACAAGCTTGGTTTCATCAATTAATTTTTTTACTTGTCAGTTTCCTATTTTACTGATTTCTACTCTTAGCTTTTTAAAAAAATTTTATTTAGTTATTTTTCGAATACAATTTTTTTTGGTCTATTTCTCCCATCCCAGCCTCCCCTGCCCCTTGCTCCCCACCTCCCTCCCATTTCCACCCCCCTTAGTTCTTGTCCCTGTGTCCTTCCTATTTGTTCCTCCAAATCCCTCCCCCTTTTTCCCCTTAACTTCCCTTCCCTCTCCCCTCTGGTCACTATCCCCTTGTTCTCTATTTTAGTGTCTTTGTTTTTTTTTTCTGCTTGCTTGTTTCTTTTGTTGTTTAGCTTCCTGTTAAAGGTGACATCATATGGTATTTGTCTTTCAGCACCTGGCCTATTTCACTCAGCATAATGCTTTCCAGTTCCATCCATGTTGTTGCAAAGGGTAGTAGCTCCTTCTTTCTCTCTGCAGCATAGAAGTCCATTGTGTATATGTACCACAATTTTTTGATCCATTCATTTACTGATGGGCACCTAGGTTGCTTCCAACTCTTGGCTATTGTAAATTGTGCTGCTATGAATATTGGGGTGCATAGGTTCTTTTGGATTGGTGTTTCAGGATTCTTAGGGTATAATCCTAGCAGTGAAATTGTTGGGTCAAAAGGCAGGTCGATTTTTTTTTTCTGAGATAATTCCATACTGTTTTCCATAATGGTTGTACCAGTCTGCAATCCCACCAACAGTGAACTAAGGACCCCTTTTCCCCACAACCTCTCCAACATTTGTTGTTTGTTGCTTTGTTTATGATAGCCATCCTGACCGGTGTAAAGTAGTATCTCATTGTGGTTTTAATTTGCATCTCTCTGATAGCTAACAATATTGAGCATCTCTTCATGTGTTTCTGGATTGTTTAATCTCCAAAATATACAAAGAACTTACATGACTACACTCTAAGAAGACACCCAACCCAATTAAAAAATGGAAAAAGGACTTGAAGAGACACTTCTCCAAGGAGGACATACAGAACATCCAGAGACACATGAAGAGATGCTCAATATTGTTAGCTATCAGAGAGATGCAAATTAAAACCACAATGTGATTTGCAGCTGTCTTGCAGGTGAATTTTACTAGGTTAACTCTCAGGTGACAACTTATTGCTTCTTGTGGAAGACAGTAAAGTGTATATAAGGAGCATGATAGAGCTGCCCCTCTCCTGTTGAGATTAGACTTTCTTTCAACTTAATAGGTTTCTACCTTCTTCCCATCTCCAGAATAACCACTACTCTTTCTCATTCCACACATGCTATAATGTACTTACTTCCTGTCCTCATTTCCCAAAAGACTCATCTATTATTCAAGATACAGTTCACATATCACTTCCTCTAAGACTGCTTTCTTGAACCACCTCCACCCCTAAAAAGAACACATCTTCACCAAACCAGCATTGCAAGACATGCTAAGAGGACTGCTTTAAGAAGATTAAGAAAAACAAAGAGACAGAGGAACAAGGGTACAAAGGGAAAAATGGCAAAAAATAAGCGCCTATAAATAATAACCTTAAATGTAAATGCATTAAATGCTCCAATAAAAAGGCATAGGGTAGCTGAATGGATAAGAAAACATGACCTACGTATGTGCTGTCTACAAGAGACCAAAAGACCTACACAGACTGAAAGTGAAAGGTTGGAAAAAATATTTCAAGCAAACAGGCATGAAAAAGAAAACAGGCATAGCAATACTTATATCAGACAAAATAAAATTTAAAACAAAATCATAAAAAGGAACAAAGAAGGACACTACATAACATGAAGGAATAATCCATTAAGAATATATAACCATGTAAACATATATGCACCTACATAGGAGCACACAAACATATGGAAAATCTTGGAGAACTTCAAGAGAGATATCAACAGCAACACACTCACAGTGCGGGATTTTAACAACACATTGTCAACAATAGATAGATCTTCCATGCAAAGAATCAACAAGGATATTGTGTCATTGAACAACACTTTAGATCAATGACCTTAATTGATATATATAGAAAAATATACATACTTTTCAAATGCATGTGGAATATTTTCAAAGATACACCCCATGGTAGGACACAAAACAAGCCTAAACAAATTCAAGAAAATTGAAATCATATCAAGCATCTTATAGCAGAAAAAATATAATGGCTTCTGAGTTCATAATGATTTGAAGCTAGAAGCCAACCTGAAGGAAAAAACTCAAAATCATTCAAATTCATGAAGACTGAATAACATGCTATCAAATAATAAATTGGTTAGCAATGAGATCAAGGAAGAAATCAGAAAGATTCTAGAAACAAATGAAATTGAACATACAACAACCCCAAACCTATGGGACACATTAAGGCAGTCCTGAGAAGGAAGTTTATAGTGATACAGACCTACTTAAGAAAGATAGAAAAATCTCAAATAAACAACCTAACCCTCCATCTACAATAACTAGAGGAGCAACAATGACAAAAAGAGCCCAGAATTGGGAGAAAGAAAAGAAATAATCAAGATCAGAGCAGAACTAAATGACATAGAGACTAAGAGCATAATAAATCCAGGGGCTAGTTATCGGAAAAGATAAACAAAATTTACATGCCTCTAACAAGACTCATCAAGAAAATAAGAGAGAGGACCCAAATAAATAAAATCATAAATGAAAGAGGAGAAATTACAACTGATACCACAGAAATGCAAAAGATTATAAGAAATTACTATAAACAACAATATGCTAATAAATTTGACAACCTGGGTGAAATGGACAAATTTTTAGAACATATTATCTTCAAAAACTGAATCAAGAAGGAGTAGAAAGCCTGAATAGACTAATAACAACTAGTAAAATTGATGCAATAATCAAAAAATTCTCAGCAAACAAAAGCCCTAGACTGGATGGCTTCACAGGTGAATTTGATCAAACATTTAGGGAAGAGCTAAATCCTATCTCTCTCAAACTATTACAAAAAATTCAAGAAGAGGAAAGACTCCCAAACTCTTTTTATCAAGCCAGTATTATCTTTATTCCAAAACCAGGTAGACACAACAAAGAAAGAAAACTTCAGGCCAATATTGCTGATGAGCATAGATGGTAAAATCCTCAACAAAATACTGGCAACCCAGATCCAGAAATACATTAAAAAGAATATACACAATGATTAAGTGGGATTCATCACATGGATGCAAGGATGGTATAATGTCTGCAAATCAATAAATGTAATGTACCACATAAACAAAATGAAAGTTAAAAATCACTTGATCATATTAATAGAGGCAAAAAAAGCATTTTGATAAAGTACAGCACTCATTTATGGTTAAAATGTTCAGCAAAGTGGAAATAGAGGAAGCATGCCTCAACATAATAAAGCCCATATATGAGAAACCTACAGCCAACATCATTCTCAATGAGAAAAACCTAAAAATTTTCACCCTAAAATCAGAAAGAAGACAGGGTATCTGCTTTCACCACTTCTATTCAACATAGTATTGGAAGTTCTAGCCACAGCAGTCAGACAAGAAAAAGAAATAAAAGGCATTCAAATTGGAAAGAAGGAAGAAAAACTGTCATTATCTGGAGATGACATGATAGTGTACATCAAAAACCCTATAGGCTCCACCAGAACACTCCTCAACCTAACACATGAATTTGGCAAAATAAAAGGATACAAAGACAATATTCAGAAATCCAAGACATTTTTGTACATCAACAATGAAATATCAGAAACAGAAACTAGGAAAAAGTCCCATTTACTAGAGCATCAAGAGAAATAAAGTACCTCGGAAGAAACTGTACCAAAGAGGTAAAAAAAAAAAAAAAACCCAAAACTGTATTTGGAAAATTATAGAACTCTGAAGAAAAAAATTGAGGCTACAAATAAATCAAAGCATATATGGTGTTCATAGATTGGAAAGATTCACATCACTAAAATGTCCATACTACCCAAAGCAATCCATAGATTCAATGTGATCATTATTAAAATACTAATGACATATTCCACAGATTTATAACAAATGTTTCAAAAATTTATATGGAAACAAAAGTGACCACAATTAGCTGCAGCGATTTTGAGAAAGTAGAAAAAAGTAGGAGGAATCACAATACCTGATATTAAACTATATTACAAAGCCACTGTAATCAAATCAGTCTGGTACTAGCATAAGAACAGACACATGGATGAATGGATCAGAATAAAGAGCCCCAAAATAAACCCATGTCTCTATGGTCAACTAATATTCAACAAGAGGAACAGGAATATAAAATAAAGTAAAAATAGCCTCTTCAACAAATGGTGATGAAAGAACTGGAATGGTACATGCAAAAAAAAAAAAAAAAGATACTAGACCACCAACTATGCCATACACCAGAATGAATGGAAAATGGATAAAAGACTTAAATGTAAGTTGTAACACCATAAAAGTCCTAGAGGAAAACATAGGCAGTAAATTTTCAGATATCCCATGTAGCAATATTTTCACTGATATATCCTCTAGGGCAATGGAAATAAAGGAAAGAATAAACAAATGGGAATACATTAAATTAAAAGCTTCTGCATGGGTAAAGAAAACATCACCAAAATGAAAATGGAACCAACTTTATGTGGAAACATATTTGCCAATGATACCTCAGACTAGGGTTTGAGCTCTAAAATATATAAAAAGCTCACAGAACTCAACACCAGGAAGGCAAACAATCCAATTAAAGAATGAGCAAAGGACACAAAGAGACTCTTCTGCAATAAGGGCATAGAGAGGACCCATAGGCATATGAAAAGATGCTCAGCATCACTAGCCATCAGAGATGCAAATTAAAACTGTAATGAGATATCACCTCACACCAGTTAAAATGAACATCATTAACAAATCAACAAACAACAAGTGCTGGTGATGTTATGGAGAAAAGGTAACCCTCGTGCACTGTTGGTGGGAATGCAGACTGGAGTAACCATTATGGTAAACAGTATGGAATTTCCTCAAAAAACTAAAAATGGAATCGCCTGATCAACGAAACAAAAAAAGCAAGCAAAATACAACCAAATACATTGAAATAAGGAACAAACTAACAGTTAGTGGGGGGGGGAGTGGAATAATGGGGGAAGGGCCATCAAGGAGTATGTATAATGGACACACAGACAAGGCCAAAGGGGGTAGGTTTGAGGGTGGGAGGCAGGGGTGGGTGGGATAGGGGAGGCATGGTGGGATCAAAAGGGAGATCCCTGTACTTAAACAACAATAAAAAATAAATAAAATAGAACTGCCTTATGATCCAATGACTCCACTGCTGAGATTATACCCTAAGAATCCTGAAATACCAATTCAAAAGAACCTATGCACCCCAACACTCATAGGAGCATTATTTACATTAGCCAAGTGCTGAAACAGCCTAAGTGTCCATTAGTAAATAGGCAGATCAAAACACTGCAGTACATTTACACAATGGAATGATATGCAGCAGAAAGAAAGAAGGAAATCCTATTTTTTTGCAATAACATGAATGGAACTGGAGACTATTATACTGAGTGAAATAAGCCAGGAAGTTAAAGACAAATACCATATAATCTCACCTATAAGAGAAACCTAATGAACAAAACAAAGTGAGCAAAATAGAACCGAAGGCTTGGGAACAAGGAACAGTCTGACAGTGACCAGAGGGGAGGGGGATAAGGGCACAAAGAAGGAGAATCGTCTAGCAAGGAACAGGTATAAATGACTCATGGACATAGACAACAGTGTAGGGATTGATTGTGGTAGTTAGGGGTGGGTGGGGCAGGGGAGAGCAACAGGGAAAAATGGGGACAACTGTAATAGAACAACAATAAAAAAAGGCAGAAACAGCAAAAACAAAAGCAGATTAAAATTTCTCTTGTCTAACAATGAATAATTAGAAAACTTATTTACTTTTATGTAACCATACTTTGCAGGAAAAGAGTCCCCCCCCAAAAAAAAAAACCACCTGCAGGGGAATTTTTTTTTAAATGTAAGGCTTGTATATATTCTTCAGAAAGTTATTTGAATGGCATCAATATTACATATGGTTAGGGCAGGGGATGGAAACCTCAGTCCTTTCAAAAGTCTTTTAAACTAAAGAATGTGAAATCCTCTCCAGCTGGATACTTAATCAACAAACAACCTAGAAGAGGATGGGGAGAAAATTCTTTAGTCCACTAGCTTATTTTATCATTAAGGTATACATATCTTTCAGCTCACTTCTAGTGCTCAATAATCTGTTCTGAAAACCCCACTTGAACTCCCTAAGGTTTAGGATTTGGAAGAGAAAAGGGCTAAGTAGGAAGCTGTCCACAGAGCATGTACTTTCTCTCCTGATAAATCACTGCAGAAAACCAAATATCCTCTTGGTCTCATTCTTAGCACCTCTCTGCCAGCTATAGGATTTTGAGAACTATAGATGCAGTTACAGTTCCACCATCACATGACCTGTGTGCCCTGTGAGGTTGTGTATGTGGAACTTCCCTTAAATACAATAGGAGAAGTAGAGGAACAAAAACCCACTGTAGTACTAAGTCAGAAGTTAGTCTTTTTGTTTAGAGTGAACCAAAAAGACTTTTCTCCTTAAGCCTGAACAAGACAGAACATCATAAACTAGGGAAGAACTTTGAGAAGGCAGGAATATGGAGACCATTTCAATCCCAACTCTTCCCCCCAAAGAGGCAGGAGCATTGGGATAAGAATGGCAAACTTAAGACTCATATCTTAGACAAACTGTACAACTGAAAGAATGAGCCCAGAGAGAGAAGGGAGATTTAGAAGACAACAAGGAGGAGGGATGGATGTTGCAAACTATCAGGAATCTAAGGTCATGGACAGCCAGATGTACTAGTAATGATGATAAGGCAAGGTTTTGCATGAGAAAGTAAAACAAAAACAAAAACAAAAAGTCCAAGGCATTGGGGCTATTCAGGTAGTAGAATGGAGGTACTGATATCTTTTTTGTCCCCAAAGGATATTTAGAATATAGGATGTTACAGGCAAGGGGATCAAGGACAACATTGAAAGTGAAGAAAGGGTTTAAAATTCATTCCCCTAATGGGTATGCAAAAATTAAGGTAGCATCCAGGCCATGGATATATTTGAAATGTCAGATGGGAGATTGCTTCTAAAACATCTTTGGAGTTTGACCATGTAAATCAAAACACAAAGACCTCAACCAGAAATGTAGCATCTATCTGGGGGTTCCCAAAAAGGAAAGGGCCATAAATTTAAAAAATTAGTACCTTGGGAGAGGTTATGTTGGTCCCTCAGTGGAAAAGAGCCCCAACATGAGGGCAGGAAGAAAATTGAATGGAGGAGCTATATGCTGTGAATAAAAGAACCTATCTAGTGAGAGAAATCTAATGGAAGTGTGTGGGAAGGACTGATTAATTAACTGACTTGTATGAAGTCATATAATTATAAATCCCCACAATTCTATTACAGTGACTCCAGTAGGGACAGCCCTTTATTTCATAGCCCTTGAACACCTGAATCAACAGTGTATGCAGTGTTCCTTCCCCCTCCATATGAGACTACCATCCAAAATTGACTGAAGATTAAAGATCATATATAAGCATGCATGAAATTATACTAAGCCAGGGACATGTGGAATGAAAGGTGCAGGGAGAAAACAGTCACCTCAAGGTGGGGAACCCATTTTTGAAACTGCTGATTGGCCACTCAGGTGAGAAGGGCATACTAAAAAAATATTCATATCAATTGCAGCCCACCCCCTTTTCCCAACATATTGCAGAACTCCTTTAGACTACAGAAATATTACACCTGGTATTGGCAGAAAGACAGAATAATAACTGATCCAGAATCGTTTCTGGATATGTGGTCCAGAAGACAGCTGAAGCTTCAAGTTGGATGCAGAACATAATAAAGAGTGAATGTCATAGATCCTATAAAGGGACATATCACAAAAGAGTCCATTTTTATTACATTGGTTGACCTAATATGTTTGAAATATAGCAAACTGTCCAATACTATGACAAGATTTTGCCTTGACAGTTGCTGATCCCTTTTGGAAAATATCCGACCACTGCCAGAGGACATATAAAGCTGAGAGAGATACTTTAAAAAGTTTGTCATAGCTCTCTTGACCTTTTTCTCAACCTTGGGTTGATCTGTGAAATCTGACTCAGATTGTATTTTCAGAGCCTTTAGCTATTCTTAGAAGTGTTCAGAGAGGCAGTGGGCTATAGGGGTATGACCCTGAATTACATTCAGACCATCTGAATTATATGAAGTGACAGAGCAAGGAAAAAAGTAGCTTAACCTCTCCAAACCTCAGTTTACCTGCTCTGTCAAAAGGAGTAAATCCTCTGATGGCTAGTGATGTTGAACATTTTTCATACGTCTATGGGCCATCTGTATGTCCTCCTTGGAGAAGTGTCTATTCAGGTCCTTTGCCAATTTTTAATTGGATTGTTTGTCTTTCTGGTGTTGAGTTATATAAGTTCTTTATATATTTTGGAGATTAAAGTCTTGTACAATGTATCATTGGCAAATTGTTTTCCCATACAGCCAGTTCCCTTTTCATTTTGATGATAGTTTCTTTAGCTGTCCAGAATTTTTTTTAATTTGTTATAGTCCCACTTATTTATTTTTTCCTTTATGTCCCTTTCCCTCAGAGATATATCAGCAAAAAATATCACTATGTAAGATATATGGAATTTTACTGCCTATGTTTTCTTCTAGGATTTTTATGGTATCATGACCCATTTAGTCATTTTTTGTTTACTCTGGTATATGGTGTAAGATGATGCCTTAAAAATCCAGAAACATAGATTCAAAAATATTCATGCACCTCTATGTTCATAGCAGAGATATTTCCAATAGCCAAGATTTGGAAACAGCCTAAGTGCCTATCAGTAGAAGAATGGATAAAAAAACAGTGGTACATTTACACAGTGGAATACTATGCAGCAGTAAAAAAGAAGGAATTCCTACCTTTTCTGACAGCATGGATGGAGCTAGAGAACATTATGTTAAGTGAGATAAGGCAGTCAATGAAGGACAAATACCATATGATCTCATTTATAAGTGAAATCTAATGGACAAAATAAACTAATGAGCGAAACAGAACCAGAGGCATAGAATCATGGAACAGATTGACAGATATAAGAGAGGAAGGCTATGAAGGGAGAAAATTGAGATAACTGTAATAGCATAAACAATACTTTTTTAAAAGAAGTAACGTATCATCTACCACATGAAGTTGTTTTGAAAGTTAGCTGAGAGAAAATGGATGTGCTTTGTAAACTAAAATGCACGTTATAAATGTAAGGGATTATAATTCATCATCACCATAGATCAGGGTCAACAATCTTTTTTAATAAAAATTAAGAGCCAGATAGGAAATATTTTAGGTTTTGTGGCCCATAAAAGTTATGTCACATATTGTTTTTGTTATTGTTGCTTTTGATCACCTTTAAAAATATTTTTAAAATTCTGAAGTAATAAGCCTTACAAAATGGGCCACTAGCCACATTTGGCCTGTAAAATGTAGATTGCCAACTGCTTCCCCAGATTACTGATATACCTCTGGGCTGATGATTTACCTTCTCTGCATTTTGTACAGTTTCCCAGAAATTCTACTATCTTGACTGTAAGACAGTAAGGATTATCTGAATCCATTTTTATTGATGTAATATTCACACAACATAAAATTCTTTATTTTAACCACATTAAAGTGTACAATTCAGTGGCTTTTGGTACATTCATAATGTTGTGTGACCATCACCACTGTATAATTCCAGGACATTCTGAGCACCCCCAAAAGGAACCTGTACCGTGCAACTGTTGCTTTCCTTTTCTCCCTTCCCCCGAACCCTGGCAACCAACAATCCATTTTCAGTCTCTATGAATTTGCCTATTCTGGACATTTTATATTAATAAAATAACATAATATATGACTTTTTGTATCTGGTTTCTCTCATTTAGCATAATGTTTTCAAGGTTGATTGATGTTGTATTTTACTTTTTATGTGGCTAAGTAATATTCCACTGTATGAACATCTTGTTTAGCCATTCACCAGTAGATGGATATTTGAGTGTTTAGACTTTTGGATATTAAAATAATGCTGATATGAACACTTATTTACAAGATTTTGTATGGGCACATTTTGATTTCCCTTGGGTATATATTTAACACTGAAATTGCTGGATCATATGGTAATTCTATGTTTAACATTTTGATATGTGGTTTCCACAATTGCTGTCCCATTTTGCATCTCTGCCAGCAGTGTTTGAGTGTTCCAATTACTCCACATGTTCACCAACACTAGTTATTTTCTGTTTTTTTAAATATATAGCTACCCTAATGTTTGTGAAATGGCATCTCATTGTGGTTTGATATTGATTTGCATTTCTGTAATACCTAATAATGTCATATGCTTATTAGCTATTAGTATATCTTTGAAGAAATTTCTACTCAAACCTTTAGAGTTGTCTTTTTGTAGTTGAGCTGTAAGAGTTCTTCTGTGTATTCTATGACTTAGACCCTTGTATGTGAGTTGCTCCTCTTTTCCTTCTTTCTGAATTATTTGTCTTTTGACGGTTTGATTATAATGTCTGGATTTCTATCTCTGAATTTATCCTTCTTGGAGTTCTTGAGCTTATTGGTTATGTATTTCATTGCATTTGGGAATCTTGTTCATCACTTCTTCAAATATTATTTCCATACCACTCCCTATCTCCTTCAGGGACTACCATGGTGTATATAATGGTACATTTGATGGCGTTTCACAGGTCTCTGAGTCACTATTCTTTTTTTTTTTTCATTTTTTATGCTCCTCATATTGGATAATTTCAATTGTCCTATCTTCACTATTCTTTTTCTTCACTTTCAAATCTAAAGTTGATCTCCTCTAGCAACATTTTTATTTAATTATTGTAGTTTTTAATCTGAGAATTTCTTGTTCCCGTTATATCTCTTTATTTATATTATATATCTGGTAAGATATCACACTCATCATTTCCTTTATTTCTTTGTACAAGGTTTCCTTTATCTCTTTGAGCATATTTAAGAGCTCATTTAAAGTCTTTATCTAATAAGTCTAGTGTTTGGGCTTCCACAGGGATAGTTTCTATTTTCTTTTGTCCTGCATGTAGGCCCTACTACTTGTGTGTTTTTTTTTTTTTAATTTTTGCATGCCTTGTATTTTTTTTGTTGAAAACTAGACATTTTAAATATTACAATGTGTCAATTCTGAAACTTATGTTGTCCCTTCTGTGCATGGTTTTCTGTTGCTGTTTATTATGGTTGCTCTGGCTTGTTTGTTCAGTGACTTTTCTGATGTATTTTGTGAGTTCTGTATATATTTTATTGTATATGGCCATGGTATCAGTTAAGTTAGCTTAGTGGTCAATTAGTGACTAAGAAGTAACAAAGCTCTCCTACAAAGATTCACTCTCTTCTCTACCTATTTCCCTGCTTGTCATTACCTTTGGTTAGTTTTCAGACCTCCAGCATATTTGATTCTGATAGCTGTGCCTACTTGTTCACTATTTTTATGGAGGGATGGGTCCTTGAATTTCCCCACTCTGAAAGTTTCAGGTAGAGATACTACCTGAATCTCTAATTTTAAAAAGAAATATGAATCTTCAAATATATGCAGTTTTCTGGATTAGATAAGCCATCAAAATAATGGTATCATGTAACAAACTTAGATTCAAATCGTAGATCTTCTATTTGTTATACAAAACACTTCACTGGACTCAGTTTCCTCATCTGATAAATAGGAGGAATACAACTTACTCTACCAGGTTGTTGTGAAAATTAAACAGTACAATCTAGCTCACCAGGCTAGAAACACATGCTTTACAAAATACGATTTGGGGCCCAGGCTGGTGTAGCTCAGTGGATTGAGCATCAGCCTGTGAACCAAAAGTACATACAATAAAGGAGGGGCGGTAGAGGACTTGGAGATAGAAGTCTCCAAATCTCATGGTTCGATTCCCAGTTAGGGCACATGCCTAGGTTGTAGGCCAGTTCCCAGCTGGGGCCAGTTCCCAGCAGGGGATGCACGAGAAGCAACCATACATTGATATTTCTCCCCTCTCTTTCCCTTCTTTTATAAATATAAATAAATAAAATAAAATAAATACTATTTGGAAAGAATATCACATTAAACCATTATGGATCATTAATATGTTAGCTTTAATTGGTATCTAAGGAGAAGATGGATGTGGAGAGAAATGTGACAAAGGATAGGTAAATTGGATTAAGTAGAGGACAACAACTTGGATGCTATCTTTATCTCCTAGGCAACCTGAGAAGCATTATAACATTGCCCAGAGGCAGGGGTAGAACAACAAGGCAGGAAAGACATTTTACTTTATAATTTTGTCCTAGATCAGTTCAGTGTTTACCATATAAAAATTTAGCCTCACAGAAACCTTCTCAAACACACAAAAAGCACAAAATAAGTAAAATCAAAAGCTCCTTTCCTTATTAATACCTTATTTAATTTCCTACTTCTCCAATACTTTCATGACTTGTTCAATTCACAAATATTTCTCCATCTTTAAACTGACATCTGTTTGTATCACTATTTTGGCAATAAATCCTAAATTGCTTTTGTAATATTACAGTGTTAACTTTTTATGTATGCCAAGTTGACTCATCCTCTACTGCCCCTCCTTTATTGTATGTACTATAATCTTCTTGAAACTGTATTTTGACATGTACTTATTTGTATCTGTTATAGCACTCAACATAGTGTCATAGTAGGTACCTAATAAACATTTTTGAAATATTTATAGCAACATAAAAGTCCCTATCTCAAAAAATAGATGGAATTATCATAGCATATACATGCCAAGACAAATTATTTGAGTGAGAATTAGTTCTCTGAGCTCATCTACAAGCTTGACATGTTTCCACAGAGGGCACAATACTAAGAATGGAGTAGAATTCTTGACCCAGATCTAAGAAACTCTCTTTCAGGGAGAATCTTATAGCTCCAAGTCCTACTTATCTCTATTAATTTAGGGCTACTTCTTGCTATATAAAAATCTCTAGACCTCTTTTAGCTCAAATAACCCTGGTTTCAAAGTTAAAGTACCCAGAACATTGTGTTGATTCTCCATCTCAGACCTTTGAAGAAGCAGCAGACACTGCACATGCCTATTCTCCACAGTATATCCAGTCAGTTATTTCTGGGATGCATCAGGTCAGTCCTCTAGTATCCAGGTTGTCAGAAAGTGATCATTAATCATAGGGACTCCTTCCCAGCCTCTTGGTTTCCTTACCTCTCTTGATTATATAGGGCAACCTGGCCCATTCTACAGAACTTTTTCCTGCCATCATACTATTGACCCTTAATTATGAAAGCTTTTGCCTGGAAAGCTGTGGCAAAGGTTAATGCAACTTCTCCTACCCCCTCAGATTCACTTTACTGGAAATAAACTCCCCAGAATGATACTTAGATAAATATCTTTATAACTTGAAAAGACCATGTTTATGCTAGGGTCTCTGGGTGAATCTTACCATTGTTATTTTTCTTCGGTCACCTCCCACCAGTCTCAGCAGCTAAAAAAATCCAAAACACACTGAAATAAAGTAGGTCACTTGGATGTAGAACTTGGCCTTCTGAAGGGCATGGATTCTTCCTTTCCAATTTTTTTGTCACCGGACACTGGAAAACCAGGACATGGATGGCTCTCTGGGACTTTTTCATCTTGAATTTGAATGAAGCTGGCCCATAGTGAATTAATAACAATCTTTGCTTTGTGCTTTTCATTCACCCTAATACGTTGCTCAGAGCAACATTGCTATTAAAACATGGGCTGGAGGGAACTTTCATTGTATTGGAAGGGCAGTCACATTTTCTTTCCAGTTTAATTTTAACTCAAGATTTTAACTTAGTATTGTACTTTCTCTGAGGTTTGAAGTTTGGGGAAATAATGGATGGTCCACCCTAGTATTTCAGGAACCAGATGGTAGCTTCTCCAGAGATGCCTCCTTCATCTATAAGAACAAAAATACAAAAATTTGAGTTATGTCCTAAACATGGGAGAGCCATAGGGCAGGATGGAGAGCAAAGACCGTGCCAAAGACAGGGCCCTGAAGGCTAGTTCAAAAGTACTTCCTCTGGGAAGATTTAATGGTTCTCTCTTTTGTATTTTCAGATCACTTAAAAAAACTAAAAATGTTATTTTATTTTTAATTACTCAATTAATATATGAATATATTCTTATTTTAAAGAATTCAAATGGTGCAGAAAAAAAGATAAAGGCTTACTTACCTACTTCTTCTCCCAGAGGTCCAAATCCTTTCTCTAGAGGTTACAGCTATTAGCAGCTTAGTATATTTCCTTTGAGACTTCTTGTATGCACATGCAATCATATATATGTAAACATATATATACAAACATTGAAAACATGTAATTTTAAAAATTATAAATAGTAATCACACTCTATATTTCACTCTGCAACTTTTTTTCCTTCTCTACACCAGTAGTTCTCAAATCTTAGTGTGCATCAGAACCTTAGATTTCTGGTTCCAAACTCCAGAGTTTTGGGGATGAATCCCAAGAATTTTTATTTCTAAAACATTCTCTGGTGAGCTGAAACTGCTAATCCAGGGGCTACACTTTGAGAACCAATGACTTAAACACTATGTCTACAGATCTATCCATGAATACACATCATTCTTATAACTGCTGCATAGCATTCCATAATAGCATGTTGTATATACTTCTATGGTGTTTATCATGTGAAAGTATAGTTAACAACCATCTCTGCCACCATTTCTACTATCACTCTGACACCCACTTACAAAGGTGTATACTCTGTGAGAGAAGAGATTATATCTTTGGTCTTTATAGCCCTCATAGAAGCTGGCATGTAACATGTACCAAATAAATTAAAGAATAAAAGAAAGAATGACCAACTAATATGAGGGGCTATTTGAAGCTGAGTTTGCATTTTAGGGCAGGTCCAGTAAGATATATGGTCACTAGACAACTTGTACTTCCTTTGAACTCTGATGGGACACTGATATATCAGTGGGAAGAATGTATGTGTATTAGTGTGGGAATAAGGAATGTATATTTGAGGAAGTATCTTGTAAGGTCACCTCTATATTCCCCACACCTCTTCTTCACCCTTCTACTACCTACTATCTGTCCATCTGCCTTGAAAAAAAAAGAAGTGGGTATATTATGGTGAAACTAAAAGGTCTCTATCTGTGTTCAGAGGCTAATAATTTGCTAGTTACATGTTACCAGGCTTAGAAATCACTCATCTTGTACTTTAGTATTCTCATCTGTAAGAGGAAATGGAACTGGGAACGGATACTCATTTTACATTTTGTGTTTAACACTTTTCATTTGAGAATCATAAAACATTTTTATTACTGTGGTCCTTACCTCTTTTGCCTGGGGCCTAACAGTTTGCCATCAAAGAAACATTTACTAGAGTCATATGCAGATACCTGACATGTATCTTTTTAAAAATATTTATTTATTTATTTTTAGAGGGGAATGAAAGGAGAGAAGGAGAGAAATATCAATGTATGGTTGCCTCTTGTGGGTCCCCTGCTGGGGACTGGTCTGCAACCAGGCATGTGCCCTGACTGGGAATCAAACTGCAAACCTTTGATTCACAGGCCCTCGCTCAATCCACTGAGCTACACCAGCCAGGGAAAGATACCTGACATATATCTTTAGTGGACTTGCAATATGTCTCTCAGTCACATTTCATTACTAGGGTGTGAATTGCAACCCTCTGCTCTATAAATGATATAATTAAAATCACTTACAAATAATATTACCACTAATGTGGCATCATGCCAAAATTTGAGGGCCGTACAAAAATTTTAAGATGAGCCATGGCTGGAGTGGCTCAGTGGATTGAATGCCACCCTGGAAACCCAGGGGTCACCAGTTTGATCCCAGTCAGGGCATATGCCTGGGTTGTGGGGCAGGTCCCCAGTTAGGGGCATGCAGGAAGCAGCCACACATTGATGTTTCTCTCCCTCTTTTTCCCTCCCTTCCCCTCTCTTTAAAAATAAATAAATAAAATAAAAAAATTTTAAGGTAAGATTTCTGTTCTCAAGAAGTTTATAGTTAGGTGGAAAATTAGACACTTACATATGAAACATTGAAGTGATATATGATGTATGATTAAATGTCAAATTGTATAGTATAAATCAATGTGGTGTAATAGTAGCCAATGTGGCAATTAAGTAACTGAAATGTGGCTAGTCAGAATTGAGGTGTGTTATAATGCAAAATACACATTAGATTTTAAAAACTTAGTATTAAAAAAATGTAAAACATCTCATTAAGAATTTTTAGATCCAAGATGAAGGAGAAGTAAATAGAAGCTATACTAAACTATTCCCAGGACCAATCTGGATTTACAACTAAATTGAAGAGAAATCAATCTGAATAACAAACTGAACAGAAGCTGGAGAGAAAACTTATAACCAAGGACAGACAGAAGCAACCACTTTGCCACAATGAGACTGCTAGGGAAAGTGGAGGAGGTGCAAGAGGGCTGGCTGGGTGCCAAATGGGCATTGGCTGAAGTTTCAGAGGGATATTTTAGCAGCCGGCAGATTCTCCCTGAGAAGTGTGGGGTCCAAACCCTAAATTGGGCTCCCCAGCATATAGCACCAGAACCAGAAAGGAGCCCAGATGACATCCAGCTATGAAAAGCATCAGGATTTTTGTCTGTCAGGTAGAGATGGCTGGAGAGGCAGAGAGCTTCTTAAATGGCCAACCCACAAAATTTCACTTGCAGCCATTTACCCTGTGCTCTGGTGAAGGAGGCCAGAGTGTACTGGTGACACTTGAGGACATTCCCTGGATTGGTGGCTCGGGGGAGAGAACTGCAGGAATAGCTGCCAGTATCTCTGTGCTCTGTCATTTTTCATACTGTAGAAGCCATCTTTCTCAGGCAGGGCAGTCCTCTCCAAATGGCAGCAGCGTGAGGGGAAGCAACTGCCTCACCCACAGGAATTACTCTGCTGCACCTTGTGATGCCTAACCCAAGCTGCTGATTATACCTTGAGGCTCTATCATTGATTAGTTTTACAACTAAAGTGGCAAATAGAAAGAAGTAGCTAAAATGGGAAGACAAAGAAACAGATCTCAAATAAAAGAACAAGAGAATTCTCTAGAAGAAAATGAGATGACAGGAAGGCAAGCAATTTATTAGGTAGAGAGTTTAGAGTAATGATTTTAAAGATGCTCAACAGCATGGAAAAAAGACATAGAATTAATAAAAAAAGAACCAGTCAGAAGTGAAGAATGCAGTATCTGAAATAAATAATACACTGGAAGGAATAAATAGCAGGTTAAATGAAGCAGAGGATTGAATCAGTGATTTTGAATACAAGATAGAAAATATCCACAAAGAGCAGCAAAAAGAGAAAAAATAATTTTAAAAAATGAGGAGAGCTTAGCAACAATTTGGACAACATGAAGCATAACAACATCCACATCATGGGAATACCAGATGGCACAGAGAGCAAGTAAGGGATTAAAAACCTAATGGAAGAAATAACTGAAAACTTCCCTAATCTGGTATAGGAAAAAGACATTTGATCCATTCATTTATTGATGGGCACTCAGATTGTATTGGATGTAACCTAAGTGCCCAACAGTAAATGAGTGGATTAAAAAAAACAGGTACATTTACACAATGAAATACTATGCAGCAGAAAGAAAGAAGGAGCTCCTACCCTTCATGACAGCATGGATGTATCTGGAGAGCATTATGCTAAGTGAAATAAGCCAGGCAGTAAAAGACAAATACCACATGATCTCACCTATAATTAGAACCTAATCAATAAAACAAACTATCAAAATGTAACCAGAGATATTGAGATAAAGAACAAACTGACCGTAATGAGAGGGGATGGAGGGAGAGAAAATGGGGGAAAATAGGGGAAGGGTTGTCAAGGAACATGTTTAAAGGACACATGAACAAAGCCTAAGGGGGTAAGATCAGGGGTGGGAGGTGGAGATGGCTGTGGTGGTGGGGGCAGTGTTGGGGGAGAATGGAGACAACAGAACTTGAACAACAGTTAAAAAATAAATTTATAGCTGGTCAACCCCCCCCACAAGTCTAGGAAGTGCAGAGTCCCCAACAACTTGGACCCAAAGAGGCCTCCACCAGGACACATCATAATTAAAATGACAAGGCTTAAACACAAGGAGAGAATCCTGAAAGTTGCAAGAGAAAAGCAGTTAATTACATACAAGGGAGCACCAATTAGACTGTCATCTGATTTATCAACAGAAACATTTCATGGGACAAGGAAGTGGTATGAAACATGTAAGGTAATGAAAAGCAAGAACCTACAACCAAGGCTACTTTACCCAGCAAAACTATCATGTAAAACAGAGGCAGAAATAAGGAGCTTTCCAGATGAGAAAGAACTAAAGGAGTTTGTTAACACCAAAGCAGTACTTCAACAAATGCTAAAAGGCTTGCTTGAACAAAAAGAAGAAGAAGAATGAAAACAAAACACAACAACAACAGAGGAAAATAGTCTAACAATAAAATGGCACCAAACACATATCTATCAATAATCACCTTAAATGTAAATGGGTTAAATGCTCTAACCAAAAATCATAGGGTAGCTGAATGATTGATAACAAGACCCATCTACATGATGCCTCCAAAAGACCCATCTCAAATCAAAATATACACATAGACTAGAAGTAGAGAGATGGAAAAAAGATGTTTCATGCAAATGGAAAGGAAAAAATAAAGCTGGGGTAGCAGTAAATATGCCTGACAAAACAGACTTTAAAACCCAGACTATAGTCAAAGACAAAAAAAGGACACTATGCGATGATAAAGAGAACAATCCAACAAATGGATATAACCCTAGGATACATTTATGCACCTACCATAGAAGCTTCACCAAACTATGTGAAGCAAATCTTAATTGACATAAAGGAAGAGATTAATAGAAATACAGTGATAGTTGGGGATTTTAATACCCCATTGACTTCAATGGATAGATCTTCTAGACAGAAAATCAACAAGGAGAGAGTGGGATCCACTGTCAATCAAATAGATTTAATTGATATCTTCAGAGCACTTCACCCCAAGGCAGCAGAATATACATACTTTTCAAGTACACAAAGAATGTTTTCTAGGATAGACCACATGTTAGGACACAAAAGAAGTCTCAATAAATTTACAAAGATTGAAATCATATCAAGTATCTTCCCTGACCACAATGTTCTGAAACCAGAAATCATTCATAAGAACACTGAAAAGCACACAGACATGGAAGCTAAATAGCATGTTAGTAAAAATGAATGGGTCAACAGTAAGATCAAGGAAGAAATCAAAAGATATCTTCAAACAAATGAAAATAAAGATACAATAATCAAAATTCTGTGGGACACTGGGAAAGCAATCCTAATAGGGATATTCATAGTATTACAGATCTATCTCAAAAAAACAATGAAAAGCTAAAATGATCTAACTTTATGCTTAAAGAAACTTGAAAAAGAACATAAAGACCAAAGTGAGTAGAAGGAAGCAATTACTAAAGACCAGAAGAGAAATAAACAAAATATAGTTTAAAACAATGATACAAAAGGTCAGAGAAGACTCCTGACCAAGATGGAGGCATAGGTAGACACACTATCCCTCCCCACACAACCAAAAGAAGGACAACAACAATTTAAAATTAAAAAAAAGAAAGAAAAACAAACAAACAAAAAACCCAGAACTCACAGAAAATCAAACTGTATGGAAGTCCAACAATCAAGGAGTTAAAGAAAACACATTCATCCAGACTGGTAGGAGGGGCAGAGTCAGGCAGAGAACTCACCGCAAACTGTGGCTAGCAGACTGGGGAATGCAAGAAAGTGGCTGGCAGACCCAGCAAGGTAGTGGATTGCGGAACAGGGTCCACAAGGCTGCACCTAACGGAGAGCGCAGTCCCACATTCTCGCACAGATAAACCAGGTGAAACAAAAGGGGAGCAGAATGAACCACACAACCCAGGGTCCCAGCTCAGGGAAATAAAACCTCAAACCGCTGATTGAAAACACCTGTGGGGGTTGAGGTGTCAGCAGGAAAAACTCCCAGACTCACAGGAAAGTTTGTTGGAGAAACCCACAGAATCCTAGAATGTACACAAACCCACCCACACTGGAATCAGCACCAGAAGGACACACTTTGCTTGTGGAAAGAGGGGAAGTGACTGAAATCTGGCAGAAAGTGGAGCAAGCAGTATTGTTCACTCTTGGACCCCTTCATCACATACGTCACAACTCAGCAATGTGGGTTATCCCACCCTGGTGAAAATCTAAGGCTCCACCCCTCACTATGTAACAGGCACATCAAGACAAAAAATGGCCCAAATGAAAGAACAGATCAAAGCTCCAGAAAAAATACAACTCAGCGATGAAGGGATGGCCAACCTATCAGATGCACAGTTCAAAACATTGGTGCTCAGGATGCTTACAGAAGTGGTTGAATTTGGTCTCAAATTAGATGAAAAAATGAAGGCTGCACTAAGTGAAATAAAGGAAAATGTACAGGGAATCAATAGTGAAGGGAAGGGAACTGGGGCTCAAATCAACAGTGTGGACCAGAAGGAAGAAATAAACATCCAATCAGAAAAGAATGAAGAAATAAGAATCCAAAAAAATGAAGAGAGGCTTAGGAATCTCCAGGACATCTTTAAATGTTCTAACATCTGAATCATAGGGGTGCCAGAAGGAGAAGAAGAAGAGCAACAAATTGAAAACTTATTTGAACAAACAATGAAGAACTTCTCCAAGCCGACAAAGGAACTAGACTCCCAGGAAGTCCAGGAAGCTCAGAGAGTCCCAAAGAAGTTGGACCCAAGGAGGAACACACCAAGGCATATCATAATTACATTACCCAATATTAAATTTTTTTTGATTTTTTAAAATTTATTTAAGTATTGTTCAAGTACAGTTTTCTGTTTTTTACTCCCATCCCAGTCCACCCTCCCAGTGCTCCCCACCTCTCTCTCATTTCTTCCCCCCTTAGTTTTTGTCCATATGTTCTTTATACTAGTTCCTGTAAATCCTTCCCCTTTTCCCCCTGAAATTCCTTCCCCTCTCCCCTCTGGTCACTGTCCCCTTGTTCTCTATTACAGTGTCTTTGTTTTTATTTTGCTTGCTTGTTTGTTTTGTTGTTTAGCTTCCTGTTAAAGGTGAGATCATATGGTATACCCAAGATTAAAATTTAGGAGAGAATCCTAGAAGCAGCAAGAGATAAGGAGGCAGTTACCTACAAAGGAGTTCCCATCAGACTGTCAGCTGATTTCTCAAAAGAGACCTTACAGGCAAGAAGGGGCTGGAAAGAAATATTCTAAGTCTTGAAAGTCAAGGACCTACATCCAAGATTGCTCTATCCATCAAAGCTTTCATTTATAGTGGAAGGGCAGATGAAGTGCTTCTCAGATAAGATCAAGTTAAAGGAGTTCATCATCACCAAGCCCTTATATGAAATGTTAAAGGGATTTATCTAAGAAAGAGAAGATAAAAACATGTACAGTAAAATGACAGCAAACTCACAATTATTAACAACCACACCTAAAACAAAACAAACTAAGCAAACAACTAGAAGAGGAACAGAACCACAGAAATGGAGAACACATGGAGGGTTAACAACAGGGAAGTGAGAGGGGGAGAAAGGGGGAAAGGTACAAAGAATAAGTAGCATAGACAGTAGGTAGAAAATAGACAGGGGGAGGGTAAGAATAGTATGGGAAAAGTAGAAGCCAAAGATCTTATATGTATGACATATGGATGTACTAAAAGGGGGAGATGTGGGTGGGAGGGGGTGTGCAGGGTGGAGGGGAGTGAAGGGGAAAATGCAACAACTGTAATCAATAAAATATTGATTAATATTGATAAAGCATAATCAAAAATATATTTTAAAAAAGAAATATAACTCAGCTTAAAATAAATCAGAGCATATCCAAGATGGTGGCAAGTATCTGGCATCCCTGCTCCTTGGCTCACAGACAAGGATCAGATTTGAAGTTAGAACACAAAGCAGAGATAGTGAAAGCATCTGTGAGTGAGCTCACACGATGGTGAGAGCATGGAGAGTGCACAGGAGTATGCAGGAACTTGCCTGCTTGTAGGGCCCCCAGGGGCTAATGGCCTGGGCTTTCGGGGTGGGCTGCCACTACTGCCCAGGGTCATCATTACTGATAGGGTTCTTCATCAAGCACTACTTGCCAGACACTACATGCCACACAGCTCCACAGGACCCAATTTACAAAACTCAGCACAGCTGAGAAAATAGAGACAGGTGTAACAAGATGCTATCTTCTCTCCTGCAAAGCTGTTTTTAACATTCATTTCATAGCCTTCAGGTTTAGGCATAATATGGCACCAGGTTTCATAATATAGTTTATTTCAGATCTCATATATTGCTCTTCCATTCTTTTACTCCATACTACCTCCTTCCTCCTCCTTAGTATTTTTGTTTTAAATTCTGTTTTCCCTCTTGCTATGACTTGTTTCTATTTTGCACTTACTATTTCTCCCCATCCAGCCTCTCAAAACCATTTGCGATTGTCATTAGTCATCTCCCATTCTTCTCTTGTTCTTAAAGTACTCTAATTCTCTTTCTGCCTTTGCAAATCTTTGCTCACAGGAAGTGATTAAAGTGGTTGCTGTTACAGTTCTTCAATCTTATTTCTAGATAGTGACTATCTTTGTATTTCAAATCTCAAATTTCACTGTTCTCCTATTCCATTTTGTCTTCCTCCAGCCCTGTTCTTTCTTTTCTTTTATTTTAAACATTAATTTTCTTCTGTCTTAGCCAGGTTTTCCTCCTGCACTCTTAGTATTCCTTCTCCATCTGTCCTCTCAAAATAACTTCTCTTTGCTTTAGAAATCTCTTAAGCACTTTTGTCTTTCTTTTTAACCTCTTATTCCCATCCTACCTATGTAAATCTTAGTTCCTTGGTTGTTGATATTTTGATGGCAGATATGTTTCTGCAATTAGGTCCATATTATTTCATATATTGAGAAATAGATATAGATATTTGCTGTGGTTGTGATTGCCTGTTTTTTCTCTCATTAGATATATGCATTTTTTTTCTTTAAATTTCAGGGTTAACTTAATACTATACGCTTCCACTCTCTTAATCTATTCCACCTTCCCTCCTTCTTTTTTTAGTTACAAAGAAATTTTATTTCCTGCTTTGCCTTGTCTCTATTCCCTACTCTTATTATTGCCTCTCCCTCTACCCCCACAAAATATCTTATCCCTCAGTTAGTCAACTCATATTCATTTTTCCTTTCTTATAATAGTCCTTAATCTCTTTATGACTTTATTAATATTGGGTCATTTGCTGTTGGTAGTGTAATTGTGGGTGGGGGTTAGTTTTGCAGGTGTGGGTCTGTTTCCTGGGATGTTTGGTTTTTGTTCTGGTAGCACCTGTATAATAGTATACAAGATGTGGAAAGTGGAGTGACTCTCAATCCATCAGCTGGAGGGAAGAATCCATCAAAGAATGACCTAAAAACAACCAAAACACATATACAACCAGAGAACCCAAATAAAAGGCATAAAGGACAGCACAAGAGCATCAAGTTCACATGCCCAAGGAACTTTACAGGTCTCCTACCACAGAAGATCATACCACGAAAACAGGGAATCAAAGAAGATCAATGTAACATGCAGGCACAAGCAAGAAGAATCACCAAAAGTGAGGAGAAAAAGAAACAACTTCCAATCAAAAGAAAAGGAGGAATCCCCAAAAAGACTGCTAAATGAAGTTGAGGCAACTAAACTGTCATACACGAAGTTCAAAATAATGGTTATAAGGATACTCAAGGAGCTCAGTGATAACTTCAAAGAACTCCAGGGAAGCTTCAAACTATACCACCGTGAAAAGAGATATAGAAACTATCAAAACAAACTGGAAGGAAATGAAAACTATAATATCTGAAACAAAGAACACAGTGGAAGGAATTAAAGGCAGATCAAAGCAGCAAGCTGGAGGATGAGGTACAAAAAATATCAGACAGAACAACAAAATAAAAAAGACTTAAAAAGAATGAACAGGGATTTAGGGAGGTACAAGACAACATGAAAAGTAATAATATCTACATAATAGACATACCAGAAGGAAAAGAACAGGAGCAAAGGATAGAACACCTGCCTGAAAAAGTAATGAGAGAAAACTGCTCTAATTTGATGGTGTCTAGTTTCACTATTCCTATTCAATATGATGTTGGAAGTTCTAGCCACAGTGACCAGAGAAGAAGAAGTAATAAAAGACATCCAAATTGAAAAGGAGGAAGTGAAACTGTCATTGTTTGCAGATGGCATGGTAGTATACATAGAAAGCCCTATAATATCCACCAAAAAATTATTCCACCTAAGTGTGTTTGGCAATATAGCAGCATACAATGTCAATATTCAGAAATTGAAGGCATTTCTGTAGACTATCAATGAATTATGAGAAACAGAAATTAGGGGAAAAAACACTTTCTGTAGCAACAGGAGAAATAAAGTCCCTAAGGAATAAACTTAACTAAGAACATAAAAGACCTGTAGTAAGAACACTAAAGAACATTGAAGAAATTAAGGAAGACACAAATGAATGGAAGCATATACCATGTTCACGGATTGGGAAAATTAACATCATTAAAATGTCCAAAATGGGACATCCAGCCAAGATGGAGGCATAGGTAGATACACTGTGCCTTATCACACAACCAAAAGAAGGACAACAACAAATTTAAAAAAAACAACCAGAACTGACAGAAAATCAAACTGTATGGAAATCTGGCAACCAAGTTGTTAAGGAAGAAATATTCATGCAGACTGGTAGGAGGGCCAGAGATGGTTAGCCAGGCAGAGAAGACTCACAGCAAGGCAGTGGCTGGAGTACCAGGGCAGGGAAGGTGGCACCTGGTGGACTGGGTAAGGTGGCAGGTGGCAGAGAGGGCAGTCCCACATTTGAGTAAACCAGGAGGAACAACTGGGGAGGGAGACGGATCACACAACCCAGAATTCCAGTGTGGGGAAATAAAGCCTCAAAACCTCTGACTGAAAAAACCTGTGGGGATTGAGGTGATGGGAGAAACTCCCAGCCTCACAGGAGAGTTTGTTAGAGAGACTCACAGAATCCTAGAAAATGCACAAATCCACCCACCCAGGAATCAGCACCAGAAGAGCCCAATTTGCTTGTGGGTAGCAGAGGAAGTGACTGAAACCTGGCAGAGAGCTGAACAAGCAACAGAGTTCCCTCTTGGACTGCTTCCCCACATACAGCACCATAACGCGGTGACTTGGGTTGCCCCACCTTGACAAATACCTAATGCCCTGCCCCTAATTAATTATGCAATAGGCACACCAAGACAAAAAAATGGCCCAAATGAAAGAACAAATTAAAGGTCAAGAAAAAACACAATAAAGAGATGAAGAGATAGTCAACCTATCAGATGCAGATTTTGAAACATTGGTAATCAGGATGCTTACAGAATTTGTTGAGTATGGTTGCAAAATAGAGGAAAAAAGTGAAGGCTATGGTAAGTGAAATAAAGGAAAATGTACAGGGAACCAACAATGAAGGGAAGGAAACCAGGACTCAAATAAATGGTTTGGACCAGAAGGAAGAAATAAACAATCAGAATGGAATGAAGAAACAAGAATTTTAAAAAAAGAGAGAGAGAGAGAAGAGCCTTAGAAACCCCCCAGGACAATTTTAAACATTCCACCATCCAAATAATAGGGTTGCCAGAAGAAGAGGGAGAGGAAGAAATTGAAAAAATATTTGAAAACCTAATTAAGGAGAACTTCCCCAATCTGGCAAAGGAAATAGACTTCCAGGAAGCCCAGGAAGCTCAGAGAGTCCCAAAGAAGTTGAACTCAAGGTAACACACCCCAAGGCGCATCATAATTACATTACCCAAGATTAAAGAGAAGAGAACCTTAAGGCAGCGAGAGAAAAGGAGACAGTTACCTACGAAGGAGTGCTCATAAGACTGTTGGCTGATTTCTCAAAAGAAACCTTGAAGACAAGAAGGGCCTGGAAAGAAGTATTCACAGTCATGAAAGGCAAGGCCTATATCCAAGACTACTCTATCCAGCAAAGCTTTCATTTAGAATGGAAGGACAGATAAAGTGCTTCCCAGATAAGGTAAAGTTAAAGGAGTTCATCATCACCAAGCCCTTATTATATGAAATGTTAATGGGACTTATCTAAGAAATAGAAGAAGATAAAAAATGCAAACAGTAATATGACAACAAACTTACAACTATCATCAACTGAAGCCAAAAAAAAAACCCCAAAACAAAAACAAACTAAGCAAACAACTAGAACAGGAACAGAACCACAGAAATGGAGATCACATGGAGGGTTATCAGTAGGGAAGGGGAGGAAGAAAATGGGGGAAAAGGTACATGGAATAAGAATCATAAATGGTAGATAAAAATAGACCGGGGGAAGTTAAGAATAGTATAGAAAATGCAGAAGTCAAAGAACTGACATGTACAACTCATGGACATGGAGTGAGGGAGGGGGGAATGTGAGTAGGAAGGGGCATGCAGGGTGGAGAGGAATAAAGGGGTGAAAATGAGACAATTGTAATAGCATAATCAATAAAATATATTAAAAATAAAATAGAAAATAATGAAAACAAAGATAAAATAAAATGTTCATAATATATAAGGCAATATATAGATTCAATGCAATCCATATTGAAATACCAATGCTGTGTTTGTTTCACAGATACAGAACAAATATTTCAACAATTTATGTGGAATCATAAATGATGCCAAATGTCCTCAGCAATTTTAGAAAGAACAAAGTAGGAGGAATCACAATATCTGATATTGTTGAAGGGTGAGAAAGTGAAGAAGAGTGCATAATAAAAGCTTGCTTTAGACTTAGGCGGGAAACCCCACCCAGCTAGGCAGCAGAAGATTTGAAAATTTTACCCCAGGGCATGACTTGACCATGAGCCCCAGAACCAATCACCAACCAGAGCACGAGCTGATCACGAGCTCTGCGGGCCAATCCTTAGTAAGACCACGAGCCCTGGTATAGCCCTGAGCCAATTGCTAACCGCCACCTCTCGCTTCTGCAAAACTGCTTGCTTGCTCCACTCCTATAAAAACCCTAGCTTGTAAGCGTTAGGTGCGACTCTCATTTGCAGCCATTTTGGCACCCGTGTTTCCGGAGACACACTGAGAGTTCGCCCCTGCACAGGTAAAACCTTGAAACTTTGGCCAATAAACCATCTTTGACTACCCGACAGTCTCCGACCCTTCTTGCTCGCAAGGACTGGATGTAACAATATCAAATGATATTACAAGGCTTCTGGAATCAAAATAGTCTGGTATTGTCATAAGAACAGACACATATATCAATTGAATAGAATAGAAAGCCCAGAGATAAATTCATGTCTTATGGTCAATTAATATTTGACAAAGGGGGCAGGAAATAAAATGGAGTACAAATAGCCTCTTCAATAGTGTTGGGAGATTAGGACAGGTACATGCAAAAAAGTAAAACTAGACCACCGACTTACACTATATACAAAAATAAACTCAAGATGGATAAAAGACTTATAAGTCATGACACCATAAAATTCCTAGAGGAGAGCATAGACAAGAAAATTGCAGATATCCCACATACTGATATTGTCACTGATATGTCCCCAAGGCAAAGTATATAAAGGAAAGAATAAACAAAGGGAACTTCTTCAAAATAAAAAGTTTCTGAGCCCTGGCTGGTGTAGTTCAGTAGATTGAGCACAGCCCTGCGAACCAGACAATCGAGGTTCGATTCCCAGTCAGGGCACATTCCTGGGTTGCAGGCCAGTTCCCTGCAGGCCAATTCCCAGCAGGGGACGCACGAAAGGCAACCATACATTGATGTTTCTGTCCCTCTCTCCTTCCCTTTCCCTCTAAAGATAAATAAATAAAATCTTTAAAAAAAAGTTTCTGCATGGCTAAAGAAAACATCCTCAAGATGAAAAGGGACCAACTGTATGGGAAACATATTTGCCAAAGATACCTCATACTAAGGTTTGATCTCCAAAATATATAAAGAACTAGCATGACTCCACACCAGGAAGACAAACAATCCAATTTAAAAATGGGGAAAGGCTCTTTGTTCTAAATAAGGCAGCAGAGTACATTGGTTGTGGTGTCTGTGTGGCTTCTTCAGCAGATACAGAGATTCAGATCTTTGTGAAAACCCTAACTGACTAGACCATCACTCTTGAGGTTGAGCCCAGTGACACCATTAAGAATTTCAAAGCTAATATCCAAGACCTGGAGAGCATCCCTCCTGTCCAACAGTGACTGATTCTTGCACTCAAACAGCTACGGGATGGCCACACTCTTTTAGACTACAACATTCAGAAAGAGTCCACCTGGAACTAGATGCTTCGTCTACATAGCGGCATCATCAAGCCCTCCCTCTACCAGCTCACCCAAAAGTACAACTGTGACAAGATGATCTGCTACAAGTGTTATGACCACCTGCACCCCTGGACTGTCAACTGCAACAAAAAGTGTGGCCATATTCACAACCTGAGCCCCAAGAAAGTTAAATAAGGTCCTTCTGTCACCTCCTCTAGCCTATAGGGCAGTCTTCTGACTAATACCTGTGACCCTGGGGCCTTGATAAAGTTTCCCTTTCATTGATTGGAGCAGTAAAACAAATGGGCAAAGGACCAGAACTAACACTTTTCCATGAAGGACATACTGAGGGCCCATAGACATATCAAAGATTGCTCAAAATCACTAGCCATCAGAGATGCAAATTAGAACCACAATGAGATACCACTTCACACTGTCAGAATGGCCATCATTAATAAATCAGCAAACAAGTGCTGGCAATTTTGTGAAGAAAAGGGAACCCTGGTACACTGTTGGTGGGATTGTAGACAGTTGCAACCACTCTGCAAATCATTATGGAATTTATTCAAAAATCTAAAAATGGAGCTGCCTTTTGACGCAGCGGTGGAACTGCTGGGATTATACCCTAAGAATCCTGAAACACCAATTCAAATGAACCTATGCACCCTAATGTTTATAGCAGCATTTTTGACAACAGCCAAGTGTCAGACACAGCCTAAGTGCCCATCAGTAAATGAGTAGATAAACAATCTATGGTACATTTACACAATGGTATACTATACAGAAAAAAAAAGAAAGCAGGAGCTCCTGCCCTTTGTGACAGCATGGATGGAACTGGAAGTTGTTATGCTAAGTGAAATAAACCAGGGGGTGAAAGACAAATACCATATGATCTCACCTATGTGTAGAATATACTCAAGAAATTAACAAAATAGAGCCAGAGACATAGAAATAAAGAACAAACTGATAGTGACCAGAGGAGAGTTTGGAGAAGGATAATGGGGGAAGAAAGGGGAAGTGTCAAGTCAAGGAACACGTATAAAGGACCCATAGACATGGGCAATGGGTTGCTGATTGACTGTGGGAGCAGTTTATTGGGTGGGGCAGGGGATACAAGAGGGAAAAATTGGAACAACCATAATTGTACAACAATTAAAAAAGAAAAAGAAAAAAAATTCCATGCTCAAGACAAGATAGTATAATAGTTAACAAGTATAGCCTCTTTGGGAGAGATTTTCTAGTTAAATCCATTTTTTCATCTACCTTCCGTATAACCCCAGACTAATTACTTAATCTGTCTGCGCCTTAATTTCCTCATTTATAACATAGTAATGATAATAATAGTAGTACAGAACCTACCTCATAATTTTGTTATGGGAATTAAATTAATTAATAAAAATTAAATACTTAAAACAGTAAAAAAAATCAATGTACCCAAGAGTTGGTTCTTTGAAGAGATAAGGAAGATTGACAAGATTTTAACCAGATTTATCAAAAAAGAGAGAAAACCTAAATAAACAAAATTACAAATAAAAGTGAATAAATAACAATGGACACCAAATAATACAAATGATTGAAAGAAGATATTAAGAACAATTATATGGCAACAAACTGGACAACCTGGATAAAATGGACAAATTCCTAGAAACATACAATCTTCCACAAATAAATGGAGAAGAATCAGAGAATCTGAATAGAGATATTATACACCTAGAGAAATTGAAGAAGTAGTCAAAAACTCCCTACAAACAAAAGCTCTGACCAGATGAATTCACAGGTGAATTTTTTAATATTTTATTTATTTATTTTTCAATAGAGGGGAAGGGAAGGCGAAAGAGTGGGAGAGAAATATCAATGTATGGTTGCCTCTCATGCATCCCCTGCTGGGAACTGGCCTGCAACACAGGCATGTACCCTGACTGGGAATCGGACAGCGATCCTGTGGTTCACAGGCCCACGCTCAATCCACTGAGCCATGCCAGCCAGGGCTTAACAATGACAGTTTTGCTTCCTCCTTTCCTATTTGGATGCCTTTTATTTCCTTTTCTTGCCTGATCGCTGTGGCTAAAACTTCCAATACTATATTGAATAGAAGTGGTGAAAGTGGACAACCTTGTCTTGTTCCTGATCTTAGTGGAAAAGCTTTTAGTTTTTTCCCATTGAGTATGATATTGGCTGTAGGTGTCTCATATATGGTCTTTATTATTTTGAGAAATGCTCCCTGTATTCCCATTTTGCTGAGTGTTTTTATGATAAATGGGTGTTGTAACTTATTGAAAGATTTTTCCGCATCTATTGATATGATCATGTGATTTTTGTCTTTGCTTTTGTTTATGTGATGTATTACATTACTGATTTGTGAATATTAAACCATCCTTGCATCCCTGGGATGAATCCCACTTGGTCATGGTGTATGATCTTTTTGATATATTGTTGGATGTGATTTGCCAATATTTTGTTGAGGATTTTAGCATCTATGTTCATCAGCGATATTGGCCTGAAGTTTTCTTTCTTTGTTGTGTTTCTATCTGGTTTTGGAATTAAGATGATGCTGGCTTCATAAAAAGAATTTAGGAGTTTTCCATCCTTCTGGATTTTTTGGAATAGTCTGTGGAGAATAGGGGTTAGTTCTTCCTTAAATGCTTTGTAGAATTCTCCTGTGAAATCATCTGGTCCAGGGCTTTTGTGTGATGGGAGTTTTTTGATTACTGCTTCAAATTCTTTTGCTGTTATTGGTGTGTTTAGATTTTCTGCTTCTTTTTCATTGAGTTTTGGAAGATTGTATTTTTCTAGAAATGTGTCCATTTCCCCTAGGTTTTCAAATTTCTTGGCATACAGTTCTTCATAGTAATTTCTTACAATCCCTTCTATTTCTGTGGTATCCGTTGTAATCTCTCCTCTTTCGTTTCTGATTGTGTTTATTTGTGTCTTCTCTCTACTTTTCTTGATGAGCCTACTTAAAGTCTTGTCTATTTTGTTTATCTTGTCAAAGAACCAACTCCTGGATTCACTGATTCTTAGAATTGTGCTTTCAATCTCTATGTCATTTAATTCTGCTCTAATCTTGGCTATTTCCTTCCTTCTGCTTGCTCTGGGATGTCTTTGTTGTTATTCCTCCAGTTCTTGCAGGCGTAGGTTTAGGTTGTTTGTTTGAAATGTTTCTATCTTCTTTAGGTAGGCCTGTATTGCTATAAACTTCCCTCTCAGGACTGCCTTCGCTGTGTCCCATAAGTTTTGGGTTGTTGTGAGATCATTTTCATTTGTTTCCAGAAACATTTTGATTTCTTCCCTAATCTCATTCTTGACCCATTTGTTGTTTAATAGCATACCATTCAGTCTCCATGATTTTGGGTGCTTTGGGTTTTTTTTTCCTTTGGGGTTGGCTTCCAATTTCAGTCCCTTGTGGTCAGAGAACATGCTTGGTATGATTTCAATTTTCTTGAATTTTTTTGAGGCTCGTTTTGTGTCCTGTCATGTGGTCTATCTTTGAAAATGTTCCATGTGCATTTGAAAAGAATGTGTATTTAGCTTCTTTGGGATGAAGGGTTCTATATATATCAGCTAAGTCCATTTCATCTAGGGTGTTGTTTAATACCACAATATATTTGTTGATATTTTGTTTGGAAGATCTGTCCATTTTTGATAGTGGGGTGTTAAAATCCCCTACTATAAGTGTGTTGCTGTCAATATCTTTCTTGAAGTCCTCTAAGATTTTCTTAATATATTTGGGTGCCCCTATTTTTGGTGCATATATGTTTATGATGTTAATGTTTTCTTGGTGGATTCTTCCCTTGAGTATAATGAAGTGACCTTCTGGGTCTCTCTTTATGGCCCTTTTTTTGAAGTCTATTTTGTCCGATATGAGAATTGCTACCCCAGCTTTTTTTTTCTTGTCCGTTTGCTTGGAAAACTTGTTTCCAGCCTTTCCCTTTTAGTCTGTGATGGTCTTTTGTCCTGAGGTGGGTCTCTTGTAGGCAGCATATGTGTGGCTCATGCTTTCTTATCCATTGAGCTATTCTGTGTCTTTTGATTGGAGCATTTAATCCATTTACATTTAAGGTTATTATTGATAGGTACTTATTGATTGCCATTTTTGTACCTGTGTTCCTCTCTGTCTCCCTCTTTTCCTTCCTTCCCTTAAAGCAGTCCTTTTAGTATTTCTTGTAGAGCTGGTTTGGTGGAGATGTATTCTTTTAGACTTCTTTTGTCTTGGAATCTCTTTATTTAGCCTTCTATCTTGATTGAGAGCCTTGGTGGGTAAAGTAGCCTTGGTTGTAGGCCTGTGGTTCTCATTATTTGAAATATTTTTTGGCATTCTCTTCTTGCTTGGAGTGTTTCCATTGAGAAGTCAGTAGCTAACCTTATTGGGGCTCCCTTGTATGTTACTTCTTTTTTTCCCCTTGTTGCCTTTAAGATTCTCTCTTTATCTTGGAATTTTGCCATTGTGATGATGATGTGTCTTGAAGTGGGCCTCCTTGGGTTGCTCTTGATTGGAACTCTCTGTGATTCCTGGATTTGTGTGGCTTTTTCTCTCATCAAATTAGGGAAATTTTCTCTCATTACTCTTTCAAGTACGTTTTCTATCCTTTGTTCTTCTTCTCCTTCTGGTATTCCTATTATTCGGATATTATTATGTTTCATATTGTGTTGCATTTCTCTTAACCCCTCTTCATTCTTCCTGAGCCTCTTTTCATTTTCTTGCTCTTTTTGTGAGATGCTTTCTACTTTCTCCTCCAATTCGATAATCCTATTCTCCACCTCATCTATCCTACTTTTGAAACTATCTACTGTGTTCTTCAATTCAGAAATTGTATTCTTCATTTCCTCTTGGCCCTTGCTGATATTTTCTATTTCCTTTTTCATGGAGAGAGATCATTGTAGTTCCCCTGTAGTTTCTGATAGCTCGTTGTGCACTCTTTGAACTTCGTAGTAACCAGTGCTTTGAATTCACTATCTGATAGTTGATTAGCCTCTATTTCATCTAACATTCTTTCCGTAGTTTCTGCTTTTTCTTTCATTTGGGGATTGTTTGTTTGTCTTCCCATTGTTTGAGACTCTTCTTGTTAGTCTCAGCTTCTAAAATTGATCTGTTCTGACACCCTGGGTTTATGGTGTGAGCTTCTGTGGTATGATACCTGTGAAGTTCAGTGGTGCAGACTCCTTCAAGTATCTTGATATTCTCCATCTTCACCTACTCTCACGCTGGTCCTCGTGCCGGTCCCTGTGCTGGTTGCCTACCACTGCTGAGTGTTCCGGCTCCAGTAGCCAACTCCTCCAGCACCCAGGCCCGTTGCTACGGCAGTGGCACAGGGGCTGAGAGTGTCCCAGCTCCTGTAGCTGACTCCTCTGGAGCCCAGGTCCCTCACAGGGACTTGGGGTGTACGGCTTCTATAGCTGACTCCCCGGCAGTCAGGCCCATCTCTATGGTGGTGGCACAGGGGTCTCCAGTGTCCCAGCTCCTGTGGCTGACTCCCTGGTGTCCAGTCTCTTTGCTATGGCAGTGGCACAGGGGCTGAGAATGTCCTGGCTCCAGTAGCTGGCTCCTCGGTGCCCAGGCCCGTCTCTATGGTGGTGGCACAGGGGCCTGCAGTGTCCCAGCTCCCATACCTGACTCCCCGGTTCTCAGGCCTGTTGCTATGGCAGTGGCACAGGTGCCATGTGTGTCCCAGCTCCCGTAGCTGACTCTGCCGCTGTCTGGTGTTTCAGCGTCGGTCACAATCTCTGGTCTTTTAAATTCATAAATGGTGGGTAACCAATGGTTTATTATGCTGTTTCTCTATAGATCTTCCAGGATTTTCACCCACGAGTACAGGAGCTAGAATCCGCTCCGTCCTAGTGCGTCGTCATCTTCCCAGCACCTACAGCAAAGCTTTCATTTAGAATGAAAGTCAAATAAAGTGCTTCCCAGCTAAAGCACAGTTAAAGGAGTTCATCATCACCAAGCCCTTATTATATGAAATGTTAAAAGGGCTCATCTAGGAAATAGAAGATCAAATCTATGAACAGTAAAGTGACAACAAACTCACAGCTATCAACAACTGAACCTCAAAAACTAAAATTAAGCAAACAACTAGAACAGTAATAGAGTCACAGAAATGAAGATCACAAGGATTATCAGTTGGGAGGGGAAGGGGTAGAATGGGGGAAAAAGATATAGGGAATAAGAAGCATAATTTATAGGCACAAAATAGACAGGAATAGGTTACAATAGTGTAGGAAACGGAGAAGCCAAAGTACTTATATATACAACCTATGGACATGTACTAAGTGTAAGGGGAATGCTGGATGTGGTAGGGTGCAGGGAGGAGGGGGACAAAAAATTGGGACAACTGTAGTAGCATAATCAATAAAATACACTTTAGGAACATGTATAAAGGACACATGGTAAAAGCCAAAAGGGGGTAGGATCGAGGGTGGGAGGTGGAAATAGATGGGGTGGGACAGAGTTGTGGGGTGAAAATGGAGACAAATATGCTTGAATAAAAAATTCTATTAGGAATAGTAAATAAAATATACTTTAAAAATATAAAAAATTAAATGTGGAAAAAAATTAAAAATTAAAAAAAGACTACACTAGAAATTAAAAGTAGCTTATAGAACCAATAGGTATAATATCATCCCATCTGGGGAAAATAATATCTATATTATGCATTGGGGAAAAGAGGTTGGAAAGAGCCACTAAAAAGGGTAAGAGTGGTTATTTATCATTTCTAAGGTTAATGGTGATTTTTAGTTTGCTTATTTTTTAATTTTTATTGACACTGTTACAGATATGTCCCTCACCCCTTTGCTCACTTCCTCCAAACCCCTAACCTGCTTCCCTCTGGCTATTACCACACTGTTGTCTGTGTCTATGGGTCATGCATATATGCTCTTTGGCTAATCCCTTCACCTTTCATCTGGCCACCACCTCCAGTTTTGCTTTATTTATTTTTTCTTTTTTAGATTTTATTTATTTATTTTTTGACATAAGGGAGGGAGAAAGAGAGGGAGAGAAACATCAGTGTGTGGTTGCCTCTTGCAAGCCACCTACCGGGGACCTGGACCCCAACCCAAGCATGTGCCCTAACTAGAAATTGAACCTGTGACCCTTTGGTTGTCAGGCTGGCACTCAATCCACTGAGCCACACCAGCTAGGGCAATTTGTTTATTTTTTAAACCATGTAAAAAAAATTATTTTTGTTCAGTTACACTTCTGCAATTTTCCCCATTGCCCTCCCCTACCACCCCCATCCCACCCCAACAGTCAATCACCCCATTGTCCTTGCCTATGTGTCCTCTGTTCATGTTCCTTGACTTACCTCTTCTCCTCTTTTCCCCTGTTATTCACCTTCCCTCTCCCCTCTGATCATTGTCAGTTTGATCTTTAGTTCCAAGTGTATGGTACTATTGTGCTCATTTGCTTTGTTGATTAGGTTTCACTTATAGGTGAGATGAAAATGTTATTTGTTTTGCTTTATTTTTAAAGAGATTTTCTGTATTGTTAAAAGTTCTTACATGGAGCATGTGAGCATGTTTTTTTTTTCTAATTAGAAAAAATATCAACAATGAACTTTACTTAGGATAACATATACAATAGTATCTTTTGCCTGGGCTAGTGCAATGCCTCCTAACTGGTCTCCCCATTTCCATTCTTGCCTCCTAAAACAGTCTTTTCCCTAAAGCACTTAGCATAAAATCAAAATTCCCAACCATAGCCTGCAATGTTCTACATGGCATTGCTCGAGACTACATTTCCAGAATTACATCCAATCACACTCCCCAGGTTTGCTCAACTCCAACCACACAGCTTTAATTTCCTTAAACTGTGCAAGTTTTTCTAGCCTGGTTCTTCATATTTGCTACCCATTGCATCTAGAAACCCTGCTGTTTTCCTTACCCAAACACTCTCATTGCCTAAGTTCCAGGTATTCTTTAAGTTCTAGCTTAAGTGTTAAATTCTTAGGGAAGCTCTTTTGGCCCTCCTCAGACTAGGTTTGCTTTCTCTGATAGATATACTCAGAGCACTTACTTTTTTCCTTCATAGCAGTAAAAATAAGCTTGAAAATATACATTTATGTGTTTACTTGGTTATTGTTTTTCTCCCTTGCTTAGCTGTTTGCTCTGTGAAGACAGGGACCATATCCAGTTTTCTAATTGCTGTATTACTAGCTCTTAATTCAGTGCTGGATAAATATTTGATTAAAGAATGCATAAATGAGTGAATGAATAAAGGACTGAATCTTCACGAATTTTACTGAAAATTATGGAACCAAAAATTGAGGTAGAAAAGATTGTTAAAGACAAGGCTATAATGATATGCCACAACTTCCATTTTAACTTCCAGTTCTGGTAATGGCTAAGATTCATTGAAAAATGCTGAAAAAATTAATTTCCTTTCGTATTCTCTCTTCCTATATTTGCAGTAGTGGACTATTTCTCTTTAAAGGGAAAATAAGTCCTGTGAATTAGCTTAAAAACAAAATAACAATAAAGTTGTTACTTCTGATGTTAAGGACACAAGGACAGTGAAATAGAATGATGTGTAGATGGGTATAAATTAGTGTATCACATTTCATGGTCTTGAAGCTCTTTTTCATTATACAATTTATACAGTAACACATAACCATAGCCCAATACGAGTTGGCCTCAATATGTTCTACCTTCTCTTACAGGGACAACTTGTACACATTCAGTCAGCTTGAGTAATGACCGTCTCTGTAATTAGGCCCAGTACATAGGAAAAAGAGATACATTTTCTGATTTACTCTCTGTTGCTACTCTAGAGAAGAAAAATATTGGTTACAGTTTAGGATTGCTCCAGAGTTTATACATTATGGTATAATCTTAAATTCTTAAAATACAGCCTTGTAAAAATATGCTAAGAAAACAATGTACAATGCTCTTTTGATCCTGCAACATCATGCAACATTCAGATCTAGCTTTCTTTCAGTTAAACCCACCTTCAACCTTTAACCTCCACAGAAGAAAGTCATGATGGTAACTTCAATGCCAAATTCTCTACAAGAGCTTAGTGCTTTAACACAACCACTTCTTCCAAAATCTCAGTCTTTTCTTTAAATTTGATCTAGTCACAAACTAGATGCTTGATAGTTATCTACATAAGTCTAGAAAATATCTGCTACAGGCCTAGCTGGTATGGCTCAGTGGGTTGATTGCCAGCTTGCAAACTGAAAGGTTGCCAGTTCGATTCCCAGTCAGGGCACATACCTGGATTGCAGGCCAGGTCCCTAGTAAGAGGAATGTGAGAGGCAACCACATATGGATGTTTCTCTCCCTCTCTTTCCCTCCCTTCCCATCTCAAAAAATAAATAAATAAAATATTTAAAAAAACAATATATGCTTGAGTATTTAGTCCCTTAATAATTCATGTAGAAGCTATACATATCTTTCAGTCACTCATCTCTTCTGAATTTTCTCCCATGTAACACCACAGTTCTACAGTGATGTGTGAGGCAAGGTCACACAAGCTTTAAAATATAATTTATCCATAAATAATTCTGAAATAAACTTACACAAATCAGTAGAGAAGAGGTAGGGGACATAGGCATAATTTGTAAAATAGGTATGCCCAATTTAAGAATAAAGACAAGAAATGAGAGAACACAATTTGTAAATGCATCACACTTTTCTTTATATTCCTTTTAAAAGTCAAGGATTTCAATTACTAAATATAAACACGGTATGCTGAAAGGCATTGTTAATAATCATTAGTGCGTAAATGAAAAATTTTTTATATAAATTTTATTTAGTTATTTTTCAAGTACATTTTTTAATCTATTTCTCCCATCCCACCCCCCCTGCCCCGTCTCCCCCCTCCCTCCCATTTCACCCCCCCCCCGTCCTCATCCCTGTGTCTTTCATACTTGTTCCTCAAAATCCCTCCCCATTTTTCCCCTTAAATTCCCTTCCCTCTCCCCTCTGGTCGCTGCCCACTTGTTCTCTATTTCAGTGTCTTTGTTTTTATTCTGTTTGCTTGTTTGTTTTATTGTTTAGCTAAGAAAAAATATTTTTAACCTAACTAGATCCTAGATCCAAATACTGACAGCAGGACTGATGAAGCCAAATAACACAGTGTGCTTAAGAGTATTTCATGTTCAAGTAAAACATGTTGTTAGTATGGTGCACCCAACTATTTATAATCCTTTGTTATTTGTACATTCTAGAACAACAATGAGAACCTAAATGGAGAATAGTCAGTAAGTCATTTGATAAAGTCAATGCAAAGAAAACCAAATATACTTTTCTGGTGATAGTAATGACCAATTACTATGCAACTGATTGCATCAAGGCAAAATTAAATGGCTTAAATGTTTAAGACTACCAAAATAAGTAGAGCAACTTCTTTATGGTCATATCTGTTATTTAATTGATCATACAATAATCTAACAGTTAACCTATAAATTCTATCCAGCTATCACTATAAAAATGGAAGAGCTTATTAATATGAGAAAACAATGTTCTCTACCAGTATAACAGAAATGACTGTAAATGATCAGAATGACAGTATAATTGAATTTAGGCCCTTTCTGAAGTATGTAGGGATAATAAAGAGAAGAGAGAAAATATTAACCAATGTTAAAATTTTTATAACAGGGTTATTTTGCCATGTTTTTGCTTCATTCATGCAGCTTCAGAAAAAATTAACAAAATCTAACTCTCTCTTCAAATTTACAGTAACTTCAAGAGTTTCAGTTTCCAGGATATAGAAAGCTTTGGCGCTGTTACAATCCACAGGATGGGGGAGGTTCAGCAACAGCTTCCTAGACAAAAGCAAAACAAAAACAGAATAAACTTCCTAAAGTAATATCAAGAAGATATTATTTTTATAAGGCAATGGAAAGCAATATATACCACCTGAACATTAGAAACCAAAACCAAACCAAAACAAACCAACAACCCACTATTTAGACAGTATAAATATAGGATTAAAAGTATGCTTAAATAACATAAATCATATACCAGTGTTTTGGCCTTAAAAATCCTAGTAGTGGTTTTTACTTCTCCCTCTTGCTTTTCTAAATTGACCACATTTTGTATCGTATAAACATAGTCTCAGGCTATGTTTATAAGCATAGAAGTAGAACCACTGCAACTTTCAGCTAGTCGGATAGATGTGCTGCCAGACACACATAAGAGTGCATGAAAAATCTGAAAATTGGAATGGTTCTATAAGAATTTTGCTAACACAATTTTAGCCTGTCTCTACTGCAGATGTAGTTATTGAAATTCAGGCCTGCAATGATTTCAATAACATATCAATGACAGTGCTTCCCTCTGCTTCCTTCTAATTATTTCTACTGTACATTGACAAAAAATCCCTGTGAGAGATTGCTGGTTTATTTTGCAGTTGATGGTTCAGTCACTGGATAGCTTCAGGGTTTAGATGCATTGCTGGGATGTGACATACATAATTCTGTTATAGTAGTATGAACCTGAATTATGCAAGATACACATTCTGGTACCTTAAGAAAATTAAATGTATGAAATACTTGTTACCTCACATTCTTGATAGAGAAAGCTTAAGTATCTCTATAAAAGGTGGACAGGGAAGAAGATGGTGGAGAGGTGGATGGGAGCTAAATCTACTTGCTGGAACACCTACCCAATCTTCCTAAGAACACAGTGAACAGCCAAGAGAATCCCAGCTGACATGAAGTTTGGAAGCCAAAACGTGTAGAGGATGCTTAAAAACAGATGGTAAGGAGATTTTGTAGGCTGAAAAGAAGGTCCTTGAGCCTTGTGACCGAGACCACAGCTGCTGTGGAAGCACTGGAGGAGAGCCAGGTCAGTGATAGCAACTGAGCAGGCTCCCTGCCCTCCCAAAGCCAGGAAGTCTCAAACCGATGCTAACAGAGACCTGGACAGGTCAAGTCGCTAGGGAGATAAAAAGGCTGTAAGTGACAGACAGCTGCTGGCATACCCCAGCTGGGGTGGGAGTCACCAGCTGGGACAGTACAGAAAAGTTGGGAAGCCAGTGGCACCCAGAGCTGAGAAAAGAGATGGGCCCCAACTGGCCATGACCTGGATAGACTCTGGACTGGTCAGAAAGTTGACTGTGTGGAAATACAGGTGTTTGTTAGATGCAGCAGGAGGCACCTGGGAGACTTCTCAAAAAAAAAAGGAGAAGGAGCCATGTAGGGACCTTGTGTTGGCAGAAATTGCATGCACCAGCAGCCCGGCCAGAGAAGATGGGTGGGGGCAGCGATTTGCTCCCACTCAGGGCGCCTCATGGATTGGTGAAAGGATCACAAAATGAGGTGGTTTATTGACTAGATGGCAAAAAGTGCAGAGTGGACAGGGCGGGCTCCACAGTGCTCTGAGGGAATAAGATGGAAACTGGGAACCTGTGATTATTGTATCCAGACTGAACCCCATCTTTGCAGAACCACAGGAAAGAAAAAAGGGATCTCAGCCAGCCTCTGCCTGCAGGATCCTGAAAGACCTGCAAAACTGGTTTGGTGGGTGTAATATAAGTAGGAGCCTCCCCACTTCCCAAAAGTAAGACAATATGACCTGAAGCTGTGAGAAAACCAGAGAAGGATTCAGAAAAAATCAGTGGAGCACACCAACAATTGAGATAAATTTAACTTTGATATCTTTCAGCACTTGCATGTTTTATACTTGCAAGGCCAGATTATATATTTGTTATCATACTATTGTTATTCATGGTATTAATAGATTTTGCCATCCTGAGCTTTATTATTATTTTTTTAATTCACCAACTTTTATTTTTTTATCTTTATAAATATGTTTTATTTTATTGATTATGCCATTACATTTGTTCCATTTCCCCCTTCATTCCTCCCTACCCTGCACACCTTTCCCCCACCATTCCCCCCCTTTAGTTTGTGAACACATGTCTCAAGTTCTTTAGATTCTATGTTTCCCCTACTATTCTTGCCCTCCCCCCATCTATTTTCTATCTACCATCTATGCTACTTATTTTCTGTACCTTCTACCCCCTTCTCCTTCTCCCACTCCCCTGTTGCTAATCCTCCATGTGATCTTCATTTCTATGGTTCACTCCTGATCTAGCTGTCCTCTTAATTTGCTTTTGTTTTAGGTGTGGTTGTTAATAACTGTGAGTTTGCTGTCCTTTCACTGTTCATCTTTTTTATCTTATTTTTACATAAGTCCCTTAAACATCTCATATAATAAGGGCTTGGTGAAGATGAACTCCTTGAATTTGATCTTATCTGAGAAGCACTTTATCTGTCCTTCCATTCCAAATGAAAGCTTTGCTGGATAGAGCAATCTTGGTTGTAGCTCTTTGGATTTCATGACTTGGAATACTTCTTTCCAGCCCCTTCTTGCCTGGAAGGTCTCTTTTGAGAAATCAGCTGACAGTCTGATGGGAACTCCCTTGTAGGTGACTGTCCCCTTATCTCTTGCTGCTTCTAGGATTCTCTCCTTCATTTTCATCTTGGCTAATGTAATTATGATGTGCCTTGGTGTGTTCCTCCTTGGATCCAACTTCTTTGGGACTCTCTGAGCTTCCTGGATTTCCTGGAAGTCTATTTCCTTTGCCAGATTGGGGAAGTTCTCCTTTATTATTTGTTCAAATAAGTTTTCCACTGGTGGCTGTTCCTTTCCCCCTTCTGGTACCCCTATAATTCGGATGTTGGAGCGTTTAAAGATGTCCTGGAGGTTCCTAAGACTCTCCTCATTTTTTTGAATTCTTGCTTCTTCACTCTTTTCTGTTTGGCCATTATTTGCTTTCTTCTGGTCCACTCCATTGATTTGAGTCCCAGTTTCCTTTTCATTGCTATTGGTTTCCTGTGCAATTCCATTCATTTCAATTAGTTTCACCTTCATATGTTTGTCTAATTTGTGGCTATAATCGACCAGTTCTGTGAGGATCCTGATCACCAGTGTTTGAAACTGTGCATCTGAGAGTTTTGCTATTTCTTCATTGCTTAGATTTATAGGCTCTGGGGTTTTGAGATCTTCTTGAGCCATTTTTGGTCTGTTCGCGCCATTAAGTGTTAGGAGTGGAGCCTTGGACTCCCAGGTCGCCGGGTTGTGACGCTGTATGTGGAGGCGGGGTCAGAGTGGGGAAATGGCGGTCCCCTCTGCTGTTTCTCGCAGCAGGGTGAAGAGCAGAGCCTAAGGTTGTTCACCGGGGCAGGGCCACTTAGGTCGCTGGATTATGATGCTGTATGTGCAGGCAGGGTTAGATCGGGGGCAATGGCTGCACCCTCCGCCGCCACTTGCCGCTGGGGCTGCTGGCTCTCGTCCAATTGCCCACTCCCTGGCTTGTCTATCTCTGAAGGAATGCACAACCACAGTCAACCCACAGCCCTGCTCCCTCGCTGTTTCCCCGCGATTGCTTGCAGAGTTGCCCACCAGGTCCAGCCCTGCACCTGGATTCCGCGCGCCTGAGTCCGTCTGACCGAGTTTTCCTGTGCTACTCCACTCTGCCAGCTGCTGGTTTCGCCCCTTACCGGTCAGACTGAAGAATTTGTTGTTATCAGACTTCCGAAAAGTTCAATTTTCTGTGTTCTGGCTGTGTTTTCTGTTGCTATTATTTAGTTGTCTCTAAACTTGGTTGTGTGAGGAAGCACAGCCTCTCCTCCTATGCCTCCATTTTGGCGGAAGTCCTCTCCTCATTTTTTTGAATTCTTGTTTCTTCATCCTTTTCTGTTTGGTCATCTTTTCCTTCCTTCTGGTCTGCTCCCTTGATTTGAGTCTCAGTTTCCTTTCCATTACTATTGGTTTCCTGTGCATTTCCATTCATTTCAATTAGTTTAGCCTTCATATGTTCCTCTAATTTGTGACTAAAATCAACCAGTTCTGTGAGCATCCTGATCACCAGTGTTTTGAACTGTGCATCTGAAAGTTTGGCTATTTCTTCATTGCTTAGATTTATTGGCTCTGGGGCTCTGAGTTGTTCTTGAGCCATGTTTTGATCTGTTCGTGCCTGTTATGTATGAGGAGAGGCACCTTAGGTATTCACCAGGGTGGGGCCACCCAGGTTGCTGGTTTGTGACACTGTATGTGGGGGTGGGGTCAGAGAGGGAGCAATGGTGGTCCTCTCTGCTCGCCTGGTCCACCTCACCACTCGCCCCTGCCTGTTTATCTGAGTGCAAATGTGAGAGTTCGCTGCCCTGCGCCGGGGCCTGCACGGTCTGTCTCAGTGCACATCTCTTCACTCGTTTATCTGCAAGCAAATGCGTGACCTCAGACAGACAGCCATGCCCCGAGCCTTCCCGTAGCTACCCTGCACCTGGGATTCGCACTCTTGGCTGCTTGCGCGCCGCCAGGGTCAGGGGATTGTTTTTGCCTGACCACTCTGCTGCTGGCTTCGCCCTTCTCACCAGTTTAGGTGAGCTTTTCGTTGTTTTTGGACTCCGTATTGTTTGATTTTGTGTGGTTTGGTTGCGTTTATTATTGTTAAAACTTTGTTGCTTTTAAATTTGGTTGTGCAAGGAGGCAAAGTGTTTCCAACTATGCCTCCATCTTGTCAGAAGTCCCCTGAGCTTTATTATTGTTGCAGTTAACTTTATTTTGTCTTACACTTCTATCACTTACTCTCACTATTCCTCCTCCATCTAAACTTGCATAAGCATTCTTCTTTCCAAAGTCATCTCATAATCTTTTTTCTCTTCTGATAAGACTATTATTTCTTTTTAAACTTTTATAAACAGTGGAATTAGGGTGAAATATCATGGTTATTGGTGTACTTCTGCAAAGGAACTCTTATTTATTCACTACTTGTTTGCATTTAAATCCCATAGAATACTCTCCCTCTGTCTTACCCTATTTTGCCTTGGCCCTCTCCCTTTTTTCCCTTGTCTTTCTTTTTACCCCCTCTCTCAACCAAGGCTTTGCTCCTCTCTCTTACTAGATTTTCCCCCCAACTTCTCAAAATCATTTTTCTTTTCTGTAGTCATTTCATATTCACTTTTTGCTTTTCTACAGCATTCTCATTCCTGTTCCACCTTTATTAAACATCATTTAGCAGTCATTGCTATTGACCCTGCTGTGGTTTTTCTGCAATTTTGCTCCCATTGGTCCAGTACCTTTTCAATTTTACTTCAAATCTCATACTACACTCATCCCTCTTCTTACCCCCATTGTTCCCGTTGCCTTTTTGTGTTTTACTTACATTGTAAATTTTTCCCTCTCCCTTTCTTTGCCTTGGTTCTACTCTAGCTCTTATCAATTATCCTCCATCATACCACACAGCAACATTTCCCCCTTTTTAGTCATCTCATATTCCTTTTGTCATATCTTATAATCCACAATCTATCCACAATCTGTATTCACCTCTATTAGTGTTACTTTGATTGTGGTGGAGACTGCTGATATGATAATGGGGTTCTTTTTGCTGGTGTAGGTTGGGTTGTCTAGTAATACTGCTTTGTTAACCAATACCTGTACAACAACATTCAAGACAAGGTGAGAGTTGCGAATACCAGAAACCCACTAGGAGGGGAGAAGCCACCAGGAATAGAGCCACCAACAGGTAGAGCCCAAGTTCAACAAGAGCGCACACTCAAATGAAAGAAAGGGCAACTTGAGGGCATCCAGACAAGGTGATCTAAGAGACAACACCACTGTGTCCAAGAGAACCCCTATCCCAGAAGCTCACCCTTTGAAGTCAGCTGACAAAGCAGAGCATCTAGAATTACAGAAACAAACAAAAACAGTCACCTAAAATGGGGAGACACAGAAAGAACCCTCAGTCAAAAGGAATGGAAGATTCCCCATTAAAAGAGCTAAATGAAATGGAGGCAAGTAAACTATCAAATATAGAATTCAAAAGAATAGTTATAAGGAAGTTCAAGGAACTCACTGCAACTACAAGGAGCTGAGTGGGAACTAAAACAGTATGAAAAAGGAAATAGAAACTATAAACAAGAACCAGGAAGAAATGAAGAATATAATACCTGAAATTAAAAAAAAATACTCTAGACAGAATTACAAGCTGACTTGATGAAGGAGAGAACTGAATTAGTTAGCTGGAAGACAAGGTACAAAGAAATACCCAGGTAGGGCAACTACATGAAAATAGACTAAAAAATATGAAGATAGCTTAAGGTAACTGCAAGACAACAGAAAATACAATAACATTAGAATGACAGCAATATCAGAAAGAGGAGAAAAGGAGCAAGGAATAGAATAACTGTTTAAAAAAAAACAATGACAGCCCTGGCTAGTGTAACTCAATGGATTGAGCGCAGGCCTGTGAATCAAAGGATCGCAGTTTGATTCCCAGTCAGGGCACATGCCTGGGTTGCACGCCAGTTCCCATCAGGGGACACATGAGAGGCAACCATACAACCATACATTGATATTTCTCTCCCTCTCTCCTTCCCTTCCCTTCCCCTCTAAAGATAAATAAATAAAGTCGTAAAAAAATTTTAAAAAATGACAGATAACTTTCCTAACCTGGAGAAGAAAAAGCAATGCAAGTTCAGGAAGCACAGAAGGTCCTAATCAAGATGAATCTAAAGAGGCCCACTCCAAGACACATAATATACTACATTTTAAAACAAAGAATCATAAAGACAGCAAGGAAAAACCACATAGTAACATACAAAGGAGCTCCGACAGGCTAGTAGCTGACTTTTCAACAGAAACACTACATGCTAGAAGGGAATGGCGAGAAATATTCCAAGTAATGAAAAGCAAAGGCCTGCAACCTACTACTGATACAGGGTGCAGCCAGGGTTGCCCCAAATAGGGATTTGTAGTGGGGTCCAGAACTCAGGGTGTCCAGGAAATATTAGAAAAATATGTATATAGTATGTCCTCACCTCCACAAGTCTGAGCTGAGGGATGGGACACCTGGAGCAGGGCCATTGAGAGCTGTTTTGCATAGCAACAGTTTTGCAGCTAAAACTGGCATGGTCATTTAACATATCTATAACCTTTAACTGGTTTCATGGATATGTTAAATAGCTGTGGCCATGCTTTGAGCCAGGAGGATGGGAGTGACTTCAACCCCTGATGTACCTGGGAGGAAACTGCCTCTGGGTAGATCACCTGCATGGGAGCTTGGAGATGATTGGCTCCACACAATGGGGCCATGCCTTCCCAGACTCACTACGGCAGCCCAGTAAAGCTGGAAAAATATAGGAATGCTAGCAGGTGTAACTGATTGTGGGAGGACTCAGAAATAGAGCTACAGAGGAAGATTGGCACTGGGATTTAAACCCAGGCATGGCAGCCATGCCAAGGGGGTACCTCTCGGATTTGGCGAGAGTCAGCACCATATGTGTTTGGGGTGTTCCCTTTTGCCACGAGGCTTAGGAAGCAGGAGAGACCATGCTTGGAAGAAAAGGGATGAAAGGACTCTTGCTGGTGGGTGATGAGAAGGTACCACATGGTTTTGAATTAACTGGAGATTGCAGCAGTGACACAATCTCAGTGACACAATTGCTGGGAACTGAGAGGCTATCTGAGCCACAGACTTCTACTTCTTTTCCTTAGATACAGTACTCTGGACTAGGAAGAGGGAGAAGGAAGGACTGTGTGTGTTTGTGGATATTTTAAAGGAGTTTAGTATTTTAATGAAAACATTAAGTCATTACTCTAAGTTTGTATAACTTTTTGAATAAATAATTCCTTTCCTTTTCACCAATCTCTGGCATTTTCCTTTTCACTCAATCTCTGGTGGTGGGGGAGACAAACCTAGTACAGGGTGAGGGAACCCTGGGAACAGAAAGGGGGATCCATTCAGTAATAGTGTTTTGTTCCCCCACATCTGTTCTGTAACACTACTCTACCCAGCAAGGATCTCAATTAAAATGGAAGGGGAAACAAGGAGTATCCCAGACAAATGAAGGCTGAAAAAATATATCTCCACCAAATCAGCACTTCAAGAGATGCTAAAGGGACTGCTTTTTTTGTTTGTTTCATAAATTACTTTATTGTTGTTCAATTACAGTTGTATGCATTTTCTCCCCACCCCTCCCTCACCCAGCCAAACCCACCTCCCTCCCTTGCTTTCACCCTCCCTCTTGATTTTGTCCATGTGTCCTTTATAGTAGTTTAAAGGGACTGCTTTAAGACGAGGAATAAAAGGAGAGAGAGAGGAACATAGGTACAAATGGGGGGACAATGATTAAGTACCTATCAATAATAACTAACTGTAAATGGATAAATTGCTCCAATATAAAGACATACTGTAGATGAATGGATAACAAAACATGACCCACACATATGCTGCTTAAAAGATACCCATCTCAGAACAAAAAAAGACCTACGCAGAATGAAAGTGAAGGGTTGGAAACATTATTCCAAGCACAGGGACAGGAGAAAAAAGCTGGGGTAGCTATACTAGTATCAGACAAAATAGACTTCAAAACAAAGCCCATAAGGACTTCCGCCAAGATGGAGGTGTAGGTGGAAACACTTTACCTCCTCGCACAACCAAATCTAAAAACAACAAAGTTTTAACAACAATAAACACAGCCAAGCCACAGAAAATTGAACAATATGTAGTCTGAAAACAACGAACCGCTCAGCTAAACCGGTGAGGGGGCAGAGCCAACAGCAGAGCAGGTCAGGCAAAAAAGATCCCTTGACCCGGGTGGCATGCAGGTGGTCGAAGGCACTGATCCCAGCTGTGGGGTAGCTACTGGCGGACCCAGGGAAGGTGCTGTGTGGCTGGCTGACTGTGGTCATGCATTTGTGCACAGATAAACCAGGGAAGAGACGAGCATTGAGACAGACCGAGCAGGCCCTGGCGCAGGGGGGCGGGCTGACCCCAGTCGCACATTTTCGAGCAGATAAACAGGTGGGGGCAGGGGGCCAGCGGTGAGGACCACCATTGCTCCCTCTCTGACCCCGCCCCCACATATAGCGTCACAACCCAGCAACATGGGTAGCCCCGCTCTGGTGAACACCTAAGGTGCCTCTCCTCAAACAACAGGTGGGAACAGATCAAAACATGGCTCAAGAAGAACTCAGAGCCCCAGAGCCGATAAATCTAAGCGATCGAGAAATTGCAACCTATCAGAGGTAAAATTCAAAACACTGGTGATCAGGATGCTCACAGAACTGGTCGATTTTAGCCACAAATTAGAGGAACATATGAACGCTAAACAAATTGAAATGAAGGGAAATGCACAGGAAACCAATAGTGATGGGAAGGAAACTGGGAATCAAATCAATTGAGTGGACCAGAAGGAAGGAAAAAATGACCAAACGGAAAAATATGAAAAAACAAGAATTCAAAAAAATGAGGAGAGGCTAAGGAACCTCCACGACATCTTTAAATGCTCCAACATCCAAATTATAGGGGTATCAGAAGGGGAAGAGGAACAGTCACGAGTGGAAACCTTATTTGAACAAATAATAAAGGAGAACTTCCCCAATCTGGCAAAGAAAACAGACTTCCAGGAAATCCAAGAAGCTCAGAGAGTCCCAAAGGAGTGGGACCTGAGAAGGAACACACCAAGACACATCATAATTATATTAGCCAAGATTAAAATGGAGAGAATCCTAGAAGAAGCAAGAGCTAAGGGGACAGTCACCTACAAAGGAGTTCCCATCAGACTGTCAGCTGATTTCTCTAAAGAGACCTTCCAGGCAAGAAGGGGCTGGAAAGAAGTATTCCAAGCCATGAAATCCAAAGAGCTACAACCAAGATTGCTCTATCCAGCAAAGCTTTCATTTGGAATGGAAGTACAGATAAAGTGCTTCTCAGATAAGATCAAATTCAAGGAGTTCATCATCACCAAGCCCTTATTATATGAAATGTTAAAGAGACTTATCTAAGAAAAATAAGATAAAAAAGATGAACAGTGAAAGGACAGCAAACTCACAGTTATTAACAACCACACCTAAAACAAAAGCAAACTAAGAGGACAGCTAGATCAGGAGTGAACCATAGAAATGAAGATCACATGGAGGGGTAGCAAGAGGTGAGTGGGAGAAGGAGAAGGGGGGAGAAGGTACAGAAAATAAGTAGCATAGATGGTAGATAGAAAATAGATAGGGGGAGGGTAAGAATAGTAAGGGAAACATAGAATCTAAAGATCTTGAGACACGTGGTCATGAACTAAAGGGGGGGAATTGTGGGGGAGGGGAACACAGGGTGGAGGGGAACGAAGGGGGGAATAGAACAAATGTAATGGCATAATCAATAAATTTTTTTTAAATATTAAAAAAAAAACAAAGCCCATAAGAAGAGACCCAGAAGGACACTTTATAGCACTCATGGAAGAATCCACCAATAAATACATATTATAAATATACATGTAGCCAACATAACAGCACCCAAATACATAGGGAAAAGCTTGGAGAACTTCAAAAAACATAGAGACAGCAACCCAGTTATACTAAGGGATTTTAACACCTCAATATAAAAAAATTAGAGATCTTCCAAACAAAACATCAACAAGGATGTTGTGGCATTGAATAATGCCCTGGATCAAATGGACTTTATATATATATATATACCATATATATATATATATATATATATATATATATATATATACACACACACACACACACACACAAAGAACCACAATACACATTCTTTTCAAATGCACATAGAAAATTTTCAAACATACAGCATGTGATAGGACACAAAACAAGTCTCAAAAAATTCAAGAAAACTGAAATCACATCAAGCATTTTTTGGATGAACAAGGGCCTGAAACTAGCCCTGGCTGGTGTGGCTCAGTGGATTGAGCCCCAGCTTGTGACCCAAAGGGTCACTGGTTCAACTCCCAGTTGGAGCACATGACTGGGTTGCAGGACAGGTCCCCAACAAGGGGCACATGAGAGGCAACTGCACATTGATGTTTCTATCTCTCTCATTCTCCCTCCCTTCCACTCTTTAAAATAAATAAAGTATTTTTTAAAAAGGGCCTGAAGCTAGAAACCAACCTCCAGGAAAAAACTCAAAAACACACAAATTCATAGATATTAAATAGCTATTAAACAATGAATGGGTCAAGAATGAGACCCTGGAAGAATTCAAAAAGTTTCTGGAAACAAATTAAAATGAACACACAACAGTTCAAAATTTATGGGAAACAGTGAAGGAAGTCCTGAGAGGGAAGTTCACAGCAATACAGGCCTACCTAAAAAAGATAGATACATTCCAAAGAAATAACCTAACCCTACATCTACAGGAACTAGAGGAACAACAATAAACAAACCTCAGAGTGATTAGAAGGAATGAAATAACCAAGGTCAGAGCAGAATTAAATGACATAGAGACTAAAAGAACAATTAAGAAGATAAAAAAGTTGAAGAGTGAAAGGACAGCAAACTCACAGTTATCAACAACCACACCTAAAACAAAAGCAAATTAAGAGGATAGCTGGATCAGGAGTGAATCACAGAAACGAAGATCACATGGAGGATTAGCAACAGGGGAGTGAGAGAAGGAGAAGGGGGGAGAAGGTACAGAAAATAAGTAGCATAGACAGTAGATAGAAAATAGATAGGGGGAAGGTAAGAACAGTAGGGGAAATACAGAATCTAAAGAATTTGAGCCCTGGCTGGTGTAGCTCAGTGGATTGAGCACGGGCCTGCGAACCAGACAATCGCGGTTCGATTCCCAGTCAGGGCACATGCCTGGGTTGCAGACCAGTTCCCTGCAGGCCAGTTCCCAGCAGGGGATGCACAAAAGGCAACCATACATTGATATTTCTCTCCCTCTCTCCTTCCCTTCCCCTCTAAAGATAAATAAATAAATAAATCTTTAAAAAAATAATTTGAGACACGTGTTCATGAACTAAAGGGGGAAATGGTGGGGGAGGGGCATGCAGGGTGGAGGGGGGAATAGAACAAATGTAATGGCATAATCAATAAAAAAATTAAAAAAATAAAAAAGAACAATTCAATGGATCAAAATATCCAGGAGCTGGTTCTCTGAAAAAATAATCAAAATCTACAAGCCTTTAACCAACCAACTCAAGAGAAAAAGACAGAGGACCAAAAGAAATAAAATCAGAAATGAAAGCAGAGAGATTAAAACTGATACCACAGAAATACAAAGGATTCTAAAAAAGTACTACGAAAAATTATATGCCAAGAAATATGAAAACCTGGATGAAATAGACAAATTTCAAGAAAAATATATTCTTCCAAAACTGAATGAAGAAGTAGAAAGCCTGAATAGACTAATAACTAGTGAAACTGAAGCAGTAATAATAAAAAAAACTTCCAGCACACAAAAGCCCTGAACCTGATGGTTTCACAGGAGAATTTTACCAAACATTTCAGGAATAGCTAACCCCTATCCTTCTCAGATTATTCAAAAAACAAAAACAAAGAAGAGGTAGACTCTCAAACATTTTTATGAAGCCAGCATAATCCTAATCCCAAAACTAGATAAAGACATAGCAAAGTAAGAATACTACACGCCAATATTGCTGATGAACCTAGATGCTAAAATCCTCAACAAAATATTGGCAAACAGTATCCAGCAATACATTAAAAAGATCATATACCATGATCAAGCGGGATTCATCCTAGGGATGCAAGGATGGTACAATATTCACAAACCAATAAATGTAATACATCACATAAACAAAAGGGAAGACAAAAATCACATGATCGTAGCAATAGATGCAGAAGATAGATCATGTCCTTCGCAAACAATGACAGTTTTACTTCCTCCTTTCCAATTTAGATACCTTTTAATTCTTCTTCTTGTCTGATCACTGTGGCTAGGACTCCCAATACTGTGTTGAATAGAAGTGATGAGGGTGGACATCCTTGTCCTGTTTCTGATCTTAGTGGGAAAGCTTTTAGTTTTTGCCCATTGAGTATGATGGTGGCTATAGATGTCTCTTGTATGGCCTTTAATATGTTGATGAATGCTCCCTCTATTTCCACTGTGCTGAGTGTTTTTATCCTAAATGGGTGCTGTAGCTTATCAAATGCTTTTTCTGCATCTATTGATATGATCATGTGATTTTTGTCTTCCCTTTTGTTTATGTGATGTATTACATTTATTGGTTTATGGATATTGTACCAATCTTGCATCCCTAGGATGAATCCCACTTGATCATGGTATATGATCTTTTTAATGTATTGATGGATACTGTTTGCCAATATTTTGTTGAGGATTTTAGCATCTAGGTTCATCAGCAATACTGGCGTGCAGTATTCTTAGTTTGTTATGTCTTTATCTAGTTTTGGGATTAGGATGATGCTGTCTTCAAAAAAGTAAGGAATCTTGCCTCTCTTGGATTTTTTGGAATAGTCTGAGAAGGATAGGAATTAGCTGTTCCTGAAAAGTTTTGCAAAATTCTCCATGAAACTGTCTTGTCCATGGCTTTTGTGTGCTGGGAGGTTTTTTGATTGTGGCTTCTGTTTCACTAGCTGGCCAAAGCAGAAAGTTTTTATTTTATTTATTTATTTATTTTTAATTTTTTATTGATTATGCTGTTACAGTTGTTCTATTCCCCCTTTCATTCCCCTCCACCCTACCCCCATCCCCACCGATACCCTCCCCTTTAGTTTATGACCATGTGTCTCAAGTCCTTTAGATTCTATATTTCCCATGCTATTCTTGCCCTCCCCTTTTATTTTCTATCTACTGTCTATGCTACTTATTTTGTGTACCTTCTCCCCCCTTCTCCTCCTCCCACTCCCCTGTTGCTAACCCTCCTTGAGATCTTCATTTCTATGTTTCCACTCCTGATCTAGCTGTCCTTTCAGTTTGCTTTTGTTTTAGGTGTGGTTGTTAATAACTGTGAGTTTGTTGTCCTTTCACTGTTCATGTTTCTTTAACTTCTTTTTCTTAGATAAGTCCCTTCAACATTTCATATAATAAGGGCTTGGTGATGATGAACTCCTTGAATTTGATCTTATCTGAGAAGCACTTTATCTGTCCTTCCATTCTAAATGAAAGTTTTGCTGGATAGAGCAATCTTGGTTGTAGGTCTTTGGATTTCATGACTTGCAATACCTCTTTCCAGCCCCTTCTTGCCTGTAAGGTCTCTTTTGAGAAATCTGCTGACAGTCTGATGGGAACTCCTTTGTAGGTGACTGTCCCCTTATCTCTTGCTTCTTCTAGGATTCTCTCCTTCATTTTAATCTTGGCTAATGTAATTATGATGTGCCTTGGTGTGTTCCTTCTTGGGTCCAACTTCTTTGGTACTCTCTGAGCTTCCTGGATTTCCTGGAAGTCTATTTCCTTTGCCAGATTGGGGAAATTCTCCTTTATTATTTGTTCAAATAAGTTTTCCACTGGTGGCTGTTCCCTTCCCGCTTCTGGTACCCCTATAATTCGGATGTTGGAGCATTTAAAGATGTCCTGGAGGTTCCTAAGACTCTCCTCATTTTTTTGAATTCTTGCTTCTTGACTCTTTTCTGTTTGGCCATTATTTGCTTTCTTCTGGTCCACTCCATTGATTTGAGTCCCAGTTTCCTTTTCATTGCTATTGGTGTCCTGTGCAATTTCATTCATTTCCATTAGTTTCACCTTCATATATTTGTCTAATTTGTGGCTATAATCAACCAGTTCTGTGAGCATCCTGATCACCAGTGTTTGAAACTGTGCATCTGAGAGTTTTGCTATTTCTTCATTGCTTAGATTTATAGGCTCTGGGGCTTTGAGATCTTCTTGAGCCATTTTTGGTCTCTTCGCCTCCTTTAAGTGTGAGAAGCGGCGCCTTGGACTCCCAGGTCGCTGGGTTGTGACGCTGTATGTGGTGGCGTGGTCAGAGCGGGGAAATGGCGACCCCCTCTGCTGTTTCTCACAGCTGGGTGATAAGCAGCGTCTTAGGTGGTTCACCTGGGCCGGGCCACTCAGAGTCGCTGGGTTATGATGCTGTATGTGGAGGTGGGGTCAGAGCAGGGAAATGGCGGCGCCCTCCACTGCCGCTAGCCAGGAGACCCACCCGGCCCCGGTCCAACCGCCCACTCCCTCGCCTGTCCGCCGGCGCACAAATGTGCGACCACAGTCAACACGCAGCACCGCTCCCCCGCTGGCTCCGCCGAGGTCGCTCGCCTGGTTGCTCGCTCCGTCGCTCACTAGGTCCAACCCTGCGCCTGGATTCCGCGCCTGAGTTTGTCTGACCGAGTCCTCCTGTGCAACCCCGCTTCACCAGCAGCTGGTTTCGCCCCTTACCGGTCAGGCTGAAGAATTTGTTGTTAACGGACTTCCAAAAAGTTCAATTTTCCGTGTTCTGGCTGTGTTTTCTATTGCTAATATTTAGTTGTCTCTAAACTTGGTTGTGTGAGAAGGCACGGCACATCCACCTATGCCTCCATCTTGGCGGAAGTCCAGAAAGTTTTTAAAAATGTGAATTAAATAAACTATTCATTTCTTTTGGTTAAATAATACTAAGTATCTGGGTATTATTAATAATTACAATGTAATTGATTATCATTTGACCGACGGTAGTAGTCCATTCAGTGAAAATCAAGTCACATGTTCTCTGCCCTATGAACAAAATGTCTTCTCTTTTTATTTCTTTCTATTTTATTTAATTATTTTTCAACTACAGTATTCTGTCTTTTACTCCTATCCCAGCCCACCCCCCCAGTGCTCCCCACCTCCCTCCCATTTCCAGCCCCCTTAGTTGTTGTCCATGTGTCCTTAACACTAGTCCCTGTAAATCCTTCTCTTTTTTCCCCTGGAATTCCCTCCCCTCTCCCCCTCTGGTCACTGTCCCCCTGTTCTCGATTTCAATGTCATTGTTTTTATTTTGCTTGCTTGTTTGTTTTGTTGCTTAGCTTCTTATTAAAGGTGAGATCATATGGTATTTGTCTTTCACCGCCTGGCATATTTCACTCAGCATAATGCTTTCCAGTTCCATCCAAGCTGTTGCAAAGGGCAGGAGCTCCTTCTTTCTTTCTGCTGCATAGAATTCCATTGTGTAAATGTACCACAATTTTTTGATCCATTCATTTACTGATGGGCACCTAGGTTGCTTCCAGCTCTTGGCTATTGTAAATTGTGCTGCTATGAACATTGGGGTGCATGGGTTTTTTTGGATTGGTGTTTTAGGGTTCTTAGGATATAGTCCCAGCAATGGAGTTGCTGGGTCATAAGGCAGGTCCATTTTTAGTTTTCTGAGAAAATTCCATACTGTTTTCTATAATGGTTGTACCAGTCTGCATTCCCACCAACAGTGAACTAGGGACCCCTTTTCCCCACAACCTCTCCAACATTTGTTGTTTGTTGCTTTGTTTATGATAGCCATTCTGACTGGTGTAAAGTGGTATCTCATTGTGGTTTTAATTTTTATCTCTCTGATAGCTAGCGATATTGAGCATGTTTTCATGTGTCTCTGGATGCTCTGTATGTCCTCCTTGGAGAAGTGTCTGTTCAAGTCCTTTTCCCATTTTTTAATTGGGTTATTTGTCCTCTTAGAGTGGAGTTGTATAAGTTCTTTGCATATTTTGGAGATTAAATACTTGTCTGAGGTATTATTGGCAAATATGTTTTCCCATACAGTTGAATACTATTTTCTTTCACCATGCAGAAGCTTTTTATTTTGATGAGATCCCATTTGTTAATTCTTTTCTTTATATTCCTTGCTCTAGGGGACATATCAGTAAAAAAGTTGCAGCGTGAAATATCTGAGATTTTCTGAGATTTATAAAGGTCTTTATATAAATTGAAAACTTATTTGAACAAATAATAAAGGAGAACTTCCCCAATCTGGCAAAGGCAATAGACTTCCAGGAAATCCAGGAAGCTTAGAGAGTCCCAAAGAAGTTGGACCCAAGGAGGAACACACCAAGGCACATCATAATTACATTACCCAAGATTAAAGATAAGGAGAGAATCTTAAAAGCAGCAAGAGAAAAGGAGACAGGTACCTACAAAGGAGTTACCATAAGACTCTCAGCTGATTTCTCCAAAGAAACCTTGCAGGCAAGAAGGGGCTGGAAAGAAATATTTGAAGTCATGAAAGGCAAGGACCTATAGTAAGATTACTGTATCCAGCAAAGCTTTCCTTTAGAATGGAAGGGCAGATAAGGTGCTTCCCAGATAAGGTCAAGTTAAAGAAGTACATCATAACCAAGCCCTTATTATATCAAATGTTAAAGGGACTTATCTAAGAAAAAGAAGATGATAAAAAATATGAACATTAAAATTTCAGCAAACTCACAACTATCAACAACTGAACCTAAAGAAATACAAAAACAAAGTATGCAAACAAGTAGAATGGGAACAGAATCACAGAAAGGGAGATCACATAGGGTTTATCAGGGGGTAGGGGGAGAAGGGAGAATGTGGGAAAAGGTATAGGGAACAAGATGCATAAATGGAAGGTACAAAATAGACAGGAAGAGGTTAAGAATAATATATGAAATGAAGAAGCCAAAGAACTTATGTATAGGGCCCATGGATATAAAGTAAAATATGGGAATTCAGGTGGGAGGGAGGGGAATAATGCAGGGGGGAATGGGAAAACTGTAATAGCATAATCAATAAAATATATTTTAAAATATTAAAAAAATAAGATAACAAAAAAGAAAACAGAAAGCTCTGGATCAAAAGTAGGTTACTGGCATTACAATTGCTAAGGCCCCATGTATGACTCAGTATCTGTGTGTATTGAGTAGGATTATATCTTCAAGTCAATTGGGGATGGACATGGAGTTTAAACATCATTTTCATAAAGACCTTCTTGTTCAGAGTTTTATCTGCTAGAGCAGGGATAGTAGGAATCCAGGCCAGGTCCTGACTTCTATTAGTTTTCTGCCCTTGGTATGATTAGCTAGAACAATAGGGAAGTATTATGTCACCTTATTTAATGGATTAATATATTTATAAATAAATTTAGTTGCAGATTAGATAATAGCTGGGTTGCTCTAAATACAAGCCACAAAAAAAAGAAAAGAAAACAAGACACTTTTCCAACAATACAATTTTAGTAAATAGCATGGCTTCAGAGAATGCTCCAATGTTTTAAGAAATAAGGTAAAAACCTTAATTCTGTCTTCTGTCTTCTATCTTAATGATTTTTCCCTAAAAGTCAGTATCTCTCTGAAGTGATCATTTAACATATGAGTACAGTATGATCAATTGACCTAATGCAGTCCACATTTTGTATGGAAATGTGTCTCTGTGTGAGTCTTTCATTTAGTGGGATCTCATAGATATCTGGCACGACAGCACCAAGAGCAGCTGCCTAAAGACTGATGATGACAGTGAGAACTGCTAGAGGAATGGAAATTAACTCCATCGTGTTAGATATGCGTGTACTTTAATTTAACATGTATACAAATATCATGGAAGATTGTCCATTTTACTAACATTCCTTGCAAAGGTTGGGTGCAAGAATAAATGTGTGTATAATATGCAATGAAAAAAATTACAATACTCCTTGAAGTGAATGGTAGGAATACTCAATGTAATTTTTATAACATGAGACAAACACAAGGAAACATTTTTGAAATTACTATATAAGTAATGGGAAATATTTGCTATTTTCTTATTTGGTATTCATCTGAAGATCATTTTGGTTTAAATGCATCTAGTGTACAAATCAAGGTTAAGGTATGTATATACATTGTGTTGTTTAGACATATAAGTCTTTTGTATGAGGAATCTACTTTTTATTATTTTAAAGCTCTAGTATCAACAAAGTAGAATTATAGGTACTGATCATGGAAAGAAGAAAATGTGCCAGTAGTTGACAGCTCCTCACACCCAGTTTAATATGTTGATGAGTTATGGAGAAAGCACCACTGTAGTAAACCAAAGTGTGCTCACTGTTATATATCCAGATGAAAGTGAACAAAGCAGTGAGATATTTAAGTATTTTATCTAGCACGCCAGGTTCCACTGATTCCCTCTTTATAGCATTAATTTGGGGAAACAGGACTGATTCATATGGGTTTCAGGATAAACATTTTACATTATTTTTTACTGTTTGCCCTCTGTTTTTGGAACATGACTTGAACTTGTGTAATAAAAAGACTATTTTAAGCCCTGGCTGGTGTGGCTCTGTGCATTGAATGCCAGGCTGTGAAACAAAGGGTTATCAATTCAATTCCCAGTCAGGGCACACACCTGGCTTGCAGGCCAGGTCCCCAGTAAGGAGTATGTAAGAGGCAATTACACATTGATGTTTCTCTTCCTCTCTTTCTCCCTCCCTTCCCCTCTCTCTCAAAATAAATATGTAAATAAATCTTTAAAAAAAGACTATTTTGAAAATATCAAAATATTTAATTGAATCATTATATTATCATCTGTATCATATGTATTATTTTAAAATGTATTCATACAATTTGAGGATCTAGTGATAAATCAGGTCTTAGAGTTTTTGTTTTAAGTAACCGATGACAAGAAATTTTTTTCATTTTTAGATGAATATAACTAATTTAATCTTAGAGCCCCCACCATATCCAACACATTTAAAAATATTTCTTCTCTTATGACATCGCTGGACAAAAAACATATGTAAGACTTACAATTTAAGGGATTTTCACCTCTAGTTATTTTTCCTGACAGATAAGCCAACCAATTTTAATGTCAAGGACTGTGCTTTGGTGATATCAACCTACTCCAAATGTACAAATGCACAGTAGAAAATAATCTAAGCATTCCCAAATATATTTATGTTTATATTATGTAGCTCAAAGATCTGAATGACTAGGAGATTTTTTAACTTTTCTTCAGATTTCATGGGTGATGCAAAATAACTATGTGCATTTTAAAAAGAATATTGACTAAAGATTCATTAATATTATAATACAGTATTCTAGTTCTAAGTTCTACTCACTTATCAGGAGTACAAAGGTCAAGGATCATTTCCTGGACGTTAATTTTAATTTCAGAAGGGTTTGTATTTGGCAGTTTAATTTTAACCTGAAAGAGAAAATGAGAAGAAAATGCTGTTATCTTGAAGAACACTTAATTTGGAAAGTATAAGAAAATATAGGGAAATGAGAACAAATATTTATTAAGTTCCAACTATGTATCAGGCTACGCCCTTTCCTCATAACAATCTTAAGTAGCAGGGATCATTACCAACATTTTACAGATGGAGAAACTGAAATACAGGGAAGTTTAGTGAGTGACCCAATAGTTTGTAATTTGACTAACATCTCTCTAACTTCAAAGCTATATAGAAATATTTCAGTTACTTGCCTGTAGCCTTCATTGTCTAAAGGTGCATTCCAGTGTACCTGTTCAAGCTGAAGACCTTCAACTGCCTTTATATCAGTGGGCCCTTTGTATTAAAAAAAAGTTTAGTTTTTATGTTAAGTATGGGTGGATTATGCCATCTGGTAGTCTCCTGATATAAGCTCCCATACCACATTTCCTAGAGAAATAAAGGAGTCTAGAAAGGTTGTTACATCAGTAAAATAAGAATATTTCTTCTACATAAAATGGGAATATTTATTAGTTTGGTAAGATTTCACTTGAAAATGACTCATTTCAATTACCAGATGCCCCAGAAATTACACTCCTGGATATATACCCAACAGCATTAAAAGCAGATGTTCAAACAAAAATATGCATGTAATGTTTTATTCACAGTAGCAGTATTCACAATTGCCAAAAGAGAAAACCACCCAAATGCATATGAACTAGTGAATGGATAACCCAAATGTGGTATATCCATAGAATGGAACATTATTCAGCTATAAAAAGGAATTAAGTACTATTAAAAGGATGAACCTTGAAATCATTAAATTAAGAGAAAGAAGCCAGGCACAAAAAGCCACCTATTGTAGGGTTTTTATGTGAGATATCCAGAATTGGCAAATCCATAGAGACTGAAAACAGATGAGTGGTTGCAAGAGGCTGGGGAGAAAGAAAAGAGGAGTGACTTTTAAATGAGTACAGATTTCCTTTGGGCTGATGAACATGTTCTGGAATTATATATTGGTGGATGGTTACACAACATTATGAATGTACTAAATTCTAATTTTAATGTAATAGACAAATTTTTATATATAATAGGCAAATTTTATATTAGGTATATTTTATCATAATACAAGGTCTCATCCCTCTAATTTAATTAATTTTGATAGAAGTTGATTATTTATGTATCTGTCTATCTGAGATGTCATGACATATGGTTTACAAAAACAAAGAAAAAAACATAAGCTTAAGGTAAATTATGAAGCCCTATTTAAAATGAGCTAAAAGACCTGAAATAGTGGACATCTAGTAATTTCAGAGCTAGAATGGCAAGGATAAAAAGCTAAAGGTTTTGAGGGCAATGCATATCGAATAACTAATAGGAAAAAATGGAGTTCCTTATAATAAACTTAAAGGAGGTAATAGTATTTTTGCAATATAAACTATGTACTCATACATGTCTGTGAGTTACAACTTACTTTATTAAATGTGTATATACAAATATAGGTAAATTGAGCTATAGAGGTCCTACTATCTAAATATATCCTATCCTCCTCACAGGAGATTCACGAGCCCCATCCTCCAGACTCCCCATTCCTCCTCCCCTGCTGAGCTCAGGCTTGTGGCAGAATCTTGGACAGACTGAGATGTATGGCTCTAGGATGGGGTCATTTTTCCTTCACATGTCCAACTGGAACATAGTCCTTCATTCATATGGCCAAATCTTGGTCTGTTTGGGCTTGATAAATTCTTCTGGCCTCATGGTGATGCTTCCCTGAGAACCAGCTCCATCACAAAAGTCTGTAGCACCCAGTGGGTGGCAGCTAGATTTGGTATACCCAGGGACATTTGCTAAGTGGCTTCAGACCCAGTATGGGAACTGAGTTTGAACGTGTATCAATCTAGTGAACAATAATCACCCTTACATGGTGACTCATTGAGACCTACCTCATGCAAGTTGAAAACTACCAGAGGATCTTTTGGTCACTGAGGTTATCAAGCAACTGGCCAGTAGAGGCATACAGAGGCAGATCTCGGGGTACCTTGAAACTTTTGCTGACCTTCCCCTGCCCCTGGGCCCAGTGGTAATAAAAACTGTCCTTTGTGCAGAGCTTGGTCCTTCCTGCACACAACTAGGCCCAGCAGAGGCAGTCACAAACTGTGGAACATTTTGTAGCTCTAAATAGGTTGCCAGTGCTAGTCACAGGCAGAGTCAGATACTGGCCAGCACCAGAGTCTCTCCATTGAGAGGCCCCAGAATAAATATAACCAGTGGCCAACTTCAGTCAACATCAGAGCAAGATCTAATTAGCTTCACAAATGGCATTTCCAAAAAAGATCATCGCAGGCATCAGACCCTGCTGAGGTGAATTCTGTTTCATACGGTTAGCATCTACACAGCAATTCACACACTGTGGTTTTGGTTGATCTTCACAGTCAGCCAGCCTGAGGGCCAACCCCATACATGAATGGGGGAAATAGCAATTAAGACATGATTACAACAGAAGGAACCATATAACCCACATAAGGGACATTCCTGGAGCACCAAGATTAGGTGATCAAGAAGACTACACCACTGGGTCCCACAGGATTCCTACTATATAAGGTCTCCCTACCAAGACTGGGAGTTATAGAAGATCTACCTAATACATAGAAACAAACATAAAGGGGCAGCCAATATGGTGAGACAAAGAAATAGGTCCCAAATGAAAGAACAGGATAAATATCCAGAAAAAGAGCTAAATGAAATGGAAGCTCAGATATAAAGTTTAAAAAAATGGTTATAAGGATGCTCAAGTAACTTAGTGAGAATGTCAATAAAGAGATAGCAAGTATTAAAGAAAAACAGAATAAAAAATAGAGTCAGAAATGAAGAATACAGTATCTGAAATGAAGGAATAAACAGCAGGTTGAATGAAGCAGAGGATCAAATCAGCAATTTGGAACACATGGTAGTAGAAAACACCCAATCAGAGCAGCAAAATTGAAAAAGAAATTAAAAAATAAGGATAGTTTCAACTATCCTCTGAGACAACATGAAGCATAATATCCACCAGAAGGAGAAGAGAGAGAGCATGGTATTAAGAATGTATTAGAAGGAGCAACTACAGAAAACTTCCCTAACCTGGAGAAGGAAAAAGAAACACCACTCCAGGAATTGCTGCAAGTGCCAAACAAGATAAACTGAAAGAGGCCCACACCAAGACACATCATAATTAAAATGGCAAACATTAAAGACAGAGAAGTTTAAATGCCACACAGAAAGTTAGTCACCTTTGGGGAGCTCCCATAAACAGTCAGTTGATTTCTCAACAGAAACTTTTTGGGGTGGAACAGATTGGCAAGAAATATCCAAAGTGATAAAAAGCAAAGACCTACAACCAAGACTACTTTGCCCAGCAAGGCTAATATTTGAAATTGAAGGACAAGTAAAGAGCTTGACAAAGAAGAAAAAGCTAAAGGAGTTTGTTGCCACAAACCATTATTACATAAAATGTTAAAGGGTCTTCTTGAAGAAGAAAATAGAGGAGAAGGAGGAGGAAAAACATAGGAATATTTTTAAAAGAATAAAATGGCAATAAATGTGTATCTATCAATAATCACTTTACATATAAATGTCTTAAATGCTCCAATAAAAAGACATAGGGTAGTTGAATGTAAAAGAAAACAAGACCCATACATATGCAGTCTAAAATAGATGCACCTCAGAATGAAAGATACAGACTAAAAGTAAAGGATGGAAAATGATACATCATGCAAGTGGAAATAGAACAAAAACCTGGGGTAGCAATACTTATATCTGATTAAGCAGAGAGAGACTATAGAGAAAGAGCTGGTTTACAGCTGTTGTGGGGTGGGGGTTAGACCTAGGTGGAGGGATGGATGGATTGAGTGAAAAAAAAAACCCTATAGTAAGAGACAAAGAAAGACACTGCATAATAATAAAGGTAGCAATCCAATAAGAGGATATAACACTCAGAAACATTTATGCACCCAACACAGGAGCACCTAAATATATAAAACAAATCCTGATGGACATAAGGGGAGAGAATGGCAGTAATACAGTAACAGTAGGGGATTCTAAAATCCCATATATATGGATAGATCTTCCATACATATAATCAACAAGAAATAGCAGCCTTAAATGATATACTACATCAGGTTGGTTTAATTGATATTTTCAGAGCATTTCAGCCCAAAGCACCAAAATATACATACTTTTTAAGTGGAAGTGGAACATTTTTTAGGTAGACCACATCTGAGGACAAAAAAAAGGTTCCAGTAAATTTAAGAAGATTGAAATAATATCAAGGATCTTCTCTGACCATAATGGTATAAAACTACAAATCAATCATGAGAAAAAATGAAAAATGCACAAAAACATGGAAGCTAAAAAACATGTTACTAAAAAATGAATGTGTTAACAATGAGACCAAGTAAGAAATCAAAAGATATCTTGAAACAAATGAAAATGAGAATATAACAACCCAAATTCTAAGGGACACAGTGAAAGCAATTTAAGTAGGGAAATTTATAGAATTATAGGCTTCTTGCAAGACTCAAGAAAAATCTCAAATAAACAATCTAATTTTGCACTTAAAAGAACTAGGAAAAGAACAAAAAACAAAGCCCAAAGGGAATAGAAGGGAATAAAGATCAAAGCAAAAAGAAACAGAATAGAGTCTAAAACACAGAAGGAAGAAATAAACATTCAACTTGAAGAAAATGAAAAAACAAGAATTCCAAAAAAAAAAAAAATGAGGAGAGGCTTGGGAATCCCCAGGACAACTTTAAATGTTCCAACATCTAAACCATAGGGGTGCCAGAAGGAGAAGAGGAAGAGCAAGAAGTTGAAAACTTATTTGAGAAAACAATGAAGGAGAACGTCCCCAATTTGGTGAAGGAAATAGACTTCCAGAAAGTCCAGAAAGCTCAGAAAGTCCCAGGAAAGTTGGACCAAAGGAGGAACACACCAAGACACATCATAATTAAATTACCCAAGATTAAATAAGGAGAGAATCTTAAAAGTAGCAAGAGAAAAGAAGACAGTTACCTACAAAAGAGTTCCAATAAGACTCTCAGCTCATTTCTCAAAACTTGCAGACAAGAAGCAGCTGGACAGACGTATCTGAAGTCATGAAAGGCAAGGACCTACATCCAAGATTACTCTATCCAGCAAACTTATCATTTACAATAGAAGGGCAGAAAAAAATGCTTATCATCACCAAGCCCTTATTATATCAAATGTTAAAGGGACTTATCTAAGAAAAAAGAAGATCAAAACTGTGAAGAGTAAAATGACAACAAACTCACAACTATCAACAAGTGAACCTAAAACAAAAACAAAAACAAACAAAACTACATGAACAATTAGAAGAGGAACAGAATCACAGAGATGGAGATCATATGGAGGATTATCAGTGAGGAGTGCGAGGGGGAAGAATGGGGGAATAGGTGTTGGGAACCACTCTGCCTGGTTTCAGGAGTTGTAACTGCCCCCCATGGCTAAGGCTGAGTGAGCGACCTCTGGAATGTGAGCCACTTAGAAGACAAAGCTTGTCTCTGGTAGAAAGCACTGCTTCTGCTTCCTCCTCTGCCCCCAATGCTTGGTTGGTTAGTTTATGATGGATATGACCCCTCAGAGGGGGGGCAACTTAAGCCAGATAGGATCACTTGGGAGGCCATCATGGAAGGACTCGGGGGCTGCAACAAAGAGGGAATGAGGGACCCTCACCCCCCGGCTATTCTGACATAGCCTGAGTCCCCATTTCCATGTGGGAGAAACGCTTCCTGGCTCCAATCAATTTAAACCTAAACACCTGTGATGGGGAAGGCGGTGCAGCCCTTTGCTGGCTAGAGTGGGATCTGGGGTAATCAGGCATAAGAAAGAATATGTAAAATCCTGTGAAACCTGCTTTGTTTAGAATGCTCTCATTTAAATAATAAGGGTCCAAGCATTAAGTTTGTTCCTCAAAGTTTTATGGCTCTTTAGCTATCTGACCCTGACTGAGAATAAGCCCTCATAGTTCTTTGAATGCTGTGTATTGTTTGATCCTTACCCATATTCTTGTGCAAATTAACCCAATAAAAGCCCCTTGAGGAAGGGGCTTTTAGCCCTTCTCCTTTGAGAGATTGGCCACCTTTCCTCCCCTTAGCCTCATCACCAATAACTGTCTTGAGAATTACAGAACTAAAATTATTATATTTTTATCTTTGTCAATAAACACAAGAAGCCTCAGATTCCCATGCCCTTCTTTATCACCTAATAATTACCATCTGGATCTTCATATCTCCTATTTTGTTTCCATTTTCTACCCCTTGGAGTAGGCCCTCTGGAACACATAGTATCTCATCCCTTATCTTATAAGCCTCTTTGAATATTCTCTTCAACTTCTTAGTCTTATTGAAATCTAGATCTCCCTTCAGGACACTGCATCCCTTATAGCCTTCTTAATTAGTGCCTATTTTACTTTCTCCCATCCCCCTCATATCACTGGGCCTGAGCCTTTTCTCCAGCTTTGTAAAATAAATCTCATGTCTTCACAGTATACCATCAATCACCCTCCTTGCTGCAATTATCTACAATTCCTGGGTCACAACCTCACTCCACGTTTTCTAATAGTTCTTTGTTCTCCATTGATATTTTAAACATTAACTTATGTCTTAAATCTTCGTCATTTAAATATCCACTTAGATAACCTTCCCAACATCTTAGCCTTACCTCTTCATCTCCTTCAAGTCTTTGCACAAACACTTCCTTCTCAGGGAAACAGTCCCTGACCACACTATTTAAAATTGCTGCCACAACCAATCCCAGTACTCCCTATCACTTCCACCTTGTTCTTTTCCCCTCCATAGAATTTATCACCTTCCAATGTACAACCAAGATTATGTATTTCTTTTGTTCATTTCTTTCTCCCACTAGAAGGTATGCTCTGTGAGGGCAGTAATCCTTATCTTTTGTTTACTACAGTATCTTCAGTACTTAGACTGCCACATTGGAGGCACTCGAAAATATTGTCGAATAAGTGAATAAATACAAGGATGGTTAAATATTAAGAAATATACCATAATTTACCAATAGATTCATTCAAGGATGTTTCAATATTCAGAAATTTACCATAACTTATCAATAGAGCAAACCTAAAAAATCACATGATTTCCACAAATGTTAAGAAAGCATTTGATCAAATACATCATCTATTCTTGCTCATGACTCAATAATATAAGAATAGATAAATAATTCCATAACACACAATGTAAAATTTGGTATCAAGCTGAATGAGGAAACACTAGAAACATTCTCATTAAAGTGAGAAATACAAAACAATAGCCAGTATTTACCACTATTATATAGTGTAGTTATGAAGGTACTAACTGATGCATTTAAACAAGAAAGAAATATGAGGTAAAATTATCATTTTTCTTAAGAAATAACATTGCAAATAGAATGAACAGCAAGGAATCTGGAAATATTCTGACATATTAAACAATCAGAAAGAAAGCCACAATGGCTAGAACAAAATGAACAAGGAAAAAAAATGTGGCATCAGATGAAACTGAAAAAATAGGTAGGCATTGGATCATATGGGGCCTTGCAGATCAAGAAAAGGAGTTTGGATTTGTTCTAAATACAGTGGGAAGCCATTGTGGGTTCTGAGCAAAAGACTGTCTCTGAACACTGTGGAAACATGAGTAGAAGGAAGGACAAAAGTAAAGAGGGAATCATAATGGTCCAGGTGAGAGGTGATGGTGGTTTGGAACATGGTGGTAGTTACAGTGGTAATAAAAATTAGATGGATTTAGAATTCATTTTGAAAGTGGAGCTAGCCAGACTTGCTGATGGATTATATATAAGGTACAAAGGGAAGGGAAATGAGGAATGATTTAGGTTTTTAGCTTCTACAATTTAGGTGAATGTTGTTGCCATTTACTGAGATAAGGAAGATCAATGAGAAAGAGGTTTGGGGAAGACAATTAAGAGTTTGGAGATTATTATGCTAAGTAAAATAAGATTTTCAGAGAAAGACAAATACCATATGATCTCACTTATATGTGGAATCTAATGAACAAAATAGAAACAGAGGCATGGACACATGGAACAGACTGACAGCTGTCAAAGGGGAAGAGGAGGGACTGGATGAACAAAGATGAAGATATTAGCCAAAGAACATACAGGCATAATTCACAGACAATGATAACAGTGTGGTGATGGCAAGAGGGAAAGGGGTCAGGGGTTGGGTGTAGGTGGGTAAGGGTGGGAAATGGGGATATCTGTAATAGTGTTAACAATAAAAATAAAGAAAAAAGAGTTCTATTTTAGACATTAGATTTGAAGAGCCTATTAAACAAGCGTGAGAGGTCAAGCCTAGAGGAATAAATAGTATTTAAAGCCAGATGTCTAGATAGAAAGATAATAGAGGGAAAAGACAGAGGTATTTTTCAGACACCTAGAGAACTTCAGGCACAAGTGGAAGAGCCAGTGATTTGCAACCAAAAGCAATGAGGAATGCCCCATGATTTTGGAGGCAAACCAGGAAAGTGTTAGGTCATTAAAGAGAGAAAATGTGTTTCAAGAAAGGAGTAATCAACAGTGTGTGATATTGCTGAGTGGTCGCTGTCATACCTTTAATCTCTCTTTTTTTAATTCTGTGAAGGACAACTGTTCATTTTTCAGGAGTGTCCCTCTCATTGAAGGATTTAGAGCATCCCTGGCCTTTGAGTACTAAATGCCAATAACATCCTATAACTAAAAATGCCTCCAGCCATTTGTAAAAGTCTCCTAGGAGCTCATACCATTGTTACTTTTTTACTATTTTCTCATTAGCTTTAGTGACACACAGTAAGCACTCAATAAATATTACCCAAGTGAATGAATTGATCCCTGTCACCAACTGATGAACATTCTTAAGTCTTTCCTATCCTAAACACACACACACACACACACACACACACACACACGTCCAACCTTTTGGCATCTCTGGGCCACACTGGGAGAAGAGTTGTTTGGGGCCACACATTAAATACACAAACACTAAGAAAAACTGATGAGCAAATAAAGGGTTTTAAGTAAGTTTATAATTTTGTGTTGGACCACATTCATAATCATCCTGGGCTGCATGTGGGTCGTAGGCTGTGGTTTGGACATCCCTGCCTAAATCCTGTCTCCTTTCAACAAGCATGTCCTATTTTTCCTATTTTCCCCTGCTAAACTTCCTCAAAGAACAATCTATATTTGCTGCCTTTGCATCCTAACTTCCTATTCACCCCTCAGCTTTTTTTAATCCAGAATTGGTCCCTACCACACCACTGAGGCTGCTCTCCTTACAAACAACAGCAACAAACAACAAATGTTGGAGAGGTGGTGGGGAAAAGGGGTCCCTAGTTCACTGTTGGTGGGATTGCAGACTGGTACAACCATTATGGAAAACAGTATGGAATTTTCTAAGAAAACTAAAAATGGACCTGCCTTTTGACCCAGCAATACCACTGCTGGGATTATATCCTAAGAACCCTAAAACACCAATCCAAAAGAACCTATGCACCCCAATGTTCATAGCAGCACAATTTACAATAGCCAAGAGCTGGAAGCAACCTAGGTGCCCATCAGTAAATGAATGGATCAAAAAATCTATGATACATTTACACAATGGAATTCTATGCAGCAGAAAAAAATAAGGAGCTCCTGCCCTTTGCAACAGCTTGGATGGAACTGGAAAGCATTATGCTGAGTGAAATATGCCAGATGCTGAAAGACAAATACCATAGGATCTCACCTTTAACAGGAAGCTAACCAACAAAACAAACAAGCAAGCAAAATAAAAACAATGACACTGAAATCAAGAACAGGGGGACGGTGACCAGAGGGGAGAGGGAAGGGAATTTCAGGGGGAAAAGGGGAAGGATTTACAGGAACTAGTATAAAGGATACATGGACAACAACTAAGGGGGCTGGAAATGGGAGGGAGGTGGGGAGCACAAGGGGGGTGGGCTGGGATAGGAGTAAAAGACAGAATACTGTAGTTGAAAAATAATTAAATAAAAAAATTAAAAAAAAAAACTTAAAGGCATACCAAAAAAAAAGTAAACAAATATGACTGCTTTATCCAGGATTTGAGAAACAGGTCATTGAAGAAGTAAGTGAATTCTCAGGATGGGTAGACACTTTGCTCAGAATGATTGATAGCATTTTTGGGGGTGCATATGTGAGATAAACATATGACTTCTGACTGTGTCTGCAGATAGTGACAGACCCTTATCCCATTTTTGACTCTCACTCCATTCCCAATGAGATGGAGAGATGGAGTAAGGTTCATATATTGGTGAGGAGGTGACAATGAAAAATAAAAACCCAGCTTAATAGCTTGTTTCTTAGGTCACATCAAAGAGTCCCCTAATCAATATAGATCCATTAAGGTAGGAGTACCAAAATGTTATGTATTCGCTGAAGCTGAAAAAAAGTATCAAGCTATCTGCAGGTATAGCTTGTGGGTACAGCTCTTCCCTTATCCTAGAACAAACAATGGATCATTTGGCAGAATATCAATAACTGTAGCCCCATTCATTTTTGGATTTTAGAGATAGTCTGTTGTACATCACCCATGGTGAAAATGGGAATCAACTGACCTACTTCCCCCTGCACCCATCCCCTTTCCTGTCAAAAACAGACAGATAAAGACAAATACGATATAGTCCTACTCATAGGTAGAAGCTAATGAAAATGAACTAACAAGCAAAATAGTGACAGACTCATAGACAGAGAGTAGGCTGACAGCTGTCTGGGATAGGGATGGGGGGATGGAGGGACTGAGCAAAAAAGAAAAAAGAAAAAACTCATGAGCAAGAACAACAATGTTGTGATAGCCATTGGGAAGGGGCAGAGGGAAGTGGAGGAGGGTATAGGAGATATAAATGGTGATGGGCAGACTTGACTTGGGATGGTGAACACATAGTACAGTGTACAGATGTAGAATTGTGCACCTGAGGCCTATATAATTTTGTTAGCCAGTGTCACACCAATTAATTCAATAAAAAGGAAAAAATAGTTCTACATATCTTTGATATCTAAAGTTCCTTTTCCCATACTTTCCAACTGGCACCCAAAAGATCAATTACCCCAGTCAGCCCTGTTTCTCAGGGGTAGGCAGGTTTCCATTCTTCATTTCCCTAACTTGTTTCAATGACGGCTTTTTGGCTGCCAGCCTCATATCTCTAAAGCCATGCTACCATCTCAACCTCACTTCATTTATTCAATTCCTCTTGGTTTTCAATACCTGGCCAGAACCTGGATGAGAATTTATAATGCCTCTGTTTGAAGTCTATTTTTGATTATTTTTTCTTTTTATGTATTTTATTATTTTAAATTTTATTTAGTTATTTTTCAAGTATAGTTTTCTGTCTATTTCTCCCATCCCAGCCCAACTCACCTTGTGCTCCCTTCCTCCCATTTCCACCCCCCTTAGTTCTTGTCCTTGTGTCCTTCATACTTGTTCCTACAAATCCCTCTTTTTTCTTCCCCTTAAATTCCCTCCCCTCTCCCCTCTGGTCACTGTCCCCCTATTCTCTATTTCAGTGTCCTTTGTTTTTATTCTGCTTGCTTGTTTGTTTTGTTGTTTAGCTTCCTGTTAAAGGTGAGATCATATGGTATTTGTCTTTCAATACCTGGCCTATTTCACTCAGCATAATGCTTTCCAGTTCCATCCATGTTGTTGCAAAGGGTAGTAGCTGCTTCTTTCTCCCTGCTGCATAGAATTCCATTGTGTATATTTTAAATTTTAATTGTTGTTTGAGTACAATTGTCTCCATTTTCCCACCACTACTTTCCCCTGCCCCACCCACACCAACCTCCCACCCTTAATCCTACCCAACTTTGGCTTGACCTCATCACAAGGGTCACTTATGCTGTTTCAAGTTTGTCCCATTTCTGCAACTTTCCTAGTATCCCTATCAACAACTCCTCCTCTCCAAGCATACACATGCTGCCTGAAATCAGTTCTAATTCATTCCAAGTCTAATTCTTTTTTTAAAATTTTTTTATTGATTATGCTGTTACAGTTGTTCTATTCCCCCCTTCACTCCCCTCCACCCTACCCCCATCCCCACCATTACCCCCCTTTAGTTTATGACCATGTGTCTCAAGTCCTTTAGATTCTATATTTTCCATGCTATTCTTGCCCCCCCCAATCTATTTTCTATCTACTGTCTATGCTACTTATTTTCTGTACCTTCTCCCCCCTTCTCCTTCTCCCACTCCCCTGTTGCTAACCCTCCTTGAGATCTTCATTTCTATGTTTCCACTCCTGATCTAGCTGTCCTTTTAGTTTGCTTTTGTTTTAGGTGTGGTTGTTAATAACTGTGAGTTTGTTGTCCTTTCACTGTTCATGTTTCTTTAACTTCTTTTTCTTAGATAAGTCCCTTTAACATTTTATATAATAAGGGCTTGGTGATGATGAACTCCTTGAATTTGATCTTATCTGAGAAGCACTTTATCTGTCCTTCCATTCTAAATGAAAGTTTTGCTGGATAGAGCAATCTTGGTTGTAGGTCTTTGGATTTCATGACTTGGAATACCTCTTTCCAGCCCCTTCTTGCCTGTAAGGTCTCTTTTGAGAAATCAGCTGACAATCTGATGGGGATTCCTTTGTAGGTGACTGCCCCCTTTGCTCTTGCTGCTTCTAGGATTCTCTCCTTCATTTTAATTTTGGCTAATATAATTATGATGTGCCTTGGTGTGTTCCTTTTTGGGTCCAACTTCTTGTACCCTCTGAGCTTCCTGGATTTCCTGGAAGTCTATTTCCTTTGCCAGATTGGGGAAATTCTCCTTTATTATTTGTTCAAATAAGTTTTCCACTGGTGGCTGTTCCTTTCCCCCTTCTGGTACCCTTATAATTCAGATGTTGGAGCGTTTAAAGATGTCCTGGAGATTCCTAAGACTCTCCTCATTTCTTTGAATTCTTGCTTCTTCACTCTTTTCTGTTTGGCCATTATTTGCTTTCTTCTGGTCCACTCCATTGATTTGAGTCCCAGTTTCCTTTTCATTGCTATTGGTTTCCTGTGCAATTCCATTCATTTCAATTAGTTTCGCCTTCATATATTTGTCTAATTTGTGGCTATAATCAACCAGTTCTGTGAGGATCCTGATCACCAGTGTTTGAAACTGTGCGTCTGAGAGTTTTGCTATTTCTTCATTGCTTAGATTTATAGGCTCTGGGGCTTTGAGATCTTCTTGAGCCATTTTTGGTCTGTTCATGCCCTTTAAGTGTGAGAAGCGGCGCCTTGGACTCCCAGGTCGCTGGGTTGTGACGCAGTATGTGAGGGCGTGGTCAGAGCAGGGAAATGGCGGCACCCTCTGCTGTTTTGCACAGTGGGTAGGAGCAGAGCCTTAGTTGGTTAACCAGGGCCGGGCCACTCAGAGTCGCTGGGTTATGACGCTGTATGTGGAGGTGGGGTCAGAGCAGGGAAATGGCGGTGTCCTCCCTGCCGCTTGCCTCGGGGACCTCCTGGGTCCCGGTCCAATCGCCCACTCCCTCGCTTGTCTATCCGCGCACAAATGCGCAACCACAGTCAACCTGCAGCCCTGCTCCCTCGCTGTTTCCCTGTGGCCGCTCACTTGGTCGCTCGCTTGTTCCAACCCTGTGCCTGGATTCCGCATGCCTGAGTCTGTCCGACCGAGTTTTCCTGTGCAACCCCGCTCCACCAGCAGCTGGTTTCGCCCCTTACTGGTCAGACTGAAGAATTTGTTGTTAACAGACTTCGGAAAAGTTCAATTTTCTGTGTTCTGGCTGTGTTTTCTGTTGCTAATATTTATTTGTCTCTAAACTTGGTTGTGTGAGAAGGCATGGATATCCACCTATGCCTCCATCTTGGCAGAAGTCCCCATTCCAAGTCTAATTCAAAGCCATCTATTTACGGAAATATTCTAACTCTTGGAGAGGGCAAACACAAACTCTAAGAATTAGCATCTCCAGTTCCTATCTTTGAGTTCCACATAGATTTGTATTTCTAACAACCTAGTAGATACTTGCAACATAATTTCCTATAGGTAGTTCAAACTCAGAATGACCCAAACGTATTATTTTTCCTAAAACTTTATCTTCTTTCTTTTGCATTCCATATTTTATCTCCACAAAACAAACAAAAACACCCTTTGATGATTGTCATTCCAAAAGTAATAAATAGTAATTGTAAAAAATGTGGACAACTCTGAGTAAGAAGAAATACAAACCATCTTTGAGACAACCATACAAAGATATACCACTTTATATTACATACCTTGATTAATGCCATCACTGTTCACCTAGTCACCAAAGCTAGAAATCTAATTCATTTTCCCTTTACAAATCACATTTGACAAGTTTCTAAATCATATCAATGATACCTCCAAAATCTCTGCTGAAGCCACTCTTTTCTATCTGCCTTGCCATAATCTTAGTTCTTTTACGTTTTTCACCTGAACTAGTGCAATAGTCTATCAACTGATTTTTCTACTATCAGTCTTCAAAACACTTATTTCTTGGCATAATCTCCACTGAATTCTTCACCATAATCTGCCAGTACAGTTGTTCTGGAATGTGCATCTAATTAAACTCACTTGCTTTAAAACATTTAATAACTCTAATGCCCACAAGATAAAGTCCAAATTTCATAGTGTATTAGTTGCTCAGGCTGCCATAACAAAACACTATAGATGGGCCCTGGCTGGTGTAGCTCAGTGGATTGAGTGCAGGTCTGCGAACCAGAGGACTGTGGTTCAATTTCCAGTCAGTGCACATGCCTGGGTTGTAAGCCAGTTCCCTGCAGGCCAGTTCCCACCAGGGGACGCACTAGAGGTGACCATACATTGATGTTTCTCTTCCTCTCTCCTTCCCCTCTAAAGATAAATAAATTTAAAAAAAATACTATAGATGGGAATTCTGAGCATGCCAGACATGCCAGCATGGTTGGTTTCTAGTGAGAGCTTGTGGAGCTGCCTTCTCGCTGTATGCTCACAAGGCAGGGTGAGATAGTAAGCAGCAAGCTCTCTTGTGTCTTTTCATATGAAGACACTGGTATCATCAGGAGAGCCCCACTCTCATGACCTCTTCTAAATATAATTACTTACCAAAGGCTCTATCTCTGAATACCATTACACTAGGGGATACTGAATTGGGGTGGGCACAATTCAGTCAATAGCACATGGTATGATATTCAAGGGTTTTTATAACTAGCTATAAGCTGCCTATTCTGTTTTATATTTTATTACTGCGTGCATTCTGAGGCTCAAAAAAAAAAGCCAAATAGTGGTCAAATATGCCATTTACTTCCATAGAACTATACCTTTGATCATGCTGTTCACTCTGCTTAGATCAGTTTTCCACCCTGACAAACTGTTATATCATTCAAATGTGCAAATCAGAGAGATGGAGATGTCAGTGATATGGGTGGGAGCTGAGCCCACTTGCTCCTGCACCCAACTGGGAACCTAGCTTATCTTCTAAAGAAAAGAGTGAACAACCAACAGAACCCCAGCTGATACGATGTTTGGAAGCCAAAATGTGCAGAGGAAACTTAAAAATGGGTGGTAAGGAGATTTTGTAGGAAACAGGAAGGTACCCAGTCCATGTGCAGGAAAGGCTCCCAAGGAAGCATTGGAGGAGAGCCAGGTCAGTGATAGCCACCAAAAGACCCCCTCCCCTCTCAGATCAGGGAAGTCCCAAACTCACACCAGTAGAGACCTGGATAGGTAAAGTCGCTGGAGGTTAAAAAGGCAGTAAGTGACACATAACCAGCAGCTAGTGATCGCAGGCTGGGACAGTACCAGAGAAATTGGGGAGCCTGGTGACACCTGGGGCTGGAAGAAGAGATGGGCTGTGACTGGTAGTGACTCAGATAGACTCTGGACTGGTCAGAGAGTTGGACTGTGTGGACAGCCACACACTTGTTAGAAATCTCACGCTACACCCAAGGGGACTTTTAAAAAAAAAAAAAGAACTAAGCAGCCCAGTAGGGACCTCATGCAAGCAGGAAATGTGTGTGAGCAGAGGCCCAGCCAGCAAAGTGGGAGGAGTGGGGGCCCAATTTGCTCCAACTCAGGGCACCTCATGGATTGATCAAATAGGGGCAGCAGGGACTTGGAGGGGCAGCAGCTCCCACCCAGACAGACTTCTTCAATAGCAGAACTGAGCCACCTTGCAGGGACTTCATGTAGCCAGGTCAAAAGAGAGGGAGGAGTGGGGCACAATTTGCCCCTACTCAGTGGGGCACCTCACAGATTGATCAAAGGGTCACAAAATAAAGTGGGTTATTGGTGCTGGCCTGGTGAAAATGTGCATAATGGACAGTGCAGGCTGCACAGTGCTCTGAGGGTGAGGGCTGGAAAATGGACACCTCTGATTATTGTAGCCCAGACTGAGCCCCATCCTTTGGAAGCCACAAGAAAGGAAAAAAATGTAGCTCAGCCCCCCTTTGCCTGCAAGATCCTCACATAAGCACTCTCCTTTCTTAAGTCAGCTCACCGTCTTTTTCCCTTCTAATAACAGTCTTTCTTTTTTAATTTTTATAAACACTGGCTAGTTGGGGTGAAATATCATGGGCATTGCTGTACTTCTGTAAAGGAACTCCTATTTGTTAACTACTTGTTGGTATTTAAATTCCAGAGAATACTCTCCTGCTGTCTTACTCCATTTCACCTTCACCGTGGCCATGATCAGTTGATTAAGGATTTTATTTCATTCTTTTCTCTCTCTCCTTTTTTTCTTTTTCTTTTTTATTTATTCATACTCTTTCAACCTGGGCTTTATTACTTATTTTTATCAGTTTGTTCCCCACATTCTCTCATAATTATTTTTCTTTACTGTAGACATCTCATACTCACTTTTGCTTTTCTACAACATTCTCATTCCCACCTTCATTAAATTTCATTCAACCATCAATGCTATTGACCCTGCTCTGGTTTTTTTGGAAAATTTGCATCCACTGGTCCAGTACCTTTTCAAATTTACTTCAAACATCATAGTACAGGGGTGTCAAACTCATTTTCACCAGGGGCCACATCAGCCTCATAGTTGCCTTCCAAGGGCCGGATGTAATTTTAGGATTGTATGAACGTAACTACTCCTTAACAATTAAATGAGAGCTTGGTACTGTTTCTGGGTAGGAACAAGGTGCCAGGCTGGATAAAACAAGGTAGGGGATCGAATTTGGCCTGCAAGACTTGTGTTTGCCACCTGTGGCATAGTATATTCTTCCCTCCTCTTACCACATTGTTCCCATTGCCCTTTTGTGTTTTACTTACATTGTAAATGTTGCTGTCTCCCTTTCTTCAGGTTGTATCTCAACTCTTATTAATTCTCCTCCCTCTTACCACACAACATTTTCCTTTTTTTTCATCATCTCATACTCCCTTTGTCATATCTTATAATATTCACAACCTGCCTTCACCTTTATTAATCTTGGTTCAAATGCAGTAGAGACTTTTGCTAGTGTAAGTTTAGTTGTCCGGTAATTTCTCTTTGTTAACCAACAACTATACAACAGCCTACAAGACAAGGTGGGAGGTAAAATTAGCAGTAAACTCACTGGAAAGAAGAACCCATCAACAAAGAAGCCACCAACAGCTGAAGCCCAAATACAAGAGAGCCCACACAAACAGAACAAAGAGTGACCCTAGAGCAACCAAACAAGGAGATTAAAGAGTATGCATCACTGAATCGAACAGAACCTCTACCACAGAAGTTCACCCTATGAAGACAGCTGGCAAAGCAGAACATCTGGAATTGCAGAAACAAACAAAAACAGTCACCCAAAATGGGGAGACAAAGAAAGAACCCACAATCAAAAGGAATGGGAGATTCCCCAGTAAAAGAGCTAAATGAAATGAAACCAAACTAACCATCTGATGCAGAATTCAAAAGAATGGTTATAAGGATGCTCAAGGACTCACTGGCAACTACAGGGAACTGAGTGAGAACGATAACAGCATGAAAAAGAAAACAGAAACTATAAACAACAACCTTATATGAGAAGATATTAACACCCCACTGTCAATAATGGATAAATCTTCCAAACAAAACATCAAGAAGAATGTTGTGGCATTGCACAATGCCCTAGATCAAATGGACTTAACGGATATATACAGAACCATTCATCCCAAGGGAGGAAAATACACATTTTTTTCAAATGCACATGGAATATTTTCAAAGATAGACCACATGATGGAACAAAAAAACAAGCCTCAACAACTTCAAGAAAATTGAAATAATATCAAGCATGGTCTCAGACCACTAGGGCTTAAAATTACAAAACAACCTCAAGAAAAAACTCACTCATTCAAATACATGGAGATTTAATAGCATCCTATTAAATCATGAATGGGTTAACAATGAGATAAAGGAAGAAATAAAAAACTTTCTAGAAAGAAATGAAAATTAATAGATAACAGTCCAAACCTATGGGACACAGTGATGGCAGCCCTGACATTGAAGTTTATTGACATACAGGCCTACCTAAGAAAGATAGAAACATTTCAAATTAACAACCTAACCCTACATTTACAGGAACTGTAGGAACAACAACAAAACCCAGAGTGAGTAGAAGGAAGGAAATAAGCAAGGTCAGGGCAGAATTAAATGACATAGAGCATAAAAGAATAATTCAAAAGATAAAAAATCCAGGAGCTGGTTCTTTGAAAAGATAAACAAAATTGACAAGCCTTCAAGCAGACTCATCAAGTAAAAAACAGAGAGGACCCAAAAACACAATCAGAAATGAAAGAGGACAGATTACAACTGATACCACAGAAATGCAAATGATTGTAAGAAATTACTATGAACATCTATATTCCAATTAATTTGAAAACCTAGGTGAAATAGACAAATTTCTAGAAAAATATAATCTTCTAAAACTGAGTGAAGAAGAAGCAGAAAGCCTGAACAAACCAATAAGAGCTGGTGAAATTGAAGCAATAATCAAAAACTCCCAACACACAAAAACCATCCTGGACTAGTTTCACAGGAGAATTTTGCAGAATATCTAAGGAAGAGCTAACCCCTATCCTTCACAAACTATTCCAAAAAATTCAAGAAGGGAGATGACTCCCACTCTTTTTATGGGCCCAGCATCATTCTAATCCAAAAACCAGATAAAGACACAACAAATAAAGAAAACTTTAGGCCAATATCACTGGTGAACAAAGACACAAAAATCCTCAACAAAATATCGGCAAATGCAACTAGCAATACACTGAAAAGATCATACTCCACGATCAAGTAAAATTGATCCCAGGGAAACAAGTTGGTATGATATTCACAACTCAATAAACGTATCATCATATAAATATTATAAAAGACAAAAACACATGATCATATCAATAGATGCTGAAAAACCATTTGATAAAGTACAGCACCCATTTATGATAAAACACTGAACAAAGTAGAAGTAGAGGTAGTGCACCTCAATGAAATAAAGGCCATATACAAGAAACCTATAGCCAACATCATACTCAATGGGGAAAAACTAAAATCTTTCCCAAAGATCAGGTACAAGACAAGGATGTCCACGTTCACCACTTGTTTTCAACATAGTATTAAAAGTCTTAGCCACAGCAATCAGACAAGATAAACAAATAAAAGGCATTCAAAATGGAAAGGAGGAAGTAAAACTGTCATTGTTTGCAGAGGACATGATAGTGTACATAGAAATCCCCTTAGACTCCACCAAAAATACTACTGGATCTAATAAGTGAATTTGGCAAAACAGTGGGATATGAAGTCAATATTCAGAAATCAAAGGCAGTGTTGTACACCAACAGTGAAACATCAAAAACAGAAATGAGAAAAAGTCCAATTTGCTACAGCAACTATAAAAATAATGTACCGAAGAATAAACCTAACCAAGGAGGTAAGACCTGTACTCAGAAAACTACGGAACACTGAAGAAAGAAAATAAGGAAGACACAAAAAAATGGCAGCATATGCTATGTTCATGGATTGGAAGAATAAACATCATCAAAATGTCCAAATTAAGAAGGATCACAATACTTGATACCAAAGTATATTACAAGGCCACTATAATCAAAACAGTTAGGTACTGGTATAAGAACAGACTTGTAGATCGATGGAATAGAATAAAGAGCCCAGAAATAAACCCATGTATCTATGGTCATTAATATTTGACAAAGGGACAGAAGCATAAAATGGAGTAAAAATAGCCTCTTCAACAAATGGTGTTGGGAGACCCGGATGCAGAAAAATGAAACTTGTCCTAGAACTTACACCGTACACAAAAATAAACTCAAAGTGAATAAAAAACTTAAATATAAGTTGCAACATTATAAATGTCCTAGAGGAGTACATAGGCAGGAAAATCTCAGATATTCCATGCAGCAATAATTTCACTGATATGTCTCCTGGAGCAAGGGATGTAAAGGAATGAATAAACAAATGGGACTTATTCAAAATAAAAAAAGCTTCTGCACAGCTAAGGAAAATATCAGCAAATTTAAAAGGGAACCAACTGTATGGGAAAATATATTTTCCAATGATACCTCAGAGAATGGTCTGATCACCAAAATATTAAAGAATTCAGTAGGTACAAAATAGACAGGGGGAGGTTAATAATAGTATGGGAAATGGATAAGCCAAAGAACTTATATGTACAGTACATGGACATGAACTAAGGGGTAGGGGGAATGTGGGTGGGAGGGGTGGTGCATGGCAGAGGGGAATAAACAGGATGAAAATGAGACTATTGTAATAGCATAATCGATAACATTTTTTAAAAGCTAAAACAAAATCTATAAGACTTTTGAAGATAGAGAAAAAAAGAACTTACATGACTCCACTATAGGAAGACAAACAACCCAATTAATAAATGGGCAAAGGACCTGAACACTTCTCTATGGAGGCCATACAGAGGGCCCAGGATCATATGAAAGGATGCCCAGCCTCACCAGCCATCAGAAACATGCAAAATTAAAACCACAATGAGATACCACTTTACACCACTCTAAATGGCCATCATAAAGAAATTAACAAACAAGTGTTGGCAAGGTTGTGGAGAAAAGGGAACCCTAGTACACTGTTGGTAGAAATACTGACTGGTACAACCACTATAGAAAACAGTATGGAATTTCCTCAGAAAACTAAAAATGGAACTGCCTTTTGACCTGGCTATTCCACTACTTGGATTATACCCTAAGAGCCCTTAAACACCAATCCAAAAGAACCTATGTACCTCAATGTTCATAGCAGCATAATTTACAACAGCCAAGTGCTGGAAGCAACCAAGTGCCCATGAGTAACTCAGTGGTTCAAAAAACTATGGTACATTTATTTGCAGAACAGAATAAATACTATGCAGCAGAAAGAAAGAAGGAGCTCCTACCCTTCAGGATAGCATGCATGGAACTGGAAAGCTTTATGCTAAGTGAAGTAAGCCAGGAGGTAACAGAAAAATACCATATTATGTCACCTATTAATGGAACTTAATCAACAAAACAAACAAGTAAGCAAAATATAACCAGAGACATGGAAGTAAAGAACACGCTGACAGTGACCAGAGGGGAGTGGGGACAGGGATAATGGGGGGAAAATGGGGAAGGGTCATCAAGGAACATGTTTAAAGGACCCATGGACAAACCAAAGGGGGGTAGGATTAACGGTGGGCACTGGGGGCTGGTGGGGAAGGGGAGAGCTGTGAGGTGAAAATGGAGACAATTGTACTTGAACAATGAAAAAATAGGATTTATAATAAAAAATGTACAATTCAGATGCTCTGTGTATTATGAAGTGAGCTTGGTTTTCCTCTTCTTTGTGCCTGTACCACTTTGTACATAGTTCTATCAAATTCAAATTGCCTGAGTTAAAATTGTAGTTCTTCCAGATTCTAAATGTGTGACCTTAAGCAAGTTTCTTCTTTGTGCTTTAATAACCTCGTTAGCAAAATGGGGATAATAGCACTGATTTCATAGAGTTTTGGTGTGAGGATTGATGAGTTACTATGCACAAAGTTCTTAGAGAAATTCCTGGCTCCTAGTAAGCATTATATAAGTTATTTGCTATTCTTATTGTATTAAGTGAAAACAACCAGAAAAAGCACTTGTACTCATAGACTATAAATGTATTAAAATGGCTTCACTCTGATATTCTGGTGACTTTGCACTATTTACATAGACTATGTAGGCAAGGCTAAATTGTGGTCCACCCCAGGTCTTGGCAGAACATACAGTGATCCTCTCACAAGCGGGGAAGATAGTCAGTCTTGTGAGGAGTTGCTTCAAGCCTCTTTTTATCAGTCTTCCTTCCTTGAGGGGGGCTCTGTATCTTGCAGAAGGCTACCAGAAGGTAAATTCTCATTTTACTCCCTGGTTACAGTGAGGTATAGTACTTTTCCATTCCTTGCCCCAGACCTTGGGTATACATGCTAGCTATAAAACAGCTTAGCTGTAGTCTAGAGTGAACTCTTCAGCAACAAAGTTCTACATTGCTCGTGCCATTTGGCATCTGGCCCCTTTTGTTTGATGTCCTATGGATCAAAGGAATATCAGGAGCTGATACTGTGCTGATCTTATTTATGCTCTCTGTGTAATAATCTATATCCATTTGATTGCATTGTTTCCTTATTGCATAGATCTACAAAGGTCTGTGTTGTTGCTTATGGCATGTTTGATCTCCTGATAGTAAGCTCTTTGGGAGAAGGAGAAACTTATCAATATTTTTCAACACTATGTATATTGAGTGTCTGGTCTATAGTAAGTGCTTAGTAAGTATTTGTTGAATTTTCAAAAGATATAGCAAACAGTGATAAATATTATTCAGTTATATATAGTCAAGGATAAATATCAAACCCATTATAACTAAAGCAAATATAAAATAAAATATAAAATAAAACAAAACAAGATAGGGGTATTCTACTCATAAGGTTAAAAAAAAAACATGGGTATGTCATGTAGGAGAAAAAAGCTGTATAGTTAATTCCCTTATTGTTTTTCCATTAATTTATATAAGCATTTTATACCTTGTAAGCTTGACCTTATTCTCTGAAATGAAATGTAATATGAGGAAGAAAGGCTAGATTATCACCTTTATGTTCCAAGGAACCCCAGTTTTTTCTCCTAGGAGCTGCCTCATGGGTGATAGTAACCTTTTACCAAGATGAGGATATGTTGGGCTTTCTTAGAGAATTTTACTTGAAGAAAATGGTTGAGAGCTAAAAACAAGGCAAAACAAAACAAACCTGCAAACCACTGGCCTAACTCTAGTTCTAAAATTAATGTACAGCATGATGAATGTAATTAATAATATTGTATTGAATAATGGGAATTTGCTAAGAAAATAGATATCAGGCACTCTCACCACACACACACACACGAATGGTAACTAGGTTAGATGATGTGTTAATAGTTTGAGTGTAGTAATCATTTCTCTATGTATATGTATATCAAATCATCATGTCATACATTTTAAATATACATAATTTTTATTAAAAAATAAAATGCCTATGTATAGATTGAGGCAAGGGAAGTTTGTTAACTACAAACTCAGGAGTAGAGCAGCAGGCAGAATTTGGATAATGGAGCTCTTTGGATTGGGGTTTGATGGAAAGAATGGAAGGCTTGCTGAAAATATACATATTACTAATGCAGAATTTTGTTTGGTGCAGTTGCTTTATTTAGGACTCATATATCTTGCTTTTTTATTTGGAATTGGAGAAGGGCAAAATACAGGGTGATCCTCATTAATTTTTAAACCCCAAATCATTCCTTGTATATAAACAAATTGTTTGTACTACTATTAAAGCTTCCTCAGTTTAAAAGATGGCCTTTTCTTAAAGTCTCTGGGTTGAACTGTTACATGTACACCATGTCCAGGACCCAAATAACATATTTAGCCAATTCTAAGGTGCAATTTTCCCTGCATTTTAATATTTCTGATATTGAGATATATCACACAATCAATGTATACATTTTAATGTGGTAGCATGCTTTTTTCCTTTATTATTAAATAAATGTCACATTTGCAATTTGATGATGTCTTAAGGTTTGAAAAAAATGACACATAATTAACAGGAATAATAAGCTTGTAAATTTGAGCAAGAAATACTTGAGGTAATGTCAACTGCCTTTTTAGTCTGTGTCTTACTTGTGGGGGTAAGCAATGACAGTGGATGTCATCATTAATATGTTTATGGGTTAAAATTAAAGCTACAAATCAGGGCTTTTTTTATCTTTTGAGAGTTAGCTTACCGATATACCACTATCCACAATTATTCTTTTATTCATGTTATAGTCACTGCTTACTCGAATAGGCCATGCTATTTCATGCCTAGTTACCATTCCACATGCTCTTACCTCTACCTGGAATGTTCTTCTTGGAATATTGTCCACTGTAGAAATCCTATCCACCCAAATAAAGTTGATCCCTTTCTGCTTTATGTCACTGTGTAACTGACATTTGCCTCTAAATATGTACTGACCATATTGAACTGCAGTGATTTGTTAGGTATCCATTTCCTTTACTGGAAGTTCCTTGAGTATAACTGACTGTTTCTTATTTATCTCTGTATACCTAGTACTTAGGACAGTGCCTGGTACATAGTAGTATTCACTATCTTCAAAGATTGAATATATAAAAAGAAAAAAGAAAAATATAATGTGGTAAAGTGCCACTACACCAACAAATGCTTCATTTGCTGCTGCCATTCAGTGGTGTTCATTCCTTATCTAAACCCTCTGAACTGCTGGTAGACATACAATTGTCAACACTGAGTTTAATTGTTAATAATAAAACAAGACATTTATGTCTCCCTGGTTAATTATAAGTTCATTGGAGGGAGGTATCAAGTCTATTTCTGTATATACTTTTGGGTTTTAGATTGCATATTCCTATTCTGAGGTGTGATTTAGTTTCCAAGATGCATCATTCAGTATACCTTTATCATTAATACTAATGGCAATTTGCACAAGAGAAATGGTAAGGCCCACAACAGTTTTATTTATTTAGGGCCTAGAATTTCTTCAGCGTTTAGAGCAATCCTTAATATTAGACATCAAAAACATAATCTTACAGTAATTTAAGAGAGAATAATTTGAATATTACTGCTAAAACCCTGGAAGCTAATTATTTCAAGATCACTTGAAACCTTAACTCATTCAAGTTTGAAAAATCTCTTGAGGTACTTGAAGTCACTATTCCCATTATGTTACGTGATTCAATTGAATATCTTAGATCTTGCTAATGACAGAAAAACTTAATTTCATGCCAAAGAGAGGTTCTATTTGTCATTTGCTTAAGGAAAAATATTAAGCAACTCCTGTGGGCATGTCAGTACTCTATACCATACTGTATTGTAAGAGAGGGAGGGGAAAAGAGTGATACACAACCTCAGATCTCAAAAAATACATTCTTAGCACCAGAATTACTAGTGTATATTGTCAAAATGGGCTGTACTCTACACTTTTCATTAGACATACACTTTTCAACAGATTATCACAAGGCTCAAATAAGCAAAAATAAGGTCTATTCTATTGATATTGTTGGTGCTGCATTGTAATTATACAGAAATGGTGGCTTGGCAAAGGATGCTATCCAATATGCTGTAATGTCATTCAGATTAAGAAGCCAAGTGACACTTTAGATGTCTTTTTTAGATATCTGTTTAGAGTTTTAAAACCATAAGTTCCAAATATTAAGAAAAATTCCTTTTTAAGGACAGCTAAATCAGGAGCGAAAACATAGAAATGAAGATCTCCTGGAGAGTTAGCAATAGGGGAGTGGGAGGAGGAGAAGGGGGGAGAAGGTACAGAAAATAAGTAGCATAGACGGTAGGTAGAAAATAGATAGGGGGGAGGGTAAGAATAGTGTGGGATATATAGAGTCTAAAGAACTTGAGACACGTGGTCATAAACTAAAGGGGGAATCGTGGGGGTGGGGGTATGCAGGGTGGAGGGGAATGAAGGGCGGCAATAGAACAACTGTAATGGCATAATCAAGAAAATTAAAAATAAGAAAAATTCCTTTTTAAATTTTCCAATGTAAACCAAGTCATCAAAAGAAATAGACATGAGAGAAGTCAGATTTAGGGTAGGAAATATTTCATTCTCATTGCCTGTCAACTCACGACACATTACTAACCATTCAGATGGCATGCATGAAATAGAAGTAGAATGAAAGAAATTCAGTGCAATCAAATTGTGCTGTTTAATAGACTAGAAATAGTGTATTATATCATATGATTCTATTATATTTATTTGTAAATTTTATCCACATGTGTAAGGTTAGTTTATTTTGTGCATATTTACCAAATTTAAACTGTCCCATTATTCCCTTATTACTTGAAACATATCAACCAATATTTTTAAAGAGTTTACAGTCTTGCCTACAGTATTATGTATACAGCAGGCAGTCAATTTAGCTATAATGGTCATAAAATGGGGAAGGGAGAGAAGCTTACCACTACATCCTCACAACACGCTGTTGAAGTGTCCTTTTTTGTCAATCCTAGGTATATATCCTCAGTTCCCACCTGCTGTTTGTATATAATATCATACCTGAAAAAGTCATTGATATAGAAACTCAAATGAAAGAGAAATTTCCTGTCATAGAGGAGAAAACTAAAAACTTATGAGAACATGCCGTTACAATAAAAATAAAATGACTAAGTAAATAAAATTCTTACAGTTTTTTCAGGCATATAGCAGAACATAAAGAAATAGAAATATAGAAATTCAGTCAAAAATGCCTAACTCTGTAAAGCAGGATTTATATCATGTATACTTCTTTTCTAAAATGAAGCTTAACCATTTTAGTGTTAAATCAAAAGGACTGAGAAAACTTCTAAGAGTCTCATAAGATTCCATGTAGAAGAAAAAAGGAAGGTCCTTTCCAGAAAAACAATAGCTCAGAAAAATAGTGGGCCCATAACACAGGGTTTGATGGATAGATAGAAACTCTCCACTGATAAATTTAAGTGATAATGAGGAGTTCAAAAATCCAGGTTAAGTACCATTTCTGTCATTAGCCATGTGATTTTGGTCAAGTCACAAACTCACGGTGTCTCAGCTTCCACATTTGTACAATTTATGGAAGAGGGTGGGTTTGAATTAAATGATCTTTTTTTTTTCCATCTCTAAAATTCTACAATAGAAACACTGGTAATGTAGTCAGCACAGCTACACTGTAACGTTTAGAATCTAGTCCTATAGGATTCTTAGTTCAATGAAAGATTTTCCTCACACATGACAATTCACAAATCTTTCCCTGGCCCCGAACTTGGGCCCTTAGAGATAGGATGGCTTATGGAAGCACTAAGACATGGTGTACCCTATCATTTCACATGGAATGAAGTAAGCAAATACTTACAAATGACCTTTTCTATTGAATTTACCCTAATGAAGAATGGTAACTCACTGGACAGGAAGACTAAAGGACTACAGTGAACTCTGACCACTAGCAAATAGGAATAGCTAAGAATGAAAGAGGATTTCTCTGAGTTGAAACAATAACAATAGGTACCTATTTGATATGGGGTGTGTCTTTTCTTAATAGACTATAACTCCTACCAGGTATTTACAAAGATGAAGCCAGGTTAAAACAAAATAGAAAGGTATTGATCCACATGCCCCTGATACCCAAATAGATTTGCTCTAGCTGCTGCTGCTCTTTTCATCTCCAGAAGCATTTTTTTCCCTATTGCCTACTCTATGCATTTGCCTGGATCCAAAGGCACCTCACCATCCACACACACAAAACCAAACTTATCACTTCCCCTCCGCCTACATTCCCACTTACAATTAATCACCCCACTATTCACCCTATCACCCAAGCATCATTTTTGACACTTTCCTCTTATTCAATAAATCTAATCAAACATCAAATCTGACTTTAAAACTCTGTAAAATAAAGACCTTAATGCGTATCTCTGGGGCAGTGACTTATATTGGGCCCTTATTATTTTTTAATTTGGCCACTAATCATTCTTCTTTCTGGGGGGCATTTTATTTATTTATTTATTTATTAATAATTTTATTTAGTTATTTTTCAAGTACAGTTTTTTGTCTATTTCTCCCATCCCAGCCCCGCCCCACCCTGTGCTCCCACCTCCCTCCCATTTCCACCCCCCTTAGTTCTTGTCCTTGTGTCCTTCATATTTGTTCCTCCAAATCCCTTCCCTTTTTTCCCCCTTAAATTTCCTTCCCTCTGGTCACTGTCCCCTTATCCTCTATTTCAGTGTCTTTGTTTTTATTCTGCTTGCTTGTTTGTTTTGTTGTTTAGCTTCCTGTTAAAGGTGAGATCATATGGTATTTGTCTTTCAACACCTGGCCTATTTCACTCAGCATAATGCTTTCCAGTTCCATCCATGTTGTTGCAAAGGGTAGTAGCTCCTAATCATTCTTCGTTTGTGAACTCCCTGTCCATGTCCTTTAACCATTTTTTCCCTCTTTACCCATTGTGATAATACAAGTATAATTGTATAAGAAAGAAAATAAAGATTTTTTTTAAACCTTCAAAAGCCATTTTCTTCATATCCTGACTGAATTACTTATTCCTGTAAGGCTTTCACGGATGTTCTTTTTACAGAATATCAAATAAGAAAGGTGTTATTATGCTAAGTGAAATAAGCCAGTCAGAGAAAGGTAAGTACCATGTGATTTCACTCATATGTGGAATCTAATGAATAAAATGAACTAACAAGCAAAATAGAGACAGACTCATAGAGAGCAGGTTGTCAGGGGAAGATTAGGGGCTGGTGGGGTGGTGGAGGACTGAACAAAAAAATTACAAAAGAGAAAACACTTGTGGACAACAGTGTGGTGATTGATGGAGGAAGTGGGTGGGAAGAGGTGGACAAGGGTATAGTGGGGATAAATGTGGATGGAAGGAGACCTGACTTGGTGGGGATGAACATACAGTATAGTATACAGCACATGTTTTGTGGAATTGTGCACCTGAAACCTGCATAATTTACTCCCTGGCTATTTTCTACCTATCATTTATGCTACTTATTCCCTGTTCCTTTCCCTCACCCCCCCCTCACCTCCCCACTGATAACACTCCATGTGATCTCCATTTCTGTCATTCTGTTTCTGTTCCTGTTCTAGTTGTTTGCTTAGTTTGGGGTTTTGGTTTTTTAAGGTTCGGTTGTTGATAGTTGTGTTTGTTGTCATTTTATTCTTCATAGTTTTGATCTTCTTCTTTTTCTTAGATAAGTCCCTTTAACATTTCATATAATAAGGGCTTGGTGATGATACACTCCTTTAACTTGACCTTATCTGGGAAACACTTTATCTGCTCTTCCATTCTAAATTATAGCTTTGCAAGATAGAGTAATCTTGGATGCAAGTCCTTGCCTTTCATGAATGTGACTGCTTCTTTCCAGCCCCTCTTCCCTGCAAGGTTTCTTTGGAAAAATGAGCTGAGAGTCTTATGGTAACTCCTTTGTAGGTAACTGTCTCCTTTTCTCTTGCTGCTTTTCAGATTCTCTCCTTATCTTTAACCTTGTGTAATGTAATTATTATGTGCCTTGGTGTGTTCCTCCTTGGGTCCAACTTCTTTGGGACTCTCTGAGCTTCCTGGACTTCCTGGAAGTCTATTTCCTTCACCAGATTGGGGAAGTTCTCCTTCATTATGCTTTCAAGTCAGTTTTCAATTTCTTGGCCTTCCTCTTCTCCTTCTAGCATCCCTATGATTCAGATGTTGGAATGCTTAAAGTTGTCCCAGAGGTTCCTAAGCTTCTCATTTTTTGGAATTCTTGTTTCTTCATTTTGTTCTTGTTGAATGTTTATTTATTGTTTGAATCATTGATTTGAGTGCCAGAATCATTCCCTTCAGTTTGTTCTCTTTATTTCACTTTGTATAGCCTTCGCTTTGTCCTCTATTTTGCGACCATATTCAACCAATTCTGTGAGTATCTTGATTACCAGTGTTTTGGACTGTGAATCTGATAGGATGGCTATCTCTTTGTCACTTAGTTATATATATATTTTTGAGCTTTGATCTGTTCTTTCATTTGGGCCATTTTTTTCCTTGTCTTGCTGTGCCTGTTACATAGTAAGGGGCAGAGTCTTAGGTATTCATCAGGGTGGGGCAACCCACGCTGCTGAGCTATGGTGCTATATGTGGAGGAGGAGCCCAAGAAATTACAGTGAGGCCCCCCCACCTCCCTGCCAGCTTCTAGTCCCCTCCTCCACTACCCACAAGCAAATTGGGCTCTTCTGGTTCTGATTCCTGGGTGGGTGGGTTTATGTATGTTCTAGGACCCTGTGGGTCCCTCCAATGAACTCTTTTGTGAGACTGGGGGTTTCTTCTGCTGCCTCAACCCCCCAGAGGTTTTTTCAGTCAGAGGCTTTGAGGCACTGGAACCCTGGGTGTATGGTCCATCTCATTCCCTTGTTGTTCCTCTTGGTCTATCCACATGCAAATGTGAGACTGCTGGGTCCTCCAGCTGCTGCCTTGCCACAAGTCCTCTCTGCCCGGCTGCCTGTTTCTGCTCCTCCCACCTGTCTGGATGAATGTTTTTTCTTTAACTCCTTGGTTGCCAGACTTCCATACAGTTCAATATTCTGTCAGTTTTGGTTGTTTTTTGTTTTTAAATTTGTTGTTGTCCTTCTTTTGGTTGTGCAAAGAGGCACAGTGTATCTACCTACACTTCCATCTTGGCCAGAAGTCTAGTGACTTAATTGTTATCTTTCATATGGATGTGTGCATAAAATACAAACATAACAGATTTACTCTCTTCATTCTTAAAATGTAGACTGAAGTGTTTTAAAATCCCATTTAATTTTTATGAAGGTTACAATTTTTGACATTGTTTATTTGAAAGCTGGATATATCTTTTTTCCAGTTAATTATCTGCCATCTCCAACAGCTTTTATTTTCAGAACTGACTTAGAAGATAGAAGCATAGGGTTTTATGGGGTTTTTTTTTTGAGGCATTGGACATAGTTTTACAGCTATAGTTAATGTGGAACATTAAGTAATTAAAAGCAGATCTTTGACATATAAACATGACATAATAGTTTAGTTTGTATGAATGTTTGTGATTTAATAGGCTATTTTCTTACTATTAGTTCCACATCATATAAGTAACTGACATTAAATATAAATATACAACAGAAAGGACTGTATTTTCCATTTTTGTTAGATAATAAGTGAAGGGAAGATCTTATGTTTTATTGTTTGTTTCTGCTTTAGAAGGAAAAAAAATATTCAACTACACATGCCTTCTGTGTGTCACTGTAGTTTTATCTTTTACATGGTAGAAGTCATTTTATGAATCTTGTCAAAAATAGAATGGTATCAGATGTCCCCATCTATTTAAACCCCTAAATAAATTCTTGGCTTCATTTGACTTACTCTGGTATTTCTCTAGTATCCCACATGTCAGCGTGCTCTGCTCCTTCTGGAACTTCTTCTGGATTCCAGATGGCCTCCCTAGTTTCGTCACTGGTTTGTGGAATAACTGTAAAGAAAGAGAAGAGAAAGCTGAACCTGTTGCCCATTTCCCCTCAAAATTGCTCTTGTACACTCAGTTGGGGATCACAAAGTAAAACATTTCTTATTTGTACTTTGTATTTTTACCAAAAACAAGATAAATTAGTAACAACTGATTATTTTTTAAATGCGTAATCTTTATTATATTTTCCATTACCATTTAGGCCCCTATACTCCCCTCCCCCAAGCAGTCACCACACTGTTGTCTATGTGAATAAATCCTTTTTCCTTTTTGCTCAATCCCTTCACCCCCTACCCTCCTGCTTCTAGCTGTCATCTTCCTCTCTGTCTATAAGTCTGTCTCTGTCTTGCTTGTTAATTCAGTTTGTTCATTAGATTCTGTATATGAGTGAAATCAGTAACAACTGATTAAATATTTTTATCAATACACAACCAATACATTTTAGAGTTATAGTAATAATTGCAAGAAATTTAGAAAAGACATTTAAGAAAATAGAAAAAAATAATACAATCTATAATCCAACTACCTAGAGATAATGAATGATAGCATTCTGATGTATATCTTCCAGTCTCTCTCTCCCTCCCTCATTCTCTCTCATATATATTCATATATATATATATATATATATATATATCATATAATGTGTTTAACACATAAAATAACATCATGTTTAATATAATAGAAAATATATTTGCAATGAAACAAATAGAATCACATGTAAATACTTTTGTATAAAAGAACAAATCAAACACACACTTTGGTTTAGGTAGAAATGTCTTATCTTCCACTGTATTTTATTGTATAAAAGCCATTTGATACATTTTTCCTTCAAGCATAACATAATTCTTAAGATACACCATCAGTTAAAAAAATTAAAATGTTGACTTCTGGCCAAGATGGAGGCGTAGGTAGAAACACTGTGCCTCCTCACACAACCAAGTTTAAAGACAACAATGTTTTAGTAACAAAAACACAAGAAAAACACAGAAAATTGAACTACACGGAAGACTAACAACAACAAACCGTTCAGCCAGATGGGTAAGAGGAGTGGAGCCAGCAACTGGCAGAGCAGGGTCTTGCAGGAAAACTCGGCCAGAATGACCCAGGCACGCAGGCACTGGTTGGCAGATCCCAGGCATGGGGGTGCGACCAGCAGACCCAGTGAGGGCACAAGGCAACGGGCTGACTGCAGTCACACATTCTCATGCAGATAAACTAGGTGAAGGAGCAAATGGTGAGATGGACCATGCAGGACCCAGAGGCAGGAAGCAGCAGAGGGGACCATCATTACCCCTCTTTGACCCCACCCCCACATACAGCATCACAACCCAGCGACTGAGTTGCCCCGACCTGCTAAACATCTAGGGCTCTGCCCCTCATACATAACAGGCATGAACAGACCAAAACATTATGGCTCAAGAAGAACTCAAAACCCCAGAGCCAATAACTCTAAGTGACCTAGAAATAGCCAACCTATCAGATGCACAGTTGAAAACACTGGTGATCAGTATGCTCACAGAACTGGTTGATTTTAGTCACAAATTAGAGGAACAAATGAAGGCTAAACTAATTGAAATGAAGGGAAAGGCACAGGAAACCAGTAGTGATGGAAACAAAACTGGGACTAAAATCAATGGAGTGGACTAGAAGGAAGAAAAAAATGACCAAACAGAAAAGGATGAAGAAACAAGAATTCAATAAAATGAGGAGAGGCTTAGGAACCTTCAGGACATCTTTAAATGTTCCAACATCTGAATTATAGGGGTGCCAGAAGAGAAAGAGCAACAAGTGGAGAACTTATTTGAACAAATAATAAAGGAGAATTTCCCCAATCTGGCAAAGGAAATAGACTTCCAGGAAATCCAGGAAGCTCAGAGTGTCCCAAAAAAGTTGGACCCAAGAAGGAACACACCAAGGTACATCATAATTACATTAGCCAAGATTAAAATGAAGGAGAGAATCCTAGAAGCAGCAAGAGATAAGGGGACAGTCACCTACAAAGGAGTGCCCATCAGACTGTCAGCTGAGTTCTCAAAAGAGTCCTTACAGGCAGGTAGGGGCCAGAAAGAAGTATTCCAAGTCATGAAAGGCAAGGACCTACATCCAAGATTGCTCTACCCAGCAAAGCTTTCATCTAGAATGGAAGGGCAGATAAAGTGCTTCTCAGATAAGGTTAAATTCAAGGAGTTCATCACCACCAAGCCCTTATTATTTGAAATATTAAAAGGACTCATCTAAGAAAAAGAAGAAAAAAATATGAACAGTGAAAGGACAGAAAACTCACAGTTATTAGCAACCACACCTAAAACAAAAGCAAACTAAGAGGACAGCTAGATCAGGAGCAGAACCATAGAAATAAAGATCACATGGATGTTTAGCAACAGGAGAGTGGGAGGAAGAGAAGGGGAGAGAAGGTACAGAGAATAAGTATCATTGACGGTAGGTAGAAAATAGATAGGGGGAGGGCAAGAATAGTTTGGGAAATATAGAATCTAAAGAACTTGAGACACATGGACATAAACTAATTGGGGGGAATGGTGGGGGAGGGGGTGTGCAGGGTGGAGGGGAATGAAGGGGGAATAGAACTGTAATAGCATAATCAATAAAATATATTTAAAAAACAAACAAACAAGAAAACTTAAAATGTTTATTTTTTAATCCAGTATTTTGTCATGTAGACATCAGCTTTAAAGAAAGTCTGTCTGTTGCCCTTTAAGTAGAATTGAGCATGTGCCTGAGTCTCTATATGTCAACTCAAAATGTTTAAAAGTAAATAAGCATATAAAACACAGCTTACATTTGTTCCAACTATTAGGGAAGCAAATGGATGGTTAGATTAGGTGCAGAACATAATTTGGAATCATTTTAAGCATCCCTCCTCAAATTCACCTGATTTTTAATTCTGCTGACCTTCAAAATTTATCTGCTTCTGTTCAGCATGGGCTTTGTATAGCCTAATTACAGATTTTATATACAATGCTTTGCAGATTACTCATTGTCTTCAGAACTGAGAGATTATTAGATCTACATTATCAGAAATACAGAGAACACAGAAATACATCCAAATTTAACTAGTGTTCCATGGTGTGAATATCTCTTGAATGAGGTAAATATACTCTTGAGTAGTAATAACTAATATTTAAAAATCATCCCCTCAGACCTCATTTTATCCATTATTTAAAATATCTTTTCAGGTAAAATCTTTTACAATTAGCTAAATTGGTGAGAGGACTTTACTTCCTTTCTATCCCCGCCTTCTAGTAACTGTGATCTTGACCAACAGAATTAGAGCCTTCTATAAGTTTTTTCATTAAAATTTTTATTTTCTTATTTATTGATTTTAGAGAAACAGAGAGGATGAGAAAGAGAAACATCAATTTGTTGTTCCACTTATTTATACATTCATTGGTTGATTCTTGTATGTGCTCTGACCAGGGATCAAACCCACAACCTTGGTGTATCAGGTCAACACTTAAACCAACTAAACTACCCAGCTAGGGCAACCCTTCTATAGTTTTTAAGGTGTATAAAATGTTCAGCTCCATAAAAATGTATAAGCCAAATTATTGGGAATACATTTAAAATATTTATTCTAATTATTGGACTTGTGACTCTTATAAGTTACCCCATGGCTTTATTTTGTAAGCAGTTCAATGTAAGATAAAATTGTGTAGTTTTCTTGGGAACAGAGATCACTTCTATTTTGATTTTTAACTGTGGTCTCATAGATAATCATATTGCATGATGCATAATAGGCTCTCAATAAAGATTTATTGAATAAAATAAAGAATGAATACTGTGAAACTGCCAGAATATAGCAGAGTAGAAGGTGAAGAAGCTAAACATTTTGGTAACTAGATCCTGAATAGTAAGTTACTTAAATACACATGGCTGGTGGCTTTCCATCTCAGAAAATATGCCAAAATATGAATAATTAAAGGCAAATTAATATTCATCACTATAAAAACAACTTACCTATAACAGAGTAAAAGTATAGTAGAGTAAAAGCAGCATCTTTATATATAAATGTTCATCATTCCCACAATTGAGTTCATCTTTAATAAGTGCTAGTGTTAGTACTATTCTCCCTATAATTTTGTTCCCAAAGAAAATAATGTACTACTTATTTTTGGCCCATATGCTCTATTAAATAACTTACCTTTAAGCTCTTCTTGTTTTGGTGGTCCAATATGACCAGGACCCATGGCTCCAATCGCAGATGAACATTTATACTGGGAAGGATAGAAAAAAAAACCCAACTTTTTGTATTACTTGTTTAGTGTATATGACCAGTAATACTTTAAACTTGATATGCTTTCCAGCTAAGATTTCATAAAGCATTTAAGTTTAATTACCTATAGTTGTCATACAACAGAGAGCCAGATGTCAAGTATCATTTTGAATGTGTTTTACTTGTCTTTCAAAAAGTATTTGGTTTAATAGACTCTAAGGCAGAATTGACCTTTGATGAGTAAATCCCCAGTTCCAACTCAGTGAATTATGGATTCCTGGGGACAGGGGAATGATCTACATTCATCTCTTTGAAGGTTAAAACCAAGTATTAATATAAGAGCATCAACACTTTTGGGTACAGGTAATGTTTGGCCACAGTTAGATGGGAGGCAGAAGTATGGGAAAGTTTTATAGATACAAAAACAAACCATTAAATAGAGTCTAAGTAGACATCAAATGAATCATTCAAAAGTCTTGATTTCAGCTGGTCAAGATGGAGGCATAGGTAGAAACACTTCGCTTCCTCCCACAACCAAAATAAGAATAACAACAAATTTAAAAACAAAAAACAACCAGAATTGCCAGAAAATCAAACTGCAGAGAACTCCAATGACAAAGGAGTTAAAGAAGAAACATTCAATCAGACTGCGCCACAATGCAGTGACGTGGGTTGCCCCACCCTCGTGAATAAATAAGGCTCCTTCCCTTACAATGTAACAGGTGCACTGAGACAAAGAAATATGGCCCAAATGAAAGAACAGGTCAAAACTCAGAAAAAGGACAAAGCGGTGAAGAGATAGCTAACCTATCAGATGCAGAGTTAAAAACACTGGTAATCAGGATGCTCACAGAATTGATTGAGTATGGATGTAAAAACAGAGGCAGAAGTGAAGGTTATACAAAGTGAAATGAAGAAATATATACAGGAAACCAACAGTGAAGGGAAGGAAACCAGGACTCAAATAAACAATTTGAAGCAGAAAGAAGAAATAAACATTTAACAAGAAAAGAATGAAGAAACAAGATTTTTTTTTAAATGAGGAGAGGCTTGGGAACCCCTGGGACAATTTTAAGCATTCCAACATCTGAATTCTAAGGGTGCCAGAAGGAAAAAAAGAAAGAGCAAGGCATTGAAAACATAATGAAGGAGAACTTCCCCAATCTGGTGAAGGAAACAGAATTCCAGGAAGCCCAGAGAGTCCCAAAGAAGTTGGACCCAAGGAGGAACACACCAAGGCACATCATAATTACATTAGCCAAGATTAAAGATAAAGAATCTGAAAAGCAGCAAGAGGAAAGGAGACAGTTACCTACAAAGGAGTTACCATAAGACTCTCAGCTCATTTTTCCAAAGAAACCTTGCAGGGAAGAGGGGCTGGAAAGAAGCAGTCACATTCATGAAAGGCAAGGACCTACATCCAAGATTACTCTATCCAGCAAAGCTATCATGTAGACTGGAAGGGCAGATAAAATGCTTCTCAGATAAGGTCAAGTTAAAGGAGTTTATCATAACCAAGCCCTTATTATATGAAATGTTAAAGGAACTTATGTAAGGAAAAGAAGATCAAAACTATGAAGAGTAAAATGGCAACAAACTCACAACTGTCAACAATTGTACCTAAAAAAAAAAAAACCCAAACAAACCAACTAAGCAAACATCTAGAACAGGAACAGAATGACAGAAATGGAGAGCACAGGAAGGATTATCGATGGGAAGGAAGAGGGGAAGGTTGGGGGATAAGGTACAGGGAATAAGAAGCATAATTGGTTTGTACACATTAGACAGTTAAGAATAGTATGGGAAATGGAGAAACCACAGAACTTATATGTAAGACCCATGGAGATGAACTAAGGAAGGGAATGCTTATCAGAGGAGGGGTGCAGGGTGAAAGGGAATAAAGGGGAGAGAAATAATAAGATAACTGTAATAGCATAATCAATAATCAATTAAATATACTTTTAAAAAGTCCCAATTTCATCTTTTACTTCTTTGCGGTGGATATGAAACACTGCTTCACTCACCACTTCATATTATAGAACTAGAAAATGTAAACAGCAAATCCAAATTAATACTGTCAACTATATGCTGAATCACAATAAGTCTTCATACAAGTTCAAGGCTATTTTGCCATAGTCTGCACAAGCATATATATGCCCACAGGAGTGCCCCTGATGCACCAGTACAGGAACAGCTTTTTTTTTTCAACTATGCCTAACACATATTATAACATCATTATAGTGGCAACCATTTCATTGGTCCCTCTCAGGGGTTCTTTGACATTTGAAGAAAATCTTATTGTAAAAAATTGGTTGTCCTTGTTGATGTCAGATTCTGTGCTCTAATTCACTTCATTTGCTGGCAATCAAAAATTTCTTATCTCCTTGGATCCTGGGAAAGTAGCACCTCTAGCTCATTTTTCTCAGGTCCCCATACCAATCTCCCAAGGCTTAATATGTGTAGGAAGGTTATAATGTCCTGTTTGGGCAAGAGAAATAGTGTCTGTCCTTGAAAGCTGGTAGAAAAACTCACCTGGGTCTTTTTGTGCTAAACTATTCCAACAGCTATAAATCAGAAATTAATTTATAATGTGGAAAGTTTCTGAGACAGTAAAAATTCCTTTTCAAAAGGTGCTTCAAAAGTGCTATGTAGGCCCTGGCTGGTGTAGCTCAGTGGATTGAGCATGGGCCTGCAAACCACACAATCGTGGTTCAATTCCCAGTCAGGGCACATGCCTGGGTTGCAGGCCAGTTCCCAGTGGGGGACTCACCAGAGGCAACCATACATTGATATTTCTCTCCTTCTCTCGTTCCCTTCCTCTCTAAAGATAAATAAATAAAATCTTTTTTAAAAAGTGCTATGTATGTGGTTAATGTTACAGGAATTTTAATATGAATATCCCAAGAAAATACTTTGTACATTTTTTATCTTTTTAAGCACTAAAGTCATATAAACTTGTAGTGCCTCTCTTAAATTATTAATCACTGGAATACTAGTAGTCAATTAGAGTAAAACATTTCTTGGAACATCAGAGCCTTTTGTTTTGTTGAGTGCCTCCTTCAACAAAAAAATAAAATCTGTATAAATAAAAACCTGAACATTTCTGAAAAAAATTGGTATGCCCTAGACAGACAGTGATGATTGGATTAGTATATCAGAACATGGGTGTTTCAGTTTAACTTAGGGAAAATAAATAATTAAAAATATAATTTTCAAGGGAAAAGATGGATCAGGGTGATAAAATTAGATGATAGAATCATCTGACAAGTATTTTCTACAATACTATCATGTCAGCCTTTACTATGAATCCACACCCAATTATCTGAGCAATATATCACTACAATTCATGCCACTTTGAAATATGTAAGAGAGTTAGAACATCCTTGTTACAATGTCTGTGAAGAGCAGTGAATGGTATTTCCCATGGTCTTTAAGATCCCTTTGTGCATTAAAGAAACAAACAAAGGAACAAAACAATAGATGTACTATCTTCTCAATCTCCCAGACTCTTCACAATTCATGGTGGGGATAGTATAAATGAATCAATGTGTATGTGACAGTTCTAATGTTATTTTCGGAGACTGTATTTTCAATACACATCACCCTTGTAATCATGCCATAGTTCCCAAGATTAATGAGTGAAAAAATGAAAATCCACTTTCTCCTGGAAAATTTACTGGTTTATTAAAAACATTAATTATTCTCCTACTGTTCTGATAATCCAATTCTATATCTTCTAATGATATCTGTACTGAGGTGTCTGAATGACCAATTGTCTCAAAATTGCTTATAACCCAGATATACAGAATCATACTTTACTATAGTAATTTTCCTCAAATTGTACAGTTTGGTAAAATAGTCCTAGTCTCTCTATTCTCATAAGCACTCATCATTAGCCAAGAAACAACTCTAGATACAAATACTTAAATGTAAGATACATACTTACATTTAAGTATGGCCATACTTAAATGCCAAAGGGAGCAGGCTTTGTTATCAGAGTGATTCCTTATTTCTGAATCTGTTTCAAATACAAGTTCCTCTTTCTTTAGTTTAAGAGCACTGTTTTTCAAATACTTAATATACTTTTTGTATCTGACATAACCACACCTTTCCCAGTGTATCATTCTATTTCAGCTAAGTTAGCAAAAATGAGCTTGCCTTCCTAACTTCATTGATACATGCTCATAACTTTCTCTCCTGTGTCTTTGTTGTATATATTTAAGGTGTTATTAACATTCAATTTTTCCTTCTTTTTGGCCTCTACTAAGACTTTTCCCTGTCCCCAAAGTCTTGATTTCTGGTTCTGGCCCCAAGTTGACTCAGTTCCCCTTTTCTACAAATTTTATTTACATTGTACATCTTATTTGTTTCTACCCTGTTCCACCTAAGCTCTCCCTGAAGGGTGGAAGCTAGGTCCACTGTGCATCTGAGCCACTAAATTTGCTGCCCATTCTGATTATAGTAGTTTTTCTACACAATGGCAAAAAAGAATTTTAGCAGGAGCAAATTGATATGCATTTTCATGGGAGATAGTCTGCTCATGGTAAACCTGTCATAATAATGAAAAGCTTTATTAAAAGTAGTGAAAGCAAATAGATATATTCTACTATAGCATGGGATTTCAGCCCCAAATTTTGTTTGTCTTAGGCAGTCTGATAGCCAAAGTTTGCTGATATCTAAGGAGTAGGAAATGGAGATTGGGGGATTACATAAAAATGTATTTTGATTATACTGGGAATATTAGCAGTAACTGTGGAGTGCCCAAAGGTCAGCTCATGGAACTCTTCATATTCAAAATGTTGCACATCTTTGTTGCTGCAAGTTTCCCTGGGGTTACCTGTCCTGACTCCAAATGCTATTCAACTATGTAATTACATTCCACAGCTCTGTATGAGCATGTACTGGGAAGTCAATTTTAGTAAGCTGTGGGTAGTTCATCCCCTTATTTGGCTCAAAATATTTTCTGTTCTGCTTTCATCTGTAGACAAATAAAAAATAAGGGGACTGAATTTGGGTGGTATAATTAATACTGTCTAGTTGAAATTATTTGTTTTATAGAAATACCGTCTATGCTTTAAAATTCTAGCTATTACACTTTGTAATGATTGTCAAGCACTCTCTGGCCGTAAATATAAATGACAAACATTTTGAAATGTGGCTATTGTTACCATAGTTACAGAATGATTTTTTCCTATTTAGCATTCAGGTAGTTTAGAAAAGTATATATAATTATGTTTTCTAGAAATGTACTAAAGGTTTTACTGTCATGAATAATGAGCTCTTCAACCTCCTGCAAACATATCAAATGACATAGCCTTACTTTCAGAGTAAGGTTGGAACAAGTTGTTCAAATACAGTTACAGCATATTGTGAACAGAACTAATTCATCTGTAAGTACAACCACCTGTTCGGACTCAAAATCATCCTCTTCTTCAGGATAAAGTAGCTTAGAAAGGGCTTGTAGAGTTGAAACTGAAGAAATAGTTTCAGTTTCCATATTTTCTGATTTCATGTTTTTAGTTTCTGTATATTCAGGTTCCATATTTTCCAGTTCCATATTCTGAGGAATAATCAGAAAGAGGTATTTTAGTTTTCTATTTTAAGACATGTTTTTTATTGTCATATCTTCCTTCTTTCCTTGGGTCACTCCATTATTTATTATTCTTCCTTGAAAATCCTTGTAAACTCCTTCAGTTATATATGTAGCTAGCTGACTCACAGACCAGGGGTGGCAAGTCAAGTCAAATATTCAGCTTACTTTACTCAAACTTCATACTCAATTTAACAAGCATTTATTGAGCACCTACTAGAGTGGTTCTAAGGTTTAGTGTGCTTGTGGAGTTGGTTAAAATGCAGATTTCAGCCCTACCTCTAGAGAGCATGGAGTCCATATTATGTAGAATGTACATCATTATTTAGAAACATACTTGTGTAAACAAGTATCTGTGTTATGCATGCTGTCTCAGGCTGTATATTCCGTGTAATGAACTAAAAAGAATGTTTATTGTGGGGTATGACTCGAGGAACTTACTTCACACTTTTGCCTCAGCTAAGCCTGTACCTTCTGCTTTATTTAGATTTTTAATTAACTGTAGATTACACCTAGCATTTTGTTACCATTAGAGAACTCAAATGGGTTAGTTCACAAAATAGAAACAGATTCATAGATACAGAGAACAGACTGAAAACTCTCAGAGGGGAGGGGGTAGAGGAGTTGGGTAAAAAGAGGTGAAGGGCTTAAGGAGAAAAAAAAAACACTGAATAAAGACAACAATATGGTGGTTACCAGAGAAGAAGGTGGGAGAGGGTAAAGGGGGTATAATTGGTGATAGAAGGCAACTTGACTTGGGGTGGTAAAAATATTATACAATATACAGATGATGTATTATAGCATTGTACCCCTGAAACCTATATAATTTTGTTAACCAATGTCACCCCAAAAAATTCAATCAATTTTTAAGAAGAAAAGAAAAAAGAAAAAAGTTCACACAGAATAAACTGTTTTGCTGATTATAATAATGATACTGGAAAAGTGTATTGTGAAAATTTTAGGAAATAATACATTAAAAATATAAATAAGAAAATCACAACTACATATAATCCTACTAACCAGACATTGGTCTTTTAAATAATCTCTACAGTTATATTTGGAGTAGGAATTCAGGATCTTTAAAAATCATGGAAGTGTCAGACTTGAGTAACTAACCTGAATAAAGACTGTAGAATTAGGCCTATTTTTAGTGAGTTAGGCATAGATGTAATAGGAATCTTTTCTATATTTCTGCTGATATTTAAAATATAGTTTTATAAAATTAATTCACATTACACATTACTTTAGTGCTATAATTAAATCAATAATTTTTTTGCATTGTGCCTAGAACAGGAATACAAAAGGGATTCTGAAATGTGTACTGGCATAATCACCTGTCAAAATCAATCTGCATGCAAATGGTGTTTTATAAATGTCCTGTTTTATTATAATTTTAACCATTATTTTTATTTTAATTTTTAAATGGGAAACTGATTTTAATAACTATAGGAGATGTCAAGAATATGAATCAAATGTTAAATTGTCATGTACATGCAAGTATAGACGCGGTATATCACAGTGGTTAAGAGTAAGGGATCTGGAGTGGTTTGGGGAAAATGCAGACAACTGCAATTGAACAATGATAAAATAATTATTTTTAAAAAGAGTAAGGCGGGTGGGGGGATGGGATGGGAGAAATAGAAAAAAACTGTACTTGAAAAAAAAACTAAATAAAATTTTTAAAAAAAGAGTAAGGGATCTGGAGTCACGCTCCTAGATTTGTTATGTATCACTTACTTCCTAGCTCTGTGACTTTTGGCACATAATTTAAACTTTCTGTGTTTCATTTTTATTATCTATAAAATGAAATAATAACAATAGTGCTGCCTCATAGGGTTGTAACAAGGATTAAGTAGTTCGATACTTGTAAAAGAGCTTGGAACAGTGCCTGGTACACACTTAGCACTAGACATGTTAGCTATTACTGGTTCTTTAAAAATTTCATATTTCTGGACATGAATATCACTTCTCATAATTATGTTGAATAAGTTAATGATAAAACTAATTTCACTGGAAACTCATTAAATTGGAAAAAGTGAAATTAAGAGGTAGAAAAAAATCTTTTCTCACAGCATGGTCTGGTAGTCTGCTATGGAAATGAATAATATTTACTTAATATTAAAAGCAAAAAGTTTAAAACATTTTCTACCTTTGAAAACAAAAGGGATTCTGCTCCGTCCTACTCCGTAACCATTAAAATCCTAGAGGAGAACATTGGCAAGAAAATCTCAGATATTTCACGCAGCAACTTTTTTACTGATATGTCCCCTAGAGCAAGGGACATAAAGGAAAGAATAAACAAATGGAATCTCATCAAAATAAAAGGCTTCTGCATGGCTAAAGAAAATACTATTAACATAAAAAGACAACCCCCTGGCTGGTGTAGCTCAGTGGATTGAGCATGGGCCTGGGAACCAAAGGATTGCAGTTCAATTCCCAGTCAGGGCACATGCCTGGGTTCCAGGGCAGTTCCCAGCAGAAGACTCACGAGAGGCAACCATACATTGATATTTCTCTCCCTCTCTCCTTCCCTTCCCCTCTAAGGATAAATAAAAAAAAAAAAAAGACAACCAACTGTACGGGAAAACATAATTGCCAATGATACTTCAGACAAGGGTTTAATCTCCAAAATATACAAAGAACTTACACAACTCCACTCTAAGAAGACAAGCAACCCAATTAAAAATGGGAAAAGGGCTTGAACAGACACTTCTCCAAGGAGGACATACAGAACATCCAGAGACACATGAAAAAATGCTCAATATTGCTAGCTATCAGAGAGATGCAAATTAAAACCACAATGAGATACCACCTTACACCAATCAGAATGGCTATCATAAACAAAGCAACAAACAACAAGTGTTGGAGAGGTTGTGGGGAAAACGGGACTCTAGTTCACTGTTGGTGGGATTACAGACTGGCACAACCATTATGGAAAACAGTATGGAATTTTCTAAGAAAACTAAAAATGGACCTGCCTTATGACCCAACAATTTCATTGCTGGGACTATATCCTAAGAACCCTGAAACACCAATCCAAAAGAACCTATGCACACCAATGTTCATAGCAGCACAATTTATAATAGCCAAGAGTTGGAAGCAACCTAGGTGCCCATCAGTAAATGAATGGATCAAAAAATTGTGGTACATATACACAATGGAATTCTATGCAGCAGAAAGAAAGAAGGAGCTCCTACCCTTTGCAACAGCTTGGATGGAACTGGAAAGCATTATGCTGAGTGAAATAGGCCAGGTGTTGAAAGACAAATACCATATGATCTTACCTTTAACAGGAAGCTAAACAATGAAACAAACAAACAAGCAAAATAAAAACAAAGACACTGAAACAGAGAACAGGGGGACAACAACCAGAGGGGAGAGGGGAGGGAATTTCAGGGGTAAAAGGGGAAGGATTTATAGGAACTAGTATAAAGGACACATGGACAACAACTAAGGGGGTGGAAATGGGACAGAGGTGGGGGGCACGGGGAGGGTGGGCTGGGATGGGAGTAAAAGACAGAATACTGTAGTTGAAAAATAATTAAATAAAAAATTTTAAAAAAGAAAAAAAAAACAAAAGGGGAAAATGGATACAAATATCAGATGCAATGATATAATTATCATTTTGAGATTGTACAGTGAGAATTTTAAAAAACAAATATAGCAAACATTGGTTTCTTATTTCAGCATTACCTACCTAATAAAAGTGTTGTGATGCCATTTTATGCAATGATTTTGAAAGAGTTTGCTACATTGTGAAACACTATGTAAAAATATCATTATTGCCTGGCACATAGTGCCAGATCCCACAGATGCTTGATGATGAGGCTTCTGAGATCTCAATGGTGGGCTGGTGAGAGGGGAAATAAACTGAAACTAGTAGAGCTAACATGGAAGAAGGGTATTCAGAAGCCCCAAATATAGTGTCTGAGATAGTAATCAAAACTGTGATTCAGGTGTCCTGATTTGCTAGGCAGGAGCATGGCTGGGGGTGGTTTCAGGATATGATCAGTGTTTCAGGGAAGGAAGGTTGAATTGTCAAGGTTATAGGGAGGCCCACTTAGGGTGAAGTAGGACCCTGGCCCATAGATGAGGGGATAGACAAAGACAGACAAAGGTATAGAATAGGGCAGGACTAAAAGTCACAACTGGGAAAGGGAAAACAAACCAGGTACTGCATCAAAGGCTTTCTCGTGTCAACTGGGTGACCACAGTACAAGTTATAAAGAAAGCCTGTGCCTCAGTGGGTACACTGAATACTGGATTTAGGGAAAGTAGATTAATTATAAATCCCCACACTGGGAAGAAGCCTGGGCCTGGTTCTCATTTGGTGAGAAGCAGGACAGTATAGGTGGTAGGAAGCTATACCTGTAGACTAAACGTCTTCAATAACTGAAATTGGCATGTAGTCAGCAGTGGACAAACACCGAATGAAGTATGATTAACTTCATACAAATCTTATATTTTAAAGTAATCCCTTTCCACAATCTGCTTGTGGGAAGCGAGGGAAGTGACAGAAAGTGGGATGAGAGCAGAGTAAGCAGCATGTCCTCTCTCTGACTCCTCCCCAACAGAGAGTGCCACAACGCAGCAAAGAGGGTTGCTCTGCCCTGGAAAATACCTAGACTCCATCCCTTACCACATAACAGGTGCACCAACACAAAGAAATATGGCCCAAATGAAAGAACAAATCAAAGCTCCAGAAAAAGAATGAAGTGGCGAGGAGACAGACAACATATCTGATGCAGAATTCAAAACACTGGTAATAAGGATGTTCTCAGAAAAGATTGAGCTCAGTCACAAAATGAAGGCTACACAAAGTGAAATAAAGAAAAATACACAGGGAACCAACAGTGAAAGGAAGGAAACTGGGACTCAAATCAATAGTTTGGAACAAAAGGAAGAAATAAACATCAAACCAGAACAGAATGAAGAAACAAGAATTGAAAAAAATGAGGAGAGGCTTAGGAACCTACAGGACAACTTTAAGTGTTCCAATATTTGAATCATGGGAGTTCCAGAAGGACAAGAAGAAGAGCAAGATATTGAAAACTTATTTCAACAAATAATGAAGAAGAATTTCCTCATTCTGGCAAAGGAAATAAACTTCAAGGAAGTCCAGGAAGCCCAGAGAGTCAAAAAAAAAAAAATGGACCCAAGGAGGAACACACCAAGACACATCATAGTTAAGTTACCCAAGATTAATGATGACAGAATCTGAAAAGCAGTAAGAAAAAAGGAGACAGTCACCTACAAAAAAAGTTCCCAAAAGGCTATCAGCTGATTTCTCAAAAGAAACCTTGCAGGCAAGGAGCTGGAAAGAAGTATTCCAAATCATGTAAGGCAAGGACCTACATCCAAGATTACTCTATTCAGCAAAGCTATCATTTAGAATGGAAGGCAGAGAAAGTGTTTCCCAGGTAAGGTCAAGTTATTTTAAAGGAGTTGATCAGCACCAAGCCCTTATTATATGGAATGTTAGAGGGACTTATCCAGGAAATAGAAAATCAAAACTATGAAGAGTAAATAAAATGCCACCACAGCTATCAATAACTGAGCCTAAAAACAAAACAAAACAAAATAAAAACAAACTAAGCAAACAACTAGAACAGGAAGAGAATCACAGAAATGGAGATCACATGGAGGGTTATCAGTGGGGAGGGGGCTGAGGAGAATGAGGGGAAAAGATACAGGGAGTAAGAAGCATAATACGTAGGCACAAAATACACAGGAGTAGGTTAAGAACAGTATAGGAAATGGAGAAGCCAAATAATGTATATGTACAATCCATGGACATGAACTGAGGGGGCAGGGAAATGCTGGAGGGTGGGGGTGGTGCAGGGAGGAGGGGTATAAAGGGGATAAAAAATTGGGACAACTGTAGTAGCATAATAAAAAATACATACTTAAAAAGTAAAATAAAATAAAGTAGCCCTGGTTGGTGTATCTCAGTGCATTGAGTGCGGGCCTGTGAACCAAAGGGCTGCCAGTTCAATTCTCAGTCAGGGCACATGCCTGGGCTGTGTGCCAGACCTCCAGTAGGGGGCACACAGGAGACAGCCACACACTGATGTTTCTCTTCCTCTCTCCTTCCCTTTCCCTGCTCTCTAAAAATAAATAAATAAAATCTTAATAACAATAAAGCAAAATAAAGTAGTTCCTTTGGAAGGTTATACACTGATACAAATTATGCTATCAATGTTCAAAATATTTTGAAATTCCTTAATATGTACTGCCAAGAAAATAGGTCCCATTATGGTATGACTCAGTTTGATAATACATGAGATTTATCTCCAAGTAATTTCTAGATATATCTAGATATCCCATCTACTTTCAAAATATGAAGATTTGCTACTCTGAGGATATTCAAAAGAATGTATTACTGGCCTCTAGGCAAGTCTAAAAGAGTAGTTTTCAAAGTAATATGAGCAATAACAAGAATATTAAAATGAGTGGGTAGTCTTATAACTACTTTAAAGGGGATGCTACTCCTTGGGACATATATGTTTGAGTGTATTTGTTAAACAAATCATTCATAATAATTTATAGTAACATTTTATTTATCTGAAGCATATTATGGGTTGGACTTCTTAAATTCCAAGTTATGTTGGCATAAAATAACATAGATTCATACTAAGCTAAATTAAAGTTATCACAATATAATTGGCACTTTAGCAAAACAATTGTATCAAATCCTCTGTAATAATAATCTGTAAACACAATATAAGAAATCATGACAAGTTTGTGGATATTAAATTTTGAGACACAAAAGAATCACCAGTAGTATTAAGAGAGGAAAACAAGAAGGTGAATTCTTGAAAAAAATTATAAATTTAATGGAACTAAGATTCTACTATCTTTTTAGAAGTCTAACACATTACAAATAATTTACTAGAATTTATTTAAAAGATATTAAAGATATTCATTTGACACAAACAGATAACATTGGTAAAACTAAGTCAAGATGTTTTTTATGAACTATACAGTGTTATTTATTTGTAGAGCTATGTTGTATGTAACTTTGATATACATTAAGTTTATCTTGAGACCAGCATTCAAGGTTCTTCAGGATATTACCCAAACCTAATTTTCTTCCCTTCCCTCCTATGCTTCTCCTACATGTAATTTGCATTTTGTTAAAAATTGAACTACTTATTAAATATATCCAATAATCTTCTGCCCTTGGAATATATTCTTCCTCTTGCCTAGACTACTCAGGTAGTGTAGTGCAGAGATAAAAAAATATTTCAGAGTCACAATGCTTACGTTTGAATCACACTGCCACTTAAATAGGCCAATGAATTTAAACTAAAAAAAAAAAAAGTAGGACTTTCATTTAAAATATATTACTAAATCTTGTACCTGAGATTTGGTTATTTAGAAAATAATTTTCTAGGCCCTTTGTTTTTATTTCTTTCACTTTCCTTTGCTAGGCCAATTCCAATGGAAGCATATTCTAGACAGAGTTTCTGATTTTCCTATGTCAACCAGAGCCCTTAGGGCCACAATGAGCTAAAGAGCTGACCACTTCAAAACTGGCTCATTACCAAAACATTGGAACCAGTTAGGGACTAAACAAGCTCAACCAGAATAGCTCCAGACCAATGGCACTGAAGCAATATCAATAACCTGGTTGTGAGGGTTGGGGTCATGCTTTCTATTTGATTTGCCTCCATTCACAGTGTCAATGGCAATGGCTCTTTGACTTGAACTAATTGGAGAGAAGTCTAGGTTAAATTAGTGAAAACTGTGGTTTTTAGACTACTCAGAAAGCAATGCTATTTTATTTATTTAACTATATGTAGTACATAAAATAATAATAAAGAATCTTCCAATGGAATCCTTTGGGAAATTGTTTAACAGGTAAATACATACTCCTTTGTAAAGACTATTCATAGCTAAATATTTCAAAGTATTCAAAAATCCATTTACTCTCTTAAATAAACTTGGCATTTGTTTTGCAACTTTACTTACATAATGCTTTATTTAGCCATACTACTATTAATATTCTTCTAAAAACACAAAAGTAATATCACCTTTGCCTATGTCTGAATTAAATTATAATATACTAATTATTTCCCCTTTTTTACATTTTTTCACAACTATACACATTCATGATTCTATGTCCATGAAAATAATTCATCTTTATGTTTACAAAACCAAAAATGGTTTCTTTTTTTATGTCTAAATTTCACTGCCACTGAATGTACCAAGGCATGAAGAACTATGGAGACTTAAAAAGAGTTTTGTAGCAAACTTAAAATATATTTAATGGAAGATGATTTTTGAAAGAAGATGGAATTTTTCATAAACCTAAAGGTCAAGAAATGAGCTTCTTTTTTATTTTAGCCAAACTTACCACACTTGTCAATAACTTTTTTCTGTTTCTCTGCCTCATTCTCATATTTCTTTCACCTCTATCTAAAAAGTACTTGGGACAGAAAGTTTTCCTTCAGTACTTTGAAAAATTTCCCCAACATGCATGTTTTCTCCATATTCTTTAGGAAATAGTATCTATCCTGAATCCTTTTCACAACAGGAAACTCTTAAGAGAAATGACCCCCATCTCTCGGTCAAATTCAGTTTTCTCCCCTAACTCAAATTTCATTTTTTGATAGTTTCTTACTTGATGAAAGGGACGTACTTTCCCAATTAGCCCTTGATGAGTAGCAGGTTTGATAGGTACACGTTGTCTTTATACACTACACTCCCGTTTTCTAAGTATGAACTGACTGCCTCTTACTCCTCAAGGGATCTGCTCAAAGACGGTTGGAACCCGCAGGCTAGGACATTCACGTTCTTGAACACCGAACGTTGTCCAGGTAACAATGGCACAGGCCAATTTTTTTTCAGCATTATACTCCCTAAAAATTACATCCCAACCAAGGCATGGTGGTCCAGGATAAATCATGCCTATACATGTAAAACTCCCACTTGGAGCACCCAGATTTACCAAGAAGGACACGTAGTTTTCACACTCAAATTCGTGTTACAACCATAGTGTGTGAGTGGAGTAAAAGGTTGAGAAGCCTACACTTGTTTATTGTTGCTTTAGGACATTGGATCGGCATCTATCCCCTGTATGGTAAAACTGCCCCCACTCTAACTCACATTCTGATAACACTGAGTTTTGTTAAAGCTTTTTGCTTAGAGTGTCTCGGGCAGGGGAATTTAGGATCTGCTCTACCTGCGACTTGCGGCTTTTGGGGTGGGCGGCGGGGGCTATTTCTCAGCGTTAAGTACCTAGAGTTCTCCCTACTTTTCTCTGATAGCCACGGGATCTGAGGACTGTTTGTTTCCGCCCCCAGGAAAGGTATGGGTTCCTCACCTGGGTCAGTTTTCTGGTCTCAGGCTAGGCTCAGAAAATAGCCCAGAGCTGTGAGTCTGTTGCCTGGGTAACAGTTTGCTTTCCCCCCGCCCACCTCCCGGCTTCTTGACTTGCGTGGCCAATCGTGGAAGAGTCGTACCAAAGTCAACCAATCCGAGCGCTTGCCAGTCAAGGTCTATGGCTGCCCTTTTCACTTAATAGGTCGACCAGCTGGCCTCTGTGTTGGCCAGTGTCACTCTAGCAAGAGCTTGTATTCTGTGGAGTCTGGTTATTTCCGGCCAGAGTGGAACCCAGCCCCGCCTCTCTGGCTGCCACCCAATTACTTTGGGGTCCTGATAGTGATCGGCAGTTGCGCTAGCTACCAAGGGTTTTTGTTTGTCCGGGGTCATCCACAGGCTTGCTCTTCATTAAGCTTTTCCGTCACCCGAATTCCAGATTGGACAACTCCGGAGTAGCTGCAGCTGAAGGGTAGGCTCGGTGGTCCGGCGGTTCAGAGGTTTTGCGGCTGCTCTACACTTGCTCCCCACGACTCCTTCCCACCCTGCGACAGAGACGAGAGTTTTGGTTCCGCCCTGGCTTCGGGCTCATGAGTGTAACGTGAGCTCGCACTTCCCCCCGCTCCCCCACCCCCGTGGTTGTGGTCAAGCCTGTGTCTAGAGCGGCGGTGGGAGCACCCCTTCCTCGGCCACGTGGGTCCTGTTAGGCACCAGCTGGAACTCTCCGTAGCTCCCACTTCCCGGGACATCGCAGTACCCGGGGACCCGCTTTCCCGCCTGAGACAGGGGAAACGCAAGTGTGCTTCTGGCTTGTCACTTTTTGGCAATCCGAGAGTATCTTCACTTAGAGGTACACTTGTGACTGTAGGTTCCGACAAATTCCGTGGTTTGGTTTTAATCAAAGGGGTAAAACAGGGATGGCTTTGGAGCATTGGAACTGATTAGCTCTGTTCGCTGGTGGGACCCTGCATTCCTTATTTGAGTTTTCTAAGCAAGAAGAGATAGAATGAATTTAATGGATAGTTACTTTTGGTTATCCAGGCCTTGGAATTTGATAATGAATTAAGTAAAATGCTTTCCTTCTTTCTCCTGTCATGTTTTTCTAACTTTCACCCCATCTGGCGAAGGTGACAGGGAAGCTTGAGTAATTTGTTTATTCTACTTGTTACCACGGTAAAAACAAAACAAAAAACAAAAAAACAAAAAACAAAACAAAAAAAACTGGAGGTAAAATGTTCATTTTTCTCTAAAGTTAAATTATTGGTTTTGAGGCCAAATTACGTGTACCATAATACCCCTTATTCCTAGCTTATACTTTTCAGATCCTTTGGCAATGACTCACAGTTAATAAATAAATTCTATATTGTGACCCAGCACATAATACAGATAGATATCTGTTTCACAAAATAAGTACTTAGTACATTCAGTGGACTCAAATACTTACCATTATATATATTTTAAAAATGTAGATCACAACCCACTAATAAATTGTCATTAACAGTTTGAAAAATGCTGGCCCTTAGACCTTTGGTTTTCAAACTTGTGTGTGTTTAGGAGTTAATTAGTATATTTGTTACAAATGCAAATTTCCTTGGCTAACTCCAGGAACTGGTTCTATGGTCTTTGGTGGTTCATGTAGCATATACAAAGTGCTTGGTACAGGGCCGGGCTCACAAGTATTCAATAAATGGTAGTTTTCTTCTTGAGAAACAAATGATTTTTATCTTTAGGGTTACAATCACCACTTCAAGGTTTGGCCCGCTCTTAGCAAGGTGAAATACAATGCTAAGCACTGTGTTCTCCAGAGCTGAGGAGTTAAGAAGGTAGGAGATTGGTCCTGGATCTGAGATAAATCTTAAAGCATTTGACTTCTTGGACAATTTTATAAATACAGAAACTTAGGGCTTAAGGAATACTAAATTGCAGAGGTTCAGTAAGATAGCACTCACTTGATTGAGTCTAATATTCTTGTCCATCCTGCTTTGATAGCAGGTCAGATCTAGGGGCAGAAGTTAAAATGGGATGAGGACTTCCCTGTATTGCCTATCCCAGAAACAGAGATAAAAGATTTTCCAGCTTTTGACTTCTAGGTTGGCTTTAGAGTAATGAAAGTTGAGAGATCTAAAAGTTTTAAAAAATACACCTAAAAGTTTCTGTGGGTTATAGTTATGAAAAAGTGATATAGGTTAGATAATTATTTTATAATATATAGATAAACTGTTTTAAAACACTATTTAAATAATTTATTAAACTATCATTAAAGAAATTAAAGATGAAAATTTCTTTTGATTTGACTACCAAAATAACTGATATTTCTATTCTCCTTCTATTGTATATATATGTACCCATATTTTTACATAATCTTCATTTTCGTTTATAAAATATTTTGTTCCTTTTATTTGATACTGTTCTGGAAATTTTTCTATGTTGATAGTCTTCATATTTTTCATTATTAATAGCAGCCTAATATTTCATAGAATGAGATGACCATAATTTACTCAGTCTAGATAAACCAACAAAATATTTATTTCTAGTTATTCCATGCAATCTTTAGCACTGTAAAATCTTGGCTGTTTAAAACCATTTATATAACTTTCACTTTTCATGAAATTCAAGAGGGATCCTAACAGGAAGGCCAGGTATGTGGACAGGAGCTGTGAGGTTTTTTTCTCCCTTGAATGTATAGATTTGCCTGGTAGGTTTCTATGTGCTGGAGTAGCAGTGATTAACCACAATATTCATTATATGTATGAGACTTAGGTTGAATGCATTTTTTAACTAATAAGTATAAACGTTTTCAAAATGATTTTCTATAAAAAATATGAATAGTAGCAGATTCAAGCAGATCCAAGTGACACAGTAACACTCAAGCTGATTAGCTTTCTTTATGAATACATTTTCCAAAGATTATATGAGTGTGTATTCATTTATAATTTTAAAAAATCTGGTATTTACCTCCTCCCACAACCACATCAAACTTATAACTAAACTACAGGACAACCATCATTCAGAACTGCCTGACATATAGATGAATGGAGGTCCTATGACCAGGGAATTAAGGGAAGAAGCGACATTGAGACTGGTAGGAGGGGCAGAGACTAGGGTGAAGATGTAGAACTGGATGGTCCCTCACCCACATGTTGCCGATCAATTTTGGGAGGAGTATCTTGATGGCAGAGGTCCCATCCTGAGAAACAACAGGTCCCAGCCCACACCAGGCACCCCATCCTAGCATTTCAGGGCCACGAATAGAAGTCCCATAACTTCTAGCTGTGAAAACCAGTGGGGATTGAGGCTGAGAGAAACAGAGGGCTTCTGGAGTTGTAGGCAGTTCCTCTGAAAGGGCCCATACATAAAATTACTTAGACTAACTCCCTTTGAACTCCAGTACTATGGCAGCAGCCTGAGAGGCACCAGAGATATGTGGGAGGATCCGAATTGTCTGGCGTCAGGGAGAGAGCTGGGGGCCGGCTTTCTCTGATACAGAAGTGCTGGTAGAGGCCATTGTTCTTTGGCTGAGCCCTTCCCACATAGAGCCAGAAGGCTGGCACCATATCTGAGACTACATCAACCTGGCTTATACTGTTCACCCTGCTCTGGTGATTCCTAAAACCCTGCCCTACCCAACATTCTGGCCCAACCAAACTGTTTCTAGTGGCTTTTCCATACAAATGGCCTGGCTTGGCTCATGCTTTAGATACTCCTAAAATATTTGAAACAAGCAGCACCTGGCTTCAGCATGCCGGTACCTCTTGCTAACTGGCCCCAGGCCTGGCACTAACAGGAGCTGGTCTTGGTTTGTAGCTAGGCCTCTTCCGGATACCTCCAAGCCCAGCACAAGTAGCAGTCACCTGCAGATTGCTTTGTAGCTCATGCCAGGTGGCCCCAGGCAGAACTTAGGTGCTGGCTGACCTTGGCCTGCACTTCCCAGGCATTCCCAGGCAAGTGTACCCAGTGGACAGTTTTAGACAACGTTGAAGCATCACCACCCAACCACCTCCACAAGTGACACACTCAAGGGGCAGATTCAGTGGGCACCAGAGCCCCACTGAAGTAAGTACTACTCTGTGGGTTTGGCCTTTTACATTTGATCCTTCATGGTGGTAAGAGGTTGGTTGGTGATGAGGGTCAGAGCCAGTGCTTGCAGCTGATTGGCCTGGGGGTAAATCCATTCCATTGACATGCCAACAGCAATCAAGGCCCAACTAGAATAGGAGGGTATACACAGCCCACACGGGGTGCACCTCGAGTACCCAGCTTAAGTGATTGGGAAGGCTGTGCCACTGGACTCTATAGAACACATACTATATTAGGCCACTCAACCAAGCCCAAGAGTTATAGCATCTCTACCTAATACATAGGGACAAACACAGGGAGGCTGCCAAAATGAGGAGAAAAGAAATATATCTCAAATGAAAGAGCAGAGCAAAACTCTAGTAAAAGAACTAAACAAAATGGAGACAAGCAATGTACTAGATGCAGAGTTCAAAATACTGGTTATAAGGATGCTCAACGAACTTAGTAAGAATCTCAACAGCATAAAAAAGGACAAGTTAGAAATGAGGGATACACTAACTAAAATGAAGAACAACTTATAGGGAATCAACAGTAGAGTAGATGAATCTGAGAATCAAATCAGCAATTTGAAATATAAGGAAGCAAAAAAACCCAATCAAAACAGCACAAAGAAAAAAGAATCCACAAAAATTAGGATAGTGTAAGGAGCCTCTGGGACAAGTTCAAGCATACCAACATTTGCATCCTGTGGATGCCAGAAGAGGAGAGAGAACAAGAAATTGAAAACTGCTCTGGCTGGTGTGGCTTAGTGGATTGAGCGCCGGCTTGCAAACCAAAGGGTCACTGGTTCGATTCCCAGTCAGGGAACATGCCTCAGTAGAAGGCCAGGTCCCCACTGAGAGGGTTATGAGAGGCAACCACACATTGATATTTCTCTCCCTTTCTTTCTTCCTCCCTTCCCCTCTGTCTAAAAATAAATAAATAAATGAAAAGAAATTGAAAACTTATTTGGAAATAAGAATAACCAAAAATCTTCTCTAACTTGGTAACGGAAATAGACATAGAAGTCCAGGAAGTACAGAGAGTCCCAAACAAGATGAACCTAAAAATGCCCACACCAAGACACATAATAATTAAAATGCAAAAGGTTAAAAACAAAGAATCTTAAAAGCAGCCAGAGAAAAGCATTTTGTTACCTACAAGGGAGCTCACATAGACTGTCAACTTTTTTCAAAAGAAACTTTACAGGCCAGAAGGAAATGGCAAGAAATATTAAAAGTAATGAAAAGCAAGGACCTACAACCAAGATTACTCCAGCCAGCAATGCTATCATTCAGAATAGGACAGATGGAGAGCTTCCCAGAGAAGAAGAAGCTAAAGGAGTCCATCATCACCAAACCAATATTGTATGAAATGTTAAAGGGTCTTCTTGACAAAGAAGGAGAAAGAGAAGGAAAAGATAAAAAATGTGAACAATATGACAATAAATAAATATAAACCAACAATTGAATAAAAAAGACTAACTGAACAAGCAGAACAGAAACTAACTTGTAGATACAGGAACATTTTGGCACTTGCCTGGTAAGAGAGGCTGTGGGGGGAGTGGTGAAAAAGCTGAAGGGATTGAGAATACAAATTGATAGTTATATAATAGTCATTGGGATGTACAATACAGCCTAGGGAATATAGTCAGTAATATTCTAATAACTGTATGGTGTCAGATGGGTGTGAGTTTTAGTGGGATGATCACTAAGTTCTATAATGTCTAATCACTGGGATGTGCACATGAAACTAATATAATATTGTATGTCAACTCTAATTGAAAAATAAAAATGATTAAAAATGAAAATATAAATAAAAGACATCTGTAAAAAGTTTTAAAGGTGTCAATTACGATGACTGGGAAAATAAAGTTATAATTGGCCTATGTTAGCATATTTCCTTTTTCAAAGTACATATATTATCTTATTTTGTGTTGTAACATTTAACCAGAAAAGTAAAGACTATTATACACAGTCAGCCATGTGTTACCAAAGATTTAACAGTTGTTAGCATTTTGCCATAATTTCTTTAGATATTATTTTTTAAAGAACTAAAACAGCCCTGATTGATGTGGCTTGGTTGGTTGGTTGGTTGGTTGTCATCCTGCACAGGAAAAGGTTGCTGGTTTGATTTCCATTCAGGGCACATGCCTGGATTATAGATTCGGTCCCCAGTTGGGGCAGGTATGCAAGGTAACTATCAATGTTTCTCTTCCCCTCTTTCTCCCTCCATTTTCCCTCTAAAAATAAATGAAATGTACAAAAAAAACCCCTAAAACATTATAGCTACTTCTTTGTGCCCCTTCTGAATCTCATTTCCTTCCCATCTCAGAGATAAGTGTTCTTCACAGGTTGTTACATATTTTTCCTGTTTTTAAGTGCACTCAAATGAAGATGGCTATAAATTGTAATATATTGTTTTGTATGCCTTTTAACATGAACATAAATAGTATACTGTGCTTACTGTTCTGTAACTTGTTTTGGTCACTATTGTTTTTGAGATTTATTCATATTGACATTATGTGGATAAAGTTAGTTATATTTTTGCTGTGAATTATTCCATCATGTAATTATGCCACTTTATTTTTCTAGGTTTATTGAGATGTAATTGACATATAACATTGTATAAATCTATGGTGTACATTGTAATGGTTTAATATATATACCTGTTGTGAAATAGTTACCACAATAAAGTTAGTTAACACATTCATCAAGGTTTTTTTGTGATGTAAATGTTTAAGATCTATTCTGTTAGCAACTTTCAAGTATATAATACAGTATTGTTAACTATAGTCACCTGCTGTACATTGGATCCCCAGAACATGTCTTATTTAGCTAATTGTATTATTTTAATATTATATAATGTATTATTATAAGATCGGCTATTAATTAGCTATTGTTTATAAATAATAGCTATTATTTAATAATGGTTTATTATGTGCCACATGCTATCCTAATTTATCTCTTTTAATTGTCACCTCAAAAATATGTTTGTACTATTTGACCATTATCTCCCTATTTCTCTGGCGATTTGCAGCCACCATTGTACTCTGTTTCTGTGAATTAGACTTTTTTGATTCCACGTGTAAGCGAGAACATAGTTGTCTTCTCTGACTTGTTTCACTTAGCATAATGTCCTCAAAGTCCATTCATACTGTTGCAAATGACAGGGTTTCTTTCATTTTCATGCTTGAATAATATTTCATTATATGTATACACACACACATATACACATTTATATATGCCACGTTTTCCTTATTCTGTCCTCTTGATGGACATTTAGGTTGATTTTATGTCTTGATGATTGGGAATAATGCTGCAATGAATATGAGATACAGATATTTATTGATGATAGTGATTTTATTTCTCTCAGATAAATACTCAGAAGTGGGATTGCTGGATCATATGGTAGTCATATTTTTAATTTTTGAAAGAACCTCCAGTCCTGGTTGGTGTGGCTCAGTGGATTGGGCACAGGCCTGCAAAACAAAGGGTTACCAGTTCGATTTTCAGTCAGGGCATATGCGTGAGTTGCAGGCCAGATCCCCAGCAACCCAGGCATATGGGTTGCTGAGGTTGCTGGGGTTGCTGGGGTTGCTGGGGTTGCTGGGGTTGCTGGGGCAACCACACAAGAGGCAACCAAACAGCACACAAGACCCAACCACATATTGATGTTTCTCTTCCTCTTTTTCTCCCTCCCTTCTCTCTCTAAAATTAAATAAATAAAATCTTAAAAAAAAAAGAACCTCCATACTATTTTCCATAGTGGCTGTACTGATTTATATTGTTACCAAACAGTGCATAAGGGCACCCTTTTCTGTACATTGTTGCCAACACTTGTTATTGCTTGTCTTTTAGATTAATAGCAATTTTAACAGGCCTAAGGTGTTATCTCCTTGTTTTTATATGCATTTACTGTGTGATTAATGATGTTGAGCACCTTTTCATGTACCTGTGCCTTTTGTATATCTTCTTTGGAAAAGTGTCTATTCAGGTCCTCTGTTCATTTTTTTAATTAGATTATTTGGGCTTTTAAAATTGCTATTGAGTTTCTTATATATTTTGGATATTAACTCCTTATCAGATATTTGGGTTGCAAATATTTTCTCCCATTTTGTAGGTTACCTTCTTATTTTGTTGATAGTTTCCTTTGCCATGCAGAAGTGGTTTTGTTTGATATAGTTCCACTTGCTTATTTTTTACTTTATTGCTTTTGCTTTTGTAGTCTTATCCTAAAATTGTTGCTTAGACCAATGTCTTGCAAGCAATGTATGTTTGTATAAAGTTTTTATGAATGCTGTGCTTCGAATTCTCCAGTTTTTTGTTTGTTTGCTCTATTTCTCCAACATTTTTGGGAAGATTCTTCCTAAGGTGGATTTGCCTTTCAGGCTGTCTCTTCATTTGAATGCTAATCCTTCTTTGTTTTTTTGCAGTAGTTCTCTCTAGTATTTTCCTCTCTTCTCTTTCTCCTTCCCCCTGTGTATAACCCTGTTCTCCACCTCACTGCTCTCTTGAGTCCTCTCTGCCCCTCCAAGATTCTCCCCCCTTTTTTCCATTTTATATGTGTATTTCCATGAGAAATGTATGAAGATTCCTGTTTCTCCATATCCTTACTAATATTTATTATTTTCTGTTTTGTAAAAGAAATTTAGAGCTTCAGCACAATGTGATTGGGAGGAAGTACAGTGGATGTGGGAAGCCTGGCTGGGCACCCATCGGCAGTGGCTGAAGCACCAGAGGGATATTTGAACAATGGGTTGGATCCTCCTGAGAAGTATGGGGTCTAAACTCTAAGCTGAGATTCCCCAGCCTATACCACCAGAGCTCAAAAAGTAATATTCTGTTGCCAAACTGGCAGGGTTGCTCTCTGCCAGAGATGGGTGGCTGGGGATACAAAGAGCTGTGTAAAGGGTCTGCGCATAAATTTTCATTTGCAGCCACTTGCCCTGGGCTCTGGCAAAGGAGGGGGCAGAGTAGACTTGAGATGTTTGTGGAGAGACTGGGGATAGAGGCTTTCCAGAGAGAACTGAGAGAGTAGCTGCCGGGATTCCAGTACTGAGTTATCCTCCATACTGCAGCAACCATCTTGCTCAGGCAGACCACTCCCCTGCAAGTGGCTGTAGCCTGAGGGCAAACGATAGCCCTAACCCCAGGAGGGTTTCTGTCAGGGTTATTCTGTGGTGCTTAAGCCTGACTGCTGAATGCAGAGTGACTAGATTAACAACTGAAGGAGTCAGCCAGAGACAGTAGATCCCTGGTAGTCATGAACGGGCTGCCTAAGCTCAGATGGTGTCAACATCTGACATCACCAGAGGCAGATCCAGAAAGAAAAAACAGTGGTAATCACTAGGTGCTAAGACAAAATCCACCATGGTCTTCTCCATGATTTGCAATATTTTCTTTCCTGCAAATATTTTTAACATTCATGTCTTGTCCTTCAGGTATGAGCATATTAAGATACTAGATTTTATACTATAGTGTCTTTTAATCCACATGTTTTGCCCCTCCCTTCTTTACCTCATTTTACCTTCTTCTTTCCTCTTATTATTTTCCTTTTAAATTTTATTTTCTCTTTTGCTAGTGTGTTTTCATTCAACACACTTACGATTTCTCCCCCATCCAGCCTCTGAAAACCTATTTTCCTGTCAATAGTCATCTCACATTACATTTTCCGCTCTTAAAATACACACATTTTCTCACTCTGTTTAGCAGTCTTTGCTTGTTGATTGTGCATAGGGTAGTTGTTGCATTTTTCAATTTTATCTCTAGATCTTCACTCATTTTGTATTTCAAATCTCAAATTTTACTGTTCCTCTCTCCTACTGTTTTTTAATCTCAAATTTTAATTTTGCCCTATTTTGGCCTTTTAAAATCTTTTTTTCTGTTTCATCCTGCCTTTTTTTCTTTTTCTTTTTATCTTAGCTTTTAATTTTCCCCTGACAGCCTGGTTTTCATTCCTCCATCATCTCTAAATCACTTGCTTTCCTCTAGACATCTCTTAAGCTTTTATTTCTTTCTTTTTTCTCTTATTTCCATCTCACCTATATTAATTTTAGCTGACTTGCTGTTGATAGTGCTGTGGTGGATCTTTCCAATTTGGTTCCTGTTTTTTATTATTTATTTACTTTTTTCCCTTTTTCTTTCTTCCTCTCACTTTATTTTATTTCATTTTAATTTCTGTTTAAACCTAATATTGTACACTTCCCTTCCCTTTCTCCATTCTGACTTCATTCCCTTTTCTATTTATGATGTAAATTTTATTTTCTCTCTTTGCATTGCTGTGATTCTCTCCTCTGATTACTGTTCTTCACTCTATGCTCTCAAAATCACTTTTCTTTCCATTATTTCATATTTGTTCTCCATTCTTATAATATTCTTAATCTCTTGAAACCCTTATGAATACTGGTTCATTTGCTATTAGTAGTGGGATTGTGGGTGGGAGTTATTTTTGTGGGTGTGGGATTGTTTCCTGAGCTTGTGGTTCTGTTCTGGTAGTACCTGTACAACAGCATACAAGATGTGGTGGATGGAGTGACCCTCAACAAGCTGGAAGAAAGGACCCACCAAACAATGATGCTACCACAATGAAATCCAGAGAGCCAATATAAAAGGCATAAAGGACGCCCCAAGAGCATCAAGTTGAGGAGATCAAGGAGATTACACCATGGAATCACACAAGTGTCCTATAGAATATCACACCACCAAGAGAGTCAAAGTAGATCAATTTAAGAATCAGAAATAAGCAATAAGAATCTTTTAAAAAATGGGAAGACAAAGAAACAACCCCCCATCTCAAGGAAAGGAGGAATCCCCAGAAAGAGTGCTAAATGAAAGAGAGGCAAGTAAACTATCAGATACTGAGTGCAAAACAGTGGTTAAAAGGAAGCTCATGAGCTGAGTGAGAATTACAAAAAAACTACAGGGAAGCTACAAGGACCTAACTGAACTGCATCAGCATGAAAAAAAAGAAGTAGAAACTATCACTGAATCAGGAGGAAATGAAGAATACAATTTCTGATTTGAAGAACACAGCAGAAGGAATCTAGAGCAGGATAGGCCCTGGCTGGTGTGGCTCAGTGGACTGAGTGCCCACCTGAGAATTAAAGGGTTGCTAGTTCAATTCCCACTCAATGCACATGCCTGGGGTGTGGACCAGGTCCCCAGTAGAGGGTGTGAGAGAGGCAACTGCACATTAATGTCTTTCTGTCTCTTACTCCCTCCCTTTACCTATCTATAAAAATAAATAAAATACTTAAAAACTGAGACACAAAAGGAAACTTAATACTCAAGGGAAGAGTCCATCAAGAAGACATAAACATTGTAAACATATATACAGCCAACATAAGAGGGAACAAAAACATTAGGAAAATGTTGGAGAACTTCAGGAAAAATACAGGCAGCAACACACTTATAGAGGGGATTTTGACACCCCACTCTGAACAATGGATAGATCTTCCAAACAAAATATCAAGAAGGATATTGTGGCACTCAATGATGCACTAGATCAAATGGATGTAATAGATGTATACAGAACCATTCATCCCAAAGAATCAAATACATAATCTTTTCAAATGCACATGGTACATTTTTGAAGATAGACTACATGATAGGACACAGAACAAGCCCCCCAAAATTCAAGAAAATTAAACTCATATCAAACATTTTCTCAGACCAATATGGCTTGAAATTAGAAACCAACCTGAAGGAAAAATGAAAAAAAACATTTAAATTCATAGATACTAAATAGCATGCTATTAAACAATGCATAGGGCCCTGGCTGGTGTGGCTCAGTAGATTGAGAGCCAGCCTGTGAACCAAAGGGTTGTAGGTTCAATTCCCAGTCAGGGCACATGCCCGGTTGCAGGATAGAGCCCAAGTAGGGGGCATGCAAGGGACAGCCACACATTGATATTTCTCTCCCTCTTTCTCCCTCCTTTCTGCTCTCTAAAATTAAATAACATCTTAAAAACTAATGAATTGGTTAATAACGCGATCAAGGAAGAAATCAAAAGGTTTCTCAAAACAAATGAAAATGAAAACACACAACAATCCAGATCTTATGGGACACAGTGAAGTCAGTGCTGAGAGGGAAGTTCCTATCCATACAGGCCTACCTAAAAAAGATAGAAACATTTTTAATATCCTAACGCTACAAGAACTGTAGAAACAACAACAAAAAAACCCAACAAACCCAGAGCAAGAAGAAGCAAGGAAATAATTAAGATCATGGCAGAATTAAATGACATACAGACTAAAAGAATAATTCTATGGATCAAAAAATCCAGGAGCTTGTTCTTTGAAAAGATAAACAAAATCGACAGGCCTTTAATCAGACTCATCAGGAGAAAAAGAGAAGGGACACAAATAAATAAAATCAGAAATGAAAGAGGAAAATTACAAATGATACCACAGAAATACAAAGGATTGTAAAAAAATTACTATGGACAACTACATGGCAAAAGATTTTGAGACCTGGGCAAAATGGACAAATTTCTAGAAATGTATAATGTTCTAAAACTTCGTGATGAAGAAGTAGAAAGCCTCAACAGGCTAATAACAACTGGTGAGTGAAGCAGTAATAAAAAAAAAAAACTAGGGGCACCCAAAAGCCCCTGATTGGACAGTTACAGGAGAATTTTATAAACCATTTAAGCAAGAGCTAACCCCTATCCTTCTCTAACTATTTCAAAAAATCCAAGAAGATAGAAGACTTCCAAACTATTTTTTATGAGGCCAGCATTATCCTAATCCCAAAACCAGACAAAGACAAAACAAAGAAAGAAAAGTACAGGCCAATATTGCTGATGAACATAGATGCTTAAATCCTCAACAAAATACTGGCAAACCACATCCAGCAATACATTAAAAAGATCATACACCATGACCAGGTGGGATTCATCCCAGGGATGCAAGGATGGTACAAATACAAATATTCAGAAATCAGTAAACGTAATACATCACACAAAGAAAAAAAGATAAAAATCATGATGATATCAATACATGCAGAAAACGTTTTGATAATGCACAGCACCCTTTTATGATAGAAATACTCAGCCACGTGGGAGTGGAGAGAGTATTCCTCAACTTGATAAAAGTCATATATGAGAAACCTACAGGCAACATCATACTAAATGGGTAAAACCTAAAAGCTTTTCCACTAAGATCAGGAACAAGACAAGGATGTCCACTTTCACAACTTCTATTCAAAATGGTATTGGAAGTTCTAGCCACAGTGATCAGACAAGAAAAAGAAAAAAAAAGGCATCCAAATTGGAAAGGTGGAAGTAAAAGTGTTACTGCAGATGACATGAGAGTGTACATAGAAAACCCTGTAACAGGTGTGTCAAACTCATTTTCATTGGGGGGCACATCAGCTTCATGGTTGCCTTCTAAGGCCTGAATGTAATTTTAGGACTGCAAAAATGTAACTACTCTTTAACAGTAAACTGAGAGCTTGATGCTGCCACTGGGTGGAGACAAGGTGCCTGGGCAGCTGGATTGGGCCTGCAGACCTTGTGTTTGGCACCTGTGCCCTATAAACTCCATCAAAAAATTACTGGACCTAATCAGTGAATGTGGCAAAACAGCGGAATACAAATATTCAGAATCAATGGCATTTTTGTACACCAACAACAAAATATCAGAAACAGAAATTAGAAAAAAAATTTCATTTTCTATAGCAACAAGTAAAATAAAGTACCTGTGAATAAACCTAATCAAGGAAGTGAAAATCCTGTGCTCAGGATACTATACAACACTGAAGAAAGAAATTCAGGAAGAAACAAATAATTGGAAGTGTATACCATGTTCATGTGTTGGAATAATTAACATCATCAAAATGCCCATACTACCTAAAAACTTTTATAGATTCAATGCAATCCCTATTAAAATGCCAATGACATATTTCACAGAGAGTAAACAAATATTTCAAAAGTTTATATAGAACCATAAACGAGCCTGAAGAGCTGCAGCAATTTTGAGAAAGAGGAAAAATGTAGGCGGGATCACAATATCTGATATCAAACTATATTACTGGGCCATTTTAGTCAAAACAGTCTGACACTGGCATAAGAACAGGCATATAGGTTGTTGGAACAGAATACAGAGCCCCAAATAAACCTATGTCTCTATGGGCAAGTACTATTTAACAAAGCAGGCAGGAGCATAAAATAGAGTAAAAATAGCCTCTTCAACAAAGGGTGTTGGGAGATATAGGCAGTTGCATGCAAAAATATGAAAGTTGTCCACCAACTTACACCATATGCAAAATTAACCTAAGATGGATAAAAGACTTAAAGATAAGTCGTGACATCATAAAAGTCCTAGAGGAGGACGTAGGCAGGAAAATTTCAGCCATTCCATGTAGCAATATTTTTCCTAGTATGTCTCCTAAAGCAAGGCATATAAAGGATAGGAAGAAATGGAACTGCATCAAATTAAGAAGCTTCTGTGTGGCTAAAGAAAACATCAGCAAAATGAAAAGGGAACCAACCACATGGGAAAATATATATGCATGGAATGGTCAGTGATACCTCAGACATGGATTTGATGTCCAAAATATATAAAGAACTCACACAACTCTGCACCAGGAAGATAGACAATTCAATTAAAATATAGGCAAGGGAGCTGAAGAGATACTTCTCCATGGAGGATATACAGAGGACATACAGATATGTGAAAGGATGGTTGGCATTAATAGCCATTAGAGAGATGCAAATTATAACCACAGTGTAATACCACTTCATACTGGTCAGAATGGCCATCAATAAATCAGCATACAAGTGCTGGCAAGGTTGTGGAGAAAATGGAACCCATAGTACAGTGTTGGTGGGAATGCAGACTGGTGCAGCCATTGTGGAAAACTATGGAATTTACTCGAAAAAGTAAAGATGGAAGTATCTTTTGATCCACTGATCCCACTGCTAGGACTATACCCTAAGAATCCTGAATCAGAAATTCAAAATAACCTGTGCACCCCAATGTTCATAGCAGTGCTACTTACAATAGCCAAGTGCTAGAAACAGCCTAAGTGCCCATCAATAAATGAGTGGATCAAAAAAGTATAGTACATTTACACAATGGAATACTATGCAGGAGAACAGAAGAAGTAACTCCTACCCCTTGCAACAGCATGGATGGAACTGGAGATCTTTATGCTAAGTGAAATAAGCCACTCAGTTGAAGATAAATACCATATGATTTCACCTATAACTGGAACCCAATCAACAAAAAAACAAGTGATCAAAATAGAACCAGAGTCATGGAAATAAACAAACTGACAGTCATCATTGGGGAGGGAGAAGGAATATAATGGGGGAAAGAAAGGGGAAGGACAAGTCAAGGAATAGTATCTATAAAGGATTCATGGGAAAAGATAATGGAGTGGGGGAGAATTGAATGTGGGATTCGTGTGTTGAGTAAAGCAAGGGAGATTAATGGGGATATTGGGGACAGCTCTGAACAATACAAATTTTTTAAAAGGTAAGAAGAAAAATATTTAAATTTTAAAAATTGCTTGTCAATTACAGTTAACATTCAATATTGTATTAGATTCAGGGGTACAACATAGTGTTATAGACATGTAACTTACAAAATGGCATTCCTTATAAGGGTAGTACCTATCTTTACCATGCATAGTTACTATAATATTACTGACTATATTCCTTATGCTGTGCTGTTCCCTGTGACTATTTTGTAGCTACCAATTTGTACTTCCAAATCTGTTAACCTTTTTCATCCAGTTCTCAAAACCCCTCCCATTTGGCAACCAGCAGTTTGTTCTTTGTATTTATGAGATTCTCCCTCTCTTCAGTCCTTGGTACACAGTCCCTGCTGGTCCCACCACTAGTCTTTACTTTTCCAATTTTGTTACTGATAAAGGTATTCATTGAGGATGAGACCTGTTTCATGGCCATTTACAGTCTGCTGCCATGTTACCCTTCTGATATTTGGAAAGGACATCTTAATGTTGGGATTTAAAAACTTTTTCTAGGCCTTAAAATAAGATTCTGATCTTAAGGCTTTGATATGCTAGAGTATGAAAGAGGAGAAAGGCACTTGATGTGAAAAGTAGTCAGTAAGTTATACTGCTTAAGATGTTTAATATGAGCTGAAATTAACACACCATATTTAGTAATGCTATATTTTATTTCTGCATGAAATAAAATGATCAACATTAAAATGTTGATCTCTCCCAATTTCCTTAAAAATGGCTGTGCTAATTTTATTTCTCCCTGTCAGTAAGTCTCTGGGTCAGGGACTCAAACATTTATAATAAAACACTAGTAATTCAGTTTCTATTTCCAGAGCTGACATTTGTAACTATCTGTGCAAATAAGGACCCTATTTTACTTTGAGGCTAATAATTTTCTACTTCTTAAGTAACATTCTTTGAGAGGTTTCTTTGGTGGAACAAAGTGTTTGTCCAGTGCATTTGTACTTTTCCTTTGCTTCTTTGCCTCTCTCCTTATTTGGATAATTTATGATATATTAAAGAATCATGTTTTATCAGAAGTTGTTATTTATCAGAATGGTTTTATGACATGAGTAATCACATTGTGTGAATTTTCATGTCAGATCAATTAGTCATGATGTTTTGGGGAATGGACGTGAACTCAGAGAACTTGATCACTGTCAAGTAATTGGGCAGTTTAGGGAGAATGTTCCTTTAAGGAAGAATGGTATATTTGCTTCCAAGAAGGTAGGGGAAAATTTAATAAATTATATAGCTGAGCTTCTATGCCAGTCAGTGCTTGACAATCATTCAGAGTAATGTAGAGGAACAGAGTAGCATGAATGATTCCTTCAAAATCATTTATACTTTGTGAGACAGAAACCACTAAACATTAATGCCAAAATTGCTTAGAATGGGTATCCTGGTTTGACTTTACCTCATTTCATCTTTTTGAAACACAGATTAATCTTTCTGATAATGTGCTGCTTAAGCAAATATTGAAAAGGAAGTATTGTGTCTAGTTCCTTCACTTAGTTGCTTGACCTTGGGGAAGTTATTTAGTGTCTCAGAGCCTCAATTTCCTCAATTATTGAATGGAGATCAAGACACTCTTTTGATTTGTTGAGGGTAAATAAGGTATTTTAGATTCAGTAAGTGCTGTTATCTTTCTTGCTTTATATTATATAAGAGATTCAAGAATCCAAGTGGTAAAGAAGTGTATACTGAAATGACTTACCATCATTTATGGATTTTAGGTCAGATTTCCTACTGCCCAGAATTCTCCCCAGATTAATGATGATAGGTAGTTCACAGGTAAGATTATTTGCATGGAGTAATTTTTTAATTAAATTATATTTTAATGTTTATGCTATTACAGTTGTCCCAATTTTTCCCCTTTTGCTTCACTCCACCCAAACCCTCCCCCAACTCCCTCAGGCAGTCCCCACTCAGTTGTCTATGTCCATGGGTCATATATATATTCTTTGCTAGTTATATTCCCTATGCTGTACTTTATATCCCCATGATTATTCTGTAAGTACCAGTTTTTACTTCTTATTCTCTTTACCTTTCTCACCCATCCCTCTGATCTCCCCTCCCATCTAGTAACCATAAAAACATTCTCTGTATCTATGATTCTGTTTCAGTTTCACTTGTTCATTTATTTTGTTTTTTAGATTCGGTTATTGATAGGTATGTATTTATTGTCATTTTATTCTCATATTTGTGATCTTCTTAAAGGTGAAACTTTCACATTTCATACAATACTGTTTTGGTGGTGATGAACTCCTTTAGTTTTTTTTTTCTCCAGAGTAGCACTTTATCTGTCCTTCTATTCTATATGATAGCTTTGCTGGGCAAAATAATCTTGGCTATAGGTCCTTCCTTACTTTTCATCACTTTGAATATTTCTTGCTATTCCTTTCTAGCCTGCAAAATTTCTTTTGAGAAGTCAGCTGACAGTCTTATGGCAGTTCCCTTATAGGTAACTAACTGCTTTGCTGTTGCTGCTTTTAAGATTCGGTCTTTGTCTTTAACCTTCAGCATTTTAATTATGTTATATCTTGGTGTGGGCCTCTTTGGGTTCATCTTGTTTGGGATTCTCAGCAATTCCTGTACTTGTATGTCTATTTCCTTCACCAAGTTAGGGAAGTTTTCTATCATTACTTTTTCAATTAGGTTTTTAATTTCTTGCTCTCTCTCTTCTCATTCTGTTACCCCCATGATGCAAATATTATTGAATTTAAAGTTGCTATAGGTGCTCCTCATTTTTTGAATTCTTTTTTGTTCTTGCTGTTCTGATTGGGTGTTTTTTGCTTCCTTATATACCAAATCACTGATTTGATTCTCAGCTTCACCCACTCTATTGTTGATTCCTTGCAAATTGTTCTTCATTTCAGTTAGTGTAGCCTTTATTTATGAGTGATTCTTTTTTATGGTTTCTGTGTCCTTTTTTATGCTGCTGAAGTTCTCTCTGAGTTTATCTGTTCTTCCTCCAAGTTCATTGAGCATCCTTATAACTAGTTTTTTGAACTCTGCATCTTGTAGATTGCTTATCTCCATTTCGTTTAGTTCTTTTATTGTATTTTGTTCTTGTCTTTCATTTGGGCCATGTTTCTTTGTCTACTCATTTTGGCACATTCCCTGTGTTTCTTTCTGTGTATTAGGTAGAACTGCTATGACTCCCTGGTTTGGTAGAGTGGCCTAATGTAGTAGGTGTTCTGTAGGGTCCAGTGGCACAGCCTCCTCATCACCGAAGCTGGCTACTTGAGATTAGCCTCTTGTGTGGGCTGTGTACACACTCCTCTTGTAGTTCAGCAGTGATTGCTTTGGCAAGCAAACGAGAGGGGTTTACCCAAGCTAATAAGCTGCAAGTGCTGGCTGTGACCACTGACCACCAACTTTCAAGCACTGTGGGGGATTAGCTGTGCAGGGACCCTATCCACAGAGCAGGACTTACTTCAGCATGGCTCTGGTACCTGCTGAGCCCTCCCCTTGAGTGTGTTGTTTGTGAAGGTGGTTGGGTGGTGGTGCTTTGACATGGTCTGAAGGGGCTCACTGGGTGTGCAGCTCTAGGGCTTCTTGGGAGGTGAAGGCCAAGTTGAAGGCCAAGAACACTGCCTGTGTTCTGTCTGGGGCCACCCAGCATAAGCTACAATGATCTGCAGATGGTTGCCACCTGTGCTGGATTTGGAGTTGCCCAAGAGAAGACAAACTGTGAACCAAGACCAACTGCTACTATTATCAGGACTGGGACCACTTAGCAAGAAGTAGGGGGCTCACTGAGGCCAAAGGCTCCTTGTTTGAGAGAATTTAGGAAAACCTGAAGTATGAGTTAAGATAAGTCATTCGTGTGGAAGAGCCACTGGAAACAGCCTGAGTGGGCCTGAAATTTAAGTGGGGCAGGGCCTCAGTGAATCACCAGGGTGGAGAAAACAGTGTGAGCCAGGTTGATGGAATCTTATGTATGACACTCACCTGCTAGCTGTGTGAGGAGAGAGCTCAGAAAGGGAACAATGGCTTCTGCTATCATTTCTGTCTGGGAGAAAGCTTCCCTCAGCTCTCACCCTGATGCCAGAGAGTTCAGTTCCTCCCCATATGTCTTTGGTTTCTTTCAAGTGCTGTTCCCACACTGGAGCTCAGAAGGAGTGAGTCTGCATAAGTCTGTGTGTGAGCCCTTTAAGAGTAACTACCTAGGAATCTAGCAGTTTCTGTTTCCCTCAGCCTTAATCCTTACTAGTCTATACAGGTAGAAGTTATGAGGATTTATCTTCCTCGCAGTTGAACCCTGGCTAGGGTCCTGGTGTGGGGCTGGGACACCTCATTCCCAAGATATCCTTCCTGTTTTTTATTTGCCACATGTGGGTGTGGGACCAGCCTGTTCCATGTCTCCACCCCTCACACCAGTCTTGATGTAGTTTCTTCTTTAATTCTGTAGTTGTAGGACTTTCATTGAGCTCAATTTCTGAGGTTTTGAATAATGGTTACTCTGTAGTTTAGTTGTAATTTTGATGCAATTGTATGTGGAGGTGAGCTCTGTTTACTTAGGCCACCATCTTAGCTTTCTTCTATGTAGTAATTTTTTTAATTGTAATTTGAAATCCATTTTATATTCACTCTCTGGGCCAGCTAAATACATTAGGGATATTTATATAACATAAATATCCCTGATGTGTTGATCTTCTAGTGACAGTAAGGAGAACCCAGGCTTCATATTTTGGAAAACTTTTATGTAGCACTTTATATTAAATTAGAGAAAGTAATATGTGGAGGACCATTTGTAAACTTAATGTATATAGTGTTACTTAATTGAACTGCAAGAATTTTAGAGGTGAGTAAATTGAGATTCCAATGCATTTAAAGTGACTAACACAGTCTGATCACCAAAAGAAAAATGAAGCAACATTAATGTCAGTTGCACTCATTAAATTGTTTTTTTTTTCTCTCCAATAGTTTATCTAATTCAGCAAGCCCCATTTAGGTTGGACATCTAGGCAGGGAACGCCTATCTTCTCATTTCCAGAGGCCTTTTCAGTGAGCTCCAGTAATTTCTTTTGAATGTAGTGGATTTTCTGCAGAAGCCATTTACCATCCATTATTTCTTTCTCTGAACATGTGTGCTTGCATTAAGATATCCAATATAAAACTGTGAGGTGAGACCAACATAAAAAGCTGTAGCTTTGTTAACTTTATGCTGTACAGTTAGGCAGTATGGATAAGGAGAGATTACTCTGAAGATAGATGAGAAATTGGCCGGAGGAATTCAACACTAACAAAGACAGATATTCCTACTCTTAACCAGGTATAGGGAGTACATATTTGTTTTTACATTTTTACTAAGGCAGTGCTATATATGCATATGGAAATTAAAGTGTGCTAATGTCCTGTTTGTTAAAAAGGGTAAACAATACTGACTAATTTCAGGTTTTGTTAGAAAAACACGGATTTGTCTGTATGTAAAAGGAAAGAATTTGACTTCCAGCCAAGATGGAGGTGTAGGTGGAAACACTCTGTCTCATTGCACAACCAAATTTAAGGACAACAAAGATTTAGAAACAAAAACACAACCACAACAGACAGAAAATTGAACTGTACTGAAGTGCGACAACGATGAACCATTCATCCAGACCGGTAAGAGGGGTGGAGTTGGTGGCCAGTGGAGAGGGGTCCCAGCAGGAAAAGGAGGTAATTGGCAGACACAGGTGTGGGGAAGAAATGAGCAAACCAAGTAAGTCATGCAAGGCAGTTGGCTGAACCCAGACACACATTCGTGCACAAATAAACCAGGCAAAAAACAAACAGTGAGACAAACTATGCAACCCAGGACCCCAGCAATGGGAAATGAAGCCTAAAAGCACAGATTGAAAAAAACTTGTGGAGGTCGAGGTGCTGAGAGTGGCTCCCAGCCTCACAGGAGAGTTTGTGGGAGACCCACAGGGTCCTAGAATGTACACAAGCCCACCCACCCAGGAACTAGCACTGGAAGGGCTCAATTGCTTCTGGGAAACAGTAGGGGGGACTGAAATCCAAGAGACAGTGGATCAAGCGCCACTGTTCCCTCTCTGACCCCGCCCTGACATACAGCATTACAACCCAGCCACATGGGTTGCCCTGCCCTGGTGAACACCTAAGAATCTGCCCCTCATACTTAACAGGTTCAACCAGACCAAAAAAAAAGCCCCAAATGGAAGAACAAATCAAAGCCACAAAGCCAGTACTTTTAAGTGACCAAGAGATAGCCAACCTATCAGTTGGCTCAGTTCAGATGCACAGTTCAAAACACTGGTGATCAGTATGCTCACAGAACTGGTTGATTTTGGTTGCAAATTAGATGAAAAATGAAGGCTACACTAAGTGAAATGAAAGAAAATGCACAGGGAACCAGTAATGATGGAAACAAAACTGGGACTCAAATCAATAGAGTGGACCAGAAGGAAGAAAGAAAAAAACAAACAGAAAAGAATGAAGAAACAAGAATTCAAAAAAATGAGGAGAGTCTTGGGAACCTCCACAACATTTTTAAACATTCCAACATCCAAATTATAGGGGTACCAGAAGGGGAAGAGGAAGAGCAACAAGTGGAAAACTTACTTGAATCAATAATAAAGGAGAACTTCCCCAATCTGGCAAAGGAAATAGACTTCCAGAAAATCCAGGAAGCCCACAGTGTCCCAAAAAAGTTGGACCCAAGGAGGAACACACCAAGGCACATCATAATTACATTAGCCAAAATTAAAATGAAGGAGAGAATCCTAGAAGCAGCAAGAGCTAAGGGGACAGTCACCTACAAAGGAGTTCCCATCAGACTGTCAGCGGATTTCTCAAAAGAGACCTTACAGGCAAGAAGGGGCTGGAAAGAAGTATTCCAAGTCATGAAAAGCAAGGACGTACATCCAAGATTGCTCTATCCAGCAAAGCTTTCATTTAGAATGGAAGGGCAGATAAAGTGCTTCTCAGATAAGGTTAAGTTCAAGGAGTTCATCATCTCCAAGCCCTTATTATATGAAATGTTAAAAGGACTTATCTAAGAAAAAGAAAGTAAAAAATATGAACAGTGAAAGGGCAGCAAACTCACAGTTATTGACAACCATACCTAAAACAAAAGTAAACTAAGCGGACAGCTAGATTAGGAATGGGGGCCACAGAAATGGAGATCACATGGAGGGTTAGCAACAGGGGAGTGGAAGGAGGAGAAGTGCATGCGTCCTTGTTTTGCTCTTGATGGCAGCAGTAAAGTATTCAGTGTTTTAGCATTAAGTATGAGGTTACCCGTGTGTGCTTTTTGTAAATGTCTTTTGTCATGTTGAGGATTTCCCTTCTCTTCCTAGAGTGTTTTCTCAAATTTTCTTCCTGCTTCCTTTGAGATGATGTGTTTTTTAAAAAATAAAAGGGTAATTGAGGTTATCATTCACATAGCTTAAAAATCACCCTTTAAAGTATACAATTCAGTGGTTTTTAATATATTCACAGAGCATGAAACCACCACCACTATGTAATTCCAGGATATTTTCATCACCCCCAAAAGAAGTCCTGTTTTCATAGCAGTCATTCCTCATTTTCCCCTTCTCCCAGCTCCTTGCAAACACTAATATATTTTCTGTGTATGGGTTTGCTTTTTCTGGACATCTCATATAAATGGAATCATAAATAGAATCATATAATATGTGGTCTTTTATGTCTGGCTCCTTTCATTTAGCATAATACTTTCAAGCTTCATGCATGGTATGGCATGTAGGAGTACATAATTCTTCTGATCTAAGGAGGAGGGCTTTCAACTTTCGCTTTCCCTAGTTATACATTGTTGTGCTCATGAAGTTACATGCCTCCTCTTTCTGCTTGCCACCAAAATCTACTTTTTTTTTTCTGAGAGAGTCCTTTGACTTGAACTTCCTCACCCTCTGTTTTTAATAAAGTCAGTTTTTGGGGGGAGAACTCCATTCTAATGGATGGCCTTTATCTCTGGGCCAAATCTTTGAATCAGTACTTTGGGCACTGGGCAGTGACACTTGCCTTTGGTCTTCTTGCTAATCTCTTCAGATGTGGAACCTCAGTCCTGCATTGCAATCATGGTAAGGATGATGGCACCCCAACATTCTCAGCCTGCTGTGCCTAGCACAGAGCCTCTGTTTTGTAAGTGGGGGCTGACTTAAGGAACAGAGTCCCTCAACTTTTGGCTATATTCACAAGGAATTTCAGCCCTGTAACTGTGTTGGGGGTGATTAAAAATCCTGGCTGCTTGCTCCTCTCAATGAAATACTGTATTCTTTCTTTGGGAGCTGTGGAAAGAGGGAATCCAGCCTTCTTGGCTACTCATGTCTGATGTATAGCTTCGTGTAAGCAGGTGAGCATGTGCAGCTCATCAATGTGAGCAGGGGAATGGAAGGAAGAAGGAAGTGGGTTGTGGTTCATAAGCCATAGACCCTCAATGGTATTACTGAGTTTTAGTATATTTTCTTGAATAAATATTGCTTCATTTGCTGTATACATTTAGGACAATTTCTAGAGATTTAAAATGTTTTTAAAATATATTTTTTACAAGTTACAGATGTTTCACTGGGGAGTGGGTCCCCAGGAATTCTTATGTAACAATTCTGGAAGTGGATCTTCCTCTTATGTTTAATTTTTTAGTAAAGTAGAATTTCTCTATTACAATGGTAGTAGAGGAGTTACTGTACTAAATCATACTGAAGTATTTTTTTAAATCAGGCTTTTATTATGTCACATTTATTAGATTTCAGAGTAGCTGATTTTTCTTGCTTTGCTTTTATTTCTGCATGTGAATGAACCCTGTTAAAATGCTGTTTTAAAATTATTTTTATAGATGGTCTAAAATAGTGGTCTAGTTTCATTCTTTTGAATCTAGCTGTTCAACAGCTAGATTTTCCCAACACCATTTATTGAAGAGACTTTCCTTTCTCCATTGCATATTCATGGCTCCTTTGGCATAAATTACTTGCTTATATGTGTGGGTATATTTCTGGGTTCTTAATTCTGTTGCATTGGTCTGTGTGTCTGTTTTCCTGCCAATACTGTACTGGGGAGTGCGATATCTCTAGTTTTTTTTTTCCCCTCAGGGTTTCCATGGTTATATAGGGTCTTTTGTACAAGCCTCTATACAAATTTGAGAATTTTCTGTTCTATTGCTGTGAAAAATGCCATTGGGGTTTTGGTAGGGATTGCATTGAATCTATAGATTTCTTTAAGCAATATCGACATTTTAACAATGTTAATTCTTCCAATCCATAAAAATGGAGTATCTTTTCATTTCTTTGTGTTTTCTCCAATTTCTTTCAACAATGTCTTGTAGTTTTCAGTAGGACATATTTTTATGTTTTATACTTTGATTTTTAGGTTTTACTCCAGCATCTACTGTTGCTACCACTACTAGTTCAAGCACCATGCTGTTTACATCAATATCAAATGTTTCTACCTCCACTGTTCTTACTGTATTCCCATGTAAGTTACTGGTTGAAAAACAAGTAATATCATTTTGCATCAGGTAATTTAACTCAATTTTCCAATATAAGCTATGGATCTCCTGCATCTTGTAAATTGTCATCATGATTGAACCCATCTACAAGTGCTGATATCAATAACTTTGTTAAAGAACCTAGTTGACAGAGGAGGGAAGATGGCGATGGAGTAGGATGGAGCAGATTCCAGCTCCCGTATACATGGGTGAAAATCCTAGCAGATCTACTGAGAAACAGCACAATCAACCAACAGTTCCCCAGCACTTATGAAATTAAAAGACCAAAGATTGTGACAGATGCTGAACGACCAGACAGTGGCAGGTCATTGGGGTCTGGGGGACCTAGGTAAAGACAGGAGCAGTGGAGGGGGCCTGTGCCCATGGCCAGGAGGCCCCGGTGCTGCCGCCATGGTCGGGGTCCAGAGGCATTGCTCTAAGACCAGCGCCAGAGGCATCTGCCACAGGAGCCCAGGCATCCAGTGGCCTTGGTAGGCGACCAGTGCCGGTCATCAGCTCCCTCTTTCCCCATCTAATCAAGGCTGGGCAACACCAGGCAGAGACCTGTGTGCTTGAGTTTACAGAGAGGGTTACAAAGACAAAAGGCTGTGTTCAACAGCAGACTCTGTGGTCACCAGCCCAGGAAAATTGACGGGTGCATTGTTGTCACCCGTCTTGCTGGAGATTGGGCTGGGCTGAGAGGCAGGCTTTCTGGAGAAGTTTTTTTTTTTTTTGAAAATGGACTGAGGTGTTCTCCTGCAATGGCAGCTTAGCTTGCTTCCCACCCAGCCTGGCAGCGATTCAGAGAAGGGGTGGAAGCATTTGAGTCCTGCTACAGGACTGGAAAGGACTGTGCCAGATCCCACGGGACTCATGCAGCCTGGCTGGTTCACGGGGACAGGCACCCCAGGATGGTAGCCTGGCTGGCGCAGGCCCACGAGCCAGCAACCCAGCCCAGAGAGAGGACCTGCTGAAACCAGAAAAACCAGTCTGGGCAGTTTGAAACCAACAAGGGGAGGTTTTTTGTTATCGTTGTTTTTTTCTTCTTTAGTAAATTTTTTTTTAGTAATCTTATATTTTTTAAATCTTATTATTGCTTTATCTCTCAATACTTTGTTCCTCTCCTTCCTTTGTTCCTGTTTTAGTCCTTCTTCTTTTCTTCCCAAACTTATCTCTTTTTCCTCCCTTCTCCTGCCTTTTTTGTTTGTTTGTTTGTTGCTTTGTTTTCTTTTACCCACAAGAACACAAACAATTGGGAACAGTGAAAAGACCAGAGTGCGACCCAAAGAAGGGGACTCTCAACAGTAGAGACAGAGAGACAAATTTCACTTTGCTATAGCAGAGAAGCTACAAGTTGCTGCATATATGTATAATTTTTTTCATTACTCTCACTTTTATATTTTAATAGTATCTTTGTATTCTTCCTCTTTCTGTATACGCTTCTTAGCCTTGGCTGGTTATATTGTATTATTTGACAGGTTTCCCCTGTTCTTTCCTCCACAGTGTATTGCTAATTTTCTATACTTCACGCCATGTGTTTTCCTTTAGCACACTAACCAAAGCTCTATAACCCCTATTCAGACAGATCACATAGAGTCTGTCCTATGATGGTTGCTCTAATATTATTGTAAATAATAGCTATTCTATACAACTGTACATACTTCACAATGCATCTCCTGGATCTTAGCCCACTTTACAGGTTCCTGAATTCTATTACTGTTGTGATTAACTCTATTTGCTCACACGCTATGCCTATTTACTATTCTTTACTCTCTCCTTACCTCAGAATCTGAACTCCCGCAACCTCACTGCTTTCTAGATCCAACTCACAAGCCTTTCCTCTACAACAAGAGATTTATATTTTGTCCATCCTCTTGTAAAAGTGGGAAGTTGGATTGAAGATTATGGTTAACACTATATATTGCCTAAAGGTTTTCTATCACTTCTCTACTGGCTATGACTATAAATATCATAAGATACTCTTCTGCAGTCATAAATTATTTCCCTCCCCCTCCAACTGATCACAAACACACACAAAAAAGAAGTAGGTGGGAGCAGAGATTACCAAGATACCTGAAGGAGACGGCACCACTGAATTTCACAAGTATTTCACCACAGAAGTTCAGACCATAAACCCAGGGAGTCAGAATAGATCAATTTAAGAAGATGAGGCTAACAAGAAGAGTCTCACAAACAGTGGGAAGACAAAGAAACAATCCCCAAATGAAAGAAAAGGAGGAAGCCTCAGAAAGAATGTCAGATGAAATAGAGGCAAGTCAACTATCAGATATTGAATTCAACGCACTCGTTATCAGGAAATTCAAAAAGCTCACAATGAGCTACCAGAAACTACAGGGGAGCTACAATGAACTCACTGTAAACTATATCAACATGAAAAAGGAAATAGAAATTATCAGCAAGGGCCAAGAGGAAATGAAGAATACAATTTCTGCACTGAAGAACACAGTAGAAGGAATCAAAAGCAGAATTGACAAAGCAGAACATCGGATCAGTGAGTTGGAGGACAAAGTAGAAAAAAAAAACTCCCAGAAAGATCAAGAAAAGGAAAAGAGTCTCAGAAAGAATGAGGAGAGATTAACAGAAATGCAACACAATATAAAAAGTAATAATATCCAAATAACAGGAATACCAGAAGGAGAAGAAGAAGAACAAGGGATAGAAAAAGTATTTGAAAGAGTAATGATGGAAAATCTCCCTAAATTGATGAGAGAAAAAAGTTACACAAATCCAGGAATCACAGAGAGTCCCAATCTAGAGGAACCCAAAGAGGCCACTTCAAGACACATCATCATTAAAATGGCAAAATTCCAAGACAAAGAGAGAATCTTAAAGGCAGCAAGGGAGAGAAAGGAAGTAACATACAAGGGAGCCCCAATAAGGTTAGCTACTGAATTCTCAATGGAAACACTCCAATCAAGAAAAGAATGGCAAGAAATATTCCAAGTAATGAGAACCAGAGGCTTTAAACCAAGGTTACTTTATCTAAGATAGAAGGCCAAATAAAGAGCTTCCAAGACAAAAGAAGTCTAAAAGAATATGCCTCCACATATCCAGTTCTAGAAGAAATACTAAAAGGATTGCTTTAAGGAAAGGAAGGAAAGGAGAGAGAAAGAGAGGAACACAGGTACAAAAATGGCAATGAATAAGTACCTATCAAAAATAACCTTAAATGTCAATGGATTAAATGCTCCAATCAAAAGACATAGAATAGCTGAATGGATAAGAAAGCATGACCCACACATATGCTGCCTACAAGAAACCCACCTCAGGACAAAAGACCATTACAGACTAAAACTGATGGGCTGGAAACAAATTTTCCAAGCAAATGGGTTAGAAAAAAAAAAGCTTGGGTAGCAATTCTCACATCAAACAAAATAGGCTTCAAAAAAAGGGCCATAAAGAGAGACCCAGAAGGTCACTTCATAATACTCAAGGGAAGAATCCACCAAGAAGACATTAAAATCATAAATATATATGCACCCAACATAGGATCACCCAAATATATAAAGAAAATTGTAGAGGACTTGAAGAAAGATATTGACAGCAACACAATTATAGTAGGGGATTTTAACATCCCACTGTCAAAAATGGACACATCTTCCAAACTAAATATCAAAAAAGATATTGTGGCATTAAACAACACCCTAGATGAAATGGACTTAACTGATATATAACAGCCCTTCATCTGAAAAAAAGCTAAATACACATTTTTTTCAAATGCATTTGGAACATTTTCAAAGATAGACCACATGATAGGACATAAAACGAGCCTCAACAAATTCAAGAAAATTGAAATCATAAACATTTTCTCTGACCACAAGGGACTGAAACTGGAAACCCGCCCCAAAGGAAAAAACACAAAACACCCAAAATCATGGAGACTGAATGGTATGCTATGAAACAACGAATGGGTCAAGAATGAAATTAGGGAAGAAATCAAAAAGTTTCTGGAAACAAATCAATATGAACTCTTGACAACCCAAAACTTATGGGACAGGGTGAATGAAGTACTCAGAGGGAAGTTCATAAAAATGCAGGCTTACCTAAAGAAGATAGAAACATTTCAAACAAATAACCTAACCCTATGCCTGCAAGAACTCGAGGAACAACAACAAAGACAGCCCAGAGCAAGTAGAAGGAAGGTAGTAACCAAGATCAGAGCAGAATTAAATGACATACAGACTAAAAGCACATTCATTGATCTAATGATCAATGAATCCAGGAGTTGCCTTTTTGAAAAGATAAACAAAAGAGACAAGCCTTCAAGAAGGCTCATCAAGAAAAGAAGAGAGAGGACAAAAGTAAACACAATCAGAAATGAAAGAGGGGAGATTACAACTGACATTACAGAAATAGAAGTGATTGTAATAAATTACTATGAAGAACTGTATGCCAAGAAATTTGAAAACCTAGGTGAAATGGACAAATTTCTAGAAAAATATAATCTTCTAAAACTCAATGAAAAAGACGCAGAAAATCTGAATAGACCAATAACAGCAGATGAAATTGAAGCAGTAACCAAAAAACTCCTGACACACAAAAGTCCTGTACCACATGGTTTCACAGGAGAATTCCACAAAGCATTTAAGAAAGAGCTAACCCCTATTTTTTACAGACTATTCCAAAAAATCCAAAATGATGGAAAACTCCCAAACTCCTTTTATGAAGCCAGCATCATCTTAATTCCAAAACCAGATAGAGACACAACAAAGAAAGAAAACTTCAGTCCAATATAGCTAATGAACATAGACACTAAAATCTTCAACAAAATATTGGCAAATTGCATCCAACAATACATCAAAAAGATCATACACCATGACCAAGCGGGATTCATCCCAGGGATGCAAGGATGGATCAACATTCGCAAATCAGTAAATGTAATACATCACATAAACAAAAGCAAAGACAAAAAGCACATGATCATATCAATAGACACAGGATAAGCTTTTGATAAGGTGCAACACCCATTTATGATAAAAACACTCAGCAAAGTGGGAATACAGGGAGCATTCCTCAATATAATAAAGGCCATATATGAGAGACCTACAGCCAACATCATACTCAATGGGAAAAAACTAAAAGCTTTTCCATTAAGATCAGGAACAAGACAAGGATGTCCACTTTTACCAGTTCTATTCAATATACTGTTGGAAGTTTTATCCACAGTGATGAGGCAAGAAAAGGAAATAAAAGGCATCCAAATTGGAAAGGAGGAAACAAAACTGTCACTGTTTGCAGATAACAGGATTGTGTACATGGAAAATCCTATAGACTCTACCAAAAAACTGCTGGGAGTAATAAATGAATTTGGCAAAACAGCAGGTTACAAAGTCAATATCAAGAAATCAAAGGCATTTTTGTATACCAAGAATGAATCAGCAGAAGCAGAAATCAAGGAAAAAAATCCCATTTGATATAGCAAAAACAAAAATAAAATATCTAGGAATAAACCTACCTAAGGTGGTAAAAAACCTGTATGCAGTAAGCTACACAGCACTGAAGAAAGAAATCAAGGGAGACAGAAACAAATGGAAACATATACCTTGTTCATGGATTGGAAGAATTAATATCATCAAAATGTCCATACTACCCAAAGCAATACACAGATTCAATGCAATACCTATTAAAGTACCAATGGCATATTTCACAGACGTAGAACAGACACTTCAAAAATTTATTTGGAACCATAAACGACCCCAAATAGCAGCTACAATTTTGAGACAGAAGAACAAAGTAGGAGATATCACAGTACCTGATATCAAAATGTATTACAAAGCGTCTGTAATCAAAACAGCCTGGTACTGGCATAAAAACAGGTACATAGACCAATGGAACAGAATAGAGAGCCCAGAAATGAACCCATGTCTCTACAGTCAATTAATATTCAACCAAGGGGGCAGTAACATAAAATGGAGTAAAGATAGCCTCTTCAACAAATGATGTTGGGAGAACTGGACAACTACATGAAAAAAAAAATGAAACTTGAGCACAGACTTACACCATACGCAAAAATAAATTCAAGGTGGATAAAAGTTTAAGCCTTGAAACCATTAAAGTCCTAGAGGAGAACATTGGCAGGAAAATCTCAGATATTTCACACAGCAACATTTTTACTGATATGTCCCCTAGAGCAAGGAATATAAAGGAAAGAATAGACAAATGGGATCTCATGAAAATAAAAAGCTTCTGTGTGGCAAAAAAAAAAGTATTAAATTAAAAATATAACCAACTGTATGGGAAAACATATTTGCCAATGATACCTCAGACAAAGGTTTAATCACCAAAATATACAAAGAATTCACACTACTCCACTCTAAGAAGACAACCAACCCAATCAAAAAATGGGAAAAGGACTTGAACAAACACTGCTCCAAGGAAGACATACAGAAGATCCAGAGACACATGAAGAGATGCTCAATGTTGCTAGCTATCAAAGAAATGCAAATTAAAACCACAATGATACCACTTTTCACCAGTTAGGATGGCTATCATAAACAAAGCAACAGACAACAAATGTTGGAGAGGTTGTGGGGAAAAGTGGTCCTTAGTTCACTTTTGGCGGGATTGCAGACTGGTACAACCATTATGGAAAACAGTATGGAATTTTCTCAGAAAAATAAAAATGGACCTGCCTTTTGACCCAGCAATTCCACTGCTAGGATTATATCCTAAGAACCCTGAAACATCAATTTCAAAGAACCTATGCATCACAATGTTCATAGCAGCACAATTTACAATAGCTAAGAGTTGGAAGCAATTTAGGTGCCTGTCAGTAAATGAATGGATCAAAAAATTGTGGTACATATACACAATGAAATTCTATGCAGCAGAGAGAAGGAAGGAGCTACTACCGTTTGCAACCACATGGATGGAACTGGAAAGCATTATGCTGAGTAAAATAGGCCAGGCAGTGAAAGACAAAGACCATATGATCTCACCTTCAACAGGACGGTAATAAAACAAACCAGCAAGCAAAATAAAAACAAAGACTCTGAAATAGACAACAGGGGGACAGTGACCAGAGGGGACAGGGGAGGGAATTTCAGGGGAAAAGGGGGAGGGATTTAGAAGAACTAGTATAAAGGACACATGGACAACAGCCAAGGGGGGTGGAAATGGGAGGGAGGTGGGGAGCATGGGGGGTGGGCTGGAATGGGAGTAAAAGACAGAAAACTGTACTTGAAAAATAATTTTAAAAAAAGAATCAATAGAGATGATTTAAAACAGAAACAAAAACATAAGAACCTAGCTGTCATGGATGTATCTGTGAATTTTGTATTAACATGATTATTTTTTAATGCATTTATTTTTAAGATTTTATTTATTTATCCTTAGAGGGGAAGGGAAGGAGAGAGAGAGAGAGAGAGAAACATCCATGTATGGTTGCCTTTCCTGCATCCCCTGCTGGGAACTGGCCTGCAGGGAACTGGGTTGCAACCCAGGCATGTGCCCTGGCTGGGAATCGAACCGAGATTGTCTGGTTTGCAGGCCTGCGCTCAGTCCACTGAGCTACACCAGCCAGGGCTCCGTATTAACATGATTATTATAGCTTAAAATGATAATTTTAAGCATATGATTAATTAGCATTTTAATGTTTTGAAGCAAGTTCTCAAAGCTAATGTGAATAGGAAGAGTGGAAGTTTTGCCAATTATTTCTGAAAGGAAGAATTCTTATTATCCATGTGAGAAAGGTAACATAAGGAAATAAATGCTGTGCAAGTCTTGCTGTAGCAATATATTCTTCTATATAGACAAGTCCTGTGGTCCTTACATTTTACCTATCAGAAGTGTTATATGACAAAAGGACCAGCTGTAGTTTTGGGTTTTAATTGACACTATGTGATGTCTCATCGCCTCTCCCCTTGAAGGGAACATCTGGACCCTTGAAGCTAAGTGGGGCATTATCTTGTAACCCCAACTTCTTTGCTATACATCTTCCATTAGTAGAATAATGGCAAATATTCAGAATATCGAGTTCTGTATGTGAGTTAGGCAATTCTTCTTTGTAGGTCTATAAGCAGACTGTTTTTAAGGTATCTACCCAGGGCGATAGTGTTCATCCTTAGTCTGTTATTGTAATGCTAGCTGTGATATGGTTCCCCTAAAACCGTATTATAGAAATAATGTTACCATAGCTGGGAATAAAACTTGCCAGGAATTTCTGATTCCTAGTCAAACATGAAAAATAGTGGCCTATTATCCCCATACTCTTGTGTAATTGGCATAGATAAACATTAAAATTGCTGGGTACTACTTGAATTGTATTTTCTACCAAGTAGACTTTTAATTTTCAGACATTACTGAGATTCTTGAAAGCTTTTGATAGATGTAAGCAATATCCTTCTAAACTACAGTAGGTATTGTAAATATGATGATGTCTGAGGTAGGAAGTTAAAATTATTGAATGAATTTTATTGTCAATCAAAAACTTGCCCTTTTACCTTTGACAGTTTTTTTCCCTTACTATCTTTGGTTTCCTTGCCTGCAAAATGAAATCTTGACCACAGTATTTTTAAATTAACTTTAATGAAATATAACTATATATCATAAAATTAACTTACTTTAAGTGTACAATTCAGCATTTGTAATTGACATTATAATCCAGTTTTAGAATATTTTTATCACCCCGGTAAGATCATTCATCCCAATAGAAATACGAATCTATTTTTTGCCTCCATAGATTTGCCTTTTCTGGACATGTTATATAAATGGATTGACCATAGTCCTGCCCAGTGTGGCTTAGTTGGTTGGAGCATTGTCCCATAACTGAAAGATTATGGGTCAGATTTTCTGTCTGGGTGTATGTGATACCTGGTTCCAGGGCATACAAGAGGCAGCCAGTTCATGTTTCTCACATCAAAGTTTCTCTCTCTCCCTACCTTTCTCTTTAAAAGCAATGAATAAAAAGAAATGTCCTAGCCCTGTCTGGTGTAGCTCAGTGGATTGAGCCCAGATCTATGAGTCAGAGGATTGCGGTTCGATTCCCAGTCAGGGCACATGCCTGGGTTGCAACCCAGTTCCCTGCAGGCCAGTTCCCAGCAGGGGATGCACTAGAGGCAACTATACATTGATGTTTCTCTCCCTCTCTCCTTCCCCTCTAAAGATGAATAAAATAGCTTTAAAAATGTCCTGATTTGAAGATAAATTTTTAAATGGATTTTACCATAGTTTTTTTTTAAGTTTAGCCAAAAGTTCCTTCAGATAAAAAAGTCTATATAAATTCCTCACTTTTTTATTAAATGGGTAATAGATACTGTTATTTATGTTTTTCCCAGAAGTTGGTGCCCACAACAACTCCAAATAGCAGCTGCAATTTTGAGAAAGAACAAAGTAGGAGGGATCACAATACCTGATACCAAACTGTATTACAAGACCACTGTGATCAAAACAGCCTGGTATTGGCATAAAAACAGGCACATCGACCAATGGAACAAAACAGATAGCCCAGAAATCAACCCAAGTCTCTACAGTCAATTAATATTTGACAAAGGGGGCAGCAACATAAAATATGCCAGCAACATATTTTTACTCCATAAAATGGAGTAAAAATAGCCTCTTCAACAAATGGTGTTGGGAGAACTGGACAGCTACGTGCAAAAAAATGAAACTTGAGCACCAACTTATACCATGCACCAAAATAAATTCAAGGTGGATAAGAGATTTAAATATAAGTTTAAATCCTAGAAGAGACTATTAAAGTCCTAGAAGAGAGCACAGGCAGGAAAATCTCAGATATTTCATGCAGCAACTTTTTTGCTGATATGTCCCCTAGAGCATGGATTATAAAGGAAAGAATAAACAAATGGGATCTCATCAAAATAAAAAGCTTTTTCATGGCTAAAAAGAATAGCATTAAAATAAAAAGAGAACCAACTGCATGGGAAAACATATTTGCCAATGATACTTCAGACAATGGTTTAATCTCCAAAATATACAAAGAACTTACACAACTCCACTTTAAGAAGACAAGTAACCCAATTAAAAATTGGGTGAAGGAGATGAACAGACATTTCTCCAAGTAGGACATGCAGAGGATCCAGAGACAAATGAAAAGATGCTCAATATTGCCAGCTATCAGAGAGATGCAAATTAAAATTACAATGAGATACCACTTCACACTGGTCAGGATGGCTATCATAAACAAAGCAACAAACAACAAATGTTGGAGAGGTTGTGGAGAAAAGGGGACCCTAGTTCATGGTTGGTGGGATTGCAGACTGGTACAACCACTATAGAAAACAGTTGGGAATTTTCTCAGAAAACTAAAAATGGATCTGCCTTTTTACCCAGCAATTCCACTGCTAGGATTATATCCTAAGAACCCTGAAACACCAATCCAAAAGAACCTATGCACCCCAATGTTCATAGTAGCACAATTTACAATAACCAAGTGCTGGAAGCAACCTAAGTGCCCATCAGTAAATGAATGAATGGATCAAAAAAACTATGGTACATTTACAGAATGTAATTCTATGCAACACAAAGAAAGAATGAGCTCCTACCCTTTGTAATATCATAGATGCAACTGGAAAGCCTTATGCTAAGTGAAATAAGCCAGGCAGTGAGGTGGGGATGGCTGGGGGGTGTAGCTGGGATTGGAGTGAAAGGCATAAAATTGTACCTGAACAACAATTAAAATAAAAAATACAAATACAAAAACCATTTATTGAATAAACTATATTGAGCCCATTGTTTGTACTTGCTTCTTCTATTGAATATAATCAATAAGAAAGGTGTGTGTTTATTTTTGGGCTTTCTCTTGTGTTCCATTGATCTATGTGTCTGTTTTTATGTCATTAGTATGCTGTTTTAATTATTATGGCCTTGTAGTATAATTTGACATTAGCTAACGTAATGTCTGCTTACATCTCTCTTATTCAACATAGTACTGGAAGTCCTTCCCAGCTATAGCAATCAGACAAGAAGAAGAAATAAAAGCCATCCAAATTGGAAAGGAGGTATAAAACTGTCTTTATCTACAGATGACATGATAGTTTACACAGAGAACCCCAAAGATTCTACTCAGAAACTGCTAGAACTGATAAGAATTGTTCTTTTTTTTAAGATTTTATTTATTTATCTTTAGGGGGGGAAGGGAAGGAGAGAGGGAGAAAAATATTAATGTATGGTTTCCTCTTATGCCTCCCCTGCTAGGAACTGGCCTGCAACCCAGGCATGTGCCCTGACTGGGAATCAAACCGAGATCCTTTGGCTCACAGGTCCACACTAAATCCACTCTGCTACACCAGCCAGGGCAAGAATTGTTCTTATTTTTTAAAAAAATTTATTTTGAGAGAGAGGGGAAGGGAAAAGAGAGGCAGAGAAACATCAATGTGTTTCTCTCATGTCCCTTACTAGGGACCTGGCCCCCAACCCAGGCATGTGCCCTGACTGGGAATCAATCGGGTGACCTTTTGGTTCACAGGTTGGCACTCAATCCACTGAACCACACAAGCCAGGGCATGATAAGAGATGTTCTACAGGCAGCTTTAGGGACCTACTGAATCTAGTTTTGCATGAAGATAATGCCGTTATTTCCCTTTGTCTACTCTTTTTATAACTTCCCAGTGGTTTCCTCACCTCTTTTTCTGCCTACCGTTTTAGCTTACTTTTAATTTTGATTTTCTCATGGCCCCTTTTTTCAACTTCATGTTCTTTTGTCAGTCTTTTCAAGTGCCTCTGCTATAGGTCTGATTCCTTCCACACTTTTGGAAATATTTCCAAATTTCTGCTAGAATCTGATTCTTTCTATACTATATTTCTGGAGATATTTCCATATTGCTACTTAAAGTTGAATTCTTTCTATAGTTCTGAATTTTTTTCTTTTTTAAAAAATTATTTATTTATTTTTATTGATTATGCCATTACAGTTGTTCTATTCCCCCCTTCATTCCCCTCCACCATACCCCCCATCCCCACCATTACCCTCCTTTAGTTTACGACCATGTGTCTCAAGTTCTTTAGATTCTGTATTTCCCATACTATTCTTGCCCCCCCATCTATTTTCTATCTACTGTCTATGCTACTTATTTTCTGTACCTTCTCCCCCTTCTCCTCCTCCCACTCCCCTGTTGCTAACCTTCCTTGAGATCTTCATTTCTATGTTTCCACTCCTGATCTAGCTGTCCTTTTAGTTTGCTTTTGTTTTAGGTGTGGTTGTTAATAACTGTGAGTTTGCTGTCCTTTCACTGTTCATGTTTTTTTTATTTCTTTTTCTTAGATAAGTCCCTTTAACATTTCATATAATAAGGGCTTGGTGATGATGAACTCCTTGAATTTGATCTTATCTGAGAAGCACTTTATCTGTCCTTCCATTCTAAATGAAAGTTTTGCTGGATAGAGTAATCTTGGTTGTAGGTCTTCGGATTTCATGATTTGGAATACTTCTTTCCAGCCCCTTCTTGCCTGTAAGGTCTCTTTTGAGAAATCTGCTGACAGTCTGATGGGAACTACTTTGTAGGTGACTGTCCCCTTCTGTCTTGCTGACCTATGTTATCTCTGGCTACAGCTTTTTATGCCTACCTTCTCATAGGCTGCCAGTAGCATATAGGATGGCTTCCTGTGTTCCAAATGCCCACCCTTGTCTTAGTCAAATATGAACTGGGATGAAAAGACAGAGTTGTTGGAATAAAGTATGGGTGCCTGAGTCTGATCTCTCTGCAGTAATGTTGTAGGCAAATTTCTTTAGAATAGTCAGTGCATGTTGGCAGGCACCATGGTGTATGTATTTTTCTAGTACAGCTACTAACCTCAACATAACCTGATTGGGAAATCAAGGCTAATGTAAAACAAACAATGGTGTACACATTATATTTTATAACATTTTTGTTTTAAAAGCAGCATTTATTAATTATAAGAACATTTAAAAATACTGAGAACCAAAAAGAAAAAAAATATTTCCTGTCTCCCCAGCCACAAGGGAGAGCTTGTTCTTTAAGTACTTAGTGTTTAGGAAAAAGCAAAAGCGCTACAGAAGTTCAGATAACCAAGATGTACTGATGATTAGAAGTGAAGTGGCCAATAAACAAGCGAAGGAGAAATTTGAGTTAGGCCATGAAGTATACTGATGATTTTGCCTTTTAATGGGAGTTTCAACCAAGATGAAGGCTTAGGCAGAAATACTTCGCTTCCTTGCACCACAAAGAAAAAAGGATAACAACCAATTTAAAAGCAAAGAACAATCAAAACTGCCAGAAAAACATGTTCAGGGAAGTCCAACAACCAAGGAGTTAAACAAACATTCACCCAGACGATAGTAGGGGTGGAGACAGGCAACTGGATGGAGAGGACTCATGGCAAAACTGTGGCTGGAGGATCAGTTCAGGCAAGGCAGCAGCTAGCGTACTATGCAGGCAATCCCACATTTGCACACAGACAAGCCAGGGGGAGCAACAGGGTAACAAGACAGACTGGAAAACCTAGGGTATCAGTGTGGGAAACTAAAGACTGAAAATTCCAGGCTGTAAAAAAAATCTGTGGGGATTGCGTGAGAAACCTGCAGCCTCACTGTAGAATTGCTTGGAGAGACCCACAGGGTCCTAAAATGTACACAAACCCACCCACTTGTGAATCAGCACTTGAAAGGGCACAATATGCTTGGGGGAAAGGAGGGAAGTGACAAAGTGGGACAAGAGCGGAGCAAGTGGTATTGTTCTCTCTCTGACTGCTCCCCCACAGACAGCACACAAGGGAGCAGAGGGTCACCATACCCTGGGGAATACCTAAAGCTCTTCCCCTTACAATGTAACAGATGCACCAAGATGAAGAAATACCACTCAAGTAAAAGAACAGATTAAAAATCCAGAAAAATAAGTAACAGGAAGATATAGACAACCTGTCTGATGTAGATTTCAAAACACTGGTAATCAAGATGCTCACAGAATTGATTGAGTTGGGCCACAAAATGAAGGAAGAAATGAAGGCTACACAAAGTGAAAAAAGAAAAATATACAGGGAACTAAGAGTGAACAGAAGGAAACTGGGACTCAAATCAACAACTGGAACAAAAGGAAGAAATAAGCAACCAACTGGAACAGAATGAGAAATAAGAATGCAAAAAAGTGAGGAGAGGCTTGGGAACATTTGGGAAAACTTTAAGCATTATAACATCCAAATGATAGGGGTGCCAGAAGGAGAAGAGGAAAGGCAAGGTATTGAAAAATTATTTGAACAAATAGTGAAGGAAAACTCCCCCAAATTTGGCAAAGGAAATAGACTTCCAGGAAGTCTAGGAAGCTCAGAGGGCTCCAAATAAGTTGAACCCAAGGAGGAGTACACCAAGGCACATAATAATTAAGTTACCTAAGATTAATGATGAGAGAATCTTAAAAGCAGCAAGAGGAAAGGAGACAGTTACCTACAAAGGAGTGCCCATAAAGCTAGCAGCTGATTTCTCAAAACAAACCTTACAAGCAAGAAGGGGCTGGAAAGAAGCATTCCAAGTCATGAAAGGCAGGGACCTACATCCAAGATTACTCTATCCACCAAAGCTGTCATTAAAATAGAAGTGAAGGTAAAGTGCTTGCCACATAAGGTCAAGTTAAAGGAGTTCATCACAAAGACTCTATTATAAGCAATGTTATAGGAACTTACCTAAGAAATAGGAGATTGAAAACTATGAAAAGTAAAATGACAACAAACACAACTATAAACAACTGAACCTAAAAAAAACAACTAAGCAAACAACTAGAACAGGCACAGAATCATAGAAATGGAGCTCACATGGAGGGAGATCAACAGGAAGGGGGTGGGGGGAGAATAGCAGGGAAAAGCACAGGGAATAAAAAGCATAATTGGTAGGCACAAAATAGACAGGGAGAGGTTAAGACTAGTATAGGAAATGGAGAAGCCAAAGAACTTACATGTATGACCCATAGACATAAACTGGGATGAGGAATGCTCAAGGGTGAGGGGGGTGGTGTAGGGAGGAATGGGCAAAAGAAGAGAAAAATATCGGGACAACTGTAATAGCATAATCAATAAAATATACTTTATAAAAAGAAATATAGTGGTGATTTCATCTATAGAGGGCAGGGCATTCTGGTAGAGATGCAATAGTTAAAAGACACATAGGAGAGAATTCTGTGCTATAGATAAAACTGTGAGAAACTTTTATGTATTAGAGTGGTTGAGATGTATGCCTTGTATGGGTTGTGACAGAGAAACAGGCACTCTTTCTATTGATAGGAATGTAAATTGGTAAATCTTTTTCTTAAGGCAGCTTGGTAAGATACATTTAAATTTAGAACATGCTGACCATTTGACCCAGCAATTTCATTTCTAGGAGTTAATTGCACTATGTACTTGTGTATATAAGTACAAAGATGGGTGTATAGAGAATTGTGTATATTTGCAATTATTCTTTCTTTTAAAGCTTAGTAGAACTTGCCAGTGAGGTCATCTGGGTCTGGAATTTCCTTTATGGGAAAAGTTTTGAGGATTTATTCAATTTTGTTATTGGTCATAGGTCTGGTTAGGTTGTAAATTTTATTTTTCTATGTTTTTATCCAGGAGTTTTAGTTTTCAGCAGGAAGGTTAATCCAGATGTCTGCCTGGCTATGTATAACTTCATATTACAACAACATTAAGTTCAAATCCATATAGCTTTAAGTTTAATTCACAGTTAAAATAATGATGATTCTATAGTTGTTGCCCTGAATCAAGAACTAAATAAAAGTCTCTTTTCTTGCTAACATACGTTTTATTTTCCAGCTTTACCATCAATGACTACCATTACCACTGTCACTACCACCACCACCACAACTATCAGTGGCTTTGCCTTCAGTCAAAAACCACTAATATCAACTGAGATTAATGACAGTGTTCCAGTTGGTTTTACTTTTACAACTTTTACTTCTACTGTTAAGTAAGTCTGTTAATTTGAAAATTTTTATATGTTTAATTTTATTTATCATGTACAGGCATAATTTGTTTGTATAGCTTCAGAATAGTGTTTGAAAGTTAGTTAAATGACTGAGGAGTTGAAGGAGCAGTTAGAGAAAGGATTTCTGTAGCATAGGAAATTGAACACTAACAGGATACCTTAGTCTTCTGAATACCATTATAATAAAATTATTATATATATGTTTAATAATTTGACAGTGCTTTACAAATTTCATATCATTTAATCCTCACAGTAGCCCTATAAAATAGGCACTATTTTTGTTCCCATTTTATAGATGAGAAAATTCAAGCACATAGAGATTTTATAGTCTGCTCCTGGTCACACTTTTGGTAGTGGTTGAGTCCGTATTCTTATAGTCTGTGTTATGTTCCTTTCTAATTGTTCTTGTTTTTTATTAACTTTTTATTTTGAGATAATTGTAGCATCACATGTACTTCTAAGAAGTAATACAAAAAATTCTGTCTTTGTACCCAGTTTCTCCCAATAATAACTCTAGTACATTATACATGCAGAATATTGATGTTGATACAGTCAAGATACAGAACAGTTCCATCACCACAAGGATCCCTCCTGTTACCTGTTTTTCTGTTGTTCAGTTACAGTTGTCCCCATTTTCCCCTAGTACTCTCCCCAGCCCTGCCCACCCCCACCTTCCACATTCAGTCTTCTCCCCCATTGTCTTTGTCCATGGGTCCTTTATACAAGTTCCCTGACGTGCCCCTTCTTTTCCCCATTATCCCCCTGCCCCCTCCCCTTTGGTCACTGTCAGTTTGTTATAGCCACACTTACTACCTTCCTTTCCCTGATGCTGCAACAATTAATCTGATCTCCATTTGTTTAATCTTGACATTTTTAGAAATGTTATTCAAATAGAATCATACAGTATGCAATTTTAGGGTATTAGTTTTTTTTCACTAGGCATACTTACTTGAGATAAAGTTGTCACGTGCATCGATAGATTGTTCTTTTTTATTTCTCAAAAGTATCCCATGGTATTGTGGATGTACCATAGTTTGTATAACTGTTCACTTGTTGGTGGATATCTAGGTTGTTTCTAGTTCGGGGCTAATATAAATACAACTTCTGTGAACATTGTTTACATTTTGTTTTGTAAATTTAGTCTCGTTCTCTGGGATAAATGCCCAGGAATTGCTAGGGAAGATGGGAAGTACATGTTTATTTTTTAAGAAACTGCCAAGTTCTTTTTCAGAATGTCTGTGCCATAGTACATACTCAACAGCAATGTGCGAGGGATTCAGTCTCATTCTTGTCAAGATTTGGTGTTGTCACTGCTTTTAAAACAAATTTTATCCCTTTTAATAGCTATAAAGTCTTCTCATTGTGATTTTAATTTACATTTTCCTTCTGGTAATGCTGTTGAACATTTTCATGCATGTATCTGCCATCAGCATATCTTCTCTGGTGAAAAGTCTATTCATATATTTTTTTGCTTTTTTACAAAATTATTTCTTTATTTTTAGAGAAGGGAAGGGAAGGAGAAAGAGACGGAGAACAACATCAATGTGTGGTTGCCTCTTGTGTGCTCTTTACTGGGGACCTGGCTCATAACCCAGGCATGTGCCCTGACTGGCAGTCGAACATGTGACCCTTTGGTTCACAGACCCATGCTCAATTCACTCAGCAACACCAGCCAGGCCCTCTTTTGTCCCTTTTAAAAAGAAATATTTATTTTTAGACAGAGAGAAGAAGGGAGACAGAGAGAGACAAACACCAGTGTGTGGTTGCCTCTCATGCACTCTCTACTGATGACCTAGCCTGCAACTCAGGCATGTGCCCTGACTGGGAATCTAATCCATGACCCTTTGGTTTGCAGGCTGGCACTCAATTTACTGAGCCACATCAGCCAGGGCTCTATTGTCATTTTTTTACTTGAATTTTTTTTTACTAAGTTTTAAGTGTTTTATATATTCTTGATACCAGTTCTTTATGCTGTGTTATATTTTCTCCAACTCTATAACTTGTCTGTTTATACTTTCAACATGGTATTTTGCCAAACAAAAGTCTTAGTTGATGAAGTCTAATTTACCAGTTTTTCCTGTAATGATTTATTCATTTAGTTTCAATTGTAAGAGCTCTTTGTCTAACTCTAGACCCCAAAGATTTTCTTTTTCTAAAAGCTTTATAGCTTTACATTTCGCATTTAAGCTCATGATTCACTTTGAGTTAATTTTTGTGAAAGGTGTGAGTTTTAAATTGATATTTGGGGATATCTAACATTTTTTTCATTTGGGGATATTCAATTTTTAAAAATTAAAAAAATTTTTTTAATTGATTATACTATTACAGTTGTTCTATTCCCCCCTTCATTCCTTTCCACCCTGTCCCCCCGTCCCAACCATTACCCCCCTTTAGTTTATGACCATGTGTCTCAAGTTCTTTAGATTCTATATTTTCCATACTATTCTTGCCCCCCATCTATATTCCATCTACTGTCTATGCTATTTATTTTCTGTACCTTCTTCCCCCTTCTCCTCCTCCCACTCCCCTGTTGCTAACCCTCCTTGAGATCTTCATTTCTATGTTTTCACTCCTGATCTAGCTGTCCTTTTAGTTTGCTTTTGTTTTAGGTGTGGTTGTTAATAACTGTGAGTTTGCTGTCCTTTCACTGTTCATGTTTTTTTAATTTCTTTTTCTTAGATAAGTCCCTTTAACATTTCATATAATAAGGGCTTGGTGATGATGAACTCCTTGAATTTGATCTTATCTGAGAAGCACTTTATCTGTCCTTCCATTCTAAATGAAAGTTTTGCTGGATAGAGCAATCTTGGTTGTAGGTCTTTGGATTTCATCACTTGGAATACCTCTTTCCAGCCCCTTCTTGCCTGTAAGGTCTCTTTTGAGAAATCTGCTGACAGTCTGATGGGAACTCCTTTGTAGGTGACTGTCGCCTTAGCTCTTGCTGCTTCTAGGATTCTCTCCTTCATTTTAATCTTGGCTAATGTAATGATGATGCGCCTTGGTGTGTTTCTTCTTGGGTCCAACTTCTTTGGGAATCTCTGAGCTTCCTGGATTTCCTGGAAGTCTGTTTCCTTTGCCAGATTGGGGAAATTCTCCTTTATTATTTGTTCAAATAAGTTTTCCACTGGTGGCTGTTCCTTTCCCCCTTCTGGTACCCCTATAATTCGGATGTTGGAGCATTTAAAGATGTCCTGGAGGTTCCTAAGACTCTCCTCATTTCTTTGAATTCTTGCTTCTTCACTCTTTTCTGTTTGGCCATTATTTGCTTTCTTCTGGTCCTCTCCATTGATTTGAGTCTCAGTTTCCTTTTCATCGCTATTGGTTTCCTGTGCAATTCCGTTCATTTCAATTAGTTTCTCCTTCATATGTTTCTCTAATTTGTGGCTATAATCAACCAGTTCTGTGAGGATCCTGATCACCAGTGTTTTAAACTGTGCATCTGAGAGTTTTGCTATTTCTTCATTGCTTAGATTTATAGGCTCTGGGGCTTTGAGATCTTCTTGAGCCATTGTTGGTCTGTCCGCGCCCATTAAATATGAGGAGTGGAGCCTTGGACTCCCAGGTCGCTGGATTGTGATGCTGTAATGTGGGGGCATGGTCAGAGTGGGGAAATGGTGACCCCCTCTGCTGTTTAGCGCCACTGGGTGAGGAGCAGAGCCTTATGTGGTTCACTAAGGTAGGGCCACTCAGGTCGCTGGGTTATGACGCTATATGTGGAGGCGGGGTCAGAGCGGGAAAATGACGGTGCCCTCTGCTGCCACTCACCGCTGGGGTTTGCTGGGTCCCGTCTAATCGCCCACTCCCTCACTTGTCATTCTGTGCAAAAATGTGCAGCCCTGCTCCCTCGCTGTTTCCCCGCAGTCGCTGGCTGGGTCTCTCACTAGTTCCAGCCCTGGGCCTGGATTCCGCACGCCTGAGTCCGTCTGACTAAGTTTTCCTGTGCTACCCCGCTCTGCCAGCTGCTGGTTTCGCCCCTCTTACCGGTCAGGCGAAGAATTTGTTGTTAACAGACTTCCGAAAAGCTCAATTTTCTGTGTTCTGGCTGTGTTTTCTGTTGCTAATATTTAGTTGTCTCTAAACTTGGTTGTGTGAGAAAACACGGCGTCTCCACCTATGCCTCCATTTTGGCGGAAGTCCGATATTCAATTTTTTTTTAGATTTTTAAAAGTTCATTTTATTTTATCTTTTTTAAAAGATTTTATTTATTTATCTTTAGAGGGGAAGGGGGGAAGGAGAGAGGGAGAGAAACATCAATGTATGGTTGCCTTTTGTGCATCCCCTGCTGGGAGCTGGCCTGCAGGGAACCGTCCTGCAACCCAGGCATGTGCCCTGACTGGGAATCAAACCGTGATTGTATGGTTCACAGGCCTGCGCTCAATCCACTGAGCTACACCAGCCAGGGCCCAATTTTTTTTATTATCACTTATTGAAAGGCTATCTTCCTCCATTGAATCACTTTTGTACCATTCTCAAAAATCAACTAGATATATTTGTGTTAAATACTTTTTCTGCCTTAATTGATACAATCATTTAATATTTTTCTTTGTTAGCTTGTTATTATGGTGAATTACACTGATTAATTTTCAAATGTTAAACCAGCCCTACATATATGGAATAAATACCACTTGCTGTATATATTTTTATTGTTGTTCAAGTATACTTGTCTGCATTTTTACCTCACCATGCTCCGCCATCCCCATCTCCCACCCTCAATCCTACCCCCTTTGCTTTGTCCATGAGTCCTTTATACATGTTCCTTGATGCTCTTTTCCCTATTATGCCTCTCCCCACTCCTCTCTGGTTGCTGTCCATTCGTTCTTTATTGCAGTGTCTCTGGTTGTATTTTGCTTGCTTATGTGTATAATTGTTTAATATATTTTTGGATTCAGTTTCCAGTGTTTTGTCTGAGGACTAATTGTATCTGAGTTCATGAGAGATTGGTCTATAGTTTTGTATTCTATCTTTTTTAAATTCTATCTCCAGTTTTGATATCTAGATAATACTGGTCTCAGAAAAATGATCAGGAACTATTCCTTCTCTTCTGTTTTATAGAAGAAATTGTGTAAAATTTGTGTTTATTCATTAAAGCTTGGCAGATTTCTTCATTGAAACTTCTGGGACTGGATATTATTTTGGGGGGAGCTTTTAAATTATCAGTCAATTTCCTTAGTGGTTCCAGGACTACTCCAATGATCTGTTTTTCATTTTCAATGCATTTTAGGAGTGTGTGGTTTTTAAGGTATAGGTCTGTCTCTTCTAAGTTTTCAAATTTATGAGTATAAAATTGTTTGTAGTGTTCTATTTTTGTTTCTTTAATAACTGTAGGGATACAAGGTCTGTCCAGAAGGTGTTCAGCCATGTAACATAAAAAAATAGAGACATTTATTGAAGAAGATACAAGAAACATCGTACATAGGACAATAATGCCTCAGTCCCCTTCCAAGTAGGCACATTGAGGCCTCACACAATTCTCTCAGTCTCCATCAGCTGCTCTGTCATATTTTCCTGAATGTCAATGGTGGTCTGAAATCTCCTCCCTTTCAAAAATTATTTTAGTATCGGGAAAAGCCACAAGTTACAAGGCACCAAATCTAGGCTATAGGGGGGCTGAGTCAACTGTGTGATTTCATGTTTCACCAAAAAACTCTTCACAAAACATAATGCATGAGCAGGCACATTGTTGTGATGAAGCTGCCAGTCGCCAGTTGCCCATAGCTGTGGCCCTCTGAATCACCCAAATAGTTTCTGCAGAAGAATGTTCAAGCTTAACGCAAAGTTTGATGCAGATTCATTGCTCTACTCACTCAGTCATTTTGAATGTGACAGGCACACAGTACACATGCTCTCACTCAATGGTGTCTACTCCTCCCACTGACTAATACAGTGAAATCATCCTTATTCACCCATGCATATGCCAATCCACTCTCCTTGGCTGCCAGCTTATACAGATGTTGCACAGACTGTTCTGCTGATATCAACAATGGCTGGACTTTTTCTAGACAGACCTAGTATTTCTGTTTCATTTCTGGTAGTGGTGTTTTGTATCTTTCTTTTATCAATTGTATTGATGTTTTCCCAAATAAGTAATTTTTGTTTTTTTTTACAAATCACTATTGTTGTCATTTTCAATTTTATTAATATCCACTCATTATTATTTCTTTTCATCTGACTATGTTGGGTTCATTTTGCTCTTTTGTCTAGTTATTTAAGGTATGAACTTTGTTTTTTGGGGGGCAGGGATTATAGTGTATCAAGATGTAATTTAATTGACAATAATAGCACAAAGAAGGAGGTAAGTAGCAGTCCTTTTTTTAAACTGACTCCATTCCCAGGAGAGGATGTAGCAGCTATATTGCAGCAAAATTGTGTTATACAATTGAAATTAGTTGATATTTATACTAATCATAGAGTCTTTAAATTAAGATGTTAATTGTAATCCCCATGGCAGCCAATAAAAAAAGAACTTTATGAAAGCAAACAAAACAATAAGAAAATTAAAATGGTATTCTGTAAAATATTTATGTAATACAAAGAAAACAGTAGTGGAGGAATGGAGGAACAAAAAGGAATAAGACATGGAGAAAACAAATAGGAAATAATAGATGTAACTTCTGCCTTATCAGTAAGTACCTTAATGCAAATGTATTTAACATCCCTTTAGAAGGCAGAGATTGGGGAATGGATTAAAGAAAATAATCTGGCCATATACTGCCTACAGAAGACACTTTGGATTCAAAGACACAAATGTCTGAGTGATGTTGATTGCAAAAAGTTGGATGCAAAAAGATATACCAAGCAAAAAGCAATCATAAGACAGCCAAAACTGTTATACCAATATCATGCAAAATAGACTTAAAAACAAAAAAAAGTTACTAGAGATAAAGAGGGACATTTTACAATGATAAAATAGCCCATACATCAGGAGATATAATAACTATAAATATATTATGCACCCAACAATAAAGCTCCAAAATATATTTTTAATAAAAAAACTGGCAGAACTAAAAGTTTAGATAGATAATTCAGCATTAAAATTCAGTGACCTTTGTAGGCATGTTCAATAATTTCTTTTTTAAAAGTATTTTATTGTTCAATTACAGTTGTATGCATTTACTCCCTAGTACTTCCGCCCACCACAGCCAAACCCACCTCCCTCCCTTGCTTCCATAAGTTATGAACTTTGATTATTGATTTCAGACATTTCATCTTTTCTAATGTAAGCATTTAGTACTATAAATATCCTTCTTATCACTGCATTCACTGTGTACATAGTTATGTTGTATTTTCATTTTTCATTCATTTCTATGCACAGTTGACCCTTGAACAATTTGTGCTTGAACTTGGTGTGTTGACTTATATGTGGATTTTTTTCTCCATAAAAACTGTAAATGTATTTTTTCTTCCTTATGATTTTTTTCTATAATATTTTCTTTTCTCTACCTTACTTTATTTTAAGAATACAGAATATAATACATATACAAGATATGTTTTAATTTTCTATTTATATTACCAGTTAGGCTTAACTACTAACAGCTTACTGTTAGGCTACTAGCAGTAAGCTGTTAGTTAAGTTTTCAGGGAGTCAAAAGGCACACGTGGATTTTCCACCTGAAACTAATATAAAATAATATTGACTGTCAACTATAACTAAAAACAAAAACCAAAAAACAAAGTTGTACATGGATTTTCAACTGCATGGGGTAGTATTGCCCCTACCCCCATGCTGTTCAAGGGTCAACTGTACTTGTAAATTTTTTTTATGAATTCCTCTTTGACCCATAGATTATTTAGGTTTGTGTTGTTTAATTTCAAAGTGTTTGGAGATTTTTCTTGTTTTCTTTCTATATTGATGTTTACTTTGATTCTACTATTGTATGGTCTTTCTTGGTGAATATTCTTTTTTATTTTTGTTAAGATTTTATTTACTTTTTAGATAGAGGGGAGGGAGAGAGAAAGAAAGGGAGAGAAACATTGATGTGGGAGAGAAACATCCACAAGTTGCCTTTCACACTCCCTCAACTGGAGATCTGGCCTGCAACCCAGGTATGTTCCCTGACTGAGAATTGTATCGGTGACCTTTTGGTTCACAGGCCTGCACTCAATACACTGAGCCACACTAGCAAGGGCACTTGGTGAATATTCTATGGGCACCTGGAAGTTGTGTTTTTTGCTGTTAGGAGCAGTGTACTATAAATGATAGTTAGATCCTGTTTTTTTCATGGTATTTTCAGATGTGCTTTTAAGATTTTTCTTTCTTTATCTTTAGTTTTCAGAAATTAAATATTGTCTGTATTGGTTCTGTTTGGGGTTGGCTCAGTTTTTGAATGGTTTATATCTTTTGCCAAATTTGGATTTTTCAACCTCTATTTTTCAGAGTACCTTTTCAATCCCATTCTCTGTTTTCCTCTCTAATGTATCATCCTTTGATGTTGTGAATTTTACCTCTTTTTTATTACTGTCCTCCAGAGTCCTTGAGATTATTTTCTTTTTTGTGTGCCGATTTTCTCTCTGCTGCTCTGTCAGTTCTATTGATCTATCCTCAAGTTCACAGATTCTCTCCTCTGTCATGTCCTATCTAGTATGAAACTCTACATATGAGCTTCTTCAGTTATTTTATTTTTCAGTTTTATAATTTCCATTTGGTTGTTTTTCATAACTTTTATTTCTTTGGTGAGATTTCCTATTTTTCATTTGTTTCTAGAGGATTTATAATTGCTGTTAGAGAACTTTTGATAGCTTTCTTCAGATCTTTTTGGATAATTCCATCATCTTATACCTCTCAATGTTGGCATCTATAGGTTGTCTTTTCTCTCGTGATTTGTGATTTTCCTGGTTCTTGATATGACGGGTAATTTTCAGTTGTATCCTAGATATTTTCTATATTGTGTTGGGAGAGTTGGAGTCCTATTTGAATCTCTTTTTTTTCATCAGGCAGTTCTTTTGTTGAACTGTAGTACAAGTGTTGGGTGCAATTGCATGTTCAGCCTCCCACTGGGCTCTGATCATACCACTCCAGCAAAAGTGGAGCACTGACTCACACTACCTCAGTGCAGATGAGTGGTATGGAAATTTAGCCCCACCCTTAACCCTACTGACTCCTTCCCCATGTAAGAGGGTGCTTGTGTAATACCACTTTATTGCCTCTCAATGGTAATTTAAGCTCAGCTTTCTGCTGGTCCCCTAGATACCCTAAACTAGGGAAAGTGGATGACTAACTCATACTACTTAGTTGCTACAGGGTAGAGGCAGACTTTCAGCTTCCTACTGGGCATCACTGACATAAGAGGAGAGAAGAAACAGGATGTGAATTACTCTCTCTACCTCATATCACTTTTTCCAGCCTCATTGATTCTGGGTTGGTATGGAAGTTTAGGTCTCTAATGGGCCTCACTGACAGAGGCTCTGGGAAGAAGGGGGACAGAGTGCTGATTATCCCTGTCTTGGTTTCTGGTGTCATTCATGGTGTTACCAGTGGGTATGGAAGTTAAGCTTTCCATTGAGCCTTGCTGACACCGAGGGTACTGGGAAGTGGAGGACTTTCTAGCCCATAATTACATTACCTTTTTTTGGGTTTCAATGATGGCCAATGGGTATAGAGATTAGCTCTTCATTGGGTCCCACTGACACTAAAGACAAAGGGTGAAGACTAACTACCTAATCCTGTCTTTACCTTATTAAGCCTTGTTGCTACTTGGTAGAGATTTAGATTCATTTTGTCACTGAACTGAGATGACAGTACCCTGGTAAAAGAATTGAACACTGCTTGCCTCTGCTGAACATGGAATTGATGATTACTTTTCCAACTCATCCTGCTGATATTTGCACCAGCAGAGGAATCAGAATATTGCATGGTTCCACCAATCAGAGGACCAAAGATCAGCTACCCGCTCAGCCTTTTTAATACCATCTTGTAGGGAAATAGGAATTTTGTTTGGTTCTGCCTAGTGAGGGATGTAAGATTATCCTCAACCTGCCTACACAGTTTTGAGGATACTGCTTAGATCTGGTATGGGTCACCTTGACTGAAAGCTGAGGAGAGAGGGAGTCCTATCTTTTTGACTGCACCTCATGCAGAATGGAGTTATTGTCATGCTATGCTGAGAGAGAAGAAAGGGAGCAGGTTTTGGACAACTTTAGCTGTTCCTAATGAGATTCACTAGATTTTTAAAATAAATCTGTATTTACTATATTTCCATAGGTTAATTTCCAAACACTTTTAATAGTTGTTTTTAAAATAATCTTTACCAGTTACAATGGTTTCTGGAGGGAGCAGTTCTAAGAAACTCCTCATGTACTACTTTCTTCATTAAATCCTCCAATGTGTTATACATTTAAAAATCTGATCATACTGCATTCTTTTTTTTTAGTTTGATTATAACTCCTGTGATGACATATCACCATCTAGACTCTGATAGATATATGGCACCTTGAGATAAAGGATTAAGAAAAGTACTTTTTCACTAGGCTACGCAGGTCAGTGCTTGGAACTGTACATTGATTGAGAGTGGTGAGGTTAGAAGATATTCTGATTAATCTACCTGCATAGTACAAGTATTTTCATATGAACAAAAGAGAATAGACCTGTGTTTAAAGGTTCATTTTCTATCAAAATATTGATAATCAGCTTAAAATATTTTTCTTAGGTGATAAATGCCCTAAATTAGGAACACTTTCGTATTTATAGTATATGTGAGAAAATTAATATTACCTTAAGATTAAAATGTAAGTTCAGATACTTAAATTATTATATTCTCATTTTCCTTTACAAACAACTATTTTACATGAAGAACTGAAAAAAGTGAAATTAGATCATAAAAGGTAAAACCTTAGATTCCCTAGACTGAAAGATTAAAGATCTGTCTCTTTGGGTTTTCGTATATTTTTTTCTTTAAATGTATTTATTTTAATTGTTGTTCAAGTACAGTTTTCTGTCTTTTACTCCCATCCCAGCTCACCCCCACAGTGCTCCCCACCTCCCTCCCATTTCCACCCACCTTAGTTTTTGCACATGTGTCCTTTAAAATTGTTCTTATAAACCCTTCTTCCCCTTTCCCCCTGAAATTCCCTCCCCTCTCCACTCTGGTCCCTGTCTGCTTGTTCCCTATTTCACTGTCTTTGGTTATATATTGCTTACTTGTTTGTTTTGTTGTTGAGGTTCCTGTTAAAGGTGAAATCATATGGTTTTGTCTTTCACCGCCTGGCTTATTTCACTCAGCATAATGCTTTCCAGTTCCATCCATGCTCTTGCAAAGGGTAGGAGCTCCTTCTTTCTTTCTGCTGCATAGCATTTCATTATGTAAATGTACCATAGATTTTTTTTAAATTTTTTTATTGATTATGCTGTTACAGTTGTTCTATTCCCCCCTTCATTTCCCTCCACCCTACCCCCCCATCCCCACCGTTACCCCCTCTTTAGTTTATGACCATGTGTCTCAATTCCTTTAGATTCTATATTTCCCATGCTATTCTTGCCCCCCCATCTATTTTCTATCTACTGTCTATGCTACTTATTTTCTGTACCTTCTCCCCCCTTCTCCCTCCTCCCACTCCCCTGTTGCTAACCCTCCTTGAGATCTTCATTTCTATGTTTTCACTCCTGATCTAGCTGTCCTTTTAGTTTGCTTTTGTTTTAGGTGTGGTTGTTAATAACTGTGAGTTTGTTGTCCTTTCACTGTTCATGTTTCTTTAACTTCTTTTTCTTAGATAAGTCCCTTTAACATTTCATATAATAAGGGCTTGGTGATGATGAACTCCTTGAATTTGATCTTATCTGAGAAGCACTTTATCTGTCCTTCCATTCTAAATGAAAGTTTTGCTGGATAGAGCAATCTTGGTTGTAGGTCTTTGGATTTCATCACTTGGAATACCTCTTTCCAGCCCCTTCTTGCCTGTAAGGTCTCTTTTGGGAAATCTGCTGACAGTCTGATGGGGACTCCTTTGTAGGTGACTGTCCCCTTAGCTCTTGCTGCTTCTAGGATTCTCTCCTTCATTTTAATTTTGGCTAATGTAATTATGATGTGCCTTGGTGTGTTCCTTCTTGGGTCCAACTTCTTTGGTACTCTCTGAGCTTCCTGGATTTCCTGGAAGTCTATTTCCTTTGCGAGATTAGGGAAATTCTCCTTTATTATTTTTTCAAATAAGTTTTCCACTGGTGGCTGTTCCTTTCCCCCTTCTGGTACCCCTATAATTTGGATGTTGGAGCATTTAAAGATGTCCTGGAGGTTCCTAAGACTCTCCTCATTTCTTTGAATTCTTGCTTCTTCACTCTTTTCTGTTTGGCCATTATTTGCTTTCTTCTGGTCCACTCCATTGATTTGAGTCCCAGTTTCCTTTTCATTGCTATTGGTTTCCTGTGCAATTCCATTCATTTCAATTAGTTTCGCCTTCATATATTTGTCTAATTTGTGGCTATAATCAACCAGTTCTGTGAGGATCCTGATGACCAGTGTTTTAAACTGTGCGTCTGTGAGTTTTGCTATTTCTTCATCGCTTAGATCTATGGGCTCTGGGGCTTTGAGATCTTTCGACATTTTTGGTCCGTTCTGGCCCTTTAAGTGTGAGAAGCGGTGCCTTGGACTCCCAGGTCGCTGGGTTGTGACGCTGTATGTGGTGGCGTGGTCAGAGCGGGGAAATGGCGACCCCCTCTGCTGTTTCTCACAGCTGGGTGATAAGCAGCGCCTTAGGTGGTTCACCTGGGCCGGGCCACTCAGAGTCGCTGGGTTATGACGCTATATGTGGAGGTGGGGTCAGAGTAGGGAAATGGAGGCGCCCTCCACTGCCACTTGCCGCGGGGATCTGCCGGGCCCTGGTCCAACCGCTCACTCCCTCGCCTGTCCGCCGGCGCACAAATGCGCGACCACAGTCAACACGCAGCACCGCTCCCCCGCTGTCTCCCCCGCGGTGGCTCGCTTGGTCGCTCACTAGGTCCAACCCTGCGCCTGGATTCTGCGCGTCTGGATTCCGGGCCTGAGTCCAGCTGACCGAGTCCTCCTGTGCAATCCCGCTTCACCAGCTGCTGGTTTCGCCCCTTAGCGGTCAGGCTGAAGAATTTGTTGTTAACAGACTTCCGAAAAGTTCAATTTTCCGTGTTCTGGCTGTGTTTTCTGTTGCTAATATTTAGTTGTCTCTAAACTTGATTGTGTGAGAAGGCATGGCACATCCACCTATGCCTCCATCTTGGCGGAAGTCCCCAATGTACCATAGATTTTAGGTTCATTCATTTACTAATGGGCACCTAGGTTTCTTCCAGCACTGGGCTATTGTAAATTGTGCTGCTATGAATATTGGGGTGCCTAATTTCTTTTGGATTGGTGTTTCAGGGTTCTTAGGATATAATCCTAGCAGTGGAATTGCTGGGTAAAAAGGCAGATCCAGTTTTAGTTTTCTGAGAAAATTCCATACTATTTTCCACCGTGGTTGTACCAGTCTGCAATCCCAACAATGAACTAGGGTCCCCTCTTCTCCACATCCTCTCCAACACTTGTTTGTTGCTTTGTTTATGATGGCCATTCTGACCGGTGTGAAGTGGTATCTCATTGTGGTTTTAATTTTCATCTATGTGATAGCTAGTGATATTGAGCATCTTTTCATGTGACTCTGGATCCTCTGTATGTCATCCTTGGAGAAATGTCTGTTCAAGTCCTTTGCCTACTTTTTAGTTGAGTTGTTTGTCTTCTTAGAGTGGAGTCATATGTAAGTTCCTTGTGCATTTTGGACATTAACCCTTTTCTGAGGTATCATTGGCAAATATGTTTTCCCATATGGTGGGTTCTTTTTTTATTTTAAAACTGTTTTCTTTAGCTGTGCAGAAGCTTTCTATTTTGATAAGATCCCATTTGTGTATTCTTCCCCTTATGTCCCTTGCTCTAGGGGACATATCAGTAAAAATGTTGCTGTGTGAAGTATCTGAAATGTTACTGCCAATGTTCACCTATAGGACTTTAATGGTGTCATGGCTTATATTTAAGTCTTTTATGTACCTTGAATTTATTTTGGTGTATGGTGTAAGTTGGTGCTCAAATTTCTTTTTTTTTTTTCATTTAGCTGTCCTGTTTTCCCAACACCAATTGTTGGAGAGGCTATTTTTACTCCATTTCATGTTGCTTCCCCCTTTGTCGAATATTAATTACCCATAGAGACTTGAGTTTATTTTTGGGCTCTCCGTTCTGTTCCATTGGTCTATGTGCCTGATTTTATGCCAGTACCAGGCTGTTTTGATTACAGTGGCCTTGTAATACAGTTTGATATCAGGTATTGTGATCCCTCCTACTTTGTTCTTCTTTCTCAAAATTGCAGCTGCTATTTGGGGTTGTTTATAGTGCCATATAAATTTTTGAAGTGTTTATTCTATGTCTGTGAAATATGCCATTGGTACTTTAGTAGGTATTGCATTGAATCTGTGTATTGCTTTGGGTAGTATGGACATTTTGATGATGTTACTTCTTCCAATCCATGAATATGGTATATGTTTTCATTTGTTTGTGTCTTCCTTGATTTCTTTCTTCAGTGTTGTGTAGTTTTGTGCACACAGCTCTTTTACCTCCTTGGTTAGGCTTATTCCTAGGTATTTTATTTATTTATTTATTTTTTTGCTTTGTCAAATGGAATTATTTTTCTTGATTTCTGCTTTTGCTGTTTCATTGTTGGTATACAAAAATGCCTTTGATTTCTTGATATTGACTTTGTAACCTGCTGTTTTGCCAAATTCATTTATTAGTTCCAGCATTTATTAGTTCCAACTAATAAATGAAACTAATTCATTTATCAGTTTCTGGGTGCAGTCTATAGAATTTTCCATGTATACTATCATGTCATCTGCAAACAATGACAGTTTTGTTTCCTTCCTTCCAATTTGGATGCCTTTTATTTCCTTTTCTTGTCTGATCACTGTGGCTGAAACTTCCAATACTATATTGAATAGAATTGGTGGAAGTGGACAACTTCGTCTTGTTCCTGATCTTAGTGGAAAAGCTTTTAGTTTTTGGCCATTGATTATGATGTTGGCTGTCGGTCTCTCATATATGGCCTTTATTATATTGAGGAATGCTCCATCTCTTCCCACTTTCCTGAGTGTTTTTATCATAAATGGGTGTTGTACCTTATTGAAAGCTTTTTCCATGTCTATTGATATGATCATGTGGTTTTTTTGTCTTTGCTTTTGTTTATGTGATGAATTACATTTACTGATTTGCAAATGTTGAACCATCCTTGCCTCCCTGGGATGAATCCCACTTGCTCATGGTGTATGATCTTTCTAATGTATTGTTAGATGCGTTTTGCCAATATTTTGTTAAGGATTTTAGCATCTATGTTATTCAGCGATATTGGCTTGAATTTTTCTTTCTTTGTTGTGTCTCTATCTTGTTTTGGAATTGGGATGATGCTGGCTTCATAAAGAGTCAGGGAGTCTTCCATCATTTTGGATATTTTGGAATAGTCTATGAAGGATAGGGGTAGCTCTTCCTTAAATGCTTTGTAGAATTCTCCAGTGAAACCATCTGGTCCAGGGCTTTTGTGCTTTTGGAGATGTTTGATTACTGTTTCAATTTCATCTGCTGTTATTGGTCTATTCAGACTTTCTGCTTCTTCTTCACTGAGTTTTGGAAGATTATATTTTTCTAGAAATTTATCCATTTCACCTAGGTTTTCAAATTTATTGGCATATAGTACTTTATATACTTTCTTACAATATTTTGTATTTCTGTGGTATCAGTTTTAATCTCTCCTCTTTCATTTCTGATTGTGTTTATTTGAGTCCTCTCTCTTCTTTTCTTGATGATCCTACTTAAAGGCTTGTCAATTTTGTTTATATTTTTAAAAAATTAGCTCCTGGATTCACTGATGTTTAGAATTGTGCTTTTATACTCTATGTCATTTAATTCTGCTCTGATCTTGGATATTTCCTTCCTTCTACTTGCTCTGGGCTGTCTTTGTTGTTCTTCCTTGAGTTGTTTTAGGTGCAGGGTTAGGTTGTTTGTTTCAGATGTTTATATCTTTTTTAGGTAGGCCTGTATTGGTATGAACTTCCCTCTCAGGACTGCCTTCACTGTGTCCCATAAGTTTTGGGTTGTCATGAGTTCATTTTTTTAAAATATTTTATTATTTATTTATCTTTAGAGGGGAAGGGGGGAAGGAGAGAGGGAGAGAAACATCAATGTATGGTTGCCTTTTGTGTGTCCCCTGCTGGGAACTGGCCTGCAGGGAACCGGCCTGCAACCCAGGCATGTGCCCTGACTGGGAATCAAACCGCGATTGTGTGGTTCACAGGCCTGCGCTCAATCCACTGAGCTACACCAGCCAGGGCATGTCATGAGTTCATTTTAATTTGTTTCCAGAAACTTTTTGATTTCTTCCCTAATTTCGTTCTTGACCCATTTATTATTTAATAGCGTAGTATTTAATCTCCAAAATTTTGAGTGTTTTGGGTTTTTTCCTCTGGTGTTGGTTTCTAGTTTCAGTCTCTTGTGGTCAGAGAAAATGCTTGGCATGATTTCAATTTTTTTGAATTTGTTGAGGCATGTTTTTTGTCCTCTCATGTGGTCTATCTTTGAAAATATTTCATGTGTATTTGAGAAGAATGTGTATTTAGCCTCTTTGAGATGAAGGATTCTCTCTCTCTCTCTCTCTCTATCTATCTATCTATCTATCTATCTATCTATATATATATATATATATAATCAGTTAAGTCCATTTTCTTTAGTGTATTGTTCAATGCCACAATACCTTTGTTGATATTTTGTTTAGAAGATCTGTCCATTTTTGACAGTGGGGTGTTAAAATCCCCTACTATAATTGTGTTGCTTTCAATATCTTTCTTGAAGTTGTTTTAGGTGCAGGGTTAGGTTGTTTGTTTCAGATGTTTATATCTTTTTTAGGTAGGCCTGTATTGGTATGAACTTCCCTCTCAGGACTGCCTTCACTGTGTCCCATAAGTTTTGGGTTGTCATGAGTTCATTTTAATTTGTTTCCAGAAACTTTTTGATTTCTTCCCTAATTTCGTTCTCGACCCATTCATTATTTAATAGCGATATTGCTTTCAATATTTTTCTTTCTAAGATTTCCTTTATATATTTGGGTGCTTCTATATTGGGTACATATATATTTACAATGTTTATATCTTCTTGCTGGATTCCTTCCTTGAGTATTATGAAGTTACCTTCTAGGTCTCTCTTTATGGCCCTTTTTCTGAGTTTTATTTTGTCTGATATCAGTATTGCTACCCTGGCTTTTTTTTTTCCTGTCCATTTGTTTGGAAAATTTGTTTCCAGCCCTTCTCTTTTAGTTTGTGTATGTCTTTTGTCCTGAGGTGGGTCTCTTGTAGTCAGCATATATGTGGGTCATGCTTTCTTATCCATTCAGCTACTCTATGTTTTTTGATTGGAGCATTTAATCCATTTAAATTTAAGGTTATTATTGATAGGTACTTATTCATTGCTATTTTTGTGCCGGTGTTCCTCTCTCTCTCTTTTGTTTCCTTTCCTTAAAGTAATCCTTTTAGCATCTCTTGCAGAGCTGGTTCAGAGGAGGTGTATTCTTTTAGACTTCTTTTGTCTTGGAAGCTCTTTATTTGACCTTCTGTCTTGATTGAGAGCCTTCCTGGGTAATGTAGCCTAGGCTGCAGGCCTCTGGTTCTCATTAATTGGAATATATCTTGACATTATCTTCTTGCTTGGAGTGTTTTCATTGAGAAGCCAGTAGCTAACCTCATTGGGGCTCCCTTATATGTTACTTCCTTTCTCTCCCTTGCTGCATTTAAGATTCTTCCTTTGTCTTAGAATTTTGCCAAATTAGTTATGTGTCTTGAAGTAGGCCTCTTTGGGTTTCTCTTGAGTGGGACTATCTGTGATTCCTGGATTTATGTGACTTTTTGTCTCACCAAATTAGGGAAGTTTCCTATCATTACTTTTTCAGATAGGTTTTCTATCCCTTGCTCTTCTTCTTCTCCTTCTGGTATCCCCATTATTTGCATATTATTATGTTTCATATTGTCTTGCATTTCTCTTCATCCCTCTTCATTCTTTCTGAGCCACTTTTTTTTTTCTTGCTGTTTCTGGGTGCTTTTTTCTACCTTGTCCTCCAATTCACTGATCTGATGTTCTTTGTCATTATCCTCCTTTTGATTCCTCTACTGTTTTTTTTTTTTCAGTTCAGAAATCGTATTCTTCATTTCCTCTTGGTCCTTGTTGATAGTTTCTTTTTTCTTTTCATGTTGATATAATTTGCAGTTAGTTCATTGTAGTTTCCCTGTAGTTTCTGGTAGCTCATTGTGAGGGCTTTAAATTTCCTGATGACCAGTGCTTTGAATTCAGTATCTGATAGTTTACTTGCCTTTATTTTATCTAGCATTTTTTCTGAGGTTTCCTTAGTTCATTTCATTTGGGGATTGCTTCTTTGTCTTCCCATTGTTTGTGAGACTCCTCTTTTTAGCTTCATCTTAAATTGATTTGTTCTGCCCCCCTGGGTTTATGGTGTGAAATTCTGTGGTAGAATACCTGTGAGATTTAGTGGTGTGGTCTCCTTGATCTCCCAAGCTCACTGGTCTTGTGCTGTCCTTTAAGTTGGCTCTGTGTTTTTCTTTGGGTTTTGATAGTTTTTCAGTCTTTTTTGGGGGGACCTTTCCACCAGCTGGTTAACTGATGGTCACACTGTCCACCACCTCTTGTAATTTGTTGTGGTGTTGAAGGCAGGTTATGTTGAAGCTAGTTCTTCCATGTGTACAAGGTTTTGAGGATTCTCTTTTGCTTTTGTTCATTTGTTCGTACTGGGTATTTTCTCCACTATTTGGTTGTATTTCCAGATTGGTCCTGGATTGAGGTGTGTATGGTTTTCACTCCCTCCTTCACCTTCTTCTGTTGTTATTAGTTGGTCATTCCTTTGTTGCCTGATTTCTTCTTCCAGTGGGTATCCTGGTGTTCACTGGTTTCACTTACTGTGATCAGTTGGAGGGGAAGGCAAAATGGTTTATGAGAGCATGAGAGTATTCTATAATATTTACAGTATCAGCCACTAAAGAAGAGATAGGAGATCCTTTGGCTATGTTTAGTGTTAACTGTGATCTTCAACCCAAGTATCCACTTTTAAGAAAGGATGGAAAGAAGATAAGACTCTTGTTGTAGAGGGAAGGACTGTGATTTGGATCTAGAAAGCAGTGAGGTTGTAGGAGGTCAGATTCTGAGGTAAGGTGAGAGTAGAGGATAGTAAATATGTGTAGTGTGTGAGAGAATAGAGTTAACCACTACAGTGATAGAGTTCAGGAAACTGTGAAGTGGGCTAAGGTCTGGGAGGGGTATTGTGAAGTATTTACAATTGTATGGAATAGGTATTATTTACAATAATATTAGAGCAACAATGATATGACAGAATCTATGTGATGTGGATAACATAAATAGGGGGTATAAAACTTTGAATAGTGTGTTAAAGGAACACAAGTGATGTGAAGGATAGTGTATTACCAATACACTGTGCAAGAGGGAACAGGGGAAACCTATCAAATGATACAATGTAACGAGCCAAGCTTAGAAAACTATACAGGAAGAAGAGGTGTACAAAAATACTATTATAATAAAAGATGTAAGAATAATTTAAAAATTATAATATAAATATGCAGTAGCTTTTAGTATCTCTGCAATAGCAAAGTGAAATTTGTCTCACTGTCTCAACTGTTGGAATGCCCTCTCTTTGAGTCCAACTCTGCTGCTTTCACAGTTCCAAGTCTTTTGTCTGACATGTGGGTATAAAAAAAAATGGCAGGAGAAGTGAGGAAGAAGAGATAAAATTGGAAAGAAAGGAAGAAGGAATAAAACGAAAGAAAGAAAGAAAGGAAGGAAGAAAAATGTATTGAAAGATAAAACAATAATAAAAATTAAAAAAATAAAAGATTACTTAAAAAAACAAAAACAAAAAAACCCCACCTCTTGTTGGTTTCATACTGTCCAAACTGGTTTTTCTGCTCTTGCTGGCTGCAGCAGGCTGAGGGGTGACTGGTGTGGCTTTTCTCCCTCCCTGATGTGTACTCAGCTAGTCTTGCAAGAGCTAGTGTGGTGCCTCTCCCCAATGCCTCACACAGGGGATCCAGGTCTTCTTCAGAGCACTTTTTCCCTGGGAGTCATCATCGTGGGCTGGGGTGCGGTCCACGCACCCACCCTGGCTGCCTCAGTCCTGCAGGTTTGGGTGTGAACCTTTCCCAGTTCTATGGGGGAACACGGGGCCTTCCACCCAACAGCGATATTGCTGTTGCCTTGCTGGGTTGGGAGTAGGTGAAGCGGCTGTCACAGGGGAATTCCCTAAACAGTTTTTCTTTTTGAGAAATTCCTCCTACTCAAGCCTGCTGCTCAGTACAGCCCAGTTCTCCAGCCAGACTGGTGACTATCAGGGTCAGTGCATGTCACTGCAGGGCTCTCAACTCTCCCAAGCCAGCGACCACAGACTCCATGGGTCATCACAGACCTTGTGTGTTTGCCTCTTTGTTTTTTTTCCCCCTCTCTGCAACTTCAAGCAACCAGTTCTCTCCTGCTGCTGCTCAAACCCTGTTTGGCCAGGGAAGGAGGGAGTGATTGATCCAGCTCTCTTCCAATAATTCTGTGGCTATCCCAGGGCTCCCAGAGAGTCTGTGGTAGATTCAGCACTGGGCACCAGGTGCCAGGCCTGGGGCTACAGCTGCATCCCCATGCTGGTCCCTGGGATCTTATTGTCCTGTAGTATTCTCCTCATCTTCTGGTTTTTCAGTGTCTACTACAATTTCTGGTCTCTTATTTTCATATATGCTGGGGTACTGTTGGCTGTTTGCTCTGTTACTCCATAGATCAGCCATGTTTTTCTCCCATCCATAGGAGGAAGTAGAATTTTCTAACCCCCCCTTTTTTCTAATTGTAGTTGATTTACACTTAATTTGTCATTCTAAATTGCTTTTACTAGCCCTTCTGTTGACTTGAGGTTTTTTTCAGGCTGAAAAAACAATTGGATTTTGTCCTGTCATAACAGAGGGAACTAGAAGCTCTCCTGATCCCTTTAGAGGAATTTTTGAAGGACCAGTGTAGGTCTGTTTATCTGAAATATGCAGATGAGGAGCATGAGAGGAAGTAAGTTACTGAGTAAAGATCAAGGAATGGGGCAGGACCTAGCTACTAAAAAAAAAAAAGGTGGGAATTGAAATGGAAAGGCCAGGAATAAAAATTGGTAGAAAAGGACAGGTTCTTGTAGTTGCCATTTATCAGCTTATTTGACTATTTTCTGTTTATCTTTTCAGGATGCTTGAAAATAAAGTAACATTCTAGCAGTTTTGTTTTAGAGCATTTTATAGACTGCTAATAATTTTAAATTTGGCATGCATTTTTCTCCCAGAAGCATGTCCTTGCCTCTCCCTCTTCTTCCCTCACAGGTATACCTCTCATAAACTCTAAGATGTCACAGGAGGCTTGCAACCAGGGGAGCAATCGAAAGTGGCAGCTCATCTCAGGCTAATCCCCTGAACCTATTTCTAAGACCCCCTTTTCTCTGACTTTCCAGTGAGCTAACAGCAGCCTCACCTCAACCCATTTCTTCCCCACAGTGTTTCTAGAGAGCCAAAGCAGCCCCACTTAGTCTCCTAGTGCTCCTTCTATCCTAAGCCCTTCCTTGTTTCACCATCCCCAGCTTTAATAAACATACAGTCAAAATCAACTCGACTCATGTTGTTAAAAACCTTTCTTGCACAAAGTCAAGAACCTATACACTACAGGCAGTTTAAGGCAGACTCACTGTGGGCCTGGTCCTTGTCTGGTAACGTTCTCTGGCAACCCATATGAGACCTTGTTTCCTGAGGCTACACAACTCAGCTGGTTCACTTATTAGACTACTTCTGTAACTTTCAACTTTGACGGTAATAACTGGTGCCATTTCAGCATCAACATCACTGGTAATGTGGTGCTGTGACTTGGATCACCTTATTGCACTTCTCAGTCTCACTTTGGAAGCCCATCTGTATAACTTCCTCCTAAAATGAGACTCAACAATTTAAATGAACTGACTTATATTCAGGACTAAATAATTGAATCAATGACTTATGGAGCAATCTACCAACCTCACTTCTGGAATGTAAACCTTTATTATTTAAAAGGCAAGAGTAAAGGCACCAAACTTCTGCCACTTTCAAACTGCTTTCCCTTTAAAACTGGCCAAGAGGTTCAGACAAGAAAAACCTACTTCCCAAAGATCTTAGGTTGTTTCCCTTAGTCTAATTTGAATGAACTATATAGTACACCAAAGGGCTTCAGGCAGATGACACACCTTTGTCCAGAAAAGCCCCTTCACCTAATCTGGGACACTGTAAATTGGTCCCTTCCTCTGTCACCTGATTCTTACCTATCCTCAGACCTTTAGTTACTATAATTTTCCTTTTCACTTTTATGTAATGCCTTTTTAACCTTCTTGTCAAATTTTTCATCTCTAAAATAAAAAAATTCCATATCAACATCATGATGTTTCAGGGATTCTGGCCCATTTCTAACTTTAGAAGACTCAGCTAATGGCCTGTTCTTGGATCCCATTCTTTTGTCTCCCTTGGATCAGGCAGGAAGAGAGATTTTTGTACCCTACATAGGCAGGGATCATGGGCCTTGTCAGCAGGAAACAGTTACAGAAGACAGACCCTCTTCCCTCATTACCCCTGATAGATTTTAGGGATGGAAGTCTCTGATGGGAGAATGAGGCAGGATAGTAAGAAACTAGGAAAATTCCTTGGCAGGTAGAATGGGGAAACTGAGACAGATAGTTGAAGAAACTGACCCTTCTTTATCTGGCAATTTACAAGCAGATAAAGAAGGTCACCAGGATGAAAAGCCCTGGGTGCCTAGCAATAGTCAAAAATGGTGCCAGACTTCACCCCCATGGTGGCCTTTCCTCCTCTGGCATATTGCTGGCCATGTGGTTTAGACACCCTTACCTTTCCTCCCCAGAGATAACATCTAGACCTCAGTTGTATTTCAGCTCCAGGCCCAGAAAAGTAGCAATACCAGGTAGGCTACACCAGGACCAGCTGCAGCGACTCTGACCAATCAGTGGAGACCACAACCCCGAAAACATACACCTGGAAAAATTGATGAATATTCTATTGAGATCCTTTCCTGAGACCTCCTCTAAACTCCCAGCCTTTAAAACCTTCAAGACAGAGGACCCATCATGCACTCTTCCTCCTGGAGAATGCCTGTGCCATTCCATCCCCCCTCTTTTTCACCCATAGGTATGTATCTCTTAAAGTCTAAAGGACCTCAGGAGACTTGCAACCAGAGGAGAAATGGACAGTGGCAGCTTGTCCTGGGCTAGTCCCCTGAACCTGTTCCAAAGGCTCCCTTTTCTCTGATTCTCCACTGAGCTGACAGCAATCCTGCCTTGGCTAACTTCTTTCCCATGTTTCTAGAGCCAAAGAAGCCATGCCTAGGCTCTCTCCTGTTGCTTTTTCTATCCTAAGCCCTTTTTCATTTTACTGTTTCCAGCCTTAATATGTACTCTCAAAATAAAAAAGTCATGCTTATATATGATCACCATAAAGTTTTTATATTTGTAAAGTTCTTAAATTAGAAATATAAATTTTATGTATGTGTAGTCATAGTATTATAGGATATTTATGGTCTACTATTTATATTGACTTTTTCAAACTTTTTGTTGAATTTATTGGGGTGAAATTGGCTAATAAAATTATATAGGTTTCAAGTATATTATTCTATAATACATCATCTGTATATTGTACTGTGTGTTCACCACCCTCCACAAGTCAAATCCTCTTCCATCACTATTTATTCCCCCTTTGCCCTCTTCTACTCCCCCCTGTTTCTTTCTGGTTATTTATATTGACTCTTAAACCTAATTTTCATACAATTGCTTCAGTGACAAATTGTTTTCTATTTTAAAGGCAATTTGTTAACCTGGGGCAAACTGCATAGCTTTAAAAAATTGAATGGTTTTGTTAGTGTCTTGGGCTGAGTATAATTTATATGTGTGCAATTCAGTCTTTACATTCAATCGATATATTGCCAATGTTCCCACAGTAACTTCATTTCTCTAAAACTGAGATTTGGTACTCAGGCCAAACTGTCAAGTGTTCTTGGGAGAACTTGTATGAAGGTGCTATGTAAACTAGGTTGAGATTAAATCAGACTCATTTTCTCAGTGACTTATTACTGAGTTAAGACTGGACTTATTTTTAAGAGGTATGTAAGTTAACACATTGTAGGTACCTTACATGTAGTGAGTGCAGCTAATTTGTATGGACCCTTATTCTGTTTCTGATTTTTTTCATTTCAGCTTTTGTGAATCTAATGTTTGCATGTCATTCTATGTATACTGTCACTTTTTTTTTCTTTGAAATTTATGAAGTTGTGGTTTTGGCCATGAGATCCTAATTATAGTTTGGAAGAAATAATTGAAACATTAGGGTTTTTTAGTTGCTTTTATGGAGTCAGATATATGATGTGTTGGAATCTGTACTAGAATCTTCAACAATGTAGGCAACCAGTACTTTGGTACAAAAAGGCAGTTTATAGTTATCAATAAATCTAACTGAATTATTTTATCTTTATAGATATTAAGGTTGAAAACCCTCTGATCACTTTAATTCTCACAAATATATCTATTGATTAAGGTAAGTGTGTGTATGTATAAATAGTTTGAGTGGAAATCTTGAGAATTTAGGCAGCTAAGTTTGTTCTGAACTTAGCAGACTTGTCTTCTTTTGATTATTGTGAATATCATTCCTCAAAACATCTTTTGTTGGTTGATGGAATGTATTTATGTAAGATTTTACTCTGAAAATTTATGTATTCAAACCCACTGAAGACATCTCTGCATTTACTGAATACTGCTAAACATCAAATAATATCTATGGAATTTTTTTAGAATATGGTGATAATAATGTCATGTATGCTGCATCCATAAAAAATGTGTCATTAGTTAAAACTGAGTTCCACTGTGAAGGTAGGGGAATTAAGGCAAATCCATTTGGCAGTATCATTTTGTTTGGTCAGTAATAATACATCAGTGGAGAAAATATTTCTTGTTAATCCCTTGATTTTACTTGCCTTTTCAGTTACAAATTAACAGAAAGCAGAGATGCTTAGTTGAAACAAATGGCCCAGGATCTCAAGGACATTATTGAGCACCTACATATATTTGGAAGACTTGCTGACACTACAGACCTGGTGTGGTAACTGCACTATTAGGGTTCCTTTAGTTAGTCACCTTTTCCTGTCCTCTCTAGTTCTTATTATCTCCCTCACAGGGGTGTCCAACCCACAGCCCATGGGCCACATGCAGCCCAGGAGGGCTATGAATTTGACCCAACACAAAATTGTAAATTCACTTAAAACCTTTTATTTTTTGCTCATCAGTTTGCGTTAGTGTTTATGTATTTAATGTGTGGCCCAAGACAACTATTCTTCCATTGTGGCCCAGAGATGCCAAAAGGTTGGACACTCCTGCTAGAGATATGAAGCTCCAGGGTGCAGTTAGTGTGGGGCAGGAAATATTCAATGGCAAATTAGGTTGTGAGCTTTTTGTAATTATCCCCAGGATGGTAAAAAAATGACTTTCTTTCCTAAATGTTTTGGGTTTTCTCCCTGTTCTTCATATAACTAAATCTGTCACTATACTTATTTTTCTGTTCACTGACTCATTACCTAGTTCATTCTTCTTTTTATATATCTATCTTAATATTCATATAAATGTGAGCATAGATGTTAGAATCTATTAAATATATCTGGGTCATTCTTAATTTATGATTAGGTGATATGTCAACTCTTTCAGACTTAAAATATATTTTCCATATAAACTTTGTTAAATATGATCAATTAGGTTTCCACCAGTTTCTACTTCAAGTGTAATGTAAAGGTATTATAGCATGGGAAAACACAGCTGAGGCTCCAGTTAGAGACTTGAGAAGTTTCGATTAATTCAGCAGTAAAAATGGATTTTTCCCTTTGTATATATTCTAATTAGAGAGCTTAATTCCTCTACCTTTCCATATTGTCTTAGCAGCTAAAGGAGTCTTCTTTTTCCCTTGCTCCTACCATGACACAAATAGTAAGAGGAATCACCCATTGCAGGAGCTTCCAGTGTACTTTTAATCAGTTGATTATAATTAGGAGTGGAGCCAGGATTTGGGAAGGTGAATGACATATACAAGATCTGTCCAGAATGTATCCAGCCATGTAATATAAAAAATAGGGACATTTATTGAAGAAGATACAAGAAACATTGTACTTAGGGCAATGAGGCCTCAGTCTCTGTCAAGTTGGCACCTTGGGGCTTCAGAAAGTTCTCCCAATTGCCATCAGCTGCCACCTAGCATTTTCCTGAATCTCATCTATGGTGTGAAATTTCTTCCCTTTCAAAGGTGATTTTAGTCTTGAGAAAACCCAGAAGTAGCTGAGCACCAAATCTGGGCTGTAGGGGGACTGAGTCACCTGGGTGATTTGACATTTTGCTAAAAACTCTGCATGAGATGTGATGCATGACCAAGTGTGTTGTCATGATGAAGCTGCCAAGCACCAGGTGCCCATAGCTGTGACCTTCTGAATCATCCTAATAGTTTCCACGGAGGAGTATTCAAGCTTAATGCAAATTTTGATACAAATCCATTGCTCTACTTGCTCAGTCATTTTGAATGTGACCACCACACAGTACACATGCTTACTCAACAGCATCTACTGCCACCACTGACTAGCACAGTGAAGTCATCATTGATCATGCACACGCACATTCCAGTCCATTCTCCTTGGCTGCCAGGTTACATATATGCCAACCAAACTGTTCTTTTATATTAACAATGACTGGACTTTTTCAGGACAGACCTTGTATATGTATGTAATTGGTAATTATTCTTTATTAAGCTTTTTGTCCAATTATATACAGACAGGTCTTTATCTACATACACATTACTAGCTTTTTTAATTATAAAGAGACACTGTGGTATATTAAGAAAGTACAAGATGTACATTTAAGTCACTTAATCTCTCTGAGTGTTAGGTTCTTCTTTTGTAAAATGCCAAGGGTGGACAAAATGATCTTGAAGTCCCCCCCCAGCTGAAAAAATATGCTATTCTGTACCTTAGGTGAATATGAAGTTGAAGAGGCAAATACAAATTAGTTTGGTATTATCCATGCTACCATTTCTCTGTGTCCATACAGATGATCAATATTTGACATAATATAGCTTTTTCTTTTAATGAAATGTTAGATCACCATTGTGATTCCAAAATTCAAAATTATCTTGCTGTAACAGGATTTAATGCACAGATGAGTATATACACATTTAGACATGAAGCAGAGCTGATATTTAGTTTTTGTGTTGATTTAATATGTGATCAGGTAGAATAAGTAAAAATAGACTATAATCCTAACCATACCCATTTTCTCTACTAAGCTTTGGATTGTTTTATTTTATTTTCGTAGTGTAGAATAAGTAGTTGCAGGCTTTTGTTTTTGTTTTTCCTTGCCAGGGAGATTGGCAAGGAAATGAGAGAATGAAAGGATAATTTCTGCTTGACAGCAGGATAAAATAAAGAAGAGATCAGCAACAATTTATCTATTTTCTTAGATAGTGTAAATCATTACACAGTAAGCAGAGAATGCATTTGCTGAAAAATAATATTTGATGGATAATTTATTTTAACCAGATCAACAAAGCTTCATTGCTGTGGGCCATATAGCAAGGTGAAAAAGTAGCAACTCTGTTTAACAATATTCAAAGTGATGAGACTTACTTCTTTATTTTGACCTTTTTTAGGGGGAGATGGGAGAGCCCACCTAATAGCAAAAATCTTTATTAAGCAAGTCCATAATATGGTGTATGATACTCAGTCACATTTCCTTACAAAAACTCATTTTTCCTACTACAAATTATATTTCTATTTGTTATTTTAGAGTACACTAAATTTGCTGTTATCACCACATGTACTGTTCTTCTAAGTGTGGAAACATTTTCATTTCCTGTTTTCACTAACATCCTCGACTTTGCTAGAAAATTTATCAAGTGTTCTAAATTTTTTTCAATGTTTAGTATTATTTATCACAAAGTTAATACATATATTTGTTCAATGTGTTTTTTATTTTTATTTTCTTAAAGATTTTATTTATTTATTTTTCAAGACACGAGATGGGAAGGAGAATGAGAAGGAGAGAAACATCAGTGTGTGGTTGACTCTTGTGTGCCCCATACTGGGGACTGGGACCACAACCCAGGCATGTGCCCTGACTGGGAATTGAACCAGCAACCGTTTGGTTCCCAGGCCTGCACTCAATCACTGAGCTACACCAGCCAGGGAAATTCAATGTGCTAAGCTTAGAAAATATGGATATCTGTAAAGAAAATTAAACCATCTATGTTACTAGTACTCTGCTAAGATATTGGTTTATTTCCTTCAAGTCTTTCAAAGATGCTGGAAAACATGGATTTAATGACTCTATAAGAGGTAACTTTACCAAAATATATTTAATCATTTTTTACTGATGGAGGTATTGTTTCCAATTTTTTGCCATATAATGACTAGTTATGTAAAGATTTGATTATTTCTGGATGGGTTCCAAGAAGTGGAATATACTGGGTTTAAAAGTATGAATATTTTAAGACTTTTGATATATATTTCAAAGTTTTACATTTTGAAGGGTTGGGTACATTTATATTATATTAGCTGTATATGAATGTACCTATTTTTGCCACATACTTGACAACTATTACCATTTATTATTTATTTATCTCATATATTTTAATCTTTTATTATTATTATTTTTTTATTTTTAATATTTTATTTATTTATCTTTGGAAGGAGAGAGGGAGAGAAACATCAATGTATGGTTGTCTTTCGTGCGTCCCCTGCTGGGAACTGGCCTGCAGGGAACTGGTCTGCAACCCAGGTATGTGCCCTGACTGGGAATCGAACTGCGATTGTCTGGTTCGCAGGCCCGTGCTCAATCCACTGAGCTACACCAGCCAGGGCTTAATCTTTTATTATTTTATTTATTATTTATTATTGTTCAAGTAGAGTTATCTCCATTTTCCCCCACCATGCCCCCCCCACCCCATCCATCCCTGCCTCTCACCTTCAAACCTACCCCTTTTGGCTTTGTCCATGTGTCCTTTATACATGTTCGTTGATGGCCCTTCCCCTATTTTCTCCCATTATTCCTCTCCCTCCTCCCCTCTGGTTACTGTCATTTTGTTCATTTCAATGTCTCTGGTTGTATTTTGCTTGTTTGTTTGTTTTGATGATTGGGTTCCACTTATATGTGAGATCATATGGTATTAGTCTTTCACTCCTTGGCTTATTTCACTTAGCATAATGCTCTCCAGTTCCATCCATGCTATCATAAAGGGTAGGAACTCCTTTCTTTCTGCTGCATAGTATTCCATTGTGTAAATATACCACTGTTTTTGGTTTTGTTTTTTTGATCCACTCATTTACAGGTTACTTCCAGCACTTGGCTATTGTAAGTTGTGCAGCGATGAACATTGGGGTGCATAGGTTTTTCTGAGTTGGTGTTTCAGGATTCCAGGAGAGGAATTGCCAGGTCAAAAGGCAGTTCCATTTTTAGTCTTTGAGGAAATTCCATAGTGTTTTCCACAATGGCTGCACCAGTCTGCATTCCCACCAACAGTATACTAGGGTTCCTTTTTCTCTACAACCTCACCAGCACTTGTTTCTTGATTTGTTTATGATGGCCACTCTGACTAGTGTGAAGTGGTATCTCATTGTAGTTTTAATTTGCATCTCTCTGATGGCTAGTGATACTGATCATCTTTTCCTATGTCCCTGGGCCCTCTGTATGTTGTCCTTGGAGAAGTGTCTGAGGTATCATTTGCGAATATGTTTTCCTGTATGGTTGGTTCCCTTTTCATTTTACTGATGTTTTCATTAGCCCTAGGAAAGCCTTTTATTTTGATAAAGTCCCATTTGTTTATTCTTTCCTTTATGTTCTTTGCTCTAGGGGATATATATATATATATATATATATATATATATATATATATATATGGTAAATATATGCACCCAACATAGGAGCACCCAAACATTTGGGGGCACATCAAGAAAGATATACACAGCAACACAATTATAGTAGGTGATTTTAACATCCCACTGTCAAAAATGGATAAATTTGCCAAACAAAATATCAGTATGATATTGTGGTATTGAAAAATGAAGGAAGGGAAGTTAAGGGGAAAAAGGGGGAGGGATTTGGAGGAACAAATAGGAAGGACACAGGGACGAGAACTAAGGGGGGGGAGGAAATGGGAGGGAGGTGGGGAGCAAGGGGCAGGGGAGGCTGGGATGGGAAAAATAGACAAAAAACTGTACTTGAAAAATAACTAAATAAAATTTAAAATAAAAAAAAAAATGTCCTAGATAAAGTGGACTATACTGATATATAGAGAGAGCCTTTCCTCCCAAAGGAGCAAAATACACATTCTTTTCAAGTGCACATGGAACATTTTCAACGATAAACCACATGATAGGACACAAAACAAGCCTCAACAAATTCAAGAAAACTGAAATTATATCAAGCATTTTTTTGGACCACAAGGGCTTGAAACTAGAAACCAACCTCAAGGAAAAAACTCAAAAGCATTCAAATGCATGGAGACTGAATACCATGCTAGTAAACAATGAATGAGTTAAGAATGAGATCAAGGAAGAAATCAACATGTGTCTGGAAACAAATGAAAATGAACCTATGGGACACAGTGAAGGCAGTCCTGAGAGGGAATTTCATGAAAATACAGGACTGCCTAAAAAAAAGAGAAACATTTCAAATAAACAACCTAACCCTACATCTACAAGAACTGCAGGAACAACAACAAATCCCAGAGTGAATAGAAGGAAGGAAATAACCAAGATAAGGGCAGAATTAAATGACATAGACACTAAAGGAACAATTCAATGGATCACTAAATCCAGGAACTGGTTCTTTCAAAAGATAAAATCAATAAGGCTTTAAGCAGACTCATCAAAAAAAAAAAAAGGGCAAGGGCCCAAATAAATAGTCTGAAATGAAGGAGGAGAAATTACAATTGATACCACAAAAATCCAAAGGACTGTAAGAAATTACTATGAACAACAATAAGGCAAGAAGTTTGAAAACCTAGGTGAAATGGACAAATTTCTAGAAAAATATAATTTCCCAAAACTGAATCAAGAGGAAGGGGAAAGCTTGAACAGACTGATAACAGTTGATGAAACTGAAGCAGTAATAAAAATAACTCCCAGCACACAAAAGTCCTGGACTGGGTGATTTCACAGGAGAATTTTACAAAGCATTTAAAGAAGAGCTAACCCCTGTCCTTCCCTGACTATTCCAAAAAATTCAAGAAGATGGAAGACTCCCAAACTCTTTTTCCAAAGCCAGCATCATGCTAACTCCAAAACCAGATAAAGACACAACAAAGAAAACTTTAGGCCAATATCACTGATGAACCTAGACGCTAAAATCCTCAACAAAATATTGGCAAACCGCATCCAGCAATACATTAAATAGATCATACAACATGACCAAGTGGGATTCATCCCAGGATGCGTGCAATATTCATCCCAGGATGGTGCAATATTCGAAAATCAATAAATGTAATACATCACATGAACAAAATGAAAGACAAAAATCACATGATCATATCAACAGATGCAGAAAAAGTGTTTGATAAGGTACAGCACCCATTTATAATAAAAACACTCAGCAAAGTGGGAATAGAGGGAGCATTCAGCAACATAATAAATACCACATACAAGAAACTTACAACCAACATTGTACCACTTATTTACAATTGTTGATTGAGAAATTGTGCCATTTATGATATAACATGGATGGACCTTGAGGGCATTATGCTAAGTGAAATAAGCCAAACTGAGAAATACAAACACTGTATTATCTCATTTATATGTAGAATTTAAAAACAGAAAGAAACTAAGCTAATACATACAGAGAACAGGTTGATGGTTGTCAGAGGTGGGGATGCGCAAATTGGGTGAAGGGATACAAAAATTAATAACTTTCAGTTATAAAATAACTAAGTCATGGGGATGTAAATAGAGCTTTGTAACTATAGTTAATAATACTGTATTGCACATTTGAAAATTACTAAGATTTTAGAACTTAAAGGTCCTTATTACAAAAGAATTGTGACTATGGTAGCGGATGTTAGACTTCCTGTTGTGATCATTTCACAATATATACTGATATTGAATTATGTTATACATTTGAAACCAATATAATATTATAAATCAGTTATACCTCAATAAAAAGTGCTGATATGGTTGAATAAAGGTAATATATGAAATTTTACATGAGTTTCTTGTCTTGTGAAGTGTCTCTTAATATTCTTTACTTATGCTTGTAATGTAGTAGTCACTTTCTTATTAAATTGTAGAAATTGGAGTCTTGACTGTTGCAAAGTAATTAGACTGAACTAATCAGAGATGCAGTGAACATCAAAAATGTGATATAGTAAAAGAAGCTGTTAATATTTAATACATTCTCAGTCTATTTCTTTTTAAAATCTTTTTAAAATTTAATTATTTTTCAACTACAGTATTCTGTCTTTTACTCCCAGCCCAGCCCACCCCCCATGCCCCCCCACCTCCCTCCCATTTCCACCCCCCTTAGTTGTTTATCCATGTGTCCTTTATACTAGTTCCTGTAAATCCTTCCTCTTTTCCCCCTGAAATTCCCTACCTTCTCCCCTCTGGTCACTGTCCCCCTGTTCTCTATTTCAGTGTCCTTGTTTTTATTTTGCTTGCTTGTTTATTTGATTGTTTAGCATCCTGTTAAAGGTGAGATCATATGGTATTTGTCTTTCACCACCTGGCTTATTTCACTCAGTATAATGCTTTCCAGTTCCATCCAAGCCGTTGCAAAGGGTAGGAGCTCCTTCTTTCTTTCTGCTGCATAGAATTCCATTGTATAAATGTACCATAATTTTTTGATCCATTCATTTACTGATGGGCACCTAGGTTGCTTCCAACTCTTGGCTATTATAAATTGTGCTGCTATGAACATTGGTGTGCATAGGTTCTTTTGGATTGGTGTTTCAGGGTTCTTAGGATATAGTCCCAGCAATGAAATTGTTGGGTCATAAGGCAGGTCCATTTTTATTTTTCTGAGAAAATTCCATACTGTTTTCCATAATGGATGTACCAGTCTGCATTCCCACCAACAGTGAACTAGGGACCCCTTTTCCCCACAACGTCTCCAAAATTTGTTGTTTGTTGTTTCAGTTTATGATAGCCATTCTGACTGGTGTAAGGTGGTATCTCATTGTGGTTTTAAATTTGCATCTCTCTGATAGCTAGCAATATTGAGCATCTTTTCATGTGTCTCTGGATGCTCTGTATGTCCTCCTTGGAGAAGTGTCTGTTCAAGTCCTTCCCCCATTTTTTAATTGGGTTGCTTGTCTTCTTAGAGTGGAGTTGTGTAAGTTCTTTGTATATTTTGGAGATTAAACCCTTGTCTGAGGTATCATTGGCAATTATGTTTTCCCATACAGTTGGTCGTCTTTTTATTTTAATAATATTTTCTTTAGTCACACAGAAGCTTTTAATTTTGATGAAATCCCATTTGTTTATTCTTTCCTTTATGTCCCTTGCTCTAGGGGACATATCAGTAAAAAAGTTGCTGCATGAAGTATCTGAGATTTTCTTGCCAATGTTCTCCTCTAGAATTTTAATGGTTTCACGGCTTATATTTAAGTCTTTTATCCACCTTGAATTTATTTTGGTGTGTGGTGTAAGTTGGTGCTCAAGTTTCATTTTTTTGCACATAGCCGTCCAGTTCTCCCAACACCATTTGTTGAAGAGGCACCAGAAAAAATTAAGGCACTTTCTAATTTCAAATTTTTTTAAATATTTTATTTATTTTCAGAGATAGAGGAAGGGATGGAATAAGAGAGGGTGAAAAACATGAATGTGAAAGGGAAACATCTCACATGCCTCCAACTGGGGACATGGCTTACAACCCAGGCATGTGTCCCACCTTGGAATCGTACTTGCAACATTTTGGTTTGCAGGCCAGTGGTAAATCCACTGAGCCACACCAGCCAGGGCCTAATTTCAAATTTTTGTTTATTTTTTGTTTACCATACCAGAAATTATAAACTAAAAATCTTGTGTTTGTTTTTTAATTGAAAATTTTTTATTTTTATTTTTCTAACTTTTTAATTTTTCTCTTTTTTTATTTTTATTCAAGTACAGTTTTCTCAGTTTCCCCCCACCCCAGCCATCCTTACTTCCCATCTTTGATCCTCCCCCCGCATTGGCTTTTTCCATGGGTCTTTTATACAAGTTCCTTGATTTGACCCTTCCCCTTGTTTTCCTGTTATCCACCACCCTCTCCCCTCTGGTCATTGTCAGTTCTTTATTTCCATGTCTGTGGTTCTAATTTGCTTGCTTTTTTGTTTTGTTGATTAGTCCCCACCACCTGGCTTATTTCACTTAGCATAAAACTCTCCAATTCCATCTATACTGTCTCAATGGGTAGGAGTTTCTTCCTTCTTTCTGCTGTATAATATTCCATTCTGTATATGTACCAGAGATTTTTGATCCACTCATTTACTGATGGGTGGCACTTAGTTTATTTCCAGCACTTCGCTATTGTAAATTGTGCTGCTATGAACATTGGGGTGCATAGGTTCTTTTTAGTTGCTGTTTCAGGATTCTTAAGGTATAGCCCCAGCAGAGGAATTGCTGGGTCAAAAGGCAGTCCCATTTTTAGTTTTCTGAGGAAATTCCATACTGTTTTCTACAGCTGCACCAGCCTGCATTCCCACCAACAGTGTACTAGGATTCCCTTTTCTCCACAAGTTCACCGGCCCTTGTTTGTTGATTTGTTAATGATAGCCACTCTGACTTGTGTGAAGTGGTATTTCACTGTGGTTTTAATTTGCATCTCTCTGATGGCTAGTGATGTTTAGCATCTTTTCATATGTCTATGGGCCCTACATATGTCCTCTTTGGAGAAGTGTCTGTTCAGGTCCTTTGCCCATTTTTTAATTGGGTTGTTTATCTTCCTAGTGTGGAGTCATGTGAGTTTTTTAAATATATTTTGGAAATTAAACCCTTGTCTGAGGTGTCATCCTATACACCAAAAGGTTTTGGTTTCGATCCCCAGTCAAGGTGAGTATGGGAAGCAACTGATCTGTGTTTCTGTGTGTGTGTGTGTGTGTGTGTGTGTGTGTGTGTGTCTCCCTTCCCCCCTTCCTCTCATTCTGAAGTCAATAATAAAATATCCTTGGGTGGGGATTAAAAAATTAAAAAAGGAGAAGTGATACCTTTACAACACAGCTATCTGACAAGTAACACTTTAATCAAGTGATGAGATTTAATATCAGTATTAGTGGAATAACGTGACATTATGTTCCTCTCAATAAGTATGCTGTACCATACATGTAGTATTCTTATCAAGAATGTTTAACTGAATCAAACAAGAAAATCAGTTTATGTTTGAGACATTGTGAAAGATAATTGGCTTGGACTCTTTAAAAGACAGTAATGGAGAAAAATTCAAAACCAAAAAGTTTAGGGGATTCTTTTAGATTAAAAGATACATAATAATCAAGCCTACCATGTTAACTTTGATTAGATCCTGCATCAAAATCAAGAAAACATTATTTAGAACAATTGGGTAAACTGAATATGGACTACATATTAAATTATATTAAGGATTAAAAAATTTTTTTCTATGCATGTTATTGTGGTTATATAGGAAAATGTCTTTATTCCCAGAAGTTGTATTCTATTAATATATTATTTAGAACAGTGTCATGTCTGTAGTTTTCTTTCAAGTGGTTCAACTAAAACCACTGTGAGTAGAAAGAGATTGAGCAATCTGTGACAAAATGATAATAGTGGATTAATCTAGATAAAAGGTACATAAATTTGTGATTTTTATTTTTATCTCAGATTTTTATAGATTTAAAATAAAAGTTGGGGGGAAATCATGTTTATAAACTTTGGCCTAAATATATGATTTAATGCAACCTCAGTAATTGAGAGAAATGGGTTAGTTCACCGTTAAGGTTACTATTTTTAAAAGTATGGCATGAAAATAATACAAATTTTCTTATTTAGCATTCTAGGTTCTTTATTCTCTGCATTAATAAAGATCAGCAACTACAAACTTCTTTAGCTTCTTTCCCTTCATATTTGTATCATCATCTATCTGGAGTTTCTTCTCTCCTGTATTAGAATAAGAAATATCCTATCCTTTTCTAGACTGTGTTTTGAATCATCGTAAATCCTCTGTTGATGTACTGTTGATTACCTAATTGGAAGAGGTTTCTAAGTCAGATAAAATGGGTTCAAGTCAAGACATTTCCTCTTACTAGTTTTGTGATCTTAACTGTTACTTAATCTCTCTGAGTCTGCATACTCACTTTTAAAATGTGGGATAAAAAAATAAAATAAAATAAAATAAAATAAAATAAAATAAAATAAAATAAAATAAAATAAAATAAAATAAAATAAAATAAAATAAAATAAAATAAAATAAAATAAAATAAAATAAAATAAAATAAAATAAAATAAAATAAATGTGGGATAATATTTTCCTTGTATGTTTTTTGTAAAGATTAAAACAAGCAATGTTAAACTTTCCTTGAGAAGTGCCTGGCCCATGGTTGATTGCCAGTAAATGATAGTGGCACAACTGGTTATCAGTGTGTACTATGTGTAGGGGGGTAGGAGTCAGAGAGGAGAGAGAGAGATCATTTGGTTCAAACGTGGCTATTAAATTGGGTCTAGAGAAGGTAGATTTTCATTGAAAGCCACTTACTTGGAGGAACTGTAAGAACAGCTCAGATATGGGAGAATGTCAGTGGCTGAAAACACTGAGGAATGACTGTTGTCTTACTGTCACATATTTTCCTACAATGAGGCAGAGTTGGGGGATATCAAAATGTAATTAGGGCTGTAAAAAAAGATTGTAGTGATTTTCCCCCATCTGGATTCTCTTTGTCCAAAATGAAATATTAAAGCTTTCAAGGAGTGTTTTTTTATTAATAAAATTAAGATTGTTAGCTCTTCAAAGGACTTGACTTTATATAAATTAAAAGAACCCAGAGAGGTTAAATGACTTCCTTAAGAACACACAACCAATTAGTGGCAGAGCTAGGACCAGAATGCAAATTTCTTAATTACCAGAACAGTATTCTTTCTATCATGTTCTTTAAAAAAATTCCAATGTAGGCATCACCGCATACGGAAACAAATTTTAATCATGCACCTAACAGGAAAGGATGAGAGTATGGTGATGGTAGTACAAGTACATTATTAGGTGAGATATAAATTCCAGGTGTCTGGGTAAATTTCTCAGGCAACACAGAGTAAAAAGTGAAAGACAATGTAGAATAATTATTACTGAGTTACTTTTCTAAAAAGTCAGTTGAGCTGCAGAGACAGTGAGATCTTCTATGGGTTCTCAACTGAGGCAAGGAGGCCATAATGAAGAATGGGAAATGGCTTGGTAATTCTTAATACTGTGGGCTCCTTTTTGCTGTTCCCACACAGGGAACCTTTCCTTTTCATATCAGGAAATCACATGAGCAAGTAATGGAGAGTGGCAGGGTTTAATCATGCTGTCTAAGAATATTTTCTTTTTGGTTATTGGTGGCTTATTTTGCTTTGTAATAGTTAATGGAATCAAATCGCTAAATGGTCTGAGAAATTTAAGGTTAAAAAAATTCTCAATGAGTCCATTTATTCACATACAAATAAGAGTTATAAAAAAAACTAATGCATGTGTTACTTTAACAATAGAAATAATACATTGTTTTTACTAAAGAGAAATTTCCAACATTTTTTTAAAAATATTTCACAGTTGAAACCCATATTTTAAAATATTTATGGGGTATGTTTTCATGATTTAATATCTTTGACATTGGTACATTTTTCTACTATAAAACAGCAATTGTTATGCTAATAGGATCATGCATTTAACTTTAAAAAATTAACATCTCTAAAAGTCACTTGGAAATCATGCATTATACTTTAAATGTTAAAATATTACACTGTCCAATCAACTTGTCAATATCCATGAGTAAGGTAAAGAGAACCAGGTCCCTTTCTTCCTCTAACCTACATAGAACTGTCTGTGGTGGGACTGAATTAGAAAGGGGTTGGAGATTACTATTAAATTAGGGAGTATCTGAACATGTGCCTTTACTGACCAGTTTTCAAATTTGTTATTTATTGATTGTTTAACGTTATTTATGCTTCTTTTCCTTCTGATTATTGTGGATAGTTGAGATTTAATAGTAACTGGTCCAATACCAGTTCCCTCTTTTGTCTTTCTCTTTGTAAAAATTTACAGCATTATTTTGAGTTTGGTTGATGGCAATGCTGCAATCACACATCTGTCTTCTAAGTAATCAGTCACTGAAACTGCAGTAATTCCAGTTATTCTGGTACCACTTATGACAGAGTTGGCAGTTGATCTCAGCCAATTTGTTACTCATTTTAAATAGATGGAGCTATGCCCTGACCAGTATGGCACAGTGGGTTGGGCATCATCCCACAAAGGGAAAGGTTGAGGGTTTGATTCCCAGTCAGGGCACATGCCTAAATTGGGGGTTCAGTCCCTGTTTAGGGCACATACAACAGGCAACTGACTGATATTTTTCTCTCTCATCGATGTTTCTCTTCCTCTCTTTCTTCTTCCCTTCTCTCTAAAAATAAAACAAAAAAATAGTAAATATATGGAGCTGCTTCTTTTAGAGGGAGAGGTAGGGATGAAGGATAAGTATTTTTTGTTTGTTCATATACCAAAGCATTGTGTCCATTAATATTTATCAAACATCACAATAAAGGGATGGGCAGTGGAAAATCTTACACTTGCCATTACTGAAAGTTCCTTGCATTTTGCTTCTTTCATGAAGTGTCCCAAAGCTTCACAACTTTGGGACACTTTGCAAAAGCACTGTAGTCTCAAATGTGTTAGAATCTCATAATTATTTAATAGCTGCTGACAACATTTTGACTGCTATTAAGAGCACCAAAAAATTCTTAGAGTAACTGAAATGCTGTAAGAAATTTTGTAATAGTTCCAAAATATAGTCCCATTAATACTGGTCTATGAATACCTTATTATTAATATTATGATTTTTAAGATTTTATTTATTTTTAGAGAGAGGGGAAGGGGGAGAAAGAGAGGGAGAGAAACATCAATGTGTGGTTGCCTATTGCATACCCCCTACTGGGGACATGGCCTGCAACCCAGGCATGTGACCTGACCAGTAATCAAACCAGTGACCCTTTGGGTTCATAGGCCTATGCTCAATTCAGTGAGCCACACCAGCCAGGGTTGAACACCTTAGTATTATTGTTATTTTGATGTAAAACATTCTTAGTCATCCAGTGTGATATTACTAACTTGACTAAAATGCCTCCAAGATCATTTTAGAGAAGCAGAGCAGGTTTTTATGATATGTCATAATTATATTTCATTTTTACCCAATGTCAATATTTGCTATTTGAAGGGTTATTTTAAATTTGATATTTCAGGATTGGATTTTTTTACTATTTTTTTTTCTTTCCATCACCATTTATTCCCCCAGTACCCACTTCTACCTACAGCCACCCTGGGTATTTAAATTTTTATAATTTTATTTTATTTCATTTCATTTCATTTCAATTGTTGTTCAAGTACAGTTTTCTGTCTTTTACCCCCATCCCAGCCCATCCCTGGCCCTTTCCACTTGCCTCCCATTTCCAGCCCCCCCCCCCTAGTTTTTTTCATGTGTCCTTTATACTTGTTCCTGAAAACCCTTCCCCCTTTCGCCTGAAATTCCCTCCCCTCTCCCCTCTGGTCACTGTCAGCCTGTTCTCCATTTCAGTGTCTTTGGTTATATTTTGCTTGTTTGTTTGTTTTGTTGTTTAGGTTCCCGTTAAGGTGAGATCATGTGGTATTTGTCTTTCACTGCCTGGCTTATTTCACTCAGCATAATGCTTTCCAGTTCCATCCATGCTGTTGCAAAGGGTAGGAGCTCCTTCTTTCTTTCTGTTGCATAGAATTCCATTGTGTAAATTTTTAATTATTGAGGCATATTCTATATATAACATTATACTAGTTACAGTACAATGATTCAGTATTTGTATACATTGCTAAATGATCATCACGATCAGTCTAGTTAACATCTGTCACCTTATATAGCTAGAATTTTTTCTTGTGATGAAAACTTGAGATCTATTTTCTTAGCAATTTTCAAATACATATTACAGTATTATTAGTTATAGTCCCCATGTTTTGGTCCAGATAAGAAATGCTCTAAATATATATTTAAGATTCTATTTATTTTTGGAGAGGGGAAGAGAGGGAGAATGAGAAGGAGAGAAATGCCTCTCACATGCCTCCAGTTGGGGATCTGGCCCACAACCCAGGCACATGCCCTGACTGGGAATTAAGCTGGTGACCTTTTGGTTTGCAGAATGATGCACAATCTGCTGAGCCACTCCAGCGAGGCCTAAAAATATTTTTATTAATTACTTTTAGCCCTCTCGTAAGTGAAGAATATTAAAGCTGAGATGTTAAAAGTTGCCTTTAAATTCCAATTAAAGTGTTTTGTTCATCTTCCATCTTTTAGAATAGAATCTGATTTATTGATTGAGGTGGTTTCTTTTACCTCCTTTTGTAAAAAAAATTCTTCAGGAGCCCTGGCTGGGGTGGCTCAGTGGATTGAGTGCCGGCCTGCAAATCAAAGGGTTGCTGGTTCGATTCCCAGTCAGGGCACATGCTTTGGTGGCTGGCCAGGTTCCCAGTAGGGGATGCTCAAGAGGCAACCACACACTGATATTTCTCTCCTTCTCTTTCTCCCTCCCCTCCGCTCTCTCTAAAGTTAAATAAATTCTTAAAAAAGCATTTTAAGAAATTACATTGTTTGTTTGACAGTGAATTTAATATCATTTAATAATATTTATATGCATACCTTGAAAATAATTATACTAGAAAGCTATGTTTGGCTTTAATGACCAAAGTTATTTTCATAACTTTCTGTGACAGTCTTTTCATCTTTACCTGAAATAATTGCAATAGGCTAATGCATGAGTGTCAAACTCATTTTCACCAAGGGCTACATCAGCCTTGTAGTTGCCTTCAAAGGGCCAAATATAATTTTAGGACTGTATAAATGTAACTACTCCTTAACTGTTAAGTGAGAGCTTGGTGCTGCTGCCTGGTAGAAACAAGATGCTGGGCCAGATAAAACAAGGTGGAAGGCAGGATTCAGCCCTTAGGCCTTGGGTTTGCCACCTGTGGGCTAAGGCGAAGAAAACATCTGTGGGGCTTGCTGGAAGCAATTTTACCAGAATCATTTTTTTTAAGGGAGTGGAGTAATTTTTAAGACATATAGGGCAGGCCAAAAGTAGTTTTACAGTTTTTCATGTGGAAAAATAATACACTAGTTCACAAATAATAATATAAGAATAAACTCTGTGTTTTGTATACTCACAACTGTAAACATAGATTTGCCTCAACTTCTATTTTAAATACACAGACATGCCATCTGAATGAATAGCAGTTTAACTGAAGCTATAGTGCTATGCAAACATCACATAATCCAGTTTCAGAACATTTCCATTACCCCAGAAACTTCTCTCTTGCCTGTTTGTGGTTAATTGCCATTCCTACTACTAACCCCAGGTAACCATTAGTCTACTTTCTGTCATTATAGATTTGCCTTTTCTGGAGATTTTATATAAATGGAATCATATAATATGTGGCCTTCTGTGTCTGGCTTAATATTTTCAAGGTCCATTTCTGTTGTAACATGTTTCAGTACTTCATACATTTTTATTGCTATGTGCAATTCCAGTGTATGGACTGGACTACATTTTGTTTATCCATTCATCAGTTGGTTGATATGTGTTTTATTTTATACATATAGTTTTCAATCTTATATTTAGATCAACGACCCACCCTGAGTTATTTGTGCATAGTTAGAGGTAGGAGTTCAATCTCAGTTGCATGTAGATATCTAGTTTTCCCCACACTGTTTGTTGAAAAAGATTGTGCTTTCTTCCCTTGAATTGCCTTGGCATCTTTGTCAAAAATAAACTGACCATAAATATAAGATTTCTATTTCTAGGTTTTCTTTCTGTTCCATTGATCTCTGTGGCTATCTTATGTCAACACTGCACTGTCTTGATTATTGTACCTTTACTAAGACATTTTGAATTTGAGTAGTGCAATTTCTGCAATTTATTCTTGTTTTTCAAGATTGTTTTGGCTGTTCTGGGTCCTTGGCCTGTGTAAATTAGAGAGCTTGTCTCCTTTACAAAAATAGCCTGCTGGAATTTTCATAGGAATTATACTGAATTTATAGATCAGTTTGTTGGAGAACTGCCATCTTAACACGATTGAGTCTTTTAGTCCATGAACATGGAGTATCTGTTTATTTCGTTCTTTAGTTTCTCTTAGCAATATTTTGTAGTTTTCAGTGTACTACTTCATTTGGTACATTTATTCCTAAGTGTTTTAATTCTTTTTGATGCTACTGTGAATGGAATTGTTTTCTTACTTTCATTTTCATATTTTTCAGTACAATTTTTAAAATTTATTTAATTATTGTTCCAGTACAGTTTTCTGTTTTTAACTCCCATCCAAGCCCATCCCCCCCATTGCTCCCCACCTTCCTCCCATTTCCACTCCCCCCTTAGTTTTTGTCCATGTGTCCTTTACACTAGTTCCTGTAAATCCTTCCTCTTTGCCCCCTGAAATTCCCTTCCTTCTCCCCTCTGGTCGCTGTCCCCCTGTTCTCTATTTCAGTGTCCTTGTTTTTATTTTGCTTGTTTGTTTATTTGATTGTTTAGCATCCTGTTAAAGGTGAGATCATATGGTATTTGTCTTTCACCACCTGGCTTATTTCACTCAGCATAATGCTTTCCAGTTCCATCCATGTTGTTGCAAAAGGTAGTAGCTCCTTCTTTCTCTCTGCTGCACAGAACTCTATTGTGTAAATGTACCATAGTTTTTGGATCCATTCGTTTACTGATGGGCACCTAGGTTGCTTCCAACTCTTGAAGATTGTAAATTGTGCTGCTATGAACATTGGTGTGCATAGGTTCTTTTGGATTGGTGTTTCAGGGTTCTTAGGATATAATCCTAGCAGTGAAATTGTTGGGTCAAAAGGCAGACCATTTTTAGTTTTCTGAGAAAATTCCAAACTGTTTTCCATAGTGGTTCTACCAGTCTGCATTCCCACCAACAGTGAACTAGGGACCCCTTTTCCCCACAGCCTCTCCAATATTTGTGGTTTATTGCTTTGTTTATGATGGGCATTCTGACCAGTGTGAAGTGGTATCTCACTGTGGTTTTAAATTGCATCTCTCTGATAGCTAGTGATATTGAGCATCTTTTCATGTGTCTCTGGATCTTCTGTATGTCCTCCTTGGAGAAATGTCTGTTCAAGTCTTTTTCCCATTTTTTAATTGGGTTGGTTGTCTTCTTAGAGTGGAGTAGTGTGAATTCTTAATATATTTTGGAGATTAAAGCTTTGTCTGAGGTATCATTGACAAATATGTTTTTCCATTCAGTTAGTTGTCTTTTTAATTTAATACTGTTTTCTTTAGTCACACAGAAGCTTTTTATTTTGATGAGATCCCATTTGTTTATTCTTTCCTTTATATTCCTTGCTCTAGGGGACATATCAGTAAAAATGTTGCTGTGTGACATATCAGAGATTTTCCTGCCAATGTTCTCCTCTAGGACTTTAATGGTATAACAGCTTATATTTAAGTCTTTTATCCACCTTGAATTTATTTTGGTGTATGGTGTAAGTTGGTGCTCCAGTTTCATTTTTTTTTTTTGCACATAGCTGTCCAGTTCTCCCAACACCATTTGTTGAAGAGGCAATTTTTACTCCATTTTATGTTTCTGCCCCCTTTGTCGAATATTAATTCACTGTAGAGACTTGGGTTTATTTCTGGGCTCTCTGTTCTATTCCATTGGTGTATGTGCCTATTTTTATGCCAGTATCAGGCTGTGTTGATTACAGTGGCCTTGTAATACAGTGTGGTATTAGGTATTGTGATCCCTCCTACTTTGTTCTTCTTTCTCAAAATTGCAGCTGCTATTAAACATTTCAAACAAACAACCTAACCATACACCTACAAGAACTCGAGGAACAACAACAAAGACAGCCCAGAGCAAGTAGAAGGAAGGAAATAACCAAGATCAGAGCAGAATTAAATGACAAAGAGAGTAAAAGTACAGTTCTAAGGATCAATAAATCCAGGAGCTGGTTTTTTAAAAAGATAAACAGAATCAAAAGCCTTTAAACAGGCTCATCAAGAAAAGAAGAATTGTGCTTTTAGTCTCTATGTCATTTAGTTCTGCTCTGATCTTAGTTATTTCCTTCCTTCTACTTGCTTTGGGCTGTTTTTGTTGTTGTTCCTCGAGTTCTTGCAGGCGTAGAGTAAGGTTGTTTGTTTGAAATGTTTCTATCTTCTTTAGGTAGGCCTGTATTGCTATAAACTTCCCTCTCAGGACTGCCTTTGCTGTGTCCCATAAGTTTTGGGTTGTGAGATCATTTTCATTTGTTTCCAGAAACTTTTTGATTTCTTCCCTAATTTCATTCTTGACCCATTCGTTGTTTAATAGCATACCATTCAGTCTCCATGATTTTGGGTGTTTTGGGTTTTTTCCTTTGGGGCAGCGACCAGAGGGGAGAGGGAAGGGAATTTAAGGGGAAAAATGGGGAGGGATTTTGAGGAACAAGTATGAAAGACACAGGGATGAGGACTGGGACGGGGGGGGGGGGAATTGGGAGGGAGGTGGGGAGATGGGGCGGAGGGGGCTGGGATCGGAGAAATAGACAAAAAATGTACTTGAAAAATAATTAAATAAAAATTTTAAAAAAAGAAAAGAAGAGAGAGGACCCAAATAATCACAATCAGAAATGAAAGAGGAGAGATTACAACTGGCACCAGGAAAATAGAAGGGACTGTAAGAAATTACTAAGAAGAACTGTATGCCAAGAAATTTGAAAACCTAGATGAAAGGAACAAATTTCTAGAAAAATATAACCTTCCAAAACTCAATGAAGAAGAAGCACAAAGCCTGAACAGACCAATAACAGTAGATGAAATTGAAGCAGTAATCAAAAAACTCCTGACACACAAAAGCCCTGGACCACATGGTCTCACAGGAGAATTCTACAAAGCATTTAAGGAAGAGCTAACCCCTATTCTTCACAGACTATTCAAAAAAATCCAAAATGATGGAAGATTCCCAAACTCTTTTTATGAAGTCAACATCATCCTAATTCCAAAACCAGATAAAGACACAACAAAGAAAGAAACCTTCAGGCCAGTATCGCTGATGAACATAGATGTTAATGTCCTTAACAAAATATTGGCAAACCGCATCCAACAATACATTAAAGAGATCATACACCATGACCAAGTGGGATTCATCCCAGGGATGCAAGGATGGTTCAATATTCTCAAATCAGTAAATGTAATACATCACATAAACAAAAGCAAACACAAAATCACATGGTCACATCAATAGATGCGGAAAAAGCTTTTGATAAGGTACAACACCCATTTATGATAAAAACACTCAGCAAAGTGGGAATAGAGGGAGCATTCCTCAATATAATAAAGGCCATTTATGAGAGACCTAAAGCCAACATCATACTCAATGGGCAAAAACTAAAATCTTTTCCACTAAGGTCAGGAAAAAGACAAGGTTGTGCACTTTCACCACTTTTATTTAATATAGTATTGGAAGTTTTAGCCACAGAAATCAGACAAGAAAAAGAAATAAAAGGCATACAAATCAGAAAGAAGGAAAGAAAACTGTTATTGTTTGCAGATGACATGGTAGTGTACATGGAAAATCCTATAGACTCTACCGCAAAACTGCTCAACCTAAAAAATGAATTTGGTAAAATAGCAGGATACAAAGTCAATATCCAGAAATCAAAGGCATATTTGTATACCAACAATGAAACAGCAGAAGCAGAAATCAAGAAAAGAATCCCAATCAATATAGCAAAAAGAAAAATAAAATATCTAGGAATAAACCTAACCAAGGAGGTAAAAGACCTGTATGCAGAAAACTACACAACAATGAGGAAAAAATCACGGAAGACAGAAACAAATGGAAACATATACCGTGTTCATGGATTGGAAGAATTAACATCATCAAAATGTCCATACTAGTCAAAGCAATTTACAGATTCAATGCAATACCTATAAAGTACCTACAGGTACTGTAGGTACCTATGGGTACCTATAAAGTACTGTGGCATATTTCACAGACAGAGAACAAACACTTCAAAAATTTATATGGAACCATAAAACCACACTTTTTATAGTACTTTATAGTCACTCTATCTGAGGTATTATCCCCACATTACAGACAGGAAAGTAGCCTCAATAGGTTAAAGAAACTTACTGAAACTCATATAGTCTTTAACTTGCCAAAGCAAAAGTTCAAGTCCAGGTTGCCTACTGTGCTATGTTGTGAATAACTGTGGGAACTGAGAAATCCAAACATTGTGACACCCCCCCCAAACTCATGATGTTTTTCTTTGACTTTTTATGATCTAAAAAGTTTTTGATTTAATTTAAAAATAATTATGTACTATTTAGTTCAAAATTCAAATGATACATAAAGATATCAGGAGTTTTTCCACTCTTTTACCTCACTATCCAGTTCAGATCTACCTGAAGACATTCACTTACTACTTGTCTGAGTGTTTTCCCAGAAGTATTCTATGCATATATAACCAAACACATACACACATCTCCCCCCTTGCTTTTACTCTAATATAAGCATACTATATACTTTGTTCTGCGCTTTGCTACTGCAATAAATATATGTTAGAGTTGTTCCATAGCAGTCCATAGAGAAGTTGTTCATCTTTGGGGCTACTACAGTTTTCTGTTGAATGGATATATCGCATCATAGATTTTTCAGTTGTGTTCAGTATTTTGTTATAAATGACATTGCAGTGAATATATATACATATACATACATGAGGATATATAGCATTGAGAATACCATTCATGCACATTCAATTGCCATGCTGAAGGGAATATGCATTTATGATTTTAAGTGTTGTTCACAGAGGTACCAATTTATGTTCCTAGTAGCAATATATTGAGAATGCCTATGTCCCCACAATCTCAACAAAACAAGTGTGTTCTCAAATTTGTGGTTGTTTACCAATCTGGTAGGTCAGAAATGTCACTTTAGTGTGCTTTTCAAAAACAAACTTTATTTTTTAGAACAGTTTTGTGTTGACAGAAAATTTGCACAGTACAGAGTTCTTTATACTTCCACTCAGTTTCCCTTAGTGTTAACATCTCAACATAACTATCACAGCTCATGAGTTTTATCTTTAAGTAAAGTGCAAGTTTATTCATATTTCCTTAGTTTTTGCTAGGACCCTTTTACTGTTCCAGGATACCACATTATCTCTAGTCATCACCATATCTCTTTTGGGTCCTTTGGCTCTGACAGCTTCTCAGATTTTCTGTTTTTGATGAACTTGATAGCTTTGAGGATTATATGTCAGGTGTTTTTATAGTTAGCGTACTTTGAAATTCCCATGCCACTTGTGAGATTAAACCACTTTCTTTTCATTTATTTAAGATCATTTGTATTTTCATTTCCAGGAACTAAGAGCTCATGCTCTTAAGCACTATGCTCTATCCTCTCTTGATTCACTATAATTAAAATGTTCGCAGGTCTGAATACATATGGGATTCTGAGTCTCAGGAAGTGAATGTCTTGTAAAAGCCTGTTACAAGAGGAGAACCATTATTGCAAGTGACATCGTCAAACTTCTGGCTGCACTGGTGGATTGACCTTCTGGTTGACCCTACTGAAAACAGCAGGTAGCCGGTTAATAAGTCGTTGGAAACAAAAACATGGGGAATAGAGAAACATTTGAGAGAAATTGAAGGCGCCAGGATTTGGTGATACCGAATGGGAGGGTCAAGAAGTCAAAGGTGACTTCTCGGTTTATGGGTTTATGAGCTGGGTATTTGGGGTGTTTCCTTTAACCTGTACAAGAAATTCAAGAGAAATATTTGAACAATTTACAACCTATCGGTTATTCAATACTTACTTTCCCTTCCCCTTTCTTTAACTCTGCGCTACTACAATTCCCAGAGCTCTGCACTCCAGTACAGTCTACTTCGGGTTGGGCGCGCAGAGTTCTGGGACTTGAAGTCCTCGGTCTATTTACCCAAGTTAGAGATAAGGGCCTGTGGAAACATGAAGAGGTAAGGTCTTGTCTGAGAGCAGGCGACGAAGGGAGCTCTGTTTTACCTTTTAACTTAAAATGGCTCTTATTACTTTGTGTTTGGGGTATGTCACATTCTTGGGGTGCGGTTTCGTGGGAGAGGGAAGACAAAGGAGGAGGATGTAGGGGAGACGGGCCAGGCGGGCCTGCGGGGCAAAGTTGAAGAAGGGCCGATGCCGGGTGGATTCCCATAGGCATGCCCTTCCAGCCCAGGCGGTGCGGGCACAGGGAGCCAGACGGGCGCTGTTGCTTCTACCTATGCTTCTTCCTATTGCACAATGACCCCCTCAGGTAAAAGGGTCTTGGCTTACTGATATCTACCGCGTGAGAAACCCAGGCCAGCTCCTACCCCCTGCCTCCACCTTATTGTCAAAGAGGACCAAGGTGGGCCCTTTATTTGCAGTGTTTGTGTGTTAAAGAAGATGTGCTCGCCACTCCCCCCCCCCCCCCCCCCCCCCCGTCATGTAAGGTTTTCAAATCTTAAAGTAAGTGATACTTTGTTTCTACAAATTTAGGAGGCAAGTGCAAAATCGATTTAGGGTCAGGAAAACGAAGGCAGTGCTACGAATAGTTCCCCCTACTGGTTTTGCAGAAAATGGCAGCTTTAAATTAGCAGGTCATTGTTGAAAGCCTGAGCTTCCCAATTAGTACACAGCCTTTTTTTTTTTTTTTTTTTTTTTTTTTTTTTTTAGTACACAGCCTTTTTAAAGTATCCTTATTAAATTAGTTTTGCATTCACTCTGCAGGGAGGATAATCGCTCTGGCATAGGGGGGTGTATTTAAAATTCTTACTGCTACTATGCTCTCTTGCACTGTCACTTTCTGCATCTTTTAGAAAACTGGTTCTTATTTTCCCTGCCTCAAAATGACTTATTAAAAATATTTTTATGATATATCTCATACATGCAAAATAATATATATAAACTTTAAATAATAATAATAATAATAATAATAATAATAATAGATTCATACCCAGTACAAGCTTTAGACCCGGAATAGTAGCAGTACCTTAGAAGTCCCCAGTATGCCCCATGCCATATCTTCTCCTCTCTACTCCATGAGGGGACCACTATCCAGAATTTTGTACTGATCAGTCTCTTGCTTTAAAAAAATAGTTTTTACCACCTCGGAATTTATCCCTAAACAAAATGTTGCTCCTTTTATCCATTTTTAACTTTACATAAATTGACACATATTGTATACGTTTTTCTGTGACTTGCTCTTTTTTACTCAACATTTTTTTGAGATGCATATGTACTGATATATTTAGCTATGGTTGATTCATCTCAAAGCCACTTTAAACTTAGTAAGAAGTTTCTGAATTCTAAGTAACAACTAAAAATTAGGATACTCAAAAGGGATTTTTTTCTAAAACCCTGGGCCTGAGTATATTTTAACATATCCCAAAATAGGTGTAAGTCTTTCTAGAGCATGAAAATCTTGTTATAATTATGAGGGATACTTTCCCTAGGACCCAGTAATAAAGAGGTACTTTGTAAGGAAAGTATTTTAATATTTATTTTCCTCATGGAGTTAGCTCAGTTTTTGTCTTTTATAATCTGTTGTTACCTGGTTCCTCTATTTCTTTATACTCTTAAGTGTTTTCAGTGATTTATGGTGAGTTGGCTTGTGTTAGCATTACCTAGATTTCTACACAATAGTACCTAGGCTATAAAATGTTATGACCCTTTTCACATTTGTTTCAATGCTTTATCCTTTGGAGATCTCTTTTCACAGCTCTAGATCCTGACACTACAGTCTAGATCCTGACTTGATATTTCCGTGTACAGTCTGAGACTTATCTGTGCAACGGTTCTCTCATATCTCCCTTTCCTTTTAGGCAATATCACTTATACTGTCACCTGGGACATTATGTCTTCGAATATTTCCTGGAACTTCATGCTGGTGTTTCAGTTGTAATAGGTAGTTGACTCAACACAACTAAAACAATACTAATGTTCCCTTTCCAAACCATTTATTTCATGTGGAGCTTCCTTTTTCCTTCATTGGTACCATAGTTCACTCAGTTTCACAGCTTGAAATCTTGAACTTATCTTTTACTTCTCTTTGACCCCTACCTTCAAAAGGCCTCTCTCATCTAACTCTTCATTTATGTCCACTATTAGCATTTCAATCTGGACTTTCTTCACCTTATCCTTGATAAATTGAATAGTTTTTTAGCTATAGTTCTTCTGATTTCTTTCCTACGAACCCATAAGGTATATTATAACCACATTATTTTTCCTAAATCATCACTTGTACCATATCACTTAACTATGTAATAAATTACTTTCTAATACCTATACATTAAGGCCCAGGCCCCTTAGCTGGTGTATTTAAGGCCATTTGCAATCTGAGTCTAATTACCCTGGTAATACCAGCTAAATTAAAATTCCCATTATCCCCTAGAACATCTCATACTTGTTCTCCCTCTTCTTTCCTTCATTTACCCTTCTAGCTACCAATTATATCTTACTTCTGTGAACTCCTACTAATTTGACATATGCTTCTTTGTATTGTCATTCTTCACCCCTCTTTTCCTTTTCCTTTCCCCTCCTCTGCCCTCCCCTCTCCTCTCCTTTCTCCCACTCCCCTCTCTGCCAGGCACATGCACACAAGATACACACACATATATTCCATCTCCCCAAATAAGTTGGGAACTCCTTGAGGATAGGGACTGTGTCTTGAATATCTTTGATTCCATCAGTACCTTACAATATGCTATATGCAAGTAGGTGTTTAATAAATGCTTGCATAAATAAAGGGCAATAGATTATTAGAGAAGAGTCTTTGAACAAATGAGATCACCAAAGGTAGATAACATAGGTAAAAAATGTATTTTGAGATTTCACTGTCTTGTTTACTTTCTGTATTTATCGCTGTATCTATTCCAGGGTAAACAGCTGTGTGAAGAGCAATGAGCATGTCCTGGAAGAGTTGGAAACAGAAGGGGAGAGGCAGCTGAAAAGCCTCCTTCAGCATCAACTTGACACCTCTGTGTCCATTGAGGAGTAAGTATTGATTTTGCAAACAAGTTGAGTATCATAGATTCTCACCTCCAGGTGACATTTCTTAGAGCCTGGATGGAACACTCCTCTCCCATCCCCCTTTCCTTGGTGCACATCTACATATTAGGCAGGATTTTGCTTCTGTGTCTCTTCCTCTACAAATTCCCCCATATTCCACTAAGTACCTTTCCTATGTCTTCCTCTAACACATGTAGCACTTACAACCCAGTATTATCATTGCCTGTTTACTTTTCTCTCCTTACACTGTTCTTCCACAAAAGCAGAAACCATTTTTATCTTTTTTTACTGTTAAATCCTCAGCCCCCAATACAGTGTCTGATGCATGGTAGGTACTCGATAAATAAATATTTGACTCAGTTATATATTAGTTCTGGATGAGGGGACTATTGGTATAGTTGCAGTGGTGCTTCAGCCTAGTAATAGGACATGAAAGACAAATTGCCTGAGTTTCATTGTGCCTCTTTTAATGGTTAGCCCCATTTCTGTGAATTGTGGGTAACCTGAAGATGTTCTTACTCTTTTCCTTCTTGGTTTGCAGATGTGTATCTAAGAAAGAGAGCTTTGCTCCTGGTACTATGTACAAGCCTTTTGGGAAGGAAGCAGCAGGGACTATGACTTTGTCCCAGTTCCAAACACTACATGAGAAGGACCAGGAAACTGCTTCTCTCAGGGAACTAGGGCTCAATGAAACAGAAATCTTGATCTGGAAGAGCCATGTTTCAGGTGAAAAGGTGAGTGGAGCAATTATCTTCCGGACAATGAAGAATAACATCTCTTCACTTGGCACTGAGAACCTTTTTATTTTCAGTTCTCTCAAAACTAAGTTTTGGGTGTAAATCTTCTTTGGTTTGTAGGATAGGGACCTATGGAAAAGAGAAGCTATTTCTTGACTTTTTAGCTACCACATTGATAAATGCTCATTTCTGGGCTCTGATCATCTTCTTCCTTACTTGAGGCATCAGACCATCCCTTTTAGGGTGTGTCCTCTATAATATATATGCCCTCTCATTTCTCTGGTTTCAGAGGACGAGACTGAGGGCAACCCCTGAAGCAATACAGAACTGTCTTCAAGATATTGAAGAAAGGATCTCAGAGCATCAGCGCATCCTTTGCCTGCCACAGAGATTTGCAAAGAGCAAACAGCTGACCCGACGAGAAATGGAAATAGAAAAGTCTTTATTTCAGGGAACTGATCGTCACTCCTTCCTTAAGGCTCTTTATTACCAAGGTGTGTGATTGTCACTGACTTTGATATGTTCTTTCACTGAAAGAGAGATTTACCATCAGGGCATTATATATGAAGAGTTAGTGAAGGGGGTAGGAGAAAGACAAACTATCACTACTCTTGAAGAATGTGCAGCATGTATTTAATTGCTATTGTAGACATGTGAATAAAATGCCGAGGGAGCACAGAATATAGAACATCTAAGCCTAGTTGGGGGAGTCAGGAATTGACATTTGTACTAAGTCTTGGTGGATTAACAGGCATTAGTCAGGTTAACAAGGGGAAGAGGGCATTACAGATAACAGGTGAATAGGAACAGGATTGAAAAAGGAACTAGTGGGTCTTGGGAACAATAAAAAGTTCAGTGTGGCAGGCAATATAAGACTTAGCAGGGAATTACAGATGACACTGGAAAGGTAAGTGAGGCTAGGTTAAAAAAGGTCTTTAGACTAAACTATAAATTCACATTATATATATATATATATATATATATATATATATATATATATATATAGAGAGAGAGAGAGAGAGAGAGAGAGAGAGAGAGAGAGGGTCTTTGTCTTAACCAGAAAGAATGAGTTTAACAGATAAGTTTTGCTAGGCACTGGGGAAGGTACACAGAAGTTTAAGAAATGGTTTCAGACTTTGCGCCAATTACAGTAATTTGAGAGAAACATGACATTTTAGTAACAATGCTAGATACAGTTAAGTGCTGTAGGAGTTCAGAGGAGGGAAAGGCTACTATGCATTGGCATGACTGAAGAAGGCCTCTTGGAAGAGGTAAGAGTTAAATGTTCCTTTAAACTACCTATTATTTAGGAAGCAGAGGAAAAAAGCATTTCAGTTGCTGCAGATGTTGTGAGCACTATGGCATATTCAGGGGTGTTGTGATAGAGAAGGTAGATAAAATTTTTGACCTTTCTTTGGTGGGAAGTATAGACCTATACAGAGTTAGTTATTCAGTTTGTTTGGATATGGTTAAAGGTTTTTGAGTCAGGAGTAACATGAGAGAAGCAGTATTTGAAAATGATTACTCTGGTGACCAAGAAATAAAGGGTGGCACAAAAGTAGGTTTACAGTTGTTTTTATGGAAAATAATATAATAATTAATAATTAATAAAGAATGAATTCCATGTTTCACATACTCACAACTTTAAACCTACTTTGGCCCCATCCTGTATGATGAGAGAAAGGAAGAGATGGAAGCAGGGGAAATGATTTAGGAGGTAATACAGTTACTTAGGCATAAGGATATGGACTAGAATGATGGCAAGGGAAGTAGAAAGAGAGGTAGCTGTGATTGTAAGAGACATTACAGAGGAAGAATTGGTAAAACTTGTTGCATGAGACTCAAGGAGGAATATGTCAAAGGCAATCCAGATGTTTCAAGGCTGTGTGACTTAATAGTTGACAACATTAAGAAAGTTTTATGGGAAAATTTTGAGGAAAAGGATGAGTTTGATTTTGGACATGTTGGATTTGTGAGAATGGCAGGATCATTAAATGCAAATATCTAGGAGGCAGTTGGAAATGCAACAGTTGAAGCTCAGGAGAGAGGTCAGAACTAGATCTACAGAGTTAGGAATCGTCTATGCTTAGATGAGAGGTAAAGCCATGAGAATGAATGAATGATTTGTTAGAAACCATAGATCTGGAAGAGCAGTGGTGAAAGAAAGACAAGAACAAATGAATAGGCTTTTGTAGAGACACATTATAGTATACTGATTAAGAACATGTGTTTTGGAGGTAGACTCCTGGGAAAATTTTGGTTCCCCACTTACTAGCTATAAGATTTTGGGCATGTTACCACTCTGTGCTTCAGTTCTTCATTTGTAAAATGAGAATATATTAATAGTAGCTATATATTAGGATTGTTAGGAGGATTGAGGTAATACGTGTAAATCACTTGGAGCAGTGCCTGTTATTTGGGGGTGGGCGGGTGGTATATGAATCTGTTCTGTTTCCTATCTTTGAAACTCCTTGCTTTAAACCTTCACAGCATACCACAAAAAGACAAGTGCAGACAAGTACATGACCTCAATGAAGAGGAAGATAAAATTAGGCACAAAAGGCAAGTCGAGAGTTTTCTTACAGTGTTAGATTTAGGAATGTAACCTAGGGTCCCAGACCTCGAAGTTGAGTACTTATTTAATTTCATATCCAGTATATGACAATGTCTACTAGGAAATGATCCAGAGGGAGCATATTATCCTGGTATAGAGTATTAATGAAAGGAGCTAGTAGAAGTTGTAAAACTTTTACATTTAGTACTGTTGATATTTTCTTTATACCTTTAAGTTTATTGTACCAGGTATAAAATAACTTTAATGTTTTTGAGATCTATTTCACAACTAATTTTGAATTTTTTATTAATCAGTAAAGCAAAACTATTAATGATGATTATGATGGTGACATAATAGCTAATATTTTATTTTCGAAATGAACTTACAATAAAATTTCCTGATTTTTTTATGGTATACAATTCTGTGAATTTTAACTCATGTAGATTCATGTAATCACTACCACAGTCAGGATAGAGAACAGCTCCCTCACCCTAAAATTTCCTCATACTGTCCATCGATAGTCACCCTAGCTCCACTCATAATCTCTGGCAATCACTGATCTGTTTTCCATCACTGTAGTTTTATCTTTTATAGAATGTCATATAAATGGAATCATATGATATATAATCTTTTGAGAGTGGGTTCTTTCATTCAGCATAATGCCTTTGAGATTCATCCAAGCTGTGTGTATCAAAGAGTTCATTCATTTTGCTAAGTAGTATTCCATTGTATGGATGTTCCAAAGTTTGTTTATCCATTCACCCATTGATGTGTATTTGAGCTGTTTTCAAGTTATAATGATTCTGAATAATACTTATATGTACATCCTTGTACAGGTTTTGTTGTGAACATAGAATTTTTATTTCTTTAAGGTAAATATCTAGGAGTGGGATTACTGGGTCATATAGTAAGTGTTTAACTTTATAAGAAACTGCCAAACCACTTTCCAGAGTGGCTGAATCATTCTACATTTTCACCAGCAATGTATGAGAGTACACTTGCTCTACATCTTTGTCAGCATTTGGTATTGTTGGTATTTTAGTTAGTCAATTAGCTGTGAAGTGGTATTTTATTGTAGTTTTAATTTGCATTTTCTTAGTGGCTAATGATGTTGGACATCTTTTCATATGCTATTTGCCATCCTTATATTCTGTTTGCTAGAGTGTCCAAATCTTTTGCTGTTTTTTAATTGGGTTGCTTATTTTCTTCCTGATGACCTTTGAGAGTTCTTTGTTCTAACTACAATTCTTTGTTGGATATCTGATTTGCAAATATTTATCCCATTGTGTAGCTTGTCTTTTCATTCTTTTAACTGAGTCTTTTGAAAAACATTTTTTTTATTGTGGTAAAATATATCTAACTAAAATTCACTATTTTAACCATTTTGAAGAGTTCAGTTCTATGGCATAAAGCACATGCACAATGTTGTGTGATTGTCACCACCATCCATCTACACAATTTTTTCATCTTCCCAAACTGAAACTCTGCCCATTAAACAGTAATTCCCCATTCCTCCTTCCCCTCCATCCCTGGAAACCACCATTCTACTTTCCATCTCTATGAATTTGACTCTGGTACCTCATATAAGTGGGATCATACACTATTTGTCCTTTTGTGTCTGGCTTATTTCACTTAGCATAATGTCCTCAACATTATTCATGTTGTAGCGTGTGTCAGAATTTCCTTCCTTTTATAAAAAATATATTTATTTATTTTTAGAGAGGGGTAAGGGAGGAAGAAGGAAAGAGGGAGAAAAACATCGATGTGAGAGAGAAACATCAATTGGTTGCTTCTCATACACATTACTAGGCATGTGCCCTGACTGGAAATCAAAGTGGGAACTTTTTGGTTTGCAGAACAACACCCAACCAACTGAGCCACACTGATCAGGGTGAACCCTTTTTAAGGTTGAATAATATTCCATTGTATAGATACATCACATTTTAAAGATCCATTCATATGTCTAAATAGACACTTGGTTGCTTTTACCGTTTAGCTATTGTGAATAATGCTGTTATGAACCTGGATGTACAAATATCTGTTTGAGTCCCTGCTTTCAGTTCTTTTGGGTATATATTCAGAAGTAGAATTGATCAATCATATGGTAATTCTATGTTTAATCTTTTGAGTAAACACTGTACTGGTTTCCATAGAGCTATACCATTTTACATATCCACCAGTGATGAACAAGGTTTCTAATTTCTCCATACCTTTGCCAACACTTGTTTTCTATTATTTTTTATAAAGCTATCCCAATGGGGTGAAGTGGTATTTCCTTGTAGTTCTGATTTGCATTTCCCTAATGACTAGTGATATTGAGCATCTTTTCATGTGCTTTTTGGCCATTTCTGTATCTTTGGAGAAATGTCTAATTAAGTCCTTTGCTGTTTTTTTAATGTTTTTTTTGTTTGTTTATTTGCTGTTGGGTTGTAGGAATTCTTTATATATTCTGGATACTCATCCCTTATCAGATATATGATTTGCCAGTATTTTCTCACATTCTATGGGTTGCCTTCTCACTCTGGTGATAGTGTCCTTTGATGCACAGAAGTTTTTATTTTTGATGAAGTCCACTTTCTCAATCTTTTATTTTGTTACTGGTGTTTTTGCTGTCATGTCCAATAAATTACTACCATATCTAATGTCGTAAAGCTTTTCTCCTATATTATCTTCTGAGAGTTTTACAGTTTTAGGTCTTACATTGAAGTCTTTAGTCCATTTTGAGTTACTTTTTTGTGTAGAGTATAATGTTCCAACTTCATTTTTTAAATGTTGGTGTTTAGTTTTTCCAGTACTACTTTTGAAAAGACTGTCCTTCTCTGCTGAATGGACTTAGCATCTTCTCTGAGAATCATATGACCATTAATACAAGAGGTTCTCCATTCTATTCCATTGGTGTTGTCATATATGTATGTGTTTATGCAAGTGCCACACTGTTTTAATTACTGCAGATTTGTGGTAAGTTTTGAAATCAGTAAATGTAACAACTTTTGATGCAGACTCTGGCCAGCGGGGTCTTTGTGTTGTGGATGTGATGAACAAACTCACAGACTACAAAGTCCTGTGGAGAAAAAGGGACGGTACAGGTACTTTCTTAAGATGAGAGTCCTATGGTTGCTTCTCTCAAGGGGAGAGCACCCCAACCCTTGCCTGCACAGGCTTTTATTGTTTCTCTCCAGTCTTATTATCTATTACATAGAATGTTGTTCTCTACATTTTAGGTACAATCAAGGAAACAAAAATAACAAATGCAGGAGGGAAAGGTGGTGAGCTTATTACAGTCTCTCCTTGGGAAAGTTTATACAGGCTTTGGAAATTACCTTAAAGATAGGCAATAAACATCTGTTTCAGACCAGGGCGAGGGAGTTTTAGCAAGAGCAAGCCAAAACGGTCTGGATGCATTTTCTGGGCCTGGTTCCCACAGGAAAACCAGTCTGAGGGTCTGGCTCCTGCCCACCAGTTTGCTCCTGTCGGCTTTCCAATGCAGGACTGAGTCACATTCACCATTTTCAAACAAACCGGTTCCATACAATTCCCCACCTTTTTTTTTTTTTAAGTTAGAACTGTGTGGTGGGTCCCACAAAACTTGATACTTGCTGGTCTCTTATATGACCCTGGGCAAATAATTTGCAAATGCACCAAAATACACAAAGAATTAGTAGAAGCAGTAAACAACCAGCAGCTCCAAGGACCCACAGTATCAGGTTGAGTCTATCAAACCAATTTTTCTGGATTTAGGCAATGAGATTATCATAGAGTGTTTGAAAAATCTGCTTAGTCAAGCATTGAATGTACTGCAACTACTGGTGCAATTCCATTTGCAATTTATTAATCTGTCCCTTTAAATTGGTAGAAAAAAAGCTCCTCTTAGGCAATGTTGAATATCACTCCAGGAGTATTGGCTGGAGTTCCACTGGAGTGGGGTGACACACAGTTTGGAGAAACCAGGATCACAGGTCAGCTGTTGACGGGTCACTAGCGTATCCGGGCACTTGCTGATCCAGTTGAGGGCTGATTCAACTACAGAAAAGCAGTCAGGATCTCTTGATCAATCTGGGCCTGTTGAAGCATTTCTAAGGTGGAACTGGTTAAGAGAATATCAATAGCATGAGCAGTTTGAAGTGAATCAATGAGGGCAGTGGTTGCCACTGCAGCAGTAGCTGTAACAACGATAGCAGAGACAATGAATACAATTAGGGTGCCAACAAACCATCAAGTACTTCTATGCTATTGGGATCTTCCCATTCTCTGGTTACATTAACTGGCACCCATATTTGAGTCTGTCTTCTAACTATATAGACCATAGTGAGACTTAATTGAGTAATACTGATATTACTCAATTAATACCCAATTGAGTAATTGAGTAATACTGATATTACTCAATTATTACCCAATTGAGTAATAATTGAGTAAGGCAGGTGGCATATATGGAACCAGCAGGAACATGCAAAGAATAAATTTTCATTGATTCATTATAAAAAACCTGGGCTGTCCCTGGAGTTGCTAAAAATAGATAGGGTTGAGAAGTACAAACCGTGACCCAATTCTGTTTTGGAGGGCTAACCTGGTAGAAACATCCTAAAACATTTTCAGGGTCACAGTTAAATTTTATATACAGGTGTTTTCTAGCAATAAAAGGCAAGCCCATTTTCCAAGAGTTACAATGCCAAGGGCTAGTGTGGTTGGGAGAAACAATTCTGATAGTAGGTGCCCTGGTACCTGCCCTTCCTACCACATATTGGCATATAGATATCGAGGTTGAGCCAGAACTATTGTTGTGCCATGCTCAGCCAGTACCTTCCAATTAGCTCCCCAGTTCTCTACTACAAAAGGAGTTTTTGGGAGGAGCACAATGGTGGCATTTGGTCCTCTGTACAAAATCAAGAAACTGAGTCTTTATGGCTAGTGTCTAAAGTACAAGGAGGGACTGGAGGGGGATTGAGAGTATGATAAATTCCCTCATTGGGTACACAGGCCTACAGTAGTTACCATGGAAAGCTGATAGTAATTACTGTGCTGCTCTTTGCAGCGTAAAGTTGCTCCTTTAAAGGAAAGCATAAAGTGTCAGTAATAACAGAAAAACAAACTGATAAAAATACTCAGCAACATAAACTGTATTTTTTGGCACTGGTATCCACTGCTTGTTTTCTTCCAGTAGGCCATCAAGGGGCATCCATACTCCTCCAGTCCACTGAGTGTCATTAGTGGAAAAGGGAGGTTCAACATTCCACCAGGTATGCAACTTAAATACTAGTGGATCAGTAATGTGGGCCTAATAGATATGAGGAATTAACCTCAGTAGCTAGGCCCTGCTCCCCAGGGCAAAGTATACTGGCAATTAAAATCAAAGTTTTAGCTGAATTGGCTGACAGCACTGCTAAGTAAGCAATAAACCTATTTTGTGGGGTGTCCTCCACTTTAGTTTCAGCAAGAATTTCCTCGGCTCGAGCATTAAGAGCCTTAATATCCCCCCATGTGGTGGGGACACATCTGAAGGGAGCATTATGGGGCATTGAAAGGTTGTTACTCTCCACAGGAGGTATCTGGGCCTCAGCCCCCATCATTGGGTCGGCTCCTATCCTCCCTCGTCAGTGGGTCCAGACTCGTGTATGACAGTGGGGGTGACCATTCTCCTTGTTTGTTCAGTATCAGCTGGGCCATCTGGTCTGTTAGCTGATTGGTTTTTATCTCCAGGTAGCAGAGCTTGATGTTTGTTTTGCTTATGATAAGGCTTCACCCATTTAGCTGGGAGCCAGACAGGACCTGTGGGAATGGAAACACATGCATACCCTCTTCCCCATGTTAAGAGGTCTACAGGGCCTCGCCAGGAACCATCTCCCAGCAAATCTCTATATAAAACCTGAGGGTAAGATGACTTTGGCTTTTTCTTCTAAATATGTTCTCAATTGAAGTACAGAGCAATTCAGCATAATTTAGAAAATTATAGTTAAACATAGCTAACATAATCAAATTTTGGGGGGTGTACTCATGATTCCCCCTTTCTTGTTTTTCAAAAAGATTTTTAAAGGTATGATGTGCCCATTCAACAATTGCCTGACCGGTTGAAGTATAGGGTATTCCTGTTTTATGTTGGATATTCCAATGCTAAAGAAAAACTTGAGTAGAATGGACAAGGTATCCGGGGCCATTATCAGTTTTGATTTGCTGAAGCCGTCCTGAATGACTAAAGGCCTCAAGCCAATGGGCTTGTATAGTTTTAGCAGATTCCCCTGTTAAAGCAGATGCATGTAGGGCACCAGAGTAAGTATCAATAAAAATATGCATGTATTTGAATTTTCCAAAGGGAGTGTAATGAGTGACATCCATTTGTCAAATCATTTGAGAACTTAGTCCTTGAGGATTAACTCCCGTAGATGGAGATTCCTTGGTAAGGGCTTGACAGTCAGGGCATTCTTTAATAAACTGCTTGGCTTGGGAACGGGTAATATGGAATTGTCTTCAAAGTGCCTGGCTGTTTTGATGAAAAAACTGATATGAAGCTGCTGCCTGCTGGAAGGTAATAAGGACACTAACTAAGGCATCTGCCTTGTTTTTACCATCCACCAGGGGGCCAGGCAAGCCTGAGTAGGATCAAATATGAGTAATGAAGAGGGGGTGTTCTCACTTGTCAAGGAGAGACTGTAAAGTCAGAAATAAGTTAAGCAGATTTGAATCAATTGAAGTCTTAATTAATGCCTGATCTAAATGCTGAATAGTATAAACAGTATATCCAGAGTCACAAACTATATTTAAAGCTCCTTAGGCCATTGTCACAGGGCCATAATTGCAGTGAAAAGTTCGGCCCTCTGAGTAGAGGAATGTCTAGAGGATACAGTTTTTCTAGCTATTGCCTTCTTTCCAGGCAACAGCAGCGTGTCCCTTTTTTCTGGACCCATCAAGAAATATAGTTCTTGCTTGTGTTATTAGTATTGGGCTGATTTTTTCCTGCTAGTCTTATCTGAAGGAATGGAATGTTTTGAAGCAGTCTGTCTGAGGATAGATTAATTTCTAGTCCTCTCACAAAGTCAGCTATGGCACACTGAAATTCTAAAGACTGAGCTGTTAATTGTTGTAAATAGACCTGAGTTAAGGGAATGTGAATAAAGTCAGGGTCATATCCAAATAACTGCTGTGTTCACTCACGTCTTTTTATAATGAGATGGCACAACATAGTTACATAGGTGGTAATGGTGCATTGTGACTGATGAGATAGAAAAAGCCACTCTATCATAGTTAAATGAGGTGAGAATTGTCTTGTAAAACCAGTCAGGGTGCCTAAGGTTAGGAAGTAGAAAAGCTGGACAGGAAACTGCAGATTAACTCTGATTAATCGCCTTTGCTGAATATGCTGATTTACTATAGTTAATTCTTACAAGGCCTTGGAGGACAATTCTCTAGGGGAATTGAGATCTGGGTCCCCTTTAAGGCATTAAATAAATGAATTAATTGTTGAGTAGTTATTCCAAGGCTGGGTCACACCCAGTTGATTGCTCCTAGGAATTGTTGGAGGAGATTAAGAGTTAAATTTTTTGGTGGATTAATTTGAAGTACTTGAGGCCGGATTGCCCTATTAAAAAGGACATAGCCTAAATATTTCTAAGGCTTTGAATGCTGGATTTTTCTAGCATTTTTGACCCTTGACTATAATGGGGAAAGCTGAAAGGGCATCCAAATCCCCAGCCTCTGCTACCTGCGAAAGGCATTGTCTCAGAGCCCTGACAGGGTATCTATCTGAATTTCCTGGTTTTTCCCCCTCACATCCTGTGAGGAGGAGTGCTCCCAGAATTGAAATAAGGAGTGATGGCTATGAGGCAGGTTCTCTGGTGGGGCTGTAGGCAGAATTCTCATGGCTAGTTCTTCTGCTACATCCTGTATGACTTCCTCCTCTGAGCTAGACTCCACATCCTCCTCTGTAGCTAGCTCTATTTTCTTAGCCCATATGGGCATGAGAGCAGTCCTGACTAGTCCCCAAGTTAGTAAGTTGTGAATTCCAATAGGAAACCCACTATCGTGCAAAGATTTTAATTTGTCACCTGCCTTTTCCCAAACCTCAATATCTAAGGTTCCCTTGTCAGTAAAAGCAGGGTAATATTCCTTTATAGTTCCTAAAAGCTGAGATGCTGTTCTTTTACCTCACATCCTGCTTCTGAGAGGAGGTGCTGTAACACACGCAGGTAAACTTCCTGCTCTTTAGACAAATTAGAGCCAATTCTTGTTGTTAAAAGGCTTCTTTTTTACTTTTGATTTCTGTCCTTTTAGACTCCGCTGCCTGTACTGAACTCTAGCTAATTAGCTATTGGGGAATATAGTGTGGCGGGTCAAAATGTGCTGTTGGTGGAAGACAGTCAAGGAGGGCCGCCTGGCATCCAGAGTACCCTAACCTTGCTTATGGGTTCAAGTTTTTTCCTCACGCATTTAAAACTGCGAGAGGGGCTCGAACTGCTAGGTGACCAACCTTTATATTGCATTCCCTGACCAAGCTGAGAGTCAAATTACCGTGATTGGAATTCCCTGTGAGGCCCCTGTACATCTTGGGTATTGACCCCAGATACCTCCACAAGGCCCCAATTCACATAGGGAGGCCTGAAATCTCAAGCCAGAAAGAGGAATGCCTCCTATCTTTGGTGCTCAGCAAGAAGCTGAGACACTAATAAATAACCCTGTAACTAACACTGAATCCTAAAAAGCAATCTTCAGAGTCCAGTTGAAACCAAAACATGCATTTTAGTATGTGCTTTTCTGTTTACAGGTGGACAGAGGGAAAAGGCAAAATCAAAAGGGCCACAAGAGGCAGCTTTTAAAGAAAGAATGCACTGAGGTGCTTGTAAATAGTTCTGTCATTACCCGTTATTATTAAAGCTAATTGAAAGGAAAATTCATTGCTCTCTCTCCCAAGCCTAAAACCTGATTGGGAATTGTGCCCCAGGGATGGACTTATGAGTGCTTTTAAGTGTGCCTTTCAGTGCGTGGACTTTTGTTTGCACTTGGAAGGAAACCTAGTGTTCTCTCCTAGTCCACATCCTAGTTTATCCTCTCATGGGTGTCTTTCAGCAGAGGGTGTCCATGTGGCTCTTAACTACCTGACCCATGCCTGTGAAGAGCAGCGATTTCCAGAAAAAGAGAGAGCAAGGCTTCTGCTTACTAAAGAAAGTGTGGTCGTAAGAGAGAGTGCCCTTGGAAAAAAAAAATTCCCCCTTTTCTCTGAAATCCAACACACTCTACTGCTTTTCCGATAAAGAGTTTGGTGTTGTCTACCCTTACCTGGGCCGATGTGTGCACTCCAAGCAAGTTGGTGTGTGGTTCACAATTTCGGATCATAGACCTGGGTCCCTGTTTCTGGCAGAAGGTGTTACATGCTCAAGCCAGCATAGTCTGTGTGTTGTGAATGCGACAAATAAATTTACACAGACTACAGAAGTCCTGTGAAGAAAAAGGGACAGTACAGGTACTCTCTTAAGATGAGAGTCCTATGGTTGCTTCTCTCAAAGGGAGAGCACCCCAACCCTTGCCTGCACAGGCTTTTATTGTTTCTCTCCAGTCTTATTATCTATTACATAGAATGTTGTTGTCCACATTTAAGGTACAATCAAGGAAACAAAAATAACAAATGCAGAAGGGAAAGGTGGCGGGCTGATTACAGTTTCTCCTTGGGAAAGTTTGTACAGGCTTTGGAAAGTACCTTAAAGATAGGCAATAAACATCTACTGTTTCAGACCAAGGTGAGGGAGTTTTAGCAAGAGCAAACCATAACACTCTGTATGCATTTTTTTGGCCTGGTTCCCACAGGAGAACTAGTCTGAGGGTTCCTGCCCACCAGTTTGCTCCTGTCGGCTTTCCAATGCAGGGCTGAGCCATGCTCATCATTTTCACACAAATTGTTGCCTACAAACTTCAACTTTGTTCTTCTTTTTCAAGAGTCTTTTCTTTATTTGTGGTACCTTGAAATAACATATTAATTTTTGGATAGCTTTTTCTATGTCTTTAAAAAGTGTCGTTGGGATTTCTTTCCCCAGCAGTTTTCATTAAATTTTAATTGTTGTTCAAGTACAGTTTTCTGTCTTTTGCTCCCAACCCACCCACTAAACCCTCCCCTCACCCTTCCATTCCCACCCCCCCAAGTTTTTGACCATGCGTCTTTTATACTTGTTCCTGTAAACCCTTCCCCTTTTCCCCTGAAATTTCCTTTCCTCTCCCCTCATCACACTGTCAGACTGTTCTCTATTTCAGTGTCTTTGGTTATATTTTGCTTGCTCGTTTGTTTTGTTGTTTAGGTTTCTGTTAAAGGTGAGATCATATGGTATTTGTTCTTCAATGCCTGGCCTATTTCACTCAGCATAATGCTTTCCAGTTCCATCCATGTTGTTGCAAAGGGTAGTAGCTCCTTCTTTCTTTCTGCTGCAGAGAATTCCATTGTGTATATGTACTACAATTTTTTGATCCATTCATTTACTGATGGGCACCTAGGTTGCTTCCAACTCTCGGCTATTGTAAATTGTGCTGCTATGAACATTGGCGTGCATAGCTTCTTTTGGATTGGTGTTTCAGGGTTCTTGGGATACAATCCTAGCAGTGGAATTGCTGGGTCAAAAGACAGACCATTTTTAGTTTTGTGAGAAAATCCCCAACTGTTTTTCATAGTGGTTTTACCAGTCTGCAATCCCACCAACGGTACACTAGGGACCCCTTTTCCCCACAACCTCTCCAACACTTCTTGTTTGTTGCTCTGTTTATGATGGCCATTCTGACCAGTGTGAAGTGGTATCTCATTGTGGTTTAATTTGCATCTCTCTGATACCTAGCGATTTTGAGCATCTTTTCATGCGTCTCTGGATCCTGTGTATGTCCTTTTTAGAGAAGTGTCTGTTCAAGTCCTTTACCCATTTTTAATTGGGTTGCTTGTTTTCTTAAAGTGTAGTCTTGTAAGTTCTTTATATATTATCGAGATTAAACCCTTGTCTGAGGTATCTATCATTGGAAAATATGTTTTCCCATACATTTGGTTCTCTTTTTATTTTAATAGTTTTCTTTAGCCATGCAGAATCTTTTAATTTTGATGAGATCCCATTTGTTTATTCTTTCCTTTATGTCCCTTGCTCTAGGAGACATATCAGTAAAAATGTTGCTGTGCAAAATAATTGAGATTTTCCTGCCTATGTTTTCCTCTAAGACTTTAATGGTGTTACGGCTTATATTTAAGTCTTTTATCCACCTTGAATTTATTTTGGTGTATGGTGTAATTTGGTGCTCAAGTTTCATCTTTTTTTAAAAATTTTTTTGTAAGATTTTATTTATCTTTAAAGGGGAAGGGAAGGAGAGAGGGAGAGAAACATCAATGTATGGTTGCCTTTCGTGCATCCCCTGCTGGGAACTGGCCTGCAGGGAACCAGCCTGCAACCCAGACATGTGCCCTGACTGGGAATCGAACTGTGATTGTCTGGTTCGCAGGTCCGCGCTCAATCCACTGACCTACACCAGCCAGGGCTTCAAGTTTCATCTTTTTGAACATAGCTGTCCAGTTCTCCCAACACCATTTGTTGAAGATGCTATCTTCACTCCATTTTATGTTGCTGACACCTTTCTCGAATATTAATTGCCCATAGAAACTTGGGTTTATTCCTGGGCGTTCTGTTCTGTTCCACTGGTCCATGTCTATTTTTATGCCAGCGCCAAGCTATTTTGATTACAGTGGCCTTGTAATACAGTTTGGTATCAGGTGTTGTGATCCCTCCTACTTTGCTCTTCTTTCTCAGAATTGCAGCTGCTATTCAGGGTAATTTAGGGTTTCATATAAATTTTTGAAGAGTTTGTTCTATGTCTGTGAAATATGCCATTGGTACTTTAATAGGTATTGCATTGAATCTGTATATTGCTTTGTGTAGTATGGACATTTTGATGATGTTAAGTCTTCCAATCCATGAACACAGTACACGGTTCCATTTGTTTGTGTCTTTCTTGACTTCTTTCTTCAGTGTTGTGTATTTTTCTGCATACAGGACTTTTACTTCTTTTACTTCTTTGGTTAGGTTTACCCTAGGTATCTTAATTTTCTTTTTGCTGTATCAAATGGGATTTTTTAAAATTAATTTTATTTAATTATTTTTCAAGTACAGTTTTTTTTTTCTATTTCTCCCATCCCAGCCTCCCCCACCCCTTGCTCCCCACCTCCCTCCTATTTCCACCCCCCTTAGTTCTCGTCCCTGTGTCCTTCCTATTTGTTCCTCCAAATCCCTCCCCCTTTAACCCCTTAACTTCCCTTCCCTCTCCCCTCTGGTCACTGTCCCCTTGTTCTCTATTTCAGTGTCTTTGTTTTTATTCTGCTTCCTTGTTTGTTTTGTTGTTTAGCTGCCTGTTAAAGGTAAGATCATACAGTATTTGTCTTTCAACACCTGGCCTATTTCACTCAGCATAATGCTTTTCAGTTCCATCCATGCTGTTGCAAAAGGTAGTAGCTCCTTCTTTCTCTCTACTGCATAGAATTCCATTGTGTATATGTACCACAATTTTTTGATCCATTCATTTACTGATGGGCACCTAGGTGGCTTCCAACTCTTGGCTGTTGTAAATTGTGCTGCTTTGAACATTGTGGTGCATAGGTTCTGTGATATTGATGTTTTAGGATTCTTAGGATATAATCCCAGCAGTGGAATTGCTGGGTCAAAAGGCAGGTCGATATTTATTTTTCTGAGAAAATTCCATACTGTTTTCCATAATGGTTGTACCAGTGTGCACTCCCACCAACAGTGAACTAAGTATCCCTTTTCCCCACACCCTCTCCAACATTCGTTGTTTGTTGCTTTGTTTATGATAGTCATCCTGACCGGTGTAAAGTGATATCTCATTGTGGTTTTAATTTGCATCTCTCTGATAGCTAATGATATTGAGCATCTCTTCATGTGACTCTGGATGTTCTGTATGTCCTCCTTGGAGAAGTGTCTGTTCAAGTCCTTTTCCCATTTTTTAATTGGGTTGGGTGTCTTCTTAGAGTGGAATCGTGTAAGTTCTTTGTATATTTTGGAGATTAAACCTTTGTCTGAGGTATCATTGGCAAGTATGTTTTCCCATACAGTTGGTTGTCTTGCTAATTTAATACTGTTTTCTTTAGCCACGCAGAAGCTTTTTATTTTGATGAGATCCCATTTGTTTATTCTTTCCTTTACATTCCTTGCTCTAGGGGACATATCAGTAAAAAAAGTTGCTGCGTGAAATATCTGAGATTTTCTTAGTGATGTTCTCCTCTAGGACTTTAATGGTGTCACGACTTACATTTAAGTCTTTTATCCACCTTGAATTTATTTTGGTGTATGGTGTAAGTCTGTGCTCAAGTTTCATTTTTTTGCACGTAGCTGTCCAGTTCTCCCAACACCATTTGTTGAAGAGGCTACCTTTACTCCATTTTATGTTACTGCCCCCTTTGTCGAATATTAATTGACTGTAGAGAGTTGGGTTGATTTCTGGGCTCTCCGTTCTGTTCCATTGGTCTATGTGCCTGTTTTGATGCCAGTACCAGGCTGTTTTGATTACAGTGGCCTTATAATACAGTTTGATATCAGGTATTGTGATCCCTCCTACTTTCTTCTTCTTTCCAAAAGTGCAGCTGCTATTTGGGGTCGTTTATGGTTCCATTTAAATTTTTGAAGTGTTTGTTCTATGTCTGAGAAATATGCCATTGGTACTTTAATAGGTATTGCATTGAATCTATATATTTGTTTGGGTAGTGTGGACATTTTGATGATGTTAATTCTTCCAATCCATGAACAGGGTACATGTTTCCATTTGTTTGTGTCTTCCTTGATTTCTTTCTTCAGGGCTGTGTAGTTTTCTGCATACAGGTTTTTTACCTCCTTAGTTAGGTTTATTCCCAGATATTTTATTTTTCTTTTTGCTATATCAAATGGGATTTTTTCCTTGATTTCTGCTTCTGCTAATTCATTGTTGGTATGCAAAAATGCCTTTGATTTCTGGATATTGACTTTGTAACTGGCTGTTTTGCCAAATTCATTAATTAGTTCGAGCAGTTTTTTGGTAGAGTCTATAGGATTTTCCATGTACACAATCCTGTTATCTGCAAACAGTGACAATTTTGCTTCCTCCTTTCCTATTTGGATGCCTTTTATTTCCTTTTCTTCCCTGATCGCTGCGGCTAAAATTTCCAATACTATATTGAATAGAAGTGGTGAAAGTGGACATCCTTGTCTGGTTCCTGATCTTAGTGGAAAAGCTTTTAGTTTTTTCCCATTGAGTATGATATTGGCTGTAGGTCTCTTATATATGGCCTTTATTATTTTGAGAAATGCTCCCTGTAGTCCCACTTTGCTGAGTGTTTTTATCATAAATGGGTGTTGTACCTTATCGAAAGCTTTTTCCACATCTATTGATGTGATCATGAGATTTTTGTCTTTGCTTTTGTTTATGTGATGTATTACATTTACTGATTTGCGAATATTGAACCATCCTTGCATCCCTGGGATGAATCCCACTTGGTCATGGTGTATGATCTTTTTGATATATTGGATGTGATTTGCCAATATTTTGTTGAGGATTTTAGCGTCTATGTTCATCAGGGATATTGGCCTGAAGTTTTCTTTCTTTGTTGTGTCTCTATCTGGTTTTGGAATTAACATGATGCTGGCTTCATAAAAAGAATTTGGGAGTTTTCCATCCTTCTGGAGTTTTTGGAATAGTCTGTGGAGAATAGGGGTTAGCTCTTCCTTAAATGCTTTGTAGAATTCTCCTGTGAAACCATCTGGTTCAGGGCTTTTATGTGATGGGAGTTTTTTGATTACTGCTTCAAATTCTTTTGCTGTTATTGGTGTATTTAGATTTTTTGCTTCTTTTTCACTGAGTTTTGGAAGATTGTAGTTTTCTAGAAATGTGTCCATTTCCCCTAGGTTTTCAAATTTCTTGGCATACAGTTCTTCATAGTAATTTCTTACAATCCCTTCTATTTTTGTGGTATCAGTTGTAATCTCTCCTCTTTCATTTCTGATTGTGTTTATTTGAGTGCTCTCTCTTCTTTTATTGATCAGCCTATTAAAGGCTTGTCTATTTTGTTTATCTTCTTAAAGAACCAACTCCTGGATTCATTGATCCTTAGAATTGTGCTTTTAGTTTCTATGTCATTTAATTCTGCTCTAATCTTGGTTATTTCCTTCCTTCTGCTTGATTTGAGATGTCTTTGTTTTTGTTCCTCGAGTTCTTGCAGGCGTAGGGTTAGGTTGTTTGTTTGAAATGTTTCTATCTTCTTTAGGTAGGCCTGTATTGCTATAAACTTCCCTCTCAGGACTGCCTTCGCTGTGTCGCATAAGTTTTGGGTTGTTGTGAGTTCATTTTTATTTGTTTCCAGAAACGTTTTGATTTCTTCCCTAATTTCATTCTTGACCCATTCGTTGTTTAATAGCATACTATTCATTCTCCATGATTTTGGGTGCTTTGGGTTTTTCCCTTTGGGGTTGGTTTCCAATTTCAGTCCCTTGTGGTCAGAGAAGATGCTTGTTATTATTTCAATTTTCTTGAAATTTTTGAGGCTCGTTTTGTGTCCTACCATGTGGTCTATCTTTGAAAATGTTCCATGTGCATTTGAAAAGAATGTGTGCTTAGCTTCTTTGGGATGAAGGGCTCTATATATATCAGTTAAGTCCATTTCATCTAGGGTGTTGTTTAATGCCACAATATCTTTGTTGATAATTTGTTTGGAAGATCTGTCCATTTTTTATAGTGGGGTGTTCAAATCCCCTACTATAATTGTGTTGCTCTCAATATCTTTCTTGAAGTCCTCTATGATTTTCTTGATATATTTGGGTGCCCCTATGTTGGTGTATATATGTTTACAATGTTAATGTCTAATTGGTGGATTCTTCCCTTGAGTATTATGAAGTGACCTTCTGGGTCTCTCTTTATGGCCCTTTTTTTGAAGTCTATTTTGTGCGATATGAGAATTGCTACCCCAGCTTTTTTTTTCTTGTCTGTTTGCTTGGAAAACTTGTTTCCAGCCTTTCACTTTTAGTCTGTGATGGTCTTTTGTCCTAAGGTGGGTCTCTTGTAGGCAGCACATGTGTGGGTCATGCTTTCTTATCCATTGAGCTATTCTGTGTCTTTTGATTGGAGCATTTAATCCATTTACGTTTAAGGTTATTATTGATAGGTACTTATTCATTTCCATTTTTGTCCCTGTGTTCCTCTCTGTCTCCCTCTTATCCTTCCTTCCCTTAAAGCAGTCCTTTTAGTATTTCTTGTAGAGCTGGTTTGGTGGAGGCATATTCTTTTAGGCTTCTTTTGTCGTGGAAGCTCTTTATTTGGTCATCTATCTTGATTGAGAGCCTTGCTGGGTAAAGTAGCCTTGGTTGTAGGCCTCTGGGTCTCATTACTTGGAATATTTCTTGCCATTCTCTTCTTGCTTGGAGTGTTTCCATTGAGAAGTCAGTGGCTAACCTTATTAGTGCTCCCTTGTATGGTATTTCTTTTTTCTCCCTTTCTGCCTTTAAGATTCTTTCTTTGTCTTTGAATTTTGCCATTTTGATGATGATGTGTCTTGAAGTGGGCCTCCTTGGGTTTCTCTTGATTGGGACTCTCTGCATATCCTGGATTTGTGTGACTTTCTCTTACCAAATTAGGGAAATTTTCTCTCATTACTCGTTCAAATACGTTTTCTATCCCTTGTTCTTCTTTTCCTTCTGGTATTCCTATTATTCGGATATTATTATGTTTCATATTGTCTTGCATTTCTCTTAATCCCTCTCCATTCTTTCTGACCCTCTTTTCATTTTCTTGCTCTTTCTGTGAGATGCTTTCTACCTTGTCCTCCAGCTCACTAATCCTATCCTCCGCTTCATCTATCCTACTTTTGAAACTTTCTACTGTGTTCTTCAATTCAGAAATTGTATTCTTCATTTCCTCTTGTTCTATGCTCATAGTTTCCTTTTCCTTTTTCATGTTGATGTAGTTTGCAGAGAGATCATTGTAGTTCCCCTGTAGTTTCTGAGAGTTCACTGTGAGCTCTTTGAACTTCATAATAACCAGTGCTTTGAATTCACTATCTGATAGTTGATTAGCCTCTATTTTGTGTAACATTCTTTCTGAAGTTTCTGCTTTTTCTTTCATTTGGGGAGTGTTTCTTTGTCTTTTCATTGTTTGAGACTCTTCTTGTTAGTCTCAGCTTCTAAAATTGATCTGTTCTGAAACCCTGGTTTTATGGTGTGAACTTCTGTGGTATGATTCTTGTGAAGTTCAGTGGTGCAGACTCCTTGAAGTTTCTTGATGTTCTCTGTCTCTACCTACTCTCATGCTGGTCCTCGCGCTGGTCCCTGCATTAGTTGCCTACCACTGCTGAATGTCCCGGCTCTAGTAGCCGCCTCCTCAAGCGCCCAGGCCCGTTACTATGGCAGCAACACAGGGGCTGAGTATGTCCCAGCTCCTGTAGCTGGCTCCCCAGTGCCCAGGCCCATCTCTATGGCGGCATCAAAGGGGCCTCCGGTGTCCCTGCTCTTGCAACTGACTCTTCTGTTGCCCAGGCCGGTAGTTATGGCACCGGCCCAGGGGCCAAGAATGTCCCAGCTCTGGTTCCTGACTCCTCTGTTGCCCAGAACCTTCATAGGGGCTTGGAGTGTCCGGCTCCCTTACCTGACTCCCTGGCTCCTAGGCCTGTTGCTATGGCAGCGGCACAGGGGCCAGGTGTTTCCCAGCTTCAGTAGCTGACTCTGCTGCTGTCTGGTGTTTCAGCGTCGGTCACAATCTCTGGTCTTTTAATTTCATAAATACTGGGTAACCGATGGTTTATTGTGGTGTTTCTCTATAGATCTGCCAGGATTTTCACCCATGAGTACAGGAGCTAGCGTCAGTTCCGTCCTTCTCCAATGCCATCTTCCCAGCATCAAAAATGGGATTTTTAAAAAAATTTCTGCTTCTGTTATTTCATTGTTGATATACAAAAATGCCTTTGATTTCTGCATATTGACTTTCTATCCCGCTGTTTTGCTAAATTCATTTATTAGGTCGAGCAGTGTTTGGGTGGAGTCTATAGGATTTTCTATGTACGCTATCATATCATCTGCAAACTATGACAGTTTTCTTTCCTTCTTTCTGATTTGGATACCTTTTATTTCATTTTCTTCTCTGATTGCTGTAACTAGGACTTCCAATACTATATTGAACAGAAGTGGTGAAAGTCAACAACCTTGTCTTGTTACTGATCTTAGTGGAAAAGATTTTAATTTTTCTCATTGAATATTATGTTGGCTGTAGGTATCTCATATATGGCCTTTATTATATTGAGGAATGCTCCCTGTATTCCCACTTTGCTGAGTGTTTTTATCATAAATGGGTGTTGTATCTTATCAAATGCTTTCTCCACATCTATTGATATGATCATAGGTTTTTTGCCTTTGCTTTTATTTTTGTGATGTATTACATTTATTGACTTGCAAATTGAACCATCCTTGCATCCCTGGGATGAATCTCACTTAGTTATGCTGTATGATCTTTTTGATGTATTGTTGGATACAGTTTGCCGATATTTTGTTGAAGATTTTAGCATCTGTGTTCATCAGCAACATTGGCCTGAAGTTTTCTTTCCTTGTTGTGTCTTTTTCTGGTTTGGGGATTAGGATGATGTTGGCTTCGGAAAAAGATTTTGGGTATCTTCCAGCGTTTTGAATTTTTTGGAATAGTCTGTGAAGTATAGGTGTTAGCTCATTCTTAAATGTTTTGTAGAATTCCCTCAGGAAACCAAGTGGTCCAGGGCATTTGTGTGTCAGGAGTTTTTTGATTACTGCTTCAATTTCTTCTGCTGTTATTGGCCTGTTCAGGATTTCTGCTTCTTCTTCATTGAGTTTTGGAACATTATATTTTTCTAGAAATTTGTCCATCTAGGTTTTTAAATTTCTTGGCATACAGTACTTTATAGTAATTTCTTACAGTCTTTAGTATTTTGGTGGTGTCAGTTGTAATCTCTCCTCTTTCATTTCTGATTGTGTTTATTGGGGTCCTCTCTCTTCTTTTCTTGATGAGCATGGTTAATGGCTTGTTGATTTTGTTTATCTTTTGAAAGAAGCAGCTCCTCTATTCATTGATCTTTAGAATTGCTTTTAGTCTCTATGTCATTTAATTCTGCACTGATCTTGGTTATTTCCTTCTTTCTACTTGGTCTGGGCTGTCTTTGTTTTTGTTCCTATAGTTCTTGTAGGCGTTGGGTTAGGTTGTTTGTATGAAATGTTTCTATCTTTTTTAAGTAGGCCTATCTTGCTATGAACTTCCCTCTCAGGACTGCCTTCACTGTGTCCCATAAGTTTTGGGTTGTGAGTTCATTTTTTTCTTTCCAGAAACTTTTTAATTTTGTCTCTAATTTCATTCTTGACCCATTCATTGTTTAATAGCATGCTATTCAATGTCCATGATTTTGAGTGTTTGGGGTGTTTTGCCTTGGGTTTGGTTTGTAGTTTCAATCCCTTGTGGTCGGAGAAAATGATTGGTATGATTTTCATTTTCTTGAATTCATTGAGGCTTGTTTTGTGTCCTGTCATGTTTGTTCTAGCTTTGAAAATATTCTGTCTGCATTTGAAAAGAATGTGTATTTAACTTCTTTGGAATGAAGGGATCTATATATATCAGTTAAGTTCATTTCATCTATAGCTTTGTTCAGTGCCACAGCATCTTTGTTGATATTTTGTTTGGAAGATCTGTCCATTTTTGATAGTGGGGTGTTAAAATCCCCTAGTATAATTGTGTTGCTTTCAATATTTTTCTTGAAGTCTTCTAAGATTTTCTTCATGTATTTGCATGCTCCTACATTGGGTGCATATGTATTTACAATGTTTATGTCTTTTTGGTGGATTCTTCCCTTGAGTATTATGAAGTGACCTTCTGGGTCTCTCTTTATGGCCCCTTTTTTGAAGTCTATTTTCTCTGATATGAGGATTGCTATCCCAGCTTTTTCCCCCCTGTTTGTTTGCTTGGATAATTTGTTTCTAGCCCTCACTTTTAGTCTGTGTAGGTCTTTTGTTCTGAGGTGGATCTATTGTAGGAAGCGTATGTGTGGGTCATGCATTTGTATTTATTCCGCTATTCTATGTCTTTTGATTGGAGCATTTAATCTATTTACATTTAAGGTTATTATTGATAGGTACTTATTCATTGTCATTTTCCTACATGTGTTCTTCTCTCTCTCTTTTCCTTCCTTTCCTTAAAGCTGTCCCTTTACCATTTCTTTTATACCTGGTTTGGTGGAGGCATATTCCATTAGACTTCTTTTGTCTTGGAAGCTCTTTATTTGGCCTTCAATCGTGACTGAGAGCCATGCTCGGTAAAGTAGTCTTGGTGTAGTGCTCTGGTTCTCATTAGTTGGAATGTTTCTTGCCATTCTCTTTTAGCTTGGAGTGTTTTCATTGAGAAGTCAGTTGCTAACCTTATCAGGGCTCCCTTGTATGTTATTTCCTTTTTCTCCCTTGCTGCCTTTAAGAGTCTCTCTTTTTCTTGGAATTTTGCCTTTTTTAAAATTATGTGTCTTGAAGTGGGCCTCTTTGAATTCCTTTTGATTCGGACTCTTTGTGTTTCCTGGATTTGCATGAATTTTTCTCTGATCAAATTAGGGAAGTTTTCCATCATTACTTTTTAAAATAGGTTTTCTATTCCTTTCTCTTCTCCTTCTAGTATCCCTATTATTCAGATATTATTACATTTCATACTTTCTTGTATTTCTCTCAATCCTTGTTCATTGTTTCTGAGCTTCTTTTCCTTTTCTTGCTCTTTCTTGGTGTTTTTTCCTACTTTTTTCTCTAGTTCACTGATCCAATCTTCTGCTTCATGTATCCTGGTTTTGATTCCTTCTAGTGTTCTTCAGTTCAGAAATTGTATTCTTTATTTCCTCTTGGTCCTTGCTGATAGTTTCTTTATCCTTTTTCATGTTAATATAATTTACAGTGAGTTCATTGTAGTTTTCTTGTAATTGCTGGTAATTTGCTCTGAGCTCATGGTGTTTCCTGGTAACCATTGCTTTGAACTCAATATCTGATAGTTGACTTGCCTCTATTTCAGTTAGCATTCTTTCTCAGGTTTCCTCCTTTCTTTTCATTTGAAACAGTCTTGAAAACGAGATTGTTTCTTTGTCTTCTTATTTTTTATGAGGGTCTTCTTGTTTGCCTGTGCTTCTTAAAATTCATGTTATGGCTCCCTGGGTTTATGGTATCAATTTCTGTGGTGGAGACTGAGAATACCTGTACGATTCAGTGATGCAGTCTCCTTTGGGTATTCTAGTGTTCACTGCTTCCACCTACTTTTTTTTTGTGATCAGTTGGAGGGGTAAGGCAAAATCGTTTAAGACAGCAAAAGAGTATTCTATGCTATTTTCAGTAGCAGCTGGTAAAGAAGAGATAGGAGATCTTTTGTCTATGTATAGTGTTAACCGTGATATTCCACCCAACTAGGCAATTTTTAGAAAGGATGGAAAGAAGATAAGACTTGTTGGGGAGGGAAGGATTGTGAGTTGGATCCAGAAGGCAGAGAGGTTGTGGGAGATCAGATTCTGAGGTAAGGTGAAAATAAAGGATAGTAAATAGGTGTAGTGTGTGAGAGAATAGAGTTAACCACTACAGTAATAGAGTTCAGGAAACTGTGAAGTGGGCTAAGATCTGAGAGGGGTATTGTGTAGTATATACAGTAGTATGGAACAGCTATTATTTACAATAATATTAGAGCAACAATCATATGAAAGAATCTATGAGATCTAGATACCAAGAATAGGGAGTATCAGGCCTTCGGTAGGATGCTAATAGAACACAGGTGAAGTGAAGGACAGTAAATTATCAATACACTATGAATGAGAGGACAGGGAAAACCTGTCAAATGATACACTATAATCAGCTAAGCAAATAAGACTAAACAGAAAAAGGAATACAAAAATATTCCAATAAAAGATGTAAGAATAACGAAAATAGTAATACAAATATGCAATATCTTGGAGGTTCTCTGTAATAGCAAAGTGAAATTTGTCTCGGTCTCAGCTGTTGGAATACCCCTTCTTTGGGTCTAACTCTGGTCTTTTCACAGTTCTGGGGTTTTTTTTTTGTCTCAATTGTGGGTATTTCGGGAAAAAGAAAGCATACTAAGAAATGTAGAAGAGATAAAATTGGGGGAAAAGGAAGAAGGAATAAAACAAGAAAGAAAGAGAGAAAGAGAGAAAGAGAGAGAAAGAAAAAGAAAAGCAAAAGGAATTGAGAGATAAAAAATAAAAATTAAGAAATATAAAAGTACTTAAAAAATAAGCAAACAAACAAACAAGAAACAAAAACAAAAAAGCAAACAACAAAAAAACACCTCTTGCTGGTTTCAAACTTGGCAAACCAGTTTATCTGTTCTTGCTGGCTGCAGCAGGATGAAGGGTGGGTTTACAGATGTGGGCTTCAGGTCTCCTGAGGCACGTGCGCATGCTCACTCTGGGTTTTCTGGTGCAGTCTCTGGGCGTTCCACAAAACTCCCCCTATCCCAGTTGTGAGCGCACGTGCCCAGCCAGGCCGCCTCCAGTTGCATGGGCTCGGTTGCACACTCTTCCCAGGGCTATGCGTGGGTGCCCATAGCCCCCATGAGTTTGCCACTGAGTCCTTATTTCCTTCTCTGCGACCTCAAGCAAGCAGGTGTCTCCCAGGGCTGCTCAAACCCTGCTTGGCGGGGGAGGAAGTGCCAGCCCAGCTCTCTCTTAAGAGCCCTGTGGCCAGCCCAGCGCGCCAGGCATGGGGCTGCAGCCTCCCTGGTTCCCTCACTGATCCGTGGGCCCCTTATTGTCCTGAAACACTCTCTTTATTGTCTGGTTGTTCAATGTCCACTACAATTTTTGGTCTACTATTTGCATATATGTTGTAGTACCATTGGCTGTCTGCTCTGTTCCTCTGTAGATGGGCCAGGTTCTCTCCCCGTGTAGGGGGGAATGGAATCTGCTCCCTCTTACCTAGCCTCCATCTTCTCTCTCAGTTCGTCATTGGGATTTTCATAGAGATTGTATTGAACCTATAGATCATTTAGGGTAGTATTAACATCTTAACAATATTGTCTTCAATCCATGAACTTCGAATTTCTTTGCATTTATTTGTGTCTTTTTCTTTCAGCAATATTTTGTTGTTTTCGGTGTACAAGTTTTTTTTTTTTTGCCTCAGAGACAATGTTTTAAACTTTGATATAATCTAGTTTGTTTTTTCTTTCATGGATCATCATTTGTTTTTTCATGTCTAAGTTCCATGGTCTAACACAAGATTATAAAAAAAGATTTTTTCCTTTCTCGTTTTCTAACCATTTTATAGTTGTATATTTTACATTTAAATCTGTGATCCATTTTTTTATGTTTATAAAAGGTGTGAGGTTTGAGTTTCACTTCTTTTCTTATGAATGTCCAGTTGTTCCAGCACTAATTGTTGAAAAGAAAATTCTTTCTCAATTTACTTGCCTTTGCATTTTTGTCAGAAATCAATTGGTCATATATTTGTGTTAATAAATGAGCATCATAATTAATAGTGAAAGATTGAAAAATTACCCCAATATCAGGAAAAAGACAAGAATGTCCACTCACTACTTTCTTTCACAGTAGAATAAAATTAGAAATCAATAGTAGAAGGATATTAAGAAATTTACAAATATGTGGAAATTAAATAATACTGAATAACCAGTGAATAAAAAAAGTCACAAGGGAAATTAGAATATACTTTGAGATGAATAAAAATAAAACTTAACATATCATAACTTATAAAATGTAGAAAGAGCAGTATTTAAGGAATATCTCCTTAAGATGTTTAAAAGTGTAAATGCCCTTATTAGTAAAGAAAGATATCAAATTAGTAACCAAAACTTCTGCCTTAAGAAACTATAAAAATTTCTTCAAACCTATAAAATGTACACCAAGAGTGAAGTAATGTAAATCATAGACTGGGTAATTAAAGTGTATCAATGTATGTTCATTATTTGTAAAAAATGCACCACTCTGGTAGGTAATATTGATAGTGCAGGAGACTATGCATGTGTGGGTACAGGGGACTGTGTGGGAAATTTCTGTGCCTTCCCTTCAATTTTGCTTTGAACCTATAACTGCTCTAAGAAAATTAAGTCTGCCCTGGCTGGTATGGCACAGTGGATTGAGTACCAGCCTGTGAACCCAGGGGGTCACTGTTTCGATTCCCAGTCAGGGCACATGCCTGGCTTGCTGGCCAGGTCCTCAGTGGTGGATGTGTGAGACACACACATAGATGTTTCTCTCCCTTTCTCCCTCCCTCCCCTTCTCTGTAGAAATAAATAATAAAATATTTTTTTAAAAAAGAAAATAAAGTTTTAATAACAAAGAAACTGGAAAAAGAAGAGCAGACTAAACCCACAGAAAGCTGAAAGAAAGAGGTAATAAAGATTAGAGCCAAAGTAAATGAAATAGAGAACTGAAAATTTATAGATCTTTTGTTGATTAACAAACCCAATGTTGATTCTTGGAAACAGCAACAAAATTCAGAATCCTTTAGCTAGGCTTACCAAGGAAAAAAGAAAGAAGACTCAAAATTCTTATACCCTGCTCTACTTTGCTTCTTTTTTTCATTGAATATCTTTTTCTTATCATTTACTTTCAACCTTTTTTTTTAAAGATTTTATTTATTTATCTTTAGAGGGGAAGGGAAGGAGAGAGGGAGAGAAACATCAATGTATGGTTGCCTTTCGTGGGTCCCCTGCTGGGAACTGGCCTGCAGGGAACCTGCCTGCAACCCTGGCATGTGCCCTGACAGGGAATCGAACCTCGATTGTCTGGTTCGCAGACTTTCAACCTTTTTAAAGCATCTAAATTATAGTCAGCAAATAGATCATATTTTCTTTTTAATCTGTTTTGTAATTCAACAGAGTGTTTAGTTCATTTATATTTAATGTATGTAATTGAAGTCAGTTGATAAAGTAGTCTTTACAGAATCTGCCATTTTGCTGTTTTTTGTGTGTGTGTGTCTTTTATCTTTTTTGTTCTTCTCTTACTCCATTTATTCCTTAATGTTAAATAGGTTTTTCCAGTATATCATTTTAATTAACTTTTTGCTGCTTTTACTATTTTTAAAGTTATTCTTTTAGTAGTTGTTGTGAGGATTATACTTAACATCTGACCTTAAACAAGTTAGTTTTTATTACCAATTTAGTTTCAATATTATTAAAAAACTTTGTTTCTATTTAGGCCTGTTCTCTTCTTCCTCCTTTCTATTGGGTTTGCCAAAAGTCCATATAGTTTTTTTCTATAAAATAAGGCATATTTTTCATTTTCATCAATAACTTTATTGATTTGCATATTTTGAGCGTGTTTCCATTTCCCATGTGGTTTAACATTGATTGTTCTCAATTAATGTTTTGATTTGATTGCTGTTAACTTCAGCTGGTCCACTCGGCTGTGGAGCATCATCCAGCAAGAAATCTCCAGCGTGAAACTTCATAAACCACTTTGACACGTTCCATCAGTCATAGCACTTTCTCCATACACTGCACAAATCTTTTTTGTGTGTTTCAGTTTCATTTTTACATTTCTTGAAATAATAAAGCATAATATGTCAAAAAGACTACTTATTTTCTTCCACCTTCAGTATTAAAATGGCTACACAAAAATTCACCAAATTTCATAAGTTTTTTTAAAGCATGCTGATATGACAGCTGTCACAATACAATCTAACAAAATTGTTTCAAATGAAGTTAAAGACAACTAAGTGCTACTAGAGACATCTTACAGAAAGACCAAATAAACTTTTTGGCCAACCCAATACTCTTATTGTCATACAAATTACCTCTTTATAGATTTTAAGCTTATCAACAACTTTATAGTTATTGCTTTCTGCCTTTATCTTATCAGTCAGATAGGACAAGAAAAAGAGTTGCAAAGACAAAAACATTTATACCATCTTTATGTTTTACCTATGTGATCTATTTCTTTCAGCATATCAAATGTCAACTTACTGCCTTGGCCCCTGTGGATTCTATTGAGAAGTTAATGTTAGGACCCCTTGTCCATGATGAGTCTCTTTTCTCTTGCTGCTTTTAAGATTCATTCTTCATCTTTCTCTTTTGATAATTGGGCTACATGTTTAAGTGTCTCTTTGGACAGACACTTAAGTCTGTCCATGTTTGAGTTTATCTTATTTGGGATCTATAAAGGTTCTATGATGTGTAGATTAATGTTTTTCATCAATTTGGGGAAGTTTTCAGCCATTATTTTTTCAAATATTCTTTTTGTCCCTTCCTCTTCTTCTGAGATTTCCATTATGCACATGCTTGTATGCTTGATGATCTCCCACAGGTCTCTTGAGTTTCTGTTATTTTTTTCATTATTTTTTGGGGTGGCTACTCGCATTAAGTAGTCTTCCTCAGATAAGGTAGTCAACATATCACAAAGTCTGCTGATTCTTCTGTCAGCTCAGACCTTCTATTGGGTCCTTTTAGTTTATTTTTTCTCACTTATTGTATGTTTCAACTCCTGAATTTCTATTTCATTCTTTATTGTAATTTCTTACTCTTTATTTTTATTTCCTATTTGGTAAGGAATTTTGAAATATTCTTTTAGTTTATACATAATTTCCTTAACTTGTTTCAAGAACTTATAATACTGGTTTAAAGTTTTGTCTGAGAATTCACATGTACTTCCTAAATGTAGTTTTGATCTATTTCCTGTGCATGGGCCATACTTTGCTGGGTTTTTGTTTGAGGGATTGTTTTGTTTTGTTTTTGCCAATGTCTTTGTCTTAGCTCAAGCTACTATAATCCAGTACCAAAGACTGAGTGATGTATAAACAAGAGAGTTTTATTTCTCATAGTTCTAGAGGCTAGAAATCTGAGATTAGGGTTCCGGCATGATTAGGTTCTGGTGAGAGCCCTCTCATGGGTTGCAGACTGCCAGCTTCTCATTGGATCCTCACATGGCAGTGAGCAGAGAGAAGCATACTATACTTTCTGATGACTCATACGAGGGTACTAATCCCATTCATGAAGGTCCCACTCTCATGATCTCATTTAACACTAATTACTTCTCAAAGAACCCCACTCCATATTACCATCACAGTGATGGTAGGGTTTCAACATATGAAGGGCATGGTGCACAAATATTTAGTTTGTAGCAGTCTTATAATTTTTGTTATAAATTAGACATTTAAAATAATGTTACAACTCTGAAAATCAATCAATCCCCACAACCAGGATTTGTTGTTGCTATTTGTTCAATGACTTTACTGGACCAATTCTGTAAATTTTGAATTCTTTCTCATGTGCAGCCACCAAAGTCTTTGTTCAGTTAGCAAAGTAGTCTGCTAATGACTAGGGAGAATTTTACTTAAAAGCCTGGAACCAAAAACCCAACCAACCTTTGCCAAATGTATGTGTATGTGTGTATGAATGTGTGTTTGGTCACTCTTTCCAGGTTTAGAGAGGTAGTTTCCAACTGTTCCTTAGACTTCACTTTCTGCTTGTGTAGAATCTGAAGTTCAGCCAGAAGTGAGAAATTACTGACTTCTCATGCCCTAACTTTCCTGGGCATACAGTTAGCCCAGCACATGTTTATTACTTTCTATAGTCTCAGAAAAATGTCTGAACTTCAAAAAGCCTACCATGGACATCTTATTCTGTATTATTCTTTCTTTTTTACATTGTAGTAAGAACTTAACATGAGATTTACCTCTTAACAGATTTGAAGTGTACAATACAGTATTGTTAATGATAAATACAGTGTTATCCATCAGATCTCTGGAACTTAGTCATCTTGCATAGCTGAAAATTTATAACCATTGAATAGCATCTATCTGTGGACATTAGGTTATTTCCACATGTTGGCTAGACTGAATAGTGCTGTAATGAATATGTAATGAGATTTCTCTTGGAGACCCCAATTTCAAGTTTTTTGGATAAGAGCTTAGGAGTGAGATTTCTTATTGCATGGTATTTGTATTTTTAAACTTTTGTGCAACTTCCATACTGTTTTTTGTAGCAGTCATACCATTTTGTACTTCCACCAAAAGTGTATAAGAATCCCAGTTTTTCTAGATCCTTACCAATGCTTTTTTTGTTTATACTCATAATATAATCTTATTGTGGTTTTGATATGCATTTCCCTGATGTTTAGTGATGTTGAATATCTTTTTATGTGCCTGTTGGCCATTTTTATATCTTCTATATAGATACCTTGGAGAATGTCTGTTCAAATACTTTGCCCATTTAAAAAATCAGGTTTTGTTTTTATGTCATTGAATTGTTCCCTGTATGTTTTGGATATTAACTCCTTGTCAGATAAATAGATTTGAATATTTTATCCCATTTTGTAGGTGGCCTTTTTACTCTATTATTAGTCTCTTTTGCTCTGCAGAAGCTTTTTACTTTAGTGTATTCCTGCTTACCTCTTTTTGCTTTTGTTGCCTGTGCTTTCTGGGTTGTATTCAAGAAATCCTTGCAAATACCAGTGTTACCAGTATCAGGAAGCTGTATCCCTATGTTTTCTAACCAGGAATTTTAGAGTTTCAGTTCTCCTTTCTTTTTTATTTGTATTTTTCATTATCGTTGTTCAGTTATAGCTGTCCCACTTTTTCTCTGTTGCTCTCCCTTGCCCCGCCCACCTAACCCCCATCCATCCCCACATTGTCCAAGCCCATGAGTCCTCTACTCATGTTCCTTGACTTGCTCCTTCCCCTTCTTTCTCTTGTTATGTCTCGCTCCCTCCCCTCTGATCACTGTCAATTGGTTCTTTATTTCCTTGTCTCTGATTCTATTTTGCTGATTTTTTTTGTATTGTTGATTAGGTTCCACTTACAGGTGAGATCATATGGTATTTGTCTTTCTACCTCACTTACTTCATTTAGCATAATGCTCTCCAGTTCCATCCATACTGTTGTAAAGGGTAGGAGTTCCTTCCTTCCTTCTTTCTTTCTATTGGATAGTATTGCATTGTATAAATGAACCAGTTTTTTTATCCACTCATTTACTGATGGGCACTTTAGCTGTTTCAAGCACTAGCCTGTTGTAAATAATGCTGCAATGAACATTGGGATGCATAGCTTCTTTTGAATTGGAGTTCTAGGATTCTTAGGGTATAATCCCAGCAATGGCATCAATGGGTCATAAGCCAGTTCCATCTTTAGTTTTGTTTTTAATTGTTGTTCAATTACAGTTGTTCCCAAAATTCCATACAGTTTTCACAGTGGATGCATGAGTCTTCATTCCCACCAACAGAGTACTAGGGTTCCCTTTTTTCCACAACATTGCCGGCACTTGTTGTTAGTTGATTTGTTTATGATGGCCATTCTGATCAGTGTGAAGTCGTACCTCACCGTGGTTTTAATTTGCACCTCTCTGACACCTAGCGATGCTGAACGTCTTTTCATATGTCACTGGACCATCTGTATCTCCTCCTGGAAGATATGTCTGTTCAAGTCTTTCACCCATTTTTTAATTGGGTTGTTTGTCTTCCTGGAATGGAGTCATGTGAGTTCTTTATATATTTTGGAGATCAAACCCTTGTCTGGGCTATCATTGGCAAATATATTTTCCCATACAGTTGGTCCTCCTTTCATTTTAATGCTGTTTTTTCTGTTTTTTTTTAGCCATGCAGAAGTTTTTATTTTGATGATGTTCTGCTTGTTTATTCTTCCCTTTATGTCCCTTGCTCCAGGGGCTATATCAATGAAAATATTGCTGCATGGAATATCTGAGATTATACTGCCTATGTTTTCCTCTAGGATTTTAATGGTGTCACGACTTATATTTAAGTCTTTTATCTGCCTTGAATTTATTTTTTTGTATGGTGTAATTTGGTGATCAAGTTTAATTTTTTAGCATATAGCTGTCTAGGTCTCCCAATACCATTTGCTGAAGAGGCTATTTTTATTCCATTTTATGCTCCTGCCCCCTTTGTCAAACATTAATTTACCATAGTGACTTGGGTTTATTTCTACGCTCTCTATTCTGTTGCATTGGTCTATATGTCTGTTCTTAAGCAATAACCAGGCTGTTTTGATTACAATGGCCTTGTAATACATCTTGATATGAGGTACTGTGATCCCTCTGACCTCGTTCTTCTTTCTCAAAATTGCTGCAGCTATTCAGGGTCATTTATGATTATATATAAATTTTTTAAATGTTTGTTATATATCTGTGAAATATACCATTGATACTTTAATTAGGGGCCCAGATTTTCTGTCTGCTGCATGCCAGAAGGGTGTTTCTGTGGCTCTCTTGTGAGGGGGAAGCACCAGTCTGTTTCGTACGATAGTGTATGGATTGGCTGTGTCCTACTACTAGTATCTGATGACCTGTGGTTATGTTGCTGTTTATGTTGCTATTTCCTCAGCAAGTGTTATAGTGATGGATGGCAGAAAAGAAAAAACAAACAAACAATGCATCAGGACCAAGCAAACCTGAAAAAAAGAACAAAAAAGTTGCTGAGTGAAGCAAACAGGATTTCAGAGATTGTGGCGAGGGGATTTCTAGAGGGTGGGGGCTGTGGCATTCCACAGGGTAAGGTAATTTATTGTCCCCTAATAGAGGCTAACTCTTTTCGAGAAAGTTGGCTGCTGTGGAGGACAGGTATATCCCAGCACCAAAAATCCTACCAGCATTATTCCCCTTAGTCTCTCCCCAGTACCTCCCACTCCAGCCTCTCCTCCCTTGACTCCAGTCTGCACTGCCGTCCCTTCAGTGTGGCCCAGGGTGAGTAGATGCAAACACAAAATTGGTGCTTCGCCCCTTTAAGGAAAAAAAGTAAGATGGTGGGCTTGTCTCCAGCGGTTTTTGTCTCTACCCAACAGAGAAAACCCTTATGGCCTTTCACCACTGGATGCTGCATGGTGGGCCAATCTTGGCACTGGCCCTCTGTGCTTGGGAGACCAGACTGCAGTTCTAGCTGCACTCCTCTCAACGGGATGTTCCCACAGCCGCAACACCACCTTGGGCCACTGACCTGCTGCCTCCCCCTCCACCCATGTGTGTGAAGCCTGCTTCTTTAAGATGTTCCTCCCCTTCCTACCAGTCTAGGGGTGGTCGTTAGGCCATCTTTGGTTAGAAGTCTCTTTTTCAAGTAGCCTTAGGTTTAAACTAGGGTGATTGTTCTCTTTAATTATGTTTCCAGTCTGGCCTGGGAGGTGATGCACCATATATTCTCCCACTTTGCTGCCATCTTGCCAGATCCACCCCTCCTATGTTACGTCGTAAAAGTTTTTTTCTTTGATCAGACTCTTGTTAGCCCCCAATTGGTAATGCCATGTCAGTCAGCTGCAATATTAAACAATCCCCATTGATTGGTTTTGAGAAATACCCTAGGGATGGGCTATTATCACAGAGTAAGATATGAACAAAAGGAGTCCTCAGGACTTCCTGCCAAGATAAAGGTGTAGGTGGAAATACTGTGCCTCCTCCCACAACTAAAATTAAGGAAAATAAAGATTTAGAAACAAAAATACAATCAGATTAGTCAGAAAATTGAACTGTACAGAAATCTGACAACCATTCAATCAGACCAGTAAGAGGGGCAGAGTCAGCAGCCAGTAGAGAAGGGACATGGCAGGAAAAGGCAGTGGCTGCCAGACCCAGGAGTGCAAGTGGCATGGGGCTAACCATGGTCACACATTCACGCACAGATAAACTAGGCAAAACAGGCAGCAAGACAGACTGTGCAACCCAGGGCTCCAGCACTGGGAAACAAAGCCTAAAAGCACCAATTGAAAAGGTGCCAGGAGAGACTTCTAGCCTCACAGGAGAGTTCACTGGAGAGATCCATGGGGTCCTTGAATGTACACAAGCCCACCCACCTGGGAACCAGCATCAGAAAGGACCAATTTGCTTGTGGGAAGCAGCAGGGGGGACTGAAATCTGAGAGAGAGCAGAGCCAGTGCCATTGTTCCCTCTCTGACCATGCCCCCACATACAGCATCACAACCCAGTCACATGGGTTGCCCTGCCCTCGTGAACACCTAAGGCTCTTCCCCCACAAGTACCAGGCGCAACCAGACCAAAAAATTATGGCTCAAACAAGAACAAATCAAAGCCCCAGAGTCAATACTTCTAAGTGATAAAGAGATAGCCAACCTATCAGATGCACAGTTCAAAACACTGGTGATCAGAATTGCTCACAGAACTGGTTGACTTTGGTCGCAAATTGGACGAAAATATGAAGGATGCACTAAATGAAATGAAAGAAAATGAATAGGGAACCAATAGTGATGGAAAGCAAACTGGGACTCAAATCAATGGAGTGGACCAAAAGGAAGAAAGAAACATGCAAACAGAAAAGAATGAAGAAACAAGAATTCACAAAAATGAGGAGAGGCTTAGGAACCTCCAAGACATCTTTAAACATTCCAACATCCGAATTATAGGGGTACCAGGAGAGGAAGAGAAACAGCCACAAGTGGAAAACTTATTTGAACAAATAATACAGGAGAACTTCCCCAGTCTGACAAAGGAAATAGATTTCCAGAAAGTCCAGGAAGGTCAGAGAGTCCCAAAGAAGGTGGACCCAAGGAGGAACACAGCGAGGCACATCATAATTACATTAGTCAAGATTAAAATGAAGGAGAGAATTCTAGAAGCAGCAAGAGATAAGAGAATAGTCACCTACAAAGGAGTTCTTATCAGACTTTCAGCTGATTTGTTAAAAGAGACCTTACAGGCAAGAAGGGGCTGGAAAGAAGTATTCCAAGTCATGAAATCCAAAGACCTAGATCCAAGATTGCTCTATCCAACAAAGCTTTCATTTAGAATGGAAGGGCACATAAAGCACTTCTCAGATAAGTTCAAGTTCAAAGAGTTCATCATCACCAAGCCCTTATTATATGAAATGTTAAAGGGACTTATCTAAGAAAAAGAAGATAAAAAAGATGAACAGTGAAAGGACAGCAAACTCACAGTTATTAACAACCACACCTAAAACAAAAGGAAACTAAGCAGACAGCTAGATCAGGAGCAGAGCCAAAGAAATGGAGATCACATGGAGGGTTAGTAACAGGGGATGGGAGGAGAAGATGAGGTGAGAAAGTACAGAGACTAAGTATCATAGACAGTAGGTAGAAAATAGACAGGGGGAGGGCAAGAGTAGTGTGGGAAATATAGAAGCTAAAGAACTTATGACACACGGACATGAACTAAAGGAGGGGAATGTGAGTGGGAGGGGTGTGCAGGATAGAGGGGAATGAAGGGGGGAAGGGGACAACTGTAATAACATAATCAATAAAATATGTATGAAAAAAATGCCCTCAGAATATAGCTTTTCATTGAAGTGCTAGGCAGGTCTAAGAGTGAGAGTTCTCTTAGGATGGAGCTTCGGGAAGCTCCAGAACTGCTCTACTTCCTCTATTATTGGATAGTCTGCTGTTTTTTTTTTTCCTAACTACTACCATAGTTGTGAATTATTGGTTTACAAGGCTTACTCTAAAGCTGGAGAAACAGGAATGGCATTATAGAGAGTCGAAATGCAACAAATATTCCTGTTCTTACTGAGACTCAGCTGTTTTTCTTGAATGAGTGTTCCTCATATTGTTGCAAGCATTTACTTAATTTCCAGATTTACCATAAGTTTGATTTTGACAATTTTTGTATTATTTTTATTTTTTAAATATATAATCTTTATTATATTTTTCTATTACCTTTTAGTCCCCTTATATGCTTTCCCCCTAGCTATCACCACATTGTTGTCCATGTCCATGAGTCCTTTTTCCTTTATGCTCAATCCCTCCACCCCTACCCTCCCCCCCACTATGTATCATCCTGTTTTCCATCTGTGAGTCTGTCTCTGTTGTGTTTGTTAGTTCAGTTTGTTCATTAGATTCCACATATGAGTGAAATCATATGGTATTTGTCTTTATCTGACTGGCTTATTTCACTTAGCATAATTTTCTTCAGGTTCATCCATACAGTTGCAAAGGGTAAAATTTTCTTTTGCTTTTATGGAGAAGCAGATTTTCGGAGGCCTTAGTTCAACATTCAGAATTACTTTCCATTTTACTTTTGTCCTATCTATATAACTATATTTGCAAGTGAGTTTTGTATTTTTTAAATGTCAGTGTCTTATAGAATGTAGTTGGGTCATTTTTTTTCACTTTATTGAGTTACCATTTACATGCTATAAACCTCACTCATTTTAAAGGTACAATTAGTAAATTTACAGAGTTGGTCAGCCATCACCACAGTCCAGTTTTAGAACATTTTCATCACCTCAAGGATTGTTCTCAGTCCTTGTTTCCTTTCACAACCCAGGAAACCACTAATCTACTATTTGTCTGGATTTGCCTATTATGGACATTTTGTATAAATGGAATCACATAAATATGTGTTTTTTTTTAACTTAACACAATGTTTTAATTGTCTCAACCACCTTTCCCATTACTGAAGGATTTCCCAAGTACTAAGGTGTTTTGTGTACAAGCTGAGTGTATCTTCAACAGTTTACAATTTCATCTTAGCCTTCATCTCTTGTTTGCTCGGAGCCTCAGAGGTGAGAGTTTAGGGCTTTTTGAAGTCTTTCCTGGGCACTTACAAATCTCTGGCCATACTATGCATGTGTGTGGACTTCTCATTTCCTGAGAGTAATGTTGGAGATTTTCGGAGCTCCCTAAGGACATTTAATTCCTCAGGATTCCTTTCTCAACTTTTTGGTTAACTTATTATTTGCCTCAACTTCTTTACCTCAGATGGCTGTAACATTCGACAACTGCCTCTGATTGTTTTTGACAAAAGGGGAAAAAGGCTGTTGGCCCCGGGTGATCTTTGAGTCAGGTTAAATAAAAGCAGCATTGCCTGTGGGATCTTCCAGGTCAACTAATGAGACTCTCTGGGAATGGTGCATTGAAGGAGCTTCAACCATGTTCTTCCTTCTGCTGCCAGACTGCTGTATTTCACTCTGATTTGGGGCTTCTGGTTTTCAAGGTTACTACAGACCTGGGAGAAAAAAATGAGAAAGGCCATGTTAAAATGCCATGAAACTTGTTATTCTTACTGAGATTTAGCTCAGTAATAAATGTTCTTGAATTTTTTTTGAATAAATGTTCCCCAGATTGCTGAAAGCCTTGTATAATTTCCGGAGTTTTGGAAAAGTTTGTTCTTAACAGTTTCTGCCAGTGTTATTGCTTTTATGGAGAGAATTTCATGGGGTTCTTATTCTGCCATTTTCACTAAGGTTATCTCTCCTGATGGCATCTCTTGAAACTTGAAAATTTATGATTTTGATTGAAGTCAAACGTTCTCATTTATTTTATGATTTCTGCTTTTGGCCCTGTAACTAATATTTCTTTGTAATGCAAGGTCAGAAATATTTTCTCATATGTGTTTTTCTAGCAGACTTATACTTTTAGCTCATGCATTTAAGTATGTGAACCATTTTCAGTTAATTTCTGAATTATATGTATGTTGTAAGGCTCTGGTTACATTAATCTCTTTGCATATGAATGGCCAATTCTCCTGGCACCTTTAGTGGAAAAGACTATCCTTTCCCAATTAAACTGTCACTTTTTACTCTTTCTATTTACACTTAAGCAATTTCATTATACAGCGTCTGGGTATGGGTTCTTTGTTATTCAAATTCTGGGCTTCTCATCTATTCCACCTGCTCCTATGTACTTTTCAGTCTTTGAATGCTCCATGCATTCTATCTAGGTTTTGTAACTATATTTGGTGAGAAGGTGAAATGTGCTTTACTTCTTACCCAGAAACAGAAGTCCCAATTGCTAATAATTTTTTGAGGGCTTATTTGTGCTGGTCCTTTGTATTAAACATTTTGCACATTATTTCAGCCTTACAATAGCCCTACAAGATACTGGCACTATTATACCCATTTTACAGATAACAAAATTGAGCTTTTGAGGGGATAAGTGACTTTCTCAAGGCCGGTTATTAAGTGGCCATGCTAGGAATTAAATATGGGTCTCTTCTCACATGTAACTGTGTTATACTGATTGTGGCACTTGTATGTGTGTTCTCAAAAGGTTTTTTTTGTTTATGAAATGTGATTTTCCTATGTCTAGAGATTATTTTTTTTCAGGGGGAGTAACACATTTCCTATTTTCTGACCTTAAATCAGTGGGAAAACAATATATACTATCTCTAGAAATATACTTCATCTGAACTTTTTAAAAAAATATATTTTATTGATTATGCCATTACAGTTGTCCCATTCCCCCCTTCATTCCCCTCTACCCTGCACACCCCCTCCCCCATCTCACCCTTTAGTTCATGTCCTTGCATCATAAGTTCTTTAGCTTCTACATTTCCCATACTATTCTTGTCCCCCATCTGTTTTCTACCTACCATCTATGCTACTTATTTTCTGTACCTTCTCCCCCTTCTCCTCCCACTCCCCTGTTGCAAACCCTCCATGAGATCTTCATTTCTATGGTTCTGCTCCTGATCTAGCTGTCATTTTATCTTGCTTTTGTTTTACATGTGGTTGTTAATAACTGTAAGTTTGCTGTCCTTTCACTGTTCATCTTTTTTATCTTCTTTTTCTTAGATAAGTAAGTCCCTTTAACATTTCATGTAATAAGGGCTTGATGATGATGAACTCCTTGAATTTGACCTTATCTGAGAAGTGCTTTATCTGCCCTTCCATTCTAGATGAAAGCTTTTTTGGATAGAGCAATCTTAGATGTAGGTCTTTGGATTTCATGACTTGGAATACCTCTTTCCAGCCCCTTCTTGCCTGTAAGGTCCCTTTTGAGAAATCTGCTGACAGTCTGATAAGAACTCCTTTGTAGGTGACTATTCTCTTATCTCTTGCTGCTTCTAGGATTCTCTTCTTCATTTTAATCTTGGCTAATATAATTATGATGTGCCTCGCTGTGTTCCTCCTTGGGTCCACTTTTTTGGGGCTCTCTGAGCTTCCGGGACTTCCTGGAAGTCTATTTCCTTTGCCAGATTGGGGAAGTTCTCCTGTATTATTTGTTCAAATAAGTATTCCACTTGTTGCTCTTCGTCTTCCCCTCATGGTACCCCTATACTTCGGATGTTGGAACATTTAAAGATGTCCTGAAGGTTCCTAATCCTCTCCTCATTTTTGTGAATTCTTGTTTCTTCATTCTTTTCTGTTTGCATGTTTCTTTCTTCCTTCTGGTCCACTCTACTGATTTGAGTCCCAGTTTGCTTTCTATCACTATTGGTTCCCTATTCATTTTTTTTCATTTTATTTAGTGCATCCTTCATTTTTTTCATCTAATTTGCGACCAAAGTCAACCAGTTCTGTGAGCAATTCTGATCACCAGTGTTTTGAACTGTGCATCTGATAGGTTGGCTCTCTCTTTATCACTTAGAAGTATTGGCTCTGGGGCTATGAGTTGTTCTTCTGCTTGAGTGATAATGTTTTGGTCTGCTTGCGCCTGTTATATATGAGGGGCGGAGGCTTAGGTGTTCACCAGAGCAGGTCAATCCAGTAGACAGGTTGTGACTGGGGGCAGGGTCAGAGAGGGAGCAGTGGTGTTTGTTCCACTTTCCCTTGGATTTCAGTCCCTCCTACTGCTTCCCACAAGCAAATTGGGCCCTTCATGTGCTGGTTCCCAGGTGGGTGGGCTTGTATGTTCTAGGACCCTGTGGGTCTCTCCAATGAATTCTCTGTGAGCCTGGGAGCCTCTCCCGGCACCTCAACTCTCGAAAGTTTTTTTCAATTGGTGCTTTTAGGCTTTATTTCCCAGCCATGGGGCCCTGCATTGCACAGTCTGTCTCATTGTCCGTTTTTTCACCTGGTTTATCTGCATGTGAATGTGTGACTGCAGTCAGCCAGCCACCTTGCACTCTCACTGGGTCTGCCTGTTGCAACTCTACACCTGTGATCTGCCAGCCACCGCCTTTGTGCCTGGGTTGGTCTAGCGGCCATCACTTTTCCCGCCACGACCCCTCTGTGCTGGCTGCTGACTCCGCTCCTGTTACTGATTTGGATGAATGGTTTGTTGTTGTCAGACTTCCATACAGTTCTGTTTTCTGTTTGATTTGGTTGTATTTTTGTTTCTAAATCTTTGTTGTCCTTAAATTTGGTTGTGGGAGGAGGCACAGTATTTCCACCTATGCTTCCATCTTGGCTGGAAGTTCATCTGAAATCCTAAACTCCAGTATATTACTCTATGACTACAATTTTTTCTAATTCTGGCTCTCACAATTCTTTTACACCCCTTATACTATCTCTTCAACCCTGTTAAAATCTCCAATGCCTTGACCTTTTTGTTTTCTCCCAATATGTCATTCCCTCCTTTCCTTCCACATCTCACTTAGACTTTACCATTCATTATTTACCCATATTCTTGGGAATGAATCATTCTCCTTGCTTTCTTGTCTGTGAGTCAAAGCCACCCAGAAAAACCTGAACTCTGAATCAATCCAACTAATTGCCTTCTTTATTTTGGCATGAGTGCTTTTGAGCACTACTGGACAAAAATCATGTAACCTTGTTGATTAGTGCTCTACAAGTTTCTCATCTCTGGTATTGTCTAGAGCTTTCTTCTCTGTTCAGCAGTCTCTATCCTAACCCCTAGTAAGCTCTCTGTTTCATCCCTTTACAAATGCTATTTTAGATCTTCATTATTCATTTCCATTCTGCTGTATCATTATTTTTAGCAGATAGTCTTTCTTCCTACTTCAAAGGAAACAGTGCCATTGGTAAGAACTTTCATCTACTTTTTGCCTGACTCTTTGCTAAATTCTGCATTCTAACTCTTATTTTTTTAATCTCAACTCAATACTTAGATCATCTTTCCTGCCTAAGATTAATCTTTATACCATTGTGCTGGATCGTATTCCTCTTCTCTCCCAAGGGACCTCAATCAGTTATCCCCAGTTTTGCTTCTTTCCTTTTAGGATTTTAACATGATTTGTACCATTTGCTAATTTCCATGGTGTACATACTCATACCATGAACTATCTTTAAAAAATGATTTTTAGAAATGCCCCTCAATGGTTTAGCTTCTTGAGCAGATAAACCATTTAGATTCTTTCCTCATCATATACCATAATAAGTAGCAGTTGGTTTGAAAAATGGAATGTAGAATTTGAAGACCTCAAAAAGATAGAATTAAGTAGCTATGTTAATTTTTTGATAACCAAATAGCAAATGATTTTTTTCAATCTTTAATGAAAATTTTCACAGACACAGAGGGGCTGAAAGAATTTTATCACAAGCATCCATTGTATCACCCACTAGATTGTGCCATTAATAATTTATTTTTATCACATATCTTTTTTTCACTCTATAAATATTACTTTTTTGATGCATTTAAAATAGTCAATGTAAATATGTTCCCCCTAAATACTTCAGTATGCATATTGTTAGAATTAAATATTTAAATTTTTCTTTGTTGTCAAATTTGCATGAAATGAATTGCATGAATGTTGAGTGTTCATTTACTGACTTTTCATCAATGTGTGCATCTTCATAGTGATGTGTTTGTAAATGTATAACACCTAGTTCTTCAGAAAGAAAAACACTCTGATTTGTATCATTTGCCAGTTTCCATGGTTTGCATGGTCCACTATAGCCAATTTTAAGCTACCAATATGTTATCATTGAACATGGAGTTGGGAGATGTGTAAATCGTTGACCCATCTCCAGTACACCACTGCAGCTGTGTAACCTAACCCCTATCAACACATAGAAGATTTGTCACCCCAGAAAGTTTTGTTATACTTCTCAGTAATTCCCTTCTCCCAGAAGCAATTAGTGTATTAATTTTTTGAGTATAGATTAGTTTTGCCCATTTTAGAACTTAGATAACTGAAACCATATACTATGTATTCTTTGTACATTGCCCCTTTAACTTATCATAATCTTTTTGAGATTTATTCATATTGCATGTATCAATAGTTTTTCTTTCTTTCTACAACAAAATTTCATGGGAGAGTTTTTTTATAATTACTATATCATTTTTCTAGGGTTTCCATAACAAATTACTATAAATCTAGTGGCTTACAACAATAGGAATGTATCCTCTTAGAGTGGCTAAAAGTCTGAAATCAAGGTGTTGGCAGAGCCTTTCTCTTTCTAAAGGTTCTAGAAGATCATTCCTTGTCTCTTGGCTTCTGGTGGTTGCCAGCATTCCTTGGTATTATAGATGAATTATTACAGTCTCTCTGCCTTTGTCATCACATGGCAGTCTTCTTGTGGCTCTGAGTCTGTCCTCAAATGGCCTTTTTATAAGGATGCTAGTCCTGGATTTAGGGCCCACTCTAATCTAGTATAACCTCATCTTTACTAATTATATCTCCAAATACTGTATAAAGTAACATTATAAAGCTTTGAATGGATATGAATTTTGAGGGTATGCTATTCAACCCAGCACAATCCTCCATCTGAACTCCAACAATTCATATCCATTTCATTTGCAAAATGCATTCACCCCATCACAACGTTTCCAAAAGTCTTACCTGTCCCAGCATCAAATCTACACCCCAAGTCTCATCTAAATATCAACTTAAAAAGTTCCAAATCATCTAAATCAGGTGTCCATTAGGCTCTGAGTACGTTCCATCCTAAGCAAAATTCCTCTCTGCCCAGAGACCTGTGTAACTAGACAAGATATCTGTTTCCAAAATAAAGTAGTGAGACTGGCATAGGATAGGTATCCCTATTCTGAAAGGGCAGAGAGGGGTTACTAGTCTAAAGCAAGTTAGCAGCCCAGCATGGCAAATGCCATTAGGTTTCAAGGCCTACGAAAAATGCTCTGGGCTCAGTGCTCGGTCCTCTAGCCCCAGGGGAAGACTCACTCTCTGGGCCCTCTGGGACAACCCCACCTTCTCAGCCTCCTGTCCTCTCTAGTTTTTGCATCTGTGGCTTTGCCCTCAGAGTCATCCTTCATTTTGTCTTGTCTCTGTCACTTTCATACCAGGCTGTCACTCTTTCTGCTTTTATAAAATTTTTAAAAGTCTTGTCAGTCCCTCATGTATGTCAAGAGATTTAAACCATTAGATATAAGTGTTCTCCACAGATTTTTTCTTCTGGATAGCCCTTTCTCTCTCTATTCCTGGCTTCTGCTGAGATGGTTAGTTGGATCCATGAGTCATACACCTAATTTCTTGAGTGAAAGTTTGTCCACCCCCACTAACTGACTTGCCCTGTTTCCACAGCATATTAGATTAGATATGCTGAGAAGTCTCCAGATCATCAAGAGCCGTTTACTTATATTTAAAACAAATCCTATGTTAATTTATATTTTTCTTCTCTCATTTTATTATAAGCATCAAGGAGAAACTAGACTGCATCTTCCGCACTTTTCTTGGAAATCTCCTCAGCTAAATTCCAAATTCATCACTTATGAGTTCTACTTTTCACCCAGCAGCAGAACTCAATTCAGCCAAGTTTCTGCCACTTTATTTTTTTTAATAAATTTATTTTTTTTGAATTGATTATGCTGTTACAGTTGTTCTATTCCCCCCTTCATTCCCCTCCACCCTGCCCCCCCAACCCCACCATTACCCCCCTTTAGTTTATGTCCATGTGTCTCAAGTCCTTTAGGTTCTATATTTCCCATACTATTCTTGCCCCCCCCCCCCATCTATTTTCTATCTACTGTCTATGCTACTTGTTTTCTGTACCTTCTCCCCCCGTCTCCTCCTCCCCCCCCCCTCTTGCTAACCCTCCTTGAGATCTTCATTTCTATGTTTCCACTCCTGATCTAGCTGTCCTTTTAGTTTGCTTTCGTTTTAGGTGTGGTTGTTAATAACTGTGAGTTTGTTGTCCTTTCACTGTTCATGTTTCTTTAACTTCTTTTTTCTTAGATAAGTCCCTTTAACATTTCATATAATAAGGGCTTGGTGATGATGAACTCCTTGAATTTGGTCTTATCTGAGAAGCACCTTATCTGTCCTTCCGTTCTAAGTGAAAGTTTTGCTGGGTAGAGCCATCTTGGTTGTAGGTCTTTAGATTTCATGACTTGGAATATTTCTTTCCAGCCCCTTCTTGCCTGTAAGGTCTCTTTTGAGAAATCTGCTGACAGCCTGATGGGGACTCCTTTGTAGGTGATTGTCCCCTTACCTCTTGCTGCTTCCAGGATTCTTTCCTTCATTTTAATTTTGGCTAATGTAATTATGATATGCCTTGGTGTGTTTCTTCTTGAGTCCAACTTTTTTGGTACTCTCTGGGCTTCTTGGATTTCTTGGAAGTCTATTTCCTTTGCCAGATGGGGAAATTTTCTTTTTTTATTTGTTCAAATAGTTTTTCCACTGGTGGTTGTGTCTTTCCCCCTTCTGGTACCCCTATAATTCGGATATTGGAGCGTTTATAGATGTCCTGGAGGTTCCTAAGCTTCTCCTCATTTTTCTGAATTCTTATTTCTTCATTCCTTTCTGTTTGATGATTTTTTTCTTCTTCCTTCTGGTCCACTCCATTGATTTGAGTCCCAGTTTTTTTTTCATCTCTATGGGTTTCCTGTGGAATTCCATTCATTTCCCTTAATTTAACCTTCATATGTTTCTCTAATTTGTGGCTATAGTCCACCAGATCTGTGAGGAAGCTGATGACCAGTGTTTTAAACTGTGCGTCTGAGAGATTTGCTATTTCTTCGTCACTTAGATTTATCTCTGGGGCTTTGAGGTCTCCCTGCGACATTTTTGGTCTGTTCTGGCCCTTTAAGTGGGAGGAGCGGCGCCTTGGATTCCCAGGTGGCTGGGTTGTGACGCTGTATGTGGGGGCGTGGTCAGAGCGGGGAAATGGTGCCGCCGCCTTCGCCGGTCCAAGCGCTCACTCCCTCACCCGCGTGCAACCAGGCAACCACAGTCAACTCGCTGCCACTGCCTCCCCACTGACTCCTCCGTAGTCGCTCACCCGGTGGGCCACTCGGTCGCTCACTAGGTCCAATCCTGGGTTTGGAACCCGTGCGACTGGATTCATGAGTCTGGATTCCGCACCCGGGTCGATGGAGCCCTCCTGTGCAACCCCTCACCCGACGCCGGTTTCGCCCCTTACCGGTCGGGCCGAAGAATTTGTTGTTAGCGGACTTCTGAAAAGTTCAGTTTTCCGTGTTCTGGTTGTGTTTTCTGATGCTAATATTTAGTTGTCCCTAAACTTGGTTGTGTGAGGAGGCACGGCACATCCACCTTAAACCTCCATCTTGGCGGAAGTCTTTCTGCCACTTTATAAAAAAAGATCATCCTTCTTCCAGGGTCCAATAACATGTTTATTGTTTCCTTCTAAGGCCTCACCAGAAGCAATTTTAATGTTCCTCTCTCTAGCAACATTCTGTTCATGATGATACATGTGTTCTCTTAAGATGATAGAAGCTTTGTCTTCTGTCCTCTTTACTTCTGAGCACTCACCAGAACTGTTATTAACATCCATATTTCTACTAAGTCTCTTCAAGACAACCAACCTTTTGCTGTCAAGCACCTCAAAATTTCTTTCAGCCTCTACTCATTACCCAATTCCAAAGTCATTTCTGCATTTTTTGGGTATTTGTTGCAGCAGCACCCCACTTCCCAGTACACAGTCTGTATTAGTTAGTTTCCTAGGGCTGCTTTAACAAAGTTCCACAAACTGGGTGGCCTAAAACAACAGAAATTCTCTCATAGTTACAGATGCTAGAAGTTCAAATCAAGGTGTTGGCAAGGCTTGTTCCTTCTGCAGGCTCCGAGGAAGAATCTGTTCCATCCCTCTCTTCTAGTGGTTGCTGGCAATCCTTGGATTGTAAATGTATGACTCCAATCTTTGCTTCTGTCATCACATGACATTATCCCTGTGTGTCTGCATCTTTACATGGCCTTCTGAAAAGAACAGCCATTATTGGATTTAAGGCCCAGTCTAAACTAGTATGACCTTATCTTAACCAATTGTATCTCTAAATACCCTATTTCCAAATAAGGTTACATTCCAGGTGGAAATGAATTTTGGGCATACTGTTCAAGCCAGTGTACTCACTTATCTCTCCTTCCTCACTTCTTATTCCTTAAAAAAAAACAGTATTTTTTGTAATGAAATAGATCATGCCAAAGAGTAAAACATATTTAGTTAGATCAAGAAGTAAAACGTTGCCAGTACTCCAAAAGTCTCTGTATGCCCTTCAGAACTCACAACCGGGGGACTTCTGCCAAGATGGAGGCATAGGTGGAAGCACTGCGCCTTCTTGTAGAACTAAGTTTAAAAACAACAAAGTTTTAGCAACAAAAATGCAGCCAAACCACAGAAAATTGAACTACATGGAAGTCTGACAACAACGAACCCTTCAGCCAAACTGGTAAGAGGGGCAGAGCCAGCAGCAGAGCAGGGTCGGGCAGAAAAGATCCACTGGACTCACCTGGGTGCGCGACCCAGGTGCATCAGCAGCCGTGGACAGATCTCAGGTGTGGAGAAGCGGGCGGACCCACTGAGGGCACAAGGCATTGGACCCACTGAAGACTGATTGTGGTCACACATTTCTGTGCAGATAAACCAGTGAAGGAGCTAGCAGTGAGATGGACCGCGAAGACCCCAGTGGCGAGAAGCAGCAGAGGGGACCGCCATTGTCCCTCTCTGACCACACCCCCACATACAGTGTCACAAATCAGGGACCTGGTTGACCCTGCCCTGGTGAACAACTAAGGCTCCGCTCCTCATACATAACAGGCACGAACAGATCAAAACATGGCTCAAGAACATCTCAGAGCCCCAGAGCTAATAAATCTAAGAGATGAAGAAATAGCCAAACTTTCAGATGCACAGTTCAAAACACTGGTGATCCGGATGCTCACAGAACTGGTTGATTTTAGTCACAAATTAGAGGAACATATGAAGGCTAAACTAATTGAAATGAATGGAAATACACAAGAAACCAATAATAATGGAAAGGAAACTGGGACTCATATCAAAGGTGTGGACCAGAAGGAGGAAAAAATGACCAACCAGAAAAGGATGAAGAAACAAGAATTCAAAAAAATGAGAAGAGGCTTAGGAACCTTCAAGACATCTTTAAATGTTCCAACATCCGAAGTATAGGGGTGCCAGAAGGGGAAGAGAAACAGCCACGAGAGGAAACCTTATTTGAACAAATAATAAAGGAGAACTTCCCCAATCTGGCAAAGGAAATAGACTACCAGGAAATCCAGGAAGCTCAGAGAGTCCCAAAGAAGTTGGACCCAAGAAGGAACACACCAAGGCACATCATCATTACATTAGCCAAGATTAAAATGAAGGAGAGAATCCTAGAAGCAGCAAGAGGTAAGGGGACAGTCACCTACAAAGGAGTTCCCATCAGACTGTCAGCGGATTTCTCAAAAGAGACCTTACAGGCAAGAAGGGGCTGGAAAGTATTCCAAGTCATGAAATCCAAAGACATACATCCAAGATTGCTCTATCCAGCAAAGCTTTCATTTAGAATGGAAGGACAGATAAAGTGCTTCTCAGATAAGGTCAAATTCAAGGAGTTCATCATCACCAAGCCCTTATTATATGAAATGTTAAAGGGACTTATCTAAGAAAAAGAAGTTAAAAAAACATGAACAGTGAAAGGACAGCAAACTCACAGTTATTAACAACCACACCTAAAACAAAAGCAAACTAAAAGGACAGCTAGTCAGGAGTGGAAACATAGAAATGAAGATCACATGGAGGGTTAGCAACAGCGTAGTGGAAGGAGGAGAGGGGGGAGAAGGTACAGAAAATAAGTAGCATTGACAGTAGATAGAAAATAGATGGGGGGGCAAGAATAATATGGGAAATATAGAATCTAAAGAAATTGAGACACGTGGTCATAATTAAAGGGGGTAATGGTGGGGGAGGGGTGTGCAGGGTAGAGGAGAATGAAGGGGGGGAATAGAACAAGTGTAATGGCATAATTAATAAAATGTATTTTAAAAAAAGAGAACTCACAACCCCCTGCCCACCAGAAATAACCATTGTCCTGTCTTGTGAAAATAATTTTATTGCTTTTCTTTACATTTTACTACCCATATAGACAACACTAGACAGTGTTTAGTTTTGCCTGTTTATAAGCATAATGTCAATGAATTGTACTGTATGTAATCTATTGGGTCTACCTTTTCTACTTAACATTATATTTATGAGATTCATCCATAGTGCAGTGTGTAACTATAGTTCATTCATTTTCCCTGCAGTTTAGTGTATTTCTTCATATAAACATACCGACATTTACTTATCTATTCTACTGGATAAGTAGTTGGATAAGTGGGTTGTTTACATTTACTGAGCTATAAGTATCAGTCCTACTGCTGTGATACTTTTTACCCATGCATGGTGGGACACATGTGCAAGTGTTTCTCAGGGTATATACCTAGGAGTGGAATTGAGGAGTGAAAACTTGAAACACCTTCATCTTTAATAGATACTAGCTCTTTTGTGCAGGGATTCTCCTGAGTTAAAATTTCACCAACCATGTGTGAAGGTTCAGGTTGCTCCATATCCTTGTCTGCGCTGGGTATTGTCAGACTCCAATCTAATGGGTATTTACTCATATTTTATTGTATTCTGTTTTTCCTTTCTTAGTAACTAGCATTTATATTACTTTTTTTAGTCTTAAGTAAAGTGGTCTTTTCCTCAACCTTCTATTTTGAAAAAATTCAAACATGGAGAAAAATTGGAAGAATAGTACACCCATATGCTTCATCTATATTTACCAAGTAGATGGCATTTTGCTTTACCTCTCTCTTCCTCTATACAAGAATGTGTGTGTGTCGTTTGTTTATTGCTAAACTACTCTTGTGTGTGTGTAGTTTGTTTATTGCTAAACTACTTGAAAGTAAGTTTCAGACATTAAAAGGTTTTGCTTCTAAATATTTTGTTATATATCTCTTAAGAACATTGTTTTATATAATTACTAGTATTATCTAATATGCAGTTTGTAGTTATATTTCTCAATTTTAAATGTAGGATATAACCAGGGATTACACATTGCATTCAGTTTGCTTTAGAACAGTTTCTGTGTGTGCATGTGTGCGTGTGTTTGTGTGTGTGTGTGTGTGTGTTTGTCTTTTAGGACATCGATATTTTTTAGAAGTCCAGGCTTATATTGTTTGCTTCATTGTGGTTTCAATTTCATTTTTTAAAAATAATGAGGTCGGAAACATTCTCACACATTTATTGATCATTTGGATAGCCTTCTTTGTAAATGGCTGTTTAATTATTTTGCCCATTTAGCAAACGTGGAAATGTCTGCTTCCTGTCTGAATGTCTTTCCATCTGTTTGTATCTGTGTACAGATGCAGTCCATGTTTAGAGGTTACGTAGGCATATATCAAAGATTTTGGATATGACCGATCTCAGTGATTGCTACTTAACTTCAGTATAACTACAGAGAAGAGGGAGCTAGAAGTGCTGTAGTGTTATGTCCTGAAATTCTGTCATCAAATTTCTTCTCTAATCTTACATGCATTTCTTATAAATTAGTACAGGTTTTTTGTTATTGTGGATACTTTCTCTTTGGTGGTTATATGTGTTGAAAATGTCTGTTCCCACTGTGTGGCTCTTATTTCACTGCTTTTATGGTGTCTTTCAAGGAATAAAATTTCTTCATTTTTATGTAATAAAAGGTATTAATTTTTTCCTTTCCATTTAGTGTTTTTTGTACTTTGACTAATAAATCCTTTTCCTACATGAGTTCAGGAAGATAGTATTCTTTTTCTAAAAGCTTTATGTTTTTTCTTTCACTTTTAAATCATTAATCCATCTGAAATTAATACATGTGTATGATATGAAGTTCCAGTTTGTTTTTATATAGATAATCTATCCCAACACCATATATTGAAATTGTTGTCTCTGCACTGTTATTATATTGCCAGCTCTTTCATAAACCAGATGTTCATATATGCATGGATATTTTTTCAGTTTCTCTCTTTTCTTCCTTTGGTGTGTTTTGGGTATTGAAAAATCAGTTATCACACAGTTTAGCTTTTTAAATGTTTTGATATCTGGTACAACAGACAAACAGATGCTTCTACCTTATTCTTCGAAGTGTTTTGTCTATTTTGGACATATTGCTTTTCTGTGGAAATTATAGAATTGGCTTGTCAAGTTTCTCTCTCTATTTTGATTAAGATTTCAAGTATTTAAATCAATTGAGGACAATTTACATATTTGCAATGAAAATCTTCAAATCTTCGGATGTGAATATGGTATATATTTTTTCAATTATTCTTTAATGTCTATCAATGTATTTTCTCTATTTTCTGTTACATTTTATGAGACTAAATAGTTTTTTTTCTTTTTAAACAGTTTTATTGAGGCATGTAATTTGCACATGATATTCACCTGCTGTCAAGTTTTCAGTTAGGTGATTTTTAGTTAACTTACCAAATTGTGCGTCATCATGAAAATTCAGTTTTAGGTCATCTCCATTACTCTGCAAAATTTGCTTGAGCCTATTTACAGTAAATCACTTGCACATCTACCCAAAGCCTTCTGTCTCTATAAATGTGTTTTTTCTAGATATTTCATATAAATGGAGTCTTCTAATAAGTGATCTTTGGAATCTGGATTTTTTCAGGTAACATAATGTGTGTTTGAAGTTTGTTTATGTTTTGGCATTCAGTAAGTCATTGCTTTTTATTATTAAATAGTTTTCCATTGTATAGTTATACCACATTTTGTTTATCCCTTATCCACTTGATGACATTTGGATTGTTTCCAATTTGGGGCTCTTATGAACAATGCTATGAACAAGTTTTTGTGGAGATATGTTTTCATTTCTTTTGAGTGAATGGAATTTCTGGGTCATATGGTAACTCTATGTATCACCTTTTGAGGAATTGCCAAATATATTTATACCATTTTACTCCCTTGTGAGTGATATATGAGCTTTCCTACTTCTCTGCATTTTTGTTGACACTTGTTATTGCCTATTTTTTATTGCATCTTTTCTAGTGGGTATGTGCTGATATCTCATTGTGGTTTTAATTTGAATTTCTACATTAACAAATAATCTTGAATACTTTTTTCATTTTTTTGTTAGCCATTTATATGTCTTCTTTGATGAAATTTTCTAGTCAAGTATTTCACCAATTTGTTTTATTAGATAGTGTGTCTTCTTAGAATTGAGTGGTAAGAATTCTTTATACATTTTGAATATAAGGCCTTTATAAGATAGAATATGACTTGTAAATATTTTCTTCCAGTCTTTAGCCCGTCTTTTTATTTTAATGGTGTCTTTTAAAGCACAGAATTTTCTAATTTTAATGAAGTTCAATTTATCAATTTGTTCCTTTATGTCATGTTTTTGGTATCACATCTAAGAAATCTTGGCTGAAGTCAAGGTCTGGAAGATATCCTTTGTTTTCTTCTAGAATGTTTATAGTTTTAGTTCTTACATTTAGATGTATTATTCATTTTGAGTTAATTTTGGTGAGTGAGATAAAGTGTCCCAAGTACATATTTTTGGTAAATGGATGTCCACTTGTCCTAGTACTATTTATTGTAAAGACCATTATTTTCCCCATTGGACTTGACATCTTTGTGGAAAATCAATTGACTATAAAGGTAAGGGTTAATTTCTGGACATTCATTTTGGTTCCATTGACATATATACCTATCCTAATGTTCTGAATCTCTCTCTTTTTTTTTCAAAGATTTTGTTTTTTTATTTTTAGAGAGAGGGGAAGGGAGGAAGAAAGAGAGGGAAACATCAATGTGTGGTTGCCTCTCCTGTGACCCCTACTGGGGACCTGGCCTGAACCCAGGCATGTACTCTGACTGGGAATTGAACCAGCAACCCTTTGGTTCGCAGGCTGGTGCTCAATCCTCTGAGCCACACCAGCCAGGGCTGAATCTCTTTATCCTTATAGCAAGTATTGAAATTGGGAAGTATAACTTCTCCAACTTTGTTCCTTTTTTTTCAAAATTGCTTTGGTTATTTGAGGTATTTTATAACTATGTAAATTTTAGAAGTTACTTGTCAATTTTTCTTACAAAACCTGCTGGACTTTGATAAGGATCGTGTTGACTCTATAATTCAATTTGAGGAAAATTGATTTTAGTAGTTTTGAATATTCTAATCCATGAATATGGAATGTCTATTTAGGCCTTTTATAATTTGTTTCAGCAATGTTTTATAGTTTTCAGTTTATAAATATTACCCTTTTGTTAATTTCTAAATGTTTTATTTATTTTATGCTTTTGTGAATAACAACTATTTTCTTATTTCATTTTCTGATTGTTGCATATAAGTATATAGAAATATAGTTAATTTTTATATATTGATCTTATATTCTGTGACTAAACTCTTCCATTTGTTCTAGTAGTTTCATTGTAGATAGGATTTTCTACACAGACAATCATGTTATCATGTTACCTATGAATAAAGGCAGTTTTACCTTTCCTTTCCAATCTGGAAGTCTTTTTTTTGGGGAGGGGGTCCATTTGCACTGTCTAGAATCTTCAGTACAGTGCTGAAGTATTGAATGAAAGTGGTGAAAGCAGACATCCTTACCTCGGTCCCAATCTAGGGGGGGAAACATTCAGTTTTTCTTTTATCATTAACTAAGATCCTAGCTCTCTATATTTTTAAATACTCTTTAGCAGTATATTACTTTCTATAGGTGCTGTAACTAGTTACCATAAACTTAGTGACTTAAAGCAACACAGATTTCTTTTCTTATGGTTCTAGAAGTCAGAAGTCCTAAAATGAAGTTGTCCACAGAGCTGCATTCCTTCTGGGGTTCTCTAGGGGAGCTTTTGTCAGCTTCTGAAATCCACCAGTGTTCATTAGTTTATAGCCCCTTCACATTATTCCACCTTCTATTTCCATTGGTACATCTCCTACTCTGTCCCTGACTCTCTAGCCTCCTTCCTATATGGAACTGTTGTGATCACATTTAGTCTATCTACATAATGCAGGATAATCTCCCTATTTCAAGAGCTGTATCTTAATTTCATCTTTAGAGCCCCTTTTTTCTAGTAACTTTTTTTTTACAGGTTTCAGGGATTAGGATGTAAACACCTTTGGGGTGGGGAGCCATTATATTCAGCCAACCATGTGCAGATTGAGGATGTTCCCTTCTATTTCTAGTTAGTCGTGGCAGTTGGATTTTGTTTATCACTTTTTTTGTACCTATTATGGTGATCACATGGTTTAAAGTTTTAATCTATTAATATAATATATTGTATGATTTTTAGATGGTAAATCAATATTTCATTTCTGGGATACATCATACTTATCTGTGTATAACAAGTTTTATATGTTGCTGGATTAGGCTTACTAATATTATGTTAAAGATTTTTGTCTATGTTCATGAGGGATGTCAGTTTGTAGTTTTCTTTGCTTCTGATATGTTTGTTTAGCTATGATTTGCATGTAACACTGACCTCATAGAATAAGTTGGAAAATATTCTCTTTTCCTCTATTTTCTGAAAGTATTTGTGGAGGATTAATATTATTTCTTTAAATGTTTGGTATAATTCACAAATGAAGCCACCTTGACCTGGACTTTCCTTTGTGCACAGTTTGTTGAATACTAATTTAGCCTCTTTACTTATTATAGGTTTACTCAACTCTTCCTTCTTGAATCTGCTTTGATCATTTGTATCTTTCTTTGAATTTGTCCATTCATCTGTCCTTTCTAATTCGTTAGCCTAAAGTTACTTATAATATCCCATTAAAGTTGTTTCCATTTGTATAAGTTCGGTAATGATGCTTCATCTTTATTTCTTTGTTTTCATCCTTTGTGCCTTCTGTCATATTTTCTTGGTCGGTCTAGCTAAAGGTTTGTCATTTTGTTAACATTTTCAAAGAAGTAGCTTTTGGTTTCATTGATTTTTCTCAATTTCCTGTTTTGTTTTGTTTTGTTTTGTTTTACTGTGCTGGCTTATTCCCTAATCTTTATTATGTTCTTCCTTCATCTTGCATTGTGTTTAGTTTGCTTTTTCTAGTTTCCTAAGTTGGAAGCTCAGGTTATAGATTTGAAACTGCTATTCTTTTCTGATATAGGTGTTTAAAGGGACGGATTTCTTTCTGAGCAATGTTTTGCCTATATCCATAAATTTGAATTTGTTGTGTTTTCATTTTCATTTAGTTCAAAATATTTTTCAGTTTCCTATCTGAGTTCTTTGACCTATGGGTTATTTTGATGTGTCTAATTTTCAAATATTTGTGTTTTCCTGGATTTCTTCCAGTAGTGGATCTCTAATGTGATTCCATTGTGGTCAGAGAAATACATTGTATGATTTCAGGCTGTTTAAAAATTTGAGACATACTGCCACCTTGGAATTCTCACTCTAAATCAGCATAGTAGAATCCCTCACATTCTAGAAGTCTTCTCTTAAATGTCACCTTCTCAATGAGACCTACCCAGACCAATATTAAAGGTGTAGCCACCAATATTACCAAGTCTTAGCACTACCAATCATCCCATACACTGCTATATGTTTTGTTTTTCAAAGTACTCATAACCTAACAGAACCTTCTAATATAATAATTCACTTAGCTCTATGAAGATAGAAATCTTTGTTTTATTTATTGATGTATGTCAAGAACCTAGAGTAATGCCATGATCATAATAGTCACTGAATAAATATTTTTGAGTATATACATTAGGATATTCATCCACTTGGTTATATATAGCTGAAATTTGTTCACTTTCACTGGAACATTGTATTTCATCATATAAACTTACTATAATTTTGTAATTGATTCTTCCGAGGACACTTGTATTTTTTCTAGTTCCAGGCTATTATAAATACCACTGATTAAACCATTCTTATTGTATCCTGGTAGACATAAACCTAATTTTTCTATGGCATATACATAGGAGTGGAATGGATGGGCCATATTTATGAGCATAAATTCAACATTAGTAAATGCCAAAGTGGTTTGCACTGTAGTTGCACATTCCTACCAGCAATGTATGAAGGTTTCATTTGCTTTACAATCTCACTGATATGTAATTTGGTATTCCTTTTTAATTTTTGTGCCAATATGACAGTTTTCTATTAGTATTTTCTTCTAAATTAACATTTCTCTGAATTCTAATGTCATTGAGTAACTTTCAGTGTATTTATTAGCTGCATGTATTGTATCTTTTTTGAGGTAGCTTTTTGATCTTTTACCCAGTTTCCTAATGGCTGTATTCTTTATCAGTTATTTGTGCAGCAAATATCTTTTCTTGTCCCAAGGCTTTTCTATTTCTTTATGATATTTTTGATGAACAGAAGTTTTTAATTTTAATGTAGTTGAATTTGTCAATATTTTTCTTTAATGGCTAGTCCTTTGGAGACTTCAGAAATCCTTCCACATATATTCTTATACCTTGCTGGTAGAAATGCATAATAGTACAACTTCTACAATCTGGAATTATCAATATAGAGAAAAATTACACACACATTTGACCCTTTGTCTCAGCAAACCCATCTCTTGGAATCTGTTTCAGAGATGTACTGGAAAAATGCAAAATCCTATATGCACAAGGTTGTTTGTCAGGGTATTATTTATAACAGCAGAAATGACTAGATACAATGCCAGCATGCCTTAATAGGGAATAGTTGAATAAACTATGGAACATCCACACAGTGGAGTATTACACACCTATCAGAAGGAAAGGAAAGAGCTATACATACTAATAATACGGAGTTATCTCAAGTGTATATTGTTAAGGGCAGAAAAGTAAGTTGTAAACAGTAGGAGAGGGATGTAAATAATGACACACACATATTTATGTATATGTGTACATATGCTTATTTGCTTATATTTTCAAAAAGGAATCAATGCAACCATAAAGCCAAAACCTAATAAAATTATTATTTATGGGGAAGGGAAGGAGTGTGATGAAGAGGACAGAGATGGAAATAAAACAGCTATAAAAGTACTGTGTAATGTATAACACAGTTTTCAATTTAGACCCATATGAATATTTTGCATAATTTAAAAATATAAAGGTGCATAGGTTCTTTGAAATTGATGTTTTAGGATTCTCAGGATATAATTCTAGCAATGGAATTGCTGGGTCAAAAGGCAGGTCGATTTTTATTTTTCTGAGAAAACCGTACTTGAAAAATAACTAAAAAAAATTAAAAAAAAGAAAAATAAATAAAGGGAAAAAACATCAATCACTAAAATTCATAAACAACCTGAAGCAGATGAACCTAAAAGTATAAAGTTGGTAACATAACAATACAGAGAAACAATTATTTTAAATGACTTTGAAACAATATTTGTACATTCCTAATGGGATGTATTTTAAGGACAAAGGTAACCATAATGAAATATAAAACTATTCAGTAGTTTCATTGTTGACAGTCGTATTAGTATTGTTATTGACATATAAAATTTCTATAAATTTATTGTAGAAAAAACTAATAAACAATTTTAATACTAAGAGCCAATATTTTAAGCATATGTGAAAACAGATATACAAGTCTAAAATCAAGGAGTTTGAGTAAAAATTTGAGTAAAAACCTAATAATCTTATATTTGAAGTGAAAATACCAGTCTAATTTATTTTTCTCTTTAAAAAAAATGTCCTGGTTGTGTTCACTGAAAATGCCTACAAGCAATAACAACTTAATAGCAATGAACACACCTAGCAACACATTTGACTTTCTAAATACTATTTCCCATTAAAAGGAGCCAGGAGTCCTTGGAGAAATATTCCAGTTATGAGTCAGAAAATGTGCAAGATGAGCTTGGGACAACTTGCTGTGCCAGAAAACTGAAAAGCAATACAGGAGTCAATTTGAAGAGACTCTTATAGTCCTAAGTGGGATAATTTCCTCACTAAAAAGTACATCAAATACGTGAAACTACACAATCTCACAATTATACTAAAAACAATCATTGGTCACCCTGGCTGGTGTGGCTCAGTGAATTGAGCATGGGCCTGTGAACCAAAGAGTCACCAGTTCAATTCCCAGTCAGGGCACATGCCTGGATTGCAGGCCAGGTCCCCAGTAGGGGACACATGAGAGGCAACCACACACTGATCTTTCTCTCCCTCTCTTCCTCCCTCCCTTCCCTTCTCTCTAAAAATAAATAAAATCTATTAAAAATAAAATAAAATAAATAATCATTGGTCAACACTGGATATTTCTAAGATATCAACTCATTACTGTCATAGTTGATAAATAATGGGAAAAATCAAGCATTTATCCTGCCTTTCCTGTATGAACTGTGTATAGGGAAACTAATTAGTTAATGGTAAGTTTATTATAGAATTATAAATAATAAATATAAACAAATAGTAGAATCAGGAGAGCTCCATTTCGCAGCTCTTAATAAATTACTAGATCTAGGTAACAGTCATAATGGATGTAAAACCCATTAGGTGAAAGGTGAATGGCAGAACTTTGTAATGGAGGGATCCAACTAATACCATCTGAATTCACTGATATAATTCAACATCACTAAAAATGGGACTACCAAACATTATATGCCTTATAACAGAAAGTACACACCTGTCTATGGAGGAGGATTCGTATTTAAAAATAGGGCACCTGAATCTTATCAGTCCTCTAGATTAGCTCTATCCAATGCAACTTGTATAATGATATAAATGCTCTTTATCTTTTTTTGCCCAATATGGCATCCACTAGCCACAGGTGGCTGTGAACATTTGAAATATGACTAGTTTGAAAAACTGACATTTAAAAGATTAATTTAAATAGATTTGCATGGCCAGTGGGTACTGTATTAGACAGAATAGCTCTAGATTTAACTACCTGTTTGTAATCAATGGAAGGGATTGGGGAACAAGTTAAATAATACCATGAAGAACAATTAGTCACATTCATTTATTGGGTTCCTCTCATAAACCAATGGATGGGGGAGAAAGTGGGTTGGAGGGTTGGGAAAGAAGGGGTACTATTTTAAAATAATAAGGCTTAAGAGATAGATATAACAGCCAAAGGCTAGTTAAAACAACCAACTGTAAAAAGATATCTTTGAGATAATCAGGGCCATTTCAATATGAACTTGGTATTAGATGATATTAAGGAATTATTAACTTTGAGAAGTGTGATAATGCCATACTGTTTACATTTTTCAAGTATCCCTATCACTTAGGTATATATACTTGCATGACCCTGAGAGTGAGCACCTGCTTAAATTTTGCACCCCAGGTGCCTCACTTGCCTCAGTGTAGTTCCAGCCTTGCTTGCAATGCACTGCAATAAAATATCTATGTACTACTGTCATTGGTTGTAAATACCTGCCCCAGCAGAGTTTCTATACCTGAGATCCAAGATTTAATTTTTATTAATTTGTTAAAGGTTTTATTGGTAGGCTTTGTAGAACTTCCGTATCTCTTTGTCTTGATCCAGATGAATCCCAAAAGAAGAACAAAGGTGATCCTATGAACAACCTGGAAAGTTTTTACCAAGAGATGATAATGAAAAAACGTCTTGAAGAGTTCCATCTTATGAGAGGTGAACCCTTTGCTTCCCACTCACTGGTCTCAGCTGCATCAGTGGGAGATAGTGGCACAGCTGAGAACCCGCCATTACTCCAGGACAAGGGAGAACAGGCAGCACAGGGTAAAAGTCCCAGTCTCCATGTGGCAAAAGTTATTGATAATTCACCTGAGCAGTGTTGGACTGGGCCTAAGAAGCTGACGCAGCCAATAGAATTTGTCCCAGAAGATGAGATCCAGAGAAATCGTTTGTCAGAGGAAGAGATCCGAAAAATTCCTATGTTTTCTTCATATAATCCAGGGGAGCCAAACAAGGTATAGGCTAAAGCAAGAAAAAAAAAAAACATGGGTTGTTTTCATTTTAATTTACCTCTACATAAAGTAATACTTTTTTTAAAAAGATTTTATTTATTTTTAGAAAGAGGGGAAGGGAAGGAGAAAGAGAGTTAGAGAAATATCAATGTGTGGTTGCCTCTCATGTGTGCCCCCCCCCAGGACCTGGCCTGCAACCTAGGCATGTGCCTTGACTGAGAATCAAACCAGTGACCCTTTGGTTCACAGCCTGCGCTCAATCCACGGAGCTACACCAGCCAGGGCTACATAAAGTAATACTTTTACATTCACTTTGATTATACCAAAGAATTATGACATAGGCATAGTGATTGTGTTTTTCCTTGACCTTGACTATTCTTTCTCTGCATACTACATAAGCAATATATTTCCTATGATCTTCTTTGTGGTTTTCCAAGGTCCTAAACTACCCTTAAAATTTTAAAGAAACCTTGAAGAGACTTTAGTCCATACTTAGTAGAAGACCTGAATTGAAGGAAAAGTAACCTCCAATTTTCTAGGCTAGCAATGAATCAGGTAATATTGATAAAACCACCGTATCTCATAGCCATGGTGCCTCTGGAATTAGTCAATAATTGATCTTCTGGTTGTGAGTAGGATTTACTGATACCCTTTGAGGTTTTTTTTATTATATGGATTATGCTATTACAGTTGTCCCAATTTTCCCCCTTTGCCCCCTTTCACCCAGAAACCCCCCAGTCCCTCAGGCAATCCCCACACTATTGTTCATTCATACATATAAGTTCTTTGGCTACTCCAAATGCTCTACCTGGCTTTCATATGACATATGATTTCAGATGCTAGTAGTTAAGAGCAAAGTGAAAGCACAGGGCTTCTAAGTCTTGAGAAATTGGCAAATATCTAAGTAAACTTGTAAAAATCTTTGTTTTATATTTTTACTACATAGCTATATATTCATAAATAGTATATAGTTTTATATACTTTATGTACTGCCGAAGCAAGCATTAGTTTTATATACTTTAAAACTATTTAGAGGAAATCATAATTAAATCATCTTACATACCCTTCTTTTAAAAATATTTTGTTCATTTATTTTTAGGGAAAGAGAGGGAGAAAAACATTAATTTGTGCTTGCCTATCATGCACCCCTAATTGGGAACCTGGCCCACAACCCAGGTGTGTGCCCTGACTGGAAATTGAACCTGTGACCCTTTGGTTCACAGGCCAGTGCTCAATCCTCTGAGCCACGCCAGCCAGGGCCTATGTACCCTTCTATAACTTGATATTTAAACTCAATATGCGTGGTTTTGAAATTTATTTCTAATGATATAAGGAACTATGTATTTCATTGTAGAAATACTGTATAATTCATTTGTCCAACTCTCGAAGACTTGCTCCTTTCATTTTTTTATTGCAAAGAATTCTGCAACAAACATTATTATACAATTAGTAAGTCACAATCAGCAATTTGTAAATGAAATGAAGTAGAATAGAATATAAAATATCAATATCAATAAAATATAAATATTAAATACTATTTCTTGAAGGTTTTGTTTTACATGTGTGCACACACACACATGAGAGAAGGGGAGGAGAGATGTTTGTGGGCTAGAATGCATTTTTCCTGTAGACCTTAGTCAAAAAAGCTGGAAGAATATTGCTTTATTTCAGTGATTATCAATTGTTAGTGTGCACCAGAATCACCTGACAGGGCTATTAAAATAGATTGCTTGGCTCCGCCCCAAGAATTTTTTATTCCGTAGTTCTGGAGTAGGGCCTGAGAATTTGCATTTACAAGTTCCCAAGAGATGCTGTTGCTCCTGGTCTGAGAGACATTTTAAGAATCGCTGTTGTAGACTACATACCTAGGAGTGGAATTACTGTATATATAGGATATGTATATCAACTCCATGAGCAGGGTTTCAGTGATCTCTTTCACATCCTTCCCAGTACTTTGTAATATTAGACTTTTTATTTTTGCTAGTCTAACATATTAGAAAGTTATCTTGTTGTTTTAATTTGCATGTTTCTGATTTCCATTGAAATTACGCATGTATTTATAAATTTATTAGCCTTTCAGGAACCTTCTGTAAGTTGCCTGTTAATTTTTGCCTGCTATTTGGTTGTGTAGTTTTTCATATTACTTATGGAGATTATTTTAAAATTCTCAATAGAAACCCTTTCTGCTAATTTAGCAAATATATTTTCCCAGTGAGTGGCTTATCATTTTAACATCACTTCTGATGTCTTACATTAAGTAGAAGCCTTTCATTTTAATGTAACTACACCATCAGAATTTTACTTCATGGTTTGTGCTTTTTGAGTCATTTTAAGGAAATCTCTCCCTATAAATTACTAAGAAAAATACAAACAACCAAATAAAATGGTCAGAAGATGTTAATAGGCAGTTTACAGATGAGAAAACATGGTTGTCTAATTAACTTATTAAGTCTCATCAGCAATTAAAGACATACAAAATAAAACTATAATGAAATACTATTTACCACCTAGGATGGTAGCATAAAAGCATGACAATACCAAATATTAGTGAACGTACAGAACACTAAGAACTCTAATATATTTCTGGCTGAGTATAAATGAGTACAACCACTTTCATGAACATTGTGGCAATATCTAGTAAAATAAAAGATGCTCATACTTAGTAAAATAGAAGAAGTATGGCTCAGCAGTGCCATTCCTAGGTATCTATCCTAGAGGAATTCTTACACATGCACATTATAAGGTGTTATAAGGATGCTCATTATAACATTTGTAAACAACATACATGTTCATCAGTAGGAGAATGGATAAAGCCTAGTATATTTATAAAATAGAATACTATAGAGAAAATGAATAAAATATAACTAGATGTGTCAGTGTGGTTGCAGCTTGCAAACATAATGTTGAACGAAAATGGCTAGTTGCAGGCTTCTAGTTTCAACTCCAGCATATAAGGTGCTTTGAAGTCATCACTACTGTCTTACAAGAAATACAGCCAAACAAGCTAAAAATCAATGAGTTTTTTTCTTGGACCCATCAGAGAACTGAAGTCACAGAGCAAACTGCAACCCCTAAATCTGGAGAGACAGGAAATTACCGAGAATCACAGGCCAGATCTAGTTATCAGGAACCATAAATTGGTAAGAATACTTAAGTGGTAACTTTGACAAATTGGTTGAGGTAAAGTATAGATTAGTGTTTGAACATAACAGGTTCTCAAGTTGAAGAGCTGAGAAAAACTCTGTTCCTGACTAGTAGGAAAGCAAGTAGTATTCATAGAACCACCATATATGGTAGCCATGGTGCCTCTGGAATTAGTCAATAAATACCTCTAGGAACCCCACTAGGCTCTCAAGTTGAAGAGCCAAAACAAATATCTGTTCCTGGCATGGGGAACAGAACAGTAGTAATTTTGAAATACACTCAGAGCTTCTGTCTAACAAAGAACTACCCAACAAGTAAAACTACTTTACCAAAGTATTCACTAGTGTGGGAGAAGGGAAATCATCTAACTTCAGGCCCCTCTAGCCTTCCTGTCTCATCTAACAGAGAAAAAAAAATTCTGACACACTTCTGAAGAGTACAGGTTGGGGACACAGGCATACTGAAAGACTGAGGCTTGATTACAGGATTGCAGAATATTTTCCCTTACCCTATACCTTACCACCATATGAACAGGGCTTCAGTGTAATAACTGTGGGTTACAGCTGAAAGGCCTGCAGGGCTCAGACTCTAAGAAGTTTTTAAGGAAATCCAAAGAAAACATGGGAGACAAAAAACAAGGACATTAGAGAAAATTGAAACCCTGTGACACCTATAGGTAGAGCAGATATTAATAAACACAGTCTAACTTCTTACTAGATTAACATAAAACATTACACTAATGGCCTTTTTACCTTAGTTCCTATTACAGCATACATCAAGTCTGGGTTTCAACATAGAAATTATGAGGCATGCTAAAAGAAAAAAACAGTCTCAAGAAATAAAACAAGCATCAGAACCAAGGTCACATATAGCTCAGGTTTTGGAATGATCACATATATAGAATTTAAAATAACTGATTAAATGCTAAAAAGTCTATTAGAAATATTACAGGACATGCAAAAACACATAGGTAATGTAAGCAGAGAAATAGAAACTAAGAAATAATCGAAAGATACTGGAAATAAAAAATGCTATAATAGAAATGATGATTTTGATAGGCTTATTATTAAAGTGGTACAGCCAAGGAAAGCATCAGTAAGCTTGAAGTTGTGTCCATACAAACTTCCCGAACTAAAATGCAAAGAGAAAAAAAAGATATAAAAAATGAGCAGAATACAGTTCACCATGGATACCCCGCCCTCTGCCTCCTTGACCCCTGACCTTTCCTCTTTCCCCTCTTTGCCTCCAACTACTGCATTCTTTTCTGGTGCGCCTGCTCCCAGAGGAGCTCCTGACTCAGTGATGGGGTCTCAGGCCTCCATGTCACTGTGGGACAAAGAGCTTGAAGAGATCAAGAAGGAAACTGGCTTTTCCCACAGTCAGATCACACCACTCTATAGCTGGTTCACCAGTCTGGACAAAGGAGAAAATGGGACTCTTAGCCAGGAAGACTTCCAATGGATTCCAGAACTTGTCATGAACCCATTGAGAGACCAGATCATCAATTCCTTTTTTCCAGATGGAGAAGACCAGGTAAACTTCCATGGATTCATGAGAACTTTGGTTCATTTCCAACCCATTGAACATAATGAAAAGAGTAAAGATGTGAAGAGACCAGAACCACTAAACAGCTGAAGCAACAAACTGCACTTTGCTTTTCGACCAGATGATTTAGATAAAGATGACAAGATCTCCTATGATGAGCTATTACACGTGCTACTCATGATGGTAGGAGTGAACATCTCAGTTGAACAGCTGGGCAGCATCGCAGACAGGACCATCCAGAAAGCTGATTAAGATGGGGATAGCACCATATCACAGAAGTTGTGAAGGTTTTGGAGAAGGTAGACGTAGAACAGCAAATGAGCATCTGATTTCTTCACTTAAGGACTAAGACCAAACTGTTCCTTGCTGTCTAGTATTTAAAAACCAGAACTTAGGAGTCCCCCATCCACCATCCCATCTCCACCCTATCATTCACCTTCTACCAAAGTACTTCTGCTATTGCGTGACAGCCCCCAACATGTTCTGCCAACATAAACTTGCCTTTGGTGTATAAACGGCATTGTAGAATGGTCCACCCAGTCTGTATCTGTTCTGTATCATTTGCTGGTTATCTCCATTTCTAAATACTTTCCCAACCCCAGCTCCACCCCTGTTCTATTGCCGAATGCTACATGTACATCTCGTCTGAGGAAGTGAAAAAGTGAATCAGGTCAAGAACAAGCCACAGTCGCTCTTTTATTGGTTGTAAACTATAGCCATGCTGCCTTCCCTCCAACAAGGATTTGGCATGCTCCTCTATCTTTTCTATATGTCATTTGTTTTCTACTACTCTTTTACCCAATACATCATTCACTTAGCCTTTCAGTCTCCCTGGTTTTTATTAAGCTTCAGTCTCCTCTGTTCTACTTGGCACCCCAAGCTATGCCTGGTCAGTGTATTTCTGACTTAATAGGATTGTTAGGTGGTCTGGCAGTTTTGAACTACCTTTACTCTTAAATAGATCTCTGGGATGTTGCCTTTCCAGGAGCCTTACAGTAACCAACACCTGTCAGAAAACTGTGATTATATCTTGGTCCCCTGCACTCTGCTTTGTCATCAAAGGGCTGGGTTGGAGATCTTGAAAGATGGTGGCCTTAGTGAGAGGTACAGGGTACAGCCTTTCAGCTGACTTGCCCAGGTAGCTCTACCTCTGGCCTCTGATTTTCATTATACATACCTACGTGGCTGCTCTTGCCAGTATAGTGTTAACTTTTCAGAAAAGAGACATATGCCTACAGATTTTCTTAGTTTTGGGAGACTGTTACCACCAGAATGGCTGCTCTAATGATATGCTTGGGGACTTTCTCATGGTTTTTTGAATAAGGAGACTGGACACCCTAAAAGCCTCACATTTGCAGCATGGTTTATGCCTCAGTGTTATGTGCCCTAGAATGTTTTGCAGTTCACATTTCCAGATAGAAAGATTAGTGTTACAGAAGTGTCTACTTATCCCAGTCCAAAAGATTTAAAGATTGTCCTCAGTATCTGTAAGTTTTGCACCAATACTTTATGAATTTTACACTTGGCAAATGTTAATGCTGGAAGCCATAGTCAGCTCCTAAGACAAGTCCAGAGCTTTGAATGTATTGTATCATTAGTAGCCTGGTTACACTGATTTCCTAGCTCCTCTTTTTGACCACTGCTAATCCCTTAGAAACAAGGGGACTGGCACTGGTGGCACAACCTGAGGTGGCATTATAGACCTTTGCATGAGCCGGAGCAAATTTTTTGCCTAAATTAGTTTAGTACAGACCTCATTGATTAGGCTGTTGTCATCCTAACATCTGTCTTTAATGAGTCTATTCATCCTTGTAACTGCCCTTGGCTGATTTTGTCTGACTCATTGCTTGCTTGCATGTTTCCTTGCCTTTGGAAGGCTATCCAAGATATATACACAATAGTTTGGGAAAGGGATTGCTAAAAGAGAGAGAAACATCACTGCAAGAGATTAGGAACAGTAGAGAACAGAAGAGTGGCCAGGCTGGAAGACTCAAATGTAAACGACTGAGAAATTCTTGGTGAAGTATCAGTCTGACTTTGTAATCAAGTGAGGTAGTATAGTAAAAGGGAAGATTTGTCTGACACTGATCTGTTATAGAGATACTTCAAAGGCTCCTTGGCTTGCATATTTAAAGATCCTAAAATTGTGGCCTTTTTCTCCTTTTGGCTACATAGCGAACTGTTTTAATCCATGGTTGTGCCTTATTGTTCCATTAAAACTGTATTCTCTGATCCATCAATAAATACTTACAGTTCAACAAACAAAAAAATGAACAGAATATCCAAGAACCACGTGACAATTTCAAAAGGTATAACATACCCATTATCGGAATACCAGAAGGATAAGAGGGAAAGGAGCAGAAGAAATGTCTGAAGTAATGATGGCCAATAATTTTCCAAAATTATTGACAGATACCAGACCATTGATACGGGATCTGAGCAGAATACCAAGCAGGATAACTACCCCCAAAAATATGTACCTAAGCTTATCATGTTCAAACACAGAAAATGGAAGACAGAGAAAATGTTGAAAACAGCCAGGAAGAAAAAAAAAAACATTTTGCCAATAGAGAAACAAAGATAAGAATTGTATTGGGTTTCTCATCAGAAGCCATGCAATACCAAAGAAGACAATGGCATGAAATATTTAAAGTATTGAACCCCCCCCTACCTATATAGCATTCTGTATTCAGTGAAAGTATCCTTGAAAAGTGAAGGAAAAAGAAAGATTTTTATCAGACAAAGAAAAACTGAAGGAATTTGTTGCCAGTAAACCTGCCTTACAAGAAATATTTTGTTTTTGTTTTCTAAGTTCTTCAGAGAAGAAAAATGATATAGGTTAAAAAAAAAAAGATCTCTGTTTAAAAAAAAAGAGCACTGAGAGGAGTACCTGAAGGTAAAATCTTTAATATTTTTTTTAATTTTAAGTGATCTAAAAGATAATCGTTCAAAGTAATAACAGCAATGTGTTAGGTAATTTTAGTATATGGGTAAGTGAAATGAATGACAGGAATGTAATAAGGTATAGAAGGGAGGAATTAATATTTAATTTATGTAACTATTATAATGTATCTGCACTCCCTGTGAAGAAGTGTAGTGTTATTTGAGAGTCAACTTAGATTAGTTGTTAATGTATTGAATATATTGCAAACTCTAGGCCAACCACTAAAAGATATATAAACAGAAGTATAATTGATATACTAAAAGAGGGGCAAAAGTGAAATCATGTAAAATGATACTCACTGTCTACAATATTTAGAAGCAAAGGGAATATTTCTGACTCATTTTATGAGAACCAGCCTTAGCTTAATATCAAAACCAGGTAGAGATATTACAACAAAGAGAAACTAATGACTAATCTCTCTTATGATCATAGATGAAAAAATCCTAACTATTAGGAAGATCAAAATAGTTGATTGAAATATTTTTATTTAAAGATCGAAGTACTGGAAAATAAAATCCAATAATGTATCAAAAGAATTCTATATTATGAGCATGTGTGATTTATTACAGGTATCCACGACAGGTTCAACATTTCAAACTCAGTTAATGTAATCCACCTCATCAACAGACTAAAGAACAAACGCATATCATTATTTCAATTGATGTAGGAAAAGTACTTGACAAAATTCAACATTATTAACACAAACTCTCATCAAACTAAGAGGTGAACATCCTCAACTGGATAAAGAATATCTACAAATCCTAGAACTAACATACTTAATGATAAAAAACTGGATGCCTTCTTTTTTGACCAGAAACAAGGCAAGGGTATCTCCTCTTCCCACTTCTTAAAATATTGTACTGAAAATGCTAAATAGTGAAATAAAATGAGAAAAGGAAATGAAAAGCATGTATATTGGAAAGGAAAATATAAGCCATCTCTGTTTATAGATGACATGTAGTTCTCTATAGAAAATCCCAAAGACTGACCCTAAAACAAGTTCGGGAACTAATAAGTGAGTATAGCAAGGTTGGAGAAAAGAAAGTCAGTTGTTTTCCTGTATACCAAGAAATTAAGAATTGAAATTGAAATAGAACCACTATTTACAATAGCACCGCATACTCTGGTTTCTCTTCAGATCGTATAAATCTTTCACTTTTTACATTAGCACCACAAAATAGTGAAATAATTAGATATAAATATAACCAAATTTGTACAGCACCTACATGCAGGAAACTACAAAACCCTGATGAAAAATTAGAGAAGATATAAATATATGCAGAGATGTCCAGTGTTTATCGATTGGATGACTTAATATGAAGGTGTCAATTTTTTCCATATTAATATGTACATTCCACACAGTCCCACCAAAATTCCAGCAACCTATTTTGTGGATATAGAAAAACTGATTCTCAGTTTCTAGGAAGATAAAAGATTCAGAATATCTAACAGTACTGAAGAACAACTACACAGTTGATGGACTGACACTACTCAACTTCAAAGACACATGACCACTTGAGCAGAATAAGGAATCTAGAAATAGACTCACACAGATATAGTGGAGCAATCTTTGACCAGGGAACAAAGACAATTAAATGGAGAAAGCCTAGTCTTTTCATTAAATTGTGCTGAATAACTGGATGTCAACATGCAAAAAAAAAATGAATCTAGACACAGATTTTACATTCTTAAAAAATTAACTCAAAATAGATTGTAGATTCAAATGCAAAACACAATACCATAAAACTTGTAGAAGAGAACTTGAGAAAATCTAAGTGACCCTGTGTTTGGTGACACAATGATAGATACAATACCAAAAGCATAATTTATGAGACAAAAATAATAAATCAGACTTTATTAAAATAATAAACTGCTGTGTGAAAGATACTTTTTTAAAGATTTTTTAAATTTATCTTTAGAGGGGAAGGGAAGGAGAGAGGGGGAGAAATATCAATGTATGGTTGCCTCTTATGCCTCCCCTGCTGGGAACTGGCCTGCAACCCAGGCATGTGCCCTGACTGAGAATTGAACCGTGGTTGTTTGGTTCGCAGGCTTGTGCTCAATCCACTGAGCTACACCAGCCAAGGCTGAAAAATACTTTTAAAAGAATCAAAAAACAAGCCACAGACTGGAAGAAAATATTTTCAAAACACATGCCTAATAAAGGACTTGTATCCAAAATACGCAAAGAAGTTCTAAAACTCACCAGTAGTAAAATGAACTATCCAATTAAAAACTGGGAAAAGAACAGACCTTCCCAAAGAAGTTATGTGCATGTCAAATAAGCATATAAAAAGGAGCTCACGGTTAGTTGTCATAAGGGAATTGCAGAATAAAACAATAATGAGATGACATTATACACCTTTTAGAATATCTAAAAAATTACAGTAAAATTGACGGTACTAAATGCTATTGAGGACCCTGACCAACAAAAACTCATATTTGCTACTGGTGAGAATACAAAATGATACAATCTCTTTGGAAGTTAGTTTGACAGTCTCTCACAAAACTTAACATTGTTTTACCATATAATCCCATAATTGTGCTTCTAATTATTTACCACAATTGATTTGAAAACCTGTATTTATACAAAACCCAGCATGTGAATGAAAACCCAGCAGTTTCATAATAATGTCACACTCAAGCACACAATATAGCATTTTAGGTGAAAAATTCTAATTGCTGTCCATCATGTACAAGACTTTCTTGTACTCTACCAATCACACTCAAGTAAGCCTTAATTCTGTTGGACCCTGTACAATGGGATATAATTCAGCAATAAAAGGAAATAAGCCTTAAAGCTACAAAAAGACATAGAGGGGTTATAAATGCATTTTAATAAGTGAAAGAAGTTACTATGAGAAGACTATGAATTATATGATTTCAATTATATGGTATTTTGATGAACACAAAACTACAGCAACAGTAAATGATCAGTAGTTGCCAAGAGTTTTGGGTAAACGGTGGGGAGAGGAATAGATGAAGCATAAAGGATTTTTAGGGCAGTAAAATTGTTCTCTATGATAATGTAATAGTGAATCCAAGACATGAATCTGCCAAAACCCGTAACAGTAGAACATGAAGAGTGACCCTTGACATATACAAGTGTTAAAAAATTATTTAGGAGGTTGGAGAACCCCAGGAAGGAATTGCAGGCTGACAAGAGTATCTAACTGTGTTACAAATATATGAAGCACCCTCAGTGAAGGCTGACCTAAATACCTATGGAAATGTGTGGAATGTGGAAGCGACAGGCAAACAGAACTGCACATAATCACTGTACCCTAGTTGATATGATTGTGTAACATGGGTGTACAGGTTAACAATTCTGATATTATACATGTGGAATGAAATGGAGCAATTAAGTAAATGGATAGCAGATGGTGGGATCCAGGATTTCACCCTGGGAATTTACAGATAAGCAAAGGGAGAAAACTAGAATTATCCATGTGGTAATGGTTTACAGTTGGAGACATTATGAACTCATGTCTAACTTAATATATGGATGATTACATGTGGAAATACTTATAGATATGTATATATACACAGGTTAGTATTAAAATTTTTCTCTTAGCTGAGAGGGTCTAAATGAAGTGACATTCCAGGAGCAACAAGCATGTTTGGCACCCAGATCTTAGTTTCTAATGTTATTCTCTAGTAAAAGTAACCAGAGCTCTTTAGAGAAATGGCTGATTCTAGCACTGGGGACAGGAATTATACATGAAGAGCCTTGGGCATTTTATAGTGCCCAAAAAATAAGGAAGTGCTACAAACAACAACATAAAAATATTGGAGGTATGTCAAAGGAGCACATAAGCCAACTGAGAGTTTCCAATGACCAAAGTTGGAACAATTTGTACATCAAAGTAAGTAAATTAGTGTTGGACTATACCCTGAAGTATAGAATAAATATCTACGAGTCCATACTGATAATAAACAAAACAATTGAATACATTGATAAATGAAGGTGAGGAAACAAATACCCAATGAAAAAGAATTTCAAATCATTTATGTAGATGCTCCACCTCAAGGTTCTTGAACTACTTATGGTGACTTCTTTAAAGAGTACAGTGTGGAAAGGTAGAAAACAAAGTAACATTACAGAGTAGAAACCTAAAACTACCTCAGCCAGGTTATCAGGGCCATCAACAGTCATAAGTCATACTGATAGTGTGTATGGTTGGTATAATATGATCAAGCTGCACTTTTCCTCAGTGGTCTTTTTCCTAGTAATTCATAACCCCAATCTAACCATGAGAAAAACACCAGAAAAATTCCAGTAATGTGGCATCCTACCAAGTACCCCATCAGCATTCTTCAAAACTGTCGAAATCATCAAAAACAGAATCTGATTAACTGCCAGAGCCAAGAGGAACCTAAAGGCACATAAAAACCAAGTGTACTGTGGTATCCTGGATAGAGCCCTGGAACAGAAAAAGAACATTAGGGGGGAAAAAAGAAAATATGAATAAACTATGGGATTTAGTTAATAATAATAATATATCAATATTTATTTATTTTAATAATGCACCATAGTAATTATTTTAAAGTATATTTCATTGATTATGCTCTTAGAGTTGTCCTGCTTTTTTCTAATCTATTCCCCTCCACCCTGCACCACCCCAATGCTGGTTGGGAAATCCCACCATCATTCCCCAACCTTAGTTCATATCCATGGGTCATACATATAAGTTCTTTGGCTTCTACCTTTCCTATACTATTCTCAACCCCCCCCTCTCTATTTTGTACCTACCGTTTATTTATGCTTCTTATTCCCTGTACCTTTTCCCCTATTCTCCCTCTTTCCCTTCCCCACTGATAACCCTCCATGTGATCTCCATTTGTGCTTCTGGTCCTGTTCTAGTTGTTTGCTTAGTTCATTTTTCTTTTCGTTTTTCTGGGGTTCGGTTGTTGATAGTTGTGGGTTTGTTGTCATTTTACTGTTCATAGTTTTTTTTTTCTTAGATAGTACCTTTAACGTTTCATATAATGAGGGTTTGGTAACAGTGAGTTCCTTTAACTTGACCTTATCTGGGAAGCACTCTATCTGCCCTTCCATTCTAAATGATAGCTTTGCTGGATAGAGTAATCTTGTATGTAGGTCCTTGCCTTTCATGACCTGGAATAGTTCTTTCCGGCCTCTTCTTGCCTGCAAGGTTCCATTTGAGAATCAGCTGATGGTCTTATAAGAACTCCTTTGTAGCTGTCTCCTTTTCTCTTGCTGCTTTTAAGATTCTCTCCTCTTTAATCTTGGCAAATGCAATTATGATGTGCCTCAGTGTGTGCTTCCTTAGGTGCAACTTCTTTGGGACTCTCTAAGCTTCCTGGGCTTCCTGGAAGTCTGTTTCCTTTGTCAGATTGGGGACGTTCTCCTCCATTGTTTTTTCAAATAAGTTTTCAATTTCTTGCTCTTCCTCTTCTCTTTCTGGCACCCCTATGATTCTGATGTTGGAATATTTAAAGTTGAGGTTCCTAGGCCTCTCCTCATTTTTTTGAATTCTTGTTTCTTCATTCTGTTCCAGTGGGGTGTTTATTTTTTCCTTCTCCAAATTGTCAATTTCAGTTCTGGTTTTCTTCCCTTCACTGTTGGTTCCCTGTCTATTTTTCTTTTTTTTAAGATTTTATTTATTTATCATTAGAGGGGAAGGGAAGCACAAAGGGAGAGAAATATCAATGTATGGTTGCCTCTCATGCATCCCTTGCTGCCAACTGGCCTGAAACCCAGGCATGTGACCTGATTGGGAATCAAACCACAATCCTTAGGTTCACAGGACCATGTTCAATCCACTGAGCTACACCAGCCAGGGCTGTCTATTTTTATTTCACTTTGCATAGCTATCACTTTATCCTCTATTTTGCATCCATACTCAACCATTTCTGGAAGTATCTTGATTACCAGTGTTTTGAACAGTGCATCTGGTAGGTTGACTATCTCTTCATCACTTAGTTCTATTTTTGGAGCTTTGATCTGTTCTTTCATTTGAGTCATTTTTGTTTGTTTGTTTCAGTGCACCTGTTACATTGTAAGGGGCAGAGCCTTGGGTATTTACAGAGTAAGACAACCTACATTGCTGTGTTGTGGTACTGTATGTGGGGGAGGGGTCAGAGAGGGAACAATGCTACTTGCTCAGCTCTCTTCTGGCTTTCAGTCACTTCCTCCACTACCTATAAGCAAGTTGGTCCCTTCTGGTGCTGATTCCTGGGTTGGTGGTCTTGTGTATGTTCTAGAACCCTGTGGGCCTCTCCAACAAACTCTTCTGTTAGGCTGGGAGTTTTTGCTGGCACACAACCCCCACAGATTTTTATAGCAGAGGTTAAGGCTTTCTTTTTCTGCACTGGAACCCTGGGTTGCGCAGTCTGTCTCACTCCTCAGTTGTTCCTTCTGGTTTATCCACATGCAAATGTGGGATCACCTAGTCCATTAGGTGCCACCTCTCCCTTCTAGGTCCTCCAGCTTCTGTTTTGCCGTGCATTATCTCCACCCCGGCTACCTGTCTCCACCCCTCCTACCAGTCTGAATGAATGTTTCTTCTTTAACTCCTTGGTTGTCAGACTTCCATAGAGTTCAATTTCCTGGCAGTTCTGGCTATTTTTTGTGTTTAAATTTGTTGTTGTCCTTTTGGTCATGTGAGGAGGCAAAGTGTATATACCTACACCTCCATCTTGGCTGGAAATCCTCTGTAGTAATTAGAGTAAGGTGTTAATAATAGAGGAAACTGGGTGTGTGGTGTGTGGGAACTCTTTGTACTAGCTTGTTGGTTTTTCTGTAAATATGTAAGTTTTTCTGTTCTGAAAAATAAAATCTTGTTAAAAATTAAAACAGGTAGGTGTAAAAGATTGTATATAGTATAATATTTATATAAAGTTTTGAAAATACAAAACAATACTGTATATTGCAGAGGAATACCAGGAAGAGACTCATTCTCTGTTACCACTTGGAAATTGATTTTCTGTTTCACAGAAATGTTTATCTTGTTTTCTAGCCTAGCTATATCTTTGGGTTTATCTTTTTATATATGTATAAGTATGAATATATATGTTTGTTTTTGGAGCAGAGAAGATACATCCAATCAAGAAGTGACCAAACCACTGCAAAAAAAGTTATCTTGTTTTTTAAAAAAAATGTTCATATTAAAGGGAACAATCTTAGTATGGATATTTCCTCCTTAGTGAAAAACTTGCCATATATTTACAGACCTGTTTCTTTGGTCATTTAATTTGATGATGCTTCCATGATGAGTATTTTAGGACCAAAACTCTAGGTCACATGAAATTACTTAAGAGAACCACAAGAGAGTTATTCTGTATACTTTTCTTTAAGATAAAAATATAGTGAAATGCTAAATATGTGGATATTCAGCCTCTAAAGACTGTGAGACATAAAAAATCTGCTTATTACAATGTTTAATATATTTATTTATACATTTCAGGAGTTGTCACAAAGTGGGCTTTATTTCCTAGCTCTTTGCTTTTGCTTCTCCTGTCCAAATTCTTCTCATGTTCTTTTAAGATATTAAAGGATATAAATTATGCTAGTAAATATATTGGTCTTTTTTCTCCACTTCTTTAAGAATTTATTTATTTATTTTTAGAGAAAGGAGATGGGAAGGAGAAAGAGAGGGAGAGAAACATCGATGTGTGGTTGCCTCTTGTGTGCCACCAAGTGGGGACCTGGCCAGCAACCCAGGCATGTGCCCTGCCTGGGAATCAATCCAGCAATCCTTTGGTTCACAGACTCTGTCCACTGAGCCAGGGATTTCCACTTTTTTTATTGTAGTAAAATACACATAAGCTGAAATATACCACCTTAACAGACTATTGAATGTACATCATAGTATTGTTAACTATAGGCACAATGCTGTACAGCACCTAGAACTTAGTCATCTTGCACAGCTAAACTTTATACCCATTGAACAGCAAATCTACATTTTCCCCTTTCTATAGCCCCTGGCAACCACCATTCTAGTTTCTGCTCCCATGAGGTTGACTACTGTAGATGCCACAAGTTTTATCACACAGTATTACTCCTGTTGTGACTGGCTTATTGCACTCAATATAATGTACTCAAGCTTCATTCATGTTGTTGCATATGACAAGATTTTCTTTTTCTGGCTGTATAATATTCCATTATGTTATACCATGTATTCATTATATATTCATCCATGATTGACATTTAGTTTGTTTTCACCTCTTGGCTATTGTGAACAGTTCTGTAATGAGCATATGAGTTTAGATATCTCTTCAAGATCCTCAATTTAATTTTTTGAATAAGTACCCAGAAATAGGATTGCTGCATCATATGGTAGTTCCAGTTTTAATTTGTGGAGGAACCTCCATGATGTTCTCCATAGAGCCTACACTATTTTACATTTCTACCCACAGTGCATAAGGGTTCCAATTTCTCTGTGTTCTCAGCAAAACTTAATTCCTCTGTGTGTTCTTTGATTAAATGTCTATTTAGGTGTTTGGCCCATTTTTGAAAATTGGGTGATTTGTCTTTTTACAACCTTTTTGTTTTTGTTGTACAATTACAGTTGTCTCCATTTTTCCCCCATTACTCTTCCCTGGCCTACCCACCCCCTACTCCTACATTAAATCCTCCTCTACCCCGTTGTCTTTGTTCGTGTGTCCTTTATACATGTTCCTTGACCCTTCCCCTTCTTGTGCCCATTATCACCCTCCTCCCTTCTGATCACTGTCAGTGTGTTCTTTGTTTCTAAGTCTCTGGTTCTGTTTTGCTCACTTGTTTGGTTTGTTGATTAGGTTCCACTTATAGGTGAGATCATATGGTGTATGTCTTTCTCCCCTGGCTTATTTCACTTACCATAATAACTCTCCAGGTCCATCCATACTGTCATGAAGGGTAAGAGTTCCTTTTTTCATTCTCTTTGTAGTATTCCGTTGTGTGAATGTAGCACAGTTTTTTTTATGCACTCATTTATTTATGGACACTTAGGCTGTTTCCAGCAGATGGCTATTGTAAATAATGCTGCTATGAACACTGGGGTATTGGAGTGCATAAGTACATTTGAATTGGTGTTTCAGAATTCTTATGATATTATCCCAGCAGTGTAATTGCCAGGTCAAAAGGCAGTTCCATTTTTAGTTTTTTGAGGAATTCCATATTGTTTTCTACAGTGGCTGCACCAGTCTGCATTCCCACCAACAGTGCACTAGGGTTCCCTTTTCTCTACCACTTCACCAGCACTTATTTGTTGATTTGTTGATGATTGTCATTCTGACCAGTGTGAATTAGTAACTAACTGTTGTTTTAATTTGCATCTCTTGTGGCTAGTGATACGAACATCTTTTCATATGACTCTGGGCCTCTCTGTCTATCCTCTTTGGAAAACTGTCCAGGTCCTTTGTGCATTTTTAATTTGATCTTTTGTCTTCCTAATGTGGAGTCATGTGAGTTCTTTATATATTTTAGAGATCAAAACCATGTCCAAGTTATCATTGACAAATATATTTTTACCATACAGTTGGTTCCCTTTCAGTTTTGCTGATGTTTTCTTTAGCCATGCAAAAGTTTTTAATTTGATGTAGTCCTATTTTTTTATTCTTTCCTTTATGTCCCTTGCTCTGGGGGACATTCAGTAAAAATATTGCTCTGGGGAATATCTGAAATTTTCCTGCCTGAGTTCTCCTCTAGGACTTTCATGGTATTGCTACTTATATTTAAGTCTTTTATTTGTCTTGACTTTATTTTTCTGTATGGAGTAACTGGGTGGTCAACTTTCTATTTTTTGCATGTAGCTGTGCAGATATCCCAACATCATTTGTTGAAGAGGCTATTTTAACCCCATTTGATGTTCCTGCCCCCTTTATTAAATATTAATTCACCCTGTAGACATGGGTTTATTTCTGTACTCTTTATTCTGTCCCACTGATCTATATATCTGTTCTTATGCCAGTACCTGACTGTTTTGATTACAGTGACCTTCTAATATATCAGGAGATATGATCCCACCTACTTTGTCCTTCTTTCTCAGAATAGCTGAGGCTATTCTGGGTCATTTAGGGATCCATATAAATTTTTGAAATATTTTCTTTATATCTGTGAAATATGTCATTGGCATTTTTATTATGGATTGCACTGAGTCTTAAATTGCTTTGGTTAGTATGGACAGTTTGACGATGTTAATTCTTCCAATCCAAGAACACAGTATATATGTCTATTTATTTCTGTGTTTCTTAATTTCTTTCTTCAGTGTTTTGTAGTTTTCTAAGTATAAGTCTTCTACTTCCTTAGTTAGGTTTATTCCTAACCTAACCAAGGTTAGGAATTTTTCTTTTTGCTATGGCAAATGAGATTTTTTTCCTAATTTCTGTTTCTTGTAGTTCATTGTTGGTGTACAAATGTATATTCACTTTCTGAATATTGACTTTGTATCATGCTGTTTTGCCAAATTCACTTATTAAGTCGAGTAGGTGTTTGGTGGAGTCTATAAGGATGTCTATACACTATCATTTCATCTCCAATCAGTGACAGTTTTTGTTTCCTCCTTTCTGATTTGGATGTTTTTATTTCCTTTTCTTGTCTGATTGCTGTGGCTATGACTTCCAATACTATATTGAATAGAAGTGGTGAAAGCAGACACCCTTTTCTTGTTCCCAATCTCAGTGGGAAAGTCTTTAGTTTTTGCCCATTGAGTATGATGTTGGCTATAGGTCTTATATATGGCCTTTATTGTGTTGAGGAATGCTCCCTCTATTGCCACTTTGCTAAGGGTTTTTTTATCATAAATGGGTGCTGTACCTTATTACATGCTTTTTTCACATCTATTGATATCATCAAATGATTTTTGTCTATCCTTTTATTTATGTGATTTATTATTTTTATTGATATGTAAATATTCTACTACCATGTACCCCAGGGAAGAATACCACATGATCGTGGTGTATTATCTTTTTAATGTATTGCTGGATGTTGTTTGCCACTATTTTGTTGAGGATTTTAGCATCTATGTTCATCAGTGATATTGGCCTGTAGTTTCTTTTCTTTGTTGTGTGTCTGTCTGGTTTGGGAATTAAGGTGGTGCTGGCCTCATATAAAGCTTTGGACTCTTCCCTCTTCTTGTATATTTTGGAAAAGTCTGTGTAGGATAGGGGTTACCCCTTTGTTAAATGGTTTGCAAAATTTTCCCGTGAAACCATCTGATCCAGGGTTTTTGTGTGCCAGGAATTTTTTTGATTACTGCTTCAATTTCATTACCTGTTATTGGTGTGTTCAGGTTTTCTACTTCTTCTTGATTCAGTTCTGGAAGAGTATATGTTTTTAGAAATTTGTCCATTTCACCAAGGTTTTCAAATTTCTTGGCATATTGTTTTTTGTAGCAATTTCTTACAATCCTTTGTATTTCTGTGGTATCAGTTGTAATTTTGCCTCTCCCAGTTCTGATTTTATTTATTTGAGTACTCTCTTCTTTCTTGATGAGTCTGGTTAAAAGCTTGTTGATTCTGTTTATCTTTTCAAAGAACTAGCTCCTAGATTCTTAGATCCTTTGATTTTTTTTCTAGTCTCTAATTCTTTTCTGATCTTGATTATTTTTCTTCTACTCAGTGTGGGTTTGGTTTCTTGTTGTTACTCTAGTTTTTGTAGATGTAGAGTTAGGTATTTTATTTGAAGTGTTTCTATCCTTTTTACATAGGCCTGTATGGATATGAACTTCCATCTCAGGACTGCCTTTGCTGTGTCTTACAGGTTTTGGGCTGCTGTGTGTTCATTTTCATTTGTTTCCAAAACGTTTTTAATTTCCTCCTTAATCTCTTCATTTACCCATTCATCATTTAATAGCATTTTCTTTAGTTTCAATATATTTGAATGATTTTGAGTTTTTCCTTGAGGTTTGTTTCTAGTTTTAGTCCCTTGTGGTCAGAGAAAATGCTTGATATGATTCTAGTTTTCTTGAATTTGTTGAGACTTACTTTGTGTCCTATTATGTTGTCTATTTTTGAAAATGTTCCATGTGCATTTGCAAAGAATGTGTATTTTGCTTCTTTGGGATGAATGGTTCTGTGTATATCAGTTAAGTCCTTTTGATCTAGTATGTCATTCAGTGCCATATTATCCTTGTTGATATTTTGTCTGGCATATTTATCCATTGTTAACAGTGGGCTGTTAAAATCACCTACTATAATTGTGTTGCTGTCTATATCCTTCTTGAAGTCCTCCAAGATTTTTGTTATATACTCTGGTTCTCCTATTCTGGTTGCATGTATGTTTACAATATTTATGTCTTCTTGATGGATTCTTCCCTTAAGTGTTAAAGATGGCCTTCTTTGTCTCTTTTTATGGCCTTTGTTTTAAAGTCTTTTTTGTACGATATATGTATTGCTATCCCAGATTTTTTTCCCTATTTGCTTCAAATATGTTTTTCCAACCCTTCACTTTCAGTTTCTGTGGGTCTTTTGTTCTGAGGCAGGTGTCTTGTAGGCAGCATATGTGGGAGTCATTTCTCTTATCTATTCAGCTACCCTATGTGTTTTGATTTGAAGACTTAATCCATTTATATTTAAGGTTATCATTGATAACTACTTATTCATTGCCATTTTTGCCTTTTGTACCTGTGTTCCCCTCTCTCTCACTCTTTTCTTTATTTTCTTAAAGCAGTCCCTTTAGCATGTCTTGCAATGCTGGTTTGGTGGTAGTGTATCCTTTTAGCCTTCTTTGTCCAGAAAACTTTTTATTGTGCCTTCCATTTTAATGCCTACCATGATGCTGGAGTCAACGGGAGTGAGTTGGAGTAGGTGAGTTTGTGTGTGGGTTCTTTAAGAGGAACTGCTTGGGGTACCAGCAGTTTAGTCCACCAACTCAACACCTGCTATTTTTTGCAGCCATATGTTGTAGTGATTTATATTCCTGGCACTGGAACCCTGGGATCTGGGGGCCCTGGTGTGGGCCTGGGACTGCTCACTCCCAAGATACCCCTCCAGAATTCTTATCCACCATACATGGTTGAGGGACAAGCCTGTTCCATTTCTGCACTCCTACCAGTCTGGATGGATGTGGTTTAATTTGGCAGTTGTCAGACTTCCATTCAACTCAATTTCTGATGGTTCTCAGTGATGGTTGTTGTATGTTTTAGTTGTAATTTTGATGAGTTTTACACAGAAGCAAGCCATGTTTGCATATTCCACCATCTTGACCAAAAGTCTAGATTTTCTGTTTTTATGTTTAATCCATTTTGACTCAATTTTTATGTATGATATGAGTCCAATTTTATTCTTTTACCTATGTGTATCAGCTCTTCCCAACACTGTTTATTGAAAGGACAGCCCTTTCCTTATTGTGTAGCTTGCCCTCCTCCCTTGTCAATCATTGGTTTACTTCTAGGCTCTGTGTTTTCTAATGAAGACATGTGAGGCCTTCAGTTTAGTTTCCATTTATCGGAATTGTTTTGGCTATTTGTGGTCTCTTGTAGTTCCATTTGAATTTTAGGATCTTCTATTTTTATGAAAATACTACTGGGATTTTGATAATAATTAGATTAAATCTGTAGGTAGTTTTGGGTAGTATGGACATTTTACCAATAATATTGTTTTCCAGTCTATGAAATCATTATTTCAGTCTTTAATTCCTTGGAGCAATGTTTTGTGGTTTTAGGTGTACAAGTTTTGGTTACTTTAAAAAAAAATTGATACATGATTGACATATGAAAAGCTGTACATATTTAATGTATGCATGTTGAAGAGTTTGAAAACATATGTGCATCGTGAAACTGTTACCATATACAGTACACTGAATTTAATCATCACATCTTTTTTAATTGATAACAATTAACATAATAATGTCTAGTCTCTTACAAAATTTTACATATCAAGTACAGTATTGTTAGCTATATGCATTATGCTATGTTTACTTTATTTAATTATTTTTAAAGTACACTTTTCTGTCTTTTACTCCCATCTCAGCCCACCCCGCCCAGTGCTCCCCACTTCCCTCCCATTTCCACCCCTCTTAGTTTTTATCCATGTGTCCTTTATACTTGTTCCTGTGAATCCTTCCCCTTTTCCCCTAAAATTCCCTACCCTCACCCCTCTGGTCCCTGTCAGGCTGTTCTCTATTTCAGTGTCTTTGGTTATATTTTGCTTGCTTGTTTGCTTTGTTGTTTAGGTTTCTGTTAAAGGTGAGATCATATGGTATTTGGCTTTCACTGCCTGGATTATTTCACTCAGCATAATGCTTTACAATTCCATCCATGCTGTTGCAAAGGGTAGGAGTTCTTTCTTCTTTCTGCTGCACAGAATTCCATTGTGTAAATGTACCATAGTTTTTGGATCCATTCATTTACGGTTGGGCAGCTAGGTTGCTTCCAACTCTTGGCTATTGTCAATTGTGCTGCTATGAACATTGGGGTGCATAGTTTTTTTTAGATTGGTGTTTCAGGGTCCTTAGGATATAATCCTAGCAGTGGAATTTCTGGGTCAAAAGGCATATTCATTTTTAGTTTTCTTAGAAAAATCCATACTGTTTTCCATAATGGTTGTACCAGTCTGCAAGCTCACCAACAGTGAACTAGGGTCCCCTTTTCCCCACAACCTCTCCAACATTTGTTTGCTGCTTTGTTTATGATGGCCATAGTGACCAGTGTGAAGTGGTATCTCATTGTGGTTTTAATTTGCATCTCTCTGATAGCTAGCAATATTGAAACTCTTTTCATGTGTCTCTGGATCCTCTGTTTGTCCTCCCTGGAGAAGTGTCTGTTCAAGTCCTTTGCCCATTTTTTAATAGGGTTGCTTGTCTTCTTAGAGTGCAGTCGTGTAATTTCCTTGTATATTATGGAGATTAAACCTTTGTCTGAGGTATCATTGGCAACTATGTTTTTCCAAACAGTTTGTTCTCCTTTTATCTTAATACTGTTTTCTTTAGCCAAAAAGAAGCTTTTTATTTTGCTGAGATCCCATTTGTTTATTCTTTTCTTTATGTCCCTTGCTCTAGGGGACATATTGGGAGAAATGTTGCTGTGTGAAATATCTGAGATTTTCCTGCCAATGTTCTATTCTAGGACTTTAATGGTGTCATGGCTTATATTTAAGTCTTTTATCCACCTTGAATTTATTTTGGTGTATGGTGTAAGTTGGTGCTCTGCCAGGTCCACAGTTGGATTCCTTCCTTGACAAAGTCAGGAGGGGAGGTCCAAGACTTCAAAGAAGCATTTTCCAACCTGGTGGATGTGGCATGGAGGGCATGTTTACCCCCCGAGTCAATTTTAGACATATCTAAAATGCAGAATAAGAATAGGCCCCCTGTGACAGCCTAACCAAGGCAGACAGCCAAGTTCCTATTCAGACCAAGAAGCATAGTAACAGTAACTGCAAAAGCCAACGAATCCGAAATCGCTTGCCAGCTGAAATCACTTGCCAGCTAGAATAGTATAAAAGCTTCAGCCTTACTTTCAATAAGGTCTTCAGAGCATCACCTGCCTTGAGCTGCGTAGTTGCCTGATTTTTGCGCCGACTCCTACCTTCACCTCGAGGGGACCCTTAGACCCGCTGCAGCCGGACTGCGGCAGTGCTCAAGTTTCATTTTTTTGCACGTAGCTGTCCAGTTCTCCCAACACCATTTGTTGAAGAGGCTATTTTTACTCTATTTTATGTTACTGCCCCCTTTGTCAAATATTAATTGACTGTAGAGAGTTGGGTTGATTTCTGGGCTCTCTGTTCTGTTCCATTGGTCTATGTGCCTGTTTTTATGCCAGTACCAGGCTGTGTTGATTACACAAGTAATACAGTTTGATATCAGGTATTGTGATTCCTCCTACTTTGTTCTTCTTAAAATTGCAGCTACTATTTGTGGTTGTTTACAGTTCCATATACATTTCTTAAGTGTTAGTTATATGTCTGTGTAATATGCCATTGGTACTATAATAGGTATTACATTGAATCTATAAATTGCTTTGGGTAGTATGGACATTTTAATGATCCTAATTCTTCCAGTCCATGAACACGTTTCCATCTCTTTGTGTCTTCCTTGATTTCTTTGTTCAGTGTTGTGTAGTTTTGTGTATACAGTTCTTTTGCCTCCTTGGTTAGGTTTATTCCTAGGTATTTTATTTTTCTTTTTCCTATATCGAATGGGATTTTTTTCTGGAATTTTGCTTCTGCTGATTCATTGTTAGTATACAAAAATGCCTTTGATTTCTGGATATTGACTTTGTATCCAGCTCTTTCGCCAAATTCATTAATTAGTTTGAGCAGTTTTGGGGTAGAGTCTACAGGATTTTCCATGTACACTATCATGTTATCTCCAAACAGTGACAGTTTTGTTTCCTCCTTTCCGATTTGGATGCCTTTTATTTCCTTTCCTTGCCTGATCGCTGTGGCTAAAACTTCCAAAACTATATTGAATAAAAGTGGTGAAAGTGGTCATCCTTGTCTTGTTCCTGATCTTAGTGGAAAAGATTTTAGTTTTTGCCCATTGAGTATGATGTTGGCTGTAGGTCTCTCACATATGGCCTTTATTATGTTGAGAAATGCTTCCTCTATTCCCACTTTCCTGACTGTTTTATCATAAATGGGTGTTGTACTTTATCAAATGCTTTTTCTACATCTATTGATGTGATAATGTGATTTTTGTTTTTGCTTTTGTTTATGTGATGTATTACATTTACTGATTTGTGAATATTGAACCATCCTTGCATCCCTGGGATGAATTCCACTGGTCATGCTGAATGATCTTTTTGATGTATTGTTTGATGCAATTTGCCAATATTTTATTGAAGATTTTAGCATCTATGTTCATCAGTGATATTGGCCTGAAGTTTTCTTTCTTTGTTGTGTCTTTATCTGGTTTTGGAATTAGGATGGTGCTGGCTTCGTAGAAAGAGTTTGGGAGTCTCCCATCATTTTGGATTTTTTTGAATAGTCTGTGAAGAATAGGGGTTAGCTCTTCCTTAAATGCTTTGTAGAATTCTCCTGTGAAACCATGTGGTTCAGGGCTTTTGTGTGATGGGAATTTTTTGATTACTGCTTAAATTCATTTGGTGTTATTAGTCTGTTCAGGATTTCTACTTCTTCATTGAATTTTGGAATATTATATTTTTCTAGAAATTTTTAAATTTCACCTAGGTTTCCTAATTTCTTGGCATACAGTTCTTCATAATAATTTCTTACAGTCCTCTGTATTTCTGTGGGGTCACTTGTAACCTCTCCTCTTCTATTTTTTTTAATATTTTATTTATTTATTTTTCAAGAGGGGGGAAGGGAAGGAGAAAGAGTGGGAGATAAACATCAATGTATGGTTGCCTCTCATGCATCCCCTGTTGGGAACTGGCCTGCAACCCAGGCATGTGCCCTGACTGGGAATCGAACCTCGATACTCTGGTTCGCAGGTCCGCGCTCAATATACTGAGCTATGCCAGCCACGGCTCTCCTCTTTTATTTATGATTGTGTTTATTTGGGTTCTCTCTCTTCTTTTCTTGATGAACCTGCTTAAAGGCTTGTCGATTTTGTTTATCTTTTAAAAAAAAGGGTCCTGGATTCATTAATCCTTAGAGTTGTGCTTTTAGTCTCTATGTCATTTAATCCTGCTCTGATCTTTGTTATTTCCTTCCTTCTAGTATCTCTCGGCTGTCTTTGTTGTTCTTCCTTGAGTTCTTGTAGCTATAGGGTTAGGTTGTTTGTTTGAAATGTTTCTATCTTTTTTTTAGGTAGGCCTGTATTGCTATGAACTTCCCTCTCAGGACTGCCTTTGCTGTGTCACATAAGTTTTGGGTTGTTGTGAGTTCATTTTCATTTGTTTCCAGAAACTTTTTTATTTCTTCCCTAATTTCATTCTTGACCCATTCATTGTTTAATAGCATGCTATTTAATCTCCATCCTTTTGAGTGTTTAAGTTTTTTACTTTGGGGTTGGTTTCCAGTTTCACTTTCTTGTGGTTGGAGAAAATTCTTGGTATGATTTCAATTTTTTTGAATTTGTTGAGGCATGTTTTTTGTCCTTTCATGTGGTCTATCTTTGGAAAATATTCTCTGTGAATTTGAACAGAATGTGTATTTAGCTTTTTTAGGATGAAGGGCTCTATATATATCTGTTAAGCTCATTTCATGTAGTGCATCATTCAATGCCACAATATCTTTGTTGATATTTTATTTGGAATATCTGGCCATTTTTGACAGTGGGGTGTTAAAATTCTCTACTATAATTGTGTTGCTGTCAATATCTTTCTTGAAGTCCTCTAAGGTTTTCTTTACATATTTGGGTGCTCCTATGTTGGGTGCATATATATTTATGATGTTAATGTATTCTTGGTGGATTCTTTCCTTGAGTATTATGAAGTGACCTTCTGCATCTCTCTTTGTGGCCCTTTTTTTGAAGTCTATTTTGTCTGATATGAGAATTGCTATCCCAGCGTTATTTCTTGTATGTTTGTTTGGAAAATTTGTTTCCAGATATTCACTTTTAGTCTGTGTCGATTTTTTGTCCTGAGATGGTTCCCTTGTAGGCAGCATATGTGCGGGACATGCTTTCTTATCCATTCAGCTCTTCTATGTCTTTTGATTGTAGCATTTAATCCATTTACATTTAAGGTTATTATTGATAGGTACTTAATCATTGCCATTATTATACCTGTGTTCCTCTCTGTCTCTTTCTTTTTCTTCCTTTTCTTAAAGCAATCCTTTTAGCATTTCGTCCAGAGCTGGTTTGGTGGAGGCATATTATTTTAGACTTCTTTTGTCTTGGCAGCTCTTTATTTGGCCTTCATTCTTTATTGAGAGCCTTGCTGGGTAAAGTAGCCTTGGTTGTAGGTCTCTGGTTCTCAGTACTTGGAATATTTCTTGCCATTCTCTTCCTGCTTGGAACATTTCCATTGAGAAGTCAGCAGCTAACCTTATTGGTGCTCCCTTGTATGATACTTACTTCCTCTTCCTTGCTGCCTTTAAGATTCTCTCTTTGTCTTGGAATTTTGCCATTTTGATGATGATGTGTCTTGAAGTGGGCCTCTTTGGGTTCCTCTTGTTTGGGACTCTCTGTGATTTCTGGATTTGTGTGACTTTTACTCTCATCAAATTACGGAAGTTTTCTCTCATTACTTTTTCAGATAGCTTTTCTATCCCTTGTTCTTCTTCTCCTTGTGGTATCCATATTATTTGGATATTATTACATTTCATATTGCCTTGCATTTCTCTTAATCCCTCTTCATTCTTTTGAGCCTCTTGTTCTTTTCTTATTCTTTCTGGGAGTTTTTTTATACTTTGTCCTCCAACTCACTGATCCGATCTTCTACTTCATGGATCCTTTTTTTGATTCCTTCTACTGTGTTCTTCAGTGCAGAAATTGTATTCTTCATTTCCTCTTGGCCCTTGCCGATAGTTTCTATTTCCTTTTTCATGTTGATATAGTTTAGGGTGAGTTCATTGTAGCTCCCCTCTAGTTTCTGGTAGCTCCTTGTGAGCTCTTTGAACTTCCTGATAACCAGTGCTTTGAATTCAATATCTGGTAGTTGACTTGCCTCTATTTCATTTAACATTCTTTGAGGCTTCCTCCTTTACTTTCATTTGGCAATTGTTTCTTTGTCTTCTCATTGTTTTTGAGACTCTTCTTGTTAGCCTCAGCTTCTTCAATTTTTCTGTTCTGAGTTTCTGGGTTTATGGTGTGAACTTCTGTGGTAGAATACCTGTGAGATTCAGTGGTGCAGTCTCCTTCAGGTATCCTGGTGTTCTCCACTTCCACCTACTCCTTTTGTTTGTGTGTGTGTTCAGTTGGAGGGGGAGGCAAAATGGTTTATGACAATGGGAGAGTATTTTATGATATTTACAGTCACAGCCAGTAGAGAAGAGATAGAAGATCTTTAGGCTATATAGTGTTAACCATAATCTCCAACCCAATTTTCCACTTTTAAGAAAGGATGGACAAAAGATAATTTTCTTATTGAGGAAGGAAGGCTTGTGAGTTGGATCTAGAAAGCAGTGTGGTACAGGAGGTCAGATTCTGAGGTAAAGTGAGAGTAAAGGATAGTAAATAGGTGTATTGTGTGAGCAAATAGAGTTAATCACTACAGTAATAGAATTCAGGAACCTGTATAGTGGGCTACGATCCAGGAGATGTGTTGTGAATTATTACAGTTGTATAGAACAGCTATTATTTACAATAATATTAGAGCAACCATCATAGGGCAGACTCTGTGTGATCTGGATAACATTAATAGTGGGTATAGAAATTTGGGTAGTGTGCTAAATGAAAACAAGTGGCATGAATTATAGAAAAGTAGCAATACACTGTGGAGCAGTGAACAGGGGAAATCTGTCAAATAATACAATATAAACAGCCAAGGCATAGAAGCTTATACAGAAAGAGGAGGAATACAAAGATACTATTGAAATATAAAAGAAGTGAGAATAATGAAAAAAATAATAATAACACAAATATGCAGCAACTGGTGGCTTCTCTGCTATAGTAAAGTGAAATTTGTCTTCTTATCTCTACTGTTGGGATGCCCCCTCTTTGAGTCCAACTCTGGTCTTTTCACAGTTCCAAGTTTGTGTCACTTTGGTTAAAAAAAAGGGCAGGAGAAGGGAGGAAGAAGCAGTAAGTTTGGAAAGAGGAAGAAGTAATAAAACAGGAAAAAAGAAAAGAGAGGAAAAAAGTATTAAAAGATAAAACAATAATAAAATTTAAAAGATAAAAGATTACTTAAAAACAAACAAACAAAATCTCTTGTTGGTTTCAAACTGGCCAAACCGGTTTGTCTGGCTGCAGCAGGCTAAGGGGTGATTGATGTGGTCTTTCTGCAAGCACTCTTGGAAGAGCTAACCTGGCGCCTCTCCCCAGCCCCCCATGAAGGGGATCTAGGCCCTTTTCAGAGCACTTTCCCCAGGGGTCCTCACTGTGGGCTGGGGTGTGGGCATGCACATGCATGTGCCAGCCTGGCTGCCTGGGTCCCACAGGATCTGGCATGGTCCTTCCCAGTTCTATGGGAAAAAACTCAAGGACTTCCGCCCAATCTCTGGATTGCTGCCAGGCTGGGTGGGGAACAGGCCAAGTGGCTTTCCTAGGAGAATCCTTCAGTTTACTTTCCAAAAATTTCTCCTTAAGAAAGCCTGCCTCTCAGCACAGCCTAATCCCCCAGCCATACCTGTCACTATTGGAGTCAGAGCCCAACGTTGTGCCTCTCAATTCTCCTGAGCTGATGACCAGAGTCCTCGGTTGATCAAGACCCTTTGTCCTTATCACCCTCTCTGTAAACTCAAGCCAACAGGTCTCTCCCCATTGTTGCCCAACCTTGCTTGCATGGGGAGGGAGGGAGCTGATGACCTAGCTCTCTCCCAAGGACCCTTCAGCAGGTCCGGGGCTCCCAAAGAGTCTGTGGTAGATGCACAGGGCACTGGGCACTGGTCACCAGCCGAAGCATACTGGGCATCGGGCAGTGGGCACTGGCTGAGGCCACTGCTGCTCCTGTCTTTGCTCAGTCCCTGAGACTCTACTGTCCTGTAGCCATCTCCTTACTGTCTGTTTTTTCAGTGTCCTTTACGATTTCTGGTCTGTTATTTTCATATATGCTGGTAACTGTTGGCTCTTTGCACTGTTCCTCCATAGATCGGCCAGGATTTTCTCCCATTTTTACAGGGAAATGGAATCCTCTCCCTCCTACTCCGTCGCCATCTTTCCTCTTGCATTATGCTATGTTATAGTTCTGTAGGACTTACTCATTTTTCATAACTAAAACTATCTACCCCTTGATGAATACTTTTCTGATTATCCCAGCCTCCAGTAAACACAATTCTAGTCTCTATGTCTATGAATTTGACTATTTTAGATTCTTGATATAAGTGGAATCATATAGTGTTTGTTCTGCTGTGTCTGCTTATTTCACTTAACATATGCCTTCCAAGTTCATCTGTATTGTAGTAAATGACAAGATTTCTTTCTTTTATAAGGCTGAATAATATTCCATTGTATTTATACACCATATATTGATCCATTCATCTCTCAATGGGTATTTATGTTGTTTCTGTGTCTTTGCTATTGTAAATTATGCTACAGTGAACAACAGAATGCAGATATTTTTTTTCTAGATCCTGATTCAAGTTCTTTTGGGATAGGAACCCAGAAATTGAATTGCTAGATTATATATAGTTCCATTTTTAATTTTTTGAGGAACCACTGTACTGTTTTTCATAAAAGTTGTAGCAATTTACATTCCCACCAACAGTGTGCAAGTATAAATGTCTTCACATCCTCACCAACACTTACTTTTGTTGTTATAATAGCCATTCTAACAGGCGTCTGGTAATATTCCATTGAGGTTTTGATTTGCATTTCTCTCATGAATGGTAATGTTGAACATCCATTCATATGCCTATTGGCATGTCCTTTTTGAAATAATATGTATTCAGGACTTTGGTCCATTTTTAAAGTTGGGTTATTTGTTTTCAAAGGTTTAATTTATTGGATTCCCTCAGATATCTTAGAGATTAACATTTTATCTGATATATGATCTGCAAAAATTTCACCCTTTCCATAGGTTGCCTTTTACTTTGCTGATTGTTTCTTTTGCACAAATTTTTGTTGTTGTTGTTGTTGATATAATCCTACTTGCCTTCTTTCCTTCTGTTGCTTGTGATTTTTAAATTAATATTTTTAGTTTTTTTCCATTACCATTTATCCCCATTATAACCTCTCCCCCTGCAGTCACCACTCTGTTGTCCATGACCATGAGTCCTTTTCCCTTTTTGCTTGATCCCTCCATGCCCTAACCCTACCTGATGGCTGTTAGCCTGTTCTCTATAATTCCCTTCTTTTCTTTAGCCAAATATTCCATTGTGTAAATGTAGCACAGTTGGTTTTTTTTTTATTAACTCATCTACTGATGGGCAGTTGGGGTGTTTCCAAATCTTAGCTGTTGTGAATAACACTGCAGTGAACATAGGGGTGCATATATACTTTCAAATTAGTGTTTTGGGTTTCTTCAGGTAAATTACCAGAAGTGGAATCCCTGGGTCATAAGGCAGTTCCATTTTGAATTTTTTGAGGTATCTCCATACTGCTTTCCACAGTGGCTGCAATAATCTGCATTCCCACTAACAGTACAAATGGGTTGCCCTCCTTGGCTGGTGTGGCTCAGTGGATTGAGTGCCAGCCTGGAAACTAAAGGGTCACTGGTTCCATTCCCACTCAGGGCACATGCCTGTGTTGCGGGCCAGGTCCCCAGTAGGGGGTGCATGAGAGGCAACCACACTTGGATATTTCTTTCCTTCTCTTTCTTGCTCCATTCCTCCCTAAAAAAATAAAGAAATAAAATCTTTCAAAATTAAACAAATTTTAAAATAAAAAGGGATTCCCCTTTCTCCCCTCACTAGCACTTGTTTGTTGATTTATTGATGATAACCATTCTGACAGGTAGGAGGTGATATCTTATTATGGTTTTAATTTGCATTTTTCTGATATTAGTGATTTTGAGCATATTTTCATATGTCTGCAGGCCATCTGTATGTCCTCTTTGGAGAAGTGTCTATTCAGGTCCTTTCCTCTATTTTAATTGGATACTTTGTGGTTTTTTTTTTTTTTTTTGATGTTGAGTTTTATAAGTTCTTTATAAATTTTGGACATTAACTCCTTATCAGATGCATCAATGATTATGTTCTTCCATTATTACATGGGTTGTCTTTTAATTTTGTTGATGGTTTCCTTTGCTGTATAAAAACTTTTTATTTTGATGTACTTGCATTTCTTTATTTTTTCTTTTGTTTTCCCTTGCCTGAGAAGATATATCATATAAAACATTGCCTGAACAATGTCCAAGATTTTACTGCTTATGTTTTCTTCTACAATTTTTATGATTTCAGGTCTAACATTTAAGTCTTTAATCCATTGTGAATCTATTCTTTTGTGTGCCTTAAGAAGTTGGTCTAATTTCATCTTTCTGCACATATCTGTCCAATTTCTCCCAACACCGTTTACTGAATGAATTATCTTTAGACCATTGAATGTGCTTGCTTCCTTATCAAATATTGATTTACTATATTTAGGTTTATTTCTGGGCTATCTATTCTGTTTTTTATAAAAGATTCTATTTTATTTTTAGAGAGAGGGGATGGAGAGAGGAAGAGAGGGAGAGAAACCTCAATGTGTGGTTGCCTCTCATATGCCTGCAATTGGGAACCTGGACCACAACCCAGGCATATGCTCTGACTGGGAATCAAACTGGCAAGTCTTTGGTTGGCAGGCCAGCACTCAGCCAACTGAGCCACACTAGCTAGGGTGGGCTTTTCACTCTGTTCCATTGATCCATGTTTCTCCTTTATGCCAGTACCATGCTGTTTTGATTATTATGACCTTATAGTATAGTTTTATATTAGATAGTGTGATTCCTCCAACTTTGTTCTTCTTTCTCAGGATCACTGTTGCTATGCAGGGCCTTTTGTGCTTCCATATAAATTTTTGAAATATTTGTTCTAGTTTTGTGAAATATGTCATTGGTATCTTGATAGGATTTGTGTTGAATCTGTAGATTGCTTTGGATAGTATGGACATTTTAATGATGTTAATCCTTCCTATCCATGAGCATTGTATATGCTTCCACTTATTTGTGTCTTCTTCAGTTTCTTTCTTCAGTGTTTATAATTTTCTGAGTACAGGTCTTTTACATCCCTGGTTAGATTTATTCCTAGGTATTTTATTCTTCTTGAAGCAATTGTGAATGGGATTGTTTTCTTAATTTCCCTTTCTGTTCATTATTGGTATATAAAAATGCAACTGATTTCAGGATAATTTGTATCCTGGTACTTTACTGAATTCATTTCTCAGTTCTAGTAGTTTCTTGGTGGATCTTTTAATGTTCTCTATTTACAGTATAAAGCCATTTGCAAATAATGATAGTTTTACTTCTTTCATTACAATTTGGAAGGCTTTTTAAAATTCTTTTCTGATTGCTATGGCTAGGGCTTCCAGTACTATGTTGAATGACAGAGGTGAAAGTAGACATCCCTGTCTTGTTCCTGATCTTAAGGGGAACAACTATAGTTTTTGCCTGTTGAGTATCATGCTGGTAGTGAGTTTGTCATATTTTGCCTCTATTATGTTTAGTTTTATTCCTTATATTCCCACTTTGATAAGAATTTTTATAGTAAATGGGTGCTGGATTATATCAAATGCTTTTTCTGCATCTATTGGTATGATCATGTGGTTTTTATCTTCATTTTGTTTATGTTCTGAATCACATTTATTCATTTGCAAATGTTATACCAACATTGCATTCCTGTAATAAACCCCACATGATCATTGTGTATGATCTTTTTGATGTATTGCTGTATTCAGTTTTTAATATTTTGTTGAGAATTTTAGGATCTATGTTCATCAGGGATACTGGCTGTGAATTTTCTTTCTTTGTATTGTCTTGATCTGTTTTTGGAATTAGGACAATGCTGTCCTCATAAATTGAGCTTGGGAGTCCTCTCTTCTCTTGAATTTTTAAAAAATAGTTTGAGAAGGATAGGTATTAATTCTTCTTGGAATGTTTGGTAAAATTCACCTGTGAAGCCACCCAGTCCAGGGACTTTGTTTCTTTGGAATTTTTTTATAACTCCTTCAATTTCACTAGATGTAATATATCTATTCTGATTATCTGATTCTCTGATTTGTTAGATTGTATATTTCTAGGAATTTATCCATTTCATCCAAGTTGCCCAATTTGTTGGCATATAGTTGTTTATAATGTTTTTTACTATCTTTTGTATTTCTTTGTTGTCAGTTTTTATTTCTTCTTTCATTGCTCATTGTATTTATTTGAGTTCTCTGTTTTTTTTGTGTGTGTGTGATGAATGTTGTTAAAGGTTGGTCAGTCATGTTTGTGTTTTCAAAAAAACTGTTCTTGGTTTCATTGATCTTTTATAGTTTAATAGACTTTGTTTAATTTATTTATGCCCTGATTTTTATTTTCTTCCTTATATTCTCTTTGGGCTTTGTTTGCTGTTTTTTCAAGTTCTTTCAAGTGTAAAGTTAGAGTATTTCAGATTTTTCTTGCGTCTTGAGATAGGCCTGTAATGCTATGAATTTCCCTCTTCAGATTGCTTTCCCAGTGTCCCAAAGATTTTGGATTGTTGTGTTCTCGTTTCCATTGGTTTCAAGTTATCTTTTAATTTCTCTCTTGATCTCATTGTGAACCCATTCATTGTTTAGTAACATGTTGTTTAGCTCCCATGTCTTTGTGTATTTTTTCAGTTTTTTCTTGTCATTGAATTTTAGTATGACAGCATTGTAGTCAAAGAAGATGCTTGATGTACTTACTATATATCTTCTTAAATAGAGAATTGTTCTCTGTCTTAACATGTGGTCTATCCTAGAAATCGTTCTATGTACACTTGAGAAGTGTGTATATTCTGCTCCTGTGGAGTGAAATGCTCTGAAGATAACAATTAAATCTATCTGATCTGGTGTGTTGTTTAAGGCCTCTGTATTATTGATTTTGTCTGGAAGATCTATCCAGTGAAGTCAGTGGGGTGTTAAAATCCCCAACTATGACTGTATTTCTGTCTGTCTCTCCTTTTTGTCCATCAAGATTTGCTTTACATCTTAGGTGCTCCTATGTTAGGTATGTAAATGTTTACTAGGATTATATCCTCTTGTTGGATTGTTCCCTTTATCATTATGCAGTGTCCTTTATCTCTTACAATAGCCTAGGTTTTTTTTTAATATATTTTATTGATTACGCCATTACAGTTGTTTATCCCCCCCCTTCATTCCCCTCATTATATGAAATGTTAAAGGGACTTACCTAAGAAAAGGAAGATAAAAAAAAGATGAACAGTGAAAGGACAGCAAACTCACAGTTATTAACAACCACACCTAAAATAAAAGCAAACTAAGAGGATAGCTAGATCAGGACCAGAACCATAGAAATGAAGATCATATGGAGGGTTAGCAACACAACAGGGGAGTGGGAGAAGGAGAAGGGGGGAGAAGGCACAGAAAATAAGTAGCATAGATGGTAGGTAGAAAATAGATGGGGGGAGGGCAAGAATAGTAGGGGAGACATAGCCTAAGTTTTAAAGTCTACTTTGTCACATGTAAGTATTGCTATCCCAGCTTTTTTCCTTTCCATTTACATGAAATATATTCTTCCATCCCTTTGTATTTAGTCAGTGTGTATCTTTCTATCTTAGATAGGTCTCTTCAGTTAGCATATATATGGTTCTTGTTTTTTATCTATTCAGCTACCCTATGTCTTTTGATTGGCATATTTAAGCCATTTACATTAAAGTGATTATTTTTAGATACATATTTATTACCATTTAAACTATTTTCCTCCCCACTCCTCTTCCTCCTTCTTCTTCCTCCTCCTCCTTTCCTTCCTCCTCTTCCTCTTCTTTGTTCTTCTTCTTCTTCTAGCAGGCTCTTTAACATTTGTTGCAGTACTAGTTTGGTATTACCAAACTCCTTTAGCTCTTTATTTTCTGGGATGCTCTTTATATCTTCCTCAATTTTTTAAAAGATTTTTAGTTATTTATTTTGAGAGAGAGGGGAAGGGAAGGAGAAAGAGAGGGAGAGAAACATCAATTGTTGTTGCCTCTTGCATGCCCTCTACTGGGTACCAGACCCACAACCCAGGCATGTGCCCTGACTGAGAATCTAACTGGCGCTCAATCCACTGAGCAACACGAGCCAGGGCTGTCTTCTTCAATTTTAAATGATATCCTTGCTGGGAAAACTATCCTTGGTTGTAGGTCCTTGCTTTTTAATCACCTTGAATATTTCATTCCACTCCCATCTGGCCTGAAATGTTTCTGTTGAGTAATCAGATAGTAGTCTAATTGGAGGTTCTTTGTAAATGAACTAACTGCTTTTCCTTTGTGGCTTTTAAGATTCTCTCCTTTCTTTAACTTTCACTTTAATGACGATGTGTCTTGATGTGGACCTCTTTGGGTCCATCTTGTTTAGAACTCTCTATGCTTCTTGGATTTGTGTGTCTTTTTCCTTCCTTAGGGAAGTTTTGAGTCATTATTTCTTCAGATAGGTTCTTGATCCCTTGCTCACTCTCTTTTTCTTCAGGTATTCCCATGATGTGGATGTTGTTATGCTTCATGTTGTCCCAAAGGTTTCCTAAACTGTTGTCATTTTTTTAAATACTTTTTTCTTTTTGCTGCTTGGCTTGCTTGTTTCTTTCTATCTTGTGTTACAACTTGCTGATTCAGTCTTTAGCTTCATCTAATGTACTGTTTATTCCTTCCAGTGTATTATTTATTTCAGATATTACATCCTTTGTTTCTTACTGGACCTTTTTTATTGTTTCTGTGTCTTTTTTCATGCTGTTGAGTATCCTTATAATCATTACTGTAAACTGTCTGATAAATCATTTGCCTCCATTTCATTTACCTTTTATTTTCTAAAGAAATCTCTTGTTCTTCATTCGGTGCCTATTTCTTTGTCTTCCCATTTCAGCTGCCTCTTAACGTTTGTTTCTATGTATTAAGTAGATCAGCAATGACTGCTGCAGACCAATGCCAGATACTACCTGTGACTGGTCATGGTTAACCTGTTTGGAGCTATCCGTGATCCACAGCTTGCAGTTCCTTCTGTTGGGTCTGTTTGTGTGCAGAAAGAATGAAGCTGCTCGCCCATGGCAGCCTTTACCACCACCTGTCTGAAGAGAGTCAGCTCAAGTCTCAAAGCTCCCACAGATCCACCTTCAACTGCAGTCTTTCTGTTCAGCTTAAACACTGAAATTGCCTCCAGCTATACTCTTCTGCAGTCAGTTTAAGCTCCACAGGGCGGGAAGAGAGGGATTACAGCAGGTGGGGCTATTGCTTCCCCTCAGGATGATACCACTTGGAGGGGAGTGCTGTGCCTGAGAAAGATGGCTTCTGTAGTATGGGGAATAACTCAGCACAGGGATCCTGTTGGCAGTCCCTTCAGCTCTCCCCAGAGCCACCAACCCCAGACTCTCCTCACACATCTCTAGTCCACTCTGCCTTCTCCCTGCTGGAACCCAGGTTAAGTGGCTGCAAATGCAATTTTGTGTATTGGCCCTTTAAGAGGCTCTCCGTGTCTTTAGTCATCTCAGCCTAGGAGGACAGAAACTCCACTGGTTTTCACAGCCAGATGCTATTTGTGTCCTTTTCCCTGCTCTGTTGCTGTAGTCTTGGGAGCCCAGCTTGGGTTTAGAGCCCACACTTCTCTGAGGGATCCCGCAGCCACTGAGACATCACTCTGGTATGTGAGCTGCTGCCTGTGGGAGCCCAGCCAGCCCTCCTCTGCACTCCCTACCAGTCTCATTGTGGTGAAATGTTTTTTTTTTTTTCTGTAAGGCCTTTATTATAAGGCTTCCCTCCAGTTAGTCTTCATTGGTTATTCAGGATGATTTTTCTTTAATTCAGTTGTAATTCCAGTTTGATCCTGGAGAGAGGTTAGTGCAGCTTCTACCTATTCTGCCTCCATCTTGGATCTCCTCGCTTATGCTTTGAATGTCATATTCAGGAGATTATTGCCATTGCCAAAAAGCTTTCTCTTTTGTTTTCTTCTGGGAGTTTTGGAGTTCCAGGTCTTATTTTTAAGTCATTAATCTATTTTGAGTTGGTTTTTTGTATGGTATAAAGTAAGTATCCAATTTCACTTTTTTTTACAGTGGATATCCAGTTTTCCCAACACAGTTTATTGAATAGACTATCATTTCTCCATTGTGTATTCTTGCCCCCCCCTTGCTGAAGATCACTCCATAAATATGTGGTTTATTTCTGGGCTCTTTATTCTGTTCCATGGGTCAGTATGTATTTTTTATGTCAGTGCCATACTATTTTGTTCACTGTAGTTTAAAATCAGAAAACATGATGCCTCCTAATTTGTTCTTCTTCAACAATGCTTTGTCTAGTTGAAGTCTCTTGTGATTCCATATGAATTTTAGGACTTTTTTTTTTTTTGCATTGGTCCCAAATGGCTATTGGGACTTTAATAAGAATTGCATTAAATCTGTAGATAGCTTTTGGTAGTTTGGACATTTTGGCAATATTAGTATGGAATATATTTTCATCTATTTGTGTATTTTTCAATCTTTTTTATCAGCATTTTATAGTTTTCTGTGTATAAGTGTATTTCTGTGTATTTTTTTAAAGATTTTATTTATTTATCTTTAGAGGGGAAGGGAAGGAGAGAGGGAGAGAAACATCAATGTATGGTTGCCTTTCGTGGGTCCCCTGCTGGGAACTGGCCTGCAGGGAACCAGCCTGCAACCCAGGCATGTGCCCTGACTGGGAATCGAACCACGATTGTCTGGTTTGCAGGCTCAGGCTCAATCCACTGAGCTACACCAGCCAGGGCTCTCTGTGTATAAGCCTTTATTTCTAAATATATTATGCATTTTTATGCTAGTATAAATGAAATTTTTATTTCTTTATTAGACAGGTTATTGTTAAAAAGATTCTAGTCATTTTTGTATGTTGATTTTGTATCCTGCAACTTTACTGAATTTGTTTATTACTTTTAACAGTTTTATTTTTTGTGTGTGTGTGTGTGTTTATTTTTTTATTTTTTTTTGATGTTTTTTTTTTATTTTTATTTTATTTAGTTATTTTTCATGTACAGTTTTTTGTCTATTTTTCCCATCCCAGCCTCCCCTGCCCCTTGCTCCCCACCTCCCTCCCATTTTCTCCCCCCCCTTAGTTCTCGTCCCTGTGTCCTTCCTATTTGTTCCTCCGAATCCCTCCCCCTTTTTCCCCTTAACTTCCCTTCCTTCTCCCCTCTGGTCACTATCCCCTTGTTCTCTATTTCAGTGTCTTTGTTTTTTGGGTTTTATTATGATGTCTTTAGGGTTTTCTTTCTACACATAGGATCATTTCATATACGGAGATAATTATACTTGCTTATTTCCAGTTTTAATACCATTTATTTCATTCTTTTCACTAGGACTTTCATTACTATGTTGAGTAGAAATGAGAAAGTGGGCGTCTTTACCTTGTTTCTAATCTTAGAGTAACAGTTTTCAGGTTTTAACTGTTGAGTGTGAGGTTAGCTGTGGACTTTTACTATATGGCCTTTAGCATATTTAGGTAAATTCTTCCTATTTCTAGTTTATTGAGCATTTTTATCATGGAAGGGTGTTGGGTTTTGTATTGCTTTTGCTGCTTCAATTGATATGATCATGTGATTTCAATTATTCATCCTGTTAATGTGATGTTTCACAATTATTGATTTTGATTTGATGAGCCATCCTTCTGTTCCAGGGATAAATACCATTTGGTCATGGTATAAAACCCTTTTAACATGCTTTTGAATTCAGCTTACTAGATTTTTGTTGAGGATTTTTACATATGTAGTCATCTGGTATATTGTCCTCTAATTTTCTTTTTTTGTAAAGTCCTTTTTTTTTTAATTTTAATTTTATTTAGTTATTTTTCAAGTACAGTTTTTTGTCTATTTTTCCCATCCCAGCCTCCCCCGCCCCTTGCTCCCCACCTCCCTCCCATTTCCACCCCCCCTTAGTTCTCGTCCCTGTGTCCTTCCTATTTGTTCCTCCAAATCCCTCCCCCTTTTTCCCCTTAACTTCCCTTCCTTCTCCCCCTCTGGTCACTATCCCCTTGTTCTCTATTTCAGTGTCTTTGTTTTTTTGGGTTTTTTTTCTGCTTGCTTGTTTGTTTTGTTGTTTAGCTTCCTGTTAAAGGTGAGATCATATGGTATTTGTCTTTCAGCACCTGGCCTATTTCACTCAGCATAATGCTTTCCAGTTCCATCCATGTTGTTGCAAAGGGTAGTAGCTCCTTCTTTCTCTCTGCAGCATAGAATTCCATTGTGTATATGTACCACAATTTTTGTATCCATTCATTTACTGATGGGCACCTAGGTTGCTTCCAACTCTTGGCTATTGTAAATTGTGCTGCTATGAACATTGGGGTGCATAGGTTCTTTTGGATTGGTGTTTTAGGGTTCTTAGGATATAATCCCAGCAGTGGAATTGCTGGGTCAAAAGGCAGGTCAATTTTTATTTTTCTGAGAAAAATCCATACTGTTTTCCATAATGGTTGTACCAGTCTGCACTCCCACCAACAGTGAACTAAGGACCCCTTTTCCCCACAACCCCTCCAACATTTGTTGTTTGTTGCTTTGTTTATGATAGCCATCCTGACTGGTGTAACGTGGTATCTCATTGTGGTTTTCATTTGCATCTCTCTGATAGCTAATGATATTGAGCATCTCTTCATGTGTCTCTGAATGTTCTGTATGTCCTCCTTGGAGAAGTGTTTGTTCAAGTCCTTTTCCCATTTTCTAATTGGGTTGGGTGTCTTCTTAGAGTGGAGTCGTGTAAGTTCTTTGTATATTTTAGAGATTAAAACTTTGTCTGAGGTATCATTGGCAAATATGTTTTCCCATACAGTTGGTTGTCTTTTTAATTTAATACTGTTTTCTTTAGCCATGCAGAAGCTTTTTATTTTGATGAGATCCCATTTGTTTATTCTTTCCTTTACATTCCTTGCTCTAGGGGACATATCAGTAAAGAAGTTGCTGCGTGAAATATCTGAGATTTTCTTGCCGATGTTCTCCTCTAGGACTTTAATGGTGTTATGACTTACATTTAAGTCTTTTATCCACCTTGAATTTATTTTGGTGTATGGTGTAAGTCTGTGCTCAAGTTTCATTTTTTGCATGTAGCTGTCCAGTTCTCCCAACACCATTTGTTGAAGAGGCTATCTTTACTCCATTTTATGTTACTGCCCCCTTTGTCGAATATTAATTGACTGTAGAGAGTTGGGTTGATTTCTGGGCTCTCTGTTCTGTTCCATTGGTCTATGTGCCTGTTTTTATGCCAGTACTAGGCTGTTTTGATTACAGTGGCCTTGTAATATAGTTTGATATCAGGTATTGTGATCCCCCCTACTTTGTTCTTCTTTCTCAAAAGAGAGCTGCTATTCGAGCTCGTTTATGGTTCCATATAAATTTTCGAAGTGTTTGTTCTATGTCTGTGAAATATGCCATTGGTACTTTAATAGGTATTGCATTGAATCTGTATATTGCTTTGGGTAGTATGGACATTTTGATAATGTTAATTCTTCCGATCCATGAACAAGGTATATGTTTCCATTTGTTTGTGTCTTCCTTGATTTCGTTCTTCAGGGCTGTGTAGTTTTCTGCATACAGGTTTTTTACCTCCTTGGTTAGGTTTATTCCCAGATATTTTATTTTTCTTTTTGCTATATCAAATGGGATTTTTCTCTTTATTTCTGCTTCTGCTGATTCACTGTTGGTATACAAAAATGCCTTTGATTTCTGGATATTGACTTTATAACCAGCTGTTTTGCCAAACTCATCAATTAGTTTGAGGAGTTTTTGGGTAGAGTCTATAGGATTTTCCATGTACACTATCATGTCATCTGCAAACAGTGACAGTTTTGTTTCCTCCTTTCCTATTTGGATGCCTTTTATTTCCTTTTCTTGCCTGATCGCTGTGGCTAAAACTTCCAATACTATATTGAATAGAAGTGGTGAAAGTGGACAACCTTGTCTTGTTCCTGATCTTAGTGGAAATGCTTTTAGTTTTTTCCCATTGAGTATGATATTGGCTGTAGGTCTCTCATATATGGCCTTTATTATTTTGAGAAATGCTCCTTGTATTCCCACTTTGCTGAGTGTTTTTATCATAAATGGGTGTTGTACCTTATCGAAAGCTTTTTCTGCATCTATTGATATGATCATGTGATTTTTGTCTTTGCTTTTGTTTATGTGATGTATTACATTTACTGATTTGCGAATATTGAACCATCCTTGCATTCCTGGGATGAATCCTACTTGATCATGGTGTATGATCTTTTTGATATATTGTTGGATGCGATTTGCCAATATTTTGTTGAGGATTTTAGCATCTATGTTCATCAGCGATATTGGCCTGAAGTTTTCTTTCTTTGTTGTGTCTCTATCTGGTTTTGGAATTAGGATGATGCTGGCTTCATAAAAAGAATTTGGGAGTTTTCCGTCCTTCTGAATTTTTTGAAATAGTCTGTGGAGAATAGGGGTTAGCTCTTCCTTAAATGCTTTGTAGAATTCTCCTGTGAAACCATCTGGTCCGGGGCTTTTGTGTGATGGGAGTTTTTTGATTACTGCTTCAATTTCTTTTGCTGTTATTGGTGTATTTAAATTTTCTGCTTCTTTTTCACTGAATTTTGGAAGATTGTATTTTTCTAGAAATGTGTCCATTTCCCCTAGGTTTTCAAATTTCTTGGCATACAGTTCTTCATAGTAATTTCTTACAATCTCTTCTATTTCTGTGGTATCAGTTGTAATCTCTCCTTTTTCATTTCTGATTGTGTTTATTTGTGTCCTCTCTCTTCTTTTCTTGATGAGCCTACTTAAAGGCTTGTCTATTTTGTTTATCTTCTCAAAGAACCAACTCCTGGATTCATTGATCCTTAAAATTGTGCTTTTAGTTTCTATGTCATTTAATTCTGCTCTAATCTTGGTTATTTCCTTCCTTCTGCTTGCTCTGGGCTGTCTTTGTTGTTGTTCCTCAAGTTCTTGCAGGCATAGGGTTAGGTTGTTTGTTTGAAATGTTTCTATATTCTTTAGGTAGGCCTGTATTGCTATAAACTTCCCTCTCAGGACTGCCTTCGCTGTGTCCCGTAAGTTTTGGGTTGTTGTGCGATCATTTTCATTTGTTTCCAGAAATGTTTTGATTTCTTCCCTAATTTCATTCTTGACCCATTCGTTGTTTAATAGCATACCATTCAGTCTCCATGTTTTTGGGTGCTTTGGGTTTTTTTCTTTGGGGTTGGTTTCTAATTTCAGTGCCTTGTGGTCAGAGAAGATGCTTGGTATGATTTCAATTTTCTTGAATTTTTTGAGGCTCCTTTTGTGTCCTATCATGTGGTCTATCTTTGAGAATGTTCCAAGTACATTTGAAAAGAATGTGTATTTAGCTTCTTTGGGATGAAGGGCTCTATATATATCAGTTAAGTCCATTTCATCTAGGGTGTTGTTTAATGCCACAATATCTTTTTTGATAATTTGTTTGGAAGATCTGTCCATTTTTGATAGTGGGGTGTTCAAATCCCCTACTATGATTGTGTTGCTGTCAATATCTTTCTTGAAGTCCTCTAAGATTTTCTTGATATATTTGGGTGCCCCTATGTTTGGTGCATATATGTTTACAATGTTAATGTCTTCTTGGTGGATTCTTCCCTTGAGTTTTATGAAGTGACCTTCTGGGTCTCTCTTTACAGCCTTTTTTCTGAAGTCTATTTTGTCTGATATGAGAATTGCTACCCCAGCTTTTTTTTTCTTGTCCGTTTGCTTGGAAAACTTGTTTCCAGCCTTTCACTTTTAGTCTGTGATGGTCTTTTGTCCTGAGGTGAGTCTCTTGTAGGCAGCATATGTGTGGGTCATGCTTTCTTATCCATTGAGCTATTCTGTGTCTTTTGATTGGAGCATTTAATCCATTTACGTTTAAGGTTATTATTGATAGGTACTTATTCATTGTCATTTTTGTACCTGTGTTCCTCTCTGTCTCCCTCTTATCCTTCTTTCCCTCAAAGCAGTCCTTTTAGTATTTCTTGTAGAGCTGGTTTGGTGGAGGCATATTCTTTTAGACTTCTATTGTCTTGGAAGCTCTTTATTTGGCCTTCTATCTTGATTGAGAGCCTTGCTGGGTAAAGTAGCCTTGGTTGTAGGCCTCTGGTTCTCATTACTTGAAATATTTCTTGCCATTCTCTTCTTGCTTGAAGTGTTTCCATTGAGAAGTTGGTAGCTAACCTTATTGGGGCTCCCTTGTATGTTATTTCTTTTTTCTCCCTTGCTGCCTTTAAGATTCTCTCTTTGTCTTGGAATTTTGCCATTTTGATGATGATGTGTCTTGAGGTGGGCCTCCTTGGGTTCCTCTTGGTTGGGACTCTCTGTGATTCCTGGATTTGTGAGACTTTTTCTCTTATCAAATGAGGAAAATTTTCTCTCATTACTCGTTCAAATACGTTTTCTATTCCTTGTTCTTCTTCTTCTCCTTCTGGTATTCCTATTATTCGTATATTGTTACGTTTCATATTGTCTTGCATTTCTCTTAATCCCTCTTCATTCTTTCTGAGCCTCTTTTCATTTTCTTGCTCTTTCTGTGAGATGCTTTCTACCCTGTCCTCCAACTCACTAATCCTATCCTCCGCTTCATCTATCCTACTTTGGAAACTTTCTACTGTGTACTTCAATTCGGAAATTGTATTCTTCATTTCCTCTTGTCTCTTGCTGATGGTTTCCATTTCCTTTTTGATGTTGCTGTAGTTTGCAGAGAGATCATTATAATTCCCCTGTAGTTTCTGGTAGCTCACTGTGAGCTCTTTGAACTTTGCAATAACCAGTGCTTTGAATTCACTGTCTGATAGTTGATCAGCGTCTATTTCATCTAACATTCTTTCTGAAGTTTCTGCTTTTTCTTTCATTTGGGGATTGTTTCTTTGTCTTCCCATTGTTTGAGACTCTTCTTTTTAGTCTCTGCTTCCAAAATTGATCTGTTCTGAAACACTGGTTTTATGGTGTAAACTTCTGTGGTATGTTCCTTGTGAAGTTCAGTGGTACAGACTCCTTGAAGTTTCTTGATGTTCTTCGTCTTCACCTACACTCACGCTGGTCCTCGCACTGGTCTCTGCGTTGGTCACCTACCACTGCTGAATGTCCCGGCTCTAGTAGGCGCCTCCTCAAGCACCCAGGCCCATTACTAGGGCAGTGGCACAGAGGCCGGGAATGTCCTGGCTCCCGTATCTGGCTCTCTCTGCCGCCCAGGGCCGTCACAGGGGCTTGGAGTGTCCCGGTTTCCGTACCTGACTCCCCGGCGTCTAGTCCTGTCTCTATGACAGTGGCACAGAGGCTTAGAAAGTCCCAACTCCCGTACCTGATTCCCCAGTGTCCAATCCCCTCGCTATGGCAGCAGCACAGGGGCTGTGACCCTCCCAGTTCCCGTAGAGGGATCCTCTGCCACCCCGGGCTGTCTCAGGGGTTTGGAGAGTCCCGGCTTCCGTACCTGACTCCCCTGCGTCCAGTCCCGTCACTATGGCAGCGGCACAGGATTTGAGAGCTTCCGGGCTGTAGCTGGCTCCTCAGCTGCATCACAAGGGTTTGGAGAGTCCCGGCTTCCGTACCTGACTCCCCAGCGTCCAGTCCCGTCGCTATGGCAGCGGCACAGGATTTGAGAGCTTCCAGGCCGTAGCTGGCTCCTCAGCTGCGTCACAGGGGTTTGGAGAGTCCCAGCTTCCGTACCTGACTCCCCGACGTCCAGTCCCGTCGCTATGGCAGCGGCACAGAATTTGAGATCTTCCCGGCTCCCGTAGCTGGCTCCTCAGCTGCGTCACAGGGGTTTGGAGAGTCCCGGCTTCCGTACCTGACTCCCCGATGTCCAGTCCCGTCGCTATGGCAGCGGCCCAGGATTTGAGAGCTTCCCGGCTCCCGTAGCTGGCTCCTCTGCTGAGTCAGAGGGGTTTGGAGAGTCCGGGCTTCCGTACCTGGCTCCCCGGCGTCCAGTCTCGTCGCTATGGCAGCGGCACAGGATTTGAGAGCTTCCCGGCTCCCGTAGCTGGCTCCTCAGGGTCCAGGCCTGTCTCTATGGCGGCGTCACAGGGGCCTTTGGTGTCCCAGCTCCTGAAATTGACCCTTCCGTTGCCCAGGCCAGTAGCTATGGCATCGGCACAAGGGTGTCCCCGCTCCGGTTCCTGACTCCTCTGTCTCCCAGGACCGTCACAGGGGCTTGGAGTGTCTGGCTTCCGTACCTGATGCCCCGGCTCCCAGGCCTGTTGCTCTGGCGGCAGCACAGGGGCAGCGTGAGACCCAGCTCCAGTAGCTGACTCTGCCGCCGTCTGGTGTTTCAGCGTCAGTCACAATCTCTGGTCTTTTAATTTCATAAATGCTGGGTAACCGATGGTTTATTGTGCTGTTTCTCCATAGATCTGCCAGGATTTTCACCCATGAGTACAGGAGCTAGTATCCGCTCCATCTTACTCCGTCGCCATCTTCCCAGCATCCTCCGTAAAGTCCTTTTTTAAAATTTATTTTTATTTTTGCTTTTGCTATGAGGGTAATCATATGCTGGCTTTATAAAACTACTTTGGAAGTCTTCCCTCTTATTCAGTATTTTGGAAGAGTTTGAGAAGGATTGGCTTTAATTATTCTTTAAATGTTTGATAGAATTGACCCAGAAAGCCATCTGGTTCTGGTGCTTTCTTTGTGGGGAGTTGTTTATTACTGACTTAATTGCATTACTAGTTATAAATCTGTTCAGATCATCTATTTCCACATAATTTAGTCTTAGTGTAGATTGTGTGTTTCTAGGAATTTATTATTATTTTCCAGATTAACCACTTTGGTGGCATAGAATTGTACACAGTAGTCTTTTATCTTTTTTATTTCTGTGGCACTAGTTTTAATGTGTTCTCTTTCATTTCTGATTTTATTTGTCTTCTCTTTTGTATTCTTAGTCAATTCAAAGATAGTTAATTTTGTTGATCTTTAAAAAATAGCTTTTAATTTAGTTGAGTTTTAAAAATTATTTTTGTAATCTGTGTTTTGATTATTTCTGCTCTAATCTGTATTATTTTTCTTCCTCCTAACTTCAGTCTTGGTTCTTTCTCTAGTTCCTTAAGGTATAAAGTTAAGTTCTTTATTTGGGTTTTTTCTTCCTTTTTTAATATAGGTATTTATTACTATAAACCTCTTTAGTACTCTTCTTGCTGCATTCCATAAATTTTGTTCTGTTTTGGTTTCATTTTTGTTTATCTCAAGGTATGTTCTGATTTCTCTTTTCATTTATTTGACCCATTAGTTGATCAAGAGTGGATTGTCAAGGAACATGTAGAAAGAACACAGGGACAAGGCCAAAGTGGGGTAGGATCGAAGGTGGGAGGTAGGGGTGGCTGTGGTGGGGGGAGTGGGGGGAGAGGAAATGGAGACAACTATACATGAACACAAATAAAAAATTTTAATAGTATTTTAAAAATTTGCACATATTTGTGAATTTTCTAGTTTTCCTTCTATTGGAAGAAAGGTTTTATACTCTGATATTATTGTGTTGCTATATTCTCCTTTCGATTCTCTCAGCATTTGCTTCATGTATTTTGGTGCTCTGATGTTGGCTGCATATATATTTGTAGTTGTCATATCTTCCTGGTGAACTGACCCTTTTGTCATTATATAATGTCCTTCCTTGTCTCCTGTGATATTTTTGACTTAAAGTCTATTTAGTCTGATACCCATGCTCTCTTTTGGTTACCATGTGCATGGATTTTTTTTTCTATTCTTTCATTTTCAGCCTATATGTGGCCTTAAATCTAAAGTGAGTTTCAGCAGCAGAGCGGGGTGGGGCAGGAAAGATCCACCAGACCCACCCTGGTGTGCGACCAAGGCACGCAGGCAGCTATAGGCGGATCCTAGGTGTGGAATGGCGGGCAGACCCACTGAGGGCTGACCATGGTCATACATTCACACGCAGATAAACCGGTGAAGGAACAAGCAGTGAGACAGATGATGCAGGCCCCAGTGGCGAGAAGCGGCAGAGGGGACTGCCATTGTCCCTCTCTGACCACGCCCCCCATATACAGCATCACAAACCAGCGACCTGGGTGGCCCAGCCCTGGTGAACAACTAAGACTCTGCTACTCATACATAACAGGCACAAACAGATCAAAACATGGCTCAAGAACAACTCAGAGCCCCAGAGCCGATAAATCTAAGCGATGAAGAAATAGCCAAACGTTCAGATGCACAGTTCAAAACAATGGTGATCAGGATGCTCACAGAACTGGTTGATTTTAGTCACAAATTAGAGGAATATATGAAGGCTAAACTAATTGAAATGAAGGGAAATACACAGGAAACCAATAGTAATGGAAAGGAAACTGGGACTCAAATCAAAGGAGTGGACCAGAAAGAGGAAAAAAATGACCAACCAGAAAAGGATGAAGAAACAAGAATTCAAAAAAAAATGAGGAGAGGCTTAGGAACCTTCAGGACATCTTTAAACGTTCCAACATCTGAATTATAGGGGTACCAGAAGGGGAAGAGAAACAGCCACAAGTGGAAACCTTATTTGAACAAATAATAAAGGAGAATTTCCCCAATCTCCCAAAGGCAATAGACTTCCAGGAAGCCCAGGAATCTCAGAGTCCCAAAGAAGTTGGACCCAAGAAGGAACACACCAAGGCACATCATAATTATATTAGCCAAGATTAAAATGAAGGAGAAAATTCTAGAAGCAGCAAGAGAGAAGGGGACAGTCACCTACAAAGGAGTTCCCATCAGACTGTTAGCTGATTTCTCAAAGGAGATCTTACAGGCAAGAAGGGGCTAGAAAGAAGTATTCTAAGTCATGAAATCCAAAGACCTACATCTAAGATTACTCTATCCAGCAAAGTTTTCATTTAGAATGGAAGGACAGATAAAGTACTTCTCAGATAAGATCAAATTCAAGGAGTTCATCATCACCAAGCCCTTATTATATGGAATGTTAAAGGGACTTACCTAAGAAAAAGAAGATAAAAAAGATGAACAGTGAAAGGACAGCATACTCACAGTTATTAAGAACCATGCCTAAAACAAAAGCAAACTAAGAGGACAGCTAGATCAGTAGCAGAACCATAGAAATGAAGATCACATGGAGGGTTAGCAACACAACAGGGGAGTGGGAGAAGGGAAAGGGGGGAGAAGGTACAGAAAATAAGTAGCATTGATGGTAGGTAGAAAATAGATAGGGGGAGGGCAAGAATAACATGGGAAATACAGAATCTAAAGAACTTCAGACATGTGGTCATAAACTAAAGGGGGAATGGTGGGGCAGGGGGTGTGCAGGGTGGAGGGGAATGAAAGGGGAAATAGAACAACTAATGGCATAATCAATAAAATATATTTAAAAAAATAAAATAAAAATAAAGTGAGTTTCATGTAGACGGCATATATTGGATCTTATTGTTTATTCATTTGGCTACTGTATGTCTTTGGGAGTTTAATGCATTTACATGTAAAGTGATTATTGATAGGGAAGGACTTAATATTGCCATTTATTAGTTTTCTGTCTTGGAACTCTTTTATTCCTCTTTTTCTTAGTGTCTACTTTTGTATTTCATTGATTTGTTTTGGTAGTAATATGCTTATTTCTCCCTCATTTACTTTTCTGTACCTTCCAGAGGTGTTTTATTATGGTTAAAATCAACCTTACTTAAAATTATAACACATTACTTAGAGTTATAAAAATCTATTTTAAGGCAATAAGACATTAAGTTCAACCACATTAAAGAGCTCTGTTTTATTTTCTTGAATGTTCTTTTTTAAAAAATAGCATCCAGTTCCCAATAGATAGGTTTTTGAAGATTATTTTTTCTTTGGATGTTCTCTGGTTTTCCTGCTTGCTTTCATTTCTGATGTTTTTGTTGTTGTTGTTATTGTTGTTGTTGATTTGTTTTGTTCTCTTTCACATTAGAGACTTTCCTCAGATGCCTGAGAATCATGCTTGTATTTATGATTAGGGACCAAAATCAAATTGAAAACTTTGAGTATATGAGTCATCTTTGTTTACTTTGAGCTACAGTTTAAAGTCATCTGGCTGGTCCATTTGTTGGTGAAATCCCCCACCCAAAATTAGAATTTTTAAATCTTTTCTCTTGGGGCTAATTCAATTCTTCAGGGAAGACACATAAACTCTGGCTTGGGAGGGTACTACCAGCACTATAGAAGCCAAAAAGGGGAAACTGGGGTATCCTCAGCATTCAGTATATATTATTTATCTTCATTTTCTTGCTTTTAGAAACAGTATTTATACCTTCAACTGTGTCTGTCATTCCTTATATTCAGAGAATGAACTTCCAGTATTTGCCAGGATTGGGAGTGGCCTTTTACCCAGTAGTATATTGTAGGGGAGGATATTTTAAGGTCTAGTTGGTTTTTAAATAGATTTCAACCTACCCACCTTGTCTTAACCCCATCCCCTTATATCTATTTCCAGAGATTGCTGAAGCGATCAATTTCTAAACAATTTTAGAATTCTTAGGTATAGTTTGGATTGGTTTCTGGCTTTCCCCACTGCTGGTTGAAGATTCAGCTTTCTTGAGTATACTTATCCAATATCTCCCAGTTTCCAGGATACTGTAGATACTGCTTCTTTTCCTTGTTCTTCCTGACCTTGTAGGTTTGTTTAAAAAAACATCCTCCAGTTTTTGAGAATTTTCTGGAGGGAATGAAAGTAAATACATGTGTTCCATCCACCATCTTGGTCTGAAACCAATGAATTATAACCACAGTGAAATAGTTGCCTTTTCTCCCTAATGTGATATTTCTCTTTGATCTTTTGTTTATATTAGGTGTTGTACCTGAAGAACCTTAGCCCTCAGGCAACTGAACAAGATCTTGTCTCATTGTTCGCTCGGTTCCAGGAGAAAAAAGGACCTCCAGTTCAATTTAGAATGATGACTGGACGAATGAGGGGACAAGCTTTTATCACCTTTCCCAGTAAGTAGCTTTATATGGATAATTAACTCAGTTGTAGCATCAGCATTAAAGACTACTTATGCCCTGTCTAATTTAGATACAATCATTTGATTTCTCTATAACACATGAAAAACACGTGCATAAATAAGCATGTGGGAATAGGGGAAGAGAAGTAAGCAAAATATGAATTAATTGTTCCTCTGTCCTCACTTCTATGCTTCCTTTTCACTATTGACTGTGTGTGCATGACCCCCTTACTCCATTGTCCTCAATTTTTCTTAGTCTTGGCACTTTCTTCTAACTTTGCAAAAATTTACTTTATCTTTAAAATTTTTACTTTACCTTTGCTCACAATAGTATTTGTAGTCCAAGTTATAATTATATTACTTATTAGTATATTGATATTCTGATCAAAACACTTATACTTGCTTAATGTCCTATTCCTTTAGGACTAAGAGACTATAAGTTAATATGTTAGTTCACTTGTAATTTGTAACTAGTGGATGATGGTATATTCTTATAACTATTGTTTGCATCTTACTACATGATTTAAGTATCCTAATCCAAAGAGAACAATAATAGGGGAATTTTGGTTTCTCTGACAGACCATGCTTTTTTTTTTTTTTTTTTTTGCTGGAGGCGGGGTATGAGCTGTACTTTTTATTATTCCTAAGTTATCATTTATAAACAGCCTAGTAATGTATTATAGGCAAGTGATTTACACTTGAGCAATTCCAAATTCCACACTTTTCATGTAGTCTTGTACCATCTTTCCTATCTTATTGAAGGTTTGTGGATTATATACACTAGTACTTTTTAACCTTTTTAAGTGTGAGGATTCTTTTTAAACTTAAAAATATCTTCCATGGACCCCACCTAATATGATATTTTAATTGAAAAATGGATAGCTATTTTACTAATCTTAATAGCAGCTATACACATTTGAAAATTTGTAGTATATACATAAATTGTGACATAAATTGGTTCAGCCTAAAAATGTTGCTTGTGTACTTTTGATTTCACAACTCCAGGCAATAATTCCACTCCTCCCTGATTTCCTACATCAAGGCTCTGAGACTCATAAGTTAAATACTTCTGCTGTACACTGTGTACTCTCACATCTCAAGTTTTCACATGCTTACAGGGGTTAATTATTACACTCATTTGTCTCAATCAAAGCCTCCATAATCACTCTTCTATCAAAAGAAAAAAAAAGGAGCAAAATGTCCCTAATACTATGCTAAACTCTTTTATTTGTGTTGCCCCTTTTGAAAATTATTTTATTCTCACAATACCTATAATCTGTTATCTAAGGCAGAGGCTTGTGTATTAGTAGTTATAACTTAGCCTTTTTTAGCACACAATCTATATTTTTGTTTCTTTACCTATATCTTTAAATTAGGAGGTACTCTCAAACACCTATTTTAAGGTTTTTTGTCATTATTCTTAGCCATTAGTTTAATCTTGCTGAGTTATACAAATTTGACATTATGGCAAAGATAATAAAATCACATAGTTATATGGCCTTATACCCTACATTTAACTCCAAGGCAAAGATAAATAAATAAATAGACACATAAACTAAGCTTGTAATGGAATTGAATTATTATACCCTGTGTAAATTGATTTTTTCTCTTTTTTTTTAGATAAGGAGATAGCATGGCAAGCATTTCATCTAGTAAATGGATATAAACTACATGGGAAAATATTGGTAATAGAATTTGGAAAGAACAAAAAGCAACAGTCAGATCTCCAGGCTGTGTCTCTCATATCACCTGCTACAGAAAGCACTACAGAAATTAGTAGTAGCTAGAAGATATATACATTGTGATCCCAGGAGGTATTTTTTGCATCAGAATCTTTGATCTAGGATTTCTATATAGATAGGAGTTTGTTTGGAATTGAAGAGGAGAAACTGAAGAAGAGAAGAATCTAATTAAGATAATCCCTTTAGCTTTTACAAAGAATTGGTAGAAAGCATCTTTATAATCAAAGACTCTATAGGACAGACTAGATGCTGAGTCTGAAGTGTATGGTACAAAGAGTATCATTTTCTTAGGATAAATTATAAAGGATTGTTTCCAAGGATTTAACAAAATATTTATAGTTTATCTGTGGTTTCAAAGAGTTGTCCCTTGAGATAATATTGTTTCTAAGACTGTCTCCTATATACAGAACTAAATGTTGAAACTAAAAACCTAAATGTTGAAATATTTATTTATTAGAGCCCATTTGTCCCTAATTGTATTCATGTAGTAAATAAATCACCAGGATCCCAGGTCTAAACATCAACAAATGCTGTTAAATGAGAACTATTGGCAGTAACAGTAGTTTCATAAGTCAGTACACATATTTAATGAATACTTCCCATTAAGTTATCAGTGCTTTCAATAAGCCATATATTTTTCTAATGAAAGCATCTAGATGTAAATATTGATGTTCTCCTGGTCAGTTATAGCTAGCTACCACTGAATAATCATTGAATTCAAAGCAATAACCATCAGATAAGCATCTAATATATGTTAGGTATTAGGTATATGCATTTAAGAGGAACATACTGGCAAAAAATACTAAAGGGCAGATGGGAGGAAAGAGTTCTCTAGAAGAGAGGCAGCCAATCCCAAATACCCCAGTTGTTTATTTATAGTTGCTGAAGAATAGAAAGACAATAAGGTATAGAGAAGGTAGTACAAACTTTAGACTCAGATCTGTGTTTGAATTTCATAGCCACTCCATGACCTTGGGAAGTCACTTAACCTAAACCTCAGTTTTCTCATCTATAAAATGAGGAAAATAATACTACTTACCTTGTTGGATAGTGAGAATTCAATGAGATGGTATTATCCAGATTACAGAGCAGGAAAAAAAAGAAGGAAAAACTGAACAGAGTAGAGGACCATTAACCCTGCAGAAGTCACAGTCAAAATAATTACAGCATACATCTCATCTATCCCAGAGATATATTCATTACTAGTATATGCTAAAATGTGAAAAAAATTAAAAACACAGATTTGTATTTATTATATTTATATAATAAAATACATGATTTTTAATTTATTTTCAGTTAATCTAAAATTTAAAGAAATATAAAACATAAAGAATAATTTTTCTTTTTCAAAAAACAGAAACATGGATATTGCTAAAAATACAACCGAAAAAGTCTGTAATGTTAATTAATCAAAATCTTCATAGTTGGAAAAAAAAAATCTTCATAGTTGGCTTTGCCAAACATTTGTAACGGTCATTGAAAACAATATTGCTATGCTCAAGGCATACATAATTTTCACAACACTGGCAAAAATATTTTGATAAGCACCTCATTTTGGATGCATAGCACCTAACATACCTTCAAAACATGTTATAACCCAACTGATGGCTTAAAGGTCATGGTTTAACATTAGTCATGTACAAACATGCAGCTAGTCATGACCTTGAACCTACTATGCACCTGGTATATGTAATAATATTTAAGAGAACAGTTTGTATCTCTCAGATCAGCCACAACCTCTTCAGGGTTAAGTACTCCAACATACTCATAACTGGAGTACCAGAAAAAAGAGAAAAGAAAGAAAGCAGAAAGAAATTCTAATAAATAATGGATGTAAACATCCAAAATTTGATGAGAAATAATATCTACTAATCCAAGGATTTCAGCAAACCCCAAGTACAGTAAACAAGAAGAAATCCACAGATACATTGTAATAAAAAATGCTAAAACAAAGACAGAAAATTTGGAAGCAACATGAAAAAAATGAACCATTACTCTCAATGGGACCCCAATAAGATTAATAGCTGATTTCTCATCAGAAATAATGGAGATGGCAGTGGGATGACATATTCAAGGTGCTTAAAGAAAAAACTCAATATAGAATTCTGCATCCAATAAAACTAATTTTCAAAAATGAAATCAAATAAAGACATCCCCACATAATCAAACACTGGAAGAATAGGTTGCTGGTGCACCTGATTTACAGGAAATATTAAAGGAAATTCAGGTGGGAAGCAAGTGACCTTAGACAGTAACTTCAATCTATACATATAAAAATATAGCATGGGTAAAGTTAATTATGTAATTATAAAAGTGCATCTAGGTGCATTTTCCTTTATTTTAATTGATTTAAAAAACAATTTTATAAAACAGTATGTATATAGTTGTCCTTTGGGGCCTATAACATATGAAACTATTGCCAATAACAGGACAAAAAACAAGGGTGGAAGCAAAACTTAAAGAACTGACTCCAGATGGTAACTCAAATCCACTGAAACAAATGAAGAAAATAAAAAATGGGAAATAAAGTTATTAAAAAGCTATAAATATGTACTTACTCTTCTCTCACCTTTAAAAGACAAAATTATATTCAATTATAATGTATTGTTGGATTTATAACAGAAATATTATCTATAACAATATAAAGAAATAGAAAAATGAATAGGTTTATATAGGAATAAGGTTTTAATGTCTCATTGGGATTATGATATATTTGAAGCCAATTCAGTTAAGACATGCATGGTAAACCCTTAGAGCAACAACTAAGAAATAACTGAAAATAGTGAAAATATTATTAAACAGATTTAAGTGTCGCAATATAAAAATTTCATGGTAAAGCCATACAAAAAGAGTAATGGAGAAATAAAAACAAGAAAAACTTGAGACATACAGAAAACAAACAGCCCTGGCTGGTGTGGCTCAGTAGATTCAGTGCTGGCCTTCAAACTAGAGGGTTGCTGTTTCAATTCCTAATCAGGGCAAATACCTGGGTTGCCAGCAGGTCCCCAGTAGGGACCTTACATAGGTGACCACACATTGGTGTTTCTCTCTCTCTCTTTCTCCCTCCCTCCCCCTCTGGTCTGAAAATAAGTAAATAAAAGTTTTAAAAAAGAAAAACAGTAAATTGGCACTCCTAAATACACCTGTATGAATAATAACAATAAATATGCATGGATTAAACAATGCAATCAAAAGGCAGAGGTTGTCAGACTGTGAGGGGGAAATAGGATTTACCTCTATACTATTTATCAGAGTCATACTTTAAATTAAAGGTGCAAACAGATTAAAGGTAAAAAGATAGAAAAAACATCAGGCAAATGGCACCTATAGGAAAGCTGGAGTGGCCATACTAATAATATCAGACAAAGTGATTTTAAACAAAGGCTGCTATTAGAGATAGAGAGTAACATATATTAACAATAAAGGATTCAATACATCAGAAAGATAAAAAATTGTAAATATATATGCTCTTAACAACAAAGCACCAAAATACATGAATCAAAATTGAACTGATAAAAGGGGGAAATATTCAAGTCTACAATAAGAGTTGGGGAATTTAATACCCCATTTTCAATAACAATGGACAGAAAATAACAATGAATTAAAAGACTTGAAAAATGCTATAAATTATGTGGACCTTAAACAGATCAATCATGTAGACTTTAAAGAGATCTATAGAACACTCCACACAAGAGCAGAATACACATTCTTCTCTAGTGTACATGAAATATCTTCAGGATATACCATAACACAAACCTGAAATTTAAGTGAACTGAAACCATGCAAACTGTTCTCTGATTACATGGAATAAAACTAGAAATCAATAACAGAAAGTTGGGAAACTCACAAATGTGAATTAAATGCACTTAAATGACCAATTAGTTAAAGGAGATATCATAAGGGAAATAAGGAAATCTTTTTAGGTGAGTGAAAATGAAGACAACATACCAAGACTTATGGGATGCACCTAAAGCAATACTTAGAAAAGTATAAGTACAAATGCCTATGTTGTTAAAAAGACCACATATTGGTAACCTCACTTTCTACCTTAACATACTGGAAAAAAAGCAAACTAAACCTAGAGCACACAGAAAAAAGAAGAAAAATTAGTAAATGATGTGGAGAATAGCAAAGCAACAATGTCAATGAAACCAAAATTGGGTCTATGAAAATCTCAACAAAAGTGACAAACCTTTTGCTAGATTGACCAGGAAAAAATGGAAACCCAAATTACTAGACTCAGAAATGAAGAAGGGATGTTACTACCAACGTTATAGAAATAAAAAAGGATTTGAAGGAACACTATAGATAATTGTATACCAAGAAATATACACTAACTACAGAAACCAATAAAAAAATCTGAAAAGACCTATAACAAGATGTTAATTAGTAATTTTTTAAATACCCACAAAGAAAAGCCAAGGCCCCTGGCTGGTGTAGCTCAGTGGATTGAGCACGGGCCTGCGAACCAGACAATCGCGGTTCGAATCTCAGTCAGGGCACATACAGGGGTTGCAGGCTGGTTCCCTGCAGGCCAGTTCCCAGCAGGGGAGGCACAAAAAGGCAACCATACATTGATGTTTCTCTCCCTCTCTCCTTCCCTTCCCATCTAAAGATAAATTAAAAAAAAAAAAGCCAAGGCCCAAATGGCATCTCAAATGAATTCTAGTAAACATTAAAGAATACAGACTCTTCACAAACTCTTTCAAAAAGTAAAAGGAGGGAACACTTCTGATAGATGCTACAATGTGTAAAAAACATGATAAATCAAATAACAGTCACAAAAGACTATATATTATATGATTCCACTTATATGAAGTGTCTAGAATTGGCCAATACAGAGAAAGTAGATTAGTGATTGCTTAGGACTGAGGGTGATACCTGAAGAGTATGAGATTTCTTTAGAGGTTGATGAAAGTGTTCTAAAATTGATTGTGGTCATGATTGTACAACTCTGATATTCTACAATCAACTTTAAATGAGTAAATTTTATGGTGTGTGAATTATATCTCAAAGTCATAAAAAAATTGAATACAACCCAAATGTCCATCAGTAGCAGAATGGATGAATAAATAATAGAATATCCATTTAGTGTACAGCCATTGAAATAATGGGATATATGTATGAATATAGTCTGAACTGTTTGGTGTCCAGGGTTTTATATTAAGTTAAAAAGCAAGTAATATGTACAGTTGTTCCTTAAACAACTATGGTTTCAACTATGCAGGTCCATTTATATGTGGATTTTTTCAATAAGTACCTGTAATATTTTTATCTGTGGTTAGGATTCCATGGAAACAGGGCTGACTATGTATTGATCTACACTGTTTTATATACAGGACTTGAACATCCACAGATTTTATTTTATTTTTTATTTTATTTTATTGAGCATCTATGTATTTTAGTATTTGCAGGGGGTGCTGTAACCAGCCCTTCACGGATATCAAGGGGCAACTAAGTTTTTGGTGTATCAAAAGTTATATGTGGACTTCCAAATGTGGGATGTCAGAGCCCCTAACTCCCTCATTGTTCAAAGGTCAACTGTGTAATATCAATACATTTTTGTAAACAAAAACATTTGTGTACATATATAGTATATGTATATATTTCTAATTATAGGAAAATCTGGGAAATATACATACCAAATTACAAACATTTTAGAGTTGGGATTGGATGGGAAGAAATTTTTAAAGTCACATAGTTTGATGGTTTTTTTTTTTACTTTGTTCAGCATTTTCTTTAATTAAAAAAATTTTTTTTTAATATTCTGTCAATGATGACTCCCAGACCATGTATCAGGCCTGCTCTGAGGATATAATCTAACTATACTCAGGACAAACTCATTCTTTTGATATACTGCACACTTAGGATTAAGTCTCCTATTTTAAATATAGTTTAAGGGACAAGAAGTTATCCTGTTATAACCTCTTGGACATGGTACCCAGGGACATACTTCTAACTTATACTTCTCAGAAGGAATTTCTTCCTGCTGAGTGGAAAACCTTACCTCTGCCCTTTTCTCGACCTACAACCACCAATACTAGAGGAAGATTAAAATGAATTATGACTTTCAACTGGTGCATAGATAAACTGTAGTATATTCATGGAATCCTACTCAGCAATAAAAACTATGATGAACAATGACACATATGCAACAACTTGACTGAATCTGAAATGTATTTTGCTAAGAGAAGACAAGCTCAAAATGCTACTTACAGTTTGATTCCACATATATGATATTCTGAAAAAGAAAACTAGGAATAGAAGAAATCAGTGGGTGTCAGGGGTTAAAAATGCCATACTGATGACAAAATGGTAGCACAGGAATTTGTCTTAATAACAGAATTTTCTGTATCTTGATTATACTTGCCTGAGTGTATGCATTTGTTAAAACTTCTATAATTATACAACAAAAATGATTAATTTTACTGTATGTGAATTTTCAAATAAATGTAATTTTTAATGTAGGAAAGAAAAAGTTTCTCAAAATCATTTCTATAAAATAGTTTCTATTCTTTGGTCTTTTGATTTTTATTGAAGACTTAAAGCCACTTGGCTATCCTTCCTTATTTTCTGCCCACAGGTCAGCAGAAATCGTCAGTTAAAATCATCCTATATACACATACACACACAAACCTACCATTAAAAATATCAACAGAAACAGGAAAATAATTTGGTACTCAGGAGATTATTTTCTTAACATAAAATGTATACAATTTTCTTAATATATTAAAGCCATTATTCCAATTAAAAATAGATAAATGAATATTTATAAAAACTGAAATGTAAATGACTGATAAGCTAAGAAAAAATGCTCAGAGTAGTAATACACATCAGGACAATGAGCACTCTTAGAAGTCACAAAAATAGTAGAAGAGTTTCTATATATCCTTCACCCGATTTCCCCTAATGTTAACATCCTACAGAACAGTACAATTATCAAAACCAGAAAAATAATATTGATAATGCAGTGGTAACTATTTTACAGAACCCATTTGATTTTTCTACTTTTCCCACCAATGTCCTTTTATGATCCAAAACCAGGGTTCTTTAATTCTTTTAATTTTTTAAACTACAGTTTACATTCAATATTTGTATTTGTTTCAAGTATAAAGCATAGCAGTTAGATCCTTATAAGATCCAATTTGGGATCCCACATTGCATTTTGATATCATGTATCCTTATTCCTTTGCTATCTGTGACAGTTCTCACTCTGTTTCTGATGACCTTGCCAATTTTGAAGAGTACTAGTCTGTTATTTTGTATAATGTCCAAAATTGGGATTAGTCTGATGTTTTTCTGTAATTAGATTGAGGTTGTACATTTTTGGTACGAATACCACAGAAGTGATGTCCTTTTTAGTGTATTATATCAGGAGGTACTTGCTTGTATGTCTCAATACTGGTGATGTTGACCTTGGTTAAGGTTGTACCTGCTATACCTCTTCACTATAAAAAGATACTTTGAAAACATCAAAATATTCTGTTTCTTATCATATGTTTCCTCACTAGTCTTAGCATTCATCAATGGTTCTTGATTCTGACAGTTACTATTGTGGTGTTTACCTAGTGGTGATTTTCTATTTCTTTCATTTCTCCTATGTTAACTGGAATTCTGTAAGGAAGATGTCCCACCTACCCATTTATTTACTCATTTACTTATGTCAGCATGGACTAATATATGTTTATTCTATGGCTTATAACTTAATTTCATCATTATTCTGTTGCTCAAATTGTTCCGCCTTTGCCCTTTAGGAGATTCTGTGTAATTTTGATGTTTTTATTTTTGTCTACTTTCTTATTTTCTGGCACCATAAAGTCTTCCAGAATCATCTTGAATTTTCTCTACTCCAGTGCTAGAATCAACTGTTCTATGTGCAGTGTTATTTTTTTATTGGAAAAATTGTATTTAGAAACCAAGATCTGGGCACTAGTTGCTATCTTTTTATAACATGTCAAAATGTCATATATAAAGGTTGATAACACCAAGTGTTTCCAAGGGTATGGAAAATAGACACATTGGATAGGATTATAAATACAGATAACCTTTTGGGAGAACAATTTGGCCACATCTACTAAAAATTTAATTGTAAAGTCTGCAAAATCTACTTCCAGAAATCTATTATACAGAAATACTTAAACTCAAAGAAATATACATAGAAATATTCATTACAACATTATAATTGGAAAAGCCTGGGAAAAAAGTTAATCAGTAGGGACTGCCTAAGTAATTAAATTGTGGTACAACCATACAATAAAAGATGTTCACATTAAAAGAATAGGACCTTGTGACTGCATGAATGGTCCTGGAGAGCATTATGCTAAGAAAAGTAAGTCAGAGAGACAAATACCATACAAGGTCTGTCTAGAAGGTATCCAGCCATATAATATGAAAAATAGAGAAATTTATTGAAGAAAATAAAAGAAACATTGTACATAGGACAGTCATGCCTCAGTCCCCTTCAAAGCAGGCACCTTGGGACTTCACACAGTTTTCCCAGTCACCATTAACTGACCCATCATATTTTCCCAAATTTCATAGATGGTCTAAAAGCTCTTCCCTTTCAAAGGTGATTTGTTTTAGGAAAAGCCAGAAGTCATAAGGTACCAAATCTGGGCTGTAGCGGGGCGGAGTCACCTGGATGATTTGATGGTTCGCCAAAAAACTACATAACACATGAGGCATAAGCAGCTGCATTGTCATGATGAAGCTGCCAGTCACCAGTTGCACATAACTGGGACCTTCTGAATCATCCCATTAATATCCATGCAGGAATGTCCGCACTTAATGCAAAATCTGATGCAGATTCATTGCTCTACTCGCTCAGTCATTTTGAATGTGACAGCCACACAGTACACATGCTTTCAATGGCATCTACTGCTTCTACTGACTAGTACAGTGAAGTTATCTTGTTCACACATGCACATTTCAGTTCTTCTTGGCTGCTAGGTTACATCGATGTTGTGCAAACTATTCTCATTGCATTAACAATAGCTGGACTTTTTCTGGACAGACCTAATGATTTTATTCATATGTGGAATTTAGTTAACAAAATAGACTCATAGAGAGTAGGCTGACAGCTGTGAAATTGGAAGACAATTACAGGACTGGGTGAAAAAATGTGAAGGAATTCAGAAAAAAACCTTAATAAAGACAAGAGTATCATGATTACCAAAGTGAAAGGGTGTGGGGGAAGGTAGGAGAGGATAAAGTGGGGATAAATGGTCATGGAAGGAGACTTGACTTGGGATAGTGAACACACAATATAATATACAGATGATGTGTTATATTGTACAACTGAAACCTATATAATTTTATTAACTGGTGCCACCCCAATACATTCAATTAAAAAAAAGAAATGGGAGATCTGTAGATATTGATGAGGACCTTGCTTCATATTTCACTGAGAAAATAAAAGCAATCACATGAGAACTTCATCTTTTTTATCACCAAATCTACCATCTATTTACATTTTTGCCTACATTCTGCCTTCCTATATTTACCATACACATCATGAATGGTTAAAGATATGGGACCTAATGCCATACTCTCAGTGTTCAAATCCTGACTCTACCATTTACTAGCTGTATAAACTTGAGTAAGTTATTTAAACTTACTATTCCTGGGGTTTTTTTTCTTTTCATTTTTAATGTGAATGAGGGCAATAATAGTATATGCCTCACAGGATTGTTGTATTTAGTGGAACATGTAAAGTATTTTGAATATTACCTGGTACATAGTAAGAGCTCAATAAGTGTTAGATTATTATTTTAATGGATGAAGTATCCTTCCTCCTATCAAAGGCCATCCACATCATTTGTGCTTTGTATTCCAGTCCCCTGACTTCTCAAGGACTTAACATATGCAATTTTACTCTCTGCATCAGCAAACTGTCATTTCCATTAGCATATAAACATGTTCTAGAATGTCTCATTTATTTAAAAAAAACTTCATTACCTTACATTCTCATCAACTTACTGCTTCATTTCTCTATTCTTCACAGAAAAATTTCTTAAAGTTCTCTTTTGTCATTGTTTCCACTTCTAAATCTGCTTCAATAAAGTACTGCTCTTCACAAAGTCTTCAGTAACAGCCCCTCATTCCCACCTTGCCAAAGCAATGGTAATTTCTCTGTCCTCAACTGTTCATATATCAACTGTTCAGCTACATTCTATTCCATTTACCTCTCTTTTTATTTCTTAAAATACTCTATTCTCTTCACTTCTGTACCACCATAGCTTTGCTTTTCTTCCTACTTCAGAGATGAATTCTTAATCTCCTTTATGGCTTCTTCCCTGATTCATTCAATGTTATAGCACTCCGGGGTTCCCTCCCTAGTCTGCCTTTTTTCCCCTGATTTTACCATCTCTCTCGAAGCTCCCATCTAGTTTCACGACTTTACTATCTATAGAGCTATGGCTACTAAATCTACTGTTGACTTCCAGTTCAGACTTTTCTATTGAGCTCCAGATTCCTATATCCAACTGACTCCCTAACATGGCCTCTGAATGTCTAAATCCATCTCAAGTGAGACATGTTCAAAATAGAAGGCTTGAATATTTACTTTCCCAAACCCAGCATTTTTCTAATCTTTCCCTCATCACAAAATGGCACCACCATTCTATTTCTAATTGTTCTTTATTACTTCCTTCCTCTCACTTTCTACGTATATCTATATCCAATCCTGCAGATTACCTAGTGGTAATCTCCAAAAATATACTAGGAATCACACATTTTTCTCCAACTTTGCTGCTAATTTAATCTGCCCTAGAACAATCCATAATTGGATTGACAAAAGCCTCCTGATGTTCTTTGTTCCACTCTTGCCTCCTTACAATCCAGTTTCCAGAGAGCATAGAAATGATTCTTTCAAAAATATAACATTTGTTGTGCCAAGATGGAGGCATAGGTGGAGATGCTGTGCTTTCTCACACAACCAAGTTTAGAGACAACAAAATAATAGCAACAGAAAACATAGCCAGAACATAGAAAATTGAACTTTTCGGAAGTCTCATAACAGCAAATTCTTCAGCCTGACCAGTAAGAGGGGCAAAACCAGCAGCTGGCGGAGTGGGGTTGCACAGGAAAACTCGGTCAGACGGACTCAGGCGCGCGGATCCCAGGTGTGGGGTTGCAAAGGGCTGACCCAGTGAGCGACCTAATGAGCACGACCCAGCGAGAGACCCAGTGAGCAATCTGTGGATCCAGCGAGGGTGAAGGGCAGTGGGCTGACTGTGCTGGTGCATTCCTGTGCAGATAGACCGGTGAGGGAGTGGGCAGTGAGACAGGACCAAGCAGGTCCCAGGGACAAGACACAGCAGAGACGGCCGCCATTTCCCGGCTCTGACCCCGCCCCCACATACAGCGTCACAACCCCACAACCCTGCCCTGGAGGCCTGCCCCACCCCTAAGGCTTGGCTCCTCATACTTAACTGACCCAAACAGACAAAAAATGGCTCAAGAAGATCTCAAAGCCCCAGAGCCCATAAATCTAAATGATGAGGAAATGCAAAACTTTCAGATGCACAGTTCAAAACACTGGTGATCAGGATGCTCACAGAACTGGTTGATTTAGTCACAAATTAGAGGAACATATGAAGGCTAAACTAATTGAAATGAAGGGAATTGCACAGGAAACCAATAATCATGGAAAGGAAACTGGGATTCAAATCAAAGGAATGGACCAGAAGGAGGATAAAAATGACCAACCAGAAAAAGAATGAAGAAACAAGAATTCAAAAAAATGAAGAGAGACTTAGGAACCTCCAGGACATCTTTAAACGCTCCAACATCCGAATTATAGGGGTACCAGAAGGGGGAAAGGAACAGCCACCAGTGGAAAACTTATTTGAACAAATAATAAAGGAGGATTTCCCCAGTCTGGCAAAGGAATAGACTTCCAGGAAATTCAGGAAGCTCAGAGAGTCCCAAAGAAGTTGGACCCAAGAAGAAACACACCAAGGCACATCATAGTTACATTAGCCAAGATTAAAATGAAGGAGAGAATCCTAGAAGCAGCAAGAGCTAAGGGGACAGTCACCTACAAAGGAGTTCCCATCACACTGTCAGCAGATTTCTCAAAAGAGACCTTACAGGCAAGAAGGGGCTGGAAAGAAGTATTCCAAGTCATGAAATCCAAAGACCTATATCCAAGATTGCTCTATCCAGCAAAACTTTTCATTTAGAATGGAAGGACAGATAAAGTGCTTCTCAGATAAGATCAAATTCCAGGAGTTCATCATTACCAAGCCCTTATTATATGAAATGTTAAAGGGACTTACCTAAGAAAAAGAAGATAAAAAAGATGAACAGTGAAAGGACAGCATTCTCACAGTTATTAACAACCACATCTAAAACAAAAGCAAGCTAAAAGGACAGCTAGATCAGGAGCAGAACCATAGAAATGAAGATCTCATGGAGTGTTAGCAACAGGGGAGTGAGAGGAGAAGGGTGGAGAAGGTACAGAAAATAAGTAGCATAGATGGTAGGTAGAAAATAGATAGGGGGAGGGCAAGAATGGTATGGGAAATATAGAATCTAAAGAACTTGAGACACATGGTCATAAACTAAAGGGGGGAATGGTAGGGGTGGGGCTGCAGGGTGGAGGGGAATGAAGGGGGGTATAGAACAACTGTAATCAATAAAATAAAAATTTTAAAAAATTACTCCTGAAAAAAATATAAATAAATAAATATATAAAATTTGTCCTGTAACGAATTGGCTCAAAACCACTTAATGACTTTCCATATTAGTTACAAAGAAAAGCAAAGTCATGAGAATGCTATCACAGAAAATGGAGAAGTGGGGAAAGTCAAGGGTTTCTCTCTCAACTAATGCAATGATTAAGCTGGCAAAACATCTCAGAATTACCTTTGTTGGAACTCTGAAATCTAATTTAAGAAACTTAGAACAACCAGGTCTGTGCTTGATGAAAAAAAGGGCTGCTGAGTTTCAGTAAGAGAGTGTTATGGCATACTTTCCTACCTACCATCCTCCAATCAACAGCTCTGTGACAGTCATGAAATGGCCATCTTACTGGTGCCAAATGGAGCATACAGACTTGTTTTTAAGGAGTTACCATTTTGTGTTTGACCTACCTGGTTGCTTCCTAAGGGATCAGTTCAGAGACTTGACTTTGTTTTGCCCTCTCATGGCAAACTTTTCTCAAGACTGAAGTGGCCTCCTTGGAAGCTATTTTTTCCCATTCTTTTATTGTGGTAAAATACACATAACATAAAATTTATTATCTTAGCCATTTTTAAGTATACAGTTAAGTGGTATTAAGTACATTCATGTTGTTGTGATACAATCACAACCATCAATGTTCAGAGCTCTTTATCTTGTAAGACTGAAAGTTATAGTTTTATAATTTTCAATACCTCCCTCCATCCAACACCTAGCAACCGCCAATCTACCTTCCACCTCTACAAATTTGACTGCTGTAAGTACCTCATATCAGTAGAATGATACAATATTTGACTTCTCATGACTGGATTGTTTCATTTAGCATAATGTCCCCAAGTTTCATAAATTTTTTAGCATATGTCAGAATTTTCTTCCTTTCTAAACACTGAATAATATTCCACTGTATGCATATACCATATCATTCTTATCCATTCATCCATCATTGGATGCTTGCTTTACTTCCATGTTTTAGCTATTGTAAATAAGTTTGCTGTGAACATAAGTGTACAAATATCTCTTCTAGGAACTGTTTGAAATTATAGTGGGCATATTCCCCCAAAAGGAATGGCATGAATTGTATAGTAATACACACTTTTTTTGAGAAACCAACAAAATATATTTTACCATTGCTATACCATTCCACATTCCCACCAACATCATACTAAGGTTCCAATTTCTCTACTTCCTTGACAATACATTTTCTTTCTTTTTTCAAATGGAAGCCAAACTAATGGGTGTGAGAGATGGAATCTGACTGTGAATTTTATGTTGGGTGGCAATTTTTTAAAAGATTTTATTTATTTTTAGAGAGAAGGGAAGGGAAGGAGAAAGAAAGGGAGAAAAACATCAATGTACCCTTCCCATGCCCCCTATTGGGAATCTGGCCTGCAACCCAGGCATGTGCCCTGAGCGGGAATTGAACCAGTGTCCCTTTTTGTTGGGAACTGCCCGGCCTGACTTCAGGAGCTGTAACCCTGGGGGGCTAAGGCTGAGTGAGCGACCTTTGGACCATAAGCCACTAAAGAGACAAAGTTTATCTCTCTGGCAGGAGCAGTGCTTCTGCTCCTTTTTTCATAACTGGCCACCAGTGCTTGATCAGTCAGCCAATGATGGGTAAGATTCCCCAAGGTGGGAATGACCTAAGACTGGCACAATCACCTGGAGGCCCCAGGAAAGGACTTGGGGGGCTACAGCAAAAGGGGGTGATGGACCCCTCACCCCTCAGCTATAACATAGCCTGAGTCCTCATTCTGCCTGCAAGAAGTTTCCTAATCTCTTGGCTGCTTTACTACCCCTGACTGATTTAAGCCTGAGACAATGACTTAAGCTGAAACAATGCTGGTGGTTGGTACCGCCCTGTGCTGGAAAGGGTGGGTTCCTTAGGGCAATCAGGCCTAACAAAGAATATGTAAAATCCTGTGAAACCTGCTTTGTTTAGAATGCTCTCAATTAGTAAGGGTCCAAGCAAGAAGTGAATTTGTTCCTCAAAGTTTTAAAGCTCTTTAGATATCTGACCCTGACTCAAACTAGGCCCTCAGAGTTCTTTGTTATCTATTATTTGATCCAATTGCCTGAGAATGATTAATGAGCTTTACCCGTATTCCTGAGCAAAAGGAACCTAATAAAAGCCCATTGAGGAAAAGGCTCTTGGCCCTTCTCCTTTGAGAGATTGGCTACCTTTTCTCCCCAAGCACATCATATCTTGGTAGACTTATTCTCATCCGTGGTGGCCAGGGACAGGGAAGGGGGTGCCCTGTGGGTGGAGCCCCCCCACACCTTTTGTTTGCAGACCCATGCTCAGTCCACTGAGTTATACCAGCCAGGGCAGGGTGGTGATTTTTGAAAGCATTTAAAAGCATAAAGTAGCTGCAAATATTTAAGGTAAAGGTGAACAAACAGTACAATTAGCAGACAAACTGAAAAGACTGGGAAGAGGCTTGGGAAGGAGATACATGAGGAGAATAATAATTTTGAAAAGCATCTGCATATATTGAGGGATCTAGAAAAATGTGTTCATCCTCAGGGCTAAACACATGCTAAGAAAAGACTTCAGAGATCCTAAGTTTTCATCTTTGTCTGACCTTTAGCCTTCATGCTAAGGCTAAATGGGAAACAAAGGCTAAGGCCGAACTGTAAATGCACCAGCTAAGCATTGAAGAAGAGCCTCAACTTTGACCCAATATACAAAGATTAGCATTTTTGTTTTATTTTTTGGCTCCAGGTTTATAAGAGGCAAAGTCTGGACAGAGAAAAGTCCTCTACCAAAAGGGAAAGTTCTTTTTTCAAATTTTTCCCTTGAGACTTTTAGTTAGAACTGAATGGAGGTATATAGGCACAAACTGGTACCAATCCAGTTCAATTTCTAATAGGTTCAAGATTGTTAGCTCCTTACTCATTTTCTTTTTTAAAATATATTTTATTGATGGTGCTATTACAGTTGCCCCATTTTTCTCCCCTTTATTCCCCTCCTCCTGTATCACTCTCCCACTTTATTCCCCTCCCCTTTATTACCCTGTATTCCCCTCCCCATTTTTCTCCCCTTTATTCCCCTCCTTCCTGTATTCCTCTCCCCTTTATTCCCCTCCCTTCCTGCATTCCCCTACCGTAGTACATGTCCTTGTATCATACATATAAGTTCTGTGGCTTCTTCATTCCCCATACTATTTTTAACCTCCCCCTGTCTATTTTCTACCTACCATTTACGCTTCTTCTTTCCTGTACCTTTTCCCCCATCCTCCCCCTACCCTCCCCACCGATAACCCTCCATGTGATGTCCATTTCTCTGATTCTGTTCCTGTTCTAGGTGTTTGCTTACTTCATTTTTGTTTTTTTTAGGTTTGGTTGTTGGTAATTTTGAGTTTGTGGTCGTTTTACTGTTTATCTTTTTTATTTTATTTTTCTTAGATAAGTCCCTTTAACATTTCAAGTAATAAGAGCTTGGTGATGATGAACTCCTTTAACTTGACTTTATCTGGAAGCAATTTATTTGCTCTTCCATTCTAAATGATAGCTTTGCTGGACAGAGTAATCTTGGATGTAGGTCCTTGCCTTTCATGACTTTCCAGTCCCTTCTTGCCTGCAAGAGTTCTTTAAAGAAATTAGCTGATGTTTCTTATGAAAACTCTTTGTAGCTAACTGTCTCCTTTTGTCTTGCTGCTTCTAAGATTCTCTCCTTCTCTTTAATCTTGGCTAATGTAATTATGATGTGCCTTGGTGTGTGCTTCCTTGGGTCCAACTTTGCGATTCTCTGAGCTTCCTGCACTCCCTGGAAATCTATTTCCTTTGTCAGATTGGAAAAGTTCTCCTTCATTATTTCTTCAAATAAGCTTTCAATTTCTTGCTCTTTTTCTTCTCCTTCTAGCACCCCTATGATTCACATGTTGGAACTTTTACAGTTGTCCCAGATATTCCTAAACCTCTCCTCATTTTTTGGAATTCTTTCTTCATTCTGTTCTGGTTGAATGTTTATTTCTCCCTTCTGGTCCACACCACAGATCTCAGTCCAGGCTCCTCCCCTTCACTGTTGGTTCCCTGCACATTTGCCTTTATTTCACTTTGCATAGCCTTCACTTTTCCCTCTAAGTTTTGACCAAGTCTGTGAGCATCCTGATTGCCAGTACTTTGAACTATGCTTCTGAAAGGTTGGCTAGCTCTTCATCACTTAGTTGTTGTTTTTTTTTCTGGAGTTTTTTTTCAATTATCTTTATTTTTTTATGTGGAGATAATCCTTTTTTAATTTATTTTTTTATTGATTATGCCATTACAGTTGTTCTATTCCCCCCCTCATTCCCCTCCACCCTGCACCCCCACACCTACCATTACCCCCCTTTAGTTTATGACCATGTGTCTCAAGTTCTTTAGATTCTATATTTCCCATACTATTCTTGCCCCCCCCATCTATTTTCTATCTACTGTCTATGCTACTTATTTTCTGTACCTTCTCCCCCCTTCTCCTCTTCCCACTCCCCTGTTGCTAATGTTAGGGGGTGAGGAGAAAAGCCGAGATGTTTGCTTAAACTAGATGTTTATTTTTAGACTTAGGCAGAAAACCACACCTGGCCGTGGGCAGATGTTCCAGGGAGTTTAGCCAAGGCCTTGAAGTAATCTCTCAGACACCCGTTAGGGGAAAATTTTTACCTCAAGACATGGCCTTGTCTTTGCAGAAAAGTATCCATTGTAGTAAGCAGACATATGTGTGTGTCCTCTCAAAATAGCCAATTGCTAACAGCTACATCTGCTTCTGTATTTGCTGCTTGCTTGCTTGCTTGCTTGCTCACCCCAATAAAAACCCCAGGCTGTAAGCGCCAGGCGCGACTCTCATTTGCAGCCATTTTGGCACTCGTGTGTCTCCGGAGGCACCCCAAGAGTTCGCCCCTGCGCAGGTAAAACTTTGAAACTTTGGCCAATAAAACACCTCTGACTACCCAGCAGTCTCTGACCCTTCTTGCTCGCAAGGATGGGATGTAACACTAACCCTCCTTGAGATCTTCATTTCTATGTTTCCTCTCCTGATCTAGCTGTCCTTTTAGTTTGCTTTTGTTTTAGGCGTGATTGTTAATAACTGTGAGTTTGCTGTCCTTTCACTGTTCATGTTTTTTCTTAACTTCTTTTTCTTAGGTAAGTCCCTTTAACATTTCATATAATAAGGGCTTGGTGATGATGAACTCCTTGAATTTGATCTTATCTGAGAAGCACTTTATCTGTCCTTCCATTCCAAATGAAAGCTTTGCTGGATAGAGCAATCTTGGTTGTAGGTCTTTGGATTTCATGACTTGGAATACCTCTTTCCAGCCCCTTCTTGCCTGTAAGGTCTCTTTTGAGAAATCTGCTGACAGTGTGATGGGAACTCCTTTGTAGGTGACTGTCCCCTTAGCTCTTGCTGCTTCTAGGATTCTCTCTTTCTCTTTAATCTTGGCTAATGTAATTATGATGTGCCTTGGTGTGTTTCTTCTTGGGTATAACTTCTTTGGGACTCTCTGAGCTTCCTAAATTTCCTGGAAGTCTACTTCCTTTGCCAGATTGGGGAAATTCTCCTTTATTATTTGTTCAAATAAGTTTTCCACTGGTGGCTGTTTCTTTCCCCCTTCTGGTACCCCTATAATTCGGATGTTGGAGCATTTAAAGATGTCCTGGAGGTTCCTAAGACTCTCCTCATTTTTTTGAATTCTTGCTTCTTCACTCTTTTCTGTTTGGCCATTATTTGATTTCTTCTGGTCCACTCCTTTGATTTGAGTTCCAGTTTCCTTTTCATTGCTATTGGTTTCCTGTGCAATTCCATTCATTTCAATTAGTTTCGCCTTCATATGTTTCTCTAATTTGTGGCTAGAATCAACCAGTTCTGTGAGGATCCCTGATCACCAGTGTTTTAAACTGTGCATCTGAGAGTTTTGCTATTTCTTCATTGCTTAGATTTATAGGCTCTGGGGCTTTGAGATCTTCTTGAGCCATTTTTGGTCTGTTTGCGCCCATTAAGTATGAGGAGCGGAGCCTTGGACTCCCAGGTTGCTGGGTTGTGACACTGTATGTGGGGGCATGGTCAGAGCAGGGAAATGGCAGCCCCCTCTGCTGTTTCGTGCAGCTGGGTGAGGAGCAGAGCCTTAGGCGGTTCACCAGGGCAGGGCCACTCAGAGTCGCTGGATTATGACGCTGTATGTGGAGGTGGGGTCAGAGCGGGGAAATGGCGGTGCCCTCTGCTGCCTCCTGCTGCATGGACCCGCTGGGTCATGGTCCAATCGCCCACTCCCTTGCTTGTCTATCCACGCAAGAATGTGCGACCACAGTCAACCCGCAGCCCTGCTCCCTCGCTGTTTCCGGGCGGTCTCTGGGTCTCTCACTAGGTTCAACCCTGCGCCTGGATTCCACGCCCCTGAGTCCATCTGACCAAGTTTTTCTGTGCTACTCCACTCCACCAGGTGCTGGTTTTGCCCCTTACCGGTCAGGCTGAAGAATTTGTTGTTAACAGACTTCCGAAAAGTCCAATTTTCTGTGTTCTGGCTGTGTTTTCTGTTGCTAATATTTAGTTGTCTCTAAACTTGGTTGTGTGAGTAAGCACGGCGTCTCCACCTATGCCTCCATCTTGGCGGAAGTCTCTGGAGCTTTGATCTGTTCTTTTATTTGGGCAATTTTTTTTGGGGGGGGGTCTTGGCATGCCTGTTATGTAGTAAGGGGCAGAGCCTTAGGTATTCACTAGGGTGTTGTGGTGGTTCATGTGGTGGAGGGGTCCAAGAGGAAATAATGCTGCTTGCTGGGCTCTCAGCCAATTTTTAGTCACTTCCTCTGCTACCCACAATCAAATCTGGCCCTCCTGGTGTTGATTCCTGGGTGGGTGGTTTTGTGTACATTCTAGGACCCTGTGAGTCCCCATTGAACTTTCCTGTGAGGCTGGGAGTTTCTACTGCTCCCTCAGCTCCCACAGGTTTTCTCAGTCAGAGGTATTGAGGCTTTAGTTCCCTTCACTGGAACCCTGGGTTGCTTGGTCTGTCTTGCTCCCCTGTTGTTTCTCCCCATTTATCTGTACACAAATGTGGGAGCCGTCCATGCTGCCAGCCTCCACCTTGTCTGCCCAGGTCCTCTAGCTGCCATCTTTCCATGAGTCCTCTCCACCCCAGCTGTCCACCTCCACCTCTCCTACTTCTCTGGGTGAGTGTTTATTCTTTAACTCCTTGTTTGTCAGACTTCTATTCTGCTCAATTTTCTGGGGTTTTTTTCCTGGTTATTTTTTGTTTGTAAATTTGATGTGTCCTTCTTTTGGTTGTATGAGGAAGTTTAATGTATCTACCTATGCCTCCATCTTGGCCAGAAGCTCCTCACTCATTTTATTGACAATGGGAAGACCATCACCTCTCTGGGAGGAAAAAAAATATTGGCATCATGCTCTGTGGTCACATTATGCACAATGTTCACCATACAAAAAATTATGAGACATAAAAATACAGGAAAATAAAAGCTATAAAGGAGAGGGGAAACTGTCAGTATAAGAACACCTTCTGGTGACTCAGTTGCTGGATATAGTCATCCATGCTATAGTTTTGAGGTTGTACCTCAAAACATTATGCTAATTAAAAGAAGCCTGGCACAAATGGTAACATTTTGTTTGATTATACTCATGTGAAATATCCAGAAAAAATAAAGCCATTGAGACAGAAAGAAAGTTGGTGGTTATCAGGGTCTAGGAGGTGGGAACAATAAACAGTGATTGGTTAATGGGTATAGAGTTTTCTTTTGGAGTTATGAACATATTTTGAAATAGGAAATGGTGATTGCACAACATTGTGAGTATAATAAATGACACTGAATTTCATGTTTAAGGTGATTAATTTGATGTCTGTGGTACCTAGGCATATTATAGTCTAACTTCTGAACCAAGGATAAAGAGAAAAACCTAAAAGCAGCTGGAGGGTGAAAAAGACAAAATGTCTTCATAGAAGCAAAAATAAGACTAACAACATATCTTTCAACACAACACACTTCATAGATGCCAAGATATACTGTAAATACATCTGTAAAATACTATAAAAGAAAACTGCTACTCTATAATTCTATCCTCAGGGGAATTTTCTTGAAACATGAAGGTGAGAAAAGATCTAAGATGGCTTCCCAGTAGCCGGGAACTCCACCCACTTACTCTCAGACCCAGACTGGTCTTGCAGGCTAACCACAGAGTATTTAACTCAAAAATCCAGCAGTGAGTAAGTGAGAGAGCACATGTACACACGAGAGCACGTGGAGTGCATGGGGATGGATGGGGGACTGCCTACCAGCCTGCGGGGTACACCGGAGGGGTACATCTGAGATTTTCCTGCCTATGTTCTCCTATATGACTTTAATGGTGTTGCAAATTATATTTAAGTCTCTTATCCACCTTGAATTTATGTTTGTGTATGGTATAAGTTGGTGGTGCTCGAGTTTCTTTTTTTTGCATGTAGTTGTCCCGATCTCACAACACCATTTGTTCAAGAGGCACTTTTTACTCCATTTTATGCTTGTGCCAACTTTATTGGATATTAATTCACTGTAGAGAATTGGTTTTATTTCTGGGCTCTCTATTCGGTTCCACTAGTTTGTGTGTCTGCTCTTATGCCAGTACAAGGCTGTTTTGCATTCAGTGGCCTTGTAGTACAGTTTGATATCAGGCATTTTGATCCCTCTTATTTGTTCTTCTTTCTCAAAATTGCTATGGTTATTCAGGGAGGTTTATGATTCCATATAAATTTTTGAAATGTTTGTTCTATAGTTGTAAAGTATGCCATTGATACTTTAATAGGGATTGCATTGAACCAATAAATTGTTTTGGGTAGTATGGACATTTTGATGATGTGAATTCTTCCAATCCAGGAACATGGTACATGCTTCCATTTGTTTCTGTCTTCCCTAATTTCTTTTTTTAGTGTTTTGTGGTTTTCTGAGTACAGGTTGTTAACCTCTTTGGTTAGGTTTCTTAATAGGTATTTTATTATTTTTTTGTTGTTATAGCAAATAGAAGTTTTTCCCCTGATTTCTATTTCTGATATTTCTTTGTTGGTGTACAAAAATGCCTTTATTTATGAATATTGACTTTATAGCTTGCTGTATTGCCAAATTTATTTATTAGGTCAAGTAGTTTTTTGGTGGAGTCTATAAAATTTTCTATGTACACTCTCATGTCATCTGCAAACCATCACAATTTTGCTTCCTCTTTTCCAATTTCCATGCCTTTTATTTCTTTTTCTTGTCTGATTGCTGTGGCTAGGACCACCAGTACTATGATGAAGAGAACTGGTGAAAGCAGACATTTTTGTCTTGTTCCTGATCTTAGTGCGAAAGATTTTAGTTTTTGCCCATTGAGTATGATGTTGGCTGTAGGTCTCTCACATATGGCCTTTATTATGTTGAGGAATTTTCCCTCTATTCCCACTTTGCTGAGTGTTTCTATCATAAATGGGTGCTGTACCTTATCAAAAGCTTTTTCCGAGTCTATGGATATGATTGTGTGGTTTTTGTCTTTGCTTTTGTTTATGTGATGTATTACATTTACTGATTTGTAAATGTTGTACCATCCTTGCTTCCCTAGGATGAATCCTGCTTGATTATGGTGTATGATCTTTTTAATGTACTGCTGGATGCAGTTTACCAATATTTTGTTGAGGATTTTAGCACCAACGTTCAGCAATATTGGCCTGTAACTTTCTTTCTTTGTTGTGTCTTTATCTAATTTGGAATTAGTATGATGCTAGTTTCATAAAAAGATTTGGGAGTCTTCCTTCTTTGTGGATATTTTGTTATAGTTTGGGAAGGATAGGAGTTAACTCTTCCTTAAATGTTTTGTAAAATTCTTATGTGAAACTATCCAGTCTATGGCTTTTCTGTACCAGCAGCTTATTATTTTTTTTATTACTGCTTCAATTTCATCAGGTGTTATGGGTGTGTTCAGGCTTTCTGCTTCTTTTTTATTCAGTTTTGGGAAATTATATTTTTCTAGGAATTTGTCCATTTCACCCAAGTTTTCAGATTTCTTGCATATATTTGTTTGTGGTGATTATTTACAATCCTTTGTATTTCTGTGGTATCAGTTGTAATCTCTCCCCTTTCATTTCTGATTGTGTTTATTTGGATCCTCTTTGTTTTTTGCTTTGTTTTGTTATTTTGATGAGTCTGCTTAATGGCTTGTGGATTATGTTTATTAAAAAAAATAGCTTCTGGCTGACTTCCGTCCAAGATGGAGGTGTAGATAGATATACTGTGCCTCCTCGTACAACCAAATTTAAGGACAACAAAGATTTAGAAACAAAAACACAACCAGAACAGACAGAAAATCAAATTTTACGGAAGTCTGACAACAAACCATTCAACCAGACCAGTAAGAGGGGCAGAGTCCACAGCCAGCAGAGAGGGGTTGTGGCAGGAAAAAGTGGTGATGGGCAGACCCAGGCATGGGGAGGATACAAGTAGACCCAGTAAGGCACGCAAGGCAGTTGGATGACCACAGACACACATTTGTGTGCAGATAAACCATGCAAAAAAAATGGGCAGTGAGACACACCATGCAATCCAGGACCCCAGCGAGGGAAAATAAAGCCTAAAAGCACCAATTGAAAACACTTGTGGGGGTTAAGGTGATGGTAGAGACACCCAGCCTCACAGGAGATTCATTGGAGAGACCCACTGAGTCCTAGAATGTACACAAGCCCACCCATCTGGGAACCAGCATCAGAAGCGCTCAATTTGCTTTTGGGAAATGGAAGAGGGGACTGAAATTTGAGAGAGTGGAGCAAGTGCCATTTTTCCCTCTCTGACCACACCCACACATACAACATCACAACCCAGTCACGTGGATAGCCCTGCACTGGTGAATACCTAAGGCTCAGCCTTTATACATAACAGGAATGATGAGACCAAACAATTATGGCTCAAACGGAAGAACAAATCAAAGCCCCAGAGCCAATACTTTTAAGCAACCGAGAGATAGCCAACCTATCAGATGCACAGTTCAAAACACTGGTGATCAAGATGCTCACAGAACTGGTTGACTTTATTTGCAAAATAGATGGAAAAATGAAGGATACACTAAGTGAAATGAAGGAAAATGCACAGGGAACCAATAGTGATGGAAAGAAAACTGGTACTCAAATCAATGGAGTGGACCAGAAGGAAGAAAGAAACAACCAAACAGAAAAGAATGAAAAAACAAGAATTCAAAAAAAATGAGGAGAGGCTTGGGAACCTCCAGGACATCTTTAAAAACTCCAACAACTGAATAATAGGGGTATCAGAAGGGGAATAGGAAGAGGAACAAGTGGAACACTTACTTGAATCAATAATAAAGGAGAACTTCCCCAATCTGGCAAAGGAAATAGACTTCCAGGAAATCCAGGAAGCTCAGAGTCCCAAAGAAGTTGGACCCAAGGAAGAACACACCAAGGCACATTATAATTATATGACCCAAGATTAATGAAGAAGAGAGGCCCTGGCTGGTGTAGCTCAGTGGATTGAGTGCGGGCCTGCAAACTAGACGATTGTGGTTCCATTCCCAGTTAGGGCACATGCCTGGGTTGTAGGCCAGTTCCCAGCTGGGGACACACGAGAGGCAACACTGATATTTCTCTCCCGGTCTCCTTCCCTTCCCCTCTAAAGATAAATGAATAAAATATTTAACAAAATAAAATGAAGAGAATTCTAGAAGCAGCAAGAGATAAGGAAACAGTCACCTACAAAGGAGTGCCCATCAGACTGTCAGCTGATTTCTCAAAAGAGACATTACAGGCAAGAAGGGGCTGGAAAGAAATATTCCAAGTCATGAAAGACAAGGACCTATATCCAAGATTGCTCTATCCAGCAAAGCTTTCATTTAGAATGGAAGGGCACATAAAGTGCTTCTCCGATAAGTTCAAGTTCAAAGAGTTCATCATCACCAAGTTATTATTATATGAAATGTTAAAGAGACTTATCTAAGAAAAAGAAGATAAAAAATATGAACAGCCAAAGGACAGCAAATTCACAGTTATTAACAACCACACCTAAAACAAAAGTAAACTAAGCGGGCAGCTAGATCAGGAGCGGAGCCACAGAAGTGGAGAGCACATGGAGGGTTAGTAACAGGGGAGTGGGAGGAGGGAAGGGGTGGAGAAGGTGTAGAGAATAAGTAGCATAGACAGTGGGGAGAAAATAGGGGGAGGGCAACAGTACTATGTGAAATGTAAAAGCTAAATTACTTATAGCACATGGACGTGAACTAAAGGGGGGAATATGGGTGGGATGGGGAGTGCAGGGTGGAGGGATATGAAGGAGGGTAATGGGACAACTGTAATGGCATAATTATTAAAATATATTTTAAGAAAACAAACAAAAAACAGCTTCTGGATTTATTGGTCCTTTGGATTGTTGTTTTACTCTCTATTTTGTTTAATTCTCCTCTGATCTTTGTTAATTTCTTCCTTATACTCACTCTGGACTTTGATTGTTGTTCTTCTATTTCTTGTTGATGTACAGTTAGGTTGTATATTTGAAATATTTCTGTATTTTTCAGGTAGGCCTGTAGAGCAATGAACTTCCCTCTCAGGTCTGTCTTTGCTATGTCCCCTAAGTTTTGGATGGTTGTGCATTCATTTTCATTTGTTTCCAGGAAATATTTTTATTTCCTCCTTGATCTCATTATTAACCCATTCGTTGTTTAGTAGCATGCTATTCAATCTCTATGAATTTGAGTGTTTTTGCGTTTTTCCTTGAGGTTGGTTTCCAGTTTCAGGCCCTTGTGGTCCCAGAAAATTCTTGATATGATTTTGATCTTCTTGAATTTGTTGAGGCTAATTTTGTGTGGTATTAAGCTATCATTGAAAATGTGTCACATGCATTTGAAAAGAATGTGTGCTTTGCTTCTTTGGGATTTAAATTTATATACCTAGATAGATAGATAAATTAGATAGATAGATGATGATGATAGATAGATAGATAGATAGATAGATAGATAGATAGATAGATAGATAGATAGATACCTGTTAAGTCATTTGATCTAGGGCACTGTTCAATGCTGTAATATCCTCGTTGATATTTTATTTGGATGATCTATCCATTTTTGACAATAAGGTGTTAAAATCTCCTAGTATATGTGTATTGCTGTCTATATCCTCCTTAGAGTCCTCTGGGGTTTTCCTTATATATTTGGTTGCTCCTATGTTAGATGCATGTATTTTTGCAATGTTTAAGTCTTCTTGATAGATTCTTCCTTGAGTATTATGAAGTGTTCTTCAGGGTCTCTTCATTGCTTTTGTTTTGAAGTATGTTTTGTCTGATATAAGTATTGCTACACCAGGTTTTTTTTTCTGTCCATCTGTTTGGAATATTTTTTTTTCAAACCATTCACTTTCAGGCTGTGTAGGCCTTGTTTCTGAGGTAGGTCTCTTGTAGGCAACATATGTGTGGATTATGTTTTCTTATCTATTGAGCTACTCTATGTCTTTTCATTGGAGCTTTTAAACCATTAATATTTAAGATTATTATTGATAGGTACTTGTTCATTTCTCCCCCTTTGTATTTGTTGCCTCTCTCTTTCACTCTTTTTCTTCCTCTTCTTAAAGCAATCCCTTTAGTATATCTCCCAGTGCTTGTTTCATGGAGGTGTATTCTTTCAGTCTTCTTTTGTCTGGGACACTCCTTATTTCACCTTTCATTTTAATTGAGATCCTGGCTGGGTAGAGTAGTCTTCCTTGCAGGATGTTGCTTTTCATTGCTTGATATATTTTTTTGCCATTCTTTCGTAGCCTGTAGTGTTTCTGTGGAGATGTCAGCTCCTAGCCATATTGGAGCTCATTTGTATGTTTCTTATTGTTCCTGCCTTCGTGATTTTAAGATTCTTTTTATTTAAAACTTGCTATTTTAATTATGATGTGTCTTCCAGTAGGCCTCTTGGGGTTCATCTTGATTGGGATCCTCTGTGCTTATTGAACTTGCATGGCTTTTCCCCTCTCAAGGTTTGGGAATTTTTCTGTCATTAAATTTTTCTTTTCAAATTTATTTATATTAATTGTTGTTTAAGTACAGTATTCTGTCTTTTACTCCCATATCAGCCCACCATCCCAGTGCTCCCCACCTCCCTCCCATTTCCACCCCCCTTAGTTTTTGTCCATGTGTTCTTTATACTTGTTCCTGCAAACCATTCTCCTTTTCCCATGAAATTCCGTACCCTCACCCCTCTGGTCACTGTCAGCCGGTTCTCTATTTCAGTGTCTTTGGTTATATTTTGCTTCCTTGTTTGTTTTGTTGTTTAGGCTTCTTTTGAATGTGAGATTATATGGTATTTGTCCCTCACCATCTGGCTTATTTCACTCAGCATAATGCTTTCCCCTTCCATCCATGCTCTTGCAAAGGGTAGGAGCTCCTTCTTTCTTTCTGCTGCATAGAATTCCATTGGGTAAATGTACCATAGTTTTTTGATCCATTCATTTACTGATGGGCAGCTAGGTTGCTTCCAACTCTTGGCTATTGTAAATGGTGTTGCCATGAACATTGGGGTGCATAAGTTCTTTTGGATTGGTGTTTCAGGGTTCTTAGGATATAATTCTAGTAGTAGAATTTCTGGGTCAAAAGGCAGATCCAGTTTTAGTTTTCTGAGAAAATTCCATACTGTTTTCCGTAATGGTTGTACCAGTCTGCAATTCCACCAACAGTGAACTAGGGTCTCGCTTTCTCTACAACCTCTCCAATGGTTGTCGATTGTTGTTTTCTTTATGATGGCCATTCTGACTGGTGTAAAGTGGTATCTCATTGTGGTTTAAATTTGCATCACTCTGATAGCTAGTGATATTGAGCATCTCTTCATGTGTCTTTGGATCCTCTGTACGTCCTACTTGGAGAAGTGTTTGTTCAAGTCCTTTGCCCACTTTTTAATTAGGTTACTTGTCTTCTTAGAGTGGAGTCGTATAAGTTCTTTGTATATTTTGGAGATTAAACCCCTGTCTGAGTTATCACTGGCAAATATGTTTTCCCATACAGTTGATTGTCTTTTTATTTTAATACTGTTTCCTTTAGCAATGCAGAAGCTTTTAATTTTGATGAGATCCCATTTGTTTATTCTTTCCTTTATGTTCCTTGCTCTAGGGGATATATCAGTAAAAATGTTGCTCTGTGAAATATCTGAGATTTTCCTGCCAATGTTCTCCTCTAGGATTTTAATGGTTTCAAGGCTTATATTTAAGTCTTTTAAACACCTTGAATTTATTTTGGTGTATGGTGTAAGTTTATGCTCAAGTTTCATTTTTTTGCATGTAGCTGTCCAGTTCTCTTAACACAATTTGTTAAAGAGGCTATCTTACTTCATTTATGTTGCTGCCTCCTTTGTCAAATATTAATTTACTTAGAAACTTGGGTTTATTTCTGGGCTCTCTGTTCTGTTTCATTGGTCCATGAACCTGTTTTTATGCCAGTACCAGGGTGTTTTGATTACAGTGGTCTTGTAATACAGTTTGGAATCAGGTATTGTGATCCCTACTACATTGCTCTTCTTTCTCAAAATTGCAGCTGCTATTCAGGGTCGTTTATGATTCCATATAAATTTTAGAAGTGTTTGTTCAATGTCTGTGAAATGTGCCACTGGTACTTTAATAAGTATTGCATTGAATCTGTAAATTGTTTTGGGTAGTTATGGACATTATGATGCTGTTCTTTCTTCCAATCCATGAACACAATGTATGTTTCCATTTGTTTGTGTCTTCCTTGATTTCTTTCTTCAGTGTTGTGTAGTTTTTTGCATATAGATGTTTTACCTCATTGGTTAGATTTATTCCTAAGTATCTTATTTTTCTTTTTGCTATATCAAATGCATTTTTTTTTTTACTGATTTCTACTTCTGCTGTTTAGTTGTTAGGATACAAAAATGCCTTTGATTCCTGGATATTTACTTTATATCTTGCTGCATTGCCAAATTCATTTATTAGGTCCGGCCGTTTCTGGGTGGAGTCTCTAGGATTTTCCATGTACACTATAATGCCATCTGCAAACAATGATACTTTTGTTTCCTCCTTTCTGATTTGGATGCCATTTATTTCCTCTTTTGTGTGATCACTGTGGCTAAAACTTTGAATACTGTATTGACTAGAAGAGGTAAAAGTGAACAACCTTGTCTTGTTCCTGATCTTAGTGGAAAAGATTTTAGTTTTTGCCCATTGAGTATGATGTTGGCTGTAGGTCTCTCACATATGGCCTTTATTATGTTGAGAAATGCTTCCTCTATTCCCACTTTCCTGAGTGTTTTATCATAAATGGGTGTTGTACTTTATCAAATGCTTTTTCTACATCTGTTGATGTGATAATGTGATTTTTGTTTTTGCTTTTGTTTATGTGATGTATTACATTTACTGATTTGGGAATATTGAACCATCCTTGCATCCCTGGGATGAATCCCACTTGGTCATGATGAATGATTTTTTAATGTATTGTGGGATGCAGTTTGCCAATATTTTGTTGAGGATTTTAGCATCTATGTTCATCAGTGATATTGGCATGAAGTTTTCTTTCTTTGTTGTGTCTTTATCTGGTTTTGGGATAATGATGATGATGGCTTCATAAAAAGAGTCAGGAAGCCTTCCATCATTTTGGATTTTTTCAAATACTCTGTGAAGGATAGGGGTTACCTCTTCCTTTAATGCTTTGTAGAATTCTCCTGTGAAACCATCTGGTCCAGAGCTTTTGTGTGACAGGAGTTTTTTGATTACTGCTTCAATTTCATGTCCTGTCTTGGTCTGTTCAGGCTTTCTGCTCCTTCACTGAGTTTGGGAAGATTATATTTTTATAGAAATTTGTCCATTTCACCTAGGTTTTCTAATTTCTTGACCTACAGTTTTTCATAGTAATTTCTTAGAATAGTTTGTATTTCTGTGGCATGACTTGTAATTTCTCCTCTTTCATTTCTGATTGTGTTTATTTATGTCCTCTTTTTTTTTTTGATGAGCCTGCTTAAAGGCTTCTCTAATTTGTTTATGTTTTCAAAGGACCACCTCCTAAATTCATTTATCCTTAGAATTGTGCTTTTAGTCTCTATGTCATTTAATCCTGCTCTGATCTTGATTATTTCCTTTCTTCTACTCGCTCTGGTGTGTATTTGTTGTTGTTCCTGAGTTCTTTTAGGTGAAGCATTAGGTTGTTTGTCTGAAATGTTTCTATATTTTTTAGGTAGACCTGTATTGCTATAAACTTCCCTCTCAGGACTGCCTTCACTGTGTCCCATAAGTTTTGGGTTGTTGTGAGTTCATTTTCATTTGTTTCCAGAAACTTTTTTATTTCTTCCCTAATTTCATTCTTGACCCATTCATTGATTAATAGCATGCTATTCAATCTCCATGATTTTGAGTGTTTTGATTTTTTTCCTTGTGTTTGGTTTCCAATTTTAGTCCCTTGTTGTCAAAGAAAATGCTTGGTATGATATCCATTTTCTTGAATTCGTTGAGGCTTATTTGTGTCCTATTAAGGTGTCTATCTTTTAAAATGTTTCATGTACATTTGAAAAGAATGTGTATTAAGCTTCTTTGGTATAAAGGGCTCTCTCTCTCTCTCTGTATATATATGTATTAAGGCCATGTCATGTAGGGCATTTTCAATGCCACAATATGTTTTTTGATATTTTGTTTGGAAGATTTATCCATTGTTGACAGCGAGGCATCAAAATCTCCTACTATAATTGTGTTCCTGTCAATATGTTTCTTGAAGTCCTCTATGATTTCCTTTATGTATTTGGGTGCTCCTATGTTGGGTGCATATATATTTACAACGTTTATGTCTTCTTGATGGTTTCTTCCCTTGAGTATTATGAAGTGACCTTGTATGTCTCTCTTTATGGCCTTTTTTTTAAGTTTATTTTGTGTGATATGAGTATGCTACCCCAGCTTTTTTTCCTATTTGTTTGCTTGGAAAAAATTTGTTTGCAACCCTTCACTTTTAGTCTGTGTAGGCCTTTTGTCTTGAGGTAGGTCTCTTTTAGGCAGCATATGTGTGGCTCATGATTTCTTATTTATTCAGCTGTCCTATATGTTTCGATTGAAGTGTTTAATACATTTACGGTTAAGATTATTATTGGTTGGTACTTTTTCATTGCCATTTTTGTGCCTATGTTCCTCTGTCTCTCTCTTTTCCTTCCTTTCCTTGGAACAGTTACTTTAGCATGTCTTGCAGAGCTGGTTTGGTGGAGGTGTATTCTTTTAGACTTTTTTTTTTTTTGTCTGGGAAGCTTTGTTTGACCTTCTATCTTGACTGATAGCCTTGCTGGGTAAAGAAGCCTTGGTTCCAGGCCTCTGGTTCTCATTACTTGGAATATTTCTTGCCATTCTGTTCTTGCTGGAGCGTTTTCATTGAGAGGTCAGTAGCTAACCTTATCAGGGCTCCCTTGTATGTTACTTCCTTTTTCTCCCTTGCTGCCTTTAAGATTCTGTCTTTGTCTTGTAATTTTGTCATTTTAATGATGATTCATCTTGAAGTGGGCCTCTTTGGGTTCCCATTGATTGGGACTCTCTGTGTTTCCTAGATTTGTGTGACTTTTTCTCTCATCAAAGTAGGGAAGTTTTCCATCATTACTTTTTCAAATAGATTTTGTATTCCTTACTCTTCTTCTTTTTCTTGTATCCCTATTATACAGATATTTTTATGTTTCATATTTTCTTTATTTCTCTTAATCCCTCTTCAATCTTTCTGAGCTTTTCTTTTTCTTGCTCTTTCTGGGAGTTTTTTCTACTTTGTCCTCCAACTCACTGATCCGATCTTCTACTTCATGGATCCTGCTTTGGATTCTTTCCACTGTGTTCTTCAGTTCAGAAATTGTATTCTTCATTTCTTCTTAGCCCTTGTTGATAGTTTCTATTTCCTTTTTCATGTTGATACAGTTTGCAGTGAGTTCATTGTAGTTCCCCTGTAGTTTCTGGTAGCTCATTGTGAGCTCTTTGAACTTCTTGATAACCAGTGCTTTGAATTCAGTATCTGATAGCTGACTTGCCTCTATTCCATCTAGCATTCTTTCTGAGGTTTCCTCCTTTCCTTTCATTGGGGGGTTGTTTTCTTGTCTTCCCATTGTTTGGTGAGACTCTTCTTGTTAGCTTCATCTCCTTAAATTGATTTGTTCTGGCTTCCTGGGTTTATGGAACTTCTTTGGTAAAATACCTGTAAGATTCAGAGGTGTAGTGTCCTTGATCTCCCAAGTTCTCTTATCTTGGGCTGTCCTTTAAGTTGGCTCTGTGTTTGTCTTTGGGTTTTGATTGTTTTGGGGTCTTTCTTTTGTGGGCCCTTTCCACCAGGTGGTGAACTGATGGTCCCTCTGTCCACCACCTTTTGTAATTTGTTGTGCTGGTGATGGCAGGTTGTGTTGGAGCTGATTCTTCCATGTGTACGTTTTGAGGATTCTTTTTTGCTCTTGTTCAGTTGTTTGCTTGGGTAGTTTCTTCACCGTGTAGTTGTATTTCCAGATGGGTCTTAGGTTGAGGTTTGTGTGGTTTCCACTCCCTCCTTCAACTTTTTCTGTTGTTATCTGTTGTTTGCTCCTTTGTTGTTGGGTTTCCTCTTCCAGTGGGTATCCTGGTGTTCACCGCTTCCACCTACTCTTTTTCTGTGATCAGTTGGGGGGGAAGGCAAATGGTTTATAAGCACAGGAGAGTATTCTATGATATTTACTTTTGCAGCCAGTAGAGGAGCGATAGGAGATCCTTTGGCTATGTATATTGTTAACTGCGATCTTCAACCCAACTAGCCACTTTTTAGAAAGGACGGAAAGAGGGTAAGTCTCTTGTTGGTGAGGGAAGGATTGTGAGTTTGATGTAGAAAGCAGTGAGGTTGTGGGAGGTTAGATTCTGGGGTAAGGTGAGAGTAAAGGATAGTAAATAGGTGTAGTGTGTGAGAGCATAGAGTTAACCACTACAGTAATAGAGTTCAGAAAACTGTGATGTGGGCTAAGGTCAGGGAGGGGTGTTGTGAGGTATTTACAATTGTGTCAAACAGCTATTATTTACAATAATAATGGAGCAACAATCATATGACAGAATCTATGTGATCTGGATAACAAGAATAGGGTTGTAGGACTTTGAGTAGTGTGCTAAAGGAACACAGTTTGCTTTGAGTGATAGTAAATTAGCAAAACACTGTGGAAGAGAGAACAGGAGAAACCTGTCAAATGATACAATATAACCGACCAATCAAGGAAGACTATACAGAAGGAAGAGGAATACAAAACTACTATTAAAATAAAATATGTAAGAATAATGAAAAAATATTACAAATATGCAGTAACTTGTAGGTTTTCTGCAATAGCAAAGTGAAATTTATCTCACTGTCTCAACTGTTGGGATGACCCCTTTTTTGGTCCAACTCTGGTTATTTCACAGTTCCAAGTTTTTTGTCTCACTTGTGGATAGAAAAAAAAAGGCAGAAGGGAGGAAGAAGAGATGAGTTTGGAAAGAAAGGAAGAAGGAGTAAAACAAGAAAAAAGGAAAGAGAGGAAAAAGGCACTGAATGATAAAACAATAATAAAAATTAAAAAATTAAAGATTACTCAAATAAAAAACAAACAAAATCACCACCTCTTGTTGGTTTCAAACTGGCCTAACCGGTTTTTCTGTTCTGGCTGGCTGCAGCAGGCTGAGGGGTGATTGGTGTGGCCTTTCTCTCTTCCGGATGTGTACTCAGCCAGTCTTGCAAGCACTCTCCCAAGAACTAGTCTGGCACCTCTCCTCAGTCCCCCATGTGGGGGATCCAAATCTTCTTTAGAGCACTCTTTTCCCAGGGGTCATCACCGGGGGCTGGGGTGAGGGTGTGCGTGCCCTGCCAGGCTGCCTTGGTCCTGTGGGTTTGGGCGTGAATCCTTCCCAGTGCTATGGGGGAACACTAGGTCTTCTGCCCAACCTCAGAATTGCTGCCCCCTCGCTGTGTCAGGAGTAGGTCAAGTGGCTGTCACAGGAGAATTCCCCAAATAGCTTTCCTTTTTGAGAAATTCCTCCTACTCAAGCCTGCTGCTCAGTATATCCCAATTCTCCAGCCAGACTGGTAACTATCAAGATCAGTGTGAGTCACTGTGGGGCTCTCAACTCTCCTGAGCCAGTGATCACAAACTTCAGGGGTGATCATGACCCTTGTGTGTTTGCCTCTTTGTCCTTATTCCCCTCTCTGCTACTTCAAGCAACCAGGTCTCTCCTGGTGCTGCTCGAATCCTGTTTGGCCCGGGAGGGTGGGAGCAGTTGACCTGGCTCTCTCCCAAGGGCTCTGTGGCAGGTCCACTGCTCCCAAGGAGTTTGTGGTAGACCCAGTGCCAGGTGCTGGGCCGAGGACATAGCTGTCCATGTTCCTGCACTGGTCCCTGGGACCTTATTCTCCTGTAGCAGTCTCCTTTCTTACTATCTGGTTTTTCAGTGTCTGCTACAATTTTTGGTCTCTTATTTTCATATATTCTGGGGTACTGTTGGCTGTTTGCTCTGTTCCTCCATAGATAAACCAGATTTTTCTCCAGTGTGTAGGGGGAAGTATAATCTGTTCCCTCCTGCTCCGTTGCCATCTTCCAGCTGTCATTATTTTTTCAAACATGGTTTCTATCCCTTGTTCTTTTTCTTCTCCTTCTGTTGTTCCTATGATTTGAATGTTGTTGCATTTCATGTTATCTTGCAGTTCCTTTAAGGTATCTTCATATTTTTTTCTAGTCTTTTTTTTTTGTGCAACTGCTTTACCTGTGTGTTTCTTTCTACCTTCTCTCCCAGCTCATTAATTTGGTCCTCTGCTTCATCCAGCCTGGTTGCAATTGCTTCTAGTGTGTTTTTTATTCCAGAAATTATATTCTTAATTTCTTCCACGCTCTTCTTTATTGTTTGTATTTCTTTTTTCATACTGTTGTAGTTCTCACTCAGTTCCCTGTTTGGTTCCTACTCAGTTCCTTGTAGTTGTCTATGAGTTCCTCAGGTATCCTTATAACCATTCTTTTCAATTCTATATCTGATAGTTTGCTTACCTGCATTTTATTTAGCTCTTTGACTGGGGAGTCTCTCATTCCTTTTGATTTGGGTTTTGTTTTGTTTTGTTGTATCCCACTTTAGGTGACTCTTTTTGTTAGTTTCTGTGATTTGTGATGCTTTGCTTTGCTAGCTGTCTTTGTAGGGTGAACCTCTATGGTAGAAGTTCACAGCACTGGCTGTGGTCTCTTTGATCTCTTCCTCTGAATGTTGTAGGGTTGCCCTTTCTTTTGTTTGTGTGGGTTCTCTTGTTCTACTTGGGTGTCACCTGTTGGAGGTTACGTTATTGGTGGGTTGTCTATTCCAGAAGGTTTCCTGGAGTTCACAACTCCAACCTTATCTTGTATGTGATCAGTGGTAGAGCAAAGGCAAAATAGAATAAGACAGAGGGAGAGTATTCTATTGAATTTAAAGTACCAACCAGTAGAGAACAGATAGGAGATCCTATGGAGAAGTACAATGATAACTGTGGTATTTCTCCCAACTGGCCACTTTTTATAAAAGGTGAGAAAGAGATAAGACTCTTATTGGAAGGGAGAAAGAATGTGAACTGAATCCAGAAAACAGAGCGCTTGTGTGAGATTAGATGGTGAGATAATGGGAGAGCAAGGGATAGAAACTATGCATAATGTGGGAGAAAACAGAATTAATCACAACAGTAATAAAGTTCAGGAAGACAGTGAAATGGGTCAAGACCCAGGGGAGGGGATGCTGTGTAGGATTTACAATAATATGGAGGAACAATTATTTACAAAACTATAGGAACAACAATAATATGACAAGAAATATATGATCTGAATTAAAAGAATAGAAAGTAGGACTTCCGCCAAGATAGAGGCATAGGTTGAGACGTCGTGCTTTCTCACACAACCAAGTTTAGAGACAACAAAATTTTAGCAACAGAAAACACAGCCCGAACATAGAAAGGTGAACTTTTCAGAAGTCTGATAACAATAAATTCTTCAGCCTGACTGGTAAGAGGGGCGAAGCCAGCAGCTGGCGGAGCAGGGTTTCACAGGAAAACTTGGTCAAACAGACTCAGGTGTGTGGATCCCAGGCATGGGGTTGCAATGGGTGGACCCAGTGAGCGACCCAGTGAGCGACCAGTGGCGCAACGAGGGCACAGGGTGGTGGATTGAGTGTAGTCGCTCATTCCTGTGCAGACAGACCAGTGAGGGAGTGGGCAGTGAGATGGGACTGAGAAGGCCCTGGCGGTGGGAGGCAGCAGAGGAGACCACCATTGTCCCTCTCTGACACCACCCCCACATACAGAGTCATAACCCAGCAACCTGAGTGGCCCTGCCCTGGTGAACACCTAAGGCTCCACTCCTCATAATTAATAGGCCCAAACAGACCAAAAATGGCTCAGGAAGATTTCAAAGCCCCAGAGCCCATAACTCTAAGCAGTGAAGAAATAGCAAAACTTTCAGATGCACAGTTCAAAACACTGGTGATCAGGATGCTCATAGAACTGGTTGACTTTAGTCACAAATTAGAGGAACAAAGGAAGGCAAAACTGAAGGAATGCCTTCAGTTTTAATTGAAATTAAGGAAATTGCATAGGAAACCAATAGTGATGAAAAGGAAACGGGGACTCAAATCAAGGGAGTGAACCAGAAGGAAGAAAATAATGGCCAAACAGGAAAATATGAAGAAACAAGAATTCAAAAAAATGAGGAGAGACTTAGAAACCTCCAGGACATCTTTAAATGCTCCAACATCCAAATTATAGGGGTACCAGAAGGGGGAAAGGAACAGCCACCAGTGGAAAACTTGTTTGAACAAATAATAAAGAAGAACTTCCCCAATATGGCAAAGGCAATAGACTTCCAGGAAATCCAGGAAGCTCAGAGATTCCCAAAGAAGTTGGACCCAAGAAGAAACACACCAAGGCACATCATAGTTACATTAGCCAAGATTAAAATGAAGGAGAGAATCCTAGAAGCAGCAAGAGCTAAGGGGACAGTCACCTACAAAGGAGTGCCCATCAGACCGTCAGCTGATTTCTCAAAAGAGATCTTACAGACAAGAAGGGGCTGGAAAGAGGTATTCCAAGTCATGAAATCCAAAGACCTACAACCATGATTATTCTATCCAGCAAAACTTTCATTTAGAACGGAAGGACAGATAAAGTGGTTCTCGGATAAGATCAAATTCAAGGAGTTCATCATCACCAAGCCCTTATTATATGAAATGTTAAAGGGACTTATCTAAGAAAAAGAAGATAAAAAAGATGAACAGTGAAAGGACAGCAAACTCACAGATATTAAGAAACACACCTAAAACAAAAGCAAACTAAAAGAACAGCTAGATCAGGAGCAAAACCATAGAAATGAAGATCTCATGGAGTGTTAGCAACAGGGGAGTGAGAGGAGGAGAAGGGGGGAGAAGGTACAGAAAATAAGTAGCATAGACCATAGGTAGAAAATAGATAGGGAGAGGGCAAGAATAATATGGGAAATATAGAATCTAAAGAACTTGAGACACATGGTCATAAACTAAAGGGGGGAATGGTGGGAAGGTGCAGGGTAGAGGGGAATTAAGAGGAGAATAGAACCACTGTAATGGCATAATCAATAAATTAAACATTAAAAAAAGAATAGAAAGTAAAAGCCAAGAGTAATTTGTTATTGGAATACAAGTGAAGTGAAAGAAGAAAAATAATTTTTAAAATGTGAAGGAGAGAACAAGGAAAATCAGTTAAACCATGCAGTTAAATAAACAAATGAAAATGAAGACAACTAAACAGAAAAAAGAGAAATAAAAATAAAAATTAAAAATGATAAAATAAGGAAGATGGCGGCAGAGTAGGACAAAGGATTTCACTTCCCCCCACACTGGAGAAAAACGGGGCTGATCTGTGGAGGAGCACAGCAGACATCCAACAGCGACCCAGCATATAGGAAGATTGGACTCCAGAAATTGGAGCAGACTCTGAATAAACAGAAGGTGAGGAGAGAGGGCTGCAGGTCAATAAAGTCCCAGGGAATGGTGCAGAGGCCACAGGCCCTCCACTGGGTCGCACCAGGGACCTGGTTGGTCTGCCTCAGACTCTGGGAGCGCCTCGGTCTCTGTGAGCTGAGGGTTGGCTCAAAGACCTTGGGAGAGAGCCAGTCACCAGCTCCCTCCCTACCCAGCTGGGCGCAGTTTGAAAAACACCAAGAGAGATCTGTTTGCTTGGAGTATCAGGGAGAGGAGTGGGTATGAAGAAGCAAAACAGAGAGCTTTGATCACAAGTGGAGTCTGTGGATTCCAGCTTGGGAGAATTGAGAGTCACCCTGGCGTTCCCCAGTGCACTGGGCCTGGGCCTGGGCCAGGTCTTTTGGGTCTGCTGCAGACTCTGGGAGCTGGGAGCCCAGGGCTGGCTACAAGGCCCCTGGGAGAGAGCCAGTCATCCGCTCCCTCTCTCCCTCCCTACCCAGCAAGGCGCAGTTTGAAAAATGCCAGGAGAAATCTGTATGCTTGGATTGTCAGAGAGAGGAGTGGGCATGAAGAAGCAAATCAGAGAGCATTGATCACACATGGAGTCTGTGGTTGCTGGCTTGGGAGAATCAAGAGTCGCCTTTGCGATCACACATAGCACTGAGAAGGGTTCATGCCCAGGAAGGCAGGACCAGAGAAGCCTGGCCAGAAACGCCACACGTCCACACCCCAGGCCAGGACTGCGAATCCTGGGGAAACTCTGCTCTCAGTGGGACGCTGAGGAGAGGATTTTGGGAGAGCAACTGTGATACCGGCTGAGTTCACCAAGAAGGGAGAAAGGCGGAACTAATTGACCCTTAGACTGCTGCAGCTACTGTAACCAGAAGAAAAGGCTTGATCAGCTGGAAAACAACAAGAGGGTTTTGCTTGTTTTTTTTAAATAATCTTTTATTTTTAAACTTTATTATTGTTTTATCTTTCAGTAGTTTTACCCTGTCTCCTCTTATTTCTTGTTCTATTCCTTCTTCCTTTCTTTTCAAACCCACCACTTTCTCCTCCCTTCTGCTGCCCTTTTTTTTCTTTCTTTTCGACCCCCTACCCCCTGAGTGAGACAAAAGACTTCGAATGGTGAAAAGACCAGAGTTGGACTCAAAGAGGGGGCATCCCAACAGTAGAGACAGAGAGATAAAATTCACTTTGCTATAACACAAAAACTACAAGTTACTGCATATTTGAAATTTTTTTCATTATCTTTTCATTATTATTACATCTTTTATTTTAATAGTATCTCTGTATTCCTCCTTTTTCTGTATAGTGTTCTTTACCTTGGCTTGATATATTGTACCACTTGACAGGTTTTCCCTGTCCCCTCAACTATAGTGTATTGCTAATTACTGTTCTTTACTTCCTCTTGCCCAGTTAGCAAACTATTGAAAGTCCAATACTCCCTAATCTTGGTATATCATAGATTCTATTGAATGATTGTTGCTCTAATATTGTTTGTCTGCTACAAACTTACAGAAAACAAATGATCAAAAAATGTTTATTTTCATATAAAGCTTTAATAATGTACTTTTATCATTAATTTTTTTTAATTTTTATTTATTTATCTTTAGAAGGGAAGGGAAGGATAGAAGGAGAGAAATATCAATGTATGGTTGCTTCTGGTGCATCCCCTGCTGGGAACTGCCCCCTGCTGGGAACTGGCCTGCAACCCAGGCATGTACCCTGACGGGGAATCAAACCGTGATCTTTTGGTTTGCAGGCCCGTGCTCAATCCACTGAGCTATGCCACCCAGGGCCATTAATTCTTTTTACACTTAAACTTCCACAGCTAAATTCAAACTATCTCCAATGAAGAGGTCAGGACTATCTGTAGCTCCCAAAGTACATGACATTTTTTTGAGTGAGAAATAGCCAAATGCTTGGGGCTACTTCCAGAGACTGGATCTATGGTGGGGATTAACTCTATGGTCGTGGCAACTTGTCAATGTTTCAACTGAAAGTCACACATGAAGTAAAAGACAATGGACAAAATTCAAACATAAATCACTTGATCAAAGGAACTATATATGTTAGGAGAAACTATATATTCTATGTCCATAGAAATAAATATTTTGCTTAGATAATAGAAGAAATGAGTACAGATTAATGATATATTACATTATACCCTGTGCAAGGCAGTGGAAATAACTGATTACAACTCAAAAATGCTGTTCTTAATGGTTTTAGAATTTTACATGATGCCATTAGTCATGTGTAGAAAGAAGGAGCCATAGACATGGGATCTAGTTCAGGGTTAAAGATTATTAGGGGCATCAGAGTCAAATGCGAAACCTACTCTGCATTCAATAACAAATATTGTTACCACAGAAACTTCCTTAGAAGTCATTTAAAGCTAAATACTCTTGGAATTTATATGTGTAGACTCCTTACTATGTCCCAAATACCCAGATGGAGCAGGATAAAATGCATTGCTGAAGAAATAAATTACTATTAGCCAAACAGCCACGTGCTCAGAATCCAGAAGAATGTTCAGGAGAGGGTTTACCTTGTGGGAGAACTGGAAGTAGCTATTTTATTCTCTATACCTCATTCTGCCTACTACACTACAGGTGTGCTGAACCTTTGTCTTACTTCACGGAGCCTGTATGTAGTCACCTTCTTTCTAGGAAACCTCTTCTCTCTTTGGAGTCACTATCTCTTTCTTCCCTCATTCCTCTAGAAGCCACTCCTGCTCTTAAAACTCTCTGATTTTTTTCCTGAGGTCCTACATTTTGTTTGCTTCAGTCTTTGACCCACGTTGTTCGCCATTTGTTCCATCCAGCTTTTTAATGAGAGATTCCAAGGACTTTAACTTCATGTGGCTGAAGGAAATCTACCCCCATTAGTCTGGCATTTGAACCTAACTCTTATTAGTTATTATGCTGAAAAAGTTCCAGCCTCTTTAGTCTATTTACAGTTACACTTTAAATAGCCCCATTGTATTATCCTAGTTTCTGTGTATTTGTTCCCACAACCCCACCTCTCATACTATTCTAAGAGAGCTCAATTAAATCAAGAGACCCCAAAGATTTTATTATTATGAAATTATAATGCAAATTTAAGTTGGCTGTAAACAGTGCAATGAGTTCTCTGTACATTTTCCACCCTCCACATACCAGTATCCATTTGCCTCCAACATAAACTGTGAGAGGATGGCTGTTTTTCTTGTTGTTAGTTCTGCAGAGAAGGACCAGAAGAGATGAAGAGGATAGAAGTGATGAAACAATATGTTGCCCCAACCCTGTGGACTGAGTGACATCTTGTGGTTAGAGATGGATGAGCAAGTTAGAAACTGCAGGAAGCATTCAAGAAAGTGTCAAATTCTGGGCACAGAAAAATGAGATTTATAACACAGGCAACACAATGTAACACAAAGTAGGAATATCCCTTCTTTTTTCTCTTTAAAGGACCTAGTAAGAGTCTGATACCACCAAAATTAGGTATTTTAGAAGTACCTAGAAACAGACATACTTGACGCTATAAGTGGTGTCAGTGGTGATGCATTTCTGAGTACATTTACAGGTAGCAGATGTAGACAAATCAGATCTGGAACAGGGGGAAAGAATAGAATAGATTCTGAGTGGAAACCACAAATAATAGATTGAATTGTACTCACATGTGAGGCATGCCATTGCTACAGTCTTCCACCAAACTTTTCTATTACACAGATACACACATATTCATAAAAAGAGTACTGGCTACATTAATATGTATGTAGAAAGACAAAAGAATCTACAGATAAGTATTATAATTAATAATTTTTAACAACTCTCTGGTAAAAGTCAATGTGGAAAAATCAATTTTATTTAACTGTACTAACAAACAATTTTAAATTAAAATTTCAAAAAGATACCACAGGTGGTTCAGCTGTTGGAGCACTGTCCCATTACACCAGAGGGTTATGAGTTTGATTCTTGGTCAGGGCAAACACCTAGGTTTGATCCCCAGTTAGGGCATTTACAGGTGGCAACCAATCAATGCTTCTGTCTCAGATGAATGTCTCTCTCCCTCTCTCTCCCTTCCTCCCTCTGTAAAGTCAACAAATATATCCTCCAGTGAATATTTAAAAAAAATTAAAGATACTATTTACAATGCCATACAAAATGTAGGAGTTAATCTAATAAAACTTCTAAACAAGAAACTATAAAATATTACTTAAAAAAAGTTGAAGCAGAAACAAATAGTGGTATTTGTTAAGTTTATGGACTGGAAGACTCAATATTGTATAAACTGTCAGTTCTCTCAAACATGACTGATGGATACAAACTAATAAATCAAAATATCTTCACATTTTTCTTCTACCTCTGTTTGTTTTGATGGAAAATAACAGGTGGACACTAAAATTTGTAAAGCAGTGCAAAGAACCAAGAAAACCCAAAACAATCCTAAAGAGAAACAAAGTTGATGAATTGACAGTATCATATAATAAGACAATAAAACAACATAAATAAAGATAATATAATAAATAAAGATATTTTCAAAAGGGTTGACCAATCAAGCTATAGAATATAGGCTAGAAGAGACCCACCTCAGAACAAAAGGCCTACACAGACTGAAAGTGAAGGGTTGGAATAAAATATTTGAAGCAAGTGGGCAGAAAAAAAAAGCTGGGGTAGCAATACTCATATCAGATAAAATGGGCTTCAAAATAAGGGGCATAAAAAGAGACTCAGAAGGTCACTTCATCATACTCAAGGGAAGAATCCAGTAAGAAGACATAAACATTGTAAACATAAACACATAAACATAAATATAAAACTATACTATAAAGCCACAGTAATCAAAAGAGTCTGGTAATGGCATAAAAACAGACACATAAATCAATGAAACAGAAATGAGAACCCAGAAGATGGCAGTGAGGTAGGTGGGAGAGGATTTCACTTCCCCCTACACATGGGTGAAAAACCTAGCTGAACTACATAGGAACAGAGCAAACAGCCAATAATACCACAGCATATATGAAGATAGGAGACCAAAAATTGTAGATGACATTGAAAAACCAGATGGTAAAGAGAGTGCTTCCGGACAATAAAGTCCCTGGGACCAGTGTGGGGACCAGGGTGGCTGCAGACCCAGGCTGGGAGCCCACTGGTTTTGCCACTGCATTCTTGGGAGAGATCTGGGTCAATGGCTCCTTCCCCTGCCAAACAAGGTTTGAGCAGCACTGGGAGAGACCTGGTTGCTTGAAGTCACAGAGAGAGGAATAAGGACTAAGTGGCAAACATAAAGGGGCTGTGAGCACCCATGGAGTCTGTGGACACCAACCGAGGAGTGTTGAGAGTTGGGCCATGAAGGGCCCTGACCCAGATAGTCACCAGTCTGGTTGGAGAATTGTAAGCTGTGGGAGAGGCGGGACCTCAGTATGGAGAGGCAGGCTTGAGCAGGAGGAAATTCTCAAAAAAAAAAAAAAGCGAAAAAAATAGACACTCGTGGCTGTTTGGGAAATTCTCCTGCAGCAGCCACTCTGGCCTCCTCCCCACTCAGCTGTGTGGTGCTCCAAAGGTGGCACAGAAGGCCCTGGGCATACTCCAGTTGCCATGGGAAGAGTGCATGCCTAAACCTGAGGGACCTGAGATGGCCTCTCCAAGCATACATGCCCACAGACCTGGGGAGAGTGCACTCTGTGGAAGGCCATATGCCAACACCCAAAGCCCCGGGCAGAGGCACCTGGAACTCATGCCTGTAGCCCTGGGGGGAGTATGAGCCTGGACCTGTGGAGCCTACTGGACCAGAGACTGCTGGGGAACTGGGTTGGTAGCTGACAGAATGTGGACAAGAAAAGGAGAAAACCTAAGGCAATCACCCTTCAGCCTGCTGCAGCCAGGAAGACCAGCAAAACTGGTTTGGCCAGTTTGAAGTCAGCAAGAGGCTTTTTTTTTAGTAATTCTTTCATTTTTATTTTTATTATTTTTAATCTTTTAACTCCTTTTTCCTCTCTTCCCTTCTTTCTTGTTTTATCCCTTCTTCCTTTCTTTCCCATCTTAATCTATTTTTCCTTCCTTCTTCTTTTTTTTTTTTAATTCCCACAAGTGAGACAAAAAACCTGGAACTGTAAAAAGACCAGAGTTGGACCCAAAGAGGGGTCATCCCAACAGCTGAAACAGTGAGACAAAATACATTTTGCTATCACACAGAATCTGTAAATTTTTGCATATTTGCAATATTATTTTTCATTATTCTTACATCCTTTATTTTGTTAGTATTTTTGTATTCCTCTTCTTTCTGATTAGTCTTCTTCACTTCACTGGTTAAATTGTATAGTTTGACTGGTTTCCCTTGTTCTCTCTTTCATAGTGAATTGTTAATTTACTGTCTTTCACTTCATTTGTGTTCCACTAGCGAACTACTCAAGGTACTATACTTCCTACTCTTGTTATCCAGATCATATAGATTCTGTCATATGATTGTTGCTCCATTATTATCATAAATAATAGCTATTCCATACAATTATAAATACTACACAGTACCCCTCCCAGATCTTAGCCCACTTCACTGTTTCCTGAACTCTATTACTGGTGTGGTTAACTCTATTCTCTCACACATTACACCTATTTTCTATCCTTTACTCTCACTTTACTTCAGGATCTGACCTCCCACAAGCTCACTGCTTTCTAGATCCAACTCAAAATCCTTCCCTCACCAAAGAGACCCTTATCTTCTTTCCATCCTTTCTGAAAAGTGGCTAGTTGGGAGGAATATCACTGTTAACACTATACGTATCCAAAGGATCTCCCACCTCTTCTCTATGGGCTGATACTGTAAATATCATAGAATACACTCTTGCTGTCTTAAACCATTTTGCCTTCCCCCTCCAACTGATCACAAAAAAGAGTAGGTGGAGTTTGTGAACACCAGGATACCTGCTGGAGGAGGAAACACAACAACACAGGAACCACTAACAGATAACAACAGAAGAAGGTGAAGGAGGGAGTGGAAGCCACACTAACTCAACCCAGGACCTATCTGAAAATACAACTAAATGGTGAAGAAATCACCCTGAACAAACAACTGAACAAGAGCAAGAGAATCCTCAAAACCTTGTGCACATGAAAAAACCAGCTTAAACACAACCTTCAACGCAACAAAATACAAGAGGTGGTAGACAGAGTGACTCTCAATTACCCAGCTGGTGGGAAGGACCCACAAAGAAAGACCCAACAACAATCAAAACACGAAAACAAATGCAGAGTCAACATAAATGACAGCCCAACACCAGTGAGCTCAGGAGATCAGGGAGATGGCACCACTGAATCAGATAAGTATTCTACCACAGAAGTTCACACCATAAACCCAGGGACTCAGAACAGATCAATTTAATAAGCTGAGGCTAACAAGAAGAGACTCACAAACAATGGGAAGACAAAGAAACACTCCCCAAATGAAAGAAAGGAGGAAGCCTCAGAAAGAATGCTAGAAGAAATAGAGGCAAGTCAGCTATCAGATATTGAATCCAAAGCATTAGTTATCAGGTAGTTCAAAGAGCTCACAATGAGCTACCAGAAACTACAGGGGAGTTACAATGAACTCACTGTAAACTATATCAACATGAGAAAGAAAATAGAAACTATCAACAAGGTCCAAGAGGAAATGCAGAATACAATTTCTGAACTGAAGAACACAGTAGAAGGAATCAAAAGCAGGCTAGATGAAGCAGTGGATCTGTAAGGGACCAGTTTGTCTTGGCCTGGCAAATGTGACTCCACTCTGTATGGAAAACCTACAGATGTGAAGTGGTGGGCAGGAGCCAGACCTTCAAACCGAGTTTCCCCGTAGGAATCAGGCCTAGAAAATGCATACAGATTGTTATGGCTTGCTTTTGCTAAAACTCCATCATCTTGGTCTAAAACAACAAATGTGTTGTTTATCTTCAAGGTAATATCCAAATCCTATATGAATTTTCCCAAAGACAGAGCTAATCAGATCATCACCATTCCCCTCTGCATGTTATTTTCATTTTCTTCATTGAACCTAAAATGTAAACAATAATATTCTATGTAATAGATAATAAATCTTTCTCTGAAGCAAGACCTGAGGAAAACAATAAAAACCTGTCTAGGCAAGGGTCGAGGCCCTCCCCTTTGAGGGAGTGGCCGAGGCATCCACAGGCACTCTCCCCTTAAGAGAGTAGTCATACGGTTCCCTTTTTCTCTACAGGATTGTTGTCACCTGTGCATTTAATCTCGTCATCAGCCACATCAGGTGGACGCTGTTGGCCAGAGTCTGCCACAAGGATAAAGTCACTGACCTAGAGGACAAAGTAAAAAAAAAATCATTCAGAATGAGCAAGACAAGAAAAAAAGGCTCTGAAAGAATGAAGAGGGGATAAGGAAATTGGAGGACAACATGAAATGCAATAATATCTGTATAACAGTGGCACCAGAAGGAGAATAAGAGCAAAGTACAGAAAACCTGTTTGAAAAAGTAATAATGAAAAACTTCCCTAATTTAATGAGAGAAAAAGTCACACAAATCCAGAAACACAGAAAGTCCCAATCAAGAGGAACTCAAAGAGGCCCACTTCAAGACACGTCATAATTAAAAGGGCAAAATTCAAAGATAAAGAGAGAATCTTAAAGGCAGAAATGGAAAAACAGGAAGTAACATAAAAGGGAACCCCAGTAAGACTAGCAGCTGGCTTCTCAATGGAAACACTCCAAGCCAGAAGGGAATAGTAAGAAATATTCCAAGTAATGAAAACCAGAGACCTGCAAACAAGAATACTTTATCCAGCAAGGCTCTCAATTAAAATAGAAGGCCAAAGAAGAAGCTTTCTGGACAAAAGAAGCCTCAAAAATATACCTTCTCCAAACCAGCTCTGCAGGAGATGCTAAAGCGTTTGCTTTAAGAACAGGCAGAAAAACAGTGAAGAACAGAAGAACACGGATACAAAAAAATGGCAATGAATAAGTACCTATCAATAATACCCTTAAATGTAAACAGATTAAGTGCCCCAAAAGACACAGAATAATGAAATGGATAAAAAAGAAAAAAAAAAACACGACTCATACATATGCTGCCTACAGGAGCCCCACGTCAGGACAAAAGATGTACACAGACTGAAAGTGAAGGGCTGGAAACAAATATTACAAGCAAATGGACAGGAAAAAATAGCCAGAGTGCAATACTCACATCACACAAAATAGACTTCAAAAAAAATTTAAAACATTAAAAGAGACCCTGAAGGTCACTTCATAATACTCAAGGCAAGAATCTGCAAAGAAGACATAAAAATGGTAAATATATATGCACCCCACATAGTAGCACACAAATACATAAACAAAATCTCAGAGGACTTCAAGAAAGATATCAACAGCAGAACAATTACAGTAGGAGATTTTAACACCCCACTGTCAAAAACTGGACAGATCTTCCAAACAAAATATCAGCAATGATATTGTGACACTGAACAATACCCAAAATGAAAAGGACTTAACTGATATATATATAGAGAGGCCTTCATCCCAAAGAACCTTAATATGCATTCTTTTCAAATGCACATGAAACATTTTCAAAGATAAACCACATTATAGGACACAAAACAAGCCTTAACAAATTCAAGAATATTGAAATCATACCAAGCATTTTCTTTGACCACAAGGGCCTGAACCTAAAAACTAACCTCAAGAAAAAAAAAACAACACAAAATCATGGAGATTGAATAGTATGCTATTCAATGAACAATGAATGGGTCAAGAATGAAACTAGGAAAGAAATCAAAAAGTTTCTGGAAACAAACAAAAATGAACTCACAACAACCCTAAAGTTATGGAACACAGTGAGGGCAGTCCTGAGAGGCCTACCTGAAAAAGATAAAAACATTTCAAAGAAACAACCTAACCCTATGCCTACAAGAACTTGAGGAACAACAAAAAAGACAGCACAAAACAAATAGAAGGAAGGAAATAACCAAGATCACGACAGAATTAAATGACATACAGACTAAAAGCACAATTTTGAGGATCGATGCAAGGAGCTGGTTCTTTGAAAAGATAAACAAAACTGACAAGCATTTAAGGAGGCTCATCAAGAAAAAGAGAGAAGACCCAAATAAACACAATCAGAAATGAAACAGGAGAGATTACAACTGATACCACAGAAATGCAAAGGATTTTGAGAAATTAGTACAAAGAATTATACGCCAAGAAATCTGAAAAGCTAGAGGATATGAAAAAATTTTTAGAAAAATATAATCTACCAAAACTCAATAAAGAAGAAGCAGAAAGTCTGAACAAACACCAGCTGATGAAATAGAAACAGTAATTAATAAGCTTCCACCACATAAAAGCCCTGGACCAGATGGTTTCACAGGAGAATTTCACAAAGCATTTAAGGGAGAGCTAATCCCCATCTTCCACAGATTGTTCTGAAAAGTACAAGGATATGGAAAACTTCCAAACTCGTTTATGGAGCCAATATCATCCTAATCCCAAAACCAGATAAAGACATAACAAATAGAAAACTGCAGACCAATATCACTGATAAACATAAATGCTAAAATCCTCAATAAAATACTGGCAAACCAGATCCAGCAATACATTAGAAAGATCATACACCATGACCAAGTGAGATTTATCCCAGGGATGCAAGAATGGTACAATATTCACAAGTCAATCAATAAACATAATATACCACATAAACAAAACAAAAGACAAAAATCACAAGATCATATCAATAGACACAGAAAAAAGCACTTGATAAGGTACAGCACCCATTTGTGATAAAAACACTAAGCAAAGTAGCAATAGAGGGAGCATTACTCAACATAATAAAGGCCATATATGAGAGACCTACAGCCTATATTATAATCAATGGACAAAAAGTTAGAGCTTTCCCACTAAGATCAGGAACAAGACAAGGATGCAAGCTTTCACCCCTCTTATCCAACATAGTACTGGAAGTGCTAGCCACAGCAATCAGACAAGAAAAAGAAATAAAAGGCATCCAAACTGGAAAGGAGGAAACAAATTGTCACTGTTTCCAGATGACATGATAGTGTACATAGAAAATTCTATAGACTCCACCAAAAAAATTACTCAATGTAAAAAATGAATTTGGCAAAACAGCTTGATACAAAGTTAATACTCAGAAATCAAAGGCATTTTTTTACAACAACAATGAAATATCAGAAACACAAATCAGGAAAAAATCCCATTTGATGTAGTAACAAAAAAAATAATAAAGTACCTAGGAATACACATAACTAAGGAGGTAAGAGACCTGTACTCAGAAAACTATACAACAGTTCTCGATTTGGAAGCACATATACTAAAATTGGAATGATACAGAGAAGATTAGCATGGCCCCTGCTCAAGGATGACACACATATTAGTGAAGCGTTCCATATTTTTTGAAAACGATCTCACAACAAACCAAAACTTATGTGAAACAGCCAAGGCAGTCCTGAGAGGAAAGTTTATAGCAATACAGGCCCACCTAAAGAAGATAGAAACATATCAAACAAACAACCTAACCCTGAGCCTGCAAGAACCTGAGGAACAACAACAAAGACAGAACAGAGCAAGCAGAACGAAGGAAATAACCAAGATCAGAGTAAAACTAAATGCCATAGAGACTAAGAGCACAATTCTAAGGATCAATGAATCCAGGAGTTTGTTCTTGAAAAGATAAACAAAATAGACAAGACTTTAAGTAGGCTCATCAAGAAAAGAAGAGAGAGGACTCAAACACAATCAGAAATGAAAGAGGAGAGATTACAACTGATACCACAGAAATAGAAAGGATTGTAAGAAATTATTATGAAGAACTGTATGCCAAGAAATTTGAAAACATTGGGGGAAAATGGACACATTTCCAGAAAAATACAATCTTCCAAAACTCAATGAAAAAGAAGCAGAAAATCTAAACACACCAATAACAGCAAAAGAATTTGAAGCAGTAATCAAAAAACTCCCATCACACAAAAGCTCTGGACCAGATGGTTTCACAGGAGAATTCTACAAAGCATTTAAGGAAGAGCTAACCCCTATTCTCCACAGACTATTCCAAAAAATCCAGAAGGATGGCACACTCCCAAATTCTTTTTGTGAAGCCAGCATCATCATAATTCCCAAACCAGATAGAGACACAACAAAGAAAGAAAACTGCAGGCCAATATCGCTGATGAACATAGACACTATTGGCAAATTGCATCCAATATATCAAAAAGATCATACACCATGACCAAGTGGGATTCATCCCAGGGATGCAAGGATGGTTCAATATTCGCAAATCAGTAAATGTAATTCATCGCATAAACAAAAGTAAAGACAAAAATCTCATGATCACATCAATAGACACAGAAAAAGCTTTTGATAAGGTACAACACCCATTTATGATAAAAACATTTAGCAAAGTGGGAATAGAGGGAGCATTCCTCAATATAATAAAGGCCATACATGAGAGACCTACAGCCAACATCGTACTCAATGAGCAAAAACTAAAAGCTTTTCCACTAATATCAGGAACAAGACAAGGATGTCCACTTTCAAAACTTCTATTCAATATAGTTTTGGAAGTTTTAGCCACAGCAATCAGTCAAGAAAAAGAAATATAAGGCATCCAAATAGGAAAGGAGGAAGCAAAAGTGTCACTGTTTGCAGATGACAGGATAGTGTACATGGAAAATCCTATAGACTTTACCAAAAACTGCTCAAATTAATTAATGAATTTGGCAAAACAGCAGGATACAAAGTCAATATCTGGAAATCAACAATATTTTTGTATACCAACAATGAATCAGCAGAAGTAGAAATCAAGGAAAAAATCTCATTCAATATAGCAAAAAGAAAAATAAAATATCTGGGAATAAACCTACCTAAGGTGGTAAAAGACCTGAATGCAGAAAACTACACAGCACTGAAGAAAGAAATCAAGGAAGACACAAACAAATGGAAACATATACCTTGTTCATGGATTGGAAGAATTAACATCATCAAAATGTCCATACTACCCAAAGCAATATAGAGATTCAACGCAATACCTATTAAAGTACCAATGGCATATTTCACAGACATAGAACAAACACTTCAAAAATTTATATGGAACCATAAATGACCCCGAACAGCAGCTGCACTTTTGAGAAAGAAGAATAAAGTATGAGGGATCACAATACCTGATATCAAACTGTATTACAAAGCCACTGTAATCAAAGCAGCCTGGTACTGGAATAAAAACAGGCACATAAACCAATGGAACAGAACAGAGAGCCAAGAAATCAACCCAACTCTCTACAGTCAATTAATATTCGACAAAGGGGGCAGTAACATAAAATGGAGTAAAGATATCCTCTTCAACAAATGGTGTTGGAAGAACTGGACAGCTATGTGCAAAAAAATGAAACTTGAGCACCAACTTACACCATACACCAAAAAAATTTAAGGTGGATAAAAGACTTAAATATAAGCCCTGACACCGTTAAAATCCTAGAGGAGAGCACTGGCAAGAAAATTTCAGATATTCCACGCAGCAACATTTTTACTGATATATCCCCTAGAGGAAGGAATATAAAGGAAAGAATAAACAAATGGGATCTCATCAAAATAAAAAGCTTTTGCGTGGCTAAGGAAAACAGTAGTAAATTAAAAAGACAACCAACTGTATGGGAAAACATATTTGCCAATGATACCTCAGACAAGCATTTAATCTCCAAAATATACAAAGAACTTACATGACTCCACTCTAAGAAGACAACTAACCCAATTAGAAAATGGGAAAAGGACTTGAACAGACACTTCTCCAAGGAGGACATACAGAAGATCCAGAGACACATGAAGAGATGGTCAATATCGCTAGCTATCAGAGAGATGCAAATTAAAACCACAATGAGATACCATTTTATACTGGTCAGGATGGCTATCATAAACAAATCAACAAACAGCAAATGTTGGAGAGGTTGTGGGGAAAAGGGGACCTTACTTCACTGTTGGTGGGATTGCAGACTGGTACAACCATTATGGAAAACAGTATGGAATTTCTCAGAAGACTAAAAATGGACCTGCCTTTTGACCCAGCAATTCCACTGCTAGGATTATATCCTAAAAACCCTAATACATCAATTTCAAAGAACCTATGCCCCACAATGTTCATAGCAGCACAATTTACAATAACCAAGAGTTGGAAGCAACCTAGGTGCCCATCAGTAAATGAATGGATCAAAAAATTGTTGTACATATACACAATGGAATTCTATGCAGCAGAGAGAAAGAAGGAGCTACTACCCTTTGTAACAACATGGATGGAACTGGAAAGCATTATGAAATAGGCCAGGTGTTGAAAGACAAATATCATATGATCTCACCTTTAACAGGAAGCTAAACAACAAAACAAACAAACAAGCAGAATAAATACAAAAACTCTGATATAGAGAACAGGGGGACAGTGACCAGAGGGAAGAGGGGAGGGAATTTAAGGGGAAAAAAGGGGAGGATTTTGAGGAACAAATATAAAGGACACAGGTACTATAACTAGGGGAGCAGAAATGGGAGGGAGGTGGGGAGCACGGGACCGGGTGGGCTGGGATGGGAGAAATAGACAGAAAACTGTACTTGAAAAATAACGAAATAAAATTTAAAAATAAACAATAAAAAAACAGAAAAAAACATTTCTTGCAATGCTTGTTTGGTGGTAATAAACTCCTTTAACTTTTTTTGGGGGGGGCAAGTTCTTTATTTCACCTTCAATTTTAAATGACAGCCTTTCTGGATAGAGTACTCTTGATTGTAGATTCTTGCTTTTCACCACTTTGAATATTTCATGCCTGTCCCTTTTGGCCAGATGTGTTTTTGTTGAGATATTACCTGGTAGCTTAATGGGAGCTTTTTTGTAAGTAACTGTCTCTCCCTTGCTACTTTAGATTCTCCCTTCTTTAACTTTTTCCAGTTTAATTATGGTTTGTCTTGTTGTGGGCATCTTTGGGCTCATCTTTTTTAATTTTAAAACTCTGATAAATTTTGCGTTGGAGCTGTATGTTTCAATATCAGTTGGTATAACTTGCATCAAGTTTTATGCTTACTCATTTTTTAGTTTTTTTTAATTGAATTTATTGGTTTGATATAGGTTAATAAAATTAAATAGGTTTCAGGTTTATAATTCTACAATACATCATCTATATATTGTATTGTGTATTTACCATCCCAAGCCAATTCTCCTTCCATCTATACTTATTCATTTTTTCAACTTCATATATACCAGGATAACTGGGAAAATCATAAAACTTCTAATCTATGCTTCCAGGCTTGTCCAATCATGGTACTTCTAATAAGAATCATCAGCATCCCAGTCGTGACCCTTCCAGGAAGATGTCTTGATTTTACCTAAGAGTTTACTCTGGGTTTTATTGCAGAACACAAATTCCCTCAGACATCTTTTTCTTGCAGCCATCTTCTTCCATGATTTTTTCTTATAACCAGCCTTCCTCCTTACCCAAAGGCAAGAATGAAGTTGAAGAAACCTATAGATGACAGCTTTCACAGTCTTTCTCTTGTCTTTTTGTGAACTGACATATGTCACAGTTTAGTTCTGATTGGTAGCTGCAGGACATTTGGAAGCAAGGGGGCCATTCTATTGAGGATGTTTATGGTATGCCCACATGTCAGGTTTGTGACAGAAGTAACAAGCCTAGCAGCAAAGGAAACAACCAAAGCCTGAATATGACAAAGCTGTTGGGTGGACAATGCCAAATGAAGATAGGCATTCTTGGCACAGTTCTGATAAGCTGAAGATACCAAAGTATTCAGGGGCCATAAGATTCCTGATGCTACTCTCACCATACCAGCAAAAGCAGAGACCACCATCTTACCACCCCCCTGGGCTCACTGGGAGTCCTTGATTGGGACTCTCTGAGCTTTCTGAACTTGTATACTTTTTCCTTCACCATGTTAGGGAAGCTTTCTGTCATTGTTTCTTAAAACAGGTTCTCTATCCCTTTATCTCTTTTTTCTCCTTATGGTACCCCAACGCTGTGAATGTTGTTACACTTCATATTGTCCCAGAGGTCTCTTATACTTTCCTTATCTCTTTGTGAATTTTCTCTTTCTTTCTTTCTTTCTTTCTTTCTTTCTTTCTTTCTTTCTTTCTTTCTTTCTTTCTTTCTTTCTTTCTTTCTTTCTTCTCTCTTTTCTCTGCTTTGGTGCTTCCTTTTATCTTGTCCTCTAAATCACTGATTTAATCCTTTCCATCATCTAACCTGCTGTTTGTTCCTTCCAGTGTATTCTTTATTTGAGATATTGTATTATTCATTTCTGACTTTTTAAATGTTTTTTATGTCCCTTCTAATGTTTACTATCTCTTTGTTTAAATTCTCACTGAGATCATCCATTTCCCCTCTAATGTTTTGAGCACCTTTATAATCATTGTTTTAAGCTCTGCATCTGATAATCTTGTTTGCTTCTATTTAATTTAATTATTTTCCTGGGGATTTTTCTGGTTCTTTCATTTGTGGCATATTTCTTTGTCTCTTCATTTTTCCTGACTTTTTGTGTTTGTCTGTGTATTAGGTCAATCTGTTATAACTCTCAAGATTGTTATGAGGGCTTTCTGATGTTGTTGCCTTGTTGCTCTTAGTGGCACAATCTTCTAGATCATCTGGGCTAGCTGTTCCTGAAATTACTCTTGGATGGATTCTATGCCATCTTCTGTTGTAGCTGAATCTTCAATGCCATTGACCCATTTGTGGGTAGACTTAACTTTCAGGCTGGTTGACTACAAAGATAGGCCTCATTCACTGTGTATAAGTTGCCATTTAAGAGCTGTTACCCAAAGCAGAGTTCCCAGCAAGGTCTGGTGTCTGCTGGAGTCCCCATTTGGTTGTGTCTTTTGTTTGTATTGTTGGGTAAAACTGTGATATTGTTTGAAGCCCAACACTGCTTGTGCTGGTTCTGAGTCCATTTGGCTGGGGTTCTGGTGCAGGTTGATGTTAGATGTTGTGTGTACCTTTCTTTGGATTACCCATCTGGATATATCACACTATTCACTGTTCCTGGCTGCCTCTACTGGGCCTGGATGTGTGTGGGAAGGGCCAGGCTGTGTACAAGTATGTGCTTCCTGAAACTCTGAGCTGAGGCAGATCAATAAAAATCCAAGGCTCCTTGAGGTCAGCGTCCATCTTTTGCCAACTCTGCTCCTCTGTGAGGTTCCTGGACTATCTCCAGAGTCTTATGAAAAAAGGCTATACAGTAGTCTCAAGCTAGCTGCACCCTACTGACCATTCCACATGGCTCAAGTTTGGTTGGTGGGGAGATCTTGTTGGGAGTATGGGGCTAGTGGGTACTCTACTTAGGGGCAGTGTGGTCAGACACTCAATTGGGAAAATGTGTCCCCTATTGCAGACCTATACTACTCAGTGTCTGCTAGAGTCTTCACCTCTAGCTCCTCTAGGAGGAGTGCACCATAAGTTCATGTTGGGTGTTGCTGGCTGTCCCCACTACAGAAGCAAGCTCAATAGGCCTTGTGCAAACATATCAAGAAAGTTTTCCATTGAAGGTGGCCACAGCTGGGCCTCTGGAAGGGGACAAGCTGAATGCTCCCTATGGCTGCACAGCTGCACTGTCAAAGACCCTGAGAAAGCCGCCCTCTGAAGGTCCCAGCTCCAAGATGCACTCCTCTTCCTCAACAGAACAACTCAGTAGGACAAGGCCAGGGATATTTGGAAAAACAGATAAATGTAGCCTTACACTGGGGGTAGTGCTGGCCCTTGTTAGGGGTGCAAGCTGCATGCCTCCTCTTAGCTCCACAGATAAGCTGCCAGAGACTCTGATAAGAGAGTCTTCTACTGGGGATGGTGTGGAAAAAGATTAGCCTCCATTCCGAAGAAACACAGTTTATGACTATCTGAGAGTCTGCCTGTAGTTTCCTATGTAAAAAGAGCCCACCACAGGTATCTGATGGGTGTAGCCAACAGTCATTTCTGCCAGATTCTGTTGCCAGTATTTGGAGGACTGGATTAGTGCATTCTCCCAGCTGGTTCTGTAAGAATGGGAGTGTCCAATTCTGGAAGATGGTACATAAAGGCAGTGTGGGATGTTGACTCAGGCCTGGGACCTCAGTAGCTGACCCTCTAGACCTGTCTTCAGTGCCACACCACCTGGATCTTCTCTTTTTTATGGCTTCTGTACACCCTAAGTCACCTTCCCTCTGCCAAAGCCCTGGGTAGGTGCCCAAGATTTAGCTCCTGTAACTTGGCCCTTTAGGAGAGCACCTAGGAGTCTAGCAGACTCCTTCCTCTTCCCCTTGGACAGAGTCCTCACTGATTTTCACTGCCAGATGATGTGAATGTTCCTCTTCCAGGTCCTGGTGCTCTAGTTTGGGGGTCCAAGCATGGCCTTGAGACCCCATGCTCTTCAGAGGGCACTATTGCCACCAAGATATCACTCTTCCTTCCACCATCACACCTAGGCACAGGGCCAGCCATTTCTGCATTTCCATGCTTATTACAAGTTTTTGTGTAGCTTCTTCTATAATCTTTGGCTGTCCTTCAATTGGTTTTTAGGTTGACTGCTCTGTAATTTAGCTGTAAATCCAGTTTGCTGCCAGGAGAAGGTGTGTGGAATTTCCACCTACTTTGCAGCCACCTTGGATCTTCCTTTATCTTCTTAAGTGTCTATTCTAGTTTTGGCCCATTTTTTACAAGATATTCTTTTCTTCTGGCTGATTTGTTGTAGTTCCTCATGTATTTTTAATATGGGTCCTTTGTTAGTTATGTAGTTTGCCAACCTCTACTCTTTGCTTGCTTTTTCACTCTCTTACTAGTATAATTTGATGATGATAGGTTCTCACTTTTAATGTATTCCAAATTATCAGTCTTTTTTATGGTGTTATGTTCATAACCTATTTAAGAAACCTTTGTTACTTAAAAGTCATCAATAATATCCTACTATGTTATGTTCTAGAAGTGTTGTTGTTTTGCTTTACACATTTAATCTACATCTCATCTTGAAATTATTTTTGTTTTTTTCTTTTTTAAAAGATTTTATTTGTTTATTTTTAGACAGAGGAGAAGAGAGAAAGAAAGAAAGGGAGAGAAACATAAATGTGTGGTTGTCTCTTGCACATCCCACACTGGGGATCTGGCCTGCAACCCAGGCATGAGCCCTGACTGGGAATCACACCAGTAACCCTTTGGTTCACAGGCTACCACTCAATCCACTGAGCCATACCGGCCAGGGATGTTTTCTTTTATTTTTATTGTCTTTTTCCCACTACCATTTAGTCCCCTTATACTCCCCTGCCCCCTACAATCACCACACTACTGTTCATGTCCACAAGTCCTTTTTCCTTTTTCCTCAATCCCTCCACACAATACATTCCCCCATATGGCTGTTACCTTGCTTTCTATCTATGAGTCTGTCTCTATTTTCCATGTTAGTTCATTAGATTCCACATATGAGTGAAATCATATGATATTTGTCTTTCTTTCACTAGCTTATGTCACTTAGCATAATGTTCTCCAGGTCCATTCATACTCTGACAAAAGATTAAAGTTTCTTTTATATGGCTGAGTAATATTCCATTGTGTGAATGTCCCAGATGTTTTACCCACTCATCTACTGATAGACATTTAGGCTGCTTCCATATCTTGGTGAAGATAAATAACACTGCAATGAACATAAAGGTTCATATGTTCTTTCAACATAGTGTTTTGGATTCCTTCAGATATATTCCCAGAGGTGGTATTGCTGGGTGAAAAGGCAGATCCATTTTTAATTTTATGAGGTAATTTCACACTGCTTTCCACAGTGGCTGTGCCAATCTGCTTTCCCAGAAACAGTGCAAAAGGGATCCGGTTTCTCTACATCCCCGCCAGAATTTGTTGTTTGTTGAATTATTCGTGATAGCCATTCTGGAAAGTGTGATGTGATATCTCATGGTAGTATTAATTAGGCTATCTCTGATGATTAGTGACATTGAGCATCTATTCATATGTCTATTGCCCATCTATATGTCCTCTTTGGAGAAGTGTCTATTCAAGTCTTTTAACCATTTTTAATTGTGTGTGTGTGTGTGTGTGTGTGTGTGTGTGTGTGTGTGTGTCTTCCTGGAGTGGAGTTTGTGTGAGTTCTTTATATATTTTGGAGATCAAACTCTTGTCTGATGTATCATTGGCAAATATGTTTTCCCACATAGTTGGTTCTGCTTTCATTTTAATGCTGTTTTCTTTAGCCATGCAGAAGCTTTTTAGTTTGATGAGATCCCATTTGTTTATTCTTTCCTTTAGGTCCCTTGCTTTAGGGGACATATCAGTGAAGACGTTGCTGCAAGGAATGTCTGAGATTTTCCTGCCAATGTTTCCCTGTAGGACTTTTATGGTGTCATGACTTATATTTAAGTCTTTTGTCCACCTTCAATTTATTTTTGTGTATGGTGTAAGTTGGTAATCAAGTTTCTTTCGTTTTTTTTTTTTGTTTTTTGTTTTTTTTTTGCATGTAGCTGTCCAGCTCTGCCAATAACATTTGTTGAAGAGGCTATTTTTGCTCCAGTTTTTGCTTCTTCCCACTTTGTCAAATATTAATTTACAGTAGAGACTTGGGTTTATTTCTGGTCTCTCTGTTATGTTCCATTGGTCTATGTGCCTGTTTTTTTGCCAGTACCAGGTTGTTTCGATTACAGTGGCTTATAATACACTTTGGTATCAGGTATTGTGATCCCTCCTGCTTTGTTGTTCTTTGTCAAAATTGCTACAGCTATTGAGAGTTGTTTATGGTTCCATATGAATTTCTGAAATGTTTGTTCTATATCTGTGAAATTTGCTACTTTAATAAGGATTGCACTGTATCTACAAATTGCTTTGGGTAGCATGGCCATTTTGATTATGTTAATTCCTTCAATCCATGATCATGGTACATGTTTCCATTTGTTTGTGTCTTCCTTGATTTCTTTCTTCAGTGTTGTATAGTTTTCTAAGTACAGGTCTTTTACCTCCTTAGTTAGGTGTATTCCTAGGTACTTTATTTTTTTTGTTGTTGCTACATCAAATGGGATTTTTTCCTGATTTGTGTTTCTGATATTTCATTGTTGGTGTACAAAAATGCCTTTGATTTCTAAGTATTGACTTTGTACCAAGTTGTTTTGCCAAATTCATTTTTTACATTGAGTAATTTTTTTGGTGGAGTCTATAAGATTTTCTATGTACACTATCATGTCATCTGGAAACAGTGACAATTTGTTTCCTCCTTTCCAGTTTGGATGCCTTTTATTTCTTTTTCTTGTCTGATTGCTGTGGCTAGCACTTCCAGTACTATGTTGGATAAGAGGGGTGAAAGCTTGCATCCTTGTCTTGTTCCTGATCTTAGTGGGAAAGCTCTAACTTTTTGTCCATTGATTATAATATAGGCTGTAGGTCTCTCATATATGCACTTTATTATGTTGAGGATGCTCCCTCTATTGCTACTTTGCTTAGTGTTTTTATCACAAATGGGTGCTGTACCTTATCAAGTGCTTTTTTCTGTGTCTATTGATATGATCTTGTGATTTTTGTCTTTTGTTTTGTTTATGTGGTATATTATGTTTATTGATTGACTTGTGAATATTGTACCATTCTTGCATCCCTGGGATAAATCTCACTTGGTCATGGTGTATGATCTTTTTAATGTATTGCTGGATCTGGTTTGCCAGTATGTTGTTGAGGATTTTATTTCTTTTTTAAACATTTATTTATTTATTTATTTATTTATCTTTAGAGGGGGAGGAGAGAGGAGAGAAACATCAATGTATGGTTGCCTCTAGTGCATCCCCTGCTGGGAACTGGCCTGCAGGGAACTGGCTTGCAACCCAGGCATGTGCCCTGACTGGGAATTGAACTGCGAGCCTCTGGTTCGCAGACCTGCGCTCAATCCACTGAGCTACACCCACCAGGGCTGTTGTTGAGGATTTTAGAATTTATGTTTATCAGTGATATTGGTCTGCAGTTTTCTATTTGTTATGTCTTTATCTGGTTTTGGGGTTAGGATAATATTGGCTTCATAAAAAGAGTTTGGGAGTCTTCCATATTCTTGTATTTTTTTGGAACAATCTGTGGAAGATGGGGGTTAGCTCTTTCTTAAATGCTTTGTGAAATTCTCCTGTGAAACTATCTGGTCCAGGGCTTTTGCATGTGGGAAGCCTTTTCATTACTGTTTCAATTTCATCAGCTGTTATTTTTCTGTTCAGGCTTTCTGCTTCTTCTTTGTTGAGTTTTGAAAGATTATATTTTTCTAGAAATTTCTCCATTTCACCTAAGTTTTCAAATTTCTTGGTATATAGTTCTTTGTACTAATTTCTTACAATCCTTTGTATTTCTGTAGTATCAGTTGTCATCTCTCCTCTTGCATTTCTGATTGTTGATGCAGACTCTGGCCTGTGGAGTTTGTATGCAAAGAACAAACTTACGGGGATTACAGAAGTCCTGTGGAGAAAAAGGGATAGCATATCCACTTTCTGAGAGAGAGAGCACCTTGACCCTTGCCTGTAGAGGCTTCTATTGCTTTCTAATAACATACATCAAAGGAGGTTCTTGTTCATTAGGCTCAGGTTTGCTTTAGGTGATTACTTTTACAGATAACAAAGGAAAGGTTGTTACTGATTACTCCTTACAGATTAACAAGGAAAAAAATTTATGAATGCAAGAAAACAATAAGAGTGATTGTTTTGGTTACACTCCATTCTTAGGAGAATTAGCACAGACTTCAGGAAGTTACTTTAAAAATATGCAGCAAACATTTGCTGTTTCAACTCAGGGTGAGGGAGTTATGCAAGAGCAAGCCTCAAAGCTACCTAGATATAATGCAGGTTTGGTTTCCCATGGGAAAGCTGATCCATGGATTTGGTTTCCTGTGTGCCAATTCATGTCTATCAGTTTTCCGATAGGGCTGGGCAACATTTGCCATTCCACGTGGATAGGTTCCATATAAATTGTGTTAATTTGGGTCTTCTCTCTTTTTTTCTTGATGAGCTTGCTTAAAGACTTGTCAATTTTGTTTATCTTTCAAAGAACCATCTCCTGGATTCATTGGTCCTTAGAATTGTGCTTTTAGACTCTATGTCATTTAATTCTGCTCTGATCTTGGTTATTTCCTTCCTTCTACTTGCTCTGTGCTGTCTTTGTTGTTGTTCTTTGAGTTCTTGTAAGCACATGGTTAGGTTGTTTATTTGAAATGTTTCTATATATTTTAGGTAGGCCTGTCTCACTATGAAATTTCCTTTCAGCAATGCCTTTGCTGTGTCCCCTAAGTTTTGGGTTGTTGTGAGTTTATTGTCATTTGTTTCCAGAAACTTTTTGATTTCTTCCTTCATCTCATTCTTGACCCATTCTTTGTTTAATAGCATGCTATTCAATCTCCATGATTTTGAGTGTTTTGTGGTTTTTTTCCTTGGGGTTGGTTTCCAGTTTCAATCCCTTGTGATCAGAGAAGATACCTGGGATGATTCCAATTTTCTTTAATTTGTTGAGACTTGTTTTGTGTCCTACCATGTGGTCTATCTTTGAAAATGTTCCATACGCATTTGAAAAGAATGTGTATTTTACTTCTTTGTGAAAAAAGACTCTCTCTATATATGTCAGTTAAGGCCATTTCATCTAGGGCATTGTTCAATGCCACAGTATCTTTTTGATATTTCGTTTGGAAGATGTGTTAATTTTTGACAATGGGGTGTTAAAATCCCCTACTATAATTGTATTGCTGTCAATATCTTTTTTGAAGTCCTCTGCAATTTCCTTTATGTATTTGTGTGTTCCTATGTTGGGTGCATATATATTTACAATGTTAATGTCTTCTAGAATGGCATTAAATTAAAAAATAATTAATATGTAGAGAATTCGAATATTCTTCCTTTTTCAAAAATGTGTATTGGGCCCTGGCTGGTGTAGCTCAGTGGATTGAGCGTGGGCCTGCGAACCAGACAATCACAGTTCGATTCCCAGTCAGGGCACATGCCTGGTTGCAGGCCAGTTCCCTGCAGGCCAGTTCCCAGCAGGGGATGCATGAAAGGCAATCATACACTGATATTTCTCTCTCTTTCTCTCTCTCTCTTTCCCTTCCCCTCTAAAGATAAATAAATAAATTTTTTTTAAAATTTTGTATAATAAGAGCTTGGTGATGATGAACTCCTTTAACTTGACCTTATCTGGGAAAAACTTTATCTGTCCTTCCATTCTAAATGAGAACCTTGCTGGATAAAGTAATCTCAGATGTATTTCCCTGCCTTTCATGATTTTGAATACTTCTTGCCAGTCCTTTCTTGCCTGCAAGGTTTCTTTGGAGAAATGAGCTGAGAGGCTTATGGGAACTCTTTGTAGATAACTCTCCTTTTCTCTTGCTGCTTTTAAGATTCTCTTCTTATCTTTAATCTTGACTAATGTAATTGTGATGTGCTTTGGAGTGCACTTCCTTCGGTCCAACTTCTTTGGGACTCTTGAGCTTTCTGGACATCCTGCAGGCCCATTTCTTTGGCCAGATTGGGTACTTTTCCTGCATTATTTTTGCAATTAAGTTTTCAATTTCTTTCTCTTCCTTCTCTTCTGGCACTCCTGTTATTTGGATGTTGGAACATTTAAGGTTATTTTGGAGGTTCCTAAGCCTCTCTCATTTTTTTGAATTCATGTTTCTTCATTCTGTTCTGGATGAATGTTTATTTCTTCCTCTGGACCAAGCTGTTGATGTAATCTTTGTTTCCTTCCCTTCACTGTTGGTTCCCTGTACTTATCTCACTTTGCATTGCCTTCACTATTTCTTTATTTTGTGACCATACTTAACCAATTCTGCGAGCATCCTGATTACCAGTGTTTTGAATTGTGCATCCGATAGGTTCACTACTTCTTCATCACTTAATTGTATTTTTTCTGGAGCTTCAATCTGTTCTTTTATTTGAGCTATTTTTTTTGTCTTGGCACACTTGTTACATAGTAAGGGGCAGACCTTTATGTATTTGCCAGGGTGGGGCAACTCACTTTGCTGCCTTGTGGCCCTGTATGATGCAAAGGGTTCTGAGAAGGACCAATTCAGCTTGCTCAGCTCTCCACAAGCTTTCAGTCACTTCACTACTACACACAAGCAAATTTCACCCTTCTGGTGCTGATTCTCAGGTGGGTGGTTTGGTGTGCATTGTAGGATCTTGTGGTTCTCTCCAACGAACTGTCCTGTCAGGCTGGGAGTTTCTTACCACAGGTCCTTTCAGTCAGAGGTTTTGAGACTTTATTTTCCCACACTGGAATACTGGGTTGTACAGTCTGTCTCACTCCCCCATTGTTCCTCCCTGTTTATCCGCATGCAAATGTGGTACAACTCCCTCCACCAGCTGTCACCTTGCCAACCCTGGTTCTCCAGCCATCGCCTTGCCAGGAGTACTCTCTGCCTGGCTTCCTATCTCTGTCTGTCCTATTTGTCTGAATTAATGTTTCCTCTTTAACTCCTTGGTTATCAGACTTCCATACAGTTTGATTTTCTGGCAGTTGTGGTTGTTTTTTAATTTATAAATTTGTTGTTATCCTTCTTTCAGTTGTGTGAGGAGACACAGTGTATTTACCTATGCTTCTATCTTGGTCAGAAGCCATATGTAGGGAATTAGAATCTTCACAATATTGTCTTCATATCTTGGAACTTAGTTTACCTTTGTATTTAGTCAAATCTTTTTATTTTTCTTTCCATCAATAAAGTTTTGTCATTTTCTTTCAAAAAAACCCACAGTGATATACCACTACACACTTTCCAGAAAGTCAGAAATTAGAGTGACAATAGCAAATGAAGGGGTTAGGGAGCAACACAAACTCTCATAAAATGTTGGTTATAAATGTAAATTTTTATTATCATTTTGGAAAGCCATTGACATTCTACTAGATATGAACATGTAAATATTATAAATGTATATAAGTTGCCTAGCATTACAGTAACATTTCAGTAAAATCATGTATAACATATACAGGAATAATTTTTCTCAGGCAAAATACTTTAAAAAGCTAATAGGATGAGGGAAAGATTCTCATTGGCATGGCTTCTAAGAATTCATTGTTGCTTTTCAATTGAACATTAGACTTGTTTAGCTAAGTGGAGTGCCAAGAAGAACATTAGAGTTGGGTATCTATGGATAATTGGGATAATCTTGAGACATAATTTCTGTGACATTCGAAGAATTGCTAACCAGTTAGAGTAATTCATTGAAAATCAGAGTGTTTGATAATTATTTTAATGAAGTTTCATAGAGATGATTGATATCAACTCTTTCCCTGGTCACCCAATATCTTTGGTAAAGAATCTATAGCACATTTTTATGAAACAGCATCTGAGAAGGTTGAAGGAAGGTCATTACAAAGGTTCAGATTTTATTGATAGCCAATCACTCATACACAGAGTCAAGGGGATGAGATCAACCTTGCTTTACTTTTCCATTAAATCATCAAACACTTCAAAAATTTTCCACAATAGACATTTGGGAATCCTATCTTTCTCCTCTACCTACTTCCATCTTCTCTACTTCAAGGAGAACTTTTAAAAAAATTATTGAATTAATTCATGGTGACATTGGTTAATAAAACTATATAAGTTTCAGGTGTACAACTCTATAATACATCATCTGTATATTGCATTGTGTATTCACCATCCAAACCCAAGTGTCCTTTCATCCCCATTTATCCCGCTGGTTACCCTTTCCTACCTCTCACCACCACCCTTTCCCTCTGATAATCGCCATATTGTTCACTGTGTCTGTAAGGATTTTTTTTTCTCAATTCCTTCACATTATTCACCTAGACCCCCCAACCCACTGTCCCTCTAATAACTGTCAGTCTGTTTTCTGTATCTATGTGTCTGCTACTATTGTCTTTGTTTATTTGTTTTGTTCATTAGATTCCACATATAAGTGAAATCATATGGTATGTCTTTCTCTGACTTATTTCTTTTGGCATAATGCTCTCCAGGTCCATTCATTCTGTTACAGAGGGTAAGATTTTCCTTTAAAAAAAAAGATGTTGAGTAAATGTACCACAGCATTTTTATCCATTCATATACTGATTTGGGCTGCTTCCAAATCTTGGCTGCAATGAACATAGGAGTGCATATGTACATTCTTTTAAATCAGTGTTTTAGGTTTCTTTGGATATATTCTCAGAAGTAGAATTACTGGGTCATAAGGAAGTTCCATTTTTTCATTAAAAATATTTTATTTATTTATTTTTTGAGAGAGGGGAAGGGAAGGAGAAAGAGTGGGAGAGAAATATCAATGTATGGTTGCCTCTTATGTGTTCCCTGCTGGGAACTGGCATGCAACCCAGGCATGTGCCCTGACTGGGAATCGAACCGCGATACTCTGGTTCGCAGGCCCACGCTCAATCCACCGAGCTATGCCAGCCAGGGCCATTTTTTCATTTTTTTTGAGGTAACTCCATACTGTTTTTCACAGTGGCTACACCAGTCTGCATTCCCACCAACAGTGCACAAGGATTCCTTTTGTCCACTTCCTCAACACTTGTTGTTTGTAGATTTATTGATGATAGTCATTGTGACAGCTGTTATTTACATTTTATATTAGTTCTAACAATACACAAAGTAGTTCAATTTATCACCAATATTTGCTATTTCTGTTTTATAAAAAATAGTAGTCATCTTAGAGCATGAGGTCATGGATCATTATAGTTTCAATTTGCATTTCCACAATGATTAGTGATATTGAGCATCTTTCCATTTGCTTATGGGCCATTTGTATATCTTCTTTGATTAATATCTCTTCAAGCATGTTGCCCAATATTTAGTCAGTTTATTTGTTTTCTTGAGTTCTCTAAACAGTCTGAATATTAGTCCTTTTATATATGATTAGCAAATATTCTTTCCCATTCTGGGGGTTGTATTTTTGCTCTGTTAATCATATATTTCTAGAATTTTTTATGTTTGTAAGTAGAGTATGAAGATTGAACATGAGATCTATTCATATTTTGAATAGATACACAAAAATGAGTTCATCTACTCTTCCCATAAATTTATTAAGTATCCTTAGAACCAGTGTTTTGGACTCTGCATCTATTATATTGTTTGCCTTTATTTTATTTTATTTTTTCAAATGCTATAATAATAAATTTACTGAGTGATCAATGTCCACAGTTGTAAAGATACCCATCAAAAATTATTCCTGAAACAAATTAATTTTCAAATTTAGATATGAACCAAGAACCATACCAAACAATACTAGATTTGTTTTACATCACTAGATATTTCCCTATAGTTTTCCACACATCAAATGTAATACAAGAAGTAATGTAGTGATTCTAGAAGGACAAGTAACCAGTTCCATCTTGAGGTAGGTTAAAAACCCCTTTGAAAACCTCTCTGGGCCATTTTCTAAGACAGAAGAAACTTATATGGAGTTTTTAAGATTCAATGGGTTTACAAAGTCCTAAAATGTAGGCTGTATGGTAGGGATTCTTTCTCTAGGAGAATGGAGAATTGTGAAGAGCAGTTAGAGTCCTTGATCCCTTCTAAGCAGTCCAAATGTAGGGCAATTCTTCGGTCCCATTTCATGTCTTTATACAAAGGCATTGTGTGATGAGTTTTCACTTTAATTCCAGGATATCAGTGGTTTTTACTATATCTTTCTCTTTTTTTTCTATTTATTTATTTTTTTAAAAAAATTTTAAATTAATTTTTTTTATTGATTATGCGATTACGGTTGTTCTATTCCACCCTTCATTCCCTTCCACCCTACCTCCCCGTCCCCATTACCTCCCCTTTAGTTTATGACCATGTGTCTCAAGTCCTTTAGATTCTATATTTCCCATACTATTCTTGCCCCCCCATCTATTTTCTATCTACTGTCTATGCTACTTATTTTCTGTACCTTCTCCCCCCTTATCCTCCTCCCACTCCCCTGTTGCTAATCCTCCTTGAGATCTTTATTTCTACGTTTCCACTCCTGATCTAGATGTTCTTTTAGTTTGCTTTTGTTTTAGGTGTGGTTGTTAATAACTGTGAGTTTGCTGTCCTTTCACTGTTCATGTTTTTTTAACTTCTTTTCTTAGATAAGTCCCTTTAACATTTCATATAATAAGGGCTTGGTGATGATGAACTCCTTGAATTTGATCTTATCTGAGAAGCACTTTATCTGTCCTTCCATTCTAAATGAAAGTTTTGCTGGATAGAGCAATCTTGGTTGTAGGTCTTTGGATTTCATGACTTGGAATACCTCTTTCCAGCCCCTTCTTGCCTGGAAGGTCTCTATTGAGAAATCTGCTGACAGTCTGATGGGGACTCTTTTGTACGTGACTGTCGCCTTAGCTCTTGCTGCTTCTAGGATTCTCTCCTTCATTTGAATCTTGGCTAATGTAATGATGATGTGCCTTGGTGTGTTTCTTCTTGGGTCCAACTTCTTTGGGACTCTCCGAGCTTCCTGGATTTCCTAGAAGTCTATTTCCTTTGCCAGATTGGGGAAATTCTCCTTTATTATTTTTTCAAATAAGTTTTCCACTGGTGGCTGTGCCTTTCCCCCTTCTGGTACCCCTATAATTTGGATGTTGGAGCGTTTAAAGATGTCCTGGAGGTTCCTAAGACTCTCCTCATTTCTTTGAATTCTTGCTTCTTCACTCTTTTCTGTTTGGCCATTATTTGCTTTCTTCTGGTCCACTCCATTGATTTGAGTCCCAGTTTCCTTTTCATTGCTATTGGTTTCCTGTGCAATTCCATTCATTTCAATTAGTTTCACCTTCATATATTTGTCTAATTTGTGGCTATAATCAACCAGTTCTGTGAGGATCCTGATCACCAGTGTTTTAAACTGTGCATCTGAGAGTTTTGCTATTTCTTCATTGCTTAGATTTATAGGCTCTGGGGCTTTGAGATCTTCTTGAGCCATTTTTGGTCTGTTCTGGCCCTTTAAGTGTGAGGAGCGAAGCCTTGGACTCCCAGGTTTCTGGGTTGTGACGCTCATGTGGGGGCGTGGTCAGAGCGTGGAAATGGTGGCACCCTCTGCTGTTTCGTGTGGCTGGGTGAGGAGCAAAGCCTTAGGTGGTTCACCAGGGCAGGGACACTCAGAGTCGCTGGGTTATGACGCTGTATGTGGAGGTGGGGTCAGAGCAGGGAAATGGTGGCACCCTCCACTGCCACTTGCCGCAGGGACCTGCTGGGTCCCGGTTCAATCGCCCACTCCCTCGCTTGTCTATCCACGCACAAATTCGTGACCACAGTCAACCCGCAGCCCTGCTCCCTCACTGTTTCCCCGAGGTCACTCACTCAGTCGCTCACTAGGTCCAACCCTGCGCATGGATTCCGCGTGCCTGAGTCTGTCTGACCGAGTTTTCCTGTGCAACCCTGCTCCACCAGCTGCTGGTTTCGCCCCTTACCAGTCAGGCTGAAGAATTTGTTGTTAACAGACTTCCGAAAAGTTCAATTTTCTGTGTTCTGGCTGTGTTTTCTGTTGCTAATATTTAGTTGTCTCTAAACTTGGTTGTGTGAGAAGGCATGGTATATCCACCTATGCCTCCATCTTGGCGAAAGTCTTTTTTTCTGCCTTTATTTTATTTAGCTCTCTTTTTGGGGTTTTGCTCTGTTCTTTGATTTGCTATACGTTTCTTTGTCTCCTCATTTTGGTAGCCTCCTTTTGTTTGTCTCTATATATTAAGTAGAGCTGCTACATCTCCTGGGCTTGGTAGAGTGGTCTAATACAGTAGGTGTCCTGTAGGGTCCAGTGGCACAGCCTCCTCATCAACGTGCACCCTTCGTATGGGCTGAGCACACCTTCCTCTTGTAGTTGAGGCTTATTTGCTGTTGGCAGACCCATGGGAGGGATTTACCTAGGCAAGTCAGCTGTAAGTTTTGGCTGTGACTGTTACAGGAAAATGAAGCAACCAGACACTGAAGTATTCTGGAGTACAAGGTTTATTAATGTGCATGGGCCCAGAGGAGTCAGCCTTCAAATTCTGAGCCCAAAACAAAGGATTTTTGGGGTTTATATAGTCTACAGGGTCTTCCTGTCTATGTAGCAAAGTGGGATACAGAAGCGGAATGCAGAAATTAGTTCTAGCTACGTGGCAGAAGCAGAGTACAAAGGCTAAATGTGAAAATTAGTTTTAACTGCGGGGGTGCTAGCCCTAGCCCTTGTGAATATCCTGCTGTTTGCTGTTCCCAGACGGCCTTATTGTTATAGGAAAACGAAGCGACCAGACACCGAGGCATTCTGGAGTATGAGGTTTATTATTTACCGTGCACGGGCCCAGAGGAGTAAGTCTCCAAATTCTGAGCCCCGAACAAAGGATTCTTGGGGAATATATATATTAGGGGTCTTCCTGTCTACGTGACAAACGTGGGATACAGAAACAGAATGTGATAATTGTTCTATCAGCGGGGGTGCTAGTTCCAGTCCTCACTATCTGGCCACCCGCCCTCCCAGACGGCCCCATCATTCTCTCTAGGGCGCCTGGGGCCTGGGCAAATAAAGGTTAAACAGGTTTTTCAAAGTTTCCCATGTCATTATCGCTTTCCCAGGGCACTTAGGGTTTGGGTGAACAAATATTTTTTAAAGCTTCCCACATCATGACCACTTACCACAAAACTTCACCCGCCAAGGAGGATCAACTATGCAGGGCAGGGTGGTGCTGCTCCAACGTGGTCTATAGCTCTCCACCGGGTGCACTGGCCCTAGGGTTTCCTTGGTGGTGCAGGCCAAGGTCAGCCCCTACCTACGTTTTGTGTAGGACACCCTGCCTGAGCTAATAAGTAATCCGAGATGGCTGCTACTGTTTCTACCCCAGTGTCACAGTTTCCCCAATCATCTGAACTTGGCACTCCAAGTGAGCCCCACCCCATAAGCTGTGTATACACTCCTGTTGTAGCTGAGCATTGATCATTGCTGGCACATCACTGGGTGGAATTTATTCCCAGGCTGATCAGTTGCCAGGACTCTCTGTGACCACCTTGAAGAATAAGTTGTCTAGGGACCTACTCTATGGAACAGGACTTAATTCAGTGGTGTAGGAGAATGTTCTGTATGGTGTGGGTACAACTCCCACTCAGAGATGCTCAGGACCCATGCCCATGGATAGGTTCTCCCATGGGGAATCAGGCTTGCAATGTGCCTAGGCCACTTTGAGTGTTGCTCTTGCTAAAAACTCCCTCACTCTGAACTGAGATAATAAGTGCTTACTGTAACTTCCTAAAATCTATGCTAAAACTCCCCAGTATGGAGTGTAACTGGTTCAAGCACTTTTTCCTTTTCATTTGCTAATATCCTTCTTCTGTGATGTGATTAGCGGCATCAGTTCCTTTGTTGTCTGTAAAAGGTACCCACATAAAGCGAACCTGTGCATAGTAAATGAGGACCATGTAATGGGCCCAGGAAAGAAATAAAGGCCTGTCATAGTGGAAGCCATGGCTTTTTGCTCCCCTTAAGAGAAAAAGTCATGCTTGCCCTTTTCCTCCACAGGACTCGGTAGTCCATGTGAATTTCTTTCCCCCATCCAGTGTCATGGACCCCACAAGCTGGGGTCCACATCACAGTGGGAATTTAATGTCTACTGATCTGGCCCCTTGAGTGTGTCACTTGTGGAGGTGGTTGGGTGGTGCTTTGACACAGTCTGAAGCTGTCCAGCAGGTGTGTTGGCTTTGTGGCTTCTTGGGAGGTGCAAGACAAATTCAGCTACTGCCTGTATTTTCCTCAGAGCCACCCAGCATTAGTTACAGAAAGGTCTGTAGATGGCTGCTACCTCTGTTAAGGTAGGAGGTACCCTGGTAAAGCCAAGCTGTGAACCAATCTTGGCTGCAGCTAGTGCCAGGCATTGGGCCACTGAGCAAAAGATAGGGGTCATGCTGTGGCCAGATGATGCTTGTTTGACAGATTTTAGGAAAGTCTAATGCCTGAACCAAGACAGGCCATTCGTATGGAAATGTCACTGGACACAACAAATTGGGTGGGGCAGGTACTCAGAGAATCACCAGGATGGGGTTAACAGCGATCACCAGGTTGATGGAGTCTCAGATATGGTGCCTCCCTGCCAGCTCTATGTGGGGAGAGCTCAGCAAAGAAACAGTGGTCTCTGTCAGCACTTATGTCTGGGAGAAACCTGCCCATTCCAGCTCTCACTATGGTGTCAGAAATTTTAGATCATCATGTATGTCTCTGGAGCATGTTGAGCTGCTTCCCCAGTGCTGGGACTTAGAAGGTGTGGCTTTGAGTAAGTCTTCACAAGCCTTTTAAGAGGAATTCCTGAAACTCCAAAAGCCCTGTCTAACTCAGCCTCAACCCCTGCTGGTTTTCACAGCAAGAACTTATGGGACTTCTGTTCCTGGCACTAGAGCCTGGGCTGAGGGGCCTGATATGTGGCTGGGAGTCCTCACTCCTCAAGTGGGACCACCAAGCTGAGATATCCCTCCTGATATGCCACATGTAGGTATGAGACAAGCCCCTTGCACATCTCTTCCCCTCCTACCAGTCTTGATGTAGCCTCTTTATATCATTAGTTCTAGGACTTCCATTTGGCTAGATTTCAGATGCTTCTGAATGATGATTGTTCTGTAGTTTAGTTGTAGCTTTGATGTGGCTGTGGAAGGAGACATGTACTGCATTTACCTATGCCACCATCTTGACTGGGAGCTATTTATTTTTCCCTGATATACCTGTCTTGTTCTTGATCTTAAGGGAAATAATTTTAGTGTTTGCCCATTGAGTATGATGTTGTGTCAGGAACTTTGCAGCTTGGTTTCAGAAGCTGTAACCCCTCATGGCTAAGGCTGAGTAAAAAGACCTTGGGACCATATGCCACTAAGGAGACAAAGCTTATTTTCCTGTCAGGGGCAACACCTCTGTCCCCATTTACTTCACCCTGCTTGGCCCTGGAGAGATGACTGGTTTGCCAATGATGGGTAAGATTCTTCAAGGGAGAACCTTGAAGAATGTACCTTACACAGGTACAGTCATGATGGGGCCATCAGGGAAGGACTTGGGGGACTATAGAAAAAGGGGATGATAGACTCTCACCCCTCAGCTTTGACATAGCCTTAGTCCCATTCTGTCTGTGAGAAGTCCCCTGATCTCTTAATTCCTTACTTCTCTGGCTTGACTTAAGCCTGAAACAATGACTGAGGTGGGTGTGACATGGTACTGAAAAGGGAGGGTTCTCTGGGGGTGATTAGGCTGAATAAAGAATGCATAAAATCCCATAAAAACTACTTTGCTAATACCCTTGGTTTAAATAAGGATCCAAGCATAGAATTACTTTGTTTCCCCAGTTTTTGTAGCTCTTTAGCTAACTGACCCTGACTCAGAATAAGTCCTCATAGTTCTTTGTATGTTATCTATTATTTGATCCTAACTGCCTGACAATGATTGATGAGCTTTACCTGTATTCCTCTGTAAACTGAACCCAATAAAAGTCCATTGAGGAAAAGGCTCTTGGTCCTTGTGCTTGAGAGATTGGCCATCTTTCCTCCCCAGGCAGATCATGTCTTGGTAGACTTATTCTCATCCTTGGCAGACGAGGTGGGGGACACAGTCTGCAGGCAGAGACCCTCACAGTGTTGGCTGAGTTTGTCATATACGGCCATTTTTATGTTGAGGTGCATTCTTTCTATTCCCACTTTGCTGAAAGTTTTTCTTATAAATGGGTGCTAGATGTTACAAAATGCCTTTTCTTCATCTATTTATATATCATATGATTTTTATCCTTCATTGTATTTATGTGGTGTGTCACACTTATTGATTTGTGAATATTTTGCCAACATTGAATACAAGGAATAAAGCTCACTTGATCATTGTGTATGACCTTTTTAATACATTGCTGGATCTAGTTTGCTAATATTTTATTGAGAATTTTAACAACTATGTTTATCAGGTTTATTGACCTATAATTTTCTTTCTTTGTACAGTCTTTATCTGGTTATGGAATTAAGATAATGCTGGATTTGTGAAGAGACCTTGGAATTTTTTTTGGAATAGTTTGAAAAAGATAGGTGTTCTTAAGTGTTTAGTAAAATTCAACTATAAAGCCATCTGGTCCAGGACTTTTGTTCGTTGAAGGTTTTTTGAATACTGCTTCTATTTCATTCATTGCAATCTATGTATCCAGTTCCTACATCTTTCTAATTCAGTTTTTTCTTTTTTAAAAGAGATTTTATTTTGTTTGATTTTCATTGCATTTTTATTACCATTTATCCCCCATTCCCTCTGCAACCTCCACCTATGCCCCACCCCCCAGTCACCACAGTTTTCCATGTCCATAGCTTCTTTCTCTTTTTTTATTTTATGCTCAATCAATGCACACCCACCTTCACCCCAAGAGCAGTCAACCAGCTCTTTATCTCAGATTCTGTCTTTATTTAGCTTGTTAGTTAAGGGTATTTTTTAGGTTCCACATGAGTGAAATCATATGGTATTTGTCTTTCTATGACTGGGTTATTTCACATAGCATAATATTCTTCAGGTCCATCCATACTGTTGCAAAAGGTAAAATATTCTTCTTTTTTTATGGCCAAGTAGAATTTCATTGTGTAAATGTCCCATAACTGTTTTATCCACTTATCTACTGATGGATGGATGCGAGGACAGCCTCCAAATCTTGGCAATTGTAAATAATGTTGCAATGAGCATAGGGCTGCATATATTCTCTTGAATCGCTGATTTGGGTTTCTTTAAATAAATTCTCAGAAGTTGTATCACTGTGTCACATACAGTTGTATGTGACACAATTTAATGATACAACTTCTGATACAAGTCAGAAGTCATATCACTAAGTCAGTTCAATATTTAATTTTTTGAGGTAACTCCATACTGCTTTCCATAGTGGCTGCCCCAATCTGCATCCCCACCAACAGTGCAGAAAGTTTCCCTTTTATCCACATCCTCATCAACACTTCTTATTTGTTGATTTATTGATGACAGCCATTCTAACAGGTGTGAGATGATATCTCATTGTGGTTTTAATTTGCTTTTCTCTGATGATTAGTGATGTTGAGCATCTTTTCATATGTCTACTGGCCATCTATATTTCTTATTTGTAGGAGTGTCTATTTAGGCCCTTTTCTCTCTTTTTAATTGGATTGTTCCTTTTTTGGTGTTCAGTTGTCTAAATCATTTATAAATTTTTAGTATTAACCTCTTATCAGATGTTTTGATGGTGAATATGTTCTCCCATTCAGTAGGCTGTTTTTTCATTATTTGATTTTTTTTTTTGCTGTGCAGAAGACATTTTAGTTTCATGTAGTCCCATTTGTGTATTATTTCTCTTGTTTCCCTTATTTGGGGAAATATATCAGAAAAATATGTTGCTAGAGGAAATGCCCAAGATTTCACTGCCTATGTTTTCTTCTAGGATTTCTATGGTTTCTAGTCTAATAATTAAGTCTTTTATTTCACTTTGAGTTTATTGTGGTGTATGGCATAAGAAGATGGTCTAGTTTCATTTTTCATGTAGCTGTATAATTTTTCCAACATGATTTATTGAATAAACTATATTAGCCCATTGTATGTGTTTGCCTCCTCTGTCAAATATTAATAGATTATAAAGGTGTGAGTTAATGTCTGAGCTCTCTATTCTGTTTCATTGATCTTTCTGTTTTTTTGTGCCAATGCCATTTTTTTAAATTACTACGGCTTTGTAGTAATATTTTATATTATGTAGTGAGATTCCTCCAAATTTCTTCTTTCTCAAGGTGACTGTTGCTATTTAGAATCTTTTGTGGTTTTATATACATTTTTAGAATATTTATTGTAGGTATATGAAATATGCCATTAGTATATTGATAGAAATTACATTGAATCTGTTGATTGCTATTGGTAGTATGGTCATTTGAATGATGTTAATTTACTCTACCCATAAACATGGTATGTGCTTTCACTTATTAGTATCTTCTCCGACTGTTCTCTACAGTGTTTTATAATTTTCCAACTAAACCTCTTTTACATCTTTGGTTAAATTTATTCCATGCTATGTCATTATGCAATTTTAAATGGGATTGCTTTCTTAGTTTCCCTTTCCAGTAGTTCATTATTAGTGTGTAAAAATGCAACTGATTTATGGATATTTATTTTGTATCCTGCTACTTTACTGAATTGATTTATAAGCTCTTGTAGTGTTTGGATGGAATCAGGGTTCTCCATATACAGTATCATGTCATCTGTAAATAATGTCAGTTTTACTTTTTCCTTTTCAATTTAGATGCTTTTTATTTCTTTTTGTATGATTACTTTAGCTAGTACTTTTAGTACTAAGTTAAGTAAGAGTGGTGAAAGCAGATATCCCTGTCTTATTCCCATTCTTAATGAGGACACTTGCAGTTTTTGGCTATGATGTTGGCTGTGGGTTTCTCATATATGGTCTTTATTATGTTGAGGTATATCTCCCATATCCCCACATTGCTGGACATTTTTTTATCATAAATGGGTGCTGGGTTTTATCAAATGTTTTTTTCTCCATCTATTGATATGATAATGTGGTTTTTATTCTTCATTTTGATTGCTTAGTGTATCACATTTATTAGTTTGTGAAAATTGCACCTACCATACCTCTCTCGGAAAAATCCCATTTGATTATGGGGCATGATCTTTTTAATGTAATGTGGATACAGTTTGGTAATATTTGGTAGAACAAAAGGTTCATTTATCTTTTTGCATAAGATGGATCTAGTAGCACTTACTTGTCTTTACCTTAATTCAAAACAATTTTATTAGATAGTATTATGACAGCTGTCATACTAGTGTGCATGTCATAAACACCAATACTGGTGAGTTATTATGTAGTCATTTTAATATTGAACATGGAAGAAAATGTACACCATTATAGGTATATTATGCCTTATTATTTCAGGAAAGGAAGAAATGCAACTGAAATGCAAAATAAGTTTTTTGCAGTGTATGGAGAAGGCACTATGACTGTTTGAACATCTCAAATGTGGTTTGCAAAGTTTTGTGCTGGAGATTTCTTGCTGAATGGTGTTCCACAATCAGGTAGACCAGTTGAATTTGATAGCAATCAAATGGAGCAATTAATTGAGAAAAATTAATGTTGTACCATGTAGGAGATAACCAACATACTCAAAATACCCAAATCGAGGTGAAAGATGGAGGTGAGGTAGATGGGAGTTGAGCCCACTTCCCCCTGTGCACAGGTGGAACATCTAGCCAATCTTCTGAGGAACAGAGTGAACGGCCAACAGAATCCCACCTTATATGAAGTTTGGAGGCCAGAATTATAGAGGACATTGCAAACAGATGGTAAGGAGATTGTGCTGGGATGGTAAGGTTACTGGGACCAGGGCTGCTGCAGTCCCCAGCCGGGCACCTGCCACAGAATCCTTGGAGGAGAGCCAAATCAACAGCTCCCTCCCCCACCTAACAGGGAGGATAGAGCAGCATCAGGATGGACCTCGATGCTTGAAGTCACTGGGGGTAATAAAGATAAAGTGGGAGATGCATAGAGGAGGTGTTCACCCACTGAGACTCTGGACAAGGAATAGGTCATTCATTACCAGAGAAATTGGGGAGTCAGGTGACACCTGGAGAAAAGAGAAGAGTTGGGCTGTGTCGGACCCTGACCCAGATAGCCTCTGGTCTGGTGAGACAGTTAGGCCCCCAGTCACTGTTTAAGGAATGCTCATGTAGCGGCTGTCCCTTGCCATGATGGCTTATGCCACAACAGGCTGGCAAAGAGGAAGGAGGAGGTGCCCCCCATGGACTGTTCAGAGGAGAACAGCAGGGCTCAAGGAGTTAGCAGTCCCCAGAATAACTCAATGGGGGAGCAGAACTACCCTGAAGAGACTTTGAGAGTGCCCAGCACATAGGCCAGCAAAGAGGGAGAAGGTGGTATGTGAGTTGCCCCTAATTAGTGCATCTCATGGAGGCACAACTGGTGGAGTAAAGGCACCACTGTGGCACAGATGGACAGTGGGGGCCTGGCAGTGCACAGAGGACCTGGGCTGGAGCCTGGGCAACTGTAAATATTGGAGCCCAGACCTGGCTCCCATCCTCACAAAATCACGGAAAGGGAAAAAAGCAAAGCCCAGCCCCCTTCAGTCTTCAGCATCCAGAAAGACCAGCAAAACTTGCTTGGTGGGTTGAAAGTCAGTATGAGGCTTCTTTTTTTTTTTTTTCCTAAGTGAGACAATAAGACTTGGACTATGAAAGTTCCAGAGACAGAGCCAAAGAGGGAACATGAGGCTAACTCCAACAACTAAGAAACAGACAAATTTCATTTTGCTATTCTAGAGAACTTGGATGTTATTGTTCATTTGTATTATTTTCTCATTATTTTTACTTCTTTTATTTAATTAGTATTTTTTATTTTTTATTTTATTTTATTTATTTTTTATTTTCTTTAGAATATTTCTTTTTAAAATTTATTTGGTAGTTCAAGTACAGTTTTCTGTCTTTTACTCCCATCCTAGCCCACCCCCTACTGCTCCCCAACTCCCTCCCATTTCCACCCCCTTTAGTTATTGTCCATGTGTCCTTTATACTAGTTCTTGTAAACCCTTCCCCTTTTCCCCTGAAATTCCCTCCCCTCTCCCCTCTGGTCTCTGTCTGCCTGTTCTCTATTTCAGTGTCTGGTTATATTTTGCTTACTTCTTTGTTTTGTTGTTTACCTTCATATTAAAGGTGAGATCACATGGTATTTGTCTTTCAATGACTGGCTTATTTCACTCAGCATAATGCTTTCCAGTTCCACCCATGCTGTTGCAAAGGGTAGGAGCTCCTTCTTTCTTTCTGCTGCATAGAATTCCATTGTGTATATGTACCATTGTTTTTTTTTCTTTTTAAAAAATTTTAAAAAATTTTATTTAGTTATTTTTCAAGTACAGTTTTTTTTGTCTATTTTTCCCATCCCAGCCTCCCCCGCTCCTTGCTCCCCACCTCCCTCCCATTTCCACCCCCTTAGTTCTCGTCCCTGTGTCCTTCCTATTTGTTCCTCCAAATCCCTCCCCCTTTTTCCCCTTAACTTCCCTTCCCTCTCCCCTCTGGTCACTGTCCCCTTGTTCTCTATTTCAGTGTCTTTGTTTTTATTCTGCTTCCTTGTTTGTTTTGTTGTTTAGCTTCCTGTTAAAGGTGAGATCATATGGTATTTGTCTTTCAACACCTGGCCTATTTCACTCAGCATAATGCTTTCCAGTTCCATCCATATTGTTGCAAAGGGTAGTAGCTCCTTCTTTCTCTCTGCTGCATAGAATTCCATTGTGTATATGTACCACAATTTTTTGATCCATTCATTTACTGATGGGCACCTAGGTTGCTTCCAGCTCTTGGCTATTGTAAATTGTGCTGATATGAACATTGTGGTGTGTAGGTTCTTTGATATTGATGTTTTAGGATTCTTAGGATATAATCTCAGCAGTGGAATTTTTAGGTCAAAAGGTAGGTCGAATTTTATTTTTCTGAGAAAATTCTATACTGTTTTCCATAATGGTTGTACCAGTCTGCAATCTTACCAACAGTGAACTAAGGACCCCTTTTCCCCACAACCTCTCCAACATTTGTTGTTTGTTGCTTTGTTTACATGATAGCCATCCTGACCAGAGTAAAGTGGTATCTCATTGTGGTTTTAATTTGCATCTCTCTGATAGCTAACAATATTGAGCATCTCTTCATGTGTCTCTGGATGTTCTCTATGTCCTCCTTGGAGAAGTGTCTCTTCAAGTCCTTTTCCCATTTTTAATTGGGTTGGGTGTCTTCTTAGAGTGGAATCGTGTAAGTTCTTTGTATACTTTGGAGATTAAACCTTTGAGGTATCATTGGCAAATATGTTTTCCCATACAGTTGGTTGTCTTGCTAATTTAATACTGTTTTCTTTAGCCATGCAGAAGCTTTTTATTATTTATTTTATTTTTTTTAATATTTTCTTTATTTATTTTTCAAGAGAGGGGAAGGGAAGGAGAAAGAGAGGGAGAGAAACATCAATGTGTGGTTGCCTCTCATGTGCCCCTGCGGGGAACTGGCCGGCAATCCAGGCATGTGCCCTGACTGGGAATCGAACTGCGATACTCTGGTTCACAGGCCCATGCTCAATCCACTGAGCTACACCAGCCAGGGCAGAAGCTTTTTATTTTGATGAGATCCCATTTGTTTATTCTTTCCTTTATATTCTTTGCTCTAGGGGACATATCAGTAAAAAAGTTGCTGCGTGAAATATCTGAGATTTTCTTGCCAATGTTCTCCTCTAGGACTTTAATGGTATCACAGCTTATATTTAAGTCTTTTATCCACCTTGAATTTATTTGGGTGTATGGTGTAAGTCTGTGCTCAAGTTTCATTTTTTTGCACGTAGCTGTCCAGTTCTCCCAACACCATTTGTTGAAGAGGCTATCTTTACTCCATTTTATGTTACTGCCCCTTTGTCGAATATTAATTGACTGTAGAGAGTTGGCTTGATTTTTGTGTTCTCTGTTCTGTTCCATTGGTCTATGTGCCTGCTTTTATGCCAGTACCAGGCTGTTTTGATTAAAGTGGCCTTGTAATATAGTTTGATATCAGGTATTGTTATCCCTCCTACTTTGTTCTTCTTTCTCAAAAGTGCAGCTGCTGTTCGGGGTCATTTATGGTTCCATATAAATTTTTGAAGTGTTTGTTCTATGTCTGTGAAATATGCCATTGGTACTTTAATAGGTATTGCATTGAATCTGTATATTGCTTTGGGTAGTATGGGCATTTTGATGATGTTAATTCTTCCAATCCATGAACATGGTATATGTTTCCATTTGTTTGTGTCTTCCTTGATTTCTTTCTTCAGGGCTGTGTAGTTTTCTGCATACATGTCTTTTACTTCTTTGGTTAGGTTTATTCCTAGGTATCTTATTTTTCTCTTTGATATATCGAATGGGATTTTTTTCTTTATTTCTTCTTCTACTGTTTCATTGTTGATATACAAAAATGCCTTTGATTTCTGGATATTGACTTTGTAACCAGCTGTTTTGCCAAATTAATTCATTAGTTTGAGCAGTTTTTTGGTAGAGTCTATAGGATTTTCCATGTACACTATCATGTCATCTCCAAACAGTGACAGTTTTGCTTCCTCCTTTCCTATTTGGATGCCTTTTATTTCCTTTTCTTGCCTGATCACTGTGGCTAAAACTTCCAATACTGTATTGAATAGAAGTTTTGAAAGTGGACATCCTTGTCTTGTTCCTGATCTTAGTGGAAAAGCTTTTAGTTTTTGGCCATTGAGTATGATGTTGGCTGTAGGTCTCTCATATATGGCCTTTATTATTTTGAGAAATGCTCCTTGTATTCCCACTTTGCTGAGTGTTTTTATCATAAATGGGTGTTGTACCTTATCTAAAGCTTTTTCTGCGTCTATTGATATGATCATGTAGTTTTTGTCTTTGCTTTTGTTTATGTGATGTATTACATTTACTGATTTGCGAATATTGAACCATCCTTGCATTCCTGGGATGAATCCCACTTGGTCTTGGTGTATGATCTTTTTTGTGTATTGTTGGATCAGATTTGCCAATATTTTGTTGAGGATTTTAGCGTCTATGTTCATCAGCGATATTGGCCTGAAGTTTTCTTTCTTTGTTGTTTGTCTATCTGGTTTTGGAATTAGGATAATGCTGGCTTCATAAAAAGAATTAGGGAGTTTTCCATCCTTCTGTATTTTTTGGAATAGTCTGTGGAGAATAGGGGTTAGCTCTTACTTAAATGCTTTGTAGAATTCTGTGAAACCATCTGGTCCAGGGCTTTTGTGTGATGGGAGTTTTTTGATTACTGCTTCCATTTCTTTTGCTGTTATTGGTGTATTTAGATTTTCTGCTTCTTTTTCACTGAGTTTTGGAAGATTGTATTTTTCTAGAAATGTGTTTATTTCCCCTAGGTTTTCAAATTTCTTGGCATACAGTTCTTCATAGTAATTTCTTACAATCCCTTCTATTTCTGTGGTATCAGTTGTAGTCTCTCCTCTTTCATTTCTGATTGTGTTTATTTGTGTCCTCTCTCTTCTTTTTTTGATGAGCCTACTTAAAGTCTTGTCTATTTTGTTTATCTTCTCAAAGAACCAACTTCTGCATTCATTGATCCTTCGAATTGTGCTTTTAGTTTCTATGTCATTTAATTCTGCCCTAATCTTGGTTATTTTCTTCCTTTTCCTTGCTCTGGGCTGTCTTTGTTGTTGTTCCTCAAGTTCTTGCAGGCTTAGGGTTACTTTGTTTGTTTGAAATGTTTCTATCTTCTTTAGGTAGGCCTGTATTAATATAAACTTCCCTCTCAAAACTGCTTTCGCTGTGTCCCTTAAGTTTTGGATTGTTGTGAGATCATTTTCATTTGTTTCCAGAAACGTTTTGATTTCTTCCCTAATTTCATTCTTGACCCATTCATTGTTTAATGGCATACCACTCAGTCTCCATGATTTTGGGTGCTTTGGGTTTTTTTCTTTGGGATTGGTTTCCAATTTCAGTCCCTTGTGGTCATGGAAGATGCTTGGTACTATTTCAATTTTCTTGAATTTTTTGAGGCTCGTTTTGTGTCCTATCATGTGGTCTATCTTTGAAACTGTTCCATGTGCATTTGAAAAGAATGTGTATTTAGCTTCTTTGGGATGAAGGGCTCTATATATATCAGTTAAGTCCATTTCATCAAGGGCATTGTTTAATGCCGCAATGTCTTTGTTGATAATTTGTTTGGAAGATCTGTCCATTTTTGATAGTGTTGTGTTAAAATCCCCTACTATAATTGTGTTGCTGTCGATATCTTTCTGAATGTCCTCTAAGATTTTCTTGATATATTTGGGTGTCCCTATGTTTGGTGCATATATGTTTACAATGTTAATGTCTTCTTGGTGGATTCTTCCCTTGAGTATAATGAAGTGACCTTCTGGATCTCTCTTTATGGCCCTTTTTTTGAAATCTATTTTGTCCGATATGAGAATTGCTATCCCATCTTTTTTTTCTTGTATGTTTGCTTGGAAAACTTTTTTCCAAACTTTCACTCTTTGTCTGTGATGTTCTTTTGTCCTGAGGTGGGTCTCTTGTAGGCAGCATATGTGTGGGTCATGTTTTCTTATCTATTGAGTTATTTTGTGTCTTTTGATTGGAGCATTTAATCCATTTACATTTAAGGTTATTATTGATAGGTACTTATTCATTGCCATTTTTGTACCTGTGTTCCTCTCTGTCTCCCTCTTATTCTTCCTTCCTTAAAGCAGTCCTTTTTATTAATTCTTGTAAAGCTGGTTTGGTGGAGGCGTATTTTAGGCTTGTCTTGGAAGCTCTTTATTTGTCCTTCATTTGTGATTGAGAGCCTTGCTGGTTAAAGTAGCCTTGGTTGTAGGCCTCTGGTTCTCATTACTTGGAATGTTTCTTGCCATTCTCTTCTTGCTTGGAGTGTTTCCATTGAGAAGTCAGTAGCTAACCTTATTGGGGCTCCCTTGTATGTTACTTCTTTTTTCTCCCTTGCTGCCTTTAAGATTCTCTCTTTGTCTTGGAATTTTGCCATTTTGATGATGATGTGTCTTGAAGTGGGCCTCCTTGGGTTTCTCCTGATTGGGACTCTGTGTGATTCCTGGATTTGTGTGACTTTGTCTCTTATCAAATTAGGGAAATTTTCTCTCATTACTCGTTCAAATATGTTTTGTATTCCTTCTTCTTGTTCTTCTTCTTCTGTTATTCCTGTTTTTCGGATATTATTAGGTTTCATATTGTCTTGCATTTCTCTTAATCCCTCTTTATTCTTTCTGAGCCTCTTTTCATTTTCTTGCTCTTTCTGTGAGATGCTTTCTACCTTGTCCTCCAACTCACTAATCCTATCCTCCGCTTCATCTATCCTACTTTTGAAACTTTCTACTGTGTTCTTCAATTCGGAAATTGTATTTTTCATTTCCTCTTGTCCCTTGCTGATAGTTTCTGTTTCCTTTTTCATGTTGATGTAGTTTGCAGAGGGATCATTGTAGTTCCCCTGTAGTTTCTGGTAGTTTACTGTGAGCTCTTTGAACTTCGTAATAACCAGTGCTTTGAATTCACTATCTGATAGTTGATTAGCCTCTATTTCATCTAACATTCTTTCTGAAGTTTCTGCTTTTTCTTTCATTTGAGGATTGTTTCTTTGTCTTCCCATTGTTTGAGACTCTTCTTGTTAGTCTCTGCTTCTAAAATTGATCTGTTCTGAAACCCTGGGTTTATGGTGTGAACTTCTGTGGTATGATCCTTGTGAAGTTCAGTGTTGCAGACTCCTTGAAGTTTCTTGATGTTCTCCGTCTCCACCTACTCTCACGCTGGTCCTCGCGCTGGTCCCTGCATTGTTCGCAACCACTGCTGAATGTACCGGCTCTAGTAGCTGCCTCCTCAAGTGCCCAGGCCCATTACTATGGCAGCGGCACAGGGGCCAATAATGTCCCGGCTCCTGTAGCTGGCTCCTCTGTCGCCCAGGGCCATCACTGGGGTTTGGAATGTCCCGGCTTCTGTACCTGACTCCCCCGTGTCCAGTCCTGTCTCTATGGCATTGACACAGAGGCTTAGAATGTCCCAGCTCCGGTAACTGCCTCCCCAGCGTCCAGACCTGTTGCTATGGGAGCGGCACAGGGGCTGAGAATGCCTCGGCTGCGTAGGTCACTCCTCTGCCTCCCAGGACCGTCACAGGGGTTTGGAGTGTCCCGGCTTCTGTACCTGACTCCCTGGCGTCCAGTCTCGTCGCTATGGAAGCAGCACAGGGGCTGAGAATGTCCCGGCTCCTGTAGCTGGCTCCTCTGCCGCCCAGGGCCGTCACAGGGGTTTGGAGTGCCCGGCTCCCGTACCTGACTTCTCAGAGTCCAGTCTCGTCTCTATGGCAGCTTCACAGGGGCCTCCGGTGTCCCTGCTCCTACAACTGACTCTTCTGTTGCCCAGGCCCGTAGCTATGGCATCAGCACAGGGGCCGAGAATGTCCCAGCTCCGGTACCTGACTCCTCTGTTGCCCAGGACCGTCACAGGGGCTTGGAGTGTCCAGCTCCCGTACCTGACTCCCCGCCTCCCAGGCCTGTTGCTCTGGTTGCAACACAGGGGCAGCATGTGTCCCAGCTCCAGTAGCTGACTCTGCCGCTGTCTGGTGTTTCAGCGTCGGTCACAATCTCTGGTCTTTTAATTTCATAAATGCTGGGTAACTGATGGTTTATTGTGCTGTTTCTCTATAGATCTGCCAGGATTTTCACCCATGAGTACAGGAGCTAGCATTAGGTCCCTCTTACTCCATTGCCATCTTCGCCTTTAATTAGTACTTTTAAATTTATCTTCTTTCTGTTTAGTTTTCTTTGTTTGTTTAATTGTATTACATGACTGGTTTTCCATGTTCTCTCTTTCACATTGTATTTTAATTTCTCGTCTTTCACTTCACTCATGTTACAATAGAACACTACTCTTGGTTGGGTACTTCCTATTCTTGTTATTCAGATCATATATTTCTTGTCATATTAATGTTGTTCCAGTGTTATTGTAAATAATTGTTGTTCCAAATGTAAATACTACACAGCACCCTTCCTGGATCAAAGCCAATTTCGCTTTCTTCTGGAACTTTATTACTTTGTGGTTAACTCTGTTCTCGTGCACACTATGCTACTTTCTATCCTTTACTCTCACTATATATCATCGTCTCACTTCCAACAAGCACTCTGTTTTATGGATTCAGTTCACAATCCTTCTCCCTGCTAAAAAAGAGTATTATCACTTTTTCACCTTTTATAAAAAGTGGCTAGTTGGTTGAAATATCACAGTTAATGCTGTGCTTATCCAAAGGATCTGCTATTTCTTCTGTATGTGTTGCTACTTCAAATACTATAGAATATTCTCCAGCTTTCTAAATCCATTTGCCTTCCTCCTGCAAATGATCACATACAAGAGTAGGTGGGAGCTGCAAACACCACTGTACCTGCTGGAAGAGGGAACCCACAAACAAAGAAACCACCAACAGGTAAAAACCCAACTAGAACAAGACAGCCCACAAAAACAAAAGAAAGGGCAACCCTAGAGCATCCAGACAAGGAGATCACACCACTGAATCCCATAGAACTCCTATGATAGAAGTTCACCTGACAAACAGAGCTAGCAAAGCAGAGAATCAGGAAACACACACACACAAAGGCACTTAAAATGAAGAGACAAAAAAAGAACCTGCAATTGAAAGGAATGAAAGACTCCCCACTAAAAAAGCTAAATGAAATGGAGGTAAGCAAACTGTCACATATAGAATTCAAAGGAATGGTTATAAGGATGCTCAAGGAACTGACAGACAACTACAAGGAACTGAGTGAGAACTACAATGGTGAAAAAGAAAATAGAAACTATAAACAAAAAAGGAAGAAATGAAAAAATAATACCTGAAATAAAACACACTAGAAGGAATTATAAGCAGGCTGGATGAAGCACAGAACCAAATTTGTGAGCTGGAAGACAAGGTAGAAAGAAACACCAAGGTAGAACAGCTGCAGGAAAAAGGACTAAAAAATATGAAGATAGCTTAAGGGAACTCCAAGATAACATGAAAAGAGAGAAAAGTTTTGCTTTACATATTTAGTTGGTCCTATGCTAGGTGCATAAATGTTTACTAGGGTTATATCCTCTTGTTAAGTTGTTCCCTTTATCATTATGTTGTATCTTTTTTTTGTTTCTCACTTTAGACTTTGTTTTAAAGTCTATTTTGTTAGATACAAGTATTGTGCTACTCGAGGTATTGTCACCTTTTCATTTTAATGAAACAGCTTTTTCCAACCCTTTTACTTTTGGTCTTTGTGTATCTTTCTTTGTGAGGTGGGTCTCTTGAAGATAGCTTATATATGGGTCCTGTTTTCTTATCAAATTAGCTACCCATGTCTTTTGATTGGAGCATTTAAGCCATTTACATTTAAAGTAATTAGGGAGTAAAAGAGAGAAAACTGTACTTGAACAATAATTAAATTTTTAAAAATTAAAAAAGAAAACAGCCATGTGAAAAGAAAATAAAAAGATTAAATACTTTAAAAAAGTAACTATTGATAGACATATTTATTACAGTTTTATTTTATCAAGTATGTTCCTCTGATTTTTTATATTTCCTTTTTTTCTTTGTCTTCTCTTCCTCCTCTTAGTCCTCCCCCTCCCCTTCCTCCTTCTTCTCTTTCTTCTTTTCCTTCTCCCCCAACCCCTCCTCCTCCTCCAAGCAAGACCCTTAACATTTGCTGCAATACTGGTTTGGTGTTAGCAAACTTTTTTAGCTTTTTATTGTCTTCAAAGCTCTATATTTCTCCTTCAATTTTAAATGATAGCCTTGTGTTAAGCAGCTTTGGTTATAAGTCATTGCTTCTCATCACTTCGAATATTTCTTGCCAATCCCTTTGGGCCTGAAATGTTTCTTTTGAGAAATGAGATGCCAGTCTCATGTGAGCTTCTTTTTAGGTAACTGACTGACTTTCTCTTGCAGATTTTAAGATTCTCTTCTTGTCTTTAAGCTTTGCTATCCTTTGTCTTTCCTAAAGTACCATGGAGAGACCAATGTGCATTTTTCCTTCACAAGGTTAGGGAAGGTTCTCAATCCCTTGCTCACTCTCCTCTCCTGGTATTTCCATGATATGAATGTTCTTATGCTTCATGTTGTCCCAAAATGTTTTTAAATTCTCCTCATTTAAAAAAATTCTTTTTCTTTTTGCTGCTCTACTTTGGTGTTTTTTTCCTACCTTGTCTTATAAATCACTGATTCTATGCTCTGCTTCATCTAACCATTTATTCCTTCCAGTGTATTATTTATTTCATATATTTCATTTTTATTTCTGACTGGTCCTTTTTTATGGTTTATATGTCTGTTTTCAAACTCTTGATCATCTTTATAATCATTACTTGGAACCCTATATTTGACAAGTTGCTTGCATCTATTCATTTAAACTCCTCTTCTAGAGAATTATTTTGTTCTTTCATTTGGGGCCTGTTTCTTTGTCTCCCCATTATTGCTGACTCTTTGTGTTTGTTTCTATGTATTAGGTAGGCATGCAAAGACTCTGGTTCAGACCTGTGTTAGATGCTGCCTGTGACTGGCCCTGGACAACCTGTCTGGTGCTGCCAGCAATCCACAGCTTGTGTTTCTTTTTGCTATGCCTGAGACCATGTGGAAAGGACCAAGCTGCATACCAAGGCCAGTTTTTTACCAGCTCTGGTCCCAGGGTTGGCTCTGCAAAACTTTCAAAGCACCCAGGGATGTACTCCACCTGCAGGCTGCCTGTTAGGCTTAGTCAGTGAAATTGTTTCTAGATTTACTCCTCAGCAGGGCTTTAGTTCCACATGGCTGTGGGAGGGAGATTCTTGTAGGTGGAGCTATTGCTTTCCCCCAGGTGTATGCCAGATGGGAGGGAGTGCTCTGCCCAGGAAAGATGGTTTCTGCAGTATGTGGAATGACTGAGCACAGGGATCCTGGCAGCTAATCCTTCAGCTCTCTCCCCAGAACAAACAACCCCAGACTCCTCATGCAACTCTAGTCCACTCTGCTCTCCATCTGCCAGAGCCCAAGGTGTGTGCCTGCAAACAAAATGTGTGTTGTACTTTTAAGGGGATGGTTGCATCTTTAGTTGTCTCTCTCTGACAGACAGAACATCTCTGCTTTTCACAGCAGATGTTACATGTGCACCTTTCCTGGTTCTGGTGCTTTAGGTTAGGTTGTCTGGCTTGGGGTTTAAACCCCACACTTCTCCAGGGGAACTTCACCACATCTGAGATATGCATCTGGATTTTCAGCTGCCATCCATTGGATTTCAGTCAGCTCTCTTGCACCTCCATACTTCCTACTAATCTTGATGTGCTTTCTTCTGTCTGCCCTTGGTTATATGGCTTCTCTCCAGCTAGTATTCATTTGGTCATTCAGGATGATTTTTAAAATTATTTAGTTGTAATTTCAATTTGGTCCTGGAAGGAGGTTAGTGTAGCCTATACCTACTCTGCTGTCTTCTTGGGTCTCTTCAGTTTTGAAAGACTGTATGTTTTTAGGAATTTATACTTTTCATACAGTTTGTCCAATTTGTTGGCATATAGTTGTTCAAAATATTTTCTTACAATCCTTTGTATTTATTGGAGTCAGTTCTTACTTCTCTTCTTTCATTTCTGATATTATTTATTTAGGCCTCTTTTTTTTCTCTTGATAAGTTTTGTTAAAGATTTCTTCATCTTGATGGACTTCCGCCAAGATGGAGGCATAGGTGGAGACGTCGTGCTTCCTCACACAACCAAGTTTAGAGACGACTAAATATTAGCAACAGAAAACATAGCCAAAACACAGAAAATTGAACTTTTTGGAAGTCTGATAACAACAAATTCTTCAGCCTGACTGGTAAGAGGGGTGAAACCAGCAGCTGGTGGAGCGGGGTAGCACAGGAAAACTCCGTCAGATGGACTCAGGCGCGAAGAACCCAGGCGCAGGGTTGGTCCTAGTGAGTGACCCAGCGAGTGACCACGGGGAAACAGCGAGGGAGCAGGGCTGCAGGTTGACTGTGGTCATGCATTTGTGTGCAGATAGACAAGTTAGGGAGTGGGCAATTAGATGGGACCCAGCAGGTGCCAGTGTCGAGTGGCAGCAGAGGGCACTGCCATTTCCCACTCTGACCCCGCCTCCACATATAGCGTCATAACCTAGCGACCTGAGTGGCCCTGCCCTGGTGAACCACCTAAGGCTCTGCTCCTCACCCAGTGGCGCAAAACAGCAGTGGGGTCGCCATTTCTCCACTCTGACTATGCCCCCACATACAGCATCACAACCCAGCAAACTGGGAGTCCAAGGCTCCGCTCCTCATACTTAACGGGCATGAACAGATCAAAAATGGCTCAAGAAGATCTCAAAGCACCAGAGCCTATAAATCTAAGCGATGAAGAAATAGCAAAACTTTCAGACGCACAGTTCAAAACACTGGTGATCAGAATGCTCACAGCACTGGTTCATTTTAGTCACAAATTACAGGAACATATGAAGGCTAAACTAATTGAAATGAATAGAAATGCACAGGAAACGAATAGTAATGGAAAGGAAACTGGGACTCAAATCAAGGGAGCAGACCAGAAGGAAGGAAAAAAATGACCAAACAGAAAAATATGAAGAAACAAGAATTCAAAAAAATGAGTAGAGGCTAAGGAACCTCCAGGACATCTTTAAATGCTCCAACATCCAAATTATAGGGGTACCAGAAAGGAGAAAGGAACAGCCACCAGTGGAAAACTTATTTGAACAAATAATAAAGGAGAATTTCCCCAATCTGACAAAGGAAATAGACTTCCAGGAAATCCAGGAAGCTCAGAGAGTCCCAAAGAAGTTGGACCCAAGAAGGAACACACCAAGGCACATCATCATTACATTAGCCAAGATTAAAATGAAGGAGAGAATCCTAGAAGCAGCAAGAGCTAAGGGGACAGTCACCTACAAAGGAGTTCCCATCAGACTGTCAGCAGATTTCTCAAAAGAGACCTTCCAGGCAAGAAGGGGCTGGAAAGAGGTATTCCAAGTCATGAAATCCAAAGACCTACAACCAAGATTGCTCTATCCAGCAAAACTTTCATTTAGAATGGAAGGACAGATTAAGTGCTTCTCAGATAAGATCAAGTTCAAGGAGTTCATCATCACCAAGCCCTTATTATATGAAATGCTAAAGGGACTTATCTAAGAAAAAGAAGTTAAAAAGACATGAACAGTGAAAGGACAGCAAACTCACAGATATTAAGAAACACACCTAAAACAAAAGCAAACTAAAAGGACAGGTAGATCAGGAGTGGAAACATAGAAATGAAGATCTCAAGGAGGGTTAGCAACAGGGGAGTGGGAGGAGGATAAGGGGGGAGAAGGTACAGAAAATAAGTAGCATAGACAGTAGATAGAAAATAGATGGGGGGGCAAGAATAGTATGGGAAATATAGAATCTGAAGAACTTGAGACACATGGTCATAAACTAAAGGGGGGGTAATGGGGATGGGGAGGTTGGGTGGAGGGGAGTGAAGGGGGGAATAGAACAACTGTAATGGCATAATCAATAAAAAATAATTTAAAAAAGATCCTTTTAATCATGGAGCTTATATTCTAATTGGGGTAAGCAGCAAACTATGAACAAAAATTGAAAAGGAAAAATTTCTAGTTATGATAAGTTTTAATAAATTAAAATAGAGCAGTGTGTTTGAGACTGGGCTTAGATGTCAGTGGCAGGAAGGAGGCAGCCATGTGAAGATGAAGTTAGAAGCAGTCCAGGGAAAGAGAATGGTGAGAGCAAAGAATGGGTGTCAGTGGGTATATCTAGAAAGACCTGTATGAATTAATGAATGTAAAATCACTTAGAACAGTACCTGGTATATATTAAGCACCATTTAAATATTATCTGTTATTCTTTTTCTTATCATTGTTATTATCAAGTTTTTATTAATGTATAACATACATACAGAAATAAGCATGACTATTGTGTGCCCAATCAACAATGCACCCGGTAACTTGACAACCAGATCATGAAACAGAAAATCCCACCCATAGAATCCCTTTTCTGTCCTCTTTTCTGTCCCTATGTGCTCCCAAGAATAATGACTTTTCTGGCTTCTATCAGTATAGATGGGTTTTGCTTGTTCCCATACTTTATGTTAGTGGAATAACACAAGTTGTGCTTTTTTTGTGTGTCTGTTTTCTTTGACTGAACATTGTTTTGGGGAGTCATCCATGTTTTGGATGTAGTTGTATATTACTCATTTTCATTAATGTATGGTATCCTTATTGTGTAAATACACAATTCATATTTAATCCCATTGTTTATTTTAATTTTGCATTTTTAATTTATTTTATAAATTATCATAATATCACTGGTAAAATAAATATCTAGAAGTGGGTGTCCTTTCCACTGTAGGCCTTTCTGTTTCATTAATTTTTACAATATATTTTCACATTTTATTCATAGTTAAGAAAGTAGCCATCGCTCTACAACCCCAGCTTCACAACCTAGTTATTACTTCTATTTTTAGTTTATCTAGTGTCTATTTTATAACTTAATTTTAAATTTATTCTTTCATTTTCAGTTTATTAATTTTAGATATTATGATATTATAATTATATTATTGAGTTTATAGAGGATGGTGATTTAAGTCACTAACCCCATTCTTTTTTTATTTTTATTTTTTAATAATGTACATAGAAAGTCCAATAGACTCCACCAAAAAACTGCTCAACCTAATAAATGAATTTGGCAAAACAGCGGGATACAAAGTCAATATCCATAAATCAAAGGCATATTTGTATACCAACAATGAAACGTCAGAAGCAGAAATCAAGGGGAAAAACATTTGATATAGCAACAAGAAAAATAAAATACCTAGGAATGAACCTAACCAAGGAGGCAAAAGACCTGTACTCAGAAAACTATACAACACCGAAGAAAGAAATCAAGGAAGACACAAACAAATGGAAACATACTATGTTCCTGGATTGGAAGAATTAACATCATCAAAATGTCCATACTACCCAAAGCAATTTACAGATTCAGTGCAATCCCTATTAAAGTACTAACCCCATTCTTAATGATAATGTTTCCTTATGTTTTTCTTTATAGATAATGTATTCAAATTCCTTATCTAATGTTTTCTTAACAGTATCTATTAACTCTCACTCTTTGAAATAAAGATATTGGCACTAAAGCTCTTCCTTCACTCGATCCTACCTGCTGCTACCTTTCACCTATTTTCTTGGCAAAAGTAATAACATTATATTCTGTTCTGTAACCAGGTCAAGCCATTCATGCTCTGTCTAAGGGTTGGTTCTAAAGTTTAAAAGCCAAAAACTAATGCTACATTATGAAGACTACCTAAATACTGAGTACTGTTAGGTGAAGTGAGTTGCTGGGTTATATTGTCACTACAGGTCCAATGCAAACCCCATGTTAAGTGCATCAGCTGTCCCAAATCATGCAATACACTTTGACAGCTTTCTGATTTTTCCTATAGTTTCTTGTTGCTTGATTCATTTTCAAAGAACCTGAAGAAGAGCCAAGAAGAACATTGGGCCCCCGGTCCTTAAATTTAGCTCAGTATCCACAGAACCCAACATTTTGAGGTAATTTAAAGTATATTTAATTGATTATGCTATTACAGTTGACCCATTTTCCCCTCCCCTTTATCTTCCATCTGCCCTACCTCACCCCACCTTCCTCCACCATTCCCTCCCTTAGTTCATGTCCATATACATATAAGTTCATACATATAAGGGTCATACCGGTAAGTTCTTTGGCTTGTCTATTTCCTATACTATTCTTAACCTCTCCCAGTCTATTGTGTGCCTACCAATTATGCTTCTTATTCTCTGAACCATTTCCCCCATTCTCCCCCAACCCCCTCCCTGATGATAACTCTCCATGTGATCTCCATTTCCCTGATTCTGTAACTACAACCTAGATTACTCTATTCAGTAAAGCTTCATTTAGAATGGAAGGGCAGATAAAGTGCTTCTCAGATAAATTCAAGTTAAAGGAGTTCATCATCACCAAGCCTTTATTATATGAAATGTTAAAGGAGTTACCTAAGAAAAAAATAAAAAATATGAACAGCAAAATGACAACAAACTCACAACTATCAACAACTAAACTGAAAAAAAAAAACCTAAGGAACATTTTTAGTTTTATACATTCTCAGCCAAGTGCTGATTTCCGATACATTCTGTGGATACTCTTGATGTGAGCATAGTTCCAAAATGTATACTTTATTATTCCCACATATTTGCTATGTGGCTTTGTATGTCTGACTTAATGGCATGTCTTTAGTTCTTTGCTTGAAATTCATTCATTAATGGTGCCAACTCTAAGACTCAGTAGTTTCCTCAGAAGCTTAGAATCTGCTGGGCCCCAGGAATAGCCTGTGTTCTTGGAATAAGTGGCTGGCATACTTTCTTCCTGCTCAAAGTTGAGCTTTGGGGCTTGTCATGCTGGTCATAGTTACTATCCCTTTTTAGGTGTTTTATGTCAGCTGATGAAGACTGTTCTCTGTGGGCTTATACCATCATTACAGACAAAAGGACTATGGTGCTTAGAGCATTGCATCTGGAAGACAAAAAAATTGATTTCTTTAACTTTTCTAATCACTAAATCTTCCCCAGGAAGATGGGAATTATTTTTATTTAATGCTTGATGTTGGATGTCAGCATAAAATGGAACACCAGGATTTTCCCCTTCAAAGAAATAATGATAAACTAGCAAAAACTCTTAGAATTGACCTTTTAGGAAATCTCAAAACTAATAAAAGGCTTTTAGCAGGTTGAGGAGTACTTGTGCAAGAAAAACAGCTGATTCTCAGAAAAAAAAACAGCAAGTTTTTCTGGTGTTTTAAGTTACTGTATACCCATGCCTTACCATGCAGCTCAGGGTAGCCTTCAAAATAACAGCCCACTTTCCTAATATGAGAGGAGAAGAATACACTGTATTCACACACACAAAATTAAGCAATATTTACAATAGCTATAAAGTGAAAAGACTCCAACTGATGAATGGGTAGGAAAATGTGTTACATTTGAACAATGGAATATTATTTAGCCATAAAAATGACTGCAGTACTGATACATACTACAGCACAGATTAATTTTGAAAGCAGTATGCTAAATGAAGGAATGCAGATACAAAAGACTACATGTTGTATGATTACATTTATATAAAATGTCCAGACGAGGTAAATCCATAAGGACAGAAAGTGAATGAATGGTTTCTAGGGAACAAGGGGAGTAGGAATTGGGAATCACTGCTAATAGGTAAAAGTTTCTTTTTCAAAAGACAGAAATGTTCTCAATTTAAATACTGGTGATGATTGCACAACATAGTGAATATACTAAAAACTTTGTACATATTAAAATAGCGGATTTTTTTCATTTGAATCTCCATTAAAAATTGCTATCGGGGGGAAAATGGGGATACCTGTGCTAGTATCAACTACAGAAATAAGGTTAAAAATTGTGTGCACGCATAAAAAAAGTTCAGGGAGATCCACAAATTACCTATATCCCTATTAACTGAAGCTTTATGATTTAATCAACATAAAAAATCTGATTAAAGTTGTAGTAATTAGTGGAATTGTTTGTGAATGTGACTAAGATGTTGGCATGTGGGAGAAAGGGTGCAAGGACTTCTGGACAAGATGGAGGCATAGGTACTGTACCTCCTCACACAACCAAAAGAAGAAAAACAACAGATTTAAAAACAAAAAACAACCAGAACTGCCAGAAAATGGAACTGTATGGAAGCCCAACAACAAAGGAGTTAAAGAAGAAACATTCATCCAGATCAGTAGGAGGGGCAGAGACAGGCAGCTGGAGTGAAAAGGATGCACAGCTAGGTGGCAGCTGGAAGATCTGCGGAAATGAGGTGGTGGGTGGCAGGACAGGCACTCCCACATTTACATGCAGATAAATTAGGAGAAAAAACAGGGGAGTGAGACAGAGTTCAACCCAGGGTTCCAGAATGGGGAAATAAAGCCTCAAAACCTCTGACTGAAAAAACCTGTGGGGGTCGCAGTGACACGAGATACTTCCAGCCTCACAGGAGAGTTCATTGGAGAGACCCACGGGGGTCCTAGAACCTACACAAACCCACCCACCCGGGAATCAGCACCAGAAGGGCCAAATTTGCTTGTCAGCAGTGGGGAAAGTGACTGAAAATCAGCAGAGAGTAGAGCAAGCTGCATTGTTCCCTCTCAAACCCCCTCCCCACAGACAAGGTCACAACACAGCAATGTGGGTTGCTCAGCCCTGGTGAACACCTAAGGCTCCATCCCTTACTATGTAACAGACACACTGAGACAAAAAAAAATGGCCCAAATGAAAGAACAGATCAAACCTCCAGAAAAAATACAACTAAGCAATGAAGAGATAGCCAACCTATCAGATTCACAGTTCAAAACACTGGTAATCAGGCTGCTCACAGAATTGCTGGAATATGGTTGCAAATTAGATGAAAAAATGAAGGCTATGCTAAGTGAAATAAAGAAAAATGTACAGGGAACCAACAGTGATGGGAAGGAAACTGGGACTCAAATCAACAGTATGGACCAGAAGGAAGAAAGAAACATCTAATCAGAAAAGAAAGAAGGAACAAGAATTCAAAAACATGAGGAGAAGCTTAGGAACCTCAAGGACAACTTTAAATGTCCTAACATCCAAATCATAGGGGTTCCAGAAGGAGAATAGGAAGACTAAGAAATTGAAGACTTATTAGAAAACATAATGCAGGAGAAATTCCCCAATCAGGTGAAGGAAATAGACTTCCAGGAAGTCCAGAAAGCTCAGAGAGTTCCAAAGAAGTTGGACCCAAGGAAGCACACACCAAGGCACATCATCATTACATTTGCCAAGATTAAAGAGAAGGAGAGAATCTTAAAAGCAGCAAGAGAAAAGGAGACACTTACCTACAAAGGAGTGCCCATCAGACTGTCAGCTGATTTCTCAAAAGAAATCTTGCAGACAACAAGGGCTGGAAAGAAGTATTTGAAGTCATGAAAGGCAAGGACCTACATCCAAGATTACTCTCTCCAGCAAGGATATCATTTAGAATGGAAGGGCAGATAAAGTGCTTCCCAGATAAGGTCAAGTTAAAGGAGTTCATCATCACCAAGCCCTTATTATATGAAATGTTAAAGGAACTTATCTAAGAAAAAGATTGAAAAAATGAACAGTAAAATGACAACAAACTCACAACTATTAATGAATGAACTTAAAAGAAAAGAAAAACAATGAAAACAAAAGCTAAACAAACAACCAGAACAGGAAGAGAGTCAGAGAAATGGACACCATAAAGAGGGAGGTAGTGGGGAGGGGGAAGGGAAGGATAGGGAAGGAAAGGTCCAGGGAAAAAGAAGTATATAGTAAGTATAAAATAGATGGGGAAAGATAAAAATTGGTATAGGAGATAGAGGACTCAAAGAAATTATATGCACAACCCATGGACATGAACTAAGGTGGGGGGAATGCTCAAGGGTTGGGGTGGCAGGGTGAAGAGGGGATAAAGGGGGAAAATTGGGAAAACTGTAATAGTATAATCAATAAAAAATACTTAAAAATTGCCAGCGTGATTTTAAAAATTTATTCTTGTTTTAATGCAATTTCTTTTCTGGCATTAGCTCAACTAGCAATACGCAGTTCAACTTGACAATGTATTTTCCAGCCTTTCCTTTAAAAGAGTTCTGCCAGAACAAACAGAATGGAAAAGTTTTTGACCTAACACCTTAGATAAGAACAAGACACAATGCAGAAATAGGCATATAAAAGTTTGGGCTGAATATAAATGATACTATTGTTGTCACTGTTTAATGAGTTTCCATATATTTGGGTTTTAAGGTAACACATTTGTCCTTTCTGTCCCTGAAACCATTATTTTATTTATCTCTTTGTTTCGTATTTCCAGGAGAGTAGTCTCTCAGTTGATGGGCTTAAACCATCCTGGAATTCACTGTGATGAATACAAAATGAAAAGTTCTATATACTTTACTAGAGTACAAAAGTTAAGCAACACCATCATCAGCATTAGAAATGGGCAATTGTTTCAAATTCAGATGGTTTTATTTCTAAAAATACAAGATTTTATGTTACTTAAAATAGCAAAACAATAGAAACACCTCAAATGTTGAATAAAAGGGAATAATAAAACAAATCAGAGTGCATGTATATAAATGAAATCTTATAAAAACATGGTTTGTTGGAAATTGCTTATTTTATCATATTATGTGATAAGGCAGTGTGTGATCTGCTTTCATCACTCTTATTCAACATAGTTCTGGAAGTCCTATCCACAGTGAACAGACAAGAAGAAGAAATAAAAGATATCCAAATTGTAAAGGAGGAAATAAAACTGTCATTATTTGCAGATGACATGATAATGTACATGGAAAACCCTGAAGATTCCATCAAAAAACTACTAAACCTAGTAAATGAATTCAACAAAGTAGTAGGATAAAAAATTAACACCCAGAAACCTTTGTTTTTTATAGACCAATAATGAATTATCAGAGAGAGAAACTAAGAAAACAATTCCAATATTAATTGCAACAAAAAAATAAGGTACCTCAGAATAAATTTAACCAAGGAGTTAAAAGACTTATACTCTGAAAATTATAGGCCACTGAAGAAATAAATAGAGGAAGATAGAAATAAGTGGAAGCATACACCATGTTCATGGATTTACAAAATTAACATAATTAAAAAGTATACATTCAACACAATTCCTATTAAAATACCAATGGTATACTTCACAGAACTAGAATAAATATTCCAAAAATTTACATGGAACCAATAAAGACCAAGTAGCCTCTGAAATCTTGCAAAAGAAGAACAAACCTGGAGGTATCACAACTCCTGATATCAAACTATACTATAATGCCACTGTAATAAAAACAGCCTGGTATTGGTACAAGAACAGACACATGGATCAGTGGAACAGAGCAGAGAGCCCAGAAATAAAGCCATGCCTGTATAAGCCATTAATATTTAACAAAGGTGGCAAGAGCATACAATGGAACAAAGACAGTCTCTTTAATAAATGGTGTTGGGAAAACTGGACTGGTACAGCAAAAAAAATGAAACTAGACCACCAACTTACACCATACACAAAAATAAACTCAATATGGATAAAAGACTTAAATGTAAGTCACAAAACTATAAAAATCCTAGAAGAAAACATAGGTAGTAAAATCTCAGATATTCAGCATAGGAATATTTTTTGCCAATATATGTCTTAAAGCACTGGAAATGAAGCATAAAATAAATGACTGGTACTACATCGAATTAAAAAGCTTTTGTACAGCGTAAAGAAAGTATCAGCAAGACAAATATGGAACCCACTGTATGGGAGAACATTTTCACCATTGATAATCTTACAAGTGTTTAATCTCCAAAATAAAAAGAACTAATACAACTCAATGCTAGAAAGAAAAACACCCTAATTAAGAAATGGGCAAAAGACCTGAATAGACACATCTCCAAAGAGGACATACAGAGGTCTCAGAGACATACAAAAAGATACTCAAAATCACTAACCATCAGAAACATGCAAATTAAAACCTTGATGAGATATCATTTTACACCTGTCAGAATGGCCATCATTAACACATTAAAAAACAAGTGCTGGACAGATTGTGGAGAAAAGGGAACCCTAGTGCACTGTTGGTGGGAATGCAGTCTGGTGCAGCCACTGTGGGAAACAGTATGGAGTACCTTTCAAAAATTAAAAATGTAACTCCCTTTGACCCAGAGATTCCACTTCTGGGAATGTACTCCAAGGATCCCAAAACATGAACACAAAAAATATATACATCTCCTATTTTTATAGCAGTGCTATTTATAATAGCCAAGATCTGGAAACAGCCTAAGTTCCCATCAATCAGTGGATGAAAAAGATGTGGTGTATTTACATAATGGATTACACAGCAGTAAAAGTAAAGAAAGTCTTACATTTTGCAACAGAGTGAGTGGACCTGGAGAAAATTATGCTAAGTAAATTAAGGCAATCATTGAAAGAAAAATACCACATGATCTCACTTATAAGTGCAACCTAATGAACACAATAAACTAATGAACAAAATAGTAACAGAAACTTTAATACATTAAACAGACTGACAGATGCTGGGAAGGAGGTGGTGGGGGATGTGGTGAAAAATTGTGAAGGGATTAACCAAAGAACATTATGCACCATCCATGGGCACGAACAACAATATGGGGATTGGTGTGGGGAGGGGTAGGTGGAGCTGGAAGGAGGTGGGGAAAGCAAGAAAAAGCATGAACAATTGTAACAGAATAAACAATAAAAAATTAAAAGCAGTATATGAAATTATATGCCCACAATGAGCTCAGCTATGTAAAAGATACACAGAAACAAACTTGGAAAGAAATAATGCTACAAATGCTATAAGGTTGACAGTAGTTGTTGTCTCTGAGTAGTAGAGATATGAGTGATTCTTTTGTTTCTTTTATGCTTTTTTGTCTTTTTAAAATTTCCTATAGTGAACATGTAATTACTTGTAAAATCAGAAAAAAATCTAAATAAAAAGAACAAGCAAGTCTCAAAGGCCCTGTGCCTAGAAGCAGACCTCAATGTGTTTTGAATGTTTCCAAGGCAGTGAGTGAATCAGGCAAAAGTAAAAAGGATGATTTCAGAGTCTCCAGGGGAGATTTGTATAGTTAGTTCCTAAGGAAACCAGAAGTTTTAGCCACTCAAAACACATGTAAATGTTTTTGGTGTGAATCAAAACCTTCCATTAGACATAATTGCAATGGCAGCTGTTACTCAACCTGTATAAACTATTTTTGGTGTGAATCAAAAATTTTGAAAACGTAGAAACTCTATTAACTATTTCATGGTCATGTAGGTATAAACCACACCCACCACTGGCCAGGTTTAGCTACTCTAATGGGAAATTTCTGATGCTGTGCTGGAGCTTGCAAGGAAAGCTTAGCCAAGAATTACGACAACTCTTCTGAATGCTTCTTTTTCTTCTTCATCTTATTCCTTTAACAGAAGAATAAGGCAATTTGAAAATGGCTTTAAAATTTGCCAGATTTCTTAAAATGTCAAAAGTGATTCATGCCCATTGTAATAAGAATAACAGAAGTATATAAAGAAATACATAATTTCTTCATTTCTTCTGGCTCTATCCACTTGGAAAAACCATATTAATTTTGTGTATCCTTACATACTTTTCTCTATGACTATATACTATATATAGGCATGCGCACACACATAGAAGCTTTCTCATTCCCTTACTTTTTTTTTACAAAAATGGGGTGATATTTTACACCCAGAAGAATATGATCATAGAATCATCTTGAGTGTTTGTTTTTAAAATACATATTCCTTGCCCCATACTAAGCTTATTGAATCTGAATTTTCAAAGAACTTTAGTGAGTCCTAAGTCAGAAAAGTTCATTAAATGCTGCTTCATATATTATTCTGCAACTTGCTTTTATCTCTTAAAAATATACGATGGTTATCTTTTCAAGCTTATACCTATACACCAGGGATATCAAACTCATTTTCACCAGGGGCCACATCAGCCTCGAGGTTGCTTCAAAGGGCCAAATGGAATTTCAACTCCTTAACAGTTAAGAAGTAGTTACATTTATACAGTACTAAAATTATTGCAGCCCTCTGGCTGGTGTAGCTCAGTGGATTGAGTGTGGGCCTGTGAACCAACAGATCGCAGTTTGATTCCCAGTCAGGGCACATGCCTGGGTTGCAGGCCAGTTCCCAGCAGGGGACACACGAGAGGCAACCATACATTGATATTTCTCTCCTTCTCTCCTTCCCTTCCCCTCTTCTAAAGATAAATAAATATTGCTTTTAAAAAAATTATTGCAGCAACTTGTTGTACACACCTTTTGGTATATAGTATACACCAAAGTGGTTATCTTTTGGTTAGATGTAAGGAAGGATAAACAGATTCAATTACAAAAAACCAAATTATTTGTTGTGCAAATGAAACTATAAGCAAAGCTAAGGTAAAAGAGAGACTAGGACAAAATATCTGCATCATATATAACAGAAGGTTAATATTCCTAATATACAAAGATGTCTTGCAAAAGAAGAAATGAGAAAAGAAAAATGGTGAAGAAATTAAAAAGTGGGCACTTTTGTGGTAAGATGCAGACTCTTCAGACGGTGTTAGTAAGCATCACACTAATTAATTAACCTTTGGATCACCACCTAGGGAAGGAAGAGGAAGAAAGCAGGAGTGGGCAGAGGGAGAAGTAGAGCTGTCATGCAGGCCCAAAGATACCCTTAACTAGAATGGCCCTTCAGAGTTATCCCTCATCGCTTTCTTTCAAGGCAATCATAAATGAGACTGTAGTGCAGCTATCATTCATTTTCATCTTACACCCATGCACCATGGCAATCCACCCATGTGACAAGCTCAGGCTATTTCCTTCTTTGTCAGCTGGTCATAAAGTCAGCTCTCTTGTACCATAAATGTAAGCAAAGAATAAATGCTGGTGAAATAGTGGTGGATGACATGGGAGTCTGGGAAAACCTGCTCATATAGCTACTTGTGTCCTCTGGTCTTATTTGCGTTGTATTTATCAGTTCCTTATGAGAGCTTATTGTTATGCCCATTTGACCTTAAGATTTGGTGGGTCTGACAGAACCCAGATCATGATGAGCAGTTTTGGCCTCCTGTTCACCTGGAGTCCCACAAGCAGCTTGCTCCATTTCTACTAAGAGGAAGAGGAAGTAGCATGATGGGAGTTATTTTTCAAAGATATATAATTCCCCTCTGAAGATGGCATGGCCTGGCTCCAAAGTACCAGGTATCTGCATTTTGATTATCCTATGGGATTTGCCAAACACTCCAGAGCATGTTTTTTCATCATTACTACTTTTAATACCATAGGGTATTACGTCTATATGGCCCAAGTATCAGGGTTGCACTGTACTATACACCTGCTGCAGTGCACTCCCTGCTTTGATTCTCACTCAAAGCATCAGTTTTTACATCATCCAGTATATAAGTCAGAGCAGTATCCCCAAGTGGAGAATATACTGCCTCTAGAACCAGAACAGGCCTACCAGAAGTTGCACTTTCCTTCTTTGTGGTGAGAGGTGCCAGGTGAAATAGTTTGTCCTTTACCTTGGATGAAATTAGTGTGCCCCTAAGCAATAGATACTTGAGATATGAATTGATGTAAAAAGCCCCTGGATCATTATAGGGTTTATCTCACATGCTGTGGGTGATCATATATCACCAAGGTCATCAATGTGCAAGTCACTTTTTGTTCATCCAGTCTTATTAGCATGATTTCTTTCATATAATGGATTAACATGATTTTCTGTGGGATATTAAGATCTCTCCAGACTATATTATGACAAGGATTAAGAGAGATATAATAGCCCTGAAACAAAACTAAAAATGAATATGTTTGTGTGTCCCATATAGATCTGAAAATTTTCTGATGCTCTTTTCTGAATAGTATGGAAAAGAACACATTCACCAAATTAATGGAAGTATACCATATACCTGAGCCTGTGTCAACTTGCTCTAGCAAATATACCACCTCTAGCATAATGACAGAAGTTAGGACCACTACTTGGTTGAGTTTACAATACTCTGTCATTTACCAAGATCTATCTGCTTTTTTCCCAGGGGTCAGACTAATGAATTAAATATAGATACAGAAGGATCTAACACCCCTGCATGCTTAGATCATTAAGAATGACACTAATTTCCACACTTTCTTGCCAAATACAATATTATTTTTCCCACTATTCCATTATGGAAAAGTTTTCTAATTTACAAAAAAATTGAAAGTATAATACAGCTAAACCTCATATAGACACTGACTATATTCTAAATTTTATAGTTTACTATGTTTGCTTTATCACACATTTATCCATCCTTCTACCTGTGTGCCACACCACCTAATTTTTTATGCATTTCAAAGTAAGTTGTTGACCTCATTGAAATAATTCAGTATGCATATTGTTAGAGATAAGTACTTGTTTACAGTTATTATTTTAGGCAAATTTCTCAAATAACAAAATGAAAAATCTTAAGAGTACCATTTGGTGATTTTGACAAATGCATGTAACCCGTGTATCATGCCATTCAAGTAGCTCTACCCCAAAACAAATATACACATCTGGACTACCCCACCTGGGTAAGCTAACAAGCTACTCATTAGTTCTTTGTGACTAGGTGTTTTCATCCCTCTGAACTCCCTGTACCCAGGAAACACACCTTCTTGACTCACAGCTGAAGAATGACCCTGTGGCCAGTTAGTACCAAGAGCAATCTCTGGGAGAGTCAGCTTTTGGTAAGCTAACAGCACACTCCTGCCTGGTCTGGAGCTCACCTGCCATAGGTTCTCCACTTTCTGCCTCCCTAGGTATCTGTAGCTTCCTCCTCTTCCCCATGAGATGCTCTGGAATTCTTGTCAAGTAGTAACCAGGAGAAAGTCAGCTGCTCAGAGTCACAGTGGAAAAATGGAAATCACGGATCACACATACTCTGTGCTGACCAACATACCAATCCTGGGCAGGTTCACTCAGACCCCTAGTAATACCCTAAGAACAGAAAGAAGGAGGAAGTTCATTTAAAAGCCAGCAAAGCCCAGAGGGGAGAGTTGCTTTCTGTAGGGAGTCCTCATGTCTGGCATTGAGCTGGAGGCAAGTTGGGTAAAGAAAGCGAGCTGCATGCAGGCCTGGTTGGGGTACTGGGAATAAGATTAGGAGGTTCATTTAACACTTTGTTCCTGCCATCTATCTCACACAGGGTGAGGGCCATCTCCTCTGCCTACAAACTTTTCATGGAACCATCACTCTGGCTAGGAAGTCCTTTAGTTGTACATGTGACCATGGACCTTAGGCCTTAGCCCTGGCTATGCTGTCTGGGCTTCTCCCACAGAACTCCCCTGCATCCCTGGTCTCCTATCCAGACCCTCAGCCAGAATGCTGGTCCCCAGTCCCCTCTTGTCCTGGCGAGGGCTCCACAGATTAATTATGCTTCTGGCATTCCCCTATTCCCCTTGCTGTGAAACTGCCTGGCTAGTTTAGATCTCTAAATCTGTTTAGAAATCTAATTGGCCTGCAGTTGGAGAGTATATCTCCCCAACCTCTGCTCTTTATTTTATTTATTTATTTTCTGAAATCTGTTTGCATTCCCCAAGTCTTTACAACTGTAATTAAAATCAGAGCTGTAAAACATAGCATGTCAATGACTGTAATGAAACTAAATCTCTGTTCAAGGTGCTTATTAATATTGTATTCCAAATGTTCTGTGTGTGTGTGTGTTGAAGCTTTTCCCAGTAGCAACAAGCCATTGGAAAAATAAGTAACAAATGCAAATCAAGTTAGATCAACCATGGATCCTATTCAAAATGGCTAGAAAGAACAGATAATCCAGAGTAAAGTGGAAAGGAGTTCCTTCAAATTAGGAAACAGTTTTATATGTCCTCTCTATCAATATGTTTTTGTCTTCCTTTTTATCTTCTCTGTTAGAGGAAGAAATAACCAGAGAATGAGGAGGTTCAAAAAACAAATTAAGTTAAAGTAGTTTGTAAAGTATAAGTCAGTTGTTTTCAAACTTGAACCACAGTCAAAATCACCTATCAGTGATTGGGGCCTGAGAATTTTTATTTCTAACATGATGAGCTGATGCTATTGTTCTGGGGGCCATACTTTGAAAACCACTGCTTTAGGGGCTGTGCCAAGCATGCTTGAAGGTCAGGAGCCTCTGGTCCTGGGAGAACTTGCCCAGAGGCAAGGAGTGTACCTTGTCACCTAAGTGAAACTGAGCCTTGGGAATAAATCAACAACACAATCCTGGGGTTCTTACTGTGGCTGAAGAGATAAGTTACACCCTGGATCTTCTGTCAAAGGCTCCAATGGAGTAGTCAAACTCCTGATGTCATACCTCCCACTTCCTGGGTGATAGAGGGAACTGAGGTACCAATAAACCTTGGGGCACTAGGCACATGGCCCAAATGCTATAGTCCCATTCTGTAGAGCAGGAGTAGTTCTCAAACTAAGCTTTCATCAGAGCCACCCGGGGCAGGGGTGCTTGGTAAAACCCATACTGCTGAGCCCACCCCCACAGCTTCTGTTCAGTAGATCTGGGATGATGGCGGCTAAGAATGTGCATCCCCGATAAGTTCCCTGGTAATACTGACTGATACCCCTTGGTCAAGGAAATAAAAAAACTTCTGTGTTCTTAAGTTCTTATGACTGAGTCAGAGAGGCCTTGGATGCCAAGAAAGACACAGACCAGGAAGCAGCCTGAATGGAGACTGGAAATTTATGTGACAACAGGCTAAAAATTCTGTCACTAGATTTCTGTTGACTTCAGGGTTGGTGAGAAAACTACCAAATTATATACAGCATTTATTCATTTTAAATATATGTGAAACTAATCATTGGATGCTATTATTTAGTTTCAGCTATTTCAACAAAGGAAAGAGGGAAGAGAACCAACATTTACTGAGGACTGAACTCTGTTAAACTTCACACTAGGCCCTTTATATATGTTATCTTATTTGCTTCTCACAACAGCCATATGAAAAATACATCAATGAAAAAGAACATCCCCGTTTTTTAAAATAAGGTAAATGAGCCTCAGAGAGTTTAACTGATCTGGTTAAAGTAACAAACAAAGCCGCACCTGGGATATATATCATTTCAGGTGATAGATATCACCTCTGAAGCCCTTCCCACTATACCCTGCTCATGAATGCCTAAAGGATATACATCCTATTGAAAGAGCAGATGAAATGAGCGACAGTATTTTCAGGGAAACGAATAGTAACCAAATTTTCACCATGGAGAGTGAAGTAATGAGGAAGGAGGCTGAAGGGTTACATCACAGCTCCATTGCGCAGGGCCTTGAAAGTCACCTAAGGAATTTGTACTTTATGATAGTCAGTGAGGAGTTGCTACAAAATGTTAAGAAGGGGCAGGGAGATACATAAGGTGTAGCCTAAGAAAAAATGAGGTGGTTGTAAGAGGAGAGAGATAGGCTGGTGAAATCATAGAGCCTCTGAGCTGGAAGGGATCATATGGCTCATAGTTTTCTCTCTTCTAATAGATGAGAAAGCTGGGGACAGGAGAGGGCAAGAAGAATGCTAAAAGGATGCTGTGGGGCACTGCCCAGCTCCACCCCTCCTCTTTAGTGCTAAAGCCCTCATTTTCCCTCCTGTAGGGTGTGTTGATGATGGAAAGTGTACAGCTCAGCCCCTCTGCAGGAATGGCCTTATGTTGAAGAGAACCACCAAACCCAAGGTTGTGTACCCACCTCAGGGGACTGGTCGGTGCAGGGGCATAAAGCCCTGGCCCCTTCACAACAGTTTAGGACAACTCTGAGGGGTCACACTGGCCCCAGAACTCCCTGTGGGAGCCTTTGTTGTGGCTGTATCACAGTTCAATTTCTTCCTCTGCCCAGGCGTGCTTTCTTCACTTTGCACAGGTGTTGACTCTAAGAATGCTCCCCCCAAATCATCTGGCTCACAAAGCTCTGTCTCACACTGTTTTCCTGGAAAGATGGCTTTTGACACTTCCCCAAGGTCACAGGCAAATTTAATGAAGTCAGGACAGGAACTCATTTATTCTAACTCTTGACCTTTCTGCCATACTTGGCTGACCTCTCATACTGATTGATTCCTTTTAGGCTCTCTCTCTCTGCCACGTCTATCTGGAAACTTGGAACCAGTGACCTTAGAGACTGCTAGAAGAAATATCCCTCCTACGCTGGGGAGTGCCTTGCATGTTAATGAGTGTTTAAGTGTGTTGAAAAATGGAGCTTCCTGTTACAAGAGGAAATGTCAGGTGCCTCTGTGGCTCCGCCCAGCTTCTCCATTTGCATGGAACAGAGCCTAGAGGAACTCAACCTGGACCTCAGGCTGAAATGAAAAAGATTATATAGATGGCCCAGGCTAGGGACCCGAAGACATGGATCAGAATGAAGCTGGCCTGCCCAAAAGACAGAGGGCATTCCTAGGGATTCTAAAAGACACCTTTTCTTTGGCACACACATGTGTGCACACATACACAAATCTCCACCACCACAACCACCACTACCCCACACCCTGCTGAAATACTTTCCTGCTCCTCATTTTAAAATAAGACCCAGGGTGTCACAATTGGCACCTGTATTATGCCCACTGACAGGCTCTGTTCACTGGAGTCCTCCTTCACAACATTCCAGCTGCTGCTGCTGCCCTATTTGGTGGTGAAGTATGTAATCTTCATCATATTGACTTTTTATGGCCCTATGTATCCACAGAGATGGAGTGTGTATGCAATCATTTCCCACCTTTTTTATGGGTGCACAGTGGCTGCAAGGAGTGGAGAAGGCAAAACCCTAGCTTTTCAGCCACTCCCTTGGCCCCTCAGGATAGCTTTTCTGTCTTGGGGAGCTGGAGAGGGGCTGAAATGAGGCCTCTGATCCTAGATTCCAATCAGGAGGCCAAATACTTGGAAGGAAACAAAGCTTTTGTTTATACTCCAAAATCCCTTAGTGGTAAACATGCCAATACTTAGTGTAGCATTCACAGTGCCCCAGTGTGTGTGAGACAGATGGACCACACACCTTACAAGAAGAGAGTAAAAGGGTAATTTTAGAAGTTCTACGTCTTGAGTCAAATAAGAGCAAAAGCCAGGCAAGGCTCTCAAAATGTGCTATGCTGAGGAGAATTTGCTTTGGTTCACTCTGCTGGGAAGATTATGCATGCTTGATCCAGACATAAGGCTTCTGTTTAAAACATCATTGAATGGACATTTATTTTCCTTGCACATCTATTTGTCCCCTAGGAATGCCATGTTCTATTTTCCATTTCCGCAATTGCATCTATGCCACTCCTTACAATAATTACAATAATTAATGAATATGAATGGAACTGGAAAGCATTATGCTGAGTGAAATAGGCCAGGTGTTGAAAGGCAAATACCATATGATCTCATCTTTAACAGGAAGCTAAACAACAAAACAAACAAGCAAGCAAAAAAAAAACAAACAAAGACACTGAAATAGAGAACAACGGGACAGCGACCAGAGGGGAGAGGGAAGGGAAGTTAAGGGGAAAAAGGGGGAGGGATTTGGAGGAACAAATAGGAAGGACACAGGGATGAAAACTAAGGGGGGTGGAAATGGGAGGGAGGTGGGGAGCAAGGGGCGGGGCAGACTGGGATTGGAGAAATAAACAAAAAAGTGTACTTGAAAAATAAAATAAAATAAAATTAAAAAAATTAAAATTAAAAAAAATTACATCTACCTGAGTTTTGATGGTTATACTTAGCCATACAAGCTCTATCTTTTCAGAACCCTAAAATTTCTACTGCTATCATGAGCCTAGTTCTGTAATGGCCTTTCCCACTGTTTGGCCTAATCTACAGAGGAAAGCCACTGCTGAATTTTTAGTTGTGCTGGTGTCTCTCTTACCACCTTGTTTCTCATTCTTGGTGAATGGAGTATTCTGTGATTTCCTGCTTGAGTTTTCCAGTTTTGTTCAGTATATCCACTCTAATATGTTCACAACTGAATATTTTTACTCCTTTCACTGCTGGCATTTTATCCTCATTTGGAATGGATCATCACTTTTTCTATACTAATAGGAGCCATCCTAGTAATGAGTTTGCACTATTTTTTGTGGTCCTTGCAAGGGTGTTAAAACTTATATTCTGGCGAAGTGTTCACACAGTGACAAACTCCCCTTTATCCAAATTTATAATCCAGCTCCCTTGATCAAGTACTTTCAGAACCCAATTTCATGTGAACTCTTGAAGTTCCTGCCAATCCATGCTGGCTCAGTCTTGCAATTTCTTGGGGTAGAATAATTTTTCCCTCTTCTCAGGCCTAGCATGTTCATGCTGTGCCTTAACCCTTGTTATAGGCCTAATGGCCAGGAGGGGTAGTGAGCACACATATTATCTTGTGGGGGAGAAGCCCTGCATCATCTCCAAGTAAGAGGTGTGGAGATGACTAGCCTTTTTTTTTGGCTAGTCACTGTTTACTGCCCCAGAAAACTTGGTGACTTTGAGTGAGGCAACTCTCTGTACCCGAGGCAATCCCTGAAGGAAGCTTGCCAATAGTCTCTCAGTAGCTCAGCCAAAAAGTTCTTCATTGAAATGGAAGATGGGGGACTTCCGCCAAGATGGAGGCATAGGTGGAGTGCCCGGCTTCCTCACACAACCAAGTTTAGAGACGACTAAATATTAGCAACAGAAAACACAGCCAAAACACAGAAAATTGAACTTTTCGGAAGTCTGATAACAACAAATTCTTCAGCCTGACCGGTAAGAGGGGCAAAACCAGCAGCTGGAGGAGCGGGGTTGCACAGGAAAACTCGGTCAGACGGACGCAGGCACGCAGAATCCAGGCGCAGGGTTGTACCTGGTGGGCAACTCAGGGAGCGACCTCCGGGAAACAGCAAGGGAGCAGGGCTGCGGGTTGACTGTGGTCTCGCATCCGTGTGTGGATAGAAAAGCGAGGGAGTAGGCGATTGGATGGGACCCAGCAGGCCCCAGTGGCAAGCGGCAACAGAGGGCGCTGCCATTTCCCCGCTCTGACCCCGCCTCCATATACAGCATCATAACCCAGTGACCTAAGTGGCCCTGCCCTGGTGAACCACCTGAGGCTCTGCTCCTCACCCAGCAGCAAGAAACAGCAGAGGGGGTCGCCATTTCCCTGCTTTGACCACGCCCCCACATGCAGCATCACAACCCAGCAACCTGGGAGTCCAAGGCTCGCCTCCTCGTACTTAATGGGCATGAACAGAATAAAAATGGCTCAAGAAGATATCAAAGCCCCAGAGCCTATAAATCTAAGCGATGAAGAAATAGCAAAACTCTCAGATGCACAGTTTAAAACATTGGTGATCAGGATCCTCACAGAACTGGTTGATTATAGCCACAAATTAGATATACATATGAAGGCAAAATTAATTGAAATGAATGGAATTACACAGGAAATCGATAGCGATGAAAAGGAAACTGGGTCTCAAATCAATGGAGTGCACCAGAAGAAAGCAAATAATGGCCAAACAGAAAAGAGTGAAGAAGCAAGAATTCAAAAAAATGAGGAGAGTCTTAGGACCCTCAGGATATCTTTAAACGTTCCAACATCCAAATTATAGGGGTACCAGAAGGGGGAAAGGAACAGCCACCAGTGGAAAACTTATTTGAACAAATAATAAAGGAGAATTTCCCCAATCTGACAAAGGAAATAGACTTCCAGGAAATCCAGGAAGCTCAGAGAGTCCCAAAGAAGTTGGACCCAAGAAGAAACACACCAAGGCACATCATCATTATATTAGCCAAGATTAAAATGAAGGAGAGAATCCTAGAAGCAGCAAGAGATAAGGGGACAGTCACCTACAAAGGAGTTCCCATCAGACTGTCAGCTGATTTCTCAAAAGAGACCTTACAGGCAAGAAGGGGCTGGAAAGAGGTATTCCAAGTCATGAAATCCAAAGACCTACATCCAAGATTGCTCTATCCAGCAAAACTTTCATTTAGAATGGAAGGACAGATAAAGTACTTCTCAGATAAGATTAAATTCAAGGAGTTCATCATCACCAAGCCCTTATTATATGAAATGTTAAAGGGACTTATCTAAGAAAAAGAAGTTAAAAAAACACGAACAGTGAAAGGACAGCAAACTCACAGTTATTAACAACCACACCTAAAACAAAAGCAAATTAAGAGGACAGCTATATCAGGAGTGGAAACATAGAAATGAAGATCTCAAGGAGGGTTAGCAACAGGGGAGTGAGAGGAGGAGAAGGGGGAAGAAGGTACAGAAAATAAGTAGCATAGACAGTAGATAGAAAATAGATGGGGGGGCAAGAATAGTATGGGAAATATAGAATCTGAAGAACTTGAGACACATGGTCATAAACTGAAGGGGGTAATGGTGGGGATGGGGGAGTAAGGTGGAGGGGAATGAAGGGGGGAATAGAACAACTGTAATGGCATAATCAATAAAATATATATATTTAAAAAATAAATTACATTTCATCCTCTAAAGGCAACCACAAGGCTGATGTGGTCCCCAATGAAAATGAGTTTGACACTCCTGAACTGTAGACAAAACAGCCTTAGGTTGAAAGAAGATACCATCTATGACTTTTGTAACTAGAGAGTAGTCAATGCCTGGCTTCAAAGCTTCAAAGGACAGGCTGACTCTGTTGTTAGGGACTAGTGCAGCTGGTAATTGTAAGTTGAAGCTAATGCTCATTTCCCATTCCAAAAACCCAGGGCCCTTAAGAATGATCCTAAATCTACTATGCCTATGCTCTATAAATGGAACAACAAAGCCTGGGTGACAACACATTGCATATAACATGGTTTACTGAATATTTTAAGCTCATTTTTTCAGAAACAAATGCCTTCCAAAATATTACTGCTCATTGATAATGCAGCTGGTCGCCCAAGAGCTCCAATGTTGATGCACGATGAGAATAATGTTTTCATGTCTACTAACACTACATCCATTCTGCATCCTGTGGATCAAGAGTAAATTTGACTTTCAAGTCTTATTGCTTAAGAAATATTTTATAAGGCTATAGCTTCCATAGATGGTAATTCCTCTGGTTGATGTGATCAAAGTAAAATGGAAACCTTCTGTAGAGGGTTCACCATTCTACATGCCATCAAGAACAACTGTGATTCGTGGAGAAGAGGTCCAAATATCAACATTCACTGGAGTTCATAAGAAGTTGCTTGCAGTCCTCATGGATGACTTTGAGGGGTTCAAACTTTACTGGAGGAGTTAACTGCATATGTGGTGGAAATGGCAGGAGAACTAGAATTAGAAGTGGAGCCTGAAAATGTGACTGAATTGCTGCAACCTTAAGATAAACTTTAACAGATGAGTTGCTTCTCATGGGTGAGTAAAGACAATGGTTTCTTGAGATGGAATCTAGTCCTGGACAAGATTGTTGAAATGATAGTACAGAATTTAGAATATTACATAAAATTAGTTGATAAAGCAGCTCCAGGGTTGAGAGGCTAAACCCCAAATTCGAGAAATGTTTTACTGTGGGTAGAATGCTGTCAAAGAGTATCTAATGCCAATGAGAAATCATTCTAGAAAGGAAGAGTTAATTGACGCAACAAACTTAGTGTTGTTTTAAGAAATTGCCATGGCCACCCCAGCCTTCGGCAACTACCACCCTGATCAGTCAGTAGCTATTAACATCAAGGCAAGATCCTTTACCAGCAAAAGATTATGACTTAGATGATTAAGTCACAGATGATGGTTAACATATTTTAGCAGTAAACTACTTAAAAATATTTTATTTATTTATTTTTAGAAATGGGGAAGGGAAAAAGAAAGAGAGGGAGAGAAACATCAATGTGTGGTTCCCTCTTGTGCACCCCCTACTGGGGACCTGGCCTGCAACACAGGCATGTGCCCTGATAGGTGACTCTTTGGTTCACAGCCTATGCTCAGTCCACTGAGCTACATGAGCCAGGGCAGGAAACTACTTTTAAATGAAAGAAGGTACATTGTTTTTAAAATACATAAGTGTGTTATGGCATACTTAACAGACTATGGTATAGTGTAAACATAACTTGTGCATGCATGCACTGGGAAACCAATAAATTCATGTAACTCAATTTATTGCAATATTCACTTTATTGGGGTTGCTGGAACTAAACTCACAATATCTCTGAGGTATCCCTGTAGTAGAACATTCAGGCTACCTCAACCAGAACCAATTGATCAATCTGAACATCACTAAGTGTTGAACAGTATGCAACTCCTGACGTGATGCAATAGGAAATATACAGCACCATCTACAAGCACTCCTGCTTTTAAAAAATGCACTGGGAATTAATGAAGTCTTTATAATTTATAGTTAAGTTACATTTATTCCACTAACAAGAAGTACAAGCTAAGTGACAACACAAAGGCTCAGACAAATAAGAATGCAGGCATTCAACAGTACAAGTGACTAGGTTTCTTCAATAACTCAATAGTTTGAAAAAAAGTGACTGTTTAGATTAAAGTAAATTGAAGACACATAACCAAGTGCAATGGGTGCATCATGGTTGGATCTAGATTTAAATAAACAAATGTAAAAATATATTTTTGAGATAATTGTGGAAATCAAAATATGGACTGGGTATTAGAGGACATCAAATCATTTTTATGAATTTTGTTTACTGTGAAAGTGGCAATGTGGTTACATTTTAAGATAATTTTCATATTTTCACAAGATACTGAAGTGTATAGGGTAATGACATGACACATGAGATTTGGTTTAAAATTTGCTTACAGAAATAAAAAAGAACATATAAAGCAGGTATGGTAAAGTCTTGACGGTTTTTGAATCTAAGTAATAAGTATTTGAAGATTTGCTATATCATTATCTGTGCATTAAAAAAATTTAAAGATATCCCCCAAAATGATAAATGGAAAGGACCCATGAGGGGGGGTTATACTCAAAGGATATAAACAGGTGCTTACAGAAGAAGTACAAATATACAGAAGGATGGGAAGATGGTGGCAAGATAGGTGGGAGTGGAGCCCAGTTCTCCTTGTGCCCAGCTGGAACACCTAGCTGATCTTCCGGGGAGCGGAGTGAACAGCCAGTGGAATCCTGGCTTATATGAAGTTTTGGGGCAAAAAAATTGCAGAGGACATTGAAAAACAAGGGTCTAACTTCCAGTCGGCAGTGGCATGAGCCAGGGCCACGGCTGCATGGAGACCCAGATCCTCACTTCCTGTGTTGCCTGCCATTCCACCCTTGTGCTCTCCAACCTGAGCATGACTGTCTGTGTGCAAGAGCAATTTTATGGCAGCCAGTGCTTTCTAGCTCTCTAAATAAAAATAATCAAGTTCAGGTGATAAGGAGGGAAGATGGCGATAGAGTAGGACAGAGCGAATTCTACTTTCCCTTACACATGGGAGAAAATTCTGGCTAATCTATGGAGGAGCAGAGCCCCAGCATATATGAAAATAAGAGACTCGAAATTGTAGTGGACACAGAAAGACCATACAGTAAGTAGACGGCTGCAGGACAATAAGGTCCAAGGGAGCAGCACAGGGACAAGCCAAAGCCTTGCCCACTGCCCACCGCCACCCCCCCCCCCGCACTGGGTACACCACAGACTCTTTGGGAGCCAAGGGCTGGCTTCAGGGTCCTTGGGAGAGAGCGGGGTAATCAACTCCCTCCTTCCCCAGCCAAGCATGGTTTGCACAACACCGGGAGAGACCTGTTTGCTTGAAGTTTCAGATAGAGGAATAAGAAAGGCAAACACAAGGTCCATAATCACCCCGGAGCCTGTGGTCGCCGGCTTGGGAAAGTTGAGAGTCCAAGTGTGAGGCTCTGAACCCGATGGTCACCAGTCTGGCTGGAGAATTGGGACTAATTTCTCAAAAAGTAAACTGTTTGGGGGATCCTCCTCCTGTGACAGCCGCTTGGCCTACTTCCCAACCAGCCTGGCAGATATCACGAGTATGGGTGGAAGGCATTGCGTTCCCCCATAGCGCTGGGAAGGGTTTGCACCCAAACTTGTGGGACCCAGGCAGCTGGCTCCCCCAGCTCAGCCCACTGTGATGACTCCAGGGAAAGGAGTGCTGTGAAGAAGACCTGATCCCCTGAGTGAGGCGCTGGGTAGACGCGACAGACTAGCTCTTGGGAGAGTGCTCCCCATACTGGCTGAGTACACATTGGGAAGGGGGAAGGACCACACCAATCACCCCTAAACCTGCTGCAGCAAGCAAGACCAGAAAAACAGCTTTGGCCAGCTAGAAAGCAACAAGAGGTATTTTTTAAAGTAATCTTTCAGTTTTTTAATTTTATTATTGTTTTATCTTTCAATACCTTTTTCTTCTATTTCCTTCCTTCTTGTTTTATTCCTTCTTCCTTTCTTTCCAAAGTTATCACTTCTTCCTCTCTTCTCCTGCCCTTTTTTTCCTCCCACAAGTGAGACAAAAAACTTGGAACTGTGAAAAGGTTGGAGTTGGACCCAAAGAGGGGGCATCCCAACAGTAGAAACAGAGAGACAAATTTTATTTTGCTATAGCAGAGAAGCTACAAATTACTGCATATTTCTACTATTATTTTTCATTATTCTTATATCTTTTATTTTAATAGAATCTTTGTATTCCTCCTCTTTCTGTATAGTCTTCTTTGCCTTGGCTGGTTATATTGTATTATTTGACAGGTTTCCCCTCTTCTCCCCTCCATAGCGTATTGCTAATTTTCTACTTCATGCCCCGTGTTTTGCTTTAGCACACTAACCAAAGTTCTATACCCCCTATTCAGAGAGATCACATAGAGTCTGTCATATGATTGTTGTTCTAATATTATTGTAAATAATAGATGTTCTATAAAACTGTAAATACTTCACAACACACTTCCCAGATCTTAGTCCAATTCAGTTTCCTGAACTCTATTACTGTGGTGGTTAACTTTATTTGCTCACACAGTACACCTATTTACTATCCTTTACTCTCACCATACCTCAGAATCTGACCTCCCTCAACCTCTCAGCTTTCTAGATCCAACTCACAATCCTTCCTTCATCAACAAGAGTCTTATCTTCTTTCCATCCTTTCTAAAAAGTGGCTACTTGGGTTGAAGATTACAGTTAAAACTACACATAGCCTAAAGATCACCTATCTCTTCTCTCCTGGATGCTACTGTAAATATCATAAAATACTTTCCTGCTGTCATAAACCATTTTCCCTTCCGCTTCAACTGATCACAAAAAAAGAGTAGGTGGAAGTGGTGAACACCAGGATACACACTGGAAGTGGGAACCCCAAACAAAGGAAGCACTAATAGATAACAACAGAAGAAGATGAAAGAGGGAGTGGAAACCACATAAACCTCAATCCAACACCTATCTGGAAATACAACTAAACAGTGAAGAAACTACCCAGTGTGAACAATCGAACAAGAGCAAAGAGAATCCTCAAATTTGTACACATGAAAGAACTAGCTTGAAAACAACCTGCCATCACCAGCACAACAAATTACAAGAGGTGGTGGAAAGAAGGACAGTCAGTTAACCACCTGGTGGGAAGGACCCACAAAAGAAAGACCCCAAACATCCAAAACCCAAAGACAAAAACAGAGCCAACTTAAAGAACAGCCCAAGACCAGTGACCTGGGGAGGGAGATAAAGGGGACTACATCCCTGAATCTCACAGGTATTTTACCAAAGAAGTTCACACCATAAGGCCAGGAAGCCAGGACAAATCAATTTAAGAAGATGAAGATAAAAAGAAGAGCCTCACAAACAATGGGAAAACAAAGACACAATCCCCAAACAAAACGAAAGGAGGAAGCCTCAGAAAGAATGCTAGATGAAAGAGAGGCAAGTCAGCTGTCAGATATTGAACTCAAAGCACTGGTTATCAGGAAGTTCAAAGAGCTCACAATGAGCTACCAGAAACTACAGGGGAGCTACAGTGAAGTCACTGCAAAGTATATAAACATGAAAAAGGAAATAGAAACTATCAGCAAAGGCCAAGAGAAAATGAAGAATACAATTTCTGAACTGAAGAACACAGTAGAAGGAATCAAAAGCAGGATCCGTGAAGGTGAAGATTGGATCAATGACTTAGAGGACAAAGTAGAAAAACTCCCAGAAACAGCATGAAAAGAAAAGAGGCTCAGAAAAATAAAGAGGGATTAAGAAAAATGCAAGAAAATATGAAATGTAGTAATATCCAAATAATAAGGATACCAGAAGGAGAAGGAGAGAAAGAAGAACAAGGAATAGAAAACAACTTGAAAAAATAATGATGGAAAACTTCCCTAATTTGATGAAAGAAAAAGTCACAAAAATCCAGGAAACAGAGAGTCCCAATCAAGAGGAACCAAAGAAGTCTCATATTTAATACAACATAGGAGCACACAAATATATAAGACACATCATAATTAAAATGGCAAAATTCCAAAACAAACAGAGAATCTTAAGGGCAGCAAGGGAGAAAAAGGAAGTAACATACCAGGGAGCCCCAACGAGGTTAGCTGCTGACTTATCAAAGGAAAAGTTCCAAGCAAGAAGGGAATGGCAAGAAATATTCCAAGTACTGAGAACCATAGGCCTGCAACCAAGGCTACTTTGCCCAGCAAGGCTATCAGTCAAGATAGAAGGCCAAGTAAAGAGCTTCCAAGACAAAAGGAGTCTAAAAGCATACACCTCCACCAAACCAGCTCTGAAAGACATTCTAAAGGGACTGCTTTAAGGAATGAAAGGAAAACAGAGAGACAGAAATAAACACAGGTACAAAAATGGCAATGAATAAGTACCTATCAATAATAACCTTAAATGTAAATGGATTAAATTCTCCAATCAAAAGACACAGAATAGCTGAATGAATAAGAAAGCATGACCCACACATATGCTGCCTGCAAGAGACCCACCTCAGAACAAAAGACCATCACAGATTAAAAGTGAAGGGCTGTAAAGAAATTTTCCAAGCAAATGGACAGAAAAAAAAAGAGGCAGGGTAACAATTCTCACAGCACACAAAACAGAGTTAAAAAAAAAAAGGACCATAAAGAGAGACCCAGAAAGTAACTTCATAATACTCAAGGGAAGAATCCACCAAGATTATATTAATATTGTAAATATATATGAACCCAACATAGGAACATGCAAATATATAAAGAAAACTATAGAGGACTTCAAGAAAGATATTGACAGCAACACAATTATAGTAGGGGATTTTAACACCCCACTGTCAAAAATGGACAAATCTTCAAAACAAAATATCAACAAAGATATTGTGGCATTGAACAATGCCCTAAATGAAATGCACTTAACTGATATATATATATAGAGCTCTTCATCCCAAAGAAGCTAAATACACATTATTTTCAATTGCACATGGAATATTTTCATAGATAGACCACATGATAGAACACACAATAAACCTCAACATATTTAAGCAAATTGAAATCATCCCAAGCATTTTCTCCAACCACAAAGGACTAAAACTGCAAACCAACCCCAAGGAAAAGACCTAAAACACTCAAAATCATGGAGATTGAATAGCATGCTATTGAACAATGAATGTGTCAAGAATGAAATTAGAGAAGGAATCAAAAAGTTTCTGGAAACAAATGAAAATGAACTCAGGAAACCCAAAACTTATGGGACACAGCCAAGGCAGCCCTGAGAGGGAAGTTCATAGCAAAACAAGCCTACCTAAAAAGGATAGAAACATTTCAAACAAAAAACTTAACCCTACACATACAAGAACAACAAAGAAAACAGCCCACAGCAAGTAGAAAGAAGGAAATAGTCAAGATCAGAGCAGAATTAAATGACATAGACTAAAAACACTATTCTAAGGGTCAGTGAATCCAAGGAGCTGGTTCTTTGAAAACATACAAAAAAATCATCAAGCCTTTAAGCAGGCTCTTCAAGAAAAGAAGAGAGAGGACACAAATAAACACAATAAGAAACGAAAGAGGACAGATTACAACTGATACCACAGAAATACAAAGGATTATAAGAAATTACTATAAATAACTGTATGCCAAGAAATTTGAAAATCTAGGTAAAATGGACAAATTTCTGGAAAAATATAATCTTCGAAAACTCAATGAAGAAGAAACAGAAACAAAAAACTGTACTTGAAAAATAACTAAATAAAATTAATTATATTAAAAAAAAGAAACAAAAAAGAAACAGAAAGCCTGAACAGACCAATAACAGCAGAAGACATTGAAGCAGTAATCAAAAAAACTCCCGACCCACAAAAGCCCTGGACCAGATGGTTTCATAAGAGAATTCTAAAAAGCATTTAAGAAAGAGCTAACCACTATTCTTCACAAACTATTCAAAAAAAATTAAAATGATGAAAGACTCCCAAACTCTTTTTATGAATCCAGCATCATCCTAATTTCAAAACCAGATGAAGGCACGACAAAGAAAGAAACCTTCAGGCCAATATCACTGATGAACATAGATGCTAAAATCCTCAACAAAATATTGGCACACCACATCCAACAATACATTAAAAGGATCATTCACCATGACCAAGTGGGATTCATCCCAGGGATGCAAGAATGGTACAACATTCAGCAAATCAGTAAATGTAATACATACATAAACAAAAGCAGAGACAAAAATCACATGATCATATCAATAGATGCAGAAGAAGCTTTTGATAAGGTACAACACCCATTTTTGATTTAAAAAAATCAGCATAGTGGGAATAGAAGGAGCATTCCTCAATATAATAAAGGCCATATATTAGAGACCTGAAGCCAACATCATATTCAGTGGGCAAAAATGAAAATCTTTTCTAATAAGATCAGGAACAAGACAAGGTTGCCCACTTTCACCACTTCTATTCAATATAATATTGGAAGTTTTACCCACAGTGATCAGACAAGAAAAGGAAATAAAAGGCATCCAAATCAGAAAGGAGGAAACAAAACTGTCACTGTTTGCAGATGACATGATAGTGTACATGGAAAACCCTATAGAATCTACCAAAAAACTGCTCGAACTAACTAATGAATTTGGCAAGACAGCGGGTTACAAAGTCAATATCCAGAAATCAAAGGCATTTTTGTATGCTAACAATGAAACAGCAGAAACAAAAATCAAGGAAAAAATCCCATTCGATATAGCAAAAATAAAATATCTGGGAATAAACCTAACTAAGGAGGTAAAAGACCTGTATGCAGAAACCTACACAACACTGAAGAAAGAAATCAAGGAAGACACAAACAAATGGAAACATATACCTTGTTCATTGATTGGAACAATTAACATCATCAAAATGTCCATAATACCCAAAGCAATTTACAGATTCAATGCACTACCTATTAAAGTACCAATGAAATATTTCACAGACATAGAACAAACACTTCAAAACTTTATATAAAATCATATATAACCCCAAATAGCAGCTGCAATTTTAAGAAAGAAGAACAAAGTAGGAGGGATCACAATACCTCATATCAAAATGTATTACAAGGCCACGGTAATCAAAACAGCCTGGTACTGGCATTAAAACAGGCACATAGACCAATGGAACAGAACAGAGAGCCCAGAAATAAACCCAAGTCTCTGCGATCAATTGTCATTTGACAAAGGGGGCAGCAACATAAAATGGAGTAATGATAGTCTCCTCAACAAATGGTGTTGGGAGAACTGGACAGCTTTATGCAAAAAAGTGAAACTCCAGAACTAGCTTACGCCATATACAAACATAAATTCAAGGTGGATAAAAGATGTAAACATAAGCTGTGACATCATTAACGTCCTAGAGGAGAACACTGGCAGGAAAATCTCAGATTTTCACGCAGCAACATTTTAACTGATATGTCCCCTAGAGCAAGGAATATAAAGGAAAGAATAAACAAATGGGATTTCGTCAAAATAAAAAGCTTCTGTACGGCTAAAGAAAACAGTATTACAACAAAAAGAAAAACAACTGTATCGGAAAACATATTTGCCAATAATACTTCAGACAAGGGTTTAATCTCCAAAACATGCAAGGAACTTATACTACTCCACTCTAATAAGACAAGCAAGTCAATTAAATAGTGGCTGAACGACTTGAACAGACATTTCTCCAAGGAGGACATGCAGAGGTTCCAGAGACACATGAAAAAATGCTCAATATCACTAGCTATCAGAGAGATGCAGATGAAAACCACAATGAGATACCACTTCACACCAGTCAGAATGGCCATCATAAACAAAGCAACAAACAAGTGTTGACGAGGTTGTGGAGAAAAGGGGACCCTAGTTCACTGTTGGTGGGTTTGCAGACTGGTACAACCACTATGGGAAACAGTATGGAATTTTCTCCGAAAACTAAAAATGAATCTGCCTTTTGACCTGGCAATTCCACTGCTAGGATTGTATCCTAAGAACCCTGAAACACCAATCCAAAAGAACCTATGCACTCCAATGTTCATAGCAGCACAATTTACAATAGCCAAGAGTTGGAAGCATCCTAGGTGCCCATTCGTAAATGAATGGATCCAAAATCTACAGAACATTTACACAATGGAATTCTATGCAGCAGAAAGAAAGAAGGAGCTCCTACCCATTGCAACAGCATGGATGGAACTAGAAAGCATTATGCTGAGTGAAATAAGCCAAGCGGTGAAAGACAAATACCATATGCTCTCACCTTTAACAGGAAGCTAAACAACAAAACAAACAAGCAAGCAAAATATAACCACAGACACTAAAATAGAGAATAGGCTGACAGTGACCAGAGGGGAGAGGGGAGGGAGTTTCAGGGGGAAAGTGGAAGGACTTACAGAAACTATTATAAAGGACATATGGACAACAACTAAGGGGGGTGGAAATGGGATGATATGGGGAGCACTGGGGGGGGGCTGGGATGCGAGTAAAAGACACAAAACTGTACTTGAACAACAACTGGGGGGGGGCTGGGATGGGAGTAAAAGAATACTGTACTTGAACAATAATTAAATTAAAAAATTGAAATAAATTAAGTAAATTAAAAATAAACAGAGAGTGAGAAGAGTGTGCTGGGATGGTAAGGTACCTGGGATCTGCACCATAATCAAGGCTGCTGTGTCTCCCTTCCCAGAGCCTGCTGCAGGATATGGGGAGGAAAGTTAGAGTACCAGCTACCTCCCCTACCAGAGCAGGGAGGGCAGCCCAGCACTAGGAGGGACCTGGGTGCTTTAAGTCACTGGGCGAAGTAGAGATGAAGTGGGAGACACACAGAGGCGGTACACATATGCTGGGACTGTGGACACTGGCACCAGAGAAATTGGGGTGCCGGGAAACACCTAGAGAAGGGAGGAGTTGGGCCATGTTGGACCCTGACTTGGATAGTCTCCAGAATAGTTGAAAAGCGGGGCTATGTGACAAGCTATGAGCTTGTTAAGAACAGAGGGCAGCTGCTTTGTAAGGAACTCTCCAGCAGCGGCTGGAGGGCCCTGAGGGAGATTTCAGAGTGGCAGAGGGGAACCATGCTCCTTACCTGTCTGGCACTGAGCTCCCAGAGACAGTAGCTGAGCTGAACCATGTACCCTGCCTGTCTCATACTGCACGCACCCAGAGTGAATGGCAGAAGGTAACTGTGCATCCCACAGTCATTCACTGCATACCCAGAGACAGTAGTATAGGGGAACCATGTGCTGCACTTGTCTTGGGCTCCACGCTGGAGATTGACTCACACCATAAGCAGCTGAGTGGCTGATTTGAGCCTGGCAGATCACAGAAGACCTGGGCCAGAGGAGGCTGGGAAACTGTGAATAGTGCCACCCAAACCTGGTCCTCATCCTCTCAGAACCAAAGGAAGGGAGAAAAGCAAAGCCCAGCCCCATCTTCCTGTAGCATCTAGGAAGACCAGCAGAACTCGCTGAACAGGTTTCAGGTTAGCAGGAGGCTTATTATTATGTTTTTTCCCCTTTTCTGTTTGGATCTTCTCTTTTCCCACCCTCCACCCTTTTTTTTCTTCTTCCAAGTGAGGTGATAAGACACGGAGTTATAAAGGTCCAGAGACAGATTGAAAAGGGGGGCAAAAGGCTAACCCCCAAAACTGAGAAACTGAGACAAATGTCACTTTGCTATCCTACAGAGCTGGCATTTTATTGTGTATGTGTATTATTATTATCTTTTAATTATTTTTACCACTTTTATTTTATTAGTATTTTTTATTTCTCTTCCATATGTTTAGTTTTTTTGTTTGTTTGTTTTATTTCCCTGTTTAGTTACATGACTTGACTGGTTTTCTTTATTCTCTCTGTATTGTATTTTAGTTTTCCTTCTTCACTCATGTTCCAATAACACACAACTCTTGTTTAGCTACTTTCTATTCTGGTTATCCAAATCATATATTTCTTGTCTTATTATTGTTGTTCCAATACTATTGTAAATAATTGTTCTATACAGTTGTACATACTACACAGCAACTCTCCATGATCTTAGCCCACTTCACTTTAATCCTGAGCCTTAGGATTGTTGTGGTTAACTCTATTCTCTCTCACACTACATCTACTTTCCACACATTCATCTTACCATATCTCATCATCTAACCTTGCGCAAGCACTCTGTTTTCTGGATTCAGCTCACAATCATCTTCCCCTCTAACAAGAAGCTTATCTCTCTTTCACCTTTTATAAAAAGTCTCTAATTGGGTGAAATATCATAGTTAACGCTACACTTATCCAAAGAATCTCCTATCTTATCTCTACTTGTTGGTATTTTAAATCCCATAAAATACTCTCTTGCTGTCTTAATCCATTTTGCCTACCCCCTGCCACTGATCACATACCAGAATAGGTGGGAGCTATGAACATCAGAATACTAGATGGAGGATAAAAAACCACCAATAAAGGAACCACCAAAAGGTATAAACCCAAGTACAACAAGAGAGCCCACACAAATAGAAGAAAGGACAAACCTAAAGTGTCCAGTCAAGGAGATCAGAGACCACACCACTGAACCTCAGAGAATTCCTACCATAGAAGTTCACCCTACAAAGACAGCTAACAAAGCAAAACATCAGAAAGCTCAGAAACAAAGAGTCAACTAAAATGGTTAGACAAAAAAAGAACATGCAGTCAAAAGGAATGGAAGACTCCCCACTAAAAGAGCTAAACAAAATGGAGGTAACCAAACTATAAGATATAGAATTCAAATTAATGGTTATAAAGATGCTCCAGGAGCTCACAGACAACTACAAGGAACTGAGTAAGACCTACATCAGCATGAAAAAGGAAATAAAAATGGCAAAATTCAAAGAGAAAGAGATAATTTTAAAGGCAGCAAGGGAAGAAAAAGGAGGTAGCATACAAAAGAGCCCCAATAAGGCTAGCAGCTGATTTCTCAATGGAAATGCTCCAAACCACAAGAGAATGGTAAGAAATATTCCAAGTAATGAAAGCCAGAGGTCTGCAAACAAGATTACTCTACCCAGACAGAGAGGGAGAGAGAGAGAGAGAGAGAGAGAGAGAGAGAGAGAGAGAGAGAGAGAGAGCTAGAGGACCCCAGTCCCTGCCTCGACAGGCTTTTATCGCTTTTCTGGGTACATTACATGGAGGGTAGTCCTCATTTACTATGCACAGGTTCACTTCAGGGGACTACCTTTTACAAACAACAAAGGAAAAAATGCTCCTAATTATTTCAAAGAGAAAGGTGTTGCAGATCAGAGGGAAAAGTGGTTGAACTGGTCACAATTCACAACTGGTCACAGTCCATACTTCGGAGTTTACACAGACTTTAGGAAGTTACAGTAAGCACTCTGCTGCCATTTAGGGTGAGGGAGTTTTAGCAAAAGCAAGTCTCATAGCAGTCTAGGTACAATGCAGGCCTGATTCCCCACGGGAAAACCTCTCCATGGGCATGGTCCTGCATGCCACTCACTCTCCACTGGTTTTACATGTGAGTGCTGAATTACATTTCCACATCACACAAAGCAGTTTTCTACACTCAAGGGAAGAATCAATCAGGAAGACATAAACATTGTCAATATATATGCACCCAACATAGGAGCACCCAAATACATAAAGAAAATGTTGGTGGACTTCAAGAAAGATATTGGCAGCAACACAATTATAGTAGGGGATTTTAACACCCCATTGTCAAAAAAGGACAGATCTTCCAAACATAACATCAACAAAGATATTGTGACATTGAACAATTTCCTAGATCAAATGAATTTAACTGATATGGAGCCTTTCATCCCAAATAAGCAAAATATACATTCTTTTAACATGCACAAGGAACATTTTCAAAGATAGACCACATAATAGGTCAGAAAACAAGCCTCAACAAATTCAAGAAATTTGAAGTCATATCAAGCATTTTCTCTGAGCACAAGGGACTGAAACTAGAAACCAACCTCAAGGAAAAAACTCAAAAACACTTAAAATCATGAATATTGAATACCATGCTATGAAACAATGAATGGGTAAAGAAAGAGATTGAGGAGGAAATCAAAAAGTACCCAGAAACAGGTGCCTCTCAGTAAATGAATATATCAAAAAATTATGGTACATATACACAATGGAATTCTATGCAGCAGAAAGAAGGAGCTCTTACCCTTTGCAACAGCATGGATGAAACTGGAAAGCATTATGCTGAGTGAAATAAGCCAGGCAGTGGAAGACAAATACCATATGATCTCACCTTTAACAGGAAGCTAGACAACAAAACAAACAAGTGAGCAAAATAAAAACAATGACACTGAAATTGAGAACAGGGGGAGAGTGACAAGAGGGGAGAGGAGAGGGAATTTCAAGAGAAAAAGAAGAAGAGTTTACAGGAACTAGTATAAAGAACACATGGATAACAACTAAGGGGGGTGGAAATGGGAGGGAGGTGGGGAGCATGGAAGAGGGGGTGGGCTGGGATGGGAGTAAAAGACAGAAAACTGTACTTGAAAAATAATTAAATTTAAAAATTTAAAAAAAAGTTTCCGGAAACAAATGAAAATGAACTCACAACTATCCAAAACATATGGAACACAGAAAAGGCAGACCTGAGAGGGAAGTTCATAGCAATACAGGCCTATCTAAAACATACAAAAACATTTCAAATAAACAACTTAACCCTACAGCTACAAGAACTCAAAGAACAACAATGAAAACAGCCCAGAGCAAGTAGAAGGAAAGAAATGACCAAGATCATGACAGAATTAAATGACATAGAGACTAAAAGCAAAATTCTAAGTGTCAATGAATCCAGGAGCTGGTTCTTTGAAAAGACAAACAAAATTGACAAGCCTTTAAGCAGGCCCATCAAGAAAAAAGAGAGAGGACCCAAATAAACACAATCAGAAATGAAAGCGGAGAGATTACAACTGACACCACAGAAATACAAAGGATTGTGAGAAATTACTATGAAGAAAGTATATGCTAAGAAATTTGAAAACCTAGGTGAAATGGACAAACTTCTAGAAACAATTTTCCAAAACTGAATGAAGAAGAAGCAGAAAGCCTGAGTACATGAGTAACAACTGACAAAATTGAAGCTATAAAACAAACAAACAAAAAAAACTCCTGACACACAAAATATTCCTGGACGGGAGTATTTTACAAAACATTTAAGGAAGAGAGCTAACCCATGTCCTTCACAGACTATTCTAAAAAATCCAAGAATATGGAAGACTCCCAAATTCTTTTTATGAGGCCAGTATCATCCTAATCCCCAAAACAGCTAAAGACACAACAAAGAAAGAAACCTTTAGGCCAATATCCCTGATGAACATAGATGCTAACAACTTCAACAAAATATTGGCAAACCACATTTAACAATACATTAAAAAGATCATACACCATGATCAAGTGGGATTTATCTCAGGGATGCAAGGATGGTACAACATTCAGCAAATCAATAAATGTAATACATCACATAAACAAAAGCAAAACTAAAAATCACATGATCATAGCAATAGATGCAGAAAAAGCATTTGATAAGGTACAGCACCCATTTATGATAAAAACATTCACCAAAGTGGGAATAGAGGGAGCATTCCTCAACATAACATAGGCCATATATGAGAGACCTACAGCCAACATCATACTCAATGGGCAAAAAGAGATTTTCCACTATTATCACGAAAAAGACAAGGTTGTCCACTTTCAGCACTTCTATTCAACACAGTATTGGAAGTCCTAGCAACAGCAATCAGAGAAAAAAAAAGGAAATAAAAGGAATCCAAATTGGAAAAGAGGAAATGAAACTGTCATTGTTTGCAGATGGCATGATAGTTTATACAGAAAACCATATAGACTCCACCAAAAAATTGCTGGACCTAATACATGAATTTGGCAAAGCGGCAGGACACAAAGTGAATATCCAGAAATCAAAGGCATTTTCGTATATCAACAATGAAATATCAGAAACAGAAATCAGGAAAAAAATTCTATTTAATGTAGCAACAAGAAAAATAATATACCTAGGAATATACCTAACCAAGGAGGCAAAAGACCTATACTCAGAAAACTATACAACACTGAAGAAAAAAATCAAGGAAGACACAAACAAATGGAAACATATACCATGTTCATGATTACAAGAATTGACATCATCAAAATGTTCATACTACTCAAAGCAATTTATAGATTCAATGCAATCCCTATTAAAGTAACAATGGCATACTTCACAAATATAGAACAAACACTTGAAAATTTTATATGGAACCATAAATGACCCCCAATAGGTGCAGCAATTTTGAGAAAGAAGAGCAAAGTAGGAGGAATCATAATACCTGATATCAAAATGTATTACAAGGCAACTGTAATCAAAACAGCCTGGTACTGGCATAAGAAGAGACACATGGACCAATTGAATAGAACAGAGAGCCCGAAAATAAACCCAAGCCTCTATAGTCAATTAATATTAAAAAAGTGGGCAGCAGCATAAAATGGAGCAATGATAGCCTCTTCAACAAATGGTGTTGAGAGAGCTGGACAGCTAGCTGCAAAAAGTGAAACTGGAGCACCAACTTACCCCCATATACAAAAATAAATTCAAGGTGGATAAAAGATTTAAATATAAGATTTAAATATAAGTGACACCATTAAATTCCTAGAGAATAACATAGGCAGGAAAATTTCAGATATTCCACACACCAATATTTTCACTGATATTATTTATGTCACTAGAGCAAGGGACATAAAGGAAAGAATAAACAAATGAGGTTTCATCAAAATAAAAATCTTCTACATTGCTAAAGAAAACAGTATTAAAATTAAAAAGAGAACCAACCATATGGGAAAACATATTTGCCAATGATACCTGAGACAAGGGTTTGATCTCCATAATATATAAAGAACTCATACGACTCCACTCTAAGAGGACAAGCAACCCAATTAAAAAATTGTCAAAGCAGTAGAATAGACATTTCTCCAAGGAAGACATCCAGAAACATATGAAAGTATGCTTAGTAACACTGGCAATCTGAGAGATGCAAATTAAAACCACAATGAGATACCACTTTACACTGCTCTGAATGGCCACCATAAACAAAACAACAAAAAAGTGTTGGAGAGGTTGTGGGGAAAAGGGAACCCTAGTGCACTGTTGGTGGGTTTGCAGACTGGTATAACCACTATGGAAAACAGTATGGGATTTCCTCAGAAAACTAAAAATGGAACTGTCTTTTGACCCAGCAATCCTGCTACTGGGATTATACTCCAAGAACCTTGAAACACCAATCCAAAAGAAGCTGTGCACCCCGATGTTCATAGCAGCACAATTTACAATAGCCAAGTGCTGGAAGCAACTCAAGTGCCCATCAGTAAATGAATGGATCAAAAAACTATGGTACATTTACACAATGGAATACCACACAGCGGAAAGAAAGAAGGAGCTCCTACCCTTTGCAACAGCATGAATGAAACTGGAGAACATAATGCTAAGTGACATCAGCCGTGGGAGGAAAAACAAACACCATATGATCTCACTATTAACAGGAACCTAATCAACAAAACAAACAAGCAGACAAAGTATAGCCAAAGACTTTGAAATTGAGAACAGGCTGACCCTGGCTAGAGGAGAGAGGGGAGAGAATTTCAGGGGAAAAGGGTGAAGGGTTTTCAGAAGCAAGTATAAAGGACACATGGGCAATAACAAGGGGAGATGGAAATGGGGGAGGGAGGCAGCGAGTGCTGGGGTGATGGGGAGGGTGGTGGGAAAAGGCAGAAAACTGTACTTGAACAACAATAAAAAAATTTTAAAAAGAAGAGATACAAATATACAATCAAAGTTTGAGAAATATTCAGCTTTACTGGTAGTTGGAGAAATGCAAATTAAATAATAAGGAAACACTCTTTTCATTCAAAACACTGGCAAAATGAGATTGGTTGGATTAGATCAATACCATCTAATTCTGACCATTTCTGGGGAGAAGGGCGAATCTTCTCCTAGAATTTATTAAGTTTAGAATTAAGCATTTTTTAAAGAGAAAACATGATATTAGACACAGTAATACTCTGTAGAAATAATAGTACCAGTAATTAATGATCTGTACATGAGGATGTCTGAAGGAATGCTTTTTGTATTATCAAATGAAAGTTGAAAACAACCAGAATTATCATAAAGAAATGGTCAAATTATGGTTCATCCATATCAGGGGACATTATATTTTTTAAAAATTAAGAAAAACTTTTTTTGTAAAATCAAACAGTGTGTGTTTAATAGTATAAAATTTAGAAAGTACAAATAAAAATAAGGGGGAAAAATCAGAATTCCAGATCTGGAGAGGTTATCTTGGAGTACATCATTTGGAGTGTTTCTCAGTGTGCGTGACTCTGTGTGTGTGTATGTGTGTGTGTACGTAGGCATATGTATGTATTCCTGCTTTTCCAATACTTTAGTTACAAATAAAAAGGTATCACGTTACACACTATGTTGTAACCTCTTGTTTTCTTCATTCTCTTATGAAAATTTTCCACATCAATATTCACTCTCTAACTTAAACAATTGCTATGTTGGGGTATTTAAGTGCACTGCATCTTCTTATCTTATGAACAGCCTATCCCCAGGCTTGCAAACTTTTAAGATGATTTGCCAATTGCTTTCTACAAAGTTCTGGGTGTTTCCAGAAGCATTTGAGCCAGACTAGTCAGAATGCTTTCCCATAGCGTAAGCCTGCTATCTACCTAGATCGCTCAGGGGTCTGTGGTCTTTAGAACTTGTAAAACCTGTTTTATCCTGCAGCCCAACTGAGACTCGGTTCCAGAAATCCCTACACGGTTTCCCTACCCTCGCCTCATTTTCCACCCCCCCTTCCCGCCCCGCCCCACGCACTCGCCCTCCTCCCCCAACGCTTTCCCGCTGGGCGTTCTGGCCTATGGCAAACGCCAAGAATTAATTAGGGGCGGGGATCAAGGAGCTGCTGTCAGGAGGTCGCCATATTTCTGTACAGCCCAGAGGACTTTGGGCTAACCCTGGGTCTGGAAAGGTGCTAACTGGGCGGGGCCGGGGCTTAGCTTTGCCCGCCTCACCCCTTCCGGCCTGGGACAGGTGGCTGGAGCACGCCCAGGTGGGAGTTGTGGGGGGGGGGGGGTCCTGGACTGTGGCCACCAGCTGCGAGTGCGAGAGAGTGAGCTCCAGCCCCGGATCACCCAGCGAGTAGTCCCGAGGCAGCAACCGAGTATCGTGGCGGCCAAAAAAATGCTCCTGTACCGAAGGGCTCCCGCGGGCCCTGGCGCGCCAGGCAGCGGGCTGGCTCGTCCAGGCAGCGGCCCTCAGGCGTTTGGGATCCGTCTGAGCACGGTATGTCGGGGTCCCTAGGGGCCCGATACACGCACGAGCCCCGGGGATGCGGGGGTTGCGCGGCGAGGGCCCAGTGGTCCGAGGCCTCACGCGGGACGGGACCTTCTCTCGCCCCCAGATGAGCCCCCGCTACCTGCAGAGCAACTCCAGCAGCCACACGAGACCCTTCAGTGCCATCGCGGAGTTGCTAGGTGAGTGGCGAGGGCGGGCCTGGCCGCGATCGCCCAAGGCAGTGGTGCCAACGTGGGACGTAGTGCCGCAGATGCGAGAGGAATGTGCGGAGCGGCGCTGGGTGGGCCAGGGCTGGAGTGGGGGCGTCAGAACTGGCCCCTGTTCCGAAGGCAGTAGAGGGGGATGGCTCTCTATCCTGGGACAAAGTTCCTGTAGTAAAGTTGAAATAACAAGGTGTGTCCAAAGAGTTAGGACTCCTGGGAAGTTTTTCTCTGTCTCATGATGTCCAAGTCATTTTAGGATAGCTTAGTTAATAATCGAAAGGACATGGTGCCCCTAGGCAGCTGGTCTCCACAGAGACTGGCTACTGACAAAAGACGCCAAGCTACCAAAGAGTAATTGTAGTAAACACAGTAGGGTCATGAGGAAAGGTCTGAAAAACGGAGTTCTTTAACTTTGGGGACCAGAGAATCTGGGAATGATGGGACATCTCTTAAGAGATGACGCGAGTGCACTGGGCTCCCTGTGACAGCGGAGGACTGGGTACGTGGTCCATGAGCGCCCTCACACCACTGGAATGAATACTGAGCACTTAACCTCTCCTCTCGTTCCGCGGATGTTTGCTTTTAAAACATTTCCAGTTGATTCCTTGAAAGCAAATACACCAGATTTTATAGTAATGAGCTTAAATACTGTGTGGAAAGCAAAGCATTCCTGGATAAAATGCAGCAGCATACAGAGCACACTATAAATCTTACAAAATATTTAAAGGAGGGAGATATATTTGTGGGGCAAGGTTTGGTTTCAGAGCTCCCCAAATGAGCCTCAGTTCCTAGTTAAACAATCGCTGTGGCCATGCAGTGTGAGTTGTCTTGGGCAAGAGGTCAGTGGACAGCAGGAGGAGATAGGTGGTCATGAGAGTAATTTGGAAGGGTGACAGGGAACTTTGATGATGACAATAAAACAGAATGCCTACAGCAGAATGCTTACAAGTAAAGAGGAAAAAATGACAGTAACACATTCTGAATCCTAGAGAACAAAAACTGTATCTTTAAAGTTGTGCACCATGTGTTGAGTAAACTGCACAGTGGAAAGAGATCTATGTGCATGTAACTAAAAAAAAAAGAAAAAGGACAGGAGAAAGTAACAGTTTGCTTAGTGGAGAATGGGAGACAAATGTGTTTTTCACTCAGCTCACAGTGAAGCTGTGCAGAGCCATTTGTATCTACTATGTACTAAACTTTATGGGTGATTTGTAATTTTGTATGTATATGATTTTTTAAAAATCATTAACCTAAGCCTGGCCTAAGATGTCTCATGTGAATACAAATTTTTATTAGTATTATATATATATATATATATATATATATATATATGTATATACATATATATATATATATATATATACACACATACACATACCTACACACATATATAAAAACAGAGATATTAAAACAAAATCACAACTATTTGTGGTCATACTAATAACAGGGAAAAGGAAGACCAAAGTGTTAACTGGTAATCCAAAATTTCATTGTAGGTTTTCTTTCAACAGTTTTTTCCACCTGTGCATTAATTTTCTAGTGTATCACCCATTAGATACTTATTGAGTACTCACTGTAGGCAAGGCCACCATGGTAGGTAGAAAAACGTATTCCTCTAGTAAGGGAGATAAAATATGTACAAAAGGTTTATGATTTGTGTAACAACAAAATAAAAAGTGACGTATCAGTAAAGATATATACATTGATTGCTCTGGGAGTTCAGTTCAGAGAGGGATGACTTTCAGCTTACCATGAAGAGGAGGGTTAGGAAGAGCTTTGTAAGCATGACATTTGAGCTGATAATTTGAAGGATTAGGACATGTGGATATGGATGTGGGGAGGGGAGGGCATCCCAGGCAAAAGTAACAACTGTATGAACAAAGGCATGAAGAACACTGAGTAGTTGAGTTTAACAATAGCGTGAAGTTAAAAAATAGTCTAAACTCTAGATTCTTTGAAAGTTTACAAAGAACTTTCACAAATACATTTTTAACTTTACTCTTTGAGGTAAATAGTATTATTGTTGTTGTTGTTGTTGTTCTCATCCTGCAGATGAGGATACAGAGGTTCAGAGCATTTAATTGACTTTTCCAAGGTTACATGAGTTACATGTGTAGTAGGTGGCAGATCCAGGTCTTTTTTACTCCAAGTACCAAGTAGAAGATGAGGTTAGAATGGCCCGGTGGGACCAGGAGGTGACTGGGAGGCTTGGATATTTGGCCTTTTAGTCTGAAGTTTTTGGAGCAGGAGAATGTCATGATGTGAGTTGTGCTTCAGGAGTTAATATTGCAGCAGTGTATAAGATAGATTGGTGAGGAAAGAGACATGACTTTAAAACATGGCCTACCTGGCTGGTGTAGCTCAGTGGATTGAGCGCAGGCCTGTGGAGCAAAGGATTGAGGTTTGATTCCCAGTCAGGGCACATGCCTGGGTTGCAGGCCAGTTCCCAATGGGGAATACATGAGAGGCAACCACACATTGATATTTCTCTCCCTCTCTCCTTCCCTTCCCCTCTCTCTGAAAATAAATAAATAAAATATTTTTTAAAACCATGGTTGAGTAGTTCATCACAATAATCCAGATAAGAAGGGATAAACTCTGTAAACTAAGAAAATGACAATGGAAATAGAAGTAGCAAGATCTGAGAGAGCTTAGGGATATATAGGATAAGAGAGAGGGGGGATAAAAAATGACTTCTGAATTTCAAACTTTTGGTCATTTGAATTCTGATACTCTGTGTGTCTTTGTGTGTGTGTGTGTGTGTGTGTGTGTGTGTGTGTGTATGGTTGGAAGAGGAAGAATAGTTTATGTCAGAAGATGATGACCTTAATTTTAGATGAGAGAATACTTTTAGGTACTTGCAGGATTTCTGTAGGGCAGCAGCTTAGCCCTGATAATTTTAGAAATCCATGTAGGCTATCCTTCTGGGACAGGAGAAGATGGAAGACTTGTGAAGCACTACCTCAAAGCCGTCTCCCCAGGGGGGATAAGTGGAGGTAGAAGGAGACTTGACTTGGGCTAGTCAACACACAGTATAGTGTACAGATGATGTGTTACAGAATCATATATCTAAAACCAATATAATTTTATTAACCAATGTCACCCCAATCAAGTCAGTTCTTTTTAAGGATTTTATTTATTTAATTTTAGAGAAAGGGAGGGAGAAAAATATCAATGTGTGGTTGCCTCTTGTTTTCTCTCTACTGGGGACCCAGCCCACAGCCCAGGCATGTGCCCGGACTGGGAATCGAACCAGTGACCCCGTGGTTTGCAGGCTGGTGCTCAATCCACTGAGCCACACCAGCCAGGGCCAATTCAATTTTTTTTAAAGCTATCTCCCCACTCACCAGCCTGTCTCATGAGGGAGGCTGTCATGGGACAATTTCTCATTGTCTTCCAGATTCTGATGAGGAATGAGGCTTTAGTTACAATGCTTTTTTTAGAATATCAGGGAACACATGGACCAGGTTAGGGAATAAGGTAGATGGTCTACAATCTGTTTTTTCATGCTCTTGCCTACCTGGTAGGTAAGGAGAGGTAAAGATACCATCCCCCCACTAAGGGTAGAATGGGCCAGGTTAGAAGAGATGAGACTCCTTGGGATCTGGTAGCACATGAGATTGTGTGGGCCAGATTAAAGGATAAAGACATCTCAGGATCTGCTAGTGCAGCTCTTGCCCAAGCAGTGGGAGAGGAGTAGGAATTCTCTCGTCCTACCTGTTCATAAGCCTGGGTGGGTTGGGCCATGGGAGAAAATAGATTTCCTGGTATCTGGCAGCCTAAATTTTGGAAGGTTAAGCAGCAAGATATAGGATTGATATCAGCCATAAGATCGGTGCTTTATTATTATTATTTCATTTGTTGAGACCAGGTGAAAGGCCACTTAAAACTGAAAGTAAGTGCAAAGCTGAATTTAACCGCTGTGACTGCCTCACTGATCTCTTCCCTGATGCTCCAAATTGACTCTAGTCTCTTGCATGCTCCTTCCTCTTCTACTCCATCAGCTTCTAGCCAAGGAGATAAAATATGTAGCTGCTCTTGGTAGCTACCTTGTAACTCTTAAAGTGCCTCTATTGAAAACTCTTTGGTGTGTTCCTGTAAAGAAGCACCTAGTAAAGTTTGGGCAAATTTTTCAGTAAAGAGGGGAAAAGTAAAAGTGATTTTAGAAAGGGCTGCAAGCTGATTTATTGAATGCACTGCTGTGTGAATACCGAATTGGAATTGATATGTTACATGTTTGAATCATGAATATTCAGGTGTTAGAAAAACAATTCTCTACAGGCAAAGTTTTAAAATAGACATAATGTCCTGTTGGTTGACAAGTTAAAGGTATCATTTTCAATGGCTCTGGCTTTCTGCCAGCAGGAGTGAATGATAGGTCCTAAAGCAATTCAAGGCCTGCTTGCCAAGAAGTTTCTTGAAACAATGTAGGCAACTTCAAAATGCTTAATACTTCTGTCAGTGAAAAAAAAACCCTGCTGCCTCTTATACAGAGTAAAACATGTATTTCTAATAAAGCCACTTTTGCACATCAAATTTATAATTCCTGCCAAAGTTGGCCGACTTGATCTGCCACATAACACAGGGTTTTGGAGCCATTGAGTCCTTAAAGATTGACTCCATCAGACCCTTTAACCCCCTTCTGAGACTATCAGTGATGCTGTACTGCTGTTATGACTCTTTCAGGGTACAGTCAGTGACAGTTTTATCACTGATTCTGGCAACATCATTGTGGCTCTCGATATTAATCCATGTCTTGTTTTATTTGATGGACATTTTACACATCCAAGTGGTTATAACCTATACTGTTAATTGTATTGTAAAAATTGATATTTTGAATATGTGTAATACTTTTCTTGCTTGTTAGGGATGTTCCCAGTGGAGAAATCCCACAATTTGAATAGTGGTAATGGGACCAGTATACAGCCAGCCCCACACTGGATTGCTCAGTCCAGCCAGCATGGTATCAGTAAAGCAGTATAGGCTGCTAAGGAAAGGGAAATGGGTAGAAGGGAAGATCTCACTCAGTCTTGATTAAAGAACTAGTAGAGACAGGAGTGCTTAAGGAACCTATCCAACAGATTGCACGAATTGCCTTCCCACTCAGGCCACTAAGTCATAATGAGACAGTTGCACCACATGTATCAGCGACTGACAATTGTGTGAACTGGCACCTGTGGCAAAAATATGTGGCCAGTAGACAAAGGCTCCCCCTAGGGTTATGAACATGGTACATATGTTAGAATATGGTTATATATGCCATATTTAGGGTCTTAAATAATTAACCTATTATGAAAAACTAACTCAGGAGGAACTGTGAAACATTCTCTTTATATTTTTTCTACTTTAGTTCTATGTTCTCCATTTAATGAGGGTTGGACAGCCTCAACTTTAAGACTATTGCAGAATACCTAGGCAGAATCACTCTTTCTAAGCAAGCTTGTTACCATCACTGGGGTCTAAACAGGCAATTAAGTGTTCTGATTTTAACTTCTAACTCTTTTAATGCCTTCTAGGCTATAAACAGGGATGGCGATAGTACCTGTGTTCTTTAAAAAAAATTTTTTTAGAGGGTAAGGGAGGGAGAGAGAGAGACAAACATCCATGTGTGAGAAAAACATCAGTTGGTTGCCTTTCATGCACCCCCAAATGGGGACCTGGCCCGCCATCCATGCATATACCCCAATTGGGAATCAAACCAGCAATCCTTTGGTTTGTAGGCCAGTGCCCAATCCACTGAACCTCACCAGCCAAGGTACTGTGTTCTTTAACAGAGGAGGATGTAAAAAAAAGTAGAAAATAGCCCTGGCTGGTGTAACTCAGTGGATTGAGTGCGAACCAAACAACCACAGTTTGATTTCCAGTCAGGGCACGTGCCTGGGTTGCAGGTCAGTTCCCAGCAGGGGACACATAAGAGGCAACCACACATTGATGTTTCTCTCCCACTCTCTGTTCCTTCCCCTCTAAAGATAAAAAATAAATAAAATCTTTAAAAAAAAAGTAGAAGATAAATTTTTCACAAGCAAACTAATGTGTGTAATATGCATCTATTTGTACCAAAATTGTGATTTAGCTCTTCTCTAGAGCCACCATTTACTTGTGTGTATTCATGAGCATTAAAATGGCTAAAAGACAGGGAGTAGTAAGATGAAAACAGAGCAAAATGCTTTCATACAGGAAGAGTTATTTTTCTCACACAGCTTGAAGATTGAAGGGAGAAAAGCAGTTTGCAGATCAGGCATTAAAATCAGCTTGTAACTGCATCTGCCATTATGTTTATTGTGCCCTATATCCTAGTATGTGCACTACCATTAAGGCTTCCTGATCACCTTGTGGGACATCTGTGTGAAGGGAATAAGGGACATTTTCTATGTCTTAGGGGCACTGAACTAGAGATTTTGATAGAATATTAGAAAAAGAGATGTAATACCACAGATTTCTACATTTTGCAGATAATGCTGTAGATCCAGATGTGTCTGCCAGGACGGTCTTTATAGATGTGGAGGAGGTCAAGGATAAATTTTGTTTGACCTTTACTGATGATGGATGTGGAATGACACCTCATAAATTACACCGAATGCTCAGGTAAAAATGTCTTCATTTTTTGTCTCTTCTCTTGAGTTTATGAACAGTAGTTAAGGCTTAATGATTTTCTTTAATATTTTGCTTTCCCTTTATTCATTCAACAAATATTTATCAAGCATCTATTATGTGCCAGGGTACTGGTTACAAAATAGACACTTTTTGCTTTCACAGAATGTACAGCCTAGCTGGCAATTCAGACAGTTAGGTAGTAATCATAATAAAATGGTAAATATAATGATAGGAAAGTATAGAATGCAATGGGCCAAGTTAGCAGGGGAACCCAATCTAATCCAGGAGGTCAGGAAAAGCATCATAGATAAAGTGATATTTAAACTGAGATCTAAGGGTAAGTAGTAGAATTTAGGTAAAGGACAGGGGGGGCATGGGATGAGGGTTCAGGCAAAGAGAAGGGCAAGTGTAAAGATGTGAAGGCCATCACTGGTCTGAGACCTTCTATAATTTATATTCACCTAAATTTACTCTTAGATTAGAAGTATTGGAATTGGGATGATCTTTGGATTAAAACTATGAATGTGCCTTGGTATAATCAAGGCCCATGAAAGATAAATAGAAGGCATTTATACAAGCAGTCTTTGGAGGCTTTGCAGTAGAATTTCAAAGTCAGGAAATTATCTTTTCCAGCAGCTGAGGCTGGTGATATAGTAGTTCATCTAATTACTTGAAAAGGTTTGCAATTGAGAATGTAAATTTGTACTTTACTGTATTCACGTGTCACTCAGTGAAAGATGAGTATTCTCTTAACTCTTTCCTTCTCTCTTCCTTTTTTAGCAGATGAGATTGATTGCTTTCCATGTGGCTTCCTGAGCTAGTGTGTGAAGGATGAGTAACAATGGAGGGTTTCAATGGAGGAGGGAAAGGGCTTCAAACTATCGAAATAGAAAACATTCATTTTGTTGTATTTCTCTTTGTAGGTTCTCTAATTCTGTAACCCTGTTTGTAGAAAAATCCCTTTGATCCATCAAAGAAATGAAATGAAATTTGGGTGCGACCAATTATAAATTTGGTTGTTTTATCACTCAGTGGTCTATGTACCTTGTGTATCTTCATAATTGTTTAGAAGTGATAGAATGTGTCTAGAAGTGACAGAATGTGGCCAGTATGTCAGTGAAGTTATGGAGCTGACCCTACCTTTTAACTTTTATCTCCTAAAATTAATATCTTATATTAATGTAAATACAACTTTGGATGGGATGGAACCTAAATATGTGTATGTCTAATTCTGTATGTACTAGTTTTTTTCTAAATCACTTACCTTCTTACTGACTCCTTCTAGTCACACCTTATACCAATGATGTGGGTGTCAAATAGTGGGCTCAGCAGATGTTACCACTTTCCATTTTGCCTGTGGAAGTACATCTGTGAAAATTGGTCCTTATAGTTAGTTACAAGGCAGGAGAAAGAAGGATGGTTTCAAAATAATTGCAACAATTTTTGTTACAGATTCATTCAACATATTTTTACTGAACACCTATGTGAAAGTCACTGGAGATAAAGTGGTGAACCAAACAGACACGGTTCTTGCTCTCAAGTGGCTGATAGTTTAGAGAAAAATATAGAAAAGTATTGACTAGTACTAATACAGCTAAATAGGCTATCCCGCCCAGTGGTAACTGCCATGAAGGAAAAGTACAGTTTCTATGAGAGAATATAACAGTGTGATCTGCTCTAATTTATGGACTCCAAGAAGGCTTCCCTGAAGAAATGATATTTGGGTTGAAATATGGAGGATATGCATCATTCATGTAAAATTTCATTTCTTCCCTAAGGAACAAAACAGAGCTAAATAGGCAGAAGCCTCTTTAGACATAGCAGGTCTTTTTTTGGTATTATCATGTCAAATATGTCTCCCACTAATCTGGGTTGGGAAATTGTTCCTCATATTTAAAAGCCCTTATTATATGAAATGTTAAAGGGACTTATCTAAGAAAAAGAAGTTAAAGAAACATGAACAGTGAAAGAACAACAAGCTCACAGTTATTAACAACCACACCTAAAACGAAAGCAAACTAAAAGAACAGCTAGATCAGGAGTGGAAACATAGAAATGAAGATCTCAAGGAGGGTTAGCAACAGGGGAGTGGGAGGAGGAGATGGGGGGAGAAGGTACAGAAAATAAGTAGCATAGACAGTAGATAGAAAATAGATGGGGGGGCAAGAATAGCATGGGAAATATAGAACCTAAAGGACTTGAGACACATGGACATAAACTAAAGGGGGGGTAATGGTGGGGATGGGGGGCAGGGTGGAGGGGAATGAAGGGGGGAATAGAACAACTGTAACAGCATAATCAATTAAAAATAAATTTAAAAAAAAATAAAAAAATAAAAGTTAAATTTAGAGAATTTTTAATGACCCCTGGTTTATGTATATGTGCTGGATTTTGTTTCTGATTTTATCTTAAAACAAACTTGAATCTGTTAGAGGGTCCCATTTATTTAGAAGAGATAATTTAATCCCATCATAACGTCTACCCAAGGATTCCACTTACCACATTTTCTTTTTTTATTTATTTAAAAAAATTTATTTATTTTTAGAGGGGGAAGAGAGGGAGAAAAAGAGGGAGAGAAACATCAATGTGTGGTTGCCTCTGGTGTGCCCCATACTGGGGACCTGGCCCGCAACCCAGGCATGTGACCTGAGAATTGAACTGGCAACCCTTTGGTTCACAGGCCCATACTCAGTCCACAGAGATGCACTAGCCAAGGTTCTTTTTTAAATAATTGAATTTTAGAGGTACCTTTGCAAATTATTGTTAAGTATGTTAGTTTTTCTTTTATTGGTTTGGGGGCATACTACTTTTATATTTGGAAAAATAATAGAGGTGGTTATGCAAAATTATTAAGCCTACAGAAGTTCAATTTGATTTGTAACATTTTTATTCTTTTTTAAATTGTATTTTTCATTGATATTATTTTGTGTTAGTTTTGGGGATACATAGTGGTTAGACAATCATATACTTTACAAAGTGTTCCCACCAAATTGCAGCACCCAGCATACACAGTTGTTTGAATGTTATAGACTATATTTTCTATGCTGAAGTTTATAACCCTGTGACTACCAATTTGTATTTCTTAATCCCTTCACCCTTTTCACTTCCCCCATCCTCCCTGTGTTCTCTGTTTCTATGAGTGTTTCAATTTTCTTTGTTTATTTTGTTCTTTAGATTCCAGATATAAGTGAAATCATATGGTATTTGTCTTGCTCTGATTGGCTTATGTCGCTAGCATAACAAAAAGGAGCATTTCTATACCTGGAAAAGGATTTTGGGGAGCAAATCCAAGAAAATCTCACATCCATCTCAGTACCATCTTTATTCAGGTACCATTCAATTTCCTTAATGTCACTGCTCCTACCAGCTCTCTCACTATGCCCTGCCCCATTACTAACCTCTGTTCTGGGCACACCCTTTGCAGCTTTTTTTTTCCTTTTAAATATATTTTATTGATTATGCTATTACAGTTGTCCCATTTCCCCCCTTTATTCCCCTCCACCCTGTAATGCCCATTCCCACCTGCCTTACCCCCCTTAGTTCATGTCCGTGGGTTGTACATATATGTTCTTCGGTTTCGACATTTCTTTTACTATTCTTAACCTCCCGCTGTCTACTGTATACTGTCGTTATGCTTCTTATTCCCTGTACCTTTTACCCATTATCCCCACTCCATCCCACTGATAACCCTCCATGTGATCTCCATTTCTCTGGCTCTATTCCTGTTCTAGTTCTTTGCTTAGTTTTTTTTTTTTTAGGTTGTATTATTGATAGTTGTGAGTTTGTTGTCGTTTTACTGTTCATATTTTGATCTTCTTTTTCTTAGATAATTCCCTTTAACATTTCATAAAATATGGGCTTGGTGATGATGAACTCCTTTAACTTGACCTTGTCTGGGAAGCACTTTATCTGCCCTTCCATTCTAAATGATAGCTTTGCTGGACAGAGCAATCTTGGATGCAGGTCCTTGCTTTTCATGACTTGGAATACTTCTTTGCAGCCCCTTCTTGCCTGTAAGGTTTCTTTTAATAAATCAGCTGCTGGTTTTATGGGAACTCCTTTGTAGGTAACTGTCTCCTTTCCTCTTGCTGCTTTTAAGATTCTCTCCTTAACTTTAATCTTGGCTAATGTAATTATGATGTGCCTTGGTGTGTGCTTCCTTGGGTCCAAGTTCTTTGGGATTCTATGAGCTTCCTGGATTTCTTGGAAGTCTATTTCCTTCACCAGATTGGGTAAGTTTTCCTTCATATTTGTTCAAATAAGTTTTCAACTTTTTGCTCTTGTTCCTCTCCTTCTGACACCTCTATGATTCAGATGTTGAAACTTTTACAGTTGTCTTGGAGGTTCCTAAGCCTCTCCTCATTTTTTTGAATTCTTGTTTCTTCATTCTTCATGGTTGAGTGTTGACTTCTTCCTTCTGGTCCAAAGGTTTCCTTCCCTTCACTGTCGGTTCCCTATACATTTTCTTTACTTCATTTTTCATAAGCTTCACTTTTTTCCTCTATTTTGTGACCATACTCAACCAATTCTGTGAGCATCCTGATTACCATGTTTTGAACTGTGTATCTGGTAGGTTGGCTATCTTTTCATTGCTTAGTTGTATTTTTTCTGGAGTTTTGATCTCTTCTTTCATTTGGGCCATATATTTTTATGTTGGTACACCTGTTACAATGTAAGGGGCAGAGCCTTACATGTTTACCAGGGCAGGGCAACCTACTTTGCTGTGTATTGGCACTGTATGTAGGGGAGGGGTCCAAGAGGGAACAATGCAGCTTGCTCAGTTCTTGCCAGTTTTCAGTCACTTCCCTGGCTACCCACAATCAAATTGGGCCCTTCTGGTAATTCTCAGGTGGGTGAGTTTGCATACATTCTAGGACCCTATGGGTCTAACAGACTCTCCTGTGAGGCGGGAGTTTCTCCCACTTCTGCTATACCCAAAGGTTTTTTTCAGTCAGAGGTTTTGAGGCATTATTTCCCCATGCTGGAACCCTGGGTTGTGCACTGTGTCTTGCTTCCCAGTTGTTCATCCTGGCTTATCCACACACAAATATTTGACCTCCCATCTGCCAGCTGTAGCTTTGCCAGGAGTCCTTTCCATCCCACCTCCCTGTCTCCGCCCCTTCTACCAGCCTGGATGAATGTTTCTTCTTTAACTCCCTGGTTATTGGACTTTCATAAAGTTCAATTTTCTGGCAGTTATGGTTGTTTTATGTTTGTAAATTTGTTGTCCTTTTGGTTGTATGAGGAGGCACAATGTGTCTGCCTATGCCTCCGTCTTGGCTAGAAGTTCACTGATTTGTAATATTTCTTATAATCCTTTCCACATTTCTACCTCTTTATGCTAATCTTCCTATTTTCTGGCTAATAAAACTGTTATGTAATTGCAGCAACAGTCTTTCCCATAAATGAAGAATCTCATGAAAATTGAATTAAAAAGGATAAGCTAATCATCGACTTTCTTTATGGTTCACAATTGATTCTCTTTAGCTTCTACAGGTTAGTGTGTGAACCAACTAGTCTATATATTCAGCTGCCTTTTTTCAGCAAGGTGGAAAAGGGTTAGCCACAGATCCATATTTGCAAACTCTACTTAGAAGTGTGTATCTTAGTAGGTCTTTTCTAAAAGAAAAACCAGAGAAGAGCAGTATGTGTAGCAGTCTTTCATTTTTTCATATTGTATATTACATCACCAATATATATAGGAAACAGCGCCCACCCTTGTATGTCCATGGATTTGCTAAGCTTTGTTTCATTGGTCGGAGTCCCAATTTAAATTCACCTCTCTATAGTCTAGAATCTTGATATTTTATTAGTCAGGAGAAAGTTGCTGTCTTCCTGGATTCCACCAAAATAACTGGTATCCAAACAAACCCCTTTGATGTGTAAACACTGTTGTCTCTTACATGAGAGGATATAATAGGGCTTACTGAAGAGAAACCACCTATCTAAGCCCAGCTATCTCTATGGGAAATGAGTGAACTATACTGAACTATATAAAATTAATCCTACAATTGTATTATTTATTGTGAGGGCTTTTATCTTAAATAGTTATTTGATTTGTATCTAGCATCCATTCTGCAATTTTCAGTTAAGTAGAATACCTAACATGGAACTATTAAGTGCAGATTGGTTCAGCCACTATGGAAAACAGTGTGAAATTTCCTCAGAAAACTAAAAATGGAACTGCCTTTTGACCCATCAATTCCACTGCTGGGATTATACCCTAAGAGCCTGGAAACACCAATCCAAAAGAACCTATGCACCCCAATGCTCATCGCAGCACAATTTACGATAGCCAAGTGCTGGAAGCAGCCTAAGTGCCCATCAGTAAATGAGTAGCTGAAAAAACTGTGGTACATTTACACAATGGAATACTACACAGCAGAAGGAAAGAAGAGCTCCTACCTTTTGTGACAGTATGAATGGATCTGGAGAGCATTATGCTAAGTGAAATAAGCCAGATAGTGAAAGACAAATACCATATGATCTCACCTATGTCGATTAGTGGAACCTAATCAACAAAACAAACAAACAAGCAAAATATAACCAGAGACATTGAAATAAAGAGCAAATTGACAGTAACCAGAGGGGTGGGGGGAAAGGGGTAATGGGGTATAATAGGTGAAGGTCCATCAAGGAACATGTATAAAGGACATATGGACAAAGTCAATGGGGGTAAGATCAAGGGTGGGATGTGGAGATGGGTGGGGTGGAGGGGCATGGTGGGGTGAAAATGGAGACAACTGTATTTGAACAACAATAAAGAAAATTTTTAGAAAAGAACAAACACATAGAAAAAATTAAGTTGAACATAACAGCGATATCCAGAAGCTTCCAGATTCTGTCTTCTCATTATTCTTATCCTTTTCTATTTCTGGTTCTGTCCCTCCCCTACTACTTACTTTCTCAACCTTATATAGTCATTTGGTCTTCTAAAACTAAGTAACACAATCAGGGTTTATACTCACAAAGGGGGAAAAAGATGATAGGTGGCAGAAAAGGCAGGAATGTCTAGGAAATTAAGAGAGTACTCTATAGTCTTTCTACTTTCACCACTTGCCCTTGACCTCTTAATTAAAGCTTTTTGTAGCATAAGGGAAGGTTTAAGTTCCAATAACCATACAGATTCACTTAACACAGTACGTTACTATTTATAAAGAGCCCTGAGTTTTAGATGTGATATTAAATCTGAGGTAGAGCTAGGGGATAGCACCTGACGATTCTCAGTTACTTCTAGAGTTAGTTTAAAATTCAAGTTTGAATACTATTTTATAATATATTGTACATACAATATATAATTTAATCCTCATAATGACTGCATCTTTTCTAGCCATTTTTTCATAAGAGGAATAGAAATGTTTGACTCTTACCAACTTCTCTAAGTTTGTTTCCTGGAATACTAAGGGCCATAGTCAGCAGAAATGAAACATTCTTTGGGGATTTTCATAGGTACTTCTGCCCTAGAAATTACTTTTCTCTGTGGTTAGATTTACTTGTAGGATGCACAAAGCTCTTGTAACTTCGTCTACTCTAAAAAGATTTAATGGTATTATTGTATAACACTTTGAAATAGAAAATCGAAAGGTAGTATTCCTTCTTAGGAAATAAACACAGGCCACAGCCTTCCAGAAGTGGAAACCAGGCAACTGAATCCCACTCAGACGTGTAAGAGCCAAGGCTACACTGTTCAGACATGCCATACAGAATGTCTATTTCATTGATGTTGGAGAAGCATTTAATTGGTAATATATGAAAACTTTCCTTAGACTGTAAATCACGAGGGCAAGAATCATACCTTTTTTATCAACAGTTTTGTCTTCAGTATTTAGTACAATGCATGGCACATAGTAGGTACTTAGTAAATATTCATTGAATGAATGGTATATAACATTGTAAACTTAGTCAATCTGGACAGAAGCAATCCTTAAAATTAGTTTTATTTGTGTGAGGGAAGGTATATGAGGTAGATAATCATCGTTTGCTCAATTTAATATCTTTAATTTTTTGGTTTTATTATTTTGTTGCATGTCTAAATGGAGTATATGTTGAAGGGAAAGGATCTGGCTCCCAGATTAAGCTGACCACAAGGGGCTATAGAGATTGTTGGGGTGACTCAGTGAAATGCCTTTAACAGAATAAGAGAGACTTTATACTGCAGCTGTTTGCTGATATTCAGAGGCAGAACTACCTATTTTTATCCCTTGGCCACATTCCAATGAACTGTTCCAGCAGATGGAGCAGAGGGTAAGAATTGAAAGGTTATCTTTCAAGTGGGTAGTTGAAGTTGCTAAGATATATAACCTCTGACTCATTTCTCGAAGGTGATACAACCAGGTTTGGAGATGCCTAGTCTGGTGCCTCTGATCAGTGCAGTTATCTGGTACTTTTATTACCCTCTGTACGGTGTACTCAGATAGCCATCCTTTTCAACATACCCTAATCTTACTATTAGCAATCAGAGCCATTTTCTCCAGAAAAAAGGTGACTACCCATGGTCTTCAGCTGTTTGTGTTAGTGAAAAGAAGCCACCTTTACATTTATAAAATGTGAGTCTATTATATTGGAAGTGTATATCTACACACAAACCACACAGGAAAATTAGTTCCACTACACTATAGTAATTTCCTGTGTTTTTAACTTAATATTTTGGCCAGAAATAATCAAAAGAGAAAAAAGGAGGGACTTTTTACAAGTGTTAATTCATTTGTAGCTAAACATTCTGCCTGCCACGTATCTTAGTATGCTTTATACCTTTCTGGTTTTGTTTTTTCTGATATCCTCTTCCTTGTGTAATTACAGCTTTGGATTTACAGATAAAGTAATAAAGAAGAGCCAGTGTCCGATTGGGGTCTTTGGTAATGGTTTCAAGTCAGGGTCCATGCGACTAGGAAAGGACACTCTTGTCTTCACCAAGAATGGGGGTACCCTCACTGTTGGACTCCTGTCACAGACTTACCTGGAATATGTCCAGGCCCAGGCAGTTATTGTACCAATTGTTCCATTCAACCAGCAAAATAATATCCTTTCTGGAAATGGGGAATGTTGGCTAAAAATTAGTCTAATTTGATGTTTTGATAGAAACCTTTTCAGGTCAAATCCACCTATCAATGTAACTGTCTGAAATTTAATTTGAATTTTCCCTATTAAATATTTTTAAAAATATAAGTGGACTATTGACAGAAACTTATAAATATTTTTGTTGTATAAAAATGTCATTTTTATATTATTGATCTGTATTCTCCCCCTTCACCACTCCCTTGGTAAAGTACCTCCTCTTTTATTTTTCCCTAAAGGGTAGCTACATGTATATCACACTCCGAGAAACATACTATTTATCAGTTGATCTGATTGCAGAATCATTCATTTTCCCATTCCTGGACAAGCCATTATTTCTGTTAAATAACAAACAGGTCATCTTGACCCACAGAGTATATCGATAAAGTTTGAACTTATTGCTTCCAAAGAGTCTAAAAGTTCAGCCTTTGATCTATTTTTTAAATATAGAACTGTCTTTTTTTTTTTTTTACATTGTATCTTTGAAGCTGTATTCTGCAGGGGTAAGTGATTTTTGTGTTTGTTTCTATAACCTTTTTTTCATTTTGCCTTTTTCTTCTGTAGCAGTAATGCCCATGTTTTATATCTCTATGTCTATTTTTATCTAAACATACAACTCAAAAGGCAGATCTTCCTAACTAATAGCATTTTCTTAAAGTATTATTTTTTTCTTTGACTATATTTGATTTTACAAAAAATGATTATTACTGAGGATTCCTTGCCAAGCCTAGAAGCCATCTTGAACTATTCAATTTTCAACAGTGAAAATGACCTCCTGTCTCAGTTTGATGCCATCCCAGGCAAAAAAGGCACTCGTGTTATTATTTGGAATATCCGCAGGTAAAGTACTTCATGGGAAATAGATTCTGTTAAGCAAAGGTAGTATGATAAAGCATACTTTAATAAATCTTTAGAGATGCAGAGTAGTTAAATTTTGTTAGATATTTATATCTCATTGCATATTTTTTAACTTTCTTACAGCCACAGCTCTGTTTGAGATAGTGGTTCTTTTTTTAAAAAGTTTTTTTAATCCTCACCCAAGGATATTTTTATTGATTTTAGAGAGAGAGGAAGGGAGAAAAAAGAGAGAACCATCGATGTGAGAGAGAAACATCGATCGGTTGTTTCCCATACGCGCCCCGACTGGGGATCGAACCCGCAACCTAGGTATGTGCCCTGACCGGGGATCGAACCCACAACCTTTTAGTGTATGGGATGACACTCCAACCAACTGAGCCATCCAGCCAGGGCGAGATAGTGGTTCTTATTAGCAAAATGTGGAGCTTGATAAGATGGAAACATGAATATCCTGAGGCTATTGCCATAAATAATGAAGACATTTCAATGTTATTCTAAAATCTTTAGAATCCATTATAAATATCTATTTTATATTCATGGACACTGTTTTGAGATAGGTAAATGATAGTTATTTAACTTATTTGACAATGAAAATAAAGTATGAAAAAGAGACATTAGGGTAACAAAGCATGGCATGATCTTTAAAACTAAGGACCTCTGTGTAAGTGCTTTAGAGTATCTGAGTTAGAAGTAGAAAAAACTTTGGAGTAGATAAATTTGAACTGTGATGAGGCCAGCTTCAGGTCACAAACAAAACGATCTAGAAATACTCTAGAATACATGATTTGTTTAATCTAGTTATGTCAAATGGAATATATTTAAGTGTCCACTAAAACCTAAAAGCCTTTCATATAAAACAGAGGTGTTGTTTTGTTATGTTTAATAGAAAAGAGTATGAGGTATATTTATTCTTTTTTCTCTTTAAGTTAAGAATTTCACCTCTCTTCTTAGCTGGGCTAATCTTATATAAAAACCATGCTGGTTTGTATAGAAAGTACTTTCAACTAAAAACAAAAAAAAGGAGGTTTTTCACACATTGATAATTTAGATCTTCCTTTGTCCTATTGGGGAAAACCTCAAATATTATTTATCTTATAAAGGATTATTTTTCTGAGGTATTTTCAGTGATTTAAATACATTAAGTAGGCTTTTTTCTTTGTACGTTGTTTCTCAATTACATAGTAGTAAGTGTTATGTAAATAAAGAATTTCATATTCACATAACTTCAAGAAAAGCTGGCTTGAACAAAGTTTGCCATGTTGCTTTATTGCAGCACTTCTCAGGCTTTAATATGCTAATATTATTTCAATATGCATGAAAATATGCAAGAGCAATATAATATGCAGTATTACTCAATTTCAAAAAAAAATTTTTTAATCCTCTTTTCTTTGGATAGTGAATGGTGGGGGCCAAAGATAGAAAACCTCCCCAGTGTGTTTTTGAGTGGGGTTGGGTAGTAAGAATCAGGATTATCCCGGAAAATCCAGAATATACTATTATAATGACATGGCCTTTATAAAAGCTACATATCATAATGGCCCTGGTTCAGCCTTGAAGAAGGAGCTACATTTCCATCACAGCAGCTCTGATCTTGCAAAGCCTGGAGTATGAGAAAGGTATTAGATCTTTGAGGTGGCTCTGTGGGCCTGGAATTGTTTTTCAATTGTATTCACTCATGCAACCAAGCTACCTTTCCTCCCTCTGTCCCTCCCTCTCTCCCTCCCTTCCTTCCTTGATTACTTCCTTCCTTCCTCCCTTCTTTCCTATTTAAGAGTATTTTGGGGGATTACTGTTCCACAGGACAAATTTTGGAAACTATTGTTCTGATACATGTTTTCTCCATAACCCATCAGGAAACAAAGATGGGTCTTGGCTTTTTTTCCTGGCTGTTGTTAGTGGTATAACCCAGGATCTGGAAATAGACCACAGCTAAGTGACCCAAAAGGATTATGAGAAGAAAATTTCTTATGAAAAGAATATGATTACTATAATATTTAAATGATAATTCCATAAATAATACTCTATAAAACTAGCAAATATATGCTATTTCTTTTTAAAAATTTTTAAAAATTTTATTTATTTATCTTTAGAGAGGAAGGGAAGAGGAGAGGGAGAGAAATATCAATGTATGGTTGCCTCTTGTGTATCCCCTGCTGGGAACTGGCCTATAACCCAGGTGTGTGCTCTGACTGGGAATCGAACTGTGATCCTTTGGTTCACAGGTCCATGTTCAATCCACAGAGCTACACCAGCCAGGGCTTCTATTTTTATAATAACCTTTTTTCCCTTCTAAGAAATAAGATCTGGGGAAATCTCAGTATCTCATTAGTCCTTCCATAATTGCTGAAATTGGAAGAAGTCGGTTTTGATTAATCTATTTATTCAGTTAGGGAAAATGACCTATCCAACAATACCCAAAAGTTGGGATCTATTATAAGGTCCTGCTTCAAGGATAGCTGACAACCATTGGATTTATCAGATCACTTATACACACTACACACACCATCCTTTTTTTTCCTTTTGTACTTGACATTACCACCTCTGTGAAACAGCAGATTTGTTTAGGCTTGAAATACCCTTAATATTGTGTGGTCTTCAAACTGACTGATTTGTAGTTTAGTACTGGTAGTCAGGGAAAGAAATAGATATGTGAGTTTTGGCTCATATTGTTACTTTTCTCTTGGGTTCCTAGTGCATTTTTGTCCTTTGGAACCAGTTTTTGTTAGATTGGTACTTGTCTCTTTTACCCAGAAATAAAGATGGGAAGTCTGAGTTGGACTTTGATACAGATCAATATGACATCCTGGTATCAGACTTTGGCACAGAAGAAAAAGAGACTGGTGGTGTTACCTCTGAACTGCCAGAAACAGAGTATTCCTTACGGGTGAGTAAAAGTGGTTTTTCTTCAACAATGAGAGGTAAGAATTCCTGTAACATGAAAATCTATATAGTAATATCTCATTTTAGTTATATAAAAATGGCCACCTTTCTGCCCTATGTTAGGTTTCTTTTTCACTGTCTCTGCTAAAACAGTTTAGCAAATAGATTTAGTATCATTTTAGTATGGTAGTTGACAGTATAACATAGTATGGAAACTGAGCCAAATCTTTGTCCAGAATGTTTTAAGGAGATGTCAATAGAATTCGCGATATTGTATAATAACTTTCCCTTCACTGTTCCATAGGCATTTTGTGGTATTCTGTATATGAAGCCACGAATGAAAATTTTTCTGCGTCAAAAGAAGGTGACTACCCAGATGATTGCCAAGAGCCTGGCTAATGTAGCATATGATATATATACACCTACTTTTACAGTATCCTTACAACTACATGAAGTTTACCTCTTCATTTCGGGATCAGATTTCAACATTGGCACAGAAAAACAAAAACCTTTCCTTTGCATTTCTTAAATGCTGATCTATGTACTATTATTTATTCATTTATTTATTAGAGACCACCTGGAAATGATTAAAATAATATGGCCCTGAGACTTTGGAGATTCTGGTTCAGTAGATTCTGAAATCTCTTTTTTTAAAAAATAAGAAATATTATTTATTTTTAAATTCTCAGCTGATTCTAATGGGTAGCCAGGTTTGAGACTCTGCTTTAAGGTCCACACCATTTAGTTTGTATTGGAATTTATTATATATTACATTGAAATAAGCAAAATGTTGTCTAGAAATTGATAATCTTTTGGACATAGCATGATTTTCCTCATGACAAGTCCACACTTATGTTGATAGAACTTAGGAAAGTGGAAATTAAATCTTCAACAGGTTTGATGTGGATTTCCTGGTACTTCTCATAGTGGCAGCCACTCAGAGAAGTAAGTACTCATTTTCACTTCTATGTGCCATTGCACTAGGAATAGATTCCAGATACTTGAGAAAATCTTAAGATTATGGAAATTAGGTCTATATTTGTTAATAGTTTTAGGACCAAGAAAAGCCTTTGAACAGCTGAGAACTCATAAGCAATTATGAAGAATTGCTGTTGTAATTTATTTTCTAGTATATAAGCACAGCTCTTGGACTAAGGAACACTGTTTATCAAAGGTATTATTTATCTTGCTTTGTCTTTCTTCCCCTGACCAAAAATTAGAAATTGTTTCCTTTAATAAAAAGCTACGTAATTGTTACTATAAGCATATTTATTTTCTCCTTTTGGAAAGAATACAGTATCTATTAGGAAAGTTTTTTTTTTTTTAAGCCTTAAACAAGCCCAGCTTAACAAAGCCAAAGATAGTACTGTTAGTATCTGTAGGTAAATTAGTTATATCACTGTATGTAGGTTAGGATATTGGTGCCATAGGTTTAACAGAGCCAGTCTAAAGAATTGTTTTCCAACTGCATATTTTTCAAATATGCCACATTTCTGTCACCAGCTTCCATTTTTTATGGGTTTCTGGGTTTGTATTCAGGGTGACTCCTATACACACACTCTATATGTACCTTAACTCTTTTTAGCTGTCCTTCTAATTAAACTAGTTACCTTCTCTAATAGAATTTGGGCTAAACAAATTCACTGTGGAGATGAGTAAAATGAAACTCCTAATAACATTTCCTCCAAGGTCACTGAGGGACAAGATCACTAACGCTGATTTATTTATTCCCCAGCTATCAAAGGCCTCTTCTTTCTTCCTGTGCTTTCTAATTTGAGGAACCTCCTACCCCAAGGTACTCTCTCCCCATAATTAAGAATTATAAAAATATACCATAGAAATAAAGTACTTAACAATCTTTATATTAAAAATGTTAATTTTTTTACAGTGGCTGGTGTGGCTCAGTGGACTGAGCACTGGCCTGCAAACCAAGGGTCACCAGTTTGATTCCCAGTCAAGGCATATGCCTGGGTTGCAGCCTGGTCCCTGGTGCCGGGCACACAAGAGGCCACCACACATTGATGTTTCTTTCTCTCTCTCTCTCCTTTTCCTTCTCTCTAAAAATAAATAAAAAAAATCTTTTTTAAAAAAGAATATTTGTGAAGCTATTACTACAGACTTTTCAAATGCCCTCTAGAAAGGTTGTTCCAATTTATATTAGATATTCTTTGGTATAATAGAATGCAAATTTTTTTCTGAGAAAGCTATGGGCATTTGTCTCCTTAATGATTTTCTTCTCAGAATAAGCAGGTGAAAATAACTTTTGGCTTCTCTTGCAAGAATAATAACCAATTTGGAGTAATGATGTATCACAACAACCGTCTCATAAAGTCCTTTGAGAAGGTGGGATGCCAGGTGAAGGTGAGTGATTAATGTGTTTTTTTTTTTTTGTCTCAGAAGGCTGAAAACAGTAGGAAGAGGATTTAAAATTTGCAAAGGGGATTAAGTCATTAATGACTTTTTCTCCTATCTTATGTTGGTGGTTAAATCTTACCCTAGAAGTTTATGTTACCAGTGAACCATCTTGTGTTGAAGAACTCTACTTGTCATTCTCCATAGATATCAGTCAACATGGAAACTTTACTGCATGCATTTTCTAGGTAGCTGTTAATAAGAGAATCAAAACACCAGCAACTCTGTCACGTGTAAGTTTATTGGTGGTGGCTCTTTATATTTTCTTAAGGAGACAATAAAGCATAGTGAAAAATGCATAAAATTTAGTGGTTGATAGCCAGGATTTGATTCCTGGCTTCTGTACTTAAAAGCTGTGCCACCTAGGCTAAATCACTTAATTTCTCTGAGGTTCAATTTCTTACCTGTAAAGTGGGAACAGCAGTAATAATTTTACCTGCTCTTCCTACCTTAGAGCTTACACAGTTGAGAGATTTAAATTGGATAAATTATGTAAAAATACTTTATAAACTGAACCATACAAATATTATCATCTTTAATGTTTTTAATATATTTTATTGATCATGCTATTATAGTTATCTCATTCTCCCCCTTCATTCCCCTCCACCCTGCACACCCTCTCCCACCCACATTCCCCCCCTTTAGTTCATGTCCATGTGTCACAAGTTCTTTAGCTTCTACATTTCCCGTACTATTCTTGCCCTCCCCCTATTTTCTTTCTATTGTCTATGCTACTTATCCTCTGTACCTTTTCCCCCTCTCTCCTCCTCCCACTCCCCTGTTGGTAACCCTCCATGTGATCTCCATTTCTGTGGTTCTGTTCCTGTTCTAGTTGTTTGCTTAGTTTGCTTTCGTTTTAGGTGTGGTTATTAATAACCGTGAGTTTGCTGTCTTTTTACTGTTCATATTTATTGTTTTAATGACAATTTAAATTGGAAATATCCACAAGTATTCCATTCATTGCTATTTTACAGATAAGATTGCTGAAGCACAAAAATGATAAAGTGCTTTATATTACACAGTAGGACAAACTTATATTAGACCCAGAATATCTAGTGTTCAGCCTATGTTGATTTTCCTTGTTATATCATCTCTACACAACTCATGTTTGTGTGCTAGTCTAATTATACTTAGTTCCTTTCATTAAAGAATTTTTAAAAAAGATTTTTAACCCAACGTATCTTGTATCAACTTGTAATTAATAACCCTTCACATGTGACTCACTTTAGTAGATTGGTGGCCTACATATATAAAATTATTTATTTTATTAGAGTGTGATGGTTATGTAGCATCCTTAAAATATTGTGAGGTGAAGTTTGGTTTCAGTACTCTAAAACAGTAGTATATAACTTTGATTGTTTTTAGCTGTATCATTTTTTGTTCAAATGAAATCATATGGCAATCCCAGAATACAAAACAGTTGAAAATGGAGATAGTGTGAAAGAAGTAGAGATGGTTATTAATACTTGGAAAATCCTAGTATATCTTTAGATCATAGTTTGAAAATCTTGTCCTAGAATTTGCCAGAGGTTTCAGTTCAACCTAATATTTGCAGTCTATTGAAGTATATTCTGAGTGTTTCTCTAGACCTTGCTGGTCTTACTTTGCCCATGAATGTTATATAACCTTTCTGTTATTGTTTGGAATCAAAAGGAAATACCTACAGGTAGTCAACAGTAATTTGAGTGTTTAAATTAATATTTTTCTAAGCCAACTCATGGAGAAGGTGTTGGAGTAATTGGAGTCATTGAGTGCAATTTCTTAAAACCTGCGTACAACAAACAAGACTTTGAGTATACCAAGGAGTACCGGTGAGTCATTCATAACCTGAGGGATTTCTGATAGTTTGTTCAGATATGATTCTGTTCTATGAAACCTCTAAAAGCATCTCTATAACCCAGATAGATAAATTAACTGAGAATTCCTTCAAATCTATTTTCCAGGATGAGAGAAAAAATGTTTTGATTTTTATATTAAACCTTAATGATACTTGATATATGGAGCTCAATTGAGATAAACCTTACCTTTAAAAATTATATAAAGAGCATAGGAGTCATTTAGTAAAATACTTCTGGTGAAACAAAGAGCCTTGAAATTATCTTTCTTAAAAAATACATCATATATACTGTATTGTGTGTTCACCACCCAAAGTCAAGTTGATAAGGTTTTTCTTTTTTTGCTTAATGCTTTCCACCCAGCCCCAATGCTCCTCCCCTCTGACAGCTTTCAGTCTGTTCTCTATCTATGAGTCTGTTTCTATTTTGTTTTAGTTTATTTTGTTCATTAGATTTTTATTTTATGTTTTTAAATTGTATTTTATTATTTATGGTATTACAGTTGTCCCAGTTGCCCCCTCTACCCTTTTCCCTCTCTCCCCACTCCCTCAGGCAATCCCAACACCATTGTCCATGTCCATGGATCATGTGTATATATTCTTTGGCTACTCTATTCCCTATGCTGTACTTTATATCTGCATTACTACTGTATAACTACCAATCTATTCTTCTTAATCACTTCACCTTTTTTCACTCATCCCTCTGACCCCCTCCCATCTGGCAACCATTAAAACATTCTCTGTATCTGTGACTGTGTTTCTGTTCTGCTTATTTTACTGAAAAGAGATGAGTGGATCTGAAGTTATTGAATATATTCAGGGGAAAAGCAGCAGTTTGAAGTTTGTTCTAAAACATTGTCTTGAAGCCAGTGAGTGGATTGAGAGGAAACTATTGAAGCAGCAGGAAAGACATGTGTGTTTTTGTGGAAGCATCTAGATTTAGTAGGTAACACAAATAGGTAAGAATGAGAAAGGGCTGGGCATTGAGGCCAAACCAGCAAGCGTATTTTTGGGAGACCAAGAAAGGAGTAGTTGAAGCCAGGATATAATAGTTTGTTTTAAAACTTTGGGGAAGGAATGAGTCATTCATCTGTTCAAAGTTCATTCATCATATAGTATGAGATATCTCCTGTGTGCCATGTACTAGGGACATATTAATGAAAGAAGAATCCTTGATGTCTATGAACAAATGGGATGAAGTATATGCAAATAAGAAAGTTAAATACCTATAAAATAATTGCTTTAATGGGGGAATATGCAAAATGGGAAGAACCTTTAAATATTTCTATAGGAGTTGAAGAAAGCTTCAAAAAGCAGATTATATTTGAGCTTAAATTTTAGGGAAAAATTGGAGTTTTCTAGGTGGACAAATAGGGGAAGGGCATTCTAGGCAAAGGGAAGTATATACAAGGACATGAAAGAGCATGTGATATTCTAGGAGTATGGAGAAATAAGGTATGAGGTGCCATGTTTGTTTTCCTTGAAGTCTCAGTAGCAGTTTTTTTTTAATGTGGGAAAAGTAATTCCCCAAATCTCTTTTTGTGTGTGTGTGTGCGTGCCCCAAACTGTTAAAAATTAGATAAGTCTCGTACCTTAATTTATGTGGAACCATAAGAATTTCAAGATTAGTGCTAGACTAACAGACAACTATTTGGATGGCAAACCGAATTAATTTTAGGGTAATTGGTTCTTGGTCAGTAGGGCTACTCAGTGGTTATGGTGACTGTCTGTCATCAGTTTTAAGTAAAATGGTATTTTATATATAAGTCTGGTACATCATGGAGATCTTTGACTAGGACTTGACTCTTAAGAGTGAAAGTTTAGAAATGACATCAGTTTGATAGGTGTCTCAGAGCCAAAGTCATTGTATTTTTTTTCAGTAAAAGGAATAGTGACTTTCTGGTGATTAAGCAAGTAGTTACGATTTTTGAACTCTAACTGTTAAGATATCAAAACTTAACATCTTCCTTTAAAAATTTTTTTAATCCTCATCCAAGGACATATTTATTGATTTTAGAAAGAGAGAGAGAGAGAGAGAGAGAAACATTGATGTGAGAAACATCAATCAGTTCATTGCTTCCTGTGTGTGGCCAGACCAGGGATTGAACCCACAACCTAGGTACGTGCCCTGATCAGGAATCAAACGCGCACAGCCTTTTGGTATATGCGATGATGCTCCAACAACTGAGCAACCCAGCCAGGGCACTACTCTTATTTCTTATATCATCTGTGTCAAACCCAATGTACCTTTTAAATTTTAGAGGTTTTAGACCCTTGGTTTGTGATGTTTAGTTTCAGTATGAGTTTGGAGTGATTGTAGGGGATCCAGATGTAGTTCATCCCCAGTAGGTTTATTTAGTTAAACATAAAATTTCTGGCTTAAGTAGCTTAATAATCTGCTACACATTTTATTAAAAACAGAAAACTAGTATACTGTTCCGCATATAGAATCTTTTGAGGATAAAAATTTATGTAACTCCTATTTCTTGCATCAATTTCCTTTTTTACTTAATATATTTTATATAAAATGAGAAGATGTTCATTTTAAAAATAAGGAAATTTGACTGGAGCATTGAAGAAGGTTGTCTGCTATCACAAATTCATCCTAAGAGTATGATAGTTGTGAGAACTGAAAATAATAACAGAGATAACAACCATCATACTGCCGGAATGTCTTCAAATAAATCAACTATAATATCAGTTTTAATAGTTGTGGATATCAGATTTCAACAGCAACTATCAGGACTCAAACTTACAACACTATTAGAGTAAATTTTAGCTTCAAAAGTACAATCACCCCTGGCCGGGTGGATAACTGATCCAACCAACTGGTTGGAGCATCATCCTGTGCACCAAAAGGTTGCAGGTTCGCTCCCTGGTTGAGATGTGTTCAGGAGGCAACCGATCAATGTATGCCTGTCTCTCTCTGTCCCCTCTCTCTCCCCACTCTCCCTCACCCCTATCCTTTCTCTCTAAAATCAACAAACATATCCTCAGGTGAAGATATGTTTCAACTATCCTCAGCTGAACTTTAAAAAGTTCAGTCAACACATATTGAGTACCCCAGTTTTGCATGGCACAGTGACTGGGCTTTGTGGAATTTTCTGAAGAATTAAGGGAAAGTCCATCAAAGAACATGTACAAAGGACACATGGACAAAACCATAGGGAGTAGGTTTGACAGAGGAGGGGATGGGTGGGGAGCAGGGCTGTGGTGGGGTGAAAATGGAGATAACTGTACTCGAACAATTAAAAAAAGAAAGAACTACTATAAAAGACACACGGACAAAACCGAGGGGGTAGGTGGGAGCAAGGGATGGAGGTGGGTTTGGCTGGCGTGGGGGGGAGTGAGGGGAGAAAATGCAGACAAATTTAACTGAACAACAATAAAGTAATTAAAAAAAGAAAAAGGTATGGTTTCTGTCTTTGAGGAGTTATAGTCTATATGTAATAGTGGATTATCACATACATGAAACAATTTAGAGAGTAATAAAATGGTTGTTTGATCAATCAAAACCTAAGTGGTATGGTGTAGGAAAAATGTCCTGAGAAAAGAGATAGGGAAGGTTTTGGGTAGAAAGTGTGACTTAAGATTTGCTTTAAAGGACACAGGATTTAGAAGAGGGAGGGAAGGGAACTCCAGGATGGAATTATAGCATGAGCTAAGGTAGTGACATGAATTCAGAATGGTAAAAATATGGGGAGTAAGGGTAAAGGGATATAACTGGGAGTGAGGGAAATAAAGGCAAATGGATAGAGTAGGGCCATATTTTAGAGCATGCATTAGTAAACTTTTTCTGTGAAGGGAGAGGAGGTAAATATTTTAGGCTTTGTAGGGTATGTGGTCTCTGTCACAACTACTCAATTCTGCTGCAGTATGAAAGCACCTATAGGCGAAAACAGGCAGTGGCCTGGATTGGGGCCACAGGCTGTAGTTTGCTGAACCCTGTGCTAGAGCCAGTTTCTAAACTATGTGCTGAGCTGTACCTAATGAACTCACAGTGGAACCATAAGATATTTTAATTTTTTGAGGGAAATGCAGTGATATTTGACTTCTGTTTATAAACAATAGAAATTGCTTTCTATTGCTGTCATAACAAATTACTATAAACGTAGTGGCTTAAGACAACAGTGATTTTATCTTAGAGTTCTGTATGTTAGAAGTCCAACACAGATCCAATTATGCTAAAATCAAGGTGTTGGCAAGGCTGCATTCCATTCTGGAGGGTTAGGAGATAATGTATATCTTTGCCTTTTTCAGCTTCTTGAGGCTGCCGGTATTTTTTAACCCATAGCCCTAATCCTCCATCTGCGAAGCCTGCAATGGTGGGCTGAGTTCTTCTCACATCGCATGACTCCAGTGACCTTGCTTCTATCATCATATCTGTGATTCTGACTCTCTACCACACTCTTCCACTTTTAAGGACCCTTGTGATTACATGACAGTTCTATATAATCTTTCTATTTTAAGGCCAACTGATGAGTAACCTTGATTTCATCAGCAATCTTAATTTCCTCTTTCTGTGTAACCTAATATATTCATACGTTTCAGGGCTTAAATGTCATTGCAGGACCCTTATTCTGCCTATCATATTTCACTCTCTGCCCCCTAATATCTCACATGCAAAATACACCCCATACCAACATTCCCCAAAGTTTCAACTACTACAACTCAAAGCCTAAACTCTCATCTTAATGTCATCTGTTCAAAATTCCAAAATCTCATCATCTAAATCAGGTATGGGTGATTCTCTGAATCTGATGCATCATGGAGTAATATCCCTTTCCATCTATAAGTGTGTCTTTTTTATTTTCATATTTTGCTCCCAAAATACAATAGAGGGACAGGCATAGGATACCAGTTATAGGTATTCTTGTTCAAATGGGGAGAAAATTGAAAGAAAAAGGAATCTCTGGTCCCAGGCAATTTCAAAATCTAGCCAAGTTAACTCCATTAAATTTCAAGACCTTGAAGGAATCTTCTGGAGCTTTCACCTCCACCCTCTTGATTTTTGGGCTGATGGCTCCACCCTCAGCATTATCTTTCATTTTTCTTGAAGGATAGCTTGTATTTACAGCCGATACGTTTCATCAGCCTGTTTCCTGACTATAGCCTTCTTTCATTTTATACTCTCTTCATCCCTTTCAGTCAAATCTAGCAGCTTTTGTGCTAGTATGCCATTCTCCAGAACCTTGTGGGTCTCATAGGTATCTTGTATATGTTCACTCCATCAAACAAGGGGCTTCTGATAGGTTTTTCCTAAATAATCCTATTTTTATTCCTAGTTGCACTGGGGTTGCTCTGGATATTTGAGTTACATGCTTAATCTTTTTTAAAAAGAGCTTTTTGCCCTGGCTGGTGTAGCTCAGTGGATTGAGCGTGGGCCTGTGAAGCAAAGGGTCGCCGGTTCGATTCCCAGTCAGGGCACAACCCAGGACCTGGGTTGCTGGCCAGGTCCCCAGTGGGGAACACATGAAAGGCAACCCCACATTGATGTTTTTCTCCCTCTCTTTCTCCTTCCTGTCCCCTCTGTCTAGAAATAAATAAATAAAGTATTAAAAAAAAAGCTTTTTGTGTGACTGAATACTCTGGCCCTTTGATCTTTCTGGGGTATTAGAAAAAAGCTGTCCAGTCACAGCCTCGTCTTTTTCTCTAGAGTATGTTTTCCTGATAGTGAATATCAAAATTTTAGCTTCTTTTACAGTTTGGATAGACTGGAAATTTCCACACTGATTAAGTCCTGGTTCCTTTTTGTTGAGTACCATATTTTGCTGTGTATAATGCACTCCCCTGTATAATGAGTACCCACAGTTTTGGCCCACACTTTCATGGAAAAAATGTTATAATTTTTTCATTCAGTTATTTACTTATTTATATTTAGAAATGAAACAATTTTATTCTACACTATTATTTTGCATACAGATATTGTTATTGCTTTCTAGAGTTGTGCTTTTAATGCATAAGCATAAATATAAAGATTAAAAGCATTTATATAGATACAGAATTATTACTATCCATGTATAAATGCACATCCTTATTTTTCCCTCAAAAATTTGGGCAAAAATAGTACTCATTATGGCAAAATATGGCAGTTGTTCCCTAAGTTTATTTCTTTCATCTCACACTTTACATAAGCAGCAAGAAGACACCAGGCCATACTTTGAAGACTTTGCTTGGAAATCTCAGCCAAATGATACATCACTTATAAATTCTGCTTTCTGTATAACTCTAGGATATAACTCTGCTAAGCTTTCTGCCACTGTATAACAAGGATCACCTTTCCTCAAGATTTCCATCAACACGTTCCTCATTTCCTTCTGAGCCTTGACAAGCAACACCTTTAACATATGTAATTGTACTAACAGTCTGTTCACAATAATTCTGATATTATCTAAGAGGATTTGTGTTTTTTCTATGATGATCCTTACTTTCTTCAGAGCCCTCAAATTCTTCCACCCTCTGCCCACTGCCCATTTCTAAAGTAACTCCCACATTTTTAGATATTTGCTATAGCAGTACTCCAGCTTCCAAGTACCAAAATCTGCCGTATTTCTTTTGATTACACCATATGTTTGTGAATCTGGGCTTTCAGCAGTTGCTGTGAGACAAAGCAAGTACCGTATTTTCCAGACCATAAGGTACACCTAGGTTTTAGAGGAGGAAAATAGGGGAAAAAATTGAAGCAAAAAATGTGGTACAATATTTAATAACAACATAATATTTTACCAATGTAGATGTAAACAGAACTCAACATAAGCATTAACAACCATTATTCCTCCAAAATCTGGGGAGAAGGTGCATCTTATAGTCTGAAAAATACAATAATACATGACAATACATGACTACGAAATGAGGAAAGCTTTGTCCAATTTGATCCCAAGGTTTGAGAAGTACATAACCCAATGGGCATACACATCCCATTAGTAGATAATTGTGGTTAAGAATAAAAGAGAAATCTTTTTCTAACTTATATGTATTTTTTTCAAATGGGTTCTAAATTTTAATTGATAAATACTTACTAAATTGTTTATACCTGACTATGTAATAAATTGAAATAGTACAAATTTATTTTTACTTGAGAGTGCCATGGAAAACTTGAGACATTAAGGGTGCCATGAACCTAGAAGGTTTGAGTATTTCTGTTTTAGAGGGACAGAAGGTAGAGTGGTTGATGCCTTAGGCAATAAGAATTCATTGTGTGTTCTTAAATAGGGGAATGGATGAAATGCTATCTTAAGAATCTAGGAGGACTTCCGCCAAGATGGAGGCATAGGTGGAAACACTGTGCCTTCTCGCACAACCAAATTAAAAGGCGAAAGATTTATGTGATCTGAAGAGAAACCAGAGTATACAACCAAATTAAAAAAACAAAGTTTTAGCAACAAAAATGCAGCCAAACCACAGACAATTGAACTATATACAAGTTCTACAACAATGAACCATTCAGCCAGACCAGTAAGAGGGGCGGAGCCAGTAGCGGAGCAGGTTGGCAAAAAAGATCCCCCAACCCAGGCACGTTGGCAGCTGAGGGCGGATCCCAGGTGTGGGGTAACAACAGACGGACCCAGTGAAGGCGCAAGGCAGCAGGCTGACCGAGGTCACACATTTGTGCGCAGATAAACCAGCGAAGGAGCAATCAGTGAGACAGACCGCACAGGCCACAGTGGCAGGCAGCAGCAGAGGGGACTGCCATTGCTCCCTCTCCACCCCCGCCCCCACATACAGCATCACAACCCAGGAACATGGGTTGCCCTACCCTGGTGAACACCTAAGGCTCTGCACCTCATACGTAACAGGCATGAATAGACCAAAACATTATGGCTCAAGAAGAAAAACAGCTCAAAGCCCCAGAGCCAATACTTCTAAGCAACCAAGAGATAGCCAACCTATCAGATGCACAGTTCAAAACACTGATGATCAGGATGCCCACAGAACTGGTTGATTTTAGTCACAAATTAGAGGAACATATGAAGGCAAAACTAAGTGAAATGAAGGGAAATGCACAGGGAACCAATAGTGATGGAAAGGAAACTGGGACTCAAATCAAGGGAGTGGACCAGAAGGAAGAAAAAAAATGACCAAACAGAAACCAATGAAGAAACAAGAATTCACAAAAATGAGGAGAGGCTTAGGAACCTTCAGGATATCTTTAAACATTCCAACATCTGAATTATAGGCGTACCAGAGGGGAAGAGAAAGAGCAAGTGGAAAACTTATTTGAACAAATAATAAAAGAGAACTTCCCCAATCTGGCAAAGGAAATAGACTTCCAGGAAATCCAAGAAGCTCAGAGAGTCCTACAGAAGGTGAACCCAAGAAGGAACACACCAAGGCACATCATCATTACATTAGCCAAGATTCAAATGAAGGAGAGAATCCTAGAAGCAGCAAGACATAAGGGGACAGTTACCTACAAAGGAGTTCCCATCAGACTGTCAGCTGATTTCTCAAAAGAGACCTTACAGGCAAGAAGGGGCTGGAAAGGAGTATTCCAAGTCCTGAAAACCAAAGACCTACAACCAAGATTACTCTATCCAGCAAAGCTTTCACTTAGAATGGAAGGACAGATAAAGTGCTTTTCAGATAAGGTCAAATTCAAGGAGTTCATCATCACCAAGCCCTTATTATATTAAATGTTATAGGGACTTATCTAAGAAAAAGAAGATAAAAAAGATGAACAGTGAAAGGACAGCAAACTCACAGTTATTAACAACCACACCTAAAACAAAAGCAATCTAAGAGGACAGCTAGATCAGGAGTGATCCAGAGAAATGACGATCACATGTAGGGTTAGCAACAAGGGAGTGGGAGAAGGAGAAGGGTGGAGAAGACACAGAAAATAAGTAGCATAGACAGTAGGTAGAAAATAGGGTAGAGGGCAAGAATAGTATGGGAAATATAGAATCTAAAGAACTTGAGACACGTGGTCATAAACTAAAGGGGGAAATGTTGGGGGAGGGGGTGTGCATGGTGGAGGGGAATGAAGGGGGCAAATAGAACAACTGTAATGGCATAATCAATAAAATATATTTTAAAAAGAATCTAATACAGTCAACACTTAAACTATGAGGGGGTTAGCGGCTCAGACCACCCATGGAGTTGAGAACCTACATACAACTTAAGTTGGCCCTCCAGATATACAAATTCCCACCTACAAATCAAAGATATAGTTGACCCTTGAACAACGCAGGTTTGAACTTTGCAGGTCCATTTAATATATAAATGTGGATTTTGAACAATGTGGATTTGAGGTGGACCTTCACAGTTGAAGTCCACATTGTTCAAGGGTCAAGTGTATATTATACTTATGTACAGCTTTATAGTTTATACAGTGCTTTCCACAGACTACATCAGTTGATAAATCTGACAATGGTGTAAGGTGTATTGAAGGTTACTAGAGTAATCTAGGTGTGAGGTGAATGTCTGAAATAAAAGTAGCTGTGTAAAATGAAATATATGGAACATTCTGTAAAAAAGATCAGAAATTTTTGGAAATTGATTGATAATGGGGTATGGGAAATGGCAAAACATTTTAATAACCTTCCAAATAAATCCCTTGCTCATTAGCAGTCACTCCACATTTCTCCTCTCAAACCTCTGGCAAGCACACATCTACTTCCTTCTTTTCAATTTTTTTTTTGGTTGTGGCAAAATACACATAACATGACCATCTTAAACATCACTTTAAAAAAAACATTTTATTTATTTTTAGAAGGGAAGGGAGGGAGAAAGAAGGAGAGAAACATTGATTGGTTGCCTTTCATATACACCCTGTCTAGAGACCAAAATCACAACCCAGGCATTTACCCTGACTGGAAAGTGAACTGGCAACCCTTTGCTTTGCAGGACAACACCCAACCAACTGAGCCACACCAGTCAGGGCTTAACTATTCATAAGTATACAGTTCAGTAGTATTCTGTACATTCATATTGTTAAGCAACCATCACCACCATCCATCTCCAGGATTCTTTTCATCTTTCAAAGTGAAACTTTATACCCATTCAACAATAATTACCCATGCCTCACCACTAGTTCCTGGCAACCACCACTCTACTTTCTGTTTCTGTGAGTTTGACTATTCTGAATACCTCACATAAGTTAAATCATACAATAGTTGCCTTGTTGTGATGGCTTATTTCACTGAGCAAAATGTCCTCAAGTTTCATCCATGTTGAAGCATGTATCAGAATTTACATCCCTTTTTAAGACTGAATAATATTTCATTGTGTGTGTGTGTGTGTATATATATATATATATATATATATATATATACACACATACATACATAAACACTACATTTTGCTTTTCCATTCAACCATCAATGGACATTTGGGTTGCTTCCATGTTTTAGCTATCATGGTATACTGTCTACAGTAGTTCCCCATTAACCATGGAGTATATGTTCCAAAACACCCAATGGATGCCTGAAACCATGAATGGTACAGAACCCTATAAATACTGTTTTTTTCCTATACACACATACCTATGATAAAGTTTATAAATTAGGCACAGAAACAGATTAACAATAATAAAATAGAACAATTAATGCAGTATACTGTAATAAAAGTTATATGGATGTGGTCTCTCTCAAAATATCTTATTGTACTATACATACAGTATAGATATACTGATTGCTGGACAAAGGGAAGATTCATGTTCTTGATAGGATGGAGCTGGACAGTGCATGATTTCATCCCACTACTCAGATCAGTACACAATTTAAAACTTATAAATTGTTTATTTCTTGAGTTTTTTTGTTCTTTGGACCACATTTGACTGTGAGTAACTAAAACTGGAAAGCAAAACCACAAAGGGAGGTACTACTTCCTTTTGTTTAATATGTATCAGTATAGCCATCCTTGCTGTCTTTGGGTTACTATTTACATGGAATATTCTTTTTCATCCTTTCACTTTCTACCTATTTATGTCTTTGCATCTAAAATTAGTCTGTTGTATCCCTGGCTGGTGTGGCTCAGTTGGTTGGGCATCAGCCCACAAACTGAAAGGTTAGGGGGTTTGATTCCAGGTCAGGGCACATGCGTAGGTTACAGGATCATTCCTCATTTGGGATGCATGCACAAGTCAACCACTCGATGTTTCTCTCTCATATCAATGTTTCTCTCCTCTTTCTCCCTCCTTTCCCCTTTCTCTGGAATCAATACAAGAAAAAATAATAATAAAATTAGTCTCCTGTAGATAGCATATATTTGTATCATGTTTTTATATTCATTCTACCAATCTCTGTGTTTTGTTTGGAGACTTTAATCTATTTACATGTAAAGTAATTACCGATAATGAGGTACTTCTGTTATTTTACTTTTTGTTTTCTATACACTTTATAGATGTGATCCTCGTTTCCTGCATTACTATCTCCTTCTGTGTTCAGTTGATTTTTTATGATTAAACATTTAAATCTTCTCATTTCCTTTTGTGCATGTTTTATAGCTCCTTTCTTTGTGGTTACCATGGGGATTACAGGAGCCTGTGATCAGAAACAGCACACAGCTATCAGATCTCAGATCTCTGGTATTTGAAGGGCAGAGTTCTTTTTGCCCCACCCTGGATCCTGTAAGCTGCTCTTAGGACAGCTGCCTGTCATGGGGTTGGGGTAAGGGATGGTGTGCTACGAGCTAAAATTTTCCAATTTACCATCCAAGCCTTCCCTTGGAAGTTTCAATCCTTCAATAGACTCCACAGTTCCAAATAATTACATCAGATGGATTCAGGCAGTGCAGTTGTCCAGCTGGAGATTAAAATTCTTGGTCTTTTGACTTCACCATCTTCCCAGAATCTTGTCTAATTTATTTTTAAAGTAGATTTAAAGTAGAATATTAATATAAAACAAGGAATGGTTCTTTATCTGTGGCTTGAGGGAAAGTTATAAACATAGAGGTAGAATATTATTTCATTGGAGGGGAAAAGGGGAGCTCATGTATAATAACCTTAACCTTCTCTGTGTAGTCAGAATCTAATTTAATATAAGTAAGGAGTTGGGGGGTAAGGAAGAATTCCCCTTATGGAAAGAAGAGGTCTATAAAAACCTTGGGAAACAATCCAGAGAGTCAGGAGATTTTAAATATACTAATTCAGTAGTATTTCATGTGTGTACAGTTGTACATGGAAGTTTTAATCCTGGGTTGTAGAATTAAATAAGAGTTAGTCATTAGAAAAATTGACAGTTTGTAGAAGTAAAGTTCTGGTTTTGACTTTATATACATTATATTTTTGACCTTGAGTCTACTGTTATTAATTTGGGAAGAGAGATAAAGGAGAAACAGTAACAGCCAAAACTGGGGTATAGCTTCCACTAACAGCTGTGTAGTAGAAGATTGAAGAGGACTTTGTTGCCCATTGGTGCTATAACTGCTCTAATCAGCATTTGCATGAAGAGGAACTATATGGACATTTTAAAATTAATATTTGATTTACTTGTAATAGATAAGATGTAGTCTTTGATCCTCTGACTTTCAACTTGATTCTGAATAGTTTACATGTAGTCACATAACAATCAAATAACATATCAGTGTTTGGCTCTCTCCTGTCTCTGAAAAATAGTCCTTTATTTCTCTAATGTCAACTCCTCACTCCCCTATAATTTCAAAACCCTCAAAAATTTGGAGAACACAGTACTTTTTAGGACTTTTGACCATTTTACCTTTTTAATCAAAGTGACTATTCAGCATTCTGACTGTCATTTTGGCATGTAATTTGAACGGTAGTGGATTCCCATCCTAGTTGCTATAAGTGTAGTTGTTTAAACCTAAATTGTTGGCTTCTTTTAGATGGGAGTATCTCATAGGTCACAAATTTGTTCAATAAATTCTCATCATTGACATGCTTCTTCTTGCTTTTTCTTTCAGATTGACCATAAATGCCCTTGCCCAGAAGCTCAATGCTTATTGGAAGGAAAAGACTTCCAAAGAGAATTTTGAGACCTCAGCCATAGCTAGGGCAATACCGTGAGTAGTAATTATAGAATATAAAAGTATTAAGGGTAATGTCCATAGAGCAAATGGAAAGAACAAGAGTAAGATGGTGCTCTTCACATAAGGAAGTTTAACTAACTAAAACTGGGAAATCACAGGTACTAATTTTATCATTCTCTGGACCTCTTCATTCTGGTTTAAGACTTGTGTGGTTTGGATTATAAATATGAAGAATTTAGTATGTTCAGTTTATGCTATAGACAATATGATATAGACCATGATGGCCGTTTAAATCAGGTACTCCTAGGTTGGAAATCTGGTTCTGCTTCTTAATAGTTGGGCAAGTTTGGGTAACTCACTTCACCTCTCTGAGTACAATAAATTAGATGTTAAAACATTTTTAGCACAGCACCTGGCATATAGTAGGTATTCAGAAATGTTAGCAAACTTTCCTTCTCTTTATTCCTAGAGGACATTGTTGGAACTGTACCATGGAATTTGACAGCAGAAGTAGAGAATCCGGCATAGCAGAAAAAAGGTAGAATTTATTAAATCTAAGATAGGGAATAACACACAGAACTGTGCATCAAGATGAACTGCCTCAGTAGGCCAGGAAAAGAACATAAAGAGAGGATTAATATAGAATGTGTAATACACATATGTAGTCAGTTACACCATCATTAAGGCAGAGATTTGGGTGTTAAAAGTTCATTTTGATGTAGGTACCCACCCATGTTTATTTTTAATGAAAATGATCAGGAAAAGCTATGATATAAAATTTTGTTTCAAATGCAACCTAATTACTTTATAAATATCACCATCTTATTCTAAATATCTTATTCATATCCAACTTCCATGGTTTTCAAAGACACGAAAATTAAGATGATATTTTTTGCTCTTTCAAATAAGCAATTATTAATTCAATAAAACAGATGTTTGCATATTGCTAGAATGTATATATGTATGTTATGAAATTTTTCTGGAAGCCAAATTGTAATAATTATTATTCTTTATTGACTACTTACTTATGTACCAGGCACTGTTCTAAATTCTTTACTTGTATTTACATGTATTGGCTCATCAAACAACTGTGTGAGATAGAGATTATTTCTTCTTTACAAATGTAGACAGTGATACACTGAGAGTTTAAGTAAGTTGCTGAGGATTAGACAGGTGTAAAGGGGTAGAGCTAAGGTTCAAATATAGGCAATTCAGCTCCAAAACCCACTATCCATGATGGTTTTCTGAAACAGTGCAATGAGGGTAATATGGTGTAACCCCTTTAACTACCTATTTATTGCTAGCTCAAGCTAAAAAGCCTTTCTTGTCTGCGAGATAGAAGTATCTACTATGGTCTGCATGTAATCTGAGGCAGGGACTTTCTGACTTTAATATTTGTCCTCAAGTGTGTAATATTGACATGCTTCTGCCAAAGACTACTCTGTGCATGTGCATGTAAAACCAAAGTTAATATGACCTTTCCTCTCGCCTCCCACTACTGCTGAAACTGCTTTTTGCTGCTCTGGCTTTGAACAAAACAGTGGCTTTACAGAAATATATAGACACCAGAAGTTAGGCCTGAGCTTAGAGTTTAGCAGTTGCAAGGCTGGAGCAGCCTGGAGCTATGAGATAGGAAGGTGTATACCTTAAAATATGTATGAATTCTCTGTTAAAACAGTTTTAAACAAGGAGAGGATATTGTATTTGAGTGGTAGAATTATGAGTGTCTTTTCTTTTTATACCTTTGTGTATTTTCTAGCTTTTTTCTATAGTGAGCTGATACTACTATTAAAATTAGGAAAAAACATTATTTATAAAGATAAGAAACATATTGAATAAGACATAAAAAATCACATCACTCTATTGATATGTCTAGTATAAGAGTAATATAAATGTAACACACAAAACCAGCCCTAGGCTAAATTATGTTTTTCAAATTGGTCCTAGGTTCCCTGCTACCCTCTTTCTGTGTCTTTTCTCCAGCCTTCCCCCTTTCCACTCCTTTCACACCTTAGATGCTGACTGTTTCTATTATACATGAACCACCTTCTTTCACAGAGAAACGAATTTTCTTTAAGGTGAAGGTGACTGGATACGCTTCCTAGGCAAGGGTGGGAAGTGGGAGAGGGTATGTGTATTAAGAGTAGAACTCTGGAAGAATTTATTTTAATAATTTAACCCAATTGTTGGACTGGAGCCATCATTTCTAGTTATAAAATTTAATCACATTTATATTACTTTTTAAAATTAACTTTGAGAATATCAACATAATAAAATTTTTATTAGAGTCTTCACAAAGACTAATTTTGAAAAGGAAAAAAGAAGGGATTCTGTAGGGAAATGGAGAGGGAAAAGTTTTGATGATGATTCTTCCATGACTCCCACAAATGCATTTTAAACTTGTCACAGGATTGCATAGAATCAAATAAAATGATTCTGTGGGTTTTACTTCTTAGAGATATATATTATACACACACACACACACACACACACACACATAAAATTTTTGTTAATTAATTTTAGAGTTAAAATTATCTTCTTGCTTGCTTACTTAGATCAAGAGATACTAGGATAAATGTCATTGAGCTCCATAAATAATGGTAGCTAACCATATTAATATTTTTACTACTTTTTGTATTCATATTGGCATAGTTCTATCTTTTTTTTCTTTGAAGTTCAAGATAGATACATTTTAGACACCTAGACTGTAATACTTATAACACATTTCATATATAAAATAGTGTTATTTCACTTTGGGGTGTGCATTTCTAATGTAAGACACAGTACAAAGCTAGGACACACATATTGATACTTCTGTTTTCCTTTATTCAGGAAGATTCCTGACCAGACGTGGGTACAGTGTGATGAGTGTCTTAAATGGAGAAAGCTTCCTGGCAAGGTTGATCCATCTACATTACCTGCAAGATGGTTTTGCTACTATAATTCCCATCCAAAGTACAGGTAAGCATAGGACTCAATATTGTGCCAGAAATAACTCCTGATTTCTCTCAACATTCTAAAACATTTTTCATCTCAAGTCCACATTCTTCAGCTTGGAATTCCAGCCTCTGTGCCAACTGGTCCCACCCTCCCAATCCAGCTTTATTTTTCATTTATCATAACACAAACCCTGTGCTTTAGCCAAGCCTTTGGCTTCACTATTCCCCACATATGCCATACTTATTTCCTCCTCTATGGCTTGATAATGTCATTCCACTTCTTTATAATGATTTTATGAATTCCATCTGTCTATCTAAATTGTATCCATCTGGGATGCTTAAGTATTTAGTGTGATACGTCTCCTGTTGACAATAGTTTACAGTATTTTACTCTGGGTTCCTGTGGTATTTTAATTCTTGACATTTGTTCACATAATGTGTTGTAATTTTTTTAAATTTTATTTAGTTATTTTTCAAGTATAGTTTTTTTGTCTATTTCCCCCATCCCAGCCTCCCCCGCCCCTTGCTCCCCACCTCCCTCCCATTTCCACCCCCCTTAGTTCTCGTCCCTGTGTCCTTCCTATTTGTTTCTCCAAATCCCTCCCCCTTTTTCCCCTTAACTTCCCTTCTCTCTCCCCTCTGGTCACTGTCCCCTTGTTCTCTATTTCAGTGTCCTTGTGCCTTTGTTTTTTTTTTCCTGCTTGCTTGTTTGTTTTGTTGTTTAGCTTCCTGTTAAAGGTGAGATCATATGGTATCAAAGAACCTATGCACCACAATGTTCATAGCAGCACAATTTACAATAGCCAAGAGTTGGAAGCAACCTAGGTGCTCATCAGTAAGTGAATGGATCCAAAAATTGTGGTACATATACACAATGGAATTCTATGCAGCAGAGAGAAAGAAGGAGCTACTACCCTTTGCAACAACATGGATGGAACTGGAAAGCATTATGCTGAGTGAAATAGGCCTGGTGTTAATGTGTTTTAATTTTGCGATGTTTTTCATATGTATGTACTTGGACTCTTCAAGAGATTATAAGCTATTTGAGAACAAGGGCTTTACCCTTTGATCAAGTTGATGGATTTCTTTATATGCTTCCTATACCTGAATCTCTTCTAGTACCTATTATACATAAAATGTTGTTTGTTTAAATGTCTCTTTTTTCCCATTTTGACCAGAGCACACCCCACCCACTACCCATCCTTGCCTCCTACCCTCAAACCCACCCCCTTTGGCTTTTCCATGTGTCATTTATACATGTTCCTTCATGGCCCTTCCCATATTATCCCTTACTACCCATCTCCCCCGCCTCTCTGGTTACTATCACTTTGTTCTTATTTCAATGCCTCTAGTTATATTTTGCTTACTTGTTTGTTTTGTTGATTAGGTTCCACTTATAGGTGAGATCATATGGTATTTTTCTTTCACCACCTGGAATACTTCACTTAGCATAAGGCTCCCCCAGTTCCATCCATGCTGTTGTGAAGGATAGGAGCTCCTTCTTTCTTTCTTCCGTGTAGTATTCCATTGTGTAAATGTACGACACTTGTTTGATCCACTCATTTACTGATGGGCACTGGGCTTGCTTCCGGCACTTGGCTATTGTAAATTGTGCTGATATAAACTTTGGGGAACATACATTCATTTGAATTGGTGTTTCAGGATCCTTAGGGTATAATCCCAACTGTGGTATTGCTGGGTCAAAAGGCAGTTCCATTTTTAGTTTTATGAGGAAATTCCACACTGTTTTCACAATGGCTGAACAAGCCTGCTTTCCCACCAACAGTGCACTAGGGTTACCTTTTCTCCAAATCCTCTTCAATACTAGTCGTTTGTTGATTTGTTTATGATAGCCATTCTCACTGGTGTAAAGTGGTATCTCACTGTGGTTTTAATTTGCATCTCTCTAATAGCTAGCGACATTGAGCATCTTTTCATGTGTCTCTGGATGCTCCATATGTCCTCCTTGGAGAAGTACCTGTTCAAGTCCTTTGCCTATTTTTAATTTTTAATTTTATTTAGTTATTTTTCAAGTATAGTTTTTTGTCTATTTCTCCCATCCCAGCCCCCCCTCGCCCCTTCCCTCCACTTGCCTCCAATTTCCTCACCCCCTAGTCCTCATCCCTGTGTCCTTCATACATGTTCCTCCAAATCCCTCCCCTTTTTCCCCCTTAAATTCCCTTCCCTCTCCCCTCTGGTCACTGTCCCCATGTTCTCTATTTCAGTGTCTTTGTTTTTATTCTGCTTGCTTGTTTGTGTTGTTGTTTAGATTCCTGTTAAAGGTGAGATCATGTGGTGTCTGTCTTTTCACCTGGCCTATTTCACTCAGCATAATGCTTTACAGTTCCATCCATGTTGTTGCAAAGGGCAGTAGCTCCTTCCTTCTCTCTGCTGCACAGAATTCCGTTGTGTATATGTACCACAAAATTTTGATCCATTCATTCACTGACGGGCACCTAGGTTGCTTCCAACTCTTGGCTATTGTGAACTGTGCTGCTATGAACATTGTGGTGCATAGGTTCTTTGAAATTTATGTTTTAGGATTCTTAGGATATAATCCTAGCAGTGGAATTGCTGGGTCAAAAGGCAGGTCGATTTTTATTTTCCTGAGAAAATTCCATACTGTTTTCCATAATGGTTGTACCAGTCTGCAATCCCACCAACAGTGAACTAAGGACCGCTTTTCCCCATACCCTCTGCAACACTTGTTGTTTGTTGCTTTGTTTATGATAGCCATCCTGACTGGTGTAAAGTGGTATCTCACTGTGGTTTTAATTTGCACCTCTCTGATAGCTAACCATATTGAGCATCTCTTCATGTGTCTCTGGATATTCTGTATGTCCTCCTTGGAGAAGAGTCTGTTCAAGTCCTTTCCCCATTTTTTAATTGGGTTGGTTGTCTTCTTAGAGTGGAGTCGTGTAAGTTCTTTGTATATTTTGGAGATTAAACCTTTGTCTGAGGTATCATTGGCAAATATGTTTTTCCATACAGTTGGTTGTCTTTTTAATTTACTACTGTTTTCTTTAGCCACACAGAAGATTTTATTTTGATAAGATCCCATTTGTTTATTCTTTCCTTTATATTCCTTCCTCTAGGGGAACATATCAGTAAAAATGTTGCTGCGTGGAATATCTGAGATTTTCTTGCCAATGTTCTCCTCTAGGACTTTAATGGTGTCACAGCTTATATTTAAGTCTTTTATCCACCTTGAGTTTATTTTGGTGTATGGTGTAAGTTTGTGCTCAAGTTTCATTTTTTTGCACATAGCTGTCCAGTTCTCCAAACACCATTTGTTGAAGAGGCTATCTTTACTGCATTTTATGTTACTGCTCCCTTTGTAGAATATTAATTGACTGTAGAGAGTTGGGTAGATTTCTTGGCTCTCTGTTCTGTTCCATTGGTCTATGTGCCTTTTTTTTTATGCTAGTACCAGGCTGTTTTGATTACAGTGGCCTTGTAATATAGTTTGATATCAGGTAATGTGATCCCTCCTACTTTGTTCTTCTTTCTCAAAAGAGCAGCTGCTATTTGGGGTCGTTTATGGTTCCATATAAATTTTTGAAGTGTTTGTTTTATGTCTGTGAAATATGCCATTGGTAGTTTAATAGGTATTGCATTGAATCTGTAAATTGCTTTGGGTAGTATGGACATTTTGATGATGTTAATTCTTCCAATCCATGAACAAGTTATATGTTTCCATTTGTTTATGTCTTCCTTGATTTCTTTCTTCAGGGCTGTGTAGTTTTCTGCATACAGGTCTTTCACCTCCTTGGTTAGGTTTATTCCCAGATATTTTATTTTTCTTTTGGCTATATCGAATGGGATTTTTTCCTTGATTTCTGCTTCTGCTGTTTCATTGTTGGTATACAAAAGTGCCTTCGATTTCTGGATATTGACTTTGTAACCCGCTGTTTTGCTGAATTAATTCATTAGTTTGAGCAGTTTTTGGGTAGAGTCTATAGGATTTTCCATGTACACTATCATGTCATCTGCAAACAGTGACAGTTTTGTTTCCTCCTTTCTTATTTGGATGCCTTTTATTTCCTTTTCCTGCCTGATCGCTGTGTCTAAAACTTCCAAAACTATATTGAATAGAAGTGGTGAAAGTGGACATCCTTGTCTTGTTCCTGATCTTAGTGGAAAAGCTTTTAGTTTTTGCCCATTGAGTATGATATTGGCTGTAGGTCTCTTATATATGGCCTTTATTATATTGAGGAATGCTCCCTCTATTCCCACTTTGCTGAGTGTTTTTATCATAAATGGGTGTTGTACCTTATCAAAACCTTTTTCCCCATCTATTGATATGATCACATGGTTTTTGTCTTTTCTTTTGATTATGTGATGTATTACATTTACTGATTTGTGAATATTGAACCATCCTTGCATCCCTGAGATGAATCCGACTTGGTCATGGTGTATAATCTTTTAGATATATTGTTGGATGCGATTTGCCAATATTTTGTTGAGGATTTTAGTGTCTATGTTCATCAGCGATATTGGCCTGAAGTTTTCTTTCTTTGTTGTATCTCTATCTGGTTTTGGAATTAGGATGATGCTGGCTTCATAAAAGGCGTTTGGGAGTTTTCCATCATTTTGGATTTTTTGGAATAGTCTGTGAAGAATAGGGGTTAGCTCTTCCTTAAATGCTTTGTAGAATTCTCCTGTGAAACCATCTGGTCCAGGGATTTTGTGTGATGGGAGTTTTTTGATTACTGCTTCAATTTCTTTTGCTGTTATTGGTCTATTCAGGTTTTCTACTTTTTTTTCATTGAGTTTTGGGAGATTATATTTTTCTAGAAATGTGTCCATTTCCCCTAGGTTTTCAAATTTCTTGGCATACAATTCTTCATAGTGATTTCTTACAATCCTTTCTTTTTCTGTGGTATCAGTTGTAATCTCTCCTCTTTCATTTCTGATTGTGTTTATTTGTGTCCGTTCCCTTCTTTTCTTGATGAGCCTACTTAAAGGTTTGTCTATTTTGTTTATCTTCTCAAAGAACCAACTCTTGGATTCATTGATCCTTAGAATTGTGCTTTTAGTCTCTATTTCGTTTAGTTCTGCTCTGATCTTAGTTATTTCCTTTCTTCTTCTTGCTTTGGGCTGTTTTTGTTGTTGTTCCTCGTGTTCTTGCAGATGTAGAGTAAGGTTGTTTGTATGAGATGTTTCTATCTTCTTTAGGTAGGCCTGTATTGCTATAAACTTCCCTCTCAGAACTGCCTTCACTGGGACCCATAAGTTTTGGGCTGTTGTGAGATCGTTTTCATTTGTTTTCAGAAACTTTGATTTCTTCCCTAATTTCCTACTTGACCCATTCGTTGTTAGTAGCATACCATTCAGTCTCCATGATTTTGGGTGTTTTGGGTTTTTTCCTTTGGGGTTGGTTTGCAGTTTCAGTCTCTTGTTGTCAGAGAAAATGCTTGGTATAATTTCAATATTCTTGAATTTGTTGAGGCTCATTTTGTGTCCTGTCATGTGGTCTATCTTTGAGAATGTTCCATGTGCATTTGGAAAGAATTCTTATTTAGCTTCTTTGGGATGAAGGGCTCTGTATATATCAGTTAGGTCCATTTCATCAAGGGTGTTGTTTAATGCCGCAATGTCTTTGTTGATATTTTGTTTGGAAGATCTGTCCATTTTTGATAGTGGGGTGTTAAAGTCCCCTACTATAATTGTGTTGCTGTCTATATCTTTCTTGAATTCCTCTAAGATTTTCTCTATATATTTGGGTGCTCCTATGTTGGGTGCATATATATTTATGATGTTAATATCTTCTTGGTGGATTCTTCCCTTGAGTATTATGAAGTGACCTTCTGGGTCTCTCTTTATGGCCCTGTTTTTGAAGTCTATTTTGTCTGATATGAGAATTGCTATCCCATCTTTTTTTTCTTGTCCATTTGCTTGGAAAATTTGTTTTCAGCCTTTCACTTTTAGTCTGTGATGGTCTTTTATTCTGAGGCGGGTCTCTTGTAGGCAGCATATGTGTGGGTCATGCTTTGTTATCCATCAGCTATTCTGTGTCTTTTGATTGGAGCATTTAATTCATTTACATTTCAGGTTATTTTTGATAGGTACTTATTCATTTCCATTTTTGTACCTGTGTTCCTCTCTGTCTCCCTCTTTTCCTTCCTTTCCTTAAAGCAGTCCTTTTAGTATTTCTTGTAGAGCTGGTTTTGTGGAGGTGTATTCTTTTAAACTTCTTTTTTCTTGGAAGCTCTTTATTTGTCCTTCATTCTTGATTGAGAGCCTTGCTGGGTCAGGTATCCTTGGTTGTAGGCCTCTGGTTCTCGTTACTTGGAATATATCTTGCCATTCTCTTCTTGCTTGGAGTGTTTCCATTGAGAAGTCAGTAGCTAGCCTTATTGGGACTCCCTTGTATGTTACTTTATTTTTTTCCCTTGCTGCCTTTAAGATTCTCTCTTTGTGTTGGAATTATGCTATTTTCATGATGATGTGTCTTGAGGTGGGCCTCCTTGGGTTCCTCTTCATTGGGACTCTGTGTGATTCCTAGATTTGTGTGACTTTTTCTCTCATCCAATTAGGGACATTTTCTATCATAACTCTTTCAAATACGTTTTCTATCCCTTATTCTTCTTCTCCTGGTATTCCTATTATTTGGATACTATTACGTTTCATATTGTCTTGCATTTCTCTTAATCCCTCTTCATTCTTTCTAAGCCTCTTTTCCCTTTCCTGTTCTTTCTGTGAGATGCTTTCTACTTTGCCCTGCAGCTCACTAATCCGATCTTCTGTCTCATGTACCCTATTTTTAATGCTTTCTACTATGTTTTTCAATTAAGAAATTGGATTCTTCATTTCCTTTTGCCCCTTGCTAATAGTTTCCATTTCCTTTCTCCTGTTGATATAGTTCACGGTGAGATCGTTATAACTCCCCTGTAGTTTCTCGTAGCTCATCGTGAGCTCTTTGAACTTCCTGATAACCAGTACTTTGAATTCAGTATCTGATAGTAGACTTGCCTCTATTTCATCTAACATTCTTTCTGAGGGTTCCTCGTTTCCTTTCATTTGGAGATTGTGTCTTTGTCTTCCCTTTTTTTGTGATACTCTTCTTGTGAGCCTCAGCTTCTTAGATTGATCTGTTTTGACTCCCTGGGTTTATGGTGTGAATTTCTGTGGTGGAATGCCTGTGAATTTCAGTGGTGCAGTCTCTTTCAGTTATCCTGTCATTCTCTGCCTCCACCTACTCAAATATGCAGCAACTTTTGCCTTATCTCCTACTGCAAAGTGCAATTTGTCTCTCTGACTCTACTATTGGGAGGCCTTTTCTTTGGGTCCAGCTCTGGTCTTTTCGTGTTTTCAAGTTGATTGTGACTCTTGTGGGTAAAAGAAAGAAAAGACAAGGAAAGAAATGAAAGGAAGAAAAAAGCTTAGGGGAATGGAAGAAAGAGCAATAGATAAAGTGTAGAAAGAAAAGAAGAAGGAATAAAACAGAAAATCCGAGAAAAGAGGACAAAACTATCGAAAGATGAAACAGTAATATGTTTTAAAAGAAATATCAGATTACTTTATTTTTTGAAAAGGTTTTACTTATTTATCTTTTTTAAAAAATATTTTTTATTCTATTGATTATGCCTTTACATTTGTTCTATTTACCCCCCTCCGTTCCCCTCCACCCTGCACACCCCTCCACCATCATTCCCCCCTTTTAGTTCATGAACACGTGTCTCAAGTTCTTTAGATTCTATATTCCCCTACTATTCTTATCCTCCCCCTATCTATTTTCTATCTACTGTCTATGCTACTTATTTTCTGTACCTTCTCCCTCCTTCTCCTTCTCCTACTCCCCTGTTGCTAACCCTCCATGTGATCTTCATTTCTATGTTTCACTCCTGATCTAGCTGTCCTCTTAATTTGCTTTTGTTTTAGGTGTGGTTGTTAATAACTGTGAGTTTGCTGTCCTTTCACTGTTCATATTTTTTATCTTATTTTTCTTAGGTAAGTCCCTTTAACATTTCATATAATAAGGGCTTGGTGATGATGAACTCCTTGAATTTGATCTTATCTGAAGATCAAATTGGAAGGACACTTTATCTGTCCTTCCATTCTAAATGAAAACTTTGCTGGATAGAGCAGTCTTGATTGTAGGTCCTTGGCTTTCATGACTTGGAATACTTCTTTTCAACCCCTTCTTGTCTGTAAGGTCTCTTTTGAGAAATCCGCTTGACAGTCTGATGGGAACTCCTTTGTAGGTGACTGTCCCCTTATGTCTCGCTGCTTCTAGAATTCTCTCCTTCATTTGAATCTTGGCTAATGTAATGATGATGTGCCTTGGTGTGTTCCTTCTTGGGTCCAACTTCTTTGGGACTCTCTGAGGTTCCTGGATTTCCTGGAAGTCTATTTCCTTTGCCAGATTGGGGAAGTTCTCTTTTATTATTTGTTCAAATAAGGTTTCCACCTGTAACTGTTCCTTTTCCCCTTCTGGTACCCCTATAATTTGGATGTTGGAGTGTTTAAAGATGTCCTGGAGGTTCCTAAGCCTGTCCTCATACTTGTGAATTCTTGTTTCTTCATTCTGTTCTGTTTGGTCATTTTTTCCTTCTTTCTGGTCCACTCCCTTGATTTGAGTCTCAGTTTCCTTTCCATTACTATTGCTTTCCTGTGCATTACCATTCATTTCAATTAGTTTAGCCTTCATATGTTCTTCTAATTTGTGACTAAAATGGACCAGTTCTGTGAGCATCCTGATCACCAATGTTTTGAACTGTGCATCTGAAAATTTGGCTATTTCTTTTTCTTTTTTTAAAGATTTTATTTATTTATCTTTAGAGGGGAAGGGAAGGAGAGAGGGAGAGAAACATCAATGTATGGTTGCCTTTCGTGCATCCCCTGCTGGGAAGTGACCTGCAGGGAACCGGCCTGCAACGCCAGCATGTGCCCTGACTGGGAATCAAACCGCAATTGTCTGGTTTGCAGTCCCGCGCTCAATCCACTGAGCTACACCAGCCAGGTGTTGGCTATTTCTTCATTGCTTAGATTTATTGGCTCTGGGGCTCTGAGTTGTTCTTGAGCCATGTTTTGATATGTCCGTGCCTGTTACGTATGAAGAAAAGCACCTGGGGCATTCACCAGGGCCAGGCCACCCAGGTCACTGCTTTGTGACGTTGTATATGGGGGTGGGGTCAGAGAGGGAGCGATGGCGGTCCTCTCCGCTCCCCCAGTCCCCCTCACCACTAGCCCCCGCCTGCTTATCCTAGCGCAAATGTGTGAGCCCACACCCTGCGCCAGCCTCCAGGGCCTATGCAGTGTGTCTCAATGCTCCCCTCTTTACTGGTTTATCTGCGTGCAGATGCACGACCGACTGCAGACAGCCAGCTGTGCCTCTTCCCTGGGTTCTGCCCGTACCTAGCCTGTGCCTGGAATTTGTGCCCTCGGCTGCCTGTGCACTGCCCGAGGGATCTTTTTTGCTCGACCCACTCCACTACTGGCTTCACCCCTGTCACCGGTTTAGCTGAGCAGTTCGCTGTTTTGGGACTCTGTATTCGATTTTCTGTGCAGTTTGATTGTATTTATTGTTGTTAAAACTTTGTTGTTTTTAGATTTGGTTGTGGGAGGATGCAAAGTGTTCCCACCTACAACTCCATCTTGGTGGAAGTCCTCCAGATTACTTTAAAAGAGCAAAAAGATAAAGAAAAGGAATGGAAAAAGAAAGAAAAGTAAAAAAAAAAGAATAAAACTAAACTAAACTAAACTAAAATAAAGTAGAAAAAATAAATAAATAAAGAGAAAAATAAATAAAGAGAAAAAACCCAAAAACAACAACAAAAAGGAAATGTCACTTGGTGGTTTCAAACTAGCCGAACCGATTTTTCTGGCTACAGTTGGCTGAGGGTAGATTGTTGTGATTTTTCTGCCAGCCCCTGTCAGGAGCCAGATACTTGGTGCCTCTCCCCAGCTCCCTACAATGGGGAACTAGGAATTCCTCACATCGCCCCCTTCCCAAGGGTTACCATCATGGGCTGGTTTGTGTGCTTGCACGCGCCTGCGCTGGTCTAGTTGCCTGGTTCCCTCGGGATTGAGCACAGACCTGCCCCGATTCTGTGGGGAAGCTCTAGGCCCTCTACCCAATCTCGGGTTCACTGCCAAGCTGGGTGTGGAGCAGACCAGGCTGTTGTGTCTATTGGATTCAGAGCCCCAGGCTGTACCTATCAGTTCTCCTGGGCTGGCAATCACAGAGTCCTCGGTTGGGGCCCTTTGTCCTCAGCACCCTCTCCACAAACTCTATCAAACAAGTCTCTCCTGGCACCCCACCTTTCTTGGCCAGAAAGGGAGGGGGTTGAGGGTCTCAGCTCTTTCCCCAGGACCCCTCAGTGCCCGGGGCTTCCATATAGTCCGAGGGGGAGGGACTGGAAGCTGAGAGCTGATCTGAGGACTGGGCGCCAACCTAGAAACTCTGTGCGCACGTCATGGCACGCTGCATGGTGTGTACTGATCCCCCGAACTGTGCGAGGGCTGAACTCCCTTCTGCTCCTGTGTTTGTCTGGGTCCCCTGGCCAACCTACCCTGAAAAACCCTAGGGAGGGAGCCGCTCGAAGAACTCGTCTGGGCACTGAATGCTGTCCCAGGTGCCGTCAGGCACTTGCCCAGACACACTGTGTGCCAGGTGCTGGACCCCTGAAATGTGCACAGGCTGAAATCCCCTCTGCTCCTCTCTGGTTGGGCCACTTGGCAGGTCCCCGCTGAAAAATCCTAGGGAGGGAGCCGTCAGGGCAATGAACGTTGGCCCAGGCGCCGTCAGGCACTCACCCAGATACACTGCTCGTGGGGCGCTCAGTCCCCCGATCTGTGGGCAGGCTGAAATCCCTTCTGCTCCTCTTTGCCTGGGCCACTTGGCCACCGGGGCCAAAAAATCCCAGGGAGGGAGCTGTCCAGGCGCTGAACGTTGGCCCAGGCGCCATTGGGCACTTGCCACTGGGTGCTGGTCCCCCAACCATGCAGCTGCAGAGATCCCTGCTGTTCCTCTTTGTTCCATCCCCGAGACTACTGTACCACTGCTGTCTCCCTACCATCTGGTTCCTCCATGACCCTAGAGGTTTCTGGTCCCTTATTTTCATATATGCTTGGCAACTGCTGGCTTGTTGGCTTCTCCTCCTCTGATCAGACAGGTTTCTCTCCCTTTTGTTCTAGGAACTGGTATCTGCTCCATTCTGCTCCATTGCCATCTTGAAAGCCCCCTGCCTATTTTTTAATTGGGTTGTCTTCCTGGAGAAGTTGTGTGAGTTCTTTGTATATTTTGGAGATCAAACCCGTCTGAGGTATCATTTGCATATATGTTTTCCCATATGGTTGGTTCTCTTTTCATTTTAATGCTGTTTTCTTTAGCCATGCAGAAGCTTTTTGCATGAGGTCCTTTTTGTCTATTCTTTCCTTTATGTCCCTTGCTCTAGGGGACATATGAATGAAAATATTGCTGTGTGGAATATCTTAGATTTCCCTGCCAGTGTTCTCCTCTAGGGCTTTAATGGTGTCATGACATATTTAAGTCTTTATCCACAGATAAAGACTTTATTTTTTGTATGGTGTAAATTGGTGGTTGAGTTTCATTTCTTTTTTGTATGGTGTAAATTGGTGGTTGAGTTTCATTTCTTTGCATGTAGCTGTCCAGATTTCCCAACACCATTTGTTGAAGAGGATATTTTTACTCTATTATATACTTCTACCCCACTTTGTTGAATATTAATTGACCATAGAGACTTGGGTTTACTGTTGGGCTCTCTATTCTCTTCCATTGGTCTATGTGTCTGTTCTTATGCCAGTACCATACTCTTTTGATTACAGTGGGCTTATAATATAGTTTGGTGTCATATATTGTCATCCCTCTTATTTTGTTCTTCTTTCTCAAAATTGTTACAGCTATTCAGGGTCATTTACAGTTCAATACAAATTTTTGAAATGTTTGATCTGTGTCTTTGAAATATGTCATTGGTATTTTTTTTAAAGATTTTATTTTTATTTATTTTTGGAGAGGAAGGGAAGGAGAGAAACATCAATGTGTGGTTGCCTCTTGTGTGTCCCCTGCTGGGAACTGGCCTGCAACCCAGGCATGTACCCTGACTGTAAATTGAACCGCGATTGTGTGGTTCGCAGGCCTATGCTCAATCCACTGAGCTATGCCAGCCAAGGCCTCATTGGTATTTTAATAGGGATTGTGTGGAATCTGTAAATTGCTTTGGGTAGTATAATCATTTTCATGATGTTAATTCTTGCAATCCATGAATGCAGTAAATGCTGCCATTTATTTGTGTCTTCCCTAATTCCTCTCTTTACTGTTATATAGTTTTCTGAGTACAGGTATTTCACCCCTTGGTTAGGTTTATTTCTAGGTACTTTATTTTTTATGGTGGAATAGCAAATGTGTCATTTCTTGTGACTTCTAATTCTGATCTTTTGTTTTTGTTGTATAAAAAGGCCTTTCATTTCTGAATATTGAGTTTAAACCCTGCTGTTTTGGCAAGTTTACTTATTTGGTCGAGTAGTTTTTTGGTGGAGTCTGTAGGATTTCCTCTGTACTCTATCATATCATCTGCAAACAATGACAGTTTTGTTTTGTTCCTTTTTTTCAATTTGGATGCCTTTTATTTCCTTCTTTTGTCTGATTGCTGTGGCTAGGACTTCCAATATTATGTTGAATGGAAGTGGTGAAAGTGGACAACCTTGTCTTGTTACTGATCTTACTGGGAAAGTTTTTTAATTTTTGCCTGTTGAGTATGATATTGGCTGTAGGTCTCTCATATGTGGCCTTTATTATATTGAGGAATGCTCCCTAGGGCTATTCCCACTTTGCTGAGTGTTTTTATCATAAATGGTTGCTGTACCTTACCAAATGCTTTTTCCACATCTACTGATATGATTATATGATTTGTGCCTTTGCTTTTGTTTATGTGATGTATTATGTTTATTGATTTGCAAATGTTCTACCATCTTAGCATCCTGGGAATGAATCCCACCTGGTCATGGTATATGATCTTTTTAATGTATTGTTGGATGCGGTTTGCCAATATTTTGTTGAAGATTTTAGCATCTATGTTCATCAGCAATATTGACCTGTAGTTTCCTTTCTTTGTTGTGTCTTTATCTGGGTTTTGGGATTCAGATGATGCTGGCTTCATAAGAAGAGTTTGGTAGTCTTCCCTCTTCTTGGACTTTTTGGATTAGTCTGAGAAGGATAGGGGTTAGCTCTTCCTTAAATGTCTTGTAAAATACTCCTGGGATACTGTCCAGTCCAGGGATTTTGTGTGCCTAGAATTTTCTGTTCACTGCTTCAATTTCATCAGGTATTATTGGTTTGTTAAGGCTTTTTGCTTCTTCTTCATTCAGTTCTATAAGATTATATTTTTCTATAAATGTGCTCATTTCACTGAAGTTTTAAAATTTCTTGCCTTACATTTGTATGTAGTAATTTCTTACAATCCATTGTATCTCCATGATATCAGTTGTAATTATTCCTCTTTCATTTCTTATTTTGTTTATTTGGGTCCCCTCTCTCTTTTTTTCTTGATGAGTCTGCTTAAGGGCTTGTGAATTTTGTTTATCTTTTGAAAGAATCACCTCCTGGATTTATTGATCTTTTGGATTGTTCTTTTATTCTCTATGTCATTTAATTCTTCTTTGATATTCGTTATTTCCTTCCTTTTACTTGTTCTGAGCTTTGTTCTTGTTTTTACTCCAGTTCTTGTAGATATAGGGTTAGGTTATTTATTTGAAATATTTCTATCTATTTTAGGTAGGCCTGTATAGCTATGAACTTTTCTCTCAGGACTGTCTTTGCCTGTGTCCCCAAAGTTTTGGATTGGTTGTGTGTTCATTTTCATTTTTCCAGGTAAATTTTGATTTCTTCCTTGATGTCATTCATAACCCATTCATTGTTTAATAGCATGATATTCAATCTCTATGAATTTGAGTGTTTTTGAGTTTTATCTTTGAGGTTGGTTTCCAGTTTTAGGCCCTTGTGGTCCCAAAAGATGCTTGATAGGATTTCAATTTCCTTGAATTTGCTGAGGCTTGTTTTGTGTCCTATTAAGTGGTCTATTTTGAAAATGTCCCATGTGCATGGAAAAGAATGTGTATTTTCCTTCTTTGGGATGAAAGGCTCTATATATATCAGTGAAGTCCATTTGATGTAAGGCATCATTCAGTGCTGCAGCATCCTCGTTGATATTTTGTTTGAAAAAACTATCCATTTTTGACAGTGGGGTGTTAAAATCCTTTACTATAAGGGTGTTGGTGCCTATATCTTTCCCTAAGTCCTCCAAGATTCCCTTTACATATTTGGGTGCACCTATGTTGGATGCATATATGTTTACAATGTTTATGTCTTCTTGATGGATCCTTCCCTTGAGTATTATGAAATGTACTTTAATGTCTCTTTTTATAGCTTTTGTTTGAAGTCTATTTTTTCTGATATAACTATTGCTCCTCTGGCTTTTTTCCCCTGTCCATTTTCTTGAACTATTTTTTCCAACCCTTCACTTTAAGTCTGTGAAGGTCTTTTGTCCTGAAGTGTGTGTCTTGTAGGCAGGATATATATTGCTCATGTTTTCTTTCTTTTTAAAAAAATAATTTATTTAGTTGTTGTTCAAGTACCATTTTCTGTCTTTTATACCCATCCCAGCTCACAGCCCCAGTGCTCCCCACCTCCCTCCCATTTCCACCCCCCTTAGTTGTTGTCCATGTGTCCTTTATACTACTTACTATAAATCCTTCCGCTTTTCCCCTGAAATTTCCTCTCCTTTCCCCTCTGGTCACTGTCAGCCTGTTCTCTATTTCAGTGTATTTGGTAATATTTTGCTTGCTTGTTTTTGTTGTTTAGGTTTCTGTTAACAGTAAGATTATGTGATATTTGTCTTTCACCACCTGACTTATTTCATTCAGCATAATGCTTTCAAGTTCCATCTATGCTGTTGCAAAGGGTAGGAGCTCCTTTCTTCCTGCTGCATAGAAATCCATTGTGTAAATGTTTCATAATTTTTCCATCTATTTATTTACTGATGCGCAGCTAGGTTGCTTCCAACTCTTGGCTATTGTAAATTGTGCTGCTATGAATATTGGTGTGCATAGGTTCTTTTGGATTGCTGTTTCGGGGTCCTTAGGATATAATCCTAGCAGTGGAATTGCTGGGTCAAAAAGAAGATTCATTTTTAGTTTTCTTAGAAAATTCCATACTGTTTTCCATAGTGGTTGTAGCAGTCTGCAATCCCACCAACAGTGAACTAGGGTCCCCTTTTGCCCACAACCTCTGCAACATTTGTTGTTTGTTGCTTTGTTTATTATGTCCATCCAGACTGGTGTAAAGTGGTATCTCATTGTGGTTTTAATATGCATCTCTCTGATAGCTAACGATATTGAGCATCTCTTCATGTGTCTCTGGATATTCTGTATGTCCTCCTTGGAGAAGTGTCTGTTCAAGTCTTTTGCCCACTTTTTTTAATTGGGTTAGTTGTCTTCTTAGAGTGAAATCGAGTAAATTCTTTGTATATTTTGGAGATTAAACCTTTGTATTAGGTATAATTGGCAAATATGTTTTTCCATACAGTTAGTTCACTTTTTATTTTAATACTGTTTTCTTTAGCCTGGCAGAAGCTTTTTATTTTGATGAGATTCTATTTGTTTATTCTTTCCTTTATGTCCCTTGCTCTAGGGGACATACTGGAAAAAATGTTGCTGTGTGAAATATCTGAGATTTGCCAGCCAATGTTCTCCTCTAGGACTTTAATGGTGTCACGGCTTATATTTAAGTCTTTTATCCACCTTGAATTTATTTTGGTGTATGGTGTAAGTTGGTGCTCAAGTTTCATTTTTTTGTACATAGCTGTCCAGTTCTCCCAACACCATTTGTTGAAGAGGCTATTTTTCCTCCATTTTATGTTACTGCCGCCTTTGTAGAATATTAATTGACTGTAGAGAGTTGGGTTGATTTCTGGGCTCTCTGTTCTGTTCCATTGGTCTATGTGCCTGTTTTTATGCCAGTACCAGGCTGTTTTGATTACAGTGGCCTTGTAATTCAGTGTGATATCAGGTATAGTGATCCCTCCTACTTTGTTCTTCTTTCTCAAAATTGCAGCTGCTATTCGGGGTCATTTATGTTCCAAATTTTTGAAGTGTTTGTTCTATGTTTGTGAAATATGCCATTGGTACTTTAATAGGTATTGCATTAAATGTGTAAATTGCTTTGGGTAGTATGGACATTTTGATGATGTTAATTCTTCTAATCCATGAACACGGTATATGTTTCCATTTGTTTGTGTCTTCCTTGATTTTTTTCTTCAGTGCTGTGTAGTTTCCTGGATACAGGTCTTTTACCTCCTTGGTTAGGTTTATTCCCAGATATTTGATTTTTCTTTTTCCTATATCGATTGGGATTTTTTTTTTGATTTCAGCTTCTGCTGTTTCATTGTTAGTATACAAAAATGCCTTTGATTTCTGGATATTGACTTTGTAACCCACTGTTTTGCCAAATTCATTTATTAGTTTGAGCAGTTTTGGGGTAGAGTCTCTAGGATTTTCCATGTATACTGTCATGTCATGTGCAAACAGTGACAGTTTTGTTTCCTCCTTTCCTGTTTGGATGCCTTTTATTTTCTTTTCTTGTCTGATCACTGTGGCTAAATCTTTCAATACTATATTGAATAGAACTGGTGTAAGTAGGCAACCTTGTCTTGTTCCTGATCTTAGTACAAAAGATTTTCATTTTTGCCTGTTGAGTATGACATTGGCTGTAGGTCTCTCATATATGGCCTTTATTATATTGAGGAATGCTCCATCTCTTCCCACTTTCCTGAGTGACCTTATCATAAATGGGTGTTGTACTTTATCAAAATCTTCTTCTGCATCTGTTGATAATGATCATGTAATTTCTGTTTTTGCTTTTGTTTGTGTGATGTATTACATTTACTGATTTGCTAATATCAATCCATCCTTGCATCCCTGGCATGACTCCAACTCGGTCATGGTGTATGATTTTTTTAATATATTGTTGGATTTGGTTTGCCAATATTTTGTTGAGGATTTTAGCGTCTATGTTCATCAGCGATATTGGCCTGAAGTTTACTTTTTTGTTGTATCTTTATCTGGTTTTGTATTACAATGATGCCGGGTTCATAAAAATGGTTTTGAAAGTCTTCCATCATTTTAGATATTTTGGAATAGTCTGTGAGGAATAGGGGTTAGCTCTTCTTTAAATGCATTGTAGAATTCTCTTGTGAAACCATCTGGTCCAGGGCTTTGGTGTGTTGTAAAATTTTTATTACTGCTTCAATTTCATCTGCTGTTATTTGTGTGTTGAGATTTTCTGCTTCTTCTTCACTGAGTTTAGGAAGAGCATATTTTTCTAGAAATTTGTCCATTTCACCTAAGTTTTCAAATTTCTTGGCATATGGTTTCTTGTAGAAATTTCTAATGAGCCTTTGTATTTCTGTGTCATTAGTGGTAATTATTCCTCTTCCATTTCTGATTATGGTTATTTGGGTTCTCTCTCTTGTTTTCTTGATGATCCTCATTAAAGGCTTATCTATTTTATTTATCTTTTCAAAGAACAAGCTTCTGGGTTAATCGATCCTTAGAATTGTGCTCTTAGTCCCCATGTCATTTATTTTTGCCCTGATGTTGGTTATTTTCTTCATTCTACTTGCTCTGACCTGTCTTTGTTTTTGTTCCTCAAGTTCTTGTAGGTGTAGTTTTAGGTTGTGTGTTTGAAATGTTTGTATTGTTTTTAGGTTTTGCTATGAACTTCCCTCTCAGGACTGCCTTTGCTTTGTCCCATAAATTTTGGGTTGTCATGAATTCATGTTTGTTTGTTTCTGGAAACGTTTTGATTTCTTCCCTAATTTCATTCTCGACCCATTCATTGTATAATAACATGCTATTCAGTCTCCATGATTTTGAATGTTTTGGGTCTTTTCCTTGGGGTTGGATTCCAGTTTCAGTCCCTTGTCGTTGGAGAAAATGCTTGGTATGATTTCAATTTTCTTGAATTTGTTGAGGCTCATTTTGTGTCCTATCACGTGGTCTATCTTTTAAAATGTTCCATGTGCATTTGAAAAGAATGTGTATTTTGCTTTTTGGGGATGAATGGCTCTATATATATCAGTTAAGTCCATTTCATCTAGGGCATTGTTCAATGCCACAATATCTTTTTTGATATTTTGTTTGGAAGATCTGTCTATTTTTGACAGTGGGGTGTTAAAATCCCCTATTATAATTGTTTTTCTATCAATATCTTTCTTGAAGTTTTCTAAGGTTTTCTTTATATATTTGGGTACTTCTGTGTTGGGTGCATGTATATTTACCATGTTTATGTCTTCTTGGTGGATTCTTCACTCGAGTATTATGAAATGATCTTCTGGGTCTCTCTTTATGGCCCTTTTTTTGAAGTGTATTTTGTGTGATATGAGTATTGCTACCCCGGCTTTTTTTTCCTATCTATTTTCTGGAAAATTTGTTTTCAGCCCTTCACTTTTAATCTGTGTAGGTCTTTTGTCCAGAAGTGGGTCTCTCGTAGGCAGCATATGTGTGGGTCATGCTTTCTTACCCATTCAGCTATTCTATGTCTTTACATTGGAGCATTTAATCCATTTATGTTTAAGGTTATTATTGATTGATACTTATTAATTGCCTTTTTTGTACCTGTGTTCCTCTTTGACTCACACTTTTACTTCCTTTCCTTAAAGCAGTCCTTTTAGCATTTCATGCAGAGCTGATTTGGTGGAGGTGTATTCTTTTATACTTCATTTGTCTGGAAAGCTTCTTATTTGGCCTTCTATCTTGGTTGAAAGATTTGCTGGATAAAGTAGTATTGGTTGCAGGCCTGTGGTTCTCATTACTTGGAATATTTCTTGCCATTCTCCTTTTGCTTAGAGCGTTTCCATTCAGAAGTCAGCAGCTAACCATATTGGGGCTCCCTTGTATGTTACTTGTTTTTCTCCCTTGCTGCTTGGAATTTTGACATTTTAATGATGATGTGTCTTGAAGTAGGCCTCTTTGGGTTATTCTTGATTGGGACTCTCTGTGTTTCCTTTGATTTGTGTGAATTTTTCTCTCATCAATTAGGGAAGTTCTTCACCATTACTTTTTCAAATACATTTTCTATCCCTGTTCTTCTTCTTCTTCCAGTATCCCTGTTATTTGGATATTATATGTTTCATAGTGCCTTGCATTTCTCTTAATCCCTGTTCATTCTTTCTGAGCCTCTCTCCCTTTTCTTGTTATTTCTGAGACTTTTTTTCTACTTTGTCCTCCAACTCACTGATCTGATCTTCTACTTCATCGATCCTCCTTTTGATTCCTTCCACTGTGTTCTTCAGTTTAGAAATTGTATTCTTCATTCCCTCTTGTCCCTTGCTGATAGTTTCTATTTCCTTTTTCATGTTGATATAGTTTGCAGTGAGTTCATTGTTGCTCCCCTGTAGTTTCTGGTAGCTCATTGTGAGCTCTTTGAATTTCCTGATAACCAGTGCTTTGAATTCAGTATCTGACAGCTGACTTGCCTCTATTTCATCTAGCATTCTTTCTGAGGCTTCCTCCTTTCCTTTCATTGGGGGGTTGTTTCTTTGTTTTCCCATTGCTTGTGAGACTCTTCTTGTTAGCCTCAACTTCTTAAATCGATTTGTTCTGGCTTCCTGGATTTATGGTGTGAACTTCTGTGGTATAATACCTGTGAGATTCAGTGGTGTCATCTCCTTGATATCCCCAGGTCACTGGTCTTGAGCTGTCCTTTTAGTTGGCTCTGTTTTTGTGTTTGGGTTTTGGTTTTTTGGGGGTCTTTCTTTTGTAGTTCCTTCCCACCAGTTGGTTAACTGACTGCCCCCCTTTCCACCACCTCTTGTAATTTGTTGTGCTGGTGATGGCAGGTTGTGTTGAAGCTAGTTCTTCTATGTGTACAAGATTTGAGGATTCTCTTTCGCTCTTGTTCCGTTGTTTGCACTGGGTAGTTTCTTCTTTAGTTGTATTTCCAGATAGGTCTTGGATTGAGGTTTGTGTGGTTTCCACTTCCTCCGTCACCTTCTTCTGTTGTTATCTGTTGGTGCTTCCTTTGTTTTTAGGTTTCCACTTCCAGTGGGTATCCTGGTGTTCTCTGCTTCTCCTTACTCTTTTTTTTTTGTGATCAGTTGGAAGGGAAGGGAAAATGGTTTATTACAGCAATAGAGTATTCTATGATATTTACAGTAGCAGCCAGCAGAGAAGAGATAGGAGATCCTTTGGCTGTGTATAGTGATGACCGTAATCTTCAACCTAAGTAGCCAGTTCTTAGAAAGAATGGAAAGAAGATTAAGACTCGTATTGAGGAGGGAAGGTTTGTGAATTGGATCTAGAAAGCAGTGAGGTTGTGGGAGGTCAGATTCTGAGGTAAGGTAAGAATAAAGAATAGTAAATAGGAATAGTGTATGAAAGAATGGAGTTAACCACTACAGTAATATAGTTGAGAAAACAATGAAGTGGGCTAAGATCTGGGAGGGTTGTTGTATATTATTTAGAATAATATGGAACAGCTATTATTTAAAATAATATTAGAGCAACAATCATATGACTGATTCTATGAGATACCAAGAATAAGGAGTATTGGACCTTCAATAATGTGCTAATGGATCACAGGTGAAGTGAGGGACAGTAAATTAGCAATATACTATGAATGAGAGGACAGGGGAAACCTGTCAAATGGTACGATATAACCAGCTAAGGTAAAGAAGATACAGAAAGAGGGGGAGAAAAAAGATACTATTAAAATAAAAGATGTAAGAATAGTGAAAAATAATACAAATATGCAGTAGCTTATAGTTTCTGCTATATCAAAGTGCAATTTGTCTCTCTGTCTTTACTGTTGGGTAGAGAGATATCCCTACTGTTGGGTAGATGCCCCCTCTTTGGGTCCAACTCTGGTCTTTTCACAGTTCCAAGTTTTTTTGTCTTACTTGTGGGTTTAAAAAAAAAGGGGAGGAGAAGGGAGGAAAAACATAAGTTTGGAAAGAAAGGAAGACGGAATAGAACATGAAAGAAGGAAAGAGAGCAAAAAGGTATTGAAAGATAAAACAATAATTAAGTTAAAATAACAGATTAGTTTAAAAAAAAAACACAATACCTCTTGTGGTTTCCAGCTGGCCAAACCGGGTTTTCTGGTCTCACTGGCTGCAGCAAGCTGAGGGGTGATTGGTGTGGCCTTTCTTCCTTCTCGTTGTACTCAGCCAGTCTCGTGAGCACTCTCCCAAGATCCAGTCTGGCCCCTCTCCCCAGCAACCCACCCAGGGATTCCAGGTCCTCTTCGGAGCACTGTTTCCCCAGAGTGATTGCAGTGGGCTGGGTGTGGGCGCACGCCTGGCTGGCTTCCCTGGTCCCATAGGCCTGGGCGTGAACCTTTCCCTGTGTTGCAGGGAATGCCTAGGATCGCTGCCAGGCTGGATGGGGAGCAGGCTGAGCAGCTGTCGCAGTTGGATCCCCCAAGCAGTTTACTTTTCAAGACATTTCTCCCACTCAATCCTGCTACACAGCTCATTCCCTAGCTGGCTGGGGAGGGAGGGAGCTGATGATCCAGCTCTCTCTCAAGGACTCTGCTGCTGGCCCTCAGCTCCCAAAGAGTACATGGCAGACCCGAGCCAGCCGAGGCTGCTGCACTGGTCCCTTGGACCTTACTGTCCTGCAGCCGTCTCCTCACTGTCTGGTCTTTCAGTGTCCGCTACAATTTCTGGTCTATTTTCTTATATGCTGGGGCACTGCTGGCTATTTGCTGTGTTCCTCCACAGATTGGCCAGGTTTTTCTCCCATGTGTGGGGGGAAGCAGAATCCTCTCTGTCCTACTTCCCCTCCATCTTCCAGTCTCTCTAGGTCATGTTTTCTTATCCATTCAGCTACTCTATGTCTTTTGATTGGAACATTTAATTTATTATCATTTAAGGTTATTGTTGATAGGTATTTATTCATTTTCCCTCTTTGTATCTGTGTCCCTCTCTTTCTCATTCTGTTTCTTTCTCTTCTTATAGTAGTCCCTTTGGCATGTCTTTCAGCGCTGGTTTGGAGGAGGTGTATTCTTGCACCCTTCTTTTGTCTGGAAAACTTCTTATTTCACCTTCCATTTTAATCCAGAGCCTCAGTGGGTAGAGTAATCTTTGTTGCAGGCCTGTGGTTTTCATGACTGGGAATATTTTTGCCATTTTCTCCTGGCCTGTAGTGTGTGTGTTGAAAAAACTTCTACTAGCCTTATTGGAGCTCCACTGTATGTTGCTTCCTGTTTCTTCCTTGCTGCTTTTAAGATTCTCTTTTCATCTTTTAACATCGCATTTTATTATGATACATCTTGCAGTAGACCTCTTTGGATTCACCTTGATTGGGACCTGCTGTGCTTCCTGAACTTGCATGTTTTTTCCCCTCTCCAAATTTGGAAAGTTTTCCATCTTTATTCTTTTAAAAGGTTTTCCTATCCCTTGCTCCTTTTCATCTTTTTCTGGCATTCCTATGATTCAAATGTTGTTGCATTTTGTGTTGTCTTGCCATTCCCTTAAGTCATCTTTATATTTTTTTAGTCTTTTTTTCTTGCAGCTGCTCTACCTGCATGGTTTTTCTACCTTGTCTTCCAGCTCACTAATTCATTCCTCTGCTTCATCCAGTCAGCTTGTAATTTCTTCTAGTGTGTTTTTTTTAATTTCAGAAATTACATTCTTCATTTCTTCCTGGGTCTTTCTCTTTTTTTGAAATATTTTATTTATTTTTGGGCAGGAGGGAGGGAGGGAGAAAGAAATGGAGAGAAACATCAATGTGTGGTTGCCTATTGAACATCCCCTACTGGGGAGCTGGCCCACAACTGAGGCATATACCCTGACTGGGAATTGAGCCAGCAACCCTTTTGTTTTCAGGTTGGACTTCAATCCACTGAGCAACACCAGTTGGTTCTTGTTTATAGTTTCTATTTCCTTTTTCTTTTTCTTTTTATTTTTATTGTTGTTCAATTATAGTTGTCTGCATTTTCTCCCCACCATTCCCCGCCATTCCAGACAAACCCACCTCCCTCCCTTCCTTCCACTCTTCCCCTTGGTTTTGTCCATGTGTCCCTTATAGTAGTTCCTGAAAACCCTTCTCCCCACTGTCCCCTTCCCACTCCCCTCTGGCTATTGTTAGATTGTTCTTAATTTCAATTTTTCTGGTTATATTTTGTTTGTTTTTTTCTTTGTTGATTATGTTCCAGTTAAAGGTGAGATCATATGGTACTTTCCCTCACCACCTGGCTTATTTCACTTAGCATAGTGCTCTGTTTCTTTTTTCATACTATTATAGTTCTTACTCAGTTCCTTGTAGTTGTATGTGACTTTTTTGAGCATCTTTATAACCATTCTTTTGAATTTTATCTGATACTTTGCTTGCCTCCATCGTATTTACCTCTTTTAGTGAGGAGTCTTCCACTCATTTTGATTGCAAGTTCTTCCTTTGTCTCCCCATTTTAGGTGACTGTTTTTGTTTGTTTCTGTGCTTCCTGATGCTCTGCTTTGCTAGCTGTTTTAGTAGGGCAAACTTCTGTGGTAGTATTTCTATGGGATTCAGTGGTATGGTTTGTTTGATCTCATGGTCTGGATACTCTAGGGTTATCCTTTCTTTTCTTTGTGTGGGCTGTCTTGCTGTACTTGGGTTTTACCTGTTGGTGGTTCCTTTGTCGGGGGGTTCTCACCTCCAGCAGGTTTACTAGTGTTCACAATCCTCACCTTATCTTGTGTGTGATCAGTGGCAGGGGGAGGTGAAATGGAATAAGATAGCAGGAGAGTGTTCTATGGAATTTACAGTACCCACAAGTAGAAAACAGATAAGAGATCCTTTGGAGAAGTACAGTGATTACTGTGATATTTCACCCTCCTACCTATTCTTTTTTTTTTTTAAGATTTTATTTATTTGTCTTTAGAGGGGAACGGAAGGAGAGAGGGAGAGAAACATCAATGTATGGTTGCCTTTCGTGCATCCCCTGCTGGGAACTGGCCTGCAGGGAACCAGCCTGCAACCTAGGCATGTGCCCTGACTGGGAATCAAACCACAACTGTCTGGTTTGCAGGCCCGTGCTCAATCCACTGAGCTACCTATTCTTTATAAAAAGTGAAAAAGAGGCCCAGGCTAGCATTGCTCAGTAGATTGAGTGCCATCCTGCAAATTAAAGGTTCACCATTTTGATTTCCAATCTAGGACACATGCCTGGGTTGTGGGCCTGGTCTCCCAGTAGGGGACCAGTAGGCAACCCTAGTGGGGTCTCTAGTAGGGGACCACACACTGATGTTTCTCTCCATCTTTCTCTCCCTCCCTTCCCCTCTCTCAAAAATACATAAATAAAATATTTTTAAAAGGTGAAAAAGAGATAAGACTCTTATTAGAAGGGAGAAAGAATATGAGCTGAATCCAGAAAACAGGGAACTTGTGTGTGGTTAGATGGTGAGATATAGTGAGAGTAAGGGATAGTAACTAGGCATAATGTACAAGAGAATAAAGTTATCCACAACAGTAGTAAAGTTCAAGAAGACAGTGAAATGGGCCAAGACAGAAGGGTGCTGTGTAGGATTTACAATAATATGGAACAACAATTATTTATAAAATTATAGAAACAACGATAATAGGACAAGAACTATATGATCTGAATAGAAAGTAGAAGACCAAGAGTAGTATGTTATTGGAATATAAGTGAAGTGAGAGAAGAAAAATTAAAATGCAATGTGAAAGGGAGAACAAAGAATACCAAACAATGCAATTAAACAGATTGAAGAAAATTAAACCAAATGAAGAGAAACAAAAAAATAATAAAAGAAATAAAAATAACTAAAAATAATAAAAATAAAAAATAAAATGCAACTTCTGTAGGATAGGAAAGTGAAATTTGTCTGTTTCCCATTTGGCATTAGACTTCTGATCTCTCTCTGGTTCTGTCTTTAGTTCTTTGGTCCTTTCACAGCTCCCGGTCTATTGTCTCATACTTAGAGGGGGAGAAAGCCTCCTGCTGACATTAAACCTGCCAAGCAAGTTCTGTGTCTTCCTTTTTTTTCTATGGGCAGTCAGAGGGTGGCTGGGCTTTGCTTTTTTCTTTTCCTGTGGTTTTTCAAGGATGGGTGCTCAGTCTGGACTGAAATATTCCCAGGTGCCCAGCCTCCAGCCCAAGCCCTCAGAGTGCTGCACTGCACCCACTGTCCATCTGAACCAGGCTGGCACCTTTAAGCCACCCTGTTGTGCCAGCTGTGAGGTTCACTGCTTAGGACCAACCTGAACCTCTCCTCCTTCCTCTTTGCTGGCTTAGGTGCTGCACACTCTCAAAGTCCTTTCAGGGCAGTTTGGTTCTCTATTAAATTGAGTCTCTATGGGGAATGCTAAGTCTCTGAGCCCTTGCTGCCCTCCTCTGATCAGTCCATGTGGGCAGCCCTCCTCCTCCCTCTTTGCTGGCCCAGCTACTGAGCAGGAGAGATCCTTGCACAGCATCTTCATGCCATTTTTTCTGAGCAAATTTTGCAGGGTTGCGGTTTGTGTTCTTAACAAGCACCTGACTTTTCACATAGCCCAACTCTCTGACCAATCCTGAGATTCTCTGGGTCACAGTCAGTCATAGCCCAACCCTTCTCCCATCCCTAGGTGTCTGCCTGCTTCCTGATTTCTCTGGTACTGTCCCAGCCAGCGACCAGAGTCCAAGGTGGGGAACGCCCCTGGCTGTGTGTCTTGCACTGCATCTTTATCCTCACAGTGACTTCAAGCATCCAGGTCTTTCCTAGGCAGGACTGGCTTCCTTGCTGTGAGGAGGGAGCTGAAAAGTTAGTATTACTGACCTGGCTCTCCTCCAAAAGTCATATAGCAGCAGGGACGGGAGCCACAGCCACCAAACTGCAGTCCTAGGTACAGAGCCTGGTGACTTTCCCATCTGCCTACAAACTTTCCTTACCCTCAGTTTTTTAATGTCCTCTTCAGTTTTTGGCCTCCAAATTTCATATAAGCTGGGATTCCATTTGCTGTTCACTCTGTTCTTCAGAAGATCAGCTAGGGGTCAGTTGGATGCATGAGCAAGTGGGTTAAGCTCCCACCTACCTTGCCGCCATCTTCCAATTCCTCCTACATGTTTGTTTTCTTAACGCTCTATATGTTCCTTGTAGCATTGAACATCTAGATAGTACCTGACATATCCATAGGCATTCATATGGATATATCAGGTACAGAAATTCATTTCAACTTAACAGATACTTTTTATTTGATTCAGTAGTCACATAGGTGTAAAACAATAACTCAATTTGCTTCATTTTAGCTGAGATGCGATTCCTTTTCTCCTCAGGACAAATGCTGATAGAAAAAAAATACTAGGTGCTCTCATTCCCAGGAACACATCCAAGGCCATTCTTCCCTGTCAGGAGTGCACCCCATAAACTCTAAGGGTTCCCATGAAACTTGTAACCAGGGGAGCAATGGGCAGTGGCAGCTCATCCTGAGCTAAGCCCCTGAACCTGTTTCCAGGGCTCTCTTTTTCTCTGACTTTCCATTGAGTCAAAGCAGCCCCACCTAGGATATCTCCTGTTGCTTCTTCTATCCCAAGTCCTTCCTTTGTTTCACTGTTCCCAGCTTTAATAAGAGTACTCCCAAGATTAAAAAAGAAAGAAAGAAAAACAGAGTATATTTTTTAGAAAAAAAATGTTTTAAATGGAGGAAATTAAGAAAATCTAGGTCTGTGATGAGTAAGCATTCCTTCATATTCTCCAGCTGTGTCTAAGCATTTGTCCATGGAGAGCAACTGGGATCGTGATTAGAATATGGGACTGAGTGCTTAGAAGTTTCATTTCTTGAATCCTGTCTCTCCTATGGGTTTACTCTTAGTTCAGGAAACATAGCCTTCCAGGAAACTTTGCCACTCTATAAAATGGGTATAGGATAGGTTTTCCAGTTATTAGTAATTTTTATTTATTTCTAGGATTTCTTTTGACCATTTAATGCTTTTTCTAGTACTGCTTTGTTTTTACTCCTCTAAAATTCTCTTCCTCATGCTTTACATATAGGAAATATATGTATATCTTTTCATTTATAGAATCCTCCTTTTTCTTCTCTTTGCTAGTTTCCCTCTGTTCTTTTTATGATATAAGCTCTTATTTCCTTATTGCTGCTTTTTTCTTTTTAAAAAATTTTATTGATTATCCCATTACATTTGTTCTATTCCCCCCATTCCCCTCCACCCTGCACACCTCTCCCCCACCATTTGCCCCCCTTTTAGTTCATGAACACGTGTCTCAAGTTCTTTAGATTCTATATTTCCCATACTATTCTTGCCCTCTCCCCTATTTTCTACCTACTGTCTATGCTACTTATTTTCTGTGTCTTCTCCACCCTTCTCCTTCTCCCACTCCCTTGTTGCTAACCCTACATGTGATCGTCATTTCTCTGGATCACTCCTGATCTAGCTGTCCTCTTAGATTGCTTTTGTTTTAGGTGTGGTTGTTAATAACTGTGTGTTTGCTGTCCTTTCACTGTTCATATTTTTATCTTCTTTTTCTTAGGTAAGTCCCTTTAACATTTCATATAATAAGGGCTTGGTGATGATGAACTCCTTGAGTTTGATCTTATCTGAGAAGCACTTTATCTGTCCTTCCATTCTAAATGAAAGTTTTGCTGGATAGACCAATCTTGGTTGTAGGTCTTTGGATTTCATGACTTGGAATACCTCTTTCCAGCCCCTTCTTGCCTGTAAGGTCTCTTTTGAGAAATCAGCTGACAGTCTGATGGGAACTCCTTTGTAGGTGACTGTCCCCTTAGCTCTTGCTGCTTCTAGGATTCTCTCCTTCATTTGAATCTTGGCTAATGTAATGATGATGTGCCTTGGTGTGTTCCTTCTTGGGTCCAACTTCTTTGGGACTCTCTGAGTTTCCTGGATTTCCTGGAAGTCTATTTTCTTTGCCAGATTGGGGAAGTTCTATTTTATTATTTGTTCAAATAAGTGTTCCACTTGTGGCTGTTCCTCTTCCCCTTCTGGTACTCCTATAATAAGGATGTTGGAGTGTTTAAACATGTCCTGGAGGTTCCTAAGCCTGTCCTCATACTTGTGAATTCTTGTTTCTTCATTCTGTTCTGTTTGGTCATTTTTTCCTTCCTTCTGGTCTGCTCCCTTGATTTGAATCCCAGTTTCCTTCCCATTACTATTGGTTTCCTGTGCATTTCCATTCATTTCAAATAGTTTAGCCTTCATATGTTCCTCTAATTTGTGACTAAAATGAACCAGTTCTGTGAGCATCCTGATCACCAGTGTTTTTGAACTGTGCATCTGAAAGTTTGGCTATTTCTTCATTGCTTAGATTTATTGGCTCTGGAGTTCTGAGTTGTTCTTGAGCCATGTTTTGATCTGTGTATGCCTGTTACATATGAGGAGAGGCGCCTTAGATATTCACCAGGGCAGAGCCACCCAGGTCGCTGGTTTGTGACGCTGTGTGTGGGGGAGGGGTCAGAGAGGGAGCAATGGTGGTCCTCTCCGCTTGCCCAGTCCGCCTCACTGCTCACCCCCACCTGTTTATCTGAGCCCAAATGTGCGAGCCCGTTGCCCTGCACCACATGGTCTCAATGCTCGCCTCTTCAGTGGTTTAACTGCGTGCAAATGAGCGACCGACCGCAGACAGCCATCGAGCCTCATCCCTGTGTCCGCCCATAGCTAGCTGGCACCTGGGATCCATGCCCTCCGCTACCTGTGCACCACCCGCGTCCCGGGGATCTTTTTTGCCCAACCTGCTCCAGTGCTGGCTTTGCCCCTCTCACTGGTCTAGCTGAGCATTTCATTGTTTTCAGACTTGGTATTGTCGATTTTCTGTGTGGTTTGGTTGCATTTATTGTTGTTTTTAGATTTGGTTGTGGGAGGATGCAAAGTGTTTCCACCTACACCTCCATCTTGGCGGAAGTCCCTTATTGCTGCTTTCTATTATAGCCTTTTATTTTCTTCTTCAGGCATCTTTACCTGATTTAGGAGTCCTCATGCTTCTAGACCGAATCTTGGGAATTACTTCCTTAGTACATGAGAGGCAAGAGCAACGTTCTCTCTGTATGGAATCTCAAGCAAATCTGTCATGTGCTTGGACTTCACTGTGTAGGAATAGAAATTATGCTTTGTGCTATCCGCTATAATATGAATGTTGTAGCTGTCAAATGCTTTGAATGTCTTGGGAGGCAAGTGATATATAGCCCCCCAAATAATTAGATGGTGCTGTGCCTTGAAATAAAAATTGCTACACATTAACCTACCCACAGGTTTTATAATGTGGTTGGATCTGAGCTTTATAAGGTTAGAGGGTAATTAAGCTGCTTGTCACAATTGTGAGAAAGGAAAGGGTAAAAGCAAAGGACACGTTTTGTTTCCAAAAGATGATTTCTTCTCTGTACTGCAGGAGATGCTCTGTTCCAGAAGAACAAGAACTCACTGATGAAGATCTGTACTTGAACAAAGTTAAGAAACAGTTGAGTATACCTAAAGTGGTATTCTATGTCATACAGTAGAGGAGGCTGACCCTTCCTAATAGAGCATGAAAGTTTGAAAAAGGATGATTTTTTTCTTTTTTGGTTTGTAATTATTTCCTTCCTCACCTCTTTGTTCTCCAAATTGTTTATTCCTTTTAATATTCTCCTTAGTTTCTCAACTAGTAATTGTCTTTAGTCTCTCTTCCTCCCCTCCCCCTCTCTTTTTCAATGGGGCAACTGAAATTTCTTTTTAGTAGCAGAGTTTATGAAGGCAACATTAGCTTGAACTCAATGAAACTCACACTATTTCTAATTTGGAAAGAACATTAAAACCTAAATCTACAATTGGTTTCGCAACCAATTGTAGGTTCTACAACCTAATCCATATTAGACTGATAAATTTCACGAGTAAACTAAATAGCAATTTTATCTTCTAGAGATCAAACTGTTGAGAAGAAGGTGCCAATGGAAAATGAGAATCACCAGGTGAGAAACAGTCCTCTCTCTTCCTTTTCTCACACAAAATTTTCCCTAACAGACCATATAGGTTGAAGGAAGCAGCAGTCTTGAAAGCTGCATAGAAATAATGAACCATTTATTCTGGTGGTATTTTTTTCATTTGATCTTTTGATTTTTCTTTGATCTATTGTTGCTGATGTTTAGTTCACCAAAAATAGAAGAGCCAAATCATTTATTTCCCAGATTTGGATTCAGTCCTGATTCTGAACAGTGTTCATGTCACCTTCAGTGTAACAGAATGTTCAGGGTTATGTTCCATCCTCATACAGGCTGCTCCTGTTGAGTGTCTGGTTTTCCTCAGTTTTCTTTCTGCCAGGAGTAGGCAGGGGTGATTATTCCTCCTTCTTTTTGGGAGAAGGGGTGGTTCTTTGTACCTTTCCCCATCCCTGCTTTCAGGCTGGCTGGCTTTATAAAGACTCTGCTGTTTTGAATTTTCAGGAGCACTGTCTCTCGGACATGGTTGCCCAGCTCCGGACGCTGAAGGGTGCAATAAGGTTGGCCGTCCTTTCAGGGACACTTCTTTCCTGACAGCCACCATAGCACCCATATCTTTCTCCCCCACAACCTTGCCTTTCTGCATGATTTTACTGTTAATCTGCTTTCTCTATCTGCTAGTCGCATGTTAAATTTACCTTCCATCCACTCAATCAGGTTAGGTCAGACTGGTGAGGATAGAGGCAATTTAATAGTAATTCTTCTTTTGGCAGTGTACTGAGACCCAGGTATATGAATATTCAGGTTTTATGTCCTACTGGCTTGGTTTAATAGTCTGATCTAGAGATTGGAAGATGTCCTGGTACTGCTCTGTCCTCATTCAGTTTGCCTATCCTTTATATTCCTTCATCTTCATCTTCGTCATTCATACTGTTTTCATAAGCTGGCTCTCCCACAAGATCCCAGATGCATGTCTCTCTGTGTGTGCACTATGAATAAGTGTTAATGTCTTGCATGCATTTTTCCAAAACCGACACCAACACATGCTACAATGCTTCTTCCTTCCATCCGTACCCTTGTCACAGATCTAAGAAGAGTGAAAATCCAGCGTTAAACTGGATCACAAGAGAGAATTAGACACTGACTAGAAGGCCTGGGTTTATGTTGTGGGTGGGATGACTCTAGAGGCCAATAAGTGAGTTGGGAAGGTGTGTTGGCTTCCAACTGATAAGGTTATAATTGAATGTTCCTGGATTCACTTTTCTAGTGTACATTACTGTGTGCTAATTGTTCTGTGTATGAAACAGTTTCTTTTTATTTGGCCAAGTGTTCTTTCCTAGCATCAGAAGGATAACTCATCCTCTGGTATTTAGTTTGAAATTGGGATTTTTATACATGATATTTTTCTTTATTAGGTATTCACTAACCCACTCAATAGCCCTACTATTCAAGATATGGATGAATTAAATAATAAAACAATTGGCTATGAGGAAATTGATAGCCCTAGCCGACTTCCATCTGTTGGAGAAGAAAGCAAAACACCTGTTTTTCAACTTAAGCCTCTGGACTCCAGTGTTTTTCAGTTTCCCAGGTGAGTAAGATACATAGTTTCTCTTCAATAATAAGCCTCAGGGCTTGTTTTCCTGTAAAGTAAGTTGGTATGGTTATCATGTTTATGTTTTTACTAAGGCATAGCATGAAATTCAGAAGGATACATATTATTTTGGGTTGATAGAATTCTGTGTTGCATGTACCCCCAGTTATTCAACATTATAAATGCTATTTGAAATCTGTATATCATTTTAATTTACTTTTTTGGAGTGATCATTTGATAAATGCTTTTTTATGTATTATATATTCATATTATGTAGGGGATTGTGTAAATGAAATAATAGACATGAACACTCTTTGAGCAGCATAATGTGCTATTCAAATGTAAGCTAAAGTTATGTAGATAAGCATTGTTTCTTTCCTCAAGTGTAAGAATATTGAAGTTTTGTGGGTCTCCACAGGTCTAGCACATTTAGTTCACATATAAAAATAACCATTACAAGTTTATGCATTTAGGACTATGCTAAGATGGAGGCATAGGTAAATACACTTTGACTCATTGCACAACCAAAATAAGGGCAACAACAAATTTGACAACAAATAGCCAGAAAATTGAACTCTATGGAAGTCTGATAGCCAAGGAGTTAAAGAAGAAACATTCATTCAGATTGATATAAGGGGCAGAGACAGGCAGCTGGAGCAGAGAGGCTGCAGCAGGTGGACCAGGTGGTCCAACATTTGCATGTGGATAAACCAGTAGGAACAACTGGTGAGTGAGACAGACTGCCCAATGTAGGTTCCAGCATGGGAAAATAAAACCTTAAAGCCTCTGACTATAAAAATCTGTGGGGATTGTGGTGGTGGGAGAAACTCCCAGCCTCATAGAAGAGTTTGTTGGAGAGACCCACAGGGTACTAGAAGGTACACAAACCCACCCACCTGGGAATTAGCACCAGAAAGGCTCAATTTACTTATGGGTAGCAAGGGAAGTGACGGAAAGCTGGCGAGCTGAGCAAGTAGCAGTGTTCCTGCTTGGACCCCTCCCCCACATACAGCACTACAAGACAGCAATGTTGGTTACCCCACCCTGGTGAATACCTAAGGCTCTGCCCCTTACAACATAATAGACGTGCCAAGACAAAAATATGGCTCAAATGAAAGAACAAATCAAAGCTCCAAAAATAGAACTAAGTGATAAAGAGAGAGCCAACCTATCAGATGCAGATTTCAAAACACTCTGATCAGTATGCTCACAGAAATGGTCAAGTGTGGTCACAAAACATAGGGAATGAAAAGTGAAATAAAGGAAAATAAAAGAGGACCAACAGTACAGGGAAGGAAGTTGGGACTCAAATCATAAATTTGGAGCAGGAGGAAGAAATACATCCAACCAGAGCAAAGTGAAGAAACAAGAATTCAAAAAAATGAGAAGAGGCTTAGGAAATTCCAGGACAACTTTAAACATTCCAACATCCAAATCATAGGGGTGCTAGAAGGAGAATAGGAAGACTAAGAAGTTGAAATCTTATTTGAAAAAATAATGCAGGAGAAATTCTCCAATCTGGCAAAGGAAATAGACTTCCAGGAAGTCCAGGAAGCTCAGAAAGTCCCAAAGAATTTGGACCCAAGGAAGCACACACCAAGGCACATCATAATTACATTTGCCAAGATTAAAGAGAAGGAGAGAATCTTAAAATCAGCAAGAGAAAAGGAGAGAGTTACCTACAAAGGAGTTCCCATAAGACTATCAGCTGATTTCTCAAAAGAAACCTTACAGGCAAGAAGGAGCTGGAAATAAGTATTTGAAGTCATGACAGGCAAGGACCTACATCCAAGGTTAATCTATCCAGCAAAGCTATCATTTAGAATGGAAGGGCAGATAAAGTGCTTCCCAGATAAGGTCAAGTTAAAGGAGTCCATCACCAAGCCCTTATTATATGAAATGTTAAAGGGACATATCTAAGAAGAAGAAGATAAAAAAGATGTGCAGTAAATGACAGCAAATTCACAATTATTAACAACCACTCCTAAAACAAGACAAAAACAAAAGTAAACTAAGCAAGCAACTTGAACAGGAACAGAATCACAGAAATGGAGATTACATGGAGGGTTATCAGTGGGGAGGCAGAGTGGGGAGAATGACGGATAAGGTACAGAGAATAAGATGCATAAATGGTAGGTACAAAATAGACAGGAGAGGTTAAGAATAGTGTAGGAAATGGAGAAGCCAAAGAACTTATATGTACGACCTATGGACATGAATAAGTGGAGTGGGTGGGGTGCAGGGCAGAGGGGAATAAAGGGGAGAAAAAATGAGACAGCTGCAATAGTGTAATGAATACAATACATATTTTTTTAAAAGTTCATGTCTTACCCCAGAGCAAGAAGAAGGAAGGAAATAACCAAGATCAGAGCAGAGCTAAATTACATAGAGATTAAAAGCACAATCCTAAGGATCAATGAATCCAGGAGTTGGTTCTTTGAAAAGATAAACAAAAATAGACAAGCCTTTAAGTAGGCTCATCAAGAAAAGAAGAGAGAGGACTCAAATAAACACAATCAGAAATGAAAGAGGAGAGATTACAACTGATACCACAGAAATAGAAGGGACTGTAAAAAATTACTATGAAGAACTGTATGCCAAGAAATTTGAAAACCTAGGGGAAATGGACACATTTCTAGAAAAATACAATCTTCCAAAATTTAATGAAAAAGAATCAGAAAATCTGAACGCACCAATAACAGCAAAAGAAATTGAAACAGTAGTCAAAAAAAACTCCCATCACACAAAAGCCCTGGACCAGCTGGGTTCACAGGAGAATTCTACAAAGCATTTAAGAAAGAGCTAACCCCTACTCTTCACAGACTATTCCAAAAAATCCAGAAGGGTGGAAAACTCCCAAACTCCTTTTATGAAGCCAGCATCATCCTAGTTCCAAAACCAGATAGAGACGCAACAAAGAAAGAGAACTTCAGGCCAATATCACTGATGGACATAGACACTAAAATCCTCAACAAAATATTGGCAAATCGCATCCAACAATATATTCAAAAGATCATACACCATGACCAAGTGGGATTCATCTCAGGGATGCAAGGATGGTTCAATATTCACAAATCAGTAAATGTAATACATCACATAAACAAAAGCAAAGACAAAAACCACATGATCATATCAATAGATGCGGAAAAAGCTTTTGATAAGGTACAACACCTATTTATGATAAAAAACACTCAACAAAGTGGGAATAGAGGGAGCATTCCTCAACATAATAAAGGCCATATATGAGAGACCTACAGCCACGTCATACTCAATGGGAAAAAACTAAAAGCTTTTCTACTAAGATCAGGAACAAGACAAGGATGTCCACTTTCACCAGTTCTATTCAATATAGTTTTGAAAGTTTTCGCCACAGCAATCAGGCAAGAAAAGGAAATAAAAGGCATCCAAATAGGAAAGGAGGAAACAAAACTATCACTGTTTGCAGATGACATGATAGTGTACATGGAAAATCCTATAGACTCTACCCAAAAACTGCTCAAACTAATGAATTAATTTGGCAAAACAGCGGGTTACAAAGTCAATATCCAGAAATCGAAGGCACTTTTGTATACCAACAATGAAACAGCAGAAGCAGAAATCAAGGAAAAAATCCCATTCGATATAGCAAAAAGAAAAATAATATATCTGGGAATAAACCTAACCAAGGAGGTAGAAGACCTGTAAGCAGAAAACTACACAGCCCTGAAGAAAGAAATCAAGGCAGACATAAACAAATGGAAACATATACCGTGTTTATGGATTGGAAGAATTAACATCATCAAAATGTCCATACTACCCAAAGCAATATACAGATTCAATGCAATACCTATTAAACTACCAATGACATATTTCACAGACATAGAACAAACACTTCAAAAATTTATATGGAACCATAAACGACTCCGAATAGCTGCTGCAATTTTAAGAAATAAGAACAAAGTTGGAGGGATCACAATACCTGATACCAAACTGTGTTACAAGGCCACTGTAATCAAAACAGCCTGGTACTAGCATAAAAAAAGGCACATAGACCAATGGAACAGAACAGAGAGCCAAGAAATAAACCTAACTCTCTACAGTCAATTAATATTCGACAAAGGGGGCAGTAGCATAAAATGCAGTAAAGATAGCCTCTGCAACAAATGGTTTTGGGAGAACTGGACAGCTACGTGCAAAAAAAATGAAACTTGAGCACAAACTTACACCATACACCAAAATAAATTCAAGGTGGATGAAAGACTTAAATATAAGCTGTGACACCATTAAAGTCCTGGAGGAGAACATTGGCAAGAAAATCTCAGATATTTCATGCAGCAACTTTTTTACCGATATGTCCCCTAGAGCAAGGAATATAAAGCAAAGAATAAACAAATAGGATCTCATCAAAATAAAAAGCTTCTCTGTGGCTAAAGAAAACAGTATTAAATTAGCAAGACAACCAACTGTATGGGAAAACATATTTGCCAATGATACCTGAGACAAAGGTTTAATCTCCAAAATATACAAAGAACTTACACGATTCCACTCTAAGAAGAGAACTAACCCAATTTAAAAATGTGAAAAGGACTTGAATAGACACTTCTCCAAGGAGGACATACAGAAGATCCAGAGACACATGAAGAGATGCTCAATATCGTTAGCTATCAGAGAGATGCAAATTAAAACCACAATGAGATACCACTTTACACCAGTCAGGATGGCTATCATAAACAAAGCAACAAACAACAAGTGTTGCAGAGGGTATGGGGAAAAGCGGTCCTTAGTTCGCTGTTGGTGGGATTGCAGACTTGTACAACCATTATGGAAAACAGTATGGAATTTTCTCAGAAAAATAAAAATTGACCTGCCTTTTGACCCAGCAATTCCACTGCTAGGATTATATCCCATGAATCCTAAAACATCAATTTCAAAGAACCTATGCACCACAATGTTCATAGCAGCACAGTTCACAATAGCCAAGAGTTGGAAGCAACCTAGGTGCCCATCAGTAAATGAATGGATCAAAAAATTATGGTACATGTACACAATGGAATTCTATGCAGCAGAGAGAAAGAAGGAGCTACTACCCTTTCCAACCACGTGGATGGAACTGGAAAGCATTATGCTGAGTGAAATAGGCCAGGCATTGAAGGACAAATACCATATGATCTCACCTTTAACAGGAAGCTAAACAACAAAGCAAACAAGCAAGCAGAATAAATACAAAATACTGAAATAGAGAACAAGTGGGCAGTGACCAGAGGGGAGAGGGAAGAGAATTTAAGGGGAAAAAAGGGGAGCGATTTTGAGGAACAAGTATGAAAGACACAGGGATGAGGACTGGGGGAGAGGAAATGGGAGGGAGGTGGGGAGCATGGGGTGGGGGGGCTGGGATGGGAGAAACAGACAAAAAAACTGTATTTGAAAAATAACTAAATAAAATTTTTAAAAGTTTAATAAAAAAAAAGAAAACCATTCTATTTGTAATAACCTTGGAAAAAATAAAGTACTTAGGAATAAACCTGACCAAGAAAAAAACTACACTAAAAACAACAAAATACTGCTGAAAGTAATTAAAGAAGTCACAAATATATGGAAACACATCCTGTATTCATTGATCAGAAGATATTGTTTAGATGTCCATACTACCCAAAGTGATCTACAGTTTCAGTACACTGCCTATTGAAATCCCAAAGACATTTTTTTCAGATATTGAAAGTTTTATTATAAAGCTCATATGGAATCTCATGGATACTCACTCAATAGCTAAAACAATTTTGAAAAAGAAGGACAAAGTTGAAGGACTCATATGTCCTGATTTCAAAACACTTTACAAAGTTATAATAAAAATAGTGTGGTATTGGCATAAACACAGAAAAATTGAATGGAGTTCTGACTAACATGGAGGCTTAGGTAGAAGCCCTTCACTTCCTCACACAACCAATAGGAGGATAACAATCTAAAATCAATAAATAATCAAAAGAGCCAGAAAATCAAATTGAATGGAATACTGACAATCAGTCAATTAAAGAAAAAATCAACCAGAACAACCAGAACTGAAGGCAGTGGATCAAATGAGCTAACTCAGAAAAACTGCAGACAGGTGGCAAATCATGCCAGCAGGGCTGGCTGAAGGTGAAACTAAAACTCAGAATTGACGATGGACTATGGCAGTTGCTGCGGTGGGAGAGAGTCCCAGTCTCACACGAGAGTCCACTGAAAAGTAAGCTAGAGCCCTGGCTGATGTGGCTCAGTGGATTGAGCACGGGCCTGTAAACCAGAGGATCATGGTGCAATTTCCAGTCAGGGCACATGCCTGGGTTGCAGGCCAGTTCCTGGCAGGGGATACATGAGAGGCAACCATGCATTGATATTTCTCTCCCTCTCTCCTTCCCTTCCCCTCTAAAGATAAATAAATAAATAAAAACATTAAAAAGAAAAGAAAAGTAAGCTAGAGATGAGTAGGCAAGCTGCACTGTTCTCTCTCTGGCCCCTCTCCCACAGGCAGCACCGCAGCACAACAAACAGGGTTGCCCTGCCCAGGTGCATACCTAAGGCCCTGTCTGCTTACAACCTAACGGCTGCACCAAGAAAAACAAATAGGGCCCGAATGAAAGAACACAGCAAAAAGAGAACTAAGCAATGAGGAGACAGCCAACCTATCTGATGGAGAGTTCAAAGCCCTGGTAATCAAAATGCTCGCAAAACTGATTGAGCTCAGTCAAAAAATGAAAAAAACAAATGAAGGATACCCAAAGTGAAATAAAGCAAAATATTCAAAGAACCAGCAGAGACAGGAAGGAAAATAGGAATCAAATCAACAATTTGAAACAAAAGGAAGAAATAAACATCCAACTGGAACAGAATGAAGAAACAAGAATTCAAAAAAGTGAGGAGAGTTTTACACACCTCCGGGGCAACCTAAAATGGTTCAATATCCAAATCATAGGGGTGCCAGAAGGAGAAAAACAACAGCAAGAAATTGAAAACTTATTTGAACAAGTAATGAAGGAAAACTTTCCCAGTCTGGTAAAGAAAGTAGACTTTTAGGAAGTCCAGGAAGCCCAGAGAGTCCCAAAGAAGTTGGACCCAAAGAGGAACACACCAAGGCACATCATTAAGTTACCTGAGATTAAAGATAAAGAGAGAATCCTAAAAGAAGCAAGAGGAAAGGAGAGAGTAACCCACAAAGGAGATCCCATATGACTATCAGCTGATTTCTCAAAAGAAACTTTTCAGGCAAGAAGGGGATGGAAAGAAGTATCTGAAGTCATAAAAAGCAAGGACCTACATTCAAGATTACTCTATCCAGCAAAGCTTTAATTTAGAATGGAAGGGCAGATAAAGTGCTTCCCAGATAAGGTCTAGTAAAGGAGTTTATCATCACAAAGCCCTTATTATATGAAATATTAAAGAGACTTATCTAAGAAAAGGAAGATAAAAATATGAACAGTAAAATGATGACAAACTCACAACTATCAACAACTTAACCTAAATGAAAAACGACAAAATCAAACTAAGTAAACAACCAGAACAGGAATAGAATTAGAGAAATGGGCATCACACAGAGATATTTCAGTGGGGAGGGGGAAGGGGGGAATGGGGGGAAAGGGTACAGGGAAGAAGAAGCATAATTAGTAGGTATAAAATACATGGGGAAAGATAAAAATGGTACAAGGAACAGAGGACCCAAAGAACTTATATGTACAACCCATGGACACAAACTAAGGTGGGGGGGGGATGCTGGAGGGCTGGGGTGACAGGGCAGAGGGGGGATAAAGGAGAAAAAATTGGAAAAACTGTAATAGCATAATCAATTGAAATACTTTAAAAAAGGAAAAATTGAATAATAGAATATGACAGAGCCCAGAAATATGTGTGTATATGTATATATTTGAATGATGTTCGATCAGTATATTACTCAGTGCATAAAAGTTAAGGTGTTGGGAAAATTGGATGTCCATGTGGAAAAGAATGAAGCTGGGCCTTTATTATCAACATAAAAATTTATCTCATAATTGTTTAAAGACCATCCTGGATGGTTTGGTTCACTGGATTGAGTGCTGACCGGCAAACTGAAAGGTGGTCTGTTTGGTTCCCAGTCACAGTGTATGCCTGGGTTGCAGGCCAGGTCCCCAGCTAGGGGCATGTGAGAGGCAACCAATCAATGTATCTCTCACACATCAATGTTTCTTTTCTTCTTTCTCCTTTCTGTCCCCTCTCTCTAAAAATAAATAAATGGAATCTTTGAAAAATAAAATAAAAACAAAGCAACAAAAAACAAATGTTGGAGAGGTTGTGGGGGAAAAGGGACCTTAGTTCACTGTTGGTGGGATTGTAGACTGGTACAACCATTATGGAAAACAGTATGGAATTTTCTCAGAAAAATAAAAATCGGCCTGCCTTTTGACCCAGAAATTCCACTGCTAGGATTATATCCTAAGAATCCTATAACAGCAATTTCAAAGAACCTATGCACCACAATGTTTATAGCACCACAATTTACAATAGCCAAGAGTTGGAAGCAACCTAGGTGCCTGTCAGTAAATGAATGAATCAAAAAATTGTGGTACATATATATAATGGAATTCTATGCAGCAGAGAGAAAGAAGGAGCTCCTACCCTTTGCAACAACATGGATGGAACTGGAAAGCATTATGCTGAGTGAAATAGGCCAGGCATTGAAAGACAAATACCATATGCTCTCACCTTTGACAGGAAGCTAAACAACAAAACAAACAAGCAAGCAGAAATAAAACAAAGACACTGAAATAGAGAACAAGAGGACAGTGACCAGAGGGGAGAAGGGAGGGCATTTAAGGGGAAAAAAAGGGGAGGGACTTGGAGGAACAAGTATGAAGGACACAGGGACAAGAACTAAGGGGGAGTGGAAATGGGAGAGAGGTGGGGAGCATGGGGTGGGGTGGACTGGGATGGGAGAAATAGACAGAAAACTGTACTTGAAAAATAACTAAATAAAAAAAGTATCTACAAAAGTGAAAAAGTGAACACAATTAAATGTTAAAAATGAGGGAAAAAGTTAATGTCTTTAAATAAGCTTTTTAATTCATTTTTTCCTAGAGTAAATTATTAGTATAACTCTATTTTGTAGGTTTATTTGTTCGTCTTCTAGTTCCTCATCAATATTATTTTGTTAGTCTTTATAACAGAAAGCACATACCTTTTCTTTTTTTAAGATTTTATTTATTTATTTTTAGAGACAGGGGGAGGAAGAGATAAAGAGAGGGAGAGAAACATCAATTGGTTGCCTCTTGTATGCCCCCAGTCAGGAACTAGGCCTACATCCCAGGCATGGGCCCTGACCAGGAACCTAACTGATGACCTCTCCTTCCACAGGCCACACTCAATCCACTAAGCCACACTAGCCAGGGTCGTAATTTGTTTTTCTTAAATGTCAGGAATATTTGAACCACTGAAAGATATGACTGGTCCTGTAATGACATGAGACTGATTGGAGCTCAGGACTCTTGAATAGAACTTGGTTTCTCCTCTCTGTTATGCTTCTCACTTCTTGCAGAACTAAGCCTTAGGGCAGGTAGAGATGTTCTCTAATAATAGAAACTTATACAATTATCAATACTGTGACTATTACATAGTGGGTTGTGAATTTTCAATTGACCCTCTTCACTTTGGATATCTTCTTAACTAAGGATAGATGCAATGGAATACATAATATGGTGAAAAGGACTTCTGTTTTTTCCCCCAATGTTACTAATATTTTTCCTTGTTTCTTCCTTAGGTGGGTCTTTTTGGCTCCTCATCTAGACTAACATCTCTACATGTGTGCAAATTCCCTATTTAGTGATTCTTCCAAATTAAGCCCTGTAGATATTGGAAGAACTTTATGACACCCCTGAACATAAACAAAAAGTCTCAAGAGGAAGTAAACCATTAGGAGCAAAATTAATTAAGCTCTAAAAGAATTAAATGAGAAATTGTATGAAAATATTTAGAGGTACTCAATAACTAATGATTGAATTTGAGTTATGTTAAAGGAGCAATTTCTAAGATTGAACCATATAGCAAGGGGGTAAGAAAAATAGTCTAGTCTGTATTGGGGGCTTGAATATAATTCTTCTGTTTCCATCTATAGTTTTCCAGCTCCCATTGTAAGTTGGGAAGTAGTATAATAAAGTGCTGTGTGTTTTTTTTAATTTTTGTTCAATTACAGTTGTCCCTATTATCCCCCCTATTACTCTTCTCTGCCCTACCCATTCCCACCTCCCTAGTCCTGTATGTTTTTGAAGCACATTATTACTTTTCTACCTTAGTCTCCTTGAGATGGTCATGTGTCAGAATTGCCACTGGAGTACCAAGGTATCATTGCTCTTGAAGGCTGTACTTTCCCCTGTGTGACCAGTTTTTCTTTTTCATCAGTGTTTTTTTCATTACTCTATACTAACTTTTGGTAACCTGAAGGAGATTAAAAATGCTAACCTATGCATGTGTGTATTTTATGAGTGTAGTATGTCAATACATCCATTGGGTGGCATACTTTATCAGTCTTTATTGAGATTTCTTTCTTCTTTGGTGGTTTTAAAAATATATTATTTCTTTATTTTTTTGTTCTTGCTTATGCTATTACAGTTGTCCCATTTTCTCCCTTTACCCCTCCCACCCAGCCTGCCCCCATATCCATAGTCAATCCCCATACCATTGTCCATGCCCATGGGTCTTTCATGTATGTTCTTTGACCAATCTCTTCCCCATCTATCTAAGATTCCCCCTGCCCCCTTTCCTCTCACAGCTCTGTTTGTTCCCTGTTGCCAGGTCTCTGGTTCTGTTTTTCTCAATTTATCTTGTTCATTAGATTCCTCTTATAAATGAGATCATATGGTATTTGTCTTTCACCAACTGGCTTATTTCACTTAGTATAATAGTCTCCAGTTCCATTTGCGCTGTTACGAAAGGTAGGAGTTTCTTCTTTCTTTCTGCTGTGTAAAATTCCATTGTGTAAATGTACCAGAGTTTTTTTTTTTTATCTACTCATTTGCTGATGGGCACTTAGGTTGGTTGCAGCACTTGGCTATTGTGAATTGTGCTGCACAGGTTCATTGGGGTGCACAGGTTCTTTTGGATTGGTGTTTCAGGGCTCTTAGGGCATAATCCCAGCAGTGGAATTGCCAAGTCAAAAGGCAGTTCCATTTTCATTCTCCAATTTCTATATGAGTTTTTGTGGAACTGCTGTGCCAAGAGTTGGGTTTGTCTATAGAGGACAGGTAAAGTACTTTGACTCTGCATTTGTAGTTTGAATTTGAGAATAATTTTCTGTCAAGAGAAAGAAATACCTGCTCAATGATGTTGCTACTGATGTCATATGTTTTATGTAAGGTCAGTAAATGATGATTATGTAATTTCAAACTACATATATAGAAGGATTCATATTGATTGGAAGGGAAAATGAAAGTGCTCAAGAGTTCAGTGAAATACACAGGGTTTTCTGATAAAACAATGTTAATGTAATTATCAGTTTAGTCAAGAGTTACAAAGGTTTCATTTGTTATTATAAAACCCTGAAGGTGATAAAAGGGGCTTGGGGTCATGTAGTACAATTCTATAACTCTAGATAAAATAAAGCCTACACTATCCAAGAAAGGTTTTACAATTTCTAGTATGGTAAGTTATACGGCCTAATAAGGCCTCCTGAGGTGTCATGGGAAACAGTTTTATGAGTCTCATAAATCTAACATGGGCAGGGGAGCACTTGAAATAGATAATAGATTCAATCAGTATGAAACAGACATAACCATTTAGGGAAAAACAACTTATTTCTTTTAAAGGAAACCATTCTACATCTTTTTGACTACTTTATGAAAGACAGCATTCTGAGACAGTGATGGAATGAAAGTAAAGGAGCTTATGGTAGTCAAAGTTTTATATGTGAATATCCCCAATATGTGCTAGGTTTCATATAAGTAGTACAAACTAAGGTCTAAAGTAGGCATAAACATATGGACAAAGGAGAGGATTGGTGGTTGTAATTTATTTAGATATTTAGAGAGACTTTGAGTAAGTTATATGTAAAAGTCTAGTTAGTTCATGTTTAAGAGGATAACCAAAAAAAAAAATCCAAAATTATATTGTAATGGTGGAAGAAAAGCAGAGCCATTCTAGTGTGTTCAAAGGAATACTGAAGCAAGAAATATGAGGTAGAAATAAAAGGACAATTTTTCTAATGAATAAGTTGATTCAGGGGCCAGTATTAACATTTTAAAATATATTCTTTGGGAGAGATTTCCCAAATGGAGAAATGAAAAGTGTAGTACACACCTTTACCAACAAATAGCCATTTAACTGGGAAAAGTTATTAAACCAAAACAAACTAATCATTCTGAGTTCTTGGAAATTGTGCTAGGGGCATGCAGAAAATGAAGAAACATTTATTAAATCTCAGAAAGAACAGCAAGAGCCTTTGGCAGTTAGCCCACTCTTATCCTCCTCCAAATTGTTTTATGAAAAACACTCAGGAACCTCTAATCCAGGTAGGTGTGATCAAGAAGTTGGGCTTCCTTCTTCTTCTAGTTCCTAGTTTACAGTTATGGTTTCATCCGAGAAGGGCAGGCCTCTAATGTTTATCATATCCCCTATTTCCATCTTGTAGAAGCTCTATTCCAGACAGACTCAAGAAGACTGGGTCTCTCTTCTCTTAATCCAGCTTTTTCTTTCTCCCTATCCAGCCCCAAGTCAGGGTGAAAGCACTCACTTAGGAAGGCATGGTGACAATACTGGAGTCCTTTTGCTCTAGCCCCAGCTTGTTTGTATGCCATAGGTTCATGCCAGAAGTAGAAAACCAAAAAACATCTGAGCACCTATTCATAAAAAAAAGGTTTCACTCTTGCCCTAGCCAGGTAGCACAGTTGGTTAGAGTCATCCCGATACACCAAGGTTGAGGGTTTGATTCCTGGTAAGGCCACATACGAGAATCAACCAGTGAGTAAGTGGAACAGCAAATTGATGTTTCTCTCCTTCCTTTTTCCCTTTCTCTCTCTCATTAAAATCAATAAATGTTTTTTAAGTTTTTACTCTTAGAGAAGTGGGCCAATTTCCTTGCCCCCACCTCTTCCTTAGTGTGAGAGGCAGGCCTTAAAGATGAGCTCCTTAGCTCTACCTGAAAGAACTAACTTTATGTGTAACAGATCATGGAGAATTCTATTCCTAAAGGCATTGTCCAGAATAAGGAAAATCTGCCCTGGCTGGTGTAGCTCAGTGGATTGAGCATAGGCCTGTGACCCAAACAACCACAGTTCAATTCCCAGTCAGGGCGCATGTCTGGGTTGCAGGCCAGTTCCAAGCAGAGGAATGCATGAGAGGCAAGCATACATTGATATTTCTCTCCCTCTCTCCTTCCCTTCCCCTCTAAAGATAAATAAAATCTTAAAAAAAAAAAAGAATAAGGGAAATCTTGGTGGGGAACAATTAAGGGGTTACTCAGCTCCATAATACAAGTTACAACAAACAAAATAGCCAAGTAATCAGATGTTTAGTAACAGAGAGAATGAAGGAAATAATATAGTCATAGTCAAGAAGAGCTCTCTTGGTCATAGTCAACAACCCTGGGGGTTAGGAAGGCCATGCATAAGCATAAGGCTACACTCTCTCAGACCAGGGAATATAGTGGACTTGAAAGCAGTCCGCAGTCCCCAAACCTCACACAGATCAAACAACAAAGAGCAGAAGCCTCAATGGCAGTAGGGCCTTAAGCACAACCTCTAAACAACCACTGGCTAAACAGTAAGGTATTCTGACCCAGGGGTAACTCCTGGCAAGCCACGCTAAAAAATAAAATTACACATACCCTTGGTAGTCTGGAAAACTGTGTGCATGCTGAAAGTTGTGCCTTCTTGGCAGTGATTGCAGAGGAAAAAGCCAAACTACTACTACTAAATGGCTGAATGTGGGATAGAAACACACATTTCTGTAACTGCATTAGCAGCCTCTAAGCCACACACACATACAGTGATAAGGGTGAAACTCTAACTAGCTAATAGAGATTACACTAAACCTTTAACCAATAAGTGGCCTATGCTGACCCAGGGATGATTCCTAGGTTTCCAGGTAAAAGATAAAAATCAAGAAAAAATCTGAGCAGGATACTGAAGGAGAAATAGATTTTATGGACTCAATTTGACCAAGTCAGTAAATAAACAAACAAGGAAATCAACCATTTAGGGAAGTGGAATCAATGTCCAGGGTTGCTATACTATATCATCTAAAATATCTAGTTGTCAACAAAAAATCGGGAGACATACAAAGAAACAGGAAAATGTGACCTGTACATAGGGATAAAAAAAAAAAAGCAGTCAATGGAAACTGCTGTTGAAGAGACCCTGATGTTGCTTTTAGCAGGCAAAGGACTTCAAAGCAGCCATTATACGTATGTTCAAAGAATTAAAGGAGATCATGTCTCATCAAGTGGATAATATCAATAAAGGGACAGAAGTTATTTTTTGAAAAATGAAATGGAATTCTGGAGGTGAAAATTACAATAACCAAAATGAAAACTTTACTAAAAGGACTCAACAGCACATTAAAGTTGACAGAAAGATGAATCAGCAAACTTTAAGATATAGCAATTATAGATTATGTTAAGAATGGAGAGCTCTGGCTGGTGTGGCTCAGTGGATTGAGTGCTGGCCTGTGAACTGAAGGGTCACTGGTTCAATTCCCAGTCAGGGTGTGTGCTGAGTTGTGGGCCATGTCCCCAGTTGAGGGCATACAAGAGGCAATCACACATTGATGTTTCTCTCCCTCTCTTTCTTCCTCCCTTCTATTCTCTCTAAAAATAAAATAAAGTATTAAAATTTTTTAAGAGAGAAAAAAGAATGAAAAAGATGGACAGAATCTCAAACAAATGTGGGACATCACTAAGTGCTCCAACATATACAAATTAGGAATACAAAAAGGAGAAGAAAAGAGGGAAAGGAGTAGAGAAATATTCAAAGACATAATGGCAGAACAACCCCAAATTTGATTTAAAAACAATCTACACATTCAATAAGCTCAAACACTTAAAACAGGGCTTACAAAGAGATTCACAGCCAGATATGTACGTCATCATAGTGAAAATAATGAAGGCTGAAGGCAAAGAGAAAGTCTTAAAAGCAGAGAGAAAAACAAATACCCATCATATACAAGAGAAACCTACTAAGGATAACACCACACTTCTCATCAGAAGCAATGGGGACCAGAAGGCAGTAAGATGACATTCAAAGTACTGAAAGAAACATTGTCAACCAAGAGTCTTTTATTAATTTTTATTTATTTTTACTTTTTATTGTATTATTTCCATTACCATTTATTCCCTTTATGCCCTCTTCCCCCTGCAATCACCATGCTGCTGTCCTTGTCCTTGAGTCCTTTTCCTTTTTTGCTTGACCACTTCACCCCCTAACTGCCCCACCAGAACTGTCAGCCTGTTCTCCATCTATGAGTCTGCCTCTATTTTGCTTATTAGTTCAGTTTGTTTCATTAGATTCTACATATAAGTGAAATCATATGGTATTTGTCTTTCTCTGACTGGCTTATATCACTTAAAATAACATTTTCCAGGTCCATCCATCCTGTCACAAAGGGTAAAATTTTCTTCTTTTTCATAACTGAATAGTATTCCATTGTGTAAATGTTCCATAGTTGTTTTATGCACTCATCTACTGATGGATACTGGGGCTGCTTCCAAATCTTGGCTATTGTAAATAACACTGCAATGAATATAGGGCTACTTGTATTCCTTCAAATTAGTATTTCAGATTTCTTCAAATTCCCAGAAGTAGATTGCTGAGTCATAAGCCAATTCATTTTTAATTTTTTGCAGTAACTCAGTACTGTTTTCCACAGTGGCTGTACCAATCTGTATTCCCACCAACAGAGCAAAAATGGTTCCCCTTTCTTCACATCCTCACCACAACTTGTTTGTTGATTTATTGGTGATAGTCATTCTGACTGGTGTCAGGTGATATCTCATTGTGGTTTTACTTTCCATTTCTCTGATGATTAGTGACATTGAGCACCTTTTCCAATGTCTGTTGTCCATCTGTATACCCTCTTTGGAGAAGTGTCCGTAAGGCCCTTTGCCCATTTTTAACTGGATTGTTTATTTTTGGAGTGTTGAGTTTTGTAAGTACTTTATAAAGTTTGGATATTAACCACTTTACAGGTATATTGGCAAATATGTTCTCCCATTCCGTGGGTTGTCTTTTTATTTTGTTGATTTTTTTTTGCTGTACAAAAAGTTTAGTTTAATTTAGTCTCATTTATTTTTTCTTTTGTTTCCCTTGCCCAAGGAGATATATCAGAAAAAATATTGCTACAAACAGTGCCCAAAATTTTATTGCCTCTGTTTTCTTCCAGGATTTTTATGGTTTTCAATCCGATATGTAAGTCTTTAATCCATTTTGAGTTTATTCTTGTGCATGGTGGAGGAAGGTGGTTTAGTTTTTTTTTTTTTCCATGCATATACTGTCCAATTTTCCCAACACCATTTATTGAATAAACTATCTTTATCCCATTGTATGTGCTTGTTTTTTTCTGTCAAATATTAATTGACTGCAAAGGCATGGGTTTATTTCTGGGCTCTCTGTTCTGACCATTGAACTGTATATCTGTTTTTATGCCAGTACCATAGTGTTTCGATTACTATGGCTTTATAGTATAGTTTGATACTAGATAGTGATTCCTCCAACTTTTTCTTCTTTCTCAAAATTGCTGTTAATAATTTGAGACTTTTTTGGTTCCACAAAGATTTTTGAAATATTTGTTCTAGTCTTGTGAAATACATCATTGAATCTTGATAGGAATTGTATTGAATCTATAGATTGCTTTGGGTAGTATGGACATTTCAATGATGTTAATTCTTCCTATCCATGAACATGGCATGTGCTTCCACTTATTTGTATCTTCTTCAATTTCTCTCTTCAGTGTGTTATAATTTTCCAAGTACATTCTTATATCCTTGGTTAGATTTATTCCTAGGTATTTTATTATTTTTGAAACAATTGTGATTGGCATTGTTTTCTTAATTTCCCTTTCTGATAGTTCCATTATTGGTATATAAAAATGCACAGATTTCTGGATATTAATTTTGTACCCTGCTATTTTACTGAATTCACTTATCAGTAGTAGTAGACACTTGGTAGAATATTTAGGGTTTTCTATGTATAGTATCATGTCATGTCAATAATGACAGTTTTATTTCTTTCTTTCCAATTTGGATGCCTTTTAGTTCTTATTCTTGTCTTATTGCTGTGGCCATGGCTTCCAGTATATTGTTGAGTAGGATGGGTGAAAGCAGACATTACTTTCTTGTTCCCAGTATTAAGGAGAACACTTGTAGTTTTTGCCTGTTAAGTATCATGCTGGCAGAAGGTTTTTCATATATGGCCTTTATTATGTTTAGGTATGTTCCCTGTCTTCCCACTTTGCTGAGCATTTTTATCATAAATGGGTACTAGATTATATCAAATATTTTTTCTACATCTATTGATATGATCATGTATTTTTTATCCTTCATTTTGTTTATGTGGTATACTACATTACATTTATTGATTTCAACCAAGAATCTTAAATCCAGTAAAAGTAGCTTCAGAAAATGAAGATGACATATACAGGATATTTCAGCCTCAAGTAGTAAAATATATATTTTTTCAAGTGCACATGGAATATTCTCCAGTATAGAGCATAGTTACACCATAAAACAAGTCTAAGTACATTTGAAAGAGTTGATTGATATTATGCAAAGAATTTTCTCCAAATGTAATGGAATTAAATTAGAAATCAATGACAGAAGAAAATTTGAAAATTCACAAATACATAGAAACTAAACAACACACTCCAAAATAACAAGTAAGTAAAGGATGAAAACACAAGGGAAATTTTAAAATATCTTGAGAAGATCAAAATGAAAACCAAATATCCAAAAATCTGATAGTAACCAGAGGGGAGGTAGGAGGGCATAATGTGGGGAAGGGTTTTCAGGAACAACTGTAAAGGACACATGTACAAATCCAAAGGGAAAAGGAAGCAAGGGAGGGATTGGGGATGGCTGGGGTGGGAGGAACGGTGGGGGGTAAATGCAGACAACTATAATTGAACAATAAAATAATTTTTAAAACTTATAGGATGAAGCTAAAGAAATACTCAGAGGGAAAATTATATTTGTAAAGGCTTATATTAAAATTAAAGAAAGATTTTCACAAAATTTGGAAGGCAGTCTTTTTTTAAATTTTATTTTATTTTCCTTTAAATTCTTTTTTTAAATTTTATTTAGTTATTTTTCAAGTACAGTTTTTTTGTCTATTTCTCCCATCCCAGCCTCCCCTGCCCCTTGCTCCCCACCTCCCTCCCATTTCCACCCCCCTTAGTTCTCGTCCCTGTGTCCTTCCTATTTGTTCCTCCAAATCCCTCCCCTTTGTTCCCCTTAAATTCCCTTTCTTCTCCCCTCTGCTCACTGTCCCCTTGTTCTCTATTTCAATGTCTTTTTTTTTTCTGCTTGCTTGTTTGTTTTGTTGTTTAGCTTCCTGTTAAAGATGAGATCATATGGTATTTTTCTTTCAACACCTGGCCTACTTCATTCGGCATAATGCTTTCCAGTTCCATCCATGTTGTTGCAAAGGGTAGGAGCTCCTTCTTTCTCTCTGCTGCAGAGAATCCCATTGTGTATATGTACCACAATTTTTTGATCCATTCATTTACTGACGGGCACCTAGGTTGCTTCCAACTCTTAGCTATTGTAAATTGTGCTGCTATGAACATTGTGGTGCATAGGTTCTGGAAGGCAGTCTTTACCTCGGAATTTCTTGGGTTTCTACAGAGATGGCAGAATAGTTATAATGAAAAAAATGAGGGTCCCATCCTACTGAGTGATAAAGAAATACCTATGGATTTAACTGGTGACAATTGTTTTGTTTGTTCCTTCAAACTTTTGTGCATACAGCAGCCAGAAACTGAAGGTGATTGAGGTCATTATCCTGGACTTTCCCTTAAAACTGAGGGAGTGCCTATTTATCCCAATAGAGGGTTTTGTTTTTTTTTTTTTGGTTTTTGTTTTGCCACAGCGGGAAATGACTTGAATTGGCTGTTTTAGTTTCTTTGTTTATGACCAGGGCCCTGTGTTTTAATTATCTTTACAAGTGAATAATGGGCAATAGCCACAATCTAGTTGACTGGTAAAAGAATTGTGTGGTGTTTACTACAGTATAAAAAATGTGCATGTCTTTGATACTGGAAAGTTTTGGTGACACTTTAAAATTAACCAGCTGACTCAGTTCTCCTCCACATATTCTGCTAGGCTTTTTATGACCCCCTTTCCTCCCATTCTCATATTATGGGATTTTGTATGTATATATATATTTTTTGTTTTTCTTCCTTGACTTGAATTTCTGAAACTCAAAGTCAGGCTGATTTCAATCCTATTTTGAGAATTCTGACCAAGATCAACCTGTTCCTGTTATATCCAGATGCTGACTCTTTATACCTTTTGGTTTCCTTTCTAAACCCTTAAGACCAATTGCTGCCTCAGCCAACTACATAAGTGAAAGAGTAGGGGTTTCGGGGTAAAGTTATATTCCTCACTTGAAATGAGCTATGGATAACAGCTAAAGTCAGTTTTAGTATGGGAAATTTGAAGAGAGGCTGTATAGGAGAAGATTATAGGTGGTCTATATTTTGACAGCTAAAATTTAATTTTCTCTTCTTCTTACAGTAAGTACAAATGGATTCTTGGTGAGGAACCTATGGAGAAACGAAGAAGGCTCCAGAATGAAATGACAACACCTCCTCTTGATTATTCCATGTCTGGCTCTTACAGGAGGGTAGAGGCAGCTGTTGCTTACCCAGAAGGGGAGAATAGCCATGATAAATCCAGTTCTGAGAGAAGCACACCACCATACCTTTCTCCAGAGTACCCAGAAGCAAACAAGAATACGAGTCAAAGTAGGGGGGGTTCAGTTCTGTATTCAGGGGCCCAAGAACAACACCAGGGATCCATGCTCCCTGAAGAATTAGAAGATCAGATGCCAAGATTGGTAGCAGAAGAATCTAACAGAGGCAACACAAATATAAGCAAAGAGGAAGTAAACAAGGGACTTTTTGTAGCTGTTGTTGGTGTTGCAAAAGGTGTTCGAGATTCAGGAGCTCCCATTCAGCTGATCCCTTTTAACCGAGAGGAGCTTGCTGAGAGAAGAAAAGCAGTGGAATCCTGGAACCCAGTGCCTTATCCTTCTGTGACCTCTTCTATAATTCCTGCTGTAGCCACTAGGGAGAAAGGAAGAAGCTATGAGGAGAGTGGAAGTTGTCATATGCCAAAGATGAAGAACCAAAGACAGCTAGAAGAACTGAAAAGAACCACAGAAAAATTGGAACGTGTTCTGGCTGAAAGGAATTTGTTCCAGCAAAAGGTTAGGGCAGCACCTTACCACTAGGAGTAAGTGGTTATGGTAACCAAGGGACCAGAGAATTAGAATTCTGATGATTTCGTGTTCTGAAGCCTTTAAACAAGATTAAGTCACTGAATCATTCTGTGGTATATTTCAAATTAGGTGACCCCTAGTGGGCTTCCCTCCCATACATTGGAATAAGAAAAGTCCAAAGTCAAGGAATATTTGTAGGGGAATCGCTGAGTGAATATATTAGTGACAATTTTTGCCACTTGGAAATATTAGGAATAATTTTGCCACTTTCATAGCATGTACTCATTGAATTTATATTTCTTGGAATGCAGGTGGAGGAGCTGGAACAGGAGAGGAATCACTGGCATTCTGAATTCAAGAAAGTCCAACATGAATTGGTGACCTACAGTACGCAGGAAACGGAAGGCTTGTATTGGAGCAAGAAACACATGGGCTATCGTCAAGCTGAATTCCAGATTCTGAAAGCTGAGCTGGAAAGAACCAAAGAAGAAAAGCAAGAATTAAAAGAGAAACTAAAGGAGACAGAGATGCACCTGGAAGTGCTGCAGAAGGCTCAGGTCTCCTACAGGACCCCAGAGGGAGATGACCTAGAAAGGTTAATTACTAGGGTTTAGTTATCAGCTTGTGAGTGCTAATGGGAAGCATCTCTTACGGCCCCAGTTACTGGTCATAGATAAGGGAGGAAGTCTGAATCAATTCATAAGCCACCAAGGATTGAGGAATTACCTCTTAGAGAGCTGCAGCGAATCTCCCTCTGCTTGGTGGCATTGTGCTTCTTTCTTTGTAGCTAATGGAAACATAATTGTTGAGAATTGTAGGCCCATTTTTAAGGACTTTCATTTTGTTCTGTTGGCTAATGACTTCATGTCATCTCTTCTCCTGCCCCCTCACTCCATCATACAGGGCTTTGGCAAAGCTTGCGAGGCTGCGTATCCACGTCAGCTATCTCCTTACTTCTGTCCTCCCTCACTTGGAGCTTCGTGAGATCGGGTTTGACTCAGAACAAGTGGATGGGATCCTGTATACGGTGCTGGAGGCAAATCACATACTGGATTGAGCACTAGACCATATACTCTATCTACCCTTCTCTTTTCTCCCTTTCTCTTCTCCCCTCTTCTCCCCTCTTCTCTCTTATCTCCCTCCTTTCGTCCCTCCCTCCCCCACTTTCCTCATATTCTCTCTTGCCTTTATGCCTTATATAGAGAATCTTTGAGTAAATCCTGGCTCTTAATCAGTCTGCTTCTTATTCAGTTTGGCGTGAGGAAAGAGACTAGTTCAATAGGCTTTTAAGAGTTCTAGCAACAGAAATGCAATAGTCACAAAACCAGGTGACCTGAAATCTTTAGCTTTCATGACTTAGATACTTGGCCTTTTTTATATCCTTTCTGAAATGGTTTGTATTCATTTAGGTTAAATCAGTCAATAAATATCGGATTCAAAGTATTGGGTTGGCCAAAAAGTTTGTTTGTTTTTCTGTAAGATGTCTCTAGTAGCATTTAGTTGACTTTAACTTCATTTCAAACCATTTTGTTAGATTGTATTGTGACAGCTATCATATCAGCATTCTTAAAAAAATAAAACCTTACCAAAATTGGTGAATTTTTGTTGCCATTTTAATATTGAAAATAGAAGAAAGTACACAACATTTTTGGCATATTATGCCTTATTATTTCAAGAAAAGTAAAAATATAACTGAATGCAAAAAATGATTTGTCTAGTGTATGGAGAAGGTGCTATGACTGATTGAACAAACATATCAGAAGTGGTTTGTGAAGTTATGTGCTGGAGGTTTTTTGCTGGATGTTGCTTCATGGTCGGGTAGACTAGTTGGAGACCAGCCATCAAATCAAGACATTAATTGAGGACAATCAACATTATACCATGGAGGAGATAGCTGACATACTAAAAATACCCAAATGAATAAAGTTATTGGTGAATGAGAAATGTGTCTTTTATTTTACAGGAAAAGCTAAATGGACTTTTTGGCCAACTGAATACTAAGTGTTCTGGGATAAATTAAGAAGTATAACTCAAGGGTTCAGCCTTCAAGGATTGAATAATATAGTTGGAAACACAAGATATGCACCAAATTAACTTGTACAAGAGAGAGTAGTACAAGCATGGTAGGGAAGGTCTGGAGGAGGAAGTTCAAGGAAGGCATCACATCAGAAATGGAACCTAAACTAAGGTTTGTTTAAAGAACAAGCAAGACCACACTTCAAAACAGTTGTTATTTAGGTGGTAGGACTATGGTTGATTTTTTTCTTCTTGCTATCTTCTTGCCTTTTTCAAATTTTCTATAAAAACCTGTCATTCCTACATTGGAAAAAATAAATCATTTTTAAAAGAATGAGTAGGTTTGGATTTAGATATCAAATGAGAGACTGTGAAACTATAAGTTGATTTTATATTTGTAATTTGTTTATTTTGCATTCTGGAAGAATAGCATGAGCAAAGGCATGGAAAAAGCTGGAATGTAAAAAATGTGTTTAATAAGAATGATGGGTTAATGTAAAGAGAACTAAGGTTAAATCATGACCCATCTACCCACCTCCCTCTGTGTTTTTTTGCATTTTAATGAAGAATTCTTGGAAAAGAAATCTTTAAAGCCCAAATTAAAAAAAAATAAGGTATCACCAAACTGCCAAAAGAGAAAAGGAATATGGATTTTCTTTCCCACAGATATTCTTTTTTTATTGAATTTATTGGGGTGACACTAGTTAACAAAATTATACAGGTTCTAGGTGCACAATTCTACAATACTTCATCTGTACACTGTATTGTACCACAGACACTCTGAATATCATCAAAAGGAAGCTCTTTTTAAAAAAGATTTTATTTATTTATTTATAGAGAGAGAAGAAGGGAGGGAGAGAAACATCAATATGTGGTTGCCTCTGGCACACCCCCTACTGGGGACCTAGCCTGCAACCCACACATGTGCCATTACTGGGAATTGAGCCAGCAACTCTGCTTCACAGGCTGGCACTCAATCCACTGAGCCACACCAGCTAGCCACTGCAAAAGGAAGCTCTTTAACATACAATGTTGAAATGTTGTTAATTACAGAATATAATCAGAAGAAGCCTATAAAGACCAGGTCTTGACAGTTAACAGGAACCTAAACAACAAAACAAACAAGCAAGCAAAATATAACCAAAGACACTGAAATAGAGAATAGGCTGACAGGGACCAGAGGGGAGAGGGGAGGGAATTTCAGGGGAAAAGGGGAAGGGTTTACAGGAACAAGTATAAAGGACACATGGACAAAAACTAAGAGGGGTGGAAGTGGGAGGGAGGTCGGGAGCACTGGGGGGTTGGGCTGTGATGGGAGTAAAAGACAGAAAACTGTACTTGAACAATAATTAAATAGAGAAATTATTATGAAAAAAAGTAAAAGGAGAAAAAATTTCTGAGGAGTCTTGTTAATTTTTTCCAAGAGCAAAACAGTTCATCTCAAGAGAAGAAAGAACTATCCATAGGGAGAGAACAGATAGAACAAGCTTCAAGGAAATAAGTTCCTGGCACATGTTAGGAAGGCAGAACATGCTTGTTAGATGAACAAACTGGCACCTAGTAGAGGACTAGGTCAGAGACTTTGGATCAAGGGAACAGGAAGATTTGTCCATGTCTAGAGATTGCAAATAATCTGGGTAACAATTAGAGGCAGAGGCTTAATTGTCAGGCTCTCAGTTTCCAAGGGCCATGTCCAGATAGAATGTGTTTCAGAGTTTTGTGCTATGAATTAGTACAGTATTTAAGTATGGAGGTGTGCTCAGGAAAGCTTCAGGGGGTGAGCTTAGGTTTAAGTCAAAAGAAAAACGTGTGTTTGTTGACAAGGACATTCCTAACTCAGGACTTATTTTAGGCAGAGAGGACATTCAGGAACCATCCTTACTGAATCAAAAGTTAGGGCAGATGTTTAGTTTATAAACTAGATAATTTGAAAGAACTTCCTTAAATAGTTTGAGTGTATATTAAAGCTTTAGTCATTCATTGAAATTAAGAACAAACATAATAACTAGAGGGGAGGTGGGAGGGGATAATGAAGGGAAAAGGGGGAAGGGTTTTCAGGAACATCTATAAAGGACACAAAAAAACAAAAGGCAGTAGGATCAAGGGTGCGAAGTGGGGATGGGAAAATGAAGATAACTATATTTGAACAACAATTTTAAAAAGCTAAAAAATAAATAAAGCCAGAAAAACATTTTTGAAAAAGCTTTAGTCCTTAAAGTTTTTATGCTTTTGTAATAAAAAATAAAATCTGCAGGAGAAATGTGTTTTCTTACTTGCCTCCACCCCAAGCCCAAAGTTTTCATGTGTATCACCAGAAATCTCAAACCCACTTTTATATAATGACAGTTCAACTGTTTTTGATGCCTTCTATGTGCCAACACATTCCATTCATCTGCCCATTGAGTCCACAGAGGCATGCAAAATGACTTTAGGAAGGAGGTCAGAAAGTGTTCCCCAAAGGCCTGATCTTCCAGTTGGGCTGTAGAAACTTGTAAGGACTGAGAAGATAGAGCTGTGTGGGGGAAGATTGTTCTATGTATAGGCAATAGTGTAAGCAAAGTCACAAGACTAGTTGGAGGGGAAAGGTATGAGTAATAGTGAATTATTTAAGTTGGAGCATAAGGAACAGAGTAGACCAAGGGGGAATGCCAGCAAGAGGGAGGTTATGCTAAATTTGCTGAACAATGGAGATTTGTAGGCTGTGAATTAGGAAGTGGCTGTTGAAATCTCCCCAGTTGTCTCCAAGTTTAGGAAATTAATCCTATTTTGCAGTTTCCTTGGGCTAAGCTTTTTTCTAGTATTGGGATCTCATTATTGATCATGGTTCTTTTTCACCTCAGATTTTCACAGATCTGAACAAGAGTCAAAGAGCCTTGACTATCCCTTTCCTCTCTAGAGTCGGCTCTTCTCTTGGCTTTGTTTTTAAGATTTTATTTATCTTTAGAGGGGAAGGGAAGGAGAGAGGGAGAGAAATATCAGTGTATGGTTGCCTCTCGTACGTCCCCTGCTGGGAACTGGCCTGCAACCCAGGCATGTGCCCTAACTGGGAATTGAACCTTGATCCTTTGGTTTGCAGGCCTGTGCTCAATCCACTGAGCTACACCAGTCAGGGCTTGGTTTTTCTGTTAATGGAATCTGAAAAATAGAAGCCTACTCAATGTCTTCAAAGTATTTGGACTTTTGGGAAGAATATTGAGAAGTTTTGGCCTGGGAATGAATATCCCCTTGCTTGTGTAGATTTAGATCTGTTGGTAGAAAATATACTTCATCATTTGCCCTCATTCTTTAAAGACACAAATTTTGGAATCACTTTGACAATACCCTTTAGGTCACCAATATGCTTAGAACAGTTAACCAGGGCCTACTATCTCCCGTGACCACACTGAGAAGCAGGTGTCATCATTATTTTACAGATGAGCAAACTAAAGTGTAAAGAATTGAAGTGATACTCTCAAGTTTATACAGTTAGAGAATGGAGAGCCAAAACCAAATCCTTGTCTGGCTCCAAAGCCCAGTTTTTTTTCTTGCCACACCAAACTGCCTATCTTGGAGCTGATTAGTCTTGACTCCTTCCTTTTGATAAGAAAATGCTAAATGTACCACAGCTTTTTTTTTTTTATTCACTCATTTACTAATGGGCACTTGGGCTGTTTCCACACTTGGCTATTGTAAATTGTGCTACTATGATCAATGCATATATTCTTTGGAATTGGTGTTTTGGGGTTCTTAGGGTATATGCCCCTAAATGGGAATCACTGGGTCAAAAGGCAGTTCCATTTTTAATTTTTTGAGGAAACTCCATTGTGTTTTCCACAGAGGCTGTACCAGTCTGCATTCCCAGGGACAGTGCACGAGGGTTGCCTTTTCTCCACACTCAGTTTCCAAGGAAGAAATTTCCACAATTGCATACAATGTTTAAATGCCCTCATAATCAGGACATTGTCCACTTATGTAATAAATATCTCTCCACACAACATAGACATTTGTTTCTTCTTGACTGGATTTTTCACTCAGGGCTGTCACTTGGCAGCTTTCCTGATATCAAAACAGCCATCAGGAGGTCTTGGACTTGTTGGCCTCTGCCTTGTAGTTTTCTCACTGGCTTCTTTTCACCCACCCAAAGAATGCTGAGTTAAGCAAGTCTCTTGGGGAGTGACACTTGAGAACATACTGGTTTATTATTACATGCAGATGAGTAAAATTAACCACATCAGCTGCCTCTGGAATTGCCAGGAGGAAGATGGCACCACCTTTCTTGTCTGCCTTTTGTTTTTTAGTTTTTGTTTTGCTTTGTTTTTTGGTTTCTACTTTGTCTCTATTCATAGAGGTGTTGAATCATTTAAAGAGTGCATGTGTTACTCATGGAAGTCTCCTGCTCCCCCAAATTCCAGTAACCATTGTTTCTGAATCAGTGTTCTTTATTTTAAACACATTGATCTCATCTTTTTATTATGGCTGCTTTTAAGGCTAAACCAAGAAACTAGAGCAAATTCTGGTTCTGATGGCTAGTTTGTCTGAATCTATTTCTCTTCCCATAAAAAATACTTACTTTTTCACCAAGGCATTCAGTGCCTTTAACTCAAGGGGGTAAGGTCTTTTTTTATTTTTATTTTATTAAATTGTTCAAGTACAGTTTTCTGCCTTCCCCCCCCTCCCCAGCCCAACCCCCCCAGCCCTTTTCACTTCCTTCCCATTTCCACACCCCCCACATCATTGTCCATGTGTCCTTTATATTTGTTCCTACAAACCCTTCACCCTTTTCCCCTGAAATTCCCTCCCCTCTGGTCACTGTCAGCTTGTTATCAATTTCAGTGTTTTTGGTTATGTTTTCCTTATATTTTGCTTGTTTGTTTTATTGATTAGGTTCCTATTAAAGGTGAGATCATATGGTATTTGTCTTTGACCGCCTGGCTTATTTTGCGTAGCATAATGCTTTCCAGTCCCATACATGCTGTTGCAAAGGGTAGGAGCTCCTTTATTTCTGCTGCATAGAAATCCATTAATGTAAATGTACCATAGTGTTTTGATCCATTCATTTACTGATGGACACTTAGATTGCTTCCAGCACTTGGCTATTGTAAATTGTGCTACTATGAACATTGGGGTACATAGGTTCTTTTGGATTGGTGTTTCAGGGTTCTTAGGATATAACCCTAGCAGTGGAATTGCTGGTTCAGAAGGCAGATCCATTTTTATTTTTCTGAGAAAATTCCATACTGTTTTTCATAGAAAGAGCAAAAAAAAGGAAAAGAGGCCCAGAAAGAATGAAGAGTGATTAAGGGAAATACAAAACAATATGAAATGTAATAATATCCAAATAATAGGAATACCAGAAGGAGAAGAAGAAGAGCAAGTGATAGAAAACCTGATTGAAAAAGTAATGATGTAAAACTTCCCTAATTTGATGAGAGAAAAATCACACAAATCCAGGAAACACAGAGTCCCAATAAAGAGGAACACAAAGAGGCCCACTTCAGAACACATCATAATTAAAATGGCAAGATTCCAAGACAAAGAGAGAATCTTAGAGGCAGGAAGGGAGAAACAGGAAGTAACATAAAAGGTAGCTCCAATAAGGTTAGCTGACTTCTCAGTGGAAACCCTCAAAACCAGAAGAGAATGACCAGAAATATTCCAAATAATGAGAACCAGAGGCTTGCAGCCTAGGCTACTTTCTTTACCCAGCAAGGGTCTCAATCAAGATAGAAGGCCTAATAAGGAGCTTTCCAGACAAAAGAAGTCTAAAAGAATACACCTCTACCAAAGCAGCTCTGCAAGAGACGCTAAAGGGGCTGCTTTAAGTAAAGGAAGGAAAAGAGAGAGAGAGAGAGGAATACAGGGAGTAAGGTCTTAACAATATCATCAGATATCCTTTGTGGGGGATTCTGATACACCCTCTTGCATCCCATTATATAATTTTAGAAATAAATTCAAATGAAAGGATGCAAGAAGCATTCCTTCTCTCTCTCTCTCTCTCTCTCTCTTTCTCTCTCTCTCTCTCTCTCTCTCTCGTGTTTGACTGGCCTTTCTCCTGAGCAACACAACAGAACTTCATCAACTATTACAGACTCTGAAAGTGCTGCTGGAGAAAAGGAGTTAACCACTGAAATGCTGGGTAGCTTGCCACAGTACTCATACTTTTTAGCCATCTAATTTTACATCCCATTATACTTTCTAATATCTCTTTGAAAGCATTTGGTTTTCTCACTGTTATCTATCTGTACAAGTCCATGTTTGTAAATAGAGAATTCTTCAAATTTCTCCTAGGAATTGACTTTGACAAGTGGTGAAGGTGCTATTGTAGAGGAATGGTACCTTATGGATGACAGGAAAGCAGTACTTGATGATTTGCCCTTGTATGGTGACTTTCTGCTTTGTCCAGCCCTAAGACTTGTTTTGTGGAGCAATTTAGCACAGAGCAGGGAATGGTAGTCAAGAGTTAAAGAATAATCCCTGAGCTGCAATTCCAAGAAAAGTGGTAGGTTGTGTGAGTGGAGGGGGGTGGTCAGATTACACATTCTGTATTGCTGTGCCTGATAACAGCCTGTTAATATTTTATCAGCGATCACCTAATAGCAAGCAGTGAGCCACCACTTCAGGCAAAAGAGAGAGATAATTTGCTGAACTTTCTGTTTAAAGATCCCCACATCCCTCCCTCACCCCTGTTGAGATAACAGAATTTCTCATTGAAGCTAGAAGCCACCTGGGCAGAGAGACAAGGCTGGGTGTAGGTCAGACTTCAGCCAGCTGAGAAGGAACACAGGCACTTTAGAGCCTGGGACCTCTATGTCCCAGGGTGGACAGCTGAAGGCACAAAAAATCACCTGTCCATGGCCCAGGACCGAGTGGGAGGGAACTGTTGACTCTCTAAGTCCTCATTTGCCTTCCTTTGCCACTGGGCCCCTTTTCCCACACCTGTGTTTCTCCTCTGGTCCAGAGCCAAAATGTCTCAGCTTATTTGAATGGACACTACCTCTGCTGCCTCCAGGAATTTCCATAGACCTGGCCCAGAAAAGGAAATAAAGGGGAAAAGGCTGAGCCTCAGGGTCACTCTCTCCATTAGAGCCATTTAAGGGTTTTGTGAGGTAAATACAAAGGTGTTCTGGGTTAGCTGAGTAGTGTCTCCATATTTCTTCCTTAGCACTGCTGTCTACCCTATTTCACTATTTCCTATAGTACTTAATTTGGAAAAGCATTTTCTTTTGATCATTCTTCCCTTAGAAGCTCAAATAGTGCTTCAGAGTCATTTTTCATGAATTGGGCTTTGAGGGGACTTACATACCTTTTAAAACTAGCCCCTGACACCCCCATTTATAGCACTTTTCACTTCTTACAAGACAGCCTATATTGTTCCTTAGACTGCACTTAGGTGTGCATGTCTTATCTTCTCTAGATCAACTATCAGCTCCTGTAAGGCACAGACTACCCTTGTTCACCCATGTAGCCTTCAAAGCACACACTGCCTGACACAGACTAACAGTCCAGTTGGTGGGGGCTGGCTGGCTAGAGAGCTGGTTGAATGGATGTTTAACTGGCTGGGTAAAGGTCTCACAAAAAGTTGAAACTTACCTTTCCACCAAGAAGCCAGTTTCAGCCTCCACCTCTTCATTAATGATCACATAGCCATGGGTCACCAGAGCCCCAAGGAGGAAAAAACATGAATCACCCTATTATCAAAGGAATAAAGGAGTGCAGAAACATCTCTCCTTGTGCAAGGGTCACAGCCATTAGGCTGAAGCATAAACAATTGCCTTCACTATTCTCTTGGTCTATGGCTAATCTAAATTATTTTATGATGCAAGGCAATGGGGTTAAGCTGAAAGCTGTTCAACATGGACACAAATTCAAGGATATTTCTAAAAAATTATTTAGATCAAGGCTTTTTTTGCTCAACAAGCCAAAGGGAAAACCAGTCAAAGGTTTCTGTTGCTCAACCAGTTGCTCTTTGTTGGATCTATACTAGTTTCTCTAGTTGATGAATTTCTAACTCCTTCCATAGAATCCTCCCAGGTTAAAAGGAAGGAGGAAGCTTCTTTTTGGCTAGAACCACCATCTTCTAGTAGTTCAACAAAATGACTAACACAAAGGGAAACAGGAGAAACACCTGTAATATATTTTTTAGGCCTTTGAGAAAATATGGTGTTGTCCCTTTGGCTGCATACATATAAATCTAGAAGAAATGTGGCAGTATACATGGCTAAAGAAAACAGCATTAAAATGAAAAGAGAACCAACTATATGGGAAAACATATTTGCCAATGATACCTCAAAAAAGGGTTTGATCTCCAAAATCTATAAAGAATTCACATGTCTCCACTCCAGGGAAACAAAAAACCCAATTAAAAAATGAACAAAAGACTTGAACAGACACTTCTACAGGGAAGACATACAGAGGGCCCCAAGACATATAAAAAGATGCTCAGCAACGCTAGCCAGCAGAGATATGCAAATTAAAACCACAATGAGATATAACTTCACATCGTTCAGAATGGCCATCATAAACAAATCAACAAACAAGTGTTGGACAGGATGTGGAGAAAAAGAAACCCTAGTACACTGTTGGTGGGAATGCAGACTGGTGCAGCCACTGTGGAAAACAGTATGGAATTTCCTCAGAAAACTAAAAATGGATCTGCCTTTTGACCCGGCAATTCCACTGCTGGGATTATACCCTAAGAACTCTGAAACACCAATCCAAAAGAACCTATGCATTCCAATAGCAGCACAATTTACAATAGGCAAGTGCTGGAAGCAACCTAAGTGCCCATAAGTAAATGAGTGGATCAGAAAACTATGTTACATTTACACAATGGAAGTCTATGCAGCAGAAAGAAAGAAGGAACTCCTACCTTTTGCGACAGCACGGATAGAATGGGAGAGCATTATGCTAAGTGAAAGAAGCCGGCCATGAAAGAGAAATGCCATATGACCTCACTTTTAATTGGACCCTAATCAGCATAACTAACAAGTGAAATATAACCAGGGACATTGAAATTAAGAACAATCTAACAGTAGCCAGAGGGGAGGGGGCAGTGGGGAGAAGGGTTTTCAAGAATTACTATAAAGGACACAAGGACAAAACCAAGGGGGAGTGTGGAAACAAAGAAGGGAGGTGGATTTGGCTGGAGTGGGGGGAGTTATGGGGGGAAATGCAGAGAACTGTAATTGAACAACAATGAAGTAATTTTTAAAAAATGAAATGCAGCAGTATAGACATCAAGGGAATGGGCACTGTTCAAAAAGGAATGCCCCACAATGTTATCATGGCAAAACTGGAAGATTCTACAATGTCAACCAGCATGCAGTGGGCACTGCTCTGAATAAACAAGTTAATGGCCAGAGCTGAGATAGCTTCCTGAAATGTGTGAAATAAAATGATCAGAAAAAGAAGGAAGCCAAAAAGAAATGTACCTAGGTTTAACTGAACAGTTAGCCTGCTCCACCCAGAAAAGCATACTTTGTGAGAACCAATGGAAGGGAGCCTAAGTGGGGAACCCATTCCTTATGAATTTGTGGCATGATAAGTGAAAAAAACAAACAAAAAACAACACAGAAAAGCTTTGTACTGATTTTTTTTAAAGAAAGGAAAGAGGAACAGTACTTGATATCTTGCTCCTAGCATATCTCATCAGTTTAGCTCTAATATACTCTTATTTTAAAAAAGCAGGGCGGGGGCTGGCTGGTGTGGCTCAGTGGATTGAGTGTCAGCCTGCAAACCAAAGAGCTGCCTGTTTGATTCCCAGTCAGGGCATTTGCCTGGGTTGCAGGTCAGGTTCTTAGCAGAGGGCGCGCAAGAGGCAACCACACATTGGTGTTTCTCTCCCTCTTTTTCTCCCTTTTCGTCCCTCTGTCTAAAAATAAAATAAATAAATCTTAAAAAGAAAAAAAAGAAAGGAGGTCCTCCTAGGTCAGCCTCTTCTTAAGATGAAGGGAAGGTCTGTGCCCTGTTTCCTTCAAAGATCCTTAGATTCCAGTAGCAGACAGAGGCAGAGGGCTGTAGGAACCTAAAAAACATTAGGTGCTCTTATACCTTCTGAAGAGAATCTCAGACCCTGAGGGAGGTTTCCAAGTTTATGTTCAGCCTCTGACACTCTGTGACTTTAAGGAAGTTACCTCTCTGGGCTTAGAGTTTGTTTCCTGTAAAAGATCTGTTTCATTGGGGTATTTGGAGCATGCAATAAAATTGGTGGACCTGAAAGTGCTTTGGGTGCAGGTGGTGAGTCATCACAGCCCATACTGGACTGCTGCCCACTCAAGCATAGCAGAGTCAGTTAGGTAACCCCATCTTCTAACCTCCAGTGGCCCCCAATCAAGGGCACATAGGTTCTTGGTGCCAGACCAGAGACCTGAGCTCTTATTAAACTTGTATTCATAGACCCCTCTCTCTCTATGCTTCTTCCTACCTGCAGCCATTCCTTCTAAATATACTTGGATATTGGGGTCTTAGCCTCTGCACTGAAGAAGGCCCACTTCAGGAGTGCAATGATAGTAGTGCCTGTATTACAGGCTACTGCGTGCTGAGGCCCACTAGTTTCAGGGGCTGGGTAAGGTAAATCCTGTGAGGCCCCATTCTGGTCAGTGTTGACACAATATCTTCATGAATTGGGCTTTGTTAATTCCAAGTGAATTTGGAACAGGGCCAAATCATTGGTTTCCCAAACCCCCAAACCTCTAGAGTTAGGGAAATTGGAATTGAGGTGTTGTGACTTATTCAAATATAAACTTCACATCTCCCCTGATGGGACAGTTAGCTGGGTCCAGGCCAGCATGGCAGGAGGGGCAGTACCATGAGGTATACTAAGATTCCCCTCACAAGAAACCGGAAGAACCTACATGTCCCCAGTGTTACCTTGCTGGCTATAAGTTGTTTCTCTTGGGCAGCTTGGGATCCTGTGGTAGGTTCTTCCAACTGTCTAAATATTGTTGGACCATCAGCGTCCTATTTTGGGAGTCAGGAGACTGGTGCACTAACACCAGCTGCATGATTCTGGGAAAATCTCATTAAGTATGTGGGCCTTGGATTTCCCATCTGCCAAATGGAGACTATTAGATCTATTTCACCTTTCTTACAACAATGATTCAGAGAATTAAAGGAATAAACATATAGCAAATTTAGTAAATAACTTAAATGAAACAATTATTGTGAAAAGAAGGATCTTTGGGCAAGACGAACAGATTAAAGTTTCACTGGGGAGGAAGGGGTCTTACTTCCTTAATATCTTCAGAAAAGTCTAGACTTTTCTATTCACCCAGTGGGTAGAAAGACCAGTTTCCATCTTTATCCTATCCTTAGCCCAATTCTCTCCCTCACACCTGCCTTGTATGAGCCCCTTTGAATAAATAAAAACAGTTATTCAATCAACAAATGTTTATTGATCATCTACCATATGTCAAGCACTCTTACAGAATGTCTTTATTGGTAAGTCTTGAGGATACATGGAGGTTTAAGACATGGCCCCTACCCCTCAAAAGTTTACAATGTACTTGTAAAATCAGATATTCACACATGAAAATAAAACTGCATCAAAATTGTGAATGATAAGCATTAAAGAAGTGATTTGTACATTAAGGGGGGAGTAGGAGGGGGACAAAGTGGCCATAGGAGGTTCATTGAGGGAGGTGGTACTCAACAATTTGTTCAAACATGAGGAAAACTTGGCATAAGGGATAAGGCTTTCCAGTCTGGAAGAACACTTTAAATACAGGCAAGGAAGTAGAAAACATGCGAGTATACTGGAGACAACCAGTGGGCCCCTTCTGTTGACACTGAGGTTTGAGGACATGTTTTGGTGTTTGTTAGAAGTTGGTCATGCTTAGGCTGGTGAGGGAAAAATATCTTTGGTTTGTTATGACTCTAACCCCCATCCCCACCCCAGAGGAAATGGAGCATTTTCAAGTCTTGGAGCTGGAACCATCTGGCTGGGGACCAGTCTGTACTTTCCCAATTCACCTGTAATCCCAGAAAGCTGCTCAGCTATCACTCAGATCATGGCCAAAACACTCTGGGCCTGATTACTGCATTCAGAAGCCCTTGGATAACTTTTGGCAACTTTGGAATGTCTAGTGAAAGATGTAGGGGAATATGAAGGGTGACAGGAGGCCAACCTTGTGCTGTGGTCTTTCAGCGGCTATGTAGTGTGCTCTGTGGTAGACCCCTGGGGGTCTAATCTCAGACTTTGGGCTGATTTTCTATTATGCTTGAAGACTCTCTGGGGGTCTGACTTTCTGGCCCAATAGAAACACATGCTGAAGCACCTCACACATCCACTCAGCTTCTTAGATACAAAGCCTTTTATTCTTTCTTGGGCAGCAGCATCAAGGAGTGATATCTTTTGCAGTCCCCCACAGCTCCCACAATGTCATCTCCCAGCCAAGGGCCATCTCTTGAGAAGTTAGTTTCCCATTCCTAAGGAAACCATTGTGTAGGGCCCTTAGCCTTGTTGTTTAGCAGAAGGCCAGGTCAAGTGCGCCAGAGGGAGGCAAGAACTTTAGTGAAAGTTGGAGCTGCAGCTTCTGAGGTGGTTCCTCAATGGAGTAAGAGTCTGCTGCTGCCTGGAGCTTTCCACCATATCTTCTTCCCTTGTGCTTTTTTCTACCTGTGGGATAGATCCTTAATCCACAAGTGTGAGGAAATTCTGAGAATTGCTCTAGCCGGTGGTTCTAGTATTTTTGGGTCCTCAGCTACCTTCCCTCCTTCTCCTCCTACATCCAGTTGCTCTCTGTTCCCTCAGTACAGTGTGATGGCTCTATTTCTTTTTACACACAAATCAGTCTGGACACTGTGGAATCATAACAAGAGTGGGATGGAAGCTTCAGGGCCCATTAGTGGCCAATCATTTTATTTGGAGGGAAGTTTGAGAAGGAGGTTAGAGTTGTCTTCATAAAAGCCACCACTACTCCTTCTGCCAACTCCCAGCAATGAGCTGAGAGCCAACCTCAGTCAGAGGGAGGGTCTTTGATCACAGAAAGGGTTCAGCCTGTGGGATGTAATTAGTAAGTTTATAGATGCATTGGCAGGTAAAGCAAAGGGCAGATGGGAGTTTGTGGAGTCTGGCCAAGAGTAGGGGAATGGGGAGTTGAGGGTTGGGGGACTCAGAGTCTGGGGTGGGGGATCAAGGTGAAGGAAATGGAAAAGGGTAGTTGGCATGCCTCTTAACAGTTCAACCTGGATACTGTCTCACCAGCACCCATTTTTGCCTTTTCTTGATCCCATGGCCAAAGTCAGTCTATCCCCAGCAGCACCTTCTGACATGATCCAGTAGGAATGTTCCTCACCTGTGGCCCTGGCAGAGCTGTCCACTGGTTCTCACAGACCTAGCCACCCCCCCCCAGCTCTGGCCCCTCGTTCTTCACACATACCCTGTCAGGTTGTAGGAGTTAAACTCATTCTTGATTTTTGGCAGTTGATCAGGTCGTGGAGAGTTCCTAGTAGTAGTGAGGGGCTGAGCCTGGTAGGCATCAAAGTAGCTGGAGCGATTTCCCTGGGGTGAGCAAGAAAAGCAGAGGATGACTCCAGCTACCAGGGAGAACAGGGAGGAAATAATGCCCAGGTAAAGAGCCTCTCCAATTTCAAATTTCATACTGTCAGGCACCAGTGGAGAGTAGAATTCCCGTAGGATCCCATGAAGATTCCAGGCAACAGGAATGAAACTCAGGAGACCTCCAAGGATGAAGAAAACTCCACCCACTATCGCCACTCTGTTCTTGGCTCTGGAATCCTGGCAGAAGACTGTGCATCTCATGCCCACCACAGAGATAATGCAAGCCAATGAAGAGATTGCACTGGATGTCACCATCATGGCCTGTGCAGCTTGGATATCAGGGGGCAGGCCTAGAAGGGTGCTGTAGATGTCACACTGGGTGATGCCTGTGCTGTGTGTGGCACACTCCATCCAGAGTCCTTTCGAGAATCCAACTGCAGTCACAATGCTGGCACCAACATAAGAACTTGTTCGCCAGCTGGGAAGCAGCATGGCCACGAAGGTGCCCAACAGCCCCAGAAGGCCCAGGATATAGCCTATAAGTTGGATGCCAAGAGAGGCCATGTCAGACCTCTCGGTACAAACAATTCTCAGTAGGATTGTCTTCAGGGCTTGCTCTCTTGTGTTCCAGCTGCAGCTCTTGCTCCTTGAATCCCAGTCTCTATTTCCTTGTTTCAGAGTGTCTCTGATACACTGACTTCTCTTCTCCTTACAAGTGACTGTGAATGGCCACAGGCAGGCTCAAGGAGGCATCTAGAAGACCTAAAAAATCCATAAACCAGATTAAATATTGACTAGAAGGTTATGAGAAACCAGAAAATGCTGGGTGCCTTTTGACCTTTGTTATCTTTAGAAATAACACACGAAAAAGGGGAAAAAAAACTTTGAAAGTGGAGCCAAAACTTCATCACCTCCCACATAGGCACATGACTTAGACTGGCAGCCAGACAAAATCAGGGACCAGACAGGTGGTTGCTTTCTGAGAAGGTAGTGATGGCAGTGGCAGTTGTGGTGGTCATGTTAATTCCAGGTTGGAGTTAGTTGGAGCAGTTCCATATCCAAGGCCTTATGTTTAACACATTGCCCAGCAACAGTGTCACAGGGCCCCTCAGTTGCAGACTGAGGCCAAACTCCATGAGATTGACCAGGAGGAACACGTCCTAGGATATAGCCTTAGACTACGGGTTATTAGAGGACCCTTGAATTTTCAAGGGCCTAGAAAGCATTGGTTTAGCTTTGGATCTCTGCTCATGGTGAAAATCTACTCCAGGGCAGGTTGGGGCAGGCAACAGGTTCTGTCTATACTCTAAGAGTTCAGGACCTCCAGGACCTCCCCAAACCCCCTTCCACAGGCTAACATCAAGCTTCCTGCATATAAAATACACCCAGACATTTCCCATCTGTTCTCCTAATAGATGGCCACAACAGCCCCTGACATCTCAGATGATGTGGGAGGACTCTGGAGCAAAGGTTATTCTAGGGCGTGGATGGAGACCTGATATTCCCTGTTAGGGTAGACAGAGGAAATAGAAGCTGAATAGAGGACTTCTGTAAGTGGAAGACATCTAAGTAAATCCTTTAGAATCTCAGAGCCGTCCATGATTTTGCAGTGTTCAAGGAGCCCCTACTCTTGCCAGGGTTCAAGACACTAAAGGTCAAAGACACATCCTTCCTCCCATCCTCTGCAAGACCCTCCTGCCCACTGACTTTTCAACTCACCATAATCTGGCTATTTCATTTTAGCCATCTTCAAAATTTCTTCTTACCTTACCCATCTCTCAAATGTGATTTTTCTTCAGACGTCCATTCTTTTTCTCAATCAACACTTTGTCCCTGAGCACACTTATGCACCCCCCTGATTTAATCTCACACTTATTTACTGGCATTCCCCAATCTGTATTTCCAGCATAAACTTTCCCTCTGAGCTTCAAGACTGCCAAAAACTACCTATTTAAAGTGTCCATTTGGAAATCTCACAGGCACCTCAAATTCAATGTGTTTATTTTTTTAAATGTATTTTTAAGATTTTATTTTTTCTATTTTTAGAGGAAGGGGAAGGGAAGGAGAAAGAGAGGGAGAGAAACACCAGTGTGTGGTTGTCTCTCCCATGCCTCCTACTGGGAACCTAGCCTGCAACCCAGGCATGTTCCCTGACTGGGAATTGAACAAGTGACCCTTTGGTTGGCAGGCCAGCATTCCGTTCCCTGAGCCACATCATCCAAGGCTCAAATTTAATGTTTAAAAGAGAAATCATCATCTCTTCCATTGCACCCCTACAAAAATAGTTCTTTCCTGGGTTCCCCATGGACAGAGAATGATATCTCTATCCATCTCCTTGTGCTGGACCAAAATTGTGGGAGTCATTCTTTACACCTCTCTCACACTTATCCCTCACTCTGTATTGTCACTGTCTCACCAGTTCTACCTCTTGACTATACCTCAAATCTGAGGATCTACCTCACCATCCTCATTGCTTCTTCCCCAGTTCAGGACTTCTTCATGCTCTCTCCCCTGGACTTCCTAACTAGTTTTATTTTTAATCTTTACTCCTCCAATTCATTCTTTATGCTGTTGCTAAGGTTATCTTTCAACACTTTAATGTGATAAAGTCAATACTCTACATAAAACATTCTAGTAGCTTCCCACCATGTAAAGAATAATGTTTAGACTTATTTGTATTGTATGACCTCTCAAGCTTTATCTCTTGTCATTCTCCTCCTCTTACTCTATGCTCTGGCTGAACTAAATTACTTTCAGTTCTTCAATCAGATCATGTTGTACTTTGTTTACAAACCTGAACCTAGGATGTTCCTTCTATGCAGCATTCCTGGCATTCTTCTCCCTCTGTTTAGCGCCTTCCATGCTTTAGCGTTCAGCTGAGGTGTCTCTTACTTTAACCAGGGTCAAGTGTCCCTCTTCCATGCTCTTACACTATCATGTGTTTACTTACTTCTATCATAGCAATAAGCATAATAGAAGCACTTATGTAGTGTTTCCTGTGTGACCATTATAAGCACTTCACAAGTCTTAACTCAATTAATATCACAATAACGTTTTGTGGTACAAAAATCCCTATTATACAGATGAGAAACTTGTTTAAATTTCACGTTGAAATCCTTATTCTCCCCTACTACTCCATGAGCTACTTAAAGCCAAAAACTATATCTTATTTGTCTCTGTATGTCAGGTGCCTTAGAACACCCAGAGCGGTGGCAGAGGGATAAAGAAAGAGATACAGACAGAGAGACAGAGAAAAACAAAAAGTTTCACCATTTTATGTGCTGTATATACATTTGTTGAATATCTTGTCTCTTCAACCAAACTCTAAACAATTTGAGGGAGGAAGCCATGTATTAAACTTGTTGTGCCTCTGCAATACTGGGTACACAGTTGATAGTTAATGGTATTCATCCATGGTGGATATGACAATGCCAATGTTGATACACAGTAGTACAGAGCAGGGGCCAAGAAACATTTGATAGGAGGTGGGAAGGGAAATTTAGTTTGAATCTCAGCTCTGTCACTTACCAGCTATGACCCTGTGCAAGTCCTTTCCTAGTATTGGTTTTCTTACTGCTAAATGGGGCACAATTCCCGATCTTGACTGTGCATCCCACTGGGCCTTCAATGCTGCCTGGAAATCCTTCTGCATCTCCCTGGTGAGCATCTCCAGGTGACTACTTCAGAAATTCACTCTTTCTGAGCAACTCTAAATTTACCCCTTGCAGATATTACCCTATCCAGAGCATTCTCTTTGCAGCCAAGATTCTTAAGCAATCTGGTTAATATTGATGTCTCTACTTCTTCTTTCTCCAACTCACTTCTCAACCCTCTGTGGTCTTGCTTTTGCCATTAGCCCTGCATCAAAATTATTCTCACTAAGATTACCAACAATTTCCTTATCCAAAAATCCAATGGTCATATCTCTGTCATCTCACCTTGTCTCTTTCCTTCATAAAGCTGTCTTCTCCCTTGCTTTCTGTAACACCACTCCCAGTTTTCCCTGTCCCTCAAAATGATTCTCCTTTATAAGTTCTTCTTCTTCGGCCTATTTTATAAATCTGAATATCCCACCCAATGTTTCATTGAGACTTCTAGATTTTTCATCATTTGCATTCTCCATGGGTGACCTTATCCACTCTATCTCTATGGCAATGACTTCTAAGTCTAGACTTCTAGCACAGATCTCACTCCTGAACTCAAGATTTGTATATTAATCTGCACTTAGAATGGAATGACCCCAACTGATGTTTTAATGGCACTTAAAACTCAATAATTGCAAAGCTGAAATCATCTGCCCTCTTCTCTGTGTACCCCCAAACCTTCACATAGTGTTCTCTATTTCATTGAGACTATCACTCATTCAATAACTCAAGCCACCCTTGATTTCTGACTTCTTTTTGACATAGAGTCATTTATGAAGTCCTACCATATCTTCTGTCAAAATACATCCTGAATAATCCACTTTTTCCCCATTTCCATTGCCTAAATTCTAGTTCAAATTATGCAACTATTATCTCTTGTCCATTTGGAAATCTTGTAGGCACCTCAAATTGGTCTCCGTAATTGCACTTTTGCCCTGCTTCTGTAATCAACTACCCACCCACTAGTCAAGGATCTTTCTCCTTTTTTTTCTAACAATTTGAATTATGGTATTTATTTCCACTTTTTAATATCTTTTTAAAAATTTTTATTTAGTTATTTTTCAAATACAGTTTTCTGTTTATTTCTCCCATCCCAGCCCACCCCACCCCATGCACCCCACCTCCCTCCCATTTCCACCCCCTTAGTTTTTGTCCATGTGTCCTTTATACTTGTTTCTCTAAATCCCTCCCATTTTCCCCCTTAAATTCCCTCCCCTCTCCCCTCTTCTTGCTGTCCCCTTGTTCTCTATTTCAGTGTCTTTGTTTTTATTTTGCTTGCTTGTCTGTTTTGTTGTTTAGCTTCCTGTTAAAGGTGAGATCATATGGTATTTGTCTTTCACTGCCTGGCTTATTTCACTCAGCATAATGCTTTCCAGTTCCATCCATGTTGTTGCAAAGGGTAGTAGCTCCTTCTTTTTCTCTGCTGCATAAATTCCATTGTGTATATGTACCACAATTTTTGGATCCATTCTAAAATGGAAATCATAAGTGCTACCTCACCTCTTTGTTATGCTTTAAAATGCTTCAGTAACTCTTACTTGCTTTCAGGTTGTTAAACTTTCTAGCCCAAGAGGCCAGGAAAGTCCTCTGTTTTCTGACTCCTGCTTTTCCTCCCAGCTTCAAGCCATACACACACTCTCACACACTCTGGTCATACCTGAATACATGTGTTTCTCTGAATTTGCCTTTCTCTCTGATTCCAAGCCCTTAGGCATGCTATTCTACCACCCACCCTTTGCCTGGCTAATTGTTAGCCTTTCTTCAAGATTCCTCTGTTTGAAACATTCCTTGGACCCCCTCTTCCTACCTAGGCTGGGTTAATACTTTTCCTTTGTACTTCCTACCTATGTCTGGACTTTGGATGAATGTTGGGGAGCTACTTTGAATTCTTTGGGGGAAAGACTTCCTGCCTTGCAGAGGAGCAGTTCCTGCTTCAGCCCTTTTGGGATGGTGGCAGAAGAGCCCAGCTTGAGTTTCCCATGGAATTCAACAGTGTCCCCAACAATAGATTCTCCCCCCAGGCCCCAATCTTGACTTAGCTGAAGTAAGTATGAAAGTGGTTTGTCACAGAGAGGAAGGCTAAGTCAAAAATACCATCAGTGAGGTATGGAATCTCTAAAGAATCTGACTTAGCATAGCTGGGCAGGAGGAAAAACAAGTTGTTGAAGCTTATTCAATTGGGAGAAATGGTCCAATGCAGGTCAGCTTTCAACCATGGCCAGGAATGCAGGGTTGGACAAAATGGCAAGTGGCTAGGTGGTGGTCCTGGCTAGATTCTATTTATGTTTGTGTGATGAGCAGTAGATGGTTTAGAGAAAGAATACTGGCCTGAGAATCAAAACACCTTGGAAATTCCTATCATTGTGAGCTGGCATGAGCATTTTTGTTCTTTTTTTAAAAAAGATTTTATTTATTTATTTATTTTTACAGAGAGGGAGAGAAACATCAATGTATGGTTGCCTGTAGCACGCCCCTTAATGGGGATCTGGGCCGCAACCTAGGCATGTGCCCTGACTGGGAATCAAACCTGCAACCCTTTGGTTAAGAGGCAGGCACTCAATCCACTGAGCCACACCAGTGAGGGCTATTTTCTTTCTTTTTTGGGGTGGGTGGGTATTTTATATAATATTTAATGTATTTTTTTCTAGTACCTTTTAGTCCCCTTATACCCACCGTGAACAATCACCACACTGTTGCCCATGTCCACGAGTCCTTCACCCTTTTTTGTTCAGTCCCTCTACTCCCTACCCTCCCCCCAACACTAGCTGTCATCCTGCTCTCTATGAGTCTGTCAAAAGAATGAAGCTGAGACTAATTGGCTCCAAGATAGACAGTATGGTGTGGCAGGAAAAAAGCCTGAGCTTTGGAGTCAGACAAGGATTTGAATTTGCCTCTGCACTCTCTAGCTGTATGGTCCTGGGAGACTCACTTTAATTTTCCACACTTTAGTTTACTCATCTGTAAAATGAGAATGACACCTGCCTCTCAGTGTGGTCATGGCAGATAATAGGTCCTCAACAAATGCTTAACTGTATTCTAAGCATATTGATGACATAAAGGATAGAGTGAAAGTCACACACCAAAATGTGTGTGTCTTGGTTCTTCCTAGAACATGTCCAGGAAGTCCCCTAACATCTCCAGACCCTAATGTGTTCCTCTCCGAGATTTTGAGTCTCAAGTAAGGTAATGGGGACAGAAGCCACTTTGACAAATATAGCAGACTGAACAGCTGTTAGTAGAAGCAGGCAGCTCTAGAAGAAACTCCTCTCTGTGAGGAATCCTCCTAGAAGTCAAGACCTAGCTACTTTGGAGTAACAGAGAACTCTAAGCCTTGCCAGCTGAACTTGCTTTCTGGGCATAAGATTCACACTGTCCATGGCCCAAAGGTTGGGCAAGAAGGCTTCATTTAGCAGTTTCTAAGTTAACCACTTATTTCCTGGATACTTGCTCCACTAGTCCCTCTATATCTTTCCCAAGAGTTTTTTTAATGTAACCCATTCTTTGAGAGCATCCTTATAAGACTGAGGGGGACAGGACAGGTGAGTGTCCACACTCAAGGAAAGACCTTATGTAGCATTTGGGGGGTGATGGAAGCCACCACAACCCTCTTCTGCTAGTCCTTTTTCCATCCCTTGATCTCATAGCCCACCACAAGAATCTGAGACACTTGCTTTCCTCACTGAATCACAGCCCCAGGTGCTGAGGCCTGTAGTAAGTGGTGAAGTCATTCCTTTGAAGCCCTAACTTGTGGAAAATTTGTCCTTGGAGCTGTTCACCTTCCTTTCTGTATCAATTGATTAATGACAGCTCAGGGAACTGCAACTGTATTGAGAGAATTTCTAAATTCTTTAAAAATAAGTTTAATTTTTCTTTTGTCAAATATTAATTGACTATAAAGGTATAGGTTTATTTCTAGGCTATCTGTTCTATTCTATTGATCTATGTGCCTGTTTTTATGCCAGTACCATGCTGTTCTGATTACTATAGCCTTATAGTAATTTTTCATATTAAGTAGTGTGATTCCTCCAACTTTGTTCTTTCTCAGGATTGCTGCTGCTGCAGAGGGGTGGGGGTGGCTTTTGTGGTTCCGTATAAGTCTTTGAAATATTTTTTCTAGTTCTGTGAAATACATCATTGGAAACTTGAGAAGAATTCCATTGAATGTACAGATTGCTTTGGGTAGCATGGACATATTAATGATGTTAATTCTTCCAACCCATGAACACGGCATGTGCTTCCACCTATTTGTATTTTCTTTTATTTTTTTTTCTTTAGTGTCTTGTAATTTTCCAGGTACATGTCTTTTATATCCTTTGTTAGGTTTATTCCTAGGTATTTTGTTCTTTTTGAAGTAGTTGTTAATAGGATTGTTTTTCTAAATTTACCTTTCTGTTAGTTCATTATTGGCGTATAAAAATGCAACTAGCCCTGGCTGGTGTAGCTCAGTGGATTGAACGCAGGCCTGAAAACCAAAGAATCACGGTTCAATTCCCAGTCAGGGCACATGCTTTTGTTGCAGGCCAGTTCCCAGTAGGGGACACACAAGAGGCAACCATACATTGATATTTCCCTCCCTCTCTCCTCTTACCCTTTAAAGATAAATAAATAAAATTGTTTAAAAATACAACTAATTTCTAGATATTAACTTTGTATCTGGCTACTTTGCTGAATTCATTTATAAGTTCTAGTAGTTTCTTGGTGAAATTTTTGGGGTTCTCTATGTACAATATCATGCCACCTGCACATAGTGACAGTTTTACTTCTTTCTTTCCAATTTGGATGCCTTTTATTTATTCTTCTTGTCTGATTGCTGTGGCTAAGACTTCCATTACTATGTTGAATAAGAGTGGTGAAAGCAGACATCCTTGGCTTGTTCCCCCAGAGGAAGTAAGCACATACAATGGACTAAATAATTTATTCAATAATTGATTATGGGAAAATTGGACAGATACATGCAGAAAAATGAAACTAGATCACCTTCTTATACCATGCAGAACAATAAGTTTAAAGTGGATCAAATACTTAAATGTTAAACCTGAAACCATAAAAATCCTAGAAGAATACACAGGCAGCCATTCTTGGGCATTACTCATGGGGAGTTTTTATAGGGTATATCTTCCCAGGCAAGGGAAATCAAATAAAAAAACAAATAAATGGGACTTCATCAAACTAAAACGTTTTTGCACAGCAAAGGAAATCATCAACAAAATAAAAAAGACAGCCCACAGGATGGAAGATGTTTGCTGCTACATAAGATAAGGGGTAAATATCCAAAATTTATAAAGAATTTACCTAACTCAAAACCAGAAAAACAAACCCAAGTAAAAAATGGGCGAAAAACCTGAAATGGCACTTCTCCAAAGAGGACAAACAGATGGCCAATAGACATAAGAAAAGAGGCTCAACATAACTAACCATCATAGAAATGCAAATTAAAACCCCAATGAGATACAATTTCACCCCTATTAAAATGGGTATTATCACTAAATCAACAAACAAGTGCTGGCAAAGATGTGGAGAAAGTGAAACCCTTTTGCACTGTTGGTGGGAATGCACACTTGTGCACCCACTCTGGAAAGCAGTATGGATCTACCTCAAAAAACTAAAAAATGAGCCTGCCTTTTGACTCAGCATTCCCACTTCTAGGAATGTAACTGAAGGAACCCCAAACACTAATTCTAAAGAACATAAGCTCCCCTATGTCCATTTCAGTGTCATTTACAATTGCCAACCTATGGAAGTAACCCAAGTATATCATCAATAGATGAGAAGATAGAACTCTGGGACATTTACACAATGGAATACTACTTGGCCATAAAAAAGAAAAAATTTACCCTTTGCAACAGTATGGATGGACCTGGAGAACATAATGCTAAGTGGAATAAGCCTGTCAGAGAAAGACAAATACCATATGATTTCATTCATATGTGGAATCTAATGAACAAACTGAACTAACAAGGAAAATGGGGACAGACTCATAGATGGTGAGCAGGATGATAGCTATAGGAGGTTGGGGGTGGAGGGACTGACAATAATGGAAAGGGGACATGGACAACAGTGTGGTGAATAGTGGGGATGGAGTATAAGGGGGCTAAATGAAAAGTGGAAAAATACAATGAAGATTAAATCTAAATAAATAAATAAAAATGTTTAATTTTCCCCTGATCATCAAAGTAAAGCACTCTCATTTTTTAAAGCTAAAACATTCAGAAAGGAAGAAATCAGAAAACAAACATCACCTACAATCTTCACAGCTAAAATACTGTTAATATTTTGGTTCGAATTCTGTTTTCAAAGAGGATACTTGAAAAGAATAATGTCTCTATCCAAAGAAGGAATTGCCTTTGCTTTTATTGAGATATAATTGACATAAAACATTGTATTAGTTTTAGGTGTAGGAAATAATGATTTGATATATGTATACATTGCAAAATAATCACCACAGTAAGTTTAGTTAACATCCATCACCACATAGTTACATTGTTTTCTCTTTTTTCTTGTGATAAGAAATTTTAAGATCCACTGTTTTGGTAACTTGTAAATATACAACACAGTATTGTTAACTCTTGTCTCCATCACTGTACATTACATCTCCAGGATTTATTTAACTTATAACTAGAAGTTTGTACCTTTTGACTGCCTTCATTCATTTCACCCACCCACTCCTACTCTATTCCTGCTTCTGGCAGCCATCAATCTATTCTCTGTATCTGTGAGGTCATTTTTTTTTTCAGATTTCACATATAAGTGAGATCATACAGTATTTGTCTCTGACTGGCTTATTACACTTGGCATAATGTGCTCAAGGTCCATCCATGCTCTCATAAATGGCAGGATTTCCTTCAAAGAAGGAACTTCTGATGACAGACTTTTAGACCAGTGGGGGAGAGTTATTTAAGGACTTGAAGGGGAGACATTATGACTTCAGTCAAATTTCCTCTCCTGCTTACTCCCTGAACCTTCATGCCGAGGAAGGCACTGATCTAGGTTATGAGGGGGCACCCTTTCCAATCCTGCTTAGCCACCTCACAAGTTATACAGAGGGTTAAACTGTAGCTCTCTTCTTCCCATCCTTGTATCTCAGCCCTTTTGCCCTCAAAAGCACCATTCAGAAAATATTATCTGATTTGGAAAGTGCTTTTAGCCCTGTAGTTTCAAAGACTGGAAACTTTGTGGTAGCCTTGAGGAAACAAACACTACCAACTCATGTACTACCTGAATTTTCCCTGTTGTGCCCTTCTCTCAGAAAACCAAGGTGGTCCAGTGAGACTGTACCATGGGCAAAATTGGCAGCAACTAGGAAGTAAGAGACCACCTAAGTGAGCTTAAAAGGCAGCAAATGAATCAGAATTGAGACACTTACAAAGCAGTTCTTTTGCAGAGCCTTGGAGGAGATGTATGACCCTGGAGAGAATCCTGAAGAGATTCTGAAGGAAGGGAGCAAGGTGCAAGAGGCCTCAGGCTGAGGTGATAAAGGATTTCTGACTGTTACCAACAAGTTTGCAAAATCCATCTGCCAATCTCAGCCCCGGATCAGAGACTTACTACAGATCAGAGTTAAATCCCTGGAGACTGCGGAAGACTGAGGTACTTTTTAAAAAGTGTGGTGAGTTTTGTATTTTTCCTGTCAAAAACTCCAACTGGGCTTTTGTGTGGTGACCTCTGTGAGCCCAGAAGAGGCTTTGGGGGGAGAAGTTTAGCCCAGGGAGGAATTCGGAACATTTCAGCTTTGGGAATGGGGAGAGGAGGGTGTTCTCTTGTGCCCATTAGGTGTCCTGGCTAGTGGCCTTACAAGCCCAGCAGGAAGTAAGCCTCATAACACAGCCGGTGAGCTAGTACCCAAGCAACTATGTGCTGCCTATAGCCCACAGACTCTTCCACCCAAATACGTTTTTCAGCAAGCCCCTGACCCTACCCCACTCCTAAGGTTGACCCCAAGATACAAGGGCAAACATGTTTACTGCAGGTGGGTTCAAAGAGCAGGTCCCTACAAGATGGGACAGAGGTGTCTATGAAAACCATGGGCCTCCCCTTTGTAGCACACACAGGAGTACCATTCTGCATATTATTTCAGTCTTCCACAAGGTCTCTGGAGTGAAGTACAGAGATTCTTTCCTCTCCAAATGGAAAAAACAAGATTTTCTGTTTTTTTCTGATAAAAAATACTAAATATTAATGCAAAGTATTCAGAAAATAAAGTTTAAAGAAGAAAGTAGAGGTCTTAATAATACCACCAGGTATAGGTATAATGTTAATCATTGTTAACATTTTGATGTACTGTAAAAGGCATGAATAAAAATATTTTTTACAAAATTAAATCACATTATATCCTGTAATTTTATAATCTATCATTTCTAAATAATGTAATGATATGACATTGACATGGTCCATTGACATTGTCCTATTTCTACATCAATTAGAAAAAGAGATTTGGATCATTCTCTTATGGCTGCATTGCATTCTATTATATAGAAATATAATTTATTTAACCAGTAGCTATTAGACATTTTTGTTATTTCCATTTTCACTATTATAATCTACAATCTTTTTACATAATACTGACAAATTCCTAGGAATAGAATAGCTAGGACAAAGGGGATGCATGTTTTAAAGGCAAAACAACATATTACATAAGTAGGGTAACTATTAGTATTTCCAGATGAGAAAGCTTAAGCCCTGTGAAATGAAATGAATGAGTTGCCCAGCATCCCTAGTTGAGTAATAATAGTTAGACCTAGAATCTAGGTCTCACGACGTCTGGTTCAGTAAACTTTCCAATGCACCACACTGACTTCCTCCCAAGGATTCCTCTGAAAAAATGAGACTAGGATTTCCAGTCAAGATGGAGGCATAGGTAGACATATCTTGCCTCACTGCACAACCATAAGAAGGAACACAACTAACTTAAAAGTGAGAAACACCCAGGACTGCCAGAAAAACACCCAGAATTATGTGGAAGTCTGACAACCAAAGATTTAAAGAACCTATATTCATCCATACAGGTAGGAGGGGTAGAAATGGGGAGCTGGGGGCAGAGAAGAGATGAGGTGACTGCAACCAGAAGAATGGGCAGCCCCACATTCACATCTGGTGGATAAAAATTAGGGGGACTGCTTGTGAGTGAGCGAGCCCAGCCCCAGGACAGACTACACAGCCCAGGGCTCCAGCACCTGGAAGGAAAGCCTCTTAACTTCTGGCTGTAAACAGAGTGGGGGTTGGGGTGACAGAAGACACTGCCAGAGCACCCAGAATGTATGCCAACCCACCCACCCTGGGAACAACAACCAGGACAGCAGCCGAGGGGATGCTAGTCGCACACAGAAGTAGGTGAAGTGACTAAAAATGGTGTGAGGAGCCCTGGCTGGTGTAGCTCAGTGGATTGAGCATGAGCCTGCGAACCAGACAATTGTGGTTCCATTCCCAGTCAGGGCAAATACTGGGGTTGCAGGCTAGTTCCCAGCAGGGGACACACGAAAGGCAACCATACATTGATGTTTCTCTCCCTCTCTCCTTCCCTTCCCCTCTAAAAGATAAATAAATAAAATCTTTTAAAAATGGTGTGATGGCTAGGAAACACCCCCATAAGTCAGCTAATGTCCCCCCATTTTCAACCCTTCCCCCCACACAGAATCACATTTACCTTGCCCTGGTGAACATCAAAGGCTGTGCACCACATGACTTAATGAGTGTGCTAAAATAGAATCAAAGCAGCTCTACCTAGTACACAGACACAGGGAGGCTGCCAAAACCAGGAGACAAAGAAATGTGGCAGGAGGTTTTAAGAAAACCCTGGGACATCTCTGAAAAGGGCCAACATCCTACCCATAGGATTGCCAGAAGGAGAAGAGGAAGAGCAAGAAATTAAAAACTTATTTGAAAAAAATAATGAAAGAAAACTTCCCTAATTTGTCAAAGGAAATGGAAACAACAAGTCTAGTAAGCACAGAGTCCCAAACAAGTTGGACCCAAAGAGGTCCACATCATAATTAAAATATAAAAGATTAAATATAAAGAGAGAATCTTAAAAGCAGCAAGAGAAAGGCAGAGAGTTACCTACAAAAGAGTTCCCATAAAACTATCAGCTAATTTCTCAAAAGAAACTTTGCAGGCAAGGAGGGACTGGCAAAAAGTATTCAAAGTGATGAAAAGCGAGGACCTACAACCAAGATCACTCTATCCAGCAAAACTGTCATTTAGAATTGAAGTACAGATAAAATGCTTCCCAGAGTAAAGCTAAAGGAGCTTATCAACCACCAAGCCCTTATTATATGAAATGTTAAAGGGAGTTATTTAGGAAAAAAGATCAAAACTATGAACATTAAATTTACAATAAACCCACAACTGTCAACAACTGAATCTAAAAAATAAAAACAAAAACAAATTAAGCAAACAACTAAAACAGGAATAGAATCAGATATGGAGACAATTTGGAGGGTTATCAGCTGGGAGGGTGTGGGGGTAGAATTAAAGAAAAGGTATGGAGAATACGAAGCATAATTGGTAGGTACAGAATAGACAAGGGGATGTTAAGAATAGTATAGGAAATGAAGAAGCCAAAGTACTTATATACATAACACATGCACATGAACTAAGGCAGTGGGCATTCCTGGAGGGAAGGGAGAACTAGGTGGAGGGGGCAAAATGGGAAACACTGGGACAATTTTAATAGCATAATCAATAAAATACACTTTAAAATGATAAGACTAGTGGCCACTATTCATTGGACACTTTCTAGGTGTCAGGCACTGTGCTTAGGTTTTTCTATATATTGTCTAACTGAGCCACTGCAAAGTCAGGACTGGGCACCAAACCTGGCCAGCCCTGGAGGTGAATCTTAATCATTATTCTCTATTCTAATTTTGAAACAATCAGTCATATTTGTTGCCTAGTGTGAATTCAGTGAAGCAAATCAGAAAACATTGTCCTTCACAAGGTGGCCCATAACTGTCTTGCAATTGCAAATGGGGTACTGACACCTGGCAATACTCTCAGGGTGCAACTGCTTGGTAGGCTGGGACAAGCTAAAAAGGAAGCCATTCCTGGGCTCAGGCCTGGGAATCCTTTGAGCAGGAAAGAGAGCAAGACTGAACGGGTGGGAGGAATAGCAAGTTAATCTGATAACCAACTGTGTGACCTGGGGCAAGTCTTCATATCCTCTTTTTCTAGGCTTCACCCAGCTGATTTCCCAAGGTTGGGTTAATGAATAAAATATGCTGGTTGAGTGCAATGTAGTAGAGGGGCACCTTATCAGCTTGCATTGACACTATGCAATTGAAAATAGGGAAAGGCAGAATTCTAGGAGCAGATGTCAGGGTGGATGAGGGTACTGTGTTGGTAGGATGTACTTACCAGACTGGCTATCATTCAAGGACTAGGTTCTAAAACTCTGTTTTCTATGGGTTGACACTGTCGGATCCTGGTGGCATCATGCCAAAGACTACAACTCCTCAGCGTTCAACCTGGAAGTCTACTTAGTAATCTTCTGGGACCCCTGATGAGATACAGAGAGATTAGATAGGTGGGGGAATGGAGAGGGGTCTGAAAAAAGAAAAGAAGAGCAGTATCCAATTAAGGAGAGGAGAGAGAAGTAAGAAAATAGAAGGAGAAAATGGGTAGAGATGAGTTAAGGAAGAGAACAAGAGAGGAGTCTTTGAGGAAGAAAATCTAAAAGAAGTGTTTATAAAGCAAGGTCTTGAGGGAGAAGGAGGAAATGGTGCTGTGAGAAGAGGAGTGTAGGAGAAATAAGAGTCTAGGGGAAAATAAACAGGGGTGAAAGAGCTATGGGAGAAGGAGTTGGGGTCTAAGGCAGAGAGAGGATCAGTGACATTTCATTCCCACCATTCCACCAAACCAAGAAGTTCTCATCAAGGTTAAAAATGACCCCATGTCACTAAATCCAATAGCAGCCTTTCAGTCGTTAACTTCTTTGACTTCTATTGCAACATTCAGTGCTCTTGATAACTTTGCCCTTCTTGAAATGTTTTCTTCTCTTGGCCTCTGTGATACAACTCTCCTCTCATGTTCTTCCTGTCTCTCCAGCTACTTCTTCATTGACTTCTGCTCTGCCAGATCCTTAAACATAGATGTTTTCAGGAACCTGACCTAAGTCTGCTCCCCTTCTCACTCTGCATTCCCACTATTGAAAGTCTCACTTATCTCTCATGATTTCAATTATCTTATATATTCTAATAACATCCAATTCTCATTTCCAGCCCAGACTTTTCTGAAATTTAGACCCCTATATACCGACCTCTCCATCTGTATAGCTCAAAGCATCTCAAACTCAAACATGTCCAAAATTATATCCTTAGTTCCCTGGGAACTAAACCAATCCTCCATTGGTGAAAACCAGTTGTTAGAGCCAGAAACCTGAATTAGACTTAATTTCACTCTTTTCTCTGACCCTGAACATCCCATCTCATCTAGTGTAAATCTTTTCAACCCTACCTCCAACATTTAGCTCTTTCCTTCATGTAATGGTTTCCCAAGTAAATATGATACCTCTATTATCATCACCTCTTAAATTTTGTGGTATTAGGGCCACTTTAAACTTTAAAAAAATTATTTAGAGGTGAGGAAACAGATAAAGAATGGTTAAGTAACTCGTCCAATAATGCCCAGCTAGGAAGTGACATTATCAGGATTCAGACCCATAGGGCTCTGAACCCTTCCTCCTACACCTCCCTGTCACTCTCTGTGAGAAAACTAACTTAGTTGATGATCATATGTGTAAACATGTGCACTAGGGTAAGTACATACATTCCATACTTCTGGCCATACTTGTTTAACTAACAAAGAAACAAGCCATCCCAGGCAGTAGTATATCCATGCGTGGCAAAGTGACTTGCTCAAGGTGTGGATTTTCAAGAATATGGTAGCATTTCTTGTCTGTAGATTTATAAAATCCCAACCTTCCAACTGGGGATAAAATTCCTTCAGAAGTACAAATGTAACAGGTTTGAGATTCTAGAAAACTGCGAAATTTGACTGTGGAGAGTAAATGTAGTTTTCTTATGGCAGAACATTTAGGGCTTCTATTTTGTCTTTGCTCATTTTCATTTTGTGTTCAATGAATAAAAAGAGTGACTTACTGAGAAAAAAATACTTAGGAAACAGCCTAATGTCCTTTAACTAGTGAATAGATAAACAAACTGCGGCACATTTTATAATGGAATACTATTCAGCAATAAAAAATATACTATTGATACTATACTACAGACACATTATACTATACTATACTATACTATACTATACTATACTATACTATACTATACTATACTACAGACAACTACATGGATGCAGCTCTAATATATTATGCTCAGTAAAGCCAGATCCAAAATGCTGATAACTGTATGATTCCATTTACATGATATCTTTGAAATGTCAAAACAATAGGAATGGAGAGCAATTTAGTGGCTGAAAAGTTTTGGGGATAGTGGAAGAGATTGTCTACAGTGGTGTGGCATAGGGAATTATTCTGGGTGTTGGGACTATAATAATTGTTGCATAACTCCTAGTGTTTGTCAAATTTCATGGAACTATTTCCTCCCAAAATAAATTTTATGTGTTCTTCCACATTTTTCACACAGAATATCAAAATGACATATATATATATATATATATATATATATATATATACACACACACACACACACACACACACACACACATATATATATATATATACACTTATAAATAAAAGGCATTAGTTAAAAATAAAAATAATGGAATATTTCAAAGAACTTTCACTTTGTGGGTTATATCTACTGATATTTAACATATTGGAAATAAATATTGATAAAAGTATGCATTTATTTTGTTTCCTTTCTCTTATTTTCTTTTTAATTTAATCTTTATTGTATTTTTTAACATTACCTTTTAATCCCCTATACCCCTCCCCACAGCAATCACCACACTATTGTCCATGTCCATGAGTCCTTTTTCCTCTTTGCTTAATCCATCCACTGCTCAACCTCCTACCACTAGCTGTCATCCGCTCTCCATCTATGAGTTTGCCCCCATTTTTCTTGTTAGTTCAGTTATTTTGTTTATTTTTGCTCTGATCTTTATTATTTCCTTCCTTCTACTTTGGGCTTTGTTTGTTGTTCTTTTTCAAGTACCTGTAAATGTGAAGTTAGATTTTTTATTTGAGCTTTTTCTCATTTTTTGATATAGGCTTGTAATGCTATGAATTTCCCTCATAGGATTGCTTTCCCATTGTTCCACACATTTTGGATTGTTGTTTCATTTTCATTTGTTTCAAGGTATCTTGATTGCTTCTTTGATCTTGTTCTTGACCCATTTATTGTTTAATAACATATTATTTAGCTTCCATGTCTTTGTGTGTTTTTCAGCATTCTATTTGTGACTAACTTCTAGTTTCATAGCAATGTGGTCAGAGAAGATGCTTGATATGATTTCAATCTTCTTAAATTTATTGAGACTTGTGTCCTAACAAGTGGTATAGCTTAGAAAATGTTCCATGTGCACTTGAGAAGAATGTATATTCTGCTGCTTTGGGATAAAATGCTCTGAACACATCCATTAAGTTAATTTAAAGCTGCTGTTTCCTTGTTGCTTTTCTGCCTGGAAGATCTGTCCATTGAAGTTAGTGGGGGTGTTAAAATCCCTGACTATAACTGTATTTCTGTCATTCTCTACCTTTATGTCCATCAAGATTTGCTTTACATATATCTGTGGTTATATGTTGGTTGTGTAAATATTTACCAGGGTTTTATTCTCTTTTTGGGTTTCTCCCTTTATCATTATGTAATGTGCTTCCTTGCCTCTTACTACAGTCTTGGTTTTAAAGTCTATTTTGTTGGATATAAGTACTGCTACCCCAGATTTTTATTCTTTTCCATTTTCATGAAATATATTTTTCTGTCCATTTACTTTTAGTCTCTGGATATTTTTCTATCTGAGGTGGGTCTCTTGAAGGCAGCATATATATAGGTCTTGTTTTTCTTTGTATTCAGCTACCTTGTGTCACAGTTGGAGCATTTAAGCCATTTACATGTAAGGTGATTATTGACAGATACATACCATACTTTGGCACAAATGTGCAGGAAAAAATATTTCATTTCAATTTTTTAATTCAATTTTTTATTCATTTATATTTAGAAATGAAATCAGTTCTCATCTTCCAGGGTATTATTCTGCATACAGATATTGTTATTGCTTTCTAGAGTTACACTTTTAATGCATAAGTATGAATAAAAGAATTTAAAACATTTCACAGAAATTATACTACCCATGTATAATGTGCATCCTTATTTTTCTCTAAAAAATTTGGGCGAAAACGTGTGCATTATGCATGGTAAAAATGGGCATTTAGTGCCATTTTATTGTCAGGCTATTTTTATCTGTTTTTTTTTTTCTTTCTCCTTTTCTTCTTCTTGAAGCAAGCCCTAACATTTGTTGCAATACCGGTTTGGTTTTAACAAACTCCTTTAGCTTTTCTTGTCTGGAAAGCTCCTTACTTCTCCTATTTCTCCTTTGATTTTAAATTATATCCTTGCTGGGTAAAGTGCCATTGATTGTTGGCCCTTGCTTTTCATCACCTTGAATATTTCACACCACTCCCTTCTGGCCTGAAATGCTTCTATTGAGTAATCACATGTCTAGTTGGTGTTCCCCTATACATAACCACCTGCCTTTCTCTTGTGGCTTTTAGGATTCGGTCCTTGTTCTTAAGCCTTGTCATTTTGATTATGATGTGTCTCAGTGTAGGCCTCTTTGGGTCCAACTTGTTTGGGACTCTCCAAGCTTCCTGGACTTGTATGTCTTTTTCCTTCACCAGATTAGGGAGGTTTTCAGTCATTATATCTTCAAATATATTGTAGATCTCTTGCTCACTTTCTTCTCTTTCTGGTATCCCCATGATGCAGATGTTGTTACACTTCATGCTGTCCAAAATGTTTCTTAAATTCTCATTAAAAAAAATCTTTTTGCTGCTCTCTTTTTCTACCTTGTCTTCCAAATCACTGAGGTGATCCTCTGCTTCATCTAACCTACTGTTTACGCTTTCCAGTATGTTATTTATTTCAGATATTGCATTCTTTGTTTCTGACTGGTCCTTTTTATGGTTTCTATGTCTTTTTTCATGCTTTTGAGTATCCTTATAATCATCATTATAAACTATCTGATAAATTGCTTGCCTCCATTTCATCTAATTCTTCTGGGGAATTCTCTTTTTTTCTTTTATTTGGTATGTTTCTTTGTCTTCCCATTTTGGCTGCTTATTTGTATTTTCTGCCTTAGTAGTTTAACAAATCAGGTGTTAAGCCACTCAGCAGTTAAGCTAATCAAGCTGTGATCCATATCCTGGTTTAAGCACCACAGGGTGGAACAGAGTAATCCCTGTGGGCTTTGGTCTTCTTGTCAGGCTGAGGACACAGAGAGGAGTGCTGTGCCTGAGAAGGATGACTCCTGCAGTATGGGAAATGATTTGGCATAGGGATACTGGCACTGTTCCTTCACTTCTCTCCCCAGAGCCACTAATCCCAGAGTCTCCTCAAGTGTCTTTCATGCACTCTTCCATTTCCCTGTCAGAGCCCAGGGTAAATGGCTAATGTGAAATTTTCTGCATTGGCCCTTTAAGAGGGTCTCTGTGTCTCCAGCAGTCTCTCTCATGTAGACAAAAACCCTGCTGCTTTTCACAGCTGGATACTATCTGGGCTCCTTTACAAGTCTGGTGCTGTAGGCTGGGGAGCCCAGCTTGGGGTTTATACTCTACACTTCTCAGGGGAACCCTCCAGCTGCTGAAACATCCCTCCGGATCTTAAGCTGCCATCTGTGGGAACCCAGCCAACCCTCTTGTGTTTCCTCCACATTCCCTATCAGTCACATTGTGGTGAACTGGTTTGGTCTGTCTATCTATGGCTATAAGGCTTCTCTCCAGCTACTATTCAGCTGGTTATTCAGGAAGCTTTCTCTACAATTTAGTTGTAATTCCACATTGGTCCTGGGAGGAGGTTAGTGTAGCTTCTACTTACTCCTCCACCATCTTGGATCTCATGATAAATTAAAAAACTATTTTCATGGGGATGCTTGGAAGACGGTGACGGAGTAGGATGGAGTGGATTCTAGCTCCTGCACTCGTGGGTGAAAATCCTGGAAGATCTATAGAGAAAGAGCACAATAAACCATCGGTTACCCACCATTTATTAAATTAAAAGATCAGAGATTGTGATCGATGCTGAACACCAGACAGCAGCAGAGTCAGCTACAGGAGCTGGGAAACACGCGGCCCCTGTGCTGCCACCAGAGCAACAGGCCAGGGAGCCAGGGAATCAGGTACGGGAGCTGGACACTCCAAGCCCCTGTGACAGACCTGGGCGCCAGAGAAGTCAGCTATGGGAGGCCCCTGTGCCACTGCAATAGTGATGGACCTGAAGGCCAGGGAGTCAGCTACAGGAGCCGGGACACTGGAGGCCCCTGTGCCACCACCATCGAGACCAGCCTGGGCACCAGGGAGTCAGCTACAAAAGTCGGGACATTCTCAGGCCCTGTGCCGCTGCCGTAGCAACAGGCCTGGGTGCTGGAGGAGTCGACTACAGGAGCCGGGACACTCATCAGTGGTAGGCGACCAATGCAGACCAGCGCGAGGACCAGTGTGAGAGTAGGTGGAGACGGAGAACATCAAGATACCTGAAGGAGTCTGCAACACTGAACTTCACAGGTATCATGCCACAGAAGTTCACACCATAAAGCCAGGGAGTAAGAACAGATCGATTTTAGAAGCTGAGACGAACAAGAAGAGTCTCAAACAATGGGAATACAAAGAATGAATCACCAAATGAAAGAAAAAGCAGAAACTTCAGAAAGAATGTTAGATGAAATAGAGGCTAATCAACTATCAGATATTGAATTTAAAGCACTGGTTATTACAAAGTTCAAAGAGCTCACAATGAGCTATCAGAAACTACAGGGGAATTACAACGATCTCTCTACAAACTACATCAACATGAAAAAGGAAATAAAACTATCAGCAAGGGCCAAGAGGAAATGAAGAATACAATTTCTGAATTGAAGAACACAGTAGAAAGTTTCAAAAGCAAGATAGATGAGGCAGAGGATAGGATTAGTGAGTTGGAGGACAAAGTAGAAAGCATCTCACAGAAAGAGCAAGAAAATGAAAAAAGGCTCAGAAAGAATGCAGAGGGATTAAGAGACATGCAAGACAATATGAAACGCAATAATATCCAAATAATAGGAATACCAGAAGGAGAAGCAGAAGAACAAGGGATAGAAAACATATTTGAAAGAGGAATGAGAGAAAATTTCCCTAATTTGATGAGAGGAAAAGTCACACAAATCCAGGAATCATAGAGAGTCCCAATCAAGAGGAACACAAAGAGGCCCACTTCAAGACACATCATCATCAAAATGGCAAAATTCCAAGACAAAGAGAGAATCTTAAAGGCAGCAAGGGAGAAAAAAGAAGTAACATACAAGGGAGTCCCAATATGGCTAGCTACTGACTTCTCAGTGGAAACACTACAATCAAGAAAAGAATGGCAAGAAATATTATAAATAATGAGAACCAGAGGCCTACAACCAAGGCTACTTTACCCAGCAAGGCTCTCAATCAAGATAGAAGACCAAATAAAGAGCTTCCAAGAAAAAAGAAGTCTAAAAGAATATGCTGCCACCAAGCCAGCTCTACAAGAAATACTAAAAGGACGGCTGTAAGGAAAGAAAGGAAAAGAGGGAGACAAGAGCAACACGGGTACAAAAATGACAATGAATAAGTACCTATCAATAATAACCTTAAATGTAAATGGATTAAATGCTCCAATCAAAAGACACAGAATGGCTCAATGGATAAGAAAGCATGACTCACACATATGCTGCCTACAAGAGACCCACCTCAAGACAAAAGACCATCACAGACTAAAGGTGAAAGGCTGGAAACAAGTTTTCCAAGCAAACGGACAAAAAAAAAAAAAGCTGGGGTAGCAATTCTCATATCTGACAAAATAGACTTCAAAAAAAGGGCCATAAAGAGAGACCCAGAAGGTCACTTCATTATACTCAAGAAAAGAATCCACCAAGAAGACATTAACATCGTAAATATATGTGCACCAAACATAGGGGCACCCAAATATATCAAGAAACTCTTAGAGGACTTCAAGAAAGATATTGACAGAGACACAATTATAGTAGGGGATTTTAACACCCCACTATAAAAAATGGACAGATCTTCCAAACAAATTATCAACAAAGATATTGTGGCATTAAACAACACCCTAGATGAAATGGACTTAACTGATATATATAGAGCCCTTCATCCCAAAGAAGGTAAATATACATTCTTTTCAAATGCACATGGAACATTTTCAAAAATAAACCACATGATAGGACACAAAATGAGCCTCAACAAATTCAAGAAAATTGAAATCATACTAAGCATCTTCTCTGACTACAAGGGACTGAAATTGGAAACCAACCTCAAAGGAAAAAACCCAAGGCAACCAAAATCATGGAGACTGAATGGTATGCTATTAAACAACGAATGGGTCAAGAATGAAATTAGGGAAGAAATCAAAACTTTTCTGGAAACAAATGAAAATTATCTCACAACAACCCCAAACTTATGGGACACAGTGAAGGCAATCCTGAGAGGGAAGTTTATAGCAATACAGGCCTACTTAAAGAAGATAAAAACATTTCAAACAAACAACCTAACCCTAAGCCTGCAAGAACTCGAGGAACAACAATAAAGATAACTGAGAGCAAGCACAAGGAAGAAAATAAACAAGATGAGAGCAGAATTAAATGATATAGAGACTAAAAGCACAATTCTAAGGATCAATGAATCCAGGAGTTGGTTCTTTGAGAAGATAAACAAAATAGACAAGCCTTTAAATAGGCTAATCAAGAAAAGAAGAGAGAGGACACAAATAAACACAATGAGAAATGAAAGAGGAGAGATTAGAACTGATACCACAGAAATAGAAAGGATTGTAAGAAATTACTATGAAGAACTCTATGCCAAGAAATTTGAAAACCTAGGGGAAATGGACACATTTCTAGAAAAATACAATCTTCGAAAACTCAATGAAAAAGAAGCAGAAAACCTGAATAGACCAATAACAGCAAAAGAAATTGAAGCAGTAATCAAAAAACTCCCATTATACAAAAGCCCTGGGCCAGATGATTTCACAAGAGAATTCTACAAAGCATTTATGGAAGAGCTAACCCCTATTCTCCACAGACTATTACAAAAAATTCAGAAGGACGGAAAACTCCCAAATTCTTTTTATGAAGCCAGCATCATCCTAATTCCAAAACCAGGTAGAGACACAACAAAGAAAACTTCAGGCCAATATCGCTAATGAACATAGATGCTAAAATCCTCAACAAAATATTGGCAAATTGCATCCAACAATATATCAAAAAGATCATACACCATGACCAAGTGGGATTCATCCCAGGGATGCAAGGATGGTTCAATATTCTCAAATCACTAAATGTAATACATCACATAAACAAAAGCAAAGACACGAAGCACATGATCATATAAATAGATGGGGAAAAAGCTTTTGATAAGGTGCAACACCCATTTATGATAAAAACACTCAGCAAAGTGGGAATAGAGGGAGCATTCCTCAAAATAATAAAGGCCATATATGAGAGACCTACAGCCAACATCATACTCAATGGGCAAAAACTAAAAGCTTTTCCACTAAGATCAGGAACAAGACAAGGATGTCCACTTTCACCACTTCTATTCATTATAGTATTGGAAGTTTTAGCCACAGCAATCAGACAACAAAAAGAAATAAAAGGCATCCAAATAGGAAAGGAAGAAACAAAACTCACTGTTTGCAGATGACATGATAGTGTACATAGAAAATCCTATAGACTCTTCCCAAAAACTGCTCGAACTAATGAATTAATTTGGCAAAACAGCAGGTTACAAAGTCAATATCTGAAAATCAAAGGCATTTTTTATACCAACAATGAAACAGCAGAAGCAGAAATCAAGGAAAAAATCCCATTCAATATAGCAAAAACAAAAATAAAATATTTGGGAATAAACCTAAGGAGGTAAAAGACCTGTATGCAGAAAACTACACAGCAGTGAAGAAAGAAATCAAGGAAGACACAAACAAATGGAAACAAATACCTTGTTCATCGATTGGAAGAATTAACATCATCAAAATGTCCATACTACCCAAAGCAATATACAGATTCAATGCAATATCTATTAAAGTACCAATGCCATATTTCACAGACGTAGAACAAATACTTCAAAAATTTATATGGAACCATAAACTACCCCAATAGCAGCTGCACTTTTGAGAAAGTGAACAAAGTAGGAGGGATCACAATACCTGATATCAAACTGTATTACACGGCCACTGTAATCAAAACATCCTGGTACTGGCATAAAAACAGGCACATAGACCAATGGAACAGAACGGAGAACCAAGAAATCCACCAAACCCTCTACAGTCAATTAATATTTGACAAAGGGGGCAGTAACATAAAATAGAGTAAAGATAGCCTCTTCAACAAATGGTGTTGGGAGAACTGGAGAGCTACGTGCAAAAAAATGAAACTTGAGCACCAACTTACACCATACACCAAAATTAATTCAAGGTGGATAAAAGATTTAAATATAAGCGGTGACACCATTAAAGTCCTAGAGGAGAACATTGGCAAGAAAATCTCAGATATTTCACACAGCAACATTTTTACTGATATGTCCCCTAGAGCAAGGAATATAAAGGAAAGAATTAACAAATGGGATCTTATCAAAATAAAAAGCTTCTGCATGGCTAAGGAAAATAGTATTAAATTAAAAATACAACCAACTGTATGGGAAAACATATTTGCCAATGATACCTCAGACAAAGATTTAATCTCCAAAATATACCAAGAACTTACACGACTCCACTCCAAGAAGACAAGCAACCCAATTAAAAAATGGGAAAAGGACTTGAACAGACACTTCTCCAAGGAGGAAATACAGAAGATCCAGAGACACATGAGGAGATGCTCAATATCGTTAACTATCAGAGAGATGCAAATTAAAACCACAGTGAGATACCATTTTACACTGGCCAGGATGGCTATCATAAACAAAGCAACAAACAACATATGTTACAGAGGTTGTGGGCAAAAGCGGTCCTTAGTTCACTGTTGGTGGGATTGCAGACTGGTACAACCATTATGGAAAACAGTATGGAATTTTCTCAGAAAAATAAAAATCAACCTGCCTTTTGATCCACGCATCCCAATGCTAGGATTATATCCTAAGAATCCTAAAACATCGATTTCAAAGAACCTATGCATCACAATGTTCATAGCAGCACAATTTACAATAGCCAAGAGTTGGAAGCAACCTAGGTGCCCATCAGTAAATGAATGGATCAAAAAATTGTGGTACACATACACAATGGATTTCTATGCAGCAGAGAGAAAGAAGGAGCTACTACCGTTTGCAACCACATGGATGGAACTGTAAAGCATTATGCTGAGTGAAATAGGCCAGGTGTTGAAAGACAAATACCATATGATCTCACCTTTAACAAGAAGCTAAACAACAAAACAAATAAGCAAGCAGAATAAAAACAAAGACACTGAAATAGAGAACAAGGGGACAGTGACCACAGGACCTAGGGACAGGAATTTAAGGGGAAAAGGGGGGGAGGGATTTGGAGGAACAAATAGGAAGGACACAGGGACAAGAACTAAAGGGGGTTGAAATGGGAGGGAGGTGGGGAGCATGGGGTGGTGGTGGGGGGGGCTGGGATGGGAGAAATAGACAAATAACTGTACTTGAAAAATAACTAAAGAAAATTTTAAAAAGCTATTTTCAAATTTAAAATCACAGTGAAAAACCCATCTCATGTTAAAATAAATAACATATTTTTTTTAAATCAACTATTTTCTGCGGTGGCAGGTGTGGCTTTTTGGATTGAGCATGAACCTGTGAACCAAAGGGTTGCCAGGTCAGTTCCCAGTATGGGCACGCGCCTGGGTTGCAGACCAGGTCCTCAGTGGGGGTTTGTGAGAGGGAGCAATGCATTGACATTTCTCTCCTCTTTCTCCTTCCCTTCCCCTCTCTCTAAAAATAAATAAATAATATCATTTAAAAGTATTTTTTACTGATTATTCTATTATAGTTTTCACAATTTTCTACTTTATTCCCCTCACTATATACCCCTCAACCCTCTGGTATTTCCCCCATTAGTTTATGTCCATTGGTTGTACAAATAAGTTCTTTGACTTCTCTGTTTTCTATACCAGTCTTTACCTCTCCCCACCTATTTTATGTCCACCAATTATGCTTCTTATTCCCTCTACCTCCCCCCTTCATTCTTCTTCTCTCTTTCCCCACTGAAAACCCTCCATATAATGTCCATTTCTCTGATTCTCTTCCTGTTCTAGTTGTTTGCTTAGGGTTGTTTTTTTTTTGTTATTGTTATTTTAGGTTCAGTTGTTGATAGTTGTGAGATTGTTGTCATTTTACTGTTCATAGTTTCTGATCTTCAATTTCTTAGATAAGTGCTTTTAACATTTCATCTATTAAGGGCTTGGTGATGATGAACTCCTTTAACTTGACCTTATCTGGGAAGCCCTTTATCTGCCCTTCCATTATAAATGATGGCTTTGCTGGATAGAGTAATACTGGATATAGGTCCTTGATTTTCATCACTTCAAATACTTCTTTCCAGCTCCTTCTTGCCTATAAAGTTTCTTTTGAGAAATTGTAACAAGGTGCAGGCAAGGGGGTGGGGTGGAAAATAGGGATTTGTAATGGGGTCCAGAACTCAGTGTCCAGAAAATATTAGAAAAAAATTATATATAGGATGTCCTCACCACCACAAGTCTAAACTGGGGAATGGAACAGGGCCATTGAGAGCTGTTTTGTATAGTTTTGCAGATAACCTCTAGAATGGTCATTTAACATATCTATAACCTTTAACTGTTTTTATAGGTATGTTAAATAGTTATGGCCACGCTTTGAGCCAGAGAGATGAGAGTGACTCCAACCCATGATGTAACTGGGAGGCAATTCCCTCTGCATATAGAGCCTGCATAAGAGCTTGGAGATGATTGGTTCCACACCACAGCACCATGCCTGCCCAGACTTACTATGGCATCCCAGTAAAGCTGGAAAAATATGGGAATGCTGGCATCTGTGGCCAACAGTGGGAAGAGTCAGAAATGGTGTAGCAGAGAAAGATTGGCACTGGGATTTAAACTCAGGTGCAGCATCCATGCAGTGTCTTTTTCGCAACTCATGGCTTGGGCAGAGGAGAACCATGGACTTCTATTTCTTTTTCTGAGATATGGTACCCCAGACTGGGCAGAGAGGTAAGGAAGGACTGTGCATTTGTGGGTATTCTAAAGGACTTTGGAATCTCAATGAAGACATTAGGTTAGTACTCTTAAGTTTGTATAACTCTTTAAATAAGCAATCCCTTTCCTTTTCACCAATCTCTGGCATTGAGGGACTTCTTTTCCCTGGCAGAGGTCAAGGCAAACCTAGCATGGGGTGGGGGACCCCTGGCACACAAGGGTGGGTCCATTCAGTAATAGGATATCTTACCCCCTGACTGGGACTGTTCTGTAACAAAAACAGCTGATAGTCTTATGGGAACTCCTTTGTAGGTAACTCCTTTCCTCTTACTGCTTTTAAGATTCTCTGTCTCTTTCATCTTGGGTAACTTAATGATGATCTGCCTTGGTGTGTTACTCTTTGGCCAATTTCTTTGGGACTCTCTGGGCTTCCTGGACTTCTTGGAACTCTATTTCCTTCACCAGATTGGTGACATTTTCTTCGTTATTTGTTCAAATAAATTTTAAACTTCTTGCTCTTGTTCTCTTTCTGGCACTTCTATGATTCAGATATTGGAACATTTCAAGTTGTCCCAGAGGTTCCTAAGCCTCTCTTAATTTTTTTTGAATTCTTGTTTTTTTATTCTGTTCCAGTTGGATGTTTATTTCTTCCTTTTATTCCAAATTGTTGATTTGAGTCCTGGTTTCCTTCCCTTCACTGTTGGTTCCCTGTATATTTTGCTTTATTTCACTTTGGGTAGTTTTAATTTGTTCTTTCATTTTTTGACCAAGCTCAATCATTTCTGCGAGCATCCAGATTAGCAATGTTTTGAACTGTGCATCTGATAGGTTGGCTATCTCCTTATCACTTAGCTCTTTTTCTGGAGTTTTGATATGTCCTTTCATTTGGGCTGTATTTTCATGTCTCAGTGCATCTGTTATATTGTAAGGGGGTGGGGCCTTGGGTATTCACTAGGGCCAGGCAACCCTTTTTGCTGTGTTGTAGCAATGTCTGTGGGGGAGGGGTCAGAATGGGAAAAATGAAGCTTGCTAGCTCTACTGTAGTCCCACTTTCTTCATGTGACACTGGGAGTATCTCCCACCTTGGCAACCCCCACAGTAATTTACAGCTGGCTTTTAGGATTCAGTTTCCTGTTCAGCCAGCCCCACCTCACCTGGGCAGTCTGGTGCTTGGCTCTGCATGTCATTTCTGCTTGGTTGCCCCTCTCTGTCCTGCCCACCAGTCTTGGTGATTTTTTTTAACTCTTTGGTTGTGGGAATTCCATGCAGTTTGATTTTCTGGAATTTCTGGTTGTTTATTGTTTTTAGATTGGTTGTTATCCTTCTTTTAGTTGTGCAAGGAAGCTAAGTATTTCAAGCTATGCCTTCATCTTGGCCAGAATGGGAAATAAATAAAATCTTTAAAAAATAAAAATAAACTATTTTCCAAAGTGAAAAATATAGCAAGAAAAGTGGCATTGTGTTACATTTTTCAAATCCCTTTAATGTGTGACTGAATAAAAGGCAGCTGGATTCTCATATCTTCTCTTGCATTCAATCTGTTGAAATGTGTCCTTTTTTTATTAAAGTATATGAAGATAATTCAGCCTCACAAAGAAATGTAGTTAAAGAAGAGGGTTATTTGTTAGCTTTCCTTAGGCAGAATTCTGAGAATGACACGCAAATGACTGACTTGTATATAAATTCTCTCTCTTGAGAGACATCATTTGTATGATTATATTAATTACTTGGCAAAGAGCAATTATCCAGGTGGGCCTAATCTAATCATGTGAGTCCTTTCAAAGCAGACTGCTTTCTCTGTGTAGTGGCAGCAAAGTAAGTCAGAGTTTCAAAGTGTGAGAAGTACTCAGCTTGCCATTGATGGTTTGAAAATGGAAGGGGCCACGTGAGAAGGAATGTGGGCAGCCTCTAGAAGCAGCTACTGGCCTTTGTATGCCATCCAGAAAGGCAATGGGACCTCATATCTATAACATGAAGATCTGGATTTTTTTTAACATTCTGAGTGAGCTTGGAAGATTTTCCCCCTCAGAGTCTCCAGATAAAAGCTTAGTCCAGTCAACAACTTGACTTCAGCCTTCTGAGACCCTAAACAGAGGACTCAGGCAAACACACCTGGACTTCTGACCTTCAGAACTGAAATAATAAATGGGTGTTGTGTTAAGGTTGTTAAGTCTGTAGTAATTTTTTTATGGCAGCAATAGAAAACTAATACATTGTGGATATTCTTCTTTAATACCACACCTAAATTCCATAAGTGGTAGTTTCTTAATATTTACTTGCAATATTGAAACCATATCAATAAATATTTTGTCCTCTGTGACATTGAAATCCATTGGTCTACATTGCATTTTGAATGGATCTATTTATTATCTATACATGATTTTGTAACATCATGCACTAGTCATTTGGAAAATATTGGTCAAACAAGTTATATAGATCTTCCAATTGATGAGTCATTTCATGATTATAAAATATCAAAAACTACATTCATTAATATTATCAGTACTACTCTTATCAGAAATATTTATTTTTAAAATATTTATTTATTTTTACAGAGGGAAAGGGAGGGAGAAAGAGAGGGAGAGAAACATCAATGTGTGGTTGCTTTTAATATGCCCCCTACTGGGGGTCTAGTCCACAACCCAGGCATGTGCCCTAGACTGGGAATCAAATGGGTGACCCTTTGGTTTGCAGGCCAGCACTCAGTCCACTGAGCCACACCATCTAGGGCATAAATGTCTTTAAAGTGTTGAGAAACTCTCAAGCACAAAGTGGCTGATGCAAGTTTTCCAAAATTCCATTTTCTTACTTGAAAGCTTAAATCTATCATTGACAACCAACACTATCAGCCATTGTCCTTGAGATAAAATGATCACTTTATTAATTTTCAACAAAATGCTGACCAAATACTGAAGTCTGAATAACAATAGTTTGCTGTTAGTCGTTCTTTTAATTAAAAACAAAGTGTTCCATTAAAAATGGCTAGTTTAGGGGACTTCCGCCAAGATGGAGGCATAGGTGGAGACACCGTGCTTTCTCACACAACCAAGTTTAGAGACAACTAAATATTAGCAACAGAAAACACAGTCAGAACACAGAAAATTGAACTTTTTGGAAGTCTGTTAACAACAAATTCTTCAGCCTGACCGGTAAGGGGCGAAACCAGCAGCTGGAGGAGCAGGGTAGGACAGGAAAACTTGGTCAGATGAACTCAGGCACGAGGAATCCAGGCACAGGGATGGACCTAGTGAGAGACCCAGCGACCACGGGGAAACAGCAAGGGAGCAGGGCTGCAGGTTGACTGTGGTCACGCATTCATGCATGGATAGACAAGTGAGGGAGTGGGCGATTGGACCGGGACCCAGCAGGTCCCCGCTGGTGAGCGGCAGCAGAGGGGGCCACCATTTCCCCACTCTGACCATGCCCCCACATACAGCATCACAACCCAGCGACCTGGGAGTCCAAGGCTCCACTCCTCATACTTTACGGGCACAAACAGACCAAAAATGGCTTAAGAAGATCTCAAAGCCCCAGAGCCTATAAATCTAAGCGATGAAGAAATAGCAAAATGCTCAGATGCACAGTTTAAAACACTGGTGATCAGGATCCTCACAGAACTGGTTGATTATAGACATAAATTAGAGAAACATATGAAGGCGAAACTAATTGAAATGAATAAAATTGCACAGGAAACCAATAGCAATGAAAAGGAAACTGGGACTCAAATCAATGGAGTGGACCAAAAGAAAGCAAAATAATGGCCAAACAGAAAAGAGTGAAGAAGCAAGACTTCAAAAAAATGAGGAGAGGCTTAGGAACCTTTAGGACATCTTTAAATGTTCCAACATCCGAATTATAAGGGTACCAGAAGGGGGAAAGGAACAGCCACCAGTGGAAAACTTATTTGAACAAATAATAAAAGAGAATTTCCCCAATCTGGCAAAGGAAATAGACTTCCAGGAAATCCAGGAAGCTCAGAGAGTCCCAAAGAAGTTGGACCCAAGAAGGAACACACCAAGGCACATCATCATTACATTAGCCAAGATTAAAATGAAGGAGAGAATCCTAGAAGCAGCAAGAACTAAGGGGACAGTCACCTACAAAGGAGTCTCCATCAGACTGTCAGCCAATTTCTCAAAAGAGACCTTCCAGGCAAGAAGGGGCTGGGAAGAGGTATTTCAAGTCATGAAATCTAAAGACCTACAACCAAGATTGCTCTATCCAGCAAAACTTTCATTTAGAATGGAAGGACGGATAAAGTACTTCTCAGATAAGGTCAAATTCAAGGAGTTCATCATCACCAAGCCCTTATTATATGAAATGTTAAAGGGACTTATCTAAGAAAAATAAGTTTAAAAAAGATGAACAGTGAAAGGACAGCAAACTCACAGTTATTAACAACCACACCTAAAACAAAAGAAAACTAAAAGGACAGCTAGATCAGGAGTGGAAACATAGAAATGAAGATCTCAAGGAGAGTTAGCAACAGGGGAGTGGGAGGAGGAGAAGAGGGGAGAAGGTACAGACAATAAGTAGCATAGACAGTAGATAGAAAATAGATTGGGGGGGCAAGAATAGTATGGGAAATATAGAATCTAAAGAACTTGAGACACATGGTCATAAACTGAAGGGGGGGTAATGGTGGGGATGGGGAGGTAGGGTGGAGAGGAATGAAGGGGGGAATAGAACAACTGTAATGGCATAATCAATAAAAAATTAATTTAAAAAATTTAAAAAATGGCTAGTTTAGCTTACAATTCAACTGTACAAGTGCTTTTCCTTATGAAAGCATCATATGTTAGTATGCAGAAGTGCTTTATACATCCTTCTTATTTTTATCACACAGATTATTGAAAAGATACATTCAAAGGGTCACTTTTCAAAAATTAACAATCTTTACTGTTCCATTGAGACATTTAAAAGAGTTTATTGATGAGAGATAGGAGATAGAGTAGAGATAGAGAGAGATCAATCTTTTCATTTTTCCATTTATTGATGCCTTCATTGGTTGAGTCTTGTATGTGACCTGATGGAGGATTGAATCTGCAACCTTGGTGTATTGGGATGATGCTCTAACTAACTGAGCTGCCTGGACAGGGCTCATAAAGACATTCTTAAAATAAAACTAACATTTCTTCTATGGGGGATACATTGCTGATGAAGAAATAACCTGAAAAACAAAAGAAATAACAAATAAAGATTTGTACACAGCCTTGGTCCATGCTAAGGTGTCAGCACTTTTATCCATTATTGGTTTTGCTTCCTCAATACAAGTGGCAATGCAGTGAAAATGGCATATAATGTCTTAGTAGTATCATAAAAGTCGTTTTGACTGAACACATGAATGAATCTTATAGGCTCCCAGGGGCCTTTCGAACCACATTTTTAAGGGTGCTAGTCTAGGCCAAGGCTGGAAGGGGAAGAATGTGGAAGGGTGGAGTAATGAAAATTTAATCATACTTAGAAGGTAAAGTTAAAGGAGTTCATTATCACCAAGCCCTTATTATGTAAAATCTTAAAGGGAATAATCTAAGAAATAGAAGATCAAATCTATGAAAGTAAAATGACAATAAACTCACAACTATCAACAAATGAACCTAAGAAAACAAAAAACAAACTAAGCAAACAACTAGAACAGAAACAAAATCACAGAGATGGAGATCACATGGAGGGTTATCAGTGGGGAGGAGAAGAGGGAAGAATGGGGGAAAGGTACAGGAAATAAGAAGCATAATTGGTAGGCACAAAATTGACAGGGAGAGGTTAAGAATAGTATGAAAAATGGAGAAGTTAAAGAACTTATATGTATGACTCATGGACATGAAGTAAGGTGGGGGGAATGCTGGTGGGAGAGGTGTACAGAGTGGAGGGGAATGAGGGAAAGAAAAATGGGATAACTTTAATAGCATAATCAATAAAATATACTTAAAAAAGAAAGAAATGTCCTATCAATAGAAGAGGCAGCTGGGAATAAAGAGGAGAGAATTTGCAGAAGTCTTTCCCCCAGGGACTTCTGCTGTGCCCTTTTCTACTTCTGACTTGCCTTGCTCCTGATCTATCTCAGCCAAGTCAACAACTACCCTCCAAATTTCCCCACCAAGGGTCTTAGATGCTTTATATTGCAAGTCCAAAATACTAACAGAAACTTCTATCTTAGTCCATGATCTTTTGCTACCCTCCCATAATGCCCCAAGGCTCTGCCAGACTGAATCATGATAGTCTTCTTGGACCAACTACTCTCTGTCAAATGGCATTTTATTTACATGGAATGAACAGCTACTATGTACCCAAGCCTGTGTCAGGTGTAAATGGGAAAGAGGAGGGATGGTAAAGCCACAGTCCCTTCCCTATTCACTTCAATAGAAAGGCTTGCTTCACATCTGAAAAGGGAGCTGATGAACAGGCTATGGAAGAAGACAGATATTAACATATCTTGGAGGCTTTCTGGAGTAAGTGTGGGTTTAAGGAGGACCTGGGAAGGAGAAGTAGAATTTATATCATCAGGGGGAGACAGAAGACATTACAGACCTAGGCAGGATGGTGGAGATGATCATGTGCAAGACCAGTGTAATAAAAAGCCTGATGGAAGTGAGTTAGTGTGGTGGAGTTAGAGGTAAAGCTGAAGATATAGGGAAGATTGTGAATGCCTGACTTATTCTGTCAGCCATGAGTTTGCCAATGCAGATGTGTGAGGAGGCTGGAAACTGTGTTTTAGAAAGCCAAATCTGGCCAAATATGTGGAAAACACCTGAAAGCATATGGAACAAAAAGAACTAATAGCATTACCTACAGTATTTAATTTCATGTTCACCCCAGCCCTGTGAGATGAGTACTATTGTTTTTATTTCCCAACACTTGAGGCCCAGAAAAATTAGGTCACTTACCCAAGGTCACTTGGATGGTAAACTACCCAGGAGAGATTGCGACCCAGGACTGTTTCTAAAGCATCTGCTCTGAATAACCCATGATAGAGTGAAAAAAAGGAATAATTATAATAATGATAACAGCCACATTGAGTATTAAGTATGTGTCAGGCCGACAGATCTTTCATTCCATTTTTTCATTAAATCTTCACCGCAACCCTGTGAGGTACGAGGAAATGAGAGGTTCCTTAGGTCCTAACACTAAGAAACAAGAGGTTAAGTCATTTTCCCCAGGCCACACAAAGAAGTATTGAAACTGGGATACACACCCAGGTTTATTTTTAGAACCCAAGCCTTTTCACTTTAAAGTCTCCTGCAGAATTATAGACATACAATGATAAGAACTTGAGGAAGAGTGGTAGCTGAACAACTCTATTGCAATGGCTAGTGAGGGCAGATTCAAGAGCAGTCATAAAGGGAGCACTGAAAGCAATTTGGCTGCCTCCATTTTGTGGTTGGGAGGCAGTGCCATTGACAGATGAGGGCCAACCCCAGAGCACTGGTGATGGCTATGGTAGAGACCTGCTCAGGTTGTAGCACCAGTCACCCATTTCTATTGGCCCCTTCTGCAATCTGCCTAACTTTGCAGCAGCACATGAGCCCCTAAGACACCTGGAAGAATTGCCAAATGGACCATACCCTTCACACAGCTGTATTCTAAAATCTCATAATGTTGAATTAAAGCACTGAATTCCAATCTCAGATCTGTTACTCACTAGTTATTTGATAAATCACTTAATCTCTCTGTACCTTAGATTCCTGATCATCTTTATTGTTTTTAATTTTTATTTATTGATTCGAGAGAGAGAGAAAAATATATTGTTCCACTTGTTTATGCATTCATTGGTTGCTTTCTGTCTGTTCCCTGACCAAAGACCATACCTGCATATCAGGATAATGCTCTACGAACTGAGCTACCCACCCAGGGCCTTCTGCTCCCCTTTAAATGGGAGCAATAATAGTGCCCACCTCATAGCATTTTCATACGGAATCAATGAAATAATACAGAAAGTGCTTAGCACAGTGCCTGGCATATTGTAAGCACTCAATTAATGTTATTTATTTTTGTTGTAGTGGTGGTTATTCTTATTAGTTTGTCAGTACCTATCTCCCAGGGAGATAGCTGCCACTAATTATCAGTATTTTTTTTTTTTTTACTTAGGCAGGATCAGCAGGATGCCAAGACCAAAAAGAGAAGAGAAGGTACTAAAAACTCATCATCACTGTGTCTTCCCATGGCTTCAGGTCAGGCTGAGTAAGGAGGCTGAGTCAGAGATGAGGGGCTGGAGAGGCTGGCTCAAGGAGCCAGGGATGAGGCTGACTGGATTAAATGGGTCAGGGAAGGAGCCTGGCTAGCAGTGACCTTCTCAGGCATTCTCCCTCCCATCCCTCCTCCTTCCTTAGAGCTCTGTTTTCCTAGGCTACTGCCATCCAAATGAGGAGCAAATGGGAAGCTGCAAGGAGCTCTGCCAAGAGGGTCCCACATGACATGGGCCATAACCCTGACTCAAATGCTAGGCCAAGAGTCAGAGAGTACAGGAGAGCTGACCCAGCAACAGACTGTTTTCCAGAGGAGACCCACTATCCCCAAAACCCAAAAGGCTGGGTCCAAGTCTTGGCACATTTGGGACATTTAGACTTGAGAGCAGAGATCCCCATCACCATTTGCTATTTCTGTTTTAGGGACAGGCTTGGGTTGGGTAGAGATTCTTCCCCTTTCCTCCTTTCTTAGAGCAGATCCTGGCTTGCTTCTTGCCTCCACTTGGCCCCCATACTGGCCTATTAGGCCTCCTGCCCCCAACCACAGAAACTCTAGCTTAAAAGGTAGAGGATAGAGGGGGAGAATAAGATCTCCTTTTGCAAGGTGAGAGCAGAACCAGATGTTCTGCGGCTTTCAATCTGACATTTGAGAGCCTTCTCCAACTGTTTCCTGCTGGCCTAGGCTCTCACTGTTTCCTGGACAGCCCCACCCTTCTCAATGGCCTCCAGTGGCAGTGCAGTGCAGTGGAGTGGAGTGACTGAGAACAGAGAGACTACCTGAGTTCAAATCCTAACCTTGTCAGTTTTAGCTCTGTGACCTTGGGCAAGTATCTTAATCTCATGTATAAAATGAGGTTTGTAATAGTATCTTCCCCAGAGAGTTTGTGAGACAAACTAATCCACCCAAAATGCTTAGAACAGTACCTGGTACATAAATGTTTAACAAATGTTCTCTCCTCTTACTATCTGCTTCTGTGACCGTTTTCCCTGCCAAGATTACATTTCCCTTTCCCACTACTTGCTTAAGCCCAACTCAGTTCAGTCACCCCCTCCTCCATGAGATCTCCCTGGCATTACCCAATTTCCTGACCTCTGTTACACTCTCCAGTGAAACTAGACCCATTTTAACAGCAAGGACTGTGACATGAATAGCACTGACTCAATGATTCACAAAATAACATCTGGTCCCCTCATAGCCATCAAATTTTGCAAATGGAACCCAGAGTAAGAAATATATTTTAAGAACATTTGAGATCTTGCTCCTTGGCAGAGGTCATCAGTTTGGTTCAAATAAATTATTATAAAAAATTTTTTAAAAGAAATAGATTTTACAGCACGTCTTAATACAGGTCTTTATGTATATTTAAATATAGATCTAGATCACAATACTTAATAGTAAACTGTATTACAAGGCCACTGTAATCAAAACAGCCTGGTACTGGCATAAAAACAGGGACACAGACCAATAGAACAGAACAGAGAGCCAAGAAATAAACCCAAGTGTCTGCGGGCAATTAATATTTGACAAAGGGGGTAGCAACATAAAATAGAGTAAAGATAGCTTCTTCAACAAATGGTGTTGGGAGAACTGGAGAGCTACGTGCAAAAAAATGAAACTTGAGCACCAACTTACACAATACACAAAAATTAATTCAAGGTGGATAAAAGATGTAAACATAGCCGTGACACCATTAAAGTCCTAGAGGAGAACATTGGCAGTAAAATCTCAGATATTTCATGCAGCAACATTTTTACTGATATGTCCCCTAGAGCAAGGGACATAAAGGAAAGAATAAAGAAATGGGATCTCATCAAAATAGAAAGCTTCTGCATGGCTAAAGAAAAGAGTATTAAAATAAAAAGTCAGGCAAATGTATGGGAAAACATATTTCCCAATGATACCTCAGACAAGCATTTAATCTCCAAAATATACCAAGAACTTACACGACTCCACTCTAAGAAAACAAGCAACCCAATTAAAAAGTGGGCAAAGGACTTGAACAGATATTTCTCCAGTAAGGACATACAGAAGATCCAGAGACACATGAAAAGATGCTCAATATCGCTAGCTATCAGAGAGATGCAAATTAAAACCACAATGAGATATCACTTCACACCAGTTAGAATGGCCATCATAAATAAAGCAACAAACAACAAGTGTTGGAGAGGTTGTGGAGGAAGGGGACCCTAGTTCACTGTTGGTGGGATTGCAGACTGGTACAACCACTATGGAAAACTGTATAAAATTTTCTCAGAAAATTAAAAATGGATCTGCCTTTTGACCCAGCAATTCCACTGCCAGGATTATATCCTAAGAACCCTGAAATACCAATCCAAAAGAACCTATGCACCCCAATGTTCATAGCAGCACAATTTACAGCAGCCAAGAGTTGGAAGTAACCTAGGTACCCATCAGTAAATGAATGGATCCAAAAATTATGGTACATATACACAATGGAATTCTATGCAGCAGAAAGAAAGAAGGAGCTCCTATCCTTTGCAACAGCTTGGATGGAACTGGAAAGCATTATGCTGAGTGAAATAAGCCAGGTGTTGAAAGACAAATACCATATGATCTCACCTTTAACAGGAAGCTAAACAACAAAACAAACAAGCAAGCAAAATAAAAACAAAGACACTGAAATCCAGAACAGGGGGACAGCAACTGGAGGTGGGAGGGGAGGGAATTTCAGGGGAAAAGGGGGAAGGATTTACAGGAACTAGCATAAAGGACACATGGACAACAACTAAGGGGGGGTGGAAAGGGGAGGGAGGTGGGGGGCACAGGGGTGGGCTGGGAAGGGAGTAAAAGAAAGAATACTGTAGTGGAAAAATAATTTTAAAAATTAATTAATTAATTTAAAAAATAAAATAAAATAAAAACTATGGTACATTTACACAATGGAATTCTATGCAGCAGAAAAAAAAGAAGGAGCTTCTACCCTTTGTAACAGCATGGATAGAACTGGAAAGCATTATGCTGAGTGAAATAAGCCAGTCAGTGAAAGACAAATACCATATGATCTCACCTTTAACAGGAACCTAAACAACGAAAGAAACAAGTAAGAAAAATATAACCAAAGACACTGAAATAGAGAACAGGCTGACAGAGAGCAGAGGGAAGAAGGGAGAGGGGATAGAATTTCAGGGGAAAAGGGGAAGGATTTACAGGAACAAGTATAAAGGACACATGAACAAAAACTAAGGGGGGTGGAAATGGGAGGGAGGTGGGGAGCACTGGGAGGGTGGGATGGGATGGAAGTAAAAGACAGAAAACTGTACATGAACAACAATTAAATAAATAAAATTATATATATATATATATATATATATATATATATATATACAGAAAAACTTTGCATTTGATATGTTTCTCATTTTGCTGTGAGCTATTGAAAACATAACTATAATTTAGAACCACAGATTTGAGGAACAGGCAGAGGAAGAAAGGTCAGCAAATGAGATTGAGAGGAAGGGTTCCAGAATTAGGAAAAAAACTAGGAGAGAGTTATCATGGAGGTCCAGAGAAGGAGAATTTCAGAAATGAGGACTTGGCCAACAGTGTCTCTTGCCACCCAGAGTTCAAAGAGATCACTGAATTTGGCAATTAGGAGGTCATTGATGACCTTTGGTAGTGCCCTTTCACTAGGAAGATGGGGCTGGGGCCAAACTGCAGTGGGTTGAGCTGTGAATTAGAAGTTGGGAAAACTGGCCACTTAAACTTTAGCCTCTCCTTTCAACAAATTTGAGGGTAAAGGAAAGAAAAGAGAGAAGGAAGGAGAGAGGAGGGGAGAGAGAAAGAGATTCAGGGAGAAAAAAAGCATGTTATGCAAGCAAGAAAACACACCTGAGGAGGGAAGCATTTGTTTTGTAAGAAAAGAGAAACAGGCACTTTATAATCAGAAGAGAAAGAGATAGTATAAAAAAAGCTGTACTTTCCTGAAGAGAAGGGGCATAATGTCTGAACAAAGGGCCGAGACAAAAAGGGTGGATGATGCCAAGGCCGGGGGAAGAGATTATCCTTTAACAAGATGGGTACCTTGTCCCCTGAGAAGGGAGGGCTGGAGGGGAAGGAAGTTGAAAAGGTAAGCCAATTTTGGGGGGTGGGGCAGAGCACTGAGGTAATTCATGCTTGAAGACCTCTGTTTTCTCAGGGAAGTGGGTGGAGAGGTTGCTCCATGCAGGGAAGTGATGGGGCAGGAACATTGTAAGGAGCTAAAGAAAGCCTGGAATATGGCCCAGAGAAACATAACTGCTGGAGCTGGGGATTTGATAAGGGAACATGCTCAAGGGTGGCTGAGGGGTACTAAGGCCTGGCTGAGGTTGGCTGAGTCTGTCTTCCCTTATATGGGTCTTCTCATTTTTGTTTCTCGTCAACTCCCTGGCCAAGAAATGACCAGCAGAATCTGTCCCAGAAGAGATACTCAGCCCTCATGGAAGGATTTGGCCAAGTAATCACTGACAAAACACAGAAGTATTATAGGCTGTTAGAGGAAACAGGTAGGATCATAACTGCCCTGATAAGAAGTTCTTCACTTTGGTTGTCCCAGACCTTTCCTACCACCCTGTAAGCCACCTTACTCCTGTTCTTAGCTAAATGCAAAGGAGAACAGCCAGGACCCCACTTCTTCACAGCAACATTTGCAGGCTTTAAATCCTTTAGGTCAGGGAGGCCAACAAGAGAGGCCAGTGAGTACATCTCCTACAAGGTGAATGTGGCTGAGGCAATTCTTGGAAAGTAGCAAGACAGAGCAGTTGTGTTGGGAGAACTAAGGGCCTTGGAGACAGGCCTGAAGGCTGCCAGGGCTCTAAGAAAGCATTCTGGGGAGCTGGTGTGAGGAGAACCTTGAGGACTATTTGCTTAGGGGAATGAAGGTTGTGGACATCCCCAGGCATGAATGACTCTGGCTGAATGAACACAAATTCAAAGTGGGAGGTGGCATGGATAAGCCTGGTTGGGCATAAGCCTTTGGCTCTGGAGTAATGTTTACCTCTTCTCCCTTTTCCTCTCCCTCCTGCCCATTTTCAGAGACCATGGTCACCTAGAGGTCAAAAAGTTACCAGGGTCTGTGACAATAGGTCTGTTTCTTTCCCCTCATTTGCTTGTCTTCCAGCTCAATCTCTTCAACCTGACTTCCTCTCTCAGCCTCCCTCTTTATTTGAGTCAGTGATACAGTGTGAGCAAATTCTCATCTTCTGGAGGTTAATTCTGGAGCTTTAACTCTCAGAGACTAATAGAAACTTGGGATCCAGCAGCCTTCATTTTCTCCCCAAAGATATTCCTCTCCAGGATCCAGGATCCAGGATCCAGGATCCAGGATCTGCTATGTACTTACACAGTTCAGGGACAGAGAGTTTATCCCATTTCGCCACATGTAATAAACTTCTGTTTATTAAGGGCCAGTACAGTGCCAGGTCCTTGGGTTAAGTGGTGGCTGGATTAGAAAATTTTCCTTTGATTGAGCCAAAATGTGTCTCCCAGTAGTTTCCACTTCTGGGCCTCTTCCCTATTCTTTGAAGTTACACAGAACAAGTGCAATCCCATCACTGTCTAATCCTCAGTTATTTGTAAATGGCTGCCATTTCCCCAAGAATTTTCTCCTCTCTGTGGATAAGCATTTCTTTTTTTTATTTTTATGTGTCATTAGTTTTTATTACCCAAATAATATCAGGTCTTGTGGAAGTTTTCAGAGAATTCAGAAAAACTTAAAGAAGGAAGTAAAGATCTACCATACTTGTATTCTCAGAACTAACCACTGTGACATTCCTCTTTCTTTTAACCAGTCTTCCCCACCCCCCACCCCCGCATACTGTATATTCTACACTTTTTTCTTACCAAAATGTGATTCTCCTCTAAGTTACATTATAGAGGTTTCTTTTTTCACTCTTCAATACATTAACTCTTCCCCAATGTCCTACCAAGCCAATTTTAACACTAAATTTTTTAACTGTTTGATGATTTATTTAACCAGCTTTCTAAAATGAGATATTTAGGTTGCCTCCAATTTTCCTTTGCTGTAAAGAACACAGTGGGGCTGGAATTTGAAGTGGGGTAAGTGAACAGAGAAAAGAGGAGCCCTTGAATCAAATTATTTGTTCAATTTTAGCATCTGATTTTTTTCATTTTCTCTGTAATTATACTTCCTACAACATGATTGTGAGTGCCTGATGAGTATTGGTCGCAAGGACTTACCTTAATTCATATAACAATTTCCTATTATTGGACATTTGAGGTTGTTTCTAATTTTCGACCATTACAAACCCAACTGTGATGAACATCCGAGAAGCTATATTAGCACTGGTGCTGGACACTGAGGTCAGGAAGAATATTTTTGAGATTTCTAACGCATAAAGAGCCTGCCAGTAGTTGTAACTGGAAGCTTTTTGTCAAAATCCCAGAAGACTGGCTAAGGCCAAGGACTGTGCTCAAGCCTCTGGGCTTGCCTGTGGTCAGTTCCCATTTACCCAGCTCCTGTCACAGTGTTCAGGCTGCAGGGCCTTTTGGGACTAGTTGGCTCACAGCCTCCTCTCACATGTTAGGAAGTGACGCCCTGGGGCCAGGGATAGTCCTTTGTCAGTTTAGCAGCTGGGCAAAACTCTGCCTCCCCCAGCACCCTGGCACCTGAACTAGAAGTTTTTGTAATCTTCCAGGAGACACTTTTTTTTTAATATTAAATTTTATTTAGTTACTTTTCAAGTACATTTTTTTTTATCTATTTCTCCTATTCCACCCCACCCCCCCGCCCGGTCTCCCCCCTCCCTCCCAATCCCCCCCCCCCCCGGTCCTCATCTCTGTGTCTTTCATACTTGTTCCTCAAAATCCCTCCCCCTTTTTCCCCTTAAATTCCCTTCCTTCTACCCTCTGGTCGCTGCCCACTTGTTCTCTATTTCAGTGTCTTTGTTTTTATTCTGTTTGCTTGTTTGTTTTATTCTTTAGCTTCCTGTCAAAGGTGAGATCATATGGTATTTGTCCTTCAATGCCTGGCCTACTTCACTCAGCATAATGCTTTCCAGTTCCATCCATGTTGTTGCAAAGGGTAGTAGCTCCTTCTTTCTCTCTGCTGCATAGAATTCCATTGTGTATATGTACCACAATTTTTTGATCCATTCATTTACTGATGGGCACCTAGGTTGCTTCCAACTCTTGGCTATTGTAAATTGTGCTGCTATGAACATTGTGGTGCATAGGTTCTTTGAAATTGATGTTTTAGGATTCTTGGGGTATAATCCTAGCAGTGCAATTGCTGGGTCAAAAGGCAGGTTGATTTTTATTTTTCTGAGAAAATTCCATACTGTTTTCCATAATGGTTGTACCAGTCTGCAATCCCACCAACAGTGAACTAAGGTCCCCTTTTCCCCACACCCTCTCCAACATTTGTTGTTTGTTGCTTTGTCTATTATAGCCATCCTGACTGGTGTAAAGTGGTATCTCATTGTGGTTTTAATTTGCATCTCTCTGATAGCTAACGATATTGAGCATCTCTTCATGTGTCTCTGGATATTCTGCATGTCCTCTTTAGAGAAGTGTCTGTTCAAGTCCTTTTCCCATTTTTTAATTGGGTTCGATGTCTTCCTAGAGTGGAGTCGTGTAAGTTCTTTGTATATTTTGGAGATTAAACCTTTGTCTGAGGTATCATTGGCAAATATGTTTTCTCATACAGTTGGTTGTCTTTTTAATTTAATACTGTTTTCTGTAGCCATGCAGAAGCTTTTTATTTTGATGAGATCCCATTTGTTTATTCTTTCCTTTATATTCCTTGCTCTAGGGGACATATCCGTAAAAATGTTGCTGCGTGGAATATCTGAGATTTTCTTGCCAATGTTCTCCTCTAGGACTTTAATGGTGTCACGGCTTATATTGAAGTCTTTTATCCACCTTGAATTTATTTTGGTGTATGGTGTAAATTGGTGCTCAAGTTTCATTTTTTTGCACATAGCTGTCCAGTTCTCCCAACACCATTTGCTGAAGAGGCTATCTTTACTCCATTTTATGTTACTGCCCCCTTTGTCGAATATTAATTGACTGTAGAGAGTTGGGTTGATTTCTGGGCTCTCTGTTCTGTTCCATTGGTCTATGTGCCTGTTTTTATGCCAGTACCAGGCTGTTTTGATTACAGTGGCTTTGTAATACAGTTTGATATCAGGTATTGTGATCTCTCCTACTTTGTTCTTCTTTCTCAAAAGAGCAGCTGCTATTCAGGCTCGTTTATGATTCCATATAATTTTTTTAAATTTTTTTATTGATTATGCTGTTACAGTTGTTCTATTCCCCCCTTCATTCCCCTCCACCCTATCCCCCCATCCGCACCATTACCCCCCCTTTAGTTTATGACCATGTGTCTCAAGTCCTTTAGATTCTATATTTCCCATGCTATTCTTGCCCCCCCATCTATTTTCTATCTACTGTCTATGCTACTTATTTTCTGTACCTTCTCCCCCCTTCCTCCTTCCACTGCCCTGTTGCTAACCCTCCTTGAGATCTTCATTTCTATGTTTCCACTCCTGATCTAGCTGTCCTTTTAGTTTGCTTTTGTTTTAGGTGTGGTTGTTAATAACTGTGAGTTTGCTGTCCTTTCACTGTTCATGTTTCTTTAACTTCTTTTTCTTAGATAAGTCCCTTTAACATTTCATATAATAAGGGCTTGGTGATGATGAACTCCTTGAATTTGATCTTATCTGAGAAGCACTTTATCTGTCCTTCCATTCTAAATGAAAGTTTTGCCGGATAGAGCAATCTTGGTTGTAGGTCTTTGGATTTCATGACTTGGAATACCTCTTCCCAGCCCCTTCTTGCCTGTAAGGTCTCTTTTGAGAAATCCGCTGACAGTCTGATGGGAACTCCTTTGTAGGTGACTGTCCCCTTAGCTCTTGCTGCTTCTCGGATACTCTCCTTCATTTCAATTTTGGCTAATGTAATGATGATGTGCCTTGGTGTGTTCCTTCTTGGGTCCAACTTCTTTGGGACTCTCTGAGATTCCTGGATTTCCTGGAAGTCTATTTCCTTTGCCAGATTGGGGAAATTCTCCTTTATTATTTGTTCAAATAAGTGTTCCACTGGTGGCTGTGCCTTTCCCCCTTCTGATACCCCTATAATTCGGATGTTGGAGCGTTTAAAGATGTCCTGGAGGTTCCTAAGATTCTCCTCATTTCTTTGAATTCTTGCTTCTTGACTCTTTTCTGTTTGGCCATTATTTGCTTTCTTCTGGTCCACTCCATTGATTTGAGTCCCAGTTTCCTTTTCATAGCTATTGGTTTCCTGTGCAATTCCATTCATTTCAATTAGTTTCGCCTTCATATATTTGTCTAATTTGTCGGTATAATCAACCAATTCTGTGAGGATCCTGATGACCAGTGTTTTAAACTGTGCGTCTGAGAGTTTTGCTATTTCTTCATCGCTTAGATCTATGGGCTCTGGGGCTTTGAGATCTTACAACATTTTTGGTCTGTTCTGGCCCTTTAAGTGTGAGAAGCGGTGCCTTCGACTCCCAGGTTGCTGGGTTGTGATGCTGTATATGGGGGCGTGGTCAGAGCGGGGAAATGGCGACCCCCTCTGCTATTTCTCACAGCTGGGTGAGGATTAGCGTCTTAGGTGGTTCACCTGGGCTGGGCCACTCAGAGTCGCTGGGTTATGATGCTGTATGTGGAGGTGGGGTCAGAGCGGGGAAATGGCGGCACCCTCCACAGCCTCTTGCCAAGGGGACCCGCCGGGCCTGGTCCAACACGCAGCACCGCTCCCCCGCTGTCTCCCCCGAGGTCGCTTGCCTGGTGGCTCGCTCGGTCGCTCACTAGGTCCAACCCTGCGCCTGGATTTCGCGCGTCTGGATTCTGCGCCTCAGTCCGGCTGACAGAGACCTCCTGTGCAATCCCGCTTCACCAGCCACTGGTTTTGCCCCTTACCGGTCAGGCTGAAGAATTTGTTGTTAACGGACTTCCGAAAAGTTCAATTTTCCGTGTTCTGGCTATGTTTTCTGTTGCTAATATTTAGTTGTCTCTAAACTTGGTTGTGTGAGAAGGCAGGGTACATCCACCTATGCCTCCATCTTGGCGGAAGTCCCATATAAATTTTTGAAGTGTTCTATGTCTGTGAAATACGCCATTGGTACTTTAATAGGTATTGCATTGAATCTGTATATTGCTTTGGGTAGTATGGACATTTTGATGATGTTAATTCTTCCAATCCATGAACAAGGTATATGTTTCCATTTGTTTGTGTCTTCCCTGATTTCTTTCTTCAGTGCTGTGTAGTTTTCTGCATACAGGTCTTTTACCTCTTTGGTTAGTTTTATTCCCAGATATTTTATTTTTCTTTTTGCTATATCGAATGGGATTTTTTCCTTGATTTCTGCTTCTGCTGATTCATTGTTTGTATACAAAAATGCCTTTGATTTCTGGATATTGACTTTGTATCCTGCTGTTTTGCCAAATTCATTAATTAGTTTGAGCAGTTTTTGGGTAGAGTCTATAGGATTTTCCATGTACACTATCATGTCATCTGCAAATAGTGACAGTTTTGTTTCCTCCTTTCCTATTTGGATGCCTTTTATTTCCTTTTCCTGCCTGATTGCTGTGGGCAAAACTTCTAATACTATATTGAATAGAAGTGGTGAAAGTGGACATCCTTGTCTTGTTCCTGATCTTAGTGGAAAAGCTTTTAGTTTTTTCCCATTGAGTATGATATTGGCTGTAGGTCTCTCATAAATGGCCTTTATTATATTGAGGAATGTTCCCTCTATTCCCATTTTGCTGAGTGTTTTTATCATAAATGGGTGTTGTACCTTATCGAAAGCTTTTTCTGCGTCTATTGATATGATCATGTGGTTTTTTGTGTTTGCTTTTGTTTATGTGATGAATTACATTTACTGTTTTGCGAATGTTGAACCATCCTTGCATCCCTGGAATGAATCCCACTTGGTCATGGTGTATAATCTTTTGGATATATTGTTGGATGCGATTTGCCAATATTTTGTTGAGGATTTTAGTGTCTATGTTCATCAGCGATATTGGCCTGAAGTTTTCTTTCTTTGTTGTATCTCTATCTGGTTTTGGAATTAGGATGATGCTGGCTTCATAAAAGGAGTTTGGGAGTTTTCCATCCTTTTGGATTTTTTGGAATAGTTTGTGAAGAATGGGGGTTAGCTCTTCCTTAAATGCTTTGTAGAATTCTCCTGTGAATCCATCCGGTTCGGGGCTTTTGTGTGATGGGAGTTTTTTGATTACTGCTTCAATTTCTTTTGCTGTTATTGGTCTATTCAGGTGTTCTACTTCTTTTTCATTGAGTTTTGGGAGATTATATTTTTCTAGAAATGTGTCCATTTCCCCTAGGTTCTCAAATTTCTTGGCATACAGTTCTTCATAGTAATTTCTTATAATCCTTTCTATTTTTGTAGTATCAGTTGTAATCTCTCCTCTTTCATTTCTGATTGTGTTTATTTGTGTCCGTTCCCTTCTTTTCTTGATGAGCCTACTTAAAGGCTTGTCTATTTTGTTTAGTTTTTCAAAGAACCAACCCAGGAGACACTTTTTGTAGTTAGAAGATTTGTAATCTGCCTTGGAAGCCCTGACATTGTTGCCTGTGTTCCCTTAGTGCCCTCACTGTATCACTTACTGCTGAGGCTGGAAAGGGGATTCGGGATCTTTTTCAAATGAACTGACCAGTAAAGGGATGGGCATTGAAAGAAGACTTAAGGTTTCCCCACCGGCAAGTAGACCTGCTCCACCTAGAACCTCCTTTTTTTTCTACCCCAGGTGCATGATTAATGGCAGTCACTCTATATCAGACCTGAATGGCAAATATATTTTGGGTTTGAGCTAAAATAATGGGTAAGTTCTTCATTCTCCTTAGTCAAGTCAGTTGTCCTTCTTTTTGGGAATGAGCTGTGGTAAAGGTCTATCCAACCCACTGTGCTTTACTCCTTTCTGTGGTTTCAGGTACTAATGAACTTTCCACCTTTCCCTCCTCCTGCTAGTGCCTGGGGAATTCACATAAATGGCGTGTGAGTTTCCCCTTCTGTGTTTTCCTTTCGGACTTGGAGGTAAAGATAACCTCTCACCCCCCACTGATTCTCTGTTTATTGAACTGGAAGAGATTTCACAGCCAGGAACCCAGATCTCCTTCCTTGAACACCTTTCTTAAATCTTCACTGCCCCCAAGTCCCCCACTTCTGTACTTCCCTGAATAATTTATGAGTCCAGGCAGGTCTTATATAGAGAGTCTCCCAGGAAGAGCCAAGAGTACAGCAGACTCTGAAAAATAGGAGCCCTCACAACTTGCCTGATCTCGACAGCCTAACGATGGATTTTTTTGTTCCCACTGCCTGCAGCTGTCCCTGTCCAACACCTGATTCTAAGTGTGGCTCCAGCTCTACCACAGGCCTCCCTGGCACTCCCTGGCCTGTTAAGCCCATCACCCCTTCCCTTCCCTGGACAAGAAGTAGATGGGAGGGAAAGGTAAGTGGAACTTGGTCTTTGGCAGCCTGAACTCTGGTTTAGTGGGTTTCCTGGGAAAGGCAGGAAAATGAGATATCCAAGATGTCCTTTTCTCTGTGAAGGTAAAGGCCTTCCATTTAAAGGCCTCATAGCACTCAAATACTGCCCCTTCCACATCTTGGGCTGGAATACCTCAACTGACTTTTCATCTAATTCCTCTGGGTGACAGGAGATCTGGGGACATGGGCATTGCTGAAGGTGAAAGCTGAGCAGCCAGGCCCTCATGGGCAAAGGTGCTTGGTCCGCTGAGAGGTACCCAGGAGAATGCCATGAAGCCCAGGTTGAACATGACTGAGTGTACAGAGGGGAGAAAGAGGGTCAAAATCCCAGGAGGCCTTTGACTGGAGGACTATCTCTTTCTTGATCACACTATAAGATTTCCATCTGTTTTTCCCCCACTTCTGGAAGTCTATTGCAGGAGGAGTTGGTCCAGTAATATTTCTGGCCATTGTCTCCAGCTCGGGAAGATACTAAGTGCCTGACCTTTGCTTCTTAGAGCAGGAGGTAGAGGGCAAGATATTCTCCACCCAACCTTTATTCATTCTCCCAAACATTTAAAGAGTTCAACAGATATTTACTGAAATGCTTCTGTGTACTAGGCATTGTGCTAGGTGTTGGGGATCCAGATACGATGAAACATAAATCTGCCCTTAAGAAGCTCAAAGGCAAGTAAACAATTACAAAACTGTGATAAGAGCAATGACAACATTGTTAAAGCAGAGAGGAGAGGCATCTGTCTTGGCCTGGGCTTAGGGTCCTTAGGAAAACTTCCTGAAGTATATGGCACCCAAGCCAAGTGTTTTGAGAGGACTTTTTGTTATCTCAGGTAGTCCACATTCCAGTCTCCTTCCTACACTGACGGACCTCTCCTTTATGTCCTAAAGGGGCTTGTCTCTGGAGACCCTGGCTGTGTTTTTCAAGTGATCCCCCAAGGCAGATGAGGAAATTTATGGATTTGGTGAGTTTGAGGCCCTGTTATGTATTCACATGCAGCCATGTGTGTTCACACTGACCAGGTCTCTTTCCAGAGAACCCTTAGGAAACCATCTTCACAACCTTGCTCACACTTGATTTTCACAATAGCTCTAGGAGAAAAGCAGACCTGAGTTTTCTATGCAATTTAAAGATAAAGAGACTGAGGCCCAAAGTAGGCCCTAAAACTAGGCTATGTTACAGTTGCTGCTAGAATCCTTGTCTCCTGGCACCTAGCCCTAGTATTCTTCCCCACCCCCAACCCCACATCTTTGCTGCTCCAGTAGAACTCTGTTCTCTGGACAGTCTCCAAACAGTTGTTAGAACAGGGGCAGGAAAGTGAAGAACCTCCAGGACTCTGTCCATTTGTTTTTCAACCAGAATCAGAACAGATCCCTTTTGGGGTGGTGGGGGCAGGGACTGGACCCCAGAGGTGTCTAAGGTCTCTTTCTAGATCATCTTACCTACAGGCTTCTGATTGCTGATACAGAGAAGGCAGTTGTTTGGTCATGTACTTTGGGCCACATGCTAGCTTTTGCTTTGAACAGGCCACTGGTGGGGCAACAAATGCTGAGGTCACCAAAGCTGACTCCAAGTTTCATTATCCTGTCAGGTAAGCTTCTGACACCAAACTCAGAATTTGACATAGGCTCATTAGCTCTTTAAATCCTCGTAACAACCTTGTGAAGCAGGAGGAGGGAGGCACTGCTGTGATCACTCTTTCATAGGCCAGAAAACTCAAGTCCAGAGAGATTAGGGACTTTACCAAGGTTTCCTTCCCTGGAGGCATTGTCAGTGACTCCCTAAGAACCAACCCCTATGGACAGGTTAGTGAAAGAAGATTTAGTAAGAGGTGGGGGACTTGTTGGCTAGAGGCCTTCTGGGATGGGGATGGGATCAGTGTCAGAACTGATAGACAGTGGTACTGAAGCTCCTCACTGTTATAAGCCCACCATATGTTACCTTCCTGCCTGGGGCCCTTTTGTAGCAATCCAGAAACTTTCTATTACAAAGTTCTCTTTCTTCCTTTTTCAGACCTTTACTGCAGGTAGGGCAAGGAGTTTAGGGGCTATCTTCTTTAGTGGTCCTACTGACCCTTCTACACATTATAAGACCTATCTAAGTTAGGGGCAATGTTTCTTCTCTGTCCACAGTTTTGTGGGTTTTTTTTTTTTTTCCCAAATCTCACTCCTTTGACTGCCTATATAGTTATGGGGAAATTTTACTGCAGAACCTATCCAGGCAACCATCAAACTGTATGAAGACTCAGACAGTAAAGAAAAGGAGGATGAGAAAGAAGAAGAGGAAGAGGAGAAAGAAAAGTAGGAAAAAAAAAGGAGGGAGATGAAAAGAGGCCAGAAGGGCGTGGGAGGATACCAGGGTCAGCACCACACAGAATCACAGCTCATCCTCCGTCCCCATTCCTGACCTGTCCTAACTGAGCCAAGGTCTAATTAGGGTTCCATATGCCTGGCAAGGCTCCACAGCATCAATTAGCCAGGTATCTCCAGGCACAGGTCTCTGGATTGAAAGTTGGGTCTTTGAGTCACTAGCTTACCCTCGCTCTATCCGACTGGACTATCAGCCCAGGCCTCTGGCTTCTCATTGTCTGCGTTGTTGTTGTGTTGACAGTAGGAGGGTCCTAAGAGCTCTAGGGGAGGAAGACCTGCTTTCTGAAGCCCCCAGGAAGCAAATTAGGACAAAGCATGCCCATGTAGAGAGGAGAACAGTCACTCTTCAGGGCTCTGTGACTCTTCAGCCTTCCAGGTGGTCACAAAGTCCTATTTTGCCCTGGAAAAACTGACTTTTGGCTACCCTCAGGGTTACGAACACCAGATCCAAGCAAAGCTGGGATACTGTTCTGATTATCTTTGCAACAAGAGGAGGGGATTCTAGAGAATCAGCTTGCTTTGGGGACCTCTCTTCATTCTGGCTACCATCCACTGGGGTCTCTGTTGGCATGAGATGAATCAGAAGAAAGATAAACTAGATGATGTTTGCCTTTTTCCTGGAACTGTGCTGATTTCTTAACTGAACTCTGTCCATGCTGTGAAGCCATGTCCACAGGGTCAGAGACCAGCTCAAGGCCAATAAATTGCTCTATCTGATGTCAGTTTACAGATTGGGATATAGGGCCAGATGCCCAGCACAGGGCCAGCCCTCTCTGTCAACTTGTAAAATCAGGTTATATTAAACTTCAAATACACTTTAGAAAGGGGGCAAAAAGGCTTTAAAAGTATAGCTTGAAAATTGGTAGTGGGGCTCTGGGTTGGGGTCAGGGGTGAGAGGTGCAGCCTTCGTTTAGTCTTGGAAATGAATGTGTGCATAAGAGGAAGGGAGCTTCAGGGGACTAATCAGGCCTATCAGTTTTAATTCCACAGCTCAGGCCCCCATGCCTTACCCCTGCCCCAAGTACTCCTCAAGTAATTTTCATGCCTCCATCATATTCCTCTGAAATTCATCCTCCACAGTGGCCACCAGATTAGTTCATGTTGTGCCCCCCACTTAAAACTCTACTGCAGTTCTTCATTACCTCAGCAACAGTTGAACTTATCCTTTTCTTTTAAATCATAGATCCTCTTCAAAACAGTATGGAATTTTCTCAGAAAAATAAAAATCAACCTGCCTTTTGACCCAGCAATTCCACTGCTAGGATTATACCCCAAGAATCCTAAAACATCAATTTCAAAGAACCTATGCACCACAATGTTCATAGCAGCACAATTTACAATAGCCAAGAGTTGGAAACAACCTAGGTGCCCATCAGTAAATGAATGGATCAAAAAATTGTGGTACGTGTACACAATGGAATTCTATGCAGCAGAGAGAAAGAAGGAGCTACTACCCTTTGCAATCACATGGATGGAACTGTAAAGCATTATGCTGAGTGAAATAGGCCAGGCATTGAAAGACAAATACCATATGATCTCACCTTTAACAGGAAGCTAAACAACAAAACAAATAAGCAAACAGAATAAAAACAAAGACACTGAAATAGAGAACAAGTGGGCAGTGACCAGAGGGGCGAGGGGAGGGAATTTAAGGGGAAAAATGGGAGGGATTCAGAGGAACAAGTATAAAGGACACAGGGACAATAACTAAGGGAGGTGGAAATGGGAGGGAGGTGGGGTGCATGGGGGAGGGGTGGGCTGGGATGGGAGAAATAAACAGAAAACTGTACTTGAAAAATAACTAAATGAAAATTAAAAAAATAGAGACACAGTTTTGTCCCTATATGGGCCCCTCATGGAAATATGAAAAACAAAACAAAACAAAACAAAACAAAACAAAACTCCATGGCTTCTCTACTCCTATATTCACAAATCAAGCCCTTAGGTTGATATCCCAAGTTGTCCAATTTTTTTGGTTGTTGACTAGCTCTCCCTTTTTAAAATTTGTTTTTATTAAAATATAGTTGATATACAATACTATATTTTTTCAGGTGTACAAAAGAGTGATTTCTCATTTATGTTACAATGTGATTGCCCCAATAAGTCTAGTACCATCTAACACCATACAAAGTTAATGTGATATTATTGACTATTTTCCTTATGATGTACACTGTATGCTGTGGCTTATTTTATAACTGGAAGTTTGTACCTCTCATTCCCCTTCACTTGCTTGTCTCTTCAGATTCATATCTCAATACTTGAAGCTTATGCTACTTATCCTTGAATGTTTCATGCTTTCTAACATCTCTGTAGTTTTAAATCCCTGTATGGAATGCTCTTCCACCTTTTCATGTCTGATAAACTCCCATTCATACAATAAGACTATCTCAGACACATTTCCTGTGAGGAGCCTCCCATACCCCTAAGTCCAGGTTGGGTGTCCCCATTACATTCAATGCCTCCCCTACCATAGCATTTGCCTCCTTTTTATGCAGTAAGATGGGGCTGTGTTTGATATCTAGACATGACTTCAACTTCATTGCACAGCACAATGCCAGGCACAAAGCAGGCACTCAGGAAATGTTGAAGAAACAAAGATTCTCAGGTCTTCTTAAAGAAGTTCTCAGCAGAACTGCCTCTGTCCCCGCCCCCTTCCCCCAACTTTCTGGCTCTCCATATCTTTGCTTAGCTACAAACAAGACAAAATAACACCATCTGATTCAAGAACAAAATGCTGGCCATCTTTATTTCCCTCTTTGATCAACTTGTGATAGGCTACTTCAGTTCTCAGCCCTGCTGGAACTTCCCTGAATTGGACTCAGCCTTGAGCAAGCAACCAAACATACACTAATGCCACCTATTGGTCAAAATTTAACCTTGTTCCTTAATACTGCAAAGCAGTTGAATTTAGACCACTATAATCCCACTCATAAATCCATTCTGTTTGTGCTTGTAAGTAAAGTGGAATCTACCATGTGTGAGCTGTATGACCTTAGACAAGTTACGTATCTACTCTGAGCCCCAGTCTCATCTGTAAAATGGAGAAAATAATGATACTTCTCAGGGTTTGTGTGGGAATTTAATATAAAGTACTTAGCATAGCCCCAGGCACTTAGTAAACACTCAATAACTGGTTGTAGTCATAGTTGTAGTAGGTTTTTAATTAATTTCACAATAGAAATGAACTTATAGGCTCATATCAGCTAATGACTGGTTTACTCAACAAACCACTGATTTGTCACTTATCTCCACCTGATCTCTCTAGCACTCTATGGTTTACTAGTGAAAGCATCTTTGCAGTGTTTGTCCCTCATTAAAAAAGAAACCACAAAACAAAGGCCAAATGAAGCTTCTTGGGACAGAGATTTCAAAACCTGTTTTCTGTGTTTTGCAGAATCACCCTTCCTTTGCATTGAATGCAGAAGCCCAGTACAGAAACTAAATAGAGCTGGAGATGTCTTGGTGGAAGCCACAATGCGGGAAGGTGCAGAATTCCCACTATGGTGCCCTCTCTCTTGTATATTATGTCTCTCTAGCCCCTTCCCTGAGGAACTGCAAGGATTCCTAGATTGTTGGAAGGATTATTTGAAAGCTATTGTCCCAAGGGTTAAAATAAGATTGATTTTAAGTCTAATAGGGATTAGTATTTTAACATGTTCAGTGTTTTGTTTAAAATCCTTGATTTAGGTTCTAAGCTCCCAGCATTTCATAACTGAAAAATTGCTCCAGTCCTCCTCTGCACATGTGGTTGCTAAGTAATTGGAATTCACTGTTTTGACTAATCAGAGCCCAGTATGAGTTACTTTGTGCTGGGTGTATCCATTTCTTGTAACAACTTCAAAAACACTGCAGAAACTCAGGAGAAAAATCTCTGTGCAAAACCCATAGTTATTCCTCCCGCTCTACCCTAGCCGGCCCATCTTAGTGTCTCATACTTCCCTATCCCAGCACTGATGCCTCCTGTGTACCCCACCCCATGGCAACAGAGAGAGGGCATATTCATTGAGCATGAGGCTGCATTTGAACTGGACCTTGAAGGATGCACCCAGCTAGAGATGAAGGAAGAACACTTTCCAGAAAGAGATAGCAATACAAATTTTTTCATTAACCAAATATTTATTGAGCACCACTTTGTTCCAGAAATTACTACTGTAATGATTAAGAGCACGGGCTTTGGAGGCAGAAGCATCTGGGTTCAAGTCCCATATTTGTCACATGCTGGCTCTATTGATAGGTCCACTCCCTTTTGGTGTTAAGATCAGTGCTCTGTTCTCAACCCTCTCACTACCACTTCTGTAGTCCCTTATTACATCACACACACACTACATACTACACATGCTCATTAAAAGTTGCCTATTCTCTGTCTCTGAGCAAGAAAAGCCCTAGTACCTACCCTAGTGGGTGGTACCAACCCCCACCCTCATTCCTGCCCCTAACTGTGCCTGTGTGGTTATCTAGTGGGAAGTTTGTCTCCTTCTACCCCAGGTCCCTGTTGCAAAATGGTTACCAATCCTCTTCCCAAACAAGGTTGTTAGGTGGCCTGGATTCAATGACTTGATTTGTCAGGGGCCTGGTGTTGGTTATTGTGTTTTTGGTTTACTGCCAGCTGGCAACACTTGTGGCAACCTCCAAGCAAGCACACAAACCCAAGTACAAAAACCTGAGTGCTCAGTAAGTGGTAGCCACAATAATCTTTGCCAGACATTTGCTACTCATAATACAGCCAGGATCCTCTATGTACTATAATCACAACAATCCTGGAAGAAAGGCACCATTACTATGTCAATTTATGAATGAGAAAAATAAGAGTTAGCAAGACTTTTGTACCTGGGTTTGTGTGTTTGCCTGGAGGTTGCTACAAGCCTTTCCAGCTGGGGATAAACCAAGAACACAGTAACATCAGGCCCAGGAGAGGACAGAACAGTGACTGTGGGCTACTATTTTTAAAACAGAGGACTGGGGAGGACAGAAGACAAACTCGCCCACTGGATTGTGGGGGTGGCTTTTCCCACAAGCGCCCCATCCACCACAGATTAAAGTAAACAAGACATGAGACATGATCTGCTTGGGGAAGAGAGGTGGCTGATCCCTCAAGAGGGAAGGGCCATGAGCAGTGGCCAGTTTATCTGGGGAAAAAGGCCTTGAGCAGTGGTCAGTTTCTCAGGGGAAAAAGGTGTTGAGCCCCTTCTTCCAAGGGCTTCTATTGGGTTGTAATACACAGGAATACAGGGCGGCAAGGATCAAACAGTAGATAACATTTCAAAAAAATCTGAGGGCTTAGTCTGAGTCAGTGTCGGGAAAGGGGGTTGCAGAAACTTTGGGAGACATACTCATTTCCCCTTGGACCCTTATCAAATGAATGAAAACACTCTTAGCAGAGCAGGTTTCACAGGCTTTTCAGGAATTCTTTGTGATGCCAGATTCCCCCCCCTTACCCTGACACGCTCTACCAAGGCAAGGAGCTGCACCCCTCCCCATCAGGTATTCAGGCTTAAGGGGATTAGAGCCAGGAAGCACTTCTCCTCGAGGACATGGGGACTCAGGCTATGTCACATAGCCAGGGGGCAAGAGTCCATTGCTTACTCTTTGTTGCAGCACCCCCCCACACTGAGTCCTTTTAGGATGGTCTCCCAAGTGGTCAAGTCTGGCTTAGGTTGCTCCCTGCCGTGAGGAGACTTACCCATCATTGACTTCCGACCAAGCTTTGGGGGCAGGGAGGAAATTGAGGCAGTGTTTGCTACCAGAGACAAGCTTTGTCTCCTATGGCTTGCATTCCAGAGGTCACTTGCTAATCCTTAGCCACAGGGGGTAGTTACAATCCTGAAAGCAGGCAGAGTGGTCCACAACACTGGATAACCACACAGCTGGGGTAGAGGGGTAAGAGGTGGTAACACCCACTAAGGTGGAAGAGGGGGCTTTCTCTGTCCAGAGACTAGGCAACATGGTGACTAGGAAGATAGGAATTATAATAGCTGATAATTATAAAATTCTTCTATAGACTTGGATGCATGGGTAGGTACCTTACATGGATTAACTCCTTTAATATTACAACCCTGAGGGATAGCTACAGTTACAGAAACAGGTTTTGAAGGGCTTTATAAAAACCTTGCCAGAGAGCCTTTGTAACACTTTCTAAGTATGAGACACTTTACCTGTATTCCTCATTTTATCCTCCAAAAAATCTTGAGACATAAGTACTAGTATTATCTTCATTTTATAGATGAGGAAACTAAGGGTTAGCTAGGTTAAGAAATTCTCTCTAGGTCACACAATGCATAAAATGACTGAGCCATGAGTTGAGAGATCTAGCACTTGCCCTAGGTTACACCAATGATAAAAGACAAGACAGGCCCTGACTGGTGTAGCTCAGTGGATTTGAGCATGGGCCTGCGAACCAGAGGATTGTGATTGGATTCCCAGTCAGGGCACATGCCTGGGTTGCAGGCCAGTTCCCAGCAGGGGACCCATGAGAGGCAACCATACATTGATATTCTCTCCCTCTTTCCTTCACTTCCCCTCTAAAGATAAATAAATAAAATCTTAAAATAAAATAAAAGACAGGATTCAGGTTCAACTCATTCTAGAGCCCAATGCTTTCAGGATGTAAAATCCACAAGGCTTAGTGAACAATTAAATCTCTTGGAAGGCAGGAGAGAAACTGCTCCAGTTCTGGCTGGAGGGAAGTGAGTCAGAAGTTAGGAACAATTCTGGGCCAGGGAAAGCTGAGTTCCACTGAAAGATGTCACCAAAAGAAGGATGTTTATGGGCATCTTGTGGGGCAGTGACAGGCTGTCACAGAACTTGGGCTGCAGTCACAGGGCTACCAAAGGAGAGGGGCAGATGAGGACTTTTCCTGTTGAGCTCCATGGCCTCTGAGTGCAAAGAGACCTGGCTGAGTGTGGTATTTCTTTTGGTCTGCAGAGTCTCAGCCCAGCACAAAGAACTGCCACAATTGCCAAGAACTCCCATGGTGTGCCACACAGTAAGCTCAGTACTTTTTATCCCAAACAAGTTTTGCCAGCCCCCAAGAAGGATGGGTTGTCCTATCCTTATGTTTACAGGTAGGGAATAGGCCCAGAGAGGTGAAGTGGGGATGCTAAGGGGAAACCCCTGGACAATGTAGCTACAGAGTCCTGGCTTTCAACTGCTAGGTGCTTCCTACCCTTGTACTCATTTTCCCAAAGACACCCTGAGAGTCCTATAGGGGTTAGCAGCTCACCTGGTATCCTGTGGCCTTTATGAAAGAGAAGCATACAAACTGTCATGCTAAGGCATATATTCTCCCATCACTGGAAACACTTGGGGCCTGGAGCCAAGTGTGAATTTCAAAGGATTAATGGAGAGCACAAGAACAAGGTGGGACCAGGCTCTGGATTCTTCGAGAAGTGTTCCATATCTGGGAGAGAAGACTCAGCTCCAAGTCACTAGTAATTCAACTAGTGTCCATAAATAGCAGGAGAGGCAGCACCCTCTAGTGGCTGAGCTACAGACTGGACCTGGACCTACAGCACAAGGGAAGGTATCAGGCTCATTCACCAAGAGGATTCTATTGCCATCAATTAAGTGACTGGTGGTTATGAGGATAGGCTTTGGAGTAACACTAGACCTGTGTTCAAATACTGGTTCTTCTTTTTAGGTAAGTACCATGAAAAAAATATCAAATTAGTCTCTAAGCCTCAATTTCTTTATATGCTAGGGATGATAATCATACTAATTTCACAGGATTATTATAAGGATTAAATGATATTATATATATCATATATATTGACTTAGCAGAGCGCTTGGAATATTATAGATGTGGGATGCATATGTGTGTGTGTAGTATCTGTGTCCATATATATAATTATTTTTCATACATGCTATCATTTCAGTAGTTACATCTTTGATATCCCTTGACCTCCCAATCTACCTCTATTAAGTCCCCAGTGTCCCCAAGCCCACTATCTAGCCCCAAGGAAGATACTGTCAACACACTTACCTAAGACTTATGGGTGAGAATTGGGCTAAGACACTTGCTTTTCTTCATATATACTGTCAAGAACTTTGGACTGTACATCTTTGTCCTTCAGTATCCTGTGAATAGTAAGAAGCTTTATACAGGTGCTACGCTTTTTATGAATTTCAGGGTAGCTTTATATGCAAGCTCTCATTTGAATTTTTTAATACTCTTCATGATATATTCCTATTTTTCAATGAGGAAACTTATGATGATGGGAAGGGAAGTGATGCTCGAGGTTACAGAGCAAGTCCACACAGGAGTCAAGACTGGACCACAGAATCTTATATTGAGTCTAGTGCTTTTCAGATAACATGCAATTGTCCAGGACCCTGAACTCTGGCTAAACATGAAATATCTGTAACCCAGAACTAGGCTTATGGTTTGGAAGCCACCTTATTGAACTTTGACATGTTTCCTGCTTGTACTGAGACCAATGTTTTATCCTCAGTAAACTATCAAATGACAATTCTATTCTTTCATTCTATTATTTATTTTTTAAATTTTTTATTGTTATTCTGTTACAGTTGTTCCAATTGTCCCCCTTTGTCCCCCTTCACCCAGCTCATCCCCCACTCCCAGTCAATCCCCACACTCTCGCCCATGTCCATGGGTCATTTGTACATGTTCTTTGATTAATCCTTCCCCTTCTGTCAACCATTATCCCCCTCCCCTGTTCCTTTTACTTTTGTCAGTTTGTTCTATGTTTCCATGTCTCTGGTTCCATTTTGCTCAGTTTATTTTGTTCATTAGATCCCCCTTATAGGTGAGATCATATGTTATTTGTCTTTCACTGTCTGGCTTATTTCACTTACCATAAGTGAAATTAGCAGTTCCATGGCTGGAACTGCTCTCCAGTTCCAGCCATGCTTTTGTGAAAGGTAAGAATTCCTTGTTTCTGCTATGTGGTATTGCATTGTGTAAATGTACCAGTTTTTTGATGCACTCATTTACTGATGGACACTTAGATTGTTTTCAGCACTTGGCTATTGTAAATAGCACTATGAACATAGGGGTGCATAAGTTCTTTTGAATTGATGATTTGGGAATTTTTAGGGTATATTCTCAGCAGTGGAATTGCTGAGTCAAAAGGCAATTCCATTTTTAATTTTTTGAGGAAATTGCACACTATTTTCCACAGTGGCTGCATCAGTCTGCATTCCTACCAACAGTGCACTAGGGTTCCCTTCTTTTCACATCCTCTCCAACACTTATTGTTTGTTGATTTATTAATGATAGCCATTGTGACAGGTGTGAGGTGATAGTTCACAGTGACGTTAATTTACATTTGTCTGATGCCTAGTGATGTTGAGCATCATTTCATATGTCTATGGGCCATCTGTATGTCCTCTTTGGAGAAGTATCTATTCATGTCCCATTTCCATTTTTTAGATATTTTATTTATTTATTTTTAGAGAGAGGGGAAGGGAGGAAGAAAGAAAGGGAAAGAAACACCAATGTGTTGTTGCTTCTCATGTGTCCCCCACTGGGGACCTGTTCCACAAGCCAGGCATGTGGCCTAGACTGGGAATCAAACCTGCAACACTTTGCTTTGCAGGCCAGTGCTCAATCCACTGAGCCACACCAGCCAGGGCCTATTTCCATTTTTTAATTGGATTGTTTGTCTTCCTGATGTTGAGTTGTACAAGTTCTTCCTATATTTTGGAGATTAAACTCTTGTTCAATGTATCATTGGAAAATATGTTCTCTCATATGGTTAGTTCCCTTTTCATTTTAATGATGGTTTCTTTAGCCATACAGAAGCTTTTTAATTTCATGTAGTCCCATTTGTTTATTTTCCCTTTTATTTTCCTTGCCCTGGGAGATATATCAGCAAAAATATTGCTATGTGGGATATCTGAAAATTTGCTGCCTGTTTTCCTCTAGGACTTTTATGGTATCACAACTTATATTTAAATCTTTTATTCATTTTGAGTTTATTCCAGTGTATGGTGTAAGTTGGTATTCTAGTTTCATATTTTTTAAGATTTTATTTATTTATCTTTAGAGAGGAAGGGAAGGAGAGAAGGAGAGAAATATCAATGTATGGTTGCCTCTTGTGAGTCCCCTGCTGGGAACTGGCCTGCAACCCAGGCATGTGCCCTGACTGGGAATCAAACCACAATCGTGGAGTTCACAGGCCCGTGCTCAATCCACTGAGCTACACCAGCCAGGGCTAGTTTAATTTTTTTGCATGCACCTGTCCAGTTCCTCCAACACCATTTATTGGACAGGCTATTTTTACTTCATTTTATGCTCACATCCACTTTGTGAAATGTCGATTGACCACAGAGCAGGCTGGAGACCCAATATAGTCACATCTCCATCACATTCCAAGAATATTAAATGTTGGGTGGCAGGTTAGAGAAGTGAACATTATTTTCCCAGCCAAGCTGCATGCTCTGCTTGGAATTTAGCTGCTGCCTTGTACTCACAGCCAGCTTGACTTAGCCACTCATCTCATGTTGAACATAACTGTCAGGATCTCAAAAGGGTAATGACTTTGCCCTTAGTTAGTACAAAGATTATGAGGTATTGATATGTGTCATCTGCATGGGTCCTGATGGCAGCATCTGTTTGCAGGCATTGCAGGAAACAGTAAGATAAAAGCTCTCAGTGCCCCTTGACATGAGAATGGGAGTAGAAAATGTAAACTTGTCTGTCAGTACTAGATGCTGGTCTCCTCTCATTTTAACACACTGGCAAGAGCATAAGGGATGTTCAGATAAATCATTCAGCTCAAAGACCACCTCCTTAGCCCCTGTGTAATACTGAAGCCCTGGCAAGCTTGGTTCTGCTGAGAGAGAAATCTTGTTACTTCTTCCTGAAACACTACATATCTGGATAGCACTAAATTTTTTTTCAGTCTCTTCACTCTCATCACCATGGCAACCCAAGAGAGGGATCCAGCATTGAAACCAAATTCTCCCAATAGACATATGTGGAAGAGCAAGTGTGTTCTTTCTAATATTAGGGAAGGGAAACATTTAAATTTATTTATTTATTTATCTTTAGAGGGGAAGGGAAGGAGAGACAGAAAGAAATATCAGTGTATGGTTGCTTCTTATGCATCCCCTGCTGGGAACTGGCCCCTGCTGGGAACTGGCTTGCAACCTAGGCATGTGCCCTGACTGGGAATCGAACTGTGATCTTTTGGTCCACAGGCCCATGCTCAATCCACTGAGCTACATCAGCCAGAGCTGGGAAGGGAAACATTTTTAACTCTCTCTTTATGCTTCAGTCTTGGTGCATGGTGAAGAGCAAATACTTTTTCTCACAACTCCAGGCACAGATATACATCTTTCTGCTGCAACCAGTGCAGCTGGATCAATCAGATCTCAAGAAAAAGTGATGGGGAATTGAGAAATAAAGAGACAGTATCAAAGTGAGGTCAGGTGGAGTCTCTTCTCTGGGATGCAGAGGATGAAACTGTTTATTCGTGAAGTCAGGCTGTATATTGAGCCAGCTTTGAAAAAGAGTGTGAGAAAGACAAACTGCAAGGCTAGGTAGATTTTACTTTTTAAGAGCATTTGCTGCTCCTTCTTGGTTCAGTGATATAGCAAGCAGCCAAGTCACTGTTTTCTTACAACAATCTATCAGGCAGTTGTCCTTGGCCTAGGGCAGCTGTGCTGAACCAGAGGTCTTCTTCCAACTCCTTGGCTCACATTATCCTGCTTGGCTCTCCACACTTTCTTAGACCTTCCTGCTTCAGAGCTGCTAATTTGATAGATCTGAGATCAATTACTAAGCTGTATCTCATCACTGAGTGGTGTCATCACGATGAAAAGTGTTACATATTTGTAACTATACACAATAGTAGGTTCCACCTGCTCTGGTAGATTAGGTCAGGCCAAATGTTTTCTGAAGACCATAGCTTCTCAGATTCAGAATGGAGGGAGTAGCTTAAGGTACATTTTATAATCCATTTTTAAAGCCACAAAACTCTGCAACAGAAAGTTAGAAAGAAGGAAGAAGAGTTAAACAAGCATATGCCTAATTCTTCAATCAAACTTTTATTAATGAATGACATTTCGCTTGCTTTTGAACTAATTGGTCCTTGAGTATGTAGCTTTCTCAGTGGAAAGTCTTGAGGAGAAGGGTGAATGGGAGGATTCAAGCATGAAAACTCCTTGAACCCACAATATCTAGGCAGATTTGCCCAGGATATGACTCTTATCTCTCTTGTCTACACTGGGCAAAAAGGGTGTACTTGTTCAGTTTCCTTGCCTTCCACTTTTCTTAGAGAACCTGGGGAAGAAATTCAACTTAAATACAAATTTCATACTGAGCTTCTAGTTGTGTATAGCTCTTTTATGGACACCCAGAAGTCATCGGACCACATAGTGAATCTTTAGACAGGGAGGAAAGGCTTTGCTTTTAGTTAACGGTGAAAAATTTCCCTGCTCAAACAGACCCATGGAACCTTATCAAAACACCTTTGGGTACCATAAATAATGCTGCAATGAACATAATGCTGCTTACATTCTTTTGAATTAGTGTTTGGTATCTCTTCAGATAAAGTCCCAGAAGTGGAATCACTGGGTCATAAGGCAGTTTCCATCTTTCATTTTTTTAGGGATCTCCATACTGCTTTCCACAGTGGCTGCATCAGTCTGCATTTCCACCAACAGTGCAAAAGGGTCCCCTTTTCTCCACATTTTCACCAGCACTTGTTGATTTATTGGTGGTGGCTATTGTGACAGGTGTAAAGTGATATTTCATGGTGGTTTTAAATTTGCATTTCTCTGATGATTAGTGATGTTGAGCATCTTCTCATATGTCTATTGGCCATCTGTATGTCCTCTTTGGAGAAGTGTCTATTCAGGTCCTTTGCTCACTTTTTAAATGGAGTCTTTGTTTTATTGTCATTGAGTTTTATAAGTTCTTTATAAATTTTGAATATTAACCCTTTATCAGATATATCATTGGCTAATATGTTCGACCATTCAGTGAATGGTCTTTTTATTTTGTTCACAGTTTTCTTTACTGAGCAAAAACATTTGTTTGATGTAGCCCAAGTGTCCATCATGGAGAAAACTATGCTTGGTGAAATAACCCAGTCATAGAAAGACAAATACCATCTGATTTTATTCATATGTGAAATCTATGAACAAACTGAACTAACAAAAGACAAACTCATAGAGAGCAGGCTGACAGCTTGAGGGGTGGGGTGGTGCAGGGATGGAGCAAAAAGAAAAAGGGCTCATGGCCACAGAGAACAGTGTGGTAATTCTGGTGGGGAGAAGGGTGTGGGTGGAGGTGAAAGAAGGTGTATGGGGTATAAATGATTATGAAAAAATACAATTAAAAAGGAAAAGATCAGGCCAAAATGGAGGTGTAGATAGATACAATTTGCTTCCTTGCTCAACTAAAAGAATAACAACATAAAACCCCAAACCACCAGAACTTCCAGAAAATCAAACTGTATGGAAATCTGATAACCAAACAGCTAAAGAAGAAACATTCATCCACACCAGTAGGGGGAGTGGAGACAGGAAGCCAGGGTGGGTAGGATGCACCACAAGGTGGTGGCTCATGGACCAACTGATCCCACATTTGTGTACAGATAAGCCAGGAGGAATAACTGAGAAGCAAGACAGACTGTGCAACCCAGGGTTCCAATGCAGGAAAAGAAAGCCTCAATACCTCTGGCTGTAAAAACCTGTGGGGTTGCAATAGTGGGAGAAACCCCCAGTCTTACAGAAGAGTCCATTGTAGGGGCCCACAGGATCCTAGAATATACACAAGCCCACCCACCTGGGAATCAGCACCTAAAAGAGCACAAACCACTTGTGGGAAGTGAGGGAGGTGACTGAAAGCTGAGCAAGAGCCAAGAAAGCAGCATTGATTCTTCCCTGACCCCTCCCCAACATACAGAACCATAATGCAGCAAAGAGGGTTGTACCACTCCGGTGAATACCCAAGGCTCCACCCTCTTACAACATAACAGGTGCCCTGAGATGAAGAAATATGGCCCAAATGAAAGGACAGGTCAAAACTCCAGCAAAAGAACTAAACAACAAGGATGCAAAGGTCAAAACACTGGTAATCAGGATGCTCACAAAAATGACTGAGTATAGCTGCAAAATAAAGAAAGAAGTCAAGGCTATACAAAGTGAAATAAAGAAAAATACACAGGGAACCAAGTGAAGAGAAGGAAACTGGGACTCAAATCAATGATTTGCAACAAAAGGAAGAAGTAGACATTCAACCAAAACAGAATGAAGAAACAAGAATTCAAAAGGCAAGGAAAGGCTCAGGAACCTCTGGGACAACATTAAACATTCCAACATCTGAACCATAGGAGTGCCAGGAGGAGAAGAGGAAGAGCAAGTCATTGAAAATTTATTTGAAAAAATAATGAAGGAGAACTTACCTAATTTGGTGAAGGAACTAGACATACAAGTCCAGGAAGCCCAGAGAGTCACAAAGAATTTGGACCCAAGGTGGAACACACCAAAACACATTATAATTAAGTTACCCAGGATTAAAGATAAGGCAAGACTCTTAAAAGCAGCAAGAGAAAAAGAGACAGGTACCTACAAAGGAGTTCTCATAATACTATCAGCTGATTTCTCAAAAGAAACCTTACAGGAAAGAAGGGGCTGGAAAGAAGTATTCTAAGTCATGAAAAGCAAGAACCTACAGCCTTGTTTACTGTATCCAGCAAAGGTGTCATTTGGAATTGAAGGGCAGATAAAATGCTTCCCAGATAAGGTCAAGTTAAAGTTCATCATAACCAAGCCCTTATTACATGAAATGTTAAAGGGACTATCTAAGAAAAGGATGATCAAAACTATGGACAATAAAATGACAACAAACTCACAACTATGAACAACTGAAGCTAAAAACAAAAACAAACTAAGCAAACAACTAGAACAGGAACAGAATCACAGAAATGGAGATCACATGGAGGGTTATCAATGAGGAGAGAGGTGGGGAAGAATGGGGGAAAAGGTACAGGGAATAAGAAGCATAATTGGTAGACAAAATATACAGAAGGAAGTTAAGAATAGTATAGGAAATGGAAAGCCAAAGAACTTATATGCATGACCCATGGACATGAACTAAAGTGGGGGAATGCTGGAAGGAGGTTGGGTGTAGGGCAGAGGGTGATAAAGGGGAGGAAAATGGGACAACTGTAACAGTATAATCAATCAAATATATAAAAATACACATTTTTTATAAATAAAAAAGAAAAATAATTTTGGAGAACTGATGACAATTTCCATAGGTAACGAAAGTTTAAGATAAAATATATTCTTTGTAGAATTATAATGTTAATGCCTATTTAATATTTCTGAGATGGGGGTAGTGTTGTGAGAAGTAAAGAGCACCAGAATCAGATGACTTGACTCAGGTACTTGTTCAGGTTCTCTTAATTCATTATATGTAATATCTTGGATAATTGACTTAAGCTTCTTCCTCTTTAAAATGGGGACAATCTTTAGCCTATCAATTTCATAGTTTTGTTGGAAATGAAGTTTGAGTGGATGGTTATAAGATGAAATGACTTTGAAATTGTAAAATTTTATTTCATAGTTGTTTTTTTTTTCTTTTTAATCAATTTCACAGAAACATGAGAGATATTTGAATTTTACAAATTTTAGACAGGACTGAGGGGATTTGATATATTGAATTTTTTTTGTTGTTCTGGCATTTTGGTAGTTTAAAAAATTTTTTTATTGTTGTTCAAGTAGAGTTGTCTCCACTTTCCCCCCACCACTTCCTCCTACCCCAGCCATCCCCACTTCCCACCCTTGATCTTACCCCCCCTTTGGTTTTGTCCATGTGTCCTCTATACATATTCTTGAAAACCCTTCCCCCCTTTTCCCCATTATCCCCTCCCACCTCCCCACTGGTTACTGTCAGTTTGTTCTTAATTTCCATATCTCTGGTTGTATTTTGCTTCCTTGTTTGTTTTGTTGATTAGGGTTTCACTTATGGGTGAGATCATATGGTATTTCTTTCACCACCTGGTTTATTTCACTTAGCATAACGCTCTCCAGATCCATCCATGGTATTGCGAAGGGTAGGAGCTCCTTCTTTCTTTCTGCTGCATAATATTCCATCATGTAAATGTACCATAATTTTTTGATCCATTCATTTACTGATGGGCACCTAGATTGCTTCCAGTACTGGGCTATTGTAAATTGTGCTTCTATGAACGTTGAGGTGCATAGGTTATTTTGAATTGGTGTTTCAGGGTTCTTAGGGTACAGTCCCAGCAGTGGAATTGCCAGGTCAAAAGGCAGTTCCCTTTTTAGTTTTCTGAGGAAATTCCATACTAATTTCTGTAGTGGATGCACCAGTCAGTATTCCCACCAACAGTGCGCTAGTGTTCCTTTTTCTCCACAACCTCTACAGCACTTGTTTGTTGCTTTGTTTATGATGGCCATTCTGACTGGTGTGAACTGGTATCTTATTGTGATTTTCATTTCCATCTCTCTGATGGCTAGTGATGCTAAGCATCTTCTCATATGTCTCTGGGTCCTTTGTATGTTCTTCTTGGAGAAGAGTCTGCTCAAGTCCTTTGCCCATTTTTAATCAGATTGTTTGTCTTCCTGGAATGGAGTCTTGTGAGTTCTTTATGTATTTTGGAGATCACAAAAATAAATTCAAGGTTTATAAAAGACTTAAATATAAGTTGTGATGCCATAAAAGTCCTTCAGGAAAACATAAGCAGGAAAACTTCAGATGTTCCACACAGTAATATTTTCACCAATATGTCCCATAGAGCAAGGGAAATAAAGGAAAGAATAAAGAAATGGGATCTTATAAAAATAAAAAGCTCTGCACTGTTAAAGAAAACAGCATTAAAATGAAAAGAGAACCAACCATTTCAGAAAACATATTTGTCAATAGTACCTCATAGTTGAGTTTTAATATGCACTGTGGAAGGAATATTGATATAACAGCTAGTCTTTCAAATGCAGACACAAGACCCAAGAAATTCTGGGAGAAACCCTTGGAGATTTTGCATAAGAAGCATTCAGACAAATCACTACAGATGCTAATATTTGTGGCTTACCTCCTAGAGGTAGCTGAAATATTTCCATTTTTCTACCTGCCCACCTTTCCTGGATACCCCATTTCCTAATCAATTTGGGAAAGCTGTTCATGAGTCTCTCTATATACAAAATTGTGAATATGGAAGCAGTAGGTTTGCTTGAATTGCTGAGAGTGGTGGCTTTTGGTAGTTCTATTAGCAATGGCTTACAAATTTTTCAGGTCATGCCATTTCTCCAAAGCTACACTGCCTGCATATTTGAGTACAATGAACATATTATGCTACTGTGAATGAACTCAGCCTGCTAGGAAAATCGATGTTCTCCCTAGAAACTAGTTTAAGAATTCATACTACTTAAATTCCAAAAAGATACTGAAAATTTTAAAAAACCCACTAGAATAGTGGAAATTTTACAAATAATCCAGAAAAGCATTACCACAGGAACAAGAACAACACTAAAAATAGTAGGAGAAATTCTAACTGACAAAAAAATATGCTAGAACAAAGTAAAATGAAGGCACAGTCATGGGGATAAAAATAAAATTATCGAAAGTAAAAGAGTTCATTTTTTCCTTTTAAAAAGGAGTGTATACTTCTATTCAATATAGTATTAGAAGTTTTGGCCACAGCGATCAGGCAGGAAAAGGAAATAAAAGGCATCCAAATAGGAAAGGAGGAAACAAAACTGTCACTGTTTGCAGATGACATGATAGTGTACATGGAAAATTCTATAGACTCTACCCAAAAACTGCTCAAACTAATTAATGAATTTGGCAAAACAGCGGGATACAAAGTCAATATCCAGAAATCAAAGGCATTTTTGTATACGAACAATGAATCAGCAGAAGCAGAAATCAAGGAAAAATCCCATTCGATATAGCAAAAAGAAAAATAAAATATCTGGGAATAAACCTAACCAAGGAGGTAAAAGACCTGTATCCAGGAAACTACACAGCCCTGAAGAAAGAAATCAGGGAAGAAACAAACAAATGGAAACATATAACTTGTTCATGGATTGGAAGAATTAACATCATCAAAATGTCCATACTACCCAAAGCAATATACAGATTCAATGCAATACCCATTAAAGTACCAATGGCATATTTCACAGACATAGAACAAACACTTCAAAAATTTATATGGAATCATAAACGAGCCCGAATAGCAGCTGCACTTTTGAGAAAGAAGAACGAAGTAGGAGGGATCACAATACCTGATATCAAACTGTATTACAAGGCCACTGTAATCAAAACAGCCTGGTACTGGCATAAAAACAGGCACATAGACCAATGGAACAGAACAGAGAGCCCAGAAATCAACCCAACTCTCTACAGTCAATTAATATTCGACAAAGGGGGCAGTAACATAAAATGGAGTAAAGATAGCCTCTTCAACAAATGGTGTTGGGAGAACTGGAGAGCTACGTGCAAAAAAATGAAACTTGAGCACCAACTTACACCATACACCAAAATAAATTCAAGGTGGATAAAAGACTTAAATGTAAGCCATGACATCATTAAAGTCCTAGAGGAGAACACTGGCAAGAAAAATCTCAGATATTTCATGCAGCAACTTTTTTACTGATATGTCCCCTAGAGCAAGGAATATAAAGGAAAGAATTAACAAATGGGATCTCATCAAAATAAAAAGCTTCTGCATGGCTACAGAAAACAGTATTAAATTAAAAAGACAACCAACTGTATGGGAAAACATATTTGCCAATGATACCTCAGACAAAGGTTTACTCTCCAAAATATACAAAGAACTTACACGACTCCACTCTAGGAAGACATTTAACCCAATTAAAAAATGGGAAAAGGTCTTGAACAGACACTTCTCTAAAGAGGACATACAGAATATCCAGAGACACATGAAGAGATGCTCAATATCATTAGCTATCAGAGAGATGCAAATTAAAACCACAATGAGATACCACTTTATACCAGTCAGGATGGCTATCATAAACAAAGCAACAAACAACAAATGTTGGAGAGGTTGTGGGGAAAAGGGGACCTTAGTTCACTGTTGGTGGGATTGCAGACTGGTACAACCATTATGGAAAACAGTATGGAATTTTCTCAGAAAAATAAAAATGGACCTGCCTTTTGACCCAGCAATTCCACTGCTAGGATTATACCCCAAGAATCCTAAAACATCAATTTCAAAGAACCTATGCACCACAATGTTCATAGCAGCACAATTTACAATAGCCAAGAGTTGGAAGCAACCTAGGTGCCCATCAGTAAACGAATGGATCAAAAAATTGTGGTACATATACACCATGGAATTCTATGCAGCAGAGAGAAAGAAGGAGCTACTACCTTTTGCAACAACATGGATGGAACTGGAAAGCATTATGCTGAGTGAAATAGGCCATGCATTGAAGGACAAATACCATATGATCTCACCTTTAACAGGAAGCTAAAGAATAAAACAAACAAGCAAACAGAATAAAAACAAAGACACTGAAATAGAGAACAAGTGGGCAGCGACCAGAGGGGAGAGGGAAGGGAACTTAAGGGGAAAAAGGGGGAGGGATTTTGAGGAACAAGTATGAAAGACACAGGGATGAGGACTGTGGGGGGGAGAATGGGAGAGAGGGGGGAGACAGGGTGGGGGGCACTGGGATGGGAGAAATAGACAAAAAATGTACTTGAAAAGTAACTAAATAAAAATTTTTAAAAAAGGAGTGTGTATGATACTAGTCTTTGTGGAATGTATGATATACTTTTTTTGGTGTACCCCTCCCTCTTAAACATATACTAATGATAAATCGGTCCAAGAGGAGTTTGTAAAGAGAAAAATATTTTACTACTGCACAAAAAGTATATATTTCTAAAGATTTCTTGCATCTATTTTCGTAAACTGAAGAATATTACATGCAGCTGGAGACACAATTGAAACCACATAGAAGAGAATGTAATTAAAAAGAGAGAAATTAGTAGATGGTAAGGGGGAGTGGGGGTAGGTAGAAGAGAGTAAAGTGTGATGAACGTGCAATGGAAGGAGATTTGATTTGGGGTGGTGAAGACACAATACAATATACAGATGATTTGTTATAGAATTGTACATGTGAAATAAAATTTTATTAACTAATGTCACCCCAATAAATTCAATAAAAATGAAGAAAATAAAAATATCCAAGTGAAGGACATTTTCACTTCTTGTTAAGAAAAAGAAACAAATAGGGAGAGGATTAAGAAATTAACCATCTCAAAAATGCTTGCAGATTTTAAAATCCTAAAATGCAAATCTTTTGTTGTGTTAGGGTAGTAATATTTTACTTTTTCTCTTTTTTCCAAATGCTCTTTAAAGGGCTTGTATTGTTTTTAGGTTTTTCTTTTAAGTTAAGGCTTAAGACAGTCAGAGAAAAAAGAATGATGAACTTAAAAAGGGAACACTAAAAGTGACAACAGAAAAAATAGAAGTAAAAAGACAATGCAATATTGTCAAACTGCTGGAAAAATAAAAGTGGAAAAGCAGTCCAGAATTTGATATTCAGCAAAAATATCTTTCAAAAATTAAAGTGACCATACCTACACAAATGCATCCAACTGACTTTTGACAAGGTACAAAAGCAATGGAGAAAGACAGTTTTTGCAGAAAAAGGTGCTGAAACAATTGGACATGCAGAGACAAAAAATGAACTTTGATATAAACCTTGTATATTATACAAAAATACTCAAAATAGATAACAGAAAAGTATGAAACAAAATTATAAAAGGTTTGGTAGAAAGCCATAGTACTAAGTCTTTGAGATTTACAACCAGTTAAATAATTCTTAGGCTTGACTCCAAAATCACCATACTATGCCAAAAAACATGATAAATTGAACCTCATCAAAATCCTGTGAATTACATGAAAATTCAAGGTGCATAATGGGAGAAAATATTTGCAAATCACATAGCTGACAAAAGTGTCCATTAGTAAATGAACGGATCAAAAAACTATGGAACATTTACGTGATGGAATACTATGCAGCAGAAAGAAAGAAGGAACTCCTACCCTTTGTGACAGCATGGATGGAACTGGAGAGCATAATACTAAGTGAAATAAGCCAGGCAGTGCAATACAAATACCATACGATCTCACCTATAAGTGGAACCCTAACCAACAAAACAAATGAGCAAGCAAAATATAACCAGAGACATTGAAATTAAGAACAAACTGACAGTATCCAGAGGGGAAGTGAACGAGGATAATGGGGGGGAAAGGGGAAAGGGTTTTCAGAAATATGTACAAAGGACACATGAGCAAAACCAAAGAGAGGTAGGATCAAGGGTGGGGAGTGAGGATGGCTGGGGTAGGGGGAATGGTGAGGGGAAACTGGAGACGACTATACTTGAACAACAATTTAAAATATTAAAAAATAGAAATAGATGCATATTCCAAATATAAAGAGAAATCTCAAAACGCTAAAAAAATCCAATTAGAAAATAATCAAATACATACACCAATATTTAACTGGAGAGGACATACAAATGGTAAATAAGCACATGAAAAGATGTTCGACATCACTACCTATATTAATTTGCTAGGACTACTATTACAAAATACCTGGCTTAAAAAACAGAAATTTTCTCACATTTCTGGAGCTCAAAGTCCAACATCAAGTTGTTGGCAGGGATAGTTTCTTTTGAGGCTTCACTCTTGGCTTGCTGATAGCTGCTCCTGAAGCTTCTTTTAAAATATATATATATTTTATTGATTATGCCATTACAGTTGTTCTATTTCCCCCCTTATTCCCCTCCGCCTTGCACACCCCTCCCCCATCGTTCCCCCCTTAGTTTATGACCATATGTCTCAAGTTCTTTAGATTCTATATTTCCCCTACTATTCTTGCCCTCCCCCTATCTATTTTCTACCTACCGTCTATGCTACTTATTCTCTGTACCTTTTCCCCCCTTCTCCTTCTCCCACACCCCTGTTGCTAACCCTCCATGTGATCTTCATTTCTATGGTTCACTCATGATCTAGCTGTCCTCTTAGTTTGCTTTTGTTTTAGGAGTGGTTCTTAATAACTGTGAGTTTGCTGTCCTTTCACTGTTCATCTTTTTTTATCTTCTTTTTCTTAGATAAGTCCCTTTAAGATTTCATATAATAAGGGCTTGGTGATGATGAACTCCTTGAATTTGATCTTATCTGAGAAGCACTTTATCTGCCCTTCCATTCTAAATGAAAGCTTTGCTGGGTAGAGCAATCTTGGATGTAGGTTTTTGGATTTCATGACTTGGAATATTTCATTCCAGCCCCTTCTTGCCTTTAAGGTCTCTTTTGAGAAATCAGCTGACAGTCTGATGGGAACTCCTTTGTAGGTGACTGTCCCCTTAGCTTTTGCTGCTTCTAGGATTCTCTCCTTCATTTGAATCTTGGCTAATGTAATGATGATGTGCCTTGGTGTGTTCCTTCTTGGGTCCAACTTCTTTGGGACTCTCTAAGCTTCCTGGATATCCTGGAAGTCTATTTCCTTTGCCATATTGGGGAAGTTCTCCTTTATTATTTGTTCAAATAAGTTTTCCACTGGTGGCTGTTCCTTTCTCCCTTCTGGTACCCCTATAATTCTGATGTTGGAGTGTTTAAAGATGTCCTGGAGGTTCCTAAGCCTCTCCTCATTTTTTTGAATTCTTGTTTCTTCATATTTTTCTGTTTGGTCATTTTTTTCCTTCCTTCTCGTCTGCTCCCTTGATTGGAGTCCCAGTTTCCTTTCCATTACTATTGGTTTCCTGTGCATTTCCATTCATTTCAATTAGTTTAGCCTTCATATTCCTCTAATTTGTGACTAAAATCCACCAGTTCTGTGAGCATCCTGATGACCAGTGTTTTGAACTGTGCATCTAAAAGTTTGGCTATTTCTTCATCGCTTAGATTTATTGGCTCTGGGGCTCTAAGTTATTTTTTGGGGGGGGGGTCTGAGTTCTTCTTGAGCCATGTTTTAATCTGTTCGTGCTAGTTTGGCTGAAGGTTTTGTTGTTGTCAGACTTCCGTGAAGTTCAATTTTCTGTGGTTTTGGCTGCGTTTTTGTTGCTAAAACTTTGTTGTTTTTTAAACTTGGTTGTGGGAGGAGGCACAGTGCTTCCACCTACGCCTCCATCTTGGCGGAAGTCCCTGAAGCTTCTTTACATGGCCATCAATCTATGCACACATGCCTCTGGTGTCTTTCTCTTCTTATAAGAACATCAGGCATATTAGATTAGATTCTTACCTCAACAGCCTCATTTTCATTCAATCACCCCTTTAAGACTTTATGTCCCAAAACAGATACATTCTGAGGTACTAGGGGTTGGAACTTCAACATACAAATTTTGGGGTGACAAAATTCAAGCCATAATATTAACCATCATGGAAATGTAAATTAAAACCACAATGAGATACAATAACATGCCTATCAGATTGGCTAAAATAAAAATAGTGACAACACCTAATGCTAGAGAGGTTATAGAAAAACTAGATTACTTATATATTGGAGTGTAAAATGGCACAGTCACCCTGGGAAAAGTTTATGTCAATTTTTTTAACAAAATTAAACATGCATATGCCATACAACCTAGAAACTGCATTCTTTGCCATTTATCCCAAATGAAAACTTACATTTATAAAAAATATTGCAAATGTTCATAGCAGCTTTATTTATAATATCCAGTAACTAGAAACAGTTTAGATGTACTTCAATGGGTTAATAGTTAAACAAACTGGAGCATATCTACACCATGAAACACTACTCACAATAATCTAGCTAGACCTCTAGGAAATTGTGGTCAATGAAAAAAAGCGAATCCCCAGAAGTCACATGTTGTTATGATTCCATTATAATGCTCAAAAGAATAAAATTTTAGAAAAGGAGACTAGTAGTTTCTGGGAGTTCAGGTGGGTGGGGAGGAGATAAGTAAGGGTGTAAAAAAAAGGGTAGGACCAGAGTGCCTTGTGATATAGAACTTCTTTGTTTTAGATGTAGTGGTGGCCACATAAAAGTATTTATAGCTAGATACACTCATACACCAGGACTATTAAAACTGGAGAAATTTCAGTAAGCCAGTGTACTAAATCAATGTCAATTTCATGTTTGAAATACTGTACTATACTGGAAAGAACTTGATAAAAGGTATATGGGATCTTTGTTACAACTGCATGTGAATCTAAAGTTATAAGAAAAATTGCAGAGAAAGGTGAGCTAAAGGTTTATTTTACAAACAAAATATAAGAAAATCTGTTGCCAGCAGAAAACCACTGAAGAAACATTAAATACAAATGACCCAAGATAGTAGCTTAGAGATACAAGGAATAATGGATAATAAATCTTTTGGTAAATCAGTGTAAGTGTTGACTACATGAATCAACAATAATAATGTCACATAAAGTCAACAATTCACAGAGTTAAATTACAAAACCAACAGCAAATAAGTCACGAGGAGAATAAATGAGATTAAAACTTCATGCAAGAACATGGATTGAAGATAACAAGGTTCATTTTGTAAGGACAATATATTCAATCCACCAAGAAGAGATATATATTTTATTTTCTTTGTTAGAATATATTTTATTGATTACACTACTACAGTTCTCCCATGTTTTTCTCTTTATTCCCCTCAGCTGAGTACCCCCCTCCCACTTCATTCCCCATCTTATTTCATGTCCATGGGTCATAAATACAAGTTTTTTGGCTTCTCCATTTTCTCTACTATTCTTAGCCTCCTCCTGCCTATTTTGTAGCTACCAATTTGTATTTTTTAATCCTTTCACCTTTTCCCTTTTTCTCTTTTATCCTTCCCAATTGATAACCCTCCAAATGATCTCCGTATCTATGATTCTGTTCCTGTTCTGCTTATTTAACTTGTTTTTTAGATTCAATTGTTGATAGTTGTGAATTTATTGTCATTTCAATGTTCATATTTTTTTCTCTCTCTAACATAATTACTTTTAACATTTCATATAATGGCTTGGTGATAATGAACTCCTTTAGTTTTACCATGCCCAAGAAGCACTTTATCTGTCTTTCCATTTTATATGATAGCTTTGCTGGATAGAATAATCTAGATTGTACATACATGCTTTTCATGGAACTCCTTTGCAGGTAACTCCTTTTCTCTTTCTGCTTCTAAATTCTCTTTATCTATAACCTTTGGCACATTAATCATGATGTGCTTGGTATGTTCCTCCTAGGGTCCAACTTCTATGTGATTCTCTGTCCTTCCTTGGGCTTGTATGTCTATTTTTGTCATCAAATTAGGGAAGTTTTCTTTCACTACTTCTTCAAATAAGGCTTCAAATTCTTATTCTTCCTCTTCTGGTATCTCTATGATTCAGCTGTTGGTATGTTTGTAGATGTACCAGTGGCTCCTTAGCCTATCCTCACTTTTTTGAATTCATTTTTCTTCTTACTGTTCTGATTGAATATTTTTTTCTTCCAAATGCTCCAAATCATTGATTTCATTCTCAGCTTTATCCCCTGAACTGTTGGTTCACTGTATATTTTTATTTCATTTAATATAATCTTCATTTCTGACTGGGTCTTTTTTTATGCTGTTAAAGTACACAGTGAGTTTCTTGAGCATCGTGATAACCGATGGTTTGAACTCTGCATATGATAGATTGTTCTTCTCCATTTTGTTTAGTTCTTTTTCTGGAGTTTTGTTCTATTCTTACATTTGGGCCATATTTTTGTCTGCATTTTGGCAGCCTCCTTATGTTTGCTTCTGTGTATTAGGTAGAACTGTTTTGAATCCCTGTCTCAATAGTGTGGCTTATTGTAGAAAATAGCACCTGGACTTCCAGCCAAGATAGAGGCATAGGTAGACTTTGCCTCCTCCCACAACCCAAAACAGGGCAAAAACAATTTTAAAAACAAAATATAATCAGAACTGCCAGAAAATCAAACTGTATGGGAATCTGACAACCAAGGAGTTAAAAAAATTCATTCAGGCAGGTAGGAGGGGCAGAGATGGGCAACCAGGGTGCAGAGGACTCACGACGAGGTGGCGGCTGGAGGATTGGGGTGATCGAGGCAGCAGCTGGCAACCCAACAAGGCAGTGGACAGCAGAGTGGGTGGTCCCACATTTGTGTGCTGATAAATCAGGGGGTGCAACTGGGGAGTGAGATAGACCACGCAACCCAGGGTTCCAGCATGAGGAAATAAAGATTCAAAACCTCAGAATGAAAATAACTATGGGGCTTGATACAGCAGGAGAAACTCCCAGCCTAACAGGAGAGTTTACTGGAGAGACCCACAGAGTCCTAGAAAGTACACAAACAACCCTCCCCCGGGAATTAGCACAAGAAGGGCCCAATTTGCTTGTGGGTAGTGGACAAAGTGACTGAAAGCCAACTGAGAGCTAAGCAAGTGGCTTCCTTCCTGGACCCCTCCCTCACATACAGCACTCCAACACAATGACTTGGGTTGCCCCATCCTGGCAAACACCTAAGCCTCCTCCCATTGCTATGTAACAGGCATGCTGAGACAAAAAAAATATATATGGCCCAAATGAAAAAAAAAAAACCAGATCAAAGCTCCAGAAAAAATGCAACTAAGAAATGAAGAGATAGGTAACCTATCAGATGCAGAGTTCAAAACATTGGTAATTAGGTTGCTCACAGAAATGGTTAAGTATGGTTGCAAAATAGAGGAAGTGAAGGCTATGCAAAATAAAATAAGGGAAAATGTACAGGGAACCAACAGTGAAGGGAAGGAAACAGAGACTCAGATCAATGGTTTGGAGAAGAAGGAAGAAATAAACATTCAACCAGAACAGAATGAAGAAACAAGAATTCAAAAAACAATGAGCAGTTTTGGAACATCCAGGATGACTTTACACGTTCCGACATCTGACTCAGAGGAGTTCCAGAAGAAGAAGAAGAGCAAGAAATTGAAAATTTATTTGAAAACATAATGAAGGAGAACTTCCCTGATCTAGCAAAGGAAATAGACTTCCAGGAAGCCCAAGAAGCTCAGAATTCCCAAAATGTTGGACACAAGGAAGTACACACCAAAGCACATCATAATTACATCACCCAAGATTAAAGATAAGGAGAGAATCTTAGAAGTAGCAAGAGAAAATAAGACAGTTACCTACAAAGGAGTTCCCATAAGGCTATCAGCTGATTTCTCAAAAGAAGCCTTGCAGGCAAGAAGGGGCTACAAGGAAGTATTCCAAGTCATGAAAGGCAGAGACCTACATCCAAGATTACTCTATCCAGCAAAGCTATCATGTAGAATGGAAGGGCAGATAAAATGCTTTCCATATAAGGTCAAGTTAAAGGAGTTCATCACTACCAAGCCCTTATATGAAATGTTAAAGGGACTTATCTAAGAAAAAGAAGATTAAAAATACAAACAGTAAAATGACAACTCATGACCATCAACAACCAAACATAAAAAAACAACTAAGGATACAACTAGAATAGTAAAAGATTCACTGAACTAGAGAACACATATAGGATTAAGTGGGGAGGGGGAAGAATGGGAGAAAAGGTACAGGGAGTAAGAAGCATAAGTGGTAGGTACAAAATAGACAGGGAGAGATTAAGAATAGTATGGGAAATGAAGAAGCCAAAGAACTTATATGTGTGACCCATGAACATGAACTAAGGTGTGGAATGAAAGTGGGAGTGGGGTACAGGGTGAAGGGTCATAAAGGAGAGAAAGAAATGGGACAACTTGTGGGGGCAACTTTGCCGGCAAAGTCCCTCCATCTGCCATGGATGAAAGTGAAACTACCAAGACATGATCTGATTGGGGAGGGGAGGTAGTCAGTCTCTCAGAGGAGAAAGGCCAGGAGCCCCTTTCTCAACAATTTTTATTGGGTTGTAATACACAGGAATACAGGTGGTAAGGATAAAATAGTAGATAACATTTCAAAGAAATCTGAGGACTTAGTCTGAATCAGTGTCTGTCAGGTAAGGGGGTTGCAAAAACTCTGGGAGACATACTCACTTCCTGATTGGACCCTTATCATATGATATGGCCCTTATCATATGAATGAAAACACTCTTAGCAAAGCAGGCTTCACAGGACTTCAGGAATTCTTTCTTATGCCCAATCACCCGGGATACTGCTCTAGCTGGGCAAGGGGCTGCACTGCCTCCCCTATCATAAGTTTTAGGCTTAAGAGGATTAGTGCCAGGAAGTGTTTCTCCCAGATGGAAATGGGGACTTGGCTATGTCAGAATAGCTGGGGGGCAAGGGTCCATCACTCCCTCTTTGTTGCAGCCCCCCGAGTCCTGCCATGATGGCTTCCCAAGTGATTGTGTCTGGCTTGGGTTGGCCTCCCCTCTGAGAGGTCTTAATGATCATGGACTAACTGACCAAGCATTGGAGGCAGGGGAAGAAGCAGCTTTACTTCCAGAGACAAGCTTTGTCTTCTTAGTGGCTCACATTCTGGAGGTAGCTCACTCAACCTTAGCCATGGGGGGCAGTTACAACTCCTGAAACCAGGCAGAGCGGTTCCTGACAACAACTGTAACAGCATAATCAATAACATATATTTTATAAAAAAGCACACCTGTTAGTAGTATGCAGTGGAGCCTTAGGTAATCACCAGGGTGGGGCAACCTGTATAGCTGCTCTGTCTCTGTGTAGGGGAGGGCTTGAATAGAGGACAATATGACTCCCTGGCCTGTGGAATTTTGCCCAGAGGGAATGGTGTCTCCAAGCACTTTCTCTGTTGCCAGTCACTTCTACCTGTATGTCTCTTCCAAATGTTGCTCTGATGCTGAATCCCAGAGGGAGTGAATTTGCATAAGTCCTAAGTCCATTGCAGGCCCTTTGAGGGTAGACTCCAGAGAATCCCAGTTTCTTTTGCTGCCCCAACCTCCACTATTTTTTATAGCCAGAAGTTATGGGGCTTTATCTCCCTGGCACTAGAACTTTGGGCTGGATGGTCTGGTCTAGGGCTGGGATCCCTCACACCCAAGGTGTCTCTCCCAATTTTTGTCCACCACACATGAATGTGGGACTGCCTGTACTGCATCTCCATACCTCTCTGTGGCACTCTGTATCACTCCAGCTCTTTGCTCTTCTCCACATGTCTCTGCCCCTCCTACTCATCTGGACTAATGTGGCTTCTTTATTTAAATCCTTGGTTGTCAGACTTCCATACAGCCTGATTTTCTGATGATTTGGGGTGATATTTGTAGTCCACTTGTAATTTTTGCTGTAGTTGTACAAGGAGGTGAGGCATGTTTACCTACATCTCCATCTTGCCCAATGTCCCTCATGAAATATGTTTTTTTAAAAAGATTGTATTTATTTATCTTTAGAGGGGAAGGGAAGGAGAGAGGGAAAGAAACATCAGTGTATGGTTGTCCTTCATGCATCCTCCGCTGGGAACTGGCCTGCAACCCAGGCATATGCCCTGACTAGGAATCGAACCACAATTCTTTGTTTCACAGGCCCATGCTCAAACCACTGAGCTACACCAGCCAGGGCAAAATAGGTTTTGGTTTTTTTTTTTTAATTTTAAGCTACACAATATGTTAGAGTCAAAAATTTAAAGCAAAACTTCACAGAAATAAAAATTGATATATTCATAGTCACAGGAAAATTCTATCATACCTCCTTCTGTAAATGAAAGATTATACAAAAATAAGTAAAGCTATAGAACTATGCTATCTAATACTGTAGCCACTCACTAGACACATGAAAATAAGTATTTCAAATGTGGCTAGTATGAGTTGAAATTTTCTCTAAGTGGGGAATACACACTGGATTTCAAAGGTTTAGTATGAAGAATAGAGAAAGTAAGAAGTAGAGGTGGGTGCTGGGGAGCTAGTTTGGGTCAGTCTGTACCCCATCCTTTAGAGAAACACACAGAGCCCTCTCCACAGCTCTCACTGGCTGTGCCCAGACTCAGAAGTAGCAGTGAACCACACTCACTGTCATGATCTGATGGTGGTGGTGGTGGCTTCTCCAAGCTATGACTGGCTGGCCTCAGGGTCTTCAGGCCCAACTTGACTTGGCTTCAGACAAGCTCTTGCCAAGCCACCTCAGGCACTGTGTTGTGTGGCAATGTAAAAAGAATGATCGCTACATAAATATCACAGAAGGTACCTAAGGACTGAAAACCCAAACCGTGTCTTCGTGAATGCAAGGTCAGCCACCTTTTTAGGCCAGAGCAATGCAGATCCCACACCTGGGGTGATTGTTATGTCTCAGATGGACCAGAAATTTGGAGGGATACAAACTCAGCCCATAACAGCTAATAAGGACACAGAAATATGGTCAACATCAGTAGACATCAGAGAAATACAGGTCAAAAACACAATGAGATGCCACTTCATACCCACTAGGGTGGCTACAATAAAAAAGACAAACAATAACAAGGTTGTTAAGAATGTAGATGAACTGGAGATCTCATACACTGCTGGTGGAAATGTAAAATGGTGCAGTCACTTTGTAAAACAATTTGGCAGTTCCTCAAAATGTTAAACACAGGCCCTGGCTGGTGTAGCTCAGTGGATTGAGCGCGGGCCTGCGAACCAGACAATCGCAGTTCGATTCCCAGTCAGGGCACATACAGGGTTGCAGGCTGGTTCCCTGCAGGCCAGTTCCCAGCAGGGGATGCACGAAGGCAACCATACATTGATGTTTCTCTCCCTCTCTCCTTCCCTTCCCCTCTACAGATAAATAAATAAAATCTTTAAAAAAATGTAAGCCTTGGCTGGTGTAGCTCAGTGGATTGAGTGCAGGCCTCCGAACCAGAGAATCGCAGTTCAATTTCCAGTCAGGGTACATGCCTGGATTGCAAGCCAGTTCCCTGCAGGCCAGTTCCCAGCAGGGGACACACAAAAAGCAACCATACATTGATGTTTCTCTCCCTCTCTCCTTCCCCTCTAAAAGTAAATAAATAAATAAATATTAAAAAAGATTTAAAAATGTTAAAAACAGAGTTACTATATGATCTAGCAATTCTACTCTTAGGTATGTATACAAGGTCTGTCTGGAAAGTATCCAGTCAAGTACTATGAAAAACAGAGACATTTATTGAAAAAAATACAAGAAACATTGTACATAGGACAATGATGCCTCAGTCCCCTTCAAGGTAGGCATCTTGGGACTTCACACAGTTCCCCCAGTGCCATCAGCTATCCTGTTGTATTTTTCTGAATTTCATCAACAGTAAAATCTCTTCCTTTTTAAAGGTGATTTTAGTTTTGGGAAAAGCCAGAAGTCACAGGGCACCAAATCTGGACTGTAAGGGGTTTGAGTGATGTGGGTGATTTGATGTTTCACCAAAAAACTCTGTATGATACATGATGTGTGAGCAGGCTAATTGTCGTGATGAAGCTACCAATCACCTGGTGCCCATAGTTGTGGCCTTCTGAATCATCTGAATATTTTCTGCATGGGAATATTCAAGCTTAACACAAAATTTGATGTAGATTCATTGCTATACTCACTCAGTCATTTTTAATTCAACGGGTGGACTGTACACATGCTCACTCAATGGTGTCTACTGTGCCCACCGACTAGTACAGTGAAGTTCTCACTTCTTATGTGTGCACATACTAGTTCACTCTCCTTGGCTGCCAGGTTACATGCAAACCATTCTTGTTATATTAACAATGGCTGGACTTTTTCCAGATAGGCCTTGTATACTTAAGAAAAATGAAAACATACGACCACACAAAAGTTGTACCACAAATACTCATATCAGCATTACTGATAATAGCCAAAAGGTAGAAGTGTTCCAAATGTACATCGATTGTTGGTTTTCTATACAGGTTGTGATATATCCATATAATGAAATAGTACTCAATAATAAAAAGGAACTAACTGGTGATATTTAGATACTACATCTACGAATCTCAAAAAACATTGTAAGTGAAAGAAGCCAGATGCCAAAGACCAAATATTGTATGACTTCATTTATGTGAAATGAAGAAAAAAGACAAACTGATATAGACAGGAAAAGAAATTGGATATTCACATGTAAAAGAATAAATCTTGACCCTTATCTTACACCACCAACAAAAAATTAACTCACAGTGGATTAAAACCTTAAATGTAAGACCTAAAACCATGACAATTCTAGAATATAAAAAACACTCCTTGACATGGTTCTTGTTTATGATTTTTTGAAAGTCACACTAAAGCACAAGCAACAAAATCACAAATAAACAAATGGGATTACAAACACCAAAAGCTTCTGTACAGTAGAAGAAACCATCAACAACAAGCAAAAAGACAACCTAAAGAATAGGAAAAAATATTTGAAACCATATGTTTGATAAGATAAAGAACTGATAAAACTCAATAGTAAAAATAGTAATAATACTTTAAAAAATGGGCAAATGACTTGAATGGACATTTCTCCAAAGATATAAAAATGGCTAACAGGTAAATAAAAAGATGCTCAACATTACCAGTCGTTAGGGAAATACATATTAAAACCACAGTGACCTGTTAGAATGGCCATAACACATACTGGTATGGATGTGTAGAAAAGAAAATGCTTGTGAACTGCTAATAGGAGTGTCAATTGTTTCAGCTACTATGGAAGTTAGTATGAAGGTTCCTAAAAATATTATAAATGGAAGTCCTATATGATCTAGCAATTTCACTTCTGTAAATAGGTCCAAAGGAAACCAAAACATCAATTCAAAAAGATACCTGCACCTTTGTGTTCATAGTAACATTATTAATAATAGGGACCTCATGGAAACAACTTCAGTATCCATTGATAAATGAATAGATAAATGAAGTTGTGATATATGCACACACACACACAAAGGGATATTATTCAGGGATAAAAATTTATGCAAAGTGAAATAAGTCAGATAGAGAAAGACAAATACTGCATGATCTCCTATATGTGGAATATAAACAAATCAAAACAAAACCCATCAACATTCACAGAATGGTTTATGGTTACCAGAGGTGAGGGGTACAGGGAGGAGAATAAAAGCAAAGTGGTCAGAAGGTGCAAACTTGTAGTTGTAAGATAAATATTAGAGATGCAATATACAGCATGACTGTTTTATGATAGGTAGGGAAGTTGTTAGGACAGCAGATCCTAAGAGATTTTGTCACAAAGAAAAAATTTCTTCCCTTGTTATTGTATCTATATGAGATGATGTATGTTAACTAAACCTACTGTGGTAATCATTTCACAATATGTATAAATCAAACCATCATGCTGTATACGTTAAACTTATACAGTGATATATGTAAATTACTTCTTAACAAAACTGGACGCCCTGGCTGGTGTAGCTCAGTGGATTGAGCACGGGCCTGAGAACCAGAGGATCACGGTTCGATTCCCAGTCAGGGCACATGCCTGGGTTGCAGGCAGGTTCCCTGCAGGCCAGTTCCCTGCAGGGGATGCACTAGAGGCAACCATACATTGATGTTTCTCTCCCTCTCTCCTTCCCCTCTAAAGATAAATAAATAAAATCTTAAAAAAAAACTGGAAATATTTTAAAAACAGTCAGTGAAATATTCTAACACTCTTCACAAAAGAATATGTAAGAATGACCCATATGCAAATTAAATGATGCTGAACGTTATTAGTCATCACTGAAATACAAATGAAAACTACAATATGAAATATTATGACATACCTTCTAAAGTGGCCAAATTTAGAAAGACAAAATATAAGAATGCCAAGTGCTAGCAGGAATATGGAACAATGGAGCCCTCATATATTACTAATAGGAATGCAAAATATACGGTTGATCTAGAAATGTTTAGAAATTCCTTATGAAGTCAAAAATACATTTATAAGTCCCACTGAACTCATGTTCACAAAGAGATTTGTGCACAAATGGTCCTAAAAACATTATTCATAATAGAAAAACCTAGATACAACTCAACTGACAATGAACAGGTGAATGGACATACAAATTGCAGTATATTCAAACTAATGAAATACTAAAATGAATAAACTTCTGATATGGGTGAAAGCATGGGTAAGTCTTACTGACATTTTGCTGAACAAGAAATGACGGACATAAAAGAGAACTTACTGTGTGACTCAATTTCCATGAAAGTCTAGTAAAAATAAATTTCATATATGAACAGATCAAGGGTTGCCTAGGCCTTCAGATGTTTACTTGGTTGGGGAACAAGGGAACTTTTTAGGGTGGTGAAAATTTTCTATACTTTGTGGTGTGGTTGGTTACAAAGGTATATATAAACTTGTCAAACTCATCCAAATGTACTTGAAATAAATCTATTACTTATATGTAAATTATACCTTGGTAGATTATTTTTAATAAGAGCACAAATTAAAACCACAAGATACCATTATCCTTCCACAAGGATGGCTAAGATGAAAAAAGGCAGACCATGGCAAGTATTGGTGAAGATGCAGAACTACCAGAATTGTTACTTATGATTTATTAAAATGTTAATTGGTATAGCCATTTGAAATGCTGTTTGGCATATATGATCCCTGCCTCTTGATGTTCATGCCATTGTGTAATTCTTTCCCCTTGAGAGGGAGTAGTGACCTATGACTTGACTTTAATGAACAAAATATGGCACAGAGGTCACCACTGTGAGATTATGTAACATTATATTAGGCACTGTCTTGTTAGCAGACTTTCTGTAGAGACTTCTTATTGAATTGATGAAGTAAATGGCCATTTTGGGGAAGCCCACATGGTAAAGAAAAAGGGCAGCCTGAAGAAGCTGAGAGCAGCTACTAGTAGCTAAGGGAAGCCTCTGCAAACTGATGGTGGCCTCCAGCTGACTACTAGAAAAAAGCTGGGCCCTCCAGATCATAACCATAGGAAATAAATTCGGCCAACAGCTTGAGTGAGCTTGGAGGTGGACTCTCCTCCAGCTGAGCCTCTACATAAGAACAACCTTGACTGATAACTTGGTTTCAGTTTAGTGAGCTCCTAAGCAGAGGACCTAGCTGAGCCTTGTCCAGAGCCTTACCCACTGAAATGGTAAGATAATAAATGTGTGTGTGTGGTCATCTGTTACACAGCAATAGAAAACAAATACAGTGTCCAATTACCATTCCAGCCTTACAGTGTGCTGACACGGATCCTGGCTCCTGGAGTCTGCAATGTTATGTATGAGATGAGACAAATTCACACGGACTACTGAGTCCTGTGGAGGAAAAGGGACAGCATGGCTTCTCTCTCAAGAGGAGAGCAAGCCTCAGAGTACCTCAACCATTCTTTCAAGGGGAGAGCACCTCGACCCTTGCCTTGACAAGCTTTTATTGGGTTAAATTTGCACAGGAATATAGGGTGTATACATAAAGCTCATCAATCATTGTCAGGCAGAAATGATTAAACAATAGATAACATTCAAAGAACTCTGAGGGCTTATTCTGAGTCAGGGTCAGATAGTTAAAGGGCCATAAAACTTGGGGAACAAACTCACTTCATACTTGGACCCTTGTCATTTAAATTGATGGTATTTGCCCTGGCTGGTGTAACTCAGTGTATTGAACACGGGTCTGTGAAGCAAAGGGTCACCAGTTTGATTCCCAGTCAGGGCACATGCCTAGGTCATGGGCCAGGTCCCCAGTGAGGGACACAGGAGAGGCAATCACACATTGATGTTTCTCTCCCACTCTTTCACCTTCCTTTCCCCCCTCTAAAGTAAATACAATAAAGTATTTATTTATTTATTTATTTAAGATTTTATTTATTTATCTTTAGAATGGAAGGGAAGGAGAAAGGGAGAGAAATATCAATGTATAGTTGCCTCTCATGCATCCCCTGTTGGGAACTGGCCTGCAACCCAGGCATGTGCCCTGACTGGGAATCAAACCACAATTCTTTGGTTCTCAGGCCCACACTCAATCCACTGAGCTACACCAGCCAGGGCAAAATAAAATAGTTAAATTGAGGGTATTAGCAAAGTAGGTTTCATAGGATTTTATGCATTCTTTCTTAGCCCTGATCACCCCAGGGAACCTGACCTTTCCAGCACAGGGCTGCACCCACCTTCAGCATTGTTTCAGGCTTAAGTCAGACAGGGGAAGTAAGGCAGCCAAGAGATTAGGATACTTCTTGCAGAGAGAATGAAGATTCTAGCTATGTCAAAGTCCAGGGGCGAGTGCCCATCACCCCCTTTTTCTATGGCCCCCCCAAGTCCTTCCCTGAGGGCCCCTTCACAATCATGCCTGTCTTAGAAGAACATGCCTTATTCTTCTTTTGAGAAATCTTACCTGTCATTGGCTAACCAGTTATCTACCCAGGGCCAAGCAGGGTGAAGAGAAAGGGGGCAGAGATGGTGCCTCTACAAGGAAGATAAACTTTGTCTCCTACATGGCTTATGGTCCCAAGGTCCTTTACTCAGCTTTAGCCATGGGGAATTGCCACTTCTTTTTTTTTAATATTTTATTTATTTATTTTTCGAGAGAGGGGCAGGGAAGGAGAAAGAGTGGGAGAGAAATATCAATGTATGGTTGCCTCTTATGCGTCCCCTGCTGGGAACTGGCCTGCAACCCAGGCATGTGCCCTGACTGGGAATCGAACCGTGATACTCTGGTTCACAGGCCCGCGCTCAATCCACTGAGCTACGCCAGCCAGGGCGGGAATTGCCACTTCTGAAACCAGGCAGGGCAGTTCCCAACAGTATGCTTCCCTTGCAGCACAGGCTGCCCTTATGACATGGGCCAATCAGATGCACACTTGAGAGACTTAAATGACAGAAGGGAGGGGGAGGCTATGCTTCTGCTATTTCTCCTGGTAAACATGGTGTGGAGATGTTTGGTTGTTCTATTGCAATTTAGTCACTAGCTTGTGGGTACTGAGAGGTTTGGTATTTATTTTGCTGGTATAAATCAAAGCAGATGGAGCATGGTGCTGGAGGTAGCAGCTGTACTGTTGGCTTTTCATCATGGCCTGGTTCTATGGTACAGCTTTGGAAGTTGTTCTTGAAAGCTCAACTTGGAGTCAGTTCTCTTGATAATTCTGTAAGCCACTTAAAGTCTGGTAATAAATCTTTTCCTGACTAAACTAATTATTAGAGGGAATTATGTTGTATGAAATTGAAACTTAACTAATATAGGAAAGAAGTTCTCAAGTGATAAATGAATTTTGTGTAAATAAAAATACATAGTAACAAATAACATAGCAATATCTTTAAGTAAACCATTTTCATTTTTTTACAATAGATTTAAAGTATTTACTGTTGTGGGCCACTCTGCCTGGTTTCAGGAATTGTAACTACCCACCATGGCTAAGGATGAGTGAGCAACCTCTGGAATGCGAGCCACAGGAAACAAAGCTTGTCTCTGATAGCAAATGCTGCCTCAGTTTCCTCCCTGCCCCCAAAGCATGGTCGGAAGTCCATAACGGGTAAGTCTCCTCACAGCAAGGGTCAACCTAAGCCAGACTCGATCACTTGGGAGGCCTTCATGGTAGGACTCAGGGGCGTTGCAACAAACGGTGAGCAATAGACCCTTGCCCCTCGGTTGTGTGACATAGCCTGCGTCCCCATGTCATCTGGGAGAAGTGCTTCATGGTTCTAATCCACTTAAGCCTGAATACCTGATGGGGAGGGGTGCAGCTCCTTGCCTTGCTAGAGCGTGTCTGGCAGAAAAATCTGGCATAAGAAAGAATTCCTAAAAATCCTGTGAAAACTGCTTTGATAAGAGTGCTTTCATTCATATGTTAAGGGTCCGAGCAGGAAACCCTAAAGTTTCTGTAAAACCCCCTTCTTGATAGACTCTGGCTCAGACTAAGCCTTCAGATTTCTTTGAAATGTTATCTACTTTTTGATCCTTGCCACCCTGTATCCCTGTGTATTATAACCCAATAAAAGCCCCTAGAGTAGGGGCTCAAGGCCCTTTTCTTCTAAGAAACTGACCACTGCCCCAGGCCTCTTTTCCTCAGAGAAACTGGCCACCAGAGCAGCTGCTCTTTTTTCTTTAGTCTCTAGCACTGATTTTAAAAAATTTAGAATAAGTACATACTATTGGTTTATTTTTCAAAAGTATTTATTCAACCATCAAATTACCTACTACTCCAAGAAATACTAAGCTATTTGATACTTCTCATTTTGGTAAAGTTCTGGGGATCCTGTTACCAAGCAAGAGGTCTGAGGGGGGGCAATACTTGGCCCACCTAGGGATGCCAAAAACTGCTACAGAACAGGGGCCCTTCCCAAGGACAGAATACTAATATCTACTGGGTTCTTCTGTCTGCCACCAATTGGAAAGACATCTCTCAATGCCAGAGATTTGTGAAAAGGAAACAAAATGTTTATTTAATGCTATTCCGGTCTAACACCTCTACTAAAATATCAAAGTCCTTTAGGGTATACACCTACACCCACACAGCTCTCCCTTCTCCCACTATCCCAACTCTGGGTACCATAACTCAGGAAAAGAGCACAGGTCTGTGTTTCAGGCCGCTGGTATCCTCACTGTGTCAGGCAGGGTCTCTAGTTAATACAAAGTACTGTGGTACCCTCTCATGGTCCACTGCCAAGAGTTCTTTGTACCCAGTTCCAGTCAAAGTCTCTCCTGCTTCCCAGGCCGTGAGGCCAAAGGGGCACCCCAAAGCTGTGTGGGCCTCTTCTACCAAAGCTGCAGGGGTTCGCACTCCACCAAAAGCATGTGGCTTTCTTTTTCACCTGGTTGCAGGGATCTCCATTCTGGCAAAGCTGCGTGGTTTTTCCCTTTCACCTGGGAAAGAGGGGGGTCTGCACTCTGCCAAAACCACGTGGCCCCCTCTTTCACCTCACCAAGAGGGGGTCTTAACTCAGACTGTGTGGCTCTCTTCTACCATGGCTTCAGAGGTCCTCACTCTGCCCCAAACCTCTCTTCATCTGGCCAAGCGGGGATGCTTCATTTCCCAGAGCCAGTCTTTTCCAAGCTCTCACACAGGCCCTCTCCCTGAGGGGCGCAGCCCCTAGTTACATCTTGGGTACAAGCCACTCCCTTCTCCCTCACTCAAAGCATGGCCACAGCTATTTAACATATCTATGAAACCAGTTAAAGGTTATAGATATGTTAAATGACCATTCCAGAGGTTAGCTGCAAAATTGTTGCTGTGCAAAACAGCTCTCAATGGCCCTGGCTCTATTTGTCCCTTCCCCCGGGGGGGGGGGGTGAGGACATCTTATATGTCTCTTCAATATTCCTATACACTTTGAATTCTGAACACCATTCCAAATCTTTTTGGGGGGCCACCCCTTGGCTGCACCCTATATCAGTACTATGTATCAATGATACAGGGTGCAGCCAAGGGGGGGGAAGATTTGGAATGGTGTCCAGAATTCAAAGTGTATAGGAATATTGGAGAGACATATAAGATGTCCTCACCACCCCCCCCCGGGGGGAAGGGACAAATAGAGCCAGGGCCATTGAGAGCTATTTTGCACAGCAACAGTTTTGCAGCTAACCTCTGGAATGGTCATTTAACATATCTATAACCTTTAACTGGTTTCATAGATATGTTAAATAGCTGCGGCCATGCTTTGGAGGGAGAAGGGAGTGGCTTCTACCCAGGATGGAACCAGGGGCTGTGCCCCTGAGTGGAAGCACCTGTGTGAGAGCTTGGAAAAGATGGGCTTCGGGACAAGAGGTGATAACCGCCCAGGTGAGGAGAGAACCACACAGTTTGGGGCAGAGTGAGGGTCCCCTCTTGGCCAGTTGAAAAAGGGAGCCATGTGGTTTTGGCAGAGTGTGAACTCCCTCTTTCCCAGGTGAAAGGGAAAACCACACAGCTTTGCCAGAATGGAGATCCCTGCGGCTAGGTGAAGAAGAAAGACACATGCTTTTGGTGGAGTGCAGACCCCTGCAGCTTTGGTAGAAGAGGACCTGTTATACCCAGCTAGGAAAATTACAGCTAGGGCATTACCCAACCCTAAATCTGCAGTTCCTGGAACAGAGTAATGAACAAACATCCGGGAACAATTGGGTTTAAAATTCTAGCCAAATAAGGTAACTAACCCGGGCCGTCAGAAAGTGCCCGCCAGCAGCAGCACCCACCAATCAGGGACCCTCGCCGTTTTTAAATAAGCCAATAGCTAACCGCCACCTCTGCTTCTGTATGCCTTTGCTTGCTTGCTAGAAAATATAAATACCCAGTAGTCTGTAAGCCAGGCGCGACTTCCATTTTGTAGCTCTGAGTAGCTACGTGACTCCGGTCACAGTTGAGGAAGTTCGCCCCTGCGCAGGAAAATCTTTGGCCATTAAAATTTTTATCAATTCGGTTCCGGACTCCGAGAGTGTGTATTTACCCGCCGATCGTCTACAACAGCCCACACAGCTTTGGGGTGCCCCCTTTGGCCTCGTGGCCTGGGAAGCAGGAGAGACTTTGACTGGAACTGGGTACAAAGAACTCTTGGCAGTGGACCATGAGAGGGTACCACAGTACTTTGGATTAACTAGAGACCCTGCCTGACACAGTGAGGATACCAGTGGCCTGAAACACAGACCTGTGCTCTTTTCCTGAGTTATGGTACCCGGAGTTGGGACAGTGGGAGAAGGGAGCACTGTGTGGGTGTAGGTGTATACCCTAAAGGACTTTGATATTTTAGTAGAGGTGTTAGACCGGAATAGCATTAAATAAACATTTTGTTTCCTTTTCACAAATCTCTGGCATTGAGAGATGTCTTTCCAATTGGTGGCAGACAGAAGAACCCAGTAGATATTAGTATTCTGTCCTTGGGAAGGGCCCCTGTTCTGTAGCAGTTTTTGGCATCCCTAGGTGGGCCAAGTATTGCCCCCGCCCAGACCTCTTGTTCGGTAACACTTGGGAGGGGCCCCTGTTCTGTAGCAGTTCTTGACATCCCAAGGTGAGCCAAATATTGCCCCCCCTTGGACCTCTTGTACAGTAACATCAACACTAACAGATTTTAATTTAAAAATATGATAACATATACTGACTAAATACTGTCAACAGAAGAGATGGATTTAATATTGTGTTAATACTAATCATCAAGCAGGTTCAAATACAAAATGATTAGGAAACAGGGTATGATTTATCTTAGTAATTTCTTATTCATAGTACCTAGCATGGGGTATGTCATTTAGTAGGCACTAAAATATGTTTAGTAAAATAGATACAATTTTCTAATAAAACTGGAAATATGAAGCACTGAAATATGTTATACATATTCATCTTTTCTATAAGTACAAATGTCATAGCACAGGAACTACACTGAAACACTAGATGTATTTAAGTGTTAAAAATAACTTGATTTCATTCTTCTGTGCTCATCTAATATTTACAGAGATAATACTCATATTATTTAACTGTTTTTGTAATAGCATGTTAGCTATTTTAGACTTGGATATACCTACATTCATAAAAATGACAACAAAAACCTATAAATTTTTCTTTAAAAGTACTATCCCTGATTCATTCTTGGTAAATCCTTAATGTTTTCTTCTTTTTGAAAAGCGTATCTTGCCATTGACTCAGATATTCTTTTTTTTTTAATTTAATTTATTTATCTTTAGAGGGGAAGGGAAGGAGAGAGCGAGAGAAACATCAATGTATGGTTGCCTTTTGTGTGTCCCCTGCTGGGAACTGGCCTGCAGGGAACTGGTCTGCAACCCAGGCATGTGCCCTGACTGGGAATCAAACCGCGATTGTCTGGTTCGCAGGCCCACGCTCAATCCACTGAGCTACACCAGCCAGGGATGATATTCTTGAATATCAACTTTTCCTTTGCCTGAATGAGAATAAAACAATTTCCTAATAAACAGCCCACTATATTTTCCCAAATCTCAAAAAAGTATTATTGGAAGGTATATCACTGAGATATAAGATTCCACCCTTTTTTTTTAATCCAATAAATGGGACTGAATTTATCTTTTATTACATCTACTGGCTCTTAGGGTACTTATCCATTTCCATTAAAGTAAAACTTTTACTTTGGGAAGGTTGGGGGCTATGGAAGATATGAACCAAGACTTACAAAAATGCATTTTCTTTTGTTAAATTTTGATTTATTGAATTTGAAGAGGTTGGGGAGAGAGACAAACAGACATCAATTTGTTGTTTTCACTTATACAATCATTGGTTGATTCTTCTATGTGCCCTTACTGGGGATCAAACCTGAAACCTTGGTGTATTGGGATGATGCTCTAAGCTAACTGACCAGGGCTGAGAAGGATGCATTTTATATGAAACATGCACCCTGGCTTGATGATGTAAATTTCACGTACATTTTCATGTATTTCATTAAAACAGCTTCTATATGATGTTCTTAGCATTCAAATATTAAGTGGTCTTTGGTAGCTCATTTTGAAAAATTCAAAACACAATTTATTCATTCATTTCTTTGAAGAATTTAATTAAGAGGATAATGTTGCTTTATTAATTATTATGTACAATTTTTTAGAAAATTAGGTGGCTATACTGAAGAATCTGAGGGAGTTGTCATAAACAGTTCTTCAGCAATTAATTATTTTTTAACTGTTACTCAAAAGAAAGAGAATAATGGGCTTTTAGAGAGCAATTTGACAGCCTCCATCAAAATATTAAATGTGTATATTATTTGTGACCTAACATTCTCATACCAGTATGAGTTTACCATATCGTAAAGTAATATGTGTAAAAAATATGTTAAAATGTAAGTATAAAATGTTCGTTGCAGCAGTTTACAATATAAACCATTAAAAACAACCTAAACATCCATCTGAATTGGGCCAGTTATTAAAACAAATTATGGTTCAGAGACCCAAGACAGTGGTAGAGTAAGTGGAAGTTAAACTTACCTCCTCCCAAGGCTGAACTGGAATAACAACTAAAAATTATACAACAATCAAACTCTATTACCAACTGAAGACTAGCTGAACATAAGTCTTATAAAGAATTTAAAGAAGAATATATATCAAGACTAGAAGTAAGGGCAGAGATGCAAAAAGAGCTGGCCCCACACTCTTATGTAGGGGCTGAGAATCCAGAGGTCTATCCCAGCTGCAAAGATCCCTCCTTATGACAATCTATCTCAATTCCATGCAGGGTTCCCCATCCCAGAGCATCAGAGCTTAGAAGAAGAGGCAACATAACATCTGGCTGTGAATATCAACTGGGATTCTGTCCGCCAGGGAAAGACAAGACTAGTTTACAAATCCAGGCACACTATTAAAGGGCCAGTGCACAAAATCTTATTCCCAGCCACTAACCTGGGCTCTGGTGGTAGGAGGGCAGAATGAATTAGAGTTGTATGACAGACTGGGATTTGTGGTTCAGGGGAGAGAGCTGAAAGGACAGTTGCTGGAGTCCTTGTGCTGAGTCCCTCTCCCACATCACAGACACCACTTTTCCAGGGTGGAACATTCCCTTCCTTACAGCATCAGTCTGGGGAAATAAAGTGGTCCCACCTTCTGGGCTCCCTATCACCCCACCCCACAGAGCTCAAACCCTGTGGAGAAATAGCTATCTTGGCCTGAGATGTAGAAGTGCAGGCAAACTCAGGGTGTGCCAGAGACTGAGTTATGTGGCTCTGGGGAAGAGCCACCGCATTCCCTAGAGCCTAACTGGTGCCACACTTTCCCATGGGAAATTTACAATACCACTCTCCTGACCATCCAGCAGCCCTGCTCTACCAACCTCCAGCTCTCCAAGAGGTCAGGGAAGAATTCAGGAGACACTGAGTTGTGTGGCTCTAGAAAGGTGGCCATTTTTCCTCACATATTTTACCACTGGCAGTTGGCCTCGGTGTACCCTGGGACTTTTACCAAGTGGCCTCAGACCCAAAACTGGCAGAGTCCAAATCTGTACCAACCTGGTGAATACCACTTGACCCTAGCTGGTGAATACCTGAGAACCTGCCTCATTCAACTGGCATAACACTGTACCACCAAAGGTTCTTTCAGTGACTGAGCTTAACAATCAGTCAACAAACAAAGGTGGAACTCAGAGTGCCCTGGGCCTTTTGTTGACCTGCTACAAACCTTGGTGCTGGTAGAAGTTGACCTTGGTGCATAGGCTAACCCTTCTGTTGCATACCCAGACCCAGCGGAGATGATCAAAAGCTGTGGATCACTTTGTAGCTCCAGTCAGATAGCCCAGGGCCAGTCATGAGTGCCTGACACTGACCTGCACTAGAGTCCCTCGGAAGAGGCCCCAGAACAAACATCCCATGTGGTGGGATTAAGACCACATCAGAGAACAACCCAATTACCTCCAAAAATGACACACCAAAAGGGAAATCTTGGCAGCCACCAGACTGTGCTGGGTTGAATTCCATGTTGTAGGGTCAATTCCTCATAGAAGCTCAAACACTGTGGTCAGGGTTGATCCTCATACCCAGCCAGCCCAAGAGTCAACCTGACCAACAGCTGAGCAGACAGCAATTAAGACTCAACTACAGCAAGAGGGCTCACATATCACACATATGGGATATTCCTACCCCAGCTCAGGTGATCTTGGTGATGCCACCACTAAGCCCCAGAAGACATCTATTAATTACATAAGGGTGCTGTACCAAGATAGGGACACAGCAGATATACCTAATACATAGAAACAATCTTAGAGAGGCAGGCAGCCAAAATGGAGAGACAAAGAAACATGCCCTAAATGAAAGAACAGGGGAAATCCCAAGAAAAAGAACTAAGTAAAAAGGAGGCAAGCTATTTACCAGATATAGAGTTCAAAAAATAGTTATAAAGATGCTCAATGAACTTATGCAAAGAATGGATGTACTTGATCAGAAAGCAAACATAAAAGAGGAGATAAGTGCCACATACAGTGCTACAATGCAGTGATGTGAGTTGCACTGTCCTGTTGAATACCTAAGTCTCTGCACCTTACTAGGTAACAGGAGCACCAAGACAAAAATACAATGGCCCAAATGAAAGAACAGATCAAAGCTCCAGAAAAAGTACAACTAAGTGACTAAGAGATAACCAACCTGTTAGATGCATAGTTCAAAATACTGGTAATCAGGATGCTCATGGAATTAGTTGAGTATGGTTGCAAAATAGAGGGGAAAAGGAAGGCTATGAAAAGTGAAATAAAGAAAAATGTACAGGAAACCATCATCCATGGTTTGGACCAGAAGGAAGAAATAAACATTCAACCAGGACAGAATGAAGGAACAAAAATTCAAAAAAAATGAGGAGAGGCTTAGGAGACTGCAGGACAACTTTAAACATTCCAAATTCTGAATTATAGGGGTGCCAGAAGGAGAAGAGGAAGAGCAAGAAATTGAAATCTTATTTGAACAAATAATGAAGGAGAACTTCCTCAATCTGGCAAAGGAAAAAGACTTCTAGGAATTCCAGGTAGCTCAGAAAGTCCCAAAGAAGGTGGACCCAAGGAGGAACACACCAAGGCACTTCATAATTACACTAGGCAAGATTAAAGATAAGGAGAGAATCTAAAAGAAAAGGAGACAATTACCTACAAAGGAGTTCCCATAAGACTAGTAGCTGATTTTTCACAAGAAACCTTACAGGAGAGAAGGGCCTGGAAAGACATATCCAAAGTCATGAAAGGCAAAGACCTACATCCAAGATTACTCTATCCAGCAAAGCTATCATTTAGAATGGAAGGGCAGCTAAAGTGCTTCCCAGATAAGGTGAAGTTAAAGGAGTTCATCATCACCAAGCCCTTATTATATAAAATGTTAAAGGGAACTTATCTAGGAAAAAGAAGAAGATAAAAAATATGAACAGTAAAATGACAACAAACTCACAACTATCAACAACTGAACCTAAAAATACAAAAAGAAGCTAAGCAAACAACTAGAAAAAGAATAGAATCACAGAAATGGAGATCACATGGAGGGTTATCAGTGGGGAAGGGGAGCAGGGAATGGGGGATAAGGTACAGGGAATAATAGCATAAATAGTAGGTAGAAAATAGACAGGAGGAGGTTAAGAATAGTATAGGAAATATAGAAGCCAAAGAACTTATATGTATGACCCATGGGCATGAATTAAGGTGGGGGAATGTGGGTGGGAGGGAGTGTACAGGGCAGAAAAAAAAAAGAAGAAAGACATAAGCTCTGGCTGGTATAGCTCAGTGGACTGAGCATCATCCTGTGAGCCAAAGTGTTGCCAGTTCAATTCCTGGTCAGGGTACATGCTTGGGTTACGAGCCAGGTTCCCAGTTGGTGGTGTAATCACATTGATGTTTCTCTCCCTCTGTTCCTCTCTAAAAATAAATTAATAAACCTCTTTTTAAAAAGGATATAAATACCACAAAAAGAATCAGTCAGAAATGGGGAATACAATATCTGAAATGAAGAATACATGATGAAGAATGAACAGTAGGTTAGATGAAGCAGATGATCAAATCAGTGATTTGGGAGAAAAGGATGCAGAAAACACCCAATCAGAGAAGCAAAGAAAAAAAGAACATAAAGAAGTTAGAAAAGTTTAAGAAATCTATGGGACAACATGAAGCATAACTAAACCCACATCATGGGGACACCAGAAAGAGAAGAGAGACACTAAGGGATTGAGAATCTATTTGAAGAAATAATGACCTAAACTTTCCTAACGTGGTGAAGGAAAAAGACACACAAGTCCAGGAAGCACAGAGAGTCCCAAATGAGATGAAACCAAGGAGGCCCATACATAATTAGAATGGCAAAAGTTAAACACAAAGAAACAGTTTTAAAAGCAGCAAGAGAAAGATAGTTATCTACAAGGGAGCTCTCATAAGTCTGTCCACTGATATGTCAAAAGAAACATTTCAGGCCAGAGGGGACTGGCACAAATATTCAAAGTGATGAAAAGCAAGGACCTACAACTAAGACTACTCTGCCTAGCAATGCTATTATTTAAAATCGAAGAAGAAATAAAGAAGTTCTCAGATAAGAAAAAGCTTTAAAAAAGTTCATTACCTCCAAAGCAGTATTATAAGAAATGTTAAAGGGACTTCTATATTAAAATGACAGTTAAAAAAGGACATACATGGTTATAAAAAATAAAATGGCAGGACTTCCGCCAAGATGGAGGCATAGGTGGAGATGCCAAGCTTTCTCACACAACCAAGTTTAGAGACAACAAAATATTAGCAACAGAAAACACAGCCAGAACACAGAAAATTGAACTTTTCGGAAGTCTGATAACAATGAATTCTTCAGCCTGACTGGTAAGAGGGGCAAAACCAGCAGCTGGCATGGCAGGGTTGCACAGCAAAACTCGGTCAGATGGACTCAGGTGCATGGATCCCAGGCATGGGGTTGAAAAGGGCCAACCCAGTGAGCGACCTGGTGAACTCCACCCAGTGAGCAACCTGCAGATCTCGGGAGGGTGAAGGGCAGTGGGTTGACTGCTGGCCCATTCCTGCGCAGATAGACCAGCGAGGGAGTGGGCAGTGAGATGGGACCGAGTAGCTCCCAGCAATGGGAAGCAACAGAGACGGCCGCCATTCCCCAGCTCTGAGCCTGCCCCCACATACAGCGTCACAACCCAGCATCCTGAGTGATCATGCCCTGGTGAACACCTCAGGCTTTGCTCCTCACCCAGTGGCGGGAAGCAGGAGAGGGAGACGCCATTTCCCCGCTCTGACCCTGCCCCTGCCCCCACATACAGCGTCACAACCCAGCGACCCCACCCTGGAGGCCCCGCCCCACCCCTAAGGCTCCGCTCCTCATACTTAATGGGCGTGAAAAGACCAAAAATGGCTCAAGAAGATCTCAAAGCCCCAGAGCCCATAAATCTAAGCAATGAAGAAATAGCAAAACTTTCAGATGCACAGTTCAAAACACTGGTCATCAGGATGCTCACAGAACTTGTGGATTTTAGTCACAAATTAGAGGAACATATGAAGGCTAAACTAATTGAAATGAATGGAAATGCACAGGAAACCAATAGTAATGGAAAAGAAACTGGGACTCAAATCAAAGGAGTGGACCAGAAGGAGGATAAAAATGACCAAACAGAAAAGAATGAAGAAACAAGAAAAAATGAGGAGAGACTTAGGAACCTCCAGGACATCTTAAAACACTCCAACATCCGAATTATAGGAGTACCAGAAGGGGGAAAGGAGCAGCCACCAGTGGAACACTTATTTGAACAAATAATAAAGGAGAATTTCCCCAACCCCAATCTGGCAAAGACAATAGACTTCCAGGAAATCCAGGAAGCTCAGAGAGTCCCACAGAAGTTGGACCCAAGAAGAAACACACCAAGGCACATCATCATTACATTAGCTAAGATTAAAATGAAAGAGAGAATCCTAGAAGCAGCAAGAGATAAGGGGACAGTCACCTACAAAGGAGTTCCCATCAGACTGTCAGCGGATTTCTCAAAAGAGACTTTATAGGCAAGAAGGGGCTGGAAAGAGGTATTCCAAGTCATGAAACCCAAAGACCTACATCCAAGATTGATCTATTCAGCAAAACTTTCATTTAGAATGGAAGGACAGATAAAGTGCTTCTCAGATAAGACCAAATTCAAGGAGTTCATCATCACAGCCCTTATTATATGAAATGTTAAATGGACTTACCTAAGAAAAAGAAGATAAAAATATGAACAGTGAAAGGACAGCAAACACACAGTTATTAACAACCACACCTAAAACAAAAGCAAGCTAAAAGGACAGCTAGTTCAGGAGTGGAAACATAGAAATGAAGATCTCAAGGATAGTTAGCAACAGGGGAGTGGGAGGAGGAGAAGAGGGGAGAAGGTACAGAAAATAAGTAGCATAGACAGTAGATAGAAAACAGTTGGGGGGCAAGAATAGTATGGGAAATATAGAATCTAAAGAACTTGAGACACATGGTCATAAACTAAAGGGGAGGAATGGTAGGGGTGGGGGGTGCAGGGTGGAGGGGAATGAAGGGGGGAATAGAACAACTATAATGGCATAATTAACAAAATAAAAATAAAAAAATAAAATGGCAGTAAGTATACCTATCAGTAATCAACTTTAAATGTAAATGGATTAAATACTCTAATAAAAGGCATAAGGTGGATGAATGAGAAAGAAAACAAGACCCACATATAGGCTGTCTACAAGATACCACCTCAGAATGAATGATACAAACTGAAACTAAAGGGATTGAAAAATACGTGTATTTCATGCAAACAGAAATTTTAAAAAGCTGAGGTAGCAATATTTATGTGAGACAAAATAGACTTTAAAACAAAGACTATAATAAGAGACAAAGAAGAACATTACATAATAATAAAGGGATCAATCCTATATGAGGATATAACCCTTGCAAACATTTATGCAAACATAGGAGCATGTAAATATATAAAGCAAAACTTGATTAGACATAAAGGGAGGGGTTGACAGAAAACAGTTATAGCGGGGAATTTTAATATCCCACTGACATCAATGGATAGACCTTCACAAATGAAAATCAATTAAAAAAAAGCAGCCTTAAATGACACACTAGATCAGATAGTTTTGATATTTGCTGAGCATTTTACACCAAAAAGCAGAATATACACTCTTTTCAAGTACACAGGAACCATTTCCTAGGATAGATCACATGTTAAGGCCACAAAACAAGTCTCAAAAAATTTAAATAGAATAAAATCTATCAAACATCTCTGAGCAAAATGGTATGAAAGTAGAAATCAATTACAAGAAAAAAACTGAACAACACAGTAACACATAAAGGCTAAATAATAAGTTACTAAACAATGAATGGGTAAACAATGAGACCGAGGAAGAAATCAAAACATACCTTGATACACATGAAAACATAACACAAAATCAATGAGACACAGCTAAAACAATCATAAGAAGGAAATTCATAGTATTACAGGCTTATCTCAAGAAACACGAGAATGCTCAAATAAACAATCTAACCTTACATCTAAAGGAACTAGAAAAAGAACAACAAAGCTAAAGTAAGTAGAAAGAAGAAAATAATAAAGATCAGCTATGAAATAAATAAAATTGTGAGTGTACAAAAGCAATAGAAAAGATCAATGAAACCAAGAGCTGGTTCTTTGAAAAGGTAAACAACAATGATAAATCTTGAACCAGACTCATGAGGGAAACAAGAGAAAGGACCCAAATAAATAAAATTAAAAATGAAAGATGAGAATTAAAAACAGACACCACCAAAAAACAAAGAATTATAACAAAATATTACAAACCATATGCCAAGAAATTGGACAATCTGGAAAAATGGATAAATTCCTAGAAACATATAATTTTACAAAACAGAATTAAAATGAAACAGAAAATCTTAACAGAATGATTTAAAAACACTCAACAAACAAGAGTCTTGCACTTAGTGGATTCACAGGTGAATTTTACCAAACATTCAAAGAATAACTAATACCTATTGTTCTCAAACTACTCCAAAAATGCAAAAGATACACTCCCAAGCTCATTTTTCAAAGCAAGCATTATCCTAATTCTGAAACCAGAAATTGAAGACCATACAATTGAAGACCACATTTTCATCATGAAATATGTACTTCAATCATGGATAAGAAGAATTACCACTGGTAAAATGTCCATACTATCCAAAGGAATCTATAGATTTAATGTCATTTCTACCAAAATACCAATGGCATTTCTCACAGAACTACAACACATATTCCAAAAACTTACATGGAACCACAAAAGACCCTGAATAGCCACAGCAATCTTGAGAAAAAAGAACAAAGTTTGAGGTATTACCTTGATATCCAACTATATTACAAAGCTATAGTAATCAAAACAGCATGGTACTGGAATAAAATCAGACATATTAATCAAAGGAATAGAATAAGGAGCCCAGTTCTGCCAAGATGGAGGCATAGGTGGATATGCCGTGCCTTCTCACACAACCAAGTTTAGAGACAACTAAATATTAGCAATAGAAAACACAGCCAGAACACAGAAAATTGAACTTTTCGGAAGTCTGTTAACAACAAATTCTTCAGCCTGACCGGTAAGGGGGCGAAACCAGCAGCTGGTGGAGCGGGGTTGCACAGGAAAACTCGGTCTGACGGACTCAGGCGCACGGAATCCAGGCAGGGTTGGACCTAGTGAGCGACCGAGCAGGCGACCAAGCAAGCGACCACAGGGGAACAGCGAGAGAGCAGGGCTGCGGGTTGACTGTGGTCTTGCGCAGAACCCAGCGGGTCCCCACAGCAAGCGGCAGGGAGGGTGCCACCATTTCCCTGCTCTGACCCCACCTCCACATACAGCGTCATAACCCAGCGACCGGAGTGGCCTTGCCCTGGTGAACCACCTGAGACTCTGCTCCTCACCCAGAGGCGTGAAACAGCAGAGGGGGTCGCCATTTCCCCGCTCTGACCACGCCCCCACATACAGCGTCACAAGCCAGCGACCTGGGAGTCCAAGGCTTCGCTTCTCACACTTAACTGGCGCGAACAAACTAAAAATGGCTCAAGAACATCTCAAAGCCGCAGAGCCTATAAATCTAAGTGATGAAGAAATAGCAAAACTCTCAGATGCACAGTTTAAAACACTGGTCATCAGGATGCTCCCAGAACTGGTTGATTATAGCCACAAATTAGACAAATATATGAAGGCGAAACTAATTGAAATGAATGGAATTGCACAGGAAACCAATAGCAATGAAAAGGAAACTGGGACTCAAATCAATGGAGTGGACCAGAAAAAAGCAAATAATGGCCAAACAGAAAAGGGTGAAGAAGCAAGAATTCAAAAAAATGAGGAGAGTCTTAGCAACCTCCAGGACATCTTTCAACACTCCAACATCCGAATTATAGGGGGACCAGAAGGGGGAAAGGCACAGCCACCAGTGGAAAACTTATTTGAACGAATAATAAAGGAGAATTTCCCCAATCTGGCAAAGGCAATAGACTTCCAGGAAATCCATGAAGCTCAGAGAGTACCAAAGAAGTTGGACCCAAGAAGGAACACAACAAAGCACATCATAATTACATTAGCCAAGATTAAAATGAAAGAGAGAATCCTAGAAGCAGCAAGAGCTAAGGGGACAGTCACCTACAAAGGAGTCCCCATCAGACTGTCAGCGGATTTCTCAAAAGAGACTTTACAGGCAAGAAGGGGCTGGAAAGAGGTATTCCAAGTCATGAAATCCAAAGACCTACAACCAAGATTGCTCTATCCAGCAAAACTTTCATTTAGAATGGAAGGACAGATAAAGTGCTTCTCAGATAAGATCAAATTCAAGGAGTTCATCATCACCAAACCCTTATTATATGAAACGTTAAAGGGACTTATCTAAGAAAAAGAAGGTAAAGAAACTTGAACAGTGAAAGGACAGCAAACACACAGTTATTAACAACCACACCTAAAACAAAAGCAAACTAAGAGGACAGCTAGTTCAGGAGTGGAAACATAGAAGTGAAGATCTCAAGGAGGGTTAGCAACAGGAGAGTGGGAGGAGGAGAAGGGGGGAGAAGGTACAGAAAATAAGTAGCATAGACAGTAGATAGAAAATAGATGGGGGGCAACAATAGCATCGGAAATATAGAATCTAAAGGACTTGAGACACATGGTCATGAACTAAAGGGGGGGTAATGGTGGGGATGGGGGTAGGGTGGAGGAAAATGAAGGGGGGAATAGAACAATTGTAATTGCATAATCAATAAAAAATAAATTTAAAAAAAAACCTTAAAAAAACTTCTGTGTGGTTAAAGAAAACCGTATTAAATTAAAAAGACAACCAAGTATATGGGAAAACATATTTGCCAATGATACCTCAGATAAAGTTTTAATCCCCAAAATATACAAAGAACTTACATGACTCCACTCTAAGAAGACATCTAACCCAATTAAAACATGGGTAAAGGACTTGAACAGACACTTCTCCAAGGAGAACATATGGAATATCCAGAGACACATGAAGAGATGCTAAATATCGCTAGCTTTCAGAGAGATGCAAATTAAAATCACAATGAGATACCACTTTACATCAGTCAGGATGGTTATCATAAATAAAGCAACTAACAACAAACATTGGAGAGGTTGTGGGGAAAGGGGGTCCTTAGTTCATTGTTGGTGGAATTACAGACTGGCACAACCATTATGGAAAACAGTATGGAATTTTCTCAGAAAAATAAAAGTCGACCTGCCTTTTGACCCAGGCATCCATCCCAATGCTAGGATTATATCCTAAGAACCCCAAACCATCAATTTCAAAGAACCTATGCACCACAATGTTCATAGCAGCACAATTTACAATAGCCAAGTGCTGTAAGGAACCAAGGTGCTCGTCAGTAAATAAATGGATCAAAAAATTTTGGTACATATACACAATGGAATTCTATGCAGCAGAGAGAAAGAAGGAGCTCCTACACTTTGCAACAACATGGATGGAAGTGGAAAGCATTATGTTGAGTGAAACAGGCCAGGCATTGAAAGACAAATACCATACGATCTCACCTTTAACAGGAAGCTAAACAACAAAACAATCAAGCAAGCAGAATAAAAACAAAGACACTGAAATGGAGAACAAGGGAACAGTGACCAGAGGGGAGAGAGAAGGGAATTTAAGGGGAAAAAGTGGGGAGGGATTTGGAGGAACAAGTATGAAGGACACAGGGACGAGAACTAAGGGTGCTGGAAATGGGAGGGAGGTGGGGAGCATGGGGTGGGGTCTCTGGGATGGGAGAAATAAACAAAAAACTGTACTTGAAAAATAACTAAATAAAATTTTTAAAAAAAGGAAAAATAAATAAATAAATAAATAAATTAATTAAATTAAATTAAAAAGATAAACAATTACTTAAAAAAAACAGAAAAAAAACATGTCTAGCTGGATTCAAACTCACCAAAACAGTTTTTCTGGTCTCACTGGGTGCAGCAGGCTTAGGGGCAATTGGTGTGGTCTTTCTAGGAACACTCTCCCAATAGCTAACCTGGCACCTTTCCCCAGTGCCCCTAGAAGGTGATCTAGGTCTTCTTCAGAGCACTCTTTCCTTGTGGGGTCATTGCCATGGGCTGGGGTGTGGGCTGACACATGCTGGGCAGGCTGCCTGGGTCCCATGGGTTTGGGCATGGACCCTTTCCAGTTCTGTGGGGGAATGCAAGGCCTTCTGCCCAACCTTGGGATCATTGCCAGGCTGGGTGTGAAGCAGGCCAAGGGGCTGTGCCAGGAGAATCCTTCAGTTTACTTTCCAAAAAATTTCTCTTTAAGAAAGCCTGCCACTCAGCATAGCCCAATTCCCCAGCCAAACTGGTGACTATCAGAGTCAGAGCCCGACATTGCGCCTCTCAATTCTCCCAAGCTCGTGATCACAGACTTCGAGGTTGATCACAGCCCTTTGTCCTTATCACCCTCTCTGCAATCTCAAGCAAACAGGTCTCTCTCTGTGGTGTTGCCCAACCTTGCTTGGCCAGGGAGGGAGGGAGCTGATGATCCGGTTCTCTCCCAAGGACCCTTCAGCAAGCCTGGGATTCCCGAAGATTCTGAGGTAGACCCGCTGGGTGCTGAGCTCGCTGGTCACAGGCAGAGACTGAAGCTGCTGCTATCTCAGCTCTGGTCCCTGAGACCCTACTGTCCTGCAGCCGTCTCCTTACCATCTGTTTTTTTAGTGTCCACTACAATTTCTGGTCTCTTATTTTCATATATGCTGGGGAACTGTTGGCTGTTTGCTCTATTTCTCCATAAATCGGCCAGGATTTTCTCCCAAGTGTAAGGGGGAAATGGAATCTGCTCCCTCCTACTCCGTTGCCATCTTCCTTCCTTCCTGGATTAGCCCTATTGTCTTCATTGTATTTTTAACAAGGGATGAAAATGATCTGATACATTTTAGAAACTTCTGCTACATAAGTAGGAAGAAACTGCATTTTCTTTCTAGTTCTCCAGGAAACAAGAAATTCCATACATCAAAACCCCAAACGCAGTTTAGTAAATCATAATTAATCCCAATTTTACTAGTGGTAGTGATACAGGGTGCAGCCAGGGCCCCCCCCCAAAAAAAAAAAAGATTTGGAATGGTGTCCAGAATTCAAAGTGTATAGGAATATTGGAGAGACATATAAGATGTCCTCACACTTCCCCCCCAGGGGGGGAAGAAACGAATGGAGCAAGGCCATTGAGAGCTGTTTTGCATAGCAACAGTTTTGGAGCTAGCCTCTGGAATGATTATATAACATATCTATAACCTTTAACTGGTTTCATAGATATGTTAAATAGCAGTGGCCAAGTTTGGAGCCAGGGAGAAGGAACTAGGGGGACTCAAGATGGGAACTAGGGGCTGCACTCCTGAGGGAGAAGGGCTTGGACTCAGGATGTAACTAAGGAGCTGCACACCTGAGGGAGAAGGGAGTAGCAGGGGAACTCAAGATGGAACTAGTGGGGACTCAGGAGGATGTAACTAAAGTCTGGACTCCTGAGTGAGAAGGCCTTAGGGACTCAGGATAGAACTAGGAGCTGCACTCCTGAAGGAGAAGGGAGTATCAGGGGACTCAGGAGAATGTAACTAGGGTCAGCGCTCCTGAGTGAGGGAGAAGGTAGTGGACTGGGACTCAGGAGAATGTAACTAGGGGCTGCGCTCCTGAGTGAGAAGGGCTTGGAACTCAGGATGGAACTAGGGGCTGTGCCCCTGAGTGAGAGTGCCTGTGTGGGAGCTTGGAAAAGACTGGCTCTAGGACATGAAGGGTCCCCGCTTGGCCAGATGAAGAGAGAGCCACGCGGTTTCAGCAGAGTGAGGACCCCCTCTTGGTGAGGTGAAAGAGGGAGCCACGTGGTTTTGGCAGGGTGCAGACCCTCTCTTTCCCAGGTGAAAGGGAAAAACCACGCAGCTTTGCCAGAATGGAGATCCCTGCAGCCAGGTGAAGAAGAAAGCCACATGCTTTTGGTGGAGTGCGGACCCCTGCAGCTTTGGTAGAAGAGGCCCACGCGGCTTTGGGGTGCCCCCTTTGGCCGAGAAGCCTGAAAAGCAAGAGAGACTTTGACTGGAACTGGGTACAAAGAACTCTTGCCAGTGGACCATGAGAGGGTACCACAGTACTTTGGATTAACTCGAGATCCTGCACAGTGACACAGCTGATGGCACCAGCGGCCAAAAAAGGGACGTGTGCTCTTTTCCTGATTTACGGTACCCGGAGTTGGGACAGAGGGAGAAGGGAGCGCTGTGTGGGTGTAGGTGTATACCCTAAAGGACTTTGATATTTTAGTGGTGGCATTAGGCCTGAATAGCATTAAATAAACATTTTGTTTCCTTTTCACAAATCTCTGGCATTAAGAGATGTCTTTCCAATTGGCAGCAGACAGAAGGGCCCAGTAGATTTTAGTATTCTGTTTTTGGGAGGGGCCCCTGTTGTATAGCAGTTTTGGGCATCCCTAGGAGGGCCAAATATTGTATTGCCCCTCCCTCGGACCTCTTGTTGTTCGGTAACATTAGCTGGATAAAAAATATTTAAGTCAGGAAGATCTCTATTAAGTGAATATTTTTGAACGGATATTTACCATGGAACTGACTGAAATAAGTTCTTCCTTAGAAAGTTCATCTTCCTTTGAAGGGTCCTTGAATTTCACTTCAACATAAGCTGAAAACAGATTAGTGAAATCAAATTTACTAACAACGAGGGAAAAGAAACAGGTCCTTTAACAGCTCAAGTAAATCTGGGGACAGAGAGTTAAGTAAAGGGTTTCTGTAAAAGAAAGACAGGAAGAAATGTAGAAGTGGTATTCTTTCATTGTATAGCAAATAACAAAAAATACTTGATCACTTTTACTTCTATTATTTCACTTGCTTTTTAATAGTTTTCCGACAGCCATTACAACTGAAAGAAAATGTGGCATTTGGAAATCTCTAAAAATGTGACCCTAGTCATTTAAAAATATCTTCAATAATAAGGAAAACATGAAGTTGAGTGCTCTAACAGATGTGTAGTGTTCTTTCTATTTTTGACCATTCCACTGAAACATATTCATTACATGATGATATTAAACATTTTGATGGAAATTTGACTTGACAATGTAAAGTTCTTCATAATTAAATTACTATGTGGTTTGTCTTTTGTTTTTAATGCTGTGTTTGTGATCTGAGTGTGTGAAGAGTTGAAGATGACTTTCAGATTTTTGGTCTGATAAAAGAATGGTTCCTGGTTATCCTGGGAAGATTCTAAAAGAGATTCCAAGTGTACTTTAAGACAATGCTGGATTTTTTTGTGAATTACCTTATCTAACCTAAAAGGTACTTTTGCTAAAGGTAACATTTGCTAAAATGTTCCTTTAGTTTAAAGCCTAAAACTGTTTTCCCAAAATACACATCAGGCTTGGAAAATGAAGTCTCTTAAAAGTTAGTGGGAAACAACTAAGTACAGTGGAATGGTGTGGTAACTGAGGCAGTATGGTAGAATAGAAAAAAACTTGAGCTTGGGAGTCAGACCTCCACTTGAATCCCAGCTATGCAATGTATTAGGTGCATGATCTTAGGCAAATAATTTCATCTTTCTGACCCTTAGTTTCCTTATTGTCAAAGTTCGAAGTATTGTATACTACCACCTTTCAGGGATATTGTATGAATTACATATAAGAATGCAGGTAAAATAAATGCCTTGACAGAAAGTTTTCACTCAATAAATGGTAGCTTTTGTTTCCTTTTCCAAATGTTCACTGTCCGTGGCTTGGTCTCATTTTTCTGAATAATTTGTAGCATATCACAGTTTTGGCAGTTTGTCTAAAGTTACATTTTACTCTCTAAATGACAGCAACAACAAAAATTCAACATTATACCAATATTCAAATGATAGGTAATTCTTATATATAAACTATCTTTAAATTGACAGACCACTAATAGAAGGGGAACTTGTAAACCCATTTGTTACACAGATTCTCTTCTATAGGTTTCACTATATCTATGTATCAGCAAAAGTACTAGCAGTATGATCCACAGACCACAATAAAGGAATGACCTCATATATTGAACATTATGTTATTAGTTAAAATGGGATTATATCTATAATTATATTTGTTAAATGGAATCAACTCCTATACATCATTAAAGACTATTAAACTCTTACCTGGAGGAATATGCATCTTAAAAAGTAGTTTAAGCTTCTCAGTAAAACCTCCATTGTACATTATGTCTGTTCAATAAAATTGAATTGCAAATAGTCACATATCCAAAGGACATTCAATCAATTCCAGCAATACAGATTAATTAAGGTACAGATGTTCACCAGGGATTAGAATTCAGAAACCTTCCTTTACTTAAGCTAGCAGTTAAAAACCACACACTCATCCAGATTCTCTCTGTCTAGTGTGGAAGCATAATCCCCTTTATAAAGTGATAAAATGTTCTTCCTGATGATCTTCCTTTCCCCAACCTCAGATTTCTTCTTTCTTTTGCATGTGGCCATGTGCCTCACTTGAGGAGAGAACTCCTCTTCAAGGAAGTATCCCTGATGAGAAAGAATGCTTGGGTGCTGGAAAATAAAGGAATGATAAAACTGGTGGCCTATTTCCAGGTACAACATGTTTGTTGGTTATTTCTCTGCCACTGTGTACCACTATGTGGTCGGATTTTTACTGAGTGAGAAGGTCCTCTTGAAGTATCCACTTGCCTGAGTGTGGAAAAATCAGAACATTTCCTTCCTGCATGCTAACTGTTAAAATATCTATATATAAAAGCTTGCCTTTTTTGGAAGGGTTGAGGCAAAATGAGACCAATATACTTAGATTTAGTAACAAACACAGAAAGGGCCCAGTTTTTGCTAAAGCTGGAGACAATGTAACTCAGGCTGATAAAAAAATCTGACTAAATTTGCAATAATAGGCAGTACAAGTATTTTTAGGGGTACCTTTATTTTTTGTTTGAAAAAAAAAATTATTCAACATCACCCTACCAATTGCAGAGGAGAATTCTTTGAAGTTATCTGTTCTTCCATTTGGGCTGTATTTCTTTGTCTCCCTGCACCTGATAAGTTGTAAGTGGGTGGGGTCTTAGGTATTCACCCAGGCAGGACAACCCTCTTTGCTGCCCGTGGGGGAGGGGCCAGAGAGAGAACGACGTAGCTCCCCTGCTCTAGTGCAATTTCCAATGGACTCTCTGTGAGACTGGGAGTTTCTCCCACCACAACAACACCTGCTGTAATCCACAATCATCTTTGAGGCTCAGTTTCCATCTTCAGCCAGCCCCACCCATGAAGTCCGTGGTCTCGCCTCAGTTTTTCTGAGCCAGCCCAGCCTGTGGGGTCTGCTGCCTGGTCTGGTTGTTCTTGTTGATTTTTTCTTTAATTCCTTGGTTGTCGGAGTTCCATGCAGTTTGACTTTCTGGAGCTTCTGGTTATTTATTGATTTTAGATTGGTCATTATCCTCCTTTTGGTTGTGTGAGGAAGCAAACAGTTTCTACCTATGCCTCCATCTTGGCCAGAACTCCCAAGAAACTCAAGAAAAACAGTTTAGTTTATGCTCCTAAAATTCCTGTGAAAGAGAAGAATTTTTTAAAAACCTAATAAACATGTGACCAGTGAAATTAAAAAGACAATTTTATTTTTTTATCTATCAAATTGGCACAAATTAGATTTGTCACATTTGATGTTAGTGGGAGTGTGGGAGAAACAGGAACTCTTACATACTGTTTGTGGAACTGTAATTTGGTACAAATCATTTGGAGGATAATTTGGCAGGACCTGTCAGTTTTCAAATGGGCAAACCCTTTGACCTAGTTTCTACTTCCAGGAATCCACCTTACAGATATACTCGCACAAATGTATAAAAATAGATACACAAGGATGTTTAAATAAGGTATTACTTATAAGAGAAAAAAATTCTAAATGTATATCTACAAGGAATAAAATATAGCATATCCATACTATATAATATACTATTCAGTACATTAAGGAAAGTAAGGTAGATCTGTATGTACTAATATACAATGACCATGGTATATTTTTGAATGAAAAGTTGCAGAACAAAGTGACTATTATGCTCTCATTAAAAAAAACACCTATATTGCCTGCCCTTATCCCTGCATACACATTTATGTCTATAGATATACAGAAAAATTATATGGAAGGACATATCATTTTAATATTTGTTACTCCTGGGGTAGAAACCTTTATTTTTTACATTTCTGGAATATCTGAGTAACTTACAAATGCATGTATTACTTTAGTATTTTTAAGAGTTAATATATGAAAACTAAAATAATTCTATGTTAATTATGTCCCAATAACATCACTAATTTAATTGAAATATAAACCTGGAATCTTAAGAAATGTTAATCTCAGATTTGTACCTCTGAGGAGTTGGCCTTTAAGCAAGTATATTTACAAATAAACAATACATGCTCATGACAAAAGCTCAAACAGTACAGAAGGATAAATACAGCAAAGTAAACCTCTCCTTCTTCTGATTAGTAGTCTATTAATCCTGATCACCAGGGGCAACCAATATTAACAGCATCTTATGTAGCCATTCAAATATTAAAAAATGAGAGTATTAAAAAACACTGTTAGACATTCTCCACTTTATCTTAGGAATCCAGGATAATAATACATATTAGAATCATTGACTACTATGTAGGTCAGCTGTTCTTATTGGTAAAGCATATCACGAATGCATTATGCTTAAATGACTACATCATAGTATTCAGTATTGAAGGTCAAATACTATAAAACTTGTTGGAGAAACCAATATAATGGACTGGGTGAAAAACGTGAAGAGATTGAGAAGTACAGATTTGTAGTTACAAAATAGCCATGGGGATGCAAAGTACAGCATAGGAAATACAGTCAATAGTATTGTAATAACTATGTACAGCACCAAGTGGGTACTGAAAATATTGGGGGGGAACATGTTCTAAAGTATATTATCGTCTAACCACTATACTGTTCACCTGAAGATAATACAAAGTATTGAATGTAAACTGTTATTAAAAAATCAATTCCACCGTCAAAAGAAAATAACTTATTTTTTCCCAAAAAATATATAGTAAGCTGTGCCAAGAATCTCTGGTTCAAATGTTTAGTTGTTCTCCTTTTCTTCACATACAATGATGTTTTTTAAAGTTGAAAAATTTGTCACTCCAGTTGATTTCCTACCATTCGGTCGTTACTCATCACATTCTGGTTTATTGTTTCCTCCCAGGTCTATATCACATACAACCTATTTCAATAGTGCATGCTGTATATATGTTCACAATGAATATTACCATATTTCTACAAAAAATTATTTCAGCGAATACTCATTAATAATAAACACTCACTTCTCTTACAATTCAATTACACCAGACTCAATTCTCAGAGGCCTTCATTCTATGTCTAGCTATTTTCTAAACTTGTTCAGTTATACAAATTCTCACCTCCCATATTTCATTTTCTCTGCATATTCACTGGAGAGAATTCTATTTACTACGTGCCTAAAATAAATACAAGAACATTGGTAAAATTCTTAGTTTCTAAAAAAAAGAATAATTTTTTCCATTTTATGTAGTGATAGATATTTAAAAGTGGTCATTATTTGTGAAAACAAGTGAATACAGTTTAATGATAAGCAAATGGAAGAACTACATAATCTAGGAATAGTTCACAGAAGTAATTTTTAAAGTGCAGTCATATTTTAAAATTATATCTTCTATTATTATCTTATTCTTTTAAAAAAATATGTTTTATTGATTATGCCATTACAGTTGTTCTGTTTCCCCCCCTTCATTTCCCTCCACCCTGCACACTCCCTCCCCCATCATTCCCCCCCTTTAGTTCATTTCTATGTGTCACAAGTCCTTTGGATTCTATATTTCCCATACTATTCTTGCCCTCCCCTGGTCTATTTTCTGCCTACCGTCTATGCTACTTATTCTCTGTACCTTCTCCCCAATTCTCCTCCTCCCACTCCCCTGTTGCTAACCCTCCATGTGATCTTCATTTCTAGCTGTCCTCTTAGTTTGCTTTTGTTTTAAGTGTGGTTGTGAATAACTGAGTTTGCTGTCCTTTCACTGTTCATGTTTTTTATCTTCTTTTTCTTAGGTAAGTCCCTTTAACATTTCATATAATAAGGGCTTGGTGATGATGAACTCCTTGAACTTGACCTGATCTGAGAAGCACTTTATCTGCCCTTCCATTCTAAATGAAAGTTTTGCTGGATAGAGCAATCTTGGATGTAGGTCATTGGATTTCATGACTTGGAATACCTCTTTCCAGCCCCTTCTTGCCTGTAAGGTCTCTTTTGAGAAATCAGCTGACAGTCTGATGGGAACTCCTTTGTAAGTGACTGTCTTTTAGCTCTTCCAGGCTCTAGAATTCTCTCCTTCATTTTAATCTTGGCTAATGTAATTACGATGTGCCTTGGTGTGTTCCTCTTTGGGTCTACCTTCTTTGGAACTCTCTGAGCTTCCTGGACGTTGTGAAAGTCTATTTCCTTTGCCAGATTGGGGAAGTTCTCCTTTATCATTTGTTCAAATAACTTTTTTCACTCATTGCTCTTCCTCTTTCCCTTCTGATACCCCCTATAATTCTGATGTTGGAATGTTTAAAGATGTGTTAGAAGTTCCTAAGCCTCTCCTTATTTTTTTGAATTCTTGTTTCTTCACTGTTTTCTGTTTGGTCATTTTTTTCTTCCTTCTGGTCCACTCAATTGATTTGAGTCCCAGTTCCCTTCCATCACTATTGGTTTCCTGTGCATTTTGCTTCATTTCACTTAGTGAAGCCTTCATTTGTTCCTATAATTTGTGACTAAAATCAACCAGTTCTGTGAGCCTCCTGATCACCAGTGTTTTGAACTGTGCATCTGATAGGTTGGCTATCTCTTAGTTGCTTAGAAGTATTGGCTCTGGGGCTTCTTCTTGAGCCATAATATTTTGGTCTATTCACACCTGTTACATATGAGATGCAGAGCCTTAGGTGTTCACCAGGGCAGGGCAATTTATGTTCCTGGGTTGTGATGCTGTATGTGGGGGCGGGGCCAGAGAGGGGCAATGGTGTTTTTTTCTGTTCTCTCTCTCAGATTTGATTCCCCTCGGCTTCTTCACACAAGCAAATTGGGTCCTCCGGTGCTGGTTCCCAGATGTGTGGGCTCGTGCACCCTCCAGAACCCCGTGGGTCTCTCCCACAAACTCTCTGTGAGCCTGAGAGCCTCTCCCAGCATCTTGACCCCCCAAATTTTTTCTAATTGGTGCCTTTAGGCTTTATTTCCCAGTGCTGAGGCCCTGGTTTTTGTGGTCTCTCTCACCGCTCACTCCTTTGCCTGGTTTATCTGCACATGAATGTGTGACAATGGTCAGCCAGCTGCCTTGTGCCCTCACTGGGTCTGCCTGTTGCCACCCCATGCCTGGGATCTTCCAACCGCTGCCTGCACACCTAGGTTGATCCTGCTGTTTTTTCCTGCGCAACCCCTTTCTGCCAGCTGCTGACTCTGCCCCTTTTACCAATCAGGATGAATGGTTTGTTGCTTTTGGACTACGGTAGTTTTTTTCTGATTTTTTTAAAGATTTTTTTTAATTTAGTTATTTTTCAACTACAGTATGCTGTCTTTTACTCCCATGCCCCCCACCTCCCTCCCATTTTCACCCCCCTTAGTTGTTATCCATGTGTCCTTTGTATTAGTTCCTGTAAATCCTTCCCCTTTTCCCTCTGAAATTCCCTCCTCTCTCCCCTCTGATTGCTGACCCCCTATTCTCTATTTCAGTGTTATTGTTTTTATTTTGCTTGCTTGTTTGTTTTGTTGTTTAGATTCCTGTAAAAGGTGAGATCATCTGGTATTTGTATTTCACCGCCTAGCTTATTTCGCTCAGCATAATGCTTCCCAGTTTCATAAAACTGTTGAAAAGGGCAGGAGCTCCCAATTTCTTTCTACTGAATAGAATTCCATCGTGTATATGTACCATAATTTTTTGATCCATTCTTTTACTGATGGGCACCTAGGTTTCTTCCAGCTTTTGGCTATTGTGAATTGTGCTGCTATGAACATTAGGGTGCATAGGTATTTCTCAATTGGTACTTTAGGGTTCTTAGGATATAATTCCAGCAGTGCAATTGCAGGGTCAAAAGACATATTCATTTATAGTTTCTTAGAAAATTCCATACTGTTTTCCATAATGGTTGTACCAGTCTGCAATCCCACCAATAGTGAAATAGGGACCCCTTTTCCCCACAACCTCTGCAACATTTGTTGTTTGTTGCTTTGTTTATGATAGCCATTCTGACAGGTGTAAAGTGTTATTTCATTGTGGTTTTAATTTGCATCTCTCTGATAGCTAGTGATATTGAGACTATTTTCATGTGTCTGTAGATCCTCTGTATGTCCTCCATGAAGAATTGTCTGTTCAAGTCCTTTTCCCATTTTTTAATTGGGTTAGATGTCTTCTTAGAGTGGAGTCCTGTAAGTTCTTTGTATATTTTGGAGATTAAACCTTCGTCTGAGGCATCACTGGCAATTTTGTTTTCCCATACAGTTGCTTGACTTTTTATTTTAATACTGTTTTCTTTAGCCATGAAGAAGCTTTCTATTTTGATGAGATCACATTTCTTTATTTTTTCCTTCATGTCCCTTGCTCTAGGGGACATATCACTAAAAAAGTTGCTGTGTGAAATATCTGACATTTTCCTGCCTATGTTCTCCTCTAGAACTTTAATGGTTTCATGGCTTATATTTAAGTCTTTTATCCACCTTGAATTTATTTTGGTGTATGGTGTAACTCAGTGCTCAAGTTTCATTTTTTTTGCATGTAGCTGTCCAGTTCTCCTAACACCATTTGTTGAAGAGGCTATCTTTACTCCATTTTATGTTACTGCCCCCTTTATCGAATATTAATTGACTGTAGAGAGTTGGGTTGATATCTGGGCTCTCTGTTCTGTTCCATTGGTCTATGTGCCTGTTTTTAAAGCAAGTACCAGACTGTTTTAATTACAGTGGCCTTGTAATACAATTTGATTTCAGGTATTGTGATCCCTCCTACTTGGTTCTTCTTTCTAAAAATTGCAGCTGCTATTCGGGGTCATTTATGGTTCCATATAAATTTTTAAAGTGTTTGTTCTATGTCTGTGAAATATGCGATTGGTACTTTAATAGGTATTGCATTGAATCTGTATATTGCTTTGGGTAGTATGGACATTTTGATGATGTTAATTCTTCCAATCCATGAACAAGGTGTATGTTTTCATTTGTTTGTGTCTTCCTTGATTTCCTTCTTCAGTGTTGTGTAGTTTTCTGCATACACATCTTTTACATCTTAGGTTAGGTTTATTCTAAGATATTTTATTTTTGATTTTGCTATATCGAATGAAATTTTTTTCTTGATTTCTCCTTCTGCTGATTTATTGTTAGTATATAAAAATGCCTTTTATTTCTGAATATTGACTTTGTAACCCACTGTTTTACCAAACTCATTTATTAGTTCGAGCAGTTTTTGAGTAGAGTCTATAGGATTTTCCATGTACACTATCATGTCATCTGCAAACAATGACAATTTTGCTTCCTCTTTTCCTATTTGGATTGCTTTTTATTTCCTTTTCTTGTCTGATCACTGTGGATAAAACTTCCAGGACTATATTGAATAGAAGTGGTGAAAGTGGATATTTTTGTCTTGTCCCCGATCTTAATGAAAAAGATTTTAGTTTTTGCCTATTGAGTATGATGTTGGCTGTAGGTTTCTCGTATGTGGCCTTTATTATATTGAGGAATGCTCCCTCTATTTCACCTTGCTGAGTGTTTTTAATCGTAAATGGGTGTTGTACCTTATCAAAAGCTTTTTCTCCATCTATTGATATGATCATGTGGTTTTTGTCCTTCCTTTTGTTTCTGTGATGTATTACATTTACTGATTTGCAAATATTGAACCATCCTTGCATCTCAGGGATGAATCCCACTTGGTCATGGTGTATGATCTTTTTGATATACTGTTGGATGCGATTTGCCAATATTTTGTTGAGGATTTTAGCGTCTATGTTCTTCAGCAATATTTGCCTGAAGTTCTCTTTCTTTGTTGTGTCTCTATCTACTTTTGGAATTAGGATGATGCTGGCTTCATAAAAAGAATTTGGGAGTTTTCCATCCTTCTGGATTTTTTGGAATAGTCTGTGAAGAATAGGGGTTAGTTCTTCCTTAAATGCTTTGTAGAATTTTCCTGTGAAACCATCAGGTCCAGGACTTTTGTGTGATGGGAGTTTTTTTTATTATTGCTTCAATTTCTTTTGCTGTTATTGGTGTGTTCAGATTTTCTGTTTCTATTTCATTAAGTTTTGGAAGATAATATTTTTCTAGAAATGTGTTCCTTTCCCCTAGGTTTTCAAATTTCTTGGCATACATTTCTTCATAGTAATTTCTTACAATCCCTTCTGTTTCTGTGGTATCAGTTGTAATCTCTCCTCTTTCATTTCTGATTGTGTTTATTTGAGTTCTCTCTCTTCTTTTCTTGATGAGCCTACTTAAAGGTTTGTCTATTTTGTTTATCTTTTCAAAGAACCCACTGCTGGATTCATTGATCCTTAGAATTGTGCTTTTAGTCTCTATGTCATTTAGTTCTGCTCTGATCTTGGTTATTTTCCTTCCTTCTACTTGCTCTGGCCTTTTTTGTTTTTGTTCCTTTAGTTCTTGCAGGCATAGGGTAAGGCTGTTTGTTTGAAATGTTTCTATCTTCTTTAGGTAGGCCTGTATTGCTATAAACTTCCCTCTCAGGACTGCCTTCCCTGTGTCCCATAAGTTTTGGGTTGTTGTGAGATCATTTTCATTTGTTTCCAGAATCGTTTTAATTTCTTCCCTAATTTCATTTTTCACACATTTGTTGTTTAATAGCATACCATGCATTCTCCATCATTTTGGGTGTTTTGGGTTTTTTCCTTTGGGGTTCGTTTCCAATTTCAGTCCCTTATGGTCAGAGTAAATGCTTGGTATGATTTCAATTTTCTTGAATTTGTTGAGGCTTGTTTTGTGTCCTATCATGTGGTCTATCTTTGAGAATGTTCCATGTGCATTTGAAAAGAGTGTATATTTAGCTTCTGTGGGATGAAGGGCTCTGTATATATCACTTAAGTCCATCTCATCAAGGGTGTTGTTTAATGCCACAATATCTTTGTTGATAATTTGTTTAGAAGATCTATTTTTGATAGTGGGGTGTTAAAATCCCCTACTATAATTGTGTTGCTGTCAATATCTTTCTTGAAATCCTCCAGATATTCTTTATATTTTTGGGTGCTCCTGTGTTAGTTGCATATATATTTACAATATTAATGTCTTCTTGGTGGATTCTTCCCTTGAGTATTATGAAGTGACCTTCTGGGTCTCTCTTTATGGCTCCTTTTTGAAGTCATTTTTGTCTGATATGAGAATGCTACCCGAGCTTTTTTTTTCTTGTATGTTTGCTTGGTAAATTTGTTTCCAACCTTTCACTTTTAGTCTGTGCAGGTCTTTTCTCCTGAGGTGGGTCCCCTGTTAGCAGCATATGTGTCGGTCATGGTTTCTTATCCATTCATCTATTCTGTGTCTTTTGATTGGAGTATTTTATCCATTTACATTTAAGGTTATTTTTGATAGTTACTTATTCATTGCCATTTTTGTACGTTTGTTCCTCTCTGTCTCTCTCTTTTCCTTCCTTTCCTTAAAGCAGTCCTTTTAGTATTTCTTGTAGGGCTGATTTTGTGGAGGTTTATTCTTTTAAACTTCTTTTGTTTTGGAAGCTCTTTATTTGGCCTTCTATCTTGATTAAGAGACTTGCTGTGTAAAGTAGCCTTGGTTGTAGGCCTCTGGTTCTCATTACTTGGAATATATCTTGCCATTCTCTTCTTGCTTGGAGTGTTTCCATTGAGAAGTCAGTAGGTAACCTTGTTTGGGCTCCCTTGTACGTTACTTCTTTTTCCTCCCTTGCTGCCTTTAAGATTCTCTCTTTGTCTTGGAATTTTGCCATTTTAATGATGATGTGTCTTGAAGTGGACCTCTTTGTGTTCCTCTAGATTGAGACTCTTTGTGATTCCTGGATTTGTGTGACATTTTGTCTCATCAAATTAGGGAAGTTTTCTCTCATTACTCTTTCAAATAATTTTCTATCCCTTGTTCTTCTTCTCCTTCTGGTATTCCTACTATTCGAATATTATTACGTTTCATATTGTCTTGCATTTCTCTTAATTCCTGTTCATTCTTTCTGAGCCTCTTTTCCTTTTTCTGCGAGATTTTTTCTACTTTGTCCTTCAAGTCAGTCATCCATCTTCTGTCTCATCGACTCTACTTTTAATACTTTTTACAGTGTTCTTCAATTGGCAAATTATATTCTTCAATTCCTCTTGTCCGCTGCTAATAGTTTCCATTTCCTCTTTTATATTAATATAGTTTGCGGTGAGGTTGTTGTAACTCCCCTGTAGTTTCTGGAGCTCATTGTGAGCTCTTTGAACTTCCTGATAACCAGCGCTTTGAATTCAATATCTGATAGTTGACTTGCCTCTATTTCCCCTAACATTCTTTCTGAGGGTTCCTCCTTTTCTTTCATTTGGGGATTGTTTCTTTGTCTTCCCATTGTTTGTGAGACTCTTCTTGTTAGCCTCAGCTTCTTAGATTGATCTTTCCTGACTCTCTGGGTTTATGGTCTGAAGTTCTGTGGTGGAATGCCTGTGAAATTTAGTGGTGCAGTCTCTTTCGGTTATCCTGTCATTCTCTGCTTCCACGTACTTATATATGCAGCAACTTGTGGCTTCTCTCGTACAGCAAAGTGCAATTTGTCTCTCTGACTCTACTGTTGGGAAGCCTCTTCTTTGGGTCCAGCTCTAGTCTTTTCACATTTTCAAGTTGTTTGTGTCTCTTTTGGGTAAAAGAAAGAAAAGAAAAGGAAAGAAATAAATGGAAAAAAAGCAGGGGAATGGAGGAAATAGTGATACATTTGGAAAGAAAGGAAGAAGGAATAAAACAGAAAATACAAAAAAGAGGACAAAAGTATTGAAAGATAAAACAATAATAAAATTTAAGAAAATAACAGATTACTTAAAAAGAGAAAAAAAGTAAAAGAAAAGGAAGGAAAAAGAAAAAAAAGAAATGTTGCTTGTTGGTTTCAAACTGGCCAAACTGAGTTTTCTGGCTGCAGCTGGCTGAGGGTCAATTAGGGTGTCCTTTCTACAAGCCCTATCTCAGGAGCCTAAGTGTCAGCCCCTCTCCCCAGCTCCCTACAATTGGGATCTAGGACTTCCTCACAGCACTCTTTTCTCAGGGGTTATTACCGTGGGTAGGGTTTCGGGGCTCATGGGCGCCTATGCAGGGCAGGCTGCCTGGTTTCCACGGGATCGAGCATAGACCTGCCCCAGTTCTGTGGGGGGACTCCAGGCCTTCTGCCCAATCTCAGGTTCGCTGCCAGGCTGGGTGAGGAGCAGACCTGGCGGCTGTGTCTATCAAAGTCAGAGCCCCACACTGTGCCTATCAGTTCTCCAGGGCTGGCGACGACATAGTCCGAGGTTGAGGCCCTTTGTCCTCAGCACCCTCTCTTCCAACTCTAGCAAACAAGTCTCTCCCAGCACCCAACCTTGCTTGGTCAGAAAGGGAGGGAGTTGAGGGTCCCAGCTCTCTCCCAAAGACCCCTTGGCAGGTCCAGGACTCCCAAAGTGTCCAAGGGAGATGAACCGGAAGCTGATCTGAGGGCTGGGTGCAAACCTAGACATGCTGGGCGCACACCAAGGCGTGCTCGCTGCATGTACACTGTGCACTGGTCCCCTGCACCAGCCCAAAACCCTTCTGCTCCTGTCTTTGTTCTGATACCTTCTGTAGGCCTAGGCCTCCCGTGGAATCCAAGGGAGGGAGATACACGGGGAACTGGTCTGGTGAGCTGGGCATCAATCCAGGTACACTGGGCACCGATCCAGGTGTGCTGGGCACCCACCAAGGTGCGCTGAGTGCCGAGCACTGGTCCCCAGACTGTTTGGACTTCGGTTTAATTTCCTCTCTGTTTTGGTTGTGTTCTGGTTTTTAAATACTTGTTGTTCATAAACTTTGTTGTGTGAGGAGGTACAGTGTTTTCACCTATGCCTCCATCTTGGCTGGAAGTCTTATCTTATTCTTAATATACAACTAGAGATATAACTATAGATTATTTTAAATATGCTATGAAATTATTTATATTAAAATCTTACCTCATTTGACTCCCTAACCAAATCTATAATATCCACTCTAATATGACTTCTTTTTTCATCACTGACATTTGTATCTTGCTGAACTCTTGAAGGCAATAGCTTATCTTTATTTGCGATACTGTCAAAGAACCTATCCAAAAGTGATAGCAGTACAAGAATTAGTAGAAGTAAATAAAATGCAGAGAAAAATGACAGATCTTTTTTCATAGTTAGTCAGAGGTTAATTTCAACTGATGGAATATAGGGTATGTAGAGGCATGTAAGAAGAAATAAATTAAGAATAGGTACAACAAGGCCTTACCATAATGAGTTTTAAATGTTAGGGTGAGGTATTCATTATATTTTATTCTGTACATAATGGGATTTGATGTATTATTTCAAGGTATGCAATTAAATATTCATTTCACATATACATACTTAGTGTGTGTGTACACACACACACACACACGCACACATACCAATGCTTTAATAGAAAACAGCATTCATAGAAAAGAAACTAGGAAAATAAAGCTCAGCCTACTCACCTGGAAACCAGAACAATTTCCCCAGTTAGATATTTATCATTATCAACTATCCATTCCCCTTCAAATTACTTTTGCACAGTGATACTTCATAGCTCAAAATAGGAGTATGAAAGTTCTGAAATAATAAATCAACAAAATTAGTGTTTTACTAAAGTGATTTGCTTTTGTTATACTCTATTTAGAAATAGGAGTAAACTTCAGGCCTAGCTTTTTCATTCAAGTAGCTTTGTGGCCTTGGGCCAATTTCTAGGCTTACTTTCCTCACCTGTCAAATAAGGGATTGAACAACATAATATCTAAGGGGCCTTCAGATTTAAATGTTATGGTCCTTATCATACCTGTTTAAAGCTTTTACATATTCAATATCATTTGTACATGCCAGCAGTTTGTTTAAATTAGTCAAATATTGCCAATCCCAGTTGTAAAACAGTCTTTAGTCCATCGTAGAAGAAACAGTCCACTACATTCACTGCACTTCAAACAGGTAGTACAGTAATAAAAATGGTGAGGAACTATGAGAGAGAAACTGAGGAAAAGAATGTCATATCAGTCATGTGTTCTGTCAGCTGGGGAAGGTGATCCATGACAAGTTCTTTACAGACAGCCTAATCTACCAAGGCACCAGGGGAAAATAAAAAGAACTTTAAAAATGAACACCTTCCAGGAGAAAAGAAGATGGCAATGGAGTAGGATGGAGCAGATTCTATCTCCCGTACTCGTGGGTGAAAACCCTGGCAGATCTATAGAGAAGTAGCACACTAATCCATCGGTTATCCAGCATTTGTGAAACTAAAAGAACAGAGATTGTGACAGACGCTAAAACACCAGAAAGAGGCAGGTCAGTGGGGTCTCAGGGACCGGAGTAAAGACAAAGCAGCAGTGGGGGCCGGCACCCCCAGCCAGGTGGCCCCGGTGCTGCCTCTATGGCAAGGGTCCAGATCCATCGGTCTGAGACCAACACCAGAGGTGTCTGCCACAGGAGCCTGAGCATCCAGCAGCCCAGTGGCCACCAGCGCAGGCCAGCAGCTCCCCGGCTCCCTGTATAAGCAAAACTGGACAACACCGGGCAGATCCCTGTCTGCTTGCCCGCTTGCATTATCAGGGAGGGTTACAAAGACACAGAGCCCAGTTCAACTGCAGACTCTGTGGTCGCAAGCCTGGGAGAATTGAGAGACGCATTGGCCTCATGGGTCTAGTTGGGGACTGAGCTAGACTGAGAGGCAGGCTGTCTGGAGAGTTGTTTTCTTTTAAAGTAGACTGAGTGTTCTCCTGCCAGGGCAGCTTGGCTTGCTTCCCATCCGGCCTTGCGAGACAGGGGGAAAGAGGAGGCCTCTGAGCTGCCACCATGGGACTGGGAAGGGCCCTTCAGGTTTCGCAGGTCCTGGACAGCTTGGTGGGTGCACACAGGCACAGAAGCCTCTGAGTCCCCAACACAGGACTGGGAAGCATCTTGACAGTTTCACCTGGCCAGTGTCCACAGATGGAGAAATGGTTGAGTCTCTCCACAGGACTAGGAAGGACCCTACCAGAATCCGTGGGTCCCAAGCAGCTTGGTGAATGTGTGGGAGTCCACACCCCAACCTGGTAGCCTGGCCGGTGCGCCCACTTGCGCCGGCACCCCAGCTCAAAGAGAGATCCTGCTGCAACTAGAAAAACCAGTCTGGAAAGTTTGAAACGAACAAGAGAAGGGTTTCTCTGTTGTTGTTGTTATTGTTTTTTTTGTTGTTTGTTTGTTTTTTGGGGTTCCCCCCGCCTTTTTAAATAACTTTTTTGTGTGTTTCTTTAGTAATCTTATATATTTTTTAAATTTTATTACTGCTTTATCGTTCTATACTTTGTTCCTCTCCTTTCTTTTTCCGTGTTTTAGTCCTTCTTCCTTTCCTCTTACACTCATCACTTTCGCTTCCCTTCTCCTGCCTTTTTGTTTGTTTGTTGCTTCGTTTTCTTTTACCCACAAGAGACACAAAAAACGAGGAATTGTGAAAGAACTAGAATGGGACCTAAAGAGGGGGCATCTCAACAGTAGAGACAGAGAGACAAATTTCACCTTCCTATAGCAGAGAAGCCACGAGGTATTGCATATTTTTTTCATTATTTTCACTTATTTTATATTTTAATAATATCTCTGTATTCTTCCATTTTCCTGTATAGCCTTCTCAGTCTTGAGTAGTTATATTGTATTATTACACAGGCTCCCCCCGTCCTTTCCTACATAGTGCTTTGCTAATCCTCTAAACTCCACTCCACTTGTTTTCCATTAGGACACTACCTAAAGCTTTATACCCCCTACTCAGACAGACCACATAGAGTTTGTTATATGAGGGCTGCTCTAATATTAGTGTAAATAATAGCTGATCTATACAACAGTAAATACTCCACAACACATCTCATGGATCTTAGCCTATTGTACAGGTCCCTGAATTCTACCACTGTAGTGATTAACTCTATTTGCTCACACACTACACCTATTTACTGTTCCTTACACTCACCTTACCTCAAAATCTGACCGTCTGCAACCTCACTGCTTTCGAGTACCAACTAACAAGCTTTCCCTCCCCAACAAGAGGCTTATCTTTTGTCCATCCTCTCGTAAAAGTGGCAAGTTGGGCTGAAGAATACGGTTAACACAATATATAGCCTAAAGATCGCCTATCTCCTCTCTACAGGCTGTGACTGTAAATATCATAAAGAACTCTTCCGTTGTCATAAACCATTTTGCCTCCCCCTCCAACTGATTACACATACACAATCAAAGGAGTAGGTGGAAACGGAGAACATCAAGATACCTGAAAGAGTCTGCACCACTGAAATTCACAGGTATTATACCACAGAGGTTCACACCATAAACTCAGGGAGTCAGAACAGATCAATTTTAGAAGCTGAGGCAAACAATACGAGTCTCACAAACAATGGGAAAACAAAGAAACAATTCCCAAATGAAAGAAAAAGCAGAAATTTCAGAAAGAATATTAGATAAAAAAGAAGTTAATCAACTATCAGATATTGAATTCAAAAGCAATGGTTATCACAAAGTTCAAAGAGCTCACAACGAGCTACCAGAAACTACAGGGGAACTACAATGATCTCACCCAAAATTATATCAACATGAAAAAAGAAATAGAAACTATCAGCAAGGGGCAAGACGAAATGAAGAATACAATTTCCAAATTGAAGAATACAGTAGAAAGTTTCAAAAGTAGCACTGATGAGGCACGGGATAGGATTAGCGAGTTGGAGGACAAAGAAGAAAGCATCTCACAAAAAGAGCAGGAAAATGAAAAGAAACTGAGAAACAATGAAGAGGGATTAAGAAAAATACAAGATAATATGAAACGTAATAATATCTGAATAATGGGGATACCAGAAGGAGAAGAAGAAGAACAAGGGATAGAAAACATATTTGAAAGAGTAATGAAAGAAAATTTCCTTAAATTGATGAGAGAAAATGTCACACAAATCCAAGAATCACAAAGAGTCCCAATCAAGACAAACCCAAGAAGGCCCACTTGAAGACACATCATCATCAAAATGGCAAAATTCCAACACAAAGAGAGAATCTGAAAGTCAGCAAGGGAGGAAAAAGAAGTAACATACAAGGGAGCCCAAACAAGGTTACCTACTGACTTCTCAATGGAAACACTCCAAGCAAGAAGAGAATGTCAAGAAATATCCCAAGTAATGAGAACCAGTGGCCTACAACCAAGCCTACTTTACCCAGCAAGGCTCGCAATAAAGATACAAGGCCAAATAAAGAGCTTCCAAAACAAAAGAAGTTTAAAAGAATACGCCTCCACCAAACCAGCTCTACAAGTAATGCTAAAAGGACTGATTTAAGGAAAGGAAGGAAAAGAGGGAGATGGAGAGGAACACAGGTACAAAAATGGTAATGAATAAGTACCTATCAATAGTAACCTTAAATGTTAATGGATAAAATGCTGCAATCAAAAGACACAGAATAGATGAATGGATAAGAAACCATGACCGTCACATATGCTGCCTACAGGAGACCCACCTCAGGAGACAAGACCTGCACAGACTAAAAGTGAAAGGCTGGAAACAAATTTACCTAGCAAATGGACAAGAAAAAAAAGCTGGGGCAGCAATTCTCATACCACACAAAATAGACTTCAAAAAGAGGTCCATAAAGAGAGACCCAGAAGGTCACTTCATTATACTCAAGAAAAGAATCCACCAAGAAGACATTAACATCGTAAATATATGTGCACCAAACATAGGGGCACCCAAATATACCAAGAAACTCTTAGAGGACTTCAAGAAAGATATTAACAGCAACACAATTATAGTAGGGGATTTTAACACCCCACTATCAAAAATGGACAGATCTTCCAAACAAAATATCAACAAAGATATTGTGGCATTAAACAACACCCTTGATGAAATGGACTTTACTGATATATACAGAGCCCTTCATCCCAAAATAGCAAAATACACATTCTTTTCAAATGCACATGGAACATTTTCAAAAATAAACCACATGATAGGACACAAAACAAGCCTCAACAAATTCAAGAAAATTGAAATCATACCAAGCATTTTCTCTGAGCACAAGGGACTGAAATGGGAAACCAACCCCAAAGGAAAAAACCCAAAGCACCGAAAATCATGGAGACTGAATGGTATGCTATTAAACAACAAATGTGTGAAAAATTAAATTAGGGAAGAAGTCAAAAGGATTCTGGAAAAAAATAGAAAATGAACTCACAACAACCCAAAACTTATGGGAAATAGTGAGGGCAGTCCTGAGAGGAAAGTTTATAGCAATACAGGTATACCTAAAGAAGATAGAAACATTTCAAACAAACAACCTAACCCTATGCCTGCAAGAACTCAAGGAACAACAACAAAGACAGCCCAGAGTAAGCAGAAGGAAGGAAATAACCAAGATTAGAGCAGAACTAAATGACATAGAGACAAAAAGCACAACCCTAAGGATCAAAAAATCCAGGAGTTGGTCTTTAAAAAGATAAACAAAATAGACAAGCCTTTAAGTAGGCTCATCAAGAAAAGAAGAGAGATAACTCAAGTAAACACAATCAGAAATGAAAGAGGAGATATTGCAACTGATACCACAGAAACAGAAGGGATTGTAAGAAATTACTATGAAGAAATGTATGCCAAGAAATTTGAAAACCAAGGGGAAATGGACACATTTCTAGAAAAATATAATCTTCCAAAACTCAAAAAAAAGGAACAAAAAATCTGAACACACCAATAACAGCAAAAGAAATTGAGGCAGTAATCAAAAAAATCCCATCACACAAAAGCCCTAGATCAGACGGTTTGAGGAGAATTCTATAAAGCATTTAAGAAGAGCTAACCCCTATTCTCCACAGACTATTCCAAAAAATCCAGAAGGATGGAAAACTCCCAAATTCTTTTTATGAAGCCAGCATCATCCTAATTCCAAAACCAGATAGAGACACAACAAAGAAAGGGAACTTCAGGCCAATATCATTGATGAACACAGATGCTAAAATTCTCAAGTATATATTTGAAAATCGAATCCAAGTATATTTTCAAAAGATCATACACCATAACCAAGTGGGATTCATCCCAGGGATGCAAGGATGGTTCAATATTCACAAATCAGGAAATGTACTATATCACGTAAACAAAAGCAAAGACAAAAACCACATGATCCTATCAATAGATGCGGAAAAAGCTTTTGATAAGGTACAATACCCTTTTATGATAAAAACACTCAGCAAAGTAAGAACAGAGGAGGGAGCATTCCTGTATGTAATAAAGGCCATATATGAGCTACCGACAGCCAACATCATACTCAATGGGAAAAAACTAAAAGCTTATCCACTAAGATCAGAAACAAGACAAGGATATTCACTTTCACCCCTTCTATTCAATACAGTTTTGGAAATTTTATCCACAGCGATAAGGCAAGAAAAGGAAATAAAAGGCATTCAAATACGAAAGAAGGAAACAAAACTGTCACTATTTGCAGATGGCATGATAATGTACATGGAAAATTGTATAGACTCCACCAAAAAACTGCACGAACTAATTAATGAATTTGGCAAAACAGCAGGATAAAAAGTCAATATCCAGAAATGAAAGGCATTTTTGTATACTAACAATGAATCAGCAGAAGCAGAAATCAAGGAAAAAATCCCATTTGATATAGCAAAAAGAGAAATAAAATATCTGGGAATAAACCTAACCAAGGAGGTAAAGGATCTGTATGCAGAAAACTACACAGCACTGAAGAAAGAAATCAGGGAAGACACAAACAAATGGAAACGTTTACCTTGTTCATGGATTGGAAGAATTAACATCATCAAAATGTCCATAGTACCCAAAGCGATATATAGATTCAATGCAATACCTATTAAAGTACCAATGGCATATTTCACAGACATAGAACAAACACTTCAAAAATTTATATGGAATCATAAATGAGCCCGAATAGCGGCTGCAATTTTGAGAAAGAAGAACAAAGTAGGAGGGATCCCAATACCTGATATCAAACTGTATTACAAGGCCACTGTAATCAAAACAGCCTGGTACTGGCAAAAAAACAGGCACATAGACCCATGGAACAGAACAGAGAGCCCAGAAATCAACCTAACTCTCCACAATCAATATTCGACAAAGGGGGCAGTAACATAAAATGGAGTAAAGATAGCCTCTTCAGCAAATGGTGTTGGGAGAACTGGACAGCTACGTGCAAAAAAATGAAACTTGAGCACAAACTTACACCATACACCAAAATAAATTTAAGGTGGATAAAAGACTTAAATATAAGCCATGACACCATTAAAATCCTAGAGAACTTTGGCAAGAAAATCTCAGATATTCCACGCAGCAACGTTTTTACTGATATGTCCCGTAGACCAAGGAATATAAAGGAAAGAATAAACAAATGGGATCTCATCAAAATAAAAAGCTTCTGAATGGCTAGAGAAAACAATATTAAATTAAAAAGACAACCAACTGTATGGGAAAACATATTTGCCAATGATACCTCAGACAAAGGTTTTATCTCAAAAATATACAAAGAACTTACATGACTCCACTCTAGGAAGACATCTAACCCAATTAAAAAATGGGAAAAGGACTTGAACAGACACTTCTCCAAAGAGGACATACAGAATATCCAGAGACACATGAAGAGATGCTCAATATCGTGAGCTATCAGAGAGGTGCAAATTAAAACCACAATGAGATACCACTTTACACCAGTCAGGATGGCTATCATAAACAAAGCAACAAACAACAAATGTTGCAGAGGTTGTGGCGAAAAGGGGTCCTTAGTTCATTGTTGGTGGGATTGCAGACTGGTAAAACCATTATGGAAACCAGTATGGAATTTTCTCAGAAAAATAAAAATTGACCTGCCTTATGACCCAGCAATTCCACTGCTCGGATTATATCCTGAGAATCCTAAAACATCAATATCAAAGAACCTATGCACCCCAATATTCATAGCAGCACAATTTACAATAGCCAAGTGCTGTAAGCAACCTAGGTGGCCGTCAGTAAATGAATGGATCAAAAAATTTTGGTACATATACACAATGGAATTCTATGCAGCAGAGAGAAAGAAGGATCTCCTACCCTTTGCAACAACATGGATGGAAGTGGAAAGCATTATGCTGAGTGAAATAGGCCAGGTGTTGAAAGACAAATACCATATGATCTCGCCTTTAACAGGAAGCTAAAGAACAAAACAATCAAGCAAGCAGAATAAAAACAAAGACACTGAAATGGAGAACAAGAGGGCAGTGACCAGAGGGGAGAGGGAAGGGAATTTAAGGGGGAAAAGTGGGAGGGATTTGGAGGAACAATTATGATGGACACAGATGCGGGAACTAAGGGAGGTGGAAATGGGAGGGAGCTGGGTAGCACGGGACGGGGTGGGCTAGGATGGGAAAAATAGACAAAAAACTGTAATTGAAAAATAACTAAATAAAAAAATGAATACCTTTCAAAACAACTTGTTTCTGATATTTCCCACTTTTACTAGTATGCTCATATATCTCATTTCCCCCCTGAATTGTGTCTTGCATCAAGATGCAGTGTAGAAACTCTTCGGCCAGGATGGAGGCATAGGTGGAGACTCTGTCCTTCCTCACACAACCAAGGTTAGAGACAATTAAATATTAGCAAGAGAAAACACAGCCAGAAACCAGAAAATTGAACTTTTTGGAAGTCTGATAACAACAAATCCTTCAGCCTGACCGGTAAGAGGGGCAAAACCAGCAGCTGGTGGAGCAGGGTAGCACAGGAAAACTCGGTCAGATGGACTCAGGTGCGCGGAATCCAGGTACAGGGTTAGACCTGGTGGGCAACTCAGCAAGCGACCACGAGGAAACAGCAAGGGAGCAGGGCTGTGGGTTGACTGTGGTCACCCATTCGTGTATTGATAGACAAGTGAGGGAGTGGGCGATTGGACGAGAGCCAGCAGCCCCAGTGGTGAGCGGCAGCGGAGGGCATCACCATTTCTCCGCTCTGACCCCACCTCCACATACAGCATCATAACCCAGCGACCTAAGTGGCCCTGCCCTGGTGAACCACCTAAGACTCTGCTCCTCACCCAGAGGCGCGAAACAGCAGAGGGTGCCACCATTTCCCCACTCTGACCACGCCCCCACATATAGCCTCACAACCCAGCGACCTGGGAGTCCAAGGCGCCCCTCCTCATACTTAAGGTGCCAAAACAGACCAAAAATGGCTCAAGAAGATCTCAAAGCCTCAGAGCCTATAAATCTAAGTGATGAAGAAATAGCAAAACTCTCAGACGCACAGTTTAAAACACTGGTGATCAGGATCCTTACAGAACTGGTTGGTTATAGCCACAAATTAGGCAAATATATGAAGGCAAAACTAATTGAAATGAATGGAATTGCACAGGAAACCAATAGCAATGAAAAGGAAACTGGGACTCAAATCAATGGAGTGGACCAGAAGAAAGCAAATAATGGCCAAACAGAAAAGAGTCAAGAAGCAAGAATTCAAAAAAATGAGGAGAGTCTCAGGAACCTCCAGGACATCTTTAAATGCTCCAACATCCGAATTATAGGGCTACCAGAAGGGGGAAAGGAACAGCCACCAATGGAAAACTTATTTGAACAAATAATAAAGGAGAATTTCCCCAACCCCAATCTGGCAAAGACAATAGACTTCCAGGAAATCCAGGAAGCTCAGAGAGTCCAAAAGAAGTTGGACCCAAGAAGAAACACACCAAGGCACATCATCATTACATTAGCCAAGATTCAAATGAAAGAGAGAATCCTAGAAGCAGCAAGAGATAAGGGGACAGTCACCTACAAAGGAGTCCCCATCAGACTGTCAGCAGATTTCTCAAAAGAGACCTTCCAGGCAAGAAGGGGCTGGAAAGAGGTATTCCCAGTCATGAAATCCAAAGACCTACAACCAAGATTGCTCTATCCAGCAAAACTTTCATTTAGAATGGAAGGATAGATAAAGTGCTTCTCAGATAAGATCAAATTCCAGGAGTTCATCATCACCAAGCCCTTATTATATGAAATCTTAAAGGGACTTATCTAAGAAGAAGAAGTTAAAAAAAACATGAACAGTGAAAGGACAACAAACTCACAGTTATTAACAACCATACCTAAAACGAAAGCAAACTAAAAGACAGCTAGATCAGGAGTGGAAACATAGAAATGAAGATCTCAAGGAGGGTTAGCAAGAGGGGAGTGGGAGGAGGAGAAGGGGGGAGAAGGTACAGAAAATAAGTAGCATAGACAGTAGATAGAAAATAGAAGGGGGGGAAGAATAGTATTGGAAATTTAGAATCTAAAGAACTTGAGACACATGGTCATAAACTAAATGGTGGTAATGGTGGGGACGGGCGTTAGGGTAGAGGGGAATAAAGGGGGGGGGATAGAAAACTGTAATGGCATAATCAATAAAAAATAAATTAAAAAAAGAAAAAAGTTGCACTGCAGAAACTCAATTCAGATTCATTTGAACAATTATTTATTGAATTCTTATCATATTATAAATTTGCTATACACCAATTAATGAAACGGTCTCATCTTCAATTGGCTTACTGCCTTGTAGATCTTAAATAAACTAATAACTAAAAAGAAAGTCCATACAATAAATGACCTAGGCATTATACTAAAGGCTTATGAGGGTACAAAGGAGACCATGTATGGTTTTAAGGTAGGAGATCATATATCTATAAATATTTGATGACTAAAGACAATACTACACAATTAATGAACCAAGAACTTTGTTTTTTTTTCAAACTTTTTATATATCCACACAATTCACATAAATGTGGATATTCTAAGCTGATTAAAATCTATCTCTTATCAAGAAATTATCCAGCAGGTCTAGATGCTTCATATAACCATTGTTTTTTAGCAATAGAGAAAAATACATTTAAAATTTCTACCTTATTAAGAAACAGACTAGCCCTGGCCAATGTGGTTCAGCTGCTTGGAGTGTTTTCCCATAAACCAGATGGTCATGAATTTCAGTTCAGGTTAGGGCACAGGCTTAGTTTGCATGTTCGATCCCTGGTCAGGGCACAAACAGGAGGAAACCAGTTGATGTTTCTCTCCACATCAATGTTTTTCCCTTACTCCCTTCCTTCCCCTCTCTGTGAAATCAATAAGCAAGTTCTTGGGTGAAAATAAAACAAGAAATGAAGCAGGTTCTTTATTTTTTAAAAAAATCAATATATTGCCCTGGCCAGTATGACTCAGTTGGTTGGAGTATTGTCCCATAAACCAAAAGGTCACATGCTTGATTCCCAGTCAGGGCACATGCCTAGGTTGCGGGTTCAATCCCTGTCTGGGTGTGTACAAGAGGCAACTGATCAAAGTTTCTCACGTCAATATTTTTCTCTTCCTCCCATCCCCTCTCTCCAAAATCAATGTGCATGTCCTAAGGTGAGGATTTTTAAAAAGCAACATATTAAACAATCATTATTTAGTTCAAAAAGCTCTTTTCTTGAGTGTGTCAATGAATGTGACACTTTGATACTGCTTGCATTTGATCAGTTATTCCATGTGATAGGTAATTAGATAGACAATAGGCATATAAATGTTTAGAAAAGAAATATGTGTTTCTTCATGTGTATTTCTTGTTTTTACCAATGATTTGATTATTAAAATAATCAGGCAACATTCATTCACATACAGCAACCAAAAGCCAAAACGCTTCTTCATATTTTGCATACAGAAGCAATACTGAAGTCAAAATGTTCATTGCATAAAATTCATAGAAAAAATTACAAAATCTTTTAGATGATCCATTGAATTAAATTACTTTTCAAAAAATTGACTATTGATAAGTTTCAATGAATAAATTGAGTCAGTATGTGATATTATTGGTGCTCAACCCATTATAAATAATCAGTGGCAGAGAGAGGTAGCTATCCACCATAATCTAAACCCCTTCTTCAATAGTATCTGGATATATTTGTGCTCAGCCACACATTTTGCAGAATTTTTTTAAATAGGTGTGGTCATGAGATCAGCCCTCGAATAGAATGTAGGTGAGAAATAAAAGTTACAACTACACTAAAGAACAATTATCATGCAGAACTGCCTGAAATCTGGCTGAATGAAAGTCCCACAACTAGGAAATTAAATAAGAAGCCACATAGAGACTGGTAGGAAGGGTGGAGATGAAGAATGGGCTGCTACCATAATCACAAGTGGCAAATTAAAAATTGGGAGGGATATGTGGGCTGCAGAAGATCCCCTGGAGAAGTGAGGCCCCCTAGCTCAGGGTTCCAGTGCCAAGAAGAGATGTCTCCATAACTTCTGTAAAAACTAGTGGGGAACATTGAGGAAAACGGTGTCAGGGAGAAAAATCTGAGGAAAACAGAGGGCCACTGGAGTCCCAGGAAGCTGCTCTTAAAGGGCTTACTCAGACTCATTCCCTCTGAGTTCCAGTGCCAGGGCAGCAGCTCAAAAGGCAACCAAGATATATGAGGAGGAACTGAATTGTCCAGCATCAGGGCAAGGGATGGGGCTGGGGCTGGAGGAAGCTCTCTCCTGGGCAGAAACACTGTAAGAGGCTATTGTTCCTTTGATGAACCCTCCCCAAACAGAGCCAGCAGGTGGATGCTGTATCTGAAACTCTGCCAACCTGGCTCACACTTTTTGCCCCAACATGGTGATTCCATAAGGCACCACCCCACCCAACTTTTGGACCCATTTAAGATATTTCCAGTTGCTTTTGAATATGAATTGCCTGTCCAGGCTCACTCTTCAGACTTCCTTAATATCTTTCAAATAAGAAGTATCTGGCCTCAGCATGCCCCATACATCTTGCTAAGTGGTCATAGGCCTGGCACTATCAACAGCCAGCCTTGGTTTGCAGCTTGGCCTCACCTGGGCACCTTCAAGCTCAGTGAAAGTAGCAGCCATCTGCAGATCGCTTTGTAACTCATGTCAGGTCACCCCAGGCAGAAATTATGTGGCAACTGACCTTAGCCTGTATCTCCAGAGAGTTCCCAGACCAGTGCAAATGGTGAACATCTTCAGTTCATATCAAGGCACCACCACTCAACAACCTCTGTGGGGGGTCTGCCATGAATGAGAATAAGTCTACCAAGACATGATCTGCTTGGTAAGGAAAGATGGCAGATCTCTCAAAGGTGAAGGGCCATGAGGCTTTTCCTCAATGGGGTTTTAATGGGTTCAATTTGCACAGGAATACAGGTAAAGCTCACCAATTATTGTGAGGCAGTAATGATCAAACAATAGGTAACATTCAAAGAACTCTGAGGGCTTATTCTGAGTCAGGGTCAGTTAGCTAAAGGGCTATACAATTTTGGGGAACAAACTCACTTTATGCTTGGACACTTATCAGAAAACTGAGGGCATTCTTGGCAAAGCAGATTTCACAGGATTTTATGTATCCTTTCTTAGGCCTGATCAACCCCAGAGAACTGCCTGTTTCTGGCCAAAGTTGCACAACCATCTATCATTGTTTCAGGCTTAAGTTAGGCAGGGGAAGTAAGGCAGTCAAGAAATTAGGAGACTTCTTACAGACAGAATGTGAACTCAGGGCATGTCAAAGCTGAGGGGCAAGGGTCCATCACCCTGTTTTACTATAGCCCCCCCAAAGTCCTTCCCTGAGGGCCCTTTCATGACCATGCCTGTCTTAAGTCATTCCTCCCTTGAGAAATCTTTCCCATCATTGGCTAGTCAATCATCTACCCAGAGCAAGGCAGAATGAAGTAAAAGGAGCAGAGGTGGCATCCCTGCCAGGGAGATAAGCTTTGTTTCCTTAGTGGCTTATGGTCCCAAGGTCTCTGTACTCAGCCTTAGTCATGGGGGGTTACAGCTATTGAAACCAGGAAGGGTGGTTCCCAACAAACCTCCAGAAGTGATGTACTCAAGGGGAGAACTCAGTGGCTATCAGTGCCATGCAGAAGTAAGTCCTGATGGGGAAGGTGGGCACCTGCACAGCTGACTTTACACAGTGGTCAGAGAATCACAGCCAGTTCTTGGAGCTTATCAGCCTGGGAGTAAATCCCTCCCAGTGATGTGCCAAGAGCAATCAAGGCTCACCTATAAGAGGAGGATGTACACAGCTTGTGGGGCATACTACAAGTAAGCAACTTGGGTGGTCAGGAAGGCTGTGCCACTGTACTCTACAGGACTCCTGCTACATTAGGCCACACTACCAAGACTGGGAGTCAAAGCACTTCCACCTAATACATAGAAACAAACACAAGGAGGTTGCCAAAATGAAGATACAAAGAAATATATCTCAAATAAAAAAAAACAGAACAAAACTTCATAAGTTGTAAACAAAATGGAGACAGAAATCTACTAAATGCATAGTTCAAAACACTGGCTACAAGGATGCTCAATAAACTTATTGAGAATTTCAATAGCATAACAAAGGACCAATCAGAAATGAAGGACACACTAACCAAAATGAACAATAATTTATAAGGAACCAACAATAGAGTAGATGAAGCCAAAAATCAAATTAGCAATTTGGAATAAAAGGAAGCAAAAACCACCCAATCAGAACAGAAACAAGTAAAAATAATACCCCTCCAAAAATGAGGACAGTGTAAGGAGCCTCTGGGACAACTTCAATTGTATCAACATTCACATCATGGGGGTGCCAGAAGGAGAGAGAGAACAATGAAAATCTATTTGAAAAAAAAATTACAGAAAACTTTCCTAAATTGGTGAAGGAAATAGATATACAAGTCTAGGAAGCACAGAGGGTCCCAAACATTATGCACCCAAAGAGGCCCACACAATAACACATTGTAATTAAAATGCCAAAGTTACATACAAAGAAATAATCTTAAAAGCAGCAAGAGAAAAGCAGTTAGTTACCTACAAGGAAGCTACCATAAGACTGTCAGCTGAGTTCTCAACAGGAGCTTGGAAGGTCAGAAAGGATTGGCAGGAAATATTCAAAATGATGAAAAGCAAGGACCTACTACCAAGATTACTCTACCTAGAAAAGCTATCACTTAGATCAGGACAGATAAGTTTCCCAGACAAGGAAAAGCTAAAAGAGTTCATGACCATCAAACCAGTACTATATGAAATGTTAAAGTGTCTTTTCTTTAAGGAGAAAAAGATAAAAAATATATACAATAAAACAGTAGTGTATACATATAATTGATTTGAGGAGATTCAAGATGGTGGCAGAGTAGCTGGTAGTTCCATCCATTTGCTCCCAGACCTGGACTGGACTTGCAGTCAAAATACAAAGTGGAGAGTGAGTGAGAGCATCTGTGAGTTTGTATGCAGATGATGAGTGCAGAGTGTGCAAGAACCAGCCCACCTGCAGGATGCCCAAGCTATCAGCCTGGACTTTCTAAACTGAGCCGCCATGGCTGCACAACCCAGCACTTCTGGCTGCACAGAGTCAGGGCATCTGTAGATCATCTTAGGAGTCATGAGCTACTGGGGTGGAGAGAGAAGGCCTGGGAGGTTCAGGTGTCAGAAACAGTGTGGTGGGAGCTGGCCCACCTGAGGCTGAAGATCTCTGGAGGGAGCGGGATCAGCACTCTGCCCCTGCTTTCTTATAGTATAGCTACGGGGCTCTTCCCAGTGCTATCTGGGAAGGATCCAGAGAGAAACGTTACCTAAGACTGTTGGAAGGTCTGAAAGGCAGTGGCCAGCCCTGACTGTGAGAGACCCTGTGAACTTTCAGGAGAGGATGCATGTGGAGAACAGGACCCACAAGGACCAATGCTACACTGTGGGGCCACACAGAAATTTGGTAGGGAATCAGGGCTCACACACCTGTGTGTGCAGGCACAGTGGCTCTGCTAACCAAAAACTCAGAGGGGTAGAGTAAACTGAATTAATGGGGTAGAGTAAACTGAATTAATGGTAGGACCCAACCCAGCGTTGCTCACAAGTAGAGGTCTGTTCAGAGTGGAGAATTCAGGCCAAATCTCCTGCAAGGGAGCTGCAGGCTCAGGCCTTGAAAGTAGGAGCTTGATGCCTGTGATTTGCCACAGCAAGCCAGATCCCCTCAAAAACAGGTGAGCCCAATCCCCAGAGAGTCCAAGGTGAGGAGTCTCCTGCTGGGTACATTTCCAGAGGGGAAAGAAGAAAAAGCTTTGTAAAGGCCCTTCATTAGAAACTATGAGCTACACAGTTCCTTGGGCCCTGATGTACTCAACCCAGCAAAACAAAAAGAATGGAGACAGGGGATGGAAGATGGTCATTATGTATGTGGGAGCTGAGTCCATTTGTTTGTGCACTCAACTGGGACACTTAGCTAATCTGAAAAACAAAGTCAACAGCCAAGACAATCTCAGCGGATGTGAAGTTTGGAAGCCAAAGTGTGCAGGGGACGCTTCACAATGGGTGATAGGCTGATGGGAGGGTCCTTTACTCTCACCGTATCTCATAATCAATCTTACCTTCCACAAGCTCATGGTTTCCTGCAACTCACAGTCCTTCCCATCTCTAACAACAGCCTTATCTTTCTTTCTACCCTTTCTAAAAAGTGGCTAGTTGTGTGAAATATCATGGTTATCGCTGTACTTATCCAAAGGATACCCTATCTCTTTTTTCCCTGTTGGTACTTTAAATCCCATAGAATACTCACCCACTATCTTAATCCATTTTGTCTTCCCCCTTCAGCTGACCACATAAATGAGTAGGTGGAAGCTGTGAACACCAGTATACCTACTGGAAAAGAGAACCCACCAACAAAGGAACCACCAACAGATAATAAAGGAATGGGGTAAAGGAGTGAATAGAATCCATACTAATCTCCACCCAGAACCAATCTGGAATTAGAACTAAACAGTTTAGAAATTACCCAGAACAAACAACTGAACGATAGCGAGACAGAAGCCTCAAAACCTCAGACAGAAAGAACCAGCCTTGACACAATCTTTCCACACCTGCACAAGAAGCATACAAGATGTGGAGGATGGAATGACCCTCAGTTTAACAGCTGGAAGGAAAGACCCACTAAAGAAAGGTGAAACAACAATCAAAACGCAAATACAACCAGAGAGAAAACATAAATGACAGTCCAAGAACATCAAGTTCATGATATGAAGGAGACTGCACCACTAAATTTCACAGGTCTCCTACCATAGAAGTTCACATCATAAACCAGGGAGTCATAACAGATCAACTTCAGAAGCAAAGGCTAACAAGAAAAGTCTCACAAACAATGGGAAAACACAGAAACAAACCCCAAACAAAAGGGAAGGAGGAAGCCTCAGAAAGAATGCTAAATGAAATAGAGGCAAGTCAACTATCAGATATTGAGTTCGAAATAATGGTTATAAGGAAGCTCAATGAGCTCACATAGAATTACTAAAATTTACAGGGAAACTATAATGAAGTCACTGAAAACTACATCAACATGATAAAGGAAAAAGAAACTATCAACAACGGCCAACAGGAAATGAAGAATACAATTTCTGAATTGAAGAATACAGAACAAGGAATCAAAAGCAGGCTAAATGAAGCACAGAATTAGATCAGTGAGCTTAAGGACAAGGTAGTAAAAAAATTCCCAGAAAGAGCAAGAAAAGGAAAAAAGACTCAGAAAGAACAAAGGGGTGCTAAGGGAAATCCAGGGCAACATGAAAAGCAATAATATCCATATAATAGAGATACCAGAAGGAGAAGAAGACCAAAGGACATAAAACCTGTTTGAAAAAGTAATGATGGAAAATGTCTCTAATTTGATGAGAGAAAAGGTCACAGAAATACAGGAAAAACAGAGTCTCAATCAAGAGGAACCCAAAGAGGCCCACTTCAAGAAAAATCACAATTAAAAAGGCAAAATTCCAAGACAGAGAAAATCTTAAAGGCAGCAAGGCAGAAATAGGAAGTAACATACAAGAGAACTCTGATAACACTATCGCTGATTTCTCAATGGAAACATTTCAAGACAGCAGGGACTGGCAAAGATTATTCCAAGTAATGAAAAGCAAAGGCCTGCAACCAAGGTTCGTCTATCCACCAAGGCTCTCAATTAAAATGGAAGGCCAATTATGGAGTTCCTCAGAAAAACGAGGTTCAAAGAATATACCTCTTCCAGACCAGCCCTGCAAGAGACGCTAAAGGGTCTTCCTTAAGATAAGGAAATAAAACAGTGAGAGAGAGAGTGAAACACAACTATGAAAAAAGTAAAATGGCAATGAATAAGAATCTATCAGTAATAACCTTAAATGTAAATGAATTGAATGTTCCTGTCAAAATACATGTAAGAGCTGAATAGATAAGAAAACATGACCTACATATATGCTGCCAACAAGACACCCACCACAGACAAAAGACGTACACAGACTGAAAGTGAAGGGCTAGACTAAAATATTCCAAGCAAATGGACAAGAAAAAGAAGCCATGATAGCAATGCTCAAAATAGACTTTAAAACAAGGGCCACAAAAAGAGACCCAGAAGGTCACTTCATAATATTCAAGGGAAGAATTCATCAAGGCATAAACATTGTAAATATACATGCATCCAACACAGGAGTACCCAATACAGAAGGAAAATCTTGGAATATTTCAAGAAAGATATCGAAAGCAACACAATTATAGTAGGGGAATTTTACACCCCAGTATCAAATATGGACAGATCTTCCAAACAAAATACCAACAAACATGCATCATTGAACAATCTCCTAGATCAAATGCACTTAACTGATATATATACATAAAACATTTAATTCAAGAAGCAAAATACACATTTTATTCAATATGGAGGGTTTTCAAAGATAGACCACACGATAGGACAAAAAACAAACCTGAACAGATTCAAGAAAATGGAAATCATATCAAGAATTTTCTCCAACCACAAGGGACTGAAACTAGAAACCAACCTCAACACAAAAACTCAAAAACAGTCAAATTCATGGAGATTGAATAGCATGCTATTAAACAATGAATGGCTGAAGAATGACATCAGGGAAGAAATCAAAAAGTTTCTGGAATCAAATGAAAATGAACTCATGACAGTCCAAAACTTATGGGACACTGCAAAGGCAGCCCTGAAAGGGAAGTGCATAGTGATACATGTCTATCTAGAAAAGACAGAAGCATTTAAAAGAAATAATCTATCCCTAAACCTATAAAAACTGGAAGAACAGCAACAAAGACAGCTTGGGTAAAGTAGAAGGAAGGAAATAACCAAGATCAAAGCAGAATTTAACAACATAGAGATTAAAATCACAATCCTAAGGATCAATAAATCTAGGAGCTGGTATTTTGAAAGATAAGCAAAGTCCACAAGCCTTCAAGAAAAAAAGAGAGAGGAACTTCTGCCAAGATGGAGGCAGAGGTGGAGACGCCGTGCCTTCTCACACAACCAAGTTTAGAGACAACTAAATATTAGCAACAGAAAACACAGCCAGAACACAGATAATTGAACTTTTTGGAAGTCTGTTAACAACAAATTCTTCAGCCTGACCGGTAAGGGGCGAAACCAGCAGCTGGTAGAGCGGGGTTGCACGGGAAAACTCGGTCTGATGGACTCAGGCACACGGAATCCAGGTGCCCGGGATCCAGGCACAGGGTGGGACCTAGTGAGCGACCGAGCGAGCAACCAAGCAAGTTACCGTGGGGGAAACAGCGAGAGAGCAGGGCTTCGGGTTGACAGTGGTCGGGCATTTGTGCATCGATAGACAAGCGAGGGAGTGCGCGATTGGACTGGAACCCAGCGGGTCCCCACAGCAAGCGGCAGGGAGGGTGCCACCATTTCCCTGCTCTGACCCCACCTCCACATACAGCGTCATAACCCAGCGACTCTGAGTGGCCCTGCCCTGGTGAACCACCTAAGGCGCTACTCCTCATCCAGTGGCATGGAAACAGCAGAGGGTGACGCCATTTCCCCGCTCTGACCACGCCCCCACATACAGAGTCACAACCCAGCGACCTGGGAGTCCAAGGTGCGCCTCCTCACACTTAACGGGCACAAACAGACCAAAAATGGCTCAAGAAGATCTCAAAGCCCCAGAGCCTATAAATCTAAGTGATGAAGAAATAGCAAAACTCTCAGACGCACAGTTTAAAACACTGGTCATCAGGATCCTTACAGAACTGGTTGATTATAGCCACAAATTAGACAAATATATGAAGGCAAAACTAATTGAAATGAATGGAATTGCACAGGAAACCAATAACAATGAAAAGGAAACTGGGACTCAAATCAATGGAGTGGACCAGAAGAAAGCAAATAATGGCCAAACAGAAAAGAGTCAAGAAGCAAGAATTCAAAGAAATGAGGAGAGTCTTAGGAACCTCTGGGACATCTTTAAACGCTCCAACATCTGAATTATAGGGGTACCAGAAGGGGGAAAGGCACAGCCACCAGTGGAAAACTTATTTGAACAAATAATAAAGGAGAATTTCCCCAATCTGGCAAAGGAAATAGACTTCCAGGAAATCCAGGAAGCTCAGAGAGTCCCAAAGAAATTGGACCCAAGAAGGAACACACCAAGGCACATCATAATTACATTAGCCAAGATTAAAATGAAGGAGAGAATTCTAGAAGCAGCAAGAGATAAGGGGATAGTCACCTACAAAGGAGTCCCCATCAGACTGTCAGCAGATTTCTCAAAAGAGACCTTCCAGGCAAGAAGGGGCTGGAAAGAGGTATTCCAAGTCATGAAATGCAAAGACCTACAACCAAGATTGCTCTATCCAGCAAAACTTTCATTTAGAATGGAAGGACAGATAAAGTGCTTCTCAGATAAGATCAAATTCAAAAAGTTCATCATCACCAAGCCCTTATTATATGAAATGTTAAAGGGACTTATCTAAGAAAAAGAAGTTAAAAAAACATGAACAGTGAAAGGACAGCAAACTCACAGTTATTAACAACCACACCTAAAACAAAAGCAAATTAAGAGGACAGTTAGATCAGGAGCGGAACCATAGAAATGAAGATCACATGGAGGGTTAGCAACAGGGGAGTGGGAGAAGGAGAAGGGGGGAGAAGGTACAGAAAATAAGTAGCATAAACAGTAGATAGAAAATAGATGGGGGGGCAAGAATAGTATGGGAAATATAGAATCTAAAGAACTTGAAACACATGGTCATAAACTAAAGGGGGGGTAATGGTGGGGACAGGGGGTAGGGTGGAGGGGAATGAAGGGGGAGCATAGAACAACTGTAACAGCATAATCAATAAAAATTTTTTAAAAAAGAAAAAAACAAAATTGGAAATGAAAATGAGAGATTACAACTGATACCTTTGTATGATACCATACAAAGGATTTTAAGATAGTACTACGAACATCTATATGCCAAAAAAAGTTGAAAATGTGGATGAAATGGACAATTTTTTAGAAAGATATAATCTTCCAAAACTGAATGAAGAAACAGTAACATTGAACAGAGTGATTACAGCTGGTGAAATGGAAGCAATAATTAGAAAACTCCAAGCACACAAAAGCCCTGGACTGTATAGTTTTACAGGAGAATTTTACAAAGCACTCAAGGAAGAGGGAACCTCTATCTTTTTCAGTCTATTCCAGAAAGTCCAAGAAGAGGGAAAAGTCCCAAACTCTTTTTGTGAGGCCAACATTATCCTAATTCCAAAACCATATAAAGATACAACAAAGAAAGAAAACTACCAGCGGATATTGCTGATGAACATAGATGCTAAAATCCTCAACAATATTGGGAAACTACTTTCAGCAATACATTAAAAAGATGATACACCATGATTAAGTGGGATTCATCCCAGGGATGCCAGGATGATACAATATTTGCAAATCAATAAACATAATACATCACATGAAGAAAATGAAAGATAAAAATCACATGATCACATCAAGACATGCTGAAAAAGCATTTGAGAAGGTACAGCACCCATTTATGATAGAAACATTAGTCAAAGTGGGAGTAGAGGGAGCACACCTCAACATAATAAAGGCCATTTATGAGAAACCTACAGATAACATCATACTCATATGCAAGTGTGCTCAACATCATTAGCCATCACAGAGATGCAGGTTAAAACCACAATGAGATATCAGTTCACACCAGTCAGATTGGCCATAATTAACAAATCAACAAACAAATGCTGGTGAGGATGTAGAGAAAATGAAACCCTCTTAGTGAAAATGCAGAGTGGTGCAGCCACTTTAGTAAACAGTATGGAATTTCCTCAAAAATCAAAAAACGGAACTGCATTTTGAACCAGTGATTCCACTGCTGGGATTATACCGTAAGAATCTTAAACCACCAATTCAAAAGAACCCATGCACCCCAATGTTCATAGCATCTTTAGTTATAATAGCCAAGTGCTGGAAACGGCCTAAGTCCCCATCAGTAAATGAAGGGATAAAAAACTGTGAAATATTATGCAGCAGAAAGAAAGAAGAAGCTCCTACCTTTTGTGACAACATGGATAGAACTGAAGAGTATTAGGTTAAGTGAAGCAAGCCAGGCAGAAAAAGACAAATGCCATATGATCTCACCTATAAGTGGAACCTAATTAATAAAACAAAGAAAGAAAAAATAGAACCAGAGACATGGAAATAAGGAACAAACTAACAGTGACCACAGGGGAGTAAACTGACAGTGACCAGAGGGGAGTGGTAGGTGGATAAAGGGGGAGAAAAGGGGAAAGATCTAGTTCAGGACTATATATAAATGAACTATGAACATGGAAAATAGCGTGGGGATGACTGTGGGAGCAGGGGGTAAGCAGGGTAGGAGAAAGCAACAGGGGAAAATTGAGAAATTGGGACAAGTGTAATTGAACAATTTAAAAAATACAAAGAAATAAAAAGTTTAAAAAGTAGCCATATCTGGTGTGGCTCTGTGAATTGAGCTCTGGCCTGCAAAGCAAAGGGTTGCTGGTTCAATTCTCAGTCATGGCACATGCCTGGGCTGTGGGCCAGGTTCCCCTTAGGGACATAAGAGAGGCAATCATACATTGATGTTTCTCTGTCTTTATCCTTCCCCTCCCATATATCTAAAAATAAATAAAATCTTTAAAAAATAAAATAAAATAAAAATAATTGATTTGTAAAAACAAATTAAATAAAAAAGCAGAATAGTGTCTAACAGTAGATGACTGTATAAAACAGCAGTGGTTACATTTATACATGGAATACTACTTGGCCATAAAAAGCAAAAAAATTACTCTTTGCCACAGCAGGGACGGACCTGGAGAATATTAAGCTAAGTGAAAGAATCCAGTCAGAATAACACTAGTACTATATGATTAAACCTATATATGGAATTTAATGAATAAATCTCAATCATTCTACTTAGATTGAACTAACAAGCAAAACAGAGACAGAATCATAGATAGAGAACAGGATGACTGTCCTAGGGCGGAATGGTTGGGGGATAGAATGATGAGCAAAAAGAAGAAGGACTTATGGACATTGACATCAGTGTGGTGATTGTGGAGTCAGGATGTGGGTAGAGGTGAAAGAGAGGATGTAGGGATAAATAGTGATGGAAAAACTTCAAAAAAGAAACACAATCATAGATACAAAGAACATACTAAGTGAAAGTTTTATATTTTGAGCTATTACTTGTTTGAAATTATTTGTGTTAGCATGTAGCATACCCTTATAAATATGATGTGCTCCTAGATAATTTTTTCAATGATTTTGTAAATGCCTACAAATTAACATTCAAACTCCTGACCTATCTCAGTGTACCTTACTGGCTTTTTTTCCCCAGCTACTTTTCTTCATTCACTACACACTTATACCAAACAGAAAAGGGCCATATATACATTCCACATTTACCTTTATTTGTGTTTTTTAAAACTAATCCCTTCAAATGAAATGTTCTTTCATTTCATCTCTATACATCAAAAATTCATAACTTTCAAAATAGACAAATGCTACCTTTCATGAAGCCTTCTCTGAACTCTATAGATAAAAATAATTTATCTCTATTTTAAATCATGATGGGACTTTATATTTCTCTAATAATCTGCCTCATTTGTTTTTCATCTATATATTTGAAGGAGAAGATCCTTGTATGATTCATCTTTATATAGTTTTAGCACTTAGTACAATATCTTTCATAGAGCAAGAATTAAATAAACATTGGTTAAATTTAAAAGAAAAATGAATTAACAAAATGTCAGTCCACTTAGTCAGTACCACTATCATTCTACTTAGATTGAAAATACCCACTATTGACTTCCAGCCAAGATGGAGGCATAGGTGGAAACACTGTGCCTCCTCACACAACCAATATTAAGAACAACAAAGATTTAGAAACAAAAACACAACTAGAATAGACAGAAAATTGAACTGTACAGAAGTCTGATAACCATTCAAAGAGACTGGTAAGAGGGGCAGGGTCAGCAGCCGGTGGAGAGGGATCTCAGCAGCAAAAGGTGGTGGCTGCCAGACCCGGGAGGGAGTAGGTGGTGCATGACTAGTGGACCCCAGGTGCAGGGAGGAAACAAGCAGAACGCACAAGGTGGTTGGCTGACTGTGGTCACATATTCGTGCCCAGATAAACTAGGCAAAAATGGGCAGTGAGACAGACTGCACAATCCAGGGCCCCACTGACAGGAAATAAAGCCTAAAAGCACCGATTGAAAAGGTGCCAGGAGAGACTCTCAGCTTCACAGGAAAGTTTGTTGGAGAGCCCCACAGGGTCTTATAAAGTACAGAAGCTCACCCACCAGGAAACCATCACAAGAAGGGCCCAATTTGCTTGTGGGAAGGGGCAGAGGGAACTGAAATCTGAGAGAGAGTGGAGCAAGTACCATTCTTCCTTCTCTGACCTTGCCCCCACATACAATGTCACAACCCAGTACACTGCCCTGGTGAACATGTAAGGCTCTGCCACTCATACTTAACAGGCATGACCTGAGCAAAAATGGTTCAAACAGAAGAACAAATCAGAGCCCCAGGGCCAATACATTTAAGTGACCAAGAGACAGCCAACCTATCAGATGCACAGTTCAAAACACTGGTGATCAGGATGCTCACAGAACTGGTTGATTTTGGTTTCAAATTAGATAGAAAAATGAAAGCTACACTAAGTGAAATGAAGAAAAATGCACAGGGAACCAATAGTTATGGGAAGGAAACTGGGACTCAAATCAAAGGAATGGACCAGAAGGAAGAAAAAAATGACCAAACAGAAAACAATGAAGAAACAAGAATTCACAAAAATGAGGAGAGGCTTGGGAACCTCCAGGACATCTTTAAATATTCCAACATCCGAATTATAGGGGTACCAGAAGGGGAAGAGGAAGAGCAACAAGTGAAAAACTTATTTGAACAAATAATAAAAAAGAACTTTCCCAATCTGGCAAAGGAAATAGACTTTCAGAAAGTCCAGGAAGCTCAGAGAGTCCCAAAGAAGGTGAACCCAAAGAGGAACACACCAAGGAGCATCATAATTACATTAGCCAAAGATTAAAATGGAGAGAATTCTAGAAGCCGCAAAAGATAAGGGGACAGCCACCTACAAAAGAGTTCCCAACAGACTGTCAGCAGATTTCTCAAAAAAGACCTTACAGGCAAGAAGTAGCTGGGAAGAAGTATTCCAAGTCAAGAAATTGAACGAACTACATCCTAGATTGCTCTATCCAGCAAAGCTTTCATTTAGAATGGAAGGGCAGATAAAGTGCTTCTCAGATAAGGTCAAATTCAAGGAGTTCATCATCATCAAGCCCTTATTATATGAAATGTTAAAGGGACTTTTCTAAGGAAAAGAAGATAAAAATATGAATAATGAAAGGACAGCAAACTCACGATTATTAACGACCACACCTAAAACAAAAGCAAACTAAGTGGACAGCTAGATCAGGAGTGGAGCCACAGAAATGGAGGTCACATGGAGGGTTAGCAATAGGAAAGTGGGAGGAGGAGAAAGGGTGAGAAGGTACAGATAATAAGTAGCATAGACAGTGGGAAGAAAATAGAAAGGGGGAGGGCAAGAGTAGTGCAGAAAATGTAGAACCTAAAAGACTTATGACACATGGACATGAACTAAAGGGGGGAATGTGGGTGGGAAGGGGTGTGCAGGTTGGAGGGGAATGAAGGGGGCGAAATGGGACAAATGTAATGGCATAATCAATAAAATATATTTAAAAAATACCCACTATCAATGTAGCCCACCCTCTGTCCTTATCACAATTTTCAAAGTAATAGAGTTAGAGTTTATGTGATTTTTATCCCTTGGAACATATACACAGTTGGGTTCAAAATAAAGTCATACCTGGCAGTATCCAATGTTGAGATTCCTGTATGCATAAGCAGTGAGTACCCGCCTCATAGCAGATATGTCAGTATCACTCTGAAAGGCTGGGTGCTCTGGTAGGGAGTGATGTAAATCACGTTCAACTTCTTCAGTAGTCAAGTTGCTAGTCCCTGAGGACTGCTCAACTATCTTAGCATAATAGCCAGGATTAGCAGCCATGCTATTAACAGCACCTGTAAAGATGACTGTATTAACATACAAAAGGAAAGCAGTATAATAAAGTTACTACTTTCATATGTATTGATACATGTAGAATTGGAACATTTTTTAAAGATTTTATTTCTTTATTTTTGGAGAGAGGGGAAGGGAGGGATAAAGAGAGGGAGAGAAACATCAATGTGTGATTGCCGTGTGTGCACTCCTCACTGGGAACCTGGACCACAACCCAAGCATTTGCCCTGACTGGGAATTGAATCAGCAACCCTTTGGTTTATAGGATGGCATTCAATCCACTGAGCCACATCAGTCAGGGCAAGAATTATAATACTTTTAACTTTACATTTATGCTCAGGTAATATCTAAATAAAAACAATAAAACAAAATGCTTCACACTAAAATCTATAAAATGAGGATACCAATCTTGCCCAATAGAATAATATTTTCATGAACTGTTTTTCCCCTTAACTTTCCATTGACAGTAGAAATAGAGATCTACCCAACCATTGCTATAACTTGGTAATAAGCTAATCTGCTTAGATATTGGACATGTGGATATATAAGTAAGTATACATAACTAGTGTGCCCTGTAGGGACAACTTTCTTCGCAATTCACCCCAGCCGCCATGGATGAGAGTAAACATGACAGAGATATGATATGATCTGCTTGGGGAGGAGAGGTGGACATTTTCCCAGAGGAAAAAGGCCATAAGCTGTGGCCAGTTTCTCAGGGAAAAAAAAGGTGTTCAGCCCCCTCCTTCAGGGCCTTTTATTGGGTTGTAATACACAGGAATACAGGGTGACAAGGATCAAACTGTAGATAACATTTCAAAGAAATCTGAGGGCTTAGTTTGAGTCAGAGTCTGTCAGAAACAGAGTTTTAGGGTTTCCTGCTCGAACCCTTAACATATGAGTGAAAGCACTCTTAACAGAGCAGATTTCACAGGTTTATCAGGAAGTCTTTGTGATGCCAGATTTTTCCCCAGGACATGCTCTAGCAAGGCAAGGAGCTGCACCCCTCCCCAACCGGTATTCAGGCTTAAGGGAATTCGAGCCAGGAAGCACTTCTCCCAGAGGACATGGGGACTGGGGCATTGTCAAAGCTGGGGGGTGAGAGTCCATTGCTCCCTCTTTGTTGCAGCCCCCCCCCCCGAGTCCTTCCATGATGGACTCCCAAGCCGTCGAGTTGGGCTTAGGTTGCCCCACGATGTGAGGGGTCTTATCCGTAATTGACTTCCAACCAAGCTTTGGGGACAGGGAGAGGAAACTGAGGCAGTGTTTGCTACCAGAGAAAAGCTTTGTCTCCATCCGCTGGCACTCCAAAGCTCGTCCCTCGCCCTTAGGCACAAGGGGTAGAGTTACAATTCCTAAAACCAGGCAGAGCGGTCCACAACAGTGCCCTCTTTGATTTTTTTTTTTTTTTTTTTTTAGTCTGGAATCATTAGTAAGGCTATGTATGTCCTAGCCATCTTGGCAAGTATTTTTATATAGCTTAATGCATAACTCCTAGAAGTAGTACAATTAATGTCTGTTAAATAAAGCAAATGAATATAATGCCTGAAAAAAGCACCCAGAGCTCTCCTCTTAAGATCTCTGGAATCCCTCTTATAACAAGATCTTGAGTCATTTTGGCCTGAAAAATGCTAAGACCACACCCACATTCTGCAAACAGGATGCTCAATGACTCTTTCTTCATCTTTTCTTTCAACCAAAATAAAAAAGCAACTAAACGTAATGTGAAATTAACTTCTCTTAAATAACTTGATAACCCTCTTCACCATGAAACAATACATATGGAAATCAAGAACATAGAAACTCAGAATCAGTATTCAGAGAAGCCAAAACTAGACTACTGTCATGATAAAAGTCTTTTAAATCCATGTGAACATAATAACTTTAATTTACTATTTTAATTCTTACCTAAACTCATACAAAAATGAGAAAAGCATTACATTTAGGAGGTAATGCTTTCAACCATCATTCTTCCGAAAACAACTTGATTTGGATTATTAGAAATCTATGCAGTTAAAACCCGATGTTCAACTTTCATCCTTTGTCTTACTTTTTTTCCATTTTCCATGTTGTATTCTTTATGCTATTATAGATGTACCATTTCCCTCCTTCCTACCCCTGCACACAGGTGAACCCCCACTTCAACAGTCAATTTCCACACTATCACCCATGTCTATGGGTCCTTAATGAATATTCTTTAACTAATCCCTTCACCTTATTTCAACCAGTCCCCCACATTCCCCCTACCCTCTTAAGGTTCAGTCCCTTCCGTGGTTCCATGCTTCTGGGCCTATTTTCCTCATTAGATTCCTCTTATAAGTAAAAGTATATATTCATCTGTTACAAACTGACTTATTTTACTTAGCATAATAGTCTCCAGTTCCATCCATGTTGTCATAAAAAGTAGAAATTCCTTCTTTCATTCTGCTGCATAGTATTCCATTATGTAAATGTACCACAGTTTTTTTTTTTTTTTGGTCCACTCATTTACTGATGGGCACTTAGGTTGCTTCCAACCTGGGCTATTGTAAATTGTGTTGCTATGAACATTGGGGTGCATAAGTTCTTTTGAATTGCTGTTTCAGATCCTTCCAGTATAATCCCAGCAGCAGAATTAGTGGTCAAAAGGCAGGTCTATTTTTAATCTTTTGAGGAAATTCCATACTGTTTTCCATCGTGACTGCACCAGTCTGCATTCCCAATGGTGCACTAGGGTTCCCTTTTTCCACGTCCTTACCAGCACTTGTTGTTTGTCGATTTATTAATGATAGCCATTCTGGCAGGTGTGAGGTGATATCTCATTGTGGTTTTAACCTGCATCTCTCTGATGGCTAGTAATGCTGAGCATCTTTTCATATGTCTATGGACCATTAGTTATGTTGTCCTTGGAGAAGCATCTATTCAGGTCCTTGCCCTGAATAGGGCAATTAAATTAGATTGTTTGTCTTCCATCTGTTAAGTTGTATGAGTTCCTTTTATATTTTGGAGATTAAATCCTTGTCTGATGTATTGTTGGCAAATATGTTCTCCCCTATAGTCAGTTCATTCCCTTATCCTTTTGATAATGGCTTCTTTAGCTCTGCAGAAGCTTTTTAATTTGATGTAGTCCTACTTGTTTATTTTTATTTCCCTTGCCCTAAGATATATATCAGCAAAAATATTGCTATGTGAGATATCTGAAATTTCATGGCCTATGTTTTCCAATAGGATTTTTATGGAATCCCGACATATTTAAGTTTTTTATCCATTTTCAGTTTATTCTTGAATATGGTGTGACTTGATGTTTTAGTTTCATTTCTTTGTATGTTCTGGTCCATTTCCGACAATACAATTTATTGAAGGGACTATTTTTATTCCATGGTATGTTCATACCCCTTTTGTCAAATATTAATTAATCATAAAGTATGGGTTTATTTCTGGGCTCTCTGTTATGTTTCATTGATCTACATGTCTGTTTTTATGCCATTACCAGACCATTTTGTTTACAGTAGCCTTGTAGTCTAGCTTGATATCATGCATTGTGTTCCCTTCAACCTTGTTCATCTTTCTCAAATTTGCTGAGGTTATTTGGGATCCTTTTTGGTTCCATATAAATTTTTGGAATATTTTTCTAGGTGTGTGAGTGATGCAGTTGGTACTTTAATAGGAATTATGTTGAATCTATAGATTTCTTTGGCTAGTATGGACACTTTAATTATGTTAATTCTCCATTAAATGAACAGGGTATGTATGCTTCTATTTATTTGTATCTTCCTCAACTTCTTTCTTTGGTATTCTATAATTTTCTGACGTTTTTTGTTGTTGTTGCTATAGTAAATGAAACTTTTTTCTTAGATTCTCTTTCTGATAGGTTATTGTTGGTATACAAAAATGCCATCTATTTCTGAATATGGGCTTTGTATCCAGTTATTTTGCTGAATTCACTTGTTAGGTTGAGTAGGTTTTATGGTGGAGCCTATAGAGTTTTCTATGTACACTATCATGTTGTCTGCAAATAATGAGTTTTACCTCCTCTTCATTTGTATGCCTTGTATTTTTTCTCGTCTAGTGCTTCCAGTACTGAATAAGAGTGGTGAGAGTAAACACACTTGTTTTCTTGCTGATCCTAAAGGATACTTAGTTTTTGTTCACTGAGTGTAATGGTAGTACATTTGGGTAGTACATTTGGTACATTGGTAGTACATTTTTTGTATATGGACTTTAATATGTTAAGCTATGCTCACTCTATTCCAACTTTGTTGTGTTTATCATAAATGGCTGTTGGATTTTATCAAATGCTTTTTCTGCATCTATTCATATGATCATTTGATTTTGACTTTCCTTTTATGTAATGTGTTATGTTTATTGATTTGATAATATTTTAACATCCTTGCACCTCAAGAATAAACCCTACTTGAACATGGTGTATGATCTTTTTAATGTGCTGCTGGATCCAGTTTGCTAGTACTTTGTTGAGGATTTTAGCATCTATGTTCATCAGGTATATTGGCCTGTAATTTTTTGTTGTTGTTGTGTCTTTACCTGCTTTTGGTTGTAGGATAATAATGGGCTTGTAGTAAGAGTTTGGGAGTCTTTCCTCTTTCTGATTTTTTTTTAGTAATGTGAAAGGATAGGTGTTAGTTCTTTGAGTGTTTGTTAAAATTCACTTGTGAAGCCATCTGGTCCAGGGCTTTTCTGTGCTGGGTGTTTTTTTGATCACTGCTTCAATTTTACTAGTTGTTATTAGTCTATTCATTTTCTGCTTCTTCTTCATTCAGTTTTGGAAGATTGTATGTGTCTAGGAATATATCAGCTATGCCCAGGTTTTCCAATTTCTTGGCATATACTCATAATTTCTTACAATCCTTTGTATTTCTGTGGTATTAGTTGTTAACACTCCTCTTTTACTTCTGATTTTATTTATTTAGGACCTCCCTCTTTCTTGTTCTTGATGATCCTGGTTAAAGGTTTGTCAGTTTTGTTTATCTTTCAAAGAACTAGCCACTGGATTCATTGTCCTTTGAATTCTGTATGTGTGTGTGTATGATTTCTATGTCATTTAATTCTGTTCTGATCTTGATTATTTCCTTCCTTCTGCTGACTCTGGACTTTGTTGTTGTTCCTCTATTTATTTTACATGTAGGATAATGGTGTTGATTTGAGATTTTTCAATGTTCTTTGGGTAGGCCTGTATTGCTATGAAATCTCAGGACTGCCTTTGCTATGTCCTATAGGTTTTGGTCTGTTGTGTGTTCATTTTCATTTGTTTCCAGAAACCTTTTTATTTATTCCTTGATATCATTGTTAACCCACTCATTGTTTAATAACATGTTATTCAGTCTCCATGAATTTGACTGTTTTTGAGGTTTTTCCTTGAGGTTGCTTTCTAGTTTCAAGCCATTGTGATCCATGAAAATGCCTCATATATTAATTCAATCTTCTTGAATTTGCTGAGGCTTGTTCTGTGTCCTACCATGTGGTCTATTTTTGAAAGTGGCCCATGTGCATTTGAGAAGAATGTATATTTTGCTTCTCTGGAGTAAATTTTCTGTAAATATCAATTAAGTCCATTTAATCTGGTGTGTTGTTTACTGCTTTTATATCCTTATTGAGTTTTGTCTGGAAGACCTGTTCATTGTTGGCATTTGCTTGTTAAAATCCCCTAAAATGACTGTTATGCTGTCTATCTCTTTCGTATAGTTCTTTAAGATTTTCTTTATATATTTAGGTCCTACTCTATTGGGTGTATATGTTTACAAGTTATAGCATAGTGTTGGACTACTCTCAAGTATTTTGTAGTGACCTTCTTTCTCTCTCGTTCAGGCCTTTGTTTTGAAGTCGTTTTTTTGTCTGATATAAGTATTGCTACCCCAGGTTTCTTTTTCTTGCTCATTTGCTAGGAATATTTTTCCACCCCTCACTTTCAGCCTATATGTATCTTTTATTCTGAGGTGGTTCTCTTGTAGACCACATATATGCAGGTTGTGTTTCCTTATCCATTCAGATACCCTATGTCTTTTAATTGGAGCATTTGATCCATTTACATTTAAGGTTATTATTGATAGGTACTTATTGTCATATTTTGCCTTTGTACCTGTGTTCCTCTCTCTATTTCTTCATCTTCTTAAAGCAGTCCCTATAGCATCTCTTGCAGTTCTGGCTTGGTGGACATGTACTCTTTTTAACCTTCTTTTATCTGGGAAGCTCTTTATTTTTTTCTTCCATTTTAAATGAGAGCTTTGCTGGATCCCATAGTCTTAGTTGTAGGTCCTTGCTTTTCATCAGTTGGAACATACGCTGCTAATCCCTTCTGGCTTGTAGTGTTTCTTTTAAAATTGGCTGATAGTTACTAGCTCTTCCTCACTTGCTGCTTTTAAGATACTTCTTTGTCTTTAAATTTTGCTATATTTATTACAATCCTGACATGGGCTTCTTTGGGTTAATCTTGATTGGGACCCTCTGTGTTTCCTGAACTTGAATGACTTCTTCCCTGACCAAGTTAGTAAAGTTTTCTCTCATTTTTTCAAACAGGTTTTATGACACTTGCTCCTTATGTTCTTGTTCTGGCATCCCTATGAAGCAAGTATTGTTAGGTTTCATGCTGTACCAAAGCTCTCTTTAACTATTCATGTTCTTTTTCTCTTTTTTCTTTTTCTTTCTTTCTTTTTTTTTTTTTTGCTTTGACTGGGTGTTTTTTCTTCCTTGTCTTTCATGTCACTAATTCAATCCACTGCTTCATCTATCCTGCTTTTATTTTCTTCTCATGTGCTCTTCATGTCAGATATTGCATTATTCATTTCCTACTAGTTTTATATATTTTATATATAAAATATAAGTTTTATAGTTTTATATATATATATATATATAATTGATTATGCCATTACAGTTGTTCTATTTCCCCCTTCATTCCCCTCCACCCTGTACACCCCCTCCCTCACCGTTCCCCCCTTTAGTTTATGACCACATGTCTCAAGTTCTTTAGATTCTATGTTTCCCCTACTATTCTTGCCCTCCCCCTTATCTATTTTCTACCTATTGTCTATGCTACTTATTTTCTGTACCTTCTCCCTCTTTCTCCGCCTCCCACTCCCCTGATCTTCATGCTACCCCTTCATGTGATCTTCATTTCTATGGTTCTGCTCCTGATCTAGCTGCCCTCGTAATTTGCTTTTGTTTTAGGTGTGGTTGTTAATAACTGTGAGTTTGCTGTCCTTTCACTGTTCATATTTTTATCTTCTTTTTCTTTTTTTAAAGGATTTTATTTATTTATTTATTTAAATTTTATTTGGTTACTTTTCAAGTACATTTTTTTTCTCTCTTCCCCCCCCCGCCCGGTCTCCCCCCTCCCTCCCATTCCCCCCAGTCCTCATCTCTGTGTCATTCATACTTGTTCCTCAAAATCCCTCCCCCCCTTTTTTCCCCTTAAGTTCCCTTCCCTCTCCCCTCTGGTCGCTGCCCACTTGTTCTCTATTTCAACGTCTTTGTTTTTATTCTGTTTGCTTGTTTGTTTTATTCTTTAGCTTCCTGTCAAAGGTGAGATCATATGGTATTTGTCCTTCAATGCCTGGCCTATTTCACTCAGCATAATGCTTTCCAGTTCCATCCATGTTGTTGCAAAAGGTAGTAGCTCCTTCTTTCTCTCTGCTGCATAGAATTCCATGGTGTATATGTACCACAATTTTTGGATCCATTCATTTACTGATGGGCACCTAGGTTGCTTCCAACTCTTGGCTATTGTAAATTGTGCTGCTATGAACATTGTGGTGCATAGGTTCTTTGAAATTTATGTTTTAGGATTCTTGGGGTATAATCCTAGCAGTGGAATTGCTGGGTCAAAAGGCAGGTCCATTTTTATTTTTCTGAGAAAATTGCATACTGTTTTCCATAATGGTTGTACCAGTCTACAATCCCACCAACAGTGAACTAAGGTCCCCTTTTCCCGACACCCTCTCCAACATTTGTTGTTTGTTGCTTTGTCTATTATAGCCATCCTGACTGGTGTAAAGTGGTATCTCATTGTGGTTTTAATTTGCATCTCTCTGATAGCTAACGATATTGAGCATCTCTTCATGTGTCTCTGGATGTTCTGTATGTCCTCTTTAGAGAAGTGTCTGTTCAAGTCCTTTTCCCATTTTTTAATTGGGTTCGATGTCTTCCTAGAGTGGAGTCGTGTAAGTTCTTTGTATATTTTGGAGATTAAACCTTTGTTTGAGGTATCATTGGCAAATATGTTTTCCCATACAGTTGGTTGTCTTTTTAATTTAATACTGTTTTCTTTAGCCATGCAGAAGCTTTTTATTTTGATGAGATCCCATTTGTTTATTCTTTCCTTTATATTCCTTGCTCTAGGGGACATATCCGTAAAAATGTTGCTGCGTGGAATATCTGAGATTTTCTTGCCAATGTTCTCCTCTAGAACTTTAATGGTGTCACGGCTTATATTGAAGTCTTTCATCCACCTTGAATTTATTTTGGTGTATGGTGTAAGTTGGTGCTCAAGTTTCATTTTTTTGCACGTAGCTGTCTACTTTTCCCAACACCACTTGTTGAAGAGGCTATCTTTACTCCATTTTATATTATTGCCCCCTTTGTTGATATTACTTGCCCATAGAGACTTGGGTTTATTTCTAGGCTTTCTGTTCTGTTCCATTGATCTATGCGCCTGTTTTTATGCCAGTACCAGGCTGTTTTGATCACAGTGGCCTTGTAATATAGTTTGGTATCAGGTACTGTGATCCCAAGTGAGTATAGAGGGAGCATTCCTCAATACAATAAAGGCCATATATGAGAGACCTACAGGCAACATCAGACTCAATGGGCAAAAACTAAAATCCTTTCCACTAAGATCAGGAACAAGACAAGGTTGTCCCTTTTCACAATTTCTATTCAATATAGTATTTGAAGTTTTAGCCACAGTGATCAGACACTAAAAGAAAAGACATCCAAATCAGAAAGGAGGAAACAAAACTGTCACTGTTTGCAGATGACATGATAGTGTACATGGAAAATCCTATAGACTCTACCAAAAAACTGCTCGACACAAAACACCAGGGTACAAAGTCAATATCCAGAAATCAAAGGCATTTTTGTATACTAACAATGAAACAGCAGAAGCTGAAATCAATAAAAAATCCCATTCAATATAGCAAAAAGAAAAATCAAATATCTGGGAATAAACCTAACTAAGGAGGTAAAAGTCCTGTAGAAATAAAACTACACAACATTGAAGAAAGAAATTAAGGAAGACGTAAACAAATAGAAAATATACCATGTTCATGGATTGGAAGAATTAACATCATCAAAATGCCCATACTACCAAAAGCAATTTACAGATTCAATGCAATACCTACTAAAGTACCAATGGCATATTTCACAGATATAGAACACTTAAAAAATTTATATAGAACCATAAATGACTCTGAATAGCAGCCACAATTTTGAGAAAGAGGAACAAAGTAGGAGGGATCACAATACCCAGTACCAAACTGTTTTGGGGGTGTTTTAAAGGGAATGGGACCTAATGGCAAAATTTTGCCATTATTTTAAATCTGTATAACCTTGAAATAAATAACCCCTTTCCTTTTTAACCAACCTATTCTAATGGGATTCATGCTACTTGGCAGCAGGTAATCAAACACCACAGCTGTTCCAGAACAGCACTGGCAGGTTCTGTGACAGCATAATACCAAACTTCTAAAGGAAATTCACCACTATAATTGATGTGAAATACTTTTTATTAAATGGCATCACAAGATAACAAAAACAAGTTTCCATGACTTTAAAAAATAGGCAATTTGCAGATAAAGATTACTGTTCCCGGACCATTTCTTTTTAGCTGGATACAGATACAGTATCACTGTCTTTACAGATGAAACATATCCCAATAGGTAAAGTAGTCCAACTACCAGCACACTCATATGAGATGTGGTATTTGTCTTTCACAAATAAGCCTGGCTTATTTCACTTAGCATGATGCTCTCCACATTCATGTGTGCTGTAGTGAAGGGTAGGCACACCTTCTTGCTTTCCAATGGGTAGTATTCCATTGTATAAGTGTACCACAGTTTTTTGATCCACTCATTTACATGGACACTTAGGTTGCTTCCAGCACTTAACTATTGTAAATTATGCTGCTATGTACATTAAGGTGCATAGGTTCTTCTTAATTGGTGTTTCAGGATTCTTAGGGTGTAATTCCAGAAGTGGAATCACTGGATCAAAAGGCAATTCCATTTTTAGCTTTTAGAGGAAATTCCATACTGTTTTCCACAGTGGCTGCACCAGGCTGCATTCCCACCAACAATGTACTAGGACTCTATTTTCTCCACAACCTCTCCGGTGCTTGCTTTTCTTTTCTTTTTTCTTTTTTTGTCTGTTTATGATGCCATTCTGACTGGTGTCAAGTGGTATCTAATTTGTCTCAGATGGCTAGTGATGCTGAGCATCTTTTCATATGCCTATGGGCCCTCTGTATGTCCTCCTTAAAGAAGTGTCTGTTCTGGTCGTTTGCCCATTTTTTAATTGGATTGTTTGTCTTCTTTGTGTGGAATTGTGTGTGTTCTTTATATATTTTGAAAATCAAACCCTTATACCCAAGGTATCATTGGCAAATATATTTTCTCATATGATTGATTCCCTTTTCATTTTGCTGATGTTTTCTTTAGCTGTTCAGAAGCTTTTTAGTTATCTATTATTTATTTATAAATATATTTTATTAATTATGCTATTACAGTTGTCCCATTTCCCCCCTTCATTCCCTTCCATGCTGCACAGACATTCCCCCGCTTTAGTTCATGTCCATGTGTCATAAGTGCTTTAGCTTCTACATTTCCCACACTATTCTTACCCTCCCCCTGTCTATTTTCTACCTACCATCTATGCTACTTATTCTCTGTACCTTTTCCCCCTCTCTCTTCCTCCCACTGCCCTGTTGCTAACCCTCCATGTGATCTCCATTTCTGTGGTTCTGTTCTTGTTCTAGTTGTTTGCTTAGTTTGTTTTTGTTTTTATTTTAGTTTTGGTTGTTCATAATTGTGAGTTTGCTGTCATTTTACTATACATGTTTTTTATCTTTTTTTCTTAGACAAGTCCCTTTAACATTCCATAAAATAAGGGCTTGGTGATGATGAACTCCTTGAACTTGACCTTATCTGAGAGGCACTTTATCTGCCCTTCCATTCTAAATGAAAGTTTTGCTGCATAGAGCAATCTTGGATGTAGGTCTTTGGATTTCATGACTTGGAATACTTCTTTCCAGCCCCTTCTTGCCTGTAAGGTCTCTTTTGAGAAATCAGCTGACAGTCTGATGGGAGTTCCTTTGTAAGTGGCTGTCTCCTCATCTCTTGCTGCTTCTAGAATTCTCTCCTTCATTTTTATCTTGGCTAATATAATTATCATGTGCCTTTGTGTTCCTCCTTGGGTCCAACTTCTTTGGAACTCTCTGAGCTTCCTGGACTTCCCAGAAGTCTATTTCCTTTGCCAGACTGGGGAAATTCTCCTTTATTATTTGTTCAAATAACTTTTCCACTTGTTGTGCTTCCTCTTCCCCTTCTGGTACCCCTCTAATTCAGATGTTGGAATGTTTAAAGATGTCCTAGAGGTTCCTAAGCCTTTCCTTATTTTTTTGCATTCTTGTTTCTTCATTCTTTTCTGTTTGGTTATTTCTTTCTTCCTTCTGGTCCACTCCTTTGAGTCCCAGTTTTCTTCCCATAACTATTGGTTCCCTGTGCATTTTCCTTCATTTCACCTTGCATAGCCTTCATATATTCATCTAATTTGTGATGAAATTCAACCAATTTTGTGAGCATCCTGATCACGAGTGCTTTGAACTGTGCATCTGATAGATTGGCTATTTCTTAGATGCTTAGTTGTATTTGCTGTGTAACTTTGATCTATTCTTCTGTTTGGGCCACTTTTTCTCTTGTTGTGCCTGTTAAGTATGAGAGGCGGAGCCTTAGGTGTTCACCAGGGCAGGGAACCCAGTTGTTTGGTTGTGATGGTGGGCATGGGGTCTGAGAGAACAATGGCACTTGCTCCACTCTGTTGGATCTCAGTCCCCTCTGCTGCTTCCCTCAAGCAAATTGGGCCATTCTGGTGCTGGTACCTGTCTGGGTGAGCTTGTATACATTTTAGGACCCTGTGGGTCTCTCCAACGAACTGTCCTGTGAGTTTGGGAGTCTCTCCCTGTGCCTCAACCCCAAGTGTTTTCAATTGGTGTTTTGAGGCTTTATTTCCTGGCACTGGGACCCTGGGTTGCACGGTCTTTCTTGCTTCTCAGTTTCTCCTGGTTTATTGTTCTGGTTGAATGTGTCTATTTTGTCTCCTTGGTTGTCTGACTCCATACAGTTCAATTTTCTGTCAGTTCTGGTTGTTATTTTGTTTCTAAGTTGTTTTTGTCCTTCTTTTTGTTGTTCATGGAGGCACAGTGTGCCTACCCATGCCTCCATCTTGGCCAGAAGTCCCAGAAGCTTTTTATTTTGATGAGATCCCATTTGTTTATTCTTTTCTTTATATCCCTTGCTCTACGGGACATATCGATGTAAACATTGCTGCATGTGGTATCTGAAAGTTTCCTACTTATGTTTTCCTCTAGGACTTTTACAGTGTCACTACTTATATTTAAGTCTTTTATCCATTTTGAGATTATTCTTTTGTATGGCGTAGGTTGGTGGTCTAATTTGAGGTTTTTGCATGTATCTATCTGTCCAGATCTCCCAAAACCATTTGTTGAAGAGGCTATTTTTACTCCATTTTATGATCCTGTTCCTTTTGCCAAATATTAATTGACCATAGAGACATAGGTTTATTTTAGAATAATCTAATAACCACAGTTGGTAATTTGAAAGCTGTGAACCTAAAAGCAAGGGAACACAGTTAATAATAATTCTTCTGTCCTGTTTTCCCCTCTCCCATGCATTCTTTTAAAGATTTACTTGAAAACTGGAAATATGTAAGTACTAATTTCTTCCTTAATTGACAGTTTTGTCCATTAAAAGATTTACAAAAAAATTAGGGAAGGCTACAATGGCATGTGGGAAAAAAGAATGCATGAGTTATCAGTCAAACCCAGCCATATTTCTAAAGGTTAAAAGAGGGAAATATGAGAATTGTTACCATCTTTATTTACAGCATATTCTTACATTTTAAGACTTATGCATTAATGTATACAAAAGAGTATCCCCACAGAAAACTAAATACAACATCTGAAACCCTTGGTGGAAAGCAACAAGCAAGTGTGGCAGCAAATGAATAAACTCTTATAAGGGGAGCCCCACCCAAAACCTGTAATTAATTTTGAAAAATTGTGTATTTATTTTTATATATTTAACTTCAGTTACCTTCAAAGTACTCTCCATTTGATGCATGCACATATCAAGACATTTTTCCCACTGCTTAAAACAGTTTTTGAAATAGATTTTGATGCCTTTTAGTGCTTCTGCTGGTTTTTGTTTCACCTCTTCCACATTGGCAAAACATTTCCCTTTGTGGGCTTTTTTTCATCAGGGGAAAAAAGAAAACAAGTCATTCAGGATGAGATTTGGTGAGTAGGGAGGGTGGAGCATGGGGGGTCATGTCATTTTTGGTCAAAGACTACTGAATACTCAGCACAGTGTGGGAAGGTGTGCTCATAAATCACCAATCATGAAATGGGCAGACCTGTTGAAAAAGTGTTAAAAAATTTACTGAGGCCAAATGCAGCTTCTCACAACATGCCAGCTGGTACACTGATACTGATGGGCTCCTAGGACATTCACCTAATGAGGGACACCTGTAATACCAGGGGCATGCCCTCCAGAAGATAATTCCAATTTTTTTAGGGATCCCACCCTCCTATATAGGACAGTAGTTTAAAACAATTATTTAGAAGAACTAAAACTGACCATTATTTTGGTTAGTGTAAAACAAGAGGACAACAATTATAGTAATAAAAGTTAACAAATGTCATCATCCATTATTTAAAAAATTCACTTATTTTTACTGGAGTAAGGGAGGAAAATAAGGCCATCTAGGTTGGATTTGGAAGAGCCATGGAGACAAAAATAACAAAAGTTTAATTTTCAGGTCCCTTTAATTATCTCAGGTTTTCATCTTTCATAGATGAGGTAATTGCTTTTCAACCTTTCTAATTGCTAAGGACACTATCTCTTGATTCTTATATTTTCATTCACAAATAAGTGAATCTGGAATACTTGCTAAGTCCTCAACAACTGCTTTTGGATTTTGCACTATCACATTATTCCTCCCACTTAGAATGCCCTTCCAACCCTATCCCAGATATTATTAGGGCTCACAGATGGCTGATTTAATTTCAAAAATAATCCAGGCTTGTTTTTGGCAAGTTGCACCACAGACATCACACTAGAATTCTGTCAGCAGAATACCACTTGTTGTTATTAATCAGTCTTTAGGAAATGTTTGTATCATTTGCAGGGGTATCCAACCTTTTGGTGTCTCTGGGCCACACATTACATACACAAACACTAATGAAAACTGATGAGCAAAACAATGTTTTATGTAAACTTATGATTTTGTGTTAGGTTGCATTCATAGCCCTCCTGGGTCACATGTGGCCCATGGGCCACAGGTTGGACACCCCTGCTGGGACATGTTATCAGCATACTTTACACCATAGCTAGTCTTGGAAAATTACTTAGGGGTTTCCAGTACCCTATATTAATGACTGTTTAGAAGGCACCCAAACCAGGCTGATGTTATTGACCTATTAATTACATATTTGTTTGTTTACTTGTTTATTATCTGTCTGTGCCACCAGATTATACTCTGTGAGGGTAAGAACTATTTCTGTTTTATTCACCATTGTATACCCAACATCCAGCACAGTAAACAGCTACCAAGCCATTCTCAGTTTCCCTTCACAGCAAAATTCCTAGAAAGAATTATATATGTTCATTCTGCCTCCAAATATCTTCTTGGCTCATATAACTCTAGTCCCTCTGGCATCTGCTCATAGGTCACCTTAAAGAGGTCTTCTCAGAACAAATTTAGCTTACATAGCAAGCCCCTCCCCTCTGTATCCTTATACATTTATTTTTTTCATATTGCTCATCATCACCAGCCATATAACACATTATTGGTTTATTTGGCTTCTGCAATTAAAATGTTAGCCCCATTTGAACAGGGATTTTGCTTTCCTTGTGGCTGTTATCGTCAGCACCTAAAACAGTGTTTGGTTTTTAGAAGGCATCTGTAATTATCTGTTGACTGAATATATCTTGTACCATCACATTTCTTTTCTTTTTTTTAAATTTTACTTATTTATCTTTAGAGGGGAAGGGAAGGAGAGAGAGAGAGAGAAACATTAATGTATGGTTGCCTCTTATGCATCCCCTTCTGGGAACTGGCCTGCAACCCAGGTATGTGCCCTGACTGGGAATCGAACCATGATCCTTTGGTTCTCAGGCTATTTAAGTATTATTATTTAAGTATTATGTTTTTAAAAATATACTATGATAACTAAGGTTATATGTAATCTTCAATACCACTCAGTAAGACAAGTGATATTTATATCTGTAGCTCTGAGAACTTATAGGTTTTCTGCAACTGTAAATCAAAAACTACTGGTAATGCTGTTGTGATACTTTATTCTAATTGTTGTACATTATTCTGATTATAAACCATAAATGCACAATCATCATCCTACCAAAATTCTTAAATGAACTACCAGTGTATCTGTTTTTACAGTGATATAACTGCATATTGGATATACTCAGTGTTGCTACTCTAACTCAATTTCTATATACAACATGGGAAAAATAATTACTGGGGAAAATGGTACTCAACATCTTACTCCTTTTTTAAAAGATTTTATTTATTTATTTTTAGGGAGGAAAAAGGAAGAAGGCAGAGAGAGAGAGAGAAACATCTATGTGTTGTTGCCTCTCACGTACCTCTTACTGGGGACTTGGCCCACATCCCAAGCATATGCTCTAGGCTAGGAATCAAATCAGTAACCCTTTGGTTCACAGGAAAGCACTCAATCCACTGAGACACACCAGACAGAGAATCTTATTCCTTCTTTAATAGATAAATGTCGATTCCCAGTCAGGGCACATGCCTGGGTTGCAGACCAGTTCCCTGCAGGCCAGTTCCCAGCAGGGGACGCACAAAAGGCAACCATACATTGATGTTTCTCTCCCTCTCTCCTTCCCTTCCCCTCTAAAGATAAATAAATAAAATCTTAAAAAAATAGATAAATGAACATCAAATATTTATATAGTTGCTCATAGCTTTCAAAACTCACTTGACTCAATAATGTGGCAACTTAGGGAAGATAATTTTATTCCCATTTTACAGATAAAAAAACATTTATAAAACAATTACAGCTGAAAAGAAGCATAAAACATATTAAAGAATCTGGAAAGATAAAGAAAGCAGGGCTAATGCTGTAAGTGGAATTGTCATACTCAGTGGTGTATTCATATATTTGTGGATATTGGCTTATAGTTAACTTATTAAAAAGAAAATCCCATAAGGTTAACCCCTGGGGAGAGCAAAGCACGCTATGTTCCTGATTGTCAGATCTTCCTAAATCCCATACATTGAAGTACTTTATAGAATATAGTACCATAATTCCACTCATGTAGTAGCTCCCACCTGCCAAGTAGAGCAAATTGATTTGTGCTTAATAAGACAAATATGCATAAATTATTCTTAATTACATAAAACCAGGTGCCAAATTTAAATGCCATGGAAAAGATATTACCCTTAACCAGGCAGGAGAAACAAGGAATAATGTAAGGTAACCGCAAAAATCCAGAATGGTAAATTATCTCTCTAAATGAAAGAATGTAACTTAATCTGTAAAATAATGCTATGCATAATAAGAGTATCCATAAGATATTCCACTCTGCTGTGAACCAGGACAATTAAATAAGATAATGTCAAGAAAATGGTAAATAATCTACCAGATATCCACCAAAAATGTTTCAGAATTTAAAAAAGGATCTCAGAAATCTAACTTCCAAACCAGTCTCCTACTGTAACCATACTAAGGTTCTCTATTGCTCCAATTCCATTATTAGAAAAAAAAATAGAGTCACCATCCCCACAGCAAAAGTCATTATATTGCTGCTGGTTATTGTTAATTATTAGAAATCAAAGAAGTGAAATCCTAAAGAAAATAAAACTGTTAACATTTTTAGATGGTCATTATCTTTTCTTCATTAAACAAAATGTATAAAAATATTTTAAAGGAATAGTACATAATACTGAATTTTAGCAAACAAAATGGACAAAGGCAACCTTATTCATGCACACAGTAAAACTCCTGTGGGAGCTAATCCACATGTGGATTTGTGGTAAACGACAGAAAGTTGGCTTCACAATTTTAAGTAAAATTTGGTAATTCAGAAGCCATGAAAATCAGTACACACTTTAGTTCTAGACCAGATAAACAAAAATCTCTTTGCTCCTTTTTTACCCATTGTTTAATTTACAGGGAACATAGTGTCAACTCTCAAGTAGTAATTTGAAGCATCTTTACAATACCACAGGTAAAACAATCATGCAGAGATATAAATTAACAACAAAAATGGGCTATGGCTATTCTCAACAAACATGTGTGGTAGAAATCTTGGTTCATTTCTTCAGACAAATCTCTTATTCTAGAGATATGGGGAAGATTAAGTGGGAGTGTGTGGGATAGAAGTAAGAAACTGGTGTAATAGCTTCACACCAAATGAAAAATCTAACACAGAAAACAAGGAGTTATTATTTAAAGAAAATATGCAAAAAGTAAAGAACCATTTAATACATTACAGTGATTTGATTTTTAAGAATGCCTTGCCTACTATTTTTTGGGAACATGGTTGTACAAAGCAAAATACACTTCTTAATGTGGGCAAAATCAGGTAAATGTGGGCAAGAACACTAGAAAATTCTGGTCAAATAAAATTATGGAGAAACAAAATATTATGCTGTGACACAGGGCTATAAGGATCTATTTAAATATATTCTGACCTGTTCTCAATGGACTAAGAGGATAGATTACATCATTGGGTAATTATGAACACTGGAGTCTCAAATCTTAATCTGAAAAATATATGCACCTACTAAATGAAAAGATTCCTCTAAGAAATGAAATAACACACCTTTGTAAAATCCAGGAAATGAAAAAATGTCAACTTTAATGAGGCAATTGTCATGCCATATTTACAAGAGAGTCAAAAGCTGGATAAGATAGGTCTTGAAAGATTTTTTTAAATGTCTTGTAGAATCTCAAAATTCTCTCCACTCTGAAGGTGGCTTGAAAAAAAAGGAAATAACATCACAGATCTTAACAATACACAATAATTTGGCATCTATTATCTTTCACTTTGTCGTCTCAACTCTGAAGTAAACCCCATTCTATAGAAGAGGAAAGGCAATGTCATATACTTGATGAATCTATCTAATTCTTCAGTTATTTGGTTCTAAATGTAATTTAGCTGGTTTACTAGTTACTGGTTATAATTATAATTTTCCTGATTTACTGGTTACTTCCCCCTAACCTGACCCTCCCCTACTTATCAGAATTATTAGGTCTTCAAGTCAGGAAACCAAATCTTAATTGTCTTCGTACCCTAGAATTCCATGTGGCACATAGTAGGGGCTTAAGATTGAATAAATGGGAGAATCTGTCAAACGCCATTTAACAAGAGATGAAAATGGTACTATAATGCTGGATTTCCCACTGTTCCCTCTTTCTGCTATATCATGCTGTCTTGAAAGATAAGAGCAGTGCCAAACACTCAAAACATACATAAATTGAGACACTTACTTTGAGAGAGGATCCCAAGGATTAAAACCCTGGAGAGCAAGTAAAAAAAATGCTGAATTCCAAGAGGTCAAGCAATTCGAGAGACCTTTCCCTAGGCATCCACCCACTCCCTACATTCTTATTTTAAGTCAGTCTTTCAGGATGTGATGGGACTTCTTTCTTTCTCAACATCCAACCTGCCCCCACACACACACTCAAGGTGGTGATTATCAATAGGGGGTTTTGTGGAAAAAGTTAGGTTCACAACTGTGAAGTGGCCCCAGTAATCAGACTAAATGCAACCTGTGGGGGTCTAATACTCATTATCAGACTTCTCCCACTTGAGAAGCAATGGGGCAGGGGGTACTTTACCTCAGAAAGAACTGCTCCTCCATTTCCCAATCCAACCTAAAGAGCAACTGCTGATCCAGGGATGCATTCTCAGAACTAGGGGAGAGCAATGCAAAAGTGGTAGGTAGAGAACCACCCCAAATTCTCCACCCAAAATTTTGCATTTGTGGCAGGTGTAGTTAACTGTTGTCCTTGCCACCTTTTAAATACCACTGACCACGGGCCCCAGACAAGTGGTGGTAGCCACAACTTACCTGAGAGCCCCCCTCCACCTTCCTCCACAAAGCCCTGATGCAGTTGCAGCACAAAGTAGTCATTGGATTTTTCCATCAGCTACAGCTTCAGTGCATTTAATTTTTTTTTAAATTTATTAAATTTAATTGTTGTCCAAGTACAATAATTTCTTTCACTCCTCTCCCAGCCCACCCCCCACAAATGATCTCCACCTCACTCCTATTTCCACCCCCATTAGTTATCGTCCATGTGACCTTTATACTAGTTCCTGTAAATCCTTCCCCTTTCCCCCTGAAATTCCTTCCCCTCTACCCTCTGGTCACTGTCAGCCTGTTCTGTATTTCAGTGTCTTTGGTTATATTTTGCTTACTTGTTTGTATTGTTGTTTAGCTTCCTGTTAAAGGTGAGATCATATGGTATTTGTCTTTCAACAACTGGCTTATTTCACTCAACATAATGTTTTCCAGTTCCATCCATACTGTTACAAAGGGTAGTACCTCCTTTTTTCTTTCTGCTGCATAAAATTCCATTGTGTATATGTACCATAATTTTTTGATCCATTCATTTACTGATGGGCACCTAGGTTGCTTCCAACTCTTGGCTATTGTAAATTGTGCTGCTATGAAAATTGGGGTGCATAGGTACTTTTGGATTGGTGTTTTGGGGATCTTAAGATATAATCCTAGCAGTGGAATTGTTGGGTAAAAAGACAGGTCCATTTTTAGTTTGTGAGAAAATTCCATACTGTTTTCCATAGTGGTTGTACCAGTCTGCAATCCCACCAACAATAGATTAGGGTCCCCTTTTTTCCACAACCTCTCCAACACTTGTTCTTTGTTGCTTTGTTAATGATGGCCATTCTAACCAGTGTGAAGTGGTATCTCATGGTGGTTTTAATTTGCATCTCTCTGATAGCTAGTGATATTGAGCATCTTGTCATGTGTGTCTGAATCTTCTGTATGTCTTCCCTGGATAAATGTCTGTTAAGTCCTTTGCTCACTTTTTAATTGGTTTGTTTGTCTTCCTAGAGTGGAGTCATGTAAGTTCTTTGTATATTTTGGAGATTAAACCCTTGTCTGAGGTATCATTGGCAAATATGTTTTCCCATATAGTTGGTTCTCTTTTTATTTTATGTTCTCTTTAAGCATGCAGAAGCTTTTATTTTGATGAGATCCAATTTGTTTATTCATTCCTTTATGTCCCTTGTTCTAGGGTACATATCAGTAAAAATGTTGGTGTGTGAAATATGAGATTTTCCTGCCTATGTTCTCCTCTAGGACTTTAATGGTGTCATGGCTTATATTTAAGTCTTTTATCCACCTTGAATTTATTTTGGTGTATGGTGTAAGTTAGTGCTTGAGTTTCATTTTTTGCACATATCTGTCCAGTTCTCCCAACATCATTTGTTGAAGAGGCTATTTTTACTCCATTTTATGTTGCTGCCCCCTTTATCCAATATGAATGGCCCATAGATACTTGGGTTTAATTCTGGGCTTTCTGTTCTGTTCCATTGGTCTAGGTGTTTGCTTTTATGCCAGTACCAGGCTGTTTTGATTACAGTGGCCTTGTAATACAGTTTGGTATAAAGTATTGTGATTCCTCCTACTTTGTTCTACTTTATTAAAATTGCAGCTGCTATTCGGGGTAATTTATGGTTCCATATAAATTTTTTGAAGTGTTTGTTCTATGTCTGTGAAATATGTCATTGGTACTTTAATAGGTATTACATTGAATCTATAAATTACTTTGGGTAGCATGGACATTTTGATGATGTTAATTCTTCCAATCCATGAACATGGTATATGCTTTCATTTGTTTGTGTCTTCCTTGATTTATTTCTTCAGTGTTGTGTATTTTGTGCATACAGGTATTTTACCTCCTTGGTTAGGTGTATTCCTAGGTATTTTATTTTTCTTTTTGCTATATCGAATGGGATTTTTTTCTTGATTTCTGCTTCTGTTGTTTCATTGTTGGTATACAAAAATGCCTTTTATTTCTAGATATTGACTTTGTATCCTGCTGTTTTGCCAAATTCATTTATTAGCTTGAGCAGTTTTTGGGTAGAGTCTATTGTATTTTCCATATACACTATCATGTCATCTGCAAGCAGTGATAGTTTTGTTTCCCCCTTTCTGATTTGGGTGCTTTTTATTTTCCTTTCTTGTCTGATTGTTGTGGTTAACATTTCCAATACTATATTGAATAGAAGTGGTGAAAGTGGACAACCATGTCTTGTTCCTGATCTTAGTGGAAAAGGTTTTAGTTTTCCCCATTGAGTACGATGTTGGCTGTAGGTTTCTCATAAATGGCCTTTATTATATTGAGGAATGCTCCCTCTATTCCCACTTTGCTGAGTGTTTTTATCATAAATGGGTGTTGTAGTTTATCAAAAGCTTTTCCCACATCTATTAGTATGATCATGTGATTTTTGTCTTTGCTTTTTTTTTTAAAAGAAAATTTTTATTGTGTTTATTCAGGTGATAGTGGTTAATAAAATTATAGGGATTTCAGTTGTACAATTCTATAGGGATTAGCATACTTTTAAATGCTTTTTTCTTCTGAGAAGGATTTTTTTTATATTTAGAATATTTAAAAAGATTCTGGAGAACTAGAACTGTGGAACAATAGAGCCTCATTGAGATATGAAATCTGAATAGACTGTTTTTACTCTTTGCTTTTGTTTATGTGATATATTACATTTACTGATTTGCGAATATTGAACCATCCTTGCATCCCTGGGATGAATCCAAGTTGGTCATGGTGTATGATCTTTTTAATGTATTGTTGGATGCTGTTTGCCAATATTTTGTTGAGGATTTTAGTGTCTATCTTCATCAGCAATATTGGCCTGAAATTTTTTTCTTTGTTGTATCTTTATCTGGTTTTGGGATTAGGATGATGCTGACTTCATAAATAGAGTTTGGGAGTCTTCCATCATTTTGGATTTTTTGGAGTAGCCTGTGAATATTAGGGGTTAGCTCTTCCTTAAATGCTATGTAGAATTTTCCTGTGAAACCATCTGGTCCAGGGCTTTTATGCTTTGGAAGATTTTTGATTACTGAGTCAATTTCATTTGCTGTTATTGGTCTATTCAGGCTTTCTGCTTCTTCATTGAGTTTTGGAAGATTTTATATATTTTAGAAATTTGTCCATTTCACCTAAGTTTTCAAGTTTCTATTCATACAGTCATTCATAGTAATTTCTTACAATCCTTTGTATTTCTGTGGCATCAGTTGTAAACACCCCTCTTTCATCTCTGATTGTGATTATTTGGGTCCTCTCTCTTTTCTTATCACTGAGTTTGCTTAAAGGCTTTTCTATTTTGTTTCTCTTTTAAAAAAAACAGCTCCTGGATTCATTGATTCTTAGAATTGTGCTCTTAGTCTCTATGTCATTAAATTCTGCACTGATCTTGGTTATTTCCTTCCTTCTACTTGCTCTGGGCTGTCTTTGTTGTTGTTCCTTGAGTTCTTACAGGTGTAGGGTTAGGTTGTTTGTTTGAAATGTTTCTATCTTTTTTTAGGTAGGCCTGTATTGCAGTGAACTTCCCTCTGAGGACTGCCTTCACTGTGTCCCATGAGTTTTGGGTTGTCGTGAGTTAATTTTCATTTTTCTCCAGAAACTTTTTGATTTCTTCCCTAATTTCATTCTTGACCCATTCATTGTTTAATAGCATGCTATTCAATCTCCATGATTTTGAGTGTTTTGGGCCTTCTCTTCTGGGGTTGGTTTCCGGTTTTAGTCCCTTGTGATCAGAGAAAATACTTGGGATGATTCCAATTTTTAAAAATTTGTTGAGGCTTGTTTTGTGTCCTACCATGTGGTCTATCTTTGAAAATGTTCCATGTGACTTTGAAAAGAATGTGTATTTAGCTTCTTTGGGATGAAGGACTCTCTCTATATATATATATCAGTTAAATCCATTTCATCTAGGACGTTGTTCAATGCCACAATATCTTTGTTGATTTTTTGTTTGGGAGATCTGTCCATGTTTGACATTGGGGTGTTATAATCCCCAACTATAATTGTGTTGCTGTCAATATCTTTTTTGAAGCCCTCTAAGATTTTCTTTATATATTTGGGTGCTCCTATGTTGCGTGAATATATATTTACAATGTTTATGACTTCTTGGTGAGTTCTTCCCTTGAGTATTATGAAGTGACCTTTTGGGTCTCTTTTTATGGCCCTTTTTTGAAGACTATTTTGTCTGATATGAGTATTGCTATCCTGCCTTTTTTTCCCCTGCCCGTTTGCTTGGAAAATTTGTTTCCAGCTCTTCACTTTCAGTCTGTGTAGGTCTTTTGTCCTGAAGTGGGTCTCTTGTACGCAGCATATGTGTGGGTCATGCTTTCTTATCCATTCAGCTATTCTATGTCTTTTGATTGGAGCACTTTATCCATTTACATTTAAGGTTATTATTGATAGGTACTTATTCATTGTCATTTTTATACTTGTGTTTCTCTGTGTCTCTCTCTTTTCCTTTCTTTCCTTGAAGCAGTCATTTTAGTATTTCTTGTAGAGCTGGTTTAGTGGAGGTGTATTCTTTTAGACTTCCTTTGTCTTGGAAGGTCTATATTTGGCCTTCTATCTTGATTGAGATCCTTGCTGGGTAAAGTAACCTTGGTTGCAGGCCTCTGGTTCTCATTACTTGGAATATTTCTTGCCATTCTCTTCTTGCTTGGAGCGTTTCCGTTGAGAAGTCAGCAGCTAACCTTATTGGGGCTCCCTTGTGTGTTACTTCTTTTTTTTCTTTGCTGTGTTTAATATTCTCTCTTTGTCTTGGAATTTGCCATTTTAATGATGATGTGTCTTGAAGTGGGCCTCTTTGGGTTATTCTTGATCAGGACTCTCTGTGTTTCCTGGATTTGTGTGACTTTTTCTCTCATCAAAATAGGGAAGTTCTTCACCATTACTTTTTCAAATACATTTTCTATCCCTTGCTCTTCTTCTTATTCTAGTATCCCTATTATTTGTATATTATTATCTTTCATATTGCCATGCATTCTTCTTAATCCCTCCTTCATTCTTTCTGAGCCTCCTTCCCTTTTTTTGCTCTTTCTGAGACTTTTTTTTCTACTTTGTCTTCCAACTCACTGATCTGATCTTCTACTTCATCGATCCTGCTTTTGATTCCTTCCACTGTGTTCTTCAGTTCAGAAATTGTATTCTTCATTTTCTCTTGGCCCTTGCTGATACTTTCTATTTCCTTTTTCATGTTTATATACTTTGTAGTGACTTTATTGTTGCTCCCTGTAGTTTCTTGTAGCTCGTTGTGAACTCTTTGAACTTCCTGATAACCAGTGCTTTGAATTCAATATCTGATAGCTGTCTTGCCTGTATTTCATATAGCATTCTTTCTGAGGCTTCCTCCTTTCCTTTCACTGGGGGGGTTCTTTCTTTGTCTTCCCATCGCTTGTGAGACTCTTCTTGTTAGCTTCATCTTCTTAAATTGATTTGTTCTGGCTTCCTGGGTTTATGGTGTGAACTTCTGTGGTATAATACCTGTGAGATTCAGTGGTGTTGTCTCCTTGATCTCCCCAGCTCACTGGTTTTTGGCTGTCCTTTACATTGGCTCTGTTTTTGTCTTTGGGTTTTGGTTATTTTGGGGTCTTTCTCTTGTAGGTCCTTCCCACCAGCTGATAAATTGATGGTCCCTCTGTCCACTACCCATTAATTTGTTGTGCTGGTGAGGGCGGGTTGTTGTAAAGCTAGTTCTTCTGCCTGTATAGGGTTTTGAGGATTCTCTTTTGTTCTTGTTCAGTTGTTTGCACTGGCCAGTTTCTCCACTGCATAGTTGTATTTCCAGATAGGTCTTGGGTTTAGGTTTGTGTGGTTTCCACTCCCTCCTTTACCTTCTTCTGTTGTTATTTGTTGGTGGTTCCTTTGTTTTGTGGTTTTCTCTTTGAATGGGTATCCTGGTTTTCACCACTTCCACCCACTTCTTTTTTGTAATCACTTGGAGGGGATGGCAAAATGGTTAATGACAACAAGAGAGTATTTTATGATATTTACAGTAGCAACTGGTAGAGAAGAGATAGGAGATCCTTTGGCTATGTATAGTGATAACCATGATCTTCAACCCAATTAACCACTTTTAAGAAAGGATGGAAAGAAGATACGGCTCTTGTTGGGGAGGGAAGGTTTGTGAGTTAGATCTGGAAACCAGTGACATTGAGGGAGGTCAGATTCTGAGGTAAGGTGAGAATAAGGGATGGTAAATAGGTGTAGTCTGTGAGACAATAGAGTTAACCACTACAGTATTATAGTTCAGGCAACAATGAAGTGGGCTAAGATATGGGGGGGCAGTTGTGTAATATTTACAATAGTATGTAACAGCTATTATTTACAATAATATTAGAGCAACAATCATATGACAGAATCTGAGATACCAAGATTGGGGATTATTGGACCTTCAATAGTGTGCTAAAGGAGTAAGGGGAAGTAAAGGTCAGTAAATTAGCGATACACTATGAATGAGGGGACAGGGGAAACCTGTCAAGTGATACAATATATCCAGCCAAGGCAAAGGAGACTATACAGAAAGAGTAGAAATACAAAGATACTATTAAAATAAAAGATGTAAGAATAATGAAAATAATGAAAAAAATAATACAAATATGCAGTAACTTTTAGTTTTTCTTCTATAGCAAAGTGAAATTTGTCTTTCTGTCTCTACTGTTCGGATGCCCCCTCTTTAGGTCCAATTCTGGTCTTTTCACAGTTCCAATTTTTTCTCACTTGTGTGTGTGTGGGTGGGAGTCAGCAGAGGGAGGAAAAAGTGCTAAGTTTGGAAAGAAAGGAAGAAGGAATAAAACAACAAAGAAGAAGAGGGAGGGTAAAAGTATTGAAAGATAAAACAATAATAAAGTTTAAAAATAAAAGATTATTTTAAAAAAAAACAAAAAACCCAATTCCCCCCCAAATTCCCCCAAAACCTCTTTTTGGTTTCTAGCTGGCCAAACCATTTTTTCTGGTCTCACTGGCTGCAGCAGTCTGAGGGGCGATTGTTGGCCTTTCTCCCCTCTCGGTGAACTCAGCAGGTCTCAGGAGTGCTTTCCCAAATTCCAGACTGGCACCTGTCCCCAGCACTCCACTGAGAGCAGTCTTTCTCCAGGAGTCACAGTCGTGGGCTTGGGTGTAGGCACACACTCCAGGCCAGGCTTCCCCGGTCTCGCAGGCTTGGGCGTGAACCTTTCCTAGTGCTAAGGGGGATCACAAGAGTGACTCCCAATTCTCCCAAGCCACCGACCACGGACTCCACTGGTGATCAAGGTCCCCTTGACCACTTCCTCGTGCCCATTCCTCTCTCTGACACTTTAAGCAAACAGATCTCTCCCGGAGTTTTTCAAACTGCACCCAGCAAGGTAGGGAGGGAGCTGATGACCCGGCTCTCTCCCAAGGAACTTGCTGCTAGCCCTCAGCTCCCAAAGAGTTTGTGGCAGACCCAGCCCGAGCCCTGGCATGGCCCAGCAGAGGTGGCAGCCTTGGCCTGGGGCCTCTGCGCTGTTCCCTTGGACCGTATTGACCTAAAGCCATCTCCTCACCATCTGGTTTTTCAGTGTCTGCTACAATTTCTGGTCTCCTATTTTCCTATATGCTGGGGCACCGTTTGCTATTTGCTGTGTTCCTCCACAGATCAGCCAGGTTTTTCTCCCATGCATGGGGGGGGAGCAGAATCCTTTGTCCTATTCTGCCACCATCTACTAGCAATCTCCCTTCAGTGCATTTTTCAGGAGCACTCCTCAGGCTTTAGCCACATCGCCAAGAATTTTGTGCCACCAGTAGGCAGTGACATAGATCTCCTCTTCTTCTCACCCTCCACCCATCTTTTCCCTTCCACTTTTCCTCCTACCGATTCTTCCTCATTAGGCAGTAGCTCAGGTTCAGGTTTTCCACATTTCCCCCAACTTTACCTTCTCTCCCACTTACAGACGGATCACCAATCCCCGCCCACTGTGCTACTGGGAAATAGTCTGATTCTTTATTTCTGGGAATTGTAATTTCTTACACACTTTTCTATACTCATGCCTCTGGAGCATGGAACTACACTTCCCACCATCCACCGGAGTAAAAACTTTCAAAGTAGGCCTTGCCACCAGTTTACATGTATTTTGTCTATCTAAAGTTTAAAGCAGTTTTTTATTTTATGTTAAACTAAGTGACCCTCAGGTATAAAGGTGTTTCTTACACCATTTTACAGTTGAGGGTATTAGACTACAGAAAAATTTCCTGGAATTTTGGAGTAAGGAATGACCCATTCTGGGAAGTCACAGTAGCATCAACTAACGTAATGAGCTCTTATTATGTATTAAAGAGATTTCACCTACTTGTTATAGAACAGGGCCAAGGGGGGGTGTATGATATACTACTACCAAAAGGACCCCCCCACTAGGTTCGCTATGCCCACCACCAGAGGAAAGATGCCTCTCAATGACAGATTTGTGAAAAGGAAATGTTTATTTAAAGGCTATACAGACTTAGAGTAGTGACTTAATATCTTTATTACAATACTAAAAAGTCCTTTAGAATACCCACAGACACACACAGTCCTTCCTTCTCCCCTTTGCCCAGTCAGGGGTACTGTATCTCAGGAAAAGAAGTAGAAGCCTGTGATCTGGGCTTCCAGCACCATCAGCTGTGTTGCTGCCATGATCTCCAGTTATTCCAAAGCCATGTGGCACCTTCTCATGGCCCACCAGCAAGAGTCCTTTACCCCTTTTCTTCCAGGCAAAGTTTCTTCTGCTTCCTAAGCCACATGGCAAAAGGGAGCACCCCAAAGCCTCAGGGCCCCCACTCTGACAAAGCCAAAGTGTTCTTTCTTTCCCTGTATGGCTGCCATACTTAGGTTTAAATCCCCATATCAATCTTCCTCTACAGCCCCATTTCTGACTCCTCCTACAATCAGTTACACCTGCCAGCATTCCCATATTCTTCCAGTTTTAGTGGGCTTCCATAGTAAATCTGGGCAGGTGCGGCCCCATGGCATGGAGCCAATCTTCTCTGAGGTCTCACGCAGGAACAGGTGCTGTAACCAGGGGGAGCTGCCCTCCATTTACATCTTGGATGGACGTCACTTCGATCCCCTGGGGCAAAGCATGGCCACAGCTATTTAACATATCTATGAAATCAGTTAAAGGTTATAGATATGTTAAATGACCATGCCAGAGGTTACCCACAAAGCTGTTGCTATACAACACAGCTCCCAGTGGCCCTGCTCCATGTGTCCTATCCCCTCAGCTCAGCCTTGTGCTGGGGGTGTCGGTGAGGACATCCTATATATTTTTCTAATATCTCCTGGACATCTTGAGTTCTGGACACCTTTATAAATCCTATTTGGGGCTTTTATATATCCCTATTTTGCAGCCTCTTGGCTGCACCCTGCTGCATACTCACACAATCTTTATAAAAGTCTTGCGAAGATTTTATTCCCCATTTTGCACATAAATAAATGCACAAGTGGATGAGTTGACTTATCCAAGGTAACAGGAATTGGAGTCACACAATTTCTTTTCTAACTCAAAACCTTATTTAGATTAAGCTCTTTGTGCCTTTACAGGAAGAATATAAAATCTCCAGAAGCCACCCAGTTTTCTTCATGGTGCATTTCCTTCTCTTCCCCCACTGACACTGCAATCTCGTTATTCACTGTAATTATTCACAAAATGTCATCAGATTTTCCTCTTCAGTATCTAAACAATTTATGAGTAGTATATATTTTTCTTTCTTAGCCTCTTTGAGGAAAAAAATCCCTTTTAGGGCAGCCTTCAGTTCTTTGTACCTTGGCAATAATGCACAGCTGCTGAAAATACAAAGGCAAATGAGTTCAGTGATTTTCATGACGTTGCAATGAGAAATTATTTGAGGGACCTTTTTATTTATTGTGACAATTAAGCCCACCCACATTAAAGAGTGCACTAAAAGTGAGGACAGGTTTATAGGAAGAAAGGAGTTGGGAAACAACGTACACAAACCATGGAGTTCTTGGGAAGCTCTATTGAGAATAAAGCCTCAAGGTCATTTGGCTAAGAAAATGGGATGAGGTACACCCAAAACCAAGTAGTGGAGCCAAAGAATTTTGCCTTGGAGCAGTGTTTCTGGCTTAAACTTTGCAAGATGTGGGCCAGCTCAAGGGAGGCAGATATGTGCTAGAAGCAGGGATTTTTCTTGGGGGTGAGTAAAGAATCAATGTACAATTCTATTCTATTGAAAGTCAGTGAATAGTCTGGTGGCAGCTTTCTGGAGAGGATAGGAAAGGGCAATCTTCCCAAACTGCAATGTATCCCTGGGAAAAAAAGCCTTCCTAATCTGGATGTGTATTAAGGAAGATAATCCCTTTTCCTGGTGAAAGATCAGTAAATGAAGCCAATTTAAACAGATATGAGTCCCAGTTAGGGCACATGCCTGGGTTGCAGGCCAGGTCCCCAGTAAGGGACACATGAGAGGCAACCACACATTGATGTTTCTCTCTCACTATTTCTCCTTTCCTTCTCCTCTCTTTAAAACAAATAAATAAAAAATATTAAAAAATATCCAAAACCCTGGCTGGCATAGCTCAGTGGATTGACAGCAGGCCTGTGAACCACACAATTGAGGTTCGATTCCCAGTCAGGGTACATGCTTGGGTTGCAGGCCAGTTCCCGGCAGTGGACTCACGAGAGGCAACCACACATTGATGTTTTTCTCCTTCCCTCCTTCCCTTCCTCTCTAAAGATAAATAAATAAAATCTTAAAAAAATAATAAAATAAAATAAAAGTGAAGTTTGAAATAAAAATAAAAAAAAAGAGATATGAGGTGTCCTTTTTTCCTCACTTTTCTTCCCCTTTTTATATCCTTATTTATGAAACCACATTCTTTTTCAATACCCTGGAAGGTTAAAATTGTGGCAAGTGCTGTCCAGAACTGTGTGGTTCATCTGCCTCTTTATTATGTAACTCCATGCAGATATACTCACATGCTCCCCACTTTTAGCTCAGCAGGGGCATTTAGCTTAGCAGGAGCAAGAGCAGCTAACAGCTCCTGCTTTAGTAAACATTTCACTGATTACGTAAAAATGTTTTTTTTAATTAAACTATATGATATGAACTTTGGCTTGATCATAAAATATATTTCAAGCCTTTGCAAATAAAAGTACTTTTCTGAAGGTGCCTTAAAAAACAGAGCATGTCACTCTATTGTGTACATTAATGTAATTTGTTTTTAGGGAAGAAGGACTGGAATTACAAACTACTATAGATATCAATGCTAGCACCACACTAGAAAAAATATATATATGGAGAGAGAGAGGGAGATTTACTCCTCATTAACACACATTTTTACATCCTTACTTTACTAATGAAGAATAGGAAGCTCAGGGAACTTAAACCACTTACCTAGATCACATAGCTAAATAATTAACAGAGGCCTGGCTGGTGTGGCTCAGTGGATTGAGCACCATACTGTAAACCTAATGGTCTCTGGTTCGATTCCCATTTGGGGTATATGCCTGGGCTGTGGGCCAAGCCACCCAGTGGGGGGCAATTTAGGGGAAACCACACATTGATGTTTCTCTCCCTCTCTTTCTCCATCCCTTCCCCTCTCTAAAAATAAATAAATTAAATAAAAAAATAAATAGCAGATCTGGGATTAGAACCTAAATTTGTTGATGCAAATCATGACACTAGCCTACCTATCCAAATGGCTTATAAATACCTAAAAAAACATGTCCAAAGCAAAACTTAATTCCCCAATAACCCCCTTGCCGAAGGTTGTTTCTCCTACTAGGTTCTCGTAGTTCAGAGCACCACTGTTTACCAAGATGCTCAAGCTAAGGGCATTGGAATAATCTTAAACTTCTTACTCTTGCCACCCCCACTGTCACATACACATGCACACCATGTATGGCTTTGCTACTCAAAATAGGGATCCTGGAGCAGCAACACCTGCATTACCGGGAGCATGGTAGAAATTCAGAATCTCAGACCCCATTCCAGACTTGTTAAATCAGAGTGTGCATTTTAACAAGATTCCCATGTAATAAGTGCATATAGTAAGGATTTAGATGCATTAATTTAAAGCAAATTAGATATTCAAAAATCAAACTCTACAACAAACTGGAGGTGATTGTGTTTCCATTAAAACATACATAGGTATCTGTTAAATAATAACCTCTGTTAATGAATTTTAGCTGACTAAATTGCTTTTTGAAAAAAAGTTTCTATCAGGACATGCCCATTAAAATTTTCTAAGGCAGTGGTTGAGAACTGAGATATCAGGTGGAGGAAAACTTTTCACCATTTATGCTAAACCCTATTTACATTTACTATTTTAACCATTAAAATCTAGGTATGTACAAAAGTGCCCCACACTCATGAGATCATATATTCCTGTAGAAAAAAGTTAAAAACTAATGGGTATGGTTTTTCAAAAAAAATTTTTTTACTGAATTAACTCTAAGCTAGAAGACTGTGAACATCTCTGGAGGTCAAAGTACTCACCACAATCATAAATTTCTTTGTTTTAAGTGTATGTTATTGATTATGCTATTAGTTTCCCCAATTTTCTACCCCTACTCCACCCTGCACCCCAACCCTTCAGCATATCCCTCCCTTAGTTCATGTCCATGGGTTGTACATATAAGTTCTTTGATTTCTGTTTTTTGTACCATTCTTGACCTCTTCCTGTTTATTTTATGCCTACCAATTATGCTTCTTTTTCCATGTACCTTTTCCCCCCTATACTTCCCCTGCTCCTCCCCACTGAAAACCCTTCATGTGATATCCATTTCTCTGATTCTGTTCCTGTTCTAGTTGTTTGCTTAGTTTATTTTTGTTTTTGTTTTTAGGTTCAGTTGTTGATAGTTGTGTTTGTTGTCATTTACTGTTCATAGTTTTTGATCTCCAATTTCTTAGATAAGTCCCTTTAACATATCATATAACAAGGACTTGGTGATGATGAACTACTTTAAATTGACCTTATCTGGGAAGTACTTTATCTGTTCTTCCATTCCAAATGATCGCTTTGCTGGATGGAGTAATCTTGGATATAGGTCCTTGGCTTTATGACTTTGAATACTTATTTCCAGCCCCTTCTTGCCTGTAAGGTTTTTTTGGAGAAATCAGCTAATAGTCTTATGGGAACTCCTTTTTAGGTAACTCCTTTCCTCTTTCTGCTTTTAAGATTCACTCTTTATCTTTAATCTTGGGTAACTTAATGATGATGTGCCTTCACATGTTCTTTTTTGGGTCCAACTTCTTTGGGACCCTTGGCTTTGTGGACTTCCTAGAAATCTATTTTCTTTACCAGATTGGGGAAATGTTCTTTCATTATTTGTTCAAATAAGTTTTCCATTTCTTGTTCTTGTTTTTCTCCTTCTGGCACACCTATAATTAGGATATTGCAATGTTTAAGGTTGTCCCTGAGTTTCCTAAGCCTGTCTTCATTTTTTTTTTAATTCTTGTTTCTTCATTCTGTTCCAGTTGGATGTTTATTTCATCCTTTTGTTCCAAATCATTGATCTGAATTCTGGTTTCCTTCCTGTCACTGTTGGTTCCTTGAATATTTTACTTCATTTCACTTTGGGTAGTCTTCATTTGTTCTTTCATTTTTTGACCAAGCTCAATCAGTTCTGTGAGCATCTTGGTTGCCTGGGCTTTGAACTCTCCATCAGATAGGTTGGCTATCTCCTCATTGCTTAGGTGTTTCTCTGGAGATGTGCTCTGCTCTTTCATGTGGGCCATATTTCTTTGTCTCAGCACACCTGCTATGTTGTGAGGGGGGCAGGGCAACCCTCTTTGCTCATTGTGGCACTGTCTGTGGGGTAGTGGTCAGAGAGGAGACAATGAAGTTTGCTTGCTAGGCTCTAGCCCCATTTTCCAATGAACTCTTGTGTGAGACTGGGTGTTTCTGCCACTGTGGCAACCACTGCCATAGTTCACAGTCAGCTCTGAGTCTCCACTTCCTTTTCAGCCAGACCTGCCTGAATGGTCCACTGCCTTGCTTCAGGTTCTCTGTCCACCTGTCTTACCAGTCTGTTTGGCCTTGTTGACTCTTTCTTTAATTCCTTTGTTGTCAGAGTTCCATGCAGTTTGATTTATTGATTTTAGATTGGTGGTTATCCTCATTTTGGTTGTTGTGAGGAAGCAAAGGGTTTCTACCTATGCCTCCATTTTGGCAGAACTAATCATGAATTTCTTTTAATTTTCACGTAATATGTAAACCTAAATTTTATAGTTGCATGTTTTAAAATATTTTTTTAATTTTATTTAGTTATTTTTCAAGTACAGTTTTTTGTCTATTTTTCCCATCCCAGCCTCCCCCGCCCCTTTTAAAATATTTTAAAATCCACTCCAAACAGAATAGGTGATGAGTGAGGTAAATAAATCAAAATTTGTTATAGCCTAAGGTAGTAAAATTATTCCAGATGTTATATAACTGAATTAAAATAATTAGTAAATGATCCAAAATTAGATATGGGGGGAAGAAGGAATATTTTCTGCATTCCAATTATATCTTTTTAAAAGATTTTATTTATTTATTTTTGGAGAGGGGAAGGGAGGGAGAAAGGGAAAGAACCATCCATGTAAGAAACACTGATCAGTTGCCTCTTACATTCTCCCAACTGTGGACCCAGGCTGCAACCCAGGCATGTGCCCTGACTGGGAATTGAACTGGTGACCTTTCAGTTTGCAGGCTGGCACTTAATCCACCAAGCCACAACAGCCAGACCCAATTCTCTTAACAATATTTTTACTTATTTATATGTGGGGCTATGTATATTCTTATTTACAGGATAGTACAGCCTGACTTCTACTAAATGAAGTCTCAGAAAACCCCTCTGTCTTATGTTAGAGACTCCCTATACGGACAAATATATCTACTGCCAGTTAAAGGAATCAACTTATATTTTGATTAATATGTAAGAGTAATAAAGTCTGTTGCTCAAACTGTATTTTTTTATTATCAAAGATAACAGCTGGAAAAAATGTAAAACTAACATGGAACTCCTGTCCTTTGTATATACCCCAGGGGAAAAAAACATACAAAAATACTTTTGCATGAATGTTCTGTAGGGAACCGATTTGCCTGGCAATGGCAATTGTACCTTAGCCCTATGGGAATGCCCATAGGCCGGTGGTGGCACACAGGAGACAAACCCACTGATCAGTTCTCCCATGGGAAATCAGGTCTGCATTATACCTAGGATGCTTTGTGACTTGCTCTTTCTAAAACTCTCTCATCCTGAGTTGAGGCAGAAATGCTTACTTCATATCTCCAAAGTAGATATGTACTAATTCTCCCAAAGACTAAAATGTTACCAGACCAATGACTCTTGTTGTTCCCTTGCATTTGCAACATTTTTCCTTTTTAATCTGTAAGAATTAATCAGTAACATCCCTTCTGTTGCTATCTATAAAAAGTAATCACCTAAAGCAAACCTAAGCATAATGAATGAAAACCTTTGATGTATGCTATCAGAAAGCCAATACGAGCCTATCAAAGCAAGGGTTGGGGCATTCTACCCTTGAGATAGTGGCCTGTCATCCCTTTCTCTCCACAGGACTTGGTAGTCCATGTGAATTTATCTTGTCTCACCTATAACTCTGTGGACACTGAGGGCTGGTGTCCACATCAATGTTCATAGGACCATTATCCATCATGGCCAAAATGTGGGAATAACCCAAGTGTTCATTAACTGATGAATGGATAACCAATGAGGAAATCAATGCAATAGGATATATGACTTAGCAGTGAATAGGAATGAAGTATTGATGCACACTTATGGATGAACTTTGAAAGTATTATTCCCAGTGGTAGAAGTCAGTCACAAACACCACATATTGTATGATTCTGTTTATATGAAATGTCCCAATACTGGCAAATCTATAGAAACAGAAAGCAGATTAGTGGCTGCCTAGGGCTGGGAATGGGAGCAGAAATTGACTACAAATGGATATGAGAGATCTTTGGACAGTGAAAAAAAATGTTTAAAAATCCATTGTGTTGAAAGTTACATAGCTATATATATTTGCTAAGCATCACAGAGCTTGTACATTTAAAATGGGTGAACTTTGAGTATGTAAATTATAAAGCTGTTGAAATTCAAAAAATATAAATCATCTTCCCCTTAACTTTTAAGGATATAAGCCAAGTTTATTGTATGGCATCACACACACATATACCTGGAACACTGCCACATAAGACATATGTGTACTTTTGTTTGAAAATCATGGTTCTATAAATTGCTTTGGGTAGTATGGACATTTTGATAATGTTAATTCTTCCAATCCATGAACAAAGTATATGTTTCTGTGTTCCTTAATTCCTTTCTTCAGTGTTGTGTAGTTTTCTGAATACAGGTCTTTTATCTCCTTAGTAAGGTTTATTCCTAGGCACATTATTTTGTTGCTATAGCAAATGAGATTTTTTAAAAATTAATTTTATTTAGTTATTTTTCAAGTACAGTTTTTTGTCTATTTCTCCCATCCCAGCCTCCCCTGCCCCTTGCTCCCCACCTCCCTCCCATTTCCACCCCCCTTAGGTCTTGTCCCTGTGTCCTTCCTATTTGTTCCTCCAAATCTCTCCCCCTTTTCCCCCTTAACTTCCCTTCCTTCTCCCCTATGGTCACTGTCTCCTTGTTCTCTATTTCAGTGTCTTTGTTTGTTTGTTTTTTTCTGCTTGCTTGTTTGTTTTGTGGTTTAGCTTCCTGTTAAAGGTGAGACCATATGGTATTTGTCTTTCAGCACCTGGCCTATTTCACTCAGCATAATGCTTTCCAGTTCCATCCATGCTGTTGAAAAAGGTAGTAGCTCCTTCTTTCTCTCTGCAGCATAGAATTCCATTGTGTATATGTACCACAATTTTTTGCAAATGAGATTTTTTTTACTGATTTCTGTTTCTGATAGTTTGTTGTTGGTGTACAAAAATGTCTTTGATACCTGAATATTGACTTTGTATCCTGCCATTCTGCCAAATTTATTTAGCAAAAATAAAAATTAGGTCATGTGGCTTTTTGGTGGAGTCTATAGGATTTTCTATGTACACTATCATGTCATCTGTAATTTAAAGCAATCCCTATTAAAATACCAATAACACATTTCACAGATATAGAACAAACATTGCAAAAGTTTATATGGAACCATAAAAGGCTCTGAATAGCCACAGAAATTTTGAGGAAGAACAAAGTAGGAGGGACCACAATACCAGATAGCAAAGTATATTACAGGCCATAATATTCAAAACAGTCTACTACTGACATAGGAACAGACACATGGACTAGTGGAACAGAATAGAGAGACCAGAAATAAACCCAAGTCTCTATGGTCAATTAATATTTGACAAAGGGGGAAGAAGCATTAAATGGAGTAAAAATAGCCTCTTCAAGAAATGATGTTGGGACAGCTACATGCAAAAAAAAAATGAAACTCAATCACCAACATATACCAAACACAAAAATAAACTCAAGATGGATAAAAGACTTATATGTAAAGTTGTGACACCATAAAAGTCCTACAGGATAACACAGGCAGGAAAATCTCAGATATTCCATGCATGAATATTTTCACTAATATGTCCCCCAGAACAAGGGACATAAAGGAAAGAATAAACAAATGGGACTACATCAAATTAAAAAAGCTTCTGCACAGCTAAAGAAAACAGCAGTAAAATTAAAAGGGAACCAACTGTATGGGAAAATATATTTGCCAATAACACCTCAGACAAGGGTTTGATCTCTGAAATATATAAAGAACTCACACAACTCCACTCCAGGAATACAAACAACCCAATTGAAAAAATGGGCAAAGGAACTGACACTTCTCCAAGGAGGACATACAGTGGGCCCAAAGACATATGAAGGATACTCAGCATCATTGGCCATCAGAGAGATGCAAATTAAAACTACAATGAGATACCACTCCACACCAGTCAGAATGTCCATCAAAAACAAATAAAAAAACAAGTGCTAGTGAGGTTGTGGAGAAAAGGAAACCCTAGTACACTCTTGGTGGGAATGCAGACTGGTGCAGCCACTTTGGAAAACAGTTTGGAATTTCCTCAGAAAATCAGAAATGGAACTGCCTTTTGACCTAGTAATTCCACTACTGGGATTATACACTAAAAATCCTGAAACACCAATTCAAAAGAACCTATGCACCCCAATTTTCATAGCAGCATAATTTACAATAGTTGCATGCTGGAAGCAACCCAAATGCCCATCACTAAATAGTGGATCAAGAAACTGGTACATTTACAGAATGGAATACTACCCAGCAGAAAGAAAGAAGGAGCTCTTACCCTTTGGGACAGCATAGATGGATCAGGAGAGCATTATACTGAGTGAAATAAGTCAGGTGGTGAAATAAAAATGCCATATAATTTCACCTATAAGTGGAATCTAATCAACAACAAAAAACAAGCATGCAAAATATAAACAAAAACATTGAATTAAAGAACAAACTAACAGTAACCAGATGGGTGGGGGGGAGGGATAATAGGGGAAAATAGAGGAAAGTCCATAAAGGAACATGTGTAAAGGACACATGGTCAAAGCTGAAGTGGGTAAGTTCAAGGATGGGAGGCAGGTATTGGTGGAGCAGTGGGCCAAGGTAGGGTGAAAATGAAGACAAGTGTATGTGAACAAGAATAAAATAAATAATAAATATTAAAAAAAGAAAATCTTGGTTCTGAGGTGTTTCAGGCATCTATTTATTTTTTAAATATTTTGGAAAAGAAAGGGAGGCACTTGACTTATTAGCAGCATCCTAACTGTTGCATTGCCAAAGAGAAGGCTGAAGGAAGAGAAAACTTTAAAGTATTAAAATAGCCTTAGGTCTTAGGTGGTATAAAGATGGACTGGCAACAAGGTCTTTCTCTAACCCTATATTATTATAAGGTTAATATAACCTTATTTTTTTAGACTAACATATTTTTTTGTTCAATTACAGTGCTCCCCATTTTTTACCATTACTCTCCCCTGCCCTACTCACTCCCCTACCTTCCAATTTCAATCCCCCCATGTCTTTGTCCATGGGTCCTTTATACATGTTCCTTGACTTGACTGTTCCTTCTTTCTTCCATTATCAGCATCTCCAACCCCTCTGGTTACTGTCAGTTTGTTCTTCATTTCCATGTCTCGGGTTGTATTTTCCTCACTTGTTTGTTTTGTTGATTAGATTCCACTTACAGGTGAGATCATGTGGTATTTGTCTTTCACTGCCTGACTTATTTCACTCAGCATAATACCTTCAGTTTCATACCACGCTGACATTTTAGAATAAGTCATGGTAGAGTCAGTTATATTACAATGGCACCAGATTCTATGTAATGAAATATGCAAATTTATATTATACTAAAATTTTAGTTTGTATTCATGAAATATAACATTTACAATCTTTCATCCCAAATTCAAGCATATGAGGTCTGTCCAGAAGGTATCCAGCCATGCAATATGAAAAACAGAGACATTTATTGAAGGAGATACAAGATACAAGAAACATGTACATAATGCCTCAGTCCACCTTCAAAGTAGGCACCTGGCACCTCACACAGTTTCAATCTCCATCAGCTTCCCTCTTGTATTGTTCTGAATCTCATTGGCAATATGAAATGTCTTCCCTTTCAAAGGTAATTTTAGTTTTGGGAAAATCCAGAAGTTGTAGGGCACCAAATCTGGGCTGTAGGGGGTCTGAGTCATCTTCATAATTTGATGTTTCACCACCAAAAAACTCTACACGAGACATGATGCATGAGTGGGCACATTGTCATGATGAAGTGGCCAATCACCAGTTACGCATAGCTGAAGCCTTCTGAATCATCAAATAGTTTCTGCAAAGGAATGTTGAAATGTAATGCAAAATTTGATGCAGATTTGTTGCTCTACTAGCTCAGTCATTTGGAATGCTATGGCCACACAGTACACATGCCTACTCAATGTCTACTGCCCCCACTGACTAGTACAGTGAAACTGCCATTTTTCACACATGTGCATTCCAGTCCACGCTCCTTGGCTGCCAGGTAATGTTCATGTCATGCAAACTGTTCTCATATTAACAATGGTTGGAGTTTTTCTGGACAGACCGTGTATATCAAATGTTAGTTCAGGATTGTTTAACTAAACACCAGATACAACATTTTATTATAACATTTTATTTACATTTTATATTTAAAGAGAATCAATACAAATCAGGACATATATACAGCATTTCAAATCAGTGTACAAGAATGCAATGGTTTCATCTGTTCTACATTTAGGAAACAAAAATACATGTCTCTTCAGCTTTTGCTTAAATTCTGCTGGAATTTGCACTGGAAACAAAACTCTAAAAGATAAGCCATACAGAATACAAATAAAGTGCATTTTTAAATAGCTCTATTTAACTTTGGTGGATGGAGCTTCTAACTTTATATTAAGGCACCTGGAATTCTCCTCGCTCCCTCAATTATTTTTCAAACACCAAAAAAATCTGTTCACAGAATTTATAGCTACATGGACAGAATTTTAGTTTAGCTGATGTAATTTTAGCCCATTTAGGTAAAATGTAAACAGCTTATCATTTTCAAATAGCATGAATACTTATATACTCTACTTTGGAAATTGTCACAGTTTTGTAAGGAAACTTTTTGTCTGTAATTTTGTGTCACATTAGTGCACTAATATACTAACCAATCCAGTCCATTCCATATTCTCTGATAAACTATGCTCAACACTTACATGAAGTACATTTAACTTAAAAATAAGAAATAGTTAAAATGATTATTTTGATTTTATCTTGTTCTATCAACTTAATGGAGCTTAAATAGATATTTCATGAAGTCCTAACTTAAGTTTGCTTTGCTTTTTATAATACAATTCCAGATCAACATAAACACCTGGAGAAAAACCTGACACATACAGCCCAAGCTAAAGTAGTAGTATTTTTTAATTAAGATACTATCATAAAACAAAATGATCACAGCTATTTCACATTTTAAAAACAACATGTTTTTATAAGAAAATTGTTATAAATGAAAAACATGACTATTTGAAGAGAATTTTGAATGTTTACAAATCTTGATATAACCATTGAGAGGAAACTACTCTGAAAAATATTATATTGAGTTTATGAAAAAAGTTAACAGCTTAAATATTTAAAGCCATTAAAGTATAGCATAATATTAGTCATCTCAGCGCTTTCCATATCATTCTTAACTTTATTAAATCTATCAAGTTCATTAATAAGAAACTAGGCCCTGATTGGCAGTTCTGTTATTACTAAAGGCTGAAGTTTTCTATTGACAGATTTTATGATTTAATTTCTTGAACAGCTGTCTCTTGATCAGGAATTTCATCTCCTTCAAAGGTTGGGTTGTCAACATGAGGAACAACATCCACTGCCATGGAACATGCTTCATGGTTTACCAACTGTAGATTTTCATCTTTAGAAAGAAATAACAATTTTAGAATGATTTTACCCTTTTCTTCTTCCAGATAAAACTCAACACTCATGTATAAGAAGTCTTTCTTGTCTAATTCCATAATACTATGATTATTATACTTATTCCCTTTCCTTTAATAATTATATGATTTATACCATGTCTTACTAAAAGCACCTACAATTAGGTGCTGTAAAAGCACCTATGGCATTATTATAATATTTACAATTACCCATTTTTTAAAGTGATTCTTTTTAAGATTTTGTTTATTTTTAGAGAAAAGGTGGGAGAAAGAAAGGGAGAGAAACATCAAGTGTGTGATTGCCTCTTGCACAACCCCAGCTGGGGGTCCACCCCACAACCCAGGCATGTGCTCTGACTGGGAATTGAACCAGTAGCCCCTTGGTTTGCAGGCTGGTGCTCAATCCACTGAACCACACCAGCCAGGGTTACAATTACTGTTTTTAGATTCACATGTACACTTACTTTTACTAGATTATAGCCCCATTAAGAGCAAAAGTTACATCATCTTCTGCTTTTCTATCCTAAATATAACAATCCTTAAACCTAGGTTCACATTTCAATCACCTGGGCACTTGAAAAAAATTATCTATTCTTTTTCAAATGCACAGATAGACAAAACAAAATGAAACAACAACCATGATGTTGGGGAGACTGCTACAATGAAATTCAAATGTTAACAAATGAACATAATTATATTAATGATGAAAAATAACCATCCTTGAAGATAGTGGAAAATAAAAGAACTAACTTAGTAACACTGGAACACAGTATTTTGACTATGTCTTATAAAGCTAAAAACAAAAAGAACTGTTAGTGAAATTGTTTTTCACAGGGTTGTGAGTTAGTAATATTGAAAGTACTCTTGTGTGTTCTGGGATTGAACAAGTAAGTAAATATATTGTAGATAATAAAAGACAGGTTTCTCACTGTCAGAAAAAGAAATTACAAGTAAAAAGGGAAAGGCTAGAATAAACTGTGGCATTGGATTGGAAATGGATGTATTGGTATTAGGTCATTGTTTTTCAGATGGGTGGATGGATAGATAGATGAATAGATGGATGCAGATATGTGTGTACATTTGCATAAGCACATATTTCCCAGCCTTGTTCATTAAAAGGGGTTGATAGCAATGGCACCTCAATAGCAATGAGGATACCTAGTATCCTGACCTTGGTTTCAAAATAATGTTCTCCAATAAAAGGCCTCTTGAGGAAATGGCTGATTCTAGGGCTAGGGCAAGGAGGGTACAAGATTAACCTAGATTCTAGCCTAGGTTTAGCAAACTATAGCATGTGGCCCAAATCAATAACTAAGAGTGGTTTCATATTTTTAAAAGGTTGTAAGACAAAGAAATGAAAAAAATGCAACAGAGACTTTTGACCTTCAAAGCCTAAAATATTTACTATCTAGCCCTTTACAAAAAAGTTGGCTAATCCCTGGCACCAAACATCTTGTGGTGCCAGAAAGTAAGGAAGTGCTCAAAAACTGATGGGACATACTGAAATAAAACAGAAAGCAACTTGAGGAAGTTCTCAATGACCAAATCTAGAACAATCTAAGTAATGAATAAATCATGAGAATAATATTATAGAATAAAAGAAATATTTATGAATCCATGCTATTATAAATAATTGAATAAATAAGTGGAAAAAGGATAATTCTTCCTGAAAAATAGAAGCTTATTTAATGTAGAAAGGATGTGAAAAAATCACCATTGGCACATACTTCGGTAATAATTATTGCAAGTAAGAAGCACCAATAATTGCTAAAATTATTGGGTAAAAGTATGTTGAGAAATAGGATATTTTCATAGTCTCCAAGTATTTCTCTATATGATAATTAATAACAGCAGAAGAAAAAATAGTAATTTTAAGAGGAGAAGTTTGGCAGATACCACCTTAACCAATTGAGTAAAGTTCAAACCATCAGTAATAAGACATGGACATCATATGACTCATTATATGACATGAGACAGAAAATGGAACATCATTTCCCTGGCATTATTCACTAAAATAGAATAGGGCAATAAATTTAATCATTGGGAAACAGCAGATAAGTTCAAATTTCTACAAAATACCTGGCCAGTAATCTTCAAAAGTGTCAAGGTAATGAAAGACAAAGACTAAGGAATAATCACAGATTAGAAACTAAGAGGACATTACAATTACATGAAATGTGGATCTTTCAACAAATTAGGTTATAGAAGGAACATACCCAAATATAATAAAAGCCATATATGACAAACCAACAGATAATACCTTACTCAAAGATGAAAAGCTGAAAGCTTTTCTTCTAAAACCAGGAATAAGACTGTGGTAGGCAGTTAGATACACATGAGCAAAGCAAGGATGATAGGCCAGCTACAGAAGATCACCAGGGCAGAAAGCCCCAGTGCCCAGCAAGGGGCAAACCTGGGAAAATAAGAACCTTGTCCCCAGCATAACTTTTCCACCTTTAGCATGTTGATGGCCATGTGGTTTAGACCCCCTGATCTTTCATAGCTCTGGCCATGTGGTTGGGACCCTCCCCTGACATGTTGCTAGTTATACAGTTAGACACCTTTAGAGGATGAACTAACTACCAAGGTGGCTGGAGAATAGCTCTTAAGTATTAAGGTCTGAGGACAATGAGTTTCTGATCTGCAGCAAATACATCTAGGCCTCAGCTGTGTTTCAGCTCCAGGCCCAGAAAAGCAGCAAAACCAGATGGAGAGATGACACAGCTGACACCAGAACCTGCTGTATTGACTAATGAACCCCTGCCCCTGGCACCAACCAATCATTAGAGATCACATCTCTGAAAGGACACACCTAGAAAGGTGATGAACATTCTACTGAGATCTTCTGCTGGGGACTCCCCTAAAATCCACATGTTTAAAAGCCCTTATGAGGAACACCCAATGTGGCTTTCCCTCTCTCTCCCTCTTGTGAGCATGCTAGCCACCTGACCCTCTTACCCCCACCACTGTGCCTTTCTTCTCCCCTTCTTCTTCCCCCAAGGTATCTTATCTTTACCCTTTTCTCTTCTAACCTCTAAGGGCCCTTCTTTTGCCTCTGTAACTTGTTTCCTGAGCCTCTTTCTTCTACAGCTCTCTTCTATCTCTGTAACTTACTGAATAAACTTCCACTTATAGTTTGAGTCTTATCTCTAAAATTTTTCTTAGCTAGAACTCAAGTACCCAGTGCTGAAATAAGGTCCACTCTCTGGCAACATTCTGGTGCTGTTCCACAGACAACAAAGACAGGGGTGCCCAGTCTCACCACTCCTACACAATACAGTATTGTAAATCCTAGTTAGAGCAATTTGTCAAGAAAGTGAAAAAAGCCCTCAAAATCAAAAAGGAAGAAGTAAAATTATCTGTTTCCAGATGACATGACCTTATACAGAAAAAACACTAAAGATTACACTAAATGATAGTTAGAACTAATGAGTTCAATAAAGTTGCAGGACAAAAAAATCAAAATACAAAAATAAATCACTAGTGCATCTCTATATATAATGAAATATCTGAAATAGAAATAAAGAAAATTCCTTTTGCAATAGCATCAAAAACAACAAAATACTTATTAATAAATTTAACCAAAGAAGTAAAAAAAAACTTGTACAATGAAAATTATAAAACACTGGTGAACAACTTGAAGAAGGCACAGATAAATGAAAAGGTCCAATGTTCATGAAGCATAACAATTAATACCATTGAAATTTTCATACTACTCAAAGCCACGTATAGATTCAGTGGAATCCCTATCAAAATCCCAATGGCATATTCACAGATATATTAGCAAACCCTAAAATTAATATGTAGCCATAGAAAAGCCTATATAGCAAAAGTGATCCTGAGAAAGAAGAACAAAATGGGAGGCTTCACACTTCCTAATTTCAAACTGTACTACAAAGCTATAATAATTAAAATTGTATGGTACTGGCATAAAAACAGGCACATAGATCAATGGAACAGAAGTGAGAGCCTATAAATAAACCCATGCATATTCAGTCAACTTATTTTTGACAAGGGAACCAAGAACACTCAATGTGGCAAACAGAGTTTTATCAATAAATGATATTCTGTAAACTGTATATTCACATGCAGTACAATGAAACTGTACCCCTACTCACAAAAATGAACTAAAAATGAATTCAGCACTTAAACATAAGAGCTGAAAGCATAAAACTCCTAGAAGAAAACACAGAGAAAAAGCTCCTAGACATTGGTCTTGAAACAATTTTTTGGCCATGACACCAAAATACAAGGAACAAAAGCAAAAATCAACAAGTGATACTACAGCAAAATAAAAAGCTTCTGCACAGCAAAATAAGCAATCAACAAAGTGAAGAGGCAACTTACAGAATGGAAGATAATGTTTGCAAACCACATATTACATAAGATATTAATATCCAAAATATATAAGGAACTCATACAACTCAATAGCAAAATACCAAATAATCCAATTAAAACATGGACAGAGGAACTGAATACATATTTTTTCAAATACATATGAACAGCCAACAATTACATGAAAAGATGTTCAATATCAGTAACCATCAGGGGAATACAAAACCAAACCAAAATGATATATTGTTATTTGAGTAAGATATTAGAACAGCTATTATCAAAAGGATAGAAGGTAAGTGTTGGTGAGAATGTAAATTGGTACACTATGAAAAACAGTATGGAGGTTCCTCAAAATATTAAAAATAGAACTACCATATTACCCAGCAATCTTGCTTCTGGATATTTATCCAAGGAAATTGTATCAGTATCTTGAAGAGATACTGTATCTCCATGTTCACTGCAGCATTATTAACAATAGCTAAGACATGAAAACAACCTAAGTGTTCATTGACAGATGAAGAGATAAAGAAAATTATATAAAGGGTATTGTTCATAAATGAGAAGTAAGGAAACCCTGCCATTTGCAGGCATAGATAGACCTTGAGGGCATTGTGCTAAGTGAAACAAGTCAGACAGAAAGACAAATACTACATGATCTCACTTATATATGGAGTCTATAAAAAGCCAAACTCATAGAAATAGAGAGTATGATGGTGGTTGCCAGGGGCTGGGAATTAATGGAAATGGGGAAATGTTGGTCAAAGAGTACAAACTTCCAGTTATAACATTAATAAGTTCTGGGGATCTATTGTACCAAATGGTGACTATAGTTAACAATACTGCATTATATAGCCCTGGCTGGTATAGCTCAGTGGATTGAGCACGGGACTGTGAACCACATGATCGCAGTTTGATTCCTAGTCAGGGCACATGCCTGGGTTGCAGGCCAGTTCCCAGCAGGGGACACATGAGGGGCAACCATACATTGATATTTCTCTCCTTCTCTCCTTCCCTTCCCCTCTAAAGATAGATAAATAAAATATTTTTTAATTTAATTTATTTATCTTTAGAAGGGAAAGGAAGGAGAGAGGGAGAGAAATACCAGTGTATGGTTGCTTCTGGTGCACCCCCTGCTGGGAACTGGCCTGCAACCCAGGCATGTGCCCTGACGGGGAATCGAACCGTGATATTGTGGTTCACAGGCCCGTGCTCAATCCACTGAGCTACACCAGCCAGGGCTGTAATAAAATCTTTAAAAAAAACCCAATACTGCATTATATACTTCAAAGTTGCTAAGAGAGCAGATCTTAAATGTTTTTACCACAGGTAAAATTTTTTAAATTTTATAATTATTCTGCAATATATATGTGTATCATATCAGCATGTTGTACACCTGAAACTATGTTATCTATCAATTATGTATATCTCAATTAATCTAGGGAAAAAAGGACATGTAATGTGGGATCCTGGGACATAAAAAATAACATTAGTGGGTTAACTGATGAAATTTGATTAACATTTGTAGTTTAGTTGGTATCTTATCAGTTAATTTCCTGGATTTGATTATTGCATATGGTAATATAAAATGTTAACATTTGGAAAAGTCATGTGATGGGTATATGGGCATTTTTGTACTATTTTTGAAGCTTTTCTGTTAACCTGAAAGTATTTTGAATTAAAATTAATGAAAATTTGTGAAATTGCTCTTGATCCCTACCCTTCATGAATTCTGATCTAATCATACTGGGGTAGAGCCCAAGCATCAGTAATGTTTAAAGTTTCTTTGGGTGATTCTAATTTACAGCCAAGTTTAAGAACCAAGACCCTTATTTAGTGGTCCTCAAAGTGTTGTCCCTGGACCAGCAGCATCAGTACTACCTGAGAACTTACTAGAAATGAAAATTCTCAGGCTCCAACCCAGATCTACTGAGTCATAAATTGGTGGTAGCACCTCTTAGCAAGCCCTCCAGGTGATTTGATGCATACTTAAGTTTGAAAACTAGTGCTCTTAATAGAACTTAGCACAATGATCGGACACATAGACATAAACAAATCAAGTATGTGTTTACAAAGTTATTTAAATCAACTATCATAATAATAATCAATGATTAGTAGGCAAGCTACCTGAAGTAGTGATCCATAATCACATATAAAATTAACTGTATTCTAGGTGGTCATTCATTCGACACTTAAATTTGAGTATCTATTATGTGGCAGACTGTGCTAGGTGCAGATATAAAACGGTGAATAATAGGATGTTGTCCCTACCCAAGGAACTTTAAAAAGTTTTAATACAATTCAGTGCAATAAGTACAATGATAGAAGCAGACAGTAGGGTCACATATGCAAGTCAAGGGAGCCTTCTCAAAGAGGGGGAAATTTTAAAGGCAGAACAGGAGTTAGACTAGTCTTCCCCAATTATTGGAGGAGGAAGGCCGGAAGGAATGGACAGAGAGAAGATAGTGGCTCAAACTATAACTGTGGAATAAAGGTTGGAAATTAGTAAGTGAATTAGAGAAAAAGGATATTGAATCAATAGAAAAAAGAAGAGAGAAGAATCAAGGACAAAGAGATAGTGCCTCCCTTGTTTCAGGTTTGAGGCACTTGGGTAGGTGTTACTATCAGTCATCCTTATGAAGAATACAGGAAGTGAAATGATCATAATTTCATTTACTTCTCAAAAAAAAAAAAACTATTATGCTTACCACCTGCCCTGATAGGAAGAACAGGGTACCAAAAGAAGTAGGTTGGAACTTTTAAAAATAAGCCTAGCAATAAACTGAATTATCTTGTACACTCTCCTTTATCTTCACTGAATTCTATTACCACACAGTTAGGGGTACAAAATCTCATCCGGGGCAAATAGACAATGATTTCCTATTATAGGCAGAATAATCCAGAGATTGCTAGGATTCTTATGATGATTTTATACTCTAGGACATGTCTGAAGATTCGATTACATAAAATAAAAGGTTTGTATTTGTATATTATTCTTAGGGACATCTTCAGAAATGGTATCTATGGCACTGATAAGCCTACAGAGGACGAAGGTTTATGTCATAAGAAGCTGACATTTGACATATCAGAAGTTATCTTGACATTTAGTTTTTCTTCAACTTTATGACAAAATGTATCTCAAAATGAGGATTAAGAAAAAAATTCAAACCATAAGAAAGGTGGAAGTTTAAGACACAAACAATTTTGTATAGAGGTTTTCTAAGAAAAAAAACAGAATTCCCTAAAATTTCTTTGCTGCTATGATATTACTAAGTTGCAATGTTGATTGATATGAATTTAAAAATAATGTACAGTAGTCCCCTCTAATCTGCAGGGGATATGTTCCAAGCCCCACTAGTAGATGCCTGAAACTGCAGATAGCACTGGTTTCTATATAAACTAAGTTTTTTCCTGTGTACATGCATATGATAAAGTTTAATTTATAAATTAGGCACAAGTAAAAGATTAACAACAATGAATAAAATAGAACAATTATAACTACAGTGTAATAAAAGTCATGTGAATATGCTCTCACCAATCTTATTATATTGTACTCACCCTTCTTCTTACAATGTGTGATGATACAATGCCTATGTGATCAGATTGAGTGAGGTAAATGACATAGGTATTATGACATAGCATTAGGCTACTATAAGGGTTACTTGGACACAAGCACTGCAGTATAACAGTCCATCTTATAACTGATGTGGATACTAAGTGACTAATGGGCTAGGAGCTTATACAGTGTGAGATTTCATCACAGTACTGAGAAGAGTGCAGAGTTTAAAAATTATGAACTGTTTATTTCTGGAACTGTCCATTTAATATTTTCAGACTGTGGCTGATTGTGGGCAACTGAAACCATGGAAAGCAAAACCATGGATGAGGGGATACTACTGTATTTAGTTTTAGTTTCCAAGTTTTGTTCATTTCATGATAAATAATCAACAGGTGGCAGCACATACTATTCTTAAAGTTTCAATCTGTGCAAAAATGGGTTCCTGAGAAGTTATGTATAATCAAGCTTTCAGAGATTGAATTCAATTTTATCATTTCAGAACTCCTTTCCTAATTTCTGGTTGGTGTGCAATAAACAATGGCTTCTGAAGTTTAAAGTTGGGTAGGTGGTAATTTTTCTCCTTACCCTCTGTAAATTAACAAGAGAATGCTTAAATGAGTCAGAGAATCTTTCTAATAAAACTTTTCTTCTGTTAATAATTCCATTCCTAAGGTATTCAATATTTCATGTTTCAGGTACATTTGAATATGTATATTAAGTTAACATGGGGGTACATACTGCATTGCATTGTTCACAGAAAACATCTGAAATGTATTGATGGATGAGTAGAACAAATGCTAAGATCCACAATGGATTTTTGTGGGGCACTTTGATCCTTAGCATGGTGCTTACTTGCTGACTGCACATGTTCCTCCAAAGGTGGTTCATCTGCTCCCTGAACTGAAGCATATCCAGATGATGCAGTCTCACTGCGATTATCCTCTTCATGAGGAGAGGCACTATTGGATATTTCATTGGATACAGGGACTTGTAAAGACACTGATCCATCTTCAACATCCACCTTTGAAAGGCATTTGAACAAATTAAAAGACTGTCAGACTATATGCTTTTCTTTAACATACCATACAATGTTTATTGATACGTGACTTATTAGAGCAATGCTTTTAACCTTTTAAACCTATAATCCCTTTTAATAATCACAAAAATCTCTTGCTGGTCTCAGCCAGGGCAGTTGGAGTAATTGGGTCCACCAATGGGGCAAAAGGTGTTACAAACAGATTTTTTTTGTTATACCTGACATATTCATCTGGGTGATCCTAGCACTTCATAATATAATGCCTGGTACAAGGTAGTCAATCAAAAAGAAAACCTATGCTGTTCTGTAAGGGAATTGAGAATCATGTTATTCTATATATCTCTTACAATCGGGAAGAGGTTTTTTTTTTTTTTTTTAGCTTGATCCTCTGTTGTGTGTACTGTGGAAGAGGTAGTTTTAATTTTCCATTTACCAAATAAAATTTAATATTTATTATACTTTCTGGAACTATAAAAGCTCATTAAGCTACAAGTTTGGTTACTATGGAATAGTAAGACAGCAAAAAAATGAGAAAGGGATATCAGAAGCCAGTTGGTAATTTATATGGTTATTACTTCAAATTCTGACCAAAAACCAGGTACATTTGAGGAAAGGGGTGGAGAATGAAAGTGGAGGTGATATAAGCAGGTCCAATTTTGGATATAAACTGTAAGTACAGCACATTACAAAGATAAAATAAGCATGTTATTCTCGCGAAGGCTCAGGAACATAAATAATGCATTGCTTAAGTTTCCTCATATAAATAGTTTAGTAATGTTTACCTCAATTCCCAAAGCTTTGAGTATGTCACATTTGCACATAGGACAAGTCCTGTGTTCTAACAGCCATGGGTCAACACATGTCTTATGGAAAATATGGCTAATGAAGAAAAAAAAACCATATAACTTATTTATCAGTTGTGAAATAGCAATACTTTGCCTAATATACTACTACAGGTTACCCTATAATTTTACTTCATATTTTAACAGACGCTTGTTTTTAATTTTAAACACACTATTACAGTATGTGGTTTTCAATCTTTTTCATCTCATGGCATGTATAAACTAATTACTAAAATTCTGTAGCACACTAAAACATATTTTTTTGCCTGACAAAAGATAGGTATAATTTTTATTCACTCACACCGAATGGCTATGGCAGTGTTGACTATTGTCATTTTTTTAAACAATCTATGGGAAGAGTTCAATGCCCTTGAATAAACAGTCAGGTATTGCATGTTTTAAAAATTCTTACAGCACACTTGTTCAAAATTGCTACATTACAGCATAAATACTAAGGAAGAGCCACAGAAGCAAAATTTGGAAATTGCATAATATAGTATTTTCAAATATAAAAGCCTTATTGCTCTAGTTAAAAAGAAATAGTTTCAGTACTCATTACTTGAAAAATGGCTAAGATGCTGCTGACCTAAGACTTTGTATAGTATTTCATATCTTAATTATCTTGTCATTCCCTAACTGTATGTAACATGGTATGTTTGGTCATTCCTAATAATATAGTACAAAATTGTACTGAGTACAACACAGTGCTGATACTTTAGACAATGTGATACATTCCAAGAGAACCACTATGTAACAGGTAAAAAAAAAAGAGTGTTAAGAAAGCTTTCAAATGTGGATAAAAAAAGAATAAAGACCTCCAAATAGGAAGTAATAAGTTGATTTTATGTTTTTTTTCTTAATAGGATTTTTAGAATGAATGTAAATAATCCAGTATGTGTGTATACAAATAAATTGTGGTGCTGACTAGGTTCTCAATTTATATGGAACTATTTTCCTAATTGTACCAGATTATGGAAACTTTACATAATTAGCCTTATAGTATTTTCAATAATATTAAAAAATAAAGCATTCTCTTATATTTAAATAAAAATAATTTAAATTAAACACATCAATTTGGAAATATTCAAAATAGTTTCCCCTTACAATCAATTTTGTAAGTCAGCTATTCTTATTGATAATATAAGTGGAAATCAAACTTACTTGCAGGTTAAGATGCGTACTAAATCATTTGGTTTATATAGTTCAATACACACAGCGCAACTATCTCCATCAGGGCCAATTTCCTATGAGCAAATAGTTATTATTACTCTAATAGATAAGAAATAATACATTAAACTACAGAGCAACATCATAAATACATGTATTTAAATTGTATTAAGTCCTATAGAAGGAAGAATATCATATCACTAACGACTATTTTAAATAAGCAATTTAAAATTATTTTGTCTTAATTGGAATCTGAAGAAAAGTGAAACTTTACCAAGTAGAAAAATGATTGCTAGGTGCTAGGAGTGGAAGAAATACAGAGAAGTTGGTATAAGGGCACAAACTTTCAGTTATAAGGTCTGAGCATCTAACGTAAAACATGGTAACTATAGTTGATAACACATTATATAACTGAAATTTAAAATAAAAAGTATTTAGTCTTAATATGCAAAAATGAACCAGAGAACTGATGGACATGGGCAACAATGTGGTGACTACAAGGGGGAGAGGTGGAGGCAGGTAGAGGAGAGTATAGGGAGAATAAATGGTGATGAAAGGAGACTTGACTTGGGGTGGTGAACCACACAATACAGTGTACAGATGATGTGTTATAGAATTGTGTACCTGAAACCTGTATAATTTTGTTAACCAGTGTCACCCCAATAAATTCAATAAAAAGGAAAAAAGGAAAAGAATAATGTCAACCAAAATGGGAATAGACTAAAGAAAAATGTATAGCATTAATTTAAACATTTTTCTAGTTTTAGAATTTACAAAATGCAATTTGTATAATTCTTTAGCTATGTTGTACCATTTAAAGAAAATTAAGACTTCTGGTCAAGTGGTGGCATAGGTAAACACTTCATGCCTCCTCATAAAATCACATCAAAATTACAACTAAATTATAGAACAACCATCACTCAGAACCATCAGAAATTGAGTTGAATGGAAGTCTGACAATGATGGAATTAAAAAAACCACATCCATCTAGACTGGTAGGAGGAGTGGAGATGTGGAATGGGCCGGTCTCACATCCATGTGTGGTGGATAAAAATTTGAAAGGGGTATCTTGGGAGCAAAGAGCCCCAGCCCCACACCTGGCTCCCCAGCCTAGCATTCCACTGCCAGGAAGATAAGTGCCCATAACTTCCAGCTGCAAAAACTAGCAGGGATTGAACCAGTGGAAGGAACTTCTCAAGTCCTAAATAGTTCCTCTTAAAGAACCCACACACAAACTTACTCAGACTCACTCCCTCTGAGCTCCAGCACCAGAGTAGCACCTTGAAAGGCACCAGTGGCAAACAGGGAGGAACTGAAGTGTCTGGCATCAAGGCAAGAGGTGGGGGACAGCTTTCTCCCAAACAGAAAAGGGTAGAGTGGCAGAGCCAGCAAGCAGATGCCATATCTAAGACTCCATCAACCTGGCTAACACTGTTTGACCCAACCTGGAGATCCTGTGAGGCTCTATTCCACCCAACTTAGTGGCTTTTCCATAGAAATTGGTGGTCTTGGTTCATGCTTCACAAGTTCCTAAATCCTTTCAAAGAAGCAACAGCCAGCCTCAGGGAAGCACCAGCCCCTGTACTTCTTGCTAAGTGGCCCCAGGCATGGCAGCAGCAGCAGCCATCTCAGATTGCTTTATAGCTTAAGCAGGATGGCCCCTGACAAAACACAGGTGGGAATTGACATTGCCCTACACTACCTGGGAAACTCCATGGCCTGTGCACCCAGTGGACAGCTACAGTTTCTATCAGAGCACCACCACCTTGCCCCTGCACAGCTGATCCTCTACAGAGGGCAGAGGTTGGTGGTCAAAGGACACAGTCTATACTTGCAGCTGACTTGACTGGGTAAATCTCTCCTATTAACCTGCCAACAGCAACCAAGGATCAACTACAAGAGGAGGGTGTACTCAGCCCATATGAAGGGCATACCTCAATTACGCATCTTGGGTGACAGGGAAGGCTGTGCCACTGGACCCTATAGGACACCTACTATATTAGACCTTGCTACCAAGACAGAGAGTCAAAGCAGCTCCACCTAATACATTGAAACAAACACAGGAAGACTGCCAAAATGAGGAGACAAATAAACATGGCCCAAATAAAAAAAACATATCAAAACTCCAGAAAAAGAACTAAATAAAATGGAGATAAGCAATCTATCAGAGGCAAAGTTCAAAACACTGGTTATAAAGATGGCCAAGGAACTTAGTGATGGCCTCAGCAGCATAAAAAAGACCTAGTAAGAAACAAAGGATAACACTAATTAATTGAAATAAAGAAAATTTATAGCGAAACAACAGTAGAGTGGATGAAGCCAAGAATCAAATCAATGATTTGGAACATAAGCAAAACACAACCAATCAGAACAAGAAGAAAAACAAATTAAAAAAAAAAGGATACTATAATAAGATTCTGGGACAACTTCAAGCATTCTGACATTTGCATCATAGGGGTGCCAGAAGGAGAAGAGAAAGGGAAAGAAATTGGAATTCTATTTGAAAACATAATAAAGGAAGTCTTTCCTAATTTGGTGAAGGAAACAGACATGCAAGTCTAGGTAGCACAGAGTCCCAAACAAGATGGATGCAAAGAGGCCCACTCCAAGACACATCATAATTAAAATGAAAAAGGTTAAAAATAAAAAGAGAATCTTAAAGGCAGCAAGAGAAAAGCAGTTAGTTACCTATAGGGGACTTCTCATAAGACTGTGAGCTGATTTCTCAAAAGAAACTTTGAAGGCTAGACAGGATTGACAAGAAATATTCAGTCATCAAAAGCAGGAACCTACAGCCAAGATTGCTTTACCCAGCAAAGATATAATTTAGAATCTAAGGGCAGATAAAGAGCTTCCCAGACAAGAAAAAACTAAAGGAGTTCATCATCACCAAACCATTATTATATGAAATGTTAAAGAAGCTTATTTAAGAAAGAAAAAGATCAAAACTATGAACAATAAAATTGCAATAAGTACACATCTATCAACAACTGAATCTAAAAAACAAACTAAGCAAGCAAGAACAAAGACAGAATCATGGATATGGAGAGCATTTTGATGGCTGCTGGATGGGAGAGGGTATGGTGGAATGGGTAAAAATGTGAGGGTATTAAGAAGTACAAATAGGTGGTTACAGAATAGCCATGGGGATGTAAAGTACAGTATAGAAATGGAGTAGCCAAAGAACTTATATGCGGACATGAACAATGGTGTGGGGGTACATGAGGGAGTGAAGGGTGCTGGGTGGATGGGGGCAAATGGAAAAAAAATTTGGGCAACTGTAATAGCATAATCAATAAAATATGATTAAAATAAAATAAAATCACTGCTGAAAAATTTTTTAAAAGTTAAAATATAATTCACGTACACTAAAGTTCACTTTTTATTATACAGTTTTACAAATTCATAGCAGCATACAGTCACTTAATTGCCACCACAATCAAGATATAAGATAGTTTTATTAATTCAACAAATTCCTCTGTATCCATTTATAGTTATCCTCTCCTTTCACCCCCACCCTCTGGCAACCACTGATCTATTTTCAGTTCCTATACTTGAGGCTTTTCCAGAATATTCTATAAATGGACTCCTGCATTTGATTCTGGCTTCTTTCACTTAATGCATTTCAGATTCATCCATATTGTTGTGTGTATTGCTGGGGTCCCTTCCCTTTAAATTTCTAAATAGTATTCCAAGATATGAATGTACCACAGTGTTTTTTTTTACATTCACCATTTGAAGGACATTTGGGTTCTTTCCCATTTTTTTGGTAATTATTAATAAAGCCAAACAATTGTGTACAAGTCTTTATGTGAACATATTTTTTTCTCTAGGGTAAATATTATTAGTGAGATTTCTTGGTTGTTTGGAAAGTGTATATTTGGTTTCATGAAAATTTGCCAAACTGTTTTCCAAACTGGCTATACATTGCAATCTCACCAGGAAATTTTTGAGAGTTATAATTTTTCCACATCTTGGCCAACTTTTGGTGTTTTCAGTTGTATTGGTATTAGCTATTCTAATGAATGTGCTGTGGTATCTAAGTATGGTTTTATTTGTATTTCCCTAATGACTAATGATATTGAGCATCTTTTTATGTGCTTTTTTTTGCTATCCATAGATATTCTTCAGTAAAATGTCTGTTTTGCCCACTTTTCAATAGATTTTTTTATGTTGAGTATTGAGAGCCATTTATATATTCTAGATACAGCTTTTTATCAGTTATGGGATTTGCAAATATTTTCTTTTAGTCCGTTGCTTGTCTTTTCATTCTCTTAACATTGTCTTTCAAAGAGCAAAAAGTCTTAATTTTGACAGTGTTAAATTTTGCATTAAAAATATTTTTTCATTTATTTTTAGACAGAGGGGAAGGGAGGAGAAGAGAGGGAGAGAAACATCACTGTGTGGTTGCCTCTAGCATGCCCCCTACTGAGGACCTAGCCCACAACCCAGGTATAAATCCAATGAGCCTCACCAGCTAGGGCCAATTTTTTTTATTTTTTAATGGGCATGTTTTTGTATCACATGAAAGCAATCTTTGCCTAACCCAAGTAATGAAGATATTTTTCTCTGAAGTTTTCTTCTAAAAATTCATAGTTCTACATTTTATGTTTAGGCATGTGATCCATTTTGTGTTAATTTTTACAAAGTATATAAAGTATGGATTGAGGTTCACTTTTTCACATGTGGATACTCAATCATTGTATATGGAGAGCCAACAATTGGCTATCTTTTCTTTATCAAATTGCATTGGTACATTTGTCAAAATCAATTAATCATATGTGTGTAGGTCTATTTCTGAACTCTCTCTTCTGTACCATCTATTTATTTATTTATTTAAATTTTATTTAGTTATTTTTTAAGTACAGTTTTTTGTCTATTTCTCCCATCCCAGCCCCCCCTGCCCCTTCTCCCCACCTCCCTCCCATTCACCCCCCCAGTCCTCATCCCTGTGTCTTTCATACTTGTTCCTCAAAATCCCTCCCCATTTTTCCCCTTAAATTCCCTTCCCTCTCCCCTCTGGTCGCTGCTGCCCACTTGTTCTCTATTTCAGTGTCTTTGTTTTTATTCTGTTTGCTTGTTTGTTTTGTTGTTTAGCTTCCCGTTAAAGGTGAGATCATATGGTATTTGTACCATCTATTTAAATAAAGATCTCTCTTTTCTCCAATACCACAATATTTAAAAATTTTTTTATTGTTGTTCAATTACAGTTGTCCCCATTTTACCCCCTGTTACACTACCCTGTCCTACCCATCTCCCTCCCACACTCAATCCTCACTGCCCCCTGTTGTCTTTGTCCATGGGTCCTTTACACATGTCCCTTGACTTAACCCTTTCCCTTCTTTCCCCCACTGTCCTCCTCACCCCACTCCTCTGGTCATTGTCAGCTTTTTTCTTTATTTCCATGTTTCTGGTTCTATTTTGTTTGCTTGTTTTGTTAATTACGTTCCACTTATAGGTGAGATCGTATCAATATAACAGTATCTGGACTATTGTAGCTTTAAAATAACCCTGCAAATCAGGTAATGTTAGTCATCCAATTTGTTCTTCTTTATAAAAACTGCAAACAGCCAAAGTATCTATCAGTAGATGAATGGATAAAAAAGTTGTGGTACATTTACATAATGGAATTCTACATGGCTGTAAAGAGAAGAAAATCTTACCTTTTGTGAGAATGGATGGACCTGCAGATTATTATGCTAAGTGAAATAAGCCAATCAGAGAAAGACAAAGACAAGTTGATCTCACTTACATGTGGAATCTAGTAAAATATGAGGTGGGACCCAAGAAAAACCTTGAATTCTCTTCTGGAGGACAGGCCTCTTTAGTAAAAGCTTCCCCCCATAGGTGAGTATTATAGAAACCCATCTGTATCAGTGTACCATTTGGTATTGTTGTGAGAGGCTGCATTTGGTTTCGGTGAAATTTTTTTGCAGACTCTCAATGTATTTGCCCATTTCATGATGGGTGATTTAGGAGCACACATGTGCACTGCCCATACTGATGAGTGTTCAGCAATTTTTGACCAAAACCAGCATAACCCTTGTGCCTCATCCCCTCTATTCACCCAATCTCACCCTGAGCAACTTTTTTTTTAATTCCCCAGATTACAAAAAAGTCCTCAAAGGAAAATGTTTTGCCAATATGGAAGGGACAGAACAAAAAAAGGCGTAAACACTAAAAGGCATAAAAATCGACAAGTTCCAAAACTGTTTAAAGCTGTGGAAAAAAGCCTTAATTGCTGTATTGAATGGAATGGAGACTACTTTGAAGGCGACTGAAGTTTAAACATGTAAGAATGAGTACCCAATTTTTTATATATAAATTCTGGGTTTTTGGGTCCCCTCTTGTAAACTGACAAACAAAATAGAAACAGAGGTACGGTTACATTGAACAGACTAAGAGCTGTCAGATTTGAAGGCATTAGCCAAAGAACATATATGCATGACACATAGACACAGACAACAGTGTGGGGATAGCCAGTGGGAAGGAGGAACGGGGCTGGGTGGAGGTGGGCAGAGGGGAGGTATGGGGACATCTTTAACAGTGTCAGCAATAAAAATAAAGTTAAGGAGGCTTTCAAGATGGCGATGGAGTAGGACGGAGCAGATACCAGGTCCTAGTACAAAAGGGAGAGAAACCTGTCCAATCGGAGGAGGAGAAACCAGCAAGCCAGTAGTTGCCAAACATATATGAAAATAAGAGACCAGAAACCTCATCGGTCACCGAGGAACCAGATGGTAGGGAGAGAGCAGCGGTACAGTAGTCTCTGGGATGGAGCAAAGAGAAACAGCAGGGATCTCCGCCGGTGCATGGTAGGGGAACCAGCGCCCAGTGGCAAGAGCCCAAAGGCACCTGGGACAGCGTTCAGAGCCCAGACAGCTCCCTCCCTGGGATTTTTCTGCTGGGCAGGACAGGCGGCCCAGGCAAAGAGGTGTGGAAGGGATTTCAGACTGCACACAATTTGGGGGACTAGTTGCCCGGACACGCAGTGTATCTGTGTGAGTGCCTGACGGTGCCTAGGCCAACAGTTCAGTGCCCAGAAAGCTCCCTCCTTAGCATTTTTGGCCCGAGACCTGCCAAGTGGCCCAACCAGAGGGAAGCAGAGGAGATTTTAGCCTGTGCATAGTTTGGAGGTCCTGCGCCTGGTGGGAAGTGTGTCTGGGCGAGTGCCTAACAGCGCCTGGGACAGCCTTCAGTGCCCAGATGGCTCCCTCCCTGGGATTTTTCGGCCGGACAGGCCAAGTGGCCCAGGCAAAGAGGTGTGGAAGGAATTTCAGCCTGCTCACAATTTGGGGGACAAGTCGCCCGACAAGCAGTGTATCTGGGCGAGTGCCTGATGGCGCCTAGGCCAAAGTTCAGCACCCAGATAGCTCCCTCCCTAGGATTTTTGGGCTGAGACCTGCCAAGAGGCCGAACCAGAGGGGAGCAGAGGAGATTTCAGCCTGCACACAGTTCTGGGTCCAGCGCCCGGTGTGGTGCTGCTACATCCCTAGGTTTTTTCGACAGAGGTTGGCCAGGGGACCCAGACAAACACAGGAGCAGAAGGGATACACACCACGCAGCGTGCCATGACGTGCATACAGAGTTTCTAGGTGGGCGCCCAGTCCTCAGATCGGCTCCCAGCTTCCAGTCCAACCTCCTCAGATTATCTGGAAGCCCCGGGTGCTGAGGGGTCCTGGGGAAAGAGCTGAGACCCTCAACCCCCTCCCTTTCTGGCCAAGCAAGGTGGGGTGCCAGGAGAGACTTGTTTGATAGAGTTTGCAGAGAGGGTGCTGAGGACAAAGGGTCCCAACCAAGGACTCTGTGGGTGCCAGCCCAGGAGAACTGAGAGGTACAGCGTGGGGCTCTGAATCCAATAGACACAACAGCCTGGTCTGCTTCACACCCAGCTTGGCAGTGAACCCAAGATTGGGCAGAAGGCCTAGAGCTTCCCAACAGAACAGGGGCAGGTCTGTGCTCAATCCCGAGGGAACCAGGCAACTAGGCCACTGCAGGTGCCCACAAACACAGCAAACCAGCTCATGGCGGTAACCCCTGGGAGGGGAGTGCTGTGAGGAAGTCCTAGTTCCCCATTGTAGGGAGCTGGGGAGAGGCACCAAGTGTCTGGATCCTGAGAGGGGCTGGCTGAAAAAATCACAACAATCCACCCTCAGCCAACTGCAACCAGAAAAACTGGTTTGGCTAGTTTGAAGCCAACAAGTGACATTTCCTTTTTTGATGTTGTTTTTGGGGGATTCTTTTTGTTTGTGTGCTTTTTGTTTATTGTTTCTTGTTTTTTTTAATTTTACTTTATTTTCTTTTTATTCTTTCTTTCTTTTTTTATTTTTCTTCTTTCTCCATTCCTTTTCTTTATCTTTTTGCTTTTTTAAAGTAATCTGTTATTTCTTTTAAATTTTATTACTGTTTCATATTTCCATACTTTTGTACTCTTTTCCCAGATTTTCTGTTTTATTTCTTCTTCTTTTCTTTCTAAACTTATTGCTCTTTCTTCCATTCCCCTAACATTTTTTTCCTTCTTCCTCTTATTTCTTTCCTTGTCATTTCTTTCTTTTACCCACAAGAGTCACAATCAACTTGAAAATATGAAAAGACCAGAGCTGGACCCATAGAAGAGGCCTCCCAATAGTAGAGTCAGAGAGACAAATTGCACATTGCTGTAGGAGAGAAGCCAAGAGTTGCTTCATATTTGAGTAGGTAGAAGCAGAGAACGACAGGATAATTGAAAGAGACTGCACCACTGAAATTCACAGGCATTCCACCACAAAAGTTCACACCATAAACCCAGGATGTCAAAACAGATTAATCTGAGAAGCTGAGGCTAACAAGAAGAGTCTCACAAACAATGGGAAGACAAAGAAACAATCCCCAAATGAAAGGAAAGGAGGAACCCTCAGAAAGAATATTAGATGAAATAGACACAAGTCAACTATCAGATATTGAATTCAAAGCATTGGTTATCAGGAATTTCAAAGTTCTCACAATGAGCTACCAGAAACTACAGGGGAGCTATAATGATCTCACCTCGAACTATATCAACATAAAAAAGGAAATAGAAATTATTAGCAAGGGCCAAGAGGAAATGAAGAAAACAATTTCTGAATTAAAAAACACAGTAGAAAGCATTAAAAATAGGGTAGATGAAACAGAAGATCGGATTAGTGAATAGGAGGACAAAGTAGAAAGCATCTCACAGAAAGAACAGGACAGAAAAAAGAGGCTCTGAAAGAATGAAGAGGGATTAAGAGAAATGCAAGACAATATGAAACGTAATAATATCCAAATAATAGGAATACCAGAAGGAGAAGGAGAAGAAGAAGGGATAGAAAACATATTTGAAAGAGTAATGAGAGAAAATTTCCCTAATTTGATAAAAGAAAAAGTCACACAAATCCAGGAATCATACAGAGTCCCATTCAAGAGGAACCCAAGGAGGCCCACTTCAAGACACATCATCATTAAAGTGGCAAAATTCCAAGACAATGAGAGAATCTTAAAGGCAGCAAGGGAGAAAAAAGAAGTAACATACAAGGGAGCCCCAATAAGGTTATCCACTGACTTCTCAATGGAAACACTCTAAGCAAGAAGAGAATGGCAAGAAATATTCCAAGTAATGAGAACCAGAGGCCTACAACCAAGGCTACTTTACCCAGCAAGGCTCTCAATCAAAATAGATGGCCAAATAGAGAGCTTCCAAGACAAAAGAAGCCTAAAAGAATACGCCTCCACCAAACCAGCTCTACAAGAAATATTAAAAGGACTGCTTTAAGGGAATGAAGGAAAAGAGGGAGACAGAGAGGAACACAGGTACAAAAATGGCAATGAATAAGTACCTATCAATAATAACCTTAAATGTAAATGGATTAAATGCTCCAATCAAAAGACACATACTAGTTCAATGGATAAGAAAGCATGACCCACACATATGCTGCCTACAAGAGACCCACCTCAGGACAAAAGACCATCACAGACTAAAAGTGAAAGGCTGGAAACAAATTTTCTAAGCAAATGGACAAGTAAAAAAAGCTGGGGTAGCAATTCTCATATCAGACAAAATAGACTTCAAAAACAGGGCCATGAAGAGAGACCCAGAAGGTCACTTCATAATAATCAAGGGAAGAATCCACCAAGAAGACATTAACATCATGAATATATATGCACCCAACATAGGAGCACCAAAATATATAAGGAAAATCTTAGAGGAATTCAAGAAAGATATAGACAGCAACACAATTATAGTAGGAGATTTTAACACTCCACTATCAAAAATGGACAGATCTTCCAAATAAAATATCAACAAAGATATTGAAGCATTAAACAACACCCTAGATGAAATGGACCTAACTGATATATACAGAGCTCTTCACCCCAAAGAAGCTAAATACACATTCTGTTCAAATGCACATGGAACATTCTCAAAGATAGACCACATGACAGGACACAAAACAAGCCTCAACAAATTCAAGAATATTGAAATCATACCAAGCATTTTCTCTGACCACAACGGACTGAAACTAAAAACTGACCTCAAAGGAAAAAATCCAAAACACCCAAAATCATGGAGACTGAATGGTATGCTATTAAACAAGGAATGGGTCAAGAATTAAATTAGGGAAGAAATAAAAAAGTTTCTGGAAACAAATGAAAAAGATCTCACAACAACCCAAAACTTATGGGACACAGCCAAGGCAGTTTTGAGAGCGAAGTTTATAGCAATACAGGCCTATCTAAAGAAGACAGAAATATCTCAAAGAAACAACCTTACTCTATGCCTGCAAGAGCTCGAGGAACAACAACAAAAACAGCCCAAAGCAAGTAGAAGGAAGGAAATAACCAAGATCAGAAGAGAAAGAAACGACATAGAAACTAAAAGCACTATTCTAAAGATCAATGAATCCAGGAGTTGGTTCTTTGAAAAGATAAACAAAATAGACAAGCCTTTAAGTAGGCTCATCAAGAAAAGAAGAGAGAGGACTCAAATAAACACAATCAGAAATGAAAGAGGAGATATTACAACTGATACTAGAGAAATAGAAAGGATTGTAAGAAATTACTATGAAGAATTGTATGCCAAGAAATTTGAAAACCTAGGGGAAATGGACACATTTCTAGAGAAATATAATCTCCCAAAACTCAATGAAAAAGAAGTAGAACACCTGAATAGACCAATAACAGCAAAAGAAATTGAAGCAGTAATCAAAAAATTCCCATCACAGAAATGCCCTGGACCAGATGGTTTCACAGGAGAATTCTACAAAGCATTTAAGGAAGAACTAACCCCTATTCTTCACAGACTATTCCAAAAAAATCCAAAATGATGGAAGACTCCCAAACTCCTTTTATGAAGCCAGCATCATCCTAATTCCAAAACCAGATAGAGATACAAGAAAGAAAGAAAACTTCAGGTCAATATCACTGCTAAACATAGACTCTAAAATCCTCAACAAAATATTGGTAAACCGCATCCAACAATATATCCAAAAGATTATACACCATGACCAAGTGGGATTCATCCCAGGGATGCAAGGATGGTTCATCATTCGCAAATCAGTAAATGTAATACATCACATAAACAAAAGCAAAGACAAAAATCACATGATCCTATCAATGGACGTGGAAAAAGCCTTTGATAAGGTACAACACCCATTTATGATAAAAACACTCAGCAAAGTGGGAATAGAGGGAGCATTCCTCAATATAATAAAGGCCATATATGAGAGACCTACAGCCAACGTCATACTTAATGGAAAAAAACTAAAAGCTTTTCCACTAAGATCAGGAACAAGACAAGGATGTCCACTTTCACCACTTCTATTCAATATAATTTTGGAAGTTTTGGCCACAGCAATCAGGCAGGAAAAGGAAATAGAAGGCATCCAAATAGGAAAGGAGGAAACAAAACTGTGACTGTTTGCAGATGACATGATAGTGTACAAGGAAAATCCTAGAGACTCTACCAAAAAACTGCTCAAAGTAATTAATGAATTTGGCAAAACAGCAGGATAAAAAGTCAATATCCAGAAATCAAAGGCATTTTTGTATACTAACAATGAATCAGCAGAAGCAGAAATCAAGGAAAAAATCCCATTCGATATAGCAAAAAGAAAAATAATATATCTGGGAATAAACCTAACCAGGGAGGTAAAAGACCTGAATGCAGAAAACTACACAGCACTGAAGAAAGAAATCAGGGATGACACAAACAAATGGAAACATATACCTTGTTCATGGATTGGAAGAATTAACATCATCAAAATGTCCATACTACCCACAACAATTTATAGATTCAATGCAATACCTATTAAAGTACCAATGGCATATTTCACAGACATAGAACAAACACTTCAAAAATTTGTATGGTATCATAAACAAGCCCGAATAGCAGCTGCTCTTTTGAGAAAGAAGAACAAAGTAGGAGGGATCACAATACCTGATATCAAACTGTATTACAAAGCCACTGTAATCAAAACAGCCTGGTACTGGCATAAAAACAGGCATATAGACCAATGGAACAAAACAGAGAGCCCATAAATAAACCCAACTCTCTACAGTCAATTAATATTTGACAAAGGGGGCGGTAACATAAAATGGAGTAAAGATAGCCTCTTCAACAAATGGTGTTGGGAGAACTGGACAGCTATGTGCAAAAAAATGAAAGTTGAGTACCAACTTACACCATATACCAAAATAAATTCAAGGTGGATAAAAGAGTTAAATATAATCCGTGACACCATTAAAATCCTAGAGGACAACATTGGCAAGAAAATCTCAGATATTCCACACAGCAACATTTTTACTGATATGTCCCCTAGAGCAAGGAATATAAAGGAAAGAATAAACAAATGGGATCTCATCAAAATAAAAAGCTTCTGCATGGCTAAAGAAAACAGTATTAAATTAAAAAGACAAGCAACTGTATGGGAAAAAATGTTTTCCAATGATACCTCAGACAAAGGTTTAATGTCCAAAATATACAAAGAACTGACAAGACTCCATTCTAAGAAGATATCTAACTCAATTAAAAAATGGGAAAAGGACTTGAACAGACACTTCTCCAAAGAGGACATACAGAATATCCAGAGACACATGAAGAGATGCTCAATATCGTTAGCTATCAGAGAGATGCAAATTAAAACCACAATGAGATATCACTTTACACCAGTCAGGATGGCTATCATAAACAAAGCAACAAACAACAAATGTTGGAGAGGTTGTGGGGAAAAGGGGTCCTTAGTTCACTGTTGGTGGGATTGCAGACTGGTACAACCATTGTGGAAAACAGTATGGGATTTTCTCAGAAAGATAAAAATCGACCTGCCTTTTGACCCAGCAATTCCACTGCTAGGATTATACCCCAAGAATCCTAAAACATCAATTTCAAAGAACCTATGCACCACAATGTTCATAGCAGCACAATTTACAATAGCCAAGAGTTGGAAGCAACCTAGGTGCCTGTCAGTAAATGAATGGATCAAAAAATTCCATATACACAATGGAATTCTATGCAGCAGAAAGAAAGAAGGAGCTACTACCCTTTGCAACAACATGGATGGAACTGGAAAGCATTATGCTGAGTGAAATAGGCCAGGCATTGAAAGACAAATACCATATGATCTCACCTTTAACAGGAAGCTAAACAACAAAACAAGCAAACAGAATAAAAACAAAGACACTGAAATAGAGAACAAGTGGGCAGTGTCCAGAGGGGAGAGGGAAGGGAATTTAAGGGGGAAAAAGGGGAGGGATTTTGAGGAGCAAGTGTGAAAGACACAGGGATGAGGACTAGGGCGGAGGAAGTGGGAGGGAGGTGGGGAGATGGGACAGGGGGGCCGGGATGGGAGAAATAGACAAAAAAGTGTACTTGAAAAATAACTAAATAAAGTTAAAAAAAATAAAATAAAGTTAAAAATTATTTTTGGTTATTGTAGTTGTTTTTTTCCCCTCATAAGCTTAGACTCAACTTGTCAATTTCTACAAAAGATCCAGTAGGATGTTGACTGAAACTGCATTGAATCTATAGATTAGTTTGACAGGGGGATTGACATTTTGACAACAGTGAGTCTTCTGAGTCATGCACATATAGATATATCTCCATTTATCTAGTTCTTCCTTGATTTCTTTTTTTCCATGTTCTTGCAGTTTTAAGCATATAGATCTTGTACCTAGTTTATAAAATTTATAACTATTTAATTGTTTTGATGCTATTATAGATGGTATTTTTATTTCAATAACTTCTATAGATAGCTTTGATATACATTTTACACAGTGATGATATTTTTCAACTGTCCTAAATCTGAACCTGTTCAAGTAAAGGTATATCAAAGCACTGTATTAGCTTCCTGTTGTTGCTAAAACAAATTACTATTACTTAGTGGTTTAAAATAGCACAAATTTATTCCCTCATTGTCATGGAAATCATAATTTTAAAAATCAAAAAGTTGACAGGGCTATGCTCCTTCTGAAGGATTCAAGAGAGAATCCCTCCCTTCTCCTAGATTCTAGATGTTGTGTGCATTCCTTGGCTCATGGTGCCTTTCTGGTGTCACCCCAAACTCTTGCTTCCATTGTCATGCTTCCTACTGTACTATAGTGAAATCTCCCCCTTCCTCACTCTAACGTGATATTGATTATATTTAGGACCCACCTAGATAATCCAGAATAATCTCCCCACCTCAAAATCCTTAATTTAATCACATCTTCAAAGTTCCTTTTTGCCATATAAAGTAACATTCACGGGTTCCAGGGATTAGGACTTAGATAACTTTGAGGGCCATTTTTAGCATACTTCCAACACTGAATACATTTTTAAAAGTCAGTAAGATTTATAAATTCCAACCAAAAGACTACTTTGGAAGAATCCTTAGCTTTTACAATGGCCGGCTAAGTGTTACTTTAAAACACAAAGTATTTTCAAGTCACGAATATACCTTGTCTCCTTGTTTCAGTGTGCGTAGTTGAAGCCTTCCAATAGCTTTTTTAGCATCTGCCTTTAATTGTCTCTGTAATGAAAAATAGATATTAGAAAAACTATTTTTAAGAAAACACAATGATAAATTTAGAGATTAATAAATCTCTAATATTTATTCAGTTAAATAAATTTTTAAAATAGAAGATTTTAATCACCCCATTTTTGGAGTATAAGATGCACCCCCCTCCCCATTTGGGAGGAATGATGGTTGTTAATGCTGCTGCTGAGTTCTGTTTATGTTTACATTGGTGAAATATTGTTATTTATATTATTAAATATTTTACCACATTTTCTGCTTCAAAATTTTTTTTCCTATTTTCCCCTAAAACCTAGGTGTGTCTTATGGTCCCAAAAATACAGTAACCATAATAAATGTCCTATTTATCAGGCAGGATTTCTCAAATTACTAAAACTTTTCACTTTTTCCCTACCTTCTTAAATAGCATCTTTGGGCTGCAATGGTAAAGCTACATGTCCCTATTCCAAACGAATTCAGATGCTATGAATTTTCAAGACAATTTTCCTATTTTCAAGCTCAGAGAACCTTAAAAGTGTATCTTTTCCACTTTTAAAAATCATTTCTCACTTGGAAGTAGGTACACACAATTAAAATTCAATTGGACCTAAATTCAAAATATGATTTTGTTACTTATTAAATAAATAATCCTGGAGATGTCATTAATTCTTTGAGCTTGTTTACATATCTATAAAATGAGGATAATACCAATCCTTACAGTGTTATTTGGCATTATACTGTTTGTAATCACTACCGCCTTATAAGGAGGGTGGCTTCTGAAAGTGGTAGACCTGTTTTGTTCCCACTCAGCATTTACCTACATGAGTCTGGGCATGCAAAGGTGAGCCCCAGGCTCACATAGGGAATAAGAACTAAACTGTTTTACATAATTCAATCAGAACTGAAGTAGGGGTATGGAGGAAACCTGAGAGATGAAGGAAAGATAAGAAGAAAGTAAACAATAAACTGGCCAAAAGTAAAAAGTACCAGGTGGTATGAGCCATTCAGTGTTAATCTGAAGTTATTTGTGCTGCTGCAAAAATATATTCTCTTTCATTAAAATCTACTTTATGCACAAATACCTCAAGTAAATATACGTGTAAATCAAAGACAAGGCCAGGTGTCACAGCTGGATAGATGTTGTGTGGAATAGAGAGATAGCATGTGCAACATGTTACAATAAGCAATCTTCCTATTTTGAACTGCAAAATGAATAAACTTGGTAGAAATTCAGCAAAAAGTAGGCACTTAGAACCAGAGGTCACTGTGAGAAGGTAAACAGCTTCCTCATCCCCATATATGCACCTCTTATCCCCAGCAGGGAAACCCACATCTGACATCTAGGTTATGTGAAACTTAGAAATAATTTAAATAGTCTGTAGTATAATATCTGGCGTACAGTAGACACTTAATAAAAAGTGTTTTTAAAGATTTTATTTATTTGTTTTTAAACAGGGGAAGGGGAGGAGAAAGAGAGGGAGAGAAAGGTCAATGAGTGGTTGCCCCTCAAGTGCCCCCTAACTGGGGACCTGGCCTGCAACTCAGGCATGTACCCTGACTAGGAAATGAACCAGTGACTCTTTGGTTCGCAGACCAACACTTAATCCACTGAACCATACCACCCAGGGAAATAAAATGTTTTAAATGAAAATATAATGTACTACTCAAAAATATGTGTAACAGTTTCTTATGACACATTTTTATATATCTGTAGCAAATATATTTTAGAATGGAATAATCCATGAATGTAGGTATGTGAGCAAATTTGTTAACGCCCAAACCTACCTCCTATATCAGATATCATTTTGTGAAAGGTATTTGTCTTAATTCAAAAAGATTACTAGTCAAACTATTTCTTTGCTGTCACAGGAACAGCAGAAAATTCTGATTGTTACTTAATAGAAACAGTTAACAGGAAGGCCTAGTCTTCAGAAGGAAAGAAGTACTAATTGAGGCTCTCTTATTCTCACTTTGGGACTTAATTGTGAGTTAACTCATGTAACGCAGGAACTCCAAACCAGGGGATTGCACTTGTTATCATGATATTTTGTTAAAAAAACACCCAGAAGACCAGCAGATATGGACATGCTATGGACATGCTGTTTGTTACTCACTCTACCTGGAGTATACCAATGGTGGTGAATTGGTGCAAGAAGGACTACACCCTGCCTCCAGCACTGGTGCTATTTATAGGGTTAGGGAGGGAGGAAGGAGCAGCAGTTGCATGTGAAAATTCTACACTTTGTGATAAACACAGGAGCCTTGAGACACAGGGGCCTTGAGAGGGCTATGACATGCAGATACAGACTGTTTTCCTTGTCCTATGGCTGCTGGCCATGCAGCCACCTGTTCTCTGAGGTTCTGGAGGGGCCCTGTACTGAGTTAACCCACAACTCACAAGGAGAATTCTATGATGGCACTTTATCTTAAGCACAAATATTTTCCCTTCCATTTTGTTGCTTGAATCATAAATAAATAATAGAGTGACAATAAAAGGAACTACATTTAGGATCTTGAGAACTAGAAAAATTCTCAGAGATCACCTTGCCTGATATTTAATCTGATGTATCACAACTGAAGACCAAAGCGGAGGAACACCATGCTCAAAATCTCTGAGTTGTTAGTGTCAGTCCCACTGAAGACCAGAGTTAAGTCTTTCTTCCCAACATCAAGGCAGCCATCTTTTATCACTGTGGCTTGGAGCAGGAAGCTAGTATCACTTCTTCATGTTTATATAGTTATTTTATAATTAAAAAATATTTTTAACCTGGCTGGTGTAGCTCAGTGGATTGAGCACGGGCCTGCGAACCAGACAATCGTGGTTCGATTCCCAGTCAGGGCACATTCCTGGGTTGCAGGCCAGTTCCTTGCAGGCCAATTCCCAGCAGGGGACGCACGAAAGGCAACCATACATTGATGTTTCTCTCCCTCTCTCCTTCCCTTTCCCTCTAAAGATAAATAAATAAAATCTTTAAAAAATTTTATATCAGTTACTTCCTTTAATCTTCACAGCAACCTCCTGAAAGAGATACTACTCTCATTTTAAAGATGAGAAAATGGTGGTATGGAAAAAATAAAAAACAAAAACAAAATGAACAAACAAAAAATTTGTCCAAAAGGACATGCAGCCTCTAAATGATAAAGCTGATCCAGTAAGAAGAGTTCCAATAAGGAACTCTTCATATTCCAAGATCCTATTACAGGAACTCAAATATCTTTTGAAGTTTTTCCAACTCCTGGATTCTATGGTTTGTCAAATTGTTGCAAGTCCTTAAAGTGAACAATCAGTATGACCATGGGACCCTGGCCTAGAATTTCAAATGTCACTTTTTTCTTTTTATATAGCTCATGATCTTAAATATTTAGACACCAAAACTAGAAAAGTGTAGATGATAAATAAACCAAGAAGAGAAAATGGGAAAAGAAAAACATGTAGTTGATGAGCCTTTGACAATAATCTTACACTTTGTCTTTAGACTTATTTAAGTCTATATAGTGTGATTTCTTACTCCAAAATATTCAATTCAACACAACAGAAATGCCTGAATCTCGAATGTTAGTGCTTATCAATTTGTTAAGAATGAATGTTATATATATATTATATCCAATATTAATTGAAATTCATTTGAGGGACGGGATTAAAAGCAAGCTTTAAGTGTAATGTCCAAGTCTATGCCAATGAGAAGAGAAGTTGCATTAATATGAATGCTAATATAAAGTGGGAGACACAAAAATACAGGGCAAACACCAAGATGCCAAAAGATTCCAAGCAGGGAACTTGATTATAAAGAATTTATAAAAGATTTGCAACCAGCACACTAGAAATCAATGTTTAACAAAGCAACCCTAGAATAAAAAATCCTTTAAAAGAAAACTTGGATATTTCCAGTTAGCTACTCCTGAGCTTTTACAAAAAAAGAGTACATTTATCTAAATATAGATGTGAGCCATGTGATTTAGTTAAGAAACACAAACTGTATTTTTGGAGCTTGAATGAAATTCACTTGCAAAACTGTCATTATTACTTTAAATATTTCACTATTGCTCTAATAGTAAGAGATGCCAAGATACATTTATTACTATAAAAAGTGAAATATAACTTGTAAGGTAGGAACAGGACAGGGATATCTGCTTTCACCATTCTGATTAAAGATAATTCTAGAAGTCTTAGCCGCAAAAATCAGATAAGAAGAAAAAATAAAAGGCATATAAACTGGGAAGGAAGAAGTAAAAATGTCATTATCTGCAGATAACATGATATTATACATAGAAAACTCTAAAGGCTCCATCAAAAAACTACTTGATTTAATAAATAAATTCAGCAAAGTAGCCCAGGCTGGTGTAGCTCAGTGGATTGAGCGCGGGCCTGCGACCCAGACAATCGCGGTTTGAGTCCTGGTCAGGGTGCATGCCAGGGTTGCAGGCCGGTTCCCTGCAGGCCAGTTTCCAGCAGGGGTGGCACAAAAGGCAACCATACATTGATGTTTCTCTCCCTCTCTCCTTCCCTTCCCCTCTAAAGATAAATAAATAAAATTAAAAAAAAATTCAGCAAAGTAGCAGGATACAAAATTAATACCCACAAGTGGGTGGCACTTTTATACACTAATAATGAACTCCCAGAGACAAAAACTAAGAAAACAATCTCATTTACCATTACAACAAAAAGAAAAAATAAGGAACCAAGGAATAAAGTTAACCAGGGGGTAAAAAACCTATATTAAAAAAACTTAGGACACTGAGGAAATAGAAGAAAACATAAACAAGTAGAAGCATATACTGGGTTCATGGACTGGGATAATTGACATCACTCAAATGTTCATACTACCAAATGATATATTCAAAGAAATTACTGAAATATTACAATGGCATATTTCACAGCTCTAGAACAAATATCCCCAAAATTAATATGGAACCAAAAAAGACCCCAAATAGCTTCAGCAATCTTGAGAAAGAAGAACAAAGTTGGAGGGTTCACAATGCCAGGTACTATAGTATACTAAAACTATATTAAACTAAACTATACTAAAAAGTAACTGTAATTAAAACAGCCAGGTACTGGCAAAGGAACATGCAGATGGATCAATGGAATAGAACGGAGAATTCAGAAACCAACCCATGCTTTTATGGTCAATTAATATTTGATAGAGGAGGCACCGGCATACAATGGAGTCTCTTTAATACATGATGTTGGTAAAATTGGACAGGTTCATGCAAAAAATGCAACTAAACCACCAACTTACACCATACACAACAATTAACTCAAAATCAACACAGGACTTGAATGTAAGTTGGGGAACTATAAAAGTCCTAGAAGGAAACATAGGCAGTAAAATCTCAGACATATCTTAAAGCAATATTTTGGTTAAAATTTCTCCTAGGGCAAGGGAAACACAGGGAAAAAAAGGGAATACATCAAACTAAAAAGCTTCTTTTTAGAAGCAAAAGAAACCATAATCAAAATGGAAAGGGAGCCCGCTATATGGGAGAACATATTCTCTAATGATACATTTGATAAATTGTTAACTTCCAAAATATATAAGTAGCTTATACAACTCAACACCAGGAAGACAAACAAGTCAATTAAAAATAATGAGCAAAGGACCTGAATAGACACTTCCCCAAAGAGGATATACAAATGGCCAATAGACATATGAAAAAAATGCTCAATGCCACCAATCAGAGAGATGCAAATTAAAAATCACATTGAGGTATCACTTCACACCTACTGGAATGGCTTCCATCAATAAATCAACAAGTGTGGTAAGGATGTAGAAAAAAGAAATCTTAGTGCACTGCTTGCAGGAATACAGACTGGTGCAGTCACTGTGGAAAACAGTATGTACTTTCCTCAAAAAACTAAAAATAGTACTGCCTTTAGACCCAGCAGTTCCACTTCTGGGAATATATCCTAAGCATCCCAAAACACCAATCAGAAAGAATATATGCACCCTTATGTTTATAGCAGTGTTATTTACAATAGCCAAGATCTGGAAATGCCGTAAATGCCCATCAGTGGATGACTGAATAAAAAACTGTGGTACATTTTCACAATAGAACACCATGTAGCTATAGAGAAGAAAGAACTCTTACCCTTTGTGACAGCATGGATGGACCTGGAGATCATTATGCTAAGCAAAATAAGCCAGTCAAAGAAAGACACGTACCATATAATGTCACTCATATGTGGAATTTAATGAACAAAATAAACTAATGAATGAAATCATCAGAGACATGGATACATAGAACAGACTGATAGATATCAGATGGGAGGGGTTGGGGTGACTGAAAGAGATTAGTCAAAGAATATATATACATATATGCATAGCCCATGGACCCAGACAACAATGTGGTGATGGTTTGGGGGTGGGGGTTCAGTGGAGGGGGGCAAAAGTGGGGGGAAGTGGCTATATCTGTAATAATGTCAACAATAAAAAATATAAAAAAAACATATATGAGAAGAATATTAAGACCAAGTAGTCTATATTACATATATTGTTTGGATGATATTAAGTCAAACTTCTGGGTACTCAAATATGCCTCAACATTTAAATACAATATGCCCCCAAACTGTAATTTATATATTATTCCTTAAAAAGAACTTCAAGAATGTATATACTTTGTTACAGAACTTACAATGGACATTTTTTCAATGCCTCTCCATCATATCAGAATATCCTCCTACCCTATAAATTCCTATAGGACATTATTTCTACTTCTTATCATATTCTGCAATTCTATTATTCATGTCTTTCTCTTCTACTAGATCAGACGTGTCGAACTCATTTTCACCAGGGTCCCCATGAGCCTCACAGTTGCCTTCAAAGGGTCAAATGTAATTTTAGGACTGTATAAACATAAGTACTCCTGAACAGTTAAGCAAGAGCTCAGCACTATTGCTGGGTAGAAACAAGGTGCCAGGCTGGATAAAACAATGTGGAGGGTGAGATTCAGTGCACAGGCCTTGTGTTTGCCACCTGTGTACTAGATTGTAAGGAATGGGCCTTAATCATTTTTAAAAAAACCCCATAGTGTCTAGTCATTGCTCAAAGGTTAGCTTCTGAATTTAGGAAATTAAAATAGATTTTCTCATTTAAGTCAGTTTTACTTATTAAATGTCTCTACTCCACTAAATTTGGGGAAAAAAAGGTTTAGAGAACATGTATTGGGCTCCTACAACATGTCAGGTTCAATACTAATCTTAGTGTCATCTTTTTAAAAATTTATTTATTGAGTTTAGAGAGAGAGGAAGGGGAGGGAGGTGGGAAGGGAGGGAGGAAAAGAGGGAGATTTGTTGCTCCACTTATTTACGCATTAATTGGTTGATTTTTGTATGTGCTCTGACCAGGGATTGATCCTGCAACCTTGGCATATTGGGAGGATGCTTTAATCAACTGAACTACTCAACTAGGGCAAACTTAGTGTCATCTGTCTAATCATTAACAACCTTATGGAACAGGCATTTTAATATCCAAGTTTTATAGACAAGAAAAGGTTCACAAGCTTGACTAAAGTCCACGCAACTGGTTAGTTGCAGAACTGTGACTCAATTCAACCCCAGGTTCTAATGAGCTTTAAAGCCCATGATCTCTTCACTATAGTGCACTGCTTCCACTGTGCAACAGCACAGAGGCTTTTAAAAGGCTTCACATTCCTTATGAAGAAGATAAATACAAGAAAAAAAAAAGAAATCTGAAAGTCGGCTATTAACCAATCTTCAAATCCTTCCTAAATTTGCTACTCACTGAGATTTGGGGAACTCTTATAAAAAAGTATATCATACCAACAGACTTCTCCTCTCCTCTCCCATCCTGAGAGATACCCGGTGTAAGAATGTTTGGCAGTAGAATTAAAGATTGGTTGAAAGAAAGAAACTTGGTTGTTGTCCAATTTTGTAAAACTGAAGCCTAATGTCATTATTTTAGCTATTCAAAGGCTGTGACTGCTCTAGTCACTGAAGAATCTTAGCTATGTGGTATTTTTGGTTTTGAGTAGGACTTTATTTGGGATAAAATGATATTCTGCCTAGTTCATTTATGTATTTATATCCAATTAAGTAAAATAAATGTTTCAGTCTGGTGATTTGTCAGCCTGTTTTATGTCTCAAGGTGTTCAGCTTTTAGCTTACATGAAACCCACATGAATAACACTAGGGATGTAGTTAAACCTAATTACTTGATAGGAGGCAGGGCCTGCAAAAGCAAGAAAGGAGGGTGAATGTAAGCAAACTAGATTTTCCTGCACTTAAGCCACCAATATTTAAACAAAGATTTTCATTAAAAATTTGGCTCAAAATTTATAAAACAATTCTTAAAATGAAAAATTATAGTAAGAAGATTGTTTCCCTCATATATATATTTTAGTAAACAAAATCAATGTATAAATCATGTGCCTGTTTAGATCTGTAAGAACTGAAAGATAAATTTTTTCAATAAAAAGTTATGCATAGTATTTGAGTGAAGTATTCCTAAAGGAAAGAGGAGGTACAGGCTATATAATAGCTTCATATAAGTCTCTAGAATTCCCAAGATGGAGCTGAACAGGAGTACAGACCACTCACATGCAGGTAATCACTGTGAACAGTGTGAGGAAATGCACTGTCAGAAAAAGCAGTGAGAAAAAGGGGATTTCAACCCAGTAGAGAGGATACGGTTCAGGTTATAGCATTTGTCTAAGAAAAACTAGCAAAACCTTTATAATATAAATACAAAATTAAAATAAATATATAAAAGTCCTGAGACCTACAGTAGCTTCCTATGAGAAAGTCAAAGACTATAAAACTAGATCCTACTCAAAAATTTGTTTAATCTGCTCTGCTTATATAAGAGCCAAAATAATGGTTTTATAAAAGTTACTAATTTTGAAATATAGACAGAAGCAGATACATGCATACGAACACACCCAACATGAATGTGTATAGTATATTGATACATGTACACAGACAGCTGATAAATCTTCCAATTAATTTTACATACCAGCAGAGAAAACTTAATGTAACCAGAAATAGTGCAGCTATTTTTGGTCATGCTTTAAGTTCAAGGACAAATTTTAAGATAATGTAGCTTAGTTTTTTCTTGTCTGAGACCACACAGAAGCACTCTTTCTTTGGCAGTGGACTACAAGGCCATGTGTGGTACATCTCTGCTTAGGGAGCCTATCTGAGTCTCAGAGTCTGAGGTTCATATGGGGTGTCTGGTCACTAGGTAATTCTGCTAGTTTCTGGTCATGCTACTGAAAATGATTCCAACAATGAATCCAGATGCATGCCATCAATCTTGATTGTGTCAAGCAACCTTGACAAGCTGTTGTTACAACAGGGTCCATTGCTCTAGTTGTCTATAACAAAATCATGTCACCAACATAATGAACACTTTGAGTGTCACATCTCTGGGGTTGGCCAAGGGCCAATGATCCATTTGCTCATGATTTGCAAGGAGTAAGCAATTATATCTACTGTGTTATCTCTCCTCACAATCCATCCTCATGTACTAGGTCAAGATCTTTTAAACAACACAGTAGTCATAGTTATTGTGGGCTATTACAGTTACTACAGCATTTATATATGTTACAGTAAGAACAAGATAAGCATATATAATACTTTAAAAAGCAACAAAGGGTAAAAATAGGTTCAAAGAAACAATTCTTCCAGTTTATAAGACCATTTAAAATATATTTATACTAACATACCAATTTAACATCTGTTTTCTCCTTTCATCTATGGCAACTTGAACTGTGTGATAAACTTTACATAGCTATTTAATATAGTAATGAAATAAATCTAGTTCTTCTTCAGACCAATCACTCTCCGTTATTATCATATCCTGGGGAGGTTTTAATTTCCCAATAACTTGATTATCATGATTTATTTATATAGAATAGTAGAATCTTATCAACAACCCTAGTAACATACCATATTACATTATAGTTAGGATACAGGTTGGTTTTGTTACAAAATAAACAAAGAAGTATCAAAGAGTATTTATTAAACCTTCTTATAAGAAATGCTCTTTGCCTATATACCACATATTATTATGTACAAATGTTATCACCAGTAGTAATGATTCCATCATTTCTATGTTACATGTTAGCTGAAGACAAAGCCAATCATTTGTCTCAACTCATATTCTATAAGTTCACATTGATTGCTGTTCAGCAAGGCCATACTTATTTTTTGCCTGGGGAATATGAGTATTATTCAGTTTTATTCCTATTTCGAAAAGCTAGTTTTATTTTGGTTAACACTTTGGTCAAGATCAGTCATAGGTCTGTGATATAAATTACAATTTTACCTAGAACATTTTTGAAAATTTGGCGATCTGCATGTGTCTCAGATGCTTTCTCTAAGCTTCATAGCTAAAAATGGAAGGCCATTATCCCAGGGCTACTTGGGCTTCCATTTGCAGTAAAATAGGTAATAAACCCTACTGTGTCAGAATATATGCTGTTTTCCAGACTTGAGAGCTAGCATTCTCTAGCATTATGCATTAGGTTTGTATGAGTATATTATCAAGGCTTTATCACCTTTCCAAGTGGGTTCTCATTCTTTTCCCTCTTCTTGGGAGATGATTCCTTTTAATCCACATATTTTAGAGAGTAAATTATTTTCTTCTGAAAATCACTCTTCATTAAAAGTAAATCCAGCTTGTTCCATTATACCTTGGCCAGTTTCTATTTCACCTCGAGCCCACTTTTATTTCACTGGTCAATGTGAAATCCAACGCATGCCTTGTTGTCATTGACTATTAATTCCCTGGATACAGTTAGGGTACACACATGGTACCTCCAAATGCTGGGTTTCCCATGCCAGAGGCAAGAGTATAGCAGTTACTCCAAAATTCAGTTTAGTCTGAGCATGCCATAAGGTTTCCACAATCTTCTTTGTCTCAGAATAGGGTTGTTCCCAGTGGAGACATGAATCCACCATGTAATGCCTAGTATGTTATTTTCATTCACAACCCACTTTTCATCCATAGAAAAAGGGATGATATATGTCCTTACACATTATACTTATGACATGTCAGGCATGTGGCCACTATGTGCTGTCCATTATATTTGAGCATTTTGGTTATCAAAATGTATGGTTATACATTCATCAGTTTGCCTGACATTATACACTATGCAACATAATGATTCATATGGAAGAAATTCCTGAATATTGTAATTAAGTCCTAATATTCTAATAAAGGTAAGTTTTAATTACCATTTATACTGGTGAAATGGGGATAATGTGGTTAAATATTTAATGATATTTATAGCCATCATATGCTTCAAGCTCTCTCAAAAATAAATAGGAACTTGGGAAAATTAAATAACATGTAAATGACATTCTAGCACTTGCAAGTATTTATAAGCAAAGGGAATTTTAGTCACACATTAATCCTTTAGTCACTGAGGGATAAACAGATATAGCCTACTAAGTAGTGAGAGATGCCCTCTCCAAAACCTCCTCTACAAGATGAGAAGTTTTAATACTATTCTTTACTATTTGTACAGAAGTTCATTTTCATAAATTACTATAAACTATGAAAATTACTTAAATGAACAATGAGACCAGAGCTAAATATCCAATGAAGCTTGTGGAGCATTAGACAATGCTTTATAAACTGTATTGATTGCTGACAGGGTTTAATGCCATGTAAATTAGAGTTTTTATAGCACTTAGAATACAGAAATACAGACCCCACCACAAACATAAGCAAACCAAGCACTCTTGTCATTATACCTATAACAATTGGGTAGCTACTCATACAGGATTCCTCTTTCCTTTAAACCTCAGAGGTAAAAACAGCATAATATACAAATGTTAAATATTAACACAGTGTAAAACTACTGAATGGGCTGGCACAGGAATTTGAAGCATCCTTTTGACCACAGCTAGTTATAGGCTGAACCTGACACCAATATGATAGTTGCTTGTTTGAGAAGACAGAAGTCAATTAATTTTAAACATTGGGATAATCATCATGCATTACCATATACTGGTGTGTTGGGAACCACCTTGCCTGTTTTCAGAAGCTGTAGCCGCCCATGGCTAAGGCTGAATAAAAAGACCTTGGGACCATAAGTCACTAAGGAGACAAAGCTTACCTTCCTCGCAGGTGTGCTGCCTCTGCCCCCTTTACTTCACCTTGCTTGGCCCTGGGTGGATGACTGGTTACCCAATGGCAGCTAAGATTCCTCAAGGGAGGGATGACCTAAGACAGGCATTGCCTCAAAGGGGCCATCAGGGAAGAACTTAGGGGACTATAGAAAAGGGGTGATGGACCCTCACCCTTCAGCTTTTCAGGGGCCTGAGTGCTCATTCTATCTGCAGAAAGTCTCCTAGTTTTTTGGCTGCTCAAATCCCCCACCTGACTTCAGCCTGAAACAATGCTGGAGGCAGGTGAGGCCCTGTGATAGAAAGGGTGAGTTTCCAGGGCAATCAGCCCTAAGAAAAGAATGCATAAAACCCTGTGAAACTTACATTGCTAAGAATGCCTTCAATTTAAATGATAAGGGTCCAAGCATAAAATAAGTTTGTTCCCCAGTTTTATAGCCCTTTGGCTATCTGACCCTGACTCAGAATAAGCCCTCATAGTTCTTTGAATGTTATCTATCTATTGTTTGATAATTACTACCTGATAATGATTGATGAGCTTTAGTATATGCCCTATATTCCTATGCAAATTAAACCCAACAAAAGAAGAAGAGGCAATTGAGGAACAGGCTCGAGGCCCTTCTCCTTTGAGAAATTAGTAGAATTTCCTCCCCAAGCAGATCATGTCTTGGTAGAATTATTCTCATCCAGGACAAACAGGGGAGCTCTGCTAGACAAAGCTCCACCACACTGGTGTTTAAATATTATGAAGGTTTTATAATAAGATTTCAATTCTCATCCCTGCCTATAAATTTGATGAACTTTCTTGCCATATAGAACTCCTCGCTTTTCCTGCACTCCTTAATAAATTGGGTTCGTTTTTGCTTATTGGAGAAAGAATGCATGAAGCAGCCAGAGTTTCACTGACATTGGAGGAATTTCTCAGTTCATATAAAAATGTATTCTTGCCCCTACCATATGATCAGCTGAAAGTATTAAAACTGTACTGAGCATTCTGGAGACATAGCATACCACACTGTTGCTATGGTGAAAATACTTGAGAGGGGGAGGATGTAAGAAATGATGGTGGCTTGGACCAGGGCAGAAGCAGTGGTATTGTAAGAAGTAATCAGATTCTGGATATAAAGGCCTATCCAGAAGGTATCCAGCTATGTAATATGAAAAAGAGACATTTATTGAAAAAGATACAAGAAACATTGTACATAGGACAATGACACCTCAGTCCCCCTTCAAAGTAGGCACCTTGAGACCTCACAAAATTTTCCTAATCTCCATCAGCTGCCCCATCATATTTTCCTGAATTTCATGGATGGCTGAAATCTGTTCCCTTTCAAAGGTGATTTTAGTTCTGGGGAAAGCCAGAAGTCACAGGGTGCCAAATCTGAGCTGCAGGGGGTGCTGAGTCACCTGGGTGATCTGATGTTTCACCAAAAGCTCTGCATGAGACATGATACACAAGTGGGCACATTGTCCTGATGAAGCTGCCAATCACCAGTTGCCTGTAAGATGCGGCCTTCTGAATCAAAGAATAGTTTCAGCAGAAGAATATTCAAGCTTGATACAAAATTTGATGCAGATTCATTGCTCTACTCACTCAGTCATTTTGAATGCAATGGCCACGTAATACACCTGTTCACTCAAAGGTGTCTACTGCCACTACTGGCCAGTACAGTGAGGTTATCATTGTTCATGCATGTGCATTCCAGTCCACTGTCCTTGCTTCCAGGTTACACTGATGTTGCACAAACCACTCTTGTTATATTAACAGTGGCTAGACTTTTTCTGGACAGACCTCATATAATGAAAGTAGAACCAATGGTTATGAAGGTTATATGTGAAGTGATAAAAAAAAAAAAGGAAAAAGAAGAACTCCAAGGTTTTTGGTCTGGAGTCAAGGGAAGTTTTTTTGATTTTTTTTTGTTGTTTTTTTTTTTGAAAATGGAAGCAACAATAGCATGTTTGTGCATCCACAGTAACAGAAGTCAAGACAGAGGATATATGATGTAGACAGATGCAGAGACATAGGTAGGTGTGGTAGAAGACTGTGGAAGTACTCTTTTGGTTACTTCAATTTTCTCAATGGAATAAGAGACAAAATACAAATTGTGAGTAAAGTTGGAGGAGACATTGGAAGTTTAAGGAGAAAGGAACATGTATGATTAGTCACCTAAGAAAGTGGGAAGGGAAATGGCTAAGAAAACACAGTATGATTTTCTGTTAGTTCAGCTATGCAAAGTACAGGTACAGCAAGTATAACAGAGAGAGGGGGGACCAAGGGAACTTAAGATGTATGCATGGGAGTGACTATTCAAGTTAAGCTGGGTAAGGAGAGAAGTGACGATATCAGGGGAATGACAGTTTCAAGGTGTAAGACCAATGCCACACAACTATAGGTACTTCCATGTGCAATGATGCTTTGGTATTTTTGGTCTGTTATTTGTATGCTTTGTACTTGTTTATATATTAATTGTTAAAATATGGTAAAAATTATGAATATGTGACTCTGCTTTGAGCCTGACACGATCTCATTCACAATTAGATCTTTAAACTTGCCTTCCCATGACATTCAGTCTGGTCTCTTTTCCCAGCCATGGCCACACATGCAAATACATACATGCTCAGACATACACATATGTGTAAAATAACAGTTGTTACCTTTGCGTGGTGACTAGTTTTTTGTTATGTGGGGTTTGGGGCAAAGATTTTTTCCCTTATACTTTCTAATTTCTAAATTTTCTATATTGAGTATAAAATGCTTTTGTAATTTAGAAAAATATTTAAAAGAATATATGTATTTACATCCATATATAATTAAATGGTGGCTATGCTCCATAATGAGGTATTAGAAGATATATCAGGCAGGATTAAGGCCACAGACAATTTTAAGAAAATAAAAGATTTGAGAGGATGAAAGCTAAAATACTTTTAAAAACTACAAGTTTTCATAAAACATATATATGTACTAAAATGCATGACACAGAAACTGCAACTAAAACAATAAAATATTTTTAAATTGGAAAAAGGACAATTACAAACCTGCTTTCTGTTTTGAGCTCTTGCATTCCGTAATCTTCGAGCAGAATAAAAGATAAAATAGCCCACAGTTGCTGCCGTAATAATAAAAAAGGACACAGAAACAAGAAAAATTGAATAGTGATTCACCCAAGGGCCATGTTTTTTCCCTACTTCGATGACCATTGTTACTTGTATGCCTTTTTGAATTGATTGTAGAATTTTTGTGCCTTTCAGATTGCCAATCATGATTGCAACAATGTCTCCTGCACCTATAAAAGAAAAGGAATTTAGTTTTAGTTTGGTAAAGCTCTCTTAGTGCAAAAATCTAAGTGCTATAGTGCTTTTAAATGATTCCTAAGGAGACAAAGGAAAGATATTCATTCAAATAACATTTTGGGGGCATCTACTATGCATATATAAGTTATAGGGGGTACAAACATGCCAAGATTTGAACATCAATCTTAAGAAACTCAGTGTAGTAAGAAAGCTGTCATATATAACAAATATCTTCCCTCTCCTCAGGTTAACCACTTATAATTCAACAGTATTGAGTCTGGAGCCCAATTTGCCTCTTAAATAAAGGCTTTATGAAAGACTAATAGTCCCCTGGGTGGTACAAAATATGGATTACATCCTAGGAAATCTGAGATTTGGGAAAGAAATATTTAACTATACATTTCCCAACTTGTAACGTGATAGACTATCTTACGAGCTCATTACTAAAAAGTATAAGAATTTACATATCCAGATTAATAATCTGAGACAAAAATACAAGGACAAATGTACAACATATTGAAATGTATGTTACTACTCAACACCAACTAAAATTGAGTCTTAAATTAGACTAAATTTATTGCTTAGTCTAATAGTCTAAATCTTAGTCTTGTTGCCTCTGAGAATGAAGGCGCCTACTGAGAAAAAAGGGCTACTCGTGGCTAATTGGGCTCAAATTTATATACAGAGCCTAGCAGTCATTGCTGAACAGGTGCCTGTCACTGAAGCCTTGCTTCAGGGAGAAGCCTGAACTAAACTGTCTATGACCTCTGCACTGAACTGCTTTTTTGCATCGTGTTTCTGCCATCTGAGCCAACCATTATAAAGGAGTTCCTGGAATTGTATTTCAACCTATAGGGCTGAGACATTCCCCATCCAACTGAAGATGCACAGCTATATCCTAATCAGCCTCTTCACTGACCAATCAAAATGGATGGCTCCATTCCAATCAATCAGGACAGTACTTTTTGAGCTAATTAAACTGAAGATTTGGAGCCCTCATTTTCATGAGAACTGACCAATCAGAAACAAGGCTTGGGAGCGTCTCTCTATATAAGTAAGCTCCCCTAGGACTCTTGGAGTGTACTTTCCCTTTCCACTTAAGATTGATTTCTCCAGCTGGAGCTGTACCACACAAGCTGTTCTGCAGGAGAAGAATGAAGCCGTCCTATCTGGTTGGGCCCAACTGGACCAAAGCAGAGATATCCAGGCAGGCTAGAATGAAGTTCAGGTATTTTGTTGGAGAAGGGCCAGCTATAACACCTGGGCTGCCTCATTCCCAGGGCAACTTCAAAACCATGCCATTCCACAAATGAGCTGTAACACTATCGAGTTGTCTTATAGTTGTGCTGTTCCCCAGTCTATAGGAGGCCATTCTGTGTTGTGTGGGCCCAGCTCCCACTCGGAGATACACAGGACCCATGCCCACAGATAGATTCTCCGGTGGGGAATCAGGCCTGCACTGTACTTAGACTGCTATGAGACTTGCTTTTGCTAAAACTCCCTCACCCTGAATTGATGCAGAAAACATTTACTACAAAGTAACTTTCTAAAATCCATGCTAAACCTTCCAAGGACAAATGTAACTGGTTCAACCACTTTCCCCTTTTCATTTGCAAATATCCTTCTTCTGTGATGTAATTAGCAGCATCCTCTCCTTTGTTTTCTGTCAAAGGTAACCACCTAAAGTGAACCTGTGCATAGTAGATGAAGGCCTTCATGTAATGTGCCCAGAAAAACAATAAAAGCTGATTGAGGCCAGGGCCGAGGCTTTTCCTCCCCTCTTGAGAGAGAAGCCACTGGCCCTTTTTCTCCACAGGATTCGGTAGTACATGTGATTTTTTTTGTCTCAGCTACAATGCCATGGACCCCATGAGCCGGGGTCTGAGACACCAGTCAAGTTGTATATGATTGTGCTATTCCACACCTGTGCTGTTCCACAACTGTGCTGGATTAGAATTGAGCTGTTTGCATTGAATAAAATCTTCCACTTTACCACAGTGAAAATTGGGGGTTCCTGTTGCTGTTGTATTGGTTCCAGTGACCATCAGTTGACAGTCTAAAGGCCTAACCCTAACCCTCTCTCTATACCCCACCCACAACTAATCTTTGTCCTCCTTACCCCTCAACTGTATAAATCTTGTGGAAAAAAAAATAAGGGACAAACATTCTTTCCCAATGTTATGAGAATGTCAAATTACTCATGCCATTTCAATGTTTATCATGATTTAAATTCCTTCTAGTTGATATGACCTGAGACCAATAATTTGAAGCAAAAGAACAGAGGTCTTTGAATGTTAAGTGATTAACAACCAGAGTAACCTCCTACTGATCTTAGGTGAGGATACTATCTTAGTTAATGATCAAACTGTAATCTGGAATAAGCAAAGCCACACAAGCAAGCATATACACACTCTAAAAGGCCCTTCAATATGAAATTAATACTTATTCACACTTTCCATAATTAGTTTAAGAGTACAAGCCTTAAATGGCAAATACATAGCAGAGTTTTTACCCAAATGATCCTTTAAATTTATGATCCCCAGTGACCAAAATCTTCAAAAGATCATCTCCTTACTTGAAGTTACTAATTTAAAAATAATATAAAGTATTATTACAGACTTTTAAATTCTAAAAGACACTATTTTTCCCTATTATAACCATTAGTTAAAACATAACTTCACTAACTCATTTGCAATCACTGTTCGTCAGACACTGACAGCTTCTCATTTACATGGGGAAAACCTCAAAAGCAATTGGAAATGGAGCCTAAAATAAGTTCTGATGAATATTTATCCTCTACCAGTACATGACACAATATCTTTTATGGCTCTAGAGCAGTAATCTCTAACCCTTTTGACACCAGGGACTATGTGGAAGACATGTTTCCCTGGATGTCAGGATGAGCAACAGGGAAAGGAGGCAGAGCTCAGGCATCTTGCATGCCTCTGCTCACCTCCTGCTGTGCTGCCCCATTCCTAACAGGCCACAGATTGGTACCTGTCAGAAGCCCAGAAGCTGGGGACCCTTGGTCTAGAGATTTGGTTATTTTGTAAGAAAAGTGACTCATTTTTCTATTTATTTAGGGGCTTCACATTTGTAGCTTTGGCACTAAAAGCACAGACTTTGTCTTTTCTCTACCACACCTATGTCAGGAAGATTTAGTTTTATAAAGTTTGATTAATTAGATCAGTTAATTACATAACCTAGCATTCATTTCTGCTGTTGTAACCTATATAACCTATGAAAAGCATAGATAATTGGGACTTACAGCCAAGATGGAGGTGTAGATAGATACACTTTACTGCCTCACACAACCAAAAGAAGAACAGCAAATTTAAAAACAAAAAATAACCAGAACTGTCAGAAAATTGAATAGTATAGAAGTGGGACAACGGAGTTAAAGAAGAAACATTCATCCTTCTGGTAGGAGATGGGCAACTGAGGCACAGAGGACTCATGGAAAGGTGGTAGCTAGAGGACCAGGAAGTGCAAGGTGGCAGCTGGTGGAGCAGGCAGTTCCACATTTGTGTGTGGCTAAACCAGGAGGAACAACTAGGTAGAGAGACAAACCACACAACCCAGGGTTCCAGTGTGGGGAAACAGAGCCTCAAAATCTCAGACTGACAAAACCTATGAGGGTTGAGACAGCTAGAGAAACTTCCAGCCTCACAGGTGAGTTCACTGGAGAGACCCACAGAGTCTTAGAATAGGCAAAAAAACTACCCACCTGGGAATCAGCACCAGAGGGCCCAATTTGCTTGTGGGTGGCTGGGAGGTGACTGAAAGTCAGCTAAGAGCTGACTGAGCAAGTGGCACTGCTCCCTCTCAGCCCCCAGCTTCCACATACGGTGCTACAGCAGGGTGTGGGTTGCCCTGCCCTGGTGAATACCTAAGGCTCCACCCCTTACTACATAACAGGGATGCCAAGAAAAAAATATGGCCTAAATGAAAGAACAGATCAAAATTTCAAAAAATAGAACTAAATGGCCCTGGCTAGTGTGGCTCAGTGGATTGAGTGCTGGCCTTAGAACCAAAGGGTCAAAAGTTTAATTCCCAATCAGGGTACATGCTTGGGTTGCAGGCCAGGTCCCCAGTGCCTGGGCTGGGGGCGTGCAAGAAGCAACCACACATTGATGTTTCTTTCCCTCTCCTTTTCTCTTCTCTCTAAAAATAAATAAATAAAGTCTTTAAAAATAGAACTAAATGATGAAGAGATAGACAACCTATCAGATGCAGAGTTCAAAACAGTGGTAATTAGGATGTTCACAGATATGGTTAAGTATGATTGCAAAATAAAGGAAAGGGTGAAGGCTATGAAAAGTGAAAAAAAGGCAAATGTACAGGGAACCAACAGTGATACAGAGGAAATAGGGACTCAAGTCAATGATTTGGAACAGAGGAAGAAATAAATATTTATCCAGAATAGAATTATGGAAGAATTTTTTAAAAATGAGGAGGGGCTTAGGAACCTCTGGGAAAACTTTAAACATTCCAACATCTGATTCACAGGGGTACCAGAAGGAAAAGAAGAAGAAAAATTTATTTGAAAATTTATTTGAAAACATAATGAAGGAGAACTTCCCCAATCTGGCAAAGGAAATAGACTTTCAAAAAGTCCAGGAAGCTCAGAAAGTTCCAAAATTTGGACCCAAGGAAGCACACACCAAGGCAGATTGTAATTACTTTACCCAAGATTAAAGATAAGGAGAGAATCTTAAAAGCAGCAAGAAGAAAGGAGACAGTTACCTACAAAAGGAGTTTGCATAAAATTATTAGCTGATTTCTTCAAAAAAGCCTTACAGGCAAGAAGGGGCTGGAAAGAAGTATTCCAAGTGATGAAAGGCAAGGAGCTATATCCAAGATTACTCTATCCAACAAAGCTATCATTTGGAATGGAAGGGCAAATAAAGGGCTTCCCAGGTAAGGTCAAGTTAAAGGAGTTCATCATTACCAAGCCCTTATTATATGAAATGTTAAAGGGGCTTGTCTAAGAAAAAGAACATCAAAATTATTAACAGTAAAATGGAAACAAACTCACAACTATTAACAACTGAACCTAAAAAACAAAACAAAAACAAACTAAGGAAACAAACAGAACAAGAACAGATTCACAGAAATAGCGATCATATGGAGGGTTATCAATGGGAAGGGTTTGGAGGGAGAATGTGGGAAAAGGTACAGGGAATAAGAAGCATAAATGGTAGATACAAAATAGACAGGGAAAGTTAAGAATAGTATGGGTAACGACAAAGCCAAAGAATTTTTATGTATGATCCATGGACATGAACTAAGGTAGGGGAATGATGGTGGGATGGGGAGTACAAGGTAGAGCTGGGATAAAGGGGACAAATAAATGGGACAACTATAATAGCAGAATCAATAAAATATATTTTAAAAAGAGCATGGATATTTGTAAAAGTCAGGTTTGAGAATATATTATAAATTTAAAAATTCCTTTTTAATCACAGATGTGTCCTTCTAAACTTTTTTTTGACTAATAGAAATGTTTCCATTCTTTTAGAAGATATGTGGTGGGTGGCAGAGGTGGGTGTTCAGGAACATACTAACCATTGTAGTCACATGGTGATTAAAAAATACTGATAAGAAATACATTGTCTATACATAATGAACAATGCTGTGCTTCAGTTTCCCTAGTTCATATTCATACATGCTATATATAGTCCAACTATCTATTGAATAGCTTTCTAATCATATAAAGGATCTATTTATAAGCATTCTTATATATCACCTCTTCCCCACACTCCTGCAATTGTTTAAAAATTGCTCATCCTCCAGTGTTCCCAGTGACAATTAATGGCATCACAAATCTCTGTTCAACTGTTTTAAGAACCACAGAATCAGGTTTGAATACTTAGTGCTAACCTACTAAGTCATATAGATGTTACTTCCTGGCATCTCTCATTATCAGATCCTTCTTTCTGCTCATGCTGCCTATATAATAGAGAACTTCTACTGTCAACTCTAAAAATTCAAACAAGCTTGAGTTTGAAGAAAAACAGGCTTCCCAAGACAGAGAGCTCGAGGGCTTCAGTACAAGTACCCTCTGATATTTATATTGGTTACTAAGTGACATTTTGGTTTACTTTCTGAATCCTGGCTATGCTCTGGATAATTGAGGTTGCCAGATGAGATTTACCCATAAACTAAACCCTGTTCTCAGTGCTTTACATGCATTAAAATATTTCCTCTTCACATCAACCCTCTAGGGTAGGTATTGCTGTTATCCCGTTAAAGATAAGATTGACTAACTTGCCTAGAATAACACAGGCTAAGTGCACAAATGGTACCTGCTTTTCACCACCACTCTACATTATTGCTCTATCTTTAATGAGGCCTAAAGCTATTATTTGACTATAAAAAATGAAAATTAATAGCTACATTCTGAGGGCAGTAATGGTAAATGTTTAAAAACTTGCTCTTGTAGTCGGGTAGAAGAAGGAAGAATGCTTGACTTTTAGTTTTTCCCAATTTCCTTAGCCTAAATACTACCCCCATGGCCATATGAATGAGCAGTTGGGAAAATATGGGTATAACTGGCTAAGCCAGATGATTCTAGAATTCTAACACAGCACTGGATACAGAGTTAAAACTAAATACAAGCAGCATAAAATTAAAAACATAACAGAGTTACTTTGCTTATTCATTTCAATTATTCATACTTATTTTGAAAAACCAAAGTTCATGTACAATCCCAAGTTAAACTTGTTTCTCTAGTTGATATTCTGTTGAAAACCATAAAATATGTAACATTAAATTCCAAAGATGAGCAATCAGACTTCTTGTGGATATTCATAGCAGCGCAATTTACAATAACCATGTGCTGAAAGCCACCTAAGTGCCCACTAGGAAATGAGTGGATCAAAAAAACATGGCTCATTTACACAATGGATAGTATACAGCAGAAAGAAAGAAGGAGCTTCTACCCTTTGGGGCAGCATGGATGGAACTGGAGGGCATTATGCTAAGTGAAATAAGTCAAGCATTGAAAGACAGGTACCCTATGGTCTCATATTTAAGTGGAACCTAAACAACAAAACAAGAAAGTAAGCAAAATATAACTGGAGATATTGAAATTAAGAACAAACTGACAGCAGTCAGAGGGGAGGTGGCAGGGGATAATGAGGGGGAAGGAGGAAGTATTTTCAGGAACATGTATAAGACACATGGACACAACCAAAGGGGGATAGTATCAAGGGTAGGAAATGAGAATGGCTGGGGTGTGGGGAAGGAGGAGGGGGGAAATGGAGACCAATACACTTGAACAACGATTAAAAAAAGTAAAAAAAAAAAAAAAAGGATTGGTCCCATAAGCTTCCATATCCATCTTTGAAATACCTTGACCTTCCCTAGTTGCTCAAAGAGTTTGGGCTATAGCTGGAGAAGGGAGCTATGAAAGCTACTGTGGGCAAAATGAATATCAGAAGTCCATTTAACTTGATTTCAGATTTTCTAATGGAGAAAATGTTAGAGAATTATGTTGGAATTGTTCACACTTACATCTTGTTCATTCCAGATAAGAGTGAATTCAGAGGTACTGGCCCAATTGATTTATCAGAGTATTGGACAGTGTTGAATATGAACCTAGTTTTAGAAGAGCTATTTTGGCCTTTATTGCCTTTACTATTTGTAAATCAGTCATTGTCAATATTTTCTAATGTTAAAACTGGAATACTGGCTGAAAGAGATAGTGAACAGCTTTCCTCACTTCCTTGTATCTTGTGCTTAAACACAAAGATGCTGTAAATATGCCATTATTATGCTTAGAATATTTCATATGTTGTAAAATGTTTTAGAATTTATTTTATATTTTGATCTGTTAATATTTAAATGAGGAAAAGACCAGAAACACAAAACTTACTATATAGTTTGTATGCACTTTATAAATTTTTATTCAATGAAGATGTCTGTGATCACAAAGAAATAAGATTAAATCAAAACCATAATTTCAATTACAGTTTACAATCAATATAATTTTATGTTTCAGGTGTACAGCATATTGGCTAGGCAATCATGCTTTACAAAGTATTTCCCGTGGTATTTCCAGTACCCATCTGACACCATACATAGCTAAAATATTACAATATTATCAACTGTATTCCCTATGCTGTACTTTACATCCTGGTGACTGTTTTGTAATTACCAATTTGTATTTCTTAATCCCTTCGCTTTTTTCACCCAGCTCCCGAGCCCCCAGCTCTCCTCCCATGTGGCAACCATCAATCTGTTCTCTGTGTCTATGAGTCTGTTTCATTTTTGTTTGTTCATTTATTCTGTTCTTTATGTTCCACTTGTAGGTGAAATTGTATGGTATTTATCTTTTTCTAACTGACTTATTTCACTTATACCATTAGTTTTTGAAAGACATGAAAGGGATTAATCACCAGCAAAATCATAGGTCAAATTTCTATATATTATGAATAATAACTAGAAAGTGGTTTGGTTTTATTTTGTTTTGCCAGTAAGGCTGAGAAGAGACAACTTTTATTTATATTAATATTTTAATTGAATGATATTTGGTAACAGTAGTAAGGGTTGCTACGCTCTATTTTACTACCTTTGTTCTCAATATAGGCATATGCAAAAACATTGATTTATTGCTGAACATTTGAAATTGGATGCTGTATTTCTTTTGTTACTTGTTACTTATTCCTAATCTGTACCTTCTCCCCAAATACTTTATTTATTCATTTATTTTTTAAGGTTTTACTTATTTATTTTTATAGAGGGGAAGGGAGGGAGAAAGAGAGGGAAAGAAACATCAATGTGTGTTTACCTCTCATGTGTCTTCTACTGGGGATGTGGCCTGCAACCCAGGCATATGCCCTGACTAGAAATCCAACCAGGGACCCTTTGGTTCATAGGTTGTCGCTCAATCCACAGAGCCACATCAGCCAGGGCTTCCCAAAATACTTTGGATTGCAGAATTAAAATGTGAAAAACTTCAGCCACATTAGGTTATTAATGACTTTTCGATAGGAATACACAATAAAATATACAAATGATGTATTGTGGAATTGTACAGTTAAAATCTGTGTAACTTTACTTTATTAACTAATATAACCCCAATAAATTCAGTAAAATTAAATAAATCAATAACAAAGAATTGAGTGATTGCTATATTTGTGGTATCAAGATAAGTGTGGTTTGCCCTAGCCAGCATGGCTTAGTGGGTTGGGCATCAAGCTGCAAGGCAGAGGGTACTGGTTTTATTCTCAGTCAGGGCACATGCCTGAGCTATAGGCCAGGTACCTGGTTGGGTGCATGGGAGAGGCAACCAATTGATGTTTTTCTTGCACATTGATGTTTTGCTCCCTCTCTTTCTCCCACCCTTCCCCTCGCTCTAAAAATAAACTTAAAAATATTTTTTAAAAGTGTGATTTAAGTTATACTGGACTCAGGAACTGGTGTTTAAGCCATTAAGGCCTCAGGTTAGTTATATTTGACCATTAAATTATAAAATATAAAGTGGTATTAATACATTAGAATTGTGAAAATGACAGCTTTTTCTTATATTCAACTTTGAAAATTTAGTTTTCAGATATAATACATTAAAATTTATGAATAAATCCTTGATTTTTATCTACAAGTCAGTTAGGCATTTAACTAATACATTTTATAGTTTGTCTTAATGATTTTGCCTAATAGTTCATGAAGGAAAAGGGTGTAAATGGCTAACAATCAACTTTGAAACAAAGTGCAGATTGAGAGAGCTTCAAATCCTGAAATAACAGCTGCTCTATGATGAGGGTTTAGGCCATAGAAGTTTGTTGTCCAATAAATGGTCAGTTTTCATTATCAGACACTAGTAGCAAAGTTTCCTTATCATTGGTGGGGGGAGGGTACTATATTTTTTGAAAAACAATTAAATTCATAGTTGATTTAAAAATTCCAGGGGGACAGAAGAAGAAATGTGGTCATATCTTTTGCCAGACTTTAGAAATTTAGTACAGCCCTACTTTCTTCAGGCAAAAACTGCAATTCAGTGTTCTGATTCCCACTCCAGTGTTATTTTTGCTGCATTATGCTTCTTCCCTGTTTCAAACTCTAGTCTTATTTCTGGTTACTAATTTTTAAATAAAGAGCACTATTAAATTCAGAAATACCACAAAAAACAATTTGTTATTTTACAAATTATTGGACACTGAAGGAAAATAAGTTTTTTTGGAAAGAAATATATTAAAATATGGGATTTCCACCAAGATGGAGGCATAGGTGGAGTCATCGTGCTTTCTCCCACAACCAAGTTTAGAGACAACAAAATATTAGCAACAGAAAACACGGCCAGAACACAGAAAATTGAACTTTTCGGAAGTTCGATAACAACAAATTCTTCAGCCTGACCAAAGGGGCGAAAGCAGCAGCTGGCAGAGCGGGATTGCAAAGCAAAACTCGGTCAGACAGACTCAGGCGCGCAGATCCCAGGCCTGGGGTTGCAAGGGGCCGACCCAATGAGCAACCTAGTGAGCACAACCCAGTGAACGACCAGAGGATTCGGCGAGGGTGAAGGGCAGCGGGTTGACTGTGCTGGCGCATTCCTGCGCAGGTAGACCAGCAAGGGAGTGGGCAGTGAGATGGGACCCAGTGGGTCCCAGGGACTGGAGGCAGCAGAGAGGGCCACCATTTCCAGGCTCTGACCCCGCCCCCACATACAGCATCACAACCCAGCAACCCAGCCCTGGAGGCCCTGCCCCGCCCCTAAGGCTCCACTCCTCATACTTAACTGGCCCAAACAGACCAAAAATGGCTCAAGAAGATCTCAAAGCCCCAGAGCCCATAAATCTAAGTGATGAAAAAATAGCAAAACTTTCAAATGCATAGTTCAAAACACTGGTCATCAGGATGCTCACAGAACTGGTGGATTTTAGTCACAAATTAGAGGAACATATGAAGGCTAAACTAATTGAAATGAATGGCAATGCACAGGAAACCAATAGTAATGGAAAGGAAACTGGGACTCAAATCAAAGGAGTGGACCACAAGGAGGATAAAAATGACCAACCAGAAAAGAATGAAGAAACAAGAATTCAAAAAAATGAGGAGAGTCTTAGGAACCTCCAGGACATCTTTAAACGCTCCAACATCCGAATTATAGGGTACCAGAAGGGGGAAAGGAACAGCCACCAGTGGAAAACTTATTTGAACAAATAATAAAGGAGAATTTCCCCAATCTGGCAAAGGCAACAGACTTCCAGGAAATCCAGGAAGCTCAGAGAGTCCCAAAGAAGTTGGACCCAAGAAGAAACACACCAAGGCACATCATCATTACATTAGCCAAGATTAAAATGAAAGAAAGAATCCTAGAAGCAGCAAGAGATAAGGGGACAGTCACCTACAAAGGAGTCTCCATCAGACTGTCAGCAGATTTCTCAAAAGAGACCTTCCAGGCAAGAAGGGGCTGGAAAGAGGTATTCCAAGTCATGAAATCCAAAGACCTACAACCAAGATTGCTCTATCCAGCAAAACTTTCATTTAGAATGGAAGGACAGATAAAGTGCTTCTCAGATAAGATCAAATTCAAGGAGTTCATCATCACCAAGCCCTTATTATATGAAATGTTAAAGGGACTTATCTAAGAAAAACAAGTTAAAAAAAGATGAACAGTGAAAGGACAGCAAACTCACAGATATTAACAACCACACCTAAAACAAAAGCAAACCAAAAGGGCAGCTAGATCAGGAGCGGAAACAGAAATGAAGATCTCATGGAGGGTTAGCAACAGGGGAGTGGGAGGAGAAGGGGAGAGAAGGTACAGAAAATAAGAATAGACAGTAGGTAGAAAATAGATAGGGGGAAGGCAAGAATAGTATGGAAAATATAGAATCTAAAGAACTTGAGAAACATGGTCATAAACTAAAGGGGGGGAATGATGGGGGTGGAGGGGAATGAAGGGGGGAATAGAACAACTGTAATGGCTTAATCAATAAAATAAAAATTAAAAAATAAAACACAATAAAATAAATTGTTGAAATGGTTAAAAAAATAAAAACAAGTATACTTCTAATCTATAAAATTTTATTAGCCAATGTCACTCCAGTAAATTCAGGAAAATTTTTAAAAAGCAAGTAATTCAATTTTAATGATGTCTTAATTGCAATTTTGGTTGACCTTGTATGTTCTGCATATCATTAATAAAGTATAAAATAAGAACTTCATGATTCCTGTCTGCCTTCATTCTAATATTCCATCCTGTTTTCTAGAATGACAAAAATTATTGTCATCAGGTGAATCCAGTGTATCATGGGTGAAAACTGCCAATATATTGGTTTCTGCAAACTAAGTTGTTAAACTCAGCACTAATCTTAAGTATACAGAAAAGAATAAATATTGAAGAGAGCTGGTGAGAGGAAGAAAGCTTCTTATGGGAAAGAAACAAAAATATTAAGAAGGAGAGGTATGTGTAAAAGTAAAAAAAAAACCACAAATAGTGATACAAAGGGTAAAGCAAAGAGAAACACTACATGTTAAAATAGGAAAGGTCAGTTCTTCAGTGTTCAAGTTTCATTTTACATATTAAGAAAATAGTGTTAAAAAGAAAAAGGCCATGCTACAATCATATGTGTTATATATTCAAAAGGCCAAACTAATTCTTCTTTAAATTATCATAGTAGTCTGCAAATTATTTCTATTATGGAATATGCTTTGTTCCTATTGTTGGTATAGTCACATTACTATTGCTTTCTTTAGAATTTCTCAATACTATAGGAGTATTTGTTTTTTAATGGCTTATTTTTCTGACTATAAGTATAAAGGATACTCATTATAGAAAGTCAGAAAATACAGAAAAATAACCACCCATAATTCCGCTAACCAGAAATAACCAAGAGTGACATTTTGGTGTATTTTCTTTTTAAAAGCTGAGAGTTTAGTTGAAGGCAGCATTTAACTAAGCTATTTCAACATTTTATATAAAATGATAATGATTAATATCTTGAGACAAACATATACATACACATCAACAAGTAAGTTCTAGTACCATCATCTTTGAAAAAAGGTCAAAATAAATAAGGTTAGATAGGGTTTTGAAAATCACTGATTTATATCTAACTTGACCATTTAAGCATTAAAACCAAGTAAATCTTGTCTAGGTTGTGAACCTAATAGCCTCCATCAAGTCAGGCATGAATCATCAAACTTTGTTTTTGAAAGAAATCAATACTATAACAAGTCTATGGATAAATTCAAGCAGCAACTAACTATATACCACCATATATACAAAGATATACACAGTACCAATAAAGAAAAATATGGACCAGGAAATGGAATAACAACAAAGAGGCCTTGTCCTCTGCTATGCTCGAAGGGCTCCAAAGTGGGTATTAACAGCAAAATGTGGCAAATCTGTACTCGCTTAGTAACCACATCAAAGTGCATGCAGTATGTAACTGATGATCACTATAGTTAACTAGCTTCAGTGCAGTGAAAAGACACTGTTTTCATGGGTGACTAGGCTCCCACCACATGCTACAAGACATCATTCCCTCAAGTGGTAAAGTTGACAACTGCGCTGCTTCAAAAATTCTTCATCTTGGGGTATGAGGTAGTCTTGTGGGGTTCTGGTGCTATTCTGTTTCTTGATCTAAGTGCTGGTTAAACAGGTATGTTCACTTTGTGATAATTTACTGAGCTATCCACTAATGATTTCTGTACTTTCCTGGTATGTATTTATTCTTCAATTAAATTTACATGTACAAAAAATTATGTATACCTAGGCAATACCTGTGGTACCCTATTAAGTAAACTTTGGGGAAAACCCCAACAATAATTTACAGTTCAGTGGCCACCATGAAAAAGCAGTTTTAGTCAATGAGGTGTTACTTAACAAAGCAACACAAAAACTGGGTGCAAACCTCATTTGTGACAAAGATATCACCTCTAGGATTTTACGGGAAAAAATGAACTAAAGTACATATGGTGATCAAACCTTTCAAAAGACCAAGCAAGGCCACAATAGTGGACTTAAGTTAGATCAGATCAAATTTATGGTAAGTATAATTTTATGTAAACCTCTGTAGTGCATATTTTTCTTTTAAATGTTCCAATTCACACCACTGCTTGTGAACATTTTTGCACTTCCTTTCTCTGACTTGATGGAAGAAAATAGACAATCAGTCCCCAAAGACCACCACCTGCAACTTATAAGAGAACCCTTCTTCTATTTTAATTATTATGGGGAATTGCTTATAATAATGTGCAGAATACAAAATTGTACATACATTATATAATTCCTTAAATAATATTTATGCAGAACAAAAGAAGAAAATGACAAAAACAATTCCAAATGCTAAAATGGTCATATTTATGCGTTCTAATGTTTTCTTTTTAATTATAAATATTTTAATATCACATTAATACTCATGAAAAAATAATAATTATGATAAAAGCAGGCTACAAAGCTATACTTATACATGGAAAAAGAGATAGGAAGGAATATTAATGGTACTACCTTTGTGAAATTATGCATTGTTCTTATTTTTATTTTAAAACTTTTTGTATTTTCTAAGATTACTGCAAAAAGCATACTTAATTTTATAATAGAAAATAATTTAGAAAATGTCTTTGGTACTTTCCTCTACTTCCTCCATAAGCCTGGGAACAGATATTAAATATAACATTCTATATAAGATAACAGATTATCTTCCACGGACTGGGGTGGAAAGGTTATGTGCTTAGAAAAATAATTTTTAAGCTATGACCAAGCTATATTTCCTTCCTTCTTTCCTTCCTTCCTTCTTTCCTTCCTTCCTTCTTTCCTTCCTTCCTTCCTTCCTTCCTTCCTTCTTTCCTTCCTTCCGGTTTTAATATTATGGAACTCCACATTCACCAACATGTTCAATGGAAGCATTGTAATCAGAGACGCAAACTGAATGCTGGTATAAATCAAATTTTTTAAGTACTCAAAATTGGAAAAGTTGAATATAAAAACTCATTGTCACCATTTGTTTGTTATCTTGGTCATTTTACCATTTGAAACCCATAAACTGGCCCATGATGGTGATTGCCATAAAAATTAGGAAACTTGAAACCTTGAAGTATTTGTACACTCTTATTTCTCCTATTTTTCCTTAATTATTTTGTATATTCATACAAGAAGCACAGTACATGGCATACCACAGACCCCTGATAAATTCTCAGTGAATTGAATTTAAATCTTTCTATTAGATATTTTTCTACTGAATCTTATGACCCTTTGGCATTCTTGGGTATTTAAGGCAAGTCCACAAGCATTTCCAGAGCACACACAGAACAAAAATCCCCATGGGGAATACGAAAATTAATAAACATTAAAATGATTATGATCTAGTAGGAAGACAAAATATATAAACAAATAACTACCATCAAAATGCAGAAAGTAGTATAAGAGATAGAACACTAAAGGAGCAAAGAAAAGGGACTATTTTGTTTTTTGTGCAGGCTATGGTGGGAAAGGGAAAAGAAGGACTTGAGAAATACTTCAAAGATATGGAGAAATTTGTGTTGGGTTTTGAGGGATGGATATGTTTTGACCAGCAGAGCTGGGAGGAAAAGGGTATGTAAGGAAAAGTAGAAGTACAGGCAAAGGAATGATAATGGGAAAGGCAAGAGAAAGTTTAAGGATCAACATGAGAGAAGAGGCATATAAAGCTTTAAAAGTAGGTTGGGAATAGATTAAGAGTCTTTTGGGAAATGTCATCTAAAATTTATAAGTAATAGGCTTTTGAGCAATGGCATGTATGTGATGAGAGCTATGTTCCAGTGGCACTATGGAAGAAGAACTAGAAGAAAGTAACCACTGGAGGTAGGTAGACCAATTAGGAGGCTAAGCATTTGTTCCTATGAGAAGACACAGGAACTGAAAGCAGGGTAATAACAGGTGCAAGGGAAAGATGAACATACTGTATATTAGAAGACTTAAAGTGATAGAATCAACTGGATATGGCAGTTATTTATTGGAGGGGGATGTTGAGAGCCTAGGTTTGAACACAATGAAGAAGATGTGTTAGATGAATGAATGAATGAATGAATACAATAATAAAAATGAAACAGAAGAGAGGCAAGAAAAGCAAGAGACTCCTTGGGAGAGGGTTTCAAAGGAGTGGTCAACAGTATCAAATATAGTGCTGCAGAGATATCAAAAAGGATGTATCTGGAAACAGATTTAGGAATGGTACTTTACTATGGTAAATCATCACACCCAATCTCTTCTTATCCTCTTTTGAACTTCTCACACTACTAAAAAAGGTTATTTTCAAAGTCAGCATCCTAGGGAAAAAAAAACAGAATAAAAACTAAATCTCAGGTGGTTGATAAGTGACTGGGTGGTGATATATCAGAGTAAAATGCTCTCCCAAGTCTTTTGTGAATAGAAGAAAGATTGGTAGGATATTGAAAGAGAAGCATTTATTTGAGAAAAGAATGACAAACACAGATGTGTCAAAAGATCAATTTCTTGTAAGGAATGCAATTTATTCACCCTCTTCCTAAAGAGTTAAATTTAGGATTTCACATAATGTGGACTTCGAAGTACTCTAGGCTATTCATTTTCAAGCTGTATACTACAAACATAAGATTTAATTTGCATTTTCTAAATACATTTAACTATCTTAACTGTGATGCAAAAATTATAGTAGTTTCCTCTATACCAGGCACTGTCTTAAACTCTTTGTCTGTATTATTTCATTTAATTCCAGCAACCTTACAAGGCAAGTTTATTATTATGCCCATCTTACACAGGAGAAAACTCAGACTTAGGGAAGTAAAATAACTGGGCTAAGATTTTAAGAATAGTGACAGAGCCCAACCTTTTAATATGCTCTACTGTCTTCCAACAATGTATTGAAACAACTGTTTTCTACCCAATTATTAACTTAAACTACTTGGTTCATTCACTTTCTTACAGGCCTCAGCAATAATGCTTCTCCTGTCATCCCTTTGAATATGTTTTAAGTTCTTGTAAATGTGTTATGGATCATGACAGTTGTAGCTCTCCACAGGTCTTTCAATAAATTCATGACTGCACACGTTGACCTGGAGTAAATTGTACAAGCAAGCATCTACATCACTTGAACCTGTGGGCTATGCTCAATTAGATAGCATGCAAGGCTCAGACCCATCTGTGTGGTAAAAGCAGAGTAGTAACAAACGCATGTGTGCCTTGTCTCATTGTGACAATCCTATATTTTAGATGGCTTTAGTGCTTAGTCTGTTTTGGCTGCTTCTTATCTGATTTTCATAGTAGACATATGAATAGTAATTAAACTTTGAAACTAAAATGATCTCTTAATTTCCTCCAGATTTCTGGATCAACTTGACTGAAATATATTCAGTGATTATAAGACAAGTTGTTTATAAACATATACCATTTACAATGATCATTTATAGTGAAACAGAATTCACTGGATACATTGCAACGAAAATAATACTATACAGAAATAAACTGCATAGGTTGATGCAAGGCTACAACTAACTACCTTTTGTAAAATGTCAGTATACATAAAACAGCCTCATTTTTCCTAATCAGTTGCTCTAATACAGTGGAATTTCTCTCTGATAAACAACAGTTTTAAAGTAACCATTCTAAAACAGTTCTAAACCAGAACTAAACCAGTTAGTCCTATTAATGTGGAACATATGGGTCTTCATGGTCATAGGACTGTAATAGGTACTCTAATATGTCACAGTAATGTAATAGTGTGGATGGATGCTCAGCACAAACTGAAAGGCCAAACAATTCAAGCACAATCCCCTGAGGGAGTGGATGACAAGAGATTTTGTAAACAAAGTAGACAGCATTGGCTTTTCCACATTTGGTGGCCCTTGTGCAATTCATAGCAATATATATTGAGATAATCAACACTTACACTTCAGTCCTACGTCTCTGCCACTAAGATCCAAGAGAGGTCATTTTTGACCAAAGATTACAATGAACCCTAGGATTTATCTCAGGAATGAGCAAAACAAAGAAAACAGCCCTTTCAAAAAAAAGTTCAACACACGTGAATGAAATGCAAAGTGACTTTCCCCATGTTGAAAAGTAGTTTCTCCAAAAGTTTAAGGGAGAAATGGCATACTACACCTCAATAACTAGGCAGCTTTCTTAGCTAGTTAGTTTAATGGTAAATTTTGCTATAGTCATCATCTTAGATAATAATAAAATTTAAAGTACCAAAATGCCTTTTGGAATATAGTTTAATTAAGTGATCAATATTTATGGCTTTATTTCTACATAGTATCCTGAAGCAAAACAGCCATGTTTAGATTCCTAGTGTATTCGTGTCTTCCAAATGACAGTTGCATAATCATATATTTGTATATTAAATTTTGGCATCTTGTTAACATCGACCTATTATCATAACTAACTTTATTTCTTTGAGCATATAAAATTTTAATATATTACATCTTTAAGGAAAGCTTAGTAAGCATAACTAATTTTAATTGAGTGTTTATTATCTGCTAAGTAGTTTCCACATGTGGTCCTTAACAATCACAGCAATGTAAATATTATTTCCATCTTATGAATGGGGATACACAGACTCAGTAAAGTTAAATAATCTGACCAAGGAAACAAAGTTGCTGTATGTTAAATACAGAGTTTGATTCCCATTGACTACAATGCCTGTGCTTTTTCTAGCACACCATACTGTCTTTCAGTGAGGTGTAAGCAAGATGTACACAGAGTGCCTGGCACATAGTGAGAGCACAACAAAAATAAATTTTATTACCCCCTAAAACTATCAGATAAATACTAAACTTATAGCCTTAACAGAAATAGGATGAAAATGGTCTAAATAGAGACTCTTGAATTAAAGGGTATTCTTTAATTCCAAATCATTTATGCAAGTGAATCTTCTTTGGAGGAGACAAAGTCAAATCCTTGCATTTAGGTATCCAACTCAAATGTAAGGACTTTAAAATTTACCAAGTCCTTATTCTTCATTTTTATTAGCTTTTAAAAAGGAAGTAATGCCCTGGCTGGCATAGCTCAGTGGATTGAGCGCGGGCCTGGGAACCAAGCAACCACGGTTCGATTCCCAGTCAGGGCACATGCCTGGGTTGCAGGCTAGTTCCCAGCAGGGGACACATGGGAGGCAACCATACATTGATATTTCTCTCCCTCTCTCCTTCCCTTCCCCTCTAAAGATAAATAAAATATTTTAAAAAAGGAAGTAAGCACACACAAAAAACTCTTATAGACAAAGACAACAAACTGTATGGTAATTACCAGAAAGAAAGAAGAGTGGGGATGGGGAGGTAAGAAAAGGTATGATGGGGAGAAATGTGACAGAAGCAGACTTGTTTGGAGTGGTGAACACACAATACAATATACAGATAATGTACTATAGAATTGTACACCTGAAACCTACATAATTTTATTAAGCAATGTCACCCCAATAAAGTCAACAAATTTTTTTAAAAAAAGAAAAGGTAATTTCATTCTAATCAATGAATTAAGAACCAAGAGACATATAGTTGCTCCTTTAATGAATATAAAATCATATTGAATCCTAGAATTTTAGAGCTGGAAGGGATATTAGAGTTCATTTAGATCACTTTTGTCTCTACACTCTGCCAACTTGGCCTCCAACTCCTACCTCTGTAGTATCATTTGACTAGTAACTAGTACAAGGTCACAAAGCTGGTAGATACAAAGAAGAGACTAAGTCTCCTGACTTCCAATTCAGTCATCTTTCCACTGTGCCACCAGGCACCCAATGGAAGTGCTCTCTAGGCAGTGCTAAACACACTGCTTTAAGGAAAAAAAAAAACCTCTAAGTACTTAAATAAGTAGATTCATCTCTCCAGTGACTCCTAAATGGCTAATCCTATTAGCTAAACTTCACTGATGAGGAGGATGTGTTAAATTCTTTATAGGCATTATTTCATTTCATCCTCAAGGCAAACCTATGCATGTAGTTCTTTGTTCTTTCCCATTTGATTGATGAGGGAACCCAGACTCAAAGGCTTCAGATAAGTTGCCCAAGGTCACAGGACTAGAAAGCAATGAATCTGGAATTCCAAGGCCTGACTTGAGGCCCAGCTCTCAACAACTACAATATACTGCTATCACGTCGCTTCCTTTTCTTTCGTTCAAAATTTTATTCTTTGTTCTTTGGGGCTTAGAATCACTATACATATAGTCTGTATACCTAATCACAATTAGGGGAAAGGTTTCTGGAAGGATAACTGCAGAGGGAAAAATAGTAACCCACATTGTCTCTACAAATTTAAGATCCACTTGGACTACTGTTTCCAAAGTCTAGGCCTTTGCTATCCTCGTGCATAAACTTCTTTTTCCCAATAATACTAATAACCTCTTTTGTCACGCAATAACACTAAATCAGATTTTTCAAAGGCAAAGGAAGGCATGGATACCAACAATCACTTGGGACCTGTGATCCCTGGGTGGAGGAGAGCCCAAGAGCTAAGTAAATTTTCCACATAAATTGCAATGAAATTAACAAGGCACAGTAACACAATCTTGTACCTGATACTAGAAAACATGGAGAGAATAACAGGAAGAGCAGAGGGAAAAATTTGCTGTAGGCTTGAGGTTGTTAAACAGAAAAGAGTGAGGAAAGGATTTCCAGGCAGTCTTCTACCAAGTCATTTCAAAGCCAGTGCCCACCACTAACTAATCAAATGCAAGCCACCCCTGTGAAACATCAGGAAAAGGCAGTGCAAAGCGGTGCAACTCCTTTTCAAGTTGCCAGCCTCCACACTTTTCTACCACAGAGGCAAATTCTAAAGGATTTTTCCGTCCAATCCCCAAACCTCCCCCACGCTCAGGGTTAATCTCTTGGAGCAAAAGATCCTGCTTCACTTGGTGGGGACAGAAAGGGCTATCGTTTTCTTTTGGAACAAGGGGATAGAAGGAGAAGAGCACTGAGGAAAATAAGAGAAACTGGCCTTGAAAGGGGTTTGGAAGGGCACAATTTTGTAGCCGCACTCACCCGGGTGAGACATTGGGATGACCTCATTGCGGGTCCCAGGGAAGTTAAAGATGACGGCTCCTGATGCCCCTCTCTCGTAAGCCAGATGGATCTTGTGTGCGAAGGTGCAGCCCCCTCCGCGCTGGATGAGGGCCAGCCAAGAGACTTGCACGGTGCTTCCCCAGTCCCCTGGGACCGTGGGCACCGTGAAATTCGTGTGCGGGTTACAAGCATTGAGCGCCCCCGGCCCATCTGGCGGTACCAAAACCCCGGCTACCGGCTGGAGCGGCGAATCCTGGCCGTACACGCCCTCCTCGCTCAGCTCCCACACTGTGCGGTTCACTCCGGTGTGCGGAGCCCGCCAGGACACGTTGAGGTACGCTGTCCACACAGCTTCAGCTACTCGAGAGCTAGGGGCACAAGGACTCAGAGCCAGCAGGAAGCACCACGTCAGCAATCGGGAAAAGTCGCAGCCATCGCGGCAGCATACCCCAGCCCAGGGCGGTGGCCCCATGGCGCGCGCGCTCTGTGGTTCTCTAAGGCAGGTGACACGCGCCCTTCTTGCTCCCCTCAAGACCTTGGCCAAGACCTGGTGCGCACCAGGTGGGGAGGGAGCGGGGTGGGATTGGCGCCAGCAGCGATAGGTTCGAGCCCAGAGGCACGTAGCTTCGGTACAGACTTGCCGCAGAGGTAGCTCTTTGCTGCTCCAGTACCCTTCACTGAGGCTGCGGCAGCTTGGGGCTCTGGGGCTTTGGCATGAAGCTCCGCCCAACGGACTGGGGATAGAGGTAGCTGGGAAGGAAGGAAGGAAGGAAGGAAACTACAGGATCCGCCTCTTAAAAGGGTAACAGAATAGATAGGCAGTAGAGTAGGATCTGAGGCTGTGGCCGGGTGTGTCCTGTGGTTTTAGGAAAAATGCACAGGTGAAGAAATATAGAATCTGCGAACACAAAAAAAAGCTCGTTGATAACATTTGAGTCTGTTTTGAATTTCAAAAACACATTTTCTAAATCTTAACATTTGCCTAAAGTGTGTTTACGCCTTACAGTGCCAGAAAGTGAAAGTACTTCTAAAAAGCACAAATCAGAGAGTCTGGATTGCAGTCAAAAGATTTTGAGTAGGTGGGTGTTGCTGGGGGCAAGCTCTTGACGGAGTCTCTGGGGGGGGCAGGGCAGGAAGAGCAATTTACTTTTTTTTAAATGAACCTTTCTCTTTTCCTCCTCTAAAGGAGCGTTATACCTGTGTATTTCCTTCTTACCCTTACCCCATGATAAATATACTGCGTCAGAGTTCGCCTCAAAAATTAGTCTTAGTCCTCAAAAAAGAATTACGTTTTCATTCATGTCAAAACTAAGCCTTTTTTCTTTGTCTTCTATGAACCAAGTTTATACGAATGGATATGTCTGCACAATTCATGACCTTAGGTACTATGACCTTAGGTACTATCTTTTTTTCCATTTCCCACTAAGTAAAAGAAGCATGACTCACTTGGCAATTCATTTATGGCACTATAATGGAGAACACCCACAAAAATGAAATTTAGCCCTGGCTCATGTAGCTCAGTGGATTTATTGCTGGCCTGTGAACCAAGGGGTCAGTCACTGGTTCTATTCCCAGTGGGAGCACATACCTGGGTTACAGGCCAGGTCCCTAGTGGGGGGCATGTGGGAGACAACCAGACATTGATGTTTCTCTTCCTCTTTCTCCATCCCTTCCCCTCTCTCTAAAAATAAATATAATCTTTAAAGCAAACACCAGGATTTATTTATAAAAAATTGTGTATTCTTACCTGTTTAATCTTCAGTCACCTTCACAGTACTCTCCATTTGATGGAATATGCTTATTGAGATGTTTTTCCCCACTGCTCAAAACAGCTTTTGAACTCAGTTTTGATGCCTTTTTTCTTCTGCTGTTTTTTGTTTCAATTCTTTCACATTAGCAAAACGTTTTTGGTTTTTTTTGTTTTTTTCTTTTTTGAGGACTTTTTTCATCCAGGGAAACAAAACAAAAAATCATTTGGGGCGAGATGGGTTGTATACAAATGGTGAGGCATGGGGCTCATGCTGTTTTTTAGTCAAAAATTGCCGAATGTTTTGAGCACCACATGGGCTGGTATTCCTGTAAAGCTTCAAAAAAATTTCACTAAAGCTGAACACGGCCTCTCACAACAACACCAGCTATTACACTGATACAGATTGGTTCCTAGAACACTCACCTAGTGGGGGAAGTCTGTGCTACAAAAGGCCTGCCCTCCAGAAATTATTCTGGTTTTGGGGGGTCCCCCCTCATATTGCATTATGATTTCTCCTTACTTGAAGTGGTCAATTTTTATGCACTCTGTTGGTTATTACATTTAGTAGGTGTTCAATTAGTACACATTGGATTAAATGAATATACCTGGTTTCAGATCATTTTTGACCTTGGAGAAATTACTTCTCTGTGCCTCACTTTCCTCATCATCTGTAAAATGTCCCCATTTTACCTACCTCTTAAAGTTGTTCAAACAATTAAATGAGTTTACACATGTAAAGTACTTAAAACAGTGTTAAGCAGAATGCAAAAATTCTATCTTTAAATACTATTATTAAGCAGATTCAGGGCCTGATACTTTTGAAATAATCAAGTTGTTTTAATTTGAAGTAATAATCAAAGACAATGATGTTTAGAATATTCAGCTGTGGACACCTTTCAGTTCAAAGAAACATAAGTTACTTTATCCAGCCAAACATTTGTTAAATTTCTGATCTACCATTCAGTCCCCTAAGTCCTGGCCCAACATTTACTTAATCAATATTATTCCCAAAAAGTAAGCATGGGACAATTCTGCACTTGATACTTTTATAGCTTGAGAAAAACCTAGTGGAAAGTTAACATTATAACCAAAAAGCACGTAGGATTCAAATAAATGGACAATTCTGTGGAACTTGAACCCTAGGTGTTGAAAGGGACTTTAGAGCTTAAGGGGGTAGGTATATGGGGCCAATAATATGGAACTCCTAACTACTGATGACTTAAATCTCTAAGATAAAAATTAGCTATGGGAAAAGAACATGGTAGGATCAGCCACCTCTCAGAAATGGTATAATTCCAAAAATTGTTTGAATTTGTTACTAAAGAACTTTCAAAATTCAATGTTACCTGCATGACAGTCAACCATATTGTACTGTGGAGAAGCAGTGTGTTCAAAAGAAAAGAGATCTCTTATAAAGTACCTACAAAAATTACATCTGGAGAGCTATTTGTTAACTTCATTCTTTTCTCAAGCAAATATTGCACATGTACTGTATGCCAGCCATTGGCTAAGCATTGGGGTAAAAAATCAAGTAAGACATCAACTCTGCTCTCAAAAAGCTCAAGAGTTAACTTTGATGAAATAAACAAGCAAACTGATGATTGCAGTGTACAGTGCTATATATATATAGTGTATATGCTCTGATAGAGGTATGCATAGGGCAGTAGTGGGGGTAGAGAAGAGGAATCCAACCCAGACTGGGAAATAAGGAAAAGCTTTACAGATGTTACTCCAGTGCTGAGTTTGAAAGGATTAGCCTTTGGGAAATAAGGAAAAGCTTTACAGAGTTTACACCTGTTCTGAGTATGAGAGGTTAGCCTTTCTAAGCACAGAGCAGTGCAAGGAAAAGTGTTAAGGCATGAAACCGAAAATGTTGGGTAACAAGCACTACAGGTTCTATGAACGCAGCATGGTTGGATGCTACCCAGAGCACAAGAGATAAAATTCTAGAGGTCCACAGGGGCCACTTTTTGAGAGTCCTTTGGTAAAGCTAGGGAGTTTGGACTTTATCCAAAAGCAAGTGATAATAAAATCAGGGTTTAATAATGGAGTAATATATAATCAGATTTGAATTTTGGACATCATTATGGCTTCTCTGTGGATAATAGATTGCAGGGGACAAGAGTAGAAGATAGAAAGTTGTTGACAGTGCTCTGAAGGTGGCCTGAACTAGACAGGTAGTGGGAATGAAGATAAATAGACAAATTGGGAATGTATTTTGGAGGTAGAATTAAAAGGACTTGTTTGGAGAATGAGAGAGAAGAGTTAGGATTTCTCTGAGATTTTTGGGTTGGAAGACTGGTTGACACTTGACTAATCAGGAAGAAGTTTATAAGTGTATATATAGAGTAGGTAGGAGGGAGATATGACTTTAATGTTGAAATGTTGATTTTGAGGTACCTATGATGTAGCTAGGTAGAATTCTCTGGTAGGCAGTTGGATTTTCTGGTTACTGAACACCTACTATATGTTCACCAGAGAGGCATGAGTATACAGAGACAAAAGAAACAGTCCCTGCCCTCAATGTGTTCACAGTTTAATAGGAAAATCAGACAGAAACAGATAATAATGGTACAGTGTAGTAAATGGTACAGTGTAATAAAAAGCATAGGATTCTATGGTTACATGGGTGTGGCTGGGTCTTTAAGAACAAATAGAGTTAATCAAGCAAAGAGACTAAGGATATGCAGATATAGGAAATAGTATATTACATGAGAATGCCACATTCAATAGTCAAGTATGGTGGGGATATAAGTTGCAGAAGGGGAGCCAAGGAAACTAACACTGGTCAAGTAGGTTGTACCAGAACACGGAAAGTTTAGAAAACTACAATATGTTAATGATTGTGGCCACAATACACATTCACACACATTCACACACATATACATAAATTAAATATGGCAAAATAATCATTATTAAATCCAGGTGGTGGGTATCTAAGTGCTCAATGTACTATTTTTCTATTTTTCTCCACATCTTCAACATTTTTTGAAATGATGAGTTTAAAATTGTGGCTTTATGTTAAAGTATGTGGAACACATGAATATGATCACACCTGGCACTAAATAGATCCTCTGAATTGTATGAGGGCTAACAGGACACAGAGAGACTAGTGAGGAAGCTAACATTCCCAGGACTATTCTGGAGGTCTGGCCTAATCATGGTGATGGAGGTATCAGACTATCATAGCTTGATGACATAAACCATTAAAATCATCCCATGAATTCTCCGTGCTATAAATCTATCCACATCGAGCAATTTTATTATCATTTAGCTCCTCATGTAAATATGCCTGGGGGATGGATTTATGGGAGAGATAATGCACTGATGGGTAAACACTAGTATCTGGTCAACTTGAAAGTTATACTTCTTGTTATAAATTAATCAATTAACATTCTGGCTTATATATTGGTATCTTGTGAATTTACTTAAGTGTGAGTCAATCCTCAGGAATCCTGACTCTGGTTGTACTACAAATCAAATCTCAAAGCTTACAAAGCTAAGAACCTGACTGCATCAAAGGCCTTCTATAAGGGAAAAAGCCAAATGCCATTTTTTATTTATTTATTTATTTATTTATTTATTTATTTATTTATAATTTTATTTACTTATTTTTCAAGTACAGTTTTCTGTCTATTTCTCCCATCCATTTTCTTAAAGCTGAAGCAATAACCCCTACTCTTGCTTCTGTAATCCCCCTTGGCGCGCTGAAACTGCAGACATCTACCTGCTCCAGCAGCCTTGGGCAGGAACCCCTGCAAAAAGGGCTGCTGAGCAAGCTGAAAACTGTTAGCTCCTTGTCACTCACCTTGCTTGTCCAGTATAAAAGGGAAATGAAATAGAAGCTCCGGGCCCAGACTTTGGGAGGCTACTTCTCTGGGCCCGCATGCATAATAAAAGCTCCCTTCCTTACTCTCTGCCTCCCTAAATCATTCCAGCGCCTGGTTTTTTGCAACACTCCCACTCTATTAAGACTTGTTGGGGTAATTAGCTTTCCCCAACCGTATACCTCTGTCTTGGTGTGATTTCTTTTGAAACTGCTACAGAGCCAGGCTAGGAATGAGGTCTGTTAATGGGAAACAGCAGCAGCATCTTCAGGAAGCTTATAGAAAGTGAAAAATCTTGGGTCCCTCCTCAGACCTGCTGAATCAGAACCTGCATTTTAACAAGATTCATAGGTGATTTGTATACACATATAAGTTTGAGAAGCCCTGGGGTAGACTAGAATATTCCTGATGTGTAGCTAGCACTCAACCTCTTCTTGAACACACCTCACAAAGCACCACATCTTGAGTAGTATTATACTTATCTTGTAGCAAAGTTCTTACAAGCATTGTTTGACTTTGTTTCAGTCCTTCCTCTTCCACCCACCTGACTCTTCCAACCCCATGTCTCCAGAGTTTCTGTGCTACTTGTTGGCTGTAGCCACCAGGGCCTTTGCTTTGAGCAGTTTCCTTGTACCAGACCTCATCTGATTCCTGGCCCTCAAACTAATTTTACTATATATATTCCCTTAGGGTTATTCTGTCCTTAAGGCTAAGAACTGCTCATTGAGCATTAATTATGGGCTTTACATTAATCATCTCATTTGATTCTCACAATCATCAATCATTATGCCAATTTTCAGAAGAGGAAACTGGCTCAGAGAGAATTAACAAGTTACCTAAGATCATATAGTTAGTAACAGAATGAGGATTTCAATGCAGTTCTGGCTGTAAGTATTGATATCTGAATCTTCCCTCTGGAGAGTGGCATTTGTACTTCAACATTGCCTTATATTAAAAAAGTTAGTTTAAGTGGAATGTTTCTTGTATGCATTTCAGGCACTGTGACCAGCAAGGGAGCTGTATTTGGGACAGGAGCCTTTATGAATTCCTCAAATCCTACCAAAAAGCTAGCCCTTCCAAACATTTGTATCAGCAATACTTAACAGAAAGCTGTCCTGAGCAATGCATTATCTAATGATGAACTGATAAACAGAACAGCATCCTGCAGAAGCAACAGCAGGGCATAGTTGTGGCCAATAAAGTTTCCAGTCACACTGAATTTCTGCAGAGGTGCAGAAATGGGCTATATTGTTCAGCCTTTAATATATCTGCTAGAAACAAGGCATTACATCTGGCTTCCTACAATTAAATAAATGGCAAAGCACCATCTGGGACAACCAGTGCCCTGGCATCTAAGCAATGCTGTGGCTACACAGCTTGACAAAATAGATATAGAGAATATGTGGAAAAGGGATGACGATAAATGTCCTCTCTAGGCAGCTGCTCTACAAACACCAAGAAGAAAATGATGGGGGTATACAGAAAGAAAGCAGCCAAAGGAAACAAAATGAAAAGCCAAATGTGATGCTACAGCATACTTTCAAATAATATAACATCACTTGTAAATGCAAGTAAGCCTCAGTCTGCACAAGTAGGTATACAACCCTTAGAACACAGAGGAATTTTTTTTTAAAACAAAACTTTCATGCACTCAAAAGGCAGAATTTCAGAGAGGAGCTTTACAATAGTAGATGTGTTATATCCAAAACCAAGAAGAATCTTTTCATACCCATAACACTAACAGCTAACACTGAGAGTTTGCTCTGGGCCAGGTACTTTATACCTATGGCATAAGTATTATTATGCTACATCTTAGTGAAGAAGAAAATGAGGTTCAAATTAAGGAACTTGCTGAGATAACCTAAGGCAACCAAATGACAATTAGAATTGGACCCCCATGTCTTAGTATAAAACTACATTCTTTTCATTATAGCACTTTCCACTCAATACAACACTACCTTCAAAAGCAGAAGTAGGAAGGAAACATATTCAGACATTTCACATGCATTAATTATATAATTTGACTCTTACAATTGTATTACAATGGGTAATACAATTCTACTATATAATAATTCCCATTTTTCAGTTGAGGAAAATGAGGCAGAGAAAGGTATAGTATCTTACCAAAATCCACACAGCTAGTAAATGGCAGAGGTGGAATTCACATGGGAGTATGTTTGACTCCAAATTCTGTCATTTTCCCTTTGTTGTACTACCTTTCTTTTAAGGTGGAAAGAATGGGTGTTTTTCAGCCACATATAGTAACACATTTTAGCACACTAATAAACCCCCCACTAAAAGGCTCTGTTTTGCTGCTGAGCAGCCCCAGAAACTGTAGGTAACAAAGATTATGGGAGTATAGTATCTAGTACAATGCTTCATCATCATGTGTATATGTCTACATCTTCAGCTGTACACACTTGCTCACATGAGAGTGTGGAGAGGAGTGTCTAAACCTGTTTTATGTCCACTGATGAAAACTGGTACAGAATGAACTTGTATTGATTGAAGACAACACAGAACTTTTGAGCTAAATTGTGTTGACTTGATTGGTACTAGGGGGTGAAGTCAGCTATTTTGAGTTTGGGGAGATGATTTATGGGATACCAGATAGCTAATGAGGAACAAGTGTGGGAGAGGGCCCGAGGCTGGGGGCAGGGATGGCTTCAGGGAAAAGTTAGGCAGGGGAGCTGCTGCAGGGAACAATGGACATGAGTGGTTTTTACCCTGAATTGCATTATCAGGGCAATCTACTGGGGAAACTCATCTGGTCTCATGCTGTCTCCTTTCCTTCCTTTTCAGGTTTCTAGTAAGATGAACATTTCAAAACAATAAAATCTGTGACCACAATAAATTTATGTGCATGTTATTTTAAAAACTTGGGGAAACTAGAAGAGAAAAATGTTTTTACAAATTGTGTCCTACAGATAAGACCACGTCCAGTTCATTCATACTACTCAGTAGACTAGAGCCACACAACTTCCCCATTCTGGTCTCTATTATTTTTAAATATGCTGTTGATTGGTAATGTGACACTGAGGAAACTTCTCTTTCTTCTTTCTCAACTAAAAATGGAGATAATAGTAATTAAAAATTGTATAGACATATTTTGAACCACTTAATCTTCAGATTAAAGCTTAACAATTCGAACAATATATGTAAAATACATATCTATGATCTTGCCACTGCCTAGGATAAATGAGCTGAAGAAGAAAGTGGGCCAGGCAGGCATGGATATGATAAGTTTACTAAATCAGGGAGGACTTAAGTTCTTAAAATGCACATGTACAGTGAGTTTATTTTAACATACAGACAGAATGAGATTCTTTCTTAATAGGAACCAAATTTGATAATTCCAGCAAAACTTGGGCTTCTGAAAAACAATTTAAGAATAATCATACTTATATTGTAGCGCATAATCACAATCACCTACTGAGGCCAAGGCTTGTCCTTTAGAAGCTAAAATCTGCCTGAGTATGAGTAAAAGCAGCCTTTGTATTCCAAGGGGCAAAGTCAAATTCACAGCTGCCAACTATATACATTAAAGATTAGCTGCAGCTGGCCACAGCTCAAAATTGATCAATAACCAGGAGTAAACAAGCATCTGGCAATAAGTGACAAGGTGCCAGCACATAGTTGAAACAACTAAAATTGTCTGGCTTACCACTCATGATTCACACAGTAATTAAGAATTTGATAACTGTTATGTTTATGCTGGTCACAGGAAACAGGTAACGGACAAGCAGGTCTTCACAAAAGGGTATTTTATGGCTACCAAAATTACTTTGGTTTGATTTCACCACAAATCATGCAGTATATGAACTTTAACAAAGAAAAATACTAATGGGAACATCAAAAGGAAAAATGCTCAGGTTCCTCAAACTACAGTACACTCTGGAATCCATAAAATCACTCTTTTTTAGCTACTATCTTCCAGTTAGCAGGTGGAAAGTACACATTTATTCCTAAGTTTTTTCTGTGTTACTTTGGGTAGAGATAGCATCAGTATACTTCATGTTCTTCATGGAAAACTAGTTCAGGACATTGCACAAGATCAAATGGACTTAACTGATATATAGAAAGAGACTTTCATCCCAAAGAAGCAAACTACACATTCTTTTCAAATGCACATGGAACATTTTCAAAGATAGACTACATAATAGAACACAAAACAAGTCTCAACAGCCAGGTGGGGAAAGATCAATACCATATGATGTCAACTGTAAGTGGAACGTAATTAACAAAACAAGAAAGGAAGCACAATAGAATCAGAGACATGGAAATAAGGAATAAACTGACAGGAACCAGAGGGGAGGGGGAGGGGGATAATGGAGGGAAAGAAGGGGGAGGGTCAAGTCAAATAACATGTATAAAGGACCCATGGACAAAGACAACATGGTGGGGGATTGAGGGTGGGAGGTGGGGGAGGTGGGTAGGGCAGGGGAGAGTAATGGGGGGAGATTGGGACAACTGTAATTGAACAACAATAAAAAAAAAAGAAAACTAGTTCAGGAGCAGAAGTCAATGTCTGTTTAATATTCTGGAGGCTGTCAACTCTGGAGCCACAGAAAGGCTTTCACTAGAGGTAATGAGGTGGCTCAGCAATGTTTGCTTTTTAGGAGGAAAAAAGGCAGAAATCGAAATCCTGAAGCTCTAGTTTGTTTGAAGAGGCTTGTGAAGTTTACCTTCAGTTATCTCACCACTTCATTAAATGCCTTAATTTTTCTTATAAATGGTGATGTTTGAGGTGTTTAGAACCCCGATGAGACCATATGTTTTGGGCCCTACATGGTGTTTAGGGTACAGTGCCCTGAGGGTTTTAGGACCTTCCGTTTTGTTGGATTCAAGGCAGGACGAAAACTTTTCAGCACGTACATTCCAGGAAGCAGGCTATCTTATATCAGTGCTTTCAGTTATGCCTCACGTAAAGCATTTTCAAGTTCCAAGACAGAGATAATTGTCAATTCCTTAAAAGTAATATACTGGAAAGTGGATTTATAATGACTGCTGATATCCAGCTTTCTTTTTAACAAGATCTTACCCCCTGTCATTGCAAGTTGTTAGGTAGCATTGAACAAAGAACAAGCAGACCTTTTGGGGGAAAATGTGGTAGACTAATCCCACCTGATGAGTGTGGTCAGTATACACATTTAGGAATAAACATTTTTACTAACCTTGACCCTCTGGGTTGTCTGGCATAATTGTAATACAATGCAAAATTGTAAGTGACAAGCATAATTGGGCCTACAGAAATAATATTTCTTCTTTTGGAATTTCAGTAATTAAAAAATACCCATTCTCTAATTTATTCATTAGAATAATAAATATTATTAGAACTTCTAATGTTTATACAGTCCTATGATAGAGTAAGATAAAAAGATGAGTACAACAAAGTCCCTCCATTAAGTAGTTAAGACTGTTGGGAAAATTTGTACCATGACAAATTTTGTGGACCATCTCTTTGTTTTTGCCTACATGCATTTAGATTATCAGCAATACAAGCTTTAATTGAAAGCATAGTGTAATCTCAGTTGTCTCCTAATAAAGAAGTGACATTAATTTTTTTCTTAAACTATTGTAAACAGCCTTCTAATAATTTTCCTTGCTTTTAACCGCTCTCCTGCTCCAAATTATTCTTTATATTATGGTCATATTATGCTTTCTAAAACATAGGTGTAACTGTCACTTTTCATTACATATTGAGTTAAATATAAATTTCTAAACTTGGAAAGCTAGGCCTTCAACAATGTAGACTTATCTGACCACTGCTCCCTTCTCACTTCCATTGTATCAGACACATACCTGTATTATATATAGCATCTCCATACTATGTTGTATTTATTTACTTACATTTCTCCTTTCTCCTTTATCAGAGACTGTATTTCTTGAGAGGAGGGACCCTGTATTTTTCTTTTTTGTGGCTGAGCTCTTAGCTTGGCACATTAGAGTATGTCTGAAGATCAAGTAAATTATGACAAGAACTGGAGGACAAACTGACTAATTTGCTGGCTAGGGATATGGATTTTTCACTGTTTTTAATGTATAATTAACGTAGAGTAAAATTCATTCTTTTCAGTGTACAGTTCTATAAGTTTTGACAAATGTATACCATCATCTAGTCAACTACCACAATCAATATATAGAATAGTTTTACCACCCCCCAAATTCTTTGTGCTGTGTCTTTATAAGCAAACTCTTCCCCCTATGCTTAACCCCTGGCAACCTCTTGTCTGTCCTTTGTCCCTATGATTTCACCTTTTCTAGAATGTCATATGAATGAAATCATTCAGTGTATATTTATTCGTGTCTGACTTCTTTCCCTTAGCACATTGCATTTGAGATTCATCAATGTTAATACGTTGGCATGATATTTAAACAAAAGAGTGGTCAGAAAGGTGGGACCAGTATAAAAATACAGGCAGGACTGTTTATTCTAGCTCAAGGAATTAGGTGAAACCTCATCGAGAAAGTAACATTTGAGCAGGGATTTGAGAGATAGGTGGGGCTTTTATAAGTTCACATGGTGAGGGAAGATATTTCAGTAAAGGACAAATAGCAGGAAAAAAGCTCTGAGTCAAAAAAGAGCAGAGCACGTTTGGAGAACATTAAGTTTGGCTAGAGCATGAGAGGAGGTGTAGTAGGAGACAAGACAGCAAAGGTAGACTAGGGCTTTCTTGACCTCAAATAACATATTTAGGAATTTGGTCTTGATTTGTTAGACAGTGGACATCCACTGCAGGTTTTTGATTCAGGATCTTTTACGAGTTCTGCCTGCAGGTAATTTTGTCTTTCTGCCTGAGCTGAAAGGAGACCGCTATTTGTCTGGGTGAGTATACAAATGTTACTTACCCTCAAGCAAGGCAACAAATGCATCCATCTAAATATATCAAAAGCTTACTTAGGATATAAAATATCTGCACTATTTGTACTTGCTAGAAAATGTATTCATCAAATGCCTGAATCCAATACCCACCAAAAGCTCTTTTTTTCTCCATCCATTTGTATTCTCACAATTCTCTCTATGGTCAAGGTATCAAAAAGTCAGCTATTGTTCCTGAATCCTATTTTCCTAGTTGTTCACAGAAATATCTTCACTGACATTAGAATTAATATTAAGGCTTCTGTCTCAGCAAATAGGAAATAAAAATTCCTCTTGAACAGCATTTATTTCTTAAAACCAAATTATCCACTGATACTATGCAAATTCCTATGTAAAAATAACATATTCCTATTTTAAATGCTTTTTTTTTCCTGGGAAAAAAACAGATATTTCACTAAAGATGATATACAGGTGGAAAATAAGCAAATGAAAAGATCTTCAACATTATTAACCACTAAAGAAATGCAGATTAAAACTGCAATGTGCTATCACTTTTAGTGCTATCCCTACCAGAATGGCTAAAAAAAGAAAAAAGGAAAGAGAAAAATAAGGCCAAATTATGCCAAGAATGTGGACAAACTGGATCAGACATACACATATGTTATTCATGGGAATGTAAAATGGAACAGCCAATCTGGAAATCAGTCTGATGGTTTTATTTATTTGTTTGTTTGTTTGTTTGTTGTTTTTTTATTACAGTTGTCCCAGTACCAATTTTTCCCCATTTCTTTCCCCTGCCCCTTTCACCCCCACCCTGCTCTCACAGTCAATCCCCACTCTGTTGTCCACGTTCATGTGTCTTTTATAGATCTTCTTTGACCAGATCCTTCTTCTTCTTTTCCTTGTTATCCCCTCCACCCACCCCTCTGGTCACTATCAGAACTGGACAGAATTATGCTAAGTGAAATAAGCCAGGTGGCAAAAGACAAATACCATATGATTTCACCTATAAGTGACAGTTTCTTATAAAACTAAACACACAACTACCATGTGACTCATCAATTTCAGTTATGGCCCTTTATCTCATATAAATGAAAACTTCTGTTGACTCAAACTTGTATATAAATGTTCATAGCAGCTTCATTCATAATTGCCCAAACTGGAAACAACCTAAATAGGTGAATGGTTGAACAAACTGTTATATTGGGTTGGCCAAAAAGTTCATCCATTCATTTTTTTTCTCCAATAATATGGCTCTAGCACTGCTTAGTTGTCTTTAACTTCATTTGAAACAATTTTGTTAGATTGCATTGTGACAAGTGTCATATCAGTGTGCATTAAAAAAACTTATGAAAATTGGTGAATTTTTTTACAGCCATTGTAATATTGAAGATGGAAGAAAGTAAGCAACATTTTCAGCATATTATGCTTTATTATCTCAAGAAAGGTTGAAACACAAAAGAAAAAGATTTGTGCAGTGTATGGAGAAGGTACAGTGACTGAATGAATGTATCAAAAGTGGTTTGTGAAGTTGCATGCTGGAAATGTCTCTGTGGATGATGCTCCACGGTTGGGTAGTTTAGTTGAAGTTGATAGTGACCAAATCAAGAAATTAACTGAGAACAATCAATGTTATACCACACAGGGTATAGCTAACATACTAAAAATATCCAAATCAATGAAGTTATTGGTGATAATGAAAAATGTATATTTTATTTTATGGAAAAAACTAAATAGACTTTTTGGCCAACCCAATATCTCTATACCACAGAATATTACTAAAAAATAAAAAGAATGTACTATTAATATATGAAAAATATTAATAAATATTCATAGAATTATGTTGAGTGAAAAAGCCACTCAATGTATAAAGGACCCATGGACGAGGACAAGAGGGCAGGAGGAGGATGGAGTGTGGGGTTGGCAGGGCAGGGGAGAGTAATGGCGGAAAATGGGGACAACTGTAATGGACCAAAAATAAAAAATTATTTTTAAATAAAGAAAAGAAGCCAATCCAAAAGGTTATATACAATATGATTCCATTTATATAACAAGTTTGAAATGAAAACATCATAGTAATGGAGAACATATTAATGGTTAAGGAGTTAAGGAGAACAGATGAATGGTTCCCAGGGTTAAGGAGAGGGTGTTGGGTGGATTATATGTGTTGCTAAAAAAGGGCAATGTGAGGCAGACTTGTTGTGATGGAACTTTTATGAATCTTGGTTGTGGTGATACCACATGAACCTACACATATGATAAAATTGCACAGAACATGCAATTTGTAAAACTAATAAAATCTAAATAAAGTAGGTGGATTGTATCAATATCAATATCCTGGTTGTGATATTGTACTATACTTGTGTAAGGTGATCCATTGGAATAAACTGGGTGAATGATACATAGGATCTCTATTTCTTACAATTGCATATCAATCTACTTAAATCTTAAATTAATTTCTTTAAAAAGGAGACTATATGTTGGTTGTAGAAATGTATAATACATTACTTGAATTTAACTTTAGGAAATAATTTTTAAAATCTAAAATAATAAAAGAAATATAAAAATGGCATTAAATTATGGTGACAATATGGAGAAACTAGATCACATTCACATACATGAATTATTATTTGAAATTAATCTGTTTGATTCTATTTTTAAATTATTTTATTGTTCAATTGCCTATGTACCCATTTTTCTCACACTATTCTCCACTGCCCTACCAACTCCCACCTCAGACATTCAATCCTCACTCCTGTTGTGTTTGTACATGGGTTCTTTATACATGTTCCTTGACATGACCCTTCCTATTCTTTCACCTGTTAACCCTCTCCTCCCTCCTCTCTGGTCACTATTAACTTGTTCTGTATTTCCATGTTTCTATTTCTGTTTTGCTCATTTGTTTGTTTGTTGATTAGGTCCCACTTATAGGTGAGATCATATGGTATTTATCTTTTACCATCTGCCTTATTTCACTTAGCATAATGCTTTCCAGTTCCATCCATGCTGTCGCAAAGGGTAGCTAGCAGCTCTTTCTTTCTTTCTGCTTTGTGGTATTCTACTGTGTAAATGTACCACAGTTTTTTTTTTGTTTTTTTTTAAATTTTTTTATTGATTATGCTGTTACAGTTGTTCTATTCCCCCCTTCATTCCCCTTCACCCTACCCCCCATCCCCACCATTACCCCCCTTTAGTTTATGACCATGTGTTTCAAGCCCTTTAGATTCTATATTTCCCTTGCTATTCTTGCCCCCCCATCTATTTTCTATCTACTGTCTATGCCACTTATTTTCTGTACCTTCTCCCCCCATCTCCTCCTCCCACTCCCCCGTTGCTAACCCTCCTTGAGATCTTCATTTCTATGTTTCCACTCCTGATCTAGCTTTCCTTTTAGTTTGCTTTCGTTTTAGGTGTGGTTGTTAATAACTGTGAGTTTGTTGTCCTTTCACTGTTCATGTTTCTTTAACTTCTTTTTCTTAGATAAGTCCCTTTAACATTTCATATAATAAGGTCTTGGTGATGATGAACTCCTTGAATTTGATCTTATCTGAGAAGCACCTTATCTGTCCTTCCATTCTAAATGAAAGTTTGCTGGATAGAGCAATCTTGGTTGTAGGTCTTTGGATTTCATGACTTGGAATATCTCTTTCCAGCCCCTTCTTGCCTGTAAGGTCTCTTTTGAGAAATCTGCTGACAGTCTGATGGGGACTCCTTTGTAGGTGACTGTCCCCTTAGCTCTTGCTGCTTCTAGGATTCTCTCCTTCATTTTAATCTTGGCTAATATAATTATGATGTGCCTTGGTGTGTTCCTTCTTGGGTCCAACTTCTTTGGGACTCTCTGAGCTTCCTGGATTTCCTGGAAGTCTATTTCCTTTGCCAGATTGGGGAAATTCTCTTTTGTTATTTGTTCAAATAAGTTTTCCACTGGTGGCTGTGCCTTTCCCCCTTCTGGTACCCCTATAATTCGGATGTTGGAGCGTTTAAAGATGTCCTGGAGGTTCCTAAGTCTCTCCTCATTTCTTTGAATTCTTGTTTCTTCATTCTTTTCTGTTTGGCCATTATTTGCTTTCTTCTGGTCCACTCCATTGATTTGAGTCCCAGTTTCCTTTTCATTGCTATTGGTGTCCTGTGCAATTCCATTCATTTCAATTAGTTTCGCCTTCATATATTTGTCTAATTTGTCGGTATAATCAACCAGTTCTATGAGGATCCTGATGACCAGTGTTTTAAACTGTGCGTCTGAGAGTTTTGCTATTTCTTCATCGCTTAGATCTATGGGCTCTGGGGCTTTGAGATCTTGCGACATTTTTGGTCTGTTCTGGCCCTTTAAGTGTGAGAAGTGGTGCCTTGGACTCCCACGTCGCTGGTTTGTGATGCTGTATGTGGGGGCGTGGTCAGAGCGGGGAAATGGCAGCGCCCTCTACTGCCGCTTGCTACGGGGACCGCCGGCCCGGTCCAACCGCCCGCTCCCTCGCCTGTCTGCTCGCGCACAAATGGGCGACCGCAGTCAACACGCAGCACCCCTGCCCCACTGTCTCCTCCACGGTCGCTCGCCTGGTCGCTCGCTCAGTCGCTCACTAAGTCCAACCCTGCACCTGGATTCCGCGCGTCTGGATTCGGCGCCTGAATCCGTCTGACCGAGTCCTCCTGTGCAACCCCTCACCAGCCGCTAGTTTCGCCCCTTACCGGTCAGGCTGAAGAATTTGTTGTTAAAGGACTTCTGAAAAGTTCAATTTTCTGTGTTCTGGCTGTGTTTTCTGTTGCTAATATTTAGTTGTCTCTAAACTTGGTTGTGTGAGAAGGCATGGCACATCCACCTATGCCTCCATCTTGGCGGAAGTCTATTTTTTTTATTTTAATTGTTGCTCAAGTACAGTTTTCTGCCTTTTACCCCTATCCCAGCCAACCCACCCAGCCCTCCCCATCTCCCTCCCATTTCCACTCCCCTTGTTATTGTCCATATGTCCTTTATACGTGTTCCTCCAAACCCTTCCCCTTTCCCCCTGAAATTCCCTTCCCTCTTCCCTCTGGTCACTGTCAGCCTGTTCTCAATTTCAGTGTCTTCAGTTATATTTTACTTCTTTATTTGTTTTCTTGATTAAATTCCTGTTAAAGGTGAGATTATATGGTATTTGTCTTTGACTGCCTGGCTCATTTCGCTTAGCATAATACTTTCTAGTTCCATCCATGCTGTTGCAAATGGTAGGAGCTCCTTCTTTCTTTCTGCTGCAAAGAATTCCGTTGTGTAAATGTATGACAGTTTTTTGATTCACTCATTTACTGATGGGCACTTGACAACTCTAAATAATGCTGCTATGAACATTGGAGTACACATGTTCTTTTGAATGGGTATTTCAGGATTCTCAGAACATAATCCCAGCAGTTGAATTGCTGGGTCAAAAGGCAGTTACATTTTTAGGGGTTTTTTTGAGGAAATTCCACTGTTCTACTGTTTTCTACAGTAGCTGCACCAGTCTGTATTCCCACCAACAGTGTTCTAGGGTTCCCTTTTCTCCACATCCTCACCAGCATTTGTTTGTTGATTTGTTTATTATGGCGATTCTGACCAGTGTGAACTTGTATCTCATAGTGGTTTTTTTTAAGTTTTTAAAAATATTTTATTTATTTATTTTTCGAGAGGGGGGAAGGGAAGGAGAAAGAGTGGGAGAGAAATATCAATGTATGGTTGCCTCTTATGCATCCCCTGCTGGGAACTGGCCTGCAACCCAGGCATGTGCCCTGGCTGGGAATCGAACTGCGATACTCTGGTTCACAGGCCCACGCTCAATCCACTGAGCTACGCCAGCCAGTGCTCATAGTGGCTTTAATTTGCATCTGCCTGATACCTAGTGATGCTGAGCATCTTTACATATGTCTCTGGGCTCTCTATATGACCTCCTTGGAGAACTGTCTGTTAAAGTTCTTTGCCCATTTTTTAAAAGATTTTATTTATATATTAAATAAAATATTAAATTAAAAGATTTAGAGAGGTGGGAAGTGAAGGAGAAAGAGAGGGAGAGAAACATCAATGTCTGGTTGTCTCTCATGTGCCCCCTACTGGGGACCTGGCCTGAAACTCAGGCATGTGCACTGACTGGGAATTGAACTGGTGACACTTTCGCTTGCAGCCCATGCTCAATCCACTGAGCTACACCAGTCAGGGCCCTTTGCCCATTTTTAAATTGGATTGTTTGTCTTCCAGGTATGGAGACATGTGAGTTCTTTATATATGTTGGAGATCAAACCCTTGTCTGAGCTATCATTGGCAAATGTGTTTTCCCATATAGTTGGTTCTCTTTTTATTTTAATACTCTTGTCTTTAGTTATGCAGAAGCTTTTATTTTGATGGGGCCCCACTTACTTATTCTTCTCTTTATGTCCCTTGCTTTAGGGTATATATCGGTGAAGATACTGCTGCATGGAGTGTCTAAGATTTTCCTGCCGATGTTTTCCTCTAGGACTTTTATGATGTCACAACTTATACTTAAATCTTTTATCCACCTCGAATTTATTTTGTGTATGGTGTAAGTTGGTAATTGAGTTTCACTTTTGTTTTTTGCATGTAGCTGTCCAGATCTCCCAACATCATTTGTTGAAGAGGCTATTTTTATTCCATTTTACGCCACTGTCCTCTTTGTCAAATATTAATTGACCATAGAGACAGCTTTATTCCTGGGCTCTTTATTCTGTCCCATTGTTTTATGTGTCAATTCTTATGCCAGTATCAGGCTGTTGTGGTTACACTGTCCTTGTAATACTGTTTGATGTCAGATAACATGACCCCTCCTTTGTTCTTCTTTCTCAAAATTGCTGCAGCTATTTGGGGCCACTTATGGTTCCATATACATTTTTGAAATGTTTTTCTATATCTGTGAAATATGTCATCGGAATTTTAACAGGTATTGTATTAAATATCTAAATTGCTTTGGGTAATATGGACATTTTGATGATGTTAATTCTTCCAATCCATGTACATGGTATATGCTTCCAATTATTTTTATCTTCCTTAATTTCTTTCTTCAGTGTTGTATAGTTTTCTGAGTGCAGGTTTTTTTAATTCCTTGGTTAGGTTTATTCCTAGATCCTGTATTGTTCTTGTTGCTATAACAAATGGGACTTTTTTCCTGAGTTCTGTGTCACATATTTGATTGTTGGTATACAAAAATGCCTTTGGTTTCTGAATATTGACTGTGTATCTCACTGTTTTGCCAGATTCATTTTTTTAGGTCAAGTAGTTTTTTGGTGTAGTTCATAGGATTTTCTATACACACTATTATATCATATGCAAACAATGACAGTTTTGCTTCCTCCTTTCCAATTTGGCTGATTTTATTTCTTTTTCTCTTCTGATCACTGTGGCCAGGACTTCCAGTCCTATGTTGAATAGAAATGGTGAAAGCAGATGTCCTTGTTTTGTTCCTGATCTTAGTGGGACAGCTATTAGTTTTTTGCCCATTGAGTATGATGTTGGCTGTAGGTTTCTCCTATATGGCCTTTATTATGTGAGGTATGCTCCCTTTACTTCCATTTTGCTGAGTGTGTTTATCATAAATGGGTGTTGTACCTTATCAAATGCTTTTTCTGCATTTATTGACATGATCATGGTATTTTTTGCTTCCTTTTTGTTTATGTGATGTGTTACATTTATTGATTCAAAAATATTGTACCATCCTTGCATCCTTGGGATGAATCCCAGTTGGTTATGGTGTATGATCTTTGTAATGTATTGTTAAATGCAGTTTGCCAATATTTTTGAGGGTTTTAGCATCTATGTTCAGTGATACTGACCTGCTGTTTTCTTTCTTTGTTGTGTTTTTATCTGTTTTGGGGATTAGGATGATGGTGGTCTCATAAAAAGGGTTTGGGAGTCTTCCCTCTTCTTGGATTTTTTGGAATAGTTTGAGAAGGATGTGGCTTAACTGCTCCTTAAATGTTTTGTAAAATTCTCCTGTGAAACTTTCTGGTCCAGGGCTTTCGTTTGCCAGGAGTCTTTTGATTACTATTTCTATTGCATTAGTTGTTATCTGTCTGTTCAGTCTTTCTGCTTCTTATTGATCCAGTTTTTCAGGATTATGTTTCTATACATTTTTCCATTTCACCCCGGTTTTCAAATTTCTTGGCATATATTTGTTCATAGTAATTTCTTACATGAAATTACAAAGAAATAAAAAGACATTTCTTAATTTCTTTGTATTTCTATGGTATCAGTTGTAATTTCCCCTCTTTAATTTTTGGTTTATTTATTTGGGTCCTCTCCCTTTTTTTCTTGGTGAGTGTGGTGAAAAGCTTGTCAGTTTTGTTTATCTTTTGAAAGAATCAGCTCCTGGATTTATTGAGCCTTTGAATTGTTTTTAGTGTCTATGTCATTTAATCTGCTCTGATCTTGATTATTTCCTTGCCACTACTTTCTCTGGGCTTTGTTTATTGTTGTTCCTCCCATTCTTGTAGATGTAGTATTAGGTTGAATTTTTGAAGTGTTTCTTTTTTTTATTTTATTTAGTTATTTTTCAAGTACAGTTTTCTATTTCTCCCATCCCAAAGTGTTTCTTTTTTAAGTAGGCTTGTATTGCTATGAACCTCTCTCTCAAAACTGCCTTCACTGTGTCCCATACATTTTCTGCTGTTATGTGTTTACTTTCATTTCTTTCAAGAACCTTTTTGATTTCCTTGTGGTACAAGAAAATGCTTGATATGATTTCAATTTTCTAGACTTTGTTGAGACTTCTTTTGTGTCCTATCATGTGATCTATGTTTGAAAATGTTCCCTGTGCATTTGATAAGAATGTGTATTTTGCATCTTTGGGATGAAAAGTTATTAATATTTCAGTTCAGTCAATTTGATCTATGGCATTGTTCAATGTTGGATTATTTTTCTGATATTTCATTTGGATGATCTATCCATTATTGCTAGTGGATTATTAAAATCTCCTACTGTGTGTTGCTATCTCTATCTTTCTTGAAGTCCTCCAAGATTTTCCTTATATGTTTGGATGCTCTCGTGTTGGGTGCATATGTGTTTATAATGTTTACATCTTTCTGATGGAATCTTCCTTTGAGTATTATGAATTGTCCTTCTGGGTCTCTTTTTATGGCCTTTGTTTTGCAGTTATTTCATCTGATATGAGTATTGCTACCATGGCTTTTTTTTTTTCTGTCCCTTTGCTTGGAATACTTTTTTCAACCCTTCATTTTCAGTCTGTGTTTCTTTGTTCTGAGGTGGGTCACTTATAGGCAACATATTTTCTGGTCATAGTTTCTTATCCATGAAGCTACCCTATGTATTTAATTGGAGCATTTAATCCATTTACATTTAAAGGGATTACTGACAGGTACCTATTCATTGCCATTTTACCCATTTGTGTCTATGTTTCTCTCTCTCTCTCTTACTCTTTTGTTCATCTTCTTCAAGTAGTCTCTTTAGCATGTCTCACAATGCTGGTTTGGTGGAGGCAGTATTCTTTTAGCTGCCTTTTGTCAAGGAAGCTCCTTAGTTTGCCTTCCATTTTAATTGAGAGACTTGCTAGGTAGAGTAATCTTGGTTGCAGGCATTTGCTTTTCATTACTTGGGATATTTTTTGCCATTCCAATCTGGTTTATAATGTGTCTGTTGAGAAGTCAGCTGCTAGCCATATCAGAGTTCCTTTGTATGTTACTTCCTGTTTCTATCCTGCTGCCTTTAAGATTGTCTCTTTATCTTTAAATTTTGCCATTTTTATTATGTGTGTCTCTTTGAATTCCTCTTGATTGGGGTACTCTGTGCTTCCTGGACTGGTATGCCTTTTTCTCTCATCAAATTAGGGAAGTTTTCCATCATTACTTTTTCAAGCAGGTTTTCTATCCCTTGTTCCACTTCTTCTTCTTCTGGTATTTGTATTATACATATATTATTGTGTTTCATATTGTCCTGTATTTCCATTAACCCCTCTTTGTTCTTTTTGAGTTTTTGAGTCTTTTTTCCTTTTATTGCTCTTTTGGGGAGTTTTTTTTCTGCCTTGTCCTCCCACTCACTGATTCGATCCTTTGCTTCATCTAGCTTGGTTTTGATTCTTGCTACTGTGTTCCTCAATTCACACATTGTATTTTTCATTTCTTCTTGGCTATTGCTGATACTTTCTGTGTCCTTTTCCATGCTGATGAAATTCTCAGTACATTCCTTGGAGCTTCCCTGTAGGTTTTGGTAATTCTCAGAGAGCTCTTTGGGCTTTCCAATAACCATTATTTTGATGTCAATATCTAATTATTGACTTGCCTGTATTCATTTAGCATTCTTTCTGAGGATTCTTCCTTTCCTTTTCTGGGGGGGTTGTTTCTTTGTCTTCCCATTATTTGTGAGGCTCTTCTTGTTTGCCTCTGCTTCTTAAATTGATCTGTTTTGACTCTGAGTTTGTGGTGTGAACTTCTATAGTAGAAGACCTGTGAGATTCAGTGGTGCACTCTCCTCGATCTCCTGAACTTGATACTCTTGGGATACCCTTTATGCCCTTTATGTTAGTTCTCTGGATTTAATTGGGTTTTGATTGTTTTGGGGTCTATCCTGTTGACTGAGAATCACTCTGCCCAGCACATCTTATATGATGTTGTACAGGTGCTGTCAGAAGAAAACCACAGAGCCCAGGGAACAAACCCACATCCTCAAAAATATCACCCACCCCTCAAGTCCAGTATCAACAGCAAATGAACTAGTATTAATAAGCGTGTAAAGAGGTTAAGACTAATATGAGAAAGAAGAGAAATAAACTATAGTATAAAATCTAGTGACAATGTACAGAAACTTGAAGGGCAAGAAATGAATATTAAAAAGCTACACAGGAAAGAACATATTGCAAATAATGGGGAACACCACAGTAGATTTGTTTTGGTAGAATCTAATATTTAGCACTGATTTTTCTTTCTAGTGATATCATCCACCTCTGGTGATATCAGATGTTGACCCAGTCTGACCTTCGGCAGCCTGCTCTAAGACTGCCAGGTATCTACTGTCTATGGCTGTCTCAGTCAGTTGTTAATCTAGTCACTCTGCACTCAGCAGTCAGGTTTAAGTACCACAGGGCAGGGCAGAATCCCTCCTGGGACTCAGGGCTATTGTTTCCTCTCAGGCTGCTGATGCTCGAAGCAGAGTTGTCTGCCTGAGCAGGATGTCTGCTGCATTATGGGGGATGACTCAGCACCAGGATCTTGCAACCACTCTCTCAGGTCTCTCTCCAAAGCCTCAGTCCGCAGTCTCTCTTTAAGCATCTCTATCCCACTCTGCCCCTCCCTTTACCTGAGGCCAGGGTAAGTGTCTGCAACTTAAAATTTATTGCTGGCCCTTTAAACAGCTCTTTGTGGCTCTAGCTGTCCATCTCTGGCAGAGAGAAATCCTGCTCCTTTTTGAAGCTTGATATTATCTGTGTACTTTTTGGGCTCTGGTGCTGTAGGTTGGGGTCCCAGCTTAGGGTTTAGACCCCACACTTCTCAGGAGGATCCATCCAGTTGCTTAATTACCCCTCCAGTACTACTGCCTGTGGGTGCCCAGCCATCCCTCTTGCATCTCTGCTGCACTCCTTACCAGTCAGGTTGTACTGAAGCTGATTCTTCTACCTGTCCTTGTTTATAAGGCATCTCTGTCTTACTATTGCTCAGTTGTTTGTTCCAGGTTATTTCTACACAATTTAATTGTAATTCTAGATTTGTCCCAGGAGGTTAGTGTAACTTGCACTCATTCCTCTGCCATCTTAGATCTCTCTGTATTTGTTTGTTTGTTTTGCTGAGAAATTTGAATATTTTCTTTTGGCATAAGACTTAAAAAAATTCCATGTTTCTAGTTTTAATCATGTTGTCAGGAAACTTGGTGCCCAAACAGGGGCAGCTACATCATACCTTTTGGGGAATAAGAATTATTTCTGCAAATTTGATGACAGCTATGTACAGATTTAATGAACACATAATTTTGTGCACAATTTCAATGAGTTTTATGGACCTTACAAAGCTTATCCAGTGACCAGATATTAATATTTATCTACTGCTATGCTATTCAGTATGGTAGCCAATAGCCTGATGTGGTTATTTAAAATTAAATACAATTAAAATTTTAGTTCTTCAGGCACATTAGCCACATTTCAAGTGCTCAATAGCCACAGGTGACTTGTTGCTATGTATTGGACAGCACAGAGATAGAAGTTTGTATTACTGCACACTGTTGTCTTGGATAGCATTGCTCTAGAACATTTAGGATAAGATTTACTTTATTTATTGGCATTCTAGAGATTGTACTATTTAAATGCTTCTTTGCATTTCAATGGTTTCTAATCAGTCATGGTATGAAAAACTTTCCTAGATTTTTATCATCAATAAATCAACAAACAACAAGCATTGGTGAGGATATCAAGAAAAGGAAAGCCTAGTTCACCATTGGTGGGAATGCAAATTGGTGCAGCCAGTACTGAAACCAGTATGGAGATAACTCAAAAAATTAAAAATGGAACTGCCTTATGACTCAGCAATCCCACTACTAGGAATTTATCTGAAGAAACACATATCACTAATTCAGAAGGATATATGTAGCCCTATGTTTGTTGCAAGGTTATGTACAATATCCAAGATTTGGAAGCAACCCAAGTGTCCAGAAGTAGATGAATGGATAAAAAAACTGGTACATTTACACAATGGAATATTACTCAAGCATAAAAAGGAAATCTTACCTTTTGTGACAGCATAGATGGACCTGGACAGCATTATACTAAAATTAATAAGCCAGTCAAAGAAAGACAAGTACCATGGGATTTCATTCATATGTGTAATCTAATGAACAAGTACATAAGCAAAATAGACTTATAGATACAGAGAACTAACTGACAGCTGTCAGAAAGGAGGGGGTTTGGGGGTGTGGGCAATAAAGGTGAAGCTACTAAGAAAGAAGAACTCATAGACACATAAAACAGTATGGTGATTATTGAGAGGGGAAAAGGGTAGGTGGAGGTATTTGAGGATAATGAGGTAATAAATGGTAATGAAAGAGGCTTAACTTGGGGTGGTGAATACACTATATAATATATGGATGGTGTTTTATAGAATTGTACACCTGAGACCTATATAATTTTATTACTTAGTGTCACCCAATACATTCAATAAAGTTTAAAAAAGAAGTAAAAAAATAAATCTTTCTTTCACATCCCAACAGTTTCTTCATCAGCATGGTATGAAAGATCCTTCCTAAACTTTTCCTGAAGCAGTACTGATTAGGGAATGATGATTTTTACATATTCTAATACAAAATATACAAAATAATTTAGCCAGAAAATTATTTTCTGGATGTATGATTCTATTTGATGGTTTTGATTTGTAATCATTGCACCCTATATAAAGTAGGATATTGCAAGAATACCAAAATATTATAAATGCAATTTAAAGATTTTTTAAGGCCCTGGCTGGTGTAGCTCAGTGGATTGAGCTCGGGCCTGCGAACCAGACAATTGGGGTTTGATTCCCAGTCAGGGCACATGCCTGGGTTGCAGGCTGGTTCCCTGCAGGCCAGTTCCCAGCAGGGGATGTGCAAAGGGCAACCATATATTGATGTTTCTCTCCCTCTCTCCTTCCCTTCTCCTCTAAAGATAAATAAATAAATTTAAAAAAATAAATAAATAAAGATTTTTTAGTATAAAAGTTTTTTATTCACACAAAAGAAAAAGGAAGATAATTATAATCTTGAAATATCCTGTGTCATGGTGATATATTTTATCCATGTCTTTGTTATTATGAGCTTTTCTTAATATATTTTTAATAGTAGAACTTCTGGAATATTAATATTCTAATCAAAGTTAGTTTTGCCAAATTAAAAGGATCAAAAGGAAAGGCTAAAGTTGCAGTATTACTATTCAGATGTCCATTGTATGTAAGTAAGTATGTATGTATGTATGTGTATGTGTATTTTTGTTGTATCCTATTTATTTCACCTTTCTCATTTTTATTTATTAAAGTATAGTTTGCACACAATATTAGGTTCAGGTGTACAACATAGTGATTTGACATTTATATACCTTACAATGTCATCACCATGATAACTCTACTTACCATCTGTCACTATGCAAAGCATCAAGAAATTATTGACTATATCCTTGTACTGTATACTACATCCCTGTGTCTTATTTATTTTATAACTAAGTTGAAAATCTTCTGCACAGTGAAGGACACAATCAATAAAAATAAAGAGACAGCCTACTGAATGGGAGAAGAAATTTGCAAATGATACATCCAATGAGGGGTTAATGCCCAAAATAATATAAGGAACTCATACAACTCAACATCAAAAAACAAAAATCTGCTTAACAAGTGGGCAGAGGATGTGAATAGACATTTCTCCAAAGAATACATACAGTTGGCCAACAAAAGTAAAAATATGCTCAACATTGCTAATAATCAGGAAAATGCAAATCAGAACCATGAGATATTGCTTCACATCAGTCAGAATAGCTATTATCAAAAAGTCAACAAATAGCCCTGGCTGGTGTAGCTCACTTGATTGAGCACAGGCCTGTGAACCAAAGGTGTGCTGGTTTGATCCCCAGTTAGGGCACGTGCCTGGGTTGAGGACCAGGTCCCCAGTAGGGGGCACACTAGAGGCAACCACACATTGATGTTTCTCTCCCTCTCTTTCTCCTTCTCTTCCCCTCTCTCTAAAAACCCATAAGTAAAATCTTTTTTAAAAAGTCAACAAATAACAAGGGTTGGTGAGGATTTGGAGTAAAGGGAACCTTTATGCACTGTTGGTGGGATTCTAAGTTGGTGCAGCAACTATGGAAAACAGTATAGAGTTTCCTCATAAAATTTAAAAAGGAACTACAGTAAGATTCAACAATTGTACTTCTGGATATTTATCCTAAGGAAAAAACCACTAATTTGAATAGATATAAGCACCCCTATGTTTATTATAGCATTATTTACAATAACTAAGATATGGAAGCAATGTAGATATCCATTGATACATGAATGAATAAAGAACATGAGCCATGTACATATACAATGGAAATTAGGTGGTCATAAAGAGAATAAATTCTTGCCATTTGTTACAGCATGGATGGACTTAGGAGGTGTTATGCTAAGTGAAATAGATAAAGAAAGACAAATACCATATGATTTTACTTATATGTAGAATCTACAGAACAAAATAAATGAATAAATAAAATAAAACAGAAACAGACTCAGATACAGAAAACAAACTGGTAATTACCAGAGGGGAGGGTTGTCAGGGGCTGAGTGAAAAAGGAGATTTACTTTATGTTAAAAAATCAGTTTAAGCCCTGGCTGGTGTAGCTCAGTGGATTGAGCATGGGCCTGCAAACCAGACAATTGCGGTTCGATTCCCAGTCAGGGCACATGCCTGGGTTGCAGACTGGTTCCCTGCAGGCCAGTTCCCAGCAGGGGATGCACAAAAGGCAACCATACATTGATGTTTCTCTCCCTCTCTCCTTCCCTTCCCCTCTAAAGATAAATAAATAAAATCTTAAAAAAAAATCAGTTTAATGTACATATAACTTCAAGACTATTTCATCTGCATAAAGATACTGTGTGGCTCATCTGTGTGCCTCCAGCGACCTCAGCCTAAGAACCCCCTCCTTAGATGTATTATATTTTATCCATAAATGTTTTATTTTTATTGGGTTTAACCAAGGGAGTACTTTGAATCCCCTTTAAAATATGTAGGCTATAGATCCTAAATTTTTATAATTTCAATTATTATATATTACAAGGCTGGTACTTACAAATATGAAAAATTGTTTCAAGTGCATTAAGTATTTTTGGAGGATAACAGAAATAGATGAATACTATTAGGAGATAGCCAAGGGTCAGGCTTATCTACATAATTCTAAAACAGTTGTTTAAAAGTGAAGTATTCAGTGGTTTTGCTCCAATTGTACCTTTTACTTATTTTAGTGCCATGTAAATAGCTATGATACTAACTAGGGCAAAGTACTAATAAATGGATGGATGAAAGAATAAGATTTTAAGTGCTGTGAAGGAAAAGTAAATAGTTGAATTGAGTAACATTTTAGATATGTAGGCTGAAAAAAAGTGAAGAAAATGTAAGGGAACTGTGTCTTACAACAAATTGTTTTCTAGTTCATTGTAGTTTGTCAAGTATTTAGGAATGGAAGGTATTCATGCTTAAAGTGATAGTCATTTACCAAAGCTCTGATGATGTTTCTCTTATTAGATTTATCTTCTTAATATATAAACAATAATGTTGCATTCCTGGCTTTCTCCTTCAAATATCAAAATCAACTTTTTTCTTTTTTGAATTGAATTTCATTTTCCACTTAAGGTTAGGTACACCTTATTATATTGAAGGTCTAGTTTTCTCATTGTATATTTGTCCCCTAAAAAAGAATTTAGTCTGATATCATTATAGATACTAGTAGATGGGAAGCAGTGATGTAGATAATACAAAAAACACTTTGGGTTCACTTTAGGGCTTTGAAATTCATTTTCAGCACATTTTCACCTTAGGTTTTATAATTAGCATCCTCTTCAGACCCATAAGATGTGACTCTGAAGTATCTTGAATGATCAAAGAAAGTTAGCCTGAGATTTAAACACTGCTAGTGAACTGGATTCATGTAGATAATTAAGTTAATGGCATAAATTAATATATTTCTATTCTATATATCACATTATTCCCATGAACATGTAAGCACTACAGAGAATCTATAAACTTATTCATTATGTGAATGTATTCACATTTTCAAGGTGCTTGGTTTTAAAGTAATCAATTAGATTAATTTTTTATCTATTTGGCTGACCTTGACTAACTGAGTATCTTGGTGTTCTCTTCATTGAAAGAATTGCCTTATGATGTTATAAGACACTGGATATTTTACCTCAGATACCAATATGGTATGTTGCTCTTTAAATAGGCCTGAGAGAAGTAAGTACATGTTTGGATTAGCCATGAAATTGCTCAACATGCCCTCTGCTGGATCTTTATTTTATATGGTTGGAACAGAAAAAATGATGTACAATTTTATCCAATTGTACAGTGGGTTGAGAAAAGAAATTCCCTTGTAACTATTACATGTGTTGAATAAACCCTAAATACAAATCACAAGTCTTTCTGACACAGATAAGTCTGTCTCATTTAGCTAGATTCAAAACTAAAAGGAAGATTTAAAATGCTATTTAGACCCAAAGGAACTAAAACTTTGTTATGTGCTTAGGAACTCCCCTGTGTTTTATGGAATAAGATTATTTTATTCTATTATTGGCAGGTAATCTCTCTATAAATGTGTAAACCAACTAAGTTATTCTATCATTGTTATAAAATTATTACATTAATATGTAAACCAACTAAATAATTCTGCCACAAGAAAATATGTGTGAAGAGCTGGATTTTCTAAAAAGATTTTATTTATTTATTTTTAGACAGAGAGGAATGGAGGTAGAAAGAGAGGGAGAAAAACATAAATGTGTGGTTGCCTCTCATGCACCCCCTACTGGGGACCTGTCCTGCACCCTAAGTATGCACCCTGACTAGGAATCAAACTGGCAAGACCTCGGTTAGCAGGCCAGTATTCAATACACTGAGCCACGCCAGCCAGGTCAGAGGTGGATTTTAATTCAAGATTTTTGCAGAGTGTGCAAAGAGGCATTTCCAGACCCCGCTTCTAACCCAAGGGTTTTATCTGAAGTCTAACTATATAAATCAGCACATATTACTATAATTTTTGCTTATGGAAAAGAACAGATAATGAGATTCAGTGTTTTCTTTAGCAAAATTAGTTACATATTTTTTGGCTGAAAATATTTTTCAAAATCCTGTGTGATGAAGTAAAAAATAGCCAGCAATTATCTTCCCAACAACTTCTTTCACAGTCAAAGGGGGTTGTGCACAATTCACTTGTAATAATTGCACACATAACATTTTATTTGAGCATATTATAACTTCAGAAGAAGCAAATTATGAAACTAGAAAGAATCTAGAGAACCTACTGTTTCTATTCTGCACAGCTCCAAATGGCACTCAGAACTAGAACTGGAAAGAATATAGCTGGCTGCTTTCTTTATTAATTTGTTCTTAAGACACCAAGTTCAGCTTTTCCTACCCTGGGAGTAAAAAGGATTTTAATTATATCAAACTGAAATTCTTCTGGACTTATTTAGTCAATATCATCAATTAAATCATTGTTTCCTGAGTTTTCTTAAATGTTGTCCTTAACTGCTAATACCATTAACAAAATGGATACTACCAGGTGCAAAAGTAATGCATGGGGCATTATACATTTGCCTTTGGTATGTATTAATCTTCACTGTTTTCCTTTTCTATGGCTATTAGTAGTATGTCAAAGGCAAGGGTGAACCTGACTCAAAGAAATGTAAACAAACATATTCCTAATGGATTTGGGATTATCTATTTTTTTAATATTTCAGTAGAATTTGATACTTTTCTGTTTGGCCTCTCAGAAATCAGAATACAATCTACACAGTGATTACATTTATCTAAAAGAAAATTTAGGTGGTTTTTTTTTTTTTTTGCTTTTGCCATTCTGTTTGGCTGAAGACAAAGAAGTCTTGAATTACCCTTCTACTCTAAGTAATATTTTCTTTCTATAAAGTGGAAATAGGAAAACTAATGATAGAAAACTTCCTTAATATGATGAGAGAAAGTCACATAAATCCAGGAAACATACAAAGTCTGAATCAAGAGGATCCCAAAAAGACCCACTTCAAGACACATCATAATTAAAATGGCAAAACTCCAAGATAAAAAGAGAATCTTAAAGGCAGCAAGGGAAAAACAAGAAGTAACATTGGAAGGAGCCCAATTAGAATAGCAGCTGATTTCTCAATGGAAATACTCCAAGCCAGAAAAGAATGGCAAGAAATATTTCAAGTAATGAGAACTACAGGCATGCAACCAAGACTACTCTATCCAACAAGGCTTGGAATTAAAATGGAAGCCCAAATAAGAAGCTTCCCAGACAAAAGAAGCCCAAAAGAATATACCCCCTCCAAACTAGCACTGCAAGAGTTGCTAAAGGGTTTGCTTAAAGAACACAAAGAAAAACAGTAAAAGAGAGAAGAACACAGGTGCAAAAAGTGGCAGTGACTAAGTACCTATCCATAATAGCCTAAAACATAAATAGATTAAATGCCCCAATCAAAAGACACAGAATAGCTCAATGGATAAGAAAGCATGACTCACACATATGCTGCCTACAAGAGACCCACCTCAGAACAAAAGACCTACACAGACTGAAAGGGAAGAGCCAGAAACAAATATTTGCACCAAATGTACAGGGAAAAAAAGCTGGGGTAGCAATAGTAATATCAGGCAAAATAGATTTCAAAAAAAGAGCCATAAAAAGAGAAGCAGAGGCTCACTTCATAATACTTAAGGAAAGAATCCACCAAGAAGACATAAACATTGTAAATATATATGCATACAACAGAGGAGCACCCATATATATAAAGAAAATCTTGGAGAACTTCAAAAAAGATATTGACAACAACACAATTATAGTAGGGGATTCTAACACCACACTGTCAAAAATGGGTAGATTTTCCAAACAAAATATCAACAAAGATATCGTGGCATTGAAAAATGCCATAGATGAAATGGACTTAACTAATATATATAGATATTTTCATCCCAAAGAAGCACAATAAAAATTCTTTTCAAAAGCACATGTAAGATTTTATTTTTTATTTTTAAAATTTATTTAATTATTGTTCAAGTACAGTTTTCTGTTTTTTACTCCCATCCCAGCCCACCCCCCAGTACTCCCCACCTCCCTCCCATTTCCACCCCTTTTAGTTGTTGTCCATGTGTCCTTTATACTAGTTCCTGTAAATCCTTTCCCTTTTCCCCCTGAAATTCCCTCCGTTTCAAAGATAGATGACCTGATACGACACAAAATAAGCCTCAACAAAATCAAGAAAACTGAAATTATATCAGGCATTTTCTGTGACCACAAGGGACTGAAACTAGAAACCAACCAAAAGGATAAACCCTCAAAACACTCAAACTCATGGAGATTCAATAGCATGCTATTAAACAATGAATGGGTAAAGAATGAAATTAGGGAAGAAATAAAAAAGTTTCTGGAAACAAACAAAAATGAACTCACAACAACCAAAAACTTACAGGACACAGTGAAAGCGGTCCTGAGAGGGAAGTTCATAGAAATACAGGCCTACCTAAAAAAGATAGAAACATTTCAAACAAACAACCTAACCCTACACCTACAAGAACTCAAGGAACAAAAATAAAGACAGCCCGGAGAAAACATAAGAAAGGAAATAACTAAGATCAGAGCAGAATTAAATGATGTAGTGATTAAAAGCACAATTCTAAAAATTGATGAATCCAGGAGCTGTTTCTTTGAAAAGATAAACAAAATCAACAAGCCTTTAAGCAGACTCATTAAGAAAAAGAGAGGGCCTGGGTAAACACAATCAGAAATGAAAGAGGAGAAATTACAATTGATACCACAGAAAAAGAAAAGATTGTAAGAAATTACTATGAAGAATTATATGCCAAGAAATTTGAAAGCCTAGGTGAAATGAACAAATTTCTAGAAAAATACAATCTTCCAAAACTCAATGAAGAAGAAGCAGGAAACCTGAATAGACAAATAACAGCTGATGAAATTGACACAATTTGCATGTCAAAAAGCTTCTGACATGAAAATCCCTGGACCAGACAGTTTCATAGGAGAATTTTACAAAGCATTTAAGGGAGAGCTAACTTCCGTACTGCACAGATTATTCCAAAAATTCAAGAATGTGGAAGCCTCTCAAACTCCTTTTATGAAGCCAGGATCATCCTAATCCCAAAACCAGATAACAACATAACAAAGAAAGAAAACTTCAGACAAATATCACTGATGAACATTGATGCTAAAATACTTAACAGAATATTGGCATACTGCATTCAGCAATATGTTAAAAAGATCATACACCATAATCAAGTGGGATTCTTCTCAAGGATGTAAGGATAGTACAATATTCACAAATCAACAAACATACTACACCACATAAACAAAAAGAAAAACAAAATCACATGATAATATCAATAGATGTGGGAAAAGCATTTGATAAGATACAACACCCATTTATGGTAAAAACACTCAGCAAAGTAGGAATAGAAAGTGCATTCCTCAACATAATAAAGGCCATATATGAGAGATCTAGGGCCAACATCATAGTCAATGGACAAAAAACTTAGAGCTTTCCCACTAAGATCAGGAATAAGACAAGGATGCCCCCTTTCACCACTCCTATTTAACATAGTACTGGAAGTCCTAGCCACAGCAATCAGACAAGAAAAACAAATGCCATCCAAATTGGAAAGGAGGAAGTAAAACTGTCATTGTTTGCAGATGGTATGATAGTGTACATAGAAAATCCTATGGACTCCAGAAAAAAACTCCTCTACCTAATAAATGATTATGGCAAAAAAGCAGGAAAAAAGTCAATATTCAAAAATCAAAGTCATTTTTGTAAACCAATAATGAAATGTCAGAAACAGAAATCAGGAAAACAAACCCCATTTGATATATCAATGAGAAAAATAAAGTACCTAGGAATAAACCCAACCAAGGAGTTAAAACACCTGTGCTCAGAAAACTATACAACACTAAAAGAAATTAAAGAAGACACAAATAAATGGAAGCACATACCATGCTCATGGATTGGAAGAATTAACATAATCAAAATGTCCATCTTACCCAAACCAACTTGTAGATTCAATGCAGTCCCTATTAAAGTACCAATGACATATTTCTCAGATATAGAACAAACATTTCAGAAATTTATATGGAACCATAGATGACCCTGAGTAGCCTCACAATTTTGAGGAAGGAGAACAAAGTAGGAGGGATCACAATACCTGATACCAAACTGTATTACAAGGCCACTGTAATCAAAACAGCCTGGTATTGGCATAAAAATAGGCACATAGACCAATGGAACAGAACAGAGAGCCCAGAAATAAACCCAAGTCTCTATGGTCAATTAATATTCAACAAAAAGGGCAATTAATATTCAACATAAAATTAAACAAAAATAGCCTCTTTAACAAATGGTGTTGGGAGAACTGAACAGCTATGTGCAAAAAAAGAAACTCGAGCACCAATTTACACCATACACCAAAATAAATTCAAGGTGGATAAAAGACTTAAATATAAGCCGTGACACCATTAAAGTCCTAGAGGAGAACATCGGCAAGAAAATCTCAGATATTTCACCCAGCAACATTTTTACTGGTATGTCCCCTAAAGCAAGGAATATAAAAGAAAGAATAAACAAATGGGACCTCATCAAAATAAAAAGCTTCTGCTCAACTAAACAGTATTAAAATAAAAAGAGAACCAATTATATGGGAAAACATATTTGCCATTTACACCTGGGACAAGGGTTTGATCTCCAAAATATATAAAGAACTCACACGACTCCACTTCAGTAAGACAAAAAACCCACTTAAAAATGGACAGAAGACTTGAACCAACAATTCTCCAAGGAGGACATACAGGGAGCCCAAAGACATATGAAAAGATGCTCAGCATCACTAGCCATCAGATGTATGCAAATTAAAACCACAATTGGATACCACCTTACACAGGTGAGAATGGCCATCATAAACAAATCAACAAACAAGTGTTGAAGAGGCTGCAGAGAAAAGGTAATGCTGGTGCACTGTGGGTCAAAATGCAGACTGTTGCAACCACTGTGGAAAACACTATGGAATTTCCTCAGAAAACTAAAAATGGAATTGCATTTTGACCCAGCAATTCCACTGCAGGGATTATATCCTAAGAGCCCTGAAACTCCAATCCAATAAAACCTATGAACCCCAATGTTCATAGCAGCACAATTTATAATAGCCAAATGGTGGAAGCAACCTAAAAGTGCCCATCAGCAAATGAGTGGATCAAAAAGCTATGGTACATTTACACAATAGAATTCTATGCAGCAGAGAGGAAAAAAGAGCTTCTACCCTTTGCAACAGCATGGATGAAACGGGAGAGCATTATACTAAGTGAAATAAGCCAGACGATGAGGGACAAATACCATATGATCTCACCTTTAACTAGAACATAATTAACAAAAGAAAAAAGCAAAAAAAAATATAACCAGAGACATTGAAATTAAGAACAATCTAACAATAACCAGAGGTTGGGGGACAGTGGATGGAAGGTTTTTCAGGAACTACTATGAAGGACACATGGGCAAAACCAAGGGGGGAGGTAGAAGCAAGGGAGGGAGGTGGGTTTGGCTGGGTGGGGGGAGAGGTGGGGGGAAGTGCAGACAACTGTATTTGAACAATAATAAAATAATTTATTAAAAAAGTGGAAATATGGTGTGTGGTTTGAGAAAATATATACCTATATCTATCTATCTATCTATCTATATAGATATAGATATAGATATAGATATAGATATAGATATAGATATAGATATAGATATAGATATAGATATAGATATACATAGACACTCTCCAAGATCTCACTTTTATGAAATGAAAATATTTCCATAAGAAATTATAGCACAAAAATATTCTTACCGAATTTGTCAAATAAAACCTCATAAAACACCATGACTTCATGTTTTTAAAATGTAATTATAGGTTAAGGGTACAGGTCAGTTAAATAGAAGCCTAAAATGTAAGATTTCCAAAGTCTTGCTGTTTGACAGTTACATGTTTCATCAGTATTTACTACTTTACTAACATTTCAAGTATTTATAGAATGAAGATTAATGGGCTGGGACATCTTTTTTTTTAAATGTTTTCAGAGGGGTATTATTAGTAGATACGAAGGTTTAAACAATTTTTCACAAATGAACAACGTGGATATCCTTTGAAATTTGACATTTTTCATTGCCACAAGTACAGACAAACATACAGAATAAAGAAAATAGAACTCTATTTCATTATGAAATTATTTTGCAAATGGAGTAAAACTTTAGTAAATCCACTTGCTTGAAGTTGACCAGTTCTATAATTGGAATTGCAGAATGTTGTTATATTTCATTATTTTAGAGGAAAGCTAGGACTTATTCTATGAGGAAAGGAAATTTGTGGTATATATAAGCTCTGCACTGGGATCAGTTACCTTGTACAAGAAAACCAATTTTTCTAGTCCCTTAGGAGATATTCATTTACATAAAAGAAACTGGACTATTAATTAAAATCATTTACATTGTTTTTAAACAGATTTCTATGTTTAATTAAATTAAATTATATTACTGTATATATATGAACAATTACTTTGTAAAGTACTTTTCCATATTTCAAAGATTACCCATTGAATAGTCTTTCCTCTTAAAGTCTTAACAAAATACAAAATACAAATTTATTTGCTACTAAAATCAAGCCAAAGAGAAGCACTGCTGGTTACCCTTTAATGAAGAGGCAAAGATTGTTTGCAGCAAAATATCTGCTATTATGTACTGCTTAAAGAGTTTCTATTCTCTGAAGGCAATTAGTTAATCATCTTTCACTCCTCTAAGTGCCAACCCCACATTTTTAACTTACATTAAACACTGGTGAGAATTAAAGAGATTTTTTAAATTATACTTTACCAAACATCATATAATATGATACAGACCACTAAATCTCCAATAGCTTATATAAATAAGTGGAAGAGTAATGTTAATTTCACAAAATTGTCCAGGGAAGCGAGATATGAGCTAGAATTTTGTTCCTTCACTCTATGACCCTGTGTGGGGTGTAAGTACTTTGTGTAGGTGTGTAAATAACAGCTGGCATTCCAGGCAGTTCCTATTGCCAGAGCTTTATATAGTAGCAGCCTAACAAAGAAGACATGTCCCCTACTGCCAGCTGAAGGTGAGATACCAAATAGCTTTAGGGAGAGGAAATAGAGATTAAAAACAACAATATTGTTAATAGCCAGCAAGGCTGTCACTAAGCTGAGGGACCCTAGTATTTCTGGTGTTACCACACTCTAATGAATATAGACAAAATTGTGAAGTAGATAATATTTGTTTGGGAGAGAATATTCTCTCCTCTTCACACACATTTATTTATTCACATTTATTTGTTCATCAATGAGGCCTTGGTGTTAGTCAATTTGCTGTGTATACTGACACAAATGAAACAAGGCACCTGGATATCTAGCAGTTAAGTACTGCTTCCAGGTCACTCCTCATCCTATCTTCTATTTTGCACTCAAGTCACTATCAACAATTAACTCCTGCTATAGTATCAGTTGTTAAAATTAAGATGCTACCTTTACTAGGACCATGTGCCTTTTAAACAGAGGCTCAATGACCCTAGAGCTTTTAAAACCCAAATAAATGCTGCTCTAAAGATGAATGAAATTTCAGATAATATATCATAAGCATGAAGACATTGTTGGATAGGAGAATTCCTGGAACTCAGCATATCACATCACACAGGTGACTGGCTCCCCAATCCTTCTCCAAGATAGGGACAACTGTAACTGAACAACAATTAAAAACAAATGAACAAACAAATAAGAAAGAAAGAAGCAAAAGAAATGACCCCTCCTAATTAATAGGAAAAAACCCCATAGATTTTAGTGGTAAGAAATATTGAAATTAAAATTCTACCTTTAGTAAAAAGCAAAAACATTAACACTGATTGAGAATTGAATGGATAGTATAAAGTTAAATAGAAGACAACTTTATGTAGTGAACAGTCCAATGCCCTATATTGTTCAAGAGGGCACAACTAGGAGCAATGAGTGAAAGTTAGAGTATTGCACATTTTGGTGTAGTCTGAAAAACAACTTTCTAAAACAAGGCTGTGCAGCAATGAAGTGAAATGCCTTGTGAGGTGATGAGTTCTCTGTCACTGAAAGTTTGCAAGTAGTAAATGAATGGTCATCAGGGTTTTATTTGAAGGGATTCCTGAAGTACATGGAAGGTTTATATTTTGGAATCTTTAGTCTATGAATCTATTACTCAGTGATAATCAGGAATCCAGAAAAATACACAAACGGATACATACAAATACAAAAAATAGGCAACCCCCCCAAATTAACATGACCTATACTATGTTTATTACTGTTGAATACGTCCAAGTAAAGGAGATAGCAGGGTAAACAATTAGTCAAGGAAGACTTGTAACAGGAAATAAATTTTGTCAAAGATTTAAAAGTGAGAAACAGACATAAATAGGCCTAGAAGGGGAAGAATAAACCAAGAGGGGGGTGACTTCATCAGCAACTTTTAACTATTACCATTTTTTGAGTTTCTACTATACAATAGGCAGCATGCTAAGTGTGTTATTACATATGTTATCTCTAATGCTTATAAGCACCATATAAACTACTACTGTAGTATTCCCACTTTATAGATGAGATGACTGAGATGAGAAGACTGGAATTTATAAAGGTTAAATAACTTGTCCCCAAGATCACATAACTAGAAAACAAATAGTAAATCTGATATTCAAATCCAGGTCTGTTTTTCTACAAAGCCCATGACCTAAATCACTACTACAGACCACTGTTTTTCATAGAATCCATGTTGTATGCCTAAAGGGTCAGAGAACTATGAGATGTAAAACAGGAAGACAGGACAAATAGTTGGCCATCAGTAAATATTTATTTATTTGTTTATCTATCTGTTTATTTATTTAAATCTAACCATCTTAACCATTTTTATTTTTATTTTTTAATTTAATTTAATTTAAATTGTTCAAGTACAGTTTTCTGTTTTTTTTTACTTCCATCCCAGCCCACCCCCTAGCTCCCCCCACCAGTAAATATTTATTAAATGATTTAGTAAACCCTTGCTTTTTAGATGAAAAAAATCCATATTTTTACATCCCTTTTTGTTCCCATGTTAGAAAACCCAATAGTCACCTAGACCTTGCTCTTCCCAAGAGCTTATCTTCTAGCCAGCTTCTGCATGGCTTCTGCACAGCTTCTTTTAGCCCAGGCTGCAGAGATGTAAGTAAGAACTAATAGCACTCCAGGGCTTTATCCTCTAGAGTTTAACTCACCTCTTGTACCCCAGGTAAGTGAGGTATCATGTGGTAGTATGCAACATGTTGGAGCCCTAGTATTTCTATTTAGACCTTGTTTAAGCTTCCCTTGTTGAGACAAAGGGCTGCAGTTTTCAGGAGAGAAAGGATGCATGTGAAATGGTCAGAGAAATTACATGTCTTCCTTTACCCAAAATCCAATTTATCCCTCTCTCCATCTGAGTTCTGTTTCAAGAATTCTCCACAAAGCCCTTTATGGCTTTGTAAATATGGCTTTTTGGCATATCCTGGCCTTTTGATAAAACTGATTTTCTAGGAGCATTTGCCTGTATGTTTGACACAGTACTAAATTTCTCATGGTTTACCACTGTGGCCTTCAACTGTAGCTAGTCTTACTGTACCTAAGTTACTGTGCATTTAGATGCTGGTTATATCCTATATAAGGCTATTAAAAATAATCAGGGGGAATTATGAAAAATGGTTATTTTGTCCATGTAGACATTTTTAGTGCTAAAATAATCTCAAACATCCTATTTGACTTGACCCTACATTCCTCCAACCCTTCCTCTGCTGAAAATACTGTTTTGAGGAAAAGAAGTCAATTTACATTTTCATTTAAAAGCTAAAGATATGTATATGTATACAAGTAAATAGAGATTGGATTTAATTCAATTCTGTAATGCAGGGCATCCAGGCATTTAATGATTGCAATTTTTAAAAACATATTTCATTGATTATGCTATTAAAGTTGTGCCAATTTTCCTCCTCTGCACTCCTCCACCCAGTACTCCCTCCAGCAGTCCCCCTCCCTTAGTTCATGTGCATGGGTTGTGCATATAAGTTCTTTGGCTACTCCATAGCTTATACTGTTCTTAATATCCCTCTGCCTATTCTGTAACTACAAATTTGTACTTAATCTCCATCTTTCCCCCAATCTCCCTCTTCCCCTGCTCCCTCCCAAATAGTAACCATGTAAATGACCTCCATATCTATGATTCTGTTTCTGTTCTGCTTATTTGCTTAGCTTGGTTTTTAGATTCAGTTGTTAATAGTTGTGAATTCATTGCCATTTTAATGTTCATAGTTTTGATATTTTTCTTAAATAACTCATTTTAACATCTCATGTAATAATGGCTTAGTGATGATGAACTCCTTTAGCTTTACCTTGTCTGGGAAGTACTTTATCTGCCTTTCAATTCCAAATCATAACTTTGCTGGGTAGAGTAATCTTGGGTGTAGGTCCTTCCTTTTTATCACTTTGAATACTTCTTGTCAGCATCTGCAAAGTTTTTTTTTTTTTTTTGAGAAATCAGCTGACGGTCTTATGGGAACTGCTCTGTAGGTAACTCTCTGATTTTCTCTAGCTGCTTTAAAATTCTCTCTTTGTTCAAGTACAGTTGTCTTCATTTTTACCCACCCCCACCCCCACCACACCCATCCCTGCCTCCCACCTTCGAACTTACCTCCTTTGGCTTTGTCCATGTGTCCTTTATACATGTTCCTTGATGGTCCTTCCCCTATTATCCCTATCCCCCTCCCCCCTGGTTACTGTCAGTTTGTTCTATATTTCAATGTCTCTGGTTGTATGTTTCTTGCTTGTCTGTTTTGTCAATTAGGTTCCACTTATAGGTAAGATCATATGGTATTTCTCTTTCAGTGTCTGGCTTATTTCACTTACCATAATGCTTTCCTTTCTCTTTAAGCTTTGGCATTTTAATTATGATGTGTCTTGGTGTGGTCCTCTTTGAGTCCATCTTGCTTGAGACTATGATTCCTGGACTTGTGTGTTTGTTTCCTTCACCAAATTAGGGAAGTTTCATTTCATTATTTTTTTCAAATAAGTTTTTAATTACTTGCTCTTTCTCTTCTCCTTCTGGCACCCCTACGAATTGAATGTTGGGACATTAGAAGTTGTCCCAGAGGCTCCTTACCCTATCCTCATTTTTTTTGGGGGGGGTTCTTTTTTTTTTTGCTGTTCTCTTTACATTTTTGTCTTCCTTGTGTTCCAAATCATTGGTTTCATCCACTCTACTTCTAATTCCTTGTAAATTTTTCTTTATTTCACTTGGTGTAATCTTTATTTCTACCTGGGCCTGTACTATGCTGTTAAGTACCCAATGGGTTCCTTGAGTGTCCTAATAACCAGTGTTTTGAACTCTGCATCTGAAAGAGTGTTTATCTCCATTTTCTTTAGTTTTTTTCTAGAGTTTGGTTCTGTTCTTTCATTCGGGGTATATTTCTTTGTCTCTTCATTTTCACAGCCTCCCATTGTTTGTTTCTAAGTATTAGGTAGAGCTGCTTTGATTCCTGTCTTAGTAATGTGGTCTAATGTAGAAAAATGCACCCATAATTTGTATGTGGTGGAGTCTTAGGTAATTGCCAGGGCAAGGCAACCCTATGAAGTAGGTTGATGGAGTCTCAGAGATGGTGTAGCTTCTCTGTGGCTCTGTGTAAGAGGGGGCTCAGAAAAGGGACAATGGCAGCTGCCTGGACTCTGGAGTTTTGTCTAAGAAGAAGCTGTCCCCCAACACTCACCCCAATGTCAGACACTTTATTTTCTTCCTGTATGCTACCGGTGCCCTTCCAGCTGCTGCCCCAGTGCTGGAGCCAAGAGGGAGTGAGTGTGTGTAAGTCTTACTATTGTTCTGGGCTCTTTAAGAGGAGATGCATGAGAATCCTGTGTTTTCATTTGCCAACCCAACCCCCACTGGTTTTACAGCCAGAAGTTATGGGGACCTATTTTTCTGGCACTGGAACCCTGGGCTGGGTGATCTGGTATGCAGCTGGGATCCCTCCCTCTTGAAATATCCTTCATGATTTTTATCCACCACATGTGGATGTGGGGCTATCTTTTCTGCATCTCCGTGTTTCTGTGTCTCCATGTCTCCACATCTCCACCCCTCTGACCTGTCTGAACGAATGTGACTTTCGTAATTCCTTGGCTGTTGTATTTCCATATAGCTTGGTTTTCTGATGATTCTGGGTGATAGTTATTTTGTAGTTTAGTTGTAATTTTTCCTGGGGTTGTGCAAGGAGGTGAGCTGTGTTTACCTACACCTCCATCTTGACTGGACTAATGAATTCAATTTTAACATCCTAAACCCTTGACTAAGTTTCTACCAGTTTTAATAAAATCTGAATTTTCTTAATGCACACATGGGTATTTAGCATTACTCGTAATTTATAGATCATTTTCAGAAGACTTACATTATTAAAATGGCCCAAAATACTTTTGTTATGTAGCCTTTGTTTGTAATTTTATATTTTTATGCCACATCCACCAGATACAGAGGTAACACTCAATTCAAGCCCTGACTTCCACCTGATTTAGGAAGTTAAAGCAATTGTATTTGGAACTTCAGGGCCAGTTAATTTTACATTGAGGTAATTCAGCACCAATATCCTCCACTGTACTCCTCCTCCCTGCCCAAAGATTATATGCCCCTTCTTCACTCTTGTAATCAATAACCACAGCTCTAGGACCCTTCTGATGTCAATTCTTTCCTGTATTCATCTCTACCCTATTCAGCTCTGTCCTTCTCAGCTCCTTCAAGATTGCCTGATCTTGCCCTGTTACCACAGATGATTGGAGCATCATCCCATATGCCAAAAAGTTATAAATTAAGTCCCAGGTCAGAGCAAATACCTATGTTGCAGGTTTGATCTCAAGTTGGGGTGCATATGGGAGGCAACCGACCAATGTTTCTCTCTCACATTGATGTTTCTTTCTCACATTGATGTTTCTTTCTCACATTGATGTTTCTCTCTCACTCTTCTTCTACCTCTCTCTATAAAATCAATAAAAATATGCCCTTGCACAAGGATTTAAAAAAAGAGTCTTTAGCCTTGGCTGGAGTGGCTCGGTGAATTGAGTGCCAGCCTATGATCCAAGGGATTGCTGGTGCAGTTGCCAGTTAGGGCACATGCCTGGGTTGTGGGCCAGGTCCCCAGTAGGGGGCATGTGAGAGACAACCACACATTGACGGTTCTCTCCTTTTTCTCCTTACCTTCCCCTCTGCCTAAAAATAACTAAATAAAAAATCTTTTAAAAAGTACTTTGTGAATAATCCCCTTATATTTTGAATATACTGTGAGCCTTCTACACTGATAAATGAATTCCAGTATTTGTCTGAGACAGTTTTATTACAGAATTTAGTTTGAAACATTGACATTACTGTTCCCTAGTCTCACATAAATGCCATCTTTAGTTATGGCCCTAAAGGAAAGCTAATTTGGTTAATATTCACCTGTGTGCTCCTTTCCCCATATTGCTTATTACTTTCTTCTCCCACTGCTCCATTCAAAAAAGTTTCCACTGTCTTCTAGCTTTCTGATTACATGACACAATGCTTAACTGGTAAAATTCCCTCATTTACTCTTCAGTGAGTGTTATACTAAGGTTTATGATATTTCTTTGCCATTCCTGACCCATCTTACCTCTGAGGATATCACTTATTCTTCAATTATTTTCAATAGAAGCAGGTAAACTTCCTGTACCCTACATACTTTAAATTTATAAGGGGACACCTCCCATATAGTTGTTTCCAGACTACTTTTCCTCACCCTCATATGTGGAGAGCCAAACAGTATAATGCATGCCATGGGAGTTGGAAGCAGGCCTCGGGTTCACCACAGCTTCCCTAGGCCATGGGTGACTGCCTCATAGATTGTTGTAAGGAAAGAAGGACTTGGCTGCTTGCTATATCACTGTACCAAGAAGGAGCGGAAAATGTTCTTAAAAAGTACAATGTGCCTAGTCTTGTGGTTTGTCTTTCTCATGCTCTGTTTCAAAGCTTATTCAATATATACAGCCTGACTTCCCCAATAAACAGTTCCCTCCTTTACATCCCAGAGAAGAGACTCCACCTGACCCCGCTTTGACCCTGTCTCTTTATTTCTTAATCCCCTGTCACCTTCCCTTGAGACCTGACCAATCTAGCCATGCAGGTTGTAGCACTTGTGAAAAAATATTCTTGCTTCTTAGAGACTCATGGCCAACAAGATACTCGTGGCAATAGGTTTTATCCCCTTGCATTCCTTTCCTCTCTGTTGGATCATGGACAACCACTTAGTAATTCCTCCACATATATGGATCACAGTCTTTGTCACATGGATCACAGTCATCCTCTCCACCCTAAGTTTTTTTAAATCATCCAACAGTCTGATATCAATGTGATTTAACTTCAGGGATCTTTGCCTCTGCTCCATTTTAGGCACCTAACTGTGATGGCCATGCTCTGGATTATCATCATCCTGATCTGCTCAACTGAAATGTTAACAAAAATACTCCACTTTCTTTTTCCTTTTTGCTCAATTCTTTCACCCCCACACCCAGTCCAACCTCCTTCAACAGCTGTCAGCCTGCTCTGTATCTAAGAGTCTGTCTCTATTTTGCTTGTAGTTCAGTTTGTTCATTAGATTCCAAATATGAGTGAAATCATATGGTATTTGTCTTTCTCTAACTGGCTTATTTCACTTAGCATAGTGTTCTCCATGTTGTCACAGAAGGTAAATGTTCCATCTTTTTATATGGCTGAATAGTGTTCCATTTTGTAAATGTACCACAGCTTTCTTATCCACTCATCTACTGACGGACACTTGGGCTACTTCCAATTCTTAGCTATAGTAGATAACACAATGAACATATGGGTGCATATATTCTTTTCAATTAGTGTTTCAGATTTCTGTGGATAATATCCCAGAAGGGCAGTTGCATAATCATAAGGCAGTTCTATTTTAATTTTGTTGAGGTAACTCCATATTGCTTTCCACAGTGGCTGCACCAGTCTCCATTGCCACCAACAGTGCACTTTTCTCCACATGTATGCCAACACATATACATTATTGATTTATTAATAATAGCCATCAAGACCGGTAACACTTCATTGTCACTTTACCAGAGGGGAGAGGGGAGAGAATTTCAGGGGAAAAGGGGAAGGATTCACAGGAACAAGTATAAAGGGCACATAGACAAAAACTAAGGGGGGGGGGTGGAAATGGGAGGGAGGTGGGGAGCACTAGGGGGTTGGGCTGTGATGGGAGTAAAGGACAGAAAACTGTACTTGAACAATAATTAAATTTAAAAAATGCTTTAAAAATAAAAAATATAAGAAAAACAAAAACAAACAAAATTTGTATTTCTCTGATTATTACTGACATTTCATATGTTTACTGACCATATGTATGTCCTCTTTGGAGGTGTCTATTCAGGTCCTTTGTGCATTTTTAATTGGGTTGCTAATTTTTTTAGTGTTGAGCTTTATAAATTCTTTATAAAATTTTTATATTAACCCGCAATCAAATGTATCAGCAGATACATCCTCCCATTCAGTGGGTTGTCTTTTCATTTTGATGATGATTTCTTTTTTAAAGTAAATTTTATTGATTATGCTATTACAGTTGTCTCATTTTTTCTCTCCTTCATCCCCTTCTTCCCCACACCCCACCTCCTTCCATCATTCCCCACCCCCTTACTTCATGTCCATGGGTTGTGTATGTAAGTTGTTTGGCTTCTCCATTTCTTATACTACTCTTAACCTCCCCCTATTTTGAACCTACCATTTATGCTTCTTATTCCCTGTACCTTTTCCCCCATTCTCCCCCTGCCACCTCCCTGCTCATAACCCTCCATGTAATCTCCATTTCTGTGATTATGTTCTTGTTCTAGTTGTTTGCTTAGTTTGTTTTTGGTTGTATTTTTGTTTTTTAGATTCAGTTGTTAGTAGTTGTGAGTTTGTTGTCATTTTACTTTCATAGATTTGATCATCTTCTCTTTCTTAGATAAGTCCCTTTAACACTTCATATAATAAGGAGTTGGTGGTGATGAACTCCTTTAACTTGACCTGGTCTGGGAAGCACTTTATCTGCCCTTCCATTCTAAATGATAACTTTCCTGGATAGAATAATCTTGGACATAGGTCCTTGCCTTTCATGACTTGAAATACTTCTTCCCTGCCTCTTCTTGCCTGCAAGGCTTCTTTGGAGAAATCAGCCAATAGTCTTATGAAAACTCCTTTGTAGGTAACTGTCTCCTTTTCTCTTGCTGCTTTTAACATTCTCTCCTTATCTGTAATCTTGAGTAATGTACTTACAATGTGCCGTGGTGTGTTCTTACTTGGTTCCAACTTCTTTGGGACTCTCTGAGCTTCCTGCTTCCTAGAAGTCTATTTCCTTTGCCAGACTGGGGAAGTTTTCTTTCATTATTTTTTCAAATAAGTTTTCAATTTCTTGTTCTTCCTCTTCTCCTTCTAGCGCCCTTATGATTTGGATGTTGGAAAGTTTAAAGTTGTCTCAGATGTTCCTTTCCTTATGTTTTGAATTTTTGTTTCTTCATTCCTTTCTGGTTGAATGTTTATTTATTTCTTCTGTTCCGAATTGTTGATTTAAATGCCAGTCTCCTTACTTTCCCTGTTGGTTCCCTGTACATTTTTCTTTATTTCTCTTTGTATGGCTTTCACTTCTTCCTTTAGTTTGTGGCTGTACTCATTCCTTTCTGTGAGTATCCTGATTACTAGTGTTTTGAACTCTTCATCTGATAAGTTAGCTATCTCCTCATCACTTAGTTCTTTTCCTGGAGTTTTGTCTGTTCTTTCATTTAGGCCATATTTCTTTGCCGCAGCACACCTATTAGGTTGTAGGGGGCAGAGTTTTAGGTATTTGTCAGGGCAGGGCAATCCACTTTGGTGCATTGCCATGTTGTGTATGGAGGAGGGGTCACAGAGGGTACAATGACACTTGCTCCGCTCTTACCCTGCTTTCAGTCACTTCTTCTGTTACCCAGAAGCGAACTGAGCCTTTCTACTGCTGATGCCTAGATGGATAGGTTTGTGTACATTCTAGCACCCTGTGGGCCTCTCCAGTGGTCTCTTCTGTGAGATGGGGAGTTTCTCCCACCACTGCAACCCCCACCAGTTTTTATATCCAAAGTTTCTGAGGCTTTCGCTGGCACTGGATCCCTGAGTTTCATGGTCTGTCTCTCTCCCCAATTGTTCTTTCCAGTTTATCCACATGCAAATGTGGGACTGCCCAGTCTGTTAGCTTCACATCATCCCTGAGGGGCAGAGACCAGGAGGGGCTGCCTGTCTCTGCCCCTCCTACAAGTTTATATGAATGTTTCTTTTTTAACTCCTTGGTTTTTGTACTTCCATACAGTTCAATTTTCTAGCAGTTCTGGTTATTTTTTGTTGTTGTTTATTAAATTGTTAGTATTCTTTTGGTTGTGCGAGGAAGTGAAATTTCTGAAATTCTCCTTCTTTCATTTGGGGTGTATTTGTTTGTCTCCTCATTTTGTCTGCCTCTTTGTGTTTGTTTCTATGTATTAGATAGATGTTCTGCTATGTCTCCCATCGTTCATGAGGTGGCCTTGTGTAGTAGGTGTCATGTGGAGTCCAGTGGTAGAGTCTCTTTGATCATCATAGCTGAGTATCCTAGGAATGTTCCTTGTTGGCATTCAGTGGCACCTCCTGTTGTAATCGAATCTTGGCTTTTATTGGCCCATTCATGCATGGGAGCCACCCTTAGTCTGGCTGACTGTGTGGCTCAACCCCAAGCATGACATGTGAGTTGCTATGCAGGTGTGGACCATATGAAGCAGAATTCACTTCAGCATGATTTGGCACCTGATAAGATCTCCCTGTGGATATGCTTCATGAGAAGCTTATTGGATTCTGCTCTGATGTTGTCTGAAGATGGATACTGGCTATGTTGGTTCTGAATCTCTTGGGAGGGACTCTGGTACAGGTCAGTGTAAGATGCTGCCTGTGACTGACCCTCAGTAATCTTTTTGGAGCTGTCTTGATGTGGCTTCTCCTTTAAATTCTTTGTTATAATACATCTCTTCAGCTAGTCTTTAGTTGGTTACTCAGGATTTAAAAAAAATGATTTTATTTATTTATTTTTAGAGAAAGGATAAGGGAGGGAGAGAGATGGGAGAGAAACATCAGTATGTGGTTGCCTCTCATGTACTACTTACTGGCCCACAAACCAGGCATGTGGCCTGACTAGGAATTGAAACAGTGATCCTTTGGTTCACAAACCAGCATGCAATCCACTGTACCACATCAGCCAGGGATGGTTAAATTATTGTTCTATAATTTAGTTGTAATTTCACTTCGGTCCTGCTAGGAGTTCAGCATAGGTTCCACCTATTCTGCTATCTTGGATCTCTAATACTACAGTTTCTGATTGCCTACCTTGTGAATTGCCCTTTTATACTTCCTTTGTTGGTCTTTTACTTCTATGCTATCATATTTTATAACTGTACATTCATGTCAATGACTATTTCAACACCTTGGAATTTCTTAATCTGTTCAGCATTAATAGCCTTAACACTTTCATGATAGTGCTTTTCATATTCTGTCTTCTAGTAGTTCTATAAATATTGGTTTTCCCTATGGCATTTTCCTCTTTGAGGACAATTATCATGTTTTTTAAACAATTTTTGGACAGTGCCTTGCATTGTATATACTCACTACAAAGGTAGTATCTTGTACTGATTAAGAGTATGAACTCTTGAGTCAGATTATTAGGGTTTAAGCTCTAGCTTTGCAGCCTTCTAATTATATGCCCATGGGAATGTTAATCAACCTCTCTATGCCTCATTTCCCTTATATATAAAATGGGAATATTAACATTATGTACCTCATGGAGTTATTGAAATGATGATATGTAGAAGAATGCTTGGCACATAGCTAAGAGACTACTTACTAACAACAACTGCTTTCATACAGTATAGGGAAAACAGATTTTACTGCAAATAAAGACCTCTGATTAGACTGATGTTTACAAAAGGGAAGAGGGATTGGGGAGACTGGGCAAAAATAGTGAAGGGATTAAGAACTACAAATTGATAATTTCCAAATAGTCATGGAAATATAAAGTAAAGCACTGGGAATAGAGTTAATAAAACTGTAATAACTGTGTACAGTGCCAGGTGGGTACCAGAAATATAAGGTGGATCATTTTGTAAAGTATGTGATTGCCTACTCTAACCACTATACCACAGGTGGCAAACACTAGGCCCAAATCTGGCCCTTCACCTTGTTTTATTTGGCCCAGCACCTTGTTCCTACCCAGCTGCAATGCCGAGCTCTTGCTTACCTGTTAAGGAGTAGTTACATTTATACAGTCCTGAAATTACATTAAGCTCTTTGAAGGCAACTGCAAGGCTGATGTGGCACCCAGTGTGAATGATTTTGACACCCTTGCACTGTGCTGTACATCTCATACAAAACAATATGAAAGTAAAATGTAACTGAAAAATAAAATTTAAAAGGAAGCTTTGATTATTAGGAACAATGAAACAAAGAGACAGTAATTTTAAAATAGAAATTGAAAGCAAGTGAATTAGCCAACAAGTTTTCATTTTGTTCTATCTGTACTTTCCACTGAGAAGATGTCAATGTGTTGATTATTGTCAGAGACTATTTTCTTTGCCCACTATCATTGCATGATGACATCGTTAGAAAGTCACAGTGAGAATGTATCTTTTTAAAGTTTGGATTAAATATAATATACTTCTAAAAACCTAAAAAGTTTTAACTAATATTATTCTATTGCCAAATGTTTATGTTATCATGGCAGGTTCTGAGCATAGGTGGCATAGGCTATCACTTGTATGATGTGATGACGGATGTTCTGAAATATCATTTTCCAAATTTATCATTTCATATTTCTGGCAAAGGTCCTGATAGTATCACTTGTTAGAATTTGGGTTTCTTTGCTTAAGTCATGTTGTTTCCACTTGCAGCAAGTAGAGTCCCTGTCCTGGGATACATTATTAAAGTAGCTCCTGCATAGCTAACAATTCCCTAAATGAGCAGGATGTGAGACTTGAGAGTATAGATGTAAATGGATATAATTTATTTACCTACATTCCTTGTTGCTTAGGGAAGATAGGCTTGGATGATGGAAGAGAGCTAGCTGGGGTAATAGGATTTTGAAACCAATATTTGATATAAAGAAAGGAAGAGATTATTTAAGAGAAATAAATCTATTTTATACAATCCTGTTCAGGCATTTTTCTGCATTTATGCTTACATACATGTGGATGTGCATAATTCTTTCCTGATAAAGAACTGTCAGCAACTTTGGGGAAAATCAATATCCTGGCAGCAAATCACAAAATAATATATAGAACATTAAAATTTTGGGAGGAAGAGGCCAAAAATTAAGCAAAGAACATGTTAATGAACAAATAGCATGTGTTTTGATGCTCATAAAACATTCCTTTATTTTAAGATGGAGAAAGAGAGATTAAATGTACTTTACAGAGTTCAAAGTAAATGTGCTTATTTTTTCTGGAGACCATCATCATACTGTATCTTTGACTTTTTAATAAAAAACATATGCTTGTGTAATTATGTATGTGCCTGAATGCAAAGAGAAAGAGACAAGAAGAGCACTTGGAAATTTATGTGAGAATTTGATGGAGAACTATCAAAATCCTGTTATTGTAAGACATGTTGTATTAAAACTTGTGATGTTTGTAGAATTTCATAAATTTCAAGTATAGCCAATGTGTTTTCCAGAACTAATGTGTTCTGTTATTGTTAGTACATCTCATGAGCATAACAGTTTTTTTAAAAAATAACAGTGTTGTTTTTTATTTACCTTGTTGAATGTTGTGATTATCAATTATTTTGCTTGCAAATACTTTTCCTAATTTATCTCTAGGGAATATAGGCAAGGGAAACAGAAAATATAAACAAGTGGGACTACATAAAACTAAAAAAGTTGTATGGTAAAAAATAAATTCCACAAAACAAAAGACAACCTACTGAATGGGAAAGCATATTCACCAATGATACATCCAATAAGGTGTTACTCTCCAGAATTTATAAAGAACTCATACAACTCAACAGCAACCCCCCAAGTAATCCAATTTAAAAAATGGGCAGAAGACCTGTATAGACACTTCTCCAATGAGGACATAAAGATGGCTGTACTTAAAAGAATCAACAAACAAGTGTTGGTGAAGGACAGAAAAAAAGGGAACCCTCATGCATTGTTGGTGTGGATACAGATTGGTATAGTCTAATGGAAAAATTAGACTGCACCAATGCAGATTTAATTTTTCAGATTCCTGAAAAAAATAAAATGGAACTTCTTTATGACCCAGTGATTTTACTTATAGCAATTTATCCAAAAAGATCCAAAACATGAATTCAAAAAAATATAAGCACCACTATATTAATTGCAGCATTATTTACAATAGGCAAGATGTGGAAGCAACCAAAGTGCCCATCAATAGATGTGTGACTAAAAAAAGGTGTACATATACACGATGGAATATTACTCAGCTTTAAAAAAAGAATGAGCCCTGGCTTGCATAGCTCAGTGGATCGAGTGCGGGCCTGCGAACCAGAGTATTGCGGTTCGATTCCCAGTCAGGGCACATGCCTGGGTTGCAGGCCAGTTTCCAGCAGGGGACGCATGAGAGGCAACCATACACTGATATTTCTCTCCTACTCTTTCTCCTTCCCTTCCCCTCTCTCAAAAAATAAATAAATATAATATTTAAAAAAATAAATAAAAAAAGAATGAAATCTTATCATTTGTGATATTTTAGATGGGCATAGGGTGTATTATGTTAAGTGAAATTAGTCAGTCAGTGAAAAATAAATACCATATTATTTCACTTATGTGGAATCTAAAGAACAATATAATTAAGCAAACAAAGCAGAATCAGATTCATAGACACAGAGAACTGATTGATGGTTGCCAGAGGGTAGCAGGGATTGGGGAATTGAGTAAAAAAGGTAAAAGGATTAAGGGATACAAATCAATAGTTACAAAATAGTCATAGGGATATAAAGTATAACATAGGATGTATAGATAATATTGTAATAACTATGTTACGGTTCCATGTGGGTACTGGAAATATCAGGGGGAACACTTTGTAAAGTATATGATTTTTTAACAACTATGCTGTATACCTGAAACTAATACAAAATAGTATTGAATATAGACCGTAATTGAAAAATAAAATTAAAAGTATTTTGCCTATAAGTCTTTTTGCCTGTGTTTTTCTATTTTATATCTTCTTCTACATTTATTATTCTTTACTATTTACTCTGGCACTTCATCTTGTTTAAATAACCAATATTTCTAATTTTTAAGATGCTCTTAAATTTTGTTTATATCTTACAACTTGGCACTCAACTTGAACTTATATATATAAGCAATAAATATATATTTATACCTTTTTTTCAGAGCAACAATAAAACTACATCTGAAAAAAGATAAACTGTTCTTTTAAATTATTGTTTCTGTATTTCACTGTATTATTTCTCCTAAACTAATAATAAACCATTGGCTTTTCCCTTTGTGTCATATGCTACAATAATGTATATATAGTCACGTGGGACATAATAGCATATCTGTCAAGTATGACAGCATTTATAACAACAGGCTATACCATATAGCCTAGGTGTGTATTAGGATATATCAGCTAAGTTTGTGTAAGTACACTCTATGATATTTGCACAACAATGAAATTTCGTAAGGTTGAATTTCTCAGAATGTACAGTATCCCTGCTGTTAAGCTGCAGATGACTGTATCCATATTTATACAGGGTCTGGCAGAAGTAATGCCTGCTTGAGTGTGGTTGGTAGGGTAATAATATGAGTGGAATAATTTATAGTTTTAATTTGAACATTTAACCTAAAATGTCATATGGTGTACTCGAGTGTAATATTTTTGTTACAGAATTACATGCTTATGATTTTAAAATAAAAGATTGTTTAATAAAAGGAGTGTTATTTGTGCCAGACCCTGTATATTGGTGTACACACATACATATATACATATCTATTTGTATTCTAGCTTTACAATAATAGTTACAAGATTTGAAAGCCTTATTGAAGTCCTGAAACTTAATGAGGACTACTTCTTAGGAACTTCTATCAAACAACACACTTAATGTAGAACAGCGGGAACATTTCTTTAGTAAAGTCAGGATGTGCACTATTACCAAGGATGTACACTATTACCACTACTGGAGCCGAAGGCAATGGAATAAAACCACTGGCAAGAATTAAGAGGCACAATTCATAGGAAAAAAGAGGCAAAACTGTGTAGAGAAATGATCATTTATCTTGAAAATTCAAGAGAATCAATGGAAAAACTATTAAAATTAGTAGGAGTTCAACAAGTTGGTCAGATGCAAGATCAACATCAATAGTGAGGCAAGGTCAATATCAATAGCTTCCTTAGTTACCAGCCATAATTATGTTCATTGAAGTATTATCTGCAAAAGAGCAGACAAGGGGACTTCAATTATATCTTTAGATTTTTTAGAGGAGAAAATATTATAAAAATAAAAACAATTTTAAATTCAATGGTTTGCTGTGTTCACCTAATTACTTCATTTAAACTTGTCCAGTTTTTCATATATAAGAAGAAATTTGTTTCTAGTTTTTTTTAACTTTCAATTATTCAACAACTACTGAAGACCATGCACTATGCTCAATATAATGGAGACAATGGCAAGCATTCAGAGATGGTCTTTGCCCTCCTGGAATTTACACTAAAGTGGGAGAGATGTTATGAGCAAATAACAAAATAATTATAGCTTATAAGACATTTAAACAGAAATCAGCAGTTAAAATAATGTGGGTTTTTGACAGGAAATGTGGTTGAGGGAGAGTTCCTAGGAGACATTTAAAATGTGATTTGGAGGACTTGTGTGTGATAGTGGTGATGGGGAGAAAAGCAAGGAAAAATGGTCTCACAAATAAAAAGCTTCAGGTGTTGGAGAAAATATCTGAAGTTCAAAGCATAATGAGGGCAAGGGAGAGTGGTGTTGTTAGGTTACAAAGGCCAGCAGAGGCCATCATGCAAACCCTTTTAGGCATGGTAAAATTTAGATTTCATTGAAGAACAATAGAAAGTCACTGGGGGCTTTGAGTAGGTGAACAATGTGATATGACCTATATGTTTAGAACATCACTTTGGCTGCCATGCAGAGAAAACATTGGAGAGGCATCAAGAGTAAAAACAGTAAGTCAGGTTGGAGGACATTTGCAGTAGTCATTGTAAGAGATGATAGTAGCCTGTACTAGATTAGCCATAGTGCATATGATTATATTTTTGGAGGCAGCATTAGGTAAAAATATGGAAGAGAAATGAGTGAATTAGGTAGAAGAAAGAGCAGGTGGAAAAACTTGTTCATATTTCTCTATGGTTTAGAAACAGAAGACTAGGGGGACTGAATCATAATAATATAGGAGGGAGGGTCTTGGGAAAGGTCCATTCATATAGGACCTTGTAGGACATGGCATGAAGCCTGGATTTTATTCCAGTGGGGATCGAATTACCTTTTTCATGGGATCACTGTAGCTGCTATGTAGACTAAACTCTGTAGGCTGGCAATAGTAGAAGGGACACCCATTGGGAGGCTATTACAGTAATCCAGGTGAGAGGTGATGTTGACTTGGGCTTCAATGAAAGCAATAGAGGTGGAGTCAACAGGAATTTATGTTTAATAACATGTGGGAGTGAAGAAGAAGAAAGTGTCAAGTACTGGCAGGGTCAAGGGTAGGAAGAGTTTAGAGGAATTCAGGGACTCAATGGACTCAATGTTGCTAGAGCTTAGTAAGTGTGTGGGTGGATGAGAGGAGCTGAGGTCAGAGTGGTAGGCAGGAGCCAGGTGACTCATGATGGGGTAAAGACATGGAAAGGAGTTTTCATTTACTCTAAGTGCCATGGGAAGCCACTGACATATTTTAAACAGAGTGTGACTTATGTTTTTTAAAAAGCCACTTTGGTTTCATTGTAGGGAGTGAGAATGTAGAAGGACAAGAGAAGCAAAAAGACCAGTTAGGAAGTTATTGCATAGATCTGAGGATGAAGTCTTGAAGATGAGTAAATCTAAACATATTTGAGATCCACTTGAATTATAACTGATCAGTATTTTAAATTTAGCTGTTCTTTATATGTACATCTGATTCTAAGCCTTATTGAAGTTATTATCTTTTCACTTCATTTATGTTATTTTTAAATTTATCCTGTCTATTCTAGAAAATATTTTTTCTAAAACACATACATTTACTTTTCTAATTAAACCCTTACTTTCCATGCACTTAATTGCTCTGGAATTGTTGAGTTTTGGGGATTCTGAAATGCTACAAATCTCACTTTGTTGGACACAGTTAAAATAGTGAAAATGTAAGAACCATTTCTCCCAAATTACTGATTTTACTGAAATGAACTACGTTCACATTTAAGCATTTCTTAAGGCAATTTACTTATTTACCAGCATATTTAACTTTCAAAATCTCTTTGCTGAGCAAGCAAGTACTAAAATTCTTCTGATTTTTCTGTTTTAGTAACCGAGTCTTAACTTTTCTTGCACATCTGGGACAGAACTGGATGGAAGTTTCTGAAGCATTTGGAAAGGATTGTTAAGTTACATTATTATTTAAGTATACCATAAGCATATCCTTTTATTTCCAACCCAATCAAATGTCAAGTCAAAACACACTGAATTTAGAAAACTTTGATTTGAACGTTTACCTCTAAGTACTAGGCTATAGACCAATTTTTTTCAGTGGGAGCTCTTCTCAGTAAGTTCTCCCCTTCAGCAAAAACAATCCTGTTAATAGAGAGGCTATAAATAGACTGGGTACTGGAGTAAATACATTCTGTTCCCACACATGAAACCATGGGAGGCAAGGGGTGCAGGAGCACTCCTTAGGCTTGCATCAGACTTTGAAGACAGCATATAGAAGATGGGAAGGCACAAAAATATAAAGTAAGGGGAGAGAATATATTTGCACAACAGTAAAGGCATTGCTGTACAGCTAGTGCATTATCAGTGAGAAAGAGACATGCAGCCCCTGACATCTGGGGTCTGGCTTATCACTATCAGTCTAGCCTTGGTGTTTTCTTGATGAACATAAACAATCACATAAAACATCGACATGAGAAAAGGTCATTTCGTTACTTTAATAAATAGATCAAGGAAAAACAAGACCACTCCATCATTATGTTTGAATCCAGTCAAAATATGAACAGTGTCCACACCATGAAAATTACCAAATATCTGCCATCCTGGCTAACATGAGTGACTGTTGCTTCTTTATCAATTATAGCTGTAGCTTTGGGTTAGTCTTTCCTACTTAAAAATCAGATTTATTTAGAAATCTAATCACTGAATTATCCTCATGTCCTGACAGCATCCCAGTCCAGAACAAAGCCTACTAGAATGACCAACTCAGCCTGGTTTTCCCAGGGATTTCCTGGTTTTAGCACTAAAAGTCCCACATTCCAACCCTCAGTTTTGGACAAAATGGAATGGCTGTTCAGTATCCCGCTTCCTTAAAATCATGAAACACAAGCCTAAATCTTGTAAATTCTTTATATCACCCTCTTACTGAGACATCCTATAATTTCCTTGGTATGCATTCTCTCTTTGCTGCAACAGGTAATGAACCCAGCTTTTCAGATATAGGTGAGAGAGAATATGACTCAGAGCCATATATTCAAATGATTGTGTGCACACCTTTTGGTAAGATTTACTTGTAAGTGACCTTTGGTAAATCTTTCAAATTCAGTGGCTGAGTACCTACATTCCACAAGATGCTGGCTCCTACTGCATGTTGCAAAGCAAGTTTTGAAAACAGGCCTTCTGGCTGAGATAGAGGAATAGGTAGAAGTGCTTTGCTTCCTCACATAACCAAAAGGATACAACCAATTTAAAAACAAAAAACAACCAGAACCACCAGAAAATCGAACTGTATACAAGTCCAACAACCAAAAAGTTAAAGAAACATTCATCCATACTGGTAGGAGGAGCAGAGACGGGTAGCTGGGGCAGACAGGATGTACTGCAAGGTGGAGGTTGGCAGACCAGGTAGGCAAGGCAGTGGCTGGAGACTAGGTAGTCCCACATTCACATGTGTATAAGCTGGGAGGAACAACTGAGGAGCAAGACAGACTGTAAAATCAGGGTTCCAGTGCAGGAAACTAAAGCCTCAAAACCTCTGGCTGTAAAATTTTGTGGGAGTTGTGGCAGTGGGAGAAACTCCCAGTCTCACAGGAGAGTCCCTTAAAGAGACCCATGGAATCTTAGAACACACATAAAGCCACATACGTTGGAATCAGCACCCAAAAGAACACAATCCACTCGTGGAAAGTGACTGAAAGCAGGTCGAGAGCCAAGCAAGTGTCATTGTTCCCTCTCTGACCCCTCTACCAAAACAACACCACAATGCAGCAAAGTGGGTTGCCCCACTCTCGTGAACATCTAAGGTTCTGCCCCTTAAAATATAATAAGTGGGCTGAGACAAAGAAATATAGCTCAAATAAAATAACAGAAAAAAACTCTAGGAAAAGAACTGAGCAATGAGGAGATAGCCAACCTATCAGGTACAGAGTTCAAAACACTGGTGATCAGGATTCTCACATAAATGATTGAGTATGGTTGCAAAATGAAGGAAGAAGTGAAAGCTATACAAAGTGACATACAGAAAAAAAAATAGGAACCAACAGGAAAGAGAAGGAAACCAAGACTCAAATCAATCATATGGAAGAAATAAACATTCAACTGGAACATAATGAAGAAACTAGAATTCAAAAAATTGAAGAGAGATGTAGGAACCTCTGGGATGACTTTAAACATTCCAACATACAAATCATATGGGTGCCAGAGAAGGGAAAGAGCAAGAGATTAAAAATTTATTTGAAAAAATAATGAAGGAAAACTTCTCCAGTCTGGCAAAGGAAATAGACATGAAAGTCCAGGAAGCCCAGAGAGTCCAAAAAAAAAAAATCGAACCCAAGGAGGAGCACACCAAGACACATTATAATTAAATTACCCAAGATTAAAGATAAGGAGATAATGTTAAAAGCAGAAAAACAAAAGGAGACAGTTACCTATAAAGGAGTTCCCACAAAACGATCCACTGATTTCTCCAAAGAAACCTTGCAGCCAAGAAGCGGCTGGGAAGAAGTATTCCAAGTCATGAAAGGCAAGGACCTACATCCAAGATTACTCTATCCAGGAAAGTTATCATTTAGAATGGAAGGGCAGATAAAGTGCTTCCCAGATCAGGTGAAGTTAAAGGAGTTCATCACCATCAAGCCCTTGTTAGATAAAGTGTTAAAGGAACTTATCTAAGAAATAGAAGACAATTAAATCTGTGAAAGTAAAATGACAACAAACTCACAACTACCAACAACTGAATCTGAAAAACAAAACCAGGACCAAAAACAAACTAAGCAAACAACTAAAACAGGAACAGAATCACAGAAATGATCACATGGAGGATTATCAGCAGGGATGGAATGGGAGGAGAATGGGGGAAAAGGTACAGGGAATAGGAAGCATAACTGGTAGGCACAAAATAGACAGGGGGAGGTTAACAATAGTATGGGAAATGGAGTGCCAAATAACATATACACAACCCATGGACATGAACTAAAGAGGGGGGAATGCTGCAGGGAGGGGGGTGCAGGATGGAGGACAATAAAAGGAAGAAAAAAAATGGGACAACTGTAATAGCATAACTAATAAAATATACTTAAAAAAAAGAATACAGGACTACCATTTAGTCTTGTACTTTTTTATACTTTAAAATTAGCCGGGGAATGAAGAAGCAGAATGTGATTGTCCATGTAAAAGGGAACCTAGAGTATTCAGAACCTAGAAATTGAAACATAGAGCAAGTAGTCTTCTTAGAACCAGATTTATTTCTAATTTTCATCAGAAAACTGCTTCATTTCACAAAACTTACTCATTTATTTCTACAAAAATAGCCCTGGCTGGTGTAGTTCAGTGGATTGAGCACAGGCTGTGAACCAAAGGGTTGCTGGTTTAATTCCCAGTCAGATCACATGCCTGCCTGGGTTGCAGGCCAGGTCCCCTGTGAGGACCACATGAGACGCAATCATCCTGTATTTCTCCCTCCCTTCCCCTCTCTCCAAAAATAAATTAAATTTTAAAAAAGTATAAAAAATACAAGTCTCTTGTAAAAATATAAGAATACACAGGGAATACTTATGAAGTGTTCTTAAAAATAAAGTCTGAATGTCTGAATTCTGGCAATTTCTAGGATATGTTACAATAGGTAGCAAGTAAAGTTTTGTACATTTATAATAATTTTGTACTGCTGAAAGATTCTCTCACCTGGTTTTTCAACACCCAGGAAAACAACGGCTTGTTTTTCAAACATTAGTACTAAATTACCTTTATTATATGTATACAACCTGGAATGTTCTAATTACTCTACTATTCTTCATGCAAATTTAATTTTCTCTTTCATAATGCTGATACCTCTTCAATTTAATTTATATTATTTTTTTCAAAGGCCAAACTTGACAATGGTAACACCAATTATCTTGCTGTTGTGTTCTGTCAACTCTTACCTTGTTTGTTATTTTTGCCATTTTTGAGGGGTACCAAGTCTGGGGAAAAAAATATCCATACCCACCTCAAGTATAGAAAACTTGGGTTAGAAGTATACTTGTTCAGTGGTAAAAAAAAAACTATGTATTTGGAATATGGCTTTTTTAATAAAATAAAATAAAAATAGTAATTCTGAGAAGTAAATCTCCTTATAAAGTTAATAAATTGGTGATTATATTTACTTAAAGAAGTCATAAGTAAACATTTCTAAGGGAAAACTTTACTTTTGATGTGAATTATGTATTGTTATTTTATTTCTGCCATATCCTTTGCAATGTATAATGTTTCTTGTATAGTACTTTCATATGTAATATTTCCACAAATAGATTCAAGTCTCACCTGCATATAGCAGACAATCGAATTCTCATTTATGTAAATGTGTTGCACACTTACAATATGCTATTGTTTAATCATAATAATTAGTTCATTATGCAACTATAGTAATACATGAATCCATACAGCCCTTTTGCATGAGCAAATGAATCAAAATGAAAAATACAGATTAACAATAAAGTAAACATGTTTATTTTCTTTAATGTTTAGAGGTAAAAGCCCATATTATTAAAACACAATTATATAAGACACAACAAGAAAACTAATACAGCTAGGAAAATCATTAAAGAAAACACTTCATAAACTTCTTTTGTTCTTGGACCAAATTAATTATAAATATCAAATAATAGTAAATTAATTTCAAGTAGTGCCAGGCAACAAAATTTAAAGTAAAATTGTTTTACACCTTCATTGCCTGATCCTAGAATAATTTTAGATGGAAATACCATTTTAAGAGAAAAAAGACATTAACTCTTTTAAAGAAACCTATGTATTATTACTTACCAAAGTTTGCCATCTGTATCGTCTGGTTGCCAGTCTCTGGACTGTTGTAAATTACAACAGCATCAGCATTTCTTCTGCTTGCTGTTTGAATTTTTTCTGAAAATGTACAATTACCTCTTGCTATCAGTGCAATCCAGGGCTTCTTAGTATTAGTAAACTCAGTGTTGTAGTCACAAGCTTGGTGGTTATTATTCTTAGGGATGCCCACCACCCCCATAGCATTAGCTACTGGTGAGGCTAATCCATAAACACCACATTCACATGTCTCTGTTGTAGTGTAGTTGCTGGTTTCATTGTAGTAATTCACAATTACATAGGCATTCATCGGAAAAGAGGCTGTGATTCTAAATAAAAAGGTAAAAAATATAAGCAACTGAAGACAACTGGACTTATTCTCCTGGTTCATTGCTTGTTCATTTGCGCATACAATTTAAGATGTCTGCTGATATTTCCCACTGTCAGTCACGATTTGTCCACTCAGGTCCCTGCTAAACAGAAGTTTGAAATTTCAGTTGCAAGCAGGTAACTGATCTCACCTCAAGCAACATAAGCTCTGAATACATCAGCTCTATTTCACTTTAGTTATCTACATTCCCTTTGGCCTTCCCCTCCTCCAACTGTACACACATGTAACCCTTAACCAGACCTAACTTAGTAATAAATAACACTATCAACTTTATAGTACATGTCTGCATATTAGGGTTGGATGACTTCATGTGCTGACATTTTTCCCTACTGTCCCAGCTAATGCACTTTCATAAACATGGAGTGGATTGGAACAAGGAACTGGACTCTTGGAAATATACATGACAAGTCTGAAAGTTATCTCTCCCAGAATATCTAAAACACCAAACAGGTTTTCCAAGCCCTGCTGAAATATGCTATCAGCCAATTTAGCCAAGAGTATGTTAAGTTTCATAATTTTAATAGCTATGACATTAGTAGAATTGATTTTACATACCTTTGACTTCTTATATTTTAATTGTCCTTAACAGGCTCCCTGAGGAATATCTTGTGGCACCTTGTTTATTTATTGAAAAGTAAACATATTTCAGTGCCTAGAGATTCTTTCAAGTACAGTGCCTTGCCAACAGTAGGCATTCAAATATTTGTTGATTGACTGATACTTAGGAGTTGCTGCATTCCATTAATTTCTATGTCCTATGTGTTATACTCTAACATGATTGTTCAAGATTTAATTTTTAACATTTAGAATTTTACATTCTCATTATTTCAAATGTTTATTTATTTATTTATTTATTTATTTATTTATTTATTTATTTCAATGCTTCCTTTGTTGTAAACTCTGTTTTTAACCAGGAGTGCACTGGACACTAGCAGTACTTGATCATTGCTATGGGGTCAACTGCTCTGGGCAAGTTGCTGGGATAGGGAGATTTTAGTGTATGCTAAGGGCTGGTGAAGGAATACATAAATGGACAAGAAAAACAAAGATATCAGGAGTCTGACTGTGCCAAGGGTCAGCAAACTAGACAAACACACATTATGCAGTCATAGAAGTAGAAAGACACCAACAGGTCAAAAAGTGGGCGGATATAATGGTAGTCTGAAGGGCAAGGAAGGAAGTCTAGAACCAGGAAAACTACTAGAGTCAAGGGGACAGAACAACAAAAAAATAGAAAAATAACAGACATTGCTGAAGGAAATAATCAATGAGGCTATTTCTTCCTCCTACTTCTTGTATGTTCTTAGGTGTCTGAGATATTAACTTTGTACTGAACCCTGCTGGAGTGAAATAGCAGTTAACACCACTCAGTAGAGGTGAGGAGTTCAGAGAATGTACATTAAACTTGACAAATACACTCCAACAGAAGCACAATGTAAATATAAACCTTTCTATCATATTATAGTTGTCAATTATGCAACTGTGTATCCTCTCCTGTACAGTGCTTGACATTAATGGCACTTTACACATATTAACCACTTAATAATTATTCATGGAGTTGAATTGAAAAGTATAAAGCTCTTGTGTATTGGCTTATGGTTAATTTAAGAGCAAATCCAAATAGTTTATTATTTTAATATTAGAACTATCATATTGATGTTAAAACTTATAATAAAGCCTGTATGCACTAGACAAAAAACTATCAAACTGAAAACAGAAGCGTTATTTTGAAAATCTTTAGTTTGCTGATTGCTAATAGACATCTGCAATAAATTCAACATCAGTATTCAAAATGCAAATAATTAGCAAAGTCCTAGAAATTTGATTTAACCTCTTTCTATCAGTTATTAATTTATTTCTAAAGGAAACTCTTCCTGAAATAGTTTAAGAAGTAATTAGTGAGGAGTTTACTAAATCTATTACAAGTAAGATTTTGTTAAATAATATTAACACCCTAGTTTCAAATTTTCACATTATATTTTTTACATAAATTAAATCATTATGTGCCTTAAAAATTATGGCTTTTCCATAATAATTTGTGGCAATGCTTGTATATTAACAAAAATTTTATTAAACTATTTTATTTTAGTTTTTAAATATTTTATTTATTTAGTTTTAGAGAGGGGAATGGAAGGAGAAAGAGAGGTAGAGAGACATCAATGTGAGGTTGCCTCTCACTCTCCCTACTGGGAACCTGACACTCAACCTAGGCATGTGCCCTAGACTGGGAATCAAATGGGTGACCTATTGGTTTGCAGATCAGCACTCTACCCACTGAGACACACCACCCAGGACTATTAAACTATTTTAAATTGTTGTGAAGTTTGAAGTGTAAGACTGTATAATAATCAGTATCATATACTTTGTATATAAGTGCTTTTATATTTTCTTTAGTGACTTTCAGAGAGAGAAAAAGAATCATAATATAAAAATAATTTTCTATATTTAAAAAATAATTTACAGTTAAATAAAATTGGTCCTGAAACAATGCATACCCATCAATACAATTTCTCTGTTAACTCTTAAGGCAAGTTGCTGGAGAAGGAGTGTTCTATTGCTTATTCAGCATTGTTAAATTTTTGTCTGTGGAACCTACATTAGACTCACTTAGGAGTGTATTGAAAGTTAAAACTCCTGGGTCCCATGCCTAGTCATCCTGAATCAGAATCTGAGGGAAATATCTAGGAATTATCACTTTAAATAAGCTCTTCAGTTAATTCTTATGTACTTTATAATTGAAAAACTTTAGATCAGATAAATTATACATGATGGATAGTATGGGATCTACCTCTAATTTTGACAGATTAGCTGCTGTAATTTTATTTCAACCTCTTTGTTTTTCAACTTTCAATCTGTAAATTTTTAATGTTTATTTATAATTTAGGTGGTATTCTGCACATTTCTGAAGTGTCTTAAACATAAAACGTTTGTACAAGTGCTGATTCTACAACAGTTAGTACTATATCCTCAGGAAATAAAAACCTCACTGGGACTTTTTCCATTTTTCTTTATTTCACAAAAAAGAGGTTGGATTAGAATTTATTTATCAGGTTTTTCCTAGATCTGAATGTGTAGAAACTATAAATTTTTATTATTTCCTTCCTATAAGCACAACTCATGATAAAGCTGCACTGAGAGGAGATGAAACTATAGGATGTAAGTTCAAAGTATTGGGCAAAGCTTCAGCTTTAATAAATTTAACAAATTATATACCAGTGGTTTTAAAACATGTCTGAACATTAGAATCACTTGGGGAGCTGTTAACAATCTTGATGCCCAGGCCACATCCCCAAATCAGAAACTTGGGGAAATATTTCAGCATAGTAGTTTTCAAAACTTAAATTTATTGGGGTGACATTGGTTAATAAGATTATATAGATTTCAAGTATATAATTCTATATTATATCCCACCCAAAATAAAACCTCCTAACGTCACCATATATTTGATCCCCTTTACACTTTACTACTCCTTCACCTCCCTTCCCTCTGGTAACCACCACACTGTTGTCTGTGTCTATGGGATTTGTTCATTTGTTGCTTTTAGTTTTACATCCCGCATATGAGTGAAGTATATGGTTCTTGACTTTTTCTGTCTGACTTATTCTGTTAGCATGATATTCTCAAGATCCACCCATATTGTTGCAAATCGCAGTATTTCATGTAGTATTCCATTGTATATATGTATCACATCTTTATCTGATCATCTATGGAGAGACACTTTGGTTGTTTCCATGTCTTAGCCATTGTGAGTAATGCTAGGTATAGTGATTTTTAAAGCTTTCTAGGTAACAAGAACATTATGCTAAGTGAAATAAGTTGGCGGTGAGGGTCAAATAACATGTGATTTCACCTTTAAGTGGAAACCAATCAACAAAACAAATAAGCAAGCAAAATATAACCAGAGACATTGAAATTAAGAACAATCTTGAGGGAGGAGGGCAGATGGTGGTGAGATAGGTGGGAGTGGAGTCCACTTCCCCCTCTGCATGGGTGGAAAACCTAGCCGATCTTCTGAGGAACAATGAACAGCCAGTGGTATCCCAGCATATATAAAGATTGGAGACCAAAAATTGTAGAGGACGTAGAAAAATCAGATGGTAAGTGTTAGGCTGGAATCGCTCAAGAAACCAGATGGATACAGCAAGCTAAGGAGCAGGGTTTATTAGCAGGAAATAAGAGGGAAAGTAGAGCCAAACAAAGGAGGTTGTGGAGACAACCAAGGGAGGTTAGGACTTGTGGGGGAAAGTGGAGCCAACCTAAGAAGGTTGGGGAGCCAACTAAAGGAGGTTAAGACTCATTCAGTTGTTCTTAGAGCAGGGTTTTTAAGTGCAAATACCCACAAAGGGTAACTGGTTGGTGTGTCAGAGTCTGATTGGCTACAGCTGGTTGCTAGTTCCCATTTCTGCTGACCATTGTTCTTGATACATCTTGTCAGGCTCAAGTTAAAGATGCATCCTGTTATGCTGGATAGGCCAACCCAAGACCCCAGTCTTACCTGGGCATCTGTTTGTTCTGGGTAGCATTGGCAGGCAGTTTCCCAGGAAGGCATTTTCCCAGGCTACAGTTTCCCATGGTACAGTTTTGGGTTTTTTTGCCTGGTGATTTTCCATTCCTCCTAGGCCTACCTAGGTCTGTGAGTAAAGAGAGTGCTTAACAAAGATAAGGTCCCTGGGACAAGAAAGGGGACCAGGGTGGCTACAGCCCCAGGCCCAGCACCTGCCAGGTCTGCAGTAAGATTCTTGGGAGAGACCTGGGCTGGGTTTGTGTGAGAGGCCAGGTGCTTGTTCAGATCAAGGGGCTTGAATAGGAGGAATTTTTCAAAAAGAAAAAGAGAAAAAAGAGGCACTCAGTGGCTGTTTGAGGAATTCTCTGCAGCAGCCACCCACTTCCTGTGCCCCTACCCCACAGACCCCAGATAGTGTGTACCTGATCAGCAGCCTGGTTTCTACAGGTGCTCACACCCAAAGCACTGGATAAGTGCACACCTGATCTGTGGCCTAACAACTACCCTTGGGCACTCACACCCAAAACACCAAGCACTGGGGACAAAGCACCTCCCACCCAGCCCCTGCACCCACAGCCCTGCAGAGCCAAATGGCTCCCTAGGAAGAAGGTGGAAATGCCCCACAGATGGGAGCTTCAGGGCTTGGGGAGTCAGCAGTCCCTGGAGAGACTTGACTCAGTGAGGACACTGAACTACCCTGAAGGGGCACTGAGAGTCCCTAGCATCTAGGACAGCAAAGAGCAAGATGGTGGTGCGTGAGTTGTGGCTAATGGTGCACCTCAAGGACAGCACAACTAGTGGACTGAAGGCCTAGGCTGGGCAAAGAAGGACACTGGGGGCCTGCAAGTGAACTGAGGAACTGGGCTGGAGGCTGGACAACAGCAAAGAGTGTGGCTCAGGAGGGTGAAAAGTGAAACCGATCCCTCCTCAGCCTGATGCAGCCAGAAAGACCTGCAGAACATGCTTGACCAGTTTAAAGACAGCAGAAGGCTTTTTAAATTTTCTTTTTAAAAATTCCTTCTTCCTTATTTCCTTCTCTCCCTTTTTTTACTCCTTCTTTCTTTGTTCCCTTCCTATCTTCTTCCTTCCTTCCTTCCTTCCTTCCTTCCTTCCTTCCTTCCTTCCTTCCTTCCTTCCTTCCTTCCTTCCTTCCCCACAGGTGAGACAATAAAACCTGGAGCTGTGAAAAGACCACAGTTAGACCAGAGGAGGCATCATCCCAACAACTGAGACACAGTGAGAGAAATTTCACTTTGCTGCTCCAGAGAACTTGCAAGGTGTGAGCTGTGAACACCAGTGCACCTGATGGAAGAGAAAACCCACCAACAAAGGTATAACAACAGATAACAATGAAAGAAGGTGAAGGAGGGAATGGAAGCCACACTAACCTCAATCCAGGACTGATTTGGAAATTGAACTAAATGGTGGATAAATGACCCAAAAGAAACAACTGAATTAGAGCGAGAGAGAAGCTTCAAAACCTTGTACAAACAGAAGAATCAGCTCCAACACAACCTGTCCACACCTACACAATAAAATACAAGTTGTGGTGACCAGAGTTACCCTCAGTTAAGCAGCTGGAGGGAAGGACCCACCATAGAAAGACCCAACAACAATCAAAACCCAAAGACATATAGACAGTCAACATAAAAACAGCCTGTGAGCTCAGGAGATTAAGGAGACTGCCCCACTGAATCTAACACACCTTCTACCACAAAAGTTCACACCAGATCCCAGAGAGTCAGAATAGATCAATCTAATAAGCAGAGGCTAACAAAAAGAGTTCACAAACAAAGAGAGGACAAAGAAACACTCCCCAAATGAAAGGAAAGGAGGAGGCTTGAGAAAGAAGGCTAAATGAAAAAGAGGCAACTCAACTATCAGATATTGAGTTCAAAGCAATGGTTATCAGGAAGCTCAATGAGGTCACAGGAAGTTACCAACAATTATAGGGAAACTACAATGAACTCACTTCAAACTATACCAACAAGAAAAAGGAAGTAAAAACCATCAACAAGGGCCAAGAGGAAATGAAGAGAAGAATACAATTTCTGAACTGAAGAACACAGTAGAAAGAATCAAAAGCAGGATCAATGAAGCAGAGGATCAGATCAACGGGCCAGAGGACAAAGTAGAAAAAAAAAACAACCAGAAAGAGCAAGAAAAGGGAAAGAGAATCAGAAACAATGAAGATGGATTCAGGGAGATGCAGGACAACATGAACATAATAATATTTGTGTAATAGGCATATGTGAAATACAAGAAAAAGAGCAAGGGATAGAGAACCTGTTTGAAAAGTAATAATGGAAAACTTCCCTAATTTGATGAGAGAAAAAGTCACACAAATCCAAGAAACACAGAGAGTCCCAATCAAGATGTACCCAAAGAGGCTCACTTCAAGACACATCATCATTAAAATGGCAAAATTCCAAGACAAAGAGAGAATCTTAAACGCAGCAAGGAAGAAACAGGAAGTAACATACAAGGGAGCCCCAATGAGGTTAGCTGCTGACTTCTCAATGGAAACGGTCCAAGCAAGAGGAGAATAGCAAGAAATATTCCAAGTAATGAGAACCAGAGGCCTGCAACCAAGGCTACTTTACCCAGTAAGGCTCTCAATCAAGATAGAAGGCCAAATATAAACCTTCCAAGACAAAAGAAGCCTAAAAGAATACACCTCCACCAAACCAGCTCTGCAAGAGATGCTAAAGGGACTGCTCTAAGGAAAGGAAGAAAAAGAGAGAGAGACAGAGAGGAACACAGGTATGAAAATGTCAATGATTATGTATCTATCAATAATAACCTTAAATGTAAGTGGATTAAATGCTCCAATCAAAAGGCATAGAATAGCTGAATAGATAAGAAAACATGACCCACACATTTGCTGCCTACAAGAGACCCACCTCAGAACTAAAGACCTACGCAGACTAAAAGGGAAGAGCCAGAAACAAATATTTCAAGCAAATGGACAGTAAAAAAAAAAAAAAGCCAGGGTAGCAATACTCATATCAGACAAAACAGACTTCAAAAAAAGGGCCACAAAGAGAGACCTAGAAAGTCACTTCATAATAATCAAGAGAAGAATCTATCAAGAATACATAAACATTATAAATATATGTTGGGAACCACTCTGCCTGGTTTCAGGAGTTGTAACTACCTCCCATGGCTAATGATGAGTGAGCAACTTCCAGAATGTGAACCGCAAGGACACAAAGCTTGTCTCTGATAGCAAATGCTGCCTTTGCTTCTACCCTTTACCCCCAAAGCATGGTTGGATAGTCCATGACCGATAAGACTCCTCAGAGCAGGGGCAACCTAAGCCTGACTCGATCACTTGGGAGGCCATTATGGAAAGACTCAGGGGGCTGCAACAAAGAGGGAGTTATGGACTCTCACCCCCTGGCTATTCTGACATAGCCCGAGTCCCCCTGTCTTCTGGGAGAAGTGCTTCCTGGCTTTAATCCACTTAAGCCTGAAAACCTGACAGGGACAGGGTGCAGCTCCTTGCCTTGCTAGAGCTGTATTCAGGGATATCAGGCATAAAAAAGGATTCCTTTAAAATAAAGGGGGGGGGATAGAACAACTGTAATGGCATAATCAATAAAATTTTTTAAAAAAAATTCTGTGAAACCTGCTTTGCTAAGAGTGCTTTCATTCAAATGTTAAGGGCCTCAGCAGGAAATGAGTATGCCTCCCAAAGTTTCTGCAATCCCCGTTCCTGACAGACACTGACTCAGACTAAGCCCTCAGATTTCTTTGAAATGTTATTTACTGTTTGATCCTTGCTGCCCTGTATTCCTGTGTATTACAACCCAATAAAATCCCCTGAAGGAAGGGGTTCCTGGCCTTTTTCCTCTGAGAAACTAGCCACCTCTCCTCCGAAGGCAGATCATGTCTTGGTAGTGTTTACTTTCATTCATTCGTTCATGGTGGAGGGGGTGGTTGTGGGCAAAGTTGCCCCCACAAATATGTATGTACCCAACATGGAAGCACTGAAATACATAAAGAAAATCTTGGAGGACTTCAAGAAAGATATTCACAGCAACACAACGATAGTGGGGGATTTTAACATGCCACAGTAAAAAATGGACAGATCATTCAAGCAAAATATCAACAAAGACATTGTGACAATGTCTTTGAACATTGTCAAAGACATTGAATAATGCCCTAGATGAAGTGGACTTAACTGATATATATAGAGCCTTTCACCATAAAGAAGAAAAATACATATTCATTTCAAGTGCACATGAAGCATTTTGAAAGATATACCAAATGGTAAGACACAAAACAAACCTCGAAATTTTAATGAAAAATGAAATTATATCAAGCATTTTCTCAAACCATAAGGGACTGAAACTGGAAACCAACCCCAAGAGAAAAGACCAAAAACATTCAAAATCATGGAGATTGAACAGCATGCTATTAAACAACAAATAGGTCAAGAATGAAATCAGAAAAGAAATCAAAAAGTTTCTGGAAACAAAAGAAAATGAACTCACAACCACCCAAAACTTATGGGACACAGAGAAAGAAGTCCTGAGAGGGAAGTTCATAGCAATACAGGACTACCTAAAAAAAATAGAAACATTTGCCCTGACTTGCATAGCTCAGTGGATTGAGCACGAGCCTGTGAAGCAAAGGGTCACTGGTCTGACTGTCAGTCAGGGCACATACCTGGGTTGTGGGCCAGGTCCCCAGTAGGGGACTCATGAGAGGCAACCACACATTGATGTTTCTCTCCCACTCTTTCCCCTTCTTGTCCCCTCTCTCTAAAAGTAAATAAAGTATTTTAAAAAATAGAAACATTTCAAACAAACAACCTAACCTTACACCTACAAGAACTCGAAGAATAACAGCAAAGATAGCACAGAGCAAGTAGAAGGAAGGAAAAATCAAGGTCAGAGCAGAAAAAATGATATAGAGATTAAAAGCACAATTCTAAGAATCAGTAAATCCAGGAGCTGGTTTTTGGAAAACATAAACAAAATCAACAAGCCTTTAAGCAGATTCATCAAGAAAAAAAAAAGAGAGGGGCCCAAATAAACACAATCAGAAATGAAAGAGGAGAGATTACAACTGATACCACAGAAATACAAAGGATTATAAGAAATTACTATGAAGAATTATAAGCCAAAGGAATATGAAAACCAAGGTGAAATGGACAAATTTCTAGAAAAATATAAACTTCCAAAATTGAATGAAGAAGAAGCAGAAAGCTTGAACAGACCAATAACATGAGATGAAATTGAAGCAGTAATCAATGCACTCCTGACACTCAAAAGCCCTGTACCAGATAGTTTCAGAGGGTAATGCTACAGAGCACTTAAGGAAGATCTAACTCCTGTGCTTCACAGACTATTCAAAAAAATCCAAAATAATGGAGGACTCCAAACTCTTTTCATGAATCCAGCATCATCATCATCCCTAAACCACATAAAGACACAATAAAGAAAAAAATTACAGGCCAAAATCGCTGATAAACATAGATGCTAAAATCCTCAACAAAATGTTGGCAAACTGCATCCAGCAATACATTAAAAAATCATACACCATGACCAAGTAGAATTTGTTCCAGGGTTGCAAGAATGGTACAATATTCATAAATCAATAAACATAATGCATCACATAAGTAAAAGCAAAGACAAAAATCACATGATCATATCAATAGATATGGAAAAAGTATTTGATAAGGTACAGCACCCATTTATGATAAAATTCACAGCAGAGTAGGTAGGAATAGAGTGAGCATTCCTCAATATAGTAAAGGCCATTTATGAGACACCTACTGCCAACATCATACTTAATAGATAAAAATTATCATCTTTCTCACTAAGAGCAGGAACAAGACAAGGTTGTCCACTTTCACCATGTCTATTCAACATAGTATTGAAAGTTATAGCCACAATGATCAAACAAGAAGAATAAATAAAAGTCATCCAAACTGGAAGGGAGGAAACAAAACTGCCGTTGTTTGCAGATGACATGATAGTGTACATGGAAAATCCTATAGACTTTACCCAAAAACTTCTCGAACTAATAAATGAATTGGGCAAAACAGCTGGTTACAAAGTCAATATCTAGAAATCAAAGGCATTTTTGTATACTAACAATGAATCAGCAAAAGCAGAAATCAAGGAAAAAAATCCATTTCAATATAGCAAAAAGAAAATAAAATATCTGGGAATAAACCTAACTAAGGAGGTAAAAGACCTGTACTCAGAAAAGTAAGCAACACTGAAGAAAGAAATCAAGGAAAACCCAAATAAATGGAAACATATACCGTGTTCATGGATCAGAAGAATTAATGTCATCAAAATATCCATACTACCCAAAGCAATTTATAGATTCAATGCAATACCTACTAAAGTACCAATGGAATATTTCACAGGTGTAGAAAACACTTCAAAATTTTATATGGAACCATAAATGACCCCGAATAGCTGCTGCAGTCTTGAGAAAGAAGAACAAAGTAGAAGGGATCACAATAACTGATACCAAATTGTATTACAAGGCCATCAAAACAGCCTGGTATTGGCATAAAAACCATCACATGGACCAGTGGAACAGGACAGAGAGCCCAGAAATAAACGCAAGTGTCCATGGTCAATTAGTTTTCAACAAAGGGGGCCGCAGCATAAAATGGAACAAAAATAGCCTCTTCAACAAATGGTGTTGGGAGAGCTATGCAGCTACATGCAAAAAAATGAAATTTGATGACCAAATCACACCATACACAAAAATAAATTCAAGGTGATAAAAGACTTAAATATAACTCATGATACCATTAAAGTCCTAGAGGAGAGCATAGGGAGGAAAATGTCAGATATTCCACACAGCAATAATTTCACTGATATGTCCCCTAGAGGAAGGGACATAAAGAAAGAATAAAGAAATGGGATCTCATAAAAATAAAAAGCTTCTGCGTGGGTAAAGAAAACAGCTTTACAATGAAAAGAGAACCAACTATATTCAATATATATTTGCCAATCATAATTCAGACAAGGTTTTAATTTCTAAAATATATAAAGAACTCACATGACTCCAGTCTAATAAGACAATGAAACCAATTAAAAATGGGCAAAGGTCTTGAATAGACACTTCTCTAAGGAGGACATAGAGAGGATCCAGGGGCACATGAAAAGATGCTCAGTATCACTAGCTAGCACAAAGATACAAATTAAAACCACAATGAGATGCCATATCACACTGGGAAGAATGGCCATCATACACAAGTGTTGGAGAGGTTGTAGAGAAAAATGAACCCTAATGCATTGTTGGTGGAATTGCAGACTGGTGCAACCACTATGGAAAAGAGTATGAAATTTCCTCAGAAAACTAAAAATGGAACTGCCTTTTGACCTGGCAAATGCACTGCTAGGATTATATCCTAAGAACACTGAAACAGCAATCCAAAAGAACCTATGCACCCCAATATTCATAGCAGCACAACTTACAATAGCCAAGTGTTGGAAGCAACCTAGGTGCCCATCAGTAAATGAATGTACCACAAAAAACTGTGGTACATTTACACAATGGAATTCTATGCAGCAGAAAGAGAGAAGGAGTTCCTGCCCTTTTCAACAGCATAGATGGAAGTGGAAAGCATCATGATAAGCTAAATAAGCCAGGTGGTGAAAGACAAATACCACATGGTCTCACCTTTAATAGGAACCTAATCAATAAAATAGACAAACTTCAAAATATAACCAAAAACACTGAAATTGAGAACAGGCTGAAAGTGACCAGGGAGGAAAGGGAAGGGAGTTTCAGGGGAAAATGGTGAAGGGATTGCACAAACAGTTATAAAGGTCACATGGACAATAACGGGGGGGGGCATGGAAACAGGGGAAGGAATTGGAGAGGGTTGGGTGTGGGGACGAATTTGCCCTCAAGTCCCCCCATCCACCACAGATGAAAGTAAACACTACCAAGACATGATCTGCCTTCAGAGGAGAGGTGACCAGTTTCTCAGAGGAAAAAGGCCAGAAGTCCCTTCCTTCAGGGGCTTTTATTGGGTTGTAATACACAGGAATACAGGGCAGCAAGGATCAAACAGTAAATAACATTTCAAAGAAATCTGAGGGCTTAGTCTGAGTCAGTGTCTGTCAGGAACGGGGATTGCAGAAACTTTGGGAGGCATACTCATTTCCTGCTGAGGCCCTTAACATTTGAATGAAAGCACTCTTAGCAAAGCAGGTTTCACAGAATTTTTTAAAAAAATTTTATTGATTATGCCATTACAGTTGTTCTATCCCCCCCCTTTATTTTAAAGGAATTCTTTCTTATGCCTGATATCACTGGATACAGCTCTAGCAAGGCAAGGAGCTGCATCCCCTCCCCATCAGGTTTTCAAGCTTACGTGGATTAGTGCCAGGAAGCGCTTCTCCGAGAAGAGAGAAGTGCTTCCTGGCACTAATGTCACCTAGCCTCGGGGCAGGGGTCCAATGCTTCCTCTTTGTTGTACCCCCTTAATCCTTTCATGATGGCGTCCCAAGTGATCGAGTCTGACTTAGGTTGCCCCTCTCTGTGAGGAGTTGTACCCATCATCAACATCAACCATGCTTTTGAGGGCAGGTGTATAAGCTGAGGCAGCATTTGCTACCAGAGACAAGCTTTTGTCTCCTGTGGCTCACATTCCAGAGGTTGCTTGCTCATCCATAGCCATGGGGGTTAGTTACAGCTCCTGAAACCAGGACAGTTTCCAACAATTGGGACCTTTCACTGGGGTGGGGGAAAAGGCAGAAAACTGTTCTGGAACAATTTAAAAAATTTAAAAAAGAACACTTGTGATAGTAACCAGAGAGGAGTTGGGAGGGGATAATAGGGGAAAGGAGGGAAGGGTTCTGAAGAACAACTATAAAGGACACATGAAAAAAACCAAGGGAAGATGGGAGCAGGGGAGGGAGGTGGAGATGGCTGTGGTGGGTAGTAAATGCAGACAACTGTATTTGAACAACAATAAAGTTAAAATAGGAAAATATATGTGACCAAAAAATGAAAATAAAAATAAAACAAATCTCTCCAGGTAACACTAATATGAAGCCAAGTGTGAGAATCACTGCTATACAGGAACTGGGTAGTAATTTTATTTTGCAAATTTTACAAATAAGGATATTAAGGCCAAGCAAGTCAAGTGGCTTTTGTTAAAGTTCCTCAAGGATTTAGAGATACATTTGTGGCTAGCTTTATATATTTTTCATTTTCAAAATTTACTTTTTATTTCTTAAGTATAAAAGAAAACAAAAACCTAGAGCTAGATTGGTGTCAACATAACAATGTAAAAATCATGGATAATAAAGTGAGTCCTGAGCATGACCTGGACCAAGAAATAAGTTTATATTTAATAACTAACTTTTGGATACTTAGCAGAAATATGATACAATGTGACTTTACTCAAATGCAATCTCAGACAACTGGAATCATAATATAGTCCCTAAGTCCTGTTTTATTTATTAATTTTAAATTCCTTTTTCTTAAATTCCTTTACTAAAACCAGTTGGCTACTGAAAAAAGCAAGACTGAGGAATACATATTTCACCCCCTCATCAATTTACCTGCAAATTCTTGGGTAGCAATGTTTAAAAAAGAAAAAAATGTAACTGAAAAGATATGCAGTGAGACAGCAACCAGCTGAATTATAAACCATGTAAATAACTTATGAATAATAGAATTGGTTATAACCTATACCTCATGTTACCATATAGTTTCTAACTAAAAACATCAAATATGATTACTGTAACCAAATAAGGATTTAAATATTTTTAATTTATTTTTTATTGATTATGCCATTACAGTTGTTCTATTCCCCCCTTCATTCCCCTCCATCCTACCCCTGTCCCCACCATTACCCCCCCTTTAGTTTATGACCATGTGTCTCAAGTTCTTTAGATTCTATATTTCCCATACTATTCTTGCCCCCCATCTATTTTCTATCTACTGTCTATGCCACTTATTTTCTGTACCTTCTCCCCCCTTCTCCTCCTCCCACTCCCCTCTTCCTAAACCTCCTTGAGATCTTTATTTCTATGTTTCCACTCCTGATCTAGCTGTCCTCTTAGTTTGCTTTTGTTTTAGGTGTGGTTGTTAATAACTGTGAGTTTGCTGTCCTTTCACTGTTCATCTTTTTTTATCTTCTTTTTCTTAGATAAGTCCCTTTAACATTTCATATAATAAGGGCTTGGTGATGATGAACTCCTGAAATTTGATCTTATCTGAGAAGGACTTTATCTGTCCTTCCATTCTAAATGCAAGTTTTGCTGGATAGAGCAATCTTGTTTGTAGGTCTTTGGATTTCATGACTTGGAATACCTCTTTCCAGCCCCTTCTTGCCTGTAAGGTCTCTTTTGAGAAATGCACTGACAGTCTGATGGGAACTCCTTTGTAAGTGACTGTCCCCTTATCTCTTGCTGCTTCTAGGATTCTCTCCTTCATTTGAATCTTGGCTAATGTAATGATGATGTGCCATGGTGTGTTTCTTCTTGGTTCCAAGTTCTTTGGGACTCTCTGAGCTTCCTGGATTTCCTGGAAGTCTATTTCCTTGGCCAGATTGGGGACATTCTCCTTTATTATTTGTTCAAATAAGTTTTCCACTGGTGGCTGTTCCTTTCCCCCTTCTGGTACCCCTATAATTCGGATGTTGGAGCATTTAAAGATGTCCTGGAGGTTCCTAAGATTCTTCTCATTTTTTTTTTGAATTCTTGCTTCCTGGCTCTTTTCTGTTTGGCCATTATTTGCTTTCTTCTGGTCCACTCCATTGATTTGAGTCCCAGTTTCCTTGTCATCACTATTGGTTTCCTGTGCAATTCCTTTCATTTCAATTAGTTTTGCCTTCATATGTTTGTCTAATTTGTGGCTATAATCAACCAGTTCTGTGAGGATCCTGATGACCAGTGTTTTAAACTGTGCATCTGAGAGTTTTGCTACTCCTTCATCGCTTAGATTTATAGGCTCTGGGGCTTTGAGATCTTCTTGAGCCATTTTTGGTCTGTTTGCACCCATTAAGTATGAGGAGTGGAGTCTTGGACTCCCAGGTCACTGGTGGCTGTATGTGGGGGCATGGTCAGAGCGGGGAAATGGTGGCTCCCTCTGTTGTTTCGCACTGCTGGGTGAGGAGCAGAACCTTAGGTGGTTCACCAGGGCTGAGTCACTTAGGTCACTGGGTTATGATGCTGTATGTGGAGGCAGGGTCAGAGCAGGGAAATGGCAGCCCCCTCTGCTGCCTCTCGCTGCTGGGGCCTGCTTGGTCCCATGGTCTACTGCCCACACCCTCACTTGTCTATCTGTGCATGAATGCGAGACCACAGTCAACCCGCAGCCCTGTTCCCTCGCTGTTTCCCTGCGGTCGCTTGCTGAGTTGCCCACCAGGTCCAACCCTGCACCTGGATTCCACGTGCCTGAGTTCGTATGACTGAGTTTTCCTTTGCAACTCCCCCTCCCCCCCGCCAGCTGCTGGTTTCGCCCCTCTTACCGGTCAGGCTGAAGAATTTGTTGTTATCAGACTTCTGAAAAGTTCAATTTTCTGGGTTCTGGCTGTGTTTTCTGTAGCTAATATTTAGTTGTCTCTAAACTTGGCTGTGTGAGAAAGCAAGGCATCTCCACCTATGCCTCCATCTTGGCAGAGGCCCAGGATTTAAATTTTTTAAAAGCCCACTTCTTATTGTGAATAAAATGACTGCACAATATTTCCAATAAAGAAGTAAAAATAGACTTCCACCAAGTTTAAGAGGGCGGAACCAGCAGCTGGTGGAGCAGGGTTGCACAGAAAAACTCGGTCAGATGGACTCAGGCACGTATAACCCAAGTGCAGGGTTGCAATGGGTGGACCTAGTGAGAGACCCAGCCAGCAACCGTGGGGAACCAGTGCGGGGAGCAGGGCGGAGATTTGACTGTGGTCGCGCATTCATGCGCAGATAGACCAGTGAGGGAGTGGGTGGTTAGATGGGACCCAGCAGGCCCCAGTGGCCAGCAGCAGCAGAGGACACCTCCATTTCCCTGCTCTGACCCCACCTCCACATACAGTGTCATAACCCAGTGACCTGAGTGGCCCTGCCCTGGTGAACCACTTAAGGCTATGCTCCTCACCCAGCAGTGCGAAACAATAGAGGGGGTCGCCATTTCCCCGCTCTGACCACGCCCCCACATGCAGCATCACAACCCAGCGACCTGGGAGTCCAAGGCTTCGCTCCTCACACTTAAAGGGCCAGAACAGACCAAAAATGGCTCAAGAAGATCTCAAAGCCCCAGAGCCTATAAATCTAAGTGATGAAAAAATAGAAAAACTCTCAGACGCACAGTTTAAAACACTGGTGATCAGGATGCTCACAGAACTGGTTGATTATAGCCACAAATTAGACAAATATATGAGGGCAAAACTAATTGAAATGAATGGAATTGCACAGGAAACCAATAGCAATGAAAAGGAAACTGGGACTCAAATCAATGGAGTGGACCAGAAGAAAGCAAATAATGGCCAAACAGAAAAGAGTCAAGAAGCAAGAATTCAAAGAAATGAGGAGAGTCTTAGGAACCTCCAGGACATCTTTAAACACTCCAACATCCGAATTACAGGGCTACCAGAAGGGGGAAAGGAACAGCCACCAGTGGAAAACTTATTTGAACAAATAATAAAGGAGAATGTCCCCAGTCTGGCCAAGGAAATAGATTTCCAGGAAATCCAGGAAGCTCAGAGAGTCCCAAAGAACTTGGACCCAAGAAGGAACACACCAAGGCACATCATCATTACATTAGCCAAGATTAAAATGAAGGAGAGAATCCTAGAAGCAGCAAGAGATAAGGGGACAGTCACCTACAAAGGAGTTCCCATCAGACTGTCAGCTGATTTCTCAAAAGAAACCTTACAGGCAAGAAGGGGCTGGAAAGAGGTATTCCAAGTCATGAAATCCAAAGACCTACAACCAAGATTGCTCTATCCAGCAAAACTTTCATTTAGAATGGAAGGACAGATAAAGTCCTTCTCAGATAAGATCAAATTCAAGGAGTTCATCATCACCAAGCCCTTATTATATGAAATGTTAAAGGGACTTAGCTAAGAAAAAGAAGATAAAAAAGATGAACAGTGAAAGGACAGCAAACTCACAGTTATTAACAACCACACCTAAAACAAAAGCAAACTAAGAGGACAGCTAGATCAGGAGTGGAAACATAGAAATAAAGATCTGGGACTTCCGCCAAGATGGAGGCATAGGTGGATGTGCCGTGCCTTCTCCCACAACCAAGATTAGAGAAAACTAAATATTAGCAACAGAAAACACAGCCAGAACACGGAAAATTGAACTTTTCGGAAGTCCGTTAACAACAAATTCTTCAGCCTGACCGGTAAGGGGCGAAACCAGCGGCTGGCGGAGCAGGGTTGCACAGGAGGACTCGGCCAGACACACTCAGGCCCGCGGAATCCAGACGCAGGGTCAGACCTAGTGAGCGACCCAGCGAGGAACCAGGCGAGCGACCTCGGGGGAGACAGACGGGCCGGGGCTGCGTGTTGACTGAGGTCGCGCATTTGTGCGAGGGTGGACAGGCGAGGAAGTGGGCGGTTGGACCAGGCCGGCAGGTCCCCACGGCAAGCGGCAGTGGAGGGCGCCGCCATTTCCCTGCTCTGACCCCACCTCCACATACAGCGTCATAACCCAGCGACTCTGAGTGGCCCGGCCCTGGTGAACCACCTAAGGCACTGCTCCTCCGCAGCCAGCTGTGAGAAGCCGCAGAGGGGGTCGCCATTTCCCGCTCTGGCCACGCCCCCACATACAGCGTCACAACCCAGCGACCTGGGAATCCAAGCCGCCACTTTCCACACTTACAGGGCCCGAACAGACCAAGAATGGCGCAGGAGGATCTCAGAGCCCCAGAAATAAATCTAAGCGATGAAGAAATAGCAAAAGTCACAGACGCACAGTTTAAAAAATTGGTGATCAGGATCCTCACAGAACTGGTTGATTATACGGACAAATTAGACAAATATATGAAGGCAAAACTCATTGAAATGAATGGAATTGCACAGGAAACCAATAGCAATGAAAAGGAAACTGGGACTCAAATCAATGGAGTGGACCAGAAGAAAGCAAATAATGGCCAAACAGAAAAGAGTCAAGAAGCAAGAATTCAAAGAAATGAGGAGAGTCTTAGGAACCTCCAGGACATCTTTAAACGCTCCAATATCCGAATTATAGGGGTACCAGAAGGGGGAAAGGCACAGCCACCAGTGGAAAACTTATTTGAACAAATAATAAAGGAGAATGTCCCCAATCTGGCAAAGGGAAATAGACTTCCAGGAAATCCAGGAAGCTCAGAGAGTACCAAAGAAGTTGGACCCAAGAAGGAACACACCAAGGCACATCGTAATTACATTAGCCAAGATTAAAATGAAGGAGAGAATCCTAGAAGCAGCAAGAGATAAGGGGACAGTCACCTACAAAGGAGTCCCCATCAGACTGTCAGCGGATTTCTCAAAAGAGATCTTACAGGCAAGAAGGGGCTGGAAAGAGGTATTCCAAGTCATGAAATCTAAAGACCTACAACCAAGATTGCTCTATCCAGCAAAACTTTCATTTAAAATGGAAGTACAGATAAGGTGCTTCTCAGATAAGATCAAATTCAAGGAGTTCATCATCACCAAGCCCTTATTATATGAAATGTTAAAGGGACTTATCTAAGAAAAAGAAGTTAAAGAAACATGAACAGTGAAAGGACAACAAACTCACAGTTATTAACAACCACACCTAAAACGAAAGCAAACTAAAAGGACAGCTAGATCAGGAGTGGAAACATAGAAATGAAGATCTCAAGGAGGGTTAGCAACAGGGTAGTGGGAGGAGGAGAAGGGGGAGAAGGTACAGAAAATAAGTAGCATAGACAGTAGATAGAAAATAGATGGGGGGGCAAGAATAGCATGGGAAATATAGAATCTAAAGGACTTGAGACACATGGTCATAAACTAAAGGGGGGTGATGGTGGGGATGGGGGGGTAGGGTGGAGGGGAATAAAGGGGGAATAGAACAACTGTAACAGCATAATCAATAAAAAAAGTAAATACTTAAAAAAAAAGATCTCAAGGAGAGTTAGCAACAGGGCATTGGAAGGAGGAGAAGGGGGGAGAAGGTACAGAAAATAAGTGGCATAGACAGTAGATAGAAAATAGATGGGGGGCAAGAATAGTATGGGAAATATAGAATCTAAAGAACTTGAGACACATGGTCACAAACTAAAGGGGGGTAATGGTGGGGACGGGGGTAGGGTAGAGGGAAATGAAGGGGGAAATAGAACAACTGTAATGGCATAATCAATAAAAAATTTTAATTTAAAAAAGAAATAAAAATAGTGTATAAAAATATGCTCAGATTCTTTTTTAATAGCTTATCAATGGATTTCAATGTGTTTATCTATATACCATCTAAAATTAGAAACTTCAGTGAGAGTCTGTGGTCTTCTGGTAGACTATATAATATTTCATAGTTTACTAATTGATTTGTTTATATGAAGGTGACATCACAGTAATAAATTTGTATTGGCTTTGGAATTAATGAACACATATTATCACTTGAAGTTAAGGTGTTCTGAGGGTAGTTTGGTACTGCTGCAGTAGTGATCTAGAAGCATCCCAAACTAAGAACACAGATGTTTAACTCAAAATTTGCAGAGAAACATTACTACAAATATAAAATAAAATATCAGGCAATTTTCTTTAAAAATTCTAAATTAAAAAATGTTCAGATTTCTCATTCAGTATGAAAACAAAAATTACACTGATCAAAATGTGTAGTTTTGGGAGCTTCTGCTCAAGATGGCAATGTACTCAGACATGGCTCACCCCTTCACAAAATCACATCAAAATTAGAACTAAAATATAGAATAACCATCACTCACGAATTTGAGAAATCAAGTTGAATGGAAGTCTGACAACTACTGAATTAAAGAAACCACATACATCCAGACTGGAATGAGGGGTGCAGATGTGGAACAAGCTGGCTGCACACCTATGTGGATAAAAATTCAGGAGGGATATCTTGGGAGTGAGGAGTCACAGAGCCCTCAACAGGCCCCCAAGCACAGGGTTCCAGGCCATGATTATAAGTCCCCATAACTTCTGGTTGCGAAAACAGGTAGGATTGAGAATGTGTAGGAGGCTTCTGGAGCCCCAAGCAGTTCCTCTTGGGGAACCCACACACAGACTTACCTACTCAGAGTAGCTCACTCTGAGTTCCAGAACCAGGATGGCAGCTTGAAGTGCACCAGTGGTATGCAGGGGGAGACCAAAGTGTCTGGCATCAGGGCAAGCAGCAGCCATTGTCTCTTTGCCCTCTCCCCACAGAGCTCATAGGCTGATGCCATATCTCAGACTCCATCAACATGGCTAACAATGTGTGACCCACCTTGGCGATCCTCAGAGAGTGTACCCAACCCAACTTATGGGTCCACCAAAGTTGTTTTTCCATAAGAATGGCTGGTCTTGGCTCCTGAATCCTATCAAACAAGCAACAGCTGGCTTCAGTGAGCCCTAGCATTAGCCAGATTAGAGTCACAACTTAGCTTCACAGTAGTGATCTGGAAGCATCCCAAACTAAGAACACAGATGTTTAACTCAAAACATCTCCAAGCCCAGCACAAGTAGCAGCTACTCAGATTGCTTGCCAGCACAGTTGCAGTGCCCCAGACAAAATACAGGTGGGGGCTTACCTTGGCCTGCACCACATGGGAAACCTCAGGGCCAATGCATCCAGTAGATAGCTACAGACCATGTCAGAGCACCACCATCCTGTCACAGCTACTCCCTCATGGAGGGAGGAGGCTGGTGGTACGTGGTCACAGCTGACTGGCCTAGGTAAAGCCCTTCCATTGATCTGCCAACAGCAACCAAGGCTCAACCACAAGAGGAGGGTGTACTCAGTTCAGACAAAGGGCATACCTCAAATACCCAGCTTGGGTGATAGGGGAGGCTGTGCTACTGGACTCTACAGGGCACCTACTACATTAGGCCACACTACCAAGACAGAGAGTCAAAGCAGCTCTACCTAATACACAGAAACAGAATCTTGGAGGCTGCCAAAATGAGGAGACAAAGAAACATGGCCCAAATGAAAGAAGAGATCCAAACTCCAGAAAAAGAAATAAACAAAATGGAGTTAAGTAATTTATCAGATGCAAAGTTCAAAACACTGTTTATAAGGATGCTTAAGGAACTTAGTGAGGACCTCAGCAGCTTGAGAAAGACCCAGTCAGAAATGAAGGATACACTAATTGAAATAAAGAACAATTTATAGGAAAACAACAGTAGAATGGATGAAGCTGAGAATCAATTCAATGATTTGGGGCATGAGGAACCAAAAAACAATCATGTATAAAAAGAAGAAGAAAAAACTATTAAAAAATGAGAATGGTATAAACAGCCTCTGAGACAACTTTAAGAGGTCCAACATTCACTCATAGGCGTGCCGGAAAGATAAAAGAAAGAGCAAGACATTAGAAATGTATCTGAAAATAAATAGTGAAAGAAACTTCCTTGATTAGTTGAAAGAAATAGACACGCAAGTTCAGAAAGCACAGAGAGTCCCAATTATGATGGATACAGAGGCCCACTAGAAGACACATCATTATTGAAAGGGCAAAGATTAAAGATAAGTAGAAACTCTCAAAAGCAAGAGAAAAGAAGTTAGTTACCAGAAGGTTGCCAGATGGAAGGGGAGAAGAGGAAAATGGGTAAAGAGGTAAGGGGATTAAGAAGTACAAATAGGTAGTTTCAGAATAGACAGGGGGATGTATAGTACAGTATAGGAAATAGAATAGCCAAAGAACTTATATACATGACCCATGCACATGAAAAATGGTGAGGGGATTGCTTGAGGGAGTGGGGGTGCTGGGCAAAGGGGACAAAGGAGAAAAATCAGGACAACTGTAATAGCATAATCAATAAAGTATATATATTTTAAATGTGTCGTTTTGAAATCTCAGCCTGAGGTTTCAGTCAGTAGCTACTTAAACATTATTTCTTCCCTTGCCCAACATTTTTGTGGCCCTAAAATTGAATTGCCTTATAAATTTTATTATAATTAAATACTAAAACCTAGTTTTGTTTGACAAAACAACAGTTTTCAACCCATATGGAAGAATCACACTGGCTCATTTAGCAAGTACATGTAGGTCTCTTATAGGCCAAAAATGTGGAAGAAAGATATAAAATTCATTCAAAATGACACAGGTGACCAATACAGTTATTGCATTTTAATTTTTTAACAATACACTCAAATTTTAACACAACATGGATTCACAATTCTAAAAAGATTAACAGTGAAAGGACAGCAAACTCACAGTTATTAACAACCACACCTAAAACAAAAGCAAACTAAGAGGACAGCTAGATCAGGAGCAGAAACATAGAAATGAAGATCACATGGAGGGTTAGCAACAGGGGAGTGGGAGGAGGAGAAGAGGGGAGAAGGTACAGAAAATAAGTAGCATAGATGGTAGGTAGAAAATAGATAGGGGGGAGGTCAAGAATAGTATGGGAAATATAGAATCTAAAGAACTTGAGACACATGGTCATAAACTAAAGGGGGGATAGGTGGAGGAGGGGGTGTGCAGGGTGGAGGGGAATGAAGGGGGGAAATAGAACAACTGTAATAGCATAATTAATAAAATATATTTTTAAAATTCTAATTAACATTTAAACACAGTTATAAAGAAGAAGAAAAGGCTTATCACATTTAGGAACAAACTGCAGCATCTGTGTTTAGGCTGATGAGCTGCCAACATATTTTAAATATATAGCATGTGAAATTACAGAACCATAGGGCTAGAAGGAAACCCCCCAAATTAGTAACTTAACTATAATTAGATTCATCATGACACAGAATAATTTTTAACTCATGTAATGGTCGTAGATGCACATGTATTTCAACCACATAGATGTCAATCATAAGCCCTTGCAAATGTGGAAGGCTACTTACAATTAAAATGAAGTATAAGAGACAACAAGTATAAAATAAATTCCTATAGTTACTGTTTTATATTTGCAATTTGAACACTTAAAGTGTTAACATGAGACAAAAATTCAGTTTTTAAAGTCACATTACATGTACCAAAATTAATTACAAATGAATACAGCAAGAATCTATATATATATTATAGCCTCTAGTTTTAAGATCAGAGACTGGGTAAAACATTTAGAAATCAAAGGACATGAAGTCACAACAGGGAGTGGAAAAGCAGGCAGTGAAAGACAAATACCATATGATCTCTCTTAGGAGTGGAACATAGTTAACAAAACAAACAAGTAAGCAAAACATAACTGGAGACAATGAAATAAAGAAAAAACTGAAAGTAACCAGAGGGATGAGGGGGGGTAAATAATATGGGGAAGAAGAAAAAGGATTGTAAGTGAACATGTATGAGACCCATGGACAAAGCCAAAGGTGGGTAGAATTGAGGTTGAGAGGTGGGGCAGGGGAAAATGGTGGTGGGAAAGTGGAGACAACTGTCTTCAAATGTAAATAAAGAATGATAAAAATGTTAAATTTCAGAAAAAAAACTTTAAGACAATTTAATTTAGTATGAATATTGTACAGCTGACCAAACTAAAGATTGGGGCAACTAGACTATAACAATTATTGTGCGCTTTTGAAAATGATAGAAACTATCTTGGTTGTAGAAAATGCAGGCTGCCCATTTTGGAAGCATTTAATCTTCAAATTAGCAATTTATAAATTCCCATTATGGGTGAATAGAAGTGGTGGGATTTTAAATGTCCATGAAGTTACTCTTCTAAGTCATACACCTTGTACTGAGGCTTTAGAACAAACACATACTTCACAAATAAGACAGTGAACATAAATTATTATAAGTCTAGATAATAGTTACATTAAGATAGAGTAAATATTCTTGATACACAAAATATGTTTCTTTTTTTAATTGTATTTATTCATTTTCAGAGAGAGGGGAATGGAGGGAGAAACATTAGCATGTGGTTGCCTCTCATGCACCACACACTGTGGACCTCAGGCATGTGCCCTGACTGGTAATCAAACCGGTGATTTTTTGGTTCTCAGGCCAGCACCCAAACCACTTAGCCACACCAGCCAGGTGCAAAAATTTTTCTGATGATTGGTTCAGTAATGAATTAAATTGCAGTGTGCTACCTCCAAATGTAACACAAACATTAGACCACTTAATAACTTTAGAGTTTATGTAATATTCTTGCAGAAAAACAGTTATTGGAATTACCAACAAAATGACAGATTATCTTTCAATCAATGCCTTCTTTAATAAACTGTAATAATTCCATTTATCAATTTTTAAGAAGTACTATCTGGTCTATAAATTTTAGGCAAATAGTTTTCTATTGTGTTGTTACCCGAATTACAGATATCCAAGATGCAGATGACATGCAGTCTATCCAGTTCAGTTACTGATCACCTAAAAATAAAAGGTAGATGGTAAGTATTGTAAAATAGTTTAATATTTACTTGTATTTAATATTACATAAGCTGATTTTTCTTATAATATTAACAACACTGTCCTTCATATTCTCTTTTCCTTCTAATTCATCTCACACATTCATCAAAATTATGCTATAGTAACTTCTCCAGATAACAGTGAATATATAAAGCAGATGCTACCAATAACTTCAAAACATGGGCTGGCACTTCAAAAACATATTTAGTTATATTTAATTTTTAATTTTTGTAGTGAAGCAAAGTAAGTTTCCATATTTTCAAGGCAATAAAAATAAACTAGTTCATAAAAATGTTTAAAAAATGACACCAATGATATACTATAAGTCACTGCATTACATTATTCTGTACCTTTTTTATATCTTTTACTTTGGAATCATGGGAGGAATGAAAAAATTTAAATCAGATCTGGACAAAGCCATGGGGGGTGGTTTCAGAAGTGAAAGGTGGGGATGGGAGGGATGGGCGACTGTGGTGGGGTGAAGATGGAGACAATGGTACTTGAACAACAATAAAAAATAAAAAATAAATTAAAAAATAAAAGGTCTTAAAAAAAAAGATCTGGTTTCACATCCCAGCTGCTACCCATGCTCTGGTAAATCTGACTTTCAGTGTAATCTTATTTAAGTAGAGGATAATAATGTTCACCTTCAAGGATCTTATTGGGGTCAATCATAACATAAAAATGTTCCAGCAAAGTGCTTGGCACAGAGCTAAATGGACACTATATTATTAAATATGTTATGTCATGAAAAACACAAAATAAATCACCTTGCTTCTGGACTTCCGCCAAGATGGAGGCATAGGTGGATATGCCATGCCTTCTCACACAACCAAGTTTAGAGATAACTAAATATTAGCAATAGAAAACACAGCCAGAACACAGAAAATTGAACTTTTCGGAAGTCTGTTAACAACAAATTCTTCAGTCTGACCGGTAAGGGGCGAAACCAGCAGCTGGTGGAGCAGGGTTGCACAGGAAAACTCGATCAGACAGACTCAGGCGTGCGGAATCCAGGAGCAGGGTTGGACCTAGTGAGCGACCTAGCGAGTGACCAAGCCAGCGACCGCGGGGAAACAGTGAGGGAGCAGGGCTGTGGGTTGACTGTGGTCCCACATTTGAGTGCGGATAGACAAGCAAGGGAGTGGGTGATTGGACCAGGACTCAGTGGGTCCCCGTGGCCAGCGGCAGGGTGGATGCCGCCATTTCCCTGCTCTGACCCCACCTCCACATACAACGTCATAACCCAGTGACTCTGAGTGGCCCCGCCCTGGTGAACCACTTAAGGCTATGCTCCTCACCCAGCAGCATGAAACACCAGAGGGTACTGCCATTTCCCGCTCTGACCACGCCCCCACATACAGCGTCACAACCTAGCGTCACAACCCAGGGACCTGGGAGTCCAAGGTTCCACTCCTCACACTTAACCGGCGCAAACAGACCAAAAATGGCTCAAGAAGATCTCAAAGCCCCAGAGCCTATAAATCTAAGTGATGAAAAAATAGAAAAACTCTCAGATGCACAGTTTAAAACACTAGTGATCAGGATGCTCACAGAACTGGTTGATTATAGCCACAAATTAGACAAACATATGAAGGCGAAACTAATTGAAATGAATGGAATTGCACAGGAAACCAATAGCAATGAAAAGGAAACTGGGACTCAAATCAATGGAGTGGACCAGAAGAAAGCAAATAATGGCCAAACAGAAAAGAGTCAAGAAGCAAGAATTCAAAAAAAAAATGAGAAGAATCTTAAGAACCTCCAGAACATCTTTAAATGCTCCAACATCCAAATTATAGGGGTACCAGAAGGGGAAAGGAACAGCCACCAGTGGAAAACTTATTTGAACAAATAATAAAGGAGAATTTCCCCAATCTGGCCAAGAAAATAGACTTCCAGGAAATCCAGGAAACTCAGAGTCCCACAGAAGTTGGAACCAAGAATGAACACACCAAAGCACATCATCATTACATTAGCCAAGATTAAAATGAAGGAGAGAATCCTAGAAGCAGCAAGAGCTAAGGGGACAGTCACCTACAAAGGAGTCCCCATCAGACTGTCAGTGCATTTCTCAAAAGAAACCTTACAGGCAAGAAGGGGCTGGAAAGAAGTATTCCAAGTCATGAAATCCAAAGACCTACAACCAAGATTGCTCTATCCAGCAAAACTTTCATTTAGAATGGAAGGACAGATAAAGTGCTTCTCAGATAAGATCAAATTCAAGTAGTTCATCATCACCAAGCCCTTATTATATGAAATGTTAAAGGGACTTATCTAAGAAAAAGAAGTTAAAGAAACACGAACAGTGAAAGGACAACAAACTCACAGTTATTAACAACCACACCTAAAACAAAAGCTAGATCAGGAGTGGAAACAGAAATGAAGATCTCAAGGAGGTTTAGGAAGAGGGGAGTGGGCGGAGGAGAAGGTACAGAAAATAAGTGGCATAGACAGTAGAAAATAGATGGGGGGGCAAGAATAGCATGGGAAATATAGAATCTAAAGAACTTGAGACACATGGTCATAAACTAAAGGGGGGTAATGGTGGGGACGGGGAGTGTAGGGCGGAGGGGAATGAAGGGGGGGAATAGAACAACTGTAACAGCATAATCAATAAAAAAATTTTTAAAAATCACCTTGCTTCTAATTATCACATCACTTTTCTCTAGCAATTTTTGTCTTTCTTCTCACAAATATTAACTAATTTGGTAGAGTGGTACCAAATATTTTCACGTGACCATGTTAGTGACAGTTGGAAGAATACTGACACTAGCAACTAGTAGGCAGCTGAGAATTTTGCCCTGATATTTTCTTTTAATAATAACATATACATATAGCAGAAGTGTGATAGAATGGATAGTGTATAACACAAGAACATGACAGCACAAATATTTAAGTACGTATTAGGCCACTAATTAAGGAATCTGATATTTCCGGAAGTCTAAGGAGCTGCAGTGTAGGAAATAATACTGCAAGTCTACTAGTAATCATTTCTAAAATAGACTAGGGAAAAATAAAACACCTCATCTTATAAAATTAGCTACTCAAGTTCAGTTCGTAGTAATCATTAATGACAAAATTTACTTAATCATTAGGCATGGCTCATAAGACTTGCCTATTTATTTATTTATAATTATTTTTATTGTTGTTCAAGTACAGTTGTCTGCATTTACTGACCCCCCAATGCAGGGGGGATAAGACTTGTTTAAAAACAACAGACACTCAAGTTCCATCAGCACAAAAAGACCCACCAAAAAATCCCCAGATAATAGTCTTTCTTAAATGCTCTTATTTATTTTAAAAATATTTTAAATATATTTTTTGTTGTTGTTCATGTATAGTTGTCTCCATTTTCCCCCCACTACACTCCCACTCTAGCCATCTTCACCTCCCACCCTTGGTCCTACCCCCCCTTTGGTTTTGTCCATGTGTCCTTTATCGATGCTCATGAAAACCCTTTCCCCTTTTTCTCCCCATTATCCACTCCCACCTGCCCTCTGACTACTGTCTCTTCTTAATTTCAACGTCTCTGGTTATATTTTGCTTGCTTGTTTGTTTTGCTGATCAGGTTCCACTTATAGGTGAGATCCATTTTTAGTTTTCTGAGGAAATTCCAAACTGTTTTCCACAGTGGCTGCAACAGTCTGCTTTCCCACCGACAGTGCACCAGGGATCCCTTTTCTCCACACCCCCAACACTCTTTTGTTGATTTGTTTATGATGGCCATTCTGACCTGTATGAAGTGGTGTCTCATTTTGAGATTTTAATTTACATCTCTCTGATGGCTAGTGATGCTGAGCATCTTTTAATATGTCTCTGGGTCCTGTGTATGTTCTCCTTGGAGAAGTGTCTGTTCAAGTCCTTTGCCCATTTTTTAATATTTTATTGATTATGCTATTACAGTGGTCCCGTTTTCCCCCCTTCACTCCCCTCCCCCTTCACACCCCCTCCAACCCACATTCCCCCACTTTAGTTCATGTCCATGTGTTATACTTATAAGTTTTTTGGCTTCTACATTTCCCATACTATTCTTACCCTCCCTGTCTATTTTCTACCTACCACCTATTCTACTTATTATCTGTACCTTTTCCCCCCTCTCCTCCTCCCAATCCCCTGTTGCTAACCCTCTATGTGATCTCTATTTCTGTGCTTATGTTTCTGTTCTAATTGTTTCCTTGGTTTGTTTTTGTTTTAAGTGTGGTTGTTAATAATTGTGTGTTTCCTGTCATTTTACTGTACATGTTTTTTATCTTCTTTTTCTTTGCCCATTTTTTAAATTGGGTTGTTTGTCTTCCTGGAATGGAGATGTGTGAGTTCTTTATATATTTTGGAGATCAAACCCTTGTCCAAGGTGTCATTGGCAAATACATTTTCCCATATAGTTGGTTCTTTTCCCACTTTAATGCTATTTCCTTTAGCCATGAAGAAGCTTTTTATTTTGATGAGATCCAATGTGTTAAATGCTCTTTTAAATGTAATATCCTTATATGCTAAAAAAAAACCTGCTAGAAACTTGACCACGTGCTTAGGAAAGGGACATGAAAACAAAGTGAAAAAGGTAATTATGGGCACATCATTTCATAGGTATATCTAAATAATTTTGGTATATATAAATATGTTTGTTATATTATGTAGTAACTTAAATAATTGGTTGAATGGTTTCACTATTGGGATTACATATACTCATAGCATTCCTCAAGGATTTTATTACATAATACTCGAGTAACTCAACATTCGTAAGAAAAAACAACACTACTATGCTATTCTATGGAGGTATTAAAATTTCAGGCAATTATAAGGTGAAAGGACAAATTGTCTTGCATGAGCTAAAAGGAAAGAGGAGGGGAATTTTCACTCACCCATGTGAATACCACTTAGGTCCAATAAATACTTACATTCGGAATTGTACTATAAGAGAGCATTATTTTGTTTAAATATATTTTATTGATTATGCTATTGCAGTTGTCCCATTTTTCTCCCCTTTATTTACCTCCACTCTGCACACCCTCTCCTACCAGCATTACCCTACCTTAGTTCATGTCCATGGGTTGTACCTATAAGTTCTTCCACTTCTCCATTTCCTGTACAATTCTTAAATCCCTCCTGTCTATTTTGTACCTACCATTTATGCTTCTTATTCCCTGTACCTTTTCCCCAATTACCCCCTTCCCACACCCTGCTAATAACTCTCCATGTGATCTCTATTTCTGTGATTCTGTTCCTGTTCTAGTTGTTTGCTTAGTTTGTTTTTGTTTTTGTTTTTATTTTCCAGGTTCAGTTATTGATAGTTGAGATCTTATAATTTTACTGTACATATTATTTTTGGAAGTCTTTTCTTTTACTATTTTAAAATATATTTTATTGATTATGCTATTACAGCTGTCCCATTTTTTCCCTTTTATTCCCTTCTGCCCTGAAAACCCTCTCCCACCAGCATTCCCCCACCTTAGTTCATGTCCATGGGTCATACATATAAGTTCTTTGGCTTCTATATTTCCCATGCTATTCTTAACCTCCCCCTGCCTATTTTGTACATACCATTTATGCTTCTTATTCCCTTGTACCTTTTCCCCAGTTGTTCAGTCATTTTATGTTCAACAACCAAACCTAAAAAAGAAGACAAAAACAGCCCTGGCTGGTGTAGCTCAGTGGATTGAGCATAGGCTGCAAACCAAAGAGTTGCCTGTCAGGGCACATGCCTGAGTTGCAGGCCAGTTCCCAGAGGGGACACATAAGACACAATCATACACTGATATTTCTTTCCCTGTCTCCTCCCCTTCTCCTCTAAAGATAAATAAACTAAATATTTTAAAAATGAAAAAAAAAACAAAAACAAACTAAGCAAACAACTACAACAGGAACAGAATCACAGAAATAGAGAAATAGACAAAAAAACTGTACTTGAAAAATAACAAAATAAAATTAAAAATAAAAAATAGAGAACACATGGAGAGTTATCAGGGTACTGTCCCCAATTGTACCCCATTATCCCCCCTGCCCCTCTCCCCTGATAACCCTCCATGTGTTCTCTATTTCTGCGAATCTGTGAATCTGTTCCTGTTCTGGTTGTTTGCTTAAATTTTTTTGTTTTAGTTTTTGCTTTTGTTTTTTAGGTTTGGTTGTTGATACTTGTGAGTTTGTTGTGATTTTACTGTTCATATTTTTATCTTCTTCTTCTTAGGTAAGTCCCTTTAACATTTCATATAATAAGGGTTTTGTAGTGATGATGAACTCCTTTGACTTGGCCTTTTCTGGGAAGCACTTTATCTGCCCTCCCATTCCAAATGATAGCTTTGCTGGATAGAGTCATCTTGGATATATGTCCTTGCCTTTCATGACTTTGAATACTTCTTCCCAGCCCCTTCTTGCCTGCAAATTTTATTTGGAGAAATCAGCTGTTAGTTTTATGGACTCTCCTTTGTAGGTAACAGTCTCCCTTTCTCTTGCTACTTTTAAGATTCTCTCCTTATCTTTAATCTTGAGTAATGTAATTATGATGTGCCCTGGTGTGTGCTTCCTTGGGCCCAACTTCTTTGGGAGTCTCTGAGCTTCCTGGACTTCCTAGAAGTCCATTTCTTTTCCCAGATTGGGGAAGTTCTCATTCATTATGTTTTCAAATAAGTTTTCAATATTTTGCTATTCTTCTTCTCCTTCTCACACATCTATGATTTGATGTTGGAACATTTCAAGTTGTCCTGGAGGTTCCTAAGCCTCTTTTATACATTTTTTTAGTTTGATGAATTTATTTATTTATTTATTTATTTATTTATTTATTTATTTAAATCTTTGTAATTGTTCAGGTACAGTTTTATGCTTTCACTCCCCCACTCCCCAGCCAACCTGACCCTCCCCACCTCCTTTCCCTCTTTCCATCCCCCCTTGTTATTGTCTATGTGTTCTCTATAATTGTTCCTGCAAACTCTTCACCATTTTCCCCTATAATTTCTTCCCCTCTCCCCTCTGGTCACTGTCAGCCTGTTCTCAACTTCAGTGTATTTGGTTATATTTTGCTTGCTTGTTTGTTCTGTTGATTAGGTTCCTGTTAAAGGTGAGATCAGAACCTATGCACCCCAATGTTCATAACAGCACAATTTACAACAGCCCAGTGCTGGAAGCAACCTAAGTGCCCATCAGTAAATGAATGGATCCAAAAACTATGGTACATTTACACAGTGGAATTCTATTCAGCAGAAAGAAAGAAAGAGCTCCTTCCTTTTGCAACAGCATGAATGGAACTGGAAAGCATTATGCTAAGTGAAATAAGTCAGGACGTGAAAGATAAATACCATATGATCTCACTATATATATAATCTTTACACATAGACACACACATATGCAGACACACACAGACATGCACACATTTATATATTTTATTTTCTATGACAGGACTTTAAAAATTACTTCAGTGGCCTATTTTCATGGTTGCTTTGTTCAAATATTCTGGAAAACTATCTGTCTTAACTCTCTAATCTCATTCCACAGTTTTCATAAGCCTCATGCTTCTTTGAATCTTCATACTTTTCTTTCATTCAGGAAAAACCTTATAGCTATTTTTCTTGGTTAAGTTTCTATCATCCTTCAAAATTTAACTCAGGCATTATTTTTGTATAAGAACATCCTTGATTTCTAGTCAAGCCTTACTGTTCCTTGTGTGCTCTCACGGCACCATGAACAAACTTCTACCATAGTATTAGTCACACTGTATTGAATTTACAGGTTTATGAGTCTGTCTTTTCCTCCTGATTCTGCTATAAGCTACATAAAAGTATAGACTTCATTTTATTCATTTTTGTATTTTTACATATTATCTCTTCAATAACTGTTTATTGAACTGTCCTGAATAAAGGAAAAGGGAAACATTTTATTTTGCAGTGGAGGTGAAGCCTTTTATAAGGAAAGATTTCTATCGCATGGGATTTTAGCATATTTCTGTGATGAGCTTTATCTATTGCATTTCCAAAACTAAAAGCATAAAATACAGAAATTTCATGTTGTAGAATGCCACATGTTATTGTTCTTTTATAGTAGCAAGTTATTAATGAACTAAAAAGAAATTGTTTTCACCTCACACTGGTCAGAATGGCCATCATTAATAAATCAACAAACAAGAAGTGCTGGTGAGAATGTAGAGAAAAGGGAACCCTAGTGCACTGTTGGTGGGAATGTACGCTGGTGCAGCCACTGTAGAAAACAGTATGGGATTTCCTCAGAAAACTAAAGATGGAACTGCCTTTTGACCCAGCAATTCCACTACTGGGATTATACCCTGAGAATTATGAAACATCAATTCAAAAGAACTTATGCACCCTTATGTTCGTAGCCACTCTATTTACAATAGCCAAGTGCTGGAAACAGCCTAAGTACACATCAGTAAATGAGTGAATCAAAAACTGGTACAATGGAATACTTATGCAGCAGAAAGAAAGAAGGAAATCCTACCCTTTGCAACAGCATGGATGGAACTGGAAAGTATTATGTTAGCCAGGCGGTGAAAGACAATATATGATCTCACCAATAAGAGGAACCTAATGAACAAAATAGAGCCACGGGCATAGAAACATGGAACAGACTGACAGTGACCAAGGAAAGTAGAGAAGGGACAATGGTAGGAAGGTGGGGAAGGGACTAGGCTACAAACACGTATGAATGACTCATAGACATGCACAACAGGATGGGGACTGACTGTAGGAGTAGGGTTGAACTGGGTGGAGAAGGGCAGAGGGGGAAAAATTGGGACATCTGTAATAGAATAACAATACAATATTTAATAAAATATATAATTTAATAATTATAAGGTGGCCTTGCCTTATTTTATTGTTGTTTAATTACAGTTGTCCCAATTTTCCCCGTTGCTCTCCTCACCCCACCCACTCACCTATCTCACAGTCAATCCTCACCTTGTTGTCCATTACCATGGGTCCTTTATACATGTTCCTTGACTTGACCTTCTTTGTTCTTCCTGCCTCCCCTGTTTCCTCTGGTCACTGTCAGTTTGTTCCTTATTTCCATGTCTCTGGTTCTATTTTGCTTGTGTGTTTGTTTTGTTCATCGGGTTTCACTTATAGGTGAGATCATGTGGTATTTGTCTTTCAACTGTCTGGCTTATTTCACTTAGCATTAATATTTTCTGGTTTCTTCCATGCTCTTGCAAAGAGTAGGAGTTCTTTCTTTCTGCTGCATGGTATTCCATTGTGTAAGTATACTGCAGTTTTTTTCTCCACTCATTTACTGATGGGGAACTAAACTATTTCTCGTGCTTGATTATTGTAAATAAAAATTATATTTATCATTTTAATATTTCAATTTCTCAAAACATATTTCTATAAATTAGTAAACTAAAAACATTAATTCTGAGAGGAATGTAAATAACTAAAATCTAAATTACATGTATTTTTAATCAAACATCATGTATATACTTTTTAATTTTGATTTGTCTTTTTATTGAATTTATTGGTGTGACACTAGTTAACAAAATTATATAGGTTTCAAGTGCACAATTTTATAGTACATCATCCATATGTTATATTATGTGTTCACTACAACAAGTGATGTCTCCTTTTATCACCATTTATTACTTCTACATCCTCCCCCACCTCCACTCATTCTCTTACCCAGAAATCACCACATTAATTTCCATGTCCATGAGTTCTTTTCTTTTTTTTTCTCAATCCCTCTACCCCTCACTCAGTCTTCCAAATCACCAGGAGAGCTGACAGCCTGCTCTCTATATGCATGGAATTAAAATATTTTTTATCTGAAATAAATTAGAAGAAAGCTTTCTTAGCTCTAATAGCACCATTATATTGTACAGAATTTTGCAAAGTGGCTCAGGATATTTTTACTGAAATATGTAATCACTTGTTCGTATGATTTAAATTTCTTAAAGTTGCTAAATGACAAGTGGAGTATAAAATGTGTATGGGTATCAACTGAGGAAACTGGAAAAAGATCAAAATGAAAAGATAAGAAGTGTAGGGGAAAATGGAGACAACTGTACATAACAACAAGAAAAGAAAAAAGAAGCATAGAAGGATAACTGAGGACAGAAAAGATTAAGAGGGCTAAAATGAGAGAAAATAAAGATACATATGATGTATAGTGGCAAAATATTATATAAATTATGTCCGAGGCTATAGTTATGTTGTAACCTTGCCCTGTTCACTAACTTATTGACCTTAGATAAAAGTCATATGGATTCTATTATATGTCACTCCCATATCTATATAACAGAATTATAATTAATATTATTATAGTCTTTAAAAGTATCTTTCGTGCAAATAAACTCAAAATTCTTATTATACATATATACATACAAGTCCTATATTTTGTCCTTTCTGAATCTCAGATTCCTTTTCTAAAAAATTGAGATATATATCTTGTGTCTCCCTTCCAGGGATGTTGAGAATCAAATGAGGCAATATAAGTAATCTCACATTATATATTGAAATGCTCTATAAGTTAACTGAAAGAATTATTTTCAGTGCCTTCACTTGAGAAAAGCAGAAGACACTATAAAGAAGAACTATAACATAATTTTGAGAAGTTGCTAATATAAGCAAATTAGAAATAATTTATAATGATCAAAAATGCACAAGATTTTTGTGTCACCAATTCAAATTACTAAGTGCTTTTCAGGCAACAACGATTACTTAAAAATCTTTCTTATAGTGCTTTCTGCTTTTCTTAGGAGACACTGAAAATGATTTTTAAAAAGTTATCTAACCATGGTATGATTCACCTTCTCTCTCTTTTTAAAAAAGATTTTATTTATTTATTTAGAGACAGGGGAAGAGAGAGAGAAGGAGAGGAAGAGTAACATCAATGTGTGGTTGCCTCTCACATGGCCCCCACTGGGGACCTGGCCTGCAACCCAGGCATGTGCCCTGACTGGGAATCGAACTGGTGACCCTTTGCTTCACAGGCCCGTGCTCAATCCACTGAGCTACACCAGCCAGGGCTAACCTTCTCTCTTTATAGAGTAAATATTATCAGTAGAATGAAATGAAGACGTTATAATATCTTGTTTAGTGTATTTTATTTCTCAGTGCTAAGTTTTTAAAAAAAATGTACCTTTTTAAATTGATGTTCAAATACAGTTGTCTCAATTTTTCCACCACTACTTTCCCCTGCCCTATCCATACCCACCTCCCACCCTCAATCTCACCTCCCCTTGGCTTCTCCAACCATGGGTCCCTCATTCATGTTCAATTACATCCCTTTCCCTTCTTTCCCATGTTATTTCCCTCTCCCCTCCCCCCGGTTACTGTTACTTTGTTGTCCATTTCAACCTCTCTGGCTATATTTTGCTTGCCAGTTTGTTTAGTTAATTAGGTTCCACTTACAGGTGAGATCTTATGGTATTTGTCTTTCACCACCTGGCTTACTTCACTTAGCATAATACTTTCCAGTTCCATCCATGTTGTTACCAAGGGTAGGATGTCCTTTTGCTGTGTAGCATTCCATTATATAAATATACCATAGTTTATTGATCTACTCATTTACTGATGGACACCTAGGCTGATTCTAACACTTATAAATTGTGCTGCTATGAACATTGGGGTGCATAATTTCTTTTGAGTTAGTGTTTCAAAGTTCTCAGAGTATAAAACAAACAGTGGAATTGCTGAGTCTAAATGCAATTACATTTTTAGTTTCTTGAGAAAATTTCATACTGTTTTTCACAGAAGCCGCACAAGTTTCCATTCCCACCAACAGAGCACCAGGGTTCCCTTTTCTTCACAACCCCAACAGCACTTATTGTTTGTTGATTTGATTATGATGGCCATTCTCACTGGTGTAAAGTGGTATCTCATTGTGGTTTTAATTCGCATCTTTCTGATGGCTAGTGATGCTGAGCATCTTTTCATATGTCTCTGGGTCCACTGTATGTCCTCCTTGGAGAAGTGCCTGTTCAGGTTCTTTGCTCATTTTTAAATTAGATTTTTTGTCATTCTGGTAAGGACTCATGTAAGTTCTTTATTTGTTTTGAAGATCAAAACCCTGGGCAAATATGTTTTCCCATACAGTTGGTTCTCTTTTCATTTTGCTAATGCTTTCTTTAGTCATGCAGGAGCTTTTTGCTTTGATGAGATCCCATTTGTTTATTCTTTCCTTTATGTTCCTTGCTCTAGGGGACATATAGGTAAAAATATTGCTGGGTGAAATATCTGAGATTTTCCTGCCTATCTTCTCCTATAGGACTTTTATGGTATCACAACTTATATTTAAGTCTTTTACCCAACTTGAATTTATTTTTCTGTATAATGTAAGTTGGTGATTGAGTTTCATTTTTTGCATGTAGCTATCCAGACCTCCCAACACCATTTGTTGAAGAGGCTATTTTGATTACATTTCATGTTTCTGTCCCTTTGGTTGAATATTAATTCACCATAGAGACTTGGATTTATTTGCTTCCCTCTGTTCTGTTCCATTGTTCCATGTGTCTGTTCTTATGCCAATATCAGGCTCTTGTGATCACAGTGGCCTTGTAATACAGTTTGATGTCAGATATTGTGATCCCTCCTTTGTTCTTCTTTCTCAAAATTGCTGCAGCTGTTTGGGGACATTTATGGTTCCATATAAATTTTTGAAATGTTTTTTCTATATCTGTGAAATATGTCATTGGAATTTTAATAGGTGTTGTATTGAATCTATAAATTGCTTTATGTAATATGGACATTTTGATGATGTTAATTCTTCCAACCCATGCACATGGTATGTGCTTCCATTTATTTGTGATTTATTTAATATCTTTCTTCAGTGTTGTGTAGATTTCTGAGTACAAGTCTCTTACATCCTTGGTTAGATTTATTCCTAGGTATTTTATTTTTCTTGTTGCTATAGTGAAAGGGATTTATTCCTTATTTCTGTTTCTGATATTTCATTGTTGTTGTACAAAAAAAGCCTTTGATTTTTTAATATTGACTTTGTATCCTGCTATTTCACCAAATTCACTTATTAGATTGAGTAATTTTTCAGAACAGTCTATAAGGTTTTTCTATGTACACTATCCTGTCATCTGCAAACAATGAGAGTTTTGCTTCCTCCTTTCCAATTTGAATGTCTTTTAAATCTTCTTCTTGTCTGATTGCTGTGGCTAGGACTTCCAATACTATGTAGCATAGAAGTAGTCAAAGTAGATATCCTTGTCTTGTTCCTTATCTTAGTGAAAAACTTTTTAATTTCTGCCCATTGAATATGATGTTGACTGTAGGTCTCTTGTATGTGGCCATTTTTATATTGAGGTATGCACCTTCTATTCCCATTTTGCCTAGTATTTTTTACAATAAATGGGTGCTCTTTCTTATTAAGTGCTTTTTCTGCATATATTGATATGATCATGTGATTTTTGTCTTTGCTTTTGTTTATATGATGTATTACATTTATTGATGTGCAAATATTGTACCATCCTCACATCCCTGGGATGAATCTCACTTAAATGCAATGTATAATCCTTTAAATGTATGCTGGGTACAGTTTGCCAATATTCATTAAGGATTTCAGCGTCTATGTTAATCAGTGGTATTGGCCTGAAGTTATCTTTCTTTGTGTGTGTGTGTGTGTGTGTGTGTGTGTGTGTGTGTGTATGTCTTTATATGGTATTAGGATTAAGATGATGCTGGCTTCATAAAAAGATTTTGGGAGTCTTCTTTCTCCTTGAATTTTTTGGAATAATCTCTGAAGGATGGGGTAAGCTTTTTCTTAAATGCTTGGTAAAATTCTCCAGTGAAACCGTCCAGTTCAGGCTTTTGTGTGTTGGGAGTTTTTTGATTAATGCTTCAATTTTGTCTGCTGTTACTGGTCAGTGCAGGCTTTATGCTTCTTCTTCACCAAATTTTGGAAGATTATATTTTTCTAGAAATTTGTCCACTTCACCTTGGTTTACAAGTTTCTTAGCATACAGTTCTTCATAGTAATTTCTTACAATCTTTGTATTTCTGTGGTGTCAGTTGTAATATCTCTTTCATTTCTGTTTCTGTTCATTTGGGTCCTCTCTCTTTTTTCTTGGCAAGTCTGTTTAAAGGCTTATTGATTTTATTTATCTTTCCTAAGAACCAGCTCGTGAATTTATTGATCCTTAGAATTGTGCTTTTATTCTCTATGTCATTTAATCCTGCTCTGATCTTGGTTATTTCCTCCCTTCTACTTGCTCTGGGCTCTTTGTTATTGTTCTTCAAGTTCTTGTAGGCATAGGGTTGTGTTGTTTATTTGAAATGTTTCTATTTTTTTAGGTAAGCCTGTATTGCTATGAACTTCCCTCTCAGGACTGCCTTCACTGTGTCCTATAAGTTTTGGATTGTTGTAAGTTCTTTTTCATTTTTTTCCATAGAAACAGTTGTATTTCCTCTTTTATCTCATTCTTGACCTAGTCATTGTTTAATAGTATGCTATTGAATATCCATGAGTTTGAGTGTTTTGGGTTTTATCCTTGTGTTTTTTTCTAGCTTCATTCCCTTGTGGTCGGAGGAAATGTTTGGTATGATTTCAGTTTTCTTGAATTTGTTGAGGCTTGTTTTGTGTCCTATCAAGTAGTCTATCTTTGAAAATATTTCATGTGCATTTGAAAAAAAGTTAAATAAAATCTTTAAAAAAAAAGCCCTGGCTGGTGTAGCTCAGTGGATTGAGCACGGGCCTGGGAACCAGACAATCGTGGTTCGATTCCCAGTCTGGGCACATACGAGGGTTGCAGGCCAGTTCTCTGCAGGCCAGTTCCCAGCAGGGGACTCACAAAAGGCAACCATACATTGAGGTTTCTCTCCCTCTCTCCTTCCCTTCCCCTCTAAAGATAAATAAATAAAATTTTTTAAAAAATGAAAAGAATGTGTATTTTGCTTCTTTGGGGTGAACCCCCCCTCCTACACACACACGCACACACACACACACACACACCAGTTAAGTCCTATTCATGTAGGGTATTGTTCAGTGCTAGAATATCTTTGTTGATACTTTATTTGGGCAAAATATCTGTTAATTTTTGACGGTGGGGTGTTAAAATCCCCAACATTGGTTGTATTTATGTCAATATCATTCTTGAAGTCCTCCAAGATATTTTTTATGTATTTGGGTGCATATATATTTACAATGTTTAGGCCTTCTTGATGGATTCTTCCCTTGAGTATTATGAAGTGTCCTTCTGGGTCTCTCTTTATGGCCCTTTTGTTGAAGTATATATTATCTGATATGAGAATTGCTACCCCACATTTTCTCCCCTGTCCATTGTCTTGGAATATTTGTTTCTAGCCCTTCAGTTTAGGTCTGTGTGTATCTTCTGTTCTGAGCTGGGTCTGCTGTAGGCAGCATATGTGTAGGTCATGCTTTCTTGTTCATTCAGTTGTTCTATATCTTATGATTGGGGCATTTAATCCACTTTCATTTAAGGTAATTACTGATAGGTACTTATTCATTGCCAGTTTTTAGTCCCCAAGTTCCTCTTTCACAGTTTTTCTACCTGTTCTTAAAGCAGACCCTTTATCATCTCTTGCAGTGCTGGTTTGGAGGAGGTATATTCTTTGAGGCTTCTTTTGCCTGAGAATTTCCTTATTTGGCCTTCCATTTTAGTTGAGAACATTTGTTTCCACGTCCTATTCCAACCATGTTGTCTGACAAGGTCTGGGCATGGAGGACTCGAGTTTAAGGAATTCGTCTCCCTGGAGGAGAATGTGGCATCCAAAATGGGTTAACAATTGGCTGTTTTATTTTAATTATCTTACTCTTGCTACTGAATATAGACATTGAACTGTACTTACTTATTCCTGTGAAAATCACCCAAGAGGAGGGGACAGTTCAGGGGAAAACATTAGTATTCCCCACGGAACTGCCTGAAAGGATGGAAAAATCCCCACAGATTCCCCTTTCTTTTATACAGGGGAGTACAACAGCCAGGGTAATATAATTGTTAACCATAAGGGAAAACATGTCCAGTTGTGTAAATTACCCTGGTTTGAGCAACTTAAAGCAATCAGGACTGCCATGGTGTACCAGAAATAAGAAAAATAAGTTAGATCTCTTAAATCAACAGTTAAGCCCAGTTAATAAAGAATCAGGTTATTGTTGCAAGCATAGGTTGTGCTGCCAACAGTTGAGGGAATGGAAGAACAGATTAGAAAGACTTTCCCATGACTGTTCCCTACCCACAAATACAAAAGGTCTTCCAAGAAGACAAGTAAAAACTATATAGACCCCTACCCACAGCCCAGGGATATGGTCGGGACGGTTGAGATGTATCTGCAAGGCAGAGGCAACTGTGGCTGGATTTCCTGTCTATCTTTCCTTACATGTTTGTTTTGGTGATCAAAAGGTGGTAGAATTGTTAGACACTTGTATTTCAGGTTCATTAATTCACATAATTCTAATGAAGTTGTACAAAATAATTTCTTGACCAGAGAACAAAGTTCCCTCTAGTGAAATAGTCCCTGAATGTTTAAAAGTTGTTGGAGTAACAACCCCTCCTTTACCTTGAATAGGAATATATATCAATTAGACAGGCAAAGAAATATGAAAAGCTGGTTAGAAATGGTTCCTAGGGAGTCAGAATTTATAGTACACAGAGAAACATTTTAGATAGAAAAAAATAGACAGCTAAGTTAGACATCACAAAGTCCTTATAATAAATTTCCTATTACCTCTACTCAATCTAGCGTATCCTTTTGCCCCATGACAAATTCTGAGAAGCTTTAATATACAATAAAACATTCAAACTCTGTACATAGAGCTGTTTCAAATTGTCTGATTAATGGTTCTCCTGGTCAAAACAATGTTTGTTTAACATAACTGAAACTATGGAAATTCTTGTACTGATTCTTGTATTGATTTTTTTTTTTTTTTTGCTTAACTGATCAGGCTATGCTGCAAATGTTAATCACTACCTAAAATTAAAATATAAAAACCTGCTTGTACTTGCAATAAACGGAACAGAGCTTCACTGTTCTTTGAGGCGTGTTGTTGTCTGTTACCCATCATCAACTCCTTACCCACCTTTGGGAATCTCTGGACCCTGCTGCGGCTGGTCCGTGGCACTTTGTGGATAGATTGGTCTTGGTTTCAGTCCCTTCTTTTTCATTCCTTGGAATATTTCTTGCCATTCTCCCATGTCCCATGATTTTTCTGTTGAGAAGTCAGCTGCTAGCCTTATTGGGGCTCCTTTCTATGTTACTTCCTGTTTTCCTTGCTGCCTTTAAGATTCTCCCTTTGCCTTGGCATTTTGACATTTTAATTATGATGTGTCTTAAATTAGGCCTCTTTGTGTTCCTCTTCATTGGGACTCTCTGTGTTTCCTGGATTTGTGTGACTTTTTCACTCATCAAATGAGGAAAATTTTACATTATTACCTTTTCACAGATTTTCTATCCTTTGCTCTTCTTCTTCCCCTTCTTCTGGTATCCCAATTATATGGATATTATTATGTTTCACGTTGTTCTGCTTTTCCCTTCATCCAGCTTGCTGATCTATTCCTCTGCTTGATCGAGCCTGCTTTTGATTCCTTCTACTGTGTTCTTCAGTTCACAAGTTGTATCCTTCATTTTCTCTTGGCCCTTGTTGATAGTCTCTACTCCCTTTTTTTGTTGTTGTTATAGTTTGAAGTGAGTTCATTGTAGTTTCCCTATAGTTTCTGGTAATTCACTGTGAGCTCATTGAGCTTCCTGATAACCATTGCTTTGAACTCAATATCTGATAGTTGAGTTGCCTCTATTTAATTTAGCATTCTTTCTGAGGCTTCCTCCTTTCCTTTCACTTGGGGATTGTTTCTTTGTCTTCCCATTGTTTGTGAGACTCTTCTTGTTAGCCTTAGCTTGTTAAATTGATCTGTTCTGACTCCCTGAGTTTCTGGTGTGAAATTCTATGGTAGAAGTTTTGTGAGATTCAGTGGTGAAGTCTCCTTGATCTTCTGAGCTTGCTGATGTTGGACTGTCATTTATTTTGGTTCTCTGTATGCCTTTGGGTTTTGAATGTGGTTGGGTCTTTCTTTGGCAGGTCCTTCTCTCCAGCTGGTTAACTGAGGGTCACTCTGTCCACCACTTCTTGTATTCTGTTGTGCAGGTGTGGACAGGTTCTGTTGAAGCTGATTCTTATCTGTCTATGAGGTTTTGAGGCTTCTCTCTCACTTTTGTTCAGTTGTTTGTTCTGGTTAATTTCTCTACCATTTTGGTTCTATTTTCTTTTTTTAAAGATTTTATTTATTTCTTTAGAGGGGAAGGGAAGGAGAGAGGGAGAGAAACATCAATGTATAGTTGCCTTTTGTGTGTCCCCTGCTGGGAACTGGCCTGCAGGGAACTGGCCTGCAACCCAGACATGTGCCCTGACTGGGAATTGAACTGCGATCATGTGGTTCGCAGGCCCACGCTCAATCCACTGAGCTAAACCAGCCAGGGACTGGTTCTATTTTCAAATCATTCCTGGATTGAGGTTAGTGTGGTTTCCAGTCTGTCCTTCACCTTTTCCCACTGTTATTTGTTGTGGTTTTCTATGCTGGTAGGTTTCCTCTTCCAGCAGGTATACTGGTATTCACAGATCACACTTACTCATTTTTATGATCAGTTGAAGGGGGAAGGCAAAATGGTTTAAGACAGCGGGAATTTAAAGTACCAATCTGTAGAGAAGAACTAGGTGATCCTTTGCATTATATATACTGTTAAGTGTAATATTTCAGTGAACTGGCCACTTTTTAGAAAGGGTAGAAAGAAGATAAGACTCTTGTTGGGGGTGGAAAAAACTGTGAGATTGATTTAGAAAACAGTGAGCTTGTCAGAAGTTGGGTTATGAGGTAAAATGAGAGTAAAATATAGAAAATAGGTGTAATGTGTGAGAGAATAGAGTTAACCACAACAGTAATAAAAATTAGGAAACAGTGAAATGAGCTAAGATCTGGAAGGGGTGTTGTGTAGTATTTACAATTGTATGGAGCAGCAATTATTTACAATAGTAATGGAGCAGCAAGCATATGACAGAATCTATGTGAACTGAATAACTAGAATAGGTAGTATAGAACCTAGAGTAGTGTGCTAATGGAACACAAGTGAAATGAAAGTCAGAAAATTAAAAATACACTATGAAATAGAGAACAAGGGAAACCAGTCAAACAACACAATTTAACACAACAAGTGAAAAAGACTAAACAGAAAGAAGAGAAATATTAAAAATACTAATAAAAGGTATAAGAATAATGAAAAAATAATAATACAAATATACAAGAACTTGCAAGTTCTTTGGAGTAGTAAAGTGAAATTTATCTCAATGTCTTAGTTGTTGGGATGACTACTCTTTGGGTCCATCTATGGTCCTTTCACAGCTCCTGGTTTTATTGTCTCACTTGTGGGAATTAAAAAAAAAAGAAAAAAGAAGAAGGAAGAAGGAATAAAAAAGGAAAGAAGGAGAGAGGAAGATGGTATCAGGGTAGGAGGGAGCAGACTCCACTTTCCCCTTCACACGGGAGAAAATCCTAGCTGATCTATGGAGTTAAAGAGCCAACAGCCAAAAGTACTTCACCATGTATAAAAATAAGCGACCAAAAATTGTAGCGGACACTGAAAAACCAGATGGTAAGGACAGTGCTTCAGGACAATGAGGTCCCAGGGGCAGGTGCAGGGACCAGAGCAGCTATATCCCTGGCCTGGTACCCTGGGTATGCCACAGGGTTCTTGGGAGAGAGCCAGGGCAACTGCTCCCTCCCCAACCAAATAAAGTCTGAGCAGCACCAGGAGAGACCTGGTTGCTTGAAGTGGAAGAGAGGGGAAGAAGGACGAAGTGGCAAACACACAGGGGCTGTGAGCACCCACTGAGTCTGTGGATGCAGGTTAGGGAGAGTTGAGAGTTGTGCAGTGACGGGCCCTGACCCCGATATTCTGCAGTCTGGCTGGAGAATTGGGCTGTGGGAGAGGCTAAGCCACTGTATGGAGTAGCAGGCTTGAATAGGAGTTATTTCACTTCTTGAAAAGAAAAAGTGAAAAGAGAGACACTGTTTAGGGAATTCTCCCACCGCCACCCAGCCGGGCAGTGATCCTGAGGTTGCACGGAAGGTTGTGTGGAAGACCCTATGTACCCCCTTAGCACTGGTAAGGGTGTGCACCCATGGAACAAGGTAGCCTGGCTGAGAGCACATGCGTGTCCACACCCCAGCCCACAGCGGTAATCCCAGAAGAAAGTGCCCTCTTAGGAAGGGCTGGATCCCATGCCAAAGGCCCCTGGGAGCATGCCAGGATTGCTCCCTGGAGAGAGCACAGGCTGAGTGCAGATGGGAAGGAAGAAAAGCCATACCAATCTCACTTCAGCCTGCTGCAGCTAGCAAGACCTGAAAAACCGGTTTGGCCACTTTGAAACCAAAAGGATTTTTAAATTTAATTTAATTTTTTAAATTATATTTTATTTTTTAATTGCTCTTCTTTTTTAATCTTTCAATTCCATTTTCCTCTCTTTCCTTCTTTTTTCTCTTATGCTTTCTTCCTTTCTTTCCAATTTTACCTCTTGTTCCTTTCTTCTTCTGATTTTTAAAAAATAACTATAAGTCAGACCAAAAAAAACCCCAAAAAACCTAGAACTGTGAAAAGACCAGAGTTAACTGCAAAGAAGGAGCATCACAAGAGCTGAGACACTGACAGAAAATTTCACTTTGCTATTACAGAGAACCTACAAGTTATTGCATATTTGTATTATTATTATTTTCATTATTTCTGAATCTTTTATACTAATAGCATTTTTGTATTCCTCTTCTTTCTGTATAGTCTGCTTCGCTTGGCTGGTTATTTTGCACCATTTGACAGGTTTCCCCTGATCTCTCTTTCATAGTGTATTGCTTATTTACTGTCTTTCACTTCATTTGTGTTCCATTAGTACACTACTCAAGGTCCTATACTCCCCATTCTTGTTATCCAGATTACATAGAGTCTGTCATATGATCGTTGCTCTAATATTGTAAGTAATTGCTGTTCCATATAATTGTAAATACTTCACAACACCCCTCCCAGATCTTAGCCCACTTCACAGTTTCCTGAACTCTATTACTGTAGTGTTTAACTCTATTCTCTCACACACTACACCTATTTACTATCCTTTACTCACACCTTACCTCAGAATATGACTTCCCACAACCTCACTGCTTTCTAGATCCAACTCACAATCTCCCCCTCAAAAGTCTTATCTTCTTTCCATCCTTTCTAAAAATCAGCTAGTTGGGTAGAAGATTACGGTTAACACTATACACAGCCAAAGAATTTCCTATCTCTTCTGTACTGCCTGCTACTGTAAATATCATAGAATACTTTCTGTTGTCATAAACCATTTTGCCTTCCCCTCCAACTAATCACAAAAAAAGAATAGGTGGAAGCGGTGAACATCAGGATACCTACTGAAAGAGGAAACCAAACAACAAAGGAACCACCAACAGATAACAACAGAAGAAAGTGAAGGAGGGAGTAAAAACTACACAAATCTCGATCCAAGATTTGGAGATTCTCTATCTGGAAATACATCTAAATAGTGGAGAAACTACCCAGTACAAACAACTGAACAAGAGCAAGAGACAATCCTCAAAACCTTGCACACAAGGAAGAACCAGCTTCAACACAACCTGTCCACACCAGCACAACAAAATACAAGCTATGGTGGACAGAGTGACCTTCAGTTAACCATCTGGTGAGAAAGACCCACCAAAGGAAGACCCCCCAAACAACAAAAACCCAAAGACAAACTCAGAGCCCATGTAAAGGACAGCCGAAAACCAGTGAGCTGGGGAGATCAAGGAGACTTCACCACTGAATCTCACAGGTATTATACCACAAAGTTCACACCATAAACCCAGGAAGCCAGAACAAATAAATTTAAGAAGATGAAGCTAACAAGAAGAATGTCACAAGCAGTGGGAAGACAAATAAACAAACCCCCATGAAAGGAAAGGAGGAAACCTCAGAAAGAATGCTAAATGAAATAGAGAAAACTCAACTATCAGATACTGAGTACCAAATAATGGTTATCAGGAAGCTCAATGATCTCACAGTGAATTACCAGAAACTATAGGGAAACTATAATGAACTCACTGCAAACTACATCAACATTAAAAAGGAAATGAAAACTTTAAACAAGGGCCAAGAGGAAATAAAGAATACAATGACTGAACTGAAGAACACAGTGGAAGCCATAAAAAGCAGGATCGATGAATCATAAGATCAGATCAGTGAGCTAGAGGACAAAGTAGAAAAAACATCCGAAAAGAAAAAGAGGCTCAGAAAAAATGAAGAGGAATTAAGAGAAATGCAAGACAATATAAAATGCAATAATATCCGTATAATAGGGATACTGGAAGAAGAAGGAGAACAAGGGATACAAAACCTATGTGAAAAACTCATGGTGAAAAACTTCCCTAATTTGATGAGAGAAAAAGTCACGAAAACTCATGAAAAATCATGAAAACACAGAGACTGCTAATCAAGCGGAACTCGAAGAGGCCCACTTCAAGATATATCATAATTAAAAAGGCAAAATACCAAGAAAAAAAGAGAATCCTAAAAGCAGCAAGGAAGAAACAGGAAATAACATGCAAGGGAGCCCCAATAAGGTTAGCAGCTGACTTCGCAATGGAAATGCTCCAAAGGAAAAGAAAATGGCAAGGAATGTTTCAAATAATGAGAACTGAAGACCTGCAACCAAGGCTACTTTACCCAGCAAGGATCTCAATCAGTATAGAATGCCAAATATGGAGCTTCCCATACCAAAAAAAAAAAGTCTACAAGAATACACCTCCACTAAACCACCTCTGCAAGGGATTCTAAAGGGACTGCTTAAAGGAAAGGAAGGGAAAGAGAGAGAGAGTAACACAGGTACAAAAATGGCAATGAATAAGTACCTATCGATAATAACCTTAAGCATAAATAGATTAAATGCTCCAACCAAAAGACATAGAATAGCTGAATGGATAAGAAAGCATGACCCACACATATGCTGCCTACAAGAGACCCACCTCAGAACAAAAGACCTATAGAGACAAAAAACAAAGGGCTGGAAACAAATATTCCCAGCAAATGGACAGGGGAAAAAAAGCTGGTGTAGCAATACTCATATCACACCATAGAAAAGGGCCATAAAAAGAAACCCAAAAGGTCACTTCATAATACTCAAGGGAAGAATTCACCAGGAAGACATAAACATTGTAAATATATATGCACCCAACATAGGAGCACTGAAATACATTAAAAATTTTTAGATTTCAAGAAAGATATTTACAGCAACACAATTATAGTAGGGTATTTTAACACACCACTCTCAAAAATGAACAGATCTTCGAAACAAAACATCAACAAAGATACTGTGGCATTGAACAATGCCCTAGATGAAATGAAGTTAACTGATATATATAGAGAGAGCCCTTCATTCCAAAGAAGCTAAATATACATTCTTTTAAAAATGCACATGGAATATTTTCAAAGATAGACCACATTATAGGGCACAAAACAAGCCTCAGCAGATTCAAGAAAATTGAAATCATGCCTGTTGGAAATCCCCATGCCTGGTTTCAGGAGCTCTAACCCCGCCATGGCTAAGGGTGAGTGAGCGACCTTCGGACCATAAGCCACTAAGGAGACCATGCTTATCTCGCTGGCAGGAGTGCCACTTCTGTTCCTTTTACTTTATCCATAACTGCCCCCCAAGCATGATCAGTTAGCCAATGACCAGTAAGATTCCCCAAGATTCGACCTAAGACAGGCATGATCATGGGGAGGCACAAGGGGAGAACTTGGGGGGCTATAGGAAAAGGGTGTGATGAACCTTCGCCCCTCAGCTTTGACATAGCTTGAGTCCTCATTCTGTCTGCGAGAAGTCTCCTAATCTCTTGGCTGCCTTACTTCCCCTGCCTGACTTAAGCCTGAAACAATGACAGAGGGCAGTGCAGCACTGTGCTGGAAAGGGTGGGTTCCCAGGTAATCAGGCCTAAGAAAGAATATATAAAAGTGAAACCTGCTTTGCTAAGAATGTTCTCAATTAAATGATAAGGGTCTGAGCAGAAATGAGTTTGTTTCCCAAAAGTTTTGCAGCCCTTTAGCTAACAGACTCTGCCTCAGAATAGACCCTCATAGTTTTTCGTATGCTGTCTATTGTTTGATCCATACTGCCTGACAATGATTAATGAACTTTTCCTGTATTCCTGTGCTAATTGACGCCAATAAAAGCCTGCCTAAGCAAGGGTCAGTGCACTCTCCCCTTGAGAGAATGGCTAGGCCACTCTGAGGTGCTCTCTCCTTGAGAGAGTAGCCATGCTATCACTTTTCCTCCACAGGACTCAGTAGTCCATATGAATTTGTCTTGTATTTCATCCATAATGCCATGGACATTGTGGGCCATTGTCTGCGTCACATACCAAGCATTTTCTCTGACCACAAGGGACTGAAACTAGAAAGCAACCCTAAAGGAAAAATCCCAAAACATTGAATAAAATGCTATTAAACACCGAATGGGACAAGAATGAAATTAGGGAAGAAATAAAAAAGTTTCTGGAAACAAATGACAATGAACTCACAACAAACCAAAACTTAGAGGACACAGCAAAGGCAGTCCTGAGAGGGAAGTTCATAGCAATACAGGCCTACCTAAAAAAGATAGAAACATTTCAAACAAACAACCTAACCCTATGCCTACAAGAACTCAAGAAAGAGAAACAAAGACAGCCCAGACCAAGTAGAAGGAAGGAAATAACCAAGATGAGAGTAGAATTAAATGACATAGAAACTAAAAGCACAATTATAAGAATCAATGAATCCAGGAGCTGGTTCTTGGAAAAGATAAACAAAATCAACAATCTTTTAAGAAGCCTCATCAAGAAAAAAAGAGAGAGGACCCAAATAAACACCACCAGAAATGAAAAAGGAGAGATTACAACTGACACCATAGAAATACAAAGGACTGTAAGAAATTACTATCAAGAACTGTATGCCAAGAAATTAAAAAACCCACGTGAAATGGACAAACTTCTAGAAAGAATGATCTTCTGAAACTCAACAAAGATGAAGTAGAAAGGCTGCACAGACCAATAACAGCAGATGAAATTGAAGCAGTAATCAAAAAACTCCCAACCCACAAAAGCCCTGGACCACATGGTTTCACAGGAGAATTCTACAAAGCATTTAAGGAAGAGCCAAACTGTAGCCTTCACAGACTATTCCAAAAAATCCAAAATGATGGAAGAATCCCAAACTGTCTTTATGAAGCTAGCATCATCTTAATTTCAAAGCCAGATAAAGACACAACAAAGAAAGACAACTTCAGGCCAATATCACTGATGAACATAGATGCTAAAATCCTCAACAAAATATTGGCAAACCACATCCAACAATATATTAAAAAGATCATGCACCATGACCAAGTAGTGTTCATCCAGGGGATGCAAGGATGGTTCAATATTCACAAATCAGTATATGTAATACATCACATAAACAAAAGCAGACAAAAATCATATAATCAGTGATAGGAGAAGATGGCGGCAGAGTAGGACAAAGTATTCCACTTCCCCCCACGCATGGGAGAAAAACCTGGCCAATCTGTGGAGGAACACAGCAAATAGCCAACAGTGTCCCAGCATATAGTAAAATAGGAGTCCAGAAATTGGAGCAGACACTGAAAGACCAGATGGTGAGGAGACAGCTGCAGGTCAATAAGGTCCAATGGAACAGTGCAGAGGCCCCAGGCCCAGGTGCCACCTCTGATGGGCCTCTCCAGGGGCCCGGGATGGATCTGCTGTGATCTGTTTGGGAGCCGGGGGCTGGCAGCAAGGTCCTTGAGAAAGAGCCAGGTAATCAGCTCCCTCCCTACCTGTCTGGGCTCAGTTTGAAAAATGCCAGGAGAGATCTGATTGTTTAAAGTGTCAAAGAGAGAGCTGGGCATGAGAAAGCAAACAAGGTGGCCTTGATCACTCAGGGAGTCTGTGGTCGCTGGCCTGGGAGAATTGAAAGTCATCCTTGCGTTCCTCCATAGCACTGGGAAAAGTTCACGCCCAAGCTTGCAGGACCAGGGAAGCCTGGCCTGGGGCATGCGCTGCACCCAAGTGCATGAAGTTGACTCCTGGGTAAAGACTGCTCTAAAGAGGACTCCCAGGGAAAGACTGCTCTCAGTGGGGTGCTGGAGAGAGGCGGAGGTCCAGATCATGGGAGAGCACTAGTGAGACCTGCTGAGTACACCAAGAAGAGAGAAAGGCCACACCAATTGCCCCTCAGCCTGCTGCAGCCAGTGAGACCAGAAAAAAACAGTTTGGCCAGCTGGAAACCAACAAGAGTTTTTTTAAAAATAATTTTCTACTTTTTAACTTTATTATTGTTTTATTTTTCAATACTTTTATCCTCTCTCTTCTTCTTTTTTGTTTTATTCCTTCTTCATTTCTTTCCAAACTTACCGCTTTTTCCTCCCTTCTGCTGCCTTCCCTCCCCCCCACAAGTGAGACAAAAATCGTGGAACTGCAAAAAGACCAGAGTTGGACCCAAAGAGGGGCATCCCGATAGAAGAGACAGAGGACAAATTTCACTTTGCTATAGCAGAAACTTTACAAGTCACTGCATATTTGTATTATTTTTCATTACTCTTACGTCTTTGATTGTAATAGTATCTTTGTATTCCTCTTCTTTCTGTATAGTCTTCTTTGCCTTTGCTGGGTATACTGTATCACTTGACAGGTTTCCCTGTTTCCTCATTCATAGTGTATTGCTAATTTACTGTCCTTTACTTCCCCTTGCTCCATTAGCACACTATTGAAGGTCAAATACACCCTAATTGTGGTATCTCTTAGATTCTGTCATATGATTGTTGCTCTAATATTATTGTAAATAATAGTTGTTACATACTATTGTAAGTACTACACAACACTCCTCCCTAGCTATTAGTCCACTTTATTGTTGCCTGAACTACAATACTGTAGTGTTTAACTCTATTCTCTCACATCACACCTATTTACCATGTTTTATTCTCACCTTACCTCAGAATCTGACCTCCCTCAACCTTACTGCTTTCTAGATACAACTCACAAAACTTCCATCCCCAATCAGTGCCTTATATTCTTTTTTAAAAAATATTTTATTTATTTTTAGAGAATGGGAAGGGACGAAGACTAGGAGAGAAACATCAATGTGTGGTTGCCTCTCATGTGTCTCCTACTGGGGACCTGGCCTGCAACCCAGGCATGTGCCCTGACTGGGAATCGAACCAGTGACCCTTTGCTTCACAGGCCCATGCTCAATCCACTGAGCTACACCAGCCAGGGAGGAGCCTTATCTTCTTTCCATCCTTTCTGAAATGTGGCTAATTGGGTTGAATATCACAGATATCACTACACATAGCCAAAAAATCTCCAATCTCTTGTCTACTGGCTGCTGCTGTAAATATCATAGAATACTCTCCTGCTGTCATAAACCACTTTGCCTTCCCCTCCAAATGATCACTAAAAAAAAAAGAGTAGGTGGAAGTGGTGAATACCAGGATACCCAAAGGAAGAGGAAACCCCAAAACAAAGGAACCACCAACAGATAACAACAGATGGTGAAAGAGAGAGTGGAATCCCCACAAACCTCGACCCAAGATCTATCTGGAAATACAACTAAACAGTGGAGAAACTTCCCAGGACAAAGAACTGAACAAGAGCAAAACAGAATCCTCAAAGTCATGTACAGGCAGAAGAACTAGCTTCAACACAACCCGCCCTCACCAGCACAACAAATTAAAATGGGTAGTGGACAGAGGGACCATCAGTTCACTAGCTGATGGGAAGGATTCACAAAAGAAAGACCCCAAAACAACAAAAACCCAAAGACAAACACAGAGCTCACCTAAAAGACAGCCCAAGACCAGTGAGCTGGGGAAATCAAGGAGACTACACCACTGAATCTCACAGGTATTATACCACAGAAGTTCACACCATAAACCCAGGAAGCCAGAACAAATCAATTTAAGAAGCTGAAGCTAACAAGAAGACTCTCAAAAACAATGGGAAGACAAAGAAACAAACCCTGATGCAAGGAAAGGAGGAAGCCTCAGAATAAATGTTAGATTGAATAGAGGCAAGTCAGCTGTCAGAAATTAAATTCAAAGCACTGGTTATCAGGAAGTTCAAAGAGCTCACAATAAGCTACCAGAAACTACAGGGGAATTACAATGAACTCACTCCAAACTATATCAACATGAAAAAGGAAATAGAAACTATCAGCAAGGGCCAGGAGGAAAAGAGGAACAAAATACCTAAACTGAAGAACACAGTGGAAGGAATAAAAAGCAGGATCAATGAAGCAGATGATTGAATCAGTGAGTTGGAGGACAAAGTAGAAAGGGAAAAAAAAAACTCCCAGAAAGAGCAAGAAAAGAAAAAGAGGCTCAGAAAGAATGAAGATGGATTAAGAGAAATGCAAGGCAATATGAAATATAATAATATCTGAATAATAGGGGTACTATTAGGAGAAGCAGAAGAGCAAGGGATAGAAAATCTATTTGAAAAAGTAACGATGAAAAACTTCCCTAATTTGGTGAGAGAAAAAGCCACACAAATCCCAGGAAACAGAGTGAGACCCAATCAAGAGGAAAACAAAGAGGTTCACTTAAAGACACATCATCATGGGACTTCCGCCAAGATGGAGGCGTAGGTGGGAACACTTTTTGTCCTCGCACAACCAAATCTAAAATCAATAAAGTTTTAACAACAATAAACACAACCAAACCATACAGAAAATCGAATACGGAGTCCAGAAACAACAGACCACTCAGGTAAACTGGTGAGAGGAGCGAAACCAGCATCGGAGCCAGTCGGGCAAAAAAGATCTGGGCAGTGCACAGGAAGCCGGGGGCACGGATCCCAGGTGCAGGCTAGCTATGGGCAGAACACAGGGAAGAGGCGCTGCTGGCTGTCTGCAGTTGGTCCCGCATTTGCACACAGATAAACCAGTGAAGAGGCAAGCCTTGAGACAGATCTCATAGGCCCCAGCTACTGGCGCAGGGTGGCAGACTCGCACACTTGTGCTCGGATAAGCAGTCAGGGGCAAGCAGTAAGGCAGACTGGGTGAGTGGAGAGTACCGCCAATGCTCCCTCTCTGACCCTGCCCCCACATACAGCGTCACAACCCTGCGACCTGGGTGGCCCTGCCCTGGTAAACACAAAGGAGCCTCTCCTCCTACATAACAGACACAAACAGATCAAAACATGGCTCAAGAACAACTCAGAGCCCCAGAGCCGATAAATCTAAGCGATGAAGAAATAGCCAAACTTTCAGATGCACAGTTCAAAACACTGCTGATCAGGATGCTCACAGAACTGGTTGATTTTAGTCACAAATTAGAGGAACATATGAAGGCTAAACTAATTGAAATGAATGGAAATGCACAGGAAACCAATAGTAATGGAAAGGAAACTGGGACTCAAATCAATGGAGTGTTCCAGAAAGAAGAAAAAAATGACCAAACAGAAAAGGATGAAGAAACAAGAATTCAAAAAAATGAGGAGAGGCTTAGGAACCTCCAGGACATCTTTCAACGTTCCAACATCCGAATTATAGGGGTACCAGAAGGGGAAGAGGAACACCAACGAGTGAAATACTTATTCGAACAAATAATAAAGGAGAATTTCCCCAAGCCGGCAAAGGAAATAGACTTCCAGGAAATCCAGGAAGCTCAGAGAGTCCCAGAGAAGTTGGACCGAAGAAGGAACACACCAAGGCATATTATCATTATATTAGCCAAGATTAAAATGAAAGAGAGAATCCTAGAAGCAGCAAGAGCTAAGGGGACAATCACCTACAAAGGAGTTCCCATCAGACTGCCAGCTGATTTCTCAAGAGACCTTACAGGCAAGAAGGGGCTGGAAAGAAGTATTCCAAGTCATGAAAACCAAAGACCTAACCAAGATTCCTCTATCCAGAAAAGCTTTCATTTAGAATGGAAGGACAGATAAAGTGCTTCTCAGATAAGATCAAATTCAAGGAGTTCATCATCACCAAGCCCTTATTATATGAAATGTTAAAGGGACTTATCTAAGAAAAAGAAGATAAAAAAGATGAACAGTGAAAGGACAGAAAACTCACAGTTATCAACAACCGCACCTAAAACAAAAGCAAATTATGAGGACAGCTAGATCAGGAGTGAACCATGGAAATGAAAATCACATGGAGGGTTAGCAACAGGGGAGTGGGAGAAGTAGAAGGGGGGAGAAGGTACAGAAAATAAGTAGCATAGACAGTAGACAGAAAATAGATAGGGAGAGGGTAAGAATAGTAGGGGAATATAGAATCTAAAGAACTTGAGACATGTGTTCATGCAATAAAGGGGGAGAATGGTGGGGTAGTGGGGTGCAGGATGGAGGGGAACAGAGGAGGGGCAATAGAACAACTGTAATAGCATAATCAATAAAAAAGTTAAAAAATAAATAGACACATCATCATTAAAGTGGCAAATTCCAAGAAAAAGAGAGAATTTTTGAGGCAGCAAGGGAGAAACAGGAAGTAACATACAAGGGAACCCCAATAAGGTTAGCTAATTAATTCTCAGTGGAAACGCTCCAAGCAAGAAGAGAATGGCAAGAGATGTTCCAAGTAATGAGAACCAGAGGCCTGCAACCAAGGCTACTTTACCCAGCAAGGCTCTCAATCAAGATAGAAGGCAAAATAAAGAGCTTCCAAGACAAAAGAATTCTAAAAGGTACACCTCCACCAACCCAGTTCTGAAAGAAATACTAAAATGACTGCTTTAAGGAAGGGGAGGAAAAGTGAAGACAAAGAGAAACGCAGGTATAAAAATGTCAATGAATAAATGCCTATAAATAATAACCTTAAACATGAAAGAATTAAATGCTCTAATCAAAAAACATAGAATAGCTGAATGGATAAGAAAGCATGACCCACACATATGCTGCATACAACAGACCTGCTTCAAGACAAAAGACCTACAGAGACTAAAAGTGAAAAGCTGGAAACAAATTTTCCAAGCAAATGAACAGGAAAAAAAAACATGGTACCAATACTCATATCACACTAAACAGTCTTCAAAAAAAGGGCAATAAAAAGAGACCCACAATGTCACTTCATAATACTCAAGGGAAGAATCCACCAAGAAGACATAAACATTGTAAATATATATGCACCCAGCATAGGAACACTTAAATATATAAAGAAAATCTAAGAGGACTTAAAGAAAGATATTGACAGCAACACAATTATACTAGGGAATTTTAACACCCCACTATCAAAAATGGACAGATCTTCCAAACAAAATATCAACAAAGACATTGCGGCATTGAAAAATGTCCTAGATGAAATGGACTTAACTGATATATAGAGAGAGAACCCTTCATCCCAAAGAAGCTAAATACACATTCTTTTCAAATGCTCATGGAACACTTTCAAAGATAGACCACAGGGTAGGACACAAAATAAGCCACAACAAATTCAAGAAAATTGAAATCATTACGAGCATTTTCTCCAGTCATAAAGGACTGAAACTGGAAACCAATCCCAAGAGAGAAGACCGAAAACACTCAAAATCATAGAGATTGTATAGCATGCTATTAAACAATGAACGGGTAAAGAATAAAATTAGGGAACAAATCAAAATTTTTCTGGAAACAAATGAAAATGAACTCATGACAACCCCAAACATATGGGAAACAGAAAAGGCAGTCCTGAGAGGGAAGTTCATAGCAATACAGGCCTACCTAAAGAAAATAGAAACATTTCAAACAAACAACCTAACCCTATGCCTACAAGAACACAAGGAACAACAGCCATCTCTGTATCATTTAAGACAGCCAAGGTTAAGACGAAGGATGGAAACAACCAAGTTCAGAGCAGAATTAAATGACATAGAGACGAAAAGCACAATTCTAAGGATCAATGAATCCAAGAGCCAGTTTTTTAAAAAGATAAACAAAATAAACAAGCCTTTAAGCAGGCTCATCAAGAAAAGAAGAGAGAGAACCCAAATAACCATAATCAAAAATGAAAGAGGAGAGATTGCAACTGATACCACAGAAATACAAAGGATTGTAAAAAATTACTATCAAGAACTGCATGCCAAGTAATTTGAAAACTTAGGTGAAATGGACAAATTTCTTGAAAAATATAATCTTCCAAAACTCAATAAAGTAGAAGCAGGAAGCCTGAATAGACCAATAACAGCAAATGACATTGAAGCACTAATCAAAAATCTCCTGAAGCACAAAATCCCAGGACTATATGATTTCACAGGAGAATTCTACAAGGCATTTAAGGAAGAGCTAACCCCTATTATTCATAAACTACTGCAAAAAATCCAAAACAATAGAAGAATCCCAAACTTTTTTATGAAGCCAGCATCCTCCTAATCCAAAAATCAAATAAAGATACAACAAAGAAAGTAAACTTCAGGCCAATATGGCTGATGAACATAGACAATAAAATCCTCAACAAAATATTGGCAAATCACATCCAACAATATATCAAAAAGATCATACACCATGACCAAGTGGGATTCATCCCAGGGATGCAAGGATGGTTCAATATTCAAAAATCAGGAAATGTAATACATCATATAAACAAAAGCAAAGAAGAAAAATCACATGATCTTATCAGTAGATTTGGAAAAAGCTTTTGATAAAGCACAATACCCATTTATGATAAAAACACTCAGCAAAGTGGGAATAAAGGGAGCATTCCTCAATATAAAAAAGACCATATATGAGAGACCTACAGTCAACATCATACTCAATAGGGAAAAAATAAAATCTTTTCCACTAAGATCAACAACAAGACAAGCATATCCACCATCAACACTTCTATTCAATATAGTATTGGAATTTTTAGCCACAGTGATCAGGCAAGAAAAGGAAATAAAGGAAAGACATCCAAATAGGAAAGGAGGAAACAAAACTGTCACTGTTTGCAGATGACATGATAGTGTACATGGAAAATCCTATAGACTCCACCAAAAAACTGCTTGAACTAATTAATGCATTTGACAAAACAGTGGGTTACAAAGTCAATATCGGAAATCAAAGGCATTTTTGTATGCTAACAATGAATCAGCAGAAGCAGAAATCAAGGAAAAAATCCCATTCAATATAGCAAAAAGAAAAATAAAATACCTGGGAATAAACCTAACCATGGAGGTAAAAGATCTGTATGCACAAAACTACACAACGCTTAAGAAAGGAATCAAGGAAGAAATAAACAAAATATCTGGGAATAAACCTAACCAAAGAGGTAAAAGACCTGTATGCAGAAAACTACACAGCACTGAAGAAAGAAATCAGGGAAGACACAAACAAATGGAAACATATACCGTGTTTAAGGATTGGACGAATTAACATCATCAAAATGTCCATACTACCCAAAGCAATTTACAGATTCAATGCAATACCTATTAAAGTACCAAGGGCATATTTCACAGACATAGAACAAACACTTTGATAATTTATATGGAACCATAAATCAGCCCGAATAGCAGCTGCTCTTTTGAGAAAGAAGAACAAAGTAGGAGGGATCACAATACCTGATATCAAGCTATATTACAAGGCCACTGTAATCAAAACTGCCTGGTACTGGCATAAAAATAGGCACATAGACCAATGGAACAGAACACAGAGCCCAGAAATCAACCCAACTCTCTACAGTCAATTAATATTTGACAAAGGGGGCAGTAACATAAAATGGAGTAAAGATAGCCTCTGCAGCAAATGGTGTTGGGAGAACTGGACAGCTACATGCAAAAAAATGAAACTTCAGCACAGACTTGCACCATACACCAAAATAAATTCAAGGTGGATAAAAGAATTAAATGTAATTGTGACACCATTAAAGTCCTAGAGGAGAACATTGGCAAGAAAATCTCAGATATTTCATGCAGCAACATTTCTACTGATATGTCCCCTAGAGCAAGAAATATAAAAGAAAGAATAAACAAAGGGATCTCATCAAAATAAAAAGCTTTTGCATGGCTGAAGAAAACAGTATTAAATTAAAAAGACAACCAAGTGTATGGGAAAACATATTTGCCAATGATACCTCAGACAAAGGTTTAATCTTTAAAATATACAAAGAACTTACACAATTCCACTCTAAGAAGACACCTAACCCAATTAAAAAATGGAAAAAGGACTTGAACTGACACTTCTCCAAGGAGGACATACAGAACATCCAGAGACACATGGAGAGATGGTCAATATCGTTAGCTATCAGAGAGATGCAAATTAAAACCACAATGAGATACTACTTGACACCAGTCAGGATGGCTATCATGAACAAAGCAACAAACAACACATGCTGGAGAGGTTGTGGGGAAAAGAGGTCCTTAGTTCACTGTTGGTGGGATTGCAGACTGGCGCAACCATTATGGAAAACAGTATGGAAATTTCTCAGAAAAATAAAAATCGACCTGCCTTTATATCCAGCAATTGCACTGCTACAATTATATCCTAAGAATCCTAAAACATCAGTTTCAAAGAACCTATGAACTGCAATGTTCATAGCAGCACAATTTACAATAGTAAAGGGTTGGAAGCAGCCTAGGTACCCATCAGTAAATGAATGGATCCAAAAATTGTGGTACATATACACAATGGAATTCTATGCAGCAGAGAGAAAGAAGGAGCTACTACCCTTTGCAACAACATGGATGAATCTGGAAAGCATTACGCTGAGTGAAATAGGCCAGGTGTTGAAAGACAAATACCATATGATCTCACCTTTAACAGATAGCTAAACAACAAAACAAACAAGGAAGCAGAAAAATACAAGGATACTGAAATAGAGAACAAGGGGATAGTAACCAGAGGGGAGAGGGAAGGTGATTTAAGGGAAAAAAAGTGGAGAGATTTGGAGGAAGAAAGAGGAAGGACACAGCGACAGAAAAAAATACTGTACTTGAAAAATAACTAAATAAAATTTAAAAATCAAGTGGGCAGTTAAAAAATAAAATAAAGTACTATTGCAATAAAAGAGAAAGAAATGATTAAGTATAACTCAGCCATTAAAAAATTAATAAAATATTTCCATCTCCAAAAAAAGAAAAATAAAGCATGGCTCAAGAACAACTCAGAGCCCCAGAGCTGATAAATCTAAGCGATGAAGAAATAGCTAAACTTTCATATGCACAGTTCAAAACACTGGTGATCAGGATGCTCACAGAACTGGTTCATTTTAGTCACAAATTAGATGACCATAGGAAGGTTAAATTAATTGAAATGAATCGTAATGCACAGGAAACCAATAGTAATGAAAAGGAAACTGGGACTCAAATCAAGGGAGAAGATGAGAAGGAAGAAAAAAATGAACAAACAGAAAAATATGAAAGCACAATAATTCAAAAAAATGAGGAGAGGCTTCAGAACCTCCAGGACATCTTTAGACGCTCCAACATCCGAAGGATAGGGGTATCAGAAGGGCAAGAGGAACAGTCACGAGTGGAAACCTTATTTGAACAAATAATAAAAGAGAACTTCCCCAATCTGACAAAGGAAATAGACTTCCAGAAAATCCAAGAAGCTCAGTAAGTCCCAAAGAATTTTGGCCCAAGAAGGAACCCACCAAGCCACATCATCATTACATTAGCCAAGATTAAAATGAAGGAGAGAATCCTAGAGGCAGTAAGAGGTAAGGGGACAGTCACCTACAAAAGATTTCCCATCAGACTGTCAGCGCATTTCTCAAAATAGACCTTACAGAATTCCGCTAAGATGGGGGCATAGATGGAGACACCGTGCTTTCTCCCACAACCAAGTTAAGAGACAACAAAATATTAGCAACAGAAAACACAGCCAGAACACAGAAAATTGAACTTTTCGGAAGTCTGATAACAACAAATTCTTCAGCCTGACCGGTAAGAGGGGCGAAGGCAGCAGCTGGTGGAGTGGGGTTGCACAGGAAAACTTGGTCAGATGGACTCAGGTGCACAGATCTCAGGTGTCGGGTTGCAATGGGCGGACCGACCAGTGAGCGACCCAGTGAGCGACCAGCGTACCCAGCAAGGGTGCAGGGCGGCAGGTTGACAGTGGTCCTGCATTCATGCACAGATAGACCAGCGAGGGTGTGGGCAGTGGGACCACGGAACCGGAACCGAGCAGGCCCCAGCAGCGAGAGGCAGCAAAGGGGGCTGCCATTTCCCCACTCTGACCCCGCCCCCACATACAGCATCACAACTCAGTGACCTCAGCGGCCCTATTCTGGTGAACACTTAAGGCTCCGCTCCTCATAACTGACTGGCGCGAACAGACCAAAAATGGCTCAAGAAGATATCAAAGCCCCAGAACCATAAATCTAAGCAACGAAGAAATATCAAAACTTTCAGATGCACAGCTCAAAATACTGGTGATCAGGATGCTCACAGAACTGGTTGATTATAGTCACAAATTAGATGAACATATGAAGGCTAAACTAATTGAAATGAAGAGAATTGCACAGGAAACCAATAGTGATGAAGAAGAAACTGGGACTCAAATCAAGGGAGTGAACCAGAAGGAAGAAAATAATGGGCAAACAGAAAAATATGAAGAAACAAGAATTCAAAAAAAATGAGAAGAGACTTCGGAACCTCCAGGACATCTTTAAATGCTCCAACATCCAAATTATAGGGGTACCAGAAGGGGGAAAGGAACAGCAACCAGTGGAAAACTTATTTGAACAAATAATAAAGGAGAATTTCCCCAATCTGGCAAAGGCAATAGACTTCTAGGAAATCCAGGAAGCTCAGAGAGTTCCACAGAAGTTGGACCCAAGAAGAAACACACCAAGGCACATAATCATTACATTAACCAAGATTAAAATGAAGGAGAGAATCCTAGAAGCAGCAAGAGATAAGGGGACAGTCACCTACAAAGGAGTTCTCATCAGACTGTCAGTGGATTTCTCAAAAGAGACCCTACAGGCAAGAAGGGGCTGGATAGAGGTATTTCAAGTCATGAAATGCAAAGACCTACAACCAAGATTGCTCTGTCCAGAAAAGCTTTCATTTAGAATGGAAGGACAGATAAAGTGCTTCTCAGATAAGATCAAATTCAAGAAGTTCATCATCACCAAGCCCTTATTATATGAAATGTTGAAGGGACTTGCCTAAGAAAAAGAAGATAAAAAAGATGAACAGTGAAAGGACAGCAAACTCACAGTTATCAAGAACCACACCTAAAACAAAAGCAAATTAAGAGGACAGCTAGATCAGGAGCAGAACCATAGAAATGAAGATCACATGGAGGGTTAGCAACAGGGGAGTGGGCGAAGGAGAAGGGGGGATAAGGTACAGAAAATAAGTATCATAGACAGTGGATAGAAAATAGATATGGGGAGGGTAAGAATAGTAGGGGAAATATAGAATCTAAAGAACTTGAGACACGTTGTCATAAACTAAGGGGGGAATGGTGGGGGAAAAGTTTGCAGGGTGGAGGGGAATGAAAGGGGGAAATAGAACAAATGTAATGGCATAATCAATAAAATAAAAAATATTTTAAAAAAGAAGAGAAGAAACAAATTAACAATATCACAATAAAGTAGGAAATATAACTACAGATCTTTGAAGTATTAAAAGTATAATAAGAGAATACTGTACACATAACTGTGAAACACACATGAGATAGAACACTTCCTTGAAAAACACAAACTACCACAACTGATTAATAACTGATTACTCATTTGAATAACTCTATAACTATTAAAGAAATTAAATTTATAATTAAAAAATGTCTCAAAAAATTCTAGGCACAGTGGTTTCACTGGAGAATTCTAACAAACCATTAAAGAACAACTGACATAAATTTCATACAATATTTTCAGTCAATATTAAAGAAGAGATTATTCATTTTATAAGGTTAGTTTTACCCTTAACACTTATTAGATATATGGTCTGCCAATATTTTCTTTAATCTGTGAGTTGTCCTTTGCTTTCTTGATAGTGTCTCTTAATGCATGATAGTTTTTAATTTTGATGAAGTTTAATTGAGCTATTTTTTCTTGCTTATGTTTTTGGTATAATATCTAAAAATCCATTGTATGATCCCAGGTCATAAAGATATTCACCTACCTTCATTCAGAGTTTCATAGTTTTCACTCTTGCATTTATATATTTGATCGATTTTAGCTGCTTTTGGTATATTGCATGAATTATACTTCCCAACTTGTTCTTTTGCACAGGGCTAACCTATTGTTACAACATCATTTATTTCAACAATTATTAGTTTCTCATTGATACCCTTGGTGACATCACTGAAACTCTTGGAACTGTATTTGAAAATGAATCAACCATAAATGTATAGATTTATTGCTGAACTTTCAGTTATATTCCATTAGGCTATATGTCTAACTTTATGCCAGTACTATCTATACTCTATTAATTACTGTAGCTTTTTAGGAAGTTTTCAAAAAATATTTATTTATTTATTTTTAGAGAGAGGGGAAAGGAGGGAGACACACAGAGGGAGAGAAATATCAATGTGTGGTTGCCTCTCACATGGTCCCCCTTGGGTACCCCCATTAGCAACCCAGGTATATGCCCTGACTGGGAATGGAACCAGTGACCCTTTGTTTTGCAGCCCACACTCAATTAACTAAGCTACACCGGCCAGGGCTGTAGTAAGTTTTAAAATCAAGAACCTTCAGTTTTCCAACTTTGTGTTTCTTTTTCAAGATTGTTTTGGCTATTTACAATCTCTTCAATTCCATTTGAATATTAGGATTAGCTTTCCCATTCCCACAAAACAAAAAACAACAGGTGGGATTTTGATAGGAATTGCGCTGAATCTATGGATAAATTTGGAGAGTATTGGCATCTTAACAGTATTAAGTTTTACAATATGGGAACATGTATATCTTTCCATTTATTTAGACTTTTAATTTCTTTCAACAATATTTCATAATTTTCAGTGTATAGTGCAACACTTCTTTGGTTCAAATCATTCCTAATTATTTTATTATTTTTGATGAAGTTTCACATAGAATTGTGTTCTTAATGTTATTTTCAGATTTTTCATTGCTAATATATAGAAAGGCAAGTAATTTTTGTATATTGATCTTCCATCCTTTAAGTTTGCTAAACTTGTTTATTAGCCCTAAGAACTTTTAGAAGTTTTTTAGGCTTTTCTGTATACAGGGTCTGACATAACTGCTTGAGTGTGGTTGGTAGGGTAATAATATGGGTACAATAATTTATAGTTTTAATTTAAATATTTCACCTAAGTTGTCATATGGTGTACTTTAGTACGATAGCACTGTTACAGAATTAAATGCTTATGATTTTGTAATAAAAGATTTTATAAGGGCATTGTTTATGCCAGACCTTGTATAGCATGTCATCTTTAAATTTACATAGTTTCACTTTTTTCTTTCCAATCAGGACACAATAATGAGGAGGAGATAATATCAACATCACAGTGGCATAACACATGTCTCTTTTTTGTCCCCCCTTTTAACAACTATAATGTAGCATGTACCTTGAACAACAACAAAAAGCCTCTGCAGGAGCTGTGGGATCTATCATCATATGCCAATGAAACCAGGAACAATATCACCTTCTGGTGCAGTGGATAATAATGCAGACAGACCACAAAATGAGCTGTGGAGCCAAGTGAAACCTGTGAATTGGCCTCAGCCTCTTTTGGACACTGTCAGGCAACACCTGGAGACCACTGACTTGGGGAGATCCCAACAGAGAGAGTCTTTATAGAAACCCAGGTTTCCAGAGAGAAGTTTCAGCACACCATTGGAGAACTGTTCTCACAGAAGTAACAGTTTGAGTGCATTGGAAAAGGTAAGGGGAACCTTGCCAACACTGTTCTTCTCACAAGGTGGGGGTGAACTATCCAGGGGCAATCTTTTCTATGAGAGGAAAAGAGTGGTGAATGCTGGCTTCTATGCCCTGTCTACCAATGCTGGAAAAACTCATTTCTTTCCTGCAGCACCCAGATTACTGAAGTAGGAACTAGATAACTAAGAGGAGGGAGGAGATCAGGAAATGCAGACACAAATATTGAAGGTCATTAAAAAGACATTTTTTTTCCTGAGGGCATTCTGAACTCCAGGAATAAGCCTGTACATGAGCCACTGGACAAACTTAATTGATGGATCCTCCAACCTGGCCTGTGAGCACTCTAAAGTCAGATCGTTGTGTATATCCTCAAGGGTGGTAACAAGAATAAGCACTGGCAGACAAGGAGTGTGCTTAGAAAACAAGGCATGGACTATAGCAAAAGCAAAAACCACCAACTTGAGCTGTAATACTACTTATGGGAAACAAAAGAGAAGCTGTCAGCAGCCAGCTCTGCTGTGTTGTATCAGCTCTGATGTGTTGTAGAATTGAGAAAATATATAAAAGTTTAAGAATTCTTCCACAAGAGGGAGCAAGAACCATGAAGTAGGTATTTGCACGTAAGATTTGAGAGATTTGAGAAAGCCTTAGAATCTATAAAAGGAGTGAGAAAAAAAGATATTTCTCTCCTGAATTTAGTTAATAAATATTAGAGGAGTTGACTGCTACTTCAAATGTGAAACCAAAAACACAAAACTCTGAAGTATGTGAAAAATTAAAGAAATATGACATTACCAAAGGATCATATTAGTCTTCCAGTAATAAAACTCAAAGCCATAGAGATCTATGATTATGAGATAAAAACTCAAAATATCTATTTTGAAGAGACTCAATGGGCTATAATAAAACACAGAAAGATACTTAAATAAAATCAGGAAAAAATACACGAACAAAATGAGAAATTTAACAAAGAGAAAGAAATTATTAAAAAGAAGAAAACAAATTCTGGAGCTGAATTCAATGCATGTAATGAAACCTGCAGTACAGTGATTCCTCACCTGTTACAAGAGTTACATTCCAGAGACTCCCGCAATAGATGAAAATCCACAAAGTAGAGCATTATATTTATTTTATTATTTATATGTATTTAAGGCTTTATAAACCTTTTCCATACTCCTATAAACCTTTCCAACACCCTTATAAACACTTCATATGCTCTTAAACACTTACTACACTCTTAAACCTATGCAATTTTAACAACATATAAAATTCTATGTGGGTAGTTATCAGTGAAGTGTACAGTCATCCCTTGCTATATCACAGTTCACTTATTGTGGCTTCACTACATCACGGGTAACCTCTCAAGTAACCCACAATACAATGAAGCCGCAATAAGTGAACTGCGATATAGTGAGGGATGACTGTAGGGAGTATCAATATCAGAATAGACCAAATAGAATATAGAATCAGTGAGTTATAGGGTAGAAAGTTTGAAATAACCCAGTTAGTGGAGAACAACAACAATAAGAGGACTAATGAAGAGTAAAGAGAGCCTATGTAATCTTTGGAGCACTATATTAGAATCATTGGAGGTCCAGATGGAGAAGAGAGGGAGATTGTGGAAGAAAATTTATTTAAAGAAATTATAACCAGACCTGGCTGGCATGGCTCGGATTGAATGCTGGCTTGTTAGTCAAAGAGTCACTGATTCGGTTGCCAGTCAAGGGCACATGCCTAAGTTGCAGGGCAGGTCCCTGGTTGTGGGCATGTGAGAAGCAAACACACATTGATGTTTTATCCCCTCTCTTTCTCCCTTTCTCCTCCTTTCTCTAAAATAAATAAAGAAAATCTTTTTAAAAATCGTAAACAATTTACACTAAAATAAACTAAAGGTGAATAAAGGACTTAAATGTAAGTCATGACACCATAAAAGTCCTAGAGGGAAACAAACAGCAATCTCAGATATTCCACCCAGCAATATTTTCCCTGATACATCACCTAGGGCAAGGCATATACAAGAAAGAATAAACAAATAGCACTATATCAAACAAAAAACTTCTGCATGGATAAAGAGAACTTCAGCAAAATGAAAAGGGAGACAACCATATGAGAAAAACACATTTGCCAATAATACCTCAAGGGTTTGATCTCCAAATTATATAAAGAACTTACATGATTCCACACCTGGAAGACAAGTAATCCAATTAAAATGTGGGCAAAGGACATGAACAGACACTTTTCCATGGAGGATGTACAAAGGGCCCAGAGACATATGAAAAGAATCATATGTCAGAATCACTGGCCACTAGAGAGATGCAAATTAAAACCACAATGAGATACCACTTTACACCAGTCAGGATGGCTATCATAAACAAAGCAACAAACAACAAATGTTGGAGAGGTTGTGGGGAAAAGGGGTCCTTAGTTCACTGTTGGTGGGATTGCAGACTGGTACAACCATTATGGAAAACAGTATGGAATTTTCTCAGAAAAATGAAAATCGACCTGCCTTTTGACCCAGCAATTCCACTGCTGGGATTATATCCTAAGAATCCTAAAACATCAATATCAAAGAACCTATGCACCACAATGTTCATAGCAGCACAATTTACAATAGCCAAGAGTTGGAAGCAACCTAGGTGCCCATCAGTAAATGAATGGATCCAAAAATTGTGGTACATATACACAATGGAATTCTATGTAGCAGAGAGAAAGAAGGAGCTACTACCTTTTGCAACAACATGGATAGAACTGGAAAGCATTATGCTGAGTGAAATAGGCCAGGTGCTGAAAGACAAATACCATATGATCTCACCTTTAACAGGAAGCTAAACAACAAAACAAACAAGCAAGCAGAAAAAAAAAAGACACTGAAATAGAGAACAAGGGGATAGTGACCAGAGGGGAGAAGGAAGGGAAGTTAAGGGGAAAAAGGGGGAGGGATTTGGAGGAACAAATAGGAAGGACACAGGGACGAGAACTAAGGGGGGTGGAAATGGGAGGGAGGTGGGGAGCAAGGGGTGGGGGAGGGTGGGATGGGAAAAATAGACAAAAAACTGTACTTGAAAAATAACTAAATAAAATTTAAAAAATAAAAATGAAAAAAAAAAAACAAAACCACAGTGAAATACCACATCACACTGGTCAGAATGGCCATCATAACCAAATAAACAAGTGCTGGTGAGGTTGTGGAGAAAAGGGAACCTTTGTATACTGTTGGTGGGAATAGAGACTGATGGAGCCACTGTGCAAAACAGGATGGAATTTCCTCAAAAAAACTAATGATGGAACTGCTTTTTGATCCACTGATCTCACTGCTGGGACTATACCCTAAGATTCCTGAAACACCACTTCGAAAGAACCTATGCACCCCAATATTTGTAGCAGCATTATTTACAATAACTAAGTGCTGGAAATAGCGTAAGTGACAACCAATAAGTGAGTGGATCAAAAAAACTATGGTATATTTACACAATGGAATACTATACAGCCGAAAGAAAGAAGGAGCTCCTACTCTTTGTGACAGCATGGATAGAAATGTAGAGCATTATGCTAAGTGAAATAAGCCTGGCAGTGAGGGACAAATACCATACGATCTCACCTATAAGTGCAAACTAATAAACAAAACAAAGAATCTAGCACAACAGAACCAAAGAAATGGAAAACAAAGAATAAACTGACAGTGACCAGAGGGGACTGGGGAAGGGGAATAAGGGCTGAAAGAAGGGGAAGGGTCAATAAAAGGAACATGACTAGAGGACTCATGGGCATGGACAAGGGGAGGAGGAATGACTGTGGGAGTGGGGGGTTGCAGTAAGGGTGAGCAATGGGGAAAAGGTGGGGCAATTATAACTGAACAACAATTAAAAAAGAAATCATAACTCAGAGCTTTTCAAACTTGGGATGAGACTTGGATGTCCAAGTTGATTAAGGTAATATATTACCATATTACCTTAATCCAAAACAACCTCCTAGAAGATACATTATAATGAAGCTGTCAAAGATCAAAGACAAAGAAAGAATCCTGAAAGCAATACTAGTAAGAAAGGTTGTAACCTTCAAGGAAACACCCGTTAGGAATTCAAAAGATCTTTAGGAAAGCCTTAAAGGCCAGGATAAATTGGAATAATATATTTAAAGTGTAGAAATTAAAAATATATAATATATTTGTAGCCAACAATACGCTATCTGTCAAAGTTAACCTTTAGGAAATGTAGAATAAAGACTTTCCCCAAAAAAGAAAAGCTAAGGGAGTTCATCACCATGAGACCTGCCTTTCAAGAAATGCTAAAAGTTCTTCAAGCTGAAATGAAAAAAGAAACCACTAATTAATAACACGAAAATATATAACACAGTGGTAAAAGTAATATATAGTTAGATTTAGAAAACTCTAATTCTGTTATATGATGGAGTGTTAAGCACTTAACTATACTATAATATTTAAAGGAAAGGGCCTAAAAATAACTACGGCTATTATAATTTGTTAATGAATACACAAAATAAAAATAGATAAATTGTGAAATCCAAAACATAAAAGGCCCTGGCTGGTGTAGCTCAGTGGATTGAGCATTAGTGTGTGAATCAAAGGGTCATTGGTTCGATTCCCAGTCAGAGCACATGCCTGGTTTGCAGGCCAGGTCCCCAGTAGAGGACACATGGCAGGAAACCACACACTGATGTTTCTCTCCCTCTCTTTCTCCCCTTCCCTTCTCTCTAAAAATAAATAAATAGTGAAGATGGCAGCAAGGTAGGTGGGAGTGAAGCCCACTTCTCCCTGTGCCCAGCTGGAACACCTAGCTGACCTTATGAGGAACAGAGTGAAGAGACAATGAAATCCCAGCTCATATGAAGTTTGGATACCAAAAATTATAGAGTACATTGAGATTGTACAAGGAGATTGCATCGGGATGGGAAGGTCCCTGGGATTTGTGCAGGGACCAAGGCTGCCACAGTTCTGGCCTGGTGCCTACCACATGATACTTGGATGAGAGTCAGATCACCACCTCCTTCCCCTTCCAAATCATGGAGGGCAGCGTGGCACCAGGAGGGACCTGAATGCTTGAAGTCACTGGTGGGAATAAAGATGAAGTGGGAGATACACAGAGGCCGTGTTCACATGCTGGATTGTGGACACTGGGTAGGTCATTACCTGGAAAATTGGGGAGCCAGTTGACACCTGAAGGAAGAACAGTTGGTCCATGGTGGACCCTGACCCAGATAGTCTCTGATCTGGTTAGAAAATCTGGGAGCTTGTTAAAAACAGCAGGCTTAAACAAGAGGATTTTACTAAAAGGAAAATCACTCAGTCACTGTTTAAGGAGCTCTCACACAGCAACCGTCTTGTGCCATTAGCCTGGCAGCTAATTCTTGCTGTTTGCCTGTTGGCTGACTGGCACTTGCCCCACGGTGGGCTCTGGCCATGGTGAGCTTGCAAAGAACAATGAGGCACAATGCACAGATCTTGGCACAACTGGTGTATTAAAGGCACCACCCTTGCGCAGATGGCAGGTGGGGGTCCAGCAGCTCAAGGAGGACTTGGGTTGCAGGCTAGGCAACTGTAAATATTGCAGCCCAGACATGGCCCCATCCTTGCAAAACCATATAAATGGAGAAAAGTGAAGTCAAGACCCCTCATCCCATGGTATCTAGGAAGACCCAGCAGAACTCGCTGGGTTAAAGTCAATAGGAGGCTTCCTCCCCCCATTTTCTTTTCCTTTTTCTTTTTCTTTTTTTCTTTCCCCAAGAGAGACAATAAGACATGGAGCTGTGAAATGTTCAGAAGCAGGTCCAAAGAGGGAGCACAAGGCTAACCCCAACAACTGAGAAACAGACAAATTTCTCTTTGCTATCCTATAGAATTTGCATTTTATTGTTTATATGTATTATTTTTCATTATTTTTACTTATTTTGTTTTATTAATATTTTAAATTTCTATTCTTTCTGTTTAATTTTCTTCGTTTTATTTCTTTGTTTAATTGCATTGTTTGACAAGCTTTACTTATTCTCTCTTTCATATTATATTTTAATTTGCCTTCTTTCACTTCACTCATGTTCTAATAACACAATACTCTTGACCATGCATTTTCTATTCTTCTTATCTGAATCCTATTATTTCTTATCATATTATTGTTCTTCCTGTACTCTTATAAATAATTGCTGCTCCATATAATTGTAAATACTACACAGTATCCCTCCCTGATCTTAACCCAATTCACTATATTCCTAAGCTTTATTACTATTGTGGTTAACTCTATTCTCTTGCACACTATGCCTATTTTCTATACTTCACTCCCACTATATCTCCTCATTTAACCTTGCACAAGCACTCTATTTTCTGGATACAGCTCACAATCCTTCTCCCCTCCAACAAGAGTCTTATCTCTTTTTCAGCTTTATAAGAAGTGGCTAGTTGGGTGGAATATCACAGTTAATGATGTACTTATGCAAAGGATCTCCTATCTCTTCTCTACTTGTTTGTATTTTAAATCCCATAGAATGCTCTCCCACTGTCTTAATCCATTTTGCCTACCCACTGCCATGGATCACATACAAGAATAGGTAGGAGCTGGGAACATCAGTATGGCTGCTGGAGGAGAGAACCCACCAACAAAGGAACCACTAACAGGCAACAAAAAGAGCCCATGCAAACAGAAGAAAGGGCAAACCTAGAGCATCCAGAGAAGGAAATCAAAGAGACCACACCACTGAACCCCATAGAATTTCTACCATAGAAGTTCACCCTACAAAGATAGCTAATAAAGCAGAACATGAGGAATCACAGAAACAAACAAAAAGAGTAATCTAAAATGGGGATACAAAGAAAAAGCCTGCAATCAAAAGAAATAGAAGAATCCCCACTAAAAGAGCTAAATGAAATAAATGTAAGCATGCTACCAGATATAGAATTCAAAAGAATGGTTATGAGGTTGCTCAAGGAACTCACAGACAACTACAAGGAACTGAGTGAGAACTACAACAGTATGAAAAAGGAAGTAGAAACTATAAACAAAAAGGAGAATAAATGAAAAACAAAATTTTGGAAATAAAAAACACACTAGAAAGAATTACAAGCAGGCTGGATGAAGCAGGAGACCAAATTCATTAGCTGAAAGACAAGATGTAAAGAAATACCCAGGTAAAGAACCTCCGTGAAAAAGACCCCCAAATATGAAGAAAACTTAAGGAAACTCCAAGATAACATAAAACACAACATACATAAGGAAAATCTTGGAGGACTTCATGAAAGATGTTGACAGCAACACTATTATAGTTGAGTATTTTAACACCCACTGTCAAAAATGGACAAATCTTCCAAATAAAATATCAATATTGTCCTAGATCAAATGAACTTTGCTGATATATGTAAAACCTTTGATCACAAAGAAGTAAAATACAACTTCTTTTCAAACACATGGAACATTTTCAAAGAGACATCATGTGATAGGACAAAAACAAGTCTCAATAAAAATTCAAGACAATTGAAATCATGTCAAGCATTTTCTCTGAATACAAGGGACAAAACTAGAAACCAAGCTAAAGGAAAAAACTCAAAAGCACTCAAATTCATTGAGATTGAATATCAAATCCCACTGCTGCCATACTTTCTGCCCTTGTTGGTGTGCCTCAGCGGATTGAGTGCCGGCATGGGAAACACAGGGTCACCAGATGGAATCCCAGTCAGGGTAAATGCCTGGTTTGCAGGCTAGGTCTCTAGTAGGGGGGAGTGCAAGAGGCAACCACACATTGATGTTTATTTCTCTCTTTCACCCTCCCTTCCTCTCTCTTAAAAGAAACAAAATAAAAAAATTAAATCTAAAACAAAGAGACAGATTGAATAACATGGTATTAAAGAATGAATGTGTTAAGAATGGGATCGAGGAAGACAACAAAACGTTTCTGGAAACAAATGAAAATGAAGAAAAAATAATCTAAAACTTATGGGATACAGCAAAGGTAGTCCTGAGAGCAAAGTTCATAGCAATACAGGCCTAGATAAAAAGACAGAAACATTTCAAATAAACAACCTAATTTTAGAACTGAAAGAAATGGAGGAACAACAAAGATAGCCCAGAGCAAGTAGAAGGTAGGAAATAACCATCTCAGAGCAGAATTAAATGACATAGAAACTAAAAGCACAATTCTAAAGGTCAATAAATCCAGGAGCTGATTCTTTGAAAAGATAAACAAAATCAACAAGCCTTTAAGCAGACTCATCAAGGAAAAAAAGGAGACACAAATAAACACAATCAGAACTAAAGAGGATATATTACAACAGATACCACAGATACAAAGTATTGTAAGATATTACTACAAAGAACTATATGCCAAGAAATTTGAAAACCTAGGTAAAATGGACAAATTTCTAGAAAAATATAATCTTCCAAAAAGGAATGAAGAAGCAGGAAGCCTGAACAGACAAATATCAGCTGATTACCAGAAAAGCCCTCGACCACATGGCTTCACAGGAGAATTTTACAAAACACTTAAATTTTACAAAACCCCTATCCTTCACAGACTACTAAAATAAAATTCCAGAGGATGGAAGACTCCCAAACTCTTTTTATGAAGTCAGCATTAGCCTAATCACAAAACCAGATAAAGACAAAACAAAGAAAGAATATTACAGGCCAATATTGCTGATGAACATGGATGCCAAAATCCTCAACAAAATATTGGCAAACTGCAATCAGGAATGCATTAAAAAGATCATACATCCTGATAAAGTGGGATTCATCTCAGGAATGCAAGGATGGGACAATATTTGCAAATCAATAAACATAATACATCACATACACAAAAGGAAAGATAAAAATCATATGACCATATCAATAGATGTGGAAAAAGCATTTGATGTGGTATAGCACCCATTTATGATAAAAATGCTCAGCAAAGTGGGAATAGGGGGAGCATACCTCAACAGACTTAAAGGGCAGGTATAAGAGACCTACAGCCAACATCATACCCAGTGGGCAATAACTAAAATCTTTCCCACTAAGATCAGGAACAAGACAAGAATATCCACTTTCATCACTTCTATTCAACATAGTATTGGATGTCCTGGCTACAGCAATCAGACAAGAAAAAAAAGCAACCAAATTAGAAAGGAGGAAGCAAAAGTCTCATTGCTTGCAGATGACATGATGGTGTTCATGGAACATGGTATAGACTCCACCCAAAACCTATTTGACCTAATAAGCGAATTTGGTAACAAGGCAGGATATAAAGTCAATATTCACAAATTGAAAGCTATTTGGTATACCAACAATAAAATATCACAGAAATCGGGGGGAAAAATTTCATTTGATACAGCAACAAGAAAAATGAAATATCTAGGAATAAACCTAACCAAGGAGGTAAAAGACCTGTACTCAGGAAACTACACAACACTGAAGAAAGAAATTAAGAAAGACACAAACAAATGGTGGCATATACTGTACTCATGTACTACAAGAATTAACATCATCTGTCCTGCCTGGGGTAGCTCAGTGGATTAAATGAGGGCCTGCAAACCAGAGGATTGCAGTTTGATTCCCAGGCAGGGCATATGCCTGGGTTGCAGGCCAGTTCCGAGTGGGGGACACACGAGAGACAACCATACATTGATATTTCTCTCTCTCTCTCTCTCTCTCTCTCTCTCTCTCTCTCTCTCCTTCCCCTCCTCTAAAGATAAATGAATAAAATCTTTTTTTATTTTTTAAATTTTTTATTGATTATGCTGTTACAGTTGTTCTATTCCCCCCTTCATTCCCCTCCACCCTCTACCCCGTCCCCACCATTACCCCCCTTTAGTTTATGACCATGTGTCTCAAGTTCTTTAGATTTTATATTTCCCATGCTATTCTTGCCCCCCCATCTATTTTCTATCTACTGTCTATGCTACTTATTTTCTGTACCTTCTCCCCCCTTCTCCTCCTCCCACTCCCCTGTTGCTAACCCTCCTTGAGATCTTCATTTCTATGTTTCCACTCATGATCTAGCTGTCCTTTTACTTTGCTTTTGTTTTAGGTGTGGTTGTTAATAACTGTGAGTTTGTTGTCTTTTCACTGTTCATGTTTTTTTTTTAACTTCTTTTTCTTAGGTAAGTCCCTTTAACATTTCATATAATAAGGGCTTGGTGATGATGAACTCCTGAAATTTGATCTTATCTGAGAAGCACTTTTATCTGTTCTTCCATTCTAAATGAAAGTTTTGCTGGATAGAGCAATCTTGGTTGTAGGTCTTTGGATTTCATGACTTGGAATACCTCTTTCCAGCCCCTTCTTGCCTGTAAGGTCTCTTTTGAGAAATCTGCTGACAGTCTGATGGGGACTCCTTTGTAGGTGACTGTCCCCTTAGCTCTTGCTGCTTCTAGGATTCTCTCCTTCATTTTAATCTTGGCTAATGTAATTATGATGTGCCTTGGTGTGTTCCTTCTTGGGTCCAATTTCTTTGGGACTCTCTGAGCTTCCTGGATTTCCTGGAAGTCTATTTCCCTTTGCCAGATTGGGGAAATTCTCCTTTATTATTTGTTCAAATAAGTTTTCCACTGGTGGCTGTGCCTTTCCCCCCTTCTGGTACCCCTATAATTCGGATGTTGGAGCGTTTAAAGATGTCCTGGAGGTTCCTAAGACTCTCCTCATTTCTTTGAATTCTTGCTCCTTGACTCTTTTCTGTTTGGCCATTATTTGCTTTCTTCTGGTCCACTCCATTGATTTGAGTCCCAGTTTCCTTTTCATTGCTATTGGTTTCCTGTGCAATTCCATTCATTTCAATTAGTTTCGCCTTCATATGTTTGTCTAATTTGTGGCTATAATCAACCAGTTCTGTGAGGATCCTGATGACCAGTGTTTTAAACTGTGCGTCTGAGAGTTTTGCTATTTCTTCATTGCTTAGATTTATAGGCTCTGGGGCTTTGAGATGTTCTTGAGCCATTTTTGGTCTGTTCGCGCCGGTTAAGTGTGAGGAGTGGAGCCTTGGACTCCCAGGTCACAGGGTTGTGATGCTATATGTGGGGACGTGGTCAGAGCGGGGAAATGGCGACCCCCTCTGCTGTTTCGCACTGCTGGGTGAGGAGCAGAGCCTTAGGTGGTTCACCAGGGTGGGGCCACTCAGAGTCGCTGAGTTATGACACTGTATGTGGAGGTGGGGTCAGAGCAGGGAAATGGCAGCGCCCTCCCTGCCACTGGGTCCCAGTCCAATCGCCCACTGCCTTGCTTGTCTATCCGCACAGAAATGCGCGACCACAGTCAGACCACAGCCCTGCTCCCTTGCTGTTTCCCCGTGGTCGCTCGCTCGGTGGCTCGCTCTGTCGCTCACTAGGTCCAACCCTGCGCCTGGATTCTGTGCAACTGAGTTCGTCTGACCGAGTTTTCCTGTGCAACCCCGCTCCACCAGCTGCTGGTTTCGCCCCGTACCGGTCAGACTGAAGAATTTGTTGTTAACAGACTTCTGAAAAGTTCAATTTTCTGTGTTCTGGCTGTGTTTTCTGTTGCTAATATTTAGTTGTCTCTAAACTTGGTTGTGTGAGAAGGCACGGCATATCCACCTATGCCTCCATCTTGGCGGAAGTCTCTTAGTTTCCTAATCTGAATAAAATCTTTAAAAAAGAATTAACATAATCAAGAGGTCCATACTAACCTAAGCAATTCACAGATTCATAGCAATCCCTATAAAAGAACCAATAACATATTTCACAGATATAGAACAAACATTTCAAAAATTTATATGAAACCATAAATGATCCTGAGTAGCTGCAGCACTTTTGAGAAAGAAGAACATCGTAAGAAAGATCACAACACCTCATGTCAAATTTTATTACAAGGCCACTGTAATCAAAACACATTAGTACTGGTATAAGAAGAGACATATAGACCAATGGAACAGAATAGAGAGCCCCAAAATCAAGCCAAGTCTCCATGGTCAGTTAATATTTGACAATAGAGGCAGAAGCATAAAATTGAGTGAAAACAGCTTTTTCAACAAATGATATTGGGACATCTGGACAAGTACCTGCAAAAATGAAATTAGATCACCAGTTTACACCGTACACTAAGATAAATTTAAGGTGGATAAAATATTTAAATATAAGCTGTGACACCATAAAAGCCTTAAAGGAGAACATAGGCAGGAAAGTCTCATATATTTCACACAGCAATATTTTCACCAATGTGCACCCTAGAGAAAGGGACATAAAGGAAAGAATAAACAAATGGGATCTCATCAAAATAAAAAGCTTCTGCATGGCTAAAGAAAACAGCATTAAAATGAAAAGAGCACTAACTGTATGGGAAAACATATTTGCCAATGACACCTCAGAGAAGGGTTTGATCTCCAAAATTTAAAAAGAACTCAGATGACTCCACTCTCAGAAGACAAGCAACCAATTAAAAAATGGGCAAAGCACTTGAACAGACACTTCTCCAAGGAGGACATACAAAGGGTCCAAAGACTTATGAAACATGCTCAGCATCACTAGCCATCAGAGAGATGCAAATTAAATCCACAATGAGATACCACTTCACACCCATCAGAATGACTATCATAAACAAATCAACAGACAAGTGTTGGAGAGAGTGGGGAGAAAAAAGAACTCTAGTGTACTGTTGATGGGAATGCAGACTGGTGCAGTGACTGAGGAAAATAGTATTGAACTTCCTCAGAACACTGGAAATGGAACTGCCTTTTGACCCACCAATTCCACTGTTGGGATTATACCCTAAGAACCCTGTAATACCAACTGAAAAGAACCTATGCACCCCAGTGTTTACAGCAGCACAATTTACAATAGCCAAGGACTGAAAGCAACCTAAGCACCCATCAGGAAATGAGTGGATCAAAAAACTATGATACATTTACACATTAAAATACTATGCGGCAGAGAGAAAGAAGGAGTTCCTCTTCTTTGTGACAGCATGGATGGAACTGCAGAGCATTATGCTAAGTGAAATAAACCAGATGGTGAGGGACAAATACCCTATGATCTTACCTTTAACTGGAACATAATCAACAAAAGAAAAAACCCAACAAAATATAGCCAGAGTCATTGGAATTAAGAACAATTTAGCAATAGCCAGAGGGGTGTAGGGAGAGAACAGTGAGAAGAAGGGTTTTCAGGAACTACTATAAAGGACACATGGACATGGACAAAACCAAGGGGGAGGGTGGAAATAAGGGAGGGAGGTGGGTTTGGCTGGAGGGGGAATTGTTAGGGAGAAAATGCAGAGAAGAGTAATTGAACAACAATAAAATAATTAAAAACAGCAAAATAAAACATAAAAAACAAAAATTAAGAAAATAAAAGGGGGGCTAAAGCCAGGGATATGTATATGATTGAAGTTGTTATCACCCTAAAATAGATTGTTATAAATATAAGGTGTCTTTTTTTAAGCCTTATGGTAACCACAAAGCAAAAACCTATAATAGCTTCAATAAAGTTACAGAGAATGGAATCAGGGCATGCCAACATGGAAAAGTACCAATTTACAAAGTTAGACAAAAAACCCCAGAAATTATAGGGTCTTACTTTTAACAAGAAGCTAAATAACAAAACAAACAAGCAAGCAGAATAAAAACAAAGACACTGAAATAGAAAATAGGGGAACAGTGACCAGAGGGGAGGGAATTTAAGGGGAAAGGGGGGAGGGGGATTTGGAGGAGCAAGTATAAAGGACACAGGGACAAGAACTAACTGGGGTGGAAATGGGAGGGAGGTGGGAAGCACGGGGCGGGGTGGGTTAGAATGGAAGTAATGGACAGAAAAACTGTACTTGAAAAATAACTAAATAACACTTTAAAAAATGAACAGAAATACAAAATCAATCAGAAAACAATAATGTGACATTTTTAAATCTTTACATATCAGTAAGTACTCTAAATGTAAATGGATCTAATTTTCCAGAAAAGTCATTTAGTGGCAGGATGGATATAAACAGTATCCAACTATATTATTCCTGCAAGAAGCTCACTTAAACTTTATGGACACACATAAATTTAAAGTGAAGAAATGTAAAATGATAACCCATGTGAATGGAGACCAAAAAACGTAGGGGTATCAATACTATTACTAGACAAAGTAGACTTTATGCCCAAAATGTTAACAAGAAATAAAGAAGGTAATTACATAATGATAAAGTGCTCAACTCAGCCAGAAGTTTAACAGTCATAAATATGTACAAACTGACATTAGAGCACCTATATATAGTAAGCAAATAGTAATATATCTGAAGAGACAAATAGATAAAAGTACAATAATAGTGGGACTTTAATAACATATTTTCAACATTTGATATATCATTCAGACAGAAAATAAACAAAGAAATGTTAGACTTGTCAACTTCCAGCCAAGATGGAGCTGTAGGTGGAGACACTATGCTTCCTCACACGACCAAGTTTAAGGACAACAAAGATTTAGAAACAAAAACACAAGCAAAACTGACAGAAAATTGAACTGTACCAAAGTCCCAAAACATGAACCATTCATCCAAACCAGCAGGAGGGGCGGAGTCAGCAGCTAGTGGAGAGGGCTCATGTTGGCAGATCCCAGGCATGGGGTGGCAAGGAGCAGACCCAGTGAAGGCATAAGTTGGCTGGCTGACCGAGGTCACACATTCACACCAGGCAAAGATACACCAGGCAAAGGAATGAACAGTGAGACAGACTGAATAATATAGGGCCCCAGTGATGGGAATTAAAGCCTAAAAGCACCGATTGAAGAAACTTTCAGGGGTTGAGGTGCTGGGAGAGGCTCCCAGCCTCACGAGAGAATTCACTAGAGAGACCGATAGGGTCCTAGAATGTACACAAGCCCACACACCCAGGAACCAGAACCAGAAGGGCCCAATTTGCTTGTGGGAAGCAGCAAAGGGGACCAAAATCCGAGAGAGAGAAGAACAAAAGCCATTGCTCCCTCTCTGACCACCCCCCCCATACAGCTTCACAACCCAGTGACCAGAGTTGCCCTCCCCTGCTGAACATCTAAGGCTCTGCCCCTCGCACATAGGAGGTATGAACAGACCAAAATATTATGGCTCAAGGAGAACAGCTCAAAGCCTCAGAACCAATACTTCTAAGTGACCAAGAGATAGTTAACCTATCAGAAGCACAGTACAAAACACTGGTGATCAAGATGCTCACAGGACTGGTTGATTTTAGTCACAAATTAGAGGAACAAATGAAGGCTACACTAAGTGAAATGAAGCAAAATGCACAGGGAACCAATAGTGATGGAAACAAAACTGGGACTCAAATGAATTGAGTGGACCAGAAGGAAGAAAAAAATGACCAAACAGAAAAGAATGAAGAAACAAGAATGCAAAAAGAAAAAAAATGAGGAGAGGCTTAGGAACCTCCAGGACATCTTGAAACATTCCAATATCCAAATTATAGGGGTACCAGAAAGAGAAGAGGAAGAGCAACTAGGGGAAAACTTATTTGAGCAAATAATAAAGAAGAACTTCCCCAATCTGGCAAAGGCAATAGACTTGCAGGAAGTCCAGAGAGCTCAGAGAGTCCCAAAAAGGTGGACCCAAGGAGGAATACACCAAGGCACATCATAATTATATTAGCCAATATTAAAATGAAAGAGAGAATTCTAGAAGCAGCAAGAGATAAGGGAACAGTCACCTACAAAGGAGTTCCCATCAGACTGTCAGCTGATTTCTCAAAAGAGACCTTGCAGGCAAGAAGGGGCTGGAAAGAAGTATTCCAAGTCATGAAATCCAAAGACCTACATCCAAGATTGCTCTATCCAGCAAAGCTTTCATTTAGAATGGAAGGGCAGCTAAAGTGCTTCTCAGATAAGATCAAATTCAAGGAGTTCATCATCACCAAGCCCTTAATATATGAAATGTTAAAGAAACTTATCTAAGAAGAAGGAGTTAAAAATATGAACATTGAAAGGACAGCAAACTCACAGTTATTAACAACCACACCTAAAACAAAAAAACAACCACACCTAAACTAAGCAGACAGCTAGATCAGGAGAAGAACCACAGAAATGGAGATCACAAAAAGGGTTTCCAACAGGGAAGGGGGGAGAAAGTACAGAGAATAAGTAGCATAGATGGTAGGTAAAAAATAGACAGGGGGAGGGCAAGAATAGTATGGGAAATGTAGAAGCTAAAGAACTTGTGACACATGGACATGAACAAAAGGGGGGGAATTAATGTTGTGAGAGTGGGAATCTTTGGCTTGTTGTGTGGAGAATGCTGCATGTGTGCTTTATAAAAATATAAATATGTACGGTGCTGCTATTTTATGGAATGTTTTATACCTTGTCTGTTAGGTCCATTGTTCTAAAATATAATTCAAGTACGATGCTGTATGTGGGGGGATCAGAGAGGGAGCAATGGCTTTTTTTCTTCTCTCTCTCTCTCTCTCTCTCTCTCTCTCTCAGATTTTGGTCCCCTTTGCTGCTTCCCACAAGCAAATTGGGCCCTTCTAGTCCTGATTCCTGGGTGTGTGGGCTTGTGTACATTCTAGGACCCTGTCGGTCTCTCTAGTAACCAATGGGGGGATGTGCAGGGTGGAGGGCAATGAATGGGGGGAAATGGGCAACTGCAATGGCATAATCAATAAAATATATTTTTAAAAATAAATAAGAATAAAATAAGAAAAATAAAGAAATGTTAGACTTGAATTATACTTTAGAACAATGAACCTAACAGAAAGGGCATAGAACATTCCATTCAATAGCAGCATCGTACGTATTTATATTTTTATAAAGCACACATGCAGCATTCTCCATAACAAGCCAAAGATTCCCACTCTCACAACCCTAAGTCAGCATATTATTGGAAGTCTTAGGTAGAGAAATCATGTAAGATAAATAGCCCTGGATGCTATGGCTCAGTGGACTGAGTGCTGGTCTGGAACCAAAGCATTGCCAGTTCAATTCCCAGTCAGGGTACATACCTAGGATGCAGGACAGGTCCTCAGAATGGGGTGTATGAGAGGCAACCACATACTGATGTTTCTATCTCTCTCTTTCTCCCTCCTTTCCCCTATCTCTAAAACATAAATAAAAAAAATGAGGCATCAAGTACTAAAGAAATATGTAAAATGATTATTTGCATATGATATATTTATATTTTTTAATTTTTATTTAGTTATTTTCAAGTACAGTTTTCTGTCCACTTCTCCCATCCCAGCCCACCCCGCCCCATGATCCCCACCTACATCCCATTTCCATTCCCCTTAATTCTTGTCCCTGTGTCCTTCATACTTGTTCCTCCAAATTCCACCTCTTTTTTCCCCTTAAATGCCCTCCCCTCTCCCATCTGGTCACTGTCCCCTTATTCTCTATTTCAGTGTCTTTGTTTTTATTCTGCTTGCTTGTTTGTTTTGTTGATTAGCTTCCTGTTAAAGGTGAGATCATGTGGTATTTGTCTTTCAACACCTGGCTTATTTCATTCAGCATAATGCTTTCCAGTTCCATCCATGTTGTTGCAAAAGGTAGTAGCTCCTTCTTTCTCTCTGCAGCATAGAATTCCATTGTGTATATGTATCACAATTTTTTGATCCATTCATTTACTGATGGGCACCTAGGTTGTTTCCAACTCTTGGCTATTGTAAATTGTGCTGCTATGAACATTGTGGTGCATAGGTTCTTTGAAATTAATGTTTTAGAATTCTTAGGATATAATCCTAGCAGTGGAATTGCTGAGTCAAAAAGCACGCCGATTTTATTTTTATGAGAAAATTCCATAGTGTTTTCCATAATGGTTGTACCAGTCTGCAATCCCACCACCAGTGAACTAAGGTCCCCTTTTCCCCACAACCTCCCCAACATTACTTGTTTGTTGCTTTGCTTCTGATAACCATCCTCACTGGTGTAAAGTGGTATCTCATTGTGGTTTTAATTTGCATCTCTCTGATAGCTAGTGATATTGAGCATCTCTTCATGTGTCTCTGGAACTTCTGTATGTCCTCCTTGGAGAAACGTCTGTTCAAGTCCTTTTCCCAATTTTTAATTAGGTTGGTTGACTTCCTAGAGTGGAGTTGTGTAAGTTCTTTGTATATTTTGGAGATTTTTTTATAATAAATTTTATTTAGTTACTTTTCAAGAACATTTTTTATCTATTTCTCCCATCCCACCCCCCACCCTATCTCCCCCCTCCCTCCAATTTCCCCTCCCCCAGTCCTCATCTCTGTGTCTTTCATACTTGTTCCTCAAAATCCCTCCCCCTTTTTCCCATTAAATTCCCTTCCCTCTCCTCTCTGGTCGCTGCCCACTTGTTCTCTATTTCAGTGTCTTTATTTTTATTCTGCTTGCTTGTTTGTTTTATTCTTTAGCTTCCTGTCAAAGGTGAGATCATATGGTATTTGTCTTTCAATGCCTGACCTATTTCACTCAGCATAATGCTTTCCAGTTCTATCCATGTTGTTGCAAAAGGTAGTAGCTCCTTCTTTCTCTCTGCTACATAGAATTCCATTGTGTATATGTACCACAATTTTTTGATCCATTCGTTTATTGATGGGCACCTAGGTTGCTTCCAGCTCTTGGCTATTGTAAATTGTGCTGCTATGAACATTGTGGTGCATAGGTTCTTTGAAATTGATGTTTTAGGATTCTTGGGGTATAATCCTAGCAGTGGAATTGCTGGGTCAAAAGGCAGGTCGATTTTTATTTTTCTGAGAAAATTCCATAATGTTTTCCATAATGGTTGCACCAGTCTGCAATCCCACCAACAGTGAACTAAGGACCCCTTTTCCCCACAACCTCTCCAACATTTGTTGTTTGTTGCTTTGTTTATGATAGCCATCCTGACTGGTGTAAAGTGGTATCTCATTGTGGTTTTAATTTGCATCTCTCTGATAGCTAATGATATTGAGCATCTCTTCATGTGTCTCTGGATATTCTGTATGTCCTCTTTAGAGAAGTGTCTGTTCAACTCCTTTTCCCATTTTTTAATTGGGTTCAATGTCTTCCTAGAGTGGAGTCGTGTAAGTTCTTTGTGTATTTTGGAGATTAAACCTTTGTCTGAGGTATCATTGGCAAATATGTTTTCCCATACAGTTGGTTGTCTTTTTAATTTAATACTGTTTTCTTTAGCCACGCAGAAGCTTTTTATTTTGATGAGATCCCATTTGTTTATTGTTTCCTTTATATTCCTTGCTCTAGGGGACATATCAGTAAAAGGTTGCTCTGTGAAATATCTGAGATTTTCCTGCCAATGTTCTCCTCTAGAACTTTAATGGTGTCATGGCTTATATTTCAGTCTTTTATCCACCTTGAATTTATTTTGGTGTATGGTGTAAGTCTGTGCTGAAGTTTCATTTTTTTGCATGTAGCTGTCCAGTTCTCCCAGCACCGTTTGTTGAAGAGGCTATCTTTACTCCCTTTTATGTTACTGCCCCCTTTGTCAAATATTAATTGACTGTAGAGACTTGGGTTGATTTCTGGGCTCTCTGTTCTGTTCCATTGGTCTATGTGCCTGTTTTTATGCCAGTACCAGACTGTTTTTATTACAGTGGATTTGTAATATAGTTTGATATCAGGTATTGTGATCCCTCTTACTTTGTTCTTCTTTCTCAAAAGAGGAGCTGCTATTTAGGCTAGTTTATGATTCCATATAAATTTTTGAAGTGTTTCTTCTATGACTGTGAAATATGCCATTGGTACTTTAATAGGTATTGCACTGAATCTATATATTGCTTTGGGTAGTATGCACACTTCGATGATGTTAATGCTTCCAATCCATGAACAAGGTATATGTTTCCATTTGTTTGTGTCTTCCCTGATTTCTTTCTTCAGTGCTGTGTAGTTTTCTGCATACAGGTCTTTTACCTCCTTGGTTAGGTTTATTCCCAGATATTTTATTTTTCTTTTTGGTATATCGAATGGGATTTTTTCCTTGATTTCTGCTTCTGCTGATTCATTGTTTGTATACAAAAATGCCTTTGATTTCTGGATATTGACTTTGTATCATGCTGTTTTGCCAAATTCATTAATTAGTTTGAGCAGTTTTGGGGTAGTGCCTATAAGATTTTCCATGTACACTATCACGTCATCTGCAAACAGTGACAGTTTTGCTTCCTCCTTTCCTATTTGGATGCCTTTTATTTCCTTTTCCTGCCTGATCGCTGTGGCCAAAACTTCTAATACTATATTGAATAGAAGTGGTGAAAGAGGACATCCTTGTCTTGCTCCTGATGTTAGTGGAAAAGCTTTTAGTTTTTGCCCATTGAGTATGATATTGGCTGTAGGTCTCTAATAAATGGCCTTTATTATATTGAGGAATGCTCCCTCTATTCCCACTTTGCTGAGTGTTTTTATCATAAATGGGTGCTGTACCTTATCAAAAGCTTTTTCCGAGTGTATTGATATGATCATGTGTTTTTTGTCTTTGCTTTTGTTTATGTGATGAATTACATTTACTGATTTGCGAATGTTGAACCATCCTTGCATCCCTGGGATGAATCCCACTTGGTCATGGTGTATAATCTTTTGGATATATTGTTGGATGCGATTTGCCAATATTTTGTTGAGGATTTTAGCTCTATGTTCATCAGTGATATTGGCCTGAAGTTTTCTTTCTTTGTTGTATCTCTATCTGGTTTTGGAATTAGGATGATGCTGGCTTCATAAAAGGATTTTGGGAGTTTTCCATTCTTCTGGATTTTTTGGAATAGTCTGTGAAGAATAGGGGTTAGCTCTTCCTTAAATGCTTTGTAGAATTCTCTTGAGAACCCATCTGGTCCGGGGCTTTTGTGTGATGGAAGTTTTTTTTTATTACTGCTTCAATTTCTTTTGCTGTTATTGGTCTATTCAGGTTTTCTTCTTCTTTTTAATTGAGTTTTGGGAGATTATATTTTTCTAGAAATGTGTCCATTTCCCCTAGGTTCTCAAATTTCTTGGCATACAGTTCTTCATAGTAATTTCTTACAATCTCTTCTATTTCTGTGGTATCAGTTGTAATCTCTCCTCTTTCATTTCTGATTCTGTTATTTGTGCCTGTTCCCTTCTTTTCTTGATGAGCCTACTTAAAGGCTTGTCTATTTTGTTTATCTTTTCAAACAACCAACTCCCGGATTCATTGATCCTTAGAATTGTGCTTTTAGTCTCTATGTCGTTTAGTTCTGCTCTGAGCTTGGTTATTTCCTTCCTTCTACTTGCTTTGGGCTGTTTTTGTTGTTGTTCCTAGAGTTCTTGCAGGCATAGGGTAAGGTTGTTTGTTTGAAATGTTTCTATCTTCTTTAGGTAGGCCTGTATTGCTATAAACTTCCCTCTCAGGACTGCCTTCCCTGTGTCCCATAAATTTTGGGTTGTTCTGAGTTTGTTTTCATTTGTTTCCAGAAACTTTTTGATTTCTTCCCTAATTTCATTCTTGACCCATTCATTGTTTAATAGCAAACCATTCAGTCTCCATGATTTGAGGTGTTTGGGGTTTTTTCCTTTGGGGTTGGTTTCCAGTTTCAGTACCTTGTGGTCAGAGAAAATGCTTGGTATGATTTCAATATTCTTGAATTTGTTGAGGCTTGTTTTGTGTCCTATCATGTGGTCTATCTTTGAAAATGTTCCATGTGCTTTTGAAAAGAATGTGTATTTAGCTTCTTTGGGGTGAAGAGCTCTGTATATATCAGTTAGGTCCATTTCATCAAGGGTGTTGTTTAATGCCACAATATCTGTGCTAATATTTTGTTTGGAAGATCTGTCCATTTTTTATAGTGGGGTGTTAAAATCCCCCACTATAATTGTGTTGCTGTCTATATCTTTCTTGAATTCCTCTAAGATTTTCCTTATATATTTTGGTGCTCCTATGTTGGGTGCATATATATTTATGATGTTAATGTCTTCTTGGTGGATTCTTCCCTTGAGTATTATGAAGTGACCTTCTGGGTCACTCTTTATGGCTCTTTTTTTGAAGTCTATTTTGTCTGATATGAGAATTGCTACCCCAGCTTTTTTTTCTTGTCCATTTGCTTGGAAAATTTGTTTCCAGACCTTCACTCTTAGTCTGTGATGGTCTTTTGTCCTGAGGTGGGTCTCTTGTAGGCAGCATATGTGTGGGTCATGCTTTCTTATTCATGCAGGTATTCTGTGTCTTTTGATTGGAGCATTTGTTCCATTACATTTAAGGTTATTATTGATAGGTATTTATTCAGTGCCATTTTTGTATCTGCGTTCCTCTCTGTCTGTCTCTTTCCCTTCCTTTACTTAAAGCAGTCCTTTTAGTATTTCTTGTAGAGCTGGCTTGGTGGCACCAAATTCTTTTAGACTTCTTTTGTCTTGGAAACTCTTTATTTGGCCTTCTATCTTGATTGAGAGCCTTGCTTGGTAAAGTAGCCTTGGCTGTAGGCCTGTGTTTCTCATTACTTGGAATATTTCTTGCCATTCTCTTCTTGCTTGGAGTGTTTCCATTAAGAAGTCAGTGGCTAACCTTATTAGGGCTCCCTTGTATGTTATTTCTTTTTTCTACCTTGCTCCCTTTAAGATTCTCTCTTTGTCCTGGAATTTTGCCATTTTAATGATGATGTGTCTTGAAGTGGACCTCCTTGGGTTCCTCTTGAATGGGACTGTGTGTGATTTCTGGATTTGTGTGACTTTTTCTTTTATCAAATTAGGGAAATTTTCTCTCATTACTCTTTCAAATATGTTTCCTATCCCTTGTTCTTCTTCTTCTCCTTCTGGTAGTCCTATTATTTGGATATTATTAAGTTTCATATTGTCTTGCATTTCTCTTAATTCCTCTTTATTCTTTCTGAGCCTATTTTCCCTTTCCTGTTCTTTCTGCGAGATGCTTTCTACTTTGTCCTCCAATTCACTAATCCAATCTTCTGTTTCATCTACCCTATTTTAATGCTTTGTACTGTGTTTTTAATTCAGAAATTGTATTCTTCATTTCCTCTTGGCCCTTGCTAATAATTTCCATTTTTTTCATGTTGATGTAGTTTGCGGAGAGAACGTTATAGCTCTCCTGTAGTTTCTGGTAGCTGATTGTGAGCTCTTTGAACTTCCTGATAACCAGTGCTTTGAATTCAGTATCTGATAGTTGACTTGCGTCTATTTCATCTAATAATCTTTCTGAGGATTCCTCCTTTCTTTGCATTTGGGGATTGTTTCTTTGTCTTCCCATTATTCATAACACTCTTCTTGTTATCCTCAGCTTTTTAAATTGATCTTTTATGGCTCCCTGGGTTTGTGGTGTGAATCTTTTTGGTAGAATATCTGTGAGATTCAGTGGTGCAACCTACTTGATTTTTTGAGGTCACTGGCCTTACACTGTTGTATAAGTTGGCTCTGTGTATGTTTTGGGCTTTTGATTGTTGTTGGATCTTTCTTTGGTGGGTCCTTCCCACCAGCTGGTTAAGTGATGATCACTCTGTCCTCTGCCCATTTTAATTTTTTGTGCTGATGAGGGCAGGTTGTGTTGAAGCTAGTTCTTCTGTGTGTACAAGGTTTTAAGGATTCTCTTTTGCTCTAGTTCAGTTGTTTGTACTTAGTAGTTTCTCTACTATTTAGTTGTATTTCGAGATAGGTCTTGGGTTGAGGTTTGTGTGGTTTCCACTCCCTTTTTCATCCTCTTCTGTTTTTATCTGTTGTTGGTTCCTTTGTTGTTTGGTTTCCTCTTCCAGTGGGTATCCTGGTGTTTACAGCTTCCACCTACTCTTTTTTTTTTGTGATCAGTTGGAGGGGAAGGCAAAATGTTTTAAGACACAGGAGAGTATCCTATGATATTTACAGTATCAGGCAGTAGAGAAGAGATAGGTGATCCTTTGGCTATGTATAGTGATAACTGTATTCTTCAACCCAACTAGCCACTTTTTAGAAAGAAGGGAAAGAAGATAAGGCTCCTCTTGGACAGGGAAGGCTTGTGAGTTTGATTTAGAGAGCAATGATGCTTTGGGAGGTTAGATTCTGAGGTAAGGTGAGAGTAAAGGATAGTAAATAGTTGTAGCATGTGAGAGAATAGAGTTAACCACTACAGTAATAGAGTTCAGGAAACTGTGAAGTGGCCTAAGATCTGAGAGGGGTGTTGTGAAGTATTTACAATAGTATGGAATAGCTATCATTTAGAATAATATTAGAGCAATAATCATATGACAGAATCTATGTGATCTGGAAAACAAGAATAGGGGTGTAGGACTTTGAGTAGTGTGCTAATGGGACACAAGTAAAGTGAAGGACAGTAAATTAGCAATACTCTCTGGAAGAGAGAACAGGGGAAACCTGTCAAATTATACTATATAACCAGCCAAGCAAAGAAGACTATACAGAAAGAAAAGGAATACAATAATACTATTAAAATAAGAGTTGTAAGAATAATGAAAATAATAATATAAATATGCAGTAACTTATAGTTTCTCTGTAATAGCAAAGCGAAATTTGTCTCACTGTCTCAACTTTTGGGATGTCCCCTCTTTGGGTCCAACTCTGGTTCTTTCACAGTTCCATTTTTTTTTGTCTCACTTGTAGGTACTTAAAAAAAAAAAAGAAAAACAAAGACACTGAAATAGAGAACAAGGGGACAGTGACCAGATGGGAGAGGGGAGGGAATTTAAGGAGAAAAAAGAGGAGGGATTTGGAGGAACAAGTATGAAGGACACAGGGACAAGAACTAAGGGGGGTGGAAATGGGAGGGAGGTGGGGAGCATGGGGCAGGGTGGGCTGGGATGGGAGAAATAGACAGAAAAGTGTACTTGAAAAATAACTAAATAAAATTTAAAAAAAGGAAAGAAGGCAAGAGAAGGGAGAAAGAAGGGGGAAATGGAAGAAAGTTATATGCAATAAAACAAGAAAGAAGGAAAGAGAAAAAGGTATTGAAAGATAAAACAATAATAAAAAGTAAAGAAATAAAAGATTACTTAAAAAAAAAGACCAAAAAAAGAACATCTCTTGTTGGTTTCAAACTGGCCAATCTGGTTTTTCTGATCTTGCTTGCTATGGCACACTGAGGAGCAATTGGTGTGACATTTCTCCCTTCCCCATGTATACTTAGCCAGTCTTGCAAGCACTCTCCCAAGAGCTAGTCTTGAGCCTCTCCTCAGTTCTCCACATGGGGGATCCAGGTCTTCTTCAGCATGCTCTTTTTCTGGGGTTATTGCTGTAGGCTTGGATGGGTCCCATGGGTTTGTGCTTGAACCTTTCCCAATGCTATGGGGGAATGCAGGGCCTTCTGGCTAACCTCAGGATTGATGCCACCTGACTGGGTGGGGAGTAGGCCAAGTGGTTGTCCTCCAAACAGTTTTACTTTTTGAGAAGTTCCTCCTACTCAAGCCTGCCACTCAGTACACCCCAATTCTCCATCCAGACCGGTGCCTATGGGGGTCAGGTCCCATCACTGTGAGACTCTCAATTCTCCCAAGCCTGCAACCACAGACTCCGCAGAGTAATCTCACACAGCCCCTATGTGTTTGCCTCTTTGTCCTTATTCCCCTCTCTGCAACTTCAAGCAACTAGGTCTCTCCTGGTGCTGCTCAAATCCTGCTTGGCCAGGGAGGGATGGAGCAGTTGACCCGGCTCTCTCCCAAAGACTCTGTGGCAGGCCTGCCACACCCAAGGAATCTGTGGTAGACCCAGTGCCAGCACTGGGCACTGGGCCTTGGGCTATAGCAGCTCCAGTTCCCATGCTTGTCCTGTGGACCTTATTGTACTGCAGCAGTCTCCTTACTGTCTGGTTTTTCAGTGTTTGCTACAATTTTTGTCTCTTATTTTCATATATGCTGGGGTACTGTTGGCTTTTTGCTCTGTTCCCCCATATATCAGCCAGGTTTTTCTCCCATGTGTAGGGGGAAGTGGAATCTGCTCCCTCATACTCAGCCGCCATCTTCCAAATTTTAGTTTCATTTTTTGCATTTACCAATCCAGTTCTCCCAACACCATTTATTGACGCCACTATCTTTACTTCATTATATGCTTGTGTATTAATTGGCCATAAAAACATTACTTTATTTCTAGGCTTTTTATTCTGTTCCATTGATTTATATGTTTGTCATTATGCCAGTACCAGGGTGTGTTGATTACCGTGGCCTTGTAATATAGTTTAATGTCAGTTATTGTGATCCCTCCTACTTTGTTCTTCATTCTCAAAATTGTTGAGACTATTCAGTGTATTTGTTTTGTTCCATAGAAATTTTTGAAATATTTTTTCTTGATCTTTCAAGTATGTCATTGGTATTTTAATAAAATTTGCATTGAGTCTATAGATTTTGTTGGGTAGTACAGGTGTTTTAATGATGTGAATTCTTCTAATCCATGAATATTTTACAAGTTGATGGCTTTTTTGTACATCAACAATGAACTATCAGAGACACTAAGAAAAAGTTCCCATTTACTATATCAATAAAGAAAATTAAGTACCCAGAATGCTATGCACTTTTAAATGTATTCATCTCTTCATTTAAAATAACAATATTATGCCTATTTCATGCTTAAATAAAAGGCACATGCTTTAGAAAAACTTACTATATTTTTAAAACAAAAGCTTCTATTTAATTTAGTAACATTTGATCAACTTTTTGAAGGTAGAGAATTACTACTTTATTTCACCAAAGTGGGAACTAGGCATTAAAATGCTTAAGTATCATGCTGAAAATCACATAGTTGAGTGGCAGAGCTGAGACTCAAAGCCTCATCTGTCTTTCTGAAAGTGTCTGATTTAAAACTAGTGACTATGGCTCTGGTTGACATGGCTCAGTGGATTGAGTGCTGAATTGCAATGTGAGGGGTCGCAGGTTCATTTCCTAGTCAGGGCACATTCCTAAGTTGTGGCCCTGATCCCCAATAGGGGGTGCCTGAGAGGCAATCACACATTTATGTTTCTCTTGCTTTCTTTCTCCTCCTTCCCCTCTCTCTAAAAGTAAATAAATAAAATCTTTTGAAAAAAACTAGTGACTATAAAAACATCCCACTCTTTTTCTTCCCTGAGAAAGTATATAGGCTATGGGTCTTCATAACTACCTCCTTTTCCTGTGCCCGAAGAACCTGTTGAAACCCTTTATATCATTTGCATACTGGTGTTATCTCTAATGCAACATTGCACTTCTTTTGTGGATCCCACATAGAGTTAGATTACTTTGTTTTACAATAGTGTACACAGATTCAGCAGGACATAGCTTGGAGCAGAATATGACAGCTGGTTTCTCCGCATCACTTGCCAATTCAGTATTCCGATACAACATGTCGGTAGCTAAAAATGTAGGCCACCATATGGGAGAGAAGTTAAACCGAAGAATCTGGAAACCAGAACTGCAAGCCTACTCACCTGAAGGCCTATTTCATACATGTTGCTACCCAGGACTGACCACACAGGCATCACCACTAAGCTTATTATAGGAGAAAGTACTGCATCATAATGCTGTCTCTCTAATATGAATGACAGTGCATGATAAAAGTTTTACATGCTTGTGCAACACTGATAATAACTTTGTGCAGTACTTATCATTGCTGAATTTTTTTTTTTTTTTTTCTGTTTTTGTGATGGTTTTATTAAGATATAAAAACAAATTTATTTATTTTTCTAAGAAGCAATAAGTAAATAATTACAAAAATAAGATGGAGAAAGCAGGAATAGGGGTCTATTGCAAGATTTAAAAAACTTGAAATATGTGTGATATTCTAAAATATTTTTTTTTATTTAAAGCTTTCTTTTTTTTTTTTATTTAGTTACTTTTCAAGTACATTTTTTTTTCCCTTCCCCCCCCCCGCCCGGTCTCCCCCCTCCCTCCCATTCCCCCCCCACCCCCAGTCCTCAACTCTGTGTCTTTCATACTTGTTCCTCAAAATCCCCCCCCCTTTTTCCCCTCAAGTTCCCTTCCCTCTCCCCTCTGGTCGCTGCCCACTTGTTCTCTATTTCAGCATCTTTGTTTTTATTCTGTTTGCTTGTTTGTTTTATTCTTTAGCTTCCTGTCAAAGGTGAGATCATATGGTATTTGTCCTTCAATGCCTGGCCTATTTCACTCAGCATAATGCTTTCCAGTTCCATCCATGTTGTTGCAAAAGGTAGTAGCTCCTTCTTTCTCTCTGCTGCATAAAATTCCATGGTGTATATGTACCACAATTTTTGGATCCATTCATTTACTGATGGGCACCTAGGTTGCTTCCAACTCTTGGCTATTGTAAATTGTGCTGCTATGAACATTGTGGTGCATAGGTTCTTTGAAATTGATGTTTTAGGATTCTTGGGGTATAATCCTAGCAGTGGAATTGCTGGGTCAAAAGGCAGGTCAATTTTTATTTTTCTGAGAAAATTCCATACTGTTTTCCATAATGGTTGTACCAGTCTACAATCCCACCAACAGTGAACTAAGGACCCCTTTTCCCCACAACCTCTCCAACATTTGTTGTTTGTTGCTTTGTTTATGATAGCCATCCTGACTGGTGTTAAGTGGTATCTCATTGTGGTTTTAATTTGCATCTCTCTGATAGCTAACGATATTGAGCATCTCTTCATGTGTCTCTGAATGTTCTGTATGTCCTCCTTGGAGAAGTGTTTGTTCAAGTCCTTTTCCCATTTTTTAATTGGGTTGGGTGTCTTCTTAGAGTGGAGTCGTGTAAGTTCTTTGTATATTTTGGAGATTAAACCTTTGTCTGAGGTATCATTGGCAAATTAACATGCTGTAAGAAATCTACCCTTAAAGATAATATTCAGTGGCAGTGTGGTTTCAGCCTCACCTGTGCAGAGCAGATTCCCATATTTGAGATACTTTGCTTTATTGCCATGTGGCCATGGATATATTGTGGGAGTTGTTTCTTTTCTCAGGAGCCATTTTATCCTTGCAACTCTAATAATACACATTTGCTAAAATATACACCCAGCTTTCTTTCACTGTGGAAAAATCTGCTTTTCTAGTTTGCTTTTCCCTAAGTCCCAAATGCTTTATCATCTGTAGGTCATTTAAAAGTGCCCAATAATCCACAGGCTTCAACCTGCACAAGTGCATCTGGCTTCTCATGTTATGGCAGGCTGAAAGGTGGTTTGTCACAGAAACTAGAATATGATCTGTGTCTCTAAGACGGAAACTGTATTTCTTACACTCTGTTTACATTTTCAATAATCCATTATATTAAAAGCTCCCATCTATAAATGCCCATTCCATGGAGAATTTCACATATTGTCTCTAATAAATATTATTTATTTATTTATTTATTTATTTATTTATTTATTTATTTTAATGTTAATTTTTTATTGTTGTTCAAGTATATTTGTCTCCATTTTCACCCCACTATGCTCCCTCACGCCCACATCTCCACTTTCCACCCTCAAACACACAACCTTTTGTTTTTACCCATGTGCCCTACAAACATGTTCCTTGATGCCCCCCTTATTATCCATCTCTCTCTTCTGATTACTGTCAGATTGTTTCTTATTTCAATATCTCTGGCTGTATGTTGCTTACTTATTTGCTTTGCTGATTTGTTCTACTTATAGGTGGGATCATGTGGTATTTCCTTTTCACAAATTGGCTTGATTCACTTAGGTTAATGATCTCCAGATCTATTCATGCTGTCACCAAGGACAGGAGCTCCTTCTTTCTTTCTGTGGCATAGTATTCCATTGAGTAAAAGTACCATAGTTTTGATGCACTCATTTACTGATGGTCACTTAGGTTGCTTCCAGGAATTGGCTACTGTGAATTGTCCTGCTATGAACATCGGGATGCATAGATTCTTTTGAACTGGTATCTCAGGATCCTTAGGGTATAATCCCAACACTGGTATTGCTGGGTCAAAAGGCAAATCCATTTCTGGTTTTCTGAGGAAATTCTATACTGTTTTCCACAGTGATTTCAGAAGTCTGAATTCCCACCAACAGGGCACTGGAGTTTCCTTTTCTCCACAACCTCTACAACACTTGTTGTTTGTGGCTCTGTTTATGATGGCCATTCTGACCACTGTGAAGTGGTATCTGATTGTGGTTTTAATTTGCATCTCTGTGATGGGCTAATGGTGTTGAGCATATTTTCACATGTTTCTGGGCCCTCTGTAAGTTCTCCTTGGATAAGTGTCTGTTCAAGTCCTTTGCCCATTTTTTAATTGAGTTGTTTGCCTTCCTGGAGTGAAGTTGTGTGAGCTCTTTATATATTTTGGAGATCAAAGTCTTGTCCGAGGTACCATCTGCAAATATGTTTTCCCATAGTGTTGGTTCTCTCCTCATTTTAATGCTGTTTTCTTTAGCCATGCAAAGGCTTTTTATTTTGATGATATCACATTTCTTTATTTTTTCCTTTATGTCTTTTGCTCTAGTGAACATATCAGTGAAAATATTCCGGCATGGAATATCTGATATTTTTCTGCCTTTGTTCTCCTCTAGGACCTCCACTGTGTCACGACTTATATTGAAGCCTTTTATCCACCTTGAATTTATTTTGGTGTATTGTGTAAGTTGGTGCTCAAGTTTCTTTTTTTTTTTTCACATAGCTGTCCAGTTCTCCAAACACCATTTATTGAAGAGTCTATTGTTTACTCCATTTTATGTTACTGCCTTCTTTGTCCAATATTAATTTCCCATAGAGACTTGGGTTTACTTCTGGGCTCTCTACTCTGTTCCATTGGTCAGTGTGTCTGTTCTTATGCTAGTACCATACTGTTTTGATTACTGTGGTCTTGTAATATAGTTTGGTGCCAGGTATGGTGATTCTACCTACTTTGTTCTTATTTCTCAAAATTTCTGAAGCTAATCATGGTCATTTACAGTTCACATAAATTTTTGAAATTTTTTTTTATATCTGTGAAATAAGTCATTGGTATTTTAATAGGGATTGCATTGAATATATAAATTGCTTTGGGTAATATGTAGATTTTGATGATGTTAATTCATCCAATCCATGAACATAGTATATGCTTCTATTTATTTGTGTCTTCCTTAATTTCTTTCTTCAGTGTTGTTCAGTTTTCTGAGTACAGATGTGTCACCTCCTTGGTGAGGTTTATTCCTAGGTACTTTATTTTTCTGGTAGCTATAGGAAATGGGATTTTTTTCTTGAGATCTGATTCTTGTCTTTCATTATTCATGTATAAAAATGCCTTTGACTTTGTGAATATTAACTTCAAACTTTGCTGTTTTTCCAATTTTGCCTATATCAAGTAGTTTTTGGGTGAAGTCTTTAGGGTTTTTTTATGTACACCATCATGTCACCTGCAAACAGTGACAGTTTTATTTCCTCCTTTCCAATTTGGATGTCTTTTATGTCTCTTTGCTGTCTGATTTCTGTGGCTAGGACTTCCAATCATATGTTGAATAGAAGTGGTGAAAGCAGACGTCATTGTCTTGTTTCTGATCATAGTGATACATATTTTAGTTTTTGTCAGTTGAGTATGATACTGGCTGTAAATTTCTCATATATGGCCTTTATCATGCTGAGGAATGTTCCCTCTGCTCCCATGTTGCTGACTATTTTGATCATAAATGGGTATCCTACCTTATCAAATGCTTTTTATCCATCTATTGATATAATCATGTGAATTTTTCTTTGTTTTTCTTTTCTTTTACTTATTTTTCACATTTTTCAGTTGTTGTTCAAGTACAGTTATTTCTATTTCCCCCAACCACTCACCTCCACCATAGCCATGTTCCTCCCTCAATCCCATTCCCCCTTGGTTTTGTCCATGTGTCCTTTATACATGTTACTGAAAAACCCTCCTCCTTCTCCCCTTTATACTCTCCTAACTCCCCTCTGCTTACTGTCAGATTGTCCTGAAACACCAATTCAAAAGAACCTATGCACCCCAATGTTCATAGAAGCACAATTTACAATTGCCAAGTTCTGGAAGTGACCTAATTGCCCATCAGTGAATGAATGGATCAAAATCTATGGTACATTTACATGATGGAATACTACAAAGCAGAAAGAAAGAAGGAGCTCCTACCCTTTGTGACAACATGGATGGGTCTGAAGAGCATTATGTTATATAAAGCAAACTAGGCTATGAAAGAGAAATACCATATGATTATGTGATTTTATTTTTCCTTTTGTTTATATGATGTATTATGTTTATTGATTTGCAAATATTGTAACATCCTTTCATCCCTGAGATGTGTCCCACTTCATTGTGTTGTGTTTTTAATGTGGTGCTGGATGCAGTTCACCAATATTTTGTTGAGGAGTTTGGTGTCTATGTTGATCAGTGGTATTGGCTGACAGTTTTCCTTTTTTGTGTGTTTTTATTTGGTTTTGGAATCAGGGTGATGCTACCTTCATAAAAGAAATTTGGGCGTCTTCCCTCTTCTTAGATTTTTTTGAATAGTCTGAGAGCAGTAAGGGATAACTCTTCCTTAAATATTTTGTAAAAATCTCCTGTGAAACTGTCTGGTCCATGGCTTCTGTGTGCCAGGAGTTTTTTTATTACTGCTTTGGTTTCATCAGGTGTTATTGGTCTGTTCAGGCTTTCTGATTCTTCTTCATTCACTTTTGGAAGATTATATTTTTCTATAAATTTGTCCATTTCACCTAAGTTTTCAACTTTCTTTACATACAGTTCTTCATAGCAATTTCTTACAATTCTTTGTATTTCTGTGGTGTCAGTTGTGATCTCTCCTCTTTTATTTCTGATTGTGATATTTGGGTCCTCTCTCTTTTTTTTCCTTGATGAGTTTGCTTAAAGGCTTGTCAATTTTGTTTATCTTTCCAAAGAACCATCTTCTGGATTTATTTTTCCTGTGGATGGTTGTTTTAGTCTCTATGTCATTTAACTCTGCTCTGATCTTAGTGATCTTTGTTTCCTTCTAGTCCCTCTAGGCTTTGTTTGTTGTTGTTCCTCCAGTTCCTGTATTTGTAGGTGGTTTATTTGAAATATTTCTATCTCTTTTTGGTAGCCCTGTATCCCTATGAACTTCCCTTTCAGGACTACCTTTGCTGTATTCCAGAAGTTTTGGACTGTTGTATGTTCATTTTCATTTGTTTCCAGAAACTTTTTAATTTCTTCCTTGATATTATTTTTAACCAATTCATTGTTTAGTAGCATGCTATTAAATCTCTATGAATTTGAGTGTTTTTGAGTTTTTTCCTTTAGGTTGATTTCTAGTTCCCTTGTGATGTGAGAAAATGATTTCAATTTTCTTGAATTTATTGAACCTGGTTTTGTGTCCTATTATAAGGTGTATCTTTGAAAATGTTCCATGTGCATTTGAAAAGAATGTTTACTTTGCTCCTTTGGGATGTGAGGCTCCACATGTATCTGTTAAGTCCATTTGATCTAGGGCATTGTTCTATGTCACAATATTCTTGTTGATATTTTGTTTGGAAGATCTATCCATTTTTGGCAGCAGGGTGTAAAATCCCCTAGTATATATGTATTGCTGTCTATATCTTTCTTGAAGTCCTCCCAGATTTTCTTTATATATTTGGGTGCTTATATGTTGGGTGTGTATATGTTAAAAGGTCTATGTCTTCTTGATGGATTATTTTCTTGAGTATTATAAAGTTTTCTTCATTGTCTCTTTTTATGGCTTTTGTTTTGAAGTATATTTTGTCTGATATAAATATGGCTATCCTGGCTTTTTTCCCCTATTTGCTTAGAATATTTTTTCCGTCCCTTCACTTTCAGTCCGCATAGGTCTTTTTTTCTGAGGTGGGTCTCTTATAGGTAGCATATATGTGGGTCATGTTTTCTTATCCATTCAGCTATCCTATGTCTTTTGATTGGACCATTTAATCCATCAGTATTTAAGATTGTTACTGATAGGTATTTATTCATTTTTCCCCTTTGTACCTGTTTTCCTCTCTCACTTTTTTCATTTCTCTTCTTATACTAGTCCCTTTAACATATCTTGTAATGTTGGTTTGGTGGAGGTGTATTCTTTTAGCTCTCTTTTGTCTGGGAAACTCCTTATTTTGCCTCCCGTCTTAATTGAGAGTCTTGCTGGGTAGGGTAGTCCTGGTAACAAGCCTTTGTTTTTCATTACTTTGAATATTTCTTGCCATTCTCTCTTGGATTTTTTGTTTCTACTGAGAAATAAGCCCCCAATTTTATCAGAACCCCTTTTTATGTTACTTCTTGTTTTCTAACTTGCTGCTTTTAAGATTCCCTCTTTGTCCTTAAAACTTGGCATTTTAATTATGATGCATCTTGGAGTAGGCTTCCTTGGGTTCATCCTGACTGGGACCCTCTGTGCTTCCTGAACTTGTGTGGCTTTTTTCCTCTCGTGATTCAGAAAGGCTTTTTTCATTTTTTTTTCAAACAGGGTTCCATTCACTGTTCTTTTTCTTCTCCTCTGCTATTCCTATGATTTGAATGTTGTTGCATTTCATGTTGTCTTGGAATTCTTTTAAGCTTTCATCATATTTTTTACTTCTTTTTCATGTAGCTGCTCTACCTGAGTATCTTGTCTTCCAGCTCACTTCCAGCTCACTAATTCAGTCCTGTGCTTCATCCAGCCTGCTTGTAATTCCTTCTAGTGTGTATATTTTTTAAAGATTTATTTATTTTTAAAGAGAGGGGAAGGGAGAGAGAAAGTGAGTGAGAGAAACATCAATGTGTGGTTACCCCTCATGTGGCCCCCACTGGGGTCCTGGCCTGCAACCCAGCCATGTGATCTGATTGGTAATGGAACTGGTGACCGTTTGGTTCACAGCCGACACTCAATCCACTGAGCTATCCCAGCCTGGGCTATAGTATGTTTTTTAATTTCAGAAATTGTTTTTTCACTTCTTCCTATTTTTGTTTATAATTTCTATATTCTTTTTCCTATTATTGTAGTTTTCACTCAGTTCCTTGTTGTTGTCTGTGAGTTCCTTGAGCATCCTTATGACCATTCTTTTGAATTCTATATCTGATAGTTTGCTTACCTCCATTTCATTTAGGTTTTTCAGTGGGGAGTCTTCTATTCCTTTTGATTGCATGTTCTCTTTTTGTCTCCCCATTTTAGATGACTTTTTTCTTTGTTTCTTTGCTTCTTGGTTCTCTGCTTTTCTCCCTGTCTTTGTTGGGTGAACTTCTATTGTAGGAGTTCTGTGGGAATCAGTGGTGTGGTCTCTTTGATCTCCTTGTCTGGATGCTCTAGGGTTACCCTTTCTTTTGTTTGTGTGTGCTGTTTTGTTGTACTTGTGTTTCTACCTGTTGGTTGTTCCTGTGCTGGTAAGTTCTGTCATTCAGCAGGTATATTGGTGTGCACAACACCCACCTTATCTTGTATTTGATCAGTGGCAAGTAGGGGGCAAAATGGATTAAGACAGTAGGAGAGTATTCTATAGGATTTAAACACTTCTCTACCAAAAAGTAGAGAAGAGGTAAAATATCCTTTGGATAAGTACAGGGTTAACCATAATATTTCACACAACTGGCCACTTTTTATCAAAGGTGAATAAGAGGTAAGACTCTCTTTAGAGGGGAGAAAGACTGTGAGCTGAATCCAGAAAATGGAGTATTGCGTGAGGTTAGATGATGAGATATAGTGAATGTAAAGGATAGAAACTAGGTGCAGTGTGTAAAAGAACAGAGTTACCCGCAACAGTAATAAATCTCAGCAAGAGAGTGAAATGGGCAAAGACCATGGAGGGGTACTGTGTAGTGTTTACAATTATATGAAACCACAGTTGTTTACAATAATACTGGAATAACAATAATATGACAAGAAATATATCATGTGAATATCAAGAAAAGAAAGTACACGACCAAGAGTAGTAAGAGTGGTGTGTTATTGAAACACCAGTGAAGTGAAAGAAGGAAAATTAAAATACAATATGAAAGAGAGAGCAAAGAAAACCAGTCAAACAATACTATATATATATATATATATATATATATATATATATATATATATATATATAATTACACCTGTCATTGAATATTAGTTTCAGGTATAGCACAGCTGTTAGGCATTTATATAATTTATGACATGATCCCCAATAATTCTAATGTTTCATTTATTCATTAGATTGGACATGGTATAAGTTATGGAAATTAAAAATAACTTTTGGCTTCTGCAGATATATATTTATTTCTTGGTGTACTTAGAAACCTAACATCAACAAGAATCTTTGGATGACATTCTGGTGTCTATGGCAACAGAGATATGCCATTTTATCTAGGAGGGATAAACATTTAACAAAGATATTTACATGATTGAAGAATGGATCAGCAGAAAAAAATATGCAGTCTAGTAGGTGTCTACTGTCACTTTGAGATAGTGTGTATATATGTTTTTGTATGTGTGTTTTGGAAAAGTAAAATATTTAGTTAGGGATTAGGGCTTGCAAGCCCTCCTGTTTTATTGGAAAAGCTGCAAGTGCCTATTGAAGAGACCCTGAGGTGATGAGTTCCCTTTCTGTGTTTCAGTATTCTAAGACCACACCTATTGTATGGGTCGTTACGTCTAGGTTATTTAAAGCAGAGGTCTCCAAATACTTGTAAACTTATACCCCTGTTTTAAAAATATTTTTGGTTGTACCCTAAATGTGTACACTTTACTTATTTTGTGTCTGCTTCTAGTAAGAAATTATTATGTGTAAATTATAAGAGAGAATAGTTGAAGTTAACACGAAATAAAATGTATAGGATTAGAAACTCTAATATGTCTTTGTAGAATTTTGGATTGATGTGGTGCTCATCTTGAGAAGCTGACACATGAATTAAGGAAGATCTCTTTAGAAGATAAATGTAATGTCATTATACCACTAATGAAAATTTGTAAATGACTTCCCATTTAGCATATAAGATTAAAGTATGATCTTCTTAACAAAGGTTCTGATTTTTGTTTTTCTGTCTTGGGAAGTAGATGTTGCTGATATTTCATCATCTATGTATTTATTATGTTTCCAAAGGAAGGCATAGCATCTAAAAGACTGTTGCATTTGTCTCCAGGGTATGTGAATTAGAAAGTAGTATGTATTAGGTGAAGGATAACTACATCTCTCTTGGCACCAAATCCTGTACATGGCTCTGTGATTTTGAGACTCTGATTATATCATTAAATTAACACTTATCCAAGTTATTATTTATCTCAATAGTTAATAAGGGTACCAGTAAAGAAAATTGAATGCACTTTAAAAATAAGAATTGATTGTAAGGGGGAATGGTTGGAGGTGGAAGTGGGTATAAGAGAGATAAATGGTAATGGAAAATACAATAAAAGGTATTAAGCCAAAACAGTTTTAGGCCTTAATAATTTTATATGACAACATATATGCATTGGCAAGAAAAGAAATCATTTGTATTGTTGTGGACAAAAACAGTGCCATGACTCTCAGGTTTCTACATGTGAGCTTCTGTTGCTTAAAGATTGGCAAAGTAGTCTGAACAATCATCAAAGACAATGAAAATTTCATAACTATGCAGAATAATCTAATACTTGGAGGCCCCATTAGCTAATGCACAGTATTCCACTTTCAGGTGCCAGTGATTTCTTAGGCTTATTTCTGTGTCTATGACATGATTTTCAGGTAGAGTGATATTAAGAGAAGTACTCACACCTTAAAAGAAGTCCTCACTAGAAGTGTTTTTTCTCTTTTATGTCACTGAAGAAATACTGAAATCCACCATTCTGATCAGCAGGTAGCACTTATGATACTGTACTCTTATATGGTGACATACAAATTAATAAAGTCTCCATAAACATTCTCTTTAGTTATTCTTAGTGAAAGAAATAAATGAAATTTCTGCCAGACACAACTAATTGAAATCTGTAAATGACTTTTCATTTAATATATAAATGTAATGTATAGGATCCTAACAAAGTTTCTTATTTTGGGGTTTGCATATTAGAAAGTGAATTTTGCTAAATTTATAGTTATTTCTGTGTTTGTTATGTTTCTAAAGAAATGCATAGCATCTAAGTGACTTGCTGTTGCATTCTTTATTAGAATAGGTGCTTTAGGAAAAAGCAGGTGATAATTAAAGAATATTAAAGGACTTTGGCTTCATATATTATACTCTATCCCATGATGCTGGGACTGACAATCTGATAAGTTCATTTTACCTTTTTTAACCTACCCTCTGGTAGGATCTACCAACAAGGTTCACCAAAGGGAGACAAGAAGTGTAGAGGAAGGAAAAACTAAACATGTGTTATTTGTTCTTATTCCTCCTGTTACCAAACCCAACCAATAGGAGGGTCCTACCTCTCACTGCCTACTAAGCAAATCTCCAAAGATGAAGTTTGGTGGAAAGGAAAGGAATCTTTTATTTAGTGGCAAGTTTTTGTCTAAAATATCTAGAGAACAAAGGAAGGGAAAAGAAAAAGAGTAAGACATCAAAAATAGCTACTTAAATATTTGTTGTTATAACTACTATTTAGGTTCAAGAACTGAAAATAACACAAGGACAAAAATTAGTTCACAGTGCTGACTATTATCACAAAGGTTTTTGGAAATAATAGCAAGTTTCTAACTCAAAGCCTGTTATCTCTAATACACCCCCCAAAAATATCACCTTGTCACCCTCTGCCACTTCAGTACAAGATGACAACAAGAACCTCCTCTCCCACCCCAAAGTATTATGAATGTAGGTGGCTTATCTGGCCTCTGGTCACTGTCCAGCTCTAGGCATCTTCTGGAGTCTGTGCCCTAGACCTCCACTCACTGATCTTTACTGTCCACTGTTGATAGGCCTGCTGATGACCATTGACACCCCCAACCTGGGAGGTGAAAAAACCAACTGACTTTCACTTCCCTGTATGCTCCATTTCAAAAGTCCTCTCCCAGAATCCATGTGTGCTGAAAGTCAGTGGGAGTGTCCAGCTTTCCAAACAATGAGGGCCCATGTTGGCCTCTCTTCTGGCTACCATGCTTAGCAAGGGGGCAGAGTCTCCTGTCATACAGGTGCAGCTCAAACCCCTCCCCCATTTTCAAGGGTGTTCCCCCCTTAAATTCCTAGTGTCACCTGAATAAACATCCTACACCAAAACAAGGCCATATTATTTCAGTAGGAGCAGAATGTCCAAAATATAGTTTGGGTACAAACTTTAAGAACTCTGTGTATCAGGTCTCCTTAGAAAGCCCAGCACCAACAAACTGGTGGACTCTATCTTTCTCTCCCTTGATCCCTGGATCTCATATTTGAGGGTAGCCTTCTCTGAGAACCTGATGGTCTGGTATGAGCAGAGATCAGGTAACCATCATCAGAGGCAAGTATCTGGTTTCAGGAGCCCTTGTAATATTCCTTAGAAACCACTTCTAGCTGAATGGCCAGCTCCTTTTCTTTGGAATTTGTGTCCCGGCTCTGCAAGACCCTTCCTCTCAACTTATGAGTTCTCAAACCACTCTATATTCACTTGATTTTTTGCAGACATAAGATTCCTATCTCCTTCCTACTATTGCCATCTGTACATTAACTCATGCTTTATGCCTTTTTCAGCCTAAAAACAATTATGTCAAGTTCACTATTGTGGGGGTGACTTTCCTTGCAAGTCCCTCCACGTGCCATGGATGAGAGTAATCATGACTGAGACATGATGTGATCTGCTTAGGGAGGAGAAGTGGACATTTTCCCAGAGGAAAAAGGCCATTGGTAGTGGCTAGTTTCTCAGGGGAAAAAGGCCAGCAGCAGCCAGTTTCTCCGAGGAGAAAAAGGCCTCGAGCCCCCTCCTCCAGGGTCTTTCATTGGGTTGTAATACACAGGAATATATGGCAGCAAGGATCAAATAGTAGATAACATTTCAAAGAAATATGAGGGCTTAGTATCAGTCAGAGTCTGTCAGGAAGAGTTTTAGGATTTCCTGCTCGAACCCTTAACATATGAATGAAAGCACTCTTAGCAGAGCAGATTTCACAGATTTATCAGGAAATCTTTGTGATGCCAGATTTTTCCCCAGGACGTGTTCTAACAAGGAAAGGAGCTGCACCCCTCCCCAACAACTATTCAGGCTTAAGGGGATTAGAGCCAGGAAGCATTTCTCCCAGAGAACGTGGGGACTCAGGCTATGTCAAAGCCGGGGGCGAGAGTCCATTGCTCCCTCTTTGTTGCAGCCCCCCCACCCCCTGAGTCCTTCCATGAAGGCCTCCCAAGTGATCGAGTCTGTCTTAGGTTGCCTCCCACTGTGAGAGGTCTTATCCATCATTGACTTCGACCAAGCTTTGGGGGCAGGGAGAGGAAACTGAGGCAGCATTTGCTACCAGAGACAAGCTTTCTCTCTTATGGCTCACATTCCAAAGGTCGTCCCTTGCCCTTAGCCACAAGGGGTCAAGATACAATTCCTAAAACCAGGCAGAGCAGTCTACGACACACTGTGATTTAAAAAATTAGGCTCTGTGCTTGTTAATCGTGTTAACTTTTGTTTTTGTCTAAGTTTTTTCCTTAAGCTTTGTTGTCTATACTCATGTAGGGCTGTGTGCATATGTGTGTTTATGTCTGTCAGTCCATTTGTGTGTATGTGAATGTTATGTTTGAGTTTTTTAAGGTTTTATTTATTTATTTTTAGAGAGGGGGGATGGGAAGGAGAAATAGAGGGAGAGAAACATCAATGTGTGGTTGCCTCTCATGTGCCTCCTATTGGGGACCTGGCCTGCAACCTAGGCATGTGCCCTGACTGGGAATCCAACTGGCAACAATACATTGTTTTGCAGGTCCAGGCTCAATCCACTGAGCTATATCAGCCAGGGCTGTTTGAGTTTTTATTATCACAGCTTGAATATTCTATTTGATATTGTCCATTCTTTTGTAAAATTCTCAGCTATTATATTATTCCTTCCAATATTCTTGTTTTTCCAGGATTTTTTTCCTGGTTTTCCTTATATATCTGTATGTCGTTAGGTATATTAATTTTAATAATAAATATTTCCTTTGATCAATATAAAATGTCAGCCTAAGAACTTTTCAACTTATTTTTCTTACATTCTCTTTGTTTGGTACAATTTTGCTATGTTTGCTTTCTTTTTGTTCATTTATATGTGATATTTCATATCTCCTTAAAGTCTCTATAAAATTTTATGTATACGTATAAAACTTTTATATATATAAATGTATCCTCTGTACAATTTCTTTTAACAATTTGATGGGGCAAAAATTAAGTTTCTATTACATGCACTTCCATCCTTGTTTCATGTATACCATATTATCAGGTTTCCGTTTACTATTCAAAACATTGTCTTATATTTATTTTCAGATAAGTATATACAACATTGTTCTCCATGTATATGTGTGTTTCACATCACCTGCATCATTTGTGCTTTGCTGGCCTGTAACCTTATTATCTTAACCTAAATTTTTCTTCTTTGTCAGTTCATTTGGATCTGCATTGGTCTTTGTAATGGACAAATAATATATCCTTGTTGGTTTAGACTACCAGTTTTTAGTCTCTTTGATGGGTAGAACTTTGCTTATATCTAATTTTGTCATTGCTATTATGGTAAACTACAACAAAATTACTTATCTTGAACACAAGCAATTTCTTATCCTTACACACAATACAGGGAAATCAATAGGTTCTAAAACAAACACCTTGTTCCCTCATCTGGATGTTACTAATTATGAAGGTCTCATCTTCAGAAAAAATAAGAAGCTACCCTTGATTTTTTAACTCAAAATACAATGCTTCATATTGTTACAATTACAGAGGAACTGGGTATCTTTTCTGTCACAAGGTAATAGCAACTGAAATGCTAAAAGAGCACTTTGAAAGAAAGTTGGCTTACTGAACTAGAAAAACAACCTGAGTTTTTTAAAGGAATAAGCTTTGAAAGGAAAAGAATTCACTCTAGTCTTAAAATAATGCCCTAAAAATAAATTATGGATTTTGTATCTTTTTTCCCTGAAATGTTCATTTTTTTCTTTTTCCAAGTAGAAGATGGTCTTCTAAGGTTTGTACCTGAAAATTAGGTTTTGTGACTGGTCATTTGCTTAGGGAAATGCTAGAAGCCAGAGATTCAGTACTGAAAGTTCGGTAAGTTGAATGTTTATATACACAATTATGGTCATATGGTGTAACTTGGAGAATGAGAAATAAGTCTAACATTTACTTCTAATTAGCAAACTGAAAGAAATTTCAGAGTCCTCAGTTTGTTAGAGTTGCCATTTAAATGCTAGATACAAAAAACAACCTTCCTAAAATTGAGCATGAACCACCAAAGAAGTATATGAACTAGTGAACAACACAATAGAAAAAAAAGTAAAGATAGAAACTTTTACTCAAGTGCTCTGAAAATGCACTGCTAACCTAATTAAATATTAAGAGCTTTTACAAAAAGATTATGTAAAAATTTATATTAAAATTAATTTGGAGATGAAAAAGTAAAATAATAAGCAATAATGTATTTTCATTATATAATAACTTTACAGATATGCCTTTATTTTGATATAGGAAACTTCCAATGCATATTTTGTTGAATTACTTTTGGGGGGGTTATAACACGTTAAAGCCTGGAGTCACAAGAATCTCTAATAAATAGCTTGTAATTGTAGGGAAGGGTCATTGGGGTAAAGATCAGAGAAAATAAATTGTTGCCTCCAAATAATGGTGGGGTGGGGTTTATATGAAGAAAGGACTTTTCATTTTGAAAAAATTACTTGCTGAATATTATCATTTTTCCAGAGAAATTATTTAAGCTGTCACTTGAGAAAAGAGTTAACAAAATAGAGCTTTCAAGCTAATATCTCCAGGAACCATGACTGTTCATCAACAAAATAAAGTAATTTTGCATATGAAGAACAAATGTCAAAGGACAGAAGTTAGAGTATGGGAGTTACTTGTTTGGACATGGATTATTCTAATTTTGTGGGGAAAGCCTTACAAGTCCTGCTGGGGAGAAACTGAAGTGAGTGAGTCACCAGTGTTTCCTCCCCCTCTTTTTCTGTGTTCTCACATGATGCCTGTAATTTGAGAGGCCATTAGTCTCTAAGTTCTTTGAAACAGAAGCCTCCAAATCTGTATGATCACCCTATCCAAGAAAAATACTTGAGCAAGTTATTGTAAAAATCTGTATATTTAAATACTATCATATATTATATATGTGAGTATGTGTAAATAAACATGCATCTATATGTATTTGTTATGGAAATAATTTTATATTATGAAACATAAATTTTGAAATCAGTAACATATGAGCTAAAGTACACAAGTGAATTGTAATACATATTTCTACAATGTATACAGAAAACTGAAGAAATATGTGCCAATCCATTAATGCAGTATTATCTAAGAGGAAAGATGGCAAGGAAGAGATTGAGAAAACAATTTCATCTTTTACATTATTAATTTCTGTATTGCATGAAATTTATAAATTTTGACAACATTGAGAAAAATTAAAACTACATGCACAAAAAGTGATGTTTAAAATATTTACATGAAATATTAGGTAAGACTGAGGGTGGGTGGTGGCTTTGACTAGGGTTGGGGGAGTGGTGGGGGGAAATGGAGACAATGGTATTTGAGCAACAATAAAAATTATTTACATGAAAAGGTGTTCAAATATGCTGTTTAATGAAAAAGACAGTTTTTTGTAATATGCACAAATATGTATACATGAGTGCATAGAAAACATCTTTGAAGCACATGTGCATCATAGTAACAGTGAACATCTATTATTTGCAGTTTCTCTATGTCTTTCTATATATTTTACAGCCTCTGTAAGCTCTTTCAATGTTGTTTTAAAATAAAAATACACAGAAAAGATGGCAATGGAGTAAGACAGAGCAGATTCCATTTCCCCCATACACATGGGATAAAATCCCGGCCAATCTACAGAGGAACAGTGCAAACAGCCAACAGTTCCCCAGTACATATGAAAATAAGAGACCAGAAATTGTAGCAGACACTAAAACACCAGATGGTAAAGGAGACGGCTGCAGGACAGTAGAGTCTCAGGGACTGAAGCAGATACAGGAGCGGCCACAGTCTCAGCCCAAGCCCAGCTTCCGGCGGGTCTACCACAGATTCTTTGGGAGCCCCGGGCCTGCTGCAGGGTCCTTGGGAGACAAGGGCTGAATCTCCAAAATATACAAAGAACTTACAGGACTCCGTTCTAAGAAGACAAGAAACCCAATTAAAAAGTGGGCAAAGGACTTGAACAGATACTTCTCCAAGGAGGACATACAGAGGATCTCAAGATACATGAAAAGATGCCCAATATCACTAGCTATCAAAGAGATGCAAATTAAAACCACAGTGAGATTCCACTTCACACCTTTGAGAATGGCCATCAAAAACAAAGTAACAAACAACAAGTATTGGAGAGGTTGTGGGAAAAAGGGGACCCCAGTTCCCTGTTGATGGGATTGCAGACTCGTACAACCACTTTGGAAAACAGTATGGAATTTTCTAAGAAAACTAAGAATTAATATGCCTTTTGACCCAGCAATTCCACTGCTAGGATTATATCCTAAGAACCCTAAAACACCAATCCAATAGAACCTATGCACCCCAATGTTAATAGCAGCACAATTTACAGCACACAAGAGTTGAAAGAAACTTAGGTGCCCATCGGTAAATGAATGGATCAAAAAATTATGTTACATATACACAATGGAATTCTATGCAGCAGAAAGAAAGAAGGAGCTCCTACCCTTTGCAACAGCATGGTTGGAACTGGAAAGCATTATGCTGAGTGAAATAGGCCAGGTGGTGAAAGACAAATACCATATGATCTCACCTTTAACAGGAACCTAAATAACAAAACAAACAAGCAAGTAAAATGTGACCAAAGACACTGAAATAGAGAACAGGCTGACAGGGACCAAAAGGGAGAGGGGAGAGAATTTCAAGGGGAAAGGGGAAGGATTCACATGAACAAGTATAAAGGACACATGGACAAAAACTAACAGGGGTGGAAATGGGAGGGAGGTGGGGAGCACGGGGGTGGGCTGGGATGGGAGTAAAAGACAGAAAACTATACTTGAACAATAATTAAATAAATGGAAAAAATAAGTAAAAAATAAAAATACATTAACATCCACCATGGCTGGTGTGGCTCATTTGATTGAGTGCCATTCTGTGAACTAAAGGGTCACTAGTTTGATTCCCAGTCAGGGAACATGACTATGTTTCTGGCCAGACCCCCAGTTAGGCCTGTAGAAGAGGTAACCACACATTGATGTTTCTCTCCCTCTCTTCCCCTGTCTCTAAAAGTAAATAAAATCTTAAAAAAATAAAAATACCTTAACATCAAAGACCCCAGTTTGGTTACATAAACACAAGCACATAGTCACACACACAACTCACAGAACTATGAAATCTATGTTTCTAAAAAGGATGCTATCATGAAACCAGTAGTTCACATTGTTCTGAAATAGGGATGGACTAGCATAAATTAAATAAATTAACATGGGATTTAAAAAAATTTAAGTATAGTATGTATGTCATATTATATTAGTTTCAGGTGTACAGTATAGTGGTTCAATATTTATATACCTTACATTGTGATCACCCCACTGAGTCTAGTAATTATCTGTCATTGTGAAAACATCACAATATTATTGACTGTATTTCCCTTCATTTTTAATATATAATTTTTATTATATTTTACATTATCATTAAGTCCTCTTATACCTCACTCACCCCAGAAATTACCAATCTGTAGCCCATGTCCATAGTCTTTTTTTCCTTCTTGGTCAATCCCTCCAGCCTCTTACTTCTCCTCCAACTGGCTGTTATCCTGCTCTCCATCTATGAGTCTGTCCACATTTTCCTTGCTAGTTCAGTTTCTCTGTTATATTCCACATGTGAAATCATATGGTTTCAAGATAGTCTTTCTCTGACTATCTTTGTTTCACTTAGCATAATGTTCTCCATGTCAATCCATGCTGTCACAAAGGGTAAAATTTTATTCTCTTTTATGGCCTAGTAGTACTCCATTGTGTAAATATCTCATAGCTGTTTTATCCACTCATCTATTGATGGACACTTGGGCTGCTTCCATATCTTGGTGATTGCAATGAATGCTGCAATGAACATAGGGGTGCTTATGTTCTTTTGAATTAGTGTTTTGGGTTCCTTCGGATATATTCCCAGAAGTGGGATCCTTGGGTCAAAAGGTAGATCTATTTTTTTAATTTTTGAATGTATCTCCATACTGCTTTCCACAGTGGCTTCACCAGTCTGCATTCCCACCAACAGTGCAAAAGGATTCCCTTTTCCCCACATCCTCACTAGAGTTTGTTTGTTGATTTATTGATGATAACCATTCTGACAGGTGTGAGGTGGTATCTCATTGAGATTTTTGTTTGCATTTCTCTGATGATTAGTGACACTCGGCAACTTTTCATTTGTCTATTGGCCATCTTTATGACTTCTTTAAGGAAGTGTCTACTCAGGTCCCTTGCCCGTTTTTCAATTGGGTTATTGGTGTTGAGTTTCATAAGTAGTTTATAAATTTTGGATATTAACCGCTTATCAGATGTATTAGTAAATATGCTCTCCCATTCTGTATGTTGTCTTTTTATTTTGTTGAAAATTTCCTTTGCTGGGCAAAAACTTTTAGTTTGATGAAGTCCCATTAGTTTATTTTCTTTCTTTTGATTCCCTTGCCTGGAGAGATATATCTGATAAAAATTTCTAGGAGCAATGTTGGAGAATTTGCTGCTGATGTTTTCTTCTAGGATTTTTACAGTTTCTGGTTTAACATTTAAGTCTTTGATCCAGTTTTCATTTATTCTTATGTCTGGTGTGACAAGGTGATTTAGTTTCATTTTTTTGCATATATCAGTCCAATTTTCCCAACACCATTTATTAAATACTATCTTTAGCCCATGGTATGGGCTTGCTTCTTCTGTTGAATACTAATTGACTATAAAGCCATGGGTTTATTTCTGGGTTCTCTATCATGTTCCATTGATCTATGTGTGTGTATTTACGGCAGTAGCAATCTGTTTTAATTTTTATGGCCCTGTAGTATAATTTGATATTAAGTAGGGTGATTCCTCCAACTTTGTTGTTCTTTCTTGGGATCTCTGATGCTGTGTGGATCCTTTTGTGGTTTTATATAAATTTTTGAAATAATTTGTTCTAGCTCTGAGAAATATGTTATTGGAATATTGATAGGAATTGATTGAATCTATAGATTGCTTTGGGAGGTATGGATGTATTAATTATGTTAATTAATCCTATCCAAGAATATGGTATATACTTTCACTTATTTGTATTTTCTTTGTTTTCTTTCTTTAGTGTGTTATAATTTCCCTAGTACAGGTCTTTTACCTCCTTCATTAGGTTTAGTCCTAAGAATTTCATTCATTTTTAAGAAATTGTGAGTGGGATTGTTTTCTTAATTTTCCTTTGATAGTTCACTATTGGCATATAAACATGCAACTGATTTCTGAATATTAATTTTGAATCCTGCTACTTTGCTGCATTCATTTATCATTTCCAGTAGTTTCTTGATGGAATCTTTAGGATTCTGTATGTACAGTGCCATGTGCCTTCAAATAAAGACAGTTTTACTTCTTCCTTACTTACTCCCTCCTTCCATTCCTTTTGAGAAATTAGCTGATTGTCTTATGGGAACTCCTTTGTAGGTAATTCTCCTTTACTCTTTCTGCTTTTAAGATTCTCTCCTGAGCCCTGGCTGGTGTAGCTCAGTGGATTGAGCACGGGCCTGCAAACCAGACAATCGCGGTTCGATTCCCAGTCAGAGCACATGCCTGGGTTGCAGGCCGGTTCCCTGCAGGCCAGCTCCCAGCAGGGGATGCACAAGGCAACCATACATCGATGTTTCTCTCCCTCTCTCCTTCCCTTCCTCTCTAAAGATAAATAAATAAAATCTTTTAAAAAAAAGATTCTCTCCTTATCTTTAATCTTGGGTAATGTAATTAGGATGTGTCTTGGTGTATTCTTCCTTGGGTTTTATTTCTTCTTGTTGTCTGATAGCTGTGGCTAACACTTCCACTAGTATGTGTAATAAGAGAGGTGAAAGCAGACATCCCTGTCTTGTTCCCTGTCTCAAGGGGAACAGTTATAGTTTTTGAACACTGAGTATGATGCTAGCAGTGGGCTTGTCATATATGGCCTTCATTATGTTTAGATCTGTTACCTCAAATCCTGCTTTGCTGTGAGTTTTTATCATAAATGGGTGCTAGATTTTATAATTTTTTCTGCATCTATTGATAGAATCATGTGGTTTTTATTCTTCCTTTTTTAATGTAGTGAATCACATTTATTGATTTTTAATGTTGTAACATCCTTTCAAACCCAGAATAAATACTTGATCATGGTGTATGATCTTTTTGATGCATTGCTGTAATTGGTTTGCTAATATTTTTTGAGGATTTTATCAACTTTATTCATCAGTGATATTGACCTATAATTTTCTTTCTTTGTAGTGTCCTTATCTGGATTTGGAATTAGCTTACACTGGCCTCCTAAATTGAGTTTGGGAGTCTTCTTTTTTCTTGAATTTTATGAAATATTTTGAGAAGGAGAGGTGTTTTTCTTCTTGGAAAGTTTGGTAACATTCATCTGTGAAGCCATCTGGTCCAGGGCTTTTGTTTGTTGAAAGTTTTTTTATTACTATTTCAATTTCATTAGCTGTAGTCTGTCTATTCAGACAATCTAATTCTTCCTGATTTATTTTTGGAAGGTTCTATATTTCTAGGAATTTATCCATTATGTTTAGTTTGTCCAATTTCATGGCATATAATTGGTCATAGTATTTTCTTACAATCCTTTGTATTTCTTTAGTGTCAATTGTTATTTTTCCTCTTTAATTTCTGACTTGATTTATATGAATCCTTTCTCTTTTTTTCTTTTCCTTTTTAAAATATATTTTATTCATTATGCTATTACAGTTGTTGCATTTTTTTTCTTCCCTTTATTCCCCTCTGCACTGCCCTGCACTGCCCCTCCCACCATCATTCTCCCACCTTAGTTCATGTCCAAGGGCCATGTGTATAAGTTCTTCGGCTTGTCCATTTCCTATATTACCCTTAAGCTCTCCCTGTCTATTTTATACCTACTATTTATGCTTATTTCCTGTACCTTTCCCCCCCCTTTTCCCCCTCCCTTTCCCCACTGATAATCTTTCCTATGATCTCTATTTCTGTGATTCTGTTCCTATTCAGTCTACAGCCCTACCACCCCAAATGCACCTGATCGTGTCTGATTCTGTTCTTGTTCTAGTTTCTTTAGTTTGTTTTTGTTCTAGTTGTTTATGTTCAGTTATTGATGGTTGTTTGTTGTAATTTTACTGTTCATAATTTTGATCTTCTTTTTCTTAGATTAGTCCCTTTAACATTTCATATAATAATGGCTTGCTGGTGATGAACTCGTTTAATTTGACCTTCTCTGGGAAGCATGTTATCTGTCCTTCCATTCTAAATGTTAGCTTTCCTGGGTAGAGTAATCTTGGATGTAGGTCCTTAACTTTCATTACTTTGAATACTGCTTTCCATCCCCTTCTTGCTTGAAAGGTTTGTTTTGAGAAATCAGTGGATACTCTTTTGGGCATTCCTTTCTAGGTAACTCTCTCCTTTCCTCTTGCTGCTTTTAAGATTCTCTTTTTATCTTTAATCTTGGGTAATGTAATTAGGATGTGCCTTGGTGTGTGCTTCTTTGGGTCCAACTTCTTTGGAACTCTCTGGGCTTCCTGGACTTCCTGGAAGTCTTTCCTTCCCCAGACTGGGGAATTTTTCCTTCATTATTTTTTCAAATAGGTTTTCAATATCTTGTTCTTCCTCTTCCCTTCTGGCACCCCGGTGATTCAGATGTTAGATCATTGAAAGTTGTCCCAGGGGTTCCTAAGGCTCTCCTCATTTAAAAAAATTCTTCTTTCTTTATTCTGTTCCAGTTGAATGTTTATTTCTTCCTTCTGTCCCAGACCATTAATTTGAGTATTGGTTTCCTTCTAGTCAATTTCAGCTCCCTATACATTTTCCTTTATTTCATTTTCCATAACCTTAATTTTTTCCCTGTATTTTGCAACCATACTCAACCATGCTGTGAGCATCCCGATTACCTGTGTTTTGAATTGTGCATCTCATAGGTTGGCTATTTATTCATTGCTTAGCTCTGGTTTTGTAGCTTTGGTTTGTTCTTTCATTTGGGCCATATTTCTTTGTCTCAGTGAGCCTGTTACATAGTAAGGGGAAGAACCTAATATTTGACCAGGAGGGGCTACCCATGCCTCTGCTTTGTGGTGTTATATGTGGGGTAGGAGTCCAAGAGGGGACAATGCCACTTGCTGGGCCCTCAGCTGGCTTTCAGTTACTTCCCCACACTACCCACAAGGAGACTGGGACATTCTGGTACTGATTCCCAGGTGGGTGGGTTTGTGTATGTTCTAGAACCCTCTGGGTCTCTCCATGAAACTCTCCTGTGAGTTTGACAGTTTCTCCCACCATTGCAACCCTCATAGATTGTTATAGTAAGAGGTTTTGAAGCTTTATTTTTCTTCTCTGGAAACCTGAGTTGTATGGTCTGTCTTCTCCTCAGTTGTTCCTCCTGGTTATTCACACACAAATGTGGGACCTCTCAGTCCAGCCTCTACCTCACCCACCCCGTTCCTCCAGCCACTGCATTACCATGAGTGTTCTCTACCCTGGCTGCCCTTTTCTGCCCCTCCTACCAGTCTGAATGAATGTTTCTTTTTTAAGTCCTCAGTTGTCGGACTTCCATACAGTTCAATTTTCTTTCAGTTCTGGTTACTTTTTGTTTTTATATTTGTTGTCATGCTTTTGGTTGTACCAGGAGGCAAATCTTGACTGGAATTCCTCCTTTCTCTTTTTCACTTGATAAGCCTGCTTTAAGATTGGTCAATCATGTTTATCTTCTCAAAGAATCAGCTCTTGGATTCATTAATTTTTTGTGTCTTTTTTAAGACTCTATTTAATTTATTTCTTCTCTAGTCTTAATTATTTCCTTCCCTCTACTCACATTGTTGCTTTTCAAATTCCTTTAAATGTGAAGTTAAGGTCATTTATTTGAACTTTTTAACTTTTGAGATAGGCCTGCAATGCTATGAATTTCCCTCTTTGGACTATATTCCCAGAGTCCCACAGATTTTGGATTGTTGTGTCCTTATTTTCATCTGTTTCAAGGTACCTTTGATTTATTTGACTTCGTTGTTGACCCATTCATTGTTTAATAATATGTTATTTTGCTTTCATGTTTTTGTGTAAGTTTCAGTGTTCTTCCTGTGGTTTATTTCTAGTTTCATAGCATTGTGGTAAGAGAAGACACTTCATATCATTTCAATCTTCTTAAATTTTTGAGACTTTTTTTGTGTGTCCTAGCATGCGGTCTATTCTAGAAAACAGTCCATGTGCACTTGAAAAGTATGTATATTATGCTGCTTTTGGTTCAAATGCTCAGAAGATAGCAATTAAATCCATTTGCTGTAGTGTGCCATTTGAGGTTGCTGTCACTTTGTTGATTTTCTGTCTCGAAGACCTATGCATTGATATCAATGTGCTGTTAAAATCTCCAACTCTGACTGTATTTCTTTTGATCTCTCTTTTTATGTCCAGCAAGATTTACTTTATATATTTAGATGCTACTATATTGGCTGCATAAGTGTTTACCAGGGTTATATCCTCTTACTGGATCACCCCCCTTTATCATTATGTAGTGTCCTTCTTTATCTCTTACTATACTCTTGGTTTTAAAGTCTATTTTTTCATGTTTAAGTATAGTTGCCCCAGCTTTTTTTCTTTTTCCATTTGCATGAAATATCTTTTCCCAACCCTTTACTTTTGGTCTGTGCATATCTTTCTATCTGAGATGAGTTTCTTGGTGGCAGCATGTATATGGTTCTTGTTTCCTTATGCATTTAGCTACTTTCTTTTGACTAAAGCATTTAAGCCATTTACATTTAAGGTGGTTATTGATAGATATGTGTATATAGTGCCACTCTATTGTTAGACTGTTTTCCTCTTTTTTCTTCCTCTTCTTCTTAAAGGAAGCCCTTCAACATTTGTTGCAGTACTGGTTTGGTGTTAACAAACTCCTTTAGTTTTTATTGTCTGGGAAGCTCCTTATTTCTCCTTAGAATTTAAAGAACAGTCTTGTTTGGTAAAAATAGCCTTGGCTGTAGGTCCTTATATTTCATCACCTTAAATCTTTCATGCCTCTCCTTTCTGGCTCGAAATGTTTCTGATGAGTAATCAGATGACAGCCTAATTGGTACACCCTTGTAGGTAACTACCTTTTCCTCTCTTGTTCTTTTAAGATTCCCTCCTTATGTTTAAACCTTGTGATTTTAATTATGATGTGTCTTGGTGTAGGCCTCTTTGGGTCCAAATTGTTTGGGACTCTCTGAGCTTCCTGGACTTGTGTGAGTCTTTCCTTCACCAAATTGCAGAAGTTTCTGTTCATTATTTCTTCAAAAAGGTTCTCGATCTCTTACTCACTTACTTTTCCTTCTGGTATTCCCATGGTGCAGATGTTACACTTCCTGTTGTCCAAGATGTTTCTTAAACTCTCCTCATTTTTTAAAAATTCATTTTCCTTTTTGTGGCTCTGCCTGATTGTTTCTTTGTATCTTGTCTTCCAAAATACAGATTTGATCCTCTGGTTTATGTAACCTACTGTTTATTCCTTCTATTGTATTGTTTAGCTCAGGTATTTCATTATTTATTTCTGACTCATCCTTTTTATGGTTTTTATGTCCTTTTTTCATGCTGTTGAGTATCCATATAATTATTATTCTAAATTGTCTAATAAATTGCTTAATTTCATTTCATTTTGTTCTTCTGGGAAATTCTCTCGTTTTTTCATTTGGAGTCTATTTCTTTGTCTTCCCACTTTGGCTTCTTTGTATTTTCTGCCTTAGATGTTAAACTAATCAGCCCTTAAACTGAGCAGCTGTTGATGTAATCAGTATGTAATCTGCAGCCTGGTTTAAGCACCACAGGGTGGGGTGGAGTAATGTCTGTGGATTGGGTTATCACTTCTGCTCATGCTGATGCCATTCGGAGAGCACTCCTCTGGCTGAGAGAGATGGATTGTGCTGTATAAAAAATGACTCAGCACATGGATGCTGGAGACTGTTCCCTTAGTTTTCTTCCCAGAGCCACTAACCCCAGACTCTCCTGAAGTACCTCTAGTCTACACTGCTCTCCCTTTGCCAGCATTCAAGGTATGTGGCTGCAAATGAAAATGTGTGCTTTGGCCCTTTGAAAGATTCTCAGCATCTCCAGCTGTCTCTCCCTAGGCAACAGAACCCCTGCTGCTTTTCACAATTGGATGTTATCTGGGTTCCTTTTGGGTTCTGGTGCTGTAGACTTGGGAGACTAACTTGCGGTTTAGACCCCACACTTCTCAAGGAGAATGTGCCAGCTACTGACATATCCCTCCAGAACTTCAGCTGCCACCTATGGGAGAGGGCTCAGCTAGCCTTCTTGCATGTCCTCCACACTCCCTACCAGTCACAAAGTGCTGAAGTGTTTTCTTCTTTCTGTCCATGGTTATAAGGCTTCTCTCCAACTAGTGTTCAATTGGTTATTCAAGATGATTTTTCTACAATTTAGTTGTAATTCCAGACTGGTCCTGGGAGGAGGTTAGTATAGCTTTCACTTACTCCTCTGCCATCTTGGATCTCTCTCTTCACATTATTTATGCATCTCCCATTCACCACCCATCTGACAACCATCAGTGTGATCTCAGTTTCCACAAGTCTGTTTCTGTTTGTTCTGTTTATTTGTTTTGTGTTTTTAGAGTTCACATGTAAGTGATGAAATAATGCAGTATTTGTCTCTCTACCTGACTTATTTCACTCAACAGAATACTGTTTATTGAAATCCATGTTGTCACAAATGGCAAGATTTCATTCTTTTTTATTGCTGAGTAATATTCCATCATACAGGTACTGCACCTTCTTTTTATATTTCCGTTGACACCTAGTTTGCTTCCATATCTTAGATACTTTTAATAGTGCCTCAATGACCATAAGGCTGCATATAGCTTTTAAAATTAGTGGGTTTTTTTTTTCAGATAATACCCAGAAGTAAGATTGCTGAGTCAGTATGGTGGAACTAATTTTAGTTTTTCTCAGGAATCTCCATACTCTTTTCCAAAGTCACTATGTAAATGTAGTTGCAGTAACATAAAAATACTTTGAAAATAAACATATCTACAATATGGATAAAATTAGTATTTCTCTTTCAGAGTAGTATACATTATAGAGTCAGGAATATTATTAATCCAGCCCATTTAATTGGGTTGATTTCCTTCCCATGTTGTATTTTATGGATTGACATTAGATATACACAATACCTGTATTACTACATTGATGCCATTCAAGCCTTGGAAGAGCATTCACTTCAGAAGTGCTTAGCAGGGTAAAGACTCTGCTGGACAGTAGTTGGAATGAGAATCAAGACCTATGGTGATCTGCATCATGTTGTGTGAGACTGTTCATGTTTTAGTAAATGTGGTTTTCTAAACATTTTATATTGGTATATTATAGTATAGTTGGTTTTCTCCTTGCTCTAAAGTTACTTCTTCCTATAATAGCAGCCACAAATCTGGTGGTGGGAAACAACAAAATATTTTAAATCACAATATAAGAATGAAGATATGCATGTCCCAGCTGAAGACTTGTGCTTCAAACAATCTTTTATTTTTAATTGTGATTTTGTTACATATATATATATATATATATATATATATATATATATATATATTTGACTATAACCATTTTAAGTGTATAGTTTAGTGGAATTAAGTACATTCATATAGTTTTACAAACACCACTACCAATCATCTCCAGATTTTGTTTCATGTTTTAAAAGTGAAACTCTGTATCCATTAAATAATAACTCCCAATTCCATCCACCACTCAGCTCCTGGAAACTACCATTCTACTATCTGTCACTGACTTTGACTACTCTATTAATTTAAGGTACTTTAGTACACATGAAAGTGTAATCATACATTATTGGTTCTTTCATGCCCGTCTTATTTCACTTAGGATAATGCCTACAAGATCCAGCATTGTTGTAACATATCTCAGAATCTTCCTCCTTTTATAGGTTGGATAATTTCACATTGCTTGTATATACCACATTTTGTTTATTAATTATTCTCACAATTTACATGGGTTATTTTCACATTTTGGTTATTATGAATAATGCTGCTATTAACATAGGTATACAAATATCTGTCCAAGACCCTTACTTGAACTACATTTTTAATTTTTTGATGTTCCACCATACTATTTTCCATAGGGCAGCCCCAGTTTACATTCCCACCAGCAGCATACAAAGGACCTAATTTGTCCATATTCTTGCCAATGGTTGATTTTTTTTGTTTTGTTTTATTTTTGGATAATAGCTATTCTAATAGATGTAAAGTATTACAGTGCTGTAGATTTAAATTGCATTTCCCTAAAGATTAGTGACCTTGAGCATATTTTCCGAGTGGATACGATGTATGTCCAATGTCTGTGGAATAAAAAGAAAATTTGCAAATGTTCCCCCTTGCCCCTGTAAAAACCAAATGACACTGCAGGATAAACAGCCTTTATTGGAACAACACAGGTAACAAAACAAATCAGAAAGGAAATACAACCTGCTTCTCTCTCATCTTGATTTCCTGGCTGGTTGGCATTATCAGTGATTGATCCAAACAGCTGGAAAGAACAAACAAGTTTCTCAGTGTCCTGAACACTACACCACTGCACACTCTAAGGAATGTTGATTGAAAGATTCATATAACCCTCTCTAATACCTGTTTCCTCTTAAATATATTTCATACAAGGAAGGCAACAATAACTACTGAAGAGACTGTGCATCCTTTCCAAGCACAATTGATAGAATGAAATATTAACTGCATCTTCAACAGCATTTACTAGCAGTCAGCCAAACTGATATAAACCAGTCTGTGTTAAAGGCATTGTGCTTTATGCTGCAGATAAAGGGAAGTCACATTGAGATTTAAATTACTGGTGGGAAAAGATACAAATATTCTTGTAAGGAACTGGTTTCCAAAGTGATGCACAACTATGTAGGTGTTAAAAAAATATGATGATGTATTGGAGCCCAGAAAGAAAACATTAGACTTTCCAATAATTTCAAGTATGATCCTTTATTATTTTATGGGAGATATATACAATTTCTTTACTGCTATAAAGAAATTCACAGGGACAAAATTGTAGCATTATGGCCTTAACACCTGAAGAAGTACATTTAAACTTGAATAAGCCCTGGCTGGTGTAGCTCCGTGGATTGAGCGCGAGCCTGAGAACCCCACAATCGCGGTTTGATTCCTAGTCAGGGCACATGCCTGGGTTGCAGGCCAGTTCCCAGCAGGGGACTCAGGCAACCATACATTGATATTTCTCTCCTTCTCTTCCCCTCTAAAGATAAATAAATAAAATCTTTAAAAAAAACTTGAATAAGAGACCTTTTTAGAATGACTTGCCATCAGAAAAAAAAATACCTTCTCATGGTGGTTAATCATGCTCAATGGCAAGTCTTGTTTATTGCTGGTCTCAGGGCAGTGAGTTAGTGAGTTTCTGTTAACATGCTCATATATCTTAGGGTGGGGTAGTTCTTCCAAAAATATAATCCTTTATAACAGAGGTCAGCAAACTAAGGCCTTATGGTGGTATTTATCCTGGTACTTTAAAAAATCAATATGATTGCACCTTAACTACCCTCATTTTTATCATGATGTTTATGGCTGCTTTCTTGTTATAAAGGCAGAGTTCAGTAATTGGCCCCAAAATATAGTTTATCTAATATCTATCTGGTATTTAATTTAGAAAATTTACCAGCTCCTTTATAGCATCAAGCTTGTGTGTACTTCCTAAAGTGTGAAAATAGATATTATTATATATGTATATATAATGGCATATGACACATCTTTAAAGTACTGGACAAAAACTTTCTTAAACAAGAATGCTTGCTTAGAAAAGTACAGAGACCCCTGCTTTATTAACTTGGAATCCAATTGCACAGCAAGCATAGGGGTCTTATCATCTTAGTTCACAGTCAAAGAAGGAAAACACTGGCTGGAACTCAGCCTCTTCAGTCTCTTCTTAGAAAGACTTGCCAGTGTGTCTCCCAGGAAAAATCAAGACACCCTCATATCCCAATAAATACCTAAACCCCAAACATAGACACACACAAATACACTGTGATGATAGACTTTCTGTAAGCCTGTAACTGGTACAGATTCCTCACCTTTTCTGCTGATAATTCTATTAGATCTTTCTATCAGGAAACAATAGCAAAGAGTGTTGTCATAAAACCAAAGTATTACCATATTTCCTGCATTAGTATCACATTATATTGAAAATGGAATATATACATTCACTATCAGAGTCAGGTTCATAGATGAGAGATGAGCCACTCCAGCCTATACTACTCCAACTAATGAACACATAAAATCACTTTAGGGAACATACTGGCAACCTATAAAGAACAGGTATTTCACGAAACAACAATTTCAAACAATGGTAATGGAGAACTTTCTGGATTTTTTATAGGCTCAGATTTCCCATCAGAACCACTGTCAGGATTAACTGAGAATGAACAATATCATACATGTGATCCCAAAGGGATGCCAAAATTCACAAGCCTCCAAAATTGCCCCCCAAAATCAGTTCCCACATGTGGCTACTGCAATCAAAGATGGAGAGGAGTTATCAGAAATATCCCTCCTGAGTGCCTTAGGACAGACTGCTATGCCAAGAAGGCTTTGAATATTTGCATCCATTAGCCAATGGAAACACACTCAGTGCTACAAAACTTGTGTCACAGTATTTTTAGTAGTAGACCCTATGCACATAAGCTTCTATCAGTTCCTAACACAGCTTTAGTATCTCATCCTCTGGGAATAAATCAGTACAATCCCAGTCAACAGGGAACTTCTTTGGCATTTGAGTCACAAGATTAATATATATTTTACATGACACATTTATTTTATCATTAAATATTCAACATCATTTCAGAATTCAGTCTCAGATGTGACTCATATTGCTACAATTAGTGAAGTAGAATAGAAAGTGTCGGAGCCCAATATTGTGATGTCTCTATGCAGAACACAGGACCAAAGCAACATAAGGAAAAAGGTTTTTTACCCTTTGATTAATAGTAAGTTGTGATCAGAGACACTCTTGTTATAACAAGATATCATAAGGGTAAGTCTGTTGTGGGTAGAATGCCCATGAACCCTTAGCATACTTTGAATAAACATCATGGTAGGTGGAAGCAGATATATAAAACTCTCCAGGGATAGAGGAAAACAAGACTCATATGGAGTTAATGTCTGGCCCAAAACATACAGAAAAATATGGAAAATATATATAAGATAACTTCAAGAAGGAAAAGAGCCCTCATGGGAGACTGAACTCACATAGACTGCCTTATGTTGGCAGTTAATGAGAAATGAATTTGAACCCGTGATATTTCTGAATTTGCTTTCTTCCTTCAATGCCGGAATGTTACACACTACCGGTGGATAAGGATGTTCATATATATATATATTACTCGTAAGATGATAGACTAAGAATTTTAAAGAGAAATTTAATGGGGGTTGACAAGGAGCACACAAGTTTATCAGTGTTCACAAATATAGACAGTTACTGTCACACATAACAATTTTGCTTCGGGGAACAGAACTGTTTCTTCATGTACTTCATCTCAAAATGAGAAACAAAAGACAAAATCCTGTTTGTCATTAATCCTGGAGTCAGGATGCCATCTTATTCAAGAAACTATCACACTCTTCCTGGAATACATAAGAGTAAGGCCAAGTGAGACAGTCATGCTGGTACATAAGTGAAGGGAAGTTTTTCTGTTCTCTGTAAAGAATAAACCAAGACAGATATTATGATCCACATTCCAGTTGCTATTTATTTTTTCCTTGGATGAAAAACTGCGTGGTGCTTCTACTATTTTCAACCAGAGAATCATTTATTAAGTTAGCTGAGTCTCGTGTCTTTACCACTTAAGCAATATATGGCTGTAAGCATTTCCCTTAGCTACTCTGTTTCCTAGTCTTCTTTTTCTTTTTTTGGTATTCATTATGCCATTACAGTGGTTCTATTCCCCCCTTCATTCCCCTCCACCCTGCGCACCCCCACTCCTACCATTCCCCCTTCAGTTTATGACCATGTGACTCAAGTTCTTTGGATTCTATATTTCCCATACTGTTCTTGCCCTCCCCCTATCTATTTTCTACCTACCATCTATGCTACTTATTTTCTGTAACTTCTCCCCCCTTCTCCTTCTCCCACTCCCCTGTTGCTAACCCTCCATGAGATCTTCATTTCTATGGTTCTGCTCCTAATCTAGCTGTCCTTTTAGGTTGCTTTTGTTTTAGGTGTGGTTGTTGATAACTGTGAGTTTGTTGTCCTTTCACTGTTCGTGTTTCTTTAACTTCTTTTTCTTAGATAAGTCCCTTTAACATTTCATATAATAAGGGCTTGGTGATGATGAACTCCTTGAATTTGATCTTATCTGAGAAGCACTTTATCTGTCCTTCCATTCTCAATGAAAGTTTTGCTGGATAGAGCAATCTTGGTTGTAGGTCTTTGGATTTCATGACTTGGAATACTTCTTTCCAGCCCCTTCTTGCCTGTAAGGTCTCTTTTGAGAAATGCACTGACAGTCTGATGGGGACTCCTTTGTAGGTGACTGTCCCCTTAGCTCTTGCTGCTTCTAGGATTCTCTCCTTCACTTTAATCTTGGCTAATGTAATTATGATGTGCCTTGGTGTGTTTCTTCTTGGGTCCAACTTCTTTGGTACTCTCTGAGCTTCCTGGATTTCCTGGAAGTCTATTTCCTTTGCCAGATTGGGGAAGTTCTCCTTTATTATTTGTTCAAATAAGTTTTCCACTGGTGGCTGTTCCTTTCCCCCTTCTGGTACCCCTATAATTCGGATGTTGGAGCGTTTAAAGATGTCCTGGAGGTTCCTAAGTCTCTCCTCATTTTTTTTGAATTCTTGTTTCTTCATTCTTTTCTGGTTGGTCATTTTTATCCTCCTTGTGGTCCACTCCTTTGATTTGAGTCCCAGTTTCCTTTCCATTACTATTGGTTTCCTGTGCATTGCCATTCATTTCAATTAGTGTAGCCTTCATATGTTCCTCTAATTAGTGACTAAAATCAACCACTTCTGTGAGCATCCTGATCAGCAGTGTTTTGAACTGTGCATCTGAAAGTTTTGCTATTTCTTCATCACTTAGATTTATGGGCTCTGGGGCTTTGAGATCTTCTTCAGCCATTTTTTGTCTGTTCACGCCCATTAAGTATGAGGAAAAAAGTCTTAGGGGCGGGGCGGGGTCCCTGGTTTGTGATGCTGTATGTGGGGGCAGGGTCAGAGCGGGGAAATGGCGTCCCCCTCTCCCGCTTCCCATCGCTGGGTGAGGAGCGAAGCCTTAGGTGTTCACCAGGGTAGCATTGCTCAGGTCACTGGGTTGTGACGGCTGTATGTGGGGGCAGGGTCAGAGCCTGGAAATGGTGGCCCTCTCTGCTGCCTCCCTTTGCTGGGTCCCGCTGGGTCCCGTCTCACTGCCCTCTCCCTTGCTGGTTTATCTGCACAGGAATGCGCCAGCACAGTCAACCTGCCGCCCTTCACCCTCCCAGATCCGCCGGTTGCTCACTGGGTTGCGCTCACTAGGTCGCTCACTGGGTTGGCCCTTTGCAACCCCACGCCTGGGATCCGGGTGCCTGAGTTCGTCTGACCAAGTTTTCCTCTGCAACCCCACTCCGCCAGCTGCTGGTTTCGCTCCTCTTACCGATCAGGCTGAAGCATCCATTGTTATCAGACTTCCAAAAAGTTCTATTTTCTGTGTTCTGGCTATGTTTTCTGTTGCTGATATTTTGTTGTCTCTCAACTTAGTTGTGTGAGAAAGCACGGCGTCTCCACCTATGCCTCCATCTTGGCGGAACTCCCCCTAGTCTTCTTTTTCTGATGAATAGACCAAATTTCAACATGTTCTTAATGCAAGGATGGATTAGAGATCACAAACATGTCCTGGAATATCATGGATGGGCAAAAGTGATAACTAGTCCAAGATGATTTCTGGTATTAAGGGGGTGAACACAGTACATGTGAACATTTGATTTGAGTCTAGAAATACTGGACTCCAGTTTTCAGCATTTAAATTGCCAGCATGCAAATATTTAGATATTTACTTAATTTTTCTCACATGCTGCTGGAGATGCAAAATGAGAGTTATTGTACACCATTGATTCCATAATAAGCAAACATTAAAAAGACAATGAGCAGTGAGTAATAAAAGTTATCTTCTTCAATAATAAATCAATGCAAGTGCAAAAGAAGCCCACATATTTCACCTCTTATGATTACTAAAACAAGAGACATATGGCAAATAGGGGGATTTTCTGAGGTCTGAAGAAACAGGCACCAGCAAGGAAGAAAGGGAGAGTTGCTCTTTTCCAAGATCACACAGGCAGATGTGGAGCACCCAAATCAGAACTCAGTTTATGAACCACCAACATTGGCAGGTATCTCTCCCCAGTGTTCTTCACCATATAAATGCTCATTAAATTAAAAAAAAAATTCTGGTCAAGAAGGAGGCATAGGTACACTTACTTTACCTCCTTGCACAACCATAAGAAGGATAACATCAAATTTTTAAAGACAACCAGAACTGCAAGAAATTGAATTGTGTGGAAATCCAACCACCAATATTTAAAGAAACATTCATCCAGATGGGTAGCAGGGGCAGAGAGGATGTGGTGTGGCATGGCCAGGCAGCAGGGGCAATGGGCAGAATGGGCAGTCCCACATTCACCTGTGGTGAATAAAAACTGGGAGGGACAACTGAGGAGCAAGTGATTCCAGCCCAAGTCCAGTGCAGCCTAGGGTTCCAGGACAGGGAAATAAAGCCTCACCGCTTCTGGCTTTAAAAACCAGTCAGGTTTAGGGTGACAGAAGAAACTGCCAGTCTCTCAGGAGAGACTTTTAATAGACCAACAGGGTCCCAAAATGTACGTAAACCCACCCACTCTGGGAATCAGCACCAGGGAACCTGCAAGAAAGACAGCAGTCACTTATGGGAAGTGAGGGAAGTGACTGGAAACAGGGTGAGACCAGAGCAAGTTGCATTCTTCCCTCTCTGACAGCACCCCCGCATATAAAGCCATAAAGTGGCAAAGCAAGTTGCACTACCCTGACAAACACCTAAGGCTTCACCCCCTACAACATAACAAGTGAACCCACATGGGCAGTTGAAGCAGCCTCTACCAGATACACAGAAAAGCTGCCAAACTGAGGAGACAATAATATGGCCCAAATGAAAGAACAGACTAAAACTACCCCCCCCCAAATTAAGCAACATAGAGATAGCCAACTTATCACATGCAGAGTTCGAAACACTGGTGATCAGGATGCTCAGATAAATAATTGAGAATGGACACAAAATAAAGGAAGAAATGAAGTCTATACAAAGTGAAATAAAGAAAAAAATACAGGGAATCAACAGTGAAGGGAAGGAAGCTAGATGGAAATCAATGAATTGGAACAAAAGGAAGTGATAAACATTCACCTGAAAGAGAAAGAAGAAAAAAGAATTCAAAAAAGCAAGGTGAGCCCTGGCTGGTATAGCTCAGTGGATTGAGCACAGGCCTGAGAACCAGATGATCACAGTTCAATTCCCAGTCAGGGCACATGCCTGGGTTGCAGGCCAGTTCCCAGCAGGGGACTCATGAGAGGCAACCATGCATTGATATTTCTCTCCCACTCTTTCTCCTTCCCTTCCCCTCTCTCTAAAAATAAATAAATAAAATATTTTTGAAGTTTTTGAAGACTTACAGAATATCCAGAGACACATGAAGAGATGCTCAATATCATTAGCTATCAGAGAGATGCAAATTAAAACCACAATGAGATACCACTTTACACCAGTCAGGATGGCTATAATAGACAAAGCAACAAACAACAAATGTTGGAGAGGGTGTGGGGAAAAGGGGACCTTAGTTCACTGTTGGTGGGATTGTAGACTGGTACAACCATTATGGAAAACAGTATGGAATTTTCTCAGAAAAATAAAAATTGACCTGCCTTTTGACCCAGCAATTCCACTGCTAGGATTATACCCCAAGAATCCTAAAACATCAATTTCAAAGAACCTATGCACCACAACGTTCATAGCAGCACAATTTACAATAGCCAAGAGTTGGAAGCAACCTAGGTGCCCATCAGTAAATGAATGGATCCAAAAATTGTGGTACATATACACCATGGAATTTTATGCAGCAGAGAGAAAGAAGGAGCTACTACCTTTTGCAACAACATGGATGGAACTGGAAAGCATTATGCTGAGTGAAATAGGCCAGGCATTGAAGGACAAATACCATATGATCTCACCTTTGACAGGAAGCTAAAGAATAAAACAAACAAGCAAACAGAATAAAAACAAAGACGCTGAAATAGAGAACAAGTGGGCAGTGACCAGGGGGGAGAGGGAAGGGAACTTAAGGGGAAAAAGGGGGAGGGATTTTGAGGAACAAGTATGAAAGACACAGAGATGAGGACTGGCGGGGGGAATGGGAGGGAGGGGGGAGACCGGGCGGGGGGGGGGAGAGGAAAAAAAAATGTACTTGAAAAGTAACCAAATAAAAAAAAAATATTTTTAAAAAAAGCAAGACGAGACTTAGAAATATCTGGAACAACTTTAAATGTACCAATATCCAAATCATAGGGGTGCCAGAAGAAGAAAGAGGAAGAGCAAGAAGTTGAAAACTTATTTGAAAAAATAGTGAAAGGAAAGTTGCCCAGTTTGATGGAGGAAATACAAGTCTGGAAGCTCAGAGAATCTCAAAGAAGTTGGACCCAAGGAGGAACATACCAACACACATCATAATTATATTTCCCAAGATTAAAGATAAGGAGAAAATATTAAAAGCAGCAACAGAAAAAGGGACAGTAATGTGCAAAAGAGTTCCCATAAGACCATCAGTTGATTTCTCAGAAGAAACCATGCAAACCATGAGGGACTGGCAAGAAATATTCAGAGAAATAAAAAGCAAGGGCCTACATCCAAACTTACTCTATCCAGCAAAACTACCACTTTGAATTGAAGGACAGATAGAGTGCTTCCTAGATACGGTAAATCTAAAAGAGTTCATCATCACCAGGCCATCATATATATGAAATGTTAAAGAGACTTACTTAAGAAAAAGAAGAAGATCAAAACTATGAACAGTGAAATAACAACAAACCCATAACTATTGACAATTGCACCAAAAACAAAAATAAAAACAAACTAAGCAAACAGATAGAACAGGAACAAATCACATAAATAGAGATCACATGGTGGATTATCTGTGGGTAGAAAGAAGGGGGAGAATGGGAGGAAAGGTACAGGGAGTACTAAGTATAAATTGAAGGTACAAAATAGACAAAGGGATGTTAAGAATAGTATAGGAAGCCAGACAAGATTGAGATGTAGGGAGAAACCCTTTGCTTCCTTGCACAACCTAAAGAAGTATAACAACCAATCTAAAATCAATACACAACCAGAAGTGCCAGAAAATCAACATGCATGGAACTCTGACAACCAAGGAATTAAAGAAACAGTCAACCAGACCAAGAAGACCCATAAGATGGTTGGACAGAGAGAACCTGCATTGAGATGGCAGACCACATGGGCAGGGCCAGCTGAACGGGAAAATGAGACTCAGAGCTGACTATGGACTGTGGCAGGGATTGCCTAAGTGGGGGAAACTCCCAGTCTCACATAAGTGTTCACTGGAAAGTGGGCTAGATCTGAGGAGTTGAGTTGCATTGTTTCCTCTCTGGCCCCTACCCCACAGGCCCCACCGAAGCACAGCAAGGAGGGTTGACTTGCCCTGGTGAATATGTAAAGCCTTGCCCCCTTATAACTTAACAGGTGTGCTGAGACAAAGAAATATGGCCTGAATGAAAGAACAGTGTAAAATTCCAGAAAGAGGGCTAAGCAATGAAGAGAGAGTCAACCTATCTGTTGGAGACTTCAAAGCCTTGGTAATCAAAATGCTCACAGAACTGATTGAGCTTGGTCACAAAATTAAAGAGCAAATAAAACATACCCAAAGTGAAATAAAGCAAAATATTCAGGGAAACAATGGTGACAGGAAAAAAACAGGAATGAAATCAATGATTTGGAACAAAAGGAAAAACTTATGATCCAGACTGGAGGAAGGAAGATGGTGACTGAGTAGGACAGAGCATATTTCAGCTCCCGTACACATGGGTGAAAATCTTGGCAGAACTACTGAGAAACAGTGAAATCAACTAACAGATCCACAGCATTTATGAACTTGGGAGAGCAGCGATGGTGACGGCCGCTGAGGTTCCAGTCAGCGGCAGGTCAGTGGCATCAGGGAGTTGAGTGGAGACAGGAGCGGTGGCGGGACCGGTGACCACGGCTGGGCAGCTCTGGTGCTGCCGCAATCGCAGTGGGTATGGGACTGGCTCCGGAAGAGTCATCCACGGGAGCCTGTACACTCAGCGGCCTCGGTACGCGACCAGCACGGGTGAGCAACTTTCTCCCTCCCCACCTGGGCAGCACCAGGCAGAGGCCTGTCTGCGTGAGTTTACACAGAGAGCAGAGAGTAACAAGAATAAAGGGCCAGATGTCTGCAGACTCTGTGGTCCTCAGCCCGGGAGAATTGAGAGGTGCATTGTTGCCACCGGTCTGGCTGGGGATTGGGCTGGGCTGAGAGGCAGGCTGTCAGGAAAGGTTTTATTTTTTTTATTTTTTTGGAAAGTGGACTGACAGCTTGGCTCGATTCTCACCCAGTCTGGCATCAAGGAAGTATCGAGCCAGACACTGAGAGTCCCAGGCAGCCGTGCGGGTGCTCAGGCACCCGCATCCCAGTCTGGTAGCCTGGCTCACACACTGGTAACCCAGTCCACAGAGAGGTCCTGCTGCAACCAGAAAAACAGGTTTGGACAGTTTAAAACCAACAAGAGAAGTTTTCTGGTTTTGTTTTGTGGGGTTTTTCTTGTTTGTTTGTTTGTTTGTTTGGGTTTTTAAAAAAGTAATCTTATAGATTTTTAATTTTATTATTGCTTTCTCTTTCAAAACTTTGATCCTCTCCTTTCTTTTTTTCCTGCTTTAGTCCTTCTTCCCTTCCCAAACTTACCACTATCTCCTCCCTTCTCCTGCCTTTTTCTTGTGTTCTTTTCTTTTTTTGTTGTTTGTTGCTTTGTTTTCTTTTACCCACAAAAGACACAAACAACTGGGAACTGTGAAAAGACCAGAGTGGGACCCAAAGACAGGGCATCTCAACAATAGAGACAGAGAAACAAAGTTCACTTTGCTATAGCAGAGAAGCCACAAGTTGCTGTATACTTGTATTATTTTTTTTCATTATTCTCATTTCTTTTATATTCTAATAGTATCTTTGTATTCCTCCTCCTTCTGTATAGGCTTCTTAGTCTGGGCTGGTTTTATTGTATTATTTGACAGGTTTCCTCTGTTCTTTCCTCCACAATGTATCTCTAATTTTCTATACCTCATGCCTCTTGTTCTCCTTTAGCACACTACCTGAAGCTCTACACCCCTATTCAGACAGATCTCCTAGAGTTGGTCATATGATTCTTGCTCTGATACTACTATAAATAATAGCTGTTCTATACAACTGTAAATACTTCACAACAAATCTCCCAGATCTTAGCCCACTTTACAGGTTCCTGAATTCTATTACTGGAGTAATTAACTCTATTTGCTCACACACTACACCTATTTACTATTCTTTACTCTCACCTTACCTCAAAATCTGACTGTCTGCAACCTCACTGCTTTCTAGTTGCAACTCACAAGTCTTCCCTCCCCAACAAGAGGCTTATCTTATGTCCATCCTTTTGTAAAAGTGGCAAGTTGGGTTTAAGATTACGGTTAACAGTATATAGCCTAAAGATCATCTATCTCTTCTCTACCAGCTGTGACTGTAAATACTATAAAATACTCTTCTGCAGTCATACACCATTTTGCCTCCCTCTCCATCTGATTAGACACACACAAAAAAAGGAGTAGGTGGAAACGGACAACATCAAGATACCTGAAGGAGTCTGCACCACTGAAATTCACAGGTATTCTACCACAGAAGTTCACACCATAAACCCAGGGACACAGAACAGATTGATTTTAGAAGCTGAGGCTAACAAGAAGAGTCTCACAAACAATGGGAAGACAAAGAAAAAATCCTCAAATGAAGGAAAAGTGGAAGCCATATTAAGAATGGTAGATGAAGCGCGGGCCTGCGAACCAGACAATCGCGGTTCGATTCCCAGTCAGGGCACATGCCTGGGTTGCAGGCTGGTTCCCTGCAGGCCAGTTCCCAGCAGGGGATGCACGAAAGGCAACCCTACATTGATGTTTCTCTCCTTCTCTCCCTCCCTTCCCCTCTAAAGATAAATAAATAAAATCTTTAAAAAAAAAAAAGAATGGTAGATGAGACTTCCGCCAAGATGGAGGCATAGGTGGATGTGCCGTACCTTCTCACACAACCAAGATTAGAGAAAACTAAATATTAGCAACAGAAAACACAGCCAGAACACGGAAAATTGAACTTTTCGGAAGTCCGTTAACAACAAATTCTTCAGCCTGACCGGTAAGGGGCGAAACCAGCGGCTGGCGGAGCGGGGTTGCACAGGAGGACTCAGCCAGTCACACTCAGGCCCGCGGAATCCAGGCGCAGGGTCAGACCTAGTGAGCGACCCAGTGAGCCACCAGGCGAGCGACCGCGGGGGAGACAGCCGGGCCCGGGGCTGCGTGTTGACTGAGGTCGCGCATTTGTGCGCGGGTGGACAGGCGAGGGAGTGGGCAGTTGGACCGGGCAAGCGGCAGGTCCCCACGGCAAGCGGCAGTGGAGGGCGCCGCCATTTCCCTGCTCTGATCCCACCTCCACATACAGCATCATAACCCAGCGACTCTGAGTGGCCCGGCCCAGGGGAACCACCTAAGGCACTGCTCCTCCGCACCCAGCTGTGAGAAGCGGCAGAGGGAGTCGCCATTTCCCCTCTCTGGACACGCCCCCACATACAGCGTCACAACCCAGCGACCTGGGAATCCAAGGCGCCGCTTCTCACACTTAAAGGGCCCGAACAGACCAAGAATGGCGCAGGAGGATCTCAGAGCCCCAGAGCCAATAGATCTAAGCGATGAAGAAATAGCGAAACTCACAGACGCACAGTTTAAAACATTGGTGATCAGGATCCTCACAGAACTGGTTGATTATACGGACAAATTAGACAAATATATGAAGGCGAAACTAATTGAAATGAATGGAATTGCACAGGACACCAATAGCAATGAAAAGGAAACTGGGACTCAAATCAATGGAGTGGACCAGAAGAAAGCAAATAATGGCCAAACAGAAAAGAGTCAAGAAGCAAGAATTCAAAGAAATGAGGAGAGTCTTAGGAACCTCCAGGACATCTTTAAACGCTCCAACATCCGAATTATAGGGGTACCAGAAGGGGGAAAGGCACAGCCGCCAGTGGAAAACTTATTTGAACAAATAATAAAGGAGAATTTCCCCAATCTGGCAAAGGAAATAGACTTCCAGGAAATCCAGGAAGCTCAGAGAGTACCAAAGAAGTTGGACCCAAGAAGGAACACACCAAGGCACATCATCATTACATTAGCCAAGAATAAAATGAAGGAGAGAATCCTAGAAGCAGCAAGAGCTAAGGGGACAGTCACCTACAAAGGAGTTCCCATCAGACTGTTAGCTGATTTCTCAAAAGAGACCTTCCAGGCAAGAAGGGGCTGGAAAGAGGTATTCCAAGCCATGAAATCCAAAGACCTACAACCAAGATTGCTCTATCCAGCAAAGCTTTCATTTAGAATGGAAGGATAGATAAAGTGCTTCTCAGATAATATCAAATTCAAGGAGTTCATCCTCACCAAGCCCTTATTATATGAAATGTTAAAGGGACTTATCTAAGAAAAAGAAGATAAAAAAGATAAACGGTGAAAGGACAGCAAACTCACACTTATCAACAACCACACCTAAAACAAAAGCAAACTAAGAGGACAGCTAGATCAGGAGCAGAACCATAGAAATGAAGATCACATGAAGGGTTTGCAACAGGGGAGTGGGAGAAGGAGAAGGGGGGAGAAGGTACAGAAAATAAGTAGCATAGACAGTAGATAGAAAATATATAGGGGGGAGGGTAAGAATAGTAGGGGAAATATAGAATCTAAAGAACTTGATGAGAAAAAAGTATGAAAGACACAAGGATGAGGACTGGGGGGGGAATGGGAGAGAGGGGGGAGACAGTGCGGGGGGGCTGGGATGGGAGAAATAGACAAAAATGTACTTGAAAAATAACTAAATAAAAATTAAAAAAAGGAACTTGAGACACGTGTTCATGAGGTAAAGGGGGGAGAATGTTGGGCGAGGGGTGTGCAGGGTGGAGAGGAATGGAGGAGGGGAAATAGAACAAATGTAATGGCATAATCAATAAAATAAAAGAAAAGAATTAACATCATCAAAATGTCCATACTACCCAAAACAATTTAGAGATTCAATGCAATGCCTATTAAGGTACCAATGACATATTTCACAGATATAGAATAAACACTTCAAAAATTTATATGGAACCATAAACGACCCCGAATAGTAGCTGCAATTTTGAGAAAGAAGAACAAAGTAGGAGGGATCATAGTACCTGATATCAAACTGTATTACAAGGCCACTGTAATCAAAACAGCCTGGTACTGGCATAAAAACAGGCACATAGACCAATGGAATAGAACAGAGAGCCCAGAAATAAACCCAACACTTTACACCTAATTAATATTTGACAAAGGGGACAGTAACATAAAATGGAGTAAAAATAGCCTCTTGAACAAATGGTGTTGGGAGAACTGGACAACTAAGTGCAAAAAAAATGAAACTTGTGCAGCAATTTACACCATACACCAAAATAAATACAAGATGGATAAAAGACTTAAATATAAACCTTAAAACCATTACAGTCCTAGAGGAGAACATTGGCAGGAAAATCTCAGATATTTCAAGCCGCAACACTTTTACTGATATGTCCCCTAGAGCAAGGAATATAAAGGAAAGAATAAACAAATGGGATCTCGTCAAAATTAAAATCTTCTGCGTGGCTAAAGAAAACAGTATTAAAATAAAAAGATGACCAACTGTATGGGAAAACATATTTGCCAATGATACCTCAGACAAAGGTTTAATCTCCAAAATATACAAAGAACTCACAGGACTGCACTCTAAGAAGACAACTAACCCAATTAAAAAATGGGAAAGGACTTGAACAGACACTTCTCCAAGGAGGACATACAGAACATCCAGAGACACATGAAGAGATGCTCAATATCGTTAGCTATCAGAGAGATGCAAATTAAAACCACAATGAGATACCACTTTACACCAGTCAGGATGGCTAGCATAAATAAAGCAACAAACAACAAATGTTGGAGACGTTGTGGGGAAAGGGGGACCCTAGTTCAGTCTTGGTGGGATTGCAGACTGGTACAACTACTGTGGAAAACAGTATGGAATTTTCTCAGAAAACTAAAAATGGATCTGCCTTTTGACCCAGCAATTCCAGTGCTAGGATTATATTCTAAGAACCCTAAAACACCAATTTCAAAGAACCTATGCACCACAATGTTCATAGCAGCACAATTTATAATAGCAAAGGGTTGGAAGCAGCCTAGGTGCCCATCAGTAAATGAATGGATCAAAAAATTGTGGTACATATACACAATGGGATTCTCTTCAGCAGAGAGAAAGAAGGAGCTACTACCCTTTGCAACAACATGGATGGAACTGGAAAGCATTATGCTGAGTGAAATAAGCCGGGTGTTGAAAGACAAATACCATATGATCTCACCTTTAACAGGAAGCTAAACAACAAAGCAAATAAGCAAGCAAAATAAAAACAAAGACACTGAAATAGAGAACAGGCTGACATGATCAGAGGGGAGAGGGGAGGGAATTTAAGGGGAAAAAATGGGAGGGATTTAGAGGAACAAGTATAAAGAACACAAGTACAACAACTAAGGAGGGTGGAAATGGGAGGGAGGTGGGGAGCACGGGGCAGGGTAGGCTGCGATGGGAGAAATAGACAGAAAACTGTACTTGAAAAATAGTTAAATAAAAATAGAATAAAATAAAAAGAATTTTTTTTAAAAATTATGATCCAACCTGAAAAGAATTAAGAAACAAGAATTCAAAAAAAATAAAGAGAAGCTTAGGAACCTCTGGGACAACTTTTAATGTTCCAATACCCAAATTATAGGGGTGCCAGAAGGAGAACAACAGCAAGAAATTGAAAATTTATTTCAAAAAATAATGAAGGAAAACTTCTCCAGTGTGGCCAAGAAAATAAACTTCCAGGATGTCCAAAGAGTCCCAAAGAAGTTGGACCCAAAAAAGAATACACCAATGCACATCATCATTAAGTTACCAAAGTTTAAAAATAAGGAGAGATTCTTAAAAGCAGCAAGAGGAAAGAAAAGAGTTACCTACAAAGGAATACTCATAAAACTATCAGCTGATTTCTCTAAAGAAACTTTGCAGACAAGAAGGATTTGGAAAGGAGTACTTGAAGTCATGAGAGGCAAAGACCATCATCCAAGAACACTCTATCCAGTACAGCTATCATTTAGAATGGAAGGGCAGATAAAGTGCTTCTCAGATAAGATCAAATTCAAGGAGTTCATCATCACCAAGCCTTTATTATATGAAATGCTAAAGGGACTTATCTAAGAAAAAGAAGTTAAAGAAACATGAACAGTGAAATGACAACAAACAATCAACAAGTGAACCTAAAAAGAAAGAGGAAGAGAGAGAAGCAATGAAAACAAAAACCAAGCAAACAGAAAGGGGAACAGAATCAGAGAAATGGACATTACATGGAGGATTTTCAGTGGGGAGGGGGAGGAGAGGACTAGGAGGGAGAAAATACAGGGAAAAAAAGTATAATTGGTAGGTCTAAAATAGATGGGGAGAGGTCAAAAATGGTATAAGAAACAGATAATTCAAAAAACTTATAAGTACAACCCATAGACATGAACTAAGGGGGATGTGGAATGCTGGAGGATTGGGGGTGCAGGGTGGAGGGGGAATAAGGGAAAAAATGGGAAAACTGTAATAGCATAATCAATAAAATATACTTTTAAAAGAATCGGTATAAAATATACAGGGGGAGATTATAGTATAGGAAAAGTAGAAGCCAAGGAACTCACATGTACGACTCATGGACTAAGGTGGGGGTGGGGGAAAGAGGATGGAAAGTTGTGTGCAGGGTGGAGGAAAATAAAGGTGGGGGAATGGGACTACTGTAATATCATAGTCAATAAAATATATTAAAAATAAGCCTTGGCTGGTGTAGCTCAGTGGATTGAGTGCGGGCTTGTGAACCAGACAATCACAGTTCGATTCCCAGTCAGGGCACATATCGGGGTTGCAGACCGGTTCCCTGCAGGCCACTTCCCAGTAGGGGACGCATGAAAGGCAACCATACATTGATACTTCTCTCCCTCTCTCCTTCCCTTCCCCTCTAAAGATAAATAAATAAAATATTTAAAAATATATATATTAAAAATAAATTTAAAAGTCTACAAAAAAAGAATAGTATAGGAAATGGAGAAGTCAAAGAACTGATATGTACAACCCATGGACATGAACTGAGGGGGGAATTGCTGGAGGGAATGGGGATAACGGGCAGAGGGGAGCAATGGGAAAAAAGTGGGACAAATGTAATAGCACAATCAATAAAATATACTTAATAAAAAGGAAAAATAACAATGTAAAATGTTAACATTTGAGACATTTTCTCTTTGTGTTTCTCCTTCTACAACTAAAAGTCTATTCTTTTTCTGCAATAGTTTTCAAAGTACTTTATTATTCATATTTGTATATCACTTAGCAACTATGAATCATATCCATGTTATATTTTCCAGATACCCTAAAATATAAATATCAGCTTTTTCCTTATAGAAAATAAGAGTAAAGTCTCTTACATAATAAATGTCTAAATGAACTGGCACATTATCCAGTGGCCCCTTCTCAAAATATTCTTTTCTACCACGTTTGTATATAAGTTTTCAGTTGCTTCATTTCACTTTCTCTATACATAGCAATCTCACCTTTGCCCTGAGAATTGTGCCTCATTTGGTCGAGCACCCTCTGGGAAAGCAAAGAGTCACTAGTTAAATTCCTGGTCAAGGCATATGATTGTATTGTAGGTTTGGCCCCCAGTTGGGGTGTGTGAGAGGCAACCAATCAATGTTGCTCTCTCACAATGGTATTTCTCTCTCCCTCTTTCTACCTCCTGTCCAGTATCTCTAAAAATAAACAAATAAAGTATTTAAAATAATTTTTACTGTCTTTCAATTACAGTTGTTCTCATTTTCAACCGATTGCTCTCCCCTACCCTACTCACCCACCCTCTTCCACATTCTATCCTCCACCATTGTCCATGTCTATGGGTCATTTATAGATATTCCATAACTTGACACTTCCACTTCTCCTTTCCATTATACTCCTCCCTCCTCCCCTCAGGTCACTGCCAGTTTGTTCTTTATTTCAATGTCTCTGGTTCTATTTTGCTCACTTGTTTGTTTTGTTGATTAGGTTCCACATAAAGGTGAGAACATATGGTATTTGTCTTTCACTGCCTGGCTTATTTCACTTAACAAAATGCTCTCCATTTCCATCCATGCTGTTGCAAATGGTAGGAGCTCCTTCTTTCTCTCTGCTCCATCACATTCCATCATATATGTACAATAGCTTCTTAATCTGTTCATTTACTAATGGGCCCTTAACTTGATTCCAGTGTTTAATTACTGGGAATTTTGCTGCCATGAACATTAAGGTGCACGGGTTGTTCTGAATTGCTATTTCAGTGTTCTCAGGATATAATCCCAGCAGTAATTGCTAGGTCAAAAGGCAATTCCATTTTTAGTTGTCTGAGGAAATTTTATACTGTTTTCCACAGTAGCTGCTCCAGTCTGCATTGCCACAACAGTGCATTAGGCTTCCCTTCACTCCATAACCTCTCCAACACTTGTTGTTTGTTGCTCTGTTTAAGATGTCCATTCTGACAAGTGTTAAGTGGTATCTCATTGTGGCATTAATTTGCATCTCTGATGGTTAGTGATGCTGAGCATCTTTTCATGTGTCTCTGGGCCTTCGGTATGTCCTCCTTGTAGAAGTGTCTGTTCAAGTCCTTCGCCAATTTTTTAATTGTTTGATTTTTTTTTTGTCTTCCTGGAGGGAATCGTGTGAGCTGTTTATATATTTTGGAGATCAAACCCTTGTCCAAGGTACCATTTGCAAATATGTTTTCACATACAGTTGATTCTCTTTTCATTTTAATGCTGTTTTCTTTAGCCATGCAGGAGCTTTTTATTTTGATGAGATCCCAGTTTTTAAATATTTTTTATTTTATTGATTATGCCATTACATTTGTTCTATTTCTCCCCTTCATTCTCCTCCACCCTGCACACCCCTCCCCCACCACTCCCCCCCCTTTAGTTCACGACCATGTGTCTCAAGTTCTTTAGATTCTATATTTCCCCTACTATTCTTACCCTCTCCCAAATCCATTTTCTACCTACGGTCTATGCTACTTATTTTTTGTACCTTCTCCCCCCTTCTCCTTCTCCCACTCCCCTGTTGCTAACCCTTCATGTGATCTTCATTTCTATGGTTCTGCTCCTGATCTAGCTGTCCTCTTAGTTTGCTTTTGTTTTAGGTGTGGTTGTTGATAAGTGTGAGTTTGCTGTCCTTTCACTCTTCATCTTTTTTATCTTCTTTTTCTTAGATCAGTCCCTTTAACATTTCATATAATAAGGGCTTGGTGATGATGAACTCCTTGAATTTGATATTATCTGAGAAGCACTTTATCTATCCTTCCATTCTAAATGAAAGCTTTGCTGGATAGAGCAATCTTGGTTGTAGGTCTTTGGATTCCATGACTTGGAATACTTCTTCCCAGCCCCTTCTTGCCTGTAAGGTCTCTTGAGAAATCTGCTGACAGTCTGATGGGGACTCCTTTGTAGATGACTGTCCCCTTAGCTCTTTCTGGTTCTAGGATTCTCTCCTTCATTTTAATCTTGGCTAATGTAATTATGATGTGCCTTGGTGTGTTTCTTCTTGGGTCCAACTTCTTTGGTACTCTCTGAGCTTCCTGGATTTCCTGGAAGTCTATTTTCTTTGCCAGATTGGGGAAGTTCTCCTTTATTATTTGTTCTAATAAGGTTTCCACTAGTGGCTGCTCCTTTCCCCCTTCTGGCACCCCTATAATTCAGATGTTGGAGCGTTTAAAGATGTCCTGAAGGTTCCTTAGCCTCTCCTCATTTTTTTGAATTCTTGTTTCTTCATATTTTTCTGTTTGGTCATTTTTTCCTTCCTTCTGGTCCGCTCCCTTGATTTGATTCCCAGTTTCCTTTCCATCAGTATTGCTTTCTTGTGCATTTCCCTTCATTTCAGTTTGTTTATCCTTCATATGTTCCCCTAATTTGTGGCTAAAATCAACCAGTTCTGTGAGCATCCTGATTACCAGTGTTTTGAACTGTGCCTGTGATAGGTTGGCAATTTCTTGTTCGCTTAGATTTATCGGCTCTGGGGCTCTGAATTCTTCTAGAGCCATGTTTTGACCTGTTGCGCCTGTTACATTTGAGGAGAAGTGCCTTAGATGTTCACCAGGGTGGGGGGACCCAGTCTCTGGGTTGCGATGTTGTATGTGGGCGGGGTCAGAGAGGGAGCAATGGCCATCCTCTCTGCTCCGACTGTCCTCTCTGCTCCTTCCTACCACTGGGGCCTCCCTGGTCTGTGTCACTGCTCACTTCTTCACTGATTTATTGGTTTAGCTGAGGGGTTCATTGTTGTCGAACTCCATATTGTTCAATTTTCTGTGGCTTATCTATGTTTATTGTTGTTAAAACTTTGTTGTTTGTAGATTTGGTTGTGCAAGGAGGTAAAGAGTTTCCACCTATGCCTCCATCTTCGTGGAAGTATGAGATCTCATTTTAATTTTTTTTCCTTTATGTCCCTTGTTCTAGGGGGCATATTGATGAAAATATTGCTGGATGAAATATCTGAGATTTTCTTTCCTATGTTCTCCTCTAGAACTTTTATGGTGTCATGACTTATATTTAAGTCCTTTATCCACCTTGAATTTACTTTTGTGTATGGTGTAAATTGGTAATCAAGTTTCATTATTTTATACCATTTGTTGAAGAGGTTGTTTTTACTTCATTTTATGCTTCTGCCACCTGTATTGAATATTAATTGACCATAGAGACTTGGGTTTATTTCTGGGCTCTCTAATCTGTTCCATTGGTCTACGTGTCTGTTCTTAGGTCAATATCAAGCTGTTTTGATTACAGTGGCCTTGTAATACAGTTTGATATTAGGCATTGTGATCCGTCCTTTTGTTCTTCTTTCTCAGAATTTCTGTGGCTATTTGGGGTCATTTATGGTTTCATATAAAGTTTTGAAATGTTAGTTCTGTATCTGTGAAATATTTCATTAGTACTTTAGTAGGGATTGGGTTGAATCTATAAATTGCTTTGGGTAGTATGGGCATTTTAATTATATCAGTTCTTCCAATGCATGAACATGGTTTATGTTTCCATTTATTTGTATATTCTATAATTTCTTCAATGTTTGTTAGTTTTCTGAGTACAGATCTTTTACCTCCTTGGTTAGGTTTAATCCTAGGTACTTAATTTTCTTGTTACTATATCAATTGGCAATTTTCCCTAATTTCTGTTTCTGATATTTCATTGTTGGTGTACAAAAATGCCTTTGATTTCTGAGTATTGACTTTCGATCCCACTCTTTTGCTAAATTCACTTATTTATTTTTTTGGTGGAGTCTATAGAATTTTCTATGTACACTATCATGTCATCTGGAAAAATGACAGTGTTACTTTCTCCTTTTCAATTTGGTTGCCTTTTATTTTTTATTTTTTTGTCTGATTGCTGTAGCTAAAAATTTTCATATTGTGTTGAAGAGAAGTGGTGAAAGTGGACACCTTTGTCTTCTTCCTGATCTTAATGGAAAAGCTTTTAGTTTTTGCTCATTGAGTATCAGATTGGCTGTGTATTTCTCATATATGGCCTTTATTATGTTTTGGTATGCTTCCTGTACTCCCACTTTGCTGAGGGTTTTTACCATAATTGGGTATTGTACTTTATCAAACACATTTGAGTATCTATTGATATGATCATTTGGCTTTTGTCTTTCCTTTGGTTATGTGATGTATTATGTTTTTTGTCTTCCATATTGTACCATCCTTGCATCCCTGGGATGAATTCGAACTTGTCCACAGTGTATGATCTTTTCAATGTATCGATGAATGCAGCTTGCCAATATTTTGTTTGAGGATTTTTCAACTGTGAGCATTCTACCAGTTATTCTTTATTGATTCATGAAATATCCAAAATTAATTATGTGATTGTGTTCAAATGAAGTTTCTTCTTCATTTTATTTAATCTCTCCATCATCCTTCCATTCAATGTAACACATTCATGACAAAACATATTATCTTCTAGGTCTTAGAGTGGGAAATTTCAGGCCATTACAAGAGGAGAGAGATGATCATTTTGGAAATAACAGACACCCAAACCTGACAAGCGTGGAACTGCAAATGAATCTACCTATCTTTGTCTGCCATGAGAGGTCTGCCATGGACTACATACCACCTGACACCACATGTTTGCAGTAGAAAGTTCTCAGCAAGTACAGGAATAGAACATGAATTCACAGTCTTAGGTTGTATGGCTGTTGCAGCAATTCTTGTACATGTTGCCAACATAGCCTCCTGAGCTGAAGTTGTCACTTCAAATGTATTGGCCCCTTTCTCTCTCTTACTCATCTTACAACTTTTACCACTCCTTGCTTTCTTGGTGTGGTGACCACCTTGCATATCCTTAAACAGGACTGCAATGTGTCCTCCTGTGGTATTTCAGGAGCTCTTTATGCTGTTTCCATATTCCTCACTCACTTGTTTTTCTTCAGAGTAAGCATGTTCCCTCAGCTTCATATAAGTCTCTGTTTTCTTGCCTTTAGTACACTAATTATTTTGTTGGCACCAGTTCTATAAAGTATTGTGATATACTTTATTAATTAAAGGCAAAATTGTTGGCAAGGGAAGAATTAGTTTGGGGCAATTATTGTTTGAATTATTCATTCATTTGGGAAAATAAACTGTATTGTTTGTTCTAGGCATCCTTAGGTTACCTCCTGAGGTTGAAGAAATCCTTGTCTCCATTTCATGTTCTTCATTACATTCCTCATTAACTGAAATTAATGTGAAAATCATACTTTCTTCGCCTAATTATTCTTCAAATATATCCTTTTCATTGCTATCCAAACTTGAATTTGTCACTTCCAGGAATCTAAGCGGAAGGCAAAGCCAGCAGTATTGAGAACATGAGGACACTTGCAGATTACTCCTTTTAGCTTCTTTGTTGAGGATTTTAGCATCTATGTTCATCAGTGATACTGGCCTGTATTTTTTTTTCTTTGTGGTGTCTTTATCTGGTTTGGGGATTAGAATGATGCTGGCCTCATAAAAAGAGTTGTGGAGTCTTCCCTCTTCTTGGATGTTTTGGAATAGTTTGAGAAGGATAAAGGTTCATTCTTCCTTAAATATTTGTAAAATTCTCTTGTGAAACTGTCCATTTCAGGGCTTTCATTTGCCGGGAGGTTATGATTACTGTTTCAATTTTACTAGCAGTTACTAGTATATTCAGGCTTTCTGCTTCTTCTTGACTTAGATTTGGAAGATATGTTTTGAGAAAAAAATTTTATTTCACCCAAGTTTTCAAATTTCTTGGCATATAGTTGTTCATAATAATTTCTGTCAATCCTTTGTATTTCTGTAGTTTTGGGGGTAATGCCTCCTCTTTTATTTCTGATTTTATTTCTTTGGGCCATCTCTCTCTATTTCCTGATGAGTCTGGTTAAAAGCTTGTCAATTATTTTATTATTCTCATTTCAATACAGTTGTCTCCACTTACACCACACCATGGCCCCCTGCCCCACCCATTCCTGCCTTCCACTCTTGAACCTACCCCCTTTGGCTTTGTCCATGTGTCCTTTATACATGTTCCTTGAGGGACCTTATCCTGTTTAACCCCCCATTAACCCTCTCCCTGCTCTCCTCTGGTTATGGTCAGTTTGTTCTTTATTTCAATGTTTCTGGTTATATGTTGCTTGCTTATTTGTTTTGTTGATCAGGCTCCACTTATAGATGAGATTATATGGTATTTGTCTTTCACTACCTGGCTTATTTCACTCACCATATTACTCTCCAGTTCCATTCATGCTGCTGTGAATGATAGGAACTCGTTTTTTCCTTCTGCTGTGTACTATTCCACTGTATAAATGTGCCAGTTTTTTCAACCACTCATCTTAAATATATGTCACCACACCATAAAATTCATATAGAAAATCATTGGCAGAAGAATCTCAGACATCTCCTGCAGCAACATCTTCACTGATATGTCCTGTAAGGCAAGGGATATAAAGGAAAAAATAAACAAATGGTATCTCATCAAAATAAAAAGCTTCTGCATGGCTAAAGAAAAGAGTATTAAAATGAAAAGAGAACAAACTATATGGGAAAATATATTTGCCAATGATACCTCAGACAAGCGTTTGATCTCCAAAATATATAAAGATTTTGTTTTTCTTTTCAAAGAACAAGCTTCTGGATTTATCAATCCTCTGAATTATTATTTTATTATCTATGTAATTTAATTATGCTCTGATCATGATTATTTCCTTCCTTCTACTCTGTTTTTGTTTTGTTTTGGCATTTTTCCCTCCAGTTTTCATAGATATATGGTTAGGTTGATTATTTGAAATTTTTCTGTCTTTTTTTAGGTAAACTTGTATTATAAATTTCCCCCTTAGGACTTCCTTCACTGTGTCCCATAGGTTTTGGGTGTTTTGGTTTCCTTTTCATTTGTTTCCAGAAACTTTTATCTCTTCCTTGATGCCATTATTAACCCATTCATTGTGTAATACCATACTATTCAGTATCCATGAATTTGAGTGGTTTTTTTAGTTTTTTTCCTTGAGGTTATTTTCTGGTTTCAAGGCATTGTAGTCTAAGAAAATGGTTGGTATGATTTTAATTTTCTTAAGTTTGTTGAGGCTTGTTTTGTATTCTATCATGTGGTCTATCTTTGAAAAAGTTCCACATGTATTAGAAAAGAATATATCTTGCTATTGGGGTGAAAAGTTCTGTATATCTCAGTTACATCCATTTGATCTAGAGCATTGTTCAGTGCCACAATATCTTTCTTGATTCTTTGTTTGGAAGATCTATCCATTGTTGGTGGTGGGTTGTTAAAAACCCCTACTATAATTGTGTTGCTATCTATTACTTCCTTAAGTTCCTCCAAAATTTTCTTAATATATTCTGGTGCTCCAATATTGGGTGCATATATGTTTACACTGTTCATGTCTTCTTCATGGATTCTCCCCTTGAGTATTGTTACATGTCCTGTTTTTCTTTTTATGTCCATTGTTCTGAAATTTTTTTCCCTGATATAAGTATTGCTGTCCCCACTTCTTTCTCTCCTTTTGCTTGGAATATTTTTTCTACCCTGTATTTTCATTCTGTGTAAGTCTTTTGTTCTCGAGTGGGTCTCTTTTAGGCAGTGTATGTGCTGGTCATGTTTTCTTGTCAATTCAGCTACCCTATGTCTTTTTCTTTTTGAAGATTTTATTTATTTATTTTTAAAGAAGGGAAGGGAAGGAGAAAGAGAGGGAGAGAATCATCAATGTGTGGTTGTTTCTCATGTGCCCCATACTGGGGACCTGGCCTGCAACAATGTCATGTGCCCTAAACCAGGAATCAAACCAGCAACACTTTGGTTCCAAGGCTGGCACTCAATCCACTGAGCCACACCAGCCAGTGTTCTCCTGTTTTTTGATTGGAGCATTTAACCATTTACATTTATATTATTATTAATAGGTACTTATTCATTGCTATTTTCCCCCTTTATACTTCTATTCCTCTATGTCTCACTCTATTCCTTCATCTTCTTATAGCAGTCCTTTTAGCATGTCTTGCAGTAGTGTTTTGGTGGTATATTCTTTAGCCTTCTTTTGTGTAGGAAATGTCTTAGTCTGCCTTCTGTTTTTATTGAGAGCCTTGCTGGGTAGAGTAGTCTTAGTTTCAGACCTTTGCTTTTCATTACTTGGAATATTTCTTGCCATTCCTTTTTGGCTTGTAGTGTTTCTGTTAAGAAATCAGCTGCTAGCCGTATTGGAGCTCCCTTGTGTATTACTTTTTGTTTCTCCTTCACTTCCTTTAATATTCTCCCTTTGTCTTTCAATTTTCTCATTTTAATTATGATGTGTCTTGAAGTAGGCTTCTTGAGTTAATCTTGTTTGTGACTTTTGGTGCTTTCTGGAATTGTGTGACTTTTTCTCTCATCAAATTAAGGAAGTTTTCTGTCATTACTTTTTAAACAAGTTTCTATCCCTTTCTCCTCCTTTTCTACTCCCGTTATTCCTATTATATTGATTGTATTATGTTTTATGTTGTCATATAGCTCCCTTAAGTCTTCATTTTTTTTTCTTTGCTCTTTCTGGGAATTTTTTTCTACCTTGTCCCGTACTTCATTCCTCTTTCAATCTTCTGCTTCACCTAGTCTGATTTTAATTCCTCCTACTGTGTTCTTCAATTCAGAAATTGTATACTTCATTTCCTCTTAGTTCTTATTGATAGTTTTTATGTCCTTTTTCATGCTTACATAGTTTGCAGTAAGTTTCTGTAGCTTACCTGTAGTTCTTTGTAATTCTCACTAAGCTCATCGAGCTTACTTATAACCATTGTTTTGAACTCAGTGTCTTAGAGTTTACTTACCTCTATTTTGTTAGCACTCTTTCTGGGGATTCCTTCTTTCCTTTTAATTGGAGGTTATTTATTTGTGTCCCCACTTTAAAAGAGACTCTTCTTTTTTTCTGGTTCTTAAATTGATCTACTTTGACTCCCTGTCTCTGTTGTGTGAAATTCTGTGGTAGGAGACCTGTGGATGCAGTAGTACAACCTCCTTGATATAGTGATCTTGATGCACCTGAAATGCCCTTTATGCTGCTTTTGTTATGTAATTGGGTTTTGATTGTTTTGAGGTCCTTCTTTGGTTGGTCATTCCCTCCAGCTGACTCCACTCCCCACATCATGTATACTGTTTAAAGGTGCTGCCAGAACAAAACCACACAGCCCAGGAAACAAAGCCAAACCAACCAAAATAACTCCCACCCACAATCTCACTATAAACAGGAAATGAACCAGTATTAATAAGGGTGTAAAGACATTAAAGTTATTATAGTAAAGGAGAAGTGGATATGAGATGACTATCTGAGAGAAAAATGATTTTGAGAGTATAGAGGGAGGAGCACCAGTTAGAATAGGGAACTGGAGCAATGCAAAGAGAGACAGTAAAGTGTACATTATAAATGAGAAAGAAATGAAGAAGGGAGAATGGGGTAAGATAAGGGGGGCACATAATATTAGGTTTTAACACAAATCAAAAGCATTAAAGTGAGATAGAGAAAGCAAAAGAATAAAAAGTAAATAAATAATTTAAAAGTAAGAGCCAAATTGGAGAAAAAGATCCACCACAACACTGTCATCAACAAATGAGCTAAGAGTAATATAGGTGGGATGGGAGTAAGAGAGAAGAAGAAAGAAAGAAAGAAAGAAAGAAAGAAAGAAAGAAAGAAAGAAAGAAAGAAAGAAAGAAAGAAAGAAAGAAAGAAAGATCTTAAGTGGTGTCTAGAGAAAAGGGAAGTGATTTTGAGATGATAGAGGGAGAGGGGATACTAAGCACAGGGAACAAAAACCAGGCTAAGACAGGGAACAATTAAAATTTAAAGTGAAAAAAAAAAAAAGAAAGGCAAGGATAAAAAAATAAAAAGGAAAAGAACAGGCTAAGATAAGGAAAATTAAAATATGAGATTGAAAAAGAAATGGGCAGGATAAAGGCAGAATAGAGTAGGAGAGGGGAATAATAAAATTTGAGGTTTTAGATACAGAAATAGTGAAGATCTAGAGACAATTTTTTTGAAAAATGTAGCAACTACCCTATCCACAACCAACAAGCAAAGATTGCTGAAGGTGGAGAGAGAATGTGGGTATTTTAAGAGCAGGAAAATGAATGTGGGATGATCACTGATAATAAAATTAGTTTTGAGAATGTCAAAGAGGGAGAAATAATATAAAATCTAGTGACTTAATATGCATAAAAATTAAGGACAAGTTTTGAATATTAAAATCTATGTTGGAAAGAAAATATTGCAAGTCATGGAGAAGACCACAGTGGGTTTCATTTCAGTAGAATCTATTATTTACTACAGGTTTTTTTAAAAGATTTTATTTATTTAACTTTAGAGAGGAAGGGTTGGAGAGTTGCCTCTCGTGAGTCCCCTGCTGTTCCTAGCAGGCATGTGCCCTGACTAGGAATCAAACCGCGATCGTGTGGTTCGCAGGCCCACGTTCAATCCATTGAGCTATGCCAGCCAGGGCTTACTATGGGTTTTTTTTTTCTTTTTGGATCCTCCTCTCTTGATATCAGATGGTGTCCCAGTCTGGCCTTAGGCAGCATGTTCAAGACTACCAGAGATCTACTAACTGTGGCTGACTCTTTTCATTGTTAATCTAATCACTCTGTATTCAGTCAGACTTAAGAACCACAAGGTTGGACAGAGTATCTCCTGGGGGTGGGGCTATTGCTTCCCCTCAGGCTGATGACACCTGAAGGGAGGGGGTGGTTTGCCTAAGCAAGATGTCTCCTGCAGTATGGGGAATGACTCAGCCCCAGGATCTTGGTGGCTGCTCTCTCAGTTATCTCCTCAAAACCACCATCCCAGGTCTCTCCTCAAGTGTGTTTAGTCCATTATGCCCCCTCCTTTGCCAGAGTACAGGTTAAGTGGCTGCATATAAAAAAAATTATACATTGCCCCTTTAAATGGCCCTTAGTGTCTTTAGTCATCTCTCTCTAGTAGAGCAAAACCCTTCTGCTTTTTGCAGCTGGATGTTATTTTTTGGGCTTGGGTTTTATACCCCACACTTCTCAGGCAGATACCCCCAGCCATGGAAATATCCTTTTGGCACTTCAGCTGCACCCATGGGAGCCCAGTCAGCCCTCTTGAGTCTCCTCTGCCCTCCCTACCAGTCATGTGTGTTGAAGCTGTTTCTTCTGTGTTAAGACTTCTTTCCTGTTATTGTTCAGTTGTTTATTTTGGAAGATTTCCTAAGAGTTTAGTTGTAATTTCAGATCGGTCCTGGGAGAAGGTTAGTGTAACTTCCACTCACTCCCCCACCATCTTGGATCACTCAAATAAAACCTTTTTTTAAAAAAGAAATCTCTTTCTTTCTTTCTTTCTTTCTTTCTTTCTTTCTTTCACTGTCTTTCTCACTTCCTATGTTCTCTCTGACCATTATTAGTACATGCACTGTAGAAAAACTAACCAGTTAAAATATCTTCAAAATCTCACAATTTTTCATCTTTTACAAATATCAAAATATTTACTTAGCCCCAGATCTTCTAAAACTTGGTATAATATTTAAATATGAATTAATAATAATCAAACATATAAATAGCAAATATTTATCTTGTCCCACCTATGAAACATACATTCATAGTTTTTAAATGATCATCAAGAAATAACATATCCAGAAGTTACAACAGGTGTTGGTGTAGGAAGCCTTTGGACTCTCCTTCCCTTCACAAACATTATAATTCAGTCACAGTTCATGGACGAATTACATTTATGATAAATCCAGTAGCTAAATTAAATGTTGCTGCACATTGGACTCACCAAAGGAAGCAGGCAGTTTAACATACCACATTTAAGTCTCTGCCTCTGGCATAGTAGTACTATATGATCAGGTAGAGACCACCTAACTCTTAGCTTCTACCAGGGGAAGGAAGAGGTTGGTGTATGTGTTCAGCACTCCAACTCTTCCTTAAGGGCTCCCCAGAGAATGATCTTTGTCTTTTCAAACTTGGAGCTCTAATCGATCTGATATAGTCTACCTACCTGGGCAAGAGAGAAATGATGGTTTGGACTGTTAGATGCCAAAGGTCTTTTCCCCTTCTCAGCAGAGTAAACATGAAAACTCCCAGTTCTCAGCTTCAATTCCAGGGATGCCCAAAGAAATAACATCTCACTTTCCAGTCTTAGGGCTTTGATGGGTCTTAGTCTATCTATCTGTGGCAGAACAACAATTTGGATTGGTATAAGCCACAGATCCTCTCCCTGCTGAGCACCAAGTGAGTAGACAAAAACACAGTTGGCTGTATCTCACAGAGAGAGATAGTTGCTCAAGAACTCCAGAATCTCTTTCCAGGCTCATGAGTGGAAGTCTTACTGTTCAAGGATAGTCCATGAATACTGAGAGGGGTGCCTGATTTATTTAATACACAGACATCAACACAGAGTCAAAGAAAATTAATAATCAGGTAAAGATGTTCCAGACAAAGGAATGTAATAAATCTCCAGACACTAACCTTAATGAAATTGAGATACATGATTTACAGTGATTGACAGAGAATTTAATCTCACTGTCAACGTTGCTCAACAAAGCCAAAAGAACAATACATGATCAAAGTGAAAAGTTCAACAAAGCACTAGAAAATATTAAAAAGTACAAAACAGAATTCATTGAGCTGAAGAACACAATCAATGAACCAAAAAATTTACTAGAGGAGTAAACAACAGACTACATCAAGCAGAAGAAAAGATCAGTGAATACTAAGAGATTGGGAAGTATTAGTCAGAGTAGCAATAGGAAAAAAATTAAAAGAGTGAGTTAAGACAACTGCACAGGATAAACAATAATAAAAGTACAAACAAAAATAAGGAAATCAGGCTATGTCACTCCCAATCATAACCTTCCAGATTGCATGCCATGTTCATAGCGACATTATTCACAATACCTAATATTTGGACACAACCCAAGTGTCCATCAATAAATGAACAGATAAGCAAAATGTGGCCTATACATACAATGGGATTTTACCTTTAAAGGAAAGAAATTCTGCAATATGCTACATAGATGAACCTTGAGGACATTATGCTAAGTAAAATAAGCCAGACACAGAAAGACAAGTACTGCATGATTTACTGTAAGAGTCACTTAGAGTAGTCACAATCATACAGACAGAAAGTAGAATGGTGGGTGTTGTGGGTTGGGGGAGAGGGTGGAGAGTTAATGTTTAATGGGGACAAAGTTTCAGTTTTATAAGATGGAAACAGTTATGGGGATGGATGGTAACACTGGTTGTACAACAATGTGAACATTTTTTATATACTTAAACATGGTTTAAGATAGTAATTTTTACGCTTATTTTAACACAATTAAAAATAAAACCTCTTCAAGATTTAAAAGAGTGAGAAAGCTTTGGGATTCTGTCCCACAGACTATTCATTGTGGGAGTCCCAAGTGGAGGAGAGAGAGAGAGGGAGACAGAGAGAAAGAGCAAGAGAGCACCAGAAAGTTTATCCAAAGAAATGATGGCTAAAAACTTCCCAACGTTGGGGAAATTGATGGGCATCCTATTGAAGAAAATTAAAAATATCTCAAATGAATGAAACCAAATAAATCCACAGTAAGTCACATTCTAATCAAATTATCAAAATTCAAAGAAATCATTTGAAAACAGCAAGAGAATTGACTTTTTACATTCAAGGGTAGCCCCATAACATTATAAACAGATTTTTCAGCAGAAATATTGCAGGTTAAAAGGGAGTGAGATGATGTATTCAGAGTGCTGAAAGAAAAAAATGCCAATGAAGAATACTATCATTGGCAATAACACTTTAAAAATTAAGTGGATAATGCTTTCCAGTTCCATTTATGCTATTGCAAAGGGTAGTAGCTCCTTCTTTCTTTCTGCTGCATAGAATTCCATTGTGTAAATGTACCATAGTTTTTCATTATGCTGAGTGAAATGAGCCAGGCAGTGAAAGACAAATACCATATGATCTCACCTTTAACAGGGACCTAAACAACAAAACAAACATGCAAGCCAAATATAACCAAAGACCTGAAATACAGAACAGGCAGACAGGGACCAGAGGGGAAAGGGGAGGGAATTTCAGGGGAAAAGGGGAAGGATTTACAGGAACAAGTATAAAGGACACATGGACAAAAACTAACAGAAGTGGAAATGGGAGGGAGGTGGGGAGCACTGGGGCGGTGGGCTGGGTTGGGAGTAAAAGACAGAAAACTGTACTTGAACAATAATTAAATAAAAAATAAGGGGCGATAAAGACTCCCCCCATCAAACAAAACAAGAACTGAGGGATTCTATCTCCACTTGTTTTGCCTCATAAGAAATGCTAGATAGATGCTCAGGTTGAAGCACAAGGACCCTAAATGAGAACACAATCACATAAAAAAGTATAGAATTTGAGCCCTGGCTGGTGTAGCTCAGTGGGTTGAGTGCGGGCCTGCGAACCACATAATTGCAGTTTGATTCCCAGTCAGGGCACATGCCTGGGTTGCAGGCTAGTTCCCAGCAGGGGACGCATGAGAGGCAACCATACATTGATGTTTCTCTCTCTCTCTCTCCTTCCCTTGCCCTCTAAAGATAAATAAATAAAATCTTTTAAAAAAGTATAAAATTTCTATGGAAAGGTAAATACATACACAAATAGAGAATATGTACTATTGTAATATTGGATAAACTACTTGTAATTTTTAAGGGTAGATGACAAAGTATTAAAATGAGTATAATATAAAAATATACACAAAATAAATAAATGTAAATTGTGACAGCAATAACATGAAGCATGGGGGCAGTTTAAGAGTAGGGTTGAGTATGTAATTGAACGTATCAGTTAAAATAAACTGACCGGTGGAGACGTGTAAATTCTTTATATAGTTTGGAGATCAAACCCTTGTCTGAGGTCTCATTTCCCAATATGTTTTCCCATATGCCTGGTACCCTTTTAATTTTAATGCAATTTTCTTTAGCCATGCAGAAACTCTTATTTATTTATTTATTTATTTATTTATTTATCTATTATTGATCAAGTACAATTTTCTCCATTTTCATACCCCTACTCACCACCCCACCCGTCCCCACTTCCCACCTTCGAACCTACACCATTTGGCTTTGACCATGTTTCCTTTATACATGTTCCTTGATGGCCCTTCCCCAATTCCCTTCCCCATTATCTTTTTCCCCATTCCTGTCTTTTTACTGTAAGTTTGCTCTTTATTTCAATGTCTCTGGTTGTATTTTGCTTGCTTGTTCATTTTCTTGATTAGGTTCCATGTATAGGTGAGATTGTATGCTATTTGTCTTTCACTTCCCAGCTTATTTCACTTAGTATAATGTTCTCTAGTTTCATCCACAGTCACCAGGGTAGGAACTCCTTCTTTGATTCTGCTGTGTAGCATTCCACTGTGTAAATGTACCAGTTTTTTAATCCACTCATTCACTGATGGACATTTAGGTTGCTTCCAGCACTTGACTATTGTAAATTGTGCTGCTGTAAACATTGGGGTGCATAGGTTCTTTTGGACTGGTGTTTCAGTATCCTTAGGGCATAATTATAGGAGACTGTTCTGTGTGATGTGGGCCCAGCTCCCACTCGAAGGGGCTGGTAGAAAGTGAGGTCTGATGCACAGGACCCATGCCCACATGTAGGGTCTCCTGTGGGGAATCAGGCCTGCATTGTACCTAGGCTGCTTTAAAACTTGCTTTTTTGCTAAAACCCTCTCACCTTGAATTGAGGCAGAAAATGTTTATGTGTCTTTGGAGTAACTTCCTGAAGTCTGTGCTAGACCTTCCAGGAATGAGTGTAACCAGTTCAACCACTTTTCCCTTTGCATTTGCAAATATCCTTCTTCTGTGGTGTGGTTAGCAACATCCTGTTTTCTGTGAAGGGGCGACCACCTAAAGTGAATGTTGGGGGCTGGGATAAGCCTGAAACAGGCTGATACAATCAGACCTGAGAGATACGCCTGAATAACAGGATGTTGCAGTCAGGAGCCATAGAAACTCCCCCTCCTGGACATGCGGGTGGCACACCAATCAGTGCCTTGATCACGCGCCCACCATGCACCCCCCGGCCAATCGCAGGCTAGAGCACGCCTTGAAGCCACCTATCCACTGCACTTCCTCCACTGCCCTCCTCTATATAACTCCCTCCATTTTGAAATAAATTTGCAGCTTGATCAGAATCCTTTGTCTTGCTGCCATTCTTCGCGCCTCCTGTCCCATCCCCCTTCATCCGTTACAGGTATATCGGCGGACCCCGTTGACTGCCTCGCGGGCCGAGGCAAGTGAACCTGTGCATAGTAAATGAGGACTATCCTCAATGTAATGTGCCCAGAGAAGCAATAAGAGCTTGTCAAGGTAAGGGTCAGCATGCTCTCCTCTTGAGAGAGTGGCTGAGTGACTCTGAGGTACTCTGTCCTCTTGAGAGAGCGGCTGTGCCATCTCTTCTTCTCCACAGAACTCCGCAGTCCATGTGAATGTCTCATATCTCAACCACAATGCTGCGGACCCCATGAGGTGGGCTCTGCATCAGCTAGTGACCAGGAACAGGGACCCAGGGTTACAAGCCATTGTTGTGGATGACACACCAACTTGGTTGGAGTATGCATGCATCAGCCCAAGTAAGGGCCGACAGCACTGAGTGCTTTTCGGTTAGGTCATAGGGTGTGTTGGATTTCAGAGGAAAAGGGTTTTTTTCTTTTGGTCACCCTTTCTTGTGACTGCTTTGTAACCGAATCTTCTTTAGTAAGCAGGAGCCTTGTTTCCTCTCCCAAGTATTTGCCACAATCTCGAGAGCACGGGTCAAGCAGTTAGAAGCCACAAGGGTGGTGCTCATGGAAACACTGTAAAAGCACTCACGAGCCCATCCCTGCAGCATAACCCTGAAATAAGTCTAGGCTTGGGAGAGAGAGAGAGTAAAGACTTTCCCTTTAACCAGTTTTAAAAATATCAACTAGTTACAGGACAATTTACAAGCATCTCAAAAAATTCTTTCTTTTAAGCTGCCTCTTTCAGTTCTTTCAATTTTGCTTTTCTCTCCATCTGCCTGCATAAGAATGTAAAGGTACAGGTGGAGAAAAAGCAAAATTGAGACTGGTTTTGTAATCGTTGTGTTACCGAACAAGAGGTCCCGGGGGGGGGGAGCAATACAATATTTGGCCCACCTAGGGATGCCCAAAACTGCTATACAACAGGGGCCCCTCCCAAAAAAACAAAATACTAAAATCTACTGGGCTCTTCTGTCCGCCGCCAATTGGAAAGACATCTCTCAAGGCCAGAGATTTGTGAAAAGGAAACAAAATGTTTATTTAATGCTATTTAGGCGTAACCCCTCCACTAAAATATCAAAGTCCCTTACGGTATACTCCTACACCCACACAGCTCTCCCCTCTTCCACTGTCCCAACTCCGGGTACCGTAAATCAGGAAAAGAGCACACGTCTGTATTGCAGGCTGCTGGCACCATCAGCTGTGTCACTGTGCAGGATCTCGAGTTAATCCAAAGTACTGTGGTACCCTCTCATGGTCCACTGGCAAGAGTTCTTTGTACCCAGTTCCAGTCAAAGTCTCTCTTGCTTTTCAGGCTCCGCGGCCAAAGGGGGCACCCCAAAGCCGCGTGGGCCTCTTCTACCAAAGCTGCAGGAGTCCGCACTCCACCAAAAGCATGTGGCTTTCTTCTTCACCTGGCTGCAGGGATCTCCATTCTGGCAAAGCTGCGTGGTTTTTCCCTTTCACCTGGGAAAGAGGGGGTCCGCACCCTGCCAAAACCACGTGGCTCCCTCTTTCACCTCACCAACAGGGGGTCCTCACTCTGCTGAAACCACGTGGCTCTCTCTCCATCTGGGCAGTTATCCCCTCATGTCCTGGAGCCCAGCTTTTTCCAAGCTCTCACACAGCGGCACCCTCACTCCGGAGCACAGCCCCTCGTTACCATGCTCAGTCCCAGCTACTCCCTTCTCCCTGGCTCCAAACTTGGCCACTGCTATTTAACATATCTATGAAACCAGTTAAAGATTATAGATATGTTAAATAACCATTCCAGAGGTTAGCTGCAAAACTGTTGCTATGCAAAACAGTTCTATGGCCCTGCTCCATTGTCCCTTCCCCCTGGGGGGAGGGCGGTGAGGACATCTTATATGTCTCTCCAATATTCCTATACACTTTGAATTCTGGACACCATTTTAAATCTTTTTTGGGCCCCCCCCCTTGGCCACACCCTGTATCAGTACCTCTAAACACCGATTGCTTCATTGGAGAAAAACTGGCTATTCTCCTGAAGAGTACAGTTATTCAGTCAAGTCACAAAATACCCTTGGCACATAACCTGTTTTGTTTAAAACATATTTTGGCACAGCACCCCCCTTCTGTCTCACTTTCCTTGAAAACTCTGAACCTGGGAGCTAGGTCCTGAGAACAAAAGGGAAATTAACTTGCTGCTTAAACTCATTGCAGCTTGCAGAAACAGCAGGGAATCTCTCTTTCCAAGCAGGGAAAAAAATGGCACTTTTAAAACTGAAGCTGTTTTTCAGCCACCACAGTGGAGCCTCATTTGCAATATTCCCTGCCCCTTGGTAGCCCAGAAGTCAAGGTTTAAGGGCATAAACCCAAGAGGAGCCCTCCCAGGAGGGTGAAAATCAGACCCCTGGGGCTATACAGTAAAAGTAATAGGAAAAAGTTAAAGGACTGTTTCTTTATCATTCTCTTAGCTAACATGGACCTTGAGAGATTTGGCTTTTCAGTCCCTTTGTTTAATAATTCACAACCTTTAGAGAGATTTTATTCAAAGGTTTTACCTCAAGGATTGTTAAATAGTGAAACTATTTGTCAGCATTTTTGTTCATCAGGCCGTTCAGCCAGCAAGAATCTTATTTCCCCAAAGTGTTATTTATTGTTACATGAATGACATCCTAATTGCAGCTCCTTCACAAGATATTTTAGCATAAACTGCTTCTTTTCTTAAAAATTCTGTAGCCTCTGCTGGGCTAATAATTGCCCCAGAAAAAAAAATCCAGCATTTAGAACCTTGGAAATATTCAGGCTATATTCTTTTTAATAGGACACTCTGGCCTTAAGTCCTTCAAATCAGTCTACCCAAGGATTTAACTCTTAATTGCCTCCAACAACTCGTAGGAGCAATCAACTGGGGCGAGAACTGTGTTTCTTGATGGATCTGGAAAAAATGGACCTGTTGCTATTATCTGGCAGGAGGGCAAAAACTAGAGAAATTTTGTATCCTCAGCACATTCCTCTACTCAAAGGGCCTAGCTTTTTGCTGCAATCCTGGCCCTGTGGCAATGGCCCCAGGAACTGTAGTGGCCTGCCCAAGAGGGGAGCTAGCCACTGAATCAATAGGATGAATGTAATGCTAATAGCCTGCCCAGGAGGGGGCTCCCAGCTGAGTCAACAGGATCAGGGAGAGCAGGTAACTAAGTAACTGAGGAGTAAGAACGAAGAAACTCCTATTAACTATTTTATTTTTTATTGATTATGCCATTACAGTTGTTCTATTCCCCCCTTCATTTCCCTCCACCCTGCACACCCCTCCCCCACCATACGCCCCCTTTTGTTCATGAACACGTGTCTCAAGTTCTTTAGATTCTATATTTCCCCTACTATTCTTACCCTTCCCCTATTTTCTATCTACTGTCTGTGCTACTTATTTTCTGTACCTTCTCACCCCTTCTCCTTCTCCCACTCCCCTGTTGCTAACCCTCCACGTGATCTTCATTTCTATGGTTCTGCTCCTGATCTAGCTGTCCTCTTAGTTTGCTTTTGTTTTAGGTGGGGTTGTTGATAACTGTGAGTTTGCTGTCCTTTTACTGTTCATCTTTTTTATCTTCTTTTTCTTAGGTAAGTCCCTTTAACATTTCATATAATAAGGGCTTGGTGATGATGAACTCCTTGAATTTGGTCTTATCTGAGAAGCACTTTATCTGTCCTTCCATTCTAAATGAAAGCTTTGCTGGATAGAGCAATCTTGGTAACTCTTATCAGCAGTTCCGCTTTCTTGCTTTCACGCCAGAAGCAACTGTCTGAGTGGCAGACTGCCCCTCACTCTATATTGACAATTGTTCCCCACTGATTGGGGCCCAGAATTTTGAGATTGACTCCTCTGGGTCCGTGCACGTGAAAATAAACTTCCACTCTGTACCCCCGAAAACGGCTGAGTTGTTTTCTGTAACAGTACATTTTAATATAGTCTGTGACTCAGGATATACTGTTTATACTATTTTGCATCTAGATCAGGCATTAATAACGACTTCTACTGACCCCAATCTACTTAACCTATTTTCTTAACTTAACCCTACAGTCCCTCCTTGACAAACAAGTCACCCCCATCTACAGGAGTTAATCCTTGAGGGCTAAGTTCTCAAATAATTTGGCAAACAGATATCACTCATTCCTCTTCCTTTGAAAAATTCAGATATGTTCATACTGTTACTGAACAAGAGGTCCGAGGAAGGGGGAATACAATATCTGGCCCACCTAGGGATGCCAAATATTGCTATATAACAGGGGCCCCTCCCAAGGACAAAACACTAATATCTACTGGGCTCTTCTGTCCGCCGCCAATTGGAAAGATATCTCTCAGGGCCAGAGATTTGTGAAAAGGAAACAAAATGTTTATTTAATGCTATTTAGGCTTAATACCACTACTAAAATATCAAAATCCTTTAGGGTATACACCTACACCCACACAGCTCTCCCTTCTCCCACTGTCCCAACTCCGGGTACCGTAAATCAGGAAAAGAGCACACGTCTGTGTTTCAGGCCGCTGGCACCGTCAGCTGTGTCACCGTGCAGGCAGGATCTCTCTCTAGTTAATCCAAAGTACTGTGGTACCCTCTCATGGTCCACTGGCAAGAGTTCTTTCTACCCAGTTCCAGTCAAGGTCTCTCTTGTTTTCCAGGCCACTCGGCCAAAGGGAGCATCCCAAAGCCATGTGGGCCTCTTCTACCAAAGCTGCAGGGGTTCACACTCCACCAAAAGCATGTGGCTTTCTTCTTCACCTGGCTGCAGGGATCTCCATTCTGGCAAAGCTGCGTGGTTTTCCATTTCACCTGGGCAGTTATCCCCTCATGTCCTGGAGCCCATCTTTTCCAAGCTCTCACACCAGTGCTTCCACTCAGGGGCGCACCCCCTAGTTCCATCCTGAGTCCCCACTACTCCCTTCTCCCTGGCTCCAAACTTGGCCACTGCTATTTAACATATCTATGAAACCAGTTAAAGATTATAGATATGTTAAATAATCATTCCAGAGGTTAGCTGCAAAACTATTGCTATGCAAAACAGCTCTCAATGGCCCTGCTCCATTCGTCCCTTCCCCCTGGGGGGGGGGTTGAGGACATCTTATATGTCTCTCCAATATTCCTATACACTTTGAATTCTGGACACCACTCCAAATCCTTTTTTGGGCTCCCCCCTTGGCTGCACCCTGTATCAATATTCTTATTGTTACTTACTTTGGTGTCCTACATGCATCTGCTTTAACAGGAGAATCTGCTAAAAATATACAAGCCCATTGGCTTGAGGCCTTTAGTCATTTAGGATGGCCCCAGCAAATTGAAACTAACAGTGGCCCTGGATACCTTACATATTCTACTCACGTCTTCCTTCAGCATTGGAATATCCAACATAAAACAGGAATGCCTTACAATCCAACCGGTCAGGCAATTATAGAATGGGCTCATCATTCTTTTTAAAATCTTCTTAAAAAACAAAAAAAGTGGAGTCATGACTCCTCCCCCCCAAATTTGATTATGTTAGCCACATTTACATGTAATTTTCTAAATTGTGATGAATCACTTTGTACTCCAATTGAGAAACATTTTCAGAAGAAAGATCCAGAGTCATCTTCTCCTCAGGTTTCATATAGAGATCCACTGGAAGATGGCTCTTGGCAGGGCTCTGTAGATCTCTTGGGGAAGAAGGTATGCATGTGTTTCTATCCCTACAGGTCCTGTCTGGCTGCCAGCCAGAAGAGTAAAGCCTTACCCTAAGTTGGATATGTGCCAAGTTAAGCCTTATCATGAGCAGGATATATGTCAAGCTCTGCTACCTGGACGCAAGAACCGATCAACTAGCAAGCCAGGCGGCCCAGCTGACACTGAACAACCAGAAGGAACACAGACACCCACAGTGTCACACAAGGGTCTGGGTCCACCAACAGAGAAGAATGAAGCCTGTCCCAATGACAGGGGCTGAGGCTCAAGCACCTCCTGCAGAGGTCAACAACCCCTCAGTGCTCCATAATGTTCCCTTTAGGTATGTCCCCACCACATGGGTGGATATCACGGCTCTTAATGCTCAAGCAAAGGCCTTACTGAACAGAAAGTGTTCCAGACCCCCCAACGATCATCTACAATGGCTGAACGCAAAACTAGTTCAATGGACTGAATTTATGAGTTTGGGTCATGGCACCTCTTTGTCTTAATCCTTATTTGTGCTTCATGGTATATATGGAAGTTGTTTTCTTGAGATTGCATTCGGGAACAGCAAATAGTAGGTTTTACATGCTTAGCAACTACAATTGTGTTCACAAACAAAAAATGAGGAGAGATGACATTGGCAACTGTCTTCCTCATTTCAGAAGCTGTAATCCACATTGGGGAAATGGGGATGGAGTGGGATGGAGCAGATTCCACTTCCCCCTACACATGCGAGAAAAATCTGACCAATCTATGGAGGAACAGAGCAAACAGCCAACAGTACCCCAGCATATACGAAAATAAGAGACCAGAAATTGTAGCGGAGATGGAAAAGCCAGACAGTATGGAGATGGCTCCAGGACAATAAGGTCTCAGGGAACAGCGCAGAGACAGAGATGGTGGCAGCCTGGGCCCTGTGCCCGGCCCCCCGGTGCTGGGTCTACCACAGACTTCTTGGGAGCAGTGGGCCTGCCAAAGAGTCCTTGGGAGAGAGCCGGGTCAACTGCTCCCTCCCTCCCTGGCCAAGCAGGGTTTGAGTGGCACCAAGAGAGACCTGGTTGCTTGAAGTTGCAGAGAGGGGAATAAGGACAAAGAGGCAAACACACAAGGGCTGTGATCACCTGTGGAGTCCGTGATCACTGGCTTGGGAGGGTTGAGAGTTGCAGTGTCGGGCTCTAACCCTGATAGTCACTGGACTGGCTGGAAAATTGGGCTGTATTGAGCATCAGGCTTGAGGAGGAGGCATTTCTCAAAAAGTAAAACTGTTTGGAGGATTCTCCTGCAACAGCTGCTTGGCCTACTCCCCATCCAACCAGGCAAAAGGCCCTGCATTCCCCCATCTCACTGGGAAGGGTTTCCCCCCAAACCTGCAGGATCCAGGCAGCCTGAACTGGGGCATACCTCTGTACCCCAGCCTATGGCAATGACTCCTGGGGAAAGAGTGCTCTGAAGAAAACCTGGATACCAGGCATGGGGCACTGGGAAAATACACCACACCAGCTCTTGGGAGAGTGCTTGCAAGACTGGCTGAGTACACATCAAGAAGGGAGAAAGACCACACTAATCACCCCTCAGCCTGCTAAAGCCAGCAAGACCAGAAAAAACAGTTTGGACCATTTGAAACCAACAAGAGGGGTGTGTGTGTGTGTGTGTGTGTGTGTGTGTGTGTGTGTGTGTGTTAAGTAATCTTTTATTTTTTTTATTTTATTATTTTTATCTTTCAATACCTTTTCCTCTCTTTTCTTCCTTCTTGTTTTATTTCTTCTTTTCTTTCCAAACTTATCTCTTCTTTCTCCTTTCTGCTGCATTTGTTTTACCCACAAGTAAGACAAAGAACTTGGTACTGTGAAAAAATCAGAGTTGGACCCAAAAAGGGGGCATCCCAACAGTAGAGACAGAGAGACAAAACTCACTTTGCTATAGCAGAGAAACTACAAGTTACTGTGTATTCGTATTATTTTTTAAACTTTTCTTACATCTTTTATTTTATTAGTATTTTGAATTCCTCCTCTTTCTGTATAGTCTTCTTTCCCTTGGCTGGTTATATTGTATAATTTGACAGGTTTCCCCTATTCTCTCTTCCACAGTATACTGCTAATTTACTATCCTTCATGTCATTTGTGTTCCTTTAGCACACTACTCAAGGTTCTACACCCCCTAATTATGTTATCCAGATCAAATAGATTCTGTCATATGATTGTTGCTCTAATATTATAGCTGTTCCATATAATTGTAAATACTTCACAACACCCCTCCCGGATCTTAGCCTACTTCACAGTTTCCTGAACTCTATTAACTCTATTCTCTCACACACTACACCTATTTAATTTCCTTTACTCTCACCTTACCTCAGAATATGACCTCCCACAACATCACTGCTTTCTAGATCAAACTCACAAGCCTTTCTTCTCCAACAAGAGTCCTACCTTCTGTTGCCACCGTCCAGCCACAGCAGGGTCCAGAGATCCCGAAGGTGGGTAAGGCATTGGCAATGGGTAACAGATGACATCACGCCTCAAATGACAGTGAAGCTCTGTTCTGTTTATTGCAAGTACAAGCAGGTTTTTATATTTTCATTTTAGGTAGTGATTAACATTTGCAGTATAGCATGGTCAAGCAGAAAAAATCAATACAAAGGTGACCAGGAAAAATACGAAAGTTCCCATAGATTCAGTTATAATAAACAAAGATTATTTTGACCAGGAGAGCCATTAATCAGACAATTAGAAGTAGCTGTATGTACAGAATTTGAATGTCTTAATTGTATATTAAAATTTCTCAGAATTTATCATGGAGCAAAAGGATATGCTAGATTGAGTAGAGGTAACAGGAAATTTATTATAAGGCTTTTGTGATGTCTTAGCTATCTATCCTTTTCTGTCTAAAATGTTTTTCTGTGTACTATAAACTCTGACTCTTTAGTAACTATTTCTATGTGTTTAGTTTGTAGTAGTTAACAAGCCCTTTTTTAATTTCTTTGCCTGTCTAATTGATATATATTTGTATTCAAGATAAAGGAGGGGTTGTTACCCCAACAACTTTTAGACATTTAGGAGCTATTTCATTAGAGGGGATTTTTCCATCCTTTCAGGCACTTTCATAGGGAATACTAATGTCTTCCCCTGAACTGTTCTCTCCTCTTGGGTGACTTTCACAGGAATAAGTAAGTACAGTTCAATGTCTATATTCAGTAGCAAGAGTAAGATAATTAAAATAAAACAGCCAATTGTTAACCCATTTTGGATGCCACGTTCTCCTCCCGGGGTACGAATTCCTTGAACTCGAATCCTCCATGCATGGACCTTGTCAGACAACATGGTTGGAAGAGGACATAGCATTCTGTCCATCCTTTCTAAAAAGTGGCTAGTTGGGTTGAAGATTATGGTTAACACTATACATAGCCTGAAGATCTCCTATCTCTTCTCTACTGGCTGCTACTGTAAATATCAAAGAATACTCTCGTGCTGTCAAAAACCATTTTGCCTTCCCTCCAACTGATCACAAAAAAAGAGTAAGTGGAAGCAGTGAACACCAGCATAGCCAGCAACAAGAGGAAAGGAAACCCAACAACAAAGGAACCACCAACAGATGACAACAGAAGAAGGTGAAGGAGGGAGTGGAAACCACACAAACCTCAATCCAAGCTCTATCTGGAAACACAACTAGAAAGTGGAGAAACTACCCAGTGCAAACAACTAAATAAGAGCAAAAGACAATCCTCAAAACCTTGTACACACGGAAGAACTAGCTTCAATACAACCTGCCTCACCAACACAAAAAATTAAAACAAGTGGTGAACAGAGTGACCCTCAGTTAACCAGCTGGTGGGAAGGACCCACAAATGAAAAACCCAAATACAATCAAAACTGAAGAAAAACACAGAAACAACATAAAGGACAGCCCAAGAGAAGTAAGCTCAGGAGAACAAGGAGACTACACCACTGAATCTTACAGGTATACTACTACAGAAGTTCACACCATAAAACCAGGCAGCCAAAACACACCAATTTAAGAAGCTAAAGCTAGCAAGAAGAGTCTCACAAAAAATGAGAAGAAAAAGAAACAATATCCAAGTGGAAAAAAAGAAGAAAGCTTAGGAAAGAATGCTAGATGAAATAGAGACAAGTCAGCTATCAGATATTGAATTCAAAGCACTGGTTTATCATGAAGTTCAAAGAGCTCACAATGAACTACCAGAAACTACAGGGGAACTACAATGAACTCACTGCAAACTATATCAACATAAAAAAAGGAAATAGAAACTATCAGCAAGGGCTAAGAAGAAATAAAGAATACAATTTCTGAACTGAGGAACACAGTGGAAGGAATCAAAAGAAGGCTAGATGAAATGGAAGATTAGATCAGTGAGCTGGAGGAAAAGGTAGAAAAAACATCTAGAAAGAGCAAGAAAAGAGAAAGAAGCTCAGAAAAGATGAAGAATTAAGAGAAATGCAGGACAACATGAAATGTAATAATATCTGTATAATAGTAATACCAGTAGGAGAAGAAGAGTGAGGAATAAAAAACATGTTTGAAAAAGTAATGACGGAAAACTTCCCAAATCTGATGAGATAAAAGTCACATAATCCAGGACAGAAAAGGAGTGCCAATGAAGAAGAACCCAAAGAGGCCCACTTATAGACACATCATCATTAAAATGGCAAATTCCAAGACAAAAAGAGAATCTTAAAGGCAGGAAGGGAGAAACAGGAAGTAACATACAAGGTAGCCCCAATAAGGTTAGCAACTGACTTCTCAATGGAAATGCTTCAAGCAAGAGGAGAATAGCAAGAAATATTCCAAGTAATGAGAATCAGAGGCCTGCAACGAAGTCTACTTTACCCAGCAAGGCTCTCAATCAACATAGAAGGCCAAATAAAGAGCTTCCAAGACAAAAGAAGTCTGAAAGAATACACCTCCACCAAACCAGCTCTGCAAGAGATGCTAAAGAAACTGCTTTAAGGAAAGAAAGGAAAAGAGAGAGACAGATAGGAACACGGGTACAAAAATGGCAATGAATAAGTACCTATCAATAATAACCTTAAATATAAATGGATTAAATGTTCCAATCAAAAGACATGGAATAGCTGAATGAATAAAAAAGCATGACCCACACATATGCTGCCTACAAGACACCCATTTCAGGATGAAAGACCTATACAGACTGAAAGTGAAGGGCTGGAAATAAATTATCCAAGAAAACAGCAAGGAAAAAAAAAAGCCGGGGTAGCAATACTCATTTCAGACAAAAAAGACTTCAAAAACAGGGCCATAAAGAGAGATCCAGAAGGTCACTTCATAATACTCAAGGGAAGAATTTACCAAGAAGACATAAGCATTGTAAATATATATGCACCCAACATAGGAGCACCCAAATATATAAAGAAAATCTTAAAGAACTTCAAAAAAGATATTGGCAGCAACACAATTATAGTAGGGGATTTTAACACCCCACCTTTCAAAATGGACAGATCTTCCAAACAAAATATCAACAAAGATATTGTGGCATTGAACAATGACGTAGAGAAAACGGACTTAACTGATATATATATAGAGAGCCCTTCATCCCAAAGAAGCTAAATACACATTCTTTTCAAAAGCACATAGAACACTTTCAAGGATAAACTTCATGATAGGACACAAAATAAGCCTCAACAAATTCAAGAAAATTGAAATCATACGAAGCATTTCCTCCAACCACAAGAGACTGAAACTAGAAACCAACACCAGGGGAAAAAAAAAAACCCAAATACTCAAAGTCACAGAGATTGAATAGCATGCTATTAAACAACAAAATGAGTAATGAATTAAATTAGGGAAGAAATTAAAAAGTTTCTAGAAACAAATGAAAATGAATTCACAACAACCCAAAACTATGGGACACGGTAAAGGCAATGCTGAGACAGAAGTTCATAGTAATACAGGCCTACCTAAGAAAGATAAAAACATTTCGAACAAGCAATCTAACCCTATGCCTACAAAAACTAGTGGAATAAAAACAAATACAGCCCAGAGCAAGTAGAGGAAGGAAATAACCAAGATCAGAGCAGAATTAAATGACATATTGACTAAAAGCACAATTCTAAGGATCAATGAATCCAGGAGCTGGTTCTTTGAAAAGAAAAATAAAATCGACAAGCCTTTAAGCAGACTCATCAAGAAAAGAAGAGAGAGGACCCAAATAAACACAGTCAGAAATGAAAGAGGAGAGATTACAACTGACACCACAGAAATACAAAGAATTGTAAGAAATTACTATGAAAAACTGTATACCAAGAAATTTGAAAACCTGGGTGAAATGGACAAGTTTTCAGAAAAATATAATCTCCCAGAACTCAGTGAAGAAGAAGCAGAAAGCCTTAACAGACCAATAACAGCAGATGAAATTGGAGCAGTAATATAAAAAAAAATCCTGTCACACTAAAGCCCTGGACCAGATGGTTTCACAGGAGAATTATACAAAGGACTTAAGAAAGTGGTAACCCCTATCCTGCACAGACCATTCCAAAGAATCCAAAATGATGAAAAGGGTGTATCCAAAAAAGCTCAAGATAAACAATTAATTGACTTCATACTTTAACTTTTAATTGTGTATATTTATCCATATTCAGATAATTGTCATATTTAGCCAAATAGAAGCTTTTCTGTACTCCGTTTCCATATCTTAGACTTCATATATTCCTTCTAGCTAGGTTTTTCAAAAAAATATATAATTTTGTATCGTGGAGTTTTTGCTATATTGTGAGATTTTGAGGTATATAGGTATTTACATAATCTTTAGATTTTAATTATTTTTGCCTTAAAAATTTAAAATATAAAAATAAAAAATGTTAATTCAAACATATTATGAGTATTAAATCAAAATAAAATACAGTATGTATTTCATCAGTGGATGAATACCATACTGTACACAATGGAAATGCAGTACACCACTACCACTTGCCCAAGTTTGCCAATGTGAGATTGTACCCTGCACACTATTGACTGATGGAATGGAAGGTGACCAACCACAGCACTGTGTTCTGTATCCTGGGCACTGATTGGCTCAGTGACCATAGCATTGGTCTGTTTGCTCTCCAGCACTGTGCCCATACATTCAGCATCACTCCTTGGCCACTTCACATTAATGTGCGTAGTGCTGCTCTGTGGTGTTGTGTTTTTGTGAAATTTTCATAAATGTTTGAATTTATTTCAAGCCCCATGATGCTACCCAAACATTCTGTGCCTTCTAAGTCTTCTGGCAGTGAACCCAAGCACCAGAGGAATATGCTTACCATCAAAGAAAAGGTGGAACTTCTCAACATGTTAAAGGAAAGCAAAAGCTATGCGGCTATAGGCTGCCATTACGGCATCAATGAATCTACTGTTTGCTACATAAAGAAAGATGAGAAGAATATTAGGTCTACGGCAACAATGACTTTTAACAAGACTGCAAAGAGGGTGGTCACTCCCCGCAATAAGGCCATTGTGAGGATGGGGTCTGCACTGGTCCTGTGGATAAATGACTGCAGGAAAAAAATATCTGGCTGTATACCAACACCATCCGGACAAAGGCCAAGAAACTTTGTGATAATTTTGCGGAAAGCACAGATATTCATGACAGTGATGATGATGAAGACCATGGAGTGCTTTTCCCACCAAACCAACCCCATTCAGTACCAGCAAGGACTGGTTTGACAGAGATCAGAGATGCTTTGGACTCAGGAGTATTTCTCTGCATGGAGAAGCTACCTCTGTAGATAAAAAGCAGTGCCAGCAACTCCCCTGACTATGTTCATCACTCGGACAAAGAGATCAGTAACACGTATGCCTTTAGCAGAAATAGAAGTTACCGCCCAGGGTGAAGATACTGTACCACCTGATGAAGTGCCTGATGAAGTGGTGCCTTCAGAAGAGCTGTGATGCTCTTCTTTTCTGTGCAGTACATTCATCTCATCACCATCACCTTCATCGCCATCAGTATTGCATAGCCACATAATTCATGATCTTCATCATTTGAGTTGTAGTATACTTCACTGGTGAGTACTCATATAGAATTTTATACATTGTTACAATTGCATAGGTTTAAGAGTGTAGAAAGTGTTTAAGAGCATATGAAGTTTTTATAAGTATGTGGGAAAGGTTAATAAGACAGTGGGAAAGGTTTTTAAGAGCATGGGAAGGGCTTATAAAGCCTTAAAATATATATAAATAATAAAATAAATATAACACTGCTACTTCACAAATTTTCACCTATCACAGGGTTCTCTGGAATGTAACTCCTGTGATAGATGAGGGATCACTGTATTCAAAGTCATGAAAAACAAGGACCTATATCCAACAGTACTCTATTCTGCAAAGCTATAATTTACAATGGAAGAACAAAGTGTTTCCCATATGAGATCAAGTCAAAGGAGTTCATCATCACCAAGCCCTTATTATATGAAATATTAAAGGGACTTACTTAAAAAAGAAGATAAAATATGAACAGTAAAATGACAGCAAACTCACAATTATAAACGACTGAACATAAAAAAACAAAAATAAAAACAAACTAAGCAAACAACTAGAACAGGAACAGAAGCACAGAAATAGAGATTACATGGAGGGTTATCATCAGAGAAAGGGAGGGAGGAGAATGGAGGAAAAGGTAAAGGGTCTAAGTAGCATAAATGGCAGGTACAAAATAGACAGGGGGAGGTTAAGAATAGTATGGGAAATGGAGAAGCCAAAGAACCTATATGTATGACCCACTGACATATTCTAGGGTGGGGAAATGCTGGTAGGAGGGGGGTACAGGGTGTATAGGAATAAAGAGGAGAAAAATGGGACAACTGTAATAGCATAATCAAAATATATTTGAAAAAATGCAACATCAGACTTCCTGCCAAGATAGAGGCATAGGTAGACATACTGTGCCTCCTTGCACAACCAAAATAAGGACAACAACAATTTAAAAACAAAAAACAACCAGTACTGATAGAAAACTGAACTGTATGGAGGTCCAACAACCAAGGAGTTAAAGAAGAAACATCCATCCAGACTGGTAGGAGGGGCGGAGTTGGGGAGCAGGGACAGAGAGGGCTGAGGGCAGGGCAGCTGGTGGACTCCAGACATGCAAGGTGGCAACTGGCAGACCCAGTGGAGTGACAGATTGTAGAGGGGCATGGCCCATCCAGTCCCACATTCGCATGCAGATAAACCAGGCAAAACTGGGGAGTGAGACTGACCAAGAAACCCAGGGTCCCAGCGTAGGGAAATAAAGCCTCAAAACACTGATTGCCAACACCTGTGAGGACTGAAGCACCTGGAGAAACTCCCGGCCTCACAGGAGAGTTTATTGGAAATCCACAGGGTCCCAGAATATGCACAAACCCACCCACACAGGAATGACCACCCGAAGGGTCCAATTTGTTTGTGGGAAGCAGGGGAAGTGACTGAAATCTGGCAGAGAGCACAGCAAGTGCCATTGTTCCCTCTCAGACCCCTTCCCCACATACAGCATCACAACACACCTACCTGGGTTGCCCTGCCATGGTGAATACCTAAGGCTCCACCCCTCACTATGTAACAGGCGGGTCAAGACAAATAAAATGGCCCAAATGAAAGAACAGATGAAAGCTCCAGAAAAATACAATTAAGCGATGGAGACATAGCCAACCTATCAGATGCACAGTTCAAAACACTGGTAATCAGGATGCTCACAGAATTGGTTGAATTTGGTCACAAATTAGATGAAGAAATGAAGGCTATGCTAAGTAAAATAAAGGAAAATGTATAGGAAACCAATAGCAATGGGGAGGAAACTGGTACTCAAATCAATGGAGCTGACCAGAAGGAAGAAAGAAACAACCAAATAGAAAAGAATGAAGAAACAAGAATTCAAAAAAATGAGGAGAGGCTTAGGAACCTCCAGGACACCTTTAAATATTCCAACATCCAAATTATAAGGTTACCAGAAGGAGAAGAGGAAGAGCAACAAGTGGAAGAGATATTGGAACAAATAATGACAGAGAACTTCCCCATTCTGGCAAAGGAAATAGACTTCCAGGAAGTCCAGGAAGCTCAGAGAATCCCAAAGTTGGACCCAAGGAGGAACACACTAAGGTACATCATAATTACATTACCCAAGATTAAAGATAAGGAGAGAATCTTAGAAGCAGCAAGACAAAAGGAGAGAGTTACCCACAAAGGAGTTCCCATAAGACTGTCAGCTGATTTCTCAAAAGAGACCTTGCAGGCAAGAAGGTGCTGGAAAGAAGTATTACAAATCATGAAAGGCAAGGACCTACATGGAAGATTACTCTATCCAGCAAAGCTTTCATTTAGAAAGGAAGGTCAGACAAAGTGCTTCTCAGATAAGGTCAAATTAAAGGAGTTCATCAGCACCAAGTCCTTATTATATGAAATGTTAAAGGGACTTATCTAAGAAAAAAAGATAAAAAACATGTACATTAAAATAACAGCAAACTCACAATTATTAACCACCACACCTAAAGCAAAAACATGCAAACTAAGCAAATAACTAGAACAGGAATAGAAATACAGAAATGGAGATCACATGGAAGGTTATGAACAGGGGAATGGGAGAGCAGAGAGGGGGAAAACGTACAGAGAATAAGGAGCATAGATGGTAGGTAGAAAATAGATAAGAGGAGGGTAAGAATATTACAAGAAATGTAGAAGCCAAGAACTTGTAAGTATGACCCATGGACATGAACTAAAGTGGGGGAATGTGGGTGGGAGAGGGTGTGCAGGGTGGAGGGAAGAGAAGAAAGTGGGACAACTGTAGTATAATAGTATAATCAATAAAATATATTTTTAAAAAGCAACATCAAAACCAAGAAATTAAATGGGTTCAAAGAGAAAACTGAATGTGGTAAATATATTGGAATCAAAGGGACAGAATGTTATAAACACAGTGTGTTTTCCCAGGATATGAGATCCTCCTATGGTGTGGTAATGGTCTGTTTTCAAACATTCCTCAGAATTATGAGGAAGCTAATAAGGACTGATATAGGCTGCATGCCAAAAGATTCTTGGTTTTTGTCAGGCAGACCAAGACAAGTCTCTGTGGAATCTTTTTTAAAAATTATTTTATTGTTGTTCAATTAGTTGTCTGTATTTACCCTCGACAACTCTCCCCCTCCCCAACCCTCCTGACCTCCCTCCCTTGCTTCCACCCCATCTTGGTTTTATCCATGTGTCCTTTACAGTTGTTCCTGAAAACCTTTCCCTCTTCCCCCCATTATCTCCTCCCTCCACGCCTCTGGTTACTGTCAGACTGTTAATTTCATTACCTCTGGTTACATTTTTCTTGCTAGTTTGTTTTGTTTGTTTTGTTGATTAGGTTACAGTTAAAGGTGAGATCATATGGAATCTAACGCTTATACAATTTGGACGGCTTTCTTTTAAAGTAATGCAAAATCAACCATGAAAGTGAATATTTATTTAGAATGATAAGATAATGTATAACAAGCCTTAAAATGATGACAACTACAACAAGCAAAAATTCCAGTAAGAGAAACACCAGTTATTTAACTATACAGTCTGAAATGTAATGAAGTACACATCTAAAATGAAAGATAGAGTGGCTTTATTACAAATCAAAATTTCAAACTTTTGCAAATTTTACATAAACATGTGGCCATGTGAACAGATAACAAAAGCCAAGAGTAACAGCTGTCTTACTCTAAGAGTAAAGATTCAGTCAGGTTCATGTTAAGCTTTTAGTGTTTATTTTTATGTCAAGTTTCTAGAATAAAGTAGCCCTTAAACCATTTATTTTCACTAGTCTTATTTCAAGTTAGAATAAGCTATTCATTGGTTTCAGACTTTTACTTTTAGCTGTGTACTTTTAAATACATTTGAATAATTGTCATACTTAGCCAAATGGAGGCTTTTTCTATGACCCATTTCCAAATTCACAGATTCTGGTCCATCTACTTTTTGTTAAGCCTGGAATGACTTACTACCTGGCATTTATAGCATTGGAAAACCAACTGAAGTATTCTATGAATAAGCCATATGATACAAATTGCTTGGTTTGAAACAAATGACTATGTATTTAGAGATACAATACTAAGAACAAAGTGCTTGCATTCTCTATAATTTTTATCAAACTAGATGGATGCCTTAAGCAGTCAGCCTGGCCTTATAATCTAGAGTAGCCAGACTATGAATACAATGACAATAGCTGCTTTCCACATGTGGCAAGATGGCTGTATTAAGATACAGTCACTATTAGTTATACAGGCAGCCCAAAACATGTCTGTTTTAAGAAACTGCTCAGCTCTTGAATAATAAGACACTCAACAAATTGAATTTCAGGGAAGTGTAGAATGAACAATCCTGTTCCATGTTGCCAATATTATTTTCTGCATGCTGAGATGTTATTCTAAAAAATATAGATGGCATGCAGGTAATCCATTTACTTTATTTTTTAATTCCAGATTGTTTTCTTGCAAAAACAATCACAGCTAGTTATAATATATAGCAAAGCATCTTCATCTTTGGTTCTACATCTCAGAAACTTTTTCTTTAAAAATAAATAGACATGGCAGGAAAAATAATTCAACTATTTTAAGAGAAACCCAATATTTTATAAAAACTGAGCAAAAATATATACTCGAATTTTCTTAGATTTTTGTAATCATCTTGCTTAATATCTAATACTAGTGCAATTTCTATATGTAAATGATTGTGCACTATAATTAATATACAGCATAGACACAAATATGTCAAGAAAACAAAACAGTACTTTCCCTTAAAAATTATCTAGGTGTTATGAATTCTAGAAATGTACGAGACATTAGAGCTGCTGAAATTTGTCGATAAAATGGCCATTGAAGAAGCACGAGAAAGAAAATGTTAATGTAGTAATATTCACAGATCACAGAGATCAAAAAAAGTGAACATATTACCTAAAGTTGCTCATTTCTGGAAAACATATGTTAGAGAGATTTATTTTAATTAGTATCTATGAAAGCTTCCTGTTATAATTTGGGTGCTTAGGTAATTTAGTGAGCTTTTGTTGATGGTTTCCGTCTCTTTTCAAATATGATTTTAGCATCAAATAACTCTCTTTCCCTATATCCTAGAGATGGTCCTTTTAGATACTTTGCTTCTGCTGCCTTGTAATCCAAGCCATCAACAGCAGAAATTGAACAAATAATTGCTTCTGGCAGAAGAACTTCTAGGATAAATTTAATTTTATCATCTCTTATCAGAGCCAGCATTCTTTCATCTACTTGTTTGTAGACTTCTTGTAAATATTTCACCACTTCATCCAACTGATCTTCATCCTCAAAGTATGTTTCAATACAGGGAGTGAACCTCTTTGCTTTCAAAAATGATTTCAACCACCTGGACCCTTTTGTGCCATTTAAAATGGATAGAAGATGGTTCTCTGTTCCTTTTGCATTCACAATGAAGTCCACTAGGTTCTTATTGGCTCGATCCCGAGCTGCTTTCATTCGGTCAGGGAGAATTTTTTGGAAGGACATTTTCTTGGTCTGGGAAGTCATGGCCATTGGTTCCATAGAATCTTCATTGTGCAGCTTTGGAAATAAGTTCCTGAAGGTATCCTGTTTGATTACTTTTCTGATTGGATAACTAATGTCAGCAGCATAATATTCAAGGAAAGAACCTGTAAAAGAACCACAACCTATTCTAACTCTGTAGTCACAAATCAGCGAGATGCACCAGTCAATACTTTCACTGTAATCCTCCTTGGCTTTCTCCACTAGTTCTTGTTTCTCTTTACAGTCAAATTTCTTTAATCTTCTCAAAGGCACTCTAATGCCTCTCTTTTCAGGATTCATGCTTGCCTCAACAAAAAGCACACTTGCTTTTTTCTCTTTTCGCCTGATGCTTTTCACCACTGCTGGCCAAAATGGATATTTTTTATATTTAAACCAGACTATCATACCTGTTTCAAATGAACGTGGTTCGTAATTAAAAACAAGGCGTGGAAGTACTTCATCTTCATCATCATCATCATCATCATATACAGAAGTATCAATAGGATTTTGAGGTACTGACTTATCAGAAGCTTGAAGTTCTTCCCCATGTTCCTCCAAATCCACACTCTGAAGACTTCTTTCATTATTCCCAATAAGTGAAGAATCCATGACACAATTAAAAGCACTATATGAAAGCTGACATTCCCATGAACAATGCTGTGAGGACACCACAGCACCCATCCCTGATTCCACAAGTTGATTCTGGCTGGTATTTAAGCATGAATTCGAGGGACCCTCTCCAGGATCATCAATATTCTCTGAGTCTGAGAAGGTAGGGAATTCAGGGGAAACAGCCAGGGTTTCTGGGCAGATGTCCTCTGGCTCCTCTTTCAAAGCTTTGGGCACAATTAAGATATCTGATGGTGAAGTTGGAGTGAACTTCTCTTCCTTAACATAAGCATCTTCTTCTTTGATTGTGGAATGCAAAGACACGATGTCAATATTTTTTTTGTCCTCCTTTTCATCTTCTTCTGAAATTGAAGGGAATGTTTGGCACCATCTGGAGTTTGGTGATAACTTTGTTTCCATCTCACTTGGAATAGTATCAATGGTTGCATGCACCTGTGGTTTTTCATCATATAGGGAGTCATCACTCTCTGAAGATACTAACAGGGATGTTTGATTTTCACTTTCCTCAAGATACTTCGACAAGTCTCCTTTATGCTTCCGATACTTTTTACGAGGGGGTAAATCAGAAAGCTTTTGTGATACATGTTGAGACAGTGTAGTGCTCTCTTCATCTGAACTGCTTGCTTGATTCAAATTTGTTCTCTCATTCAGAACACCCAGTGCCACTTTTAGTGACCTTTCATAAGCTGTTTCATCTCTAGGTGAATTGCCCTCTGATTGTGCTGCCAATGAGGAGGCAATGGCTTCAATTTGAGATTTATTTAGGATTTTTGTTTCTGTGCTTTCCACTTTAATTTTTTCACCTAGTGAAAGTATTTGAACTTCTAGGAAAAATGTCTTTTTTCTCTTACTGTTTGATGAAGTCTCAGATCTGGATAAAACTTTTGCTGGCCAGAACTGGTCTTTCCAATTGCATAAGACATATTCAGCATCCATTGTGATTTAGATTTGTGTGTTAAAAGATTGTTATCAGACACTGAGGTGTATGTCTATTCTTCTCACCGCTAAGGCTGTTCCTACCAAAAACAACACTCTCACCAAAATCTCCTTTGTCTCAGAACTACAAACTATTTATAGCTTGTAGCCTGTTCTCCTCCAGTAGATTTTCCCAAGTATGCTTGATCTTGTTGTTTATATAGGTCGATATGGAAGATACTAGAATAAGAAAAAGGAAAAGAAGAAAAGTATCAGCAAATAGTTATTTTGCCAAAGCAGAAGGTGAGTGATTATAAATAGAGATGAGATAAAATAAAGAATAATAGTCAGTGGGGCATGAGATGGAGGGGAAAATGCAGCATAATGTAAGTTGAGGGTAGGAACTGAAGAGGTGGTTTATAATACGTCAAATTCAAGAACTTGCCCTTACTATTGCACATGATTATTAAGGATTGAGTTGGTGTACATTCTGGAAGAGGAGTGAAAGTTTGCAGTGGTGTGTCAGGGATTCTATGCTATTAGGTAGTTTGGGGCATTTGTATTCCCAATTTTATACATAGAGCAGGGGGACCCTGAACTTCACATGCTTCAGAATTATCTAGAGGCCTTCATAAAACTATATTTCTAGGCCTTATCCTGAGAGTATTATCCAGAAGGTCTAAATAAAATTCAACATTTTGTATTTCTGAGTTCTCAAGTGATTTTATTGTAAATTGTCCAAGAATTTAGAAGGACTATTTCATAATTTATATAATTTATAATTTTTAAGTTATAAACATTTTCCTGTTTACCTGAATCAGGCAGACCAAGATAATAAGCTGTGCATCTCCTGGATCCCAACAATAACACAATGACCTTATTAAAAGCATGAGTTTAGAAGGCAGAGATTCAGAATATATGCTATGTTAAGTCATTAAATAGGATAGTTATCAGAGATTTCTTGAGAGTCGGGTGGCTAAAAACTCAGGTAGAAACCTGAATAGCCTCTTGCACAACTTCTTCATAGTGGTTTAACATATGAGATCCTTTTCCCAAACTAAAAGTGATGACTTTTAATTACAAAATGTTATGGCTATTGAATGGGGAGCAAAATGAATGATACCTCAAATGTTCAGTCTAACATGGTTTTAGTATGAAATGTGGCTTCTGGACAGTATGTAAAATGCTCTGGCTGCAGAGAAGGAAGAAAAATAAATTATAGCTCAAGTTCTCAAAAAAGGTTTTAATATGAAATGTAATGAGCCTTACCCAGTATTACATGGATCACAGAAGATCGGTTCCTTTGATCTAGTTGTTTTGATTTTCACTTCAAAAGAAGAAAGGTTATATAAAAGGAGATAAGAATTCAAAACAAATAAATGGAAAAAGCATAAAGAAACTTCCTTACCAAAACTTTAGAAGGTATGTCATTCTGAAACACAGGAATGTGATGAAATCTCATTTGTCATGTAGATGCCATGTTTATTTCCCTTATTCTTTTTTAAAAATTCTCTTTGTGACACAATTCTATTTGATTCATGATGGAATCATCTCTTAAACTGGAAAAGTGTGAAGTGGGGACAAAAGAGAAGGGAAATAACAAAAATCCTTGTGTCTACTATGAGCCAGACTGTAAATGTTCTTTGAATCCTCACATTGATCACTGTGTGGATTTTTCCTTCTTAGCACATATACTTTTGGTTGGAATTTTAATAATACTTTACATACTGTCTCATAGTCCACTAATACAAAAATATGTTTCATTGTTTTGCTTGCCATTTTCATAAAAATGGTTGCCTTGAGAAAATTCAGTAAACTTAGCAAGCCCCATCTTGTGACCAGAAATAGAACTGCAGCTTCCCCAGGAAGTATAGGTAAGACTGGATCATGACCTGATCCTTTTAATGTGAAGCATAGGAACTACATTTCCCCAGACAGAAGACTTCTCAGGCTTCTGCAATTTTCTATTCTAAGTTCAAGGGTTTTGCTTTGTAGGATTATAACAAGATCATATTGTCTCCAATTACAATGTTTCTGATTATAAAAACACACAGAATCTTATTAAAAATTAAAAATATACAGAGATACAAAATAAATTACAACTGTACAGATAATTACTATGAATATTTTCTATATTTCCAAAATTTTATTTTACATGTAGAGATGAATCTTTTCAAACCAACATCAGATCTCAATTAAGGACATATTTTGAACATCAGTCTACATAAATATTTTCCACATGATTGTTATGAATTATTTTAATGTATTTTTCCACATCTGCAATATTTTATCTCAATATTTCCCCGATGATGTAAACTAAATAAATAAATAATTATATATTAATACTATTTTAAATAGAGAGCAATAAAGCTAGCTCTGTCTCTCTTACTACGCAAATGATCCTGTTAATAGTGCAACATATATGTTCTGCCAGATTCAGGTACATGTATTATAGTAGCATATATGTTTTACTACAACATACACATTTATTTTCAAATCACCACATATATTTATTCTCCAGATACATAATATTCTACTGGGTGGTTACAGCATTCACATAATACTTTAAAAACTGCTTATAGAAATAAATCCAATCCTTTCTCTGTTTCACTATTAAAGGATATAGAAAAGTGGTTCTTCCTGACAATTGTCATACCTGTTGTTTGAAAGAATCAGCTGCAAGGAGGACACACATAGGGCTGTAGCCAACACAGCAACCAGGTTACACACTTGATCAAGTCCAGGAAAATGTCCACTATCAGCAAAAAACAAAGGGAAGATGTTTGCATATCTGTGTATGTCTATGAATGTTTATGTGTTTTAAACAAAATGGGTATGTTGTTTCTTTCACAATTATAAAAATAATCACGGAAAAATCTACTCTAAATATGCTTAAATAGGCTAAAAAGTAGTATTATAATACTAGTAACCTGACCACCTGGAAATGCTAACATGAGAGTTTATTATCTCCCAGGGTATGTGTGTGTGTGTGTGTATATAATATATATTTTATATACATTTCTATAATGTGTGTATACAGATATATGCATGTGTATGTAGAAGTATCTTCAGTAAACTACATATCTGTTTCTCTTTCCATGTTCATATAAAGGTGACACACAATCTTTCTGTGTGACAATCAATTTAAAAGCATTCTTCTCCTTGCTGTCAAATATTTTATCCATCATTTTCTATGTAAATTTGTTCAAACAGTAACAAAATTCCAGCAACATAAACATGGAATGCCAAATCATTATATTAGCATGAATGGCTATACTGCACTGAGATCTTAATAATAGAGGCTGTAATCTGATCATCCATTTTCCTACTGTGGACTTTTAAAGTATTGGGAGACACAGAAATTCTAAAGGATTAATTCCTTCAAAATACCAGCAATTCTTTCAAAACCACACAACCTTTTCACTCCCTTGAAGACCACCATTACTATTTTCTCGTCTTTACTCTAGGGCCCTGGAAAGTCCCTGGAAAATTGATTTAAAACAGTTATTACCTTGAAGCTTTTTGTAAGCAGCAGCCTCCTGAAATGCAGTCCCTCTACCAAGACTGTCCAGGAACCGAATGCTTCCAAGCTTCTTTAGAGAATGCTCTGCCTCCTCCCTGTGATAGAGAAGACAAAAGGCCCCTCCCTGAACTAGAGGAGGGACAGCAGCCAAGTTAAACTGCTGAAGTGTTAAAGGGTAGAAAATTTTCCTTAAGGAATTAAAAAATGAAATGGCAACAAGTATCCGTTTAATTTCCATTCAAACCCTTAAAGTGTGTAACTTAATAATTAAAAGTGGTAGCAAATCATTTTATTAAAAGAAAAACCTAATTTAAATATTCTTGACATATTTTTTCCTTGCCTTATCTGGCACATTACCACTGCAGGTAAATTTAAAACCCAACTGGTCAAGATAAATTAAAATAGATTAGAATCTTTATTGGGATTGCACTAAAACTGTACATTATTTTATAAAAAAATACTCCTTTATAATATTTTTTCTGTTTCTAGCAAAGGTAGTCATTCATTTTACACATTTCTTTTCTTAAATGCTTCAGGAAAGTTTCACGGATTTCTTCAAAAACTTGGATGTTTCCAACTAAAGGCTGAAAATCAGTGGTTTGGTAGTAAGTATACATTCCACATACCTGAATCATAATTAGCAATCCCTTCTTCTTATATTGATGTTTCATTGGTATTTTTCACTCAGGCAATTCAATGTGGGGAAACTAATTTTTAAAAATGTATATGTCTTTGTTTATATGTAGGTCTAAAATAAATTTTGAAAATTGTGTTTACTAAGATTCTCTTGTAATAAATTTTTATTTCTGATTTAACTTAGAAAGTCAATTTTAAATATCATTAGTGATAGTTTAGGGAATGAAAATATTTGGAGATGAAATAGCTGTGTATCATATGTCATATATATATACATATAACTTTTAAATCAACATTTATATAAGCATTAATATTGAAATAAATACCAATAAATAATGATGATCATCTCTAGGCTAGTGTATTAATAAGGAGTCTAATAATTATATGTAATGCTTTATATTATAAATGACCCTTAAATATCAGAGGTTTGACTCCAAAAGTTAATTTTTCTGATGTCAAAGTTCAATGTACTTCATCAAGTGGTCAGAAAGGGGGAAGGTTCTTTATTCCAATGCAATCATTAAGAGTTCCTTAATGATTTTCCTTTAATGATTCTCTACTAGAATAGAATAGAACCTTCTATTCTATTATTCTACCATCTTCTTTGGCCCTGACATCCTCCATTGTGTTCTTTGCACCTGGCTACCAAAGTTATAAAGAAGGGTGTTAAAAAATCTCATGGAAGGTTTTAGGTGCCAGGTCTAGCAAGTTTTACTACTGGTCACAATCAACTAGCTAAAATTGCCGTAGAGGCTGAGAAATGTAGTCTCCCTGTGACTCAGGAGGAGAATGAAACAAGGTTTTGTGAACATATAGCATTCTCTCTGCCACAGAAAGTTTTCCCTTTTGATCTTGTATAGACTTCTATTATATAATGAATGCCCTTTTTACAACTGTGTATCATATTTATAATAACTAAGACAGAAGAAACGTTTAGTTGTAGATGCTAAATCTACTTTTTGAATTCTTCTTCATTAGCAGAACCTTAGTTTCACTCAGGATGGCTATATAACCTCTCAAAAAGTGTTATTTTTCTAGACTCCCTTACTGTAAACCATGGACATGTGATAGAATTTCTTGCCAAAAAATGTAAGCAAAAATAGGTATAAAGGTTCTAGAGAAGATACCTCAAAAGGGGTTGAACAGCCAACTTGGACTTTTTCCCACTTTCCCTCCTTCTTTTGCTCCTCCCCTAGAATTTGATGATGACAGAACTTCAGTGACAGACTAAGTCACTTCTGGATCAAGAAGTGACTTAGATAAAGAATGTAACTTGGAGTTCCACCCAAGATGGAGGTATAGGTAGAAAACGCTTTGCTTCCCTGCACAACCAAATGAAAGATAACAGCCAATTTAAAAACAATAAACAACCAGTACTGCTAGAAAGTTGAGCTGTGTGGAACTCTGACAACTAAGGTGTTAAACATTCATCCAGACTGGCAGGAGGGGCAGAGAAGGGCAGACATCCAGAGGAGATTACCCATGGCAAGGCAGTGGATGTGCGGGTGAGGCTGGGCTTGCTGAAGGAGAAACAAAACACTCAAAACCTCTAGCTGTAAAACCTGTGGGGGTTAAAAAGGAAGGAGAAACTCCCAGTCTCACAGGACAGTTCATTGGAAAGTGGGACTAGAGCATAGCCAGCAAGTGGCATTGTTCCCTCTGACCCTCCCCAAAGCCAGTGCCACAACAAAGCAAAGAGGGTTGCCCTGACCTAGCAAATACCTAAGGTTTCAACCCTTACAACGTAGCAGATGCACTGAGACAAAGAAATATGGCCCAAATGAAAGAACAGATCAAAACCCCAGAAAAAGAGCAAAGAGATGAGGAGATAGATAACCTATCTGATACAGAGTTCAAAACACTGGTAATCAGGATACTCACAGAATTGACTGAGCTTGGTTGCAAAATGAAGAAAGACATGAAGTCTATACAAGGAGAAGTAAGGAAAATATACAGGAAATCAACAGTGAAGGGAAGGAAACAGAGACTCAAATCAATGAATTGGAACAAAAGGAAGAAATAAATATCCAACTGGAACAGAATAAAGAAACAAGAATGCAAAAAAAAAAATGAAGAGAGGCTTAGGAACCTCTGGGACAACTTTAAATATTCCAACATCTGAATCATAGGGGTACTGAAAGGAAAAGAGGAAAAGCAAGATATTGCAAACTTATTTGAACAAATAATGAAGGAAAACTTCCCTAATCTGGCAAAGGAAATAAGACTTCCAGGAAGTCCAGGAAGCCCAGAGAGTCCCAAAGAAATTGGACCCAAGGAGGAACACACCAAGGCACATCATAATTAAGTTCCCCAATATTAAAGATAAGGAGAGAATCTTAGATGCAGCAAGAGAAAAGGAGACAGTTACCTACAAAGGAGTTCCCGTAAGACTATCAGCTGATTTCTCAAAAGAAACCTTACAGGCAAGAAGGGGATGGAAAGAAGTATTCAAAGTCATGAAAAGCAAGGACCTACATCCAAGATTATTATATCTAACAAAGCTATATTTAGAATGCAAGGGCAGATAAAGTGCTTCCAAGCTAATGTAAAGTTAAAGGAGTTCATCATTACCAAGTCCTTATTATGTGAAATGTTAAAGGAACTTATCTAAGAAATACAGAAGATCAAAAGCTATGAACACAAAAATGACAACAAACTCATAACTATCAACAACTGAACCTAAAAAGCAAAAACTAATCAAACAACTAGAACAAGAACAGATTCACCAAAATGGAGACCACATGTAGGATTATCAGTGGGAAGGGAGAGGGAGAATAGGGAGGGGAAGGTATAGCGAATAAGAAGTATAATGGTAGGCATAAAATAGGCAGGGGGACGTTAAGAATAGTATAGAAAATAGAGAAGCCAAATAACTTATATGTATGAGCCATAGACATGAACTAAAGGGGGGAGAATATTGGTGGGTGGCAGGGTGCAGGCCAGAGAGGGGATAAAGAAGAGAAAAAATGGGACAAGTGTAATATCATAATCAATATACTTAATATACTTAAAGAAGAATGTAACTCATCAAAGTGAGAAGTACCTAAATCCCTGAATAATGGGACTGCCTCATTCCAATCACTTTAACTTCGTAGAACAGTAAAATTCAAACCTACATAAGTCACTCTGCTTTCTAGTCTCTCTTCTAGAACAAAATAGTTGATCTTACAATTACCAGCAAAATATCATTCTTATTACAGAAATAATCTTTTCAAAGTTTTCAAATTATAACTCTATGCTCTCAAGAGGATTATCAGGCCAGTGTAAAATATAGCTTTAGTTAAGTGAAGAGATACATTCAATTATATATTTTATTATTTAATATTTATCATTATGACTTCTCATTTCACATGTTTGGAAACAAAAGCACATAAAGTGTTGTCATTACATTAAAACTACAATTCCTTGTATTTATTTTATTTAATTTCTATATTGTAGATAAATCAGTGTATGGTACAACACCTCCCTATTTTCCAAACAAAATGCTCATGAAAACATAAATTTCTTATATAATATTTTATATTTTCCTGTTTTGTAGAAGTAGTGGGAGAAGAATGTTAACCAATAAAAATGCCAATATGACTATTTTAATGAAGATAAATATTATAGATATAATAATATCTATAAAAGTTTTTATATGTGTCAGGCATTGTTCCAAGCACTTCACATATTACTTCATTCAATAATCACATGATAATTTTATGGAGGATAACCTCCATAACTTATTCATTCTGCATAACAACTGTAATATCACTAATAATAATGACAACAAAAAAAGCCAAAAGTGTTCAGTACTGTGTGCCAGGCATTATACCAAGTGCTCTCTTTACATCATCCTCTGATACTTATAAAACTTTGTTAAATAGGTACTGGGAATATTCCCATTTTGTAGATGAGGCATTAGAGAGGGTAATAAATTTTAAAAGTGTTTGACTCCAGAGCCCATGCTCTTAATCATTATGATACAATGTACTTACTTTATTGTAAATGTAAAGTACTCTATTAATGTGTATTGCATGAATGGGTGACTTAATTAATTTGCAATAGTTATGTACTAGGAATCACTACTTAGAGAATTCTATACCTGGCTCTCTATCTAATTTGACATAAATTAGTCCTATATAACATAATGCAACTATATCAGTGAGTGGTATCCCATCATTTTAGCCAAATTCTATTGATTAGAAACAAGTCACGTGTCTTGCTCACACTTAGGTGGAGGGAATTATACAGGGGGTGGGTCACTTACAATGTGTCTACCACAACACTGTATGATTCCACTTATATGACATTCTCAAAAAAGAGAGAAGTACACTAATGGTGACATGATCATGCTAGATGCCAGGAATTAGATAAGGGGAGGGGTATGACTGTATAAGGATAGTACAGAAAATTGAGAGGGTGATGGAACTCCTCTGTATTCTGACTATGGTAATGAACACACAAATCTGTAAGTGTGTAAAATACAAAGAAGCATATACAGAGAAAGTCATATATTTTCGATAATAAAGTATGATTTTAATGGATAATTTGAAAAAAATTAAATAGAAAAATTCAATAATCATTATATACAAATAAACTCTTTATGAGTATGCTTTAAAAACCATTTGTATCTTCATAAAGCATATTTAATAACAAAGAAAACAAAAATAACACCCATATATACATTATTAGAAAGCATCAGTTTCACTTCCACTTAGGATATAAAAAGCCATAAAATGTTGTCCATAACTTAATAATAACAAAAATATAGATAATAAGCATCCTTAAGCCCATCAGAGAACTGAGATAAACCAAATTCCAAAGGGTTTACCAATCTCTTAAAACAGGAACATAAGCAGTTTCACCTTGGCAAAGTATGGAGACAGAAGGGGCTGTCAGCAAGCAGGTAAAAAGAAATCAACTTCACTTTTAATCAATTCTTACATTCTTAATGGATTAAAGTGTTAGTAGTTTGAAGTATCTAGCATCCCAGGCACTAATACATTCAACTGCCAAGTTCTTTTTCACAGTCCTTAATCAGAAGCACACAAACATGACTGGGGACAAAGCAGAATAAAAAGCCCATTTCAGTGGTTCAGGTATGCAGGAAGCAATAAAGAGTTTCTGGACGACAGAAATGCCAACTCCATATACAATCCAAACCCTTCTATGGGAAGCAAAAGCACTAAGCCACTAGAGGAGAAACAGCAAACCCTCTCCTTGTGGACCCAGGTTAAAAAAATGTTTCTGGAGGAGGAGCAGAAAATCCTGGGCCCAGAATCCTACTGGAATAAAAAGCAGTGGTCAGATACTAATGAGGAAGGAGCAAGAATATATCTTTCACCAAAGACCTAACCCAGATACAAATCAGCAGTTAGTTGCCTTGCCAAAAGGAAAGAATGCTGAAAAAAATGTGCAACCCTCACAGTCCAGGTGCATAGAGCCTTCCTAAGTTTAAGGCTGAGCAGGATAAGGGAGTGCTCTCTGTTTCACCATGATCCTACCATCTAATAATAACAGGAGTCTACTACTGTAAAATAGGCAAGAGCACAAAACAGGCACCCTTCTAAAGATGCAAACGTGAAGGATCTGCTGAAAATTTAGGGTAGAGAAAGATCATTGAGAAAAATCCTATGGCACTCTATGCTCCATTCTAACCATAGCAATGTATGTTATAAAAGCTACATGGCAATTAAGTGAGAAAGGGTGGGCATAATATAAAACCTGTATTTTATATTAGCACTATCCTGGCACCAAAACTAGAAAAAAATGTAACAAGTAAACTACAGACTGTATCTCATAAACAAAATAGGTCCAATGACATAGATGTAGAAATTATACAGGAAATGTTATAGAATACAGAAAATAAAATTATATAGAGAAAGAAGGATATGCCATTGCCAAATGCAATTTATTGTGGAAAGGTAAGGATGGTTATACACTTGCAAATCAATCAATGTAAATATCAAGAGAATAAAAAGGAAAAAGAAGATCATCTCAATTAATGCAGAAAAAGCATTTTTCTAATTATGGAAGATCCATAATTCCAGACACATTCATGATAAAATCTCTCAGCAAACTAAAGTTTGAATTAAATGGATCTTCCTCAAACTGATCATGGGCATGTACAGAACCCCTCAAGTTAATATCATATTTAATGGTAAAACAAGAAATGTGTTTACCCAAAAATCAGGAACATGTCAAGGGCATCTGCTGTTACTATTTCTAGTCAACATTATGTTAGAGATCTTAGACAATACGATGCCTGAGAAATAAATTAAAGGCATACAAGTTGGTAAAGAAGATATAAAACTGTATTTGCAGACATGATAATCTATGTAAATCCCAGTGAATATACCAAAAAAAAGCTACTAGACCTAATAAGTTTATGATTGCCATATATAAAGTCAATATAAAACAATTCACTTCCATACAATAAAATTTGGCAGTTGAAGTTTAAAAAAAAACCATTTATAATACCAGCCAAAACAAAAAATACTAAGGTAGAACAAACATAACAAATATGTGCATGATTTTAAGCTGAAGACTTCAAAACACTGATGAGAGAAATTAACAAAGACCTAAATAAATGGAGAAACATACCATGTTCACTGAGTGAGAGGTATTTTTAGGATATAACTTTTGCCCAAACATATCTATAAAATCATTAAAATCTCAATAAAAATCCCAGCAAGCTTTTAGTAAAAACTGAGAATATAATTCTAAAATGATTACTTTCGGAAAAGCAAAGGGACCAGAATGGCCAGACCAATTTTGAAAAAGAAATATAAAATTGGAAGACTCATGTTTTCAGATTTCAGGACTACAGTAATCAAGACAGTATATTACTGGCATAATTTATATAAATACAATACAAATAGAGCAACAAATATTCATTTATTCTTTAAAGAACTACATCAATTTTATAAAATCCTTTCTGATATCTGTCTGCACCAACCCAATCTCAAGATTGCTGGTCCATTTAGAGTTCCGGCTAACATCCTCCAGCTACCTCTCTCTAGCGCCTCCACAGCACAACTCACGCCAAAATTCTGGCAGCTCCACTGTCTTTCTGACTGCCTGCCTGCAGATGCTAAAACTCATTCAATTTAACAAACTTTAAAAAAAATTTTTTAAATATTTTATTTATTTATCTTTAGAGGGGAAGGGAAGGAGAGAGAGAGAGAAATATCAATGTATAGTTGCCTCTAGTGCGTCCCCTGCTGGGAACTGGCCTGCAACCCAGGCATGTGCCCTGACTGGGAATGGAACCATGATCCTGTGGTTTGCAGGCCCGCGCTCAATCCACAGAACTACGCCAGTCAGGGCCAATTTAACAAACTTATTGAGTGCCTGTTTTGTGCAAAACTCTGAATTCTGTAGTGTGCTCAAGAATCCTCAGTATGCTCTGGGCCTGGTCTCTTTGCTTTCTGAATGAGGATCCAGATCCATCCTACATCCCAGCTTGCCTTCACTTCAGGCCCTACCCTTGTCCTTCTTGGGTTAGAGAACCTGCTCCTTGCTTTAGATCAGCTGGGGTCGACCAGGAAAAGGTCTAGGCAGGCACTGGCACAGCGCCACAAGGCAGGTTACAGTCACTTGTAACATGGCAGCCAGTGAGGAATCAATGTAAATATCAAGAGAATAAAAAGGAAAAAGAAGATCATCTCAATTAATGCAGAAAAATCATTTTTCTAATTATGGAAGATCCATAATTCCAGACATATTCAAACTCTCAGCAAACTAAAGTTCCTTGCCTAGGAACAGAGGTGACTCCCAAACCCGAGTTCCCCAAGCAGAAAAAGTAGTGGACAGAGCAAATTTTACTTCCCCATCCCCAGGGGAACGCACTGATCTGGCCCACACTCAAGGCATGCTGAGGTCGCTGTATTGCTTAGTGGTAGCCTCCAAGCTGCCAGTACGGACCACAGAGATGTAGCAGCTCGGTAAACCCAAGTTTATGCCCACCAGCAACACAGCACTGGCAAAAGATCAGGCCTGATCCCCACAAGACCGGACATTGACCTTGGCAAAACCAGAGGAGAGCAGGGGCTCTTTGGGGAAATGTGAGCATCCGTACAAGTGCCTAGGTCCTGGGAAAGGGGGCTGCAAAAGAGGATATTGCAGCAGAGGGCGCTGCTTAGGCTTAATGGATTTTTCACAATAGTAGTTAAATGGAGAAATTTCAACAAATAATGCTGGAAATCTCAACAAATCATGTTGGAAAAATTGGTCATCATATGCAAAAATATCCATCTTGACACGTTAGTTAAGGTCATATACAAAAATTAACTAAAAAATGAATTCCTGAGCTAAATGCAAAAGCAAAAAATATAAAATTTCCAGAAGAAAATCAAGTAGAAAATGTTTGAAACCTTCATTTTGGTAAAGATTTATTAGGACAAAAAATGGACCATAAAATTTTTGATAAATTAGACTTGAAAAATTCTGCTCATCAAATATTAAAATGAGTCCTGACTAGTGTGGCTCAATGGACTGAATGCTGGCCTTGGAACCAAAGGGTCCCAGGCTGGATTCCTAGTCTAGGGCACATGCCTGGGTTGCAGACCAGGTCCCCAGTGGGGGAGTTACACGAGAGGCAACCACACATTGATATTTCTCTCCCTCTTTCTCCCTACCTTCCCCCTCTCTAAAAATAAATAAGTAAAATATTTTAAAACTTCTTAAAAAATAAAATAGAATAAAATGGAAAAATCCAGAGTGGGAAAATGTATTTGCAAAAGACACATTTGATAAAAAGATTTTCTCCAGAATATATAAAGAGCTCTTATAATTCAATAGTAACATTAACAACCCGATAAAAATGAACAAGAAATTTAAAACAGACCTTTATGAATGAAGATACCAGTATCCCTCACTTCTAAAAAGTTCCATTATGCCACTTGAATTTTACTAAAGACCTGTATCAGTACCCGTTTTTGCTAACCAAAAGAAATTCTAAGACAATGTTCTCTTATGAAGAAAAAGTGGGAAAAATAGCCATTCAGCCTTTGTTTTGAAGTGAGCAGTTACAAAAGCAGCATGCATCCCCAGCAGCAAGAGTGTCACTGTCCAGCCCCTTTCCCAGAAACTACACTCAGCCTCTCTCAGCCTTCATCCTTCATAACTGTGAATTGTGTCTGTGAGCACCTGTGCTTTATCTCGATTTACTTTGAGCATCCATTAGCAAGGTGTGTCCTAAAAATGGAAAAGCCTTAGGTATCAGAAAAGTCTAAGAGAACTCGTAAAGGTGTTAGATTTAGCATAAAAGTAGATGTAATTAAGAATTTCAGTCATGGTGCATGAAACATTATGCATGCTGCCTGTATCCATCATTATTGCTATTTACATGCAGAGAGAAAGAATCTTGAAAGCTGTAAAAGTTACTAAGTGGTTCTCCTAGCAGCAAAGTGGTTTCTTGCAGTTGGCACGCAGTACTGAATAAAGTGGACAATCTATTGTTTGAGTGGATTGATGGGTGTACAAACTGAGGTGTTCCGCTATCTTACACATAAGGAGAAAGCAGTCAATCTTTTTAATAATTGAAACTACACTGTGCATGCATTATTTGTACTTTGTACAGGCTGCGCATCATATTCCTGATTTTACTATATGTTAGTGTTATTTTAGGTTATATGTGTTAACTCACTATGATTTAGTAAGGTATTTTGGGGATTTGGGAATGCTAGACATTTTTCCCATATAAATTAATGGTAATTCTTTCTTTGCTTTAGGCCATTTAGCTTATGAAAGATTTCACAGGAATACTCTACTTTCAGATAACAAGGGAAAACTATGTATGAATGTCAAATGAACATCTAATAAATATTCCAATGATATTAATAATTAAGGATATACAAATAAACTCACGAGGAACCACTAACACCTTTGTAAGAATGACTAATACTAAAAAGGGGGAAAATTTGACAGTATCAGTTGCCGGCAATGATACAGAGTTAATGGAACTTATTTATTTATTCCTGGTGGAAATACAAAATATCACAGGTGCTTTTGTAATAGCCATTAGTAGTAGAAACATACAAACAGCCGTTAGGCATCTGCAGTTCCTGAGACTGGGTAATAAATAAATGTCAGGGAACGGCTGGGTTAAAATTCCTAGCCAAATAAGGTAACTGACCAAGGCCCGCCAGATGAGACCCCCAGCTCCCACCCACCAATTAGAGACTTTCCCCGTTTTTTTAACTTAGCAACCTGGCTAATAGCTAACTGCCACATCTGCTTCTGTAACCCCGCATTCGCTTGCTCTGCCCTATAAGAACCCCGTAGTCTGTGAGCCACGCGCGACTTCCATCTGTAGCTTTAAAAGCTAATATGAATCCGTTCACATCTGGAAAGCTCGCCCCTGCACAGGTAAAGCTTGGCCACCAAATTTATAATTGGACTATTATTTTGTAATCAATAAAACTAGAAATCTTTGAAACCTATTTTCGTCTCCGAGAGCGTGCACTGACTCATCTGTTGCCTACAACATTTGGAGGCCCCAGCGAGATTCGCACGTGCCCTCGGAGAACCCATCTGTATGCCGGCCCGGTAAGTATCTGGTATCTGTGAGAGATCTCTATCTGGGAAGGTCGCGGCCATCGGAGCCCTGAAGCGGAAGGTGGGACGCCGCCGGAATTCCGCACAGGGGACCCCAAAAACTGGGAGGACGCTCCCAAGGGGTCGGGGCTTTACGCTCCCGTCTGGTAGGGGAACTGCAGTCCCCGTCTGGTAGAGTTTTTTTGTGCTCTATTCTGGTAATAGGGGGAGGGGAAGAACTGGAGTGCCCCCCCCTCCCGTCTGTTTAGGTTACGGCAGGAGATCACTTACGATTTCCGTGCTCTAACCAAAAGCGCTTGCGAGCGCCCGCGCCCCTGAACGAGTGAGAGAGCTGAAGTTGTGTGTCACGGCTTGTTTATGCGTGAGTGGACGAGGGGAAGCCCGTTGTGTGTTCGTGTGTGAACTCTTAATTGCCTTAGTCCTACTAGGTCTCGAGACTGTTAACGTCTCACGTCGGAAATCAAAGATGGGACAAGGAGGCTCAACACCGAGTAATGCATTAGAATGCCTTCTGAATAATTTTTCTGATTTTCAGAAGCGGGCCCGAGGGTACGGCGGGCCACCTCCAGATCCTGAGACTCTCCGGACCTTCAGTGAGTTAGAATGGCCAGCCTTTGGCGTAGGATGGCCCTCTGAAGGGACTTTTAACCTCCCCCTTCTCTATGCCGTTCAGGGGGTGGTTTACAGAGTGCCCCATCCGATCAGATGATTTATATAGATGTTTGGGTAGATATACCTACCGAACGACCGAAATACATACGCTGTTGTCAGTCAGGCAGAAATAGGATGCGGCAGAGCGTCTGTGTAGCTGCTAGACAAAGGCCAGGAGGGGGGAGAAAAACTCCTCTCCAGGAGCAGGAACAAAGGCAGCCGCGAGTAAATCCTGGAGAGAAAACTCCTCCCCAGGGGCAGGAACAAAGGAAGCCCCGTCTATATCCGGTATTGCCAGAGCAGCCAGAGGATTCTCTACTAGCCCCAACTGCCCCGCCTCCGTACAATCCTACCCCGCAACCCGACTCCACCACGGGGGAGGAGTTGATGAGTCCCCCTCACACAAGGAGGGGAACCCTATACGGGGCGCCCCACCCCCCGGTGGGAGGGGTTGGCGTCCCGCTTCCGGCGGGGGCGCCCCACCCCCAGGTGGGAGGGGTTGGCGTCCCGCTTCCGGTGGGGGCGCCCCACCCCCCGGTGGGAGGGGTTGGCGTCCCGCTTCCGGCGGGGGCGCCCCACCCCCCGGTGGGAGGGGTTGGCGTCCAGCTTCCGGCGGGGGCGCCCCACCCCCAGGTGGGAGGGGCTGGCGTCCCGCTTCCCGGGCCGGGGCGCCTAACCCCCCAGTGGGAGGGGCCAACATCTTGCCCCTCCGGGAGGTGCCGCCGGGCCCAGATGCCCCGGCCTTTAATCCCCCTCGTCTAGTTTATGTCCCTTTTTCTACCAGTGATTTATATAATTGGAAACTTCAGAATCCCCTGTTCTCTGAAAAGCCCCAGGGCTTAATCTCCCTTCTAGAGACCGTTTTTAGGACCCACCAGCCTACGTGGGATGACTGCCAACAGATACTCCAAACTCTCTTCACCTCTGAAGAGAGAGAATCCTTCAAGAGGCCGAAAAGGCCGTAAGGGAAGAAGAAGGAGGGCTGGGAGGAAACTGGAGGGGGATTGGGGATATACTCCCCAACCAGCCTCCGGACTGGGACCCAAATTCAAGTGCGGGGAGGGAAGCTCTACTCCAGTATCGCCGAGCTCTCCTGAGGGGGGGACGAGCAGCAGCCAGAAAGCCAACCAATTTCAGTAAGGTAAGTGAGGTCACCCAAGGGAGAGAGGAATCCCCAGCAGCATATTTAGAGAGGCTTCTAGAGGCTTACCGGGTGTATACCCCCTAGACCCCCAAGCGCCAGAAAATCGCAGGCTTGTCAATATTGCCTTTGTCACACAGGCGATGTCAGATATTAGGAAGAAACTACAGAAGATTGAAGGTTTTGAAGAAGAAAACCTAAGCAAGCTGTTAGAAATTGCTCAGAAAGTTTATGTAAACAGAGATGACCCCGAGATAGGTAGAGCAAAGGAAGTAGCCAAGATCCTCATAGCAGCTCAGAAACCTGGCCGGAGGGAGAAAGGTAGGGATGGAGCCCAGCAACAGCGGGCTCCCTTAAACAAAGATCAATGTGCCTACTGCAAGGAAATAGGACATTGGAAACGAGATTGCCCTAAACGCAGAGCCAGGCCACCCGTGTTAGAGGAAAGGACCCCCGTCCTGCTTCAGACTCTAGACTGACGGGGCCGGGGCTCTATACCAGTTGGCCCCCAGGAGCCCATGGTCACTCTGAACGTCGAAGGGAAGCCAATAAATTTCCTAGTAGACACGGGGGCCACTTTTTCAGTCTTAAAGCAACCACAAGGAAAGGCACAAAAGACAACTACCAAGATCATAGGGGCTACTGGCAGAGAGGAATCTTACCCATGGACTACTGCAAGGGTCACAGACTTGGGGCTGGGCACCATAACCCATTCATTCCTAGTGGTTCCGGATTGTCCCTACCCACTGCTCGGGAGAGATTTATTGCAGAAACTTCAGGCCACCATCACTTTCAAACAGACTGAGGTGCCAGGGACCAATACTCCAGGACCTGCCCGGGTAGAGGTAACTGTGCCACTCTCAGAAGAATACCTGCTGGCAACCCTCCAGGAAGGTAAGGAGGAGAAAGGAGTACCAGAAACCCTCCTCTCTGAGATTCCCGGAGTCTGGGCAGAGACTAATCCACCAGGCCTAGCACTCCACCAACCTCCAGTGCTAGTCCAGCTAAAAAGCACTGCCAGCCCTATTCAGGTGAGACGGTACCCAGTACCCAGCCGAGCACGGCAGGGGATCGCCCAACACCTTAAGCGACTTCTAAAAGCAGGTATTCTACGGGAGTGTCAGTCAGCCTGGAATACTCCCTTGTTACCAGTACAAAAGCCTGGGACGGCGGATTACCGGCCAGTTCAAGATCTGAGGGAAGTAAATATGCGGGTAGAGACTATACATCCCACGGTGCCCAACCCATATACCCTGCTAAGTTCTTTGCCCCCGACTCATACTCACTACTCGGTACTAGATTTAAAGGACGCCTTCTTTTGCATACCGCTAGCCCGTCAAAGCCAAGAGATCTTTGCCTTTGAGTGGAATGATCCTGAAAATGGATTAGTAGGCCAGTATACCTGGACGCGCCTACCACAAGGGTTTAAGAACTCACCTACCATTTTCAGTGAGGCCCTAGGTAAGGACTTGCAGGCTTTCCGCATCTCCCACCCCACGACAGTACTCCTGCAGTATGTGGAGGACATCCTCATTGCGGAGAGGAGTGCGGAGAAGTGCGAGGCTGCTACTAAGGACCTACTCCGAGACCTAGAGAAGATGGGATACCGTGTGTCAGCCAAGAAAGCCCAGATTGTGACTCAAACTGTAAGTTACCTGGGGTATAACCTGCAGAATGGGCAAAGAACCTTATCCAATCAGAGGATTCAAACAGTCCTACAAATCCCAGAACCTACCACCAAGAGACAGGTACGGGAGTTTCTCGGAGCAGTAGGATACTGTTGGCTTTGGATCCTAGGTTTTGCAGAGTTGGCCCGACCACTGCACCAGCTAACTCGGGGAAAGGAAGAAAAGTTTGAATGGACTAGCGAGGCAAGAAGGGCCTTCCAGGCCCTGAAGGAGGCCCTCGTTGCGGCCCCGGCACTAGCGCTGCCGGACCTATCTAAGCCATTTCAACTATTCATAGCCGAGAAAGAAGGAACTGCATTAGGGGTGCTGTGCCAAGAGCTCGGTCCATGGAGAAGACCTGTAGCCTACCTATCAAGGAGACTTGACCCTGTAGCTTCTGGCTGGCCAGCATGTCTGAGGGCCTTAGCGGCCACCTCTGTGTTAGTCAAAGAAGCAAGCAAGCTCACCTTAGGCCAAGACATTCAGGTAATCGGAGAGCACTATCTAGAGCAGGTCTTACGGGCACCCCCCAGACAGATGGCTTTCGAATGCCCGACTGACTCAGTATCAAGCTCAGCTCCTAAATCCTCCAGCTGTGCAGTTTGTCAAAACAACCACCCTGAACCCTGCAACCTTGTTGCCCTTACCAGACGCAGCTATAACCCATAACTGCACATGGGTATTAGACTCTATCACTGGTTCCCGACCCGATTTACGGGACCAGGCCTATGACAAGCCTGATTTAGTTCTTTTTACTGATGGAAGCAGCTTCATGTGGGAAGGGCGGCGACTAGCAGGGGCGGCAGTCACCACTGAGACGAAGGTGATCTGGCAGAAGGCGTTGCCAGCTGGAACTTCAGCCCAGCGAGCTGAACTGATTGGCCTAATCCAGGCTCTGCGTCTAGCAGAAGGTAAGACCGCTAATATCTACACCGACAGCAGGTATGCTTTCGCCACCGCTCACATCCACGGAGCCATTTACAAAGAGCGTGGCCTCCTCACTGCCGGTGGGAAGGAAGTTAAGAACGAGGAAGAGATCCTGGCCCTCTTGGAAGCTATATGGCTCCCCGCAAAGGTAGCCATAATACATTGCCGAGGGCATCAGAAAGGTGAGTCACCCATCATCAGGGGAAACGAATTAGCTAATGCCGCTGCTCGGAAAGCTGCTGAAGGAGAAGTAGTTGTTCTTCCACTCATTCCACGCCTCGAAATCCCCCCAAAACTTATCTACACCCCCGAGGAAGAGCAAGTTGGTCTAAAGGCAGGGGGGGTTAAAAACTCTAAAGGGCAAATTGTACTACCTGTCTCCAAGATTTTCCTTCCCCAAGGGGTCTTAAGAACAATAGCCCAAGAGTTGCATGCGAGCACACACCTCGGCCAGACCAGATTAGAACAGTTAATAAAGAAATATTATACAGGGTCAAAGTTAAGAGATACAGTTCAGTCAATAACCACTAGATGTCAGACATGCGCTAAGGTAAATGCCCAGAATAAGAAGTATCCTCCCCCTGGTGAGGTACCGAGGTAAGAGTCCAGGTGAGCTATGGGAAGTAGATTTCACCGAAATGGGACCAGGAAAATCTGGGTATAAGTATCTCTTAGTATTAGTAGACACTTACTCAGGTTGGACTGAAGCCTTCCCCACTAAGGGGGAGACCGCTTCCATTGTATGCAAACTACTCCTAAGAGAAATTATCCCCAGATATGGGCTTCCATTAGCTATTGGCTCAGATAATGGCCCGGCCTTTGTCTCAAAGGTCTCCCAAGAATTGGCCAGCAAACTAATGATTGAATGGAAGCTCCATTGTGTTTATAGACCCCAGAGTTCAGGACAAGTAGAAAGAATGAACAGAACTCTAAAAAAGACTATTATTAAATTAAAGGAAGAGACTGGCGAAAACTGGGTCGAGCTTCTTCCTTTTGCCTTATTCCGGGTAAGGTGTACCCCTTACGTGGGGTCTTGGACCCCATATGAAATCATGTTTGGGCAACCTGTCCCCATTATTCCCAAACTTTCCAGTGAAGAAATAGCCAGCACAAATTATAACTTCCTTAAGTCCCTCCAGGCCTTGCAGCAGGTGCGACAGGAGATACGAGTCCTACGACATCAGCCCCCAGCTGAAACGACCCAGTGGCCTACTCCTCCTGAACCAGGCCAGTGGGTGTGGATCCTCAACCACCGGCGAGGAAACCTGGAGCCACGGTGGGTCGGCCCCTTCCAGGTCCTGCTCAGCACCCTCTCTGCAGTGCGAGTTGCAGAGAAACCCTACTGGATTCATCTATCACACACAAAGCCAGCTCGACCTCCTAGGGAACATCAAGGCACATGGCGAGTCAGCAGAGATCCCGAGCGACCGCTGAGCCTAAAGTTCCTGAAACAGTAAGGTTGTTCCTGATTACAGTAACTCTGTCCATGAACCACGGGAAAGCTCTGAGCCAAGGCCTAGAACAGCAGGAGTGGGTACTCATAAGGACAGCAGATGGCACAGTCATTGCCACCAATTTTACTTGGGATACAGGCCCAGTGACTCTAAGTGCAGATTTCTCCCAGTTTTTTGGTGACAAACTTTGTGATGTTCCCGGAATGAACAGAATAGACCCATACAAACAAGGATTAGGGAATCTCTGTGAAAAGGGTGGGAGAAGATGGCTTAAATCGAGACCTCATCCGAACCCGGTTCTACGCTTGCCCAGAATCCCCACCAGGGAAAAGACAGACGTGTGGCGGCGCTCTTGGGGACTACTACTGTAAAGCATGGGGTTGTGAGACCCTCTCCAATGGGTGGAGCCTCGGAGGGGGAAGGGATAAAACTATCACCCTCCAAAAAGGGTGAAAGATGGAATCGGAACTGCGCCACAAACGACTGTAATCCAACTGTAATAACTGTTTTAAACCCTAAAGACCCCGAATGGGCTAAAGGACAAACCTGGGGCCTCCGCCTATATATCACAGGGGATGACCCAGGAACTCTATTTACTGTAAAGAGATTACCCACCAGGGGAAGGCCCCTCCTGAGAGGAGCAGTAGGCAGATTGCCACCTCGCCCGCCCAAACCTACTGTAAGCCTAGCCGCTACGCGCTCTCCTGACCCAAAAGGAACCAGACTCCCTCCCAGGGCAACTGAGGCCTCAGCGCAGCTTAGAGAGGAAGAGGAGAACCCTAGGCCATTGCTCCGAAGCCCACCACCCTTAGTAGGCAGACCTCATCATCAAGGAGAGTCGGCCCTAAGCCTCTTAGAACAAGTGTTTCCTTATTTTAACTATACTATGCCAAATGTTACTGAGTCTTGTTGGCTATGCCTTAGCCCAAGGCCCCCATTCTATGTTGGCCTGGGGGTTAACTCCTCCGCAGGGGGAAATAACACTCCCATCACAATGCGCCTTCCCCCAGGGAAAAGACAGGTGGAAGGTCTTGAACAATGTGAATTTGAAGGTACCATCACATTAGCAGAGTTTCATGGACAGGGAACCTGTTACCTGTTAGCTAATTTCACCCTCAATGATTCGAATTATGCAGATTACTGTCTCAACTTAGTATACATACCAAAGACCCCAGGAACATTGACTGTAACAAGAGCCCCAGAAGGGCTATGGTTTATATGTACCCAAGGTATTTTTAAATGTATAGTTCCTACTAACCCAGAACTTTGTGTTAGTGCGTATATTATTCCCCAAGTATACCTGTATGGAGGGGATCCCGACTTTGTACTACGACCCCCCTTCCAGAGTCAAGCGGACTCCATTGCTCATACCCATAGCTGCCACTATTGGTATCATTGGATCAGCAGCTGTTGGAGCGGGGGCACTAATCCATGGGGAGGATAGCCTTAGACGGTTATCACAGACATTCTCTAAAGACGTCTCCCTGCTCCAGGAACAAGTAATGTACCTAGAACGCCAAGTAGACTCCTTAGCTGAGGTAGCACTTCAGAACCGAAGGGGGCTTGATCTTGTGTTTCTTCAACAAGGAGGATTATGTGCAGCCTTAGGGGAAGAGTGCTGTTTTTATGCCAACCATTCGGGGGTAATCAGAGAAAGCATAAAGATGCTAACCAAGAGACTAAAAGAAAGAGAACAAGAGGAACAGACCTCTTCATGGTATGCCTCTCTGTTTAAAGCTTCCCCTTGGCTGACCACGCTTATTTCCGCATTAGCTGGCCCTATACTTATCCTATTGCTTGCCCTGACTGCAGGACCCTGGATCTTGAATAAGATTTTTGCATTCATCAGGGACAGGATTGATGCCATCAAGCTTATGGTATTGTCCCAACCATATACTATCCTGCCTCAAGATGACCGGCAGTCAATGGTTTAACTGCTACCTAACCGGAGGGGGGAATGTAATAGCCATTAGTAGTAGAAACATACAAACAGCCGTTAGGCATCTGCAGTTCCTGAGACTGGGTAATAAATAAATGTCAGGGAATGGCTGGGTTAAAATTCCTAGCCAAATAAGGTAACTGACCAAGGCCCGCCAGATGAGACCCCCAGCTCCCACCCACCAATTAGAGACTTTCGCCGTTTTTTAACTTAGCAACCTGGCTAATAGCTAACTGCCACATCTGCTTCTGTAACCCCGCATTCGCTTGCTCTGCCCTATAAGAACCCCGTAGTCTGTGAGCCTGTAACCCCGCATTCGCTTGCTCTGCCCTATAAGAACCCCGTAGTCTGTGAGCCACGCGCGACTTCCATCTGTAGCTTTAAAAGCTAATGTGAATCCGTTCACATCTGGAAAGCTCGCCCCTGCGCAGGTAAAGCTTGGCCACCAAATTTATAATTGGACTATTATTTTGTAATCAATAAAACTAGAAATCTTTGAAACCTATTTTCGTCTCTGAGAGCGTGCACTGACTCATCTGTTGCCTACAACACTTTAGGAAACACTTTGGTGACTTTTCTAACATAGCTAGACATAAACTTACCATATAACCCTGAAATTACAATCTTAGGTATTTACCCAAGAAAAATGAAAACTTACGTACAAAGACCTGTTCTGGAATGTTTATAACACATTTAATAATAATCACCAAAACTGTAAATCTGTAGGTGAGTTATTAAACAAACTGCAGAATAATAGAATACCTCTCAGCTATATAAGGCATTAACTATGGATACATGCAACAAAATGGGTAAATACCATCAACATGTTAAACAAAATAAGCCAGATCCAAAAGTCTATATACTGTATGTTACGTTTATGACATTATGGAAAATAAAAAAAACTATAGGGGCAGAATTTAGATCATTGGTTGCCAAGAACTGTGACAGAGAGTTTCAATGGAGCAGAAGGGAACATTTTGGAGTTATGGAAATATTCTGTAACTTGACAGTACAAGCATACTTCCCTTTATTGTGCTTTTCTTTTTTTAAAGATTTTATTTATTTTTAGAAGGGAAGGGAAGGAGGGAGGGAGAGAAATATCAATGTATGGTTGCCTCTTATGTGTCCCCTGCTGGGAACTGGCCTGCAACCCAGGCATGTGCCCTGACTGGGAATCGAACCACAGTCTTTTGGTTCGCAGGCCCGCACTCAGTCTACTGAGCTACACCAGCCAGGGCTATTGTGTTTTTCTTGTTTGTGCTTCCCAGGTATTGTTTTTCTACAAATTGAAGGATTGTGATATCTCTGTGTCTAGAAAGTCTACTGGTGCCATTTTTTCTACCACTACTTGCTCACTTCATGTCTGTGTCACATTTTGGCTACTTTTTTAGTATTTCAAACTTTTTCAATATTATAACGCTAATATTTGTTATGGTGTTTTGTGATCAGTAATCTCTGATTTATTATTTGTTTTGGAGCACCACAAACCACACCCATATAAGACTATGAACTTAGCTGATAAATGTGTATATTCTGACTGCTCCATTGACCTGCCACCCTTCTGTCTCTCTCCATCTCTTCAGGATTTCCTGTTCCTTGAGACACAACAATATTGAAATTAGGCTAACTAAAAAGCGTACAATGGTATCTAAGTTTTCAAGCTAAAGGAAGAGCTTCACATCTCTCACTTTTTATCAAAAATTAGAAATGATTAATGTTAGTGAGGAAGTCATGTCTTATTTTTTTTGAAGATTTTATTCATTTATTTTTAGAAAGAGGGGAAGGGATGGAGAAAGAGAAGGAGAGAAGCATCAGTGTGTGCTTGCCTCTCAAGTGCCCTCTATTGGGGACCTGGCCTGCAACCCAGGCATATGCCCTAACTTTAAATTGAACCAGCAACATTTTGGTTTACAGGCCCAGGCTCAATCCACTGAGCTACAGCAGCCAGGGCAGGCATGTCTTATTTTAAGAAATTGATCTCACCCACAGGTGCAAACTCATCAACAAAACAAGCAAGCAAAATATAACCAGAAACCTTGAATTAAAGAACAAACGGACAGCAACCACAGGGGAAGGAGGAGAGGGATAATGGGGGGAAATAAGAGAAGGTCCATCAAGGAATATGTACAAAGGATACATGGACAAAACCAAAGGGGGTAGGTTTGAGAGTGGTAGGTGGCAATGGGTGGGGTGTAAATGAAGACAACTGTACATGAACAACAATAAAAAAACTAAAAAAAAAGAAGGACAATGCCAGAGCCACCCCAACTTTCAACAGTCACCTTAATCTCTCAGCAGCCATTAACAGTGAGGCAAGATCTTCCACCAAACAAAAGATATGACTCCCTGAAGGCTCAGATAATAACTCAGCATCTTTTACAATAAAGTATTTTTAAATTAAGGTGTGTACCTTGTTTTTTAGAAATAATGCTATTAAGCACTTAACAGACTACAACATAGTATAATATAACTTTCATGTACAGTGGAAAACCAAAATATTTGTGTGACTTGTTTTATTGCCATATTAGCCTTATTGTGGTAGTCCGGAATTGAACCTGCACTATCTCTGTGGTATGCCTGTATTTGTTGATACATGACTGTATATATTTGTCAAAACTATAAAACTATACATCTAAGTGAGTGAATTTGACTTTTAAACTATACTAAATTCTCTTTAGTGTTATGAAAATACCCCAAGTCAGAGTATAACGTATATAAAAAATTAGTATTTTACTATGAGAACAATGGGACTACATATAAGAATACTGATTTGTGCTTTAGGTAAATGATTGCCAAAGAAGGTCATGAGTACTGCAATGTATGTGTGAAAATATCCTCTGGAGTGTTCAAAGAATATATTAGAAATTCAATTGTTCAATCTCTTCAATTAATTTTTATTAACATCTATTTCTAAACTTGCTTGAAAATGTTAGGGGGGCACCTAAGACAACTGAATTTTGATGTAGTGGTATAATTCTTTCTATATATTCTTATCTTCATTAAATATCTCTTTTGTTGAAAGTTAGTTAACACAAGACAAATGTTAAGAATCCAAATGACATCAACATCTTATAGTTTGTGAAATTATCCTCATTGGCAAAGCCTTTAACTACACTGGAGTTCTCACATGCCACTAAACCATGTGAGCAAAAGGAAAGGAAGGGGTAGAAACCAAAGTGTTATAATCTGGACATTGATATCAAGGTAAGAATATATCCCCAGTGAGAAAGCAGAAGCCAAATATCATATGAGAAAGAGTGGTTATAGAATAAACAAATTTCAAATTTTTAGTGTATATATCATCCATATAAAAGAGTAGAAATGGTCCATTTAGAATACCCCCAAAGACCATGAGGGAGCCATGAGCACTGGTAAAGCAAAGAATCTTGGATATTTAATGACTATTCAAAATAGTCCATGACCCCTAAAACATAGGCACAAGAAACTAAAACAGGTTGTGAACAAAGTTGAAATCTTGTTATTAATGTTCACTGATAAATATCAGCCCATATGAAGAGAAAGAAAAGCAGAATAAAATTGACTAAGGATGGAGCATCCTCAGTAAGTAAAAGGCAAACCAGACAGTGAATCACTGCCAGGGCCAAAGGGACATATAATCTCTGTTGAAATGTATGTGAACATGAATAAAAAAAGGAAAAAAGAAAACTAATACTAAGCAGTGACCTAAAGTCACAAGAAGATAAACTTGCTATGTTTGGAGATTTTGTATTGTGGTTAATTCTAAAACCTACACAGTGCTAATGGATGAAGCTGCTAAAATCATATGATCTCACCTTTAACAGGGAGCTAAACAACAAAACAAACAAGCAAGCAGGAAAAAAACAAACAACAACAACAAAAAACCAAAGACACTGAAATAGAGAACAAGGGGATAGTGACCAGAGGGGAGAAGGAAGGGAAGTTAAGGGGAAAAGGGGGGAGGGATTTGGAGGAACAAATAGAAAGGACACAGGGATGAGAACTAAGGGGGGTGGAAATGGGAGGGAGGTGGGGAGCAAGGGGCGGGGGAGGCTGGGATGGGAGAAATAGACAAAAAACTGTACTGGAAAAATAACTAAATAAAAGTAATAAAAAAGATTCAGAATGATGGAATTGGAAACATATTAAAAGAAATAAAAGAAAGGCTGATGAGAACCTTACAACTTAATCATCACAGCACAAAGCTTTACTACATGTTGAATATTAAATTAGAGGGACTAAGCTGTACCATTAGTCCCTGGATTAACAAGCAAAAAGACAGACCTCTGTGGGATCTGCCTTGGGGATTTAAAGAAAAACAAACTTCCTTCTTCATTCTCTGACACACTCAGAAGAGAAGATCCAGGCTGGACCAAAATTATTCCTGTTACCACTCTGAATAAAAGTACTTATCAGTACTTTAGTGAGGAGATATGAGAAACTGCTAAAGATAAAATGTCTAAACTTCAGAGTTTCTCAGACAAGCATTATGACAAGGGACTGTATATTAGAATTTCTCAAATAGATATACTGACATGGATTTGGGACAGAGTTCTTCTAATTTTACTAGCTGGCTGGAGTGACAAATGCTACTACAAATATCAAAAGGTATTACAAAATTAAAATAATTTTTAAAAGTTCAGCAACAGTCTAAGGGTGTAGCAGGAGTAGATATGAACATAAGAAGGGAGGAGAAAAGAAGAAAAGAAATTCAAAATGAACCACTGAAGATCCGAAAGTGTGTATTATTGGTTGGTACATCTGGATATAGACTAGAAATTAATCTGTGAAATCTGAAGCATCTAGAAAAATTCTTAGGGAATTGATTTGTGTTTCACTGCCTAGTTAAACACAAAAAACAGTGATGTTAGAAGCCTCTATTATCTTAGAGCTTTTAATAGTTTTTCTCCTTTTGTGCTATACATATCCTCCTGAAAACTTGCAAGGAAGCTTTAAAATAACTTGAATAGGCAACACTAGAGGATACTCACACAAAAAGTAAAGAGAATAAGTAAAAGGCTTTCTTCTGTTAAAGAAGAAAGAAGATGGACAATGAAAATGGAGAAGCTATCTGGCTGGTGTAGCTCAGTGGATTGAGCATGGGCCTGCGAACCAGACAATCGCAGTTCGATTCCCAGTCAGGGCACATGCCTGGGTTGCAGGCTGGTTCCCTGCAGGCCAGTTCCCAGCAGGGGGCGCACGAAAGGCAACCATACGTTGATGTTTCTCCTCCTCTCTCTTTCCCTTCCCCTCTAAAGATAAATAAATAAAAAACTTTAAAAAAAAGAAAATGGAGAAGATATACAAAAATACAAATACATACTGGGCACCAAAGAAACACTGGGGGAAAATACTCAAAATTTAATTTCAGAAATGAGAAGCAGTTCTATAATGTCCCAGTATACAGGCCTTATTAAAGTTATTGCATAAAAGGAATGATTGAGCCTGTATGTGGTAGGAGATTGGGAGGGGGTGAGATGTTGGTGTGTTAGGGAGATCATTTCTGTTATTGGATACTTTGACTTTGGGGCCTCTCGAGATTTATTCTAGGGTAATCTTTTAACTTTTTAATGCTGCCTTATGTACCCAAGGCAGCCAGGCATTAATACTGGTGTTGGTGTATCTTGGACTCATACAATAACACAATGACTTAAGAAAATGAACTGAGGGGTCAGATATTTGGACACAATGGCTACCTATGGAATGGGGTAATTTGCAAGGATTCCTTTAGAGTCAGGCAGTTGGTTGGGATCTATAAGTCTTCCATAAGTAAACATCATTATAGCCATTTGTACAATTTTTATCAGAATTTAACATATTTAATTATATCCTAACACTAATATCTAAGGTTTTTAATTCAAAATGGCATGGCCAATAAGCTAGAATTAAAATAAATTGCACTCCATATTCTCAATTTAAACATGTTTTAACATGGGAAGGAGAAAGCCTTACCAATGTCACATGGACTTTGGAGGGCCCAGTCCAATAATCCCGTTGCTTTGATTCTCACTCCAGCTGCTTGTCCAGCAGGACCTTCTTCCTGGTTGATGCTTCTATGGTTGTACTTCCTTTTTGGGATTCAGATGGCTTCACATGCACATTCCCTAGGTCATGTACATCTCTGGCATTAACCTAGGTTGTCCAAAAGGAGACAGGGAATCAACCAGTTAAATGGAAAAAAAAAAAAACCTTCAGCAGCATGTCATTGTGAAGCATAGGAAAGAGATGAAATCTCATCTGTAATGTAGATGTTATGTTTATTTTCTTTTTGTTTTTATTAAAATGTTCTCTGGGATACAGTTGTTACTTGGTTCATGCTGAAATCATCTCTCTCAGGAAAAGTGTGAGGTGTGGACAGGAAACAGGGAAATGACAATTGCTTTCTGTCTTTGGTTGGCCAAATTCTACGTAAATATATTTTAATGCTTTTTTTACTTCTCCCATTGGTGCTAATTTGGGGACTTTTATTCTAGACACATATAAATTTGTAAACAGAATTACAATGACACTTTACATGCTGTTTCATAGTCTGCTAATATAAAATAGGTTTCATGGCTTTGTTCACTTTGTAAAATAGTTGCTTAAAAAAAATTTCGAAAATCTGGCAAGTGCCATCTTGTGACCAGTACCAGAACTGCCTCTTGTTACTATCAGATCCTCCTTACAGTAGGAGGTTGGGAACTACATCTTGCCAAGCCAGCAGTTTTCTCAGGCTTCCAGAATATACTATGCTCAAAATTATAGCTTTGTTATGCATTGCACAAAAAATAGAATGCTAATGTCTTTACTTCCAATGGTCTAATCCAAAGAAAATGGGATGCTTAATGAAAACTGAAAAGATAATGATTTATAAAAAGAATGTATAATTCTGGAAAAAAAAGAATCACTATTATTGTTTCCTGAGTATTGTTCCATATTTTTCTTTACATATGTACATGGATGCATATAGTTTCAGAAAATCTTTTTACCATGCTCAAATCCATGGTTTGAAAGTTTTTCCATATTAATAAGTATTTTCGATGTCATTTTTAATGAATCACTTCAAATATAATTACCCCCTAATTTGTAACATTTTATCTCAAAATTTTATCTGATATTCTTTAAAAATGAGTAAATATGAATTACAAATTATTTTAAAATAGATATTAAAGAGTTTCCTACCTCTCCAACCATACAAACAATACCATTAGGAGGTAGCCTTATATTTTTTCTGATTTTGTTACACAAATTTTATTAATAGAGTACTTTATCTTTGCCATTCTGCAATTTTCGTTTTTCAACTAATATTACTTCTCAGACATGTTTTCAAATTACTACGTGTTCATATTTCCATTTGTCAGCTGTATAACATTCAAATGTATGTATTGCATCATGCCACATAATATTTTTAAAAGCTCTAATAGAAATGCACCACATTCCTTCTCTGCCTCACTCTTAAACTTAAAATATAAAGACAGTTCTTGCTGACGATTGCCATACCTGTGGGTCTGAAAGAATGAGTTGCAAGAAGGATGCATGCAGGGCTGTAGCCAACACAGCAACCAGACTATGGGCTTGATCAGATCCAGGAAAATTTCCACTATTGGAAAAAACCAAACAAGGGGGTATGTTTTCACGTCTGTCTATATGTGTGTATGTCTATGAATGTTTATTTGTCTGAAACCAAACGGGGGTACTGTTTCAGCTTCATTTTGTCCTTCTAATGATAAAAAATGATCATAAAATAAATCAATTCTAAAAATGTTGAAACTGGATAAAAATATATTTTGAAACCCTCAGTAATCTGAATGTTCCAGAGATGCTGACTGTTAAGAGAGGATTCTAGTTCTCTCCTCAAGGAAAATGCATACATACACACACACACACACACACACACACACACACACGCACACACACAAATGCTATCACTCAGCAGCATATCTGGATACCTCTCATGTTTCTGTATATTTATATTTCGGTTTGTATGTGACACTTTTTATGTTTACATTTTTCTATCAGTAATTTTTGTGTAAAATGTTTACATCAAAATATAATAAACTCTGTAATAAAGGTAGAAATATGGAATGCCATGTAAAAAATTAACAGGAACAGCATGCCTCACTGAAGTCTTAATTTAGAAGCGGTAATCTGATCTCCCATTCCCACACTGTGGACTTCAGAAAATATCGGGAGAAACTAAATTTTCTGGGGGTTGACTCTGTCACAATTAACAGCAATTTACCCAAAACCCTATTTCATTCCCACCTCTCACAGTTAACAATCTATTGTTTTTCCACCATAATACCACAGCCCGAAGAATCCCAGAAAATAACTAGCTTTAAGACAGCCATTACCTTGAAGCTTCTTGTCAGCTGCAGCCTCGTGAAATACAGCCCCTCCCCCAAGATGGGCCAGGAAAGGCTCTCTTCCAAGCTTCTGAGAATGCTCCACCCCCTCCCTGTGATGGGGAAGGCAGGGGGCCTTTTCCTCAATTAGAGGGAGGAGAATCGCCAAGTCAACTGAAATTCACTTAAAGGGGAAAAACGGTCATTTTTAAAGGATTTCAAAATGAAATCGCAACATGTGTCCCTTTAATTTCCGTTCAAAACACAGGGGTAGGTGATTTCCTGAAAAGTAGCAAATCCCTTTGTCATGCTATAAAGACCCAGTTAAAAATATCTTACATATTTTTCTTGCACTTTCTGGCACTTTATTTTTACAAAGATGTTAGGATACAGCTGGTCAAGTATCAGGGGAACACTTTGTAAAGTATATGATTGTGTAATCATTATTCTGTACTCCAGAAAATAATTCAAAAGAATATTAAATTGAAAAATTAAATTAAAAATGTAAAAAAAGATATGTTACATTCTTGTTTGTGATTGCGGTGAATTAATACATTATTTTGTGAAGAATTAAATCTCTATAATTTTAATTCTTGTGGCCCTGGGACATGATATATCTCTCTTTTTACTCAGATTGTCTCAATCATCCTTTAGAATATTTCATAGATTTCATAATTTTTTCAAGTAGAATAATTTCTCCACAAAAAATTTAATCAAAATACTGTAGAAAATAGGTATCTGAATATAACAAAACTGAAAAAAAAGTATGGTAAAAGCACAGCAAACCAAAGTTAAAAACAGAATAATTAGACAAATTTTTTTATTTTTTTATATATTGAGGAGAGAGAGAAATTTCTTGTCCCAGTAATTTATGCATTCATTGGTTGATTCTTGTATGTACCCTGACCTGAGATCAAACATGCAATCTTGGCATTTATGAACAATGCCCTAACCAACTGAGCTACCCAGCCAGTGCTTGAAAAAAACCTGTTAATTAAAAACAATTTCTGATCTAAAGTAGCTATTAAAACTTAATAAGTCACAAAGTTAAAAATGAGCAAAGGACATCAATAGGCAATTCACATTGTTCTGAGGACATAATTCTTCCCTGATCCTGATATTTACTTCTCTGTGAGCAAATTTATGTAGTATGACTATAGGTATCTCTGTTCTTCTTATATGTTATAGGTCCCTAGGCTGTTTGGTAAATTTCTTTAAATTTGTTGTTTTAAGTCCCACTTAAATCTCACGATAACCACTGTCCTTCAGCTTACCATCCCTTTGTGCAAAAGATTACATCTTGGCTTCCATCTGAAACATCATTTTTTAATATCCATATGTTAAGTGAAAAAAAGGGACATGTTATTTATAGGAGCTCCTGAAAACACAAACATTCAAATAAAGATTAAAAGTGAACAATACATAACAGATACTGACCTTCCCTAATAGTAAAAGAAATGCAAATACAAACAACATTTCATTTTCTACCTAATTTGACTTAGAAAGAAGCAAAGAAATATTGCAATGGTGAGTTGGCAAAGGATTGATGAAATGGGTACTTTTTCTCATGTGCAAGATCACAAAGATGGGATGAAGGCAAGACAAAATCAAAATCTATATGACCCCAAAAAGAAGGATGTGTTTTGTTTCTACCAGTACTCTCTGTCTCCTGGTTTTGGAATCCCATCTCTTTGGTAGAGCCAAAGATATCATTCACTTTCATTTTCTGAGGACATTGGTGAATATAACCTGAGATTAAGTATTGTTTAATCTCATGTCCCTGCTAGTGAACACATTGGTGAACTACAATCATCTTCGGTAACTACCATAGTTATCTATAAACTCTCTATTTTTTACATATGTCCACATTCCCACACAAAATAAAAACTATTTTTTGCATTAGTCTTTTGCACTGACCTTATCTTCATGATAGCATTTACTTGGCTATAGTGTAGTTATGACATGTGTCTTTGTGCTGCAGGGTTTGGCAATACCTTCCCTTTCAGATGTAGCTATTCTGGGACAGAGGCTAAAAAATCATTTGTTATACAGAGCCATCCTCACTTCATTCCATCTCCTTTAAAACAGACAACTCCTTGTTCTTGTGCTTTTATTGTTTGCAACTGCTAATTCAATATGAAAAACATTTCTATCCTTTTTATCAAGCTTTTTTTGTTCACAAAATGTTCAAGAAATTAAGACAAAATTTTTATTGCCTTTAACTGCCAATGTATCATTCTGAGTATTAGTTATCATAAGATAATGTTGAGTTTAAAAATAAAAAATATACAATTAAAGTTAATGAGATACTCACAATCCATTGCATTATTAGAGTGAACTAGTAAACATGACTCCTATCTCTTACCATCATTCTGACTATTCAGATTAGAGAAAGAGATCTGCAGTATGACACAACTCTTCCTGTAATTAACAAATAAAAACAAATAAAACTGCCTGCACTGGGAACTCTAAAGAAAGACTCCAACATTCTTTCAGAAACATATAACACAAAGGTCATTGTACTTCAAAATTATTCCAGAAACCAATCTGAATAAAGGACATCAAGGGTTCTTTGATGAGGAGATACATATTTCTGATAGAAGAACCCAATATCTAGTCTTTTAAGAGTTTGTCATGGAGGCATTAAAACAGAGTTGTTTCTGAAGTGTTCAAATAAATAGGCAGGCAGACAGTTCTGGGTTTGAGACCTTTATTATCTAAGTGGAGAGAAAACTTCCAAATCTCTGACAATGCTGAGTTTTCATCTTCTCATACAAGACAGCATAGTTAAGAAAGATGCATGAGTCATGTGCATCTCTGATATTAACTTAGGTTGTCTAAATATTAAACCATATTTAATGGTACAATAACAAAAAAGAGTTTAGTACCTAAGTGTGAAACAAGAGACAGACGAGAGAGAAAGAATGGGAAAAGAGGAAAAGAAGTCCTAATTTAATCAAAGAAATACTGAATTTGCTCATGTTCAATTAATGCATCTGGATATAGACAAGAAATCAAGTGAGAAATATGGTGGAAAAATGCTTAGGTCACCTGTCTGGTTTTAGTTGCCTGTTTTTCTAGAAAAGCAGTGTTCTAAAGAGCCCATAATTCTATTGTATTGGAGCTAGTAAATGGTTCTCATCTATTGTAGCTTCTTCATCAGAAGAAACTTCACAAAATAGCTTGAAAAAAGAATATGGACAATTAGAATGAAAACAAGTAGAAATAATAATAAATAGTAGGTATCCAATAAAGGTCAGATAAATGGAACTTATTTGGTCAAGGAGAACAAAAACAGAAAAGAGGTATTATGATAACACAAAACAAGTATCCTCTTTTTTACTATTTCTGTTGTACTGTGAGAAAGGAATGTGAGAAAGTATTTCACTGTGTCAGGGACATTATTTGTGTTCCTGGATAAGTTGTGCCTTTTGGATCCCACTGGGGTATCATGAGGAAATGCTAGGTTTTAATGTTCCCTAAGCTGTTATAGCTGCCCTCTCCATCCAAAGCAAAGAAAAATCTCATGGACACTGATAGTGGGGTCCATTACCAACAACCTCATTAAGAGCATGACTTGAAGAGAATGTTGATGGTTGTTAGGAAAGGCCCTAATATGTTAAATCACTACAAAATATTATTCAAGAGAGTATACAGATGCCTACTTAAGGAAGGACATAAAACCTTACATAAATCTTTCTAACTATAAAATCTAGTATGTGGTGATAACCTAGCACAGCTGTCAAGGATTGGAGTGTCAGGCCACTTGCTGGAACTTCAAAATGTCTGAAAAGCCTCTTGCACAATTTCTTCATCATGGTTTAACATATGAACATTTTTTCCCTAAGCTAGAAGCTATGGCCTTTAATTATAAAACATTATGGTGGCAGAACATGATGCAAAACAATAGGTACTTCAAAGTCTCAACTTACCATGATTTTACTATGAAATCTTGCTTTTAATTTAAAATGCTACAGGGGATGCTGGGAAGATGGTGATGGAGGACAGAGCAGATTCTAGGTCCCATACTCGTGGGTGAAAATCCTGGCAGATCTACAGAGAAACAGTGCAATAAACCATTGCTTAACCAACATTTATAAAATTAAAAGACCAGAGATTGTGACGGACGCTGAAACAGCAGACAGCGGCGGGTCAGCGGGGTCTCGGGGATAGGAGTAAAGACAAGAGCGGCGGGGGGGATGGCCCCCTGGGCCAGGCGGCCCGGGTGCTGCCTCTGCGGTCAGGGTCCAGAGGCATTGGTCTGAGACCAGCACCAGAGGTGTCTGCCACAGGAGCCTGGGCACCCAGGGGCCCCAGTGTCCACAAGCATGGGCCAGCAGCTCCCCTGCTCCCCATCTAAGCAAGGCTGGACAATACTGGGCAGAGACCTGTCTGCTTGCCTGCTTGCTTAACAGGGAGGGTTACAAAGACAGAGGGCCATGTTCAACTGCAGACTCTGTGGTCGCCAGCCTGGGAGAATTGAGAGGCGAACTGTGGTCACTGGTCTGGCTGGGGATTGGGCTGGGCTGAGAGGCAGACTGCCTAGAGAGGACTTTTTTTTTTTTTGAAAGTGGGCTGAGGTGTTCTCCTGCCACAGCAGCTTGGCTTGTTTCCTACCCAGCCTGGCAGTGATTCAGGGGGAAAGCAGAGGCATTTGAGTCCCAACACAGGACTGGGAAGGACCTTGAAGGTTTCGCGGGACCCAGGCAGCCTGGCGGGTGCGCACAGGGGTAGAAGCATTTGAGTCCCCACCACAGGACTGGGAAGGATCCTGCCAGATCCCGGGGAACCAAAGCAGCCTGGCGTGTGGGCTGGCACCCACACGCCAGTCTGGTAGCCTGGCTGGTGCACGGGCTTGTGTCCACATCCCAGCCCACAGAGAGATCCTGCTGCAACCAGAAAAACCAGTCTGGACAGTTTAAAACCAACAAAGGAAGGGTTTTTTTTTTCTTATTGTTGTTGCTTTTTTTCCCTTTCTTTAGTAACTCTTTTTTTTTTAGTAATCTTATATATTTTTTAATTTTATTATTGCTTTATCATTCTATACTTTGTTCCTCTCCTTTCTTTCCCCCTGTTTTAGTACTCCTTCCTTTCCTCTCAAACTTATCGCTTTTGCCTCCCTTCTCCTGCCTTTTTTGTTTGTTTGTTTGATTTTTTTTCTTTTACCCACAAGAGAAACAAACAACTAGGAACTGCGAAAAGACCAGAGTAGGACCCAGAGAGGGGGCATCTCAACAGTAGAGACAGAGAGACAAATTTCACTTTGCTATAGCAGAGAAGCCACGAGTTGCTGCATATTGTTTTTCATTATTCTCACTTCTTTTATATTTTAATAGTATCTCTGTATTCCTCCTCTTTCTGTATAGGCTTCTCAGTCTTGAGTAGTTATATTGTATTAATAGACAGGCTCTCCCTGTTCTTTCCCCCACAGTGCTTTGCTAATCCTCTAAACTCCACTCCACTTGTTTTCCTTTAGCACACTACCCAAAGCTCTATACCCCTACTTAGATCACATAGAGTTTGTTATATGAGTGCTGCTCTAATATTAGTGTAAATAATAGCTGATCTATACAACAGTAAATACTTCACAACACATCTCCTGGATCTTAGCCCATTGTACAGGTCCCTGAATTCTATCACTGTAGAGATCAACTCTATTTGCTCATACACTACACCCATTTACTGTTCCTTACACTCACTTTACCTCAACATCCGACCATCAGAAACCTCGCTGCTTTCTAGTTACAACTAACAAGCCTCCCCTCCCCAACAAGAGGCTTATCTTTTGTCCATCCTCTCTTAAAAGTGGCAAGTTGGGCTGAAGAATACGGTTAACACAATATATAGCCTTAAGATTGCCTATCTCCTCTCTACCGGCTGTGACTAAATATAATAAAAAACTCTTCTGATGTCATAAACCATTTTGCCTCCTCCTACAACTGATTACACATACATGATAAAAGGATTAGGTGGAAACAGAGAACATCAAGATACCTGAAGGAGTCTGCACCACTGAAATTCATAGGTATTATACCACAAAGGTTCACAACATAAACCCAGGGAGTCGGAACAGATATACTTTAGAAGCTGAGGCTAACAAGAAGAGTCTCACAAACACTGGGAAGACAAAGAAACAATCCCCAAATGAAAGAAAAAGCAGAAACTTCAGAATGAATGTTAGATGAAATAGAGGCTACTCAACTATCAGATAGTGAATCCAAAGCACTGGTTATCAGGAAGTTCAAAGAGCTCACAATGAGCTACCAAAAACTGAAAGGGAGTTACAATGATCTCACCGTGAAACTACATCAACATGAAAAAGGAAATAAAAAATATCAGCAAGGGACAAGAGGAAATGAAGAATACAGCTTCCAAATTGAAGAACACAGTAGAAAGTTTCAAAAGTAGAATAAATGAGGCGATGCATTGGATTAGCGAGCTGGAGGACAAAGTAGAAAGCATCTCACAAAAGGGGCAGGAAAATGAAGAGAAATTTAGAAAGAATGAAGAGGGATTAAGAGAAATATAAGGCAATATGAAACGTAATAACATCCGAATAATAGGGATGCCAGAAGGAGAAGAAGAAGAACAAGGGATAGAAAACATATTTGAAAGAGAAATGAGAGAAAATTTCATTAATTTGATGAGAGAAAACGTCACACAAATCCAGGAATCTCAGAGAGTCCCAATCAAGAGGAAACCAAGGAGGCCGACTTTAAGACATATCATCATCAAAATGGCAAAATTCCAAGACAAAGAGAGAATCTTAAAGGCAGCAAGGGAGAAAAAAGAAGTAACATACGAGAGAGCCCCAATAAGGTTAGCTACTGACTTCTCAATAGAAACACTCCAAGCAAGAATAGAATGGCAAGAAATATTCGAAATAATGAGAACCAGAGGCCTACAACCAAGGCTACTTTACCCAGCAAGGCTCGCAATCAAGACAGAAGGCCAAATAAAGAGCTTCCAAAACAAAAGAAGTCTAAAAGAATATGCCTCCACTAAACCAGTCCTACAAGAAATACTAAAAGTACTGCTTTAAGGAAAGGAAGGAAAAGAGAGAGAGAGAGAGAGGAACACAGGTACAAAAATGGCAATGAATAAGTACCTATCAATAAGGTTTAAGGTTCAATAATAACCTTAAACATAAATGGATTAAATGCTCCAATCAAAAGACACAGAATAGCTGCATGGATAAGAAAGTATGACACTCACATATGCTGCCTACAAGAGACCCACCTCAGCACAAAAGACCATCATAGACTAAAAGTGAAAGGCTGGAAAAAAGTTTCCAAGCAAATGGACAAGAAAAAAAAGTGGGGTACCAGATCTCATATCAGACAAAATAGACTTCAAAAAGAGGGCCATAAAAAGAGACCCAGAAGGTCACTTCATAATACTCAAGAGAAGAATCTACCAAGAAGACATTAACATCATAAATATATATGCACCAAACATAGGAGCACCCAAATATATCAAGAAAATCTTAGAGGACTTCAAGAAAGATATTAACAGTAACACAATTATAGTAGGGAATTTTATCACCACACTATCAAAAATAGACAGATATTCCAAACAAATTATCAACAAAGATATTGGGGTATTAAACAACACCATAGAGGAAATGGACTTAACTGATATATATAGAGCCCTTCTTCCCAAAGAAGCTAAATACACATTCTTTTCAAATGCACATGGAACATTTTCAAAGATAGACCACATGATAGGACATAAAACGAGCCTCAAAAAATTCAAGAAATTTGAAATCATACCAAGCATTTTCTGTGACCACAAGGGACTGAAATTGGAAACCAACCCCAAAGGAATAAACCCAAAGCACCCAAAATTATGGAGACTGAATGGTATGCTATTAAACAACGAATGGGTCAAGAATGAAATTAGGGAAGAAATCAAAAAGTTTCTGAAAATAAATGAAAACGAACTCACAACAACCCACATCTTATGAGACACAGCAAAGGCAGTCCTGAGAGGGAAGTTTATAGCAATACAGGCCTACCTAAAGAAAATAGAAACATTTCAAACAAACAACCTAACCCTACACCTGCAAGAACTCGAGGAACAACAACAAGGACAGCCCAGAGCAAGTAGGAGGAAGGAAATAACCAAGAGTAGAGGAGAACTAAATGACATAGAGACAAAAAACACAACCCTAAGGATAAAAAAATCCAGGAGTTGGTTCTTTGAAAAGATAAACAAAATAGACAAGCCTTTAAGTAGGCTCAGCAAGAAAAGAAGAGAGAGAACTCAAATAAACACAATCAGAAATGAAAGAGGACTTCTGCCAAGATGGAGGCATAGGTGGATGTGCCGTGCCTTCTCACACAACCAAGATTAGAGAAAACTAAATATTAGCAACAGAAAACACAGCCAGAACATGGAAAATTGAACTTTTCGGAAGTCTGTTAAAAACAAATTCTTCAGCCTGACCGGTAAGGGGCGAAACCAGTGGCTGGCGGAGCAGGGTTGCACAGGAGGACTCGGCCAGACACACTCAGGCCCGCGGAATCCAGGCGCAGGGTCAGACCTAGTGAGTGACCCAGCGAGCAACCAGGCAAGCGACCGCGGGGGAGACAGCCGGGCCCGGGGCTGCGTGTTGACTGAGGTCGCGCATTTGTGCGAGGGTGGACAGGTGAGGGAGTGGGCGGTTGGACCGGGCCGGCAGGTCCCCACGGCAAGCGGCAGTGGAGGGCGCCGCCATTTCCCTGCTCTGACCCCACCTCCATATACAGCGTCATAACCCAGTGACTCTGAGTGGCCCAGCCCAGGTGAACCACCTCCGCACCCAGCTGTGAGAAGCGGCAGAGGGGGTCGCCATTTCCCCGCTCTGGCCACGCCCCCACATACAGCATCACAAACCAGCGACCTGGGAGTCCAAGGCTCCGCTCCTCACACGTAAAGGGCACGAACAGACCAAAAATGGCTCAAGAAGATCTCAAAGCCCCAGAGCCTATAGATCTAAGCGATGAAGAAATATCAAAACTCTCAGAAGCACAGTTCAAAACACTGGTGATCAGGATCCTCACAGAACTGGTTGATTATAGCCACAAATTAGACAAATATATGAAGGCGAAACTAATTGAAATGAATGGAATTGCACAGGACACCAATAGCCATGAAAAGGAAACTGGGACTCAAATCAATGGAGAGGACCAGAAGAAAGCAAATAATGGCCAAACAGAAAAGAGTCAAGAAGCAAGAATTCAAAGAAATGAGGAGAGACTTAGGAACCTCCAGGACATCTTTAAACGCCCCAACATCCGAATGATAGGGGTACCAGAAGGGGGAAAGGCACAGCCACCAGTAGAAAACTTATTTGAACAAATAATAAAGGAGAACTTCCCCAATCTGGCAAAGGAAATAGACTTCCAGGAAATCCAGGAAGCTCAGAGAGTACCAAAGAAGTTGGATCCAAGAAGGAACACACCAAGGCACATCGTAATTACATTAGCCAAGATAAAATGAAGGAGAGAATCCTAGAAGCAGCAAGAGCTAAGGGGACAGTCACCTACAAAGGAGTCCCCATCAGACTGTCAGCGGGTTTCTCAAAAGAGACCTTACAGGCAAGAAGGGGCTGGAAAGAGGTATTCCAAGTCATGAAATCCAAAGACCTACAACCAAGATTGCTCTATCCAGCAAAACTTTCATTTTGAATGGAAGGACAGATAAAGTGCTTCTCAGATAAGATCAAATTCAAGGAGTTCATCATCACCAAGCCCTTATTATATGAAATGTTAAAGGGACTCATCTAAGAAAAAGAAGATAAAAAATATGAACAGTGAAAGGACAACAAACTCACAGTTATTAACAACCACACCTAAAACAAAAGCAATCTAAAAGGACAGCTAGATCAGGAGCAGAACCATAGAAATGGAGATCGCATGGAGGGTTAGCACCAGGGGAATGGGAGAAGGAGAAGGGGGGAGAAGATACAGAGAATAAGTAGCATAGATGGTAGGTAGAAAATAGACAGGGGGGACGGCAAGAACAGTATGGGAAATATAGAATCTAAAGAACTTGTAACACATGGACATAAACTAAAGGGGGGGAATGGTGGGGGAGGGGTGTGAAGGGTGGAATGGAATGAAGAGGGGAAATGGGACAACTGTAATGGCATAATAAATAAATATATTTTAAAATATCCCTAAACTAGTTCTTATATTTCAATAAGTGAACAAGAGTAGAAAACTCAGGAAAGGATATGTTTAGACAGTTCAAAACTTCCTTCCTGCTCCTGATATTAACTTTCCTTGTGCATAAAGCTCCAGTAGGGCAACTTGAAGGCTCTCTCCGCTTGTTCTGGAGTAGACAAACCTTTAAGCTGATGGATACATAGTTTGCCTAAGTCTGGGGTTCTACTAGTCCCATGTCACTCTCACAATGAGCAATATCCTGCAATTCAGTTCCCTCTGTTAATAAGGCTAGCATTTTGGTTTTATCTGCTATCCTATTTTATTATAATTTTTCAAGATATGATACAATTGTAAATGTTTATATGTATCACTGGGAAAGCAAGATTATTTTGTTCCTTCTAACAGAAGTGGGAGAAAATTCTGGTCAGCTTTCCCTGAGTCTCTATTAATTTACAAAGCATTTTGATCTCTCCAGATTAAAATCTATTCATTTTGGTCTTGTGATGCCAAGACCAAATGCCTCATATGATGTTTAATAGCACATTTTCTCAAAGTCTTTATAACTATTTCAAAATTGTAAGCTTCTCAATACAGCAACTCTATAAAACTAGTTTCTGTTCATGAGAATCTCTGCAAAATTATGGAATCAGTTCTACTGCTTGTCAAGGATTTAACATTAAGATATATTATTCATTAAAACAGAGCAACATCTAGAACAGAGAACTGACAAACTTTGCTCTTTAAAATCATAAGACCTTGAAAAGTTGCTATGCAAAACAAAAAGGTTCTCTGAGGTTTGCTCTTTTATAGTTGTTTTTATTTTAATTTTCTTTAGTATTAAAATATTTTAGGAGGCCTATGCCTTATCCATTAGGCTACTGAGGCTTCTTAGTATTAAAATATTTTAAAAGAAACCAATGGAACATAGAAGATAAACACACCAAAATATAAAACATGTATATAACAAATGCTAGTAGGATAAGGAGCAACTGAAAAGTCCATACTCTGCTGAAGTATTTATTTAAATTAAATTTGGGGGGGGGGGAAATTTGACATTATCCTCTAAAGTTGAACATTATAAAAGTTAATAGACAGCATCTAGAGCTTTAAGTAGCAGAGTGGCATATCTAAATTGTTCGTAGAGAAATGCTCTCCTCAGAGAACTATGTATACTCAAGCACACGTTCAAACTATCCGGTGGAGTGGAGAAAGTAAATATTTAAAATTCAATTTTAATCTTGATTTATTTACGGACTTCTACTTATAAATATTTAAATGCTCATAATAAGTTATTTGTACTTTGGTACATTATACGAGATCTGTCTGGAAAAAGTCCAGCCGTTGTTGATATAATGAGAAACATTCGTGAATTTCTAGGAAACTTCTGAAAAAGGAGTGTCATTAAGAAATACTTGTCAAAGCACATATATGAAGGACCCATGGACAAAGCCAAAGAAGGGTAGGATTAAGGGTGGGGGTTGGGGAGACAAAGTGGTGGTAGGAAAATGGAGACAACTATATTCAAAAAATTAAAAAGTGATAAAAATTTAAAGAAGTAAAAAAAGACTAACACTATCATATATGAAGACATGTAAACAAAGTTACAATGATTAAAAGTGTTTAGCACCAACTTAATTAGGTGTATAGCAAGAGGCTAATGAAGACATAGCAAGAATAGGAGAAAGGAAAAACAGAGAGAATCTGAAGATACACATGCCCTGTTCAGAACATGAGGTCTGTTCAGAATAACTCCAACCACCGCTAAAATAATGAGAATTCTTCTTGCAAAATCGATGTAACCTGGCAGCCAAGGAGAGTGGACTGGATGTGACACATGAATAATGATGACTTTACTCTACTAGTTAGTGGGGGCAGTAGACACTGTTGAGTGAGCATATGTACTGTGTGGTCATTGCATTCAAAATGACTGAGTGAGTAGAGCAATGAATCTGCATCAAATTTTGCATTAAGCTTGAACATTCCTCTGCAGAAATTATTGGGATGATTCAGAAGGCCACAGCTATGGGCAACTGGTGATTGGCAGCTTCATCACAACAATGTGCCCACTCATGCATCACGTCTTGTGCAGTTTTTTGATGAAACATCAAATCACCTAGGTGACTCAGTCTCCCTACAGCCCAGATTTGGTGCCATTCAATCTGGCTTTTCCCCAAACTAAAAATGCCATTGAAAAGGAAGAGATTTCAGACCATGGATAAGATTCAGGAAAATACAATGGGATAGCTGATGGTGATTGGAAGAACTGTGTGAGGTCCCAAGGTGCCTACTTTGAAGGGGACTGAGGTATCATTGTTCTATGTACAATGTTTCTTGTGTCATGTCTCTTCTTCCATAACTGTCTCTATTTTTCATGTTACCTGGCTTGAATACATTCTTCATAGACCTCATATACTTTAAAAAAATACAAAGTGTGTGGATGTCCAAATTTTTTTACACTAGAGATAATTAAAAAGTATGTGGAGTTCTCTGCTTTATGGGACTCATAACCCAAATAGCTCTTTCACTTGTCTTTTCCTTGATTTGTGTAGTTTTGTCAGAACAAGGGTATGAAAGTCTGAACCATTCTTACTAAAGGCTATTCATGCTAAATGTTAAAATGTAGCACAGTGTACTCTAGATTCAGCTGTAAAGAAATGAGCTTGGCAGGAGCTCAACCAGAGAAGTATAACTAACTGCAAAGAAGAAATCAGCATGTAATTGACCAAACAGTGTAATTAACAATGGCTATGCTTCTCTTGAGGAGGACAGTTTTGCACATTAATCCTACCTTCTTTATTGCTGCAAGTGAATAAACTAGATGGAGACAACCACATCTTCTTGAATAGAACACTTCAAGAAACAAACTCCTTGAGTTTGGCAACAGTTTGGGATTATAATCTGTATAGTGATTTCACCTCCCAGTAAACATACCATTACTCCCATTAAATGTTTAATAACGGGAAACTAAACTGTAGTAAGGCAGATTTTTAAGTAAAGGATTGATTCTGGCCAACTTCAGACAATGCTTCAAAATATGTGGGCCTACAATTATTCCATTTGGACTATAATATAAGTTTTCTCTGTATTATAAAGTCAAATTTTAATACTAATGATGATTGTATTTTTCTTGAATGCCAACCTAAATTTAATTTCTAAATTCTCCAATTGACTTTGAGATCTTGAAAATAATGAGTGAATATTTCGGGGGTGCCTGGAAAGTTCCTAAGAAAATCAGAATCCATAAACGCAGAGAATCAAGCATATCAAGTTGCAATACAATATATTTTATTTAGAGTTTTACATATAAAAATATTTACTTTTTCTAAAGTTCAGATTAAATGTTAAACTCAAGTTTAAACATTTCTATAATATGTATTTGTGTGCATCTGGTCCATATATGTAAATATATACTCATAATGGTACACTAATTTAAATAAGAACAACCTAAGAATATAGAAAGAATAGCATTAAATAACTAAAACAAAAAATAATCTTTGAATATAAAATCTGTTCTCACAATAAGATCATATAGATGTGTATTTTCACATACTCTATTCAGATAGCAAAAGGTGTAATATGTCTCACCTGTATGTTTTCATTTCAAAATAGTTAAACTGTATTCTTTTTTTTTCATTTTCTTTTTTTTATTAATTTTATTTAGTTATTTTTCAAGTACAGTTTTTTGTCTATTTTTCCCATCCCAGCCTCCCCCGCCCCTTGCTCCCCCCCCTCCCTCCCATTTCCACCCCCTTAGTTCTCGTCCCTGTGTCCTTCCTATTTTTTCCTCCAAATCCCTCCCCCTTTTTTCCCTTAACTTCCCTTCCTTCTCCCCTCTGGTCACTATCCCCTTGTTCTCTATTTCAGTGTCTTTTTTTTTCTGCTTGCTTGTTTGTTTTGTTGTTTAGCTTCCTGTTAAAGGTGAGATCATATGGTATTTGTCTTTCAACACCTGGCCTATTTCACTCAGCATAATGCTTTCCAGTTCCATCCATGTTGTTGCAAGGGGTAGTAGCTCCTTCTTTCTCTCTGCAGCATAGAATTCCATTGTGTATATGTACCACAATTTTTTGATCCATTCATTTACTGATGGGCACCTAGGTTGCTTCCAACTCTTGGCTATTGTAAATTGTGCTGCTATGAACATTGTGGTGCATAGGTTCTTTGATATTGATGTTTTAGGATTCTTAGGATATAATCCCAGCAGTGGAATTGCTGTGTCAAAAGGCAGGTCGATTTTTATTTTTCTGAGAAAATTCCATACTGTTTTCCATAATGGTTGTACCAGTCTGCAATCCCACCAACAGTGAACTAAGGACCCCTTTTCCCCACAACCTCTCCAACATTTGTTGTTTGTTGCTTTGTTTATGATAGCCATCCTGACTGGTGTAAAGTGGTATCTCATTGTGGTTTTAATTTGCATCTCTCTGATAGATAACGATATTGAGCATCTCTTCATGTGTCTCTGAATGTTCTGCATGTCCTCCTTGGAGAAACAGAGAGCCCAGAAATCAACCCAACTCTCCACAGTCAATTAATATTCGACAAAGGGGGCAGTAACATAAAATGGAGTAAAGATAGCCTCTTCAACAAATGGTGTTGGGAGAACTGGACAGCTACGTGCAAAAAAATGAAACGAGCACAGATTTACACCATACACCAAAATAAATTCAAGGTGGATAAAAGACTTAAATGTAAGTCGTGACACCATTAAAGTCCTAGAGGAGAACATTGGCAGGAAAATCTCAGATATTTCACGCAGCAACTTCTTTACTTATATGTCCCCTAGAGCAAGGAATGTAAAGGAAAGAATAAACAAATGGGATCTCATCAAAATAAAAAGCTTCTGCATGGCTAAAGAAAACAGTATTAAATTAGCAAGACAACCAACTGTATGGGAAAACATATTTGCCAATGATACCTCAGACAAAGGTTTAATCTCCAAAATATACAAAGAACTTACACGACTCCACTCTAAGAAGACACCCAACCCAAATAAAAAATGGGGAAAGGACTTGAATAAACTGTATTCTTTTATAATGCCTCTTATCCTACTCATAAATTCTTCATTTCAGGAATAGCATACTTTTTTTACTTATTGTTGTGTTTCTTTCTGCTCTTTATTCTAAATGTGTTGTATAGTCACTATGTTTAATGAGATAGCCAAGAACAAAACTGTTCCTATACTTGGGTACCTATGTTCTAATTTTATTTTTAATCTGGGTCCATATACATATAATGCCACTTTACATGTTACACACTCATTATTCACATAAAAGCCCTTTTGTTATTTTCTTCCCCAAAATTTTAACACCAAATTTAGAGTAATAAAATTGCCAAGGGGTCTTCTACAATAAAATAATCTCTTGTAGTTTCCAGATGGCTAGAAGATAATATAAAAGGCTTATTTCCTCAAATTATAAAAGGAGGGATAAAAAATAGACTTAATTTAAATGTATTTGTCTTGCTTTTTTATTTTCTAGTTGTATCCACAGTGTTAGAAGAAATACTTTTTTTCCAGATATACATAATAGAAAAGCTATCAGGCCCTGGCTGGTGTAGCACAGTGGATTGAGCACAGGCCTGTGAACCAAAAGGTCGCTGGTTCAATTCCCAGTCAGGGTACATGTCTGTCTCTCTTTCTCCTTTCCTTCTCTTGCATCTAAAATAAATAAATAAAATCTTTAAAAAAAAGAAAAAAGAAAAAGAAAAGCTATCAAAACAAAAAAGAAAATGAACTCCTAACTCTTAAGTTAATTTTGTATAGCTAAAGTATTGCTGATATAAATAAGTTTCAGTAACTATATTTTCAGCTTACAGGGTGGAACAAAAGTAAGTTTACAATTGTTCATACAGAAAATAATAAAATGAAAAATAAAATATAGGAATAAATTCTATGTTTCACATACAACTATAAACCTACTTTTGCCCTAACCTGTATAGGGAAGTAAGCTCTTATTCTTGTGTGTGGGCTGGCACAATAACTTTTTACAAATTTATGTATGAGAGTTTATTTATAGGTTATTATTTCTTACTTATTAGTAATTATTATGGTCCATATTTTATGGGAAGGTTTAAAAGCTCTAGATATTTGTCAATCACAATTCATAAAAAGTCTTACACTTGCTTTTTATAAATAATGCTTAACCCTTAAGAAAAAGTCATGGTTAGGTCCATATTTTTATGTATTTTACTCAATAGGGGAATGCATGTTCCTTTCCTGATATATTCAGTCACTCCAATAAATTAATCCAAACCTGTCAGTTTCCCTCCCACACATGTGTGAACTGAAGGGCTGCTGACACAAGCTTTCAGGCTAGTGATTGGGTGTATTAGAAGTGGTCCAAGAAAACCTTAAAGCCACAAAGAAATTGATTGTACAAAGAGAATGGGAGATTGTACAAAGAGAATGGGGTGGGCAGAATTTGGGGGACTATATCAGTGAAGAAGCATAGGACTTCAAGAAGTATACTGCCCACCCCAGATGAATGAACAAGAATTAGTTACATGTGACTACAGGAGGACTCATTGAACAAATGAGGAAAATTTAATTGTGATTTTGCATTTGGATGATTTGTGTATTGTGCTTTATATCACCACAAAGTTTTTTTCTCTTCTTTTTCTTCTTTTCCTCTTTCTCCTCCTTTTTGTTATCACTCTAAAAAATTATAGGATAACAAAAATAACTAGCTGTTTGAGTAGTGTGAAGTTCAAGTGATCTCCCAAAAATCCATGGAAAGACTATTATGGTGTTGCTCCTTTCACTGAATTTTAAGATACAGCAGATTATATTTTTCAGAATATTACAGTATTAAGTATAGCCCATCAGAATTCAGAAACACATAGAATTTTCTATGTGTTCATATTATGACATTTTAATGTAAAAAGAGACTATAAATATGAATTTTCAAGGGAATAAAGAAATTTAAAGATAATGACTCTAGATATAAAGGAAGCTGTTCAAAAAGTCCACTGTTTAGCCTTTATGTATTGCCATGGAAGCACATGGCAAGATGGTGACATGTTTGATATTTTCAATATAATAAGCAATATGAATTTATTCCCCAGCTCTACTTTTTTATTAGCTGTGCCATCATAAATTTCTTAACTTTTGTGTGCCTCAATTTCTTCATCTATAATATGTAATCTTAATATCTATCTCTACATTTGACAAAAGTAATTGAAATAATATAATTTATCAAAAATAAAATTTATAACTCTAACCACACTGGAAATGTCGTATTTGAAAGTAAAATTATCTAATTGGAATTAATAAAACCACCATCAAAGATTACAGATTATACTTGATAGCAATTTCTAAAATGACTTCCCAGGAAACTTGCTCTGTTGCCCAGAGTCCCTGCAGCACAGGTATGAAAGAATATCTCTCTTCTGGCAGCTCAGAAACCTTGGGAATATGGGTTTGCTGCACAGAATAAGTACAGAAAACAAATGGAGGTAAATTTCTTGGTCCTTGTTCTTTAGCTTTGGATAAGCTAAGCTCATAAACACCATAAAGGACATTTTTGAAGTAATAGGGACCTTTTAAAACAGAGCTTTGGATTATTTTCATAATCTTCCAATAAAAATTATCAGGTCCTGGCAGTTTCTTACTATGAAAATTGTTAACTATACAATAAGGAGGCATGTGCATAATTAGGAACACTTTTATGGCATTTATGTATATATATAAGGATGTTAAGGAAAAGGCCATACTCTCCTGGATGGTATAGCTCAGTGGATTGAGCTCGGGCCTGTGAGCCACACGATCGTGGTTCGATTCCAGTCAGGGCACATGCCTGGGTTGCAGGCCAGTTCCCAGCAGGGGACTCACCAGAGGCAGCCACACATTGATGTTTCTCTCCTTCCCCTCCTCTCTAAAGGTAAATAAATAAAATTTTTAAAAAAGGAAAAGGCCATACTCTAAAAGTTCAGGTTCATAGACAAAATGACTTTTTTACTGTTAAGACGTATTTACTTTGGATTTGTTTGAAATTCCTTCTGAGATGTTAGAAAACAAATTAAAGGATAATATGAAATAAGTATAAACCTTGAGATAACCATAATTATAATTAATATATATATATAAATAAGCCTATGTTTTCCCTCACTGTTGTGGTTCAGAGCACTGGCTTGAGAACCAAAGGGTTGCTGGTTCAATTCCCAGTCAGGGCACATGTCTGTGTTGCCTGCCAGGTCTCCAATGGGGAGCATGCTAGAGGCAACCACACACCGATGTTTCTCTCCCCCCTTCCCCTGTGTCTGAACACAAACAAACAAATAAATAAATAAATATTTCTAAAGAGTTAGCTTATGTCTAATTTTTGCCATATTAAAAATTGTAAAAAAATAATTTAAAAAATTTTATGTATTTAATTGTTGTTCAAGTACAGTTTTCTGTATTTTACTCCCATCCCAGCCCACCCCCCAGCACTCCCCACCTTCCTCCCATTTCCCCCCCTTAGTTTTTGTCCATGGGTCCTTTATACTAGTTCCTGTAAACCCTTCCCCTTTTCCCCTAAAATTACATCCCCTATCCCCTCTGGTCACTGTCCCCCTGTTCTCTATTTCAGTGTCTTTGTTTTTACTTTGCTTGCTTGTTTGTTTTGTTGTTTAGCTTCCTGTTAAAGGTGAGATCATATGGTATTTGTCTTTCAACACCTGGCTTATTTCACTCAGCATAATGCTTTCCAGTTCCATCCATGCTGTTGCAAAGGGTAGGAGCCCCTTCTTTCTTTCTGCTGCATAGAATTGCACTGTGTAAATATACCTTAGTTTTTTGATTCATTCATTTACTGCTGGGCACCTAGGTTACTTCCAACTCTTGGCTGTTGTAAATTGTGCTGCTATGAACATTGGGGTGCATAGGTTCTTTTGGATTGGTGTTTCAGAGTTCTTAGTATATAATCTTAGCAGTGGAATTGCTAAGTGAAATGGTAGATCCATGTTCAGTTTTCTTAGAAAATTCCATACTGTTTTCCATAGTGGTTGTACCAGTCTGCGATCCCATTCAACCAGTAATTTAACATGAGAATTATTATTGCTTTTTGGAGAAAGGAACAAAAAGGGGTGAAGAGCAAAGACAAACACAATTGTTCCCAAACTAAGGATTGGGGAAGCAATTATATAAATTTCGTATCTTTGTTTCAGTCTGAAAGAAAAATCACTGACACCAACTTATTTCATTCTCTGCTTCTAATCTCTGTTGACTTTGTTTCACACTTTTGTGATCAATGTCCTTAGTTATGAACTATTGATGGAAGATGAAAATTTAATCTTAGGCAGATATATTCTGAATATTTTCTAATTTAAATGCACTGTTGTCTTGATCTTTTGAATGATAGTCAACATGTACCATTCTGCTACAAAGCTTCCTCTTCTAGTCACTGTCAAGGACATTATGTATGTTAGACTTTGGGAAAGGAAACTTTAAGTATTACAAAAAAACCTATTTGTTTATGTAAGCATTCCTAGTCCCAAAATCTGTAACCATTCCATTTCAATATCTTTGACCTTGCATACTCTCTTTTAAATATTTTTTGTTTTTCTTCTTCCTAAACAGTGAGTTAAAATTTGACATATTAGAGATAAATTTATCTAAAGTAAAGTTTTACCAGACAATAAACAAAGGCTATAACAATTCCTAAGTCATAAGCCAGTATCCAACAGTGGCTATAAACAAGCAGTATGACTTTAGAATGCATACTGACTGAAGGCTACCCCATCTTAAAAGTGCAAGAGCAGGAGAAAAGACCTTACTGTGCTCAGATACAGAGAAAGGCAAGCTAGTCAGTGGGTCACTTGCAGATCTAAAGGGGGCTGAGATATTTCTGTGCTTTTCTAAGAAAATGTCCTTTCAGTGCAGAAAAATGAACTCCCACAGAGAACCCTCTGACGCATGACCCACAAAGATACAAGCTGAGTTTGTCACATTTGGGAATTTCGTGTTCCTGTGTTGTTACTAAAACCTACATACTGTCAAACTTAATCATTCTAGAAGGCAGACCACTTATGTAATATTATAGTAAGATTTTTAAAATGTAAGTAAGGTTGTTAAAGACATAACAAACATATTATTACAGTGCACAGGTAATTAAAAAACAGTTCTTGCACACTCTGGGATTATCGATTATGGGTTAAATAGAGTTAAAGTGTGACACAGATCTTTTAGTACTAAAAAGAAAAGATCAGCATACTTTGTCATTTTTCTTGAGGACTCTAAAGCAAGAAGGGACCTTACTCTCTTACTTTCTATGGAACCCATAAAAGAAGAACTAGGATGGACCAGAATTATTCCTGTATGTACTTTGAATTGAGGTCTTCTTTATTTTCCAGTATGTAATGTGTGTCACACACACACACACACACACACACACACACACACACACACACCCCCCAGGTCCATGTTCAGACTTTATAAATTGTAAGTGAAGTATATGCCTAGATTGTTACATATTTGATGTTTTCCACTTGACAGGAAATTTTTTCCATGGATATAAGTTCATTTTCCAGTTCTACCATTAATTAGTCGTGTGATCTTAAGTTTCTTAACTTGTATGTACCTCAGTTTCCTAAGTACATAACTAGAAATATGAGTAATCTTAATACCTACTTCTAGAATTGATAGAAGTAATCTAAACAGTACTGTAGTTCTCTTGAAAGGAAAACATCTGTGGGTGTTCAGGAAACTTCTGAAAAAGAAGCGTCGGTAAGAAAAACTAACACTATCATATAGGAAGCCATATAAACAAAGTTACAATGATTAAAAGTGTTTAGCACCAACTTAATTAGGTGTGCAACAAGAGGTTAATGAAGTCATAGAAAGAATAAGAGAAAGGAAAAACAGAGAGTATCTGAAGATACACATGGCCTATTGCTATATGAGGTCTGTTCAGAAAAAAATCCAACCACTGTTAATATAATGAGAATGCTGTGTGCAAAATCAATGTGACCTGGCAGCCAAGGAGAGTGGACTAGATGTGGCACATGAACAATGATGACTTCACTCTACTAGTCAGTGGGGGCAGTAGACACGGTTGAGTGAGCATATGTACTGTGTAGTCATTGCATTCAAAATGACTGAGTGAGTAGAGCAATGAATCTGCATCAAATTTTGCATTAAGCTTGAACATTTCTCTGCAGAAATTATTAGGATGATTCAGAAGGCCACAGCTACGGGTAACTAGCGATTGGCAGCTTCATCACAACAATGCCACACTCATGCATTGTATCTTATACATAGTTTCATGGTGAGATATCAAATCACCCAGGTGATTCAGCCTCCCTATAGCTCAAATCTGGCACCCTCCAACTTCTGGCTTTTCACAAAACTAAAATCACCTTTGAAAGGGGAGAGATTTCAGCCAGGTGGTAAAAGACAAATATAATATGATCTCACCTTTAAGTGGAACCTAATCAAGAAAACAAACAAGCAAGCAAAATATAACCAGAGACATTGAAATTAAGAACAATCTGACAGTAAATACAGGGGAGGATGGACGGGATAATGAAGGGAAACAGAAAGGGTTTTCAGGAACAACTATAAAGAACACGTGGACAAAACCAAGGGGGAATGGAAACTGGAGGGAGATGTGTTTGGCTGGGGTAGGGGGGCAGTGGTGAGTTAAGTGCAGACAACTGTACTTGGACAATAATAAAACAATTTAAAAAATAAAAGGAAGAGGTTTAAGACTATCTATGAGATTCAGGGAAATACAACAGCACAGCTGATGGCCATTTGGAGAACTGTGTGAGGTCCCAAGTTGCCTACTTTGAAGGGGACTGAGGAGTCATTGTCCTATGTACAATGTTTCTTCTGTCTTGTCTTCTTCAATAAGTGTCTGTTTTTTTATAGTCCATAGATGGACACTTTCTGGACATACCTCCAGAAATTATGTAAATGTAGATGAGAAATCTATCATGGGTTCTCTATGTAGAAATCTTTAGGGCATTGGTTTGTGTTTAATTCCTAGTTACCTACCAAAGCAACACTTTTAATCAGACTTTTTTGTCTTAAAATTATTAATTGCTTTTACTTTTTGTGCCCTCGCATTTGCTTCCTAAAACTCCAAGGAGGCCTAAAAATATCTTTCAAATGGTCAAGAATTTAAGATACCAGATTAAGGACAGGAGAGAGAAAGAGAATCAGCAAAGGAGTTGCTTATGTCAAAGAAGAGATCTTGTCAATTAGAATACAGTAAGGATATGAGAATGAAGAGAAAAAGAGGTTAATACAGAGGAGGTGTCATTAATGGAATATACTCGAAAGAAAACAAACTCTATAAGGGTATTATAATATTTCATTTTTTATGATTACAGGAAGGCAGAGGTGAAGCTGGCTTATACAAGGTGGGGAAACACAAAACAGAGCTTATTGTACTTTTATTTATTAATTATTGTATTATTTTCCATACAAACAACTGTAAACCTACTTTTTCCCCACCCTGTATAGAGAAAAGTGCCAGCCCTCAGTCTCACATTGGTCCATTTCTATACAAATGAGGACTTCAATTCCACACAGTTTTTTTTAAACATTTTATTTATTTATTGTTAGAGGGGAAGGGAAGGAGAGAGGGAGAGAAACGTCAATGTATGGTTGCCTCTCATGTGTCCCCTGATGGGAACTGGCCTGCAGGGAACCGGCCTGCAACCCCGGTATGTGCCCTGACTGGGAATCGAACTGCGATTGTCTGGTTCGCAGGCCCATGCTCAATCCACTGAGCTACACCAGCTAGGTCCACACAATTTTATTTGTGCAAATAGTATTGTCTTGGTTTGTTAGAATGGAGAAGCTCTTATTGACCAGTAAAGATGCAAATGAGGGTATAGCTGTACAACCCTCATTGGCTGGGGTAGCTCTTTATCTCATTGGTTAACTTATGAGCCTAGGAGCTCCTTTATTAAGGTCTGCTCAGACAGAGGAACACAGTGCAGAAAGCAAGCAACTCAGTGTAGTTTTTCCCTGAAATGAAGAAAGCATGAGAGGTCCCTGTTTAGCAATGACTCCTAGACCTCTGTTTATAAATTAGAGCCCAATTCATCACCAGGAGTCCTTCTTAACAGGAGCATTCCTTCTTGGTGTTGAACTAGAGTAACATGTTCTCAATACAGTTAATTTATTTTAAGGTATAAATATGTGTATCCATCCTCATGTGTATGACAGAGAGCAACACTGATGTTACAAAAGACTACATACTCAAAAAGTTACCTATCACTTTTGTCATCAGAGCCAAAACCCATGAGTGCCTTGAAGCTATAGGGATCATAGTATACAAGTGTTTTGTTGCCACGGCTTCTGGAAATCCAGTGCCACTGTTAAAGCCACAGCCAGGAGAACACTGCTGCATAAGCTACCAGAACATCTGTGACTTACCATCACAGCTGGGAATCTTCTGCCTGAGGAAGAACCAAGGAGAATATATATCCATTGAGAAGCCTCTGCTCATTCTGTGAAGCTCGTCTTCCAACTGTTACTACTACAGTTGCAGGAAGTGTGGTAAGAAAAAGAAAGGGAAGGGAAGGGAATGAAAGAAAAGAACACTGATTTGTCTCTCTCTCTCACTTTCGAATGTCCTAATAGTGCTCACTTTTGACATAAACTAGTAAATACCAACCTGGAAAGGGGACCTGGAAAAATGCTCTATGGATTTCCATTTCCTATAATATGGGCAGGGTTGAGAACACCAGGCACAATAAGATTTATAGTGTCTTTACTGCCAATATATTTGAAAAATAATTATATATGCTTATAGAAAATAAAAAATACAAGCAGATATGTAAGGAAGATAGCATAACATATGAAAAATATTCATGTTTGTAGTTTTACTCTTCATAAATTTTTACACATTTCTATGTGAATACTATTTGAAGCTATGATTATTTTATTCGATAATATATTTGAACTCAAAATAAATTGAACAGTAGAAAATTATATAATATAGGAGTTAATATGGTCCTGTATTACTTACCAAACCCACCTCTTGCCTGCCTGCCTGAATATACTCTGTTAATTATTGGCATATATTTTCCAGATTTTTTACATATTGTTCAGGCACATGTATACTGCTTTAAGATGGGGTTATGGGATACATGCCATTCTGCATTTTTTAGAAATATAACATGACATGTTTGCATATCACTGTATATATCATTCATTCTTTTTAGTGATTACATTACAGATTTGTAATATCCAATATGTAGACCATCTAACTTAGTGTTTCATAACCTGCTTTTCTTTAAACAGCTTTATTGGGGTACATTTGGCATACAATAAAGTACACATATTTACAATTTTATAATGAATAATTTCTGGCATATATGTGAAATTATCACCATAATAAACATACCTTTCAGTGCCCCAAATTACCCCATACCCTTTTTCTATGTCCCTTTCTCACTCAGTCCTTATCCTCACTCAACCATTGAGCTGCTTTCTGCCACTATAAATTTGTTTTTTCTAATTTGATTATTTGTTTTCTCTATTGAGTTGTACAAGTTTTTTTAATATATTTTGGATACAATTTTTTTGTAAAATAGTATATATGGTGTTTTAAAATATTTTTCCATTCCATAGGTTGTATTTTTACTTGTTAGTTATTTATTTTACTGTGCATGGTTTTGTTTTTTTATATTGCTGTTTTTAAATCCATCTATTAACCTTTTTTCATTGATGTATTCAGACCACTTGCACTGAAGGAAATTATTGTTACATTTAGGCTTGAGTCCACAGTGTTGTCATTTGCTTTCTTCATTTCTTCTTTCTCCACTTCTGTTTTCTTACTTTCTTGTAAGTTATTTAAATATTTTTAGAAATTTCATCTTGATTAATTTATGGTGTTTTAGAGTACAATGGTTTCTATAGTTTTCATGATGGTTACTCTAAATATTACAATATGCGTATGTACTTATCATGGTTTACTGATCTCAACATTCATCATTTTGGGTAAAGTGACAAAACTTTAGGTCTTCCATTTAGGTTTTCCATTTAGGTCTTCTTACCCTAGTTACTTTTAAAATATAATTGTCTTACATATTTCTTCTCTGTATATTAAACACAACATCACATGGAACTATAATTTTTACCTCAATTATCAAAGAAACATAATACTTAACCTATATTTTTACCAACTAAGTTGTTCTTTATTTTCTCAAGTTTCAAACCTTATTCTATTATCATTTCTTTTTTGCTCAGTGTACTTTCTTTAGCCATTCTTTAAGGGGAGGATTCCTATAAACACATTGTCTTAGTTTTCCTAGAATATTTTTATGTTCCTTTTACCCATAAAAGATATTATCCCCAGATATAAAATTTGCAGACTTTAGTTTTTTTCTTCCAGTGCTTGGAAAATATTGTGCCACTTTTTTCTGACCTCCATGGTTTCAGATGAAAAATTTACTGTCATTGTATTCTCCCAGGCTTTTCAGTATTTTTCTTAGTTTTCAAAAGTTTAATTGGAATGTCTCAGTGTGAATCTATCAGAGTTTATCATATTTGGGATTCTTTCAATATCTTGAATATTTAGGTATATATCTTTTACAAAATTTGGAGAGTTTTCAGGTATTTTTAATACCTTTTCAGTCCCACTGTCTTCTCCTGGGATTCCAATTATATAAATGTTAGGGCATTTGTTATTTCCCCACAGGTCACTAAGACTGTTCATTTTTTTCAGTCTATTTTCTTTCTTTTGTTCAGATTGCATACATTCTATTGAACTCTCTGCAAATCCACTGGTATATCTTTTATAATCTGGGTAGAGGAGCACATTTTTAGTCCTGTCCAACTTCTAAGCACCACTTCCATTTTCACCTCTCTGGGGAGCATGGTCAAATATGTCCAGCGGCTGTGGAACATAACCTGTGGCCTGCCTTGAAGCAGAGAAAATTTTTAGTTTTACCTCATTGCTGAGCATAGCCTCCAAGTACTGCCCCTGTGGGAAGTGTGTCTGCAGACATCTGGAAAGTTCAGAGCACACTCAGTGACCCACCTGGCAAGGAGTCAAGCCAACAATGTTGATCAACTGTTGAGTATAGCATCTGGCCTTGCAAAACAGGGAACCTGAACAGTGACCTTGGACAGCCTCAGAGCCCAATGTATGTACCACCAAGCCATGGAGCTCAGCCTGCAATGTCACCCAGAAGCAGATCAGTCCTGCCTCATTACTGAAGATAGCCTATGGCCTCACCCATACAGGGAACTCATCCTGTGGCTCTGCCCGATAGAGAAACACAGCCTGTAATCCAACCCCAGCAGAGAGCCAGGAGAGAAACCCAGCCCCAATGAAGAATACAGTTTCCAGCTCCGCTCAACTTCAGGGTAAAGCTGGAGGACTCACTGAACCAAAGACCTTAGGTAATAACCTTGAACAACAACAAAGCACAGCCAACAGCTTACCCAATTATTGAAAAACACAGTCTGTGAAACTGTCAAATTGTGGGCAATAGTCTGTGATCACCTGCTTGATTTCAGAGCACTGTATGAAGCCCCATACACCTGTAAAGCTTGGCATACATCCTTGCTTGAATGTGGAGTTTAGCTAGAGGTACCACCTGGTTGGTTGGGGAGCACAGCTGGGGGCCCCACTCAACTGGAGGTGATTACACAAACTAACTAGTAGCCACACTGCTGCAGAAGACAACCAGCAGCCCTGTTCAACCAGGAGGCTCACCTTGGAGACCTACTTGAAAAGGAGCCTAACCTACAGGCACACTGAACCATTGAACCCAGGCAGCACCCTTCACCTCCAGGTCTCAAGCAGTGGCCTCACCCAACTAGAGACCTTGATGGCAAGTCCCACCTGCCCTTGAATGCTCCCAGTTGATTTGTACAGTACTATAGGCTTAGTTGACTGGTGAGGCTCTTTCCCTGACAAAGTGAACTGGTGAAGTTTGTGAGAAGAGAGTACTTATTTAAATGTGCAGATACCAATGCAAGGATACAAGTATCATGAAGAATTGTATTAAAATGACACCACTAAAATGTACTAATAAAATTCTGATAATTTAAGTTGGAATCCTGAAAGGGGAGAGTAAGAAAAGGTAACATTGAGATTGCACAGAGGAAGTAACAGTGGGAAGCAGCTACCTACCACTAGGGTACAAAAGGGGATAGGGTGAGAAAAGGGGAAGAGATTGGGGTTATTCAAATATGTTCAGGAACCTCTTTCCAGAACTCAGAAATCATCAGACCCTCCCATCACAGCTGTTATCTTAAATGATAGAATATGTAGCATATAGGGCATGAAGGGCATGATTAGAACAACAGTCTTCCCTCAGCAGGAGCAACCAGAGGAATCAGATGCCCTTGTCCCAAGTTACATCCTCCCCCTCAAAAATATAGAAGCTCATAATAATGGTAGACAATAGGTTTGGTATTGATGAAGGTATTCTTCTTTTCCTGCCAGTACATCCACTGCTAAATATTTCTGCTTCCAGGCTATATAGACATACCCAGGTGTCATAGAAAGCAGAATGTCATTGGAAGCTTCTGTCTGTTGTTAGATTTCTATGGAAACTGAAAAATACAAATCCATCCTCAGAGGTAAATCCTTAATCTAGGTATCAGCCATTTATAGCTCTCCTAATCCAATTAATAAATTAATAAATAAAATATCAAAGGTAATATCAGCAAGTCTTTTTTAAAACTGAATCAAAAGGAAAAAAACATTTCAAACAGTGGGTTATGGAAAACACAAAGGCCCATTAACAAGTTTGTCTTTTCTAACAAACACATAGACCTTGATTTCAATCCCTTTTAAGGACTGCCATAACGGATATACAGAGCAGAACATAATCTCAAAGTCCACAATGCTCCAAATCCAATCTCAAAAACCAGTTGCTATGAATGACACCAAGACTCAAAGGGGTAGAGAATGAAGGCAGGTCTGAGGTATGTCTGATGACCTTCCTTCCCTAAAGGCCTCGTGTCTGAGTTACTTTTCAAGGGTCCTCAAAAACTTGGTTTTAATCTTCAAACAGACACATTAAAATCTGCAAAGATTGTATCATTAGGAATTCCTAACATCAGATATTGGAATTGTCTGTATACATAGCATATAATTCCAGTGCATAACTGTGCTCAATGTCTTGATATTTAGGCATAAATTAATTCATCCCAGGCAACATAAAAATTTAAACACAGATAACTCACAAGATTAACATATACACCTGGCTGAAGGCCTCCCCACCAGCCCATCTCCACAACAGGGGGACCAGCTGCCTTGGCCTCTCTGTGCTGTTGTCTTTTCAAGCACTTGGGGAGATTCCTGTTTTTCTCAGTAGTAAATGCCCCTAGTCCCTTCATTCAGAGCACCTCAATCACTCCCTCCCCTCCTCTGGCCAGTTGGCTGCTGCTGTAGGGTCTTTTGTCTGTACCTCAAGACCTCTGGCCTGCCTGCATCTGTGGCTGTCCACAGCCTGCAGCCCAGCTTCCCCATCAGGGCAATGCCATGGCAATGACAGGGTCAACACCTTGTTCATCCATGAGTAATCACACAAAAGGTGACAATAACAAATGTGACACTGGAGAATTCTTATTTTATTTATTTATTTATTCATTTATTTATAGAGAAAGGGGAAGGGAGGGAGAGACGCATCTTTTTTTTTACTCTTTTCTTTTTTTATTTAGTTATTTTTTAAGTACAGTTTTTTGTCTATTTCTCCCATCCAAGCCCCCCGTCCCACGCTCCCCACCTCCCCCCCACCACCCCAGCCCTCGTCCCTGCGTCCCTCACATTTGTTCCCCCAAATCCCTCCCTCCTTCCTTCTTAAATTTCCTTCCCTCTCCCCTCTGGTCACTGTCCCCTTGTTCTCTATTTCAGTGTCTTTGTTTTTATTCTGCTTGCTTGTTTATTTTGTTGTTTAGCTTCTTGTTAAAGGTGAGATCATATGGTATTTGTCTTTCAACACCTGGCCTATTTCACTCAGCATAATGCTTTCCAGTTCCATCCATGTTGTTGCAAAGGGTAGTAGCTCCTTCTTTCTCTCTGCTGCATAGAATTCCATTGTGTATATGTACCACAATTTCTGGATCCATTCATTTACTGTCAGGCACCTAAGTTGCTTCCAACTCTTGGCTATTGTAAATTGTGCTGCTATGAACATTGTGGTGCATAAGTTCTTTGAAACTGATGTTTTAGGATTCTTGGGATATAATCCTAGCAGTGGAATTGCTGGGTCAAAAGGCAGGTTGATTTTTATTTTTCTGAGAAAATTCCATACTGTTTTCCATAATGGCTGTACCAGTCTACAATCCCACCAACAGTGAACTAAGGACCCCTTTTCTCCACACCCTCTCCAACATTTGTTGTTTGTTGCTTTGTTTATGATAGCCATCCTGACTGGTGTAAAGTGGTATCTCATTGTGGGTTTAATTTGCATCTCTCTGATAGCTAATGATATTGAGCATTTCTTCATGTGGAAAGAGAGGCATCTTTTGTGTGTGGCAACCATCAATGTGTGGTTGCCTCTCACACGCCCCCTACTGGGGACTTGGCCCACAACCCAGTCATGTGCCCTGACTGGTTCACAGGCTGGCACCTTAATCCACTGAGTTGCACCAGCTAGGCTTGGAGAATTCTTATAGAAACCTTATTGCTCAACATGAAAAATGAAAAATGAGACAAAAGAAGTTAGAAAAAGTGATGAAAGAAGAAGGCCTAAAAGATGATTCAGGAGATCAGCTCACATTCAGAAGGAAACAGATTTTCTTTCTTTGAAGAGACTAAGATTTGGATTAGAAGATTTTGAGTCCTTAAAAGTAATAAAAAGAGGAGTATTTGGTGAAGTGCAGAGTGTTCAGAAGAAAGACACAGGGCATGTGTATGCAATGAAAATACTCCATAAAGCAGATATGCTTGAAAAAGAACAGGTTGGCCACATTTGTTCAGAGCGTGACATTCTAGAGGAGACAGACAGTTTGTTGGTTATGAAAATGTTCTAGTTTTCAGGATAAACCAAACCTGTACCTAATCATGTAGTCCCTGCCTGGAGGTGACATGATGACTCTACTGATGAAAAAAGACACCTTGACAGAGGAGGAGACTCAGTTTTATGTAGCAAAAACAGTATTAACTATAGACTCCATTCACTGACTTGGATTCATCCACAGAGACATCCAACCAGGCAACCTTCTGCTGGACAGCAAAGGCCATCTAAGACTTTCTGACTTGCCTTTGCATAGGCCTGAAAAAAGTACATAGGACAGAATTTTATAGGAATTTGAATCACAGCCTTCACGGTGATTTCACTTTCCAGAACATGAATTCCAAAAGAAAAGAAGAAACCTGGAAAAAAAATAGATGTCAGCTAGCCTTCTCCACAGTAGGTACTCCTGACTATATTGCTCCCAATGTGTTTATGCAGACCAGGTACAACATGCTCTATGACTGGTGGTCACTTTGAGTGAGGATGTATGAGATGCTCCCTGGCTACCCACCTTTCTGTTCTGAAAGCCCTCAAGAGACATATAAGAAGGTGATGAACTGGAAAGAAACTTTGACTTTCCTTCCAGAAGTTCCTATCTCTGAGAAAACCAAGGATCTAATTTTGAGTTTCTGCTGTGAATGGGAACATAGGATTGGAGCCTCTGGAGTTCAGAAAATAAAATGTAATTATTTTTTTGAAAGCATTGACTAGGAATATATCAGATAGATCTGCTGCAATTTCTATTGAAATAAAAGGCACTGATGACACCTCAAACTTTGATGAGTTTCCAGAATCTGATATTCTTCAGCCAACGGTGGCAACAAGTGGTTACCCTGAGACTGACTGCAAGAACAAGGACTGAGTCTTCATCAGTTACACCCACAAACACTTTGAGAGCCTGACTGCACTAGGGCCAATACCTTCTGACATGAAAGCAGCAAAATAGTATCTTTGGAATGGAATACTAAACAGAGCAGAGTTCTTTGCACATCAGTGTTCCTCTCACACACGCTTTTGAAAGAGCTTCCAAAAAGTTTATTGAACCCACCAGTACATCCTGGTAAACTCAAAATGTGATAGTTGAGTAGAACCTCTTCCATCGTACGTCTGAGAAGCTGGTAAACAAAGACAACCATTTCTACTACTTCAGCCATAAGTAGCTTCTTTAGAAGCATCGTGAGCCAATTTGATAGATGTTTTCCTAAGTTCATCAGAATGAAGGGGAAAAAAAACAGCCATCATTCAACATTATCAAAATTGTAGCCCTGGCTGGTGTAGCTCAGTGGATTGAACGCAGGCCTGTGAACCAGAGGATCATGGTTTGATTCCCAGTCAGGGCACATGCCTGGGTTGCAGGCCAGTTCCCAGCAGGGGATGCAAGAGAGTCAACCATACATTGATCTTTCTCTCCCTCTTTCTTTCCCTTCCCCTCTAAAGATAAATAAATTTAAAAAAACAAGAAATTGTAACATGTTCTTACTGAATAACAGCCAGTTCCTGTGACTTTGTGATATTCTTTCTGCCAAGCCAAGCAATTATTTCTTTTCCTTTACAGCTAAAAGTTTCATAGTACTAAGGAAAGAAAGCAATAATGAAAACCTCAGCATTCAGCATTCTGGCTCAAGAAAATGATCCATTTTCTGAGGGGGTGGTGATGGTAGTTTCTCCCTATACCCCACCCCAGGTGAATGGCTTTTTAAAGCCTCTATTCATGGTGCACTTTATTTATGGTACTAAGCTAAAGACTCTCAATCCATTGATTTTTATCTTCCCACCCATCAGATATACTAATGGCTCTTTTCTGAGGGTTGATGGTGGGGACGGGAATACCAGCTTGATCTATTGTTGCTCTTAGAAGGCCCCTAAACCATTGGTCACTGCCAAGGAGTCCTGGATCACATGGAAAACACTCACTTTCTCTTCATAGCTGTATCATAAAATGTATATTCTTTTTATGTTGCCATGGACCAGCAATACCTGAAAGTGCTGCCAGTGGGAACTTGGTTTATGCTGGGAACACAGTAAGGACAGCCAGACAAAGGCAGGAGACCCAGAATCTTCTTGGCTAAGGTGCTACTCCTGCTCAGTCTCCAGAAGCTCCTTTGAAGTAGTGAAGGGACCAGCCCAATACAAGTTGCTCTTCAGAAGCAGTTTACAGATCTTTGTCAAGTTCCCTGCTCAATCCTTGGTGCAACAGTTTGTCTTCTTTTTTGTGTGTGTGTTTGTATTTCTTTTTCCCCAATTTTAAGTCCATTTGGGTTTGGAATCATGATTAGAGAGTTTTCTTATGCAGATGCCTTCCTGGAGGATGTTTCTCTCCTCTGGAAAGGGAAGCCCACAGCTTGGGTCTCCTGGGTCCCTGCTGTGGAGTTCTCCCATGAGACAACCTCTGCATTTCAGCACAAAGTGCCTTCTCTTTTACAGCTGTCACCATCTTTAAAGGAATTTTGCTCTGTTCAATAATTGTGAAGACTCCATATAAATGCATTATTATTTTTAAAATTTTGGTAACTCTGAAAATATCATTTGTACCTGTGTGGTAACTTTACCTGTTGCAAAGCATTATGTCCAAGCTACAGCTGGGGGCATGCTTCCTGCCAGTCTTGATGTTGTTAAGATCATCTTTGAAAGGAAAGCATGTCCTACCTTATCCATTCAGAAAAAAAATGAAATTCAAAGTTATAGTAGTAAGTGAAACTGCTTTGGGTTTTAACATCTATAGGAAGAAATACAACATTAAGGAAGTATTAATTCTAGATGAAGGTAATGTGTCTGCCCTTTAATCTTTCACTCATGCTCTGTTATTGAAAATGAAGTAAACTAGAGTCTTCTGTGTAAATTTGTAGTTTCTTTGTATTACCAAATAGTTGGGGGGTTGACTCCCACATGTTTTGTAAGAGCGTGTGGTAAACACGGGTAAGCGGATATTACAGGGGTGATGATATTCTGTGTGTTTGACAGTGGCAGGGAATAATTTGTTTTAGGGGAAAATATTTATTTTTTAACTTTTAAACTTAGAATAAATTGTTTAAAATGTGTAAAAAAAGATTAACATATGTGTGGGTATAAATAAATGGGTCACAAGATTAATATATTCTTTCTCTAGCATCTTTACCAGCACTGCATTAAAACACTCTTCAATGCTCATGCAATCCTCCCAAAGCTAGAAATAAATTAAAAAGCCAGGCAGGGAAAGGCAAATATATATGATTTCACCTATAAGTGGAACCTAATGAATAAAACAAACAAACAAACAAACAAACAAACAAGATATAACCAGAGACATTGAAATTAAGACCACACTGACAGTAACCAGAGTGGGGATGATAATGGGAGGAAAAGGCAGAAGGGTTTTCAGGAACATGTACAAAGGACACATGGGCAAAAACGAGGTGGTGTGGGATCAAGAGTGGGGAGTGGGGATGGCTGGGTAAGGAAGTGGTGGGGGTAAAATGGAGACAACTGTACTTCAATAACAATTACAATTTTAAAAAGAGAAACAAACTTGGAAAAGTTAAAGCCTGGAGAAAGAGAAGATGAAGGTGAGAAAGGAGCACCTAAATAATGCATGTGAGTGAGTAAAATTTTTTTAATCAAACAGAAGTCCATATAAAGAGTGAAATGAAAATTGTTTCATTACAATAGTCACCAGGACTCTAATAAGGAGGAGAGATTTAATGAGGATGAGCTCCATACATACAGAGAAAACAAACCAACACTGAAGCAGTGCCTGGGACAAACTGTGTATCATGATAATGAAGTGAAGATCAAGCTTCCAGAAAAGAAAAACAGACTCTGACAAAGGACCACAAGGAGAGAAACTGGGCTTGTCATATTTGTGAATTCTCTTTCCTTAGGAAATGCTAAGACACAAAACAAATAAATAATGATGCCTGAATTTAAGTAATTTTTTTCATTCTCTATTCCCAAATTCACAATTTTGCTACCATGATCTGAATGTGAAAAGAATTGCTTGATTTCTGAGGCAAAAAAGGGAGTAGTTTGAAAGGGGTGGCAAAGGGCACTGATACTAGGTTATATGTGTACAGTGCTGTAGTGGACCATAGAGTTTTAGTTGGGTGGCGAGCTGTGGCATTCAAGGGTAGAATCCAGTGGCAGGAGGGAAGTCTCTTTCATTTGGTCTTCCTCTTCAACTCCAAGGGCTGTATATTTCACAAGCTCCATCACACTCTTCCTCAAAAAGGACTCCTTGTTCTTCATGACAGTACTCAGGCTGGCTTCCATGGTGATCTTATTGCCTATGGTCTCCTCTACAGGATCCAAGGCCATGAATGTAGGTGTTCTGCCAGTGCCATTCAGAGGTATGTAGTCTTTGCCATCCTGCTGAACGTTGGCCTGAAGGAGATCTCCAAGATGCCCAACAAGGTTCGAGAAGTTGAGTCTCTGAGTGCACTCACTGTGCCAGCAGTCAAGCATAGTCTGGTAGATTTCAGGAGTGGAATATTCAGGAGCTCTCATTCGTGCTCCTGCCTTAAGTTGATGGCAGAATTCTTCATCTATTTGCCATCCTGGGTATGGTGAGACACCCAGAGAGAATATTTCCCACAGCAAGACGCCAGATAACCACACATCACTCTGGATAGTATAAACTGTCAAAAATGGCTTTGGGTGCCATCCACTTAAGTGGGAGTCTTGCATCTCCCTTCCAGACATAGTCAGGGTCTTTGTAGATGTCTCTGGCCAAACCAAAGTCACAGATCTTCACAATGTTATCAGTTAGAAGGATGTTCCGAGCAGCCAAGTCCCGATGAATGCATTTTCTGGAAGCGAGGAACTCCATGCCCTTGGCCACTTGGAAGCTATAGCAGATCAGGTCCTCCAAGGTAGAGGGTGTGCTTGTAGAGATTCTTCGAGTCTACTTGGTAGGTCATCGTGGCCCCCAGAAGGTGGTGGTTACTTTCTTCCTCCTCATCAGATTCACTATAGCTTTTGTCCTTGATGAAGCCAGAGCTGGTGGAACTTCCTATGCTAGCCACACTCTCCAGATGCTACTTGACCAGCTGGGAGGACTTGCAGTCAGAATCATGAAAGGTCTTCATCTTTCTATCCATACCAAATGGGACCTTGGAAGCAATAAAATCTCCTCTCTTCCCTCAGAAAGTCGGCCAGATTTCCGTATTTGCAGAATTCTACAATGATCATCAAAGGACCTCCAAGTTTGCTGCAGGCACCCAGCAAGTTAACCACATTGAGGTGGTGACCAATGTGAATGAGGATCTTCAGTTCCGACATCAAAGCCTTAAACTAACTGGAAGTTGCACGATCTTTCAGCATTTTCACTGCCACAGTTTTGCAAGTTGAATCTCTGTCGATGCCAAAGGCACAGGCCTCCACCACTTTACCAAAGGCACCATGACCAAGGATTTTGCCTAACTGCAACTGTTCCCTAGAGAATTCCCACTTAGTGGCATCATAAGGAAGCCAATCACACTGTTCATCAAGGGGCATCTCTTCAGGATCCATTTTGATGGAGAGGTAGCCTGTTTTAATTTCCCACACATTGGGTTGGAAATGTTAACCTTCAGAAATGAAGAAATAAGACTTTCCAAGACAAATAAAAGCTGAGAAAGTTCACCACCAGTACACCTATCTGGAACTAGCTGCTGCTGCCCATTGCTCTCCTGGATGCAAGCCTCCAGGTCCCTTAGAGTTTTGGAGATAGGTGCCTTTAACAGAAACCTAATCAACGAAACAAACAAACAAGCAAAATGCAACCAAAGACACTGAAATAGAACAGGCTGACCATGACCAGAGGGGAGAGGGCAGGGAGTTTCAGGGGAAAAAACAGTAATTTTTAAAATCATTTTATGATGAAACAAGAAACAAAAAAGTAAGTAACTTTGCAGAGGACCTCACGATCTCATCATTACAGTACAGAAGTAAGCACACTGTTTATACAAATTCAGGTTTTTCTGGTTTGAGAGACACCTGCTTACAGCCTTGATTGATTTTAGAAGATAAGGAGGGAAATTATTTTTATTTTTAAATTTTAATTAATAAGAAGATTAATAATAAGAAGTACTCTGTTTAATCCCAGGTACTCTAAATATGAGGAAGCCATCTCATAACTCCGGGTCCCATAAAAAAGAGTCATCCAGAACAAGATTGCACTTGTAGCCAAATAAGCTAGTTTTCACTATTCTGAATGAGATAATTACATTTTTAAAAAGCCATCCTTAGAGTCCTGAGAAATAAATAGTGATCTGATTCCATTTTAAAGCCTATTTTGAATGACCTACTGGCCCATTGTTAGCAAGAGTGTGAGAAAATGGTTGCCTTGAGGCACATGCCCTGAGTCACATAGGTGGGAAGCTGGGTAGCCCAAATTGAACCCAGGTCAGTCTTCTTCACTGTAGTCAGGTTTGTTCTCTCCACATCTCTTCCCCATGTTCTGTGTGAGGAATCAAACTTTGTGGTATCTACCTGGATGGAGTTCATCCATAATGACTACATAGGTTTTATTTCATGCTATGGCTCTGAAGATCACTTTTGGGAAACTTTGCCTATTTTCAGTAATTCCAATCCATATTTTTTCACTCTTCCTCACACTTTCATACTTTCACAATCTCACTGTTATACCCACATATTCTGTCTTACACTTTTGCTCCCAAACTTTCATTTTTTATACTCTCACAGTTACACATTTGCTCACATATATTCACACATTTTAAATGCACTCTCAACCTTAAAGCACACTTGCATATCTATTTATGAACATTTATTAACCTTATGTAACAGCCTTTATTCTAATCTTAGAAAGATCAATGTCTGTAGCTGGTAAACACTTTCAGACAGACAAAACATTTTCTAAGGGTCACAAGATTATGTCTGAAATTAAATTATAACATCCTCACAGAATCCCATAGTAGAGAAGTGTGTAGCTTTCATTTCATGGAATAGATATTTTGAAACACAGGATGTACCCAACTGTTTTAAAGGAATTGCTTCAACTTTAACTGAAAGGGACAGGGGAAGAAAAAGAGGCATTTGGATACCCAAAGTTTTCTGAGTGAAGAAGACTGAGGTTACAGTTTTAAATACAGACCTCTTCTTAGGGAAAATGAAAGGTGACTTAGAGAGCCAAATACAACCCACAGTGCAAATTGAAGAACCACAGAGAAGAGATACTAGGGAGGCATCCCTGTTCAAAGAACTGCAAGAGATGACTAGTTGGATTTTATAATTCCCATGTTTGTTGGCTGTTAAGTGCCTCTTATTTCCCCATTTTAATGGGAGCATCTATAGTAATTTTCCTGTACCTATCTCAAATTTTCTGTTGGGAAGAGAGAGAGCATATACTCCTCTCATTATTTCATATGCCTTGAAATTGAGAAGAGTGGTAACCAAAGAATGCACCTGAGAAACAGTACCCCAAAGAGCTGCACGTGCACCTGATTGAAATAATAAAATCCTGGTTTTGAGCAGAATTCTATTTTTTTCTCTATAAACTTTTTTATTTTGTTTTATTTTTTATTCCTGTCCAAGTACAGTTGTCTTTATCCTTCCCCCACAACTCCCCACTACCCAAGCCATCCCAAACTCTCTCCACTGATCCCAGCCTCATTTGACTTTGTCCATGGCTCCTTCATAGATGTTCCTTAAAATCCTTCCCACTTTCACTGCCTTCATCCCCTCCTAACTCCCTTCTGGCCACTGTCAGTCTGTTCTTAATTTCAATGTGTCTGGTTACATTTAGCTTGCTTGTTTGTTTTGTTGTTTAGGTTCCACTTAAAGGTGAGATCATATGGTATTTGTCTTTCACTGCCTGGCTTATTTCACTTAGCATAATGCTCTTCAGTTCCATCCATGCTGTTGCAAAGGTAGGAGCTTCTTCTTTCTATCTGTTGTATAGTAGTCCATCATGTAAATGCACCATACTTTTTAAAATTATGTTTTGTTGATTATGCCATTACATTTGTCCGAATTCCCCCCCTTCATTCTCCTCCACCCTGCACACCCCATCCCCCCATTCTCCCCCTTTAGTTCATGTCCATGTGTCACAAGTTCCTTAGCTTCTATATTTCCCATACTATTCTTGCCCTCCCCTTGTCTATTTTCTCCCTACCATCTATGCTACTTATTCTCTGTATCTTCTCCCCCCTTCTCCTCCTCCCATTTCCCTGGTGCTAACCCTCCTTGTGATCTCCATTTCTATGGTTCTGCTCCTGACCTAGCTGTCCTCTTAGATTGCTTTTGTTTTAGGTGTGGTTGTTAATAACTGTGAGTTTGCTGCCCTTTCACTGTTCACCTTTTTATCTTCTTTTTCTTAGATAGGTCCCTTTAACATTTCATGTAATAATGGCTTGATGATGATGAACTCCTTGAACTTGACCTTATCTGAGAAGCACTTTATCTGCCCTTCCATTCTAAATGAAAGCTTTGCTGGATACAGCAATCTTGGATGTAGGTCTTTAGATTTCATGAGTTGGAATACTTCTTTCCAGCCCCTTCTTGCCTGTAAGGTCTCTTTTGAGAAATCCGCTGACAGTCTGATGGGAACTCCTTTGTAGGTGACTGTTCCCTTATCTCTTGCTGCTTCTAGAATTCTCCCCTTCATTTTAATCTTGTGTAATATAATGACGATGTGCTTTGGTGTGTTCCTCCTTGGGTCCACCTTATTTGGGACTCTGAGCTTCCTGGACTTCCTGGAAGTCTATTTCCTTTGCCAGATTGGGAAAGTTCTTCTTTATTATTTGTTCAATAAGTTTTCCACTTGTTGCTCTTCCTCTTCCACTTCTGGTACCCCTACAATTCAGATGTTGGAACATTTAAACATGTCCTGGAGCTTTCTAAGCCTCTCCTCATTTTTTTGCATTCTTGTTTCTTCTTTCTTTTCTGTTTGGTGATTTTTTCTTCCTTCTGGTCCACTCGATTGATTTTAGTACCAGTTTTGTTTCCATCACTATTGGTTCCCTGTGTATTTTGCTTCATTTCACTGAGTGTAGCCTTCATTTGTTTATCTAATTTGTGGCTCAAATCAACCAGTTCTGTGAGCATCCTGATCACCAGTGTTTTGAACTGTGCATCTGATAGGTTGCCTATCTCTTTGTCACTTAGAAGTATTGGCTCTGGGACTTTGAGCTGTTCTTCTGCTTGAGCCATAATATTTTGGTGAGGTCATGCCTGTTATGTATGAGGGGCAGAGCCTTACGTGTTCACCAGGGCAGGGCAACCCAGTCACTTGGTTGTGATGCTATATGTGGAGGTGGGGTCAGAGAGGGAGCATTGGCATTTTTTCTCCTCTCTCTCAGATTTTGGTCCCCTCTGCCACTTCCCACAAGCTAATTGGGCCCTTCTGGTGCTGGTTTCCAGGTGTGTGGGCTTGTTTGTGTTCTAGGACCCTATTGGTCTCTCCAACAAATTTTCCTGTGAGACTGGGAGCCTCTCCCGATACCTCAGCCCCTGAAAGTTTCTCCAATCAGTGCTTTTAGGCTTTAATTTCTGTTGCTGGGGGCCTGGGTTGCATGGTCTGTCTCACTGCTTGTTCCTTTGCCTAGTTTATCTGTGTGTGAATGTGTGACCCCTGTCAGCCAGCCACCTTACACTTTCACCGGATCTGCCTGTTGCCACCCCATGCCTGTGAACTGTCAACCTCTGCCTGTGCTCCTGAGTCTGTCTGGCTACTTTTTCCTGCTGCGACCCCTCTGAGCCAGCCTTAGACACCACCCATCTTACCAGTCTGGATGAATGGTTTCTTGTTTTCGGACTTCTGTACAGTTCAATTTTCTGTCTGTTTTAGTTGAGTTTTTGTCTCTAAATCTTTGTTGTCCTTAAACTTGGTTGTACAAGGAGGTACGGTATGCCTCCATCTTGGTCAGAAGTCCCGCACCATAGTTTTTTGATCCATTCATTTACTGATGAGCACTTAGGTTGCTTCCAGCACTTGGCTATTATAAATTGTGCTGCTATGAACATTGGGGTGCATAGGTTCTTTTGGATTGGTGTTCCAGGGTTCTTAGGATATAATCCTAAGTGTGGAATTGCTGTGGAAAAAGGTAGCTCCATTTTTAGTTTTCTGAGAAAATTCCATACTGATTTTCATGGTGGCTACACCAGTCTACAATCCCACCAACAGTGCACTAGGGTTGCCTTTTCTCTACAATCACCAGCATGTCTGGTATGTTGATTTGTTTATGATAGCCATTCTCAACAGTGTGAATGTTACCTCATTGTGGTTTTAATTTGCATCTCTGTGATGGCTAGTGATACTGAGCATATTTTCATTCATATCTAGGCCCTCTGTATGTCCTCCTTGGAGAAGTGTCTGTTCAACTCTTTTGCCTATTTTTATTTTATTTTTAAACTTTTATTTATTTTAATTGTTGCTCAAGTATAGTTTTCTGTCTTTTACTCCCATCCCAGCCGACCCCGCCAGTGCTCCCTACCTCCCTCCCATTTCTACCCATCTTAGTTTTTGTCCATGTGTCTTTTGTACTTGTTCCTGTAAACGCTTCCCCTTTTCCCCTGAAACTTGCTCCCCTCTCCTCTCTGGTCACTGTCAGCCTGTTCTCTATTTCACTGCCTTTGGTTATATTTTGCTTGAATGTTTATTGTGTTGTTTAGGTTCCTGTTAAAGGTGAGATCATATGGTATTTGTCTTTCACTGCCTGGCTTACTTCACTCAGCATAATGTTTTCCAGTTCCATCCATACCGTCGCAAAGGGTAGTAGCTAATTCTTTCTTTCTGCTGCATAGAATTCCATTGTGTACATGTACCATAGTTTTTTTTATCTATTCACTTACTAATGGGCACCTAGGTTGCTTCCAAATCTTCCAATTCGACAATTGCTATTGTCAGTTGTGCTGCTGTGAACATTGGGGTGCATAGGTTCTTTTGCATTGGTGTTTCAGGAGTTCTTAGGATATAATCCTGGCAGTGGAATTGCTGGGTCAAAAGGCAGGTTCATTTTTAGTTTTCAGAGAAAATTCTATACTGTTTTTCATAGTGGTTGTACCAGTCTGCAATCCCACCAACAGTGAACTAGGGTCCCGTTTTCTCCACACCTGTTTGGAACCGCTCTGCCTGGTTTCAGGAATTGTAACTGCCTCCCATGGCTAAGGCTAAGTGAGTTACCTCCGGAATGTGAGCCACCAAGGAGACAAAGGTTGTCTCTGGCAGCAAGCGCTGCTTCTGCTTCATCCCCAGCCCCCAATGCTTGGTCAGATAGTCTATGACAGGTAAGACCCCTCAGAGGTGGGGCAACCTAAACCAGACAAGATCACTTGGGAGGCTATTATATGGAAGGACTCTGGGTTCTGCAAAAAGGAGGGAGTGATAGACACTCATCCCCCTGTTATTCTGACATAGCCTGAATCCCCATTTCTGTCTGGGAGAAGCATTTCCTAGCTCTAATCCACCTAAGCCTAAAAATCTATAATTGGGCAGGCGGTGCAGTCCCTTGCCAGCTAGAGTGGCATCTGGGGTGATCGGGCATAAGAAAGAATTTCTAATGTCCTGTGAAGCCTGCTTTGCTAAGAGTGCTTTCATTCATATGATAAGGGTCCGAACAGGAAATGAGTATGTCTCCCCAAGGTTTTGCAACCCCCCTTTACCTGAAAGACACTGACTCAGACTAAGCCCTCAGATTTCTTTGAAATGTTATCTACTATTTGATCCATACGGCCTGTATTCTTGTGTATTACAACCCAATAAAAGCCATTGAGGAATGAGCTCTTGGCCTTCCTTTTCTGAGAGATTGGCCACCTCACCTCTCCAAGCAGATTGTGTCTTGGTAGTTTCACTTTCATTCATGGTGAAGGGGGGTACTTGCTGGAAAAGTTGTCCCCACACACAACCTCTTCAACACTTTTTGTTTGTTGCTTTGTTTATGATGGCCATTCTGACTGGTGTAAAGTGGTATGTCACTGTGATTTTAATTTGCATCTCTCAGAGAGCTAGTGATATTGAGCATCTTTGCATGTGTTTCTGGATCCTCTGTATGTTTTTGTTGGAGAGTGTCTTTTCAAGCCCTTTGCCTACTTTTTAACTGGGCTTTTTGTCTTTCTGGAGTGGAGTCATGTGAGTTCTTTATATGCTTTGGAGACCAAACCCTTGTCTAGGGTATCACTGGTAAATATGTTTTACCATACAGTTTGTTCTCTTTTCATTTTAATACTCTTTTCTTTAGCCATGCAGAAACTCTTTATTTTGATGAGATACCATTTGTTTATTCTTTCCTATGTGTCCCTTTCTCTAGGGGATGTGTCAGTGAAAATATTACTGCATGGAATATCTGAGATTTTTCTGCTTATCTATTCCTCTAGGACTCTTATGGTATCATGAATTATATTTATGTCTTTTTATCTACTTTGTGTTTATTTTTGTGTATGGTGAAAATTGGTGGTCAAGTTTCATTTTTTTGTTTGTAGCTGCCCAGATCTCCCAACAGTATTTGTTGAAAAGCCTATTTTCATTCCATATTTTGTTTCTGTCCCCTTTCTCTAATATTAATTTACTATAGAGACTTGAGTTTATTTCTGTGCTCTTTATTCTGTTCCATTGGTTTATGTGGCTGTTCTTAAGTCAGTACCATACTTTTTTGATTACCGTGGCCTTGTAATGTTGTTTGATGTCAGGTATGGAAATCCCACCTACATGGTTCTTTTTTATCAAAATTGCTACACCTATTCAGGATTGTTTATGATTCCATATAAATTTTTGAAGTTTTTGTTCTATGTCTGTGAAATATACCATTGGTACTTTAGTAGGTGCTGCATTAAATCTATAAATTGCTTTGGGTAGTATGGACATTTTGATGATGTTAATTCTTCCCATCCATGAACATGGTATTTGTTTCCATTTATTTGTGTCTTCCTTGATTTCTTTCTTCAGTGTTGTGTAGTTTTCAGAGTACAGGTCTTTTCCCTGCTTGGTAAGGTTTATTCCTACGTATTTTATTTTTCTTGTGGCTATATCAAATGTGATTTTTTTTCCTGATTTCTTCTTCTGCTGTTTCATTGTTGGTATACAATAATGCTTTTAATTTCTGGATATTGACTTTGTATCTCACCGTTTTGCCAAATTCACTTATTAGGTCAAGTAGTATTTTGGTGGGCACTATAGGAATTTCTATGTACACTATCATGACATCTGCAAACAATGACAGTTTTGTTTCCTCCTTTCCACTTTGGATGCCTTTTATTTCTTTTTCTTGTCTAATTGCTGAGGCTAGAATTTCCAATATTATGTTGAATAGGAGGGTGAAAGCAGACATCCTTGTCTTGTTCTTGATCTTCGTGGGAAAGTTTTTAGTTTTTGCCCATTGAGTATGATGTTGCCTGTAGGTCTCTCGTATATGGTGTTTACCACGTTGAGGAATGCTCTCTCTATTCTCACTTAGCTGAGTGTTTTTTATCATAAATGTGTGCTGTACTGTACCAGTTGGTTTTTCTGCATCTATTGATATGAACATGTGACTTTTGTCTTTCCTTTTGTTTATGTGATGAATTATGTTTATTGGTTTGCAAATATTCTACCACCCTTGCATCCCTTGGAAAAACCACACTTGATCACGGTGTATGATCTTTTTTTAAAAAAGATTTTATTTATTTATCTTTAGAGGGGAAGGGAAGGAGAGAGGGAGAGAAATGTCAATGTATGGTTGCCTCTTGTGGGTCTTCTGCTAATAACTGGCCTGCAACCCAGGCATGTGCTCTAACTGGGAATAGAACCGCAATCCTCTGGTTCGCAGGTGCACGTTCAATCTACTGAGCTACACCAGCCAGGGTGGTGTATGAACTTTGTAATGTATTGCTGGAAACAGTTTACCAATATTTTTTGAGGATTTTGGCATCTATGTTTATCAGTGATATTGGCCTGAAGGTTTCTTTCTTTGTTGTGTCTTTGTCTGGTTTTTGGATTAGGAATGCTGGCTTCATAAAATGGTGGAAATCTTCTGTCTTCTTGGGTTTTTTGGACTAATCTGTAAAGGATAGGGGTTAGGTGTTCCTGAAATGTTTGTAAAAATTTCCTGTGAAACTCTCTGGTCCAGGGTTTTTGTGTGCCAGTTTTTTTTTTTTATTGCTGCTTTGATTTCATCCATTGTTATTGGCTTCTTACAGCTTTATTCATTCACTTTTTGAAGATTATATTTTTCTAGAAATTTGTCCATTTCACCTTGATTTTCAAGTTTCTGGGCATATAGACCTTTGTAGTAATTTCTTACAGTCTTTTGTATTTTTGTGGTGTCTGCTGTAATCTCTCCTTTTTCATTTCTGATTGTGCTTATTTGGGTTCTCTCTCTTTTTCCCTGATGAGTCTTTTTAAAGGCTTATCAATTTTGTTTATCTTTTCAAAGAACTAGCTCCTGGATTTACTGATCTTGAGAATTGTGCTTTCATTCTCTATGTCATTTAATTCTGCTCTGATCTTGGTTATTTCTTTCCTTGCACTTGCTGTGGTCTGTCTTTGTTGTTTTTCCTCCAGTTCTTTTAGGTGTGGGCTTAGGTTGGTTGTTTACAATGTTTCAGTCTTTTTTAGATAGACTTGTATTACTATGAGGTTCTCTCTCAGGAATACCTTTGCTGTGTGCTATAAGTTTTTTATTCTTGTGAGTTAATTTTAATTTGTTTCCAGAAACTTTTTTATTTATTCCTTGATATTATTCCTAACCAATTCATTGTTTAATAGCATGCTATTTTATCTCCATGATTTTGAGTGTTTTTGAGGGTTTTTCCTTGAGGTTGGTTTTCAGTTTCAGTCTCTTGTGGTCAGAGAAAATGTTTGATATGGTTTCAATTTTCTTGATTCTGCTGATGCTTATTTCTTGTCCTATCATGTGGTCTATCTTTGAAAATGTTCGATGTGCATTTGAAAAGAATGTGCATTTTGCTTCTTTGGGATGAAATGCTCTCTCTATATGTGCATCAAGTCCATTTGATCCAGGACATTGTTCAATACCTCAATTTTTTGTTGATATTTTGTTTGGAAGATCTATTCATTTTTGACAGTGGGGTTTTAAAATCTCCTACTATAATTGTATCACTCTTTATATCTTTCTTGAAGTCCTCCCAGGTTTTCCTTATATATGTGGGTATTCCTATTTTGGATGTATATTATTTATAATGTTTGTGTGTTTTTAATGCATTCTTCCCTTGAGTATTTTTAAGTGACCTTCTGGGTCTCTTTTTATGGCCCTTGTTTTGAAGTCGATTTTATCTGATATGAATATTTCTATGTCAGCTTCTTCCCCCTGTGCATTTCCTTGGAATATTTTTTCAACCCTTCACTTTCAATCTGTGTAGGTTTTTGTTCTGAGGTGGGTCTCTTGTAGGCAGCATACATGTGTGTCAATATTTCTTATCCATTCAGCTATTTTATGTCTTTTTTTGAGTATTTAGTCCATTTACATTTAAAGTTTATATCGATAGGTACTTATTCACTGCTATTTTACTCCCTTCATATTTGTGTTTTCTCTCTCTCTCTCTCTCTCTTATCTCTTTTCTTCCACTTCTTATAGAATTCCCTTTGGCATATGTTGCAGTGCTGGTTTGGTGTAGGTGTATTTTTTTAGCCTTATTTTGTCTGGGAAACTCCTTATTTGGCCTTTCATTTTAATTAAGACCATTTCTGGGTAGCGTAGTCTTGGTTGCAGGCCTCTGGTTCTCATTACTTGGAATATTTCTTGCCATTCTCCTCTAGATTAGAGCATTTCTATTGAGAAGTCAGCTGCAAGCCTTATCAGGGTTCCTTGGTATGCTCCTTCTTGTTTCTCCCTTGCTGCCTTTAAGGTTCTCTGTTTGTCTTGAAATTTTGCCATTTTAATTATAATGTGTTTTGGAGTGGGCCTCTTTGGGTTCTTTATTATGATACTCTGTATTTCCGGGATTTATGTGATTTGTTCTCTCATCAACTTAGGGAAATTTTCCATCATTACTTTTTCAACCAGGTTTTCTATCCCTTGCTGTCCTTCTTCTCCTTCTCGAATCCTTGTTATATGGATATTATTATGTTTCATGATGCCCTGTAGTTCCCTTAACACTTTTCCATTCTTTCTTAATCTTTATTCCTTTTCTTGCTTTTTGTGGGATTTTTTCCCTTGTCCTCCATCTCGCTGATGTGATCCTCTGCTTTATCTAACCTGCTTTTGATTCCTTTTACTGTGTTTTTCAATTCAGAAATTGTATCTTCATTCCCTCTTGGCTCTTGTTGACAGTTTCTATTTCCTTTTTTCTTATTGATATAGTTTCTAGTGAGTTCATTGTTGTTTCCTGGTAGTTTTTGGTAATTCTCAGTAATCTCATTGAACTTCCTTATAACTATTGCTTTCAACTCAATATCTGGTAGTTGACTTGTGTCTATTTTAGTTAACATTCTTTCTGAGGCTTCCTCCTTTCCTTTCATTTGAGGTTTATTCCTTTGTCTTCCCATTGTTTGTGAGACTCTTCTTGTTAACCTTTGCTTCCTAAATTGATCTGTTCTGACTCTTTGGGTTTGTGGTGTGAACTTCTATAATAGGAGACCTGTGAGATTCAGTGGTGCAGTTTCCTTGATCTCCTGAACTTGCTGCTCTTGGGTTGTTGTTGATGTTGGTTCTCTGGGTGTATATGGGTTTTGATTGATGTTGGGTCTTTCTTTGGGGGTTCCTTCCCTCCAGTTGGTTGACTGAAGGTCACTCAGCCCAACACATCTTGTGTGCTATTGTGCATGTGTAGACAGGTTGTGTCAAAGGATGTTCTTCTATCTATCCAAGGTTACAAGGCTTCTCTGTCACTATTGCTCAGTTCTTTGTTCTGGGTAATTTCTCCACTGTTTAGTTGTAATTTCATATTTACCCTGGGTGGAAGTTAGTGTGGCTTCCACTCACTCTCCCACCAACTTCCTTTATTATCTGTTTGTGGTTCTTTTGCTGGTGGGTTCTCTCTTCCAGCAGATATATTGGTGTTGCATCTCCCACCTACTCTTTCATGTGATCAGTTGAAGGGGGAAGGAAAAATGAATTAAGACAGGGGGAGTGTATTCTAAGGGAGAGATAGGAGACTTTGCATAAGTATAGTATTAACCATAATATTCTAGCAAACTAGCCACCTTTTATAAAATGTGGAAAAGAGATAAGACTCTTGGTAGAGTGGGGAAGGATTGTGAGTTGAATCCAGAAAACAAACACTTGTGGGAGTCAGATTATGAAATATAGTGAGAGTAAATGATAGAAAATAGGTAAAGTGTGTGACAGAATTGAGTTAATCCCAACAGTACTAAAGCCCTGGAATATAGTGAAATGGGCTAAGATCTGGGAGGGGTGCTATGTAGTATTTAAAATTATGTGGAACATCAGTTATTTACAATAGTACTGAAACAACAATAATATGACAAGAACGATATGATCCGAATAACAGGAGTATGTAGTTCATGACCTAGAGTAGTGTTCTATTGGAACACAAGAGAAGGAACACCAAAGGGTCACTGGTTTGGTTCCAGTCAGGGCCCATGCCTGGGTGGTAGGCCAGGTCCCCAGTTGGGAGAGTGCAAGAGACAATCAACACTGAAGTTTCTCGCCCTCTCTTTTGTCCTCCCTTCCTCTAACTAAAAGTCCAGTGCATTAATTTTCTATTGTTACATAACAAATTACCACACAAAGATGATCTACCTATTTAATCTATCATCTATCTAATCTATATACTTATATCTCTATCTGTATCTCTTGTCTTTTCCATATTTTATTACTTAGAAGATAGTCCTTGGACTCGTCCAACTCAAGGGCAGGGGATTATACAGGAGTGAGAATATCAGAAAATGGGGATTATCTGGGTCACTTGCACTCCTCTAAATTACATCCCAGCAATGTGGGAAGAATGGAACCCTTACCCTAGACCCCTGGTCCTTATCCCAAGCCCTAGGCTATAGCTCCCAAGAGCTCTTCTACCTCTTCTCTGTACACACTGAACTCCATTCCTCACCTCAAGAGGCTTCACATAGATATATGTGAATAATATAGCTAACTTGTTCTCTGTTCCTTGCATATAGCTTCCACATCTTAGTCATCTCTTAGTCCTAGGAGTTGGCAGGAGACTCAGTTTTCAGAAGCACAGGCCCACTGAAATGCAGGCCTCTTTGGGACTGACACTTGGGACTACATGGGGAGAAAATTCATTGCCCAAAACATACAGTAGGAAAAACAGAGTCAGTCAGGCTCCCTTACCCAGATGTCTGGGCAACTAAGAGAAGCAGTATTGCCATAACCTTGAAAATGGACCCAATAAGCATTATTCCCATAACCTTGAGTGGGCCTACATGCACAGAATCATGCTATGTTATGCCCTATTTTGGCATCTTGCTGGCTTTGTGTGTACTTAGTATATAGGGGAGTTGGGACTTCCTTCTGGTGCAACACATGGCTTGCAACACACATGGATCACTCCACCATTGAATAAAGGCCTGTCAGGCATTCCCACAACTCCGTGAATTTTCTTCCATCTGCCCAAATCCTAAGTGAACCTGTCCAGCCTTGAATGGTCACACCACAATGTTGAGCATGGGTATTGAATGTGCATATACCTTTAACCCCTACAGATTGAACTCTTGGTTGTTTGCAGGCTTTAGACCCATTATATAAAGCTTCCCAGTTAAATTGTCTTTGCTTTCTCTCTACAAAATATTACCACTGTCCTCATAAGTTGTTTATCATTTCAATACATGACTTTCTGCATGCTATATATGCATCCATAATTCATATGTGTTTTGTTTCCTACATGGACATTTACCCATAATCAACTTATTGCAATTGTTTTGGGATATTTTAAATTTTGTATACATGGCATCATAAAGTTTATATACTTCTGGAACTTTTCCCCCCTTATCCACATTTTTCACTATCACCCAACCTTTGCATCTATAGGTCTTTCTCTGTGTCTCCACCCTTAAAAACTAGTCTTTTCCTCAGTCCAGCTGGAAATAGTCTTATCAGTGTACTAGGGCTGGCCATCATATAAGTGAAAATCAAATGAGTGGTTTTCAAACTTCAGTAAATTTCAGCCACTTGAAGGACATGTAAAACTCTGATTTCAGGCTCAGCTTCAAAATTTCTGATTCAGTAGGTCTGGAGAGGAGCCTGAAAATTTGCATTTTCAAAAATTTCCCGGATTTCCGCCAAGATGGAGGCATAGGTGGATGTGCCGTGCCTTCTCACACAACCAAGTTTAGAGACAACTAAATATTAGCAACAGAAAACACAGCCAGAACACGGAAAATTGAACTTTTCGGAAGTCCGTTAACAACAAATTCTTCAGCCTGACCGGTAAGGGGCGAAACCAGCGGCTGGGGAAGTTGGATTGCACAGGAGGTCTCGGTCAGCCGGACTCAGGCGTGGAATCCAGACGCGCGGAATCCATGCGCAGGGTTGGACCTAGTGAGCGACCGAGCAAACCACCAGGCGAGCGACCACGGAGGAGACAGCGGGGGAGTGGTGCTGCATGTTGACTGTGGTCGCGCATTTGTGCGTGGGCGGACAGGCGAGGGAGTGGGCGGTTGGACCGGGACCCGGCGGGTCCCCGCGGCCAGCGGCAGTGGAGGGCGACGCCATTTCCCGCTCTGACCCCACCTCCACATACAGCGTCATAACCCAGCGACTCTGAGTGGCCTGAGTGGCCCGGCCCACGTGAACCACCTAAGGCGCTGATCCTCACCCAGCCACTCGAAACTGCAGAGGGTGCCGCCATTTCCCCGCTCTGACCACGCCCCCACATACAGCGTCACAACCTAGCCACCTGGGAGTCCAAGGCACCGTTTCTCACACTTAAAGGGCCAGAACAGACCAAAAATGTCGCAAGATCTCAAAGCCTCAGAGCCCATAGATCTAAGCAATGAAGAAATAGCAAAACTCTCAGACTCACAGTTTAAAACACTGGTGATCAGGATCCTCACAGAACTGGTTGATTATAGCCACAAATTAGACAAATATATGAAGGCGAAACTAATTGAAATGAATGGAATTGCACAGGACACCAATAGCAATGAAAAGGAAACTGGGACTCAAATCAATGGAGTGGACCAGAAGAAAGCAAATAATGGCCAAACAGAAAAGAGTCAGGAAGCAAGAATTCAAAGAAATGAGGAGAGTCTTAGGAACCTCCAGGACATCTTTAAATGCTCCAACATCTGAATGATAGGGGTACCAGAAGGGGGAAAGGCACAGCCACCAGTGGAAAACTTATTTGAACAAATAATAAAGGAGAATTTCCCCAATCTGGCAAAGGAAATAGACTTCCAGGAAATCCAGGAAGCTCAGAGAGTCCCAAAGAAGTTGGACCCAAGAAGAAACACACCAAGGCACATCATCATTACATTAGCCAAGATTAAAATGAAGGAGAGAATCCTAGAAGCAGCAAGAGATAAGGGGACAGTCACCTACAAAGGAGTCCCCATCAGACTGTCAGCAGATTTCTCAAAAGAGACCTTACAGGCAAGAAGGGGCTGGAAAGAGGTATTCCAAGTCATGAAATCCAAAGACCTACAACCAAGATTGCTCTATCCAGCAAAACTTTCATTTAGAATGGAAGGACAGATAAGGTGCTTCTCAGATAAGATCAAATTCAACGAGTTCATCATCACCAAGCCCTTATTATATGAAATGTTAAAGGGACTTATCTAAGAAAAAGAAGTTAAAGAAACATGAACAGTGAAAGGACAACAAACTCAGTTATTAACAACCACACCTAAAACAAAAGCAAACTAAAAGGACAGCTAGATCAGGAGTGGAAACATAGAAATGAAGATCTCAAGGAGGGTTAGCAAGAGGAGAGTGGGAGGAGGAGAAGGGGGGAGAAGGTACAGAAAATAAGTAGCATAGACAGTAGATAGAAAATAGATGGGGGGGCAAGAATAGCATGGGAAATATAAAATCTAAAGGAACTGAGACACATGGTCATAAACTAAAGAGGGGGTAATGGTGGGGATGGGGGGTAGGGTGGAGGGGAATGAAGGGGGAATAGAACAACTGTAACAGCATAATCAATAAAAAATTTTTAAAAATTTCCCTGGTGAGGCTGATACTAACAGGCCATATCAGCCCATACCATCTGGTCTCTAGGTACGTTAGGTCATCTATCAGGTTCTTTCAATAACATGCAATGGGGGCTATACCTACATTCCTCTTTACAGAAATTATCTATAACTTCAAGTTTTATTTAATTGAAGAATGTAATAAAATAACTTAAGGTGGGCCAAAACAAGAAGGTATAAAGATAGATTTGAGTAAGTGTTATTTCTGTAAAAACCAGCAATTCATTTATTTCAAGCCAACTTTTTTGACCTGAACAAATGCTGTCAAAGATATCTGAAAGAAGTAAAAGTCAGATAACAGTCGATGTTACTTTTTGGGTGATGAACTTAGAAACAAAACCAGCATTGAGAAAATTTCCCACAGACTACTGAAAATAAATTCTCAAATCCATGAAGAAAAAAATGTCTTGTTTCTTTCTCATCCATGTCTTTCTAGGCCACAGGTGGCAAACACAAGGCCAGCAGGCTGAATCTGGCCCTCCACCTTGTTTTAGTTGGTCAGGCACCTTGTTTCTACCTGGCAGCAGCACCGAGCTCCTGGCCCCTAGTTAAGGAATAGTTATGTTTATACAGTCCTAAAATTACATTGATCTCTTTGAAGGCAACCGCGAGGCTGATGTGGCCCCCTGGTGAAAATGTGTTTGACACCTCTGTTCTAGGCCATCAAACTGTAAAAAGAAATAAGAGAACATTAATAATTGAATACAATTAACATAAAGCAGTGACTTTCTAAATGTAAAAATAGTCAATCCTATGTATGTCTGTTGTCTCAACAAGAGAAAACAACACAATTCTCCTCCTGTAACACAAATACTTGGGTATCAGGGTCTAAGTGAATTATTTGATATCATTAAGCATGTCAAACAACAAAAATGCTTGGGGAAGAAAACCATTCAGGGATATGAGTATGTCTTTCCACCTTAAAACCTGTGCTTTTTTCCATAAATCAAAACCTCCCAGACCTTCCATGTAAAAATGGAAAGGAAAGAAGGGGGAAAGGACAAATGAGATGTAAGTTAAATTAACAACTCAGTGATAATCAAAATCTCACTATGACAAATTTTATATTCTTGTGACTGTTATGTGAAATAGCAAAATCTTAAAATGAATGAATACATATGCATTGATCATTAAATGTGGCCCTACATGCAAATCTTAACTTTTTACTATTTTTAGGAAGTCACAGCCTCAAAGGCACTGTGTCACAGTTAGTATAAGAGACCACAAATAAGTGGCTACCAAATTATTAAAACCCATCTAGTACATATCATAGTGGCTTTATCCACTTGTTCTAACAACTGTCTTCTAAAAAAATATGGTATCAGCTACAAGGTCTGATAAATATCCCACTTGTAGAAGTCTTATAGTTACACAACGAATATGTGCCTGAAAAGGTAGAATTCAGGACGTGCTGCATTCTGCATAATCTGGTATATATGTATATTATTAACACTAAAACTGATTTATAAAATTTTTAAACAAAAAATTTTATTCAGTTTGCCAAGATCATGTAAGGATATAACATGTGCATGACAGAAATGACTGGGTGATAATCAACCTGGAGTCTCACAGGAAGCACTCTGTAGGATCCTATTGAATATATTAGTCTTTCTTCTAATTCTCCATTTTCCTGTTCTTTCTCTCCCCCATCTTTAGCTTATTGGGTTTTTACATCAGTTTTTTCCTTTTTATTGAATCTATTGAGATGATACTGTCTAACAAAATTATAGGTATCAGGTGCATAAATCCACAACGCATCATCTATACACTGTATTGTATGTTCACCACCTCAAGTCCAAGCTCCTTCCATCACCATTTATCCCCATACCCTTCTCCACCTACTCCACACTCCCCACTCCTCTCAATTACCCTGCTGTTGTCTATGCCCATGAGTTTCATATCTTTTCTTTTTTCTTTTTACTCAATCCCTTCACTGCACCTCCCTGCCCAACCCCTCAATCCCCACCTCCTTGACAGCTGTCAGCATGCTGTCTATGAATCTGTCTCTATTTTGCTTTTTAGTTTATTTTGTTCATTAGATTCCATATGAATGAAGTCATATGGTACTTGTCTTACTTTCACTGGCTTATTTCATGTAATATAATGTTCTCCAGATTCATCCATGCTATTGCAGAGGGTAAGAGTTCCTTTTTTAACAGCCAAATAGTATTCCATTGTGTAAATGTCCTGATGGGCTCTTGTGTTGCTTCCAAATCTTGGCTATTGTAAATAATGTTGCAATAAATATAACAATACGTATATGTTTCCAAATTAATGTTTCAGCTTTCTTTGGACAAATTTTCAGAAGTGGAATCATTGGGTCATAAGGCAATTCCAATGTTAATTCTTTGAGGTATCTCCATAGTGCTTTCCACAGTGGCTGCACCAATCTGCATTCCCACCAACAGTGCACAAGGGTACCCTTTTCTCCACATCCTTGCCAACTTGTTGTTTGTTGATTTATTGATGATAGCCATTCTGACAGGTATGAGGTAATATCTAATTGTGGTTTGAATTTGCATTTCTCTGATGATTAGTGATGTTGAGCATCTTTTCATATGTCTATTGGCCATCTATATGTGCTCTTTGGAGATGTATCTATTCAGGTCCTCTGCCCATTTTTACTTGGATTGTTTGTTTGTTTTCAGTGTTGGGTATTATACAGTCTTATAAATTTTGGATATTAAGCCCTTCTCAGTTGTATCGGTGACTATATTCTCCCTTCAGTGGGTTGTCTTTTTCATTTGTTTATTGTTTCCTTTGCTGTGCAAAAACATTTTAGTTTGATGCTCTATTTGTTTATTTTTTTTCCGTTTCCCTTGCCAGAGGAGATATATCACAAAAATATTGCTACAAGAAATATCTGAGATTTTATTGCATGTTTCCTTCTAGGGTTTTTATGGTTTTGAGTCTAACTTTTAAGTCTTTAATCCATTTTGAGTTTATTCTTGTGTATGATGTGAGAAGGTGGTCCATTTCATTTTTTGCATGTTTCTGTCCAATTTTCCCAACACCTCTTCCTGAATAGACTATCTTTACCCTGCTGTATGTTTTTGCCTCCGTTGTCAAATATTAACATTAGAGTTTGTATGCTTATATTCATTAACTTTATTAGTGAATAATAATACAGACTTTGGGACCAGAACTTCACAATAAAATAGCTCAATTTATAATTAGTGGCACCATCTAACATTCTACCCTCAGGAGAGTCAGGAGGATGAAATGTGAAGGAAGAATAATTGGGCACCTTCGTAGTGTTTGATACATCACTTTCATAGCTCTCAAATGTGTATAGCTTGCTAATTCTTACACTGACATTGTCCCCCTCTTTTTAGTAAAACTCGCACTGTGTGCTGCTGATTATTTATGATATTTTGGAGAAGTAATTAGAATAATTGGGGTCTGATGGCATTAACTGTTTTCATGAGAAGTTAATTGAAAAAATATTCATTTGACTTAAAGATCAATTCTATAGTGAATCTCATTGGTTCCTCAAATCCTAAAAAAAATAATATTTATGTCTTTTAAGTGCTCTAGTACAAGTTCATTATTTTCTCATAAGAATGTTTACATTTTTGAAAGCAATCAGTAATAAGGGAGGTATGACATTTGTTTATCCTTTTACTCCTGGTTATCTTTCTATTTCCTCTGAAGCTCCTACTTGAACACCTACATTCCACTGACATGCACTTTCTATGCATTCCTGAACTTCACTGATTATCTTATATCTCTAATCAGAGGTTGGTAGAAGGATGCATACCTTTTCCCAAGATCATAAAGGTCTTAATAGAATTGGGCTTTTTAAAAAATTATTTAATTATTGTTCAAGTACAGTTTTATGTCTTATACTCCCATTCCAGCCCACCCCCAACTGCTCCCCACCTCCTTCCCATTCCCCCCACCTCAGTTTTTGTCCATGTGTCCGTTATATTTGTTCCTGTGAATCCTTCCCCTTTTCCTCTGAAATTTTCTCCCCTCTCCCCTCTGGTACCTGCCACCCTGTTCTGTATTTCAGTGTCTTTGGTCATATTTTGCTTGCTTGTTTGTTTTGTTGTTTAGGTTCCTGTTAAAGGTGAGATCATATGGTATTTGTCTTTCACCACCTGGCTTATTTCACTCAGCATAATGCTTTCCAGGACCATCCATGATGTGGCAAAGAGAAGTAGCTCCTTCTTTCTTTCTGCTGCATAGAATTCCATTGTGTAAATGTACCATAGTTTTTTGATCCATCCATTTACTGATGGACATCTAGGTTGCTTTCAAGTTTTGGCTATTGTAAATTGTGATGCTATGAACATTGATGTGCATAGGTTCTTTTTCTTATTTTTATTTATTTTATTTTATTGATTATGCCATTACAGTTGTTCTATTCCCCCTTTCATTCCCCTCCATCCTGCACCACCACCCCCACCATTCCCCCCTTTAGTTTATGACCACGTGTCTCAAGTTCTTTAGATTCTATATTTCCCATACTATTCTTGGCCTCCCTATCTATTTTCTACCTACCATCTATGCTACTTATTTTATGTACCTTCTCCCTGCTTCTCCTCCTCCCACTCCCCTGTTGCTAACCCTTCATGACATCTTCATTTCTATGATTCCGCTCCTGATCTAGCTGTCCTTTTAGTTTGCTTTTGTTTTAGGTGTGGTTGTTAATAACTGTGAGTTTGCTGTCCTTTCACTGTTCATATTTTTTATTTTCTTTTTCTAAGATAAGTCCCTTTAACATTTCATATAATAAGGGCTTGGTGAAAATGAACTCCTTGAACTTGACCTTATCTGAGAAGCACTTTATCTGTCCTTCCATTTTAAATGAAAGTTTTGCTGGATAGAGCAATCTTGGTTGTAGGTCTTTGGATTTCATGACTTGGAATACCTCTTTCCAGCCCCTTCTTGCCTGGAAGGTCTCTTTTGAGAAATCTGCTGACAGTCTAATGGGAACTCCTTTGTAGGTGACTGTCCCCTTATCTCTTGCTGCTTCTAGGATTCTCTCCTTCATTTTAATCTTGGCTAATGTAATGATGATGTGCCTTGGTGTGTTTCTTCTTGGGTCCAACTTCTTTGGGACTCTCTGAGCTTCCTGGATTTCCTGGAAGTCTATTTCCTTTGCCAGATTGGGGAAGTTCTCCTTTATTATTTGTTCAAATAAGTTTTCCAGTGGTGGCTGTTCCTTTCCCCCTTTGGTACCCCTATAATTCAGATGTTGGAGCATTTAAAGATGTCCTGGAGGTTCCTAAGACTCTCCTCATTTTTTTGAATTCTTGCTTCCTGACTCTTCTCTGTTTGGCCATTATTTGCTTTCTTCTGGTCCACTCCACTGATTTGACTCCCAGTTTCCTTTTTATTGCTATTGGTTTTCTGTGCAATTCCATTCATTTCAATTAGTTATGCCTTCATATGTTTGTCTAATTTGTGGCTATAATCAACCAGTTCTGTGAGGATCCTGATCACCAGTGATTTAAACTGTGCGTCTGAGAGTTTGGCTATTTCTTTTTTTTTTAAATATTAAATTTTATTTAGTTACTTTTCAAGTACATTTTTTTTAACTATTTCTCCCATCCCACTGCACCCCCCCGCCCAGGCCCCCCTCCCTCCCATTCCCCTCCCCCAGTCCTCATCTCTGTGTCTTTCATACTTATACCTCAAAATCCCTCCCCCTTTTCCCCCTTAAGTTCCTTTCCCTCTCCCCTCTGGTCGCTGACCACTTGTTCTCTATTTCACTGTCTTTGTTTTTATTCTGTTTGCTTGTTTGTTTTATTCTTTAGCTTCCTCTCAAAGGTGAGATCATATGATATTTGTCCTTCAATGCCTGGCCTATTTCACTCAGCATAATGCTTTCCAGTGCCATCCATGCTGTTGCAAAAGGTAGTAGCTCCTTCTTTCTCTCTGCTGCATAGAATTCCATTGTGTATATGTACCACATTTTTTGATCCATTCATTTACTGATGGGCACCTAGGTTGCTTCCAACTCTTGGCTATTGTAAATTGTGCTGCTATGAACATTGTGGTGCATAGGTTCTTTGAAATTGATATTTTAGGATTCTTGGGGTATAATCCTAGCAGTGGAATTGCTGGGTCAAAAGGCAGGTAGATTTTTATTTTTCTGAGAAAATTCCATACTGTTTTTCATAATGGTTGTACCAGTCTGCACTCCCACCAACAGTGAACTAAGGTCCCCTTTTCCCCACAACCTCTCCAACATTTGCTGTTTGTTGCTTTGTTTATGATAGCCACCCTGACTGGTGTAAAGTGGTATCTCATTGTGGGTTTAATTTGCATCTCTCTGATAGCTAATGATATTGAGCATCTCTTCATGTGTCTCTGGATATTCTGCATGTCCTCTTTAGAGAAGTGTCTGTTCAAGTCCTTTTCCCATTTTTTAATTGGGTTCGATGTCTTCCTAGAGTGGAGTCGTGTAAGTTCTTTGTATATTTTGGAGATTAAAACTTTGTCTGAGGTATCATTGGCAAATATGTTTTCCCATACAGTTGGTTGTCTTTTTAATTTAATACTGTTTTCTTTAGCCATGCAGAAGGTTTTTATTTTGATGAGATCTCAGTTGTTTATTCTTTCCTTTATATTCCTTGCACTAGGGGACATATCCGTAAAAATGTTGCTGCGTGGAATATCTGAGATTTTCCTGCCAATGTTCTCCTCTAGGACTTTAATGGTGTCACGGCTTATATTTCAGTCTTTTATCCACCTTGAATTTATTTTGGTGTATGGTGTAAGTTGGTGCTCAAGTTTCATTTTTTTGCACTTAGCTGTCCAGTTCTCCCAACACCATTTGTTGAAGAGGCTATCTTTACTCCATTTTATGTTACTGCCCCCTTTGTCAAATATAAATTGACTGTAGAGAGTTGGGTTGATTTCTGGGCTCTCTGTTCTGTTCCATTGGTCTATGTGCCTGTTTTTATGCCAGTACCAGGCTGTTTTGATTACAGTGGCCTTGTAATACAGTTTGATATCAGGTATTGTGATCCCTCCTACTTGGTTCTTCTTTCTCAAAAGAGCAGCTGCTATTCGGGCTGGTTTTTGGTTCCATATAAATTTTCGAAGTGTTTGTTCTATGTCTGTGAAATATGCCCTTGGTACTTTAATAGGTATTGCATTGAATCTGTAAATTGCTTTGGGTAGTATGGACATTTTGATGATGTTAATTCTTCCAATCCATGAACACGGTATATGTTTCCATTTGTTTGTGTCTTCCCTGATTTCTTTCTTCAGTGCTGTATAGTTTTCTGCATACAGGTCTTTTACCTCTTTGGTTAGGTTTATTCCCAGATATTTTATTTTTCTTTTTGCTATATCGAATGGGATTTTTTCCCTGATTTCTGCTTCTGCTGATTCATTGTTTGTATACAAAAATGCCTTTGATTTCTGGATATTGACTTTGTATCCTGCTGTTTTGCCAAATTCATTATTTAGTTCTAGTAGTTTTTTGGTAGAGTCTATAGGATTTTCCATGTACACTATCATGTCATCTGCAAACAGTGACAGTTTTGCTTCCTCCTTTCCTATTTGGTGCCTTTTATTTCCTTTTCCTGCCTGATCGCTGTGGCCAAAACTTCTAATACTATATTGAATAGAAGTGGTGAAAGTGGACATCCTTGTCTTGTTCCTGATCTTAGTGGAAAAGCTTTTAATTTTTGCCCATTGAGCATGATATTGGCTGTAGGTCTCTCATAAATGGCCTTTATTATACTGAGGAATGTTCCCTCTATTCCCATTTTACTGAGTGTTTTTATCATAAATGGGTGTTGTACCTTATAGAAAGCTTTTTCTGCATCTATTGATATGATCATGTGGTTTTTGTCTTTGCTTTTGTTTATGTGATGAAATACATTTACTGTTTTGCGAATGTTGAACCATCCTTGCATCCCTGGGATAAATCCCACTTGGTCATGGTGTATAATCTTTTGGATATATTGTTGGATGCGATTTGCCAATATTTTGTTGAGGATTTTAGCGTCTATGTTCATCAGTGATATTGGTCCGAAGTTTTCTTTCTTTGTTGCATCTCTATCTGGTTTTGGAATTAGCATGATGCTGGCTTCATAAAAGGAGTTTGGGAGTTTTCCATCCTTTTGGATTTTTTTGAATAGTCTGTGAAGAATGGGGGTTAGCTCTTCCTTAAATGCTTTGTAGAATTCTCCTGTGAACCCAGCTGGTCCAGGGCTTTTGTGTGATGGGGGTTTTGATTACTGCTTCAATTTCTTTTGCTGTTATTGGTCTATTCAGGTGTTCTACTTCTTGTTCATTGAGTTTTGGGAGATTATATTTTTCTAGAAATGTGTCCATTTCCCCTAGGTTCTCAAATTTCTTGGCATACAGTTCTTCATAGTAATTTCTTACAATCCTTTCTATTTCTGTGGTATCAGTTGTAATCTCTCCTCTTTCATTTCTGATTCTGTTTATTTGTGTCCGTTCCCTTCTTTTCTTGATGAGCCTACTTAAAGGCTTGTCTATTTTGTTTACTTTTTCAATGAACCATCTCCTGGATTCATTAATCTTTAGAATTGTACTTTTAGTCTCTATGTCATTTAGTTCTGCTCTGATCTTAGTTATTTCCTTTTTTCTACTTGCTTTGGGCTGTTTTTGTTGTTGTTCCTCCAGTTCTTGCAGGCGTAGAATAAGGACATTTGTTTGAAATGTTTCTGTTTTTTTTAGGTAGGCCTGTATTGCTATAAACTTCCCTCTCAGGACTTCCTTGGCTGTATCCAACAAGTTTTGGGTTGTTGTGAAATCATTTTCATTTTTTTCCAGAAACTTTTTGATTTCTTCCCTAATTTCATTCTTGACCCATTCATTGTTTAATAGCATACCATTCAGTCTCCATGATTTTGGGTGTTTTGGGTTTTTTCCTTTGGGGTTGGTTTCCAGTTTCAGTCCTTTATGGTCAGAGAAAATGCTTGGTTTGATTTCAATATTCTTGAATTTGTTGAGGTTTGTTTTGTGCCCTATCATGTGGTCTATCTTTGAGAATGTTCCATGTGCATTTGAAAAGAATGTGTATTTAGCTTCTTTGGGGTGAAGAGCTCTGTATATATCAGTTAGGTCCATTTCATCTAGGGTGTTGTTTAATGCCGCAATGTCTTTGTTGATATTTTGTTTGGAAGATCTGTCCATTTTTGATAGTGGGGTGTTAAAATCCCCCACTATAATTGTGTTGCTGTCTATTACTTTCTTGAATTCCTCTAAGATTTTCCTTATATATTTTGGTGCTCCTATGTTGGGTGCATATATATTTATGATGTTAATGTCTTCTTGGTGGATTCTTCCCTTGAGTATTATGAAGTGACCTTCTGGGTCACTCTTTATGGCCCTTTTTTTGAAGTCTATTTTGTCTGATATGAGAATTGCTACCCCAGCTTTTTTTTCCTGTCCATTTGCTTGGAAAACTTGTTTCCAGCCTTTCACTTTTAGTCTGTGATGGTCTTTTGTCCTGAGGTGGGTCTCTTGTACGCAGCATATGTGTGGGTCATACTTTCTTATCCATGACGCTATTCTGTGTCTTTTGATTGGAGCATTTAATCCATTTACATTTAAGGTTATTATTGATAGACACTTATTCAGTGCCATTTTTGTACCTGTGTTCCTCTCTGTCTGTCTCTTTTCCTTCCTTTCCTTAAAGCAGACCTTTTAGTATTTCTTGTAGAGCTGGCTTGGTGGCAGCAAATTTTTTTAGACTTCTTTTGTCTTGGAAGCTCTTTATTTGGCCTTCTATCTTGATTGAGAGCCTTGCTGGGTAAAGTAGCCTTGGTTGTAGGCCTCTGGTTCTCATTACTTGGAATATTTCTTGCCAATCTCTTCTTGCTTGGAGTGTTTCCATTGAGAAGTCAGTGGCTAACCTCATTGGGACGCCCTTGTATGTTATTCCTTTTTTCTCCATTGCTGCCTTTAAGATTCTCTCTTTGTCTTGGAATTTTGCCATTTTAATGATGATGTGTCTTGAAGTGGGCCTCTTTGGGTTCCTCTTGAATGGGACTCTGTGTGATTCCTGATTTGTGTGACTTTTCCTTTTGTCAAATTAGGGAAATTTTCTCTCATTACTCTTTCAAATATGTTTTCTATCCCTTGTTCTTGTTCTTCTTCTTCTCCTTCTGGTATTCCTATTATTTGGATATTATTAAGTTTCATATTGTCTTGCATTTCTCTTAATCTCTCTTCATTCTTTCTGAGCCTCTTTTCCCTTTCCTGTTCTTTCTGTGAGATGCTTTCTACTTTGTCCTCCAATTCACTAATCCGATCTTCTGTTTCATCCACCCTATTTTTAATGCTTTCCACTGTGTTTTTTAATTCAGAAATTGTATTCTTCATTTCCTCTTGGCCCTTGCTTATAATTTCCATTTCCCTTTTTCATGTTGATATAGTTCACAGTGAGATCATTGTAGCTTCCCCTGTAGTTTCTGGTAGCTGATTGTGAGCTCTTTGAACTTCCTGATAACCAGTGCTTTGAATTCAGTATCTGATAGTTGACTTGCCTCTATTTCATCTAATATTCTTTCTGAGGATTCCTCCTTTCCTTTCATTTGGGGATTGTTTCTTTGTCTTCCCATTGTTTGTGAGACTCTTCTTGTTAGCCTCAGCTTCTTAGATTAATCTGTTTTGACACCCTGGGTTTATGGTATGAACTTTTGTGGTGGAATGCCTGTGAATTTCAATGGTGCAGCCTCTTTTGGTTATCCTGTTGTTCTCTGCTTCCACATACTCAAATATGCACCAACTTGTAGCTTCTCTCCTACAACAATGTGCAATTTGTCTCTCTGACTCTACTATTGGGAGGCCTCTTCTATGGGTCCAGCTCTGGTATTTTCATATTTTCAAGTTGAGTGTGACTCTTGTGGGTAAAAGAAAGAAATGATAAGGAAAGAAATAAAAGGAAGAAAGAAAAAATGGTAGGGGAATGGAATAAAGAGCAATAAGTTTAGAAAGAAAAGAAAAAGAAATAAAACAGAAATTCCGGGAAAAGAGGACAAAAGTATGGAAAGATGAAACAGTAATAAAGTTTAAAAGAAATAACAGATTACTTTAAAAAAGCAAAAAGATAAAGAAAAGGAATGGAGAAGGAAGAAAGGTAAAAAAAAGAAGGAATAAAAATCAAATAAAGTAAAGTAGAAAATAAAAAAACAAAAAACACACAAACAAAAATAATCCCTCAAAAACAATCTCAGAAAAGGAAATGGCACTTGTTGGCTTCAAAGTAGCCGAACCGGTTTTTCTGGTTGCAGTTGGCTGAGGGTGGATTGTTGTGATTTTTTCAGCCAGCCCCTCTCAGGATCCAGACACTTGGCGCCTCTCCCCCAGCTCCCTACAATGGGGAACTAGGACTTTCTCGCAGCGCTCCCCTCCCAGGGGTTACTGCCATAGTCTGGTTTGCTGTGTTTGCAGGCACCTGCACCGGCCTAGTTGCCTGGTTCCCTCGGGATTGAGCACAGGCCTGCCCCCGTTCAGTTGGGAAGCCCCAGACCCTCTGCCCAATCCTGGGTTTGGTGCCAAGCTGGGTGTGAAGCAGACCAGGCTGCCGTGTCTACTGGATTCAGAGCCCCAGGCTGCACCTCTGAGTTCTCCTGGGCTGGCAACCACAGAGTCTTTGGTTGGGGCCCTTTGTCCTTCGCACCCTCTCTGTAAACTCTATCAAACAAGTCTCTCCTGGCACCCCACCTTGCTTGGCCAGAAAGGGAGGGGGTTGAGGGTCTCAGCTCTTTTCTCAGGACCCCTCAGCACCCCGGGCTTCCAGATAGTCTGAGGTGGGTAGACTGGAAGCCGGGAGCCGATCTGAGGACTGGGCGCAGACCTAGAAACTCTGTGTGCTCGTCATGGCACGCTGCGTGGTGTGTACCCCTTCTGCTCCTGTGTTTGTCTGGGTCCCCTGGCCAACCTCTGGCAAAAAAAACCTAGGGATGTAGCAGCACCATGCCGGGTGCTGGACCCAGAACTGTGTGCAGGCTGAAATCTCCTCTGCTCCCCTCTGGTTGGGCCACTTGGCAGGTCCCCGGCCCAAAAATCCTAGGGAGGGAGCTTTCTGGGTGCTGAACGTTGGCCTAGGGGCCCTCAGGCACTTTCCCAGACACACTGCGTGTGGAGCGATTAGTTCCCCAAATTGCGCGCAGGCTGAAATTTCTTCCACACCTCTTTGCTTGGGCCACTCGGCCTGCCTGGCAGAAAAATCCCAGGGAGGGAGCCCTCCGGGCGCTGAAGGCTGTCCCAGGAGCCATTGGGCTCTCGCCACAGGGCGCTGGTTCCCCTACCCTGCACCGGCTGTTTCTCCCTGCTCCGTCCCAGAGACTACTGTACCGCTGATGTCTCCCTACCGTCTGGGTCCTCCGTGACCGATGAGGTTTCTGGTCTCTTATTTTCATATATGCTTGGCAACTGCTGGCTTGCTGGCCTCACCTCCTCCGATCGGATAGGTTTCTGTCTCTTTTGTACTAGGAACTGGTATCTGCTCCATCCTAGTCCACCGCCATCTTGAAACCCCCAGCTGGCTATTTCTTCATCGCTTAAATTTATAGGCTCTGGGGCTTTGAGATCTTCTTGAGCCATTTTTGGTCTGTTCGCACCCGTTAAGTATGAGGAGGGGAGCCTTGGATTCCCAGGTCGGTGGATTGTGACGCTGTATGTGGGCGCATGGTCAGAGCAGGGAAATGGCAGCGCCCTCTGCTGCCACTGGCCGCTGGGGCCTGCTGCATCCCGTCTAATCACCCACTCCCTCACTTGTCTATCTGCACAGGAATGTGCGACCACAGTCAACCCGCAGCCCTGCTCCCTCGTGGTTTCTCCGCGGTCACTCTCTGGGTCGCTTACTAGGTCCAACCCTGCACCTGGCATCCGTGCGCCTGAGTCCATCTGACCAAGTTTTCCTGTGCAACCCCGCTCCACCAGCTGCTGGTTTTGCCCCTCTTACCGGTCAGGCTGAAGAATTTATTGTTATCAGACTTCCGAAAAGTTCAATTTTCTGTGTACGGGCTGTGTTTTCTGTTGCTAATATTTAGTTGTCTTTAAACTTGGTTGTGTGAGAAAGCACGTCGTCTCCACCTATGCCTCCACCTTGGTGGAAGTCCTCACTCTTTCTTTATTTAAGTTCTTATTGAGTTCATTAATTCTCCCTCTGTATTTGGTAGATTTCTTGCCTCTATTTCTTTTAGTTATTTTTCTGAGAATTTCTTCTGTTCTTCTATCTGTGGCATGCTTCTTTGTCTCCTTGTTTTGGCTGCTTCTTTACTATTTGTGTATTAGGTAGAACTTCTAGGTCTCCTCGTCTTGCTAAGTTGGCCTTATATACAATAGTATGAGTCCTGTAGATCCTACTACACTCAATGGCACAGTAGGAGCTCAATGGCACAGAATCTCTGATCACTTGAGTTAGGTACTAGAGGATTGTTCCTTGTGTGGGTTATGTGATCCCTATTGTTGTAGGTGATCCTTGATTGCTGTTGGCTTGTGTATGCATAGAGTTGATCCTCAGGTTGACTAACTATGAGCATTGACCTTGATCACAGTGTACAAGCTGCCATGTGGAGGCTGACCCCATGAAGCAGATCTCACCCCAGTGGTGTCTGGTGCCTGCTAAAATTTTCCTTTGGGTGTGCTGCATGTAGAGCTAATTGGGTCATGCTCAGATATGGTCTGAAGTACACCAGCGGATGTGTTGGTTCTAGGATTCCTTGGGATGGATTCCCATACAGTTTAATGTTAAGTTCTGCCTGTGACCAGTTTGTAGTTACAAAGTGATCTGCGCTTTGTGGCTGCCTCAGCTGTGCCTAGGTGTATGTGGGAGGGGTCAATCTGCATACCAAGGCTGATTCTCACCAGCACTGAGCCAGAGCTGGTCAGGAAAAGGTGTAACACATCCTCAGATTCACCTCTGCCTCCAACTGCCTTTTAAGCTCAGTCAACAAAAAAACCTCTGGCAGCATGTGTGTTGAGCAATGAACATTCTCAATATGTTACCAGTCAGGGGCAAATAGCGTTCATCAGGTTGATACAGGTTCTATCTTGGTGCCAGTGCTGGATGTCAGACCACTCAGCAAAAGTCTCAGGGTACACCAAAGCCATCCACAAGCTGTCCAAGCACCTGTGGGCTTTTGTGATAGAGCAGGGTCTCAGGGAGTCATCATGGTGAAGTTAATAGGGTTCATCATGCTAGAACAGACCAATATTCATCTGAGTGCATGAAGAGATCTGTGCAGGAATGGTGGCACTGGTGAGTTTTACAACAGAAGAATAGTCCCCATCATTGAGGCACACACCTCAGTCTATCTGTGTTGATCTCTGTAACCTTGAGCCTGCCAAGACCTCCTTGAGAGTCTTCCAAGGAAGTCAGCACAGACGGCCCATCCCTGTGGTACTGTGGTCTAGGCTAGCCACAATAAGACTTCTCAGGGTATAAACTCATTAGGTTGGGGCCACAGGAAGTTGGGTAGGTGAGATTGGGAGGGTGGGGCTAGTGCATCTCCCAAAGCTGGTAACATATGGAGGGGTGTTCTTGACCCAGGAAAGATGACATCTGTGGCCAGCATGGGAAAGGTACTCAGCACAGGGACCTTGGCCACTTTCCAACCAGCCTTCTCCCTATAGTCACTCTATCCAGTCCTTCCCTGTGTAATTCCAGTCTGCTCTGATCTGCCTTCTTTGCAGTGGATCCCAGGGTGAGTGGCAATGGACGAGATTTTGTCTGTTGGCTCTTTAAGAGAGTTCCTAGGTTTCTATCAGACTCTGCTGATTTTCTCAGCCACATCTAAGATAGACTCCTTCTCCTGCCTCTATCATCATCCTGCGCTGGGGGGCCTGCATGGGATTGTTACTCTTCACTCCTCAGAGTGGACCTTTGCAGCTGAGATATCCCTCTGAATTATCTGGATGTGAATATGGGGCCAGACTGTTTTGTATCTCCACACATCCTACCATTCTTTTCCCCCCAATATTTTATTTCTTTATTTATATAGTGAAGGGAAAGGAAGGAGAAAGAGAGAAACATTAATGTGTGGTTACCTCTCCCATGCCCCCAACTGGGAACCTGACCTGAAACCCAGGCATGTGCCCTGACTGGGAATCAAACCAGTGACCCTTTGATTTGTAGGCTGGCACTTAACCACTGAGCCATACCAGCTAGGACCATCCAAACATTCTTTTTTTTTGACATTATTATTTTTTTATTTAGTTATATGTCAAGTACAGTTTTTTGTCTATTTCTCCCATCCCAGCCCCCCCTGCCCTGTGCTCTCCACCTCCCTCCCATTTCTACCCCCCTTAGTTCTTGTCCCTGTGTCCTTCCTATTGTTCCTCCAAATCCCTCCCTTTTTCCCCCCTTAAATTCCCTTCCCTCTCCCCTCTGGTCACTGTCCCCTTTTTCTCTATTTCAGTGTCTTTGTTTTTCTTGATGTAGCTTCTGTAAATCCTTGGTTATAAGACTTCTGTTTAGCTAGTCTTTAGTTGGTTATTCAAGTTGATTTTTCTATAATTTAGTTATAATTCCTGATTGGTATGAGTGGAGGTGAGTATAACTTCCAGCTATTGATCACTATATTGGATCTTTATCACTGTACTTTTAAGATTGGCTTCTTGTTTGATCCTGAACTCTATAACAAACAATGTTTGACCATGAGCCACTGAGCACTCATGTGATCTGAATTTTCCATGATGAACTGAATATTGCTTAACCCACTCAACCACAGTGTTGGAGGTGAACAGCAGCATTTCTTCAATAAATGACAGTGATATACCTAAAACATAAAAGATTTGGCTTGAGCAAATCATGAAGAAACAAGAAAGTTTCACAAGTGTTGTATAATGGAATATACACATATACATATATATGTATAAATGTGTGTGTGTTTGTGTGTATGTATATGTGTGTGTATAAAGTTCCTGGCACAGATATACTAAAACTTTTTGAATTTTCTGAGTGACAAGAATGATTGAAGCTTTCTTCTGAACTCATGGCAAGCTCTTTTCAACCACATTTTAGTTTATGCTAATAAGGTGACTCTTGGCTAGACCTTAGATAACTTCTGCATTGCGGTTGGTCTCTCTCTAGAAACCAAGGCATTATTAGAGGGTTAGAACCTCAGCCTCATGCACTGATTTCTAGGGAGGGGAGAGAGCTTGTAGATTGACTTGAATCACTAATGGGAAATGATTTGATCAATTATGCCTACATAATTAAACCTTCATTAAAAAACACTAAACAATAGGATGTAGGAAGCTTCTTGGTTGGTGAACACATCCATATACTAGGAAGGTGGCATGCCTGGAGAGGGCATAGTAGCTCTACACAACTACCCCATACCTTGGTGTTCAACTTTAGTATTCCTGAGTTGTATTCTTTGTAATAAACTAGTAAATGTTATCAGATATATTGATGTCCCATATATTTGGGCCTTTAGAAAAGGGTAAGAGGATGTGGAATACTTTTGCAAAGTCTACCACACAGACCAAGTTGTCAATATTATAACAGAAGAGTATACAGTTGAAGGAGAGATGCAGATAGTTTAATCTAACATATGGTACATGTAACAGAGTCTGTAAAATTACTGAGTTCATACCCCAGAGTACTTACTAATCTGGCATATGTAGTTCAAGCTGTTATAATCTTGCCCCATCTCATCAGTAGCTGAGGACTGTCCTTTAATTGTCCTTTAAATTGTCTAATCACTTCTGTGGCTTGGGAGTAATATGAAGCACTGAGATCGAATCATATACCCCATGGTTGGGTTCACTGATATGTATTTAGGGTCACCTGTCTGGAGCCATTATTAGATGCAACATGTTCAGGAAACCTTAACAGGAAACAAATGTGGTTTTGTAGGTCTTAGATAAAGTGGCTGAAGTCAGTGGACTACATAGTAATAACTAGGCCAGAAATCAGGATCCAGTGAAATCCTCTAGATGAGAACAGAGGCTCAATGTGATTAACCTATTATATTCTGTTTCATTGGCTTAGGAAAGTATTCCTGTACAGCGTTTTCAGCCTTGACCAGAGTTTGGCAGGTGTAATAACTTTACCATGCTGCTTTAGCATTTTCTGATAGCAATGGCAGCCCATGTATGAAGACCAAGTCTAGGATTATATTTGAATTCCTACAGGCCATCATTTTATGTATTCAGGAGGTTATCTATCACACATCTATTTGCTGTAGGGCAGAGAAAACTTCAGTTTCAGTATTTAGCTGACAAACCCAGCCCGCTCATTGATTTATGTTTTCCCTCATCAGTGTTAGGGGCCTGTCTGGTGGACATCAACACAAGTAACAAAAAGCTTATTAGAAGCAGAAGTGATTCTTATTTAAATGTCTCTATCCAACAAGAGGGTTGTTTTCTATATTAATCTGAGGCTTGCTAATGGCCTGATAAAATGTGAAGTTCATTAGCTATAACCCCTGAAACACAGACTTATGGTTTTCAACATGTCTCAGTAAAATGGCCCTAGTTGTAGCAATTCCTATTAGAGATTCAGAGAAACGGTTAACATGGGTTTTCAGAGACAATATATCAATATCAATAACACATTAATTCATTAATTAGTGGAGGCCATAAAAATAGAAATTTGTAGGAGTTCTAAGGGACTAACCCATAGTCCAACTTGGTGGCTTTCGACTCCAATTTCTTCTCAGAGATTTTGGGGACCACAGTTACCTATGAAACAATACCTACAAGGACAAGGAGTTTAATTTTTTACCTCTCTATTGAATTTTAACCTTCATTTAACATAGGAACTCCAGTCTCATCTTGGGACACAGATACATTGGCTTTATTCTTAGGCTTAATTGTTTTTAAAAGCTGAGAGATCAGGTTCTGGTTCAAGAGAGTGGTGTAGGAAGATCTAGAACTCATCCTCTCCCATCGACACACCAAATCTACAGCTACTTTCCTCTGAAAAACAAAAACCTAAAGTCTGGCTGAACCATGACTACATATCTGGAAAATGTGAAGAAAAATCACATCAAGGTGGATAGGAAAGTGTGAGACCCAAACACCATAAACTTCACCATCTGCATGGCAACCCACCATTGGGAGGGAACTTAAAACCCACAGCTTCAACCTGAAGAGTGAAGGGTTTGAACCCTACATTAGGCAAACCAAATTTTGAGACTTGCATTTGAGAGACAAGCCCTTGAAACACCCCAATATGAGAATTAATGGAATCATGTTCATGAGACCCACTGTAGCAATCTAAAAACCAGCTCTTAAAGGGTTTGTACTCTCTGGCTTACCTACCCCAGGGCCAAGCTCAGAGGCAGCTGATCATGTTCAGACTTTAAGTAAAAGAGGTCCATTTATGTTTATTAAACTGTTGGCCTGGTGGCAGGCATCCAATTTAACACACACATAAGAGCCTACTGGAACACTTTTTGGGGACAGAGACTGCTGGGTGCCATCTTCATGTTCTCCCTTTTCCTTGCTCTAGCCAGAAAGCACTATTTTTTTCATTTTTTCTGTTATTTGTTTTTCCAGTGGGTGCCAACTTTATGCTACCTCACTGCCTCACTGTAGCTTGTGGGCACCATCTTCATACTCTCTTTTTGCCACACTCCAGAACATTAGTACCTGACTGAAAGGCTTCTGGTGTCCTAATTTTTGCAGGTATCACCCAGGGGGTGAAAAAAGGAGACTCCCCTTGCCTCCTTTATCCCTTGGCTCTGGAGGTGAGGGGAACATGTTTACTGGGTCCTGTGGAACTATAATAGTTGAAGAGAGAATTCTGGGCAAGATTCCATCCTAAGGACATGTCACAGATAGTAAACTAAAATGCAACCTTAGTCTTTCTGTGAAGAAGGCCCATTTTCTTAACCTAGAGTTTTGGTCTGAGGGACAAACCTCTGGATTGACACATATCTAGGGGCCTAAGAAATTATTTCAGGGAACAAAAACCTATTGATGCCATTTCTGTGCATTCCCTCTGCTTTGCTACGGCTAACCAGTATCTCTCAGAAAAGAGCTTATATACTCGTCTGGCGTCCCAAGTTTTGTAATTGCCATCCAGAGGACATCTTCAGATTGCCTGACTCCGGTGGCCAGCAGGGCTTATTTTGGGCCCATAGGACCATATGTATTTTCATACTTTACAAACTGCTGTTTTTGTAGAAATAACAAGTGTTGGTGAGGATATGTGGAAAATGGAACAGTCATGCACAGTTGCTGAGAATATAAATGGTGCAGTTTCTAAACAGTTCCTCAAAACACCAAAAGTAGAACTGCCTTATGACCCAGCAATTCCACTTCTGGGAATTTATCCAAACAAAATGAAAACACTAACTCTACAAGATGTATGCAGCTTTATATTCATTGCAGCATTATTTACAATAGGAAACAAACCAACTATAAAGAAATGTGATATAGAGTGGAATATATTCAGCCATAAAAATGAAATCATGAAATTGTGTTACTTGCAGGCAACATGGAGGGGGTTTTAAGGCATTAGGCTAAGTGGTATAAATCAGGCAGAGAAAAAATACTGTTAGATTCATTTACATTTGGAATATAAAAGCAAAAATAATTAAAACAAAGAGATATGCTCATATATACAAAGAACAGATTGATGGTTGCCAGAGAAAGTGTGTGGAGGGTGGAACAAATGGATTAAGGGAGTCTAAATGTACTAACTTCCAGTTATAAAATAAATATGTCATTTGGGATATAATATACAGATGGTGATCATAATTAATAGTACTATATTGCACATTTTTAATTTGCTTAGACAATAAATCTTAAAATTTCTTATCATAAGAAATGTTTTATCTATGTAAGGTGATGAATGTTTACTAGACATTGTGGTGATTGTTTCATAAGGTATATAAACACTAAATCATTATATTACACATCTAAATCTAATATAATGTTATATGTTAATTATATCTTAATTAATTTTTTAAAAAGAAAGCTGAGAGGCCTAGACAAAATCTTCTGGACATTGTGATCTATCCCCAGGTACACAGAAAAAGAGTAGAAGGAAAGAGATTTATGTTAGCTTCATGTGCTGCTGATGTGTAGATCTCAGCAGGGCCATCTGCCTGGATTTGGCAGGGAGATTTCACTAGACAGGGAGAAGGAGGAGAAGAGAATGGAATAAGCAACTGTCTGGGGTGGACAGCTGTTTCCTGGCTAGGATTCCTGGGGGCCTGTAGGATGGGCCTGTTCAAGCAGAGCCTGTGTTTCCCTTGAGGGGGTGGCAATTAGAAGGCTGCAGCTGCTGTTCCTGCTGCTGTTTGCTTTCTGTTATTCTGGCAATGGATGTTGTAAGGGCACTATGAAGGAGGGTTTTGTAGTAACATACCCAAGTGCTGTTCCAATTTCTTTTTATTACTTTTAGCCAGATTACTTCCGGAGGGATTTAATTAAGTTTCTAGTTCTCTTCAGGACCATTGGGAAAAGCAATCTCAAAGGGTATTACACTTTTTTCTCTCTTAAAATTTTAACAACTTGCTAACTACAGGGTGTTTATTGGCACCAGGGACATACTTAGAGTTACTCAGCTTGTGCAAGACTTTCCACGCCCATCTCTGCTTCCATTGTTGGAGAGCCCTAAGCAGTGGCTAGGGTATTGCTTCCTTATTTTTCTTTGAAATTCTCTGTTTGGTCACTTATCTTACCAGCTAGGTGAGATCAGACAAGAGGGCCAGATATTGCCCCTCAGAAATGAAAAGTTTACATTAAAATATCTGCTAACTACTTCTAAGAATGCCTCATGGCTTCCTTTAGCATTCCCCAAGACTCATATGCACGGCTGGCAAAATGTCCCATGCAGCATTCAGACTCTTGCAGTTAATCCAAGATCACTTTTATAATAAGCCCTGAAGGCTCCACTGATAACTCACAAAGGTACTGTATGGGATCTTCAGGATTTTTGCTTTTCTGTAAAGGCATTGTGGTTAATCGACTGCCTGGCTCACTATACTAATTTATCAGAAGCCCATTTCAATTTCAGAGAAAGCTGATCTGCCAGGTGTAAGAGTAGTTGCTTAAGACAAGCCAAAATGAGAGTAACACTAAAGCATTAAATCACTTAGATAAACAAAAAGCTGAAGTGGAGAAAGTGCTGAATCTCTTCTATTACATTTTTGCATACAAACCGGTACCAGTATAGAGTAACATGTATAAACACAGACCTGAGAATTGTCTTAACTGTGGGAGGAGCCTCAAACAAAATATCCCTACAGTTTTTGGATATATGGGGAGCTTGGATATATGAGAAGGAGAAGTACTAAGAGTGCAAGTAACACTGATTCAAAATAAGGGGAAATGTGTTTCTAATTTTCCTTTCCTCTCCATCATACCCACTCCCACCATGACCACCAAGGAGATTTCAGCAGAGGCACATGGAGAAGGCCCTCTAGCAAAGGCACCTGATAAAGAGGACCCCAAAAGGAGGCAACTGGGTTAGGAGTACAGCTATGTGTAGGAGCTGTGAATACCCAGATCCTGATTCCTTGACTTAAATGTCCTTCACATAGTTCAAATTATTGGTTATGTAATAAATCTGGTGTGGGGAGAACAACATTCTTTGTGAGGTCTGCCAGGAAAATCCTATGCAATTATATATGATCAGCCCTGAACGAAAGAAAGACTTTTTAAAACAATTGTTGGTCAAGTACAGTTTTCTGTCTTTTACTCCCATCCCAGCCCACCTCTCCCAGTGCTCCCCAACTCCCTCCCATTTAGACCCCCTTTAGTTGTTGTTCATGTGTACTTTATACCAGTTCCTGTAACTTTTTAACCAGGAGCCAGACTCCTCATTTTCATTATATTTTTATTTTAATTTAAAAAATTTATTTCATGGTTGTTCAAGTACAGTTGTCTCCATTGATTGCCCAGCCATCCGCCCTCCCTCTCCTGATTCAACCTGTTTGGTTTTGTTGATGTGTCCTTTATAGTTGTTCCTGAAAACCTCTAACAACTTTCAACCCATTACACCCTCCCACCTCACCTTTGGTTTATATCAGATTGTTTTTAATTTCAATGTCTCTGGTGATATTTTGACTCCTTATTCATTTTGTTGACTAGGTTCCACTTAAAGGTGAGATCATGTGGTATTTGTCTGTCACCTCCTGCCTTATTTCCCTTATCATAATGCTCTCAGTGTCCACCCATGCTGTTACAAAGGGAGAGAGTTGGATCCAAAATGACATATCATTGTGGTTTTAATTTACATCTCTCTGATGGCTAGTGATGCTGAGCATCCTTTCATTTCTCTGGGCCCTCTGTATGTCCTCCTTGGAGAAGTGTCTGTTCAAGTCATTTGCCCATTTTTTAAATTTTGTTGCCTGTCTTCCTGGAGTGGAGTCATGTGAGTCCTTCATACATTTTTGGACCCTACTTTGGGAGAGACTAGGAGCTCCTATTTTCTCCCTACTGCATAGTATTCCATTGTGAAAATGTATCATAGTTTTTTGATCCATTCATTTACTAATGAACATTTAGGTTTCTTCCAAAATTTGGCTATTGTTTTTTAAATTTTTTATTTACTACGAAAGAATAAACAAATGGGATCTCATCAAAAAAAAGCTTCTGCGTGGCTAAACAAAACAGTATTAAATTAGCAAGACAACCAACTGTATGGGAAAATATTTGCCAATGATACCTCAGACAAAGGTTTAATCTCCAAAATATACAAAGAACTTACATGACTCCACTCTAAGAAGACACCCAACCCAATTAAAAAATGGGAAAAGGACTTGAACAAACACTTCTCCAAGGAGGACATGCAGAACATTCAGAGACACATGAAGAGATGCTCAATATCGTTAGCTATCAGCAAGATGCAAATTAAAACCACAATGAGATACCACTTTACACCAGTCAGGATGGCTATCATAAACAAAGCAACCAACAACAAATGTTGGAGAGCGTGTGGGGAAAAGGGGTCCTTAGTCCACTGTTGGTGGGATTGCAGACTGGTACAACCATTATGGAAAACAATATGGAATTTTCTCAGAAAAATAAAAATCGACCTGCCTTTTGACCCAGCAATTCCACTGCTGGGATTATATCCTAAGAACCCTAAAACATCAATATCAAAGAACCTATGCACCACAATGTTCATAGCAGCACAATTTACAATAGCCAAGAGTTGGAAGCAACCTAGGTGCCCATCAGTAAAGTAATGGATCAAAAAATTGTGGTACATATACACAATGGAATTCTATGCAGCAGAGAGAAAGAAGGAGCTACTACCTTTTGCAACAACATGGATGGAACTGGAAAGCATTATGCTGAGTGAAATAGGCCAGGTGCTGAAAGACAAATACCATATGATCTCACCTTTAACAGGAAGCTAAACAACAAAACAAATAAGCAAGCAGAAAAAAAAAACAAAGACACTGAAATAGAGAACAAAGGGACAGTGACCAGAGGGGAGAAGGAAGGGAAGTTAAGGGGAAACAGGGGGAGGGATTTGGAGGAATAAATAGGAAGGACACAGGGACCAGAACTAAGGGGGGTGGAAATGGGAGGGAGGTGGGGGAGCAAGGGGCGGGGGAGGCTGGGATGAGAAAAATAGACAAAAAACTGTACTTGAAAAATAACTAAATAAAATTAATTATACAAAAATAAAAAAATAATATTAAGAACTTGTAAAAAATTTTTATTTACTTATTTTTCAACTACATTTTCTGTCTATTTCTCCCATCCCAGCCCACCCCGCCCCGTGCTCCCCACCTCCCTCCCATTTCCACCCCCCTGAGTTCTCATCCCTGTGTTCTTTATACTTGTACCTCTAAATCCCTCCCATTTTTCCCCTTAAATTCCCTCCCCTCTTTCCTCTGGTCGATGTCCCCCAGTTCTCTGTTTCAGTGTCTTTATTTTTATTTTGCTTGCTTGTTTGTTTTGTTGTTTAGCTTCCTGTTAAAGGTGAGATCATATGGTATTTGTCTTTCAACACCTGGCTTATTTCACCCAGCATAATGCTTTCCAGTTTCATCCATGCTGTTGCAAAGTGTAGTAGCTCCTTCTTTCTCTCTGCTGCAGAGAATCCCATTGTGTATATGTACCACATTTTTTGATCCATTCATTTACTGATGGGCACCTAGGTTGCTTTCAACTCTTGGCTATTGTAAATTGTGCTGCTATGAACATTGTGGTGCATAGGTTCTTTGATATTGATGTTTTAGGGTTCTTAGGATATAATCCCAGCAGTGGAATTGCTGGGTCAAAAGGCAGGTCGATTTTTATTTTTCTGAGAAAATTCCATACTGTTTTCCATAATGGTTGTATCAGTATGCAATCCACCAGCAGTGAACTAAGGACCCCTTTTCCCCACAACCTCTCCAACATTTGTTGTTTGTTGCTTTATTTATGATAGCCATTCTGACTGATGTAAAGTGGTATCTCATTGTGGTTTTAATTTGCATCTCTCTGATAGCTAGCGATATTGAGCATCTCTTCATGTGTCTCTGGATATTCTGTATGTCCTCTTTAGAGAAGTGTCTGTTCAAGTCCTTTTCCCATTTTTTAATTGGGTTAGATGTCTTCTTAGAGTGGAGTCATGTAAGTTCTTTGTATATTTTGGAGATTAAACCTTTGTCTGAGGTATCATTGGCAAATATGTTTTCCCATACAGTTGGTTGTCTTTTTAATTTAATACTGTTTTCTTTAGTCACGCAGAAGCTCTTTATTTTGATAAGATCCCATTTGTTTATTCTTTCCTTTATATTCCTGGCTCTAGGGGACGTATTAGTAAAAATGTTGCTGCGTGAAATATCTGAGATTTTCTTGCCAATGTTCTCTTCTAGGACTTTAATGGTGTCACGGCTTACATTAAAGTCTTTTATCCACCTTGAATTAATTTTAATGTATGGTGTAAGTCTGTGCTCAAGTTTCATTTTTTTGCACGTAGCTGTCCAGTTCTCCCAACACCATTTGTTGAAGAGACTATCTTTACTTCATTGTATGTTACTGCCCCCTTTGTCAAATATAAATTGACTGTAGAGAGTTGGGTTTATTTCTGAGATTGCTGTTCTGTTCCTTTGGTCTATGTGCCTGTTTTTATGCCAATACCAGGCTGTTTTGATTACAGTGGCCTTGTAATACAGTTTGATATCAGGTATTGTGATCCCTCCTACTTGGTTCTTCTTTCTCAAAAGAGCAGCTGCTATTCGGGGTCATTTATGGTTCAATATAAATTTTTGAAGTGTTTGTTCTATGTCTGTGAAATATGCCATTGGTACTTTAATAGGTATTGCATTGAATGTGTATATTGCTTTGGGTAGTATGGACATTTTGATGATGTTAATTCTTCCAATCCATGAACACGGTATATGTTTCCATTTGTTTGTGTCTTCCTTGATTTCTTTCTTCAGGGCTGTGTAGTCTTCTGCATACAGGTTTTTTACCTCCTTGGTTAGGTTTATTCCCAGATATTTTATTTTTCTTTTTGTTACATTGAGTGTGATTTTTTTCTTGATTTCTGCTTCTGCTGATTCAGTTAGTATACAAAAATGCCTTTGATTTCTGGATACTGACTTTGTATCCCACTGTTTTGCCAAATTCATTATTTAGTTCTAGTAGTTTTTTGGTAGAGTCTATAGGATTTTCCATGTACACTATCATGTCATCTGCAAACAGTGACAGTTTTGCTTCCTCCTTTCCTATTTGGATGACTTTCATTTTCTTTTCTTGCCTAATAATTGTGGCCAAAAATTCCAAAACTATATTGAATAGAAGTGGTGAAAGTGGATATCCTTGTCTTGTTCCTGATCTTAGTGGAAAAGCTTTTAATTTTTTAAAAGATTTTATTTATTTATTTTTAGAGGGAAAGGAAAGGAGAGAGGGAGAGAAACATCAATGTATGATTGCCTTTGTGCATCCCCTTCTGGGAACTGGCTTGCAGGGAACTGGCCTGCCACCCAGGAATGTGCCCTGACCGGGAATCGAACCGTGATTGTCTGGTTCGCAGGCCCATGCTCAATCCACTGAGATACACCAGCCAGGGCTACTGGAAAAGCTTTTAATTTTTGCCCATTGAGTATGATATTGACTGTAGGTCTCTCATATATGGCCTTTATTATATTGAGGAATGCTCCCTCTATTGCCACTTTGCTCAGTGTTTTCATCATAAATGGGTGTTGTACCTTATCAAAAGCTTTTTCCGCGTCTAATGATATGATCATGCGGTTTTTGTCTTTGCTTTTGTTTATGTGATGTATTACATTTACTGATTTGCGCATGTTGAACCATCCTTGCATCCCTGGGATGAATATCACTTGGTCATGGTGTACGATCTTGTTGTATATTGTTGGATGCGACTTGCCAATATTTTGTTGAGGATTTTAGCGTCTATGTTCATCAGCAATATTGGCCTGAAGTTCTCTTTCTTTGTTGTGTCTCTATCTGGTTTTGGAATTAGGATGATGCTGGCTTCATAAAAAGAATCTTCATAAAAAGAATCTACCATCCTTTTGGATTTTTTGGAATAGTCTGTGAAGAATAGGGGTTAGCTCTACCTTAAATGCTTTGTACAATTCTCCTGTGAAACCATCTGGTCCAGGGCTTTTGTGTGATGGGAGTTTTTTTGATTACTGCTTCCATTTCTTTTGCTGTTATTGCTGTGTTCGGATTTTCTGTTTCTTTTTCATTAAGGTTTGGAAGATTATATTTTTCTAGAAATGTGTCCATTTCCCCTAGGTTTTCAAATTTCTTGGCGTACAGTTCTTCATAGTAATTTCTTACAATCCCTTCTATTTCTGTGGTATCAGTTGTAATCTCTCCTCTTTCATTTCTGATTGTGTTTATTTGAGTCCTCTCTCTTCTTTTCTTGATGACCCTGCTTAAAGGCCTGTCTATTTTGTTTATCTTCTCAAAGAACCAACTCCTGGATTCATTGATCCTTAGAATTGTGCTTTTAGTCTCTATGTCATTCAATTCTGCTCCGATCTTGCTTATTTCCTTCCTTCCGCTTGCTCTGGGCTGTCTTTGTTGTTGTTCCCCGAGTTCTTGCAGGTGTAGGTTTAGGTTGTTTGTTTGAAATGTTTCTATCTTCTTTAGGTAGGCCTGTATTGCTATAAACCTCCTTCTCAGGAGTGCCTTCGCTGTTTCTCATAAGTTTTGGGTTGTTGAGAGATCGTTTCCATTTGTTTCCAGAAACTTTTCGACTTCTTCCCTAATTTCATTCTTGACCCATTCGTTATTTAATAGCATACCATTCAGTCTCCATGATTTTGGTTGCTTTAGGTTTTTTTCTTTGGGGTTGGTTTTCAATTTCAGTCCCTTGTGGTTAGAGAAATTCCTTGGTATGATTTCAAACTTCTTGAATTTGTTGAGGCTCGTTTTGTGTCCTAGCATGTGGTATATTTTTGAAAATATTCCATGTGCATTTGAAAAGAATGTGTATTTAGATTCTTTGGGATGAAGGGCTCTCTCTCTCTCTCTCTCTCTCTCTCTCTCTCTCTCTTATATATATATATATATATATATATATATATATATATATATATATATATATATATATATCAGTTAAGTCCATTTCCTCCAAGTTGTTGCTTAATGCCGCAATATCTGTGTTGATATTTTGTTTTGAACATCTGTCTATTTTTGGTAATGGGGTGTTAAAATCCTCTACTATAATTGTGTTGCTGTCAATATCTTTCTTGAAGTCCTCTAAGATTTTCTTGATATATTTGGGTGCTCCTATGTTGGGTGCATATATATTTATGATGTTAATGTTTTCTTGGTGAATTCTTCCTTGAGTATTATGAAGTGACATTCTGGGTCTCTCTTTGTGGCTCTCTTTTTGAAGTCTATTTTGTCTGATATGAGAATTGCTACCCCAGCTTTTTTTCTTGTCCGTTTGCTTGGTAAATTTGTTTCCAGCCTTTCACTTTTAGTCTGTGATGGTTTTTTGTCCTGAGGTGGGTCTCTTGTAGGCTGCATATGTGAGCGCCATGCTTTTTATCCATTGAGCTATTCTGTGTCGTTTGATTGGAGCATTTAATCTATTTACATTTAAGGTTATTATTGATAGGTACTTATTCATTGCCATTTTTGTACCTGTGTTCCACTCTGTCTCTCACTTTTCGTTCCTTTCCTTAAAGCAGTCCTTTTAGTATTTCTTGTAGGACTGGTTTGGTGGAGGCATATTCTTTTAGACTTCTTTTGTCTTGGAAGCTTATTATTTGGCCTTCTATCTTGATTGAAAGACTTGCTGGGTAAAGTAGCCTTGGTTGTAGGCCTCTGGTTCTCATTACTTGGAATATTTCTTGCCATTCTCTTTTTGCATGGAGTGTTTCCCTTAGTCAGCAGCTAATCTCATTGGGGCTCCCTTGTATGTTACTTCCTTTTTCTCCCTTGCTGCCTTTAAGATTCTCTCTTTGTCTTGGAATTTTGCCATTTTGATGATGATGTGTCTTGAAGTGGGCCTCCTTGGGTTCCTCTTGATTGGGACTCTGTGTGATTCCTGGATTTATGTGACTTTTTCTCTCATCAAGTTAGGGAAATTTTTTCTCATTACTCTTTCAAATATGTTTTCTATCCCTCGTTCTTCTTCTTCTCCTTCTGGTATCCCTATTATTCAGATAGTATTATGTTTCATATTGTCTTGTATTTCTCTTAATTCCTCTTCATTCTTTCTGAGTTTCTTTTCATTTTCCAGCTCTTTCTGTGAGATGCTTTCTACTTTGTCCTCTGGCTCGCTAATCCGATCCACCGCCTCATCTATTCTAGTTTTGAAACTTTCTACTGTGTTCTTCAATTCAGAAATATAATTCTTCATTTTCTCTTGTCCCTTGCTGATTGTTTCTATTTCCTTTTTCATGTTGATATAGTTTGCGGTGAGATTTTTGTAGCTCCCCTGTAGTTTTGGTAACTCATTGTGAGCTCTTTGAACTTTGTGACTACCGGGGCTTTGAATTCACTATCTGATAGTTGATTAGCCTCTATTTCATCTAACATTCTTTCGGAGCTTCCGCTTTTTCTTTCATTTGGGGATTGTTTCTTTGTCTTCCCATTGTTTGTGAGACTCTTCTTGTTAGCCTCAGCTTCTAAAATTGATCTGTTCTGACTCCCTGGGTTTATGTTGTGAACATTTGTGGTATAACACCTGCAAATTTCAGTGGTGCAGACTCCTTCAGGTATCTTGATATTTTCCGTTTCTACCTACTCCTTTTATTGTGTATGTGTAATCAGTTGTAGGAGGAGGCAAAATGGTTTATGACAGCAGAAGAGTTTTTTATGATATTTACAGTCATAGCAGCTAGAGAGGAGATAGGTGACCTTTAGGCTATATATTGTGTTAACCGTATTCTTCATCCCAACTTGCCACTTTTATGAGAGGATTGACAAAAGATAAGCCTCTTGTTGGGGAGGGGAGGCTTGTTAGTTGTAACTAGAAAGCAGTGAGGTTTTAGATGGTCAGATTTTGAGGTATGGTGAGTGTAAGGAACAGTAAATAGTTGTAGTGTGTGAGCAAATAGAGTTAATCACTACAGTGATAGAATTCAGGGACCTGTACAATGGGCTAAGATCCGGGAGATGTGTTGTGAAGTATTTACTGTTGTATAGATCAGCTATTATTTACACTAATATTAGAGCAGCACTCGTATAACAAACTGTATGTGATCTGTCTGAGTAGAGGTATAGAGCTTTAGGTAGTGTGCTAAAGGAAAACGAGTGGTGTGGAGTTTTGAGGATTAGCAAAACACTGTGGAGGAAAGGACAGGGGGAGCCTGTCTAATAATACAATATAACTACTCAAGACTGAGAAGCTTCTACAGAGAGGAAAGGAATACAGAGATATTATTAAAATATAAAAGAAGTGAAAATAATGAAAAAATATGCAACACCTCATGGCTTCTCTGCTATAGGAAGGTGAAATTTGTCTCCCTGTCTCTACTGTTGAGATGCCCCCTCTTTGGGTCCCATTCTGGTCCTTTCACAGTTCCTAGTTGTTTGTGTCTCTTGTGGGTAAAAGGAAACGAAGCAACAAACAAACAAACAAAAAGGCAGGAGAAGGGAGGTGAAAGTGATGAGTTTAAGAGGAAAGGAAGAAGGACTAAAACAGGGAAAGAAAGGAGAGGAACAAAGTATAGAAAGATAAAGCAGTGATGAAATTAAAAAATATATAAGATTACTAAACTAATGCACAAAAAAGTTACTAAAGAAAGGGGAAAAAAGAAAAAAACAAAAAATAAACAAACAAACTGCAACAACAAAACAACAACAACAACAGAGAAACCCTTCCCTTGTTGGTTTCAAACTCTCTAGACTGGTTTTTCTGGTTGCAGCAGGATCTCTCTGGGGGCTTGAGCACCAGCCAGACTACCAGATTGGGGTGTGGGCACCCACACACTCGCCGGGCCTTCCAGGACCCGTGAAACCAGTAGGGCGCTTCCAGGTCCTATGGCACCGGCCCCTAAGTCTCAGCACCCACATGTATCCACCAGGCAGTCCAGGACCAGCGAAACCAGTAAGGCGCTTCCCAGTCCCCTGGTGGTGGCTCAGAGGCTTCCGCTCCCATGGGGCCGTCTGGGACCCGAGAAACCAGGAGGGTGCTTCCCAGTCCCGTGGCTAGTCCCCAAATGCCTCTACTTTTCCCCTAGCTAGCTGCAAGGCCGGGTAGGAAGCAAGCCAAGCTGCCCTGGCAGGAGAACACCTCACTCCACTTTCAATAAAAAAACAAACAAAACAAAACAAAACTCTTCAGACAGCCTGTCTCTCAGTCCAGCTCAGTCCCCAACCAGACCAGTGAGGCCAATGTGTCTCTCGATTCTCCCAGGCTTGCAATCACAGAGTCTGCAGTTGAACAGGGCCCTGTATCTTTGTAACCCTCCCTGATAATGCAAGTGGGCAAGCAGACAGGTCTCTGCCCGGTGTTGTCCAGTTTTGCTTATATGGGGAGCAGGGGAGCTGCTGGCCCATGCTGGTGGCCACTGGGGCCACTGGGTGCTCAGGCTCCTGTGGCAGACACCTCTGGTGTTGGTCTCAGACCAATGGCTCTGGTCCCTGGCCTTAGAAGCAGCACCGGGGCCATCTGGCTGGGGGTGCCGGTCCCCGCTGCCGCTTTGTCTTTACTCCGGTCCCCAAGACCCCATTGACCTGCTGCTTTCTGGTGTTTCAGCGTCCATCACAATCTTTGTTCTTTTAATTTCACAAATGCTGGATAACCAATTGATTAGTGCACTGCTTCTCTATAGTTCTGCTAGGATTTTCACCCACGAGTACGGGAAGCTAGAATGTGCTCCACCCTACTTCGTCGCCATCTTCCTCACCTCCTCATTGTGGTTTTAATTTACATCTCTCTGATGGCTAGTGATGCTGAGCATCCTTTCATATGTCTCTGGGCCCTCTGTATGTCCTCCTTGGAGAAGTGTCTGTTCAAGTCCTTTGCCATTTTTTAATTTCATTGCCTGTCTTCCTGGAGTGGAGTCGTGTGAGTCCTTCATACATTTTGGATCCTACTTTTGCTTGGAATATCATTGGCAAATATGTTTTCCCATATGGTTTGTTCCCTTTTCCTTTTAATGTAGCTTTCTTTCCCCATGCAGCAGCTTTTTATGTTGGTGATGTCCCATTGCTTATTCCTTCCTTTGTATCTCTTGCCCTAAGGGGACATATTGGTGAAAATATTGCTGCATGAAATATCTGAGATTATTCATGCCTATGCTCTCCTGAAGGACATTATAGTGTCACAACTTAAATTTAAGTGTTTTATACACCTAGAACTTAATTTTCTGTGTGGTGTACATTGGTGATCACATTCCATTTTTTAATTTTTTATTTTAATTGTTGTTCAAGTACACTTTTCTGTCTTTTACTCCCATCCCTTCCCACCCCCCCATTTCCATCCCCCCCTTTGTTTCGTCCAAGTGTCCTTTATACTTGTTCCTGCAAACGCTTCCACTTTTCCCCTGAAAATCCCTCCCCTCTTCCCTCTGGTCACTGTCAGCCTGTTCCCTATTTCAATGTCTATGGTTATAGTTTGCTTGCTTGTTTATTTTGTTGATTAGATTCCTATTAAAGGTGAGATCATATGGTATTTGTCTTTCACCACCTTGCTTCTTTCACTCAGCATAATGCTCTCCAGTTCCATCCATGCTGTCACAAAGAGTAGGAGAACCTTCTTTCTTTCTGCTGATGGAATTCCATTGTGTAAATGTACCATAGTTTTTTGATCTATTCATTCACCAGAAATCAAAGGCATTTTTGTATACCGACAATGAAACAGCAGAAGCAGAAATCAAGAAAAAAATCCCATTTAATATAGAAAGAAGAAAAATAAAATACCTAGGAATAAATCTAACCAAAGAGGTAAAAGACGGGTACTCAGAAAACTATATAACACAAAACTACGCAACGGGTACACAGAAGAAAGAAATCAAGGAAGACACAAACAAATGAAACATATACCATGTTTATGGATTGGAAGAAATTACATCATCAAAATGTCCATGCTACCTAAAGCAATTTACAGATTCAGTGCAATAACTATTAAAGTTCAAATGGCATATTTCACAGACATAGAACAAACAATTCAAAAATTTATATGGAACTAAAATGACCCCTGATAGCTGCTGCAATTTTGAGAAAGAAGAGCAAAGTAGGAAGGATCACAATACCTGATACCAAACTGTATTACAAGGCCACTGTAATCAAAACAACCTGGTACTCACATAGAGACAGGCACATATACCAATGGAACAGAACAAAGAACCAAGACATAAACCCAAGTCTCTACGGTCAATTAATATTTGACAAAGGGGGCAGCAACATAAAATGAAGTAAAAATAGCCTCTTCAACAAATGGTGTTTGGAGAGCTGGACAGCTATGTTTAAGGTTATTATTAATAGATAATTATTCATTGCAATTTTGTTACCTGGTTCATCTCTCTCTTTCTCTCTTCCTCCCTTTCCTTAAAGCAGTTCCTTTAGCATCTGTTGTAGAGCTGGTGTGGTGGAGGTCTATTTTTTAACCTTTTTGAGTGTGGGAAGCACCTTATTTGGCCTTTTATCTAGATTGAGAGTCTTGCTGGGTAAAGTAGCCTTGGTTTCAAGCCTCTGATTCTCATTACTTGGAATATTTTTTGCCATTCTCTTCTGGCATGGAGCATTTACATTGAGAAGTCAGCTGCTAACCTTCTCGGGGCCCCTTTGTATGTTACTTTGTTTCTCCCTTGCTGCCTTTAAGATTTTGTCTTTGTCTTGAAATTTTGCCATTTTAATTATGATGTATCTTGAAGTGGTCCTCTTTGGGTCCCTCTTGATTGGGACTCTCTGTGTTTCCTAGATTTGTGTGACTTTTTTTTCTCATCAGATTAAGGAAGTTTTTCATGATTACCTTTTTAAACAGGTTCTCTATCCCTTCATCTTCTCCCACTGGTATACTTGTTATACAAATATTATGTTTCATGTTGCCCGGCATTTCTCTTAATTCCTCTTCATTCTTTCTAAGCCTCTCTTCCTTTTCTTCCTCTTTCTGGGTATTTTTTTCTACCTTGTCCTCCAACTCACTGATCTGACCCTCTGCTTCATTGATCCTCCTTTTGATTCCTTCTACTGTGTTCTTCATTTCCTCTTATTCCTTGTTGATAGTTTCTATTTCCTTTTTCATGTTGATATAGTTTTCAGTGAGTTCATTGTTATTTCCCTGTAGTTTTTGGTAATTCTCTGTAAGCTCATTGAACTTCCTGATAACCATTGCTTTGAACTCAATATCTGATGGTTGAGTTTCCTCTATTTCATTCAGCATTCTTTCTGAGGCTTTCTCCTTTCCTTTCATTTGGGGATTGTTTCTTTGTCTTCCCATTGTTTGTGAGACCCTTCTTGTTCACCTCTGCTTCTTAAATTGATCTGGTCTGACTCCCCAGGTTTATGGTGTGGACTTCTATAGCAGAATGCTTGCGAGATTCAGTGGTGCTATCTCCTTAATTTCCTGTGCTTGCTGGTCTTGGGCTGTTATTTATGTTGGCTCTGCATATGTCTTTGGGTTTTCATTGTTCTTGGGTTTTTCTTCGGTGGGTCCTTCCCTCCAGCTAGTTAACAGAACATCACTCTCTACACCATGTCTTGTATTCTGTTGTGCAGTTGTGGACAGGTTATGTTGAAGCTTATTCTTTTGTGTATACAAGGTTTTGAGGCTTCTCTCTCACTCTTACTCAGTTGTTTGTTGTGGGTAGTTTTTCCACATTTTAGTTGTACTTCCAGATTGGTCCTGGGTTGAGGATAATGTGGCTTTCACTCTCCCTCCTTCACCTTCTTTTGTTGTTATATGTTGGTGATGCCTTTGTTGTTGGGTTTCCTCTTTCAGCAGGCGTACTGGTGTTCACCTCTCCCACCTTGCCAGTTTTCTGGAGTAGCAAAGTGAAATTTGTCTCTGTTGTTGGAATGACCACTGTTTGTGTCTAACTGTGGTCTATTCTCTGCTCTAGGTATTATTGTCTCAGCATTTGATTTTTCAATATCTTCTATAATTTTTGGTCTCCAATCTTCATGTATTCTGGAATACTGTTGGATGTTTGCTCTTTTCCTCAGAAGATGGGGAGGTGTGTCACCCTTGTGCTGGGAGAAGTGAACTGTGTTTCTAAGTACCTCAATGCCATCTTCTCCTGGAATTATGCTTCTTTTTCTTTTTTGCATATAGCTGTCCAGGTCTCCCAATACCATTTGTTGAAGAGGCAATTTTTACTCCATTTAATGCTTCTGCCATCTTTGTTAAATATTAATTGACCATAAAGACTTGGGTTTATTTCTGGGCTCTCAGTTCTGTCCCATTGGTCTACCTGTCTTTTCTTATGCCATTACCAGGCTGTCTTTTTTTCCCCAAACATATTTTATTGATTATGCCATTACAGTTGTCCTATTCCCCCCTTCATTCTCCTCCACCCTGCATACCCCTCCCCCACCATCCCCCTTCAGTTTATGTCCATGTGTCACAAGTTCTTTAGATTCTATATTTCCCATACTATTCTTGCCCCCCTGTCTATTTTCTACCTACCATCTATCCTACTTATTCTCTGTACATTCTCCCCCCTTCTCCTCCTCCCACTCTTCTGTTGCTAACCCTCCATGTGATCTCCATTTCTACGGTTCCTCTCCTGATCTAGCTGTCCTCTTAGTTTGCTTTTGTTTTAGGTGTGGTTGTTAATAACTGTGAGTTTGCTGTCCTTTCACTGTTCATATTTTTATCTTCTTCTTAGATAAGTCCTTGTAGTATAGTTTGATATCAGGTATTGTGATACTTCCTACTTTGCTCTTCTTTCTCAAAATTGCTGCACTTATATAGGGTCATTTATGGTTCCATACAAATTTTTGAAACATTTATTTCATGTCTTTGAAATATGACCTTGGTACTTTAATAGGTATTGCATTGAATCTATACACTGCTCTGAGTAGTATGGACATTTTGATGATGTTAATTCTTTCAATCTTTGAACAAGATGCATGCTTCCATTTGTTTGTGCCTTCCTTAATTTCTTTCTTCAGAGTCTGTAGTTTTCTGGGTCTTTTACCTCCTTGGTTAGTATTCTTAGGTACTTTATTTTTCTTTTTGATATATCAAATGGGATTTTTTCCTGATTTCTGTTTCTGATATTCATGTTGGGGTACAAAAATGGCTTCGATTTCTGAATATAGACTTTCCATCCTGCTGTTTTGCCAAATTAATTTATTAGATCAAGTAGTTTTTGGTGGAGTCTATATGATTTTTTATGTGCACTATCATGTCATCTGCAAACATTGACAGTTTTGCTTCATCCTTTCCAATTTGGGTTGCCTTTATTTCCATTTCTTTTCTAATCACTGTAGCTTGGACGTTCAAGAGTATGTTGAATAAGAGTGGAGAAAGCCGACATCGTTGTCTTGTTACTGATATTAGTGGAAAAGTCTTATTTTCTGCCCATTTAGTATGATGTTCATTGTAAGTTTTTAGTATACAGTATTTATTATATTGAGGTATGCTCCATCTACTCTCACTTTTCTGAATATTTTTAACAGAAACCTGCTCTGTCCCTTATCAAATGCTTTTCCCACATCCATTTATATCATCATGTGATTTTTTTTCTTTCCTTTGGTTTATATGATGCATTATGTTTACTGATTTGGGAATATTGTACCATCCTTGCATTCCTGGGATGAATCCCATGTGATCATGGTGTATGGTGTTTTTAATGTATTGCTGGATGTGGTTTGCCTATATTCTGTTGAGGATTTTAGCATTTATGTTAATCAATGATATTGACCTGAATGTTTCTTTGTTTCTTGTGTCTTTATCTGGTTTCGGGATTAAGATGATGCTGGCTTCATAAAAACAGTTTGGGAGTCTTTCAACTTCTTGGATTTTTTGGAATAGTCTGTGAAGGGTAGGGGTTAGCACTTCCTTAAATGCTTTTTAGAATTCTCCTGTGAAACCATCTGGTCCAGGGCTCTTGTGTGTTGGCAGTTTTTTTTTATTAGTGCTTCAATTTCATTAGCTCTTATTGTTCTGTTCAGGCTTTTGGCTTCTTCATTGAGTTTGGGAAGATTATATTTTTTCTAGAAATTTGCCCATTTCACCTTGGTTTACAGGTTTCTTGGCATATAGATCTTTATAGTAATTTCTTACAATCTTTTTCATTTTGTGTTGTATTAGTTGTAATGTCTCCTCCTTCATTTCTGATTGTGTTTGTTTAGGTCCTCTCTCTTTTTTCTCCCTGATGAGCCTGCTTAAAGGCTTGTTGATTTTGTTTATCTTTTCAAAGGACCAGCTCTGGGATTTATTTATCTTTAGAACTGTGCTTTTAGTCTCTATGTCATTTAATTTTGCTCTGATGTTGATTTTTTTCTTTCTTCTATGTGCTCTTGGCTGTCTTTGTTCTTTTTCCTCAAGTTCTTATAAGTGTAGGATTAAGTTATTTATTTGAAATATTTCTATCTTCTTTAAGTAGGCCTGTATTGCTATGAACTCCCCTCTCAAGACTGCCTTCCTTGTGTCCCATAAGTTTGGGGATGTTGTGAGTTCATTTTCATATGTTTCCAGAAACTTTTTTATTTCATCCATAATCTCCTTCTTGACCCATGCATATTTTAATAGCATGCTGTTCCATCTTCATGATTTTGAGAGTTTTGGGTTTTTTTTTTTCCTTTAAGTGGGTTTCTAACTTCAGTTTTTTGTGTTCGGAAAAACTGCTTGATAGGATTTAAATTTTCTTGAATTTGTTGAGGCTTGTTTTGTGTCCTATCATGTGGTCTATCTTTGAAAAATTTCCATATGCATTTGAAAAGAATGTGTATTTAGCTTCTTTGGTATGAAAGACTCTGTACGTATCAGTCAAGTCCATTTGATCTAGCACATTGTTCAATGCCTCAATATCTTTGTAGATATTTTGTGTTTAAGATCTATCCATTTTTGACAGTGGGGTGATAAAATCTTCTATTATAATTGTGTTGCTGTCCATATCTTTCCTGAAGTCCTCCAAAAATTTTCTTTATGTACTTGGGTACTGCTGTGTTGTGTGCATATATATGTACAATATTTATGACTTTTTTATGGATTTTTCCCTTGAGAATTATCAAGTGATCTTCTGGATTTCTTTTTATAGCTCCCTTTTTATGTCTATTTTGTCTGATATGAGTATTGCTATCCTGGCTTTTTTTTTCCTGTTTGCTTGCTTGAAAAATTTTTTCCAGCCCTTCACTTTCAGTCTGTGTAGGTCTTTTGTTTTGAAGTGGGTCTCTTATAAGCAGCATATGTGTGGATCATGCTTTCTGATCTATTCAGCTCTTCTATGTCTTTTGATTAGAGAATTTAATCCATTTATGTTTAAGGTTATTATTCATAATCGTATATTATTTGCCTTTGTTTGAACCTGTGTTCCTCTCTCTCTCACTCCTTTTTTCCCTTTGTTTCAAGCAGACCCTTTAGCATCTGTTGCCAAGCTAGTTTATAGGAGGTATATTCTTTTAGGCTTCTTTTGTCTTTGAAACTTCTTATTTCTCCTTCCACTTTATTTGACAACCTTGCTGGATAGAGTAGACTTGGTTGCAGGTCTTTGGTTTATTCCTTGGGATATTTCTTGCCATTCTCTTCTAGATTGTAACATTTTTATTGAGAAGTCTGCTGCTAGATTTATTGGGGCTCCCTCGTATGATACTTCTTGTTTTTTCTTTGCTGCCTTTAAGACTCTCTCTTTGTCTTGGAATTTGCCAATTTAATTATGATTTGTCTTGAAGTGGCCCTCTTTGGGTTCCTCTTGATTCAACTTTCTCTGTTTCCTGGATTTGTGTGACTTTTTCTCTCATAAACTTAGGGAAGTTTTCCATCATTACTTTTGGAGACAGGGTTTCTACCGAAGCTATTCTTATTCTCCTTCTTGTATCCCTGTTATGTGCATATTATTACATTTCATGTTGTTCTGCAGTTTCCTTACCATTTCTTCCTTCTTTTTTAGTCTATTTTATTTTCCTTGCTCTTTCTGTCTATTTTTTCTATCTTGTCTTCCAGCTCACTGATTTGATCCTCTGGTTCATCCAGCCTGCTTGTAATTCCTTCTAGTCTTTTTTTTTTTTTAATTTCTGAGATTTTACTTTTCTTTTTTTGGGGGGGGTTTGTTTATTGTTTCTATTTCCTTTTCCATAATATTGTAGTTCTCATTCAGTTCCTTGTAGTTGTCTGTGAGTTCCTTGATCATCTTTATAACCATTACTTTGAATTCTATGTCTGATAGTTTGCTTGCCTCCATTTCATTTAGATCCTTAATGGGGTGTCTTCCATGCCTTTTTTTATCACCCCATTTTAGGTGACTCTTTTTCTGTGTTTCTGCACTTCCTGATGTTTCATGTTGCTAGCTGTTTTTGTAGGGTGAAACCTCTATTATAGGAATTGTATGGTATTCAGTGGTGTGCTCACTTTGATCTCCTTTTCTGAATGCTCTAGGTTTGCTCTTTGTTCTGTTTGTGTGGGCTCTCTTGTTGTACTTGGGTTTTTACCTGTTGGTGGTTCCTTTGTTTGTGAGTTCTCTCCTCCAACAGGTATACTGACGTTCACAGCTCCCACCTAGTCTTGTATGTGATCAGTGGCAGGGGGTAGGCAAAATGGATTAAGATGATGGGAGAGTATTTTATGTTATTTAAAGTATCAGCAAGTAGAGACAGATAGGAGATTCTTTGTATAAGCATAACTTTAACAGTGATATTTCACATAACTGGCCACTTTTTATAAAACATGAGTGATAAGACTCTTGTTAAGAAGAGGAGTATTGTGAGCTGAAAACAGAAAACAGAGTGCTTGTGCAAGGTTAGATGATGAGATATAGTGAGAGTAAAGGATCGAATGTAGGCATAGTGTGCAAGAGTTAACTGTGAATTCAGTTAACCGCAACAATAATAATGCTCAATAATAAAGTGAAGTGGGCTAAGATCATGGAGGGTTGCTGTGTAGTATGTATGGAATAATTGTATGGAACAACAATTATTTATAGTAGTACTAGAACAACAATAATATGACAAGAAATATATGATTTGGATAAGCAGAATAGAAAGTACACAATGAAGAGTAGTGTATTATTGTAACATGAGTGAAGTGAAAGAAGGAAAATTTAATATAGCAAAGAGTCCAGCCAAGATGGCAGCATAAGTAGACATACTCTGCCTCCTCGCACAACCAAAAGAAAGGCAACAACAAATTTAAAACAAAAAACAACCAGAACTGACAAAAATCAAACTGTGTGGAAGTCCAACAACCCAGGAGTTGAAGAAGAAACATTCATCCAGACCTGTAGGAGGAGCAGAGACAGGTAGCTGGATAGAGGGGCCTTGTGGCAAGGCAGTGGCTGGAGGACCAGGGAAGGCAAGGCTGTGGCTGGCAGACAAAGTAACAGCTGGCAGACCCAGTGAGGCAGTGGATTGTAGAGCAGGTGGTCCCACATTTGAGTGCAGATAAACTGGGAGGAACAACTGGAGTGTGACACAGATCCCACAACAGAGTTCCAGTGTGGGGAAATGAACCCTCAATCTTCTGATTGAGAGCACCTGTGGAGGTTGAGGCAGCAGAGGGAGAAACTCCCAGCCTCATAGGAGAGTTCATTGGAGAGACCAACAGGGTCCTAGAATGTACACAAACCCATACAACTAAAAATCACCAAAAGAGCCCAATTTGATTGTGGGTAGTGGGGAAAGTGACTAATATTCTGCAAAGAATGGAGCTAGCATCATTGTTCCCTCTCAGATCTCCCCCCCTCCAAACAACATCACACTACAGCTATGTAGGTTGCCCAACCCTGGTGAAGACCTAAGGCTCCAACCCTTATACTTAAGAGGCACTCTGAGACAAAAACAATGGCCCAAATGAAAGAACAGATCAAATATCCAGAAAAAAATACAGCTAAGCAATAAAGATATAGCCAATGTATCAGATGCACAGTTCAAAACACTGGTAATCAGGATGCTCACAGGACTGGTTGAATATGGTCACAAATTAGATGAAAAAATGAAGGCTATGCTAAGTGAAATAAGGAAAAATGTACAGGGAACCAACCATGACGGGAAGGAAGCCAGGATTCAAATCAATGGTGTGGACCAGGAGGAAGAAAGAAACATTCAATCAGAACAGAATGAAGAAACTAAATTTTTTTTTAAAGGTGAAGAGAGGCTTGGGAATCTCCAGGACATCTTTAAATGTCCCAACACCTGAATCATGGGGGTAACAGATGGAGAAGAGGAAGAGCAAGAAATTGAAAACTTATTGGAAAAAATAGTAATGGAGAAATTCCCCAATCTGGCAAGGGAAATAGACTTTCAAGAAGTCCAGGAAGCTCAGAGAGTTCCAAAGAAGTTGGACCCAAGGAGGAACACAGCAAGGCACATCATAATTTCATTACATAAGATTAAAAATAAGGAAAGAATCTTAAAAGCAGCAAGAGAAAAGGAGACAGTTACCTACAATGGAGTGCCCATAAGACTTTCAGCTGATTTCTTAAAAGAAACCTTGAAGGCAAGAAGGGGCTGGAAAGAAGTATTTCAAGTCATGAAAGCAAGGACTTACATCCAAGATTATTCAATGTAGCAAACTTCTCATTTAACTTCTCATTTAGAATGCAAGAGCAGGTAAAGTGGTCCCCAGATAAGGTCAAGTTAAAGGAATTTATTATTACCAAGCCCTTATTATGTGCAATGTTGAAGGGACTTATCTAAGAAAAAGATGATAAAAAATATGAACACTAAAATGACAGCAAACTCACAGTTATTAGCAACCGAGCCTAAAACAAAAACAAAAACAAACTAAGCAAACACCTAGAATAGGAACAGAATCACAGGAATTGAGATTATATGGAGGGCTATCAGCTAGGGAGTGTTGGGAAAGAGGGGGAAAATGTACAGAGAATAAATAGCATAAATGGTAGGTAGAAGATAGACAGGAGGAGGTTAATAATAGAGTAGGAATTGTAGAAGCCAAAGATCTTATATATATAAACCATGGACATAGACTAAGGGGGGGGATGTGGGTTGGAGGGTGGGCACAGGGTGGAGGGGAATAAAGGGATGAATGGGAAAATTGTAATAGCATAATCCATAAAAGTTATTAAAAATAAAATAAAATACAGTAGAGAATAAGGAAAACCAGTAAACAATGCAATTAAACAAAGAAATAAGATGAAGAAAAATTAAACATTACAAAGAGAAATAATAAGTAGTGAAATAATGAAAAAATAATAATGCACATAATAAAATGCCAGTTCTATGGGATAGCAGAGTGACACTTGTCTCAATTTCTTAATTGTTGGGGTTAGCCTTGTGCTTCCCCTTTTGATCTGTCTCTGGACACTTAAGAACTCTACATCTTATTGTCTCACTTGGGGGAAGAAAAAAAAGGAAAACAAAGAGAGAGGAAATTTAAAAAATAAGCCTTCTGTTGACTTTAATTCCATTCAGTGAGTTCTGCTGGTCTTCTTGGATGCCACAGGAAGAGGGGGACTAGACTTTGTTTTTCAACCTTCCTATGGTTCTTGGAGGATGGGGACCAGGTCTGGGCTGCAATATTCACAGTTTCCAAGCTTCTGTCCCAGGTCCTCCATGAACTGCCAGGCTCCAATCAGCCACTCAGCCACTGGGCGCCCAGTGCCATTCAAGCTCTGGTGCATGGTTCCTATCAGCCACTTAGCTTCTGTTCATGCAACGTGAGTCAGGCTCAGGTCCATAGCTCCAATCAGTCACTCAGAATCTGGACATGCAGTTCTAGTCAAGTGCATATTCACAGTTCAAATGACCCTCGAGGTGAGCCAGCAGCTGCTCTTGAGTTTCTTACAATGCAGCTGCCCACCATTCTTAACAAGCACAAGGGTTTTCACACAGCCCAACTTTCTAACCAGTCTGGAGACTATCCAGGTCAGGATCTCACACAGCCTAACTCTTCTCCCTTCTCCAGACATTGTCTGGCACCCCACTTTCTCTGGTAATGACCTAGTCTGCATCCGTAGTCCCAGCTGATGTTGGAATTCTGTGTGTTTCCCACTTCATCGGTATTACCCCCAGCGACTCCCAGCATCCAGGTCCCTCTTGGTGCCAGGCTGCCCTCCCTGCTCTGGTAGGGGAGGGAGCTGGTTATCTAACTCTCCTCCAAGTATCCTGTGGCAGGTACAGGGCCGGGACCCACAGTGGCCTAGGTCCCTGCAGAGATCCCAGGGACCTTCCTGTCCTAGCGTGATCTGCTCACCATCTGATTTTCAATGTCTCTAAAATTTTTGTCCTCCAAACTTTATATAAGCTGGGATTCTATTAGCTGTTCACTCTGTTCTTCAGAAAATCAGCTGGGTGTTCCAGCTGGACACAAGGAGACCTGCGTTCTGCTCCCACCTACCTTGCTGCCAATTTCCTAATCTGAAAAATAAATTATAAAATATGGAAATAACCTAAGTGTTCATCAACAGATATGTGAATAATGAAAGTGTGATGTGTGTGTGTGTGTATTTCAGCCATAAAGAAGGACTTCCTGCAATTTTGACAACATGAAAAAAACCATAGGGCATTATGCTAAATTAAATAACCCAGACCTATGTTGTCACTTATACATAAAATCTAAAGACATCTAACTCATAAAAAGTTGAATGATGTTTGCCAGGGGCTGGAAAGCGGGGTAATGGAGTGATATTGATCAAAGTACAAACTCTGAATTTTATGATGATTAAGTTGTAGTGATCTAATGTGCAGAATGACTCTATTTACTAATACTCAATTGTATGCTTGAAGTTTGCTGAGAGTAAACCTTAAGTGGTCTCACCACAAAACAAAATAGTAGCTACATGAGGTGATGGATATATTAATTAATGTGATTATGGTGATCATTCCACAAGTTATCCCTTTATTATGACCTTGTACATTTTAAATACATACAATTTTATTTATCAATTATATCTCAAAAGTACTGAAAACAACAAAATGTTGCCAGGAACTGAGAAAGTGGTACCACTGTCTCAGGAAATAAAGAGCAAACAGCCTGTCCAAGAGAACAAGCTGAATGTGAAATTGATTTTTAACTAAATTATCTTTCTTTACATGCAGTATATTGACTACAAACTTTAGCTGAGACAGTGAGAAGGGATCACAGCGGATTGGCTTTTCTCAAAAGAAGGGGAGGGAAACTTAAGGTGTATTTCAAATGACCCCTAAGTTGGTAGGGCAGTTCTCACTTTACCCCTTCAAATGCCCTTGTCCTCTCAGAGGGTCCTTGACTCTTCCTCTCTAGAAGATGTTTATAATAGAGAATTGACTTTACATTATTGTGAGAACTGGTTAAACAATCTTAAATCAGCTGTTTCTTTGTCTTCTGGTGCTAATTCTTAAATCATGACACTTGGTCAGGAAGGAAGAGTGAATATGAACTGGGGAAATGTAGGGAAAATGGCAATGTGAAAACAAGATGGAAGCTGTAGATTTCCTTTTTCACATTGGAACCCGTGTAAGACTTCGTCTACTTTCAAGTTTAAATTTGCTGTCATGAATGTCCTGTGGGAGAAGTAGAACTCTTGCCACAAGGTCCCTTTTGTACCTGGTCCAGAAATTAGAAAAGCTGAAGGAATATGACCCTGGTAGCTTAAGCTGTGAGTCTGGCTACTGCCATTGTCAACAAGAGGAACCAGCAGCTGGAAAAAATGTGTGATCCGCAACAGGGCTCCTGATCTACATCATCCTTTGAAGAGTGAGACATAGCTACTGTTTCTTTTCTGCTTTCCCAAACTTAGGCAACATTTTATGGGGTCCAGTTCTAACTGGAAATATGCAACTAATTCTAGGAAATGTACTTTTTCTTGGCCAAATTGATATGGGATGGAGCTTTCATATTCCAGCCCTTGTCAACTCGGCACCCATGCACACTTTCAAGTAAAGGAAAGAGCAAAGCTTTGCTTTCACCTGTCGTGATGCTACTATTCCATGTACAACTGAGAACATCCTAACCCTCTATTTTTAAAGTGAGATTCAAATTTCTTTATTCGTCTTAGGTGATGCTCATGTTTTCTGAGTCCTCTTTGATATCCTCTAACATATACACTGAAATAAAAGGTAATCATAATTAATATACCATGTGTAAATAGTAAGGAATATGGGGAAAGTAAGGTGAAAGAAAAATGGTTAATACAAACTATGCTATATCAATATCAAAAGAAGGAAAAATACCAATGAACTAGTACAGTTCAGTGTTTTGCAACTGATCTGGTGGCCATAACTGGTGTTTTCAGCTGTCTTCATCTATTACCCATTCCATATTCCCATTGTCCTCAGCAAAACACTTAGCTGGTCAAGATTCTTTGCCTTGTGGAGTGACCCAATTCTTCAATCCTGGAAGGTCTAGATTATTAGCAGTCCTGTTTGTATGGACTTTTATAGTTTTACATTGACATTAGTCAGAGGACGTAGGTGTACTATGAAGTATCCCTTGGGTAACTCTTGCAATAAGAGCTCCCATTTTTTGCAGCAATTAAATTTTATCTTGATAATAACCACTCTTTTTTCATATTAATTCGGTGAATGAGTACCCCCAAGTGTCCAGGTGGTAATCTCAACTACAAGTTCAATGGAACCATGGTTGACTCCCATGGTGGAATCATTCATTGATTTGAAAATTAAGGCATTTGAAGCAGGAAAGTCTAGTTCATTGGGAGAGGAAGAAATAATTGTGGTAGTAGATTAATAGGGAAATAATGAGAATATCCACTCACACTTTCACTTCTTGATTCCTGAACCTGTGACTCCAGACTATTGGAGAAACTTCACCATATCTTGGATGCTGGTTTAGAGAACATACCTCATCACAGAGGTCATTGTCTTGCCCTACTATATGATGCCTTCTAGCTGGCTCTTTAACTGGGTCAACTAAAGGACATTGAACTTTCCATTAGGCTAGTTGCTTCATGGTGATGGGAAACATGGTCAGATGTGAATTTCATGAATATCAGCCCACTGCTATATGTTGGTGTGAAATAATTTCTTGGTCAGAAAGGATGCTATGTAGAATCATATGGTGATATGGATGATTATTGTAAGACCTCAGATGGTAGCTTTGGCAAAAGCATCCATCAGGAAAGGGAGATGAAGCTCTATGTAGAGTCTATGACTATTTCTGAAACAATGTCCCTTCCATTATAGAAGTAGTCCACAGTAATGAAGCCAAAACCAGGTAGCTTTCTAGACCCCTGAAAAATGTTGCTATATTGTGTTGATATCCAGTGTAGCTGTAGTCAGATAATGCACGTTAAATGAAGCTACACGTTTCTCAGCCCATGCATAACCTCCATCATAGCTGGCATGGACTCTCTTTCATGAACATATTAAATGAAGATGGGCATTTAGGGGGGAAATACCCATCGATATTCACAGAATGCATCTTTTTATACACCTAATTGTTAAACTTTTCTCTGATGATGTTGCTGTTGGGTGCACATTCACATGGAACATACTTTGTTCCTATTTGTACAGATTCACATGGAACATACTTTGTTCCTTACATCATTTTATCACCTATTTTACAATCATATTGCTTTCAATGGACATTCAGACAGGCCACTGAATTTCTATGAACTAGGGTAGATTTATAACTTTGTCCCCACATCTCATTACATACAAAGTGGGGAAGATTCTCTGGTATTACTATTAAATTTGCATAGTTATAAGCTCCAACAAATGTATTTTCTATTAAGTTTATTCAACAGCAGTTACTGCTGTTTAGAGCTATAATCTGTGACTGATACAAAGAATTAGGTTTCATGAAATAAAATTTAAGTAGATTGTGCAACTTTAAAGTTGATTATCTGATCGATTAGAGGAAAAGGCAGTCAAAAACGCCTTTTATACTCTAGAAAGGGAATATGAAATGAAGTAACGAAGCCCATAAAATTAAATAAAATGACAAAACAACTAATTAAATGGTCCTCTGAAACATAGGGCCTTTGAAGGCCTGGTTTTGGAGAACATTGTTGCCATAGAGAGAAGTCTGAAAGTTATAAGAAATTCAGAATTTGTGCTGAGAGTTGAAAGCTTCTGATGGCATAATAATGGTTAAGGAAAAGAATGACATGATCAAAACCCTAAATGACTGACTCATGTGTTCAAGAAATATACTAAAGAGAGTCCACATACAGATATTTCTTTTTTAAAGATTTTACTTATTTATTTTTAGGGGGGAGGGAGAAAGAGGGGAAGAGATACATCAATGTGTGGTTGCCTCTCACGTGCCTCTCACCAGGCATCCGGCCTGCAACCCAGACATATGCCCTGACTGGGAATAGAATCAGCGACCCTTTTGTTTGCAGGCCAGGGGCACTGAGCCACACCAGCAACAGCAAAATTTCTTATCTACTGCAGCTTGAAGGCAAAATTAGCCAAATCTATAACATCAGGACTTGATCCTGTGTATTACCAAATTTGAGAATTAATCAATTTTCCAGCATTGATTGGTCACTTTTGTTAAAGGTAGTCACTGAAATACAACAGTGAAAACTTACAAATGAGATAATTTAGAAAATTCAAGGGACCCCAGTACAAAATACCCACTTGAACTTCCCTTGCTGAGAGAACAGTTTTCTCTTTGTCCAGTGAGGGAGTTTCTCTCTTGCTTAAATACCCAGCAATTTTGATGCTTGTGAAACCATAATTGCAACAAAAAGTCAATTTTCCTAACATCACCATCCCACACTCATTATTGTCTGAAACATATAATTAGACTAAGATCACATCACTAATCACCAGATTGGAGCGGAAGATCAAATATGAAGTCCAAAGTAGAAGAAAAATGTTTCTACATTAGAAGAAATGTGAACCTGTGAAACTTTAAACAGTGGGATTTATAAAACAAAAGGGGAGGAATTTGTGTGGGAATGGATAGTGGTGTTTATTAATCCCAAGAGAGAGATACAAAACTTTAGATCTGATTGAATATATTGATCTGAATACACTTCATAGACATTCTGTAGTCTGCAGAATTTGCTAGCTCCAGCAGCTTTACACAAGATGAAAATTAGTGTTTTATTATTTTTATTATTTTATATTTGATATTGTTGATGCTATTACAAATGTTTCCCCTTTTCCCCCCACTTTTTCTCCCCTCTACCAAGCATTCACTAACTCCCAGCCTTCACCATATTGCTTTCTGTGTCCCTAGGCTATGCTTATATGCATATATGTTCTTTGGCTAACATCTTCCAGTGTCCCCCACCCCCTACCCTCTGACGGCTCTGTCAGTTCCATGTTTCCGTGCCTCTGGTTTTATTTTGTATATTAGTTTATTTTGTTCATTAGATTCCACATGAATGAGATCATGTGGTGTTTGTCTTTCTCTGACTGGTTTATTTTTCTTAGCATAATATTCTCCAGGTCCATCGATGCTGTTGCAAAGAGTTAGAGTTCTTTTATTTTTACAGCTGTGTTGATTCCATTGTACAAATGCACCACAGCTTTTTTATCTTCCTATCTACTGATGGACACTTGGGCTGGTTCCAGAATTTTGTTATTATAAATAATGCTTCTATGAACATACAGGTGCATATATTCTTTCGTATTAGTGCTTTGAGATTCTTAGGTCAAATTCCCACAAATGGAATCATTGGGTCAAAAGGCAGTTTCTTTTTTTTTTTTTAGCCTTTACTCAGCGTTTATTTTGATAAATATTCAATTATATGGCAATACGTTTCTCAAGTACCTGTGGATCTCTGGATCAACAGTTACCATATTAAGTGTTTTATTTTTTTCTCATGAATATTATTTAACTCATTTTACATTGTTACCTTGAACTGCTAGATTGAATAGTTTGTGATAATACAGTGATGAATTTAAATTTGTTAAGATGGTTACCATTTTTATAACCAAATGTCCGAGTAATTAAGTTTACACTCCAATGTTACTACTAGGCTATGTTGCACAATATTCAAATATTTTTTAAATTAATTTTATTTAGTTATTTTTCAAGTACAGTTTTTTGTTTATTTTTCCCATCCCAGCCTCCCCCCCCACTTGCTCCCCACCTCCCTCCAATTTCCACCCCCCTTAGGTCTCATCCTTGTGTCCTTCCTATTTGTTCTTCCAAATCCCTCCCCCTGTTTCCCCTTAACTTCCCTTCCTTCTCCCCTCTGGCCACTGTCCCCTTGTTCTCTATTTCAGTGTCTTTGTTTTTTTTTTTCTGCTTGCTTGTTTGTTTTGTTGTTTAGCTTCCTGTTAAAGGTGAGATCATATGGTATTTGTCTTTCAGCACCTGGCCTATTTCACTCAGCATAATGCTTTCCAGTTCCATCCATCTTGTTGCAAAAGGTAGTAGCTCCTTCTTTCTCTCTGCTGCATAGAATTCCATTGTGTATATGTACCACAATTTTTTGATCCATTACTTTACTGATGGGCACCTAGGTTGCTTCCAACTCTTGGCTATTGTAAATTGTGCTGCTATGAACATTGTGGTGCATAGGTACGTTGATATTGATGTTTTAGGGTTCTTAGGATATAATCCTAGCAGTGGAATTGCTGGGTCAAAAGGCAGGTCGATTTTTATTTTTCTGAGAAAATTCCATATTGTTTTCCATAATGGTTGTACCAGTCTGCAATCACACCAACAGTGGACTAAGGACCCCTTTTCCCCACAACCTCTCCAACATTTGTTGTTTCTTGCTTTGTTTATGATAGCCATCCTGACTGGTGTAAAGTGGTATCTCATTGTGGTTTTAATATGCATCTCTCTGATAGCTAACGATATTGAGCATCTCTTCATGTGTCTCTGGATATTCTGTATGTCCTCTTTAGAGAAGTGTCTGTTCAAGTCCTTTTCCCATCTTTTAATTGGGTTCGATGTCTTCCTAGAGTGGAGTCGTGTAAGTTCTTTGTATATTTTGGAGATTAAACCTTTGTCTGAGGTATCATTGGCAAATATGTTTCGCCATACTGGTTGTCTTGCTAATTTAATACTGTTTTCTTTAGCCACGCAGAAGCTTTTTATTTTGATGAGATCCCATTTGTTTATTCTTTCCTTTACATTCCTTGCTCTAGGGGACATATCAGTAAAAATGTTGCTGCGTGGAATATCTGAGATTTTCTTGCCGATGTTCTCCTCTAGGACTTTAATGGTGTCACGGCTTACATTTAAGTCTTTTATCCACCCTGAATTAATTTTGGTGTATGGTGTAAGTTGGTGCTCAAGTTTCATTTTTTTGCACGTAGCTGTCCAGTTCTCCCAACACCATTTGTTGAACAGGCTATCTTTACTCCATTTTATGTTACTGCTCCCTTTGTCGTATATTAATTGACTGTAGAGAGTTGGGCTGATTCCTGGGCTCTCTGTTCTGTTCCATTGGTCTATGTGCCTGTTTTTATGCCAGTACCAGGCTGTTTTGATTACAGTGGCCTTGTAATACAGTTTGATATCATGTATTGTGATCCCTCCTACTTGGTTCTTCTTTCTCAAAATTGCAGCTGCTATTCGGGCTTGTTTATGGTTCCATATAAATTTTTGAAGTGTTTGTTTTATGTGTGTGAAATATGCCATTGGTACTTTAATAGGTATTGCATTGAATGTGCATATTGCTTCGGGTAGTATGGACATTTTGATGATGTTAATTCTTCCAATCCATGAACAAGGAATATGTTTCCATTTGCTTGTGTCTTCCTTGATTTCTTTCTTCAGGGCTGTGTAGTTTTCTGCATACAGGTTTTTTACCTCCTTAGTTAGGATTATTCCCAGATATTTTATTTTTCTTTTTGCTATATCGAATGGGAATTTTTTCTTGATTCCTGCTTCTGCTGATTCACTGTTGGTATACAAAAATGCCTTTGATTTCTGGATATTGACTTTGTAACCAGCTGTTTTGCCAAATTCATTAATTAGTTCGAGCAGTTTTTCGGTAGGGTATATAAGATTTTCCATGTACACTATCATGTCATCTGCAAACAGTGGCAATTTTCCTTCCTCCTTTCCTATTTGGATGCCTTTTATTTCCTTTTCTTGCCTGATCGCTGTGGCTAAAACTTTCAATACTATATTAAATAGTAATTATGAAAGTGGATATCCTTGTCTTGTTCCTGATCTTAGTGAAAAAGCTTTTAGTTTTTTCCCATTGAGTATGATATTGGCTGTAGGTCTCTCATATATGGCCTTTATTATTTTGAGAAATGCTCCCTATATTCCTACTTTGCTGAGTGTTTTTATCATAAATGGGTGTTGTACCTTATCGAAAGCTTTTTCCGCATCTATTGATATGATCATGTGATTTTTGTCATTGCTTTTGTTTATGTGATGTATTACATTTACTGATTTGTGAATATTGAACCATCCTTGCATCCTTGGGATGAATCCCACTTGGTCATGGTGTATGATCTTTTTCATATATTGTTGGATGTGATTTGCCAATATTTTGTTGAGGATTTTAGCATCTATGTTCATCAGCGATATTGGCCTGAAGTTTTCTTTCTTTGTTGTGTCTCTATCTGGTTTTGGAATTAAGATGATGCTGGCTTCATAAAAAGAATTTGGGAATTTTCCATGCTTCTGGATTTTTTGGAATAGTCTGTGGAGAATAGGGGTTAGCTCTTCCTTAAATGCTTTGTAGAATTCTCCTGTGAAACCATCTGGTCCAGGGCTTTTGTGTGATGGGAGTTTTTTTATTACTGCTCAATTTCTTTTGCTGTTATTTGTGTATTTAGATTTTCTGCTTCTTTTTCACTTAGTTTTGGAAGATTGTATTTTTCTAGAAATGTGTCCATTTCCCTTAGGTTCTCAAATTTCTTGGCATACGATTCTTCATAGTAATTTCTTACAATCCCTTCTATTTCTGTGGTATCAGTTGTAATCTCTCCTCTTTCATTTCTGATTGTGTTTATTTGTGTCCTCTCTCTTCTTTTCTTGATGAGCCTACTTAAAGGCTTGTCTATTTTGTTTATCTTCTCAAAGAACCAACTCCTGGATTCATTGATCCTTAAAATTGTGCTTTTAGTTTCTATGTCATTTAATTCTGCTCTAATCTTGGTTATTTCCTTCCTTCTGCTTGTTCTGGGCTGTCTTTGTTGTTGTTTCTCGAGTTCTTGCAGGCGTAGGGTTAGGTTGTTTGTTTGAAATGTTTCTATCTTCTTTCAGTAGGCCTGTATTGCTATAAACTTCCCTCTCAGGACTGCCTTCTCTGTGTCGCATAAGTTTTGGGTTGTTGTGAGATCATTTTTATTTGTTTCCAGAAACGTTTTGATTTCTTCCCTAATTTCATTCTTGACCCATTCGTTGTTTAATAGCATACCATTCAGTCTCCATGGTTTTGGGTGCTTTAGATTTTTTTCTTTGGGGTTGGTTTCCAATTTCAGTCCCTTGTGGTCGGAGAAGATGCTTGGTATGATTTCAATTTTCTTGAATTTGTTGAGGCTCATTTTGTGTCCTATCATGTGGTCTATCTTTGAAAATGTTCCATGTGCATTTGAAAAGAATGTGTATTTAGCTTCTTTGGGATGAAGGTCTCTATATATATATCAGTTAAGTCCATTTCATCTAGGGTGTTGCTTAATGCCACAATATCTTTGTTGATAATTTGTTTGGAAGATCTGTCCATTTTTGATAGTGGGGTGTTAAAATCCCGTACTATAATTGTGTTGCTGTCAATATCTTTCTTGAAGTCCTCTAAGATTTTCTTGATATATTTGGGTGCCCCTATGTTTGGTGCATATATGTTTACAATGTTAGTGTCTTCTTGGTGGATTCTTCCCTTGAGTATAATGAAGTGACCTTCTGGGTCTCTCTTTATGGCTCTTTTTTTGAAGTCTATTTTTTCTGATGTGAGAATTGCTACCCCAGCTTTTTTTTCTTGTCCGTTTGCTTGGAAAACTTGTTTCCAGCCTTTCACTTTTAGTCTGTGATGGTCTTTTGTCCTGAGGTGGGTCTCTTGTAGGCAGCATATGTGTGGGTCATGCTTTCTTATCCGTTGAGTTTTCTGTGTCTTTTGATTGGTGCATTTGATCTATTTACATTTAAGGTTATTATTGATAGGTACTTACTCATTGCCATTTTTGTACCTGTGTTCCTCTCTGTCTCCCTCTTATCCTTCCTTCCCTCAAAGCAGTCCTTTTAGTATTTCTTGTAGAGCTTGTTTGGTGGAGGCGTATTCTTTTAGGCTTCTTTTGTCTTGAAAGCTCTTTATTTGGCCTTCTATCTTGATTGAGAGCCTTGCTGGGTAAAGTAGCCTTGGTTGTAGGCCTCTGGTTCTCATTACTTGGAATATTTCTTGCCATTCTCTTCCTGCTTGAAGTGTTTCCATTGAGAAGTCAGTAGCTAACCTAATTGGGGTCCCTTGTATGTTATTTCTTTTTTCTCCCTTGCTGCCTTTAAGATTCTCTCTTTGTCTTGGAATTTTGCCATTTCGATGATGATGTGTCTTGAAGTGGGCCTTCTTGAGTTCCTCTTGATTAGGACTCTCTGTGATTCCTGGATTGTGAGACTTTTTCTCCTATCAAGTTAGGGAAATTTTCTCTCATTACTCGTTCAAATACGTTTTCTATCCCTTGTTCTTCTTTTCCTTCTAGTATTCCTATTATTCGGATATTATTACGTTTCATAATTTCTTGCATTTTTCTTAATCCCTCTTCATTCTTTCTGAGCCTCTTTTCATTTTCTTGCTCTTTTTGTGAGATGCTTTCTACCTTGTCCTCCAACTCACTAATCCTATTCTCTGCTTCATCTATCCTACTTTTGAAACTTTCTACTGTGTTTTTCAATTCCGAAATTGTATTCTTCATTTCCTCTTGTCTCTTGCTGATAGTTTCCATTTCCTTTTTCATGTTGATGTAGTTTGCAGAGAGATCATTGTAGTTCCCCTGTAGTTTCTGGTAGTTCACTGTGAGCTCTTTGAACTTCGTAATAACCAGTGCTTTGAATTCACTATCTGATAGTTGATCAGCCTCTATTTCATCTAACATTCTTTCTGAAATTTCTGCTTTTTCTTTCATTTGGGGATTGTTTCTTTGTCTTCCCATTGTTTGAGTCTCTTCTTGTTAGTCTCTGCTTCTAAAATTGATCTGTTCTGCAAGCCTGGTTTTATGGTGTGAACTTCTATGGTATGATCCTTGTGAAGTTCAGTGGTGCAGACTCCTTGAATTTTCTTGATGTTCTTCGTCTCCACCTACTCTCACACTGGTCCTCACGCTGGTCCCTGCATTGGTCGCCTACCACTGCTGAATGTCCCGGCTCTAGTAGCCACCTCCTCAAGCACCCAGGCCTGTTACTACAGCAGTGGCACAGGGGCTGGGAATGACCCGGCTCCCATATCTGGCTCCTCTGCTGCCCAGGGTCATCACAGGGGTTTGGAGTGTCCCGGCTTTCGTACCTGACTCCCCGGTGTCCAGTCCCATAGCTATGGCAGCGGCACAGGGGCTGAGAACGTCCCGGCTCCCATAGCTGGCTCCTGAGGGCCCAGGCCTGTCTCTATGGCGGTGTCACAGGGACCTTTGGTGTCCCAGCTCCTGCAACTGACCCTTCCGTTGCCCAGGCCGGTAGCTGTGGCATCACCACAGGGGCCGAGAATGCCCCAGCTCTTGTTCCTGACTCCTCTGTCTCCCAGGACCATCACAGGGCTTGGAGTGTCCGGCTCCCATACCTGACTCCCCGGCTCCCAGGCCTGTTGCTCTGGTGACAGCACAGGGGCCTCGTGAGACCCAACTCCAGTAGCTGACTCTTCCGCCGTCTGGTGTTTCAGTGTTGGTCACAATCTCTGGTCTTTTAATTTCATAAATGCTGGGTAACCGATGGTTTATTTTGGTGTTTCTCTATAGATCTGCCAGGATTTTCACCCATGAGTACAGGAGCTCGCATCAGCTCCGTCTTACTCCATCGCCATCTTCCCAGCATAGGCAGTTTCTTTTTTAAATTTTTTTAGGAAACTCCGTCCTGTTTTCCACAATGGCTGCACAATTCTACATTCCTACCAACAGGGCAATATGGTATGCTTTTCTGCACATTCTTGCCAGTACTTGTTTGTTGATTTATTGATGATAACCATCCAAACAAGTGTGAGGCCATATCTCATTGTGCATTTAATTTGAATCTCTCTCATGATTAGTGATGTTGAGCATTTTTCATGTCTTTTGGTCATATCCATGTCCTAATTGGAGAAATGTGTATTCAGGATCTTTGCCCATTTTTTGAATTGAATTACTTGTGTTCCTGGTGTTAAGTTGTATAAGCTCTTTATATATTTTGGAAATTAACCCCTTATCAGGTGTATCTTTAGCAACTATGTTGTACCATGCATTGGACTACCCTTTCATTTTGTTGATGGTTTCTTTTGCTGTGCAGAAGATTTTTAGTTTAATGCAGTCCCATTTCTTTATATTTTCCTTTATTTCCCATGCCCTAGGAGAGGTATCAGCAAAGAAATGGCAATGAGAAATATCTGACATTTTACTGCCTGTTTTTCCTAGGATTTTTATACTTCACAACTTACATTTAAATCTTTTATAAATTTTGAGTTTATCCTCATGTAAGTATAAGTTGGTGGTCTAGTTTTGTTTTTTCCATGTACCTGTCCAATTGTCCCCAACATCATTTAATGAAGAGGCTGCTTTACTCCATTGTATGCTCTTGACTCCTTTTCCAAATATTAATTTACCATATAGATGTGGGTTGATTTGGGGGCTCTCTGCTCTGGTCCATTGACTCATATGCCTGTTCTTATGCCAGTCCCAGGCTGCTTTGATAACAATGGCCTTGTATTAAAGGTTGATATCAGGTATTTTGATACCTCTAACTTTGTACTTCTTCTTCAGGATTGCTGAAGCTATTCAGGGTCTTTTATGGTTCCATATAAATTTTTTGCAATATTTTTTCTAGATCTATGAAATATATCATTGGTATTTTAATAAAAATTGTGTTGAATCCATAGATTGCTTGGATAGTATGGAAATTTAATTACGTTAATTCTTACAATCCATTAACATGGTATATGTTTCCACTTATTTGTATCTTCCTCAATGCCTTTTGTTAATGTCTTATCATTTTCTGAGTGCAGGTCTTTTACCTTCTTCATTAAATTTATTCCTAGGTAACTTATTTTATTTTCTTGCAATTACAAATGAGATTCTTTTCTTAGTTTTTTTTTTTCATCCTGATAGTGCATTATTGATGTATGAAAGTGTCACCACTTTCTGAATGCTAATTTTGCATCCTGCTACTTTGGCAAATTCATTTATTAGATCTAGTAGTTTTTGGTTGAATACTTAGGGTTTTCTATGTACACTGTCATATCATTTCAAAATAATGACAGTTTTACTTCCTCCTTTCCAATTTAGATGTCTTTTTTTTAAAAGAGTTTATTTTTTTTTCTGGGGAAAATTTTTTATTGCGGTAAAATATGCATAACACAATTTATCATCCTGAACATTTTAAGCATTCTTCATTTTTTATAAAATTTTTATGTTATTGATTATGCCATTACAGTTGTTCTATTGCCCCCTTCATTCCCCTCCACCCTGCACCCCCCTACCTCTACCATTCCCCCCCTTTAGTTTATGACCATGTGTCTCAAGTTCTTTGGATTCTATATTTCCCATACTATTCTTGCCCCCCTGTCTATTTTCTACCTACCATCTATCCTACTTATTTTCTGTACCTTCTCCCCCCTTCTCCTCCTCCCACTCCCCTGTTGCTAACCCTCCATGAGATCTTCATTTCTATGGTTCACTCCTGATTTAGCTGTCCTTTTAGCTTGCTTTTGTTTTAGATGTGGTTGTTAATAACTATGAGTTTGCTGTCCTTTCACTGTTCATATTTTTTATCTTCCTTTTCTTAGATAAGTCCCTTTAACATTTCATATAATAAGGGCTTGGTGATGATGAACTCCTTGAATTTGATCTTATCTGAGAAGCACTTTATCTGCCCTTCTATTCTAAATGAAAGTTTTGCTGGATAGAGCAATCTTGGTTGTAGGTCTTTGGATTTCATGACTTGGAATACCTCTTTCCAGCCCCTTCTTGCCTGGAAGGTCTCTTTTGAGAAATCTGCTGACAGTCTGATGGGAACTCCTTTGTAGGTGACTGTCCCCTTAGCTCTTGCTGCTTCTAGGATTCTCTCCTTCATTTTAATCTTGGCTAATGTAATGATGATGTGCTTTGGTGTGTTCCTTCTTGGGTCCAACTTCTTTGGGACTCTCTGAGCTTCCTGGATTTCCTGGAAGTCTATTGCCTTTGCCAGATTGGGGAAATTCTCCTTTATTATTTGTTCAAATAAGTTTTCCACTGGTGGCTGTTCCTTTCCCCCTTCTGTTACCCCTATAATTTGGATGTTGGAGCGTTTAAAGATGTTCTGGAGGTTCCTAAGTCTTTCCTCATTTTTTTGAATTCTTGTTTCTTCATTCTTTTCTGGTTGGTCATTTTTATCCTCCTTCTGGTCCACTCCTTTGATTTGAGTCCCAATTTCCTTTCCATTACTATTGGTTTTTTGTGCATTTCCATTCATTTCAATTAGTTTAGCCTTCATATGTTCCTCTAATTAGTGACTAAAATCAACCAGTTCTGTGAGCATCCTGATCAGCAGTGTTTTGAACTGTGCATCTGAAAGTTTGGCTATTTCTTCGTCACTTAGATTTATGGGCTCCGGGGCTTTGAGATCTTCCTGAGCCATTTTTGGTCTTTTCGCGCTCATTAAGTATGAGGAGCAGAACCTTAGGGGTGGGGCGGGACCTCCAGGGTGGGGTCACTGGGTTGTGACACTGTATGTGGGGGCAGGGTCAGAGTGGGGAAATGGCGTCCAGCTCTCATGCTGGGCGAGGAGCAAAGCCTTGGGTGTTTACCAGGGCAGGACCACTCAGGTCGCTGGGTTGTGACACTGCATGTGAGGGTGGGGTCAGAGCCGGGTAATCGTGGCCCTCTCTGCTGCTTCCAGTAGCTGGTAGCTGCGACCCGCTAGGTCCTGTCTCACTGCCCACTCCCTTGCAGGTCTATCTTCGCAGGAATGCGCCAGCACAGTCAACCCGTCGCTCTTCACCCTCACCGGACCCACTGGTTGCTCACTGGGTTGCGCTCACTAGGTCACTCACTGGGTCGGCCCTTTGAAACCCCTTGCCTGGGATCCGTGCATGTGAGTCCGTCTGACCTAGTTGTCCTGTGCAACCTTGCTTGGCCAGCTGCTGGCTCCTCCCCTCTTACCGGTCAGGCTGAAGAATTCCTTGTTATCAAACTTCTGAAAAGTTCAATTTTCTGTGTTCTAGCGGTGTTGTCTATTGCTAATATTTTGTTGTCTCTAAATTTGGTTGTGTGAGAAAGCACGGCGTCTCTACCTATGCCTCTATCTTGGCGGAAGTCCTAAAGATTTTATTTATTTATCTTTAGAGGGGAAGGGAAAAAGAGAGGGGGAGAAACATCAATGTGTGGTTGCCTCTCATGAGTCCCCTTGCGGGGAACTGGCCTGCAACCCAGGCATGTGCCCTGACTGGGAATCGAACCATGATCCTCTGGTTTGAAGGCCCACACTCAATCCACTGAGCTACACCAGCCAGGGCCCAATTTAGATGTCTTTTATTTCTTCTTCTTGTCTGATGGCTGTGGCTAAGACTTCCAGTACTATGTTGAATGAGAGTGATGAAAGCAAGATCCCTGCCTTGTTTCTGATCTTAAAGGAAACACTTTTAGATTTTGCTCATTAAATATGATGTTAGCTATAGGTGTTTCATAAATGGCCTTGATTACATTGAGGTATGATCATTCCATTCTAACTTTGCCAAAAGTATATATTATAAATGGGCTCTGTATTTTATCAAATGCTTTTTTTGCATCTATTCACACAATCATGTGATTTTATCTTTCATTTTGTTTATACGATATGTCACATTTATTTATTTGCAAATATTATGCCAACCTTGTATCTTTGGGATAAATCCCACTTGGTCATGGGGTATGATATTTTTAATGTATTGCTGGGTCTGATTTGCTAATATTTTGTCAAGGATTTTAGTATATATGTTTATCAGGGTATTGGACTAAAAGGTTTTTTCTTTGTAATGTCTTTATCTGGTTTTGGAATTGGGATAATACTGGCTATATAAAAAGAGCTTAGAAGTCTTCCTTCCTCTTGAATTTTTTTGACTAGTTTGAAGAGAATAGATATTAGTTCCTCGAACGTTTGGTAAAATTAGCCTGTGAAGCCATGCAGTCCCGGATATTTGTTTACTGATAAAATTTTTTTATTACTGCGTCAATTTCATTATTTGTTTTCAGTCTATTCTGGTTTTGTGATTCTACCAGATTGTGTCTTGGCAGATTTTATGTTTTTAGGAAGTTGTCCATTTCACCCAGGTGTCAATTTTTTTGGCATGTAGTTGTTCAAAGTATTTTCTTACAAACCTTTGTATTTCTGTTGTGTCAGTTGTTACTTTTTTTTCATTTCTGATTTTTTTTATCTTTTTCTCTTTTTTCTTCATGAGTATAGTTAAAGGTTCATCAATCCTGTTTATCTTTTCAAAGAAACAGCTCATGGTTTAATTTATCTTATGTATTATTATGTTTTAGTTTTTATGTCTTTTATTTGTGCTCTGATCTTTATTATTTCCATCCTTCTACCCACTTTGGGCTTTGCTTGTTGTTTTTCTAATTTTTTTAAGTGCAGGGTTTGACTTTTTTTTTGAGACTGTTGTGTCTCTTCAAGGTAGGCTTATAATGCTACGAAGTTCCATCTCAAGACTGCTGCTACTGTCTCCCATAGATTTTGGGTTGTTATGTATTCATTTTCATTCATTTCCAGATAATTTTATTTTTTCCTTGATCTCATTAGTAAACTATTAATTGTTTAATAGCATACTATATAACTTCATGTGTTTGGATGTTTTTGAGTTTTATTATTGTACTTGAGTTCTAGTTTCATGCCACTGTGATCCAAGAAGATGATTGATGTAGCTTCACTCTTGGATTTGCTGAGTTATTTTGTATCCTAACATGTGGTCTATCCTTGAGAATGTTTCATGTGCACTTCAGAAGAATGTATATTTTGCTTTTTTGGAATACAATCTTTTGTAAATATCAAATTAAATCTACCTGATCTAGTGCGTCATTTAATATCATTGTTTTCTTGTTGATTTTTTGTCTGAATGATCTAGCCATAGGTCACAGTGCAGTGTTAAAACCTCATATTATGAAGGTATTGCTGTCGATATCTCTCTTAAAGTCCATTAAGATTTTCTTTGTATATTTAAGTTCTCCTATATTGGGTGTACGTATATTTATAATAGTTATATCCTCTTGTTTGGTTGATTCCTTTACTATTATGTAGTGACCTTCTTTATCCCTTCTATGTCCCTTGTTTTGAAAACTATTTTGTCAGATAAAAATATTGCTAACCCTAATGTTCTTCTGTTTCCACTTGCATAGAATGTTTTTTTCCATTCTTTCACTTTCAGCCTCTGTGAATCTTTTGTTCTAAGGTGGGTCTCTTGTAGACAGCATATATATGGGTCATGGATTTTTATTCACTCGGCTAGTCTATATTTTTTGAATGGAACATTTAATCCATTTACAATTAAGGTTATTATTGATAGTTATTTATTGCATTTTTTCTTTATGGCTATGTTCCTCTCTCTCTCTCTCTCTCTCTTTCTTCTTCTTAAATCAGATCCTTTAACATTTCTTGCAATGCTGCTTTTGTCATTTGAACATAGCCTTTTTTTGAGGGGTCTGGTAAGCTATTTATTTTGCCTTAATTTTTAAATGCTACCTTGCTGGTTAGAATAGTCTTGGTTGCAGGTTTTGCTTTTTATTATTTTGAATATGTCATGCCACTCCCTTCTGTCTTGAATTGTTTCTGTTGAGAAATCTGCTGACAGACTTACGGGAGGTCCTTTATACTTAACCATCTTTGTCTTGATGCCTTTAACTTTGTCTCTTTGTCTTTTAACCTTGACATTTTAACTATAATATGTCTTAGTGTAGGTCTCTTTTGGTTCATGTTCATCTTGATTGGGATTATCTGTGGTCCCTGAACATTAGTGGCTTTTTTCTTTACCAGGTGAGGAAAGTTTTCTGCTGTTATTTCTTTTTTTTAAGATTTTATTTATTTATCTTTAGAGGGGAAGAGAAGGAGAGAGGGAGAGAAACATCAATGTATGGTTGCCTCCTGTGTGTCCCCCACTGGGAACTGGCCTGCAACCCAGGCATGTGCCCTGACTGGGAATCGAACTGCGATCCTCTGGTTCACAAGCCCGCGCTCAATCCACTGAGCTATGCCAGCCAGGGCTCTGCTGTTTTTTTTTTCAAACAGGTTTTCTATTCCTTTCCTCATTTTCTTCCTCTTCTGGTACCCCTGTGAGGAAGATGTTGTTACATTTCATGTTGTCCCATTGTTCACTTAAACTATCTTCATTCTTCTAAAATCTTTTATTTCTTTATTGCTGCTTTTGATGGGATGTTTTTTCTACCTTGTCTTCCAAATCACTGATATCCTCTGCTTCATAAAGCCTACTCCTTATTCTGTTCTATGTATTTTTATTAAAATATATTTTATTGATTATGCTATTACAGTTGTCCTATTGTTTTCTCTCCATTATTCATCTCTGCCCTGCATTACCCCTCCCACCAGCATTTCTCCCCCACTCTTAGTTCATGTCCATGGCCCATGCATATAAGTTCTTTGGCTTCTCCATTTCCTATACTAATTTTAAACTTCCACTGGTTATTTTGTGCTTGTTATTTATGCTTCTTATTCCCTGTAACATTTCTTGCATACTCCCCCTCCCAACTGATAACCCTCTCTGTGGTCTCCATTTCTGTGATTCTGTTTCTGTTATAGTTGTTTGCTTAGTTTGTTTTTGTTTCTGAATTTTTTGAGGTTTATTTGTTGATAGTTATGGGTTTGTTGTCATTTTACTGTTCATATATTTATCTTCTTTTTCTTAGATAAATCCCTTTATTATTTCATATAATAAGGGCTTAGTAATGATGAACTCCTTTAACTTGACCTTATGAGAAGCCCTTTATCTGCCCTTCTGTTCTAAATGAGAGGTTTGATGGATAGAGTAATCTTGGATGTACGTCCTTGCCTTTCATGACTGAATACTTCTTTCATGCCCTTTCTTGCCTGCAAGGTTTTTTGGTTTTTTTTTTGAGAAATCAGCTGATTTCCTTTTCTCTTTTCTGTCTCTGTTTCTTATGCTGCTTTAAGATTCTCTCCTTATCTTTAATCTTGGGTAATGTAATTAGGATGTGCCTTGGTGTGTGCTTCCTTGGGTCTAACTTCTTTGGGACTCTCTGAGCTTCTGAACTTCCTGAAAGTCTATTCCTTTGCAGGATTAAGAAGGTTCTCCCTCATTATTTGTTCAAATAAGTTTTCATTTTTTTACTCTTTCTCTTCTCCTTCTGACATCCCTATGATTTGGATGTTGGAATGTTTAAAGGTGTCCTGGAGGTTCCTAAGCTTCTCCTCATTTTTGGAATTGTTTCTTTATTCTGTTATGGTTGAATGTTTATTTCTTCCTTCTGGTCTAAATTGTTGATTTGAATCCCCATTTCCTTCACTTCACTGTTGGTTCTCTGTCTATTTTTCTTTATTTCACTTTGCATAGCCTTTATTTTTTCTCTATTTTGGATCCATACTGAACCATTTCTGTGAGTATCCTGTTTACCAGTGTTTTGAACTCTGCATCTGATAGGTTGGTTGTCTTTCAATTGCTTAGTTCTATTTTAGGATCTTTGATCTATTCTTTCGTTTGGGATATATATATATATATATATATATATATATATATATATATATATATAATTTGTTTATTTATTTATTTTGGTGTACCTGTTATGTAGTAGTTATTCTTAGGAGCCTTAGGTATTTGCCAGGAAAGGGCAACCCACGTCCTTGCCCTGTGGCACTGTCAGTGGGGGAGGTGTTTGAGAGTGAACACTTTCTCTTTGCTCAGCCCTTGGCTAGCTTTCAGTCCCTTCCTCCACTATCTACAAATAAATTGGACCCTTTTGGTGCTGATTCCTGGGTGAATGGGTTTGTGTATGTTCTAGGACCCTTTGTGTCTCTCCAAAAAAAATCTCCTATGAGGCTGGAATTTTCTCCCATCACTGCAACCCCCACAACTTTTCACAGCCAGATGTTTTGATGTTTTATTTCCCCATGCTGGAAGCTTGGGTTGTGCAGTTTGTCATGCTCCTTGGTTGTTCCTTCCAGTTTATCTGCACATAAGTGAGACTGCGTGGTCTGCCAACCACCACTTGGTCTGCCAACCACCACTTGGCCTGCCTTAGTTCACCATCCACTGCCTTACCTGACTGTTTCTCCGGCCACAGCCTTGCCATGTATCTTCTCTGCCCGGGCTGCCTGTCTCTGTTCCTCTTACCAGTCTGAATGAATGTTTCTTCTTTAACTCCTTTTTTGTCAGACTTCTGTGCAATTTAATTTTCTTGCAGTTCTGGTTATTTTTTTGAATTTGGTTTTGTCCTTCTCTTGCTTGTATGAGGGGGCAAAGTGTACCTACCTACCCTCCATCTTGGCTGAAAGTCCTGTTCAGTATATTCTTGATATCAAATATGCTTTATTCATTTATAATTGCCCATTTTTCATGGCTTATGTGCTCTTCTGCATGCTGCTATAGTTCTTACGAAGTTCCTCATGCATCCTTATAAGCATTACTTTGAACTCTCTAGCAGATAAATTGCTTGCTTCCATGTCATTTACCTTTTTTTGTGGAGATTACTCCTGTTCTTTCATTTGGGGTCTGTTACTTTACATATTCATTTTGAGTGTCTATGCAATTTTCTATGTATTAGATCTGCTATGACTTCCAGGCTTTGTGGGGCAACTTTATGTATTAGGTGTCCTGTGGGACCCAGTGGTGTGGTCTTTTTGATCTCCTCAGTTGGGTGCTCTTGGAATAAATATCCTCTGTTTCGATTTGGGATCCTTCTATTATAATTGAATCTTCATTGTTGTTGTCTTAATTGTGTGTGGGATCAATTCTCAAGCTGGTGGACCATGAGATCACCACATGCACAGCACTGCTGTGCATGTGTAGTCTCAATATGGGTTCTTTTAAAGCACCTTGATTCCAAATCTTCTCTTTAGACAGCCTTTGGTCATTCAGGGTAATTTTTTCTGTTTAGTTGAATTTCCAGTTTGGCTTTGGAAGAAAGTGAACTGAAGATCCACTTATTCCACTGCCATCCTGATATCCATTCCAGTAATTTCTGCCTTCATTCACTCCTCATTTCAAGGTTCTTGAAGCAGCCATATGTCCTAATCTGTAGGCTCCAGTTGCATACCTCCTCTTTCCAATAGCTTTTACAAAGTTATTAAGAGTCCTTTCATACCTGATTCTTCATAACTTGTGTAGCTTTGGGAACAACTTTTCACCTACAAAAGTTTCGTTTGTTCTTCTAAGTCCTGCTTTTACTTATTATCTTCTCAGAGGCCTTCCTTGTCTTACCATTTTTTATATTTTAAAATCCTCTGCTAAGGGAGGGGGGAGAGAGAAAGAGAGAGATGTTAGAGAGAAATACTGATTTGGTGCCTCCTATATGTGCCCTAACTGGGGATCGAATCCACACTCTAGGTATGTCACCTGACCAGGGATCGAACCCATAACCTTTTGGTGCATGAGATGGCACTTCAACTATCTGAGCTATGTGTCTAGGGCTGAAATTATTGTTTTACATATACGTTTTAAAGAAGATCTTACATATTAGCAGTCAATCTATTTCATCTTTGGGAGAATGCATTTACAGAAAGCAGCACTAATTAGCAGTCAGGAATGAGAGCAGAGGTAGAGTACAGGGACTATTAAGACTGAGATGGAAAAAGATAATAATGAGAGTGGTTTAAGGGGAAGAGAATTAACAGGCTCTGGATTCTTGCTATGTGCGAGGCTCTATATAGTAGCTTACAAACATCACCTCTAAATTTTACTTGCTACTCCCAGTAATCACATGATGTGGGGATTGTTAACCATTCTACTAAAGAGGTGAAGAAACTGAAGTTCAGGGATATTAAGTAATTTGTCACAAATTACAATTACTAGGTATCAAAGATGTAACAGTAGGACAGGGCTCCATAGCTCAGACAGAGGAGTCTTCAGGGAAAGGCAACCTCTCTAATTTGTCTGCAATAGACCCCCTTCTGTTACTACTGGCTAGCAAAGCTCAGCTGCATCAGATGCAGTGGAATACATACTGGGCTATTGTCTGACTATGCCACCAGAGGGCACAGAATTTGAAGTTTTCTTTCTAGACTCTCTGCCTGTTTCTCCTGCAGCAAATGGTTAGAACTAAGAGAGCAGACTGTGTGTGGTATACCAGGAATGAGCATGGACTGACTTCAGTTACGGGAGATCTGAGCTTTCTGCTACCTTGTTGTGGGACACATACATCAGCGACAATCCCTGACACATGCACCGGCCCGCAGTGCCCTCAGTGTCATGGATGAGATATGAGACAAATTCACATGGACTACCAAGTCTTGTGGAGGAAAAGTGATGGCACAGCTACTCCCTCAGGGGGGAGTGCCTCAGAGTGGCCTGGCCACTCCATCAAGGAAAGAGAGCACTGACCGTTGCCTAGACAGGCTTTTATTGGATTTAATTTGTGCAGGAATACAGGTACAGCTCATTAATCATTGTCAGGCAGTAAGGATCAAATAGTAGATAGCATACAAAGAACTATTAGAGCTTCTTCTGAGTCAGGGTCTGTTAGCTAAAGGGCTGCATCACTTTGGGAAACAAACTCATTTACTGCTTGGACTCATCATTTAATTGAGAGCATTCATAGCAAAGGCAGATGGCCAAGGAATTAGAAGAAATGAGGACTCAGACTTGGTCAAAGCCGAGGGGCAAGGATCCATCACCCCTTTCTCCATAGCCCCCCAAGTCCTTCCCTGGGGCCTCCACATGATCATGCCTGTATTAGGTCATTCCCCCCTTGGGGAATCTTACCTGTAATTGGCTAACTGATCAAGCACTGGGGGCCAGCTATGAAAAAAGGAGCAGTAGCAGCACTCCTGCCAGGGAGATAAGCTTCGTCTCCTTAGTGGCTTATGGTCCGAAGGTCACTCACTCGGCCTTATCCATGGGGTGGGGTGGGGGTTACAGCTCTTGAAACCAGGCAGGGATGTTCCCAATAAATCCCCCATGTGAGTTGTGCCCTCTTCTGTTCAGTTTGGGCAGTGGGTGTTATGTAGTTAGAAAGATCCCTTGGGTTCAAGGCTGATATTTTACATTCACCTCTGAAATCACAGTCCTGAGTGTGACACTTTTCACATGGTAAGAGCTCTATCTATGTTTCCTTGAGAAGAAACAATTTCATGACACAATCACCCTCTATCTAGTCATTTGTCAAAATCCCCCCAGTGACTTTCTATTGCCCTCCAAAGTAACTTGGGACAATTTAACCTGGCTTCCAAGTCCCACCACAGAATGCAGTTTAAACTTATCTCAAACTAGCCCACATTCCCCAACCTCTCATAGAATATACACATCCTTCATGTAGTCCTGAAGCAGTCAGTGTCTGGAATTAGATCCTTCACAGCATGCTTTTCACATGATAAATACTCAATAAGCAGGAGTTTTCATTACTATTGCTAGTTACTACTGGAGCTAGAAAGTGGTAGAGGGAAGTTTGAACTCAGGTCCCCTGACTGAATTTATCCCTCTTTGCTCCCCTTGCTTCTTTACAACATAGAATTCAGTACACAGTTAATTCTAGACAGTGAAGTCTTTGATTCCATTGTACTTGACTTTCCCTGCATTTCCTGTTGGGGGCCTGTGCCCCAGGGGATAACACAGAGGATTGTAATAACCAGAGAACAAGACTTGTTTCCCCTGAGCAGACGTAGATGTGTGTAGCATCAAAAGTCTAGGGGTACAAGCTACTTTGACATCATCTCCTCCAAGCCAATACATAAATAATTTCTATAGTACCTAATAGAGATGCTTATCTTGCCTTTGCTCGTGTGAATCTTTCAATCACATGCCTGATAATCTCAACATTTTTTGGTTTGGATAGGGAAAACAGTCTTTGCTCTGCTGCTTCTTGGCCCTTTTGTCACTGGTCTTCATTCTGCATGATGAAAATACACATTTACTAGCACAAACCTTACACTACCGACTCTTACAATCCTTTACTTTTTGCTACAGCTGGAGAATCTGGCAGCCAAAAAAATCATTCAAGGTTTCATCCTTATCATTTTTCACTTTGTTCCTTTTGGCCTTGGTTTAGTGCATCAGCTTTGAAAATATCATCCCAGGGTTGACGCTTGGATTAATGAGTAACTAAGAGTGCTCAACTTTTGCAATTCAGGGCACATTATAAAGATGGAAAGATTTTGCTTTCTGAGAGATGCAAGTGGATTCTTTGGCATGTACTGTGAGTACATTTTTTGCCTCTTTGGAAAATTTGAACATTTGTATCAGCAAGTCAGAATCCTAAGTAACCATGGGCTCTAAATTCCTAGCTCCAGAGACTAAGGTCTAAAAATGGTCATCTGATAATTAACTTCTTACCAGCCTATTTGAGTTTACAAAAAGAGGACTCTTTATGTGGGTGACAATATGGAGATTGGATACAGAGCTACCGTAAGGAGGGTTGGTGTGGGAGAAAATGAGATCACCTTCTAGGTGCTTGTGAAGTACTTCAGGCCATGATCTGAAGCAGTGACAGTAGCAAGGAAGAAAAAGGAGTTTTTATTGGTATTTAAGGAATAGTACTCTCATCAGTTGTGGGGAATGAGCATGGAAAGAGTCCCTAGGATGACTTATATGTTTCTGGTATAGGAGTCTCAATAGATAATGATGTAGAATAATGATGAGGAGCAGGCTTGATGGCTAGGGAGATGATATGTTTACCTTTGGAAACTCAGATTTTCAAACTGAAAATGAGGTATGTGTGGAACATTCTGGTGGCAGTCTGTACTAGAATATGTAGTTTTGTGTGGTAACAGTGGTGTTTGTTGGAGTGGATTATATCCCCCAGGAAGAAAATGTAGTGCTATGGAAGGATTTCTACTTTGACTCCATGGATTTTTTCCCTTCGATTACTCATGTACATTGTCATTATATTCCACAGCTGACTTTTGTTACTCCACTGCCTTGTACGCATCTGGGCTCAAAGAATCTCACACTATATTTTCTAGCTTCTGCTCTAATAATCAAAAATAACATGAATAAGTGTAAAAATAATAGTGTAGGATGTCTTGCAACTTAGAGGTGACTCTTTAGATGATACTGATGTTAAGATAGATCTAAAATGCAAAATGTTATACTTTTTATCTTCCTGTTGCTTCAAAATACTCCTGTGGCTTTCATGCGTTGCATGAATGCATTAATCTCAATTTATGGCCTTGTATATAGCTCTGTAAGCCACCACCCTCCCATTTCAACTAAAAATATTTTGTGGAAATTATTTTTTGTCTTTTATCCAAATAAAAGTACATGTGTTCTCTCATCTCATTTCTTATAGATTTTATATTAAGAAAAATTTTTAAATCCAAAAATTTTAATCTACAAATAATAATATAAACAGAGAGACTACTTGTTTATCTATTGATTCTTCTCTCTCCAAAAAGCTGCCTCTGGTTAAAATAAAAAGTAATTCAATTTTCACAAATTTAATTTACTCACAGAGTTTTCATATGTTGTGATTATATCTTAATAACAGTTTATGACATTATTTCTATGGCCCCAGAAAGCCATCTCCATTACTCCCTAGATGTTTCATCAGTTTTCAGGGGAGAGAGACCTTCACAAGGCCTCTGGTGAGAAAATCTTACATATTTTCTTTTGTTTTACTAATCACAACCAGCTATTATTAGTTGTTCCTGGCTCAGAGTTTCCATCCAGCTAAGATCCCCTATGATTCTCTCACCTGATTTCTTATAGATTACCATCCTTCCAAAATGCCACTATTCCTCTATCTGGTTCTCTTGGTACTTGGGCTTCATTGTGCACCACCTAACAGCTCTGAAGGCAAAGTAACCACCTGCCATTCTCCCCAACAAAATGCCACTCTCTATAAGATGTCATCCATCAATGCTGACTTTGCATTCAACCTGTACCGGAGGTTTACAGTGGAGACCCCAGATCGGAACATTTTCTTTTCCCCGGTGAGCATTTCTGCAGCTTTGGCCATGCTCTCTACTGGGACCTGTTCCAGGACCCAAACTCAAATCCTGGAAAGCTTGGGGTTCAACCTCACAGATACCCCAATGGCAGAGATCCAGCAGGGCTTCCAGCACCTGATCTGTTCACTGAATTTTCCAAAGAAGGAGCTGGAATTACATATGGGAAATGCCCTCTTCATTGGGAAGCAGCTGAAACCATCATCAAAGCTCTTGGATGATGTAAAAAACCTCTATGAGACTGAAGTCTTTTCTACCAACTTCTCCAATGTTTCTGCAGCCCAGCAGGCAATAAACAGTCATGTGGAGAAGCAAACCAAAGGGAAAGTTGTGGGTCTTATCCAAGGCCTCAAACCAAATACTATCATGGTCCTGGTGAACTATATGTACTTTAAAGGTAAGGCTCTAAGACATACATTTCTTGTTCAGTGTTCTGAGAATTTGGTGTGGCACTGGGGCAAGCTCATAGCTCTTCTTACTAACACCAGTAAGTGTCCTTCATATAATAGTAACCAACCCCACTGGACATAGTTGTGTTTTGGATCTTGAATAAGGAACACATGGCTCTGTGGATGAAACCAGAAATTTTTTAAGGAGAGGGCTATTTCAGAAAGGCAAGTGACAATGGTATGATCATCCTGCTCACATATAGCTAGAGAACCATAGTTTTCAAAAGATTTTGTGAGTATGAGTTTGGACACTTGACAGGTAAACAGATTTGATTTAATCTCTATTGTAGCTGTCACTTGCTATGCATTCTTGAGCATGTTACATAAATACTTCTATCATGTTCTATGCACCCACTATATACCAAGCATAATGTTATGTGTGTAGTTTACACACATTGTCTCATCTGATCCTCACAAGTGGTAAGGTTCAAAGTTAAGTTTCACAGCTGGCATTCCTACCCAGGTTTGTCTGAATAAAGACCTGGTGCTTGTAACAAGAATCATGTGGCTGTTTTCTGAAGGTGCAGTGCCCAAATGCTATCTCCTGGTTCTACAGCACATGTCAGTCATGTTTGGTGCAGGAGTGAAAAATTCTTGGGCACAAACCACACACTCGTAGATGGATAAAATGGCAGAACAGATATTTTGTTTCATTTGATCCTGTGTGTTGGTTGTGCTTATACCTTTTTATGGAAGAGGAAACTGTGGCTTTGACAGGTTTAGTGTAATAATAGTGGTTTTGAACACAGACAGAACTTATGTTGAACATACAGTTCAACATTCCTAGGTGTAACTCCTGGCTCTGTCACTTGTTAGCTGGGGCATCATGTACAGATACTTTCTCTCTTCAAACTTCCATTACTCACTTGTAAAACTGGCTAACAGTAGGTACTTACCTTTGTTGCGGTCTTAATTATTACATGAGATGGCTAATGGAAAAGCTTCCACTGGTACTAATGCTGGCTTAAAACAAACACATTTGTCTTTCTGTATTTCAAGCCCAGTGGGCAAATCCTTTTGACCCATTCAAGACAGAAGAGTATTCCAGCTTTTTAGTGGACAAGACCACAACAGTGCAAGTGCCCATGATGCACCAGATGGAACAATACTATCACCTTGTGGATACAGAGCTGAACTGCACAGTGCTGCAAATGGACTATAGCAAGAATGCTCTGGCCCTCTTTGTCCTTCCCAAGGAGGGCCAGATGAAGTGGGTAGAAAGGGCCATGTCATCTAAAACACTGAAGAAGTGGAACCGCTTACTGCAGAAGGGGTAAACACCTTAGATGATGTGAGAAGTTGAGGGTGGGCTTAATGGTATAGGTAAGATTGAGTTCAGCAGGAACTCAGAGGCAGCAGAATCACCCTGAACTACTTAACAGCTGTGTGATGACCACTAACGTATACTCTGTGCCAGTCCCTTTGCTGGGCACTTTATATACTTCATTTCATCTAAGTACATCAACAAAATAGCAAGAAAGTATCATAGGCATTTTTCAAATGTGGAAGACAGGGATTGAAAGGTAAAATGAACTTTACAAAGTCAACCAGAAAGCCTGATGGATTCCCAGAGACCAACTAGAGGTTGGGGGAAGAATGAGATTTTGACATTAAAATGCAGATGCACAGCCATACTGGGCTAGGAGAGCTAGATAGAAAACAAAATTATTCAGGTGTTTTTGTTACCTTTTGAAATTCATGTCATTGGCTCCCCAACCTTAGCCAAAACTTCAGATAAGTTGTTTTGGTTATGAGTTTCTTATTCCAGTGCTGCAGTCCAACACTGGCTGAACCACAGCACAGTCCTTCCAGGATAAATTCTATGGTTTTGGTGCCATGTGTTGACCACTGTAGCAATGGTTGTCAATATCTAGGGGAAGATCAGAGTCCATTATAATACCATGGAAACAGAAAGAATAAGGGAATCATGAGTTTAGTCTACTGATAGTCATGTGTTCCCTCTTCCTCTCACCACAGGTGGATTAATTTTTTTGTTCCAAAGTTTTCCATTTCTGCTACATACGACCTTGGAGCTATCCTTCTGAAGATGGGCATCCGGGATGCCTTCATTGACAATGGAGATTTTCCTGAATTCACAGAGGAAAATGGCCTTAAACTTTCCAAAGTAAGTTGGTGGATTAGAGTCCATGAATGAATAAACTTGAAGGGCCATTGAGAGTTAGTTAATCAACTCTCTCATTTTATTAATGAGGATTTGGAAGCACAGGGAGGTAGAATGACTCCTCCTAGAGCAGATTAACTCCACAGTCATTCTTTTTACTCTGAAACAAGTCACTTTAACAGTTACTTTCATTTTCGACCTTCATATCCTACAATGATTCTGGTAGCACTTAATGATAAGAGCTAGCTCTGATGAGATACATGTTTGGAAAAAATGACAAGGACAATGAAAATGTTAGGAAGTGACTTATAGAGGCAGAAACTTATGAAGAAAGACATGGTTCCATGACAACTAGCTCTAAAATATACATATATTCATTAATTACACTCAGCCATGTAGCCTTCATATTTAAGCAGTCAACATAGCATGGTAAAGGGGTAGCCCACTTTTTCTTTATTTCCTGCTTGCAAGCCAATCCAAAAATTATTTATATTTTAAGGGGATGAGCAGTGTTTGTTTTTCCCCTACAGGCTGCCCACAAGGCTGTGCTGCATATTGGGGAAAAGGGAACCGAAGCTGTAACTGTCCCTGAAGTCAGATTTCTGGATCAGGCCGAAATAACTCTCCTTCACCCTATCATCCAATTAGATAGATCTTTCCTGTTGTTGATTTTGGAGAAAAATACCAGGAGCATTCTCTTTCTTGGGAAAGTTGTGGATCCAACAAAAGTGTAGTTGGGAGAGAGGCTGTAGGCAAATTGCATGTAATTAATGCAATGGGAAATAAATAGTGTAGGCTGATGTGATTATGTGTTCTGGATGTGCTTTCCTTTGGGCAGGGGTAGAATATTGGACCTAGTTGAACTGCACTGGCTGAGAAAGAGGCCATTCTTGTGAAAAAATATTCAGATAGTCAATGGGTGACTTATTACCCAAAGGACAGGAAACCCTCATGTCAGTGCATTCCTCTTTATCAAAAATATCTCCAGTGAGCTCCAAAGAATTTGACTGGGTTGGAAAATATCCCCTTTTCTGCCCTCTACCTGTATATCAGGTCCTTATATCCCAGTATTCTAATCATAAGATTAATAAATATAAAACAATGCAAACACAGTGGATGATATGTGAACTCCTTAACCTCCTTTCCATTCCATCAGAATAGTTCTTTGTGTACTTTCCAGAACAGCCATCAATTAATTGTAAAAATGTGCTTCCATTACAGGACTGAATCACATAATGGAGCCACTTGCTAGTGATGTGGCTTTTGTGACTTAACAAGCATGGGACAAAGGAACAGAGACAGAAATGAACTTATCTGTATAAGGCCATCTCTCTCTCAAAAGATTTCCTTATCGCTAATTTATAAGCTTGGAGTGGAGAGAGCCATTCATTCATATAGTATCTCATAGTCCTTCCTTTTTCATGTTATAATCAAACTCCTTTCCAAATGTTCCACTCCTGTCCCATTTCTCTCAAGCACAAACTGCCTGACTTCTCTGTCTTTTTGTCTACCTTTTATCAAAAATTTATATCTTCCAATCCCTATATCCTTCCACTACCTCCCCATACCTGTGCATACCATCTTACCCCCAGTGACCAAACTACCCATATTTTTCAGTATATAATGCACACTTTTGACCAATTTTTTAGGGTAAATAAGGATGTGAATTATACATGGGTATAATGATTACATAGCATGGGCATAATAATCCTGTGTATAATGTACACAAAAATATGGGCTCCCATTACACACACAAAATGTGATGAATTTCACCTTACAAAATTTGTGTTTAAAGCCCCACTATTAGAATTCAGTACTAATCGATAGGACATTGGGTGTTAATGATGTAGTGTTTGAAATTTTAGCTTTAAGGTGAAACTCTTTAGCAACAGGTAAATAACAACAAATATATAAGTGTTTTTCAGATAACGTGCTTAAAGTTGGAAATAAATATGTGTGTTTAGGAAAGTATATAGCCCACAAACATCATTGTGTTTTCTTATTAGATCCATTTGCATGGAAGCTTACTTATCCTTTGAATAGTTTATTTTTTGGTTTTATGAATAAGAAATTAAAAACCCAAAGAAGGAAAGAGACTTTTGGTACAAAAAATTAATTGCTAAAATGGAGTTTGGTTTTACTGAGGTTATATTACAGTTTGGATCTGTTACTTATACTGTTTTGTAATCTTGCACAAGAAACTAAGGACTGCACATCTTATTTTCTTCATCAAAAAATAGGAACACTAATAATATCCATGTCATCAGGATTTTGTAAACATTCCATGCTACAAAATGTATAATGCGCTTACCACAGAGCCAGATATCTAATAAAAAGTCTTTTAAATATTAGTTTTTATTGCTTTTGGTCAACATCAGACAGTGGGCTGGTGTCAGGATAAAGACTAGTTTGGATGTCCTGGTTTTCACCTTTATGGCCTCTAGCTCAAATTCCTACCTTCAAAGGACAGAGTAAATGCCATACATGTGCCTTACTAACCCTCCTCAAATGAGTTAGATAATAGGCTGTTCTAGGAGGAATATCAGTATCTCCAGGGGGAATCAGGAATTACCAAGGCACCGTCTTTCAAGTAATTCATGTATCTCACTGTAGACTGAACCTCATTCAAATCATTCATTCTTGTGGCTAGATCATGAAGGACTACCACTATTAACTTTATAAATCTCAGCTCATTTTAGCAAACTAGGAATAAAACAACTTCCTTAACTTCATAAGGGCTAGCAATAAAATAACTCTAGAAAAAATGTCAGTTAATCATGGAAATGTTAAGCAGAATTTCTACTAAGTTTGGATCAAAACGAAAAATCTTTATACTGTTGTCTCTAACATTATATGGGAAGTTTTAGTCAATGCAGCAAAACAAGGAAAATAAACATTACAAAGAATGGAATGTAAACGAAGAGACAAATTTGTCTGCCCAGAAGAAAATAAGACCTCTGGACATCCTTTTAGAACAAAAGGGAGAAAACTTATTGGGAAAGAGAGTATAAGACAGTAGTATTATCAATTTTATAGAATTCAACAGCTGACATTTACACAATGGAATAGTATACAGCAGAAAGTAAGAGGGGGCTCCTAGTCTTCATGAAAGCATGGATAGAACTGGAGAGCACTATACTAAGTGAAATAAGGTAGGTGGTGAAAGACAAATACCATATGATCTCACCTATAAGTGGAACCTAATCATCAAAACAAAAACGTGAGCAAAACAGAACCAGAGACATTGAAATAAAGAACAAACTGAATGTAACCAAAGACAGGTAGAGAAATACTGGGGGATAACAAGTACCATCAAGGAACATAAATAAAGGACACATGTACAAAACCGAAGGGGGGAGGTTCAAGGGTGGGAAGTGGGCATGGGTGGGGCAGGGGACCATGGTGGGGTGAAAATGAAGATTACCTGAACAACAATAAAAATAAAATAAGAAGAATAAAAATAACATAATATACAATATTAAAAAAGAATTCACCAAACTGTGTGTATCATTTTTCCTTATGATAAAATTACAGCCATATAGTGTCCATGCTATACTATATTTTGCAGCCTCCTTTTCAGTTAGGTATAACCACAAAACTAAGTTCTCATCAATGGAATATGACTGTAAGTGATGCAAGACATTTATGTCCAATAAATTGCAATCTGTGTGTAACAGGGCGCAGCCAAGAGGGGGGCCCCAGAAAAGGATTTGGAATGGGGTCCAGAGCTCAGGGTGTCCAAGAAATATTAAGATGTCCTCACTGCCCCCCAGGGGGAAGGAACAAATGGAGCCAGGCCATTGAGAGCTGTTTTGCATAGCAACAGTTTTGCAACTAACCTCTGGAATGGTCATTTAACATATCTATAACCCTTAACTGGTTTCATAGATATGTTAAATAGCTGTGGCTATGCTTTGAGCCAGGAAGAAAGGAGTGGCTTCTACCCAGGTTGTAACTAGGGGCTGCTCCCCTGAGTTACAGTGCCTGCATGAGACCTTGGAATTGATTGGCTCCACGCCATGAGGCCATATCTGCCCAGACTAAGGATGGCAGCCCAGCAAAGCCGGGAGGGTAGGAGAGTCCTGGCAGGTGTAACTGATTATAGGAGGAGTCGGAAATGGGGCGGCAAAGGAGGATGGGTGTGGAGATTTAAACCCAGACGCAGCAGCCATTGGAAGAGAGAGCCACGCAGTCTCAGCGGAATTAAGACCTCCTCTTGCCAAGGTGAAGAGGAGAGAGAACTGTGCAGTTTGGGCCAGAGTGCAGACCCCTGCAGCTAGGTGAAAGGGAGAGCCACACGGTTTCAGCAGAGTGAAAGAGTAACACTCAGCTTTGCCAGAATGGGGACCCCTGCAGCCAGGTGAAGAAGAAAGCCACATACTTTTGGTGGAGCGCGAACCCCTGCAGCTTTGGTAGAAGAGGCTCGCTCAGCTTTGGGGTGCCCCCTTTGGCTGCGTGGCCTGGAAAGCAGGAGAGACTTTGACTTGAACTTGGTACAAAGAACTCTTGCCAGCAGACCATGAGAGGGTGCTACATGAGTGGATTAACGAGAGATCCTGCCTGCACAGTGACACAGCTGATAATGCCAGTGGCCTGAAACACAGACCTGTGCTCTTTTCCTGTTTTACGGTACCTGGAGTTGGGACAGTGGGAGAAGAGAGCACTGTGTGGGTGTAGGTGTATACCCTAAAGGACTTTGATATTTTAGTGGAGGCGTTAGGCCTGAATAGCATTAAATAAACATTTTGTTTCCTTTTCACAAATCTCTGGCACTGAGAGATGTCTTTCCAGTTGGCGACGGACAGAAGAGCCCAGTAGATATTAGTATTCTGACCTTAGGAGGGGTCCCTGTTCTGTAGCAGTTTTTGGCATCCTTAGGTGGGCCAAATATTACCCCCCCAGACCTGTTGTTCTGTAACATGTGGGTACCTCTTCACTCTTTTTCCATTTCATTAGAACTGAATTGTATACTTGCTTATGATTCAGTTTGACTACCAAGAAGATGGAGAGCTTTTTGTCAGTCTAGTGAAATGTATGTGCCTTTTTTAAGAATAATATTTTAAATGCCAAAGAATAATACTTTAAGATGACAAAATCCACTAGTAATGAAATATTTTAAAATAATACAATTTCAGGGGAAAAAGAGGAAGGATTTATAGGAAGTAGGATAAAGTACACATGATGTAGGGGTGACTTCTCCTTGAGTCCCCCTGGTGCCACGGACACATGTGAATGAATAAATATGGCCAAGAGATGCTGAGATCTGCTTGAGGATGGAGGAGTGGGCTGTGGCCAGTTTCACAGGGGAGAAAAAGTTCCCAAGTGCCTTCTTCCATAGCCTTTTATTGGGTTGTAATACACAGGAATACAGGGCAGCTAGGATCAAAACGTAGATAACATTTCAAAGAAATCTGAGGGCTTCAGAGTCTGAGTCAGTGTCTGTCAGGAAGAGAGTTGCAGAAACTTTGGGAGACATACTCATTTCCTCTTGGACCCTTATATGAATGAAAGCACTCTTAGCAGATTTCACAGGTTAATCAGCACGTCTTTGCAATGCCAGATTTTTCCCCAGGGCACACTCTAGCAAGGCAAGGAGCTGCACCCCTCCCCATCAGGTATTCAGGCTTAAAGGGACTAGAGCCAGGAAGCACTTCTCCCAGAGGACATGGGGACTTGGGCTATGTCAAAGCTGGGAGGCGAGACTCCATTGCTCTCTGTTGCAGCCCCCCGAGTCCTTCCATAAGGGCCTCCCAAGTGATCGAGTCTGGCTTAGGTTGCCTCCCGCTGTGAGGGGTCTTACCCATCATTGACTTATGACCAAGCTTTGGGGGCAGGGAGAGGAACTGAGACAGCGTTTGCTACCAGAGACAGGCTTTGTCTCCTGTGGCTGGCATTCCAAAGGTTGTCTCTCACCCTTAGCCACAAGGGGTAGAGATAAAATTCCTAAAATCAGGCAGAGCAGTCTACAACAACATGGACAACTAAGAGGGTGAAAATGGGAAGGTGGTGGGGAGGACTGGGGGGGTGGGCTGGGATGGGAGTAAAAGACAGAAAACTGTACTTGAACAATAATTAAATAAAAAATATAATTTAAGTTACTAATATAGTATGTGTATATCCAAAAAAATTAGTTAATTAATTTTTTTAAATTGTTCTTCAGGTACAATTGTCTCCATTTTCCCCCCACCACATGTCTCCACCCCAGCTATTTCCACCTCCTACCCTCAATCCTAGCTGCCTCTGACTTTGACCACATGTCTTTTACATGTTCCTGACAGCCCTTCCCCTCCCCCCCCATTATCACCTCACACATCCTTTCTGGTTACTGTCAGTTTGTTCTTAATTTCAATGTCTCTGGTTATATTTTACTCACTTGCTTGTTTTGTTGATAAGGTTCCACTTATAGGTGAGATCATATGGTATTTGTCTTTCACCACCTGGGTTATTTCACTTACCGTTATGCTATCCATTTCCATCCATGCTTTTGCAAAGGTAAGGAGTTCCTTCTTTCTTCTGCTGCATAGTATTCCATTTTGCAAATGTACCATAGGTTTTTGATCCATTATTTTACTGATGGGCCCTTAGTTTGCTTCCAGTATTTAGCTTTTGGAAATTGTGCTACTATGAGCATTGAGGTGCATAGGTTCTTTTGGATTGGTGTTTTATAGTTCTTAGGATATAATCCCAGGAGTGGAATTGCTGGGTCAAAAGGCAGTTCCATTTTTAGTTTCCTGAGGAAATTCCATATTGTTTTCCAAAGTGGTAGCACCAGTCTGCATTCCCACCAATAGTGCACTAGTGTTTCTTTTTGTCCACATCCTCTCCAATACTTGTTGTCTGTTGATTTGTCTACGATAGCCATTCTCACCAGAGTGATGTGGTTTATCATTGTGATTTTAATTTGCATTTCTCTGATCGCTAGTGGTGCTGAGTATCCTTTCATATGTCTCTGGGCCCTCTGTATGTCCTCCTTGGAGAGGCGTCTGTTCAAGTCCTTTGTGTATTTTTTAATTGGATTGTTTGTTTTCCTGGAGTGGAGTCATGTGAGTTCTTTATATGTTTTGTAGATAAAACTCTTCTCCAAGGTCTCAATTGCAAGTATATATTTTTTACATGATTGGTTCTCTTTTCCTTATAATGTCATTATCTTAGCAGTGCAGAAGCTCTTTATTTTCTTGAGATCCCATTCTTTTATTCTTTCCTTTTTGTCCCTTGCTCTAGGGGACATACAGGTGAAAATATTGCTGCATGGAATATCTGAGATTTTCTTGACTATATTCTCCTCTAGGACGTTTATGGTGTCATGACTTTTATTTAAGTCTTTTATCCACCTTGAATTTATTTTTGTATATGGTGTAAGTTGGTGATTGAGTTTCATTTTTTTGGTTGCATGTAGTGGTGATCAAGTTTCATTTTTTTGTTGCATGTAGATATCCAGATCTCCTCATTTTCAACATGTTATTGGAAGTTCTAGCCACAGCAATGAGATAAGAAAAAGAAATAAAACACATCCAAATTGAAAAGGAGGAAGCAAAACTGTCATTGTTTGTGCATGACATGATAGTGTACATAGAAAATTCTATAGACTTCACCTAAAAACTACTTGACCTAATAAGTTATATAGAAAACAGTGGGACACAAAGTCAATATTCATAAATCCAAGGAATTTTTGTACACCAGCAATGAAATATCAGAAACAAATATCAGTAAAATGACCCATTTGATATAGCAAAAAGAAAAATAAAATACCTAAGAATAAACCTAACCAAGGAGATAAAAGACTTATACTCAGAAATCTATACATCACTGAAGAAATAATTTAAGGAAGACACAAACACATGGAAGCATATATTGTGTTCATGGATTGGAAGAATTAACATCTTCAAAATGTCCATAGTACTCCAAGTAGTTTATAGATTCAACCCAATCCCTATTAAAGTACCAATGACATATTTCACATATTTATATGAACATTTCAAAAACTCATGTGGAACCATAAACGACCCTAAGTAACTGAAGCAATTTTCTGAAAGAAGTACAAAGTAGGAGGGATCACAATACCTGATACCAAATTGTATTACAAGGCCACTGTAATCAAAACAGCCTGGTACTGGTATAAAAACAGGCACATAGAGCAATGAAACAGAATAGAGAGCCCAGAAGTAAACCCAAGTCTCTACAGTCAATTAATATTCGACAAAAGGGGCAGTAACATAAAATGGAGTTAAAATAGCCTCTACAACAAATGGTGTTGGGAGAATATTTGTCAAATATTTGACAAAAGGGGGCAGAAGCATATGTCATAAATATAGCCTCTTCAATAAATAATAAGATCTAATAACAGGTATAATGAATACTTCCAAAGTAATAGGAAGAATAAATGATATTTCTAGATATGTAAAACAATGATAATGTACTCTGAAATTATGTATATTGTATATGTGACAAAATTACAGATACAGCAACCACTAATATGGTTTGTGGCCCATATTAATAAGTGAACAAAATGCTAAATTTTGTTTGGTGGTTGGTGAAACTAAAAATGAAATTTTTCATTAAAAAATGTGTAGATTCTCTGAATTCTATCCTTAGATTTCCCTGAAGGTTCTATAGACTCCAGATTAAAAATTATGCCTTGGCCAAAAAACAAAATGGAAAAGACCTTCATATCTAAATACTTACATGAAGAAGAACTGTCCATTCAATCTAAAATGCTTATGCCACATGATTAGGTGAGAAAAAATAAATTGTTATGTTCTTTAAGAATTGGATTTATTGCTGTATTTGTTTAGTAAGCAGCCTGGTTGTACTAGTGTGATCAAGATCCATAACAAAATATCACAAACTAATTGGGTTAAACCAGAGAAATTCATTTTCTCACAGTTCTGGAGGTTGGGAGTCTATGATCAAGGTACAGGTAAACTGTGTTTCTGGTGAGATCTCTTTCTGGTTGTAGACTTCATGCTATGTTCTCACATGACCTTTCCTCCAATGTGTGTTAGTGTGGAGTGGGAGGGCACATGTACATTCAGTCCACAGTACTGCTCTTATTACAAATAATGCAGAAATTGGTAGCATTAGTAGGTATGTTGCAGACTATATTCTTTAGGAAGTAGGCTCTGAAATAGGGTATATTGTACAGTGAGTTTAGTATCTTCGGAGTTGATGCTTTGAAATGGGTGGGCCTTCATGTACTCACCTCAATCAGTTATTACATATAAGCCAGACACATCTCTGCAACTGAGGCTGTCCTTTAATGAGCTAAAAGCAGACAATTTTGTACTCAGAAGACCCCTAAATTCTGGAACGAGTTCTTTCTTGAAGAGGACTCTGTATGGTGCATAATCATGCCCACACAAGCCATTCTTCATGCTGCTGAAATCCACTTCTTCATATAAGTGTAAGGAGCAGATCCTTCAGGGTCCTCCACTATCAATTCTAGATTCCAATTCCTCTTCAATTTGTCTCTGTAACTCACCTAATTGTGTGACTAAGACCCTCATCTCTGATATGTCTTAAGCCACTGGTTACCATGCTCTTCTTGGGCCATGGTCATTACACATGTCTATTTCCTGTAAAAGTTGGGCAATTGAATACCAAGAGGTGCTCATGTTGATTGCTTGGAAGCCAAGCATGTTTAGTGTGACCCAATTGCGTAATGACATCTCTTTCTCCTTTTTAATATTTTATTTATTTATATTTAGAGAGATCGGAAGGGAAGGAGAGAGATGGAGAGCAACATCAGTATGTGGCTGCCTCTTTCATGCCCTCTACTGAAAACCTGGCCTGCAACCCAAGCAATTACTCCAGACTTGGAATTGAACTGGTGACCCTTTGATTTGCAGGCCAGTACTCAACCACTGAGCCACACCAGCCAGGGCCTCTTCCTTCTTTTAATGCTCAGGGTCAATCATCTCTGTCTAGATGTTTTAATAAAGAGTGTGACTCCATTGTTTGATGTTTGCTAACATCTTTTAAGTCTCACATCTCCCTCTTCCCCTTGTGTCCCACACATAAACAAGCTGATAAGAAAGCCAAGATATTCCCTCTTTGGTGCCAATGAGGAAATCAAACTTTGGGCAAGGCACTATTCTGTGTCTGTAGGGTGGTGACAACAAATGATGATTTCTCTTCTTTCCTACAATTACCTGAACAAATAATCATGAAATATTCAGGCAGAATCCACAGCTTATAGTTCAAAACAATTGCTGCTGAGCTTCATGGTAGAAGTGTTTGCTCTTTGGGAATAATGACCTGAAACCAAACAAGGCCCATATTTGTGAAGACAGAGAAAACTGTGTCTCTGGACTGCATTCAAACATGATACTACATCAGTTATTTCTTGTGTGTCCACCCTGCTAGCCTGCCTTGCAGGTTTTAGACTTGCCAGCTTTGACAATCATATGAACCAATTACCTAAAATAAGGTAATTGGTTCAAATTATAAATCTTATTTGTATTGCACTCATTTACGTACATAGAAACATAAAATATCATACATCTATATATCATATTTCAATACAATAAATTGGAGATATTTTTTGAAGGAGCTTATAGAAGTCAAAAATATATTGCTTTGTTTTCCTATAAATTGACTGAATTTTTCTCTCACTTTATCCTTTTTTTAAAAACATATTTTATTGATTATGCCATTACAGTTGCTCTATTTCCCCGCCTCATTCCCCTCCCCACTGCACATTCCTCCCTCACCATCGCCCCAGCTTATGACCACGTGTCTCAAGTTCTTTAGATTCTGTATTTCCCATACTATTTTTCTCTCCCCCATCTATTTTCTACCTACTGTTTATGCTATTTATTTTCTGTACCTTCTCCCCCCTTCTCCTCCTCCCACTCCCCTGTTGCTAACCCTCCATGTGATCTTCATTTCTCTGGTTCTGCTCCTGATCTAGCTGTCCTCTTGGTTTGTTTTGTTTTAGATGTGCTCCTTAATAACCGTTAGTTTGCTGTCCTTTCATGGTTCATCTTTTTTATATTCTTTTTCTTAGGTAAGTCCCTTTAACATTTCATATAATAAGGGCTTGGTGATGATGAACTCCTTGAATTTGGTCTTATCTGAGAAGCACTTTATCTGTCCTTCCATTCTAAATGAAAATTTTGCTGGATAGATCAATCTTGGATGTAGGTCTTTGGATTTCATGATTTGGAATACTTTTCTCCAGCCCCTTCTTGCCTGCAAGATCTCTTTTGAGAAATCCGCTGACAGTCTGATGGGAAATCCTTTGTAGGTGACTGTCCCCTTATCTCTTGCTGCTTCTAGGATTCTCTCCTTCATTTTAATCTTGGCTAATGTAATGATGATGTGCCTTGGTGTGTTTCTTCTTGAGTCCAACTTCTTTGGGACTCTCTAAGCTTCATGGATTTCCTGGAAGTCTATTTCCTTTGCCAGACTGGAGAAGTTCTCCTTTATTATTTGTTCAAATAAGTTTTCCAGTTGTGGCTGTTCCTCTTCCCCTTTTGGTACCCCTGTAATTTGGATGTTGGAATGTTTAAAGATGTCCTGGAGGTTCCTAAGTCTCTCCTCATTTTTTTTTTAATTCTTGTTTCTTCATCCTTTTCTGTTTGGTCATTTTTTTCCTCTTTCTGGTCCACTTCTTTCATTTGAGTCCCAGTTTCCTTTCCATTACTATAGGTTTCCTGTGCATTTCCATTCATTTCAATTAGTTTAGCCTTCATATGTTCCTCTAATTTGTGACTAAAATGAACCAGTTCTGTGAGCATCCTGATCACCAGTGTTTTGAACTACGCATCTGAAAGTTTAGCTATTTCTTCATCACTTAGGTTTATTGGTTCTGGGGCTCTGAGTTCTTCTTGAGCCATGTTTTGGTCTGTTCATTCCTGTTATGTACAAGGAGGTGTTCACCAGAGCTGGGCCACCCAGGTCGCTGGTTTGTGATGCTGTATGTGGGGGCGGGGTCAGAGAGGGACAATGGTGTCCCCTCTTCCACTTTCCGCCACTGGGGCCTTCACAGTCTGTCTCACTGCTTCACTCCTTCACTGGTTTATCTGTGTTCAAATGTGTGACTGTGTTCAGCCCTCAGTGAGTCCACCACCGTGCACCCTCCATGGGTTGGCCCGCTTCTCCACACCTGGAATCTGCCCACGGCTGCCAGCATACCTGGGTTGTGTGCCCGGGTAAGTCCATTGGATCTTTCCTGCCTGACCCCGCTCTGCTGCTGGCTCTGCCCCTCTTACTGGTTTGGCTGAAGGGTTTGTTGTCATCAGACTTCTGTGTAGTTCAATTTTCTGTGGTTTGGCTGCTTTTCTTTGTTGCTAAAACTTTGTTGTTTTTAAACTTGGTTGTGTGAGAAGGTGTAGTGCTTCCACCTATGCCTCCATCTTGGCAGAAGTCCCCACTTTATCCTTTTAATAGCACAAATATTTATCTGTTTTCAAGGCAATTCAGGTTCTTACAAAATTTTTCTCTTTTATGTGAATGCAGAAATACATTCAAGGATTTCTCTCATCTTTTTCTCTTTTCCATCTCCCCCACAATGTTGTCATTAATATAGAAGAAGAGGACTCAATTATCTATTTCCCTCATAACAGGGTAGAGGTTTCTTCTCTGAGATAATTAGCAATTGTCTATAGTGGCATATGCTGATATTTCCTTTCCACACTGAGTGCTATCCATCCCCACTGGCATTCATTGAGTTGGTATTGCCAGGAGCTTCATATAACAGGGACTCCTTAATGCATTTACCTAATTCTAATCTCAAGTTCTTTCTAAATACTCTGGTCCTCATCAAACCTTTAAGGCACCCCCTACACTCCATGGGACATGTGGACTGAGAACTGTTCTCTTCACACTACACAGGGCTGCCATGATTCGTGTGAGGTTTTCCTCATGCATGGGCATTTCAGTGCTTCACAATCATCACTAGTTTTCTGTAATAGAGTCATATTGGATATGTGACTTATCTGCACAGCTTTCAAATTTCCATGATGACTCCTGGGAATCAAGGCAAAACTAATGAAGTTGTGTATTTTAATATTCTCCACCTGGAGACAAGCAAGTGGTACAGACAAGCAATTTGCGCAAACAGTCTGGTACCTCCCAGTATGTAAGAAAATATTCTGAACTAAAGAAACAAGCTTGGAGGGGGGACTTCCGCCAAGATGGAGGCATAGGTGGATGTGCCGTGCCTTCTCACACAACCAAGTTTAGAGACAACTAAATATTAGCAACAGAAAACACATCCAGAACACGGAAAATTGAACTTTTTGGAAGTCCGTTAACAACAAATTCTTCAGCCTGACCAGTAAGGGGCGAAACCAGCGGCTGGTGAAGCAGGGGTTGCACAGAGGTCTCGGTCAGATGGACTCAGGCGCGGAATCCAGACTCGCGGAATCCAGGCGCAGGGTTGGACCTAGTGAGCGACTGAGCGAGTGACCAAGCGAGCGACCGTGGGGGAGACAGCGGGGGTGTGGTGCTGCATGTTGACTGTAGTCGCGCATTTGTGCGTGGGCGGACAGGCGAGGGAGTGGGCAGTTGGACCGGGCCGGGCAGGTCCCCATGGCAAGCGGCAGTGGAGGGCACTGCCATTTCCCTGCTCTGACCCCACCTCCACATACAGCATCATAACCCAGCGACTCTGAGTGGCCCGGCCCAGGTGAACCACCTAAGGTGCTGATCCTCACCCAGCTGTGAGAAACAGCAGAGGGGCTCGCAATTTCCCCGCTCTGACCACGCCCCCACATACAGCGTCACAACCCAGCAACCTGGGAGTCCAAGGTGCCGCTTCTCACCTTAAAGGGCGTGAACAAACCAAAAATGTTGCAAAAAGATCTCAAAGCCCCAGAGCCCATAGATCTAAGCTATGAAGAAATAGCAAAACTCTCAGATGCACAGTTTAAAACTTATCTAAGAAAAAGAAGTTAAAGAAACATGAACAGTGAAAGGACAACAAACTCACAGTTATTAACAACCACACCTAAAACAAAAGCAAACTAAAAGGACAGCTAGATCAGGAGTGGAAACATAGAAATGAAGATCTCAAGGAGGGTTAGCAACAGGGGAGTGGGAGGAGGAGAGGGGGGAGAAGGTACAGAAAATAAGTAGCATAGACAGTAGATAGAAAATAGAAGGGGGGCAAGAATAGTATGAGAAATATAGAATCTAAAGGACTTGAGACACATGGTCATAAACTAAAGGGGGGTAATGGTGGGGACGGGGGGTAGCGTGGAGGGGAATGAAGGGGGGGAATAGAACAACTGTAACAGCATAATCAATAAAAAAATTTTAAAAAAGAATATACCTCAATATAATAAAGGCCATATACAAGAAAGTTACAGCTAGCATCCTACTCAACAGGAAATAACTAAAAGCTTTCCTCTTAAGATTAGGAACAAGACAATATGGCCCACATTCACTTCTCCTATTCAACACAGTACTGGAAGTTCTAACCAAAGTGATAAAACAAGAAAAAGAAATAGAAGAAAGCCAAATTGGAAAGAGCAAGTAAAACTGTCATTATTTACAGACGATGTGATAGTGTATGTAGAAACTCCTATAGTCTCCACCAAAAAACTACTCATCCTAGTAAGTGAATTTCGCAAAATAGTGGTATAACATGCCAATATTCAGATATTGAGAGTATTTTGTACAACAATGAAATATCAGAAAGAGATCTTAGGGGGAAAACTCTCATTTTCTATACCAACAAGAAAAATAAGGTACCAAAAAATAAATTTAACCCAGCTGGTAAAGTACCTATACTTGGAAATCTGTAGAACACTGAAGAAAAAAATTATGGAAAATTCAAATAAATGAAAGCATATATTGTGTGCATAGATTGGAAAGACTAACATCATTAAAATGTCTTTACTACTCCCCAAAATCTATAGATTCAATGCAATTCCTATTAAAATACCAATAGCATATTTGACAGATCTAGAAAAAAACATATCGCAAAATTAAATGGAACCCAAAAAGATCCCAAATTCCCTAAGCTATCTTGGGAATGAAGTACAAAATAGGAAGGATAACAATACTTGCTATCAAAATGTACTACAAGGCCACTGTATTCAAAACAGACTGGTAGTGGCATAAAAACAGACACATAGATCAGTGGGACAGAATTGAAAGTCCAAAAATAAACCCATGTCTCTGTGGTCAGTCAATACTTGATAAAGGGTACATGAGCACAGAGTGGTGTAGAAATAACCTATTAAATAAACAGTATTGGGAGAACTGGACAGGTACATGCAAACAAATGAATCTAAGACACCCACTTATACTATACACCAGAATAAACTCAAAATGGATAAAAGACTTAAATAGAAGTAATGATACCATTAAAGTCCTAGTGGAAAACATAGACAGTAAAATTACAGATATCCCACAGAACAATATTTTTGTCCATATTTCTCCTAGGGGAGGAGAAGTAAAGGAAAAATAAACAAATGGAACTACATCAAGCTGAAAAAGCTTCTGCATGGCTAAAGATAACATCAGCAAAATGAAAAGGGATCTGACTGTATGGGAGAACATATTTGGCAATGATACATCAGACAAGGGTTTGATCTCCAAACAATAAAAATGACACATATGACTCAACACCAGGAAGACAAAAAATCCAATTTGAAAATGTGCCAAGTAAATGAATAGACACTTCTCCAAGGAGGACATGCAGATGGCCCATGGACATAAGCAGAGATGTTCAACAACATTAGCTATTAGAGAAATGCAAATTAAACTCACAGTGAGATATTACCTTACACTGGTCAGAATGGCCATCTTTAATAAATCAATAAACAAGAAGTGCCAATGAGGTTGTGGAGAAAAGGGAGCCCTAGTGCACTGTTGGTGAGAATGCAAACTGTTGCAACCAATGTGGAAAACACTATGGAATTTTCTGAGAAAACTAAAAATGGATTTTCTTTTTGACCCAGTGATTCTGTGGCTGGGCATTTACCTTAAATACCTTGAAATTACCAATTCAAAAGAAATTATGCACCCCAGTGTTCATAGAGATGCTAATTACAATAGCAAAGTGCTGGAAACAGATTAAGGGTTCATCTCTGAATGAGTGGACAAAAAAAATGTGGTATGTTTATTTATGCAATGGAATACTGTGCCACAGAAGGAAAGAAAGAACTACTGCCTTTCACAACAGCATGGATAGAACTGGAGAATATTATGCTAAGTGAAACAGTCAGTGAAAGACAATGACTATGTGATGATCTCATTCCGGGAATCTAATGAACTAAATAAAGTAATGAGCATGATAGAATCAGAGGCATGGAAACGTGGAACAGATTGACAATGACCAGAGGGGATTGGGAAGTTGGAAAATGACGGAAAGAACTGGGAGACTAGTCAAAGAACATGTATGAATGACCCATGGACATAGACAACATTCTGGGGATTCAATGTGAAAGCAGGGTGTGAGACAGTTGGAAGAAGGAAAAGGGGAAAAAATTGGGACTGAAATAGAATAACAACCATATGACTGGACCTGAAAAACAGTTTTATGTATATTTTATTGATTATACTATTATAATTGTCCCATTTTTCTCTCCCTTATTCCCCTCTGCCTTGCACCCCCTCTCCCACCAACATTTTCCCCTCTTATTTCATGTCCATGGGTCGTACATATAAGTTCTCTGGCTTCTCCATTTCCCATACTATTCTTAACCTACCCCTGTCCATTTTGTACCTACAACTTATGCTTCTTATTCCCTGTACCTTTTCCCCCACTCTCCCTGTTTCCCCTACTTGCTGATAACCCTGTATGTGATTTATTTATTTTTTAAAATATTTTTTATTTTATTGATTATGCCTGTACATTTGTGCTATTCCCCCCTCTGTTCCCCTCCACCCTGCACACCCCTCCCCCACCATTCCCCCCCCCTTTAGTTCATGAACATGTGTCTCAAGTTCTTTAGATTCTATATTTCCCATACTATTCTTGCCCTCCCCCTATCTATTTCCTATCTACTGTCTATGCTACTTATTTTCTGTACCTTCACCCCCCTTCTCCTTCTCCCACTCCCCTGTTGCTAACCCTCCATGTGATCTTCATTTCTATGGTTCTGCTCCTGATCTAGCTATCCTCTTAGATTGCTTTTGCTTTAGGTGTGGTTGTTAATAACTATGAGTTTGCTGTCCTTTCACTGTTAATCTTTTTTATCTTCTTTTTCTTAGATAAGTCCCTTTAACATTTCATATAATAAGGGCTTGGTGATGATGAACTCCTTGAATTTGGTCTTATCTGAGAAGCACTTTATCTGTCCTTCCATTCTAAATGAAAACTTTGCTGGATAGAGCAATCTTGCTTGTAGGTCCTTGGCTTTCATGACTTGGAATACTTTTTTCCAGCCCCTTCTTGCCCGTGAGGTCTCTTTTGAGAAATCCGCTGACACTCTGATGGGAACTCCTTTGTAGATGATGGTCCCCTCATCTCTTGCTTCTTCTAGGATTCTCTCCTTCATTTTAATCTTGGCTAATGAAATTATGATGTGCCTTGGTGTGTTCCTTCTTGAGTCCAACTTCTTTGGGACTCTCTGAGCTTCCTGAATTTCCTGGAAGTCTATTGCCTTTGCCAGAACAGGGAAGTTCTCTTTTATTATTTGTTCAAATAAGGTTTCCACTCGTAACTGTTCCTCTTCCCCTCTGGTAGCCCTATAATTTGGATGTTGGAGCATTTAAAGATGTCCTGGAGGTTCCTAAGCCTCTCCTCATTTTTTTGAATTCTTGTTTCTTCATATTTTTCTGTTTGGTCATTTTTTCCTTCCTTCTGGTCTGCTCCCTTGATTTGAGTCCCAGTTTTATTTTCATCACTATTGTTTTCCTGTGCATTACCATTCATTTCAATTAGTTTAGCCTTCATATGTTTCTCTAATTTGTGACTAAAATCAACCAATTCTGTGAGGATCCTGATCACCAGTGTTCTGAACTGTGCATCTGAAAGTTTGGCTATTTCTTCATCACTTAGATTTATTGTCTCTGGGGCTCTGAGTTGTTCTTGAGCCATGTTTTGATCTGTTCGTGCCTGTTAGGTATTGAGGAGAGGCGCGTTGGGCGTTCACCAGGGCGGGGCCACCCAGGTCGCAGGTTTGTGACACTGTATGTGGGGGTGGGGTCAGAGAGGGAGCAATGGCGGCGGTCCTCTCTGCTCGCCCAGTCCACCTTACAGCTCTCCCCCGCCTGCTTATCTGAGCGCAAATGTGCGAGCTGCCGCTCTGCACCATCCACCGGGGCCTGTGTAATCAATGCTTGCCTCTTCACTGGTTTATCTGCGTGCAAATGCTTGACTGACTGCAGACAGCCAGCAGCACCTCTTCCCTCAGTTCCGCCAGTAGCTAGCCTGCACCTGGGATCCACGCCCTCAGCTGCCCACTGTGCACAGACTGGGGATCTTTTTTGCTCGACCTGCTCCGCTGCTGGCTTCACCCCTCTCACTGGTTTAGCTGAGCAGTTCATTGTTTTTGGACTCCATATTCGATTTTCTGTGTGGTTTGGTTGTGTTTGTTATTGTTAAAAATTTGTTGTTTTTAGATTTGGTTGTGGGAGGACGCAAAGCATTCCCATCTACGCCTCCATCTTGGCGGAAGTCCCCTCTATGTGATTTAAATTTCTGTAATTCAGTTCCTGTTCTAGTTGTTTGCTTAGTTTATTTGTTTTTTAGGTTCAGTTGCTAACAGTTTTTAGTTTATTGTCATTTTACTGTTCATATTTTCAATTATATTTGATTATGTTATTAAAGTTTTCCCAAATTTTCCTCCCATTTATCCCCCCTCTGACCTGCATCCCCCAGCCCTCCAGCATTTTCCCTCTTGGTTCATGTCTATGGGTTGTACATCTAAGTTCTTTGACTTCTCTGTTTCCTATATCATTATTAACCATTCCCTGTCTATTTTATGCCTACCATTTATGTCTTTTATTCCCTGTACCTCCCCTATTTCCCTGTCCTGCTCCCTACTGAAAACCCTCCATGTGATGTCCATTTCTCTGCCTCTGTTCCTGTTCTAGTTGTTTCCTTAGTTTTTGTTTTCTTCTATTTCTCATATAAGTCCCTTTAACATTTCATATAATAAGGGCTTGGTGATTATGAACTCCTTTAACTTGACCTTATCTGGGAAGCACTTTATCTACCCCCCCCATTCTAAATAATAGCTTTGTTGGATAGAACAATCTTGGATGTTGGTCCTTGCCTTTCATGACTTGGAATACTTCTTTCTAGCCCCTTCCTGCATGCAAGGTCTCTTTTGAGAAATCAGCTGATAGTCTTATGGGAACTCCTTTGTAGGTAACTATCTCCTTTTCTCTTGCTGCTTTGAAGATTCTCTCCTTAGCTTTAATCTGGGATTATGTAATTATGATGTGCCTTGGTGTGTGCTTCCTTGGGTTTAACTTTTTGGGACTCTCTGAGTTTCCTGAACTTCTTGGAATTCTACTTCCTTTGTCAGACTGAGGAAGACCTCCTTCATTATTTTTTCCAATAAGTTTTTAATTTCTTGCTCTTCTTCTTCTCCTTCTGGCACCACTATGATTCAGATGTTCAAATGTTTAGGATAGTCCAAGAGGTTCCTAAGCTTGTCCTAATTTTTCTGAATTTTTGTTTCTTCATTCTGTTTTGGTTGAATGTGTATTTGTTCCTTGTGCTCCAAATTATTGATTTGAGTACTGGTTTCCTTCTCTTCACTGTTGGTCCCATGTATATTTTTTAAATTTCATTTTGCTTAGCCTCCACTTTATCTTCTATTTTGTGATCATACTCAACCATTTTTTGTGAGGATTTTGATTAAACAGTGTTTTGAACTCTGCATCTGGTATGTTGGCTCTCTTTTCATAGCATAGTTCTTTTTGTTTTGAGTTTTGATCTGTTCTTTCATGTGGGCTATATTTCTTTGTTTCATTGCATCTGTTACAATATAAAAGGTAGAGCTTTGTATATTGACCATGGTGGGGCAACCAGCATCTCTGCATTGTGGTGCTGTACGTGGGTAAGGTGTCAGAGAAGGAACAATGCCACTTGCTTTGCACTTGCAGGCTTTCTGTCACTTCCCTTGATATTCACAAGCAATTGGGCCCTTCTGGTGCTAATTCCCAGGTGGTTGGGCTTGTGTCCATTCTATGATTTTTTTTATCTCCTCCAAAGGACTCTCCTGTGAGGGTGGGAGTTTCTTCCACTGACAAAACACCCACAGGTTTTTACAGCCAGGGGTTTTGAAGCTTTCTTTTCCCACACTGGAACCCTGGGTTGCATGGTTTGTCTCACTCTCCAGTTGTTCCTCCCAGTTTTTCCACACACAAATGTGGGACCACCAGCCATTGCCTAGTAATCCAGCTGCTGCCTTTCTGCATAGCCTGTCTGCCCTGGTTCTCTGTCTCCATCCCTACTACCAGTCTGAATGAATGGTCCTTCTTTAATTCCTTTGTTATTGGTTTTCCAGGCAGTTGGGTTTTCTGGCAGTTCTGGCTCTTTTTTGCTTCTATATTTTAGTTGTCCTTCATATATATATAATTTTTTTTAGTTGTCCTCCTTTGCAAGGAGGCAAAGTGTATCCACATATGTCTCCATCTAGGCCAGAAGTCTGAACATTTTTTGACCTGGAAAACAATATGCTGAATGAAATAAGCCAGTCAGAGAAAGACAAATACCATATGATGTCATTCATATGTAGAATCTAATGAATAAACTGAACAGACTCATAGGTACCAGGATGACAGCTAAGGGTGGAGGAGAGTAGAAGGTGGACAGATTGGGTGAAAAAGACTCATGGACAAGGACAACAGTGTGATTATTGCTGGGGGAGGGGTATAAGAGGATTAAATGGTAATGGAAAAAGTACAAGGGAGATTAAATTTAAAAAAGAGCTGAAAGGAAAAAAAAAGAAATACCAACAAGAAAATCGAAGATTTAAATAATACTCTGTATAAATAGACGTAATAAATGTGTATAGAACACACCAACCAAGGACAGCAGAATAAGTTTTTTTATATACCCATGGCACCATATGTTAACCCATTTTCTCAATACAGTGATCCTTCACCTATTGTGGGAGTTACATTCCACAGAACCCTGTCATAGGTGAAAATCTGCAAAGTAGTGGCATTATATTTATTTTATTACTTATATATTTTAAGGCTTTATTAACCCTTCCCACTCTCCTATAAACCTTTCCCACTCTCTTATTAATCTTTCCCACACTCTTATAAACACTTCATATGTTCTTAAACATTTTCTACACGCTTAAACCTACATAATTTTTAACAACATATAAAATTCTATATGCGTACTCACCAGTGAAGTACTCACCAGGACGACTCACCAGTCGTCCCTCAGTATATCGCAGTTCACTTATTGAGGCTTCACTGTATCGCAGGTTTTAAAAAACCACAGCATGGTGAAGCTGCAGTAAATGAACCACGATATAGAGAAGGACAACTGTGCATTTACAAAAATTTAAATCATATAAAGTAACTTTTCTGAGCACGGGGAAATAAAATTAGAGAACAATAAGATAAGAAAATCTGGAAATGTAACAAAAATGTGAAAATTAGGCATTATATTATGAAACATCAAATGGGTTAAGGATAAAAACATAAGAGAAATTAGAAAATTCTTTGAGATAAATGAAAGTTAAAATAAAACCTGACATACCAATACTTATGAATTGTTGCAAAAGCAGCACTTAGAGGGAAATATATGAGGAAAGATAAAAAACACAGAACTTATTAATAAAAAATTGTGTATTCATTCTTACATGTTTAAACTTTAGCAATATTCAAAGTGCTCTCCATTTGATACAATACTCGTATCTAGAAATTTTCTTCAGTGCTCAAAACAGTTTTTGAACTCATCAATTTTGATGCCTTTTAGTGCTTCTGAGCTTTTTGTTTCACCTCTTCCATATTAGTGAGACATTTTCCTTTTAGAACTTTTTTCATTCAGAGAAACAAACAAAAAAAATTGCTCCTGGCAAGACAGTGTGAATAGGGAGAGTGGAACATGGGTTTCATGCCATTTTCAGTCAAAAACTGCTGAACAATCAGGCTGGTGTGGACAAGTGCACTTATAAATCACCCATCACTCTCCTAATGGTGAAGGCTTATACTATAAGGGTCCTGGTCTTCAGATGATAATTCCATTTTTGTGTGTGTGTCTCTCTTTGTTTACCAGTAAACACCAAGATTACAAAGAAAAATATATTTCAAAAACCTAATCTTCTACATTAAGAAAATAGAAAAACCATAGAAAACTAAACCTGCAGAAACAAGCAGAAAAAAAGGAAATAATAAATATTAGATTAAAGATAAATAAAATTGAGAATAGCAAAACACTAGATGGGATTAACAAAATCAAAATTTAGTTTTTTGAAAAGATCAACAAAATGGCTATGCTTTTGGTAGACCTACCAATAGAAAAATAATTGAATTACTAAAATCAGAAATGAAAGAGGAGACATTACTGGTGACCTTAGGAAAATAAAAAGGATTATAAAGAGGATACTATATCTTATTCTATTCCACTATTTAGATTAATTACTTAAAAGAGTAAATGTCTAAAATTACAATCTATAAACACTAACTCAAGAAGAAGTATAAAATATGAATACTCTTATAAGTCCTATAAGTGATCAAATTAGTGAATTTCAGGGGAGTTTAAAATTTGGGTTTTTTTTTTCTCCCAGGCCTTTCTATTTTCATAGGTAATAAGGGAAAGGCAGGGATTGGGTGTCTGACTGAAAAAAGTACAGCCATTTTTAATATCACAAGAACAGTTTGTGTGACATTGATGTAGTATGGTAGCCAGGAGAGTGGACTGGAATGGGCATGTGTGAAAAATGACATCTTCGCTGTACTAGTTAGTGGGTGTGGTAAACCCTGTTTAGTGAACATGTGTACTGTGTGGCCATTGCATTCAAAATTACTAAGTCAGTAGAGCAATGAATCTGCATCAGATTTTCCATTAAGCTTGAATGTTCCTCTGCAGAAACTATTCAGATGATTCAGAAGGCTGCAGCTATGGGTTTCATCATGATAATATACCCACTTATGTATCATGTCTTGTGCAGAGTTTTTGGGCAAAACATCAAATCACTTAGGTGGCTCATCCACCCTAATAGTGGTGCCTTGTGACTTCTGACTTTTCCCAAAACAAATCATCTTTGAAAAGGAAGAGATTTCAAACCATTGATGAGATTCAGGAAAATAAAACGGGGCAGCTGATAGGGATTAGGAGAACTGTGTGAGGTCCCAAAGTACCTACTTTGAAAGAGACTGAGGCATCATTGTCCTATATTCAATGTTTCTTACATTGTATTGTATTCAGTGAATGACTCTACTTTTCATAGTACATGGCTGGATATATTCTGGACAGAATATGTGTGTGTGTATGCACACATGCATATATATATATATATATATATATATATATATATATTCTGTAATATATATATTTCCTCATCTACATCTAACATTATAGATGAGGAAATAAAGGTTCAGGGACATAACAAACTTTTCCAAAAGCTCCAGGCTTTCTTGTGTTGAAACCAAGATTCTCATCTAGGCCATCTTACTCCTGACCCTTTGCTATTGTGTAGGTCTTTACTTGTCTTCTGGGAAATAGTAGGAGAAAGGTCAGTGCCAGCACTAATGGTATTTTTCCAAAGTTACTTTGTCACAAAGTAAGTAGAAATAAACAAATAAAGGCAGTTATAAAGTTTCCTCAGGTTTTGAGAAGTAGCTATGAGTTTCTAAGAAACCAGTTGGAAATTTTGTAACTTGGTATCAGAATCTCAACACCTCCATCAGTAAGGAAGGCATCACAAATCTGCTTGATGATGCATTAGTTCACTCATTCATTCAATAGACATTAATGAGGGCCTACTGTGTGCCAAATTATGTCCTAACAAAACCAAACAAAAATCTTAATGGAGCTTACATTTCAAGTGTGGAGAGACAAATAGTGAACTAAATTAGCAAAATATACTAGGTCTTACACAGTGATGAGAACAATAGAGCAGGAAAGAAGGAAAGTATAGCAATTCAGTAATAATAGCTATTTTCTGCTAGCCTGGAGAAACAAGGGTTACTCTTTTTTGTTTGATATACCACACTTCCCAGAAGTTGAGATGAAATGCCGCCACAAGGTCTAAGTTGATTTTTGTTCTTCCTATCACTTATTTGTTTTGTTTCCTTGCAAATTATTAACTTTGCAAGGTATGATGTTGCAAGGGCTTGTCTCAGTGTGTACCCCCCATCCCCATCCCATTGTGGCAAGTGTATCATCTACTTTATCTCTACTTAGTGCTTACTCAACAGGCCTGCTCTTTCATTATTATAACCCTATGAAAAGAAAAACTCCCTCTGATGCTGCTCCTCTTATTTTCTGCTTATCTCAGTCTCTTCTTTTTTAATTTTAACCCAAAGATCTGGGCTAGTGTTACAAGTATGAATTTGCGGGTCAGAAGAGTCTGAGTTTAAACCTTAAATCTATAACTACTGCCTATGGACACTTTGAAAAATTACTTAGTGCCTGAATAGTATGGAATGGTTGTAATGCTGAGGTTGTTATGAAGATTGAGAGGTTGACACCAAGGTGCAACTCTTCTCAGGGATTACATCCAAGGGCTCAGGTACACCAAATATTAAAGTTTGAGTATACCATTGAACAGTGAAGCCCAAATGCTAAGGTGATGGAAAAAAGGGGGGATATTGAATGGATAGTGAAGTCATAAGGACTAAACATGACTTCAACACCTGCTACTGAACTGAGGACTTCAGTTTATACAAATAGGTTCTTCCTTGTTGGTCATGCATTTATACATTTATATTTTAATTAATGTAAATTATCTTTCCTCCAAAATGGTATATAAACTGTGATTATGGTGGCTAAATTTATTCCACAGGTTAAAGATCATTGAAACATAATTACATTGGATCTTGAAGAGATCTGAGTATTACACATAGATCCTGGAACTGAAGCTCATTTAAGGGACTGAAGGGATGTTTGCAAGCAACAAAATATTTTTGGGGTTATACATTAAATAATTGTATTTTCATACAGGGACATTTTTGGAAGACATATGGATAGAAAGTTTACTTTTTTCTATTTACTATTGTAAATTGTGAATGCTGGGCAACCATGAGCATTGATGTTAATAGATATGTGTTGCTTTTCAGCTACCTAGCATCACTTTCCTCTTCCTGATTATGCTCCAATTTCCTTTTATAAAACTACCTTTGCCCTTATATTAAATCTACTTAAAACAATAGCATTGCTCTACTCTAACCAAGGGGTAGGCACATCCTTACCTAAATTAGGATAATCTAATGCCCTATGGCTAGATTTTGGATCTTAATCATAGGGACAAAAAGACCAAAAGTGTCTGAGAAACAGTGAAACAAACTTGGTTTTATGCTACACCAGCACTTCTAGTCATTACTAGCCAAATTGTCCAGTTTCCTGTTGGTTCTCTGAACTCTTGATATCATTCTATTTTTCCTAACTTTTAAAGAATTTTAATAGAAAAGTTATATATAATAAATCAATCATATACATGGCTATTAACATCAGAGCATGGATTTAAATTCTGGTCCACCACTTAAACTCCCTGGGCATCAGTTTCACTATTCATGGAAAGGAGATAATGAAAAATAACATCTACATAATAGTCATTGTGTGGTAAGTGGCTCATAAATGTTAGCTTTCAGTATTATGTAACTGGCTAAATTTTCTTAAGTTAAATATTTCTGTTCTTTGTCCTACATTACCATGTTATAAGGAGGCATACCCAGTAACATGTGCAGTTCTCATAAATGGGGTTTTGTTGTGTTGATTAAAGTAGAGCCGCAGAAGTGAAGGACTCTAAAAAGATTAGGTCAGTTTACATTGGAAAGGTCAGGAGCTACTCCTAAGAAAAGGTGAATATTTTAAATTGATTTCCAATAAATTTTTGCCTCTCAGTCTGGAATCTTGAATATAACATTGTAGTGTAACTAACCAAAGACCACAAGTTTACCTTGTATTAATTAAAATAAATTAGGTGTGTGTGTGTGTGTGTGTGTGTGTGTGTGTGTGTGTGTGATATGGAGGAGGGCTTTTTCCCATGATCTGTTCTTGACAGCTTCACCTGAAGCATTCTTTTTTTTAAAGATTTTATTTATTTTAGAGAGAGAGGAAAGGAAAGAGAAAGAGAGGGATAGAAACATCAATGTGTGGTTGCCTCTCACATGCCCCATACTGGGGACCTGGCCTGCAACCTAGGCTAGTGCCCCGACTGGGAATCGAACCAGTAAACCTCTGATTTGCAGGCCCATGCTCAATCCACTGAGCTATGCCAGCAGGGCTCAAGCATTCTTTCCTACCCACTGAATACTTTCTTTTCCAGGCAATGTTTATCAATACTTTCTCTATCTGTGCTCATTTTACTATTGTTTTTGTAATTAAGTCTCAATCACCTACATATACATAGCTAAATTTTTGACCCAAATAGACCCTATGGTTAATAACATTCCCATTGGCCTGCCTTGAAGTTCTAAAGCATTTCCACAGCATTATTTAACTAGTGTTTACTTTGAAAACACTGAGGACCTTTAAACCCTCTACATTAGCACTTTGCATTTGCATCTGGTAGTAATGAGTTTTGCTCCAGACAAAGTTCATAAATCCTCTTTCCCTTGTCCTGCAGTAGGACTACTTGAGAAAAATCTCTGCCTTTAATATAAATGACATACTATTAGATGGTAATCTTTTCTTATTGCTTATCCTAATTTATGTTTCCAGAATTTACTAATTCTACAGTAGCCTCAATTTATTCTGCCATGAACCTTTATCTCTCTAGAAAGGCAAGATTGTTACCATTCAAAATACTATATCTGTAAGATGAGGATTTAAAAACCAATGACATTTTTGATGTGCTGGCATACATACAAAGCATTTAACAGTGGTGGGGGGTGGAGGTGTGACTATTAGGTATTTTAATTTTATGTGTTTTATTTTTTCAAAGAAGGAGCATGTGACGCTTTTACAATTACACATTTTTAAAAATTATAGATCCTTTTGAAGACATTTTCTTTTTTTAAAATATTTTATTTATTTATTTTTCGAGAGAGGGGAAGGGAAGGAGAAAGATCGGGAGAGAAATATCAATGTATGGTTGCCTCTTATGAGTCCCCTGCTGGGAACTGGCCTGCAACCCAGGCATGTGCCCTGACTGGGAATCGAACCACAATACTCTGGTTCACAGGCCCGCATTCAATCCACTGAGCTATGCCAGCCAGGGCCTGAAGACATTTTCTTAGGAAGCATAGTATAATAGTTTCTAATCCAGGTATTCTATCCAGCTCAAATTTCATGATTAATCATGATAACAATTTTCTTCCATATACCCTTGAATTTCTTACAATTCCCTCATTTTGGCATATTTATTTGTTAAACTTCAACCCTGACTAAATCCAACTTTAGTTCTTGTCTGCACTTAAGAAGCTAATCAGGACTGGAGAAAATAGCATAATAATAAATTAATCCCCACATGCTTAAAGTGTGTATGTCTCTTTTTAAACATTTTTTTCTTTCTTCTCTCTCTTTTTTTATCATTGTTAAAGTATAGTTGTCTCCACTTCCCCCCCACCGTACCCAACCACCCCAGCCATCACCACGTCCCTGCCCTGATCCCACTGCCCTTTGGCTTTGTCCATGTGTCCTTTTATACATGTTCTTTGACTATCCTTCCCCTTACTTCCTCCGTTATCCTCCTCCCCTCGGATTATTGTCAGTTTGTTCTTTATTTTGATGTCTCTGGTTATATTTAACTTGCTTGCTTCTTTTGTTGATTAGGTTCCACTTATAGATAAGATCAGATGGTATTTGTCTTTCACCACCTGGCTTATTTCACTTACCATAAGGCTCTCCAGTTCCATCCATGCTGTTGCAAAGGGGAGGAACTCCTTTTTCTTTCTGATTCATAGCATTCAATTGTGTAAATGTCCCAAAGTTTTTTTATCCATTCTTTTACTGATGGGCCCTTAGTTTGCTTCCACCACTTAGCTATTGTAAATTAGGCTGCTATGGACATTGGGGTGCATAGGTAGGTTCCTTTGGATTGGTGTTTCAAGGTTCTTAGGGTATAATCCTAGCAGAGGAATTGCTGAGTCAAAAGGTAGTTCCATTTTTAGCTTTCTGAAGAAATTCCATTCTGTTTTCCACAGTGGCTGCACCAGTCTGCATTCCCACCAACAGTGCACTAGGGTTCTCTTTTCTCCACATTCTCTCCAACACTTGTTGTTTGTTGCTTTGTTTATGATGACCATTCTGACAGGTGTGAAGAGGTGTCTCATTGTAGTCTAAATTTGCATCTCTCTGATGGCTAGTGATGCTGAGAATCCCTCCATATGTCTCTGGGCCCTCCAGATATCCTTGGTAGAGAAGTGTCTGCTCAAGTCCTTTGTCTATATTTTTATTGGGTTGTTTGTCTTTCTGGAATAGAACTGTGTGAGTTCTTTATATATTTTGGAGATCAAACCCTTCCCCAATGTCTCATTTGCAAATATGTTTCCCATACAGTTGGTACTCTTTTCATTTTAATGCTGTTTTCCTTAGTAGTGCAGAAACTTTTTATTTTGATGAGATCCCATTGGTTTATTCTTTCCTTTTTGTCCCTTGTTCTATGGGACATATAGGTGAAAATATTGCTGGGTGGAATATCTGAGATTTTCCTGCCTATGTTCTCATCTAGGGCCTTTATGTTGTGATGACTTATATTTAAGTCTTTCATCAATCTTGAGTTTATTTTTGTTTATGGTGTAAGTTCTTGGTCAAGTTTCATTTTTTTTGCATGTAGCTGTCCAGATCTCCCAAAACCATTTTTTGAAGAGACTATTTTTAGTCCATTTTATGCTTCTGTCTCCTTTTTCAAATATTAACTGACCATAGATACTTGGGTAAATTTCTAGGCTCTTTGTTTTGTTCCATTGATCTATGTGTCTATTCTTATGCCAGTACCAGACTGTTTTGATTACCATGGCAGTGAAATATAGTTTGCTATCAATTACTGTGATCCCTCCTACTTTGTTCTTCTTTCTCAAAATCACTGTGGCTATTCATGATCATTTATGGTTCCATATCAATATTTGAAATGCTTATTCTATATCTATGAAATATGTCCTCAGTATTTTAACAAGGACTTCAATGAATCCATAAATTGCCTTGGGTGATATGGATAATTGATTATGTTAATTCTTCCAATCCACAAACACAGTATATGATTCTATGTATTTATGTGTTCCTTTATTTCTTCCTTCAGTGTTGTGTAGTATTCTGAAGACAGGTCTTTAACCTCCTTGTTTAGGTGTATTCCTAAGTACTTTATTTTATTGTTGTTGTTGCTACAACAGATGGGATTTCCCCCTGATTTGTATTTTTGATATTTTGTTGTTGGTGTACAAAAATAACTTTGATATCTGAATATTGATTATGTATCCAGTTGTTTTGCCAAATTCACTTATTAGGTCAAGTACGTTTTTGGTGGAGTCTATAGGGTTTTCTATGTACACGGGCATGTCATGTGCAAACAGTGACAGTTTTACTTACTCCTTTCCAATTTGGATGCCTTTTATTTCTTTTTCATGTCTCACCACTGTGGCTAGGACTTCCAATACTATGTTAAATAAAAGTGCTGAAAGCAGACATTTTTGTCTTGTTCCTGATCTTAGTGGGAAAGCTTTCAGTTTTTGCCCATTTAGTATGATGTTGGCTTTAAGTTCTGTGTATATGGCCCTTATTACGTTGAGGTATGCTCTTTCAAATCCCCTCTTGCTGAGTGTTTTTTATCTTAAATAGGTGTTACACTTTATCATATGCTTTTGTTATATCTACAAAACAGATTATGTGTTTTTTTGTCTTTTCATTTGTATATGTCGTGCATTACGTGTATTGATTTAAGCATATTGTACCATCCTTACATTCCTGGGATGAATCTCACTTGGCGATGGTGAATGACCATTTTAATGTATTGCTGGAAATGATTTGTCAATATTTTGTCGAGGATTTTAGAGTCTATGTTCATCAGGGATATTGGGCTGAAGTTTTCTTTCTTTGTTTTGTCTTTACCTGGTTTTGAAATTAGGATGATGCTCACTTCATATAAAATGTTTTGGAGTCTTCCCTCTTCTTGGACTCTTTGGACTAGTCTGAGAAGGTAGAGGTTAGCTCTTCCTTGAATGTTTTGTGAAATTCTCCTATGAAACCATCTGGTCCAGGGATTTTTTTCTGTGTGTGCCAGGAGTTTTTTGGTTTTTGCCTGAATTTCAATACCTGTTAATTGGTTTCTTTTTTGTTTTGTTTTGTTTCTTTTTTAAAATTAATTTTATTTAGTTATTTTTCAAGTACAGTTTTTTGTCTACTTCTCCCATCCCAGCCTCCCCCGCCCATTGCTCCCCACCTCCCTCCCATTTCCACCCCCCTTATGTTCTCCTCCCTGTGTCCTTCCTATTTGTTCCTCCAAATCCCTCCCCCTTTTTCCCCTTAACTTCCCTTCCTTCTCCCCTCTGGTCACTGTCCCCTTGTTCTCTATTTCAGTGTCTTTGTTTTTTTATTCCTGCTTGCTTGTTTGTTTTGTTGTTTAGCTTCCTGTTAAAGGTGAGATCATATGGTATTTTTCTTTCAGCACCTGGCCTATTTCACTCAGCATAATGCTTTCCAGTTCCATCCATGTTGTTGCAAAGGGTAGTAGCTCTTTCTTTCTCTCTGCTGCATAGAATTCCATTGTGTATATGTACCACAATTTTTTGATCCATTACTTTACTGATGGGCACCTAGGTTGCTTCCAACTCTTGGCTATTGTAAATTGTGCTGCTATGAACATTGTGGTGCATAGGTTCTTTGATATTGATGTTTTAGGATTCTTAGGATATAATCCCAGCAGTGGAATTGCTGGGTCAAAAGGCAGGTCGATTTTTATTTTTCTGAGAAAATTCCATAATGGTTGTACCAGTCTGCAATCCCACCAACAGTGGACTGAGGACCCGTTTTCCCCACACGCTCTCCAACATTTGTTGTTGGTTGCTTTGTTTATGATAGCCATCCTGACTGGTGTAAAGTGGTATCTCATTGTGGTTTTAATTTGCATCTCTCTGATAGCTAACGATATTGAGCATCTCTTCATGTGTCTCTGGATCTTCTGTATGTCCTCCTTGGAGAAGTGTTCGTTCAAGTCCTTTTCTCATTTTTTAATTGGGTTGGTTGTCTTCTTAGAGTGGAGTCGTGTAAGTTCTTTGTATATTTTGGAGCTTAAACCCTTGTCTGAGGAATCATTGGCAAATATGTTTTCCCATACAGTTGGTTGTCTTGCTAATTTAATACTGTTTTCTTTAGCCACAGAGAAGCTTTTTATTTTGATGAGATCCCATTTGTTTATTCTTTCCTTTACATTCCTTGCTCTAGGGGACATATCCGTAAAAAAGTTGCTGCGTGAAATATCTGAGATTTTCTTGCCGATGTTCTCCTCTAGGACTTTAATGGTATCACGGCTTACATTTAAGTCTTTTATCCACCTTGAATTTATTTTGATGTATGGTGTAAGTCTGTGCTCAAGTTTCAATTTTTGCACATAACTGTCCAGTTCTCCCAACACCATTTGTTGAAGAGGCTATCTTTACTCCATTTTATGTTACTGCCCCCTTTGTCAAATATAAATTGACTGTAGAGAGTTGGGTTGATTTCTGGGCTCTCTGTTCTGTTCCATTGGTCTATGTGCCTGTTTTTATGCCAGTACCAGGCTGTTTTGATTACAGTGGCCTTGTAATACAGTTTGATATCAGGTATTGTGATCCCTCCTACTTTGTTCTTCTTTCTCAAAAGAGCAGCTGCTATTCGGGCTCGTTTATGGTTCCATATAAATTTTTGAAGTCTTTGTTCTATGTGTGTGAAATATGCCCTTGGTACTTTAATAGGTATTGCATTGAATCTGTATATTGCTTTGGGTAGTATGGACATTTTGATGATGTTAATTCTTCCAATCCATGAACATGGTATATGTTTCCATTTGTTTGTGTCTTCCTTGATTTCTTTCTTCAGTGTTGTGTAGTTTTCTGCATACAGGTTTTTTACCTCCTTAGTTAGGTTTATTCCTAGATATTTTATTTTTCTTTTTGCTATATCGAATGGGATTTTTTTCTTGATTCCTGCTTCTGCTGATTCATTGTTATTATACAAAAATGCCTTTGATTTCTGGATATTGACTTTGTATCCTGCTGTTTTGCCAAATTCATTAATTAGTACCAGCAGTTTTTTGTTAGAGTCTATAAGATTTTCCATGTACACTGTCATGTCATATGCAAACAGTGACAGTTTTGTTTCCTCCTTTCCTATTTGGATGCCTTTTATTTCCTTTTCTTGCCTGATCACTGTGGCTAAAACTTCCAATACTATATTGAATAGAAGTGGTGAAAGTGGACATCCTTGTCTTGTTCCTGATCTTAGTGAAAAAGCTTTTAGTTTTTTCCCATTGAGTATGATATTGGCTGTAGGTCTCTCATATATGGCCTTTATTATTTTGAGAAATGCTCCCTATATTCCCACTTTGCTGAGTGTTTTTACCATAAATGGGTGTTGTACCTTATCGAAAGCTTTTTCCGCATCTATTGATATGATCATGTGATTTTTGTCATTGCTTTTGTTTATGTGATGTATTACATTTACTGATTTGTGAATATTGAACCATCCTTGCATCCTTGGGATGAATCCCACTTGGTCATGGTGTATGATCTTTTTGATATATTGTTGGATGTGATTTGCCAATATTTTGTTGAGGATTTTAGCATCTATGTTCATCAGCGATATTGGCCTGAAGTTTTCTTTCTTTGTTGTGTCTCTATCTGGTTTTGGAATTAAGATGATGCTGGCTTCATAAAAAGAATTTGGGAGTTTTCCATGCTTCTGGATTTTTTGGAATAGTCTGTGGAGAATAGGGGTTAGCTCTTCCTTAAATGCTTTGTAGAATTCTCCTGTGAAACCATCTGGTCCAGGGCTTTTGTGTGATGGGAGTTTTTTGACTACTGCTTCAATTTCCTTTGCTGTTATTTGTGTAATTAGATTTTCTGCTTCTTTTTCTCTGAGTTTTGGAAGATTGTATTTTTCTAGAAATGTGTCCATTTCCCCTAGGTTTTCAAATTTCTTGGCATACAATTCTTCATAGTAATTTCTTACAATCCCTTCTATTTCTGTGGTATCAGTTGTAATCTCTCTTGTTTCATTTGATTGTGTTTATTTGTGTCCTCTCTCTTCTTTTCTTGATGAGCCTACTTAAAGGCTTGTCTATTTTGTTCATCCTCTCAAAGAACCAACTCCTGGATTCATTGATCCTTAAAATTGCACTTTTAGTTTCTATTTCATTTAATTCTGCTCTAATCTTGGTTATTTCTTTCCCTCTTCTTGGTCTGGGTTGTCTTTGTTATTGTTCCTCGAGTTCTTGCAGGCATAGGTTTAGGTTGTTTGTTTGAAATGTTTCTATCTTCTTTAGGTAGGCCTGTATTGCTATAAACTTCCCTCTCAGGACTGCCTTCTCTGTGTCCCATAAGTTTTGGGTTGTTGTGAGATCATTTTCATTTGTTTCCAGAAACATTTTCATTTCTTCCCTAATTTCATTCTTGACCCATTCGTTGTTTAATAGCATACCATTCAGTCTCCATGAAATTGGGTGCTTTGGGTTTTTTTCTTTGGGGTTGGTTTCCAATTTCAGTCCCTTGTGGTCAGAGAAGATGCTTGGTATGATTTCAATATTCTTGAATTTGTTGAGGCTCATTTTGTGTCCTATCATGTGGTCTATCTTTGAAAATGTTCCATGTGCATTTGAAAAGAATGTGTATTTAGCTTCTTTGGGATGAAGGTCTCTATATATATATCAGTTAAGTCCATTTCATCTAGGGTGTTGCTTAATGCCACAATATCTTTGTTGATAATTTGTTTGGAAGATCTGTCCATTTTTGATAGTGGGGTGATAAAATCCCGTACTATAATTGTGTTGCTGTCAATATCTTTCTTGAAGTCCTCTAAGATTTTCTTGATATATTTGGGTGCCCCTCTGTTTGTTGCATATATGTTTACAATGTTAATGTCTTCTTGGTGGATTCCTCCCTTGAGTATAATGAAGTGACGTTCTGGGTCTCTCTTTATGGCCCTTTTTATGAAGTCTATTTTTTCTGATATGAGAATTGCTACCCCAGCTTTTTTTTCTTGTCCGTTTGCTTGGAAAACTTGTTTCCAGCCTTTCACTTTTAGTCTGTGATGGTCTTTTGTCCTGAGGTGGGTCTCTTGTAGGCAGCATATGTGTGGGTCATGCTTTCTTATCCATTGAGCTATTCTGTGTCGTTGGATTGGAGCATTTAATCCATTTATGTTTAAGGTTATTATTGATAGGTACTTATTCATTGCCATTTTTGTACCTGTGTTCCTCTCTGTCACCCTCTTATCCTTCCTCCCCTTAAAGCAGTCCTTTTAGTATTTCTTGTAGAACTAGTTTGGTGGAGGCGTATTCTTTTAGGCTTCTTTTGTCTTGGAAGCTCTTTATTTGGCCTTCTATCTTGATTGAGAGCCTTGCTGAGTAAAGTAGCCTTGGTTGTACGCCTCTGGTTCTCATTACTTGGAATATTTCTTGCCATTCTCTTCCTGCTTGAAGTGTTTCCATTGAGAAGTCAGTAGCTAACCTTATTGGGGCTCCCTTGTATGTTACTTCTTTTTTCTCCCTTGCTGCCTTTAAGATTCTCTCTTTGTCTTGGAATTTTGCCATTTTGATGATGATGTGTCTTGAATTGGGCCTCCTTGGGTTCCTCTTGGTTGGGACTCTCTGTGATTCCTGGATTTGTGAGACTTTTTCTCTTATCAAATTAGGAAAATTTTCTCTCATTACTCTTTCAAATATGTTTTCTATCCCTTGTTCTTCTTCTTCTCCTTCTGATATTCCTATTATTTGGATATTATTATGTTTCATATTATCTTGCATTTCTCTTAATCCCTCTTCATTCTTTCTGAGCCTCTTTTCATTTTCTTGCTCTTTTTGTGAGATGCTTTCTACCTTGTCCTCCAACTCACTAATCCTATTCTCTGCTTCATCTATCCTACTTTTGAAACTTTCTACTGTGTTTTTCAATTCCGAAATTGTATTCTTCATTTCCTCTTGTCTCTTGCTGATAGTTTCCATTTCCTTTTTCATGTTGATGTAGTTTGCAGAGAGATCATTGTAGTTCCCCTGTAGTTTCTGGTAGTTCACTGTGAGCTCTTTGAACTTCGTAATAACCAGTGCTTTGAATTCACTATCTGATAGTTGATCAGCCTCTATTTCATCTAACATTCTTTCTGAAATTTCTGCTTTTTCTTTCATTTGGGGATTGTTTCTTTGTCTTCCCATTGTTTGAGTCTCTTCTTGTTAGTCTCTGCTTCTAAAATTGATCTGTTCTGCAAGCCTGGTTTTACGGTGTGAACTTCTGTGGTATGATCCTTGTGAAGTTCAGTGGTGCAGACTCCTTGAATTTTCTTGATGTTCTTCATCTCCACCTACTCTCACACTGGTCCTCGCCCTGGTCCCTGCGTTGGTTGCCTACCACTGCTGAATGTCCAGGCTCTAGTAGCCACCTCCTCAAGCACTGAGGCCCATTACTATGGCAGTGGCACAGGGGCTGGGAATGGCCCGGCTCCCATAGCTGGCTCCTCTGCCACGCAGGGCTGTCACAGGGGTTTGGAGTGTCCTGACTTCCGTACCTGACTCCCCGGTGTCTAGTCTTGTCTCTATGGCAGTGGCACAGAGGCTTAGAATGTCCCAACTCCCGTACCTGACTCCCTGGCGTCCAGTCCAGTCGCTATGGCAGTGGCTCAGGGTCTGAGGATGTCCCGGCTCCCGTAGCTGGCTCGTCTGCCACTCACGGCCATCACAGGGATTTGGAGTGTCCCGGCTCCTATAACTGACTCCTTGGCATCCAGTCCAGTCTCTATGGCAGCGGTTCAGGGGCTGAGAACCTCCCGGCTCCCGTAGCTGGCTCATCGGGCCCATGCCTGTCTCTATTGTGGCGTCACAGGGGCCTCCAGTGTCCCAGCTCCTGCAACTGACCCTTCCATTGCCCAGGCCAGTAGCTGTGGCATCGGCACAGTGGCCAAGAATGTCCCAGCTCTGGTTCCCCACTCCCCTGTCTCCCAGGACCATCACAGGGGCTTGGAGTGTCCGGCTCCCATACCTGACACCCCGGCTCCCAGGCCTGTTGCTCTGGTGGCAGCACAGGGGCTGCATGAGACCCAGCTCCAGTAGCTGACTCTGCTGCCGTCTGGTGTTTCAGCGTCGGTCACAATCTCTAGTCTTTTAATTTCATAAATGCTGGGTAACCAATGGTTTATTGTGGTGTTTCTCTATAGATCTGCCAGGATTTTCACCCATGAGTACAGGAGCTAGCATCAGCTCCATCTTACTCCGTCACCAGCTTCCCAGCATCCTCCTAATCGGTTTCTTCAGGCTTTGTGTTTCTTCTTAATTCAGTTTTGAAAGGTTATATTTTTCTAGAAATTTGTCCATTTCAACTATGATTTCAAATTTCTTGGTATATAGCTGTTCAAGTAATTTCTTACAATGTTTTGTATTTCTGTGGTATCAGTTGAAATCTCTCCTGTCTTCTGATTTTATTTATTTGGTCCTCCTTTTTCTTGATGAATCTGCTTAAAGGCTTATTATTATTTTTATTTTTTCAATGAACCAGCTCCTGTATTTATTGATCCTTTGCATTGTTCTTTTAGTCTCTATGTCATTTAATTCTGCTCTCATCTTGGTTATTTCCTTCTGGATTCACTCAGAGTTACTCACTCTGTACTTTGTTTTGTTTTTGTTTTTGTTTTTGTTTCTACTGTTCTTGTAGAAGTAGGATTAGGCTGTTTATTTGAAATATTTGTATTTTTATGTAAGCTTATATATTAACTTGTTTCTAGAAACTTTTTTATTTTTTCCTTTATCTCATTATTAACCCATTCATTGTTTAATAGCACGGTATTCAGTCTACATGAATTTGAGTGCTGTTTTTTATTTTTATTTTTTTCCTTGATTTTAATTTCTAGTTTCAGGTCCTTGTGGTAAAAGAAAAGGCTTGATATAATTTCAGTTTTTTGACTTTGTTGAGGCTTGTTTTGTGTCCTATCATATGGCCTCTCTTTGAAAATAACCCTTGTGCAATGGAAAAGAATGTTTATTTTGCTTCTTTTGGATGAAAGATTGTGTATATATCAGTCAAATCCATTTGCTTTAGGGCATTATTCAATGCCACAGTATCCTTTTTGGTATTTTGTTTGTAAGATCTATATATTTTTGACAGTGGGGTGTTAAAATACTTTGGTATAAGTATGTGGCTATCTATATCTTTGTTTAAGTCCTCCAAGATTTTCCTTATATTTTGGATGCTACTAATTTGAGTGGACATACGTTTATAAGTTTATGTCTTCCTGATAGATTGTTCTCTTCATTATTATGAAGTGTCCTTCTTTATCTCTTTATATGGCCTTTATTTTGAAGTGTATTTTGTCTGATATTAGTATTGTTATCTGGGATGTTTGCCCTGTCCATTTGCTGGGAATATTGTTTTCTAACCCTTCACCTCAGTCTATGTAGGTCTTCTGTTCTGAGGTGAGTCTCTTGTAAACAGCATATGTGTGGGTCACATTTTCTTATCCATTCAGCTACCCTATGTCTGTTGATTGGAATATTTAATCCATTTATATTTAAGGTTTTTATTTATAAGTACTTATTCATTGACATTTTACTCCCTTGGTACACATGTTCCTCTCTCTCTCTCTCTCTCTCTCTCTCACTGGTTTTCTTCCACTTCTTAAAGCAGTCCTTTTAGCATATCTTGCTTGTTAGTTTGGTGGAGGTGTATTCTTTCAGTCTTCTTTTGTCTAGGAAGCTCCTTATTTCACCTTCCATTTTAACTGAGAACCTTTCTGGGTAGTGTAGTCATGGTAGTCATAATTGCAGTCCTTTCTTTCCTTTTCATTATTTGGAATATTTTTTGCCAATCCCTTTTGACTTGTAGTGTTTCTGTTGAGAAATTGTCTGCTAGCCTTATCAGAGCTCCTTTTTATATTACTTCCTGTTTCTCCCTTGCTGCTTTTAAGATTCTCTCTTTGTCTTTAAAATTTGGCATTTTAACCATGATGTGCTTTAGAGTCAGCCTCTTTAGATTCATCTTGATTGGGACTCTCTGTGTTTCCTGAACTTCTGTAAAATTTGAGGTCAGTGATATAATATCATATGGCCCACAAAGTGTTACACAATAAATATTTTAAGCTTTGTTGGCTATATGTTCTCCATGGGAAATTCTCGACTCTGTTATTACAGTGCAAATACAGCCATTGACAATGCATACATAAATGTATATGGCTCTATTCCAACAAAACTGTGTTTATGGTAATAGATGAAAAGTAAGATTTCCCCATGGATTGTAGTTTATTAACTCCTAGACTACAGGCTAGGTTGAGGGGGTAATTATTTAGATTCTTATGAAATTAAAGTTGAGGAAAGGTAAACATACAACTTTACACAAATGGGGTTCAACTAGGAACAGTCCAATTTGCAAAGTCTTGCACAACTTTTTTGATTTTATATATATTTTACTTTGGAGGACTTTAGGCCGTAGTTTCCAATACTTTTTCAAATATATATATTTTATTTTATCGATTATGCCATTACATTTGTTCTATTTCCCCCCTTCATTTTCCTCCACCCTGCACACCCCTCCCCCACCATTCCCTCCCCTTTAGTTCATGAACATGTCTCAAGTTCTTTAGATTCTATATTTCCCATACTATTCTTACCCTCCCCCTATCTATTTCCTATCTACTGTCTATGCTACTTATTTTCTGTACCTTCTCCCCCCTTCTCCTCCTCCCACTCCCCTGTTGCTAACCCTCCATGTGATCTTCATTTCTATGGTTCTGCTCCTGATCTAGCTATCCTCTTAGTTTGCTTTTGTTTTAGGTGTGGTTGTTAATAACTATGAGTTTGCTGTCCTTTCACTGTTCATATTTTTTATTTTCTTTTTCTTAGATAAGTCCCTTTAACATTTCTTTTGTTTTAGTATGTGTCTTTTTTTAATTTTTTTTATTTTTCTTAAATTTTATTTAGTTATTTTTTTAATTTTTAATTGATTATGCTGTTACAGTTGTTCTATTCCCCCTTTCATTTCCCTCCACTCTACCCACCCCGTCCCCATCATTACACCCCCTTTAGTTTATGACCATGTGTCTCAAGTTCTTTAGATTCTATATTTCCCATGCTATCCTTGCCCCCCCTTCTATTTTCTATCTACTGTCTATGCTACTTATTTTCTATACCTTCTCCCCCCTTCTCCTCCTCCCACTCCCCTGTTGCTAACCCTCCTTGAGATCTTCATTTCTATGTTTCCCTCCTAATCTAGCTGTCTTTTAGTTTGCTTTTGTTTTAGGTGTGGTTGTTAATAACTGTGAGTTTGTTGTCCTTTCACTGTTCATGTTTCTTTAACTTCTTTTTCTTAGATAAGTCCCTTTAACATTTCATATAATAAGGGCTTGGTGATGATGAACTCCTTGAATTTGATCTTATCTGAGAAGCACTTTGTCTGTCCTTCCATTCTAAATGAAAGTTTTGCTGGATAGAGCAATCTTGGTTGTAGGTCTTTGGATTTCATGACTTGGAATACCTCTTTCCAGCCCCTTCTTGCCTGTAAGGTCTCTTTTGAGAAATCCGCTGACAGTCTGATGGGGACTCCTTTGTAGGTGACTGTCCCCTTAGCTCTTGCTGCTTCTAGGATTCTCTCCTTCATTTTAATTTTGGCTAATGTAATTATGATGTGCCTTGGTGTGTTCCTTCTTGGGTCCAACTTCTTTGGTACTCTCTGAGCTTCCTGGATTTCCTGGAAGTCTATTTCCTTTGCCAGATTGGGGGAAATTCTCTTTTATTATTTGTTCAAATAAGTTTTCCACTGGTGGCTGTTCCTTTCCCCCTTCTGGTACCCCTATAATTTGGATGTTGGAGCATTTAAAGATGTCCTGGAGGTTCCTAAGACTCTCCTCATTTCTTTGAATTCTTGCTTCCTGACTCTTTTCTGTTTGGCCATTATTTGCTTTCTTCTGGTCCACTCCATTGATTTGAGTCCCAGTTTCCTTTTCATTGCTATTGGTGCCCTCTGCAATTCCATTCATTTCAATTAGTTTCGCCTTCATATATTTGTCTAATTTGTGGGTATAATCAACCAATTCTGTGAGGATCCTGATGACCAGTGTTTTAAACTGTGCATCTGAGAGTTTTGCTATTTCTTCATTGCTTAGATCTATAGGCTCTGGGGCTTTGAGGTCTTCCTGCGCCATTTTTGGTCTGTTCGCGCCCTTTAAGTGTGAGAAGCGGTGCCTTGGAATCCCAGGTCACTGGGTTGTGACGCTGTATGTGGGGGCGTGGTCAGAGCAGGGAAATGGCAACCCCCTCTGCTGTTTCTCACAGCTGGGTGAGGAGCAGTGCCTTAGGTGGTTCCCCAGGGCCGGGCCACTCAGAGTCGCTGGGTTATGACGCTGTATGTGGAGGTGGGGTCAGAGCAGGGAAATGGTGGCGCCCTCCACTGCCGCTTGCCGTGGGATCCGCTGGGCCCGGGTCCAACTGCCCACTCCCTCGCCTGTCCACCTGCGCACAAATGCGCGACCACAGTCAACATGCAGCACCGCTCCTCTGCTGTCTCCCCCGCGGTCGCTCGCCTGGTCACTCGCTTGGTAGCTCACTAGGTCCAACCCTGCACCTGGATTCCGGGTGCCTGGATTCTGCGGGTCTGGATTCCTCGCACCTGAGTCCATCTGATTGAGCCCTCCTGTGCAACCCAGCTTCACCAGCTGCTGGTTTCGCCCCTTACCGGTCAGGCTGAAGAATTTGTTGTTAACGGACTTCCAAAAAGTTCAATTTTCCGTGTTCTGGCTGTTTTCTGTTGCTAATATTTAGTTGTCTCTAAACTTGGTTGTGTGAGAAGGCACGGCACATCCACCTATGCCTCCTTCTTGGTGGAAGTCCCCTTTAACACTTCATATAATAAGGTGTTGGTGATGATGAACTCATTGAATTTGGTCTTATCTGAGAAGCACTTTATCTGACCTTCCATTCTACATGAAAGCTTTGCTGGATAGAGCAATCTTGGTTGTAGGTCTTTGGTTTTCATGACTTGGAATACTTCTTTCCAGCCCCTTCTTGCCTGTAAGGTCTCTTTTGAGAAATCCACTGACAGTCTGATGGGGACTCCTTTGTAAGTGACTATCCCCTTATCTCTTGCTGCTTCTAGGTTTCTCTCCTTCATTTTAATATTCGGTAGCGTAATTGTGATGTGCCTTGGTGTGTTCCTTCTTGGGTCCAACTTCTGTGGGACTCTCTGAGCTTCCTGGATTTCCTGGAAGTCTATTGCCTTTGCCAGAACAGGGAAGTTCTCTTTTATTATTTGTTCAAATAAGGTTTCCACTCATGAATGTTCCTCTTCTCCTTCTGGTACCCCTATAATTCAGATGTTGGAACGTTTAAAGATGTCCTGGAGGTTCCTAAGCCTCTCCTCATTTTTTCGAATTCTTGTTTCTTCATATTTTTCTGTTTGGTTATTTTTTCCTTCCTTCTGGTCCACTCCCTTGATTTGAGTCCCAGTTTCCTTTTCATTACTATTGGTTTTCTGTGCATTGCCATTCATTTCAATTAGTTTAGCCTTGAAATGTTCCTCTAATTTTTGACTAAAATCAATCAGTTCTATAAGCATCCTGATAACCAGTGTTCTGAACTGTGCATCTGAAAGTTTGGCTATTTCTTCATCACTTAGATTTATTGGCTTTGGGGCTCTGAGTTGTTCTTGAGCCATGTTTTTATATGTTTGTGCCTGTTAAGTATATGGAGAGGCACGTTGGGGGTTCACCAGGGCGGGGCCACCCAGGTCACTGGTTTGTGATGCTGTATGTGGGGGCAGGGTCATAGAGGGAACAATGGCAGTCCGCTCCGCTAGCCTGCTCTGCCTCACCACCTGCCCCAGCCTGTTTATCTGAGGGCATATGTGCGAGCCCGCTGCCCTGTGCCGGGGCCTGTGCAATCTGTCTCAATGCTCATCTCTTCACTGGTTTATCTGCATGCAAATGCGCCACCTCAGACTGCCAACTGCACCATGCCTTCCCTGGTTCCACCCGTAGCTACCCTGCACCTGGGATCTGCGCCCTTGGCTTTCTTGCAAGTTGCCCAGGTCAGGGGTTCTTTTTCGCCCAATGTGCTCTGATGCTGGCTTCATCCCTCTCACCAGTTTAGCTGAGCAGTTTGTTGTTTTTGGACTCCACATTGTTCGATTTTCTGTGGTCTGGTTGCCTTTTATTGTTGTTAAAACTTTATTGTTTTTAGATTTGGTTGTACGAGGAAGCAAAGTGTTCCACCTCTGCCTCCATCTTGGCGGAGGTCAGTTTCCAATACTTTTTAGTTTACTTGTGGATTAAATTTTGCACAGGTCAGAGTTCAATTACTGTAGGAAGTATGGTACTGCCACCTTCTTTTTCTTGAGAGCTTGTTTGGAGGTTTTAGCAGGGTAGCTCTGGTACTTTTATACTCTTGAACAAAGAATGGTCCTCTTCTCTAGTTGTTAAGACCATCCTCTTTGACCAAGCATGCGGGTTTTGGAGGGACACTCATGGAATGCTAAGGGAGGAAGGGGACACCTGACTAGCCAGCCAGGTCAGCCAAATCAACCTTTACAATCAATGGACTGACAGATGTCATAGCCAGATCACCCTTATATCCCCATCTTGTTCTTTTTTAGCACCTATTCCAGTAGTATCATTTAGGCAAATATTTGGAATTTGGTTGTGGAACTAATGATTGGATCATACAATTTCTTTTTGTTTTTGAGACTCATCCAGTTTGCAGCATACCCTTTGAATCCACAATGTTATCTATGATTTGGCTCATTTTTCCTTGGCATGGCAAAATCTCTGTATCCACCTTCCCTCATCTATGGAAACTGCCACAGCACTCTGCTCATCCACGAAGGGCTCATTGCTCTATGTACATCTAATATTCCTTTTTTAATTCCAAAAGTTGAGTTTTTGTCATTGTTTTATTGTCCTAATGAGAAACAAATTGTCATTGTCTCATACACCCACTAAAATTTTTCTTTTTTCACCTCACTAAAGCTACTCACATAAAGGTAACCAAGAACCTCTACGTTGTTAAATCCTATTAAATTATCAACCTTCACATCACCTGACTTAGTAACAGCATTTCTTTTAATTTTTAAAAGATTTTATTTATCTTTAGAGAGGAAGGGAAGAAGAGAAAAAGAGAAATATCAATGTATGGTTGCCTCTCGTGAGTCCCCTGCTGGGAACTGGCCTGCAATCCAGGCATGTGCCCTGACTGGGAATCAAACCACAATCCTGTGGTTTGTAGGCCTGCACTCAATCCACTGAGCTACACCAGCCAGGGCTAGTAACAGCTTTTTATGCAGTTGATTATACCTTCTCCTTGATAAACATTTTATCTTTATTTTCAGGAAGTTACATTCTCATCTTTTTTTTTCCAGCCTCATTGGGCACTCCTTCTCATTGCCCTTGCCAGTTTCTCCTGTTCTCCTTAGCCTCTTAACATCAGTACTCCCCAGAGTTCAACCCTTATCCCTCTTATTTATGGATAATCAGTTCCTTGGTTAAATCCAGTCTTGTGGCTGTAAATATCATCCATATGCTGAAGACAACTAAATTCATATTTTCACCAAATCTTTTTTGCAAACCCAGATTCATATGTTCATTTGCCTCCTTGATATCTCTGTTTGAATTTTCTTTACACATCTCAACTCAATTTACCCAGAATGGAACTCAATCTTCTACCTTAATACTACATCCTCCTAGTGACTTCCCCATATTAAGTAATAGAAACTCCATTTTTCAGTTGCACAGGACAGATCCATGAATTTCATCATTGATCTCTTTTTTTCATAGCCCATATGTAATCTGCCAGGCAATAATTTCTCTTTAACTTCAAAATATATCCAGAATTCAACCATTTCTTATCACATACGCTACTACTGCTCTAGTGTAAACAGCCATTATAGCTTCCTGGGTTACCACATTAACCTCTAAACTAATTCCCCTTTTTCCACCTTTAACCACCTCCCTTTCAACACACATAAAACTTATTTTCAATACAGTTTCCATAACAATCTTTCTATAATACAAATTTGATTATATAACTATTCTGCTATAAAAATCATACAGCAAATTCACATTCCACTCACATAAAACCAAGTCTTTATCTACAAGAATCTTCACATTCTTTTTGTTGCACATGCTGCATAATTTTCTTAGAATTCAACCTCCTTTAATATTTCTATTTCATCCATGTAAAACCTCTTTGCTATTTCTTAAATATGCCAAATATACTCTTACTTTATGACCTTTGTTCTGTCTCTTTCCTTTGACTGAATGCTTTTCCCCAGATCCTAGCTTAACTAAAGCTTTCTCTTTCTTCAAATCTTTGATGAAAATCATCTTCTCAATGAGACCTATAATGAAAAAATTATTTAGCAGTTAGAGCTGTTATTTTCTATTGGCATTTGTAGATTAAAGAACATTTGATATGCTATAATATGAATGAAATTTGAGAACATCGTGCTAAGTAAAATAGGTCAGTCACAGAAAGACAAATCACTGCATGGTTCTACATATATGATGTATCTAAAGTAGTCACACTTTCAGAATAGAAAATAAAATGATGGTTAATAGAGGAAGGGAGAAGAGGATAATGTGGAGTTATTATTTAATAGATGTAGAGGTTTAATTTTGCAAGATAAACAGAATTCAAAAATCTGTTAGACAATAATGTTTATATAGTTAATGCTATTGCACTATACACTTATGATGGTAAATTTTATGTTAAATGCTTGTTAGAAAAATAAAAAAAAGTCAACTAAATATAAAAGTAAAGTCTTACAAATTAAAGGGAAAATAAATGATTAGAGATAAATGTTGTAATCACACATGAAAGTGCCAATTGTCCAAGAAGACATAGCACTCTGTAGCATGCATGCTTTTAACAATAAAGCACAAAACATATGTGAGGCAACAAGTGTTTGTAAGGATGTGGAGAAAAGGGAGCCCTAGTACATTGTTGGTAGGAATGCAGACTGGTGTAACCACTGTGGAGAAATATTTTGGGATTTTCTTACAAAGACAGCCAACAGGCAAAGGCAAATCTTGGGGTACACTGGACCCTTTGTTGACCTGCCCCCAAGCTCAGTGCTGGTGGGAGCCAGAGTTGGTATGCATCTTAGCCCCTCCCACATTCACGTAGGCCCAGCAGAGGCAACCACAAACTATGGCTTATTTTGTAGTTTTAAACATGTAGTTTAAAAGTTAAACATGAAGTTTTAAGCGTGTAGTTTAACATGTAGTTAAAACTAGAAAACCGTAGTTTTTTTGTAGTTTTAAACATGGTCACCAGCCATGTGACCCATGGCTGATCACAGGCAGTGTCTGAAATTATTCTACACTGGAGTTCCTCTCAAGAGGCTCCCAAACAACATAACTAGTGGTAGGTTACAGACCACATCAGAGAGTGACCCACCTAGCTCCAAAAGTACACACTGAAAGAGACATTTTGACAGGGACTAGATACCTCCAAGGGAAGTTCTACTTCATGGGGTCAGCTGACACAAAGCAGCTTGAGCACTGTGGCTGGGGTCAGTGCTTGGGGTCAATGCTCAGATTCAGCCAGTCTGAAGATCAACCACACCCACAGACAAACAGCAATCAAAACTCAAATAAAAGAAGAGGGTTCAACACACACAAGGGACTTTCCTAAAGGATCTATATATGGTGATCAAGGAGACTGTGCCACTGAGTGCCAAAAGGCACCTACCATAAAAGCCACCATACCTTTAAAGAAGTCCCACAAAGAATGAAAGACATAACAGGACTACTTAATATACAGAAACAAATGCAGAGATGTGGCAAAAATGGTGAGAAAAAGAAACTTTGTCAAATGAAAGAAGAGGAGCAATCCCCAGAAAAAGAATTAAATAAAATGGAGGCAAACAATCTACCAGATATAGAGTTTAAAACAATGGTTATAAGAATGTTTACAGAACTTAGGGAAAGAATGAATAAACACAGAAATAGTAAGCATAAAAATGGACATAGAAACCATAAAATAGCTAGTCAGAAATGAAAAATATAATATCTGAAATGAAGAACACTAGAAGGAATCAACAGCTTGTTAGATGAAGCAGAGGATTGAGTCAGCAATCTGAAAGACAAGGTAGTTGAAAATAGTCAATCAGAGCAGCAGAAAGAAAAAAATTAAAAAGGGAGGATAGTATATGTGACCTTTGCGATAACAGAAAGAGTAACAACGTCCACATCATAGGAGCACCAGAAGAAGAGAAAGACAAGGAATTGAGAACCTATTCGAAGTAATACTAACAGAAAACATTTCTAACCTGGTGAAAGAAAAAGACATACAAATCCACAAAGCGCAGAGATTCCCAAGCAAGATGACCCTAAGGAGGCACACACCAACACAAATCATAATTAAAATGGCAAATATGAAACACAAAGAGACAATCTATAAGCTGCAAGAGAAAGACAATTAGTTACCTACAATGGAGCTCCCATAAGACTGTCAGCTGATTTCTCAACAGAAACATTTTAGGCCAGGAGAAATTGGCACAAAATATTCAAAGTGATATAAAGCAAGCACCTAAAACCAAGTCTACTCTACCCAGCAAGGCTATCATTTAAAACTGAAGGAGAAATAAAGGGCTTCCCAGAGAAGAAAAAGCTAAAATAATTATTTGCCACCAAATCAGTATTGCAAGAAATGTCAAAGGAATTTCTTTTTTTTATTTTAATTTTTTATTGATTATGCTGTTACAGTTCTTCTATTCCTTTATTCCCCTCCACCCTACCCCTCATCCCCACCATTACCCCCCTTTAGTTTATGACCATGTGTCTCAAGTCCTTTAGATTCTATATCTCCCATGCTATTCTTGCCCCCCTTCTATTTTCTATCTACTGTCTATGCTACTTATTTTCTGTACCTTCTCCCCCCTTCTCCTCCTCCCACTCCCCTGTTGCTAACCCTCCTTGAGATCTTCATTTCTATGTTTCCCTCCTGATCTAGCTGTCCTTTTTAGTTTGCTTTCGTTTTAGGTGTGGTTGTTAATAACTGTGAGTTTGTTGTCCTTTCACTGTTCATGTTTCTTTAACTTCTTTTTCTTAGATAAGTCCCTTTAACATTTCATATAATAAGGGCTTGGTGATGATGAACTTCTTGAATTTGATCTTATCTGAGAAGCACTTTATCTGTCCTTCCATTTTAAATGAAAGTTTTGCTGGATAGAGCAATCTTGGTTGTAGGTCTTTAGATTTCATGACTTGGAATACCTCTTTCCAGCCCCTTCTTGCCTGTAAGGTCTCTTTTGAGAAATCTGCTGACAGTCTGATGGGGACTCCTTTATAGGTGACTGTCCCCTTAGCTCTTGCTGCTTCTAGGATTCTCTCCTTCATTTTAATTTTGGTTAATGTAATTATGATGTGCCTTGGTGTGTTCCTTCTTGGGTCCAACTTCTTTGGGACTCTCTGAGCTTCCTGGATTTCCTGGAAGTCTATTTCCTTTGCCAGATTGGGGAAATTTTCCTTTATTATTTGTTCAAATAAGTTTTCCACTGATGGCTGTGCCTTTCCCCTTCTGGTACCCCTATAATTCGGATGTTGGAGCATTTAAAGATGTCCTGGAGGTTCCTAAGACTCTCCTCATTTCTTTGAATTCTTGTGTCTTGACTCTTTTCTGTTTGGCCATTATTTGCTTTCTTCTGGTCCACTCCATTGATTTGAGTCCCAGTTTCCTTTTCATTGCTATTGGTGTCCTGTGCAATTCCATTCATTTCAATTAGTTTCGCCTTCATATATTTGTCTAATTTGTGGCTATAATCAACCAGTTCTGTGAGGATCCTGATCACCAATGTTTTAAACTGTGTGTCTGTGAGTTTTGCTATTTCTTCATCACTTAGATCTATTGGCTCTGGGGCTCTGAGATCCTCCTGTGCCATTCTTGGTCTGTTCGGGCCCTTTAAGTGTGAGAAGCGGCGCCTTGGACTCCCAGGTCGCTGGGTTGTGACGCTGTATGTGGGGGCGTGGCCAGAGCGGGAAATGGCGACCCCCTTTGCCGCTTCTCACAGCTGGGTGTGGAGGAGCAATGCCTTAGGTGGTTCACCTGGGCCGGGCCACTCAGAGTTGCTGGGTTATGACGCTGTATGTGGAGGTGGGGTCAGAGCAGGGAAATGGCGGCACCCTCCACTGCTGCTTGCCATGGGGACCTGCTGGCCCGGTCCAACCGCCCACTCCCTTGCCTGTCCACCCACGCACAAATGCGCGACCTCAGTCAACACGCGACCCCGCTGCCCCGCTGTCTCCCCCGTGGTCGCTCGCCTGGTGGCTTGCTCGGTCGCTCACTAGGTCCGACCCTGCGCCTGGATTCCGAGGGCCTGAGTCCGTCTGGCCGAGTCCTCCTGAGCAACCCTGCTCCGCCAGCCGCTGGTTTCGCCCCTTACCGGTCAGGCTGAAGAATTTGTTGTTAACGGACTTCTGAAAAGTTCAATTTTCCGTGTTCTGGCTGTGTTTTCTGTTGCTAATATTCAGTTGTCTCTAATCTTGGTTGTGTGAGAAGGCACGGCATATCCACCTATGCCTCCATCTTGGCCAGGAATTTCTTTAAGAAGAAAGAAAAAAAATAATGATCGTAATTATAAGGAATAAGATGGTAGTAAATACATACTTATCAATACTCATTTTAAATGTAAATGGATTAAATGCTCCAATCAAATGTCATATGGTAGCTGAATGGAAAGAAAACAAAGCCCATACATATGCTGTCTGCAAAGAGACCCACCTAAGAATGAAAGATACACACAACCAGAAAGTAAAGGGATAGAAAGACAATTAATGCAAATGAAAAGAAAAAAAGCTGTGGTAGCAATATTTATATCAGAGAAATTAGACTTTAAAATAAAAGCTATAATGAGGGGAAAATAGGATATTATAAAACTAAGAGATCAATCCAACAGTAGGCTATAACTCTGATAAACATTTACACACTCAACATAGGTGCATATAAATATATAGAGTAAATGTTGATGGTTTTAGGGTAAATAGAGTCAGTCTGGCTTCCTCACCCAGATGTCTGGGCAACTAAGGAAAGCAGTTTCCCATATCCTTGAGAATGAACCTTATAACAGTGTTCTCATAGCCTTGAGACTGGGTCCAATAAACTGTTCCAATAGCCTTCAGTGGGCTTGTATGTGCAGAATCTTGCTGTGTTATACAATGTATCCTGGCACCTTGCTGGGTTTGTCTGTATGTAGTATATAACAAGTTAGGGACTAAACTCTGGGAGCCACCAGGGGACATGTCTGTGACATGCACAGATATATAGGGACATGCAGGGGGACCCGTGACTTACAGCGTGAGTGGATTCCCCGACCCTTAAATGAAGGCATGTCAGACATTTCAATGGCTCTGTGAATATTCTTCTATCTTCCCAAATCCTGTGAACCTGTCCACCGTGAACAGTCACAGCATAGTGGCCATATATGGGTAGATCAACAGTAAGACAGTCATAGTAGAGGATTTTAATATTTTATTGACATGAGTAGATAGATCTTTTAGACAGAACATCAGCAAGGAAACAGTGGCCTTAAATGACACCTTAGAACAGATGAATTTAGTGGATATGTTCAGAGAATCTTAGCAAAAGGTGGCAGAATATGAGGTCTCTCCAAAAAGAGTCCAGCCATGGCTAATATAATGAGATCAGTTTGTGCAGCATCTATGCAAACTGGCAGCCAAGGATATTGGATTGGAATATGCATACACAAACAATGATGACTTTATTGTACTAGTCAATGGGGGCAGTAGACACTGTTGAGTGAGCACATTTACTGTGTGGCCATCACATTCAAAATGACTGAGACTAGAGCAATGAATCAGCATCAAATTTTGCATTAAGCTTGAACGTTCTTCTCCAGAAACTATTTAGATGATTGAGAAGGCCACAGCTATGGGCAACTGGTGATCAGCAGATTCATCATGACAATGTGCCTCCTCATGCATCCCATTTTGTGCAGAGTTTTTTAGTACCATCAAATCACCCAGGTGACTCAACTATGCTACAGCCCAGATTTGGTACCTTGTGGACTTCTGGCTTTTCCCCAAACTATAATCACCTTTGAAAGGGAAGAAATTTCAGACCATTAATGAGATCCAGAAAAATATGATGGGACAGCTGATGGTGATTGGGAAAACTGTGAGGCTCCTTGATGATTACTTTAAAGGGGACTGAGGAGTCATTTTCCTATGTGCAATATTTCTTGTATCTTGTGTCCTCTTCAATAAATGTTTCTATTCTTCATATTTTGTGGCTGGACACCATCTGGACAGAATTCATATATGTTATTTTCAAGTGAACATGGAACATTGTCCAGGACAGACCACATGTTAAGATAGAAAACAACTTTCAGTAAATTTAGGAGGAGTGAAATTAAATCAAGCATCTTTTCTAACAACGTTATAAAACTAGAAATCAATTACAAAAAATATCTGAAAAAAACATGAACACAAATGAAGCTAAATAACATGTTACTAAACAATGAATGCATTAACAATAAAATCAGGGAAGAAATCAGAGGATGCCTTGACAAAATGAAACTGAAAACACAGCAATCCAGAGGAACCACTGTCTGCCACTAATTTACCAAAATGACTAACAGAGAGGGAAAGAGAAGAGGTACCCGCTATATGTTCTCTAGGCCTTTAGGAAACAAAGAGATGTTCCTTTGGCCACATAACATGTGTTTCTATAAAAAACATGATATTTTAGCCATCAAGGGAATTGATGCTGTTTAAAGAGGAATGACTCATTAATGTTAACCTGGCAAAATTGGAAGATTCTACTATGTCCCTCAGCATGCAGTTGACATTGTTGTGAACAAGCAAGTTAAGTGCAAGGTTTTTGCCAAGATAATTAATATATATATATTGAGCTTATGAAGCACTGTAAGAGCTTAGTTAGCTTCCTTAACATGTGAAAGGAGAAAGAAGAAAGAAGCCAAATTGAAAGGTGCCTGGGTTCAAAAGAAATGCCAACCTGTTCCACTCAGAAAACTATACATTATAAGAAACAATGGGAAGGAGCCTTGCCTGCTGGAACCATTTGTCTATTAATTGATGGAATTATAACGTTTTTAAAACTCTGTATTGTTCAAAAGTCTTCTTAATTGAATAAAAGTGTGGAGTGCCCTCAACCATGCTAAATTTGAAGAAACTCTTTCCTCCAAATTCATATGTTGATATTTCTACTATTTAAATTTAGTGTTTTTCATGCTGAAAGCTATGGGGTGGATTATTTTGCAACAAGGAATTACTCTATTGGTTAGAAAATGGCATTTACTGCATTATAGTTAAGGTTAATGAAAGTTGATTTCTCATAATTACACCATAAATACCTGTATTTAAAGGGCCAGAAACTTGCATTTAAAGTCAGCTTCATTAAAATAGATTGTGTAAAAAACCATGTTCTTTGTGAATTGTGTACTAGATCTGAGTTGCTTCCACCTTCATGAAACATGATTCAGAAAATAATAGGGTTTGTAATAAATTGGAGGAAAAAACCCACAACAGCTAAAAACCTATGACATATACCAAATAAAGGCCTGAGAGGAAAATTCATACCAATACAGGCTTACCCCCAAGAAGCAAGTAAACTCTAAAACAAAGAATCTAATTTTTGGAAGGAAAGCTGACTAAAGGTGGAAGGTGTGAACACCAGCATACCTGCTGGAAGAGAGAACTCACCAACAAAGAAACCACCAATGCATAATATTGAAGAAAGTGAAGGACTGACTGGAAGCCAAACTAACCTCAACCCAGGACCAATCTGGAATTACAACTAAATGATGGAGAAATTACCCACAACAAACAACTGGATAATAGTGAGAAGAAGGCCTCGAAATCTCATACAGACATAAGTATGAGCTTCAACACAACCTGTCCACACCTGAACAACAGAATACAAGAGGTGGCAGTTGGAGTGACCCTCAGTTAATGAATTGGAAGGAAGGACCAACAAAAGAAAGATGCAACAACATTAAAAAACCCAAAGACGTAGAGAGAGCCAATATAAATGACAGACTAAGACCAGCAAAAACAGGAGATCGAGGAGATAGCACTACTGAATTTCACAGGTCTCCTACTATAGAAGTTCAAACCATAAACCCAGGGGGTCAGAACAGATAAACTGAAGAAGCAGAGTCTAGCAAAAATAGTCTCACAAAAAATGGGAAGACAAATAAACAATCCCCAAATAGAAGGAAAGGAGGAAGCCTCAGAAGAATGATAAATGAATTAGAGGCAAGTCAACTATCAGATATTGAGTTCAAATCAGTGGTTATCAGGAAGCTCAATGAACTCACAGAGAATTACAAAAAACTACAGGGAAACTACAATGAACACATTGCAAACTATATCAAAATAAAAAAGGAAATAGAAAATATCAACAAGGAACAGAGGAAATGAAGAATACAACTTCTGAACAGAAGAACACAGTAGAAGGAATGAAAAGCAGGCTAGATGAAGCAGAGGATCAAGTCAGCAAGCTGGAGGATAAGGGAGAAAAAACAACCAGAAAGAGAAAGAAAAGGAAAAGAGTCTCAGAAAGAAGGAAGAGATGATAAGGGAACTGTAGAACAACATAAAAGGTAATAATATCCATGTAACAGGGATACCAGAAGGAGAAGAAGAGCAAGGGATAGAAAAGCTATTTGAAAAAGTAATGATGGAACACTTTCCTAATTTGATGGGAGAAAAAGTCACACAAATCCAGGACAACAAAGAGTACCATCAAAAGAAACACAAAGAGGCCCATTTTAAGATATATCATAATCTATCTAAAATGGCAAAATTCCAAGACAAAGAGAGAATCTTAAAGGTAGCAAGAAAGAAACAGGAAGTAACATACAAGGGATCCCTGGCAAGACCACCAGCTAATTTCTCAATGGAAAAGATCCAAGCCAGAATGTAATGGCAATAAATACTATAAGTAATGGAAAGCAAAGGCTGCCAACAATATTCAATCAAGAAAGGCTCTCAATTAAAATGGAAGGCAAAATAAGGAGTTTCCCAAACAAAAGAATCCACAAAGAATATAACTCCTCTAAAACAATACTGCAAGAGATGCTAAAGGGTCTGCTTTAGGGGAAAAAAAGAGTGAGAAAGAGAGGAACACAAGTACAAAAAATGACATTGAATAAATGTCTATCTATAATAACCTTAAATCTAAATGGATTAAATGCTCCAATCACAAAACATAGAATAGTTGAATGGATAAGAAATCATGACCCACATGTATGCTGCCTACAAGGGACCCACCTCAGAACAAAAGACTTAAACACAGACTGAAAGTGAAAAACTGGAAATAAATATTCCAAGTAATTGCACAGAGAATAAAAACAGGGTAACAATAGTCATACGAGACAAAATAGGCTTCAAAAAAAGAGCTATAAAGGAGGCCAAGAAGGTTACTTCATAATACTCAAGGGAAGAATCCATCAAGAAGACATAAACATTGTAAATATATATGCACCCAATATAGGAGAACCCAAATACATAAAGAAAATGTTGGAGAACATCAAGAAAGATATTGACAGCAACACAATTATAGTAGGGGATTTCAACATCGCACTGTCAAAAATTGATAAATTTTCTAAACAAAATATCAACAAGCATAATGCAGCATGGAATCATGCATTGGAACAAATGGACTAAATTGACATATATAGATCCTTTCATCCCAAAGAAGCAAAATACACATTATTTTCAAATGCACATGGAGTATTTTCAAAGACAGATGACATGATAGGACACAAGACGAGCTTCAACAAATTGAAGAAAACCGAAACCATACCAAGCATTTTCTCTGAGCAAAAGGGAATGAAAGTAGAATCCAACCTCAAAAAAAAAAAAAACCACTCAAACACATGGAGATTGCATGGCATGCTGTTAAACAATGAGTTGGTCAAGAGCGAGATCAAGGAAAAAATAAAAAAGGTGCTGGAAACAAATGAAATATAAAACCGCAACTATTTAAATCTTATGGGACACAGCAAAGGCAGCCTTAGGGGGAAGTTCATAGCAATACAGGCCTACCTAAGAAAGATAGAAACATTTCAAACAAACAACCTAACCCTACGCCTGCAAGAACTCGAGGAACAACAACAAAGACAGCCCAGATCAAGTAAAAGGAAGGAAATAAACAAAATCAGAGCAGAATCAAACAACATAGAGAGTAAAAGCACAACTCTAAAGATCAATAAATCCAGGAGCTGGTTTTTTGAAAATAAGAACAGAATTGACAAGCCTTTAAGCATACACATCAAGAAAAAAGAAGAGAGAATCCAAATAATGACAGTCAGAAATGAAAGAGGAGAAATTACAACTGATACCACAGAAATGCAAAGGATTGTAAGAAATTACTATGAAGAACTATAAGTCAAGAAATTTGAAAACCTGGGTGAAATTGACAAATTTCCAAAAAAAAATGTAAACTTCCAAAACTGAATGAGGGAGAAGCACAAAGTTTGAACAGACCAATAACACCTGACAAAATTGAAGCAGTTATCAAAACACTCCCAGCACACAAATAGTCTTGACCAGACAGTTTCACAGGAGAATTTTACAAAGCATTTAAAGAAGAGCTAACCCCTATTTTTTACAGACTATTCCAAAAAATAAAAAAAGATGAAAGACTTCCAAACACTTTTTATGAAGCCAGCATCATCTTAATCCCAAAACCAGATAAAGACACAACAAAGAAAGAAAACTTCAGACCAGTATATCTGATGAACATAGATGCTAAAATCCTAAAAAAAATATTGGCAAAAGAAATCCAGCATTATGTTAAAAACATCACACATCATGATCTAGTGGGACTCATCCCAGGGGCAAGTATAGTTCAATGTTTGCAAATCAACAAATGCAATATATCACATAAGCAAAAGGAAAAACAAAAATTACATGAACATATCAATAAATGTGGAAAAAGCATTTGATAAGGTACAGAACCCATTTACAATAAAACACTTAGCAATGTGGGAATAGAGGGAACATTCTTCAATGTAATAAAAGTTATGTACCAGAGATCTACACTTTTTTTATATTTTAATAGTATCTTTGTATTCCTCTTCTTTCTGTATAGGTTTCTTTGCGTTGGCTGGTTATATTGTATCACTTGACAGGTTTCCCTTGGTCTCTCCTCCACAGTGTATCACTAATTTCTTACACATCATGCCACTTGTTTTTGTCTAGCATACTACTCAAATGTCTATACCCCCATTCATGTTATTCAGTTTACATAGAGTCTGTCATATGATTGTTGCTCTAATATTATTGTAAATAATAGCAGCTCTATATAACTGTAAATACTTCACAACACAGCACCCAGATCTTAGCCCACTTCACAGTTTCCTGAATTCTATTACTGTAGTGATTAACTCTATTTGCTCACACACTACACCTATTTACTATTCTTTACTCTCACCTTACCTCAGAATCTGACCTCCCACAACCTCTAGATCCTGCCTTCTAAATCCAACTCAAAAGCCTTCCCTACCCAATAAGAGAATTATCTTTTGTCCATACTTTCTTAAAAGTGGCAAGTTGGGTTGAAGATTATGGGTAACACTATATGTAGCCTAAGAGATCTTTTATCTCTTCTCTACCAGCTGTGACTGTAAATATCATAAAATACACTCCTACTGTCATAAACCATTTTGCCTCTCCCTCCAACTGATCACAATAAAAAAAGGAGTAGGTGGAAGTGGAGAACATCAAGATAACTGAAGGACACTACACTACTGAACCTTACAGGTATTCTACCACAGAAGTTCACATCATAAAACCAGGGAATCAGGACAGATCAATGTAAGAAGCTGAGGCAAACAAGAAGTGTCTCACAAATAATGGGAAGACAAAGAAACAATCCCCAAATGAAAGGAAAGAAGGAAGCCTCAGAAAGACTGTTGGATGAAATAGAGAAAAGTCAACTATCAGATATTGAATTTGAAGCACTGGTTATCAGGAAGTTCAAAGAGCTCACAATGAGCTACCAGAAACTACAGAGAGCTACAGTGAACTCACCGCAAACTATATCAACATGAAAAAGGAAATAGAAACTATCAGCGAAGGCCAAGAGAAAACAAATAATACAATTTCTGAATTGAAGAACACAGTGGAATGAATGAATCAAAAGCAGAATTGATTAATCAGAAGACTGGATCAGCGATTTGCAGGACCAAGTAGAAAAAACTCACAGAAAGAGAAAGAAAAGAAAAAGAGGCTCAGAAAGATGAACAGGGATTAAGAGAAATTCAAGACAATGTGAAACATAATAACATCCACATAATAGGGATACCAGAAGAAGAAGTAGAAGAACAAGGGATAGAAAACCCATTTGAAAAAGTAGTGATGGAAAACTTTCCTAATTTGATGAGAGAAAAAGTCACACAAATCCAGGAAACACAGAGAGTCCCAATCAAGAGGAACTAAAAGAGGCCCACTTTAAGACATATCATCATTAAAATGGCAAAATTCCAAGATAAAGACAGAATCTTAAAGGCAGTAAGGGAGAAATACAAAGGAGCCCCAATAAGGTTAGCTACTGACTTCTCAATGGAAACAGTCCAAGCCAGAAGGGAATGGCAAGAAATATTCCAAGTAATGAGAATCAGAAGCCTGCAACCAAGGCTACTTTACCCAGCAAGGCACTCAATGAAGATAGAAGAACAAATAAAAGCTTCCAAGACAAAAGAAATCTAAAAGAATATGCTCCCAACAAACCAGCTCTGCAAGAGATGCTAAAAGGACTGCTTTAAGGAAAGGAAGGAAAAGAGGGAGACAGAGAGGAACACAGGTACAAAAATGGCAATGAATAATACCTATCGATAATAACATTAAATATAAATGGATTAAAAGCTCCAACCAAAAGACATAGAATAGCTGAATGGATAAGAAAGTGTGACACACACATATGCTACCTACAAGAGACCCAACTCAGGACAAAAGACCTACACAGACTAAAAGTGAAGGGCTGGAAAAAAATTTTCAAAGCAAATGGAAAGGGAAAAAAGCCGGCATAGCAATACACATATCAGACACAGTAGACTTCAAAAAAAAAAAGGCCATAAAGAGAGAGCCAGATGGTCACTTCATAATACTCAAGGGAAGAATCCAGCATGATGACATTAACATCATAAATATATATGCACTGCACATTGGAGCATCCAAATATATAAAGAAAATCTTAGTGATCTTTAAGAAAGATGTTGACAGCAACACAATTATAGTAAAAATTTTTAACACCCCCTATCAAAAATAAACAGATCTTCCAAACAAAATATTGACAAAGATATTGTGGCATTGAACAACGCCCTAAAAGAAATGGACTTAACTGATATATAGAGAGAGGACTTCACCCCAAAGAGCTAAATACACATTGTTTTTAAATGCACATGGAACATTTTCAAAGGTAGACCACAAGATAGAACACAAAATGGGCCTAAACAAGTTCAAGAAAATTGAAATTATACCAAGCATTTTTTTTACCACAAGGGACTGAAATTGGAAACCAACCAGAAAGGAAAAATCCCCAAATACGCAAAATCATGGAGACTGAATGGCATGCTATTAAGCAATGAATGGGTCAAGAATGAAATTAGGGAAGGAATCAAAAAGTTTCTGGAAACAAATGAAAATGAACTCACAACAGCCCAAAACTTAAGGGACACAGCGAAGGCAGTCCTGAGAGGGAAGTTCATAGCAATACAGGCCTACCTAAAAAAGATAGAAACATTTCAAACAAACAACCTAATCCTACGCCTGCAAGAACTCGAGGAACAACAACAAAGCCAGCCCAGAGCAAGTACAAGAAAGGAAATAACCAAGATCAGAGCAAAATTAAATGACACAGAGACTAAAAGCACAATTGTAAAAATCAATGAATCCAGGAGCTGGTTTTTTGAAAAGATAAACAAAATCAACAAGCCATTAAGTAGGCTCATCAAGAAAAGAAGAGAGAGGACACAAATAAACACAATCAGAAATGAAAGAGGAGAGATTACAACTAATACCACAGAAATAGAAGAAATTGTAAGAAATTACTATGAAGAACTGTATGCCAAGAAATTTGAAAGCCTAGGGGAAATGGACACATTTCTAGAAAAATACAATCTTCCAAAACTCAGAGAAAAAGAAGCAGAAAATCTAATTACACAAATAACAGCAAAAGAAATTGAAGCAGTAATCAAAAAACTCCCATCACACAAAAGCCCTGGACCAAATGGTTTCATAGGAGAATTCTACAAAGCATTTAAGGAAGAGCTAACTCCTATTCTCCACAGACTATTCCACAATATCAGAAGTATGGAAAACTCCCAAATTCTTTTTATGAAGCCAGCATCATCTTAATTCCAAAACCAGATAGAGACACAACAAAGAAAGAAAACTTCAGGCCAGTATCGCTAATGAACATAGACACTAAAATCCTCAACAAAATATTGGAAAATCGCATCCAACAATACATCAAAACGATCATACACCATGACCAAGTGGGATTCATCCCAGGGATGCAAGGATGGTTCAACATGCACAAATCAATAAATGCAATACATCACATAAACAAAAGCAATGACAAAAACCACATGATCATATCAATAGAGGTGGAAAAAGCTTTTGATAAGGTACAACACCCATTTATGATAAAAACACTCAGCAAAGTGGGAATAGAGAGAGCATTCCTCAATATAATAAAGGCCATATATGAGAGACCTACAACCAATATCATACCCAATGGGCAAAAACTAAAAGCTTTCCCACTAAAACTAAACACAACGCAAGGCTGTCCACTTTCACCACTTCTATTCAATACAGTATTGGAAGTTTTAGCTACAGTGGTCAGACAAGAAAATAAAATAAAAGTCATCCGAAGTGGAAAGGAGGAAACAAAACTGTCATTGTTTGCAGATGACATGAATGTGTACATGGAAAATCCTGTAGACTCTACCCCAAAACTGCTCAGCCTAATAAATGAATTTGGCAAAACAGCAGGACACAAAGTCAATATTCAAAAATCAAAGGCATATTTGTACACTGACAATGAAACAGCAGAAGCAGAAATCAAGAAAAAATCCCATTCGATATAGCAAAAAGAAAAATAAAATATCTGGGAATAAACCTAACAAAGGAGGTAAAAGATTGGATACAGAAATGTACACAACACTAAAGATAGAAATCAAGGAACACACAAACAAATGGAAACATATACCTTGTTCATGGATTGGAAGAATTAACATCATCAAAATGTCCATACTACCCGAAGCAATTTACAGATTCCATGCAATACCTATTAATGTACCAATGGCATATTTCACAGACATAGAACAAACACTTTAAAAATTTATATGCAACCATAAATGACCCGAATAGCAGCTGCACTTTTGAGAAAGATGAACAAAGTAGGAGGGATCACAATACCTGATACCAAATTGTATTAAAAGGCCACTGTAATCAAAACAGCCTAGTACTGGCATAAAAAGAGGCACATAGACATATGGAACAGGACAGAGAACCCAGAAATAAACCCATTTCTATATGGGAAATTAATATTGGACAAAGAAGGCAGTAACATAAAATGGAGTAAACAATAGACTCTTCAACAAATGGTGTTGGGAGAACTGGACAGCTACGTGCAAAAAAAAGAGAAAGAAACTTGATCACCAACTTACACAATATACCAAAATAAATTCAAGGTGGATAAAAGGCTTACAAATAATCTGTGACACCATTAAAGTCCTAGAGGAGAACATTGACAAGAAAATCTCAGATATTTCATGCAGCAAATTTTTTACGGATATGTCCTCTAGAGCAAGGGACATAAAGGAAAGAATAAACAAATGGGATCTCATCAAAATATAAAGCTTCTGCCCAACTAAAGAAAACAGTATTAAAATAAAAAGTGAACCAACTGTATGGAAGAACATATTTGCAAATTATACCTAATACAAGGGTTTAATCTCCAAAATATACAATGAACTTACACGATTTCACTCTGAGAAGACAACTAACCCAATTAAAAAAATGGGCAAAAGTCTTGAATAGACACTTCTTCAAGGAGGACATACAGAGGATCTAGAGACACATGAAAAGATGCTCAATATTGCTAGCTATCAGAGGGATGCAAATTAAAACCACAACGGATACCACTTGACACTGGACAGAATGGCCGTCATAAACAAAGCAACAAACAACAAATGTTGGAGATGTTGTGAGGAAAAGGGGACACAAGTTTTCCATTGGTGGGATTGCAGACTGGTACAACCATTATGGAAAACAGTATGGAATTTTATAAGAAAACTAAAAATGAATATGCCTTTTGAACCAGCAATTCCACTGTTAGGTGTATATCCTATGAACCCTGAAACACCAGTACAACATAACCTATGCACCCCAATGTTCATAGCAGCACAATTTACAATAGCCAATAGTTGGAAGCAACCTAGGTGCCCATCAGTAAATGAATGGATCCAAAATCAATGGTACATATACACAATGGAGTTCTATGCAGCATAGAGAAAGAAGGAGCTCCTACTCTTTGCAACAGCATGGATGGAACTGGAAAGCATTATGCTGAGTGAAATAAGCCAGGCAGTGAAAGACAAATATCATATGATCTCACCTTTAACAGGAAGCTAAACAGCAAAACAAACAAGCAAGCAAAATATAACCAAAGACACTGAAATACAGAACAGGCTGACAGGGACTAAAGGGGAGAGGGCAGAGGATTTCAGGGGAAAAGGGGAAGGATTCACAGGAAAAATTATAAAGGACACATGGACAAAAACTAAGAAGTGTGGAAATGGGAGGGAGGTGGGGAGCACTGCGGGGATGGGTTGGGATGGAAGTAAAAGACAGAAAACTGTACTGGAACAGGAATTAAATTAAAAAATGCTTTATAAAAAGAAAAAAATTATAGACTTCACCAAAAACTGTTCAACCTAATAAGTGAATTTGGCAAAACAGCATGATCCAAATTCTATATTCACAGATAAAACAGTTTTGTACACCAACAATGAAATATTATAAACAGAAACCTAGGAAGAAACCACAATTGATATAGCAACAAGAAAAATAAAATACCCAGGAATAAACCTAACCAAGGGAATAAAAGACCTGTACTCAGAAAACTACACAACACTTAAGAAATAAATTAAGGTGACACAAACAAGTGGAAGCTTGTACCATACTCATGGATTGGAAGAATTAGCATTATCAAAATGTCCATACTACTGAACTCAATTTATACATTCAATGCGATACCTATTAAAGTAACAAGGACATCTTTCAAAGACATATAACAAACACTTCAAAAATTTATATGAAACCATAAACAACACTGAATAACTGCAGCAATTTTGAGACGAAGAATAAAGTAGGAGGGATCACAATATCTGATATCAAACTGTATTACAAGGCCGGCCTAATTCAAAAGCCTGGTACTGGCATAAGAGCAGACACATAAACCAATGGCACAGAACAGTTAACTCAGGAATAAACCCAAGTCTCTATGGTTAATTAATATTTTGCAAAAATTTTGTAAAAATATCCTCTTCAATAAATGGTGTTGGAAGGTCTGGACAGTTACATGCAAAAAAAATGAAACTTGATCACCAATTTACACCATACACAAAAATAAATTCATGGTGGATAAAATACTTAAATATAAGCTGTTACAACATAAAAGTCCTAGAGGAAAACATAGGCAGGAAAATCTCAGACATTCCAAGGAGAGATATCTTCACTGATAGGTCCCCTAATGCATGGGACATAAAGGAAAAAGAGTAAACAAATGAGACCTCATGAAACTAAGAAGCTTCTGCATAGCTTCTTAGTTTCCTTAAAAAAAAAACAGCATTAAAATAAAAAGAGAACCAACTGTATGGGAAAACATTTGCCGATGTTACCTCAGAGAGGGGTTTGATCTCCAAAACATATCAAGAATTCACACAATTCCACTGGAGGAAAACAAACCAACTAAAAAATGGGCAAAGGACTTGAACAGACACTTCTCCAGGGAGGACTTCCAGAGAACCCAGAGACATATGGAAGGATTCTTGGCATCACTAGCCATCAGAGAGATGCAAATTTAAACCACAATGAAATACTACTTCACATGGTGATAATAGTAATCATAAACAAATCAACAAACAAGTGTTGAAGAGAGTGTGGAGAAAAAGGGACCTTAGTGAACTGTTGGTGGGAATGCAGACTGATACAGCCACTGTGGAAAACAATGTGGACTTTCCTCAGAAAGCTAAAAATGAAACTGCCTTTTGACTTGATAATTTCTCTGCTTGGATTATATCCTAAGAACAATAAGACACCAATCCAAAAGAACCTATGGTCCCCAATATTCATAGCAGCACAATTTGTAATAGCCAAGTGTTGGAAGTAACCTAAGGGCACATTAGTAAAAGAACGGGTGAAAAAACTATGGTATTTTTACACAATTGAATGCTATGAAACAGAAAGGAAAAGGAGTTCCTTCCCTTTGCAACAGCATGAACAGAACTGAAGAGCATTATGGTAAGTAAAATAACCCAGTTGGTGAAAGATAAATACCATCTGGTCTCACCTATAAAAGCAACCTAATCAACAAAACAAGCAAGTGAAATATAAGCAGAAACATTGAAATAAAGAACAATCTGATAGTGATCATAAAGGAGGTGGGAGAAGACAATGGGGGGAAGGGTCTTCAGTAACTACTATAAAGGGCACATGGACAAAACCAAGCAGTGGGATGGAAGCAAGGAATGGAGGATAGTTTGGCTGGAATGGGAGGGGAGTAGTTGGGAATAAACACAGATAACTGTAATCGAGCAACAATAAAAAAATTTTTTAAAGAATTTAACATACACCTAGAGTAACTAGAAAATGAACAACAAATGAAGCCCAAAATGAGTAGAAGGAAGGAAATCATAAAGAGTGAGAATAAACAAAATAGAGCCTAAAAGAACAGTGCAGAAGTTAAAAAAACAAGAGCAGGTTCTTTTAAAAAATAAATATGATTAATAAACCATCGACCAGGCTTATCAAGAAAAAAAGAATACCCAAATAAACAAAATCAGAATTAAAAGAGAAACAACAACTGGCACTACAGAAATATAAAGGATTATAAGTAAATATTGTTTAAAAAAATGGAAATTCTGTAAGAAGAGTTCACATTTTTGGAAACATACCACTTAAAAATCTAAATCAAGAAGAAAAACATTCTGAAGAGACTGAATACAACCAATGAAACTGAAGCAGCAACAGAAAAAATACTTTCCAACAAATTAAAGTTTTTGACCTGATAAATTCACAGATGAATTTTTACCAATTAAATAAGAATAACACCATCCTGCCCTGGCTGGTGTAGCTCAGTGGACTGAGCACAGGCTGTGAACCAAAGGGTCGCCAGTTTGATTCCCAGTCAGGGCTCATGCCAGAGTTGCAGGCCAGGTGCCCAGTAGGGGGCATGTGGGAGGCAACCACACATTGATGTTTCTCTCCCTCTCTTTCTCCATTTCTACACCTCTCTCTAAAAATGAACAAATAAAAATCTTTAAAAATAAGAATAACGCCATCCTTTTTTAAACTATACTTTATTGATTATGCTGTTACACTTTTCCCAATTTTTCTTCCTTTTATCCCCCTTTGCTGTGGGGGCAACTTTGCCCTCAAGTTCCCCTGTCCACCACGGATGAAAGTAACACTATCAAGACATGATCTACTTGAGCAGGACAGGTGGCCAATCTCTCACAGGAGAAAGGCCTAGAGCCCCTTCCTCAATGGCTTTTATTGGGTTGTAATACACAGGAATACAGGGCAGCAAGGATCAAACAGTAGATAACATTTCAAAGAACTCTGAGAGCTTAGTCTGAGTCAGTGTCTGTCAGGAAAGGGGGTTGCAGAAACTTTGGGAGACATACTCATTTCCTGCTCAGACCCTTATCATATTAATGAAAGCACTCTTAGCAAAGCAAGTTTCACAGGACTTTTAGGAATTATTTCTTATGCCCAATTACCCCGGATTCCTCTCTAGCTGGCAAGAGGCTGCACCACCTCCCCTATCACAGGTTTTCAGCCTTAAGTGGATTAGAGCCAGGAAGCGCTTCTCCCAGAGGACATGGGGACTTGGGCTATGTCAGAATAGCCAGGGGGTGAGGGTCTATCACTCCCTCTTTGTTGCAGCCCCCAGAGCCCTTCCATGATGGCCTCCCAAGTGATCATGTCTGGCTTAGGTTGCCCCTCCTCTGAGGGGTCTTACCGGTCATGGACTATCGGACCAAGTATTGGGGGCAGGGGAAGAAGCAGAGATAAGCTTTGTCTCCTTAGTGGCTTGCATTCCAGAGGTCACTCACTCGTCCTTAGCCATGGGAGACAGTTACAATTCCTTAAACCAGGCAGAGCAGTTCCCAACACTCCACCCGGCAGCACCCCACCCTACAGCATTCATGTCCATGGGTCGTACATATAATTTCTTTGGCTTCTGTATTTCCCATCAGATTCTTAATCTCCCCCTATTTTATGCCTACCAATTATTCATCTTATTCCCTCTGCCTTCCCCTGACCATTGATAGCCCTCCATCACAGAAATGTGATCTCCATTTCTGTGATTCTATTCCTGTTCCAGGTGTTTGCTTAGTTTTTGCCTTTATTTTTTAGATTTAGTCATTGATAGTTATGAGTTTGTTCTCATTTTATTGTTCATAATTTTTTATCTTCTATTTCTTAGATAATTCCTTTAACATTTCATATAAGGGCTTAGTGATGATGAAATCCTTTAACTTAATTTAATTTGGAAGCACTTTATCTGCTTTCCCATTCTAAATGATAGCTTTGCTGGATAGAGTAATCTTGGATGTAGGTCCCTGTCTTTCATGACTTTGAATACTTCTTTCCAGTCCTTTGCTACCTGCAAGGTTTCTTTTGAGAAATCAGCTGATAGTCTTATGGGCACTCCTTTGTAGGTAAGTGTCTCCTTTCCTCTTTCTGCTTTTAAGGTTCCTTATCTTTAATCTTGGGTAACTTAATTATGATGTGCCTTGGTGTGTTCCTCCTTGGGTCCAGCTTATTTGGGACTCTCTGGCCTTCATGGACTTCCTGGAAGTCTCTTTCATTCGCTGGACTGGGGGAGTTTTTCATTATTTGCTCAAATAAATTTTCAATTTCCTGCTCTTCCCCCTCTCCTTCTGGTAGCCCTATGATTTAGATGTTGGAGCACTTAAAGTTTTCCCGGAGGTTCTGAAGACTCTCCTCATTTTTTTGAATTCTTGTTTCTTCATTCTGTTCCAGTTGGATATTTATTTCTTCCTTTTTGTTTCAAATTGTTGATTTGAATCCTGGTTTCCTTCCCTTCACTATTGGTTTCCTGTATATTTTGATTTACTTCACTTTGTGTAGCCTTCATTTTTCCCTTCACTTTGTGACCAAGCTCAATCAATTCTGTAAGCAACCTGATTACCATTGTTTTGAACTTTGCATCAGATGGGTTGTCTATCTCCTCATTGCTTAGGTCTTTTTCTGGAGTTTTGATTTATTCTTTCATCTGGGCCATATTTCTTTGTCTCAGCAAACCTGTTAAGTTGTAAGGGTGTGGAACCTTAGAAATTCACCAGTGTGGGACAACTCTCCTGGATGCATTTTTGCACTACCTGTTGGGGAGGGTTCTGAGAGGAAACAATGCTGCTTGCTCACTCCACAGTAGCCCCACTTTCCAAATAACTCTCCTGTGAGACTGAGAGTTTTTCCTGCATTTACGACATTCACAGTATTTTACCAGTAGAGGTTTTGAGTTTTTCGTTTCCCAGTGAGCCACCCCCTCACATCCCGTGTGGTCTGCTGCCTTGCAGTGGGTCCTCTCTGCCTGCCTGGGTGCCTGTGTCTGCTCCCAGCTACCAGTCTGGATGAATGTTTCTTTAACTCCTTCATTATTGGAGTTCCATGCAATTTGGTATTCTGGCAGTTCTAGTTGTTTATAGTTTTTAAATTCATTGTTATCCTTCTTTTGGTTGTGCAAGGAAGAAGAGCATTTCTACCTATCTGGGTTGGAACTCCCACCCATCCTTCTTCAAGCAATCCAAAAAATTAAAAAGGAGGAAATAATCCCAATCTTATTTTATGAGGCCAGCATTGTCCTAATTCCAAAGTCAGACAAAGGCACTACAAAAAAAGAAAATTGTAAGCCAATGTCCCTGATGAACATAAATGCAAGCACTTTTAAAAAATGTTAGCAAACATAACTTAGCAATACATTTAAATCCATACACCATCATCAAATGGGTTTTTTCCCTGTGATGCAAGGTTGATACCATAAGTACAAATCAATAAACATTTTAAACCATATAAACAAAATAAAGGATAAAAACCCCATGACAGAATCAAAAGTTTCAGAAAAAGTATTTGAGGCCCTGGCCTGGGTGGCTTAGTGGATTGAGTGTTGGCCTGTAAATCAAAGGGTCACCAGTTTGATTTCCAGTCAGGACACAGGCCTGGGTTGCAGGCCAGATCCCCAGTAGGGAGTGCATGAGAGGCAACCACACATTGATGTTTCTCTCCCTCTTTCTCCCTCCCTTCTTCTATCTCTAAAATATATAAATAAAATATTTTAAAAATAAAAAAAAATTGATAAAATGTAACACACATTTAAAATAAAAACGCTCAATAAAGTGCAAAAAGAGGAAACATACCTCAACGTAATGAAGGCCATATATCAGGGGTGTCAAACTCATTTTCACTGGGGGCCACATCAGTTTTGTAGCCTTCAAAGGGCTAAATGTGGTTTAGGGACTGTATAAATGTAACTACTCCTTAACAGTTAAACAAGAGCTCAGCACTGCCACTGAGTAGAAACAAGGTGCCAGGATGGATAAAACAGGGTGGAGGGATGGATTCAGTACATGGGCCTTGCATTTGCACCTGTGCGATATATGATAATCTCACAACCAACATCAAACTAAAATGGCAAAAATTACAAGTGTGCAAGTATTGCCTTTAAGATAAAAAACAAAATGGAGATGTCTTCTTTCACATCTCTTACTCAATATAGTTCTGGAATTCTTAGCCGCAGCAATCAGACAAAAAGAAGAAATAAAAAGCCTCCAAATTGGACAGGAAGAAGTAAAAAAGTAATTATTTCCATATGACATGGTACAGTATGTACAGAACCCTGTGTACTATCAAAAATTTCTATAAATTATAAGTAAGTTTAGTAAAGTAGCAGAATAAAACTTATTCAAAACTTAGTTTCATTTTTACACAGCAATAATTAACTATCAGACTGGGATATTAAGAAAGCGATCCCATATATAATTTCATCAAAACACAAATAAAGTTTCTAGGAATAAATTTAGCCAAGGAGATAAAAGACTTGTACTAGGAATGTTATAAGACACTAAAGAAATAAATTGAAGAATATACAAATAAATTGAAGCATATACCATGCTCATGGATAGGAAGACTTAACATCATTAAAATTTTCATAATACACAAAATAATATATAGATTCAACACAATTCCTATCCAAATATCAATTATCTGTTTCATAGAACAAGAACAAATAATCCAAAAGTATGTATGAAACCAAAAAAGAGCCTGAATAGCCACAGAAGTCTTTAGGAAGAAGAGCAAAATGGGAAAAATTATACATTATACTACCTGATATCAAACTATATTACACAACCATAGTAATCAAAATAGCATGGTACTGTCATAAAAAGATTATATATATATCAGTCTCCCTGGAATAGAATGCCCAGAAATAAATCCATATCTAAATGGTCAATTAATACTTAACAAATGATGCAAGAACATATAATAGGGTAAAGACAGTGAATTGAATAACTGGTGTTGGAAAATGTACACAAATATATACAAAAATTGCACTAAACCACATTTTCACACCATATAGAAGAATAATTTTAAGGTCAATTGAAAACAAATATAAAACATGAAACCATAAAAATTCTAGAAGTAAACATAGGTGGTAAAATCACAGATAATTCTCTTAGTAATATTTTAACTGATATATCCCCTTATGTAAGGGAAACAAAAGAAGAAATAAACACCTGGCACTATATCAAACTAAAATTTTTTTGCAAAGCAAAGGAAATCATCATCATAATGAAAAGACAACTCACTGAGTGTGAGATCATATTCTCCAATAATACATCTAATAAAGGGTTAATACCCAAAATGTATAAGAACTCATACAACTGAACACTAAGAAAATATACAATCCAATTATAAATGGACAAAGGAACTCTGGCCGGTGTGACTCAGTGGATTGAGTGCTGGCCTCCAAACCAAAGAGTCTCCAGTTTGATTCCCAGTCTGGGTACAGGCCTGGTTTGCATGCCGGATCCCCAGTAGGGGGCATGCAAGTGGCAGACACACATTGATATTTCTCTCCCTCTCTTCCTCCCTCCCTTTCCTCTATCTAAAAATATAATAAAATATTTTTAAATGGGTAAAGGACCTTAACAGACACTCCTCCAAAGAGGATATATAGAGGGCCAATAGACACATGAAAAATGCTCAATGTCACTAATCATGGAAAAAGGCATGAGTTTTGATGGTTGCCAGATAGAAATGAGGTTTAGGGGAATGAATGAAGAAGTGAGTGGATTAAGAAGCACAAATAGGTAGTTACAGAATAGCCATGGGAATGTTAAATACAGTATAGGAAATGGAGTAGCCAAAGAACTTATACACATGATTCATGAACATGTAGTCTTATGTTCTTTGCAGCATTATTTACATTAGCCAAGCTATTGAAGCAACCCAAGTACCCCTCAACAGACGAGTGGATGAGAAAGCCTTTACACATATATGCAGTGAAATATTACTTGACAAAAAATAACAAAATCTTAACAGTTACAAAAGCATGGATGCACCTAGAAGGTATTAAGTGAAATAAGACAGAGGAAGGCAAATGCCATATGATTTAAATTATACATAGAATATAATGAACAAAATAAATAAACAGAACAGAAACAAACATAAATGCAGAAAACAGACTGACAGCTTTCAGAGTGGAGCTGATCTGAGGGACTTGGTGACAAAAATGATGGGATTTAGAAAATATCTCAGAAATACAGACAATGGTATGTTGCTTACTAGAGGAAAGTGGGGTAGAATAGGTAGAAGAAGGTAAAGAAAGATAAGTTGTGACAGAAAAAGGCTTAACTTTGGATAGTAAACACACAATACAATATACACATGATATATTATAGGTTGTATACTTAAAACCTATATAATTTTATTAACAAATGTCACTCTTATAAATTAAATGTAATTTTGAAAACAAAAATTTATTTTAAAAAAATAACTTTATTGAGATATAACTTATGTAAAATAAATATAATCCATTTAAATGATATGAATGGACTTTTAAAGTAGTGTGTTTTTTTACTTCTGGCCAAGATGGAGGCATAGGTAGACACACTATGGCTTCTCGCACAACCAAAATAAGGGCAACAATAATTTAGAAACAACAATAACAAAAAAACAGTATTGACAGAAAATTGAACTATATGGAAGTCCCACAGCCAAGGAGTTAAAGAAGAAACATTCATCCAGGCCAGCAGGAGGGGCAGAGTTGGGCACCGGGCAGAGAGGGGTCTGGGCAAAAAAAAAGCGGTGGCTGGCAGACCCCGGGTGTGCAAGGCAGCAATAGGCAGACCCCAGGGCATGCAGGTGGTGGCTGGCAGACCCCAAGTGCAAGGTGGCAATGGGCAGACCCAGTGAGGTGGGGGATTGTGAAGGGGCACCACATGCAAGGCAGCTAGCTGACTAAGCAGTCCCACATTTGCGTACAGATAAGCCGCTTGAAACTGGGGAGTGAGACACACTGCACAACCCAGGGTACCAGCGCTGGGAAATAAAGCCTCAAAACACTGACCGAAAACATGTATGGGGGTTGAGGTGCTGGGAGAGACTCCTAGCCTCACAGGAGAGTTTGTTGGAGGGACCCACAGGATCCTAGAACATACATAAGCCCACCCACATGGAAATCAGCACCAGAAGGGCCCAGTTTGCTTGGGGGAAGCAGCAGAAGGGACTGAAATCTAGCAGAGAGCAAACCAAAGCACCATTGTTTCCTCTCTGATCCCTGCCCCAGTTACAGTGTCACAACCCAGCCAGTGGGTTGACTCACCCGGGTAAACACCTAAGGCTTCAACCTTCATATGTAACAAGTGTGAACAGACCAAAAAATTATGGCTCAAGCAGAAGAAAAGCTCAAAGCCCCAGACCCAGTACTTCTAAGTGACCAAGAGATAGCCAACCTATCAGATGCACAGTTAAAACCACTGGTGATCAGGATGCTTACAGAACTGGTTGATTTTAGCATCAAAGTAGACAAAAAAAAAATGAAGGCTACCCTAAGTGAAATGAAGCAAAATGCACAGGGAAACAATAGGGATGGGAAGGAAACTAGGTCTCAAATCAATGGAGTGGACCAGGAGGAAGAAAGAAACAACCAAACAGAAAAAAATGAAGAAACAAGAATTCAAAAAAATTAGGAGAGACTTAGGAACCTCCAGGACATCTTGAAACGTTCCACCATCTGAATTATGGGAGTACCAGAAGGGGAAGAGGAAGAACAAAAAGTGGAAAAGTTATTTGCATGAATAATAAAGCATAATTTCCTCAATCTGGCAAAGGAGTTCATCATCACCAAGCCCTTATTATATGAAAAGTTAAAGGGACTTATCTAAGAAAAAGAAAATAAAACACATGTATAGTAAAATGACAGCAAACTCACAATTATTAACAACCACACAAAATAAAACCAAAAACAAACTAAGCAAACAACTAGAACAGGAACAGAACCCCATAAATGGAGATCACATGGAAGGTTAGCAACAGGGGAGTGGGAGGAGGAGATAGGGGGAAAAGGTACAGAGAATAAGTAGCATACATGGTAGGTAGATAATAGACGGGGGAGGGCAAGAATAGTATAGGAAATGTAGAAGCTAAAGTACTTATAAGTATGACATATGGACATGAACTAAAGGGGGGAATGTGGGTAGGAGAGGGTGTGCAGGGTGGAGGGGAGTGAAGGGGGGAATGGGACAACTGTAATAGCATAATCAATAAAATATATTTTAAAATAATAATAAAGTAGTGTGTTTTTAGGTCATTGTAGATTCACATACAGTTGTAATAATACAGAGATTTCATGTACTGTTTACCCAGTTTCCCACAGTTTTAAAACTATAGACAACATCAAACCAGAGTATTAACACTGATATGGTCAAGATACAGAATACTTTCCTCACCACAATGATACCTAGGTTAGGGGAACAAAAGGTAGGAGACAATTGTGGCTATAAAAGAGCAATAGAATGGATGTTTGTGTTGATAGAACTGTTCTGTATGTTGACTATATCAATGTCAGTATTCTGGTTGTGATACTGTATGCTACCACAAAGAGTTACCATGGGAAGAAATACTGTAAAATGTACACTAATACCTAAGTCAGCTCATACATTTCTTCTGCATAATGACATCCTCTCCAAATAAAATCTGAAATTGAAATGGTCTACAAGACCTTCACTTTATGACTTCCTTTTTTCCCCTAGTCATCATCTTAATCAAGTATAACAACTCTGGTCTCCTTGCTCCTTGAGCATACCAAGCATTTTTTTCATCTCTGTGTCCTCCCACTTTTTATTTCCTTTTTCCATAATACTCTTTGTTGAAACAGACATGTAACTTCTTCCCTCACCTTTTAAAAATATTTGCTCAAATATTAACTTAGAGAGAGGTACCCAGACTACCTTATTCAAAATTTCAAAAAACTATTCTATTACTCCTCCCCATTAGCTTGCTTTATTTTTTAAAGTAACATTTACTATTCTAAAAATTCTCTATAATTTAATTAATTTTTAATGCAGTGTCTCATTCTGCTAGAAAATAAGCTCCACAAAGAAAAATATTTTTTTCTTTTTGTTCACTGCTATGTCACCAGCATCTAGAAGAGAGCCTGACAAATATTAGGTACTAAGGAAAAGTTCATGAATGCTAATTCATGCTTCACCTGGACTATTTTCAAGGCTGTTCTTAAGTTCAACATGTGTCACATCCTCAATTCATCCATTCTCACCATTGTTATTTTAAGAGCCACTGTGCGGACTCAGATGATTGCTATTGCTGATTGACACTCTCCACCTATAAGCGCTAGTTGTTGCTGCCACCATTTGGGAAAAACTTGTACGATGTCCACTTTCACAGATCTATTGTCTGTTCAAATGCTACTGGTGATCTTTGTAGTCTCATAACACAACTTAATGCTTTCCTGAGCCATTATCTGTACCATCACAGTGTGTTTTCAATATCATCATTTATTATAAACATCTCTTGATCTTAAGCTTCTGGAACTACAAGGAAATGACTTTTTCTCACATCCTTGTGCTGGTTTAGAAAGTTCTAACGGTAAATACACAGGGAAACTTTGTGCTATAAAACATTTATTTTTATGTTTAGTTATTTTTTTCTTCTAAGATACAAAGGTACTTCTTGGGAGTGGGGTCAATCAAAGTGGGTTCAATACTTTTGGACTAAGTATGCTTTAATGTTTTTGGAATGTGACATACTATACTAATAAATAACTTCTCTAACTTCAGTCAGTTACATGGTTGATTCATGATGCTAGATTCTATATTCTCCCATGTTGGATTTATTTGCAAGTCCCTGCAGTCTCTTCTATCATGCTTTTCCCATACTGTTCACCAGATGTGCCTCTACACAGATCTCATAAACCTTTAGTATGTAAATTCAAGTTCTTTCCTAGGAGATTAATTGCTTTTAATAAGGACCTTTGTCAAGGATGGCACTACTGAGGTTTAGTCAACACAGACTCAGTCTCCTCCACCTATCTTTCAGATATGTCTAGGAAAGAATTTATCTGACAAAGTGAAAGCAGGTTTAGTTTCATGAACTGGAGATGCTTTTTTCTCAGGAAGATTGTATTCTAGCTGTATAACAGAAAACAATTAATCCCTGAATTACTTTTTCAGCTGAATCTGGGAAAATATCATTGAGAAAACTACCACATAGATTTGAAGATTGGGTGGCCTTGTCAGGGAAAGCAGTTTTTTGGTACAATCAGTAGGTTCTAAGCCTAACTGCATTCCTGGCCTTTAAGTCTTCCTTTGAAAAATATTTTATCCTTATAGTAGTTAGAATTAGGATCTGCTGCCAGGAATAAAAAAATTTTGCAGTTATTTAAATAATTAAAAATGCATTTTTTCATGAAAGTGTCTGGAATTTCACATTTCAGGTGTAATATGGCAGCTCTGATCAATGAAATTATCAAGGACTTAAGCTCCTATAGTTTACTCTCTACTTTGCTGAGAGTGGCCCTCATTATTAAATCTAAAGTATCAACTGCATTCCAAGCAGCAGAACAGAAGATTGAAGAAAAAGGACAAAGTCCAAACTTCAGTACTTTATAAAGACAATTATTAGAAGCTATCACATGACATTTCTACTTCTATCTTGTTGGCCATAACTTAATCCCACATCACAAGTAAGGAGGATTGGAAATTATTCTATATTCTCAGCAGCTACCTTTCTAGCTAAAATTACTGATACTTGGTTCATTGAATCTAAGAGCTTGTGTCAGACTTAAGAAGAATAGATGTTAAGAGTGATCTCTGCTACCACCTTCTCAATTAAGCTAACTTTCAGTTACATATATATATATAGTCCAATCAGCATCTATGCATATCTGTGTGCATACATGTTTGTGTATTGGTGATAGCCTTTACAGGAGAGGTGGTATGAGGTGAGATCACAATAACAACATGGATTTCATTCTGCTTAATTTTGTTGTAAACCCAAAACTTGTCCAAAACTTAAAGAATACTAAAAAATAGAAAAGAAACATAAACTCGAATCATCAGACCTTAGATTTAAACCTGTTTTTCATCTCTTTGAACTGGAATTTTCCATGTATGACTCAGAAATAACACCAATTTTAGGGTTTACTGTAATTTTAATAACAACTGTTTGTATGAATGAATTAAGCACACGATTTACACATAGTAAGTTCATTAAAGATGTTTTTATTAGTATTTTACTATTATATATACACACACATGATTAGTCACATAAAAACTTACCCATATATCCATATGGAAGCTGTTCAAAGAATGGTTTCAAAATTGTTGTAGTATTGTATATTAATTTGCAAAGAGATAGTATGGCTTTCTGGAATGGCACTAAAGTCAGGAGAGCTGAGTTTTAAATCAGGTAAAATTGGGCAATTAACTTACTGTTTTTCTTCCTTCCTTTCCTCCCCTTCTCCTCCCCTCCGTCCCTCTCCCTTTCTTTCTTTGTATTGTGGTATCAAAGATTATGAGAGGTAATGGGGTTACATTAGTGAAAGTATAAAGTACTTCATCTTTATTATCCTTGGTCTCTAAATACCACTTGTTAGTAGCATGCACTTCATTCATTTATGATAGTAAAAATTATTTTCAGACAGTGTCAAATATCTCCTTAGGGGGAAATTGTCCCCAGTTATGAACAACTACTCAAACAATAAAATACTGAAAAAATAAATAATAAAGTTATTACCTCAAAATGTGAAATATTTAACAAAAATTGTATTAAATTTGACATGACCTTAAGGCAATTTTCCTTTCTAGTTTCCTGGTGTGTAAAATTATATAAACCAGTAATAACCATTTATAGTGGAATGACAAATGAAGGTAGGGAATTACAATTTTAAGTAAAAAGTCATTCTATAATTCTGAAATTGTTGTAAATTTTATAAGACTGCAATTGTTTTAAATAATCTGCTCTAAAGTAAATAATAAAACTGAATATCAGTTATATATATATATATCCCACCCTTAGGCCTTCTAAATGACTTCATCCAGTCATGTAACATCACAGCTTCTTAATATTCATTTTGAGCAAGGGAATGGAATTTTTGGTGGAAAATAGGCTTCAATTTTTGTCATTCTTGGAGGACTCCAAGAACATACATCTATTTTCATAAAAGGACTAATTGCATGCTCCTTATTTGTCATTCTTGAGCCTATAGCTCCACTTAGTGGCGAGTATGTTTCCTAGCAAAAGCAAGTTTAAGAGTAATTTTTTTCCTAAATCTAGCAGGACATAGATACTGTTTCTATCTCTTGATTTTATTACAAAACTCATTTAAAATAATTAAGTACAGCAGAATTATAATCCAAATATTAAAAAGTTGTAGTTTCATCTAATCTCGGGGAAAAATCAGCCCTGGCTAGTGTGCTCAGTGGATTGAATGCCAGTCTGAGAACCAAACGGTTGCTGGTTTGTTTCCCAGCAAAGGCACATGCCTGGGTTGTGGGCCAGGTCCCCAATAAAGGGTGAGTCAGAGGCAACCATACATTAATGTTTCTAACCCTCTCCTTCTCCTTCTCTCCCCAACTCTCTAAAAATAAAATCTTTAACAAAAATTAACCCCCTTCCCTTGACAGGAATTGCATGAGAGGCTGAAGCTCAAGTGTCCAGCTGAGGGGACTCCTTTTTTCCTCTGTACTTCCTGATTCTTCTCCAAAAGCAGCAATTAGACCAAGGAAGAGGAGTCAAGGGAAAGGAGACAACTAGTAATAGGATAAAGAAGCTTTTCAGTGAGGAAGATGGTGACATCCAGCCATGCCATAGACAGATTATTAAAATGTGTATTTTTGAGGGAATAAGTTTTTAAAATAAAGTAATAGTGTATTTATTTAAATAATATTATTTAAATAATTTAAATATTTTATTATTAAAATAATGCATGTACTTTGCAAACAATCCCCAAATTTTATATAATAAATAGAATGATATATAGTCTTATCTCTGTATACATAATTACTTTTAACATTTTTGGGTGTGTGCATGTGTGGTTTTTTAAAAAATATTTTATTTATTTATTTTTAGAGAGAGAGGAAGAGAGGGAGAAAGAGAGAGAGAAAAACATCAGTGTGTAGTTGCCTCTCATACGCCCCCTACTGGGGGACCTGGCCTGCAACCCAGGCATCTACCCTGACTAAGAGTTGACCACTGAAACTTTGGTTTGCGGGCTGGTACTCAATCCACTTAGCCACACCAGTCAGGGCTGTTTTTTTCCTATGCATAAGCTCAGAGTGAAAATACTTTTTGACTTGAAACAAAAACAATAGTTAAAGTTAAATAAAAGATTAATTTCCATTACGATTAAGGAATATACATCCGTTACTTATTTGGTGATTTTTTTTTCTTTTTTTCTCTGGGAAAAGCATGAACACAGTCCCCTACTACCACAAATTATGCACTCGAGTTTCCCATATTTGGTAAAATCGCAGGGAGCAGCACATCTGAAGTGTAATAGATAAGCCTCATCCTGGGAAAACCACCTTCATGATCACGGTATCTTCCCTGCCAGGTAAGTATGATTTATTTAGAAATGAAAAATACATGAGCATGAATAAAAATCCTAAGAGTTCAAAAATATAGAAAGTAAAAAATAGATATTTCACTTACTCATATACTATTTTTTCTTTTCTCAGAGGAATATCTATTAATGTTAAAGTTATGTAATATACTAGATAGTATAAATATGCTTTATATTTTTGATGGGGTATTTGATGCAGATTTACCATACTTTTTTAAACCAAGAGCTTACTGATGAAAATTCAGTGATTTAATACAACCAATCCCCTAACAAACATCCTTGTGCACATACCCGTGTACATATGTGAGTATATATGTGAGTATATATTTCTTTCCTTATCATTTCTTTCTTTTACCCACAAGAGTCACAATCAACTTGAAAATATGAAAAGACCAGAGCTGGACCCATAGAAGAGGCCTCCCAATAGTAGAGTCAGAGAGACAAATTGCACATTGTTGTAGGAGAGAAGCCACAAATTGCTGCATATTTGAGTAGGTGGAAGCAGAGAACAACAGGATAACCAAAAGAGGCTGCACCGTTGAAATTCACAGGCATTCCATCACAAAAGTTCATACCATAAACCCAGGGTGTCAAAACAGATTAATCTAAGAAGCTGAGGCTAACAAGAAGAGTCTCACAAACAATGGGAAGACAAAGAAACAATCCCCAAATGAAAGAAAAGGAGGAATCCTCAGAAAGAATATTAGATGAAATAGAGGCAAGTCAACTATCAGATATTGAATTCAAAGCACTGGTTATCAGGAAGTTCAAAGAGCTCACAATCAGCTACCAGAAACTACAGGGAAGCTACAATGATCTCACTGTGAACTATATCAACATGAAAAAGGAAATGGAAATTATTAGCAAGGGCCAAGAGAAAATGAAGAATACAATTTCTGAATTAAAAAACACAGTGGAAAGCATTAAAAATAGGGTGGATGAAACAGAAGATTGGATTAGTGAATTGGAGGACAAAGTAGAAAGCATCTCACAGAAAGAACAGGAAAGGGAAAAGAGGCTCAGAAAGAATGAAGAGAGATTAAGAGAAATGCAAGACAATATGAAATGTAATAATATCCAAATAATAGGAATACCAGAAGGAGAATAAGAAGAACAAGGGATAGAAAACATATTTGAAAGAGTAATGAGAGAAAATTTCCCTAATTTGACAAAAGGAAAAGTCACACAAATCAGGAATAACACAGAGTCCCATTCAAGAGGAACCCAAAGAGGCCCACTTCAAGACACATCATCATCGAAATGGCAAAATTCCAAAACAAAGAGAGAATCTTAAAGGCAGCAAGGGAGAAAAAAGAAATAACATACAAGGGCATCCCAATAAGGTTAGCCACTGACTTCTCAATGGAAACACTTCAAGCAAGAAGAGATTGGCAAGAAATATTCCAAGTAATGAGAACCAGAGACCTACAACGAAGGCTACTTGACCCAGCAAGTCTCTCAATCAAGATAGAAGGCCAAATAAAGAGCTTCCAAGACAATAGAAGTCTAAAAGAATTTGCTTCCACCAAGCTAGCTCTACAAGAAATACTAAAAGGTCTGCTTTAAGGAAAGGAAGGAAAAGAGACAGACAGAGAGGAACACAGGTACAAAAATGGCAATGAATAAGTGTCTATCAATAACAACCTTAAATGTAAATGGATTAAATGCTCCAATCAAAAGACACAGAATAGTGTCATGGAAAAGAAAGTATGACCCACACATATGCTGCCTACAAGAGACCCACCTCAGGACAAAAGACCATCACAGACTAAAAGTGAAAGGATGGAAACAAATTTTCCAAGCAAATGGACAAGAAAAAAAAGCTGGGGTAGCAATTCTCATATCAGACAAAATAGACTTCAACAAAAGAGCCATAAAGAGTGACCCAGAAGGCCACTTCATAATACTCAAGGGAAGAATACACCAAGAAGACATTAACATCATAAATATATATGCACCCAACATAGGAGCACCAAAATATATAAGGAAAATCTTAGAGGAATTCAAGAAAGATATAGACAGCAACACAATTATAGTGGGGGATTTTAACACCCCACTATCAAAAATGGACAGATCTTCCAAACAAAATATCAACAAAGACATTGCAGCATTAAACAACATCCTTGATGAAATGGACCTAACTGATATATACAGAGCTCTTCACCCCAAACAAGCTAAATATACATTCTTTTCAAATGCACATGGAACATTCTCAAAGATAGACCACATGATAGGACACAAAACAAGCCTCAACAAATTCAAGAAAATTGAAATCATACCAAGCATTTTCTCTGACCATAAGGGACTGAAACTGGAAACCAACCCCAAAGGAAAAAACCCAAAACACCCAAAATCATGGAGACTGAACGGTATGCTATTAAACAATGAATGGGTCAAGAATGAAATTAGGGAAGAAATCAAAAAGTTTCTGGAAACAAATGAAAATGATCTCACAACAACCCAAAACTTATGGGATACAGCCAAGGCAGTCCTGAGAGGGAAGTTTATAGCAATACAGGCCTACCTAAAAAAAACAGAAACATTTCAAACAAATGACCTTACTCTACGCCTGAAAGAACTCGAGGAACAACAACAAAAACAGCCCAAAGCAAGTAGAAGGAAGGAAATAACTAAGAGCAGAGCAGAACTAAATGACATAGAGACTAAAAGTACAATTCTAAAGATCAATGAATCCAGGAGTTGGTTCTTTGAAAAAATAAACAAAATAGACAAGCCTTTAAGTAGGCTCATCAAGAAAAGAAGGGAACAAACACAAATAAACACAATCAGAAATGAAAGAGGAGAGATTACAACTGATACCACAGAAATAGAAAGGATTGTAGGAAATTACTATGAAGAACTGTATGCCAAGAAATTTGAGAACCTAGGGGAAATGGACACATTTCTAGAAAAATATAATCTCCCAAAACTCAATGAACAAGAAGTAGAACACCTGAATAGACCAATAACAGCAAAAGAAATTGAAGCAGTAATCAAAAAACTCCCATCACACAAAAGCCCCGGACCAGATGGATTCACAGGAGAATTCTACAAAGCATTTAAGGAAGAGCTAACCCCCATTCTTCACAGACTATTCCAAAAAATCCAAAAGGATGGAAAACTCCCAAACTCCTTTTATGAAGCCAGCATCATCCTAATACCAAAACCAGATAGAGATACAACAAAGAAAGAAAACTTCAGGCCAATATCGCTGATGAACATAGACACTAAAATCCTCAACAAAATATTGGCAAATCGCATCCAACAATATGTCCAAAAGATTATACACCATGACCAAGTGGGATTCATCCCAGGGATGCAAGGATGGTTCAACATTCACAAAACAGTAAATGTAATTCATCACATAAACAAAAGCAATGACAAAAACCACATGATCATATCAATAGACGCAGAAAAAGCTCTCGATAAGGTACAACACCCATTTATGATAAAAACACTAAGCAAAATGGGAATAGAGGGAACATTCCTCAATATAATAAAGGCCATTTATGAGAGACCTACAGCCAATATCATATTCAATGGGCAAAAACTAAAAGCTTTTCCACTAAGATCAGGAACAAGACAAGGATGTCCACTTTCACCACTTCTATTCAATATAGTATTAGAAGTTTTGGCCACAGCGATCAGGCAGGAAAAGGAAATAAAAGGCATCCAAATAGGAAAGGAGGAAACAAAACTGTCACTGTTTGCAGATGACATGATAGTGTACATGGAAAATCCTATAGACTCTACCCAAAAACTGCTCAAACTAATTAATGAATTTGGCAAAACAGCAGGATACAAAGTCAATATCCAGAAATCAAAGGCATTTTTGTACACTAAGAATGAATAGGCAGAAGCAGAAATCAAGGAAAAAATCCCATTCAATATAGAAAAAAAATATCTGGGAATAAACCTAACCAAAGAGGTAAAAGACCTGTATGCAGAAAACTACACAGCACTGAAGAAAGAAATCAGGGAAGACACAAACAAATGGAAACATATACCGTGTTCATGGATTGGAAGAATTAACATCATCAAAATGTCCATATTACCCAAAGCAATATACAGATTCAATGCAATACGTATTAAAGTACCAATGGCGTATTTCACAGACATAGAACAAACACTTCAAAAATTTATATGGAATCATAAACAAGCCCGAATAGCAGCTGCTCTTTTGAGAAAGAAGAACAAAGTAGGAGGGATCACAATACCTGATATCAAACTGTATTACAAGGCCACTGTAATCAAAACAGTCTGGTACTGGCATAAAAACAGGCACATAGACCAATGGAACAGAACAGAGAGCCCAGAAATCAACCCAACTCTCTACAGTCAATTAATATTAGACGAAGGGGGCAGTAACATAAAAGGGAGTAAAGATAGCCTCTTCAACAAACGGTGCTGGGAGAACTGGACAGCTACATGCAAAAAAATGAAACTTCAGCACAGACTTACACCATACACCAAAATAAATTCAAGGTGGATAAAAGACTGAAATATAAGCCGTGACACCATTAAAGTTCTAGAGGAGAACATTGGCAGGAAAATCTCAGATATTTCACAGAGCAACCTTTTTACTGATATGTCCCCTAGAGCAAGGAATATAAAGGAAACAATAAACAAATGGGATCTCATCAAAATAAAAAGCTTCTGCGTGGCTAAAGAAAACAGTATTAAATTAAAAAGACAACCAACTGTATGGGAAAACATATTTGCCAATGATACCTCAGACAAAGTTTTAATCTCCAAAATACACAAAGAACTTACATGACTCCACTCTAGGAAGACATCGAACCCAATTAAAAAATGGGAAAAGGACTTGAACAGACACTTCTCTAAAGAGGACATACAGAAGGTCTAGAGACACATGAAGAGATGCTCAATATCGTTAGCTATCAGAGAGATGCAAATTAAAACCACAATGAGATACCACTTTACACCAGTCAGGATGGCTATCATAGACAAAGCAACAAACAACAAATGTTGGAGAGGGTGTGGGGAAAAGGGGACCTTAGTTCACTGTTGGTGGGATTGCAGACTAGTACAACCATTATGGAAAACAGTATGGAATTTTCTCAGAAAAATAAAAATTGACCTGCCTTTTGACCCAGCAATTCCACTGCTAGGATTATACCCCAAGAATCCTAAAACATCAATTTCAAAGAACCTATGCACCACAACGTTCATAGCAGCACAATTTACAATAGCCAAGAGTTGGAAGCAACCTAGGTGCCCATCAGTAAACGAATGGATCAAAAAATTGTGGTACATATACACAATGGAATTGTATGCAGCAGAGAGAAAGAAGGAGCTACTACCTTTTGCACCAACATGGATGGAACTGGAAAGCATTATGCTGAGTGAAATAGGCCAGGCATTGAAAGACAAATACCATATGATCTCACCTTTGACAGGAAGCTAAAGAATAAAACAAACAAGCAAACAGAATAAAAACAAAGACACTGAAATAGAGAACAAGTGGGCAGCGAACAGAGGGGAGAGGGAAGGGAACTTAAGGGGAAAAAGGGGGAGGGATTTTGAGGAACAAGTATGAAAGACACAGAGATGAGGACTGGGGGGGGGGAATGGGATGGAGAGGGGAGACCGGGCGGGGGGGTGGGGTGGGGTGGGAGAAATAGATTAAAAAAAATGTACTTGAAAAGTAACTAAATAAAATTTAATTTAGAAAAAAGAAAAAAGAAAAAAAAAGAAAAGTAACTAAATAAAATTTAATATTTAAAAACAAAACAAAACACATGTTCTCAACGGTGGATAATTAATTAAATTAATACTCTTTTCTGTTTAATAAAGAACTTTCTCAAATGAAAAAAAATGTACTTGAAAGGTAACTAAATAAAATTTAATATTAAAAAAATTTAAAAAATAAAAAAGGAAAAATTAATAAACTTCCTTTTTGCAATTATTAAAAAAAAAGAATGCATAAAATCCTGTGAAACATGCTTTGCTAATACCCTCAATTTAAATGATAAGGGCCAGAGTTTGAAGTGAGTTTCTTCCCCAAAGTTTTATGGCCTTTTAACTATCTGACCCTGACTCAGAATAAGCCCTCAGAGGTCTTTGAATGTTATTTATTGTTTAATCATTTCTGCCTGACAATGACTGATGAGCTTTAGTATACACCTTGTATTCCTGTGCAAATTGAACCCAATAAAAGCTTGTCTAGGCAAGGGTCCGGACGTTCTCCTCTCAAGAGAGTGGCTGTGCCATACCTTTTCCTCCACAGGACTTCAGTGGTTTGTGTGAAATTGTCTCATATCATCCACAACACCATGGACACTGCGGGCCAGTGTCTGCATCACTCCCCAAACTCTGCAGCTGGCTTTCTGAGTTGTTGAAAAAGTAGACTAGGGAACATGCACAGAATGCAAGCCAGGGTCTGCAGGCAATCAAGAAAGTACAAACTCAACCTGTAGTGCCAAATTAATGAAAACAAAAAAGAGGGTATCATCAGCTGGCTTGTTGTATTATAGGACTGAGAGAAGACATCATGCTTAAGAGTATTGCCATAAGAGGGAACAAGGAGAACGAAGAAGGTATGTCCACGCAAAGCCCGAGAGACCTAAATATTTTATTACAAATAAAATGTCTTTTATAATAAAAGGTATTTCTACCCTGAATTTAGTTAGTAAATATTGGAAGAGGTGGCTGTTACTTCAAAAGTGAAAACAGCAACAGAAATCTCCAAGAAACTTAAAAAATCAAGGAAACATAAAATCACCAAAAATTCACAGTAATCTTATAGTAACCAAATGCAGAGATATGGGGATTGGTGATTTACCCCCCAAAAGAAAAATAGATGTTTTATGGAAACTTGATGAGCTACAAATAATAAAAAAGACAATTCAATTAAATAAAAAAATAATATGATCAAAATGAGAAATTAACAGAATGATAGAAATACTAGTGAAGGACCAAATAAATATTCTTGAGCTGCATAATTCATTAAATGAAATTTTGAAATGCAAAATAAAATATAAACAGAGGAATAAATAAGACAGATGTAAAAATAATCAGTGAGATAAAGGATAAGAACTTTGAAACAACACAGCTGGAACAGAACAAAGGAAAAATGTATGAAAAAAGCCTATGTGATCTGTGAGAGACTATCAGAAAACACCCCAATAACCAAACCATGGGAGTGCTGAAAGCAAAAAAAAGGGGGGGTAGAAAGTTTATTTAAATATATAATGGTTTAAATTTCCCCAAACTGAGGAGAGATTTAGACATCCAAGATCATAAAGCTAATAGAATGCTCCATATTTTAATCCAAGCAATTTTATCCAAGGCACATTATGATAAAACTCTCTAAAACCAAAGATAATGTTCATAGCAGAACAATGTACTATAGCCAAGTGTTGGAAGCAACCTAAGTGCCCATCAGTAAATGAGTGGATCAAAAACTGTGGTACATTTACACAATGGAATACTATGCAGCAGAAAGAAAGAAGGAACCCCTGCCCTTTGTGACAGGATAAATGGATCTGGAGAGTATTATGCTAAGTGAAATAAACCAAGCAGTGAAAAATAAGTACCATATGATCCTACATTTAACTGGAACCTAATCAACAAAACAAAAAAGTAAGCAAATTACAGCCAGACAAATTGAAATAAAGAGCAAACTGACAGTAACCAGATGGGTGAGTGGAAGGGGGTTTATGGGGGGGAAGGAGAATAATCATCAAGTAATATGTATAAAGTACACATGGACAAATCCAAAGGGGGTAGGATTGAGGGTAGGAGTTGAGGATGCCTGGGTTGGGGGAAGATGGGGGAAAAATGGAGACAACTTACTTGGACAATAGAGCATTATGCTAAATGAAATAAGCCAGCAGTGAGGGACAAATACTATATGATCTCACCTTTAATTGGAACATAACCAACAAAAGAAAAAAGCAAACAAAATATAACCAGAGACATTGAAATTAAGAACAATCTAACAATAGCCAGAGGGGAGGGGACAGTGGGGGGGAGGGTTTTCAGGGACTACTATAAAGGACACATGGAAAAAACCGAGGGGGAAGGTAGAAGCAAGAGAGGAAAGTGGGATTGGCTGGTGTGGGGGTAGTGCTGGGGGGTAATGCAGACAACTGTAATTGAACAACAATAAAGTAATTTTGAAAAAAGAGTAAGAAATATCAAAGACAAAGAGATCATTCTAAATGCAGTAAGTAAAAGAAATGTTGTAACTTACAAAGGAACCCCCATTGGGCTATAAGTGGTTTTCTGAAAAGAAATCTTACAGGTAAGACAGAGTGAGATAATATATTCAGAGTTGTGAAAGAAAAAGATTACCAACCCACAATATTCTATCATGCAAAATTATTCTTGAAACACTAAGGAGAAGTAAAGACATTTCTAGATAAAAGCTAAAGGAATTCATCACCACAAGACATGAATTACAAGAAATGCCACAAAAAAGTTCTCGATGCAAAACTGAATGGGTAGTAATTAGTAGCATTAAAAAATTGAAAATACAGAGAGTTCCAGCCAAGATGGAGGTGTAGGTAGAAACTCTTTGCTTCTTTGCACAACTAAAAGGAGAAAAACAACAAATCTAAAATAAATAAACAACCAGAAGTGACAGAAAAATCAAACTGAATGGAACTCTGACAACCACAGAATGGAAGAAATAGTCAAAGAGAACAATGAGACCGGTAAGGCAGCAAGCAGAGTGAAACCGTTGCGAGGCAGCAGACCATGGGGTCAGACTGTGTGGGAGGAGCTGAACTATGGCAGCTGCTGCAGTGGGAGAAACTCCCAATCCCACATGAGAGTTTGTTGAAAAGTTAGCTAGAAATGACCAGGTGAGCAGCATTGTTCTCTCTCTGGCCCTTCCCCCACAGGCAGCACCACAGTGCAGCAAGTAGGTTTGCCCTGCCTGGGTGAATATCTAAGGCCCCGCCCTCTTATAACTTATCAGGTTCCCTGAGCAAAGAAATAGGTCCAAAATGAAAGAACAGTGCAAAACCTCAGAATGAGAGCTAAGCAAAGAGGAGATAGCCAACCTATCTGATGGAGAATTTAAAGTCCTGGTAATCAAAATGCTCACTGAACTGATTGAGCTTGGTTGAAAAATAGAAGAACAAATGAAAGATACACAAAATGAAATAAAACAAAATATCCAGGGAACTAACAATGACAGGAAAGAAACCAAGACTCAAAGCAATGATTTGGAACAAAAGGAAAAAATAAACATCCAACTGTATCAAAAGGAAGAAACAAGAACCCCCCCAGAAAATGAAGAGAGGCTGAGGAGTCTCTGGGACCACCTGAAACGTTTCAATATCCAAATTATAGTAGTGCCAGAAGAAGAACAACAACAGCAAGAAACTGAAAACTCATTTGAACAAATAATGAAGGAAAACTTCCCCGATCTGGTGAAAAAAATACACTATCAGGAAGTCCAGGAAACCCAGAGAGTCCTAAAGAAGTTGGACCCAAAGAGGAACACACCAAGGCACATCATCATTAAGATACCCAAGATTAAAGATAAGGAGAGAATATTAAAATAAGCAAGAGGAAAGGAAAGATTTACCTACAAAAGGAGTGCCCATAAGGCTATCAGCTGATTGCTCAAAAGAAACCTTACAGGAAAGAGGGGGCTGGAAAGAAGTATTTGAAGTCATGAAAGGCAAGAACCTATATCCAAGATTACTCTATCCAGCAAAGCTATCATTTAGAATGGAAGGGCAGATAAAGTGCTTCCCAGATAATGTGAAGTCAAAGGAGTTCATCATCACCAATCCCTTATTATATCAAATGTTAAAGGGACTTATCTCAGAAAAAGAAGATAAAAAATATGAACAATAAAATGACAACAAAATTACAACTATGAACAAATGAAACTAAAAAAAATAAAAGAAAGAAAAACAATGAAAACAAAAACTAAGCCAACAACTAGAATAGGAACAGGATCAGAGAAATGGACATCACATGGAGGGTTTTTGGTGGGGAGGGGAAAATAGGGGGGAAATGTACAGAGAAGAAGAAGCATAATTGGTATGTATTAAATAGATGGAGAGAGGTCAAAAATTGTATAGGAAATAGAGAACTCAAAGAACTTATACGTACAACACGTGTACATGAACTAAGTAGAGGATGCTGGAGGGTTTGGGGGTGCAGAGTGGAGGGGGAATAAAGGAGGAAAATTGGGAAAACTTTAATAGCATAATCAATAAAATATAATTAAAAACTAAAGTGGGGTACTACTTTTGATACATTTTTAAGTAACAAAGTAAAAAATGGATAATACAAACTAGTAAATGTAAATGTATACCCAGATTTAGAAAACTCTAATTTTATAATGTGAGGGTGTGTTAACTGCTTTACTATGATACAAAGGTTAAAGGGCAAGAGTTTCAAAAATAATTATAACGACTATAATTTGTTAAAGAATACACAACTTAAAAAAAGGTAAATTGTGACATAAAAAGCAAAAAGGTACTTTTTGCATGTGATTGTAATTAAGTTGTTACCAGCATAACATAGACTGTTATATTTTATGTAAGTTTCATGGTAAGTGCAAAACAAAAACCTATAATATGTTCACAAAAGGTAAACAGAAGAAAATCAGAGCATACCATAACGGAAAATCACCAAACTAAAAGGGAAGGAAGCAAGAGAGAAAGTAAGAACCAAGGGAACTGTAAAACAGCCAGAAATCCATTAAATAAGATGATTTTAATAAGTCATTATGTATCAATAATTATTCTAAATGTAAATGGATTAAATTCTCCAATCAGAAGTCACAGAAATTATGACTGGATAAAAGAACAAGACCCATGTATATGCTGCCATGAACAAGACTCACTTCAGCTTTAAGGATATATCTAGGCTTAAAGGGATGGAAAAGGGCATTGCATCCAAGTGGATAACAACAGAGAATAGGGGTAGCTATACTTATATCATACAAAATAGACTTTAAGCCAAAACTAATAACACGAGAGAAGGTCATTACATAATGATGGAGAGGTGAACTCAACAAAAAGACATAACAATTTTAAATATATACAGAACCAACATCAGAGCATCTAAATATATTAAGAAAATACTAAGAGACCTTAAGGGGAAAAAAGGAAACAACACAATAATAGTTGGGAACTTCAATATTCCACTTCCAGCAATGGATAGATTATCTGGACAGAAAATAAAAAAGGAATTATTGATCTTGAACCATACTTTAGACCAAACTGACCTGATATACACTTGTGAGCTGAATAACAAGATTTTGGTCAACAACTGACTGAATATATGGTGGTGGTCCCATAACATTATGATGCAGCCAGAAAACTCCTATTGCATAGTGACATAGTATCCACCATTGTAATGTTGCAGCACAACACATTACTCATTCGTTTGTGGTGATGCTGGTGTAAATAAACCTAGCTCACTGCCAGTTGCACAGAAAATAGTACACACAATTATATACAGTACATAAAACTTGGTAATAAGCTACTATGTTATCAGTTTATGTATTTATAAAACTATACTTTTATTATTGTTTTAGAGTTTGCTGTTTCTATTTACAAAAATGGTTTGCTGTAAAAAATAGCATGCCCTTTTACACTGGTAACAGACTCATATATCTTGTGTTTATTATGTCCCCGATTGCATTATTTTGTTTTGTATTTGATTTAATCTTCTGTTGTTTTGTTCATTGAAGCCCCTAAGCATATAAAATCTACGACTGACAATGTTGCCAGTAAGAGGTCACATTGAGTGACTGACCTGGAAACAAACAATCTTGAAGAAAAAGAACAAAGTTATGGAATCTGTTAAAGGATCTGCTTCATTGAAGGCAATGAAACTAACAAAACTTTGAGAAATTATATATATAGATATATGGATATATAGATATATCAGACATGGAGAAACTTCTAATGACATAGATTGAAGACCAAAGAAAGAAATTTACCACTTTCAGCACTATGATAATCACAGCCAAAGCAAAAAGTTTGTGATGTTAAAAGACAAGGCTGAACCCCCCAAAAATGTTGAATTTACTATCTGTGTGGTTTAAACAACTCAATAATCATTATTCATTACACAATGTAAAAGTGAGTGGTGGACTTTCAAGTGCTGATATGAAGGAAGCCGAAGAACTTTGGAAACACTAGGTAAGCAGATTATGGGGGAAAATTACTTGCTGGGACAAATATTCAATATGGATGAAAGCTTCTTATTCTGGAAATGGGTTCCCCAAAACACTTTAATCCATAAAAGCCAAGTCAATGCCAGGTTTCAAAGCTTTTTAATACAGGATAACAGTCTTGCATAAGGGAAATTTTGCAAGATACAAGTTAAAACCCTCTGTAATCTAGCACAGTGAGAAGCACAGGTCTGTCAACCATATAAATAAAAATACGCTGGTAGTGTACTACAGGTACAATAAGAAGACATGGATGACAGAAGACACAGTTCCCTCTTAAATTTCTAAAACAGCAAAATTTTTGAAATAATAAATGGATCAAAGAGTTATAGCAGTCTGTAAGGTCTGCAATCTGAGAAGAATCCTTGTCCAAGTTTTTGCTGCAACTGAGGAAGATACTGAGAAGACAACGATGCAGTTCTCGAAGGATTACATCTGTAAGTACACCAAGAGCCTTGCTGGGCTGGTGTGATGTCACCAGAAACTGAATGAAGAGCATCCGGAAGAAAACAATTAAGAAAATTGTCCATAGCCCTGGTGTAGGTCAGTGTATTAAGTGCTGACCTATAAACCAAAGAGTCACTGGTTCAATTCCCAGGGCACATGCGTGGGTTGTGGGCCAGGTCCCCAAAGTGGGAATCATGAGACACAACCACACATTGATGTTTCTCTCCTTCTCTTTCTCCCTCCCTTCTCCTCTGCCTAAACATAAATAAATAAATAAACAAATAAACAAACAAACAAATAAATAAATAAAATCTTTTAAAATAGTGTCCATAACTTCAAGGGATTTGCCAACATTGAGGAGATTGTAAAATGAACAAGTTGGTAGTTGAGATGGCGAATAGCTTTAACTAAAGTGTGGATGAGGATGACATGTACGAACTCCTGAGATGCTTCCTGAAGAATTGACTAACAAAGGGTTGTTGGAACTGGAGCAGGAATGTATAGTTAAAGAAGAACCAAGAGAAAAAGAAACTGCAGAAGAAAATTAAGAACTTCCAAGAAAATTCACAGTGCAAGGTGTAGCAGAAACTTTTGCAAACTGCAGTAAGCTCCTTAAAATTTTTGAAATCATGTACCTCAACATCAAAATGTCTTCACTAATTAGTAAGGATGTTCATAGTGCATTATCTGCTCACAAGCCAATCTATGATTTAAAAAAAAGAAGCAAACCATTTCTGAAAAGAATGGCACTTTTTCAAGTACAGCCTCAGGCAGGTGATTCAGGAGTTATTTTAAAAGAAAGCATTGCTATCACAGGAGATGACAGCTCTATGCATGTCTTTGTTCCTGAAGATCTGGTGGGAAGAGATGTGAAGATGGAAGAAAGTGAGGTTGATTATCCTGATCCTCTGTAAACCTAGTCTAGTGTACATGTTTGTGTCTTAGTTTTCAACAAAAATGTTTAAGAAGTAGAAAATGAAATAAAACATTTTAAAGAAACAAACTTATAGAATAAGGATATAAAAAAGAATAAGAATATAAATAAAGGGAGTCTTTTCGTAAATCTGTGGGAGGTTTGTTTTCAGCTAAATTTTATTACAAAAGATTCAGAAAGTTAAAAATTAAACATTTTATAAAGTAAAAAAGTTAAAGTAAGCTAAGTTTAATTTAATATTGACAGAAGAAAGCTATTTTTTATAAATTTTGTTTAGCATAATTGTAGTGTTTATAAAGACTACTGTACTGTGAAATAATGTCCTAGGTCTTCACATTCATTTAGCTCTTACTCACTGACTCACCCTCAGAAACTTCTAGTCTTTCAAGATCATTCACGGTAAGTGTCCTACACAGATGTACAATTTTTATCTTTTATATCATAATTTACTATATCTTTCTATGTTTAGTTATGTTTAGTACCATTTTGCCTACAGTATTCATTACAATAAGAAGCTGTACAAGTTGGTAGCATAGTAAAATTAATTATCCAGGGGTATCCAACATTTTGACACCTCTGGGTCACACTGGAAGAAGAAGAGTTGTTTTGGGCCACACATTAAATATATTGTGACATGCAATCACAAAAAAATATCTCATAATGTTTTAAGTAAATTTACAATTTTGTGTTGGGCCACATTCATAGACATCCTGAGCCAAACGTGGCCTATGGGATGTAGGATAGGTACTTCTGCAACCATATGGACTAGGTGAGTAGTAGATCGTGGTATCTAGATTTGTGTAATTCTACTCATGTTCATAAAAACAATTAAATTATTTAATAATACATTATGCATCCCACTTGTTAAGTGACACATGACTATACACAGGACAGTCTACAAACAGAAGCAAAATATACATTTTTGTCAAGCATGCATGAAACATTCTCCAGGATATATCACTTGATAAGCCATTAAACCAGTCTTAGGAAATTTAAGAAGACTGGAATCGTACAAAACATCATTTAACACCGGAATGGTATAAAACTAAAATAAAAAATAAGAAACTGTGAAAAACTACAAATATGTGGAAATTAAAGAGCAGACTTCTGAATATCCAGTGGGCCAAAGAGAAATCAAAAAGGAAACAGAAAAATATTTCAAGATAATTGAAAATGCCAAAATGCCAACGTGCCAAAACCTATGGGGTGCTCTAAAAGTAGTTTAAATATTGAAGTTTATAGAAATAAGAGACTGTATTAAGTTAAAAAGAAAGTCCAGTAAAGGAAAGCTGGGGACATTTTCAGGCTCTTTTCAGCACCAAGTGGTAATCCCACAGACTCCAAGTACCAGGATCGAGGAAAGCTGCATCCATAAAACTTCAACTGAACCTTCTCTGCAGATCTGGGTGCCACAGTTGGTTATTAACAGTATTTCCAAACAGGAAAAACAGCGCTGCCTGTCTCTGACACCTCAGGCCTTGTCTACTCCCAGAAAGAAAATGACTGAGTGCCAGCATACAAGGCATGGCAGGAGTTGTGACCACCAGTCAGCAAGCTGGAGGGGAAAACCCACCAATGAATGAGCCACCAACAAACAAAGCCTAAGTACAATAAGAGAAACCATGCAAATTGAATAAAGTGTAATCCTAGAGCATCCAGACAAGGAGATCAAAGGGACTACACCACTGCATTCCACAGAACTCCTACCACAGAAGTCTATGCCACAAAGACAGGCAGATAAAACAGAGCAATTGGAAATGCAGAATCAAACAAAAATAGTCACCTAAATGGGCGGGGGACAAATCCCAATTACAAAAAAATGGAGGAATCCCCCAAAAGGAGCTAAATGAAATGGAGGCAAGCACACTATCAGACATAGAGTTTTAAAAAGTATTTGTAGCCCTGGCTGGTGTAGCTCAGTGGATTGAGCATGGGCTTGAGAATCAGGCAATCGTGGTTTGATTCCCAGTCAGGGCACATGCCTGGGTTGCAGGCTGGTTCCCTGCAGGCCAGTTCCCAGCAGGGGATGCATGAAAGGCAACCACACATCGATGTTTCTCTCCCTCTCTCCTTCCCTTCCCCTCTAAAGATAAATAAATAAAAATTTTTTAAAAAGTATTTGTAAGGATGCTCAAGTGTTGGGAACTGCTCTGCCTGGTTTCAGGAGTTGTAACTGTCTGCCATGGCTAAGTCTGAGTGAGCAACCTCTGGAATGTGAGCCACTAAGCAGACAAAGCTTGTCTCTAGTAGCAAATGCTGCTTCTGCTTCATCTCCATGCCCCCAATGCATGGTTGGTTAGTCCATGATGGTAAGACCCCTCTGAGGGGTGCCATCCTAAACCAGACATGATCACTTGGGAGGCCATCATTGAAGGACTCGGGGGGCTGCAACAAAGCGGGAGTGATGGACCCTCACCCCCCGGCTATTCTGACATAGCCCAAGTCCCCATGTCCTCTGAGAGAAGTGCTTCCTGGCTCTCATCCACTTAAACCTGAAAACCTGTGATGGAGAAGGTGTTGCAGCCCCTTGCTGGCTAGAGCAGAATCTGGAGTGATCAGGCATAAGAAAGAGTTCCTAAAAGTCTGCTTTTCTAAGAGTGCTTTCATTCATATGATAAGGGTCCAAGCAGGAAATGAGTATGTCTCCCAAAGACATACTCTGCAACCCCCTTTCTTGACAGACACTGACTCAGACTAAGCCCTCAGAGTTCTTTGAAATGTTATGTACTGTTTGATCCTTACTACCTGTATTCCTGTGTATTACAACCCAATAAAAGCCGTTGAGGAACCAGCTCTTGGCCTTTCTCCTGTGAGAGACTGGCCACGTCTCCTCCTGAAGCAGATCATGTCTTGGTAGTTTTATTTCATTTGTGGCAGACAGGGGGACCTTGCTGGCAAAGTTGCCCCCACACTCAAGGAAATCACAGACAACTACAAAAAACTGAGGGGCAACTACTGCAGTATAAAAAAGGAAATATAAAATGTGAACAAGAACCAGGAAAAATGAAGAATACAATATCTGACATGAAAATAAACTAGAAGGTCGATTTTTATTTTTCTGAGAAAAATCCACCTTTTGACCCAGCAATTCCACTGCTAGGATTATATCCTAAGAATCCTAAAACATCAATATCAAAGAACCTATGCACCACAATGTTCATAGCAGCACAATTTACAATAGCCAAGAGTTGGAAGCAACCTAGGTGCCCATCAGTAAATGAATGGATCCAAAAATTGTGGTACATATACACAATGGAATTCTACGCTGCAGAGAGAAAGAAGGAGCTACTACCCTTTGCAACAACATGGATGGAACTGGAAAGCATTATGCTGAGTGAAATAGGCCAGGTGCTGAAAGACAAATACCATATGATCTCACCTTTAACAGGAAGCTAAACAACAAAACAAACAAGAAGCAGAAAAAATAAAAACCCAAAAAACAAAGACACTGAAATAGAGAACAAGGGGATAGTGACCAGAGGGGAGAAGGAAGGGAAGTTAAGGGGAAAAAGGGGGAGGGATTTGGAGGAACAAATAGGAAGGACACGGGGACGAGAACTAAGGGGGGGGAGGAAATGGGAGGGAGGTGGGGAGCAAGGGGCAGGGAGGCTGGGATGGGAAAAATAGACAAAAAACTGTACTTGAAAAATAACTAAATAAAATTAAAAAATTAAAAAAAAAAGAAAGAAAATAAACTAGAAGGAAATATAACTAGGCTGGATGAAGCAGAAGACCAAATCAGCAACCTGGAAGACAATGTAGAAACAAATACACAAATAGAGCAACAAAATGAAAAGAGACTCAAAAAAGAATTAGTACATCTTAAAGGAACATCAGGACAACATGCAAACTAACAATATTCACATCACTGGAATATCAGAAGGAGAAGAAAAGGAAAGGGTATAGAAAACCTCTTTGGAAAAATAATGACAGAAAACTTCCCTAACTTGGTGAGGGTAAAACCATTCAAATTCAGGAAGCACAGAGGGTTCCAATCAACATGCACCCAAAGAGGATTACTCCAAGACATTATAATTAAAATGCTAAATTTTAAAGACAAAAGAGAGAATCTTAAAAGCAGGAATGTAGAAACAGGTAGTAATATACAAAAGAGCTCCAATAAGTGTAGGAGTTGATTTTTCAACAGAAACACTACAAGTCAAAAGGAAATGAAAAGAAATATTCCAAGTAATGAAAAGCAAAGTCCTGCAACCAAGACCACTCCACCCAGCAAAGCTGTCATTTAAAGTATAAAGTGAGTCCAGGATGGTGTGTCTCAGTGAATTGAGTGCTTGTCTGCAAACTAAAGGATTGTCAGTTTGATTCCCAGTCAGGGCACATGCCTGGGTTCTGGGCCAGTTCCCTAGCAGGATGCATGTGAAAGACAACCACGTATTGATGTTTCTCTCTCTCCCTTTCTCTCACATTTCCCTATAAAAATTAATAAATAAAACCTTTAAAAATAATAACCTTAAATGAAAATGGATTAAAGGCCCCAATCAAAAGGCATAGGTTAGCTGAATGTATAAGAAAACACAACCCGCACATATGCTGCCTACAAGAGACCCACATCAGAACAAAAGACTTAACACACACTAAAATTGAATGGTTGGGAAAAAATATTTTAAGCAAATGGACAGGGAAAAAAAGCCAGGATAGCAATACTCATATCAGACAAAATATATTTCAAATCATAGGCCACAAAAAGAGACAAAGAAGGTCATTTTGTAAGTCTAAAAGGAAGAAACCTCCAGGAAGGTACAAACACTGTAAACATATATGCACCCAACATAGGACCATCCAAATATATAAGGAAAATCCTGGCGGAATTAAAGAAAGATATAGACAACAACACACTTATAGCAGGAAATTTTAACACCCCTCTTTCAAAAATGGACAGATCTTCCAAACAAAGAATCAACAAGGACATTGTGGCACTGAACAACATGCTAGATCAAATGGGCTAAACTGATATATACAGAACATTTTACCCCAAAGAAGCAAAATATACATTCTTTTGAAATGTCATGGAATATTTTAAAAGATAGACCATGCAATAGGACACAAAACAAGCCTCAACAAATTCAAGAAAATTAAGACCACATAAAAATTTTTCTTAGGTTACAATGGCTTGAAACGGGAAAACAACATCAAGGAAAAAACTAAAAAAACTTTCAAATATATAGGATCTGAATAACATGTTACTAAACTATGAATGAGTAAACAATGAGATCAAGGGAGAAATAAAAAAGTTTCTGGAAAAAATGAAAATGAACACACAGCCACCCAAAACCTGTAGGATACTGTGAAGGCAGCCCTGAGAAGGATGTTCATAATAATATAGGCCTACCTATAAAAGATTGAAAAAATTCAAATATACAATGTAACCCTACATCTTCAAAAGCTAGAGCAACAACAACAAAAAAATCCAGAGTGATACTCTGGTTTATCTTCAGATTGTATAAATCTTTCGCCTTTTACAAAAAAAAAAACAAAACCCAGAATGAGTAGAATAATTAAGATCAGAGTAGAATTAAATGACACAGAGACTAAAAGAACAATCCAAAGGATTAATAACTCCAGGAGCTGATTCCTTGAAAATATAAAAATATCAACAAACTTTTACCATGAGTCATGAAGAAAAAAGTGAGAAGACCCAAACAAACAAAAACAGAAAAGAAACAGGAGAACTTACTATGAACTAATATGTACCATGAAATTAAAAAACCCAGGTGAAGTGAACAAATTTCTAGAAATCCTCCAAAACTGAGTCAAGAAGTAGAAAGCCTGAATAGACTGGTATCAGCTAGTGGAAATGAAGCACTAATAAAAAAAACTCCAGGCACCTGAAAGCCCTGGGCTGAATGGATTCACAGAAAAATTTTACCAAATATTTAGTGAAGAGCTCACCCCAACTCTTCTCAAACTATTCCACAAAATTCCTCATGAAGACTCCCATATACTTTTTATGAGGCCATTATTATCCTAAATCCAAAGCCAGATAAATATACCACAAAGAAAGAAAACTACATGGCAATATCACTAATAAACCTAGATACTAAAATCTTCGACTAAATCTTGGCAAACCACATCCAGAAATACATTAAAAACATCATACACCATATCAAGTGGTATTCATCCCAGGGATGCAAGCAAAGTATAATATTGTACATCAATAACTGTAATACATAAACAAAAGGAAAGACAAAAATCATATGACCATAGGCAATAAATGCAGAAAATGCAATAAATGCAGAAAATACAGCACCCATTTATGATAAAAAACACTCTGAAAAGTGGGAGTAGAGAGAGAATTCTTCAACATAATAAAGGCCCTATATGAAAAACCTAGAGCCAACATCAGACTTAACAAACGAAAGCTAAAAGTTTTCCCGTTAAGATCAGGAAGGAACAAGTCAAAGATGTCCACTTTCACCACTTCTATTCAATATAGTATTGAAAGTCCTAGCCACAGTAATCAAAAAGAATATTGATAGAGTCATCTTAGTAAAGAATAACTTTGCCAAGAATTAGAAGTATTATTGAAGAAAACGACAGCCAACCAGTACTAAGATTTTAAATAAGGGCGAAAATGTTGGGGGTTTATACATGACTGCAACAAGGATGGGTAATGGGTAAAATAGCTTGGTAGCAAGAGATTCAAAGGTGAGGATTAACAAAGAGAAAGGGGAGACAATAATCTAAAAGAAACAGGTCTTTGGAAGCTGCAACATGGCATAAAGGAAAGGATGAGAGTATGGGGGAAGGGAATGTAGAAATTTCTGGACTTCATCATAGCAATAATAGTGTCTTGTCTTCAAAATGTTCACTTCTTTGATAACATTTAATTAGTATTTTTAATATGTAAGTGACAGGTTTACTAATTGTGGTCTTAATTTGTTCTCACTGAATTTCTTCTCAAGTTGTAGAGGGTTCATTTTCTTGAACTTCCTGGAGAAGAAATGAATGTTAAAAAGTTATGCAGGAAAGAAAATATCACAAATCGTGGAGAAGACCACAGTGGATTTCATTTCAGTAGCCTCTAGTATTTACCACTGTTTTTTTTCTTTCTGGATCTGCCTCTGGTGATGTCAGATGTGGATCCCATCTGGCCTAGGAAGCCTGCCCCAAGGCTTCCAGGGACCTACTATCTGGCTGTCTCCTTCAAATATTAATCTAATCACTCTGAACTCAGCAATGAAGCTTAAGCTCCATAGGGCAGGTAGAATCCCTCCTGTATTGGGACTGTTCTTGCACTTCAGGCTGCTGCTGCTTGTAAGGTAGTGGTATGCCTGAGCAGGATGCATGCTGCAGTATAGGGGTTGACTCAGCACCAGGATCCCAGAGGCTACTCTCACAGTTCTTTCTCCACAGCTTACCTCCCCAGGGTCTCCTCAGGTGTATCCAGTCCACTATGTCCCCTGGCTTTGGCAAAGCCCCCGGTATATGGCTACAAATGAAAATGTGTGTGTTGGCTTTTTATTTATTTATTTATTTATTTATTTATTTATTTATAATCATTTAAATGTTGTTAAATTACAATTGTCTGCATTTACCCCCATGAGTGCCCCCAACACCAGCCAACCCCCGCAAACCTTCCCTTGCTTCCCACCCTTGGTTTTCTCCATGTGTCCTTTGCACTTATTCCATAAAACCCTTCCCTCAATTATCGCCTCCCACCTCCCCTATGGATAATGTCAGATTTCCTTGCTTTTTTTCTTTTGTTGATTAGGTTCCAATTAAAGGTGAGACCATATGGTCTTTGTCCCTCATGGCCTGGCTTGTTTCACTTAGCATAATGCTCTCTAGTTCCATCCATGCTGTCCCAAAGGGTAGGATATCCTTTCTCTCTGCTGAATAGTATTCCCTTGTGTAAATGTACCACACTTTTTTGATCCCCTCATTCTCTGATGAGCACTTAGGTTGCTTGAATCACTTGGCTCTTATAAATTCTGCTGCTATGAACATCGGGGTGCATACCTTCTTTTGAATTGGTGTTTCAAGGTTGTTAGGATATAATCCCAGCAGTGGAATTTCTGGGTCAAAAGGCAGTTACATTTTTGGTTTTCTGAGAAAATTCCATACTACTTTCCACAGTGGCTGCACCATTCTGTATTCCCACCAACAGTGTCCTTGGGTGCCCTTTTCTTCACATCTTCTCCAACACTTTGTTTGCTGATTTGTTTATGATGGCCATTCTGACCTATGTGAAGTGGTATCTCATTGTGGTTTTAATTTGCATCTCTGATTACTAGTGATGCCGAGCATCTTACATGCCTTTGGGCCCTCTGTATGTCCTCCTTGGAGAAGTGTCTGTTCAAGTCTTTTGTCCATTTTTTAATTGGGTTGTTTGTCTTCCTGGAGTGGAGTCATGTGAGTTCCTTATATATTTTGGAGATGAAACCCTTTTTCAAGGTATCATTTGAAAATATGGTCTCCCATATAGTTGGTTCTCTTTCCACTGTAATGCTGTTTTCTTTAGCCATGCAGAAGCTTTTTATTTTGATGAGATCCCATTTTTCTTTTCTTTATATCCCTTGCTTCAGGGGATCTATCAGTGAAGATATTGCTGCATAAAATGTCTGAGATTTTCCTGCCTGTTTTCCTCTAAGAACTTTATGCTGTCACAACTTTTATTTAAGTCTTTTATCCACTTTGAATATATTTTTGTGTATGGTGTAAGTTGGTGCTTGAGTTTCAGTTGTTTTGCATATAGATGTCCAGTTCTCCCAACACTTTGTTGAAGAGGCTCTTTTGACTTCATTTGATTATTCTTCCCCCTTTTTCAAATATTAATTGATCATAGAGACTTGGGTTTATTTCTGGGCTTTCTGTTCTGTTTTATTGGTCTATGTGTCAGTTTCTAAACCCCTACCAGAGTGTTTTGATTACAGTGGCCTTGCAATACAGTTTGGTATCAGGTATTGTAGTTCCTCCTACTTTGTTCTTTCTCAAAACTACTTCACCTATTTGGGGTCATTTATGGTTTCATATACATTTCTGAAATGTTTGTCCTATGCATGTAAAATATGTCATTGGTACTTTAATAGGGATTGCATTGAATGTATGAATTGCTTTGGGTAGTATAGACATCTCAATGATATTAATTCTTCCAATCCATGAGCATGGTACATGCTTCCATTTGGTGGTGTCTTCCTCAATTTCTTTCTTCAGTGTTGTGTGGTTTCTGAGTGCAGGTCTTTTATATCTTTCTTTAGGTTTATTCCTAGGTACTTTATTTTTCTTTATTTTTTTGGTACTTTATTTTTCTTATTGCTATACCAAATGGTATTTTTTTCTGATTTCTGTTTCTGATATTTCATTGTTGGTATACAGAAATGCCTTTGACTTCTGAATATTGACTTTGTATCATGCTATTTTGCCGAATTCACTTTTTAGGTTGGGTAGTTTTTTTTTGGTGGAGTCTATAGGATTTTCTATGTACACTATCATGCCATCTGCAAACAATAACAGTTTTTCTTCCGCCTTTCCAACTTGGATGCCTTTTATTTCTTTTTCTTTTCTGATCTCTGTGGCTATGACTTCCAATGCTGTGTTGAATATGAAGGTGAAAGTGGGCTTCCTTGTCTTGTTCCTGATCTTAGTGGGAAAGCTCTAAGTTTTTGTCCATTGAGTATGATGTTGGCTGTAGGTCTCTCATATATGGCCTTTATTATGTTGAGGATTGCTCCCTCTACTCCCACTTTGCTGAGTGTTTTTATCATGAACGGGTACTGTACCTTATCAAATGCTTTTTCCACATCTATTGATATGATCATGTGATTTTGCCTTTCTTTTTGTGTGATGCATTAGTTATACTAATTTGTGAGTATTGTACCATTCTTGCATCCCTGTGATGATTCCCACTTGATTATGGTGTTTGATATTTTCAACATATTGCTGGATGTGCTTTGCCAATATTTTGTTGAGGATTTTAGTGTTTATGTTCATCAGAGACATTGGCCTGAAGTTTTCTTTATTTATTATGTTTTTGTCTGGTTTGGGGATTAGGATTATACTGGCTTCATAAAAAGTTTGGGGATTCATCTATCTTCTTGCATTTGTTGGAATAATCTGTGAAGAATGGAGGTTAGCTCAACCTTAAATGTTTTGTAAAATTCTTTTTGAAATCTGTCTGGTCCAGGGCTTTTGTGTGCCTGGGGTTTTTTGATTACTGCTTCAATTCAATCAGGAGTTATTCATCTGCTCAGGCTTTCTACTTCTGTTTAATAAAGTTTTGGAAGATTACATTTTTCTAGAAATGTGTCCATTTCACCAAGGTTTTCAGATTTCTTGGCATATAGTTATTCATAGTAATTTCATATAATCCTTTGTATTTCTGTGGTATCAGCTGTAAATTCTTCCCTTTCATCTCTGATTGTGTTGATTTGGTTCTCTCTCTTTTTTTCTTATGAGTGCTTAAAGGCTTGTGGATTGTGTTTATCTTTTCAAAGAAACATCTGCTGGATTATTGATCCCCAAAATTGTATCTTTAGTGTCTATGTCATTTAATTCTGCTCTGAGCTTCATTATTTTCATCTTCGTATTTGCTCTGAGTTGTCTTTGCTGCTGTTCCTTGAGTTCTTGTAGGTGTAGCACTAGTTTGTTTATTTGAAATGTTTGTATCTTTTTTAGGTAGGCCTGTATTGCTATGAATTTTCCTATAAGGCCTGCCTTCTCTGTGTCCCACAACATTTGGAGAGTTATAATTTTATTTTCATTTGTTTCTAGAAAGTTTTAGATTTCTTCCTTAATCTCATTCTTGACCCACTCATTGTTTAATAGCATGCCATTCAATCTCCATGTATTTGAGTGTTTGTGGGATTTTTTCTTGAGGTTTGTTTCTAGTTTCACTCTCTTGCTGTTGGAGAAAGAGCTTGGTATAGTTTCATTTTTCTTCAATTTGTTGAGGTTTGCTTTGTGTCCTATCATGTGGTCTATCTTTGAAAATTTCCATATGTATTTGAAAAGAATGTGTATTTTCCTTCTTTGGGATAAAGGGCTCAATATATATCAATTAAGTCCATTTGCTCTATGGCACTGTTCAATGCCACGGTATCTTAGTTGACATTTTGTTTGGAAGATCTATCCATTTTTGACAGTGGGATGTTGAAATCCCCTACTATAATTGTGCTGCTGTCAATATTTTTCTTGAAGTCTTCCAAGATTTTCTTTATGTATTTGGGTGCTTCTATGTTGGGTGCCTATACATTTACAATATTTATGTCTTCTTGGTGCATTCTTCACTTGAGTATTATGAAGTGACCTTCTGGGTCTCTTCTTATATCTCTATTTTTTTAAATCTATTTTGTCTGATATGATTATTGCTACTCGAGCCTTTTTTCCTGTCCATTTGCTTGGAATATTTGTTTCCAGCCCTTCACTTTCAGTCTGTGTAGGTCTTTTGTTCCATTCTGGGGTCTCTCGTAGGAAGCAAAGGTGTGTATTGTGATTTCTTATTCATTCAGTTATTCTATGTCCTTTGATTGGAACATTTAAACCATATACATTTGAGGTTATTATTGATAGGTACTTATTCATTGCCATTTTTTCATACCTGTGTTTCTCTCTATCTGTTTTTCTTCCTGTTCTTAAAGCGGACACTTTAGCATCTCTTGCCAGGCTAGTTTGTAGGAGGTGTATTTTTTGAGGCTTCTTTACTCTAGGGAAACTCTTTATTTAGCCTTCCAGTTTAATTAAGAGCCTTGCTAGATAGAAGAGTCTTGGTTGCAGGACTTTGGTTTTCATTCCTTAAAATAGTTTTTTGTCATTCTCTTCTGGCTAGGAGCATTTCCATTGAGAAGTCAGCTGCTAGACTTATTGGGGCCTCCTAGTAGATTACTTCCTGTTTCTCCCTTGCTACCTTTAAGATTCTCTCTTTGTCTTCAAATTTTGCAATTTTATTTATGATGTGTCTTGAAGTGAACTTCTTTTGGTTCCTCTTGATTCAACTCTCTGTATTTCCTGGATTTGTGTGATTTGTGATAAGAATAAGAAGAACAGGAAGTACATGACCTACAGTAGTGTGCTCTTGGAACACAAGGGAAGTGAAAGAAGGAATTTACACTATGAAACAGAGAATAAGGAAAACCAAACAATGCAATTTAAGAAACCAAGCAAAGAAAACTAAATAGGAAGAGAAATTTAAAAATACTAATAGAATAAAATAAGTAAAAATAATAAAAATAAAAATTATACAAATGTACAATGACTTGCAATTTCTCTGGAATAGCAAAGTGAAATTTGTCTCACTTTCTCTTTTGTTGGGATGACCCTTCTTTAGGTGTAACTTTGGTCCTTTCACAGGTCCAGGTTTTATTGTCTCACCTGTGGAATTTTTTTTTAAAAAGGAAGAAGGAGAAAAACAAAGCCTCCTGCTAGTTTTAAACTGGCTAAACGAGTCCTGCTGGTCTTCCTGGCTGCAGCAGACTTAGGGGGAATTGGTTTAGCTTTTTTCCTTTTCTGTGATTTTGAAGAGATGGAGGCCAGGTCTGAGCTCACTCTTTGCAGTTGCCCAGCCTTCAGCTCAGTTTCTCAGTTTGCTGCTGGCCCCTATTGCCCTTCTGTGCCTGGCCTACACCTTATGTCCACCAGTTGTACTGTGCTTTAGGTGCACCAATTAGGGGCAACTCACACACCACCTTCTCATTCTTTGCTGTCCTAGATGCTAGGGCCTGTCAGAGTCTCTTCAAGGTAGTTCATCTCCCCCACTGAGTTTAGTCCTTCTGGAGACTGCTGACTCCCTGAGTTCTGCTGCTTTCTTCTGTGGGGGTGTCTCCACCTTCCTCTTAGTGAGCCACTTGGTCCCACAGGTGGGAGTGAGCCTCCTCTGCTGCTGTGGCCAGTGTGGGGTTGGTGCTAGGTGCCTCTGGGCCTTGGTGTCAGGCACACACTCACCCATGAGCATCCAGAGTGAGCATGAAGCCTCTGCTGCTGTGGAGGGATCACTGCTGCAGGGCTGAGGGTTCAGGCATGCACTGTTCCTAGGGTTATGTGTGTGAGTGTGTGGTCTCTATTGCTGCTGCTGCTGCTGCCAGGGCCCTGGGGTCAGGTGTATGGTGTCTCTGTGCAGTGGGGTAAGGAGTGATTTGTCCCTGGGGCTGTGGGCATGAGCACTCAACCTCCACTGCTGCAGTGGGGGAGCAACTACTGGACAGGGGTGTTAGCACACCAGCCTCCACTGCCGCAGCATCAGCCAAAGGCGGTGGTGGGGGTGGCTGGGTCAGTGGCGCACCACTGGGGTCATGGGAATGTTTGGGTGCCCTCTACCACTGGGGCCAGGGGTTTGGTAAGGGCACAGGCACAGTCCTGACTGCAGAGTTGGGCCCACAAGTGAGGCTGAAGAGGCTGCAGAGGTGGCATGGGTGCAGCTAGGTGAGGCAGAACACCTGCTACTGGAGAATTCCCTAAACAGGCACCAAGCGCCTCTTTTTCTTCTTTTTGAAAAATTCCTCCAGTTCAAGCCTGCTGCTCCTAACAAGTCCATGGCCTCTAACACAGCCCAACTCTCCAACCAGACTGGGGACTATCCAGGTCAGGGTTTGTCACGGTCCAATTCTTCCCACCTGGCGTCCACAGTCTCTGTGGGTGCACACCTTTCCTGTGAGTTTTCCACCTCATCCTTATTACCCCCAGCAACTTCAAGAATCCAGGTCCATCCTGGCGATACTTGAACCTTCCTATTCAGCAGGGGAGGCAGCCGTTGATCTGGCTGTCTTTCAAGAATCCTGTGGCAGAGCCGGCAGCAACCAGGCCTGGGGCTGCAGCTGCCCCAGGCCCCATGATGTTCCCAGGGACCTTATTGTCCCAAAGCAATCTTCTTACTGTCTGATTTTTCAATGTCCTCTACAGTTTTAGCCTCCAACCTTCATATATCCTGAAATACTGTTGGCTGTATCCTCTGTTCCTCAGAAGATTGGCTAGGTGTTCCACTGTGCAGAGAGGGAAGTGGACTCTGCTCCCACCTATGTTGCCACCATCTTTGAATTGTGCATCGACCTTTTGAAAGGCTCTTTGTGTCTCTAGCTCTCTGTCTCTGGCAGAGGGCAGTCCTGCTGCTTTTCCTCATCAGTTGTTATCTGTGTACTTTTAGGGCTTTGATGCTTTGCTGGGATCCCAGCTTAGGATTTAGACCCCACACTTCTCAGTGGGATCCAATCACTTGATTAATTATCTGTCCAACAGTGTCACTTGTGGGCTCCCAGCCAGCTTTCTTGAGTCTCTACTGCACTCCTTATTAATCAGTCAGTACTGAAGCTCATTCTTCTGTCTGTCCAAGGTTGTAAGGCTTCTCTCTTGCTATTGTTCAGTTGTTTGTTCTGGGTGATTTCTCCAAAATTTAGTTGTAATTCCAGATTTGTCCTAGGATGAGGTTAGAGTGGCTTCCACTCACCCCTCCACCATCTTGCCTCCTTCACATTCAGGTTTGTGGAGTAAAATTCATAAATGCTTTTTTGCATTGTCAAGTAAAGGACCTATTTCTCCAGCTTGACATATAATATTAATTTTACTTGTAGGGAGAAGATATTCATTTCTGACTCTCTCAACTTGTGAGACTCAAGTTAATGGTGTTGCATGCATGCTTTTAGTTTTGGAAAGATGGTCTCATTTGGCAAGCATTTTAATGGCTAACTATTTACTTGGAAGACAGAAACACTCTTTCATCTACTACAGAGCACCTACAAGGAATACCTGGAATTAGATATATCTATTTATGGGAACATAATTTAAATTTTTGGATCAAAAAGTACCTATCGACAATCTTTGATGAACACTAAATATGTCTCAGGATGTTACAGCAGAGTCAATCTTGTGAAAAAGATCACATTTAAACCCAATGTTTGTAGAAAACATCCTGTAGACTGGCTTTTGTGCTGTTTTCATCTTATTAACAATATTTGTCATTATTCATGATCTTTGAGTAATTACTAAAGAGGTACAGTGGTCCCTTATGTGTTGCAGTTAAAGGTAAAGAAAAGGTTTGAAAAATATTATTTTAATTTTATTTTGACTTATCTTTATTTTTTCACATTTTTATTGTTGTTCAAGTACAGTTGTCTCTATTCCCCCAAAAATGTGTTAGAGGAATACTTTGACTTATCTTTAATTTCATATCTGTAGTATAAAATCATTTGAAATGATCCCAAGTAGGTCATTACCTTTTAGTCATCAGAACACAGATGGTACTTTGATGAATCTAATGAATAGATTTTTTTAATTTTAATTTGTAAGCTTCTGTTAATAAAATAGCAGTGAGGACAATCAAGGTTAAAAAAAAGGTCTAATTCTCCTTTTCAACTCATGTATTTCTTAAGCCTTTGTTGTATGTTAAGCAAGAAATGAAGCACTTTGACATATTGGATAGCAAAGCTATAAAAACAAGTTAAACCTGAACCAGATTTTTTACTCATCTACATGTTAGGCAGTGGAATAGCTTCTGATAATATAAATCCACATAAAATCAATTTTATTCACTCAGCAATTATTCGTATTTAATTAATTGTCATGAGTGTGATCAACATAAGACATGACAGATAGCCTTGTTTACTGAAACATCTTTAGCCTTTAATTCATTACCTGTCTCCAATCAATTTTTGGAATTAAAGAGCAGCTGTGCACAATGGCTTTATTATCTACAGGAACCTGAGAATCCTTAAGTAAGGGCTAAAGTTCCAATCAATTTTTTAAAAAGGGCTATTATATTGTTAATCACAGTGTAGGAAAAAGATTTAGTAATAGGCTTGCAGTATTGGCATCTTTAAACCTACCAGTCCCTTTGAGAGTGATAGTTACTAATAGTGACTTCTATTAATGACCTACCCATTCCCAAGTTTTGGTAAAGGATTCCTAAGATAATGTCCTCTCTCAACCTTGGAGCATCACTCTGCCTATTCTAATATAAATCTGTGATGATATTTTTGTTCCTTGGCTCATAAAATTGTCCTTTAATATAGTTAAAGTCTGTGGACCTTATATATCAAGCAGATCAGTCAATTTGATTGTAACAAAGCACATTGAATTTATTCTCTCATTGCCCAGACAATCCTGTCATGTCTGAGTAACCAAACTCCTGAATGCCTGGCCAAACTTGAGAAATTGGGACCATACCCTACTGGCTCTGCCAGCAAAGTTTGATGAACACCTCTCTGGAATGTTCCAAGACAATAGATATTAATGCTACAGTGCCTTTAATGTTTCTGTGACCTTATAAGAGTAGTGCTTTTCTTCTCTGGTCCTAGTTTAAGGGCTCAGCTTCTTGGACAAACTGCCAGGATTTCTCCACTTCCTATTTCGCACCATCAGCCTTCACTAAACCCTTTCTTAAATGCTAAGAAACTGTAAATCTTTATTGCTCTCATCAGACAAGTCTTCCCTTTAGAGAAGGTACCTCTTCACTGGAATTCAGAACACTATGGTGGGATGGGAAGGGAGTCAGCATTAAAACATGCTTGGGTTTCACCCACACTGCAGGAGTGTGTTTGTGTTTGTGTATAGTCCCACACATTTAGAGGAAAATTAATCAGTTTCTAATTCCACCACTATACCCAGAAAGATTTTAGTGCGATAAATATCCCACTACTTGACCAATTTTTTTTAATTTTATTTAGTTATTTTTCAAGTATAGTTTTTTGTCTATTTCTCCCATCCCAGCCTCCCCCACCCCGTGCTCCCCACCTCCCTCCCAGTTCCATCCCCCTTAGTTCTTGTCCCTGTGTCCTTCATATTTGTCCCTCCAAATCCCTCCCCCTTTTTCCCCTTAAATTCCATTCCCCCTCCCCTCTGGTCACTGTCCCCTTGTTCTCTATTTCACTGTCTTTGTTTTTATTCTGCTTGCTTGTTTGTTTTGTTGTTTAGCTTCCTGTCAAAGGTGAGATCATATGGTATTTGTCTTTCAGCACCTGGCCTATTTCACTCAGCATAATGCTTTCCAGTTCCACCCATGTTGTTGCAAAGGGTAGTAGTTCCTTCTTTCTCTCTGCAGCGTAGAATTCCATTGTGTATATGTACCACAATTTCTGGATCCATTCATTTACTGATGGGCACCTAGGTTGCTTCCAACTCTTGGCTATTGTAAATTGTGCTGCTATCAACATTGTGGTGCATAGGTTCTTTGAAATTGATGTTTTAGGATTCTTAGTATATAATCCTAGCAGTGGAATTGCTGGGTCAAAAGGCAGGTCGATTTTTATCTTTCTGAGAAAATTCCATACTGTTTTCCATAATGGTTGTACTAGTCTGCAATCCCACCAACAGTGGACTAAGGACCCCTTTTCCCCACAACCTCTCCAACATTTGTTGTTTGTTGCTTTGTTTATGATAGCCATCCTGACCAGTGTAAAGTGGTATTTCATTGTGGTTTTAATTTGCATCTCTCTGATAGCTAACGATATTGAGCATCTCTTCATGTCTCTCTGGATATTCTGTATGTCCTCTTTGGAGAAGTGTCTGTTCAAGTCCTTTTCCCATTTTTTAATTGGGTTGGTTGTCTTCTTAGAGTGGAGTCGTGTAAGTTCTTTGTGTATTTTGGAGATTAAACCTTTGTCTGAGGTATCATTGGCAAATATGTTTTCCCATATAGTTGGTTGTCTTTTTAATTTAATACTGTTTTCTTCAGCCATGCAGAAGCTTTTAATTTTGATGAGATCCCACTTGTTTATTCTTTCCTTTATATTCCTTGCTCTAGGGGACATATCAGTAAAAATGTTGCTGTGTGAAATATCTGAGATTTTCTTGCCGATGTTCTCCTCTAGGACTTTAATGGTGTCACGACTTATATTTAAGCCATGGATATATTTTATCCACCTTGAATTTATTTTGGTGTATGGTGTAAGTTTGTGCTCAAGTTTCTTTTTTTTTGCACGTAACTGTCCAGTTCTCCCAACACCATTTGTTGAAGAGGCTATCTTTACTCCATTTTATGTTACTGTCCCCTTTGTCAAATAAAAATATGGAACATTTCATGAATTTGTGTGTCATCCTTGCACAGGGGCCATGCTAATCTTCTCTGTATCATTCCAATTTTATTAATGGAACAATGAGCAGAATCACTAATATCTTCCACTCAGTGCATTATTATGCACTTGGAAAATATGATTATTCTTTGAATGAGTCTTAACTCTGAAACATTAGATCAGTATGTTTCAATAATGACATTTAATCATAATTTAATATTTTCATGTTTAGAGTTTGAACAATGGTTCATTGAAGACTTTATTATGGAACTTAGTCTCAAAGATGATTTCAATAAATTTTAAGGTTAGAGTATGGATTGGATACAAATCAATTTAAATAAGCACATTTTTAAAAGAACTGAGGTATATCTATAAGATCCCATTGAATGCATATGGCATTATTCCTAGTTTTATGGATACTGTCTTAATTAAATAAGTCCTGGGAGAAAATAATTAGTGGTTAATTTAAGTATAAATTGGTACCACTGAAAATATTAAGATTTATTTATTCTATTGGTTTGTGTGTGTGGTATGTGTGAGTGTGGGTGTGTTCATATGTATGATTACTGCTTTGTCTATTTCACTACCTAAATCATTATCCTTTCTTTTTTTTAATCTTTTAAATAATTTATTTTGAAATATTAAATTTCAGGGTTACAGAAAAAGTTTCCAAGTAGAGAGAAGTCTCCTTTTATGCAAATTCACCAGTTTAACATTTACCAGCATTTCTTCCATCACCCTCCTCCCGCCCCTCAGATTATCATTAGTCTCTCTCAGAGTAATCCACTCCCACCCCACTCCAGAGTGTCGGTGTCTAGCGCAACCAGGACCGAATCCTCCAAGTCTGGACGTCGGCGTCGCTGCCTGGTGGTCCAGGCCTCACATCCCGTTCAGTTTTCCCAGCCAATCCAGCGACACCTTCTTTCTGTCCGACCCTGGATCCAGTTTCGGACCCGTGTCTCCGCAGACTCCTTTAATCGGAAACAGTTCTCCACGCTTTTTTTTATCCTTTCTTATTGCTTCCTTTGAGAATCTTACCTACTTCAACATACCTAATCACTCAGAATTATGCTTTTCTAGTTTTCAAATATTTCCAATGTTTTTTTTATTTTGGTAAGGTTTTAATTAAAAGAAAAAACAATGAAAGTCCACTAAAAACAGTATTCTCTACCAATACTGCTCAACCTACTATAACTTTCATGCTTCAAATAACAGAGCTAGGGAATTGGCTTGTCAAGAATCCACTTCTGTGATGGGCCAGGGCTTACAGGTGTTTTTTCTATTACTGTGGACTGACTATGAAATTAATTGTCCCTGCACTTTTTTGTTTTAGCTGGTAAAGGATATAAAAATTCTAAATATATAAACATGTAAATTGAAAGTATTTATTACCTATTAACCACTTTAAATATTTTTAGTTCTATTTGGCTACCCAATATTTCAATGTTTCTTATTATATACATGCCTTATTTTCTTCACTACCACCTTATCATTTAAAGCTACATTACACATTTTGCAATCTCTCTGGCTTGTTTATTTTGGAACATCTCTGTATATGCAGCTCACTATTGCCTATGTTTATTAGAATAACAACCACAGAGCACAATGGGGGTTGACTTTCTAAAATAGTTTACTCTCTTACTGCCTTAAAATATGATTTTGAAATAATTATTTTTGAAAACTAACTTTGAGTAAATATTATGAAAAAATGAATTCTTAAAAGATCTTATTCTACATGCTACTTAAATGAGGAAATTTTCTGAAATTCAAACATACCAAGCTCCTTTTGCTCAGTGATGAAGTACTTGCACAAAGTTCCCCATGGCTATATTGGTGTACAAATGTATAATAATGAAGGAAATAATTTAACATTAAATTGTTTTCTCTTTAAATTATTGCATTTAAAAAGTCATTCAAGTTGTAGACACTCATGAATAAGTCAGCTTTAGGATCACATTATTGTATCACAGTAACAGAAATTTGAATCACATTAATTTTTTTAATTTATGGATTCAGGTTCTTCTAAATTCTCATTATTGAGCTACTGAACTCTTGATATAAGTTGTTAGGAAAATCCAAATCATCATTCCTGGCACTAAAGTGCCAAGAAAATAATGTGCTATCATGAAATCACAAATAGTCAGCTGCTTATGTATGTTGGTAAACAAGGTAGTTTGAAAATTATGATCCCACTAGCACTGTGTTCAGACTTTAGATGCAGACTAGAGGAATTATACCTAGGTATACTTTGTGGTAGTTCTGTTGCCTCTATTGTCCCAGACAACTAACTATGCTTTGAGGATGGGTATGCAGAAATTATGCTTTTCACCAAGTAGAAGTTACCATAGGTGACCAAAAACCACCTATGTATGGAGTGTATAACATATAGTGATGATAAACTAGCACAATTTTCAGTAATATAAATTTATGGATTTAGGTATTTGATCAAAGTTATATTTTTCTTTTTTTTTCTTTTTTTACCTATAACATTAAGTTCCTACATGTGGACTTATCACTATTAGATTAATTTTCAATTTTACAGAAATATAAATATAAAAACAAATTTTAGTACCTAAATTTTTTTGTTATTAAGTTTTAATAACTGAAGGGAAATTTTTAATAGTTTAATCTGGGGTCAGCAAATTATTCAGTGTTTTCTGATGGTCACACTGTTGGCCAGAAAATAATTTTGATAAATCAACCAACCTGTTCTTGGGGTAGAATTTGATGTCTACATTAAACTATTCAAACAACAGCAACAACAAACTGATTCTACAGTACATGTATATAGGAATTCAGTCCTGTATTCAGGCTTGCAAGTGTATAATTTGGTGGATTTTACAAGGGATTGCCCATCTTTGGGAGTTCTGGGTGAAATAAAACATCTGAGGTTTTCTTTCTTCTTATAGGGAGAAAACCAGCTTAACACATGATGAAAAGAATCCATTTGGTCTCTAACTGTGGGCTTAACTGTCATGGAGCAATGAGAAAATTGGTGGCTTTCTGCCCTTTACTACTGTAGTTTTCTCCAGTCGTGTAGGCCATAGTCTGGTTTATATCATAGTCCTTATTATTTCCATTTCATAATCTAGTCTTTAGTTCTTTATATGACTTTGAAAATTACTATTGGTTTGTTGCTACATTTATTTTTTTTTCTGAAAAACCTCATTCAGGAGCAATTCTTTTCAAAGTTGTTGAAATCTAACTCAATACAGATTTCCTTACTCGATGTTATAAAAATCTGTATACAGATACTGTCTAAACTGTCCAAAGAAAAATGTTTGAATTCACAGTAACAGAAAATACAAAGTTTGTACAAAAGACATTGTACACCACTGGAGTACATAGAATAGAGCTTGCTGTGCTTCATTTTATACGTTAAGCTCCATTTCTCATTAGAACTATTCTGTAGTACATTTAAAGCATCTGATTTAATTTTTCCCTAATCATACAATTGCATGCTCATTTAATCTCATGAATTTTAAGATGCAAATTGCATATTTATGATATGTGTAAATGTAATAAATCATTGGAACCTTTTAAATACCATAATTGCTTAGGAGCTCTTCAAGTTTTCCAAGGGTCATAAAGTAAACCCAGTTGTGGCGATTGTGCAGGATAGACGTAAAGAACAGCTTTAAAAAGAAAGAAAGACACCATCAGTAAATGTTTAGTATATTGTAAACTGATAGTTATGTATACAACTGTAATTTAAATTTATCTGCATCAACCAATTAAAATATTAAGCCATACTCTTTTTCAGAGTAGGATTTTCTTAAATTAAAAATAAAATTTAAAATAATATATAGTTTAAATTATATATTAAAACAACCTTTTACCAAACTCTATATAATGACACTTCACATGATTTAAATAAAATTAGGTTTTCATAGGTGGCATTTATCTGCTAACGTTTTTGATTAGTTTGGGTTAACAATTCTTTGCTTAAAAAATCTACTTTTACTCAACTTAGTTTTCCTTTGTATAATATAAGGAAATAATTAAGTTATTTTGATATGGTTCACTCTTGTTCCTGGTGTTTATGACATTTTCTACTTGGTGCAATTTAAATTTTCTCTATCAGTGCAACACACTGACATAATAGATTGATATTATGAGCTAAACTGATTCATTTAGAGAGAAACATGTTGTGCAAATATGGTCTGTGCCATAAAAATAATTAGAATAAAACATGAGGCTTTTTGTTAGTATTAAGTCCTAGACTATCCACAATGGATAATCTTAGAAGATTTTGTGACAGCAATGATGTTGATGATGATAACACCAGCTAACCTTGACTTAACACATTTAATGTTCTAGGCAATCCATGAGATGCCCACTATGTATATATTATAGGTTATCACTAATTTTCAAAATTGTTTCAAAAGTAATTATTAATTTCTCATTCTGAAGATGAACAAACTAAGTAACCCAAAAGTAATAAAAATTCCAGATTCTTACATGTAGTCAGGAGGCAGAGCCAGGACTGCATCTTAGGTCTATTTGACTTCAAACACTGGTTCTTGCCATTATATCCCTTTATATTGCAAACTAGTACCTTTCCTTGATGCATAGTACTTTATCATTGTTGTTTTGATATAAAGTGGAATCCTCTACAATCTATTCTAAATGTGATCATTTCCTAGTCCTATTGAGATTATTTTTCTTATTATTTCTCATAATATGTAGGACTGTAATGATTTCATTTAATGCATTTTTCCATCTAAACTATCTCGAATTGGTTGTTAAAACTGATCACATTACACAAATAATTCTACATTTCGATTTTATTTTTATTCCTGTAAAATGAACATAATGATATCCATGTGTAAAGATTAAATGTATCTGTAAAATTAGTTAGTACAAACTCTAGTACATAATTAGGTGTTCAGCATACATAAGTACTTTTCCTTCTATTACTGGATTATGTTGAAAACTGTAAAAGGCAGATTTAATCAAGCATTCTGTTTCAAAATACATTAATATGCACATGAAAAGAACAATGTGTTAAAGACAATAAAGAATTTTGCACCAAACAAAATAATGACTAAGCTTTGCTTAGGACATAATTAGAATTTTTAACTTTTTTTTAAAATTGTTTCTTTTGGAAATAAAATCTCATAATTTACCAAGTCAGTGTTTCTACTTCCAAATGCAAAATGTTTTTTTAAAATAAATAATATGCCAATTTTGGAAATATAGCATAAATATATTTATGGTCAGAAGGAATATAAATATGGTCAGAAGGATAAATTTCTTCACTAAATTTTCATTGCTTGCTTTAATTTTTTTCTAACTGGAGGATGTGAGCTATACCTATCACCTGAGGTACACAGAAATTTCAGCTTCTTAATTGACCTGTGCTCCAATTCATTTTCCAGAAGCCTTGATTGCGAAGAGTGGACTTCAATGACCTTTTGACCCCATACTGTGGTTTGCTGTGTACATGCATAAGCTACATTTAAAAAATTAAAAATCAGAAAAACACAAAATATTTCTATCAGTGATAGAAAATTATAGCCACAGTCATCGTTTGATCATTAAGAAGCTGATTTTATAGTTTGGGAAAATACATATTTTTCCTTTTTCTATATTCAGTCATTTGGCCGTTATGCTGGTCAGCAGTGGTGTTAAATCCAGCTATTTGTTCTCAGCATTGTGATTAACATCAAATAACCAGATATCAATTAATTTTGGCATTCATATTCTCCAATACTACAGAAATACTAAGGGTTAATTCTACCCTGTTGGTAGAAAGACAAATTTACCTACAGTCATCTTTTATTTTACAGTCTAGTTGAGTTATAGCATTCCAAAAGGGTTTGTAATTGTGTTCAAGTAATATATATGGAGAACTGACAAACTTTTAAAAATTAAAACTGTTAAAAAATGACTTGCTCAAATAATGACTTTAGCAACTATAATGCAATTCAGTGAATTATTTGTTATAAATAAATCTAGAGGTGATTTGATGCTGTTAACACTTTCTCTTGCTCAGGAAATTTTTATAATTCTTCAAATTTCATGCCCTCTTTTATATTACTTGGGGACAATAAAAATTATGACAATTGCTTTAAAGCAGAAAACTTAATTATATAAATACCCATTCAGTCAGCTGGTGCTGTAAGGTATTTTTGACAAGGAGGCAGTATTATTGTTAAATGTTTAACTTCCAAATTGATATTCTTCATGTACTTTATGGGGAAGCAAATTTCCATAAATAAATACAATCCTGTACTTAAAATAATATCAAAATTTTTAGGCAATTTAGTCTAAAAATCACTAAAACAAGGCACCTTCATTCCCATATTAACATGACTAAAATTAGAATTCATTACTTTTTTTTATTATGAAGGCAATAAACTCAACATTGATATACTTCCAATATCATTTAAATTTTTTCCTCGTCTTTCTCAAAGTTTCTAGGATACATTCATTTAAACCAAAATGTATCTGGCCTATATATGTGTACATTAAATATTCATTAAAAGAATCATAAAAATTATTAAACATATATGAAAATTAATTTTCATAGGCAGTGTGAGCCATTTTGAATACCTCAACTAAAGCTTGCTAAGAATTTATTTATTGCTCTCTTTTATATTACAATTCAAAATATTTCTGAAAATGAAATCAATGTAAAATTATAATTCAATTAAAATCATTTTATTGAGACAATTATTTCTTAAAAGAAGATTTTATAAGTCCAATTTAGGATTAGAATTAAAATCATTCCAATTATAAGGGAAGTAAAATGAAGCCATAGTCTTAGTGATGGGTACAAGTATTAGAACTAGTCTCTCTGGATTTAAATTTTTCACCTACTTGAATATGTCATTAAAATTGAATTTTTGTCAAGAACCACAAAGAGCAAACATTTCAAAACTTAATGCACAGGCTACTTGTTGGATCAAGTACACAGTTCATATGGCATTACATAATTTCCAACTTAATTTTGAAACACACTAATCTGCAACTTAACCTAGCTACTGAGCTAGCCTTTTTATAAGGTGGAATCAAATGATGTGGGTGGAAATGCTTAGTGGTGTTTACTGTGATTGTTAAGCTTCTATATATATTTTGAACATCTAGATAAATGACCATTTTAATATATTTCAAAAAAATGTAAAAGATTGGGGAACTCTGGATCTAGGTTAGTTTTAATAACAAACATTGTTTTTAGTCAGGAAAACAAGAGTAATAGATTTCCTTAATATCAGTGCTATACTGTAGTCTTTAGTATACTCTCTAAAAAATCTTAATACACAAAGCAAAACATCAAGTTGTTATAGTGCTATAATTTATTTTACATATAAAAAGATGGTTTTCAGATTCTAACAACTAAAGTATCTTTTCTGTTTTAGGTCAGAAGTTGTGCACAGGCCTAAGGTCTGGAACATTGCCAGTATGATTCCCAGTCAGGGCACATGCCTGGGTTGCAGGCCAGGTCCCCCGTTAGGGGCATAGGAGAGGCACCCTATTGACGTTTCTCTCACACATCGATGTTTCTTCTTTGTCCTTCCTCCTCTCTATAAAAACAAACAAACAAACGAACAAACAAACGAATGAAATAAGTTGTTCTAAAGACAAGAGATATACCAGACACCATTTTAAGAACTCTTGAATTCCTATGATTGTCTAGTGGCTTTGTTTTTCTAGAGGTGTGTCCAGTTTTGCATTTAAACTGAGTTTTCTACTTAAATATAAGCCTTGACACCATTAAAGTCCTAGAGGAGAACATCGGCAAGAAAATCTCAGATATTTCACACAGCAACATTTTTACTGATATGTCCCCTAGATCAAGGAATATAAAGGAAAGAATAAACAAATGGGATCTCATCAAAATTAAAAGCTTCTGCATGGCTGAAGAAAACAGTATTAAATTAAAAAGACAACCAACTATATGGGAAAACATATTTGCCAATGATACCTCAGACAAAGGTTTAATCTCCAAAATACACAAAGAACTTACACAACTCCACTCTAAGAAGACAACCAACCCAGTTAAAAAATGGGAAAAGGACTTGAACAGACACTTCTCCAAAGAGGACATACAGAATATCCAGAGAGACATGAAGAGATGCTCAATATCGTTAGCTATCAGAGTGATGCAAATTAAAACCACAATGAAATACCACTTTACACTGGTCAGGATGGCTATCATAAACAAAGCAAGAAACAACAAATGTTGGAGAGGTTGTGGGGAAAAGGGGTCCTTAGTTCACTGTTGGTGGGATTGCAGACTAGTATAACCATTATGGAAAACAGTATGGAATTTTCTCAGAAAGATAAAAATCGACCTGCCTTTTGACCCAGCAATTCCACTGCTAGGATTATATACTAAGAATCCTAAAACATCAATTTCAAAGAACCTATGCACCACAATGTTGATAGCAGCACAATTTACAATAGCCAAGAGTTGGAAGCAACCTAGGTGCCCATCAGTAAATGAATGGATCCAGAAATTGTGGTACATATACACAATGGAATTCTATGCAGCAGAGAGAAAGAAGGAACTACTACCCTTTGCAACAACATGGATGGAACTGGAAAGCATTATGCTGAGTGAAATAGGCCAGGTGCTGAAAGACAAATACCATATGATCTCACCTTTAACAGGAAGCTAAACAACAAAACAAACAAGCAAGCAGAATAAAAACAAAGACAGTGAAATAGAGAACAAGGGGACAGTGACCAGAGGGGAGGGGGAATGGAATTTAAGGGGAAAAAGGGGGAGGGATTTGGAGGGACAAATATGAAGGACACAGAGACAAGAACTAAGGGGGGTGGAACTGGGAGGGAGGTGGGGAGCACGGGGCGGGGGAGGCTGGGATGGGAGAAATAGACAAAAAACTATACTTGAAAAATAACTAAATAAAATTTTTTAAAAAGAAAATAAATAAATAAACTGAATTTTTATGCCAATTTTTATTAATAAATTGATCAAAAGGTACCACTACAATGGTTAGATCTAGATTCATTTTTTTCCCATTTCTTTTGTCCTAGATATGTTATTTACATTGAAAGCATTTACCTTCAGTCACTTAAAATGGTTGTTAAATCATCTGTGGGCTCTTACTTGTTTGAGGTAAATTAGAGTAGGTTTTCAATTCGATTCTTAACACTATGTATTCAAAATGAAAGGATTCTACAAATGCAAAGTGCCATCATCCCATAATGAAAAAAAATGCCCACTTAGAAGCAGTTATTTTAAACTTGTCCTTATATCCCCATAAGGATCACATTTAGGCCTTTTTACATTTTTTAAATTTAATTATTGTTCAAGTACAGTTTTCTGTCTTTTACTCCCATCCCAGCCCACCCCCCAAGTGCTCCTCACCTCCCTCCTATTTCCATGCCCCCCTTAGTCTTTGTCCATGTGTCCTTTATACTTGTTCCTGTGAATCCTTCCCCTTTTCCACCGAAATTCCCTCCCTTCTCCCCTCTGGTCACTGTCAGCCTGTTCTCTATTTCAGTATCTTTGGTTATATTTTGCTTGCTTGTTTGTTTTGTTGTTTAGGTTGTTTAGCCAACTCTTGGCTATTGTAAATTTTGCTGCTATGAACACTGGGGTGCATAGGTTCTTTTGGATTGGTGTTTCAGGTTTCTTAGGATATAATCCTAGCAGTGGAATTGCTGGGTCAAAAGGCATATTCATTTTTAGTTTTCTTAGAAAATTTCATACTGTTTTCCATAATAGTTGTACCAGTCTGCAATCCCACCAACAGTGAACTAGGGTCCCCTTTTCCCCACAACCTCAGCAACACTTGTTTTTTTTGCTTTCTTTATGATGGCCATTCTGACCAGTGTAAAGTGCTATCTCATTGTGGTTTAAATTTGCATCTCTCTGATAGCTAGCGATATTGAGCAATCTTTCATGTGTCTCTGAATCCTCTTTATGTCCTCTTTGGAGAAGTATCTGTTGAAGTCCTTTGCCAATTTTTGATCTCATCAAAATAAAAAGCTTCTGCATGGCTAAAGAAAGCAGTATTAAAATAAAAAGAGAACCAACTGTATTGTAAAATATATTTGCCAAAGATACCTCAGACAAGGGTTTAATCTCCAAAATATACAGAGAACTTACATGAATTCACTCTAAGAAAACAAGCAACCCAATTAAAAAATGGTTAAAGGACTTGAACATTTAGGACTTTAATAGTTTTCAGAAGCTTCTGGCTTCTCTATTGAAAAACTATCTTACTTTCTCTTTCTCTCTTCATTCTTTCTTTAATTGCTTTATTAAACTCCTTCTCCTTCCAGGAATATTTATCCTCCATTAAACCATTCTAATCTCTCTAATATTTTTACTGTTCATGTGCATTCTGTTCTTGATCTAGAATCACCTCTGTAGTCACCAAGACTCAGATATGTACAAGAATCTCAAGTATTCAAATGTCCCAGATCTGTAGTCCTGCACTGGTAAGGAAGATGAGGATAAAAAGGCAATGTTCTTTATTTTGCTATGTGGGTGGTACCTAATAGGCATTGTAGTCAGTCATAATTATCACTTCTATAAATGAAGGATGATAAAATCTTAGTGACAACCAATATGTCATATATTAAACTTGTATTTAATTCTTCACAAGACTACTACTCACTAAACAGAACTCTAATAACTGTATGAAATAGAAACCTTTTGCTCTTATTTTATGACTGTTTGTCATTCTTCTAAGAAAAAGGTAAACCTAAAAATCAATGTGATGCAATGAAGTATTTTTAATATCTGTGTAAAATCTGCAAGTAAAGGGAGTTAAAATAAACTTATATAGCATTGTAGAAAGAAACTGATTTCCTATTTTAATTGTGTGATTATTGTAAATGAACGAGTAAGCCAAAATCAGTCTCTCTGTGGTGGCCAGGAGCATTCATTAAGCATAGAATAAACACATATCCCATTACTAGGCAAACAAATATGCAGTATTACAAATGAACCCTATGTGCTTTGAGAACATGTTATATTTCAGAAAATGGAAGTTTTTATGGAACCATGTGAAAAAGGAAAAAATTTATATATACCTGCTAAAGATGGTATGTCTTTCCACACATTAAGAATGTTCTTGAAGAGGTGTTCATTTGCTTTTGTAGAAAGGGCTTCAACATCGAAGATGAGTATCATGCCAATTTCCAAGGAATCAGGTAAAATGATGATATTCCGTGGTATAATGATTCCCATGGGCTGGAATTATGTTTCATAAGAATTTATATGTTCAAAATTTAATCACTACTACTTTAATTGATGCAGATTGGTTAATCAATAAAAATCAAAAGGGGATTCAAAGTGCAGGGAATAACAAAAATTTTTATCTCAATATTAAACAACATGCTATCTCAAAAGTTAAAAAGGAGGTTTCCTATGTCACAAAGTCATCACTCCTTAATATTCTCCTTTACATTTTGGAGAAATCTTTGAACAGAGTACAGACATATTTCTAACACACAGAAATTCAAAAAAAATCACAAACTATTATGTATAATAAGAGGAATCATTACTTGTTACAGAGTTGGATTTCAACACAATAATAAATACTTCAGTAATGAATATGTGAGTCAAGTAACAAATGCACAATCACTGGTTATTTGTCAATTCAAATCAAAAATTAAAAATTAACAAAAATAACTTGAACTTAACATATTTACAAGGGGAAACTATAATATTCTTCAGTGCTTGAAATATAAGTCATCCTCGCTTCACAAAAATGTAAGATTTTTCATCCAATTTGTAAAATATTAAAATACCTGTAATACACAAATTCAGAGATATATTAAGTGACATAATATCAAACACTAAGAAATATCTAAGAATTTCTAAATTTCATGATGCATAAAATTATGCAACAGAATTTGCTTAAACTACAGATATTGTCATTTTGCAGTATTTCCCTGAGAAATGAACAATTACAACCCTCTATTATGTCTCCAAATTATCAAGTTATGGGGGAAAGAGTAGAAACTATACTTGCCAAATCCAGCGTAGTCAGGCCAAGTGTTTGAGGCCATGTCTCAGCAACAACAATCCTTAAAACTAAAATGGGAATCCAGAGGTGAAAAGCAATTTTTATACGTTCTCTGGGTACTCGCATGAGCAATTTAATCAGAAAATTGATGAAAAAAGAGAGAAAAAGAAATTGCAGGAAAGAAAGTTGCCTCAAAAAATCTTTTAAAAATAAAGATGGACTACTACAAATCCAGACAGCCTGAGAGGTTAACTCTCTTGCTTCTCATGCAGTTCCTGAAGTAACCAGGTATTCCTCAGTGTACATGATTCCTTGTAGCATTACAGCTTTTGTAATCTACCACTCTTGAAAAAGATATTTTTAGTACATGCCATTTCAGAAAACATTGTCCCTTATATTAGAGTCCTTTCTCACTTAGTAGGTCAAGACACTAGAGTATTTAACTGAAAATACTATTTTTAAATATACTTCAGGTCTCTTAACTGGGTTAGAAATTTTCAAAAAATCATCTCTCCTTGCTTCCACAATAATTACTTGATTGCTGAAAAATTAAACAATTCTTGCCTAATATGTCATTGGAAAACAGGGTTTAATCTCCTTGAACACCTATTTCTTTTTCAAAGTTAGGTAATTTTGTTTCATCAAACAGAAAGTGGAAAATGGAATGTAAAAAAATACTATTTAGCCTCATTACCGTAGTCACACTTCTGTTTTGAAAAAATGGTAGAAATTATGATCAAGAAGCATTTGTTGTATACATAAGGACTCACAAATCCTAAACAATTATGCATTATTGCAACATTTTGAAATTTAAAATTAAAGATTTACAACTCTTGAGACTTTCCCAATAATACTCTATTGCAAAATTACTTTTAGTTAAATTAAAAGAATTTCACAATAAATGGTAGTTTTTTCCTTTCATTGTTACTGTTCAAGTACAGCTGTCTTCATTTTCTCCTCACCACTGCCCGAGCCCCATCCATCCCCACTTCCCACCCTCGATCCTACTCACTTTAACTTTGTCCATGTGTCTTTTATACATGTTCCTTGAACACCCTTCCACTGTTTTCCCCTTTTATACCCCTCCCCTCTGTTTACTGTCACTTTGTACTTTATTTAAAATTATTTTATTGTTATTCAATTACAGTTGTTGCACTTACCCCAGACCACTCTTCCCATGCCAGCCACCCCCACCTCCTTCCCTTGCTTCTACCGACCATGATTTTGTCCATGTGTCTTCTATTGTTCATCCTGAAAACCTTTCCCCTCTTCCCCCATTATCCCCTCACACCTCCCCTCTGGTTACTGTTAGAATGTTCTTAATTTCAATGTCTCTGGTTATCGTTTGCCTGCTTGTTTTGTTGATTAGGTTCCACTTAAAGGTGAGACCATATGGTCTTTGTCTCTCATGGCCTGGCTTATTTCACTTAGCATAATGCTCTCCAGTTCCATCCATGCTGTCCCAAACAGTAGGATCTCCTTCTTTCTCTCTGCTGAGTAATATTCCATTGTGTAAATGTACCATACCTTTTTGACCCCCTCATTCCCAGATGGGCACTCAGGTTGCTTGAAGCACTTGGGTCTTGTAAATTGTACTGCTATGAACATTGGGGTGCATAAGTTCTTTGAATTGGTGTTTCAAGGTTGCTAGGATATAATCCCAGCAGTGGAATTTCTGGGTCAAAAGGCAGTTACAGTTTTGGTTTACTGAGGAAATTCCATACTGTTTTCCACAGTGGCTGCACCATTCTGTATTCCCCCCAACAGTGTCCTTGGGTGCCCTTTTCTCCACATCCTCTCGAACACTTGTTGATTTATGAAGGCCATTCTGACCTGTGTGAAGTAGTATTTCAATGTGATTTTAATTTGCATCTCTTTGATGGCTAGTGATGCTGAGCATCTATTCATAAGTCTCTGGGCTCTTTGCATGTCCTCCTTGGAGAGGTGTCTGTTTAAGTCCTTTGACCATTTTTAAATTGGGTTGTTTGTCTTCCTGGAGTGGAGTCATGTAAGTTCTTTATATATTATGGAGATCAAACCTGTGTCTAAGGTATCATCGACAAATTTGTTTTCCCATATAGTTGGTTCTGTTTTTATTTTAATGCTGTTTTCTTTAGCTGTGTAGAACCTTTCTGATTTGATGAGATTACATTTGTTTAGTCTTTATTTCCCTTGCTCTAGGGACATATTGGTGAAAATATTGCTGCATGGAATGCCTGAGATTTTCCTGCTGATGTTTTCCTCTAGGACTTTTATGTTGTAACAGCTCATATTTGAGTCTTTTATCCACCTCGAATTTATTTTGGTGTATGATGTAACTTCATAATTGAGTTTTATTTTTTTGCATGTAACTGTCCAGATCTCCCAACACCATTTATTGAAGAGGCTATTTTACACCATTTTTGCTGTTGTCCTCTTTGTCAAATACTAATTTACCATGGAGACTTGGGTTTATTCTTGGGTTCTTTATTCTGTTCCATTAGTCTATGTGTCTGTTCTTATGCCAGCACCAGGTTATTGTAATTACAGTGGACTTGAAATACAGTTTGATATCAGGTATTGTGGTCCCTCCTACTTGGTTCTTCTTTCTCAAAAATGCTACAGCTATTTGGGATCATTTATGGTTCCATATAAATTTCTGAAATGTTTGTTCTATATCTGTGAAATATGTCATTGGTACTTTAATAGGGATTGCATTGTATCTATAAATTGCTTTGGGCAGTATGGACATTTTGATGAAGTTAATTCTTCAATCCATGAGCATGGTACATGCTTCCATTGGTTGATATCCTCCTCAATTTCTTTCTTCAGTGTTGTGTAGTTTTCTGAGTACAGGTCTTTACCTCCTTGTTAAATACATTTCTCCATAGTTTATTTTTCTTGTTGTTATATCAAATGGGATGTTTTTCTGATTTCTCTTTCTAATATTTCATTGTTGGTGCACAAAAATGTCTTTGATTTCTGAATATTGACTTTGGATCCCACCGTTTTGCCAAATTCACTTATTAGCTTGAGTAGTTTTTTGGTGGACTCCAGAGGATTTTCCATGTACACTATCATGCCATCTGCAAAAAATGATAGTTTTGCTTCCTCCTTTCCCATTTGGATGCCTTTTATTTCTTTTTCTTGTCTAATTGCCATGGCTAGGCCTTCCAGTACTATGTTGAATATAAAGATGAAAGCGGACATTCTTGTCTTGTTCCTGATCTCAGTGGGAAAGCTCTAAGTTATTGCCTACTGAGTATAACGTTGGCTGTAGGTCTCTTGTACATGATCTTTTTTAAAATTTTTTAATTAATTTTATTTAGTTATTTTTCAAGTACAGTTTTTTGTCTATTTCTCCCATCCCAGCCTCCCCCGCCCCTTGCTCCCACCTCCCTCCCATTTTCACCCCCCTTAGTTCTCGTCCCTGTGTTCTTCTTATTTGTTACTCCAAATCCCTCCCCCTCTCGTATGTGATCTTTATTGTGTTGAAGAATGATCCCTCTCTTCCCATTTTGCTGAGTGTTTTTATCATAAATGGGTGCTGTACCATATCAAATTATTTTTGTGTATCTATTGATATAATCATGTGATTTTTGTATTTCCTTTTGTTTATGTGATCTATTATGTTTATTGATTTGTGAATATTGTATCATCCTTATACGTGTGGGATTCATCCCACTTGATCATGGTTTATGATCTTTTTAATGTATTGCTGGATGCAATTTGTCAATATTTTATTGAGGATTTTAGCATCTATGTTCATCAGTGATATTGGCCTGAAGTTTTTATTTTTTTGTTATGTCTTTTTCTGGTTTTAGGATTAGGATGATGCTGGCTACATAAAAAGAATTGGGGGACTTCTGGCCAAGATGGAGACATAGGTGGAAAGACTGTGCTTCCTCTCACAACCATGTTTAATGACAGCAAAGTTTTAGTAACAAAAATGCAACCAAAACCCAGAAAATTGAACTGTACAGAAGTCCAACAACAAGAAACCATTCAGTAAGACCTGTAAGACAGGCGGAGTCAGCGGCTGGCTGAGCACGGTGGCACAGAAAAAAAGTGGCCAGACCTAACCAGGTGTGCAGGTGGTGGTTGGCAGATCCCAAGTGTTGGGTGGCAATGGGCAGACCCAGTCAGAGCACAAAATGGCTGGCTGACCCTGGTCACACATTCACACTCAGATAAACCAGGCAAAAGAGTGATCAGTGGGGCAGACTGCACACACTAGGGCCCCAAGGACAGGAGTTAAAGCCTAAAAGTGCTGATTGGAAAAACTTTCAGGGTCGAGGTGCTGGGAGAGACTCCCAGGCTCACAAAGAGTTCATTGGAGAGACCCACAGGGTCCTGGAGGGTGCACAGGCCCACACAACAAGGAATGGGCACCAGAAGGGCCCAATTTGCTTGCAGGAAGCAGCAGAGGGGACCAAAATCTAAGAGAGAGTAGAACAGATGCCATTGCTCCTCTCTGACCCCTCCCCCACATACAGTGTCACAACCCAGATATTGGGTCACCCCACCCTGGTGAACACCTAAGGCTCTATCCCTCAAACTTAACAGGCACAAACAGACCAAAACATTATGGCTCAAGAAGAACAGCTCAAAGTCCCAGAGCCAATACTTCTAAGTGACAAAGAGATAGCCAACCTATCAGATGCACAGTTCAAAACACTGGAGATCAGGATGCTCACAGAACTGGTTGATTTTAGTCACAAATTAGAGAAACAAATGAAGGCTAAACTAAGTGACATGAAGAAAAATGCACAGGAAAACAGTATTGATGGAAAGGAAACAAATAGTGATAAAAAAAAAAAACAGAAGGAAGAAAAAAATGACCAAACAGAACAGAATGAAAAAAAAAGCATTTTTAAAAATGAGGAGAGGCTTAGGAACTTCCAGACATCTTTAAATGTTCCAACATCCAAATTATGTGGGTACCAGAAGGGGAAGAGAAACAGCAACAAGGGGAAAACTTATTTGAACAAATAATAAAGGAGAACTTCCCCAATCTGGCAAAGGAAAGAAACTTCCAAGAAGTCCAGGAAGCTTAAAGAGTCCCAAAGAAGTTGGACCCAAGAAGGAACACACCAAGGCACATCATCATTACATTAGCCAAGATTCAAATGAAGGAGAGACTCCTATAAGCAGCAAGAGCTAAGGGGACAGTCACCTACAAAGGAGTTCCCATCAGACTGTCAGCGGATTTCTCAAAAGAGACCTTACAGGCAAGAAGGGACTGGAAAAGGATATTCTAAGTCATGAAAATCAAAGTCCCACAACCAAGATTGCTCTATCCAGCAAAGTTTTCATTTAGAATGGAAGGATAGATAAAGTGCTTCTCAGATAAAACCAAATTCAAGAAGTTCATCATCATCAAGCCTTTATTATATGAAATGTTAAAGGGACTTACCTATGAAAGAGAAGATAAAAAAGATGAACAGTGTAAGGACAGCAAACTCTCAATTATTAACAACCTCGCCTAAAACAAAAGCAAACTGAAAGGACAGCTAGATCAGGAGTGAAAACATAGAAATGAAGATCTCAAGGAGGGTTAGCAACAGGGGAGTGGGAGGAGGAGAAGGGGGGAGAAGGTACAGAAAATAAGTAGCATAGATGGTAGATAGAAAATAGATGGGGGCAAGAATAGTATGGGAAATATAGAATCTAAAGAACTTGGGGCAAGAATAGCATGGGAAATATAGAATCTAAAGGACTTGAGACACATGGTCATAAACTAAAGGGGGGTAATGGTGGGGATGGGGGGGTAGGGTGGAGGGGAATGAAGGGGGGAATAGAACAATTGTAACAGCATAATCAATTTAAAAAAATAAAAATTAAAAAATAAATAAAGAACTTGAGACACATGGTCATATATTAAAGGGGTAATGGAGGGGGAGGGGATGTGCAGGGTGGAGGGGAATGAAGGGGGACAACTCTAATGGCATAATCAATAAAATATATTTTAAAAGAATTGGGGGGTCTTCCCTCTTCTTGAACTTTTAGGAATAATCTTTGAAGGATGTGGTTAGCTCTTCCTTAAATGCTTTGTGGAATTCTCTTCTGAAACCATCTTGTCCAGGGCTTTTGAGTGTCAGAAGCTTTGTAATTACTGCTTTAAGTTTATCATCTGTTATAGTCTGTTTAGGCTTTCTCCTTCTGCTTCATTCAGTTTCAGAAGATTATATTTTTCTAGAAATTTGTTCATTTCACCTACGTTTTCAAATTTTTTAGCATACAGTTCTTCATAATTTCTTACAGTCATTTTGTATTTCTGTGGTATCACTTGTAATTTCTCCTTTTTCATTTCTGATTGTGTTTATTTGGTTCCTGTCCCTTTTTTTCTTTATGAATCTGGCAAGCTTAAAGGCTTGGCAATTTTGTTTATCTTTTCAAAGAGCCAGCTCCTGTATTTATTGATCCTTAGAATTGTGCTTCTAGTCTCTATGTCATTTAATTCTGCTCTGATCTTGATTATTTCCCTTTTTTCACTTGCTCTGGGCTGTCTTTGTTGTTGTTCTTCGAGTTCTTGTAGGCGTAAGATTAGGTCCTTTATCTGAAATGTTTCTATCATTTTTAGGTAGGCCTGTGAACTTTCCTCTTTGAACTGCCTTCACTGTGTCCCATAAGTTTTGGAATATTGTGAGTTTATTTTCATTTGTTTCCAGAAAGTTTTTTATTCTTCCCTTCATCTCATTAGTAGCCCATTTATTGTTTAATAGCTTGCTATTCAATCTCCATCAATTTGAATATTTTTGAATTTTTTCCTGATGTTAGTTTGTGGTTTCAAGCCCTTGTGCTCTGAGAAAGTGCTTGACATAATTTCAATTGTCTTGAATTTATTGAGGCATATCTTGTGGTCTATTTTTGAAAATGTTCCATGTGCAGTTGAAGAGAATGTGTAGTTTGCTTCTTTGGGTTGGAAGGTTTTATATATATCAGGTATGTCTATTTGATGTAGTGGGTTGTTCATTGTCACTATATCCTCATTGATATTTTGTTTGGAAGTTTCATCCATGTTTGTCAGTGAGGTGTTAAAATCCCCTAGTATCGGTGTGTTGTTTCTATATCTTTCTTGAAGTCCTCCAGAGTTTTCTTTTTATATTTGGGTGCTCCTATATTGGGTGCCTATATGTTTACAATGTTTATGTGTTCTTGATGGATTCTTTCCTTGAGTTTTATTAACTGTCTGTGTCTCTTTTTATGACCTTTGATTTGAAGTCTATTTTGTCTGGTATAAGTATTGCTACCTGGGTCTTCTTTTTTTGGCCATTTGCTTTTCATATTTTTTCCAACCCTTTTCTTCCAGTCTATGCAGGTCTTCTGTTCTGAGGTGGGTCTCTTGTAGGCAGCATATGTGCAGGTTATATTTTCTTATCCATTCAACTACCCTATGTCTTTAGATTGGAGGTCTTCTTAATACATTTACAGTTGAGGTCATTATTGATAGGTACTTATTTATTGCCATATTTTCCCCTTTGTGCCTCTGTTCCTCTCTCTCTCTCACTCTTTTTCTTCATCTTCTTAGAGAAGTCCCTTTAGCACATGTTGCAATGCTGGTTTGGTAAAGATGTATTCTTTTACCCTTCTTTTCTCTGGGAAACTCCTTATTTTCCCTTCGTTTTTAAAGAGAGCCTTTATGAATATGCAGTCTTGGCTGCAGGCCTTTGGTTTTCATTACTTGGAATATTTCTTGCCATTCCCTTCTTGCTTGTTGTGTTTTTATTTAGACGTCAGTTCCTAGCCTTATCAGAGCTCTCTTTTATGTTACTTCCTTGTTCTCCCTTGCTGCCTTTAAGATTCTCTCTTTGTCTTTGAACTTGTGTGACTTTTTCTTTCATGAAATCAGGTAAGTTTTCTACCATTATTTTTTCACACAGGCTTTTCACCTCTTGTTCCTCTTCTTCTCTTTCTTGTATACTTATTATGCAGATATTATTTAATTTTATTTTGTCTTGCATTACCCTTAACCACTTTCTGTTCTTTTTTTTAGTCTTTTTTCCTTCTCTAGATATTTCTGGTAATTTTTGTCTACCTTGCCTTTCAGCTCACTGATTTCATCTAGCTTGCTTTTGATTCCTTCTGCTGTGCTCTTCATTCAGAAATTGTGTTCTTCATTTCCTACGACTCTTTTTGATAGTTTCTATGTCATTTTCCATGCCGATGTAGTTCTCATTGTGTTCCTTGTAGCTTCATTGTACTTTTTTCTAATTCTCACTGAGCTCATTGAGCTTCCTTATTATCATTGTTTTGAACTGAATATGTAAGAATTTTCTTGCCTCTATTTCATTTAGCAGAGTCCTTCCTTTTAAATGCAATTTTCTTTTTTTTTAAATTTTTTATTTATTTATCTTTAGAAGGGAAGGGAAGGAGAGAGGGAGAGAAATATCAATGTATGGTTGCTTCTGGTGCATCCCCTGCTGGGAACTGGCCCCTGCTGGGAACTGGCTGCAACCCAGTTATGTGCCCTGATGGGGAATCGAACCGCGATCTTTTGGTCCGCAAGCCTGTGCTCTATCCATTGAGCTACACCAGCCAGGGCTAAATGCAATTTTCATTAGGACAAATAATCATTCCCACCAACAAAGTTGAGACACAGCAGAATTATATTTTGTATGGTGTGTGTGGGAGGAATATTACATTGTGTTCCAGAAATTTATAAAAATGATGTGTACAGTTTTCTTACAAATACCCATTTCTTGGATGTGTTATATTTTCATTATTTATAATTATTTAAGTATTGAGGAAAATTAACTTTTTAAATACTGAAGTTTTGATCTGCATATCTCACTATAATTGATATTATTATAGAACATTTTGTGATTGTTTTTATATATCACCTTTAAAATACTACAATATGGATAAACAAGGGATATATATATTTATATATCACATATATATCTATATACATGTATATAATGCTGCAATTATGGTGGTGTGTTTTTATTTTTTTATTTTTTTTATTTTTTTATTGATTATGCTGTTACAATTGTTCTAGTCCCCCCCTTCATTCCCCTCCACCCTAACCCCTGTCCCCTCCATGTGTCTCAAGTTCTTAAGATTCTATATTTCCCATGCTATTCTTGCCCCCCCCTTCTATTTTCTATCTACTGTCTATGCTACTTATTTTCTGTACCTTCTCCCCCCTTCTCCTCCTCCCACTCCCCTGTCGCTAACCCTCCTTGAGATCTTCATTTCTATGTTTCCCTCCCGATCTAGCTGTCCTTTTAGTTTGCTTTTGTTTTAGGTGTGGTTGTTAATAATTGTGAGTTTGTTGTCCTTTCACTGTTCATGTTTCTTTAACTTCTTTTTCTTCGATAAGTCCCTTTAACATTTCATATAATAAGGGCTTGGTGATGTTGAACTCCTTGAATTTGATCTTATCTGAGAAGCACTTTATCTGTCCTTCCATTCTAAATGAAAGTTTTGCTGGATAGAGCAATCTTGGTTGTAGGTCTTTGGATTTCATGACTTGGAATACCTCTTTGCAGCCCCTTCTTGCCTGTAAGGTCTCTTTTGAGAAATCCTCTGACAGTCTGATGGGGACTCCTTTGTAGGTGACTGTCCCCTTAGCTCTTGCTGCTTCTAGGATTCTCTTCTTCATTTTAATTTTGGCTAATGTAATGATGATGTGCCTTGGTGTGTTCCTTCTTGGGTCCAACTTCTTTGGGACTCTCTGAACTTTCTGGATTTCCCGGAAGCCTATTTCCTTTGCCAGAACAGGGAAGTTCTCTTTTATTATTTGTTCAAATAAGGTTTCCACTCCAGACTGTTCCTCTTCCCCTTCTGGTACCCCTATAATTCGGATGTTGGAACATTTAAAGATGTCCTGGAGGTTCCTAAGCCTTTCCTCAATTTTTTGAATTCTTGTTTCTTCATTCTTTTCTGTTTGGTCATTTTTTCCTTCCTTCTGGTCTATTCCCTTGATTGGTATCCCAGTTTCCTTTCCATTACTATAGGTTTCCTGTGCATTACCATTCATTTCAATTAGTTTAGCCTTGAAATGTTCCTCTAATTTGTGACTAAAATCGACCAGTTCTATAAGCATCCTGATAACCAGTGTTTTTAACTGTGCATCTGAAAGTTTGGGTATTTCTTCATCACTTAGATTTATTGGCTTTGGGGCTCTGAGTTGTTCTTGAGCCATGTTTTGATCTGTTCATGCCCGTTACGTGTGAGGAGCAGAGCCTTTGTTGTTTACCAGGGCGGGGCCACCCAGGTCGCTGGTTTGTGACGCTACATGTGGGGGCAAGGTCAGAGAGGGAGCAATGGTGGTCCTCTCCATTCGCCCAGTACGTCCCACCGCTCAACCCCTTTCTCTTTATCTGAGCGGAAATGTGGGAGCCCGCCAACCTGAGCCATGTGGTCTCAATGCTCACTTCTTCACTGGTTTATCTGCATGCAAATGCGTGACCTACCACAGACAGCCAGCCGAGCCTCTTCCCTGTGTTCCTGTGTCCACCCATAGCTAGCCCACACCTGGGATCCCTGCCTTTGGCTGCTTGCTCACCACCCTGGTCGGGGATCTTTTTGGCCAACCTGCTCCTCTGCTGGCTTCGCCTTTCTTACCGCTTTAGCTGAGCATTTTGTTGTTTTTGGACTCTGTATTGTCGATTTTTTGTGCGGTTTGTTTGCGTTTATTTTTGTTAAAACTTTGTTGTTTTTAGATTTGGTTGTGCGTGGATGCTAGGTGTTTCCACCTACGCCCCCATCTTGGTGGAACTCATTTACATTATACTTTTAAAAGCAGTGCTAGAATTCAGACATCTATGCCTATTGCTATTCTATTCTTTTTTAAATTTAATTATTATTCAAGTACAGTTTTCTGTCTTTTACTTCCATCCCAGCTCACACACCCACGCTCCCCACCTCCCTCCCATTTCCAACCCCCTTAGTTGTTTTCCATGTGTCCTTTACACTAGTTCCTGTAAATCCTTCCCCTTTTCCCCCTGAAATTCCCTCCACTCTCCCCTCTAGTCACTGTCCCCCTGTTCTCTATTTCAGTGTCTTTGTTTTTATTTTGCTTGCTTGTTTGTTTTATTCTTTAGCTTCCTGTTAAACGTGAGATCATATGGTATTTGTCTTTCAACACCTGGCTTATTTCACTCAGCATAATGCTTTCCAGTTCAATCCATGCTGTTGCAAAGAGTAAGACCTCCTTTCTTTCTATTGCATAGAATTCCATTGTGTATATGGACCATAGTTTTTGGATCCATTCATTTGCTGATGGGCACCTAGGTTGCTTCCAACTCTTGGCTATTATAAATTGTGCTGCTATGAACATTGGGGTGCATAGGTTCTTTTGGATTGGTATTTTAGGGTTCTTAGAATATAATTCCAGCAGTGGAATTGCTGGGTCAAAAGGCAGGTCTATTTTTAGTTTTCTGAGAGGATTCCATACTGTTTTCCATCGTGGTTGTACCAGTCTGAAATCCCACCAACAGTGAACTAGGGTCCCCTTTTCCCCACAAACTCTCCAACATTTCTTGTTTGTTGCTTTGCTTATGATAACCATTCTGACTGGTGTAAACTGGTATCTCATTAATGGCTTTAATTTGCATCTCTCTGATAGCTAGCAATATTGAGCATCCTTTCATGTGTCTCTGTATTCTCTGTATGTCCTCTTTGGAGAAGTGTCTATTCAAGTTCATTGCTCATTTTTTAATTGAGTTACTTGTCTTCTTAGAGTACAGTTGTGCAAGTTCTTTGTATATTTAGGAAATTAAATGCTTGTGAGAGGTATCATTGGCAAATATGTTTTCCCATACAGTTGGTTCTATTTTTATTTTAATATTGTTTTCTTTAGCTGTGCAAAAGCCTTTAATTTTAATGAGATGCCATTTGTTTATTCTTTCCTTTATATCCCTTGCTCTAGGGGACATATCACTAAAAATATTGCTGTGTGAAATATATTAGATTTTCCTCCCAATGTTCTCCTCTAGGACTTTAATGGTGTCATGGCTTATATTTCAGTCTTTTATTCACCTTGAATTTATTTTGGTGTATGGTGTAAGTCAGGGTTCAAGTATCATTTTTATTCTACATAGCTGTCCAGTTCTCCCAACACCATTTGTTGAAGAGGCTATTTTTACTCCATTTTATGTTGCTGTCCCCTTTGTCGAATACTAATTGACTGTAGACACTTGGGTTTATTTCTAGGCTCTCTGTCATGTTCCATTGGTCTATGGCCTGTGTTTATGCCAGTACCAGGCTGTACTGATTACAGTGGCCTTGTAATACAGTTTGATATCAGGTATTGTGATCCCTCCTACTTTGTTCTTCTTTCTAAAAGTTCCAGGAGCTATTTGGGGTCATTTATGGTTCCATATAAATTTTTGAAGTGTTTGTTCTATGTCTGTGAAATATGCCATTGGTAATTTAATAGGTATCATAGAATATGTAAATTGCTTTTGGTAGTATGGACATTTTGATGATGTTAATTCTTCCAATCCATGAACACAGTATATGTTTCCATTTGTTTCTGTCTTCCTAAATTTCTTTCTTCGCTGTTGAGTAGTTTACTGCAAAAAGGTCTTTTACCTCCTTGGTTAGGTTTATTCCTAGATATTTTATTTTTCTTTTTGCTGTATAGAATGGGACTTTTTTCTAGATTTCTGCCTTGGCTAATTCATTGTTAGTATACAAAAATGCTTTTGATTCTTGAATATTGACTTTGTATCCTGCTGTTTTGCCAAATTCATTTATTAGGTCAAGCAGTTTTTTGGTAGAGTCTATAGGATTTTCCATGTAGACTATCATGTCATTTGCAAACAATAACAGATTTATTTCCTCCTTTCTGATTTGTACGCCTTTTATTTCCTTTTCTTGTCTGATCATTGTGGCTAAAATTTCCAATACTATATTAAATAGAAGTGGTGAAAGTGGACAACCTGGTCTTGTTTGTGATCTTAGTGAAAACAATTTTAGTTTTTTCCCATCGAGTATAATGTTGGCTCTAGGTCTCTCATATATGGCCTTTATTATATTGAGGAATGTTTCCTGTATTCGCAATTCACTGAGTGTTTTTTATCATAAATGGGTGTTGTACCTTATCAAAAGCTTTTTCTGCATCTATTGACATGATCATGTGATTTTGGTCTTTGTTTTTGTTTATGTGATGTATTACATTTACTAATATGAGAATATTGAACCATCCTTGCATCCTTGGGATGAATACAACTTGGTCATGGTGTATGATCTTTTTAATGTATTGTTGGATGAAATTTACAATATTTTGTTGAGGATTTTAGCATCAGTGTTCATCAGCGATATTGGCCTGTAAGTTTCTTTGTTGTGTCTTTATCTGGCTTTAAAATTAGAATGATGCTGGCTTCATAAAAAGAGTTTGGGAGGTTTCCATCATTTTGGAGTTTATGGAATAGTCTGTGAAGGATAGGAGTTAGCTCTTCCTTAAATGATTTGTGGAATTCTCCTGTGAAACCATGTGTTCCAGGGGTTTTTTGTGACAGAAATTTTTTGATTACTGCTTCAATTTCATCTGCTGTTATTGGTCTGTTCAGGTTTTCTGCTTCTTCTTCATTGAGTTTTGGAACATTATATTTTTCTAGAAATTTGTCCATTTCACCTAGGTTTTTAAATTTCTTGACATACAGTTGTTCATAAAAAAATTCTTACAATCCCATCTATTTCTCTGGTATCAGTTGTAATCTCTCCTCTTTCATTTCTGATTGTGTTTATTTGGATCCTCTCTCTTCTTTTCTTGATGACCCTACTTAAAACTTGTTGATTTTGTTCATCTTTTCAAAAAACCAGCTCCTTGATTCATTGATCCTTAGAATTTTGCTTTTAGTCTCTATGTCATTTAATCCTGCTCCCTGATGTTGCTTATTTCCTTCATTCTGCTTGCTCTGGGCTGTTGTTGTTCCTCGAGTTGTTGTTGTTCCTCGAGTATTATAGGTGTAGGGTTATGTTGTTTGTTTGAAATGTTTTTATCTTTTTTAAGTAGGCCTGTATTGCTATGAACTTCCCTCTCAGGACTGCCTTTTCTGTGTTCCATAAGTTTTGAGTTGTGAGTTCATTTTCATTTGTTTCCAGAAACCTTTTGATTTTTTCCCTGATTTCATTCTTGACCCATTCATTGTTTAATAGCATGCCATTTGATCTCCATGATTTTTGGTGTTTTGGGATTTTCCTTTGGGGCTGTCTTCCAATTTCACTCCCTGGTATTCAGAGAAAATGCTTGGTATGATTTCAATTTTCTTGAATTTGTTGAGGATTGTTTTGTGTCCTATCATGTGGTCTATCTTTGAAAACATGTGTTGTATATTTGAAAAGAATGTGTATTTAGCTTCTTTGGGATGAAGGGGTCTATATATATCAGTTAAGTTTATTTCATCTACGGTGTTGTTTAATGCCGCAATATCTTTGTTGATATTTTGTTTAAAAGATCTGTCCATTTTTGACAGTGGGATATTAAAATCCCCTACTATAATTATGTTGCTGTCAATATATTTCTTGAAATTCTCTAAGATTTTCTTTATATATTTGGGAGCTCCTATTTTGGGTGCATATATATGTATGATGTTAATGTCTTCTTGCTGGATTCTTCCCTTGAGTATTATGAAGTGACCTTCTGGGTCTCTCTTTATGGCCCTTTTTTTGAAGTATATCTTGTCTGATGGAGTATTGCTACTCTGGCTTTTTACTTTTCTTGTCCATTTGCTTGGAAAAATTGTTTCCAGTGCATCACTTTTAGTCTGTGTAGATCTTTTTTCCTCAGGTGGGTCTCTTGTAGGCAGCAAATTTGTGGGTCATGCGTTCTTATCCATTCAGCTACTGTATATCTTCAGATCGAAGCATTTAATCCATTTATGTTTAGGTTATTATTGATAGGTACTTGTTCATTGCCGTTTTTGTTCCTGTACTCCTTTTTGTCTGTCTTTCCCTTCTTTAAAGCAGTCCTTTTAGCATCTCTTGCAGAGCTGATTTGGTGGAGGTGTATACTTTTAGAGTTCTTTTGTCTTGGAGGCTCTTTTTTGGCTTTCTATCTTTATTGAGAGACTTGCTGAGTAAAGTAGCCTTGGCTGCAGGCCTCTGGTTCTCATTACTTAGAATATTTCTTGCTATTCTCTTCTTGCTTGGAGTGTTTCCATGGAGAAGTCAATAGCTAACCTTCTTGGGGCTCCCTTGTATGTTACTTCCTTTTTCTCCCTTGCTGCCTTTAAGATTCTCTCTTTATCTTGGAATTTTGCCATTTTAATGTTATTATGTCCTGCAGTGGGCCTCTTTGTGTTGCTCTTGATTGGGACTCTCTGTGATTCTTGGATTTGTGTGACTTCTTCTCTCATCAAATTAGGATAGTTTTCCATCATTATTTTTTCAAATAGGTTTTCTATCCCTTGTTCTTCTTCTTCTCCTTCTGGTATCCCTATTATTCTGATATTATTATGTTTCATATTGTCTTGCATTTCTTTTAATCCCTGTTCATTCTCTGTAAGCCTCTTTTCCTTTTCTTGCTCTTTCTGTGAGTTTTTTTTCTACTTAGCCCTCCAACTCACTGATCCGATGTTCTGCTTCATCAATCCTGCTTTTGATTTCTTGTACTGTGTTCCTCAGTTACAAAATATATTCTTCATTTCCTCTTGGCCCTTGGTGATAGTTTCTATTTCCTTTTTCATGTTGATATAGTTTGTGGTGAGTTCATTATAATTTCCCTCTAGTTTCTCGTAGCTCATTGTGAGCTCTTCGAACTTTCTGATAACCAGTGCTTTGAATTCAATATCTGATAGTTGACTTGCCTCTATTTCATCTAACATTGTTTCTGAGGCTTCCTCCTTTCCTTTAATTTGGGGATTGTTTCTTTGTCTTTCCATTATTCGTGAGACTCTTCTTGTTAGCTTCATCTTCTTAAATTGATTTGTTCTGGCTTCCTGGGTTTATGGTGTGAACTTCTGTGGTAGAATACCTGTGATATTTAGTGGTGCAGTCTTCTTTTGTTATCCTGGTGTTCTCTGCTTCCACCTACTCTTTTTGTTTGTGTGTGTGTGTGTGTGTGTGTGTGTGTGTGTGATCAGTTTGAGGGGGGCAAAATTGTTTATGACAGCGGGAGAGTGTTGTATGATATTTACAGTCACAGTTGATAGAGAAGAGATAGAAGATCTTTAGGCTGTATATAGTGTTAACCATAATCTTCAACCCAACTTGCCACATTTAAGAAAGGATGGACACAAGATAAGTATCTTGTTGGAGAGGGAAGGCTAGTGAAATGGATCTAGAAAGCAGTGAGGTTGGGGTCAGTCAGATTCTGGGGTGAGGTGAGAGTAAAGAATATTAAATAGGTGTAGTGTGTGAGCAAATAGAGTTAATTACTCTAGTAATAGAGTTCAGGAAACTGTGAAGTGGACTAAGATCTAGGAGATGTGGTGTGAAGTATTTACAGTTGTATAGAACACCTATTATTTACAATAATATTAGAGCAACTATCATATGACAGACTATGTGATCTGGATAACATGGATGGGGGTATAGACCTTTGAGTAGTATGCTAAACAAAAACAAGTGGCATGACGTGTAGGAAATTGGCAATACACTGTAGAGGAGAGAACAAGGGAAACCTGTCAAATGATACAATATAACCAGCCAAGGCAAAGAAGCCTATACAGAAAGAGGAGGAATACAAAGATACTATTAAAATATAAAAGAAGTGAGAATAATGAAAAAATAATAATAATATAAATATGCAGCAACTTGTGGCTTCTCTGCTATAGCATAGTGAAATTTGTCTCTCTGTCTCTACTGTTGGGAAGCCTCTTCTTTGGGTCCAACTCTGGGTTTTTTGCAGCTCCAAATTGTTTGTGTCACTTGTGGGTAAAAGAAAAAAATGCAGGAGAAGGGAGGAAAAAAGCAATAAGTTTGGAAAGAGAGGAAGAAGGAATAAAACAGAAAAGAAGAAATGAGAGTATAAAACTATTGAAAGATAAAACAATAATAAAATTAAAAAGATAAAAGATTACTTAAAAAAAAGAAAAGAAAACACATCTCTTGTTTGTTTCAAACTGGCCAAACCGGTTTTTCTTGCTGCAGCAGGCTGAGGTGTGATTGGTAAGGTCTTTCTGTGAGCACTCTCCCAAGAGCCAAACTGGTTTCTCTCCCCAGCACCCCAGGGGATCTAGGACTTCCTCATAGTGCTCTTTTCCTGGGGGTTATCATTGTGGGCTGGGTTGTGGGACATGAGCGCACCCACCAAGCTGCCTGGTTCCTGTGGGTTTGGGCGCAGACCTGTCCCAGTTCTCTGGGGGAACTCCAGGCCTTCTGCCCAACTTTGAGGTTGCTGCCAGGCTGGGTGGGGAGCAGACCAGGTGGCTGTGACTATAGGAGTCAGAGCCCCACACTGTGCCTCTGAGTTATTCCCAGCTGGGGACTAGAGAGTACGGGGTTGATCCGTAGTACCCTCTCTGTGAACTCTAGCAAACAAGGTTCTCATGGCACCAAACCTTGCTTGGCCAGGGAAGGAGGGAGCTTATAACCCAGCTTTCTCCCAAGGACCCTTCTCCAGGCCCAGGGCTCCCAAAGAGTCCCAAAGAGTCCACAGGAGACACATCCAGAGCCGTTCCATCACCGTCTTGAAACCCCTCTCCTATTCAACTCTTAAATGGTAAAATAAATGTGTGCTAAATTCCCTTTAATATTTTGTACACTTATGTTCTCCATACTATTTGATAAAAGAATCATCCAGTAATTAGAAGAAGATGGCATCAAAGTAGGACAAAGAGCATTCCACTCCCCCCACACACACACATGGGAGAAAAACCTGGCTGATCTGCAGAGGAACACAGCAAATGGCCAACAGTGCCCCAGCATATTGGAAAATAGGAGTCCAGAAATTGTAGCGGACACTGAAAGACCAGACAGTGAGGAGAAGCCTGCAGGTCAATAAGGTCCAAGGGACAAGCACAGAGGCCTCTGGCCATGGCTGCCACCTCCACCAGGTGCCAGGGGCCCAGGCCGGGTCTGCCATGGACTGTTTGGGAGCAGAGGGCTGGCAGCAAGGTCTTTGGGAGAGAGCCAGGTCATCAGCGCCCTCCCTACCCAGGCCAGAGCTGTTTGAAAAATACCAGGAGAGACCTGTTTGCCTGAAGTGTCAGAGAGAGGAATGGACACAAGGAAGCAAATAAGGGAGCCTTAATCACACATGGAGTCTGTGGTTGCCTGCTCGGAAGAATTGAGAGTAGTCCTTACGTTCCCCCATAGCATTGGGAAAGGTTCGCACCCAAGCCTGCGATATCAGGGAAGCCTGGCCAGGTGCACTCGAGAGTACCCCAGCCCCCCTGGTGGTGACTACTGGGGTGAGGGGAAGTACTCTAGAAAAGGACCTGTGTCTTGAGAGAGTACTCCTGAGACTGGCTGAGTACAGAGAGAAAGGAGTAAGGCCATACCAATTGCCCTTCAGCCTACTGCAGCCAGTGAGACCACAAAAACTGGTTTTGCCAGCTGGAAATCAAAAAGAGGTGTTTTTTAAAAAGTAATCTTTTATTTTTTTAACTTTATTATTGTTTAAACTTTCAATACTTTTTCCTCTTTCCTTCTTTCTTGTTTTATTCCTTCTTTTTTTCTTCCCAAACTTATTGCTTTTTCCTCCCTTCTGCTACCTTTTTTTTTGGGAGGGGGTGTTTTTTTCTTCCCCCCACCAGTGAGAGAAAAAACTTGGAACTGCAAAAAGACCAAAGTTGGACCCAAAGAGGGGGAATCCCAACAATAGAGACAGAGAGACAAATTTCACTTTGCTATAGCATAGAAACTACAAGTTACTGCATATTTGTATTTTTTTCATTATTCTCGCATCTTTTATTTTAACAGTATCCTTGTATTTCTCCTCTTTCTGCATAGTCTTCTTTGCATTGACTGGATATATTGTATCATTTGACACATTTCCCCTGTCCCCTCATTCATAGTCTATTGCTAATTTACTGTCCTTTACTTCACCTGTGCTCCATCAACACACTATTGAAGGTCCAATACTCCCTATTCTTGGTACCTCATACATTCTGTCGTATGACTGTTGCTCTAATATTATTGTAAATAATAGCTATTTCATACTATTGTAAATATTACACAACACCCCCTCCCAGATATTAGCCCACTTCATTGTTTCCTGAACTATAATACTGTAGTGGTTAACTCTATTCTCTTTCACACTACACCTATTTACTATCCTTTATTTTCACCTTACCTCAGTATCTGACCACCCACAACCTCACTGCTTTCAAGATCCAATTCATAAACCTTCCCTCCCCAACAAGACCCTTATCTCCTTTCCATCCTTTCTAAAAAGTGGCTAGTTGGGTAGAAGATTACGATTATCACTATACATATCCAAAGGATCTCCTATCTCTTCTCTATGGGCTGCTACTGAAAATATCATAGAATACTCTCCTGCTGTCATAAACCATTTTCCCTTCCCCTCCAAATGATCACACACACACAAAAAGAGTAGGTGGAAGCAGTCAACACCAGGATACCCACTGGGAGAAGAAGCCCAACAACAAAGGAACCACTAAAAGATAAAAACAGAAGAAGATGAAGGAGGAAGTGGAAGACACACTAGTCTTAATCCAGGACCTATCTGGAAATACAACTGAATAGTGGAGAAACTACCCAGTACAAACAACTGAACAAAAGCAAAAGAGAATCCTTAAAACCTTGTACACAAGGAAGAACTAACTTCAACACAACTGCCCCCACCAGCAAAGCAAACTAAAACAGGTGTTGGAAAGAGAGATCATAAGGTAACCAGCTGATGGGAAGGACCTACAAAAGAAAGACCCAACAACAACAAAAACCCAAAAACAAACTCAGAGCCAATGTAAAGGACAGCCAAGACCGTGAGCTAGGTAGAGCAAGGAAACTACACCACTGAATTTCATAAGCATTCCACCACAGAATTTAGCACCATAAACCCATGGACCAATAACAGATCAATTTAAAAAGCTGAGGATAGCAAGAAGAGTATCAGAAACAATGGGAAGACAAAGAAACAATCCCGAAATGGTAGTAAAGAAGGAAGCCTCACTAAGAATACTAGGTGAAATAGAGGCAAGTCAATTATCAGATATTCAATTCAAAGCACTAGTTATCAGGAAGTTCAATTAACTCACAATGAGCTACCGAAAACCACAGGGGAACTACAATAAACTCACTGCAAACTATATCAGCGTGAAAAAGGAAATAGAAACTATCACCAAGGGCCAAGAGGAAATGAAGAATATATTTTGTAACTGAAGAACACAGTAGAATGAATCAAAAGCAGAATTGATGAGGCAGAAGCTTAGATCTGCGAGTTGGAGAAAAAAGTTAAAAAAACTCACAGAAAGAGCAAGAAAAGGAAAAAAGGCTCAGAAAGAATGAAGAGGGATTAAGAAAAATGCAACACAATATGAAGCGTAATAATATCTGAGTAATAGGGATACCAGAAGGAGAAGAAGAACAAGAGGTAGAAAACCTATTTGAAAAAGTAATGATGGAAAACTATCCTAATTTAATGAGAGAAGAAGTCACACAAATCCAGGAAACACAGAGAGTCCCAGTAAAGAGGAACTCAAAGAGGCCCACTTCAGGTCAAAGCATCATTAAAATGGCAAAATTCCAAGATAAAGAGAGAATCTTAAAGGCAGCAAGGGAGAAAAAGGAAGTAATATACAAGGGAGCCCGAAAACGTTAGCTGCTAACTTCTCCATGGAAACGCATGAAGAAAAAGAGAATAGCAAGAAATGTCCCAAGTAATGAGAACCAGAGGCCTGCAACCAAGGCTATTTTACCCAACAAGGCTCTCAATCAAAATAGAAGGTCAAATAAAGAGCTTCCAAGTCAAAAAAAGTCTAAAAGCATACACCTCCACCAAACCAGCTCTGCAAGAAATACTAAAAGGTTGGCTTTAAAGAAAGGAAGGTGGAGGAGAGAAAGGAAAATGGCAACAGAGTAGGATAGAGTGGATTCTAGGTCTCGTACTCATGGGTGAAAATCCTGGCAGATCTATAGAGAAGCAGCGCACTAATCCATCGGTTACCCAGCATTTGTGAAACTAAAAGAACAGAGATTGTAACGGAGGCTAAAACACCAGAAAGCGGCAGGTCAGTGGGGTCTCGGGGACCGGAGTAGAAACAAAACAGCGGTGGGGCCAGCACCCCGGCCAGGTGGCTCCGGTGCTGCCTCTACAGCCAGGGTTCAGAGCCATCGGTCTGAGACCACCAGAGGTGTCTGCCACAGGAGCCTGGGCACCCAGCGGCCCCAGTGGCCACCAGTGCTGGCCAGCAGTTCCCCAACTCCCCGTGTAAGCAAACCTGGACAACACCGGGTAGATCCCTGTCTGCTTGCCCACTTGCATTATCAGGGAGGGTTACAAATACACAGGGCCCTGTTCAGCTGCACACTCTGTGATCGCAAGCCTGGGAGAATTGAGAGATGCATTGGCCTCAGTGGTATGGTTGGGGACTGAGCTGGACTGAGAGGAAGGCTGTCTGGAGAGTTTTGGGGTTTTTTTTAAAGTGGACTGAGGTGTTCTCCTACCAAGGCAGCTTGGCTTGCTTCCCACCCAGTCTTGCAGCAAGCCAGAGGGAAAGCGAGGCATTTGGGGCCATGCCACAGGACTGTGAAGTGCCCTCCCGGTTTCTCGGTCCCAGACAGCCTGTCGGGCGTGCGCGGGCGCAGAGGCTTCTGGGTCCCCGCCACAGGGCTGGGAGGCACCTGGCTGGTTTCTCGGATCCCAGACAGCTTGGCAGGTGCACACAGGTGCAGTAGCCTCTGAGTTCCCGACACAGGACTGGGAAGCACCTGGCCGGTTTCAACTGGCCAATGTGCACAGGAGCAGAAACAGTTGAGTCCCTCCACAGGACTAGGAAGGACCCTACCAGAACCCATGGGTCCCAAGCAGCTTGGCGGTGTGCGGGTGCCCACACCCCAATCTGGTAGCCTGGTTGGTGCAAGCACTTGCGCCAGCATCCCAGCCCACAGAGACATCCTGCTGCAACCAGAAAAACCAGTCTGGACAGTTTAAAACCAACAAGGGAAGGGTTTCTCTATTGTTGTTGTAGTTTTTGTTTGTTTGTTTATTTTAGGGGGGTTTCTTTTTTTTCCTTTTTTTCTTTTTTTTAGTAACGTTTTTGTGTGTTTGTTTAGTAATCATATATAATTTTAAATTTTATTACTGCTTTATCTTTCTAAACTTTGTTCCCCTCCTTTCTTTTTCCCTGTGTTATTCCTTCTTCCTTTCCTCTTAAACTCATTGCTTTCACCTCTCTTCTCCTGCCTTTTAGTTCGATTGTTTGTTTGTTCCTAAGTTTTCTTTTACCCACAAGAGGTACAAACAACTAGGAACTGTGAAAGGACCAGAATGGGACCCAAAGAGGGGGCATCTCAACAGTAGTGACAGAGAGACAAATTTCACTTTCCTATAGCAGAGAAGCCACGAGGTGTTTCATATTTTTTCATTATTCTCACTTCATTTATATTTTAATAGTATCTCTGTATTCCTCCTCTTTCTGTATAGGCTTCTCAGAATTGAGTAGTTATATTGTATTATTAGACAGGCTCCCCCTGTTCTTTCCTCCAAAATACTTTGCTAATCCTCTATACTCCACACTTGTTTTCCTTTAGCACACTACCTAAGGCTCTATACCCCCCACTCAGACAGATCACATAGGAGTGCTTATCTAATATTAGTGTAAATAATAGCTGATCTTTACAACAGTAAATACTCCACAACACATCTCCTGGATCTTAGCTCATTGTACAGGTCCCTGAATTCCATTACTGTAGTGATTAACTCTATTTACTCACACACTACACCTATTTACTGTTCCTTACACTCACCATACCTCAAAATCTGAACATCTGCAACCTCACTGCTTTCTAATGCCAACTAACAAGCCTTCCCTCCCCAACAAGAAGTTTATCTTTTGTCCATCATTTTGTAAAAGTGGCAAGTTGGGCTGAAGAATACGGTTAACACTATACATAGCCTAAAGATCACCTATCTCCTCTCTACCGGCTGTGACAGTAAATATCATAAAAAACTCTTCTCATGTCATAAACCATATTTCCTCCACCTCCACCTGATTAAACATAAATGATAAAAGGAGTAAGTGGAAACGGAGAACATCAAGATACCTGAAGCGGTTTGCACCACTGAAATTCACAGGTATATTACCACAGAGGTTCACAACATAAACCCAGGGAGTCCGAACAGATCAATTTCAGAAGCTGAAACTAACAAGAAGACTCTCACGAACAATGGGAAGACAAAGAAAAAAAATGCCCAAATGAAAGAAAAAGAAGAAGCTTCAGAAAGAATGTTAGATGAAATAGAGGCTAGTCAACCATCAGTGAATTCAAAGCACTGGTTATCACAAAGTTCAAAAAGCTCTCAATGAACTACCAGAAACTACAGGGGAGCTACGATGATCTCACCGCAAACTACATCAACATAAAAAAGGAAATAGAAACTATCAGCAAGGGGCAAGAGGAAATGAAGAATACAATTTCTGAATCAAAGACACAGTAGAAAGTTTCAAAACTAGAATTTATGAGGCGGTGAATCAGATAGTGAGTTGGAGGACAAAGTAGAAAGCATCTCACAGAAAGCAGGAAAAGTAAGAGAAACTCAAAAAGAATGAAGAGGGATTAAGGGAAATATAAGACAATATGAAATGTCCCTGGCTGGTGTAGCTCAGTGGATTGAGCACGCACCTGCAAACCAGACAACTGTGGTTTGATTCCCAGTCAGGACACATGCCTGGGTTGCAGACCAGTTCCCTGCAGGCCAATTCCCAGCAGGGGACGCATGAAAGGCAACCATACATTGATGTTTCTCTCCCTCTCTCCTTCCCTTCCCTTCTATAGATAAATAGATAAAATCTTTAAAAAAAAGACAATATGAAACAATAATATACGAATAATAGCAATACCAGAAGGAGGAGGAGAAGAAGAAGAAGAAGAAGAAGAAGAAGAAGAAGAAGAAGAAGAAGAAGAAGAAGAAGAAGAAGAAGAAGGGATAGAAAACATATTTGAATGAGTAATGAGAGAAAATTTCCCTAATTTGACAAAAGAAAAAGTCACACAAATCCAGGAATCACACAGAGTCCCAATCAAGAGGAACACAAGGAGGCCCACTTCAAGACACATCACCATCAAAATGGCAAAATTCCAAGACAAAGAGAGAATCTTAAAGGCAGCAAGGGAGAAAAAAGAAGTAACATACAAGGGAGCCCCAATAAGCTTAGCTACTGACTTCCCAATGGAAACACTCCAAGCAAGAAGAGAATGGCAAGAAATATTCCAAGTAATGAGAACCAGAGGCCTACAACCAAGGCTACTTTACCCAACAAGGCTCTCAGTCAAGATACAAAGCCAAATATAGACTTTCCAAGACAAAAGAAGTCTAAAAGAATATGCCTCCACCAAACTACTCCTACAAGAAATACTAAAAGGACTGCTTTAAAGAAAAGAAAAAAAAGAGAGAGACATAGAGGAACACAGGTACAAAAATGGCAATGAATAAGTACCTATCAATAATAACCTTAAACATAAATGGATTAAATGCTCCAATCAAAAGACTCAGAATAGCTCAATGGATTAGAAAGCATGACCCTCACATATGCTGCCTACAAGAAACACACCTCAGGACAAAAGACCATCACAGACTAAAAGTGAAATGCTGGAAATAAATTTACCAAGCAAACGAACAATAAAAAAGAAGCCGGGGTATCAATTGTCATATCAGACAAAATGGACTTCAAAAAGAGGGGCATAAAGAGAGACCCAGAAGGTCACTTCATAATACTCAAGGGAAGAATCCACCAAGAAGACCATAACATCGTAAATATATATGCACCAAACATAGGATCACCCAAGTATATCAAGAAAATCTTAGAGGACTTCAAGAAAGATATTGGGGGACTTCCGCCACGATGGTGGTGTAGGTGGAAATGCCTAGCATCTGCGCACAACCAAATCTAAAAACAACGAAGTTTGACAACAATAAACATAACCAAACCACACAGAAAATCGACACTACGGAGTCCAAAAACAAAAAAATGCTCAGCTAAAGCGGTAAGAAAGGCGAAGCCAGCAGAGAAGCAGGTTGGCCAAAAAGATCCCTGACCAGGGTGGTGAGCAAGCAGCCGAAGGCTGGGATCCCAGGTGTGGGCTTGCTATGGGCGGACAAAGGGAAGAGGCTCGGCTGTCTGTGGTAGGTCACGCATTTGCATGCAGATAAACCAGTGAAGAGGCGAGCATTGAGACCCCACGGCTCACAGCAACGGGCTCCCACATTTCCGCTCAGATAAAGGGGCGGGGGCAAGCAGTAGGATGGACAGGGCGAATGGAGAGGACCACCATTGCTCCCTCTCTGACCCCGCCCCAACATGTAGCGTCACAAACCAGTGACCTGGGTGGGCCTGCCCTGGTAAACAACAAAGGCTCTGCTCCTCACACATAACGGGCACAAACAGATAAAAACATGGCTCAAGAACAACTAAGAGCCCCAGAGCCAATAAATCTAATTGATGAAGAAATAGCCAAACTTTCAGATGCACAGTTCAAAACACTCGTGATCAGGATGCTCACAGAACTGGTTGATTTTAGTCACAAATTAGAGGAACATATGAAGGCTAAACTACTTGAAATGAATGGTAATGCACAGGAAACCAATAATAAAGGAAAGGAGACTGGGAATAAAACAAGGCAGTAGACCAGAAGGAAGGAAGAAATGACCAAACAGAAAAGAATTTAGAAACAAGAATTCAAAGAAATGAAGAGAGGCTTAGGAACCTCCAGGACATCTTTAAACGTTCCAACATCTGAATTATGGGGATACCAGAAAGGGAAGAGGAACAGTGTGGAGCGGAAACCTTATTTGAACAAATAATAAAAGAGAACTTCCCCAATCTGGCAAAGGAAATAGACTTCCAGGAAATCCAGGAAGCTCAGAGAGTCCCAAAGAAGTTGGACCCAAGAAGGAACACACCAAGGCACATCATCATTACATTAGCCAAGATTAAAATGAAGGAGAGAATCCTAGAAGCAGCAAGAGATAAGGGGACTGTCACCTACAAAGCAGTTCCCATCAGACTGTCAGCTGATTTCTCAAAAGAGACCTTACAGGCAAGAAGGGACTGGAAAAGGGTATTCTAAGTCATGAAAATCAAAGTCCCACAACCAAGATTTCTCTATCCAGCAAAGTTTTCATTTAGAATGGAAGGATAGATAAAGTGCTTCTCAGATAAAACCAAATTCAAGAAGTTCATCATCATCAAGCCTTTATTATATGAAATGTTAAAGGGACTTACCTATGAAAGAGAAGATAAAAAAGATGAACAGTGTAAGGACAGCAAACTCTCAATTATTAACAACCTCACCTAAAACAAAAGCAAACTGAAAGGACAGCTAGATCAGGAGTGAACCATAGAAATGAAGATCACCTGGAGGATTAGCAGCAGGGGAGTGAGAGAAGGAGAAAAGGGGAGAAGGTACAGAAAATAAGTAGCATAGACAGTAGATAGAAAATAGGTAGGGGGAGGGTAAGAATAGTAGGGGAAATATAGAATCTAAAGAACTTAAGGCACGTGTTCATGAACTAAAGAGTGGAATGGTGTCGGAGGGGTGTGCAGAATGGAGGGGAACAAAGGGGGAAATAAGACAACTGTAATGGCATAATCCATTTTAAATAAATAAATAAAAAGAAAGTTATCGACAGCAACACAATTATACTAGGGGATTTTAACACCCCACTATTAAAAATGGACAGATCTTCCAAACAAAATATCAAAAAAATAGTGCCCCATTAAACAACATCCCAGAGGAAATGGACTTAACTGATATATATAGAGCCCTACATCCCAAAGAAGCTAAATACACATTCTTTTCAAATGCACATGGAACATTTTCAAAGATAGACCACATGATAGGACACAAAACAAGCCTCAACAAATTCAAGAAAATTGAAATCATACCAAGCATCTTCTCCGACCACAAGGGACTGAAATTGGAAACCAACCCCATAGAAAAAAAAACCAAAGCACCCCAAATCATGGAGACTGAATGGTATGCTATTAAACAACGAATGGGTCAAGAATGAAATTAGGGAAGAAATCAAAACGTTTCTGGAAACAAATGAAAATGATCTCACAACAACCCAAAACTTATGGGACACAGTGAAGGCAGTCCTGAGAGGGAAGTTTATAGCAATACAGGCCTACCTAAAAAAGATAGAAACATTTCAAACAAACAACCTAATCTTACGCCTGCAAGAACTCGAGGAACAACAACAAAGACAGCCCAGAGCAAGCAGAAGGAAGGAAATAACCAAGATTAGAGCAGAACTAAATGAAATAGAAACTAAAAGAACAATTCTAAGGATCAATGAATCCAGGAGTCGGTTCTTTGAAAAGATAAACAAAATAGACAAGCCTTTAAGTAGGCTCATCAAGAAAAGAAGAGAGAGGACACAAATAAACACACTTAGAAATGAAACAGGAGAGATTACAACTGATACCACAGAAATAGAAGAAATTGTAAGAAATTACTATGAAGAATTGTATGCCAAAAAATTTGAAAACCTAGGGGAAATCGACACATTTCTAGAAAAATACAATCTTCCAAAACTCAGTGAAAAAGAAACAGAAAATCTAAAAACACCAATAACAGCAAAGGAAATTGAAGCAGTAATCAAAAAACTCCCATCACACAAAAGCCCTGGACCACATGGGCTCACAGGAGAATTCTACAAAGCATTGAAGGAAGAGCTAACTCCTATTCTTCACAGACTATTCTGCAAAATCCAGAAGCATGGAAAACTCCCAAATGAATTTTATGAAGCCAGCATCATCCTAATTCTAAAACCAGATTGAGACACAGCAAAGAAAGAGAACTTCAGGCCAATATCGCTAATGAACATAGATGCTAAAATTCTCAACAAAATATTGGCAAATTGCATCCAACAATACATTAAAAGATCATACACCATGGCTAAGTGGGATTCATCCCAGGGATGCAAGGATGGTTCAACATTCACAAATTAGTAAATGTAATACATCACATAAACAAAAGCAAAGACAAAAACAACATGATCATATCAATAGATGCAGAAAAAGCATTTGATAGGGTACAACACCCATTTATGATAAAAACACTCAGCAAAGTGGGAATAGAGGGAGCATTCCTCAATATAATAAAGGCCATATATGAGAGACCTACAGCCAGTATCATACTCAATTGGCAAAAATTAAAAGCTTTTCCACTAAGATCAGGAACAAGACAAAGATGTCCACTTTCACCACTTCTCTTTAATATAGTATTGGAAGTTTTAGGCACAGCGATCACACAAGAAAAGGAAATAAAAGGCATCCAAATAGGAAAGGAATCAAAACTGTCACTGCAGATGACATGATAGTGTACATGGAAAATCCTATAGACTCTACCCAAAAACTGCTCGAACTAAGTAATGAATTTGGCAAAACAGCAGGATATAAAGTCAATATCCAGAAACCAAAGGCATTTTTGTATACTAACAATGAATCAGCAGAAGCAGAAATCAAGGGAAAAATCCCATTCGATATAGCAAAAAGAAAAATAAAATATCTGGGAATAAACCTAACCAAGGAGGTAAAAGACCTATATGCAGAAAACTGCACAGCACTGAAGAAAGAAATCAGGGAAGACACAAACAAATGGAAACATATACTGTGTTCATAGATTGGAAGAATTAACATCATCAAAATGTCCATACTACCCAAAGCACTCTACAGATTCAATGCAATACCTATTAAAGTACCAATGACACATTTCACAGACATGGAACAAACACTTCAAAAATTTATATGGAACCTTAAACGACCCTGAATAGCAGCTGCAATTTTGAGAAAGAAGAACAAAGTAGGGCAATCACAATACCTGGTATCAAACTGTATTACAAGGCCATTGTAATCAATACTGCCTGGTACTGGCATAAAAACAGGCACATAGACCAATGGAACAGAACAGACAGGCCAGAAATAAACCCAACTCTCTACAATTAATATTCGACAAAGGGGGCAGCAACATAAAATATAGTAAAAATAGCCTCTTCAACAAATAGTGTTGGGAGAGCTGGACAGCTACATGCAAAAAAATGAAACTCAAGCACAAACTTACACCACACACCAAAATAAATTCAAGGTTGATATGACTTAAATGTAAGCCTTTACACCATTGAAGTCCTAGAGGAGAACATTGGCAGGAAAATTTCAGATATTCCATGCAGCAACATTTTTACTGATATGTCCCCTAGAGCAAGGAATATAAAGGAAAGAATAAAAAAATGGGATCTCATCAAAATAAAAAGCTTCTGCATGGCTAAAAAATAAGCATTAAAATAAAAAGACAACCAACTGTATGGGAAAACATATTTGCCAATGATACCTCAGACAAAGGTTTAATCTCCAAAATATACAAAAAACTTACACAATTCCAATGTAAAAAGACAAGCAACCCAATTCAAATGTGGGCAAAGGACTTGAACAGACACTTCTCCAAGGAGGACATACAGAGGATCCAGAGACACATGAAGAGATGCTAAATATTGATAGCTATCAGAGAGATGCAATTAAAACCACAATAAAATACCACTCTACACTAGTAAGAATGGCCATCATAAACAAAGCAAAAAACAACAAATGCTGGAGAGGTTGTAGGGAAAAAGGGACCCCAGGTGACTGTTGGTGGGATTACAGACTGGTAAAACCATTATGGAAAACAGTATGGAATTTTCTAAGAAAACTAAAAATAGACCTGCCTTTTGACCCAACAATTCCACTGCTAGGATTATATCCTAAGAACTCTAAAACACCAATCCAAAAGAACCTATACACCCCAATGTTCATAGCAGCACAATTTACAATAGCCAAGATTTGGAAGCAACCTAGGTGCCCATCAGTGAATGAATGGATCCAAAACCTATGGTACATTTACACAGTGGAATTCTATGCAGCAGAAAGAAAGCGGGAGCTTTTACCCTTTGCAACAGCATGATGGTACCGGAAAGCATTATGCTGAGTGAAATAAGCCAGGTGTTGAAAGACAAATACCATATGATCTCACCTTTAGCAGGCAGCTAAACTATAAAACAAACAAGTAAGCAAAATAAAAACAAAGACACTGAAATAGAGAACAGGTGGACAGTGACCAGAGGGAAGAGGGGAGGGAATTTCAGGGGAAAAGGGGAAGGATTTACAGTAAGTAGTATAAAGGACACATGGACAACGACTAAGGGGGGTGGAAATCGGAGGGAGGGAGGTAGCACTGGGTGGGGGGTGGGATTGGAATAAAAGAGAAAAACTGTACTCGAACAACAATTAAAATTTTAAAAATCATCTATATGTGAGAGAAACATGAGCATAAAATATGGCACAATTGGGTTAGAAGATACTATATAAAAAGTAAAGAATTCTATCTAGCCACCCAGATATTTTGAAAACTAAATATGCCTTCTATGTACCTGAAGCAATTATAAATGGATGGCTGTAAAACATGATAAAATTTGTGAAGCTTTATTATATCTATAGAAGATTTACTTCTCTTACAAAAACTTAATAAGGTAAAGGCAGCCAGTCATATTTAGGGATAGACAGAATCATGAATTATTGTGCAATATGGTTATTACATATAGATGAAAAAATATATAAATATATATAAGTAACTGTGATTAGCACCATACCATTCTACATCAAAACCATGTTAAATTTTTTTTCTAACCTTTTGTCTGCAATCTTTGGCCTATAGTAAACTTTAATGCTAGTGTTTTCCTTAGTATTTAGTAACCACAATCATTAGTAATATCCTTTTACTTGTTCTCTCATATTCAAAGTTTCAGGCTCAGACTTACTAAAGCTAAGAAATTCAGCTACTACATGGGAAGAGTGAAGAGGCCTTAGGAGATCCATTCTTGTTACTAACCCTATCCATAGGGGCTATGATAACACAATCTCATTTTTATCTGTTTACTTAATTCTTTTTTGCTTTGAACACATCACAAGAAAGGTATATAGTGGATGTTAATGTGTTCATGTGTTCATGGGTGGATGAAATTGTGAGTTGTGAAGTAATAGGTTGTTACTCAGAAAAGACCTGAAAGATTGGTGAAAGACAAATATAATTTGATCTCACCTATAAGAAGAATCTGATTAACACAATAAAGTAATGAATAAAATAAAACCAGTGTCATGGAAACATGGAACAGACTGATAGTGGCCAGAGGGTAGGGGAGGGAGGGGATAATGGTTTAAAGAAAGGGAAGAGACTTAACGAAGAACGTGTATCAATGGCCCGCAGACATGGACAACAGTGTGGAAATTGACTGAGAGAGCCAGGGGTGGGGTGGGCAGAGCAGGGCAAGGAGGGTAAACTTGGGACAACTGTAATAAAATAACAATAAAAATAATTTTAAAAAGAATGCAGATGGCATGGTTTTTCTTACCACTGACCTAGGTTAGGTGTGTTACAATCAAATATCTAGACACCAAAGGAAAGTCAGAAATCAGTTTAAATTGTAAGTAGGTAAGAAAATACTAGTTGCAAAGTCTGGTGTCCCAATTAAATGTGATATTTAAAGTGTTTTCTTATAACCATTTTCTCCTGAGAAAGTCTTTAGCCCAGTTTGCAACCTAATTAATCTCTATAATTACTCAGCTAATTTTAGTTCTTAAACAAACCAGAGATGGTAATCAGCAAATTGAGTGGCTCTACAACTTGAGTCTGGTGGAATGGTCTTTGCCTTATAAGTTTTGCAATATCTGCCTTTCCTCTTCTGTCCATTAGATACAGATTAGATTGGGCTCCCAACAGCAAATTCACTCCTATCTGTACATTAAAAAAAGTTCTAGGCCCTGGCTGGTGTAGCTCAGTGGATTGAGCACGGGCCTGCGAACCAGACAATCGCGGTTCGATTCCCAGTCAGGGCACATGCCAGGGTTGCAGGCAGGTTCCCTGCAGGCCAGTTCCCAGCAGGGGACGCACGAAAGGCAACCATACATTGATGTTTCTCTCCCTCTCTCCTTCCCTTCCCCTCTAAAGATAAATAAATAAAATCTTTTAAAAAAAGTTCTATATTAGCTCAGATAGCATTTTTAATATATTTCATTTATTTATTTTTGGAGAGAGAAGAAAGGAGGTGGAAAGAATGGGAGAGAAACATTGATGTGCAATAGATACATCAGTTGGTTGCCTCTCACGTGCTCCCTACTGGGGACCTGGCCAGCAACCTAGGCATGTGCCTTGACTGGGAATCGAACAGGCAACCATTTGGTTTCCCAGCGACACCTAACCCACTGAGCTACACCAGTCAGGGCCAGATTACATTTTTATAATTGACTTTATATTAGCATTTTTGTTATGCCAGTGTTCTCATTTGTGTAAAGGTGATACCATTTTAGGCTGTTAGACTCATTGTGTGTAACAATAGTATCTCTAGCAAAAGAATAAATCACATTGAAATACATACAAATATGGAGGATAATACCTTCTGGCAACATTCTACTGGTTGGTACGTAGTGTGCCATCTTACATGTAGAACTTTATATATATTACAGTGTTGGGGGAAATTGATAGCTATTTTAAGTCACAACACAGTGACTAAAGAGTGATTTGTTTTTGCGGTCCAGTTGTTTTTGCAGCCCAGTGGCTTGTTTTGGCCCAAAGAGGCCAAATACATGCCAGAGATAACACTCTGCTCCTTCTGCTTCTGTAAGCTGCCTCCTGCTTTTGCACCACAAGTAAGGGTCTGAAGAACGGGCCCTCCCTTGCTCTGTAAAAATAACTGCTCCCCTGCTGTCCAGTGCCCAGAATTTGGAAAATGACTCCTATGGGTCCGTGCATGTAAAATAAACTTCCACTCCATACACCTGAAAGCAGCTGAGTTGTTTTCTGTAACAACAGCACACTTTAGTTGTGTATCAAACTTTATAAAAATTAATCAACCCTTTTGAAAGTTACCATTAAACACTGAGGATGTCTAGTACCTACAAATACTTCAGTCAACTTCAGTTGATTTTTCATTCCTAACTGTAATTAAGGGTTTTAATGTTTTTAAAACAATTTACATGTAAAGTGATTTAAAGTTGAATGATTCTGTATTCATGCATATATTTTAAAAACTTACATTTCTAACATTTCTAAATGCCTTTGAAATTAATTCCTGCCTTTATGTATTTATTTTCCTATACTCTGTTATTTGTCTGCTGGTTATAGTCACACACATAGATTCTCTGATTTAAAAGACCAGAATGACAGGAATAAAACAGAAGATTGAACTAAAGTCAGAATATATTTCAAACCACTGTGGGAGTTTTTCCCTATATTCTAAGACACAGGAGAACATCAGCAAAATAATGTAAGAGAGAGACAGTACTTTAATGTCTTCCTTCTACTTGGAGAATATTCGTACTCCAAAAGTATAAGAATAAGGGCAAGAGCCTCTGCCTTAAATTTTACACTCTGCCCTTCATCAGTTCTCTAAGTAATACCAAGGCCAGTGGCAGACTTACAAACTGCATTTTCCTCCCACAAAGGAATCTGAGGGAGAGAAAGAAGTTAAGTCAATTTTGACTGTTATAAACTGGGTGGTTCCCTGACTGAAATGATAATGAAATAAACTTGGCTTTCTTGCAATCTGACACATTACATTAGCAAAACGTTGAGAATGACATGTCTTTCCCTAAATTGTTCAATCCATATAAATATAGTGTTTATTATACTGCTTATACTGTCTTTCATTCAATCAAACATTATGTAAAAATCTATGAAATTGCAAGTTGGAGATTGACATTTACTTTGGATTTCTCCCCCTTTGTGCTCATTTATTCTGCTTCATTTACAATACATACTGGCTTGATATAAAATATTGTCTCAGCACTACCAGTATGGTTATAATTAATTCTCCTGGAACAAAGGACTGAAAAAGTCTATCAAAGACACAGAAGGAAATTTTTCAACAAATCCTCAAGGTTATTTTAAAACAAGAACCTGCAGAAATCTCTCTTATAATATCTTTAGATATTATCTGCTCCACATATCCTTAAATTAAAAAAAAAACACTAAACTCAAATTTTAAAAAAACTCATAACCTAGGTCAATTTTAGATTTTAGCTTAGTAAACTCAGGCTCAAAAGAAAATAAAATAAAGAGGAGATGGGCATCGATTTTAATATTCAAGTACATTCAGTAAAAACATATTAGGAAAAAGAGCAAATTAATTACTATAAACATATTTTATTAGCTTGTTAATAATTTGGTAATAGCAAACAAATATTTTATACCTATATATTTTCATAGCTTTGTTATATAAATACAATATAATTATCAAAAGAACAACAGCTCAGTTTCAAGAAACCAAACTCACCCCACAAAATACCACAGCATATCTCCAAAGTGAATTACTTTTCAAACATGTGGATTAGTGGTTTTTTACATGCAGGAGAGACATATAGTGGCTTAACATGGACTTTAGATGGCTTCTTAGGTGATCTCTTAGGTATTTCCACTAACCCAGAATATACTATGAAGTAAAAGGAAGATATTGAAATTACTTGTGTATACACCATATGTGCTTGAGTGTTTCCACAAATGAAACCTAGGAAAGTTCCTTTATATTTATTGTATTTTATATTTTAATGGAAGTATCATTTCTGTGGCTCCTAAACAATGAGATAACACAAATCATGACAGTTAAAATATATTTCTGAGTTAGAGGCAAGATGGTAGAGGAGCAAATGGAAGCCACACTCAATTCCTCCCAGGCCCAATCTGGAATTATAATTAAATTATGGAGAAATCACCCAGAACAAATAACTGAAGAATCGTGAAAGAGAAGCCTTATAACTTTGGAAGTCAGAAGAATCAGCTTCAGCATTAACTGTCTGGTAAGCAGTGCACTGAAGACTCAAGAGGTCTGGCTGGGTGTCAATAGGCAGCAACATCAGAAGGATAATTAAGGGTCCAATTGGATCCCCCTGAGAAGTGTGGGGTCTAAACCCTAAGCTTTGATCCCCAGCCTAGAGCACCAGAGCCCAAAAAGTACACAGACACCAACCAGCAGTGAAAAGCAACAGGATTGCTCCCTGCCAGAGATGGATGGCTGGAGATGCAAAGAGCCTTTTAAAAGGCCAATTTGCACTGGCTGATGTAGCTCAGTGGATTGAGCACAGGTTGAGAACCAAAGAGTCACTGGTTCGATTCCCAGTTAGGGCACATGCCTGGGTTGCAGACCAAGTCCCCCAGTGGGGGCCACATGAGAAGCAACCACACACTGATGTTTCTCTCCCTTTCTCCCTGTCTTTCTCTCTTATAAAATAAAATAAAAGGCTAATGCAGAAATTTTCATTTGCAGCCACTTACTCAGGGCTCTGGCAAAGGTAAGCACAGAGTAGGCTGAAGATGCCTGAGGAGAGACTGGGGATGAAAGCTTTTAGGAGAGAACTGAGACAGTAGCTGCCAAGATCCTGGTACCGAGTCATCCTCCATACTTCAGCAGGCATCCTGCTCAGGCAGACCATTCACCTACTAGTGGCAGCAGCCTGAGGGAAAACAACAGTCCCCACCCCAGGAAGGATTCTGTCTGGGTTCTGTGGTGCTAAGGCTGACTGCTGAGTAAAAAGTGACTAGATTAACAATGGAAGGAGACAGCCAGAGACAGTAGATCCCTGGCAAAGCAGGGCAGAGTAGACTGGAGACACTTGAGGAGACACTGGGGACTGAGGCTTTGGGTAAGAACTAAGAGAGATGACTCTCAGTGCTGAGTCATCACCCATATTTTAGCAGTCATTCTGCTCAGGCATACCACTCCCTTCTGAGCAGCAGCAGTTTGAGGGAAAACAATAGCCCTAACAACAGGAAGGATTCTGCCCTGTCCTATGGGGCTTAAGCCTCATGGCATGGGTGACTAGATTCACAACTGAAGGATACAACCAAAGACAATAGATCCCTGAAAGTCTCAGAGTAGGCTGCCTAAGGTCAGATGGGGTCAACATCTGACATTACCAGATATGGATCCAGAAAAAGAAAACAGTGGTAAATACTAGAGGCTACCAAGATGAAATGTACTACAGTCTTCTCAATGATAAGTGATATTTTCTTTTTTGCATAGCTTTTTAACATTCATCTCTTGTCCATCAAGTTTATGCATATTAAGACACTAGATTTTATACTACAGTTTATTTCTCTCCTTCCTTATAATAGTCTTGATCTCTTTACAACTTTATTAATTGGTGTACATGTGCTGTTGATAATGGGATTTCAGGGGGAGTATTTTTGCAGATGTCGATTTGTTCCCTGGGCTTTGTGGTTTTCTTCTGTTAGAACCTGATGCACAGCATACAAGAGGTGGTAGGCAGAGTGACCCACAGTGAACCAGCTAAAGGAAGGACCCACCAAATAACATTCAAACAACAATTACATCTAGAGAGCCAACATAATAGGCATAAAGGCTATCACAAGAGCATTAAGTTGATGAGGTCAAGGAGACTGCACCACTGAATCTCACAGATTCCCTACTACAGAAGTTCACACCACAGAATTAGGGGGTCAAAACAGATCAATTTAAGGAGCAGAGGCAAACAAGAAGAGTCTCACAAATAATGGGAAAACAGAGAAAAAATCCAAACAAAAGGAAAAGAGTAATCCTCAGAAAGAATGCTAAATGAAAAAGAGGCAAGTCAACTATCAGATATTGAGTTGAAAGCAGTGGTTATAAGGAAGCTCAATAACCTCAGTGCGAATTACCAAAACCTACAGTGAAGCTACAAGGAACTTACTGCAAATTATACCAGCATAAAAAAGGACATAGACACTATCAGCAAGATCCATGAGGAAATGAAGGATACAATTTCTGAATTGAAGAACGCAGTAGAAGGAATCAAACACAGGCTAGATGAATCAGAGGATCATATCAGCAAACTTGAGGACAAGGTAAAAAAAAACTCCCAGAAAGAACAAGAAAAGGAAAAAAGACTTAAAACGAATTAACAGGGGTTAAAGGAAATGCGGGAAATATGAAATGTAACAATATCCATATAATAGATATACCAGAGGAGAGTAGAGGAGCAAGTGATAGAAAACCTTTTTGATCTGGCTAGGAAGATGGCGGCGAAGTAGGTGGGAGTGGAGCCCAGTTCTCCCTGTACCCAGCTGAAACACCTAGATGATATTCTGAGGAACAGAGTGAACAGCCAACGGAATCCCAGTTTATATTGAGTTTGGAGGCAAAAAAATGCAGAGGACATTGAAAAGCAGACAGTGAGGGGATTATGCTGGGACCAAGGTTGCTGCAGCCCCTGGCCTGGTACCTGCCGCAGAATACAGGGAGGCAAGTTAAATCACCAGCTACTTCTCCTACCAGAGCAGTCAGGGCATCCCGGCACCACAAGGGACCTGGATGCTGAAAGTTGCTGTGGGGGAATAGAGACAAAGCAGGAGACACACACAAGTAGTACACATCCACTGGGACTGTGGACACCAGCACCAGAGAAATTGGGGTGCCAGGAGATACTTGGAGAAGGAAGGAGTTGGGCCATGTTGGACCCTAACTGGGATAGTCTACAGACTTGTTGGAAAGTTGGGCTGTGTGAAAATCTCTGCACTTGTTATTAATCCCAGGCAGCTGCTTTGTAAGGAACTCTCAGCAGCAACTGGTGAGCCCTGAGGGAGAATTCAGCTGCTGCATGCCCAGAGACTTTGTAGCTGAGCAGAAACACATGCCCCAGCTTGTCATGGGCTCCGTGCCTGAGATTGACTCATGCTGGGTGCCTGGATACTGAGTGACTGATTTGACTCTGGCAGATCATGCAGGACCTGGGCTGCTGGAGGCCAGGAAATTGCAAACCAGACCTGGACCCCAAACTCTCAAGACCATAGGAAGAGAGAAAAGCGAAGTGCAGCCCTCCTTTTTCTATGGCATCTAAGAAGACCAGCAGAACAAGCTGGACAATTTAGAGTCCGCAGGAGGCTTATTATTATTTTTTTGGATCCTCTCTCTGTTTGTTTTTCCTTTTTTTTCTTCCCCCAAGTGAGGCAGTAAGTCTTGGAGTTAAGAAGGGTCCAGAGAGAGATTGAAAGAGGAACACAAGGCTAACCCCCCAAAACTGAGAAACTGAGACAAATGTCCCTTTGCTTTACCATAGAGCTGGCATTTTATTGTTTATGTGTATTATTATCATCTGTTCAATATTTTTTACTTTTATTACTATTCTTTATTTCTGTTTAATATCATTATTTGACTTGTTTCCCTTATTCTCTCTTTATTGTATTTTAATTTTCCCTTTTTCACTTCACCTGTGTTCCAATAACACACAACTCTTGATTGGGTACTTTTTTTTTTAATGAATTGTGACAGAGATTTTTTAATTTTTTAAAATTTAATTTATTTATCTTTAGAGGGGAAGGGAAGGAGAGAGGGAGAGAAACATCAATGTATGTTTGCCTCTTGTGTGTCCCCTGCTGGGAAGTTGCCTACAGCCCAGGCATGTGCCCTGACTGGGAATTGAACCTCAATCCTCTGGTTTGCAGGCCTGTGCTCAATCCACTGAACTACACCAGCCAGGGCTGATTGGGTACGTTCATTTCTGGTTATCCAAATCTCATATGTCATGTCATATTATAACTATATGATAGTTATAATATATAACTACAATAGAACTTTCAGTTCTATTGTAAATAATTGTTGTACCATACAATTGTACATACTACGCAGCAACCCTTCCTGATCTAACCCTACTTCACAACAATCCTGACCATTATTATTACTGTGGTTATCTCTACTCTTTCTCACACTACATCTACTTCCCATCTTTCATTATATTTCATCATCTAAACTTGCACAAGTTCTATGTTTCCTGGATTCAGTTTGCAATCATCTTCCCCTATAACAAGAATCTTATGTCTCTTTCACCTTTTATAAAAAGTGGCTACTTGGGGAAAATATCACAGTTAACACTATACTTATCCAAAGAATCCCCTATCTCTTCTCTATTTGCTGGTACTTTAAATCTCATAAAATACTCGCCCACTGTTTTAATTCATTTTGCCTACCCTCTGTCACTGAACACATACAAGAATAGGTGGGAGCTTCAAACATCAGTATATCTGCTGGAGGAGATATCTGCTGTTGGTTCCCCCACAAAAGAACCACCAAAAATAAAAACCAAGTACACCAAGAGAACCCACACAAACATAAGAAAGAGCAAACCTAGAGTATCCAGACAAAGAGATCAAAAAGACCACACCACTGAACCTCATAGGATTCTAACATAGTAGTTCACCCTACAAAGAGCAAGCAAAGCAAAACATCAGGAAGCACAGGAACAAACACAAAGAGTCCCCTAAAATGAGGAGACAATGAAAGAAAATGCAATCAAAAGGAATGGAAGACTCACTACTAAAAGCACTAAATGGAATGACGTAAGCAAACTATAAGATATAGAATTCAAAATAATGGCTATAATGATGCTCAAGGAACTCACAGACAACTACAAGGAACTGAGTGAGAACTACATCAGCAAGAAAAAGGTTATAAAAACTATAAACAAAAACCAAGAAGAAAGGAACAAAAAAATCTCAGAAATAAAAAACACATTGTAAGGAATTAGAAGCAGGCTAGATGAAGCAGAAGATCAAATGAGCAAACTGGAGGACAAGGTAAAAAAAAAACAGAAGGAGCAAGAAAACGAAAAGAGGCTGAGAAAGAATTAAGAGGATTTAAGGAAATTCAGGACAACATGAAATGTGATAATATACACATAATAGGGATACTGGAAGGATGAAAAAAGAGCAAGGGATAGAAAACCTGTTTCAAAAAGTAATGATGAAAAAAATTCCCTAACTTAATGAGAGAAAAAGTCACACAAATGCAGAAAACACAGAGTCCCAGTCAAGAGGAACGCAAAGAGGCTCACTTCAGGACACATTGTAATTAAAATGAAAAAAATCCAAGACAGAAATAGAATCTTAAAGGTATCAAGGGAGAAACAGGAAGTAGCATACAAGGGAGCCCCATAAAGCTAGCAGCTGACTTCTCAATGTAAATGGTGCAAGCCAGAAGAGAATGGTAAGAAATATTCCAAGTAATGAGAACCAAAGGCCTGCAACCAAGGCTACTTTACCCAGCAAGCCTCTCAATCAAGGTAGAAGGCCAAATTAGGAGCTTTCCAGACAAAAGAAGTTTAAAAGAATACATCTCCACCAAACCAGTTCTGCAAGAAATGCTAAAGGGACTTCTTTATTAATAAAAGGAAGGAAAAGAAAGACAGTGAGACAGGAACACAGATAGGAAAAAATGGTGATGAGTGAGTACTTATGAATAATAAACTTAAATGTAAATAAATGAAATGCTCCAATCAAAATCATAAAACAGCTGAATGGATAAGAAAGCATGAAGTACACATAGGCTGACTACAAGGGACCCACCTGAGAATAAAATAATTACACAGCCAGAAACTGATGGGCTAGAAAGAAATTTCCAAGCAAATGGACAGGGGGAAAAAAGCCAGGGTAGCAATACTCATATCAGATAAAATAGATTTCAAGAAACAAGGGCCATAAAAAGAGACCCAGAAGATCACTTCATAATATTCAAGGGAAGAATCCATCAAGAATATGTAACCACTGTAAATATATGTGCAGCTAACATAGTAGCATCCAAATACATAAAGTAAATCTTGGAAGACCTTAAGAAAGATATTGACAGCAACACAATTATAATATGGGGTTTCAAAACCCCACTGTCAAAAATGAATAGATCTTCCAAAAAAATATCAGCAAAGACATTTTGCAGCATTGAACATTGCCCTAGATGAAATGAACTTAACTGAGATATATATATATATATATATATATATATATATATATATATATATAGCCATTATTTTGAATTCTATATCTTATAGTTTGCTTACGTCATTCCATTTAGTGCTTTTAGTAGTGAGTCTTCCATTCCTTTTGATTGCATTTTCTTTCATTGTCTCCTCATTTTAGGGGACTCTTTGTGTTTGTTCCTGTGCTTCCTGATGTTTTGCTTTGCTTGCTCTTTGTAGGGTGAACTACTATGTTAGAATCCTATGAGGTTCAGTGGTGTGGTCTTTTTGATCTCTTTGTCTGGATACTCTAGGTTTGCTCTTTCTTATATATATACATTTACCCCAAAGAAGCAAAATACACATTCTTTTCTAATGCACGTGGAACATTTTCAAAGGTAGACCACATGATAGGACACAAAACAAAGCCTCAACAACTTCAAGAAAATTGAAATCATACCAAGCTTTTTCTCTGACCACAGGGACTGAAATTAGAAATCAACCTCAAGTTAAAAACCCTAAAAACCCCCTCAAAGTCATGGAGATTGAATAGCATGCTATTAAACAATGAATTGATCAAAAATGAGATCAAGGAAGAAACCAAAATTTCTGGAAACAAATCAAAGTGAACTCACAACAACCCACAACTTATGGACACAGTGAAGGCAGTCCTGAAAGGGAAGGCCTACCTAAAAAAGAAAGAAAAAGGAAAAGAAAAATTTCAAACAAGCAACCTAGCCATATACCTACAAAAATTTGAAGAAAACATCAAAGACAGCACACAGGAAGTAGAAGGAAGGAAATAACCAAGATCAGAGCAGAATTAAATGACATAGAGTCTCAAAGCACAATTCTAAGAATCAATAGATCAAGGAGCTGGTTCTTTAAAAAGATAAACAAAATCAACAACTTTTTAAGCAGAGTCATCAAGAAAAAAAGAGTGAGGACCCAAATAAACACAATCAGAAATGAAAGAGGAGAGACTACAACTGATACCACAGAAATACAAAAATCCTAAGAAATTTCTACAAAAAATTATATGCCAAGAAATTTCAAAACTTAGGTGAAATGGGCAAATTTCTAGAAAAATATAATCTTCCAAAACTCAATGAAGAATGAGCAAAATGCCTGAACAGACCAATAACTTCAGATGAAATTGAAGCAGTAATCAAAAACTTCTCATACGCAATAGCCCTGGACTGGATGGTTTCAAAAGAGAATTCTACAAAGAATTTAAGGAAAAACTAACCTCTATCCTTCACAAACTATTCAAAAAAATCCAAGACAGAAGACTCCCAAACTCTTTTTATTAAGCCAGCATCATCCTAATCCCAAAGCCACATAAAGACATAACAAAGAAAGAAAATATCAGGCCAAAGTTGCTAATGAACATAGGTGTCAAAATCCTCAACAAAATATTGGCACACCACATTGAAAAATACATTAAAAAGATCGCACGCCATGATTCATTGGGACTCATCCCATGGATGCAAGGATGGTATAATACTGACAAATCAATAAATGTAATACATCATATAAAAAAACAACAAAAATCACATGATCATATCAATAAATGTGGAAAAATATTTGCTAAGGTACAGATCCATGTATGATAAAAACACTAAGCAAAATGGAAATAGAGGGAGCATTCCTCAACATAATAAATGCCATATATATGAGACCTACAGCTCACATCATACCCAGTGGGCAAAAACTTAAAGCTTTCCCACAAAGATGAGGAACAAGATAAGGATATTTGCTGTCACCACTTCTATTCAACATAGTATTGGAAGTCCTAGCCACAGCAATCAGACAAGAAAAAGAAATAAAAGGAATCCAAATTGGAAAAGAGGAACAAAATGGTCATTGTTTGCAGATGACATGATAAGTGTACACAGAAAATCTAATAAAATCCCCCCCAAATTTTCTTGACCTAATAAATAAAATTGGCAAAACAGCAGGATACAAAAATCAATACTCTGATTGATTTTGTACACCAAAAATCAACCAAGGCTGTTTTGTACACCAACAATGAAATGTCAGAAACAGAAATCAGGAAAAAAATCAATTTGATATAGCAGCAAGAAAAGTAAAGTACCTAACAATAACCCTAACTAAGGAGGTAAAAGACCTATACTCAGAAAACTACACAACACTGAAGAAAGAAATTAAGGAAGATACAAATGAATGGAAGCATATACCCTGTTCATGGATTAGAAGAATTAACATCATCAAAATGTTCATACTACTGAAAGCAATTTATACATTCAATGCAATACCTATTATAGTACCAAGTGCATATTTCAAAGACATAAAAAAAAACTTCAAAATTTATGTGGAACCATAAATGACCCCAAATAGCTGCAGCAATTTTGAGAAAGAAGAATAAAGTTGAAGGATCACAATACGTGATATTAAAATGTATTATAGTCTGCTGTAATCCAAAAGCCTGTATTGGCATACAAATAGACATGTAGAGCAATGGAACAGAACAGAGAGCCCAGAAATAAACCCAAATCTCTATGGTCAATTAATATTTGGCAAAGATGGCAGCAACATAAACTGTAGTAAAAATAGCCTCATCAACAAATGGTGTTGGGAGATCTGGACAGTTAGAGAAAAAAAATGAAATGAGACTACTAACTTATGCCATACACAAAAGTAAACTAAGGATGGATAAAAGACTTTAATATAAGTCCCAATACCATAAAAGTACTAGAAGAGAGGATAGGCAGGAAAATCTCAGACATTCCATGCAGTAATATTTTCACCAATATGTCCCCTAGAGCAAGGGACATAAAGAAAAAAACAAATGAGACTTCATCAAAATAAAAGGCTTCCGCATGAATAAAGAAAACACCAGCAAAATGTAAAGGGAAACATCCATATAGGAAACTATATTTGGAAGTTTTACCTCAGAGAAGAGTTTGAGCTAATACACACATACACACGCACACACACACACACAATTCACATGACTCCACTCCAGAAAGAGAAATAACCAAATTTTAAAAAGGGCAAAGGTACTAAATAGACACTTCTCCAAAGAGGACTTACATAGAACATCATTAGCCATCAGAGATGCAAATTAAAATGGCAATGAAATACCACTTCACACCACTCAGAATTATCATCATAACCAAATCAACAAACAAAAAGTGTTGGTGAGGTTGTGGAGAAAAGGAAACCCACATACATTGTTGGTGGGAATGCAGACAAGGGTAGCCAATGTGGAAAACAGTATGGAATTTCCTCCAAAAACTAAATATGGAACTGCCATTTGATCCAGCAATCCACTGCTGAGATTATATCCTAAGAACACTGAAACACCAATTCAGAAGAACCTATGCACCCCAATGTTCATAGCAGCACAATTTACAATAGTCCAGAGTTGGAAGCAACCTAAGTGCCCATAAGGAAATGAGTGGATCAAAAAACTGTGGTACATTTACATAGTGGAATACTATGCAGCAGAAAGAAAGATGGAGCTCCTGCCCTTTGCTACAGCATGGATGGTACTGGAAAGAATTATGGTAAGTAAAATAAGCCAGGTGGTGAAAGATAAATATATGATCTCATCTATAAGTGAAACCTAAGCAACAAAACAAAGAAGGAAGCAAAATATAACCAATGACATTAAACGATAAAGAAACTGATAATAACCAGAGGGCAGGTGGGAGTGGATAACTGGGGTAATTGAGAAAATGGTTATCAAGGAATATATGTAAAGGATACATGGACAAAGCCAAAGGAGGTTAGAATTGAGATTGGGAGGTGGGGATGCAGGGGATGGAGGAGAGTGGTAATGGGAAATGGAGACAACTGTACTTGAATCACAATAAATAAAAAATATATATTTCTGCATATATATGTATTTCAAGTTACTATGATCAGATTGGGGGAAAATCCACATGAGGGACTAAATTTCTCAATTTTAGTTGAAATTTATGTGCCATGAAGATTCAGTGAGTAGTAGATGTTTAAAGCTTTCATCCATCTGCATTTGTACAAGTGAATATCAGACTGATATGATTATTTTTAGATTAAATCTTTCATTTCTGTCTTTTCAAAAACTATTTTGGATGACCTTTCCAACCACAAAAGTGTTCTAAGTGTTCTAGGGCAGCATGTCCTTTTTGAATTAAAATGAAAGTAAGTCCCATTCACTCTGTAAATTTTAAAAAATCCTGGAGATAACTGGAGATACCCAGAGCTGCCATGGAAACCATGTTGGGGCATCCTGTTTAAATGTCTTTAATTAAGATAAGTGGGTAGGTAGACAGACAGAGAGACAGATATAGCTACATTCACACTGATAATGCTTTCCTGTTGGAGTCTATCAACAGAATTTTCTTCCTGCCTTTTATCTTTGTTTTCTTCCTTCATTGTTTCTTCCATAATAATTGTGTGTCTATCATAGACCAAGCTCTAGGATGGGCCTTGGGATTGGGTGAGTGAGTAAAGAAAAGTAATCAAGCATGCATTAAGCATAGTTCTTGCACTTTAAAAGTTCACAATCTAGTGTGACTGAAGAGCAAGTAAACAACCAAACTACAATATCATAAGCACTAAAATAAAACAATGGGCAAAACTCTTGCAAGCACAGAGGAAGGGGTGTATAATTCTGTCTTGGAAAGTCAAAGATGTTATGTGAATTGGATTATGAAGGATGACTAGTTTACCAAGTAGAAAAGAGATAAGGGGTAACCTTAGAGACAAAGGTAACTCCTTGCACTAGGGGACTAATTCATGAAAGACCATCGTATCTTCTAAGCCAATTTGTGTGATAGGACAGTACACTAGGAAATTAAATTGGCATAATAATTTCTCTTTCTAGAATCTCACCTGCGTTTGCAGATATCCAAATACTTCCCACTTATTAAGAATTAGTTCAGCCCTGGTTGGTGTGGTTCAGTGGACTGAATGCTGGCCTGTGAACAAAAGGGTCGCTGGTATGATTCCCAGTCAGGGCACATGCCTGGGTTGCAGGCCAGGTCCCCAGTAGGGAATGCAAGAGAGGCAACCACACATTGATATTTCTCTCCCCCTCTTTCTCCATCCTTTACCTTCTCTCTAAAAATAAATAAATTTAAAAAAGAATTTGTTCAAATATTACATGCTGTAGAAAATCTCTGTGATAATTGGCCATTTATGTAGCATCTGTGAAGCTATCTGAATATTTTAAAACTTATTTATAAAGTCAGTAAACCTTTTGTAAATGGCAAATCATTATGTAAACACAGTTTGTTACTTAGGTTATAATTGCTAGGTTATAATGTGCTAACAGTTCCTTACAAAAAATAAAGTAGAATCTAGCAATTTCACTCTAACAGTTACGCATCTAGAAATTCTATTTCTAGGTATATAGTGCAAAGAATATAAAACAGGGACTACAACAACAGATACATATATACTAATTTTTACAGCAGTATTATTCATGATTTCAAAAAGTCTAAAACAAGTGTCCATGTACAAATGAATGGATAAACAAAATGTGATGCATACATACTGTGAGATATTATTTAGCCTTTAAATGTACATTTCTGAATCAAGCTAAAACATGAATGAACCTTGAAAATATTATTTTAAGTGAAATAAGACAGACAGAAAAAAAACCAAATATATGATTATATAATTTTTCTTGTATAAGGTACCTAGACAAAAAGTAAAGGTGACTAAGGGGAAGGATAATAAAGAGTTGTTTACTTTTTTAGGATGGTAAAAAAGTTTTAGAAATCATTAGTAGTAATGGTTGTACAACATTGTGAATGTACTTAATTCCACTCAATCCTATAGTTAAAATGGTTAAAATAGGGGGAAATGTTATATATTTTTTACCAAAACAAAAATCTCCTAGAAAAAAATTTATGTTAAAATCTCCTAGAAAAAATTTACATTAAAAAGAATTATTCTGGGACTTCCGCCAAGATGGCGGCATAGGTGGAGACGCCTTGCTTCCTCACACAACCAAGTTTAGAGACAACTAAATAATAGCAACAGAAAACACAGCCAGAACACAGAACTTTTCAGAAGTCTGATAACAACAAATTCTTCAGCCTGACTGGTAAGAGGGGCAAAAGCAGCAGCTGGCAGAGCAGGGTAGCACAGGAAAACTCAGTCAGATGGACTCAGGTGGGTGGAATCCAGGCACAGGGTTGAACCTGGTGGGCAACTCAGCAAGCAATCGCGGGGAAACAGCAAGGGAGCAGGGCTGCGGGTTGACTGTGGTCGTGCATTCCTGTGTGGAGAGACAAGCGAGGGAGTGGGTGATTGGACAAGAGTCAGCAGCCCCAGGGCAAGGGGCAGGGCAAGGGGAAAGATAAACCATGTGATAGGACACAAAACAAGCCTCAACAAATTCGAGAAAATTGAAATCATATCAAGCATTTTCTCAGACCATGAGGGCTTGAAACTAGAAACCAACCTCAAAGAAAAAACAAAAACATTCAACTTCATGGAGACTGAATAGCATGCCATTAAATAATAAATGGGTAAATAAGATGAAGGACAAAATCAGAAAGTTTCTGGAAACAAATGAAAATGAACTCACAAAACTCCAAAACTTATAGGACACAGTGTAGGCAGTCCTGAGAAGAAAGTTCATTGTGATACAGGCCTACCTAAAAAAGATAGAAACATTTCTAACCCTAACCCTACAACCTAACCCTACATCTACAAGTGCTGGAGGAACAACAACAAAGAAAGAGAGAGAAGAAGAAAGGAAACATTCAAGATCAATGCAGAATTAAATGATATACAGATAAAAGAACAATTCAGAGGATCAATAAATCCAGGAGATGGTTCTTTGAAAAGATAAACAAAATTGACAACCTTTAACCAGACTCATCAAGAAAAAAGAGAGAGAACTCAAATAAACACAATCAGAAATTAAAAAGAAGACATTACCACTGATAACACAGAAATACATAGGAGTATAAGAAATTACCATGAACAACTACACACCAAGATATTTGAAAACCTAGTAGAAATGGACAAATTTCTAAAAACATATAATCCTCCAAAACTGAATCAAGAAGATGCACAAGTCCTGAACATACCAATAAGAGCTAGTAAAATTGAAGCAGTAATCAATAAAATTCACGGCACACAAAAGATCTGGAACTGATGGTGTCACAGAAGATGTTTACAAAACCTTTTAGGAAAGCCTAACCCCTATTCTTCTCAAACTATTCCAAAAAATCTAAGATGGAGAACTCCCAAACTTGTTTCAGGGGGCCAGCATCACCCTAATCCCAAAAACAGACAAGGACATAACAAAGAAAGAAAACTACAGGCAAATATCACTAATGGACATAGATGCGAAAATCCTCAACAAAATATTGGTAAACTGCATCCAGAAACACATTAAGAAGATCATACACTGTGATCAAGTGGGATTCATCCCATGGATGTAAGGATAGTATGATATTCACAAACCAATTAACATAATACATCACATAAACAAAAAGAAAAACAAAAATCACAAGATTATATTAACTGATACAGAAAAAGCATTTGATAAGGTACAGAACCCATTTATGGTAAAAACAGTCAACAAAGTAGGAGTACAGAGAGCATACCTCATTAAAATAAAGGCCATATAGGACAAACCAACAGCCAACATTATATTTAATGGGCAAATACTGAAAGGTTTCCCACTAAGATCAGAAAAAAGAGGGTGCCCGCTTTCACCATTTTTATTCAATATAGTATTGGAAGTCCTAGCCACAGTGATCAGACAAGAAAAAGAAATAAATAGGTATCCAAATAGGAAAGGAGGAAGTAAAATTGTCACTGTTTACATATGACATGATTATATACATAGAAAACCCAACAGACTCCACAAAAAAACTACTTAACCTAATAAGTGAATATGGCAAAACAGAAGAATAAAAAGTCAGTATTCAGAAACAGTATATCAGAAGCATAAAGCAGAAAAAAATTTTATTTGCTATAGCAGGAAGAAAAATAAAGTGCCTAGGAATGAACCTTACCAAGGAGGTAAAAGACCTGTACTCAGAAAACTACACAACACTGAAGAAAGAAATCAAGGAAGACACAAACAAATGGAAACATATACCGTCTTCATGGATCAGAATAATTAACATCATCAAAATGTCCATACTACCCAAAGCAATTTACAGATTCAATGCAATCCCTATTAAAGTACCAATGGCATATTTCACAGATATATAACAAATATTTAAAAAATTTATATGAAACCATAAATGACCTCGATTAGCTTCGTCAATTTTGAGAAAGGAGACCAATGTATGAGGGGCCACCATACCTGATATCAAACTATATGGTAGGGTCACAATCATCAAAACACTCTGGTGTGGCATAATATCACAACATAGATCAATGGAAGAGAACAGAGAGTCCAGAAATAAATCGGTATCTCTATGGTCAATTAATATTTTACAAAGGAGGCAGAAGTATAAAATAAATTAAATATTTCCTTTACAACAAATGGTGTTGAGAGATCTGGACAGCTACATGCAAAAAAGGAAAAAAAAAAACAAAGAAAGAAACTTAACCACCAACTTACACCATACAAGAAAATATACTCAAGATAGTAAAAGACTTAAATATAAGTCACAACACCATAAAAGTCCTAGAGGAGAACATGGGCAGGAAAATCTCAGATATTCCACACAGCAATATATTCACCAATATGTCCCCTAGGGAAAGGTATATAAAGGAAAGAATAAACAAATGGGACTACATCAAATTACAAAGCTTCTGCACACCAAGGAAAACATTACCAAAATGAAAAGGGAATCAAGCATACGGGAAATATATTTGCCAATGATACTTCAGACAAGGGTTTGATCTCCAAAATATATAAAGAGCTCACATGACTCCACTCCAAGAAGACAAACAATCTAATTAAAAAATGGGCAATCGACCTGAACAGACACACCAAGAAGGACATACAGAGGGCCCAGAGAAATATGAATGGATATTCAGCATCACTAACCATTAGAAAGATGCAAATTAAAACCCCAATGAGAAACCACTTCACACTGGTCAGATGGCTATCATTAACATATCAACAAACAACAAGTGCTGGCAATTGTGGAGAAAAAGGAACCCTAGTACACTGTTGGTGGGAATGCAGACTGATTAAGCCACTGTGGTAAACTGTATGGCATGTTCTCCAAACCTAAAAAGGAACTGACTTTTCACCCAACAATTGCACTACTGGGATTATACCCTAATTATCCTGAAACACCAATTGAAAAGCACTGCCATTTTCATGGCAGCATTATTTACAGTAGCCAAGTGCTGGAGACGGCCTTAGTGCCCATCAGCGAATGAGTGAATAAAAGAAACTGTGGCACATTTACATAATGGAATAGTGCACAGCAGAAAGAAGGAGCTCATACACTTTGCCACAGCATTGCTGCAACTTGAGAGTATTATGCTAAGTGAAATAAGTCAGGTGGTGAAAGACAAATACCATATGATCTCACCTATAAGTGGAATCTAATTAACAAAACAAACTGGAAAGCAAAATATAGCCAGAGACATTGAAATTGACAACAAATGGACAGTAACCAGAGAGGAGGGAGGAAGGCAATAATGTGGGAAAGAAGGAAAAGGGATGTAAATGAACATGAATGAGGGACCCATGGACAGAGCAGGGAGGTGGGGATGGGATTGAGGGTGGGAGGTGGGTGTGGGTAGGACAGGGGAAGGTGGTGGTGGGAAAATGGAGACAACTGTATTCAAACATCAATAAAGAAGGTAAAAAAAAGTTTCAGTTGAGCTAAAGGTGCTGATTGTCTCACCTCTCCTAGTGTGCTCTACATCTCCTTCCTGGAAAATACTAAAACACAAAATACAATTATTTTCAAATATGGGCCTTTGACCATAGAGCCCCAAATCCTTCCTAGCAGGGGTTAATGCCCAAATGACAACTCAGCTAAAACAAAAGATTTGCATCTGAAAGATACCTCTAGAAAGTTGAAATGGCACAAATTCATCTCCATCAAGATTTTGCTGCCTCAAAACACATGCAAAAAATGTCTGGTTATATTTATACCAACCTTCTATACTATCATAGAAAACTGAGGCACAGACATTTAATCAATCTGGAATGGAATGGCTTTGGGAGACAGCATGTCTTTGGGTTGATTTCTATTCAAAGTCTTAAAGTACCTCAAATGTCTGGCTCCTGATGGATTAGGTACTAAACCCTGAGGCTCTTGAGGTCAATAATTCATGGCAGCTGAAAGCTGTAAAATGTCCTTTTGCTGAGGGGTCCATGCATCATTCAGTCAACAGAATTAGCAGACACTTGAACATGAATATTTAGCAACAGCTGCTAGGCCCTCTATTCATATCCAGGTGCAAGCCTCTCAGCAAGAACCATCCCAAAGGCAATGTGAGCCAAAGCTAGCTTAGCAACGTGTGACGTATTTCTGTTTTTAAGCATATTTTGTTGACTATGCTATTACAGTCATTCCATTCTTTTCTCCCCTTTCTCCCTCTCTTCCTGGTACCCTCATTTCTTCTAGGATTCCCCCCATCTTAGTTCATGTCCATGGGTCATATATATAACTTCTTAGGCTTCTCCATTTCCTATACCATTTTTAACCTCCCCCTCTTTTGTACCTACCATTTATGCTTCTTATTCTCTGTACATTTTCCCACACTATCCTGCTCCCCTCCCTGCTGATAACCCTCCATGTGACCTCCATTTCTGTGATTTTATTCCTGTTCTAGTTGTTTGCTTAGTTTGTTTTTGTTTTATTCTAGTTCAGTTGTTGATAGTTCTGAGTTCATTGTCATTTTACTATTCATAGTTTTGATCTTTTCTCTAGATAAGTCCCTTTAACATTTCATATAATAAAACTTGGTGATGATGAACTCTTTTTTCCCACATTTTTATTGTTATTCAACTACAGTTGTCTCCATTCCCACTCCCCCAGCCCCAGCCATCTCCACTTCTCACCCTTGATCCTAACCTCCTTTGGTTTTGTCCATGTGCCCTTTATACTTGTCTCTTGATGATGAACTCCTTTAATTGTACCTTGTCTGGGAAGCACTTTATCTGCCCTTCCATTCTAAATGACAGCTTTGTTGGATAGAGGAATCTTGGATGTAGATTCTTGCCTTTCATGACTTAGAATACTTCTTTCCAGCCCCTTCTTGCCCATAAGGTTTCTTTTGAAAAATCAACTGATAGCCTATGGGAACTCTGTTGTAGGTAACTGTCTCCTTTTCTCTTGCTGCTTTTAAGATTCTCTCCTTATCTTTAATTTTGGGTAATTTAATTGTGATGTCTTTGGGGTGCTCCTTTTTGGGTCCAACTTGTTTGGGACTCTCTGAACTTCCTTGACTGATATGTCTATTTCCTTCACCAGATTGGGGAAGTTCTCTTTCATTATTTTTTGAAATAAGTTTCTTGCTCTTCCTCTTTTCCTTCTGGCACCCCTATCATTTGGATATTGGAACATTTAAAATTGTCCCAGTGATTTCTGAGCCTCTCCTCATTTTTTAAAATTCTTGTCTCTTCATTCTGTTCTGGTTGAATGTTTATTTCTTCCTTCTCCAAATTATTGATTTGAATCCCAGTTTCCTTCCCTTCACTGTTGGTTCCCTGTATATTTTTTATTTCACTTGGCATAGCCTTCGCTTCTTCTACTATTTTGCAACCATACTCAAATATTTCTGTGAGCATACTGATTACCAGTATTTTGAACTTTGCATCTGATAGGTCGACTCTGTTCTCTTCATTTAGGTCTTTTTTCTAGAGTTTTCATTTGTTCTTTCATTTGGACCATATTTATTTGTCTTGGTACACCTGTTATATTGTATGGGGCAGGCCCTTAGGCATTCACCAGGGTGAGGCTACCCACTTTGCTGTGTTGTGGCACTGTATATGGGGGAGGGGTCAGAGAGGGAACAATGCCACTTGCTCAGCTGTTGCCCCACTTTCACTTTCCCCACTTCCCACAAGCAAATTGTGCCCCTCTAGGTGCTGTCCTGGTGCTTGTTCCCAAGGGGGTTGGGTTGTGTATGTTCCAGGACCCTGTGAGCCCCTCCAACAGACTCTCCTATGAGACTGACACTTTCTCCCACCACTGCAATCCTCACAGATTTTTATACTCAGAGGTATTCAGGCTTTATTTCCCAGCACTAGACCCCTGGGTTGCATGATCTGTCTCATTCTCCAGTTGTTCCTGCCAGATTATTCGCTCATGAATGTGGGACTGCCCAGTCCACCAACCACTGCCTCGCCCACTGGCTCCAACAGCTGCTGCTTACCATGCATCCTCTCTGCTCTGGCTGCCTATCTCCTTCCCTCCTACCAGTCTTGATGCATGCATGTATCTTCTTTAGCTCCTTGGTGGTTGGACTTCCATGCAGTTCAATTTTCTGGCAGTTCTGGTTGTTGTTTTTTGTTTGTTTGTTTGCTTGTTTTTAAATTGGTTGTTATCCTCCTTTTGGTTGTGTGAGGAAGAAAAGTATATCTACCTATACCTCTATCTTCAACATTTGACATGTTTCTAAACTTTCAGAAAATGATGCAACCAATGGAGGTCTTATTATAGACCCTCAGTCCTCCTACATCCAGTGAATGAACAACATTTAAAAAGGAAGAAACAGAAATGAATTTTCAACCCAGACTTAGTAACCACTCCCAGCTCCTTTCATGTCATTGGAAAAAGAAACAAATTACATTTCCCAACCCATCTTAGCCCAAGTGGTTCTAGCTCATCACATAAACCTGAATCAAAAATGTAAGAACCTTGCTTCTCAAGTGTGTCATTGTGTTTGCCATTGGCACACACATCTGTGGAAGGAATACAGGCCAATCTACCCCAGCTCTTGCTGGGCTTCTCTGACCCTCTCACTGGTGTTCCTGGTTCTTTAGCTCAGTTTTGCCTACATATTCAACTTCCTTAGGCTCCCTCATTTAACAATATGTTCTAGACTTGCCTTTTTGCCTCAATGGTATTCTGCCTCTGTTCCCTCCAGCCCCAACCACAGTTCTTCACTTGTCTTTGAGTATCAGACACCACACTTTGGAGTTACTGGCCTTGTTACTATGGGACCAACCAGCTGAGATGATTCCTGCACCATTTCCCACACAGAAAAGGGAAATATACACCTCTCATCAGTACATATAGAGCAGTATTGCACTGAGCACTAAACCATCCAAGATTGTCAGTGGCTGCCACATCTCAGCCCCATCCCAGATGCTTGGAATAAGCATTCAACTACCTATATACTTCCCTATCCCAAATTGGCTGTTTCCCACTAGGACGAAGCCTAGTGTCAATTGGCTGTTTGACACTAGGACAAAGTGTCAGGTATTTTCACAATAAAATTAAGCACTAGGAAACCACCACATTAATAATTATCCACTGATGCATAACAAATGATCCAAAACCTTAGCAACTTAAAACAATAAACACATCACAGTTTCTGATTATCAGGAATCCTGAAGAAGCTTACCTGGATGGTCCTAGCTCAGGATATCTCTACAGAATGCAGCTATAGGACAACTCTACAGTCATTTGAGAGAGCTGGAGAAACTCACACTTGTGCCTTTTGGAAGGAGGCTTCAGTTTTTCTGCACAGGGAATTCTCCATAGCGCTACTCACAATATGTGACAGCTGGATTCTGCCACAGCAAGTGGTCTAAGAGAGTCTCCATAATGGAAGCCACAATACTTTCATAATCTAATCTTGGAAATGATATTTCATCATTTATGTTCATTCAAAGCAAGTCACTAAGACCAGCCTTCATTTAAGGAAAAGGAAATTAGTCTCCACTTCTTGAAGGGAAAATATCAAAGAATTTGAGCAGATATTTTTAAAACCACCATAGTCACCAAACTTCTCTGGAAGAGAAGACAAGACTTTCCCTGGCCTCTCTCTGCCTACTTCTACTGAGCACTCAGGGCATCTTCATTCTCCTCAAAAGTTTTGTGCCCAGTGGTGGGGAAAGTCTTGCACTGTATTTCACCCAATTTGTGGGTTCCAGTTACCTGCCTCACTTGCTGTTGGCACTACTTACCATAAGCCAGGCCCTGGTAACCACGCCCTAGTCTATGACAGTCCCCTGGATTTATCTGACCTATAGTACATATGGGATTTTGCTATATCTGCCCTGCACTTCTGTAATAGGAAGAATATGAAACTCCTGGATCCTATTCTCTATACATGCCAAACTTGATGAGATTTTCCATGCCTCAGCTTGAACTTCACTTATTACAAAACTCCCATCAGAGCTACTTCTGTTACCTTTGCTTTTCCCCTACCATTCTTGCTAAGCTTCCTGCCAAATTGGTCTCTTCATTCCAAGCTGATGAAGACACAGTGCTGAACTGGATCCTTTCTAAATGAATGGAAGCCCAATATACACTTTCTGAACACAGAGAATAACTGTAAGTCTTCATGGGAAAATGTCAGAAAACACATCCCCTTCCAGCCCACCCAGCAATATTTTTAAGGCCCTTTCCTAGGCCCAAATTACAACAGTGACTATCAGAGAGGCAACTCCTTTATGCCTAAAAATGTGTTTTTAGTATATTATTTTAATTATTATTTTAATACTCTATCCCCAAACTTCTAATAACAGCTACAAATATCAATCCAAATTATATATTTCTGAGTGTCATAAGTAGTCATAGATTGTCACATATAAATGTATATGTATTACTTTTACTCTGCCTTTTTCATTTTAATATTACTTCAGATATAAATGTCCATATATCAATATAGTCCCCACATTTGTCATTTTTAATATGAGTAGGGCATTCCATCTTATTGACATGCAAGGTTTTGTTTAGCCACTCATCTCTTGGTAAATATTTACATGTTTCCAGGTTTTAATGGTTATAGTAGAGTTCACTTGTATAAATTATTTTCCTTTGTTTTGAGGTTATAAATTAATTTTTTGTCTTAAAATTAGTTCAATTGAAATGCTCTGAGCACACTTCAGACTCAATCTAACTTATGCCCTGCCTACCTTTAAAGAGATTCTAGAAGGTTTACAATAAAAGCATATATACAAAAGATATGGAGACAACAAAAGTGTCCTTCAATATAGGATTGGATAAAGAAGGTGTGCTACATATATAGCACGGAAACTACTCAGCCAGAAAAAAGATGAAATACTGCCATTTGTGACAACATGATGGACCTTAAGAATATCATAATAAGTACAATAAGTAAGGCAGAAAAATCTAAGCACCATATGGTTTTACTCATATGTGGCATATAACACTGAAACTCAGACACAGATATACAACAGTATAGTGGTTACCAGAGGAAAGGGGATGGGGGTAACAGGAGGCCAAATATATGTTAATGGAAGATGATATGAATTTGGGTGGTAAGCACACACTGCAATATATAGATCATGTATTAGAGAAATGTACACTTGAAACCTATATTACCTTATTAACCAATGTCACCCCAATTAATTTAATTAAAAATACAAATATTTTTCACTTTTTTAAAGATTTTATTTATTTATCTTTAGAGGGGAAGGGAAAGAGAGAGGGAAAGAAACATCAATATATGGTTGCCTTTCATGTGTCCCCTGCTGGGAATTGGCCTGCAGGGAACTGGTCTGCAACCCAGGCATGTGCCCTGACTGGGAATCGAACCGTGATTGTCTGGTTCGCAGGCCCATGCTCAATCCACTGAGCTACACCAGCCAGGGCTTATATTTTTCACTTTTAAAAAGATTTTATTTTTTATCTTTAAAGGGGAGGAAAGGAGAGAGGAAGATAAATATCAATGTATGGTTGCCTCTCATGCATCCTCTGCTGGGAACTGTCTTGCAACCCAGGCATGTTCCCTGACTGGTAATCAAACTGTGATCCTCTAGTTCACAGGCCCGCACTCACTCCACTGAGAGACACCAGCCAGGACTTATTTTTTTAATATATTTTATGAATTATACCATTACAGTTGTCTCGTTTCCCCTTCATTCCCCTCCACCCTGCACACCCCTCCCACCCACATTCCCCCTCTTTAGTTTATATTCATGTGTCATAACTTTTTTAGCTTCTACATTTTCCACACTACTCTTGCCCTCCCTGTATTTTCTCCCCACCATCTATGCTACTTATTCTCTGTAACTTTTTCTACCTTCTCCTCCTCCCACTCCCCTATTGCTAACCTTCCATGTGATCTCCATTTCTGTGGCTCTGTTCCTGATCTAGCTATCTGCTTAGTTTGCTTTTGTTTTAGGTGTGGTTGTTAATAACTGTGAGTTTGCTGTCCTTTCACTGTTCATCTTTTTTATTTTCTTTTTCTTAGATAAGTCCCTTTAACACTTCATATAGTAACAGCTTGGTGATGATGAACTTCTTGAACTTACCTTATCTGAGAAGTGCTTTATCTGCCCTTCCATTTTAAATGAAAGCTTTGCTGAATAGAGTAATCTTGGATGTAGGTCCTTGCCTTTTATGACTTGGAACACTTCTTTGCAGCCCCTTCTTGCCTGTAAGGTCTCTTTTGAGAAATCAGCTGACAGTCTGATGGGAACTCCTTTGTAGGTGACTGTCCCCTTATCTCTTGCTGCTTTTAGAATTCTCTCCTTCATTTTAATGTTGGCTAATATAATTATGATGTGCCTTGGTGTGTTCTTCCTTGGGTCCAACTTCTTTGGTACTCTCTGAGCTTCCTGGATTTCTTTGACTTCTATTTCCTTTGCCAGATTGGGAAAGTTCTCCTTTATTATTTGTTCATATAAGTTTTCCACTTGTTGCTCTTTCTCTTCCCCTTTCTGGTACTCTTATAATTTAGATGTTGGAAGGTTTAAAGATGTCCTGGAGTTTCCAAAACCTCTCCTCATTTTTTTGAATTCTAGTTTCTTCATTCTTTTCTGTTTGGTTGTTTCTTTCTTCCTTCTGGTTTACTCCATTGATTTGAGTCCCAGTTTTCTTTCCATTACTATTGGTTCCCTGTGTATTTTCCTTCATTTCACTTAGTGTAGCCTTCATTTCTTCATCTAATTTGTGACCAAGATCAACAAGTTCTGTGACAATCCTGATCATCAGTGTTTGAACTGAGCATCTGATAGTTTGGTTATTTCTTAGTCACTTAAAAGTATTGGCTCTGGGGCTTTGATTTGTTCTTCTGACTGAGCCATTTTTGGTCAGGTTGCACCTGATACATATGAAGGGTGGAGCCTTAGGTGTTGACAAGGGCAGGGCAACCCAGTTGCTGGCTTGTAATACTATATGTGGGGGTGGGGTCAAAGAGAAAACAATGGCATATGTTCCATTCTCCCTCAGATTTCAAATTGGGCCCTTCTTGTGCTGGTTCCAGAGTAGGTGGGCTTGTGTACATTCTAAGACCCTGTGGGTCTCTCCAACGAACTCTCCTGTGCAGCTGGGAGTCTATCCTGGCACCTTTTCAATTGGTGCTTTTAGGCTTTATTTCCTATTGCTGGGGCTCTGGGTTGATCAGTCTGTCTTGCTGCCCTTTTTTGTCTAGTTTATCTGTGTGTGAATGTATGACCATGGTCAGCCAACTGTCTTGCACACTCTGTTCATTTCCTCCCTGCACCTGGAGTCTACTAGCCCAGTGCTGCCTGCGCTCCTGGGTCTGGCAGCCACCACCTTTTTCTGCTGCAATCCCTCTCCACCGGCCACCAACTCTGCCCCTCTTACCAGTCTGGTTGAATGGATGTTGGACTTCTGTACAGTTCAATTTTCTGTTTGTTCTGGTTGTGTTTTTGTTTCTAAATCTTTGTTGTCCTTAATTTTTGTTATGCTAGGAGGCATAGTATTTCCACCTATGCCTCCATCTTGGCCGGAAGTCTATAAATAATTTTTAAAAGAACATATATACCACAGCTGCTGTGGCTCAGTGGATTGAATGCTGGGCTGTGAGACAAAGGGTCACTGGTTGGATTCCCAGTCAGGGCATATGCCCGGGTTGCAGGCCAGGTCCCCAGTGGGGGAGCACATGAGAGGCAACCACACATTGATGTTTCTCTCCCTCTCTTTCTCCCCCTCTCTCTATAAATAAATAAAATAAAATCTTTAAAAAATTAAAAGTATATATATAATATATTGTAATATGTGCATAGACACTGATAGGACTATTAAAGCAGAGATGTAACTAAAAAGGCTTACATGAGGACAATAGACTCCAAACCATGTGATTCATGTCTTGAGATGGAATAATGATGTTTATGAGTTCAGACTTCAGTTTATCCCCATGGTGGTATTTGATTTTGTCACACAAAGGAAACTTTAATTTCCCTAAAATAATCCTACCCTACTCTGTCATTTAAGGCAACAGAATATGGTGGTAACTTGCTACCTGTGTGATCTTGAACAAGTTATTGAACCACAGAATTCTTCAGTTCCCTCAAATATAAAATGAGGATAATAGGACTTCCAGCCAAGATGGGGGTGTAGGTAGATACACTTTGCCCTCACTGCACAACCAAAAGAAGGACAAAAACAAATTTTAAAACAAAATATAATGAGAACTGCCAGAAAATTGAACTGTATGGAAGTCCAACAATCAAGGAGTTAAAGAAGAAACTTTCATCCAGATAAGTAGGAGTGGCAGAGATGGGCATCCAGGGAAGAGAGGACTCCCAGCAAGGTGGTAGCTAGAGAACCAGGGCAGGTGAGGTGGAGACGAGTATACCAGACAGTCCCACATTTACATGTGGATAAACAGGGGGAACAACTGGGGAGGGAGACAGACTGTGCAACCCAGGGTTCCAGCATAGAAAAAAAAAGCCTCAAAACACATGACTGTAAAAATCTGTTGGGAATATGACAGCAGAAGAAATTCTCAGACTCACAGAAGAGTTCATTGGAGAGACCCACAGGGTCCTGGAACATACAAAAAACAACCCACATAGGAATCAGCACTAGAAGGGGTCAATCATCTTGTGGAAAGCAAGGTAAGTGACTGAAAGCAGGGTGAGGGCCAAGGAAGTGACATTGTTCCCTCTTGGACCCCCCCCTTTACATACAGATCCACAGGAGCAATATGGGTTGCCCCACCTTGGTGAACACCTAAAGCTCCGCCCCTTACTGCATTGAAACAAGAAAATATAGCCCAAATGAAAGAACAGATCAAAGCTGCAAAAATAGAACTAAGTAATGAAGACATAACCAATGTATCAGATGCAGAGTTCAAAACACTGGTAATCAGGATGCTCACAAAAATGGTTCAGTATGGTCGCAAAATAGAGGAAGAAGCAAAGGCTATGCAAAGTGAAATAAAGAAAAATATACAGGGAACCAACAGTCAAGGGAAGGAAACTGAGACTCAAATCAATGATTTGGAGGAGAAGGAAGAAATAAACATTCCATTAGAACAGAATGAAGAAACAAAAATTCAAAAAAAACGAGGAGAGGCTTAGGGACCTCTCAGAGAACTTTAAACTTTCCAACATCCAAATGATAGGGGTGCTGAGAAGAGGAAGGGCATAAAATTGAAAACTTATTTCAAAAAAAATAATGAAAGAGAACTCCAATTGGGCAAAGGAAATAGACTTCTAGAAAGTCCAGGAAGCTCAGAGAGTCCCAAAGAAGTTGGACCCAAGGAGGAACACACCAAGGCACATCATAATTACATTAGCCAGGATTAAAATGAAGGAGAGAATGCTAGAAGCAGCAAGAGGTAAGAAGACAATTACCTACAAAGGAGTTCCCATAAGAGCTTATTTCTCAAAAGAAACTTTGCCAGCAAGAAGGGGCTGAAAAGAAGTATTTGAAGACATGAAAGGCAAAGACCTACACACAAGATTATTCTATCCAGCAAAGCTTTCATTTAGAATGAAAGGGCAGATTAAGTGCTTTCCAGATAAGGTCAACTTAAAGGAGTTCATCATCACCAAGCCCTTATTATATGAAATGTTAAAGGGACTTATCTAAGAAAAAAGAAGATCAAAACTATGAACAGCAAAATGAAAACAAATTCAGAACTATCAACAACTGAACCTGAAAAAAAAGCACCCAAAATCAAAAATAAACTAAGCAAACAACTAGAATAGGAACAGAATCTCAGAAATAGAGATCACATGGAGGGTTTTCAGGGAGTACTGGGAGGGGGGAGAATGTGGGAAATACACTGGAAACAAGAAGCATAAATGGTAGATACAAAATAGATAGGGGGAAGTTAAGAATAGTATGTGAAATGGAAAAGCCAAAGAACTTATATGTATAACCCATGGACATGAGCTAAGGTGGGGAGAATACTTGAAGGAATGGGAGTACCAGGCCAAGGGGAATAAAGGGGAGAAAAAATGGGACAACTGTAAAATATACTAAAAAATCAATAATAAAAGATAAGGATCTTAATAGATAAATAAGCAAATTATATGAATAAGCATTTCACAAAAGGAGTAATGCACATGGGAAGTAAATATTACCCTCTCCAATATTTACAGAAATTCACATTCAAGAAATGAAAAACATATTTTGTAAATTGCTAAACATATTAAATGCCTCACTAGACTGGGGGAACCACATACCCTCTTACCTTGCTGGTGATATTAGCCATACCTTCAGGAGGACAAGAAATACATGAAAACAAAAGCCTTTAAAACACACATACCCACTAAACTAACAATTCAATTTCTAAGAAATTATCATAAGGAGAGGATCAATGGCAGAGGAGTGAGTGGAGCCTATACTAACCTCTTCCTAGGACAAATCTGGAATTATAACTAAATTATAACTGGAATTATAACAAATCTGAAATTTATAACTAAATCTGGAGAAATCATCTGGAATAACCAATGGAACAATAGCTGGAGAAAAGCCTTATAACAGTGGATGGATAGAAGAAACCACTTCACCAAAACAAGACTGGTAGGGAGTGTAGAGGAGACATGACAGGGCTGGTTGTACTCCCATGGGTGACAGCTGAACTGCTGGAGGAATATTTCAGTAGCCGGGTAATTCCCCCTGAGAACTGTGGGTCGAAACCTCAAGCTGGGATCCCCAGCTTATAGTACCAGAGCCCAAAAAGTGCCCAGATAACATCCAGCTGTGAAAAGTGGCATCATTTCTCTCTGCCAGGGGCAGACAGCTAGAGACACAGAGAGCCATTTAAAAGGCAAATGCATAAATTTTCATTTGCATACACTTACCCTTGAATCCAGCAAAGGGAGGGGGCAGAGTGCACTGGAGATACTAGAGAAGAGACTGGGAATGGTGGCTTTAGGTAGAGAACTGAGCAAGAAGCCACCAGGATCCTGGTGCAGAGTCATGCGCCATACTGCAGAAGTCATCTTACTTAGGCAGAACACTCCCATCCAAGTGACATCAATCTGAGGAATAGCAACAGCCCTGCCCCCCCCCAAGGAATTATGCTGCCCCACCCTGTGTTGCTTATGCCTGACTGCTGAGTTCAGAGTGACTGGCTAGATTAATAACCAAAAAAGTCAGCCACAGACAATGGGTCCCTTGTAGTCTCAAACAGGTTGTCTAAGGCTAGACTGGGACACAACCTGACATCACCAGATGTGGGTCCAGAAAGAAAAAAAAAAGTGCACCTACACAACACCATACAAGACATGGTAGACAGAGTGACTCTCAGCCAATTGGAGGGAAGAACCCACCAAAGAAGGACCCAACAACAATCAAAACCCAATTATTACCAAAGAGCCAACATAAACAGCATCCCAAGAGCATCAAGTACAGGTGATCGAGAAGACTGCACAACTGAATACCACAGGTCTCCTGCCATAATAATTCACTCCATGAAGACAGGGGGTCAAAGCAGATCAATCTAAGAAGAAGAAGCAAACAAGAAGAGCTTCCCCTTATAAGGGGAGACACAGAAGCAATCCACAATTGAGAGGAAAGGGGAAATCCCTAGAAAAGGTGCTAAATGAAATCGAGGCAAGCAAACTATCAGACATTGAGTTCAAAATAATGGTTATAAGGATGCTCAGTAAGCTTAATGAGAACTATGAAGAACTCCAAGTAAGCAACAAGGAACTTACTGCAAACTACACCAGCATGAAAAAAGACATAGAAACAATCAATAAGAGTCAGGAAGAAATGAAAATACAATCTCTGAATTGAAGACCACAGTAGAAGGAATTAAAAGCAAGCTAGAGTAAGCAGAGGATTGAATCAGTGAGTTGGATGACACGGTAGAAATAAATCCCCAGACACAGGAAAAAAAAGAAAGACTCAAAAAGAATGAAGAGGGGTTAATGGAAATGCAGGACAACATGAAATGGAATAATAACCATATCACAGGAATACCAGAAAGAGAAGAAGAGGAGCAAGGAATAGAAAACCTGTTTGAAAAAGTAAGGACAGAAAAATCCCCTAACTTGAAGAGAGAAAACCTCATACAAGTCCAGGAAGCATATAGGGCCCCAAACTAGATGAACCCAAAGAGCCTACTCCAAGACATATCATAATTCAAATGTAAATTTTTAAAGACAAAGAGAGAATCTTAAAAGCAGGGAGAAACAAAAAGTAACATACAAGGGAGCTCTGATAAGGCTAACAGATGATTTCTCAATAGAAACACTACAACTCAGAAGGGACTGGCATGAAATATTGAAAGTAATGAAAAGCAAAGGCCTGCAACCAAGACTACTCTATTCAGCAAGGCTTTCATTTAAAATGGAAGGCAAAACAAGGAGTTTCTCATACAAAAGAAGACTAAAACAACACACCACCACAAAACAAGCATTGCAAGACATGCTGAAGGGGCTGCTTAAAAAGATGAAGGTGGAAAAATAAATTCAAGGTGGATAAAAGACTTAAATATAAGCCGTGATACCATTAAAGTCCTAGAGGAGAACATTGGCAAGAAAATCTCAGATATTCCATGCAGCAACATTTTTACCAATATGTCCCCTAGAGCAAGGAATATAAAGGAAAGAATAAACAAATGGGATCTCATCAAAATAAAATGTTTCTGCGTGGCTAAAGAAAATAGTATTAAATTAAAAAGACAACCAACTGAATGGGAAAACATATTTGCCAATGATACCTCAGACAAAGGTTTAATCTCCAAAATATACAAAGAACTTACACAATTCCACTCTAAGAAGACACCCAAACCAATTAAAAAATGGGAAAAGGACTTGAACAGACACTTCTCCAAAGAGGACATACAGAATATCCAGAGACACATGAAGAGATGCTCAATATCGTTAGCTATCAGACAGATGCAAATTAAAGCCACAATGAGATACCACTTTACACCAGTCAGGATGGCTATCATAAACAAAGCAACAAACAACAAATGTTGGAGAGGTTGTAGGGAAAAGGGAACCTTAGTTCACTGTTGGGACTGCAGACTGGTGCAACCATTATGGAAAACAGTATGGAATCTTCTCAGAAAAATAAAAATTGACCTGCCTTTTGACCCAGCAGTTCCACTGCTAGGATTATATCCCAAGAATTCTAAAACATCAATTTCAAAGAACTTGTGCACCACAATGTTCATAGCAGCACAATTTACAATAGCCGAGAGTTGGAAGCAACCTAGGTGCCCATCAGTAAATGAATGGATCAAAAAATTGTAGTACATATACACAATGGAATTCTATGCAGCAGAAAGAAAGAAGGAGCTACTACCCTTTGCAACAACATGGATGGAACTGGAAAGCATTATGCTGAGTGAAATAGGCCAGGCATTGAAGAACAAATACCATATGATCTCACCTTTGACAGGAAGCTAAACAATAAAACAAACAAGCAAACAGAATAAAAACAAAGACACTGAAATAGAGAACAAGTGGGCAGTGACCAGAGGGGAAAGGGAAGGGAATTTAAGGGGAAAAGTGGGGAGGGATTTTGAGGAGCAAGTATGAAAGACACAGGGAGGAGGACTGGGGTGGAGGAGATATGGGGGGGAGGTGGGGCGATGGGGCGGGGGGGGGGCTGGGATGGGAGAAATAGACAAAAAATATACTTGAAAAATAATTAAATAAAAATTTTAAAAAATAAAAATAAATAATAAAAAGATGAAGGTGGAGAGGGAGGGAGGGAGAGAGAGAGACAGAGAGAGAGAGAGAAACACAAGAATGAAGGGAGAGATGGCAATGAATAGGTACCTATCAATCATAGCCTTAAATGTAAATGCATTAAGTGCACCAATCAAAAGACATAGGGTCACAGGTACAATGGATAAGAAAACATGACCTGGCCCTGGCTGGTGTGGCTCAGTGGATTAAGTGCCGGCCTGCAAACCAAAGGCTCACCAGTTCAATTCCCAGTCTGGGCACATGTCTTGGTTGTAGGCCAGGTTCCCAGTAGGGGGTGCTAGAGAGGCAACCACACACTAATATTTCTCTCTCTCTCTCTCTTTCTGTACCCACTATAAAAATAAATTAATAAAATCTTCATAACAACAACAAAAAACATGACCTGCATATATGCTATCTACAAGAGACCCACCTCAGAACAAAATAACTGCAAAGACTGAAAGTGAAGGGAAAAAAAAACATTTCAAGCAAACAGATATGAAAAAATGCTGGGGTAGCAATGCTTATATCATACAAAATAAATTTTAAAACAAAGACCATAAAAAAGATGAAGGAGGACAGTATCTAATACTTAAGGGAACAAACTATCATGAAGATATAACCCTTATAAATATATATGCACCCAACATAGGAGCACCAAAATGTGTAAGCAAAATCTTGGAGGACTTCAAGAAAGATATCTATAACAAAACTCTAATAGTAAGGAATTTTAACTCCTCATTGTCAACAATGGATACATCTTCCAAGCAAAGAATAAACCAGGATATTGTGGCATAGAAAAACATTCTAGATCAAGTGCACTTACTTGATGTATACAGAATATTTCACCCCCAAGAAGCAAAATATACATTATTTCAAATATATATGGAATTTTTTAAACATGGGCCACATGATAGGACACAAACCAAGCCTCAAACTCAAGAACACTGAAATAATATCAAGTATCTTCTTGGATCACAATGTCTGGAAACTAAAAAACAAACTTCAAGGAACAAACTCAAAAAGAGTCAAATTCATGGATTCTGAATGACATGCTATTAAATAATGAATGTGGTAACAATGAGATCAAGGAAGAAATAAAAAAATTTCTGGAAACAAATGAAAATCAACACACAACAGCCCAAAACCTATGGGACACAGTGAAGGCAGCACTGAGACAGAAGTTCATAGTGATACAGGCCTACCTAAAAAAGATAGAAACATTTCAAATAAACAACCTAACACTACATCTACAAAAACTAGAGGAACAACAACAAAGGAGGAAGGAAGGAAGTAATTGATATCAAAGGAGAGTTAAATGATATTAAAGATAACAGAACAACTCAGAAGATCAATAAATGCAGAAGCTGGTTCTTTGAAAAGACAAAGTCAACAAAATTTTTAACAACATTATCAAGAAAAAAGGAGAGAGGATCCAAATAAGTTAAATCAGAAGTGAAAGAAGATAAATTACAACTGACGCCACAGAAATACAAAAGATTGTAAAAAATTACTACAAAAAACTATATGCCAAGAATTGAAAACCTAGGTGAAATGGACAAATTTCTAGAAACATATAATCTTCCAAAACTGAATCAAGAAGCGGAAAGCATGAACAGACCAATAACAATTAATGAAATTGAAGCAGCGATCAAAAAACTCCTGGCAGGCAAAAGCCATGGACTGAACAGTTTCACAGGAGAATTTTACCAAACATTTAGGGAAGAGGTAACTCCTATCCTTCTCAAACTATTCAAAAAAATTCAAGAAGTGGAAAGACTCCCAAACTCTTTTTTATGCGGCCAGCATTATTCTAATTCCACAACCAGATAAAGACAGAACAAAGAAAGAAAACCAGATGCCAATATAGCTGATGAACATAAACGCTAAAATCTTCAACAAAATATTGGCAAAGCGCATCCAGAAATACACTGAAAAGATCATACACCATGATCAAGTGGGATTCATCCCAGGGATGCAAGGATGGTGCAATATTCACAAATCAATAAACGTAATATACCACATAAACAAAAGGAAAGACAAAATTCACACAACTAGATTAATAGATGCTGAAAAAGAATTTTATAAAATACAACACCCTTCTATGATAAAAATGCTCAACAAAGTGGGAAGAGAGAGAGCATTCCTCAGCATAATAAAGGGCATATACAAGAGACCTATAGCCAACATTATACTCAATGGGCAAAATCTAAAAGCTTTCCCACTAAGATCAGGAACAAGACAAGTGTGTCTGCTTTCACTACTTCTATTCAACATAGTACCAGAAGTTCTGGTCACAGTGATCAGACAAGAAAAAGAAATAAAAGGCATCCAAAATGGAAAGGAAAAATCAAAACTGTCATTGTTTGCAGGTGACATGATTGTGTACATAAAAAATGCTTTGGAATCCACCAAAAAATACTCAACCTAATAAGTGAATTTGGCAAAACACAGGGATACAAATTTAATATCCAGAAATTGAAGACATTTTGCCCCACCTGGTATAGCTCAGTGGATTGAGAGCGGGCCTGCAAACAAAAGGATCATGGTTCAATTCCCAGTCAGGGCACATGCCTGGGTTGCAGGCCAGTTCCCAGCAGGGGATACACGAGAGGCAATCACACATTGATATTTCTCTCCCTCTCTCCTTCCCTTCCCCTCTAAAGATAAATAAAAATTTTAAAAGATAAATAAATAAAATCTTTTAAAAAAGAAAAGAAATTGAAGACATTTTGGTACACCAAAAATGGAATATCAGAAACAGAAATCAGGGGAAACAATCCCATTTGCTATACCAACAAGAATAATAAAGTACCTAGGAATAAGCTTAACCAAGGCACCAAAAAACCTGTAGTCAGAAAACTATAGGACACTGAAGAATGAAATTAAGGAAGACACACACAAAAAATAGAAGCATATACTGTGTTCATGGATTGGAAAAATCAATATCATTAAAATGTCCATACTACCCAAACAATCTACAGATTCAATGCAAACTCAATTGAAATATCAATGACATATTTCACAGGTATAGAAAAAGTATTTCAAAAACTTTTACGGAACCAAAAATGACCCCAAATAGCCACAGTAATCTTGAGAAAGAGAACAAAGTCTGAGGGATCACAATATCAGACATCAAACTATACTACAAGGCCACTGTAATCAAAAGAGACAGGTACTGGCATAAGAACAGACACATCGATCAATGGAACAGAATAGAAAGCCCAGAAGTAAACCCATGTCTCTATGGTAAACTAATATTTGAAAAAGAGGTCAGACGCATAAAAATAGCTTCTTTAACAAATAGTAGAGAGAGATCTGGACAGCTACATGCAAGAAATGAAACTAGACCATCAACTTACACCATACACAAAAATAAACTTAAAATAGATAAAAGACTTAAACATAAGCCACAATACCATAAAAGTCCTAGAAGAGAACATAGGCAGGGAAATTTCAGATACCCCATGTAGCAATATTTTTACTGATATTGAGCAAGGGACATAAAGTAAAAAATAAACAAATGGAACTTCATCAAAATAAAAAGCTTCTGCACAACTAAAGAAAACATCAGCAAAATGAAAAGGGAACCAACCATATGGGAAAATATATCTGCCAATGATACCTCAGACAAGAGTTCAATCCCCAAAATATATAAAGAACTCACATGACTCCACTCCAGGAAGACAAACGATCCAATTAAAAAATGAGCAAAGAACTTGAGCAGAACCTTCTCCAAGGAGGACAAACAGAAGGCCCAGAGACATACGAAAGGATGCTTAGCATCACTAGCCATCAGAGAAATGCAAATTAAAACCCCAATGAGATACTACTTCACACTGGTCAGAATGGCCATGATAAACAAATCAACAAACAAGTACTGGCGAGGTTGTAGAGAAAAGGGAACCCTAGTGCACTGTTGGTGGGAATGTAGACTGGTGCAGCCATTGTAGAAAACAGTATGGAGTTTCCTCTAAAACTAGAAATGGAATGACCTTTTGACCTGACAATTCCAATTCTGGGATTATATACTAAGAATCCTGAAACACCAATTCAAAAAACCTATGCACCCCAATAATTATAGCAACACAATTTACAATAGCCAATTGCTGGAAGCAATGTAAATGCTCATCAGTAAATGAGTGGATAAAAAAACTGCTACATTTACATAATTGAATACTACACAGCAGAAAGAAAGAAGCTCCTACCCTTCATGACAGTATGAATGAAATTGGAAAGCATTATGCTAAGTGAGACAAGCCAGGCAGTGAAAGACAAGTACCATATGATCTCACCTGTAAATGGAACCTAATCAATAAAACAAGCAAGCATGCAAAATATAACCAGACACCTTGAAATAAAGAACAAACTGACAATAAACAGAGGGGATGGAGGAGGGGCATAACAGGGAAAAGAAGGGAAGGGTCATCAAGGAGCATGTATAAAGGACACAGAGACAAAGCCAAAGTGGGGTAGGATTGAGGGTAGGAGGCTGGGATGGGTGGGGTGGGGGAAAGAGGTGGGGGGAATATGGAAACAATTGTACTCTAACAACAATAAAATTTTTCAAATAAAATTAAGTGAGTTAATGTTTGTAAAACACTTAGAACAGTGTCTGCTACACAATAGGAGCTATATAGGTACTTGCTGGATCATTATCTTCCCAGCCAAACCTGAAGTGTGAAATGCCAGACTAACCAGGATGTGGAAGAATTTCCACATTCAAGAAAAGATTCTAAGTCTGTGAAGTTAACAGTTCACACCGTGCCCAATGCTCCCAGACATGTAGGTCATTGGCTCAGGACTCGACTATTGCTGTTGTAATACCAATAACCAGCATTCATCTACCACTCTACCTTGAACCAAGAGCTTTTACGTGTCATTTCACCTGACCCTCACAAAAACTGAAGTTTGGCAAAGTGAGGTGCTGGCTCTTCACATCACTATGCTTAGTGCTTTCTCCAGTTCCAACTCGGACTCTGTGAGGGCAATAATTGTCTTTTTCACCCTTATTATACCCCACAGAACCGAGTCTGAACAGGCAATTTCAGGTGGTCAGTTCTGTATGGGAGCAAGGTATACAACACTGGCTCTGGAACCAAAACACATGGACTTGAGGCCCATCTCCATCACTATGATCTTGAGAAATTAGTTTAGCTCTTTAAGCCTCAGATACCTCATCTTTGAAAATCGGAACAATACCAATTCTTTCCTCAAGTGATTGTTAGGAAGATTAAAAGAGATAATACACATAAAGCCCTTTGCACAGTGTCTGGCTCCCCACCCCAGAATCAAGAGTTACACTTGATATGGTTTGAATAATGGGAGTACAATTAATAGAAAGGATTTTGAAATACTGAAGGCAAGAGTTAAGGTGTAAAATCACAGGGCTTTTTTCCCATTAAAAAGAAAGTTAAAACACTGTGTGAGCAGGGAGAAATTTGCACAGCCATGGGCTTAGTTCCAGGAAAGGAGCAAAGAGCTCTAAATGTGAAGAGGAATCAGTACAGGGAAATACAACCCAAAATAGATCCAGGAACTTATTCCTTGGCCTGGAAACCTGAAAATTTTGAATTGGGCTCCTCTGAATATTATGTTCTGATTCAAAAATGTGAGCTCAATTATGTTCAGATCAAAAAATTCTGGCATGCACTTAAAACAGTTGAGTTCTTGCTATAAATCCCCTGCTGTGAGCAAAATATAATGAAGAGAAGACTTTCATGTGCATTTTTAAATCACTGTGACAAAAATATAGCTCTAGAAAGTGAAGAAATGTAACTACTCCTGTTAGACTCCATTTAAATCTATTCAAATCCAAAAATAGCAAGCCCTTGCCAAAGTTAAATGACTTCTCAAGCTTCCCAGTTGCGCCAAAAACAGGCACAGAGGCTTAGCAAAGAAGGCCATGGCTGTGAGAGGCTGAAATGCCCACTTCATTCCAATTTTGTGCCCACTCTGCTTATGTCACCTGTCCACAGTGTTCTGCAGAAGCCCTCATATAACCTGCCTGGGTGGCAGCCAGGCTTGGTGCAAAAGGAAAAGCACCAAGGTAAATGTGTCTTCCCCCTCACGCAGTGGCTTCTCTTGGTGACTGCCAATATATAGTTGCTGAGGACTTGCTTCCTTTAAAATAGTGTATTTCTTTCAGCTCTTGGCTATTGTAAATTGTGCTGCTATGAACATTGTGGTGCATAGGTTCTTTGAAATTGATGTTTTGGGGTTCTTAGGATATAATCCTAGCAGTGGAATTGCTGGGTCAAAAGGCAGGTCAATTTTTATTTTTCTGAGAAAATTCCATACTGTTTTCCATAATGGTTGTACCAGTCTGCAATCCCACCAAGAGTGAACTAAGGTCCCCTTTTTCCCACAACCTCTCCAACATTTGTTGTTTGTTGCTTTGTTTATGATAGCCATTCTGACTGGTGTAAAGTGGTATCTCACTGTGGTTTTAATTTGCATCTCTCTGATAGCTAGGTGCCCGTTAGTAAATGAATGGATCAAAAAATTGTGGTACATATACACAATGGAATTCTATGCAGCAGAGAGAAAGAAGGAACTACTACCCTTTGCAACAACATGGATGGAACTGGAAAGCATTATGCTGAGTGAAATAAGCCAGGGGTTGAAAGACAAATACCATATGATCTCACCTTTAACAGGAAGCTAAACAACAAAACAGACAAGCAAGCAAAATAAAAACAAATACACTGAAATAGAGAACAGGGGGACAGTGACCAGAGTGGAGAGGAGAGGGAATTTCAGGGGAAAAAATGGGAGGGATTTAGAGGAACAAGTATAAAGGACACAGGGACAATAACTAGGGGGGTGGAAATGGGAGGGAAGTGGGGTGCATGGGGGAGGGGTGGGCTGGGATGGGAGAAATAAACAGAAAAGTGTACTTGAAAAATAACTAAATGAAAATAAAATAGTGTATTTCTTAGTTCACTGTTAGTGGGATTGCAGACTGGTAACAACCATTATGGAAAACAGTATGGAATTTTCTAAGAAAACTAAAAATGAATATGCCTTTTGACCCAGAAATTCCACTGCTAGGATTATATCCTAAGAACCCTGAAACACCAATCCAAAAGAACCTATGCACCCCAATGTTCATAGCAGCACAATTTACAATAGCCAAATGCTGGAAGCAACCTAAGAGCCCATCAGTAAATGAATGGATCCAAAAACTATGGTACATTTACACAATGGAATTCTATGCAGCAGAAAGAAAGAAGGAGCTCCTACCATTTGCAACAGTATGGATAGAACTGGAAAGCATTATGGTGAGTGAAATAAGCCAGGTAGTGAAAGACAAATACCATATGATCTCACCTTTAACAGGAACCTAAGCAACAAAAGAAACAAGCAAGCAAAATATAATCAAAGACACTGAAATACAGAAGAGGCAGACAGGGACCAGAGGGGAGTGGGGAGGGAATTTCATGGGAAAAGGGGAAGGATTCACAGGAACAACTATGAAGGACACATGGACAAAAACTAACAGGGGTGGAAATGGGAGGGAGATAGGGAGCACTGGGGAGAGTGGGCTGGGATGGGAGTAAAAGACAGAAAACTGTACTTGAACAATAATTTTAAAAAATTAAAAATAGTGTATTTCTTGATCACAAAGAATCTATCAAGAAACCACAAAGTGCTGAGGCAGAACCTGGCCCTGGGAGCAGAGGGAAGAGTGAGAAACGCAATCTGAAATAGCAATGACACAGTATTGCCTTAGGCTTGACGAAGGGTTCAAGCATATAGGCCATTTAAAACCAAAAATGAATGACTACTTGACCAACTCACAATATTTCACCCAACAATATTTTGGTAATATTTTCCCTTCATCTCATGGTGAATTCTGAAAATTGGGGGCTCTCTCTTCAAACAGTTATGGTGACAATGAAAACAGTTTTCTTGTCCCAATGTTACTAATGAGCCACACCACATGTAAACTATCCTGTAGTAGTAGCTCTCTTTTCATGTATCGAGTTTTACTTCTTCAATTATGCTGTAGGCTCATGGAAGTCTGAGGTTGTGTCTTATGATTTCTATAGAAGGAAGTTCCCAGAACTTAATGGCTGTGATGCATCAGAAACAATCCTTGGGACAGCTAAGTTCAAACTCTTCCTTCTGCATATGGTAGCTCTATATCACTAACTCATTTTCAGGACATCTATGGACTCCAGGGTAGCTCATCTTTGTAAGAGCTGCTTTTATAAGGGCAGGAAAGTCGTTCTAGAACTGGATAAAATAAAGTTAGGGTACGAGAAGCCAGTTGGCTTAAAACAATTACGGGAATTTTTTATGGAAACCCTAGGAAGCTAATTATCCAGAGAAGTTCTCCCTGATATGATTTTTTAGCTAAATTTCAAGTAATGAGAAGTAGTAAGTCATAGGAAGATCTAGGGAATGTGCACACTAGCTGGAGGAACAGTAAGTGCAAAGCTCCTCAGATATGGACAAGCTTAAGATGTTCAAGGAATAGAAATAAGACCAGTACAGCTAACTATTGAATGGGGGAAGAGAAGTTAATGAGCAGATCCTGCAAGGTTGGGAGGCCATAGTAAAGAATTTGAGTTTTGTTCTATGTGTGATGGGATGATTTGCATCACATTTAAAATAAAACCCAAATTCTTTTTTAAAGTATATTTCATTGATTATGCTACTACGGTTGTCCTCATTTTTATCTCCCTTCTATCCCCCTCCTCCCTTCACCATCCACCCCGAACCCTCCAGCATTCCCACCCCACCCTAAGTTCATGTCCTGGATTTGTACATAAGTTCTTTGGCTTCTCTATTTCCTATACTATTCTTAACCTCCCCCTGTCTATTGTGTACCTACAATTTATGCTTCTTATTCTGGATAGAGTGATCTTGGATGTAGGTTTTTGCCTTTCATGACTTCAAATACTTCTTTCCAGCCCCTTCTTGCCTGCAAAGTTTCTTTTGAGAAATTGGCTGATAGCCTATGGGCTATCTTTGTAGGTAACTGTCTCCTTTCCTCTTGATGCTTTTAAGATTCTCTCCTTATCTTTAAGATTGGGTAATGTAATTATGATGTTCCTTGGCGTGTGCTTACTTGGATCCAACTTCTTTAGGACTCTCTGAGCTTCCTGAACTTCCTAGAAGTCTATTTTCTTTGTCAGATTGGGGAAGTTTTCCTTCATTGTTTGTTCAAATAAGGTTTCAATATCTTGCTCTTCCTCACCTCTTTCTGGCACACCCATGATTCAGATGTTGGAATGCTTAAAATCGTCCCATTGGTTTTTAAGCCTCTCTTCATTTTTTGGCATTTTTGTTTCTTCATTCTGTTCTGGTTTGATGCTTATTTCTTCCTCTTATTCCAAATTGTTTATTTGAGTGCTGGTTTTCTTCCCTTCTCTATTGGTTTCCTATATATTTTTCTTTATTTCACTTCGTGTTGCTTTAATTTATTCCTTCATTTTGCAACTGAGCTCAATTAATTCTGTAAGCACCCTGATTACCAGTGTTTTGAACTCTGCATCAGAGAGGTTGTCTGTCTCCTCATTGCTTAGCTATTTTTCTGGAGTTTTAATTTGTTCTTTCATTTGTGCCATCTTTCTTTTTCTTAGCCAACCTGTTACTTGGTAAGGGGCAGAGCCTTAAGTATTCTCCAGGGCAGAGCAACATTCTTTGCTGCATTGTGATGCTCTCTGTGGGGGAGGGGTCAGAGAGGGAAGAGTTCTGCTTGGTCTGCTCTCATCCCACTTTCTGTCACTTATCTCACTTTCCACAAGTGGATTGTGCCCTTTCAGGTGCTGATTCACAGGTGGGTGGGTTTGTGTATGTTTTAGGACCCTGTAGGCCTCTCCAATGAACTCTCCTGCGAGGCTGAGAGTTTCTCCTGGCCCAAAGTCCCCGCAGCCCCCACAGATTTTTTTATATCCAGGGGTTTTGAATCTTTAGTTTCTAACACTGAAACCCTGGATTTCAAGGTCTGTCTTGCTCCCCTGTTATTCCTCCTGGCTTATCTTCATGTGAATGTGCAACTGCCTGGTCCACTAGCTGCCACCTTGCCCATCTGCTTCCACTGCCTTACCTCCTGGTCCTCTCCACCCTGGCTGCCCATCTCTGCCCCTCCTACCAGTCTGGGTGAGTGTTTCTTTAACTCCTTGGTTGTTGGACTTCTGTTCAAATGATTTTCTTGCAGTTTTTGTTGTTCTTTTTTTTTTACCTTTGTTTTTATCCTTTTGGTTATGGGAGGAAGCAAAGCATTTCTGCCTATGCCTCTATTTTGGCTGGTAAAAATCACAAATTCTTTTTTTAAAGATTTTATTTATCTTTAGAGGGGAAGAGAAGGAGAGAGGGAGTGAAATATCAATGTATGGTTGCCTCTTGTGCGTCCCCTGCTGGGAACTGGCCTGCAACCCAGGCATATGCCCTAACTGGGAATCAAATTGCAGTTGTTTGATTCACAGGCCCATGCTCAATCCACCAAGCTACACCAGCCAGGTCACAAATTCTTTACTATAACTAAAAGACCTACCAATATTTGTCCTATGCCTACCATTGTCTTCCTCTCTTACTTTGCTCCATCCTCACTCACTATTTTCAAGAAGCAAAGCAATTCCTCTCCACAAAGTCTTCACATTTTCTGATTTCTCTGTCCTGGAATATTCTTCCCCCAGACCTTGGCTTACCATTTCTTCAAGTAATTTAGGTGTAAGCTTACATGTCACCTAAGCTTCTCTAAGCTTCTCCTCTTATAGAAGTCTGCTCTAGCGCACAGCCGATTATTCTTCCAATTAATCCTGTTTTATTTTTTCATGTCACTCATCACTTTTGAAATTATTTTATTAATCTCTTCAGTTGTTTGATGTCTATATTCTTCATGTAATTGTATGCTTCATGAAGGCAAGAGTATTTGAACTGTATTTTAGGATTAAAGGGAGTTTGTTTAATGTATACATGAGAAAGGGAACTGTGCCAAGAACTGAAAAACCAACTACTTCAGTACTGTTGGAGCATACAGAAAGAGGGTAAAGTGAGAAAGAAGGGTAGTGGTGAGAGACAAAAAATATTGCATTTTTAAAACATATCACTTTGCTCTGGCTAGTATTGCTCAGTTGCTTGAATGTGTCCTGCAAAGTAAAAGGTTACCAGTTTGATTCCCAGTGAGAACAAATGCCTAAGCCGTACGTCCATTCCCAGCTGGGGTGCTGTGAGAGGCAACCAATCATGTTTATCATGTTTCTCTTTCTCTCTCCCTTCCCCTCTCTCTAAAAATAAATAAAATCTTTTCTAAAAAAATATAACTTTGGCTGTGGAATTGCAGTAGGCCAATACTGTAAGATGAAAGACCACTTATTCATTCTAGAATATGTATTGACAATCCACTACACAACTGGTACCTTTTTTTAATGTCTCTGCAAGAAAAACAGAAAACAAATTTGTCCTCTTGGGGCTTGCAATCTAGGGAACCAGTTGTGTAGCTGTTGTAGATGATGAAGACTTGCACTAGGGGTGAGACAGTGGAGATGGAGAGAAGTGTTTGGATTTGCAATGTGTTTTAGGGGGAAGTTAAGTAGAGAGAACCTAATGATAGACAATAGATTGGACATCATTTCCTCCACAAAGTCTTTTCTGGACCCCCACAATATTAGATTAGGTATCAGGGCACCCCATGTTGACTTATTGCTACACACCCTGTATTATAAATACTCATTCAGCCCTGGCTGGTGTAGCTCAGTGGATTGAGTGTGGGACTGTGAACCAGACAATCGTGGTTCGATTCCCAGTCAGGGCACATGCCTGGGTTGCAGGCCAGTTCCCCGCAGGCCAGTTCCCAGCAAGGGACGCATGAAGGCAACCATACATTGATGTTTCTCTCCCTCCCTCCTTCCCTTTCCCTCTAAAGATAAACAAATAAAACCTTAAAAAATAAATGAATAAATACTCATTCACTTGTCTATCTTATCTGCATTGTATCATATTATATCAGAAACCCATGGCACAATGCTTGGCATAAAACAGGCACTCAGTAAATGAAATTAAAATAAATATATTTAATATTAATAATATTTATTATTATTAAGTAAGTTTCCAAAATGTATCAAGATATTATTCATTGCTACAACCTCTCCAACACTTCTAGTGCACTGTTGGTGGGATTGCAGACTGGTACAATCACTATGGAAAACAGTATGGAATTTTCTAAGAAAAGTGAAAGTGGATCTTCCTTTTGATCCCTCAATTCCACTGCTAGATTACATCCTATGAACCCTGAGCCACCAATACAAAAGAATTTATGCATCCCAATGTTCATAACAGCACAATTTACAATAGCCAAGAGCTGGAAGCAACCTACGTGCCCATCAGTAAATGATGAATCAAAAAACTATGGTGCATTTACACAATGGAATTCCATGCAGCAGAAAGAAAGAAGAAGCTCATACCTTTTGCAACAGCATTCATGGAACTGGAAAGCATTATGCTAAGCAAAATAAGTCAGGTAGTAAAAGACAAATACCATATGATCTCTCCTTTAACAGGAAGCTAAAGAACAAAACAAACAAGCAAGCAAAATATAACCGAAGACACTGAAGTAGAGAACATGTTGACAGTGACCAGAGGGGAAAGGGGAGGGAACTTCAGGGGGAAAGGGGAAGGGTTTACAGGAACAAGTATGGAGGACACATGGACAAAAACTAAGGGGGTGTGGAAATGGGAGGGAGGTGGGGAGGGCTGGGTGGATGGGATGGGACAGGGTAAAAGGCAGAAAACTGCACTTAAACAACAATTAAAATAAAATAAGATCAAATAAAATAAGATATTATTCATTGCCAATCCAGTGGAAATTTCTTCTAATGTGCTGTGGTTTTGTTCTGGTCTTTGATTGATGCAAAAATTTCCTTTCTAGATTGATAAGAGCCTTTATTTAAACTATGAAAACATTTGTGCAAAGCTGAGAAAATTACATTTCCTCATTATGACAGTTGCACCTGATTAAACATTGCAATGCCAGAAAACTAAAAGTTCAAAATTATAAATGTAGTGCTAGGGAGCGCATTTATAAGAAATAAAATACTCAATCGGGCTGTTATGACATTTAAAAGGTCAGTGGCCAAAACCATTCCACATATTTAGGTAATGGTCAGTGCAGTTCTATAGCACCAGTCACAGCTCAGTAAATGGTTTAGAAATTTTTTTAATGGAGTTCAAACTTATGGGATCCCAAGAGCCAACCAAATTCAACAACAAAGAAAAAATGTTGCCCTCAGCCACACACTGGAGTCCAGAAAGTAAAGACTTATTGTTACTTTATTTTTTAAAGATTTTATTTATTTATTTTTAGAGAGAGGGGAATGGAGGGAGGAAGAGAGGGAGAGAAACATCAATGTGTGGTTGCCTCTCACATGCTCCCAAGTAGGGACCTGGCCTGCAACTCAAGCATGTGCCCTGACTGGAAATTGAACTGACAACCCTTTGGTTTGCAGCCCACTCTCAATCCACTGAGCTACACCAGCCAGGGCTGTTACTGTTACTTTAAAAACCATCTCTCCACAATCCTAACTATAAGTATCTTGTACAATAGTATAGCCCTCCTACAGTTACCAGTATCTGGTATTTGGTGATTGGTTTCAAATCTACAGTTCCATTATAAATGACTGTATACAAGGCCTGGCACAAATAATGCCCCTGTTTTATTACAAAATCTTTTATTAAAAAATCATACACATGTAATTCTATAACATAGCAACATCACACTCAAGCACACCATACGACATTTTAGGTGAGATATTCAAATTAAAACTATAAATTATTACACCCATACTATTACTTCACCAACCACTCTCAAGCCCCTGTATAAATGACATTGTGGTCTCCAGTACTTGTAAGTCCCCAATCTAAAGTCAAGAAATTTATGGAAATTATAGTAGCCAAACAGACCCTAGAGAAGCAAAGAGTTCAGTTAGGTGCCACAGAAATCTGGCCCATGAACTGACATCCTCCAGACCTTTCTCTAGTCAAAGCCTTAAAAGCACTATCTTCCCATGTGAGTGATCACCATTTCAAAGGTTAGGCAATCAGGAAAGGGTTGTTCCCTAGTGTCACACAGCAACTAAACTCCAGCTAAGACTAAAATCCAGGGGAGAGTAATGGGAGAAATTAGGGACAACTGTAATTGAACAACAACAACAACAAAAAAAACAGTCTTCTGATTCTCAAGAGAGGATTAGAAAAAAAAACGAACACTCAATAATCAAGATGTTCACATATCAAAATGTTCCCCTGAAAAATGCCAGTTTGTCCTGGCCCAAAGTTCCTAAAGCCCCAACCCCTCCATAAAGCATTCCTAATTGATCAGATAAAAAGGAGAGGTTTCTCCAGGTTCCTTGCTTTTATCCACAAGTGAAATTCGCATGAGCTTATAGGAAACCTGACCTTACTTGCATGTGCGGTTTTCAACATTAATTATTAATTATTCATTAATTAATTATTCAACATTAATTAATAAAAAATTTTAAAAAATAAAGTTTCTGTGTAAAAAAAAACATAAAAAATAATTAAGTCCACTTTAATTTCAAAAATAAACCTGTGAGAAGAAGGCCATGCAGGGAGTCCAAAATGAACCTGGAAGGATTATTCCAGGGACACTATGCCAATCAGCTTGACAACTGGTGGTGTAAGTGAAAACCTCTGGGCAAAACAAAGCGATATCATGTGCATTGAGAAGGACATAACATCACTTCTACAGCATTCCCATCCTTAAAGAATAACCTGGACCTCATCATAAAGAAACATCACAGAAAACTATATTTGAAAAACAATTAAAAATTGAAATAATAAAAAAAGAAAAAAGAAACATCAGACTAATCCAAATTCAGGGACATTCTATGAAATAATTGGCCTATACACTTTAAAACATCAAGGTCATGAAAAACAAAATAATTATTTCGGACTCAGTAATTATTTCAGATTAAAGAAGACTAAAGAGACACAACAATTAAATGCAATGCAGTGAGTGATACTGGATTGGATCTTGTATTTATATTTTCTATAAAGGACGTTAGTGGGACAATTTGCAAATTTGAATCAAGTCTGAATATTAAAAAATACTATTATATCAATGTTAATGTTCTGGTGTAGATAATTGTGTTGTGGCTATTTAAGCAAATGTTCTCGTTTTTAGAAAATACACACTGAAGTATTTAATGATACAGGAGCCTCACATGCATAATTTATCAAACAGATCAGAAAAATGCATACATATTTATAATGTGAGAAGAAGTAATAAAGTGAATGTGATCAAATGCTAACTTTGGGTAATGAGTATATGGAAATTGTTCTGTCTTTGCAATTTTTCTGTAAACCTGAAATTATTCCAAAATAAAAAAGTTTAAAGTATCTGTGGTCATCTATCCTTGTCACTCTAAAGTCTATTTTAGATGAAAAATCCATACATGAATCATCCTCTTTTACTGTATTGGTATCTCCAGTTAATTTAAGGACCAAATAATAATATTTAAACATAAAAAAATAATAAGGGCTTGGGGGAATGAAGAGGGGAATAGAACAACTGTAACAGCATAATCAATAAAAAATTTAAAAAAATAAAGTTTCTGTGTAAAAAAAAACATAAAAAATAATTAAGTCCACTTTAATTTCAAAAATAAACCTGTGAGAAGAAGGCCATGCAGGGAGTCCAAAATGAACCTGGAAGGATTATTCCAGGGACACTATGCCAATCAGCTTGACAACTGGTGCCCTAAAGGAAATAGTGCCATCTATGCACAAGTTGCCCTGTGCCCTGCCAGGTACCTACTAATTTGCTAAGCACCGGTGCCTTTTCCAAGATGAACTTCCATTAAAAGCCATTGCCACAGTATTCTGTTTGACCACCTGAGGGAGTACTAAAATTACTTTTGCTGACCCAGGGATTTCCAGGCACTGGAAAGGGAGATGTGTGGGAGGTGTGAGTCCCAGGTGTCTTCAGGTGCCTTTGCAGAATCGGGATGGGGAGAAAAAAGAGGGAGTGGTAGTTTCAACCTTAGGTAGTCTGTGTTGTCTTCAGAGTTCAGCTTTAGCATTTTCTGCCTTCATTGCCAGTCTTCTTATTGTCAGAGTGCTTTTCTATATCCCTTCTCTTCTCTAGATATCCAGAGCCCTCTTGGTCTCTTTCACCTTCCTCCAACAGTTTTGCCCAAAGCTCATCTCTGCTTAGGTATAAGACTGATAAAACTAATAACCACCATAGCAGAGCTCTCAAATGATAATGATAATCATGTTAGCGGAATGTGGCCCCTCTCAAGAGAGATTGAAAGTTGAGAGGAATCCATGCCTTGAACTATAAGATCAGGCTCAGATTAGAAATTCAGGTCTCACAACATGGACGGAACTGGAGAGCATCGTGCTAAATGAAATAAACAAGGTGGTTAAAGACAAATACCATACGATCTCACCTTTAACTAGAACCTAATCAACAAAACCAACAAGCAAACAAAATATAACCAAAGACATTGAAATTGAGAACAGGGTAATAGTGACCAGAGGGGAGAGGGGAGGGGATAATTGGGAACAGGGTGAAGGGTTTACAGGATCAACTATGAAGGACACATGGACAATAACAAGACAGGGTGGAAACAAGGGAAGAAGGTGGGGAGGGCTGGGGTGGTGGGAAGGGGTGGGGAAAAGGGCAGAAAACTATACTTGAGCAACAATAAAACAATAAAAAAAGAAATTTAGGTCTCAAAGCTAGTGTAGAAAAATATGGGGACCCATAGGAGCCTTTATTATTATTCTAAATTCAATGCTTTTTAGAGCAGAAGAGATATCTTTTATTGTTGTTCAAGTACAATTGTCTCCATTTCCCTCCCCACTTCCCCCACCCCAGCCATCCCCATCTCCCACCCCAGATCCCTCTCACCCTTGGTTTTGTCCATGTGTCCTTTATACACAGACAAACTGTTCCCCCATTTCCCCCCCATTATTGTCCTCCCACCTCCCTTCTGGTTACTGTCAGTTTGTTCTTAATTTCAATGTCTCTGGTTATATTTTGCTTCCTTGTTTGTTTTGTTGATTAGGTTCCACTTATAGGTGAGATCATATGGTATTTGTCTTTCACAGCCTAGCTTATTTCACTTAGCATAATGCTCTCCAGTTTCACCCATACTGTTGCAAAAGGTAGGAACTCCCTCCTTCTTTCTGCTTGCATAGTATTCCATCATGTAAATGTACCATCTTTTTTTTTTTTAATTCATTCATGTACTGATGGACACTTAGGTTCCTTCCAGCATTTGGCTATTTTAAGTTGTGCTTCCATGAACATTGGGGTGCATAGGTTCTTTTGGATTGGTGTTTCAGGGTTCTTAGGATATAATCCCAGTAGTAGAATTGCCAGGTCTAAAGGCAATTCCTTTTAAAGTTTTTTGGGGGGAAATTCCATGCTGTTTTCCATAGTGGCTGCTGCTAAATTCATATCTTGGTGTCTAAAGGAGGCCTGGTTGTAATTTAGCTAGGCAAGGAAACATGGTGCTTAGGATTTGTGGGGCTAGAGGGAAACATTTGCATTTCAGAGCTAAAAACTGGACTGCAGATGGGTGCTAGCTAGAAAGGCACATAAAGAAGAGTCACCACCACAGAGCCTGAAAAATCCCCAGTTACCACAACCTTTAAAAAAGGTTAAATAACACAACATTAAAGCAAAAAATGCAGATCTTTTTTCTTCCCCCCAAAAGCAGAAATCTCCTATATTTTGAAGCAGAGAGGAAAGTTGGGCGTGATATAACAATGCCCATGGTTAAGACTTCTGGAAGAATTAATGGTGTAATGATACTAAAGCCTATTAAAAGGAACACTTCTTAGAAGAATGTTCTTTTAAAACATTGAGTGTCCATCATTTATCTTAAGAGAAATTGATTATCTATACAAATCTGAAATCACCAATTTGAAAACTTATGGACATCCATTTAGTTATTCAATAATTATAGACATGGACTTTAGATGCCTTTTAAGAAGTTTTATTTTTAGGCCAGTCTGTTTTACCCCAATTGTCTCTGTGAATGAACTTCTGGAATTATTCATCAAATTCTGAGCCCCAGGCTAATCTACCTTTGACCCCAACTTTCCAGCCCAGATTAAGTTGCCACCCTACCTTGATCTATTGAGACTGGTTTCCAGTGAAGGAAACAAATGTCTTTGTTCACCCAAAATGGTGAAGCTGTATGGTGCAAAGTCCTGGACCACCAACTCGTGGAAAGCAGGAGGTATGCTTCTTTAATTAAAGAGCCTGTCACCTGCTGTCGCTGGATTCTCTGTGCCTCACGAATCTCTGACACTGTGTATTTTGAATAAGTAAATGAGTAAATACATTTTTGAGTCTGTGGTATTTTTTTAAGAATTTATGGAGTAACATACCACCCAAAGCTGGCAAATGCCTACCACATACTCACCTCTACAATATCAAAGTATTCTTTAAGTCCCAATTAAAATCACTTTTTAAAAAATACAGGGACACAAATAGCTAAAATATTGCCAAAGTCAACCTTTTGGAATGTACTTGCTTCTACACTAACTTTTCCATATTTTACACCTCACACCTTACTTTATTAACTTTAATATCAAGTACGCCCTTAAAATCTAAAGTGTGGATATTCTTTTATGCCTAAAAGCAGTGTGATATTAATAGGCAGAACACTCACAATTTTCCTCAGGGACCTGGATATAAATTATGTGTTTATGATGAAGCCCAGTGGTGAGATTCCTCTGCTTTTCCTTGTACTTTCCTTCCAGTCTGCCGAGAGAACATAGCTTCTTTCAAGACTCAGCTCAAGGGTCACCATACTCTATGAAGCCTTTCCTTTTCATAGACCTTTCTTTGATGCCAATAGATTTTTCCAGTATTTTTCTCTGTGCATCACCCTGCCATACCACCACAGATATCAAACAAGACCTTAGGACACTGTTCCCCAATATACACCCCTCCCAAATTTGTCTACTCACACATCTGTCTCCTCTGCCAAAGATCACAGTGTATTTGTCTTTGTATCTGCCCTTCCTAACTCAATACCTGGTGTCCTATAAGCACTTGGTATACTTCCTTATATTTGTATGTTTTCATAATTATGCATTTTATTCTGGCACTTGTCTGTTCCTTTCATAACTTCCTTGTGATTGATTCTACAGTTAGAGCTAAATCAGGCCAATTTTAGGACAAAAGCAGCATTGTCCAGCAGAGGAAACACCAAAGTCTTGGTCTGTGCTGGGGTGGCCTAGCAGATCACGTCTCCAAACTGCAGCCTGGGCTTCACCCTTCCCAGTGCCAGTTCCCTCTGCTCAGGAAAACTTAACCATTGTCAAGCCCAGGGCAACTCAATGTCTGGACATAGATGGAAGCTGGGAGTACAGGGCAAGTCACCAGGGAGGGTCCTTCTAGAAAGAGGTGTGTTCTGTCTGTAATTTAAGAAAGTGAAACAGCAGTTGGGTAGGAGCACCAGAAATGCACATTAAATGAGGCACCAAAATCACAAGAAGAATAAAAATTATTTTTTCTTGTTGTTGTTGTTACAGATAACATGACATGAACACTCACTAGATGCCAGGCACTATGCTAGGTGCTGTGTATATGATTTAATCGTCAAAACAACCCCATGAGATAGAGGCCACTATTATCCCCACTTTGCAAATAAGGAGCCTGAAGCCCTAAGAGGTTAATGGAACTTGCCTTTTCATCTCAGTACTGAATGATGAATCCAGGATTCAAAATCTACATTATCTAATGTAGCTCTCATGCATATCTAGTGTGCCATACATAATTCAAGGAAGAAACTGAGACCAGGAAACATAGTTAAATAGAATATAAGAACTAGTTGATAACTGAATAGCTCATTTTTAGAAAGTTATTTAGTACACCATTCCAAATCATTTCTCACACCACTTTTTGGGAAACAATGAGTTTAAAAGGAAAAAAAGGCATTGTCTCCAGAAGGTGAATGGTTTAATTGTAAATATATAAACTTAATGCTCTTTTTTTTCCTTGTCAAGAATTTTTTTAAATATATTTTATTGATTATGCAATTATAATTGTCCATTTCCCCCCCTTCATTCCCCTCCACCCTGTACACCCCATCTCCCCATATTTCCCACCTTTGTTCATGTCCATGATCATAATTCTTTAGCTTCTACATTTCCCACACTACTCTTGCCACCCCCCTATCTACTTTTTCCCCACCGTCTATGCTACTTATTCTCTGTACCTTCTCCCCCTTCTCCTCCTCCCACTCCCCTGTTGTTAAACCTCCATGTGATCTCCATTTCTGTGGCTCTGCTCCAGATCTAGCTGCCTGCTTAGCTTGCTTTTATTTTAGGTGCAGTCGTTAATAACTGTGTGTTTGCTGTCTTTTGACTGTTCATATTTTTTATCTTCTTTTTCTGAGATATGTCCCTTTAACATATCATATAATAATGACTTGGTGATGATGAACTCCTTTAGCCTGACCTTATCTGAGAAGCACTTTATCTGCACTTCCATTCTAAATGAAAGCTTTGCTGTATAGAGCAATCTTGGTTGTAGCTTTTTGGATTTCATGACTTGGAATACTCCTTTCCAGCCCCTTCTTGCCTGTAAGGTCTCTTTTGAGAAATCTGCTGACAGTCTGATGGGAACTCCTTTGTAGGTGACTGTCCCCTTATCTCTTGCTGCTTCTAGAATTCTCTCCTTCATTTTAATATTGGCTAATGTAATTATGATATGCCTTGGTGTGGTCCTCCCTGGGTCCAAATTGTTTGGGACACTCTGGGCTTCCTGGACTTCCTGGAAGTCTATTGCCTTTGCCAGATTGGGGAAGTTCTCCTTTATTCTTTGTTCAAATAAGTTTTCTACTTGTTGCTCTTCTTCTTCCCCTTCTAGTACCCCTGTAATTCGAATGTTGGAATGTTTAAAGATGTCCTGGAGGTTCCTGAGCCTCTCTTCATTTTTTTGAATTCTTGTTTCTTCCTTCTTTTCTGTTTGGTCATTTTTTCCTTCCTTCTGGTCTACTCCATTGATTTCAGTCCCAGTTTTGTTTCCATCACTATTGGTTTCATGTGCATTTTCCTTCATTTCACTTAGTGTAGCCTTCATATGTTCCTCTAATTTGTGACCAAAATCAGAAAGTTCTGTGAGCATCCTAATCACCAGTGTTTTAAACTGTGCATCTTATAGGTTGGTTATATCTTGGTTGCTTAAAAGTATTGGTTCTGGTTCTTGGCCATCTTAAACAATGCAACAAACAACAAGTGTAAGTGTTGGAGAGGCTGTGGAGAAAAGGGGACCCTAATCCATTGTTGGTGGGATTGCAGACTGGTACAACAACTATCGAAAACAGTATGGAATTTTCTCAGAAAAATAAAAATGAATCTGCCTTTTAACCCAGCAATTCCACTGCTAGGATTATATCCTAAGAACCCTGAAACACCAATCCAAAAGAACCTATGCACCCCAATGTTCATAGCAGCACAATTTATAATAGCCAAGATTTGGAAGCAACCTAGGTGCCCATCAGTAAATGAATGGGTCCAAAAACTATGGTATGTTTACACAATGGAATTCTATGCAGCAGAAAGAAAGAAGGAGCTCCTACACTTTGCAACAGCATGGATGGAACTGGAAAGCATTATGGTGAGTGAAATAAGCCAGGCAGTGAAAGACAAATACCATATAATCTCACCTTTAACAGGAAGCTAAGCAACAAAACAAACAAGCAAGCAAAATAAAAACAATGACACTGAAATAGAGAACAGGGGGACAGTGACCAAAGGGGAGAGGGGAGGGAATTTTAGGGAAAAAGTGCAAGGATTTACAGGAACTAGTAAGAAGGACACATGGACAACAATTAAGGTGGGTGGAAATGGGAGGTAGGTAGGCAGCGCTGAGGAGGTGGGCTGGGATGGGAGTAAAATACAGAACACTGTACTTGAACAACAATTAAATAATTTTTTTAAGTGTTAGTTCTGGGGCTTTGATTTGTTCTTCCAATTGAGCCATTTTTGGTCAGGTTGCTCCTGTTATGTATGAGGGGCAGAGCCTCAGGTGTTCACCAGGGCAGGGCAACCCAGTTGCTGGGTTGTGACTCTGTATGTGTGGGTGGGATCAGAGAGGGAACAATGGCACTTGTTCTGCTCTCTCTCTTGGATTTTGGCCCCCTCTGCCACTTCCCACAAGCACATTGGGCCCTTCTGGTGCTGGTTCCCAGGTGGGTGGGCTTGTGCATGTTTTAAGACCTGTGGGTTTCTCCAAAGAACTCTCCTGTGAGGCTGGGAGCCTCTCACAGCACCTCAGACCCCACAAGTTTTTTCAACCGGTGCTTTTAGGCTTTATTTCCCATCGCTGGGGCACTGTTTTCATGATTTATTACAATGCCTGTTTTTTACCTGGTTTACTTGTGCAGGAATGTGTGTCTGCGGTCAGCCAACCTCCTTGAGCACCTCACTGGATTTACTCATTTCCTCCCCATGCCCAGGTCTGCCATCCACTGTCTTTTCCTGCTGGGACACCTCTCCACCAGCTGCCGACTCTGCCCTTCTTACTGGTCTGAATGAATGGTTCATTTTTTTTAAATATATTTTATTGATTATGCCATTACACTTGTTCTATTCCCCCCTTCATTCCCCTCCACCCTGCACACCCCCTTCCCCACCATTCCCCCGTTTAGTATATAACCACGTGTCTCAAGTTCTTTAGATTCTATATTTCCCATACTATTCTTGCCCTCCCCCCATCTATTTTCTACCTACCATCTATGCTACTTACTTTCCGTGCCTTCTCCCCCTTCTCCTTCTCCCACTCTCCTGTTGCTAATCCTCCATGTGATCTTCATTTCTATGGTTCCTTCCTGATCTAGCTGTCCTCTTAGTTTGCTTTTGTTTTAGGTGTGGTTGTTAACAACTGTGAGTTTGCTGTCCTTTCACTGTTCATCCTTTATATCTTCTTTTTCTTAGATAAGTCCCTTTAACATTTCATATAATGACGGCTTGGTGATGATAAACTCCTTTATTTTGATCTTATCTGAGAAGCACTTTATCTGCCCTTCCATTCTAAATGAAAGCTTTGCTGCATAGAGAAATCTTGGTTGTAGGTCTTTGGATGTCATGACTTGGAATACCTCTTTCCAGCCCCTTCTAGCCTGGAAGGTCTCTTTTGAGAAATAAGCTGAAAGCCTGATGGGAACTCCTTCTTAGGTGACTGTCCCCTTATCTCTTGCTGCTTCTAGGATTCTCTCCTTCATTTTAATCTTGGCTAATATAATTATGATATGCCTTGGTCTGTTCCTCCTTGGGTCCAACTTCTGTGGGACTCTCTGAGCTTCCTGGATTTCCTGGAAGTCTATTTCCTTTGCCAGATTGGGGAAGTTCTCCTTTATTATTTGTTCAATAAATTTTCCACTTGTGGCTGTTCCTCTTCCCCTTCTGGTACCCCTATAATTCAGATGTTGGAATGTTTAAAGATGTCCTGGAGGTTCCTAAGCCTCTCCTCATTTCTTTGAATTCTTGTTTCTTTGTTCTGTTCTGTTTGGTCATTTTTTTGCTCCTTCTGGTCCACTCCCTTGATTTCAGTCCCAATTTCCTTTCCATTACTATTGGTTTCCTGTGCATTTCCCTTCATTTCAATTAGTTTAGCCTTTATATGTTCCTCTAACTTGTGACTAAAATCAACCAGTTCTGTGAGCATCCTGATCACCAGTGTTTTGAACTGTGCATCTGAATGTTTGGCTATTTCTTCGTCGCTTAGAGTTATGGGCTCTGGGACTTTGAGTTCTTCTTGAGCCATAATGGTTTGCTCTGTTCGCACCTGTTATGTATGAGGAGCAGAGCCTTAGGTGTTCACCAGGACGGAGCCACCCAGGTCGCTGGGTTGCAATGCTGTATGTGGGGGCAGGATCAGAGAGGTACAATAGCGGTCCCCTCTGCTGCTTCCTGCTCCTGGGACCTGCATGGTCCATGTCACTGCTCGCTCCTTTGCTGGTTTATCTGTGTGCAAATGTGCGACCACAGTCAGCCCTCAGTGGGTCTGCTACCTTGTGCCCTCAGTGGGTCTTCCTGGGCTACTCCACACCTGGGATCCACCCACGGCTGCCTGTGCACCTGGGTTGTGCACACGGGTTGGTCCGGTGGATCTTGCCTGCCCGACCCCACTCTGCTGCTGGCTCTGCCCCTCTTATCAGTGTGGCTGAATGCTTCGTTGTTGTCAGACTTTCGTATAGTTCAATTTTCTGTGGTTCGGCTGTGTTTTTGTTGCTAAAACTTTGTTGTTTTTAAACTTGGTTGTGGGAGAAGGCATAGTGTTTCCACCTGTGCCTCCACCTTGGCGGAAGTCCTGGTTCATTGTTGTTGAATTTCTGTACAGTTCAATTTTCTGTCTGTTCTGGTTGTGCTTTTGTCTCTACATCTTTGTTGTCCTTAAATTTGGTGGTGTGAAGAGGTACACTATTTCCACCTATGCCTCCATCTTTGCCGGAAACTTAGCACTCTTAACTCTGTGAGTGCTGAGTGTTTATTGCACTAAAAGACTTTCAGGAGCCGAGCTTTGCAAGGAAAGGGCACAGGGCAGGTATCAAAGATCAAGAGGAGCCTTTAAGACACCATGGGAGGAAAGAGCCGTGAGTGAACAGAAAGGATATGTAACAAAACCATTGCACTGCTCAGAGGCTAAACCCAGGCTCCTGTTTCCTGATACCTGATTCTCTTCTCAGCTCCCCAAACTCAGCTGGCCCAGAGGGAAAAATGTCACACTTATAACTACCTGAGTGTAACTCTTTGGACATGAATGTTAGTATTTCACTATTGCCTTATGATACTGGTTATCTTTTCAGTCTCTAAGGGTAGCCATACAGCTGTATGTCTCACCCCAAGGAGGTCTGATTCCCATTCACAATCAATTTCTTATGTAAGGAAAAGCCAACAAGGAGGACCCCATATGTTCCCAAGCAGAGCACCCACGGAGACTACTTGCCAGCTTTGCACACCCATTCCTGCAGACATATGGCAACCTGGTAGAGAGAAAACTTGTCAGTTGAAACCTTTGCCAATTCAACTGGAGTCACAAATGTTTATGCAGATGGTATAACCTCCTGTCTCAAAGTCGCTTGAGATATGTCACAAGGGCATAAATTTCTGCCAAATGTACTCTTCCTGAGTGAAGCCTGAGATAAAACATCCACAGCAAATAATGCCTAGTAACGTATGTTATTGGGGTCCCTGTGCCTGTTGTCATGGTGAAAATAAAATTAACTTCACCCTTGGACCGAAAGGCTAACCCCACTGCTGCTGCTAGGAAGGAAGCCTTGGTGAGAATATAACTAGCACATCAAACCCATGATCCCAGGGACATTATGTGTGAGCACAAGGCTGCAGTGAAAGGGTGATTCCATTTGTATACACCAATAATGAACTATAAAAAACAGATATTAAGAAAACAATCCCATTTGCAATTGCATCAAAAAATAATAAAACACTTAGGAATAAATTGAACCAAGGAGTTAAAAGACTGCAACTCAGAAAAATGTAAGACACTGAAAGAAGAAATTGAAGAAGATACAAGTAAACGAAGCACATATTGTGTTCATGGATAGGAAAAGTTAACATTAAAATATCCATACTACCCAAAGCAATTTATATGCAATCCCTATAAAAATATCAAGTTTTTCACAGAACTAGAACAAATAATCCCCCAAATTATAAGTAAACACAAAAGTTCCCCCAATATCCACAAAAATCTTGAGAAAAGGGAACAAAGTTGGAGGAATCATGCTACCTGATATCAAACTATACTAAAAGTTTGATACAAACTTTACTATACAATTGATACTGTACTATACAATGATAGTAGCACAAAAACAGACACACAGATCAATGGAACAGAACAGAGTACCCAGAAATAAACCCAGACCTTTATAGTCAACTAATATTCAACAAAGGAAGCAAGCACATACACTGTGCTAAAGATATTTTATTCCATAAATGATGTTGGGGCCTGGCTGGTGTAGCTCAGTGGACTGAGTGCAGGCCTGTGAACCACACGATCATGGTTCGATTCCCAGTCAGGGCACATGCCTGGGTTGCAGGCCAGTTCCCAGCAGGGGACGCACGAGAGGCAACCATACATTGATATTTCTCTCCCTCTCTCCTTCCCTTCCCCTCTAAAGATAAATCAATTAAATTTAAAAAATAAATAAATGATGTTGGGAAAATTAGACAGATACAGGCAAAAAATGAAATTAGACCACCTTCTTACACCATACAAAACAATAAACTAAAAATATATTTTTGGCAAAGATAAAGGTGTAGGTAGACACACTGTGCCTCCTCCCACAACCAAAATAAGGACAACAAAAACTTAGAAACAAAAAACCAACTATAACTGACAGAAAATTGAACTGTACTGAAGTCCAACAACCTAGAAGTTAAAATAGACACATTCATCCAGGCCAGTAGGAAGGGTGGAGTCAGGTGTGAGGCCGAGAGGTGTCGGGGCTAAAAAAAGCAGTGACCTGCAGACTCTGGACACTCAAGACAGCAGCAGGCAGACCCTGGACACGCAGGTGGTGGTTGGCAGACACCAGGTGTGGGTGGAAGGGGGCAGACCCAGGAAACCATGCAAGGCAGCTGGCTGACGAGGCGGTCACACATTCACATGCAGATAAACCATGCAAGACTGGGAAGCGAGAGATCACACAACCCAGGGCCCCAGCGCAGGAAAATAAAGCCTCAAAACACCAATTGAAAACACCTGTGGGGGTTGAGGCAGTAGGAGAGACTCCCAGCCTCACAAGAGACTTTGCTGGAGAGACCCACAGGGTCCTAGAACATACACAAGCCCACCTACGCAGGAATCAGCACCAGAAGGTCCCACTTTGCTTGGGGGAAGTGGCAGAAGGGACTGAAATCTGAGAGAGAGCAGAGCCAGTGCCATTGTTCCCTCTCTGACCTTCCCCCACATACAGCATCACAACCCAACTCTGGTGAACACCTAAGGCTCCGCCCCTCACTACTTAACAGGCGTTTCAACAACAACAAAAAAAAATGACCCAAATGAAAGAACAGATCGAAGCTCCAGAACAAATACAACTCAGTGACAAAGAGATAGCCAACCTATCAGATGCACAGTTCAAAACACTGGTGATCAGGATGCTCACAGAATTGGTTGAATTTGGTCATAAATTAGATGAACAATCGAAGGCTAAACTAATTGAAATGAAGGGAAATGCACAGTGAACCAATACTTATGGAAAGAAAACTGGAACTCAGATCAATGGAGTGGACCAGGAGCAAGAAAGAAATATCTGATCGCAAAAGAATGAAGCAACAAGAATTCAAAAAAATGAGGAAAAGTTTAGGAACCTCCAGGACATCTTTAAACATTCCAACATCTGAATTATAGGGGTATCAGAAGGGGAAGGGGAAGAGCAACAAGTGAAAAACTTGTTTGAACAAATAATAAAGGAGAACTTCCCCAATCTGGCAAAAGAAATAGACTCCCAGGAAATCCAGGAAGCACAGAGAGTCCCACAGAAGTTGGGCCCAAGGAGGAACACATCAAGGCACATCATCATTACATTAGCCAACATTAAAATGAAGGGGAGAATCCTAGAAGCAGCAAGAGGTAAGGGGACAGTTACCTACAAAGGAGTTCCCATCAGTCTGTCAGCTGATTTCTCAAAAGAGACCTTGCAGGGAAGAAGAGGCTGGAAAGAAGTATTCCAAGTCATGAAAGTCAAGGACCTACAACCAAGATTGTTCTGTCCAGCAAAGCTTTCATTTAGAATGGAAGGGCAGATAAAGTGCTTCTCATATAAGCTCAAGTTCAACGAGTTCATCATCGTGAAGCCTTTATTATATAAAATGTTAAAGGAAATTATCTAAGAAAAAGAAGATAAAAATGTGAACAGTGAAAGAACAGCAAACTCACAATTATTAACAACCACACCTAAAACAAAAACAAACTTAGCAAATAACTGGAATAGGAACAGGACCACAGAAATGGAGATCTCATAGAGGGTTAACAACAGGGAAGTTGGAGGAGGAGAGAGGGGGAGAAGGCACGGAAAGTAAGTAGCATAGATGTTAGGTAGAAAATAGACAGGGGGCAGGGCAAGAATAATATGGGAAATATAGAATCTAAAGAACTTGAGACACTTGGTCATAAACTAAAGGGGGAGAATGGTGGGGGAGGGGTGTGCAGGATGGAGGAGAATGAAGGGGGGAATAGGACAACTGTAATGGCATAATCAATGAAATATATATTTAAAATAAACTAAAAATGGATTAAACTCAGCAGGAATGTCTAAATTTTTGTTTCCTCTAGCCACACTGGAAGAAGCGTTGTCTTGGGCCACACATAAAATACACTGTGACATGTATTCACAAAAAAAATTTCATAATGTTTTAAGTAAATTTACAATTTTGTGTTGGGCTCATTCATTGCCATACTGACCCACATATGGCTACAAGGGACCCCGGGCACACATAGACCCGCAGACTGCACGTTAGACACACCTGGATTAAACACTTGGTAAGACTCAAAACCATCAAGCTCCCAGAAGAAAATATAGGCAGTAAAATCTCTGACATTTCTCTTAGCAATATTTTTTTCTGACATTACTCCTCAGGCATGTAAAACAAAAGAGAAAATAAACAAATTGTACTCCATCAAACTAAAACTTTTTGCACAGCAAAGGAAAATATCAACAAACCAAAAGACAACCTACCGAATGGAACAAAATACTACCAATGATGCATCTGACAAGGGGTTAATCTCCATAATTTATGAAGCACTCGTACAATTCAATAGTAAAAAACAAAAAATTCAATTTAAAAATGCTCAGAGAACCTAAATAAACACTTGTCTAAGGAAGACATACAGAGGGCCTATACATATACGAAAAGATGCTGAACATCACTAACCATCAGAGAGACACAAATCAAAATCGCAATGAGATGCCACTTCATACCTGTCAGAATTAGAATCATCAATAAATCAAGAGACATAAGTATTGGATTGTTCCCTTTATCATTATTGAGTGTCTTCGTTCTTTGTTTCTTAATATAACCTTGGTTTGAAAGTCTATTTTCTTGGATATAAGTATTGCTACCCCACTTTTTTCCCTTTCCATTTGCCTGAGATATCTTTTTCCATCCTTTTACTTTTAGTCTGTGTGTATCTTTTGATCTGAGGTGGGTCTCTTGAAGGCAGCATATACAAGGTCTGTCCAGAACTTATCCAGCCTCCTAGTATGAAATATAGACATGTACTGAAGAAGATACTAGATGCAAGAAACGTTGTACATAGGACAATGATACCTCAGTCCCCTTCAAAGTAGGCGCCTTGGGGGCCCACACAATTTCTCCCAATCACCATCAATTGCCCTGTCATATTTTCCTGAATCTCACTGATGGTCTGAAATTGCTTCCCTTTCCAATAAGATTTTAGATTTTTGAGAAAAGCCGGAAGTCATGATGCATGAGCAGGTGTACTGTTCTAATGATATTGCCAATCACGTTACCCATAGCTGTGGCCTTCTGAATCATCCGAATAGTTTCCATGGAAGGAAGTTAAAGCTTAATGCAAAATGTGATACAAACACTTTGCTCTACTTGCTCAGTCATTCTGAATATGATGGCCACAGAGTACACATGCTAATTGAATAGTGTCTACTGTTCCCAATGACCAGTACAGAAAGTTGTCATTGTTTATGGATGCACATTCCAGTCCATTCTCCTTGGATGCCAGGTCACATGGATGTCATGCAACCCATTCTCATATTATAATGGCTTGTATATAGGTCTTGCTTTCTTTTCCATTCAGCTTCTCTTTGTCTTTTGATTGAGGCATTTAAGCCATTTACATTAAGGCGATCATTGATAGATATGTATTTAGAGCCATTTTATTGTCAGACTATTTTCCTCATTTTTTCCCTTTCTCTTTTTCTTCTTCTGCTGCTTCTGCAAGCGAACCCTTTAACATTTGTTGGAATACTGGTTTGGTGTTAACAAACTCCTTTAGCTTTTTCTTGTCTAGGAATCTCCTTACTTCTCCTTCGATTTTAAATATCCTTGCTAGGTAAAATTTCCTTGGTCGTAGGTCCTTGCTCTTCATCACCTTCAGTATTTCACAGCATTCTCTTCTGGCCTGAAACGTTTCTGTGGAGAAATGAGATGCCATCTCATTGTTTGTCCCTTGTATGTAACCACCTGCTTTTCTCTTGCAGTTTTTAGGATTCTCTCCTTGTCTTTAAGCCTTGCTGTTTTCATTTTGATGGGTCTCAGTGTAGGCCTCTTTGGATCCAACTTGTTTAGGACTCTCTGAGGCTCCTGGGCTTGGGTGTCTTTTTCCTTCACCATGTTAGGGGAGTTTGGGGCCATTCTTTCTTTTTTTAATGATATTTTATTGATTGTGCTATTACAGCTGTCCCAGTTTTCCCCCTTTGCCCTGCTCCACCCACCAGCCCCCAACTTTGTTTATGTCCATGGGTCATGCGTAAAAGTTCCTTGGCTTCTCCGTTTCCTATATTGTACTTTATACATCCCCATGGCCACTCTGTGACCACCAGTTTGTACATCTTAAAACCCTCACCTCCTTACCCACTCTGCCAAACCCCCCCTCCCATCTGGCAACCATCAAAATGCTCTCTGTATCCATGATTCTGTCTCTGTTGTTGTTTGCTTGGTTTGTTTTTTTAGATGTAATTGTTGACAGGTATGTATTTGTTGCCATTTTATTGTTCATAGTTTTGATCTTTTTTCCTAAATAAGTCCCTTTAACAATTCATATAATAATGGTTTGGTGGTGATGAACTCCTTTAGTTTTTTCTTGTCTGGAAAGCTCTTCATCTGCCCTTTGATTCTAAATGATAGCTTTGCTGGGTAGAGCAGTCTTGGCTGTAGGTCACTGCTTTTCATGACTTTGAATATTTCTTGCCAATCACTTGTAGCTTGCAAAGTTTCTTTTGAGAAATCAGGTGACAGTCTTATGGTAACTCCTTTGTAGGTAACTAATTTCTTTAGTCTTGCTGCTTTTAAGATCCTCTCTTTATCTCCAACCATTGGCATTTTATTTATTTATTTATTTTTAGATTTTATTTATTTATCTTTAGAGGGGAAGGGAAGGAGAGAGGGAGAGAAACATCAATGTATGGTTGCCTTTCGTGCATCCCCTGCTGGGAACTGGCCTGCAGGGAACCTGCCTGCAACCCTGGCATGTGCCCTGACTGGGAATCGAACTGCGATTGTCTGGTTCGCAGGCCCACGCTCAATCCACTGAGCTACACCAGCCAGGGCTAACCATTGGCATTTTAATTATGATGTGTCTTGGAGTGGGCTTCTTTGTGTTCACCTTGTTTGGGACTCTCTGTGCTTCCTGGACTTGGGTGTCTATTTCCTTCACCAAATTAGGGACACATTCTTTTATTACTTTGTCAAATAGATTTCTAATTTCTTTCTTTTCTCCTCCTTGTGACCCTATGATGCAAATGTTGGAACACTTGAAGTTGTCTCAGAGGCTCCTTACATTGTCCTCATGGGGGGGGGATTCTTTATTTCTTCTTTTTTGGTTATTTTTTGCTTCCTTATATTCCAAATCATTGATTCTCAGCTTCATCCACTCTACTGTCTATTCCCTGTAAAATGTTCTTTATTTCAATTAGTGTATCCCTCATTTCTGACTGAATCTTTTTATGCTGTAAAAGTACTAAGTTCCTTGAGCATCCTTATAACCAGTGTTTTGAAGTCTGCATCTGATAGATTGCTTATTTCCATTTTACTTAGTTCTTTTTCAGGAGTTTTGTTCTGTTTTTTTTTCTTTCTTCTTTTTCCGGTTTGGGCCATGTTTCCTTATCTCATTTTGGCAGCCTCCCTGTGTTTGTTTCTATGTATTAAGGAGAGATGCTATGACTCTGTCTTGGTAAGTGTGGCCTAATGTAGTAAGTGTCCTGTAGGGTCCAGTGGCACAGCCTCCTCTATCACCCAAGCCAGGTGCTCAAGGTGCATCCTCTGTGCAGGCTGAGTATGCTCTCCTCCTGTGGCAGCGTCTAATCGTGGACTGGCGCGCCTTATGTAGAAGTACGTTACCTTCCGCAAATTCAAAGTGTTCAGTTACACTCTTTGTATCAGTGCACCCTACCTCTTACCGGGACTGAGGGGGGCCCGTCGCAAACCCGGCGCTTAAATAAAATAGGGCGGCAAGTGCGTGCAGCAGTGATTGTGGTAGTGACTCCAGTTTGCAGCCTAACTGATTACTCCCAACTCAAACAAGTGTTTGATCCGAGGAAGGGGCTTGCTGGACTGTGAGAGCCGTCTTGTGGGACACGACAAGGGCAGGAATTCACTTTAGCTTTTGGAGCTAGTTAAGTGTTTGGGGAATATTCCTCCGCCCAACACCCCCGTGCCTCAGCCTGTGAATGGCACAGAGTTCCTCGCTTCCCCAGAGAAAAAGAGAGTTAAGGCTGAGAAAACCGGGAGCCCTCCACAGCCAAATACGCTAGAACGTACATAAAACTGTTAGTGAATCCTGCACTTGGGCTCTGAGCGAGACAGTACTCTCCTAGAAGCTGGCGAGCAAAGAATAGGATTGTCCGGTCTGAAAATCTGCGCCCAACCGCTCATCGGGCTAGTGGTTAAGACGAAATAATTAGCGTGGAGGCTGATGGCACAGGGTTTTCGAAATCAGTTCCCGTCCATTCTGGGAACGAGAGTTTGTGAGTGGGTTTTGAGGAGCAGTCCGGTGCTCACATGCACGCTGCAAGAAATCCCACATGCCTGCTGAGAAAACTCCAAGAACAAGATGTTTAGTAATGGATCCACCTCAGACAGCAAATGTAGAAACCTGCCGAACGCTTAGCAGCAGTCCCCAACCCTTTGGGGTCCGCTTCGGTGGAAGACAGTATTTCCACAGACGGTGGGGTGGAGGGCGGGGAAAGGAGGCGGAGCTCAGGCGGTGGTGCCAGCGCCAGCCCGCCTTCACCTCCTGCTGTGCTGCCAAGGTTCCTAACAGGTCGGTAGCCCGGGGATTGGAGACCTCCGGCTTAGTGCATCCAAGAATATACGCTGCGTGGGGCAGCTTCCTTCATCCTGGTGCTTGCAACATTTGCTGTGCTGGATTGCTGCTCTTCTTATTGAACCAAGCTCTCCAGGCACCTACCTAAAGCCGGTCTTATTCCCGGGCCAGTGCCACAGAACTGGGAATTGTTCCCGCCTTCATCACTACCACTTCTTCCCCCTCCTCCTCCTCACTTTTTTAAATAGAATTGTCTTCCTGAGCTGTCCTCCCCCCTCGCCCCCCGCTAGTGTGTCAAATAAAAAAGAGATAGCCTACCACTGAAGGCTTCTCTGGTTCTTACTTCACTGGATGCTTCACTGCAAGTGTGTTTACTGGATGCTCCAGGATGCGTTAAAGCCCTTCATTTCACAAGAATAACTTGTAATAATGGACTCTCTGCTTGGCACCGTACATAATTTCTCTTACTTTAGCCTTTTAAACGACCATTTTTATCGTCCCCCCCACCCCGCCTTACACACACACACACACACACACACACACACACACAGCCCCAGGAATTCTCGGAACTTGCCCACGGTCATAATTCTTAAAAGATTTTTAAATTAATTAATTAATTTGTCGAGAGAGGGGAGGGAGATGAGAGAGGGAGAGAAACATCGCGTGAGAAATGTACATTGGTTGCCTCTGGTAAGTGCCCCAACTGGGACTGAACCCACAACCCAGGCAATGTGCTCTGACTGGGAGTGGAACCTGCCATCGTTCACATTTCCGGTTGATGCCCGACCAACTGAGCGGCCCTGGCCAGGGTGGTCATAATTTTTTTTATTATATTTTACAGCTGTGTTGGTGTAAAGGTAAGTATAATCTGAGCTGGATTATATTATTTTTTCCTTTTGATTTCAAGAGAAATTCTAACATCTTTGTGTGAATACTGTGCCTAATGGAGCAGTCCCCTCTGCCTCATGTTCCTATAGGGTGGCAGATAGGAAACTAACTAATAGATGGTTGGATGACCCATGCACTTTCGAAAAGATGTCAAAAGGTGGCAGTACCTCAGTACCTCTCTCAGAAGAACCCCACAGTACCTCTCTGACTTTAACCAAGATATTTCCTCCTTAGGCTGCCTGTTGCTGGGTTCCGCAGGCTTCTCTCTCTTTTTGGCTAGATACCAGATGAACAGTTTTGGCCTGGGCCGAGTTATTACACAAGAGAAGCATACAGGTCTTAAGCATGGTGTGCAGTAGCCGGCTAATATGTTGGTAACAGCTTAGGTGTGTTCTGTCACATCTTAGATTTCCATGGTTTATTTACTGTACTGTTTTCTAAACCTCAGTCAGTCATGTGCCCCTCGCAAGTTTTGCCAAACCTGGGTAGCAGCCGTGGCAGTATTTGCCTATGTTTACTTACGTTGGTTCACTCTTTGAAAACCATAAATGCTTAACTGAACCTCATCCTAGGCAAAAACAAAAACAAAAACAAAAAAAAGCTATGAATTCGAGTTAGATAAATGGTATACCAGATTTTTGTGAGGTAGAGCATGGCAATAGTTGAGAGCAGGGACTCTGAAGCCAGACTGCTGGTGTCTGAATCCTAGCTAGCTGGCTAACCTGGTAAGTTGCTTATTCTCTCTGTGCCTTAGTTTTCTCATCTGTAAAAGGAGAATAACTAATACTGCCTATTTCATGGGGTGAGGATTAATTGAAATGATTACCATAGCTATCAGCTAATTCTTACTTACTATGTGCCAAGCATTGTTCATTGTGCTTTCTATATATTAACACACTTAATTCTGATAACAGCTCTTTGAAGGCAGATACTGCTGTTCTTCTCATTTTATAGATGATGTTACTCAGTCATGGAGGGGTTAAGTAACTTGCCCAAAGGCAACCGGTTAGTAAGTGTTGAGCCTAGGATTTGAACCTTTTTAGAATGATGCTTTTTAGGAAGAGAAAACATACTCAATAATGGCAGTTATTATGATTTTTTAAAAATTAAATATACTACCCCATCATTTCTAGTATATTCACAATGTTGTGCAACCATCACTATTATCTAATTCCAGAACTTTTTCATCATCCTATATAGGATGGATCCTTGTGTATTCACCAGGGCAGTGCAAACTGCTTAACTGCTTTTTGCTGCTGTATGTCGGGGAGGGGTGAGAGAGGGAGCACTGCCACTTGCTCGGTTTTTGCCCTGTTTCCAGTCACTTCCCACAGTTGCCATAAGTGACTGGCGCCCTTATAGCTACTGCCTTTGTGCTGATTTCCAGAGTGGGTGAGTTTGCAAAAGTTCTAGGGCACTGTGGGCCCTTAAATCGAGTTCTCTTGAGAGACCAGCAGTTTCTTCCCCTGCCCCAAACCCCACTGGATTTTATAGCCAGAGGTAATTTTCCTTGTGCTGGAACCCTGGGCTGCACAGTTGGGCCTGGGCCTGGCATTACTTGCCACGCAGGTGTCCCTCCTGGTTTTATCAGCTGCATGTGAATGTGGGACTTACCCATTCCACCAACCTCCACTGCCACCTCGCTGCACTACACCGAGTCTTCTCTTCTCCTCCTGTCTGATGAATGTTTCCTCTTTAAATCCACACTTGTCAGACTTCCATACCGTTCAATTTTCTGGAAGTTCTGGTTGTTTTCTGTGTTTAGGTTGGTTCTTATCCTTCTTATGGTTGTGCAAGGAGGTGAAGCAAGTCTACCTTACACTTCCATCTTTGCTGGAGGTCTGAGCCTATAGGGTTTTCTATGTACACTATTTTGTCATCTACAGATAATGACAGTTTTACTTCCTCCTTTCAGATTTGGACACCTTTTATTTCTTTTTCTTGTCTGATTACTCTGGCTAGGACCCCCAGTATAGTATGTTGAATAAGAGTGGTGAAAGCAGACAACTTTCTCTTGTTTCTGTTCTTAACAGAAACACTTTTAGTTTTTGCACAGTGAATATGATGTTGGCAGTAGATTTTTTTATATATGGCCTTTATTATTTTGAAGTATGCTCATTCTATCCCAACTTTGCTGAGTGTTTTTATCATAAATGGGTGCTGCTGGATTTTATCAAAGGCTTAGAAAAATACTACTTAATGAGTTAGCCACTGTGAGGTATTGCTATGCACCTATCAGAATGGCTAAAAAAAAAAGGGACATGAAATGTTGGTTGAAGAGGTAAAGAAATTCTAACAATGACATTGGTGAAAATGTAACATTATACAGCCACCCTAGAAAATTGTTTGGCAGTTTATTTTAAAACAAAACATATAATACCATAAGAGTCAGAAATCACATACCTGGTTTCTAGAAAAGAATAAAACTGATGTTTAAAAAAAACCACTAAAATAGCCTCTCGACCCTAGGGGCCTGGCCATGCAGAACACTCAAGTGCTCCAACCAATTCATGCACTGTGCTCTGCATTATTGGCCCTCTCTCTGTCTGTATCCATACACACACACATACAAACACATATCCATATCCATATATATGTGTATACACACACACACACAAAAGCACACATGTGCGCACATACAAGATCTTTAGCTGGAAAGTATCTTGAAATGGTCAATCAGCCCATATAATTTTGTGTCTCTTTTGTACATTAAAAGATCCCTGCCAGCCACCAAGTTGCTCCCAGTGAGGTGAAGTGAGAAATAATTGTCCATTTATGACAACTTTTTCCAGTGCAAAATTTCAATTCACTAACCTAGAAGTTCAGGAAATATCTCATAAATCTAGTGGTCTAATATCATCAAAATCCTTCCTATAAAAATCAAGGACAGTTCATCAGAGAAGAAAGCCTGGTGAGCTCAGCAAAACCAGTGCCTTAGGAGGGTGTCAGCATTCACAAGTTCATATTGACTAAGAAGTATTCAGGAAGAAAATCAATTTTTAAAACCGTGCAATACAATATACAGATAATGTATTATAGAATTGTATGCCTGAAACCTATATAATTTTATTAACCAGTGCCACCCCAATAAACTGAATACAAATCATTTCGGAAACAGATTAATGGTTTAAAACGTTAGAGGCATTATTGGAAAAGGGCCTACAAATTCAAAATGACACAGACTATGAAAAAGTCGCCACCCCCACCTAACCCCCAAAACCCCCTTTCCTAGTCCCATCCCCAGAATCCTGCCTCCGTGCACTGGGTGCCGGCCAAGTTCACCCCTAGAAGGTCTCAGCTTTCCAGGAGGGGTGGTGAATGGAAGCCGAATGCCCCCGTTGCACACGACACGCAGCGATTTAACTGGCGAAAAAGGGATTAGTGCAACTAATGTGCAAGTGAAAATCATTCCTCCCTTTGAGCTGAGCTGAGCTGAGCATACAACGGAGCCACCCTAGGCAAATGTGACTGCACTGGTTGCCTGAGCCCGCCTACCTGTGTGCGCAGCCGGACTCCACCCTTTAAAGAAGCACTGGTAATTCTCAGGTAACCTGGTAAGAGGAGCATAGGGCCAGACAAAGGGCTGGTGGGGGCTGGAAGGGGGAGTGGTAGGTGCAGGGGTGCGGTGAGAGGATCAGGGGATTGTTCTCTCTGGGACTAAAGCGCTTACCCACCAACCTTGGGGCCTGTACACCAAACACTTTTTGCAAAGTTGACTTTTAGAGATAGTCAATACAAAAATGGACAGCCTGGTTTCAAGAAAGTAAGCTGCAGGCTTCAGCACTGAAACATTTTTCCATTCTTACTGGAAATTTCCCCCAACTCCCATCTCAAGTCACATAACCTTTCTGACTAAATTTAGCCCTTGAATCTTACCCTATTACCTATCGTCTGTACACAGATAACATCTGGTGAGTGGCCTGGCCGGTTTTTTTTTTTCTTCATTTAACATTTTTCGTCAATATTTTCCACACTTGATTATATTCTTCACACTGAACATTTTATTATTTTTACCACGTTGGCATACATTTACATATCTTAAATTGTCTGTTAGCTACCTTGAGTACAACACAGTAGGTCACAACTCAAACTAATTAACGAAGAGAAGAAAGCACTATTGAGCACTGGGCGATTTGTAAACTTATTTGAAAGTCATAAATTTGTCAACACCCTTTTTATAGTGAAGACATGTTTGCATTGACATATTGTATTTTGCTTATATTTTTCTTCTGGTAGATAATGAGCAATCAATAGCTACTTGTTAAACATCTTTGTGTGGTTTGAGACAGATGAATAGACAGATATCATTTTCCTCTCTGAAATTATTTTGTCAGGCTAAATTTCTGGGCCTGGAATATATTACTGAGAGAGTAATATTTTTTTTCATTGCTCTAGTTACATATTATAGGGGAAGGCGGTGTAGAGTTTTGGTTAAGAACACAGGGATTAAACTTCAACAAGCTTAATTAGGCTGGTCTTACTAGGGTGAGCTAGGTGACTCAGCTGAGTCACTTTTGCCTCAGTTATGAAATGGGAGAAGCACAGAAATGTTATGAGGAAGGTGGGCACAGTGAATGCTGGCTATTATTATTATGATCACCTGTTTCACCATATAGACTTCCCTACAGCCTCAGAAACTTGGGGTTTTATCTCTTAAAACATTTTGGATTGATTAAATAGGTATAAAAAGATGCTTTTTTTTTTGGTATTTGTATTCCCTTGCCTCCTAATGAGGTTTATATACTTTTCAAGTATTGGTTTATTCTATGTGTTTTTTGTTCTAAAAATTATCTGTCCTCTTCTCCACAATTGGGATTATACTTTTTAAAATTGTGCTTATTAATAGTTGTCTATTCCATTCTTTAGATTTGATTTAACTAATTTTAACACAGTTAAAATCCAGTTGAGGGCTTCTGGCCAAGATGGAGGCAGAGGCAGAAATGCTTCACTTCCTCGCACAACCAAAAGGATAACAACCAATTTAAAAACAAAGAACAACCAGAACTACCAGAAAATCATTTGCATGGAAGTCCAACAACCAAGCAGTTAACGAAACATCCACCTAGACTGGTAGGAGGGGCAGAAATGGGCAGCCAGGGTGGAGAGGACATGAGGCAAGGTGGCCAACCACCTACACCAGCCAGCCAGCCAGGCAGCCAGCCAGCCAGCCCGCATTCGCGCAGCCCATAAGGGGAGAGGAACAACTCCAGGAGGGGAGTGAGACAGACCAAAAAACCCAGGGTTTCAGCGCAGGAAACTAAAGACTCAGAACCCCTGGATGTAAAAATCTGTGGGGGTTGTGGTGCTGGGAGCCTCACAGGAGAGCTCACTGGAGGGGCCCACAGGGTCCTAAAACATACACGAACCCACCCATCTTCGAATCAGCACCTGAAAGGGCACAATCCACTTGTGGGAAGTGAGGGAAGTGACTTGACGGAAAGTGGGATGAGAGCAGAGCAAGCAGAACTCTTCCTTCTCTGACCCCTCCCCCACAGAGAGCACCACAATGCAGCAAAGAGGGTTAACCCCCTCATCCCTGCACCATGCAAATACCTAGGACTCTGCCCCATAACATGAAACTGGGGCACCAAGACAAAGAGATATGGCCCAAACGAAAGAACACATCAAAACTCCAGAAAAAGAGCTAAGCGACAAGGAGACAGACAACCTCTCTGATGCAGAGTTCAAAACACTGGTAATCAGGATGCTCACAGAATTAATTGAGCTCAGTCGAAAAGTAAAGATGAAATGAAGGCTATGCAAAGTGAAATAAAGGAAGATATACAAGAAACCAACAGCGAAGGGAAGGAAACCAGGACTCAAATCAATGATTTGGAACAAAAGGAAGAAATAAGCAACCAACTGGAACAGAATGAAGAAACCAGAATGCCAAAAAATGAGGAGAGGCTTAGGAACCTCTGGGACAACTTTAAGCATTCCAATATCCAAATCATGGGGGTGCCAGAAGAAGAGGAAGAGCAAGATATTGAACACTTACTTGAACAAAAAATGTAGGAAATTTTCCCCAATCTGGCAAAGGAAATGGACTTCCAGGCAAGTCCAGGAAGCCCAGAGAGTCCCAAAGAAATTGGACCCAAGGAGGAATACACCAAGACACATCATAATTAAATTGCCCAAGATTAAAGATAAGGAGAGAATCTTAAAAGCACCAAGAGGAAAGGAGGCAGGTATCTACACAGGAGTTCCCATAAATCTATCAGCTCATGTCTCAGAAGAAACCTTGCAGGCAAGAAGGGGCTGGGAAGAAGTATTCCAAGTCATGAAAGGCAAGGCCCTACATCCAAGATGACTCTATCCAGCAAAGTTATCATTTAGAATGGAAAGGCAGATAAAGTGCTTCCCAGATAAGGTGAAGTTAAAGGAGTTCATCATCACCAAGCCCTTATTATAGGAAATGTTTAAAGGACTTATCTATGAAATAGAAGATAAAAAACTATGAACAGTAAAATGGCAACAAACTCACAACTATCAACAACTGAACCTAAAAAACAAACATAAAAACTAAGCAAACAAGTAGAACAGGAACAGAATCGCACAGATAGAGATCACAGGGAGGGTTATCATTGGGGAGGGGGAGAATGGAGGGAAAAGATACAGGGAGCAAGAAGCATAATGGGTAGGCACAAAATAGACAGGAGGAAGTTAAGAATAGTACAGGAAATGGAGAAGCCAAAGAACTTATATGTACAACCCATGGACACGAACTAAGAGGGGGATGCTCAAGGGTGGAGGAGTGGTGCAGGGAGAAGGGGGAGAAAGGGGAGAAGAAGATCAGGACAACTGTAATAGCACAATCAATAAAGTATACTTAAAAATGAAATAAAATCCCAGTTGAGATCAATTGTGCCATATAGTAGATGTGTATAGTTCCTTGTCTTTTTAATTAGAATTTTTTCAGGTACACTGTATGTTCAGTATTATTTTGTATTTGTTTCAGGTGTACACCATAGTAGGGGGACATATAATTTACAAAGTGTTCCCCACCCCCGGTATTTCCAGTGCCCACCTGGAACCATATGTGGTTATTATAGTATTATCAACTATATAGTATTCCTTATGCTGTATTTTACATCCCATGACTATTCTGTAACTACCAATCTGTACTACTCAATCCCTTCACCTTATTCACTCAGTCCCCCGGGCCCACTGCCCTCTGGCAACCATCAGTCTGTTCTCTGAATCTACGAGTCTGTTTCTGTTTTGTTTGTTTGTTTGTTTGTTTGTTTATATTGTTCTTTAGATTCCACATATAAATGCAGTCATGTGGTATTTGTCATTCCTTGACTTGCTTCACTTAGCATAATATCCTCTACGTACATCCTTGCTGTCACAAATGATAAGATTTCATTCTTTTTCATAAGCTGGGTAAAAAGGGGGGAAACGGAAAAGAAAAACATTTTAAGGCTTGCTTCAACACTACATTGAAACCCATCGCCCTGTCTCTGGGCTGATGGGAGACTCAGTCCTGAAGCCCTGCTCAGGTTTCTACTAGGCAGGGAAAATGTGGACCTAGTCCCCAAATAAGCGTGAGCCACCTTTCCCTCTTCCTGGTTTCGGAATATGTGTGCACCTTTGTCCATTACAGGTAGGCTAGGCCAATTCCTAGGAAGTCAACTGTGAGGGAACAAGGGTCTGCCTTCAGAGAGTCGCGCCCCCCCCCAAGAGGCCTGCCCTGTGGCTGGGGTTTCTGCTGTAGTGGTACTCCTCTGGGAGTGTGGGGCCCCCAACATTGGTCACACAAAGGCCTTCTTAACAGACTTTTGCCATTTAAAATACCATCAATACCATTATTTACTGCATGTTTTCCTTTAAGTTGATCTCAAATGGAATCACCTTTAAAAAAAATGTTTCTGCATATCTTCTTATTTTGGATTACTGGGGTGGGATTGTTTTATTTCATTTATTTATTTTATTTTAGCTTTTGTTTATTTTTAATTTAAACAATTTAAATTACAGTTGACTTTTGATATTATTTTATATTCATTTCAGGTCTATAACCTAGTGGTTATATAATTTGCAAAGTGATTCTCCAATAAAACTGGTACCCACCCTGGCACCATACATAGTTATTACGATGTTACTGATTATAACCTCTGTGCTGTACTTTATATTCCCACGATGATTTTGTAACTGCCAATTTGCACTTCTTATTCACTTCACCATTGCCACCTAGCCCCCCAACCTCCTCCCATCTAACAACCCTCAGTTTGTTCTCTGAATTTGAGTCTGTTTCTGTTTTGTTTGTTCATTTATTTTGTTCTGTAGATTCCACACACACATAAAATCATATATTTTTCTTTCTCTGTGAGACTTACTTCACTTAGCATAATACCGTCCAGGCCCATAAGCGCTATCACAATTGGCAAGGCTTCATTCTTTTTCATGGCCAAGTAATATTCCATTCTGTAAATGTACTGCAGCTTTTTTTTTTTTTTTTGGTCCACTCATCTACTGATGGGCACTTAGGTTGCTTCCACATCTTGGCCATTGTAAGTAAGGTGCAATGAGCACTGGGGTGCATATAACCTTTCAAATTAGTATTTTGGTTTCTTCAGATATATACCCACAATTGGAAACACTGGGTCATAAGGCAGTCCCATTTCTAATCTTTTGAGGAAACTCCGTACTGCTTTCCATACTGGCTGCACCACTCCGCGTTCCCACCAACAGTGCACTAGGGTTCCATTTTCTCCACCCCCTCACCAACACTTGTTGTCTCTTGATTTATTGATGATGGCCATCCTGACCTGTGGGAAGTGGTATCTCATTGAGGTTTTAATTTGCAACTCTCTGATGGCTAGCGATACTGAGCACATTTTCATATGTCCATAGGCCATCTGTATGTCTTCTTTTTTTCCATTCAAATGCCTACTGCTTAAGTGGGAAAGAAGAAACAGTTACAGAAGAATTCCAATTAATGTAGGTGATTCAATGAAGACTTTAAAAATCACCTTTAGAAAAGCAATGTTTTCCAGCATAATGCACAGATGTACTCTAAAACCAGTGAGTGGAATTTGAGGAAATATAACAGTATAAGCATAGTCTCAAAGTACCTCCTCCCACAACATTTAACATAGCCAATAATAAGACATAGTACAACATAATATTGAATGCAGGAACAAGACAAGGTTGTCCACTTTCACCACTTCTATTCAATATAGTATTGCAGGTTTTAGCCACAGCAATCAGACTAGAAAAGAAATAAAAGGCATCGATATCGGAAAGGAGGAAACAAAACAGTCATTGTTTGCAGATGACATGACAGTGTACATAGAAAATCCAATAGATTCCACCAAAAACCTGCTCAACCTAATAAATGAATTTGGCTAAACAGTGGAATACAAAGCCTATATCCAGAAATCAAAGGCATTTTTGTATCCTAGCAATGAAACAGCAGAAGCAGAAATCAAGAAAAAAAATCCCATTTGATATAGCAAAAAGAAAAATAAAATACCTAGGAGTAAACCTAACCAAGGAGGTAAAAGACCTGTATGCAGAAAACTACACAACACTGAAGAAAGAAATCAAGGAAGACACAAACAAATGGAAACATATACCATCTTCATGGATTGGAAGAATTAACATCATCAAAGTGTCCATACTACCCAAAGCAATTTACAGATTCAATGCAATACCAATTAAAGTACCAATGGCATATTTTCACAGACCTGCAACAAACACCCCAAAATTTATATGGAACCATAAACGTCCCTGAATACCTGCTGCAATTTTGAGAAAGAAGAGCAAAGTAGGAGGGATCACAATACCTGATGACAAACTGTATTACAAGGCCACTGTAATCAAAACAGCCGGGTACTGGCATAAAAACAGGCACATGGACCAGTGGAACAGAACACAGAGCCCAGAAATCAACCCAAGACTCTACGGTCAATTAATATATTCAACAAAAGGGGCAGCAACATAAAATGGAGGAAACATAGCCTCTTCAACAAATGGTGTTGGGAGAACTGGACAGCTACGTGCAAAAAATGAAACTTGAGCACCAACTTACACCATACACAAAAATAAATTCAAGGTGGATAAAAGACTTAAATATAAGCCGTGATGCCATTAAAGTCCTAGAGGTGAATGTAGGCAGGAAAATCTCAGGTATTTCACTTAGCAACGTTTTTACTGCTATGTGCCCTAGAGCAAGGGACATAAAGGAAAGAATAAACAAATGGGATCTCATCAAGATAAAAAGCTTCTGCACAGCTAAAGAAAACAGTATTACAATAAAAAGACAACCAACTGTATGGGAAAACATATTTGCCGACAATACCTCAGACAAGAGTTTAATCTCCAAAATATAGAGAGAACTTCCACAACTCCACTCTAGGAAGACAAGCAACCCAATTAAAAAATGGGCAAAGGACTTGAACAGACACTTCTCCAAGGAGGACATACAGAGGATCCAGAGACACATGAAAAGATGCTCAATGTCACTAGCTATCAGAGAGATGCAAACTAAAACCACAAGGAGATACCACTTCACACGGGTCAGAATGGCCATCATAAACAAAGCAACAAACAACAAGTGCTGGAGAGGTTGTGAGGAAAACGGGACCCTAGTTCATTGTTGGTGGAACTGCAGACTGGTACAACCACTATGGAAAATAGTATGGAATCTTCTACGGAAACTCAAAATGGACCCACCTTTTGACCCAGCAATTCCACTGCTAGGATTATATCCTAAGAACCCTGAAACACCAATCCAAAAGAACCTATGCACCCCAATGTTCAGAGCAGCACAAAATTTACAATAGCCAAGTGCTGGAAGCAACCTAGGTGCCCATCAGTAAATGAATAGGTCCAAAAACTATGGTACATTTACGCAATGGAATTCTATGCATCGGAAAGAAAGAAGGAGCTCCTACCTACCCTTTGCAACAGCATGGATGGAACTGGAAAGCATTATGCTAAGTGAAATAAGCCAGGCATTGAAAGACAAATACCATATGATCTCACCTTTAACAGGAACCTAAAGAACAAGACAAACAAACAAGCAAAATATAACCAAAGACACTGCAGTAGAGAACAGGCTGACCCTGACCAGAGGGGAGAGGGGAGGGAATTTCAGGGGAAAAGGGGAAGGGTTTACAGGAACAAGTATAAAGGACACATGGACAAAAACTTCGGGGGTGGAAATGGGAGGGAGCTGGGGAGGACTGTGGGTGTGGCCTGGGATGGGAGTAAAAGACTGAAAACTGTACTTGAACAACAATTAAAATAAAAAAAAATAATGTAAAAAATAATAATAATATTGAATGTAACTTGTAATTGAAAAAAATTTTAAAGAAATACTATATGTAAAAATTTCATACGTGATTAAGTGATAGATGTTCATTTAAACATTGATAGTATTTATTTCATTCAGAGAAGACGTCATGATTGAAAGATTTTGGTTTAATATGAAAAATAAAAGTTTAAAAGTCAAATATAGATATATATATATATACACACATAGACATGTAACACTTGTATATGTATATATGCATATATAAAATTTAAAAGTCAAATATATACATATACAAAAATTTAAAAGCCAAATATATATATACACACACACACACACACACACACACACATATACATATAACATTAAAAAAGACATAGTGACATCCTATATGCCCTGAAAATGATAAAACATCATTTCTGTGGTACTATTGCCAAAAATGCATAACTCAATCCACCTGGGAAATAGTCCCCTACGTACCCAAAACTTGGCACATCCTATAGAGAACAATATTCATCAAAAGGATAAAGGTCATTAACTACAGGAAAGAATAAGGAACTGTCACAGGGTGGAGAAGACAAAGATTCTTAGCTGGATCATGGAATAATGAAAAAGATATTGGGGAAGAACTGGTGAAATTTCAGTATGGTCTGTAGTTGAGTTTGTACTAAGGAAGTAACCTTAATTTCCTGATTTTTATAATTTTGCTATGGCTTATCAATTGTTAATGTTAGGGGGACTGGTTCAAAGTATATGTTAACTCTATTACATTTTTATTTTTTTAAGGTTTTATTTATTTATTTTTAGAAAGAGGACAAGGGAGGGAGACAGAGAGGAAGAGAAGCATCGACGTGTGAGAAACACTGATCGGTTGCTTCTCACACACCCTCAACCAGGCACTTTGTCCGAAACTCAGGCATGTACCTTGACCAGGAATCCAACCAGCAACCTTTCGCTTTGCAGGATGACATCCAAGCAATTGAGTCACACAGGTCTGGGCATTGAAAAACTTTTCTATATATTTAACATTTCAGAAATGCAAAGGCTTAAAAAATACAAAGCTTAAATTTTGTATTACATTCATCCTTCAGCAAGCAAAAGCTTACCATTTACTTAAATCATGTTTTGTGTCACTTGGCAGACTTTCCTTCTTTTTTTTAACGGATTTTATTTATTTAATTTTAAGTACATTTTATTGATTATGCTATTACACTTGTCCCATATCTTTCTCCCCTTTATCCCCCTCTGCCATGTACCCCCGTCCCACCAGCATCCCGCCCCCACTTAGTTCATGTCCATGGGTCGTACATACAAGTTCTTTGGATTCTCCATTTCCTATACTATCTTAAACCTTCCCCTGTCTATTTTGTTCCTACCAATTATGCTTCTTATCCCCCATACCTTTCCCCCCATTCCCCCCTTTCACTCTCCGCTGATAACCCTCCATATGATCTCCGTTTTTGTGATTCTGTTCATGTTCTAATTGTTTGCTCAGTTTATTTTTGTTTTTGTAGTTTTAGGTTCACTTGTTGACAGTTGTGAGTTTGTTGTATTTTTACTGTTCATACTTGTTTTTTAATTTAATTATTGTTCAAGTACAGTTTTCTGTTTTTTACTCCCATCCCAGCCCACCCCCCAGTGCTCCCCACCTCCCTCCCATTTCCACCTTCCTTAGTTGTTGTCCATGTGTCCTTTATACTAGTTCCTGTAAATCCTTCCCCCCTTTTCCCCTGAAATGCCCTCCCCTCTCCCCTCTGGTTATAGTTTTAATCTTCTTCTTTTTCTTAGATAAGACCCTTTAACATTTCATATTATAAGGACTTGGTGATGATGAACTCTTTAACGTTGCCTTACCTGGGAAGCATTCTATCTGTCCTTCCATTCTAAATGACAGCTTTGATGGATAGAGCAATCTTGGATGTAGATACTTGCCTTTCATGACTTGGAATACTTCTTTCCAGCCCCTTCTTGCCTGCAAGGTTTCTTCTGAGACATGAGCTGATAGCCTTATGGGAACTCCTGTGTAGGTAACTGCCTCCTTTCCTCTTGCTGCTTTTAAGATTCTCTCCTTATCTTTAAGCTTGAGTAAGTTAGTTATGATGTGTCTTGGCATGATCCACCTTGGGTGCCATTTCTTCTTAGGGGCTCTCTCAGCTTCCTGGACTTCCCTGGAAGTCCGTTTCCTTCACCAAATTGAAGAAGTTTTCCTTCATTATTTGCTCAACTAGGTGTTCGATTTCTTGGTCTCCCTCTTCTCCTTTGGAACTCCTATGATTTGGATGTTGGGGCACTTAAAGTTGTCCCAGAGGTTCCTAAGCCTCTCCTCATTTTTTCTGAATTCTTGTTTCTTCATTGTGTTCCAGTTGAATGTTTATTTCTTCCTTCTGTTCCAAATTGTTGATCTGAGTCCCGGTGTCCTTCCCTTCCCTATTGGTTCCCTGTATATTTTCCTTTATTTCACTCTGCAAAGCCTTTATTTCTTCCTCTATCTTGTGTCCCCTCTGAATCATTACTTTGAGCATCCCGATTACCAGTGTTTTGAACTCTGCATCTGATAGGTTGGCTATCTCCTCATGACTTAATTCATTTTCTTGCGTTTTGATCTGTTATTTCATTTGGGTCAGATTTCTTTGTCTTGGCACACCTGTTACATTGTGAGGGGTGGAGCCTTATGTATTTGCCAGGGCCGGGCAACCCACTTCCCTGGGTTGTGACACTGTCTGTGGGGGAGGGGTCAGATAGGGAACAATGCTGCTTGCTGGGCTCTCACCCTGCTTTCAGTCACTTTGCCCATGACCCCCAAGCAAATTGGGCCCTTCTGGTGCTGATTCCCGGGTGGGTGGGTTTGTGTACATTGTAGGACCTGGTGGGTCTCTCCAACAAACTCTCCTGTGAGGCTGGGAGTTTCTCCTGCTGCCACAACCCCCAGAGGTTTTTACCACCAGAGGTTTTAAGGCTTTAGTTTCCCGTGCTGGAACCCTGGGTTTCAAGGTTTGTCTTGCTCCCCAGTTGTTCCTCCCGGCTTATCCACACGTGAATGTGGGACCGACCAGTCCACCTGCGGCCGCCTCACCTACCTGGTCTGCCACCTTGCTGCACATCCTCCCTGCTCTGGCTGCCCGTCTCTGCCCTTCCTTAAAATCTGGATGCATGTTTCTTCTTTAAGTCTTCGGTTGTCAGACTTCCATACAGTTCGATTTTCTGGCAGTTCTTTGTTGTTGTTTGTTTTGATATTTGTTGTTGTCCTTCTTTTGGTTGTGCAAGGAAGCAAAGCATATCTACCTATGCCTCCATCTTGGTCAGAAGTCCTAGACTTTCCTTCTTTTGATTTCCTTTTCAAAAGCTTAGTGAGGTATACTTTGCATACCAAAAAAAATTACCTGTTTGCATACCATACAATTCAATGATTTCTAGTAAATTGACAAAATTATGCAATGACTACCACAAACTGATTTTAGAGCATTCCCATCATTTCATAAAGATGCTTCATGACCATATGTAGTCATTCCATGTTCTCAGCCCAGTCCCAAGCATCCACTAATTCCCATGAAAGATTTGTCTTTACAGGAAATTTCATAAAAATAGAAGCATAAAATATTTGACCTTTTGTGCCTGGCTTCTTTCACTAAGCATAATGCTTTTCAGCTCTGTCCATTTTATGAACTGCATTATTATTTTGTTCCATTTTATTACTGACTATTTTATTATATAGATATACTTTTTAAAAATCTATTCACCAGTGGATGGACAACAAACATGATTATTTGCAGACTTTGGCTATTATGAACAATTCTGTTATAAACACTCCTGTTTACATGGAAATAAAAACAATCCTATTTTTAAATTAAAAGTTTTTCAATCACAATTTGCATACACTATTATTTTGTGCTAAGTTTCAGGTGTACACCATAGTGGTTAGACAATCACATACTGGACATTATTTCTACTATCCAACTTTCAACATACATAGCCGTTACAATATTATTTACTATATTTACTATGCAGTATGTCCCATCCCCATTACTATTTTGTAACTACAAATCTGAACTTCCCAATCCTTTCATCTTTTTTCACACAGCCCCTAACTCTCTTGCTCTGTCAACCATCAGTCTATTCTCTGTATCTGTGAGTCTGTTTCTGTTTTGTTTGTTGGTGTGTATTGTTCTTTAGATTCCACATAGAAGTGAAATCATATGGTATTGGTCTTTTGCTGACTGACTTATTTCATTTAGTATAACACCCTCCATGCTATCACAAGTGGTAACATTTCCTTTTTTTATGGCTGAGAAACATTCCATTGCATATAGGCAGCACAGTTTTTTATCCACTGGTCTACTGATGGGCACTTGCATTGCTTCCAAATCTTGGCTATTGTACATAAGGCTGCAATGAACATAGGGGTGCATATATTCATTTGAATTAGTGTTTTGAGTTTCTTCAGATATGTACCCCATAGTGAATTTGCTGTGTCTCAGAGCAGTTACAGTTTTAATTTTTTGAGGAAACCTCCATACTGTTTTCCATATTGGCTGCACCAAACTGTACTGCCAACAGTGCATGAAGGTTCCCTTTTCTCCACATCCTTGCCAGCACTAGGTGTTGGTTAATTTATTGCTGACAGCCATTCTGACAGGTGTGAGGTGACATCTTATTGTGATTTTAATTTTTGTTTCTCTGATGGTTAGTGACATTGATCATCTTTTCATATTTCTATTGGCCATCTGTATGTCCTCTTTGGAGGAGTGTCTAGTTAGGTCCTCTGTTAATTTTTAATTGGATTATTTCATTTTTTGGTTTGGGGTTATATGTTCTTTATAAATTTTGGATATTAACACCTTATCAGATGTATCATTGGTGAATCTGTTGTCCCATTCGGTGGGCTGTGTTATCATTTTGTCGATGGCTTCCTTTGCTGTGCAAAAGCTTTTTAGTTTGATGCAGTCTCATCTGTTTATTTTTCTTTTGTTTCCCTTGCTCAAGGAGATATATCAGAAAAAATACTGCTAAGCAAAATGTCAGAGATTTTACTGCCTAAGTTTTCTCCTGGGATTCCATTGGTTTCAGGTCTTACATTTAAGTCTTTACTCCATTTCCAATTTATCCTTGTGTACGGTATAGGAAGGTAGCCTATTTCCATTTTTTTGTATGTATCTGTCCAATTTTGTCAGCACCATTTATTGAATACACTGTCATTCAATAAATGACATTTACTGTTTTCCATATTGGTTTCTAGGGAGGCAAGAACATACAATAAATGACATTGTATGTTCTTGCCTCCTTTGTCAAATACTAATTGATGTTATAGGGTGGGTTTATTCCTAGGCTATTCATTCTGTTGCACTGGTATACTTGTCTGTTTAAGTGAGATTGTGTTAAAATTAGAAAATAACTGGGAGCAAACAGTCATATTTCCAAATATGTGGTCTTCCTATTCAAGAGCAGGTTATAGTGAGCCATTTTACAAATAATACCCAAATCTTAAACGTTCTGTCAGCATTGCTGGTGTCCCACAACTGTCCCTATCTATTCTCTTTTCAGTACCAAGGGCCAATTTTCTTTGTAACATTCAGTGGCTGTGGTAAGCAGAATAATACATTCTCTCAAGGATTTACACATCCAATACCTGGAAACTGTGAATATGCTACATTACATGGAGAAGGAGAATTAAGGGAGGAGACAGAATTAAGATTGTCGGAAGACCCACAATGGTGGAGGAGTAAGTGGAAGGTACACTAACCTCCTCCCAGGACCAATCTGGAATTACAACTAAATTGCAGAGAAATCGTCCTGAATCAGCAACTGAACACTATTTGTAGAGAAGCCTTCTGACCAAGGACAGACAGAAGAAACCACATCACCACAACATGACTGGGAGTGAGTGCGGAGGAGACATGAGAGGGCTAGCTGGGCTCCCACAGGTGGCAGCTGAAGTTCCAGAGGGATATTTAAGTGGCAGGGGCAGGGTTCTCCCTGAGAAGTGTGGTGTCTTAACCCCACGTGAGCTCCCTAGCCTACAGCACAAGAGCCAGAAGGGAACCCAGATAGCATCCAGCTATGAAAAGCAATGAGGTTTCTGTCTGCTAGGGACACATGGCTGGAGGGCCAACACACGAAATTTCATTTGCAGCCACTTACCATGAACTCTGCTAGAGGGAGGAGGGCAGAGTGTAGGAGACCATTCTGCGTGGCGTGGGCCCAGCTCCCACTCGGAGATGCACGTGGGTCCTATCTAGGACCCACGCCCACGGATAGGTTCTCCCATGGGGAATCAGGCCTGCAATGTGCCTAGGCCACTTTGATTCTTGCTTTTGCTAAAAACTCCCTCACCCTGAATTGAGACAGAAAGTGCTTACTGTAACTTCCTCAAATCCATGCTAAAACTTCCCAGTATGGAGTGTAACTGGTTCAACTAGTTTTCCCTTTTCACATGCAAAAAATCCCTCTCCTGTGATGTGATTAGAAGCATTGGCTCCTTTGTTTTCTGTAAAAGATAACCACCTAAAGCAACCTGTACATAGTAAATGAGGACCATCATGTAATGTGAGGAGAAATCCAATAGAGGCCTGTCATGGCGGAGGCCGTGGCTTTTGGCTCCCCTTGAGAGAAAAAGCCACGCTGGCCCTTTTCCTCCATAGGACTCAGTAGTTCGAGTGAATGTCTCTCCCCCATCCACAATGTGTCGGACCCCACGAGCCGGGGTCCGCATCAGCAGAGTGGACTACAGATGTGTGGGGACAGTCGAGGGCTGGTGGCTTTAGGGACAGAACTCATGGAACAGCCACCAGGATCCCTGTGCTGAGTCATTTCCCATACTTCAGAGGCCATCTTTCCTTGGCAGAGCACACCCCTTCAAGTGGCATCAGCCTTGAGGGGGGGAAGCAATAGCCACACCTGCAGGAATTACTCTGCCCAGCCCTATGGAGCTTAAGCCAGGCTGCTGTGTACAGCTTGAAGCTATATCACTGATGGAGTCTAAAAACTAAGGCAGATCTCTGGGAGCTCTGAGACTTTAGCTGACATTCCACTGGGACTGGGACTGGTAAAAGCTAGCCCTGGAGTGCAGCCTGATTCTCTCTGCAGACAAAGGAGCCACATGCTATGGATCGCTGATAGCTCCAAACTAGTTGCCCAGGGCCAGTCACAAGTGGGGTGTGACAAAGGTCTCCACCAGAGTCTTGCAGATATACCTAATACACAGAAACAAATACAAAGCAGCAAACAAAACAGGAAGACAAAGACCCCAAATGAAAGAACAAGAGAATTCTCCAAAAGAAGAATGGGATGAAATGGAGGCAAGAAATTTACAAGATAGAGAGTTTAGAGTAATGATTATAAGGGTGCTCAACAGCATGAAAAAAAGACATAGAAACCATAAAGAAGGGCCATCCAGAAATTTAAAAAATCTAATATCTGAAATAAATAATACACTGGGAGGAAAAAACAGTAGGTTAGATGAAGCAGGGGATCAAATCAGTGACTTGGAAGAAAAAGTAGGCAAAAACACCAAAGCAGAGCAGCAAAAAGGAAAAAGAATTTAAAAAAATGAGTGCTTAAGAAACATTTTGGACAACATGAAGTGTAACAACATCAATATCAGAAGGGGAAGAGGGTGAGTGAGGGATTGAGAACCTACTTTAAGAAATAATGACCAAGCTCATGGAATTATGGGCTATAAAATTTGAAATTAAAGAAGGGCTCTTGGGCTCACATGCGCTCTCTCAGTCTCTCTTCCTTGAGGATACCCGGATGTGCTGCAGCTGCCTGCATTTCCTCCCCAATGGACAATGAAAAAGGTCCTCAAATGGAAATATTTTGCCAGCAGAGGAAGCACTAAAAGGCATCAAAATCAATGAGTTCAGAAACTTTTCTGAGCAGTGAAAAGGTCTTGCTAGGTATATTGCATTAACTGGGGAGTACTTTGAAGGTGACCGAAGTTTAAACATGTAAGAATAGAGGAATTCTGGTCAAGATGGAGGTGCAGGTAAACACAGCTTGCCTCCTCACACAACCACATCAAAATTACAACTAAACTATAGAACAACCATCACTCCTAACTGCCAGAAGTCAAGTTGAATGGAAGTCTGACAACTCTGGAATTCAACAAACCACATCCATCCAGACTGGTAGGAGGGGTGAAGACACGGAATGGGCTGGTCTCTCAACCACGTGTGGTGGATAAAGATTTGGGAGGGATATCCTAGGAGTAGGGGGGGTCCCAGACCCACACCAGGCACCCCAGTCCAGGGCTCCAGTGTCAGGAAGATAGTTCCCCATAAGTTCTGGCTGTAAAAACCAGCAGGGGTTGAGCCGGTGGAAGAAACTGCTAGATTCCCAAGCAGTTCCTCTTAAAGAACCCAACACAGACTTACTCAGACTCACTCCCTCTGAGCTCCAGCAATGGGGAAGCAGCTTGAAAGGACCAGGGGCATACGTGGAGGTACTGAAGTGTCTGGCATCAGGGTGGGATGTGGGGGACTGCTTTATCCCAGACAGAACAGCGGGCAGAGGCCATTGTTTGTTTTCTGAACCCTCTCCCCATAGAACCACAGAGCTGGCAGGCAGGAACCATATCTGAGACTCCATCAACCTACCTAACAGTGTTTGCCCTGCCCTGGTGCTTCCCTGAGGCTCCGTCCCACCCAATTCTGTTTACAGGGGCTTTTCCATATGAATGGCTGGTCTTGGCTCATCCTTCACATCTTCTTAAGTCCATCCACACAAGCAACAGCTGGCCTCAGTGAGCCCCCCACCCCCGTATGACTTGCTAAGTGGCCCTAGGCCTGGCACTAGCAGCAGCCAGCCTAGGTTCACAGCTTGGCTTCACCTGGGAACCACCAAGCCCAGCAGGGGGAGCAGCCATCTGCAGGTTGCTTTGTAGTTCATGGTGGGTGGCCCTGGACAGAATGTAAGTGGTGGCTGGCCTTGGCCTGCACCACTGGGAAACCCCAGAGCCTGTGCACCCAGTGGACAGCTACAGACCATGTCAGAGCACCACCACCCTGCCCTTTCCTGGCAGACCATCCACAGAGGGAGGAGGTTGGTGGTCATTAGGCACAGCCAGTCTTGGAGCTGACTGACCCAGGTAAATCCCTCCCATTGATCTGCCAACAGCCATCAAGGCTCAACCACAGGAGGAGAGTATACTCAGCCCACACAGAGGATGCACCTCGAGCACCTGACTTGGGTGATAGAGGAGGCTGTGCCACTGGACCCTACAGGACACTTACTACATTAGGCCACACTTACCAAGACAGAGTCATAGCATCTCTCCTTAATACATAGGAACAAACACAGGGAGGCTGCCAAAATGAGATAAGAAAACATGGCCCAAACCGGAAAAAGAAGAAAGAAAAAAAAACAGAACAAAACTCCTGAAAAAGAACTAAGTAAAATGGAAATAAGCAATCTATCAGATGCAGACTTCAAAACACTGGTTATAAGGATGCTCAAGGAACTTAGTACTTTTACAGCATAAAAAGATTCAGTCAGAAATGAGGGATACACTAATTGAAATAAAGAACATTTTACAGGGAATAGACAGTAGAGTGGATGAAGCTGAGAATCAATGATTTGGAATATAAGGAAGCAAAAAATAACCAAAAAAGAAGAAATAAAGAATCTCCCCCCCCCATGAGGACAATGTAAGGAGCCTCTGAGACAACTTCAAGTGTTCCAACATTTGCATCATAGGGTCACAAGGAGGAGAAAAGAAAGAAATTAGAAATCTATTTGACAAAGTAATAAAAGAATGTGTCCCTAATTTGGTGAAGGAAATAGACATCCAAGTCCAGGAAGCACAGAGAGTCCCAAACAAGGTGAACACAAAGAAGCCCACTCCAAGACACATCATAATTAAAATGCCAATGGTTAGCCCTGGCTGGTGTAGCTCAGTGGATTGAGCGTGGGCCTGCGAACCAGACAATCGCAGTTCGATTCCCAGTCAGGGCACATGCCAGGGTTGCAGGCAGGTTCCCTGCAGGCCAGTTCCCAGCAGGGGACGCACGAAAGGCAACCATACATTGATGTTTCTCTCCCTCTCTCCTTCCCTTCCCCTCTAAAGATAAATAAATAAAATCTAAAAAAATAAAATAAAATAAAAAATAAAATGCCAATGGTTGAAGATAAAGAGAGGATCTTAAAAGCAGCAAGACTAAAGAAATTAGTTACCTACAAAGGAGTTACCATAAGACTGTCACCTGATTTCTCAAAAGAAACTTTGCAAGCTACAAGTGATTGGCAAGAAATATTCAAAGTCATGAAAAGCAGTGACCTACAGCCAAGACTGCTCTACCCAGCAAAGCTATCATTTAGAATCAAAGGGCAGATGAAGAGCTTTCCAGACAAGAAAAAACTAAAGGAGTTCATCACCACCAAACCATTATTATATGAATTGTTAAAGGGACTTATTTAGGAAAAAGATCAAAACTATGAACAATAAAATGGCAACAAATACATACCTGTCAACAATTACATCTAAAAAACAAACCAAGCAAACAACAACAGAGACAGAATCATGGATACAGAGAGCATTTTGATGGTTGCCAGATGGGAGGGGGGTTTGGCAGAGTGGGTAAGGAGGTGAGGGTTTTAAGATGTACAAACTGGTGGTCACAGAGTGGCCATGGGGATGTATAAAGTACAATATAGGAAACGGAGAAGCCAAGGAACTTTTACGCATGACCCATGGACATAAACAAAGTTGGGGGCTGGTGGGTGGAGCAGGGCAAAGGGGGAAAACTGGGACAGCTGTAATAGCACAATCAATAAAATATCATTAAAAAAAGAAAGAATGGCCCCAAACTCCCCTAACATGGTGAAGGAAAAAGACACCCAAGCCCAGGAGCCTCAGAGAGTCCTAAACAAGTTGGATCCAAAGAGGCCTACACTGAGACCCATCAAAATGAAAACAGCAAGGCTTAAAGACAAGGAGAGAATCCTAAAAACTGCAAGAGAAAAGCAGGTGGTTACATACAAGGGACAAACAATGAGATGGCATCTCATTTCTCCACAGAAACGTTTCAGGCCAGAAGAGAATGCTGTGAAATACTGAAGGTGATGAAGAGCAAGGACCTACGACCAAGGAAATTTTACCTAGCAAGGATATTTAAAATCGAAGGAGAAGTAAGGAGATTCCTAGACAAGAGAAAGCTAAAGGAGTTTGTTAACACCAAACCAGTATTCCAACAAATGTTAAAGGGTTCGCTTGCAGAAGCAGAAGAAGAAAAAGAGAAAGGGAAAAAATGAGGAAAATAGTCTGACAATAAAATGGCTCTAAATACATATCTATCAATGATCACCTTAATGTAAATGGCTTAAATGCCTCAATCAAAAGACAAAGAGAAGCTGAATGGAAAAGAAAGCAAGACCCATATACAAGTCATTATAATATGAGAATGGGTTGCATGACATCCATGTGACCTGGCATCCAAGGAGAATGGACTGGAATGTGCATCCATAAACAATGACAACTTTCTGTACTGGTCATTGGGAACAGTAGACACTATTCAGTTAGCATGTGTACTCTGTGGCCATCATATTCAGAATGACTGAGCAAGTAGAGCAAAGTGTTTGTATCACATTTTGCATTAAGCTTTAACTTCCCTCCATGGAAACTATTTGGATGATTCAGAAGGCCACAGCTATGGGTAACGTGATTGGCAATATCATTAGAACAGTGCACCTGCTCATGCATCATGACTTCCGGCTTTTCTCAAAAATCTAAAATCTTATTGGAAAGGGAAGCAATTTCAGACCATCAGTGAGATTCAGGAAAATATGACAGGGCAATTGATGGTGATTGGGAGAAATTGTGTGGGCCCCCAAGGCGCCTACTTTGAAGGGGACTGAGGTATCATTGTCCTATGTACAACGTTTCTTGCATCTAGTATCTTCTTCAGTACATGTCTATATTTCATACTAGGAGGCTGGATAAGTTCTGGACAGACCTTGTATATGCTGCCTTCAAGAGACCCACCTCAGATCAAAAGATACACACAGACTAAAAGTAAAAGGATGGAAAAAAGATATCTCAGGCAAATGGAAAGGGAAAAAAGTGGGGTAGCAATACTTATATCCAAGAAAATAGACTTTCAAACCAAGGTTATATTAAGAAACAAAGAACGAAGACACTCAATAATGATAAAGGGAACAATCCAATACTTATGTCTCTTGATTTATTGATGATTCTAATTCTGACAGGTATGAAGTGGCATCTCATTGCGATTTTGATTTGTGTCTCTCTGATGGTTAGTGATGTTCAGCATCTTTTCGTATATGTATAGGCCCTCTGTATGTCTTCCTTAGACAAGTGTTTATTTAGGTTCTCTGAGCATTTTTAAATTGAATTTTTTGTTTTTTACTATTGAATTGTACGAGTGCTTCATAAATTATGGAGATTAACCCCTTGTCAGATGCATCATTGGTAGTATTTTGTTCCATTCGGTAGGTTGTCTTTTGGTTTGTTGATATTTTCCTTTGCTGTGCAAAAAGTTTTAGTTTGATGGAGTACAATTTGTTTATTTTCTCTTTTGTTTTACATGCCTGAGGAGTAATGTCAGAAAAAAATATTGCTAAGAGAAATGTCAGAGATTTTACTGCCTATCTTTTCTTCCGGGAGCTTGATGGTTTTGAGTCTTACCAAGTGTTTAATCCAGTGGTGTCCAATGTGCAGTCTGCGGATCTATGCGCGCCCGGGGCCCCATATAGCCATATGTGGGTCAATATGGCAATGAATGAGCCCAACACAATATTGTAAATTTACTTAAAACATTATGAATTTTTTTTTTGTGAATACATGTCACAGTGTATTTTATGTGTGGCCCAAGACAACTCTTCTTCCAGTGTGGCTAGAGGAAACAAAAATTTAGACATTCCTGCTGAGTTTAATCCATTTTTAGTTCATTTTAAATATATATTTCATTCATTATGCCATTACAGTTGTCCTATTCCCCCCCCTTCATTCTCCTCCACCCTGCACACCCCTCCCCCACCATTCTCCCCCTTTAGTTTATGACCAAGTGTCTCAAGTTCTTTAGATTCTATATTTCCCATATTATTCTCGCCCTGCCCCTGTCTATTTTCTACCTAACATCTATGCTACTTATTCTCTGTACCTTCTCCCCCTCTCTCCTCCCCCAACTTCCCTGTTGTTAACCCTCTATGAGATCTCCATTTCTGTGGTCCTGTTCCTATTCCAGTTGTTTGCTAAGTTTGTTTTTGTTTTAGGTGTGGTTGTTAATAACTGTGAGTTTGCTGTCCTTTCACTGTTCACATTTTTATCTTCTTTTTCTTAGATAAGTTCCTTTAACATTTTATATAATAAAGGCTTCACGATGATGAACTCCTTGAACTTGAGCTTATATGAGAAGCACTTTATCTGCCCTTCCATTCTAAATGAAAGCTTTGCTGGACAGAACAATCTTGGTTGTAGGTCCTTGACTTTCATGACTTGGAATACTTCTTTCCAGCCTCTTCTTCCCTGCAAGGTCTCTTTTGAGAAATCAGCTGACAGTCTGATGGGGACTCCTTTGTAGGTAACTGTCCCCTTACCTCTTGCTGCTTCTAGGATTCTCCCCTTCATTTTAATGTTGGCTAATGTAATGATGATGTGCCTTGATGTGTTCCTCCTTGGGCCCAACTTCTGTGGGACTCTCTGTGCTTCCTGGATTTCCTGGAAGTCTATTTCCTTTGCCAGATTGGGGAAGTTCTCCTTTATTATTTGTTCAAACAAGTTTTTCACTTGTTGCTCTTCCTCTTCCCCTTCTGATACCCCTATAATTCAGATGTTGGAGCCTTTAAAGATGTCCTGGAGGTTCCTAAACTTTTCCTCATTTTTTTGAATTCTTGTTGCTTCATTCTTTTGCGATCAGATATTTCTTTCTTCCTCCTGGTCCACTCCATTGATCTGAGTTCCAGTTTTCTTTCCATGAGCATTGGTTCACTGTGCATTTCCCTTCACTTCAATTAGTTTAGCCTTCGATTGTTCATCTAATTTATGACCAAATTCAACCAATTCTGTGAGCATCCTGATCACCAGTGTTTTGAACTGTGCATCTGATAGGTTGGCTATCTCTTTGTCACTGAGTTGTATTTGTTCTGGAGCTTCGATCTGTTCTTTCATTTGGGTCATTTTTTGTTGTTGTTGTTGAAACGCCTGTTAAGTAGTGAGGGGCGGAGCCTTAGGTGTTCACCAGAGTTGGGTTGTGATGCTGTATGTGGGGGAAGGTCAGAGAGGGAACAATGGCACTGGCTCTGCTCTCTCTCAGGTTTCAGTCCCTTCTGCCACTTCCCCCAAGCAAACTGGGCCCTTCTGGTGCTGATTCCTGCGTAGGTGGGCTTGTGTATGTTCTAGGACCCTGTGGGTCTCTCCAGCAAAGTCTCTTGTGAGGCTGGGAGTCTCTCCTACTGCCTCAACCCCCACAGGTGTTTTCAGTTGGTGTTTTGAGGCTTTATTTTCCTGCGCTGGGGCCCTGGGTTGTGTGATCTCTCGCTTCCCAGTTTTGCATGGTTTATCTGCATGTGAATGTGTGACCGCCTCGTCAGCCAGCTGCCTTGCATGGTTTCCTGGGTCTGCCCCCTTCCACCCACACCTGGTGTCTGCCAACCACCACCTGCGTGTCCAGGGTCTGCCTGCTGCTGTCTTGAGTGTCCAGAGTCTGCAGGTCACTGCTTTTTTTTAGCCCCGACACCTCTCGGCCTCACACCTGACTCCACCCTTCCTACTGGCCTGGATAAATGTGTCTATTTTAACTTCTAGGTTGTTGGACTTCAGTACAGTTCAATTTTCTGTCAGTTATAGTTGGTTTTTTGTTTCTAAGTTTTTGTTGTCCTTATTTTGGTTGTGGGAGGAGGCACAGTGTGTCTACCTACACCTCTATCTTTGCCCAAAATACATTTTTAGTTTATTATTTTGTATGGTGTAAGAAGGTGGTCTAATTTCATTTTTTGCCTGTATCTGTCTAATTTTCCCAACATCATTTATTTATTTTTTAAATTTAATTGATTTATCTTTAGAGGGGAAGGGAAGGAGAGAGGGAGAGAAATATCAATGTATGGTTGCCTCTCGTGCGTCCCCTGCTGGGAACTGGCCTGCAACCCAGGCATGTGCCCTGACTGGGATTCGAACCACGATCGTGTGGTTCACAGGCCTGCACTCAGTCCACTGAGCTACACCAGCCAGGCCCCAACATCATTTATGGAATAAAATATCTTTAGCACAGTGTATGTGCTTGCTTCCTTTGTTGAATATTAGTTGACTATAAAGGTCTGGGTTTATTTCTGGGTACTCTGTTCTGTTCCATTGATCTGTGTGTCTGTTTTTGTGCTACTATCATTGTATAGTATAGTATCTCAATTGTATAGTAAAGTTTGTATCAAACTTTTAGTATAGTTTGATATCAGGTAGCATGATTCCTCCAACTTTGTTCCCTTTTCTCAAGATTTTTGTGGATATTGGGGGAACTTTTGTGTTTACTTATAATTTGGGGGATTATTTGTTCTAGTTCTGTGAAAAACTTGATATTTTTATAGGGATTGCATATAAATTGCTTTGGGTAGTATGGATATTTTTTTTAATTTTATTTATTTATCTTTAGAGGGGAAGGGAAGGAGAGAGAGAGAGAAACATCAATGTATGGTTGCCTTTTGTGCGTCCGCTGCTGGGAACTGGCCTGCAGGGAACCAGCCTGCAACCCCTGTCTGTGCCCTGACTGGGATTCGAACTTCGATTGTCTGGTTCGCAGGCCCGCGCTCAATCCACTGAGCTACACCAGCCAGGGCCTAGTATGGATATTTTCATGTTAACTTTTCCTATCCATGAACACAATATATGCTTCCTTTACTTGTATCTTCTTCAATTTCTTCTTTCAGTGTCTTACATTTTTCTGAGTTGCAGTCTTTTAACTCCTTGGTTCAATTTATTCCTAAGTGTTTTATTATTTTTTGATGCAATTGCAAATGGGATTGTTTTCTTAATATCTGTTTTTTATAGTTCATTATTGGTGTATACAAATGGAATCACCCTTTCACTGCAGCCTTGTGCTCACACATAATGTCCCTGGGATCATGGGTTTGATGTGCTAGTTATATTCTCACCAAGGCTTCCTTCCTAGCAGCAGCAGTGGGGTTAGCCTTTCGGTCCAAGGGTGAAGTTAATTTTATTTTCACCATGACAACAGGCACAGGGACCCCAATAACATACGTTACTAGGCATTATTTGCTGTGGATGTTTTATCTCAGGCTTCACTCAGGAAGAGTACATTTGGCAGAAATTTATGCCCTTGTGACATATCTCAAGCGACTTTGAGACAGGAGGTTATACCATCTGCATAAACATTTGTGACTCCAGTTGAATTGGCAAAGGTTTCAACTGACAAGTTTTCTCTCTACCAGGTTGCCATATGTCTGCAGGAATGGGTGTGCAAAGCTGGCAAGTAGTCTCCGTGGGTGCTCTGCTTGGGAACATATGGGGTCCTCCTTGTTGGCTTTTCCTTACATAAGAAATTGATTGTGAATGGGAATCAGACCTCCTTGGGGTGAGACATACAGCTGTATGGCTACCCTTAGAGACTGAAAAGATAACCAATATCATAAGGCAATAGTGAAATACTAACATTCATGTCCAAAGAGTTACACTCAGGTAGTTATAAATGTGACATTTTTCCCTCTGGGCCAGCTGAGTTTGGGGAGCTGAGAAGAGAATCAGGTATCAGGAAACAGGAGCCTGGGTTTAGCCTCTGAGCAGTGCAATGGTTTTGTTACATATCCTTTCTGTTCACTCACGGCTCTTTCCTCCCATGGTGTCTTAAAGGCTCCTCTTGATCTTTGATACCTGCCCTGTGCCCTTTCCTTGCAAAGCTCTGCTCCTGAAAGTCTTTTAGTGCAATAAACACTCAGCACTCACAGAGTTAAGAGTGCTAAGTTTCCGGCAAAGATGGAGGCATAGGTGGAAATAGTGTACCTCTTCACACCACCAAATTTAAGGACAACAAAGATGTAGAGACAAAAGCACAACCAGAACAGACAGAAAATTGAACTGTACGGAAATTCAACAACAATGAACCAGGACTTCCGCCAAGGTGGAGGCGCAGGTGGAAACACTGTGCCTTCTCCCACAACCAAGTTTAAAAACAACAAAGTTTTAGCAACAAAAACATAGCCGAACCACAGAAAATTGAACTATATGAAAGTCTGACAACAACGAACCATTCAGCCACACTGATAAGAGGGGCAGAGCCAGCAGCAGAGTGGGGTCGGGCAGGAAAGATCCACCGGACCAACCCGGGTGCACAACCCAGGTGCACAGGCAGCCGTGGGTGGATCCCAGGTGTGGAGTAGCCCAGGAAGGCCCACTGAGGGCGCAAGGCAGGGAACCCATTGAGGGTTGACTGTGGTCGCACATTTGCACACAGATAAACCAGCAAAGGAGCGAGCAGTGACATGGACCATGCAGGTTCCAGGAGCAGGAAGCAGCAGAGGGGACCGCTATTGTACCTCTCTGATCCCGCCCCCACATACAGCATTGCAACCCAGCGACCTGGGTGGCCCCGTCCTGGTGAACACCTAAGGCTCTGCTCCTCATACATAACAGGTGCAAACAGTGCAAAACATTATGGCTCAAGAAGAACTCAAAGTCCCAGAGCCCATAACTCTAAGCGACGAAGAAATAGCCAAACATTCAGATGCACAGTTCAAAACACTGGTGATCAGGGTGCTCACAGAACTGGTTGATTTTGGTCACAAACTAGAGGAACATATAAAGGCTAAACTAATTGAAATGAAGGAAAATGCACAGGAAACCAATAGTAATGGAAAGGAAATTGGGACTGAAATCAAGGGAGTGGACCAGAAGGAGCAAAAAAATGACCAAACAGAACAGAACAAAGAAACAAGAATTCAAAGAAATGAGGAGAGGCTTAGGAACCTCCAGGACATCTTTAAACATTCCAACATCTGAATTATAGTGGTACCAGAAGGGGAAGAGGAACAGCCACAAGTGGAAAACTTATTGAACAAATAATAAGGAGAACTTCCCTAATATGGTAAAGGAAATAGACTTCCAGGAAATCCAGGAAGCTCAGAGAGTCCCACAGAAGTTGGACCCAAGGAGGAACACACCACGGCACATCATAATTATATTAGCCAAGATTAAAATGAAGGAGAGAATCCTAGAAGCAGCAAGAGATAAGGGGACAGTCACCTAAGAAGGAGTTCCCATCAGGCTTTCAGCTTATTTCTCAAAAGAGACCTTCCAGGCTAGAAGGGGCTGGAAAGAGGTATTCCAAGTCATGAAATCCAAAGACCTACAACCAAGATTGCTCTATGCAGCAAAGCTTTCATTTAGAATGGAAGGGCAGATAAAGTGCTTCTCAGATAAGATCAAAATAAAGGAGTTTATCATCACCAAGCCCTCATTATATGAAATGTTAAAGGGACTTATCTAAGAAAAAGAAGATAAAAAAGATGAACATTGAAAGGACAGCAAACTCACAGTTATTAACAACCACACCTAAAACAAAAGCAAACTAAGAGGACAGCTAGATCGGGAGCGGAACCACAGAAATGGAGGTCTCTAGGAGGGTTAGCAACAGGGGAGTGGGAGGAGAAGGGGGGAGAAGGTACAGAAAATAAGTAGCATAGACGGTAGGTAGAAAATAGATAGGGGGAGGGCAAGAATAGTATGGGAAATATAGAGTCCAAAGGACTTGAGACACATGGTCATAACCTAATGGCGGGGAATGGTAGCGGTGGGGGTGCAGGGAGGGGGAAATAGAACAACTGTAATGGCATAATCAATAAAATAAAAATTTTTTAAAATAAAAAATAAATAAAAATTCAAAAAAAACTATTGATTGTAACACACACACACACACACACACACACACACGCATACTTTTTATGTTTTTCTTCAATGAGAAGGTTGCCCAAGTTCCTAGTCCACCTTTACCAGAATAGAAATACTACTTGAAACATTTTTTAAAAATATTACCTCACTTAATCCTCACAATAATCCACATGATTTTCAGCATCACATACCTAAAAAGTGGGAGAGATGGCAATGGTACCCGTAAATCTCTGATTCCAGAGTGTATGTAATAAAACAAAGGGCAATAAAGCACCCTGCATGGTTCAAGTTTACAGTTGGGTAATTCATTTCATTAGTTTAATTTCATCTCTAACATTTAATGCTGATTTTTAAATATTTTGGAAATTTTGAGATCTCTTCGAGTTATCTCTCTGAGACAGAAAAATATCAAAATAAAGATAACTAACAGTAAATCCAAGATGGCAGTGAAGCAGGTGGAAGCTACAGTAACTTCCTCTCAGGACCAGAAAGTATTACCATGAAATATTCAAAGTGATGAAAAGCAAGAACTTACAAGCAAGATTACTCTATCCAGCAGGGTTATCATTTCAAACTGAAGAAGAATAGTGAACTTCCCAGGCAGAAAACATTAAGGGTCCACTACCACCAAATCAGTATTGCAAGAAATATTAAAAAGACTTCTGTAAGAAAAAGAAAGAACACTGACTGGTGTGGCTCAGTGGGTTGGGTGTCATCTGACAAACCAAAAGGTGTCACTGGTTTGATTCCTGGTCATCAGGGTACATGCCTGGGTTGCAGGCCAGGTCCCTGGATGGGAGTATGCAAGAGGCAACTGACACACATCAATGTTTTTCTGCTCGTTCTCCCTCCTTTGCCCTCTTTCTAAAAAACAACAATTAAATAAAAAATAAATAAATAAAATATTTTAAAAAGGAGAAGAATGTAGCTATAGAGAATAAAATTGCAATAATTACATACCTATCAATAATCACTTTAAGTTTAAATTAAATAAATACTCAAATCAAAATTCATAGAGTAGCTGAATGGATAAGCAAAGAAGAACCATATATGTGCTGTCTACAAGAGACCTACCTCAGAATAAAGAATACACACAAACTAAAAGTAAATGGATGTAAAAACTTATTCCATGCAAGTAGAAATGAAAAAAAAGCAGGGGTAGCAATACCTATGTACAAGAAACTTTCAAACAAAGGCTATCTTAATAGACAAAGAAAAATATTACATGTTGATACAGGGAACAACTCAACAAGACATTATATTCCTTTGTATATATTTGCACCTAACATAGGAGCAAATGCATACATAAAGCAAATCTTAAGGGACATAAAAGGAGAGACTGACAGTAATGCAGTCATAATAGAGGATTTTAACACCACAATGACATCACTGGAAAGATGTTCCAGGCATAAAATCAAAAAGGAAAAGTGGCCTTAGAGGAGTGGAAGATGGTGCCAAGATAGGTGGGAGCTGAGCCCACATGCTCTTGCACCTAACTGGGATACCTAGCAGATTTTCTGAAGAACAGAGTGAATAGCCAATAGAATTCCAGCTGATGTGAAGTTTGGAAGCCAAAGGTTGCAGTGGACATTTATAAAACGGATGGTAGGGAGACTTTGCAGGCCAAGAGAAAGGTGCCTGGGTCCTGCACCAGAGACCTTGCCTGACCTTGCCTGCTGAAGGAGCTTTGGAGGAAAGCTAGCTCAGAGATTGTAACTTAAAAGTTCCCTCCCCTCCCAGAATGGCAAATTCACAGATCCACGCCAGGAGAGACCTGGACACTTATAGTTGCTGGAGGGATAAAGATGCAGTAAGAAACACACAGCTGGTAGTATACACCAGCTGGGATTGAGGTCACTGGCTGGACAGTACGAGAAACTGGGGAGCCGGGTGTCACCTGGAGATGGGAGAAGAGATGGGCCATAACTGGCTGTGACCCAGATAGACTCTGGACTGGCCAGAGAGTTGGTCTGTGTGGAAAGCCAGGCACTTGTTCGGAATGGCCTGCTGCAAACAAGTGTTATTCAACAACAACAACAACAAAAGGCTCAAAGCCACTATGCAAGTACCTGTGGGCCAGTGAAGAGGGAGAAGGGGGGCATGATTATCTCCCACTCAGGGTACCTCATGGATTGATCAATCGGGGGCAACAGGTGCTGAGATAGTAGTAGTAGCACCCACAGAGACTTAATTCAACAAGGGAACTAAAATGCCCTGAAGGGACTTTGCTCTAGGGCAGGGCCCAGGCCAACAAAGAGAGAGGAGGGCTGCGATTTGCTCCCACTCAGTGCACCACACCAATTAATACAAGGGTTGCAAAATCAGGAGGATTACATGCCCCTGAAAAAAACAGAGCCTAGCCCCCTCTGCCTGCAGCACCCAGGATGACCAGCAAAACCTGTTTGGCAGGTTTAAAGTCAGCAGGAATTTTTTTTTTTTATTGTTGTTCAAGTACAATTGTCTCCCTGGAGCTGTGAGAAGACCAAAGACAGATCCAGGAAGAAGTCAGAAGGCTAACACCAACAGCTGAAACAAATTTCACTATTCTATCCTACAGAACTTACACTTTATTTTCTTTTGTTATTTTTATTTTTTGTATTTTTTAATTTCTTTCCATTTAGAAACAGAAATGTTTTGTTTGATTTCATTGTATGATTGGTTTTCTTTATTCTCCCTTTCATATTGCATTCTAATTATTCTTTTACTTCACTCATATTCCAATAATACACTATTCTTGGTCATTAACTTTATTTTTTAAAGAATATTTTTTTTTTATTTTTAGAGAGAGGGGAAGGGAAGGAGAAAGAGGGAGAGAAACATCAATGTGTGGTTGCCTCTCACATGGCCCCCACTGGGGACTGGGCCCACAATCCAGGCATGTGCCCTGACTGGGAATTGAACCGTGACCCTTTGGTTTATTCTTTTTATTCAGACTATACAGTGCTTATCATATTATTGTTATTCCAAATTACACATGGCACCCTTCCCTGGTTTTAATCTATTTCATCATCTTCCTGAGTTTTATAACTGTTCTGGTTTACTTTATTTTCTCACACACTACGCCAAGTTTCTATCCTTTACTGTCACTATATCTCACCATTTAACCACACGTAAGCACTCTGCTTTCTAAAGTCAGTTCACATTCTTTCTCCCTTCTAATCAGAGTCATATCTCTTCTTCACCTTTTATAAAAAGTAGCTAGTTGGATGAAATATCACGGTTATTCCTGTACTTCTCCAAAGGACCGCCTATCTCTTCTATACTTGTTAGTACTTTAAATCACATAGAATACTCTCTCATTGTCTTACTCCATTTCACCTTATCACTGGTACTGATCACATACAACAGAAGGTTGGAGTTGTGAATACCAGTAAACCAGCTGGAGGGGAGAACCTACAAGCAAAGGAGCTTTCAACAGCTAAATCCCAAGTACAAAAACACAGGACACACAAACAAAAGAAATGGCAACCCCAAAACATCCAGAGTGGGAGAACAAAGAAACTGTACCACTAAATCCCAAAGAATTATAGAAACTTATGCTATGAAGACAGCTGGCAAAGAAGAGCATCAGGGATTGCAGAAACAAATAAAAAGAGTCACCTAAAATGGGGAGACAAAGAAAGAACCTGCAGTCAAAAGGAATAGAACACTCCCCACTGAAAGAGCTAAATGAAATGGAGGAAATAAAACTATCAAATACAGAATTCAAAGGAATGGTTATAAAGATGCTCAAGGAACTCACAGACAACTACAAGGAACTGAGTAGGAACCAAACGGTATGAAAAAATAAATACAAAGTATAATCAAGAACCAGGAAGAAAGGAAGAATACAATTTCTGAGCAAACAAAAAGAAAATGAACACACAACAATCTGAAACTAATAGGACACAGCAAAGGCAGTCCCAACACAGAAGTTCATAGTGATATAGGCCCACCTAAAGAAGCTAAAAACATTTCAAACAAATAAGCTAACCCTACATCCACAAGAATGGAGAAACAGCCCTGGCTGGTGTGGCTCAATGGATTGAGTGCAGGCTGCAAACCAAAGGGTCACCAGTTTGATTCCTAGTCAGGGCACATGCCTGGGTTGCAGGCCAGGACCCAGTGGGGGCCATGTGAGAAGCAACCACACACTGATGTTTCTCTCCCTCCTTTTCTCTAAAAATAAACAAGACCTTTACAAAAAAGAATATAGGAACAACAACAAAGACCAGAGTGAGTAGAAGGAAATAACCAAGATCAGAGCCAAAATCAGCAGAATTAAATGACATAGAGACTAAAAGAACAATTCTAAGGATCAATAAATCCAGGAGCTGGTTCTTTGAAAAAATAAACAAAATCAACAAGCCTTTCAGTAGACTAATCAAGAAAAAAAGAGAAAGGGCCCAAACAAATTAAATCAGAAATGAAAGAGGAGAGAGGACAACTGGTATGATACAGATACGAAGCACTGTAAGGTATTACTAAGTACAAGTATATGGCAAGAAATTTGAAAAAGGTGGTTGAAAGGGACAAATTTTTGGAAAAGTTTAACCTACCAAACCTGAATGAAGAAGCAACAGAAAGCACAAACAGACCAATAACTACTGATGGATTCAAAGCGGTAATTGAAAAACTCTCTACACACAAAAGCACTACATCAGATGGTTTCACGGGAAAATTTTATAAAACATTTAAGAATGTACTAGCCTCTATCCTTCTCAGATGATTCCAAAAATCCCAAAAAGAGAGAAGAATCCCCCAAAATTTTTATGAGGCCCGATCATCCTAATTCACCATAAGCCATGATCAAGTGGCATATATCCCAGGGATGAAAGGATGGTAATTTATTCACAAATCCATAAACACAATATATCACATAAACAAAAGGAAAGACAAAAATCATATGATCACATCAATAGATGCAGAAAAACCTGGCTGGTATAGCTCAGTGGATTGAGTACAGGCCTGCAAACAAAAGAATCGTGGTTCAATTCCCAGTCAGGGCACATGCCTGAGTTGCAGGCCAGTTCCCAGCAGGGGACGCATGAAAGGCAACCATACATTAATGTTTCTCTCCCTCTTGCCTTCCCTTCCCCTCTAAAGATCAATAAATAAAATCTAAAAAAAAAGATACAGAAAAAGCATTTGATAAGGTATGATACCCACTTATGATAAAAACACTCAGAAAAATGGGAGTAGAGGGAACATACCTCAACATAAGAAACGCCAGTATGAGAAACCAATAGTTATCATCATACTCAATGGGCAAAACCTAAAAGCTTTCCCAATAAGATCAGGAACAACACAAGGTTGTCTACTTTCACCACTTCCAGTTAGCATAGTACTGAAATCCTAGCCACAGCAATGAGACACGAAAAAGAAATAAAAGTGATTCAAATTGGAAAGGAGGAAGCAAAACTGTCATTGTTCGCAGATGACATAATAGTGTACACAGAAAATCCTATGGGTTCCACAAAAAACTACTCAACCTAATAAATGAATTTGGCAAAACAGCAGGATACAAAGTCAATATTCAGAAATCAAAGGCATTTTTGTACACCAACAATGAAATATCAGAAACAGAAATCAGGAAGAAAATCTCACTTGCTATAGCAATAAGAAAAATAAGGTACCTGGGAATGGACCTAACCAAGGAGATGAAAGACCTGTATTCAGAAGACTACACAACACTGAAGAAAGAAATTAAGGAAGACACCAAAAAGTTTAAGTACATACCATGTTCATGGACTGGAAGAATTAACATCATCAAAATTTCAATACTACCCAAAGCAATTTGCAGATTTAACACAATCCCTATTAAAATACCAGACATATTTCACAGATATAGAACAAACATTGCAAAAATTTATATGGTATCACGAATGGCCCCAAATACATCTGCAATTTTGAGAAAGAACAAAGTAGGACGGATCACAATACCTGATATCAAACTATATTACAAGGCCACGGTAATCAAAATAGTCTAGTCCTGGCATAAGAACAGATATGTAGGTAAATGGAACAGAACAGAGAGCCCAGAAAGAAACCCAAGTCTCTATGGTCAATTAATATTTGACAAAAGGGACAGAAGCATAAAATAGAATAAAAATAGCCTCTTCAGCAAATGGTGTTGGGAGATCTGGACAGCTACATGGAAAAAATATGAAACATGATCACCAACTTACACCATACACAAAGCAAATTCAAGGAAGATAAAAGATTTAAGATAAGTCATGACTCATATAAGTCCTAGTGGAGGACATAAGCAGGAAAATCTCAGATACTCTACACAGCAATATTTTCACCAATATGTCCCCTAGAGCAAAGGACATAAAGGAAAGAATAAACAAATGGGACTCCATCAAAATAAAAGGCTTCTGCATGGCTAAAGAAAACATCATTAAAATGAGAAAAGAACCACTGTATGAAAAAAAATATTTGCCAATGATATCTTGGACAAGGGTTTGATATCCAAGATATATATAGGACTCACATAACTCCACTCCAGAAAGACAACCAACTAAAAAGTGGGCAAAGAACTTGAACAGATACTTCTCCAAAGAGGACATACAGACAGCCCAGAAACATATGAAAGGATGCTCAGCATCACTATCCATCAGAGAGCTGCAAATTAAAACCACAATGAGGTACCACTTCACACCTGTCACAATGGCCATCATAAACAAACCAACAAACAAGTGCTGGTGAGGTTGTAGAGAAAAGGGAACCCTGTTGCACTGTAGGTGGGAATCTAGACTAGTGTAGCCACTGTGGAAAATAGTATGAAATTTCCTCAGAAAACTAAAACTGGAACTTTCTTTTGACCTGGGATTATAGCCTAAAAATCATGAAACACCAATTCAAAAGAACCTATGCATGCCAATGTTCATAACAGCACACTTTACAATAGTCAAATGCTGGAAGCAACCTGAGTGCCCATTAATAAATGAGTGGATAAAAAAACTATGGTACATTTACACAATAGAATATTACACAGCAGAAAGACAGAAGGATCTCCTAGCCTTCACAACAGCATGGATAGAATTGGAGAACATTATGCTAAGTGAAATAAACTAGGCAGTGAAAAACAAATACCATATGAGCTCACCTGTAAGTGGAGCATAATCAAGAAAACAAACAAGCAAGCAAAATATAACCAGAATCATTGAAATAAAGAAGAAACTGACAGTAACTATGGGGGGAGGAGGATTATGGGGAAAAATAGGTAAAGAGTCCTCAAGGAACATATATAAACAACACATGAACAAAACCAAAGGGGGTAGGATTGAGGGTGGTGGGTGGGGATGGGTGGGGTGGGGGGAACTGGTGGGGGGGAAATGGAGACAACTGTACTTGAATAAGAAGAAGAAAAAGAAAATACCTACAATCAAATATTGATTAAGATTTGGTTTTTAAAAAAAAGAAAAGTCGCTCTGGCTGGTGTGGCTCAGTGGATTGGGTGATGGCCTGCCAAACAAAGGGTCCCTGGTTCCATTCTCATTCAGGGCACATACCTAAGTTGTAGACCAGGTCCCCATCAAGGGGCACATGAGAGGCAACCACACATTGATGCATCTCTCCCTCTCTTTCTCCCTCCCTTCCCCTCTCTAAAATAAATAAATAAAAATCTTTTTAAAAAGTAGCATTAAATGGCACACTAGATCACATAGATTTAATTGTGATTACATTTCAGAGTAATTCACTCCAAAGATCACATAGATTTAATTGTCATAATTTCACAGTAATTCACTCCAAAGCAGCAGAATACACATCCTTTTCAAGTTCACATGGAACATTTTCTAGAATAGACCACGTGTTAGGGTACAAAACAGGGCTTAGTGACTTTAAGATTACAATCATATCAAGTATCTTCTCTGACCATAATGTTATGAAACTAGAAAACAATAAGATAAAACTGAAAAACACAAAAAGACATGGAGGTTAAATAACATGCCACTAAACAATGAATGGTTAACAAATAAGATGAAGGAAGAAATGAAAAGATACCTTGAGACAAATGAGAACTAATGCAGAACAGCCCAAATCTATGGGACACAGGCAAAGCACTCCTAAGAGGGACATTCATAGCATTATAGACTCACCTCAAGAAAGAAAAGTCTCAATAAACAATCTAAAGGAACTAGAAAAAAAACAACAAAGCCAAAAGTGAGTAAAAGAAAGGATGTAATAAAGATCATACTAGAAATAAACAAAATAGAGTCCACAAAATTTACAAATGATCAATGAAACCAAGAGTTGGTTCTTTGAGTTAAGTCCAGGAATATGTATAAAGGATTCATGGACAGGTCAATGGGGGCAAGGGGAGAACTGAATATGGGAGGTGGAGTGGGCAGAGCAGAGGAAAGTAATGGGGGAAAATGGGGATAACTGTAATTGAACAACATAAAAATTTTTAAAAGATAAAAAGATTGAATAACCTTTAACCAGACTCATCAAGAAAAAAAAAAAAGAGAGAAAGGACCCGAATAAAGTCAGAAATGAAAGAGGACAAGTAACAACTGACACCAAATAAATACAAAGGATTGTAAGAAAATATCACAAACAATCATATGCCAACAAATTGCACAATGTGGACAAAATAAATTCGTACAAATATACAATCTTCCAAAACTGAGTCAGGAAGACTCAGAAAATCTGAATAGACAATCTGAATAGACATATTACAACTACTGAAACTGAAGCAGTAATCAAAAAACTCAAAACAGCCAAGACCATGACTGGATTGCAGGCGAGGTCCTCAGTAGGAGGTATGCAAGAAGCAACCATACATCGATGCTTTTTTCCGTCTCTTTTTCCTTCCCTTTCCCTCTCTATTTTAAAAATAAATAAATAAAATCTTTTTAAAAATAAAAAAAAAACCAACTCCCAACAAACAAAACTCCTGGACTAAATGGCATGACAGGAAAACTTTACAAAACATTCAAAGAATTAATGCCTAACTTTCTCAAATTATTTCAAAAAATTCAAGAAGAAGGAAGGCTCCCAAGCTCGTTTTATGAGGCCAGCATTATAGTAATTCCAAAATCACATAAAGACACTATATAGAAAGACAATCATAGGCCAATATCCATGGGAAACGTAGATGCTAAAATCCTCAACAAAATACTAACAAAGTAAATACAGCAATATGTCAAAAAATGATACACCATCATCAATTTGGATTTATTCTTGGGATGCAAAGTTGGTGCAATATCTGCAAATCAAAAAATGTGCTATACCACATAAACAAAATGAGGGATAAAAATCACATAATCATATTAATAGATACAGAAAAGCATTTTGATAAAATCTAGCACCCATTTATGATAAAAACTCTCAGTAAAGTCGGAACAGAGGGAACATACCTCAATGTAATAAAGGTACACTTGCCATATATGACAAACCCACAGCCAACATCATACTTAATAGGCAAAAAAATAAAAGTGTTTCCCATAAGATCAGGAACAAGATGTGGATGTCCACTTTCACTACCCTTATTCAACACAGTACTGGAAGTCTTGGCTACGGTACTGAGAAAAGCAGAAGAAATAAAACCATCCAAATTGGAAAAGAAGATGTAAAATTATCATTATTTGTAGGTGATATGATACTGTATAATAGAGAAACCTAAAGATTCTACAAAAAAAAACCCTACTAGAACTGATAAATGGATTTAGTAAATATCAAAATATACAATATTCAGAAATTGGTTGCATTTTTATATACCAATGTGGGGGCGACTACTCTTTCCAGTCCCCCCAGTGCCATGGACACAAGTGAGTGAATAATGACCAAGACAAGATGAGATCTGTTTGGGGATGAGGAGTGGGCTGTGGCCAGTTTCTCTGGGGAGACAAAGGCCAGCAGCAGCCAGTTTCTCCAAGGAGAAAAAGGCCCCGAGCACCCTCTTCCATAGCCTTTTATTGGGTTGTAATACACAGGAATACAGGGCGGCAAGGATCAAACAGGAGATAACATTTCAAAGAGGTCTGAGGGTTTCAGTCTGAGTGAGTGTCTGTCAGGAAGAGAGTTGCAGAGACTTTGGGAGACATACTCATTTCCTCTCAGACCCTTATCATATGAATGAAAGCACTCTTAACAGAGCAGATTTCACAGGTTTATCAGCAAGTCTTTCTGGTGCCAGATTTTTCCCCAGGACATGTTCTAGCAAGGCTAGGAGCTGCACCTCTCCCCAACAGGTACTCAGGCTTAAGGGGATTAGAGCTGGAAGGTGCTTCTCCCAGAGAACATGGGGACTCGGGCTTTGACAAAGCTGAGGGTGAGAGTCCATTGCTCTTTGTTGCAGGCCCCGAGTCGAGTCCTTCCATAAAGGCCTCCCAGGTGATTGAGTCTGGCTTAGGTTGCCCCCAGCTGTGAGGGGTCTTACTCATCATTGACTTCCAACCAAGCTCTGGGGGCAGGGAGAGGAACTGAGGCAGAATTTGCTACTAGAGACAGGCTTTGTCTCCTGCGGCTGGCATTCCAAAGGTTGTCTCTCACCCTTAGGCACGAGGGGTAGAGATACAATTCCTAAAACTAGGCAGAGCGGTCTACTACATACCAATAATGAAATATTAGAAAAAGCAATTAAGAAAACAATCCTATTTACAAGTGTATTATAAAGTAAAATACCTAGGAATAAATTTAACCAAGGGGGAAAAAAGACCTCTACTTAGAAAATTATAAGACACCAAAGAAAGAAATTTAAGATACAAATAAATAGAAATATATACCATGTTCATGGATAGGAAGAATTAACATCATTAAAGTGTCCATACTACCCAAAACAATCTATAGATTCAACACAATTCATATCAAAATATCGATGGCATATTTACTGAAACTAGAACAAATATTCCAAAAATGTACATAGAACCAAAAAAGAGGTCCAATAACCACAGCAATCTTGAGAAAGAACAAAGTTGGAAGAATCACACTACCTGATATCAAACAATACTGCAAGACCATAGTAATGAAAACAACATGGTACTGGCATAAAAATAGACATATAGGTGGTGGGAAGTAGCAGAGGATAAACAGGAGTTACATAGTGATGGAAGGAGACTTGACTAGGGGTGGTGAACACACAATAGAATATACAGATGATGTAACATAGAATTGTATAACTGAAACCTATATAGTAATTTTGTTAACCAATGTCACCCCAAAAATTCAATAAACATTTGTAAAAATAAAATACATAGAAGAAAACATAGGCACTAAATTTACAGACCTTGGTCTCAAAGAAGTTTTTGTGAATTTCACCCCAAATGAAAGGAAAGTAAAAGCAAAAATAAATGAACGGGACTACGTCAAACTAAAAACTTTATGCATAGTAAAAGAAATAATCAATAAAGCAAAAAGGCAATCAAGAAAATGGGAGATTATATTTGCAAACAATACCTTCATAAAAGGCTGATATCCAAAATATAAAACTCAGCAACAAAAATAAATAAATAAATAAATAAATAAATAATCTAATTAAAAATGGGTTAGAGGACTGGACTTTTCCCAAGAAGACATATAGATGCCCAGCAAATATATGAAAAAATGCTCAATCTCACTAGCTACAGGGGAAATGGAAATCTAAATCACAATGAAATGCCACCTCATGGTTGTTAGAATTGCTACTATCAATAAGGCAGGAATTAACAAGTGTTAGGATGTAGAGAAAAGGGAACCACTCTCATACACTGCTTGTGTATGAATTGAATTGGTGCAGCTTCTATGAAAAGCATTATATTGGTTCCTCAAAAAATTAAGAATAACTTCCGCCAAGATGGAGGCATAGGTGGATATACCATGCCTTCTCACACGACCAAGTTTAGAGACAACTTAATATTAGCAACAGAAAACACAGCCAGAACACAGAAAATTGAACTTTTCGGAAGTCTGTTAACAACAAATTCTTCAGCCTGACCAGTAAGGGGTGAAACCAGCAGCTGGTGGAGCGGGGTTGCACAGGAAAACTCCGTCGGATGGACTCAGGTGTGCGGAATCCAGGCACAGGGTTGGACCTAGTGAGGACAGCAAGGGAGCTGGGCCGCGGGTTGACTGCGGTCGCGCATTTGTGCGCGGATAGACAAGCGAGGGAGTGGGCGACTGGACCGTAAACCAGCGGGTCCCCACAGCAAGCGGCAGGGAGGGCGCCGCCATTTCCCTGCTCTGACACCACCTCCACATGCAGCGTCATAACCCAGCAACTCTGAGTGGCCCGGCCCTGGTGAACCACCTAAGGCTCTACTCCTCACCGAGCAACCCAAAACAGCGGAGGGTGCCACCATTTCCCCGCTCTGACCATGCCCCCACATACAGCATCACAACCCAGCTACCTGGGAGTCAAAGGCTCCGCTCCTCACACTTAAAGGGCACCAACAGACCAAAAATGGCTCAAGAAGATCTCAAAGCCCCAGAGCCTATAAATCTAAGCGATGAAGAAATAGTAAAACTCTCAGACACACAGTTTAAAACACTAGTGATCAGGATCCTCACAGAACTGGTTGATTATAGCCACAAATTAGACAAATATATGAAGGCGAAACTAATTGAAATGAATGGAATTGCACAGGACACCAATAGCAATGAAAAGGAAACTGGGACTCAAATCAATGGAGTGGACCAGAAGAAAGCAAATAATGGCCAAACAGAAAAGAGTCAAGGAGCAAGAATTCAAAGAAATGAGGAGAGTCTTAGGAACCTCCAGGACATCTTTAAAGGCTCCAACATCCGAATTATAGGGGTACCAGAAGGGGGAAAGACACAGCCACCAGTGGAAAACTTATTTGAACAAATAATAAAGGAGAACTTCCCCAATCTGGCAAAGGAAATAGACTTCCAGGAAATCCAGGAAGCTCAGAGAGTACCAAAGAAATTGGACCCAAGAAGGAACACACCAAGGCACATCATAATTACATTAGCCAAAATTAAAATGAAGGAGAGAATCCTAGAAGCAGCAAGAGCTAAGGGGACAGTCACCTACAAAGGAGTCCCCATCAGACTGTCAGCAGATTTCTCAAAAGAGACCTTACAGGCAAGAAGGGGCTGGAAAGAGGTATTCCAAGTCATGAAATCCAAAGACCTACAACCAAGATTGCTCTATCCAGCAAAACTTTCATTTAGAATGGAAGGACAGATAAAGTGCTTCTCAGATAAGATCAAATTCAAGGAGTTCATCATCACCAAGCCCTTATTATATGAAATGTTAAAGGGATTTATCTAAGAAAAAGAAGTTAAAGAAACATGAACAGTAAAAGGACAACAAACTCACAGTTATTAACCACACCTAAAACAAAAGCAAACTAAAAGGACAGCTAGATCAGGAGTGGAAACATAGAAATGAAGATCTCAAGGAGGGTTAGCAACAGGGGAGTGGGAGGAGGAGAAGGGGGCAGAAGGTACAGAAAATTAGTAGCATAGACAGTAGATAGAAAATAGATGGGGGGGGCAAGAATAGCATGGGAAATATAGAATCTAAAGGACTTGAGACATGGTCATAAACTAAAGGGGGGGTAATGGTAGTGACGGGGGGTAGGGTGGAGGGGAATGAAGGGGGGAATAGAACAACTGTAACAGCATAATCAATAAAAAAAATTTTTTTTAAATTAAGAATAAATCTACTATATAATCCAGCAATCCTCTTTTAGGTTATCTACCTGAAAAAAAGCTTTTAAACGATTTTGTTTATTTATTTTTAGAGAGAGGGGAAGGGAGGAAGAGAGGGAGAGAAACATCAATGTGTGGTTGCCTGTTGCACACCCCCTTCTAGGGACCTGGCCCACAACCCCAGCATGTGTGTGCCCTGACTGGGAATCGAACCAGTGATCTTTTGGTGTACAGGCTGGCACTCAATTCACTGAGCCACACCAGCCTGAGATCTACCTGAAAATTTTGAAAACACTTATTCGTAAAGATGGTATGTATCCCTATGTTCATTACAGCATTATTCACAATAGCCAAGATATAGAAACAACCTAAGTATACTTAGACAGATGAAAGGATAAAGATTTGGTGTACACATGCACACACACACACAAATGGGATACTACTCAGCCATAAATAGCTGAAATATTACCATTTCTAACAACATGGGTGGATCTTGAGAGTATCATATTAAGTGAAATAAGTCAGATGGAAAAGGACAAGAACCATGTGATTTCACTCCTATGTGAAATATAAAACAGAAAGCAACAAAATGAACAAAACACACACACTCATAGAAACAGACAACAGTACAGTGGTTACCAACCTTAAGGTGGGGTTTGGGAGAGGATGACAAGGGTAAAGGGAGTCAAATATATGGTGACAGGAGACTGGAGTCTGGGTGATGAGAACAGAATGTAATATACAGATGTTGTAGTATAAAATTGTACACCTGAAACAATTGGTTAATTTTGTCATTAACCAGTGTCATCCCAATATATTTAAATTAAAAATTATCTGTTGATTATTCTATTCCATTAACATAGCATATCTATTTCATTGTTTTTCAATCTTTTAATAATGCTTTGAAGTTTTTTAATACATAGGTACTTCACATCCTTTAAGTTTGTTCCTGGGTTTTGTATTCTTTTTATTGTAATTGCAAAAATAATTGTTTTTTTCATTTCTTTTTCTGAAATTTATTAGTACACAGGAATGCAGTGGATTTCTGTGCATTGATTTTGCATACTACAGCTTTATTGTATTTGTTTATAGTTTCAAATAGTTTTTTTTCATGAAGTTTTTAGGGTTTTCCGTATACAGAATCATGTCATCTGCAAAGAGTAACAGTTTTACTTCCTCCTTTCTAATTTGGGTGCATTTTATTTCTTTCTCTTGCTTTATTGTCCTGGCTAGCACTTCCAGAACTATGTTGAATAAGAGTGGTGAGAGTGGACATCCTTGGAACTGGAAAGCATTGTGCTGAATGAAATAAGCCAAGTGTTGAAAAACAAATACCATATGATCTCACCTTTAACAGGAACCTAAACAATAAAACAAACAAGCAAGCAAAATATAACCAAAAACACTGAAATAGAGAACAGGGGGACAGCGACCAGAGGGGAGAGTAGAGGGAATTTAAGGGGAAAAAGGGAGGGATTTAGAGGAACAAGTATAAAGGACACAGGGACAATAACTAAGGGGGGTGGAAATGGGAGGGAGGTAGGGTGCATGGGGGAGGGGTGAGCTGGGATGGGAGAAATAGACAGAAAACTGTACTTGAAAAATAATTAAATTTAAAAAATGAAAAAAAATGCAAGAAAAGGAAAACAAATAAATAAAAGCCCAAATTAATAATAAAAAAAAGAGTGGTGAGAGTGGACACCCTTGTCTTGTTCCTGATTTTACAGGACAAGCTTTCAGTTTTTCACCATTGAGTATAATGTTGGCTGAGGGTTTGTCATATATGGCCTTTATTATGTTGAGATACATTCCTCATATACTCATTTTATTGTTTTAATCATAATCATGATTAATTTTTTCTGCATCTATTGATAAAATCATATGATTTTATCCTTTGTTTTGTTAATTTGGTATATTGCACTGACTGATTTGCATATGCTGAACCATCCTTGTGCCTCTAGAATGAACCACACTTGATTGTGATGTATTATTAGTTTTTTTTAATAACTTTTAAAAAATTGATTATGCTGTTACAGTTGTTCTATTCCCCCCTTCATTCCCCTCCACCCGGCCCCCCCATCCCCACCATTACCCCCCTTTAGTTTATGTCCATGTGTCTCAAGTCCTTTAGGTTCTATATTTCCCATGCTATTCTTGCCCCCCCCCATCTATTTTCTATCTACTGTCTATGCTACTTATTTTCTGTACCTTCTCCCCCCATCTCCTCCTCCCACTCCCCTGTTGCTAACCCTCCTTGAGATCTTCATTTCTATATTTCCACTCCTGATCTAGCTGTTCTTTTAGTTTGCTTTCGTTTTAGGTGTGGTTGTTAATAACTGTGAGCTTGTTGTCCTTTCACTGTTCATGTTTCTTTAACTTCTTTTTCTTAGATAAGTCCCTTTAACATTTCATATAATAAGGGCTTGGTGATGATGAACTCCTTGAATTTGATCTTATCTGAGAAGCACTTTATCTGTCCTTCCATTCTAAATGAAAGTTTTGCTGGATAGAGCAATCTTGGTTGTAGGTCTTTGGATTTCATGACTTGGAATACCTCTTTCCAGCCCCTTCTTGCCTGTAAGGTCTCTTTTGAGAAATCTGCTGACAGCCTGATGGGGACTCCTTTGTAGGTGATTGTCCCCTTAGCTCTTGCTGCTTCTAGGATTCTCTCCTTCATTTGAATTTTGGCTAATGTAATTATGATATGCCTTGGTGTGTTTCTTCTTGAGTCCAACTTTTTTGGTACTCTCTGAGTTTCTTGGATTTCTTGGAAGTCTATTTCCTTTGCCAGATTGGGGAAATTTTCTTTTATTATTTGTTCAAATAATTTTTCCACTGGTGGTTGTGTCTTTCCCCCTTCTGGTACCCCTATAATTCGGATGTTGGAGCCTTTAAAGATGTCCTGGAGGTTCCTAAGACTCTCCTCATTTCTTTGAATTCTTGCTCCTTGACTCTTTTCTGTTTGGCCATTATTTGCTTTCTTCTGGTCCACTCCATTGATTTGAGTCCCAGTTTCCTTTTCATCCCTATGGGTTTCCTGTGGAATTCCATTCATTTCCCTTAGTTTAGCCTTCATATGTTTCTCTAATTTGTGGCTATAATCAACCAGATCTGTTAGGACCCTGATGACCAGTGTTTTAAACTGTGCGTCTGAGAGTTTTGCTATTTCTTCGTCGCTTAGATTTATCTCTGGGGCTTTGAGGTCTTCCTGCGACATTTTTGGTCTGTTCTGGCCCTTTAAATGTGAGAAGCGGCGCCTTGGACTCCCAGGTCGCTGGGTTGTGATGCTGTATGTGGGGGTGTGGTCAGAGCGGGGAAATGGCGGCGCCCTCTACTGCCGCATGCCACGGGGACCGCCGGCCCGGTCCAACCGCCCACTCCCTCGCCTGTCCGCTCGTCCGCAGATAGGCAACCGCAGTCAACACGCAGCACCGCCTCCCCACTGTCTCCTCAGCAGTGGCTCACCCGGTGGGTTGCTCAGTCGCTCACTAGGTCCAATCCTGGGTTTGGAACCCGTGCGTCTGGATTCGCGCGTCTGGATTCTGTGCCTGGGTCCCTCCGACTGAGTCCTCCTGTGCAACCCCTCACGAGACGCCGGTTTCGCCCCTTACGGGTCGGGCTGAAGAATTTGTTGTTAACGGACTTCCGAAAAGTTCAATTTTCCGTGTTCTGGTTGTGTTTTCTGATGCTAATATTTAGTTGTCCCTAAACTTGGTTGTGTGAGAAGGCACGGCACATCCACCTATACCTCCATCTTGGCGGAAGTCCCTATTATTAGTTTTTGATGTGTTCAATTTGTTAAGTACTTTACTTAGGATTTTTGCACCTTTATTCAGAAATATTGGTCTGCAGTTTTCCTTTTTGTGTGTTATCCTTGCCAGGTTTTGGTGTCAGAGTTATGTTGGTCTCATAAAATGTGTTAGGAAGCATTGCCTCTTCATTTTTTGGAAGAGATTAAGAACAGGTGTCAGATTTTCTTTGAATGTTTGGTAGAATTCACTAGTGAAGCCATCTGGTCCTGGACTTTTATTTTGTTTGTTTTTTTTTTATGGTGTTTCAACTTCTTCACTGTTAATTGGTCTATTCAAATTTTCTAGTTCTTCATGATTCAGTATAGGAAGGTTATAAATTTCTAGGAACCTACCATTTCTTCCAGATTACTGAATTTAGTGACAGTAATGTGAATTTAATGTAGTATTTTGTAGTCTTTTAGTATGATCTTTTGTATCTCTGTGGTGTCTATGGTAACTTCATGGTTAAAATGATCATATTACCCAAAGTAATATAAATTTAATGTGATCCCCATCAAAATCCAAATGTCATTTTTCAACAAAATAGAATAAATCATTAGATTTGTATGAAACCATAAAATATCCTGAATAGTCAAAGCAACCCTGAGAAAAAAGAACAAAGCCAGAGGTATCACACTATCTGACTTCAAGTTATACTACACAGCTACAATAATCAAAACAGCATGATATTAATGGAGAAACTGACAAACAGACCAATGAAACCAAAGTGAGAGCCCAGATATAAAACCACATGTATGTGGGCAAATAATTTTTGACAAAGGAGCCAAAAACATACAATGGAGACAAGAAAGCCTCTTCAATAAATGGTGCTGGGAAAATTGGAAAGCCAAATGTAAAAGAATAAAACTATGCAGTTAGTCCCTGTGTGTAAAAATTAATGCAAAATGATCAAAGACCTAAATATAAGGTCTGAAACAATAAATTACATAGAAGAAAACAAAGGTACTGAACTTATGGACCTTGGTCTTAAGAGAACAGTTTATGAATTTGACCCCCCCCCAAGGCAAGGGAAATAGAGGCAAAAATAAATGAATAGGACTATATCAAACTAAAAAGCTTCTGCACAGCAAAATAAACCAACAACAAAAATGCAACCAACCAAATGGGAGAAGAAATTTGCAAATAACAGCTCTGACAATGGTTTAATATCCAAAATATATAAAGAACTCATACAACTTTACAGCAAACAAACAATCTAATTAAAAAACGGGCAAAGGACCTGAACAGACACCTCTCCAAAAAAGACATACAAGTGGCCAACAGATTATATTAAAAGTTCAACCTCACTAGCATTTAGGGAGATGCAAATCAAAACTACCATGAGATACCACCTCACAACTGTTAGAATGGCTATTATCAACAAGACGGGTAATAACAAGTGTTGGAGAGGTTGTGGGGAAAAAGGAATCCTTATGACCCAGTAATCCCTCTGCCAGGTATTTATTTGAAAACCTCTAAAACATTTATTTGCAAAGATATAGAGACCCCTGTGTTCACTGCAGCATTATTCATGGTGGCCAAGACACAGACACAACCAAAGTGTCCTTTGATAGAGGACTGCATAAAGAAGATGTGGTACATATATACTATGGAATACTAGTCAGTCATAAGAAAAGATGAAATACCGCCATTTGCAACATGAAGGGACCTAGAGAATATTATGCTAAGGGAAGTAAGTCAGTCAGGGAAAGCTAAGAACCATATAATTTCACTCATATGTGCTATATAAAACTGAAACTCATTAACACAGACAACAGTATGGTAGTACCAGAGGGAAGAATGTTGGGGGGGTATTAAAGGGTAAACAAGGGCAAATATATGGTGATGGAAGATGATTTGATTGTGGGTGGTGGGCACACAATACAATATACAGGTCATGGATCATAGAATGGTACACTTGAATCTTACATGATCTTATTAACTGATATCACTCCAATAAGTTTAATTTAAAAAATCAAACTATATAAATAAAAAGTATCTTCATTTCATCAGTTTATAAATGGGTTTAGCTCATTTTGCAATGACTAGAACTTGTAAACTTACTATGCAGAATTTCATGTAACCTTAATAAGTAATATTATCATCACCTAAATCATTTTAGGTCATGCAAAAAACAGGGATTTTTAAAGAAACAAACAGTATCCATGGTTTCATTAAATATTGTCTTAAGAGGAAATGAGTAACTGTGGTCCTGGATTTTTAAAAATATCTGTATTTGCATTAAAGTCTCCAGTAATCCCAGATTAACAAAGCTATTATTATTAAATCAGCCAGTTCTTTGCACATGTGCAAGAAACCATGGGGATATAAAAATGAAAATGAGGTCTAGTGGAAAAAACAAATAAACCTCCCTAATTGTAAGGCATAATGGCATACACACTAAGTAAAGGTACAATGAATATTTTAGTACTGCTTAGGAAAATACACCTGAATAAAGAGGAATAGGGGTTGCCTTAAAATGCACTAGAATTAGGACTTTTAAAATGCCTAAACGTGGCCTATGCCAGTCTGTAATGAAGTTTCTACTACTCTGTAGCAAAATGATAAAAATGCCAATGTGGAAAAACTTTTCATGTAGCTTCTTTTTTAAAGAAAAAATTTACTTAGAGAGAAGGGAAGGGAAGGAGAAAGAGATACATCGATGTGTGAGAGAATCACTGACTGGCTGCCTCTCAGACAACCCCAACTGGGGACCTTGTCCTCAACCCTACCAGAGTTTTGCTCTGCTGGGGAATTGAACCAGTGACCTTTTTGCTTTGCAGACTGGCACTCAATCCACTGAACCATACCACTCAGGGCTTATAATAGCTTCTTTATGTTATTTTCTTCTTACTTTCTTAGCATTAAGTATAGCTCTTCTTTAATGAAATGCATCTTAGTTCCCTTCTTTTGTGAAACCCTGAAAACCAATGCCAAAGGATGTAAGCTGTGTGATGGAAGAGACTGTGACTTCTTATTTAGTACTTATCCCCTAGGTCTTAACAGTGCCTCACAGGTAGTAGGCATCCAACAAATACTGCTAACTGACTGAGGAAGCAGCATCGAGTGTTCTTTTCCTTGATAAGAAGGATGTAACTGGAAGTCGTTTCATAATATGTTTAGTAAATTATATATTATTTATCTTTTGCTGCACAATTTACCCCAGGATTTACCAGCTTAAAACAATACACAGGGAGTTCTGGCCAAAATGGAGGCGTAGGTAGAAACCCTTAACTTCCTCACATAACCAAAAGGAGGATAACAATCGATCTAAAATCAATAAACAACCAGAAGTGCCAAAAAATCAAACTGCATGGAACTCCAACAACGAAGGAATTAAAGAAAAAGTCAATCAGAACAGCCATACCGGTAAGGTTGTGGATTGTGTGGGTCAGCTCAGAAAAACAGATGAGGTGGTGGACCTGTGGGCAGGGCTGGCTGAATTTGAAACTGAGCCTCAGAACTGACTGTGGACTATGGCAGGGGTTGCCACAGTGAGGGGAACTCCCAGTCTTGCACAAGAGTCCACTGGAAAGTGCATTAGAGCAGGGGAGCTGCACTGTTCCCTCTCTGACCCCTCCCCCACAGGCAGCACAGCAGCGCAGCAAAGAGGGTTGCCTTGCACCCTTACAACTTATCAGGAGCACCAAGACAAAGAAATATGGCCCAAATGAAAGAACAGGATAAAACTTCAGAAAGAAAACTAAGCAATGAGGAGATAAGCCAACCTATCAGGAGAATTTAAAGCCCTGGTAATCAAAATGCTCACAGAACTGATTGAGCTTGATCAAAAAATGAAAAAACAAGTGAAAGATACCCAGAATGAAATAAAGCAAAATATTCAGGGAACCAACAATGACAGGAAGGAACCAGGACTCAAAGCAAGGATTTGGAACAAAAGGAAGAAATAAACAGTCCACCAGAATAGAATGAAGAAACAAGAATTCAAAAAAGTGAAGAGAGACTTACATACCTCTGGGACAACCTGAAACATTCCAATATCCAAATTATAGGGGTGTCAGAAGGAGAAAAACAACAGAAAGAAATTGAAAACTTATTTGAACAAATAATTGGGGAAGGAAAACTTCCCCAATCTGGCAAAGGAAATAGACTTCCAGGAAATCCAGGAGCCCAGAGAGTCCCAAAGAAGTTGGACCCAAAGAGGAACACACTGAGGCACATCATCATTAAATTACCCAAGATTAAAGACAAAGAGAAAATCCTAAAAGAAGCAAGAGGAGAGTGTTACCTACAAAGGAGTGCCCATAAGGCTATCAGCTGATTTCCCAAAACAAACCCTGCAGGCAAGAAGAGGCTGGAAAGAAGTATTCCAAGTCATGAAAGGCAAGGACCTACACCCGAGATTATTCTATGCAGCAAAGCTATCATTTAGAATGGAAGGTAGAGAAAGTGTTTCCCAGGTAAGGTCAAGTTAAAGAAATTCATCATCACCAAGCCATTATTATATGAAAGGTTAAAGGGAGTTATCTAAGAAAAAGATAAAAATATGAACAGTAAAATGACAACAAATTCACAACTATCAACAAATTAACCTAAAAAAGAAGAAAAACAATAAAAAAACTAAGCAAACAACTGACGAGTAACAGAATCTGAGAAAAGGACATCACATGGAGGGACAGCTTGCTCTTGCTAAAACTTCATCACTCTGGTCTAAAACAACAAATGTGTAGTGTCTATCTTCAAGGTAATATCCAAAGCTTGTGTCAATTTTCCCAAAGACAGAGCTAATCAGCTCATTGCCATTTCCCTCCACATGTTACTTTCATTTCATTGATTGTACCTGTAGACAATAATATTCTATGTAATAAGTAATAAATCTTTCTCTGATGTAAGACCTGAGGAAAACAATAAAAGCCTGTCTAGGTAAGGGTCGACACGCTCTCCCCTTGAGAGTGACCGAGGCATTCATAGGCACTCTCCCCTTGAGAGAGCAGCTGTGCCGTTCCCTTTTTCTCCACAGGGTTGTTGTCACCTGTGCATTCACTCTCACCGTCAGCCACAACAGGCGGACTCTGTTGGCCGGAGTCCACCACAGTATAGGAAACAGAGGACTCAGAGAACTTATATGTACAACACATGGACATGAACTTAGGGGGGGGGATGCTGGAGGGTTGAGGGGCAGGGCAGAGAAGGGATAAAGGGGAAGAAATTGGAAAAGCTGTAATAGCATAATCAATAAAAATACTTTAAAAAAGAAAAAAATACACATTGATTATCTCAGTTTCTGTGAGTCAGAAAGATATACAAGTCTTAGATGGGTGCTTGAGCTCAGGATCTCTCACCAGATTGCAGTCACCTCAAAGCTCCATTGTGAAGGATCCACTTCACAGCTCACTCACAGTTGTTAGGCTTCAGTTCCTCATGAGCTGTTATACCACTGGCTGTTGTCCCTCAGTTCCTTGCCATTTGGGCCACTCCACAGAGCATGGTGTCACAACATACAACTTAATTCATCACAGTGAGCCACCAAGATGAGAGAGCACAAGACAAAGGTCAATCTTTTACAATTACAAAAGTGACATTCCTTCACTTTTGCTATATTCTAAGAGTTAGAAGTAAGTCACTATGTCCAGCCCACACCAAAAGGAAGTGGATTAAACAAAGACTTGCATCGCCATCATCCTTGAGGGCCACATCAGAAGGCAGATACTACAAATATAGAGTAAGCTGGTTGTTTTGAGTGTAAATGAAAAAAGTCATGGAAGATCACCCTGGAAAGTAGATTGGGGCCTACCAGACCATGGGGGCTCTTGTGTCCTAAATTGTCTGAATTTTGTTCTGACCCTCAGTATTCAAAATGTGGTTCATGCATTGACAGCATTCATACCAACTGAATATCTGCTAAAACTACAGAATCTTACACTCTGACCCTAGACCTACTGAATCAGAATCTGCATTTTAACAAGATCCTATGTAAATTAAAGCTTTTAAAGCACTGCTCTGGATTCCAAGGTGAAAACAGCTTTAGTGAAAAGGCTGAACATGAAAATAAAAGGAGGAGGACTGAATCAAAGGTGACTACATTTTTTAAATATATAATCTTTATTATATTTCTGATCATGGCGTTAGGAGACTTACAGAAGTATATGGTTCACTCTCAGTATCAGTAGTCCCCACACTTATCCTGCATAAAAATCATCTGAGCAGCTTGTAAAAAGAGGTACCCAGCTCCTTGTAGAAATGCTGATTCTAGTGCTGGAGTATCATGTGGTACCAGAAAATACAATGCTCAAAATACAAAATAAGAATAGGTTTAAGGGAGACTGGCCAAACTTTATAAGTTCCCATGTCCAAAGCTGAAAATATTTGAATATAATAAAGAACACAGTGTTAGGTTATAACCCAAAACATAAATACCTATGAATGCATACTAATATAAATGATCAAATAAATGCATAAAGCGAAAGCAAATCTTCCACAGAGAATTCTCAATAATATGTGTAGATACTTCACTTTCTAAGAGGTGGAGCCTACTTCCCCTCTCCTGCTTGAGTGCGGGCTGGACTGAATGACTTGTTTCCAAAGAGTATGGAAAGGGAAAAATAGTAGTTTTGCAATGAAGAGCCTGACACATGCTACCTTAGCCAGGTACTTAAAGTTAGCATAACTAGTATTAAGTCATGTTGACAGTATGTACCTGTCAGGATGATGTGATAAGAATGGCACCTCACCATTCTATGGTAATCCTCATCACATCTCAATACCCCAGTCAATCATGAAGAAAACATCAGACAAACCTGAACTGAGGGACAACATTTCACAAAATACCTGGTCAATTCTTCTAATATTTATCAAGATCATGAACAAGGAAAGACAGAAACTGTCACAGACAAGAGGAGGCTAAGGAGACATGATGATAAAATGCAATGTGGGATCCTGGATTAGATTCTGGAATAGGAAAAAAAGCATTAGTAAAAGAACAAGTGAAATCTGAACAAAGTCTATAGTTAATAGTAATGTGCCAATGTTAATGTCTTAGTTTTGACAAATGTACCACAGTTATATAAGATGATAATGTTAGGGTATTGGGGTAATGGGTATACATGAACTTTCTGTATTATCTTTACAACTTTTCTACAAATCTAAAATTATTCTAAAGTATTTATTATAAAACAATTTATGCCCAGGCCTCATCTCTAAGATCTAATTTTAACTTCTCAGTTACTGAGGGTGATGGTGCTTAGGCACCGTTATTTTCTAAGAGGTCCCCAGATGATTCTCATGTTCAGCCAGAGTAGAGATTCCTTATTCTATACTAGTGGCTCTGAAACTTGATTGTATATCAGAATTTTTTGGGAGGGGTTGTTAAAAGACAGGTTGCTGGGTCCCACCCCCAGAATTTCTGATTCGATAGGTCTGCAATGGAGCCTGAGAATTTGCATTTATTATAAGCTCTCAGGTGATGTTAATTTTGCTGGTGTGGGATCCACACTGTAACCACTGCTTTATACCAAACTCTTAAGGTGGTTTCTCCCAAACCACCATGAAAAGCAGCAGCATGAGATAAAGCAGTGTGATACAGAGAAAAGAGCTCTAGTTTATAGCTCCAGAGACTTGGATTCTAGTCCTGAATCTGTCATCATTCAGTCATAGGGCCTGTATGAAGTACTTCATCTCTCTTAGCCTCAAACTTCTCATTTGCAAAAATAAAGACTGGCTTAATGACCATTAAATCAAAAAGTCTTTGCATCTTTCAAGTTTTTAGATTACCATCTAGTTCTGTTATCTCAGGTTTCACAAACAATTTCATGAAATCTAACCCAATATTCCTCAAACATTAGTGGAAGATTTTTCTCTAGAATGCATGTCATGATTATAAAATAATGAAGACTTTTTAATCAGTAAGCCAATACATCCAAATTAATAACATCTTCATTCCATGTTATCATGATACACCTAGTCCAGTGATGCTGTCACTGCCCAAAATATTTCTGGAATTCTTTCCTTTAATATATATATCACAGCCAGTTTTTAGGCTGCAAAGGAAAAACAGTCTAACCACATGTAAAATCACACCTCACTGACCAAATGTAGTGATTTCTAGCTTTTTCACCCACATTAACCACTAGTCTCCAAATGGTCGTTCGTTATTTCCAAAAAGCACAATTGCCCTTAAAAGGAGAGTCCTTGTAGCCATTAGGAGGAAGAAAACTCATTTGAGAACTTGATAAAAAGAGATAGAGCCCTCCCCAGAAAAACACATCAGCAGGCAAAAAGTTTTTGCCAATAATTTTAATCCCAAGACTACAATTTAGAAACTTCTCATCTAAGCAGATAATTTACCACTACCAAGAAAACCCAAATGTTCAGAGAAGACTCAGAGGAATCACTTGAAGGCAAGTGATCTGAAGGAAACAAACACACAATAGGAAAAGCACTGGACTTACAGTGTGATTGTGATTAAGGAACCTTAAAATCTGGATTCTGATTTGGCTATGTCACTCACCAGTTTAGGGCAAAGAAGTCACTTTCCTGTTACTATAAATTTCCTCACGTGTAAAATGCAGGCAGGGAACAAAGAGGATACACCAGCGGTTCTCTGTGTGTTCACTGGACCAGCAGCATCAACATCATCTAGAAGCTTGTTAAATATTCAAATTCTCAGGCCTCACCCCAGACCAATTCTGGAAGTGAGACCTGGCTATCTGTGTTTTAACAAGTCCTTAGGAGATTCTGAGTCACACTCAAGTTTGACATCCACCAAGCTAAACAACCTCCCAAGCTCTCAAACTCTATAATTTATTTGAAAAGTATAAGCTTCAATAACTTAAAATATAAAATCAAAAGCAATAGTCTCAGTCATATCTGTTAAAACAGATTTCCTAAACTTAATTTCTAAAAAACAAAAGAATACTTTTATTTATATCTGTCCATATACCTTTGAAAAACTCCTTATAAATACTAGGTATTCAAATCTTTACCATGTGGGCCAATTTTGGCTAAAAAATAATAAAAAATTGGACTCAGAGGTAGGTAAGGCAGCAAATACTTCATTCAACTTATCTTGAACAGTTACTTCCCTCATTCCTGCCTGTTACTGAAATTAGACCATGACTTTAATAACAACATAGTAAAGAAAATTACTGGAATTTATTTTAAAAAGCAATAGATATCTCACTTTCAGTGAAAATGTGCTCAAGACACACCATCAGGTCTTATCAAGCAATAATTTATTGCTAACAAATGCAGAGTGACTGTGCAAATTAATAAGTGTAATGATTAGGTTTTGATTCCAAGCCAAGTAAGTACAATACATATTTAACATAAGGAATCATTTATGGAGGTATGATGATGATTTCATAGGTAAGTATAAGACAAAAGTGTCCTTATTTTTAGAAATCTGATACTGAAATTTTTAAAAATTATATATGTCACCTGGATTTCACTTTAGTATCATCAGGATTTTAGATAAGGTCAATGGGTGACAGGGTAAAAGAAATCCGATTGGCCATGAGAGAAGAGCTAAAGTGGATGTGGGTATGTGGGGATTCATTTTACTGTCCTACTTGGAAAAATTTTTATGACGAAGCAGGAAGTATTTCTCGCTATTTTTAAGAGAAAAATAAGCATACAATAGGATTCTGATTATCAAATGAATAAACTGGAATGTTCAAAATGTTATTTCACTATTACAAAGAGGAAATTTACCTCACTCTAGTATTATCAACCTATTACTAAAAAACATGACTAATGTAATATAAACATCCCACTTACCATAAGATCCACACTGATAATGACAGGGCAGGATACTGTCAGACCCAAGTAACAGTGATTCTATTAAGGTTCTCACATCACAAGAATAAAGAAGCACTCTGAGAGATGATCACTAAATTGACACTTCTTTGATATAGCTTGCTGTCCCTCTCTCATCAGTTACCTATGACGGTTAATTATGGGCAGCAGTTTTGAGCCACTGATTACTTTTCATTGGTAAAATGGCAACAGTCACTATGTAAGCCATCAAATCTCTAGAATCAGCACTGTCCAACAGAACTTTCTTCGATGATGGAAATGTTCTGTACTCTGAGGTTTCCAATATATTAAGTAACTTCTTGCAATATGTGGCTATTTGGCACTTGAAGTGTTGCTAAAGGGACCAAAGAACTAAATTTTAAATTTTAATTAATTTAAACAGCAACAAGTGCCTAGTGATTACCATAATGGATAGCACAGCTCTAAAATACCCAACACACACACACACACACACACACACACACACACACACACACTCTTCACTTAATATCTAACATTTATTAAAAATTGAAGATTATGAAAAACATTAATAAGACTGGGATTTATTACACAAGCTTAATTAACTCACCTTAGATTGCTAAATGAACGTATTTACTATCACAAAAGGAATTCTGAGAATGAGGCTGATTTCAACCTCTAAAATTGAAAACGGAAGAGCAGCTAAGACATTTTCTGAAGGAGAGAACCACACCTCCCTCTAGTGGCAAGAGATAAAGTTGCTGCTGAAAAGCTGAATTGCTTCTGTATACGTAAAACTGCTCACAGATACTTCTTTTATATAATTATAATTTTAAAAGATTCTAGATCAATATATGAAAAGTAGATCTGATTTTTAAGCAAAAGTTGGACCTAATTTTCACTTACTGTGAATGCTAATCTCTCTAGAAATTTGATCTCTCCAGAAAAAAATGACTTGCCAATGAAATTTGGAAAATTGGGGCTTTCACAGAACAAAAGTCTATGAAGCCTTAACCAAACTGTGAGCAAAAGAAAAGAGAGCAATTCTCTCTTGAGAAATTTTCTGGATGAAACATGAAAAGGAGTGGATTAAACAGCAATGGGGTTTGTAAAAACCTCATGGTACATTCCCCCCACCCCAGAAAAAAAGAGTTAACACATTACAAGAGTTCTTAATAACCAAAACAACTCTTTTCATTCTGTTATTCAGTTTCAAAAGACAGTTCTGCCACACTGCCAGTTTTAATTACAACCATACATACTCATTTAGATTTAATTACTGAACTACTACTTTCAAGTACAAGAAGGAACTCAAAATTGAAATGACGTGTGTTGCAGCTATTCTTTTTCCCTCACAGCTTCAGGAAAAACAGCTTTTTTTGTACACTAAGTAATTACAGAATGTAGAGAAGACAGTTATATATACAAAAGTGCATTAATATAATAATACATTTAGCACAAATACGGGGGGGACTTCTGATTAACAATCTGATATATTACAGCATTTAAGAGTCTCCAAACAAGTAGATTTCTTGCTTGCTTTGGTTACAATATTTGATGCTATAGAACTAACCTTTGAACCAAAAAATGGAAAATTTTAAACCTTCTGTGAAAATTTTACATATACTTACATTTATTTTTAATAATTCTTGACAAGTCTTATTAAATTCCCAAAACAAAGATTTAAAATGGATAATACCTGTATCTAAATTAGAGTACTTAAAAAGGAAATTAAATTGATCCACTACAGGGAACAGACAAGGTCTGCTCTATTCCTATAAGCATGAGCTGGAAGAGCTAGATAACCTACTCCAAGTTTCAACTTAAACCCAATTGGTCAGCTACCATTAAAGAGCAAGCAGCTCCACAAAACAAGCCATGGCTTCAGCCTACTGTTCCTTAGAACAATTCAAAATATGTAAATGTTAACTTATCATTTATACACATTAAGTCTACAGCTACCTTTATACAATCAAAATGCATATGTATAATTACAGCAATTCTCTTCTTTTCTACTCCCATCCCTTACCACTGAAAAGAGCACATATTTCTATAGACTCCATTGACCAAAGATGTAACACAGAAACCTAACAATAAAGAAAAAATACTACATATTGAAATATGAGAACAAACCATTTTTCTGAGTTAAATATGAATGTCAAATTAAAAATTAATTTACCATAATGTAAACTAGGTTAAAACATTAATAACCTTAATTTAAAATATAATTGTGAGGAAGGCTGAAAATAATTTTAATATTAGAAAAAATATGAAAATAAAATTTTAGTGAGTCAACTCAGATTTCCAGCTATACCATGCAACTTCCTTACTCTTAATAGCAAGCTAATTAGAGGAATTTGAGCTCCTTCTAAGCATTTTGGGATAAGTAAGTTGTTTTCCAAAGAAATAAGAATTAAGCGTGCTAAGGATCTATGTTCCAGCTACTATGGTGACAGAGAAGCTTAGATCTAAATCTGTCTCAGATGCTTCTTACCCACTTAGCAAAATTTCATTGTAAAGACAAAATTTATCTTACTTTGTAAGACTTAAAACAAACCCAAAGATATCACAGTACATGTTATACAAACACTTATTCTCTAACTAATACTCCTTTTAAGAATTAAATTTAACTTTACCTTATCTGGGGAGCACTTTATCTGCCCTTCCATTCTAAATGATAGTTTTACTGGATACAGTATAAAGGACTTCATCGTCACAAAGCCCATATTATATGAAATGTTAAAGGGACTTATCTATGAAATAGAAGGTCAAAAACTATGAACAGTAAAAGGACAACAAACTCACAACTATTAACAACTGAACCTAAAAAACAAAAACAAAAGTAAGCCAACAATAGAACTGGAACAGAATCACAGAAATGGAGATCACATGGAGGGTTATCAGTGGGGAGGGGGGTGGGGGAGAATGGGGAAAAAGGTACAGGGAATAAGAAGCATAAATGGTAGGTACAAAATGGACAGGGAGAGGTTAAGAATAGTATAGGAAATGGAGAAGCCAAAGAATTTATATGTACAACTCATGTACATGAACTAAGTGGAGGGGAATGCTGGAGCGTGATGGGGTGCAAAGAGGGGGATAAAGGGAATAAAAATTGGGACAACTATAGAAGCATAACCAACAAAATATACTAAAAAATAAAAATACATTAGGAAAAAAGAATTAAATTTACCTCTAAGTTTAGACATGTTGAATGTCAGTGTGCTCACCATCAATACCATTATTTGAATGCCACTGGGAATTTTCTCATCAACCCTTGCTAACTGTACACTGACTTTAAGTAACTCCCTCCCGATTCCAAGCAAAAATTTTGCTTGAAGATAGGAGTGCTAAAAGGTAATTTGTTGAAGGGGAGAGGAGTGTTCCAGCTATTTATTATACAAATAAATACAAAGAATCCCTAAAGTTAACAAGAGAATCAACTTGCTATATAATCTGTTCTTGAAGTACTTTTGCCTTAAAAATTATCCTTCCAGATAATTATCCTTCCAGACAAACTGAGAGTTTGTCTGGTTTTAAACACAATGCTGATATGTGATGTTTTTCATGAGAAAAAATAAAAGAATACATTAAGATATACTTTAGATAACTTTCAGTGTTCTTCAATGACCAAGATGGGCCAAAATAAAGTTAGGCAAATGAAATTTAAAATCTGAAGGTTTTGGTTTCTTATACTTACTATTAACATTGATTGGTTCAATTTAATGGCTTTCCTTACTGATATCCAATAGCATGAACATTCTATAAAACAAATTGCAACATTTAGATTATTTTTTACTTTGGAAAAGCCTGACACTGACAAGAAGTACAGAGTTCACCATTAAGGCACATGAGGCTATATGGACTAAGCCACAAACAAAAATCTCTGCTACAGAATCTGGAAACCAGACTTCTATATTTGTCATGTAATAACATTTTTAGCATAAATATGAACACATCTGATAAATTTCAATTTTTAAAGTTCATTAGAATCTGTATTCCTTTATAGTGTTATTTCTTGAAATTTTTCATTTATGAGGGGCTTTAGCACTTTTAAAAACTCTGTAAAAATTAGATGTCCACCAAATCCATGAAGTTATTAAGTTACAAGTCAGTTTCTGGGATTAATTCAGCAATATTCAGTTATCTCAAAGGACTGAAGAAATGGACAAAACCACCACAGCCTAACAAAAACGAGACAAGTCTCAAAGAAAAAAGGTGTTATTTTGCTCTAAGGTCTTGTTGGGACATAATGAACTAGCCCTTTATACTCCACTCACTATGCATTATACTGATTACACTGTCCTTACTTTGATTCCATTGCAAAACTGTAGGAAAAAACATGCCATTTTGTTTAACTCAAGGCTCATACTTTAAAAAGCTGAGATGGGGACTCACAGACTTTCACATCTCTTTTTTTCAGTTTTATTGAGATATAATTGACATAAACACAAGAGCTCTAATAAAATGTCTCTGGATAAATCTGAGAGGACTTTATCATGCTCTCCATTAATATTATTTAAAGCAGGAGAATTGACAACGGAGCAAATAAATCTCACATTTTTACTAATTGGTTAGTTAGGGCTTATATTTAGAAAGAAAAAAAAACTGAGTTGTGTTTGTTTTAAATTGAACTCAAAGATATACCAGATTGAATAAGTTACTACTTATTCCAAAAAAGAAATAATTCAAACTTGAATTATCTACATGACTAAGATAAGAATTTTTTTATATTTTTATAATGGTTTTTTTTTAAGGGGATAGAGAAAGACTTTGTAATCTCCCTCTTCAATCATAAGCAATCCCAAATTGTTTTACTTTTATTCTTTTAATCAGAGGAAGCATTACAATCTCTTCCAAACCAACTTTATGGGCTATTTCTAATTTACAGAACCATAAAGACAGTTCATTCAGATTTACATAAAATATCATGCCATACTTTACTATGAACTCTCAAAACTTCATGTAGTTTTAAAATTGGCTTTGGGGTACTTTGGTAAACTTATTTAATAGTGACTTAAGTTAAATCTAAGGTAATAAGACTATGTGATTGTTGGGAGAGAAGAAGAATTAGTCTTATTACATGATAATCCTGTTTAGGATTTCCTTTTACTGGTCACTGTGAACTAAACTGTTTCTAAGTATTAAACAGATAAATTCTGCTCTATGGTCTCCAAAAGGGTACTGTTTTCCTTGAAGAGTAGGTAAAGAGAACAATTTTGCTTTTGACAAGAGCAGACAGAGAATTCAGCTATATTTGCTCTTCTTTACATTTACTCTCCCTATACTTGAAAGGGAAAACACAATGAGGATGAGCTTCCCCATCTCCCTCAAGAGTATTCTACGGTCTGTCTCCAAGCTCTCTTTGGGGCCTCTAACCTGGTTAGGAGCACCAAAGAGAGGGTAAGGGGAAAGTCAGAAGGACTACTCCAACTAATAACCACATACACATATAAACTTTTATTTTAGTAAAATTTAAGTATCAATTTAATGGTCTTCAATATATTACAGACCTCAGCAAAGCTACAACATAACAATTTTTATCCTCTCCTTGGTTTCAATTCTTTTAACCTTCAAAAATCCACAATGAAATCAAATTTTCAAAACACATGACTGTAAGCAAAGGTTACACCTTTATATTTGGATAAAGAATTTTAAATTATGAATTTAAGTCATTACTCTTTATCTTTACAAATTCCTTGATATGAATAAAAAGTTTTTTAAAAAGTAGACATTCCCATCAACCTGACTCTAGTTTTAAAAATACTAACTACAACTCCTATAGTATCATGATTACCTTCCAAGTTATCTACAATAAAATGAAAATTATGAAAGTTAGAAAGTGGCTTGATTGTCAGTAGTATCAGTTTCCTTCTTCTTTTAGCCCATGTGAATGATTAAAGATGTGTGGTAGAAGAAAAGGAATCACACTACTTTTGAATGTTCATAAAAACTCTCCTTGAGAGCACTTAAAGAAACTCCATGATTTCACATTTAAAATTAGTTCTGCTTTAACAGCTAACAAGCAAAGGTTTTTTTTCCTATTATCTCACTGCTCTATGTATTTCTACCAATTTATACAGAAGCTTAGGAGAACTGTAAGGGTTTTCTTTAGTTAGTTTTGAACATTAACCTGTTCATATGCCAGAAGCTATTATACCAAAAATTTAAAAATTAGAGATGTGCTGAAAAAATGACCTACAAAAAGAACTTAAGATATTCTTTTGCCTTAAAGACAGTTTCACAGCCTGAAACTTCAGAAAGCAGTGAAAAAGTACAATGGGTTGTCTTGTTCAATTGCTTTCACATTTGAATATTAATCAACATAGCATCAAGTCTAAAATTCAATTACTAACATTATTTCCTCAGTAGTCATTACTTACAGAAAGGATTCTAAATGTACATAAAGTGAAAAGCAAAAACAAACCTAAGAAGAGAGATAGTAGGGCCTGTTTTTATATCTTTGAGTTAATAATAATGAATGAAAACAGATAGTACTAAACATAATGAAGGCACTACTATAAACAGCAATCCACACTCCATCCTCACAACCTCAAAAAAAAAGATCTCCCCTAGGAACTGAAAATTATGCTATGGCCCTTTACAAAAAGTAAACTAAGAAATCACAACATTAAGGAAACTGAATGATGATCTCTACACATGTACATATATATACTAACATAATAAACTACTTGTCAGCAATACCTTGGAATCTTCTTAAATGTAAAAGTACTAGTATTTTAAAAAGCCCATTTAACCACATTAAAGTTTAAACAGTCAAAACATTTATTTAATTGGTGGTTCTTAAAACTAGTGTGCACAGTCCTAACAGGTGTGTCTCAGTTGGTTAGAGCTTCATGCTGTGGACCACAATGTTGCGAGTCAATTCTCGGTCAGGACACACACCTAGGTTGTGAGTTTGATCCCCAACTGGGGTGTTTCAAGAGGCAACCAGTCCATGTTTCTATCTCACATCAATGTATCAATGTATCAATGTTTCTCTCTCTGCAATGAAATGTCCTCGGTGAAAACTAAAAAAAAAAAAAAGGCTGAATTAACTTGGTACTTGTTAAAACATAATGCTGGGTCTTCCCCCACCCCCTCCCCCGAGGTTTCTGACTCACTACATCTGAAGTGGGGCCCTATTGTATGCATTTCTAACAAATTCTCAAGTGATGCTGAAGATGCTGGCCCAGGGACCACCTGTTGAGAACCACTGGCCTAAATTATTATTATATCAGCACAGCCCTAACCAAAAGTTTGGTCAAGAGGCACATAAACAAGTAAGAATAGAATACTTTAATGCTTAGGAAGAATGCTGGTAACTTCACCCTTATTACATCAAAACATCTACATCTGCTTCATGGTCTTCCTCAGTCACTTTCAAGGACAGCACTTCTTCATTAAGGAAGAGACCACTGAGCCGCTCCTTCCGAGCCTGCCTCTGCTCTTTTAGCTGCCTCTTGCGTAAGGCCTTCTGCTGCAACTTCCGCTGCTTGGATCGCTTCTGTCAAAATAAAAATTTCTAAATTAGTAAGGGTAAGTTCTGAAGTATCCACCCTAAGTATTTTATAGAACAAATTCTGTATTTTCAGAATTTTTAGAGATGTTCAAATTCCTCTGCACTGTGAGGCTGGTTCCAGTATGTGAGTCACTGGCTTAGACTAGAAAACAATTCTTCAAGATTCTATTTTTATGGTACTTGACCAATCTTCTGATAGGAAAGATTAAAACTTGATCATTTTGACTAGTTATGGATAACCATTCATTTCAAAGACTTAAATATCAAATTAAAGTACATTGGTATCTGTGCAGCATGAACACATACTGAACAATACTTAATATGAATATAGAGAATATTTCCAAAATCTCTAATGCTTATGCTTTTAAGATGCCTTTTATCCAAAAGCACAAGCACTTTTACTCTGACTGGAAAAGAATCACGTATTTTCCATATTAGGCAAATACCATCTTAAAAGACTATTAGAAACCCAGTTGGCAGTCTATTCCTTGTCACTGATAAACTGATGCTTGTTAGGCCTGGAATTAGATAAAAGTAGCCAAGAGGAACAAGGAACCCGAGGCAGGCTCCAGACTCAGCAAGGAAGATAGAAAATACAGAAAGTACAAAGAGTGCTGAACAAGATAACCGCCTGTGCATGACCTTGTCTTTGCAGAAAAGTATCCACTGCTGCAAGCAGAAAGCATAGCCATGTGTGTTCCCTGGAGATAGCCAATCACTAACGGCTACGTCTGCTTCTGTATTTGCTTGCTTGCTCACCCCAATAAAAACCCTAGGCTGTAAGCGCCAGGCACGACTCTCATTTGCAGCCCTTTCTGGGCACCGTGTCTCCGGACACCTAGAGAGTTTGCCCCTGTGAAGGTAAAGCTTTGGCCAATAAACTTCCATCTTAAACTCCTGAAAGTTTCCGACCATTTGTTGCTCGCGTTGGTGGATGCCACAATGCTAAAAAGGAATGACCACATATCCAGAGGAATGCCATGGCAACCAACAAAGCTGGCTATGTTCTGTTATTTCCCTAAAAGCCAGAGAAGGAAACACTGTGTATCTTTTAGTCACCACTGGTTTGCAAAGAGTTATAAAGATACCCTTATCATCCTTAAGTTGGCTCCACACTGTTACCACTGCAAGAACTGAACTCCCCTGCTAGGCATCACAAAACCATACATATACTTATATTAATGTCTATTTTATATGCCCAATAATATTATACAGAACTTTTTCGACTGTGAAAACAGTAGACAGAAATTAGAAAGAGCATTATTACATTTTTAAAAGGGTTAAGAAGAAACATTTAAGACTACAACATTAAGAAAACATTCAGATTAACCTGGACTTCCGCCAAGATGGAGACGTAGATGGAGGATCCACCTCGCCTCTGTGCACAACCAAATCTAAGAACAACTATTTTTAACAGCAGTCACAACCAAGCCACACAGAAAATCGACAATACGGAGTCCAAAGGACAACTAGATACTCAGCTGGACCGGTACGAGGAGCGAGGCCAGCAGCGGAGCAGGTTAGCAAGAAAAAATTCCCGGGGCGGTGCGCGGTGCGCGCAGGCAACCAAGGGCGCTGATCGCCAGTGAGCTGGCTGCCGGAGCGCACAGGGAAGAGGCGCATTTACGTGCGGAGAAACCAGTGAGAAGGGAAACCCGCGCGGTGCAGCAGGCTCGCACAATTAGGATAGGATAAACAAGCCCGAGGCGTGTGAGTGACTGGATGCGCTGGGCTAGCGGAGAGGAACGCCATCGCTCCCTCTCTGACCCCGCCCCCACACACAGCGTCACAAACCAGCGACCTGGGTCGCCCCGTCCTGGTAAACAACTAAGGCTACGCTCTGCTCACTTAACAGCACGAATAGACCAAAAATGGCTCTAGGACAACTCAGAGCCCCAGAACCGATAGACCTAAGTGATGAAGAAATAGCCAGTCTTTCAGATGCACAGTTCAAAACACTGGTTATAAGGATCCTTACAGAACTGGTTGATTTTAGTCACAAATTAGAGAAACATATGGAAGCTAAATTAATTGAAATGAATGGGGATACAAAAGATACCAATAGTAATGGAAAGAAAATTGGGACTCAAATCAAGGGAGAGGACCAGAAGGAAGAAAAAAAAAATGATCAAACAGAAAGGAATGAAGAAATAAGAATTCAGAAAAATGAGGAGAAGCTTAGGAACCTCCAGGACATCTTTAAACGTTCCAACATCCGAATTATAGGGGTACCAGAAGGGGGAAAGGCACAACCACCAGTTGAAAAATTATTTGAACAAATAATAAAGGAGAATTTCCCCAAGATGGCAAAGGAAATAGACTTCCAGGAAATCCAGGAAGCTCAGAGAGTCCCAAAGAAGTTGGACCCAAGAAGGAACACACCAAGGCACATCATAATTACATTAGCCAAGATTAAAATGAAGGAGAGAATCCTAGAAGCAGCAAGAGCTAAGGGGACAGTCACCTACAAAGGAGTTCCCATCAGACTGTCAGCTGATTTCTCAAAAGAGACCTTACAGGCAAGAAGGGGCTGGAAAGAGGTATTCCAAGTCATGAAAACCAAAGATCTACAACCAAGATTGCTCTACCCAGCAAAACTTTCATTTAGAATGGAAGGACAGATAAAGTGCTTCTCAGATAAGACCAAATTCAAGGAGTTCATCATCACCAAGCCCTTATTATATGAAATGTTAAAGGGACTTATCTAAGAAAAAAGAAGATAAAAAAGATGAACAGTGAAAGGACAGCAAACTCACAGTTATTAAGAACCACACCTAAAACAAAAGCAAACTAAGAAGATAGCTAGATCAGGAGCAGAACCATAGAAATGAAGATCTCATGGAGGGTTAGCAATAGGGGAGTGGGAGGAGGGGAAGGGGGGGAGAAGGTACAGAAAATAAGTAGCATAGACAGTAGATAGAAAATACATAGGGGGGAGGGTAAGAATAGTAGGGGAAATACAGAATCTAAAGAATTTGAGACACATGTTCATGAACTAAAGGGGGAAATGGTGGGGGGAGGGGTATGCAGGGTGGAGGGGAAGGGAGGGGGGAATAGAGCAAATGTAATGGCATAATCAATTAAAAAAATAAATTAAAAAAAATATAAATAAAAAAATAAATAATAAAATATCAAAAAAAAAGAAAAAGAAAAAGAAAACATTCAGCACACACCAAAGACAGAACAGTCTTAGGAGCTAATGGAGAACAGCATCAGCAATATAGTTACATCTGCTCAGTAGTAAGTTGCAGTCAGTATCACATTCCTGAGACGCATTCATTGTTTCCATCAATTATCTTACTTAAAATAGACACAAAAATAAGATAAAGCTGAATGCTATGGCTGCAGGTCACAGCAGCATTTCAAAGTACTCAGCCTACAGGGCTTTGTTCAATTGCCACGAAGTTCATTGTCAGAGAAGTTCCCCGCAATAAAATAAAAGAGCTATGCCATATACGCAATTTGCTGTTCATATTGTGGCTCTAATACAAGCAAAATACACGGTTTAATTGTTCTGAATCCTGTGGTTTCTTTAAGCCCACTTTTATCACCTTAACCCAGTTTATTATGAACTGTGTGTATAGCCTCAAAACTGAAATCAGTAATGAAGTCTCAAGTTTTGCTAGTCCATGAAATGCACAAAGATCTATTTTACCTGAATCTATTTTGGGGAATATTACCAATAGAATGTCTTGGCCTGATTATTTGATAGAACCAAATATTATACATAAAACAGATCTGCATAGGTATAATAAATAAAAGAATGGACGACAAAAAAATTAAAGCCAAAACCCATAAGCATCTAGATAGCAGAGTAAGGTTAATTCTTCAAAAAAGTTATATGAGGAAGTACTAATGTTAATATTGAAAGGTAAAGTTTTGTATTGATTAGACATTTTACTTTTGAATCTCGAATCCGCTCTGCTGCACTTGCAGATAAGTTGCTGTCACTGTGTGCTCGACTCATGTTGGCACTGGAGTTTGAAGCAGAGTTTCCAACACTGGACCCACTGCTGCTTGCAGAACTGACCATGCTGGCACTGCTGCTGCTGGCACTGGCGCTGGCACCGCTCACTCCACTGGTGCTTGCACAACTAAAGTTGCTCCTCTTCCAGGCCTCTCTCACAGGCCGCTGGCGAGGGCTATGTTCCTTGATATAGTTTCTCACCTTGGAATATGCAGACAAAAAAATGGTTAATGTTGTTAGTTGACATTTTACCCTCAAAACATTGGAGAAAAAAAGAGTGTTGTACTTAAAAGACTATCAAAAGTGTTACAGATATACATAGGAAGAAATAAGGACAAAAAGAAACTTCTTGACAGTGTTTAAAACTCTAGAATACATATTATGGAGCCACATTTTAAAAGCACATAAAATAAAATCAGTAAATGGAAGGCTACTGGCCTCCAGAATTTAGGAATATGGGATAACAACACTCAGAGAGAATGACTAACAATAAAATAAAATAGATGAGACTTTTAAAAAGGTCTCCACTACCTGGCACTGGTATAGCTCAGTGGATTAAGCACGGGCCTGTGAACCAAACAACCGTGGTTCGATTGCCAGTCAGGGTACATGCCTGGGTTGCAGGCCAGCTCCCAGCATGGGACACACAAGAGACAACCATACATTGATATTTCTCTCCCTCTCTCCCCTTCCCCTCTAAAGGTAAATAGAATCTTTTAAATAAATAAATAAATAAATAAATAAATAAATAAATAAATAAATAAATAAAAAGGCCTCCACTAAAGACAATTTAGGTAAATTGCTAATTATAACTAACTTTAGGGCATTTCATAAATCTTAGTTAGGGGTCCATTGTACCTGCCTTCAAATGCAAGTCATCAATTTACCATACTAATGAAAAATGTGCTGGAATATAGTTATGTTCCAATATACCATACTATAATATAGAAAATTATAGTACATCTGTTGAGAGAAATACTGAAATGAGAAAAATGTTTTGTAAATGATGATAAATGCAAAACATTTTTAACAAGTAGAACCTAAGTACCAGCAAAAACTCAGCAGTAAAGACTGTATTTAGAAGATACTAGAAATGTCTATTTCAGAATAGCAGAAGGAAATTAATTACATTTTATCCTAGCCAAGTTCAGTTATTCCATAAGACTACTCAAATACTTCAGTTCAGATGGTCAAGTATACCTCTCAATAATCAGTATTTTCATTCTGTCAATCAGTCTTTTGTAAGCTGAATTAGAATAAATGTATACTTTAGTGTAACCATCCCTAACATGGTGTAAGTTTTAAAGCATACATAATTAAAAAACAAGTTCTAGACCCACATAATCCCAAAAAGGTCCTGCCAGGCGAGATATACATAAAACCTCTTCAAACCACATATTTTGAAATATTACCATAGTTTTTCTAATACTACATTTCACAGTGTTGATTTTGACCTTAATTATATATGTACTTACGTACAATTACTTAAGTATACATGTTATAAAACAATGTTGTTTTCACTAGCTGAATCTGTATATTCTCATACCTGCTTCAGTTTTTCATCGGTGAGACAGTTAAGTTCAATAATAAACTCACTGTCTGTAGGAGAGATTTGAGCAGAAGGATCAATTATTTTAATAATGTCTAGTTGCTCCCGAAGACCCATCTCAGTACTGACTTTACGACTCAGATACTCAATATATTCCACCTGTGTGATGAAAAATTATAAACAAGATCAATGCCAAAACTTCCGATTGTTCAGTGTCTCATTTATAATGGTTTAAACATCAAAGCACTTAATATATTTGATCCCTATAAAACAATTAGTTATAGCTCAAATTCGGATTTACTAAGCAATCCACATTTACCCCATGACTTTAAAACAGGCAAATTGAGCTTCACATATTCTCCACATATATGTTTTTAATTAAGAATGCTGAGATCTCTACCTGCTCATCATTTGTCATTGCACTCCAAGGAAGTTCATCTAAATTCCGGTGCTTGTTTTTCTTCTTAGGAAGCAGGCAAGGTGAACTTGGAATGCTGGGTATGACATCAGAAAGCACATCACTCCCACTGGCAATGTCACTGCCTGGTAACTTTATAAAAATAAGGAGAAAAGGGTAGGGAAAGCATTTAAAAATACATTTTAAATACCACAACATACTTTATATTATTAACAACTGCTGTGTTTAAATAAAAGACTAATGACAAATACAGAATCAGAAGACATTAATTCTGATTCAGACCCATTTGAGACAGTGCAGCAGCATCAATATATTCTTTGTATGAAGTCACTTATTCAATGATAGTTTCCAAAAGCTTCAAATCATAATCAAAACCTGTTAAAGTTCTAACGTGAGAGTAAATCGTAAGGGCTCACACAATATAATGAAATAGGAACATTGGTCTCCATCTCAGGAGACCTGAGTGATCTGCCAGACACTGTGCTAGACATACTGTGAATAAAAAGACAAATCATGGTCCTGGTCCTCTGGTCTTTAGTATTAACAACCTCAAGACAAATAAAATAATTTAAAATATGCCTTTAAAGCCCAGAAGTATTATAAAAGAAAAATTAGGGGGGGAAAGGTAAGAGACAATGTATAGGCAAAGGAGAAATACAAGAAAATCAAATTGGTCTAAAGTAAGATGAACAACAAAAATATGTGCTATAATTTTGTATTACCTATTAAAAGCCAGTGAGAATGAATTTTTAAGTTTTATTGATTTATAACCAATACACAAAGAACTATAACATATTTAATATATGCAATTCAATGAGTTTGGACACATGCATACACCCTGAAACCATCACCACAATCAAGGTAACAGACACATGTCCATCACCTTCAAAACTCAGAATGGACTTAATTTTAAATAAATGTGTTTAAGTCATTCATCAAAAAAGAGAAAACATTTTCTTAAACAAAAAGTACCTAACAGTTTTCAAAGATAATTCTTTTGCTTTTACAAGATACAAAACAGAACCTTGTCATCATTGTTGTTTGGTCCTATAGACTTTGCAATTATAACGACTCTGGATGAATACTAGGGCTTTTGAAGTTACCAAAAGAAAAAAGGTATTTTTGCTAAGAAGATTATTGTAATCACATATATTTGGCTTCCTGTTGTACCCACAGCACTATAATGGGTACAGGAGATTCAAAGGAGTGTAAGTCATGATCCTCACAAAAGAACTTTATATTCAGGAACATAATACAATGACATAAACATATAATTATACAATATAGAAAGTTATGAATGTTAGGATTGAGATGACAGGTCACAAATGGAAAGATGTAGCAGCGAGATGAAGGTGCAGGATTAAAGCTTAGGAGAGCTACGAGGGAGCAGGTATTGGAGAGTCAATCACATACAAAACAGGAATGAAACCAGAAAAATAGGGTTGATCACGATGTACAGTGACCATGGTGTTTAAAAGGAAACTGTCCAAGTTAGCTACTACTCTTCAAAACTATATCTTCACTTTGACAGTCATTGATAAGTAACTTCCAACAATTTGTATGACTTCCTTTAAAATCTCATTAACAACACTGCTTGAATTCTTACCCTTAGCCCTTATGTTATCTAGTCACTGTCATGAAAGGATGATTACTGAACAAACACACACACAAATGTCATTTCTTTTTCAGCTTTTAATGTCAAAAAAGAAAACACTTTACTGTTTTCTCTTTGAAAGACTTTAAATCACAACATTACTCTATTAAAGATCTCCCTAGGGTTCCTAAAAGAAAATGAGACACTCATCAGATGAAAGGCTTCCTCTACTTCAAGCTCCTTTGATAAATTAGGTAGAGAAAGGAACTCTCAAAATATCTATACTCTCCAAATTTAAGAAAAATTTCCATCTAAATCTTCAGCAAATATATGATAGGTGCCAGATTATGTTAAGCACTTAAATCTGTGTCTTTAATTAAGTTTATGTGTTTGCTGCAGGGGAGAGGGTGTAAAGAAGACAGCTAATGATTCTTTGCCCACTTTTTTAGGGAGAAGTAAAAAGATCCCAAATGGAGTTCAAATCCCAGCTCCATTGCCTACTAGCCGTTTGATTTTGTGGAGGTTAGTTCACTTCTCTAAGCCTCAAAATCTTCAGTGGAAGTTATGATTAATGCCATCCACCTCAAAGAATTGTTGAAAGGTTTCAATTAGATCACATGTCTGGAACATAGGTAACACTCAATAAACAGGCGTATTTTGGCTTTTATATCTCTTGCCATGGTTTTGCATCCTTAAAAAATTAGCACAAACCCTCAGAGAATGTCATATGTTACTGAAGTGTCTGGGTTAAATTTCACAAGGTAGTATCTCATATGGCAGAAGGGGGAAAGGAAAAGGCACTCAGGTAAGGAGAATAATTTAGTAAAACAGATGGGAAAACATAGAATTAAGTTAAAGAAAACAATATGATTAAAACAGAAAATCTTGCTATGGATTTGAAAGCTAACAGAAGAAACAAAAACTTACATGATATGTGGAAGTAAGCCAATAACAATTCCTAAGTAGAAGCAACTTGAAGGAAGATGAGTTAAAAAGCAGTATGGGGTGACAAGAGAGTGAGGAAAGACTGGAAATTTAGTTTCCAAACTAGAGCTCTAGATCAAACTGGAGCTATAGTGTGATCCAGGCCTGGACTAAGGTAAGACAAAATGGAAAGACAAATGAGAAAAGAGAAAATTTTGAATAAAAACTATTTACAAGGCTATTTACTCTAACTGAATGGATAAGGGTAATACATGATCAACGTGAGACCAGAAGAAAGCTGGCAACATTATAGTCACACAACCCATCCAGGGTAATGCAGTTAAACAAATCAATTTTTAGAGCAAAAAAAAAAACTCTGAAGCAATGTTATAGATCTTCCAGTCCAACACACTCACTTTAAAAATAAGGAAAAGTGATACCCAGAGAGGGTCACACAGTTACTGGAAATATCCAAAGTAGGACACAAGTCCAGTGCTTCTGGCTATGCAAGGACATCTTGCCTTGCAAGGTTTTGGAATGAGAGAAGAATGCAATTTGGGATATGGAGAGTTCACAGTAAAAAATGAAAGAGGCAAGTACAAGTGTCCTTTGAAATGATAATACTCATTTTGCACTACACTCTAAGACATGTCACAAAGCAGAGTCTATTTTTCCCCACAGAAACACTATTGGAAATTTCATTACTGATCAAGGACTCAGCATCAGATAATAGGTTAGCATTAAATAATAAGGTCATCCAAGTGCAAAAGTAGTCAACTGGAGATATGGGATGAGAGCAGCAGATGTACAATGCAATTAATTGTATGGGCTCCTGTATATTCATTAGACAAGCAATTTTCCATTTTATAACTAATAATATATTAAGTATTTCAGGATAAAATGCTTAATAATTCTGATCCCATATTTTCCACAGGCAACAACAACCAGTATATTTATATTATAATCAGTAACTGTGACACAGAGAGAATTATTAAATCAAATCTCTTCTGTATTTTCTACAGTACACAGCAAAATTTTATGAGTAAGTTCATTTCTGTGATAGCTGATACATAATTTTGAATTGCATCTCTAGGTTTCAAGTATGACAACTGAATTACTCACTCTTTAAATTTTCTATGCTTTCCTGCTCAACAATAAAATAATTTCTCAAGTTCTAAGACTACTATATATATCAAAGAAAAAAAGTAAAATGCTTTGAAGCTATTTCTCATACTATGATGATACTTCACTCTAAGGTGAAAATTTTGCCTTATTAAGTAGTTAGTATTATATTCCCTGAATCTATGAATCATTTATATTTACTTCAGTAGTAACTGAAACATCTGCTGAAAAGATTTAAACAAATGCAGTTTTTAATCACAAGAGCAGTAACACAAATTTTCAAACTACAGTCAACAATTTTTACTCTATATTAATCCTAACACATAATTTGTAATTAACTTCTTGGGTAATTTACTGCCATTATTAGGAGGTCCTACAAAAACAGGAGAGCATTTTAAACCTTTCCAGCATATTTAACTAGCAAACATTCATGGCAACAGAGTACCTGTACTCCAATTTCATAAGTGGAAAAACACATTCCTGAGGCAGGCCTGATTTTTGTTCCAGTGTTCTAGTCAGTCATGCACATTAACAATGAATGACTGAGGTCAGTTCCCCACTGTAACTCCTCATGAAATGACTGAAAAGGTCAGCGATTAAAAAATACTTGTCACTTTGCAACATTATAAGAACTCTAAATAAATCACATGAAATAAGCAGAAAAATGTTTCTCTGAATAACCCCAATTACATTTTATTAAGAATCCTTGTATTCTGATTGTAAAGTACAGTGTAAGCTTTAAAAATGAAGTACTAGGCTTCCGGGCAAAATAGCAACGTAGGCAAACATGGTTCGTCTCTTCGCAAAACCACATCAAAATTACAACTAAAATATAGAACAACCATCACTAAGGAACATCAGAAATAGAGTTGAATAGAAGTCTGACAACTACAGAATTTTTAAAAAAAAGAACATATCCATTTGCACTGCACTGGTAGGAGGGATGCAGATATGGACCAGGCTGGCCATGTGGATAAACTTCAGGAGGGATATCTCAGGAGGGAGGAGTTCCTGACCCACACCAGGCCCCCAGCCAGGAATTCCAGAGCCAGGAAATTTAAGTCCCCACAACTTCTGGCTGTGAAAACAGTGGGTATTGAGTCTGTGGAAGAGGCTGCTGGAGCCCTAAGCAGTTCCTCTTGGGGAACCTACACATGAACTCACCTACTCAGACTCATTCTCTCTGAGCTCCAGCACCAGGGATGGCAGCTTGAGAGGTACCAGTGGTATAAAGGGAGAAACTGAAGTGCCTGACATCAGGATAAGCACAGGTCATTGTCCCTTTGCTGAATCCTCCACCCACAGAACTGGTAGGCTGGTGCCGTATCTGAGAATCCATCAACATGACTAACACTGTGTGTCCCATCTTGGAGATCCCCAGAGAGTCCACCCCGCCCAACTTATGGGCCCATCCATGCTGCTTTTCCATATGAATGACTCCTCTTGGCTCATAAATTCTATCAAACAAGCAACAGCTGACTTCAGTGAGCCCTAACAGCAGTCAGGTAACACTCACAACTGCTTTGCTCGGGAATTTCCAAGCCCAACACAAGTAGCAGCCCTCTCTGACTGCTTTACAGCTCAGGCAGGGTGAGCCAGGGAAAACACAGGTATGTGCTGACCTTGGCCTGCACCACCTGGGAAACGCCAGGACCAGCGCACCCAGTGGACAGCTACAGACTACACTGGAGCCCCACCACCCTGCCCCTGCACAGCCGATCCTCTATGGAGGGCAGAGGTGGGTGGTCAGTGATCACAGCTAATCCCTGCAGCTGACTGGCCTGGGTAAATCCCTCCCACTGATCTGACAACAGCAACCAAGGCTCAACTACAAGAGAAGAGTGTACTCAGCCCACAAAAAGGGCACACCCTGAGTACTCAGCTTGGATGATACAGAAGGTTGTGCCACGGGACCCTACAGGACACTTACTACATTAGGCCACACTACAAAGACACAGAGTCAAAGCAGCTCTACCCAATACATAGAAAAAACACAGGTAGGTTGCCAAAATGAGGGGACAAAGAAATGTGGCCCAAATGAAAGAACAGATCAAAACTCAAAAAAAGAACTAAATGAAATAGAGACAAGCAATCTATCAGATGCAGCATTCAAAACACTGGTTATAAGGATACTCAAGGAACTTAGTGAGGACCAGAGCAGGATAAATTGGAAAGGAGTAACCAAAACTGTCATTGTTTGCAGATGACATGATAGTGTTCATAGAAAATCCTATAGACTCCACCAAAAAATTATTCAACCTAATAAATTAATTTGGCAAAACAGCAGGATACATAGTCGATATTAATAAATCAAAGGCATTTTCATACACAATGAAATATCAGAAACAAATCAGGCAAAAAATCCCATTTGATATAACAATCAGACAAATAAAGTATCTAGGAATAAACCTAACCAAGGCGGTAAAAGACCTATACTCAGAAAACTACACAACACTGAAGAAAGAAATCAAGGAAGACACAAACAAATGGAAGCATGTACCATGTTCATGGATCAGAATTAACATAATCAAAATGTCCATACTACCCAAAGCAATTTATAGATAAAACACAATCCCTATTAAAATACTCATGACATATTTAACAGATATAGGACAAACATTTCAAAAATTTATATGGTATCACAAATGGCCCTGAATAGCTGCAGCAGTTTTTAAAAAGAAGAACAAAGTAGGAGGGATCACAATACCTGATACCAAACTGTATTACAAGGCCACTGTAATCAAAACAGTCTGGTACTGGCATAAAAACAGGTACACAGACCAATGGAACAGAACAGGGAGTCCAGAAATGAACCCAAGTCTCTATGGTCAATTAATATTCAACAAAGAAGGCAGCAATATAAAATGAAATAAAAATAGCCTCTTCAAAAAATGGTGTTGGAAGAGCTGGACAGCTACATGCAAAAAAATGAAACTTGAGCACCAACTTACACCATACACAAAAATAAATTCAAGGTGGATAAAAGACTTAAATATAAGCCGTGACACCATTAAAATCCTAGAGGAGAACATCCTAGAAGAGGCAGGAAAATCTCATCACTTAGCAACCTTTCTACTAATATGTCCCCTAGAGTAAGGGGCATAAAGGAAAGAATAAACAAATGGGATCTCATCAAAATTAAAAGCTTCTGCATGGCTAAAGAAAACAGTAATAAAAAATAAGAGAACCAACTGTATGGGAAAACATATTTGCCAATGATACCTCAGACAAGGGTTTAATCTACAAAATATACAAAGAACTTACACGACTCCACACTAAGAAGACAAGCAACCCAATTAAAAAGTGGGCAAAGGACTTCAACAGACATTTCTCCAAAGAGGACATACAGAGGATCCACAGACACATGAAAAGATGCTCAATATCGCTAGCTATCAGAGAGATGCACATTAAAACCACAATGAGATACCACTTTACACCAGTCAGAATGGCTACCATAAACAAAGCAACAAACAAGTGTTGGAGAGGTTGCGGGGAAAAGGGGACCCTAGTTCACTATTGGTGGGATTGCAAACTGGTACAACCACTATGGAAAATAGTATGGAAATTTCTCAGAAAACTAAAAATGGATCTGGTTTTTGACCTGGCAATTCCACCGCTAGGATTCTATCCTAAGAACTCTGAAACACCACTCCAAAAGAACCTATGTACCCCAATGTTCATAGCAACACAATTTACAATAGCCAGGTGTTGAAAGCAACCTAGGTGCCCATCAGTAGATGAATGGATCAAAAAAACATGGTACATTTACACAATGGAATTCTATGCATCAGAGAGAAAAAAGGAGCTACTACCCTTTGCAACAACATGGATGGAACTGGAAAGCATTATGCTGAGTGAAACGAGCCAGGCAGTGAAAGACAAATACCATATGATCTCAACTTTAACAGGAACCTAAACAACAAAACAAACAAGGAAGAAAACTATAACCAAAGACACTGAAATAGAGAACAGGCTGACAGTGTCCAGGGGGGAGAAGGGAGGGAATTTCAAGGGAAAAGGGGAAGGGTTTACAGGAACAAGTATACAGGATACATGGACAAAAACTAAGGGGGTGGAAATGGGAGGGAGGTGGGGAGCACTGGGGCAGTGGGCTGGGATGGGAGTAAAAGAAAACTATACTTGAACAATAATTAAAATAAATAAATTAAATAAAAATAGAATTAGAGATATACAGAATTATAGAACTGGATATATACATATATATTTCCTAAACTATTTGAGAGTAACTTGGAGAATTTTTACCCATTTATTTTTACATATTTGTGTATTTGTTAAGGACAGTCCTATTATTGATATAATGGGTCTGTCATCTAATATATAGTCCACATTAAAATAGAATAAATTATCTAAATAATTTACTTAGAAGCTATTTTTTTCTCTGTCAGTATCTAATCTAAGAATAAACATTGCACCCTGGCTGGTGTAGCACAGTGGACAGAGTACAGGCCTGTGAACCAAAGGGTCACCAGTTCGATTCCCAGTTGCATGCCTAGGTTTTAGGCCAGGTCCCGAGATGGGGGCGCATGAGAGGTAACCACACATTGATGTTTCTCTCCCTCTCTTTCTCCTTCCCTTCCCCTCTCTCTAAAAATAAATAAATAAAATCTTTAAAAAGAAAAAGAAAAAAACAGCCTAGTACTGGCATAAGAACAGACACATAGACCAATGGAACAGAATGGAGAGCCAAGAAATAAACCCAAGTTTCTCTAGTCAATATTCGACAAAGGGGGCAGAAGCATAAAATGGAATAAAAATAGCCTTCTCAACAAATGGTGTTGGGAGATCTGGACAGCTACATGCAAAAAAGTGAAATGTCATCACCAACTTATACCACACACAAAAATAAATTCAAGGTGGATGAAAGACTTCAGTATAAGCTGTAACACTGTAAATGTCATAGAGGAGATACAGGCAGGAAAATCTCAGACATTCCTCTCAGCAATATTTTCACCAATATGTCTCCTAGATCAAGGAACATAAAGGTAAGAACAAATGGGATCTCATCAAAATAAAAAGCTTTTGCATGGCTAAAGAGAATAGCATTAAAAAAAAAAGAACCAATTATATAAGAAAATATATTTGCCAATGATACCTCTGACAAGGTTTTAATCTCCAAAATATACAAAGAACACACAATTCCACTCCAGGAAGACAAAAAACCCAATTAAAAATTATGCAGAGTACCTGAACAGACACTTCTCCAAGGAGGACATACATAGGGTCCAAAGACATATAAAAAGATGATCAGCATTACTAGCAATCAGAGAGATGCAAATTAAAACCACATTGAGACAGCCCTTCACACAGGAAAGAAAGGCCATCATAAACAAATTAACAAACACAAGTGTTGGACAGGCTGTGGAGAAAAGGGGACCCTAATCCATTGTTGGTGGGATTGCAGACTGGTACAACCACTATGGAAAACAGTTTGGAATTATCTCAGAAAACTAAAAATCGACCTGCCTTTTGACCCAGCAATTCCACTGCTAAGGTTATACCCTAAGAACCCTGAAACACCAATCCAAAAGAACCTATGCACCCCAATGTTCATAGCAGCACAATTTACAATAGCCAAGGGCTGGAAGCAACCTAGGTGCCCAACAGTAAATGAATGGATCCAAAAACTGTGGTACACTTACATAATAGAATACTATGTATTAGAAAGAAAGAAGGAGCTCCTACCCTTTGAGTCAGCATGGATGGAACTGGGGAGCATCATGCTAAGTGAAATAAGCCAGGCAGAAAGGGACAAATACCATATGATCTTACCTTTAAGTGGAACCTAACCAACAAAACAAACAAGGAAGCAAAATATAACCAGAGGCATTGAAATTAAGAACAATCTGGCAATAATCAAAGAGGAGGTGGCGGGGGGGGGGGAAGGGGAGGAAGGAGGGAAGAGGAGGAAGGAGGGAAGGGTTTTCAGGACACAAGGACAAAACCAAGAGGGGGTGGAAGCAAGGGAGGGACGTGGAAATGGTTGGGGAAGCGGGGAGTGGTGGGAAGTAAATGAAGACAACTGTACTTGAACAACAATAAAATATTTTTTTAAGAAAAGACCCAGTCAGAAATGAAGGATACACAAATTGAAATAAAGAACAATTGCCCTGGCTAGTGTGGCTCAGTGGACTGAGCACGGGCCTGCAAAACAAAAGGTCACCAGTTTGATTCTCAGTCAGGGCACGTGCCTTGGTTGTAGGCGAGGTTCCCAGCTGCGGGCATGCAAGAGGCAACCACACTTTGATATCTCTCTCCTTTTCTTTCTCCCTCCCTTCCCCTTTCTCTAAAAACAAAGAAATAAAAATCTTTAAATAAAACAGAACAATTTGCAGGGGAACTACAGTAGAATGGATGAAGCCAAGAGTCAAATCAATGATTTGTACCACAAGAAAGCAAAAAACAACCATGCAAAAAAAGAAGAAAAGGGTCCAAAATTTGAGGATGGTATAAACAGCTTCTTGGACAACTTTAGAGGTCCAATATTTGCCTCATAGGGGTGCCAGAAGGAGAAGAGAAAGAGCAAGTAATTGGAAATCTATCTGAAAAAACAGTGAAAGAAAACTTCCCTAATTTGGTGAATGACATAGACATTCAAGTCCAGGAAGCACAGAGTCCCAATTATCATGGATGCAAAGAGGCCTACTCCAAGAGACATCATTATTAAAAGGCCAAAGGTTAAAGATTTTTTAAAAAGACTCTTAAAAGCAAGAGAAAAGAAGTTAGTTACCAGAAGGCTGCCAGATGGGATGGGGGAGGAGGTGAATGGGTGAAGAGGAGAGGGGATTAAGAAGGATATATAGGTAGTTACAGAATAGACATGGGGATATAAAGACCTGGAAACACAGGATAGGAAATGGAGTAACCAGAGAACTTATACACACAACCCATGAACATGGACAATGGTGGGGAGATAGAAGGAGTAGGGAAATCTTGGTGGAGGGGGGCAAAGAGGGGAAAAATCTGATTAGGACACCTATACTAGCATAATCAATAAAATGTAATTTTTAAAAATGAAGCACTGAAGAATAAAAAGGTACCCACACATAGATGCCCACTTCTGTGTTAACTTTAATAGAAACATAATTAAACACATGTACAGAGGGGAATGGTTTCACAAGTTCTGGCACCTCTAGTACCAGGAATATTATGTAATTGTTAAAAGAGCCATTATGAAGATCATGAAAAAAATGTATATGTTATATGAGAAAATCTTATTAGGGACACTTCATAACTCATTTTATGAGGCCAAAGCCATACAATCACAAGAAAACTTCAGCCCTGCCCTAGCTGGTGTGGTTCAGTGGACTGACCACTGGCCTGTGAAACCAAAAGGTCGCTGGTTCAACTCCCAGTCATGCCTGAGCTGTGGGCCAGGTCCCCAGTTGGGGGGCATGTGAGAGGCAACCGATCAATGTATCTCTCACACTTTGATGTTTCTCTCCATCTCTTTCTCCCTCCCGTCCCCTCTCTCTAATAGTAAATAAATAAAACCTTTTAAAAAAGAAGAAAACTATAGACCAATATCCCTTATGAATACGAATGTAAAAATCCTCAATGAAATACTAAAACCAACACCCAGAAGCATATTTAAAGGTTTATATACCATGATCAATTAGGATTAATTCCAGGAATGCAAGGTAAGTCATACAAAAATCACTCAATATTGTATATTATATTAACAAAATGAAGGAGAGAAACTGTATAATTATCTCTAGAGATGTGAAATAACATTAGAAAAAATCTAATACCCTGTCAGATAAAAACACTGAACAAACTAGGAACAAAAGGGAAATCTCTCAAAATGTTAAAGGGCATTTATGAAAAGTCTACAGCTAACACTGTATTCAATGGTGAGAAAAATGACTGAAAGCTTTTCTCCTAAGATTAGAAAAAAGAAAAGGATACCTGCTTTTGCCACTTCTATTCAACAATGTACTAGAGATCTAGCCAGGGCAATCAAGCAAGAAAAAAAACCTATCCAGATTTGAAAGAAAGAAGAAAAACTATCTCTATCCACAGATGACATGATCTTAAATACAGAAAATCCTAAAGTATCCATAGAGAAAAAAATAAACCATTAAAGCTAACAAGTAAGTTCAGCAAAGTTGCAGGATTTACAACTGCAGCAAACTAATGAAATATTTAGGAATAAACTGAGCCATGGAAATACAAGACTTGGACACTGAAAACTACAAAACATCACTGAAAGAAACTAAAGAGGACCTAAATAAATAAAGACATTCCATCCCATGTCCATAGACTAGAATATTTAACACTGTTACGATGGCAATACTCCCCAAATCAATCTATAGATTCAATACAATTCCTATCAAAATTCAGACTGCCTTTTTTGCAGAAATGGACAATCTAATCCTAATATTCATAAGAAGTACAAAAGGGATCCCAAATAGTTAAAACAATCTTGCTAAAGAACAACAAAGTGGGAAAACTCACACTTCCTGATTTCAAACCTTACTACAAAGCCAGGGAAATTAAAAACAGTATATATAGTACTGGCATCAGGATATATAGAAGTATATCTCAATTGAATAGAACTGAGAGTCCAGAACTAAACCGATACATCTGTGACCAATTCATTTTCCACAAAGGTACCAAAACCATTTGACAAGGAAAGAATATAGCCTTTTCAACAAACGGTGCTGGGACAAATGGACATCTACATGCAAAAGAATGAATTTGGACCCCTATGTTACACCATATACAAAAAGTAAGTAAAAATGGATCTAACACCTAAATAAATCTGCATGGTTTTATTAATCAATATCACCCCAATAAATTCAATAAAAAAGTTTAAAACTTTTTTTGTGTGTCAAGGGACATTTACCAAGTGAATAGATACTATCAGGTGAAAAGACAATGCACAGAATGGGAAACATTTCTGCAAATCCTATATACAATAAGGGTCTAGTAGCCATACGATATAAAGAACTCTTACGATTCAACAATAAAAGATGAATAATACAACTTAAAATGGGCAGAGGGTTGAACAGATATTTTTTCCAAGGATGTACAAAATAGCCAATTAACACATGAAAGGATGCTCAACATCATTTGTCATTAAGGAAATGCAAATCAAAAGCTCAATGACATACCACTTTACAAGCAGTAGGATGGCTATACCAAAAGAGACAATACAAAGTGCTGTCTCCAAGAATGGGGAGAAATCGTAACTTTCACACAGTCATACACTGCATTACTTTCAGTCAACAACAGACCACATACATGAAGGTGGTCCCATGAGATTATAATGGGAATTGAAAAATTCCTATTGCCTAGTGATGTCTTAGCAGTAATAACATCAAAGCACAACACATTATTCTTGTGTTGATTGTGATGCTAATGGCAACAAACCTATTGCACTTCCACTGGTATAAAAATATAGCACACAGAATTATGTATGGTATAGAATATTTGATAATAAATGACTGTGTTACTGTTTTATGTACTTACTATACTATACTTTTATTGCTTTATTGTATGGTGTACTTTCTACTCATTAAAAAAGTTTGCTGTAGCCCTGGCCAGGTGAGTCAGTTGGTTGGAGGGTTATCCCATACACCAAAAGGTTGCACGTTTGATTCCCCATCAGGGTACATACCTAGGTTTTAGGTTCAATCCCATCAGGGGGCATACAGGAGGCAACAATCAGTGTTTCTCTCCCTGCCTCCACCACTCTAAAATCAATAAACATATCCTCATGTGAGGATTTTTTTAAAGTTTTCTGTAAAAGAGTGTGTCATATTACTCTGGCAGCAGCCTCATACATCTTGTTTACCACACCTTTTGATTATATCATTTTCACTATAGTGGATATAATCTGTGTTTTTATAAAGTAACACACTGTACAGGCTTGTAGCATAGGAGGAAAGTGCCACACCATACAGCCTGGGTATGTGGTAGGCTATAACATCTAGGTTTAGTGTAAGTGCACTCTATAATGTCCACATGATAAAATCACCTAACAATGTATTTCTCAAAACTTATCCCTGTTAAGTGGGGTATGATTGTATCACTTGTAGAAATGTAAAATTGTATACAGCTACTTCGGAAAATATTTTGTCAGTTCCTCAAAAAGTTAAACATTAAAGTTATCACATGACCCAGCAATTCCAGTCCTCGTGTATATCTAAGAGAATTCAAAATACACAACCATATAATAAATTATACCTGAATGTTCATAGCAGCCCCAAAGTGGAAACAACTCAAATGTCTATCAGTTGACAAATGAACAAACAAAATGTAGTGTATCCATACAATCAATGGAATATTCAGCCTTGGAAGAAAATTCCTATTGACTGAGTATATGCCTCCCCCTCAAAAACTGTATCTTGAAGCCCTAGACCCCAATGTGATGATATTTGAAGGTGGGGTTTGGAAGGTAACTAGGTTTATATAATTCATGAGGGTAGAGCCCCATGGTGAGACTGGTGACTTTATAAGGGGATAAAAAATAACTAAATTAAAAAAAAAGAAATCACAGCTCTCCCCTCAACCCCCACTATGAAGATACAGCAAAAGACAGCCATCTGCAAACCAGAAGAGGGCCCTCACTAGAACCTGACCATGCTGGCATTCTCATCTCAGACTTCCAGCCTCCAGTACTGTAGAAATGAATGTTTGTTGTTTAAGCCACCCAGACTATGGTATTTGTTATAGTAACTTGAGCTAAGACAGGAATGGACTACTGTTACATGCTACCACAGGGATGAACCTTGGAAACACACAGTAAATTAATTCAAAAACAAAAGGCTACATATGAGTCCATTTATATGAAATGTCCAGAAAGGAAAATCCATAGATAAAACAGATCAGTGATTGCTAGGTAATCGGTGTGGGGATATTGAGACTGTCTCTTAACAGGCATGAATTTCTTTTTGAGGTGATGGAAATGTCCTGGAATTAGTAGTGATAGATGCACAGCATTATGAATTTATTAAAAATTGCTGAATAGCGCACTATAAAATTATTTAAATGTTGAATTTTATCTCAGTGTTTTAAATTTTAAAAAATATAATTTTATCCCAATATTTACACATAAAAGGGAAACCTTTGAATGTATAACATAAAAATATAGATAATAAACTATTTATGATTGTGTTTAACATAAAATGAATTATTTATTTCCTCTTTAAACCTCTTAAATTTCAGTGTAACATTGTTTATAATAAGAAAAAACTTAAACCAATCTAAATAAATATTATTAGAGAACTTATGATATGGCTATCAGAATAAATGAGATATATTACTTGAAAGAAGCACAGGGCCAAACAGTGGCTGAAGTATGACTTAGTGCTATGCAAACGTACTTATATCTGCAAGAATGCTAATCACAGCAGTGGGGCCTGGAAAATCTTAGTTTTCATTTTATTTCATTCTAGATTATTTTAACTGAAAATTGTTTAAAATAAAGTAATATTTAGTTTCTTTTTGGAATATAACTTTAAGTATTGTGATGGCTCTCAAAGACATCAAGCATTCACATATTTGTTGACTATAACATTTGCTAAATACAGGAAAGCTTCTCTTTTTTCCTTTTTTTTTATTGAATATGCCATTACAGTTGTTCTATTCCCCCCTCCGTTACCCTCCACCCTGCACACCCCTCCCCCACCATTTCCCCACCTTTAGTTCATGAACATGTGTCTCAAGTTCTTTAGCTTCTGTATTTCCCCTACTATTCTTACCCTCCCCCCTATCTATTTTCTATCTACTGTCTATGCTACTTATTTTTGTACCTTCTCCCCTCTTCTCCTTCTCCCACTCCCGTTGCTAATCCTCCATGTGATCTTCATTTGTATGGTTCACACCTGATCTAGCTGTTCTCTTAATTTGCTTTTGTTTTAGGTGTGGTTGTTGATAACTGTGAGTCTGCTGTCCTTTCACTTCATCTTTTTTATCTTCTTTTTCTTAGGTAAGTCCCTTTAACATTTCATATAATAAGGGCTTGGTGATGATGAACTCCTTGAATTTGGTCTTATCTGAGAAGCACTTTATCTGTCCTTCCATTCTAAATGAAAGTTTTGCTGGATAGAGCAATCTTGGTTGTAGGTCTTTAGATTTCATGACTTGGAATACCTCTTTCCAGCCCCTTCTTGCCTGTAAGGTCTCTCTTGAGAAATCCACTGACAGTCTGATGGGAACTCCTTTGTAGGTGACTGTCCCGTTAGCTCTTGCTACTTCTAGGATTCTCTCATTTTAATCTTGGCTAATGTGATGATGACGTGCCTTGGTGTGTTCCTTCTTGGGTCCTACTTCTTTGGGACTCTCTGAGCTTCCTGGATTTCCTGGAAGTCTATTTCCTTTGCCAGAACGGGGAAGTTCTCTTTTATTATTTGTTAAAATAAGGTTTCCACTCATGACTGTTCTTCTTCCCCTTCTGGTACCCCTATAATTCAAATGTTGGAAAGTTTAAAGATGTCCTGGAGGTTCCTAAGCCTCCCCTCATTTTTTTTGAATTCTTGTTTCTTCATTCTTTTCTGTTTGGTCATTTTTTTTTCCTTCCTTCTGGTCTACTCCCTTGATTTGAGTCCCAATTTCCTTTCCATTACTATTGGTTTCCTGTGCATTACCATTCATTTCAATTAGTTTAGCCTTCATATGTTCCTCTAACTTGTGACTAAAATCAACCAGTTCTGTGAGCATCCTGATCACCAGTGTTTTGAACTGTGCATCTGAAAGTTTGGCTGTTTCTTCATCACTTAGATTTATCGGCTCTGGGGCTCTGAGTTGTTCTTGAGCCATGCTTTGATCTGTTTGTGCCTGTTACGTATGAGGAGTGGAGCCTTAGTTGTTTACCAGGGCGGGGCCACCCAGGTTGCTGATTTGTGTTGCTGTATGTGGGGGCAGGGTCAGAGAGGGAGCAATGGCGGTCCTCTCCCCTCTCCCAGTCCATCCCACTGCTAGCTCCCGCCTATTTATCCCCGCGGCCCTGCACCAGGACCTGTGCGGTCTGTCTCAATGCTCATCTCTTGACTGGTTTATCTGCACGCAAATGCTCGACCGACTGCAGACAGCCAGCCACGCCTCTTCCCTGTGTCCACCCGTAGCTAGCCTGCACCTGGGATCCGCACCTTCGGCTGCTTGCGCACCACCCCAGTAGGGGATCTTTTTGGCCAACCTGCTCCTCTGCTGGCTTTGCCCCTCTTACCGGTTTAGCCGAGCATTTCATTGTTTTCGGACTCTGTATTGTCGATTTTCTGTATGGTTTGGTTGCATTTATTGTTGTTAAAACTTTGTTGTTTTTAGATTTGGTTGTACGCGGACACAAGGTGTTTCCACCTACGCCTCCATCTTGGCGGAAGTCCCAGGAAAGCTTCTTTAAATGTTACTTTTACAATCAGAAAATGGATGTTGCAATAACACAATCTATGTTTTCTGATAGATTGCATTCATTATCAGGCAGCATTTCCACACAATTTGCCATAAAGCCATTTTATGTGATATGCATATCACAAGAAGAAAAAACACTATCAGCAGAAAAACACCTCTACACACAAAGAGAATACAAAATGAGAAATGATATTTCTGATATCAGAACTCAAATTTATGTATTTATAGTAGTGGTTTGTGATGTTAAAGTGACCCTGACATAAGGATACTGTGCCTATAAGGACATGAAAAGCTATTTATCATAATGTAGAAAGAGTAAATTTCCTTAGATTCATGCATACATAGGAAGGTACTGATGATACATAATAATTGGAACATTTTACAAGCATTAAGTTACTTGAAAATCTACAAAAGAATATTAGCATCAGAAGCCTAAAGGATACATTAGCAGAAATAAAGGCTACATACTTCATCTAATTCTTAATGTCAGAGTATCTGTAGGAATGGATAAATACTAGAGAATTTTGCTTTGAGACAGAGATAAAAATACCAAAATAGAAATCCACGCTACTTAGGAAGTAACGATGGCAATATAAGGAAAACAAAATCTACCTGCCATTCAAACTCGCTGTCCGACCAATCCCAGTATGTGCTAATAGAGGAAGAGACATCACTGCACACACTCCCCTCAGGGAATAAATCAAAAGAAGTGAAGTCTTGATCATCTAATAAGGAATAGCAATCATCTTGATCTCCAACAGAAACTGATGAAAACAGCTCCTCACTGCATTCTGAGCTGGCAACACTTGTTCCACAAGAAGTTAAGTTCCACCTTAAAAACAGAACACAAAAGAAATCACAACAGGAATTACAGAATTCACCCAATTGAAAGATACTAATAACATATTTATAACATTTATGAAGAATGGCAGTATATTTTAGGTAAGATAATGATATTGTGATTATAACTTATATTTTAAAGATTTTATTTATTTTTAGAGAAAGGAGAAGGTAAAGGAGACAAGAAGGGAGAGAAACATTGATTTGAGAGAGACACATCAATGGATCACTTACCTATTGCACACCCCCCACTGAGAACCTAGCCCGCAAACCAGGCATGTGCTATGACCAGGAATCAAACTGAGGGCCTATTGTTTTGCAGGGTGATGACCAACCCCACTGAGCCATGCTGGGAGCCCTTATCTTGTACAACTACATATTATTGTAAAATATTTATGAATGAAATATGTCTGGGATTTGTCTCAACATAAGGTTGATAAATCAGTATGAATATCAAGAAAGCACACTGCCATATGTGAATAACTGCTGAACCTGGGCAATGGGTATATCTGGTTAATTATACTATTCTCCCTACTCTGTCTGAGAAAATTTGGTATATAGTATGTTAAAAAAAAGTATTTAAATGAAGGATAAAGTAAAACCTTTATCTACAAACGAAACATATACAAGGTCTATCCAGAAAAGTCCAGCCATTACTAATATAACAAGAACGGTTTGTGCGATATGACATAACCTGGCATCCAAGGAGAGTGGACTAGAGTGCACATGTGTGAACAATGACGACTTCACTGTACTAGTCAGTGGGGGCTGTAGACACCATTGAGTGAGCATGTGCACTGTGTGGCTGTTGCATTCAAAATGACTGAGTGAGTAAAGCAGTGAATCTGCATCAGATTTTGCCTTAAGCTTGAACATTCCACCACAAAAACTATTTGGATAATTCAGAAGGCCACAGCTATGGGCAACTGGTGATTGGCAGCTTCATCAAGACAATGCACCCATTCATGCATCACATTTCATGCAGAGTTTTTTTGCGAAACATCAAATCACCCAGATGACTCAGCCCCCCTGCAGCCCAGATTGGGCACCCTGCAACTTCTGGCTTTTCCCAAAACTAAAGTCACCTTTCAAAAAGAAGAGATTTTAGACTGTCAATGAGATTCAGGAAAACAGGACAGGGCAGGTGATGGTGATTGGGAGAACTGTGTGAGGCCTCAAGGTGCCTACTTTGAAGGGAACTGAGCCATCATTGCCATATGTAAAATGTTTCTTGTATCTTGTACCTTCTTCAATAATAGTGTCTCTATTTTTCATGGTATATGGCTAGATATCCAAAGCAGCATATGAGTGCTCATTTCACCACAAACTTAACAGATCCAGTGCTTCCCATACTCACCTCAACTGGGAATCAAACCCGGAAACTAAGTAGGCATGTGCCTTAATCAGAAATTGAACCCACAAACTTCTGGTGTACAGAATGATGCTCCAACTAATTGAGCCACCTAGTCAAGGGTGGAATTTTCTTTTTCTCTTTTTTAAAAAATACTTTATTTTTTGACATCCCAAAGCAAGTAGAAGGAAGGAAATAACCAAGATCAGAGCATTAAACAGCATGAAGACCAAAGATCAATAAACCCAGAAGCTGGTTCTTTGAAAAGATAAACAAAACTGACAAGCCTTTAAGTAGACTCATCAAGAAAAAAAGCTACTGGACCAAAATAAACACAATGAGAAATGAAAGAGGAGAAATTACAACTGACATCACAAAAATACAAAGGATTGTAAGAAATTACTACAGAGAACTGTATGCCAAGAAATTTGAAAACCTAGGTGAAATGGACAAATTTCTAAAAAATATAATCTTCCAAAACTGAAAGAAGCAGCACAAAGCCTGAAGAGACCAATAACAGCTGATGACATCAAAGCAGTAATGAAAAACTCCCAGGACACAAAAGCCCTGGACTGGACAGTTTCACAGGAGAATTTTACAAAATATTTAAGGAAAAGCTAACCCCTATCCTTCACAGACTTTTCAAAAAATCCAAGAAGAGGGATGACACCCAAACTCTTTTTATGAAGCCAGCATCATCCTAATCCCAAAACAAGGTAAAGACACACAAAAAAGAAAGAAAACTATAGGCCAGTATCGCTAATGAACATAGACACTAAAATCCTCAACAAAATATCGACAAACCGCATTCAGCAATACATTAAACAGATCATACACCATGATCAAGTGCAATTCATCCCAGGGATGAAAAGATAGTAAAATATTCACAAATAAATAAACGTAATATATCACATAAACAAAAGGAAACACAAAACTCACATGATCATATCAACAGATGCAGAAAAAGCATTTGAGAAGGTACAACACCCATTTATGATAAAAGTATTCAGGAAAGTGGGAGTAGAGGGAGCATTCCTCAATATAACAAAGGCTATATATGAGAGACCTACAGCCAACATCATACTCAATGGGCAAAAACTAAAACTTTTCCTTCTAAGATCAGGAACAAAACAAGGATGTCTGTTTTCACCACTTCTATTCAACAAAGTATTGGAAGTCCTAGCTACAGAAACCAGACCCCCAAAAAAAGAAATAAAAGGCATTTAATTTGGAAAGGAGGAAGTAAAAGTGTCATTGTTTGCAGATGCCATGATAGTATACATAGAAAACCCTATAGACTCCACCAAAAAACCACTTGATCTAGTAAGTGAATCTGGCAAAACAGTGGGATCCAAAGTCAATATTCAGAAATCGAAAGCTTTTTTTTACAGCAAGAATGAAATATCAGAAACAGAAATCAGGGGGAAAATCACACTTGCTACAGCAACAAGAAAAATAAAATACCTTGGAATAAACCTAACCAAGGAGATGAAAGACCTATACTCAGAAAATTAAGACCAATGAAGAAAGAAATTAAGGAAGACACAAATAAATGGAAGCATATATGATGCTCAGAGATTGGAAGATTTAACATCATTAAAATGTCTCTAATACCCAAGCAATTTACAGATTCAACACAATCCCTATGAAAATACCAATGACATATTTCACAGATACAGAACAAACACTTTTCCATAAAAAGAAATTATACAGAAACATAAACAACCCTGAATAGCTGCAGCAATTTTGAGGAAGAAGAACAAAGTAGTTGGAATCACCATTCCTGACATCAAACTATATTACAAGGCCATAGTAATCAAAACAGTCTGGTTCTGACATAAGAACAGGTGCATAGATCAGTGGAACAAAATAGAGATCCCAGAAATAAACCCAAGTCCCTATGGTCAATTAATATTCAACAAAGTGTGCAGAATCAAAATATCGTTTGGAGATGGTAGACATCTACAAGCAAGAAAATAAAACTCGAGCTCCAACTTACACCATACATAAAAATAAACTAGAGATGAATAAAAGACTTAAATGTAAGTCATGGTACCATAAAAGTCCTAGAGGAGATATAGGCAGGAAAATCTCAGATATTCCACACAGCAATATTTTCACCAGTATGTCCCTTATACCAAGGGACATAAAGGAAAGAATAAACAAATGGGACTTCATGAAAATAGCTTTGGCACAGCTAAAGAAAACATTAGCAAAATGAAAAGTGAACAATTCTATGGGGAAATATATTTGCCAATGATACCTTGGACAAGGGTTTGAGATCCAAAATATATAAAGTAATCATACAATTCCACTCCAGGAAGACAAACAAAACAACTAAAAAATGGACCAAGGACCTGAACAGACACTTCTCCAAGGAGGGCATACAGAGGGCCCAGAGACATATGAAAGGATGCTCAGCATCACTAGTCATCAGAGAGATGCAAGTTAAAACCACAGTGAGATATCATTTCACACGTGTCACAATGGCCATAATAAACAAATCAACAAACAATAAGTGCTGGTGGGGTTGTGCAGAAAAGAGAACACTAGTCACTGTTGGTGGGAATGCAGAATGGTGCAGTCACTGTGGAAAACAGTATGGAATTTCCTCAAAATGCTAAAAATGGTACTGCCTTTTGACCCAGCAATTCCACTGCTGGGTTTGTACCCTAAGAATCCTGAAACACTAATTCAAAAGAATCTATGCACCCCAATGTTCATAGCAACACAATTTACAATAGCCAAGTGCTGGAAGCAGCCTAGGTGCCCATCAGTAAATGAATGGATCCCAAAACTATGGTATATTTACACAATGGAATACTATGCAACAGAAAGAAAGAAGGAGCTTCTACCCTTTGCAACAACATGGATAGAACTGGAAAGCATTATGCTAAGTGAAATAAGCCAGGCAGTGAAAGGCAAACACCATATGATCTCACCTAATTAACCAAATAAACTGGCAAGCAAAATATAGCCAGAGACATTGAAATTGACAAATAAATGAATAGTAACCAGAGGGGAGGGGAGAGAGAAATAATGTGGGAAAGAAGGGAAAGGGACATAAATAAACACATATGAGGAACCGACCCATGGATGGAGCCAAGGGGGGTGGGATTGAGGTTAGGAGGTGGGCATGGGTAGGACATGGGAAAGTGGTGGTGGGAAAATGGAGACAACTGTATTTGAACACCAATAAAAAAAGTAAAAAAAAAAGATTTTATTTCTTTATTTTTAGAGAATGCAGAATGGAAGGAGAAAGAAAGGAAGAGAAACATTAATGTGTGGTTCCCTCTCACATGCCCCCTACTGGGAACCTGGCCTGCAACCCAGGCATTTGCCCTGACTGGGAATCAAACTGGCAACCCTCTGGTTCACAGTACAGCATTCAATCCATTGAGCCACACCACCCAAGGCTGGAATTTTCGTTTTTAAAATTTTTGCTTGAGGGTGGGAGAAAAACATTTTTCTATTAATTTTTTATTACTGACAGGATCAAAATTTAAAATATTTATTAGCTGTTTTGCTACAGCATTTTTCTCTGTGTTAATGTTTTCTTATTGATTTTGTAAAGACTTCTTTATGCATTAAGGATATTAACCTTCCATCTGTAATATTTGTAACAGGATTATAATTTTTTTCTTTTGGGTCTTAAAAATCTTCAAAGCTATAGATTTTCAGTTTTGGCAGTAGCATAGAGAATTAATCCTTAAAATAATGACTTAGTATATCCAATAGTAATACAATACTGAAATAATGACTTTCTGAAGAAAAACCTATTATTTACCTATAAGTCAGTTGTTTCTCATCATTAAATCCAGTTTTTTCTTGAATTGAACATTTCATTTTTTAATTCCTCTTATTTTGTATGACTGTCCTTAATTCCAAAGTCCTTAATTTACAAAATTCAGGCAACCCAGCAAATTCTATGGCACCTTTTCCATTGAGCTAATTTTAAATCATTGAAACACACACAGACTGTACACTCTAAGCTTTTATAGTTCAGTAAATATAAAAGCAGATTTCAACAAACTTTTATACATAGGCAAATTATAAAATTCATCTAAGAATCCAAGGATATACCTTGTTATATTGCCTAGTTTCATCACATGCTTGCTAGATAGGAAGTATCATTAAAAAAATCAATAAACATAGTAGAATTCACCAAATTGCCAACATCACACAATAAGACATTATAAAAAAGCAGCCATGAAAAGCAATCGTAAGTTCTATCCTGGACACAGGTAGATTGTATCTACATTGTGTGCTGGGGAAATTATTTTTGCTCGTGTCTTCAAATTGCATATGACATTTTTTAACCTTAATTCACTTACCTGTTCAACATTAAGTCCTAGGGAAAGTTGTTAGATAATTGTTTTTAATGAGAATTCATTTTCAGCTTGCAAAACTTTGATAGAAATGTGTATTTCCCTCTGTGTGTAATAATAACTTAAAAAAACTATGCCATATTTAATAATCTTATGTTCAGATCACTAACAAGGGAGTCAGGAATTTTGCAGACTTGGTTAACTATTGGTTTTACATTCTTACCTTAGGGCAAAATCAGTATGTTCCTCAGTTTTCCAGATCCATGACTTTATAACAGATATAAAAGGGTTCTGGGTATTCTTAGAAGCCTTTTTCTTTTTTTTAAATTTAATCTTTAATGTATTTTTCCCATTACCATGTAGTGCCCTTATATCCTCCCACCCCAGTAAACACCACACTGTTGTCCATGTCCATGAGTCCTTTTTCCTTTTTTGCTCAATCCCTCCACCCTCTAACCTCCCCTGCCACTAGCTGTCAGCCTGCTCTCCATCTATGAGTCTGTCTGTGTTTTGCTTGTTAGATCAGTTTGTTCATTAGATTCCACATAAGTGAAATCATATAGTATTGGTCTTTAACCAACAGGCTTATTTCACTTAGCACAATATTCTCCAGGTCCATCCATACTGTTGCAAAGGGTAAAATTTTCTTCACTTTTTCTTTATTAAAAAAAGTAACAATTGCATGAAACCTAGCTCATACTTGAGACAATCATTCAAAACAGAAAAATACTATGTTTTACTATTAGATATGTTTTTAATTCTACTGCCTTTTAATTTGCAAATAATGCCTTTTTATTACCAAAGGCATTGTGGATAAAAACAAGGTAGGAAGTACTTTAATCCACTACTTGGGGTAGTATTAAATTGACATATTTTTTGAAAAGCAATTGGTTTTATTTGTGTGTGTGTGTGTGTGTATCTCAAGAGCTTTGCCCTGGCTGGTGTGACTCAGTGGATTGAGTGCCGGCCTGTGAACCAAAGGGTAGCTGGTTCCATTCCCAGTCAGGGCACAAGCCTGGGTTGCAGGTCAGGTCCCCAGTAGGGGGCGCATTAGAGGCAATGACACATGGATGTTTCTTTCCCTCTCTCTCCCTCTCCCTCTAAAAATAAATAAATAAAATCTTTTTAAAAAGAGCTTTAAAAATGTTCCTTCCATCTAGCTCAGTAATCTAGGAATCTATCCCATTTCTGAAATAGAAATTTGGAAAAAAGATGTATATACAAATATGTCTTAACAATATTATAAAAGCAAAAAAAAAAAGAAAAAGAAATATGGCGGGAGGATGCTGGGAAGATGGCAACGGAGTAAGATGGAGCTGATACTAGCTCCTGTACTCATGGGTGAAAATCCTGGCAGATCTATAGAGAAACAGCACAATAAACCATCGGTTACCCAGCATTTATGAAATTAAAAGACCAGAGACTGTGACCGACACTGAAACACCAGACGGCGGCAGAGTCAGCTACTGGAGCTGGGTCTCACGCGGCCCCTGTGCTGCCGCCAGAGCAACAGGCCTGGGAGCCGGGGAGTCAGGTACGGGAGCCGGACACTCCAAGCCCCTTTGACGGTCCTGGGAGACAGAGGAATCAGGAACCGGAGCAGGGATACCCTTGTACCCATGCCATAGCTACCGGCCTGGGCAACGGAAGAGTCAGTTGCAGGAGCTGGGACACCTAAGACCCCTGTGACGCCGCCATAGAGACAGGCCTGGACCCTGAGGAGCCAGCTATGGGAGCCGGGACGTTCGCAGATCCTGTACCACTGCCATAGCGACAGGACTGGACACCGGGGAGTCAGGTACGGAAACCGGGACACTCCAAGCCCCTGTGACGGCCCTGGGCGGTAGAGAGAGCCAGATACGAGAGCCGGGACATTCCCAGCCTCTGTGCCACTGCCGTAGTAACGGGCCTGGGTGCTTGAGGAGGTGGCTACTAGAGCCGGGACATTCAGCAGTGGTAGGTGACCAACGCAGGGACCAGCGCGAGGACCAGCGTGAGTGTAGGTGGAGATGAAGAACATCAAGAAACTTCAAGGAGTCTGCACCACTGAACTTCACAAGGATCATACCACAGAAGTTTACACCATAAAACCAGTGTTTCAGAACAGATCAATTTTGGAAGCAGAGACTAACAAGAAGAGTCTCAAACAATGGGAAGACAAAGAAACAATCCCCAAATGAAAGAAAAAGCAGAAACTTCAGAAAAAATGTTAGATGAAATAGAGGCTGATCAACTATCAGATAGTGAATTCAAAGCACTGGTTATTACGAAGTTCAAAGAGCTCACAGTGAACTACCAGAAACTACAGGGGAACTATAATGATCTCTCTGCAAACTACAGAAACATCAAAAAGGAAATGGAAACTATCAGCAAGAGACAAGAGGAAATGAAGAATACAATTTCCCAATTGAAGTACACACTAGAAAGTTTCCAAAGTAGGATAGATGAAGCGGAGAATAGGATTAGTGAGTTGGAGGACAAGGTAGAAAGCATCTCACAGAAAGAGCAAGAAAAGGAAAAGAGGCTCAGAGAATGAAGAGGGATTAAGAGAAATGCAAGACAATATAAAACGTAATAATATCCGAATACTAGGAATACCAGAAGGAGAAGAAAAAGAACAAGGGATAGAAAACGTATTTGAACGAGTAATGAGAGAAAATTTTCCTAATTTAATAAGAGAAAAAGTCACACAAATCCAAGAATCACAGAGAGTCCCAACCAAGAGGAACCCAAGGAGGCCCACTTCAAGACACATCACCATCAAAATGGCAAAATTCCAAGACAAAGAGAGAATCTTAAAGGCAGCAAGGGAGAAAAAAGAAATAACATACAAGGGAGCCCCAATAAGGTTAGCTACTGACTTCTCAATGGAAACACTTCAAGCAAGAAGAGAATGGCAAGAAATATTTCAAGTAATGAGAACCAGAGGCCTACAACCAAGGCTATTTGACCCAGCAAGGCTCTCAATCAAGATAGATGGCCAAATAAAGAGCTTCCAAGACAAAAGAAGTCTAAAAGAATATGCCTCCACCAAACCAGCTCTACAAGAAATACTAAAAGGACTGCTTTAAGGGAAGGAAGGATAAGAGGGAGAAAGAGAGGAACACAGGTACAAAAATGGCAATGAATAAGTACCTATCAATAGTAACCTTAAACGTAAATGGATTAAATTTTCCAATCAAAAGACACAGAATAGCTCAATGGATAAGAAAGCATGACCCACACATATGCTGCCTAGAAGAGACTCACCTCAGGACAAAAGACCATCACAGACTAAAAGTGAAAGGCTGGAAACAAGTTTTCCAAGCAAACGGACAAGAAAAAAAAGCTGGGGTAGCAATTTTCATATCAGACAAAATAGACTTCAAAAAAAGGCTATAAAGAGAGACCCAGAAGGTCACTTCATTATACTCAAGGGAAGAATCCACCAAGAAGACATTAACATTGTACACATATATGCACCAAACATAGGGGCACCCAAATATATCAAGAAAATCTTAGAGGACTTCAAGAAAGATATTGACAGCAACACAATTATACTAGGGGATTTTAACACCCCACTATCAAAAATGGACAGATCTTCCAAACAAATTATCAACAAAGATATTGTGGCATTAAACAACACCCTAGATGAAATGGACTTAACTGATATATATAGAGCCCTTCATCCCAAAGAAGCTAAATACACATTCTTTTCAAATGCACATGGAACATTTTCAAAGATAGACCACATGATAGGACACAAAACGAGCCTCAAAAAATTCAAGAAAATTGAAATCATACCAAGCATCTTCTCTGACCACAAGGGACTGAAATTAGAAACCAACCCCAAAGAAAAAAACCCAAAGCACGCAAAAACATGGAGACTGAATGGTATGCTATTAAACAACGAATGGGTCAAGAATGAAATTAGGGAAGAAATCAAAACATTTCTGGAAACAAATGAAAATGATCTCACAACAACCCAAAACTTATGGGACACAGCCAAGGCCATCCTGAGAGGGACGTTTATAGCAATACAGGCCTACCTAAAGAAAACAGAAACATTTCAAACAACCTAACCCTACGCCTGCAAGAACTCAAGGAACAACAACAAAGACAGCCCAGAGCAAGCAGAAGGAAGGATATAACCAAGATTAGAGCAGAATTAAATGACATAGAAACTAAAAGCACAATTCTAAGGATCAATGAATCCAGGAGTTGGTTCTTTGAGAAGATAAACAAAATAGACAAGCCTTTAAGTAGGCTCATCAAGAAAAGAAGAGAGATGACACAAATAAACACAATCAGAAATGAAAGAGGAGAGATTAAAACTGATACCACAGAAATAGAAGACATTGTAAGAAATTACTATGAAGAACTTTTTGCCAAGAAATTTGAAAACCTAGGGGAAATGGACACATTTCTAGAAAAATACAATCTTCCAAACCTCAGTGAAAAAGAAGCAGAAAATCTAAATACACCAATAACAGCAAAAGAAATTGAAACAGTAATCAAAAAACTCCCATCACACAAAAGCCCTGGACCAGAAGGTTTCACAGGAGAATTCTACAAAGCATTTAAGGAAGAGCTAACCCCTATTCTCCACAGACTATTTCAAAAAATCCAGAAGGATGGAAAACTCCCAAATTCTTTTCATGAAGCCAGCATCATCTTAATTCCAAAACCAGATAGAGACACAACAAAGAAAGAAAACTTCAGGCCAATATCGCTGATGAACATAGATGCTAAAATCCTCAAGAAAATATTGGCAAATCGCATCCAACAATATATCAAAAAGATCATACACCATGATCAAGTAGGATTCATCCCAGGGATGCAAGGATGGTTCAATATTCGCAAATCAGTAAATGTAATACATCACATAAACAAAAGCAAAGACAAAAATCACATGATCATATCAATAGATGCGGAAAAAGCTTTCAATAAGGTACAACACCCATTTATGATAAAAACACTCAGCAAAGTGGGGATACAGGGAGCATTTCTCAAAATAATAAAGGCCATATATGAGAGACCTACAGCCAATATCATACTCAATGGGAAAAAACTAAAAGCTTTTCCACTAAGATCAGGAACAAGACAAGGTTGTCCACTTTCACCACTTCTATTAAATATAGTATTGGAAGTTTTAGCCACAGCGATCAGGCAGGAAAAGGAAATAAAAGGCATCCAATAGGAAAAGAGGAAGCAAAACTGTCATTGTTTGCAGATGACATGATAGTGTACATGGAAAATCCTATAGACTCTACCCAAAAACTGCTCAAACTAATTAATGAATTTGGCAAAAGATCGGGTTACAAAGTCAATATCCAGAAATCAAAGGCATTTTTGTATACCAACAGTGAATCAGCAGAAGCAGAAATAAAGAGAAAAATCCCATTTGATATAGCAAAAAGAAAAATAAAATATCTTGGAATAAACCTAACTAAGGAGGTAAAAAACCTGTATGCAGAAAACTACACAGCCCTGAAGAACGAAATCAAGGAAGACACAAACAAATGGAAACATATACCTTGTTCATGGATTGGAAGAATTAACATCATCAAAATGTCCATACTACCCAAAGCAATATAAAGATTCGATGCAATACCTATTAAAGTACCAATGGCATATTTCACAGACATAGAACAAACACTTCAAAAATTTATATGGAACCATAAACGAGCCCGAAAAGCAGCTGCTCTTTTGAGAAAGAAGAACAAAGTATGGGGGATCACAATACCTGATATCAAAATGTATTACAAGGCCACTGTAATCAAAACAGCCTGGTACTGGCATAAAAACAGGCACATAGACCAATGGAACAAAACAGAGAGCCCAGAAATCAACCCAACTCTCTACAGTCAATTAATATTTGACAAAGGGGGCAATAACATAAAATGGAGTAAAGATAGCCTCTTCAACAAATGGTGTTGGGAGAACTGGACAGCTACATGCAAAAAAAAGAAACTTGAGCACAGACTTACACCATACACCAAAATAAATTCAAGGTGGATAAAAGACTTAAATGTAAGTCATAACACCATTAAAGTCCTAGAGGAGAACATTGGCAAGAAAATCTCAGATATTTCACGCAGCAACTTCTTTACTGATATGTCCCCTAGAGTAAGGAATGTAAAGGAAAGAATAAACAAATGGGATCTCATCAAAATAAAAAGCTTCTGCATGGCTAAAGAAAACAGTATTAAATTAGCAAGACAACCAACTGTATGGGAAAACATATTTGCCAATGATACCTCAGACAAAGGTTTAATCTCCAAAATATACAAAGAACTTACACGACTCCACTCTAAGAAGACACCCAACCCAATTAGAAAATGGGAAAAGGACTTGAACAAACACTTCTCCAAGGAGGACATACAGAACATTCAGAGACACATGAAGAGATGCTCAATATCGTTAGCTATCAGCGAGATGCAAATTAAAACCACAATGAGATACCACTTTACACCAGTCAGGATGGGTATCATAAACAAAGCAACAAACAACAAATGTTGGAGAGGTTGTGGGGAAAAGGGGTCCTTAGTTCACTGTTGGTGTGATTGAAGACTGGTACAACCATTATGGAAAACAGTATGGAATTTTCTCAGAAAAATAAAAATCGACCTGCCTTTTGACCCAGCAATTCCACTGCTGGGATTATATCCTAAGAATCCTAAAACATCAATATCAAAGAACCTATGCACCACAATGTTCATAGCAGCACAATTTACAATAGCCAAGAGTTGGAAGTAACCTAGGTGCCCATCAGTAAATGCATGGATCAAAAAATTGTGGTACATATACACAATGGAATTCTATGCAGCAGAGAGAAAGAAGGAGCTACTACCATTTGCAACAACATGGATAGAACTGGAAAGCATTATGCTGAGTGAAATAGGCCAGGTGCTGAAAGACAAATACCATATGATCTCACCTTTAACAGGAAGCTAAACAACAAAACAAACAAGCAAGCGGAAAAAAAAAAAACAAAGACACTGAAATAGAGAACAAGGGGATAGTGACCAGAGGGGAGAAGGAAGGGAAGTTAAGGGGAAAAAGGGGGAGGGATTTGGAGGAACAAATAGGAAGGACACAGGGACGAGAACTAGGGGGGGTGGAACTGGGAGGGAGGTGGGGAGCAAGGGGCGGGGAGGCTGGGATGGGAGAAATAGACAAAAAACTGTACTTGAAAAATAACTAAATAAAAATTTAAAAAAAGAAAAACTATCTGAAACTATCAAATAAAACAACATAATTTAAAAAAAAAAGAAATATGGCAAGGGTTTAATCTCCAAAATATACAAAAAACTAACACAACTCAACACCAGGAACACAAACAACCCAGTTATGAAATGGACAGGGGGTGGAAATGGGAGGGAGGTGGGGAGCAAGGGGCGGGGAAGGCTGGGATGGGAAAAAATAGACAAAAAACTGTACTTGAAAAATAACTAAATAAAATTAATTTTAAAAAAAAGAAATGGACAAAAGAATTGAATAGACACTTCTCCAAGGAGGACACACAGAGGACCCAGAGACATGAAAAAATGCTCAACACCACTAATCATCTCACTAATCATCAGGGAAATACAAATTAAAAGCACAATGAGATATCATCTCACACTGCTCAGAATGACCATCATAAACAAATCAACAAACAACAAATGCTGACGAGGTTGCGGAGCAAAGAGAACTCTAGTGCATTATTAGTGAGAATGTAGACTGGTGCAGTCACTATGGAAAACAGTGGGATTTCCTCAGAAAACTAAAAATGGAACTGCCTTTTGACCCGGCAATTCACTGCTAAAATTATGCCCTAAGAATCCTGAAACACCAATTTAAAATAACCTGTGATCCCCAATATTCACAGCAGTCTTATTTATAATAGCCTGGATCTGGAAACAACCCAAGTGTCTATCAGAACATGAGTGAAAAAAGCTATGGTAAATTTACATAATGGAATGCTATGCAGCAGTTAAAAAAGAAAAAAGAAAGAAACTCCTACCTTTAGCAACAGCATGTATTGACCTGGAGATGATTATGCTAAGTCAAATAAGTGAGTCAGTGAAAGACAAATACCACATGATTTCATTTATATGTGGAATCTAACAAACACAATAAACTAAGGAACAAAATAGTAACAGAAGCTTAAATACCTAAAACGGACTGACAGCTTCCAGAAAGGTGGGGGTAGTGAAAGATAGTGAAAGGGTCAATGATGGTGAAGGGATTAACAAAGAACATATATGCACAACCCATGGACAAGGACAACAATATGGGGATGGGCTTAGGGAGGGAAGAGTAGGGCTGGATGGAGGTGGGAAAAGGGAGAAAAATGAGGAAACAATTGGAACAGTGTAAGCAAGAAAAATAAAATGTTTAAGAAAGTAACAACATCAAAATGTTGACAGTTATCTTTAGTGAAAGGGACCACGAGTGGTCATTACAGTTTTGTATATGTCCACAATTTTCTATGAGTTTTCATAATAAAACTTTGAATGATTCTTTTAGACTGTTCTGTCAGTTTCAAATGTGTAAAAATCACTGTGTACATGTGCTCAGCACTTAACTATTCAAATTTACAAAGCCTTTATATCTTATTCCACTAAGAGAAAGCTACCTAAGACAAACATCTTAGCTATAACCATAACCATAACATTATTCACAAAGGAGACTTTCTCCATACTGTAAAAAGAAAAATGTAGAAAAGAATCCCAATGAAATGGGTTTTAAGTCAACGACTAGGCTTGGTGCCCCAAATTTATTTACAAAAAAGAAAGGTACAGCCCTGGCTGGTATAGCTCGGTGGATTGAGCACGGGCCTGTGAAGCAAAGGGTCACCAGTTCGATTCTCAGTCAGGGGTTGCAGGCCAGGTCCCCAGTACAGGACACATGAGAGGCAACCACACATTGATGTTTCTCTCCCACTCTATCTCCTTTCCTTCCCCTCTCTCTAAAAATAAATATTTTTTTAAATATTCTTAAAAAAAAGAAAGGTACAGTCAAGAATATTTATCCACAAGTTTTTCACTAATAATAAATAGACAAAGGACTTTCAATGGTATTTTGGTAAAATTAAGAAAAGCACATGCTACTATTTCAGCAATAAATAAATAGATAAGGTACCTAGTGATAAATTTAACCAAAAGACCTGTACTTGGAAAACTATAGGGCATTGAAGAAACTATCAAGTGGAAGCATATACTGTGTTCATAGATTGGAAGAATTAACATCATTAAAATGTCCATACTACCCAAAGCAATATACAGATTCAACAAAATTCCTATTAAAATACCAATGGCATATTTCACACAACTGGAACAAATATTCAAAAAAAGACATAAATAGCCTCAGGAATCTTGAGAAAGAAGAACAAAGTTGGAGGTATCATACTACCTAATATCAACCTATACTACAAAGCCATTGTAATCAAAACAGCCTGGTACTGGCCTGACCGGTGTGGGTCAGTAGGTTGGGCATCATCCCTCACTCCCAAGGGTCCTGGTTCGATACCTGGTAAGGGCACATGACTTGGTTGTTGGACAGGCCTCCAAACGGGGGCCTGTGAAAGGCAAACAATTGAGATGTTTCTCTTGTACATCAATGTTCTCTTCCTCTTTTTCTCTCCCTTCCCTTCTCTCTAAAAAGTAAATAAATAAAGTTTAAAAAGAAAAAAAACAAAGAAAAGCCCTGGCTGGTATGGCTCAGTGGATTGAGTGCTGGCCCAAAAACCAAAGGGTCACCATTTTAAGTCCCAGTCAGGGCACATGCCTGGGTTGTGGGCTAGGTCCCCACTTGGGAGCATGCAAGAGGCAACTGATCCATGTTTCTCTCAAATACTGACATTTCTCCCCCTCTCCTGCTCCCTCTTTCCCCTCTCTCTAAAAATAAATAAATAAAAACTTTTAAAAAGCAAAGGGGAAAAAAAAAGGCTGGTACTGGCATAAGAACAGGAATATAGACCAATGCAATAGAACTGAGAGCCCAGAAATAAACCCACACCATTATGGTCAATTAATATTTGACAAAGGAGGGAGGAGCATGCAACAAAGACAGTCTCTTCAATAAATGGTGTTGGGAGAAATGGACTAGTATATGCAAGAAAAATGAAACTAGACCACGATCTTACACCATATACCAGAATAAACTCAAAATGGGTAAAAGACTTAAATGAAAGTCATGAAACCATAAAACTCCTAGAAGAAAACATAGGCAGTAAAATCTCAGACACCTCTTGTAGCAACAGTTTTGCCAATGTATCTCCTAGGGCACAGGAAACAAAGGAAAAAATAAACAAATGGGACTACATCAAACTAAAGAGCTTCTGAACAACAAAAGAAACCATCAACAAAATGGAAAGGGAACCAACTGTATAGGAGAGCATACTTGCCAATGATATACCAGATAAGGGGTTAATATCCAAGGGGTTCTTAATATATAAAGAACTTATAAAACTCAATACCAGGAAGACAAACAATGCAATTGAAAAATGGGGAAAGCCAATAAATATATGAAAAAAATATTAAACATCACTAATCATCAGAGAGATGCAAATTAAAACCACAACAAGGTATCATCTCACACCTGCCAGAATGGCTACAATCAGTAAGTTAACAAACAAGTGCTGGAAAGGATGAGGATAAAAGGGAACCCCAGTACACTGTTGGTGGGAACCCAGACTGGTACAGCCACTGTGGGAAACAGTATGGAATTTCCTCAAAAAACTAAAATGGAACTGCCTTTTGACCCAGTAATCCCACTTCTGGGAATATATCCTAAGAATTCCAAAACACCAATTAGAAAGAATATATGCACCCCTATATTTCATTGCAGCGGTATTTACAATTGCCAAGATATGGAAGCAGCCTAAGTGCCCATTTGTAGATGAGTGGATAAAAAACCTGTGGTACATTTATACAATGGAATACTACATGGCTGTAGCAAAGATGGAACTCATACCTTTTGTAACAGTACAGATGGACCTGGAAATTATTATGCTAAATGACATAAGCCTGTCAGTGAAAGATAAATACCATAGGATTTCACTTATATGTGGAATCTAATGAATAAAATACAATGATGAACAAAATGAAATAGAGGCATAGATACATGGAACACACTGACAGCTGTCAGAGGGGAGGGAGGAAAGGGAAATGGATGAAAGAAGGTGAAGTGATTAGGTGAAGAACATATGTGCATAACCCACAGACAACAGTGTACTGATAGGCAGAAGGAAGGGGACAAGTAGGATGGGTAGAGGTGGGCAAAGGGATGGGGGATGAGGACATTTGTAACACTGTCAACAATTTAAAAAGTTAAAAAAAGAACAAAAAGCACTGGGGGAGGTAGGCTGGGATGGGAGTAAAAGACAGAAAACTGTACTTGAACAATAATTAAATTTAAAAAATTAAAAAGAAAAAAAAGAAAAGCATGTGCACAATATACATTCCTTTGCAGCCCTTTCTCTCTCAGGTAGACCTAACCATTACCTCTCAAGATGAGAATCTAGCCACTGAGACCTGTGGAATAAAGTCCTTCTATAAGGCTGATGAAAATCATTCCAAATCTATACCATTCATTCTCAGGGAACATTCCCCTAACATCATGAGTATTCATCACTGACTCCCTGTCAGACTCCGCATAGAACCCTGACTTGGGCTACTCCTCTGGAGCCCCAAGGTCCCAAGTGAGACCAGATGACATGAGCCCCCTAACTCTACGCACGCTAATTCCCAACTCTCCTCCCAGTGACCTCAGTTGTCTGGAAATCATTACACATCCCTCATACCCCATCTACAGTCTTGAAAATAAAAACATTCCAGGTCATTTTTAAAGCCATTTCTTGCATTTGGGTTTCTAAGTTCCTCCCATCCATCTCCTGTCATACTACCCTCTCTTGTATTTTCAATTTCTCCCTTTCCTATTGGCTACTTCTAAGGAGCTAAAATCTCCATTCCTGGAAAAACAAAACTAAACAAGGAAGAAAACAATAAATCTTTATTCTTTTGAAATATTACTACATCTCCTCTCCTCCCTTCACTGCAAAATTTATTGAAAAGTTTCATCTACTGTCTCAACTGTTTTAACCACAGTTCCACTCATGTCACACTACTGGAATTTCTGTTGTAATTACTACCAAATCTACATTTCTAACCTGGTAGTTCTCCAAAGCCTGATCCCCATTCTTAACGTACCTCAACAAGTCCTCAAACCAAATTCCTCCTGCCTCTTTACCCTATCTCACTTCCTGGAACGTGGTTCTCTCACCTCCAACTCACAGCTCTTCTATACCTCTATTTCTATAATGAGATAGAAAAATGTGGGTGATACAAAAAACACAGTAGTCTTGGGTTTTTCTGGTTAGTGGTGATTGAAAACAGGGCTCTAAAATCACTCAAACGAGTAACTACTTTATACAACAGCTCATTTTGTATCCTGCCAATAGGGTGTACAAAAGTGAGGCACTATCCTCCCACACACTTTTCACAATTGTTCAGTGTCAAAGTACTAATGAACTCCAGAAAGATGAAGAAAATAACACATCAAGAAGTTCACATTAACCCCCTTCATCTCATCTCACAATTACAGGATCTACCAGTAGCATTATAATTATTTTAAATTTGCTAAACATCCATTTTTTTTTATGATGGTGGAGGTTGCAGTGAATAATTGCTAAGAGAAAACCCACAACTACATCAGAAAAATCCTGTCACCAAAACCAAAAAGAAAGTCTCTATCACTATATACATTCCACATCAACATTTCGATTTAAAAAATATTTAATCCTGGCTGGTGTGGCTCACTGGATTGAGTGCCGGCCTGAGAACCAAAGGGTCACTGCTTCACTTCCTGGTCAGGGCACATGCCTGGGTGCGCAGGCTGGGTTGCCAGCAGGGGTGGGGGCACGTGACAGGCGACCACACATTGATGTTTCTTTCCTTCTCTTTCTCTCTCCATTCCCCTCTAAAAATAAATAAATAAAATCTTTTTAAAAATTTAGACTCCCAGCCAAGATGAAGGTATAGGCAGATACACTTTACCCCTTGCACACCAAAAGAAAGACAACAATAACTCTAAAGACAAAAAACAGAAGTTCCTGAAAATCCAACTGTATGGAAGTCCAACAACCAAGGAGTTCAAGAAGAAACATTCACCCACACTGGTAGGAGGGGTGGAGAGGTGCAGCTGGGATGGAGAGGACACATAACAAGGCAGTAGCTGGTGGACCAGGTAGGTGGTCCCACATTCTCATGCAGATAAACTGGGAGAAACAACTGGGAAGCGAGACACACCATGCAACCCAGGGTTCCGGTGCAGAGAAATAAGCCTCAAAACCTTTGACTGTAAAAACCTCTGTGGATTGCAGCAACAAAGGGAGAAACTCCAAGCCTCACAGGAGAGTTCACTGGGGAGACCCACAGGGTCCTAGAACATACACAAACCCACCCACTCGGGAATCAGCACCAGAAGGGCCCAATTTGCTTGCGGGTAGCAGGGGAAGTGACTGAAAGCCAGCCAAGAGCCAAGCAAGTAGCACTGTTCCCTCTGGGACTCCTCCCCTACATATAGTGCCACAAAACAGCAACATGGGTTGCCCCACCCTGGTGAATACCCAAGGTTCCACCACTTACTACATAGCAGGCATGCCAAGGCAAAAAAATATAGACCAAATGAAAGAACATATCAAAGCTCCAAAAATAGGACTAGGGAATGAAGAGACAGCCAACCAATCAAATGCACAGTTCAACACATTGGTAATCAGGATGTTCACAGAAATGGTTGAGTATGGTTGCAAAATGAAGGAAGGAGTGCAGGATATGGCAAGTGAAATAAAGGAAAATGTACAGGTAACCAACAATGAAGAGAAGGAAACCAGGACTCAAATCAACGATTTGGACCAGAATAAAGAAATAAACATTCAACCATAACAGAATGAAGAAACGAGAATTCAAAAATATGAGGAAAGGCTTAGGAACCTCTGGGACAACTTTATACATTCCAACATCTGAATCATAGGGATGCCAGAAGGAGAAAAGGCAGAGCAAGAAATTGAAAAATTATTTGAACAAATAATGAAGGAAAACTTCCCCAGTCTGGCAAAGGAAATAGTCATGCAAGTCTAGGATGCTCAGGGGGTCCCAAAGAAGACAGATCCAAGAAGAAACACACCAAGACACATTGTAATTAAGTTGCCCAAATTAAAGATAAGGAAAGAATCTTAAAGCAGAAAGAGGAAAGGAGACAGTTACCTACAAAGGAATTGCCATAAGACTATCAGCTGATTTCTCAAAAGAAACCCTGCGGGCAAGAAGAGGCTGGAAAGAAGTATTCCAAGTCATGAAATGCAAGCACCTACATCCAAGATTACTCTATGCAGCAAAGCTATCATTTAGAATGGAAGGGCAGATAAAGTGCTCCCCAGATAAGGTCAAGTTAAAGGTGTTCATCATCATCAAACCCTTATTATATGAAATGTTAAAGGAACTTATCTAAGAAAAAGATGATAAAAAATATGAGCAGTAAAATGACAACTCACAACTATGAACTACTGAACCTAAAAAAGACACACAAACTAAGGAAACAACGAGAACAGGAACAGAATCACAGAAATGGAGATCGTGTGGAGGGTTATCAGCAGGGAATAGGAGGGGAGAGAATGGAGGGGAAAGTACAGGGAACAAGAAGCATAATTGGTAGGTACAAAATAGACAGAGGGAGGTTAAGAATAGTATGGGAGCCCTGGCTGGTGTGGCTCAGTGGATTGAGTACCAGACTGTGAAGCAGAGGGTCACCAGTTTGATTTCCAGACGGGACATGTGACTGAGTTGTAGGCCAGGTCCCCTTTGTGGGCCCTCCAGAGGCAACTTTTAGGAACTGCCCTGCCTGGTTTCCGAAGCTGTAACCCACCCCCATGGGTATGGCTGAGTAAGAGACCTTTGGACCATAAGCCACTAAGGAGATGAAGCTTATCTCCCTGGCAGGAGTGCAGCTTCTGCTCCTTTTACTTCCATCCATAACTGGCCCCCAATGCTTGATCGGTTAGCCAAGGACGGGTAAGATTCCCCAGTGGGATAACAACCTAAGACAGGCATGATCACTGAGAGGCCCCAGGGAAGGACTTGGGGGGCTACAGCAAAAGGAGGTGATGGACCCTTGCCCCTCGGCTGTGACATAGCCTGAGTCCTCATTCTGTCTGAGAAGTCTCCTAACCTCTTGGCTGCCTTATTTCACTTGCCTGACTTAAGCCAGAAACAATGACAGAGGGCAGTGCAGCCCTGTGCTGGAAAGGGCAGGTTCCCCAGGGTGATCAGGCCTAAGGAAGAATACATAAACTCCTCTGAAACCTGCTTTGCTAAGAATGCTCTCAATTAAATAAGGGCCCAAGCAGGAAATGAGTTTGTTTCCCAAAGTTTTGTAGCCCTTGAGTTAACAGACCCTAACTCAGAATGGACCCTGAGAGTTCTTTGTTATCTATTGTTTGATCTTTACTGCCTGACGATGATTAATGAGCTTTACCTGTATTCCTGTGCAAATTGAACCCAATAAAAGCCCAACGAGGAAAAAGCTCTTGGTCTTTCTCCTTTCAGAGATTGGCCACGTTTCCTCCCCAAGCAGATCATGTCTTAGTAGACTTATTCTCATATTTGGCAGCCAGGTGGGCCCTGTGGGCAGAGCGCCCCCCCCCACAGGCAACCACACATTGATGTTTCTCTCCCTCTTTCTCCCTCTCTTCCCCTCTCTCCAAAACTAAATAAATAAAATATTTAAAAAAAAGAATAGTATGGGAAATGGAGAAGCCAAAGAACTTACATGTATGACCCATAGACGTGAACTAAGGAAGGGGAATGCTGGTGGGGGAAGTGCAGGGCCGAGAGGAATAAAGGGGAGGAAACAATGGGACAACTGTAATAGCATAATCAATTAAATATTTTTTTAATATTTAAGTTTTTTTCTTATTGAAATTCATTCATTCTCCCAAAATTCCAGACAATGTTTATTTGGTCATAAAATCCTAAAAGATACTACTAGGAAAGTGAATTGTACAAAACCGGTTGTGTTCACATAATTTACTTTCCACTGAACCTAGACCAGTGACACACCAACCTAAGTCACAGGTGACTGTAACCTGAACACCACAAAATTCAACCTAAGGGATTATTAATAATACCACCTCACTGTCCTGGTTAATGAAGGTTGGAAATATAGCCCAAAGTCCAATAAATGAACAGGTACAGAATTGTCATCATCCTAAGGCCCTTATCAACAGCATTATTTAAACAATTTCCAATTTTTCTTATCAGGCAACAATGAAGAAGCAAAATAAAGGTCAATCTAGTGTCTAACTGCTGACAAGCTTTGTCCCTTCAATGAAATTTGCTTTATAATTACTAAACCCAAAGTAGAATATCAGTACTCAACTATACAGATATGATTTTTGGATTCCTGCTTGAATTGGTGAATGATGTGATGTGAATAAAAAAAAGTGACACATAAAACTCCAAAATAAAAGTACTCCCTAATCCTTGCCCATATACGTGATTTAGCTGTTTGCTTCTCCTTGAAAAGTAATAACTACAGCATATGGTACTCTTGAACACCATTATGAGAAGGGGTAAGAAGGCAGAAAGAACATTCCAGAAAGAGAAAAGATTTAGAAGGCATGGTAGCCCAGGGCAGAAAAATCATCTGCTGCAAATATTGCTAATTCTGCTTCCCCTAATCTCTGCTGAAAAAGATACAGAGCAAGATACCTTAGACCTCCTATAGTCATTTCAAGCCTTACAAAAAGTAGGGTAGGTGAGGAAGGTTTTTAAAAAGCAAGCAGTAACTAGGAAAAATAATGCTTGGCTTGAAAAATTGAGGCTGAACAGAAACTTCCCCCTCTATCTTCATTGCCCCATTCTGCAAAACAACATTGATTTTACCATGGTCTCTGAGAAAAGTGGTGGGAAACCACAAATGAAACTGGGGAGGAGAAAGCGGTAAGAAATGTATTCTTCTCCTTCACTCCCTATCATCCCAACCTATTTTGGCAGTGCTTACCCTGAGGCTCTGTCCCCATACTCCCTTGCCCTCATCATCAGAGCAAGCTAATTATGAAATCATTTTACCTTCCTGTGTATTTAACTTGATCTAATGCTGCAAAATGTAAATGTCAAATGTATGCAAAAGTATTCAATTTATGCTCTTTTCCAATGCAAAAAATTCTAAGGACAATTGATTTCATGAGTATGTGACATTCATGTTATAGTTACCTCACAGAATAAATAGACTTCTGTGAGTTAGTCTAAAAAACTGTAACAATCATTGGAGCCATTAGCTCTGTTCCCAAGTTTCAGCATTGGCTCCAAAGGAGTAATCCTGGTTTTGCCTAACTCAATTTCATGACCTTGAACTTAGTCTTTTCTTTCTGAGCTTCAGTTTACTACCACTTTCTTTCCAAATGTGTCATACTAATGTTCTGGATGATTGCTTAACTACCGCACCTTACTTCCAGACTACATAACTGTCTTTTAGGTAAGAATCATGTTTTATACATTCCTTGTATTTGGCATAAGCTCAGTAAATCTGTAGACTGATTTAAGAGATGTCAAGGAACATACAAAAGACATTAAAATGTGGAGGGATTTGTTAATGCTCATATTATAAACTGGATCAGAAATCAGAACTAAATTCCTTAATTCATCTGCAATATTTTCCATATCTGAACCCCTTTCCTCCTTTCTTTTTCTCCACACACCCTCCCGGGCCTTTGCATATGTATCTTGAACATATAAAAGGTTGGGAATACCTATAAAACATCTTCAACCTCCCCACATTCTGTGTAACACTTACATGCTTGCATGAAAGAATTCTCCAGAATACTCCCTTCTAATAAAACCAGTTAAGAGATGCACCTTCCGGGTAAATTTGTATTAAGCAAGCCTATTCTAAGCCTCGCTCCATCCTTCCACCTGGGAACAAATCAAAGGATGTACTACATGAGGGAATCAAGAATCTTCCGGATTTAATTAAGGTTATACATTTTGGGAGGGCCTACAGCATGAAGGCAAACAGTTCATAAATAAGAAAGAAAAGAGAGAATTGTCCGGTTTCCTACAGCTTCACAAAAAATGGGGGAGGGGTGGAAATAAGTTGTGAAACAGGTTAGAAATTGGGAGAAATTAAGATTATAGCTTTAAAAGTGCCACCTTTCAAAAAATCCATGGATTGATTTTGAGCCATCAGAAATGGAAGGGATTAAACTTTTGCGGGTGATAAGAAACAAGAACAGTTAAAAATCAAAAATGGGGTTTGGAATTCACAGGGGACAGACAGGAGTGCGGGGAAAGGGAAGGGAGGAGTCGCTAAGGTCAGAAAATGAATGGGGGAAGAGAGTAAAATGCCGGCCGAACGGAAGATCGGGAGGGCATGGGGTGAAAAGAGGGAGGGTGAGAGGGAAGGAGCCCGGGAATGAGCGCTGGTAGAAGAGAAATGTGGGGGATGGGGCATATGGAAGTGCAGACCCAGGGCGAAGCGCCAGGCTAAGAGACGACCCACGGGTCCCAGACTTGAGGTAGGGGTGTGGGCAATCTGCCCCTACCCCAGCGGCGGTACATACCTGTTGGTGTGGAAGCGGTGGAGTGGGTCGGTGCGATGGCAAGAGGACAGCTGGCAGCCGAAGTCGCTGATGTCCAGGCAGCCGGGCTCCTCGCTCGGGCAGGTGCCCACCCCGCGAGGAGGTCCAAGAAGCGGGAAGGGCTCCTCTGGGGTCAGAAACTTCTCGTACGAAGTGGTGGCCGACGCTTCGTCGGACATGGCTGGAGATGTCGGGGCTCGGGTTACCTCTCTGGGCCCGAGCTGCTCCCACGTCCGCCCCTGCCCCCACTCTAACCTGTCTGCTGTCGCCGCCGCGCCTGGGTGTGCCAGCCACAGTTCACCAGCAAGCTGAGCGCCGCGGCCAGCTACAACTCCCGGCAGTGCGGCGCTGCGTGAGGAGGCTGCTCCAGGCCTCTGCAACCCGCTGCCAACGAGTTGGTCCCCAGTGGCCTCCGCAGTGGTCTCAGCCTGCCGCCGCCACTGCTGCTACCCAGCCCAGCCCCTTCAGCGCAGCGCAGCCACCCGTGACTGCAGCAATCCGCAGGGTGTCTGCCGTGGGGGGGGGGGGGGGCGGCGGCGGGCGGGGCGGGGACAGCGGGAAGCCGCTCCCCGCGCCCCCTGCTGGAGTGGAGGAGGAACTGAACCGCCTTGCCTCCTGCGCCGCTGCACCGCCCACCTCATCATCCAAGTGGCCAGTTACGGATTCCAGGCGCTAAAACGCCAGGCACTGCAGGTCAAACCCCTCCTCCTCCTTCTCACTGGTGGCTGATTACTAAACAGCAAGCCGCAGACCTTCGAAAAGGCACTTGACTCACAGTGGTTGCGTGAGAAAGAATCCAGATGCCCTGGTTCCCAGCACACTTGATCACCCTGTCCCAATTCAGAAAGTATTTATTGAGCTCCTGCATATGTGTGCCCAGCACTGTGCAATAAACTTCAGGGAAAGTGAGCCAAGTAGAGAAAAATAGTCCCTACCTCATCTCAGGTCACCAAACCCTGAGAATTATAGATGATGGCTACCAGGCTACTCAGAGCTGATGAACACGTAGAGCTATTTTGTGCTCTGTGCTGTGGCTTGCATTTTGCATTCTGCTTGGAATGTCCTGCGGTTTCTCCCTTGCTAATCCTTAAAGCTCCAGCTCAAACTTTACCTTCTCTGTGAAGCCTTCCCTGACTCTCAAAGGAGACGTAGGCATGCTCCCATAGAAAGAGTACTGCCAATGCTCCCATAGAAAGAGTTCTTAACTTGTTTAATTTAAATCAACTTACTAGAGATTATATACTGTTCTTCCTCTTTTCTCTGTATTCCAGACAAGTGGTTCCATCTCTTAGGTGTATACATTTTTTAAAACATTCGGAGGGAAACACAAAATTGTCAATTTCTTATTTTGCCAACTGAACGCAAAATTTTAAAAAGTATCTGCTACTATTTGGTAAAAGGAAGCACGTATCATATAAAATGTGAAACCTGAGGACTAAGCGGCCTGGCTCCTGGTGGCTAACTGGGCTCAAACAAATACGGAAAAAAAAAAAAAAAAAAGCAGAGCCTCGCAGCTATTTTTGCACAGGGAACTTCTCACTACAAACTGAACTTCAGAGAGAAGCCTCTTGGTTAGACTGCCTACCCATGAACCACTAAATTTTCTGCCTGCACTGTGTTCTATTTGAGACAGTCCTTATTAAAAAGTTCCTTTGGAGTCCTAATTCAACCAATAGGATTTAGGCTTACCCCATCCAATCGGAGCTGTGCATCTCTGACCAATCAGAGTGTCTGCTTTCTGACCAATCAGGGATGAGGAGCGGGGACTTACGTCTATTAAGTTGGCTCCCCTTGCTTCCAGGACATGCTTTCCAGTGAAGATTGCCTTTGGACAACACGGATCATTGTGGGCGGAAGCTGAGCAGGCCATCACAGATCTGCCTAGTGAAAAGGGTCTGGCCTCTGGGCCTTGCTGTTTTCACAGCAGCTTCCCATAGCACTGGAAGAGCTATTCACAGCAGTGCTGTTTCACACCCACATGCTGTATTATGGTTAAGCTCTTTGCAATCAAGTCCCGGATTCCTCTGGGCGTTTGAACTGATGCCAAGAACCATGGTTGACAACAAGGGTATAATCTCTCAATAAATCATTAAATATTGGGTTGGCCAAAAAGTTCCCTTGTTTTGGGTTTTTTTTTTTTCCCATAAGGTGGCTCTGGTAGCGCTTAGTTGTCTTTAACTTCATTCGAAACAATTTTGTTAGGTTGTATTGTGACAGCTGTCATATTAGCATGCATTAAAAAATCTTAATCAAAATTGAATTTTTGTGTAGCTATTTTAATATTGCAGATGGAAGAAAACCCACAACATATTTGCCATATTATGATTTATTATTTCCAGAAAGGTAAAAATGCAACTAAAACACAAGAATAGATTTGTGTATTGTATAGAGAAGGTGCTATGACTGATCAAATTTATTAAAAGTGGTATGCAAAGTTTTGTGCTGGAGATTTCTCACTGGCTGGGTAGACCTGTTGAGGTTGATAGCTACCAAATTGAGACATTAGTTGAGAACAATCAACATTATACCACGCAGAAGATAGCTGATATACTCAAAATATCCAAATCAATAAAGCTATTGATGAAAATGAAAAAATGTGCCTTTTATTTTACAGAAAAAAACTAAATGGACTTTTTGGTCAACCCAATACATTTAATCTCAGGAAGGCCTTTTCTCCTATTTCTTTCTAAGTAATAAAATCTGACTTTGGGGAGGAGTAGCTGTGTACCCAGACGAAAAATTTTTATTTCCCATCTTTCCTTTCGGACAGGGGCATCAATGTGACTAAGGACAATGATATGTGTGTGGAATTTGTTGGGTGGAGCTTCTTAGAAAGCTTCATAATTTTATGTGCATGTGCATATGCACCTGCACTCTTTGCACATACATGCACCAGTGTGGGGGAGTAAGAGTAAGGGTGCCCATGAGGCTGCTAAATTCAGAGGCCCTTTTAGTTTTTACTCATTTACTCAGGGACCCCTTTACTCATTCTTGCCCAGCTATCGATGTGATGGCTGGAACTACAGCAAACATAATGTTACATGGAGAAAAACTTGAGCTGGGAAGCCGAGGCTTGATCTTGGAAAACAGCAGAAAGATAAAAGGAGCGACCATAACCATATTGAATTGCCTACCTTTAAATTTTTTTATGTGATGGAAAAATAATGGGTTCTTAATGAGCCAAACACAATTGATAACCAATGCAGCATATAATTGTAATGCAGTGAGATAAAAGGTCTAAAAGAGGTATGTATGAAGACCTATGAGTGCACATATAAGGAAACAATGCATTCTGGCAGGGAGAAATGAGATTGGAGAGGGATTCACAAGGGGAGTGACATTTGATCTGAGCTTTTAGAATATGAGTAGCTGTCTACTAGACTGGAAGAGACCTATATTTTAGATGAAACACTGTGGTACTGAAAGTCTATATAATTTCTGTGGTAAAACTGGTGCAATTTGAAAGAAAAATGATGGACCTAGAAAACATTTTGATTAGCAATAGATGATGTAACATTAATCATAAGCAATTGTGGAAACACTTAAAAGTTGATGGCCAAAAATTTTTGAGAAATATCAACAAGGGGACTATTATAATAAAATTTACATATTTCTCCTCATACACTTTTCTTATTTCTGAAGAGAAAATAACATATATTGTTTCCTTGTGTAATTCTATCCATCCCAATGTTTAAATACTTTAAAATTTTCAATGAATAGGTAATTCACCCTTCTTCAATCACCCTTACCAAACTTTTATTTAACCATTGTTATAAATAAGTTAAGAAAGTCATATCTTCTTCAGTATATATACAAGGTCTGTCCTGGAAAAGTCCAGCCATTGTTAATATAACAAGAACAGTTTTCATGACACTGTTGTAACCTGGCAGCCTAGGAGAGTGGACTGGAATGTGCATGTGTAAACAATGATGACTACTAGTCAGTGGGGGCATTATATGTCATTGAGTGAGCATGTGTACAGTGTGGCCTTGCCTTCAAAATGACTGAGTGAGTACAGCAATGAATCTGCATCAAATTTTGTGTTAAGCTTGAATACTCCTTCATGGAAAGTATTCGGTGATTCAGAGGGCTTTCAGAAATGATAGCATGAGTGCAGCACAAATAAAAGTGTGGCGCAAATGCTTCAAAGATGGCTGAGAACCTGTTGAAAGTGATCCACATTCTGGAAAGCCTGTAACAAGCAGAACATCAGAGAATGTTGAACGTGTATGGGCTGCAGGAGTAGGATTTTCATGACAGAATTGAGACCATGAGGCAGGGTGGCTGGCATTCTGTTCCCTCATCATCAGTCAGTCATTGACTGCAGGTTGCAGGGCTGTGTGGGGAGTAGGGATGTTGTAGGGTAGTAAAGCTCTTATTCTGCAGCAACTGACAGTGTGAAAATTGGAAACTAATCTGAGAATTTAAAAAACGACTGTGTCCCAGATTTTGACCAAGGGTCTTAGCATGAACTGTGTTGTGGCAAAATTCATTCTGTGACTTCTGAAGCCACAGCAAAAGGAGCATCATGTTGTAGTAGCTGATGACTTGATTCAAACCATTACCAATGAACCAGATTTCCATAAGAAGGTCATAACCAGAGATAAATCATGGGTCTACAGCTATGATCCAGAAACAAAGATTCAGTCATCAAAATGGAAGTTGCCTGATTCTCCATGCCCGGAGAAGGTGCAGCAAAGTTGCAGTAAGATCAAACCATGTTAACTGTATTTTTTGATTGGGAAGATGTTATCCACCACAAATATGCCCCTCCAAGCCAAAAAATTAATAAGGAATAGGTTTACAGTTGTGAGTTCACAAAACACAGAGTTTATTCTTGTATTATTAATTAATTATTGTATTATTTTCCATATGAACAACTGTAAGCCTACTCTTAACTCACCCTGTATTCCTTTGTATGGATATGAGGTCTGTCCAGAAGATATCCAACCATGTAATATGAAAAATAGAGACATCTATTGAAAAAGATACATTTCTCAATCCCCTTCAAAGTAGGCACCTTGGGACCTCACACAGATCTCCCGATCACCATCAGCTGCCCTGTAGTATTTTCCTGAATCTCACTGATGGTCTGAAATCTCTTCTCTTTCAGAGGTCCTTTAAGTTTTGGAAAAAGCCAGAAGTCATAGGGTATCAAAACTGGGCTGTAAGCAGGGCTGAGTCACCTGGGTGATTTGAAGTTTTGCCAAAACACTGCACAAGACGTGATGCATGAGCAGGCATGGTGTTGTGATGAAGCTGCCAATCACCAGATGCCCATAGCTGTGGCCTTCTGAATCATCCAAATAGTTTCCACAGAGGAATGTTCAAGTTTAATGCAAAACTTGATGCAGATATTTTTGCACTACTTGCTCAGTCATTTTGAATGCCAAGTCCACACAGTACACATGTTCACTCAATAGCGTATACCGCCCCCACTGACTAGTACAGTGAAGTCATCATTGTTCACACATGCACATTCCAGTACATCCTCCTTGGCTGCCAGGTTACATCAATGTCATTAAAACCATTCTCGTTATATTAACAATGGCTGGACTTTTTCCAGACAGACCTCATATAGTATTCTTTCCTACACTATATTGACAGTCTTGTACACAACTAAACTACCGCACAAGATCTATATATGTTGTGCTTTATTTGAGTAATGTAAAAAGAGCTTTTCAGAAACAGCCAACATTTCTCACATCAGTACAAAAATTTGATTATATTGTTTTCTTATGAAATAGAGAATGTTAGTTACATTGTAGAAATCAAAAGCAACCAATTAAAAAGCCCTCTATCATCTGATTTTTTGGAGAGGATATGAACAATATATTCTTCTAAATTACACATCTTTAAAAGAATTAAAATAATTATAACAGTTAAATCATTATTTGTAATTAAATAAAAATAATAAATAATTAAGGGAACCAATTATGAGAAGTCATAACCAAAGGAATGTATCCAAATATGCGCAGAAATTAGTTTTCAGATATGTTGTGTCTTATGTTTGAAAGATGAGGGAAGTAAGATAGGGCAGGAGAAAACACGCTAAGCCAGTTGGAAACCAGCTTTTGCCTGACCCCACAAGGAGCACAGGAGTAGGATTTTCATGACAGAACTGAGACCCTGAGGCAAGGTGGCTGGCATTCTGTTCCCTCATCATCAGTCAGTCATTGACTGCAGGTTGCAGGGCTGTGTGGGGAGTAGGGATGTTGTAGGGTAGTAAAGCTCTTATTCTGTAGAGTGCAATACTCCAGAGAAAAGACCAGCTGTAATTATTAGCTAGTACCCACAACTGCTGATTTGTGGGTCTATCTGCCTTGTAGAGGGTGTCTAAACTGATCACTAGCAGTGTATGCACACTACAGTATAGAAGCATTGTCTAGGGTGCTAGGACCCTGATCAGCCCTTAAAAAAACATATAAACGAAACATTCGACAGAAAGCACTGATGAATTTGAACACTTAAAACTATGTGTGATATAAAAAATAAAAAAATTAACTATGTATGATGTGTTTTCTAAAAATATGTTATGAAAACCACTGGGGATGTTGGGAATACATGTCCCTTTCTAACATTGGGTTTAGGAATATCTTCTTCCCTCGCCTACTCCCTTTGCTATAAACATTAGCAGTTGGTGCTGGCATCCATGAGTTTTGACCATCAGTGAAAGAGCTGGGTTGGTTAGGAGAATTCAAGACAGATGAAGTCTCTGGAATGGGGGTATGGGGTTTAGGATGAAAGGAGCTGTAATGGCAGGGTCTCTTGTTTGGGTCTGATATCTGAACCCAAACCTCCCCTGCCCCAACCTTTGTTTATTTGCACTGGCCCTAAAGGTACCCATGTCTGCTGTTTTTTCCTGTCAACATTTTTGCTTTACACAAGGATTTTTATCTTTCCTGGCCTCTGGAACTGGAATTATCACAGTTTTACCACTATGTTGACATTTTTAAATAATTTTGCAGCTAGAAATATGGGGAAATAAAGTAAAAATCCTCCTTATGTTTTCTCCCTCCTTTTTCCTTTTTAGCTTATCAACTAAAGTAAGAGCAAGCCCAGACATGTGTGCTATTGTTGGGTGTTGGGGAGAAAGAAAGACAAGATGTCAAGTCTTCTGTAATTCAAGCACAGAGGTGTGCAGGGTAATGGATTCTGAAGTTCCAAGAGGGAGTGAAGAAGATCAGGGAGCTACAAAATTGGTATAGGGGAGGGAACAAGGCAGTGCTTGGGCAAATTTGGTTATTTACTTTCTCCTATTTCCCCAGTCCCTTTACCATCACCAGCCTTTCTCCTGAAAACACCATTTGGAAATGCTTGAGGATAAGTTGGGAAATGGCAGTAGGTGGTTGCGCAGCAAGAATAACAAGACTCTGGGTAATGTAGACTCTGGGGGAAAGGAGGTGTAGGGTAATTGGAGACAGTCTGGCTTCCTCATCCAAGTGTCTGGATAACTAAAGGAAGCAGTGTTTTCACAGCCTTGAGACTGGGTCCAATAAACTGTTCCCATAACATGAAGTGGGCTTGCATGCACAGGATTATGCTATGTTATATAATTTTCTGTCTTTTTGCCAGCTTTGTTTGATCCAGTATTTAAAAGAGGCCAGGGGTTCCCTGCTGGGTGCCATGCTGGGGAGCAAGGGCCATGGCACGTGCCATGCAGAGACATGCAGGGAGACACAGGTGTGTGGTTCACCCACCCATGAATAAAGGCATGCCAGACATCCCAACGACTCCGTGAATATTTTTCTATCTGCTCAAATACTGTGAACCCGTCGGGCCTTGAACAGTCACAACACAGGAGGGGATTCTTTTTGTTGTTTGAATCTGTGCAAGAAGATATTTCCCTATGTTCTTGGGCTAAGGTAGAAATACCTGATTCTATGGGCTGCTAATGTGGAATTACTCACTTTGGCTAGAGTTAGGATATTATATTAAAGAGTCTCTTGGTGCTGTTCTAAAATAAACAAAATCTTTGAAAATATACAAGCTTTACAGAATGGTTGGGTGAGACAGGGATCCTGCATCTTTATCTCTGGTGGCCTTGGACACTATAGGCAGTAATGGGGCCTGTGTGGCATATAGTGGGGCACACAATAAATAATCTGGTTATTACTATTGCTATTTTAGTCATCTCTATCACTGCCAACCTTCAAAGGAAAGAGACCCTTGCTTTATTGCCTGCTGCTTTTATGGCTCTGAAGAGAACCTGGCTTTCCTGCATGGATAATGAGGCAGCTCTTAGGGGAAAAGAACACTAGAAAAGATTTGATAGCTGTTTTCTCACTGATATCTGAGAAGAGCCAAGACATATATGAGTTTAAATCTTCACTCTATTTGTTACTAGCTCTGTGGCCATAGGCAAGTTATTGAGTGTTCTGCTATCTCACTGATCTGAATTTTCTTAGCTGCTTCAGAAAAACAGAGAGAGGTGAGAAGGGGAGGGAAGGATAATACTTGTAACTACTACCACTGATTCTGAGGATTAAACAACAACAACAAATAAAGGGTTTGGAACACTTAACATAGTACTTGGTCCATAGACGCTCAATTGTTAACCATTATTATCATTTATTATTCATTATCTAGAAGGTCTTCACTGAGAAGACAGTTCTATCAAAGCAAATGATTATAATTTCTGTTTTAATATATAGCTTAACTCTGTGCCATGCAAAGTCCTAGGTGCTGTTCACATATAAACTTTTAAAAACACACTGCATTTCAGGGAATGGCCAAAAACTGGGCTGCCATCCTCCTGCACTGTGTATATGTTGGCTGAGCTGACACTTTTAAAGGAGTTCCTGGGATAGTATTTAGTTCAATAGGACTAAGACCTGTCTTGTCTAACCAAATCTATGCAACCATATCATCAGTTGCCTCTATACTGACCAATCATAGTGGCTCCATAAAAACCAACTGGAATGTGCAAAGCCAATCAAACAGGAAAGTGCTATTTGAGCCAATCATATTGTGCAAATCTTGATTCTTCATTTTCATAAGAATGGACTGCTCAGGGGGACTGGAAGATGGTGGTGAAGTAAATGGGAGATTAACCCACTTGCTCGTCCACCCATATGGGACACCTAGCCAATCTCCTGAAGAACAGAGTGAACAGCCAACAGAATCCCAGCTTATATGAAGTTTGGAAGCCAAAGATTGCAGAGGACATTGAAAAACAGACAATAAAGAGATTGTGAAGGGACAGTAAGATCCCTGGGACCTGAACAGGGAAAACAACTGCTGTGGTCCCTGGCATGGCGCCTGGTGCTGGGGACTGGGGCTGCCACAGGAACTTTGGAGGAGAGCTGGGTCAGCGATTGTAACTCCGCAGCTCCCTCCCCTACCAGAGCAGGGAAGGCAGTCTCATACCAGGAGAAACCTGGGTGCTTGTAGTCACTGAGGGGAATAAAGACTCAGTGGGAGACACACAGAGGTGTTTCCTTGCTGAGACTGTGGATGCTGGATGGGACAGTACCAAAGAAATTGGGGAGCCAGGTGACACCTGGAGATGAAAAAAAAGTTGGGCAGTCATGGACCCTGACCCAGATAGTCAAGGGACTGGTCAGAGAGTTGGGTTGTGTGAAAAGCCGGGCACTTGTTAAGAATGGCTGGCGTAAAAAAAGGGGAACTTACCAAAAAAAAAGGCTCTCGGCCACTATTTAAGGATTTCTCACACTCTGTGGCTGGGCCAGTGAAGAGGGAAGAGTAGGGGTGTGATTTGTTCTAAGTCAGCATGCCTCATGGACTAATCAAAATGGAGCAGCAGAGGCTCAGAGAGGTAGCAGTCCCCAAAGAGACTATATTTAATAGAGGAACTAAACTGCCTTGAGGGACTTTGGGAATGCACAGCACCCAGACCAGCAGAGGGAGAAGGTGAGTGAATTGCTCTCAGTGAACCTCACTGACTAATCAAAGGGAGGCACAATGAGCACTGGCTGGTGTAGTTCAGTGGACTGAGTGCAGGCCTGCAAACCAAAAGGTTGCCAGTTTGATTCCCAGTCAGGGCACATGCCTGGATTGCAGGCAAGGACCCCAATTGGGGGTGCACGGAGGGGGGCAACTACACACTGATATTTCTCTCCCTCTCTTCTTCCTTTCCTCTCTCTCTAAAAAAATAAATAAATAGAAGGGAGTCACAATGAGGTGGATTAAAGGCATCAGTCTGGTGCATATGGAGAGTGCATATGGACAGTGGGGGCAGCTCAGTACTCTGAGGGCTTGTGCTGGAGGTTGAACACATGAATATTGGAGCCCAGACTTAGCACACAATGCAGAAACATGAGAAAGGGGAAAAAAAACGAAGCCCAGCCCCCTCGACCTGCAACATCCAGGAAGACCAGCAGAAATCATGTGGTGGGTTCGAAGTCAGCACTAGGAGTTGTTGTTTTTTTCTTTTGTTTTCTTTTTCATTTTTCTTCCAAGTGTAAGACAATAAGACCTGGAGCTGTGAAAGGATCAAAGAAAGATCCTGAGAGGGATCAGAAGGCTAATACCAACTACTGAGACAAAATTCACTTTGCTAGCCCACAGAACTTGCATTTTATTTTTTACTTTTTCTTTTTTGTTATTATATTTATTATTATTATTTTATTTATTTTTATTTCTCTTCCATCCATGTAGTATTTGTTTTGTTTGTTTGATTTCATTGTTTGACAGATTTTCTTTGTTCTCCCTTTCATATTTCATTTTAATTTCTCTTCCTTCACTTCACTTGTATTCCTATAACACAATATTCTTGGTCTTTTACTGTTTATTCTTTTTATTCAGATTATATATTTCTTTTCACAAAAGGGATCAAGCACCCTTCACTGGTCTTGGTCCATTTTACTATCTTCCTGAGCTTTATTACTGTTGTGGTATACTTTACTCTCTCACACGCTATGCCTAGTTTCTACTCTTACTCTCACTGTATCTCACCATCTAACCTAGCATAAGTGCTCTGCTTTCTGCAGTCAGTTCACATTCTTTTTCCCCCTAACAACATTCTTACCACTTTTTCATCTTTTAAAAAAAGTAACTAGTTGGATGAAATATCACGATTATTGCTATACTTCATCAAAGGATCTTTTATCTGTTCTCTACATGTTGGTACTTTAAATCCCATAGAATACTCTCCTGCTGTCTTAATCCACTCTGCCTTCTCCCTTTCCCAAATCACATACAATATAATGTGGGAGTTATGAATACCAGTAAACCTGCTGGAAGACAGAATCCACCAACGAAGGAGACACCAATGGGTAAAACCCAAGTACAACAAGTGAGTTTAAAAAAGGGCAACCCTAGGACATCTAGACAAGGACATCAAAAAAACTACACCACTGAGTCCTACAGAACCCCTACCACAGAAAAACAGTTAGCAAATCAGACCATCAGGAATTGCAGGAAAAAAAACAAAAATAGTCACCTAACATGGGGAGACAAAGAAAAAACCTGCAATCAAAAGAAATGGAAGACTCCCCACTAAAACAGCTAAATGAAATGGAGGTATGCAAACTATCAGATATAGAATTCAAAAGGATGTTAATAAGGATGCTCAAGGAACTCACAGACAGCTACGAAGAGTTGAATAAGAACTACAACAGTATGAAAAAAGAAATAAAAACTATAAACAAGAACCAGGAAGAAATAAAGAATACAATTACTGAAATAAAAAAATACACTAGAAGGAATTACAAGCAGGCTGGATGAGACAGAGGACTGAATTAGTAAGCTGGAAGACAAAATAAACAGAGAAACCAGGGAAAGCAGATGCACAAAGAAAGACTCAAAATATGAAGATGGCTTAAGGGAACTGCAAGACAACATGAAATGCAAAAACATTTGAATCATAGGAATACCAGAAGGAGAAGAAGAGGAGTAAGGGATACAAACCCTGTTTGAAAAAATGACATAAAACTTCCCAAACCTGGAGAAGGGAAAAGCCACTCAGGATCAGGAAGCACAAAGGATCCAAATGAAGATGAACCCAAAGAGGCCTACTGTAAGACACATCATAAATAAAATGCCAAGTTTTAAATATATATATATATATATATATATATATATATATATATATATATATATAATTTATTTATTTTTAGAGAAGGGAAAGGAGAAAGAGAGGGAGAGAAACATCAATATATGGTTGCCTCTCATATGCCTCCTACTGGAAACCAGACCTGCAACCCAGCCCTGTGCCCTGACTGGGAATTGAACCAGGGACCATTTGGTTCACAGGCCTGTGCTCAATCCACTGAGCTACACCAGCCAGGGCAAAAATGTCAAGTTTTAAATGCAAAGAGAAAATTTTAAAAGCAGCAAGGGACAAACAAGAAGTAAGATACAACAAGAAGTAACATACAAGGCAGCTCCAATAAGGCTAGCAGCCGATTTCTCAACAAAACCACTGCAAGCCAGAGAGAATGGCAAGAAATATTCTAAATAATGAAAAGAAAAGGCCTGCAACCAAGATTTCTCTACTCAGCAAGGCTCTCAATTAAACTAGTAGGTGAAATAAGGAGTTTCCCATTCAAAAGAAGGCAGAAAGAATACACCTCCACCAAACCGGCACTGCAAGATATGCTAAAGGGACTGCTATGAGAAGAAGAAGAAAAAGAGTGTGTGAGAGAGAGAGAGAGAGGAGTACAGGAACAAAAAAGGAAATATGAATAAGTATCCATCAATAATAGCCTTGAATATTAATGGATTAAATCAAAGACATAGGGTACCCTGGCTGGTGTAGCTCAGTGGATTGAGCACAGGCTGCGAAACAAAGGATCATGGTTCAATTCCCAGTCAGGGCACATGCCTGGGTTGCAGGCCAGTTCCCAGCAGGGGACACATGAGAGGCAACCATACATTGATGTTTCTCTCCCTCTCGCCTTCCCTTCCCCTCTAAAGATAAATAAATAAAATCTTTTTAAAAAGACATAGGGTAGCTGAATGGATGAGAAAACATGAATGGTAAATATGCTGCTTACAAGAGACCCACGTCAGAAAAAGAGACCTACACAAACTGAAAGTGAGGGGTTGGAAAAAAATATTCCAAGCAAATTGACAGGGAAAAAAAAAGCTGGGGTAGCAATACTTATATATGACAAAATAGAACTCAAAACAAAAGCCATAAAAACAGACACTGAAGGACACTTCATAATACTCAAGGAAGGAACTCATCAAGAAGACATAAACATTGTAAACATATATGTACCCAACATAGGAGCACCAAACTATATAAGCAGAATCCTGGAAGACTTAAGAAATATATAAACAGCAACACATTTATACTAGGGGATTGTAACACCCCACCACCAAAAATAGATAGATCTTCCAAACAAAATATCAACAAGGATATTGTAGCATTGAACAACTCCCTAGATCAAATGTACTTAACCGACATATATAGAAGCTTTCATCCCAAAGAGGCAAAATACACATTCTATTCAAAGGCACATGGGACATTTTCAAAGATGGACCACATAATAGAACACAAAACATGCCTCAAAAAGCTCAAGAAAATTGAAATCATATCAAGCATTTTCTCTGACCACAAGTGACTAAAACTAGAAACCAACTGGAAGGAAAAAACTCAAAAACACTAAAAGTCACAGAGATTGAATAGTATGCTATTAAACAATGAATGGGTTAAAAATGAGATCAAGGAAGAAATAAAAAGGTTTCTAAAAACTAATGAAAATGAACATGCAAAAGTCCAAACTTATGGAACATAGTGAAGGCAGTCCTGAGAGGGAAGTTCATACCAATACAGGCCTACCTAAAAAATATAGAAACATTTCAAATAACAAACCTAACCCTACACCTACAAGAACTAGAAGAACAACAACAAACAAAGCCCAGAGTGAGTAGAAGGAAGGAAATAACCATCATCAGAGAAGAGTTAAATGACATAGATACTAAAAGAAAAATTCTAAGGATCAATAAATTCAGGAGCTGTTTCCTTGAAAAGATAATCAAAATTGACAAACCTTTAAATGGACTCATCAAGAAAAAGAGAGAGAGGACCCAAATAAACACAGTTAGAAATTAAAAAGAAGAAATTACAACTGACACCACAGAAATACAAAGGACTGTAAGAAATTACGATGAACAACCATATGCCAAGAAATTTGAAAAGCTAGGTGAAATGGACAAATTTCTCAAAAAATATAATCTTCCAAGACTGAATGAGGAAGAAGCAGAAAGCCTGAACAGACCAATAACAGCTGATGAAATAAAATCAGTAATCAAAACCTCCAAGCACACAAAAGTCCTGGACCAGGTGGTTTCACAGGAGAATTTCACAAAACATTTAAGAAAGAGCTAAACTCTATCCTTCTCAGACTACCCAGAAAATCCATGAAGAGGAAAGATTACCAAACTCTTTTTAGGAAGCCATCACCATGCTAACTCCAAAAACAGATAAAGACACAACAAAGAAAGAAAACTACAGGTCAACATCTCTGATGAATATTGATGCTAAAATACTCAACAAAATGGAAAACTGCATACAGCAATATATTGAAAAGATCATATACCATGATCAAGTGGGATTCATCCCAGGGCTGTAATCCATAAGCAAATGAAACCTCATCAAAATAAAAAGCTTCTGCATGGCTAAAGAAAGCAGCAGTAAAATGAAAAGGAACCAACCATATGGGAAAATATATTTGTCAATGATATCTCAGACAAGGGTTTGATCTACACAATATATCAATAACTCAAACAACTCAACTCAGGAAGACAAACAAAACAATTAAAAATGGACCAAGGACCTGAACAGACACTTCTCCAAGGAGGGCATACAGAGGGCCCAGAGACATATGAAAGGATGCTCAGCATCACTAGCCATCAGAGAGATGCAAGTTAAAACCACAATGATATATCACTTCACACCTGTCACAATGGCCATCATAAACAATCAACAAACAATAAGTGCTGGTGGGGTTGTGCAGAAAAGGGAACACTAGTCACTGTTGGTGGGAATGCAGAATGGTGCAGCCACTGTGGAAAACAGTATGGAATTTCCTTAAAAAACTAAAAATGGAACTGCCTTTTGACCCAGCAATTCCACTGCTGGGTTTGTACCCTAAGAATCCTGAAACACTAATTCAAAAGAATCTATGCACCCCAATGTTCATAGCAACACAATTTACAATAGCCAAGTGCTGGAAGCAGCCTAGGTGCCCATCAGTAAATGAATGAATCCCAAAACTATGGTACATTTACACAATGGAATACTATGCAGCAGAAAGAAAGAAGGAGCTTCTACCCTTTGCAACAACATGGATAGAACTGGAAAGTATTATGCTAAGTGAAATAAGCCAGGCAGTGAAAGGCAAACACCATATGATCTCACCTAATTAACCAAATAAACTGGCAAGCAAAATATAGCCAAGACATTGACATCGACAAAAAACAGACAGTAACCAGAGGGGAGGGGAGAGGGAAATAAAGTGGGAAAGAAGGGAAAGGGACATAAATGAACACATATGAGGGACCCATGGATGGAGCCAAGGGGGGTGGGATTGATGGTGGGAGGTGGGCATGGGTAGGACACGGGAAAGTGGTGGTGAAAAAAATGAAGACAACTGTATTCAAACATCAATAAAAAAGGTAAAAAAAATATTTTATTTATTTATTTTTAGAGAGTGGAGAATGGAGGGAGAAAGAAAGGGAGAGAAACATCAATATGCACGTGCCTCTCACACCCCCTACTGAGGACCTGACTTGCAATCCAGGCATTTGTCCTGGGTGAGAATTGAACTGGAGACCTTCTGGTTCACAGGCCCACACTCAATCCACTGAGCCACACCAGCCAGGGCTGGAATTTTCATTTGAATAATTTTTGCCTGAAATACCTCTTCACACTGGTCAGAATGATGCTCATAAACAAACCAACAAACAATTGCTGGTGAGGTTGTGGAGAAAAGGGAACTCTAGAGCACTGTTGGTGCATATTCATAAATCAATAAATGTAATACATCACATAAACAAAAGGAAAGACTAAAATCACATGATCATATTAATAGATGCAGAAATGGCATTTGATAAGGTACAATGCCCATTTATGATAAAAATACTCAGCAAAGAGGGCAAGAGTGAGCATGCTTCAACATAATAAAGGCCATATATGAGAAACCTACAGCCAGCATCATGCTCAATAGACAAAAACTAAAATCTTTCCCACTAAGATCAGGAACAAGGCAAGGATGTCCACTTTCAATACTTCTATTTAACAGAAAATTGGAAATGCTAGCCACAGCAAGGAAATGAAATAAAAGGCATCCAAATTGGAAAGGAGGAAGCAAACTGTCATTGCTTGTAGATGACATGATAGTGTTCACAGAAATTCCTATAGACTCCACCAAAATCTACTTGACCTAATAAGTGAATTTGGCAATACAGCAGGATACAAAGTCAATATCCAGAAATCAAACGCATTCTTGTATACCAATGGTGAAATATCAGAAACAGAAACCAGGAAAAAGTCCTATTGATATAGCAACAAGAACAATAAAGTACTTAGGAATAAACCTAACCAAGGAGGTAAAAGTTCTGTACTCAGAAAAATACACAACACTGAAAAAAAATTAAGGAATACACAAACAATGGAAACATATATCATGTTCAGGTATTGGAAGAATTAACATCATCTACATGTCCACACTACCTAAAGCGACTTACAGATTCAATGCAATCCCTATTAAAATACCAATGACTTATTTCACAGATATAGAACAAACATTGCAAAAATTTATAGGGAATCATAAACAATCCCAAATAGCCACAGCAATTTTGAAAAAGGGGAAGGAAATAGAAGGGGTCATAATACCTGACATCAAAGTATATTACGAGGCCATGGTAACCAATACAGCCTGGTATTGGCATAAGAACAAATACTTAGATCAATGGAACAGAATACAGAGCCCATAAATAAACCCAAGTCTCTGTGGTCAATTAATATTCAACAAAGGGGACAGAAGCATGAAATGGAATAAAAATAGCCTCTTCAACAAATGGTGTTGGGAGATCTGGACAGCCACGTACAAACAAATGAAACTCGATCACCAACTTACACCATACACAAAAATACATTCAAGCTGGATACTTAAATATAATGTTTTCTAGAACATAAAGGTCCTAGAAGAGATAAAGGCAGGAAAATCTCAGATATTCCATGCAACAGTATTTTCACTGATATGTCCCCTAGAGAAAGAGACATAAAGGAAAGAATAAGTAAATGGAATGGCATCAAAATAAGAGGATTCTGCACAACTAAAGAAAACAGCAGTAACTGAAAAGGAACCAACCATATGGGAAAATATATTTGCCAATGATATCTCGGACAAGGGTTTGATCTACACAATATATTAATAACTCACACAACTCCACTCCAGGAAGACAAACCAATTAAAAAATGGGAAAAGGACTTGAACAGACAGTTCTCCAAGGAGGACATACAGAGGGCCCAGAAACATATGAAAGGATGCTCAGCATCACTAGTCATCAGAGAAATGCAATTTAAAAGCACAATGAGATACCTTTTCACTCTGGTCATAATGATGCTCACAAATAAATTAACAAACAACAAGAGCTGGTGAAGTTGTGGAGAAAAGGGAACTCTAGTGTACTGTTGGTGGGAATGCAGACTGGTGCAGCCACTGTGAAAGACAGTATGGAATTTCCTCAAAAAAATAAAAAATGGAACTGCCTTTTTACCCAGGAATACCACTTCTGGGATTATACTCAAAGAATCCTAAAACACCAATCAAGAGAACCTATACACCCCAATGTTCACAGTGGCACAATTTACAATAGCCAAGTGTTGGAAGCAACCTAAGTGCCCAACGGTAAATAAATGGATCCAAAAACTATGGTGCATATACACAATGAAATACTATGCAGCTGAAAGAAATAAGGAACTTCTATCTTTCTCAACAGCATGGATAGAACTGGAAAGCAATATACTAAATGAAACAAGCCAGGCTTATTTGTGAAAGACAATGCCACATGATCTCGCTTGTATGTGGAACCTAATCAACAAAACAAAAAGGGAAGCAAAATATAACCACAAACACTGAAATAAAGAACAAACTGGTAGTCACCAGGGGAGGGAGGATAGAGATAATGGGGGAAAATAAAGGAAGTTCCATCAAGGAACATGTATAAAGGACAGATGGACAAAGCCAAAGGGGGTAGGTTTGAGGGTGGCAGATGGGGATGGGTGAGGTGGGTGGGCATAGTGGGGCAAAAATGGAGACAAACGTACTTGAACAACAACAACAAAAGAATAAACTGCTCAGGAACCAAGTTGGGAATTTTATAAAAGATAGCCTCCTCTTCTGCTCCTCAGAGTGCACTTTTGGTTTCCACCAGAGACTTCTTTTCACAGTTCAAAAACTGTTTTTTTAAAGATGTTAATGTTTTATTTATTTATTTATTTTTAGAGAGAGGGGATGGGAAGGAGAAAGAGTGGGACAGAAACATTAATGTGTGGTTGCTTCTTGTGTGTCCCCTACTAGGGACCTGGCCTGCAACCCAGGCATATACCCTGACTGGGAATCGAACTGGCGACCCACGCCCTTGTTCAATCCACTGAGCTATACCAGCCAAGGCCAAAAACTGTTTTTTTGAATAAAGTTTATTTTCTTTTCTCACCCCTGATTTAGGGCTTTTGTTGACATCAGATTGCTGGCAGTGAACTTTTACTGAGAGTAGTTACTACAATTATACCTATTCTATACCTATTCAACATCTCCTAGGAACTTGTTAGAAATGTAAATCTGGGGGCCTGCCACACACTAGCTGACTCAGCAACTTTTGGGGCTCCATGTAGAAGGGGAGGCCTTGCTCTAAGGTAAGTCTGACCCTTTAGCAGGGTTCTTGGAGGTGACATTGTGGTGGCCAAATACTCTCACCAGGAACAAACTAGTTGGGTCCTTAAGTGCTATTTAGTTCTCAAGGTAACTGCACCTAAGCTAAGCAGGGATGGAATGTGCCTCAGAGAAAACTGCACATAGTTTTGCAGGTACCTATTGAATAAGAGGAAGCCAAGGAATATGTTGCCTAAATCACTTGCCTAAGATTCCACAGTTGCATAGTGGTAGAGATTCAAACCCAGAAAGTCAGGTTTACAAAGTCTGTGCTCTTATTCATTGAGCTATGAAGTTAAATAGTCAGACAAGAACCAAAAGGAGATGGGGACTGGAGGGTAGAAGGGGCACAGGTTCAAGGTGAATAGTCAGAAACTGGAGATTTAGAGTTTGGTTTGATCTGGTACCTTAAATACATAATCATGAAACATTCCTGTTGTTAAATTACTAACAAGTTAAGCTCCTTTTTTTGAAATGATTGGTCAACTTACAAGGCAATTGAGAAAAGTTTCACTAGATAGTTGTGACTCAGAAGACAGGCACGGTCTTCCACATCTTTTAATAAATAAGTGACCTGAGTCTTTGAATCAAACAATCTGCCGCATGTAACCTCTGAGCATGGACGTAAAGGTGTTAATGCTGGGGTGGGGTGGAGACCTGAAGGGAAGAGCATTGTGGGTACTCCATTGTACATCACCCCCGTGGGTGCCTAGGAAATATCTAGTGCGCGTCTCTATTATGACCGGCCCTAATTGAGAGCCGATGGCAGGCTTGGGTCTGGCCACTGCTGCCGCTGGTGCTCTCCGATTACGCGTGGCACAGGCTGTTGGTCCCCACTGGGAGAGCAGATGAGGTTGAGGTTGGTAGCACTTCTTTTGGGCTGACCTCGTAGCCATGCCTTTCCTCTGGCCGGGCAGGGAGAGGGGAAATGGAAGTAAGTGGATGAGGATTAATGGGAATTGACAGACTGACAGACCTCGCAGCTAGAGTTGATGAAGTTGGTGACGGAAGGGGTAATGAAACTGTTACAGGGGTGTTATTGAAATGTGTAAATTTTCTGGTTGTTTTGGAATGGGGAAGGCAGTGAACAGAAGACTGAAGGGTGAAATCAGGAGGGTGAAAATATGTTGTTGGCTAGGCACTGGCACAAATGAATCGTACCTTTACAGGATGGTTTTATTGGGTCCTTGGCTTAAGATTCTATTTTTAATGGGCTGATTGATTTCCTTTAACAAATTACATAGTACCTGCTCCGTGCTGAGTACTGCAGTAGAGGCAAGAACTTAGCCTTTAGCCTTGACAGTTACAGCCAGTTAGATCTTGGAGACAATTACAATACAAGGTGACAGAGACAATGCATCAGGTGTTTGGAAAACCTATAGGGGTTTTTCACCAAACTCACTTAAATCTGAGATCTGGGATGGTCTTTGATGGGGAGATTTGACATATATGTTGAAGACAAAATAAGCAGAGCAAAACTATGTGCAGTTTTCTCTGAGGCACATTCCATCCCTGCTTAGCTTAGGTGCAGTTACCTTGAGAACTAAATAGCACTTAAGGACCCAACTAGTTTGTTCCTGGTGAGAGTATTTGGCCACCACAATGTCACCTCCAAGAACCCTGCTAAAGGGTCAGACTTACCTTAGAGCAAGGCCTCCCCTTCTACATGGAGCCCCAAAAGTTGCTGAGTCAGCTAGTGTGTGGCAGGCCCCCAGATTTACATTTCTAACAAGTTCCTAGGAGATGTTGACACCACTGGTTCTGGGACCATACTTGGAGACCAGGACTGTCATTAGTGAACTAGAAAGGACATCTCTAAGGAAGACTAGGCACACTGCTAATGGTTAGACATGCCTGAATTAAGTCACAGTACTTATGAAGTAAAATGGCTTTGTTTTTGTTATTCATTTGTATATTTTGAATAGATGAGCAAAGACAGATCTTTCCAAACTAAAAATAAAGGAAGGTTTGCTTCAGTTTTTTTGTCACACATAGGAATTAGAGTTCTTCCTACCATAAATTTTTTAAAAAACAAAGTAGTTGCTTTCTTTTCAGATATCTTGCTGAGTTATATACAAGTGGCTAGTTGTTTATAGTGGAACTCACACCCTGACTTGTGTCATCACCAAAAAAAGTGTTCCTCATTTCTGTCAACAAATTATTTGAAGTTAAAAATGGAAAACAGCTATGAAGATCTTGTCAACACAGAAAGATTAGTATATGGAGTCAGAATTGAGAACGAGTAATAAGTAGTTTTTTTTCACCCTCAATGAAATTCCCTCCTCAGAAAAAATAATTAGTTTATTCGCTTTAGAGCGTACAGGAAAACAGAAGCCTATGCCAGGTTGTAACTTGAAACTTTCCCTTAGGGATTAGCCTAAACAGTTTCCTGGAGGATGGGAGTCCATAGTTCTACCTACCCTGCAAAACTTCCTAAGAGCCCCTAAAAGACAGGACACACTAATGAGAATTCTAGACCCTTCTCAGTATTGGATTCCAAATCTCTCCCAGGCTAGTTACAAAACAAGTAAAACCCCCAAACCAAACATTCAAACATACATACCACACACACAAAAGTCAAAACAAACTAGTCTGGATTTCTTATGAACCTTTGCAGGGGCCAGTAAGATACTATGATGACCAGTGCCCTCAATGTTTCAGAAATCTAAAGATCTATCATATTCACATTCCAATGGAGTCAGTAGGACACTGGAGGGGAGAAAAACATTTTTCTTGGCCCTTTTAGTGTCCCAGACTTGGGTCTAAAAGTTAAAGTGACAAAGATTAACATGAGAGAAAAACATGTATTTAATGTCTTATGTAACACAGGAGCCTTCATAAGGAATTAAGGACTTAAAGAAACAGACTTGAGCAGTTTACACTAGGTTTGATGAATAGTGGACAGACAGTGATAGAAGGAATAGAGGAAGAGGTTAAAGAGTATGAGACAAGTGTAGTAAATGGGAGGAAACTTACCAAGGCCTGTTTGGTAGAATTCTAGGTGTCCCTTTTTCTGAAGAGGTAAAGTTGCTACATTTTTCTGGGTATAAGAAGGATACCTTTCACATGAGGTTTTTATCACTTTTTTCAAGGGACAATGGAATAGGCAGGCAACGTGACCTTCCTGCTTTTGTCATTTTCTTAAACTACTTCAGCTTAGAATATTCAAAGTTTCAAGTTAATATTTTGAGATAGGGTATCTTAAACCCCATCAACACTTACACACCTGATGCTTGAATATTAAGTTTTGCAAGCTTATGAGCCTATCACTTGTACCTGTGCTCTGATTCCTCCCCTCTGCACCAGTCCTCATCTCTATCTAATCTGCACCTACTATTACAGACAAGAGAATTTTCTATTTAGAAATAAAACTTATGTTTGAACCATACATCACTATGTCCTAAGTGATTTCTAAGCAGAAGTGATTTAATTTTCTTACTTGAACACTAAATATCTCACAGACCCTGAGAATGGACAGATGGATACTAAATAGAATTTTCGACCATATGTGTCAGAGCAGCAAACACACACTACCAATGATCACTCCAGAATTCAAATTCAGACAGGATTGTTTTCAATCAACCTTTCTTGCTTATGACAGCTAATTCCCTAAACAACTTTAAATCAGTAGATGTCTCTAACCTGAAGTATAGTAGAGTTTCAAGTTCGGCACCTAACCACAAGGCTCTGAGAGGTCATTTTTTTTAAAGATTTTATTTATTATTTATTTTTAGAGAGGGTAATGGAGGGAGAAGGAGAGGGAGAGAAACATCAATGTGTGGTTTCCTCTTGTGTGCCCTATACTGGGGACCTGGCTTGCAAACCAGGTATGTGTCCTAGACTAGGAATTGACACTTTGGTTTGCAGGCTGACACTCAATCCATTGAGCCATACTAGCCAGGGTGAGAGGTCATTGTTTTATTTGAAACAGTTATTCTGAGGATGAGAATCCTTGCATCAAGTGAATGAGAACTGTAAAGAGGTAAAGTGAGTAGTTATCATAATTAATGTCACTTTTCCTGTAAAATAAGTTTAGAGAAAAATGAAGAACTCACAAGGAGGAGGAGGAGGTAAAAATATATTCTAGAATCTGGTATCTGCAACTGATGAACCTGTTGCCAGGTGTATACCTATTGCTTTTCCCACAGCAGAAGCTTAAATACCTGTATGCATGCTGCCAGGTTGCTCTTGGGTCCTTGTAACGTGTTAAGGACAGGGCAGCTATTGCCACTGTTACCATAGTAACCTGTCTGCACTTGATAGGGTGATGAGGAAACCTGAAAGACCTAATCTTAACATATGTGTGTATGTGTGTATGTATGTATGTATGTGTGTGTATATATATTTAACAATAGGGACATTTTAATAGCTTTTGGAGGTCTACGAAATTCATATAGTTGTCTTTCAAAACTGCATTGTAAACACACAAGAGAAAAACCTAGCTGATCTACAGAGGAACAGAGCAAACAGCCAACAGTTCCCCAGCATATATGAAGATAGGAGACCAAAAATTGTAGTGGACATTGAAAAACCAGATGGTAAGGAGACTGCTTCAGGATAATAAGGGCCCAGGGATCAGCACGGGGCCATTAGTGCAAGGCCCAGGGATCAGTAAGGGGGGCAGGGCAGCTGCAGCCCCAGGCCTGACACCTGCCAGGTCTGCCACAGGGATCTTGGGAGAGAGCTGGGTCAATGGCTCCCTCCCCAGCCAAACAAGGTTTGAGCAGCACCGAGAGAGACCTGGTTACTTGAAGTCTTGGAGAGGGGAATAAGGACAAAGTGGCAAACACACAGAGGCTGTGAGCACTCAAGGAGGGTGTGGATGCCAGCTGGGGAGAGTTGACAGTCAGGCCCTGACTCCGATAGTCTCTGGTCTGGCTAGAGAATTGGGCTGTGGGAGAGGCCAGGCCTCAGTATAGAGCAGCAGACTTGAGTAGGAGGAATTTCTCAAAAAAGAAAAAGTAAAGAAAGAGACGCTGTTTGGGGAATTCTCCCACAGCAGCAGCTCTAACCTCCTCCCCACCCAGCCAGTCAGAGCTCGGAGGTGGCGTAGATGGCTCTGAGCATCACCCCTAGCCCTAAGAAGGGTGAGCACCCAAACCTGAGAAACAGGAGGCCGCCTGGCCAAGCAAGCATGCCTGCAACCCAGGGAGAGTGCGCTCTGCACTCTGCAGAAGGCCTGGATCCCACACCCAATTCCCTGAGGAGAGGCACCCAGCCAGCCCTGGAAAAAGTGTGCTCCTGAGGCTGACTAAGCATGGTTCAGGAAAGGAGAAAAGAAAAACCAATAGCCCCTCACCTGATGAAGCCAGGAAGATCAGCAACACCAGTTTGGCCAGTTTGAAACCAGCAAGAAGTGCTTTTTTTAAAACTAATTCTTTATTTTTATTATTTTTATCTCTCAATTCCTTTTTCCTCTCTTTCCTCCTTTCTTGTTTTATTCCTTCTTCTTTCTTTTCAGTTTTATATCTTCTTCCTTCCTTCTTCCTTTTCTTTTTTTAAAATACTCACAAGTGAAACAAAAAAACCCGGAACTGTGCAAATACCAGAGTTGGACCCAAAGAGGGGTCATCCCAACAGCTGAGACAAATTTTACTTTGCTATTACAGAAAACCTACAAGTTATTGCATATTTGCATTATTTTCATTATTCTAACATCTTTTATTTTAATAGTATTGTTTTAAGTAATTTTACTTAGTTATTTTTCAAGTACAGTTTTTTGTCTATTTCTTCCATCCCAGCCCCCCCACCCCGAGCTCCCCATCTCCCTCTCATTTCCAACCCCATTAGTTATTGTTCCTGTATCCTTCATATTTGTTCCTCCAAATCCTTCCCATTTTTTCCCCTTAAATTCCCTCCGCTCTCCCCTCTGGTCACTGTCCCCTTATTCTCTATTTCAGTGTCTTTGTTTTTATTCTGCTTGCTTGTTTGTTTTGTTGTTTAGCTTCCTGTTAAAGGTGAGATCATATGGTATTTGTCTTTCAACCCCTGGCCTATTTCACTCAGCATAATGCTTTCCAGTTCCATCCATGTCATTGCAAAGGGTAGTAGCTCCTTCTTTCTCTCTGCTGCATAGAATTCCATTGTGTATATGTACCACAATTTTTTGATCCATTCATTTGCTGATGGGCACCTAGGTTGCTTCCAGCTCTTGGCTATTGTAAATTGTGCTGCTATGAACATTGTGGTGTATAGGTTCTTTGAAATTGGTGTTTTAGGATTCTTAGGATATAATCCTAGAAGTGGGTGAAAAGGCAGGTTGATTTTTATTTTTCTGAGAAAAGTCCATACTGATTTCCATTAATGGTTGTACCAGTCTGCAATCCCACCAACAGTGAACTAAGGACCCCTTTTCCCCACAACCTCTCCAACATTTGTTGTTTGTTGCTTTGTTTATGATAGCCATCCTGACTGGCGTAAAGTGGTATCTCCTTGTGGTTTTAATTTGCATCTCTCTGATGGCTAGTGATATTGAGCATTTCTTCATGTGCCTCTGGATCTTCTTTATGTCCTTGGAGAAGTGTCTGTTCAAGTCCTTTTCTCATTTTTTAATTGGGTTAGATGTCTTCTTAGAGTGGAGTCGTGTAAGTTCTTTGTATATTTTGGAGATTAAAACTTTGTCTGAGGTATCATTGGCAAATATGTTTTCCCATACAGTTGGTTGTCTTGTGAATTTAATACTTTTTTCTTTAGCTGTGCAGAAGCTTTTTATTTTGATGAGATCCCATTTGTTTATTCTTTCCTTTATATTCCTTGCTCTAGGGGACTTATCAGTAAAAATGTTGCTGTGTGAAATATCTGAGATTGTCCTGCCAATGTTCTCCTCTAGGACTTTAACAGTTTCAAGGCTTATATTTAAGTCTTTTATCCACCTTGAATTTATTTTGGTGTATGGTGTAATTCTGTGCTCAAGTTTCATTTTTTTGCACTTAGCTGTCCAGTTCTCCCAACACCATTTGTTGAAGAGGCTATCTTTACTCCATTTTATGTTACTGCCTTTTTTTTTCGTATATTAATTGACTGTAGAGAGTTGGGTTTATTTATGGGCTCTCTGTTCTGTTCCATTGGTCTATATGCCTGTTTTTATGACAGTACCAGGCTGTTTTGATTCCAGTGGCCTTCAATACAGTTTGATATCAGGTATTGTGATCCCTCCTACTTTGTTCTTCTTTCTTAACATTGCAGTTGCTATTCAGGGTTGTTTATGGTTCCATATAAATTTCTTTAAGTGTATGTTGTATGTATGTGAAATATGCCATTGGTGCTATAATAGGTATTGCATTGAATCTGTAAATTTCTTTGGGTAGTATGGACATTTTGATGATGTTAATTCTTCCAATCCATGAACACAGTATATGTTTCTATTTGTTTCTGTCTTCCTTGATTTCTTTCTTCAGTGCTGTGTACTTTTCTGCATACAGGTCTTTTACCTCCTTAGTTAGGTTTATTCCAAGATATTTTATTTTTGTTTTTGCTATATCAAATGGGATTTTTTTCTTGATTTCTGCTTCTGCTGATTCATTGTTGGTATACAAAAACGCCTTTGATTTCTGGATATTGACCTTGTAACCCGATCTTTTGCCAAATTCATTAATTAGTTCAAGCAGTTATTGGGTAGAATCTATAGGATTTTCCATGTACACTATCATGTCATCTGCAAACAGTGACAGTTTTGTTTCCTCCTTTCCTATTTGGATGCCTTTTATTTCCTTTTCTTGCCTGATTGCTGTGGCTAAAACTTCCAATACTATATTGAATAAAAGTGGTGAAAGTGGACATCCTTGTCTTGTTCCTGATCGTAGTGGAAAAGCTTTTAGTTTTTGCTCATTGAGGATGATGTTGGCTGTAGGTCTCTCATATATGGCCTTTATTATATTGAGGAATGCTCCCTCTGTTCCCCCTTTGCTGAGTGTTTTTATCATAAATGGGTGTTGTACCTTATCAAAAGCTTTTTTCGCATCTATTGATATGATCATATGGTTTTTGTCTTTGGTTTTGTTTATGTGATGTATTACATGTAGTGATTTGCAAATGTTGAACCATCCTTGCATCCCTGGGATGAATCCCACTTGGTCGTGGTGTATGATCTTTTTGATATATTGTTGAATGCGATTTGCCAATATTTTGTTGAGGACTTTAGCATCTATGTTCATCAGCAATATTGGCCTGAAGTTCTCTTTCTTTGTTGTGTCTCTGTCTGGTTTTGGAATTAGGATGATGCTGGCTTCATAAAAAGAATTTGGGAGTTTTTCATCCTTCTGGATTTTTTTGGAACAGTCTGTGAAGAATAGGGGTTAGCTCTTCCTTAAAAGCTTTGTAAAAATCTCCTGTGAAACCATCTGGTCGAGGGCTTTTGTGTGATGGGAGTTTTTTGATTACTGCTTCAATTTCTTTGGCTGTTATTGGTGTGTTCAGATTTTCTGTTTCTTTTTCATTAAGTTTTGGATCATTATATTTTTCTAGAAATGTGTCCATTTCCCCTAGGTTTTCAAATTTCTTGGTATAAAATTCCTCATAGTAATTTCTTAAAATCCCTTCTATTTCTGTGGTATCAGTTGTAATCTCTCCTCTTTCATTTCTGATTGTGATTATTTGAGTTCTCTCTTTTCTTTTCTTGGTGAGCATACTTAAAGGCTTGTCTATATTGTTTATCTTTTCAAAGAACGAACTCCTAGATTCATTGATCCTTAGAATTGTGCTTTTAATCTCTATGTCAGTTAGTTCTGCTCTGATCTTTGTTATTTCCTTCCTTCTACTTGCTCTGGGCTGTTTTTGTTGTTGTTCCTCAAGTTCTTGAAGGTATAGGGTAAGGTAGTTTGTTTCAAATGTTTCTATCTTCTTTAGGTAGGCCTCTATTGCTATAAACTTACTTCTCAGGACTGCCTTCACTGTGTCCCATAAGTTTTGGGTTGTTGTGAGTTCATTTTCATTTGTTTCCAGAAACTATTGGATTTCTTCCCTAATTTCATTCTTAACCCATTCGTTGTTCAATAGCATACCATCCAGTCTCCATGATTTTGGGTGTTTGGGGTTTTTTCCTTTGGGGTTGGTTTCCCGTTTCAGTCCCTTGTGGTCAGAGAAAATGCTTGGTATGATTTCAATTTTCTTGAATTTGTTGAGGCTCGTTTTCTGTCCTATCATGTGGTCTCTCTTTCAGAATGTTCCATGTGCATTTGAAAAGAATGTGTATTTAGGTTCTGTGGGATGAAAGGCTCTGTATATATCAGTTAAGTCCATTTCATCAAGGGTGTTGTTTAATGCTGCAATATCTTTGTTGATGTTTCATTAGGAAGATCTGTCCACTTTTGATAGTGGAATGTTAAAATCCCCTACTATAATTGTGTTGCTGTCAATATCTTTGTTGAAGTCCTCTAAGATTTTCTTTATTTATTTGGGTGCTCCTGTGTTGGGTGCATATATATTTACGATGTTAATGTCTTCTTGGTGGACTCTTCCCTTGAATATTAAGAAGTGACTTTCTGGGTCTCTCTTTATGGCCATTTTTTGAAGTCTATTTTGTCTGATATGAGAATTGCTACCCCAGATTCTTTTTCTTGTCCATTTGCTTGGAAAATTTGTTTCCAGTCTTTCACTTTTAGTCTGTGATGGTCTTTTATCCTGAGGTGGGTCTCATGTAGGCAGAATATGTGTGGGTCATGCTTTCTTATACATGCAGTTATTCTGTGTCTTTTGATTGGAGCATTTAATCCATTTACATTTAAGGTTATTATTGATAGGTACATATTCATTGCCATTTTTGTACCTGTGTTCCTCTCTGTCTCGCTCTTTTCCTTCATTTCCTTAAAGCAGTCCTTTTAATATTTCTCGTAGGGCTGGTTTGCTGGAAGCATATTCTTTTAGGCTTCTTTTGTTTTGGAAGCTCTTTATTTGTCCTTCTATCTTGATTGAGAGACTTGCTGTGTCAAGTAGCCTTGGTTGTAGGCCTCTGGTTCTCATTACTTGGAATATTTCTTGCCATTCTCTTCTTGCTTGGAGTGTTTCCATTGAGAAGTCAGTAGCTCACCTTATTGGGGCTCCCTTGTGTGTTACTTCTTTTTTCTCCCTTGCTGCCTTTAAGATTCTCTCTTTGTCTTGGAATTTTGCCATTTTAATGATGATGTGTCTTGAAGTGGGCATCCTTGGGTTCCTCTTGATTGGGACTCTCTGTGATTCCTGGATTTGTGTGACTTTTTCCCTCATCAAAGTAGTGAAGTTTTCTCTCATTTCTCTTTGAAATACGTTTTCTATCCCTTGTTCTTCTTCTTCTCCTTCTGTTATTCCTATTATTCTGATATTATTATGTTTCATATTGTCTTGCATTTCTCTTAATTCCTTTTCATTCTTTCTGAGCCTCTTTTCTCTTTCCCGTTCTTTCTGCGAGATGCTTTCTACTTTGTTCTCCAACTCACTAATCCGATCTTCTGTCTCATTAATTCTATTTTTAATACTTTCAACTGTGCTCTTCAATTCAGAAATTGTGTTCTTCATTTCCTCTTGGCCCTTGCTAATGGTTTCCATTTCCTTCTTCATGTTGATATGGTTTGTGGTGAGATCATTGTAGCTCCCCTGTAGTTTCTGGTAGCTCATTGTGAGCTGTTTGAACTACCTGATAACCAGTGCTTTGAATTCAATATCTGATAGTTTACTTGCCTCTATTTCATCTAACATTCTTTCTGAGGGTTCCTCCTTTCCTTTCATTTGGGGATTGTTTCTTTGTCTTCCCATTGCTTGTGAGACTCTTCTTGTTAGCCTCAGCTTCTTAGATTGATCTGTTTTGACTCCCTGGGTTTATGGTGTGAACTTTTGTGGTGGAATGCCTGTGAATTTTAGTGGTGCAGTCTCTTTCGGTTATCCTGTCATTCTCTGCTTCCACCTTCTCAAATATGCAGCAACTTGTGGCTTCTTTCCTGCAGCGAAGTGCAATTTGTCTCTCTGACTCTACAGTTGGGAGGCCTCTTCTATTGGTCCAGCTCTGGTCTTTTCGTATTTTCAAGTTGAATGTGTCTCTTGTGGGTACAAGAAAGAAAAGACAAGGAAAAAAATAAAAGGAAGAAAAAAGGAAGGTAGGGGAATCGAGGAAAGAGGGATAAATTTGGAAAGAAATGAAGAAGGAATAAAACAGAAAATCCAAAAAAAGAGGACAAAAGTATCGAAACATAAAATAGTAATAAACGTTAAAAGAAGTAACAGATTACTTTTAAAAAGCAAAAAGATAAAGAAAAGGAAAGAAAAAAGAAAGAAAAGTTAAAATACAAATAAAAAGATAAAATTAAATTAAATTTTTTAAAAAGAGAGAGAAACAAAAAAGAAAAAAGAAACATTGCTTGTTGGTTTCAAATTGGCCAAACCAGTTTTTCTGGCTGCAGTTGGCTGAGGGTGAATTGTGATTTTTCTGCTAGCCCTGTCTCAGGAGCCAGACCGTTGTCGCCTCTCTCGAGCTCCCTACAATAGGGAACTTGAACTTCCTCTCAGCGTTCTTTTCCCAGGGGTTACCACTATGGGTTGGGTTTCAGGGTGTGGGCAGATGCTTGCACCAGCCATGTTGCCTGGTTCCCAGTGCATCAAGCACAGAGCACAGACCTGCCCCCATTCTGTGGGGAAGCTCCAGGCCCTCTGCCCAACCTTGAGTTCGCTGCCAGGTTGGGTCTGGTGCCAACTGGGCAGTGGTATCTATTGGACTCAGATCCCCACACTGTACATATCAGATCTCCGGGGCTGGAAAGTACAAAGTCCTCAGCACCCTCTCTGTAAACTCTAGCAAACAAGTCTCTACTGGCACCCAACCTTGCTTGGCCAGAAAGGGAGGGAGTTGAGGATCTCAGCTCTTTCCCCAGAACCCCGAGGTAGGCCCTTGGCTTCCAGATAGTCCGAGGGAGATGAACTGAAAGCTGGGAGCCAATCTGAGGGCTGGGCTCCGGAGTAAAGCTGTGCACTAGCACATCAAGGCACGCTGCAGGTTGTGTACTGATCCCCGAACTGTGCGCTGGCTGCAATTCCTTCTGCTCCTTTCTTTGTTTGGGTCCTCTGGCAGGCCCAGCTGCAAAATCCTAGGGAGGGAGCAGCCCTGGGGGAATGTCCCGGGCACTGAACGTTGGCCCAAGCGCACCTGGCAGTCGCCTAGACACACTGCGCACCAGGCACTGGACCCCCAACCTGTGCGTCGGGCTGAAATCCCTTCAGCTCCTGTCTTTATTTGGGTCCCTTGGCAGGCCCCAGCCAAAAAATCCTAGGGAGGGAGGAGCTCAGGACACTGGTGCAAGCGTGCCGGCAATCGCCCAGATACACTGCTTGCGGGCACTGGCCCCCCAACCATGCACCAGCCCAAATTTCTTCAGCTCCTGACTTTGTTTATGGAGGCCGCAGCCTCCAGACAAATCCAAAATAGGGGTATGCACGGGTCACTGGACCAGAACGCTAGGCGCTCGTCAAGGGGCGCTGTGCGCGAGCACTATTCCCCAGACTGTGCACTCCCCAGATTCCCTATTGTTCCTCTCTTTGCTCAGTCCCTGAGACTGTACTGTACCGCTGCTGTCTCCCACCATCTGGTTCCTCTGTGACTGTGATTTCTGGTCCCTTATTTTCATATATACTGGGCAACTGCTGGCTTGCTGGCTTCTCCTCCACCCACAGGTTTCTCTCCCTTGTGTATAAGGAACTGGAATCTGCTCTGTCCTACTCCATCGCTATCTTGCCTCCTTCCTTAATAGTATTTTTTATTGCACTTCTTTCTGTTTAGTCTTCTTTGCTTGGCTAGTTAAATTCTATCATTTGACAGGTTTCCCCTGTTCTCTCTTTCATCGTGTATTGCTAATTTACTGTCTTTCATTCACTTATGTTCTGTTAGCACACTACCCAAGGGCCTATACTCCCTATCTTTGTCATCCAGATCACATAGATTCTGTCATATGATTGTTGCTCTAATATTTTTGTAAATAATAGCTGTTCCATACTATTGTATATATTGCACTACATCCCTCCAAGATTTTAGCCCACTTTACAGTTTCCAAAACTCTATTACTGTAGTGGTTAACTCTATTCTCTCACACACTACACCTATTTACTATCCTTTACTCTCACCTTACCTCAGAATCTGACCTCCTACAACCTCACTACTTTCTAGATCCAACTCACAATTCTTCCCTCCCCAACAAGAGTCTTTTCTTCTTTCAATCCTTTCTAACAAGTGGCTAGTAGGGTTGAATATCATGGTTAACACTATACATAGCCAAACGATCTCCTATCTCTTCTCTAACAACTGCTACTGTAAATATCATAGAATACTCTCCTGCTGTCTTAAACCACTTCGCTTTCCCCTCCAACTGATCACACAAAAAAAGAGTAGGTGAAAGTGGTGAACACCAAGATACCCTCTCAAGAGGAAACCCAACAACAAAGAAACCACTAACAGATAACAACAGAAGAAGGTGTAGGAGGGAATGGAAGCCACACTAACCTCAATCCAGGACCTATCTGGAAATTCAACTAAATACAGAAGAAATTACCCAGAACAAACAACTGAACAAGCTCAAGAGAGAATCCTCAAAAACTCGTACACACGGAAGAACTAGCTTCAACATAACCTGCCCATAAAAGCACAACAAAATACAAGAGGTGGTGGACAGAGTGACCCTCAGTTAACCAGCTGGTGGGAAGTACCCACCAAAGAAGACCCAACAACAATCAAAACCCAAAGACAAACACAGAGACAACTTGAATGACAGCCCAAGACCAGTGAGATCTGGAGAACAAGGAGACAGCACCACTGAATCTCACAGGAATTCTACACAGAAGTTCACACCATAAACCCAGGGAGCTAAAACAGATCAATTTAAGAAGCTGAATCTAACAAGAAGAGTCTTACGAACAGTGGGAAGACCAAGAAAGAATCCCCAAATGAAAGAAAAGGAGGAAGCCTCAGAAAGAATGCTAAATGAAATAGAGGCAACTCAACTATCAGATATTGAGTTCAAAGCAGTGGTTATCAGGAAGCACAATGAACTCACAGCAAATTACCGAAAACTGCAGGGTAACTACAATGAACTCGCTGCAAACTATATCAACATGAAAAAGGAAACAGAAACTATCAACAAGGGCCAGGAGGAAATGAAGAATACAATATCTGAAATGGAGAACACAGTAGAAGGAATCAAAAGCAGGACTGATGAAGCAGAAGACTGGATCAGTGAGCTGGGGACAAAGTAGAAAAAAACACCCAGAAAGGGCAAGAAAAGGAAAAGAGGTTCAGAAAGAATGAAGATGGATTAAGAGAAATGCAGGACAACATGAAATGTAATAATATCCATACAATAGGGATACCAGAAGGAGAAGAAGAAGAACAAGGGATAGAAAATCTATTTGAAAAAGTAATGATGGTATGACAAAGCATCCTTCATTTTCAAAGGTTGGATGCTATTTTGTTGTGGTGATACATGTGTGAACTCTTGTGCTGCTTTAATCTGTTAATTATTGGGAATAATTCTGCTATGTATCTAAAATGATCAAACTTGTAGAAGTAGAAAATAGAATTGTGGTTTCCAGGGACTGAGGAGAGGGGAAAAGAGGAGTTGTTGTTTGGTGTGTATAAAGTTTCAGTTTTGCAAGATGAAAAAGTTTGAAAGATGACAATGTGAATATAATAGTTAACACTACTGAACTGTACAATTAAACTTGCTTAAGATGCTAAATTTTATATCATGTGATTTATCATAACTTTAAAAAGTAGAATACCTGGCTGGTGTAGCTCAGTGGATTGAGTGTGGGCCTGCAAACCAGACAATCGCGGTTCGATTCCCAGTCAGGGCATATGCTGGGGTTGCAGGCAGGTTCCCTGCAGGCCAATTCCCAGCAGGGGACGCATGAAAGGCAACCATACATTGATGTTTCTCTACTTCTCTCCTTCCCTTCCCCTCTAAAGATTAAATAAATAAAACCTTTAAAAAATAAAATAAAAAATATAAAGTAGAATAAATCTCATATAGAAATTTAAAAAAAAGAAAAAGTATGATGAAAAACTTCCCTAATGTGATGAGATAAAAAGTCACACAAATCCAAGAAACACAGAGAGTCCCAATCAAGAAGAACCCAAAGAGACCCACTTCAAGACACAAAATAAATAAAATGCCAAAATTCCAAGACAGAGAATCTTAAATGCAGCAAGGGATGTGGGGGTAACTTTCCTCACAAGTCCCCCTGTATGCCATGGATGAAAGTAAACATGACTGAGACATGATGTGATCTGCTTGGGGAGGAGAAGTGGCCAGTTTCTCTGGGGAAAAAGGCCTTGAGCACCTTCCTTCAAAGGCTTTTATTTGGTTGTAATACACAGGAATACAGGACAGCAAGGATCAAACAGTAGATAAGATTTTAAAGAAATCATAAGGCTTAGTATGAGTCAGAGTCTGTCGTGCAGAGAGTTTTAGAGTTTCCTGCTCAAACCGGTAACATATGAATGAAAGTACTCTTAGCACAGCAGATTTCACAGGTTTTTTAGGAAGTCTTTGTGATGCCAGATGTTTTCCCAGGACTCGCTCTAGCAAGGCAAGGAGCTGTACCCCTCCCCATCAGGTATTCAGGCTTAAGGGGATTAGAGCTAGGAAGCCCTTCTCCCAGAAGACATGGGGACTCAGGCATTGTTAAAGCTGGGGGGCAAAAGTCCATTGCTCTTTGTTGCAGCCCCCTAAGTCCTTCCATGAAGGCCTCCTAAGTGATTGGGTCTGGCCTAGGTTCCTCCTCCTCTGAGGGGTCTTACTTGCCATGGACTTCCGACCATGCTTTGGGGGCAGAGAGAAGAAACTGAGGCAGCATTTTCTACCAGTGACAAGCTTTGTCTCCTGTGGCTCCCATTCCAGAGGTCCTTAGCCACAGGGGGTAGAGTTACAATTCCTAGAACCAGGCAGAGCGGTCACCAACAAAGGGAGAAGCAGGAAGTAGCATACAAGGGAGCCCCAATAAGGTTAGCTACTGACTTCTCAATGGAAACACTCCAAGCAAAAAAAGAAAGGCAAGAAATATTCCAAGTAATGAGAACCAGAGGCCTTCAACCACGGTTACTGTATCCAGCAAGGCTCTCAATCAAGATAGAAGGCCAAATAAGGAGCTTCCAAGACAAAAGAAGCCTAAAAGAATTTGCCTCTACAAAACCAGCTCTATAAGAAATACTGAAAGGACTGCTTTAAAGAAAGGAAGGAAAAGAGAGAGACAGAGAGGAACACAGGTATGGAAATGGCAATAAATAAGTACCTATCAAAAATAACCTTAAGCAGACACATACTCACAGACTTGTGCCAAATGGAAGAGCAGGTGGAAACACCTTGCGTCCTCGCATAATCAAATCTAAAAACAACAAAGTTTTAACAACAATAAACATAACCAAACCACACAGAAAATCGACAATACAGAGTTGGAAAACAATGAAGTGCTCAGCTAAACCAGTAAGGGTCAAAGCCAGCAGAGGAGCAGGTTGGCCAAAAAGATTCCCGACTGGGGTGGTGTGCAGGCAGCCGAAGGTGTGGATCCCAGGTGCGGGCTAGTATGGGCGGACACAGGGAAGAGACGTGGCTGTCTGTCTGCAGTAGGTCGAGCATTTGCATGCAGATAAACCAGTCAAGAGGCGAGCATTGAGACCACACAGCGCAGCACGGCAGACTTGCAAATTTCCGCTCAGATAAACAGGCGGGGGCGAGCGGTGGAACGGACTGGGAGAGGGGATAGGACCGCCATTGCTCCCTCTCTGACCCCACCCCCACATACAGCATCACAAACCAGCAACCTGGGTGGCCCCGCCCTGGTAAACAAGTAAGGCTCTGCTCCTCAGATGTAACAGGCACAAACAGATAAAAACATGGCTCAAGAGCAACTCAGAGCCCCAGAGCCAATAAATCTAAGTGATGAAGAAATAGCTAAACTTTCAGATGCACAGTTCAAAACACTGGTGATCAGGATCCTCACAGAACTGGTTGATTTTAGTTACAAATTAGAGGAACATATGAAGGCTAAACTAATTGAAATGAATGAAAATGCACAGGAAACCAATGGTAATGGAAAGGAAACTGGGACTCATATCAAGGGAGTAGACCAGAAGGAAGGAAAAAATGACCAAACAGAAAAGAATGAAGAACCAAGAATTCAGAAAAATAAGGAAAGACTTAGGAACCTCCAGGACATCTTTAAACTTTCCAACATTCAAATTATAGGGGTACCAGAAGGGAAAGAGGAACAGTCACGAGTGGAAACCTTAATTGAACAAATAATAAAGGAGAACTTCCCGGTGTTGGCAAAGGAAATAGACTTACAGGACATCCAGGAAGCTCAGAGAGTCCCAAAGAAGTTGGACCCAAGAAAAAACACATCAAGGCACATAATAATTACATTAGCCAAGATTAAAATGAGAGAATCCTAGAAGCAGCAAGAGATAAGGGGACTGTCACCTACAAAGGAGTTCCCATCAGACTGTCAGTGCATTTCTCAAAAGAGACCTTACAGGCAAGAAGGGGCTAGAAAGAGGTATTCCAAGTCACGAAAACCAAAGACCTACAACCAAGATTGCTCTATCAAGCAAAACTTTCATTTAGAATGGAAGGACAGATAAAGTACTTCTCAGAAAGATCAAATTCAAGGAGTTCATCATCACCAAGACTTTATTATATGAAATGTTAAAGGGACTTACCTAATAAAAAGAAGATAAAAAAGGTGAACAGTGAAAGGACAGCAAACTCAGTTATCAACAACCACACCTAAAACAAAACAAACTAAGAGGACAGCTAGATCAGGAGCAGAACCATAGAAATGAAAATCACATGGAGGGTTAGCAACAGGGGAGTGGGAGGAGAAGGGGGAAGAAGGTACAGAAAATAAGTAGCATAGAGAGTAGATAGAAAATAGATAGAGGAGGGTAAGAATAGTATGGGAAATATAGAACCTAAAGAATTTGAGACACATGTTCATGAACTAAAGGGGGGGAATGGTGGGGGAGGGTTGTGCAGGGTGGAGGAAAATGGAGGGGGGGAATAGAAAAAATGTAATGGCATAATCAATAAAAATTTTGAAAAGAAAAACCTTAAACATAAATGTATTAAATGCTCCAATCAAAAGACATAGAACACAGGTAGGAAAACCTCAGATATTTCACACAGCAACATATTTCCTGATATGTCCCCTAGAGCAAGGAATATAAAGAAAAAAATAAACAAATGTGATCTCATCAAAATAAAAAGCTACTACACGGCTAAAGAAAAAAGTATTAAATTCACAAGACAACCAACTGTATGGGAAAACATATTTGCCAATGATACCTCAGACAAAGGTTTAATCTCCAAAATATACAAAGAACTCACATGACTGCACTCTAAGAAGACATCTAACCCAATTAAAAAATGAGAAAAGGACTTGAACAAACACTTCTCCAAGGAGGACATACAGAAGATCCAGAGACACATGAAGAAATGCTCAATATCACTAGCCATCAGAGAGATGCAAATTAAAACCACAAGGAGATACCACTTTACGCCAGTCAGGATGGCTATCATAAACAAAGCAACAAACAACAAATGTTGGAGAGGTTGTGGGGAAAAGGGGTCCTTAGTTCACTGTTGGTGGGATTGCAGACTGGTACAACCATTAATGGAAATCAGTATGGACTTTTCTCAGAAAAATAAAAATCGACCTGCCTTTTGACCCACTTCTAGGATTATATCCTAAGAATCCTAAAACACCAATTTCAAAGAACCTATACACCACAATGTTCATAGCAGCACAATTTACAATAGCCAAGAGCTGGAAGCAACCTAGGTGCCCATCAGTAAATGAATGGATCAAAAAATTGTGGTACATAAACACAATGGAATTCTATGCAGCAGAGAGAAAGAAGGAGCTACTACCCTTTGCAATGACATGGATGGAATTGGAAAGCATTATGCTGAGTGAAATAGGCCAGGGGTTGAAAGACAAATACCATATGATCTCACCTTTAACAGGAAGCTAAACAAACTTTAACAGGAAGCTAAACAAAACAAACGTTAACAGGAAGCTGAACAGCAAAACGAACAAGCAACCAGCATAAAAACAAAGACACTGAAATAGAGAATAAGGGAACAGTGACCAGAGGGGAGAGGGGAGGGAATTTAAGGGGAGAAATGAGTGGGTTTTAGAGGAACAAGTATAAAAGACACAGAGACAATAAATAAAGGGGGTGGAAATGGGAGGAAGGTGGGGAGCATGGGGCTGGGGGGCTATGATGGGAGAAATAGACAGAAAACTGTACTTGAAAAATAATTAAATAAAAAAATTTAAAAGACACACAATAGCTGATTGGATAAGAAAGCATGACCCACACATATGCTGCCTACAAGAGACCCACCTTAGGGCAAAAGATCTATAGAAAATGAAAGTGAAGGACTAGGACTTCCGCTAAGATGGAGGCATAGGTGGATGTGCCGTGCCTTCACACACAACCAAGATTAGAAAAAACTAAATATTAGCAACAGAAAACACAGCCAGAACACGGAAAATTGAACTTTTTGGAAGTCCGTTAACAACAAATTCTTCAGCCTGACCGGTAAGGGGCGAAACCAGTGGCTGGCGGAGCAGGGTTGCACAGGAAAATTCGGTCAGACGGACTCAGGCGTGGAATCCAGGCGCAGGGTCGGACCGAGTGAGCGACTGAGCCAGCAACCAGGCGAGCGACCGCGGGGGAGACAGCGAGGCAGCGGGGCTGCGTGTTGACTGAGGTCGCGCATTTGTGCCCGGGTGGAGAGGCGAGGGAGTGGGCGGTTGGACCGGGCCGGCAGGTCCTCAGGACAAGCGACAGTGGAGGGCGCCGCCATTTCCCTGCTCTGACCCCACCTCCACATATAGCATCATAACCCAGCGACTCTGAGTGGCCCGGCCCAGGTGAACCACGTAAGGCTCTGCTCCTCCGCACCCAGCTGTGAGAAACAGCAGAGGGGGCCGCCATTTCCCCGCTCTGACCACGCCCCCACATACAGCGTCACAACCCAGCGACCTGGGAATCCAAGGCACCTTTTCTCACACTTAAAGGGCCAGAAAAGACCAAGAATTGCGCAGGAGGCTCTCAGACCCCCGGAGCCAATAGATCTAAGCGATGAAGAAATAGCAAAACTCACAGACGCACAGTTTAAAACATTGGTGATCAGGATCCTCACAGAACTGGTTGATTATAGCCACAAATTAGACAAATATGTGAAGGCGAAACTAATTGAAATGAATGGAATTGCACAGGACACCAATAGCAATGAAAAGGAAACTGGGACTCAAATCAATGGAGTGGACCAGAAGAAAGCAAATTATGGCCAAACAGAAAAGAGTCAAGAAGCAAGAATTCAAAGAAATGAGGGAGAGTCTTAGGAACCTCCAAGACATCTTTAAACGCTCCAACATCCAAATTATAGGGGTACCAGAAGGGGGAAAGGCACAGCCACCAGTGGAAAACTTATTTGAACAAATAATAAAGGAGAATTTCCCTAATCTGGCAAAGGAAATAGACTTCCAGGAAATCCAGGAAGCTCAGAGAGTACCAAAGAAGTTGGACCCAAGAAGGAACACACCAAGGCACATCATAATTACATTAGCCAAGATTAAAATGAAGGAGAGAATCCTAGAAGCAGCAAGAGCTAAGGGGACAGTCACCTATAAAGGAGTCCCCATCAGACTGTCAGCGGATTTCTCAAAAGAGACCTTACAGGCAAGAAGGGGCTGGAAAGTGGTATTCCAAGTCATGAAATCTAAAGACCTACATCCAAGATTGCTCTATCCAGCAAAGCTTTCATTTAGAATGGAAGGACAGATAAAGTGCTTCTCAGATAAGATCAAATTCAAGGAGTTCATCATCACCAAGCCCTTATTATATGAAATGTTAAAAGGGACTTATCTAAGAAAAAGAAGTTAAAGAAACATGAACAGTGAAAGGACAACAAACTCACAGTTATTAACAACCACACCTAAAATGAAAGCAAACTAAAAGGACAGCTAGATCAGGAGTGGAAACATAGAAATGAAGATCTCAAGGAGGGTTAGCAACAGGGGAGTGGGAGGAGGAGAAGGGGGGAGAAGGTACAGAAAATAAGTAGCATAGACAGTAGATAGAAAATAGATGGGGGGCAAGAATAGCATGGGAAATATAGAATCTAAAGGACTTGAGACACATGGTCATAAACAAAAGGGGGGGTAATGGTGGGGATGAGGGGTAGGGTGGAGGGGACTAAAGGGGGAATAGAACAACTATAACAGCATAATCAATAAAAAAATTTTAAAAAAAAGAAAGTGAAGGACTAGAAACAAATTTTACAACTAAATCTACAGGAAAAAAAACTGGGGTAGGAACACTCATATCAGACAAAATAGACTTCAAAAACAGGGCCATAAAGAGAGGATCAGAAGGTCACTTCATAATACTCGAGGGAAGAGTCCACCAAGAAGACAGAAACATTGTAAATATATATGCACCCAATGTAGAAGCATCCAAATACATAAAGAAAATCTTAGAGGACCTCAAGAAAGATATTGACAGCAGCACAATTACTGTAGGGGATTTGAACAGCTCACTGTCAAAAATGGACAGATCTTCTAAGCAAAATACCAACAAAGATATTGTGGCATTGAAAAATACCCTAGGTGAAATGGACTTAACTGATATATATAGAGCCCTCCACCCCAAAGAAGCTAAATACACATTTTTTCAAATGCACATGGAACATTTTCAAAGATAAACCACATGACAGGACACAAAACAAGCCTCAACAAATTCAAGAAAATTGAAATCATACCAAGCATTTTCTACAACCACTAGAGGCTGACACTAGAAATGAACCCCAAGGAAAAAAAAAACACAAACACTCAAAAACATGGAGTTTGAGTAGTATGCTATAACCAATGAATTGGTCAAGAATGAAATTAGAGAAGAAATCAAAAATTTTCTGGAAACAAATGAAAATGAACTCACAACAACCCAAAATTTATGAGACACAGCAAAGGCAGTCCTCAGAGGGAAGTTCATAGTGATACAGGCCTACCAAAAAAAAAAAAAAAAGACAGAAGCATTTCAAACAACTTAACCCTACTTCTACAAGAACTCGAGGAACAACAACAAAAACAGCCCAGAGAAAGTAGAAGGAAGGAAATAACCAAGATTAGAGCAGAATTAAATGACATAGAGACTAAAAGCACAATTCTAAGGATCAATGAATCCAGGAGCTGGTTTTTTGAAATGATAAACAAAATAGAAAAACCTTTATCAAGAAGAGAGAAGACACAAATAAACACAATCAGCAATGAAAGAGGAGAGATTGTAAGTGACACCACAGAAATACAAAGGATTGTAAAAAATTACTATGAAGAACTATATGCGAAGAAATTTGAAAACCTAGGTGAAATGGACAAATTTCTAGAAAAATATAATCTTCCAAAACTCAGTGACGAAGAAGCAGAAATCCTGAACAGACCAATAACAGCAAATGAACTTGAAGCAGTAATAAGAAAACTCCTCACAAACAAAAGCCCTGGACTAGATGGTTTCACAGGAGAATTCTACAAAGCATGTAAAGAAGAGCTAACCCCTGTCCTCAGACTACTCCAAAAAATCCAGAATAATAGAAGACTCCCAAATTCTTTTTATGAAGCCAGCATCATCCTAATCCCAAAACCAGTTAGAGACACAACAAAAAAAGGAAACTTCAGGCCAATATTGCAGATGAACATAGACGTTCTTTAGATTCTATATTTCCCATGCTATTCTTGCCCCCCCATCTATTTTCTATCTACTGTCTATGCTACTTATTTTCTGTACCTTCTCCCCCCTTCTCTTCCTCCCACTCCCCTGTTGCTAACCCTCCTTGAGATCTTCATTTCTATGTTTCCACTCCTGATCTAGCTGTCCTTTTAGTTTGCTTTCGTTTTAGGTGTGGTTGTTAATAACTGTGAGTTTGCTGTCCTTTCACTGTTCATGTTTCTTTAACTTCTTTTTCTTAGATAAGTCCCTTTAACATTTCATGTAATGAGGGCTTGGTGATGATGAACTCCTTGAACTTGACCTTATCTGAGAAGCACTTTATCTGCCCTTCCATTCTAAATGAAAGCTTTGCTGGGTAGAGCAATCTTGGATGTAGGTCTTTGGATTTCATGACTTGGAATACCTCTTTCTAGCCCCTTCTTGCCTGTAAGGTCTCTTTTGAGAAATCCGCTGACAGTCTGATGGGAACTTCTTTGTAGGTGACTGTCCCCTTAGCTCTTGCTGCTTCTAGGATTCTCTCCTTCATTTTAATCTTGGCTAATGTAATGATGATGTGCCTTGGTGTGTTCCTTCTTGGGTCCAACTTCTTTGGGACTCTCTGAGCTTCCTGGATTTCCTGGAAGTCTATTTCCTTTGCCAGATTAGGGAAATTCTCCTTTATTATTTGTTCAAATAAGTTTTCCACTGGTGGCTGTGCCTTTCCCCCTTCTGGAACCCCTATAATTCGGATGTTGGAGTGTTTAAAGATGTCCTGGAGGTTCCTAAGACTCTCCTCATTTCTTTGAATTCTTGCTTCTTGACTCTTTTCTGTTTGGCCATAATTTGCTTTCTTCTGGTCCACTCCATTGATTTGAGTCCCAGTTTCCTTTTCATTGCTATTGGTGTCCTGTGCAATTCCATTCATTTCAATTAGTTTTGCCTTCATATATTTGTCTAATTTGTGGCTATGATCAACCAGTTCTGTGAGGATCCTGATGACCAGTGTTTTAAACTGTGCGTCTGAGAGTTTTGCTATTTCTTCATCGCTTAGATTTATAGGCTCTGGGGCTTTGAGATCTTCTTGAGCCATTTTTGGTTTGTTCGCGCCCTTTAAGTGTGAGGAACGGAGCCTTTGACTCCCAGATAGCTGGGTTGTGAAGTTGTATGTGGGGGCGTGGTCAGAGCGAGGAAATGGTGGCCCCCTCTGCTGTTTCTCACCACTGGGTGATGAGCAGAGCCTTAGATGTTTCACCTGGGCCGGGCCACTCAGAGTCACTGGGTTATGATGCTGTATGTGGAGTTGGGGTCAGAGCAGGGAAATGGTGGCACCCTCCCTGCCGCTCACTGCGGGGACCCGCTGTGTGCTGGGTCCCGGTCCAATCGCCCACTCCTTGGCTTGTCTATCTGTGCACAAATGCGCGACCACAGTCAACCCGCAGCCCTGCTCTCTCTCTGTTTCCCCGTGGTCGCTAGCTCGGTCGCTCACTAGGTCCAACCCTGCGCCTAACCCTGCTCCACCAGCTGTTGGGTTCACCCCTTACCGGTCAGACTGAAGAATTTGTTGTTAACAGACTTCCAAAAAGTTCAATTTTCCATGTTCTGGCTGTGTTTTCTGTTGCTAATATTTAGTTGTCTCTAAACTTGGTTGTGTGAGAAGGCACGGATATCCACCTTGCCTCCATCTTGGCGGAAGTCGACCGTTAGCTCTTCAGTCTTCCTTGGTAACAGTACTTAGTAACCACAGGATTAGAGATAGTTTCTAACCACAGGATGTGATAGTTTCTTCTCCTCTATCACATTATATGAGGTTGGAAAACAAATAATGCTATTTCCAATGACATGTTGGAAATAGGAGTTTTATTTTTTTAATATGGCAGAAACTGGTTCACTTTTAAAGCTTCCATATGTGTCCATGTATATTTTACATATGCAGATAGTTCTTGCTGGGTAAGTCATTCTATCTATAAATCAGAATAGAAGTCCTATTGGAATTGTGTAATCAATAAGCACTCAAAGATATTGGTTATAAATGTTGAGTACAACCACCAACTGACCTTATGGTTATGGGCCAAGTAGAAAATGTCTCCATTTCTTGCTTCATTTAAAAAATTCATGTGAATTAGTGTTTAGTTCTTTCAGTGTGTTCCAGCCACATTGAACTACACTTTTCTCCTCCCTAGGAGCCTTGATAATCCCATTCCTGGTACTGGACTGGTTATTCCTTCTGCATATTTTAACTTGAAAAGCATTTCTGTCCATTCACATATATCCAAATCTTATCCAACAGTCAAGACCTATAGTCAGTGCCACTTATTTGGGAACCTTTAGATCTCATGTTCTCTTCTTCATCTTTCCCTATTTCTCTTTTCTGTCACCTTCAATTTTTTATTATGGTTCTCTGGCCTGTGTGGCCCTGGAAAAAAGAGTCTGTATTAGATTAATTTGGGTGTGGGACCTGAGAAAGAAAATATTTACTAAGAAGGACTCCTGGTGCCTAACTGGAGTCAAATTTTTCAAAACAGAGCCTAGCAGCCATTTCTACCCAGGGGCCTCTCACTCAAACTGCACTTCACAGAGAAACCTACACTGAACTGCCTGCCTGCACTGTTTCTACCATCTGAGCCATCTCTTATAAAGGAGCCCCTGGAATCCTGTGTCAACAAACACAACTGAGGCTTTCTATCCAATTGAAGCGGTACAGCTATATCCCCCATCAGCTTCTTCACTGACCAGAGCAGTTCCATTCTGACCAATCAGGACAATGCCTTTTGGACCAATCAAAGTGTGTGGATTTGGAGTCCTCATTTGCATGAGGATAGATTAATCAGGGACCAGGGATAGGGACTTCTGTTTATATAAATTACCTCCCATCTGGCTCTGGGAGCGCGTGCATTTTTCCTTTCCACCAAAGACTGAAGACAATGTTTCCCTGGCTAAGCTGAAACACCAAAGATGTCTTACCAGAGCAGGCCAGCAAGGAGCAGAGCAGTGCTGTCTAGCTGGAGAGATGCTTGGCCCCAGAGCTGCCTCATAGCCATCTTCTTTTTATAACTATGCTCTATCGCATTTGAACTATTTCAAATACATGGCCATGCTGTTTTAATAGCCATGCTGTATCATAGTTGAGCTGTTCCACAGCTGTACTGTCTTCACAACCACACTGTACCACCATTGAGATATTTGTACTAAATAAGGTGTCCTTCTTCACTTCATCACAAATTGGGGGTTCCTGTTGGCATTGAATTGGTGGGGCAGGAGCAGAGAGGCAGACCAGCAGAATGGAGCAGAGCAGAGCTGAGCTTCCTAGCTGAAGAGGGGTCTGGCCAGAGGGCCACCTCACAGCCATTCTGTTTTTACAACTATGCTGCATCACAATTAAGCTGCTCTGCAGCCATTATGTATCATCATTGAGCTATTTGCACTCAATAAAGTTTTCTTTACTGCACCCCAAATTGGGTATTACTGTTGCCATTGTTGACAGGGGTTCCCCATAGCTCCAAGATGGCTGTTTTGTTCTTCAGAATCTGCAGAGAGGGTCCCTGAGCCTGGAAATGCTGATGGAGATTACATATGTAATTAGTTGCAGAGCTAGGACCGAATACATTCTCCCTATTCACAACTTGATGTTCTCTACTAGATAAAGGAGAAAAAGAAGAGGAAGAAGAAAGAGGAAGAGCAGGTGAAAGTAGTATGCTTTATGAGGGCAAAACATTTTATTTGTTTGGTTCATTTATGTATCCCTAGTGCCTGGAACAGTGCCTGGCAGATAGTAGGGGCTCAATAAATATGTATTGGAATAAGTAATGGGCATAAATAGGCATTCATGTGTAACAATGACCTCTAGGGGTGTGGATATTGTTTACTTATCACAAATACTTATTTCATGTATTGCATCCATGCATGAAAGGAGAAAGCCAGCAAATCCTCAGCTTTTTCTGTACATGTATTTTTCCACTGCTCTCTATACCACTTTTCTTTCCCTGGTAGTTCTGAGGACTGTGAGGCAGCTCCTACTGAACTCTTGCATTAGTGTTCTAATCAAAGAAAACAGTGCCCTGGCTGGTGTGGCTCAGTGGCTTGAGTGTTGGCCTGTGAACCAAAGGGTCTCTGGTTGGATTCCCAGTCAGGACACATGCCTGGGTTGCGGGCCAGGTCCCCAGTAGGGGGTGCGCAAGAGGCAACCACACATTGATGTTTCTCTCCCTCTTTCTCTCTCCCTTCTCCTTTCTTATGAGGGAGGAAGAGAAAAGCAAAAGAAAAGAGAGAAAGAAGGAAAGAAAACTGATGTCTTGGGCACAAAATGTGTTCATTTTATGTAAAAACTTTCTTGGGAAAGTATTTCATTAAAGCACAGTTCATTACCACAGCTGTCCTTTAGTGGCCTTGCTCTCTGGCATTACATAGAACACTGTGGCTGGGGTCTGAGGTTGCCCAAGAGGCCCTGCTGTCTTGATGGAGTTAACCCCAGGTAGTGGAGGCTATGGGTATGCTGAAAAACAAATATGAGGATGGAAAAGGCTACATAGCTTTTAGCTTCTGTGCTCACTGGCTTGTGACCATCATCTGGTAACTCCTACCTCAGGTTTCACTAAGGGAATACCCTGGCCACTCATCTGAATTCTCTCTACCTTAGCACGGTGGTCTTGTTTCTCCCTTGTTTTTACTTATTGGGTTGTGAAGAAGATATCCTTTCTTTAGCTCTATTCCAGCCTTTCTTTTTCCTGACTCAAATCCCTAGATTTGAATAAATGTATACAGGCATACATCATTTTCTTATGCTTCACTTTATTGTACTTCAAAGATGTTGCATTTTGTGCAAACTGGAGGCAAACTCATTACTAGTCACTTTATGGTGGTGGTCTGGAACTGGATCCACAATATCTTCAAGGTATGCCTATATAAGAAAATTAGCCCCTCTGTTGTCTATGGTACCTGAAGGTATAGTTTTTAAGATTTAAAATCTTGGGCAGAGGGAGTGGGAGTAGGAAAGCCACTTTAGCCTCAGTGTTGTCCTAGATCACATAGTTTATAAGAACTTCTCTATATGAGGTATTAAGGGAGCATGCCCAGATCAAGTGCTCAGACTCTGGAGCAAAACTGCCTGTGTTGGACTGCCTGTATAGTGGGTTCCACACACTATATGGGCTTTGATGACCCTGAAAAAGTTGTTTAAGGTCTTTGTGCCTCTATTTCCTCATCTGTAAAATAGAGCATAGTTATGGGGATCTAACAGAGTTAATATATGTGAAGCACATATGGTGGTGCCTGGCAAACAGTAAGTATTGTCTCATTGCTAGGTACTATTATATCTATTATATTATTATTATTATTATTATTATTATTATTATTATTATTAAAATGATTAAAACAGATCCTTGTGTGTATGCGCTATCTGAAGTCTGAAGGGGAGACATGTATATGCCTCATGTACGTAACCAATAGGTGTTAGAGAAGCAAAGCATGGGAACTAACCTGAGGAAATTAAGGAATTTTACCCAGGAAAGTGTTTTCAGGAGTTGTTTTAATTTTCTATTAAAAACAAATTTTGGAGAGCTGATATACAGACCGTGTAATAACAGTGCCCTGGGGATGGGAGTGTTTGAGCAGCTCCAAGCTGTTCTACTCCCTCCAGTGACTGCTGGGTCGCTGGTTTTCATAGTTTACCATGGGCATAAGGGTGCTCATTTTCAATGATTACCACTGAGCAGGAGAGAGGGGAAATAGGGCAAGTTAAAAGGCCCGAAAGATCAGTGTTCTTAGCAAGATTCAGTAGGGATTTTGTTTTTGTTTTTGTTTTTTTTTTTGAAGATTTTATTTATTTATCTTTAGAAGGGAAGGGAAGGAGAGAGGGAGAGAAATATCAACATATGGTTGCCTCTCATGCATCCCCTGCTGGGAATTGGCCTGCATCCCAGGCATGTGCCCTGACTGGGAACCGAACCGAGATCCTTTGGTTTGCAGTCCCGTGCTCAATCCATTGAGCTACACCAGCCAGGCAGTAATTTATTTGTTTGTTTGTTTGTTTTAAATAAGTACTCCTCAGATTGATGCAAGCTTTTGGATCCTTTCCAGAGTTCAAAACACATAAATTGTAACACTTTTTTCCTGTGTTCTCATTGCTGTTTGGGAGGAGTAGATCTTCAAAGGTTCTTATTGTGCCATTCTGAAAGCCCCTACTCATAGATTTTTATTCTATTTAGGGCACAATCAGATTTCCATGTAAAATAACAACTTGGTGTGTGGATATTTGGGTCCGAACTTCTTAGCAGTAGTCAGGATTTGGACTAGTGAAAATGCTAAAGCTGGCCTCTTCCTGTGTCTTCAGGACTCTAAAAGACAGTCTTGGAGCTGAGGTTGGGTTGTGATCATGAGTAGGCCAGTGGGTGACAAATAAGGGCAGCCAGTGAGATGATGCTTTTGCTTCTACTAGACTGTTTCTTTCTATGCTCATAGACCTCTGAAATCCTGGAGAAATTTTTCAGCCAAATTTCTTCTTCAGAGATGGGCAACCAGTGCACGTTTACTGTCACTGTATTCCCCACAAAGTTTGTCAGACTTGGACCTTTCCTTCAGAAGGAATTTGGGAGAGAACAATATTAAAACTGGGGAAACAAACATTTGTTGAAATGAGCCAGTAAGTGGTGGGCTAGAGAAATCAGGGAAAACTTCCTGCAGGAGACATGAAATTTGACCTGGTTATGCAAGGATTGGTATGTTTTGATTAGTTGAAGAAAATACATGGTGAGTAGGAAGCAACTAAATTTAATTTCCCTCACTGAGCCACTGCAAGAATAAATCTCAGGCTTATCCCTGGGAGAAGGCCAAAGAGTAGGCAGTGATCAAAAAATAAGTGTTGGGGCTGGTGGGGGGTGTCAGTATATCATAGGATCAAGAACTCAGGTTCTGGTATCAGACTACTTAACTTCAAATCCCAGATTTTCTGCTTATATGTTTAATAGCTGCTATGACCCTGGAAAATCTACTTAACCTCTCTGGCCCTATTATCTTTATCTGTGAAATGAAAAAAATATACCTGCCTCACAGTTTTGCTGAGAAGATTAAATGATATAATGCTCCAACAGTGCCAAGCACAATGCCTTATACAATGTACATGCTTACCACTAGGCAGCCATATTTTTAATTTGTGAGTCTAGCCAGAGATCTAGATCCCAAAATGCACGAAGCCTGGAAAACTTGCAGGTGTGCTCATAATTGAAGCTATGTTCAATTGATGGCACTTCCTGTAATTGCTTTATTTCTGTTTTGTGCACCTTTAGAATTTAGTAGCATCTTCTTGGAAATGCCAGCATGGTTCCATCATGTTAGAAAGTCATATGGAAGTATTTTTGGTTTGTATTTGTGACAGATCGTTAATGCCTCTCACTTTGGGGGCAGAAGATGCAGGGTTGCAATAGAGGCAGGGATCCAGCAGAGAGATTCCACAGAGGCTAGGTGAGATTCAGAGAGATGGAGTCAAGTTCCCAGTGTAAGTTGTGTCAAGAAAGGGCTACTGCCACCAGTGTAATGCCAACAGGAGTCTCCAATCTAGGTGTGGTAAAAGGAGAAGCTTTATTCAGATGAACTATTTGCAAACTGGGAAATCAGCCTCCAGTGGAAACCAAAGTGCACTCCAGGAAGACAAAGGAAAAGTCCACTTTTATTGAGAAAGTCCCTGCCTTGGACCCAGATTGGCCTATTTTTATGTAAATGAGGAATGGAAATTAGCACAGTATGATTGGTCCAGATAGCACTATCCTGGTCAACTGCTTTACATGTTCTGATTGGTTGTTATGGTGCTACTGTGATTGTTCAGTATTGATGCAAATTTAAGATATAGTTGGGCAGCTCTGGTTCACTGGGGTAGATCTTGGGCCATTGGTTGAAAGATGATTCCAGGAACTCCTTTACAAAAGTCTGTTCAGTTGGCAGGGACACTGTACTGGAGGCTTGGCATCTGAGTCTACAGGTTTTCTTTGAAATGCAGTGTGGGTGAAAGGCTTCTGGAGGCAACAGCTCTAGACTCCAGTTATGAATCTGTGCCCAGTTAACCAAAAGGAGTCCTTCTTGGTAGATATTTTGAGGTCTACTCCTCCTATAATGAAACTGTACTACCTGAGATTTTCTCTCCTAGGGTTTCAGACATCCCAGGTTTTTTATTTCTTCAGTCATAAAGCAGATTTCTGGGCAGGTACAGTAGTATTTTTTTAAATATACATAGACTCTACACTCATGCTAGACTTGAATCTGAGCTCTAGCATTTCCTAGTTCTATGACCCTGGACAATTTACCTAAACTTTCTGTGCCTCTGTTGCTTCATCTGTAACATCAGGATAATAATACAACCTATCTTATAGAATTGTTGTAAAGTTAAATAAGTTAATACATGTATATACAAAGGATTTAGACAATTTCCTGGCATATACTAAGTTGTCAGCAAATGTTAAATATTATAGTAAGTATTTCTTTTATAGTAGGTGGGAAAGTGGCTATTTTAATTCTCTGGTTTTTTAAATTAATTAATTAATTAATTTTTAGAGAAGGAAAGGGAAGAGAAGAAGAGAAACATCAATGTGTGGTTGCCTCTCATGCACCCCCTACTGGGGACCTGGTCTGCAACCCAGGCATGTGCCCTGACAGGGAATCCAACCAGAGATCCTTTGGTTCACAGGCCTGCACTCAATCCACTGAGCCACATCAGCCAGGGCTAATTCTCTCTTTATATGCTCAGCTAGTTATGTTCACTGTTGTGTTTCCCATGCCTAACTCAGTGTCTGTCCTACTAGTTACACACTTAATTTATAGCTTGTTGGGTGAAGGAATGAATGTTCACAGTTATACAATCCTAATACAGTGAGAGGTGCTATAACAGAGCTTGACTTAACAGAATATGAGGGATATGGTGTGATATGCTTAACTTTGAACAGTTCAGGAAATATTTCGTTGAATTGGGCTGTTCCCTTCCAGAATTTTCACAGTGCAGTCAGAACTGAGATCACACTTCATTAGGAAACAAGAAAAAAGAATGCCAGAGAGCCACCAGGTGGCAGTACTGTAAAGGGATTTAAGCAGCAGAGAAAAAGACCAGCCTTTTCCATCTCCCTTCATCCCTTTAACTCCATCCATGAGGACATAGTGGGAGAAACAGCAGATCAGTGTGTTGTGAGAACTAGAAGCCCTATATCTAATGAACTGGAAATGCATTCAGCATCATTTCTCTCCTTAGCATGGTAAAAAGAGAGTAGCTAGATTGTCATATGACTTCCAAGCAGCCTTGGGTAGGAATGGCAGTGCTCCAAGACCAGCAGTAAAAAGGGAAATAAATCATGAATTTCACTTTTTTGAAAAGGAGAGAAAAACTATGTCTCCAGACATAAATAGGAACTGAGGCAGTTTTTCTCTCCTTTCCAGTTTCAGTCCCTTGTGGTCAGAGAAAATGCTTGGTATGATTTCAATTTTCTTGAATTAGTTGAGGCTTGTTTTGTGTCCTATCATGTGGCCTGTCTTTGAAAATGTTCCATGTGCATTTGAAAAGAATGTGTATTTAGCCTCGGCTGGTGTAGCACAGTGGATTGAGCACAGGCCTGTGAACCACAGGATCGCAGTTCGATTCCCAGTCAGGGCACATGCCTTGGTTGCAGGCCAGTTCCCTGCAGGCCAGTTCCCAGCAGGGGACGCACAAAAGGCAACCATACATTGATGTTTCTCTCCCTCTCTCCTCCCCCCTTCCCCTCTAAAGATAAATAAATAAAATCTTTAAAAAAAAGAATGTGTATTTAGCTTCTTTGGGATGAAGGAGTCTATAAATATCACTTAAGTCCATTTCATCTAGGGCATTGTTCAATGCCACAATATCTTTGTTGATATGTTTTTGGAAGATCTGTCCATTTTTGACAGTGGGATATTAAAATGCCCTACTATAATTGTGTTGCTGTCAATATCTTTCTTGAAATCCTCTAGTATTTTCTTTATATATTTGGGTGGTCCTATGTTGGGTACATATGTATTTATGATCTTAATGTCTTCTTGGTGGATTCTTCCCTTGAGTATTATGAAGTGACCTTCTGGGTCTCTCTTTATGGCCATTTTTTGAAGTCTATTTTGTCTGATATAAGTATTGCTGCCCTGGCTTCTTTTTCTTGTCCGTTTCCAGCCCTTTACTTTTAGTCCGTGTAGGTCTTTTATCCTCAGGTGGTTCTCTTGTAGGCAGCATATGTGTGGGTCATGCTTTCTTATCCTTTCAGCTATTCTATGTCTTTTGATTGGAGCATTTAATCCATTTACGTTTAAGGTTATTATTGATATGTACTTATTCATTGCCATTTTTGTACCTGTGTTCTCTTCTGTCTCTCTCTTCTTCTACTTTACCTTAAAGCAGTCCTTTTAGCATGTCTTGCAGAGCTCATTTGGTGGAGACATATTCTTTTACACTTCTTTTGTCTTGGAAGCTCTTTATTTGGCCTTCTATCTTGATTGAGAGACTTGCTGTGTAAAGTAACCTTGGGTGCAGGCCTCTGGTTCTCATTACTTGGAATATTTCTTGCCATTCTCTTCTTGCTTGGAGTGTTTCCATTGAGAAGTCAGTTGCTAACCTTATTGGGGCTTCCTTGTATGTAACTTCCTGTTTCTCCCTTGCTGCCTTTAAGATTCTCTCTTTATCTTGGAATTTTGCCATTTTGATGATGATATGTCTTGAAGTGGGCCTCTTTGGGTTCCTCTTGATTGGGACTCTCTGTGATTCTTGGATTTGTGTGACTTTTTCTCTCATCACATTAGGGAAGTTTTCCCTCATTATTGTTTCAAATAGGTTTTCTATCCCTTGTTCTTCTTCTCCTTCTGGTATCCCTATTATTTGGATATTATTGCATTTCATATTGTCTTGCATTTCTCTGAATCCCTCTTCATTCTTTTTGAGCCTCTTTTCCTTTTCTTGCTCTTTCTGGAAGTTTTTTTCTACTTTGTCCTCCAGCTTACTGATCTGATCTTCTGCTTCATTGATTCTGCTTTTGATTCCTTCCACTGTGTTCTTTAGTTCAGAAATCATATTCTTCATTTCCTCTTGTTCCTTGTTGATAGTTTCTATTTCCTTTTTCATGTTGATATAGTTTGCAGCAAGTTCATTGTAGTTTCTCTGTAGTTTCTGGTAATTCACTGTGAGCTCATTGAGCTCCCTGATAACCATTGTGTTGAACTCAGTATCTGGTAGTTGACTAGCCTCTAATTCATCTAACATTCTTACTGAGGCTTCCTCCTTTCCTTTCATTTGGGGATTGTTTCTTTGTCTTCCCATTGTTTGTGAGACTCTTCTTGTTAGCCACAGCTTCTTAAATTCATCTGTTCTGACTCCCTGGGTTTATGGTGTGAACTTCTGTGGTGGAATGCCTGTGAAATTCAGTGGTGCAGTCTCCTTTGGTTATCCTGGCATTCTCCACTTCCACCTACTCCTTTTTTATGTGATCAGTTGGAGGGGGAGGCAAGATAGTTTATGACAGTGAGAGAGTATTTTATGTTATTTACAGTCACAGCCAGTAGAGAAGAGATAGATCTTTAGGCTATATATAGTGTTAACCATAATCTTCAGCCCAGCTTGCCACTTTTAAGAGAGGATGGACACAAGATAAGTCTGTTGTTGGAGAGGGAAGGCTAGTGAGTTGGATCTAGAAAGCAGTGAGTTTGCGGTCGGTCAGATTCTGGGGTAAGGTGAGAGTAAAGGATAGTAAATAGGTGTAGTGTATGAACAAATAGAGTTAATTACTCTAGTGATAGAATTCAGGAAACTGTGAAGTGGACTAAGATCTGGGAGATTTGTTGTGAAGTATTTACAGTTGTATAGAACAGCTATTATTTAAAATAACATTAGAGCAACAATCATATGACAGACTCTGTGTTCTATCTGAATAGGGGGTATGGAACTTTGGGTAGTATGCTAAAGGAACACAAGTGACATGAAGAATAGAAAATTAGCAATACACTGTGTAAGAGAGAACAGGGGAAACCTGTCAAATAATATAATATAACCAACCAAGAAAAAGAAGCCTATACAGAAAGAGGAGGAATACAAAGATACTATTAAAATATAAAATAAGTGAGACTAATGAAAAAAATAATTATACAAATATGCAGCAACTTGTGGTTTCTCTGCTATAGCAAAATGAAATTTTTCTCTCTGACTCTACTGTTGGGAAGCCTCTTCTTTGGGTCCAGCTCTGGTCTTTTCACAGTTTCAAGTTGTTTGTGTTGCTTGTGGGTAAAAGAAAAGGCAAAAAAATGGAGGAAAAAGCGGTAAGTTTGGAAAGAAAGGAAGAAGGAATAAAACAGAAAAGAAGAAAAAAGAGGAAAAAGTTTTGAAAGATAAAACAGTAACAAAATTTAAAAAATAAAAGATTACTTAAAAATTTAAAAAAAAACAAATAAAGAATAAAAAATTATTTCTTATTGGTTTAAAACTGGCCAAACTGGTTTTTCTAGCTGCAGCAGGCTGAGGGGCAATTAGTGTGGTCTTTCTGTGAGTGCTCTCCCAAAAGTCAAACCCACGGTGCCTCTCCCCAGCACCCTAGGAAGGGGATCTAGCACTTCCTCATAGCAGTCTTTTCCCAAGGGTTACCACCATGGGCTGGGTTGCAGGGGGTGGGGGGGCACGCTTGCCCACCGTCCAGGCTTCCTGGTTCCTGCAGGTTGGAGTACAGACCCGTCCTAGTTCTGTAGGAAACTCCAGGCCCTCCGCCCAACCTCAGGTTCACTGCCAGGCTGGGTGGGGAGCAGACCATGTGGCTGTGACTATCAGAGTCATAGCCCAACACTGCCTCTCAGTTCTCCAGGGCTGACGACCACAGAGTCCATGGTTGATCTTGGCCCTTTGTCCTCAGCACCCTCTCTACAAACTCTAGCAAACAAGTCTCACCTGGTGCCCAACCTTGCTTGGCCATGGAGGGAGGGAGCTGATAACCCAGCTCTCTCTCAAGGACCCTACAGCAGGCCCAAGGCTCCCACAGAGTCCAAGGGAGATGCACCGGAAGCCGGTCCCGAGTGCTGGGCATGGACCCAGGCGCAATGGGTGCCCACCAAGGCACTCTGTGTGCAGGGCACTGATCCTTGGACTGTGCACCAGCCAAAGTCTCTGCTGCGCCTGTCTTTGCTCAGGTCCCTGAGACTCCACTGTACTGCAGCCATTTCCCTACCATCTGGATCCTCTGTGACTGTCACAATTTCTGGTCCCTTATTTTCATACATGCCGAGGAACTTCTGGCTGCCTGCGCTGCCCCTCCGCTGATCAGCCAGGATCCTCTCCCATACGTACGAGGACCTGGAATCTGCTCCCTCCTACTCTGTCGCCATCTTGCCTCTCCCCACCTCTGCTTTTTTTTTTTTTAAGAAAAAAAATTATTTGAGTTTATTTCAGTAAGCAGTTATTTTGTATGCAATTTATAGGCCAGAATGACAGGGCAAGATGCCTACCAGTCTTCTGCCTGACCTAGTATCTGGGATGGAGAGGAGTTGATAATTCGAAAAGCTTTTTAGCAGGTTGAATGATTGGGAATTAGTGACAAAGTATTGAAGGGGAAATTAGAAGGAGGGCAGGGTTAAGGATGACTTGAAGTTTCTGCATTGGGCATCTGGAAGGATAATTAGTGCAGGATAAAGAATGTAAGGATGCAAGTTTAATAGAGAAGCTGTGCCCATGTTTGGGTACCTATGGGACAGCCATTGTGAATTCATATGAATCTGAAAGACTGGAGAAAGATCTGGGATGGAGATGTATAATATATTTTAAAATTACAAATAGATAAGTTATAGATGAGATGTAGATGATATAACCAGACAGAATTTTAACAAAAGTTTACTGACACCAATATAATGCCAGTAGGAGTACCCAGTCTGGGGTATAGTAAAAGGAAAAAAATTATTCAGTTAAACAGTTACCCAATGAGGAAAGAAAAAGTGTGCTCCCCTGGGACAAAGGAGAGGCCTGATTATATAGAGAAAGTGCCAACCATGGTCCCTAATTGACACATTTTTATGCAAATGAGAAATGCAAATTTACACAGTTAGATTGGTTCAAATAGCACTGTCGTGTTGGTCAGAACTGTGTCTTGATTGGTCATTGAGGACCTTCTCTTATTGGCCAGTATAGATGCAAATGAGAATATAGCTGTACATTTTTTATTGGACAGAGCTCTAGGAACTCCTTCATAAAGGTCAGCTCAGACAACTGGAATTCAGTGCAGGAGGCTTGGCAGCTCAGTCTGTGGCTTTTTCCGGATACACAATGTTAATGAGGCCTCTGTCAGAGATGGCTATTAGACTCTAGTTAGGAATTTGTGCCCAGTTAACCACAAGGAGTCCTTCTTAGGAGATATGTGCCTTCTCAAGGTACACAGTATGCAGAATGAGAAGAGAACTTTTAACAAAGGCCAGTAGTTAAGGGGAGAGCATAAGAAATGAGTCACTCAGGAGACTGAGAAACATAAAGTGACAGGCAAGCCAAGAAAGGTGGTAATACAAAAGCTAATTGTACCCCAAGGGTATAATTCAGCATAAAAGCAAGCAATGCATGTATTAAAAACCATGCATTGGATTTAACAACTAAGAGGTCTTTACCTCAGAGATTGCAATTTCAGTGGAATGGCAAGCAATGTTGACAGATTGCTGTGGTTTGACAAGTACATGGTGTGGTAGACTTTAACATGTGGCTCCTATTAACCATTTCTCCCAGTAATCAGGCCCCTGTGTAGTCCCCCATTCTTGAATCTTGTGGGCCCTACGAATATGTTTAACTGACAGAATGAAAGGAAGTGATGCTATTTGACTTCCAAGGGTAACCTGGAAGTCAAGTTACCTTGCAAATTTTGCCTTGGTCTTTTGGAGCCCTGAGCAGTCATGTAAAAAGTCCAATCATGCTGCTAGAGAAAGCACATTGAGAGATTGTGAGAACATGGAAAGAGAGCAGCCTAGCTGTATCCAGTGTTCCAGACATCGCCACTAAGCTACCAGGCATGAAGGAAACCATCTTGGATCCTCTAGATCAACCTAGACACCAGCTGGATACCACTGAGTGACTAGTAGATGCCATATGGGACAGAATAAGTATCTAGAGAGCATTTCCCAAATTACTCACTCACACAGTCATGAGTATAATAAAATGATTATTGTTTTTAGCCCCAAGTTTTGGGGTGGTTTACTACACAGCAATGTTTAACTGGAACATTGGGCATTGAAGTAATAGAGACTGTAAATGGGTATATTCCCAATAAGCTTGGAAAGGGAAATATCAGATGGCAGCTGGAAGGTCTCATAACATTGAGGGATGATTTTTAAAAGGATGGTAGAAACTTGAAAATGTTCATATGCTGATGAGGAAAGAGCTAGGAGAAAGAGAAGGTTGAAGATACAGAAAAAAGAGAGGACTGATGCATGCAGTTTATGAGAGGGGAGGGAATGAGATTCAAGACTCCAGTGGAGAATTTGATCTTGAACACAAAGGTAGCAGAATACTTCAGCTTCTAAAATAGGAGGTAAAAATGTCAAGCTTTCCCATATACTGGACCTAAGAGAATAGATATGTCCATAAAGTATCCAGCTACACACTATGAAAAAGGGACATTTATTGAAGGAGATACAACAAACATTGTACATAGGACAATGATGCCTCAGTTCTCTTCAAAGTAGGCACCTTGGGACTTTGCACAGTTCCCCCAATTGCCATCACCTGCCCCATCATATTTTTCTGAATCTCATCAATAATCTGAAATTTCTTCCCTTTCAAAGGTGATTCTAGTTTTTGGAAAAGCCTGAAGTCACAGGGTGTCAAATCTGGGCTTTAGGGGGGCTGAGTAACCTGGGTGATTTGATGTTCTGTGAAAAAAAACTGTGCACAAGATGTGTGCATGAGTGGGCACACTGTTGTGATGAAACTGCCCATCACCAGTTGCCCATAGCTGTGGCCTTCTGAATCATTTGAATAGTTTTTACTATTACAGTGAAATTTATAGTTTTCACTATATAGAGGAATGTTCAAGCTTAATGCAAAATTTGATGTAGATACATTGCTCTACTTGCTCAATCATTTTTATTGCAAACAGCCACATAGTGCACATGCTCACTCAACAGTGTCTACTGCCCCCATTGACTAGTACAATGAGGTCATCATTGTTCACAGATGTGCATTCCAGTCCACTTTCCTCGGCTTCCAGTTTACATAGATGTCCTGCAAACTGTTCTTGTTACATTAACAATGGCTGGACTTTCTCCAGACAGACCTCGTATGTGAAGATAGTTAGACCATAGTGGATCTCCCAAGGATTGCTGACTGAAGCACTTTCTCTGGCTTCTTCACTTAACCAAGGTCAGAAAGTGACTAAAATTCACACCCTTAGTTCTATTTTTCCTCTGTAAACTAAGAACTGATTCAGTCTACTGAGAATGTTGGGAGCAGGAATAGGCATTGGGTATGAGGATAGTAATGTAGATTTGGAAGAGCTGTTGTGAGAAGTGAAAGCAGGAATTGACCAAAGTTTTGTGGGAGGATTTCCAGACAGCATTATCAGGTTGAAAACCACAAAAATGGTATGGCACTAATTATCACACCTATGACATGTTCTTTATTAGGGACTAGAAGCCATGGCATAAGAGATAGAGAAAAAATCATTGTGTTAGGGCAAGGGTCTCAAGGTCTGGGCAGTTATTACTAAATTGTATTCTTGGTAAATGTTAAAATATAGCAGACACAACTGTACCTAAAATATAGCAAACACAAGCAGAACTTGACTGGAATTCAACTGGATAAATTTTGCCAACTACAAAGAAGAAATCAACATGTAATTAACCAAATAGTAGATATAAGCAATGGTTAAACCTCCATTTAGGGAGGCAGATTTTTTGATGTGAATCCCCTGTTTCTTTTACTTGCTTTAAGTAAATAAAACTACCTAACAACAATCACATCTTGTTCTTGAATAGAACATCTTAAACAGCAAATCTCTTGAGTTCACTAGCAAATTTGGCAACCCATAAAGGACTCTCCTAAAGGGACTCCCTCTCTTCCTGGCATGGATCCTTGGTGAAACAGTTGGCAGCAGCAGCTCATTTGGGGTTTACTCGCCATCATCTCCACTAGAGAGGGCATCTCTTCTATAGGAAATTCCAGACTGGTGTTGACCACTGGAATGGCTGCCTGGCCCACCTCGGCAATGAAGCAAGGTGGCCACCTGAACCTGTTTTGTTCAGCACTTTAGAATGGAAATAAGTCAGGCAGCCCCTGTAGTCACTTAAATTAGTGTTTCTATTTCTGTTTTGCCTATATGGTTGCCAAAAGGATAGTTTTATTTCTGATGTGCACTTGGTTTCAGGTTAGTCTGGCAGGAACTAGATTCCTGCCAGGAAGCTAGATTTAGGGCTGACCTAGGTCTAATGCTGGAGAGTTGAGGAACACCTGTAAGGCCATCTCAGATACACATCCTTAGGTGACCATCTCGGGCCTAATTACTTAGTTGTCAGGGAACCCTGGGTCACTGACAGTGCTTTCAGCAAGTTAGAGGTTATGGGATCATTGCATTCACCATCCTTTAATTTCTCTACTGCAGGAATTGGATTTTGTTGTTTGTGTGTATGTTTGTGTTTGCAATGTTTGTGTCAGCTATGGGAAACTCAGATTCAATCTTCAAATGCAGCCCCTTGGGGTACATTCTCCAGAATTAAGCCCAGGACCCCTAAATCCTGTTTATCTGAGTCCTTGTAAAGCCATTTGGTTCAGAGATTTTCCCTTTTGGTTGTCTTAGGGAAAAAGGTTTTGAGAGGTGGTGCTCTTGGTAACTTTGGTTATATTGAGACTAGGCATGTCTCTTAAATGGATGATCCTGCCCATCCCTCTCTCTTTTCCTCTGACCTCACGGGACTGGTTTCTGTCAGTGGCACACCTTGTGAGCAATTAGAGGTGCCCAAATAATGTCCCACTTCTCTTCTGAGGGCTGAAAGGATCTCTCCATCTCTATCCCTCCAGTCTTCACTGACACTGTTATAGCTTTTTATTCTGCCATTAGTTGGTGTGCTTTCCTATCTCCTGTCCATCTTCCAGCCCCTTTTAGTGGGCCAGGTTTTCGAATCTTCATGGAGCTATCCCATTGGCACTGCAGATCATCTTATTGCAACATATCTGTCTGTCTGGGAGTTACTTGGTCCCTTCTTTTTATTTCTGCTGGCTTCCTGGTTTCTGACCTTGGACAGGGAAGTCCCTTGTCTCACATGGCATTTCTGTTCTTGTTGCCCATTATATATCCCTCCGGGTGGGTCACCCCTTCAAATTTTATATGAGAATATGACTTCTGTAGTTTAAGGGACTTAGCTCTGAGAGGCTTTCTGCCCATAGTTTATTTACCCCTGGACATTGTTGGTCCCTCCAGGTGCTGTCTGAGGAGGTGCCTGGACTGATTATTCCAGGGACAGACCTGCAGTGCTCACTGCTGAATGGGCATAGCTGACAAACAGCACTTTCATTGTACAATGATAAGATTAGGCAATTGATTGCTGGAATTGTATCTTTTATTTGTTGAGTCCGTGTGTCAACCTAGTCATGGAATTTTGTTCACTGTAAACTGGTTTTGAATTTGGCCTTGAGCTGGCAAAGTAAATCTTAAAGTTTGTATGTTTGGGTGTGAGTGAGATACGTTGTTTGGCAATGTTATTTGTTTTAAGTGATTTGACTGTAGCAGCCTGAGATCAGATCCCAATCAGAGCTTGTCCCATGACTTGTTTGCTGCAGCCATCTGAAGAGCAGGATGTCATCTGTTTTGTTTTGTTTTTTGTTTTTGTTTTTTGTTTTTGGTGGGGTTTTATTTGCAGTTTCCTCCTTTGCAAGTATCAAGCACAGGAGTAAAATGGCATCTGAGGCTTTTCCCCTTTCACATCTTGTTCATCTCCAGATGTGTGGCAGCGGCCATAGTGTGCTCAGGCTCCTTTCCAGGGCTATCCTCCTCTAGGAAAATCTGCCACTTTAAATTCAGGCATTCTGAAACTGCTCTTCTTGCCTTCTGACCTTTTCAACTTTTTTGTGCACACTCACTTTCCATTTTCTGTTGTTCGTGTTTGTCAGGCCTCTTGGAGACAATGGAATGCAATCTATAATTGATTATAATTTTAAAATTGCTTTAATGCAGGGCTGTCAAACTCATTTTCACCCAGGGCCACATTAGCCTCAAGGTTTCTGTCAAAGTGCCAAATGTAAGTTTAGGACTGTATAAATGTAACTACTCCTTAACAATTAAGTGAGAGCCTGGCACTGCTGCCAGGTAGAAACAAGGTGCCGAGCAAGATAAAACAAGGTAGAGGGCCGGATTCGACCTGTGGGCCTTGTGTTTGCCACCTGTGCTTCAAAGTCAAGGAACATGTATAACAGACTCATGGTAATGGACAACATGGTGAGGATTGACTGAGGGAGTGGGGGTGGGTGCAGGGCAGGGGAGAGAAACAGGGAAAATTTGGGACAACTATAATAGAACAACAATTTAAAAAGGCTTAAAAATTCTTGCAATATACAAAGATGTGGTCATCTAAGCAAAATCTTAAATCAGTAAACAGACTAACCCAAATGCATTTCAGAATCCCATGATTTGGTCTGGTTGGATTTGGTTTAAATAGGCATATCTTTAAAATCATCAACATTAAATATTTTATTCTACCTGGGTCCATTAGTTAAATAAGTTCATGTTATCTTTGTTACAATTTTTTTTCTGCAAAAAAAGAACGTAGTATGATAAAATTTTCATAAGTAATCTAAACATAATTGTTAGGAGCAGATAAACTAAGTAAATATAAATGGTATAAAACATTTCTCTTAGGTTAACTCTTCAGCAATCATTATATTCTACTTAAGTGGTTTTATAAATCTCTTTGGTAACTTGAAACTTTAAAGACTTGCTAGCTAAATTAAATAGATATTCACTGAATATCTAGACCATTTCCAAATAAGATAAAATAATGAAATATTAATTACTGAACATAGGACTAGCTACTTGCTGCATATTATAAACTAAAGGTATTTGAGCCCATTATTAAAACATGTCTTGTACTGCTACATTAAAAATGTGCTATGTTCTGAAATAGAGAACAAGTGGGCAGTGACCAGAGGGGAGAGGGAAGGGAATTTAAGGGGAAAAATGGGGAGGGATTTTGAGGAACAAGTATGAAAGACACAGGGATGAGGACTGGGGGGGGATGGGAGGGAGGTGGGGAGACAGGGTGAGGGGGGGGCTGGGATGGGAGAAATAGACAAAAAACTGTACTTGAAAAATTAAAAAAATAATTTAAAAAAGTGCTATGTGGAAATATATTTTTAGAAATTATTCAATGTGTCCATAAAGGTATCAATATAAAGAATACTAACTGCTTACTTTTTAGTTGTCACTAGAAATTGAGGTTCCTAAGAATTAAAGCATTATGCTGAGTGAAATAGGCCAGGTGCTGAAAGACAAATACCATATGATCTCACCTTTAACAGGAAGCTAAACAACAAAACAAACAAGTAAGCAGAAAAAAAAAACCCAAAAAACAAAGACACTGAAATAGAGAACAAGGGGATAGTGACCAGAGGGGAGAAGGAAAGGAAGTTAAGGAAAAAAAGGGGGAGGGATTTGGAGGAACAAATAGGAAGGACGCAGGGACGAGAACTAAGGGGGGGGGGAGGAAATGGGAGGGAGGTGGGGAGCAAGGGGCGGGGGAGGCTGGGATGGGAAAAATAGACAAAAAACTGTACTTGAAAAATAACTAAATAAAATTAAAAAAAAAAAAGAATTAAGATTTCTAATTAAGATAGAAAGAAATTGTATGTTTTTAGTGACAGAAGATATAAGGTATGGAACTAATCAACAAAACAAACAAGCAAGCAAAATATAACCAGAGATAATGAAATAAAGAATAAATTGACAGTAACCAGAGGGGAGGTGGAAGGGAGTAATGGGGGATAGGGGTAAGGGTTTTCAGGAACATCTATAAAGGACACATGGACAAAACCAAAAGAAGGTAGGATCAAGGGTGAGAAGTGGGGATGGCTGGGGTTGGAGATAATGGTGGGGGGGAATGCAGACAACTATACTTGAACAACAATTTTAAAAGGTTTAAAAAAAGAAGATATAAAGTATGAAAATACATTGTTGAAGGAATTAAAAGATCTAGGTTTGTCCTAAAATAGGTTGGTGCTTCTGAATGAGTTAAGAAGAGACAAACTAAGCTGTACAAAAAAGTTACAGAAGTTTGTGGAGAAAGATCTTGAGGAGATTTTGTATGTGGTTAAATTGAATAAGAGTGAAATTTAATTAGGTAAACTAATTTAACTATCAAAAGTAATCTGATGTAGAGTGAGAGTTTGGATGTTTTTCACTCTGTTAAAAGGGAAAAGGGTATTTTAAAAAATCGTACTGTATTTTTTCCATTACCTTTTAGCTTCCTGATACCTCCTTCTCCTTAGCAATCACCACACTGTTGTACACATCCAGGAGTCCTTTTCTATTTTTTCTCAATCCCTCTGCCCCATAACCTGCCCCCCGTAGCTATCATCCCACTCTCCAACTATGAGTCTGTCCCCATTTTCCTTCTTAGTTCAGTTTGTTCATTAGATTCCACATACAAGTGAAATAATGTGGTATTTGTCTTTCTCTGACTGGCTTTTTTCACTTAGCACAATGTTCTCCAGGTCCATCTATGCTGCTTCAAAGGGTAAATTTTTCTAATTTCTTACATACAAATAGTATTTCATTGTGTAAATGTCTCTTGTTGTTTTATCCACTCACCTACTAATGGACACTTGGGCTGCTTCCATATCTTGGCAATTGTAAATAATGCTGCAGTGAACATGGGGGGTGCTTATGTTCTTTTGAATTAGTCTTTTGGGTTTCTTCGGATATATTCCCAGAAGTAGGATCATAAGTCAAAGGGCAGACCCATTTTTTATTTTTTTACATATCTCCATACTGCTTTGTATGTATTCTACTTCTGATATGGTATTATAGAAGGTTTTCTACCTAGAAAGCAGAGGGCCTATGTTTTATTAGAATAGTTTTCTATTGTCTTGATGAGATCCTTTATTATTTAAGAAATAATCTTCTGAAGGCCCTGGCTGGTATAGTTCAGTGGATTGAGCGCGGGCCTGTGAACCAGAGGATCTCGGTTTGATTCCCAGTCAGGGCACATGCCTGGGTTGCAGGCCAGTTCCCAGCAGGGGATTCATGAGAGGCAACCATACATTGATATCTCTCTTCCTCTCTCTTTCCCTTCCCCTCTAATAATAAATAAATAAAATCTTAAAAAAAAACATTCCAGTTTAAAAAAAAGAAATAATCTTCTGAATTCTACTAACCAAAAAATTTCCAACCTATGTTTTTATTTGATACCTTTTTATTGTCATCTTAGGTAAGTGAATAATTTAATATTTTATAATTATGTATAATCTTATTTAACCCAATGTCTAAACTTCTTAATATATTTTGAGAAACTTTTCAAAATTTAAGTTACAGAGTCTTTTTTCTTTCTTTCTTTCTTTTTTATTTTAAATTTTTTTATTGATTATGCTGTTACAGTTGTTCTATTCCCCCCTTCATTCCCCTCCACCCTACCCCCCATCCCCACCATTATCCCCCCTTTAGTTTATGATCATGTGTCTCAATTCCTTTAGATTCTATATTTCCCATGCTATTCTTGCCCCCCCCATCTATTTTCTATCTACTGTCTATGCTACTTATTTTCTGTACCTTCTTCCCCCTTCTCCTCCTCCCACTCCCCTGTTGCTAACCCTCCTTGAGATCTTCATTTCTATGTTTCCACTCCTGATCTCGCTGTCCTTTTAGTTTGCTTTTGTTTTAGGTGTGGTTGTTAATAACTGTGAGTTTGCTGTCCTTTCACTGTTCATGTTTCCTTAACTTCTTTTTCTTCGATAAGTCCCTTTAACATTTCATATAATAAGGGCTTGGTGATGATGAACTCCTTGAACTTGACCTTATCTGAGGAGCACTTTATCTGCCCTTCCATTCTAAATGAAAGTTTTGCTGGATAGAGCAATCTTGGTTGTAGGTTTTTGGATTTCATGACTTGGAATACCTCTTTCCAGCCCCTTCTTGCCTGTAAGGTCTCTTTTGAGAAATCCGCTGACAGTCTGATGGGTACTCCTTTGTAGGTGCCTGTCCCCTTAGCTCTTGCTGCTTCTAGGATTCTCTCCTTCATTTTAATTTTGGCTAATGTAATTATGATGTGCCTTGGTGTGTTTCTTCTTGGGTCCAACTTCTTTGGGACTCTCTGAGCTTCCTGGATTTCCTGGAAGTCTATTTCCTTTGCCAGATTAGGGAAATTCTCCTTTATTATTTGTTCAAATAAGTTTTCCACTAGTGGCTGTGCCTTTCCCCCTTCTGGTACCCTTATAATTCGGATGTTGGAGCGTTTAAAGATGTCCTGGAGGTTCCTAAGACTCTCCTCATTTCTTTGAATTCTTGCTTCTTGACTCTTTTCTGTTTGGCCATAATTTGCTTTCTTCTGGTCCACTCCATTGATTTGAGTCCCAGTTTCCTTTTCATTGCTATTGGTGTCCTGTGCAATTCCATTCATTTCAATTAGTTTTGCCTTCATATATTTGTCTAATTTGTCGGTATAATCAACCAGTTCTGTGAGGATCCTGATGACCAGTGTTTTAAACTGTGCGTCTGAGAGTTTTGCTATTTCTTCATCGCTTAGATCTATGGGCTCTGGGGCTTTGAGATATTCTTGCGCCATTTTTGGTCTGTTCTGGCCCTTTAAGTGTGAGAAGCGGTGCCTTGGACTCCCAGGTAGCTGGGTTGTGACGCTGTATGTGGGGGCGTGGTCAGAGCAGGGAAATGGCGGTGCCCTGCACTGCCACTGGCCGGGGGCACCCGTCGGGCTCCAGTACAACCGCTCACTCCCTCGCCTGTCCGCCCGTGCACAAATGCGCGATCATAGTCAACACGCAGCACCGCTCCCCCGCTGTCTCCCCCGCGATTGCTCACTAGGTCCAACCCTGCGCCTGGATTCTGCGCGTCTGGATTCCGCGCCTGAGTCCGGCTGACCGAGAACTGTGCAATCCCGCTTCACCAGCCGCTGGTTTCGCCCCTTACCAGTCAGGCTGAAGAATTTGTTGTTAACGGACTTCCAAAAAGTTCAATTTTCCGTGTTCTGGCTGTGTTTTCTGTTGCTAATATTTAGTTGTCTCTAAACTTGGTTGTGTGAGAAGGTATGGTACATCCACCTATGCCTCCATCTTGGTGGAAGTCCCTAAATTACAGAGTCTTGACCAAGGAATAACTTTGGGGTGCTCCAGAAAGGCTGCTGGAACACTTCAAAATATTGGAAGAGAAATATTAAACTAAAGAAAGAAGGAGCTCCTACCCTTTGCAATAGTATGGATGGAACTGGAGAGTCTTATGGTACGTGAAATAAGCTAGGCAGTGAAAGACAAATACCATATGCTCTCACCATTAACAGGAACCTAACGAACAAAATGAACAAGCAATCAAAATATAGCCAAAGACATTGAAATTGAGAATAGGCTGACAGTGATCAGTGGGGAGAGGGGAGGGGATAATGGGGAAATAGGGTGAAGGGTTTGAAGGAACAATTATAAAGGACACATGGACAACAACAAGGGGGGGTGGAAATGGGGGAGGGAGCCAGGGAGAGCTGGGGTGGTGGGGAGGGGTGGGAGTAAAAGACAGAAAAATGTACTTGAACAACAATAAAAATAACCTAAAAATAAAAATTAAAAAATAAATAAATAAGAAATATTAAACTGATTAGGCTTGTTTTGGTGTATTGAAATTACATGGGAAGCATCATCAAATACAATAACATTGAGCCTTCTTTATGGTGTATTTATATATGTTGTAAATGTGCCAGAAATATATGCAAAATTGTGGAAATATGAGATATCCTGATACAAGACATCTGTCATCAAAGTTGAAGAACACACTTAAAATGTCTGAAGCTGAATATCAGATTGTGGCACCTATGGATGAAGTCCATTCTGTTTTTTCAAAAATGACTCCTCATGCCCAGAGACATATGAAAGGATGCTCAGCATCACTAGCCACCAGAGAGATGCAAATTAAAACCACAATGAGATACTACTTCACACTGGTGAGAATGGTCGTCATAAACAAAGCAACAAACAACAAAGTGTTGGGCAGAATGTGGAGAGAAGGGAACCCTAGTGCACTGTTGGTGGGAATGCAGACTGGTGCAGTCACTGTGGAAAACAGTATGGAATTCCCTCAGAAAGCTAAAAATGGAACTGCCTTTTGACCCAGCTATTCCACTGCTTGGTTTATATCCTAAGAACCCTGAGTGCAGGGAGTACCAGCCATAATGGAGGCATAGGTAGAAACCCTTCGCTTCCTCACACAACCAAAAGGAGAATAACAACCAATCTAAAATCAATAAACAAACAAAAGTGCCAGAAATTCAAACTGCATGGAACTTTCACAACCATGGAATTAAAGAAATAGTCAAACAGAACAACCAGACCAGTAAGGCAGCTGACAGAGAGAACCCAAAGTGAGGGGGTGGACTGTGGGGGCAGGGCTGGCTGAGAAACTGAGGTGAAGCAGTAGACTGTGTGGATGAGGCTGGCTGTAGGGAGGTGGCAGGCTGTGTGGGTGGGGCTGACTTAAGGGGAAACTGAGACACAGAGCTGACTGTGGACTATGGCCATTCTTGCAGTGGGAGAAAATCCCAGTCTTACATCAGGGCTCTTTGAAAAGTGGGCTAGAGATGAGCAGGTGAGCTGCATTGTTCCCTCTCTGGCCCCTCCCTGAAAAGCAGCACTGCAGTGCAGCAAGGAGGGTTGCCCTGCCCTGGTGAATACCTAAGGCCCTCCACCTTACAATTTAATAGGGGGTATGAACAAAGAAATATGGCCAAAATGAAAGAACAGAGCAAAACTTCAGAAAGAGAGCTAAAGGATGAGGAGATAACCAACTTATCTGATGGAGAATAAAGCCCTGGTAATCAAAATGCTCATAGGACTGATTGAGCTTGGTCAAAAAATGAAAAAACAAATCGAGGATACCCAAAGTGAAATAAAGCAAAATATTCAGGGAACCAACAGTGGCGGGAAGGAAACCGGGACTCAAATCGATGACTTGGAACAAAAGGAAGAAATAAACATCCAACTGGAACAGAATGAAGAAACAAGAATTAAAAAAAATGGAGACTTTTGAACCTCTGGGACAACTCGAAATGTTCCAATATATGAATTTGTAGGGGTTCTAGGAGAAGAACAGCAGCAAGAAATTGAAAACTTATTTGAACAAATAATGAAGAAAAAGTTCCCCAATCTGGTGAAGGAAATAGACTTCCAGGAAGTCCAGGAAGCTCAGAGAGTCCCAAAGAAGGTGGACCCAAACAGGAAAACACCTAAGAACATCATCATTTTTTTTTAATTTTATTTAGTTATTTTTCAAGTACAGATTTTGTCTATTTTTCCCATCCCAGCCTCCCCCGCCCCTTGCTCCCCACCTCCCTCCCATTTCCACCCCCCCCCTTAGTTCTCGTCCCTGTGTCCTTCCTATTTAGAACATCATCATTAAGTTACACAAGATTAAAGACAAAGAGAGAATCTTAAAAGCAGCAACAGGAAAGGAAAGTTACCTGCAAAGGAGTGCCCATAAGGCTATCAGCTGATCTCTCAAAAGAAAACTTACAGGCAAGAAGGGGCTAGAAAGAAGTATTTAAAGTCATGGAAGGCAAGGACCTACATCCAAGAATACTCTATCCAGCAAAGCTATCATTTTGGATAGCTTTGGAAAGACAGATAAAGTGTTTCCCAGATAAGGTCAAGTTAAAGGAGTTCATCATCACCAAGCCATTATTACATGAAATGTTAAAGGGACTTATCTAAGAAAAGGAAGATCAGAAATATAAACAGTAAAATAACAACGAACTCACAACTATCAACAAATGAACCTAAAAAAATAAAAGAAAAACGACAAAAACTAAGCAAACAACTAGAACAGAAACAAAATCAGAGAAATGGACATCACATGGAAGGTTTTCAGTGGAGAGGGAGAAGAGAGGAAAACAGGGGAAAATGTACAGGGAAGAAGAAGCATAATTGATAGGCATAAAATAGACAGGGAGAGGTCAAAATGGTATAGGAAACAGAGAACTAAGAGAACTTATATGTACAACCCATGGACATAAACTAAGGTGGGAGGAATGCTGGAGGGTTGGCGGGGTTGAGGGTGGATGGGGGATAAAGGAGGGAAAATTGGGAAAACTGTAACAGCATAATCATTAAAATATACTTTTAAAAAAAGAACCCTGAAACACCAATCCAAAAGAACCTATGCACCCCAATGTTCATAGCAGCACAATTGACAATAACCAAGTGCTGGAAGCAACCTAAGTGCCCATCAGTAAATGAGTGGATCAAAAAACTATGGTACATTTACACAACGGAATGAATACTACGCAGCAGAAATAAGAAAGGAGCTCTTACCCTTTGAGACAGCATGGATGGAACTGGGGAGCATTATGCTAAGTGAAATAAGGCAGGTGGTGAAAGACAGATACCATATGATCTCAACTTTAAGTGGAACCTATCAACAAAACAAACAAGCAAGCAAAATATAACCAGAGACACTGAAATTAAGAACAAAGTGACAGTAACCAGAGGGGAGGTGGAAGGGTGTAATGGGGGGAAAGGGGGAAGGATTTTCAGGAACAACTATAAAGGACACAGGGACAAAACCAAGGAGGGGTGGAATCAGGGGAGGGAGGTGAGGATGACTGGGGTTGGCAGGGGAGTGGTGGGGGAAAAAGGCAGACAAATGTACTTGAACAACAATAAAATAAAATAAATTTTTTAAAAAGCAAATAAAAAATGACTCATCATTGCCAGGCTATTGTCATCCTGATGTCCTTGTAAAGATGGTGACAATCTATACCTGAAACAGAGAAATTAAAATGACTGTAAATTAAATGAATAGTTTGGTCTATGGAAAACCCAAGATGACCCCTTGGTTCTTTTGGACTCCCTGGCATTTTTTTTTCAGTTTTTGCCTGCCTTCTTCCACCATAATACATTTAAGGTGTACTTTATTCAACTACAACTTAGTATAGGTTATTATGTTCTTGTTGTTGTGTCTATGTTTTCATGGATGAGTTGAACCTTTCCTCTGCCACAAGGCTGATGCCCTCACAATGGCAAAGAAATTGTTAGAAAATTTGTCTTCCATTTAGGGTATATCTTCCAAAACCTCTAGTGACTGGGGTACCCACATCACTGAGAAACTCTTATGAACCTTAATGGACAACCTTGCAAACTTCTTGAAATTTTGACTGAACTTATCACTCCCACTTATCAAGCAAGGTTGAGAGAACTAATGGAAAAACTGTATTCAAGCAAAACAAGTTGAATTACACAGGACTTAATGAACTGACGACAAAGGTTACAATTTTATGACTTTTTATTTAAATTGCTGATATTTAAAGCCTTTTGTTTTCTAGATATAAAAAATTTTTCTTCTTTACAACTTTGTCAGTAGTATTGAGGCACTTATTTTTTCTGCCATTGACCCCTCCAGACACTGGAAACTCTTATAGAGTATTATTATTTTCATGGCAATGTGTATGTTTGCATAAGTTCAAGAAGAAAATGTCCTTTTTAAAACATGTCACAATTGGAAATTGGTTTATTACCAAGTCTTTGACTGGAATGTCATGTTTGATAGAGACATATATGTAGACTCTAGATGTCACCACAAAGTTTTAAGCAATTAATATGGACTTTGGAAACCAATAAAAGCCCCATGAAAAAATGACCTGGTACCTTACTTACTTGGTTCACAGCAGTCTTTCCAGGTAAAGAAGGAAGGTTGTTTTCCTGGAAGGTGGCAAAGAAGGAACCTCAAAACAATTTAGGAAACCTAGAGAACCAAAGGTATTCACCAAATGGATAGATACTGCAGGCAAATGCTGATGGCAACTATGTGGCTTGGCTCCTTCTGAGAGGCTAATTTGAGTTCAACCTGGACATCCCTTAAGAGATTCTGGCAAAGCAGATTTAAAAGCAAACTATATGATCAATTACTGTTCTTGTTCTACTTTTGCAAATAAGAGGCCAAATTTATTGAAACTAGATGTATACATTGAATTAGTCTTGGCTATCTTTGGTAAAATACAGATGATTTTGGAGTGAGAAAGTGGTTTCAATAAAAATCATAACACATAATTGTAGATATTAGATTCTGGTCTGGATAATTATCTTTAAAGTTTATTTTAAATTATTTATTTATTCATTTTTAGAGAGAAGGTAAGGGAGAGACAAAGAAAGGGAGAGAAACATCAATGTGTGATTGCCTCTTGCATGTCCCCCACTGGGGACCTGGCCTGCAACCTAGGCATGTGCCCTGACTAGGAATCAAACCAGTGACCCTTTGCTTCGCAGGCCGGCACTCAATCCACTGAGATACACCAGTCAGTGCTCTTTAAAGTTTTCATTTATTTTTTTCACGTGTGGACTAGACTGGATCCCGAATTTTTCTTTTTTTTTTAGAGCTTTTTATTTTCACCTAAATTCATTTAATTTATTTTATTTATTTATCTTTAAAGGGGAAACGAAGGAAAGGGAAAGAAATATCAATGTATGGTTGCCTTTCGTGCATTCCCTGCTGGGAACTGGCCTGCAGCCCAGGCACGTGCCCTGACTGGGAATCGAACCGCAATCCTTTGGTTCACAGGACCTCGCCAATCCACTGAGCTATGCCAGCCAGGGCATGGATCCTGAATTTTTCTAATGAAAGTGTTTGACTATAGCCTTCTAAACTACTCTTTTATTTTTCTCCCATTATTTGCCTTGGAATTACTGAGAACTAAAACTCTTTTTTTTTTTTTTTTGAACCTCGCAATTACAGACTATGGCTAGAAGACATAATGTAGGTTTTAGGAAAATCATCACAACAGGCTACCTGGTTGGAGAAATGCACCCTGGCAATCCAAGTCAGATCTAGAGGTCATTGAAGAAATGCAAGAAGATACCAAGGAAGGAAAACCCCTATATTCCTGTGAGCCAGTCATGGATCTCAGATTCCTCTTCAAAAAGTAAGAGCTTCACCTTGGCTGGTGTGGCTCAGTTGGTTGGAGCATTATCCCATACCTAAAGTGCTGCAGCTTCGATTCTCAGTTTGCACATACCTAGGTTGAGGGTTTGATCCCCAGTCTGGGTACCTACAATCCTGGGTCTGGGCATATATAGGAGGCAACCAATCAATCTTTTTCTCTTATATCACTGTTCCTGTCTCTCTCCCTCTATCCCTTCCTCTCTCTAAAAGCAATAAAAAAAAGTGTCCTTGGTGAGGATAAATTTTTTTTTAAACAGGAGCCCTACTAAAGATAAGCAAGGCTGTTGTCATCATGGGCTTTGTATTTCTTTTTGGGTTTACATCCCTTAAACCAAAATGTGCTCTCCCACCTCCAGAAAGGCCTGAGTGAAGACCTCAGAACTGCCTTCCAGTTGCATTTCAAATCACATAACTATGGGTGAATGGGCCTTAGCCCAGCTTACTTTCACTGAGAATACTTGTTAACATAACTCAATTGTCCCAAAGTAAGAGGGCACTAGGACTACTGGTGGGTATTGGGGCAGCCATAGGACTGGTTGTTTCATAGGATGGATTTTCCTACCATGAGACCATGCTCATAAACCTTACCCAATCCCCAGGAATGTCCAACCTTTTGGAGTCTCTGGGCCATGCATTAAATACACTAACGAAAACTGATGAGCAAAAAATGGTTTTAAGTAAATGGACAGTTTTGTATTGGGCCACATCCATAGCCATCCTGGGCTGCATGCAGCCTGTGGACCATGGGTTGGACACTGCTGCTAGAAGATCTTGCCACCAACACAGGAGAAAACTTACAGGGAATTCAAGGTTAACTTGACTCTTTGGCTAATGTAGTTCTAGATAACAAGCTACCTCTTTGACTATCTTCTAAACAAACAGGGTAGAGTCAACACTATCATTAATAAGAGATGCTTCATCTATGTCAATAATTCAGATAAGGTTGAAACCACTATCCAAAAGATATATGAACAAGCCTCATAGCTACGTACTTAACAGATCCTAACATTACCTGGGATCCTATTAAAAATGCCCTTCCTACCTTCATCTGGTTTCTGCCTTTCCTTGGCCCAGTTTTTGTCCTGGTCTTCCTAATTATCTTTGGAACATATCTTTTAACCTACCTGTCAAGTTTGTATACTCCAGGTTGAAACAGTTTCCCATGAAGCTTATAGTTATGCCAGGACTTCCAGTTAGCCCTCCCCCAAACCACCACTGAACTCTCAGAGGCTGGTCCTTATTAAGTCCTTTGACTTAGCAGCAAGAGACTTTAATTCTTCCTGGGTTTAGGACTACCTGCATTCCTTAGCAGAAAGTAATTTTAGAAGATACTCCAGCCCTGGCTGGTGTGGTGCAGTGGATTGAGTGCTGGCCTGCGAACCACAGGGCACATGTCTGGGTTGTGTGGTCTAGGTCCCCAGTAGAGGGTATGCAAGAAGCAACCACACATCAGTGTTTCCCTCTTTATCCCTCTTTTCCCTTCTCTCTAGAAGTACATACAATATTAAAAAAAATAGAGATACCGCCAGCCCTTATTCCTTAAGATTAAGAAGGAAAAGTCTTTCAGGGAGGAATGAGATGGGCTGAGTCTCTCTTAAATGAATGGGAATGCTCTTCAGATATTTTTAAGCCTCTTCTCATTTAAAGTTTCTCTTCAGACACTCCCCAAATAGCTCCACTCTGTATCTGCACTGGTCTATACCAGCCCAGAAACAAAGAACTCAAGGAAGGAACCGGGAAAGCAAAGAACTCAACTCTGCACCTCTCTGGTCAATTCTGCAACTGCCTGAAGAACCTTGCCCTATATAAGCCAGAACCTCCCCCATCCCTGTAGCAGTTTGAAGAGCTATATTCTTCATTAGTGTATGCTAGTGAAGGAGCATGAAGATCCTTCTTTCTCTTTTCTCTCCATCTTGTTTTCAGTAAATCTCTTATTTGAAAGTGTTTCATCTCCTCTCTTGATTTTTATCTTGAGGAGGGTGCAAGAACTGCTTTGCACTTGAAACTTGTTTTACCTTGATTTGGAGCTGGCTACTAGATTTGATTAGCAAATAGACTTAACTTATTCCAATTGTTTTAAATTAATGATTTTTTCCATACCTGTCTCATGGCTAATGAAATTTTTAAGTGAAAATTTCAGGTCTCTGGTTTTGTCTGTCTGTATATGTGTATGTTTGTCTACCTCCAGAATAAATTATTAAAATTGTTCTTATAAAAAGAGCTGTTTTATTTGACCCAAAGAAATTAAGTACTTACATAAATTAAGAAATATAAGAAATGCTTTTCAGGGACTTCCGCCATGATGGAGGCGTAGGTGGACACACTGTACCTTCTCGCACAACCAAGTTTAAAAACAGCAAAGTTTTAGCAACAAAAATGCAGCCAAACCACAGAAAATTGAACTATACGGAAGTCTGACAACAACAAACCCTTCAGCCAAGCCAGTAAGAGGGGCAGAGCCCCCAGCAGAGCAGGGTAGGGCAGGAAAGATCCAATGGACCAACCCGGGTGTGCGATCCAGGCACACAGGCAGCCATGGGTGGATCCCAGGTGTGGAGTAGCAGGTGGACCCACTGAGGGCTGACCACAGTCACACATTTATGCACGGATAAACCGGTGAAGGAGTAAGCACTGAGATGGACTGCGCAGGCCCCAGTGGTGGGAAGCAGCAAAGGGGACCGCTATTGTCCCTCTCTGACCCCGCCCCCATGCACAGCATCCCAAACAGTGACCTGGGTGGCCCCTCTCTGACCACACCTCCACCTGCAGCATCACAAGCCAGCGACCTGGGTGGCCCCACCCTGGTGAACACTTAAGGCTCTGCTCCTCTTACGTAACAGGCACCAACAGAGCAAAACATGGCTCAAGAATAGCTCAGAGCCCCAGAGCCAATAAATCTAAATGACGAAGAAATAGCCAAACTTTCAGATGCACAGTTCAGAACACTGGTGATCAGGATGCTCACAGAACTGGTTGATTTTAGTTACAAATTAGAGGAACATATGAAGGCTAAACTAATTGAAATGAAGGGAAATGCACAGGAAACCAATAACAATGGAAAGGAAACTGGGACTCAAATAAAAGGAGTAGACCAGAAGGAAGAAAAAAATGACCAAACAGAAAAGGATGAAGAAAAAAGAATTCAAAAAAATGAAGAGAGGCTTAGGAACCTTCAGGACATCTTTAAACGCTCCAACATCTGAATTATAGGGATACCAGAAGGGGAAGAGAAACAGCCATGAGTGGTAACATTATTTGAACAAATAATAAAGGAGAACTTCTCCAATCTGGCAAAGGAAATAGACTTCCAGGAAATCCAGGAAGCTCAGAGAGTCCCAAAGAAGGTGGACCCAAGAAGAAACACACCAAGGCACATCGTCATTACATTAGCCAAGATTAAAATGAAGGAGAGAATCCTAGAAGCAGCAAGAGCTAAGGGGACAGTCACCTACAAAGGAGTTCCCAACAGACTGTCAGCAGATTTCTCATGTATCTGGGTACTCAGGTATAAGGAAATATCTAGAAGGACATTCATCAAAAGGTTGACAATGGTTATATGAGTGAGGATGTCAGGTAATTTGTACTTATTTTTTATTTTTCTACATTTTTAAGGTTTAATAAAGAGTTATACTCATTTCATAAAATGAAAAAATATGCAAGGAAATAGACACAGAGAGAATAGATTCTTAGGGAGACAGAGAAGGGAGCAGGGACAGAGGTCAGGCTGTATCTGCCACTTTGCTGGCATCTAAGACCTCTTCTTCCTCCCAAAAAACCACTTTGTGGATTAATTCAGGCAGATAAGAACCTATCCCCATCCATTTTTGTTATCATCAGTCTTTTAATATAGCTAAGGGTTTACATAGGGCTGGGTCTAGCACCTTACTGTGGCTCAGAGGAGTCATTGTGTTCACCAGGGACCTCTTTTGACTCTTCCTCTGTAACGTATCAGCTCACGTAAGGTGATAATTAGGTTCTCAAATACCTGGGCTTGTTTCTCTCATTGTCACAGGTTTCCTTGGAGTGACTGTCCATGTCACAGTATTAACAGCAGCTTGTGTATCTTTGCTTCCCCGTTCTATGCATATCCCCAGGATCATTATTCTTCTACCCAGAAGCACCACTGATGGAAGGAGATTGAACCTGGAAACTGTTGGCAGAATCAATGACCAGTGTTTGACCCTGAGGTCTGGCCTTCTCTCTGAGGGGAGGGGCACCTATGGATGGAAGTGGAGGTTCCACCAGGATCAAATCCTCATCTGAGTCACTGAGGATATCATCTAGCTCTATTACATTGCAGTCAGCACTGCTGATCACAACTGCTTGCAGGCCCTGAAATGCCACATGGCTTGCTGCCCTCTCCATGATTAGCTCAGATCTCTTGACCTCTTTTTGCTTCATAAAATTATTATTCCAATCCTCTTCCCCCTTATCATCTTGATTAACTCCAGGAAATTGAAAAGATTCTCCTGATTATTTGCATACATCCTGAGGAGATGCTTCAGCCTGTAGAACAGGTCCCCACTCAGTTCAGCCCTTACAAGGAGCTGGTGCAGGCTAGTCTGGTTTGCATCTTTCTTAGCTATGATCTCTGCCTGAATAGCATTCTGGAGCTGCACCTTTAAATGCATCACATAAAGGGAGGCTTTCTCCCCTTATTCCTGTAGGGTGTTTAAAAATTTACCATGAGCAAGTCAGTCACACTGCTTTCAGACTCCCCAGACACCAATTTCATTGCTTGCATGAAATCTGCCACACTTGGGCTGGAGTTGGCTGCCTGGAGCAAATACATAACTGCCTGAGCAGGGCTTCTAAGGGTTTTCATCAGGTGCTTGAGCTTTTTCCTCCTCAGATATATTCCAATCTGGCAGGACCCTACTGTCTTGGATTAGCCGGTTTTCAAAGGTTTCATCCCCTCTTGAAAACAACTTCATTTCTGTAGGGGCGACCATTTTCGCGTGGTCCCCCCCACCCGGTGCCACAGACACGCGTGAGTGAATAAATATGGCCGAGACAAGATGAGATGTTTGGGGATGGAGGCGTGAATTGTGGCCTGTTTCTCTGGGGAGAAAGAGGCCAGCAGTGGCCAGTTTCTCCGAGGAGAAAAAGGCCTCGAGCACCTTTCTCCATAGCCTTTTATTGGGTTGTAATACACAGGAATACAGGGCAGCAAGGATCAAACAGGAGATAACTTTCAAAGAGGTCTGAGGGTTTCAGTCTGAGTGAGTGTCTGTCAGGAAGAGAGTTGCAGAAACTTTGGGAGACATACTCATTTCCTCTCAGACCCTTATCATATGAATGAAAGCACTCTTAACAGAGCAGATTTCACAGGTTTATCAGCAAGTCTTTGTGGTGCCAGATTTTTCCCCAGGGCACGCTCTGGCCAGGCTAGGAGCGTGTCCCTATCAGGTATTCAGGCTTAAGGGGATTAGAGCTGGAAGGTGCTTCTCCCAGAGAACATGGGGACTCGGGCTTTGACAAAGCTGAGGGTGAGAGTCCATTGCTCTTTGTTGCAGGCCCCGAGTCGAGTCCTTCCATGAAGGCCTCCCAGGTGATGGAGTCTGGCTTAGGTTGCCCCCAGCTGTGAGGGGTCTTACCCATCATTGACTTCTGACCAAGCTCTGGGGGCAGGGAGAGGAACTGAGGCAGCGTTTGCTACCAGAGACAGGCTTTGTCTCCTGCAGCTGGCATTCCAAAGGTTGTCTCTCCCCCTTAGCCACAAGGGGTAGAGATGCAATTCCTAAAATCAGGCAGAGCAGTCTACTACACATTTCCTTCTGCCATGTTAACCCTTAGAAGACCAAGACTGCTCCCTAAGGACCTCAACATGGAACGGGCCCAAGTCAGCAAGGGTGTGTTCAGCCACCAGCTATTACCCATGCATGCAGTGATGATTAATGATGGTCTATATATGACAAGATGCTCAGGCTTTTCAGAAAATCCTAGTCTATGGGAGGAATCCCTAAAGCAATGTTCCTGGTCTCTGCATTCCTTGTATCTCAATAGGAACTGTAAAGAGGATAGGATGTCAATAAGGTAGTAGACCTCAGGGAAACAGTCTATTGTAGCTTTCTCAACCTTCCTGAATGCCCTGCAGTACATTTTATATTTTCCCACTGCCCTAAAATTACCCTGCAGGAAATTGTCAATTACAACCTAATGGAGCTAGCAGGTATCCCTTGCTAGCAAGGATGCTTTTCACAGCCACATGCATCCCCTCCTACCAGTCCTCCAGGAGGGAGGAAAATGAGCAAACTGTAGCTTCTATTTCCAGGTAAAATAGTGTGTGGATCTGAACTGGAGTCTCAGAATAGAGTGCAATAGTCTAAGTCTTACAGATTTATGGTAATCGATAAGGTCTTCATTAAGCTCTTGGTCTCAGGTTTCAACTATAGGCCCTTCTCAAAGTTTGCCCACTATTTCTCAGATTCTTACCTGAGCTCCAAAACAAATGCACACCTTTTTTCACATCCAGCCTCTGCAACAGGTGCCCTCAGTGCGTGTGAAAACCGGCTTCTAGGGTAAGTCAACTTCTAGGGTAAATCGACCTTTAACCACAGGAAGTTGAATATTACAACCCTCAGGCAGTCAAGACTGTGTCCTCACAGGGAAGAGTCAGAAGCTGCCACATTCCTTCATCCCACTCTCCCCCTCCAACCTCCTATGTAGCCAGATGGAAAGTTCTCTCTCCCATGTTATGAATACAAGCCAAAGTGACCCCTCCAGTACTTTTACCGAAGAAAATAGTCCGCTACCAGCTCTGCAATCAGCTGCACATCATTCAAATTCACATTTGGCTTTGATGGCTTGTCAGGAAGAAAGGAAATAGGAGTTGGAAATGCACACCCACATATTCCTCCTCAGTAAGAGATGAGATGCAAAGGGGTTAAAGGCAGATAGCTATCGATTCCCCTTCTACCCAGCCCCTTACCAGGCCACCCCAAGGCCTCTACTTTTCAATCCAAGCAAATCCTACCCTTTAGGCAGTATTCAGTGGCACCCCACCTCCTTCCTCAGCGCAGACGAACTACGGGAGAGAGCTCCTACCCCTAGCTCAATATTCTATTCACCAGGCATGGAGTCCCGCAGTCCTGGTGGGGCTTCCCCCCGGGCCTCTCTCCATGCCTGGCAGTCGCAGCCCCTTTCTGTACCTGTACTCAGCCAGGGGGCAACGGATGGTCCCGCGTGTACCACCGTGGATGCTGCCATCCAGCCTCCGAGGGCCTGGGTCAGGGAAGCAGGGAGGGGAGAATGACGCCTCCCTCGCCGCTAAGTGACTTGGGGATGCTCGAATAAGCTGCTCCCTACCGCCGCCCAGCAAGGGGGTGCTAAGTGAAGGGCTCAGGGTTCCCACAGCAGCGGTGTCCATCCCCGCCTACCCGCTGGGCCTTCCCAACAGCCGCCGCTTTTTCAGCCTTTGCCCATTGAGACAAAAGAGCGTGATGAGCCGGGAGGCTCGGCCAATCAGCGGGGCGCGGAGGCGGCCTCCCTGCGCAGCCACTGGCCCCATTGCTAGCATAAGGTGGGGAGCCACTCGGCAGGGGCTGCGGCACACAGGCACCGGAGCCAGCGCGGTGTCAAGTGCAGCTAAGACACAGGGAACCAGCCGATTTGTATTCTACCCGTGAGTTTGCTGCTTTTCCCTTTGCTTCCCTTCTCCCCTCCCCTTCTATCTCACTTTTCCTTCGTGCTTTGTGCCTGGATGCCTTAAACACGAGGTGGGACAGAAATCAAGCGAACAATAACAGTTCCTCAACCTTTGTATGGGGGAAAGGAAGAAAAGCATTTACTGAGCGCTTTCTGCGTGCAAATTTGCTTGCACGAACATTCATTGATTCTTCTCAGCAGCCTTGAGAAAGAAGAAGCTGTGTGCCCATTTAACAGACAGGGGACTTAAGCGCCCAGGCCATACAGTTAGGAAGTGCAGAACTCCTGTGCAAGTCGACATGTCTGATTTCAAAGGCTACTACGTCTTGTAAATACTCTCTCTACTCTCAGATTGAGGGTTAGTGGAGAAGAGCCAAAGTGGATATGGGAGGGCCCATTTGGAATTATATAGAATTAGTGAGCAAGGATTACTATCGCCATTTTACAGATAACAAAACGGACATAAAGAGGTTAGGTATCATGCCTGGAATCACACAGCAAATAACTATCATCCTATTTTGCCCCCGAGTCAGTTGTTCTTCAAATGCCACTTGCTTGACTGAGCTGCTTAGAGAGCTGTTTTATATTGGTGGTCTCAAACCATGCCCACAGGAGTCTTGGTGAGCTGGTAGTACAGAGGGAGGGCATGAAGAGGCAGCAGGGAGAGTGGTGGGGGAAGTTTTTTCTGCACCCATTGTACCTAAGAGGAAACTGAGGCACTCTTTTTGTCTTTTTTACAATGTTTTTTTTTACATCACAAGCTGCCAGTTTATTTATAAAAGTAAAACATTATTTCTACAGCTTATAACTCAAAAGGAGATAAGGCTCAGAGGTGAAATGACACCTGAAGTTACAAAGTGAAGCCAAAATTTGGACCAAATCTGATGCCAGAACCCAAGCTATTAACCAAAGTAGGTGCACAAGTCTAGCTGCCTCAGAATCATTTTGGAGAGTTTGTGAGAAATGCAGATTTCTGAGATCCACCTCCGGGAGGTTTGGATTTACTAAGACTGGGTTGGGAATTGTGACTTATATTTTTAAACGGTGCTATTGTGAATTCTAAGTTGTAGAGAGGTTCGTGAACCACTGTCAAAAATACCACCTCATGCTGATGGCAATAAGTGAGTAGACCTACTGCCAATGCACCTGTCCACAGCATATCTGTCACAAGATGCAACTCCAGAGCAGAGGTTCCTACCCAGGTCCATTCCCAAAATTGTTGGTGAACAATTTGAACTCTGTGGACTCTGAGTCCACAGCTTAATAGGTTTTCAAATGAGTTGGGAGTCCAGAACCACTCCCCTACAATCTTTCTTTGTAACAGCTTCCTCTTTCAACTTGAACTTGAAAAAGAAGTGTGAGAAATGAAACACAATTTGACCTAACCCTCAACCACAGCTCTCTGCCACTGATAGAGCTCTTTCATTTCCTGACTTCAGGACAGGTTGCTAGGTTGCCCTTCTGTGAGCTCTTGAGGGGACCTCTCCTTTGCTGTATTTGCCATCACTGGCCCCAGGGAAGGAGCAACTCCATGGAAACGGCATGCAGGGCTGTCCAGAGTGAATGGGTCATGAAGCCAGGGACTGGGAAACCTGTTCCATTTTCCTTGACCTCTAGTTCTTGGAGAGCAGGTCATCACTTCCCTTATGTCAACTGTGGCTAGGAGGCCCCCTGTGGGTCCTGTTCTAGACTCCTGATACTTGAAAGCAAATGAACAGTCTGATGCCCGTTGAATGCTGGGTTGGTTCATCTTCAACCTGCTGAGGTAATTCACCTGTTCTTTCTGCCTTCTTATTTACAATCGCAATACTTGGAGTTCCTTGAGGTAAACAGTCCAAATTGGAGATGACACACCTTCCATCTGAAGACTGTGGACTTTCTGTTGTGGATGGAACAGTAAGGGAGGGGAGTGGAAGTGTGAGAGGTAGAAGGTTCACCTCACCCAGTCAGGGGTAATGTGCAGTAGCTCTTGGGTTTCCTTTAGACTCTTCCTTCTGTTCCCCAATTCCATGACATCTAATCCAGGGTCTCAGCAGACTCTTCTATGTTTAAATTGGCTTCCTTGCCAAATTAGTTGATCTGCAGTTGGATGTAGTGGGGTGAATCAAATAGAACAAAGAGTGCATCTTAGAGCTCTGACAAAAAAATAGTTAAAGAAATGGATTGTGTAAAGCTGCCTGCATAGGGCCATTAGAACAAAGTGAAGGTCTGTTTGTGCAAGGATGGAAGGAGGATTTGCTAATCTGGCTCCAATTGGGTACAGAGAATTCCTTATCTCTGGCCTCCTGTAGAAGAGTGTTTCAATTTATGGCTCTAATGTGACCACATTTTCCAATTTCAACAAAGGAACCTTAAAAGCCCAAAGGTTTCGGGGATAAAAGGTTTCAGTTGAAATGATAATAGTTGCCTGTGGCTGCCTGCCTCCTCTGTGGCAGGAACTTTCCATATGTTATCTCATTTAAGCTTCTCAGCAACTCTGTTGAGACGGGCATTGTTATCTCATTTTGCAGATCCAGAAACAATTTCAGGAAGGTTAAGTTATGTAAGGTCATACAAGTGGTTAATGGAGGTACTGGGAATCCAGCCCAGGGCTACCAAACTCCAAAAGCCATGAACAAGTATTTGCTGCTGTCTTCCAAACAGATAATTAAAAATGGACCTCTGAAGATGACGCAGTGCATTAGACTGATTTCAGTCTTTAGAACAATGTAGTTGTAATGTAGTTTATTCCTGGGATCTCATTTTTTTAAGTGAAACTACTAATATAATTTATAGAGCAATTTCAATACTAGGTACCATGCTAAGCATTTTATATACTTCATCTCATGTATCCTTCATGACAGTCATTTTACAGATAAGGGTACTAAGGCACAGAGAGGTGAAGAGACTTGGCCAAGGTCATAAAGCTAGGAAGTGGCACTGCAAAATTCAAACCCAGAGCTACCGGAATCCAGAGCCTGTGTCTGTAGGCCACAATGCACTGCAGCGGGAAAAACAAATATTGGTCCTCACTGTAAATTGGCTCCTCTCTGTCTGCCATAGCTCTATTTCCTTCCCACAGCCTGCATCCAGTGCTATGTACCACTTGTGCTTTTAGGCCATTGTTCCTTAGGCCTCTTCCTCAGTCTAGAATGCCTGTTTTCAACCCTCCACTTAATGAGAGTCTGCTCCCTGGTTAAATATCAAGTCAGAGATGCCCCTGCTCAGAGAAAAATTTTGGCTACTCGGTGTCCCAGGTGGAATACATTGCTCTTGTCTTTCTGCTCTGACCTTGATTACACGCTTTATTTGGTCTCCCAGTATAGATTAGCTCATTGTTGATCTGTCTCTCCTACTAGATTTCCAAGCTTTTGAGGGCAGGCACCAAGTCCTATTCACTTCCAGCTCCACGGTGATTTACCCACAGTGATTTAGTAGATGATCATACATGTTTGTGAGCTAACCAAAAGACTGTCTCAGGTATGCCCTGCATGAATGGGCATATGTGGGGTTGGATCCTGGGATGGTCACACAGCCTATCCATCTGGGCTAGTCTTCCCAGGGGATTCTGGAATGCCCTGGATTCACTTTACTAGGCTGTAAATGCAGGAGGCACATCATAGGGTACAAGAGATAACAGCTCAAGGCTCTCCAGGCCCATCCTGTGGTCTTGACTTTGGAGCTCATCTTAAGAAGCCAGGCTGTCTGGGATTGTTTAACAACACCTTGGCATTCACAGAAGAAAGGTCTTTCTTGCCTCCCAATGAACATGGGATTGGTTCTACCATACCATGTCATTTGGATCTGGCTGTCCTGAGAATATCCTGCAGGAATGTTTGCTCTGTGGAGACAGACAGATGTGAGGTCAGGAAGCATCTTTTTTTTTTTTAGCTTTTTTAATGAAAAATACTTTTTTTTTTCTTTTTTGCTCAATCCCTCCAGCCCCCACCCACCCCTGCAATCACCACACTGTTGTTCTTGTCCATGCATTTTTTCTCTTATTCTTTTTTGCTCAATTCCTCCAACCCACCACACTTAGCCCCCCACCCCTAGTTTATTGAGGCCACCATGACATGGATGCTCAATCACTTTATCTATTTTTAATTTTATTAATCTTTCCAACAACTTTTTAAAGGATACCCATTGTCCCTATTTTTACCTGAAAAAACCTATGTGTAGCTAAAGAAACTGAGTGAAGTGCCTTGACAGGTGACACAACTAAGTGTGGAGGCAGAATTCAGTATCAGGTCTGTCTGCCCCCAAAGACCAACATCTTAACAGAGAAAAGTGGACTCTCCCCTCCCCATTACATAGAAAAAATTAGATTTATAAAATGACTAACTAGACATTTAAGGTAAGATATTTCTAAATTATTCACCTTTAATCCCTGAAATGATTGGCAAAAAGGCAGAAAAATCAGGGATGAAAAATTGCAATTAATTCCTCTGTCAAATATTTACCCAGTGTCACCCCCTGACATGCACAGTATGAGGATGCTTAGAAAGCATTTCACCCTGTTTGTTCATTTTATAACTCAGACCGAGGAGGCTTCAATATGTAAATGAATTTCCAAATATCACACAGGAAGTTGATAACAGATTGGCACTTAATGCTAGTCTGGCAAATCCTAGCCCAGATTACTTCCTGCTAAATAAACCTACCTTATGCAGCTAGTCAATACATGTTTGTAAGTCACTCAGGAAAATGTAAGGAGGAAGTGAAACATTATTGCACTCTGAGATAGAAAAAGGTACAGACATTTCCCTCACCACTCATCTTTACTTAGGTGCAGGTAAAAGTTGAGGAAGAAATCCCTCTGGAGGATGGCTGGGGAATGTTGGGGGCCCCTGTGGCTCTGAGTGGAGCTACCTCCTGCTGGGGATGGGGGAAGGGTCTCTTTTAGCCCTGGAGACATAGAGGTGACTGCCAGGGCCCCCCAGGAGTGCCCCAGAGGTATGCAAGGAATGGCCCTCTCCAGCTTTTGCTCCAGGTCAGTTGTCAGCTAAAGGGTCCCAGGCAGAAGGGCCCGCCTAGTCTCCTTCTGGCTATGGGGTTTGAGGAGGTAAGGCTTAAAGCAAACAGGGAATGTGGGGTGGGGGAGGGGTGAAGGCATAGCAGGAGAGGCTGAGCCTCTGTGCCCCTCCACCAAGAGATAGTGTTAGAGTGTGGCTTGGGGTGGGGGTTGTAAGATGAGCTTGTGGGATCATGAATGGCACTGGAACAGGAAGCCAGAAAAGGGCTGATGGGTTGATTCCATCGGGAGGAGCCCTTCAAGGCAGGTTCTGGGTGCAGCAGCCCAGGGAAGGCTGCAGTGGGCTTCTTGCAGTGCCTGGCTTCTCCCCTTGCCCCCCTGGGCCTCAGCCTAGGGTATTCCTTTGTCCCTATTGAGCAGGCCATCAACTGCTAGCATAATTTGAGTCCCAGAACCTCCCTCCCCTCAGGACCACATGGCCAAGGGTTCTGCAGTTCCCCTCTGGGTCTGCAGTTCCTACCAGGCTTCCTGTCAATCTAGATGTGAGTTCCCAGCCTGGGGGAACTCTCCTCCCTTCTCCCCTCTCCTCCTCATACATCTATGCTTTCTTTCCTCCACACGCCATCTCCCACTGCAGCACACCCTGTCCTCTCAGCCTAGCAGAGCCCTTACTTCCTTCCTGACAAAATCCCTCAGATTCTCAGATCTGCACTGAGCATTAATTTCTTCTTGAGCATTGCTTCTTCTCTTTAGTGTAATGGTTCTGAACCAAGGGCAGTTTTGTCTGTCCTCTCCCCAAGATATATAGCAATGTCTGGAGATATTTTTGGTTGTCACAGCTGGGTAGGTCACAATTGGTACTACTGGCACCCAGCAAGTAGAGGCCAGGAGACTGCTAAATATTGTATGATGCCGAGGACAGGCACTAAAATAAAGAATTATCTGGCCTAAAGAGCAACAAGGCTGAGAACCTCTGCTGTGTCATGAAGCTACAAGTCTATATATAGGGTTAGACTTGGAAATTGCTAGGTACGGAGCTTTTTGTTTGACACTACATTTCCAGAAAGAGTTCCTCTCTCTGCTTCCTTATTCTGGGGAGGAGGGTCGGGTGTTGCCATGAAATAGTTACAACATTGCCAAGAATCTACAGAAAAAAAAAGAGGGAGACTCCCCACTACCCAAATTTTTACCAGTAAGTACAGAACTGTAATTTTTGAATGCCTTTCTGCCTCAACAAGATTGTGCTGCTTTTCAGAAGGAGAATAGCAACTTATAATTCTAGCAATTTATCAAATGTGAATTTTCATTTGGTGGAAGTTAAATGGAATATGTTTTGGAGCCCTTCTTCCAATTTTGTTTTCTTCACTCTTAAACCTTTGAACGTTAGAGTACTTGCTGTGCCCGAGAAACACTATAGAGGTAACTCTGTCCAGAAAAAGTCAATGCCTTTGTTTTAATTTTTTCTTAACAATGTGCTTCTTTCTCAGAAACTGGCCCAAAGATTGGCTTGTTTCCTTAAACTGAGCTTTTGGGGGCTCTTTCTAACTAAACAGTGAAAATGCTCACCAACAGATATAATGGTCAGCCTAACCTCTCCCCCCCCACCCCAAACTCTTGCCAGTTTCTTCCATCTGCACCCGGTTGTCTCCAGCATGGGGGAACAGAACCACTCTCCTGGGAATGAGCTTCAGCACTGGACACAATCAGAGACTTCTGGAAAGAAAATCTGGCACTCCCAGGCCTACGCCCTTGGGGCCATTTCCAATTTTATGTCTACTTTTCTGACCTTTCCTATTTACAAGGTTGTGTTCCGGCAACAGATCCATGCTGTGGCAGTGTCGGAGGCTCTGCGACAGCTCTGGCGTGAAGGCCCCAAGTACTTCTACCGGGGAATCTACCCACCTCTTCTCTCCAAGACGTTGCAAGGGACTCTACTGTTTGGGACTTACGATGGCCTGCTGTGCTCTCTCTCCCCTGATGGTCCACACTCCCTGGGACACCGCTGGGCTGCGGGGCTCATGTCTGGTGTTGTGGAGGCTGTGGCACTCAGCCCCTTTGAAAGAGTGCAAAATGTGCTCCAGGATGGTCGCAAGCAAGCTCGCTTCCCTACCACCTTCAGCATTCTCAAGGAATTCAACTCCTATGGGCTTTGGGGGCGGCTGTCGCTAGGCTACTATCGTGGTTTCTGGCCCATTCTTCTTAGGAACAGCCTGGGGAGTGCTCTGTATTTCTCCTTCAAGGACCCTATCCAGGATGGCTTGGCAAAGCAAGGCCTACCCCACTGGGTCCCTGCCTTGGTGTCTGGGAGTGTCAATGGAACGATCACCTGCTTAGTTCTCTATCCTCTGATTGTGCTGGTTGCCAATATGCAGTCCCATATTGGCTGGCAGAGCATGCCCAGCCTGTGGGCCTCTGCCCGGGACATGTGGGACACTCGGGGCCGAAAGGTGTTCCTGATTTATCGTGGAGGCTCCCTTGTCATCCTAAGGTCCAGTGTAACATGGGGCCTCACTACTGCTATCCATGACTTCCTTCAGAGGAAGTCTCGTTCCATGGAAAAGCTGAAAGACTGACTAGGTGCAAGAAATGTGGCCATGGAAACTGTTATTCTAAGTCTTCTTGGGTCTTTTTAAATAGCTTACTTCTTTGGCTTGGTTACCTAATACAGTCATTCTTTAGCATCTTTGAACTGTCAGTGCACTAGAGAGGTTCCCAACCACCATCTTGTAGGGCACAAGCAAAGCCCAGCTGGCTTCCCTGGTCACTCCTGTCTATCCACAGCTTCAACAGCCTCATACCCAGGAGGCCTTTAAATAATTTGTAACCCAGATGAAATGTTATTCCTTAAGTAGTTCTTTGATGATAAAGGGAAATGTTAAAAGAAGTTTCCTCTTTGACAATAAGAGGAAACTTTATTTAGGCACTGTGAGTTTTGGGACCCTTCCAGTTGTCCTCTGCACCAAACTGAGTGTAGGACCAGAGAGTCTAATTTCAAAGAAATAAGCTTGACTCTTAGGATGGGGATTACATAGGACTTCTCAGATGGCTACATTTTCCTGACATTGTTCACTACATGTATCACCACTGCTCTCACTTCTCACAGCTGTGGGTCCTAGCTTTAGGGTAGCATTTATAGCTGGAAATCCTAAATTAGATTTGCTTCAACTGATTAGGTGCCACAGGAACTGGTGGGCTGGAGGTGAGAGTAAGTACAGCTGTGGTCCCTGGATGGATAGAAAGAATAGACTTTGAGGCAAGAAATACGGCTGCATGTAAAATAGAAAAAATTACTATAGATTGCTTGGGTTTATCTGCTGTGACATTTTTGATAGCAAAGCAATGGCATTGCCTACAAACCACTTTAGTTTCCCTAAGAAATCTGGGAGTGAAATAACCATATCTCTTCACAGATCATTGCATATTTTATGGCTGTAGATATATAGTCACTGTGACATAGATGAAAGATCAGAAATCTTAGCCTGTAGTTCAGAGCCGTTCAAAATATGGTACACATTTAACTTTCAGCATTTTATCACACCACTCCCACTTACATAGGTTTCATATACCAGCCAAACTTGTTTTTTCCCCTAAAATGCCACATATTCCTGTAGCCATGTTTTTTACCATACTTAATTCTCTTTGCCTACAGTGCCTCTTCTCCATATGCCACTTCATGAAAACCTTTCCAGAACCTCAAAGCCCAGCTTAGATGCCACCTGATTTCCCACAACCAAATGTGACCATAGTCTCTTGAGATAACATTTCGTACATGGCGCAGATTCCCTTATGTCACTGATTTCATGTGGCCCTGGGTTCTTGGTGTTCTTCAACACCTCATACTAGACTATAAAACTCCTTAAAAGCAGGGATTCTTGTACACATTTTTAAATCTCCTATTGTGCCTAGGTGCTCAATAACTTTAGTTGAATTATTGAATTAATTATCAAGCTGTGATATGGTCATTATCTTCAGGGTGCTGTCTTTTGTACATGAAGATAATGTTAATGACTCACTGTCAGTAGGACACATTCCTTTGGGGTGTAATTTTCTTTTATTAGTGGATTTAGTTTTGTGCTCATGACAATGCTGCTGCTGCTGATAATAATGATAATAAATGACTTTCAATTAAAATATTTGATCAGTTTGTGTTATTGATGACCTGTTTGCTATTAGCAACACTTATAGAAACTGAAATTTCACCAACAGAAACATATTGCTTAATTGTCCCATTCTTTTCAAATGGAATTTTGAGGATTTCCAAGATGACATATGTTGCAGTTTTCCCTTTATACATATGATAATGACCTACACTTGTACATCCTTATTGAACTGAATTTGTCATTTGTAATGGCCTGATTGATTATAGATCCTTTGAAGTGAGAATTCCTGACTGAGTATCACAAAAGTTGAAGACAACACTATAGGTGATAAGAGAGCAGAGAGCATTTGCCAGCAAGGTCAACAGAAAATGGCTGGTTCAGAATAGCTGCAGATGAGTTCCCACCTCTGATACCATGCAGACTTAGATGAGGTGGGGAAGTACTCTGCTTGTAGATTCAAGGACAGGGGACACAGTCTTCACAAGGGAAGGAAAACTACAAGAGCATCTGATTATATTTTAAGGCTAGCTCAGAAGAAAGAAAATATTGTTTATAAAAATTTGTAACTTAGCTATGACTTTGGTTTTTAAGCTGAAGAGGATAAACTACTGTATTCACCTACTTTTTAATGCAAAGATGCATTTCTTTCCACATATGCTGTCAATTTCCACTAAAGTCACTGCCATTCTATGTTGCTTTCTTCATTAAAACTTATTTAGAAATAATTTCACCTGGCTGCTTTAGCTCAGTGGATTGTGCATGGGCCTGTGAAGCAAAGGATAGCAGTTCGATTCCCAGTCAGGGCACATGCCTAGGTTGCAGGCCAGTTCCCAGCTGGTGACACATGAGAGGCAACCACACATTGATGTTTCTCTTCCTCTCTTTCTCCTTCCCTTCCCCACTCTCTGAAAATAAATAAACAAAATATTTTTAAAAATTAAAAAGAAATAATTTCAAACTTACAGAAAATTTTCCAGCATAACAAAAATATAAATAACACTCACCCTCTACTCAAATTTAGATACTGTTAACATTGTTAACAGTGGCCTTATTATTTGAGAATTCATCCTCTATCTACACACACTCACAATACTTTTCCTGAACCATCCGAGAGCTGGAAATTTTAGTATTTCTAGATTCAAATCCTCAAAAAAAAACTCTTACCTAGCCCTGGCTGGTGTGGCTCAGTGGATTGAGTGCATTGAGTACCAGCCTGTGAATCAGAGGGATGCTGGTTCAATTCCCAGTCAGGACATATGCCTGGGTTGTGGGCCAGGTTCCCAGTAGGGGGTGTGTGAGAGGCAACCACACACTGAGGTTTCTCTCCCTCTCCATCTCCTTCCTTTCCCTCTCTCTAAGGATGATTCCATAAAATATTAAAAAAAACAAAAAACTTTTATCTCCATGATAATGGCACAGTTATTATAGAATATTAGAAAATGAAATCTCATGGCATATTTTAAACCCACATTGGTGGCAATTGTTTTGATGTACTATATTTGCCTTTATAAAAACTTTAAATTTACAGTAGGTAAATTAATAATTGAAGCTATGGAATTATAATGTAAATATGGATTTACAACAAAAGCATGTTATAATTTAAATAGTTGATTTTTATCAACTGATTCATATAAAAACAGAAGTTATAAAATTATATAAACCTATCAACTTTTCCATTTAAATCTTGTGAGTAAAGTATAAGAGTATAATAGTTTCTCTTAATTTTAAGTGTCCATATTTAGTTTTGTGAGGTTAATGTGGTTATGTTTTCTGACATTTAAAATGGCTTTTGAAGTTGGGATCAATAAAATAAGGAGCTAATTAATACTGATGTTTTTAAAACTTATAAAATGCAAAATTTAACAATAAAGTTACTTGGTATAAAAATTTGAAGGGAAAAGAATAAAATTCCCTGCTCTGACCAGTGTGGCCAGTTGGTTGTGCATCATCCCGTGAAGCAAAATTTTGCCAGTTCGATGGCACATGCCTGTGTTTGGGGTTCAGCCCCTCAGGGTACATGCACAAGGCAACCATTAGATGTTTCTCACATCGATGTTTCTCTCCCTCTGTTTCTCCCTCCCTTTCCCTCTCTCTAAAAATAAATAAATAAAATTCCTTGTATAAACTCAGTGCATTTTTGTCTTAATATAAACTATATCAGCTGTTCTAAAATGCAAGCTGACAATAAATGACTAGTGTATGAAAACTGTTATCACAGTTAGATGGTTTACTGACTTAATTTTGCTTAAAAATTTTATTTTATTTAAATTTATTTTAAAAACATTAAATAACAATAATTTAACTACATGCTTAGGATAATTGCATATAGTGCATATTAAAATTAGTAAAATAATGCTACCATATATATATATATAATAAAAAGCATAACAAATCAGGAAATTGTGAGGTTTCATAAAAAAAAGAAATACCATATTTCTCTGCTGCATTCAATATCCAACTTGTTTGTTTCTTTCATATGATTTTCCTTCTCATCAAATCTTCAGCACCTCTTTTCTCATCTTCAATCCCAGTTGGTGACCTTAGTTTCCATTTCATTAAGAAAGGAAAACATTCAGAAGAGAACTGCCCATTGAAAGAACATTTACAAAGCTATCAATCATGTAAGGAATATCCAGATCAACAAGTAGAACACCTTGGTAACCCCCATCCCCTCGATCTCCCTCTCCCACAATCCCCAGTAATGACATTCCTCCACCATCCTAGAGGTAACCCCCATCCTGACTATTGTGATATTTCTTTGCTTTTATTTTTTAAAGATTTTATTTATTTTCAGAGAGAAGGGAAGGGAGGGAGAAACAGAGGGAGAAAAACATCAATATGTGGTTGTCTCTTTCTTGGGCTCCCTACTGGGGACCTGGCCTACAACCTAAGCATGTGCCCTGACAGAATTGAACTGGCAACCCTTTGGTTCACAGGCCAGCACTTGATCCACTGAGCTACACCAGCCAGGGCTCTTTGCTTTTCTCTATAGGTTTATCTTCCATGGGAGTAAGCGTCCTTACTTACTGTGTAAAACTGTGTATACAACGTGATTTTGTTTTACAGACATTTAAAGTTTATATACATGGGATTGTGACTGTCTTTCATTTCACATTATTTGTGAGATTCATTCATGTTGTTACAGGTAGCTGTAGTTCTTTCAATTATGATAAATTTACTTTTAAAAGTCTTTGTTTCTTAGAGTAGTTTTAGGTTCACAGCAAATTTGAGAGGAAGCTAAACAGGTTCCCTATACATCCCCTACCCCTGCACACACATAGCCTCTCCCATTATCAACATTTCCAATCAGAGTAGTACATTTAGAAAAATTACCACTCAAAGTCCATAGTTTACATTAGGGTTTACTCTTGGTGTGCTTTCTATGGGTATGGACGAATGTATAACGATATGTATCCACCATTATAGTATCATACAGAGTAGTTTTACTGCTCCACCAAATCCTCTGTTCTACCTGTTCATTCCTCTTCAACTGGCAGCCATTGATATTTTTAGCGTCTCCATAGTTTACATTTAACAGAATGTCATATAGTTAAAGTCATACAGTATGTAGCCTTTTCAGATTGGCTTCTTTCACTTAGTAATATGCATTTAAGATTCCTCCATGTCTTTTTATAGTTTGATAGCTCATTTATCTTAAGCGCTGAATAAATGGGTGTATCACTATCCATTCATCTACTGAAGGACATCTGGGTTGCTTCCAAGTTTTGACAGTTATGAGTAAAGCTGTTATAAACGTTGGTGTGCACATTTTTGTGTGGACATGTTCTCAACTCCTTTGGATAAATACCAAATAACAAAATTGCTGCATTGTATGGTAAGCATATGTTTAGGTTTTTTTTTTAAGAATTTGCCCAAATGTCTTCCAGAGCGGCTGGCTATACCATTTTGCATTACCATCAACAGTGAACAAGAGATCCTACTTCACATTCTTGTCAGCATTTGTTTTTGTCAGTGTTTTAAATTTTGGTCATTCTGATAGGTAAGTAGTGGTATTTCATTGTATACCACTATTTATCCATGATAACTTTGAGGGCCATTGTGTTGTTTCCTGTTTTTGACTGTTAAAAAAACAGTGCTACCATGAATATTCTTGGCAGTGTACATAAATAAAGGCATCTCTAGGATATCTACCCAAGAGTGGAATTGATGATTTATGGGGTATGGGCACTTTCAACGTTTCTAGATGATGCCAAACTTTTCCTAATGGGGTGCAAGTTACACCCTATGCAGCAGTGTTTAACAGTTCCCATTGCTTCACCTGGTGGCCAATAGACTTCAAAAATTTTGCCCATCTAGTAGGTGAAATATGGAGTCTCATAATTTGATTTTCCTGATTACTAATGGTGTTGGGCATCTTTTCATATGCTTATTAGACACTGAGGATTTATTTTCAGAAGCATTTATTCAAGATATTTGCCAATTTTTTTCTATTGGGTAGTGACTCTTTTTCAAATTGATTTGTAAAAGTTATGTATATATTTTAATTGTAGTCCTTTGTCCTTTACATGTGTTGCATATATCTTTCCCCACTTTGCCTCTTATTTTTTGATAATGTAATTGATAGTTTTTTCTATAAATAATTCTTAATTATAATATAGTCAAAGTTATCAGTCTTTGTTCTTTATGCATAATACTTCTTGGGTCTTTTCAAAGAAATCCTTCCCTACCCCCAACATCATGAAGATAGTCCCCTACATTAACAATTAAAATTTTCAGGACTTCCGCCAAGTTGGAGAAGTAGGTGGAGGGTCCACCTCACCTCTGTGCACAACCAAATCTAAGAACAACTATTTTTAACAGCAGTCACAACCAAGCCACACGGAAAATCGACAATACGGAGTCCAAAGGACAACTAGATACTCGGCTGGACCGGTACGAGGAGCGAGGCCAGAAGCAGAGCAGGTTAGCAAGAAAAAATTCCCGGGGTGGTGCGAGGTGCGCGCAGGCAACCGAGGGCTGATCGCCAGCGAGCTGGCTGCCGGAACGCACAGAGAAGAGGCGCGGTGGGTCGCTCAGTCGCGCGCATTTACCTGCGGAGAAACCAGTGAGAAGGGAAACCCGCGCGATCAGCAGGCTCGCAAAATTAGGATCGGATAAGAGGCGTTTGAGTGACTGGATGCGCTGGGCTAGCGGAGAGGAAGCCATCGCTCCCTCTCTGACCCCGCCCCCACACACAGCGTCACAAACCAGCGACCTGGGTCGCCCCGTCCTGGTAAACAACTAAGGCTTCGCTCCGCTCACTAAACAGCACGAATAAACTAAAAATGGCTCTAGAACAACTCAGAGCCCCAGAACCGATAGACCTAAGTGATGAAGAAATAGCCAGTCTTTCAGATGCACAGTTCAAAACACTGGTTTTAAAGATCCTTACAGAACTGGTGGATTTTAGTCACAAATTAGAGAAACATATGGAAGCTAAATTAATTGAAATGAATGCTGATACAAAAGATACCAATAGTGATGGAAAGAAAATTGGGACTCAAATCAAGGGAGAGGACCAGACAGAAGGAAAAGATGATTAAGCAGAAAGGAATGAAGAAATAAGAATTCAGAAAAATGAGGAGAGGCTTGGGAAAATCCAGGACATCTTTAAACGTTCCAACATCCGAATTATAGGGGTACCAGAAGGGGGAAAGGCACAACCACCAGTTGAAAAATTATTTGAACAAATAATAAAGGAGAATTTCCCCAAGATGGCAAAGGAAATAGACTTCCGAGAGATCCAGGAAGCTCGGAGAGTCCCGAGGAAGTTGGACCCGGGAAGGAACACACCAAGGCACATCATCATTACATTAGCCAAGATTAAAATGAAGGAGAGAATCCTAGAAGCAGCAAGAGCTAAGGGGACAGTCACCTACAAAGGAGTTCCCATCAGACTGTCAGCTGATTTCTCAAAAGAGACCTTACAGGCAAGAAGGGGCTGGACAGAGGTATTCCAAGTCATGAAAACCAAAGATCTACAACCAAGATTGCTCTACCCAGCAAAACTTTCATTTAGAATGAAAGGACAGATAAAGTGCTTCTCAGATAAGGTCAAATTCAAGGAGTTCATCATCACCAAGCCCTTACTATATGAAATGTTAAAGGGACTTACCTAAGAAAAAGAAGATAAAAAAGATGAACAGTGAAAGGACAGCAAACTCACAGTTATTAAGAACCACACCTAGAACAAAAGCAAACTAAGAGGATAGCTAGATCAGGAGCAGAACCATAGAAATGAAGATCACAGGGAGGGTTAGCAACAGGGGAGTGGGAGGAGGGGAAGGGGGGAGAAGGTACAGAAAATAAGTAGTATAGACAGTAGATAGAAAATAGATAGGGGGGAGGGTAAGAATAGTAGGGGAAATACAGAATCTAAAGAATTTGAGACACATGTTCATGAACTAAAGGGGGAAATGGTGGGGGAGGGGTATGCAGGGTGGAGGGGAAGAGAGGGGGGAATAGAGCAAATGTAATGGCATAATCAATAAAAAATTTAAAAAAACAATTAAAATTTTCATAATTTTGTTTTTAAACTTAGGTTTTAATATTTTTGTAAATAATTTTTATGTAGAGTAAGAATAGACATCTAGTTTTATTTTTTCCTTAAAAATATCCAATTGCCCCATATCATTTGTAGAAAATCTCCTTCCTCCACTCATTCACAATGCCACCTCTGTAAAATATCAAGAGCTCATATATTCTTGGGACTATTTGTGTCCTCTCTGTTCTGTTCCATTGGTCTATTTGTCTAATCTCGAGCCAGTGACGTTGCCTTCATTACTGTAGCTTTTTTAAAAAACAGATTTTAATTTATTTATTTTTAGAGAGAGGGGAACGGAGGGAGAGAAACATCTGACCTTGCCTGCAACCCAGGCTGGGACTCAAACTGGTTTCCTCTAGATTTGCAGGCCTGTGCTTAGTCCACTGAACCACAGCAACCAGGGAAATTACTGTAGCTTTATAATAACATTTGCTATCTGATAGGAAAAGTGTTTTCTACTTCATTCCTATTGTTTGATTAACAGTTTCTTAACTGTTCTAGTCAATATCTAAAAATATAGATACTGAGACTTTATTTTCTATAAAAACTATTGTTCGGATTTTAATTTTAGCAAAAGTAACTTTAAAACACAAGCAATAATAATGGTTGAGATTCTAATTTTTTAAATATATTTTATTGGTTATGCTATTACAGCTGTCCTATTTTCACTCCTTTATTCCCCTCCCCCCTGTACACCCCCTCCTACCCATATTCCATGTCCATGGGTCATACATATAAGTTCTTTGGCTTCTACATTTCCTGTTCTATTCTTAATCTCCCTCTGTCTATTTTCTACCTACCATCTATGCTATTTATTCTCTGTACCTTTGCCCCCCCTCTTCCCCTCCCACTGCCCTGTTGATAACCCTCCATGTGATCTCCATTTCTGTGGTTCTGTTCCTATTCTAGTTGTTTACTTACTTTGCTTTTGTTTTAGGTGTGATTGTTAATAACTGAGCTTGCTGTCATTTTACTGTTCATATTTTTATCTTATTTTCTTAGATAAATCCCTTTAACATTTCATATAACAAGGGCGTTTTTGTTGCTAAAACTTTGTTGTTTTTAAACAAGGTTGTGAGAGAAGGCAGAGTGTTTCCACCTATGCCTCCATCTTGGTGGAATTCTTCCATATAATGGAATATTATACAGTGGTTCAAATGGATGTACATATGTTATAGTACAAACATGGATAAATCTAAAAAATCATAATGTTGGGTGAAAAAGTAACTTGTAGAAGATTACACACAATACAATTTATTGACATGCAAAAATCACAAGAAAACAATTCATTTAACAAACCTTCATGTTGTGCATAATTCTAGGTATTTGGGATCAATGAACAAAACAAAAATCTTTAACTTTGAAGACTTCACATTTCAATGGAGAAAGAGTAATATAAAACAAAAAACATAATAAGTAAATAAATTTTATAGTGTGTTAGAGAGTGAAAGAAGAAGTGAAGAGTTGGGGTGTGGAAATGGTGTTGGGAGTTTGAGGAGAGAAAATTTGTGAAATAGTAATTTTAAAAAGTCAGAACGTGCCTGGTTGATGTAGCTTAGTGGATTGAGTATGAACCAAAGGGTCGTGGTTTGATTCCCAGTCAGGGAACATGCTGTTATTGCAGGCCAGGTCCCCAGCAAGGGGCACACAAGAGGCAACCACACATTGATATTTCTCTCCCTCTCTTTCTGCTTCTCTTCTCTCTCTCTAAAAATAAATAAAATCTTTGTAAAAAGTCAGAAAATTAAGGAACAGGAGGACTATATATTATTGTCCAACAGCATTAAGGGCCTGATTGAGGTTCATGGTCATAATATTTAAACTGAAATTAGTCATGTGGTTGTGTTTTTCTACAGCCAGGTTTAGCTCTGTGGGTTTAGGCTCCTTGGGGTGTATTTAGACTTAGCCATAGTTATAATTTTGCCAGGGAAACAACACAAAGTGAGAAAGGAGAAGGAAAGAGGGAGATATATGTAAAAGGAGTGATTACAAAGACTGAGTATGAAATTTGAGCTAGGGAAGGAGGGGAGAAGACAATAGAGAGCAAGAGATAGTGAAATTCTGCGACATTAGGCTTGAAACTACACTTCATATCCGGGATAGGATTACCTCTGAGGGAGTGGGAAGGTGGGTGGTCATAAGGCAAGAGTCAAGGAGGCCTCAATTTTCCTGTAATGTTGTTTATTCTTTTGAAAATACAAGGCAGCCCCGGCTGATGTGGCTCAGTGGTTGAGTGCCAGCCTGTGAATCAAAGGGTCACTGGTTCAATTCCCACTCAGAGCACATGCCTGAGTTGCTGGCCAAGTCCCTAGTAGGGGGCATGTGACAGGTAACCACACATTGATGTTTCTCTCCCTCTCTTTCTCCATTCCCCACTCTAAAAAATACTAACAAAATCTTAAAAAACAAAAAAAGAACAAAGCCAATATAATTAAATATTAAAAACATTCAAATCTGACTTACAGTGAAGATACAAGCTTAGGTAGACACACTTTGCCTCCTCACACAACAAAAGAAAAACAACAACCAATTTTTTAAAACTTTTTAAAATTGATTATGCCATCACAGTTGTTCTATTTCCCCCTTCCGTTCCCCTCCACCCTGCACACCCCTCCCCCACCATTGTCCCCCCTTTAGTTCATGAACACGTGTCTCAAGTTCTTTAGATACTATATTTCCCCTACTATTCTTACCCTCCCCTATCTATTTTCTCTCTACTGTCTATGCTACTTATTTTCTGTACCTTCTCCCCCCTTCTCCTTCTCCTACTCCCCTGTTGCTAACCCGTCATGTGATCTTCATTTCTATGGTTCACTCCTGATCTAGCTGTCCTCTTAATTTGCTTTTGTTTTAGGTGTGGTTCTTAATAACTGTGAGTTTGCTGTCCTTCTTTTCATCTTTTTCTCTGTTCATCTTTTTTATCTTCTTTTTCTTAGGTAAGTCCCTTTAACATTTCATATAATAAGGGCTTGGTGATGATGAACTCCTTGAATTTGACCTTATCTGAGAAGCACTTTATCTGCCCTTCCATTCTAAATGAAAACTTTGCTGAATAGATCAATCTTGGTTGTAGGTCTTTGGTTTTCATGACTTGGAATACTTCTTTCCAGCCCCTTCTTGCCTGTAAGGTCTCTTTTGAGAAATCAGCTGACAGTCTGATGGGAACTCCTTTGTAGGTGACTGTCCCCTTAGCTCTTACTGCTTCTAGAATTCTCTCTTTCATTTTAATCTTGGCTAATGTAATGATGATGTGCCTTGGTGTGTTTCTTCTTGGGTCCACCTTCTTTGGGACTCTCTGAGCTTCCTGGATTTTCTGGAAGTCTATTTCCTTTGCCAGATTGGGGAAATTCTTCATTATTATTTGTTCAAATAAGTGTTCCACTCATGACTGTTCCTCTTCCCCTTCTGGTACCCCTATAATTCGGATGTTGGAATGTTTAAAGATGTCCTGGAGGTTCCTAATTCTCTCCTCATTTTTTTGAATTCTTGTTTCTTCATCCTTTACTGTTTGGTCATTTTTTTCCTCTTTCTGGTCCACTCCTTTGATCTGAGTCCCAGTTTCCTTTCCATTACTATTGGTTTCCTGTGCATTTCCCTTCATTTCAATTAGTTTAGCCTTCATATGTTCCTCTAATTTGTGACTAAAATCAACCAGTTCTGTGAAGATCCTGATCACCAGTGTTTTGAACTGTGCATCTGAAAGTTTGGCAATTTCTTGTTCACTTAAATTTATTGGCTCTGGGGCTCTGAGTTGTTCTTGAGCCATGTTTTAATCTGTTTGTGCCTGTGTCCTACGAGGAGAGGCGCCTTGGTGTTTACTGGGGCAGGGCCACCCAGGTCGCAGGGTCAGAGAGGGAGCAGTGGCGGTCCTCTCCGCTCACCCAGTCCACCTCACCACTTGCCCCCGCCTGCTTATCTGAGCGCAAATGTGCGAATCTGCCGCCCTGTGCCAGTCACTGGGGCCTGTGAGATCTGTCTCAATGCTCGCCTCTTCACTGGTTTATCTGCATGCAACTGCACAACCGGCTGCAAACAGCCAGCAGTGCCTCTTCCCTGGATTCTGCCCGTAGCTAGCCCGCACCTGGGATCCGCGCCCCTGGCTTCCTCTGCACCACCAGGATCTTTTTTGCCCGACTGGCTCTGCTTCTGGTCTCGCCTCTCTCACTGGTTTACCTGAGTGGTCCGTTGTTTCAGGACTCCGTATTCGATTTTCTATGTGGTTTAGTTATGTTTATTATTGTTAAAACTTTGTCGTTTTTAGATTTGGTTGTGCGAGGATGAAAAGTATTCCCACCTATGCCTCCATCTTGGCGGAAGTCCAATAACAACCAATTTAAAAACAAAAAACAACAAGCACTGCCAGAAAATTGAACTGTATGGAAGTCCAACAACCATGGAGTTAAAGAAGAAAAATTCATCCAGACTGGTGGGGGGGTAGAGTTGGGCAGCTGGGGTGAAGAGGACGTGCACCAAGGTGGAGGCTGGCAGACCAGGTGGTTCCACATTTGCATGTGGATAAGGTGGGAGGAACAACTGGGGCATGAGACAGACTGTGCAACCCAGGATTCCAACACGAAGAAATAAACCCTCAAAGTCTCTGGCTGTAAAAAGCTGTGGGGGTTGTGGTGGTGGGAGAAACTCCCAGCCTCATAAGAAGTTTGTTGGAGGAGCCCACAGGACCCTAGAATATACAAACCTACCCACTTGGGAATTAACACCTGAAAGGGCACGATTCACTTGTGGGAAATGAGGGAAGTGATGGAAAGTGGAGCAAAAGTTAAGTAAGCAGCATTGTTCCCTCTTTGACCCATCCCCACACACACAGCACAACAATGCAGCAAAGTGGATAGCCCCACCCTGGCGAATACCTAAGGATCTCTCCTTTCAACATAACAGGGTTTCCAAGACAAAGAAATATGGCCCAGATGGAAAAAAAATAGATCAAAACTCCAGAAGCGACAAGGAGATAGCCAACCTATCAGATTCAGAGTTCAAAACACTGGTAATCAGGATGCTCAAAGAAGTGATTGAGTACAGACACAAAATAGAAGAAGAAGTGAAGGCTATGCAAGGTGAAATAAAGAAAAATATATAGGGAACCAACAGTGAAAGGAAGGAAACTGGGACTCAGATTAACAATTTGGAACAGAGGAAGAAATAAACACTCAACCAGAACAGAATGAAGAAACAAGAATTCAAATAAATGAGGAGAGGCTTAGGAACCTCTGGAACAACTTCAAACATTCCAACAGCAGCATCACAGAGGTGTCAGAAGGAGAACAAGAGCAAGAAATTGAAACCTTATTTGAAAACATAATGAAGGAGAACTTCCCCAATCTGGCAAAGGAAATAGATTTCCAGGAAGTCCAGGAAGCTCAGAGAGTCTCAAAGAAGTTGGATCCAAGGAGAAACACACCAAGATATATCATAATTAAATTAGCCAGGAGTAAAGATAAGGAAAGAACCTTTAAAGCAGCAAGAGCAAAGGAGAGGGTTACCTGCAAAGGAGTTCCCATCAGCTGACTATCAGCTGATTTCTCAAAAGAAACCTTGCAGGCAAGAAAGGGACAGCAAGAAGTATTTGAAGTCCTGAAAGGCAAGGACCTACATCCAAGATGACTCTATCCAGCAAAGCTATTATTTAGAATGGGAGGACAGATTAAGTGTTTCCCAGATAAGGTCAAGTTAAAGGAGATCTTCATCACCAAGCCCTTATTATATGAAATGTTAAAGAGACTTGTCTAAGAAATTGAGGAAGATCAAAAACTATGAAGAGTGAAATGACAAGAAATTCACAAGTATCAACACATGAACCTAAAAAAAAAGAAAAACAATGAAAACAAAAACTAAGCAAACAACTACAACAGGAACAGTATCTCAGAAATGGAGGTCACGTGGAGGGTTATCAGTCAGAAGTGGGTGGGGGGAGAACTGGGGGAAAATTTTCAGGGAATAAGAAGCATAACTAGTGAGCACAAAACAGACAGGGGAGGTTAAGAATAGTATAGGAAATGGAGAAGCCAAAGAACTTATATGTATGACCCATGGAAATAAACTAAGGGGGGAAAAATGCTGGGGGTAGAGGGGTGCAGGCCAGAGATAAAGGGGAGAAAAATGGGACAACTGTTATGGCATAATCAGTAAAATATACTTAAAACATTCAAATCTAAGTAGTAGAAATACTGGTTTATTATATTTAATATCTGGAACATTGTAGATATTCAATGAATAGTATTTGTCAAATGAGTGCTTTTTTCATATAGAAGTTTCTCCAACAGACAAAATTATCACATTAAATTAATGTGCTGCTAAAGCATAGAAAACAGAATGGAAGAGGTCTTGAGATATCCTGTGGAGTGGTTGATAATCTGTGTAGAACTCTACCACCATACATGAGCCAAATGGAAAATATCAGGCTTAAGCTGAAGACATAGTCTTATTTTCATTTTACAATGGACTAAGATTCTGGGTGAATATCTAGAAAATGACCTTAAAGATTTAGTCAAGTAATGACGGGATCCTTACTTTTCTCCCCCAGCATAGACACTAGGTGGTGCTGCTGTCCAAGCTTTCTGCTCTATCATGGCTATATTACTTCAGTCTACAGACATGTATTTATTTAGTGTCTTCTATGGGACAACCAAAGTGCTAGGGATTGGGATATAAAGATTAATAGTTTCAATAGATTCTCCTCTGATCCCCCACCATGTCCAGTGACAAAGACAACTGAAAATGTGACTTTTACATAGGAGAGAACCACTATCACAGAAATGTCTGGCTTTAGGGATGAATGATTCTGAACTGTCCACCCTCTCCATGAAGACCCCTCCTCCATGACCTGGCCAAAGATTAAAACAGACAACACAGCACTGTTTCCAAACCACTGTTTGTTCATCGCAGGATACTTAGGCTCCAGTTAAGGCAGGAGACAGTATAGCAATAGAGGAGCTCTGAGACCGTAGCGCTGCTGCAGCTGCTGCTGGGCAGCGCGTAGCATCTTGGTTGCCAGGAAACGCTTTGTGGCACCTAGCAGAGATCAAGCCTGCGCACTTAGCTTTAGCGGTAGTTAACCCCTGTTTCACCCCACTTAATTATCATGCTATTATAATGAATTAGCATTGCTCTTTGACCCTAAAGGGGAGATCAAAGGGAGTTGTGGGAAACGCGCCTGCGCACACGCTTAAAGATTATGTAACTAAGCATGCACTGTAAGCCCGCGAAAGGAAACAAAGAAATTAACCTCTTTGCTTAAGCGCTGCCAAAAGCCCGCGAAACAAGACAAAGGGATTCAGAAATAAGCCCCCTTTACCTTTAAAACCCGCGTCTCTAGGGAAGAGGGTCATTTTCTCGTTGGTAGTTGTGCTGGCAAAGAAGGTGAAATTTCTCTATTTCGGGAGTGTACATTCCTTCATAAATCACACTAATTGCACTTTGTTCATTAAGAGACACACTTTCTTTAATAAACCTTTCACGTTATACGTAACGTTGGGTGTGTAGTCAGTCCAATTTATTGTTCGGGACTACCAAGAGCCTGGAGCTGTATCTGTCGGCAGCACTAAGGCTGTAAGTCAAGCCAAACTAGGAATCCTTCAGCTTGGATCTCGGAGTTCTAGATGTTCAAAGCTAACCGGACAGAAGCGTCTGCTTGCCCATACTATCCTGGAGGAAAGCGTATACTTGGGAAGAAGGAAGAATGGAAGAGGAAGTAGCAGGACTTGCAGGGCAGGTTTGTCAGATGTCCATTCCTAGGAGAATAAGACAGAGCTTGGACTGGAATAGGGAGGCGCTCTGGTATAACGTCATCAAAACCCTGTTTCAGTGGGTGAGGTCTTGGGCAAAGACAATGAACTCAAGCCTGCAAGGCTAAAGCGGTGAAGAGGCGGGCCTAAGGTTCACCGGCTAATCGTAGAGGCTAGGTGTGGGGGTAAGGGGCGGGGCCTGCTCCGCTGCTGAAACTTGCTGGGTTCTGTGTGGGAAGGCTAACCTCTGTGGAGTGTTCTCTTTCCACGGCCATGTACCTTTACCCGGTCTTCCAGTTTTCAGGTGAGGACAAAGAGCTTGGCCGGAGCCAGAGGATTATGGGGACAACAGCACGTGGTGGCCGTGAGGCGGGGACTGTTGGACCTTTGAGAACTGGAGAGGGCGGGTTGGGAGTGGTGTTTCGGCTGTGCCTCTTGGAGAGTCAGCGCCTTCCTCTTCCGTGGCGCCGCCTTCTGCAACCTTTGCAGAGTTCTCCAGGGTGGGTCCCTAGAAGGCCTGAGGGGGCGGCCCCCAGAGCTTCTGGTCGGCTGTGGCTGCAGGTCTGAGGCTTCTAGGGCAAGGAGTGTGGGTGCAGTCCAGAATGGACCCTGGGGGGGGGGCGGCCCTTTATCCTTTTCTGTGGCCAATAGGTGAGCCTGGGCGCCCGACAACGGTGGTAGTTAATTAAAATATAAGCAAACTGCTGACAACAGACTGGCCTATGCACCCAGCCCTGTTGTTGCTTGTTTGACATCCCTGTTTCCTCACCTCTGGAGATGGCGTGTAATCGCTGGGCAAGGAAGGGTCTTAGGCTGGTATTGCCAGAAGGGAGTCATATTTGGGACTTTTGGCTGCTTAGGGCCTCTCCATTCTATTATGAGCACTAGATGTGCATGCATTAGCTCCATCAGGGTGGGGTCAGACACGCGCGTGAGAGCTCTGCCCTCCAATCTCTGGGACAAACCTGGAATGGTGACAGGGCACCTCCTCTCCTTGCCTCTTCCTTTGCAGAGAAAACATGGTGAAATAAAATAAAAATCAACCCTATCTGGTTTTATTCCAGTCTGCTAAAGACCATGGTCTGACCCTATATAGCTGTACCTTCTTACAGCACTCACAAACCAGAGCCACAGGGAGCTATTATGAGACCCATAATTAGTTATGACTGGATTAATTCCCTTCCTCTTTTGTTGTAGCTCCTTAATCTGTCTTTGGGCAGTTAAAAAGGATAGAAACTAGTGCAACTTATGCTACCCTTTTTTGTGTGTGCTGCTTCCTACCCTGCAAGATAAATGTCCTCTCTGTTAAGTAATTAAGTACAGTGAAAAAGATAAAATAATGCCATCTCCTCTTACAAATTCATTAACTGGTGAAACCCATTCTTTATTTTTTTCTTCTATATCTATCTGCTCCTGTGCTTCTATCACCTCCATTTTACCTCTGCTCTGATTTTAAGAGCCGGACATATTGGCTCTGGGTTTCTAGAGCATCTCGGTTTCTATTGCATCCTGATCCAATGGCATGTACTGCCAATCAGAAATGGGATAATGATGATGTGGAATTCAAAGTATTCTAATAAAAACATGACTTTTCTGAGATGTGTGGTGTTTTCTTGTTGAAAATCTGAGGGTAAAAAACACATTGATATTAGCTATTACTCCTTAGTGTGATAATAGTTCTACCAGATAAGGTTTTTCTTTTTTCACTTCTTTTTTTTTTTTTCAGTTAAGATGAGTGATAAAACAGACTTGTCTGAAGTGGAGAAGTTTGACAGGTCAAAGCTGAAGAAAACTAATACCTAACAAAAAAAATACCCTCCCTTCAATGGGAAGTAAGTCATGGGGGCTTTCTAGTTGAGACAGTGGTGAAAATTGATACATTTAGTAAATAAGCCCGTCTAGTAAATTTTGTCATGAGTCAAGCAATAGAATATCAGTGTATTTAATGTAACATTTAAAAATAACATATTTCTTAAACTTGGTGTATGTAAGTGTTTCTTACAAAATAGGCCCTAATAGTAATGGGGCAATTAAAAAACTACCATATTTTGCCATGTATAACGGGCTCCTGTGTATACTGCATACCTACATTTTTGGCCCAAACTGTCAGGAAAAAGTCTTTCATTTTAATTTTTATTCAATTTTTAAAATTTATATTTAGATACTTGTTTTGTATTATTAATAAATTTTAGCATGTATATTTGAACATATTATGGTACAAGAAATTTTATGTAACAAATAATTACAAAACATGAGAACAGATACAAAATATTTCTGGTACTACCCATGTATAATGCACTTCCTTATTTTTCTCTAAAAATTTTGGGCAATGAAGTGCACATTATACATGGCAAAATATGTACTTTTTGTTGGAAAATTACTAAAAATCACATTTAAACCAATCTTGGAATATCGGACTTAAAATGGAAATATCTTAGATTTGCCTAATTTTTGGTTATGTGGCATTTTTCTGCATCTAGCAATTTGGCGTTGTGATCTTATGCTTAAGGAGCCATGCAAACTGTGCTCATGGCCTTCTCTGGCTAACAAGATGAAATTGGAGAACCAGTTTAGATCTTGAATATACATGTTCAAGTTTCCCAGAGAGACAGGAATCATTTTTGTCCTGACTTACAGTGTGAGGAACAAACTCCAAGCCAAAGGGTACACTGTGTCATGTAAGCATTATTTGAAATTTTTAAAGTTAGTCAAAATTGTCCAAAAGGTCATAACTTCCTAATTGTACAGTGATAGATAAACCTGAAGAAAATGCTTTGCTTGCTCCTTATTCTCAAAATAACTATGAAAAATGGCAACAGTGTTAAACCATCACTCAAATGGAGAAAAAAAACCTCACAATTCAGATGGAGTCTAATGAATATTCAAGTCCTTATAGTGTGTGTGGAAACACACATAAGCATACACACACACAGCTGAGAATTTGAGGTTAGTGCCTTGCCATTCTAAATTTAAAACAGTTGGCTGCCTTCAATGACTTGCCAAAGAGCCTTCTTGGAAAAAACTAAACTCCATTTTAGGTAAGTGCCCTCTTAATGATGTTTTGTGTTTGTTTTCCTCACCTATACTAGCTATCCAGCAGGGGAAAGAGTGTGTTCAAACATAAAATGAGGAACTTCTCCCAAGAGCAAATGTCAACATTGCTTAAGTATCTTGGTTTAGGGCTTATTTTTTGTAAGCCTTTGTGTTGTGGAGATTTTAGGCATCTCCTGATGTCTTCTCACCCATACTTCCTGGTTAAGAAGTCAAGGGTAACCAATGTTGCCTCACCTACATTTTTAAACTTTCCATCAGTGCATAAATTCTGGCTGGCAGGTACTGTTGATAATCTCACCATGGATGACTTTAGTGCACATACACCTTGCATCCCCTATAGGATAAGCCACTTGTAACTGTCTACAGTGGATGCTTTCCTTGGTCCATAATCTTCGTGAAGTGGCATGATTTTGCAGCTTCTCACACTTCATTTCCAATGTGGCAATAAAATAATGCATGTTAAGGTTCCTGTTGTTCATCTTGGTGGTCTCCTTAAGAAGTGCACACAGGTATACTTCAGCCAAAAAAGGGGGGGTGCTTTAGCAGGTTTATCACAGAAATGGCATTTTTCCATCTAGATCAAGTGGGTCCTGACTTGGGAATGTGAGATGATTTTCTGTAGAGTTGGAATCATAGAATTTGAGAACATTTGGGAGAGAAGGTTAGGTGGACTAGCCCTCTCATAAACTGAAGAAATAAAAACAGGGTCTGAAGTGATCTAAGGTGAATAAGGGCTGGAATTTATTTTCTGGACAGTGCTTTTCAGCTTAATGGGAGGGGGCAGCTGAGGCTGGGATTGGATAGGGAAGGAAGCAGGAGGCAATTTCTAACAGAATTCCCTCTCTTATGAACCAAGCATTTTTGGTGTTTATAGTGAGCATAAATGCTATGGACTGAATTGTCCCCCCTCATCCCCCACCCTGCACCAAAAAGAAATTCATATGTTGAATCTCTACCTCCCAATATGACTGGATTTTGAGGTAGGGTAATTAAGGTTAACTGAAGTCATAAGGTTGGAGCCTTAATCACATAGGACTGTGTCCTTAAGAGGAAGAGACACCAGAGGTATTTCCCCATCCCTCTTGTGAGATGATGTGAGTACACAAGGTGATGATTTGCAAGCCAGGAAGAGAGTTCTTACCATAAACCAACCCTGCTAGTCCTCGATCTGGAGCTTCAGATACTCCAGAATTGTGAGAAAATAAATTACTGTCATTTAAGCCACCTAGTCTATGGTATTTTATTATGGCAACTGGAGCAGACTAATATGATATAAATACGTGAGTGCCAATCCTTGCCCTAAACAATACTTTCATCACTTGAAATTCAAAAACCAATCATCTGTGATCCCACCAATTAGACATGCTAGCGTTTGTGTGTGTAAGCATCCAGACTAGTCTATTAACATTTGTATCTTTCCCTACAGAATGATTATGTTGTCTGTATCTATTTGGAATCGCAAGTATTATCTTACCACTCACCTCTTAGGGGTGACATCCTTAAACAATCACTGGGTTTTTAGGTAATGGAAGCTGTTTTCTCTGCAATAGCATAAATGTCCAAAGCAAAAACAGTAGATGGGTCCACTGATCAAATATCAATGAGGTGACACAAGCATAGGGTTTAGTGTAGTCAGAAGATTTGGGACTTGGAAGCAACCATGTTAGTCACCAATACCTTAAATCTTGCCTGAAACAATTATCCAAAAGAGTCACTCAGCCCCCTGCTGTGACAGACTAATTACCCAGTGCCCCTGTATCTTCTATCCAATAGTCCAATTCTGTATGCTGGAGAACCACACAGCCTAATCCCTGCTCCAGTATTTGAAGTCAGCTGTTGTGTGTATGCCTGTATACCTATGAGTCTTCTGATGACACCTTCCAGATCTGTTGGATCCAAATTGCATGCATGGGGAACCATCCTGGTTACTGATGTGCTCAAGTTTCCTCATGAACAGATCTCTGTAGCATGATTCTGTCAGGCAACTAGTTGCATTCCTTTCAACATTGCCATTTGCAAATTTGAGAAAGATACTGTACACATATGAGATTTATCAGTCTCTGCATTTGCACACTAATCCAGCACAAAATCAGGCTCATTTCAAAGGACCTAAAAGAAAGAATAAATAGTCCCAGATGGTGTGGTTCAGTGGATTGAGTGCCAGCCTGGCAACCAAAGCATTGCCAGATCGATTCCCAGTCAGGGCACATGCCTGGGTTGCAGGCCAGGTTCCTAATAAGGCTGCACGAGAGGCAATCGCAAATTGATGTTTCCCTCTCTCCCCTTCTCTGTCTATAAATAAATGGTTTTTTTAAAGAAAGAATAAATGTTGTCAGGTGAGCTGATGTTGGATAAAACTCTCATTGTTCGTTTGCATCTGATAACCATTCTGTTCACTAACAGTGATTCCATCCTGAGCAGTGTGTTAAACTGAGTCAGAGCAGATGAGGGAGACCTGGTGGCAGGTGAAAGACATGTAACTGCAAAGTAAGTAGTCTATACAGATACAAGGTGGAAAAAGCAATTGCTCATGGAGAGTAGTTTTAGTCAGCATTTCTTTTTTAAAAGATTTTATTTTTTAGAGAGGGAAAGGGAGAAAGAGAGAGAGAGAAATATCAATGTGTGGATACCTCTCATGCACCCTCTACTGGAGACCTGGCCTGCAACCCAGGCATGTTCCTTAGACTGGGAATTGAACCAGTGACCCTTCAGTTCTCCATTGGGCACTCAATCCACACCAACCAGGGCACTCAGCATTTCTTAAATATAAATGTAGGGGTACTCTTGCAGTCACTATATTGACTTGCTTGTTTAATAAGAAAAAGACTTTTTCCCAGAATAAACCCACTGTTAGCAGGGATTGGGATTTAGGGTCCTGAGAAAACACACACTCACAAATGCCACACCTATTGAATTTAATGCAGTACTATGAAAAAGGGTATGGAGTTTCCTCAAAAAATTTTAAAAGACAAAACTACTGTATGACCCAGTAATTTCACTTCTGAGTATGTAGAAATCTAAAACTAATTTGGAAAGATATATGCACCATTATGTTCGTTGCAGGGTTATTTGCAATATCCAGGATATGGAGGCAACCCGAGTGCCTCCATAGAGGCAATCAAGAGAGGAGTGGATAAAGAAGTGGTACATATATATACAATGGATTATTATTCAACTGTAAAAAATAAAATCTTACCATTTGTGACAACATGGGTGGACCTAGAAGATATTATGATGAGTGAAATAAGAGAAAGCAAATAGCATATTATTTCACTTATATATGGACTCTAAAAATGTAAATAAAACAGAAACAGACTCATAGATACAGAGAGCAAATGAGAGTTGCTAGATGTCAGGGGGGTTAAAGATTGGGTGAAAAGGTTAAGGGATTAAGAAGTACAAATTGGTAGTTACACAATAGTCACAATGATGTAAAGTACAGCATAGAAAATACAGTCAATAATATTGTAGTAACACTGTTTGGTGGGTACAAGGATTATCAAGGGGATTACTTTATTAATTATATGATTGCTTAACCACTATGCTATACACCTAAACTTAATATAAAATAACAACTGTGAACTGTTTTATTATTTTTATTTTGGCATGTCTTATGTGACTTTTTAAAATATGTATTTTATTATGTTATTAAGAGTAGTCTTTATTTTTCCCTCTTTGCCCCCCTCCACCCAGTAACCCCTTCCCTCCAGCAGTCCCTTCCCACTTTGTTCATGTCCGTGGGTCATGCATGTAAGTTCTTTGTTTTTTCCCCCTATTTAGTACCTACCATTTATGATTTTTAATCCCTGCACCTTCTCCCCCATTCTTCCTCTTTCTCCACCCAGCTGGTAACCCTCCAAATGATCACCATACATATGATTCTGTTACTGTTCTGGTTGTTTGCTTAGTTTGTATGTGTTTTATTTTCAGACTCGGTTGTCAATAGTTATGAATTTGTTGCCTTTTTAATGTTCATGGTTTTGATTTCCTTTTTTTTTTTTCAAATAAGTCCCTTTAATATTTCATTTAATAATGGCTCAGTGATGATGAACTACTTTTACTTTACCTTGTCTGGGAAGCACTTTATCTGTCCTTCCATTCTAAATGGTAGCTTTGCTGGATAGACTAATCTAGGTTGTTAGTCCTTGCCTTTCATCACTTTGAATACTTGCCAGTCCCTTCTTGCCTGCAAAGTTTCTTTTGAGAAATCAGATGATAGTCTTATGGGCACTCCTTTGTAGGTAACTCTCTGCTTTTCTCTTGCTGCTTTTAAGATTCTCTACCTTTTACCTTTGGCACTTTAATTATGATGTGTCTTGGTGTGATCCTTTTTGGGTACTACTTGTTTCGGACTCTCTGTGCTTACTGGACTTGTATGTCTATTTCCTTTGAAAAATTAGGGAAGTTTTCTTTCATTATTTTTTCAAATAAGTTAATAATTTCTTGCTCTTTTTCTTCTCCTTCTGGCATCCCTGATTTGGATATTGGCACGTTTGGAGATGTCCCAGAGTCTTTTTATACTATCCTCATTTTTTTGAATTCTTTGTTTTTCTTTCTATTCTAGTTGAATGTTTATTTCTTCTTTATGTTTCAAATTATTGATTTGAATCCTGGTTTCCTTACCTTCACTGTTGGAACCCTGAAGATATTTTTTTTATTTGACTTAGTGTAACCTTCATTTCTTCCTTTATGTTGTTGCCATACTCAATGAGTTCCTTGAGCATCTTGATCACCAGTGTTTTGAATTCTACATCTGATAAGTCCTCTATCTCTGTTTTACTTAGTTGTTTTTCGGGGGTTTTGTTCTGTTCTCTCATTTGGGCCATATTTCTTTGTCTCCTTGATTTGGCAGCCTTCCTGTGTTTGTTTGTATGTATTAGGCCGAGCTGCTTTGACTCCCTGTAAAAGGCACCTGTAAATTGTGTAGAGCGAAGCCTTAGGTAATACCCAGGGTGGGGCAACCTGCTTCACTGCTTTGTGGCTCTGTGTGAGGGGAAGGCACAGAGAGGGGACTGTGCCACTGTATGACTTCTGGAGGGTTTCCAGGCACTCACCCTGTTTCCAGTCACTTGATCCATTCCCTGTATGTAGCTTGCACTCTTCCAGCTATTGCCCTGGTATTGAATACCAGAGTGGGTGGGTTTGCATATGTTTTAAGACTGTGCAGGCTCTTTATGTGAAGTTTCCTGAGAATCTGTCAATTTCTTCTATGGCCCCCACCCCTACTGGTTTTTACAGCCAGAAATTATGGGGATTTTTCTTCCCAATGCTGAAACCCTGGGCTGTGTGGTCTGGCTTGGCACTGGGATCTCTCAATCTCAAGGTATTGCTCCTAATTTTTATCCATCACACATGAATGTGGGACCACGTGAGCCCACTCCACCACCAATGCTGCCACTTCTCCATACCACACCACATCTCCTCACCTCTTCATCCCTTCTCTGAGTCTCCACCCTTCCTACCTATCTGGATGAATTTTGCTTCTTTAAATCCTTGGTTGTTGGACTTCCAAACAGTTTGATTTTCTCACAGTTCTGGGTTTTATTTGTTTTGAGAATTAATTGTGACTCTTTTTTGTTGTGTGAGAAGGCAGTGCATGTCCTCCTACACTTCTATCTTGACTGAAGTTCTCAACTGTAATTTTTTTTGAAAAAGCACACCAATTTTCTCCTCAGTGGTCAAGATTGAATACCCAGGAAGGCACTTATTTGTTCACCCTGAGTCACCTGTTGCCACATGAGCCAGTGGCTGTGGCTCAGGGTCTGCAGGTCCTTTATTGGCTGAACCCATGGAGGTAGGGGAGTGGAGCTTCTCTGCTTGAACACTCCCATCATCCAGTGATGCACATTTTCAGGTCATTTTTTTAAAAAAGAATATAAACCAGAAAAAATAGATTCAGATAGATCTGAATGAGTTAGGCTAGTTACTCTACTTTCTAAAAAGCTTGAGAAAAACATACCATGTCATGAACTTTTTTATTTAACTCTTTGTTTAACTGGACAAAGAGTGTTTGGGTTCTTCATTATTTGCTTAAGTGAATTCCACAACAGGGGACATGTTGAAAAATGTTTGTATGGGTTATTTGTTTTATAAATAATACCCCCCCCAGTTTGATCCTTGTCATTTGTTATTTATAGCAATAAAGCTGTTTCCTTTATTTGGTCTTTTCTGTAAAGTGATTTATTTAATAGAATTTAACTAGGATATTTTTATCCTTATTAATAAAGGAGAGGGCTCATAAATCTGTTTAGTATGCTTTCTTCATTAGGTTTTATCATCATATTATATATTCTTGAAATGATAAAGAGTGTTTGGTTCAATTTTAGAATATATTTTGTTATATAATTTGGTTCATTTTCTGTACCGTTTTACATTTACACATGTAAAAAAATTTGTATTATAAAGATTATTAAAATGATTGTGCTTTTATTTTAAAATATTTCTCATTTTATTGATACAGTTTCTCTAAGGAAATTTCTTACACAGGTTAATATACACATTTTACCCAATAGCTCTTATGTATATTCATCAATTCTAGAATTTGAAATATTTTTAGTATCTAAGTATTGCTAAGAAAACAACTATAAACTTGGTACAAGTTTAAGAATTTTAAAACATTTTATAATTATTCCAATTTCTGTTATGTTGTGCTTTGGACACTGTGGTTTTGCTATTTCTTCTTTTCCTAAGCCACTGAGGTTTTTGATCAGAACTGGAGTTGCTGGTTAGTCAGTAAAGCTCCTTGATTTCCAGGGGCACTCTGTTGGCCATGTCAAAGACTTCCTGCTTAAGCCAGGGTGGCTTAGCCCAGTAGATTTTTGTATTGGAAACTAAATGGCCCATTTGTGGTACAGAATCATTCAGAAGACATGCAGATTTGGGATAGGGAGGTACAACTCTCTCAAGGAGCCAAAATGGACATTTCTACACTTTAGGTACTTTTGGTGAAATCTTTTTCAGAGTTCCCCTGTCAGAGCATCAACCAGCTAATATTGTCAGATGACCTTTTGCCCTATGTAACAACTTTCAAAGATTTTTTGAGTGACATTACAGGAATGATGATGTGAGAGATCCCCTTGATCTCTCCCCCTGAAATTTCATCAAGTTGATCAGCTGTAACTCAACAAATCATTCCCTGCTCAACATACAGGCATGCCTGAGAGAGGTATGCATTGAGGCATCTAAAGGTGGGCAAATGGGAACAACAACCAGGGGAGACGAGAAAGGAGGAGAGCTCAGAGCAGCCCTGCAGCCTGGAATTTGTGGTGCGCTAGGCAAGGAAAGGGGAGGAAGCTAATTATCGCCGGTGCTTCCTTCACCAGGGCTGAGAGGAGCACAGAGTCTCAGTGGGCACTCCTGCAGGAGTAAGTGGTGCAATCTGTGGCTGAGCCAAACAAGAAGTCTGGGCAAGGACACAGCACAGGGATTCTACCATGGCTGTGTGACCATGGGCTGTCAGGCTGTCAGTGTTCCACACAGCAATGGAGCCACAGAGCACCAATGTCTCCTAGACTCCCAAAATTGGGCCTCTTTATGGCCCTTAGTATCAGGTTTTGGAGAACATTATCTCCAAGCCCAAGAGCATTAGACCAGAATTGCTGTTTCCCTCTGTAACTGATCCCCAGTTGTGGTGCATGGCCGGGGACCTGTGGAGGTCTGGGGTTGCCATTACTGAGAGGGAAAAACAAACCCCACCCCCAAACATTATGGCTATACAGGGCAATACTGATGCAGCTGCAGAGGTCAGCTTTGGGATTTCACAGAGCTTTAAAACTTGTGATTCATAAAATAGTAGAAAGACCTCTTCATAGAAATCTGATAGTGAAGTGCAAATTAATAAAATAGATGCCTAGACAGAGAAGAAGCCCATGCAATACCATGAATAACCAAGGTATTGAGACAGCTCAGAAAGAAAACAACAAATCTCCAGAAAGAAAACTGGAATGGAATGCATGGAAATATGTGATATAAATGACAGAGAATTCAAGATTGCTATTCTGAAAATACTGAATGAGATTTGAGAAAACACCGACAGAGAATTCAATGCACTCAGAAAACAAATTAATGAACAAAATGAGTACTTTACAAAAGAGATGGAAACTTTTTAAAAAAGAACCAAATAGAAATCCTGGAGGTGAAGAATTCAATAAAGGAGATCAGGAATGAGCTACTGAACAGAGGAAGCAGAGCCAACCAGATGGACGAAAGAATTAATGATGTTGAAGATAGGAATCTAGAAATGATGCAGAGGGAAGAAGAGGAGAGAGACCTGAACATAAAAAAGAGGAGTTCTACAAGAACTATCTGTCTCCAACAGAAAAGCAATATAAGAATTATAGATATTCCAGAAGAAGATGAGAAGGAGAAGGGAATGGAGAAACTATTCAAACAAATATTGGATGAGAACTTCCCAAACCTATGGAAAAGACTAGATCCTTGAATACAAGAAGCAAGAAGAACACCTATTACCCTAGTCCAAAGAGGCCCTTGCCAAGGCATATCGTATTAAAATTGTCAAAAATCAATGACAAAGAAAAAATTCTTAAAGCAGCCAGGGGCAGGAGGGGAAATAGTGAGCTACAAAGGAAAGTCCACAAGGTTATCACCAGACTTATCAGCAGAAAGTCAGGAGAGAGTGGAACCAAATATTCAAAATACTGAAAGAGAGAAATTACCACCCAAGAATAATATATCCAGCACAGTTATACTTTAAATATGAGGGAGAAATAAAGACTTTTTTCAGACATATGGAAGCTTATGGAATTTGTTACCAGAAGACCTCCATTACAGAAAATACTCAAAGGAGTTATTCTACCTGAAACAAAGAGTAAAAGGTCACTGCACTATAAATAAGATCACCAAGAAAACTTACAGCATAAACAGGGATAATTTGTGACAACAAAATCATAAAGGGGGACAAGGCAAAGATTTGAACCAGCAAAGAAAGATGGAGATCAGAGGCACTCAAACAAAAACAAAAAAACTACTGTATGTAAGCAACTATTTTTGTCATAAACCTAATGGAAAACACACACAAAAACCCCCAAACTGAGACTTGTAACTTATAAAAAGAAGAAACAGAGGAAAGAAACATGGAAACCCACCAGACAAAATCAATAGACAGAAACACAAAGGAAAAGAACCAATGGAGGCACAGAGCTAACAGAAAGCAAAGAACAAAATGACTATAGGAAACCCTCATACATCAATAATTACCCTAAATCTTAATGTAATAAATACACAAATAAAGAGGCACAGAGTAGCAGGCTGCATCAAAAGACAAACATATACCGCCTACAAAAGACACATCTAAGCTGCAAAGACAAATATGAAAAGGTGGAAAATAATTCTTTTAATTGTTGCTCAGTAACAGTTGTCCCTATTTTTGCCTATTAATCTCCCATGCCCTACTCACCACCTAACTTCCACATTCAATCCTCCTCCCACCGTTGTCTTTGTCCATGGGTCTATTATACATATTCCTTGACTTGATATTTCCCCTTCTTTCCCCTGTTATTCCCCTCCCCCTGGCCCTCTGGTCACTGTCACTTCATTCTTTATTTCCATGTCTCTAAATTTGTTTTGCTTGCTTGTTTGTTTTGTCGATTAAGTTCCAGTTAAAGGTGAGATCATATAGTATTTGTCTTTCATCGCCTGGCTTATTTCACTGAGCATAATGCTTTCCAGTTCCATCCATGCTATTGCAAAGGTTAGGAGCTCCTTCTTTCTCTCTGCTGCATAGAATTCCACAGTGTACATGTACCACAATTTTTTGATCCATTCATTTACTGATGGGCACCCAGGTTGCTTCCAACTCTTGGCTATTGTAAATTGTGCTGCTATGAACATCGGGGTGCATAGGTTCTTTTGAAATGGTATTTCAGGATTCTTAGGGTATTTCAGGATGCTGGGATTCCAGCAGTGGGAGTGCCAAATCAAAGAGCAGTTACATTTTTAACTTTTTGAGGAAATTCCATACTGTTTTTCACAGTGGCTGAACCAGTCTGCATTCCTTCCAGCAGTGTACTAGGGTTCCCTTTTCTCTACAACCTTTCCAGCACTTGTTGTTTGTTGATTTGTTAATGACAGCCATTCTCACCAGTGTGAAGTAGTATCTCATTGTAGTTTTACTTTGCATCTCTCTGATGGTTACTGATGCTGAGCATCTTTTCATATGTCTCTGGGCCCTCTGTATTTCCTCATTGGAAAAGTGTCTGTTCTGTTCCTCTGTCCATTTTTAATTGGGTTGTTTGTCTTTCCAGAGTGGAGTCCTGTGAGTTCTTTATATATTTTAGAGATCAACCCCTTGATTCAGGTACCATTGGCAAGTATGTTTGCCCATATGGTTAGTTCTCTTTTCATTTTAATGCTGTTTTCTTGGCTGTGCAAAAGCTTTTTAGTTTACTGGAGTCTCATTTGTTTATTCTTTCCTTTATATCCCTTGCTCTAGAGGACGTATCAGTGAAAATATTGCTGTGTGGAATATCTGATTTTCCAGCCTATGTTCTCCTCTAGGACTTTTATGGTATTGTGAATTATTTTTAAGTCTTTTATCCACCTTGAGTTTATTTTAGTATATGGTATAATTTGGTGTCTGAGTTTCATTTTTTTGCAGGTAGCTGTCCAGGTATCCCAACATGATTTGTTGTTGAGGCATTGGAGTAAATTTACTCCATTTTCTCCATTTTTACTCCGATTTACTCTATATGTACTCCATTTTATGCTTCTGCCCCCTTTATCAAATATTAATTGACCATAGACTCATGGGTTTATTTCTTGGCTCTCTATTCTGTTCCATTGATCTGTGTGTCTGTTCTTATGCCAATACCAGACTGTTTTGATTACAGTGGCCTTCCAATATAGTTTGATATCAGGTATTATGATCGCTCTTACTTTGTTCTTGTATCTCAAAATTGCTGAGGCTATTTGGGGTATTTATGGTTCTATATAAATTTTTGAAATGTTTGTTCTATATCTGGGAACTATGTCATTGTTGTTTTAATAGGAATTACATTTAATCTATAAATTGCTTTGGGTAGTATGGGCATTTTGAGGATGTTAATTTTTCTAATCCATGAACACAGTATGTGCTTCCATTTATCTGTGTCTTCCTTAATTTTTTTCTTTAGTGTTGTATAGTTTACCTAATACATGTGTTTTGCCTCCTTCTTTAAGTTTATTCCTAGGTACTTTACTTTTCTTGTTGCTATAGCAAATGGAGTTTTTTTTTCCTAATTCCTGTTTCTGATATGTCATTGTTGGTGTACAATAATGCCTTTGATTTCTGAATATTGACTTTGTATCCCACTGCTATGCCAAATTCACTTATAAGGTCAAGTAATTTTTTTGTGGAATCTATGGGGTCTTCTATGTACACTATCATGTTGTCTGCAAGCAATGACAGTTTTACTTCCTTCTTTCCAATTTGCATGCCTTTTATTTCTTTTTCTTATGTTATCACTGTGGCTAGAAATTCCAATACTCTTCAATAGAAGTGGTGAAAGTAGACAACCTTGTCTTGTTCCTGATCTTAGTGGGAAAACTTTTAGTTTTTGCCTATTGAATATGATGTTGGCTATAGGTTTCTCATATATGACCTTTATTATGTTGAGGAACACTCCTTCTACCCCCACTTTCCTTGGCGTTTGTATCATAAATGGTTGCCTTACCCTATCAAATGCTTTTTCTGCATCTATTGATATGATCATGTGATTTTTACTTTCCTTTTGTTTATGTGATGCATTATGTTTATTGATTTGTGAATATTGTACCATCTTTGCATCCCTGGAATGAATCCCACTTGGTCATGGTGTATGATCTTTTTAACGTATTGCTGGATGTGGTTTGCCAACATTTTGTTTAGGAATTTAGTGTCTATAGTAATCAGCCATATTGGCCTGTAGTTTTATTTCTTTCTTGTGTCTTTATCTGTTTTTTTTATTAGGATTATGCTGCCTTCATAAAAAGGGTTTGGAAGTCTTTTGTCTTCTTGAATTTTTTGGAATAGTTTGGGAAGAATAGTCATTAGCTCTTCCCTAAATGTTTGGTAAAATTCTCCTGTGAAACCATCTGGTCCAGGACTTTTGTGTGCTAGTAGTTTTTTTGATTACTGCTTCAAATCCACTAGCTGCTATTGGTCTGTTCAGGCTCTTTGCTTCATCTTCATTCAATTTTGGAATATTATATTTTTCTAGAAATGTGTTCATTTTACCCAAGTTTTCTAATTTCTTGGCATATAGTTGTTCATAGTAATTTCTTAGAATCCTTTGTATATCTGTGCTATCAGTTGTAATTTCTCCTGTTTCATTTCTAATTTTATTTATTTGGGTCCAGTGTCTTTTTTTCTTGACGAGTCTGGTTGAAATCTTGCTGATTTTGCTTAACTATTCCAAGAACCAGCTTCTGGATTTATTGGTCTTTGGAATTGCTCTTTTAGTTTCTATGTCATTGAATTCTGCTCTGATCTTGGTTATTTCCTTCCTTCTATTCACTCTGGGCTTTGTTTGTTGTAGTTCCTTCAGTTCTTGTAGATGTAGGGTTAGGTTGTTTATTTGAAATTAATCTATCTCTTTTAGGTAGGCCTGTATTGCTATGAACTTCCCTCTTATGACTGCCTTCATGTAGTATCCCATAGGTTTGGGGGAGTATTTTGTTTTCACTTTCATTTGTGTCCAGAAACTTTTTGATTTCTTCCTTGATCCTTATTACCCCATCCCTTGTTTAACAGCATGCTATTCTATCTCCACAAAATTTAGTGTTTTTGAATTTTTTTCCTTGAAGTTGGTTTCTAGTTTCAAGCCCTTGTTTACCAAGAAAATGCTTGATATGATTTCAATTTTCTTGAATTTGGTGACGCTTGTTTTGTGTCCTATCATGTGGTCTATTTTTGAATATGTTCCATGTGCATTTGAAAGGAATGTGTACTTTGATTCTTTGGGATAAAAGCATATATATATATATATATATATATATATATATATATATATATATATGTTAAATCCATTATATATAATGCATCATCAGTTCCACAATATCCTTGTTAAAATTTCATTTGGAAGTTCTACCCATTGTTGACAGTGGGTAGTGGGGTATTAAAATCCCCTACTATAATTGTGTTGTTGTCTATGTCTTTCTTAAAATCCTCCAAGATTTTCCTCATCTATTTGGGTGTTCCTATGGTGGGTACATACATGTTTACAATGTTTATATTTTCTCGATGGATTCTTCACTTGGGTATCATGAAGTGTCCTTCAGTGTCTCTTTTTATGGTTTTTGTTTTAAAGTCTATTTTGTCTGATATAAGTATTACTACTCCAGCTTCTTTTTCCTTTCTATTTGCTTGCAGTGTTTTTTTTTTCTTCTTTTTACTTTCAATCTGCGTAAGTCTTTTGTTTTGTTGTGAGGTGGTTCCCTGTAGGCAGCATATGCATGGGTCATGTTTTCTTATCCATTTAGCTACTCTTTGTTTTGACTGGGGCATTTAATTCATTTACACTTAAGGATATTATTGATATTTATTCATTGCCATTTTTCCCTTTTTTCTTGTGTTCCTCTCTGTCCCACTCTTTTTCTTCATCTTCTTAAAGCAGTTGCTTTAGCATATCTTGCAATGCTGGTTTGGTGGTGTGGTCTTTTAACATTCTTTTGTCCAGAAAACTCCTTATTTCACCTTTCACTTTTATTGAGAGCCTTGGTGGGTAGATTAGTTAATTGCAGGCCTTTTCTTTTTATTATTTTCAATATTTCATGCCATTCCCTTCTGGCTTGTAGTGTTACTTGTTGATATGTCAGCTGATGGCCTTATCAGAGTTCCCTTGTATGTTACTTCCTGTTTCTCCCTTGCCGCCTTTAAGATTCTTTCTTGGTCTTTGAATTTTGACATTTTAATTATGATGCATCTTGGAGTAGGCCTCTTTGGGTTCCCTTTGATGGGGAGCTTCAGTGCTTTCTGGGCTTGTGAGTTTTTCTCTCGTCAAATTAGGGAAGTTTTCCATTATTAGTTTTTCACACTGGTTTTCTATTTTTTGCTCCTCTTCTTGTGGTATCCCTATTATACAGCTATTATTATATTTCATGTTATCCTGCAGTTCCCTTAACCCCTCTTCATTCTTTTCTAGTCTCTTTGCCTTTTGTTGTTCTTTCTGGGATTTTTTTTCTACCTTCACCTCCAGCACACTGATCCAATGCCCTGCTTTATCTAGCCTAATTTTGATTCCTTATCCTGTGTTCTTAAATTCAGAGATTGTATTCTTCATTTTCTCCTGGTTCTTATGGATAGTTTCTATGTACTTTTTCATGCTATGTACTTTGCAGTAAGTTCCTTGTAACTTCCCTGTAGTTTTTTTGTAATTCTCACTGACCTCATTGATCTTTCTTATAACCATTGTTTTGAACTCAGTATCAGATAGTTTACTTGCCTCTTTTTTATTTAGTGCTTTTTCTGAGGATTCCTCCTTTCCTTTTAATTTGGTGTTGTTTTTGTCTCCCCATTTTAGGGGATACTGTTATTGTGTACTTCTGCTTTTTAAATTGGTATGCTTTGACTCCCTGTCTTTGTGGTTTGAACTCTTATGGCTTCAAGCCTTTGTGATTCAGTGATGTAGCCCCCTGGATCACCTGAACTTCATGCTCTTGGGATGCCCTTTATGCCATTTATGTTGGCTCTCTGTATGTGATTGGGTTTTGATTGTTGTTGGGTCTTCCTTTGGTGTGTCTTTCCCCTCAGCTAGTCAACTGAGGGTCATCCACCCACCACATCTTGTATGCTGTTGTGCAGGTGCTGCCAGAAGAAAGCCACAAAGCCCAGGAAACAAACCCATACCCCCCAAAAATAACTGCCACCTGAAATTCCACTATCAACAGTAAATGAACCATTATTAAAAGGGTGTAAAGAGATTAAGACTAGACTACTATAAGAAATGAGAGGGAATGTGAGATGTCCTACTGAAAGAAAAATGTTTATGAGAGGGTTGAGGGAGGCTCATTAATAAGTGTGGGGATCAGGCAATGCAAAGAGAGAAAGTAAAATTTACATCATGAATAAAAAAGGAATGAAGAAGGTGGAATGGAGTAAGAGAAGGGCAGCATATAGTGTTAGATTTAAACAGAAATTAAAAATATAAAGTGTGAGAGAGAAAGAAAAAGGAAAAAAGTAAATAAATAATAAAAACAGGAACCACATTGGATAAAAAAATCCACCACAGCTCTATCAACAATAATGAGCTAAAATTAGTATAGATGGGCTGAGAATAAGAGGGAATAAAGAAAGAAAGAGAAGGTTAAGAGATATCTAGAGGTAAGGGAAGTGATGTTGAGATGGCGGTAAGGAGGAAATACTGAATAAGGAACAAAAACCAGGCTAAGACAGGTAAAAGTTAAAATTTCAGAAGAAAGGGGCAAAATAAAAGAAAAAGAAGAAAAACATGCTAAGGGAATAATTGAAATTTGAGACACAAGAAGTAGGAGAGGGGAATGGGAAAATTTGAGATTTGAAATGCAAAAAATAGTGAAATTCTAGAGGTAAAATGAAAAACTGTAATAACAGCTACCCTAACTACAACCAACTACCAAAGATTGCTAAAGGTGGAGAGAGAACATGGATGTTCAAGAGCAAGAAAAAGAATGTGAGATGACCATTGACAAGAAAATTGGTTTCGAGAGGGTGGACGGAGGAGAAATAGTAAGAGTGATGAATGGAAACAAGTTTTATCTCTTTTTTTAAAGAGAGAAAGCAAAATTTAATATGAAAATAATGAAAGAAAAGAGGAAAGCAAAATAGGGTAACAGAAGGGAGGAACAAAATATGTGAATTGAAATAAACTGTAATATAAAATCATTGACAAAGTGCACAAGCTTGAAGGACAAGAAATGAATCTTAAAAAGGTATGCAAGAAAGAAAATACTGCAAATCATGGAGAAGACCATGGTGTATTTTGTGTTTGTAGCATTTAGTATTTACCAGTGTTTTTTCTTTCTGTATCTGCCTCTGGCAATGACAGATGGTGACTCTTTCTGGCCTTAGGCAGCCTGTTCAAGACCACCCAGGATCCACTGTCTGTGGCTGACTCCTTCAGTTGTTAATCTAGTCACTCTGCACTCAGCAGTCAGGCTTAAGCACCAAAGGTGAGGCAGAGTCCCTTCTAGGGGCAGGGCTATTGATTCCCCTCAGATTGCTGCCACTCAGAGGGGAGTGGTCTGCCTGAGAAAGATGGTTGCTGCAATATGAAGAATGACTCAGCACCAGGATCCTAGTGGGTACTCTCAGTTCTCTCCCAAAAGCCTCCATCCTTCATCTCTCTTCAAATATCTCTAGTCCACTCTGAAACTCCCACCGTTGCAAGAGCCAAGGGTAAGTGGCTGCAAATGAAAATTTATGCATTGGCCCTTTAAACGGCTCTTTGTGTCTCTAGCCATTCATCTCTGGCAGAGAGAAATCCGGCGGCTTTTCATAGCTGGGTGGTATCTGTGTACTTTTGGGGCTCTGGTACTCTAGGCTGGGGATCCTAGCTTAGGGTTTAGACCCCACACTCCTTAGGGTAATCCAACTTGCTGCTTAAATATCCCTCTGGCATTTCAGCTGCCACCTGTTGGCGCTCAACCAGCCCTCTCACATCTCTACTGCACTCCCTACCATTCACATTGTGCTGAAGCCAAGTCTTGTGTCTTCGATCATTATAAGGCTTCTCTCTTGCTATTGTTCAGTTGTTTGTTACAGGTTATTTCTCCAAAATTTAGTTGTAATTCCAGATTGGTCCTGGGAGGAGGTTAGTGTAACTTTCACTCACTCCTCAACCCTCTTGGATACTCTAACCATTATTTTGAACTTGATATCTGATAGTTGGTTGCCACAATTTTGTTTAGTAGTCTTTCTGGGGATTCCTCCATTAGTTTTGATTTGGGATTGTTCCTTTGTCTTCCCATTTTAGGTGACTCTTCTCTTTTTTTCTGCTTGTTACATTTATGCACTTTGACTCCCTGTCTTTGTGGTGTGATCTTCTATGGTAGAAGACCTGTGGGACTCAGTGGTGCAATCTCCTTGATCACCTGTTCTTGATACTTTTGCACTGCCTTTTATGCCTTTTATGTGTTTTAATTGGGTTTTTGTTGTTGTTGGGTTATTGTTTGATGTGTTTTTCCCTCAGGCTGTCAGACTGAGAGTCATTGTTCCCTCCACATGTTATATACTGTTGTAGAGGTGCTGCCAGAACAAAAACCAAACAGCTCAGGAAACAGCTCACCAAAAATATCCCTAACCCACAATTACACTCTCAACATCCAATGCACCAATATTAATAAAGATGTAAAAAGATTAACACTATTTTAATAAAGAAAAAACAGTTATGAGATAACTAAAAGAAAACTTTTTGCAAGGGTAATGGGAGGGGCAATAATAAGGGTAGGGAATAGAGACAAGGAAAAGCAGGAAAGAAAATAAAATTTACTTCCTAACTAAAAAGGAAGGAGAGAAGGTGGCATGGAGTAAGGAAGGAGAAGCATGTGGTATTAGGTTAAAATCAAATTTAAAGAAAAATATTTTATATACCTAGTAAGAGAAAAAATAGAATCTGTATGTGTGTGTGTATATAGATAGATAAATATAGATAGATATAGATATAGATATATAGATATATAATGTGGCCCTAAATGCAGAAAAGTCTTCACCACAGAAATATCAACAGTGAGCTAATAGTTATACAGGTGGAGTTAGAATAAAAGGACACAAGAAAAGAAGAGTTTAAGAGATGTCTAGAGGAAAGAGAAGTTATTTTGGGAGAATAGAGGGAAAAGGAATACTTAGAGTGAGAGATAAAAACCTGGCTAAGACAGGGAAAAATTAACACTTAAAATGAAAAAAAAAAAAGGAAAAGCATGAGGAAGGCAAAATGGAGTAGGAGAGGGAAAAAGTGAAATTTGAGATTTGAGCCCTGGCTGGTGTGGCTCAGTGGTTGAGTGCTGGCCTGTGAATCAAAGGGTCACTGGTTCAATTCCCAGTCTAGGGCACACCCCTGGGTTTTGGTCTGGGTCCCCAGTAGGGGGAGCGCAAGAGGCAATCACACAGTGATGTTTCTTACCCTCTCTTTCTCTCTCCCCCTCTCTAAATAATAAAATACATAAAATCTTTAAAATTTTTTGATATTTGAAATACAAAGATAATCACTGTCTAGAAATAAGATTGAATAACTTCAATAGCAACCACCTTATCCACTACTTATAAGCAAAGACTGATAAAAGTGGAGAGAGAATAAGGGTATTTTAAGAATGGGAGAAGGAATATGAGATGACTAATGACAATCGCAAATGGTTTTGAGAGGCTGGAGGGAGAGCAATAGTAATGGTGCAGAATAGAAACAAGTCATAGCAAGAGAGAAAATAGATTTTAAAACAAATATACAAAGGAGGAGGAAGGAGGTAGGATGGAGTAAGAGAAGGGAAGAACAATATATGAGATTTGAGATGAGCTATATTATAAAACCTAGTGCCTTATTATGCCCAAACTTGAAGTATATGAAATGAATGTTAAACAGCTTTGCAGAAGAGAAGATAGCACCTTGCCCCTGTCTCTATTTTCTCTGCTCTTCTGGGTTTAATAAATCAGGGCCCAAGGAGCTGTGTATCACATAGTGTCTGTTGTAGGGCCTTTTTCTTCTTTCCCCTGAGGAATTGCACACATCGGCAGGAAACTCCTGGGCCTGACCTCTCTGCTGTGCTGAGCCTGTAATCCCACAGGTGGTGTTGGGTTCACCTGTCTGTGAAAGGCTCTGGCCTACTGGTGCAAATCTCAGGCATTCAGCTCCTGCCTTCCAGACCCAAGCCTGCCACTCTCTCACAGGAGGTTCAACCTGAATTCTCCACTCTGCTCCATCTACTGCTTAAGCTGTGTTGGGTCAGACCTTCACTTTCAGTGTTTACTCTTCCTGTGAGTTTTTTGGTTACAGTACTGCTAGGTCCCACCCACATGCTCGGCAGGCCTGCGTGCCTGACTCCCTGCCAAGCCTTGGGTACATCTCGGCTCCCCTTTTAAAATAATTTCTCTATGGCCCCCATGGTGTAGCATGGGTCTTTAGGGGTCCTGTTCTCCCCACCCTCCATCTCTGCCAAAATTACACAGTCTTTCATGGTCAGGGCTGGCCACCTCCTTACAGGGCCTCTGCCAATTTTAGATGAAGTTTCTCTCTGAATCTTTCCTGGATTGTGTTGGGAAGATCCCCTCAGCTGTGCTATAGCACAAGGTGGTGATGGTATGCTGTTCATGCTCCCTCCAGAGGTCTTCAGCCTTGAGCCTACCTGTTCCCCCTGTGTTATTTCTGGAGCCTATACCTCCCAGGCCTTCCCTCACTGCCCGGGTAGCTCGTGGGTCCTGAGCCCATGTATACCCACCCAAACTCTGTGCAGCCAGCAGTGCTGCGCTGAGCAGTGGCGATGGTTCTCCTAGAAAGCCCAGGTCATCAGATCCCTGTCCTAGAAAACCCAGGCCATTGGCCCCTGGATGCCCCACAGGCTGGCCAGGTCCTGCATACTCCCACATACTCTCCACACTATCCTCCACATATGCTCTCACTCACAGACACTTTCACTCACTCTCATCTTCATGTTATGATTTCAAATCTTGTTTGTGTCTGATAGCAGATGAACAGAGTTGCCAGCTACTCTGCCACTATATTGGATCCCTTGACTCTACATTTCTATTTCTGGGAATATATTAGAAGAAGTCCAAAACACTAATTTGAAAGAATGTAAGCACCCCTCTATTAATTATAGCATTATTTACTTTAGCCAAAATATGGAAGCAATCCTAATACCTATATACAATGGAATATTACTCAGGCATAAAAAAAGAATGAAATCTTACCTTTTGTGACAGCATGGATGTATGTAGAAGGTATTATGTTCAATGAAGTCAGTCAGGGGAACATAAATACTACGTGATTTCACTTATATGTGAAATCTAAAGAACAATATATTGAGTAAACAAACAAATCAGCAAAAGATTCACGGATACTGAGAACAGATTCATGGTTGCCAGAGGGGAGAGGTTTGGAGGACTGGTTCAAAAAAGTGAGGGGATTGAGAAGTACAGATTGATAGTTACAGAACAGTCAAGGGGATTTAAAGTACAGCGTAGAGAATACAGTCAATAATATTGTACTAACTATGTATGGTGCCATGTGGGTACTGGAAATATTGTGAGAACAATTTCTAAAGTATATGTTGTCTAACTACTATGCCACACACCTGAAACTAATACAAAATAATATTGAATGTAAAGAAAAGTGAACCAACCAACAAATAAATGATCAGCCAGTAACCCTAACAGAAAGTTTAATAAATGATTTAGACAATTAAAAAAGAATATTACAATAGTCTTTTCAAAATTCTATACAAAATTCAATATTCTATACAATATTCTATACAATATTCTATTCAATATTCTATACAAAAGAATATTGTAATATTCTTTTTTAATTGTTTAAATAAAGAGATGGCAAGTTTTTTAAACTCGAGTGGCCTAGTGGAAAAGTACTGGAGAAATGTTAGAAGGGATGTCGTTCAATGGTATTAGTTCATCCAGTGTTGGCTACTTTTCTCTTTTTGAAGTTGAAGCTCCTACCCTTCCACAGAGACTGGGAGACAAGGGCAGTATCTTTCTTGATGATTGTATTTCAAACGTAAATCTCCCCGGTCTTTGAAAAAGACATTTCTCAGTTGCTAAACTTCTCAGAGGCTTGAAGAAGATTTGTCTACATTTCAAAAGGACAGAGAAAGAAACTTGCAATTACAAGTTTTCTAAAGTAAAAGCTCCAAGAAAAGGGAAGTTATTGGCCTATAGTCAGGAGAAAACCCATCTGAAGTTTATTCAAGCTGAGGGGAAGTTAAGGCCATTTTCATAAATGTGGAGTTGTGGCTTCTCACATATCTGCCAATGTAAAAAGTCATCATTGGCTTCTGAGTTTTTACACAAGTTTCTGCTTGTACACAGAGGCCAAGATGAAAACAAACACTCTACCTGAAGGGAATATCAAAAGTAGAGTCCAGTGGATTGGACAGAAACAGAAGGCTCTGTGCTGGGAAGACAGGAGAAACCATGGCCCAGAAATTCTGCTTGAATTCATTGTGTTTCTGTCCCACAGGAGTTTTTAATCTCGAATTTGTGTGTTACATACCAAAGAAAGCTTTTTGTATTTTTATATTTTCTAATTAATTTAACATTGAGGCTAGAGATTTGGGGCCTGGAAAAAAAAGCATAGCTATTAATTCCCACATTTAACACTCCACCCCCTTCTCCTCTCATGGCCTCCCTTATGTCCTTTATGTAGGGTTTTAATTTGACCCTCTTGTCTTGGTATCAGTGTTTGCACATTTAATCCTGCTTTATACTATAAAGTTCTTACATTGAGGATGTAGTTTCTTTTTTTTTTTTTTTAGTTTTTGTCCAAATGACCTTGAGAGAGTTAAAAATTAGTAAATATTTTAAATGGTTTAAGATTTTATATATGTATTTTTGAAGCCTTGATTCTTATTTTTCTTCATTTATAAATTTGTCTGATCTTACTCAACAAAATAGCCTCCTTAATTTTCAGTAAGTTTCATTACCTTGAGCATCTGATGGGCATGTAATTGTTCATTGTATTTTTGGCACCCCAAAGAACTGAGGTTATGCAATTTGGAAATATAATTTACTGTTTTATTATTTTTCACTTTCAATGAGGTGCTAGCCCTTGTCTAAATTCAGAACTTCTCTATATGAAGATTAATAGACTTTTGGTCAAGATGGCAGCATAGGTAAATGATGAGGGCAAAAGAGTTAGAAAATTTTAATTTTGTTAATATTTAATAAGCATAGGAGTTAATGCATGTAAAAAGCTATTATTTCAGGAACTGAAGGTACAGCCCACTCTGACTCCTGGAGACCAGAAGCAGTTCAACCTTTATGCTCCAGGACAGATCATAAGCAATCAATTCCAAAGCAAGTAATCCCTTAATTCCAAATCCCTTACCCACACTTTTTCCTCCTTATAAAAAAGACTAGCTTGAAAAGAAATGTAAGATGATCCGCTACATAACTTGCTATCTTCTAATATTGCCAGCCATCTGAATAAAGTGCCCATGAAGATTCAATCCTTGTTTCTGCTTATTGGTTCTGGTAGTGACAGGCAACACAAACTCTGGCTTTTCCAGTTTCATATTCTGACAACTCCTTTCTGGGACAGACTTTGGGATGTTCTGTTAAGTCTGGGTATTTGGTGGGAGTTCCACTGGCTGACTGGACTGGGGGATCCCAGGGTGCAGATTTGGAGAATCCTTAGCAGCTGCAAAATGATTTCATTTGGGGACTCTCCTCTGACTCTCAGAACCTCCCATCTTCTTCACTTTGAATTGAATCACTGTGTTTTCTGGTTCAGGTTACAATCCTGGGCCATGACTTAGATCATCAGGAATTAAGGTGCCTCCTGGTTTACAGAGCTCTGTCTGGTAAAAAGGTGTCTTCCGGTTTAATTAAGATGCCTTGTGGTTTTTGTGATATTGCAGAGCTATGTCTGGTAAAATAGGGGGAAAGCCTCTGTTCTAGGAAACAGCCCTTTGGGGTGAGTTTTAGCTGATTGGTTGACCTATGCTTATAAACCTGTGACTAAAAAGTAAATGGTTTTATATTGTAATACTATTTGGCTTATGTATTATATAATCTAAATTTAGGAGAGAGCTGGCTGCTGAATGGGTCTTTAAATTGCTGTACTATACTGCAATTAGAGTTGTTTTGTCAAAGATCAGGAAAGTGAGACAAAATATCTTACCTGGAAAATTTTACAAGTTTACATATAAGGAAACAGCATTAAAAGGAAAGATTAATAGTCCAGCAAAAAGGGAATTTGCCTATAAAAGCAGAAGCTCAGGGGAGAGGGACCAGGAAGATCTAGATATCATGGCTGCTGTGAGAGTGGTCAGGGTCCCTACAGTCCATCCAACCCTGGGGGATCTTCCTCCTTACTCAGCTGAGGGAACTGGGGAAAGCAAGCCTGAACTGGTCTCACCATATCAATCCCATCAGGGAACCAAATCTGGTGGAGGACAAACTCCTTTTGGGGCAGGGGAAAACCCTTTGTGAAGATTTCCAGTTGGAGTAGGGCCAGAGGGCCAGCCTGCTGGATATTATTGGGCACATACTCATGATGTTTTCTACATCAGATATGCTAAGCTGGAAAAACTCTGAAAGAACTAGAATATATCCCTTTAGAATGGGCTAAGGAATGCACCCAGGCTTTTTAGTCCCTGAAAGTGTATCTGGCTTCTACACCAGCCTTGGCACTTCTAAGCCTTGGGGCTAAAGCCCGCTCATTTATACATTCATGAAAGGCAGGGCATTGCCCTAGGTGTCCTCACTCAAATCCTTAGTGACATTATGCAATCCACTGCATACTTGTTAAATATATTAGATCACACTGTCCAAGGGTAGCCAGCCTATTTGAGAGCTGTGGCAACCACCTGCAAGCTCTTACAGGGAGCCGAAAAGTTTTCCTTGGGACAGTCTATCAACATTTATGTACCCCACCAAGTGCTGAGCCTGCTGGAGCAAAAGGGAAATTTTTGGCTCACTGCTGAAAGAAGGGGCAGGTACCAAGCCATTCTTCTCAACAATCTCAATGTTTCCCTCAAAACTGTAAGTTAAATCCTGCCTCTCTTCTCTTAGAGCCTGTCTTAGCTGCACTAACTCATGACTGTGCTGAGATAATTGATGAAGTTTATTCTAGCAGAACTGATTTACAGGACAAGAATATCCTCTAGAAGGGGCAGACTGGACTTTATATGCAGATAGAAGTTGTTACATGGACAAAGGAAACAGAAAGGCTGGGTATGCAGCTGTGACTCTTAAAGGAGTAGTGGAGGCCAAGGCCTTATCACCAGGAATGTCTGCTCAGAAAGCTGAACTGATTGCACTGACGAGGGCACAGGAATTGTCACACAAAAAGAGAGTGAATGTGTATACTGACTCAGAGTAAGCTTTCCTAATTTTTCATGCACATGGTTCCATCTGGAAAAAAAGAGGACTATTAAACTCCAGTAAAAAAGAGATTAAGTACGCAGCAGAAATTTAAAAATTGTTAGATCCTGTTCAGGTACTTTTCCAGGTGGCAATTTTGCACTGCCCTGAGTGTCAGAAAGAGGACACTGAAGTGATTAAAGGAAAAAATCTTGCTGATTGAGCAATGACAGAGGCTGCTAAAGGAACACTTATAATGCCTTTGGTACCTGTTCTAGCCTTGTCACAATTGAACCTGTAATATTCAAGTGTAGACTTAGAGAAACCTAAGAGCTGGGGTTTTAATGAAGAAGGTGTTCATAATGGATAGAGAAAAAATATGAAAGGAGTTATACTGCTTCCCAAACATTTGGCATGTCCAGTTATAAACAAACCATTTGCATGATGCTACTCACTATGTAAGGGGCTCATTATCCATGACTGTTACACTGCAGCTTACAGGTCCTGGCATTTCTAAAGCCATACAAAAAATAATTCCTAGATATGTTGTGTGCTGGAAGAACAACCCCAAGACAGATCTCAATCAAAAGAAAGAAGGGAAACAATACCAACTACACAGCCCATTTGAGGACTGGCAAATAGATTTTACCTAGATGCCAACGGTCCAAGGGTGGAAATATTTGTTAGTTTTTGTTGACACTTTTTCAGGATAGGTAGAAGCCTATCCTGCTAGAACGGAGAAATCCTCAGAGGGAGTGAAATAATTCCTTGCTTTGGCCTACCCAGCAGCATCAAGAGTGATAATGGACCTGCTTTTGTTTCAGAAATTACACAGAAGTTTAGTAAATTTTTAGTAATCAAGTGGAAACTCCACACAGCATGGGGACCTCAGGCTTCTGGGAAGGTATAGATGAATCACACCTTGAAGAAAAATATAGCCAAGCTGTGTCAAGAAGCTCATCTCCATTGGGATCAAGATTTACCATCAGAATGACCATCATAAACGAATCAATAAACAACAAGTGTTGGAAAGGTTGTGGAGAAAAGGGAACCCTAGTACACTGTTGATGGGAATGCAGACCAGTGCAGGCACTGTGGAAAATAGTATGCAATTTCCTCAGAAAACTAAAAATGTCAGGTGAAAACATTTTCACCTGACAATTCCAATGCTGAGATTATACCCTAATCCTCAAACACCAATTCATAAGAACCTATGCACCCCAATGTTCATAGCACTACATTTTACAATAGCCAAGTACTGGAAGCAACCTAAGTGCCCATCAGAAAATAAATGGATCAAAAAACTGTGGTACATTTGCACAGTGTAATACTATGCAGCAGAAAGAAAGAAGGAGTTTCTGCCCTTTGTGACAGCATGGATGGAACTAGAGAGCATTATGCTAAGAGAAATAAGCCAGGTGGTGAAAGACAAATACCATATGATCTTACCTTTAACAGGAAGCCAAACAAGAAAACAAACAAGCTAGCAAAATACAACCAGCGATACCAAATAAAGAACAAACTGACAGTAAACAGAGAGGAGGGGAGAGAGGGATAATGGGGGGAAATAGGGGAAGGCTATCGAGGAACTTGTATAAAGGGCCCATGGACAAAGCCAAAAGGGGTAGGTTCAATGGTGGGAGGCAGGGATGGCTGGGGTAAGGGGTCATGGTGGGGTAAATATGTAGACAACTGTACTTGAACAACAATAAAAAAATGAAAAAAAAAAGATTTTACTAACCTGCTCAGGATAACTGGCTCCTCAAAGTGGGATTCAATTGAGTTCTTATGAAATTGTGTATGGATGATAATTTCAGGCTGTGATTTGGGATGGGAGATATGTATATATATATAATGAAGTGAAGTTAAAGAAATGCGTACAACATTTAAGTCAGACCTCAGCTGTAATTAATGACCTTGCTTGTATTAGAGACCTCTCCCCCACAGGTTTGGCTACATTCCTTTGAGCCTATAGATAAGGTGCTGCTCAAAACTTAGAAGACAGGATCTCCAGAGAGTGAACTAGAAGAAAACTGGACTGAATTTTAGGATATACTCCTCACTGCCCCCACTGTGGTGAAGTTGGAAAGAATAAAACCTTGGATTCATCACACTAGAGTAAAGAAAGCACTGGAGGAACAATGGACCACTGAACTGAGAGAAAACCTACAAATCATCTTTTGAAAACAGCGACTTATGTTCTTTTCATTACTCTGTTTGACCTCATGTTATGGACAACTTATCCTTTTCAAACAAAATGAATATATTTGAGTATATTTAGCAAAACATGTTCTAAACATCTCTGGCTTTTGTTTTGCAGGATGAACTTATGTTGAACAAACTTTCACTTCATGTCTTACAGGTGTTTTTGTATTTCCCTGGAAAGTCTTTAAAATTATAGTTTGTTTAAGCATATCAGTAAGGAAATTACCTACTCTGATATATTTATAATTGGGGACCTGTGGTAGATCTAAAGGACAGGTAAATGTTTTCCTTAAAAATCACTAATGTGGCCCCAGCTAGAGTGTGCAACTTTTGTCAACTGTACTAAAATCTGTTTTGTGCTTTCAAAAGATGTGAAGATGAACTGCACCACCACCACTAGTATATCTTATGCCTTTGGTAATGCTAAATTGCCTACAGAATGATTTCTAATATGAGGCCTTATCTATGAACAAATATATATATATGGAAGAATATAGGATCAGTTAACATCAACTTAGTGCCTATCAAGTTACTTAGCTTATGTATTATTTCAATTTATTTTATGCTTACCTAGACCATAAACAGTAGATGACATCTCTGTTTTACAGAGAAGTAATCTAAGTTTGAGAGGTTAAGCATGTTTTCTCAAATTTACACAGCCAACACTAACTAGAACATTTTAAATGCTTAATAATAGTTCTCATATAATTAAACCTCTTCTATACCAGATAGGAACTCTACAAAATGCGTTATTTAACTAGCATTAGTCCACCCCCTCCCAACTGAAAGAGGTATGATTACTCCATCATACAGGGAACTATTTACTAGATACCCCTTTAAGAAATGGTTTGCCAACCCTGCTCTAGTCCAACCTTGCACTTCTGCTCCCCAGAGTGAGTTATATTCTTATAAAGAGTCAGTGTTTTTCTGCCAAACTTGTTTCTGCTGGCTGTTTTTTCTTTCTTTTTTAAATCATTTTTTATTAATGTTCAAATATAGTTTTCTCCATTATCCCACCACTATTTCCCCTGCCCCACCCCAGAGGGAATTTCTTTTTTCTAAAATATATTTTATTGATTATGCCATTACAATTCTACTTCCCCCATTCATTCCCCTCCACCTTGCACATCCCTCCCCCACCGTTCCCCCCTTTAGTTTATGACCATGTGTCTCAAGTTCTTTAGATTCTATATTTCCCATACTATTCTTGCCCTCCCCCTATCTATTTTCTACCTATTGTCTATGCTACTTATTTTCTGTACCATCTCCCCCCTTCTCCTCCTCCCACTCCCCTGTTGCTAACCCTCCATGTGATCTTCATTTCTATGGTTCTGCTCATGATCTAGCTGTCCTCTTAGTTTGTTTTTGTTTTAGGTGTGGTTCTTAGTAACTGTGAGTTTGCTGTCCTTTCACTGTTCATATTTTTTATTTTCTTTTTCTAAGATAAGTCCCTTTAACATTTCATATAATAAGGGCTTGGTGATGATGAACTCCTTGAATTTGATCTTATCTGAGAAGCACTTTATCTGCCCTTCCATTCTAAATGAAAGCTTTGCTGCATAGAGCAATCTTGGTTGTAGGTCTTTGGATTTCATGACTTGGAATACCTCTTTCCAGCCCCTTCTTGCCTGTAAGGTCTCTTTTGAGAAATCCACTGACAGTCTGATGGGAACTCCTTTGTAGGTGACTGTCCCCTTAGCTCTTGCTGCTTCTAGGATTCTCTCCTTCATTTTAATCTTGGCTAATGTAATGATGATGTGCCTTGGTGTGTTCCTTCTTGGGTCCAACTTCTTTGGGACTCTCTGAGCTTCCTGGATTTCCTGGAAGTCTATTTCCTTTGCCAGATTGGGGAAATTCTCCATTATTATTTCTTCAAATAAGGTTTCCACTCGTGACTGTTCCTCTTCCCTTTCTGGCACCCCTATAATTCGGATGTTGGAATGTTTAAAAATGTCCTGAAGGTTCCTAAGCCTCTCCTCATTTTTTTGAATTCTTGTTTCTTCATTCTTTTCTGTTTGGTCATTTTTTTCCTCTTTCTGGTCCACTCCTTTGATTTGAGTCCCAGTTTCCTTTCCATTACCATTGGTTTCCTGTACACTTCCATTCATTTCAATTAGTTTCACCTTCATATGTTCCTCTAATTTGTGACTAAAATCAACCAGTTCTGTGAGCATCCTGATAACCAATGTTTTGAACTGTGCATCTGAAAGTTTAGCTATTTCTTCATCGCTTAGATTTATGAGCTCTGGGGCTCTGAGTTGTTCTTGAGCCATGTTTTGATCTGTTCATGCCTGTTACGTATGAGGAGGTGTTCACCAGGGCAGGGCCACCCAGGTTGCTGGTTTGTGACGCTATATGTGGGGGCAGGACAGTAATTCAGCCTAATTGCATTTATATCAACCAATGTCATGTGAATTTAATACAAAAGTAGAGATTTGGGGAAAATGACTCTGCTGTGTGGAGAATGGATTAAAAGAGGTGAGAATATAAGCAGGAAGACAAATTTGGAGTTGTAGTGGCTCAGATGTGATTTGACTAAGATGATCAGTAGAAGTCAGTGTTTGGTTCCAGGCAGTACAATAAGTATGATTTGCTAATGTACTTACTTTGGGGAGGAGGGAGGCATATAAAGGAATCAATATATCAGAGCAAAAGCATCAAGGTTTCAGAGCAAGAAATCAAGATTTCATAGTTTTCTGGATAGAAAAACTATGTGAATGAATGTTGATGCCATTAATTGGAATGGGAAAAATTGTGCATGGAAGCAAACTTGGTAGAAAAAAAAGTTTCATTTTCAACATACTGTTTGATATTGATGTGAGATATTAGCATGCTGATTACTTTTTAAGTATATTTTGATTATGCCATTACTGATGTCCCAATTTTTTCTCCCCTTTATCCCCCTCTGCCCTGCACTCTGCTCCATCCAGCATCCCCCCTTTCTTAGTTCATGTCCATGGGTTGTACATTTAAGTTCTTTGCCCTCTCCATTTCCTATATCTTTCTTAACCTCCCACTGTCTGTTTTGTATTTACCAATTATGGTTCTTATTCCCTGTACCTTCCCCCCATTCGCCCCCTTCCTGCTGATAACCCTTCATGTGATATCCATTTCTGTGATTCTGTTCCTGTTCTACTTATTTGCTTAGTTTTTTGTTTTTGATCTTTAGGTTCATTTGTTTTTTTTTAATCTATCAACAATTACTTTATTTTTTGTACTTAATCATTCAAGTACGGGTTTCTGTCTTTTACTCCCACCCCAGCCCCCCCCGTGTTCCCCATCTCTCTCCCATTTCCACCCCCCTTATTTTTCGTCCATGTGCCCTTTATACTAGTTCCTGTAAATCTTTCCCCCTTTCCCCTGAAATTACTTCCCCTTTCCCCTCTGGTCACTGTCCGCCTGTTCTCTATTTCAGTGTCTTGGGTTATATTTTGCTTGCTTGTTTGTTTTCTTGTTTGGCTTCCTCTTAAAGGTGAGATCATATGGTATTTGTCTTTAAACGCCTGGTGTATTTCACTCAGCATAATGCTTTCCAGTTCCATCCATGCTGTTGCAAAGGGTAGGAGCTTCTTCTTTCTTTCTGCTGCATAGAATTCCATTGTATAAATGTACCATAGCTTTTGGATTCATTCATTTACTGATGGGCGCCTAGGTTGCTTCCAACTCTCGGCTATTGTAAATTGTGCTGCTGTGAACATTGGGGTGCATAGGTTCTTTTGGATTGGTGTTTCAGGGTTCTTAGGATATAATCCTAGCAGTGGAATTGCTGAGTCAAAAGGCAGGTCCATTTTTAGTTTTCTGAGAAATTCCATACTGTTTTCCATAATGGTTGTACCAGTCTGCAATCCCACCAACAATGGACTTAGGTCCCTTTTCTCCACAACCTCTCCAACACTTGTTTGTTGCTTTGTTTATGATGGCCATTCTGACTGGTGTAAAGTGGTATCTCATTGTGGTTTTAATTTGCATCTTTCTGATCGCTAGAAATATCGAGCATCTTTTCATTTGTCTCTGGATCTTCTGTATGTTCTCCTTTGAAAAATGACTGTTCAAGTGCTTTGCCCACTCTATAATTGGGTTGCTTGTCTTCTTGGAGTGGAGTCATGTATGTTCTTTGTATATTTTGGAGATTAAACCCTTGTCTGAGGTATCATTGGCAAATATGTTTTTCCATATAGTTGGTTCTCTTTTTATTTTAATACTGTTTTCTTTAGACCTGCAAAAACTTTTAATTTTGATGAGATCCCATTTGTTTATTCTTTCCTTTATGTCCCTTTCTCTAGAGGACATATCAGTATAAATGTTGCTGCCTGAAATATCTGAGATTTTCTTGCCAATGTTCTCCTCTAGGACTTTAATGATGTCACAGATTATACTTAAGTCTTTTATCCACCTTGAATTTATTTTGGTGTATGGTGTAAATTGGTGCTGGAGTTTTGTATTTTCAACATAGCTGTATACACTTCTGCCAAGATGGAGGCATAGGTGGAGACGCCTTGCTTTCTCACACAACCAAATTTAGAGACAACTAAATATTAGCAACAGAAAACACAGTCAGAACACAGAAAATTGAACTTTTTGGAAGTCTGGTAACAACAAATTCTTCAGCCTGACCAGTAAGGGGCAAAACCAGCAGCCGGCAGGGTGGGGTTGCACAGGAAAACTGGGTTAGATGGACTCAGGCCCTCAGAACCCAGGCGCAGGGTTGCAACAGGTGGACCTAGTGAGCAACCCAGCAATCCACCATGGGGGAACCAGCCAGGGAGCAGAGCCGAGATTGGACTGTGGTCGCGCATTCCTGCGCAGATAGACCAGCGAGGGAATGGGCGGTTAGATGGGACCCAGCAGGCCCCAGCGGTGAGCAGCAGCAGAGGGCGCCACCATTTGCCTGCTCTGACCCCACCTCCACATACAGCGTCATAACCCAGCCACCTGAGAGGCCCTGCCCAGGTGAACCACCTAAGGCTCTGCTCTTCACCCAGCAGCACAAAACTGCAGAAGGGGGTCACCATTTCCCTGCTCTGACCATGCCCTGACATACAGAGTCACAACCCAGTGACCTGGGAGTCCAAGGCTCCATTCCTCATACTTAAGGGGCGTGGACAGAACAAAAATGGCTCAAGAAGATCTCAAAGCCCCAGAGCCTATAAATCTAAGCAATGAAGAAATAGCAAAACTCTCAGACGCACAGTTTAAAACACTGGTGATCAGGATGCTCACAGATCTGGTTGATTATAGCCACAAATTAGAGAAACATATGAAAGCGAAACTAATTGAAATGAATGGAATTGCACAGGAAACCAATAGCAATGAAAAGGAAACTGGGACTCAAATCAATGGAGTGGACCAGAAGAAAGCAAATAATGGCCAAACAGAAAAGAGTCAAGAAGCAAGAATTCAAAAAAATGAGGAGAGGCTTAGGAACCTCCAGGACCTCTTTAAAGGCTCCAACATCTGAATTATAGGGGTACCAGAAGGGGGAAAGGCACAGCCACCAGTGGAAAACTTATTTGAACAAATAATAATGGAGAATTTCCCCAATCTGGCAAAGGAAATAGACTTCCAGGAAATCCAGGAAGCTCAGAGAGTCCCAAAGAAGTTGGACCCAAGAAGGAACACACCAAGGCACATCATCATTACATTAGCCAAGATTAAAATGAAGGAGAGAATCCTAGAAGCAGCAAGAGCTAAGGGGACAGTCACCTACAAAGGAGTTCCCATCAGACTGTCAGTGGATTTCTCAAAAGAGACCTTACAGGCAAGAAGGGGCTGGAAAGAGGTATTCCAAGTCATGAAATCTAAAGATCTACAACCAAAATTACTCTATCCAGCAAAACTTTCATTTAAAATGAAAGGACAGATAAAGTGCTTCTCAGATAAGATCAAATTCAAGGAGTTCATCATCACCAAGCCCTTATTATATGAAATGTTAAAGGGACTTATCTAAGAAAAAGAAAATAAAAAAGATGAACAGTGAAAGAACAGCAAACTCACAGTTATTAACAACCACACCTAAAACAAAAGCAAACTAAAAGGACAGCTAGATCAGGAGTGGAAACATAGAAATGAAGATCTCAAGGAGGGTTAGCAACAAGGGAGTGGGAGGAGGAGAAGGGGGGAGAAAGTACAGAAAATAAGTAGCATAGACAATAAATAGAAAATAGATGGGGGGGCAAGAATAGTATGGGAAATATAGAATCTAAAGAACTTGAGACACATGGTCATAAACTAAAGGGGGGTAATGGTGGGGATGGGGGGTAGGGTGGAGGGGAATGAAGGGGGGAATACAATAATTGTAATGGCATAATCAATAAAAAATAAATTTAAAGGAAAAAAATAAAAGAAGACCAAAGGAAAGAAGAGTGATTATGAGAGGAGAAAAAGGGTGAGAACAAATGTGCCTAATGAATTGAAAGAGGAAATGGGACAAAGAGACAAGGAAGGAGAAAATTAAAATTTCTTAACAAAAAATTTTTGTTAAAAATTTTTAAGACCCAGCAATTCCACTGCTAGGATTATATCCCAAGAATCCTAAAACATCAATTTCAAAGAACCTATGCACCACAATGTTCATAGCAGCACAATTTACAATAGCCATGAGTTGGAAGCAACCTAGGTACCCATCAGTAAATGAATGGATCAAAAAATTGTGGTACATATACACAATGGAATTCTATGCAGCAGAGAGAAAGAAGGAGCTACTACCTTTTGCAACAACATGGATGGAACTGGAAAGCATTATGCTGAGTGAAATAGGCCAGGCATTGAAGGACAAATACCATATGGTCTCGGCTTTAACAGGAAGCTAAACAACAAAACAAACAAGCAAACAGAATAAAAACAAAGACACTGAAATAGAGAACAAGTGGGCAGCGACCAGAGGGGAGAGGGAAGGGAATTTAAGGGGAAAAATGGGGAGGGATTTTGAGGAACAAGTATGAAAGACACAGGGATGAGGACTGGGGTGGAGGGGGAATGGGAGGGAGGTGGGGAGACGGGGCGGGGGGGGGTGGAATGGGAGAAATAGACAAAAAAACTACTTGAAAAATAACTAAATAAAAATATATGTTAAAAAATTTTAAGAAAAATTAAAAAGGAAAGTAGAAGTGAATTATGGTGTAATCAAAGGTAAGAGTAAAATGATATGAAAGAAAGAATAGAGCACCAAAAATAGAAGAAAAACAAATAAAAATAATAACAAGGCTATGAAAAAGAAAAAATAATAAAGATAATTAAAAGAATAAAGTGAGATTTGTCTCAGCAGGGTTCAGTGCTTGCTTCCTGGGTTCTCCCTTTGGATATGGCTCTGATGTGTCTAAGTCTGGTAGAAGCCAGTGTGAAGTACTGTCCATACCTACCCCTCAGCAGCCTGTTCAAAGCTACAAGTGATCGACTGTTTGTGGCTTATTCCTCTGGACTTGGCTGCACATGGGTAGGCCAAGCTGCTCTGTAAAGCTAGGTTTTATCAGCAATGGTCCAGGGGTATGTCAACAAACATCCCAAGTCACCACAGGATCCACCTGTCTGTCTCTGCCTGCTAGTCTGTTGTCACCCTTAAAGTAGTTGTAGACCTGATTGTTTCTGAGAGGATTTCTGATGAGATCCAGGAGATGGGACTCTTCCATCTCCCATGGCAGGTGCCTTTCAGACTCCAGGTAACATTGTAGGTGTGTTCCCCTGCCCCCAAGCCACTAGTCTGAGTTTGTTCAGGATTATTTCCCCATACTCTTCAGGATGGGGACCCTAGTAGGTTAAGGGGAGGGGCCTTCAGAGTTCAGGGTTTGGGTCTGCCATAAACCAGGAGGGTGTTTATGGCTTTCTGGTGAGGGGGAAGTGCCAGTCTCTTTCCCAGCAGAGTGTATGGTATGACTATGCCCTACAACCAGTCTCTGATAACCCCTGAGCCTGCATATGTTGCTGACAACTCAGCAGGGGTTAAGATGCAGGATGGGAGAAAAGAAAGAACAAAAAATCTCACACAAAACAAACAAGCCAAATAAAAGTAAAAATGTTGCAGGGTAGAGCAAGCAGTATTGTAGTGGGAGGATGGGGCAAGGGATATCTCACAGTGTAAGATAATTGCTTTTCCCCTGGATGAGGGGTGGGGGGGAGCTTGCTCTTCTCAAGCAAGATGGCTATCGCAGAATCCAGGTATATACTGGCACTGAAATCTTCAGAGACACTCCCCCACATTGCACCCCAGTGCTGCCCACTCTAGACTCTCCTCGTGTGACTTAAGTCTGTATCACCCTCCCTTTGCTGGGGCTCCAGGTAAGTGGTTGCAAACACAAAACCTGTGCTTTGGCCCTTTTCAGAATTTTTTAAAAGGGTTCATAACATGTTTAATGATTTTTTACCCTCTGGCATTAGTTGAGATTTTCATTTGCACTTTTTAAAATTTTTATTTTAATTGTTGTTCAAGTACAGTTTTCTGCCCTTTAAGAATTTAAAAAAAAATAGTGGCTTTGTCTCTAGCAGGCTCTACCTCTCCCCAGCAAAAAAAAAAAACACCATGGTTTTTCAGCGTGGGATGCTTCATGGTCAGCTGATCCTCGCACTGGTGTTCTGTGCTTGGGGGCCCCACTTGTGGCCTCAGCTTCTCTTCTCTCAAGTGGAAGCTCCCACAGTCATGCTGCTGTCTCAGGACTGTCTGTGTGAATAGAGCTGGCATCTTAAATGACCCCACCCTTCCTATTGATCTAAGATAGCTAAAATATTTTTTAGATGGTCTTCCATTTATTTTCGGTGACTGCTCCCCTCTTAGTTTTATTTCTACTTAGGTTCTGGGAGGAGGTACGTGACCTATCCTACTCTGCTGCCATCTTGCCCTGATAACCCTTTCTTTTCTTAAAGAGAAAGGTTTAAAGAATGAGGGCTTTGGCCCTGGCCAGGTAGCTCAGGTGGTTAAAGTGTTATTCCCCTGATACGCCAATGTTTCAGGTTCAATCCCTGGCCTGGTACACACAAAAATCAACCAATGAATGCATAATTTATCAATAAGTGGAACAATATCTATGTCTCTCTCCCTTTCACTCTTTCTCTCAAATAAATAAATTAAGATAATAGAATTAGGACCTGGCTGCTGTGGCTCAGTGGATTGAGTGCTGGCCCACAACCAAAGGCTCGCTGTTGTTCTCATTGGGTGTTTTTTGATCCCTTATATTCTAAATCTATAATTTGATTCTTGGCTCCATTCCCTCTAATGTTGATTCCCTGTAAATTGTTCTTCATTTCAGTTAGTATATCCTTCATTTATGACTGAATGTTTTTATGATTTTTATGATTTTTTAATGCTATTGAGGTTCTCACTAAGTTCACTTAGCACCCTTATAACCAGTGTTTTGAACTCTGCATCTAGGAGACTGCTTGTTTCCATTTTGTTTAGTTCACCCTCTGGAGTTTTGCTTCATTCCTTCATTCGGGCTACGCTTCTTTGTTTCTTCATTTTGGCAGCCTCCCTGTGTTTGTTTCCACATGTAAGGTAGAGCTGCTATGACTCTCTGGCTTGGTAGAGTGGCCTAATGTAATAACTGTCCTGTAGGGTCCAGTGGCACAGCCTCCCCTATCACCCAAGCTGGGCACTCAAGGTGCACCCACCCTGTGGACTGTGTCTATCCTACTCTTGCAGCCAAGCATTGATTGTTGTTGGCCAGTCAATGGCAAAGATTTACTCAGGCTGATCAGCTGAAAGTATTGGCAATGACCATTGACCACCAATGTCCAAACACCATGGAGTATTGGCTGTGCAGGGGCTCACTCCACAGAGCAGTACTTACTTCAGCAGAGCTCTGGTGCCCACTTAGTCTGCCTCTTGAGTGTGTTGTTTATGGAGGTGGTTGGGTGGTGGTGTTCTGACGTAATCCGTAGCTGTTCACTGGGTGTCCAGGCTCTGGGGAGGTCCCATTATTAACACAGGAGGTGGCAGGCCAAGGTCAGCCACCCCTTGTGTTCTGCCTGGGCCACCCAAATAAGCTACAAAGCAATCCGTGTTTGGCTGGGTTTTGTGGTGCCCGAGTGAATTTGAACTGTAAACCAAGGCCAGCTATTGCTAGTGCTGAGCCTGGGGCCACTTAGCAATAGGGACAGGGAAGCTGATGCCAAATGTTGTTTGTTTGAGAAAATTTAGGAAGATGTGAATTACGAGCCAAGACAAACTATTTATATGGAAACGCCACTGGAAACAGATTGGGTGGGTGGAACCTCAGGGAATCATTAGGGTGGAGCAAACAGTGTGAGCCAGGTTGATGTCTCAGTTATGGCATGCACCTGCCCACTCTGTCATTCTGTGGAGGGGGCCTCAGAAAAGAAACAATGGCCTCTGCCAGTTCTTCTGTCTGGGATAAAGCTGCCTCTCAAATCTCACCCTGATGCTGGACAATTTAGTTTCTTCTTGTATGTTTCTGATGCCTTTCAAGCTGCTGTTCCTGTGCTGGAGCTCAAAGGCAGTGGGTCCAAGTAAGTCTGTGTGGGGGCCCTTTCAGAGGAACTGCCTGAGACTCTAGCAGTTTGTCTCCCATGGCCTTAATCCCCACAGGTTTTTACAAGCAGAGGTTATCACTTATCTTCCTGGCACCTGAATCTTGGGTTGGGGGGCCTGGTATAGGGCTGGGACCCCCTAGCTCCTGTGAAATCCCTCCTGATTTTTGTCCACCACACATGGGTGTGGGACCATCTTGTTCCACATCCTACCCCTCCCACCAGTCTGAATATAGTTTCTTCTTTAATTCTGCATTTGTAGAACTTCCATTCAGCTTGATTTTTGACAGTTCTGAATGATTATTGTTCTGTAGTTTAGTTGTAATTTTGATGTGGTTGTAAAAGGAGGTGAGCCATATTCACCTATCCCACTATCTCGAACCTCTCTTCAATACATACAGTTTTGTTTGTCAAGTATACCTCAATAAATCCAGGATTAAAAAAGAGACCATTCTGGAAATATTCATGAACATATGTTAACATTTTATCAAAGGGTATGTCACAGCTCAGGCTGGTGTGGCTCAGTTGGCTGAAGTATTGTTCGATAAACTGAAACATTGCAGATTTGGCTTCCAGTCAGGGAACATGTCTGGGTTGCAGGTTTGGTCATTAGTAGGGGCACATGCCAAAGGCAATTGATTGATGTTTTGTCCCCCCCCAGTCCCCTCTCCTTCTCTAAAATCAATGAGTATGTCCTTGGGTGAGGATTGTTTTAAAAAGGTGTAACACAGTTGACCTGCCCTAAACTCAAGATTAAGAGAAGCACTCCACTGTACTAATTCCTACATCTCTGTAGCAAGAAGAGAAAAATGAAATTATTTTCATTTCCCTGAAATGATTTGGCTGAATCACTGAAGTAAAGAAAAACTGTCGCAGTTAGAATTATCTCAGGTAATTTAAATGAAAGTAGAGATGCCCGCCGCAACTCTTACATTGAAATTACTCAAGTCAATGCCTCAATCTTCTAGTGTTTTAAAAATTCAGTTACAGAATTAAAGAGAAAACATTTATTCCATGCCTTCTACTTCCTGGACAGACCATAGCCAAAATGTTTCAAAAAAATGAGAACCTATTCTAGTTCTTAAGACATCAAGAGGACACTTCCCACTGGGCTATGAGTCAGGCAGAAAAATAGCAAAGACAGAAAGCTAGTTTTCTGCCTTTAAAATAACAGTTTTAGATGAGCCAATCCTTTTTAAAGATGCTATAACTTTATAATCTTGTATAGGCTAAAAGTTACATCATTATAGTCTATCAAAATGATTTCAGGTGCTGTATTTGAAGCAAAGTCTGATAATTTGTTAAATAATTATCCTCAAGGATGAAAATAGTCCACATGGCAAAAAAAAAAAATCTGTTTTCCCTGCTGTGATTTCAACTGCCTAAAGTTCCAACTGTCCAAAAATAGAGAGAGGAGAGAAGATGGCTAAACCTGAGACAGATTGAATCAATGTAATAAGATTATGTGGTGTGGATATACTTGAGTCCATAATTTAAAAGTCACCACCATGTATGTTCAATTCAGTTGATGCTGATCTTTAAAGTCCAATATGTGGAAACAAGAAAACAGAATATCTAACAGAATTATCCTTTGTTTTCTGATTTATTTTGCATATATTTTCATATTTCCTAAGATATAGGCAATATTCCAGTCAGTGAAATAAAATAAATATGTATATTCTGTGATGTTTTAATATTTGTTTTAAGTTATCATGAAGACATAGAGTGTCAAGACCCAATTTCCAGTCCAAATACTCTTCATACATTAAAAAGTGGCATAAAGGAAAAAGAACCTCCCCACCTTAATTTTTTGAGTTTGTGTCCCAATCAGTAGGAGAATATTTGTCTGATCATTAGGTAGTGGCTGCTTGGAGTACCATGTGAAAAAATGATCTAAAGGCTACATGCAATACAGCTGGAAAGAGTGACTTGATTGATAACTACTGTCTGCCATATCCACCAATTGCTCAAAGAAAAAAAAAAGAAAGAAAGGGAGAGAAGCACAAGCATTGTGTACTGGTTATTCAAAAAGCAGTTTTTATTTACTTTAACACAGATGCCTTTTTACAGTTGGAACAAAATATCTGATACACGATTTTGAGTTTTTAGCAGCACCTGCAACAAGAGGATTGTGGAATACCTCAGGGTAAAGTAGAGATGGCTGAGGCTAGCACAAATTGACCTGAAATTGAACAATCCACTGAAGTCATATGGAATCTGAGGCCCCCTGAATATAATACATGAAAATAAACAGAATAAATATTCTGTATGACATTCAAATGGACCATTGAAAAACAGTATAGTTTCAATTAGAAATAGTTTATTCAAAAAATCTAGTGTTTATGAAAATCTACCAAAAATACTGCACTGCACATTCTAGGGTACACAATTTCTAAGCCTATATGCACAGTTCCTGCAATTCACAGATTTCAGCCTTTGGTGTTTTTTACTCTCACTCAAATTACACATCACCAAAATGCCACTGTTGATTTTTTTATCACTTTATGTCAAGTGCTTTCATCAAGATATTCTGTAGTGATTTGGCAGGGAAAATTGTCATAGCGAAGAGGAAAGAGGACTCAGCTGACTTGCCAATAAAACTAACACTTCTTTTGGATGCACAGGAGGCATATGAATGGGATATCTACCTATTTTTTTTTTACTTAAATGGCCATATTCTATTTTGATGGAGACAAGTACTATTCTGAGTGAATGGAGGTCTTTATGAAGGCCTGAGATATACAAATAGAAAATATTATAAGCAGAATGCAAGTAGAAAGAGAAGGCCCCAGGTCTCATGCACTTTAAAACAATTAACATTTAATAGTTCTGATGTACATAATTTCACCCTAACACAACTGTAGCAAAATGATCATAGAATTTTGAAACCAGTGTTTATAGGCATAGGCAGGATAGGGATCAATACTTATGAGCTTTGGAGTCCCAGTTCTGTCTTTGATTTCTGGCATAAAAGTTAGCTGGACAGTAGGGTCGGGACTATATTTAAATTGGAAATATTGAGTATGACTGGGTTGAAATACCATCTTCAACTTGGCTGTATGACCAAAAAATCTCAGAGCTTTTAAAACACCCAAGGTTCAATGTGTAAGGCTGATTCCATATGTGGCTATAATGGAGAGTTCTAGGCTATATTTTTGTGAGAGCTCCTATAACCCTCAACCCTGGCCCAAGTCTCTTTTGGCGGTCATTTATAACTGTCCCTCACCAACCTGGGTCACTATTTTTATCAATGTTTTAAAAGTATAGCTGAAATCTATGTAGGACAAACAGGTCAGCCAACAGGAACTAGACTGCATATAGATAGCTGGTAGTCATAGTAATAAAATTTTGAGAAACCACTTTTGTATTTTAATATGGTATCTTTAGGATGTTTATATCAGGGCACACAATGTTTACCTTGATCTCAAGATTTTTCCTGCCACAGTATGAAAGCAAAAGACAGAGTTATGTACTTGCTGTTAAATGTTGATCCCAGAATAGTTTTTGAGCATTTTAAAAGTCCCTCTCTGTAGTCTTAGCTATTGTCTTAAAATACTTATAACTATAACATGGCACTGAAACATAGTATGTAGCTTACAGATTCTTAGAACTTAGAGCTGGAAGGGACTTCAAACCAAATATCCAGCCAGTATAGAAATTATTTTTATGGCATTTTAACAGATGGCCATACAGCATCTACTTCAATATTTTTACTAGAAGGGAGTTCACTATTAAGGCAATCCATTCCACTGTTGGACAACTCTAATTATGAAAAATTCATTTGAACAATGGGTTAAAGTCTGCTCTCTGGTCACTTTCTTCTATAATAAATATTGGAGTTAAGGAACCTTGTGAGAAAAGCCCATTATCCCCCAATATTTTCTGAAGGCTTATCTGAGAGCACAGCATGGTGGACCAAAGTATCATCGAAATTATGAGCAAAGAGCACTGCATTCAAAATCATATACTAAGCAGCATTGCTAAATTGATAAGAGGTTGTCAGAGAAGCAACATTCTTATGCAGCAAAAAAGTAGACTCATGAAGTAAAAAGCAAACCAACCGTTTATTTGCAAGAGTGGTTGGCATATTTAAACATAATCCATTTTATAGTACCCTGTTACTTCAAATGCAAGAAATATAATCAAGTTCCAGTGTCATCAGTGCATCTCTTATTGAGATGGTATTTTTTGAAAAGCTCAGATGGAAGGAAAGCATACATAAGGATTTAAACAAGGCAGTATACATCATTATATTGTTGCACTCCTAATCATTATAACCTTTTATAATTCAAGCTTAGGACATCTTTGTTTGCATTATTATATTTATTGTAATACAGCTCAGAGTATTATTTTTCTCCTTTGGCAGACATGTTAGAAATTGATTGGCAATAGTCAGTGGTGACATTGTTAGTTGATTAATGGAACACTTATAGGAATAGCTGTAGCTCTTTAAATCCTTCATGCAACTGGGTTCTAAGTTTAGACTGTGACTTGAAAAATATTTAAATTTCTAAGGACTAAAGCTTTTTGAAATGTCCTGATGCACACAAGAAGGGAATAGCAGAAATCACGCAAAATACACTTGGCTTAATAGACGCTTTAAAAAAATTGCTCTACAACTTCCATTTGAAAGACTCTAAATAACAATTACAACTTTATCTCTTACCCTTTCTTTTGTGTGTGCACTTTTAAAGAGGCACAGTTATTCTTACATTACTGACTTACCAATTTGAGGTATGCTTTTAAAAGGCTTCTTACTTTTAACAGCATGAAGATCCTGCTTTGGAGCCACTGTTCAAGTCAATAGTGTGACCTAACATGCAATGCTCCAACTGTTCCTCTACAGCCAACACCTGCCTGACAGCTTCTTCAAAGGCCACTGTTACATTAGTATCATCTTTGGCACTTGTTTCTAAATAAGGGTAATCACCATTCTCCATGCACCAGGCTTGTGCCTCCTCAGTAGTCACTTGCCTATCCTCTTTGTCTACCTTGTTACCCAGAACTACAAAGGGGAAGTGCTCAGGGTCTTTCACATCTGCATAGTAGATGAATTCTTTCTGCCAGTTACCAAGGTTCTCAAAGCTCTGTCGGTCATCCACGCTGAAGGTCAAGAGGCAGCAGTCTGCTCCCCTGTAGAAGGGTGTCCTAAGGCTCTTGAAGCGTTCCTGCCCTGCAGTGTCCCAAATCTGAAGAGTTACAAAACGTCCATCTACCTCCAGATCTCGATTTAAGAACTCTACCCCTATGGTGTGAAAAGCCTGGGAGTCAAATTTATTGGTTACATAACGGTTCATAAGTGAGCTTTTCCCAACTCCACCATCACCCAAGAGAATGACCTTTAAGAGCAGGGATTTACCACTCATTGTTGCAGCACCAAATAAGAAGGAGTTTATAACCAAGAGAACCTGAAAATAAAAAGTAGGAGGGAAACAGTTAAACTTGAAATGGAAATCAACTTCATAATAAAAGTATCTAAATTATGAGGCTTTCTAATTTAGCTTTTCTTGATTCATGCTCATTAACTGATGTAGTACAGCAGAAGGAATAAACCTCTTTTTGAATGAGGAGAAAAATAGGTCTTGTTTTTCCGAGAGCTCTTTCTTGTGCCAGGAAAATCACTGAATGCCATGGGTAAGCAGACCAGCAGATGGTGCTGCAACCGGCAATTGGTTCAGCTCTAACACTATTCTCTCTCAGAAGAGAGAGTCTAGAATAGGGATGCCACTCAAATGTGTTAACCATATTAGCTTCTACTTTGAACAGTTCCAAACAAGAGGCAACTACTATGAATCTGATTCAGGGTTTGAAGTTTGTTCCCAGTGGACCCAAGCATTATTGAGGAGAAAAGGCTGCATAAGCTTGAAGTCTGTCAGTAGAGGTTTGGGCTAGAATTAGACCAAACTTGAAAGATGGAAAAAGGTCAAGTTTCTTCTGGCATTTGCCCCATTTTACTTGCATTGATATGGGTACTCTCGCAAGTAAAAGATCTTCCATAAGCTTTTCTTTATAGAACAGTATCAATTAAATTGATGACAGTTGGCTGGTTACCAATATAACAGCTATCATTCAGGAGGAATATATTGAATAGCTTATTAATTTTTAGATTTGGGTTCTATCCCATACCAACACTAAAAAATAATGTAAACTCTCAAATGCTAATAATTATACTGAATCCTTTTGTTATCTCCATAACACGTCTATACATGAAATACCTAGAATGCATTTTAAAATAAAAAGATCAAATATTTACTGACCAACTACCTTGTACAAGATTTTGGTAGATACTTTCACACTAGCTCCATTATGGGAGCTCAACAATGATGATGTTAGTTGAGTATTATTTTTTCAACAGGCCCAAAGAGATGAAAACTAATCAGTAAAAAAAAAAAAAAAGCACGTGCAAAAGAGTCTGGAGGCACATACATTTGAAATGTAATTTTTTAAAAACCTCAGTAGTCCTTAAAATTATGTTGGTGTGCATATGTGCTAACAATATATTTTTCCAAACACTCATTTTTAGGAGCTCTGATGAAAAAAGTATAAAATACATCTAGCCAGGTAAGTATGAAATATAAACCTACCCAGTTGGGTCTTTGTCACAATCTTGCCTTTTCTTGTTATTTTTCTTTTTTGGGATTCTAAAAAACAAGTTGGGAAACATTATTTTTTTAAATCTATAATAAAATAAAGAATATATATATTAAAAAACAAACTGAAGTCAGGAAAAACACAGACCAACCTCCAACTTACCTACAGGGAATGATTTTCATAAACATACTTAAAAGTTTAAAATGCTATAAATGCTTAACATGAACAAAATAATTTTATTGCAAGAACTTTAACTTGCCTTAACTTGAATGTACTTTATATGAATTTAAAGTTTTACACTGTCTCTCCATTGAACTCTCAATTCAAAGTAAATTGAACTCTTAATTCAAAGAAAGTGGGTGATATTCATAGTAGAAGATATTCAGGGAAGGGAAAGCACAGAGGAGTCTAAGATATGTTGAGATTCTATGTCAGAGGTGAAACTCCTTCCCTTCAAACCTACCAATGGTCCTATCTGCATGAACTTCCTAGTGCACTCACAAATCTAGCTTGAGTTTGTCTCTGCATTTGATCCCACAAGATCAGTGAAGAAAAAACTATGTTTGGGGATTCCCTGTTTACAATATATTCTCTTGGCTAATTATTTTACTGATTAACTTTGATCACCTGTCTTTAAAATAAGTTTTAGTATTTAGTTGGTTTTATTAAATTCAAACACAACTTTATCTAACATTTTAGTTACTTATGGCAAGAGTCTTATTTAACCAGCATAAAGGATGCTGGTCTAAAAAGCAAAACTGTCCCTAGATTTACTGAGTCTTCTTCCTTAATGAGAAATAAAGAAGCTTTTAAGAAATCTCTTCTGTTTAATAATCTCATCAATTTTTTCAAATATAGGTAAAGCGTATAATAAGGGATTTATTATTAGAGGTAAATTAGTAAATATAAATTTAAGTAATGTTTTTAAATTGATAGGCTTTACCTTCCTTCTTGGTTTTATCTAAAGAATTCTCACATTTTCCACAATTTGTGATTTTTGTCCTCTTTTTTCTATGCTCTCAAACTGCTGTCTTTGGCACCAGCCCAAGTAATAAACATTTCTTTAAATTGCAATGAAACAAGTGTTAGCACACCTCTTTATTTTTAATGCTGGTCTGTAGGATAATTTTATAGAGCCAAACTCTTGAACTCTCACTTTTAAAAAGTAACAGAAGGAAGTGCAAACTTGGGCACAAAAATGACTGTATTAAGGGCCCATGCCAACTAAGTTCCTTAAGTTTCTAGTGAACAGGTGTTCACATCATTCAACGACTCACTAACTCTGCTCTCCCAGTTGCAGATACATCAAATGACAGGCCAAGGACTGAGTCCATATGGAAACCAAATGCTCAGCTCCAGGAATAATAATAAAGTATTACCTATCTGAGGTAGTGCTGCAGTTGCTTCTACATTCCCTATTTGGTCATGTGCACACATACTTCTGGGTACATAGGCTCTATGCCACAGAAAAGGGAGGAAAAGCAATGTGGTTCAGTGTCAAGTGCACTGGCTGGTAGCGACCAGGAGATAAGAGTCTTCATCTCTGCTTTCCCATTCATTTTTTTATGAGCTTGGACAGGTCACTTATGGTAATCGTACTCTGTTTCAATATCTTCCTATATAAAAATAGAGCAGATAATACATGCCATACTTAACTCATAGGATTTGGGGGGAAATGAATAACTTATGAGGTCTGCAAAGATTTGTAAGCATTAATTGAAATTTTGGGTTTGAGGTTTTTGTTCCTCTTGCTCCTCCACCTCCTTTCATTCACTGATGAGAGCACCTAATGACTCAGTATTAACCCTTCTCAGAAAGGGCCGTTCAGTGAGAAGAAAACAATTATTTCTTTTCTCTGTCTTCTATATTTGACAATGCCTTGTTTCCCAAAATTCTGAGCATTTTCATATACTACAGGATCTCAGTGTTGGAGGGACCTTAAGGGTCTTCTGGTCCAATCCTGCTACTGATACCTGAGAAAACATTTGACTACCTATTGTGTGCTGTGTCCTTACTAAGGTGACTCTCTACTCTCCTGCTATCTCCAATACCCATTTGTTTGCTGGAAGTAGAAATGAATACAGTTCAGGCTTATCTCCTTGACTTCAGTCACTAAATGCTGCTGATTTTTCCTTGGACTATCCTTTTCCAGTCTTCTGCTATCAACCTCATTTTGGCCCATATCTCCTTATATCTAAGGAGATTTTGACCCATATCTCCTTATATCTAAGGAGATATCTAAGCTTTCATTTATCCTAAGAAAGCTTCCTGGCTGTTCTCTCCCTGGCCTCAGGTTTCTCCTTACCTAATCTACTTCTCAAATCACTTGAGCACTCACTGGATATAGACACCATTGGAAATTCATACATATTTCAGGCGAGGTCTTAACCTCAAGGAATTTACAAATTAACACATAAGCTTCAGATCTCATGGTTTATAGTTGAAACAGTATCATTTTATTAAAACTTTTCCCCAAGTATGTCCTCCCAACACAACCAAATTTTAAATTCCTGGATAGTATGACACATGTTTGTATATGTCTTTGGAGCCCCTTCAACAAGCAGCACCAGGGTCCTCCATATGGCTAATCAATAAACATTTCTTCATTAATTGTTTAAGTAGGTTCCCAGAACTAATGCCTCTGAATTTATGCTAAGGTACAATAGACCCACAGTTGTATAAGAAATCCAAATACTGTTATTTATAAGGTGGCTTAAGAGCAGAAGTAATGCACTTATCTGGATCATTTTCTAAATGGGACTTAACAGGAATTCCACTTATTGAAAGTTGGTGGAAATATTCTAGTTTTCCTCCTTTTCCATCACATTTTAAAAATAAGTATATAAATTTTTGCATTCCCATAAAAATAAGAGGAAAATAATTCTCCCCATTTCATGTTTTCAGTGGTTGCTCACATCCCCATCAGCAGCATCATCGTTTGAAAATGAGTGTGATCTCTTTTAGTACATATTTATGTTAAAAAGAACTAGCATGGTATAAAAGCAAATCAATTTTTCCTCCCCTAGAATATGCCAAATTTAAATCAAACCTTGAAAGAAGACAACATAAATAAGCAAAAGAACTCTTTGGTAACTAAGTACATTTAATAGGAAAGTCAAACTCCTTATACATCCTTTATGGGTTCCATATCAGGTTAGGATTTGGACTAAAATGTTTATTCTGCTTTTGGTCCTATTAAAAAAAGCTCTGGCTTTAACAGACCAATTACCTTAGAAATGCAATTCTCCTTTCCTACCCCATTGCACCAAATAGATTAACAAGCATTCTCTAATGATAGTTTATTCATTTTTTCCAGTTAGAGTTTAAGTGTCAGACAGTAAATTGAATTAAGAATTCACATAACATATTTGTCAGCTTTCTTTGTTCTTCAACATACTTGAAACCTTCTGAATCTACTGTGCTGGCACCCACACAGGCTTATTAAACTGATTGTATTTAGTTAGGGGTAGGGATGAAGGTGAGGGAGGAGGCAGTACAATGAGGAGAGAGAAGTTGAACCTTTGAAAATAGTACATTTTAGTGTGATGATGGAGAGAAGAAAGAAGTGCAAATTAGTAATGTCAGTTCAGTTGCCATGGGTACAATAATGCACAAATCCAAAGTGCAGATTGGGAGCAAGTCTTGAGAAGAATTGTACTGCAGGACTGAGGGTGGGGATGGAGTAGCAGAAGAGGGCTAGACAGTGGGTGAGAGTGGCACTAGTGGCAATCTGCATAGGAGAGGGACCATAGTTGGAGAGGAGTGAGGAAAGCCCATCTTGTGGTGATATACTGGTTGAGGCTCCTCAACTCACTGTTGATTCTTGGCAAAATATTTGTTAATATTGCACTTGAGAACTGGGAAAAGCTTTTATGTAAAAATCAGTACAAATAAGAAATTATTGAATCCCTGAGGTTCTCCTCCTCAAACAGTGTAGGTTATTTCCAATACATCTGATGGTTGGTGGTATTGGTGGGGTTCGTAGCAGGAAAGCCCTGTGATGTGTGCGCTGTATTCATTTTGTAGAGCTAACAAGTTATTGGCTACATCCATGCACTGAGTCCAAGTACCACAACTGTCATGCCACTGACATGCTATTCCCACATTTTTGCCCATATTTAGACTCTATATATAACTAGAATGAACCAATGTGGAACTTCACTTCCAATCTTTCATTCCTCACTATGACAGTTCTGTGACTATAAGCCTGAAGGCACACTAGATAGCAATTTTGCACTGTCCCCAGGCCACTTCTTCCCAAGTAGAATGGCTGGAGATAAATAGGCAAGGTTTGGGTAACTGGTCAGGGTATCGGGAAAAGAAGCTTCCCTAGGAGACCGGGAATGTTGTAATCTTTATGGCAGGGATACTGTTAGCTTGAAAATCCAGAAAATGAGATGTCACGCATGGTGTCAACTACCTCAGACCCAGGTCCTCTCATCTCATTCCTAGCTCTTGGAACTAGCGGCTCTGGCGCATGCGCGCTGAGCCACACCCGATCCCCAGGGAGCCCTATGCCTCCCTGCCAGGTTCTGGCAGCCTTTGGGATTACTCAGCAACGCCTGCCCTCAGCCACCACCTACTCCTGAATCCCGACCACTGCAGTGCCGAGGTCCCTTTCTCAAGGGTAAGCGGCCCCAGAAATCACCTAGACCTCCCCTTCTCTGTCCTCTCCCAAAACCCCCACCTTTCAGCCTCCTCGGTGTCTGTGGTCCACCTCCCTCCCTGTTCACGCAGAGGCACCTTACCTGACACAATGGGACAGACAGAAGAGATATGAGGGCTCCAGGCAGTAAGCTTCAGGAGCCAGTAGCCCAGCTCCTCAGAGACACCGTCACTGCTCCCACTGCCTCCTTGTCCTCAGTGGGGCAGCAAGTGCAGCTTAGACCTCGCGGGCCTGACGGCTGCCGCTCGTGCCCGCGGCTGCCGCCGCTCAGCATCTCGGGCCCGCGCCTGCCAGGGGAGGGGGTGGGGCCCCCGCGCTGCCTCTTTGGGTCCCTTTCTTGGCTCTGGAGACCCAGCCTCCTGCCATTGCTGGTGCAGAGCACAACCTGGCTCACTCACTCTTCTTTTATGCTTAGTGTCCAACCCTGGTCTCCCCAGTCCTCTGCCCCTCCCCTCGGTAGGCATGGAGACAATGGACTGTCAAATGTTGCTCTCCCATTTTGTGCCTCTGCAGCCGGGGTCCACAGCCCCATTTCCTGCAACTGCCCTTCGATGTACCTCATTTACCTTACCGCCAAACCTTCTAATTTTGCCAAAAGTATAGCACACACATTTTCCTGTTTCAAATAGCTCAGGGAAATACATTACTAGCAAATACATTACACAGCACATTACTCGGCCCTCTAGCTCCCTACTGCTCATGAAATTCTCATGACGTCCCAAAAAGAAACGTTCACATATGTAATTCAGGCACAGAAGTCACAGCCTTTTACCCTTACCGTTAGCGTTCTGGAGGCCCACATAGAGAGCATTGCTAGAGGTTTCCGGAATTGTTGATGGAGTAGAATGAAACGTTCCAATTGTGCCCAGCCTCTCAGCCAGTACTTTTTTGTTGTCTCCTGTGGCCCTCTAGTGCATCCAAATTGTTTGTGATTTATTCTTTTCTGGAATCAAAGAAAGACAGAGTTCCTGTGGTTAGTCAGCCAGCACTCCATCTCTCTGTCAAGCAGATCTACTTGTGAATCTTCCCTGATATCTGAAGACCTGTGCCTCCATGGCACTGCCCCTCACTCACCATGTGCCCCCGAGGGCCCTCACACATGCCCTCCCTCCAAAACTACTCAGTCAGTGCCACAGGGCCCGGCTTAAATGTCACTTCCTCAGAGTAATCTTTCTCAATTACCCCTGAACAGAGGAAGTGCCCTGATTTATTCTCTTGCAGTCTTGTGTAGACTGCTGTGCTTTTCTACATAATACTTATACATTAATGATTAGGTATTTAAATGTATATTTTGATTGACAACTGCCTTCCTCCACTAAACTATATTGCATGCTAAAATCAAGGACTGTGACTGTCTAGATTCACTATCATATCCCCAGGGCCTAGGGCAATGCTTGTTACACAGGACATGCTCAGAAAATATTTGGTGAATATGATTGAATGTTTTATCATCAACAATTATTGTTCTTTAAAAATAAAATAAAGGGATCTAAATGAATCCTTTGTGCTCCTACTTAAACCAGTCCTCCACTTTCTCCACACTAAAACCCTCTTCTGATGGATATAGTCCTCTAAATCAATTTTTCACTCCCACATTCTTATCTATAATAACAGGAAACTTCTTGAGCATGGGCCCCATTATATGTATATGTATTTATAGAATATACACATATACTACTGTGCATATATACTTTATACATTACATTATATAATACATATACATTAAAACATTCCAACAGACCTTTTAAAAGAATGAAAAAAATATAAATGTATTTCAATGTTTTTTCTGCACTCCAATGAGTTGTTTAGTAAACTGCTCAAAAATAATAGTCCTTCATACTACAGTGTCTCATTTTTACGTGACTCTTAATCTCTTTTTTCCCTTTTCCCATAGATGGTATTTTTCAACAGTGTAATCATCTCTGAGAATCCTCCAAACTTACTTGCAAGTTTCAAGGTCCTTTTAATTTCTAGGTTTGAATACCCTCTTCTGTAGTCAGAAGCTTATAATTGCTGAAGAAATTACACATTTGCAGAATGTTCAAACCCTTAAGGGTAAACAAAATCCTATGTTAGCCCACATACTCTTAACTGCATATCCTATATTAAAAGTCTCTAAAGGCCACTTGAAAAGTAACTACTATCCAAATAGAATAGAAGCAACATACTCCCACTATTCCTTAGGAAAAACCACAAAAATGCATAGCTCAAAGTTTCAAAGTTGTAATTGGTTTTGTAGCTCTTGCACTGTCAAACCATGTCTTCCACGAATAATGCTTCCATGTATAAGGAAATAATATAATCCTGTTTTTTTATAACACAGTTCCACAAACATACAAAAACACATACCACTTTTATCATACTGTGGTCAGAGATAGGAGGCTAAGCCAAGATTGCCTTTAAATAACTGGAGAAAAGGTTACCTTTGGAGAATGACACACATGCAAAAGAAAGCATTCAATGTATAATATTCATTATTTTGAAGAGTCCTCAATTATGATTCAATTTTTAAATACATTGACTTGGGCTTCAAGAACATATAATTGAAATGTGATGACTATAAAAGAAAAGCCTAATTCAGTGTTAAAAAGATCGTTATGAACAAAAGACTGCTGGCTGGTGTGACTCAGAGGATTGAGTTCTGGTGTATGAACCAAAGGGTCACTGGTTTGATTCCCAGTCAGGGCACATGCCTGAGTTGTGGGCCAGGTCCCCAGTAGGGGGAACGCAAGAGACAACCAAACTTTGATGTTTCTCTCCCTCTTTTTCTCCCTTCCCCCCCCTAAAAATAAATAAATACAATCTAAATAAAAGAGACCCATGAAGAGATCCAAATAAATTCATAAACGCTGCATACTATTTCCCTTCCTGGAGAGTCATAATGCATAATAGAACATTAAAACATCTTTTGTTTATGGAATACCTGTTAACAGGATTCAGACACTTCAGAACTCAATTTGGTAGTTGCTCTCTTAATCAATTGTAAAAAGTGGTAATGTGAGAATAGGACATTGGTTTGCCTTGGACGTGGATGGCAATAGATGTCTTCTTGCTTGGCAACTCATACAGACTTGTAGTGGTTTCTTGGAGAACTGTACTCTGGAGGATTCCAAGGTGCAACAAACTCAGTAGAGAAGAGTGATTAGTTAGTGATGACTACCATAAATAAGGCAATGTGTTTGCTGTCCTTGGCCTAAAGTATTCATATGGCAACTATACACTTCATATTTTCCAGATAGTTCTGATTTCAAATGTTGTTCTGATGGAGCCACATTTACAGTAATAATTATAGGACTATCTGATATTTTATTCAGAAAATATAGTAACCATATATATGTAAAAAGGAAATTGGGTAGTAAGAATTTGTCAGTCTTCATGCCCTCACTGGTGTAGACCAGTGGATTGAGCGTTGGCCTGCAAACCAAGAGTTACCAGTTCAATTCCCAGTCAGGGCACATGCCTGGGTTGTGGCCAGGTCCCCAGTGAGGGGTGCACAGGAGGCAACCACACATTGATGTTTATCTGTCTTTCTTTCTCCTTCCCTTCCCTTCTCTCTAAAAGTATGTAAATAAAATCCTTTAAAAAAAGTGTCAGTCTTCACCAATCATTCTCCAAAAGCAACTAACTGGTTCTGGTGACACAATAACTTTGTCCCTTGATATGTGGATAATCTTTGCAATAAGGATACTTTGCAAATTTTTCCATAGCCTGAAGGAAAGATCTCTGAAGATCACACAATTATTGAAAGCATCAGTATAAACTCAGTTTTATTATTTTAAATACATGTATTTTTTAGATGGAGGCAGAGGCAGAAACACTATACCTCCTCAAACAACCAAGTTTAAACACAACAAAGTTTTAGTAACAAAAACGCAGCCAAAACACAGAAAATTAAACTATGGAAGTCCCACAGCCACAAACCATTTATCCAGACTGGTAAGAGGGGTGAGTCAGCGGCTGGCAAGGTGGGATCAGGCAGGAAAAAATTGGCCAGACCGACCCAGGTGCTCAGGCAGCTGTTGGCAGATCCCAGGTGTGGGGTGGCAACGGGCAGACCCAGTGAGGGTGCAAGGTGGTTGGCTGACCATCGTCACACATTCACATGCAGATAAACCAAGCAAAGGAGCGAGCAGTGAGACAGACCTCCTAGGCTAGGGTCCCAGCACCGGGAATTAAAGCCTAAAAGCACCAATTGGAAAAAATTTCCGGGTTGAGGTTCTGGGAGAAGCTCCCAGGCTCAGAGAGTGTTTGTTGGAGAGACCCAAAGGGTCCTGGAGGGTGCACAGGCCCACACACCTGGGAGCTGGCACCAGGGGGCCAATTTGCTTACAGGAAGCAGCAGAGGGGACCGAAATCCGAGAGAGAGTGGAACAAACAACATTGCCCCTCTCTGACCCTGCTCCCACATACAGTATCACAACCCAGCAACTGGGTCGCCTCACCCTGGTGAATACCTAAGGATCTGCCCCGCGTACAAAACAGGTATGAACAGACCAAAACATTATGGCTTAAGAAAAGCTCAAAGCCCCAGAGCCAATACTTCTAAGTGACAAAGAGAGAGCCAACCTATTAGATGCACAGTTCAAAACACTGGTGATCAGGATGCTCACAGAACTGGTTGATTTTAGTCACAAATTAGAGGAACAAATGAAGGCTAAACTAATTGAAATGAAGGGAAATGCACAGGAAACCGATAGTGATGGAAAGGAAACTGAGTCTCAAATCAACGGAGTGGATAAGAAGCAAGAAAAAAAATGACCAAACAGAAAAGAATGAAGAAACAAGAATTCATAAAAATGAGGAGAGACTTAGGAACCTCCAGGACATCTTTAAAGGCTCCAACATCCGAATTATAGGGGTACCAGAAGGGGGAAAGGCACAGCCACCAGTGGAAAACTTATTTGAACAAATAATAAAGGAGAATTTCCCCAATCCAGCAAAGGAAATAGACTTCCAGGAAGTCCAGGAAGCTCAGAGAGTCCCACAGAAGTTGGACCCAAGAAGGAACACACCAAAGCACATAATTATATTAGCCAAGATTCAAATGAAGGAGAGAATCCTAGAAGCAGCAAGAGCTAAGGGGACAGTCACCTACAAAGGAGTTCCCATCAGACTGTCAGCGGATTTCTCAAAAGAGACCTTACAGGCAAGAAGGGGCTGGAAAGAAGTATTCCAAGTCATGAAATCCAAAGACCTACATCCAAGATTGTTCTACCCAGCAAAGCTTTCATTTAGAATGGAAGGGTAGATAAAGTGCTTCTCAGATAAGGTTAAGTTCAAGGAGTTCATCATCACCAAGCCCTTATTATATGAAATGTTAAAGGGACTTATCTAAGAAAAAGAAGTTAAAAAAAACATGAACAGTGAAAGGACAGCAAACTCACAGTTATTAACAACCACACCGAAAACAAAAGCAAACTAAAAGGACAGCTAGATCAGGAGTGGAAACATAGAAATGAAGATCACATGGAAGGTTAGCAACAGGGGAGTGGGAGGAGAAGGGGGGAGAAGGTACAGAGAATAAGTAGCATAGATGGTAGATAGAAAATAGACAGGGGGGAGAGCAAGAATAGTATGGGAAATGTAGAATCTAAAGAACTTGAGACACATGGACATAAACTAAAGGGGGGGAATGGTGGGGGAGGGGTGTGCAGGGTGGAGGGGAATGAAGGGGGGAAAGGACAAATGTAATGGCATAATCAATAAAATATAAAAACTAAAAATATGTATTTCTTCTTTTTTAAATGATTTTATTTATTTATCTTTAGAGAGAATGGAAGGATGGGAAAAGAGAATAAGAGAAACACTGATATGAGAGAAACATCAATCAGCTGCCTCTCACACCTGCCCGATGTGGACTGAACCTGCAACCCAGGCATGTGCCCTGACTGGGAATCAAACCAGTGACATTTTGTCCTGCAAAATCATGTCCAACCTGTTGAGCCACACTGGTCAGGTAAAAAATATGTATTTTCAAGCTCTGCTTACTGAAAATACTTAGAAAAAATGAAAATCCCAGTGCCACAGAGTAACGTTGTGCCTAGCTTGATATTCTTTTTTTTTTTCATTTTACTGTTCATATTTTTGATCTTCTTTTTCTTAGATAAATCCCTTTAACATTTCATGCAATAAGGGCTGGGTGATGATTTACTCCTTTAACTTGACCTTATCTGGGAAGCAATTTATCTGCCCTTCCATTCTAAATGAAAGCTTTGCTGGATAGAGCAATCTTGGATGTAAGTCCTTGCCTTTCATGACTTTAAATACTTCTTTCAGCCCCTTCTTGTCTGCAAGGTTTCTTTTGAAAAATCAGCTGACAGTCTTTTTTTAATTAATTTTTTTAGTGATTATGCTGTTACAGTTGTTCTATTCCCCCCCTTAATTCCCCTCCCCCCTACCCCCTCCCCATTACCCCCCCTTTAGTTTATGACCATGTGTCTCAAGTTCTTTAGATTCTATATTTCCCATACTATTCTTGCCTCCCCCCATCTATTTTCTATCTACTGTCTATGCTACTTATTTTCTGTACCTTCTCCCCCCTTCTCCTCCTCCCACTCCCCTGTTGCTAACCCTCCTTGAGATCTTCATTTCTATGTTTCCACTCCTGATCTAGCTGTCCTTTTAGTTTGCTTTTGTTTTAGGTGTGGTTCTTAATAACTGTGAGTTTGCTGTCCTTTCACTGTTCATGTTTTTTTTTAACTTCTTTTTCTTAGATAAGTCCCTTTAACATTTCATATAATAAGGGCTTGGTGATGATGAACTCCTTGAATTTGATCTTATCTGAGAAGCACTTTATCTGTCCTTCCATTCTAAATGAAAGTTTTGCTGGATGGAGCAATCTTGGTTGTAGGTCTTTAGATTTCATGACTTGGAATACCTCTTTCCAGCCCCTTCTTGCCTGTAAGGTCTCTCTTGAGAAATCCGCTGACAGTCTGATGGGGACTCCTTTGTAGGTGACTGTCCCCTTAGCTCTTGCTGCTTCTAGGATTCTCTCCTTCATTTTAATCTTGGCTAATGTAATTATGATGTGCCTTGGTGTGTTCCTTCTTGGGTCCAACTTCTGTGGGACTCTCTGAGCTTCCTGGATTTCCTAGAAGTCTATTTCCTTTGCCAGATTGGGGAAATTCTCCTTTATTATTTGTTCAAATAAGTTTTCCACTGGTGGCTGTGCCTTTCCCCCTTCTGGTACCCCTATAATTCGGATGTTGGAGCCTTTAAAGATGTCCTGGAGGTTCCTAACACTCTCCTCATTTTTTTGAATCCTTACTTCTTCACTCTTTTCTGTTTGGCCATTATTTGCTTTCTTCTGGTCCACTCCATTGATTTGAGGCCCAGTTTCCTTTTCATCGCTATTGGTTTCCTGTGCAATTCCATTCATTTCAATTAGTTTCGCCTTCATATGTTTGTCTAATTTGTGGCTATAATCAACCAGTTCTGTGAGCATCCTGATCACCAGTGTTTTAAACTGTGCGTCTGAGAGTTTTGCTATTTCTTCATTGCTTAGATTTATAGGCTATGGGGCTTTGAGATCTTCTTGAGCCATTTTTGTTATGTTCACGCCTGTTAGGTATGAGAAGCGGTGCCTTGGACTCCCAGGTTGCTGGGTTGTGACTCTGTATGTGGAGGCGGGGTCAGAGCAGGGAAATGGCGGCCCCCTCTGCTGTTTCTTGCAGCAGGGTGAAGAGCGGAGCCTTAGGTGGTTCACTGGTTCACCGGGGCAGGGCCACTTAGGTCCCTGGATTATGACACTGTATGTGGAGGTGGGGTTAGAGTGGGGAAATGGCAGCATCCTCCACCTCCGCTTGCCACTGGAGCTGCTGGCTCTCATCCAATTGCCCACTCCCTCACTTGTCTATCCACACATGAATGCGCGACCACAGTCAACCCACAGCCCTGCTCCCTCGCTGTGTCCCTGAGATTGCTTGCTGAGTTGCACACCAGGTCCAACCCTGCGCCTGGATTCCACGCGCCTGAGTCCACCTGACCGAGTTTTCCTGTGCTACCCCACTCTGCCAGCTGCTGGTTTCGCCCCTCTTACCGGTCAGGCTGAAGAATTTGTTGTTATCAGACTTCCGAAAAGTTCAATTTTCTGTGTTCTGGCTGTGTTTTCTGTTGCTATTATTTAGTTGTCTCTAAACTTGGTTGTGTGAGGAAGGATGGCGTCTCCACCCATGCCTCCATCTTGGCAGAAGTCCCAGCTGACAGTCTTATGTTAACTCCTTTGTAGGTAACTGTCTCCTTTTCTCTTGCTGCTTCTAAGATTTTCTCCTTATTTTTAATCTTGGGTAATGTAATTATGATGTGCCTTGGTGAGTTCCTCCTTGGGTTCAACTTCTTTGGGACTCTCTGAGCTTCCTGGACTTCCTGGAAGTCTATTTCCTTTGCCAGATTGAGGAAGTTCTCCATTATTTGTTCAAATAAGTTTTCAATTTTTTGTTCTTCCTCTTTTCTATCTGGTACTCCTATGATTTGAGTGTTGGAACATTTAAAGGTGTCTTGTAGGTTACTAACCCTGTATTCATTTTTTTTTTTAAATTCTTGTTTGTTCATTCTTTCCTGGTTGAATGTTTCTTTCTCCCTTCTGGTCCACACATTGATTTGAGTCCCAGTTTCCTTCCCATCATTGTTGGTTCCCTATACATTTTCCTTTATTTCACTTAGCATAGCTTTCATTTTTTCTTCTAATCTGTGACTATATTGAATCAATTCTGTGAGCATCTTGATTGCCAGTATTTTGAACTGTGCATCTGATAGTTTGGCTATCTCTTCATCACTTGGATGTATTTTTTCTGGAGCTTTGATCTGTTCTTTCATATGGGCCATTCTTTTTTCTCTTTCAGTAAGCCTATTACGTATAAGGTGCAAAGCCTCATGTGTTCACCAGGACAGGGCAACCCACATCGCTGGGTTGTGATGCTGTATGTTGGGGACGGGTTTGGGAGGGAACAATGCCACTTGCTCCATTCTCTGCCAATTTTCAGTCACTTCTTCCACTACCCACAAGGAAATTGGTCCCTTCTGGTGCTGATTCCCAAGTGGGTGGGCTTGTGTATGTTCTGGGACCCTATTGGTCTCTCCAATTAACTCTCCTGTGAGGCTGTTTCTCTTGCTGCTTTATCAACCCCCACAGGTGTTTTCAATCAGCAATCTGAGGCTTTATTTCCCCATGCTGGAATTCTGGGTTGTGAAGCCTGTCTTGCTCCCCAGTTTTTCCTCCTGGTTTATTTGTGTGTGGATGTTGTACTGCCCAGTCCACAATCTGCTGCCTTGCCCACCCTGGTCCTCCAGCAACTGCCTTGCTGGGAGTCCTCTCTGCCCGGCTGCCTGTCTCCACCCCGCACCCCACTGGTCTGGATGAATGTTTCTTCTTTGACTCCTTGCTTGTCGGACTTTCATATAGTTTGATTTTCTCTCAGTTCTGTTTTTTTGTTGTTTTGTTTTTAAATTTTTTGTTGTGCTTTTGGTTGTGCAAGGAGGCACAATGTGTCTACCTATTCCTTCATCTTGGCGAGAAGTCTCTCTAGCTTGAGATTCTGAATGCCAGTTCCCAATGAAAGGACCCAAGGTTTGTTAAATAAATTTCTGTGGCAAGAAATGTCCAAGATGAACCTCGTATAGCATGTCAAAACAGATTGCAAAGAAGCTAAGAAACTGTGAAATAATAGAAAAATATATTGGGTTGGCCGAAAAAAATCCATTTAGTATTTTCCATAAAGTAAAAGACATATTTTTAATTTTCATTATTAACTTTATTGATTTCGATATTTTGAGTATGTCTCCTATCTCCCACATGGTATAATGTTGATTGTTCTCAATTAATGTCTCTGTTTGATCGCTATCAACTTCAACTAGCATAGTTACCTGTAGGGCATTGTCCAGCGAGAAATCTCCAACACAAAACTTTTTAAACCATTTTTGACATGTTCAATCAGTCACAGCACCTTCCCATACACAGCACAATTTTTTTTTTTTGCATTTCAGCTGTGTTTTCACTTTTCTTGAAATGGTGAAGAATAATATGCTGAAAATGTGTATTTTCTTCCATTATTAATATGACTACACAAAAATTCACCAATTTTGATAAGGTTTTTAAAAAATGCACACTGATATGACAGCTGTCACAATACAATCTAACAAAATTGTTTTGAATGATGTTAAAGAGAACTAAGAGGTACTAGAGCCAACTTACGAAAAAAACAACAACAAATGAACTTTTTGGACAACCCAATACATTGATCTCAACCCCCACTGCTCCATTCTTGACACAGAACTTCTGAAACCCTTGTAAATTTCTAAGGGATAAGAACACTAGGAGCATCTTTGTTCTAATATTCGGTGTTTGACCCTAGTCCCTGACACAAGGCTCCTAAATCCTCTGGAATTTCCTTGGTGATAGGATTGTCTTTTTGTTCTGAGGGGATTCTGGGTGGCTCCTGGATGACTCCTGCATGGGGGCTGGTCACCAGAGAGTCCAAGTCATAATTAGAAGCTTGGAATTTTCAGCCATGCCCCTGGCCCCACTTCTCTACAGAGATCCTCCATAAACATCCCAAAAGTAAGGGGTTCAAAGAGCTTCCATATTGGTGAACACATCTACATACCATGAGGGAGACGCACCCCAACTCCACAGGGACAGAAGATCCCACTCTCAGGACCCTCCCAGACCTCACCTTATCTATCTCTTCATCAGGCTGTTTATCTGTATGCTTTATCATGTCCTTTAATAAACTGGTATTTCCTTGATAAACTAGGCCTTTCCTTGAGTTATGTGAGCTTCTCTAGCAAATAATATAATCCAAGGGTTAGGAGGTCATGGAACCTCTGATATATAGCTAATCAGTCAGAATCACAAGTAACAGCCTGGACTTGTGATTAGGCTTTTCCCTGTACTAGACACTACAGGCTTATGTGAAAAAACTTAGGAACCAAATTGAAGAGGCTCTCATAGGACAGTAAAGACAGTAACTACAATGGACAGAAATGTATCAAATATATTTAAATATATAAGTTAATAATGATACTTAAATATAATTGCTCAACTTGGAGAAAGCTAGGGAAGTAACTCATTATTTTGAAACTGGTGAATAAAATAATTAATCAAATATTTAACCTGCTTTTCTTATACACATTATCTTTCTGTGTAACCAAATAGTGAGAAAAATGTTGTTTTTGTGGAAGATTTCCAGCTAGTAAATTAAGAAGCAATTATACAATTTTACACGTGTTAATGAATCTATTGATTTATTTTATAAATAAAATTTTTAAGGATTTTATTTATGTATCTTTAGAGAGGAAGGAGAGAAGGAGAGAAATATCAATGTATGGTTGCCTCTCGTAAGTCCCCTGCTGGGAACTGGCCTGCAACCCAGGCATGTGCCCTGACTGGGAATCGAACCACGATCATATAGTTCGAAGGCCCACGCTCAATCCACTGAGCTACACCAGCCAGGGTATTTTATAAATAATTTTTAATTGTTGTTTATGTAGAGTTGTCTCCATTTTCCTGACACCACTCCCCCCCCCCACCGCCCGACCCCAACCCTCACTTCCTACTCTCAATCCTTCCCACCTTTGGCTTTGTCCATGGATACCTTATACATGTTCCTTGATGACACTTTCCCTTCTTTCTCCCATTCTCCCTCTCCCCTAGTCCCTCTAGTTACTGTCAGTTTGCTCTTTCTTTCAATATCTCTGGTTATATTTTCCTTGCTTTTTTGTTGATTACATTCCATTTGTAGGTGAGATCATATGGTATTTGTCTTTCACCACCTGGCTTGTTTCACTTAGCATAATACTCTCCAGTCTAATTCATGCTGTCGTGAAGGTAGGAGTGCCTTCTTTCTTTATGCTCCATAGCATTCCATTGTGTAAATCTTCCACAACTTTTTGATCCACTCATTTACTGATGGGCACTTAGGTTACTTCCAGCACTTGGCTATTGTAAATAACATTATTATGAACATTGGGGTGCATAAGTTCTTTTGAATTGCTGTTTCAGGACTGTTACAATATAATCCTAGCATTGGAATTTCTGGATGCAGCTTCCAGCTGCATTCCAAAATGCAGCTTCATTTTTAGTTTTTTGAGAAAAGTCCATACTGTATTCCACAGGGGCTGCGCCAGTCTGCATTCCCTTTTCTTCATGTCCTCTCCAACACTTGTCTGTTGATATATTTATGATGGCCATTCTCACCAGCATGAAGTAGTATCTCATGGTGGTTTTAATTTGCATCTTTCTGATGGCTAGTAATGCTGAGCATCTTTTTTTTAAATTTAATTTATTTATTTTTTATTGATTATGCCATTACAGATGTTCTATTCCCCCCTTCTTTCCCCTCCACCCTACCTCCCCGTCCCCATTACCCCCCCTTTAGTTTATGACCATGTGTCTCAAGTTCTTTAGATTCTATATTTCCCATACTATTTTTGTCCTCCCCTGTCTATTTTCTACCTGCCATCTATGCTACTTATTTTCTGTACCTCCTCCCCCCTTCCCCTTCTCCCACTCCCCTGTTGCTAACCCTCCATGTGATCTCCACCTCTATGGTTTTGCTCCTGATCTAGCTGTCCTCTTAGTTTGCTTTTGTTTTAGGTGTGGTTGTTAATAACTGTGAGTTTGCTGTCCTTTCACTGTTTATGTTTTTTTAACTTCTTTTTTTTAGATAAGTCCCTTTAACATTTCATATAATAAGGGCTTGGTGATGATGAACTTCTTGAATTTGATCTTATCTGAGAAGCACTTTATCTGCCCTTTCATTCCAAATGAAAGTTTTGCTGGATAGAGCAATCTTGGTTGTAGGTCTTTAGATTTCATGACTTGGAATACCTCTTTCCAGCCCCTTCTTGCCTATAAGGTCTCTTTTGAGAAATCCACTGACAGTCTGATGGGAACTCCTTTGTAGGTGACTGTCCCCTTATCTCTTGCTGCTTCTAGGATTCTCTCCTTCATTTGAATCTTGGCTAATGTAATGATGATGTGCCTTGGTGTGTTTCTTCTTGGGTCCAACTTCTGTGGGACTCTCTGAGCTTCCTGGATTTCCTAGAAGTCTATTTCCTTTGCCAGATTGGGGAAATTCTCCTTTATTATTTGTTCAAATAAGTTTTCCACTGGTGGCTGTGCCTTTTCCCCTTCTGGTACCCCTATAATTCGGATGTTGGAGCCTTTAAAGAGGTCCTGGAGGTTCCTAACACTCTCCTCATTTTTTTGAATCCTTACTTCTTCACTCTTTTCTGTTTGGCCATTATTTGCTTTCTTCTGGTCCACTCCATTGATTTGAGTCCTAGTTTCCTTTTCATCGCTATTGGTTTCCTGTGCAATTCCATTCATTTCAATTAGTTTCGCCTTCATATGTTTGTCTAATTTGTGGCTATAATCAACCAGTTCTGTGAGCATCCTGATCACCAGTGTTTTAAACTGTGCGTCTGAGAGTTTTGCTATTTCTTCATTGCTTAGATTTATAGGCTATGGGGCTTTGAGATCTTCTTGAGCCATTTTTGGTCTGTTCCTGCCCTTTAAGTGTGAGGAGCAGAGCCTTGGACTCCCAGGTCACTGGGTTATGACTCTGTATGTGGAGGCGGGGTCAGAGTGGGGAAATGGCGGTGCCCACTACTGCCGCTTGCAGTTGGGACCCGCTGGGTCCCGGTCCAATCGCCCACTCTCTCGCTTGTCTATCCACACACAAATGCGCGACCACATTCAACCCCCACAGTCAACCCGCAGCCCTGCTCCCTCGCTGTTTCCCCATGGTCGCTCGCCCGGTCGCTTGCTCAGTCTCTCACTAGGTCCAACCCTGCGCCTGGATTCCGTGCGCCTGAGTCCGTCTGACTGAGTTTTCCTGTGTGACCCTGCTCCACCAGGTGTTGGTTTCGCCCCTTACTGGTCAGGCTGAAGAATTTGTTGTTAACAGACTTCCAAAAAGTTCAATTTTCTGTGTTCTGGCTGTGTTTTCTGTTGCTAATATTTAGTTGTCTCTAAACTTGGTTGTGTGAGAAGGCACCGCGTCTCCACCTATGCCTCCATCTTGGCGGAAGTGTTGAGCATCTTTTCATATGTCTCTTGGTCCTCTGTATGTCCTCCTTAGAGAAGCGTCTGTTCAGATCCTTTAAACATTGTTTAATTGGTTTGTTTGTCTTCCTGAACTGGAGTCATGTGATTTCTTTATATATATATTGGAGATGAAACCCTTCCCTAGGTATCATTGGCATATATGTTTTCCCATATGATTGGTTCTCTTTTTATTTTAATGCTGTTTTCTTTAGCTATGAATAGCTTTTTAATTTGATGAGATCCCATTTGTTTATTCTTTCTTTTATGTACATTACTCTAGGGGACATATTGGTGAAAATATTGCTGATTGGTATGTCTGAGATTTTCCCGCTAATGTTCTCCTCTAGGAATTTTATGATATCGCGAGTTATATTTAAGTCTTTTCCCCACGTTGAATTTACTTTTGTGTACAGTGCAAGTTGGTGATTGAGTTTCTTTTTTCTTCTGCATGTAGCTGAAGAAAAAAGATCTCCCAACACCATTCGTTGAAGAGGCTATTTTTTCTCCATTTTATGCTTCTGCCTTCTTTGTGGAATATTAACTGATCACAGAGAGTTGGGTTTATTTCTGGGCTCTTTATTGTGTTCCATTGGTCTATGTGTATGTTCCTATGCCAGTACCATACTGTTTTGATTACAGTAACATTTTAATATAGTTTTCTATTGGGTATTGTGATCACTGCTACTTTGTTATTTCACAAAATTGCTGCAGCTATTTGAAGTCATTTACAGTTCCATATAAATTTTTGAAATATTTGTTCTACATCTGTGAAATATGTCATTGGTATTTTAATAGGGATTATGTTCAATCTATAAATTACTTTGGGTAATATGAACATTTTGATGGTATTGATTCTTCAAGTCCATGAACACAGTATATGCTTCCATTTAATTGTGTTTTTCTTAATTTTGTCAGTGTTATGTAATTTCCTGAGTACAGGTTTTTCACCTCCTTGGTAAGGTTTATTCCTAGGTACTTTCTTTTTCTTGTTGTTATAGCAATTGGGAATTTTTCCTGATTTCTGATTCTGATTTTTTAATCATGGTGTACAAAATTGCCTTCAATTTCTGAATATTCAGTTTGAATCCTGTTTTGCCAAATTTGCTTATTAGCTCAAGTAGCTTTTTTTAGTGAAGTCTTTAGGGTTTTCTATATAACTATCATCTCATCTGCAAAGTGACAGTTTTACTTCCTCCTTTCCAGTTTGGATACCTTTTATTTCTGTTTCTTGTCTGATTGCTGTGGCTAGAACTTCAAATACTATGTTGAATAGGAGTAGTGAAAGTGGACGTCCCTGTCTTGTTCCTGATCTTAGTGGGGAAGCTTTTAGTTTTTGCCCATTAAGTATTATGTTGGCTATACATTTCTCATATGTGGACTTTATTATGTTGAGGTATGCTGCCTCTACTCCCACTTTGCTGAATGTTTTTATCATAAATGGATATTGTACTTTATCAAAGGCTTTTTTGCATCTATTGATATGATCATGTGATTTTTTCCCTTTTATGTGATGTATTATGTTTATTGATTTGTGAATGTTATACCACTTTTGCATTCCTGGGATGAATCCACTTGATCGTGCTGTATAATTTTTTAATGTATTGCTGGATGTGGTTTGTCAATATTTTGCTGAGGACTTCAGCATCTATGTTCATCAGCAATGTTGGTCTGTAGTTTTTCTTCTCTTGTTGTATCTTTATTTGTTTTGGGGATTAGAATGATGATGACTTCATAAAAACAGTTTGGGAGTGTTCCCTTCTTGTGGGGGTTTTTTTCTTTCAATTTTCTGAGAAGGAAAGGGGTTAGCTCTTCCCTAAGTATTTTGTAAAATTCTGCAAAACCATCCTGTCCAGGGCTTTCGCGTGCCAGGAGTTTTCTGCTATTGGTTTATTCAGGCTTTCTGCCTCTTCTTCATTAATGTTTGGAGATTATATTTTTCTATAAATTTGTCCATTTCACCCAGCTTTTCAAATGTCTTGGCATATAGTTGTTCATAGTAATTTCTTACCATCCTTTGTGTCTGTGTAGTATCAGATGTAATCTGCCCTCTTTTATTTCTGATTTTGTTTACTTGGGTTTTCTCTCTTTTTTTCTTGACAACTCTGCTTAAAGGCTTGTAAGTTTTGTTTATCTTTTCAAAGAACCAGCTTCTGAATTTATTGATCCTTTGGATTGTCATCTTAGTCTCTGTGTTGTTTAATTCTACTGTAATCTTGATTGTTTCCTTCCTTGTATTCACTCTGGGCTTTGTTTGTTGTTCTCCCTCCAGTTCTTGTTGATGTAGGGTTAGGTTATTTATTTAAAACGTTTCCTTTTTTAGGTGGGCCTGTATCACTATGAACTTCCCTCTCAGGACTGCCTTTGCCATGTCCCATAAGTTTTGGACTGTTCCGTGTTTGTTTTCATTTGTTTCCAGAAACATTTTGATTTCTTCTTTGATCTCATTCTTAACCCATGTATTGTGTAATAGCATGACACTCAATCTCCATGAATTTGAGTATTTTTGAGTTTTTTTTCTTTAGGTTGGTTTCTAGTTTCAGGTCTTTGTGATCTGAAAAAAGTGCTTATTATGATTTCAATTATTTGAATTTGTTGAGGTTGGTTTTTTGTCCTATTACATAGTGTATCTTTAAAAATATTCCATGTGTGTTTGAAAAGCATGAGTATTTTGCTTCTTTGGAATGAAAGGCTCTCTCTATATATCTGTTAATCCATTTAATCTAGGGCATTGTTCAATGCCACAATATCCTTGTTGATATTTTGTTTGGAAGATCTATCCATTTTTGACTGTGGGGTGCTAAAATCCCCTACTATTAGTGTTTTGCTGTCTATATCTTTCTTGAAATCCTCCAAGATTTTCCTTATATATTTGGGTGCTCCTATGTTGGGTGCAATATGTTTACAATGTTTATATCTTCTTGAGGGATTTTTCCCTTGAGTATTATGAAGTGTTCTGGGTCTGTATTCATAGCTTTTGTTTTGAATTCTATTTTGTCTGATATGCGTATTGCTACCCAGCTTTTTTCCTGTCCGTTTGCTTGGAATATTTGTTTCCAGCCCTTCACTTTCAGTCTGCGTAGGTCTTTTTTTCTCACGTGGGTCTCTTGTCAGCAGCATATGTGTGGGTCATATTTTCTCATCCATTCAGCTATTCTATGTCTTTTGATTGGAGCATTTAACCCATTTATGTTTAAGGTTATTATTGATAGGTACTTGTTCATTTTCCTCCCTTTGTACCTATGTTCCTCTCTCACTCTTTTTCTTCCTCTTGTTATAGCAGTCCCTTTAGCATCTCTTACAGTGCTGGTTTGGTGGAAGTGTATTTTTTCCACCTTCTTTTGTCTAGGGAAGTCTTAATTTTGCCTTCCAGTTTATTTGAGAGCCTTGCTGGGTAGAGTAGTCTTGGTTGTAGGTCTTTGCTTTACATTACTTGAAATATATTTTGTCACTCTTTCCTGGCTTATAGTGTGTCTGTTGAGAAATCAGCCTCTAGCCTTATCAGAGCTCTTTTCTTTTTTACTTCTTGTTTCTCCCTTGCTACTTTTAAGATTCTCTCTCTGTCTTTAAAACTTGGCATTTTTAATCATGATATATCTTGGAGTAAGCTTCTTTGGATTCTTCTCAGTTTGGGCTCTCTATGCTTCCTGAAGTTTAGGGGCTTTCCCCTTCTCCAAGTTTGGTAATTTTTCTGTCATTATTTTTTCAAACATGTTTTCTATCCCTTGCTTCTTTTCTTTTCTTTCTGGTATTCCTGATTTAGATGTTTTTGCATTTCATGTTTTCCTGCAGTTCCCTTGGCTATGTTTTTTTAGTCTTTTTTTTTTTTTTGGTGCATCTGCTCTGCTTGGGTGTTTCTTTCTGCCTTGTCTTGGAGCTCACTACTTTGGTCCTCTGCTTCATCCAGCCTGCTTGCAATTATTTCTAGTGTATTTTTATTTCAGAAATTGTATTCTTCATTTATTCCTGGTTCCAGTTTATAGTTTATATTTACTTTTTCATACTGTTGTAGTTCTCACTCAGTTCCTTGCAGTTGTCTGTGAGTTCTTTCAGCAACCTCATAATCATTCTTTTGAATTTTATATTTGATAGTTTGCTTGCCTTTCATTTAGCTCTTTTACTGGGGAATCTTCTATTGCTTTTGATTGCAGGTTCTTTCTTTGTCTCCCCATTTTAGGCGACTCTTGTTGTTTGTTTCTGTGATTCCTGATGCTCTACTTTGCTAACTGTCTTTGTAGGATGAACTTCTATGGTAGGAGTTCTGTGGGACTCAGTGGTGTGGTCTTTTTGATCTCCTTGTCTAGATGTTCTATGATTGCCCTTTCTCCCCTTTGTGTGGGTTGTGTTGTTGTACTTGGGTTCTATCTCTTGCTGGTTCCTTTGTTGGTGGGTTCTCTCCTCCAGTAGTTTTATTAGTTTTCACAGCTCCCACCTTACCTTGTCTGTGATGATCATTGGCTGGGTAAAGGTGAAATGGAATAAAACAGCAGGAGAGTATTCTATGGGAATTAAAGTTCCAACAAGTAGAGAACAGATAGGAGATCCTTTGGGGAAGTACAGCAATAATATTTCACCCAACTAGCCACTTTTTATAAAAAGTGAAAAAGAAAAAAAACTCTTATTAGAGAGGAGAAAGAATGTGAACTGAATCCAGAACACAGAGCACTTGTGGAAGTTTATATGGTGAGATATAGTGAGAATAAGGGATAGAAACTAGGCATAGTGTGGGAGATAATAAAGTTAACCACAACGGTAATAATGTTCAGGAAGATAATAAAATGGGCCAAGACCAAGGAGGGCTGCTGTGTAGTATTTACAATAATATGGAACAATAATTATTTATAATAATACAGGGACAACAATAATATGATAAAAAATGTATGATGTGAATAAAGAGAATAGAAAGTAAAAGACCAAGAGCAGTGTTTTATTGGAATACAAATAAAATTAAAGAATAAAAATTAAAATGCAGTGTGAAAGGGAGAACAAGGAAAAGGAGTCAAACAATGTAATTAAACAAACAAAATGAAGAAAACTAAACAGAAAGAAGAGAAACAAGAAATAATAATAAGAGATAAAAATAAAAATGCAAGTTCTGTAGAATAGCAAAGTGACATTTTTCTAAGTTTCCCAGTTGATGTTAGCCTTCTGATCTGTCTCTGGATCTGTCTTTGGTCCTTTGGTCCTTTCACAGTTCCACATCTTACTATCTTACATTTGAAGAAGAAAAAATTAAAAATAAAAGCCTTCGGCTGACTTTAAACCCATCAAGCAAGTTCTGCTGGCATTCCTGGATGCTGTAGGCAGACTGGAGCTGGGCTTTACTTTTTTTTCTTTCCTGTGGTTTAGCAAGGATGGGGGCTCCATCTGGGCTGCAAAATTCACAGGTGCCAGCCTCCAGCCCAAGTCTTCAGTGCCCTGCTTGGCCCCCCACTGTCATCTGTGCCAGGCTGGTGCCTTTAATCCACCACATTGTGCTGTCATGAGGTGCACTGATTAGGATCAACTTGTACCCCTCCTCCCTCTTTCTTGGCCTGGGTGCTGCACACTCTCAAAGTCACTTCAGGGCAGTTTTGTTCCCCTATTAAAATAAGTCTTTCTGGGGACTGCTAACTCTCTGAGTCTTTGCTGCCCTCTTCTGATCAGTCCATGCAGCGCCCCTCCTCTTCCTACTTCACTGGCCTGGCTACAGCATGGGAGTGGTCCTTGCACAGCAGCTATGCACCATTTTTTTTTGTTTGGTTGGTTGTTTGTTTTTTTTAGTGAATTTCCCTTGGTTGCAGACTGCCATCCTTAACAAGCACCCAGGTTTTCACACAGCCCAACTGTTGTGGACCACTCTGCCTGGTTTCAGGAATTGTAACTCCTACCCTCTGTGGCTAAAGATGAGTCAGTGACCTCTGGAATGTGAGCAGCAGAAGACAAAGCTTGTCTCTGGTAGCAAACACTGCCTCAGTTTCCCCCCTGCCTGCAAAGCATGGTCGGAAGTCCTTTATGTGTAAGAGCCCTCAGAGAAGGGGAAACCTAAGCCAGACACAATCACTTGGGAAGACATCATGGAAGGACTTGGGGGGGGGGGACGCAATGAAGAGTAATGGACTCTCACCCCCAGGGCTTTGACAAAGCCTGAGTCCCCTGTACTCTAGGAGAAGTACTTCCTGGCTCTAATACCCTTAAGCTTGAATATCTGATGGGGAGGGGTACAGCTCCTTGCCTTGCTAGAGCATGTCTAGGGAAAAATCTGGCATTACAAAGACTTCCTGATAAATCTGTGAAATCTACTCTGCTGAGAGTGCTTTCATTCATATGTTAACGGTTCCAGCAAGAAACCCTAAAACTCTTCCTGATACACTCTGACTCAGACTAAGCCCTCAGATTTCTTTGAAATGTTATCTACTGTTTGATCCTTGCTGCCCTGTATTCCTGTGTATTACAACACAATACAAGCCCTTGGAGGAAGAGGCCCAATGCCTTTTTTCCTCAGAGAAACCGACCACTGCTCAAGGCCTTTTTCCTCTGGAAAACTGGCCACCTCTCCTCCCCAAGCAGATCACATCTTGTCTTGGTAGTATTTACTTTCATCTGTGGCAATTGGGGGGGGGATATGTGGGAAAAGTTGCCCCCACACCCAACTCTCTGACCAGTCCTGAGACTGTGTCATGGTCAGTTACAGCCCAACTCTTCTCCCATCTCCAGGTGTCTCCCTGCTCCCCAATTTGTCTGGTACTGTCAAGCCAGCAATCACAATCCAAGCTAGGGAATGAACCCTGCTGTGTGTCTCCCACTGTGTCTTTATCCCTCCAGTGACTTCAAGTACCCAGGTCTCTCCTAGGCATGTCTGACTTCCCTGCTGTGGGAGAAGGAGCTGTGAACATACAGCTGCTGACTTGGTCCTCCTCCAAAGCTCCTACAGCCACTGAGGTCCCTGGTACCGGGCCTGGGGACTGCTCAGCAACAGACCCAGGCACAAAGAGCCCAGGAACCTTCCCATCAGCCTACATAATCTCTTTACCATCCATTTTTTTTATCTCCACTTTTTAAAATTTATTTTTAACGTATTTTATTGATTATGTGATTACAGTTGTCCCATTTCCCCCCTTCATTCCCTTCCACCCTGCACACCCTCTCCCTCCCACATCCCCCCTTTAGTTCATGTTTATGTGTCTTAAGTTCTTTAGCTTTTACCTTTCCCATACTATTCTTGCCCTCCCCCTGTCTATTTTCTGCCTGCTATCTATGCTACTTATTCTCTGTACCTTTCCCCTCACCTCCTCCTCCCACTCCCATGTTGCTAACCCTCCATGTGATCTCCATTTCTGTGGATCTATTCCGGGTCTAGTTGTTTCCTTAGTTTGTTTATATTTTAGGTGTGGTTGTTAGTAATTGTGAGTTTGCTGTCATTTTACTATACATGTTTTTATCTTCTTTTTCTTAGGTAAGTCCCTTTAACATTTCATGTAATAAGGGCTTGGTGATGATGAACTCCTTGAACTTGACCTTATCTGAGAAGCTCTTTATCTGCCTTTTGATTCTAAATGAAAGCTTTGCTGGGGTAGAGTAATCTTGGGTGTAGGTCCTTCCATTTCATGACTTGGAATACTTCTTTCCAGCCCCTTCTTGCCTGTAAGGTCTCTTTTGAGAAATCAGCTGACAGTCTGATGGGAACTCCTTTGTAGGTGACTGTCCCCTTATCTCTTGCTGCTTCTAGGATTCTCTCCTTCATTTGAATCTTGGCTAATGTAATGATGATGTGCCTTGGTGTGTTTCTTCTTGGGTCCAACTTCTTTGGGACTCTCTGAGCTTCCTGGATTTCCTGGAAGTCTATTTCCTTTGCCAGAATGGGGAAGTTCTCCTTTATTATTTGTTCAAATAACTTTTCCACTTGTGGCTGTTCCTCTTCCTGTTCCGGTACCCCTATAATTCGGATGTTGGAGCCTTTAAAGATGTCCTGGAGGTTCCTAAGCCTCTCCTCATTTTTTTGAATTCTTGTTTCTTCATCTTTTTCTGTTTGGTTAGTTCTTTCTTACTTCTGGTCCACTCCTTTGATTTGAGTCCCAGTTTTTTTCTTCCATCACTATTGGTTTCCTGTGCATTTCCCTTCATTTCAATAAGGTTAGCCTTCATTTGTTCCTCTAATTTGTGACTAAAATCAACCAGTACTGTGAGCATCCTGATCACCAGTGTTTTGAACTGTGCATCTAATAGGTTGGCTCTCTCTTTGTCACTTAGAAGTATTGGCTCTGGGGCTTTGAGCTGTTTTTCTGCTTGAGCTGTGATGTTTTGGTCTGTTCGCACCTCTTATGTATGAGGGGCAGATACTTAGGTGTTCACCAGGGTGGGGCAACCCAAGTCACTGGGTTGTGATGCTGTATGCGGGGGGCAAGGTCAGAGAGGGGAAAAAATGGCACTTTGCTGTGCTCTCTGTTGCACCTCAGTCTGTTATACTGCTTCCCCCAAGCAAATTGGGCCTTTCTGATGCTGATTCCCATGTGGGTAAACTTGTGTGCATTCTAGGACCTTGTGAGTCTCTCCAACAAACTTTCCTGTGAGGGCGGGAGTTTCTCCCTATGCCTCAACCCCTACAAGTGTTTTCAATCAGTGTTTTGAGGCTTTATTTCCCAGTGCTAGGACCCTGGATTGCACAATCTGTCTCGCTTCCCAGTTATCTGCACGTGACTGTGGGACTGCTGCAAGGTCAGCATGCCCTGCTTGCGCACTGTGCCCCGCTTCTCAATCACCACCTCGCTGGGTCTGCCCATTGCCACCCCACACCCAGGGTCTGCCAGCTGACACCTGGGTGACCAGGGTCTGCCTGGTGCCTCCTTGCACACCTAGGGTGACTTGTGCCTAGTGTCACTGCTTCCTGCACCACAACCCCTCTCGGCTTGGCCGCCTGACTGGGTCTGGATGAATGTGTCTATTTCAACTCCTTGGTTGTCAGACTTCCATACAGTTTAATTTTCTTTCAATTTTGGTTGTTACCTTGTTTCTGAATTGTTGTCATCCCCATTTTGGTTGTTCAAGGAAGCACAGTGTGTCTACCTATGCCTCCATCTTGGCCAGAAGTCCTTACCATCCATTTTTTAAGCACCCTCTGCAATCTTTGGCTTCCAAACTTTATATAAGCTGTGATTCCATTTGCTGTTCACTCTGTTCTTCAGAAGATCTGCTAGGTGTCCCAGTTGGGTGCAAGAGCAAGTGGGTTAGGTGCCCACCTACCTCACCACTATCTTCCAACCTTCAAAAGTTTCAATATTTTATTTTATTTTTTAGAACATTACAGACCTGTTATATCTGTTGCAAATGCTTCAAAACATTGTTTAGATGAATGTGTTAGTCATACTATGATGGTATGTACAAAAATTAACAAGCAAGCAAAGTATAGCCAAAGACATTGAAATTGAGAACAAGCTGGCAGTGATCAGAAGGGATAGGGGAGGGAATAATGAGGGAAAAGAATGAAGGGTTTACAGGAACAAGTATAAAAAACTTATGGACAATAACAAGGGGGGTAGAAATGGGGAAAGAAGGTGGGGAGGGCTGGGGTAGTGGGAGGGGTGGGGAGAAAGGCAGAAAACTGTACTTGAACAACAATAAAAATAAAATGAAATGAAATACAATAAAAAATAAAATTATATTAAAAATTAATGTTTGAAAATTGAGTTGGCTAATGTAAAATATCCAAAGTAAGCTTACTCAACTTTTCTTGAAGAAAAGTTGTGTTCTAAGACTATTAAAGATTGATTTATTGTCACTGTAAAGTTGAAATTACAATAATCTTTCAATTTCTTCAAAATAAATATGGTTTTCTTAAATTTTATGCACAGTATAAAATTTGTTTAGTTAATTACTATATTTGACAGTTTCCCCTCATTTGCCAATTTAGATCAATTGATATTTACTGCTTGGATAACAATGGTAAATGTGTTGTGATGTCTGCTCTGAGGACAAGAGTGAGAAGACAGCAACCTATAACCACCTACTAATCAACATAATGTTTCTTTAACATAATAGACCTCTAAATATCTGGATTGCCCTCATACACCCTTTAATTCTTCTTTTCTCCAGCTTAATATCTTCAACTACTGTAAAAAGTCTCCATGTAGACCTGGTTTTGAGATCCTCCATTCTTCTTTCCCACAAAAGGCCCCAGTGCTCATTTTTCTTTTCTGGTCATTTATCTCATTTTTCAGGGCCATGCACAATTCTTACTATGTATTTTAAGATATATACTAGCCTCCTTTCCTAATTTGGTTTCGTTTACAAATTAGTAAGCATGTTCTTGATTTCATAATTCAGATTAGTTCATTCATCTATTCAGCAAATATGATATTCATTTCCATGCCTGGCTCTGCCCTAGAATTTAGGAGTCTGCTGGTGAGTAAAACCAGACACGGTTTCATGAATTTACAGTCTAGGAGATAAAAATCAAAATGTAACATTCACATAGGTGAACAGTTTGGTTGTTTCTTACAAAACTAAACATACTAGCCATAGCCAGATGACTCAGTTGGTTGGAGCATCATCCTGTGCAACAAAAGTTTGCAGGTTCAATTCCAGGTAGGGGCACATATCTAAGTTGCTGGCTTGATCAGATGCTTAGTCAGGGTGTGTACTGGAGAAAACCAATGGGTGTTTCTCTCTCACATTAATGTTTCTCTCTCTCAATCAATAAACATATCCTTGAGTAAGGGTTAAAAAAACAAAATACAAACATATTTCTACAATATGTTTCAACAATCATGCTATTTGATATTTACTCAAAGGAGTTGAAAACTTATGTGCACCTAAAACCCTACACATTAATATTTATAGTGGCTTGGATATTTATAGCAGCTTGGCTATAGCAGGTTTGCTTGCCAACATTTGGAAGTAACCAAGATTTCCTTCAGTAGGTAAATGGATAAATGAACTGTCCTACATTCAGACAATGGAATACTATTCCATGCTAAAAATAAATGAGCCACCTAACTGTGAAAACACAGAGGAACTTTAAATACATATTACTAAATGAAAGAAGCCAATCCAAAAAAGCTGCATACTGTATGAATTCTAACTATATACCATTCTAGAAAATACAAAACTGTGGTGACAGTAAAAAGATCAGTGATATCCAGGGTTTTGGGGTGGCAGTAAAAATGCTCTAAATCATAACCATAATGATGGATACATGTCATCATACATATGTCTATAGGATGCATAACACCGAGTGAGCCCCAAGGTAAATTATGGACTTTGAGTGATAATAATATGTCGATATAGGACTTCTGGCCAAGATGGAGGTGTAGGTGGAGACTGTGCCTCCTCGCACAACCAAGGTTAAATACAACAAAGTTTTAGTAACAAAAACGCAGCCAAAATACAGAAAATTGAACTGTATGGAAGTCCCATAACCACAAACCATTCATCCAGACTGGTAAGAGGGGTGAATTCAGTGACTGGCAGAGTGGGATCAGGCAGGAAAAATTGGCCAGACCAACCCAGGCGCTCATGTGGTGGTTGGCAGATGCCAGGTGTGGGATGAGAATGGCAGACCCAGTGAGGGTGCAAGGTGGCTGGCTGACAACAGTCACACATCCGCGCATAGATAAACCAAGCAAAGGAGTGAGCAATGAGACAGACCGTGCAGGCTAGGGTCCCAGCACCGGGAATTAAAGCTTAAAAGCACCAATTGGATAAACTTTTGGGGTTGAGGTGCTGGGAGAAGCTCCCAGGCTCACAGACAGTTTGTTGGAGAGACCCACAGGGTCCTGGAGGGTACACAGGCCCACACACCTCGGAGCCGGCACCAGGGGGACCTGGATTGCTTTTGAGCCAACTAACTATGAAAAGACAGAGGAACTTTACACAACCAAGTTTAAAGACAACAAAGTTTTAGTAACAAAAACACAGCCAAAACACAGAAAATTGAACTGTATGGACGTCCCATAACAAACAATTCATCCAGACTGGTAAGAGGGGCAAAGTCAGTGACTAGCAGACAGTAGAAGCAGCAGAAGGGACTGAAATCCGAGAGAGAGCTGAACAAATATCATTGCCCCTCTCTGACCCTGCCCCTGAATACAGCATCACAACCCAGCAACTAGGTCGCCCCACCCTGGTGAACACCTAAGGCTCCACCCCACATACATAACAGGTGTGAACAGACCAAAACATTATGGCTCAAGCAGAAAAACAGCTCAAAGCCCCAGAGCCAATACTTCTAAGTGACAAAGAGAGAGCCAACCTATCAGATGCACAGTTAAAAACACTGGTGATCAGAATGCTCACAGAACTGGTTGATTTTAATCACAAATTAGAGGAACAAATGAAGGCTAAACTAATTGAAATGAAGGGAAATGCACAGGAAACCAATAGTGATGGAAAGGAAACTGGGACTCAAATCAAGGGAGTGGATCAGAAGCAATAAAAAAATGACCAAACAGAAAAGAAAGAAGAAACAAGAATTCATAAAAATGAGGAGAGGTTTAGGAACCTCCAGGACATCTTTAGACATTCCAACATCCGAATTATAGGAGTACCAGAACGGGAAGAGGAACAGCCATGAGTGGAAAAGTTATTTGAACAAACAATAATGGAGAACTTCCCCATTCTGGCAAAGGAAATAGACTTCCAGGAAATCCAGGAAGCTCAGAGAGTCCCAAAGAAGTTGGACCCAAGAAGGAACACACCAAAGCACATCATAATTATATTAGCCAAGATTCAAATGAAGAAGAGAATCCTAGAAGCAGCAAGAGATAAGGGGACAGTCACCTACAAAGGAGTTCCCATCAGACTGTCAGCTGATTTCTCAAAAGAGACCTTACAGGCAAGAAGGGGCTGGAAAGAAGTATTCCAAGTCATGAAAGGGAAGGATCTCCATCCAAGATAGCTCTACTCAGCAAAGCTTTCATTTAGAATGGAAGGACAGATAAAGAGCTTCTCAGATAAGGTCAAGTTCAAGGAGTTCATCATCACCAAGCCCTTATTATATGAATTGTTAAAAGGACTTATCTAACAAAAAGAAAATAAAAAACATGTATAGTAAAATGACAGCGAACTCACAGTTATTAACAACCACACCTAAAACAAAAGCAAACCAAGTGGACAGCTAGATCAGGAGCAGAACCATAGAAATGGAGATCACATGGAGGGTTAGCAACAGGGGAGTGAGAGGAGGAGAAGGGGGGGAGAAGGTACAGAGAATAAGTAGCATAGATGGTAGGTAGATAATAGACAGGGGCAGGGGAAGAATAGTATGGGAAATATAGAATCTAAAGAACTTGTGACACATGGACATAAACTAAAGGGGGGAATGGTGGGGGAGGGGTGTGCAGGGTGGAGGGGAATGAAGGGGGGAAGTGGGACAACTGTAATGGCATAATTAATATAAGATATTTTAAAAATAATAATATGTCAATGTAGGCTCATCAACTATACAAATTTATACCACTCTGGTGGGGGATGTTAAAAACTGGGGAGGTTATGCACATATGGGGGAGAGGCTATATCTCTGTACCTTGTTGTAAATATTTCTGCAAACCTAAAACTGCTTTAAAAGTAAAATATTTCTCTGACTAGCTTATTTTGTTTAGCATAATAACCTCCAGATCCATTCATGCTGCTACAAAGAGTAAGAGTTCCTTCCTTTATAAGCTGTGTAGAATCCATTGTGTAAATCTATCACACGTTTTTTTTCCACTCCTCTACTGATGGACACTTGGGCTGTTTTCAGATGTTGGCTATTGTAAATAATGCTGCAATGAATGTAAGGATGCATATATTCTATCAAATTAGTGTTTGAAGATTCTTAGGATATATTCCCAGAAGTAGAATTGCTGATATGTAGAATCTAAGGAACAAAATAAACTGACAAAAAATTAAAACCAGAGGCATGGCTACATGGCAAAAGTGTCAGATCTCAGAGGGAAGGGGGTGGGGGGAACTGGAAGAGATTACCCAGAGAACATATATGTATACATTCATATAGCCCTTGGACACAGACAAAAATATGGTGAAGGCCAAGTGAGGGAGTAGGGGCTTCACGGGGAGGGAAAAGCAGGAAGGGAAATGGCAGACATCTATAATAGTGTCAAGAATGAAAAATGTAAAAAAAATAAAATCTTAATTTAAAAAAATGAGAAATCTAAATGCCACAGAGTGTATATAATATCAACAACAATAACACTAATTATTACAGAAGGGAATCTGGGATAGTTGTGTCTTGGCCAATAATAGAAGTTCTTTAGAGGAAAAACAGGTTTCTTTAGATGGAAAATGATTGGACTGGCCTAAAATTCACTATAAAATTTTTTATTTTTTGAACAAAAAAAAACAAAAACCAAACTTTTAATTCCACATCAAGAAAAATATTTTTTGAAATAATAAATTATTTTTATTTATCCCTGGATATAGATGAAATCATTTGAAAGCTGTATATTTTGTTGCATTACATGTTTTGTTTTGTTTTTAAATTAATTTTATTTAGTTATTTTTCAAGTACAGTTTTTTGTCTATTTCTCCCATCCCAGCCTCCCCCCCCCTTACTCCCCACCTCCCTCCCATTTCCACCCCCCTTAATTCTCATCCCTGTGTCCTTCATATTTGTTTCTCCAAATCCCTCCCCCTTTTTCCCCTTAACTTCCCTTCCTTCTCCCCTCTGGTCACTGTCCCCTTGTTCTCTATTTCAGTGTCTTTGGTTTGGTTTTTTTTTTCTGCTTGCTTGTTTGTTTTGTTGTTTAGCTTCCTGTTAAAGGTGAGATCATATGGTATTTGTCTTTCAGCACCTGGCCTATTTCACTCAGCATAATGCTTTCCAGTTCCATCCATGTTGTTGCAAAAGGTAGTAGCTCCTTCTTTCTCTCTGCAGCATAGAATTCCATTGTGTATATGTACCACAATTTTTTGATCCATTCATTTACTGACGGGCACCTAGGTTGCTTCCAACTCTTGGCTATTGTAAATTGTGCTGCTATGAACATTGTGGTGCATAGGTTCTTTGATATTGATGTTTTAGGATTCTTAAGAAAAATATCTTCTATCTTCTGTCAGTACAATAATCCAAACACTCAAATATTCAATTCCTATAGTAGGAAATGCTGTGTTGGTTCTGCACTGTGGATTGACAGCAAAATCTACATATAGCACCTTAAGAAACAGACTGAAAGGGATTCTGAGGGATTCATGGTTATATACAAAAGTAGCTAGAATAGTATATGAGTGAAATGGTTTTCTATTACTACTTGGAGGAAGCAGTTGACACCATGGGAAGTGCATGAGACCAGTTGTCAGCATGACTAACTACCCAAATACCCATCCAAATAAAGTGGAGCTATTTCACAAACATAATGCTGAGTAAAAAATCCAGAAAACATTTGTGTACCGCATGGTTCCATTTATATAAAATTCAATACTATGAAAATTCATGTTTAATACCTGATTATGCCAATACGTTTATCTAAGAAGCTCATTTTGTTTCTTCCCATGAATACTATTTCCGACTTTTTCTCTCATCACACCTCCTACATCTCCTCCTTCATGTTCACTCCCATCTGTTGACCCTGATTCATATTCTATTGAAAAAATATCAATAAAAACCATCACAGAAACTCCAATCTGTTCCCACAAGCAAGTCTACAATTCTACCCTTGCTTTCACCCTTATTTTCCTCTTACTTTCTCTTACCAGTAAGTAAGCATCCATCCTCTCACCAAAGACCAGTTTCTAAACATATGCTTTGAAGGTTATACATCTTAACTCTCAATTAACTTACTCTTTGAATTGGTTATTTCCTCTACCATTTTCATCAATTTCTTTGTTTCTATGCAATGATTTCCATGAGCACAAAACATCTTCTACTAACTCATTTTTTTAATGAAAAAGAATTTTGAACTTAGGTTACCCTTTAGCCATTGTTCTGCTTCTCTAATTCCCTTTACAACAAAATTTCCCAGTAGAGTTGTATGTAGTAGATAATTCTACATCCTCACCTCTTCATTTCTCTTCAGTCCATTTTTTTCTGGCTTCCACATTCATCATTATTTTTGAGAAATTTTTCTTGTTAAATCAATTATTGTCTCAATATTGCTGAGTTCAATAGCCACTGCTTTGTTTTTATTTTAGTTCACTCCTCAACACCACTTTTTTTCCCTTGAAATATTCTCCTCTTGACTTTTGCATTAGTCAGTATTGGCCACCATGACAAATACCATAGACCAGGTGGCTAAAACAATAGAAATTTATTCCTCATAGTTCTAGAGGCTGGGAAGCCCAAGGTGATCCTTGAACTAAACCCTGATGATTGTACAGGGTTTAGTTTCTGGTAATGACCTCTTCCTGGTTTGCCAACAGCAATCTTCTGACTGTGTCCTCAGGGAAAGGGAGAGAAAGAGAGAGGGAGAGAGAGAGAGAGAGAGAGAGAGAGAGAGAGAGAGAGAGAGAGAGAGAGAGAGAGAAAGCTAGTTCATCTCTGGTTTCTCTTCCTCTTTTTACATGGATACCACCAATCCTGTCTTATTTGGTCCCAAACATCAGAACCTTATTTAACCTTAATTACTTCCCAAAGACCTTGTTTCTGAAAACAGTTACAATAAGGGTTGGGGTTTCAACATATGAATTTGGAGGGGGGCAGTGTTAGGGTGGTCCTGACGTAGGTTGTGAAAGAATTCACAAAGACAAAAAAAGTGCAGAGAATAAAGCCTTTTATTCACTCTCCAAGAGGGGAGAGGGGCTTTGTGTGGACAGATACAGTGATCCCTCACCTATCGCAGGAGTTGCATTCCAGAGACCCCTGAAATAGGTGAAAATCCGTGAAGTAGCAGAGTTATATTTATTTTAGCATATATATATATATATATATATATATATATATATATATATATATATATATATATATATTTAGGCTTTATAAACCCTTCCCACACTCCTATTACCCTCCTATAAACCTAAGGCTTTATAAACCCTTTCCCACTCTCTTATTAACCTTTCCCACACTCTTGCAAATAGTTCATATGCTCTCAAACACTTTATGCATTCTTAAACCTATGTAATTTTAACAACATATAAAATTATATATGGGTACTCACCAGTGAAATATACTACAACTTGAATGATGAAGATCATGAATTATATAGCTGGGCAGTACTGATGGTGATGAAAGTGATGACGAAGAGATGAATGTACTGCACAGTCAAGAAGAGCATTATAGCTCTTCTGAAAACACTGTTTCATCAGGCACTTCATCAGGTAGTGCAGTATCTTCACCCTGGGCCGTAACATCTATTTCCACTAAAGGCATAATTGATCTCTTTGTCCAAGTGATGAACATAGTTATGGGGAGTTGCTAGCACTGCTTTTTATCCACAGAGTCAGCTTCTCCATGCAGAGAAATGCTCTTGAGTCCAAAGTATCTCTGAAATCTGTCAAACCAGCCCTTGCTGGCACTGAATGAGGTTGCTCTGGTGGGAGAAGCACTCAATGGTCCTGCTTCTGTGTCGTCATCCTGGTATTCATCCTTGTCACCATCGTGAACATCCATGCTTTCTGCAAAACTATCATAAAGTTTCTTGGCTTTTGTCCAGATGGTATTAGTATCCAGCAAGATATTCTTCTTCCTACAGTCATTTATCCACAGGGCCAATGCAGACTCCATCCTCACAATGGCCTTATTGTAGGAAGTGACCACACTCTTTGCAGTCTTGTTAAAAGTCATTGTTGCCATAGACCTAATATTATTCTCATATTTCTTTATGTAGCAAACAGTAGATTTGTTGATCCTGTAATGGTGGCCTACAGCCGTGTAGCTTTTGCCTTCCTTTATCATGTCGAGAAGTTCCACCTTTTCTTTGATGGTAAGCATATTCCTCTGGTGCTTGGGTTCACTGCCAGAAGGCTTAGAAGGTGCAGAACGTTTGAGTGGCACCATAGGGCTTGAAATAAATTCAAACTTGTACAAAAATTTCACAAAAACACAACACTGCAGAGCAACACTACACACAACAATCAGACATTAATGTGAAGTGGATAAGGAGAGATGTTGAACATATGGGCACAGTGCAGGAGAGCAAACAGACCCATTTTACAGTCACTGAGCCAATCAGCACCCAGGATACAGAACACAGTGCTGTGGTTGGTCACCTTTCATTCCATCAGCCAATAGTGTGCAGTGTACAATCTCACATTGTCAAACTTGTACAAGCGGAAGTGTCGTATTGCATTTCCATTGTGTACAGTACAGTATTCATCCGCTGATGAAATATATACTGTATTTTATTTTGATTTAATATGTTTGAATTAACATTTTATATCTTTTTTAAAAATTTAGGCAAAAATAATTAAAATAATTAATATTGTATATACTTATATACTGCAAAATACCATGATATAGCAAAAACTCTGTGATACAAAATTAGATACATATTTTTTCAAAAACGTGCAGTAAGTAAACTGTGATATAGCAAGGGATGATCTTGTCCTACTTACTTATTTTTCCCTTTACATATCTTACACTAGGAGACATACTGGTGAAAATATTGCTGAGTGGGATAGCTAATATTTTTCAACCTATGTTTTCTTCTGAGACTTTTAAGGTATCATTACTTATATTTAAGACTTTTATTCATCTTGAGTTTATTTGTGTGTATAGTGTTAATTGGTGGTCGAGTTCCACTTTTTTGAATGTAGCTGTCCACATCTCCCAACATCATTTCCTAAAGAGGTTATTTTATTCCATTTTATATTCCTGACTCCTTTGTCAAATATGAATTGAGCATAGAGATTTGGTTTTACCTCTGGGCTTTTTAGTCTGTTTCATTGATCTATATATCTATTCTTATGCCAGTACCAGACTGCTTTGATTACAGTGGAACTGTAATACAGCTTTACAATGTAATTGTAATGTAATACATTGTAATATCACGTATTGTGATTCTCCTACTTTGTTCTTCTTTCTCAAAATCACTGCACCTATACAGAATCATTTATGGTCCCATATAAATTTTAGAAATGTTTGTTCTATATCTGGGAAATATGTCATTGGTATTTTGATAGAGATCTAAGAATTTTTTTAAAGGAGGAAATCTTTTTTTTTTAATTTTATTTAGTTATTTTTCAAGTACAGATTTTTGTCTATTTCTCCCATCCCAGCCCCCCCTGCCCCGTCTCCCCACCTCCCTCCCATCCCCCCCCAGTCCTCATCCCTGTGTCTTTCATACTTGTTCCTCAAAATCCCTCCCCATTTTTCCCCTTAAATTCCCTTCCCTCTCCCCTCTGGTCGCTGCCCACTTGTTCTCTATTTCAGTGTCTTTGTTTTTATTCTGTTTGCTTGTTTGTTTTGTTGTTTACCTTCCTGTTAAAGGTGAGATCATATGGTATTTGTCCTTCAATGCCTGGCCTATTGCACTCAGCATAATGCTTTCCAGTTCCATCCATGTTGTTGCAAAGGGTAGTAGATCCTTCTTTCTCTCTGCTGCATAGAATTCCATTGTGTATATGTACCACAATTTTTTGATCCATTCATTTACTGATGTGCACCTAGGTTGCTTCCAACTCTTGGCTATTGTAAATTGTGCTGCTATGAACACTGTGGTGCATAGGTTCTTTGATATTGATGTTTTAGGATTCTTGAAATATAATCCTAGCAGTGGAATTGCTGGGTCAAAAGGAAGGTCAATTTTTACTTTTGTGAGAAAATTCCATACTGTTTTCCATAATGGTTGTACCAGTCTGCAATCCCACCAACAGTGAACTAAGGACCCCTTTTCCCCACAACCTTTCCAACATTTGTTGTTTGTTGCTTTGTTTATGATAGCCATCCTGACTGGTGTAAAGTGGTATCTCATTGTGGTTTTAATTTGCATCTCTCTGATAGCTAATGATATTGAGCATCTCTTCATGTGACTCTGGATGTTCTGTATGTCCTCCTTGGAGAAGTGTCTGTTCAAGTCCTTTCCCCATTTTTTAATTGGGTTGGTTGTCTTCTTAGAGTGGAGTCATGTAAGTTCTTTGTATATTTTGAAGATAAAACCTTTGTCTGAGGTATCATTGGCAAATAGGTTTTCCCATACAATTCGTTGACTTTTTAATTTAATACTGTTTTTTTTAGCGATGCAGAAACTTTTTATTTTGATGAGATCCCATTTGTTTATTCTTTACTTTATATTCCTTGCTCTAGGGGACATATCGGTAAAAATGTTGCTGCGTGGAATATCTGAGATTTTCTTGCCAATGTTCTCCTCTAGGACTTTAATGGTGTCACGGCTTACATTTAAGTCTTTTATCCACCTTGAATTTATTTTGGTGTATGGTGTAAGTCTGTGCTCAAGTTTCATTTTTTTTGCACTTAGCTATCCAGTTCTCCCAACACCATTTGTTGAAGAGGCTATCTTTACTCCATTTTATGTTACTGCCTTCTTTGTCTAATATTAATTGACTGTAGAGAGTTGGGTTGATTTCTGGGCTCTCTGTTCTGTTCCATTGGTCTATGTGCCCTGCTAAGTCCCCTAGAGCAAGGGACATAAAGGAAATAATAAACAAATTGGACTATGTCAAGTTAAAAAAAAACTTCTGAAGAACTAAAGAAAACATCGGCAAAATGAAAAGGACCCAAAGACCACTAGTCTTTGTAGGGTGAGTTTCTGTGGTAGGAATTCTATGTGACTCACTAGTGTGGTCTCTTTGATCTCCTTGTATGGATACTCTAGGGTTGCCCTTTCTTCCATTGGAGTGAGTTCTGTTGTTGTACTTAGGCTTTACCTGCTGCTGGCTTCTTTGTTGGAAAACATTTGCAAAATGAAAAGGAAACCAACCATATTAGAAAATACATTTGCCAATGATACCTCAGGCAAGGGTTTGATCTCCAAAATATATAAAGAACTCACATGACTCCACACTAGGAAGATAGACAAGCCAATTTAAAAAATGGGCAGAGGACCTGAACAGACACTTCTCCAAGGAGGAGATACAGAGGGCCCAGAGACATATGAAAATATGCTCAGCATCACTAGCCATCAGAGAGATGCAAATTAAAAGCACAATGAGATACCACTTCACTCTGGTCAGAATGGCCATCATAAACAAATCAACAAAAAGTGTTAGAGAGGATGTAAAGAAAAGAGAACCTCAGTGCACAGTTGGTGGGAATGCAGACTTGTACAGCCACTGTGGAAAGCAGTATGGAACTTCCTCAGAAAACTAAAAATGAACTGCTTTTTGACTTGGCAATTCCACTGCTGGGAGTATACCCTACAAATCCTGAAACACAAATTCAAAAGAACCTATGCACCCCAATGTTCATAGCAGCACAATTTATAACAGCCAGGTGTTGTAAGCAACCTAAGTGTCCACCAGTAAATGAGTGGATCGAAAAACCATGGTACATTTATCTAATGGAATACCATGCAGCAGAAAGAAAGAAGGAGCTCCTACCCTTTGTGACAGCATGGATAGATCTGGAGAGGATTATGCTAAGTGAAATAAGCTAGGTGGTGAAAGACAAATACCATATGATCTTGCCTGTAAGTGGAATCTATTCATCAAAACAAGTAAGTAAGCAAAATATAACCAGAGAATTTGAATTAAAGAACAAACTGACAGTAACCTGAGTGGACGGGGCAGGTGATAACAGGTGGAAAAAGGGGAAGAGTTATCAAGGAACATGTATAAAGGACACATGGACAAAGCCAAAGGGCATAGGTTTGCAGGTGGAAGTGGGGATTTGTGGGGTGGGGGAGTGATGGGGGTAAAATAGAGAGAACTGTACCTGAACAACAATTTAGAAAAAGAAACAAAAAGAAAAAAATACCTAAAGTACTTTGTAGAGAGCTCAATAAAATACCGCTATTCTTGTTGGAGGTATGGCTGTCTGTACACTGGGCCAAGATTCTTTTCAGACATGTATTTTAGGTCTTTCTTTAATGTTGAGACAAATAGGTGATCAAAACTCCATAAAGCATGACATGAAATTTTTAAGTGGAAATATTTTAAAGTGGTTATAACCATCTCAGCTACTAAAGGCAAACAGAAGGCAAACACACAATAATAGCAATAACATGTATGCACACATACACTTCAGTAAAAAAAAAAAACCTGGCTTTGAGAAATGTCACTTACTCATGCCCTGCCAGATACACTAGCTATAGAATACATCCCATGATATGTACTCTACAAAATGATTTATGCTATTCACCAATAAAAAGTTGAGAAGTGACTGAAAATTATAATTTTTGTAAATATTTTATTTATTTATTTTTAGAGAGAGGGGAAAGAAGGGAGAAAGGATGTGAAACGTCAGTGTGAGAGATACATCTTTCAGTTGCCTCTCACACATCCCCCACTGGGGACCCAGCCAGCAACCCAGGCATGTGCACTGACTGGGAATCAAACCAGCGACCCTTTGGTTTGCAGGCCGGCACTAAATCCACCGAACCACACCAGCCACAGCTGAAAATTATAATTTCTTTTAGGAAATTTGATATGTAGGTCTTTTTTCCTAAGCAATAATTAGCTGAGGCGTTGCTTTACTAAGATCACTCCTAAGTTGTGGTAATAGTATCATATGCATATAGGACAATGATTGTGTTTCTGATCACACTTTTTGTTAAAGTGGGCTGCTTTCAGATTTTAAATGACATGAGAGTCCACGCAATTCATATCTGGTACATTTGGGCACATGGAAGAGAGCTTTGATCGCAAGGGTCACATTTCCGTTTTTAAGTGGCTCTACATGTAAGCTCAAGTCATTAAATAAAATTAGAGCCATCTATACATTTTCAAATATCAGGTGGCTTGTTTGGTTTTAAATTGTAACCCTCAGATCTAGCTTCATGGTTTTCCCTTTTCATGTTTGAAAGGTAGAATTTCACATAGTACATGGACTATCAGTGAAGCTGATTTCTTCTGAGCCCAGAGTTGGTTTACTATTCATTGTTGAGCAAAACAATAGGAGGCCATTTTTAACATTTTTACTATAAATACCATAGCATGACAGACTCTTTCTCTAGATACAGAATTGCATCCTACATCTTCTTTTACTTGACCTTTTGTTTTTCCTGAAACTGTAGAAGTTTCTTCCTGATTCTGTCTTTTCTGCCTTTTGGTCAAAGGATGTTAGTTTCATCCTTTACCATGCTCCTATCTCCCACCATAATCCTAATTTGTGTTTAGTTGAGTTCTATAGAGCAGAGACTGTTTTCTTCATTCCTGTATTACTAACACCTAGCATAACCCTTGGCACAGATAATTTATTAAATAAATATTTGTTGAAGGTTTGAATAAAATGTTATGGTTGGATTTTTTTGGTTATTTCATAATCTGGAAAATACTTATTACTTTATCTAATTTTTCTTTTCTTTGAAATAAAGTATACCAGTTCAAGGAGTTCCAGAGCCAAAGCACAGGCAGCAAACTTTGCAGGACAAGAAAAATTTTGAAGAGCATGGTTGATTGTTCCAATACAAGTGAGTGAACATGGAAAATCTTTCCCAATTTGTAAATATCGACTTGAATTCCATACCTGCTATTGATATAGGGAAAGGCCAGGTTTTAATTTTGTTCATGTGAGAATCAATTTTTCTTCCACTTGTTACTTAAATCAACCTGTTAATGTCAAAATAGACACACTGTCTATGCTGACAGTAAAGAAATTCAGAGAGAAATACCTTGTATCTTATCACATACCCTTCCATGGCTTTTCAGATTTAGCCCTGACGGAAAGCAAAAGCAATGATAAACAGCCCATGTTTGTGTAAATTCTGATCCATGTGCCCTCTAACTCCTCAGATGACTGAGTGGGTGAAAACACGCACATGCATTGTGATAGTGTGTGCATAATACTGTCACACGTAAGGCCAGAAGCAGGGTGACATAGAAGGGGCAAATCACAAGCTTTCAGGACTCCAAATTGAAGTTTTGTTTTGTTGGGGCCTAAGAGAACCAGAGCCACGTGAAATCATGGCCCTTAAGCACCACATCTCCCACATAAGAAGAGGAGAATTCAAATGCCTTTGCAGTCAGCTGGTCAGATTGCTTCTTGCATGCTTCTTGTCTCGAATCCACCCTAGGAGATGTCTCTGTTCTGGTTATGGATGAATGAAATCTTTTAATGAAAGATCATATCTTTATCACCTTTCTACCCACATGGCCCCCAAACTTGAAACTCCCAGGTTTTAGCATAAAGCTTAATATGTGCTCCATAAATGTTTGTAGACTCTATTAATGAATAAACAAATGTAGCTTTGGCCACATTTGCAGCTTCAACACCCTGCATAACTGTATGCAGTACTGACCCTGAAGATAGGAAAAGCAACATAACTGACACTGTAAGAAAATGTTTCTTGTTTATACTCATGCATCTTGAACTTTGGCTGATCTGAGCACAAAGAGAGCTCTTTCAGTTCAGAGAAAGGAGGTTTATGATGTGTGGGAGAACTAAGAACAATGGGCTCAATTGATATACTGGAGATGCTCTCAGCTTTCCAGAGCCTGGAAACTCCATCTACAGTTTGGTCTCAGAGGGCAGAGCTAAATAAGGGCAGACTAACACAGCTTTCTTGGGAACTAGCTCTCTGCTCCTTTGAAGGGAAAATAAATTCACTTTATAGCATCATGAATCAATTCTGCAAAATATGGTGCTGTGCCCTTTTTTGCCAGTGTCTAAAAATAAGGCCTTGTCATATCTTTATTCTTTTTGTCTTAAAGTTGTCCAACCAGATTTGCTTGCAGATTATTGATTGTGATGAAACAGCAATCAGGAAATTAAATTGAAATAATTTTTAAAATTTATTTTTACTGTATTTGAGAAAAGGGGACCCTAGTTCACTGTTGGTGGGATCGCAGATTGGTACAACCACTATTGTAAACAGTATGGAATTTTCTCAGAAAACTAAACATGGATCTGCCTTTTGACCCAGCAATTCCACTGCTAGGATTATATCCTAAGAACCCTGAAACACCAATCCAAAAGAACCTATGCACCCCAATGTTCATAGCAGCACAATTTACAATAGCCAAGTGCTGAAAACAACTTAAATGCCCATCAGTAAATGAGTGGATCAAAAAACTGTGGTACATTTATACAATGGAATACTATGCAGCAGAAAGAAAGAAGGAGCTACTACCCTTTGAAACAGCATGAATGGAACAGGAAAGCATTATGCTAAGTGAAATAAGCCAGGAGGTGAAAGAGAAATGCCATATGATCTTACCTTTAACAGGAAGCTAGGCAACAAAACAAACAAGCAAGCAAAATAAAAACAAAGACACTGAAATAGAGAAAAGGGGGAAAGTGACTAGAGGGGCGAGGGGAGGGAATTTCAGGGGAAAAGAGGTAGGGTTTACAGGAACAAGTGTGGAGGACACATGGACAAGTACTAAGGGGGGTGGAAATGGGAGGGAGGTGGGGAGCACTGGGGGGGTGGGCTGTGTTGGGAGTTAAAGACAGAAAACTATACTTGAACAATTAAAGTAAATTAAATTAAAAATATAATAAATTTATTTTACTGTATTTTTTTCAATTATCATTTATCCCTCTTATATGTTCTTCTACCTCCACCCATGAAACTATTTTTAATGGCTATTTTCATTAATTTGTTTGTTTTTTTTTATTTTCATTGATGTTTGAATATAGTTGTCTCCATTTTTCTACCACCGCTTTCCCCCACCCCACCCATCCCCACCTTCCACTGTTGATCCTACCCCCCTTTGGCTTTGTCCATGGGTCCTTTATATATGTTCATTTACAGCCCTCTCTCTTCTTTCCCACATTATTTACCTCCACCCTCCCCTCATGAAACTGTTTTTGAATGGAGCTCCTTAATTGACAGCTGACTTGTTGCCCCAGCTAAAGTCTCCTTTCTCTCCAACCATGTTCCTTGCCAGCTGCAACTATAAGACAATGAATGAATCTACACCTAATTTTAAGTCCGATTTCTTTTTTTAAATTTTATTTGTTTATTTTTAGAAAGAGGGGAAGGGAAGGAGAAAGAAAGGGAGAAAAACATCAATGTGTGGTTGTTTCTCATGTGTCCCCCACTGGGGGGACATACCCACAACCTAGTCATGTGCCCTGACTGGGAATTGAACCAGTGACCCTTTGATTCACAGGTCAGCACTCAGTCCACTGAGCCACACCAGCCAGGGCTAAGTCAGATTTCTTTAGGCTGGTCATTAGAGTGCTGACCAAGAGCACGAGATTCTAGCCTGGGGTTGTCACAGGCATTTAATGCTGTGTCCCAAAGGCTAGTGGGTTGACCAATCAGAGTAGTAGATGTCACTCATTATTTTAATATTGTCCTACTACAAATTGTTTAAATTTATATTGCTCTTACCATATGTGCTTTGCCTTGACATTCAATCTTTCCTCCAGTACTTTACAGATAAAGCTAAGCATTACTCATGCATGAAGCATTAAGGGCTCATTTTTGGAAAATTCAAATATTTCAAAGAACAGCTTAGAATAATTTAATTCTAAAGACACCAGAGCTGGGCACCATTATTGTATTAAAGAAGCAATCCTGTTTGATTCTGAATTAGCAGACTACTCTGAAACCTAACTTAATATAAAAGAAACCTTAAAACACAAAATGAATCGTTATCAAATCTGAATTCTAGTCCAAGCTCAAAAATGTTCTTTTGGGGTTTCTTTGGGTTATCAGTGTTTCCCAAACACTGATATCAGAAATATCAGAAATACCACTTCACACCAGTCAGTATGGCTATCATAAACAAAGCAACCAACAACAAATGTTGGCGAGGTTGTGGGGAAAAGGGGACCTTAGTTCACTGTTAGTGGGATTGCAAACTGGTACAACCATTATGGAAAACAGTATGGAATTTTCTCAGAAAAATAAAAATCGACCTGCCTTTTGACCTAGCAATTCCACTGCTAGGATTATATCCTAAGAACCCCAAAACATCAATTTCAAAAAACCTATGCACCACAATGTTCGTAGCAGCACAATTTACAATAGCCAAGAGTTGGAAGCAACCTAGGTGCCCATCAGTAAATGAATGGATCAAAAAATTGTGGTACATATACACAATGGAATTCTATGCAGCAGAGAGAAAAAAGGAGCTATTACCCTTTGCAACAACATGGATGGAACTGGAAAGCATTATGCTGAGTGAAATAGGCCAGGTGTTGAAAAACAAATACCATATGATCTCACCTTTAACAGGAAGCTAAACAACAAAACAGACAAGCAAGCAAAAGAAAAACAGATACACTGAAATAGAGAACAAGGGGACAGTGACCAGAGGGGAGAGGGGAGGGAATTTAAGGGGAAAAAGGGGGAGGTATTTGGAGGAACAAATATGAAGGACACAGGGACGAGAACTAAGGGGGTGGACATGGGAGGGAGGTGGGGAGCAAGGGGCAGGGTGGGCTGGGATGGGAGAAATAGACAGAAAACTGTACTTGAAAAATAACTAAATTAAATTAAAAAAAGAAATATCAGAAATTTTGAGATATCATAAATATCTCTATTCTTTAGTGTCACCAGCTATAAAACTAGAAGTGATCTAGTATATTTTAGAGAATATATCTAGTATATTTTAGAGAATTGTTATGAGAATGACTTGGATGACCTGAAAAATTAATTAACTTCTTAAACAAAGCACAATAAAAATATAATTATTCAAGTTCTATTGTGGGGTTAAAGAGAACAATTCACTCAGAGAACACAATGTTTTATTGAGAACATTCTTAATTTTATTTTCTTTAAGTTTATAAAATACATTTTATAGGATAAGTTTCTAAAAGGTTATCCATTATGTGTGTTAAAATTGAAATTCTATATCAGAAATGAGGCAAACTCTTGCAGGTGATTAACTCTCTTTGTGTGTGTACATGTGTATGTATGCCTGGGGGGGTTTCAGGAAAGGCTGGTTATTTATGTTGTTAAATCAAAACAAAACACAAGGTATGGATTACTTCACTTTTTTTTATCTTGATTGGTTTCTTACAGAACCTTTTACATCTCTCCTCTATGCAGCCTGGAAGCTTATCTAGTATACTGGTCTGAAAACAAATATCAAGTGTCTTTTTGTAAAGATATTATATCTCCTTAAACATTGCTGAAAACAGTTTGGGAGGGAAACATATAACTTTTTACAACAAAAGAGCCACCTACAGTTATACCCATAAAATCTTTCTTTCAATAAAGACAAATCAGCTTTTTTTTCTTTAAAACAAAGTTAATAAACAAGAAAAAGAAGACTAAAACCTGAGAGCTATTCAGGTTTCAAAATCTTTTCACCTTTCCTTTTCCATGGAATCTTGCCAACTGAATAGCTGACAGGTGGTGCATTCAGTTATGTGTTCTACACCAGGAGAGAATAACCTGTATGATAAATCCAAGTCTTTAATACACCAAGGTAACATTGCTATATCACATCATTTCCCACTAGCTAGGAAGAACAATCAACTAATAATTGAAATAATAGGTTATTCAAATTTACCAAATCTGTTTCTGCAAAAGGCAGAATAATTTATAGAAGATTGCAATAGATTCATGGAACTAGCCAATTTTATGTATCATTTGTGATGTTTACTACCCAATTTTCATTTGTTAGAGAATCATATTCAAAGAATCATTCTCCAGACCTTTCTGGTACACACCCATCCAAGTAAAAAACAAACTGGAAAATGTGAAATGTGCATCAATCTGAAACAAATCAAGGTCTTCAAATCACCTACGGTGGCTGAATGGATAATACCCTATGAGAAGAGCACCATTGTGAAGATATGGCAGAGGCCAGAGTACATAACTAATTAACAGGAAAAAAAAAAAGACATGCTATCATAGAGTTATCTACCCTGTGTCTATCAGAGGGCTGGCTCAGTTTACACCATTAGCCACTAGCAACTGCTGCTTCTTAAGTGAGTGTGTTTTTTTTTTAAATCTGAGCTAGTTTCTCTTTATTCTCAGCTCCTTTGAAACTACAGGGTTGTCATGGTAGCTGCTCTTAAGGAGAAGGGAGTGAGAAAATGCTGATAACACCCTGTTTCTCTTCTCTAATGAGGTGTAAGACCAAGTTTCTCCTCTGTCTACACATACACTATGCTCCCTTATGCTATAAGTAAGGTTGGCTGAGTTAGGGCTTAAATAGTCCTTTGCCATTGGGGTCAGTGCTCTCTTTCTATGCGTGAAAGATCCTTGCTTTGACCCCCTTCTCCCAGCTGCAATAGGTAGATTTGGGGAAACGCTCTTATTGTTTTACTGGCATTCCTTTTTTTCTTCTATCTTCAGTGGTAATAGGGAGACAGGACTGAATTCTGTTTTGCATACCAAGAAGAATATATTTGGTCCCTATAGATGGTAATAGAATCAAGTACATTCCTTCTTTCTACCTGAGCATCTTTCTTTTCACTTTGTTTCCATCAGTGGAATTGCCCTTTGAGAAGAAAACACTCCCTGGTCCTCAGGAGATGCTTGAAAGTTGTGGTAGATCCTCCATTTCTTTGTGGCTTGTAGCTGGTGAGTCACCATCTTAAGCATTTCCCATTTCTAGCATGAACTAGCTGTGAAGCAAAATGACTAAAACAAGCACATATGAGGGCAGAGTCCACAGAGAGATATCAATCACCACAAGACTCTCCTTTCTTGTTACACTCATCAAGTAAGAAGAGGGCCAGTCAGTGGCAAAGGCAAAGAGTTAACATGGGAAACGTAGTATGTAGGCTGTGCGGTTAGAGCCTCGCTAAGTAGGGAAGGGGAAGTTTCTACAGGCAATCAGAACTTGGTGCCACGGCCCATAAGTTTAAGGACAGCAAAGTTGTAAGTGGCAGCAATCATGAAGGTGAGCTGTAGGGAAGAGAAGAGAGAATATGAGTGTGAGTACGAAAGGGAACTATCTCCCTCCTCCAATATTCTTGGGAATGAGGAAGGAATGAACTAAATTATAGCTAAATAAAGGAAGAAAACCTGTTCTTTAAAAAGTATCACATCCCAGGCTTTTGTCCTATCTACTCGACTACTAGTCTTCTCTGAAATATTTGGTTCCAATGGCCCAGGCCCAGAGCATGAACTCGTCAAGGATTTATTTCACACCTATGCTCGGCCTAACATAGACATTTCCTGAGGGAAGTGAATAATACATGGTCTCTGCCATCACCTTACCCACATGTCTATGTGACCTGGAATAATAGGGTGTTTGCTGCAGGCAACACAGCCCTCCAGTGCTTAATGATTAGTTTATTTACAAAATGAGAAACAACTAGACTATATGAAACTCTCAGCAGTAGGGGCCAGGAGTTCTGTGAGGTTATCCTTGAACATTCACCACTTATTTAATGACTTCAGATAAATTGCTTCACCCTTCATTACCCTAGGTTTTTAATGTGAGCAATGAATGCACTACCTTGACTGTCCTGCTGTGCTATAATACCACCAGCGGGACTTAGAATATAGAATTACATTATAGTAATAACAATTCTCATACTATTAGGAGGTCCTTCCTGTTTACAGGAGAGTAAATACTTTGGAGAATATCCAAGATGCAGTCATATTTACAGTATCTAGAATTTCAGGCTTTGAAACACTATGTTTAGTAATGCTTCAGTGTTCCTAACACTGATCTGACCAGGATGTGTTGGGAATTAACTGTAATGTATGACTGTAAGTCATTTGATGATATCATATGCTCTGTAAATGCTAAATATTATTATTCTGGACTATGAATCTCTTACCTCCTCTTTCCTCATTTGCTTTGTTCATAATTTCTGGGTTTTATGCCCTGCCAACACAAAGTAGAAGTGCACAGTCTCTACATCCTGCTGTCTGTTCTCAGTAGCTTCTCTTCATCATTTTTTAAAGATTTATTATTATTATTATTTATTTATCTTTAGAGGGGAAGGGAAGGAGAGAGGGAGAGAAATATCAATGTATGGTTGCCTCTCATGCATCCCCTGCTGGGAACTGGCCTGCAACCCAGGCATGTGCCCTGACCGGGAATTGAACCACAATGCTTTGGTTTGCAGGCTCGCGCTCAATCCACTGAGTTACACCAGCCAGGGCATATCATTTTAAGGTTAGAAGGAGTCTATTTTTTTACTTTCAGTATAGGTAGACCCCAGTTATTCAGGCTTATTTATTTGCTAGTATCATTCAAAGACAACTCACCAGCGAAACCAGTGTGGCTGCAGCCCCCACAAATGCAGCAATAAACAGGTGGAAGGTCATTTGGAACTGCAAGAAAATGCAAAAGGAAGAACTGTTTCTTGCAACAGAAAGCATATGCTCTGCTATATATCATGAACTCAGCTTTTTAAAAAGAAAAATATGTTATTTATTTATTTTTAGAGTAGAGAAGGAAGGGAGAGAGTGAGAGAAACATCAATGTGTGGTTGCTTCTCGCATGCCCCCTACTGGGGACCTGGCCTGAAACCCAGGCATGTGCCACACACTGGGAATTGAACCTGGAACCCTTTGATTCACAGGCTGGCACTCAATCCATTGAGCCACACTAGCCAGGGCAAATTCAGCTTTCTGAATATGTATTGATATCTTTCTATATGTTTTTTCAGCATCTCTAAGTTGTCACTTCTCTGACGGTAGATCTTCCATTCTTCAATGTATACCAAAATACCTACCCCATAACACCCAGAACACAGAATACACATGAAATACTCATAAAATATTTTAATCATCTTGTTCCTTACAATTGTGCCTAGGATTCCAAAATTTTAAATCAACATTTTCTTTTCAAATAATTTTTTTTTGCCTTCTTCCTCAGGATTACTTTTATTTCTCCACTTCATTTGTGTATAATATCTGTTCTCAATATAGTATTTTTCTTTTTCAAATATACTGTTTTTTACTTCTCACTAGAGATTGGGAAGTTCCAAACTAAAAGTGTTTTTTAAAACATATGAACATCTCTAAGCACAATTTTCTTGATGGTTTTTTTTAACTAAAAGAATGAAATTTCTCATTTGGGGGATTCTACCATTAAGCTCTATGTTCACCTAAAGTTACAAATTTCTCTTTTAAGAGAGGGGGTCTTGGAATGGAAGGCTTTCTATGCACCTCTAGGGAACATAGATGTTTTACCATTTATGATCATTAGCTCAGGCACACTAAGCCAACATTTTTTATCTTCATGTGAGAGCATTTTTTTCATTGCTTTCAGAGAGAGAAGGGAAAAACAAAGGGAGAGAGAGAAACATCAGTGGGAGAAAGAATCATTGACTGGTTGCCTCTCATACACAACCAGACTGGGGACTGGTATCTGCACCGGGGATCATATGCATCCAGACCAAGGATTGTTCACATCCAGATCAGGGGTTGCATGCACCCACACCTGGACCAGGGATCAAACCTACAACTTAGGATGTGCCCTGACAAGGAACTGAATCCACAACCTTTCAGTTACAGGATGACACTCTAACCAACTGAGCCATACCAGGATGGTCTATGCCAATATTTTGTAGAAGACAATGTCATAACTCAAAATCCAGAAAACATAAACTGTGATCCTTAAAATTAAAGGCCACAGGTAGAATTTTGTATGGTACTAGCCATTCCACTGTGAAGTAATCTAAATGGCCTACTCACCTCAGCTGTTTTGCAGATGGACAGAAGGTTAGAGCCACACACCTTGCCAGGGAAAGCATTCCATGGGAGAACACCTAAGTAAGACACACAAGTCAACTAAGGTAAGCTTCATGGAGTTGTGGGGCTACATGAAGACTTTTCTTCAGAGCCCTTCTGTCATTTTTAATCATCCTTCCTAAAAAGTTGGATCCTACTAACAATCAAGATTCTCTTTTCTAAAGAGTTACCAAAAAATAGAAGGTAATATTGAATAATTGTAAAATCTTGTATTTGTTATTAAAATGTAGTGTTCTGGGTTGGGAACACCAGTCAAATAGGATAGAGTTGTGTATACAGCCAAGAAATCTCCCCCTTCCAAGAAGTTCCCTTCCAAGGGAAGAAATATCTCAAGTTTTGGTGGAGAGAGGATAAAAAAACTAAGATCCAGGTACCCCCTTAATTTCCCCCATAATTACCACCCTTCTTACCCTAAGAACCAAATTTATAGTGCTTCCATAAAGGGGTTGAGAAGCCAAGGCACCCATGCACTAACTCACCATACATTCTGGCATCAGCACAGAGGCTGCCTATACTGGCAGAGGTCTTGCTGGGGGAGGCAATAGACTGGCAGGTGGTCCAGGTGTTGAAGTAAATGTACACAGGCACAGCAGAACAGGCAAACACCAGGAGCCACACAACAGTCAGGGCATAGGTGATGCCAACAAACTAAAACAATTGACATGGGTTGGTTAGAAATGAGCATTAGCCTGTAGATGTTAAAACACAAAGTGGGAGATGCTGGAGTGGCATGTGCCAGAAATGGAACCAGATGCCAGGGATCTCCAACCAAATGAAATTAGTAAGCAAGGCACCTCTGACAAATGTCATTGGCAGTATCTACTAGAGAACTGGCCCTGCGTGTGACAGAGGATGGCAGGAACAAGTCAGGGGTTGGAGTGAGAAGGATCCCTGGGTTAGAGAGGAGGCTTCAGGAGATTTTTTGGGCAGATAAGGTGTGAAGAAATCAAAGTAGATCTTGAAAGAAAGTTGTGCCATTTCTTGCCTTAGACTGAGCTTAGAAAAATGTTTGTCACAAGACTTTTGATCCCTAGTCATTAAACAAGGCCAATAGGAGATTTACATTTCAGATTCAAACAAAACCTTTCTAAGTCAGCTGCTGGTCACAAAAGACATCACCACAACCCACAGATGTTCAACCCCCAAAGGACCTTTTAACTCTAGAGACTGGAAACCACTGTGTGCCTCAGTAGAAGCATGGATGGCCTTCAGTCAAAAGATGAAGCATTAAATACGCAGATTTATTCTAGTTCCCCCGGGACCTCCAACAATGTATGATCCCAAAATATTGTGAATCCTACCTTAGAGTCAATTATTTAATTCCCATGATCCACCATCCCTCTCAAATTATCTACCTATGTCTCAGCTACATAGGTGACATTTTAGACTCTTAGGCAGTCAGATCTATTCTTGTTATGGTTCCTCCAAGGACGGAAGTAGAGGGATACCAACGGATGACTTAGAAATGGTCTGATTATACAAAGCATCCCATAAAACTCATGCTTTTTATTTTGAGATGAAATTTTCTAGGGAACTTTACAAAGGTGAGGCTAAGCCAGATGGGCACCACGTTCTTCCTGACCTTGTTCAGCTGTAGCCATCACTTCCTCACTAAAAGGCCAGGTACCTGGAGAGGAACCAGCCTTGTGAGAGGGTGAGGCCACAGAATCACACCCAATTGTCCCCCACCCCTTGTTATTGCCACAAAATCCTGATGATGATCACCTTGTCGGGATGTCCTAGCCATTTTCCCAAACAATGACACACCCGCTCCAAAGAATGAACTTGATGTTGGCCTCTGGAACCCCTCCCCTTCTGGCCCCCTGTTACCGTTGCACTCAGGCCCTTGCCGCAGATGGTGGTCTTGTAGTCGCCAAAGATCTGCCTGACTGCACCAGTAGTGTAGAAACCCTCAGCCAGCAGGAGGGCCCCATAAAGGAAGAAGAAAGAGGCAGTTCCATAGATGACATACTGGAAGGCATGGATGCTGCATTAACAGAGAGACAAGTAGGACCAGAGAATCTTATTAATTGAGGAACCAGTTCCCTTACTGCATAAGTGAGGTAGACACTTAAATGGGCACCTAAACAAGGCTCAGGAGTCTTTAGAGGGATCACTAGGCTCCATCTCCATGCTTTCACCTTATCTGGATTGGAGTAAAGGGAGACAGGGAGTGTGTGGCTAGATGCACATGTTTCTCCACCCACACCTTGCCTACCCTATGACCTGAACAACCAGAACTCTACTCTTCTTTGCCTAACACTTCAGAGATGCTCCCTCAGAGGAGAGAAGAGAGAGGAGCTGGACAAGAAGACCAACAAAGGAACAGGGACCTAAATTGTTCTAGAAATAGAAAAAACTAGCACTGGGCCTCAGCAGACTCAAGTGGTGTGTCAAACCAAATGCAGTGACCCTACTCTGTCCAGTCATTATGCCTCCCCTGAGTTCTCTGTACCTACCACTTTGGAAGCTCCAACTCAGTCAATGTTAACCCCACTGAGCAAAAGTTTAAATGCATGGAAGAGAACAAGGACTGAGGGAGACAGGCTCCTCTTTTCTGAACTTGGCACTTTCCCCTTATTTACGGGTTCAGATGTGGTATGGGTAAAATATGCACATAGAAGGAGAACTCAGGAATCCTTCCTGATGCCACACCAATCCACTACTTGTCACTAAGGTACTTATGAATTCTGTATCTCTAAGATGGAGAGAAGGAAAAAGAGAGGGGTTTGTGTGGGATGACAAGTACTCACACATTGATAAGATACTCATAGTCCTGGTAGTTTTTGGAGAAATAGGTCTCAATTAGTTTTTCTGTACCAGTGAGGGCTTCATGTCCACAGCCACAGAACAGTGCCACCCCAAAGAAACACAATCCAGTGGCCACCAGGGAGGCAAAGGGGGCCCCTACAAGACATCTTGCACAGCACTCTAACAAACCTGGGGAAGAAGGAGAGGAAACAGTCAGGGATGTACAATAGGAGAGCCATGCCACTCATACCTCTCTACCAAATCAGTCAGACTCTGTGCTCGCATGCATGGATAGAGTCTCACCTCAGAGTCCAAGAAGCAGGAGAGTATAGAGCTTTAGGTTTCTGGAATGTGAGATTGACCCTAAAACTATGCATTCCAGGTGGGCAAAACTTTGGAAATTGCATGCTCCTGGATATTCCTGAACATTGTGTAAATATGCTGCATGGAATACTTGATTCTTCTTAGTCTAGATATGTGAACAGCTGTCCAAGGAGATAGAGGGGATTTGGCAGAGGACAGAAAATGGTAATGAGAGAATTACTATTATTATTTGCAGTAATAAAAATTCTTAGTGATTTTTTAACATTTTTCCATGGCTGATTTGTCCCTTTATATTGCTGCTTAACCAATGTCCCCATCTTCAGTCTTACATAGCATTTCTGTCAAAATAGCTACAAATAAACTTTATACAAAGTCAGCAGAGCACGAAACGTCTTACTGGCATGACAAAAACAGACCAGGGCCTTGGAATACAGGTGTCTTAAAGTGCTAACAGTCCCTGAGATCCCCAGACCTGCTGAGACAGGAAAAGCACACAAGAAGTCTCGGGCTCTAAGAGCAGCTGTGCCCCCATTACTAGACCCATGGTCTAAGGTGCCACATGAAGTAAAACTCAACAAATTTTAGGTAGATGACTGTCTATATGGGGAAAGGATGGCTCCCTCTGGCCTCTTGGTCTGATCCCCAGAAGCTAGAAGACATAAAAACATTAATCTTATCAGAAAAAAGTTCTTTGTATATATATACATATATAAATACACACACAAATTATGTATATATATATATAAAATGTGATGCCTATATATTGTGACATGTATATAAAATGTCATATGTAGATATGACACTTATAGATATATAAACATCATATCTATGTCATATCCATAACATATATAGATATGATTTATGAAGTATTTTATATTTTTGTATATTATAGGTACATATAAATTATTTATACACATACATACACACACAATCAGCAATTGTGCTGAAAAACTGTTATTTTGGAAAAGCATCTTGGGAATTCTTATAAAAATAAAATAAATTATATTAATTTTTAGGTTTGAGTTTTTATACAAAGCTCACTTATCTATACCAGAGTATCAGGGACCACAGGAGCCCTTTGCTCAACCTTCCTAATACTGGTAGAGTTTCTTTTTAGCCCTGAGTACTTGATCATCTGATGATTTGCGTGGCTGAATTGCACCAGTCTGAACAGATTCTAAAGGACAAAATTATCTCTATAATGGGAAAGTTGAGTTAGATGTGTTTGTCTCTGTTATCAGAGCTACAGAATGAGTGAGTCCTATACCTACTATCCCTTAAAATGACAGCCCTTCTTTGTCCTCAAAGAGCCTCTTCTTCAAAGATTCTTCTGTATCACACCATAGATTAGGCTTGGAAGCCCAAGCCAAGCAGAGTAAGTAGTTAACATTTGCAGCAGAACTGAATTTGTTTTCTTTTCCAAGAAACAAAGCACTGCTGTCAAAAAACTTGGCCTCTTTTGGAAGCAATTTGTAGCTGTGCTGCTGTAAGTAAAGGCAGAGTTTACTTAGCATGAACTTTGCAATAGTGCTTGGTAAGTGTCTCATTAGAATTGGTCCATGGTGTGTGTGTGTGTTTGCATATGCACATACATATATACCTGCAAATGTGCCCACACATGCATGGGTATAACAGAGAGAGAAACACAGCATTTGAAATTGATTATTCTCAGGAAAAAAATTCAGAAATTGATCTTCCTTTCATAACAGGTTAAAATACTAGATGCATCCTGTAAGTCAAGAAAAGGAGCTTGAGCCCTAGCTGGTGTGGCTCAGTGGATTCAGCATTGGTCCGCAAACCAAAGAGTCAATGGTTTGATTCCCAGTCAGGGCAGATGCCTGGGTTACAGGCTAGGTCCCCAGTAAGGGGTGTGTGAGAGGCAACACACATAGATATTTCTCTCCCTCTCTTTCTTCCTCCCTTCCCCTCTCTAAAAATAAATAAAATCTTTTTTAAAAAGGACCTTGAAAATAAGTAGTGCTGCCATTTTCTTTCCCTGCCTATCCAACTTTTCCCCACCCCCAAACTCTTAGACTCTTCTAGTAAAGAAGGTCTCTGAAGCCTGGAGGTGGGGGGAGGGAAACGTCAGTGACCCCACTGTTCCCTCTCTCCCTAGCACATGGTCAGGGCTTAGACAGAGCCCTCCATGCTTCTTCAGACAAAGAAGCCTTGTTTTTCCCAGAGATCTCAGGAGCCTCATTGGTATTCTGCAGGGGCCCACAGGCCTGAACATCGACAGGGGGTCAGAGTCAAGGAACAATGGCAGAACTGTTTGTTTAGAGTAAGGAGAGCCATCACCCCAGCAAGTGACTATACTGTGCCCACTCAGTCACCCCAGCTTTTTCACCCTGAGAAGGGCTAAATGGTGGTGCAGATGTGATCAGAGATGGAGGAACTTGAAGTCTTGCTAACCAGAGAATTCCACTCTAAGTTTTAGCTGATGCCCCTCCAGAGCTGTAATCCTCTTTAATGTGTCTGATCCCTTGATCGTTATCCACCTAACCAGGACATGTCATATGTATTGTTCTTACTGGGTGATGAAGAGCTAAACCTGATACTTTCTTTTACATCCATTTTTCCTTCATTTTCTTAGAGATCAAATAACAAGCAAGTCCTTTTCTGCTCTATGGCTACTCAAAGCAAGAGGCAAGAAGGACATAGGCTTTAATGAATCTCTAATGTGAAGTTGAAAATAAATGACCCTAGATAAATCTATCACTGTTGAGCTATAAACAGTTCAATATCAACATATGCATCAGATGTCCATCTCTTCACAATCGAAATGGAATGTTTGTTCTGGGGGCATTTAAGTCCAGCAGAAGTGAACAATCTGTCAGTCTGTCTAAGTAAACATCAAATTTTGGGTTCCAACAGGGAAAAACTCAGAACATGCAAGAAATTGTGTCTTCTTCAAAGTAGCTGACAATCCAAACATTCTGAGAAGGGTCCATTGGGTTCACTTTCATTTTTCATAGGCCAAGAAATGACCACAGGGTTAGGGAAATAAGAGCCTAAAAGCCACAGGCTCTTCATTTCCGAATCCTTCATGGGTGAAAGGGTATTGATGTAATTCTGGAAGGCTGTGAGGGATTCTGAAGAAGTTCCTTGCCTCTCTAAAGAAATGGTCTCACATTTTCCAGGCTAAGTACAAACTGCAACATAGTAGAGTTGGCATTAAAACACTGTATAGTAATCATATTACCTAATGCAACTCAGTTGGATTAAAACAACTAACTGATGAGATATCATAGAGAAAAATAATGACCCTCCCCCAGTGTTTCCCTTTTATTTCTGTTTATGTGGATTCAGTATAGTCATTAAATACATTAGCACTAACCTAGATTCTATGATAAACAAAGGGGAATTATAAGGCTCAGTCTCTTTCTTCAAAGACCTTTCAGTCTTGGGGAGAACAAACTTATGTCTATGAATCAAAGACCAAAGCTACCTATCATCTTGTGTTAAAATGTATATAACCAAGTCCTGTGGGGAAAATGTAAGGTACAGGGAAACATTCTGTGTTGATAGATTTATCTGGAAACTCCTCAAACTAGTCTAATGGATATGTGATAGAACTTCAAGCCCTTTTCACCAATGCTCTTCACGGGAGTTTGAAAAACATCGACAGGACTGTTGTGATATGTCCATATCTACCCAAGAGACAGTGTTGATCCTGATGCTGGCACTTTAAGCAGGAACCAAAAGCTCATAATCCCTTCCTCCTTTCCTGTGCCCTGGGCATGCCTCAAGAACAAGCTCCATGATGGAAATTCATTGTGAATCTGGAAACTCATCAAAGGGAGGAAAAGAAGGGCTTCATCGAAAAAGATGGTAGAAAGAAACCAATTGTGCATTGCACAATTCTCACTCTGTCCCTTGAAACCAGCTAACAAAGGGAAAAATAGAGCCCTATACAATATAGCTAAACAACAGGCAGGCTCATTGAGTTAAAAACTGGCCCTATCTCTCTAAGTCTCTAATTAGCATTACAGTCTTACCCTCCTCCCAGATCCCAACCCTTAACCTCACCCCATGAACAGAGGTTTCCTTGATCAAAGTCTATAAGCAGTTGACAGGGCCAAGCTGCTGGAACAGCAGTGACTGGTACTAGGGATGAATGGGGATCACTGGGTGGGTTTTAGGAGTAAAACAACAATCATCAGGAGGTACCAGCAACAAAGACTTTTGCTTCTGGCCTTATCCTGGTCAGACAAAGTCCTGCCTATAATCTTGTCTTTCCTACATGAAATCAGCTCTTATACTACATTCAAAGGCTAGAAAGGAGCCCTGCAGCCACTGGGGCATGGGAATCCAAGTCTGCCTGATAGACAAGTCATATGGACAGCGTTAAAGCAAAAGAAACCCTTGCCTCCTCTTCAACTGGGTATTGCTATTACCATGGCAACTGCATCTGGACCACATTGTTTCCTATACCCTCTGCTCCTCTACAGCATACACACGCGCGCGCGCGCACACACACACACACACACACACACACACACACACACACAATTCATGCCCAAACATTGGGAGGCTGGGGTAGAAGTTTGATTGTTAAACTGTATCCATAATAAACTGCCTCACCTTGCCCACATATAAGAAGGTAAAACAGAAGCAGCTGACACTAAGCTAAGAGACATTTTTCATAGCTTATTCATTAAGTTAGTCTCCTACCAATATCTCCTTTCTTCTTGGTTGCAGTGTAAAGTTGATCTGGAGAACTTTGTTGTCTTCCTTGGGATATCACTGACTCAGAGTCGTGCCTGGCAGAGAGCTCAGAAGCCAGCACAGAGCAGACAGATTGACCTTAGGATAATTTGAAAATAGCCAGGGAGGAATTAATCCATTAGTAATTGCTGAGCTTATGATATAAGTTTAGCCCCTGGCACTGGGAAAGGAAGGAAAAGCTGTTTTGTTTGCCTCCCATGGTTGATATGACCTTTCCTGATCATGTCACTATTCTGACTAGACCTTACCCCGAACCTGAATTTCTGTGGGCAAGAAAAGCATTTCTACTGTTGCTTTCTTTCAAGACTAAGAACTGTCTATCCCCTGATGATGGTTTTCAGGACTTCAGGATAATATAAAAAAAAAAAAGCAACAAGAGAAAAAAGATGCCAGTCTGGGGTTCTGCCTTGATGGATTTGAAGGCTGTATTTCCCCCTACCCAAACAAGTCCCAAAGGTTCTTGAACCTTATTACTACTGAGATAGTTTTGAGAGAGTACTTCTCGTTGTCAGGCTGTTGAGTAAACTGGCTTTCCTAGTGCACAGCCAGAACAAAATCCCCTCAAAGCAGAGAAGATTTTTACATCTGCCTAACTCTCCAAGAGCTCCTCTGGTTCTGCAGGGCTGAGGTGAGGAATGGGGTACAGAATAATGTCCATGGTCATTTCAATAAGCATCTCTTAGAAGAATAAGTAAATGTGCGTGTTTGGATCTGGTTTCTTTTTAACTCCTGGCATTCTTGCAGCATTTTTGGCATAGGGTGGGGTTCAGTTAGTCTTCAGGTATTTTGTAAAACTGGACCTCTGTTCTGCCTCCACACTTTGCTTGGCCTACATGAACTTACTCTGAGCTAGCCAAAACTACACTGCTTAGGGAAGAGCCACCTTTCAAGGAAAACATCAAACTCTGGTTACCAGGATAACAGTCATTGTTCTCAGACATTAGGCTTACAGGAGTCAATGTTTTTGCTGTTCTGTAATGTCATTGTGTTACCGAACAGACTAATCAGCTACTGTTCTTTGGCTCTTTTCTGGTTCTAGTAGTGTTATCCCAAAAACTCATTTGGAACATCTTCCTCCCAAGTTGGGACAAGGTTTAAAGAATTATCATTTCCTCATAAATCTTTTGTGCAGACACTACTGAATTCATTGTTCCTATTTGCTTCCAATGCTACAGCATTCTATATGGTTGAGGTAGTGAGCTCCCTGTACTTGGAGGTGATTAAGAAGAAGCTGTAGGGAGCCCTGGCTGGTGTAGCTCAGTGGATTGAGCACAGGCCTGCGAACCAGACAATCGCGGTTCGATTCCCAGTCAGGGCACATGCCTGGGTTGCAGACCAATTCCCTGCAGGCCAGTTCCCAGCAGGGGATGAACGAAAGGCAACCATACATTGATGTTTCTCTTCCTCTCTCCTTCCAAAGATAAATAAATAAAATATTAAAAAAAAGAAGAAGCTGTAGGAACATTCAATTGGCTACTGTAAAAGGGACTATTGCATTAAGGTTTGGCTCAGATAGCTTCTAAATTTCTTCCAACCACAGATTCCATGATGTAATTGTCTACTACAATGATTAAAGAGTGCATACTTTTATCCTCTGAAGAAGTAATATTTAGCACCATTCTTTACTTCCTTTCTATTTTAAAATCACAACCTACCTAAACAGCCACTCTGACATCAGGTAGGTTTTCTGATGTCAGGAATTGGGAAGGAATTGAGTTACTCCCACATTCACTTCTCACCTAGCCACACTCAATTGGTAAAATGATTCTTACCCAAGTGCACAAAGTGCATACAAAGAAAACCCAACCACTTTGGAAAAAATAAGTTAACCTGTACACAAGTTATTAAATACTAATTGGCATTACATGATTTACAATAGTTAGCCATTTTCAAAGGACTTTTGCATCATTACTTGATTTTCACAACCTTGAAGACAGACAAAACAGTTATTGTGATCCTCATTTTCCAGATGAAAAAGTGATCATTCACAATGACCTACCAAGGTCACGAAGTTCATATGTAGCAGATCTGGGTTATAAACTTGATTGTATTGACTTTTAATTCAGTGCTCTGCCCTCTTAATTATCCTACCTGAAAACATGCTGAAAAGAGCTCTCTTGATGTTTCAGGATAAAACAACCTAAAGGCTGACATCAGCTTAATGGAGTTGAAAACCTATCTTTCTGAATGTTACTAGAGTCTTCTGGGCACTATATTTGATGTGAACATACAGGGCAATACATTTTCATTTTATTTAGGATGGATTCAAGCTGCTACTCTTGTTTTGCCATGTGTGATCAGTGTCTACATGTTTCTGTAGCATCTTGTGTAGACAAATACCCTTGTGCTCTGCATACTTTGCTCTGAGTGAACATTACCAAAAGCTAAACATCATAGCTTCTCTCTTTGTTCATGGAAACTGGAAAAGCCCTCAGTACTCAACCAAGTCAACAAGAGCCCTAAGTCCTTAGCACCCTCCTTGTCATAGCAGGGATTTAGAGTTTGGACTGTGACCTCATGAAGGCTAAACCTGTGAATATTTGTTGGATATGACCACCCACACATACATGCATGCACACACACACACACACACACACACACACAACTACTCATATCCATTAACCATGGTAAAGCCATTGAAGACTTTATTTTCATTTTCTGAACTTGAGATTGGCCTCCTTGGCCATGGCCAAACCTGAATCCATTTTGCCTAGTTTACCAATTTCCTACTGTTGCCAGACAGGGTCCAAATTCTGTACCAACCAAGCAAGCAGTTATTTAGTACATCTGAGAGGTACCCAACAATCAGTTGCCTCCAGCAGAACCAGGGATGTCAGCTGACATGGCCATTACCAGGGTCTGAGAATCAAGGGGGAAAAGAAGGTAGAAGAAAGTAAGGGGTTAGGAGGACACATAACCACATTCAGCCTGCTGGGTACTCTCTCCAAGGACCTATGGGACTTTGCAAGTGCTGTGCTGGAATTCTTTGCTGATAAAGCATCAATCTCAATACAGCAGAGAAGGAGTTAATCTAATTGAGTTAAAAAAAAAAAACAAACAAAAAACAAGTGTCAAAGCACAACTCACTTAAACCATCAAAAACCCTGAACCCCAAAGTTGGAAATTCTCTTGTGCGTTCCTGTGCCTGTTTAAATATTCCATGCTAAAGTTTTTGAAACTCACCCATATCTTTGGGACTCTTGATTTCAACTGTAGCCGGCTGGCTAGTCTGCGTTACAGCTTTGTTCAGCTGGAAGGATCCTGGTCTCTCTAGTCTCCTTCTTCGGTCCTTTACTTTTTCTCTCTGAATATCTTTGTCCTTTTCTCCAGCAATGAAAAGGGCTTTCTGATTGACAGCCAATCCCCTTAAAGGGATAGGCCTACTTTCCTCCTCCTTTCCTCCTCCCCTCTCCTCCCTTTGTTCCCACCTCCTCAGGGATACTCCCTTCTCTAAGGGCTCCATCTTTTCTGCCTTTCACTACCTTTTTTTTTTTTTTGCTGTTTTCTTTTTTCTAAGAGTTACCCATATGGAATTTCACTTTGCTGCAGAGACATCTAGAAATATGTTTGGGGCTGGAAATGCAAAAAAAGAGGTCCTAGAAGCCTCCAACTGATACTTAGATCTATTTGGTATAGGATATGGCAGCACAAGTGTCAGAAACCATGGAAGTGGTAGCTTTGGTGAGGGGTTCAAGGTAAAAACCTAGATGCTATCTTTCACAGTCCTTCCTTCCAACTCTGGCACCAACCCCAACCCTCACTCATAGCTGTCCTTGGCCCTGTCCACATTGCTCTTCTCTTCACTCCTTGACAAATAAGCACCTACCCTACCCGGCTTCAGAAACACAATAGAGAAGAAAAATTTGTCTTTTAAAATAATATCCTCCAACTGAATAAGGACAAAATGCAAGCTGTTGACTCCACAAACAGATTGTGACCAAGCACTGCATCAGTTTATCAAAAGGGTAATAGAGAGCCAGAGAGGAGTCAAGTCCTGTGCAGGTTCACTGAATAGACTAAAGAAAAGGTCAGAGTTAAGAGTGTAAGTGATTTCCAAGGAAGATAATTGACTTTGATACAAGTCAAGAACATGATCTGGGAATCGGGTAGTCAATATCCCATCCTGAGAATGCAGTATCACTGGAGAGCTAAGGCTAGGCTCACAGGGAGGGTATGGGTTGGATTGAAGCAGCAGGTGCCAGTGAGGGTGGAGAGAAAGGAAAGGGAAATATAGTGATTGCCCCAGATAAAGAAACACTAAGAAAAAATGGCCAAGCAGCAAAAATATGGGACTAGTATATGAAACCTGCCTTACCAATAATAGTTGTTTCTAAAGACTATGAAGGTATTTGAGTGCCAAGAGCAATTAACCTGGGAAGGTTTTCTTAAAAGGTTGATTTTTTTTTTTGTAAATGTACCGTAGGTTTTTGATTTGCTCATTTACTGATGGGAAATTAAGTTGCTTCCAGCACTTGGCTATTGTAAATTGTGTTGCTATGAACATTGAGGTGCATAGGTTTAAAAAGATGAATCTTAACCAGTGTCAATATAGGCTCTTTGTTATTGTTCTTTATCCTTTAAGGAGCCTCAAAAATGCATAGATCTCTTGAACGCGAGGCCCACATCCTCCTATGGATGGCCTACAAGGAAGGTGTTGGCATATAACTGGAGGAGTACCTGTTGGAAAACTACAGGGAAAGAAGGTATGGGCCTCCAGAATTTTTCCTATGACTTTGCCTTTGGGTCAGAGAGGAGAGGATGTACTGAGCAGAACCTAGAGTCTTCCTGCAGAGGCAGAGACAAGATTGTGTCTTACACTTATGGCCTTGTGTGTCTACTGGAGTCCTGAGTTCTTCAGTGTTTGAGGCTCGTTCAGAGTCCTAGAACTCTAGGTCCTTTGCTCTCATACCATCCCCAAGGAGAAAGGATCCTTGTAAATGCAGCCCTTACTGCAGAATGGTACAGAAGTAGCTTTCCAGAGCAAACCAAATAAGGCCATATGACTGAAGGTAGAAGGTCCCAGGACCCCTGACCTCACCAGCCCTGCTTTACAGTCATACCCTCTACCTGTTGAGGAAGCTGAGTTGTAGGATTGTGCCAACAATTAACTTCTGAGTAGTTTTTTGTTAGAATGGCCCTGTAGGAGAGGGAAGACCAAGAGCAAGAAATCCCCAAATGTGCTCCCTCAGCTACTCAGATAACAGAAGGAATTGAGTCCACACTTTGGGGGTTCTGATTTAGGGATTAGAGAGATGGTTTTTAGGGATTAGATAGACAGGATAGGCTTGCATGCAAGGGGGATTGCTCAGGCTGAGCCCTCTCATAAATCTGCCCCTGGATTCTCAGCAGCAGCTCTGAAGACTGCTAAAATCTTCAAGATGTGTTCCCAGTAAACCCATAGATACCAAATTTTCAACCATGTTCACCTAACACACATTCTCTTCTCCTTTTCTCCATCTCTATTGCCTTTCTATGCATTTCTCACTTTCCATGTCTCAAACTGTTTCAATCTCTCCCCGTCTCTGTTTCTCTCTGTGTATCTGTTTCTCTGCCCCTCTCTCTTTTTTCTCTCTCCACACTCCTTGATTCCTTGATGGAACATGTCTTCCTGTCCTCACCTAGTTCTTATACCCAGTGGCTGCATCATGCTCACTGTCCCCAGTGCCTTAAGGTTTCCAGCTCCCCGGAGTCTAATATGTTGTAGTCACCCCTTTGTCCTAACACTCTGCCTCAGTGCCCACTAATCAGCCCTCTCCTGATCCTTTCCCAGAGCCCTGATAGGGTTTCTTTCCAGGCCCCCAAGGATTTTTTAAAATTTATCTGCCCCTACCTATTTCTGTGATTCTGCTTCCAATGGTTCTGCTGGGTGTTCATGGCAAAAATTTTTTTAGTCCAGCTGGGTCCCTAGCAGTGCCCAGTGATTCCTTAGGAGGGCACTGCCAGCTTTCTTGGTAGCAGCCTGCTGCCTGCACTTTTTGCTTGTGGGAACAATGTAGGATTGTACAGAACTAGTAAACAGTTTGCTTCATGCAATTCTGATGGGACCTCAGAGGATCTGGGCCCCTTTGATCATAACTTCCTTTGATTGTGCAACTTTCTTACAGATAACTCCAAAACTCTTGGATATTGCCTTCACTTTCTGCTGTGTGGTCCCATAGTACCTGATTCTTGAAGGCTACTGGGCAAGTGGGCACTCTTTGCTCCATTATAAAGACTGAATTCTGAAACTCAGGGAGTTCCAGTGAATTTCTCGTAGAAAATTAAATAAGGGTTCAAGTGCCCAATTTAACAGTCCATTTCTCCATGTCTACATGGAATATCATAAAGGGGAATATAAAAGATAAGGTCCTAGTGAAAACCAGGGGTCACCTGCTAGCATTTGAGCTTATGGAGGTGAGTTTTTGCTTCTTGTCCACAAGATAATGTCCTCTCAGGACACATTTAGGAAGGCAAGTAGCTTTTTCTTACAGCTTTTGTAGCCCTGGCACAGAAGGCTGGCTACCAAGGAGGCAATATATTATACTCTGTGTACTTGCTGATAGAGCTTTCCATATACAACTTCATGCTAGGTGCTTTGACCATATCTTTCTAGCCAAGAGAACTGAGGGCTGAGGGCCAGAGGTGTCACATACTTTGAGCTAGCATGGGCAGGTGGAAGCTGCTCTTCTTCCTCTCCTGAAGATTCAGGGAGAAGTACAAGGATGGATGGGAGCAAGTGATGAGTTGAATGCGTATTTGGGAGGGGGAGATGCCCATGGCTTCTGGTAGACTGGAGAGCAAAATAATCAGAGTAGGACTTTTGATCAAGATGGAGGCATAAGTAAACACACTTTGCCTCTGCACACAACTATAGCAAAAAATAAAAATAGACTACAAAACAAATATCACAAGAATTGTCAGAAAATCTAGCTGTGTGTAGGTCTGACAACCAAGCATTTAAAGAAGCCACATTCATCCAGATGGGTATGGGAGGGAGAGACATGGAGAGGCACAGAGAGGTACAGAGAGGAAGAGAGGCCCAGAAATGGGAATGGGTGGTTCCACATCCATATGTAGTGTATAAATATCAGGAAGGATACCTCAGGAGGAAGGGATACCTAGGGAGTGAGGGGTCCCAACCCCATACCATGACCCCAGCCCAGGGTTCCATTGCCAGGAAGATAAGCCCCCATAACATCTGGCTGCAAAAAAACAGTGGGGATTGAGGTAGTGGAAGAATGTACAAGATTCTCAAGAGACTCCTCTTAAAAGGCCTACAACAGAGTTAGGACTCATATAAACTCACTCCATCTGGGATTTAGCATCAGGGTAACATCTGGAAGGGTACATGGCATATGGGGAGAAATTGAAGTGACTAGAATTAGGTCAATTGCTGGGAGACAGCTTCCTCCCCAGAAAAACTCCAGAGACCATGGAGTGGCATTATTCCCTCTCCAAGCCCTACCCCACACAGAGCCATAGAGCACTAACACAGGTTGTCCTGCCCTGGTGAATACCAAAAGCTCCACCCCATACAACTTAACAGGTGTGCTTTTCTACAACAGTCCACAGTACTAAAATGAGGAGTCAAAGCAGCTCTACCTAATACACAGAAACAAACACAGGAAGGCTGCCAAATTGAGGAGAAAAGAAACATAGCCCAAATGAAAGGAAAGAACAAAACTTCAGAAAAAAAGAACAAAACAAAATGTAGATAACCAACCTATCAGATGCACAGTTCAAAACACTGGTTATCAGGAACTCATTGAGTACTTCAACAGCATAAAAAGAGACCCAGGCAGAAATGAAGGTTGCATTAAGTGAAGTAAAGAAAAATCTACAGGGAACTAGCAGTGGAGCAGATGAAGCTGAGCATCAAATCAACAATTTGGAACACAAGAAAGGAAAACGCATTCAATCAGAACAGCAGGGAGAAAAAATGATCCAGAAAACTAAGGATAGGCTCAGGAACCTCTGTAACATCTTTAAATGTACCAAAACCTGATCATAAGTGAACCATAAGGAGAAGAGACAGAGAAAGAAATAAAAAACTTATTTGATAAAATAATGAAAGTAAACTTCCATAATTTGGTGAAGGCAATATACAGACAAGTTCAGGAAGTACACAGAGTGCCAAACAAGATAGACCCAAAGATGATCACATAAAGACACATCATAATTAAAATGCCAAGGGTTAAAGATAAAGAGAAAATCTTAAAAGCAGTGAGAGAAAAGCAGAGAGTTACTTACAAAGGAGTTCACATAAGACCATCAGTGGATTTCTTAAAAGAAACTTTGCAGGCAAGAAGGAACTGGCAAGGAGAATTCAAAGGGATAAAAAGCAAGGACCTACAACCTAGATCACTCTATTTAGCAAAGCTATCATTTAGAATGGAAGGACAGATAAAGTGCTTCCCAGACAACATAAAACTAAAGGAGTTCATCATCACCAAGCCATTATTATATGAAATGCTAAAGGAAATTATATAAGAAAAAGAAGATCAAAATGACGAACATTAAAATGACAATAAACTCACATCTATCAGTAACTGAATCAAATAACAAATGAGGCAAACAAGCAAAATCAGAGCAGAATCATAAATATGGAGATCATTTGCAGGGTTACTAGTTGGGAGACAGAAGGGGGAGAATGAGGGGAAAGGTACAGAGATTAAGAAGCACAATAACAATGACCTGAGGGGAGAGAGGAGGGAATTTCAGGGGAAAGGGGGAAGGGTTTACAGGAACTAGTTATAAAGGACATATGGACAAAAACTGAGGGTGGTGGAAAGGGGAGGGAGGTGGGGAGCACTGGGGGGTGTGGGCTGGGATGGGAGTAAAAGACAGAAAACTGTACTTGAACAACAATTAAATTAATTAATTAAAAAATAAAAGAACCAGAAAAAATTAAAATAAATAAAACACTGTTCTGCTTAAAAAAAAAAAGAAGCACAAGGAGGTAGGTACAAAACAGACAGGGGGGTGTTAAGAACAGTATAGGAAATGTTTAAGCCAAAGAACTTATATGCACAACCTGTGAACTAAGGGAAGGGATTGCTGGAGGGAGAGTGAGGGTACTGGGTGGAGGAGGACAAAGGGGAAAAATGGGACAATTGTAATAGAATAATCAATAAAATATATTTTAAAAAGAGAAATCTTGATGATCTTGATGTCAACTAAGAAATTATTTTATCAGGACTTCTGGCCAAGATGGAGAAATAGGTAGACACACTGCCTCCTAGCAAAACCAAAAGAAGGACAAGAACAAATTTAAAAACAAAAAAACAACCACAACTGACAGAAAATTGAACTGTGTGGAAGTCTGACAACTAAGGAATCAAAGAAGAAACATTCATCCAGACCTGTAGGAGGTATGCAAACAGGCAGCCAGGTGGAGAGGACTCATAGCAAGACTGAGACTAGAGGATCAGGGCAAGCAATGCAGTGGCTGGTGGAGTGGGCAATCCTACCTTTGCCTGCAGATAAACCAGGAAGAACAACTGGTGATCAAGACAGATCGCACAACCCAGGGTTCCGGTGAAGGGAAATAAAGCCTCAAAACCTCTGATTTAAAACACCTGTGGGGGTTGAGGCAGCAGTGGGAGAAGCCCCCAACCTTAAGGAGAGTTCATTGCAGAGACCTGCAGGGTCCTAGAATGTATACAAATCCACCCACCTGGGAATCAGCACCAGAAAAGCCCAATTTGCTTGTGGGTAGCAGAGGAAGTGACTGCAAACTGGCAAAGATCGGAACAAATGGCGTTGTTCACTCTTGGACCCCTCCCCCACATACAGTGTCACAACGCAGCTATATGGGTTGCCGCACCCTGTTGAATACCTAAGGCTCTGCCTCTTACATGTAACAGGCACATGGCGACAAAAAAAAAGTGGCCCAAATGAAAGAGCAGATCAAAGCTCCAGAAAAAATACAACTAAGCAACAAAGAGATAGCCAACCTCTCGGCTGCACAGTTCAAAACACTGGTAAACAGGATGCTCAGAATTGGTTAAATATGGTCACAAATTAGATGAAAAAATGAAGGCTAACTAAGTGAAATAAAGGAAAATGTACAGAAAACCAACAGTAATGGGAAGGAAACCAGGACTCAAATGAAGAGTTTGGACCAGAAGGAAGAAATAAATATTCAACTAGAACAAAACGAAGAAACAAGAATTTAAAAAAATGAATAAAGGCTTAGGAACCTCCAGGACATCTTTAAATGTTTCAACATCTGAATTATAGGGGTACCAGAAGGGGAAGAGGAACAGCCACCAGTAGAAAACTTATTTGAACAAATAACAAAGGAGAACTTCCCCAATCTGGCAAAGAAATAGACTTCCAGGAAATCCAGGAAGCTCAGAGAGTCCCAAAGAAGTTGGACCCAAGAAGGAACACAGCAAAGCACATCATAATTATATTAGCCAAGATTAAAATGAAGGAGAGAATCCTAGAAGCAGCAAGAGATAAGGGGACAGTCACCTACAAAGAAGTTCCCATCAGACTGTCAGCTGATTTCTGAAAAGAGACCTTACAGGCAAGAAGGGGCTGGAAAGAAGTATTCCAAGTCATGAAAACCAAAGACCTACATCCAAGACTGATCTATCCAGCAAAGCTTTCATTTAAAATGGGAGGGCAGATAAAGTGCTTCTCACATAAGATCAAATTCAAGGAGTTCATCATCACCAAGCCCTTATTATATGAAATGTTAAAGGAACTTATCTAAGAAAAAGAAAATAAAAAAGATGAACAGTGAAAGGACAGCAAACTCACAGTTATTAACAACCACACCTAAAACAAAAGCAAACTAAGCAGACACCTAAAATAGTGGTAGAGCCACAGAAACAGAGATCACATGGAGGGTTAGCAAAAGGGTAGTGGGAGGAGGAGAAGTGGGGAGAAGGTACATAGAATAAGTAGCATAGATGGTAGGTAGAAAACAGACAGGGGGAGGGCAAGAATACTATGGGAAGTATAGAATAAATAACTTGTGACACATGGACATAAACTAAAAGGGGGTAATGGTGGAAGAGGGGTGTGCAGCGTGGAGGGGAATAAAGGGGGGGAATGGGACAACTGTAATGGCATAATCAATAAAACATATTTAAAAAAAATGTTTCAACATCTGAATCATAGGAGTGCCAGAAGGAGAAGAGAAAGAGCAAGAAATTGAAAATTATTTGAACAAATAATGAAGGAAACTTCCCCAATCTGACAAAGGAAATAGACTTCCAGGAGTCCAGGAAGCTCAGAGAATCTCAAAAAATTTGGACCCAAGGAGGAACATACCAAGGCACATCATAATTATATTACCCAAGATTAAAAATAAGGGGACAATTTTAAAAGCAGCAACAGAAAAGGAGACAGTTACCTACAAAGGAGTTCTCATAATGCTATCAGCTGATGTCTCAAAAGAAACTTTGCAGTCAAGAAGGGGCTGGGAAGAAGTATTCAAATTCATGAAAGGCAAGTACCTACATCCAAATGACTATCCAGCAAAGTTATTATTTTGAATGGAAGGGCAGATGAAGTGCTTCCCAGATAAGGTCAATTTAAAGGAGGTCATCATCATTAAGCCCTTTTTATATGAAATATTAAAGGGACTTATCTAAGAAAAAGATAAAAAATATGAACTGTAAAATGACAACAAACTCACAGTTATTAACAACTGAACCTGAAAAAAATCCAGCTAAACAAACAACTACAACAGGAACAGAATCATGGAAATGGAGATCACATGGAGGGTTATGAGTGGGGGAGTGGGAGGGGGAAAATGTACAGAGAATAAGTAGCATAAATAGTAGGTAGAAAATACATGGGGGGAGTTTAAGAATAGTATAGGAAATGTAGAAGTCAAAGAAGTTATATGTATGACCCATGCACATGAACTAAAGTGGGGGACTGTGGGTGGGAGGGGGTGTGCAGGGTGAAGGAGAATAAAGGGGTGAAATTGGGACAACTGTAATAACATAATCAATAAAACATTTTTTAAAAAATTACTTTATCCACCCCTCCTTTTGCACAAACACAATCCCTGTTACTCTCACAACACATGAGGTAGGATTGTTATACTCCTTTTATACATGAGCAAATTGATGCTAATGAAGCCCACAGCTAGCACTAGAAAAGCTGGTATTCAAATCTAGTTATTCTAAGTCTGAGTCTAGTGTTCTTCCCATTCCTCAAGGGTGTTGCTGCAGAGAAAATATATCAGAAAGTGCTAAACTGAGTACTACAAACAACTACAGAACAAATATATCAGGGATGGGGTTGGGAAAATTACTCTCAGGTTGAGGAACCCCTGACCCTGGGGAGGTGGGTGAAGGGATGGGGGAGGGCCTCTGTCCAGCTCTAAGTCTCTCTCTCCATCAGGCCAGCTCTATAGCCAGAAGAGCGGTGCTCTCTGGCTATAACAAAATCATAGGCACTGAGATTCACCAGGCCACTTGATTCTTGAGTTGTTTAGTCTAGGAGTGAGTCACTTCAGACACAATCTCACTATCACACATTTTTTAAACAAATTTTACTTCCAGATTTTACAATAGCCCAAAGAAGTGGATAGTGTTACTATGTCCAATCTACAGACAAGCAAACTGAGTATCAGAGAACTCAAGTGACTTGTCCAAAGCTAGTCAAGTCACACAGCTAGTAAGTGGCAGAATCCAAAATGCAGGTTCTCTGGTTTCAGGTTCTGTCAATACTCTTCATCCGAAGACTTCCAAAAATACATCTGGGGTTGATCAAGTTGGTTTTATTGCTAATTGCTATAAAGAGAGAACCCCAGTACCCCACAGCCCCCAAAGTGTGTGTTCTCCCTTTCAACAACAAGCAATAAGCCTACTTTGCTCAACCTCAAGTGTGACCCTTTAGCTGAAGGGCATTGACAGAAATGGAGGTTCACTGAGATTCAGCTGAAGCCCCCACTGCCTTGGACCCAGATCATCCGCTTAGTATAGTGACCACAATTGAGACTCCTATTGTCTACCTGTTTGAGGTGACAAATTGTCCATATCTGGCAGATAAGTTTACACTGAAGTGAGCTCTGATAGTTCATCGAAGTCCTTCCACTTAGGATTTATTTTGCTTTTCTAGGAATGAGATCCCTTGAGGTAATTTTGGTTATCTGGTAGGATTTGCATTATTATTTGGTGAAATTGTTTTCTTTTTTTAAATAGATAAAAAAAATGTACTTGAAAAGTAACTAAATAAAATTTATTATAAAAAAAGATTTTTAAAAATCTTTATCTTTAGAGGGGAGGGGAAGGAGAGAGAGAGCGAGAAACATGAATGTATGGTTGCCTCTTATGTGCCCCCTTCTGGGAACTGGCCTGCAACCCAGGCATGTGCCCTGACTGGGAATCGAACCGCAGTCCTCTGGTTTGAAATTGTTTTCTAGTCTTTCTAACACATGCTCCTATAGTCTGCTTGTCTAATGTCTTTAATGTTGTTTATAAAAGGAAAAATCTACAGAAACAGGATGGCATAGATTAAAAAAACTTGTTCTTGAGTTGGCCCCCAGGGACTGAGTTCAGTCTCCTCAAACCAGTATCCTTCAGACAAACTTTTTTTCCAAGTTATCATTTCAAAACCTTACAAAGACTTCTCAAACTTGTTTTTATCCCTGAGCCTTACTTTCTTTAGTTTAATCTACCCAGAATTAGTTAGAATCATTTGGTTGGCCCCTAATTTGTGGCATCTGGCTTGTGGCCAAACTCTGGAGACCCAAAGTACACCACCACCATCTTAAAAAACCATTGAGTACTTGGGGGGTTTTCTAAGTCTAAAAATCTACCTCTTTCAGGCTAAACATCTGCTTCCTTCATGTTTTCTTCTCATTATGCTAACTTGTATGACTATCCCTCTAAATACAGAAACAGTCCCTCTAAATAGAACAGTTCGGCAGGGATTTAAAATTTTAAATTGCAGTGCATCCTTGTCATCAACCACGTAGATCTTTGTTAATCATACTTAGAAACCTTGTACATTATAAGCTCAACTATGTAAAAGAGGAAGTTAATAGAAAAAGACTAAGGAAATGTATGAAAATATGAACTCTACTTATTTTAGCTAACAGAACTCTAGGAGATTTAACTTCCTTTATATCTTTTTTTTTCAAGTTTTCTGTAATGTGTGTGCTTTCCCTTTAAAATTTAAAAAAAGTTAATTTTTAAAATATTGATACTTCTAGCCTTGGCTGGGGTGGCTCAGTGGATTGAATGCCAACCTGCAAACCAAAGGGTCACCAGTTCTACTCCTGGTTGGGGAACATGCCTGGGTTGGCTAGCCAGGTCCCCAGTTGGGTACATAAGAGAGGCATTTTTATATGCCATGTGTTCACATTTACATTAAAAAATATACACATAGCCCTGGCTGGTGTAGCTCAGTGGATTGAGCACAGGCCTGCGAACCAGACAATCGCGGTTCGATTCCCAGTCAGGGCACATGCCTGGGTTGCACACCAGTTCCCTGCAGGCCAGTTCCCAGCAGGGGATGCACGAAAGGCAACCATACATTGATGCTTCTCTCTCTCTCTCCTTCCCTTCCCCTCTAAAGATAAATAAATAAAATATTAAAAAAATATATACACAGTGCCCTGGCCAGATAGATCAGTTGGTTAGAGCATCATCCCAATAAGCCAAAATTATGGGTTTGATCCCTGGTCAAGGCACATCCAAGAAGCAACCAATGAATGCATCAATAAGTAGGACAACAAATAAATATTTATCTCTCTTTCCCTACCTCTGTCTCTCTAAAATCAATTTAAATGTACACAGTAAAATGAAATAAAATAGAAATAAAATGTCAGTGTCCCCTTTGTGGAGATTTGGATATGAACAAGAGAAATACTTCAGGACAAAAAGCAAAAGAAACCCTCATGAGGAGATTGTCTTGTTTGTCTAAAAGAGAGATCAGTTAGTCAAACAAAGGAAATATTATTCCTTGGTTTCCATATTGGGGGAGCTAATAAATGCCGGGTTTTTAATTATACATCTGTATAAATTAGTCAAGGGTCCATATTATGTCAAAACCAACTATGTGCCATTCTCTTTTGTGTGTGTTTAGCTTAAAATCTGTATTTCTGTACAAAGGATGCTAAGAAATTACTATGAAAAAACTATATGGCATGAAACTTGAAAACTTGTGTGAAGTGGACAAAACTCTACAAAAATAGAATCTTCCAAAACTGAATCAAGGAGACGCAGACAGCCTGAACAGACCAATAACAGCTGGTGAAGTTGAAGCAGTAATAAAAAATGCCTGGCACACAAAAGCTGTGGACTGGATGGTTTCACAAGAAAACTTTACCAAATATTTAGCAAAGAGCTAACTGAAATTCTTTTCAAACTATTCCAAGAAATTCAAGAAGAGAGAAGACTCCCAAATTCTTCTTATGAGGCAAGCATCATACTAATCAGAAAACCAGATAAAGATACAACAAAGAAAAAAACTACAGGCCAATATCTCTGATGAACATAGATGCTAAAATCCTCAGCAAAACATTGGAAAATCACACCCAGCAAAACATTAAAAAGATCATACACAATGATTTAGTGGGATTTATCCCAGGGATGCAAGGATGGTACAATATTCAGAAGTCAATAAACACAATACATCAATTAAACAGAAGCAAAGACAAGAATGACATGATCATATCAATAGATGCTGAAAAAGCACTTAATAAGGTATACCATTCATTTATGATAAAAACAGTTAGCAAAGTGGGAATAGAGGAAGCATTCCTCAAAATAATAAAGTCCATATACAAGAAACCTACAGCCAACATTATACTCAATGGGCAAAAACTAAAAGCTTTCCCACTAAGATCAGGAACCAGACAAAGATGTCCACTTTCACCACTTCTATTCCACATACTATTGGAAGTCCTAGTCACAGTGATCAGACAAGGAAAACAAATAAAAGGCATTCAAATTGGAAAAGAGGAAGTAAAAATGCCATTGTTTGCAGGTGACATGATAGTGTACATAGAAAATCCTATAGACTCCACAAAAAAAAAAACTACTCAACTGAATAAATGAATTTCACAAAACAGCAAGATACAAAGTTAATCTTCAGAAATCAAGGGCACTTTTGTACATGAGCAATGAAATGTCAGAAACAGAAATTAGGGGGAAAATCCCATTTGCTATAGCAACAAGAAAAATAAAGTACCTAGGAATAAATGTAACCAAGGAGGTAAAAGAACTGTATGCAGAAAACTACACAACACTAAAGAAAGAAATTAAGGAAGATTCAAAATAAATGGAAGTATATACCATGTTCATGTATTGGAAGAATTAACATAATCAAAATGTCAATACTACCCAAAGCAATCTATAGGTTCAATACAATTTCTATTAAAATACCAATGACATATTTCACAGATATAGAACAAACATTTCAACAATTTATATGGAACCATAAATGACCCTGAACAACTACAGCAATTTTAAGAAAGAAGAACAAAGTAGGGAGTTTCAGCCAAGATGGAAGTGTAGGTAGAAACGTTTTGTTTACTTGCACAACCAAAAGAAGGAAAACAACCAATTTGAAAACAATAAACAACCAGAAGTGCCAGAAAAATCAAACTGCATGGAACTCTGACAACCAAAAAGTTAAACAAACATTCTCCCAGACTGGTAAGAGGGGTGAAGATGGGAGACAGGCAGCCTACCAGAGAGGACACATGACAACAAGGTGGCAGACTGCATGGATGTGGTGTGGCTGGCTGAGCAGTAAACTAAAGACTCAACACTAGCTGTAAAATATTGTAGAGGTGGCGACAGTCAGAAAAACTTCCATTCTCACAGGAGAGTTTGTTGGAAAGTGGGGCTAGAGCAGAGCAAGCTAGCAGCATTGTTCCCCTTCTGAACCATCCCCTACAGACAGTGCCACGATGCAGCAAAAAGAGTTGCCCCACTTCAGTGAATATCTTAGGCTCTGCCCCCTCACAACATAACAAGTGCACTGAGACAAAGAAAAATGGCCCAAGTGAAAGAACAGATCAAAACTCCAGAAAAAGAGCTAAGGGACAAGGATATAGACAACCTATCTAATGCAGAGTTCAAAACACTGGTAATCAGGATGCTCACAGAACTGACTGAGCTCAATTGCAAAATGAAGGAACAAATGAAGACTACCCAAAGTGATATAAGCAAAATATACAGGGAACCAATAGCGAGATTAAGGAAAACAGGACTCAAATCAAGAATTTGGGATAAAAGGAAGAAATAAACATCCAACTGGAACAGAATGAAAACACAAGAATACAAAAAAAATGTGGACAGGATTAGGAACCAATGGGTCAACTTTAAGTACTCTAACATCTGAATCATGGGGATGCCAGAAAAAGTACAAGATCAAGAAAATGAAACCTTATTAGAACAAATAATGAAGGAAACTTCCCCAATCTGGCAAAGGAAATAGATTTCCAGGAGTCCAGGAAGCTCAAAGAATCCCAAAGAAATTGGACCCAAGGAGGAACACACCAAGGCACATCATAATTAAGTTACCCAAGGTTAAAGATAAAGAGAGAATCTTGAAAGTAGCAAGAGGAACACAGAAAATTACCTACAAAGGGGTGCCTATCATACTATCAGCTGATGTCTCAAAAGAAACTTTGCAGGCAAGAAGGGGCTGGAAAGAAGTACGTGAATACATGAAAGGCAAAGAACCTATATTCAAGATTACCCTATCCAGCAAAGCTATTATTTAGAAAGAGAAGGAAGATAAGTGCTTCCCAGATAAAGTCAAGTTAAAGGAGTTCATCATTACCAAGCCCTTATTATATGAAATGTGAAAGGGGCTTATCTAAGAAATACAAGAAGATAAAAAACTATAAACAGTAAAATGACAACAAATTCATAACTGAACAACTGAATCTAAAAAACAAATACTAAGCAAACAACTATAACAGGAACAGAACCAGAGAAATGGAGAGAGATCACATGGAGGGTTTTCAGTGGGGAGGAAGAGGAGGAGAATGAAGGGGGAAATGTACAGGAAATAAGAAGAGTAATTGGTAGGCATAAAATAGACAGAGAGAGGATAAGAATGGTATAAGAAACAGAGAAGCCAAAAAACTTATATGTACAACCCATGGAGATGAACTAAGGGGAAGAATGCTGGAGGGTGGGGGGAGAAGGGTGGAAGGGGGATTAAGGGGAGAAAAATTGGGAAAACTGTAATAGCATCATCAATAAAATATACTTTAAAAAAGAACAAAGTAGGAGGGATCACAATACTTGATATAAAACTATATTACAAGGTCACTGTAATCAAAGTACTCTGGTACTAGCATAAGAACACACACACAGATCAACAGAACAGAAGAGCCCAGAAGTAAATTCATGTCTCTATGGTCAATTAATCTTCAACAAAAGGGGAAAAAAACATAAAATGGAGTAAATTAGCCTCCTCAACAAACACTGTTTGGAGACCTGGACAGCTTCATGCACATAAATTAAACTCAAACACTAACTTACACCATACACAAAAATAAACTCAAGATGTACAAAAGACTTAAGTATAAGTTGTGACACCATAAAAGTCCAAGAGGAGAACATAGGCAGGAAAATCTCAGATATTGCAAGCAGTATATTTTCACCAATATGTCCCCTAGAGCAACAGACATAAAAGAAAGAATAAACAAATGGGACTTCATCAAAATAAAAAGCTTTTGCATGGCTAAAGAAAACATCAGCAAAATGAAAAGGGAACCAACAGTATGGGAAAATATATTTGCCAATGATACCTTGGGCAAGGGTTTGATTTTCAAAATATATAAAGAACTCACACAGCTCCACTCCAGGAAGACAAACAACCCAATTAAAAAATGGTCAAAGGACCTGAACAGACAGTTCTCTAAGGAGGACATACAGAGGGCCCAGAGACATATGAAAGGATGCTCAGCATCACTAGCCATCAGAGATACAAATTAAAACCACAGTAAGATACCACTTCACACCCATCAGAATGGCCATCATAAACAAATCAACAAACAAGTGCTTGACTGTGGAGAAAAGGGAACCCTAGTGCACTCATTGTGGGAATGCAGACTAGTGCAGCCTCTGTGAAAAACAGTATGGAATTTCCTCAGAAAACTAAAAACGGATCTGCCTTTTGACCTGGCAATTCCACTGCTGCAATAATAGCCTATGAATCCTGAAAGACCAATTTGAAAGAGCCTATGCTCCCTAGTGTTCATAACAGCACAATTTACAATAGCCAAGTGCTAGAAGCTACCTAAGTGCCCATCAGTAAATGAGTGGATCAGAAAACTATGATACATTTATGTCCTGACTGGTGTAGCTCAGTGGATTGAGCATGAGCCTGTGAACCAAAAGAAAACATGATACATTTACACAGTGGAATACTACACAGAAGAAAGAAAGGAGCTCCTACCTTTGTGACAGCATGGATGGAACTGGAGAGTGTTATGCTAAGTGAGATAAGCCAGGCAGTTAAATAGAAATACCATATAATCTCACCTATAAGTGGAACCTAATCAACAGAACAAACAAGCAAGCAAAATATAACCAGAGACATTAAAATAAAGAATAAACTGACAGCAACCAGAGGGATGAGGGTAGAGCGATAATGAGGAAAGAAGGGGAAATGTCGTGAAGGAACATGTATAAAGGACCCATGGAAAAAGCCAAAGGGGGGTGGACTTGAGAGTGGGGAAAATTGGTGGTGGGAAAATGGAGACAACTGTATTTGAACAACAATATAAACAAACAAACAAACTCTTGGCTCACTTATTTTTTTAATCGGTATTTCTGCCCAAGCTGGTGTGGCTCAGTGGACTGAGTGTCAGCCTGTGAACCAAAGGATTGCTGGTTCAAGTCCCAGCTCAGGCACATGCCTGGGTTGCAGGTCAGGTCCCCAGTAGGGGGCGTTTGAGAGAAAACCACACATTGATGTTTCTCTCCTGTCTTTCTCCCTCCCTTCTCCTATCTTTCTCCCTCCCTTCCCCTGTCTGAAAATAAATAAATAAAATCTTTTAAAAATGTTTATTTCTGCACATGGACTTTCTTCCTTTTCCTTGAAGAGGAAACATAAATACTCCTTTACTGTAATAATTACACAGTGGGTTGGACAAAAATCCATATGTTTTTTCCCCCATAAAATAGAGGACACATTTTGCATTTTCACTGATAACTTTATTGATTTGGATATTTTGAGTACATCGACTATCTCCCACGTACATTGATTGTTCTCCATAAATGTCTTGACTTGGTTGCTATCAACTTCAACTGGTCTACTCAACCATGGAGCATTGTCCAGCAAGAAATATCCAGCATGAAATTTCACAAACCACTTTTGATACATTCAATCAGTCAGAACAACTTTTCCACACACTGCACAAATCTTTTTTTTCCTGCATTTCAGTTGCATTTTTACATTTCTCGAAATAATAAAGCATAATATACCAAAAATGCTGCATTTCCTTTGTCTTAAATATTAAAATGGTTACGCAAAAATTTACCAATTTTGATTAGTTTTTTAAAATGCACGCTGATATGACAGCTGTCCTAATGCAATCTAACAAAATTGTTTCAAATGAAATTGAAGAAAACTAAGTGCTACTACAGCCATCTTATGGAAAAAAAGCAAATGAAACATTTGGCCAACCCAATATTTGCCTGTAGGTGACTCTCTCTGTAACTTAATTTTTCCTGTTATATTTTCTTTTTCCGTTATTGTGAAATTTTAAATATTAACTTATTAAATAATAATTTAGTTATTTTGTATACACTCTAGGAATATCTAATCAATATAAAGTCAACTTTGTCTTCACATTTAAAAAGATTTTAGTTATTTGGTTTTTAAAGAGAGGGTTTATAGAGTTTCTGGATAGGCACTAGGGGCATTAACAATTATATGGAAATGGTCAGAGGTATATTGCTTATTTCAGTGTTTTATTATATTCAGTAGCAAGACATAGCACCTTGTCTAAGAGCTATACAAGCAATTGCAAACATGTAAAATCTTCACTTAGCTCAGTTCTAGATCACCACTAAACTCAATGATCCCCCATGCTGTGCAAACTCTTTTATTGACCAAAAAAATTTACCACTTTTTAGCTAACGGCCTAACCTTCTAGGAAATACTGCTTTTGCCTTCACACTATCAGTTGCTGTGTGACACTTAAAACCTAGTCAAGTTTCTCCATTCACCTAAAGAAGGAAAAACCTGCAATTGCTTACTCCTCTTGGGGAATTTTTTATATGCTACAGAGACTCCAGAGATACTTCAGTCTTCTTGGTAAGAACTGTTTTACTTTCCCTGCCTGATGTGGCTCAGTGGATTGAGTACCAGCCTGCGAACCAAAGGGTTGCCTGTTCAATTCCCTGTCAGGGTACATGCCTGGGTTGAGGGCCAGGTTCCCTCCCAGTGGGAGGGCATGACAAAAGGCAACTGATAGATATATCTCTCACTCTCTTTCTCCCTTCCTTCCCTTGTCTCTAAAAGTAAATAAATAAATAAAGTATTTTGTTTAAAGAACTGCTTAGTCAAAAAAAAAAACTTGATTAACTTAGAGGAACACAAAATGGGCTCACTGTTATTGTTACAAATGACACTTTTGCTCCTCATATAGTCTGTGCCTCACCAGGGTAGTAATTCATATGTAGATATCAGACATTGATGTCACAAATTAACTTACCCTATGTATTCAGGATAATTTTTAGGGACCTTTCGATGTCTAAAATTACCACTCTTCTAGAAGATCCTGTTTTTCCAGAAATAATTTTTAAATTTATTTTTAATATATTTTATTAATTATGCCATTACAATTCTATTTCCCCCCTTCATTCCCCTCCACCCTGCACACCCCCTCCCCCACCGTTCCCCCTTTTAGTTTATGACCATGTGTCTCAAGTTCTTTAGATTCTATATTTCCCATACTATTCTTGGCCTCCCTATCTATTTTCTACCTACCATCTATGCTACTTATTTTCTGTACCTTCTCCCCCCCTTCTCCTCCCACTCCCCTGTTGCTAACCCTCCATGTGATCTTCATTTCTATGGTTCTGCTCCTGATCTAGCTGTCCTCTTAGTTTGCTTTTGTTTTAGGTGTGGTTGTTAATAACTGTGAGTTTGTTATTCTTTCAGTGTTCATCTTTTTTATCTTCTTTTTCTTAGGTAAGTCCCTTTAACATTTCATATAATAAGGGCTTGGTGATGATGAACTCCTTGAATTTGATCTTATGTGAGAAGCACTTTATCTGCCCTCCCATTTTAAATGAAAGCTTTGCTGGATAGATCAGTCTTGGATGTAGGTCTTTGGTTTTCATGACTTGGAATACTTCTTTCCAGCCCCTTCTTGCCTGTAAGGTCTCTTTTCAGAAATCAGCTGACAGTCTGATGGGAACTTCTTTGTAGGTGACTGTCCCCTTATCTCTTGCTGCTTCTAGGATTCTCTCCTTCATTTTAATCTTGGCTAATATAATTATGATGTGCTTTGCTGTGTTCCTTCTTGGGTCCAACTTCTTTGGGACTCTCTGAGCTTCCTGGATTTCCTGGAAGTCTATTTCCTTTGCCAGATTGGGGAAGTTCTCCTTTATTATTTGTTCAAATAAGTTTTCCATTTGTTGCTGTTCCTCTTCCCCTTCTGGTACCCCTATAATTCGGATGTTGGAACGTTTAAAGATGTCCTGGAGGTTCCTAAGCCTCTCCTCATTTTTTTTGAATTCTTGTTTCTTCATCCTTTTCTGTTTGGTCATTTTTTTCCTCCTTTTGGTCCACTCCTTTGATTTGAGTCCCAGTTTCCTTTCCATTACTATTGGTTTCCTATGCATTTCCCTTAATTTCAATTAGTTTAGCCTTCATATAGTCCTCTAATTTGTGACTAAAATCAACCAGTTCTGTGAGCATCCTGATAACCAATGTTTTGAACTGCGCATCTGAAAGTTTGGCTATTTCTTCATCACTTAGATTTATCGGCTCTGGGGCTCTGAGTTGTTCTTGAGCCATGTTTTGATCTGTTCATGCCTGTTACATATGAGGAGTGGAGCCTTAGTTATTCACCAGGGCGGGGCCACCCAGGTTGCTGGTTTGTGAGGCTGTATGTGGGGGCGGAGTCAGAGAGGGACAATAGCGGTTCCCTCTGCCACTTCCTGCCGCTTCATTCTGCTGGGGCCTATGCGGTCCGTATCACTGCTAGCTCCTTCACTGGTTTATCGGTTTTGCTGAAGGGTTCATTGCTGTTAGACTTCTGTGTAGTTCAATTTTCTGTGGTTTGCCTGCATTTTTGTTGCTAAAACCTTGTTGTTTTTAAACTTGGTTGTGCGAGAAGGTGCAGTGCTTCCACCTATGCCTCCATCTTGGCGGAAGTCCCCAGAAATAATTTTTAAATTACCCCCAAAATGAGGCATGATTGGCTCTTCATGTGTTAATACCATCTGAGCTGTGATTCCCATGACTAGGAATAATACAGCTGTCAAAAATGGTCCAAAACTTGTTTTTGACCCTAGAAAGAGTCATAAATAACATAACCTCTATTCTGAAAGCCCAACAAGCTAGTCTAAATTCAGTAGCCAGAGCTGTTGCAGACAATCACATCTTTTTTCATTTTCTCCCAACTAGTCAAGAGGAATTTTATACTATAGCAAATACTTCTTACTATGCCGATATACTATAATATAAGTAAAACAGCTCAAGGCAGTGGGGAGTCATTTGTTTCCTGGGCTAATCATCATTTTGTTTCTGATAATTGTTAGTATTACAGTATCCTGTTTCATGTTTCATATGCTACTTACTACCCAGCCATTGATACATTAGAAGACTCAACAACTCCTTCTGCAACATAATGAGTATAACAGACTAAACTTAGTCCTACTATAGAGTACCTTCTTCAAACAACCTCCTGATCAGCAGAATCTTGGCAATGGTGAAAATTTGGACATCATTGATTTATGTCCTACAGCCTGACTTCATCCACCCTTGGCCATAAGAGAGGCACTAAGAAAAAAACAAGAAGTGCCTGACAGCTAAAACCTGGCCTTGCTGTTCTGCTAAACAGTTTCACAGAAAGTAACATTAAAAAAGGCCACTCTTTGACCATAATTGATGAAGACATAAAAGAGCCACTGTGGAAGAGTTTCATACTGAAAAAGAACATTGTATAATCTGGTCTGAACACAGATAAAACATGAACATTATCTAAACCATAGAAATATCATAATTTCCATATTCTGGTTAATATGACTACTGTACCTTTAATTACATCTTTGTCTTTGTTCTAATCTTCTATATTTTTAGATAAGATTTATTGAGATACCCAATTATAGGATTACTCCTGGTTTCTGATAACATCCAATCCCCACTTCCTTAAACCCACTCCAAAATCACTTAAGTTGAAATCCTGCATGGTGTGCATTCTCCCTCAATTCAATGAGTAAAACATACATTACTTCACTTTTATCCTGCAAGGAAGAGATTATAATCATCACTATTTTGAAAATAATGAAATTGAGACACTGAAAATTTAGATAACTTTCCCAAGACTATCCAGCTAGTAAGCGTAGAAACCCACTAAGAACACAGGATTTGTCCTTTGCGGTTTGCCTTACTGCTTGTGAAAGTGCCTAGCCCTAGCTGGTGCACCTCAGTGGATTGAGCATGGGTCTGTGAACCAGAGGGTCACTGGTTCAATTCCCAGTCTAGAGCACATGCCTGAGTTGTGGCCCAGGTCCCCAGTAGGGGGCATGCAAGAGGCAACCACACAGTGATGTTTCTCTCTTCTTTCTCTTTCCCTTCTCCTCTCTCTAAAACACAAATAAAAAAATCTTTAAAACAAAAATAAAAGAGTGCCTAAAGGGAGCTTCTATTAGATTCCTGGCAATTCCCCTATACGAAATTCCATTTTCCAATAGGTTGCATCTTATTCATAGTTGATATATTGGTATATCATTCCAACCTTGATTATTTTCTCATTAACCTCGCACACAGCATTTGTTCATGAAGTTGTGCATGTGCATTTTTGTATGTAAGAATGGACATGGTTTGGTTGTTGGAGTATGTACAATAGTACCCCCTTATCTGTGATTTCTCTTTCCACAGTTTCAGTTATCCAAGGTCCAAAATATTAAATGGAAAATTCCAGAAATAAACAATTCAAACGTTTAAATTGCACACTGTTCTGAGTATATGATGAAATCTCCTGCCAACCCACTCTGTTCCACCCGAGATGTGAAGCATACTTTTGTCCAGTGTTTCCACACTGTAGCTGCTCCTGGCCCCTTGGTCACATAGTAGCCATCTGTCACATCAGCTCTCAAGGTATCATACACAGTGATTGTGTTCAAGTAACCCTTAATTTTCCCTAATAATGGCCCCAAACACAGGATTAGTAATACTGGCAATTTGGATATGCCAAAGAGAAGTCATATAGTGCTTCCTTTAAGTAAAAAGCTATGTATGTATAATAAAAAAGTATATATATATATATATATATATATATATATATGTGTGTGTGTGTGTGTGTGTGTGTGTGTGTGTGTGTGTGTGTGTATGGTTTGGTACTTGTTTCAGGCATCCACAATTTCAGGCATCCACCAGGTGTCTTAGAATGTATTCCCCACAGAGAATGGGGAAATATTGTAAATTGATGTGTTTGTCTTATGATTTGTTTTGGGGTCTGCACCTCATTACTAGAATCATCCCACAATATCTGCCCAGAACAAAACCAGGCAAACCTCTTTCTTCAAACCCCTTCTAGGAAAAAGAGCTGAGGAAGTCTGGCGAAGCTGCAAGCTCAGTGCAGGGATTGTAGGGAGCATGAAGGGAGGAGCCAGAACTGCCTACTGCACACCTTCTATTTAGTGCTGACAGCAGATAATGGGCCTGTCAGTCAGCCAGAAAGATAAAGTGAATTCTTACACTGTCAGCCTCCTGCCCATCTTGGACTAGGCACAAGGGGTGAAGGAGAGGGTTCAGAAGGGCTATAAGGGGATGGCTTCTGCCCTGAGGAACTTACCTTAGCTTCCTCTGATGAGCCTGTCCCCTGCCTCATGTTTTGTCCTTCACGTCTGGTGGCTTGTGCTGAGTTGCTAAAGGAAGCACTCTTGGTCAGGGGAGATGGATATGCTGGCTGATGTGGGCATGAGACACAATCCTGAGAGCCCTCTAATGAAGAAGTGGGAGCGTTCACTGTCCTAAGCTTGTCTGCTCTCAGATAATTACTAGTCAATAAAGCCTCAAGGGATGGTGAAGAGGAAGAAAGGGAAAGAGACCATGAACAGAGTTCCAGACATTTTTATGCAGCAGGCATTTAGGGAGAGCTATCTGAAATGTGTGTTAAGGGAGAAGGGGAATTTGCCTGGAGGCTGCATCTACTTAAGGGTACTTTGTTTAGATTATGCTTTCATTAAGAGTGGCTTGGTGCCCTGGTTGGTGTAGCTCAGTGGGCCTGCGAACCAGATAATCGCAGTTCGATTCCCAGTCAGGGCACATGCCAGGGTTGCAGGCTGGCTCCCTGCAGGCCAGTTCCCAGCAGGGGACGCACGAAACGCAACCATACATTGATGTTTCTCTCCCTCTCTCCTTCCCTTCCCCTCTAAAGATAAATAAATAAAATCTTTTTTTAAAAAAGAGTGGCTTGGTGAGCAGGTGACAGCTTACAGTGGTAAGGATAGAGTTAATGGTGTTCTGCTTGTAGCCACCTCTGCTTTCAGGTGTGATGGAAGGGGCTCCTTCCCTGGGCCAAGCAGGCAGCAGAGGAAACAAGAGATGGTACCAAGCAGGAGGGTCTGGAGTCTTGAGAAAAAGCTGGCGGGGAAAAACTATTTCAGATGGCTGCTTATGAATGGTCCAAGACTGTATACAGGGCCTTCCCATAAGGGCACTGTGGCTGTCAGGGGCAAAAGATATGCTGTATATATTCCCAAGTGTAGGGCTATAGGGACCAGATGTCCTCTCCCCACAAAGCCCTCACCTAGTGCAGTGGCTTCTTCATAGTTGGCTTTTATTAGATAATAAGAAAACATTTTCCCATCTCTACTCATAGATTTAAGAGGGGAATACAGTCTTTGGAATGAGCCATGGCATTCTTGAGATTTGATCCTCCCAGCTTTGATCTGGAAGGTTAGAGTGGAGAGCCGACTTAGTCTAGCTGAACTTCCATCCTCTTGTTTATCTCACAGACACCAGAGTACAAGCCCAGTTGCTCTTCTTCTTAGAATGTACCAACCCCAACAAAGACACAATTACTCTTTTCCTGTCCCCAGCAGCCACATGATGCAGGCTGGCATTTAAAATTTTTTAATCCTCATCCAAGGATGTGTTTATCAATGAGAGAGAGAGAGAGAGAGAGAGAGAGAGAGAGAGAGAGAGAAACATTGATCAATATATAGTGTTGGGAAAATTGGACAGATACATTCAGAAAAATGAAAGCACACCACCTTTTTTTTGTTTTTTTAAAGATTGTATTTATTTACTTTTAGATAGAGGGGAAGGGAGGGAGAAAGAGAGGGAGAGAAATATCAATGTGTGGTTGCCACTCATCTGCTCCCACTGGGGACCTGGCCCACAACCCAGGCATGTGCCCTGACTGGGAATCAAAGTGGCAACCCTTTGGTTTGCAGGCCCACACTGTACCCATTGAGCTACACAGCCAGGGCACTTTTACCACACACAAAAATGTATTCAAAATGAACAAAGACTTTAATGTTAGGCCCTAAACTATTAAAATCCTAGAAAAAAGCATAGGCGGCAAAATCTTGGACATTGCTCATAGCAATATTTTATTGGATATATCTTCCCAGGCAAGGGAAACAGAAGGAAAAATAAACAAACAGGACCACATCAAACTAAAAAGATTTTTCACAGCAAAGGAAATCATCAACAAAAATAAAAAGACAGAATGGGAGAACATATTTGTTGATATATCTGAAAAGGGGTTAATATCCAAAATTTATATAGAATTCATAAAACTCAACAGCAAGAAAACAAATAACTCAACTAAAGCAGGTAAAAGATCTGACTAGACACTTCTCCAAAGAGTATATATGGCTGGGCAATAGACATAAGAAAAGATGCTCAACATCACTAATCATCAAAGAAATGCAAATTAAAACCACAATGAGATATCACCCCACACCTGTCAGAATGGCTATCATCCATAAATCAACAAACAGCAAGTGCTGGCAAGGATGTAGAGAAAGGGGAATCCTTTTGCACTGTTGGTGGGAATGCAGACTGGTGTAGCCACTGTGGAAAGCAGTATGGAGATACCTCAAAGAATTAAAATGGGATCTGCTTTTTGACCCAGCAATCCTACTTCTAGGAATATTTCTGAAGGAACCCCAAAACACTAATTCCAAAGAACATAAGCACCTCTATGTTCATTGCAGTGTTATTTACAATCACCAAGATATGGAAGCAGCCCAAGTGTCCATCAGTAGATGAGTGTGGATAAAACAACTGTGGGACATTTACGCGATAGAATATTACTTGGCTGTAAAAAAAAAAAGAAGAAGAAAAATTTATCCTTTGTGACAGTAAGGATGGATCTGGAGAACATTATACAAAGTGAAATAATCCAGTCAGAGAAAGACAAATACTGTATGATTTCTACTCGTATGTGGAATGTGATGAACAAACTGAATTAACAAGGAAACTGGGGACAGACTCATAGATAAAGAGAAGGATGATAGATAGGGGGTGAGGAGGTTAGGGGATGGAGGGATTGGGCAAAAAGGAAAAAGGACTCATGGACATGGGCAACAGTGTGGTGATTGTTGGGGGAGGGGGATATAAGGGCACTAAATGGTAATGGGGAAAATACAATAAAGATTAAATCAAAAAGGAATAAGAAAAGAACAGCAATATGAGAGAGAAACATTGATTGGTTGCCTCCCATATGCGTCCCAACCAGGGATTGAACTTGCAACCCAGGTATGTGTGGTGACTGGGGATCAAATATGAAGCCTTTTCATGCATGGGATTTTGCTCTAACCAAGCCACCTGGCCAGGGCCAGGCTGGCATTTTTTAAAAGAACCCCCTTCTATCCCTTCTGCAAATAGAAGATAATGAATAGGAAAGAAAGTATTCATAAAATCAAGTGAAAACCTATCCAAAGTACTGACATATTTTATTGGAGTCTATCACTGGAAGAAAAGGGGAGTTTCTCAAAGCTTGTTTCAGAGGATTCCAGTTCCACTGGATGTTGAAAGGTGTAATGTAAAAGAGAGGGCTCTGTGGGAAAACATGTTTGGGAAAGGCTGGGTTAATGAAAGTTAAAAATAAAAAGTGTTTCTACTTTGAGACTTCTCAGAACTTCCAATATGCTAAAATGTATTCTGGTCTCTAAAAGATGGAGGGAAACAGGTTGCAGCTAGATGCCATTTATCAAGCACTTACTGTGTCCTGGACTCTGTGCTAAGTGCTTCTCATATATACAATCTTCATGTAATCCTCATTACATAAGGTAGATGCCACTTTTTTTTTCAATCTATATATGAAAAAATGGAGAAACAGAGGCTAAGTAACCCATCCAGGCTCATAGGCTAGCAGTCAACAGAGCTTATACTTTGGGGGTATAAGTACAGATGCCCACTGAATCCATTTCCTCTTCTTACAGGACCCACCAGGAAATTACATTTCCCAGACTCCCTAGCAAAGAGATGATCAATCTTTACTTTTGGAATTTGAGCAGAAATAATAGGCATCCTCTCCAAGCTGAGGCAGTTCAGAAAGGGTATGCACCTTTTATATTCTCTTTTTTTCCCTCACCTATTAGCATAAATAAGCTTAGGTCCCTGGATGACTGTGTAGATCAGAGACCACCGGCCCAGCCCACCCTAACTCTTTCTAAGCAACACTGGACTGTGACATGGATAAAAAAATAATTGATTGCATTAAACCATAGTAGCTGTGAAAGCTATTGGTTACAATATATACCCTAACCTATCCTAACAAATATAATGAAAAAAATTTTCATATGACATTTTCTGGGTCAAAGATTCTAAGGAGTTCATGTTGCGTAATGGCTATGTAGTATGAGCACTAACTTTAAAGTCAGTCAGAACTAGATTCAAATCTCAGTTCTGTACCAGCTGTGCAATTTTGGGCAGGTCACTTAACTTTTCTGAGTTTTTTTTAGCAAATTTTTAAAACTTATTAAAAGTGGAGATAATAATGTCAAACTCAGAGAGTAATTGTGATGATTATGTCAAATCCTGCACAGAAAGTGCCTGACACAGTTTGTACTAATTAAAAAGTAGTTATTGTCATTACAGGAAAACCCTGGCACTCTGACATAATAATACGAACCTTATAAATAGTAGTTTTCTTTCTTTAATTCTGTCCCACATCCTCGGAGCCTATGGGCTGAGTGGACTTGGCAAACAGCTTGCCTGGATTTTTTACCCTTCTAGTACCCTTAAGTGAGTGTCTTTTTGGCAGCATCTTCCTTTACCTTACCCTCAGGAGCTGGTCCATGCCCCATCCTCACCCTAACCCAAACAAATGGCAAAGCCCCATGTGAAACAATTCCCTACTGAGGACCTGCCTCTTTAAAGGGCTTAGTGGGGTGAAGAATGTCACTCTTCCAAACTCAAGCCCTCAGCTCCAACTCCCTCTGGAGTCCTGTGAGCTTACTTTGTGGTTGAGATGGGCCAGAGCTATGCTGCTGTCTTCCATCCATAGTGTCCCATTTAATGCTGACTTTAGTGAATAGGGACCAAATGTGGATTCTTCAAGTGTCAGCCAACATGGTGCTACTGAATTCTGCAAAGAGGCATGCCCAGGCTTTGGGGAGACCATAAGTTGCAACAGCTGTGGGCAGAGGCCTGGTGGGTGGTGGAGGAGTGTGCCCACTGCAAGGAGAATTTTGGTAGCAAAAGGATCATTGATCTGTGGTGACAGGTGACCATTACTGGCAGTGATCTAGAAAATAACTCAGATGCGCTCAACCTCTTCCCGGAGCAGGCAGCACAAATGTTTCTTACATACTGTCCAGCTCCAGTGTCCTCCTCAATTCCTGCCCCCCACAAAATTTTTTTAAGGGAGAGCTCAGCTATTTTTAATTCTGTTTCTTGAGAGTTGGCCTGGATGTCTCAACTGATTTTTCCCCTTACCTCTATGCTGAAGTTTTCATTGCTTTGAGATTTTCTTATTGCCTTTAGCTGATTAACCTCCTAAGGAAACCTCTATGGCAGGTTGAACTAATGAGTGTTAATGGGGAGAATGCTCTTGTTGAGGACCTGGAAGATCTTCCCTCAGCCCTTGCAAGCCATGGTCTACTCCCTGGTTCCCTGTGGCATTTCCTGCTGTTCTTGACTAGGATGATCAGGGTTAACTAACCCCAGAATCTAGACCATTTCCTCCTATGAGTGAAGGAGATAACTAGGACTTAAGCCCTCAAGGGATTACAATGTTGGAGCTAACTCAGGTAGCACTTCCAGAGCTCTTCAGGTCTGATTACTCTGGGCTGAGGCTGAGCCAAAGGATCACTGAAGAGAAACTGTCATGGCCATACTTCATGACAGGCATCTAATAGAGATACCTGGCAGCTTAGGAGTTAGGAACAAATCTTCTTGCTTGTCTCTAAGAAGACAGACTAAAATGACATCAATAACAATTGCATGTTGGTAGAATGGATAACACATTCCCAAAGGGCAGACAAGCTCCAGTCTTAGAAGAACATGGCTGGCTAAGGGGTAGTTTATGATCCTCATCTTGCTTTGACTGTGGGTGGAGGATGAGGAAGGGAAAAGAATAACTATAGCTCAATATAGTTATTGAGTACTTAGTGTTTGTCCAGCACTGTTCTAACTACTTTATAGACAATAATGTGTTGAATTTGTAACATACCCCTATAATAAGGATATTGCTATTGTTCCCATTTTAGAGTCAAGAAAATTGAGGCACAGATAGGTTACACGGCTAGTTAGATAAGAACTTAGATATGAACCTAGAGAGTCTGCCTCTAAATGCCATGCTCTTAACAACTATGCACACTGCCTTGGTAGAGTGCCTATGTGTGGATGAGCCCCCACCCCTGCCTTTCTTCTTCTCATTTAGCCCTCTCCACTCAGGACTTTTTTTCTGTGCCTGTGGTCTTCATCTACTTCAGAGGAAATCTGTGTTTTGTCATAATAAAGCCCTGGGCCAGTGTGGCCTTTAGGACGCAGAGCAGGGAGCCCTTCCTAGGAATCCTAGGGGTGCCAGGAGAGGAAAGGAGAGAGGGTAGCTAAATCAAATGTATGGAAAAAGAGGCAGTTAGTAACATAACTAGAAGGTGGAAGAGAATTATCTCCCTTCCTAGGCCATACAACTGCTCCTCCTGTGCTGCCCCCACACATAGATGCACACGCTCATGTACACATACTTCTGTGCTCAATTATTCCAGCAATAGGGCAGAGCAGGGTTGCAATAGAAGAGATTGCTTGTTAGTGAGGGAAACTGGCAAATGTGCCCTCCAGCTCTGCTTTTGAACAAGGTCAAAGTATTGGAGGGCTGGGAGACCTGCAGAGCTCTTGGGGCTCAGTGAGCACCCTTAACGAGGACAGATGCTGAGGAGATACTGGCTATTTTGCAAGACAGGCTTATTCATGACTCTGTCAACAAAGCTTTGTAGCTAGCCTTCTGGACTGCAAATAAAATTCTGACCATTCTAGAACCTTCCTAAGACAGACTCAACAAAGATATTTAGTGGCAGTTTCATTTCCTTTTGAATCTACTAACCCTGCAGGACCCCATCCATCTTTTCGACCTGAGGACAGCAATCAGACTCTGTCAATTTCCTAGGCTTTGACACCTATGCATAAAAATACAGTCCTGGCGACTAAACTCTATTTCTTAAGAATGAGCTTGCTAAACATCAAGCAAAGCCTTCCCACAGTGCTTCTTTCCCAATGGCCCACCATCCTGTTGTTAGAACATGTCTACCTCGCATCATCACACGTGTATACAGTTGCCACCTACTCTTCTCCTGCTTTTATAGGCTCGTGCTGTACTTACATGACCCAGTTTACTCATCTGTAAGATGAAGATGAGATTGCTCTGTTTATCTCCTAAAGTTTTGAGAATCTGATGAGATAAAGTTCCGAGTGTTCTTGTGGAGTACACAAAGTACTACATGTGCTAGGACACGCATTTGTCTTACCCACCAGCCTGATTGCTACTTTTCTAGTGCCCAGGAGAGTATTTTACATATAACAAATACCCAATAAAATTATGCTTCATGAATTCAAGACAGCATTTTAGAACTTCAAATGACAGTCAAACCTCTGTTACTGTGAGCTGCTTCATAGCCTAAGCCTGGGACCAGGACCTTCCTATATCCCCAACAGCAGTATCAGTAGCAGTAACTGTGGAATGATAATAGTAACTAACCTCAAAGACACAGAGTAAGTATTCCATAACTCTCAGTAATTGTTCCTTTTTCTCTGAACCCTAGTTTCTCTAAATATCAGTGCCTCTCTCTTCAGAAAGAGTTCAGTAGGGCCCTGGCTCAGTAGCTCAGTTGGTTAAAGCATTGTCCCAATACACCAAGGTTGTGGGCTCAATCCCCAGTCAAGGCACATACAGGAATCAGCCAATGAATTCATAAATAGGTGGAAAAACAATCTCTCTCATCAATGAATTAAAATATTAAAAATTAAAAAGAAAAAGTCCAGTGGGAGGAGGGGGAGGGGTAGATGATACCAAAAGCTGAGAAAGTGAGGTTTGGTGCACATGACCATCAGTGTTCCTCTATCACCTTGTCCCAGCCTCTCCTCCCTCCCTCATCTCCTGAGGACACTGGATGAAAGAATACTCAAAGCTGACTGGCATCCCCCATGCCATTTGTGCTTTTGGGCAGGCAGCCTGCAAAATCTTCAAATAAAAAGTTTTAAAACTAATAAATCAGCAAATCCCAAATGTCTGACCTTGGACGCAAAAAGACAAACAGATAGACTACAGATGTAGAGGAATAAGCCAGGAGGACTGAGAGGCCCACAGCTTGGGTGTTGGAGGAGGAGATGAAGCTGAAAAAATGAAGGCAAGGCAATGTGCGCATAAATATGAATGCTCACCTTGTGCCTAAGTCCCTTTTCTCCCTGACAGAGAGCCAAGCAGCTTTGTGACCTAGTAAAATCAGGCCTCCATCTCCCTTAACACCATAAAAACAAAAACCAAGGTCAGTGTTAAATCTTGATACTGGGCCAGTGACAATCCCAACAAGCAGGAGCTTGCTTCAGAAGAGAAGAAAAATAAGTAAAAAACAATTTCTCTTTCATAAGCCTTTCCCCATTATGCCCTCATGTCTACTTGCCTGTTCCTTTACCTCTATCCCACTCACTTGGTTCTTAGAACGCTGACCTTGTTCTGTCTTGAGACCTCTATAAGGGAATGTCATCCCTCAGCTATAGAATAGGTCAGAGCCATACTGGAGACTTGAGGCATTCCTGTCTGGTTGCCTCCTTTATCTTGACCCAGGTCTCACAGATTGTTCTTCCTAAACTGTATCCTTAGGAGCAAGGCTTTTCTCATTCTCTCTCTCACTTCTCTGTCAGCAAGTTCCATGAAGGTTACTATCTCCAGAACTGGCCCTATTTAAGCTGAGTCAGGTTACAGGGCTCACCTGATTGGCTTCCAGCAGAAATCAAGGCTGAGGCAATTGAAAAGCAGGCTTTCAGAAAATCTCCCTGCTAGGGAGCCTTCAACTCAGAGTGTGGGTTGTCCTTTCAACAGTATCACTGCTTTGGGGTTCTTTCTTTGTGTCCCTATACAGGAAGGGCATTTTCCTTAAATCAGCTGCAGGTGTCTTGGTTCTTGAGTTCCTGAGCTATTCAGACCATTTTTCAGAGCATTCAGGGGATCTCTAGGCAGGTGTAGTGTTGGCTCATTCAGGAAAAGAGGTAAAGCTTCTCCCCACATTTGAGCAAACAAGGAAGCCAGTCTCATTGGGTCCAGGACTGCTAAGCTGGAAACCCTACTGATTGGGCTCCTTGGGTGAAGTTCTCAGTAAAAAGATGAAGGACTGGGGACATGAGGAGCAAAGGAAGCTCACATCCTAATGAGACGCACTCAGGATATTGGAGTCTCTTGTTGGTGTCTAACCATATGTCCTGGTTCCACTTTTTGGTGTCTTACAGCAGGGGCACATCCTACAGGCCCTCCAGGTGGGCTGATTGGCATCCACAAACACATCTAAGTGTCCATGTGTTTGGCTTATGGGGCTTTTTGTACTCCCTACTCACCACCATTTCCCTCTCAAAAAGAAAAAAAGATGAAACAGTGTGGGGGCGACTTTTCCCGCAAGTCCCCCAGTCCGCCACCGATAAAAGTAACACTACCAAGACATGATCTGCTTGGGGAGCAGAGGTGGCCAGTTTCTCTTAGAAAAAAAAGGCCTTGAGCCCCTTCATCCAGGTGCTTTTATTGGGTTGTAATACACAGGAATACAGGGTGGCAAGGATCAAACAGTAGATAACATTTCAAAGAAATCTGAGGGTTTAGTCTGAGTCAGAGTCTCTCAGGAAGGGAGTTTGCAGAAACTTCAGGGTTTCCTGCTCAGACCCTTAACATATGAATGAAAACATTTAGCAAAGCAGGTTTCACAGGATTTTTAGGAATTCTTTGTGATGCCAGATTTTTCCCTGATCTCTAGCAAGGCAAGGAGCTGCACCCCTCCCCATCAGGTTTTCAGGCATAAGTGGATTAGAGCCAGGAAGCACTTCTCCCAGAGGACATGGGGACTTGGGCTGTGTCACACAGCCAGGGGGCAAGAGTCTATTGCTACCTCTTTGTTGCAGGCCCCCGAGTCCTTCCATGAATGGCCTCCCAAGTGATCGAGTCTGGCTTAGGTTGCCCCTCGCTGTGAGGAGACTTGCCCATCATGGACTTCTGACCATGCTTTGGAGGCAGGGAGGAAACTGAGGCAGCATTTGCTACCAGAGACAAGCTTTGTCTCCTGTGGCTCACATTCCAGAGGTTGCTCACTCATCCTTAGCCACTGCAGGTAGTTACAGTTCCTGGAACCAGGCAGAGTGGTCCACAACAAAACAGGGAAAAGGAAATTCACACTTGTTGAGTAAACATTGGTTGCCAGGAACAGTCTTGGGCATTACCTTCTCCCATTTCTTTCCTTTTATTTTTTCTTTGAGGAGGGTAGGGAGGTTATGGCTCAGATGCAAAGAATGGCATTGACTGGAGTTCTGTAAGAGTCACACTATCATTAGTTTATGCATGACCCACTTTGTTTTATTTTATTTCTATTTTTATTCCTCTTATTTTATTTCTCTCCCTCTTTAACACAGTTCCCAATCCCATCTCATTTCCTGGTAGATACCCACTTTGGTGTGATTGATGTACATAAATGATATTATTCTGTATACCCTTTCTGCTTCATCATTTCATGGAGGATCACAGTTATGAAGACCTAATTATGTTGATGTCTATGGATCTAGTGTGTTCATTTGACTAATGCATAGTATTCCACAATTGGCATTTTTTTATCCATTCCTCTGTTGATAGACATTTAAATTGTTTCCAATTCCTCTCTTGCAATTTTGCAATGAGCATTTTTATACATCACTTTGTGTACCTGTGAGAACAGTTCTTGAGGGATGTATACCCAGACATGGAATTGCTCTGATAGGATATGTACTATCTTAAGTTTCCTAATTGCTTCCAAATTCCTCTCCAAAATGGCTATATCCATGTACATAATTTCTAGCAATGTATGAAGATCCCTGACTCTCTACATTGTTACCAACACTTGTTATTACTCTTTTTTTTATTGTTTTTCTAGTCTTATGGGTATAAAAGAGTATGTTTCTGCTGTTTTAATTTACCTTTCCCTAATTACAATGAGGATGAACATTTCTTCAGATGATTATGACTTGCTTAATTGAGTTTCCCCTTCTGTAAGTTACTTATTTGTACATTTGCTGTTTTCTCCATCAAATTCCCGGTGTCTTCCTTGTCATACATATTCTGGATATTAATCTTTTCTGCTCATATACAGTACAGATATTTTCTCCAAGTCTGTTACCTCTCTTTTTGATTTGCCCATTGTCTCTTCTATATAAAAGAAATCTTTACTTTTATGGACTTTAATAAAATCTAGCCACTTTTGCCTTTATGATTTATGCTTTCCACATCTTAAGAAAACCTTTCTACCCCAGTGCTGCAAAGATAGTCTCCTACATTTTCTACTCAGTTGTATAGTTTTGCCTTTTATGTCTGTCTTTAATACCTCTTGAGTTTATTTTGTATATGGCATGAGAGAAGCATTTAATTTTATTTTTCTATGTGATAGCCAATATTCTCACTATCACTACATTATGCTGGTTTTACATTACATGGACCTTTATTGTGACCCTCAATTCTTGAGCAGTAAGTCATGATCTACTTGCCAAACCTCTATTGTGATCCAAAGCCCTGAAGAGGGAGTCTAGTGGAGTTTGTGACACAGAACCTACCTTCAGAAAACATGCAACCTAGCTAGAGGACTAAAACATGGACACAAGGACTTGAGAGTATATGCAAAAGAACACTTAGATAAGCGTAAATAAAGACCTCAGAAACTGAGAATTTTGGTGGGTTAAAAAGGGAACAGGGTCTCTATTCCCAGACTAGAATGAATGAAAGGATTGGACTAGGAGTACAGGGATTCTATTTGATACCTTCACTCTAAGATGTTCATTCAATCAAGCTAGATTTACACAGTTACCACAGAATGGAAGAGGAGATAGGAGCCACTGAAGCATCACCATTTGCCATGATCTGTCCTTGGTGCTGCACTCTGGGTTTTCTTCCCATGTCCTTCTCTCTGTATGGTTAATTAAGAATGAAGCAAGTTCATTTTTGACAAGAGTCTAGGCACCCAGTCCACAAAACCTCCCTGAATCAGCTCTCTTCCTTTTCAGAACAATGGGTTCAATTGAAGGGAACTTTTTATAAAATAATAATAATAGCATTATATGTCACTGACCTTCTGGGACCCACACTTTCTCCACAAATATACTCTACCTTGGTCACTAGTGGGAAGAGGGGCAGCTGATGGGAGGAGATTTGTGGACTGGGTGCCTGAACTGCAGTCAAAAAGTACCTTGGGGTATGGGGGACACAGAACAGGAGTTCCCTGTCTACCAGAAAGGAAAAACTATGGAGGTTTCAGAATGCTTCAGTGAATCCTCCTCTTCCATCAGTCCTCCTCTGCCTCAAGATGCTGTGCCACACCACAAAGGTGTGGTTCCAAACTTGGACCTCCCCGACATCTACATCGCAAAGTACATACCAATTATCCTCAGCAGGGCTGCCTATATTTAGTATAGCCTGCATCAGAAATTGATTTTGCTCCTAGTAATCTCCTCTGCTTTAGTGGTTCGATACTGTGAGAGGTAGGTGTGAGGGGAATGGAGGAGAAGGCGGGTAGGGGAAGAAAACTGAACAAATTCATCAAAACCAACAATGACAACAAAAAAAACCCTCAAGTTCCCAGCTCCTTAACCCTGTTGGGGCCTACTCTTCACCATAGCAACCAGTAAGCCTCTAAATTTCCTCAGTCCTAGATCCAGTTGTTAGTGAAAAGTGGAGATTGGCTGTTTTGCCTAAGATGATTTCAATACTGTGCACATTAAACTGGTCCCAGGGCAACACAGATATTGAAGGAGGGGCAAGTGTCAGAGAGTAAAAGAGACACTGAGTGAGGAATGGCAGGTTTCTATTAGGCAATACTCTCAGGGACTCTCTCAGAAAGGTGGAGAGGACATCTAATGCCAGTTTGTATTAATCCTCCAAGGTCCTGGTGAAGACCAGCTCTCCCACTCTTTTCTCCATTCCCCACCCCACCCCCAGTCACGCCTCTGCAGTCTAAGGGATCCTTCAGTGTGTGGGAGAACCAGTCAGCTCTTTTCAGCCCAAAACAATATGCTCTTTTTTTTTTTTGCCAAAGGCAGAAAGTGGAGACAGAAAGCAAAAGTCAGCAGGGTATCTACAGTCAACTCACCCAAGAGCCAGCTGGTCATTGGTGAGAGTGCCACACTCCACAGAAACAGGAGGCACACTCGTCAGAAAAGGTTTATAAGAATTCAGTTCCCCTGACCTCCAACTGTGTCGTGCCAGGCCTCCCAAAGGCACCATTGCCACAACCCTCATTTGGTTCAGTCTGTCTATGCATGAACAGACAACTGACAATGTGGGTATTCCTTGAAGTCATATCAGAGGCTCTATAACTCCCACTGGCAATTACTTTGGCTGATATCTTACTTAAGAAACTGAGGTTGCGGCTAGGTATGGGACTGGGAGAGATTCACTGGCCCATACACTGAGTTGGGCATTGACTCAGAAATCAGACCCAAGGCTGGTTGCTCACACTTACAGACCCAAGGCTCTGTACCACAGCAGTGTGGATTAATTCTGAGGCCCTTTCCTAATGCATGCTCTCACTACTAAAAGGGAAGCAGTAAGTTGGAGAGGAAGGACTCAGGGGAGGCACTTGGGAGTTTTCCTCATGTCCACAGCTAATAAAGGGTTACCTTCTCAATTTATTGTTAGTGGGTTTGGTTTACCTTATTGCAAGATAAACTAGATACTTCTTTCTCCTTAAAAACACTACCTTCCTTCCCCTGTATATCTTCCTGTATTTGATACCATCTGAACACTCTTCCCAATCTCTAGTGAGCAAATGAATCCCAGAGTCTGGAAAAATAATCATCTCACCTTCAGCCTCAGTCTCCAAGACCTTAAAAATTTATTGATTTTTGAGCCAGGTTAGAGTCTTGCCTTCATTCACTCACTCAACATTTATTGAAAGTTACTGAAGTCCATGAAGGCAGTTGCCATGTCTGATTTTGCTCACCTTATACCTCCAGTTCCTGCTGGGCATGCAATACGTACTCAGGAATATTTTTTTAATGAAGCCTACTATGTGTATAATCTCAGGATCTGCTAATCATGTAAAATAATAGTGGCATCTAAAGCTTCCCTTTATTGAACAACTCACCATGTGCCAGGGCCCATTTTAAGTACTTCATATATATACCCTAATTTAAACCTTATGACAACACTGAGGGGTAGAAACTATTATTTAATTTAATTCTATAGATGAGAATAAAGCTCAAGGACATTAATCTTTCAAAACACACATGGTTAATAAATGGTGGAGTCTAGTACCAAAGCCAGGTCCTTTGGACTTCAAAGTCTACCTTCCTATATCTCCAGTGTTAAGAAAATGACACTGAGATTAAAGTCACTATTCAGCTCCCCAAAATGCTAGTTAGCTTTTTACAGTTCCTTAGCCACATACTTCATTCAAACTGGTGAATCAGTTTTTCTGCAGGGACTCAGGTGAGAGAATAAATCACTGTTCCTCACACAGATACAAAGTTTTACAGATAACAGAACACTTTTTATCTCTCATATAGTCCTCACAGAAATCAAAATATGTAGTTCTATTACCATTACTCTAGAGAAAAGGATACTGAGGCACAAGGGGGTGATACAAATCACTAAGGTGAGACACCCAGGAAGTAGCAGAGCTGGAGCTAAAAATCCACTCTTTCTTGATTCTTGAACCCTAGAGCATAAGGCACTGTGTTTCCTTGGCACAGAAAGCATGGGAAACCTTACTTTGTATCATGTGCCAGTTCCCATGATGCAAAGGGATTCTTGCCTTCTATTCAGACAAGGATCTAGGGCCCTGGTGCCGTGTCCCAAATTGCCAACTGGGAAGAACCTTGGCATCTCTCATGTGCTGTTGGAAGTAGAAACATATCACCTTGCAGGAAAACCATTTGTTTTCTCCTCAAAGGTGCTGCCTAAGAATTAAACTCTCTCCCTCTGATAACCACCCATACTAGGTAGGGATATGTGCTCAGAGGCAGTGCAAGCTGGCATGATCTTCTGTGAGTTTATTTCTTTTCCCCTGGCACCTAAATGAGGACCAGGAATTCATGTCACTCCTTTCCTCCAACTGTCCTCTTTCCCCTCTGAGCACTCTGAATTATTTTTAAAGTCCAGTGAATAAAGAAAGCAGACCACCATGCCTAAAGATGACTCTACTGCTCTCTGGAAGTCAGCATCAGTTATGAAGACACCACTGCTTGATGGGGCAACTGTCAACAGTTTAATGAGGATTGGCACCAGCCTAAGTAGGCTTAAGTCCTAAGTGGCAAAGTGGCTTGGGTAAAGATCCCTCAGAATTCTGTTTGTGACTCCTGTATAGCCTTCCTCCTCCTCCTCTCCTATATCCCTGTTACCTCACCCCCAATCTGTGCCAAAATAAGGTTCAGTCTTTCTCTGCCTCTCCCAGTGTGAGGGGTTCTGCTCTGAAACAATAACATTTCCTAGGCTCCCTTCACTGAGTTATTTATTCATCTTTGCTGCTTAGGCATGACAAGACATCTCATTAAAAGCCCTGGATAGGAATGACCTATCCAGGCTTAGGACCCACAACTAGCTGGAGTAGCAGCAGGGGTGGGTAGTTTTTCTGAAGGGCCTGTGAGAGGGAATTCTTGAGACCCAGGTGGTAAAAGAGTGATAGAGCATGCTCTTCACTGCAGGGTAACCACAGTACTGGTCAGCTGCATCATCCTTCTCAAAAGCTTTGCACAAAAACAAAAGGCCCAATCGCATCATGTTTCCCAGCCTTAGAATCTTCTAGTGCTGAGTAAAAAAAAAAACCCAGTCATAGAAATGAAGAAAGCTCAGCCTCTTCCTAGCCCACTGGAACTCTGCTTGAAAGGTTGAAGTAGAATGAGTTTTCCCTTTTATACCCAGAGAGATGGGGCCATGGTGGGAAGACAGACAATAGTAGGGGAGAGGAGACTGAATTTCTGGTTGCAGCTCTGGCATTAGCTAGTTGTGTGACCTTGGGCACAGTGCTTGGCTTCTCTGTGTCTGGTTCTTCAATTGTACGAGGGAGGTGGAAATTCAGGACAGGGCCTCTAGAGCCAGGCTGCCTGGGTTCAAATTCCAGCTCTGCCTCTTCTATGTAAGTGACCATGAAACTGGTTAGCCTAACAAAGCCTAGGTCTCCGTAAATGATAGCTATTTGCCTCTCATCAGAGATCCTTGTTCTTCTCCAGAGTTTGAGCTATTGAACAGTGACATTTCAGGTCTGTCATTTATCCCAGTGTTCGTCACTGGGACCTGGCTTCTCATTCCAGAGGGCACATGATATTCTGATGATGAGAAGTAATTTGCAGGTTGTCTGAGCCAGCCCTTCAGAATACATGCAAATAGCTGCACATTGCATGTAATTTTGTGCAAATGCTCATGTTGTCCTCTTCATTTTCAAGTCACCCTTAGGCACAATGCCACAGAGACCAATATTCCCAGGCTTCTACGGACAACTGCCCACAACTCTTCCTAGGGTGGAGCAAGAGAAAATAATTCTTACCTTTCTAGGTTCTTGGTTGAGATATGTTAACAGGAGAAAAAAAACATAAGTTTAATAACATGTATACCTCCTGTAAACTACGAAGAGACCCAGAAAAACTGAGTAACTCCCAAAAATGACCCAAGCCACCATCTTAAATATATATTATCTCCAGTTAGAGAAAAAAGAAGACATTTGGAGGTAGTTATGGGGGATTACTAGGCAAAGCACAGTGAACAGGGTAAGGCTGCTATGCAGATTTAAGCTTCTGCCTTCTCCATTATGAGTTTTTTTTAACATTTAGACTAATCTTTCTCTTCCTGATAAAGAGGGAGACACCTTTGCAAATAAAGATTTCCTTTATTAAAGTAAATGTCTCTTACAAAAGAGTAACTTCTACTCAGTTTTCAGAGCTTTTCCTATGCCTGCTTAAAAAAAAAAAACAATCAGCCTGAAATATCCTTATGCCTGAAATGTATATTTTGGGTTGAGCAAAAGTAGGTTTATAGCCCTGGCTGGCATAGCTCAGTGGATTGAGTGTGGGTTTGTGAACCACACGATCACGGTTCGATTCCTAGTCAGGGCACATGCCTGGGTTGCAGGCCAGTTCCCGGCAAAGGACTCACGAGAGGCAACCACACATTGATGTTTCTCTCCTTCTCTCCTTCCCTTCCTCTCTAAAGATAAATAAATAAAATCTTTTTTTAAAAAGTAGGTTTATAATTCTGAGTACAAGAAACAGTTTACTTTTATATTATTATTTATTAACTATTATATTTTCCATATTAACCACTATGAACCTCCTTTTGCACATACTGTATTTTGGGGTGGCAAATTCTACTCCCTTTCTATGCCCACCCCTAGAGAACCAGGGATAAGATAGGCCAGGCCCAGGGCCAGGGCAAGGGAGCAGCAATTCCCAGGGCCTCCCCAGCCCCAGCCTCTGGGTGCCCAGACAACCAGTTGGAAATGTTCATCCATTAGCCTCTTACCCCAGGTCTGGGTGCCTCAGCTGCTCTGTTTGCTTTATATTTGGGGAGTGACTTGGGATTCTGCACAGATATGAACCTGCAAAGAAGGAACCCTGATTTGTCACCTTTTAAGCCTACTGATGGTGTGGCAAGTCACTTCACCAACAAAACAGCTAGGACTGGCCCTATGGAGGATTACCACTCAATATTGTCCAAGCTGAGGCTGCCACCAGTGCTTCCCCCATCCAATTTTTGATTTATCCATTCATGCATTAATTCTAAAATATTTAGCTGCCATTTATCCTGAGCCTGGCTCTGCACTAGGTGCTGTAGGGTGCTCAGAATCAGAAAAACAGGCAAGAGCCTTGATCTTGGCAGCCTACAGTCTATAGGGGAGGCAGGGGACATATATGGACACACACATGGATGTGATAAACAGAAGAAAAATTAAAAAGCAAGATATTGTGAACTAAGATACACTAAGAGGCCAGGAAAGAACTCTGAGGAGGTGGTGAAGCCTTACCCTGAAGAAGAGAAGGCACCAGCCAGGCAAAGAGCACAGGGAGGTAGATGCAGGAGGCTGAGGTATGTCTCAACCCCTAGGTCAGGGCATTTCCAAGCCCCTTTTCCTCAGCGGAATGTCAGGTTCTCTGGGCTCTAAATGCTTGCTGGCTTTTACCAGTCAAAAGAACTCTCTGACTGCTGCCACCTAGGTGTTTCAACACCCAGACCTCAGACCACATGCATCAGTGTTGGCTAGAAAGTTGATAAAATGTAGATGCCCTGGGCTGTACCATCTCACAGTGACTCGGGTAAATTAGGTTAGGGTGAGGCCCAGGAACTTGAATTTTTAACAAAGTCTCCAGGTGGTTCTGATGTTACTTGAAATTGGAGCACCTCTTTATATCCTATAGCTTCGGAAAGATGACTTGTTAGCAAAAACCAGGCTATGAAATTATGGCCCATGACCCTGGGTTGAATAGTGACAATATCAAAAGCCTTCTTGGCCCCTGAGTATGAAATTTTAATGTCAGACTCTGAAAAACGTGGGATTACTTTATCTTGGACTTTCTGAGTGTGTTTTTTCTTAGGGTTATCAACCATTCTGGTTTGTCTGGGATTCTCCTCATTGTATAATTAAATGTTCCATGTCTCAGAAAATCCCTCAGGATGATTGGTCACCTTAGTGTTTTAAAGTGCCCACCTAGATTCACACTGAAAAGGGGGGGGGTCACTAAAAGTACCCCACATTCCCACCCAAATCCCTAAGACCAAAGTGCTTCCTACCTGCTAAACTTGACTTCTCATCTATCTGGAAAGAGCTGCAGTCTTCTCCCTCTAACAACCCAGCATGTACTCTCTCCCCTCTTTCATTCTGGACAGATATCATATCAAAAAGGAGCCCTGACAACAAGCTAGCAGGTCTTACAGCATAACCAAAGTGCTAGACATGGAAACAACAAAGCTTCACCAAGGGATAAGCCCTGGACTTAGAAACCAGAGGAGAAAGAACTATCAACTGACAGATTCACAGGGTAACAGAAAAAAAAAAAACAAATACATCACCATGGCAACCAGCATTCAAAGGCTGCCCTAGACCTCCTCCTTTCTACACAAGGTTTCCCCAAACGAGGATATTTCTTACTTCCTTGTTTTTCTTTTCAGTATATATGCTGATTTTATTTCCCCTCATTCGTGCTTAAATATTTCAGTAGCAATATAACTTCTCCTCAGCTCTCCAGCCCCTCCCTGTGTCTCCCAAACCTTTTCTTCCCATTTCTTGATCTTTCCTTTTCATTCAGTCTCCTGTTTATTCTGTCTGTTCCCAAAATGTCCTTCTCCCCTCCCCCAGAGCAATATTTTTAACCATCTCCCTTCTTCCAGAGTTAAGCCCTCATCCAGGATGTTCCATCTGCTGCAGTTCTATTGGTCTAGTAAGCATTGCTCTTGGCTCTAAGTTAGTGCTATGTGGTACTCGCTCCAAAGTCCACAGCCTCTGTTCTGGTACCCACAGCTGGGGGACACAGTGCAGTAAAACTGCTTCAACCCACAGAGCTGATGAAAGGAAAGAAGGTGCTCCAGGGCTGAAAATGATAATAGTTTGTCAAGTGCTGACTATGTGTCTGGCCCTACATTAAAGCTTTATGTCTATTATCACATTTAATCCCCATGACCACCCTGATAGCACAGGTCTTATTTATTACCTCACTTAACAGATAGGGAAACAGGAGCTTTACAAGTAGTTAAGTCACTTGTAAAATGTCACATAACTAGTAAGTGATAGAGCAAGTATTTAAACCCAGGTAGTCTAGCACCAAAGCCTGCCCCTTTCACAGCCACTTTTGGAAGAGATTTTGGAGAGGGAGATCCTGTCCTAACTCACCAAATTGGAATGGATTCCAGGCAAGTCCTTTAGTCAGCATTATTTGGAGGGGTCTGGTCAATAAACAAAAAGGTCCATGGGAGCAGTGGAACAGAAAGAGGATCAGAGGAGTTGAGGAGTTCTCACTGTGGACTTCTTTTCTCTTCAGACTAAGTTCATATATTCACTCATTCTTTTATTCATTCAACACACATTTAGCAAATGTTTCCAATGAGTTAAGCTCTACTCAGCCTATCCACAGGCTTCAGTGTTGTAGAAAGACTTTTTGGTGCTGGAAACTCTGTTTATGAGAGCTGGCTCTCCATTTGCCATCTGAGCTGATGGAAACCACGGTTCTAGAAGAACCTAACATGGTGCCTGACACAAAAAGACAACTTTGTAGAGGAAGAATTACTTCTACATGTGAAAGTCCCACCTGAAAAGAAGGGGATAATGCAGAATTATTTCAGAGACCAGATAGGTATGAGGATGGTGAGCCCTCTACCAACTCCCTTAGGAGTGGGCTCTCTCAAAGCAAGAGAACCCAAGACTGCCCATGGCATATACCTATTTTCCTCTTGGAGCACACTCTTTCCAGATGGCTTATTTCTTGTGGTTGAAGGAGACCTAGCCCTCTGTAGAACACAGTATTTGGTTCTAACACCAATCTTCTATGCTGATAAGGTCTCTGGGTAAAGAAAGATACTGTCAAGGCAACGTTATTTTTATCATTATCATTTTATAGGGGAACAAGGGAAGTTGGTCCCATAGGGCAGGGATTATAGAAATGGTTTGGGCAAAGAGAATGAAGTGCCAAGAAATTCTAAGAAAATTTACTCATTTCTGTTTCTCTGTCTTGCTCTCTCCTTTCTTTTCCTCCTCTCTCATTTGTCTCCTCTGTTTCTTTAGTATTTTTTAGGAGAATGAGTTACTGAGTAAAAAGTAGAGGAAGCAGCTTGCATGTGCATAATTTAACTGACTTGTGGCTTAATATGAAAGAACTCCCTTGGTCCCACTGCTGAACTTTTATTGCCTGGGCTGGTACCTTGGCAGGAAGAACTCCTGGCTACCAGGTGCAGTGCAGAATGTAGATGGGTATATGTGTGCCTGGTGGAGGGGGACCTATGGGAAGTGTCACAGAGCCCACAGCAGATTATAATGGGGATAGAAGAAGACCAGTTTGGACTTTTGGTGGAAGTCAGCAATGTGATAGGGAGCAGCTGGCTGGGAAGCAAAGTGTCTAAGATCTACTCCAAGTTCTGTACCAAACATCTGAGTCACTTTCAGCCTGTCATTTCAGCCTTTTGGTTCTTTCTTTGGATTTCAAAAGGAGGAAAGTGGACTTGATCTGTAACACCATAGTCATTTCTAACATTCTATGACTTGGTAATCGTGCATAAGATTTCAAGAGTGATTTTAGCCCTTCTTCTTCTTTTGTCCTATTAAGGTTGCTCCTATTGAATTTTAGTCTTTTTCTCCTTCCTCACCATATAAGTATATTTCAGGCACCAAATAGAAGTCATAAGGCCCTTCTAAACCATCTATGAGGGCAATCAAGGCTGCTGTTATCTCTAGTCATAGTAGACTGGGCCAAACTTCTGCATAGACTTTAGAGGGAACTTGAGAGTCAACAGCATTTCCCTTCTACTCAGCTCAGGTACAGAGCAGGGTTAAAGAGAGTCATGATGGGGCAAGCAGCAGTTGAGCAGAGTAAGGAAGACAAATGCCCTTCAAAAAATATCTGCTGTGTTCATTTAATCCATAATTTGGAAGGATTTTCTCACTGGGATAGAAACAACTTCACCACTAACCACAGCAAAGTTTGATTTGGAAAGAAGTATTGAACATGGACTGACTCTTCACCAACCCTAATGTTTTAAGAATCTACTTTGCTCTCACTTGGTTAGAGCAGCCAGTAGGCTTGCCTGGCTTTGTCTCCTGGTTTCATGGCCAACTTGTTTGACCTTTGGGGGAAAAGCTCTTCTATGACCAAGTTCTGGAATACAGGCTGGAGAATGTATAATTTCTTCCTACAAAAGTTGCCAAAATGGCCTTTGATTCCTAGGCAAAGAGGATACTTGTTCTTTCTCCTCTCTCCTTTCACCTTCTGAAACCAAGGGGAACTGAATGGCAGAATCAAGTCCCATGATGAGTCAATAATTCTATAGTTTTTATTGCCCAATTCTTCAAATAAGATACCTATGCTGACCTTCATGGGGCATCAAGTAGACTTCAGTTCATCTCGGGAAGATGACACTCTGAATGCGCATATGAGAAGAGGTCTAAGTAAGTGCTGAGCAGAGGAGAGGTGAGAATCTGAATATGGAATTGGACATGAGACAAACATCTAAACATTTCCTGGACACTAACTACATAAAGAAGTCTAGTGTCACCTCTGCTCCAGTCTCCCTTGTTGGTTGGCTTGATTTCCCCCAACTTGTAAACATAATATAAGAAAGTAGAGGTGGAGTGAGAGTGGAAGTACAGGATGTAAGGTAGAGAAGACAGAAATGAACAGTGTTGTGGGTCTTCATTTTCCCCACTTGTAAAATGGATCTAGGAAGGACTAACATAGAAGATCAGATTGAAATTAGGAGTTAGAAATAAAGACAGTGGAATGTATCTAATAATACGCATGAATCCCTCCCAGCTTGGAATTCCCCCAAAATACTTCTTTAACTCTGATAGAAGCACTTGAATGCCAGAAACTTTTCTCCACAGTAACTAGAACTTCTTTCCAGTCTCCATGTGGACAAGAGAATCCTCTCAAAGTAGGAGGATAATGAGGGCTCTTTGGTGTCATTAGAGTCTATGGTAGACTCAGTTCTACCCCAAGATTCATTTGGTGTAACTAACATGAGCTAGGCCTCCCCAGGCACTGGACTTCTTGGCACTGATTAACAGCTTCCCAGGATTTGGTCTCTAGTCCGAGATATATCTCTTTAGTTTAGCTTTCTCTAGGAATATTTTGACTGCTGCTAGTTGCTGCTTGATCTTAATCTCAGCACACTTTTTTTTTTTTTGCCAGAATCTGAGCTATCAAAAAGAGCCACTTCAAATTCTCTTTGTGGCAGCTCAGGATGAACTGAGCTCCCTTGCCCATTCTTCCAGTTTCCTCCTCGGTGCTTCTCTGAGGTGTAAAAATGTGCATCCTTACTCAAGTGAACTTTCTAAATGGCCCTCTTCTCCTCCATTGTACTATTTCATAGACCTGGTTCTATACATAGAAAATAATTTATATCCCAAGTACTTTCACTGAAGTTGATGCAACTGAGCAGACTTTCCTGGCATTGTGTCACTGTTTGCCTGAAAATGTCAAGACTTCAGCATCCTATTTGTCTCTCCTGAAACTGGCCCATAATTGAGACTGTTTGTACTGGGTTATCAGTTATAAAACAGCACCTGCTTTTGACTCAGTAATGGGCACTCTGCTGTGAAAAGTGAGGGGATTACAGAACACATGGGATGTAATGCACAATAGAAAGACAATGTGAAGGCTACAGAAAGAAACTGACAATGAATGTGCAGGCAATAGAATTCAGAGTTCTTAAAGCTCTCTCTTGGTGTGGAAGGATGCTGACAATGCAGGAGTGGATAGCAGAAAAAGCTAGTGTGTGTGAAATGCTAAGGTTTGGAGTAACCTCTTGCTTGATTAGCATCACTGGTGACTCTTCAGGAGCACCTGTCATTGATTAGAACTGTAGCTTTGGGCCATATGCCACATAACTTTCACAGAATTCATTAACCCACTCTGACAAAGAGAAGAGATTCAATTTGGTACCTTACCTAGAGAATCCAATTTTTCTATATAAGTGACTGTGGCTAAAAGAGCTTCATTATTCCAGTATAGGTAGAGGCCACAGCCACAAATCAAAAAACAATATCCACTGGCATTTGGGATAAAAATACTGCTAATTACACCCCCAATTTCATCACACCCCACAGTCACACTCTTAGACAATAATTACTGGCAGCAGGGGGATCATCTTCAGATTATGAGGAAGAGTTCTGTGTGTGCATTTGTCAGCGTGCACACGCGTGTGTATACTCAGACAATGAACACTACAGAAGTGCTAGATTAAACTAGTGCATCCTCTCTAATGTTAAATTTCTAATTTTTTCCATATGGAATTTGCTAATTTAATTATATGATTGGTATCATTCATGTAAATTTAGCTTTGTGCATAATTTTACATAGTGACAACCTATACTATCCTTTATTTCAGTGCCCAATGACCTATGGCAGCAGACATTGGATTTTTTCATGATAAAAACAAATAAAAGAAGGAAGAAAAGACAAAGACAGAAGAGAAAGAGGGAGAGAGGGAAGGAGGAAGAGGATTAGAGGAAGATAGAATCTTAAGTAAGTAGAGATCACTTGGAGAAGCACCATAGCAAGAAGGCTAAGAATGCCAATAATGCCCCTAACTCTCCTAGTGAGGGAAGTGCTTATTAGCAGTCACAGACAAGTATGTATGCACCACCAGAGATACTCATGGGACTTGAACATGCGTATTCATATGTCCAATCCATAGGATTGGATTATTGGGAGATAAGCTTGTTGGGAAAGTTTCTGGCAGTTGATGACTTGTGTAATGTGACTAGTAGACAAAGGCTGGGATGTATAAAGATGAAACTCATTCCTGCCTACTATAAAACAGTCTTTTTTATTTTATCTTATTTTTTATTGTTGTTCAAGTGCAGTTTTCTGCCTTTTCCCACCACCCCTCCCCACTACCTCAGACCTTCCAACCTCCCTCTCCTGTTTCCACACCCCCTTGTTATTGTCCATATGTCCTTTATAATTTTTCCTGCAAACCCTTCACTCTTTTCCCCTGTAATCCCCTCCTCTATCCCCTCTGGTCACTGTCAGCCTGTTCTCAATTTTAGTGTCTTTGGTTATATTTTGCTGGCTTGTTCATTTTTTTTTATTAGGTTCCTGTTAAAAGTGAGATCATATGGCATTTGTCTTTCACTGCCTGGCTTATTTCACTTAGCATAATGCTCTCCAGTTCCATCCATGGTATTGCAAAGGGTAGGAGCTCCTTCTTCCTTTCTGCTGCATAGAATTACATTGTGTCAGTGTAATTGTATCCATAGTTTTTGGATCCATTCATTTCCTGATGGGCACCTAGGTTGCTTGCAACACTTGGCTGTTGTAAATTGTGCTGCTATAAACATTGGGATGCACAGGTTCTTTTGGATTGGTGTTTCAGGGTTCTTAGGATATAATCCTAGCTGTGGAATCACCTTGTCAAAAGGCAGTTCCATTTTTAGGTTTTTTGAGGAAATTCTATACTGTAAAACAGTCTTTTTTTTAAAGCCATGTAATAAATGCTCAACTTAGATACTTCAAGGGATACTGAGGTCCTGCAGCATTGCTGATGATCCATGCAGAACTTTATTTGGTTGATCTTTGAACAACAGTATTTAAACTGTACATGCCCACTTATGCATGAATTATTTTCAATAAACATGTGCCCTATTATAAGTGTATTTTATTTTTCTTATTGTTATCTTAATAATATTTCTTTCTCTAGCTTACTTTATTGTAAAAATATACAATAGTGGAAAATTGGTTCTCAAAATTAATTCATGCTGGAAGGCTGTTCAGGAAGCAATTTTTTGACATTCCAGACTTCCATCCAAGAAGGAGGTATAGGTAGATACACTGTGCCTCCTCGCAAAACCAAAAGAAAGATAACAACCAATTCAAAAATAAAAAATAACCAAAACTGCCAGAAAATCAAAGTCTATGGAAGTCCAACAACTAAGGAGTTAAAGAAACATTCATCCAGACCAGTAGAATGGGCAGAGATGGACAGCTGGTGTGGAGGGGACATGTGGTAAGGCAGCAGCTGGAGGACCTGGGTGGGTGAGGAAACTACTGGCAGACTGGGCGAGGTGGAGTTTGACAGACCAGGTGGTGCCACATTTGCATGCAGATAAACTGGGAGGGATAAATGGGGAGGGATAAATGGGGAGTGAGAAAGACCGCACAACCAGGGTTCCAGCATGGGGAAATAAAGCTTCAAAACCTATGACTGAAAAAATCTGTGGGAGTTATGGAGATGGGAGAAACTCCCAGCCTCACAGGACACTTCATTGAAGAGAATACCTAGGGTCCTAGAATGTACACAAACCAACCCATCCACCTGGGAATCAGCACCAGAAGAGCCCAATTTGCTTGTGGGTAGTGGAGGAAGCAACTGAAAGGTGGCTGAGAGCCAAACAAGTGGCATTGTTCCCTCTCAGACCCCTCCCCCACACGCAGTACCACAGAGCAGTGAGTGGATTGCCCTGCCCTGGCAAATACCTAAGGATCTGCCCATTGCTATATAACAGGCATGCTGAGACAAAAAAAAATGGCCCAAATGAAAGAACAGATCAAAGCTTCAGAAAAAATACAACTAAGCAATGAAGAGATAGCCAACCTATCAGATGCAGAGTTCAAAACACTGGTAATCAGGATGCTCACAGAATTGGTTGAGTGTGGTCACAAAATAGAGGAAAAAGTGAAGGCTATGCAAAGCAAAATAAAGGAAAATGTACAGGGCATCAAGAGTGACAGGAATGGGAGAAATAGATTAAAAAAATAGATTAAAAAATGTACTTGAAAAGTAACTAAATAAAATTTAATATTAAAAAAAAAAAGAGTGACAGGAAGGAAACCAGAACTCAAATCAACGATTTGGACCAGAAGGAAAGAATAAACATTCAACCAGAACAGAATGAAGAAACAAGAATTCTGAACAAATTCTGAAGCCCAGAGGCTTCAGAACCTCTGGGACAACTTTAAATGTTCCAACATCTGAATCAGAGGGGTGCCAGAAGAAGAGGAAGAGCAAACAATTGAAAACTTATATGAAAAAATAATGAAGGAAAACTTCCCTAATCTGACTAAGGAAATAGACTTCCAGAAATTCCAGAAGCTCAGCGTGTCCCAAAGAAGTTGCACCCAAGAAAGCACACACCAAGGCATAGCATAATTACATTAGTCAAGACTAAAGATAAGGAGAGAATCTTAAGAGCAACAAAACAAAAGGAGTTCTGGAGGAGGCAAGATGGCAACGGAGTAGGATGGAGCAGATTCCAGTTCTTTGTACAGAAGGGAGAGAGTCCTGTCCGATCGGCAGAGGAGAAGTGCAGGCAGCCAGCAGTTACTCAGCATATATGAAAATAAGGGACCAGAAATCTTGATGGTCACAGAAGATCCAGACGGTAGGGAGACACCAGTGGTACAATAGAGTCTCGGGGTCGGAGCAAGGGCAGGAACATCAGGGAATTCAGAGGGTGCACAGTCCAGGAACCAGTGCCTGGCGCCCAGAGTACCTGGGTCAGCGCCCAGCGCTCCAGACCGGCTCCTGGTGCATCTCCCTTGGATTCATGGGGAGGCCTGGGCCTGCTAAAGGAACCAGAACAAAGACAGAAGCAGAAGGTTCTTCAGCCAGTGCACAGTCCAGGGACCAGTGCGCAGCATGCAGTGCGCCTTGACGGGCACCCAGCGTGTCTAGGTCGGTGCCCAGTGCTCAGACCAGCTTCCGGTGCATATCCCTCAGATTCGTGGGGAGGCCTGGGCCTGCTGAAGGGACCAGAACAAAGACAGGAGCAGAAAGGTCTTTGGCCGGTGCACAGGCCAGGGACCAGTGCCCAGAGCATGGCACACCTTGACGGGCACCCAGTGTGTCTAGGTTGGTGCCCAGTGCTCAGACCAGTTTCTGGCTTCCGGTGCATCTCCCTCGGACTCTTTGGGAGCCCTGGGCCTGCCGAAGGGTCCTTGGGAGAGAGCTGGGACCCTCAGCTCCCTCCCTTTCTGGCCAAGCAAGGTTGGGTACAAGGAGAGACTTGTTTGCTAGAGTTTGCAGAGAGGGTTCTAAGGACAAAGGGCCTCAACTGTGGACTCTGTGGTCACCAACCCCGGAGAACTGATAGGCACAGTGTGGGGCTCTGAGTCCGATAGACAGAGCCGCCCAGTCTGCTCCCCACCCAGCCTGGCAGCGAACCTGAGGTTGGGCAGAGGGCCTGGAGTTCCCCCACAGAACTGGGGCAGATCTGTGCTTGATCCCATAGAAACCAGGCAGCCTGGCCAGCGCAGGCACCCACGCACCCCGTAACCTAACCCACAGTGGTAACCCCTGGGAAAAGAGCACTGTGAAGAAGTCCTAGATCCCCATTGTAGGGAGCTGGGGAGAGGTGCTGAGGGTTTGGTTCCTGAGAGAGGGCTTGGAGAAAGAACACACTAATTGCCCCTCAGCCAGCTGCAGCCAGAAAAACAAGTTTGGCCAGTTCAAAACCAACAAGTGACATTTTTTCCCCTTTTCTTTTTTCTCTTTTTAAGTAATCTTTTATTTTTTTAATTTTATTATTGTTTTATCTTTCAATAATTTTTTCCTCTTTTTTTTGTCTTTTCCGTTTTATTCCTTCTTCCTTTCTTTCCAAACTTATCGCTCTTTCCTCCATTCTCCTGCCTAAATCCCTTTTCTTTCTTTTCCCCACAAGAGACACAAACAACTTGAAACTGCGAAAAGACTAGAGCTGGACCCAAAGAAGAGGCTTCTCAACAGTAGAGTCAGAGAAACAAATTTCACTTTGCTATTGGAGAGAAGCCACAAGTTGCTGCATATTGGTATACTTATTAATTTTCCCATTATTCTCACATCTTTTATATTTTAATAATATCTTTGTATTCTTCCTCTGTCTGAATAGCCTTCTTTGCCTTGGCTGGTTATATTTTATCATTTGACAGGTTTCCCCTGTTCTCTTTTACACAGCGTATTGCTAATTTTCTATTATTCACGTCACTTGTGTTCCTTTAGCACACTACCCAAAGTTCCATACCCCTTATTCAGACAGAACACATAGAGTATGTCATATGATTATTGCTCTAATATAATTGTAAATAATAGCTGTTCTATACAACTGTAAATACTTCACAACAAATCTCCCAGATCTTAGTCCACTTCACAGTTTCCTGAATTCTATCACTAGAGTAATTAACTCTACTTGCTCATACACTACACCTATTTACTGTCCTTCACTCTCACCTTACCCCAGAATCTGACCGACCGCAAACACACTGCTTTCTATATCCAACTAAATAGCCTTACCTCTTCAACAAGAGACTTGTCTTGTGTCCATCCTCGCTTAAAAGTGGCAAGTTGGGTGGAAGATTACAGTTAACACTATATATAGCCTAAAGATCTTCTATCTCTTCTCTACTGGCTGTGACTGTAAATAACATAAAATACTCTCTCACTGTCATAAATCATTTTGCCTCCTTCTCCAACTGATCACACACACACAAAAAGAGTAGGTGGAAGCAGAGAACGACAGAGACTGAAGGAGACTGCACCACTGAATTTCACAGGCATTCTAACACAGAAGTTCCCACCATAAACCCAGAAAGTCAGAACAGATCAATTTAAGAAGCTGAGGCTAACAAGAAGAGTCTCACAAACAAGGGGAAGACAAAGTAACAATCCCCAAATGAAAAAAAAAAAAAAGGAACCCTCAGAAAGAATGTTAGATGAAATAGAGGCAAGTCAACTATCAGATACTGAATTCAAAGCACTGGTTATCAGGAAGTACAAAGAGCTCACAATGAGCTACTAGAAACTACAGAAGATCTACAACAATCTCACTGCAAATTATATCAACATGAAAAAGGAAATAGAAATTATCAGCAAGGGACAAGAGGAAACGAAGAATAAAATTTCCGAATTGAAGAACACAGTAGAAAGTTTCAAAAATAGAATAGATGAAGCAGAAGATCGGATTACCGAGTTGGAGGACAAAGCATCTCACAGAAAGAGCAAGAAAATGAAAAGAGGCTCAGAAAGAATGAAGAGGGATTAAGAGAAATGCAGGACAATATGAAACATAATAATATCCAAATAATAGGAATACCAGAAGGAGAAGAAGAAAAACAAGGGCTAGAAAATGTATTAGAAAGAGTAATGAGAGAAAATTTCCCTAATTTGATGAGAGAAAAAGTCACACAAATCCAGGAATCACACAGAGTCCCAATCAAGAGGAATCCAAAGAGACCCACTTCAATACACATCATCATTAAAATGGCAAAATTCCGAGACAAAGAGAGAATCTTAAAGGCAACAAGGGAGCAAAAGGAAGTAACATACAAGGGAGCCCCAATAAGGTTAGCTACTGACTTGTCAATGGAAACACTCCAAGCAAGAAGAGAATGGCAAGAAATATTCCAAGTAATGAGAACAAAAGGCCTACAACCAAGGATACTTTACCCAGCAAGGCTCTCAGTCAAGATAGAAGGCCAAATAAAGAGCTTTCCAGACAAAAGAAGTCTAAAAGAATATGCCTCCACCAAACCAGCTCTGCAAGAGATGCTAAAAGGATTGCTTTAAGGAAGGTAAAGAGAGTCTGAGAGGAACACAGGTACAAAAATGGCAATGAATAAATACCTATCAATAATAACAATAAACATAAATGGATTAAATGCTCCAATCAAAAGGCACAGAATAGCTGAATGGATAAGAAAGCATGACCCACACATATGCTGCCTACAAGAGACCCACCTCAGGACAAAAGACCATCACAGACTAAAAGGGCAGGCTAGAAACAAATTTTCCAAGCAAACAGACAAGAAAAAAAAAGCCGAGGTAGCAATACTCACATCATAAAAAATAGACTTCAAAAAAAGGATCATAAAGAGAGACCCAGAAGGTTACTTCATAATACTCAAGGGAAGAATCCACCAAGAAGATATTAACATCTTAAATATACATGCACCCGACATAGGAGTACCCAAATATATCAAGAAAATCTTAGAGGACTTCAAGAAAGATATTGACAGGAACACAATTATAGTAGGGGATTTCAATACCCCAATGTTAAAAATGGACAGATCTTCCAAACAAATTATCAACAAAGATATTGTGGCATTCAACAATGCCCTAGATGAAATGGACTTAACTGATATATATAGAGCCCTTCATCCCAAAGAAGCTAAATACACATTCTTTTCAAATGCACATGAAACATTTTCAAAGATAGACCACATAAGACACAAAACGAGCCTCAACTAATTCAAGAAAATTTAAGTCATACCAAGCATTTTCTCTGACCACAAGGGACTGAAATGGGAAACCAACCCTAAAGGAAAAAAACTGAAACACTCAAAATCATGGAGATTGAATGGCATGCTATTAAACAACGAATGGGTCAAGAATGAAATCAGGGAAAAAATCAAAAAATTTCTGGAAACAAATGAAAATGAACTCACAACAACCCAAAACTTATGGGACACAGTGAAGACATTCCTGAGAGGGAAGTTCATAGCAATACAGACTCACCTAAAGAAGATAGAAACATTTCAAACAAACAACTTAACCGTACACCTGCAAGAACTTGAGAACAACAACAAAGACATCCCAGAGCAAGTAGAAGGAAGGAAACAACCAAGATGAGGGCAGAATTAAATAATATAGAGACAAAAAGCACAATTCTAAACATCAATGAATCCAGGAGCTGGTTTTTTGAAAAGATAAACAAAATAGACAAGGTTTTAAGTAGGCTCATCAAGAAAAGAAGAGAGAGGACCCAAATAAACACAATCAGAAATTAAAGAGGAGAGATTACAACTGATACCACAGAAATAGAAGGGATTGTAAGAACTACTATGAAGAATTGTATGCCAAGAAATTTGAAAACCTAGGGGAAATGGACACATTTCTAGAAAAATATAATCTTCCAAAACTCAATGAAGAGGAAGCAGAAAACCTGAAGAGACCAATAACATAAGATGAAATTGAAGCAGTAATCAAAAAACTTCCTTCACACAAAAGCCCTGGGACAGATGGTTTCACAGGAGAATTCTACAAAGCATTTAAGGAAGAGCTAACTCCTATTCTTCACAGACTATTCCAAAAAATCCAAAAGGATGGAAAACTCCCAAACTCTCTCTATGAAGCCAGCATCATCCCAAGTCCAAAACCAGATAGAGATACAACAAAGAAAAAAAACTTCAGGCCAATATTGCTGATGAACATAGACGCTAAAATCCTCAGTAAAATATTGGCAAATAGCATCCAATGATACATTAAAAAAGATCATACACCATGACCAAGTGAGATTCATCCCAGGGATGCAAGGATGGTTCGATATTCGCAAATCAGTAAATGTAATACATCACATAAACAAAAGCAAAGACAAAAATCACATGATCATATCAATAGATGCGGAAAAAGCTTTTGATAAGGTACAACACCCATTTATGGTAAAAACAGCCAGCAATGTGGGAATACAGGGAGCATTCCTCAATACAATAAAGGCTATATATGAGATCTACTTCCAATATCATACTCAATGGGCAAAAACAAAAATCTTTTCCACTAAGATCAGGGACAAGACAAGGCTGTCCACTTTCACCACTTCTATTCAATATAGTACTGGAAGTTTTAGCCACACCCATCAGACAAGAAAAGCAAATAAAAGGCATTCATGTTGGAAAGGAGGAAACAAAACTGTCACTGTTTGCAGATGACATGATAGTGTACATGGAAAATCCTATATACTCTACCAAAAAACTGCTTGAACTAATAAATGAATTTGGTAAAACAGCGGGTTACAAAGTCAATATCCAGAAATCAAAGGCATTTTTGTATACTAACAATAAATCAGCAGAAGCAGAAATCAAGCAAAAATCCCATTCCATACAGGAAAAACAAAAATAAAATACCTGGGAATAAACCTAACCAAGGAGATAAAAGACCTATATGCAGAAAACTACACAACACTGAAGAAAGAAATCAAGGAAGACACAAACAAATGGAAACATATACCTTGTTCATGGATTGGAAGAATTAACATAATCAAAATGTCCATACTACCCAAAGCAATATACACATTCAATGCAATACCTATTAAAGTACCAATGGCACATTTCACAGACATAGAACAGACACTTCGAAAATTTATATGGAACCATAAACGAGCCAGAATAGCAGCTGCTATTTTGAGAAAGAAGAACAAAGTAGGAGGAATCACAATACCTGATATCAAATTGTATTACAAGGCCATGGTAATCAAAACACCTGGTACTGGCATAAAAACAGGCACATAGACCAATGGAACAGAACAGAGAGCCCAGAAATCAACCCAACTCTCTACAGTCAATTATATATTTGACAAAGGGGGCAGTAACATAAAATGGAGTAAGGATAGCCTCTTTGACAAATGGTGTTGGGAGAACTGGACAGCTACGTGCAAAAAAATGAAACTTGAGCACCAGCTTATACCATACATCAAAATAAATTCAAGATGGATAAAAGACTTAAATATAAGCTGTGACACCATTAAAGTCCTAGAGGAGAACACAGGCAAGAAAATCTCAGATATTTTATGCAGCAACACCTTTATTGATATGTCACTTAGAGCAAGGGAATAAAGGAAAGAATAAAGACAAGGGTTCTCATCCAAATTAAAAGCTTTTGCACTGCTAAAGAAAACAGTATTAAAATAAAAAGACAACCAACTGTATGGGAAAACATATTTGCCAATGATACCTCAGACAAGGGTTTAATCTCCAAAATATACAAAGAACTTGTACAACTTCACTCTAAGAAGACAATCAACCCAATTAAAAAATGGGAAAAGGACTTGAACAGACACTTGTCCAAGGTGGACATACAGAGGATCCAGAGACACATGAAAACATGCTCAGTATCGCTAGTTTTCAGAGAGATGCAAATTAAAACCACAATGAGATACCACTTTACACCAGTCAGAATGGCCATCATAAACAAAGCAACAAACAACAAATGTTGGAGAGGTTTTTGGGAACAGGGGTTCTTATTTCACTGTTGGTGGGACTGCAGACTGGTACAACCATTATGAAAAACAGTATGGAATTTTCTCAGAAAAATAAAAATCGACCTGCCTTTTGGCCTAGCAATTCCACTGCTAGGATTACATCCTAAGAATCCTAAAACATCAATATCAAACAACCTATGCACCACAATGTTCATAGCAGCACAATTTACAATAGCCAAGAGCTGGAAGCAACCTAGGTGCCCATCAGTAAAGGAATGGATCCAAAAATTGTGGTACATATACACAGTGGAATTCTATGCAGCAGAGAGAAAGAAGGAGCTACTACCCTTTGCAACAACATGGATGGAACTGGAAAGCATTATGCTGAGTGCAATAAGCCAGGCATTGAAAGACAAATACCATATGATCGCACCTTTAACAGGAAGCTAAACAACGAAACAAACAAGCAAGTAAAATAAAAACAATGACACTGAAATAGAAAACAGGGAGACATCCACCAGAGGGGAGAGGGGAGGGAATTTCAGGGGGAACAGGGGAAGGATTTACAGGAACTTGAATAAAGGACACATGGACAAAAACTAAGGGGGGTGGAAATGGGAAGGAGGTGGGGAGCACAGGGGGGCCTGGGATCGGAGTAAAAGACAGAATACTGTACTTGATAAATAATTAAATAAAAAAATTTTAAAAAACCAAAAGGAGTTCTTATGAGAATATCAACTTCTTACAGGAAAGAAGGGGCTGGAAAGGAATATTCGAATATTCGAAGTCATGAAAGGCAATGACCCACAACCTAGATTACTCTCCCCAACAAAGCTATCATTTAGAATGGAAGGGCAGATAAAGTGCTTCCCAGATAAGGTCAAGTTAAAGGAGTTCAACATCACCAAGCCCTTATGTGAAATGTTAAGGGGACTTACGTAAGAAAAAGATCTAAAAATATGAACAGTAAAATGACAGCAAACTTACAACTACCAACAACTGAACTTAAAAAAAACAACTAAGCAAACAACTAGAACGGGCACAGAATCATAGAAATGGAGATCATGTGCAGCGTTATCAATGGGGAAGAGAAGGGGGAGAATGGGGGAAAAGGCACAGAGAATAAGTAGTATAAATGGTAGGTACAAAACAGACAGGAGGAGATTAAGAATAGTATGGGAAATGGAGAAGGCAAAGAACTTATATGTATGACCCATGGACATGAACTAAGGGGAGGGAATGCTGGTGGGAGGGAGGCACAGGGTGGAGGGGAATTAAGGTGGGGAAATGGGACAACTGTAATAGCATAATCAATAAAATATATTTAAAAAAATTTTAAGAGAAGCCATTTGTTCAAAAATCAAAACTCATTTGTCACCTGAGAGACTCATAACTGATGAAACAAGTATCAGCATGAAAGAGTTGGTGGGTCAAGAACTGAAGTTTTGATCAACAACAGAGGCATTTTTACCATGGAAACATTGGTCAAGAACTGAATTGTTAGAGGTGGGAGATATTTAAGAACTGAGGTTTGACTGTATAACATACAAAATATGTGTTAAGCTACACTTCACATTATCGGTGAGGTTTCAAATCAACAGTAGGTTATTAGTAGTTAAGTTTTGGGGGAGTCGAAAATCATATGCCAATTACAACTAGTGAAATTGAAGCAGTGATAAAAAAAAACTCCCAAAAAATAAAAATTCTAGATCTGATGGATTCACATGTGAATTTTACCAAACATTCAAAGACCTAACACCTATCGTTCTCAAACCATTCTAAAAAATAGAAGAGGCAGGAAGACTCCTAAGCTCATTTTATGAGGCCAGCTTCATTCTCATTCCAAAAGACACTACGAAGTAGTGTCCTTATCATTCCAAATAAAGACAGTACAAAGAAACAAATCATAGGTCCATATACCTGATGAATATAGATGCTAAAATCCTCAACAAAATATTAGCAAACTGAATCTAGCAATACATCAAAATGATTAGCCCTGACCAATGTGGTTCATTTGGCTGGGTGTTGTCCTGCAAAGCAAAAGGTTGCTGGTTCAGTTCCTGGTCAGGACACATGCCAGGGTTGTGGGTTCCATCCCCAGATAGGGCACATACAAGAGGCAAGCAATCAATGTTCCTCACACACATTAATATTTCGCTCCCTCTCTTTCTCCCTCCCTTCCTCTCACTCCTTAAAAAATAAATAAAATATTTAAAAAAATACCACACACCATGATTAAGTTATTTATTCCAGAGTTGCAAGGTTGGTAACAATACCTGCAAATCAATAAATGGGATACACCACTTAAACAAAATGAAGAATTAAAAACCACATGATCATATCAATAAGTGCAGAAAAAGCATTTGATAAAATCCAGCACCCATTTATTATAAAAACTCCCATTACATTGAAATAAAGGGAAAATACCTCTATGTAATAAATGCCATATATGACAAACTCACAGCCAATATCATACTTAATGGGCAAAAACTATAAGTGTTTCCCTTAAGATTGGGAACAAGACAGAGATGTCTGTTTTCACCACTCTTATTCAACATAAGAAGAAATAAAAGGCATCCAAATTGGAAAGGAAAAAGTAAAACTGTCATTATTTGCAGATGATATGATTACCATATATATAAAATCCTAAAGATTTCACCAAAAAACTACTAGAACTGATAAACTCAGTACAGTACAATAGGGGGATACAAAATAAATATCCAGAAATCGGTTGCATTTTTATGTGCCAATAGTGAATTATAAGAAAGGGAAACTAAGAAAACAATCCCATTCACAACTGCACCAAAAAATAAAATGCCTACGTATAAATTTAACTACAGATGTAAAAGTCCTGTACTCAGAAATTTTTAAGACAATGAAGAAACTGAAGAACATATAAATAAGTGGAAGCATATATCATGTTAATGGATGAGAAGAATGAACATACTTAAAATGTCCATACTACCCAAAGCTGTCTATAGATTCAATGCAATTTCTATCAAGACGCCAATGACATATTTCACAGAACTAGGACAAATAATTCAAGAATGGATGTGGAGCCACAAAAGACTCTGAGTAACTACAGCAATCTTGAGAAAGAAGAAAGTTGGATGAGTCGTACTACCTTATACCAAACTATACTACAAAATCATAGTAATGAGAAGAGCAAGGTGCTGGTATGAAAGCAGACATACAGATCAATGGAACAAAACAGAGAGCCTAGAAATAAACCTACACCTTAATGGTTAATTAATATCTAACAAATGAGAGTTCCAGCCAAGATGGAGGCATAGGTAGAAACCCTTTGCTTCCTCACACAACCAAAAGGAGGACAACAACCAATCTAAACCCAATAAACAACCAAAAATGCCAGAAAATTAAACTGCATAAAACTCTGAAAACCAAGGAATTAAAGAAAATCAACCAGACTTGTAAGGCAGACCCTCTGGGCCAACTCAGAAAAATGTGTGGAGGCAGCTGAGGGGTGGAGCTGACTGCCAAGCTCAGCAGAGCTGCACAAGAGGGACTGACTTAAGGGGAAAACTGAGACTCAGAGCTGACTCTGGGATAAGGCTGGGGTTGCCAAAGTAGGAGATACTTCCAATCCGACATGAGAGTCTGTTGGAAAGTGCACTAGAGACAAGCAGACAAGCTGCATTGTTCCCTCTCTGGACCCTCCCCCACAGGCAGTGCAGCAAAGAGAGTTGCCCTGCCTGGGTGAATACCTAAGGCTCTGCCCCTTACAACTTATCAGGTGTGCCAAGACAAAGAAATATGGCCCAAATGAAAGAACACAGCAAAATCCCAGAACTAAGTGAGGAGGAGATTGCCAACTTATCTGATGGAGAGTTTAAAGCCCTGGTGATCAAAACGCTCACAGAACTGATTGAGCTTGGTCAAACAATGAAAGAACAAATGAAAGATACCCAAAGTGAAATAAAGCAAAATATTCAGGGAACCATCAGTGACAAGAAAAAATCCAGGATTCAAATAAATGATTTGGAACAAAAATAAAATAAAATAAAGATCCAACTGGATCAGAACAAAGAAACAAGAATCCAAAAAAATGAAGAGAGGCTGAGGATACTCTGGGACAAGCTGAAACATCCCAAAATCTGAATTATAGTGGTGCCAGAAGAAGAACAACAACAGTGAGAAATTGAAAACTTATTTGAACAAATAATGAAGAAAAACTTCCCCAATCTGGTGAAGGGAATAGACTTCCAGGAAGTCCAGGAAGCTCAGAGAGTCACAAAGAAAGTTGGACCCAAGGAGAAACACACCAAGGTACATCATAATTACTTTAGCCAAGATTAAAATGAAGGGGAGAATCCTTGAAGCAGCAAGGAAAAAGGAGACGGTTACCTACAGAGGAGTTCCCATAAGGCTATCAGCTGATTTCTCAAAAGAGACCTTACAAGAAAGAAGGGGCTGGAAAGAAGTATTCCAAGTCATGAAAGGCAAGGACCTCCATCCAAGATTGCTCTATCCAGCAAAACTTTCATTTAGAATGGAAGGGCAGATAAAGTGCTTCTCAGATAAAGCCAAGTTAAACGAGTTCATCATCATCAAGTCCTTATTATATAAAATGTTAAAGGGACTTATCTAAGAAAAGATAAAAATGTGAACAATAAAATGACAACAAACTGACAACTATCAACAAATATACCTAAAAAAAAAGAAAAGAAAAACAATGAAAACAAAAAATAAGCAAACAACCAGAACAGGAACAGAATCAGAAAAATGGACATCACACAGAAGGAGTTCAGTGGGGAGGGGGAAGGGAGGAATAGGGGAGAAAATGTACAGGGAAGAAGAAGCAATATTAGTAGGCATAAAATACACAGGGAAAGATAAAAAATGGTATAGGAAACAGAGGACTCAAAGAACTTATATGTACAACCCATGGACAGGAACTAAGGGGGGCACTGTGGAGGGGTATAAAGGTGAAAAATTGGAAAAACTAATAGCATAATCAATAAAATACTTTAAATAAATAAATAAATATTTGATAAATGAGGTGAAAACATACAATGGGTAAAAGTAGTCTATTCAATAAATGACATTGGGAAAAATTAGATACATGCAAAAATGAAATTAGACCACCTTCTTACATCATACAAAGAATGAACTCAAAATGCATTAAAGACTTAAATGTTAGGCTTGAAACCATAAACATCCTAGAAGAAAACATAGGCAGTAAAATCTCAGACATTTCTCATAGCAATATTTTTCCTGACATATTGCCTCGGGCAAGAAAAACAAAAGAAAAAATAATAAATGGGACTACATCAAACTACAATGTTTTTGCACAGCAAAGGAAACTTAACAAAATGGAAAGACAACCCACTGAATGGAGAACATATTTACCAATGATATATCAGATAAGGGGTTAATATTTAAAATTTATAAAGAACTTACACAACTCAACATGAGAAAAAAAACAGTCCAACTGTAGAAAATTACGCTCAGTGAATTAAGTCTATCAGAGAAAGAAAAATACATGATCACAGTTATATATATAATCTGATGGAAACAATAATTAACAAACAAAATAGCGACAGAAGCTAAAATACATTAAATAGACTGAAAGCTGCCAGAAAGGAGGTAGGGGGACAGGATGAAAGATGGTGAGGGGATTAACCAAAGAACATTTATACACAACACATGGACATGAACAACAATACAGGGACTGGCTTAAGGATGGGCAAAAAGTGGGGCTGGGAGGATGTGGGGAAACGGAGAAAAAACAGGAAGAACTTTAACAGCATAAACAATAAAAATAAAATTTAAAAAAATTAAATGGGCAAATAATAGACACTTCTCCTAAGAGGACATACAGATGGTCAATAGACATATGAAAACATGCTCAACATCACTAATCATCAGAGAAAAGCAAATTAAAACCACAATGAGATATCACCTTACACTGGTCAGAATGGCTATCATCAATAATCAACAGACAATGTGTGCTGGTGAGGATGTGGAAAAAAGAAAACCCTTGTGCACTCTTGGTGGGCATGGAGATTGGTGAAGCCACTGTGGAAAACAGTTTGGAGCTACCTCAGAAAATTAAAAATGAATCTGCTTTATGACCCTATAGTACTAATTGTGGGATTTTATCTGAAAAAACCCAAAACACTAATTCAAAAGAATGTATGCATCCTTATGTTGATTGCTGCATTATATACAATAGCCAAGATTTGGAAGCAGCCCAAGTGTCCATCAGTGTATAAGTGGATTAAAAAGCTGTGGTACATGTACACAATGGAATACTACTTGACTTTAGAAAAAAAGAAAGAAATCTTACTCTTTCAGACAGTATGGATGGACCTAGAGAGCATTATGCTAAGTGAAATAAGGCAGTCAGAAAAAGACAAGAACCATATGATTTCATTTGTATGTGAAATCTAATGAACAAAATAAACTAACAGAGAAAATAGGAACAGCCCTGGCTGGTGTGGATCAGTGGATTGAGCAATGATCTGAGAACCAAAGTGTCATTGGTTTGATTCCCAGTCAAGCCATGTGCCTGGGTTCTGGTCCAGGTCCCCAGTAGGGGGCACACAAGAGGCAACCACATATTGCCTCTTGTGTGCTCATGTTCCTCTCCCTCTGTCCCTCCTTCTCCCTCTTTCTAAAAATAAATAAATAAATAAAATCTTTTTTAAAAAAATGGAAACAGTCATACAGAGGACAGACTGATAGCTGTCAGGGGGAATGGGGTTGGGAGGCTGGATAATAAAGGTGAAGGGATTAAAAGAAACACTCATAGACACAGAAAACAGTATGGTGATTACCAGAGGGAAAAGGGAGTAGTGGGGAGGTAAAAGAAGGTGTAGGGGGGTAAATAATAATGGAAGACTTGACTTGGGGTGATGAAAACACAATACAATATACAGATGATGTATTATAGAATTGTATACCTTAAACGTATAATTTTATTAACCAATGTCACTCCAATAAATTCAATAAAAATAATAAATAAATAACTGTAAATATATGCATTCTCCAGCTCAGTCATTCTGACATCCTAGAGTAACTTCTCAGAGTTATCCCAGTTGAAGAGAGCATGGGCTAGTTCATCTTCCAGTGCTGATATAAAGTACACATGGGGAGTGTGCAGCTTCATTTTGATGTGGAGTCTTCCTATATATCCTCTCTCAGAGTTTATTAAAATAGCCACTCTAGCATTTTTTTCTCATTTTGCTTCTACGTTCTATTTTCTTGTTTTCCTGATCTTTTCTGTATTCCAAACATTGGTGTTTTCTTTGACTAATACTCTGTCCTACAAACAGGTTATCTTTCAAATATGATTTCAGTTGATGTTAGCTCAGATCATCTAGCATACAGAAGCTGTTTAGTCTCAGGGAACACTTTCTAGAACTGACTTTGGCACTTTTTCAGTTCTTCTCATTCTCATAGTTACTTTCAGCCCTTCACAGTAACATTTACATGATTTCTCAAGCATCTGTGTGCCTGATTTGGATTTACTGTGTTTAGGCTTAAGAAAGAAAAATATTTTATCTATTTCTATCATGAATATAACTTTATATTGGGGGGATAAAAATGATAGTAATGAAAAGGGAACTAACATCTACTGACTGCCCACTTTATTTATAACTCCAAGTACCATAGCTGTTGTTGTTCATAACAGTCCTTCAGATAATGGAAAAAATAGATCAGAAATTTTAAAACATTCCCTAAGTTTTCCAGTCAGTAAGAAGCTGGACCAAGATGGACTTATCAGTCAAGATGAGTCCAGACTTGTATAGCTCCTAAAATGAAAGAATTTTAGATTAATCCAATGTGTAACATCATACCACAATTTAATTTACATGACAGCTGTACAATGCAATCACCCAGTCAGAGTATCTTACAGGATGTTGGGATGGGGGAAGTATGGTGGTTATTGTGGGAACAAAGTCAATCCAAAAAACAAATCTATGCTGATATATTTATACACTCAGTTATAATATTTCTATCAATCTAAAGTACATGTATTTTCATTTTCAAGGGATGTTTTTTTAATTTTTAGCTAAATAAATACACAAGCATTTATATCTTTTAGGATGGTTGTAAATAACTTAAAATTTATATACCAATTTTTTACTGAGGGGTGGGGTGGGGTGGTACCTCTCACCTCATGTTGTTTGAGTGTCAACTGTACATTACTACCCTATCAGAATGTAAGATACATGAGGGCAGGGACTCCATCTGCTTCACTCACTGTTGTATATCCAGCACCTAGAACATCTGTCATGTGATTTGCACTCAATAAATATTTGAGTGTTTGCATGAATTACTGGAAAGTTATCCATTCCACACAGTAAATATTTATTCATCTTTCCAAGTTCCATTGCTTTTATGTTATATAAAGGCTTCGTACCTCTACATGGCATGAATGATTACAATCCACAAATGAGTGCAAAAAAGATATTCATGAGCATGACCACAAGCAAAAAGCAATTTACTTTTGAGGAGAGGTATGATATGGCCCTATCATTTCCAAAAAAGCATGTTTCAGAGTTTTGAGAGCCAAGAGAAAAGGAGAGTCAAAACAAACTCTGTGGAAACCTTAATGAAACTCTCCTATATACCTAGTGAATTACTCTCAAGTGGCTGATTGGATGAATAATGATTCTGATGGTCTAGTGGAGGAGGAATGGTGCATACCTGGGCACTAGTCAATACACCTTCCATGACTGGAGCCCCACGTCTCTTCTGTTCCCTGGACACTAAACAGAGAGTCTAGCAACAGAGGCAGGACCAGTACTCACTGGTGTTATTCTGGTCCTGATACCCAGTTTGTCTTTGAGGACTGGGAGGAGTTCAATTAACTTCTTCACAGGCTCTCCCCAAGTTTAGATACCTCAGGCTTTGCCTGTAAAACCCATGCCTGAAATATTCTATAAAAAGAAAGGCTAATCTTTCAAACATCATACATAACTAAACCAATCACTATCCAAAAGTCTTAGGGGAATGCTGAACATGTCTAACTCATCTGCCATTTTGTTCTTTTTTATTTGTCCAGCTAAGTGGAGGACTGTGAAACTCCCACTACCACTACTATCCACACATACTCTGCATGTCTCCTTAAGCCTGAAGGGACAAAGTGCTTGCTGCCTCAGCCAGCAGCACTCACTCAGCATCAGAAGTTGAGCCTCCACTTTTGAGTAAACTGTCACATCCTTGGAACTTGAAAATGAACCTGAAAACACACACACACACACACACACACACACACACACACACACACACACACAAACATAGTAAAATGATGCAGCCTTGCTCCTTGGAAATCCAACTGAAAACTCCTGGGTCCTCATCAGCAGATATTTTTAAAAACTTTCTGCCTTTTACTTAACACACACACAATGTATTACTCAAATGTTTCTGAAAAGTAGCTAATGCTCTGGGAATTTCCTTAAATTTGGGACATAGCCTGCCTCTTCATGGTACCCTTCAGACCATCTCTTTACTTCAGTAAGTGGGATGCAATATGGGGAGTTGAGTTCAGGAAGGTATGCCAAATGATTCTTCAACTTGACCCCAAAATTAAGCCCTACAAGTCATTGAATTCACCAGAAAATACCCATCCAAATGCAGACATACTACTCCTTAGACTGAGCTTTCAGGAAGCTTGCTTGTCAAGAGGGCACAATTGAAATTTGCCTTACATAGGGATGAAATGTGACAGACTCTTTCCTAAAATGAAACATTTATGAAAATATGTTTAATCCATTTTTAGCAGCTCAATAGTTTTTTCATGATGAAATTGTATCTTTCATATTGAAAACCATTTTGCTTATTGGAGCTTCTGCACAACATCAACACTGCAACACAGCCAGCTCTTGGGCCAATGTGACAGCCAATTATAAAACCAGAAGTGTACAATATATTTTGCAACATATATACCATAATTTGATGATAAAAAGATAAAATGGTATGGAGCAAGGCTGGATAAAACTTTGCATCCTTCCCAGACCAGAATGCTCAGGTCATCTTGAGAGTATGGCTTGCAATTGGTAAAGAGGACTCTAGATGGGCACCTTCCCTGCTGTTTGTCAACTCCTAGGAGCAGCCTACCCAGTTCTTTGCCTATTTCCCACCCCCTCCCACTTCTCCCAAAGAGTCTGTTTCCAGCATCCTAGCAAAGGTGTTTCCCTTTTTTATGCCAGCCAGACATTTGGTCATTGGTACAGACTCTCATAAGAAGGGATCTTTCCTCCCAGCAAGCTGACCATGCTCTGCTTTCAGCACTCAAGGATCCCACAGACACATAGGAGGTGACACCAAAACAATGAACCCGTGTTCATTGACACATGCTTGACACATTTAGCCAAGAATTCCAGATGACTGAGTGTGATGCCATAGACCTAAGGGAAAAGGGGAAGAAACTGCTTCCTTCTTTCTCCTTACCATTGCTCCATACTAGACTTCTCTCTGCATGTCACACTTTCCATTCTTGTTTGACAGGGAAAGATGCAGAGGAACCTTGCTTGGGGAAGCACCTCTGGGTGCCCAGGATGCATATTTCAACATTCACTAACTTCCAATAATGTGCCATGCTCTGGGCTGGGCCCCAAGGGATTTGGTGGATAACGTGTCTTTGCCCTCAGGGAGTTTGTGGTATGGCTATGGAGAGGTGCAAGAAAGCTGAGGACTATAATGGAGTGTGAGGGATGCTGGAAAGGGATAAAGCAAGGATCCTGTGGGAATACCTTGTAAGGTCTCCTAACCCAAATCATAGGTTCAGGGAGCAGTTCAAGAAGTGCTCCTAAAGACAGTGACAGCAAAACTTAGTCTAGAAGAATATGTAAGAGGAAAGGAAAGAGTGTTCTGGTAGAGGAAATAACATGTGAGGATGGTACCAGAGAAACCCTGGTTAATCTCCATGACACAGTAAAGAGTTACAGATCAGGACTTCCAGCCAAGATGGAGACATAAGTAGACACACTGTGCCTCCGGGCACAAACAAATAAGGACAACAACAATTTAAAAACAACATAACAGCCAGAACTGACAGAAAATTGAACTGTATGGAAGTTGGACAACCAAAGAGATAAAATAAACACATTCATCCAGACCGGTAGGCAGGGAAGAGTCAGGTACCAAGGCAGAGAGGAATCGAGGCACAAAAAGTGGTGACGCCAGGCACACAAGGCACCCTGGGCATGGGGTGGCAACAAGCAGACCCAGGAAGGTGGCAATTGTGAAGTGAGGCACTACACTCAAGGCAGATGGCTGACCAGACAGTCCCACATTCACACGAAGATACACCAGGTGAAATTTGGGAGTGACACAGACATCACAACCCAGGGTCTCAGCCTCAGAAAATAAATCCTCAAAACACCAGTTGAAAATGCTTGTGGGAGTTGAGGCACAGGGAGAGACTCCCAGCCTCACAGGAGAGTTTCTTGGAGGGGCCCACAGGGTTCTAGAATGTATACAAGCCCACCCACACAGGAATCAGCAACAGAAAGGCCCAGTTTGCTTGGAGGAAGTGGTGGAAGGGACTGAAATCTGACAGAGAGTGAAGCAAGCGCCATTGTTCCCTCTCGCACCCCACACCCACAAATAGTGTCACAACCCAGCAACTGGTTGGCCTCATCCTGGTGAACACCTAAGGTTCCACCCCTCACTACATAACAGGCCCAACAAGGCAAAAAAAATGGCCCAAATTGAAGAACAGATCAAAGCTCCATAGCAAATACAACTAACCGACCAAGACATAGCTAACCTATCAGAGGTACAGTTCAAAGCACCAGTGATAAGGATGCTCACAGAATTGGTTGAATTTGGTCACAAATTAGATGAAAAAAATGAAGGCTAAACTAAGTGAAATGAAGCAAAATGCACAGGGAACCAATAGTAATGGGAAGGAAAATGGGACTAAAATCAATGGAGTGGACCAAAAGGAAGAAAGAAACAACCAAACAGAAAAGAAGAAAGAAACAAGAATTCAAAAAATGAAGGAGAGGCTTAGGAACCTCCAGGACATCTTTAAACGTGCCAAAATCCAAATTATAGGGGTACCAGAAGGGGAAGAGGAACAGGAACAAATGGAAAACTTATTTGAACAAATAATAAAGGAGAACTTCCCCATTCCTGCAAAGAAAATAGACTTCCATGAAATCCAGGAAGCTGGATTCCTGGAAGCTGGAAGAGTCCCAAAGAAGTTGGACCCAAGGAGGAACACACCAAGGCACATCATCATTACATTAGCCAAGATTAAACTGAAGGAGAGAATCCTAGAAGCAGCAAGAGATAAGGGGACAGTCACCTACAAAGGAGTTCCCATAAGACTGTCAGCGGATTTCTCAAAAGAGACCTTACAGGCAAGAAAGGGCTGGAAAGAAGTATTCCAAGTCATGAAAGACAAGGACCTCCATCCAAGATTGCTCTATCCAGCAAAGCTTTCATTTAGAATGGAAGGACAGATAAAGAGCTTCTCAGATAAGATCAAATTCAAGGAGTTCATCATCACCAAGCCCTTATTATATGAAATGTTAAAGGGATTTATCTAAGAAAAAGAAGATAAAAAACATGTATAGTAAAATGATAGCAAACTCACAGTTATTAACAACCACACCTAAAACAAAAGCAAACTAAGCTGACAGCTAGATTGGGAGCAGAACCATAGAAATGAAGATCACATGGAGGGTTAGCAACAGGGGGGTGGGAGGAAGAGAAGAGGGTAGAAGGTATAGAAACTAAGTAGCATAGACGGTAGGTAGAAAATAGACAGGGGGAGGACAAGAATAGTATGAGAAATATAGAATCTAAAGAACTTGTGACACATGGACATAAACTAAAGGGAGAGAGGGAATGTGCAGGGTGGAGGGGAATGAAGTGGGGGAAATGGGACAACTGTAATGGCATAATCAATAAAACACATTTAAAAAAGAAAGAAAAGAAAAGGAGACAGTTACCTACAAAGAGTTCCCATAAGACTAGCAGCTGATTTCTCAAAAGAAACCTTGCAGGAAAGAAAGGGCTGGAAAGAAGTATTTGAAGTCATGAAAGGCAAGGACCTACATCCACAATGACTCTATCCAGGAAAGCTATCCTTTAGAATGGAAGGGCAGATAAAGTGCTTTCCAGATAAAGTCAAGTTAAAGGAGTTCATCATCACCCAGCTCATATTATATGAAATGTTAAGGGGATTTACCTAAGAAAAAGACCAAAACTCTGAACAGTAAAATGACAGCAAACTCACAACTATCAAAAACTGAACCTGAAAAAAAAAACAAAAACAAACTAAGAAAACAAGTAGAACAGGATCAGAATCACAGAAATGGAGATCACACAGAGAGTTATCAGAGGGGAGAGGAGAGAGGGAAATGGGGTAAAAGGAAAAGGAAAAAAGAAGCATAAGTGGTAGGTGCAAAATAGGCAGGGAGAGGTTAAGAATAGTATGGGAAATGTAAAAGCCAAAGAACTTATATGTATGACCCTTGGGCATGAACTGAACGAGGGAGGGATGCTGGTGGGAGGGGGCTGTAGGGCAATGGGGAATAAAGGGGAGAAAAATGGGACCATCTGTAATAGCATAATCAATAAAATATATTTTTAAAAATAAAAAATACACTTCCGCCAAGATGGAGGTATAGGTGGATGTGCTGTGCCTTCTCACACAACCAAGTTTAGGGACAACTAAATATTAGCAACAGAAATCACAGCCAGAACACGGAAAATTGAACTTTTCGAAAGTCCATTAACAACAAATTCTTCAGCCTGACCAGTAAGGGGCGAAACCAGTGGCTGGTGGAGCGGGGTTGCACAGGAGGACTCGGTCAGATGGGCTCAGGCGCAGAATCCAGGCGCAGGGTTGGACCTAGTGAGCGACCGAGCGAGTGACCAGGCGAGCAACTGCGGAGGAGACAGCGGGGAAGCGGTGCTGCGTGTTGACTGTGGTCGCCTATTTGTGCACGAGCGGACAGGCGAGGGAGTGGGCGGTTGGACCGGGGCCCCGAGTCCCCGCGGCAAGCAGCAGTAGAGGGCGCCGCCATTTCCCCGCTCTGACCACGCCCCCACATACAGCATCACAACCCAGCAACCTGGGAGTCCAAGGCGCCGCTTCTCACACTTAAAGGGCCAGAACAGACCAAAAATGTCGCAAATTCTCAAAGTCCCTGAGCCCATAGACCTAAGCGATGAAGAAATAGCAAAACTCTCAGATGCACAGTTTAAAACACTGGTCATCAGGATCCTCACAGAACTGGTTGATTATAGCCACAAATTAGACAAATATATGAAGGCAAAACTAATTGAAATGAATGGAATTGCACAGGACACCAATAGCAATGAAAAGGAAACTGGGACTCAAATCAATGGAGTGGACCAGAAGAAAGCAAATAATGGCCAAACAGAAAAGAGTCAGGAAGCAAGAATTCAAAGAAATGAGGAGAGTCTCAGGAACCTCAAGGACATCTTTAAATGCTCCAATATCCGAATTATAGGGGTACCAGAAGGGGGAAAGGCACAGCCACCAGTGGAAAACTTATTTGAACAAATAATAAAGGAGAATTTCCCCAATCTGGCAAAGGAAATAGACTTCCAGGAAATCCAGGAAGCTCAGAGAGTCCCAAAGAAGTTGGACCCAAGAAGGAACACACCAAGGCACATCATCATTACATTAGCCAAGATTAAAATGAAGGAGAGAGTCCTAGAAGCAGCAAGAGCTAAGGGGACAGTCACCTACAAAGGAGTCCCCATCAGACTGTCAGCAGATTTCTCAAAAGAGACCTTACAGGCAAGAAGGGGCTGGAAAGAGGTATTCCAAGTCATGAAATCCAAAGACCTACAACCAAGATTGCTCTATCCAGCAAAACTTTCATTTAGAATGGAAGGACAGATAAGGTGCTTCTCAGATAAGATCAAATTCAAGGAGTTCATCATCACCAAGCCCTTATTATATGAAATGTTAAAAGGACTTATCTAAGAAAAAGAAGTTAAAGAAACATGAACAGTGAAAGGACAACAAACTCACAGTTATTAACAACCACACCTAAAACAAAAGCAAACTAAAAGGACAGCTAGATCAGGAGTGGAAACATAGAAATGAAGATCTCAAGGAGGGTTAGCAACAGGGGAGTGGGAGGAGGAGATGGGGGGGAGAAGGTACAGAAAATAAGTAGCATAGACAGTAGATAGAAAATAGATGGGGGGGCAAGAATAGCATGGGAAATATAGAATCTAAAGGACTTGAGACACATGGTCATAAACTAAAGGGGGGTAATGGTGGGGATGGGGGGGCAGGGTGGAGGGGAATGAAGGGGGGAATAGAACGACTGTAACAGCATAATCAATTAAAAAAATTTAAAAAAAGAAAATAAATAAAAATAAAAAAATAAAAAATACATACTGAAATGTTGATGGGGGAGCTGGGCTTCTGAAATTGGGACTGGGAGGATTACATGCCTCAAATAACACTTATATGGCCAATAAGTACAAAGTACTATGAAATAATTTCCCCCAAACTATCTTTAGCATCCTTTTCACCTGCTCTCCCTCCCTCCTTGCTTTATGTTAGCATGATGATCCTCACTCCAAAGGCAGGAATCAAGCCTTACAGAATGTCCCTGAGCAGGGCTCCAGGCTAGGAAGGCAAGAAAAGGTGGGTGAGGGGTGGTTGGGAAGCATTTGTTTTCTCTGTTTATCTTCCTCCCTCCAACAAAAGTAACCATCTTCCAGCACTTGGCTATTGTAAATTTCGCTGCTGTGAACATTGGGGTACATAAGTTGTTTTGGATTGGTGTTTCAGAGTTCTTAGGATATAATCCTAGTAGTGGAATTGCTGGGTCAAAAGGCATATTCATTTTTAGTTTTTCTTAGAAAATTCCATACTGTTTTCCATAGTGGTTGTACCAGTCTGCAATCCCACCAACAATGAACTAGGGTCCCCTCTTCTCCACAACCTCTCCAACACTTGTTGTTTGTTGCTTTGTTTATGATGGCCATTCTGACTGGTGTAAAGTGGTATCTCATTGTGGTTTTAATATGCATCTCTCTGATAGCTAATGATATGATCCAACAATTCCACTGCTGGGATTATATCCTAAGAACCCTAAAACATCAATCCAAAAGAACCTGTGCACCCCAATGTTCATAGCAGCACAATTTACAATAGCCAAGAGCTGGAAAAAACCTAGGTGCCTGTCAGTAAATAAATGGATCAAAAAATTATGGTACATATACACAATGGAATTCTATGCAGCAGAAAGAAAGAAGGAGCTCCTGTCCTTTGTAACAGCATGGACGGAACTGAAAAGCATTACGCTAAGCAAAATAAGCCAGGCAGTGAAAGACAAATATCATATGATCTCACCTTTAACAGGAAGCTAAACAACAAAACAAACGAGCAAGCAAAATATAACCAAATACACTGAAATACAGAACAGACTGACAGTGACCAGAGGGGAGAGGGGAGGCAATGTCAGGGAAAAGGGGAAGGGTTTACAGGAACAAATGTAAAGGACACATGAACAAAAACTACGGTGGGGAGGGTGGAAATGGGAGGGAGATGGGGAGGAATGGGTGGTTGGGATGGGATGGGAGTAAAATACAGAAAACTGTACTTGAACAACAATTAAAATAAAATTAAAAATAAAAATAAAAGAATTTTTAAAACACTGGTGGGAGTGGAAATTGGTATAACCTTCATTGGGGGGAAAAAAACTGGCAATTTGTAGTCTCCTAGGAGCCTATTAAAATGTTGATTCCTGGGCTCTCCCCCTCAGAGAATCTGATCTGCATTTGAACAACTATACTGAGGATTCTGATGAAGGTGGTGCAGGGGGGCACATTTTGAGAGTTTTTTAAATTAAATGTATTGAGGTGACATTGGTTCACAAAACCATATAGGTTTCAAGTATACAACTCAATAAAATATCATATCCCTGCTGATACAGGGATCCCCACTCCTTGGAATTTATTAAAAGAAAATAATCTAAAGTATCATATTGACTTTAGACCCCAAGAAGGCTCCTGTGTCACTGTTTATACTAGCAAAAACTTGTAATTGTTGTTAAGTGTACACTACTAAGGCAGAGGTTCAGTAAATTACATCTTCCTCTTTGTTATTACGGGGTCGTCCAAAAGCACTGATGTCTGTCTCTCTGCCATTCTTGATCTATACCACTGCAGGTGGCTCCATGCAAAATGGAAGAACTAAATGGAACTTTCTACCAGAGATTGACAGATTAAACCTAAAGTCGCATTAGTTAGAGGAATGACTCAATTCTCTTGAGATACTACAATCTAAATGGTCCATAGTTCTTAGTAGTAGTGAGGAGAGCCAAAAGGGGAAACAGAAACCAGTAGAGACAGATACATTGCTAAACCATCCATCCATTCATTCACCCATTAATTCATCCAACCATCCATCCATTCAAAAAATATTTACTATATGCCAGGTACTTAGCTAGGTACTGGGGATTTAGCAGTGGACACAATAGAAACTCCCTGCCATCCAAGCATTCACAGTCTAGTGAAGAAAATAGCCAGTGGTATTTGATGAATACTAAGAAGTTGTAGGTAACCTGGGCACATAAAACAGAGGCAACAGACACAGGTTAGAATGATTATGGAAGGCTTCCTAGAGGATGTGATATCCAAAGTGAACAGTAAAAATTATACAGGTAAAGGAGAGAGACGCAGAGAGATTGTCTCCTTAGGAGACTACTGAAATAATAGTTCATCACGGCAGGGTCATAGATTGCAAAGGGTGGGATGAGGCTGAAGGAGTAGGCATGCTAAGACAGGTATAGACTGTACTACAAGGGTACTACTGGAGAGCCAATAAAGGCTTGGTAGCAGGGGAGTGATATGATCACATTTAGATTTTGAAAACAAAATTCTTACTACCATTTTGAGAACAGATTGGAGGTGGCAAGTATAGATGCAGGGAGACCATTTAGGAAACCGTTGCAGTCCTTCAGATGGGCTAGAATAGTTGAGTGGATGGATTCCAGAGAAATTTAAGATTTATTATTAACACACTCGTCATTAACAAGACTTTCTTCCTGCTGCTTATGGTGTAGTTTTTTTTTTTTTTGATGGACCAAAGCCCTTTACGATATCCCTTTGTCATTACCTCATTGTTAAACTTTGTAGAAGTTACTAGACATCCCTGGGGGCACAGTGGGACTGGGAGATGGTGAATGAAATAGGATGCCCTCTTAGTAGTAGGTGGCAAAATGGAAACACCAAAAGATATTTAATCAGGGTTGCATAGCAACCCATCAGCACCACCCACCTCAGTGGAATTCCCTTAAATGAGAGGGCAGGGTTTCATCCACCTTAGCACTGTTGCCATTTTGGGCGTGATAATTCCTGTTGTGTGTGTGAGAAGAGGTGGGGGTTAGGGTTGGGTCCTGTGCATTGTAGGATGTTTAGCAGTGTCCCTGGTTTCTACCCACTAGATGCTAGTAGCCACCACCCCCCGCCCAAAATTGTGCAAACAAAATTGTCCCCAAATATTGCCAAATGCCCTTGGTGGGAGGAGTTTTCCCAGGGTAAGAACCATGGAGGTGAAAGGTTTATACAGTGAGACCTGCTCCTTACCTGGAGTCTGCAGTATCTTCACTGTCCAACATGGCAAAAGCTTGTGAAACAAGTTGTCTGTCATCAATTCTGCTCCTGCTAGGGATCCTTCTAGGGTGAGTTTAGCAGCTTAAAACTATGTAGGGAGTCAATCTAGTTAAGGAGGTTAAAGGACTTTATAAACCTTAGTTCTTAACCCTCTCTTGGCTCCACCCAGCCACGACTGTGTTCCAAGAGAAGTGAGTGTCCAATATTCATGAGGAAAATGAGAGAAAAGTAAGGGCTTCCAAGGCAGATAGTGAGAGGATAGCAATGGGGACTGGATAGGCGATGCCAAGGGTACCTAGAAATTAGAGAAGTTTCCATAGCCAGGGTTGGGTAGCACTTTCTTGGGACCTCTTCTCTGTTCTGCTCTCCAGTGTGAGAGAGGAGGTCCAGCTCACCACTAAGCTCAGTTCTTCAGCAAGGCCTCTCACAAAGAGCCACAGGAAAAACCATAGGGTAAAGGGAAGAATAGGGGTAGAGGAGGGAAAGGAAGAAACTCCTAGTCTGATGTTGGGACTGCAACTGAGAACTCCCAACCCCAAGATTACTTCTTCTCACTGGGTAATCTTGCCTAAGACTTGCTCTCTTGCTTCAGGTGTCCTCACGTGTCTCATGTGGGCATAACAAATCCTATCCAATTACCACTGTGGCTGTGAGAACCCTAGGAGATTAACAGGGCCAACAAATGCAGAGCTCACATTCATTGATATTAATTGGAGAAAAGAATCAGAAGAAGGTAAGAATGAGAAGAATAATAAAAGAAGCAGAGTCAGAAGCAAATGTACAAAAGAAAAAAGAAAGAAAGAAAAAGAAGTGCAGGGAGGAAAGGCAGATGGAAGTGGAGGGTGGATAGTGTGAAGAGATGAAAGATGATCTCTTTGACATGGTACGTTAAACAACTGGAACTATCATGGAAAGCTTCTTTAAAAACCAGAAGAAATTCAGGATAAAATTGAAGAACAACAGTCAGTTCACAAGGGCTGACAACTCACTAGATAGGCCATGGGAGGACTCCAGGAAGGTCGACTGCTCTGTTGATAGATATTGCAGGTATCCTACGTGAAGGCAGTTGACATCTGGATGGCTGTGTGCCTGTTTTTCATGTTTGCTACCGTGCTGGAGTATGCTGCTGTGAATTGTTTCCTGTGAGCATAAGGAATTCAAAGCAGAGGCGCCAGCACGTGGTGTGTATAACTAAAGAAGGGCCCACTTCCTTCTTCCTCAGGACTCCTTTCTCCCTACCACTCTTGCCACAAATCAAGAGCAAACGTAGAGTTGCAAGCACTTGACAGGCAATCAGTAACCCTGGATTCTAGTCCCAGGATGGTCACAGATATGTACTTTAACCCCTTTGATTCCATTTTCTTAATCTGTCATTAGAACACTAACCCATACAGGGAAGTCTACTAGGGTGATTTAGAGCTTAGGAACAGAGCCTGGAACACAAGCACTGAAAAAAAAATGTTAGCTAGTATTAGAACCTTATCTTGTTAATCAACATGAGATGTTTTCAGAATTAGTGGTGGTTGCTCCTGGTTCTCCACTTACCCAGGAGAAATGTACCCCAGGTTGTCACATACTGATTAAGAATTCAGGGAAAAATGGGAGGGATTTAGAGGAACAAGTATAAAGGACACAGGGACAATAACTAAGGGGGGTGGAAATGGGAGGGAAGTGGGGAGCACGGGGCGGGGTGGGCTGGGATGGGAGAAATAGAAAACTGTACTTGAAAAATAAGTAGATAAAATTTTTAAAAATTTAAAAAAAAGAATTCAAGAGTCTGCATTGGTCTCTTTCTAGGAGAGCATTATAAAAGGGTCCCCATAGCTAAGCTGGAACTGAAAAACCATCCCTTGCCTCTTCCAACTGTTGGATATTCATTGGGTACATCAGAGGTGTTGGGTGTGACTTGTTCTCCCTCACTCTTATTCGTTAACCCCATTTCCTCTACAAAAGAGTGATCACCTGGATAAATTGCCTCCATGACAATGAAGGCAGTTTACCCCTATTGCCCAGACAATAGTGCTGGGTACATTGTCATGACAACAGATGTGCCTGGGCCACTTTCACAAAAATGAGTGTCTAATTATGAGCAAAGACTTTGCTGAGCTATACACTGGTCTCTTAATCACCAGAGTTCTGCTGTGTCTTGAGCTCTTACTCCTTGCTTTATGCCTAATGTGGAGGCTTTAAAGCCAAAGGGACAAACACATGTGATATCTGGGGTAGGTGAAAGAAGGTGGGGGGAGAAAAATGATGATCTGAAACCCCTACTTGGGGACAGTGTAACACAAATGCTCTTCTCTCCTAACACCCCTCCTCCCACCTCAGCTGCTGCTGAATTACCTCTACCATATGTCTTCACTAAAAATATCTCGCAAACTACTGTCTCTTGCTAAAATCACTTTCTGCTGAGGGCAAGAATCCTGTCTCATTAGTGGTTTTAAGGACAAATTCTTGCCTGGCTTTAATCCTTTAGTTGGGCCCTGGAAAGTTCTTCTTGTGGAATGATTCATAACTGCATCTCCTTAAATAGGACCCATTCTTCAATAGACCTACTAATATCAGCCCTTATTATCCCATGCTGAGGTGAAGAAAAATATACAGACTTGGCACAAAGGCAAGAGGATGCATTCTTTTCTAAACTAACTGTCCCTACCCCATCTTTATCTATGTTAAACCTGCCTGCAGGTACCCAAATCTTGCCTTTATAGTTTATATTTTGATGCCTTCTGAATGCCTACCTTGGAAAAAAAGAGCAGGCTGATGAACCGTTCCATAGTGCTTTTGCCAGTTAAATTGCCTGTGTGGGTGTCCCAGCAACAGAACACTACAGCAGCTAATGTAGAGGTACTCCAAATTGCCACTAGTGCCACCACCTCCCCTACACCTCTCCCTCTCCCAACTGCCCACAGCCTACCTGTTCCCCCTTGTTGTATATAGTTTGATCCTGATCTCATAATAGAGACCGTCATAATAAATGCTCAATTATGACACAGTTACAACAGCAGCCTGGGCCCTGCTTAGGCTCCTGAATCCTACCTGAAAATGAGCTGGGCTTATTATTAATGTAAATAAAACCTGAAAATCCAAACTGGTATCATTAGCCCATGTCCCACTTAGAGTTTCCTAAAGCCATTGCTATCCCAGTGGAGTTGTAGCAGGGTTCCTGGAAGCCACTGAGCAGGCTGGAAAAATTAATGCAGAGTTAATCCATTTCAAAAACCTGTCTCTGGGCCCTGCTGGAGAAGCGGCAGTCTTTAGTTTGAGAGGAGCCCTTTTAAGGGAAAGAAGGTAATCCATATGCTTTTCAGGGACCCTTAGCCAAGTGTAAGTTAGGAGTGTTCTAGGAGCCTCACCTGGATCCAGGCTTAATACGGTTTTTCTTTAATTTCTCCTCAACCACATGTCTTCACTGCATAGTGGTCTTCTTCCATGGCACTTTCTGAAGTAGTTTACCTTTTTCCTCATATATTTCTGATTAGTCTTCACAGCTCATCTAAGTATCACAGGGAAGGGTCTATCCCTCTTTTTTTATAACCTCACTGGGCCTAGCACCAGGCTCTGGACACGGCACCATGAAACTCAGTTCACCAACCTTGGCAGGCTGACTGGCGAGGGCTGTCTTTCAAAATGGACAGAGAGAAAGCCTTGACACTATCATTGGAATAGTTTGAGAAATGGAAGAAATTTCAAAATACTGCCTCTCGGGGGTTTGGGCCCAGAATGCTGTTTGCCTAGCACCCTTCTCCATTCTCCAATTTCTTCTTTTTATTTCAATACCTATCATTCTTTTCCATCTCCACACCTCACCTCCCATACTGTGCATTCCCTCCCCAGCTTGGTTTTGGAATATCTTCCCTCTCTAGTTCCCCACACTTCCTCCCTTATATATAGCTACAACAAAAATGTTCTATCTCAACAGCCATGGAAGTCATAATATGGTGTTTAAATCTCCATTGTCCTTCCCAAAATACACACACACACACACACACACACACACACACACACACCTAAAAATTTGGCCTAAATAGCTAATACCCAAATCCAGGACCCCTTCGATTTTAGGCCACTCATTTTTGCTCTCCCAACTACAAATAGTACAATACATTTTAAAAAATTAGGTCATGAGCTCCTCATTCTATTAGCCATTTTTTTCTCCTGTGTAAATAGCATTTTTCAGCCTGGGTAATATTTCCAAATAATTCCCTCTAGATTTACTGTGATTGGGTAAAAGGGAAAATAATTAGACCTATAGAAGCAGAAACAGCAGTTGTATTTAACTTCCTTTTTCAGAGCTTTTTGCAAACAAATATATTTTGTGCTTGTATCCTCTAGCTCGGGGGGTGAGGGGATCAAAATGAGCAGTGGTGAATGGGAGATCTGAGGGACCTGAACTGGAAAGCAAAATGGAAAATCATTTTATTTACCCCCTTATTTTTCAATTACTTGGGAGATATTTAGTTTGCCTCTGGTTCTTCATTTCTAAAATGCGTCCAGCACAATCTCTCATGTAGGAATAATGTGGAAATAAATGTGAAAAAACAGGTGAGATGAGCCAGGGACTTTGGTAACAGGTTATGTAAATAACTTTGAGCAGAGAGCTAAGGCTGCCCCACTACAACAACTGAGGGTCAAAGAACAACTACAGTTGTGAATTGCCTCTGTCCTACACAAATACATCTCCACAAAATTTAGCAAAATCAAAGAGCAAAGCTCCTTGGGGAGCAAAGCTCTCTGCTGGGAAGACTTAAGAGAGAATCTTCCCTATGCCAACGATGCCACTCTTTCTAAAGGCTGAGGGCATCAGGACATTGTGCCAGAGTAGGGCAAGAAGTAATTGTTTTTTCTGCCAAGGACTTTGTAACTGATTCTTCAGATACAAAGTAAGATTCTTCAGTTTGAGCCCTTGAGAGAATACTAGCTTCATGTAAAAAAAAGCCATTCCCTGTCCTATATTCTGAAGCATGTGGCTCACCAGACCATTTTTTAAAAATATTTTATTTATTTGTTTTTGAGAGAGAGTGGAACGGAAGGAGAAACAGAGGGAGGGAAACATCAGTGTACTAGGGATACATTGATTGCTTGCCTCTCACACGCCCCTAACTGGGGACCTGGCCCACAACCTAGGCATGTACCCTGACTGGGAATCAAACTGGCAACCTTTTGGTTTGTAGACCAGTGCTCGATACACTGACCCACACCAGCCAGGGCAAGAGACCATGTATCAGCTGATATCCACTGGTTGTTTATTAGATGCCAGATACTATGCTAGGCACTGGGCACAGAGCAGTAAATAAGACCAATGTTCTTTCCCACATTTTTACCATGAGCCCAGTAGAAACAGGGAAAGAGATAGGATTTGTTATTGAATCTCTGGTCTGAGCTTGCCTTCCCTCGATGCCTGGTGTTAGGCTAGACCTTCTAGTGATTACTAATCATAGGGCACTGGGACCCACCAGATCATCTTATCTGTGAAGTCACTTTACAATGTGTTACCAAAGCTGCAGAGGTTCCATTATAAGGATCCTATAATGTTTTTCTAACTGCACAGCAAGTATAAAAATCTACTTTATTCACATTTTATGTTTATCTATGTCACATTCATTCAATGTGCATATGTTTTGTTCTGTTTCAGCAATGAAGGTCCCTAGTCTCAGGACACCTTCTTCATTCCTGGGAAAACCAAGAAGATAGTTGGCATCATCTCTTAAGGGGGCATTTCACTTTAGGTGATTTCTTAGATAGCTGAAGGTTTTATGCTTATAAACATCAATACTCTTAAAATGTGTAACCATCTTTGAATGAAGTATTTCTAGGTTCTGGCATATATTTACTTGTCTTCTGCTAATTTCCAAGCTGTGAGGTAGTGTGTCCTTTAGAAGTAGACAGATTCAGGCATGTTTGAGTTGTATATAAACTGAGTTAATAGGATATGAGTGGCAACCTGAAGGGCTCTTATATGAGTAAAGCTTTCTCTATTAATCACTCAGAAGTCTCTCTCTCTCTCCCCCCGCCCTGCTCTCTCTTCTCTCTCTAACTTTATATTTCTGTCCTTACTTCCTGGTTCTCAGCTGTGTTATAGCTACTTAAAGTTGTCAGCTGACAATTAGATAAATAAACTTTTCATAATTCTGCTACATTCCTTAGTGCTTATATAAAATTTGCTTCCACAATGTATGCAGCATAGATAAAAGGAATGTGTATTGGGTAACAAATGTTACCCTAGATCAAGAGTGGCAAACTGACTTCCGCCAAGATGGAGGCATAGGTGGATAAGCCATGCCTTCTCACACAACCAAGTTTAGAGACAACTAAATATTAGCAACAGAAAACACAGCCAGAACACAGAAAATTGAACTTTTCGGAAGTCTGATAACAACAAATTCTTCAGCCTGACTGGTAAGGGGCGAAACCAGCAGCTGGTGGAGCGGGGTTGCACAGGAAAACTCGGTCAGACGGACTCAGGCACACGGAATCCAGGCGCAGGTTTGGACCTAGTGAGCCACCCAGCCAGCAACCAAGCGAGCAACCGCGGGGAAACAGCGAGGGAGCAGGGCTGCAGGTTGATTGTGGTCGAGCATTGGTGCGCGGATAGACAAGCGAGGGAGTGGGCAATTGGACTGGGACCCAGCGGTCCCCGCGGCAAGCGGCAGGGACAGCGCTGCCATTTCCCTGCTCTGACCCCACCTCCACATACAGCGTCATAACCCAGCCACTCTGAGTGGCCCAGCCCATGTGAACCACCTAAGCCTCTGCTCCTCACCCAGCAGCAACAAACAGCAGAGGGGGTCGCCAATTCCCTGCTCTGACCACGCCCCCACATACAGCATCACAAACCAGCAACCTGGGAGTCCAAGGCTCCTCTCCTCACACTTAAAGGACACGAACAGACCAAAAATGGCTCAAGAAGATCTCAAAGTCCCAGAGCCTATAAATCTAAGCGATGAAGAAATAGCAAAACTCTCAGACGCACAGTTTAAAACACTGGTGATCAGGATCCTCACAGAACTGGTTGATTATAGCCACAAATTAGACAAATATATGAAGGCGAAACTAATTGAAATGAATGGGATTGCACAGGAAACCAATAGCAATGAAAAGGAAACTGGGACTCAAATCAATGGAGTGGACCAGAAGAAAGCAAATAATGGCCAAACAGAAAAGAATGAAGAAGCAAGAATTCAAAAAAATGAGGAGAGTCTTAGGAACCTGCAGGACATCTTTAAACGCTCCAACATCCGAATTATAGGGGTACCAGAAGGGGGAAAGGCACAGCCACCAGTGGAAAACTTATTTCAACAAATAATAAAGGGGAACTTCCCCAATCTGGCAAAGGAAATAGACTTCCAGGAAGTCCAGAAGCTCAGAAAGTCCCAAAGAAGTTGGACACAAGAAGAAACACATGAAAGCACATCATCATTACATTAGCCAAGATTAAAATGAAGGAGAGAATTCTAGAAGCAGCAAGAGATAAGGGGATGGTCAACTACAAAGGAGTTCCCATCAGACTGTCAGCTGATGTCTAAAAGAGACCTTACAGGCAAGAAGGGGCTGGAAAGAAGTATTCCAAGTCATGAAAGACAAGGACCTCCATCCAACATTGCTCTATCCAGCAAAGCTTTCATTTAGAGTGGAAGGACAGATAAAGTGCTTCTCAGATAAGATCAAATTCAAGGAGTTCATCATCACCAAGCCCTTATTATATGAAATGTTAAAGGGACTTATCTAAGAAAGATAAAAATGATGAACAGTGAAAGGACAGCAAACTCACAGTTATTAACACCACACCTAAAACAAAAGCAAACTAAGAGGACAGCTAGATCAGGAGCAGAACCATAGAAATGTAGATCACATGGAGGGTTAGCAACAGGGGAGTGGGAGGAGAAGGGGGAAGAAGGTACAGAGACTAAGTAGCACAGATGGTAGGTAGAAAATAGATGGGGGAGGGCAAGAATAGTATGGGAAATATAGAATCTAAAGAACTGGTGACACATGGACATAAACTAAAGGGGGGAATGGTGAGGGAGGGGTGTGCAGGGTAGAGGAGAATGAAGGGGGTAAATGGGACAACTGTAATGGCATAATCAATAAAATATATTTAAATAAATAAATACAAACATACATACATACATAAATACATACATAAAACTTTTGCAATTTTCAGCTTTGAGTCAAGAAAAACATTTTTTAAAAAGATACCATGTACATAGAGAATTAATTCTGAAGCTCTTGAAAGTCATTGAATTCAAGCTCATCAAGTCTAAAAACCTCAGCTGTGCCTTTCTAAAGGTTTCTTTGTTCTGTTTATTATGTTTATTATCAGTCAGATAACTTGACATTGAAATGTTTCTCCCAGAATGGTTTGGCACTTCATTGGGTTTTAGATAGCTCTAAGTGATGTTTAGCATTTTTAAAAAAGCAGCTTGGGGCTTATCTGCAAATGGAAATGGAATTGTAATACACTATACATATCATATATAGCTTCTTAGCATACATGTATCTTATGAGTAGTTTTGTAGCCATGAAAATGCATACAAAAGGCACTTGTACCCAGACATGTCATCTACATAGCCTCACCTATGAGATATTTGTGTGTCCTCGTCTCTGTCCTTCTACTTTAGAACTATGACTTCAAATTCTTCCTTTTCTTCCATGTAATTCCAGGAGGAAGATATCATCCAAGAGTGTCACTTCTATTTTTGTGGATATGGCCCAGGCCACTGCCTGCAGGCAAGGGATGAAGGTCTAATGGAAAGTTCTGGCATTTATAGCCCCCAGCCACCATCCCCTCTTCTAAAGGCAAAGAGAAGCCATATGGGAGCTCTATGTGGACCAAGCCAAGAGGATTAACACCATCTCTTGGTCTTTCTTCCCTCTCACTTTCAACATCTTCTACTGGATTGCCTATAAAGTGCTATGGTTGGAAAATACCCATCAGGTACTCTGAATAAGGTTGGAGCTAGAAAGTTTAGCTATTGGCTTCTTACTTCCTTCTGGGTGGGCTTCCCTCCTTCATTAGATTCCATTGGGAGATTAAATAGTTCCTTCCTGATCTCTCACTCAGAACTTCATCAGCTGATCCCAAAACTATGTGGGTCTACACTACATAATGCTAATAGTGGCCGCACAAGATGGTTTGTCTACCCTAATCCAGATTTTCTCCATGCTATCTATCCCATTTCTAATGAGAGTAAGGTTTGACTATGTTCCTGGGGCCAGGATGACCTTCTTCCCTTGCTGGAGACTTTCTGTTTTTCATTTCTCCAATGGAGACTATTCAGACTACTGCTACTAGATTCTGGCATTTGTCATCTTAATCTGCACCACTCTTCACCCTGCCACCTCCTACCTAGAGCCTGGCCTTTACAGTGCCCTCTGTCCCTCCTACCAAAGGATTAAATAAGGAGTCTTTCCCATCCACAGGTGCTGCCCTGTGTGACCCAGTCAGTTTCCTTGACTGTAATAGGAAGGCAAAGTGACAGGTTCCCCATCTCTCAGCAAGGCTGAAATAGTCATGGGCCGCACTAGAGTAGGACATTGCTATACAACCCAACAAAGAGGTCTTTTAGGTCTTCTAAGATGCTCAACACTGTCAGAATGAGGTCAGGAATTTTGAACTCTCAGAAAGACCACCCTCTCAGACCAACCTGAACTTCCTAGTCTCAGAATGGGTTTTATTCCCTAACTAGCATGGTGACAGGGTATGTTTACCTGTTGGAGAATGTAAAAAGAAAAAAAAATGCTTACTCTTCAAGGAACTTGACGATGCTAGAAAATATTCAAGAAAAGTGAAATCCAAGGTAGTAGGACCCAGAAGGAGAAGAACACAGAAACTATCATCAGAGAGTCTTTAGTTGGCTTTGGTTTCCTTTTTTCCAAATCTCTTTATTTCTCAAGATCCCTCATTTACAACTTTGTCCTTCACCTCCTTGTATCATGCAACCTTGTGCAGGATAAAGTGGGCTTTTAGGCATCTGGAAAGAACAGGGGACCTCTACTTGGACATTCACCTCAGGGTAGTAGTTATAGAAGTTAGAGAGCCATGAGTTGGAATTATTTAACCTTTCTTGTGTTTTCTTTGTCTTTCTTCAGTGAGGAGGGGTAGCAGTCATTTGAAGACACCAGAAATTTCAGAATAGAGGCTGTAGAAGAGTCCATTTCAGGCCTGACATAGCACATGGACATGGGGAAGCAGGGGCCTGATACACTGAGTCCTTTGAAATGACCCAACTGTGAGGAACTGAAAAAGGGAAGATTCAAGTGCAGGGCTAACAGCTGGAAGGCAGAAGTGATTAAATAATCATTAAACATCTTGACCTTTTTCCTGGACTTAGAATAAATAACTGTGTAAGTCCAATTTCTCTCTCTCTCTCTCCACCCTCCCATCTCCCTCCCTCCCTTCCCCCATATCTTGATTCCTACCATTCCTTTCTCCCTTCCTCTCTTCCTCAAAACTGTTCCAAATTGAAAGTCAGTAAATCTAGTGACCAGGGAAAATCCTATATTCAAACCAAGAACTCAGCTTTTTCCTCCCTTTTTCCTATTGATCTTGTCTGCTCTTTCCTATTCACTGAGATACCTGTCTTGTTCATGTCTTGACTTTGAAAAGGATGTTCTGGACTGATCAGGGTAGCTGGACCAGAAGTTAATCTTATTGATGACATTAATTGTGATTCTGGCGCCAAGGAGATTCAAAATTAAAGGACTGGCTTAAGGGAAGAGATTTAATTAAGGGGCAGAGAGTCCCTGTTTTCCAATTTCTGCCCAGGTAGTGCCAATCAATGAGAAGGCACAAGCAATACCCTTTTGAAAGAAGCAGAGAGTATCTCTTTGATACCCTCTGTGTCAGGGCTGGAGTGTCAGGCTGCTGCAGCACGAAAGTGGGGGTAGTGGGGGATGGACTATGGAGATGAGCTTATTTCACAGAGCTCTACTTGTTATAGATCTTGTCCAGATGGGCCAACTGCACAAATCTGCCCTGTTGCAAGTCTCAAGAACAATGGCCTGGAGACAGCTACAGCACTGAGCAATAGGGCCTTCCCAACTGGGACTCATCTTTGGGCATCAGCTGGTGCTGGGAACCAAAGAAGCCTAAGTACCAACCAACATAATAGTCCAAAGGAGTTCACAAAGCTACTCAGAGGCAATACCATGTGGAAGGTACTCTCCCTTCCTATCAGAGCACCCGAGTTTAGAAGGGAGACATATGGTGTCAGAGTCAGGTACTCATTTTCTTCACCTTTCCTATACATGTACTGGAGAGGGGAGGAACACTGGGTCCCACTGGAAATGTCTGTCACCTGTAAATCCATTTACTCATGAACTTCTTGAACTTGGGCCTTCTCACCACAGTGAGTTGGCATGAGGTGATATAAGAGACTCACTTGGAAGTCACTCTCATTAACCTGATTCTTACAGTACTCATCCCTCCAGAGACCCACACTTCTTTCTGTCTGGGTAACAAATGAAGTGATTTTGAGTTTTAAAACCATATATTTTCTAATAGGAAAAGACTTCCTACAAAAATAAAGTGTTTTGAGTGTTTTTGTTGATTCATTATTAATATTTAATGCCAATTAAATACATTATACATATATTTTTCCAGAGAAAGGGCTTTATTTATTCAGCTGTTGAGATTATCAGTGCCTCCATCATTTCTTCAGTTTGCTCTGTTCTTTGAAAAACCAGTGATTTGTCTTCTTCTCATCTCTCAATCCACTAGCAGGGTTTCTGGCTCTCCCAGAATTCATAGTCAAATTAAACAGAGTTTTACTCAAAGCCCCAGAGCCCATAACTCTAAGAGACGAAGAAATAGCCAAACTTTCAGATGCACAGTTCAAAACACTGGTGATCAGGATGCTCACAGAACTGGTTGATTTTAGTCACAAATTAGAGGAACATATGAAGGCTAAACTAATTGAAATGAAGGGAAATGCAGAGGAAACCAATAGTAATGGAAAGGAAACTGGGACTCAAATCAAGGGAGTGGATCGAAAAAAAGAAAAAAAAATGACCAAACAGAAAAATATGAAGAAACAAGAATTCAAAAAAATGAGGAGAGGCTTAGGAACCTCCAGGACATCTTTAAACACTCCATCATCCGAATTATAGGGGTACCAGCAGGGGAAGAGGAACAGCCACCAGTGGAAAACTTATTTGAACAAATAATAAAGGAGAACTTCCCCAATCTGGCAAAGGAAATAGACTTCTGGGAAGTTCAGGAAGCTCAGAGAGTCCCAAAGAAGTCGGACCCAAGAAGGAACACACCAAGGCACATCATAATTACATTAGCCAAGATTAAAATGAAGGAGAGAAACCTAGAAGCAGCAAGAGATAAGGGGACAGTCACCTACAAAGGACTTCCCATCAGACTGCCAGCTGATTTCTAAAAGAGACCTTACAGGCATGAAGGAGCTGGAAAGAAGTATTCCAAGTCATGAAATCCAAAGACCTACATCCAAGATTGCTCTATACAGCAAAGCTGTCATTTAGAGTGGAAGGGCAGATAAAGTGCTTCTCAGATAAGATCAAATTCAAGGAGTTCATCATCACCAAGCCCTTATTATATGAAATGTTAAAGGGACCTATCTAAGAAAAAGAAAATAAAAAAGATGAACAGTGAAAGGACAGCAAACTTATAGTTATTAACACCACACCTAAAACAAAAGCAAACTAAGAGGACAGCTAGATCAGGAGCAGAACCATAGAAATGGAGATCACATGGAGGGTTAGCAACAGGGGAGTGGGAGGAGGAGAAAGGGGAAGAAGGTACAGAGACTAAGTAGCATAGATGGTAGGCAGAAAATAGACAGGGGGGAGGGCTGGAATAGTATGGGAAATATAGAATCTAAAGAACTTGTGACACATGGACATAAACGAAAGGGAGGGAATGGTGGGGGAGGGTTGTGCAGGGTGGAGGGGGATGAAAGGGGGAATAGGACAACTGTAATGGCATAATCAATAAAATATATATATGTATTTAATTTTATTTAGTTATTTTTCAAGTACAGTTTAAAAAATATATTTTTTTAAAAAGGAAAAATAAAGAGTTTTCTGTCTGGAATAAAGATAGGAAATACAATTTATTTCTTTTACTTTCTACCATAAACCTCTTTTCTCAGCTATCACCAAAGAACTGTCACTCTTGTAGTTGAAATGTTAAGCTGACTCCTGAAGTTCTTTTTCCTTTCCACTGAGCCATGCAAATATCTCAACTTTATCCAGAACATATCACTTCCTGGGAATCTTTATATGTGTCTCCACTTGCCTCTCTCCATTTTCGATTTATTATTATAAGTGTTGTAATAATTGTTATTATTTTATCATTTCCGTTTGTCAGAATCTTAAATTCAAATTCACTTCACTGGTATTAAAGTTCTTCCCAGGCTGCTCTGCTGATGAAAGACAAAACAGCTAAGCATGAGAACCAACAAGGGATTAGGAACCCAGGTAGTATAATTGCTGAGTGAAAGAAATGCAGACTCAGCCGTTTAAGAGCAGAGGTTACATCTTATACAACTTTTTAGTTCACACAATTCCTGATACATAGCACATGTATATGTAGAATAAAAGCATGACTTCTCACATAGTTTATTATATACCATATTTCTATTCATTCTCTTTCCATTCACCCATTGATCACAGAAAAATGGACCTGGGAGGGAACTTATAACATCAGACAGCATGCACATACACATGGGCATGCACACACATGCACAGGCTGGTCCTTTGGTATAACAGAATCAAAGTTAAAAAGACATCAAAACCCAGTAAATTACATTGCTGAATAAATATGATAATGATCTGATTAAGCATTAATCATATTCCAAATATGAAGACTAGTATCAAGTTATATTTCAAAAACCAATCACCAAATGAAAACTCTGGCAGTGACAAAAGAATAAAGTTGAGGGGTTTTTGGCAATACAATCACCTACTTCTCTCTGTTCCACATGCTGTTTCTGCTGGAGAGCCAGTCATCACTAAAAGGATGGCAATTAGGCCATTCTTCCCATCCTCACAGTCCTTGCTCCATTATACTTCACACATAGTATAACATTTACAAGTCTACAAACTTGGACCATAAATTTCTCTCTAGCTATTGATTTATTGCTCTCCTTCCATTTATCACCAAGTTTCTTAAAAGAGATAATCTTATTACACATTTCTGCATCTTCATGACTACCATTTAACTTAACACAATGTAATCTATTCTCTGCCTTCTCCCTAACTCTCTCCTGAAAATGCTTTTCCCCTGTTCCTCACAATGCCTTCTTAATTGATTTATCAAGTCAACACTTTTCTGTCCTAATCTTTCATGATCTCCTTTGACATTTATCAGGTCTGTCATACCTTTAAAATTCTGTTCTCTCTTGTTTTTTATTCTCCAGTTTCTTCTCTTGCCCATCTGGACCCTCTGGCCATTGCTTCTTGGTACTCTTATTCTCCAGGATTTCATCTTTGGCTTTTGCCTTTCCTTGTACACTTACTGTGTGGCGTGTTCTCAACTCTTTCCATGGCTGTGATATGATGAATCTCAAATTTTTACCTTCAGATCCTCCATAGCTCTAGTTCTATTTTTATAATTCTCTGTTAAACATTTCCACCTGGATATCCTGTAAGTACTGTTAGGTAGGATAGATAGCAAACCGAGGCAGGGAGGAGGAGGGAGACATGTCTCATCCACTGACTCAGCAGTCCTGAACTTGGTCCACAATCTTGCCAGGTGTCACATCATCACAGGAAACACCATGGTAACATGGGAGGAGGGCAGTCCTTGAAATTCTATGTATCAGTCTCCACTATCACGGAAAGAAAGCCTTTGAAACTGTGCTTTTGCCCCAAGGCCTACAAGGTGGAAAAGGGCCAACAGTGCCCAAAGGAAGAAGCCCATTAACCATATAGTTGGTTAGTGTGAATACCTTTCAGTATCCACACCACATTCCCAAAGTTGGCAACACCTTTACCTGTTAATCAGTATGTAATTTCTTCACCTCACCCCGCCAACTATATAAGTCCTCAGAACAAAGGACTCTCAGGCTTGGCACTCCTGGCTCTCTGGCCATCCAGCCTCAGGCCACATGCACACTTGCCACCCTGGCCCTTGGCTGCCCTTACTTTTGCTGCCCTTACCCTGCTTTGCCCTAAACCTATATGCTTTTCATCTCCCCACCCCACCTTAACTAGGCCTGTTCTATTTGTTCTCTGAGAATGGATCACCAATAAACCCTGCTTGCACTTGCATGCTATTGGACTTACTAATCTGTAATTCTTTTCTGCATTGGTGAGAAAAACTGAGTTTCTTGGAGTTTCTCTGGTAACGGTACCTCAAACTCAGCATGTCTAGAGACAAACAAGTACCAATCACCTTCTCGAAACCTCCTCCTTCTTTACCCACACCCTCTAATCTTGCCAATCTTGATAAGTAGCACTTCCACCTACCCAGTCACTGAAGCCAGAAAACTGGGAGCCAGCCTTGTCAACTCCTTCCATGGCCCTCAGATCAAATCAATCACCAAGTTCTATTGAGTCTACATTAAAATATTTTTGAAATCTGCCCCTCCTTCTCTATCTTCCCTGGTCTCATCTTGGTTCAGCTTTTGATTCCAGCTTCATTTCCTATCCTCCCTACTATTGTCAATTTGGCCTTTCTAAAGCATAATTGTATTTATGACACTTCCTTGCTTTTATTTTTGATACTTCCTTGCTTTAAATCTTTTAATAGCTCCACATTGTCTTCAGAAAAAAGTCTACATTTCTTTAATTGACTTCCAAGACATTTTCTGCTCTGGCCCCTGCTAGTGGCTACAATTTCTTTTTTCATTACTCCCCTCAATGAATACTGCATTTGGTGATAATGATCTACCTACACATCCCTGAACCCAATAACTCATCCTGTCTAATGCTCTGTGACTTTCAACATGCTGTTCCCTAGCTTTTAAATACCCTCCTCTGGCTGTTTCCACTCCATTCATCTGTCAAGACTCTAACCAAATATTACACTTTCTGTGAGTTTTTCTCAAATCCTTGTCACCCCAATAGCCAGATAAATTTGGGTTCTCCAGTCATGTCCTATATGTAGCTCTGTATGTGTACTTGTAAGATTATCTAGTGTTCTTTTGTCTCTTTCCCTAACATATAAACATGAGTCAAGGTCAAGGATTATAATACATTTACCTTTGAATTCCCCATATCAAGTTCATAGCATGAAGTGAATTAGTGTTTGCCAGATGATTTTTTAATTGATGAGTACTGTAGTTCTTCAAAAAATTTAACCACCCAATTACAGCATTAGTTCTCGCTAACTATATTTACTTTGCAAGGGTTGTGTTATGAGACACTATAATATGAAGGTAACAAGCACCCTTGTAATCTTTTCCTTTTCAAAGCACTTAAGTGATATGTCATGTTCAAAGCAAATCTTAGAAGTAAAAGAACCATGTATCCATGCAGGAGATGAGTCAATGAGGCTCAGAGGAGCCAAGTAACATATCCAAGTCTCACAATGAGTTAGTGACAGTGGCAAAACCAAAACCCAAGTTTCCTGTTTCTCAGTTCAATGCCTAATCTACTGGGCAAGGGATTTTCAAAATCAGCTTCAATGAATCCTAGAACAGGCAGCCACCTCCAACATACACACACACACATACACTATGCACCTTTCAGGTAGAATAACTCTACTTTAAGCTGATTTGTTTACTTCACCATAATATTTTGCTTGAGGTGGGGTGGAACAAAGGGAGAGCTTTAAAATTTTGAAGAAATACTGCATTACCTACAACTTTCAGAGGTACTCCATATATCAGGTCAACGAGTATTACAACTATATTATTTGGGTAATACTAGAGAAAGACCTTGTTTTTTGAAAATAGGCCAAAATGAAGTGCTATCATGATTAAGGAATCTGAAGTTCCTCTTCAAATTATCAACTTACATAAGTCTTCAACCCTATCAGCATTCCTCCCCTTATTATTATTAACAATGCCTTGCTGACTTTTCAGTCCACAATTTAACACTAATCCTTAACTACTTCAGGCAGTGAGAATCATTGTTATAAATCCCTGACATCCAAGGCCAAGACTGCTTGGGAGCTTTGGTCAGGGCAGAACATTTACTATCTTGACTGTACAGAGAAACAAACAATTGGCTCTTTTAGAAAACTAATCTCTTATGGGATTCCCATAAGACAACTGGGTCAATGGATCACAATCACAATCGCGATCACAATTACAGTTCTGAAACCTGGCTCAACAGAGCTGGAAGGGCCTTCCCAGATACTTTAGTCTGTTCTGCTCATCAGATAATATGTGGAAACTGGGGACAAAGTTGGGTCAAACCCAGGCCCTAGGTGTAACTCCCTTATTTTTGCAACTTAGTTGAAGCAGTGAAGGGAAAGAATAACATATAAAGTGAAAAACCATCCATAATATCTCATAATATTAGCTACAAAGGCTCACTTCTGAGACTGCTCTGACATCAGATTGTGGCAGATTCAAGGCTGTAGCTGAGAAAACTATTCCTGTGATGATCATTTAGCCCCCAAACTTTGCCATGTTAATCTGTTGGCTGATACCCATATTAGATGTGCACAGTCCCCATAAAAGACAATAGCTGAAATCTTGGCAACAGTTATATTACAGGTGTGAAATGCTCATGTCAAGCTCTAAATTCAAATTCTCCAGAGTTCCTTTGTAAATTTATTTGTGAATCCCTTAGACTTATACTTCTTTTAGCCCTTCCCTAATAGAAACATAAGCTGTTATCACAGTTTGATTGGCTTAAGCTTCAGGTTGTTCCTTTAAGGAAGGACACGATGTGGCTTCTCATTAACACATTATTATCAATATACTTCACTGATTTGGGAGTTAACCCTTCCTGTCCCATCTCTCAGGATTTCAAACCCCAGGTAAATGAACCCTCTTAACCCAAAGCTGCCTAACAGAGTAGAGCAATTAATCATAAAAATTAATCTCATTCTTGTTTATCTACTATTAGGTAATCTTTCTCCCTAATATCCGGGTGATGGATTCATGTTCAAGGTAAAGGATTCAGGGGAGAGAGGGGGTCAAAACTAATGAATATACCTTTAAAGTGTTACTGATACCATGTTTGATGTTATCCCTCATCCAAGAGATAACCAGCTAGGACTGCAGTACCCATTTCTTCCCTTTACCCTTCCTTGGGGAGGGGGAGGGGGAGGGGGAGGGGAGTGCTGCCTCTCTGATATCCTCAATTGCTATCTTCCTAACCATCTGGGATCTGAATCTAAGATGAAAAGAAACCATCCCCTGGCATTAATGTCTACCCATGGATGAAGGCGGGTGCTCTCTGATTATCTTTGAAAGGGTTCTTGGAGCCACATTTTTATTTCAACCTCCCCTCAGGGGGCAGGATAGCTCCTCAAATTTACCGGAAAATCTAATTCCTTTTAGATTTAGATTACACTCCTGTCATTCCTGGAGCGCCTCCATTCTGCTTTGCTCAGGTGTGAACCTTGGAGGTCAATTTACCTTATTAGGCCCAGGCTCATAAGGTTAAGGAATGGCTACTGCCTGAACACCCTTCCAATCTCCACCCTGCCAGTTAGCCTCCTCGTAGAAGAGTAAAAGTCTAGTGGATTGGCACAAGCATCCATGCTCTGAGTCTCACTGAGTTCTCAGTTTTACAGAGAATCTACTCCTGAGATTTAGATAATTTTCAGGCTCTTAGTGCCTTGCAAAGTCTCCCCCAATTAAGTCCAGATAAGGCAAAGCCTTTCACCAAAAGTGTGAAGCCATCAAGTGAACGATTAATAAGAGAGGTTCCTTCAATTGTGAACTCTATTAAGGCAGGGAAAAAAGATCTTCATCTGTGGATAGGAGCACATTTGAAACGAGGGAGGTAGGCAATAAATGCCTGCTGAATGAACAACTGCACATGTAGAAATAAGTGCATTTGGCCATACTGTCAAATCTGTCTGATTACAAAAATCAATGAGTGTTTTTTTTGGGGGGTAGTGGCGAGAGGAATAGATAAGGAGAGAACGTGAGTCTATATGATAACTGGAAAGCTAGGATTTGAGATAAGCTGAGGTTGGAGTTCTCTGTGTTATGACTGAGTAGTTTTTGTTTTTTCAAAAGTCAGTGTTGTCTAAAGATCTCTTCATCCCATAATCAAAAACTTTTAAAGGTTTCTCTTTGCCCATAGATGTAAAAACAATCTCTTCAGGCTGGTTTTCACCTACCAATATTGCCTTATCTCACATACTAAAATATGCCAGGTACTATACTAAATACAAGGGCAACACGATGAAGAGCAAACACAGCTGCTGCCTCATAGGGCTTATATTCTTATGATGAAGACAAATTTGGACTAAGTTATTGGAAAATAGTAAAATGGAGAAAATGTGGAAGTATTGTGAAAATATATGAAGGGTACTTGACTTAGTTGTGGTACAAGTTGGGGGAGGAGATGTTATGCAAGGGTTCCCTGAAACAGAAATATTTAAGATATGACCTGAACAAAAAGCAAGAGGAAGGTAAGCAGGAAGGATATAAAGGGAAGCAAAAAAAAAAAAATGAAGGGGTTAGGGATAAGAGAGTTTTAAAGAGGGAAGTGGTGTAACAGATTTGCATTTTGCCAAGAACATTCTTAGTAGTGTGGAAAACAAATTGTAGGGAGACAAGAGCAGGTCATTGGGTGAAAGGATGAAGGTTTAAAAGAGGGAAAGTAATAGGTGTTAGGGGAACATAGTAGTAAGCAAGGGTACTGAGTCAGGTGATGGCTGGGTTAGCCACAGTGAGAAGTTTGAGGGTGTGAGAAGTTGAAGAGAGTCTCTGGCACTATGCCCTGCTTTAGCCAAAGCAGTTCTCACTTTTACTAATACTTTAGTGACAACCTGGAATGCTGAATGCCTTTAACTCCTAACCAAATCATGTCTACCTTTCTAAGGCCCTCTGAAATCCTGCCTTTTCTGATGAGACCCAGATATGGTTTCTCTTGTTTCTAGATTCCTAATTCATATTTGTCATTTAGCATTTAAAGTGTTGTTACTTAACTGGACACATATACCCAAACACCTTACAAGCTCCTTGAATTTATAAACTGTCTTCAATTACTTTGGCATCACTACGGTACCCAGCACAGTGACAGGCATTGATCAGTAAGTAAGGTACACATTGAATAAACAAATGAATGAGGCACTAGAGTCCCGGAAGGCCTCCTTTAGTATTTCACGATAACCTGTGAAGATGACAAGGAAAGGGGGCGCTTTCCCTAAAAGATTCTACTTCTTGCATCTAAAGTTCTAAGACTGGAAGTCAATAGCTCCTTCTCACCGGTCACTGCTTCTCACTCCCTTACAATCCTGCATCCCTCCCAACGCCACCACCACCACCACCTTCTATTGTTTCTTCTATCTTCTGGTTGTCAGCTCAGATGAAAAAATGGTCTATCTGTCCTCAGAGACTTACACCAGCCTGGACTGCTCCACAGTGCCATGAAGGGCCAGGACTTTTGTTTACAGCTGGGACCATGGTGAGGTGGTGAGCACAGCTGACAGCCTCACTCTGGAGCAAACATCAATCTTCCTCTGTCCTCTCAGCCAAGTTTCACAGACCAGCTCTATTGAAAGCTGGCTATACCCCCCTGGGTTTCACTGACATCCTACCCACAACTCTGGCCTGGGAGCTGCTGGGTGAATCTCAGCTTTGTACCTTTTAGGAACCGTCCTGGCTCACTTCTCTATCCTCAGTTTCTAACCATGTTACCTCAACCTCAGGGCCCTGCAAGAACATGCCCTCCTAGTTCCCCACACCCTCAGCAATTCCCCACCTCTCCAACCATATCTTCTCACTTTCAGCAGAGTATCAACACCCCGATTTGCCCAGTCAAACAGTAAAAACATCACAGAAAAGGATCAAATGAGTTTTCAATGTGTACTTTGTGGAGGACTGTGGCATGTGTGTGTGTGTGTGTGTGTGTGTGTGTGTAATCTTTGCCTTAAAATTTTAAAGCCTGCAAATCAGATGGGTTGTGAGGCCTCCAAAGAATATCTTTTGAGATCCCAAGTGAGGACTTCTTTGCCACATTCTGTTTCCTGGTCTCCTTCTTCCTCAGAAGCTCTGCTCCCTCTAGCACTCACCTGTAGTGAGAAAGAAGTCCTGTTATGCTACTAACTTCTTGTCCCCAGGTTTCCTTTGCCTTTTTCTCTGCCTGCTGGCTAACACAGTTTTCCCCAGTTCACTGAGGCCTGTTTCCATGGTTTTCAACCTCCTCCAACTCCCAAGGAATATGATATACCTTTCACTATCAGTGGTTCACTACAGTGTGGAAGAAAAGGGGCCACATATTAACCTCACAAGCTCAGGGGAGGCCAGTGTGGAGCCTTACAAACTCAGAGACAGAAAGTAACCATTTAGTACACTCTGAAATTAAAGATTTTCTAACTAAAAGCAGTTCATGATGGGTAGTCATGTACTAGGGCAGTATTTTTCCCTAACAAAGGTCTTTACCTTAATTGAGCCTGTTTGTAGTCTTTTTGCATCTAGGATAACATACTTGCAAAAGCAATAACAAAGTGATTTCCCTTTTTCCAGATCCCTCACAAGCACAGGCACCTGAGAGCAGAAATAACCCCATAGTTATTGTTATCATGTTAATTGTGGACCTATGTAAAGCAAAATGTGTCTACCATTTTACTTTTATCCAGCCCCATAGATGGCTTCCTCCCTTGGCTTTCTCCTGCCTTCCTAATCTATCATCAATGAATTTCATGTAATTCCCTTACACCTTGCTCCTTTGATTGTAATATATAAAATAAAGTGCAAAACTACCATTTTCTGGAGCAGTTTCTCAACTTGTTGAGGTTTTGCTTCCCGGCACTTGTCATTAGTTTGGCTCAAATAAACACAAAACATTCTCTACAGGTTTGAATGTTTCTTATGTTGAAAACAGCAAGGCTTCCACAGGGAGTATGGTGAAGGGGGACTACAAGCTGGAGGCAATTCCCCTTCTAAGAGACCTTATCAGAATTTTGGGCACAGAGAATTTTTCATTCTAAAACACCTCCCTTCTCAGATTTTCCATGGTATATTCCTAATAAAGAGGTGTGCATTCCACCTAACCTCTTTGTTAATAAGTGCTCTTCTAAAGAGAAACACATGTGCATTCTTCTCCCCAGGAATGATGAAGCACTTTTAAATATTTTGTCTTTTCTAAATATTTTATTATGGAAACCTTAAAAAAATACACAAAATAGGAAGAACTCTCCACATATTTATCATTAAGCTCCCGATGTGTCCTCTTGAATAATTACAGTTAAAATCTTCAAAAGATACAGCTTTTATCATTTCCAGTAAAATAGGAACTTTGGATGCAGGGTATACAAGCATAAAAAAAAGTTACCTGTGGAGAACTGGCTTAAGGCATCCTCTTAGGCAATGTTCGGATTGCAGGAGTCAGCATAGACTGGTAGAAATCAGTCCTCATCTCTGTTGGTTGATGATTAGCCCGGGTAATTTGACATGATCATTCCAAGTGAAGTCTGTGACTGACAAAATCACAAAATTTGGTAAATTTAATACTAAACTACTGCCTCAGGAAGGGGAAACCAAGGGATTATGTGCAAGTCTGGCATCCAAAGGTCACTCAAGGACTACATTCATTAGATTAAGGTTCCCAGTGATTTGAAGTAAACTATTTGAAGGTGGGTCAGTTGGAGAAGGGTGAGAGGGGGGTTGATTACACGTGGAGAAAGAGCTAGAAGAGAACAGATACCCCTAAAAGGATATAAAACTTTCACATGAGTATTTCCATCTTTTCCCCTATGATATCCTTATGGAATGAGGCAGGTATAAATGGAGATAAAAACAGTTACTAAAGAAATAGCATTTTGCTTAGCCTTGAAAGTTTAGGATTTTTAACTTTTAAAATAACCAAATATTCTTTTAAAAATCATCCAATAAATTAATCAGAACCAAATGAAAAATATCAAATTGACCTTATAATGGATCAGTTTTATCTAATACCCAGAAGCCATGTAAGGACACTAATGTCCCTCTCCATCCTCTAGAACAGGCTGACTACTGCTTACCAGACCTAGGAAGACTCTCTTAGCCACAAGATAAGCAAGGCCAGAAGATACTGTTAGGCAGGGCATGTTGCACCCTGTACAAGTTTACCCAACTGAGAGGGAACAACTGAAGACTGAAATCCAGTCTTCACCTGTCCTGATGAAGCTCTAAGATCCCTGAGAAAGAAAAGGATTTTTCTCATTGTTCCATTTGAGTGGACACTTATTTACAAATTCTCTTCCCCCAAGTGGCACATGTTTCTTGTCACCACAAAGGCATTGTACAAGTAAATGGTGGCCTTGAAAATTAACAGAAAGACCTTGGAGCCATTGGGTATTCTGTGAAGGCTGGAACCATTGAGTCTTTGACTAGCTTTGGGCCTTGAAGCCAAAGTAACATTGACCTAAGCAATCTTTCCCTTCCACTTGAAACATTGTAAAGGCAGTGGATCAGCTGTAATTTCCAAAAGAACAGTAACTCCCATTTTCTGAGGACCCACTTAGAGTCAGGAATGTGCTGAAACTTTAGCCCATTAGTAAGTGGAAGGGACACAAGGGTATTCACATGTGTGAGGGTAGCATGGCATAATGGGAAAAACATGGGCTTTGGAGGCTGAGTAAAGTCAGAATCTTTGTTCTGATATTTACCAGCTAGCAACTTGGAGTATTGAACTCCTCTGGGTTTCAGAGGATTCACTAAGACAATAGACATAAAGAGCTGAGCACAGTGTTGCCTGGCATACAGAATGCGTTCAGTTTTTATGTCTTTTTCTGCTACTACCCTGACTCCAAAGTTAATTCACATTATTAACACCCTTGGCTTTGACACGTCACTCAGTAAAGCATAAGGATGAGTCTACTAAATTGAATATAGGATCAAAAGTCAGATGTGGGTCTCAGAGTGGGTCCTAATGCCAGACACATCCCCTGTTACAGTATATTGAGTAAGTTCCATCTCCTGACCCCCTCAATAATAAAACAAGAGAACATGCTTAGCTCTGATGATGAAAGGAAAAAAACAGGAAATCACTTTTCTTGGGCACTTGCCGTTAATATGCACAATGCTTTGGACCTTTTCTATAGCTTACATATTTAAATCAGCACTGTCCCTTAGAATTTTCTGTAATCATAGGAGTGTTCTGTATCTATTGGTATCTAATACAGTATTGTTGGGGAAGGGAAGAATTACCCACTTTTACCCTTCTTTAGTGCTCAGAGCTGGACCAGTAATAAAATAAAATAATAAAATTGACATGAGACTAGATTAACAAAGAAAAAACAATTTAATACACGCACTTGGGAGAATCACATTATGATGCTCAGATCATAAAATGACCCTCAAAAAAACAATCAAAGTAGGCACCTTTATACTTTTTTAGATAAAGAAGCAACTGTGAACAATTAACAGGACAAAGTTAGTGCTCATTAGAAAGGAATGTAAGCAAGGTTTGGGCTTAGGTAGTAAATTAATAAAACCTTTACAAGGTTTGTTTATATAGGCTTTTTTGACTCTGGATTTTACACCTCTGTGATAACATTGTCTCTTACTCCTCAGGTGCAGGGCACCTATCAAATGGAGATTTATTTCCTGCTTTTAGAGAGACAGAGGAGAGACAGAGACCTCCTCCCGCTTCTGCTGCTTCTCAAGTGATTTTAATTCTTCATAATCAATGTCATTGTGGGATATCTTGGGAGGCCTGCCTTGGCCCCCAACAATACTAAAACTAGCCACAAGTAGCTGCTGAGCCCTTGAAATGTGGTTTGTGTGACTGAAGAACTGAATTTTTCATTTTAATTAAGCACATGTCTAGTGGCTACCATATTGAATACTGCAGCTCTGAGACTATAAAGGAAGAATAATTATTCTCACTTAATATACAGTGACTAAGGCTTGGGAAACATAAAAATAACTTGCTGAAAGTCACATAAATAGTAAGCTACTAAACCAGATTCAAAACCAAGCAGTAGAAAGTTTAGCAGGGTAGTATTGTCTGGTATATCAGGAATTATCCAGGCTCCACTACTTACAAGTTATATGACCAAAGAGAAATAATTATAGCCTCTGGAATCCATTTTCATCATGTACAAAATTATAATTGTCACCTAATTTACAAGCCCACTGTTGGGATTAATGGGTGTAGAGCCATATAGAATGTGGCCCATAACAAACAGGTTTCCAAAAACTATTTCCTCACCACTCTAAATATCCCCACAAACATACAAGAGGTTCAGACATAAACTAAAAAAATAACTGCAGGATAGAAAGAGCAATATAGAATGGAGATGAGGGAGGGAATGAAACCATCAAAATATTTCCATTTATTTAGTTTGCTTTCCTGCCCTCTTCTTCACACTCTAGTCAACATTAGCCAAATCAGGGAACAAGCTATCTGCAATGTATTTTGATGCCCAGAATGATAAGCTACTGTTGCTGAACAACAGTACTGTCAAGGACTTGCACTCTAGATGCAGGTACAATTCATATCCTGGTGTCCATACCTGTATGTATGCACTGAGAAAATAGACACCTCTACACATTACTTTTTAATCTGTATAAAGAGGACTGACAATATGTAGGATGTCTCAATAAACCATACACGAAGTCTGTCCAGAAAAAGTCTAGCCATATAAAGAGAATGGTTTGTACAACATTGATGTAACCTGGCAGCCAAGGAGAGTGGACTGGAATGTACCTACATGAACAGTGATGACTTCACTGTACTAATCACTAGGGGCGGGAGATGCTGTTGAGTGAGCATATGTACTGTGTGACCATCACATTCAAAATGACCGAGTGAGTTAGAGCAATGAATCTGCATCAAATTCTACATTGTGCTTGAACATCCATCCGCAGGAACTACTTGGATGATTCAGAAGGCCACAGCTATGGGCAACTGGTGATTGACAGCTTCATCATGAAAATGTGATGGCTCATGTGTTAACATGCCATGAAGTTTTTTGACAAAACATCAAATCACCCAGGTGACTCAGTACCCCCACAGCCCAGGTTTTGCACCCCATGACTTCTAGATTTTCCCAAAACTAAAATCACCTTTGAAAGGGAAGAGATTTGAGACCATCGATGGGATTCAGGAAAATATGATGGGGCAGCTGACAGTGATTGGGAGAAGTGTGTGAGATCTCAAGGTGCCTACTTTGAAGAAGAATGAGGCATTATTTTCCTATGTACAGTATTTCTTGTATCTTCTTCAATAAATGTCTGTATTTTTCATAGAACATGGCTGGACACATTCTGGACAAATCTCATACATCTTTTACTTTGCTTTAAATTCTGTTGCACCCTCTAGTGGAGTAAAAAAGATAAGCCTTGTATGTCTGCCCTTCAAAGCAGTGGTTCTAACCCCAGTGTGCATTAGAATCACCAGAACAATTTGTTTAAGCATGGCCAAACCTTACCCCTAGAATTTCTTTCGAGGTAGGGCCTAAGAATCTGAATCTGACAACTTCCTGAAAATTGACGATGATGCTACTGAGGTGTCTGAAAAACACACTTTAAGTACCACTGCTCTAATTCCCACGCCCCTCCCCAGTGTGTTTGTACACACGCACACGGGCATATATAATTGATAACTGAGATATAACTTTTGTCATTTAATTTTATTAGTACCTATCTAATAAGGATTTTGTAACAACAAAATGACACAGCACCTAAAATGTATAAAGCATGCAAAAAAACTAAGAATCACAGAACATAAATCACTTGCCCAGGATGTCAGAGCTTATAAGTGGTGCAATGGCATTTAAAACCCAGTACCTGATTCCAAAGACATAATAAAGTTTAGCAATATCACTACAGGAAATAGGGTGTAAACACATATCTAATAAAATTTTAAGAGGAAAAAAATCAGTTTTCAATACCAGGGTCCAAATTCTTATCTGCTTTTAGGGATCAGTCATCTGTATTTTTCATTTTTTTGTTGGAGGGGGGGTGGTGAGCATTTGGAAAGCTGCACAGAAAGGGTTAAGATTCTCATTAGCATCAGTGCCTGGGGTCATTCATCAGTTCTGATCACACCACCACCACCACTCCCCCCACCCCAAAAAAAGGCAAGGCAGAAGGAAGAGGGGTGGAGGCAGGGTTCTTTTTTTCTTAAGAAACCAGGACAAACATTTGGATCTAGGGCATAGTCCCCTGATGCTTGGTACAGCTATTTATAGAGTTAATTTCATTTTCAATAGCAATGAAAGATTATAGATATACATATAGATATATATATATATAGATATATACATTGGAGAATTTGGCAAATAGAAGAGGGGAGAAAAATCCCATCATTCCAGGGAGCCCAACAGCCAATCCTTTGCTGGGATATGGCGGCATCTGGTGGCTGACTTAAGAGGTATAAACCTCACTCAGAACTTTCTGGAAAATTGACTGAGTGCGTAGTTGTCTGAAAGGCACTGTGCTTAAAGATGAGGACAAAAAAGTAGGATAGCTTTAGCCCCACAGGAATTCGGAGACTACAGTTGAGTGAAAGGCTGTCATATAGAGATATTCTGAGCACAAAATTCTGTTTGTGCCAGAATTGCTCACAACTTTGCAGGAAGGCCAAGCGAGGGGGGGGGGCAGGGTAGAAAGGAAGGGGAAGAAAGATAGTAGGGAACAGGAAAGAAGTTGCTCCTTGAATTGCTAATATGTGAATGCGAGGGTTTGGCTCTTAACCATCGGAAGGCAATGGCTTTAGTACAGCATTGTGGCATGGGGAAGAACGTGGGAAGAAACTGTATTCTCGGAGTCTAAGATTAAATTAGTAGGGGAGATGGAAATATTTCTACTAAAGGCCCATTATTTCTGGAATGATCACCTTTGCTTATTTTTCTTTCCATTAGAATACCAAACATAAAAGCACAGAATACTCCCCATAGTGCGCGCGCGCGCACACCCACAGCCTCCAGTGCCTAGAGGGCGAGTGCGCGCGCCCGGGTGCACACCTCCCAACCCCAAGGCCACGCAAGCTCGCACGCGCACACCCTCGGCCCCACCTCCACGTGCCCAAAGCACCCGGCACTCCCACTCACACACACATCAAAACTCCTACTCCGACTTTATTTTTCTTCAAGAGTTGCGCAAGTAGTTCAAGGGTCTGGCCTCAGATTTGACCTCCTGCTTCCCAACTCTCGGGGAACTTAGCTCATTTCCGCCCACCCTGTTTCTGTAGGCCACGTAGACACTTCCTTTCCCAGTGCGGGGTTGGGGGGAACCCATAATGCCTCCCTGCAGGAAAAAAAAAAAGAACCTCTGGTCAGGGGAACTCTGGGTCGTAAAAATAGGCCACGTGAACACCCTGCCCTATAGACTTATGACCCAACGACTGTCGCGCTTTTGGGGGGCGGGATAAGATCCTAAGAGAACAAGTGTCATTGGCCAGAGCCCACACTGAAGAAGAAAGACGATTGGTTTGCTTCAAGCCTTAACCATGAAGAAGCAGGTTGCTAGCACCTCCCCTTTACTGCGGCGAAGTGTCATTGTGACGTGATAGGCCTCATCCAATCATTCAGTTATGGAACATTCTAAAACTTAGACAAGATGATTGTGATTGGATGAAGAATATAATCCCGCCTCCTAGGTGACGTGTCTGCCTATGGATATCAGTTGCCAGAGAAACCTGGCTTTACTATGGCTGTTGGAGGGACGGCAGTGATCACACGTCGGCTGCTGGAATGAACTGGATTCTCGTTTCAGGTTTCGGGGTGGGGGTGGGGAGTAAGGGTTGACGATTTCTTCTTTTCGGCCTGTGTGTAGAAAAGATTAACTAATGGCTTCACGATCAGAGCTGAATTCGGGTTCCTACGCCAACGCCCAGCTTGGGCTGGCTCCTGTTCTTACTGTGTCTCGGTTTCCATGTTTGTAAGATGGTGTTAATAATAAGTATCTACCTCAGAGACGCCTACTTCAGAGGCGTGTACTACATATAAGGCATTTAATAGGAAGCCTAGCTCTGAAAGATACTAGTTTTATTGTAGCGAGAAAAACCCGCGTAACAGAATGAGAAAAAACATAAATTATGTAAATTCGTTCATTATAGTGCTTTTCCTGTACATCAGCTTCTTTCCTAGAAGAAATTAGAGATAAGAGACAAATCAGTCTTTACTGATGGAATAGTATGCTATTTAGGAAATTACCTCAAAAAGCGGGGTTTGGAATTTTCCATATTGAAAAGTTTAAAAAATGGGGGAGGGGTAAAAAGAGATGGAGAAGGAGAGCGAGCTGGATGGAGATGAACCACATGCGGAGTAGGCCTTGTTTGGATCCTGATTCGAATACAACAACAGAAAAAAAAACCCGCCTAAAATACATCAAGAAAATTCGAAAATGGATTTGCTATTTGATGTGTTTTTAAGGAATTGATGACGATTTTTTTAGACGTTATAATGGTATTGTGGTTATGTTTTCGAATTGTCTTTTTCTTACAGAAATATATAGGAAAATACAGATTAAATAGTAAAATGTCTGGGATTGGCTTCAAAATATGTTGATGACTAATATTTTTTTCAAAATAATCTCAGCAATAGGGGAAAGTAGGGAAAGGGTACAGATGAAACAAAATTGACCCTAAGTTAATAATTGTATAAGCTGAGTGATGGGCATATAGAGTTCCTTATATTATTATGTCTTCCTTGGTATATGATTGAAGTTTTCCATAATAAAATACAGAAAAAAATCAGCTATTTAAAGAAATCGGAGTTGGGGGGAGCAGTGGGTGGGGTTATGGATGAAACAAGATGGCCTTCAGTTGGTAATTGTGGAAGCTGGATGATATTCTTAGGGGTTTGTAATATTCCCTTTACATTTTTATTTATTTGAAATTTTCATTAATAAAAAGTTCTAAAAAAGCAAAACAAATTACTTCATCAGAAATCAGGATAAATGTACAATAAAGTAAATTTGAAAATGTAACCACAAGAGAGGAAAAAGAAACACATGTAGTTGGTCAGTTTTGTTGTCCTTTGTGTGCGATAAAATGCAAACCTTGATGGAGGAGTAAACCATCATCTCATATCTTTATTTTATGTTCTTTCCTGTCCCCTTGTTTGACCTTTTAGGCCACTATCAGAAAAGCTAAGTTTGCTGTATAATAAGGATCAGAAGATCTGATCCTGATTACAGAATATTGGGTAAGTACTTCCCTTGTCCTGGCCTCAGTTCTCAAACAAGATAATTCCATGTTACTGTCCATTCTTTACTGTCCAGGGGTATTTTGAAGATTAATAAGTATATCTGGGAAAGCACTCTAAATTCTAAGAGCAAAGGATGGACCTGAGTCCATTAGTGCTTCCAGTACAGAAAGTGTCCAAAAAGCAGAGGACTGTATAATCTCATATTCCTTAATAAAAGATTCTACAGTTAATCTCTGATGGTTAGTCCCATACATCCATGTATTATTTTTTCTTACTTTGTGGCATCCCAATATGCAGCACAATTAAGTGGTTAAATGCAAATACTAGACTTCCTAAATTTAAATCCCAGCTCCACCACTTAACTGTGTGATCCTAGGTGAGATACTTACTCACTTTATTTCTAAATTACCTCAAAAGTAATATAAAGATAGTAATAGTTCCTACTTCATAGGATTGTTAAGGGGATTACAGATAGAGTATCAGGGCAGTGCTTGACATATAAGTGTTGGCTTTAATAATTATGGTTCATTCAGTCCTTCTAGTACACTAATAAAAGTAGTGGATACCTTTTTTTGAATTGTGAAAAAATTAATACTCTTGGTTTCTTTCCTGATTTTCCAGAAGCAGCAGTTACCACTAGAACTGAATTCTGAAATTATAACTTATCCTAACAATCTAGAAAGATATTTTGATAAATATAAATTTAAACAGCAAATCATAACCATATTCAGCCTGCTAGCAGCTTTTATATTATTTCTCCTTCATCTCAGACTCAAAAACATATGTTACACATAAAGTAGTCCCAAGGTCCAAAAGAAAAAATTGATATAAATGTAACTGATATACAGGTGCATTAAGTATTCCAACAGACTTCAGGAGATGTTCACATTCATTTGTGACACACCCATACATAAAAGTGTTAGCATTTGAAGTCTGCATTCCTGGATGGCCCGTCACTTGTAATGAGGAGATGAAGGAAGTTTTTTCAGTCTTGACAGCTTCATTTTCCCCATGGAATCACTATATTTTTCCTTTTTTTTTCTTTTCCGAAAGCTAGGTTACAGAGGAGGGCGCTACCTGGTGGAAAACGTGCAGTAGATGGGTAGGCACAGAACCTTTAAAGGAGGCCACTTGAGAGTGATGAAGGGCTAAAGGAAGAGAGATGGACTGTTAGGCCAATAGGAGGAGCTCAGAGAAGGCAAGAGCAGGAGGGTAACCTGAAATGGAGAAAGCCTCAAGGAGAAAAAGGACCTTGACCTGGGCCTTTGAGAATGTACAGGACTTTAGAAGGAGGGAGGGAAACCAGTTTGAATGGTATACCCACCAAGTGTACTGTACACCATGATAATTAGCTGCGAAGTCCAGCTGTAATGAAATTCCTGGATAAGAATAGGTCAGAAAATCATTGTGAATTTTAAGTATGTATATTTCAGTATAAATTCATTATATAATTGATTGATCTCCTTGTAATATAAAAAATTTAGATACTACAGAGTAGGCTCGGGTTTCCTTTTCTTACCACCCCAATTGTCTTACTCTTCCCCAGTTAACCATTATTATCAGCTTTATTTTATTCTAGATCTCTAAGTTATGTACCTGTTTAAAAAATGTGTATGGAAATACATAAAATAGTGTTTTGTGTTTTTTTACATAAATATGCTATCACACTATAGGTACTATTTTGCAACTTGGTGTGTTTAATCAAATTGTATGGGATGTCTTCATGTCCATTCATACATAGAATTCTGTTTTATTCCTTTCACAATGGCATTCCTTTAATTAGCATGATATTCCATATTATGGATAAACCACATTTTATTTTACCAAACCATTGATAGTCCTCTGGGTTGACTCCAGTGTTTTGCTACTTCAAATAATGCTGCATGGAAGATCTTTGGAACCCATTTACAAATATTACTTCAGGGCATCATTTATAGCTTTGAACTATGATAAGTAAACCAATGTGATATTGGTGTGAGAACAGATTACCTGGAAACACTGAGACCTTTAAAAATTGAATAATCAAAAATCATGGGAAGAGAGGACCTTAAAGTAGACCCATATAACTCTAGGAATTTAGAATAATAAAATAACATATCAAATCAGTGGGGAAAGGGTGGACTCTAATAATATTAGGAAGATTAGTTATATATTTGGAAAAAACCATAAAAATGCCAAGAAATGATATAAGTTATTTTAGACCACTTTTGGGGGAGCATTTTTCCTAGGCATCACAAAAATGCCAAAGTTCACAAAGGAAAAGGTTGACACATTGACAGTTGGATAAAATATTTCCAACATACAAAAAAAACCAGTAATTAAGAATAAAAAAACAACCTAATAGAAAGGGGGACAAAAATATTCACATAACAATATATATGAAAAGCTCAATATCACATAAATTGAAATATTGCTGGATTAGCCCCCACCAAAAACAGATTTTTATTTTAAAAAAGTTAGTATTGCTGAAGGTGTGGGTGAAGGAGCTTCCACATTTTTTGCTGGGGTGGAAATTAAAGTGGTTCTCTACAAATTGCCTCTTATAGTACCAAAGATAAATCAGCAAATCCTTTGCACAGTTCCCACTTCCTAATGCTCTCGTATCTGTACACTGATGTCTATTACAGCATTTTTGAAATGAAATATTGAAACTAACCTGAGTGTTCATTAATATGGGAGGGGTTAAATTATATCTATAGAATGATGTAGATATGAAAAGGCATGAGCCTAGGTATGTGGAGATGGATGGAGGTCCATGATAAAGTGAGGAAAGGTACACAGCAATGTGTATTACCTTTGTCAAGGCCAAGTAAATGCATGGTACATATTTGTATAATACATTTTTTAAAAATATTTGAGTAAATGTGTACATAAAAAGATTTGACAGCATACACATTCTGAGATAAGGAAGGGGAGATGGTAAGAATACTCAAATTTTTATTATATATTTGGTATTCATAGGTATGTAAAGGAAGGAGCACTCAATAAATGGTGCCACAACATAATCTGGGGAAAAGTATATAGATTCAGTCCATAATTTAAATTCTAGGCTGACTAAGGAGTTAGAATAGATGATCTGTAAAAGCATGCCATCTTAATTTTTAAACTTAATAAAAGCTAAAAAGACACTGCATAAAATTTCATCATCAGAGGTATAAATGTTGAAATCACTAAGAACCAATTCAAATAAATGAACATCTAAAATTTAAATGGCCAATAGGCGCATTTTTTCAGTGTTGGGACATCAATAAAGAAATTAAAGCTGAAAAATCAAACCCATTCTGTACCAAATTCACATGAGTAGCTGAAGAGTATGGACTATTGTATGAGGTGGGAAATTGGTAAAGCTTTTGGGGGACATAATCAGCAACATATTACCTCGACCCACTGAATCTCCATCTGGGAATCTTAAGAGGAATAATATGAAAGGGCAAAATGGTTTAATAATGATGAATTGAGGGGGTGGAAATAATCCTTTTGAAGGGAGACAGAAACATCAATGTGTGGTCTTTCACACGCCTCCTACTGGGGGGACCTGGCCCACAACCTAGGCTTGTGCCCTTAGACGAAATCAACAGGCAACTCGGTTTTGCAGGCCAGCACTCATCCACAGAGCCACACCAGCCAGGGCAAAGTAGCATTTCTTTAAAGGGGACATCTGAGATCTGATATTCAGTAGGAGCTCACCTAAATGAGCATTTACACAAAAGAAAGGTAGATACACAGATGTGTTTTCACAGTGTCTGGTGTACCCTAGAGCTTGACCTGTATAGAGAACAAATGGAAGAAGGCTTGACTTGTTCCTAAATAATGCTTGCATTTACCCCTTTGAAACACCTCACTTGGACTCACCGTAGTGTACTTCACCTGGGATATAAGTGCAAAATATTTTTAACAAGATCTATGTCAAATGGAAATTAATATGTAGTTTCATAAGCAAAACTAGCACATGGAACATTTAAATACCAAGTTCTGGAGTACTGTTAATATAGTGTTGAAGATGGGAGAGGGCTAGAGCAGTTAGGGGAACAACTGCTAGAGCAGTTAAAGGAAATGGGACTTTAATGGTACATAGATAAGGGAGGTGAAGGGAGGAAGCATGATTGGAGTAAAAAGAGGTTATGGTGTACTAAGCTAGTAGACAAAATCCTGAAATCGAAGGGGATGGGCAGATTGAAAATTCAAGGCAGCTCAAAACACTATAAAGTGTCAGATTTTTAAATGAAGGATGTGCCCAGCACATCTATCACCAATCTATGGAGGCAGTGTAAGCTAAGGAGGGAGGTACATAGTGCAGTGACCTGAGTAAAGTTCATAAATTTGTAGGACAACTAGGAACCAGACAAAAAGGATGGATATTCCTTTCCTTTTGATGACTGGCTTCTGACCCCCAGGCAGCAATAGTTGCTTGATCTGTAGGATACTCTGGTGAAAGTGAAGCTAGTGACAATTCCTTAAAAAGTCTTTTTCTGACCTTATTCACTGGCCACAAAGTTTTGACTAGTGATGCAGGTATTTTTCTGTACAATGTCAAATCAACTTGGGACTTTATATGAATGATAGAAGGGTTTGTAAAGAATGACAAGACACCCACTTAATGAGAGCCAGGTAGAATCCCTTTGTACACATATACACACACAATCTATATCAAGGACACAGTAGGTTTAACTATCATTCTTAAGTTCCTTTTAAGGAATTGCAATAACCAGGGTGGCTTCCAAAATATTTCCTGTAGCCGGCTCTACTTCTTTGTATTATATAGTCTGATTGGCACTAGGCTATCTTAATTTTATTTAGTTTGTAGATTAACTATCCCCTTGTTTTGTGGAAGCTCTGTACTATATTATTAGCCCCAGGTGGGGTTTCTAGATTTCACCTATATTAACTAAATTTTATGATGTCCTCAGATACTATGACCCAATCACAATTTTTTTAAAGATTTTATTTTTAGAGGGGAAGGGAGAGAAACATCAGTGTGTGGTTGCCTCTTGTGTGCCCCCTAGTGGGAACCATGCCTGCAAACCAGGCATGTTCCCTGACTGGGAATTGAACCAGCGGTTCTTTGGTTCACTGGCTGGCACTCAGTCCACTGAACCACACCAGCCAGGGCTCCATCAGAGTTTTTTTTAGAAACATTATTTTGTCACCATTATAACTTAAAATAAAATGTCATGGTACACTGGTCAGTGATCCTTCACAGGATGTGTCTGTATATCCCTCAGCCAGAAGGCTTCAGGTTTCCAGAGGGTCATTGTCTATATTCACAAATTTTGATGCTCTCTGAGGACCACAATTGCCCTTTAATTTCTGCTCAGAGCTTTGTCCTTTCAGTCAGACCATATGTTTGCTTAATGAAAGTGCCAGTACCCAGGTCTCTCTTCCCAATAACTAACTTCTGTGATACAGGACTGTAGTTTTCTAGCATTGTTTATTTCTTACTGCCCCCCTCAAGGCTTTTCCTCAAACCTGCACACATTGTCTTAAGGGCTAGGGGTTGGCTTTTTCTGTGGGTGAATGTTGTAGTACCAGGGAAACCTGGTTTAACCCTGGTCCACTGTCCACCATTCTTTCCTAGAGATTACCCTGACCATAACAGTCTGGTATTTCTCCATCAAGATACTTTTATTTGTACTTAGACATGTTAGTTTAAACTACAGAAATTGAATCACACTGTACTTTAGAACCAAGATTGATGTTTATTTCTCTCCTTGCTGTTTTCTCTTTGGGATCCTATTGTACAAATTATATGCAATCTGCCTATTTATCTAATAATACATAATTGAACATCTTTCCATGTCAGTACATGCATCTCTGCTTAATTCATTTGAATGTTTTTCCATAGCATGCATACATAATTTATATTGTCATTTCCCTGTTGAAGAATACTTAGATGTTTCCAGTTCTCCAGTATTAAAAACGCCACTGCAATGAACATGTTTTGTGTCCTTGTTTGCATGTGCAGTTATTCCTTCAAGGTCATATGCTATCTGTTTAGCCACATTGTATTTATGAAATTCTTAACATGAACAAACCTGTGAAGGCTGTAGGTAATTTGCCACATTCTGTAGATGAGAAAAAAATGCCGGTAGAGCTTTACATAGCTTGCCTGAGGCCTCACAACTCATATATGGTGGAGCCTAATTGAAATAGTGTAACAGCAGAACTCTTTTTTTTTCTTCTGATGCCACAATTGTAAACTGTGTTTATAATTAGGTTATTTTTCCCTTGTATTTCACAAAAGTCCGTATTCATTGTACATACCTGCTTTCCTTTCTAGGTCGTGTCTCTCACCTCATCCTTCCAGACTATCCTGAAAGATTTGTAAGATTCCATTTGAGAGAACACTAATTCTTGGGAGAGCAAGAGGGAAGAGGATTACGTAAGTCTAGGGAATTGCATCTGTCACATCATAAGAATCACAGAACACTTTTTTTTTATCTTATATTACTAGATCTCTCTGCTGTGTTTTACACTGTAGATTGTTTCTTTTCCTTATTGAAACTCAACTTCTTTTCTAAAAAGTTTGCCTAATTCCCCTCTGGCTACTTTGACCATTTTCATTTTATTTGTGGTCTCTCTGCTCAGGCCTTGAATGTCATTCTTTCCTAGTGTCTTTGAGAATCCCATACTTGGTTCAGTTTTTCTTCCTCTATTCTCCGTGAATGATTTTGTGCCTCATAATTTCCACTATTTTCTATGTAATGATTACACTCAGATCTCCATTTCTGGGTCTGGCCTCTCAACTGAGCTTTAAAGTTGTATATTTAACTGTACATCTCACATTTAATATTTAGTTCCAGTACTGAAATTCTGTCCTCTCTAATCTTTTTTCTCCTCGAAGCAGTCCCATTTGGAGATAATACTAATGACATGATTACTCATTCTAACAACCTGGAGTCCTCAATGACTTCTCCCTCACCAATTTATTACCCACTCCAACAAGCTATCACTGAAAGTGGTATGATGTACCATTTCTTGTTTGCTCCCCCAAATTTCTGTCTATAACTATTATACTAACCTTGTTGTTTTATTTTGAGCATATCATAAGGCATATGGATGTCTAATCACTATAATTAAAAAAGTTAAAACATATATACCTTATAATGAAATCATGATAAGTTTATCTCCCATTTGACACTATACATAGTTATTGACTATATTCCTTGTGCTACACTCAACATTTCCATAACTAATTTTATAACAGGCAGTTTGTACTTCTTAATCCACTTCATCTTTACACCCATCCTCCTACCCCCCCTTCCCTGTGACAGCCATCAGTTTATTCTCTATATCTATGAGTTTCTTTCTGTTTTATTCATTGACTTTTGTTTTTTAGATTCCACATGTAAGTTAAGTCATACGGTATTTGTCTTTCTCTAGCTTATTTTACTTAGTATAATAATCTCTAGGTCTATCCATGCTATTGCAAATGGTAAGATTTTACTTCTTTTTATGGCTGAATAATATTCCATTGTAGAGATATACCACATCTTTATCCATTTGCCTATCAATAGACACATGGTTTGCTTCCATATTTTGGATATTGTAAATAACACTGCCATAAACACAGGGATGCATATATCTTTTTGAATTAGTGTTTTATTTCTTAAGGTAAATACCCAGAACTAAAATTGCTGGGTCGTATGGTAGTTCTATTTTTAATTTATTTGGGAACATTCATACTGTTTTCCATAGTGGCTATACCAGTATGCAATCTCACCACTGTCCTTGTTGTTTTATGATTGTCACTTTAAATATTTGAGTCCCTAGCGTGGAGCATAGTACCTGTTCTACAGTAGATACACAGTAATTTATGATGACTTAGATTAATGAGTAGATGAATTACCTGTTTATTATTTTATTACAGTTCCAAACTAACCATTAAAAGTCAGTGCTTCTATTAATTCAATTAATTTCTCAGGCTTAAAATTGAAGAGCCACTTTTGACTCCTCCCTCTCCTTCATTTATCATATTTTATATTCAATCTTTCTTGACTCTCATCACCCTAGTTTAGGCCTACCTAGTTAGACCTTATACGAAACCTTTACTGTTGCTCATTTTGCCTCCAGTTAACTAAATCTTTCTTATTTCTTTTATGGTGTTGTTTTTCTGTTGGGAAATCTTGAATTTCAGTTCCACTGCCTTTTGTAGTTTCTTTCCCATTTAATTTTTTCTCCAAAATTATATTTCTGTCTCTTGAATGGTATCAAAAAAAGAATTTTTGGGCAAGTCTGATGTTATAGTGGGTGGTGATAGTAAAAGAGAGAGGGAAGAGGTAGTAAATCACTTAGAAATGGTCTTGAAATAGGATTTGAAATCCAAATTCCAAGACACTAGCATGTGCTTTATAAAGCATAGTGTGTTAAAGGTCACCAAAGAAAACAACCAAGTAAAATACTTTATATGTTACAGTGGTTGAAATAAAAACAGGGTTGAATGAGTTCCAGAAAGCAGGGTTCTCAGACTCGTGGACAACAACCTACAGAAGAAGACAACTTCAAAAAACCGAGTAGAAGCAATATGCAGAGAAGTAAGATGAGAGGGGCCTCATCAGGAAAGAAGACAGCTGGTCCACAGCAGAAAAATCTGGAACCGGCCCTCCCAGGCAGATGGGGGGGTCGCTCTGCAGATAACCCTCCTTCAGGATCTGTTAGGAAGACCAGAAAGAATAAACAGAAGACTCCTGGAAATGGAGATGGTGGCAGTACCAGCGAAGCCCCTCAGCCACCTAGGAAGAAAAGGGCCCGGGCTGACCCCACTGTCGAAAGCGAGGAGGCATTTAAGAATAGAATGGAAGTCAAAGTGAAGATCCCTGAAGAATTAAAACCATGGCTTGTTGAGGACTGGGACTTAGTTACAAGGCAGAAGCAGCTATTTCAACTCCCGGCTAAGAAAAATGTAGATGCCATTCTAGAAGAGTATGCAAGCTGCAAGAAATCACAAGGAAATGTCGACAATAAGGAATATGCAGTGAATGAAGTTGTTGCAGGAATAAAAGAATACTTCAATGTGATGTTGGGCACTCAGCTGCTCTACAAATTTGAGAGGCCCCAGTATGCTGAAATCCTCTTGGCTCACCCTGATGCACCTATGTCCCAGGTTTATGGCGCACCACACCTACTGAGATTATTTGTAAGAATTGGGGCAATGTTAGCATATACGCCCCTTGATGAGAAGAGCCTTGCATTATTGTTGGGTTATTTGCATGATTTCCTAAAGTATCTGGCAAAGAATGCTGCATCTCTGTTTACTGCCAGTGATTATAAAGTGGCTTCTGCTGAGTACCACCGCAAAGCCCTGTGAGGGTCTACTGACCACTCAACTATTATGTCTGGTATCTGTAAACACTCTTTTTGTTCTTAGTCTTTTTCTTGTATAATTGATGTTCCTTAAAATTATTAATGTTTAACAGGGCTTATATTTGAGTTTTTCTGTTTCATTTGAAACAGAAAATATACGGAGTACAAGCTCCTTTCCTCATTTCAAAGTTGCTACCAGTGTATGCAGTAATTAGGCAAAGAAGAAACATTCAGTAGAACATTTTCTTGCATAGTTGACAACATTGCTTGAATGCTGGTGGTTCTGTCCCTTTGACACTACACAATTTTCTAATTATGTGTTAATGCTATGTGATAAAATGCCCTGATTCCTAGTGCCAAAGGTTCAACTTAATGTATATACCTGAAAACCCATGCATTTGTGCTCTTTTTTTTTTAAATGGTGCTTGAAGTAAAACAGCCCATCCTCTGCAAGTCCATCTATGTTGTTCCTTAGGCATTCTATCTTTGCTCTAATTGTTGAAGGATGGTGGTTTGTCTCATGGTTTTTGTATTTGAGTCTAATGCACGTTCTAACATGATAGAGGCAATGCATTATTGTGTAGCCACGGTTTTCTGGAGAAGTCGATATTTTAGGAACTGTATTTCAGATCTTAATAAAATCTGTTTCTAAATTTCAAAGCAAGTAATTTGCAATGTGTCTTTAATGCTACTGAGGCTGACAAGTCAGCAGGCTCAGGAAAGACCTAGGTATGGTATCAAAGAGGTGTTCTGACTACTCGTAAATTCCTTTTTCTGTTGGGTGTGGCAGCCAGGAATGTGCCCTGTCAGGCAGTTGCCCCCTCTCTCCTCTTAGTGTGGCTTGTCTCGGGGAGGGGGGATTGCTTTCTAGTGCTGCCTAGAAGAGCCATCTTTGTTCTCTTCTGCCTGTCCCTTATGAGTTGGGCTGGTATGATGGGATATTTAGTGTGTATAACATTACCTTACACTTTTGCTTTGCTCTTTCCCACTGGAGGAAGCATGTGCAGCCCCCTTCAGTATTACAGCCATCAGAAATACTTGTAGGCCCTAGCCAGGTAGCTCAGTTGGTTAGAGCATTGTCCCAGTACAGCAGAGTTGCAGGTTCAATCCCCAGTCAGGGCACAAACAAAAATCAACCAATGAATATGTAAGTGGAAGAGTAAATCAATGTTTGTTCCTCTGAAATCAATACAAAAATCTTTTTAAAATACTTGCAGATTTTGGGCCAAGGAGAGTAGCTTTCCCTAGTTTCAGCATTAATGTCCTGTTCCTTGTTTTTATAATCTCTTGGACATAGCACTTGCAATCCTACAGTAGGGGATCTGTGGAGGAGAGGGATGGTGTTGGATGCCTGTACTTATATATCTATCTCATATGGAAATTTCTCAGTCAAACCAAGTTTTGTTTCATAACCATGTTTTATATTTCTTCATTTTTCAATTATAGTTGACATGCAATATTAGTTTCAAGTGTACAACTAGTGGTTAGCCATTTATATACCTTATAAAAGTGATCATCACCGTAATAAGTTTAGTAATCATCTGTCATTGTACATTTATTACAATAATGAATATTCCCTATACTGTATGTTATATCCATGTAACTTATTTTGTAATTAGCAGTTTGTACTTAATCCCTATCATCTTTTTTGCCCATTTCTTCACCCCTCCCTCATGCAAGTATTTTCTGCAGCATGGTTACTGCAAAAAAATTGGAAAACATAATAGTAACAAATATAGAAATAAGAATCACATGTAATATGACTGGATCAGTTCAGGGTCCCAGCAGGAAATAAATGGGACTCAAAATGGATGATATGAGGGGCTTAATAATGAATTTTTCCCCATGATGTCAGCAGAAGAATAGGGTCATGGTGTACATTAGTCTTCTAGAGCTGCCTTATTCAAGTACCATAGACTGGGTGGCTTAAACACAGAAATTTATGTTCTCATAGTTCTGGACTCTAGAAGTCTGAGATCAAAGTGTCAGCAGGTATGGTTTCTTTTGAGGCCTTTCTTGGCTTGTAGAAGGCCACCTTCTCCCTGTGATTCACACACATGGTCTTTTTCTCTGTACCTATCTGTCCTAATCTCCTTTTCTTATAAGGAACACAGTCATTTGACTAGGACCCACCCTAATGACCTTACCTCTGTAAAGCTTCTGTCTCCAAGTACAGTCACATTCTGAGCTACTGGGGGTTAGGACTTGTACATAAGAATTTGGAGGTGACACAATTCAGCCTGTAATGTGGTGTTTACCCTAGATAAAGGGAAGGTATAGGAAAAGGGAATGTGGGGGAGGGGTACAAATGAGAATGAGAGGAAGGAGCAGGGTGGGGAAAGGAAGTGGGAGCAGTGAGGGAGCTTAGTGGAATGGTAGACAGCTGTGCAGAAAGGGCCAACTAACAGCAGCTGTGATCAGCTGTGATCTTAAGGATGTAGTCAGCTCATAGAGACCTTAAAAAGAATCAAAGAGAGAACCCAGGATGGAAGTGGAGAGGATAAATACCTGACCTCATTCTTCCCTCATTTTTATCTGCTGCTGGCCCTTTGGCCAAACTGGAAGCCAGAGGGCAAGGAAGTCTTTGATGTAGTCTATATAGACACAGCCCAGAGGAAAAGTAGATCAGGGGGGAAAATAAGAGATTTTTTAGTACACACGTTCCTGAAATAACCATACTTCATACTTTGCCATGTATTCTTAGAATTATGTCCTCTGTGGGACCTAGGCCCTGCGACTAGATGAGTTCTTAAGAACTCATAGGACACTTGTAAAATAGGTTGTGACACTCATGAAACACTCTATGAATGTTTGTTTCCATTGTTATTGAAACTCAGAAGCCTCCTAGCAAACAGATGGGTGTTAGAAATATCATGTTTTAAACTTGTCTTTAACTAAACGTTAATATGACCCTGAGATCCAACCATAGCATGTTAGTGGGATATTTGTTTAAGTTACTTTGGGCGGTCCCCATCTCCATTAGCTGTACAAACAACCTATGGTGTTTTCTAGCACCAAATCCTGAGGAACTCCCTATTGTCATCAGATGTTTGTGCACACTGACTAGGGATGAGATGCTCATTTACAGTATCTGCAGCTCCCTTGTCCCTGCTGCCTCTATCCTATCCTCTGGTTAGGGGGATCTTTGGCAAGACTAGGTGCCCAGCTTCCCTTAGCCCACCACAGTCTCTCTTGGGTCCTGACATGGAGAAATACTCATCTGTCTGCTGTAAGGACTCACAAACCCTGACTGCTCTTCTCTTAATGCCCTCAAATGCCCTCCATTCCCATCCAGGGATATCTGCCTTAATTTCATCAAGGAATATAATCCTTTTCAAAATATAAAAGACACTGACTTCCGTCAGCTTCTCCTTCCCAGTCCTGATACAAACCTCCCTCTCCTGAATCTGTGCAGGAAATGGGAGAGAAAAATGTAAGAATACAATACACATGTTAGCATCTCAATGACTGATGATTCATTATTTTCCAGTTCATAGGTGGTTTCTTTTTATTTTAACTGATTTTTTCTTGTTCATGGTTTCCTTTAAAAAAAACACACCATACAATAGGAACATTTTTTAAGAGAGGCCTAAAGTACTTTATTGGTACCTAAATCAGGCTATCCATTGATAAAATAAAGCAATTATAATAAGTGTACCCAAAGTGTACCCAGACTATTACCCAAGCTCTGTTGTTTTAACAAGGTTCTTGATTTTCAAACTACACAAGTGATATACTTTCATCTAACCATCTAGATGCCTAAATGGCTTCCCTTATAAAACTAAAAGGTGGTTTTGAAGTACTGTATATTTTCCCCATGAGGTTCAGCACCCAGCTGACATTGTGGGTCCATAATAAGTAGCTGCTATAATTGTTATTTTCATCAATATCATTGTTAGCATATGCCCATTTTCTGTTCAGGGGAATGTATGTGGATTGGTACAGAAGCATATTATAAATAACTCTCATGACCCCATAAAACATCCAAAAAGCAAAGAAGGTAGCCATTAAATATAAGGCCTGGCTTGCCTAAGACAAGTGTCTGGCACAGAATAAATGTTCAAACATGATCATTCCCAAAAGGAAAAGGTGAAAAATACATTCTTAAGATCTATGGTTCTCAACCTGGGGTACACACACTCTTAAGGTCTTCAAAGATACCATTAAGAACTGAAGAGCTTTTGCCCTGGCCCATGTGGTACAGTTAATTGGAGAATAGTCCCATAACTGAAAGGTTGCAGGTTCAATTCCTGGTTAGGGCACACACATAGGCAGAATATGCAATCCCAGTCTGGGCACCTACAGTTTTGTACGGGAGGCAACCAATGGATGCTTCTCTCTTGCGTTGATGTTTTTCTCTCCCTCCCTTTCTAAAAACAGTGAAAGAGCATAGAGACCAGGCTGACAGCTCTGGGTGGTGATTGCAGGGGGGACAAGGATATGTAGAGGTGGAAGAGAGTATGGTGGGGGGGAAATTAATGGTAATAGATAAAAATGGGATTAAAAAAATAAAAGCAAATGAAAAAAGTCCTCAGGTGAGGATTAAAAAAAAAAAAAAACTAAAGGGATCTTTTCTCATTTCTTTTCTCCTCTTCCTTTTTTCCTAATTCACTAATGCATTATGAAGGTAACAATTAGTTGAGCTAGTATTTAACAAGTCTAAATTAATTATTCTCTAAGCCCTGGAGAGCTACAATAAAAAATTGGAGGCATTGTGGTAGAATAGGGAAAAAGTAGAATTTTAGTCAGACGAATCTGTGTTAGAGCACAGGGCTGGTCTCTTATTTATTTGTATCATCTTATTCCTCATTTGTAAAAGTAATTGAGTTTTATTAGTGTTTCTGAACTGGGGAGAAAGGGATTTCTGGGTATTTTGCAAGGACCCTAAACCTGATCCCTCTCTGTTGCCTTACCACCAGGGCTCCCGTTCTCAAGTCCTGTCTCCTTAGTGCCATGGCATCCTGGTTTGCACAGGGCTGTCTCTCCATGGTCCAGGATTCTCAATGCTGTCTGCTCTGAAGTTGGCCAGGCAAGCTGCCTCTTGGACATGTGTTGGAGAGACCAGCCTTCTGTCTGGACAGGGAGGTAGTGAGGGGTCCAAGAACCAGGCTCTGGATGCTGTTGACCCTCCACCATTAGTACCTTCAAAAGCATCTACACACCAGTTCACAGCTTCATGGCCCTGACCCCCAAGTCATGGGCTGGACTTGCAGTGCATAGGGGTATTCATACAGGTGGTGACACCCTTTTCTCCTGAGTTGAAGGGCCACATGCTTTTGTAAGCTCCCTTTACCTATAGTCTCCTGTGCTTCTGGGCCTGGGCTGATGCAGACATCATAAGCACTCTACCAGGGACACACAAAGCTAAAGTCACTGCACAACCACCCCAACAGGCCAGAGCATACCCAAGGCCATTCTGGGAGTCTGAGCAGCATGGATAGGAAAGTGATGGGTAAGGTCTTTTTTGAAGCTCATCCCTATTTGGTGTGGGGGGCTTCTTCACTGGACTCTGAGGGAAGGGCCAGTCCCTTCTGCTTCAGCTCCATGTTACCTGGTCAGGCCCAAGTCAGACATCTTCTTGCTCAAAGATGATCCCAGTCAATGTTCCCAGTTAGAAATCCTTGGGGCTCTATGTTCTCCCCTACAAATTCCCCCAAACAAGAAAGAGAGAAGTAGGGGAAGGCAAAGTGCTCTGAATTCAGATGGGAACAGTCATCTTCCAGGTAAGTATGTTCAGGACAGCTCACCATCAGCCTAGGAGGGTCTGGTGCCTGCTGCAGGCAGGAGCAAAGAAACCAAAGTCAGACAATGTAGAGATGAGTGTGGCTTGTTGAACCTTTCCACATCCTGCCTGAGTGCCAGCTAGATGAACTCATTCTATAAAACTGCCACAGTGAGCCCATGGACCTTCATCTCACTCCTGCCAGAATCCAGTCCTACCGGCCATAACCTTAAAAACTGCTCTGGAGAAAACAGTCTCCTCAAATGACATCACACAGTGAAAAAAAAAGAAAAAAACACGAGGGCATAAGGCTGGCTTACCAATTTGTGGGCTGATTAGCAAAGAGCTTTGAATTTATTTTCAATGCATTTTACTCATATTGGAAGGAAGCAATACAAGGCATTACATAATGTCTGTCATGGAAAATACATCTTGCTATTTTGCCATCTTAACTTTTTATTCTGTGTATGGTCTTGTTTTGCTGCAAGAAATCTAAATTTTAGGTAGTAAAATTGGCGAGGTTTTCATATTCTTTAAAAATATGCTTGCACAATAATTTCACCCTTTTAATTTGATATAATCATCTTCTATTTATGCCATAGTGTATTCTTGCTAAAATCAGGAGTATATTGTATACAGCACTGGCTCTGTGACATATGTACTAACTTACAAAAAAGCAGACTTAATGGGAATGGGTTAGAGCCCAAGTCTCTGTACTTTTTTCAAAAAATATTTTACTTATTTATTTTTAGAGAGAGGGGAAGGGAGGGAGAAAGAGATGGAGAGAAATATCAATGTGTGGTTGCCTCTCACATAACCTGGCCTTCAACCCAGGCATGTGCCCTAAACTGGGAATGAAACCAGTGACTCTTTGATTCACAAGCCACCACTCAACCACTGAGCCACACCAGCCAGAGCAGGTCCCTGTACTTTTAATAAGAGGAACTTAATATATAAAATATATAACCAATGTTGGGGTCTTCTGGTCTAGGTGGAGGTGTAGATAAACAGAGCTCCGACTTCCGCCAAGATGGAGGCATAGGTGGATATGCCGTGCCTTCTCACACAACCAAGTTTAGAGACAACTAAATATTAGCAACAGAAAACACAGCTAGAACACAGAAAATTGAACTTTTCGGAAGTCCGTTAACAACAAACTCTTCAGCCTGACCGGTAAGGGGCGAAACCAGCGGCTGGTGAAGCGGGGTTGCACAGGAGGTCTCGGTCAGACGGAATGAGGAGTCCTGCCTGAGTCCTGCCTGAGGTGGACTCAGGCGCGCGGAATCCAGACGCGAGGAATCCAGACGCGCGGAATCCAGGCGCAGGGTTGGACCTAGTGAGTGACCGAGTGAGCGACCAGGTGAGCGACCTCGGGGGAGACAGCGGGGGAGTGGGGCTGCGGGTTGACTGTGGTCGCACATGGGTGTGCGGATAGACAAGCGAGGGAGTGGGCAATTGGACCGGGACCCAGCGGGTCCCCGCAGCAAGTGGCGGGGAGGGCGCTGCCATTTCCCTGCTCTGACCCCACCTCCACATACAGCGTCATAACCCAGCGACTCTGAGTGGCCCAGGCCTGGTGAACCATCTAAGACGCTAATCCTCACCCAGCTGTGAAAAACAGCAGAGGGTGCCGCCATTTCCCCGCTCTGACCACGCCCCCGCATACAGCATCACAAACCGGGACCTGGGAGTCCAAGGCACCGCTTCTCACACTTAAAGGGCACGAACAGACCAAAAATGGCGCAAGAAGATCTCAAAGCCCCAGAGCCTATAGATCTAAGTGATGAAGAAGTAGCGAAACTCTCAGACGCACAGTTTAAAACACTGGTCATCAGGATCCTCACAGAACTGGTTGATTATACCGACAAATTAGACAAATATATGAAGGCGAAACTAATTGAAATGAATGGAATTGCACAGGACACCAATAGCAATGAAAAGGAAACTGGGACTCAAATCAGTGGAGTGGACCAGAAAAAAGCAAATAATGGCCAAAAAGAAGAGTGAAGAAGCAAGAATTCAAAGAAATGAGGAGAGGCTTAGGAACCTCCAGGGCATCTTTAAAGGCTCCAACATCCGAATTATAGGGGTACCAGAAGGGGGAAAGGCACAGCCACCAGTGGAAAACTTATTTGAACAAATAATAAAGGAGAATTTCCCCAATCTGGCAAAGGAAATAGACTTCCAAGAAATCCAGGAAGCTCAGAGAGTCCCAAAGAAGTTGGACCCAAGAAGGAACACACCAAGGCACATCATCATTACATTAGCCAAGATTAAAATGAAGGAGAGAATCCTAGAAGCAGCAAGAGCTAAGGGGACAGTCACCTACAAAGGAGTCCCCATCAGACTGTCAGCAGATTTCTCAAAAGAGACCTTACAGGCAAGAAGGGGCTGGAAAGAGGTATTCCAAGTCATGAAATCCAAAGACCTACAACCAACATTGCTCTATCCAGCAAAACTTTCATTTAGAATGGAAGGACAGATAAGGTGCTTCTCAGATAAGATCAAATTCAAGGAGTTCATCATCACCAAGCCCTTATTATATGAAATGTTAAAGGGACTTATCTAAGAAAAAAGAAGTTAAAGAAACATGAACAGTGAAAGGACAGCAAACTCACAGTTATTAACAACCACACCTAAAACAAAAGCAAACTAAAAGGACAGCTAGATCAGGAGTGGAAACATAGAAATGAAGATCTCAAGGAGGGTTAGCAACAGGGGAGTGGGAGGAGGAGAAGGGGGGAGAAGGTACAGAAAGTAAGTAGCATAGACAGTAAATAGAAAATAGATGGGGGGGCAAGAATAGCATGGGAATTATAGAATCTAAAGGACTTGAGACACATGGTCATAAACTAAGGGAGGGTAATGGTGGGGACGGGGGGGTAGGGTGGAGGGGAATGAAAGGGGGAATAGAACAACTGTAACAGCATAATCAATAAAAAAATTAAAAAAAATAAAAAATAAAAGGAAAGTCCTTTTGTCAGAATAGTATAATTAATTCATGTAAGATATTTATGTTTCTCTATAAAATGGTTTAAAACTTGTTTAAACTAAAAAAAAAAAAACAGAGCTCCCATCCTTGCACAACCACATCAAAATTACAACTAAACTATAGAACAACCATCATTCAAAAATATCATAAATCGAGTTGAGTGGAAGTCCAACAACTATGGAACTAATAAGATGACATCCATCCAGACTGGTAGGAGATGCAGAGATGCAGAGACACAAAATGAGCTGGTCCCACATCCGTGTATGGTGGATAAAAATTTGGGTGGCATATCTTGGGGACAAGGGATCCCAGGCCCTCCAGTCGAGGGTTCCAGTGCCAGGAAGATAAGCTCCCATAATTTCTGGCTGTAAAAACCAGGAGGGATTGAATTGGTGAAAGGAACTACTGGAGTCCCAAACCATGCCTCTTAAAGGGCCAGCACAAGGACTTATTCAGACTCACTCCCTTTGACCTCCAGCACCAGAAAAGTAGCTTGCGGGCATCAGGGGCATACAGGGAAGAACTGAAGTGTCTGGCATTAGGGTGAGAGCTAGGGGACAGCTTTCTTTCAGACAAAAAGGCTGGCAGAGGCCATTGTCCCTTTTCTGAGCCATCCCTACACAGAACCACAGAGCTGGCAGGCAGGGGCCATATCTAACACTCCATCAACCCAGCTAACACTGTTTGCCCCCACCATGAGGAATCCCTGAGGCTCTGCCCCACCCAACTTACAGCCCACCCAAGGGGTTAGCACTGGCTTTTACATATGAATGGCTGGTCTCAGCTCAGGCTTCATATCTTCCTCAATCCTCTCAAACAGCTTCAGTGAGCCCCCAGCCCCCATACCACAGGCTAAGTGTCCCCAGGCCCAGCACTAGAAGCAGCTGGCTTAGGAACACAGTTTAGCTTCACCTGGGAACCTCCAAGTGCAGCACAAAAAGCACCCATTTGCACATTGCTTTGTAGTTCATGCTGGGTGGCCCCAGCAAGAACACAGGTGGTAGCTGACCTTGGGCTGTGTCACCCAGGAAACCCAAGAGCCTGTGTACCCGTGGACAGCTACAGACCTCATCAGAACACCACCACCCTACTTCTGCACAGCTGGTCCTCCATAGAGGAAGGAGGTTGGTGGTCAGTGGTCATAGTCAGTCCTTGCAGCTGACTGGCCTGGCGAAATCCCTCCAAATGACCTGACAACAGCAATTGAGGCTTGACTACAAGAGTAGGGTGTGCTCAGCCAACACAAAGTGTCCACCTTTACTATCCAACTTAGGCTGTGCCACTGGACCTTACAGGACAGCTACTACACTAGGCAACACTACCAAGACACAGAGTCAAAGCAGCTCTACTCAATATAGAAGCGAATACAGGGAGGGTGCAATAATGAGATAAAGAAACATGGTTCAAATTAAAAAACAGATAAAACGTTTAAGAAAAGAACTAAACAAAATGGAGATGAGCAACTGATCAAATGCACGATTTAAAACATTGGTTATAAGGATGCAAAAGGAACTTAGTAAGTACCTCAACAGCATAAAAAAGATCCAGGCAGAAATGAAGGATATACTAATGAAAATTAAGAACAATTTACGGGGAATCAATGGTAGAATGATGAAGCCATGAATCAAAGCAATGATATGGAACACAAGGAAGCAAAAAATGTCCGGACAAGATGGAGGTGTAGGTAGAAACCCTTCACTTCCTCACACAACCAAAAGGAGGATAACGACCAATATAAAATCAGTAAACAACCAGAAGTGTCAGGAGCTCTGACTCCAAGCTCAAACTGCAAGGAGCTCCGGCAACCAAGGAATTAAAAGAACAATTAAAACAACCAGACTGGTGTGCCAAGACAAAGAAATATGTCCCAAATAAAAGAACAGAACAAAGCTACAGAGAGAGAGAGCTAAGCAATGAGGAGACAGCCAACTTATCTGATGGAGAATTTAAAGCCCTGGTAATTAAAATGCCCACAGAATTGATCAAGCCTGGTCAAAAAATGAAATAAAAAATAAATGAAAGATACCCAAAATGAAATAAAGCAAACTATTCAGGGAACCAACAGTGACAGAAAGGAAACCAGGACTCAAAACAACGATTTGGAACAAAAGGAAGAAATAAACATCCAACCATAACAGAATGAAGAACCAAGAGTCCAAAAAAATGAAGAGAGGCTGAGGATTCTCTGGGACAACCTGAAATATTCCAACATCCAAATTATAGGGGTGCCAGAAGGAGAAGAACAACACAAGAAATTGAAAACTTATTTGAACAAATAATGAAGGAAATCTTCCCCAATCTGGTGAAGGAAATAGACTTCCAGGAAGTCCAGGAAGCGCAGAGAGTCCCAAAGAAGTTGGACCCCAAAAGAAACACAGCAAGGCACATCATCAAGTTGCCCAAGATTAAAAAATAAAGAATCCTAAAAGCAGCAAGAGGAAAGGAAAGAGTTACCTACAAAGGAGTGCCTATAAAACTATCAGCTGATTTCTCAAAAGAAACATGGCAGGCAAGAAAGGACTGGAAAGAAGTATTTGAAGTCATGAAAGGCAAGGACCTAGATCCAAGATACTCTATCCAGCAAAGCTTTTATTTAGAATGGCAGGGCAGATAAAGTGCTTCCCAGATAAGGTCAAGTTAAAGGAGTTCATCATCATCAAGCCCCTATTATGTGAAATGTTACAGGGACTTATCTAAGAAAAAGAAGAAGACCAAATCTATGAGCACTAAAATGACAACAAATTCACAATTACCAACAACTGAACCTAAAAAACAAGTAAACAAAAAAAACCACTAACTAAGTAAACAATTAGAACAGGAACAGAATCACAGAAATGGAGATCACATGGAGGGTTATTAGCAGGGAGAGGGGAGTAGGAGGGTGCGGGGAAAGGTACAGGGAATAAGTATAAATGTCAGGTACAAAATAGACAGGGGGAGGGTAAGAATAGTATAGGAAATGGAGAACCCAAAGAACTTATATGTATGACCCATGGACATGAACTAGGGGAGGGAATGCTGGTGGGAGGGGGGCTGCTGGGTGTAGGGGAATAAACAGGAGAAAAAATGGGACAACTGTAATACAATAATCAATAAAATACACTTAAAAATAAAATAAAAATATATATAAAGTAAAAAGAAACTCTGCAGGCTAGAAGGTATTGGCAAGAAATATTCAAAGTCATGGAAAGCTGAGACCTACAGCCAAGATTGTTCCACCCAGGAAAGCTATCGTTTAGAATTGAAGGGCAAGTAAAGCACTTCACAGAAAAGATAAAACTAAAAGAGTTCATCATCACCAAACCATTATTATTTTTTTAAAGATTTTATTTATTTATCTTTAGAGGGGAAGGGAAGGAGAGAGGGAGAGAAACATCAATGTATGGTTGCCTTTCATGCGTCCCCTGCTGGGAACTGGCCTGCAGGGAACCGGCCTCCAACCCAGGCATGTGCCCTGACTGGGAATCGAACTGCGATTGTCTGGTTCAGAGGCCCGCGCTCAATCCACTGAGCTACACCAGCCAGGGCTCAACCATTATTATATGAAATGTTAAAGGGATTTGTTTAAGAAAAAAACATCAAAACTATGAACAATGAAATGGCAATAAAAACGTACATGTCAACAGTTGAATTTAAAAAACAAACTAAGCAAACAAGAGGAACAGAGAGAGAATCATGGATACGGAGAGCGTTTTGATGATTGCCAGATGGGAAAGCGGTTTAGGAGAATGGGTTAAGAGGTGAGGGCATTAAGAAGTACAAATTGGTAGTTAAAGAATAGCCACAGAGATGTAAAGTACAGTACAGGAAATGGAGTAGCCAATGAACTTATATGAATGGCTCACAGACATAAACAAAGGGGTGGGGATTTTCTGAAGGAATGAGGGGTTGCTGGGTGGAGGGGGGCATAAGGGGAAAAATTGAGACAACCATAACAGCATAATCAATAAAATACAATTTAAAATAAAAATATGTAACCAATTTTAATTTAAACATGAGGACTTAATTCCTCCTCCCACTGTAATCCCTTTGAAATTGCAAATCATACCTTCTAAAGAAGTTAACACACTCAGTGAAGCTTACATAGTCAAGTAAACAGAATTATGGTTGATGACCAAGTCACACTTTTAAAAAATTATTAACCACCACCTGTGTTTCTAGAATTAACTAGATTGCCCTGACCAACTTGGCTCAGTTGGTTGTGTATAGTTCCACAAAGTGAAGGGCTGCTGGTTCCATTCCTGGTCAGGGCACATGTATTGCTTGTGGGCCTGGTCCTCAGACTGGGCACGTGCGAGAGGCAACAGACATGTTTCTCTCCCTGTCTTTCTCCCTCCCTTCTCCTCTCTGTAAAAATAAAAAATAATAAAATATTTAAAAATAAATAAATAAAATAGAATTAATGGGATCAATAGAACAAAACCATAGGTTTTATAAAGATAGTTTAACAGAGAAATCATACATATGCACATATATATATATATGTGTATATATACTACTTTAATGACTTTCAAAGTGTTTTTGTTGATGTGGGTAGTGTGTGAGAAGGGAAAAGTCTTAGCTTGAGTGTTATCTTCCTCTTTAGTACAGACAAATTGAGTAACTCAGCTGAATTGATAAGGCAAGCCTGACAGAAGAGAACTCACCCTAAAGCAAATGCTTAGGCACTGAAAACCAAAATCCTTATAGATTATTTGGGAAGATTCCATTTCCAAGTATACAGCATTGTGTCTGGCTCACAAATTTGTCTTCTAGCCCAGGTCCCAATGAACTCATGTTTGAGTCCAGAGGAGAAAAGGGGGGCTTTCAGAAAAAAAAAAGGAAGGATTATTTTATTAAGAATTATTTAATACAGCCCTGGCTGGTGTAGCTCAGTGGATTGAGTGAGAGCCTGCGAACCAAAGGATCGAGGTCCGATTCCCAATTGAGACACATGCCTGGGTTGTGGGCCAGTTCCCAGAAGGGGATGCACAAGAGGCAACCATACATTGATATTTCTCTCCCTCTCTCCTTCCCTTCTCCTCTAAAGATAAATAAACAAAACCTTAAAAAAAAGAATTATTTAATACATTGAGGTTTAAGTAGCCCTGGGATGGTATCCACCTGGATGAATATAATAATTATTATACTTATTAATATAAAGGGCATTCACTGAATATTTGTAGGAAATACATTTCAGCTTTGGCCCAGCATGGACTCCAGAGCAAGTGAGGCTTTGCACCTAGAGTGCCCTCTGATGGGCACCATGGAAGGAGCAGGACCAGGAGAAGGGGTAGCTGTACCCAGCAGACATGGCAGTATCCAAGGGAACAGAAGAGTAGGATAGGAATAGAATGTGGCTCTCACTGGAGTCTCAAAGGAATTGTTTCTGATTGCAAGTGAGCACTCCTTTGGTTCTCAGCCACTGAACTTGAAGGGACTCTCTAGGGTTTGGGGTCCTGCATGTTGCAGGTGGGGGCAAAACAGCTCATTGCATCTTTACCTCATTTGGTTCCACAGCAGCCTTGTAAGTCAAGTATTATTCCTACTTAAATGGGAAATGATTAATCCTTAAACAAATACATATTTCTGCCTAAGAGATTCTGAAGAAACATGGGATTTACTTTTTTAAAGTTCTGACAAGTATTTATTAAGTGCTACATTGTCTTTATAAGCTCATAGACAGTGTTTAAATTTCTTTACATTTTCCCCATTATAGTGGGGGGTGCTTTTTGCAACACAAATAAAATGTGTTCCTCCTGAAAAAAATGAGAAGTTCCAACAAGCAAAAGTGAAAAACCAGAATCACCTATTACTTTACCACACAGATAGCCACTGCTTTAAGCATTTGCAGTACATACCTTCAGGGTTTTTTGCATATTAATATATAAATATACATTTTTTAACAAAATGGGATACTACATATACTTTTCAAAAATTGCTTTTTTCACTTCGCAATATATAACGTCTATCTTTCCATGCAAATGAGTGAGACACTGTGATTGAAAGAGGGAGACTTGCATATTGGGAGAGTGGGGGAGGAAGTCCAATTTCACATCACTTACAAGAAAAACACCTTAAGTAAAACCACCCAAAAAGTTAAAATTTAAAAGATGGCGAGAGGGATTTGAGAAAATGCAAAGGTCAGGTGGCAATACTGAAATCAAGCAAACCAGCATTGAAGGCCAGACACATCAAATAGGATAAGGACGGTTCCGTCTTGCCTTCCAGTGCATGATCATCAACTTGTTTCGGACTCTTTTCATCTCTTCCATCTCCTCTGCTACTTTTATCATCTCCTCATTGCTCAAATTTCTGCCATGTATGTCCCCTTTAAATTGCGGGCGAGAGCGAGCCAGCCTTTCCTTAAAGCTTCCTTCTTCCAGCTTGTGTTTTCCCACTCCGCAAGGAGGCTGCTCCATGGGAGGGTGTGCCTGGAACAAGTCCTGACTTGAAAGGCGCTCCTCAGGAGGGTGCTCCTCCGACACCAGCATCTCGGGAAGGAGCTCGGGAAGGAGCTCCTCGGGAAAGAACTCCTCCTCGGAGGACTGCTCTTCCGAAGACGGGTCCTCTGGGCACAGCTCTTCGGGCGAGTGCTGTGCCTGAGGCTGCTCCTCCTCCGACTTGAGCACACTCTGTGGCTGTTCTTCATTTGCTTGGCAGGATTTGTCCATGTTGTGACTCGTCTTCCTAAGCACAATTATTCAGAAGAGACTAGAAAAACAGAACTGAGTCAGCATATTTGATGCCTGGACCAAAACCCCGGCCTCGGGTCCTAAAATCTGCTTTTTCTCTGATTCCAGGTCCAGATCCTCCCACCGACACTGGCCCAGAGGCCCCGTCCCTGGGGACCCCGCCCCGGTCGCACCCTCCCTCCTTAAAGCCCACCATTTTCCCAGCAGGCCTTGCCCGGGGGCCTCGCCGGCAGGGGCGGAGCGGTGGCGCCTCCGATTGGGCTCCCTACGGTGTCCTTCTGCGCACGCCGTCCCGGTCCCCAGCCCACCCTTTCCCGGACCCGGACCTCTCCCAGTCGTTTGCTCGCAGGCGCTCCCTCCTCGAGGTGCCCCGCTGTAACCTGCAGGCCTGCAGACAAACTCCAGACAGGGTAGGGGGCGGAAAGTGGGGAGGGAGAAAGGACTGAATGACACTCAAAGCCTTTTTTCTGGCCACCAGCCACTGCCTCTGAGCTGACTCTGGTTCCCTCTTCAGGCCTCCCACCGCCCTCTTGTCCTTCCCCATCTCAAGCTTTGTCCTTCGTGTCCCCCACCCCCGCCCTCGCCGCCGTGCTGTGAAGCAGGACGTGGAAGCGAAAAGATTACTTAGAAACTAATCCTAAGTGTCTATTGCTCCTTCCTAGGGTTGGCCCACTCACCTTCCCACCCCAGCCCCGAAACTACCATTTTCTATACCGAAGTGCGGTCGCGGGGCTGGCATAGGGAAAGGCCTGGACTGTCTGCCATCCCGATCCCAGGAGTTACTGGGAACCATCACCGATTTCAGAGGACCGAGGGGACTTACTTCTTTCTGCTTTTCCCCTCGACCAAAGGGCAGACGGTGTCTTGACTGGCAAAAAGGACCAGGACGAGAGGGACTTGGGCAGACATAGGCTCCCGGTCACGTGAGTGACGCGCGTCACTGCCGAGCTCAGATCCCCAGTTACCGCTTTGACCCTCAGCCGTGCTGTAGCAATCCTCCAGTATTTCCTGACCCACAATGCAGCAGATATCGTCACCCACCTCTCTTTGTTTATATTTGCCTTTTCCTGATTACCAGAGACATTTAGCATCCAGTTTTAGGGGTTATTACCTATTTCTCTCAGCAGCTTCCCCTGATAACTCCTCTTCTATCATTCTTCCATCATCAGATGCCAAGGCCCATTATTTCCCCTACAGTCCAGTTCCTGCATTGAAATTTAACTCTTTCTCCTTAATAATTCAATATCATGTGCTTCCTCTCCCAGTTTAAATCCACATTCATAACTCCATTGTGTGCATGTAAGGCTCTGTAAACATTGCTTGCATCTCATCACTTTCATGGGAGAGAATTTTGTTATTATTATTATTATTTAAATTTATTTATCTTTAGAGGGGAAGGAGAGAGGGAGAGAAATATCAATGTATGGTTGCCTTTTGTGCGTCCCCTGCTGGGAACTGGCCTGCAACCCAGGCATGTGTCCTGACTGGGAATCGAACTGCGATCCTTTGGGTCGAAGGACTGCGCTCAATCCACTGAGCTACACCAGCCAGGGAAGAATTTTATTTTTTTGTGAGCCACCAGACCTATATTGCAAATAGAAGCTCCAGTTGAAATTGGTAGTCATTCAGTTCTAGAACTCTAGAAAGAATTTTGTAAAGTATGTAACTCCAAAAAAACAGAGTACTTCGAATTTCATAAATTTCAAACTTCACCTTTGTGCAAGGACAGATAGTCTGGAAACTTATTTACTATCTGAAATGGGAGCATTTTTGGTGGAGATTATAGCATTACTATGTGTATGTGTGTGTATATGTACTATATAGTAGTACATAGATAATGCACACACATATACACATATACTACATATAAACTGTATATATATTCTATTCAGTCATTTTTCATACTAGAAGCAAGAGATTTTGCTATGACTCAGATCTTTAATCAGTCATCTCGGTGTTGCTACTTGAGAAAGTTTATATCCATTAAGTCAGCCAGTACTTGGGCCTTGACACTGCTTGACACAAAAAGATAGATTCAGCACATAAGCTATTCATAGTCAACTATGGAGTAATTCTGTTGACCACACATGGGGTAGTGGAATTAAAATCATGCTAACACACTCAATTGTCAGTAGAAGAATTTTTGGATCTAATGGTGTTTTATGATCTTCGCTTTCATTCCTGAATCTCATCTACTCACATCAGCCTGGATGCTACTTTCTCATGCAGATTCCTTTCTTCCAGAGAGCAGATTATACCTCTCCTCTCTGTATTTTACACTTTCAGGGTAGGTGGCAATCAGATCTGTAAGGATCTTGGGATTGCTTTTCTTAAACCTGGGCTGACCATCTAGTAAGTTTCCAAACAAATTCATATGTGAAATTTTCCACTTTGTCACTTTTTATTCAGCATCTAATTTACTCTGTGCTGAGATAGCAGAAAGATATTAAACTTTATATCTTATCCATTACTGTTACTTTTCTTTTTAAAAAATATTTTATTTAAAGCCCTGGCTGGTATAGCTCAGTGGATTGAGCATGGGCCTGTGAAGCAAAGGGTCACTGGCTCAATTCCTAGTCAGGACACATGCCTGGGTTGCAGGCCAGGTCCCCAGTAGGGGACATATGAGAGGCAACCACACATTAATGTTTCTCTCCCACTCTTTCTTTTTCCCTTACCCTGTCTCTAAAAATAAAATAAATAAAAGTTAAAAAAAAGATTTTATTTATTTATTTTCAGAGAGAATGGAAGGAAGGAGAAAGAGAGGGAAAGAAACATCGATGTGCCAGAAAAACATCCATCAGTTGCTCTCATGCACCCCGAACAGGGGGACCTGGCCATCAACCTAGGCATGTACCCTGACTGGGAATTGAACCAGTAAACTTTCAGTTTCTAGGACAGCGTCCATCCCACTGAACCATACCAGTCAGAGCCATAACTGTTAGGTTTCAAAACCAAGTTTCACTATACCTACTTTATTTTATTAACCAAGGCTTGTCTTTATCATTTGTATGGTTTCTTTCTAAAAGGAGCCCCATTTCATGGATTTTTTTCATTTCTATCCTTTTTTTCTTACGCTTTGTAATGGAGAACTCACTACTTTAAAAGATACCCTATTGAAAGTTCAGACATGGTTTTTTGTTGTCACTGAGCTGAAATCTTCCTCCCAGTAATTTACACACATTGATCCTGGTTCTGCCTTCTGGACTGGAGTGGTACAAAACAAGTATAAAATACAAAAGTGCCTTTTACTCCCAATAGTCTGACACCACCAGAGTTAATGTTCTGGTTGTTTTCCCTTTCTATCTGTGAGACAATCTACTTGACATTTCTGTGACTCAGCTTCCTCACTTACAAAGTTGGAGCCATAATAATACCTACCTCATAGGATTGGTAAGAGGAATAAATGGGCCAGTATATGTAAAGGGCCTGGAACAGTACCTAGCATATAAAAAACACTTTTTTTTTGATACTATGGCTTTATTGTAAATCTTTTTTTTTAATTTTTTTATTGATTATGCTGTTACAGTTGTTCTATTCCCCCCTTCATTCCCCTCCACCCTACCCTCCCATCCCCACCATTACCCCCCCTTTAGTTTATGACCATGTGTCTCAATTCCTTTAGATTCTATATTTCTCATGCTATTCTTGCCCCCCCCATCTATTTTCTATCTACTGTCTATGCTACTTATTTTCTGTACCTTCTCTCCCCTTCTCCTCCTCCCACTCCCCTGTTGCTAACCCTCCATCTGATCTTCATTTCTATGTTTCCACTCCTGATCTAGCTGTCCTTTTAGTTTGCTTTTGTTTTAGGTGTGGTTGTTAATAACTGTGAGTTTGCTGTCCTTTCACTGTTCATGTTTCTTTAACTTCTTTTTCTTCGATAAGTCCCTTTAACATTTCATATAATAAGGGCTTGGTGATGATGAACTCCTTGAATTTGATCTTATCTGAGAAGCACCTTATCTGTCCTTCCATTCTAAATGAAAGTTTTGCTGGATAGAGCAATCTTGGTTGTAGGTCTTTGGATTTCATGACTTGGAATACCTCTTTCCAGCCCCTTCTTGCCTGTAAGGTCTCTTTTGAGAAATCTGCTGACAGTCTGATGGGGACTCCTTTGTAGGTGACTGTCCCCTTAGCTCTTGCTGCTTCTAGGATTCTCTCCTTCATTTTAATTTTGGCTAATGTAATGATGATGTGCCTTGGTGTGTTCCTTCTTGGGTCCAACTTCTTTGGGACTCTCTGAGCTTCCTGGATTTCTTGAAGTCTATTTCCTTTGCCAGATTGGGGAAATTCTCCTTTATTATTTGTTCAAAAAAGTTTTCCACTGGTGGCTGTGCCTTTCCCCTTCTGGCACCCCCTATAATTCGGATGTTGGAGCATTTAAAGATGTCCTGGAGGTTCCTAAGCCTCTCCTCATTTCTTTGAATTCTTGCTTCTTGACTCTTTTCTGTTTGGCCATTATTTGCTTTTTTCTGGTCCACTCCACTGATTTGAGTCCCAATTTTCTTTTCATTGCTATTGGTGTCCTGTGCAATTCCATTCATTTCAATTAGTTTCGCCTTCATATATTTGTCTAATTTGTCGGTATAATCAACCAGTTCTGTGAGGATCCTGATGACCAGTGTTTTAAACTGTGCATCTGAGAGTTTCGCTATTTCTTCATCGCTTAGATCTACAGGCTCTGGGACTTTGAGATCTTCCTGCGCCATTTTTGGTCTGTTCACGCCCTTTATGTGTGAGAAGCAGTGGCTTGGACTCCCAGGTGGCTGAGTTGTGACGCTGTATGTGGGAGCGTGGTCAGAGCCAGGAAATGGCGACCTCCTCTGCTGTTTCTCACAGCTGGGTGAGGATTAGCGTCTTAGGTGGTTCACCTTGGCCGGGCCACTCAGAGTCGCTGGGTTATGACGCTGTATGTGGAGGTGGGGTCAAAGCTGGGAAATGGCGGCGCCCTCCACTGCCGCTTGCCGCGGGGACCCGCTGGGCCCTGGTCCAACCGCTCGCTCCCTGGCCTGTCCGCCCGCGCACAAATGCGCGACCACAGTCAACACGCAGCACCGCTCCCCCGCTGTCTCCCCCGCGGTCGCTCGCCTGGTGGCTCGCGTCACCTGGTGGCTCGCTCGGTCGCTCACTAGGTCCAACCCTGCGCCTGGATTCCGTGCGCCTGAGTCCCTCTGACCGAGTCCTCCTGTGCAATCCCGCTTCACCAGCTGCTGGTTTCGCCCCTTACTGGTCAGGCTGAAGAATTTGTTGTTAACGGACTTCCGAAAAGTTCAATTTTCCGTGTTCTGGCTCTGTTTCCTGTTGCTAATATTTAGTTGTCTCTAAACTTGGTTGTGTGAGAAGGCACGGCACATTCACCTATGCCTCCATCTTGGCGGAAGTCCCACTCTTTTCTTATTAATATTAATTGAGCACTTATGTTGGGCATTACACTAACTACCTTTAACATGCTCTCTCATTTAATCCTTAAACAATTATGTTCTTACAAAAAAACCTCCCCAGTTATTTCACCTCTTTCTGACATGATATATTTTTTAAAGTCATTCACCATTCTACATGCTCCTGAATTTGTAAATGTCTCTGAAAATACTGAATATTCTGATTAGGGTAGAATGAAGTGATCTTATCCCATCCTTCATTCTAGAATAGTGATTATCCATCTATAGATGCATCTTAGCATCATAGCAGATGTTGTGGATGACATATCACAGTTGAATCCAGTTTAAGTTTCAGTCAACTGAAACCCCTCCAGGTCTGTGTCATACATTCCTATTAATGCACTTCCGTAAGTCATTTTAGTTTTAACCCAAGTGCAGAAGCTTCCATTTTTCTGGGTTAAATGTTGTCTTGTTAGATTCTCTAATTCTTTGAATCCAGGTTTCTGTCATTCAGTCATTAGCTACAAAGTACTAATTTAAAGCACATCATTAGTAGTAAAAGGATGGTAAATCCAGCAAGCTGAGGAAAGATCTAGGTGAGATCTCAGCTAAGAGCTCTGAATCCAAATTAAAAAAGTATTTTCCCTGTTGAGTGTGGCAGCCAGTATTGTGTTCCCTTCCAGGCCAGTTCCCTTCCTTTCTCAGTGTGACTTCTCAGGATAGATTACTTTCTAGTGATGCTGATAGAATACAGTTGTCCCTGAAAACTCCCAAACAAATATAAATTAACCCTTAATGAAAACCTGGAAGATGTGGGTGGGAGGGTGCAGACAAGGGAAGTAGGAGGAATTGGAACCAGGAATGGAGGGAGACAGGGTCTTGGTATTGGGTCTAACTCTCTGCCTTAAAGTAGCTGATTTGGGGTTCCCCTAGAGAGGAAGGGCTCTCAAAAAGGAATAGGTGAAGGTGGTTCTGCCATGGTGACAACCATTTGTTACAAAGGAATGTGATCAGCTACTTGTTTGTGTGTGATTGGGGTGGGAACTGTAAGATAATCCTTCTGATGGATTTGATTTGATACTGCTGATGTAAGGTCTTGTGATGATGTGTTGCTGGGCTCACTCTTGCCAGTGAGGATTGAAGTCTAAGGAACTCCACTTGACAAGTAAGATAACCAAGGTTCCTGGGAGGTTACAAATTGTTCCCATGGAAATACAGATGATAGTAAGTAGCTGAGGTGGGATTTAAACCCCAGAAATATGTGAGAGAGAACCTTTAACCACTTTGTAAAACTGGGCAGTGGGCTCTAGACACCTTTATGTGTAGCCAGGGTGGGCAGCACAGGCCTTTCCATGTAGCAGGAGCAGAAGGCAGGCAGGGCATCCAGGATGCAGGGGAAGGACTGTCAGCTTGGACAGCTGCTGCCATGACAACAGTCTCCAGAGGTGTGGTCTTTCTCTGAGGGATCTCAGGAAATCCAGGGTGAGTTTCTGGTTCCCAGATCCTGTACCCTGGTGAGGCTGCACTTCTACAGCAAGACCATAGCACCCCCTCCCTCTGAGCCCCTTTACAGCACAGGCTCCAGGGAGGTATGGTTGCTTCACTTTGCAGCGCCATTTGGCCTGGAGTTGAGTTCTGCCCTCACCAGCCCAAATGTTTCTCATGCTGCTGCCTCCTCTGCATTCTTTCCTAATGCCACCCATGGCAGTAGGAAAGACTTGGTCTCAAGACTTGCTGTTGTGGGCTACAGCAGGCCTTGTCCAGCCTGTGGCTCTCAGGCTCTCCTCCCCCACTACCACTCTAAGGGAAATAAATAGTCAAGTAGGAAATGTAATGACTAGAGCCTTCTCTTCTGCTTCTGGTTTCATCCTACCTGGGCCTACACACATACATCCTGTACATGCCCAGAGAAACAAGGAAGGGTCTTTGAGGAAAGGTGGGGTAGCGATTCAGTCTGCTAGGAAACATTCTGGGACAGGGAAGACATGGTCAATTTGGGCCAAAGGGAGGCAGCACCAGGCTCTGGACTAGGCAGGACTTCGGCTGTCACTAATTTGCTGGAGGGTTTTGGAGGCCTGGGAGCCTTCTACCCCTCTCTGTGCTTTTGTGTCCTCCTTCCCCCTAAAAGGTAGAGAAAGGGATTGTGGTAGAACAATGAATGAGATCTGTTTCAGCTCTAGGAAGCTATGACTCCATCCTGCCTGCCATGATGAGGGGCCTCTCTTGGGAACACCATTCGGCCTGACCAGAGACCTCTGCATTCTTTGGGTGCTGCTGCCTTTTCCAGGATCCAGAAGTGCTCAGAGAACAGAACTAATCATATGGTGGCCTTCTCTGCTGGACTTCGAAACACAGCCTTACTCTCATTTTTTTAAAGACTCTCAAAAGGCTGACTCCATTTGGAGGTCTGGGTGACAGGTTGGGATAGAGGCAAGGTAGGTGACATAATTTGCATGGCCCAGGGGAAAATGATAATGCAAGTCCTCTTATTCAAAAACCAAAAATAAACAATTGAATAAATGAACTGTTTACTGCGGAATACTTTCTTTTTAAAAACCAGAAAAAAGTACCATTAAAGGTACTAAAATACCATATTTTGCCATAATGCACACTTTTTTGCCCAAATTTTTGAGGGAAAAATAAGGATGCATACTATACATGAGTAGTACTAATTCTCTATCATTATAAATGTTTTTAATTTTAAAAAATTTTATATTTTATTTACTTATTTTTAGAGAGAGGGAATGGGAGGGTGAAAGACAGGGAGAGAAACATCAATGTGGTTGCCTCATGCACCCTCTACAGGCGACCTGGCCTGCAACTGAGGCATGTGCCCTGACTGGAAATTGAACTAGTGACCCTTTGGTTTGCAGGCTGGCACTCAATCCACTGAGCCACACCAGCTAGGGCAATGTTTTTAATTCTTTTATTTATGCCTATGTGTTAAAAGTGTAACTCTAGAAAACAATAATGATATCCATATGCAAAATAATATTCTGGAATACAATAATTGGTTTTGTTGTACCAAATTTTTGTACCTTATATATATTTTTGTGTTTTATAAATTATTACATAAAATTTCTGGTACCATAATATGTTAAAAAATAAATGCTAAAATTCCTTTACAATACAAAAACAGGTATCTGAATATAAATAAATAAATAATCGAATTAAAATATTAAAAGATTTGTTTTCATGTATGTTTGGGCCAAAAATGTGGGCGCACATTATATACAATGAAATTGTAAAACTGGGCAGTGGGCTCTAGACACCTTTATGTGTAGCCAGGGTAGGCAGCATAGGCCTTTTCATGTAGCAGGAGCAAAAGGCAGGCAGGGAAGCCAGAATGCAGGGGAAAGACTGTCAGTTTGGACAGCTGTTGTTATGACATGGATGGTTCTCTCTCACCTCACATGGATGTTTCTGTCTCACACTGATGTTTCTCTTCCTCTCAGTGAATGAATCCTTAGGTGAGAATATAAAAAATGTATTTTAAAAAGGTACTAAAATACAGGTATAAACTTTTTCTTTCTCCTGTGGTCTCTCTTTCAACTTTTCATGGTTTTTTAATAGACTTTATTTTTTAGAATAGTTTTAGATTTACAGAGAAAGTGAAAAGATACAATAAAGAATCTCCATATAATCTACACCCAGTAGCAGCTTACATTTGTTATAATTAATGAATCTATATGGATACAGTGTCATTAACTAAAGTCTATATTTTATTTAAATGTCTTTTTTTTCACCCAATGCCTTTTTTTTTTCCTTTTTCTGGATGCCATTCAGAAAACCTTGTTACTTTTAGTTGTAAGTCTCCTTAGGATCCTTTTGGCTGTGACAGTGTCTCAGACTTTCTCTGATTTTGAAGACCTTTACAATTTTGAGTACACTAGTCATATATTTGTAAAATGCCTGTCTATTGGGATTTGACTGGTGGTTTTCTCTTGATTAGACTGGGGTTATGGGTTTAGAGAGGAATATCACAGAGATAAGTGCCATTTCATTGCATCATATCAAGGCTACATGCTATCAATATGATTTATGGCCATTGATGTTGACATAGTCATGGTACTTTTTATTATTTAATGTTCTAAGTAAAGGAAAATTAAAAATTTAAGTTATTAACATGAATAAGCTGTATTGTACAATGCCAATTTTAAATGCAAGTGTAAGAGTATTTGCTTCATGCAAAATCACCAGAATTATACAATTCATATTTTGTAGCTCATGCATGCATATTTACTTCTTACCAGAACAGTGGAAATACTGCACAAAAATAAGTCAACTGTTTTATTTCACTTCTTTTTTAAAAATTTTATTTATCTTTAGAGGGGAAGGGAAGGAGAGAGGGAGAGAAATATGTGTACCCTGCTGGGAACTGGCCTGCAACCCAGGTATGTGTTCTGACTGGGAATAGAACCACGATCCTTTGGTTCACAGGCCCGCGCTCAATCCACTGAGCTACACCAGCCAGGGCTTATTTCACTTCTTGATATGTGTACATGAGCACACACTATAGGACTGAAAGGAAAAGAATCTGATTGTTATAGCTTTCCCTTTCCTTCTTTGTCATCATTTTCAATGTAAGTGATTGGCAGATACAGGAAAGTAACACATGTTAAGAAAAGACATGATTTGGTTTCTTGGTCATTTGTCTTTTTAAAAATAAGATTCTGTGTTGTAAGTCCTGAATGGAGGCAGAAGGGTGGCCTCTCCTGGCTGTCAGCAGTCCTTTTGATGGAAATAATATGCTTACCATTCACTTGCTTTGAGTCTTGCTGAACTCCCTATATCAAGGGTCCACTGGAATTTTGTGCTTATGGGCCATATGGAATGCAATATACAAATGGGGCAGCAAGAAAGGCAGACACCCACATTACATTTATTCTCATGTACTTTTGCAAATACCATGTTGTCTTGATTACTGCAACTTTATAGAAGGCTCAAAGTCAGGGAATTGTTACTCCTCTGATATTGTTCTTTTTAAAGATTGTTTTAACTTCTAGAGATCATATGGATGTCCTTACAGATTTTAGAATCAAGTTGTCAATTTTCACACAAAAAGCCATCTGGGGTCTTGCTTGAAATTGTATTGAATATACAGATCAATCTGAGAATTGCCACTTTGACAGTATTGAGTCTTCTGATATGTGAACATAGTATACTTTGTCATTTTTTTAGTTCTTCCATCATTACTCTTTTTTTAAAGATTTTATTTATTTATCTTTGGAGGGGAAGGGAAGGAGAGAGGGAGAGAAACATCAATGCATGGTTGCCTTTCCTGTGTCCCCTGCTGGGAATTGGCCTGCAGGGAACTGGCCTGCAACCCAGGAATGTGCCCTGACCGGAAATCGAACCATGATTGTCTGGTTCACAGGCCCACGCTCAATCCACTGAGCTACACCAGGCAGGGAATGCCATCATTACTCTTAGCAATATATAGTAATCTTCATGTATTGCATGTAACATTTATCTCAAATTACTTTAGGCTTTTTGTTGGCATTGCATATGGTATTTAAAATTTTTCATTTTCTAATTATTGCTAGTATGTAAGGAAATACTTGATTTTTACATATTGCTCTTTTATCCTGAAACCATACTAAATTCAATTAATAGTTGTAATAGCTTTTTATAGATTCTTAGGGCCTTCTGCATACATGCCCATGATATTCTTGCAAATAAAAAGTTTCACTTTTTTAGAAATTTTTATTTTATTTTTTATTGCTGATCTGTTAGAGTTGTCCTAATTTTCTCCCATTGCTCTCCCTTGCCCTTCCCATGTGCCCACCCCAACTTCCACAGTCAATCCCCACACTTGTCCATGTCCATGATTCATTTATACATGTTCCCTGACTTGACCCTTCCTCTTATTTCCCCTATTATCTCCTTCCCCCCTCCCATGTGGTCACTGTCATTTTGTTCTTTATTTCCATGTCTCTGGTTCTATTTTGCTTGCTTATTTGTTTTGTTGATTAGGTTGCACTTATAAGTCAGATCATATGGTATTTGTCTTTCACTGCCTATCTTATTTCACTTAGCATAATACTCTCCAGTTCCATCCACACTGTTGTGAAGGGTACAAGTTTTTTTTTTCCTTTCTGCTGCATAGTATTCCATTGGGTAAATGTTCCATTGTTTTTTTTGTTTGTTTTTTTGTTTTTTTAAAATTTAATTTTAATTTGTTTATTGATTATGCTGTTACAGTTGTTCTATTCCCCCCTTCATTCCCCTCCACCGTACCCCCCCATCCCCACCGTTACCCCCCCTTTAGTTTATGATCATGTGTCTCAATTCCTTTAGATTCTATATTTCCCATGCTATTCTTACCCCCCAATCTATTTTCTATCTACTGTCTATGCTACTTATTTTCTGTACCTTCTCCCCCCTTCTCCTCCTCCCACGCCCCTGTTGCTAACCCTCCTTGAGATCTTCATTTCTATGTTTCCACTCCTGATCTAGCTGTCCTTTTAGTTTGCTTTCGTTTTAGGTGTGGTTGTTAATAACTGTGAGTTTGCTGTCCTTTCACTGTTCATGTTTCTTTAACTTCTTTTTCTTAGATAAGTCCCTTTAACATTTCATATAATAAGGGCTTGGTGATGATGAACTCCTTGAATTTGATCTTATCTGAGAAGCACCTTATCTGTCCTTCCATTCTAAATGAAAGTTTTGCTGGATAGAGCAATGTTGGTTGTAGGTCTTTGGATTTCATGACTTGGAATACCTCTTTCCAGCCCCTTCTTGCCTGTTAGGTCTCTTTTGAGAAATCTGCTGATAGTCTGATGGGGACTCCTTTGTAGGTGACTGTCCCCTTAGCTCTTGCTGCTTCTAGGATTCTCTCCTTCATTTTAATCTTGGCTAATGTAATTATGATATGCCTTGGTGTGTTCCTTCTTGGGTCCAACTTCTTTGGGACTCTCCGAGCTTCCTGGATTTCCTGGAAGTCTATTTCCTTTGCCAGATTGGGGAAATTCTCCTTTATTATTTGTTCAAATAAGTTTTCCACTGGTGGCTGTGCCTTTCCCCCTTCTGGCACCCCTATAATTTGGATGTTGGAGTGTTTAAAGATGTCCTGGAGGTTCCTAAGAATCTCCTCATTTCTTTGAATTCTTGCTTCCTGACTCTTTTCTGTTTGGCCATTATTTGCTTTCTTCTGGTCCACTCCATTGATTTGAGTCCCAGTTTCCTTTTCATTGCTATTGGTGTCCTGTGCAATTCCATTCATTTCATTAGTTTCGCCTTCATATATTTGTCTAATTTGTCGGTATAATCAACCAGTTCTGTGAGGATCCTGATGACCAGTGTTTTAAACTGTGCGTCTGAGAGTTTCGCTATTTCTTCATCACTTAGATCTATAGGCTCTGGGGCTTTGAGATCTTCTTGCGCCATTTTTGGTCTGTTCGTGCCCTTTAAGTGTGAGAAGCGGTGCCTTGGACTCCCAGGTCGCCGGTTTGTGATGCTGTATGCGGGGGCGTGGTCAGAGCGGGGAAATGGCGACCCCCTCTGCTGTTTCTCACAGCTGGGTGAGGATTAGTGTCTTAGGTGGTTCACCTTGGCCGGGTCACTCAGAGTCGCTGGGTTATGACGCTGTATGTGGAGGTGGGGTCAGAGCTGGGAAATGGCAGCACCCTCCACTGCCGCTTGCCGCGGGGACCCGCCAGGCCCTGGTCCAACCGCTCACTCCCTGGCCTGTCCGCCCACGCACAAATGCGCGACCACAGTCAACACGCAGCACCGCTCCCCCGCTGTCTCCCCCGCGGTCGCTCGCCTCGTGGCTCGCTCGGTCACTCACTAGGTCCAACCCTGCGCCTGGATTCCGCCAGTCTGGATTCTGCGCCTGAGTCCGGCTGACCGAGACCTCCTGTGCAATTCCGCTTCACCAGCTGCTGGTTTCGCCCCTTACTGGTCAGGCTGAAGAATTTGTTGTTAACGGACTTCCGAAAAGTTCAATTTTCCGTGTTCTGGCTGTGTTTTCTGTTGCTAATATTTAGTTGTCTCTAAACTTGGTTGTGTGAGAAGGCACGGCACATCCACCTATGCCTCCATCTTGGCGGAAGTCCTCTCCATTGTTTTTTGATCCACTCATTTACTGGTGGGGATTTAGGCTGTTAACAGCACTTGGCTATTGTAAATAACACTGCTATGAACATCGGATTGCATAGGTTCTTTTGAATTGGTGTTTCAGGATCCTTAGGGTATAATCACAGCAAAAGGCAGTTCCACTTGTAGTTATTTTAGGAAATTCCATACTGTTTTCCACAGTGGCTACACCAGTTTGCATTCCACCAACAGTGTATTAGGGTTCCCTTTTCTCTACAACCTCGTCAATGCTTATTTGTTGATTTGTTTATGATGGCCATTCTGACCAGTGTGGAATGGTATGTCATTGTGCTTTTAATTTGCATCTCTCTGATGGCTAGTAATGCTGAGCATCCTTTCAGATGTCTCTGAGCCCTCTGTATGTTCTCTTTGGAGAAGTGTCTGTTTAGGTTCTTTGCCCATGTTTTATTTGGATTTTTTGTCTTCTGGTATGGACTTATGAGAATTCTTTATATATTTTGGAATCAAATCCACGTCTCAGGTATTGTTGGCAAATATTTTTCCATAAGGTTGGTTCCCTTTTTATTTTGCTGATGTTTCCTTTAGCCATGCAAAAGCTTTTTATTTTGATGAAGTCCCATTTGTTTATTCTTTCCTTTATATCCCTTGCTTTAAGGCAGGGGTTTTCAACCTATGGCCTGCAGGCCACATGCAGCCCAGGATGGCTATGCAGGCAGCCCAACATAAAACCATAAATTTATATAAAATATGCAATTTTTTGTGATTACATGCTACAGTGTATTTAATGTATGGCCCAAGACCAATCTTCATGCTTCAGTGTGGCCAGAGACACCAAAAGGTTAAACACCTCTGTTCTAAGGGACATATCGGTAAAATATTGCAGCATAGAATATCTAAAATTTTCCTACCTATGTTATCCTCTAGGACTTTAAGGTGTCACAACTTATATTTAAATTTTTTATCCATATTCAGTTTATTTTTGTGTATGGTGTAAGTTGATGGTTGAGTTTCACTTTTTGCATGTGGTTGTCTTGATCTCCCAACACCATTTGCTGAAGAGACTATTTTTACTCCATTTTATGCACCTGCCCCCCTTTTCAAATATTAATTGATCAGAGAGAAATGGGTTTATTTCTGGGCTCTCTATTTTGTCCATTGATCCATGTGTTTATTCTTATGTCAGTACTATGCTGTTTTGATTACAGTGGCTTTCTAATATAGATTGATATCAGGTATTGTGATCCTCCTACTTTGTTCTTCTTTTTCAAGATTGCTGGACTTCTGCCAAGATGGAGGCATAAGTGGAAACACTGTGCCTTCTCGCAAAAACAAGTTTAAAGACAGCAAAGTTTTAGTAACAAAAAAAACGCAGCGAAAACACAGAAAATTGAACTATACGGAAGTCCACAACAACGAACCCTTCACCCAAACTGGTAAGAGGGGTGGAGCCAGCAGTGGAGCGGGGTTGCACAGGAAAACTCGACCAGATCAACTCAGGTGCACGAGGGGCAGTTGGCGGAATCCAGGCATGGGGTTGCGATGTGCAGACCCAGTGAGGGCGCTAGGCTGATGGCAGTCACACATTCGTGCACAGATAAACCAGCAAAGAAGAGAGCAGTGACACAGACTACTCAGGTCCCAGCAGCAGGAAGCAGCAGAGGGGACTGCCATTGCCCCTCTTTGACCTCGACCCTATATACAGCGTCACAACCCAGCGACCTGGGCAGCTCCGCCCTGGGGAACACCTAAGGCTCTGCTCCTCATATGTAACAGGCATAAACAGACCAAAACATGGCTCAAGAACTCAAAGCCCCAGAGCCCATAACTCTAAGCAACGAAGAAATAGCCAAACTTTCAGATGCACATTTCAAAACACTGGTGATCAGGATGCTCACAGAACTGGTTGATTTTAGTCACAAATTAGAGGAACAAATGAAGGCTAACCTTATTGAAATGAAGGGAAATGCACAGGAAACCAATAGTGATGGAAAGGAAACTGGGACTCAAATCAAGGGAGCAGATCAGAAGGAAGAAAAAATGACCAAACAAAAATATGAAGAAACAAGAATTCAAAAAAATGAGGAGAGGCTTAGGAACCTCCAGGACATCTTTAAACACTCCATCATCCGAATTATAGGGGTACCAGAAGGGGAAGAGGAACAGCCACCAGTGGAAAACTTACTTGAACAAATAATAAAGGAGAAGTTCCCCAATCTGGCAAGGCAATAGACTTCCAGGAAAACCAGGAAGCTCAGAGAGTCCCAAAGAAGTTGGACCCAAGAAGAAACACACCAAGGCACATCATAATTACATTAGCCAAGATTAAAATGAAGGAGAGAATACTAGAAGCAGCAAGAGATAAAAGGACAGTCACCTACAAAGGAGTTCCCATCAAACTGTCAGCAGATTTCTCAAAAGAGTTGTTATAGGCAAGAAGGGGCTGGAAGGAAGTTTTCCAACTCGTGAAAGGCAAGGACCTATATTCAAGATTGCTCTATCCAGCAAAGCTTTCTTTCTTTTTTTTTTAAATTTGAAAGTAACTTTCTTTCTTTCCTTTTAATTTAATTATTTTTTATTTAATTATTTTTCAAGTACAGTTTTCTATCTATTTCTCCCATCCCAGCCCACCCCACCCCATGCTCCCACCTCCCTCCCATTTCCACCCCCCCCCCCGTAGTTATTGTCCCTGTGTCCTTTATACTGGTTCCTCTAAATCCCTCACCTTGTTTCCCTTAAATTCCCTCCCCTCTCCCCCCTGGTTGCTGTCCCCCTGTTCTCTATTTCAGTGTCTTTGTTTTTATTTTGCTTGCTTGTCTGTTTTGTTGTTTAGCTTCCTGTTAAACGTGAGATCATATCGTATTTGTCTTTCACCCCCTGGCTTATTTCACTCAGCATAATGTTTTCCAGTTCCATCCATACTGTTGCAAAGGGTAGTAGCTCCTTCTTTCTCTCTGCTGCGTAGAATTCCATTGTGTATATGTACCATAATTTTTTGATCCATTCATTTACTGACGAGTACTCAGGTTGCTTCCAACTCTTGGGTATTGTAAATTGTGCTGCTATGAACATTGTGGTGCATAGGTTCTTTGAGATTGGTGTTTTAGGGTTCTTAGGATATAATCCTAGCAGTGGAATTGCTGGATCAAAAGGCTATATGGAACCATAAACAACTCCAAGTAGCAGCTGCAATTTTGAGAAGGAAGAACAAAGTAGGAGGGATCACAATACCTGATATCAAACTGTATTGCAAGGCCACTGTAATCAAAACAGCCTGGTAATGTCATAAAAACATGCACATAGACCCATGGAACAGAACAGAGAGCCCAGAAAAACCCAACTCTCTATAGTCAGCTAATATTCAACAAAGGGGGCAGTAACATAAAATGGAGTAAAGATAGCCTCTTCAACAAATGGTGTTGGGAGAACTGGACAGCTACGTGAAAAAAAATGAAACTTGAGCACTAACTTACACCATCCACCAAAATAAATTCAAGGTGGATAAAAGACTGAAATATAAGCCATGAAACCATTAAACTCCTAGAGGAGAACATTGGCAGCAAAACTTTCATTTAGAATGGAAAGACAGATAAAGTGCTTCTCAGATAAGATCAAATTCAAGGAGTTCATCATCACCAAGCCCTTATTATATGAAATGTTAAAGGGACTTATCTAAGAAAAAGAAGATAAAAAAGATGAACAGTGAAAGGATAGCAAACTCACAGTTATTAACAACCACATCTAAAACAAAAGCAAACTAAAAGGACAGCTAGATCAGGAGTGGAAACATAGAAATGAAGATCACATGGAGGGTTAACAACAGGGGAGCGAGAGGAGGAGCGGGGGGGAGAAGATACAGAAAATAAGTAGCATAGATGGTAGGTAGAAAATAGTGGGAGGGCAAGAATATAGGGGAAATATAGAATCTAAAGAACCTGAGACACGTGGTCATAAACTAAAGGGGGGAATGTTGGGGGAGTGGGGTGCAGGGTGGAAGGAATGAAGGGGGGAAATAGAACAACTGTAATGGCATAATCAATTAAAAAAAGATTGCTGAGGCTATCTTTGTTTATGGTTGCATATGAATTTTTGAAATGTTTGTCCTATATCTGTAAAATATGTCATTGTTATTTTAATAGGGATTGTGTTGAATCTATAAATTGCTTTGTGTAGTATCGACATTTTGATGATGTTAATTCTTTCAATCCGTGAGCATGGTATATGCTTCCATTTGTTTGTGTCTTACTTAATTTCTTTCTTCCATGTTTTGTAGTTTCCTGCATACAGGTCTTTTGACCTACTTGATTAGATATATTTCTAGGTAATTTAGTTTTCATTTTGCTTGCTGTTGTAAACAGGGTTTTCCCCTAGTTTCTGTTTCTGATATTTTATTGTTGGTGTACAAGAATGTCATTGATATTTGAATATTCACTTTGTATCCTGCTACTTTCCCAAACTCACTTATTAAGTTGAGTAGTTCTTCATAGGGGGTATAGGGTTTTCTATGTATAGTATGATATCATCTGTGTATAATGATAATGTTATTTTTTCATTTCCAATTTGGATGCCTTTTATTTCATTTTCTTGTCTAATTGCTGTGGCTAGAACTTCCAGTACTGTGTTGGAAAAGATTGGTCAAAGCACACACATTTGTCTTGTAGACAAATGTCCCTGGGGAAGTTGTGTTTCCAGAAAGTTTTAAATTTCTTTCTTGGTCTCATTGTTAACCCACTCATTATTTAACAACGTGTTATTCAGTCTCCATGTATTTGCATGTTTTTGAATTTTTTTCTTGTGATTTGTTTCTAGTTTTAAGCCATTCTGATCTGAGAAAATGCTTGATATGATTTCAAATTTCCTGAATTTGTTAAGGTTTGTTTTGTAGCCTATCATGTAGTCTATCTTAGAAAATGATCCATGTGCATTTGAAAAGAATGTATACTTTGCTTCTTTGGGGTGAAATATTTTGTAAATATCAGTTAATTCCATTTGATCTAGTGTCTTGTTCAGTGCTACAATATCCTTGTGACATGTGCACTGGCCCACAGTGCCCACCACGTTATGGATGAGACATGAGACAAATTTACATGGACTACCTAGTCCTGTGAAGAAAAAGGGATGGCATGGCTACTCCCTTAAGGGGAGAGCATACTGACCCTTGCCTAGACAGGTTTTTATTGGGTTAAATTTGCGCAGGAATACAGGTGCAGCTCATTAATCACTGTCAGACAGCAAAGATTATACAGTAGATAGCATACAAAGAACTATTAGGGCTTCTTCTGAGTCAGGGTCTGCCAGCTAAAATGCTACATACCTTTGGGAAACAAATTCATTTCCTGCTTGGGCCTTTATCATTTAACTAAGGGCATTCTTAGAAAAGCAGGTTTCATAGGATTTTACATATCTTTTCTCTGGCCTGATCACCCAGGAAGCACGCCCTTTCCAGCACAGGGCAGCACCACCCTCTGTCATTGTTTCAGACTTAAGTCAGGCAGAGGAGGCAGATAACCAAGGAATTCTTGGAGACTTCCGGCAGACAGACTGAAGACTCAGGCTTTGTTAAAGCCTGGGGGTGAGGGTCCATCATCCCCTTTCTCCATAGCCCCCCAAGTCTTTCCCTAGAGCCTCCACATGATCATGCCTGCCTTAAGTCTTTCCCCCCTTGGGGAATCTTACCTGTCACTGGCTAACTGATCAAACATTGGGGGCCAGTTATGATAAAAGGAGCAGAAGTGGCACTCCTGCCAGGGAGATAAGGTTTGTCTCCTTAGTGGCTTATGGTCCAAAGGTCCCTCACTCAGCCTTAGCCATGGGGGGTGTACAGCTCCTGAAACCAGGCAGGGCAGTTCCCAACATTCTTGTTTATTCTTTTTAAAGATCTATTATTGACAGTGGGGTGTTAAAATCACATATGGTGACTGTATTGTTGTTGCTTTTCTTCTTAAAGTTCTCTAAGACTAGATATTACTTATGTATTTAGGTGCTCCTATATCAGGTTTGTATATATTTACAAGGTTTATGTCTTGTAGTTGGACCACTCCTTTAAGTATTATGTACGAATCTTTGTCTCTTTTTATGGCCTTTGTTTTGAGGTCTATTTTGTGTGATGTAAGTATTGTTACCTTAGCTTTTTATTTTCTTGTCCATTTGCCTGGGTTAATTTTTTCCATCCCTTTATTTTCAGCTTGTGTAGATCTTTGGTTCTGAGGTCAGTCTCTTGTAGGCAGCATATATTGGAATCATGTTGCTTCTCTGCTCAGCTACCCTATGCCTTTTGATTGGGGCATTTAATCCACTTACATTTAAGGTTATTATTGATAGGTAGTTGTCTGTTGACATTTTTCCATTATGTACTCTGTTTCACTCTCTCTCTTTTCTTTTTTTCTTAAAATAGTCCATTTAGCATCTTTTGCAATACTGGCTTGGTGCAGATGTACTCATTTAGCCTTCTTTTGTCTGAGAAGCTCTTTTCTTCACATTCCAATTTAAATTAGAGCATTTCTGCCCTGGTTGGTATGGCTCGGTAGATTGAGTGCTATTCTGCAAACCAAATGGTTTCTGGTTTGATTCCTAGTCAGGGCACATGCCTGGGATGTGGGCCATGTCCCCAGTAGGGTGTTCATGAGAGGCAGCCACACACTGAGGTTTCTCTCCCTTTATTTCCCCTCCCTTCTCCTGTGTCGAAAAATAAATAAAATCTTTTAAAAAGATTTTTAAAAATGTTTTCTTTAAATATATTTTATTGATTATGCCATTGCAGTTGTTCTATTCCCCCCTTCATTCCCCTCCACCCTGCATACCCCCTCCCCCACCATTCCTCCCTTTAGTTTATGATCACATGTCTCAAATTCTTTAGATTCTATATTTCCCATGCTATTCTTGCCCTCCCCCTATCTATTTTCTACCTACCACCTATGCTACTTATTTTCTGTACCTTCTCCCCCCTTCTCCTCCTCCCACTCCCTTGTTGTTAACCCTCCATGTGATCTTCATTTCTATGGTTCTGCTCCTGATCTAGCTGTCCTCTTAGTTTGCTTTTGTTTTAGATGTGGTTGTTAATAAATGTGAGTTTGCTGTCCTTTCACTGTTCATCTCTTTTATCTTCTTTTTCTTAGATAAGTCCCTTTAATATTTCATATAATAAGGGTTTGGTGATGATGAACTCCTTCAACTTGACCTTATCTGGGAAGCACTTTTCTGCCTTTCCATTCTAAATGGTAGCTTTACCAAATAGAGTAATCTTGGATGTACGTCCTTACCTTTCAAATACTTCTTCCCAGCCTCTTCTTGCCTGTAAGAGTTCTTTTGAGAAATCAGCCTATAGTCTTATGGACACTCCTTTGTAGGTAACTGTCTCCTCCTTATCTTTAATTTTGGGTAATATAATTGTGATGTGCCTTAGTGTGTGCTTCCTTGAGTCCAAGGATTGGAACTCAAGGATTGAGGGAACGCTTTGGGACCCTCTGAGCTTCCTGGACTTCCTAGAAGTCTATTTCCTTTGCCAGACTAGGGAAGTTCTCCTTCATTATTTTTTCAGATAAGTTTTCAATTTCTTGCTCTTCGTCTTCTTCTGGCACCCTCATGTTGGACTACTTAAAGTTGTCCCAGAGGTTCCTAAGCCTCTCCACTTTTTTTGAATTTTTGTTTTGTCATTCTGTTTCAGTTGGATGTTTATTGTTCCTTTTGTTCCAAATCCTTGATTTGAGTCCTGGTTTCTTTCCCTTCACTATTGGTTCCCTGTTTATCTTGCTTTATTTAATTTTGAGTTGCCTTAATTTCTTCCTTCATTTTGCAACCATACTCAATCAATTCTGTGAGTATCCTGATCACCAGTGTTTTGAACTGTGTGTCAGATATGTTGTCTATCTCCTCATCGCTTAGCTCTTTTTCTGGAGTTTCGATCTGTTCTCTCACTTGGGCCATATTTCTTTCTCTTAGCACACCTGTAATGTCATAAGAGGCAGAGCCTTAGGTAATTGCCAGGGCAGGGCAACTGTCTTTGCTGCATTGTGGTGCTGTCTGTGGGGAAGGGATCAGAGCAGGAACAATGCCACTTACTCCCTTGGCTCTAGCCTTACCTTCCAACAAACTCTCTTGTGAGATTGGGAGTTTCTCATGCCTTCACAACCTCCATTGTATTTTACAGCTGGAGGTTTTGAGTCTTTAATTTCCTGGTCAGCACGTCCAGCCTGGCTCACATGGTCAGCCACCTTGCTGCTGTCTACTCTGCCCAGCAGCCTGTCTCTGCACCTCCTACCCATCTGGATGAATGTTTCTTTAACTCCTTGGTTATTGGAGTTCCATGCAATTTGATTTTCTGGCAAGGAAAATCAAATTGTTCTGGTTATTAATTGTTTTTAAATTGCTTATTATCCTTCTTTTGGTTGTGCAAGGAAGTGAAGTCCTACCTGTGCTTCCATCTTGGCTGGATCTGTTGAGATTAAGAATATTATAAGAGGAAAAAAGAGTATGAGATGACTAAAGGAGAGAATGATTTTGAGAGGGAAGAGTGTGGAATAATAATAAGAGTAGGGAATAGAAAGTCTAAGAAAGGGAGAAAACAATTTTTTAAATGTAGATCAAAATTGGAAAGGTAATGGCAAAATGGAGTAAGGAAAGGGAAGAATATTATATGAGCTTTGAAATAAAGTAAGAAAAAATAGTGAACCAATAGGAACAAAATTGGAGAAAAGCCACAAAAGGGTCAATAACAACCACATGTGAGCAAATAATAATAAAGATGGAAAGAGAATAAGAATATGATAAGAAAGAGAAAAGAGAATATGAGATATCTACAGTAAGGAAGCATGATTTTGAGAGAATAGAGGGAGGAGACATAATATCAGTAAGGAATAGAATCCAAGCTAACAGGAAAAATAAAATTCCAAACTCAAATAAGCAAGGGCAGGCAAAAGGCAAAATGGAGTAAGACAGGTAGAGTAACCTATGTGATTTGAAATAAAAAAAAATAGTGAACAAAAAGGTGTGACATTGTAGGGAAAAAAGCTATAACTGCAATATCCATGTCAAACAAGCAATGATGAATAAAAGTGGAAATAAGAACAGTATAAGAAAGGGAAGAAAATGTGAGCTGACTAAAGGAAAGAAAAATGATTTTGAGAGGATAGAGGGAGGAGAAATAGTAAGGAATAGGAACAAGGCATAAAAATGGGGAAATAAAATTTAAAATAAGAGTCCGTTCTGTGCAGTCATGTCTGTGCTGATACTGCTACTGCTGAGGGACCTAACAGGCTGGGTCTGGTGGCTCTTGGTGCCATGGGAGCAGCTTGGGAACTTGGATTGTGCCTGGGCTCACCTTCTGCTTCCTGTGCATCCTCATGCTGGCTGGCTGGGTCTTGTCTTACCTAGAGAGCTACAAGAAGTGAAGGGGCTGTCCTGTCCCTCACCCTGTGATCTGGCCACCCTCACCTGCTCTGATCATGTCTGCTACATTTCTGGCTAGCCTCCCCTGGATCACATCCTTTAGTTACAGTGACCTCTTCTGCAATCATGACCTTTTGATTGCTCCATTGTGACATCCTGGGACCACATATTTCTATTTATTAGGCCCTGCTCGGTAGGACCCCCCCCCCTTGTAACAATAAAGTCCATTTAAATCTTGCAAATAAGAAAGGAGAGGAAGACAACAAAATGGAGTAAGACAAGGGTAGGGTACCATGTGAGGTTTGAAATAAAAATAAAATTAGAAAAATAAAAATCTTAGTAAAAGAAAAAATAAGAAAAATGGTGAATTAGAATACAATTGAAGAGAAAATATTAAAAATCTATCTGTGAGAAAAAAATAATGCAATTAGTGAAGAAGAATGAGGAACAATTCATCTCAGCAGAGTTTGGTGTTTGCCTTCTGTCTTCTCTTTCTGGATCTGCCTTTGGCTTTTTATCAGCTCAAGGTCCAGGGGAGGGTCATCCAACTTCTGGCAGCACCACACATTACCACTTTCACCTGTCTCTGGAGGGGGCTTCTATTGAGATTGAGAGGGTAGGACCCCTGAGTCTCCCTGAGAGGTGCTGTGCAGTCTTCTGGGAAAATTGCGTGTGTGTTCCCCTGCCCCTGTGCCACTTGTCTTGGCCTGTCCCAGCTTATTTCCAATAATGTATAGCTTCTGATGAACTACCTATTTCAAGGGAGGGCTCAATCTATGTAAGATCAGCTCTTTCCCACTTGATGCTGATGGTAGCTTTGTGTGACAACCATGGCTTGGCAGGGCCCAGATTATTCCTTTCTGTGCTGATTTCTGACCTGCATACCTTGGTGGCCTCAGTGAAATAGGGCCCTAGGAACCAGTGTATTTTGTCTTTCTGAGAGAAGTTCAAAATGGGCCCCTTTGGGTTTCTTTTCCTGTCTTTCTCCTGCAAATATGCTCCCTGCAGGTTGTTCTAGAGTCTGTCCTGCCCATTCTGCAGACCTTCCCCATTGGGTGTGGTGCTTGCAGTCCTCTAAGAGGTAGGAGTTGGGTATGTCCTTCCCTTCCCAGAAGCTTGAACTCTGCTGGGGAAGGGGGTTCTGCCTGGCTGTAAATAATCTCATGCACTGAACTCTTGCCTGTCTAATTCTCAGCCCCCTGCCATCACAGTAGACACAGTCCTGAAGTCTCCATTTTGCACAGCCCCTGGCTTGTTAGTGGTACTGGGCTTGGGCCCAGAAATCCCTTTGCTTGTGACTTTCTGATCTCTCCGACCAGCTATAATCTTTGGGAGCTAACTGCACTTATAATCTTGTCCCTTTGTGGGCAGGGCAGCTGTGCATGGGGTCCCAGCCAAGCAACGCTTTAGCTCTCCATTTAAGAACTCACTCTGTGGCACACCCACTGCAGTACCGAATTAGTCTGTTTTTCCATGCACACCAACTCTCCAAAAAGCCAAAAGTCTCTCTCAGTCACAACTGGTTGTAGCCTGCCTTTGTCTGACTCAGTTGAGGCCCCTGATTATTTTGGGAGATAGAGTCCTCTTTCTGGCATTCTCCAGGTTGGCATTTGGTGCTGCAGCTATACACATGCTCCTTGCTGTGTGTGGTTCTCCCTGACTTTATATATTCTCCCACGTGTCTCCCATCCTGGGTCTGGGGCTTCACTGTGCAGGACCAGGGCCCCCTGCCCTGGGAGGGGAGGGATCCAAAAAGCTGTGATTTATGACTAGTCTCTCTGCTGTTGCATGGGGTATTTCCCCTTCAACTTACAAAATCTCCTTACTGCTCACTGTGAAGCATCTTCCGTACTCCTGGGCTTCAGAACTTCATATAGGCTAAGACTCTATTGATTATTCACTTTATATGTTGGAAGGTCAGCCAAGAATCTGAGTTGGGGGCAAGAGGAAGTGGGCTCAGCTTCCATTTACTTGGCCACCATCTTTGGGGACCCTCTTTAGTTCTATGCATCAGGTAGATCTGCTACATCTTCCAGGCTTGGTAGAGTGGTCTGATGTCACAGGTGTCCTGTAAAGTCCAATGGTACAGCCTACCCTGTTACCCAAGCTGGGTACTCAAGGTTCACCCACATGTGGGCTGTGTACACCCTCTTGTTGGGGGCTGTGTACACCCAGCCTTGATTTCTGTTGACACATTCAAGGTCCGCCACTGACTGTGTTCTGTCCATGGTCACATAGCATAAGCTACAAAGCAATTTGCAGATGGCTGCTACTTGTGCTGGGCTTGCAGTTGCCTAGTCAAGGCCAAGCTGTGAATCAAGGCTGACTGCTTCGAGTGCTGGGCCTGGGGCAACTTAGCTAGAGATACAGGGCTTGCTGAAGGTCAGATGCTGCTTGTTTGAGAAAACTTAGGAAAATCTGAAGCATGGGTTATGACAAGGCATTTGTGTGGAAAAGCCACTAGAAACAGCTTGGGTGCGCCTGAAGTTTGGGTGGGACCTCAGAGACTATCCAGGGTGGGCCAAATAGTGTGAGCCAGTGTGACAGAATTTCAGATGTGGCACCTTCCTGAAAACTCTGAGGCTGTCTTGGGAGAGGGCTCAGAAAAGGAACAATGGCCTCTGCCAGCACTTCTGTATGGAACAAAGTGGCCACCCAGCTCTCACCCTGCTGCTGAACAATTCAGTTTTACCTCGTATCTCTCTGATGCCTTTCATTCTGCAGCCCCCATGCTAGAGCTCAGAGGGAGTCAGTCCAAGTAAGTCTGTGCATGGGCCCTTTAAGTGGAACTTCCTGAGACTCCAGAAGTTTCTGGATTCCACAGCCTCAATCCCTGCTAAATTTTACAGCCAGAAGTTATGGGCACTTAACTTACTGACACTGGAACCCTGGGCTTGGGAGCCTAGTGTGGAGCTGGGACCCCTCTCTCCTGAGATATCCACCCTGATTGTTATCCACCACACATAAATGTGGGACTAGCCCATTCCATGTCTCTGCCCCTCCTACCAGTCTCAATTTGGTTTATTCTTTAATTCTGTAGTTGGTTTCTTCTTTAATTCCATACTCATAGGAATTCCATTCAGCTTGATTTCTGATGGTTCTGAATGATGGTTATTCTATACTTCAGTTGTAGTTTTGATGTGCTTTTTCTCTCTTTTTTTAAATATGGCTGTTTATTGCTGTAATTTTTCCTTTAAATACCACTTTAGCTATATCCCATAAATTTTGGTATGCAGTGTATTCATTTTATTTTATCTCTAATTAATGTGCAATTTCTCTTTTATACTCTTTTTTTTGACTCATTAGTTGTTGTGGAGTGTTTTTTTATTTCCTACATATTTGTGAACTCCCCAAATGTCCTTATATTAATGATTTCTAATTGCATGTTATTTTGGTTTTAGAACATATTTTGTATTATTTCAATCTTTTAAAATATTTTGTGATTTATTGTATGCCTTGATGTAATTACTGGAAAAGAATAAATGAAGCCGAAGCAAACAGAATGAAGGAAATAATAGAGATTAGAGTGGAAGTAAACATAATAGATTATAGGGAAACAATGGAGATAATCAATGAAACCAAAAGTGGTTCTTTAAAAAGATCAACCAAATTGATGGGTTCTAGTCCAGATGGTGGCATAGGCTGATAAGGCTTGCTTCCTTCCCCAACCACATCAAAATTACAACTAAAATACAGAACAAGCCCTGGCTGGTGTAGCTCAGTGGATTGAGCGCCGGCCTGCGAACCAGACAATCGCGGTTCGATTCCCAGTCAGGGCACATTCCTGGGTTGCAGGCCAGTTCCCTGCAGGCCAATTCCCAGCAGGGGACGCATGAAAAGGCAACCATACATTGATGTTTCTCTCGCTCTCTCCTTCCCTTCCCCTCTAAAGATAAATAAATAAAATTAAAAAAAAAAAATAATAAAATACAGAACAACCACCAGTCAGAGCTATCAGAAATTGAGTTGAATGGAAGACGCTAACTATGGAATTAAACTACATCCATGGAGACTGGTATGAGGAGTTCAGACACAAAATGAGCTGGTCTCTCACCATCATGTGGTGGATTAAAATTCTGGAGGGATAGCTCAGGAATGAGGAGGCCCAGCCCAGACTTCCAGTTGCAGGATGATGAGTCTCCACAACTTCTGGCTGCAAAAAACAGCAGGGATTGAGTTGGTGGAAAAAACTGCTGGAGCCTTAAGCAGTTCCTCTTAAAAGAGGCCCAACATGGACTTACCTAATCAAACTCATTCAGACTGAGCTCCCTTGCTGGGGTGGCAGCTTGAAGGGCACCAGTGGTATACTGGGACAGGTGAAGTATGGCACTGGGGCAAGCAGAGGCCATTGTCCCTTTTCTGGCTAACACTGTTTGACCCACCTTGAAGATCTCCCAAGGCTCTGCCCCACCCAACTTGTGGGCCCACCCAAGCTGCTTTTCCAAATGAATAGTTAGTCTTGGGTTGTGCTTCAAAACTTCCTAAATCTTCTCAAAAAAGCAACATATGGCTTCATTGAGCTCCAGGCCGGGCACTAGCAACAGCCAGATTAGTTTCACAGCCTGGCTTTTCATTGGAATCTCCAAGCCCAGCATAAGTAGCAGCCATCTCAGATTGTTTTATAATTCAAGCAGGGTGGGCCCAGGCAAAACACAGGTGGGGGATGATATTGCCCTGCACCACCTAGGAAATGCCAGGGCCAGCACACCCACAACTACAGATCACTTTGTACTACTGCCACCCTGCTCCTGCACAGCTGATCCTCCATGGAGGGTAGAAGTTGCTGTTAAGTGGTCACAGCCAATCCTTGCACCTGATTGGTCTGGGTAAATCCCTCCCATTGACCTGCCAACAGGAGCCAAGGTTGAACTACATGAGCAAGGTGTACTCAGCCCACATAAAGGGCACACCTAAAATGCCCAGCTTGGGTGAAAAGGGAAGCTGTGCCACTGTACTCTAGAAGCTACCTACTATATAAAACCACACTAGTAAGACACAGCGTCAAAGAAGCTCTACCTAATACATAGAAACAAACACGGAGGCTGCCAAAACAAAGAGATAGAATCATGGCCCAAATGAAAGAACAGATCAAAACTCCAGAAAAACAGCTAAACAAAATGGACATAAGGAATGTATCAGATGCAGAGTTCAAAACAATGTTTATGAGGATCTTATCATCATAAAAAAGATACAGTCAGAAACAAAGGATTCACTAATTGAAGTAAACAACAATTTACAGGGAAACAACAACAGACTGGATGAAGCCAAGAATCAGATCAATGATTTGGAACATAAGGAAGCAAAAAACAACCAATCAGAGGATGCTGGGAAGATGGCGACGGAGTAGGACGGAGCTGATGCTAGCTCCTGTACTCATGGGTGAAAATCCTGGCAGATTTATAGAGAAACAGCACAATAAACCATCGGTTACTCAGCATTTATGAAATTAAAAGACCAGAGATTGTGACCGATGCTGAAACACCAGACAGCGGCAGAGTCAGCTACTGGAGCTGGGACACACGCAGCCCCTGTGCTTCCGCCAGAGCAACAGGCCTGGGAGGCAGGGAGTCAGGTACGGGAGCCGGACACTCCAAGCCCCTGTGACAGTCCTGGGCGCCAGAGGAGTCAGGTACCGGAGCTGGGACATTCTCGGCCCCTGTGCTGATGCCATAGCTACCAGCCTGGGCAACAGAAGAGTCACTTGCAGGAGCTGGGACACTGGAGGCCCCTGTGACGCCATAGAGACAGGCCTGGGTGCCGGGGAGCCAGCTACGGGAGCCGGGACATTCTCAGCCCCAGTGCAGCTGCCATAGCGACGGGACTGGATGCCAGGGAGTCAGGTACAGAAGCCGGGACACTCCAAACCCCTGTGACGGTCCTGGGCGGCGGCAGAGGAGTCAGCTACAGGAGCCGGGACATTCTTGGCCCCTGTGCCGCTGCCGTAGTAACAGGCCTGGGCACTTGAGGAGGTGGCTGTTAGAGCCAGGACATTCAGCAGTGGTAGGCGACCAACGCAGGGACCAGAGTGAGAGTAGGTGGAGACAGAGAACATCAAGCAACTTCAAGTAGTCTGCACCACTGAACTTCACAAGGATCATACCATAGAAGTTCACACCATAAAACCAGGGTCTCAGAAAAGATCAATTTTTGAAGCAGAGACTAACAAGGGGAATGTCAAACAATGGGAAGACAAAGAAACAATCCCCAAATGAAAGAAATAGCAGAAACTTCAGAAGGAATGTTAGATGAAATAGAGGCTAATCAACTATCAGATAGTGAATTCAAAGCACTGGTTATTACGAAGTTCAAAGAGCTCACAGGAAACTACCAGAAACTACAGGAGAATTACACTGATCTCTCTGCAAACTACATCAACATGGAAAAGGAAATGGAAACTATCAGCAAGGGACAAGAGGAAATGAAGAATACAATTTCCGAATTGAAGAACACAGTAGGAAGTTTCAAAAGTAGGATAGATGAAGGTGAGGATAGGATTAGTGAGTTGGAGGACAAGGTAGAAAGCATCTCACAGAAAGAGCAAGAAAATGAAAAGAAGCTCAGAAAGAATGAAGAGGAATTAAGAGAAATGCAAGACAATATGAAACGTAATAATATCCAAATAATAGGAATACCAGAAGGAAAAGAAGAACAGCAAGGGATAGAAAATGTATTTGAACAAGTAATGAGACAAAATTCCCCTAATCTGATAAGAGAAAAAGTCACACAAATCCAGGAATCACAGAGAGTCCCAATCAAGAGGAACCCAAGGAGGCCCACTTCAAGATGCATCATCATCAAAATGGCAAAATTCCAAGACAAAGAGAGAATCTTAAAGGCAGCAAGGGAGAAAAAAGAAGTAACATACAAGGGAGCCCCAATAAGGTTAGCTACTGACTTCTCAATGGAAACACTCCAAGCAAGAAGAGAATGGCAAGAATATTCCAAGTAATGAGAACCAGAGGCCTACAACCGAGGCTACTTTACCCAGCAAGGCTCTCAATCAAGATAGATGGCCAAATAAAGAGCTTCTAAGACAAAAGAAGCCTAAAAGAATACGCCTCCACCAAACCAGCTCTACAAGAAATACTAAAAGGACTGCTTTAAGGGAAGAAGGATAAGAGGGAGACAGAGAGGAACACAGATACAAAAATGGCAATGAATATGTACCTATCAATAATAACCTTAAACGTAAATGGATTAAATGCTCCAATCAAAAGACACAGAGTAGCTCAATGGATAAGAAAGCATGACCCACACATATGCTGCCTACAAGAGACCCACCTCAGGACAAAAGACCATCACAGACTAAAAGTGAAAGGCTGGAAACAAGTTTTCCAAGCAAACAAACAAGAAAAAAAAGCTGGGGTAGCAATTGTCATATCGGACAAAATAGACTTCAAAAAAAGGGCCATAAAGAGAGACCCAGAAGGTCACTTCATAATACTCAAGGGAAGAATCCACCAAGAAGGCATTAATATTGTAAACATATATGCACCAAACATAGGGGCACCCAAATATATCAAGAAAATCTTAGAGGACTTCAAGAAAGATATTGACAGCAACACAGTTATACTAGGGGATTTTAACACAACCCTATCAAAAATGGACAGATCTTCCAAACAAATTATCAACAAAGATATTGTGGCATTAAAAAACACCCTAGATGAAATGGACTTAACTGATATATATAGAGCCCTTCATCCCAAAGAAGCTAAATACACATTCTTTTCAAATGCACATGGAACATTTTCAAAGATAGACCATATGATAGGACACAAAACGAGCCCCCAAAAATTCAAGAAAATTGAAATCATACCAAACATCTTCTCTGACCACAAAGGACTGCAATTAGAAACCAACCACAAAGGAAAAAACCCCAAACACCCAAAATCATGGAGACTGAATGGTATGCTATTAAACAACGCATGGGTCAAGAATGAAATTAGGGAAGAAATCAAAACGTTCTGGAAACAAATGAAAATGATCTCAAAACAACCCAAAAACTTATGGGACACAGCCAAGGCAGTCCTGAGAGGGAAGTTTATAGCAATACAGGCCTACCTAAAGAAGATAGAAACATCTCAAACAAACAACCTAACACTACGCCTGCAAGAACTCGAGGAACAACAACAAAGACAGCCCAGAGCAAGCAGAAGGAAGGGAATAACCAAGATTAGAGCAGAATTAAATGACATAGAAACTGAAAGCACAATTTTAAGGATCAATGAATCCAGGAGTTGGTTCTTTGAGAAGATAAACAAAATAGACAAGCCTTTAAGTAGGCTCATCAAGAAAAGAAGAGAGAGGACACAAATAAACACAATCAGAAATGAAAGAGGAGAGATTACAACTGATACCACAGAAATAGAAGGGATTGTAAGAAATTACTATGAAGAAGTGTATGCCAAAAAATTTGAAAACCTAGGGAAAATGGACACATTTCTAGAAAAATACAATCTTCCAAAACTCAGTGAAAAAGAAGCAGAAAATCTAAATACACCAATAACAGCAAAAGAAATTGAAGCAGTAATCAAAAAACTTCCATCACACAAAAGCCCTGGACCAGATGGTTTCACAGGAGAATTCTACAGAGCATTTAAGGAAGAACTAACCCCTATTCTCCACAGACTATTCCAAAAAATTCAGAAGGATGGAAAACTCCCAAATTCTTTTTATGAAGCCAGCATCATCCTAATTCCAAAACCAGATAGAGACACAACAAAGAAAGAAAACTTCAGGCCAATATGGCTGATGAACATAGATGCTAAAATCCTCAACAAAATATTGGCAAATCACATCCAACAATATATCAAAGAGATCACACACCAAGACCAAGTGGGATTCATCCCAGGGATGCAAGGATGGTTCAATATTCGCAAATCAGTATATGTAATACATGACATAAACAAAAGCAAAGACAAAAACCACATGATCATATCAATAGATGCAGAAAGAGCTTTCAATAAGGTACAACACCCATTTATGATAAAAACACTCAGCAAAGGGGGAATACAGGGAACATTTCTCAAAATAATAAAGGCCATATATGAGAGACCTACAGCCAATATCATACTCAATGGGAAAAAACTAAAAGCTTTTTCACTAAGATCAGGAACAAGACAAGGATGTCCATTTTCACCACTTCTATTCAATATAGTATTGGAAGTTTTAGCCACAGCGATCAGGCAAGAAAAGGAAATAAAAGGCATCCAAATAGGAAAGGAGAAAGCAAAACTGTCACTGTTTGCAGATGACATGATAGTGTACATGAAAAATCCTATAGACTCTACCCAAAAACTGCTCTAACTAATTAATGAATTTGGCAAAACAGCAGGATACAAATTCAATATCCAGAAATCAAAGGCATTTTTGTATACCAACAATGAATCAGCAGAAGCAGACATCAAGGAAAAAAATCTCATTCGATATAGCAAAAAGAAAAATAAAATATCTGGGAATAAACCTAACTAAGGAGGTAAAAAACCTGCATGCAGAAAACTACACAACCCTGAAGAAAGAAATCAAGGAAGACATAAACAAATGGAAACATATACCTTGTTCATGGATTGGAAGAATTAACATCATCAAAATGTCCATACAACCCAAAGCAATATACAGATTTAATGCAGTACCTATAAAAGTACCAATGGCATATTTCACAGACATAGAACAAACACTTCAAAAATTTATGTGGAACCCTAAAGACCCAGAATAGCAGCTGCACTTTTGAGAAAGAAGAACAAAGTAGGAAGGATCATAATACCTGATATCAAACTGTATTGCAAGGCCACTGTAATGAAAACAGCCTGGTACTGGCATAAAAACAGGTACATAGACCAATGGAACAGAACAGAGAGCCCAGAAATAAACCCAACTCTGTACAGTCAATTAATATTTGACAAAGGGGGCAGTAAAATAAAATGCAGTAAGGATAGCCTCTTCAACAAATGGTGCTGGGAGAACTGGACAGCTATGTGAAAAAAAAATGAAACTGGAGCACCAACTTACACCATATACCAAAATAAATTCAAGATGGATAAAAGACTTAAATATAACCCGTGACACCATTAAAGTCCTAGAGGAGAACATTGGCAAGAAAATCTCAGATATTCCACGCAGCAACATTTTTACGGATATGTCCCCTAGAGCAAGGAATATAAAGGAAAGAATAAAAAAATAGGATCTCATCAAAATAAAAAGCTTTTGCGTGGCTAAAGAAAACAGTATTAAATTAAAAAGACAACCAACTGTATGGGAAAACATATTTGCCAATGATACCTCAGACAAAGGTTTAATCTCCAAAATATACAAAGAACTTACATGACTCCACTCTAAGAAGACAACCAACCCAATTAAAAAAATGGGAAAAGGACTTGAACAGACTCTTCTCCAAGGAGGACATACAGAACATCCAGAGACACATGAAGAGATGCTCAATATTGTTAGCTTTCAGAGAGATTCAACTTAAAACCACAATAAGATACCACTTTACATTGGTCAGAATGGCAATCATAAACAAAGCAACAAACAACAAATGTTGGAGAGGTTGTGGGGAAAAGGGGTCCTTAGTCCACTGTTGGTGGGATTGCAGACTGGTACAACCATTATGGAAAACAGTATGGAATTTTCTCAGAAAAATAAAAATCGACCTGCCTTTTGATCCAACAATTCCACTCCTAGGATTATATCCTAATAACCCTAAAACATCAATTTCAAAGAACCTATGCACCACAGTGTTCATAGCAGCACAATTTACAATAGCCAAGAGTTGGAAGCAACCTAGGTGCCCATCAGTAAATGAATGGATCAAAAAATTGTGGTACATATACACAATGGAATTCTACGCAGCAGAGAGAAAGAAGGAGCTACTACCCTTTGCAACATGGATGGAACTGGAAAGCATTATGCTGAGCTAAGTAGGCCAGGTGCTGAAAGACAAATACTATATTATCTCACCTTTAACAGGAAGCTAAACAACAAAACAAAGAAGTAAGCAGAAAAAAAAACAAAGACACTGAAATAGAGAACAAGGGGACAGTGACCAGAGGGGACAAGGAAGGGAAGTTAAGGGGAAAAAGGGGGAGGGATTTGGAGGAACAAATATGAAGGACACAGGGACGAGAACTAAGGGGCGTGGAAATGGGAGGGAGGTGGGGAGCAAGGGGCGGGGGAGGCTGCGATGGGAGAAATAGACAAAAAAACTGTACTTGAAAAATAACTAAATAAAAAATTTTTTTCCAAAAACAAACAAACAAAAAAACAATCAATCAGAACATCAAGAAAAAAAAAGAATTAAAAAAAAATGAGGGTAGTATAAGCAGCCTCTGGGACAACTTCAAGTTGTCCAAAATTCATATCAAAGGGTGCCAGAAGACGAAGAGCAAGATATTGGAAATCTGGTAGTCACTACTCTGCTATATCTGGTTGTGGGAGTTTTTTTTTACCTTTGTTACTAGTCCCCTTAGGCAACACCCTCTATGGGCACATGCGCAGGTACTGCTCCTGCCCTGTGCTCCCTCCCTCTGCCTTTCAATACCCAGATGCCAAGGTCTTAGAAGCTTTGAAGATCAGCAAAGAAAGGAATCCATTGAGAATAGTCTGTAACGCCCTTGATCACAAACAAGATAAGGTGGTAGTTGTGTATACCAATAAACACACTGGAGAAGAGAACTTGCCAATAGAAGAGCCATCAAAAGGTGAAACCCAAGTACAACAAGAGAGCCCACACTAACGGAATAAAGGGCAACCCTAGAGCATCCAGACAAGGAGATCAAAGAGACCACACCACCAAGTCCCATAAAACTATGGTGAAAACCATAGATTTCCACCCTACAAACACAGGTAGCAAAGCAGAGCATCAGGAAATCACAGAAACAAACAAAAGACTCACCTAAAAACCAGGAGATTAAGAAAGAGCCTGCAATAGGAAGGAATGGAAGACTCCCACTAAAAGCCTAAATGATACGGAGACAAACAAACTATCAGATGTAGAATTCAAAAGAATGGTTATGAGGATGCTCAAAGAACTCATAGACAACTAAAAGGAACTCAGAACTATAACAGTATTAAAAAGGAAATAGAAAATATAAGCAAGAACCAGGAAGGAATGAAGAATACAATTTCTGAAATAAAGAAAAAAAAACATCACTAGATGGAATTACAAGGAGGCTGGATGAAGAATAGGACTGAATTTGTGAGGTGGAAGACAAGGTAAAAAAAAATATCCAGGCCGAGAAGCTGCATAAAAGACACTAAAACATTATGAAGCTAGCTTAAGGGAACTGTAAGACAACATGATACGCAACAACATTTAAATCATAGGAATACCAGAAGGAGAAGAAACATAGCAAGGGGTAGAAAAACTTGATTGAAAAAATGACAGAAACTTTGCCAACTTGGAGAGGGGGGGAACCATGCAAGTTCAGGAAACACAGAAGTTCCCAATCAAGATGAACCCAAAGAGGCCTACTCAAAAACACATCATAATTAAAATGCCAAATTTCAGAGACAAAGAGAGACTCTTAAAGGCAGTAAGAGAGAAACAAGAAGTAACATACAAAGGAGTTCCATAAGGCTAGAAACTGATTTCTCAACAGAAACACTGCAAGCCAGAAGAGAATGGCAATAAATATTTCACGTAATGAAAAGCAAAAGCCTGCAACCAAGACACCTCTACCCAAGCAGGCTATCAATTAAAATGGAAGGCGAAATAAGGAGTATCCCAGACAAAAGAAGTTTGAAAGAATACACCTCCACCAAGCCAGCACAGCAAGATATGCTAAAGGGAGTGGTATAAGAAGAGGAAGAAAGAGTGAGAGGGAGAGAGAGGAACACAGGTACAAAAGGGGAAGAATGAATAAATACCTATCAATAATAACTTTAAATATTAATGGATTAAATGCTCCAATCAAAAGACATAGGGTAGCTGAATGGGTGTGAAAACATGACCCACAGATATGTTGCCTACAAGAGACCCACCTCAGAAAAATAGACCTACACAGACTGAAACTGAAGGGTTGGGGAAAAAAAAAACACATCTCAAGCAAATGGACAGGGGAAAAAAGTTAGCAATACTTACATAACAGAAAATACACTTCAAAATAAAAACCATAAAAACAGACACTGAAGGACACTTCATAATACTAAAGAGAAGAATCCATGAAGAAGACATAAACATTGTAAACATATATGCACCCAACACATGAGAACCCAAATATATGAGGAAAATGTTGAAGGACATCAAGAAAGATATAGACCTCACCACATTTACACTAGGGGACTTTAACACCCCACTGTCAAAAATGGATAGATCTTCCAAACAAAATGTCAACAAAGATATTGTGTCATTGAATAATGCCTTTGAACAAATGGACTTAACTGATATATATAGAATCTTCATCCCAAAGAACCAAAATACACATTCTTTTCAAATGCAGTAGAACATTTTCAAAGATAGACTACATAAAAGGGCACAAATCAAGCCTCAATAAATTCAAGAAAATTGTAATCATATCAAGTACTTTCTTGGACCACAAGGACCTCAAACTAGAAACATATCTCAATGTAAAAATTCAAAACCACTCAAGTTCATGGACATTGCTGGCATGCTGGTAAGCAATGAATGGGTTAAGAATGAGATCAAGGTAGAAATCAAAAAGTTTCTGGAAACAAAGGAAACTGAACTGACAACAATCCAAAACTTATGGCACACAGCAAAGGCAGTTCTGAGAGGGAAGTTCATAGTGATATAGGCCTGCCTAAAAAATATAGAAACAGGCCCTGGCTGGTGTAGTTCAGAGGATTGAGCACGGGGCTGTGAACTCCATGATCGTGGTTTAATTCCCAGTCAGGGCACATGCTTTGGTTGCAGGCCAGTTCCCAGCAGGGGACTCACGAGAGGCAACCATACATTGATATTTCTCTCCTTCTCTTCCTGTCTAAAAATAAATAAAATCTTAAAAAATATATAGAAACATTTCTTTTTTTCTTTTTTTAAAAGATTTTTAAATTTATTTATTTATTTATCTTTAGAGGGGAAGGGAAGGAGAGAGGGAGAGAAACATCAATGTATGGTTGCCTTTCATGCGTCCCATGGTGGGAACTGGCCTGCAGGGAACCGGCCTGCAACCCCAGTATGTGCCCTGACTGGGAGAAACATTTCTAATAAACAAGTTAACTCTACATCTACATGAACCAGAAGAACAACAACGAAGTCCAGTGCGAGTAGAAGGAAGAAAATAAACCAAGATCAGAGCATAATTAAATAACATAGAGACTAAAACAACAGTCCAAAGGATTAATAAATCCAGGAGCTGGTTCTTTGAAAAGATAAACAAAATTGACAAGCCTTTAAGCACACTCATCAAGAAAAAAGAGAGTAGACCCAAATAAACAAAATCAGAAATGAAAGAAGAAAGATTACAACTGATACCACAGAAATACAAAGTATTGTAAGAAATTGTTACAAACAACTATATGCCAAGAAATTTGAGAACCAGGGTGAAATGGACAAATTTCTATATATAATCTTCCAAAACTGAATGAAGAAGAAGCAAAAAGCCTGAACAGACTGACAATAGCAGACAGAATTGAAGCAGTAATGAAAAAACTGCTGGTACACAAAACTCCGAACCAGATGGTTTCACAGGAGAAAGTTACAAAACATTTAAGGAGGTGCTAACCCCACCCTCCTAAAACTATTCCAAAAACTCCAAGAAGAGGAATGACTCCCAAATGCTTTTTATGAAGCCAGCATGATCCTAATTCCAAAACCAGATAAAGACACAACAAAGAAAGAAAACTACAGGCCAATATTGCTGATGAACATAGATGCTAAAATCTGAACAGAATATTGGCAATCTGGATCCAGCAATATATTAAAAGTATTATACACCATGAACAAGTGAGATTCACCCCAGGGATGCAAGGTTGGTACAGTTTTTGAAAATCGATAAATGTGGACTTCCGCCAAGATGGAGGCATAGGTGGATGTGCCGTGCCTTCTCACACAACCAAGTTTAGAGATAACTAAATATTAGCAACAGAAAACACAGCCAGAACACGGAAAATTGAACTTTTCGGAAGTCCATTAACAACAAATTCTTCAGCCTGACCAGTAAGGGGCGAAACCAGCGGCTGGTAAAGCGGGATTGCACAGGAGGTCTCGGTCAGCCGGACTCAGGTGTGGAATCCAGACGCGCGGAATCCAGGCGCAGGGTTGGACCTAGTGAGTGACCGAGCGAGCCACGAGGCGAGCGACCGCGGGGGAGACAGCGGGGGAGCGGTGCTGCGTGTTGACTGTGGTCGCGCATTTGTGCGCAGGCGGACGAGGGAGTGAGCGGTTGGACTGGGCCGGTCCCCGCAGCAAGCGGCAGTGGAGGGCGCCGCCATTTCCCCACTCTGACCCCACCTCCACATACAGCGTCATAACCCAGCGACTCTGAGTGGCCCAGCCCACCTTGGAAACATCAGAGGGGGTCGCCATTTCCCCACTCTGGCCACGCCCCCACATACAGCGTCACAACCCAGCGACCTGGGAGTCCAAGGCACCGCTTCTCACACTTAAAGGGCCAGAACAGACCAAAAATGTCGCAAGATCTCAAAGCCCCAGAGCCCATAGATCTAAGCGATGAAGAAATAGCAAAACTCTCAGACGCACAGTTTAAAACACTGGTCATCAGGATCCTCACAGAACTGGTTGATTATACTGACAAATTAGACAAATACATGAAGGCGAAACTAATTGAAATGAATGGAATTGCACAGGACACCAATAGCAATGAAAAGGAAACTGGGACTCAAATCAATGGAGTGGACCAGAAGAAAGCAAATAATGGCCAAACAGAAAAGAGTCAAGAAGCAAGAATTCAAAGAAATGAGGAGAGTCTTAGGAACCCCAGGACATCTTTAAACGCTCCAACATCCGAATTATAGGGGTACCAGAAGGGGGAAAGGAACAGCCACCAGTGGAAAACTTATTTGAACAAATAATAAAGGAGAATTTCCCCAATCTGGCAAAGGAAATAGACTTCCAAGAAATCCAGGAAGCTCGGAGAGTCCCAAAGAAGTTGGACCCAAGAAGGAACACACCAAGGCACATCATCATTACATTAGCCAAGATTAAAATGAAGGAGAGAATCCTAGAAGTAGCAAGAGCTAAGGGGACAGTCACCTACAAAGGAGTCCCCATCAGACTGTCAGTGGATTTCTCAAAAGAGACCTTATAGGCAAGAAGGGGCTGGAAAGAGGTATTCCAAGTCATGAAATCCAAAGACCTACAACCAAGATTGCTCTATCCAGCAAAACTTTCATTTAGAATGGAAGGACAGATAAGGTGCTTCTCAGATAAGATCAAATTCAAGGAGTTCATCATCACCAAGCCCTTATTATATGAAATGTTAAAGGGACTTATCTAAGAAAAAGAAGTTAAAGAAACATGAACAGTGAAAGGACAGCAAACTCACAGTTATTAACAACCATACCTAAAACAAAAGCAAACTAAAAGGACAGCTAGATCAGGAGTGGAAACATAGAAATGAAGATCAGATGGAGGGTTAGCAACAGGGGAGTGGGAGGAGGAGAAGGGGGGAGAAGGTACAGAAAATAAGTAGCATAGACAGTAGATAGAAAATAGATGGGGGGGTAAGAATAGCATGGGAAATATAGAATCTAAAGGAATTGAGACACATGATCATAAACTAAAGTGGGGGTAATGGTGGGGATGAGGGGGTAGGGTGGAGGGGAATGAAGGGGGGAATAGAACAACTGTAATAGCATAATCAATAAAAAATTAAAAAAAGAAAAGCAATAAATGCAATACATCACATAAACAAAAGGAAAGACAAAAATTACATGATCATATCGACAGATACACAAAAAGCATTTGATAAGGTACAGTACTCATTTATGATTAAAACACTAAGAAAGTGGGAGTACAGGGAGCATACCTTAACATAATAAAGGCCACAACACCCATTTATCATAAAAACAGCAAAGTGGGAATAGAGGGAGCATTCCTCAATATAATAAGGGCCATTTATGAGACACCTACAGCCAATATCATACTCAATGGGAAAAAAACTAAAAGCTTTTCCACTAAGATCAGGAACAAGACAAGGTTGTCCCCTTACACCACTTCTAGTCAATATAGTATTGGAAGTTTTAGCCACAGTGATCAGGCAAGAAAAGGAAAGAAAAGGCATCCAAATCGGAAAGGAGGAAACAAAACTGTCACTGTTTGCAGATGACATGATAGTGTACCTGGAAAATCCTATAGACTCTACCCAAAAACTGTTCAATGTAATAAATAAATTTGGCAAAACAGCAGGATACAAAGTCGATATTCAGAAATCAAAGGCATTTTTTCTACACCAACAATGAAAAAGCAGAAGCAGAAATCAAGGAAAAAATCCCATTTGATATAACAAAAATATAATACCTAGGAATAAACTTAACCAAGGATGTAAAAGACATGTATGCAGAAAACTACACAACACTGAGAAAAGAAATCAAGGAAGACACAAATAAATGGAAACATATACCTTGTTCATGGACAGGAAGAATGAACATCATCAAAATGTCCATACTACCCAAAGCAATTTACAGATTCAATGCAATACCTATTAAAGTACCAATGACATACTTCACAGACATAGAACAAACACTTCAAAAATTTATGTGGAAACATAAATGACCCCGAGCAGCAGCTGCTATTTTGAGAAAGAAGAACAAAGTAGGAGGGGTCACAATACCTGATACCAAACTATATTACAAGGCCACTATAATCAAAACAGCCTGGTACTGGCATAAAAACAGGCACATAGACCAATGGAACAGAATACAGAGCCCAGAAATAAACCCAAATCTCTATGGCCAATTAATATTTGACAAAGGGGGCAGCAACATGAAATGGAGTAATAATAGCCTCTTCAACAAATGGTGTTGGAAGAACTGGACAGCTACGTGCAAAAAACTGAAACTGGAGCACCAACTTACACCATACACCAAAATAAATTCAAGGTGGATAAAAGACTTAAATATAAGCTGTGACACCATTAAAGTTATAGAGGAGAACATTGGCAAGAAAACATCATATATTTCACTTAGCAACTTTTTTACTGATATGTCCCCTAGAGCAAGGAATATAAAGGAAAGAATAAACAAATGGGATCTCATCAAAACTAAAAGCTTTTGCACGGCTAAAGAAAACAGTATTAAAATAAGAAGACAACCAACTGTATGGGAAAACATTTTTGCCAATGATAACTCAAACGGGTTTAATCTCCAAGATATACAAAGAACTTACAGTACTCTACTCTAAGAAGAGAAGCAACCCAATTAAAAAGTGGGCAAAGGACTTGAACAGACACTTCTCCAAGGAGGACATACAGAAGATCCAGAGACACATGAAAAGATGCTCAATATCACTAGCTATCAGAGAGATGCAAATTAAAACCACAATGAGATACCACTTTACACCAGTCAGAATGGCCATCATAAACAAAGCAACAAACAACAAGTGTTGGAGAGGGTGTGGAGAAGAGGGAACCCTAGTTCACTGTTGGTGGGACTGCAGACTGGTACAACCATTATGGAAAACAGTATGGAATTTTCTCAGAAAACTAAAAATGGACCTGCCTTTTGACCTAGCAATTCCACTGCTGGGATTATATCCTAAGAACCCTGAGACACCAATCCAAGAGAACCTATGCACCCCAATGTTCATAGCAGCACAATTTACAATAGCCAAGAGCTGGAAGCAACCTAGGTGCTTGACAGTAAATGAATGGATCAAAAAATTATGGTACACGTACAGAATGGAATTCTATGCAGCAGAAAGACCAGAGGGGAGAGGGAAGGGAATTTAATTGGGAAAAAAGGGCAGGGGTTTGGTGGAACAAGTATGAAATACACAGGGACGAGAACTAAGGGGGGTGGAAATGGGAGGGAGGTGGGGAGCACTGGGTGGGTTGGGCTTGGATGGGAGAAATACAAAACTGTACTTGAAAAATAACTAAATAAAATTAAAAAAAGAAAAAGAAGAAAGAAGGAGCTCCTACCCTTTGCAACGGCATGGATGGAACTGGAAAGCATTATACTAAGTGAAATAAGCCAGGTGTTGAAAGACAAATACCATGATCTCACCTTTAACACGAAGCTAGCAACAAAACAAACAAGCAAGCAAAATGAAAACAAAGACACTGAACAGGGGGACAGTGACCAGAGGGAAGAGAAGGAATTTCAGGGGACAAAGGTGAAGGATTTACAGGAACTAGTATAAAGGACAAATGGAGAACAACTAAGGGGCATGGAAATGGGAGGGAGGAAAAAAATGAATAAATTTATTTTAAAAGGTTACAGAATGCAATATCAATGTACAGAGTGAGTTACATTTCCATACACTATCAATGGAGTATGTGAAAACAAAAATTAAGAAAGTGATTCAATGTTCAATAGCATTAAAAAAGATAGAACATGAGAATAAGTGTAACTAAAGAAGCGCAAGATTTGTACACTGAAAAAAAAAGCATTGTTTAACGTAATTTATAAAGACAGAAATAAATGCAAAGGCATGCTGTGTTTATGGATTGGAATACTTAATATTGTTTAATTGGCAATTCTTCCCAAACCAACCTGCAGATTCATTGCAATCCCTATCAAAACTCCAGCTGACATCTTTTCAGAACTTCACAAGCTGATACCAAAATTCTATGAACATCCAAAGTGACCCAGAATAGCCAAAATGATCTTGAATAAAGTAGAAGCTCTGGCTGGTGTAGCTCAGTGGCTTGAGCGCAGGCCTGCGTACCAGAGGATCGAGGTTTGATTCCAAGTCAGTGCACATTCCTGGGTTGCAGGCCAGTTCCCTGCAGGCTATTTCCCAGCAGGGGAAGCACTAGAAGCAACCATACATTGATGTTTATCTCCCTCTATCCTTCCCCTCTAAAGATAAATAAATAAAATCTTTAAAAAAAACTTTAAAAAAAGTAGAAAGTTGGAGGCCTCAAAGTTCTCTATTTCCAAATTTATTACAAAGCTACAGTAATTAAGACAATGTGGTACTGGCATAAGGCTTAGACATATAGATCAATAAAACATAATGGAGAGTCTAGTACTAAACCCACACATTTATGGTCCATGCATTTTCAACAAATGTGCCATGACAAGTTGATGGGAAAAGAATAGTTTTTCAAGAAATGGTGCTAGATCAACTGGATATCTATATGCAAAAGAATTAATTTGGGCCCATATTCAAATGATGTAAAAACTCAAAGTGAATCATACTTCTGAGTGTAAGAGCCAAGCATATAAAACTCATAGAAATAAACATAGGAGTAAATATTTGTTACCATATGTTAGGGAATGGTTTCTTAGAGATGACACCAAAAGCATAGTCAATGAAAGGTAAAACAGATGAACTGAACTTAATCAAAGTGAAAAAAAATTGATTCAAAGGATACCATTCAGGAAATTAAAAAAATCCACAGAATGGGAGAAAATATTTGCAAATCATATATATGATAAGGGCTTGTATTCAGAATATATAATGGTCTCTTATGAGTCAACAATAAAAAATCCAATAACCTAATGGTAATTCTAAAATGTGCAAATATCTAGGTTTTGTTTGCTTAAAATGTATTTATCTATTTATTTTAGAGAGGGAGGGAGGAAGAGAGAGAGAGAGAGAGAAACATCAATTTGTTGTCCCATCTACCTATGAATCCATTTGTTGATTCCTATATATAAGTCCTGACTGCAGATCAAACCCACAACCTTGGCACATTGGGACAATTCTCCAACCAACTGAGATACCTGGCCAGGGCTGGGTAAATATTTTGAATAGATACTTATCATTAAAGAAGATACACAAATGGTCACTATACTCATGAAAATATATTCAATATCATTACTTATTATGGAAGCAAGGGAGGGATGTGGGTTTGGCTGGGGTGGGGGGAGTGGTGGGGAGAGAATGCAGAAAATTGTAATTGAACAACAATAAAGTAATTAAAAATAAATAAATACAAAATAAAAAGACAGACAAGAACAAGTCCTGGTGAGAATAAGAGGAAATTGGAACCTTATACATTGTTGGTGGGAATGTGAAATGGTTCAGTCCTTTATAAAAACATTTAGCAATTCCTGAAAATGTTAAACACAGAATTACTATGTGACCTATCAATTCTACTTATAGGTATATATACTCCAAATAATTGAAACATGTGTTAAAACAATAGCCTTTTACAAACATGTCTGTAGCAGTATTATTCATAATAGCCAAAAATGAAAACAACCCAAATGTTCATCAACTGATGAATGGATAAATAAATGTATAACATTTAATGGAAAGTTACTAGGCAGCAAAAAGGAATGCAGGACTGATACATGGTACAGCATGGGTGAAACTTCAAAACATTTTGTTGAGGGAAAGAAGCTAGTCACAAAAGGTCACTTATTGTATGACTCCATTTATATGAAATGTCCACAATAGCCAAATCCATAGAGACAAAAGGTAGATTAGTGGTTGCCAGTAACTGGGTGGGGTTAGGGTGGTGATAGGAATAAGAAATGTTTCTTTGAGGCATAATGAGGATATTCTAAAATTACATGGTGTTAATGGTTGTACAACTCTGTGAATATACTAGATACAACAGAATTGTACACTTTAAAGGCCCATATTTTTTGGAAACTGAATTGTATCTCAATAAAGCTGCTCTCTTAATTGGTGTAATTATTTCCATTTGAAGACAATATAGTCTCTCTGTGGTGGAAGAGGACCAATGTAATCAACCTTTTCCAAGTGGATGGCTGGGTAACCCCTAGAAATGGTGCCATGTTAGGGGCTCAACATTGGCATTCGCTGTTGGCAGGGGAGTAAATATTACTGAGCAAGCCAGCCAGAATTTTTAAAAATATTTTATTTATTTATTTTTAGAAGGAGGGGAAGGGAAGGAGAAAGAGTGGGAGAGAAACATCAATGTATGGTCGCCTCCCATGTGTCCCCTACTGGGGACCTGGCCAGCAACCCAGGCATGTGCCCTGACTGGGAATCAAACTGGCAACCCTTTGCTTTACAGGCCTGTCTGTGCTCAATCCACTGAGCTACACCAGCCAGGGCTTTTAAAAAATATTTGATTTATTCCAGGCAGAATTTTTAGAGAGTAAATACACTAAGAAAGGTATGTAAATTTAGATATGGTTTCCCTGGGGTACTGCAGAGTTTGTTCAAATTACCATCCATTGCTTGGTCCATAGATTAATCTCAGGATACAGCGCCCAGGGGCCCCCAAATATCTGAGTCTTATGAAGGGAAAATATGAGCAAGTATAAAATTAACTAAAAATATTAATGACTATATAATACAGTGGGTCCCTAGCAGCCCTGGGGCATTACCACCTGGATGGGTGCAACTCTGAAGGTGGGAGGCAGGCTTTATCCATCCTCCTGTAGGAGTGAAATAGGGACTTTGGAACTTTGAATACTATAGGGAATCAGAAGACCTTTATCACCATTAGAAATCCATCATATCAATAGCTGTCAGCAGAGGGTACAGGGTGCAGCAGAACAGGAGTGCACAGTGGATTTGGTAGTATCCAGGGAAGGGTGGTACCTCTTCTCAGGTACTTGGACTTATTCCTGGTCACAGGTTAGATCTACCTTCAGCTCTCCTTTTAGTGTCTGCCAGGGTCCAGGGTCCAACTACTGCAAAGGAGCCAGCCCAACATAGCTCACAAACTCAGTTCTTCATCTGATCCACTCAAAAGTCTGTGAGACATTTTATTCCCATTTCACAGACTACAAGGCTGACCCTTACAGTATTGGATGTTATAACCACCAGGTTGATTCCTGTAGCTATAAGCCCTATAGATAATGTGTTCTACTTCTCATTTTGCATTCTGACAAGAATTTTAAGTATTTTCATTGCCCTCATAAGTTCATTGAACATTTCAATTGTTTATTATGTATTGATTTTTGGATTTTTTTTTATGATGAGAAACAGAATCCATATCCTTTAGGAAAAAGAGATTAGTGATCAAAGCAAAGGGATCACAGATGAAGCTGTAGGACAATGAAGGACCCAGGAGAGGGGACATCAGTGCCCCTGACATGGTTACAACTAGGAGGTGACAAGGGGTTGGACATGCCTGCAGAGGAATGGCATGGAGGTACCTAACCATCAGGTGGACTCATTTTTGAGTACAGGCAAGACCTCTTTTTGGCTACCATGCAGGAAAAACTATTGCCTGCTTTTTAGTGTACACACTTTCAGAGTTTTCTCTGTGCACAAACGCATTAAGCACCCAATTATAGTTTCACAAAAATGAGCCAACACTATATATGGTTCTGAAAAGTTTTTTCTTTATTGTTTTACAAAGTACCATGAACACCTCTTCCATACACATGGGTTAAAATCCCCTACTGAAACTGAGAGCACTGAAACTTTGATCCTTTTGGATCAAAAGGCTGCTGGTATCAAGGGCGACACCTAAAGCAAAGTATCAGCTTAAGGTTAGAGCACATCACATGGCAAAGGACCACCAGGAAAGCAGGGGTGAAATAGTCCCATCAAAGAAATCAGAGTTTATGTCCAAGGGCATTAAAGATATAGGATATCATGTAAGCCCCTTTGGCCCCTGCCTCTGCCCCTCACTCCCCTGATACCTTGTAAGCCCCTTGGCACAAATGGATCCTGTACATTTCTTTGCATCCAATGAAAAACACTCAATGAGTGGTTCTGTTTTTTCCTTGGCTCTTCCTGAGCCCTTGACACATCTCCACATTCTGTCATCATCTCCTCACTACCAAGTGCCTTTCTTGTAAGTCCTCCTAATAGTCTTTGGGAGAATCATTCGTTCCCCTGTTTTCTTGCTTTGCTTTCTGGGGCACATAATCTTTGGCCAGACACTTTTCAACAGCCCATAGCTGGATCTCTAGCTTGGCCTGGAGTTCTGGCTTGGCCTCACCATGTGGGTTCCCCTCACTTTCAGATTTGCCCTGCTTTTCTTATTTAATCTTGTCATCTGGCTATCCTTCTTCCTGGCGCTTCCCTTTGTGCCTTGGCTTCTCCTGGCTTTTTTCCCTCATTTGAGTTTCCTTCATCTTCTGTATCTACTTCATCTTCTGGATTTCCCTCATTTTCCAGTTTTCCTTTATTTTCACTGTCAAGTTTTTTCCACATTGAGATGTCTCCTCTTTTGCCTGTTCTGGGGAGTGGGGCAGAGTTGGGTTGGGGAGAGGAGAGAAAGAGGAGACAAGGGAGACTGAGGGCTGGGGGTGAAGTGCAGGCTCAGATTGTACTGGAATCTAGCTAATGGACAGGGTTCCCCTGACCCTGCCTTCTGCTACACTTTTCTCCACTGTTCCTCCCTCACCCATGAGCCAACCATTTCTTTGGCAGGCCTTGTCATCTGTACCAACCTTCAGTGTGGCAGGGTGTGTGTATATTATATGTGGAGGTGTGATGGGCAGTGGAGCCTTAAAATTCTTCCCAACCTGTGTCCTCCACCATTACCCCCAGTCCATGTCCAGTGTGCCTTTCCATTTTCACTGACCTGCAGGGATTCTGGACAGGTTCTTCCTTTTCTAGCCTTGTAGAGCACTGGGGTCAGACTCGCAGACCTGCAGACAGTCAGGAGATAGGGGCAGTGGCTGCGTGCTAAGTAAACTGATGTCCCTTTCCTGAACCTGGGCTCTCCACATCCGTTACCCTCTCCTACCTGCCCCACACCACATCCACATATCAGTGTTCAGGCCTGTAGCACCAGAGCAGGATGCTTTCCAAACTATTTGAGCCCCTGTGTCCACCACCCCTACAGGCAACCAAACCCAAACTCATTTTTTTCCTGAAGGTATTTCCCCATAGGTGAAGTGTGAAGGGAGTTATGTCCAGAATATACCTATGTTTCACTGTCACCCACTGGCTCAAAAGCTGATGGAGAGCCCTAGCCCTAGCCAGTGTGGTTCATTTGGCTGGAGCATCCTTGGGTAAACCGAAAGGTAGGGCATGTGCCTAGGTTGCAGGTTGTCTACTGGTTGGGGCTCACACAGGGGCAACAGATGGAAGCTTCTGTCTCATGTATGCTTCTCTCTCCCTCCCTCCCTCCCTCCCTCCCCATCTCTCTCAAATCAGTAAGCATGTCCTGGATGAGGATTTAAAAAAATATGGAGGGTAGCAGAAGTGGGGCATTGAGGAGGTAGTGGGGCCTATGATAGGGTCCTTCCTTAAATCACCTGCCTGGTCATCACTGTCCCCCACCTACCCCACCTCTGGAATTCCTTTGCCTTGCCCCTGTTCCTGGGTCTATCTTGAACACTCTGACCCCCTGCCCAGGCCACAGGCTACACCCACCTCCACAATGACCTGCAGGTACCAGGCCAGGCCTACACTTTCTCCAGCTGATGGAAGCCCGTTTGTCCCTTGTCCTCTGCCCCCCACAGCTCAGGGAGCTAATACTGCATGGACAATGGGAGCTGATGGTGCTGGGACCTGATGGTGGGGGTGGGCACCCAGTAGGTCATGTGAGCATTCCATCACCCCAGCTTGCCCTCCCATCCCAAGGGACCTATCTCAACAGGGGTTGGAGTGGGGGTGGTGGTGATGGCAATGGGAAAGTCACCGACACAGCATGAGGCTGCTGACCACCGGTGCTTTATTTATCTTGTGCATCTCAGGTTTCTGTCCAGCATCTCTGTGAGATGCCCATTATAGCCAGTTCTAACAGCTGATCACAGGAAAGGTACCTGATTTCCCTAAGTGCTCAGGAACTGAGCCCCACAGCCAGCTTTTAAGGCCAGCTCCGCTTGACTGAGTCCAGTGGTGGTACCTGCCAGGAAGCTGTGCTGCCACCTTGAGTATTGAAATCCTGGGCCTCCTATCTACTCAGTCCATACATACTCTCTTCTGGGTGATTTCTGTTCATTTCCCTCTAGGCACAGGTGATTTCCAAGTTACATCTCCAGGCTATTGCCTCTCCTGAGGTTAAGATCCATTTTTATGCCTTCGCACCAGCAATATAGAAGTGTATGTTTTCAAACACATCTTCTAACATAAAGTGTGACATACTTTTAAATTTCCATTATTATGAGAGAAGCTTCTCAATGGCATTTATTTTGCATTTCTCTGTTTAATGATCATTTTAACACCATTGTAAATATCTTTCAGTGTTTTTTCACATTTCTATTGGATTGTTCGTCTTTATCCCTTCGTTTTCAAGTCTTTGTACGTTAACTGTATTAGACCCTTATCTATTACATGTGCTGCAAATATCTACTTCCACTTTGTTAGTTGCTTTTTTACTTCATGGTGTATTTTTGCCATTCTTTTAAAAAAGTAATAAAATTTATCATACTTTTTATGGCATCTAGCTTTTGATTCATTATTAAGAACTCTTTTTTTCTATATGAGGTTGAAGAGTAATTTACCAATTTCTTTAGTACTCATATGGTTAACTTTGTCTTGAGGACATCTATTAAAGAATAAAGGTTAAGGAATAAACCAGTGCCAAACTGAGTTGAATCAAAAGCTGACTCAAGGCACTAGAGTAACAAAAATCAATACCCAAGGCTCATTGAAAGGGGAGGGATTTCCTAACAAACCATCACCCATATGATGCTATTAACCTCAATGTTTCACTTTAAGGGTAATTATAACCTGAAAATAAACTAGCCCTACAGTCTTTGAGCTTGGCTTTGTAACATTTAGGTGGGCTTTCAACATAGATTATGGTAGTTCCAGAGAGGAAGCATCCTTAAAGGCCTGGAAAACAAAATCTCCTCTGGAATAAGATTCCATTATCCTGCCCTGGCTGGTGTAGCTCAGTGAATTGAGCGCGAGCCTATGAACTAAACAACTGCAGTTCGATTCCCAGTCAGGAAACAGACCTGGGTTGCGGGCCAGTTCCCAGCAGGGGACATATGAGAGGCAGCCATACATTGATGTTTCTCTTCCTCTCTCCTTCTCTTCCCTTCACCTCTAAAGATATATAAATAAAATCTTTTAAAAAGATTCCATTATCCTAGTCCAAAAATTCTTTCAATAAACAATTGTTCATGTACAGTGTCAACATACAAAATTAACCAGAAATAGCCTTGACCAGTATGGCTCTGTTGGTGAGCGTTATCCTGCAAGGCAAAAGGTTGCCAGTTTGATTGCTGGTCAGGGCACATGCCTAGGTTACAGGTTCAGTCCTGAGTCATGGCACCTCCTACCGGCAACTGATTGATGTTTCTCACATCAATGTTTCTGTCCCTCTCTGTCTCCCTTCCTACCCCTCTCTTTAAAAATAAAAATCTTTTTAAAAAAGTAAATAACCAGGACATGTGATCGAGATAGAGGTGTAAGTAGACACGCTTTGCCTCTTTGTGCAACAACAAAAAGAATTACAACTAAATCTCAAAAACAAATTAACACCCAGAACTGTCAGAAAATCAAACTGTATAGAAGTCTGACAACCAAAGATTTAAAGAAACAGGCGCCGCTGGTGTAGTGGTATCATGCAAGATTCCCAAAGATTTAAAGAAGCCACAATCATCCAGACAGGGTAAGAAGGGCAGAGATGTGGAGAGGCAAGGAGACAGTGTGATGTGTAGAGGCAGCAGTGGTGGCAGAGGAATGAGCATGGGAAGTCCTATATTGATGTGTGGTAGATAAAATTCAGGAGAGATACCTTGGGAACAGGTGATCTGAGCCCCAGGCCAGACCACACAGCCCAGGGTTCCAGAGCTGGGAAGATAAATCCCCATGAATTCTCACTGTAAAAACGAGTGGGGGTTGGGGTGGCAGAAAAAACTGCTGGATTTTCAGGAAACTTCACTTAAAGGGCCTTCACAGTCTTAAAACATATGCAAACCCACCCACTGTGGGATTCAATACCAGGACAACAGCCGGAAGGGTGCCAGGCACATATGAGAAGTGGGTGAAGTGACTGAAAATGGGGAGAAGCCAGGCAGTGGCACAGTCCCCTGTTTGAGCCCTCCCCTCACACAGAGGCACAAAGCAGTGAAGCGGGTTGCCCCAGCCTGGGGATTACCTAAGGCTCCGCCCCATACAATTTACAGGTGACTTTCATAGGGAGTTAAAGTAGCTCTTCCTAATACACAGAAACAAACACAAGGAAGCTACCAAATTGAGGAGACTAAGAAATATGGCCCAAATGAAAGAACAGAAAAAAAATGGAGACAGTCAACCTATCAGATGGAGAGTTCAAACCACTGGTGATCAAGATGCTCAAAAACTCATCAAGAACAGCAACAACATAAAAGAAGAAATGAAGATTATACTCAGCGAAATTAAGAAAAATCTACAGGGAACCAACAGTGAAAGGGAGGAAGTCAGGATTCAAATCAATGACTTTGAACGTAAGGAAGAAACAAACATTCAACCAGAACAGAAAGAAGAAACAAGAATTCAAAAAATGAGGATAGTATAAGAAGACTCTGGGATATCTCCAAAAGTGCCAACAACCAAAACATAGGGATGCCAGAAGAGACAGAGAAAGATTGAAAAAATAATGGAAGAAAACGTCTCTAATTTGGTGAATAAAATAGACATACAAGTCCAAAAAGCACAGTCCCAACCACGCTGGACCCAAAGAGGATCACACCAAGACACATCATATTTAAAAAGCCAAATGTTAAATATAAAGAGAGAATCTTAAAAGCAACAAGAGAAAAGCAGATAGTGAACTACAAAGGAGTACCCATAAGACTATCAGCTAATTTCTCAAAAGAAACTTTGCATTCTAAAAGGAACTGGCAAGAAGTATTCAAAGTGATGAAGAGTAAGGACCTACAACCTACATTACTCTATCTGGCAAAGCTATCATATAGAATGGAAGGGCAGATAAAGTGCTCCCAGGCAAGGTAAAGCTAGAAGATTTCATCATCACTAAGCCATTATTACATGAAATGTTAAAGGGACGTATTTAAGGAAAAGAAAATCAAAACTATGAACATTAAAAAAGCAACAAATTCACAACTATCAAAAAGTGAACCTGAAAACAAACAAACAAACTAAGCAAACAACCAGAACAGGAACAGAATTATAGGTATGGTGGTCATTTGGAGGATTATCAGCAGGGAAAGAATAATGGGAAAGGTGCAGGGATTAAAAAGCATTATTGGTAGGTACAAAATAGACAGGGGGATGTTAAGAATAGTATAGGAAATGGAGAAGCCAAAGAACTTACCTATTTGCACAACCCATGGACATGAGCTAACAACAAAGGGTGGGGATTGCTGGAGGGAAGGAGGGTACCAGGCAGAGGGGGGCAAAGGTGGAAATGGGTACAATTGTAATAACATAATCAATAAAATATACTTAAAGAATAAATCACCAGAAACACAAAGAAAAATACATCATTAAGTAAGAAGTAATATAGATAACAGGTAACACAAACAGATTCATTAGCTTTGAATTATCAGAAACAGACTATTAAATCACAATGCTTGGCATATTCAGATAAATAAAATCCAATCTTGAAAATTCAACAGGGAATTAGAAACCAAAAAAAGATGAATAAAACAAATGGAAATTCTTAAACTAAAAAATAACTTAGCTGAAATTAGAAACTCAATGGATGACTTTAACAGCAAATTAAATACAGTTTGAGAATTAAACAAATAAAATTATGTTCAGAACAAACTATTCATAAGGCTGAGCAGGTAGTCAAAAAGATGGGAAATTGAGCCCTGGCTGGCGTAGCTCAGTGGATTGAGCGCGGGCCTGCGAACCAGAGTATCGCGGTTCGATTCCCAGTCAGGGCACATGCCTGGGTTGCAGGCCAGTTCCCGGCAGGGGACGCATGAGAGGCAACCACACATTGATGTTTCTCTCCCACTCTTTCTCCTTCCCTTCCCCTCTCTTGAAAAATAAATAAAGAAAATATTTTTTAAAAAAAGATGGGAAATTGAGATTGGAGGGTACAATAAAACCTAAATGTTTTGTTTTTTATTGAATTTATTGGGATGACATTGACTAAGAAAAATTATATAGGTTTCAGGTATACAATTCTAAAATATAACATTTGTATATTGTACTTGTGTGTTCACCACTCAAAGTCTAACATATGTTTAATTGGAGTTCTGAAAGTAAAAGAGAAATGGAATTGGTCAGAGGCAATATTTGAAGATACTAATGGCTCAGGACTTTTCAGAACTGATGACAGATATTGATCCATAGGTCCAAGAAGTCCAACATATCCCAAACAGAATAAAAAAAAAACTTATGCCTAGATGCATAATACTGAAATTGCATAGAATCAAAGAGAAAATCATAAAAGTAACCAGAAAGAATAGAGTATGGCTTCAAAAGAATAAGTTTAGCTGATTTCTGCCTTCTCAACAGCAACAATGGAAGCATAAAGATGGTAGAAAAATATCATTAGTGTCTTTAAAGAAAATAAATGCCAAGCAAGAAACTGAGAACCAGCAAAAATACCCTTCAGAAATGAAGGTGAAATTTATAGAACATTCTGTCCAACATTATAATACACTTTTTCAAGCTCACATAGAATGTTCATCAAGAGAGTCCATATTCTGGGTAATAAAATACACCTTAGCAAATTTAAAAGAATAGAAATCATAAAATAATGCTCTTAATATAATTAAATTAGAAATCAATAACAGATAGATGGAAAACCAAAATATTTGGAAATTAAACAGCACACTTATAAATAACATAAGTGAAATAATAATTCTCAAGAGAAGTATAAAAATATTTTGAATAAAAAGAACAACATACCAAAATTTGGGGTATGTAGAAAAAGTAGTGCTTAAAGGGAAATTCCTAGCTTAAATGAGAAAAGAAGATCTAACATCAATAACATAAGCTTTCCCTTGGAAACTAAAGAAAGAACAATAATGTAAGCCTAGAACAAGTAAGAGAAAAAACAGAGAAGAGAACAATGAAAGTGAAAATAAGAAAACAGAAAATTATCAAAACCAAAAACTGGTAAAACTCACAAATCTTGCCAGGGTAACCAAGAAAAATGAAAGATCTAAATTAACAATATAAGAAATGAAAGTGGGGCCCTGGCTGATGTAGCTTGGTGGACTGAATGCCAGCCTGTGAAGCAAAGGGTTGTTGGTTCGATTCCCAGTCAGGGCACGTGCATGAGTTGCAGGCCAGGTCCCAGATAGGCGGCTCTTGAGAAGCAACCACACAATGACGTTTCTCTCCCTCTCTCTAAAAATATAAATAAAATTTAAAAATTAAAAAAAAATTGGGGTTATCACTCCAAATCCTGTGGACATTAAGAAGATAATGAAGGACTCCTGTTACTTCTGCCAAGATGGAGTCATAGGTGTAGACGCTGTGCTTCCTCACACAACCAAGTTTAGTGACAACTAAATAACAGCAACAGAAAACACAGCCAGAACACAGAAAATTGAACTTTTTGGAAGTCTGATAACAACAAATTCTTCAGCCTGACCGGTAAGAGGGGCAAAACCAGCAGCCAGTGGAGCGGGGTAGCACAGGAAAACTCAGTCAGGCGGAATCCAGGCGCAGGGTTGGACCTGGTGTGCAACTCAGCAAACAATCTCGGGGAAACAGCGTGGGAGCAGGGCTGTGGGTTGACTGTGGTTGCGCATTTGTGCGTGGATAGACAAGCGAGGGAGTGGGCGATTGGACGAGAGCCAGCAGCCCCAGCAGCAAGCAGCGGAGGAGGGCACCGCCATTTCCCCACTCTAACCCCACCTCCACATAGAGTGTCATAATCCAGCGACCTAAGTGGCCCTGCCCCAGCGAACAACCTAAGGCTCTGCACTTCACCCAGCAGCAAGAAACAACAGAGGGGGCCGCCATTTTCCCGCTCTGACCCTGCCTCCACATACAGCGTCACAACCCAGCAACCTGGGAGTCCAAGGCTCTGCCCCTCATACTTAACAGGCGCAAACAGACCAAAAATGGCTCAAGAAGATCTCAAAGCCCCAGAACCTATAAATCTAAGTAATGAAGAAATAGAAAAACTCTCAGATGCACAGTTTAAAACACTGGTCATCAGGATCCTCACAGAACTGGTTGATTATAGCCACAAATTAGATACACATATGAAGGCGAAACTAATTGAAATGAATGGAATTGCACAGGAAACCAATAGCAATGAAAAGGAAACTGGGACTCAAATCAATGGAGTGGACCAGAAGAAAGCAAATAATGGCCAAACAGAAAAGAGTCAAGAAGCAAGAATTCAAAAAATGAGGAGAGGCTTAGGAACCTCCAGGACATCTTTAAACGCTCCAACATCCGAATTATAGGGGTACCAGAAGGGGGAAAGGCACAGCCACCAGTTGAAACCTTATTTGAACAAATAATAAAGGAGAATTTCCCCAATCTGGCAAAGGAAATAGACTTCTAGGAAATCCAGGAAGCTCAGAGAGTCCCAAAGAAGTTGGACCCAAGAAGAAACACACCAAGGCACATCATCATTACATTAGCCAAGATTAAAATGAAGGAGAGAATCCTAGAAGTAGCAAGAGCTAAGGAGACAGTCACCTACAAAGGAGTCCCCATCAGACTGTCAGTGGATTTCTCAAAAGAGACCTTACAGGCAAGAAGGGGCTGGAAAGAGGTATTCCAAGTCATGAAATCCAAAGACCTACAACCAAGATTGCTCTATCCAGCAAAACTTTCATTTAGAATGGAAGGACAGATAAAGTGCTTCTCAGATAAGATCAAATTCAAAGAGTTCATCATCACCAAGCCCTTATTAGAGGAAATGTTAAAGGGACTTATCTAAGAAAAAGAAGTTAAAAAAAACATGAACAGTGAAAGGACAACAAACTCACAGTTATTAACAAGCACACCTAAAACAAAAGCAAACTAAAAGGACAGCTAGATCAGGAGTGGAAACATAGAAATGAAGATCAGATGGAGGGTTAGCAACAGGGGAGTGGGAGGAGGAGAAGGGGAGAGAAGGTACAGAAAATAAGTAGCATAGACAGTAGATAGAAAATAGATGGGGGGGCAAGAAAAGTATGGGAAACATGGAATCTAAAGAACTTGAGACACATGGTCATAAACTAAAGGGGGGTAATGGTGGGGCAGGGGGGTAGGGTGGAGGGGAATAAAGGGGGGAATAGAACAACTGTAACATCATAATCAATAAAAAATTTAAAAAAAGATAATGAAGGAATACTATAAATAACTCTATGGGTACATATTTGATAACTTAGATGAAATGAACCAATTCCTTGAAAGATACATACTAAAACACACAGAAAAAAATAAACTGAATAGCCCTCTATCTATTAAAAAGAATTACATCAATAATTAACAACCTTCCAAAAATAGACACCACCAGAACCAAATTTCACAAAACATTTAAGAAAGAAATACCAGTTGTCCACAATCTCTTCCATGAAACAGAAATAGAGTGTATTTGACTTATCCTACAAGGCCATATTACTCTAATTCCAAAACCAGATCTGAGGCATCACAAGAAAGACCTGGCTGAGTAGCTCAGTTGGTTAGAGTGTCATTCCACATGCCAAGGTTGTGGGCACAAGACAGACAACCAATAAGTGCATAAATAAGTGGAACAAATCAATGTTTCTCTCCCTCTCTTCTTCTCTGTCTAAAGTCAGTAACTTTTTAAAGATTGTATTTATTTTTAGAGAGAGGGGAATGGAGAGAGAAAAAGAGGGAGAGAAACATCGATGTGAGAGACAAACATGGATCAGTTGTCTCTCACATGCCCCCAACTGGGGACCTGGCTCGAAATCCAGATATGTGCCCTGACTGGGAATCAAACTGATGACTATTTGGTTTGCAGGCTGGCACTCAATTTACTGAGCCACACTGGCCAGGGTTAATGTCAATAAATTTTTTCAGACATCACAAGACAGGAAAAATACAGACTAATCTCTCATAAACAAACACAAAATCCTCCACAAAATATTAGCAAATCAAATCCAACAACATATAAAAATATCGCATGCTTAATAGTGTAGCTTATTCCAGGTTTATGAGGCTGATTCAACATGTGAAAATTAATCAATATAATCCACCATTAACAGACTAAAGAAAAATCACATGATCTTATCACTTGATGTATAAAAAACAATTCACAGAATCCAGTACTCATGCATGATAAAAGCTGTCAAACTAGAATTAGAGGGGAACTTCCTCAATTTGATTTTTCAAAAATCTACAAGAAGTCTACAACTAGTATCATACTTGATAAGAAAGAGGACACTTCACCCTAAGAGCAAGAACAAGACAAGCATGTCCTTTCTCACTGCCCCTCTTAGATATTATACTGGAAGTCCTAACTAGTGCAATAAGACCAAAGAGGAAATAAAACACACAGATTAGAATGGAGGAAACAAAACTGTCTCTATTTGCAGATGACATGAAACATCTATGTAGAAAATGCCTAAACACTGACAAACTCTGGGCCCCAAGGTGGCAGGATGTAAGGTTAATACACAAAGTCACCTACTGTTCTATATACCAGCAGTGAACATCTGGAATTTGAAATTTAAAAATATGGTTTATAACAACACTCCTAAAATGTAGACTGTAACAAAAGAATATATTACAAATATGAAACAACCTCACTGAGAGGGATGGGGGACTAAAGTGCTGACATAAGTTTGGAAATGAGTGAAGACCAAAGGAAAATTTTTATCTGTATATAAATACAAATATACATAGATTATATACCCATATATCTCCTTGCTCTGTCAACTCAGAGGGCCTGGAAGCAATGACATCCAAATAGTAATGAGTATACCCAGCATCCAGATTCTGGTTTTAATACCATTCTCCAACCAAAGGTACGAGGGATCATTGGAGAAATATCAGATTCTAGAACTTGGGCAGGAAATATAGAGGACTAGAGCATCTTATAGTGCCTGCCGAAAATACAGTGTGAAGCACACATACACAAAATAATGGGGGTATGTCAAATACCGGTGGATACAAAAGCCACCTGAAGGAGCTCCCAATGACCACAATCAGAACAACTGGAGCAATGAAAACAAAAAAGTAGTAGATTATAATCTGAAGTATAAAACAAATGAGCCCATGCTGATAGTATACATTAATAAAAGGGGGAAAAGTCAAATATCCTGTGCAGAATTCCAAATACGGTATTTTGCTGTGCATTAATGCACACCCACAGGTTTGGTGTACACTGTATATGGGATAATTATACCCATGTGTAATGTGCATCCTTATTTTTTCCCTCAGAAATTTCTGCAAAAACGTGTGCAAAATACACGAAAAATACAATACATTTTGTAGACACTCTGCCCTGAAAGAGGTGGAATACTTCACTCCTGAAGTGTGGACTGTGCATAGTGACTTTCTTCCAAAGAGTATAGTATGGACAGGGAGATACAAGAGTAAGTTTACCATGGAGAATCCTGGCAAACACTACCTCAGCCAGGTGAACAAAATTAACAAAGTGATAATACTTATAGCATGTACTATTTATGTTTACATGATGTGATGAGAATGGCACTTTACGTCTGTGGTCCTCTTCTTAAAAGCACTTAATCCCTGTGTAATCACAAGAAAAAAAAACAGCAAACCAAAATTGAGGGACATTAAACAAAATACCTGACCAGGACTTCTCGAGGGTGTCAAGGGCATCAAAAACAGGGACTCTGAGAAACTATCATAGCCAAGAGGAGCCTAAGGAGACATGACTAAATGTAAGGTGGTGTACTAGATGGGATCATGGAACAGAAAAAGAACATTTGGGAAAAACTGAGGAAATCTGAATAAAGTATGTACTTTGAGTCCTACCTGGTGTGGCTCAGTGGATTGAGCACTAGCCTCTGAACCAAAGGGTAGCCAGTTCAGTTCCCTGTCAGGGCACATGCCTGGGTTGTGGGTTCAGTCCCCAGATGGGGAGTGTGCAAGATACAACCCACTGATGTTTTTCTTGCACACTGATGGTTCTCTCCCTCTCAGGAATTAAATAAATAATATCATTAAAAAATGTACATTCATAAATAATAATGTATCAATTAGTTCACTGTGGCAAACGCACCATACTAACCCAAATGTTAACAGGGGATATTGAATATGGGCTTCACAGACCTCGATACCATTTTAGCAATCATTCTGTGAATCTACAACTGTCATAAAATAAGCTTATTTTTAAAATTTTATAAAACTTTAAAAATAAAAATAAACTTATTTTATCCACTTATAAAAATATAAGCCAAAAAAAGGCTAATGAAAACCGGGGGCGGGATGAGGGTGGGAATTACATAGGCCTGTTGAAATGGTAAGGCAGGGCTTAAAAGAAATTTCATGGGAGACAACTTCCTCTAAGATAAAAAGATTCAGCAGACAAGATATTAATAGAAGAAAATAGCACAGCATCTGTTTACTCAGACTTTTTCTCCTGGCTCAATGTCCAGTATCCAAATCCAGTGGAGATGGCTATATGCAAACACACATTATCAACCAACAAAAAACTTGGAAAGGAGTATTCTGTACACCTTTATAAAATATTAATGCCCAAGTGACAGTTGGTTTACCATCCACCTGAATTAAGGTTAGTTTTACTGCAGGTAAAGAATTTTCCATCCTTCTGGTGAGACACTGTGTTGCTTTAGTTCATCATGGTCTCCAGCCCAGCAGCAATATGGGCCTTAGGAGGGTATATGGCACATGAGAAGAGGCACAATGCCCAAAAGATATGGCATTACCCAGCAAAGAGTGGCACCTACTTTTCAGCTGTCTGGAGTTATTCCTGGACACAAGTAGAACCTCTCAGTCCTCTCCCAAACATCAAAAACAGATAGAAGTCAGGGGTGCTGATACTGCTACTGCTGAGGAGGGTAGTAGCCAGCCCAATACAACTTACACAATCAGTATCTCATCTATCTTCTCCACAGTCCTAAAAAGCAAGTTTTATTCATAATTCACAGATGACAAGGCTGTCCCTTGCAGCAATGTACCCGCAACTGTCTGGTTGATTCCTCCACAACTTTGAGTCCCAGAAGTAATGTATTACTTATCATTTCACATCCTGACAACAGGAATTTTAAGTGTCTCCATGGCCTTTATAAACTCACTGGACTGTTCATTTTATTGTTTGGTATTGTTTTTCTATTTTCATCTTTCATTATTTTCATGATGAAAGTAATATAAACAATAGTATTACCCACAGATAACCACTGTTAATCTTTTAGTAGACACAGTGTTTAGAGTTTTTTCTGTGCCTATATCACTAGATAAATATCTTTGCAGTTTTATAAAAATGGACTGATGCTATATATATGGTTCTGCAAACTGTTTTCTTTTTAATTTTACAATGCACCATAAACATTATTCCATGCAATGGATGAAAATCTGCTACTGAAACATAGAGAGCTGCAGTTGGATAATGAGGATGACAACTAAAGCAAAGTATTTAATTAGCATATAGTTAAAGCCCTGGGCCTGGCAAATGCCTACTATGGGCACTATACAAAAGGAATGTCTTCAAAGCCCCTTTGTGGGGCCCTACAGCCACCCCTGAGTTCCCTTGGGCCCCTCGGGTGGAAGGGGTCCTGTAAACTTTTCTGCATCCACATAAACCCCCCCAATTTCTGTCTGGTTTTCTTTACCTCATCCTCTACCCTAGCCATCTCATCAAATTCTCTTATCATCTCCTCATTGCTCAAATGCATATCGTGTATGGCCTCTTTGTATTCCTTGAGGCACTGAGCCAGCCCCTTGTTGGTTTTTCTTTTGGCTTTCCTGGGTACATCATCCCCAGCTGGGCGCTTTCCTGCAGCCCTTGGTTCAATGGCTGGTTTTCCTTCTTCTTTGGGCTTTCCCTCACTCTCAGGTTTTCCTTCTTTTGATTTTCCCTCAACCTCTGGTTTCCCGTGGCCCTCTGACTTTCCCTCTATCACCAGATTTCCCTCTTCTTTTGGCTTTCCCTCCTCTGGTTTTTCCTTATCCTCTAGTATTTCCTCATCTTCTCTCTTTTCCTTGTTTTCTATCTTTCCCTCATGTTCTAATGTTTCCTTGTTTTCCAGAGCATGTGTTACTTCTGGCTTTCCTGCATTTTGAGGCTGTTCGTTTTCCATGTTTCCTTGGATCTCAGGCATTCCTTCATTTTCACTGTAGAGTTTTTCCATGTTGAGACGTCCCCTCCTTTTCCTGTCCTGAGTAGGGGTGGGGGGAAGAGGAGACACATAGGAGATAAGGGAGACTGAGGGCTTGGGGTTAGAATGCATGTCTGGATAATACTGGCATATTGCCCCTTGTCAGAGTTCCCCTGACCTGGCCCAGCCCTCCCCCTGCACCCTTTCTCCACCATTCCTTCCACAAATGTGAGCCAACCATTTCTCTGGCAAGCCCTGCCATTTTCTCTGTTTGCTTGGTGAGGCGGAGTGTAAATGTGTTGGGAGGTGGACAGTGGGGCCCCAAATTTTGCTGGGACAGTGCCCTCCACATTCCCCACACCTCTGGGGCTCTGTCGAGCGACACCCCTCCTTCACTCACCCGCGAAAATTTTGGAGAGGTTCCTTCTTTTCTAGCTTAGCAGAGTGCTGAGAACAGACACGCAGACCTGCAGTCACACAGGAAACAGGAGCCGGGCGTTCAGTGTATGCAGAGGGACTCCAGTCCCTTTCCTGAATCGCAGCCCTACTCACCCAACGTTTTCCTCCCCCACCTCCTCCGTCCTCCACACCCCAGACGCCATTTCTTTTCTTGCCTCCATTGCCAGATCAGGATATTTTCCACACTAATTTTGGATCTCTGCGTCCTTCTCCCCGGGAGGCAACTCGATTCCCCACCCTTGAAGTCAATTTTTTTCTCTATGCACAGGGTAGGAGGGGAGATTATCTACAACTGTCTCACTGCCAAGAAGCTCCCCAGCTCACCACCGGCTCCAAAATGGACGGAGGTTAGCGAGGAGAATGTTCGGAAAAGGGGGACTTGGGTACTGTCCGCCTTCCCCACCCTCCGCCCGACGGTTGCTCACTCATTCTTAAGTCATTTCCCCACCGCCATCTCTATCTATACTGGGATCCTCTTCCCTCGACCCCGACTCCATCCCCAACCATTTTCCTTCCCGTGCCCATTCCTTCTAACCCATTCCAGGGTTCCAGAGGCATCGACAAAATCCCTCGCACTCACCTGAAAGAACCTGGAGCAACAATTAGGAGTCCGTAGACAGTTCAGGGACCGATTGCAGCTAAAGTACACTGGACCCGGACTGGTGCCGAACGACAGCGCCCAGGAGGTCACGTGAGCCTACGTCACTGGAGTCCCGCCCAGTGACAACTCCGTCCATTATCCGGCATCTGTCAGCCACACTGCCTGTCTCCGGCAGATCCCCCTTTACCTCTCTAGGCCCTTTTGTCCTTTACCTCTTCTTGAGAAGCTGATCAAAGAAGGAATTTCAATAAAAACCGCTTTATTCCTCAATACGCTGGGCGGTCCAGGGGAGGAGTCTTCACAATGTTGCTCTTAAATAATTCCATTGAAAGAACATAGACTAACCCCATGAAATAGTATGAATATGAACTTTAATATTGTACAAATAGTAGAATTTGCATTTAGAAAAAAAAGGGGAAATATTCCCCTCAAAATTAAATTCTCCTTTTCTTCTGACATGCACAAATTTTCTAACGAATTAGTATTTAAATCTAAATGAAAGTATATTTGAAGCAGAATAAAAGAACGATTGAATATAACACAGACAATGACCAGACCATATCTGACAATAGAACTGTGATCTCTAAGTTCTGTAGCAAGCAACTCAGGAAGCCAAACCACACCACACCCTCTGCTTCAAACTTCAGGATTCCATCAATGACTGCAGTCAACCCAATCATATGAAATTGCTTGCTTATAGTTAGCGTTCCTCCACTTTTCCCATGCCAACAACCTCCAATCAGGCCTGAAGTCTTCCCTGCTTTCATTCTAAAGCTTTCCCATTCCAATGTCTGCCTTTAAATATCTGCCAAACCCAAGTGACAGTAGCTAACCCTCTTGCTATAAGATGTCCTGGATAAGTAACCTCCGTTTCTCCATAGGTTTTTTTTGTGTGGAAGGCTTTTAAAAAATATAATAACAAAGAGATGAACATTTAAGGAAAATAATGATAGCTTTAATAGAAGCTGTGGACTAGATTTGTTGAGGGATTGGGAAACACATGCACTCTTCCCTGCCCTTGTTAAGCGTAGTGGTAAAATTTTTCTGAAGGGCAATTTTATATATTGTTTAAAAATAAAAACACTTCATATTTTGGCTCAATGATTCTATTTCTAATACTTACCCAGGTAGATAATTAAGAACTTGTTAAAATGTAATCTTATGTTTTAAAATATTTTATGTTTTAAAATTTCCATAACAATTGTTTATTATACATTTATTCTTTGCTGGAACTAGGACTATAGGAGCAATTTTATAGGCTTTGTTTATAATGGAAAAAATGGAACATCACAATTGTCTTATGAGTATAGATTTAGTTACATAATCTTCTCACTACATTTGTTTACCTAGATTATTTTTGGATGTTTGATTTAGAAAAATAATTAATCTTTTTATGTCAAGTGCTAAATACACAATAAATATAATTATTAACTATTAATAATCCCAAATTACTCTGGGTGGTGGGATACAATGTATAACCACAGGATGTGGTATTGCCCTCTAGCGAATGTCATCTATGTGCCAGATACTGTGCTATCTACATGATTTTAGATGATATGTATTTCACATTTCAAGGCAGCAGAATGATTTATAAATCTACAATCTTAATTCAGTTTAGTACTGCTATAAGCATAGTAAGAGGAATAAAACAGAGTCCACCAACGTCCCCAAGTATAAAAGGGCTTAATACATGGTAAAGAAGAATTTATGATCAGTTGTAAAAAATAGGCAATTACTTGAAATCATATTACTATTATATTACTATTACTTGAAATTATATTTATTATATTAGTTAGTTAAAGGAAAGTACCTTATTTTCTGATATACCCTGAAATTCTTTTCAGAGTAAACAAGAAAAATGAAATAAAGGGGCATCCATGTTGGAAGGAAGGAAGTAAAACTATCTTTATTTGCAGATGACCTGCTTTTGTATACAGAAAATCTCAAGGAATCAACCAAAAAACTATGAGAACTAACAAGTTCAATAATGTAGCAGAAAAACTATTAAAATTATTGAAAAAATTAAAGAATAACTAAATAAATTGAAATACAGTCTATGTTCATAGATAAGAAGACTTAAGATTGTTAAGATGGCCAGTATTTCCCAAACTGATCTACAGACTCAACTGATCATAATCTCTATGAAAATCTCAGCTGTCTTGTTTGCAGAAATTGACAAACTGATCCTAAAATTCATATGGAAAAGCAAGGAACTCAGTAGACAATCTTGGAAAAGAACAAACTTAGGTGCCTCACACTTCTAGATTTCAAAACTTATTATAAAGCTACAGGAATCAAAGTGGTATAGTAATGGCATAAGCACATATAGGCCAATGGAATAAAATTGAGAGTCTGGATAAACCCTTATGTATACAGTCAATTGATTTTCAACCAGAGTGCCAAGACAATCCAATAGTGAAAGAATAGTTCTTTCATAATTGATGCTGAGACAACTAGCTATCTGCATACCAAAAATTTATTTGGAGCCCCATATCATGTCATATACAAGATTTAACTCAAAATAAATACAAGTCCCAAATGTAAGAGCTAAACCTCTTAAGCTCTCAGAAGAAAATATATGTGAAATTTATTATCTTGGATTAGGCAATGGTTTCTTAGTTGGGACACCAAAAGCTCAAGCAACTAAAGAACTATAGGTAAACAGGACTTCACCAAAATGCAACACTTTTGTGATTTTAAGAACACCATTAAGAAAGTGAAAAGACAACCCTTGGAATAGGAGAAAAAAATGAAAGTAATGTATCTGATAAGGGACTTATATCTGGAATATTTAGAGAACTCTTACTGCCTCGACCTGCATGGGGAGGAAGTCCCTGAGGGGGGTGACAGGAGATGAAGAAAGACACAACACAGACGATTTAAGGAAAAGTGGGGGACAGGTGGGACATTGTCCTCTGATGGAGAGACAATGACCCTGAACATGGTCTTCGCATTTATTTTATAATAGTTAGTTGGATAAAACTCAGGGATGTTTCACAAGCTCAGGGAAAAACTGCAGGTGTTATTGCCCCTTTCCCAGGCTTTCTGAATGATAAATATTTTTTTCTGCAAAAGTTACAGTCCCATTTAGCTAAAGCTTGTGGTTAACTACTTAACTATCACCTTCTTAACCCTTCCAGGTTCTGGCTGTAGGACACCAGCCTTCACTGTCCTCCACATCTTACAACTCAATTTTAAAAAAACCCAAATAACCTGATTTAAAAATGGGCAAAGACACTTACAATACAAGTCGTGTAATGTATAGCATAAGAAAAATAGTCAATAATAACATAATAACTTTGTATGATGACAGATCGTACTAGAGTTATCATAGTGATCACTTTATAAGGTATATACATGTCTAATCACTATGTTGTACACCTGAAACTAATTTAATATTGTATGTCAGCTATAATTTAAAAATAAATTTTAAGAAAGTGGGTAAAGTATATGAATTGATATTTCTATAAAGAATATGCATATGGCCAATAAGCATGATGCACAACATCACTAGCCATCAGAGAAATGCAAATCAAAACTACAATGAGATACCACTTTTTTTTTAGTTCTTTTCTTTTTATTCTCTTTCTCATCCAATGCTACATTTTTCATCATTCATCTGGTTTTCCCAATCGCTCATTAAATCTTTATTTTGATTTTTCTTTAGGTTCCTCACAGAGATACCACTTTATATACATAGAATATATATAATCAAAAGGACAAATGCTCTGGCTGGGTAGCTCAGTTGGTCAGAGCATCATCCTGATCCAAGGTTGTGGGGTTTGATTCAAGATCATGGTACATACAAGAATCAACCAACGAATGTGAAAGTTTTTCTCTCTCTCCCTTCCTCTCTGTCTCCCCTTCTCTAAAAATCAATTTTAAAAGCTTTAAAAAAGGACAGACAATAACAGGTGTTGGCAAATATGTGGAAAAATTGGAGTCACACAGTGATGGTGGGTATGTCAAATAGTACAGCTCCTGTGGAAAACAGCGTGTTTGGCAGTTTCTCCAAATGTTAAACATTGAATTACCATATGACTTGACATTTCCCCTTCTAGGTTTTTCCACAAAAGAAGTAAAAAAATATGTCCATAAGGGAAATGAAAAAAAAATCTCCATATGAAAACTTGTGTCCAAATATTCTTGGTGGCATTATTCATAAGAATGAAAAATGGAAATATCCCAAATGTCTATCACATGATCAAGGAATCCATAATTAGTATAGCCGTTGCCACGGCTGGAAGACTTGGTTGGAACATGGTCTTGTGCACCAAAATATTGCAGCTTAATCCCTAGTTAGGGCACATATCTAAGTTGTGGGTTCAATTCCTAGTCAGAACATGTATGGCAGGCAACCAATCTGTATTTGTCTCTCATATCAACATCTCTCTGTCTCTCTCTTCCCTCTTCCTCTCTCTCTAAAATCAATAAACATATCCTTAGGTAAGGATTAAATAAATAAATAAATAGCCCTGGCTGGTGTGGCTTAGTGGGTTAAGCATTGGCATGTGAACCGAGGGGTCACTGGTTCGATTCTCATTCAGGACACATGCCTAGGTTTCAGGCCAGGTCCCCAGTAGGAAGCATGTGAGGGGCAACCACACATTTATGTTTCTCTCCCTTTCTTCCTCTCTACCTTCCCCCTCTCTAAAAATAAATAAATAAAATCTTTTAAAAAATCACCTTAAAATAAATAAATAAAAACAAATTGTATATCCATGTAATGGAATATTATTTGGCAATAAAAATGGAATGGATATCTGATACATTCTAAAACATGGATGAACCCGATAACACTGTGTTAAGTGAAAGAAGTCAAAGAAGAAGTCATTCACAAAAGACCACATATGGTATGATGCCATTAATATGAAAAGTCTACAATAGGCAAATCCAAAGAGACAAAAGTGGATAAGTAGTTTCCTAAAGCTCAGAAGGAAGATAGGGTGAAATGGGTAGTGACTGCTAATGGGTATAAAGTTTCTTTTGGAAGTGATAAAAATATTCTAAGATTGTGGTGATGGTGGCACAACTCTGTAAATAACTAAAAACCATTGAAGGGGACTTCCAGCCAAGGTGGAGGCATTAGGTAGATACACTTTGCCTTCTCACACAACCAAAACAAGGACAACAACAGACTTAATAACAAAAACAAACAAACAAACAGAACTGCCAGAAAATTGAACTGTGTGGAAGTCCAACAACCAAGGAATTAAAGAAGAAACTTTCATCCAGGCCGGTAGGAGGGGCAGAGACAGGAAGCCAGGGTGTAGAGGACTCCAGGTAAGGCAGTGGCTGGAGGACTGGAGCAGATAAATTTCCAAGGGGAAATAAAGCCTCAAAACCTCTAACTGTAGAAACCTGTCGTGGTTGCAGTGGTGGGAGAAACTCCTAGCCTCACAGGAGAGTTAGTTGGAGAGACACATAGGGGCCTAGAACATACACAAACCCACCCACCCAGGAATCAGCACCAGAAGGGACCAATTTGCTTGTGAGTAGTGGGGAAAGTGATTGAAAGCCAGCCAAGAGCTGAGCAAGTGGCATTGTTCTCTTCCAACCCCCTCCCCCACATACAGCACCACAAGGCAGTAACCTGAGTTGCCCCACCCTGATGAATACCTAAGGCTCCACTCCTTACTATGTAATAGGGGTGCCGAGACAAAAATTATTGCCCAAATGAAAGAATAGAACTAAGCAGTGAAGAGATAGCCAACCTGTCAAAGATTTCAAAGCAATAGTAACCAGGATGCTCACAGAAATGGTCGAGTATGGACACAAAATAGAGGAAGAAGTGAAGGCTATGAAAAATGAAACAAAGGAAAATGTACAAGGAACCAACAGTGACAGGAAGGAAACTGGTACTCGAATCAACCATTTGGAGCAGAAGGAAGAAATAAACATTGAACCAGAACAAAATGAAAAAACAAGAATTAAAAAAAAATGAGGAGAGGTTTACAAATCTCTGGGACACTTTTAAACGTTCCAACATCCATATCATAGGGGAATTAGAAGGAGGAGAAGAGCAGGAAATTGAAAACTTGTTTGAAAAAAATAATGGAGAACTTCCCCAATCTGGCAAAGGAAATAGACTTCCAGGAACTCCAGGAAGCTCAGAGAGTCCCAAAGAAGTTGGACCCAAGAAGGAACACACCAAGGCACACCATAATTACATTACCCAAATTAAAAATAAGGAGAGAATCTTAAAAGCAGCAAGAGAAAAGGAGAGAGTTACCTACAAAGGAGTTCCCATAAAACTATTAGATAATATCTCCAAAAAAATCTTGCAGGCAAGAAGGGGCTTGAAAGACAACAAATGGTGTTGGGAGAACTGGACAGCTATGTGCAAAAAAATGAAACTTGAGCACTAACTTACACCCTACGCCAAAATAACTTCAAGGTGGATAAAAGACTTAAATATAAGCTGTGACACCATTAAAGTTATAGAGGAAAACATCAGCAAGAAAATATCAGCTATTTCACACAGCAACATTTTTACTGATATGTCCCCTAGAGCAAGGAATATAAAGGAAAGAATAAACAAATGGGATCTCATCAAAATAAAAATCTTCTGCGTGGCTAAAGAAAACAGTATTAAATTAAAGAGAAAACCAACTGTATGGGAAAATATATTTGCCAATGACACCTCAGACAAAGGTTTAATCTCCAAAATATACAAAGAACTTACACGACTCCACTCTAAGAAGACATCTAACCCGATTAAAAAAATGGGCAAAGGACTTGAACAGACACCTCTCCAGGGAGGACATACAGAATATCCAGAGACACATGAAGAGATGCTCAATATCGTTAGCTATCAGAGAGATGCAAATTAAAACCATAATGAGATACCACTTTACACTGGTCAGGATGGCTATCATAAACAAAGCAACAAACAACAAATGTTGGAGAGGTTGTGGGGAAAAGGGGTCCTTAGTTCACTGTTGGTGGGATTGCAGACTGGTACAACCATTATGGAAAACAGTATGGAATTTTCTCAGAAAAATAAAAATCGACCTGCCTTTTGACCCAGCAATTCCACTGCTAGGATTATATTCTAAGAACGCTAAAACATCAATTTCAAAAAACCTATACACCACAGTGTTCATAGCAGCACAATTTACAATAGCCAAGAGTTGGAAGCAACCTAGGTGCCCATCAGTAAATGAATGGATCAAAAAATTGTGGTACATATACACAATGGAATTCTATGCAGCAGAGAGAAAGAAGGAGCTACTACCCTTTGCAACAACATGGGTGGAACTGGAAAGCATTATGCTGAGTGAAATAGGCCAGGAGTTGAAAGACAAATACCATATGATCTCACCTTTAACAGGAAGCTAAACAACAAAACAAACAAGCAAGCAGAAGAAAAACAGACACTGAAATAGAGGACAAGGGCACAGTGACCAGAGGGAAGGGAATTTAAGGGGGAAAAGGGGGAGGGATTTGGAGGAACAAATATGAAGGACACAGGGATGAGAACTAAGGGGGGTGGAAATGGGAGGAAGGTGGGAGCACAGGGTGGGGGTGAGGCTGGGATGGGAGAAATAAACAAAAAACTGTACTTGAAAAATAACTAAATAAAATTATTTATAATTTAAAAAATAAATAAATAAATAAAAAACAACCAACTGTATGGGAAAACATATTTGCCAATGATACCTCAGACAAAGGTTTAATCTCCAAAATATACAAAGAACTCATATGACTGCACTCTAAGAAGACAAGTAACCCAATTAAAAAATGGGAAAAGGACTAGAACAGACACTTCAAGGAGGACATACAGAAGATCCAGAGACACATGAAGAGATACTCAATATCACTAGCCATCAGAGAGATGGAAATTAAAACCACAATGAGATACAACTTTACACGGATCAGGGTGGCTATCATAAACAAAGCAACAAACAACAAATGTTGGAGAGATTGTGGGGAAAAGGGAACCCTAGTTCACTGTTGGTGAGATTGCAGACTAGTACAACCATTATGGAAAACATTATGGAATTTTCTCAGAAAAATTAAAATCGACTTGACTTTTGACCCAGCAATTTCACTGCTAGGATTATATCCTGAGAACCCTAAAACATCAGTTTCCAAAAACCTATGCACCACAATGTTCATAGCAGCACAATTTACAATAGCCAAGAGTTGGAAGCAACCTAGGTGCCCATCAGTAAATGAATGGATCAAAAAATTGTGGTACATATACACAATGGAATTCTATACAGCAGAAACAAAGAAGGAGCTACTACCCTTTGCAACAGCATGGATGAAACTGGAAAGCATTATTCTGAGTGAAATATGCCAAGTGTTGAAAGACAAATACCATATGATCTCACCTTTAACAGGAAGCTAAACAACAAAACAAACAAGCAAGCAAAATAAAAACAAAGACACTGAAAAAGACAGTCTCATGGACTCAGAGACTAGTTTGTGATTTGTTGTGTAAATTAACCTGTGCGTTCTCACTTCTGTTTTCATAGAGCATATGCCTATGTCCCTATTAACTGGGTTGTTGTTTAAACAATGTAGGCCTGACCCGAGAAGCTCATCTGCATCACTGTCTCCTATGACTCAATGGTTTGCTTGGACTAAGTGTTTGGGTTGGTGAAGTATTGAGTGACCTGTAAGCTTCACTTTAAAACTGTTTTCTTTTTCTGCCCTAGCACCTTGTACAGACAAGTCTCAGAGGTGTTAAAAATGGAATCCTCTTTCCCCTCCCCTCGAGTTTTGTAAAGTGGACAAAAGGGCTTTAGACAGGTGTGACGTGCATGTCTTCCTTCAAGGAAGCCACTTTTTCTTTTTTTTTTATTTTTTTATTTTTTTATTGATTATGCTGTTACAGTTGTTCTATTCCCCCTTTATTCCCCTCCACCCTACCCCTCATCCCCACCATTACCCCCCCTTTAGTTTATGACCATGTGTCTCAAGTCCTTTAGATTCTATATTTCCCATGCTATTCTTGCCCCCCCATCTATTTTCTTTCTACTGTCTATGCTACTTATTTTCTGTACCTTCTCTCCCCTTCTCCTCCTCCCACTCCCCTGTTGCTAACCCTCCTTGAGATCTTCATTTCTATGTTTCCACTCCTGATCTAGCTGTCCTTTTAGTTTGCTTTCGTTTTAGGTGTGGTTGTTAATAACTGTGAGTTTGATGTCCTTTCACTGTTCATGTTTCTTTAACTTCTTTTTCTTAGATAAGTCCCTTTAACATTTCATATAATAAGGGCTTGGTGATGATGAACTCCTTGAATTTGATCTTATCTGAGAAGCACTTTATCTGTCCTTCCATTCTAAATGAAAGTTTTGCTGGATAGAGCAATCTTGGTTGTAGGTCTTTAGATTTCATGACTTGGAATACCTCTTTTCAGCCCCTTCTTGCCTGTAAGGTCTCTTTTGAGAAATCCGCTGACAGTCTGATGGGGACTCCTTTGTAGGTGACTGTCCCCTTAGCTCTTGCTGCTTCTAGGATTCTCTCCTTCATTTTAATCTTGGCTAATGTAATGATGATGTGCCTTGGTGTGTTCCTTCTTGGGTCCAACTTCTTTGGTACTCTCTGAGCTTATGGATTTCCTGTAAGTCTATTTCCTTTGCCAGATTGGGGAAATTCTCCTTTATTATTTGTTCAAATAAGTTTTCCACTGGTGGCTGTGCCTTTCCCCCTTCTGGTACCCCTATAATTCGGATGTTGGAGCGTTTAAAGATGTCCTGGAGGTTCCTAAGACTCTCCTCATTTCTTTGAATTCTTGCTTCTTGACTCTTTCCTGTTTGGCCATTATTTGCTTTCTTCTGGTCCACTCCATTGATTTGAGTCCCAGTTTCCTTTTCATTGCTATTGGTGTCCTGTGCAATTCCATTCATTTCAATGAGTTTCACCTTCATATATTTGTCTAATTTGTCGGTATAATCAACCAGTTCTGTGAGGATCCTGATCACCAATGTTTTAAACTGTGCTTCTGTGAGTTTTGCTATTTCTTCATCGCTTAGATCTATTGGCTCTGGGGCTCTGAGATCCTCCTGCGCCATTCTTGGTCTGTTCTGGCCCTTTAAGTGTGAGAAGCGGCGCCTTGGACTCCCAGGTTGCTGGGTTGTGACGCTGTATGTGGGGGCGTGGCCAGAGCGGGGAAATGGTGATCCCCTCTGCTGCTTCTCACAGCTGGGTGCGGAGGAGCAGTGCCTTAAGTGGTTCACCTGGGCCGGGCCACTCAGAGTCACTGGGTTATGACGCTGTATGTGGAGGTGGGGTCAGAGCAGGGAAATGGCAGCGCCCTCCACTGCCGCTTGCAGTGGGGACCTGCCGGCCCAGTCCAACCGCCCGCTCCCTCGCCTGTCCACCCGCGCACAAATGTGCAACCTCAGTCAACAGGCAGCCCCGGGCCCGGCTGTCTCCCCCGCGGTCGCTCGCCTGGTCGCTCGCTGGGTCGCTCACTAGGTCTGACCCTGCGCCTGGATTCTGTGGGCCTGAGTGTGTCTGGCCGAGTCCTCCTGTGCAACTGTGCTCCGCCAGCCGCTGGTTTCACCCCTTACCGGTCAGGCTGTAGAATTTGTTGTTAACGGACTTCCGAAAAGTTCAATTTTCCGTGTTCTGGCTGTGTTTTCTGTTGCTAATATTTAGTTTTCTCTAATCTTGGTTGTGTGAGAAGGCACGGCACATCCACCTATGCCTCCATCTTGGCGGAAGTCTCCACTTTTTCTTAATAGTAGACATTATAGAATTGGTCCTTACCTTTGTCACTTACTGGTTATGATTCAGACTGTACCTTTTTTTTTCTTAGTTTTGATTGTACCTTCTAACTCTCTTGACAAATTTGTCACCTCCGGAGTATAAAAATTGACTTGACTTTTGACCCAGGAATTTCACTGCTAGGATTATATCCTAGCCAATGATGCCAACTTGTCCAGCAATACCATCCTTTGGACATTGCATACACTGTTACGCAGGGACAGCCAACCTACCTGGACTTTGCAGATCCTTCTCCCGCGTGTGAAGGCCTTCTTCCATTCCAGACCCCCTTTCTGTTAGGGATTTCTGTACCAGACGATAGGTAGGACTACATCCATGACCACCAGGAAGTAGATATATAAGAATGAGACATTCACCCATTTGCCTTTATAAGATTACAAAGTTCCAGAAGTGTTAAATTGGGGAACTGATACAGAGATATCTGATCAGGTCACTGGAAAGAAGTAGAGAGGGGCTAAAGGAGGAGACAATGTTGAACAGTCAAGGAAAGGATTGACAGAGAAACTGAATGCCTCCAGAGTGCATGGAATTATGGGCTAGAAGATTTGAAGTAAAAGAACGGCTCTCACATGGGTAAGCATGGGATCTCTCTGGTTCTTGGGCTCTTTTCTTCCTCCAGGGTGCCTGGATGATTGTGCTGGAGCTACTTGCATTTCCTAGTGGATGGTATTTTGGATGGGAAGAATCTCTGGGCATAGTCTAGGGTCTGGCTGGCCTGACAGAGAGTGACAGGGTTATTCTTCTTTGGGTGTTCTAGAGAGGATAAACACTGAAGCAGAAACCTGCTATTCTTCCAAAATTTTGTAGCTTTTGTATCTTATGTTGTTTTAGTTTGCAAATTAACCCCATAGAAATAAGATAATTTAAAAACTAACAGGAGGAATGATAGGCAAACTCAGATGTTAGAGTTTAGCCTTCATTGATAGGCTTAAGTGACTAATACATGTGAAAAGCTGTTATTCCAAAATTGTGAACCTCTTTTATTTTGCCCTAGCTGGTGTAACTCAGTGGATTGAGCACCAGACTGTGAAGCAAAGGGTCTCCGGCTCAATTCCCAGTCAGGTCAAATACCAGGGTTGCAGGCTGGGTCCCCAGTAGGGGGAGCACAAGAGGCAACCATACAGTGATGTTTCTCTACCTCTCTTTCTCCCTCCCTTACCATATCTCTATAACTATAAATAAATAAAACATTAAAAATATGCCTTAATATTAGCAAAGCCATAACTTCAGAGAATAAAGTAAATCAGTCCCTACCATAATAGAGTTATTATCAAAACTGAGGTGCACTGAATAGAGCCTTCTGGTTGCAATGCACAGATGGTCTAAGGCAGCTCATTTGCAGCTGGTGTGCCTGAGGACATCCTTGGTAGCCTTGGACAAAATGTGCTTGCCGATATCCCCGGGAGCAAACACATGGCCATCTGGATCTGTGTGGAGGTGACAGTGGGGCGCTGAGTGGAGAGGGCTCAAAAAAGCATAGTATGAAACACATTCAATGATATTATTAAGAAAATAATTAACATAGGTAGAAATGCTTCACATCCTCGCACAACCAAAAGAAGGAAAATAACAAATTAAAAAACCAAAAACAACCAGAACTGCCAGAAATTCAAACTTCATGGAAGTCTGACAACCAAGGAGTTAAAGAAACATTCATCCAGACTGGTAGGAGAGGCAGAGAAGGGCAGCCAGGGCAGAGAGGACACACAGTCAAGGAGGTGGCTGGCAGACCAGTCAGTTCCACATTTGTGGGCTATTAAACTGGAAAGAATAATTGGGAAGTGAGACAGACAGACTGCAGTACCAAGTGTTTCAGCATGGGAAACTAAAGACTCAAAACCTCTGAATATAAAAATCTGCATGAGTTGTGGCAGTTGGAGAAACTCTCAGTCTCACGGGAACATTCCATGGAAGAGACTCACAGGGTCCTAGAATGTATACAAGCCCATTCACCTGTGAATCAGCATCTGAAAGGGCACAGTCTTCTTGTGGGAAGTTAGGGAAGTGACAGAAATGGGGCTACAGCAGAGCCAGCAAGTGGCATTGTTCTCTCTCTGACCCTTCCCTTACATACAGTGCCACAACGCACCAAAGAGGGTTGTTCTGCCCTGATGAATACCTAAGGCTCTGCCCCTTACAACATAACAGCTATGCCGAGACAAAGAAATATGGCCCCCCAAAAAAGAACAGATAATACTCAAGAAAAAGAACTAAGTAACGAGGAGATAGCCAACCTATCTGATGGAGAGTTCAAAACACTGGTAATTAGGACGCTCACAGAAATGATTGAGCTCAGTCGCAAAATGAAGGAAAAAATGAAAGCTATGCAAAGTGAAATAAAGGAAAATATACAAAGGACCAAAAGTGAAGGGAAGGAAACGGATTCAAACCAAGGATTTGAAATAAAATGAAGAAATAAACATCCAACAGGAACAGAATGAAGAAACAAAAATTCAAAAAAATGAGGAGGGGTTGAGGAAGTTCTGAGACAACTTTAAACTTTCCAACATCCAAATCATAGGGGCACCAGAAGGAGAACAAGAGCAGGAAATTGAAAATTTATTTGAGAAAAATAATGAAGGAAAACATCCCCAATCTGGCAAAAGAAATAGACTTCTAGGAACTCCAGGAAGCTCAGAAAGTTCCAAAAACGTTGGACCCAAGGAAGCACACACCAAGGCACATCATAATTACATTAACCAATATTAAAGATAAGAAGAGAATCTTAAAAGCAGCAAGAGAAAAGGAGACAGTTAACTACAAAGGAGTTCCTATAAGACTACTAGATGGTATTTCCAAAAAGAAATCCTGAAGGCAAGGAGTTGGAAAGAAGTATTAGAGGTCATGAAAGGCAAGGGCCTACATCCAAGGTTACTCTACCCAGCAAAGCTATCACTTAGAATGGATAGGCAGATACAGTGCTTCCCAGTTAAGGTCAAGTTAAAGGAGTTCTTCATCACCAAGTCCTTATTATATGAAATTTTAAAGGGACTTATCTAAGAAATAGAAGATGATCAAAAATATGGATAATAAAATAACATACTCACAACTATCAGCAACTGAACCTAGAAAAACAAAAACAAAAACTAAGCAAACAACTAGAACAGGAAGAGAATCACAGAAATGGAGATCATATGGGGGATTATCAGTAGGGAGGGGAAGGAGGAAAATCGAGGGGAAAAAGGTACAGAGAATAAGAAGCATAATAGGTAGGTACAAAATAGACAGGGGGAGGTTAAGAATAGTATATAAAATGGAGAAACCAAAGAACTTATATATACAACCCAGGGACATGAACTAAGTTGGTGGGGGCGGGGAATGCTGGAGGGCCATGATTTGCAGGAAGGAGGGGGATAAAGGGGAAGGAAAATACAAAAGAAAAAAAGAAAATAATTCACAATGCATTTGACATTTAATGAGTTACCAATAATGGGGTGAACCTGCTTCAAAACATTTTAGACAGAGATAGAGTAACTGTGTTAAGGGCAACTCTTTCATATCTTCTCCTTCTCTGTTTTGGCAGTGGCTTTCCTGATACATTTTTGGAAAAGATAGATTTAGAAGACTGTTCAGCCATGATGAACACCATTTTCCAGTACCCTGAAATGAAAGAGAAAAGTGATTGGCAAGCTGGTGTTTATTTCTACATGCCCTATATGCAGATAAGGTTTTAGATACATGCAACATTTGGCTGGATAAAATGTAATGCAGGAAACCCTGTCAATAATGTTAAATATGATTGGATAGATCTACCTGGCAAGAGCCAACTCAAAGGCATGGCATAATCAAATGATCTCAAAGCTTCCTGTAGTCTTCATGTAGAGCACTATGAAGACCTAAATTGTAGAAATTTCAGCTTCTAATCCTTGAGAGGTCTGACCTCCCATAATCCTTGTCCATGATGCCAGAAGAATGACACTGGCTACATTCCTTTTGTAATACAAAAGGAACATGCTAAGAAGATTTCTGAGCAGTTATATTTATAAATAAAGACATAAAAATTCTACAGAAATTATTAGTAGTTAGATCTAGCATCATGATAAAAGATGATCAAAAATAACTCAAGATCTGTTCAAGAATAAAAAGATGTTTCACCTTTACAAAAATAAAAACATGATTTACAAATAAAATATGATGTTAACGTGAAAAATCTTCAGTTAATCTCAGTACATGCTTTAAATCCTTTGTTAATATGATGGTGTTCTTTATGGCAAAATACTAATATTACCATTATTAGACACAGGATTCACAAAAATTGAGGGATCTCATCAGCACTATTATTTATCATTATCTGGTATATTAGAAAAACCTTTTAAAGAAAACTTTTAGAAGGATTTTACTGCACAGACCTAGAAAAACTATCACAAAATCATCTGGAAGTAAATCCACTAGGAGGAGGTGGGGACTACCACATCATGGACTTACACATCAAAAATAAAATTTAGGGAAAACAAAGGTTCTTTTTAGGGGTGTGTGTGCTCAGAGAAAGAGCTGTGGGCATGTTCAGGAAAAAAAGAAGCATTTCACTAAATCACTTAATTTATATAAATCTAATTGTTGTTGCTTCAAAATACCAATGTTTGCCATTATGCCATATGAATGTTTCACCAAAGTTATGCTAGCACACTGGTCTCCTATATACTATATTAGAAAACATTTTAATATATCAAATCCATTAGGCTAGTTGTGTGTTTTTGGCTGCTTTACAATTATAAATTCAGAATGTAAACAAAAGCATTAATAAAAGAATATTTTTAATGCACTATAATTTGGCTGAGAGTGCAGGAGCGACTGAGACAGATGAATCTAGTAAGTAGAGAGAAAAACTGGGCTTGATGTTGAAGACCAGAAAAGAAATGAGTATAGTGGAACCTCAGTTCTTGAACTTAGTTCATTCCAGAAAATTGTTCAAGAAGCAATTTGCTCAAAAATTGAATCTCCTCGGTTTGTTGCCTGAGAGATGTGTGACTGATCTTACAGGTATCAGCATCAAAGCACTGTCAGGTCAAGAATCTCTAGACCTGTAGTTTTGTCAGACAGCCAAGATATTTTTTTCCATGAACAACATGGTTAAAAACTTAATTGTTTGAAAACCAAAACATTCAAGATCCAAGATTTGACTGTACATCTGATTTTTAACCTGGTGGGTGAATAAGGAATAAAGGGAGTACATGAACAATCATACTTTAATTCTGTGTTTTATGAAAAAAGAAACCTAAATAAGGAAAATTGATGTGGTCACTGGCCAGCAGTGTCCATGGCATTGTGGAAGAGATGAGACAAATTCACATGGACTACTGAGTCCTGTGGAGGAAAAGGATGGCGCGGCCAATCTCTCAAGAGGAGAGTCCATCAACCCTTGCCTCGACAAGCTTTTATTGCTTTTCTGCACACATTACATTGAGGATGGTCCTCATTAACTGTGCACAGGTTCACTTTAGGTGGTTACCTTTTAGAGAAAACAAAGGAGAGGATGTTGCTAATTACATCACAGAAGAAAGATATTTGCAAATGCAAAGAGAAAAGTGGTTGAACTGGTTACACTTATCCTTGGAAGGTTTAGCATAGATTTTAGGAAGTTAGTTTAAAGATATGCAGTAAACATTTTCTGCCTCAATTCATAGTAAGGGAATTTTAGCAAAAAGCAAGTCTCAAAGCAGCCTAGGTACAATGCAGGCCTGATTCCCCATGGGAGAACCTATCTGAGTATGTGGGTCCTGTGCATCTGACCTTGCTTTCCACTGACCTTTCTGAGTGGGAGCTGGGCCCATGCCACACAGAACGGTCTCCTATAGAAAATGACTTGAACTACAGTAAATAACATATTATAATCACGAGTTTGGAGAAAACAGTGTTAATAGAATAAAAATACTACAAACTTTTAAAATTTGTTTTCATACACAATACAAACAAAAAGCCCAGAAATTAATAAATCAAAAATTTCAAGAAACAATACCTTTATTAAGCTCCCTGGACTCTGAAATTACTATTCTATTTCATTCCAATTTATTTGCTTATATTATTTTCTATTTTATAATACTTCATTTAAAAAAACACAAATCTTAATGACTTGCAATCATGCATCACTTTGAAGATGGGAGTGTCAACGGAGAGGACAAGTTCATGCCCTATTCTCCACTGGCTCAGCCAGTAAAAGATGTGCCTCTTACATCACACTAAGTGAACCATGATGATCAATCAGGATAAATAAGATGACTTTCCTCCCATCATCTTTTCCTCCAGCTATCTGAATATTAAGTTATTTTATTTATTTTTTCACCTTCAAGCATATATATACCTGAGAAAATAAAACTCAGCACATTAACTTGGCAGGATAAAAACCTCACCCTAAGACAGTGGCCAGTAAAATGGGATTGGTTCTGATTCCTAATTCATCATAACTTTTCTCTGTGATCATGGCCTATCATTCCTGGTTGAGAAGAGAATGTGTGAAGTTGGGGAGGAGGAAGTTGGAAAACGTGGCCATTTATCATATTACCTTTTTATTAGGGACTTTAAAGGCAAATCTAAGATCACTGGCAGACATGAGTAGAGCATGAGAGCACCTGTACTTCCCTCTACCAGGTCATCAGTCTAATTCTTGTATTGTTGCCTAGTGTCCATTGGAGGGTTGTAGCAAAGCCAGTCCTACCCCTCATGACATCTGCTGTTGCCTCAGAATGCTTCTGAGATCATGAAACCTGTCCTTAATGCCACTAAGTCTTCCTACACAGAGGTGAGAGTGAACATCTGCTCGTGGGAGTTGAAATTAGATGGAGACCATATAACTTGGGGTGGGCGTGATGTTTGACCAAGTATTTTGTCATGCAACACTGGGGATTTTGTTTTCGTGAAGTGTCAACTGAAGGCAACCATTCCAATTCAAAGCCAATAGAAATACCCAATTTTGTATGTGGTGAGGGAAGAAAGACTTCATTTAATACAAACAGCTCAATAGTAATGCAGCTCAATTACAATACAGCATGACTACAAAATACCTTGGGCACGGTGGCCTGGATGAGGCCCACAAGCAAGGCCTATGTGTAACACATAGGTGTTACAGCTCTGGTATTCCAGCTCCACTCTTGTGTTGTAACTTCAGCTTCAGTATCAGAGCTCCAGCCAGGGAAACACAGTCTCCCATGCAAACTGAAAAGTGTGCTCCAATAAGACAGCAGGTAAGCTAACTTATACAGAGTTCCCACCACTGGTCTCTGATTGGTCCATTTCTACACAAATGAGGACTCCAAATCTTCACAGTTTGATTGGTCCAAAAAGCAATGTCCTGATTGGTCTGAATAGAACTATTCTGATAGGTCGGTAAAAATTCAAATGAGGATAGCTCCACAAATCCAATTGGATGAGGAGAATCTTGGTCTTGCTGGTCAAATTTTAAGCCCAGGAGCTTCCTTATAATGATCAACTTAGAGGGCAGGAGCACAGTGCAAGAGGTTTGGCAGCCGAGTCTGTGGCTTCTCACTGTAATGCAGTGTGCATAAGGGAGCTCTGTAAACAATGGAGGCTAGGCTTTTGTTATATGAATTGGAGCCAAAGTAAGCCAAAAGGAGTCCTTTTTAGCAGGTATATTCCTCTCAGAGTTAATAAAAACATAGGATTCATAATTATTGTTTTTTTTTTTTAATAATTGGACTGCCATAGTGAATTCTATCCCAGATGAGAACTTCTCAGAAAGGTAAAGGGTCTTACCCAAAATCACATAGTTGCTGGGTAAGAACTGAAACCAGGACCCAGATGATTTCCTGAATCTCACACTAATGCTTGGTCCATAGATATGGTATTAAAACTATCAGTGACTTACAGAAACTGTGTTTCTCTGCATTAACTGATTGACAGGAAATTCTTTCAAATAAAAGCTAATTCATTCTTAATTTGCTTGACCCACCTCAATCTCCATGTGGGTAATTAATTCAAATTAAAATTTAAAAGCATGTTTTCCCTTAAACTCAAATAGCTGGTGATGTCAGACATCAGGTTAAGTTCCAGGAACTGCTTTTGCTTTGTCCACACCCTGAATTCTTTCTTGTGGCCTCAAATCTGTCCCCATTTGTTAATATATGGTATGGGCTTTTGTAGGCAGGAGAAAGAAGGTGTAATTACAGTGGAAGTAGCAGCATTAATTTGTGATATTTATCCCATGTTGTTGTTTGTAGCTGTAGTTTGTTCATTTTCATTTCTGCGTTGCAATGCATTATAGAACTATAACACTTTTTCTGCTGATGGGCCTTTGTGTTGCTTTAAGTTTTGAGTGTAATAATCAGTCCTGTTCCTGTTTTTTGGTAGGCACAAGGACTCATTTCTGTTGAAATACAACAGCAGTGCAAGTGCTGAGTCATAACATATAAGAATGTTTAGCCTTAGTAGATATTGACAGTTTTCCAAAGTGATTGTATCAGTTTACAATTCCACCTAGAGTATATATGTGGGTTCCAGTTACTCTATATCCTTGTCAACATATGATATTGCCAGTCTTTTGACTATTAGCCATTCTCCCATTTTACAGATGGCCAAACTAACTGGGTCTAAAATAGCTTAAATATTTTAAAAAATAAGTGCCAAATCTGAATTATAGACTCTTCCCACCACACCAGTACAAACTTTTATATTATGGGCTTCCAGCACTAGAAAAATCATATTAAATAAAAGGTTATTCCCCCTCAATGAATGGAATGGTACCTGTATCCTGATATGCAGCTCTATTATTCATCATTCAACATCATATCTTAATGCTGATGATTGTGGTAGTGTGGAGATTTAGTTGTTCCCTTTGGTATAAGACATGTGCTACCAATATTTTTCTTTTTTTCCAATATTTTTCTGTAGAGTACCAGATAGTAAATATTTTAGGCTTTGTGCACTGTTTACACCTTCCTTTACTCCTAGTATTATCATAACCTTTTATACAGGTTGTTCTGGTTACTGTTGCTGCATAACAAATTACTCTGCAAGTTAAAGGCTTAAAACAATCATTTATGTTCAGGATGCATTTAGCTGCTAAGTTCTTTGGGATCTCTCATGATGTTGAGGTCAGATTTCATCTGGGACACAGCCATCTGAAAGCTGTACTGAGGTGGATCTCCAAGAGGGCTCATTCACAAGGGTGGCAGTTACTAATGGCTGTTGGGTTAGAACTCAGGTGGAACTGTCAACCATAGAGATTACACATGGCCTTTCTAGCATACTGGCCTCAGGTTAGGCAGAATTGTTACATGATGGCTGCTTCCCCCAGAGTGAGCATCTCAGAAGTACCAGGTAGGTGCTTTCTGGTGTTTTCTGCACTACCTTTAGAAGTCAAAATGATTTCCACTGTATTCTCTTGATCCAGTCATAAGCCCTCTCAGATTCAAAGGAAAAAAATGGTCTACATTTATCAATGAGAATAGCAGGAAAGTCACAGGTGGAATAGGATATATCATTTTGGAAATTAAATCTGTCCTCAGGTGAATAAATGATGTAATATTCATATAGGTAGATATTCATTGGAAGGTTGTTGTTAATCAATGAGGGTTTGCTTAAATAAATTGTGATAAATTTAAAGAATAAAATAATATATAACCATTAAAATGTATAAGGCAATTCTATCTATTCTGACATAGGAATCTGTTGAAGATAAACTTTGAAGTGGAAGAATCAAGTAATAGAACAGTATAGATGGTATAACTCCATTAAATATACAAATTGTATATATGAAATAAGCATGCACAACATACAAATCAACTTTCTACATCATAGGTACTTGTGTTTTTCTAAAAACTTTAAAATTAACATAGTTAATTTTAGTAATATATGTCAAGAAACCTTAAAATTTTCATAACCTCTGATCTGTCAATTCAGTTTCTCAGAATAAATCCAGAGAAAATGACCAGACAAGTGCACCAAGATATAAATACAAAAATATCTTTACTAGACAAAAAAGTGATCTTATTTTAATCTGTTGTATACCAAATCTATATAGTAAAATACATTGAAGTCATAAAAATTATGACAGATTTTTAAAAGTGCTTTATTGAAGATGGAGGCATAGGTGGAGATGCCAGGCTTCCTCACACAACCAGGTTTAGAGACAACTAAATATTAGCAACAGAAAACACAGCCAGAACACTGAAAATTGAACTTTTCGGAAGTCTGATAACAACAAATTCTTCAGCCTGACTGGTAAGAAGGGCAAAACCAGCAGCTGGAGGAGCAGGGTTACACAGGAAAACTCCGTCAGATGGACTCAGGCGCACGGAATCCAGGCTCAGGGTTGGACCTGGTGGGCAACTCAGCGAGCGATCACAGGGAAACAGCAAGGGAGCAGAGCTGCGGGTTGACTGTGGTCTTGCATCCGTGAGTGGATAGACAAGTGAGGGAGTGGGCGATTGGACAGGCCCCAGCAGGCCCCAGTGGCTAGTGGCAGCAGAGGGCACCGCCATTTCCCCACTCTGACCCCACCTCCACATACAGCATCATAACCCAGTGACCTAAGTGGCCCTGCCCTGGTGAACCACCTGAGGCTATACTCCTCACCCAGCGATGCAAAACAGCAGAGAGGGCTGCCATTTCCCCGCTCTGACCACGCCCCCACATATAGCGTCACAACCCAGCAACCTGGGAGTCCAAGGCTCCACTCCTCATACTTAATGGGTGTGAACAGAACAAAAATGGCTCAAGAAGATCTCAAAGCCCCAGAACCTATAAATCTAAGTAATGAAGAAATACCAAAACTCTCAGACGCACAGTTTAAAACACTGATGATTAGGATCCTCACAGAACTGGTTGATTATAGCCACAAATTAGATACACATATGAAGGCAAAACTAATTGAAATGAATGGAATTGCACAGGAAACCAATAGCGATGGAAAAGAAACTGGGACTCACATCAATGGAGTGGACCAGAAGAAAGAAAATAATGGCCAAACAGAAAAGAGTGAAGAAACAAGAATTTAAAAAATGAGGAGAGTCTTAGGAACCTCCAGGACATCTTTAAAGGCTCCAACATCCGAATTATAGGGGTACCAGAAGGGGGAAAGGAACAGCCACCAGTGGAAAACTTATTTGAACAAATAATAAAGGAGAATTTCCCCAATGTGGCAAAGGAAATAGACTTCCAGGAAATCCAGGAAGCTCAGAGAGTCCCGAAGAAGCTGGACCCAAGAAGGAACACACCAAGGCACATCATCATTACATTAGCCAAGATTAAAATGAAGGAGAGAGTCCTAGAAGCAGCAAGAGCTAAGGGGACAGTCACCTACAAAGGAGTCCCAATCAGACTGTCAGTGCATTTCTCAAAAGAGATCTTATAGGCAAGAAGGGGCTGAAAAGAGGTATTCCAAGTCATGAAATCCAAAGACCTACAACCAAGATTGCTCTATCCAGCAAAACTTTCATTTAGAATGGAAGGACAGATAAAGTGCTTCTCAGATAAGATAAAATTCAAGGAGTTCATCATCACCAAGCCCTTATTAGAGGAAATGTTAAAGGGACGTATCTAAGAAAAAGAAGTTAAAAAAACATGAACAGTGAAAGGACAGCAAACTCACAGTTATTAACAACCACATCTAAAACAAAAGCAAACTAAAAGGACAGCTAGATCAGGAGCAGAACCATAGAAATCAAGATCTCATGGAGGGTTAGCAACAGGGGAGTGGGAGGAGGAGAAGGGGGGAGAAGGTACAGAAAATAAGTAGCATAGACAGTAGATAGAAAATAGATAGGGGGAGGGTAAGATTAGTAGGGGAAATACAGAATCTAAAGAATTTGAGACACATGTTCATGAGCTAAAGGGGAAAATGGTGGGGGAGGGGCATGCAGGGTGGAGGGGAATGGATGGGGGGAATAGAGCAAATGTAATGGCATAATCAATAAAAAAAAACAACTATGGGACATTAACCCAATGGAATCCTGTTCCATTCAAAAAAGAAGAAATTTTACCTTTGCAGCAGTATGGATGGACCTGGAGAACATTATGCTGGGTGAAGTAAGCCAGTCAGAGAAAGACAAATACCATATGATTTCACTCGTATGTGGGATCAAATTAACAAACAAAATGGGAACAGACTCATAGACAGAGAGCAGGATTACAGCTGGTGGGGGTGGGGTTAGGATGTAGAGGTATTGAGGAAAAAGGAAAAAGGACACATGGACATGGACAACAGTGTGGCAATTTCTGGGTGTGAGATGTATAAGGGGACTAAATGGTAATGAAAAAATACAATAAAGATTAAATTAAAAATAAAATGTTTATTTAACAACAAAACCCCCAGCCTTCTGTTCCTGCATCACACACAAACACAGACGCACAAACCCCTGCAAAAGTCTGATTTACTAAAACCCTGTGTTTATAGGGATGAGTATGCTGGTCTGTAGGTTTCCTTTGGTCTGGCTGACACCACATCATGATGACATCATAGAAGGTTTGGGAAAGTCTTTCCTCTACTTAACTTTCCAAAAAGCTGTATTCAGAATTGGTATTATTTCTTCTTCAAATTCTTAATGGAATTTACCAGTGAGGTATTTGGTTCTGTGGTTTTATTGATGGAAAGATTTTAAATTAGGAATTCAGTTTTTTAATAGTGATATGGTACTTAAGTTTCTCTTTTTTGAGTGAGGTCTGGTGGTTTTTATCCTTTCAGGAGTTTGTCTAGTCTAAGTTGTCGATTTGCATATATAATTGTTTATAACATTGATTATATGTGTCTTTCTATTTTCCTAATCAGTCTGGCTAGAAGTTTATATAAATTTTTATTGAATTTCTCAAAGTACCTGCCTTTTTAAAAAAGGTTTTATTTACTTACTTTTAGAGAGAGGGTAAGGGAGGGAGAAAAAGAGGGAAAGAAACACCAATGTGTGGTTGCCTCTCACACACCCCCTACCAGGGTCCTGTCCTGCAACCCAGGCATGTCGACTCGGAATCAAACCAGCAACCCTATGGTTCACAGGCTGGCACTTAATCCACTGAGCCACACCAGCCAGGGCAGAACCAGCCTTTTTTAATTAAAAAAACTTTTAATTAAATTTATTGTGATGACATTGCTTAAAAAGATTATGTACATTTCAAGAGTACATTTCTATGATACTTGATATGTATATTGCACTGTATGTTCACCATCTAATGTCAAACCATGTTCTATCACCATGTATCAGGCTCTCCTGCACTCCCTCCCCATCTTTCACACTGGAAATCACCACATTGCTGTCTGTATTCATGAGTTTCAGTTTTATATCCCATTTCAGTGAAATCATATAGTTCTTATCTTTTTCTGACATTTCGCTGAGCGTGATATTCTGAAGGTCCATTCATATAGTCTCAAATGGCAGTATTTTGTCTTTTTTATAGATCAGTAGTATTCCATTGTGTATATGTGCCGCATCTTCTTTATCCAGTCCTTTATGGAGGGACACTTTGGTTATCTCCATATCTTGGCCATGGTTAATAATGTTGCAAAGAACCTAGTGGTGTATATATTTTTGTAAATACATGCTTTAAAGTTTTTTTGATAGATACCCAGGAGGATTGCTGGGTGATAAGGTAACTCTATTCTTCATTTTCTGAGGAGGCACCAGATTGTTTTCCATAGTGGCTGTACCAGTCTACATTCCCACCAGCAGCGACTGAGGGTTTCTTTTTCTCCACAGTCTCTCCAACACTTATCACTTGTCTTGTTGATAATAGCCATTCTAACAGGTGTGAGCCCTGGCTAGTGTGGCTCAGTGGACTGAGCACCAGCCTGTGAACCAAAGGGTCATTGGTTTGATTCCCAGTGAGGGCACATGCCTGGGTTGTGGGCCAGGTCCCCAGTAGGGGCATGTGAGAGGTAACCACACATTGATGTTTCTTTCCTTCTCTTTCTCCCTCCTTTCCCCTCCATCTAAAGAATAATTTTTCTTAACAGGTGTGAGGTAGTATCTCATGGTAGTTTTGATTTGCATCTCCCTAATATCTAATGATGTTGAACATCTTTTCACATATCTGTTCACCATAAATATGTCTTCTTTTGTTGATTTTTAAAATTGTTGTTCAAGTACAGTTGTCTCCATTTTCACTACACCATGGCCTCCCCACCCCACCTAACAGGCCCTCCTGCCCTCAAACCTACCCCCTTTGGCTTTGTTGGGAGATGTGTCTGTTAACGCCTCTTCCCATTTTTCAATTGGATTGTTTGGTGTTGAGATTTATGAGTTTCTTATATAATTTGGATATTAAACTTTTGCTGGAGCTGTTGTTTGCAAATATCTCCCATTTGGTTGGTTGCCACCTTTTTTGTCAGTTTCTTTTTTTATTGTTCAAGTACAGTTGTCTGCCTTTTACCCCCTTTTGGTCAGTTTCTCTTGCTGTGCAGAAGCTTTTTAGTTTAATATAGTCTCATTCATTTATTTTTGCCTTTACATCCCATGCTTTTTGGGGTCAAGTTCATAAAATGTTCTCCATGACCAAGGTCCATAATTTAATATCTATGTTTTCTTCTATATAATTTTTTATTTCAGATCTTACATTTGTCTTTGATTCATTTTTTAATTTTTTAAAGATTTTATTTTTATTTATATTTAGAGAGAGAGAGGAAGGGAAGGAGAGAAACATCAATGTGTGGCTGCCTATTGTGTGCCCCCAAGAGGGACCTGGTCTGCACCCAGGCATGTGCCCTGACTGGGAGTCGAACCAGTGACACTCTGGTTTGCAGCCCGCACTCAATCCACTGAGCTATGCCAGCCAGGTGATTCATTTTAAATTAATTTTTGTGCATGGGAACAAACTATAACTCAGTTTCCTTCTTTTGCATGTGGCTTTCCAATTTTCCTAGCACCATTTATTGAAGAGGCTTTCTTTCCTCTATTGTTTCTGGCTCTTTTGTTGAAAATGATCTGCCCATGTACATGTAGTTTTATATCTGGGCTCTCAATTCTGTTCCATTGGTTTGCTTTTCTGCCAATACTATGCTGTTTTGTTTATTGTAACTCTGTGGTATAATTTGAAGTCAAGTAGTGTGATACCTCTAGCTTTGTTCTTTTTTCTCAGAATTGTTTGGTTATTTCAGGTTTTTTGTTATTGGTTCCATATAAATCTGAGGATTTTTTGTTCTATTTCTTTAAAAGTGACATTGCAATTTTGATGGGGATTGCATTAAATTTGTATATTGCTTTGGGTAGTTCTCATCCACTATTTGTTTGACTAGGCTGTCTTTTCCCTTCTCCCTCTCTTCTGGAATACCTACAATCTTATATTGTTTTTTTCTGCTGGAGTCATATAGTTCTCACAGAGCTGTTTCACTTTTTTATGCTCAGGCCTCTCTCTTCTTCCCTCTGCATTGTTTCTAGATTCATTTCTTTAACACCGCTAATTCTTTCCTCCACATGGTTGGCTCTATTTCCTATGGTCAGTAATTCATTCCTGATCTCCTTTATTGAATGCTTCATCTCCAGGATTTCATTTTGTTATTTTTTTAAAGTTTGAAGCTCTTTGAAAAGTACTCATTTTACTCATTAATTTGTTTTCTGAGTGTGTCAAATTGTCTGTATTTTCTCATATCTCATTGAATATTTTCAGAACTGCAATCTTGAATTCTCTGTCATTTATATCACATATTTTCACGTAGGTTCCCTTTTGCTTTCTGGAGGTTTGTCATTTTGTTTCTGAGCTGCCTCATTACCTTAGTTATTCATGGTATTTGATGGGCTGCTTCTTTGTTTAGGCATCTATTTATCAATTGTACTTCATTGGCAAATCTCTATGAAGAAGGCTTTCTACTATTTTCCAGTAGGTGGCACTTCATCACAAGTTTTTAAGCTCTGTAAAATCCTCAATCAGACCTCTGAAGCTGCTTTCAGTATATCCACTTACAAGGGTATCCAACCCATGGCCCAGGATGGCTATGAATGTGGCCCAACACAAAATCGTAAATTTACTTAAAACATTATGAGATCTTTTTGTCTTCGTTACTGTTTGTTTATTTAATGTGTGGCCCAAGACAACTCTTCCAGTGTTGCCCAGAGATGCCAAAAGATTGTAACAACGTTTGGGGGGAGGTTTGTTTTGCCCTCTTGGTAATGGCGACCTCAGACCTTCCCTGGGTACACCTCTGTGCATGTGCCACAACTAGAGATCAGTCACAGAGGGAAAAAGCGCATCTGATGTAAAAAGTTCTTAGATTGGGAAATAATGTGCTCTGAACCAGATACCCAGGGCCATAGGAGATGAGTTTGGGGTGTCTAAAAGGCATCAGTGCTCTGTGGTTCCATTTCTTTGTTTGGAAGACTGACCACCTGACAGCCTACAGTCACACAGTAGTGGAGGGGCCCCTGTACTGTGTCCTTCCCCAGGCTTTTTCAGTTGCACCACTCACTCTTGCAAAAGTGCCCACCAAGACTCAGAAGGAAGCACTGGCTATAGCCAGCTCCTGCCCTTCTCTGAGCTAAGCTCACATGGAACTCCTACCTGCAGGGCTGTGACCTATGGCTGGCTGAACTCTCCTCTCTTCTAGTCTCCCTGGTTGTTCCCATTTGTTCACCTTTAGATGCTTCCATGTGTGTATCTCTCAGGTGTGACTATGTTGAGCATGGAATCATTTGTCGAGTTACATCTGATTAACTTGTTGAAATTTCAGGGGGAGATACCAAGCAGATCACTTAGATTGTCATTCCTCTTATGTTACTCCCAGATTTCAGTTTTATTAATATTTTCTTGGCTTCTTTGTTTTGTTTTTCAGTAATATTCACTCTGATCTTTATTATCTTCTTTATTCTATTTACTTGGCTTCATTTACCCTTTCCCCCTTTTTAATAGAGAAAGGTAAAATCATTGATTTGAGATCTGTCTTTTGTTCTAACACAAGATTTTAGTGCTACAAATGTTCCTCTACATACTACTAAGCTGCGTTCCACAAATTTCATTTTCTTAACTTAATTTTTTAAATTTCATTCAAAATATCTTGTATTTTTTCTTTTCATTTCTTAGTGTGTAATTTAGTTCCCAAATATTTGGGGATTTTTAAAAAGATCTTGTTGACTTCTAATTTAATTCCATGTGGTCAGGGGCCATAGTTAATACAACTGAACACTTTACATTTATTGGCATTTGTTTCATGGTTTAAAATGTGGTCTGTTTTGATCAGTACTACTTTACACCTAGAAAGAATGTGCATCTACACTTGCCTGGTGGGTTCTGCAGATGTCAGATCAGGCAAGTGGCTTGGTCGGCTCTCAAAATCATCTGTGTGCTTACCAATTCTTTTCTGCTTGTTGTGTAAATTATCAAGAGGGGAGTTTGGTTCTCTGACTATAACGACATATTTGGTCCTGGTGTGGTTCAGTGGATTGACAGCCAGCCTGTGAACCAAATGGTCGCCGGTTTGATTCCCAGTCAGGGCACATGCCTGGGTTGTGGCCCAGGTCCCCAGTGTGGGGGCTGTGTGAGAGGCAACCACACATTGATGCTTCTCTCCCTCTCTTTCACTCTCTCTAAAAGAAAGTAAATAAAATATGTTTTTAAAAAGACATATTTGTCTGTCCTGGCAGTCTGTCTGTCTTTGCTTCTCATATTGAAGCTCTGTAATTAGATGCATAAACATTTATAGTTATTATGTCATCTTTATTCATTAAACATTTTATCAATGTGAAATTTCTTGCTGCATCCTTGGTGATATTCTTGCTGTAGAATCTGCTCTGCGATATAAACTTAGCTTCCATTTTCACTTTAGATTACAGTTCATATGGGGTATCATTTCCCATGCTTTTCCTTTTAGCTTATTTTTATCTTTGTCTTTGAAGAAGGATTCCTACCGGAAGCATTTGGCTGGGTCATCCTTTTTTATCCATCTGACAATCTCTGCCTTTTGATTGTCATGTTTAGACTACTTACATTTTGTGTGATTATTTATATAATTTGGTTTAAATCTACCATGTGGCTCTTTGTATTTTTGTTTTTGTTATAACTGAGATTTAATTCACAAACCACAAAATTAATCATTTTAAAGTATATACAATTCAGTGAGTTTTTATATACTCAGTGAGTTTTCAAATATTCAACATCACCACCATATAAATGCAGAACATTATCATTGCCTCAAAATGCCATTCCACTACCATTAAGCAGTTACTCCCAATTACCTCCTCCCTTCAGCCATGAGCAACCACAAACCAGCTTTTTACTTCTACAAATTTACCTATTCTGGATATTTTATGGAAAGAGAATCATACAATATAAGACATTTTGTGTCTGGCTTCTTTCACTGAGCATTTTTAAATTAAAGTTATTGATTATGCTATTATAATTGTTCATTTTTTTCTCCCCTTTATCCCCCTCTGATCTACCTCCCCCTTCCCTCTAGCATCCTCCACCTTAGGTTATGTCCATGGGTCATACATATGAGTTCTTTGGCTTCTCCATTTTCTATACTATTCTTAACACCCCCCCATCTATTTTGCCTACCAATTATGCTTCTTATTCCCTGTACCATTTTAAAATATTTTATTTATTTAGTTTTTTAAAATATATTTTATCGATCATGCCATTACAGCTCTATTTCCCCCTTCATTTTCCTCCACCCTGCACACCCCTCCCCGACTATTCCCCCCTTTAGTTTATGACCACATGTCTCAAGTTCTTTAGATTCTATATTTCCCATACTATTCTTGCCCTCCCCCTATCTATTTTCTACCTACTATCTATGCTACTTATTTTCTGTACCTTCTCCCCCCTTCTCCTTCTCCCACTCCCCTGTTGCTAACCCTCCATGTGATCTTCATTTCTATGGTTCTGCTACTGATCTAGCTGTCCTCTTAGTTTGTTTTTGTTTTAGGTGTGGTTGTTAATAACTGTGAATGGAAATACACAGGAAACCAATAGTAATGGAAAGGAAACTGGGACTCAAATCAATGGAGTGGACCAGAAAGAGGAAAAAAATAACCAAACAGAAAAGGATAAAGAAACAAGAATTCAAAAAATGAGGAGAGACTTAGGAACCTCCAGAACATCTTTAAATGTTCCAACATCTGAATTATAGGGGTCACAGAAGGGGGAAAGGAACAGCCACCAGTGGAAAACTTATTTGAACAAATAATAAAGGAGAATTTCCCCAATCTGGCAAAGGCAATACACTTCCAGGAAATCCAGGAAGCTCAGAGAGTCCCAAAGAAGCTGGACCCAAGAAGGAACACACCAAGGTACAACATTATTATATTAGCCAAGATTAAAATGAAACAGAGAATTCTAGAAGCAGCAAGAGATAAGGGGGCAGTCACCTACAAAGGAGTCCCCATCAGACTGTCAGCAGATTTCTCAAAAGAGAACTTAAAGCCAAGAAGAGGCTGGAAAGAGGTATTCCAAGTCATGAAGTCCAAAGACCTGCATCCAAGATTACTCTATCCAGCAAAACTTTCATTTAGAATGGAAAGACAGATAAAGTGCTTCTCAGATAAGATCAAATTCAAGGAGTTCATCATCACCAAACCCTTATTATATGAAATGTTAAAGGGACTTACCTAAGAAAAAGAAGATAAAAAAGATGAACAGTGAAAGGACAGCAAACTCACAGTTATTTAGTTTGTTTTTTAAAATACATTTTATTGATTATGCCATTACAGTTTTCCATTTCCCCCTTCAATCCCCTCCTTTAGCTCATGTCAATGTGTCACAAATTCTTTAGCTTCTACATTTCCCATACTATTCTTGCCCTCCCCCGGTCTATTTTCTACTTACCATCTATGCTGCTTATTCTCTGTACCTTCTCCCCCCTTCTCCTTCTCCCACTCCCCTGTTGCTAATCTTCCATGTGATCTCCATTTCTATGGAGGTTCTGCTTTTGATCTAGCTGTCCTTGTAGTTTGCTTTTGTTTTAGGTGTGGTTCTTAATAACTGTGAGTTTGCTGTCCTTTCACTGTTCATCTTTTTTATCTTTTTTTCTTAGATAAGTTCCTTTAACATTTCATATAATAAGGGCTTGGTGATTATGAACTCCTTGAATTTGATCTTATCTGAGAAGCACTTTATCTGTCCTTCCATTCTAAATGAAAGTTTTGCTGGATAGAGCAATCTTGGTTGTAGGTCTTTGGATTTCATGACTTGGAATACCTCTTCCCAGCCCCTTCTTGCCTGTAAGGTCTCTTTTGAGAAATCAGCTGACAGTCTGATGGGAACTCCTTTGTAGGTGACTGTTGCCTTAGCTCTTGCTGCTTCTAGGATTCTCTCCATTTTAATTTTGGCTAATGTAATGATGATGTGCCTTGGTGTGTTCCTTCTTGGGTCCAGCTTCTTTGGGACTCTCTGAGCTTCCTGGATTTCCTGGAAGTCTATTTCCTTTGCCAGATTGGGGAAATTCTCCATTATTATTTGTTCAAATAAGTTTTCCACTCGTGGCTGTTCCTCTTCCTCTTCTGGTACCCCTATAATTCGGATGTTGGAGCCTTTAAAGATGTCCTGGAAGTTCCTAAGTCTCTCCTCATTTTTTTGAATTCTTGTTACTTCATTCTTTTCTGGTTGGTCATTTTTATACTCCTTCTGGTCCACTCCTTTGATTTGAGTCCCAGTTTTTTTCTTCCATTACTATTGGTGTCCTGTGCATTGCCATTCATTTCAATTAGTCTAGCCTTCATTTTTCCATCGAATTTGTGCCTAAAATCAACCAGTTCTGTGAGCACCCGATCACCAGTGTTTTGAAATGTGCATCTGAAAGTTTGGCTATTTTTCGTCACTTAGATTTATGGGCTCTGGGGCTTTGAGATCTTCTTGAGCCATTTTTGGTCTGTTTGCATCCATTAACTATGAGGAGCAGAGCGTTAGGTGCCTGGCAGGGCCTCCAGGGCAGGGTCGCTGGGTTGTGACGCTGTATGTGGTGGCAGGGTCAGAGTGGGGAAATGGTGTCCCCCTCTCCTGCTTCATGCCGCTGGGTGAGGTGCGAAGTCTTAGGTGTTCACCAGGGTAGGGTCACTCAGTATGCTGGATTGTGATGCTGTATGTGGGGGCGGGGTCAGATCCAGGAAATGAAGGCCGTCTCTGCTGCCTCCTGTCGCTGGGACCGGCTGGGTCCCATCTCACTGCCCACTCTCTTACAGGTCTATCTGTGCAGGAATGCACCAGCACAGTCAACCCGCTGCCCTCCACCCTCAGCAGCGCCTACTGGGTCCGCCCTTTACAACCCCACGCCTGACATCTGTGTACCTGAGTCAGTCTGACCGAGTTTTCCTGTGCAATCCTCCTCCGCCAGCTGCTGGTTTCGCCCCTCTTACCGGTCAGGCTGAAGAATTTGTTGTTATTGGACTTCCAAAAAGTTTAATTTTCTGTGTTCTGGCTGTGTTTTCTGTTGCTAATATTTTTTTGTCTCTAAACTTCATTGTGTGAGAAAGCACGGACTTTCCATCTATGCCTCCATCTTGGCGGAAGTCCCCCATCCTGATTCCTCAAGTTCTTGTAGGTGTAGTGTTAGGTTGTTTGTTAGAAATGTTTCTCTCTTTTTTCAGTAGGCTTGTATTGCTATGAACTTCCCTCTCAGGAGAGCCTTCACTGTTTCCCATAAGTTTTGGGTGTTGTGAGTTCATTTTCATTTGTTTCCAGAAGTTTTTTGATTTCTTCCCTAATTTCATTCTTGACCCATTTGTTGTTTCATAGCATGCCATTCAATCTCCATGATTTGGGGGTGTTTTGGGTTTTTTCCTCTGGGGTTGGTTTCCAATTTCAGTTCCCTGTGGTCAGAGGAAATGTCTGGTATGATTTCAATTTTCTTGAATTTGTTGGGGCTGGTTTTGTGTCTTATCATGTGGTCTATCTTTGAAAATGTTCCATGTGCATTTGAAAAGAATGTGTATTTATCTTCTTTGGGATGAAGGGCACGATATATATCAGTTAAGTCCATTTCGTCTAGGGCATTGTTGAATGCCACAATATCTTTGTTGATATTTTGTTTGGAAGATCTGTTCATTTTTGACAGTGGGGTATTAAAATCCCCTACTATAATTGTGTTGCTGTCAATATCTTTCTTGAAGTCCTCTGAGGTTTTCTTTATATATTTGGGAGCTCCTATGTTGGGTGCATATATATTTATGATGTTAATGTCTTCTTGGTGAATTCTTCCCTTGAGAATTATGAAGTGACCTTCTGGGTCTCTCTCTATGACCCTTTTCTTGAAGTCTATTTTGTCTGATATGAGTATTGCTACCCTGGCTTTTTTTTCTTGTCTGGTTGCTTGGAAAATTTGTTACCAGCTCCTCACTTTTAGTGTGTGTATGTCTCTTGTAGGCAGCATATGTGTGGGTCATGCTTTCTTATCCATTCAGCTATTCTATGTCTTTTGATTGGAGCATTTAATACATTTACATTTAAGGTTATTATTGATAGGTGCTTATTCATTGCCATTTTTGTGCCTGTGTTCCTCTCTGTGTCTGTCTTTTCCTTCCTTTCCTTAAAACAGTCCTTTTAGTATTTCTTGTAGAGCTGGTTTGGTGGAAGCATATTCTTTTAGACTTCTTTTGTCTTGGAAGCTCTTTATTTGGCCTTCTTTCTTGATTGAGAGCCTTGCAAGGTAAAGTAGCCTTGGTTGCAAGCCTCTGGTTCTCATTACTTGGAATATTTCTTGCCATTCTCTTCTTGCTTGGAGTGTTTCCATTGAGAATTCAGTAGCTAATCTTATTGGGGCTCCCTTGTATGTTACTTCCTGTTTCTCCCTTGCTGCCTTTAAGATTCTTTCTTTGTCTTGGAATTTTGCCATTTTAATTATAATGTGCCTTGAAGTGGACCTCTTTGGGTTCCTCTTGATTGGGACTCTCTGTGATTCCTGGATTTGCGTGATGTTTTCTCTCATCAAATCAGGGAAGTTTTCCCTCATTACTTTTTGAAATAGGTTTTCTATCCCTTGTTCTTCCTATTCTCCTTCTGGTATTTCTATTATTCGGATATTATTATGTTTCATATTGTCTTGCATTTCTCTTAATCCCTCTTCATTCTTTCTGAGCCTCTTTTCCTTTTCTTGCTCTTTCTGGGAGTTTTTTCCTACTTTGTCCTCCAACTCACTGATTCGATATTCTGCTTCATTGATCCTGCTTTTAATTCCTTCTACTGTGTTCTTCAGTTCAGAGATTGTATTCTTCATTTCCTCTTATCCCTTGCTGATAGTTTCTATTTCCTTTTTCATGTTGAAATAATTTGCAGTGAGATCATTTAGCTCCCCCTGTAGTTCCTGGTAGCTCATTGTGAGCCCTTTGAACTTCCTGATAACCAGTGCTTTGAGTTCAATATCTGATAGTTGACTTGCCTCTATTTCATCTAACATTCTTTCTGAGGCTTCCTCCTTTTCTTTCGCTTGGGGATTGTTTCTTTGTCTTCCCATTTTTTGAGAGACTCTTCATGTTTTTCTCAGCTTCTTTAATCGATCTGTTCTGAGTCCCTGGGTTTATGGTGTGAACTTCTGTGGTAGAATGCCTGTGAAATTCAGTGGTGCAGTCTCCTTCAGGTATCCTGATGTTCTCTGCTTCTACCTACCCCCTTTTTTGGGGAGTGTATGTGTGAGATCTATTGGTGGGGGAGGCAAAATGGTTTATGACAGCAGAAGAGTATTTTATGATATTTACAGTCACAGTCAGTAGAGAAGAGATAGAAGATCTTAGGCTATGTATAGTGTTAACCATAATCTTCATCCCAGCTCTCCACTTTTACGAAGGAATGGAGAAAACATAAGCCTCTTGTTGGGAAGGGAAGGCTTGTGAGTTGGAATTAGAAAGAAGTGAGGTTGCAGACGGTCATATTTTGAGGTAAGATGAGAGTAAAGAATAGTAAATAGGTGTAGTGTGTGAGCAAATAGAGTTAATTACTCCAGTAATAGAATTCAGGAACTTGTAAAGTGGGATAAGATCTGGGAGATCTGTTGCGAAGTATTTACAGTTGTATAGAATAGCTATTATTTACAGTAGTATTAGAGCAACAATCATGTGACTGACTCTATGAGATCTGTCTGAATAGGGGGTGTAAAGCTTCAGGTAGTGTGCTGACGGAAAACAAGTGGCATGAAGTATACAAAATTAGCAATACACTGTGGAGGAGAGAACAGGGAAACCTGTCAAATAATACAATAAAACCAGCTAAGACTAAGAAGCCTATACAGAAAGAGGAGGAATACAAAGATATTATTAAAATATAAAGAAGTGAGAATAATGAAAAATAATACAAATCTGCAGCAACTTGTGGCTTCTCTGCTATAGCAAAGTAAAATTTGTCTCTCTGCCTCCACTGTTGGGATGCCCCTTCTTTGGGTCGCACTCTGGTCTTTTCACAGTTTCCAGTTGTTTGTGTCTCTTGTGGGTTAAAGGAAACAATGCAACAAACAAAAGGCAGGAGAAGGGTGGAAAAAGTGGTAAGTTTGGAAAGAAGGGAAGAAGTTTTAAAACAAGAAAAAGGAAAGGAGAGGAACAAAGTATTTAATCTGAAAACAATAATAAAATTTAAAATATATAAGATTACTAAAAAAAAATTTACTAAAGGAAAAAAACATCCCTTGTTGGTTTCAAACTGTCCAGACTGGTTTTTCTTGTTGCAGCAGTCTGTGGGTTGATTGGTGCAGTCCTTCTTAAAGTGCTCTCCGAAGAGCTAGCCTCTTCCCAGCGCTCCACGAAGGGGATCTAGGTTCTTTTCAGAGTATCTTCCCCAGGGGTCCTCTCTGTGGGCTGGGGTGTAGTTGCAGGTGCACACACCAGCCAGGCTGCCCGACTGGGGTGCAGGTGCCCCTGCACCCACTGGGCTGCCTGGGTCCATGGTATCTGGCCTGGTCCTTCCCAGTTCTGTGACATGACTCAAGTGCTTCCGCCCCTCCTGTGGATCGCTGCCAAGCTGGGTGGGAAGCAAACCAAGCTGCCATGGCACGCAAACTCTTGTCTACTTTCCAGTAAGAACTTCTCCAGAAAGTCTCCCTCTCAGCCCAGCCCAATCCCCAGCTAGACTGGTGATGACAATGTGCCTCTCAATTCTCCTTGGCTGGTGGGCTGGCAACCACAGAGTTCCCAGTTGAACATGGCCTTTTGTCCTTGTTACCCTCTCTATAAACTCAAGCAGACATGTCTCTGCCCGGTGTTGCCCAGCCTTGCTCAGACGGGAAGGGAGGGAGTTAATGAACCAGCTCTCTCCCAAGGACCCTGCAGCAGGCCCAAGGCTTCCAAAGAGTCTTCTGTAGGCCTGCCGGGTGCCAGGCTCCAGAAGAGTCCTCTGTGGCAGACGCCCCCAGCGCTGGTCCCAGACCGATGCCTCTGGACCCTGACCGCGGAGGCGGCACTGAGACCGTTAGTCACTGGCAGAGGGTGTTGGCTTCTGCTGTCGCCGCTCTTGTCTTTACTCAGGTCGCGAAGACCCTACTAACCTGCAGCTTTCTGGTCTGTCTATCACAATCTCTGGTCTCTTATTTTCAAAAAGGCTGGGGAACTGTTGGTTGATTGCACTGTTCCTCAGTAAATCTGCCAGGATTTTCTTCCATGGGTATGGGAACTGGAATCGCTTCATCCTACTCCATCACCATCTTCCTTCCACCCCCTGTTTAAGCATTTCTAAAGTGGAACTGGGCCCTTATTGGTGTAGCTCAGTGGATTGAGTGCAGGCTTGTGAACCAAACAACCGTGGTTCGATTCCCAGTCAGGGCACATGCCTAGGTTGCAGGTCAGTTTCCAGCAGGGGATGCACAAGAGGCAACCATACATTAATATTTCTCTCCCCGTCCTTTTCCCTTACCCTCTAAAGATAAATAAAAAAATCTTAAAAATAAATAAAGTGGAATTGATTAAGAGAACATTAACAGTATGAGTAGTTTGAACTGATTCAATGAGGGCAGTGGTTGCCGCAGCAGCAGTAGCTGGGACAACTATAGCAGAGACCATAAATGCAATTAAGGTGCCAACAAACCATCAGACTCTTAAGGAATCCAACTCATTATTAAGCACTACTATGCCATTGGGAACTTCCCATTCTCTGATTACATTACCTGGGACCCATACTTGAGTTTGTCTTCTAACTATATAAACTGTAGTGAGGCTTAACTGAGTAATATTGAATGAATAAGACAGCTGGCATATATGGAGCCTGCGGAGACTGGCAGAGAATAAATTTTTGCTGATTTATTATAAAAGACTTGAGCTGTCCCTGGAGTTGCCAAAAACAAGTAGGGGTGAGAGGTACAAACCGTAACCCAATCCTGTTTTGGAGGGCCATCCTGGTAGAGACATTTAAAACAATTTTTATGCAGGCATTTTCTAGTAATAAAAGGCAAGTCCATTTTCCAAGAATTGTAATGCCGAGGGCTAGTATGGTTAGCAGAAACAATTCTAATAATAGGTGCCCCAGTACCAGGCCCCTCCCACCACATATTAGTATATAGGAAATGAAGCAGAGCCGAAACTATTGCTGTGCCAAGCTTAGCCAGTACCTCTCAATTACCTCCCCGGTTCTCCAATACAAAAGGACTTTTGGGGAGAAAAGCAATGTGGCATTTGGTCCCCTGCACAAAGACCAAGAGACTGAGTTCTTTACAGCTACTGTCTAAAGTATAACGAGTAACCTGAGGGGAATTGAAAGTATGATAAATCCCCTCCTGGGTTCACAGGCCAATTGTAGTTACTGAGGAAAGCTGATAGTAATCACTGCATTGTTCCTTGCTTGCAGCATAAAATTGCTCCTTTAAAGGAAAGCAAAAGTGTCAATAAGAACAGAAAAATAAACTAGTAAATACTTGGCAACACACTGTATTTTTTGGTACCAGAATCCAGTGCTTGTTTTCTTCTAACGGGCCGTCTGGTCTGTTAGCTGATCTGTTTTTGTCTCCAGGTAGCAGAGCTTGATGTCTGTTTTGTTCATGATAAGGCTTCACCCTTTTAGTTGGAAGCCAGACATGACCTGTAGGAATGGAAACACATGCATACCCTCTTCCCCATGTTAAGAGGTCTACAGGGTCCTACCAATTACCATCTCCCAGTGGATCTTTGTATAAAACCTGAGGATAAGATGACTTTGGCTCTTCTGAAAATGTTTCTCAATCGAAGTACACAGTGATTCATTAAAATTTAGAAAAGTATAGGTTAACATAGCTAACACCATCAAATTTTGCAGGGTAGACTCTTGACTCCCCTTTTTTTGCTTTTTTTTAAAGAAGATTTTTAAAGTTATGATGCACCTGTTCAATAATTGCCTCACCGGTTGGATTGTAAGGTATTCTTGTTTTATGTTGGATATTCCAACGCTGAAAGAAAGCTTGAGTAAAATGGGCAAGATATCCTGGGCCATTATCAGTTTTAATTTGCTGAGGCTGTTCTAAATGACTAAAGGCCTCAAGCCAATGGGCTTGTATATTTTTAGCAGATTCTCTTGTTAAAGAAGATTTATGTAGGGCACCAGAGTAAGTATTAATAGAAATATGAATGTATTTGAATTTTTCAAAGGGAGAGTAATGAGTGACATCTGTTTGCCAAATCATTTGAGAACTTAGTCCTCGAGGGTTAACTCCCATGGGTGGAGGTGCCTTAGTAAGGGCTTGACAGTCAGGGCATTCTTTAATAATTTGCTTAGCTTGGGAATGATAAAGAAACAGTTTTTTAACTTTTTCTATTACTTTTTTTTGTTTAGCTTTCAGGGGCCTGATTTTCACCTTTCTGGAAGGGCTCTTTTAAGCCCTTAACTCATGGCTTTTTGGTTTATAACAGGTAGGGGACAGTGTGAACGTTTGGTTCTAAATGGTACCTGAAAAATAGCCTCAGTTTTAAAAGTACCATTTTTTTTCCTTTGCTCGGAAAGGCAGGCCCTCTGTTGTTTTTGCAAACTATAATGAGTTTGACTAGCAAGTTAACGGCCCTGTTGTTCTTAGAATTTGGTAGCTTCTAGGTTTAGAGTTTGCAGGGAAAATGGGGAGGATGTGGAGCAGTTCTGCTCAAATATGTTTTAGACAAAACTGGTTACATGCCAAAGGCCTTTTGTGACTCAATTGACTAACCATTCCCTCCAGAAGAATAGCCAGTTCTTCCCCAAGGAAATGATCAGTGTTTACAGGTAATGAATTAAAAAATAATACTTAGTCTTCTGTGGAGAAGGGCTAGTTCTCCCTGAGAGACAGTACACTTATATTTTATTTTTCAAATAAAAGGTCATGGCTCCGGCATAAACAAGGGGGATTCTTAATATTTCTTTAACATGTCACAACTCCCATCCCACTTACAGCATGTTTTAGATTGACAAATTTATTAACACATTCATAACTTTTAGAAACAGTTTTTCTTCTACTGGCACATACATTTACTTTGTGGTTTTTTTGTATTCTTGGTGATTACTGCATTCTTGGAATGTGCTTAAAAGTGAGCTGTCTCATTATCTAGTGCCCTTGACAACTTTAGGGAGGTTGGAGAAGAGGGAGGGAGGATGCTAAGCTTGGCATAGCTTGTTCCTAGGACTGAAGCAGTCCCTGGGTCTTCAGAAAGAGGATTCAGAATGGTTAAAAAACACATTTTTCACTGTTTTTCTTTCTGTGATTTTTACTGTCTGAGGGAAGTGAGATCTTTTTCTTTTTTTAAATAATCAATTTAAATTCTGAGTAGAATCCTTATGATGTAACGACATTAGAGATTTCATTCTATTTACCAAAACATTTTGAGACTGAGATATTACTTTTAAAACAGAAACAAAAATGAAATTCAAGCAAACCAGTATTTTCAAATTAAATTTTCTAAAGGAGGGAGTGGGACACTATCATTTATCTCACACCACTGGTGCTGTTTCAACTCTTGCCCAACTTTTTAAAAATAACTATGTCTAAAGATCCCTTATCAGGGAGAGATCTAGCAGCCTTAAAAGCTGCCAAGTTAGCACAAAACATTGTGCTTGTTCTTTAGAGAGCCTGTTCTCTATGGTTGAGGATTTGCAGAAACTTTAAAAAAGTGTTTTTTTAACAAATAAAAGAACCTTTTTTAGATATCCCTCCCACTGCAAGTGTGGTAATTACAAAATCAGTTTCCCTTTCACTTCATTTGCACCTTTAAATCCTACTTGTTCCTAGTGAAAAGAACTAGGTCATGTAGTGGGTCATAATGTACTGTTGGTGAAAATCATCAGGGAGGGCTGCCTGGTATCCAGGGTAACCTAACTCTGTTTATGGGTTTCAGATTTTTCCCCACACATTTGAAACTGCAAGGGGGGCTCAAAGTGCAAGGTGACCAACCTTTATATTGGGCTCCCTGACTGAGCCGAGAGTTAAATTACTGTGATCAGAATTCCTTGTGAGGCATTTGTACATCTGGGAGATGACCCCAGACACCTCCCTAAGGCCCCTACTCATGTAGGAATGCCTGAGATCTCAAGCTGGAGGGAGGAATGCGTCTTATCTTCGGTGTTTCAGCAAGAAGCTGAGACACTCATAAATTACCCTGTAATCAACACTGAGTTCTAAAAGCAATCTTTGGAGTCCGGTTAAACTGAAATAATCATTTACTATCTGCTTTTCTGTTTATAGGTGGGTGGAGGGAAAAGGCAAAATTAAGAGGGATGCAAAAGGCAGCTTGTAAAGAAAATGCACAGAGATGCTTATAAAGAAAAAAAGATAACAGAAAGGAAAATTTATTGCTCTCTCTCCCAAGGCTAAAACCTGATTTGGGATTGTGCCGCGGGGGTGGGCTTATGGATGTTTTTACAGTGCGCCTCTCATTGTGTGGACTTTTGCTTGCAGTTGGCAGGAAACCTAGTGTCCTGTCCCGGTTCATGTCGAACTTATCCTGTCACGGGTGACTTTCAGTGGCGGGTGCCCTTGTGGCTCTTAATTATCTGATCCGAGCTGGTGAAGTGTGGAGACTGCCAGAGAGAGAGAGCAAGGTTTCTGCTTACTAAAGAAAGTGTGGTCAGAAAGGGGGGTTCCAAGATGGCGAAGAAGTAGGATGGAAGGGATTCCATTTCCTTGTACACATGGGAGAAAATCCTGGCTGATCTACAGAGGAACAGTGCAAACAGCCAACAGTTCCCCAGCATATATGAAAATAAGGTACCAGAAATTGTGACGGTCACGGAAAATCCAGACGATAGGGAGACGGCTGCAGTATAGTAGAGTCTCAGGGACCAGAACAAAGACAGGAGCAGCAGGGGCTTCAGCTGGTGCACAGTCCGGAGCCCAGTGCCCTGTGTGCAGTGCCTGGCTCACCTTAGCGTGTGCCCAGCCCACCTTGGTCGGCACCTAGCGCTCAGGCGCAGCTCCCACAAACTCTTTAGGAGCCCTGGGCCTGCCTGCGGAAGGGTCCTTGGGAGACAGCTGGGTCATCAGCTCCCTTCCTCCTCGGCCAGGCAAGGTTGGGCTGTGGGAGAGACCTGTTTGCTAGAGTTTGCAGAGAGGGTACTAAAAACAAAGGGCCGAGATCAACCGTGGACTCCAAGGTCGCCAGCCCGGGAGAATTGAGAGGCAAAGTGTGGGGCTCTGACTGCGATAGTCACCAGTCTGGCTGGGGGATTAAGAAGCTCGAAGAGACAGGTTTTCTAAAGGAGAAAGTTTTTGGAATGTAAACTGAAGGTTTCTTCTGTGACAGCCTCCCAGTCTGATCCATGCCCAGTCTGTTCCCCACCCAGCCTGGCAGCGAACCCGAGGTTGGGCAGAGGGCCTGGAGTTCCCCCACAGAACTAGGACAGGTCTACACCAAAACCCGCGGGACCCAGGCAGCCAGTCTAGTGCCCTCACATGCATTCGGCAAAACCCAGCCCACAGTAATAACCCCCCAGAAAAAAGTGTTCTGAGGAAGTCCTAGATCCCCTTCGTGGGGCACTGGGGAGAGGCACTGGTTTGGCTCTTGAGAGAGCACTAGCAGAAAGATCGCATTAATCACCCCTCAGCCTGCTGCAGCCAGAAAAACCGGTTTGGTAGTTTGAAACCAACAACAGATTTTTTTTTTAAAGTAAAAACCAAAAATTTAAAATTTTATTATTGTTTTATATTTCAATACTTTTTACCTCTCTTTTTTTCTTTTCTGTTTTATTCTTTCTTCCTTTCTTTCCGAACTTATGGCTTTTTCCTCCCTTCTCCTGCCGTTTTTTTCTTTTACCTACAAGTAACACAAACAACATGGAATTGCGAAAAGACCAGAATTGGACCCAAAGAAGAGGCATCCCAAGAGTAGAGACACAGAGACAAATTTCACTTTGCTGTAGGAGAGAAGCCACAAGTTGCTACATATTTGTATTATTATTATTATTTTCATTATTCTCACTTCTGTTATATTTTAATAGTATCTTTGTATTCTTCCTCTTTCTGTATAGGCTTCTTAGACTTGGCTGGTTATATTGTATTATTTTACAGATTTTTGTTCTCTCCTCTACAGTGTATTGCCAATTTTCTACTCTTCACGCCACTTGTTTTCGTTTAGCACACTACCCAAAGTTCTATACCCCCATTCATGTAATCCAGATCACATAAAGTCTGTCATATGATTGCTGCTGTAATATTATTGTAAACAATAGCTGTTCTATACAACTGTAAATACTTCAAAACACATCTCCTGGATTTTAGTCCACTTAACAGTTTCTTGAATTCTATTACTGGAGTAATTAGCTCTATTTGCTCACACATTACACTTATTTACTATCCTTTACTCTCACCTTACCTCAAAATATGACCAGTCGCAAACTCACTGCTTTCTATATCCAACTCACAAGCCTTCTGTCCCCAACAAGAAACTCATCTTTTATCCATCCTTTCATAAAAGTGGCAAGCTGTGTAGAAGAGTACACTCAACACCTAAAGATCTTCTATCTCTTCTTTAGCGGCTGTGACTATAAATAGCATAAAATACTCTCCCACTGTCTTAAAATATTTTCCCTCCCCCTCCAACTGACCACAAAAAAAATAGGAGTAGGTGGAAGCAGAAAACACCAGGATAACCAAAGAAGAGTGTACCACTGAATTTCACAGACATTCTACCACAGAAGTTCACACCATAAACCCAGGGACTCAGAACAGATCGATTAAAGAAGCTGAGAAAAACATGAAGAGTCTCTCAAAAAATGGGAAGACAAAGAAACAATCCCCAAGCGAAAGAAAAGGAGGAAGCCTCAGAAAGAATGTTAGATGAAATAGAGGCAAGTCAACTATCAGATATTGAACTCAAAGCACTGGTTATCAGGAAGTTCAAAGGGCTCACAATGAGCTACCAGGAACTACAGGGGAGCTAAATGATCTCACTGCAAATTATTTCAACATGAAAAAGGAAATAGAAACTATCAGCAAGGGATAAGAGGAAATGAAGAATACAATCTCTGAACTGAAGAACACAGTAGAAGGAATTAAAAGCAGGATCAATGAAGCAGAATATCGAATCAGTGAGTTGGAGGACAAAGTAGGAAAAAACTCCCAGAAAGAGCAAGAAAAGGAAAAGAGGCTCAGAAAGAATGAAGAGGGATTAAGAGAAATGCAAGACAATATGAAACATAATAATATCCGAATAATAGAAATACCAGAAGGAGAATAGGAAGAACAAGGGATAGAAAACCTATTTCAAAAAGTAATGAGGGAAAACTTCCCTGATTTGATGAGAGAAAACATCACGCAAATCCAGGAATCACAGAGAGTCCCAATCAAGAGGAACCCAAAGAGGTCCACTTCAAGGCACATTATAATTAAAATGGCAAAATTCCAAGACAAAGAAAGAATCTTAAAGGCAGCAAGGGAGAAACAGGAAGTAACATACAAGGGAGCCCCAATAAGATTAGCTACTGAATTCTCAATGGAAACACTCCAAGCAAGAAGAGAATGGCAAGAAATATTCCAAGTAATGAGAACCAGAGGCTTGCAACCAAGGCTACTTTACCTTGCAAGGCTCTCAATCAAGAAAGAAGGCCAAATAAAGAGCTTCCAAGACAAAAGAAGTCTAAAAGAATATGCTTCCACCAAACCAGCTCTACAAGAAATACTAAAAGGACTGTTTTAAGGAAAGGAAGGAAAAGACAGACACAGAGAGGAACACAGGCACAAAAATGGCAATGAATAAGCACCTATCAATAATAACCTTAAATGTAAATGTATTAAATGCTCCAATCAAAAGACATAGAATAGCTGAATGGATAAGAAAGCATGACCCACACATATGCTGCCTACAAGAGACATACACACACTAAAAGTGAGGAGCTGGTAACAAATTTTCCAAGCAACCAGACAAGAAAAAAAAAGCCAGGGTAGCAATACTCATATCAGACAAAATAGACTTCAAGAAAAGGGTCATAGAGAGAGACCCAGAAGGTCACTTCATAATTCTCAAGGGAAGAATTCACCAAGAAGACATTAACATCATAAATATATATGCACCCAACATAGGAGCTCCCAAATATATAAAGAAAACCTCAGAGGACTTCAAGAAAGATATTGACAGCAACACAATTATAGTAGGGGGATTTTAATACCCCACTGTCAAAAATGAACAGATCTTCCAAACAAAATATCAACAAAGATATTGTGGCATTCAACAATGCCCTAGACGAAATGGACTTAACTGATATATATCGTGCCCTTCATCCCAAAGAAGATAAATACACATTCTTTTCAAATGCACATGGAACATTTTCAAAGATAGACCACATGATAAGACACAAAACCAGCCCCAACAAATTCAAGAAAATTGAAATCATACCAGACATTTCCTCTGACCACAGGGAACTGAAATTGGAAACCAACCCCAGAGGAAAAAACCCAAAACACCCCCAAATCATGGAGATTGAATGGCATGCTATGAAACAACAAATGGGTCAAGAATGAAATTAGGGAAGAAATCAAAAAACTTCTGGAAACAAATGAAAATGAACTCACAACAAACCAAAACTTACAGGACACAGCAAAGGCAGTCCTGAGAGGAAAGTTCATAGCAATACAAGCCTACTGAAAAAAGAGAAAAACATTTCAAACAAACAACCTAACACTACACCTACAAGAACTTGAGGAATCACAACAAAGACAGCCCAGAGCGAGTAGAAGGAAGGAAATAACCAAGATCAAAGCAGAATTAAATGACATAGATACTAAAAGCACAATTGTAAAGACCAATGAATCCGGGAGTGGGTTTTTTGAAAAGATAAACAAAACAGCCCATTAAGTAGGCTCATCAAGAAAAGAAGAGAGAGGACCCAAATAAACACAATCAGAAATGAAAGAGGAAAGATTACAACTGACACCACAGAAATACAAAGGATTGTAAGAAACTGCTATGAAGAACTGTATGCCAAGAAATTTGAAAATCTAGGGGAAATGGACACATTTCTAGAAAAATATAATCTTCGAAAACTCACTGAAGAAAGAACAGAAAGCCTGAGCAGACCACTAACAGCAGGTGAAATTGAAGCAGGAATCAAAACTCTCCTGTCACACAAAAGTGCTGGGCCAGATGGTTTCACAGGAGAATTCTACAAAGCATTTAAGGAAGAGCTAACCCCTATCCTTCACAGGCTGTTCCAAAAAATCCAAAATGATGGAAAACTCCCAAACCCTTTTCATGAAGCTAGCATTGTTCTAATTCTAAAAACCAGATAGAGACACAACAAAGAAAGAAAACTTCAGGGCAATATCGCTGATGCACATAGACATGAACATCCTAAATAAAATATTGGCAAATATCATCCAGCAGTGCATTAAAAAGTCCATACACCATGACCAATTTAAATTCATCCCAAGGATGCAAGCATGGTTCAATATTTGCAAATTAATAAATGTAATACATCACATAAACAAAAGCAAAGACATAATCACTTGATCATATCAGTAGATGTGGGAAAAGCTTTTGATAAGGTACAACACCTGTTCATGATAAAATCACTCAGCAAAGTGGGAATAGAGGGAGCATTCCTCAATATAATAAAGGGCATATATGAGAGACCTACAACCAATATCATACTCAATGGGCAAATATTAAAGTCTTTTCCACTAAGATCAGGAACAAGATAAGTTTGTCCACTTTCACCACTTCTATTCAATATAGTATTGGAAGTTTTAGCCATAATGATTAGACAAGAAAAGGAAATAAAAGGCATCCAAATAGGAAAGGAGGAAACAAAACAGTCACTGTTTCAGATGACATGATAGTGTACATGGAAAATCCTATAGATTCTACCCAAAAACTGTTCAACCTAAGAAATGAATTTGGCAAAACTGCAGGATACAAAGTCAATATTTAGAAATCAAAGGCATTTGTGTACACCAACAATGCAACAGCAGAAGCAGAAATCAAGAAAAAATCCCATTCTGTATAGCAAAAAGGAAAATAAAATACCTAGGAATAAACCTAACCAAGTACATTAAAGACCTATGTGAAGAAAAGTACATAACACTGAAGAATGAAATCAAGGAAGACACAAAGAAATGGAACCATATACCATATTCATGGATTGGAAGAATGAATATCATCAAAATGTCCATACTACCCAAAACAATTTACAGATTCAATGCAATACCTGTTAAAGTACCTATGGCATATTTCACAGACATAGAACAATCACCTCAAAAATTTATATGGAACCATAAACGACCCCAAATACCAGACGCAATTTTGAGAAAGAAGAAGAAAGTAGGAGAGATCACAATACCTGATATCAAATTGTATTACAAGGTCAGTGTAATCAAAGAGCCTGGTACTGGTATGAAAACAGGCAAATAGATCAATGGAACAGAACAGAGAGCCCAGAAATAAACCCAACTCTCTACAGTCAATTAATATTCGACAGCCCTGGCTGGTGTAGCTCAGTGGATTGAGCATGGGCCTGTGAACCAAAAGATCGTGGCTCGATTTCCAGTCAGGGCACATGCCTGGTTTGCAGGCCAGTTCCCAGCAGAGGCCAGTTCCCAGCAGAGGCCAGTTCCCAGCAGGGGACACACAAGAAGCAACCATACATTGATATTTCGCTCTCCGTCTCTCCTTTCCTTCCCTTCTAAAGATAAATAAATAAAATATATAAAAATATTTGACAAAGGGGAGAGTAACATAAAATGGAGTAAAGATAGCCTCTTCAACAAATGGTGTTGGGAGAACTGGACAGCTATGTGCAAAAAAAAAAAAAAGAAACTTGATCACCAACTTACACCAGACACAAAAATAAATTCAAGGTGGATAAAAACTTGAATATAAGCTATGACTCCATTAAAGTCATAGAGGAGAACATTGGCAAGAAAATCTCAGGTGTTTCACTTAGCAACATTTTTACTGATATGTCCCCTAGAGCAATTAATATAAAGGAAAGAATAAACAAATGAGATCTCATCAAAATTTAAATCTTCTGCATGGCTGAAGAAAACAGCATTAAAATAAAAAGACAACCAACTATATGGAAAAACATATTTGCCAATGATACCTCAGACAAAGGTTTAATCTCCAAAATATACAAAGAACTTACACGACTCCACTCTAAGACAACCAACCTAATTAAAAAATGGGCAAAGGACTTGAACAGACACTTCTCCAAAGAGGACATACAGAGGATCCAGAGACACATGAAAACATGCTCAATATCACTAGCTATCAGAGAGATGCAAATTAAAACCACAACAAAATACCACTTTATACTAGTCAGGATGGCTATCATAAACGAAGTAACGAACAAGAAATATTGGAGAAGTTATGGAGAAAAGGGGACCCTAATTCACTGTTGGTGTGATTGCAGACTTGCACAACTATTATGGAAAATAGTATGGAATTTTCTAAGAAAACAAAAAATGAACATGCCTTTTAAAAAAATTTAATTTAATTTTTTATTGATTATGCCATTACAGTTGTTCTATTCCCCCCTTCATTCCCCTCCACCCCACCCCCCATCCCCACCATTACCCCCCCTTTAGTTTATGACCATGTGTCTCAAGTTCTTTAGATTCTATATTTCCCATACTATTCTTGCCCCCCATCTATTTTCTATCTACTGTCTATGCTACTTATTTTCTGTACCTTCTCCCCCCTCCTCCTCCTCCCACTCCCCTGTTGCTAACCCTCCTTGAGATCTTCATTTCTATGTTTCCACTCCTGATCTAGCTGTCCTTTTAGTTTGCTTTTGTTTTAGGTGTGGTTGTTAATAACTGTGAGTTTGCTGTCCTTTCACTGTTCATCTTTTTTATCTTCTTTTTCTTAGATAAGTCCCTTTAACATTTCATATAATAAGGGCTTGGTGATGATGAACTCCTTGAATTTGATCTTAGCTGAGAAGCACTTTATCTGTCCTTCCATTCTAAATGAAAGTTTTGCTGGATAGAGCAATCTTGGTTGTAGGTCTTTGGATTTCATGACTTGGAATACCTCCTTCCAGCCCCTTCTTGCCTGTAAGGCTCTTTTGAGAAATCAGCTGACAGTCTGATAAAATTCCTTTGTCCCCTTAAGGGGACAGGTGACTGTCCCCTTATCTCCTGCTGCTTCTAGGATTCTCTCATTCATTTTAATTTTGGCTAATGTAATGATGATCTGGCAAAGGAAATAGACTTCCAGGAAATCCAGGAAGCTCAGAGAGTCCCAAAGATGTTGGACCCAAGAAGAAACACACCAAGGCACATCATCATTACATGAACATGCCTTTTGACCCAGCAATTACACTGCTAGGATTATATTCTAAGAACCTTGAAACACCAATGCAAAAGAACCTATGCACCCCAATGTTCATAGCAGCACAATTTACAATAGCCGAGAGTTGGAAGCAACCTTGGTGCCCTTCAGTAAATAAATGGATCAAAAATTATGGTACATATACGCAATGGAATTCTATGCAGCAGAAAGAAAGAAGGAGCTCCTACTCTTTGCAACAGTATGGATGGAACTGGAAAGCATTATTCTGGGTGAAATAAGCCAGGCAGTGAAAGACAAATACCATATGATCTCACCTTTAACAGGAACCTAAACAACAAAAGAAACAAGCAAGCAAAATGTCACCGAAGGCACTGAAATAGAGAACAGGCAGACAGGGACCAGAGGGGAGAGGGAAGGGAATTTCATGAATAAAGTGGAAGGTTTCACAGGAACAAGTATAAAGGATACATGGACAAAAACTAAGGGGGGTGGAAATGGGAGGGAGGTGGGGACGATTCTGGGGGTGGCCTGGGAAGGGAGTAAAAGACAGAAAACTGTACTTAAACAATAATTAAATTATAAAACTTATTAAATAAATAAGTGTTCAGAAGAGAGGGCACCCTTGGGAAAATACCCTTTGTCTGAAATCCAACACTCCTTATGACCTATGGAAAAGCACTTGGTGTCATCAGCTCTTACCTGGGCTGACACGTGTGTTCCAACCACGTTGATGGGTTGGCCACAACCATGGCACGTAGCCTCTGTGTCCCTGTTCCTGGGCTCCAGATGTGGCAGACTCCAGCCAGCAGAGTACACCTGTTGTGACTGAAGATGAGCATAAATGCACAGGCTACAGCAATCCTGTGCATAAAAGGGGGACCGCACAGCCACTCTCTCCAGAGGAGAGTGCTCTGACCCTTGCCTAGACAGGCTTTTATTGTTTTCCTCTGGTTTTACATCAAAGAAAGATTAATTATCTATTACATAGAATATTATTGTCTACATTGTTAGGTACAATCAAGGAAATGAAAATAACATATGCAGAAGGGAAAGGTGGTGAGCTGATTATCTCTGTCCTTGGGAAAGTTCATACAGGCTTTGGAAATTACCTTGAAGATACATGATATACATTTACTGTTTCAGACCAGGGTGATGAAGTTTTAGCAAGAGCAAGCTGTAACAGTCTGTATGCATTTTCTAGGCCTGATTGCCATAGGAAAACTTGGTTTGAAGGTCTGGCTCCTACCCACCACCTCACTTCTGTAGGGTTTCCATACAGAGCTGAGTTACAGCTCAGACCAAAACAAACCGGTTCCCTACAGGTACATATATGAAGGAGATCCCCCAAAACATTTGTTTATAAAATCTTGTGTGTTTATTCTTATATTTAAACATTGGCCACCTTCAAAGTACTCTCCATGTGATGCAACAAACCCACTGAGATGTTTTTTTCTGCTGCTGAAAACAGTTTTTGAACTAGTCAATTTTGATGTCTCTTAGTGCTTCTGTAATTTTTTGTTCTACCTCTTATACAACTGCAAAATGTTTCCTTTTGAGCTCTTTTTTCATCAAGAAAACAGAAAAGGGTCACTCAGAGGTGGGATCAGGTGAATAGGGATGGTGGGCATGAGGGTCATGATGTTTTTGGTCAAAACTGCTGAACACGCAGCACAGTGTGAGCAGGTGTGCACATTAATCATCCATCATGAAATGGGCAAACACACTGAAAGAGTCTTCAAAAAAATTCACTGAAGCTGAATGAGCCTCTCACAACAATGCCATCTGGAACACTGATACAGATCAGTTCTTAGAGTACTCACCTAGCAGGGGAAGTCTGTACAAGGGCCTGCCCTCCAGAAGATAATTCTGGGTTTTTTTGGTGGTCCCTTCTTGTACTGTGAAATATCTACGTAATGTGTTACTATACACATTATACTATGAGAATGAACAATTTATATCTGCAGACAACAAAAGTGGAAATCACACATGTATACTTTGTTCATTGAAAGAGCCAGACACAAAAGAGTATATGCCATACGATTCCATAATTGTTTTTACTAATTTCCCAATTGGGTATAGAAAAAAATAGGAAAATTAACACCTTATTTTTTTTTATTTGAAGACATTCAGCTCTGGCTGGTGTGGCTCAGTGGACTGAGTGTTGGCCTACCAACCAAAGGGTCACTGGCTCAATTCCCAGTCAGGGCCCATATGTGGGTTGTGGGCCAGGTCCCCAGTATGGGGCATGGGAGAGGCAACCACACATTGAAGTTTCTTTTCTTCTGTTTCTTCCTCCCTTTCCCTTCCTGCAAAAAATAAATTTAAAAAATCTTTTTTAAAAAAGACACCCTGACCTTTTGTATTATTCACAAGTTAACCTTAAAGAATCATGTATTCTCCAAGTCCTTGCAAAGTGATTCACTACACATAGAAACAAGGCTAAGGCTATGTCTGATGAACAGAAAACTGTGTGCAAGATAGGAGGCATACCTGGCCCTAGGGCCAGAGGTAACCCATTAATCTTGTTGCAGACCCTGTCCAGCAGAGTCTGCCTTTTGTGGTTTATGACGAGAATCAATTCGCAGGCGACAACAACCCTGTGTGGAAAAAGGGAACAGGCACGACTACTCTCTCAAGGGGAGAGTGCCTATGGTGCCTTGGCCACTTGCCTAGACAGGCTTTTATTGTTTTCCTGGGGTCTTACATCACAGAAAGATTTATTATCTATCACATAGAATATTATTGTCTACATTTCAGGTACAATCAGGGAAATAAAAATAGCATGCAGAGGAGGATGGAAATGAGCTGATCCGCTCTGTCCTTGGGAGAGCTCACATAGGCTTTGGAAGTTACCTTGAAGATAGACAATACACATGTGTTGTTTTAGACCAGGGTGATGGAGTTTTAGCAAGAGCAAGCCATAACAATCTATATGCATTTCTAGGCCCGATTCCCACGGGAAAACTCAGTTTGAAGGTCTAGCTCCTGCCCACCACTTCACATCTGTAGGTTTTCTATACAGACCTGAGTCACATTTGCCAGGCCAAGACAAACCGGTCCCCTACAAATCTTACATACGTTACCAAACCTCTTCTAGCCTCATCTATCAAAGAGGATCAGATCATCTCTGTCACCAAACCAACAAAGTCTAGAGCATAGAGTAATGTGATTCCCATCTGAAAAGCACTTTGAGATCATAGAAGGGAAAATAATTTGCCATGGAAATCCCAGGAATTATTTTCATAGGCAAGTTTTCTAATTCATAGTAACTATGATGATTATATCCTTTTAAAATAATATTTTATTGATTATGCTATTACAGTTCTCCCAACGTTCCTCCCTTTTCCTCCTCCACACAGCATCCCCTACTCCCTCAGGCAATCCCCACATCATTGTTCATGTCCATGGTCATACATATAAGTTCTTTGGCTACTCCACTTCTTATAGTGTATGTCCTGCAGCCATTCAGGGCTGGGCAGGTTCACATGGGATTTTGGCAGACAGAAGAAAATTCACAGAGTTTTCGGGATGTCTGACATGCCTTTATTCTAGGGTGGGGTGATCTAGGTGCACCACAAACAGTGAGGTGTGCTGTGGGAAGTCCCGGTTCCCATATATACTTACTGTACATCAAACCAGCAGGGTTCCAAATCATTATATAACAGAGCTTGATTCTGTGCATGCAGGCCCATACTCAAGGTCATATACACACTGCCAAGTCATAGTTGCCTGGACATCTGGTGAGGGAGCCTGACTGACTCCATTTTCCCTACAATCCACCCCTTCATGGTTTCTCACCATACAATCTGTGCCAGAATCCCAGTAGTTGATGTAGCCATTCTGATCCCTGTCAATGACCCCACCCAAGTCCTTTTTGTGTCATATGCACATCTATCTCACAGAGTATAGCAAGATCCAGAACTTGCAAGGCCTGAACATGTTTAATGATGTGCTGCCCTCCTTGGAAAGCTTGTTTCAAGTCCAGGATCCAGTCCCAGCTCACTCCATTCTTTACCAAGGCATACAGGGGGCAAACAACTTGAGCAAGGTCAGGCACAAATACTCTCTAGTACCATAACAGGCCCTAAAACATTTGGAGCTGCTTCACAGTGGTATGAGTAGGATACACCTGAATTTTATCTATCACCAAATCAGGGATTACTTTTGTCTTATCAGACCAGACAACCCTCAAGAATTTGACAGATAATCCAGGCCATTGTAGCTTGGCCATTGACTGCTCAGACACAGGACTTCAGGCATGACAACACTTGCAGTACTGCTTTTTCTAACTCTTTAAGAGAACCACTGGTTAGCAAAATATTATCAATGTAGTGAAAAAGGCACACTTCTGCAGGCTATGGCCACTTAGCCAGGTCTTCTGCCACAAGTCCATGACTAATAGGCTGTGCAAGTACCCTGGAGGAAGCACTGTCAAATCCTTTGTCTTCCCATGTGAAAGCAAACTGATCTTGACTCTCTGGAGCAATTGCAATGGAGAAAAAGACATTTGATAGATCAGCCACAAAGTGGTAATTGGTCCATCCACTGGTCCATCAAGTCCACCACAGAAGGGACTGCTGTAAGTATTGGGGGAACAACCTTATTCAACTCCTGGTAATCTACCATTATTTTCTACATGCCATTGGGTTTCTACACTAGCCACATGGGAGAGTTGAAGGGACTGTGGGTGGCCCTAATTATCTCTGCCTTTTCCAGTTATCCTATAGTAGATGTGATCTCCTCATGACCTCCAGGCAGCTAGTCCTGTTTCACCACCACCAACCATCATAGCGACAGTAATTGAATGGGGGGATTCTCAGCATACCCCCACAAAATAGCTTTTACCACTCACACTCACAAGAGAAACTCTCCCACAATTATTTGCAGCCATAAACTGTGGAGCACATCAATGCCCAGGATGTACTCAGGAACGGAAGACACATAAACAGTATATTTCTGGGGGTTACAATCACCCAATACTCAGGGAGAACTGCACGGTCTTAACCGTTACACTATGCCCCTCCCCCATAACCATCAACAGAAGCCTCAGTCCCCAGAAACTTGTCACGGTTTCTGTACAGGAGTGTATACTCTGACCCTGTGTCCACTAAAGCCAGGACCCACTGGATATTTATAGGGACCAGTAGATAGCCAATTCCATATGCGGCCTCTGGTCCATGCCCATCTCCCATAGACAGGTTCCTCGGTCCTCCCCCTATTCAAATTTGCAAATAATATCTTCTCCCTCTTCTCAGGAAGTTGGCACAGCCAGGTGGTCTTCCAGCTGGACAAGACAGGCCCCTCTGGTTGCATCCCAAGATTTTCCCTTCAACTCATTCTTCTGGGGTTCCAGTCTCCCAAAGGTCCAACCACATCTGGGTCCTAGTCACCTGCATGGGTGTGCTGTTTGACTGAGGGACAGAGGGAGCTCGAGACACTCCTTTCTGTTGCTGTATCCCTGCTGGTTGCCCAGCTGCTGCCCTGGCATCTGCAGCTCCAGCCACTGCCATAGGCTCTGCCATCACTGCCTTCCCCATCAGCGCACCACCTTAAGTGAAGCTTTCTGGGTACCAGTGCTACAGGGGCCAGGACACCCTACTGGGTTGCAGCTCTCTAGTCCATTCACTCTTGGAAACTTTGTTCCAGGTCTGTGTGGGGTGGGGAGGGGAGGGAGTTAATTGAAGTAGTGATTCCCCACCCCTTCCTCCTAATCATCCACTACAATTTGGGAGAACTACCATGACTCATTGAGGTCATCCTCCAAGGCACCACACAAACCTCTAAGGCTTCCAATCCCTTTTGGAGCTTTCCTAACTTCACTGCCTCACGAAATGCAGTCTCGTCCACAGTTTCCAAAGTTGACAGAAACATCCAGCCCATGGCATCCACAGTTGCAGGGGCACTCAGCTTCTGCAGGGTGTCTCCTACCAGTCACAGAGCCCTCTCCACTGTGTCAGTGGCTCCACTAACATTGGGCCCGTCCAGGGGGAGAACCCAAGCTTCAAGAATACTTGCCATCAGATACCACATGCCAGTGGCAGGCCACCCCTCCAAACCCTCCTCCGGGGTACTGATGGCTTCATAAGTACTGCGATGAATCATTCTGCCTTTACCAAATGTCCTGCAGCCATTCAAGGCCGGGAAGGTTCACATGGGATTGGGACAGATGGAAGAAAATTCATGGATTTCTTGGGATGTCTGGCATGCCTTTATTGCAGGGTAGAGAGATATACAGGTGTCAGGAAGTCTCTACTAGAACCAGTGGGGTGATAAACTATTATATAATAGCTTGATTCTGTGTGTGTGGGCCCGTACTCAAGGTTATGTATACACTGCTAAGTCATAGTTACCGGGACATGACTGTGAGGGAGCCTGACTGACTCCATTTTCCCTACACTGTATTTTACATCCCCATTGCTATTCTGTAGCTACCAATTTGTACTTCTTAATCACCTCACTTCTTCAGCCATTTCCCCATATCCCCCCTCTCATCTCGCAACTATCAAAATGCTCTTCATATCCGTGACTCCGTCTCTGTTCTTGTTTCCTTAGTTTGTTTTTCAGATTCAATTGTTGATAGGTATGTGTTTGTTTCCATTTTATCGTTCACACTTTTGATCTTCTTTTTCTTAAATAAATCCTTTTAACATTTCACATAATAATGGTTTGGTGGTGATGAACTTCTTTACCTTTTTCTTGTCAGGAAAGCTCTTTATCTGCCCTTCAATTCTAAATGATATCTTTGCTGGGAAGAGAAATCTTTACTGTAGGCCCTGACTTTTCATTACTCTGAATATTTTTTGCCACTCCCTTTTATCCTGCAAAGTTTTTTTTTTTAACAAGCTGACAGTCTTATGGGAACTCCCCTGTAGGTAACTAACTGCTTTTCTCTTGCTGTCTTTAAGATTCTGTCTTTATCTTTAAACTTTGGCATTTTAATTAGGATGTGTCTGGTCATGGGCCTCTTTGCATCCATCTGGTTTGGGACTCTCTGTGCTTCCTGGACTTGCATGTCTATTTCCTTTACCAAATTAGGGATGTTTCTATCATTATTTTTAAAAATAGATTTTTAATTTCTTGCTCTTTCTTTTCTTCTGACACCCCTATGATGCAAATGTTGGTATGCTTGAAGTTGTCCCAGATGCTCTTTATCTAATATTTAAATAATATTGTTTTGTGTTTTAGTCTTTACAAAAATAAATAGTTCAGAATCCAATTATTTAAAAAATTATACTTCAGCCCTGGCCGGTTTAGCTCAGTGGATTGAGCGAGGGCCCGTGAACCAAACAACCGTGGTTCTATTCCCAGTCAGGGCGCATGCCTGGGCTGTAGGCCAGTTCCCAGCAGGGGGTACACGAGAGGCAACCATATATTGATGTTTCCCTCTGTCCTTCCCTTCCCCTCTAAAGACAAATAAATAAAATCTTTTAAAAATTATACTACAGAGACATTGGAATAGTTGGTGCTGTGATTTTACAAGTTTGAAAGAACCTCTCTGTGCTTCATTTTTTTATTCTGTAACATGGGGAAAACAATTATCCCTAACTCATGGGTTGAGGTTTTAAGAATTGAGTTAATACATGAAAACACAGAACACTGCTGACACACAGCAGTAGCTCAAAAAATTCTACCTGCTTTAAAAAATAGAATGTGAGATTTTTGTAATGCTTTAATTCACATGTTTGTTTAAAGTTTATGTCTTCTAGAGCAGATATTTCTCAAGGATGACACACACAGGGCCCATAGACACATGAAAAAATGCTCAGCATCACTAGCCATGAGAGAGGTGTAAATTAAAATCACAATGAGATACCACTTCACACCAGTCAGATGACCATAATTAATAAATCAACAAACAACAAGTGCTGTTGAGGTTGTGGAGAAAAGGGAACTCTAGTACACTGTTGGTGGGAATGCAGACTGGTACAGCCACTGTGGATAACAGTATGGAATTTCCTCAGAAGAATAAATATGGAACTGCCTTTTGACCTGCTGGGCAATTCCACTGCTGGGATTATACCCTAAGAATTCCAAAACGCCAATTCAGAAGAACCTATGCACCCCTATGTGCATAGCAGTGCAATTTACAATACCCAAGTGCTGGAAGCAACCTAGGTGCCCATCAGTACAATGAGTGAATAAAAAACTGTGGTACATTTACACAATAGAATACTATGCAGCAGACAGAAAGAAGGGACTCACCCTTTGTAACAGCATGGATGGAATTGGAGAGAATTATGCTAAGTGAAATAAACCAGGTAGTGAAAGACAAATACCATAGGATCTCTGGTATAATTGGAACCTATTCAACAACAACAACAACAACAACAACAAAATGAACAAAATAGAACCAGAGACTCAGAAATAAAGTGATCAGTGATCACTTTAACAGTGATCAGAGGGTAGGGAGGAGGGGAATAATGGGGCAAACAAGGGGGAAAAGGCAAGCAAAGGAACACAAATAGAAGACTCACAGGCACAAACAGTAGAAGGGGATGTGATAGGGGTGAGCAATGGGGAAGAAGGTGGGACAACTGTAACTGAACGATAAATAAAATAAAATATTAAGTTTTACAACTGGAAACTATTAATCAACTGTTGAATATTTTAAATCACTAATTTTCACAATAACCTCTGTTGGATGTCTAATTACCATGAAAACATGTCTAAAGAACTTGAAACAACTGATCTCAGGAAACAACACCACCATTTCTGCACTTGGCTGAACAAAAAAGGCAAAGTCTAATCCAAGATCCTGCTTTCTTTTCATGTACCCTCTATGCGCAACCACTGCAGGTGTCCTACCTCCAACACACCCTGTCCAGAACTGCCCTGTCGTATGCACACTGCTGCATCACTGGCCAATCCACAGTCGTCCTACATGTAGAGTCTTTAAGGTTCTCCTAATGGTTATCCCCACACCTATCTTGTCCCTGTCCAGTCCATTCTCCATACGGCAGCTAGAGTTACCTTCTCAGAACATGAATCAGAGCATTGTTATTCCCTCACTCTACTCAAATGTCACTTCCTGAGAAAGACCTTCACTGACAACCTAGTGTACAAAAATAACCTGTTCCCATAATTTTCTGTTCTACTTATGTTCACTTTCCTTCAAAGCACTTGTCCCCATATGGAATTGCCATGCTTACTGATGTGTTTACCTGCTTATTGTAGGCTTTCCCAAACTAGAATGGAACTCCAAGGATCCTACCTATCATTCTCTGTGGTATGTCCCCAGTGCCTAGTTCAGTGCTTTGTATCTACATTTCTGAACAACTATCATTTCCATGAAAGAATTATAACTGATTTAGTGACAGAAAACTTATTTGGTGACAGGAGAAGACACAGATATTTAAATCTGAGTTGCAGTACAAATTGACAAGGAGATTAGACATCAAAGAATTAAAAAATTAAGTGTTTATTGCAAATTTACAGCAGTGCTTTCTAAACCTGGATGAGTACCAGAAACAACTGTAAATATTATGCAAAATGTAGACAATTCCATCCCACCTCCCTGGTTCTGATTCAGGAGATCTAGAATGGTCCCAGGAATCTTTAGTTTTAACAAGCACTCTCTGACAATTTCAATGAAGTGTTCTGATACCCGCACTTGGAGAAATCTTGACCCAAACAGCTAACATTTGTGCAACATTAATTTAATGTCTACCATGCAGATTTCTCTATCTGAGGTGTCTCTGTTAATGTAGTTACTAGAAAGTGCACTGGTCCTTTTCTCCCACCTACAACCACAGCTTGTTTTCCCACAAGGGCCACACTTAAATTCCACAATATTCTGGGTGGTTAGCAGCAAAAATATTGTTGTGTAGAAGATACTGAAGAAAATGGTGGTGATTTACCTGAAGTGCCCTGATCATAGGATTCCTCACACTTGCTCCAGGCACCTGTACTTGACATCACACTTGGTTCTTCTCTATCAGCTTGTTCCTGTTCTCAGATCCATATTCTTCTGTGATGCTCCACTAGAAGAGAGAGTCAGGGAATAAGATAGCACATGAAACAGAGAGAAATGTGAGAAGATGGGAAAGTGTGTAAAACACTGGAAAAAGATGATGTGTTTACCTGTCCCCACTCAGTTCACTAGAAGCTGCACAACGACTCTTTGCCTCTTCCCTAACTGATCACATGGCCCTTCCCCTCAGAGCAGTGATGCTGAAGCTCACACACTCTGGAAATGTGAGCTTATCCCTGCTTGCTGTTACATGTGTCAGTGTTCTCTCTGGTAGTCACACTATTATTATGTTAATGCCAGAGGTATCACATTGACAGAATAAAGTACATAGAGTGGGATGGAGAAATAAAATTTGGTGAGGGCATAGTAGGTGCCACATATTGTAGGTTGTTATTTCAGCTCTGGCTGATGTGGCTCAGTGGATTAAATGCCAGACAGCGAACCAATGGATTGCCTGTTTGATTCCCAGTCGGGGCACATGCCTGGGTTGCAGGCCAGATCCCTAGTAAAGGGCACTCGAGAGGCAACCACACATTGATGTTTCTCTTCCTCTCTTTCTCCCTCCCTTCCCCTCTCTAAAAATAAATAACATTTTTTAAAAGGCAGCACAGTCTTCTTATTGACATCAGGTTTTCATGGTCACCAGGATGGGAAGCCTAGTCCTTCACACCAGAAATGCCTTCACACATCCTTCCCTTGGCCCTTAGCTCCAAACCAAAACACTTTCATTCTTTGTTCCTCAGGCCACTACATGAGAAACAATACTAATTATAGGCACTACCCTGGGAACCATGCAATTGGTAGCACAGTGTCCAGGTTGTTGAAACGTGAGCTTGTTTTAATTTTTTTTTAAATATGAGACAATAGGAGAGTATTATTAGTAAACAGAGACCTAGGGAGAATCCTAAGATTCTTAGAGATGAGCTATTCTTGGAGGGTGAACAAGTAAAATATCCACAAAAGGTCACTGCCACCAATGCAACTCCAACAGGGGTCCCCATTCCAGGGTGAGGTAAAAGCAGAAACTATTCAGGTAGTTTGCAAACTAGGGAACACAGCCTCAGGAGGAAACTTAAAGGCACTCCCCTGAGAAAAATACAAGGCCGCTTATAGAAAGTGCCCACTCCAATCCCTGATTCCTTCATTTTATGCAAATGAGGTATAAAGTTGCACAATTTGATTTGTTTGCATAGCACTTTCCTGATTGGTCAGAATCATGTGCCCTGATTGGTCAGTAAAGATGGAAATGAAGATATAACTGTACAGATTTGATTGGACAGGGCAGGACTCAACCGATTGGTCTGAATAAAATTCCACGAACTCTGGTATAATGGCCAGCTCAGCTAGCAGGAACCAAGTGCGGGAGGCTTTGTAGCCCAGTCTGAGGCTTTTCCCTGATATGCAGTATGCTTCAAAGGCCTCTGTAAACAATTGCAGCTAGACTGTGATTATAAATTCATGCCCTATTAAACAAAAGGATCCCTTCTGGTAGGGATATTTCTTTTATTTGAATATATTTTATTGATTATGCTATTACAGTTGTCCCTTTAACTTTTTCTCTCCTTTATTCCCCTCCACCCCTGCACCAACGCTCCCACCAGCATCACCCCATCTTAGTTCACGTTCAAGGGTTGTATCTATAAGGTCTTTGGTTCTCAATTTCTTATACTATTCTTAATCTCCCCCTGTCTATTGCGTACCTACCATTTCTGCTTTTTATTCCCTGTATCTTTTCCCCGTTCTTCGTTCGTCTCCTGTTTATAGCCCTCTATGTGATCTCCATTTCTGTGATTATGTTCCTATTCTAGTTGCTTGCTTAGTGTTTTTTGTTTTTTTCTTGGGTTCACTTGTTGATAGTTGTGAGTTTGTTATCATTTTACTCTTTATATTTTTGATCATCTTTTTCTTAGATAAGTCCCTTTAACATTTCATAATAATGGCTTGGTGATAATGATCTCCTTTAATTTGACCTTATCTGGGAAGCACTTTATCTGCCTTTCATTCTAAATGATAACTTTGCTGTATAGAGCAATCTTGGATGCAGGTCCTTGCCTTTAATTACTTTGAATACTTCTTTCAAGTCCCTTCTTGCCTGCCCTTGCCTGCCCTTGCCTGCCCTTGTCTTTCTTCCTTGGAGAAATCAGCAGCTTGTCTTATGGGAATTCCTATGTAGGTAACTGTCTCATTTAGTCTTGGTGCCTTTAAGATTCTCTCCTCTTTAATCTTAAGTAATATAAATATGATGTTCCTTCGTGTGTGCTTCCTTGGGTGCAACTTCTCTGGGACTCTCTGAGCTTCCTGGAATTCCTGGAAGTCTATTTCTTTTGACAGACTAGGGAAGTTCTCCTTCATCATTTTTTCAAATAAGTTTTCAATTTCTTTTTTTATTCTTTAAAGCAAACAGAACAAAAACAAAGACACTGAAATAGAGAACAAGTGGGCAGCAACCAGAGGGGAGAGGGAAGGGAACTTAAGGGGAAAAAGGGGGAGGGATTTTGAGGAACAAGTATGAGGGACGCAGGGACTGGGGGGGGGGAATGGGGGGGGGGGACCGGGCGGGGGTGGGTGGGATGGGAGAAATAGATTAAAAAAATGTACTTGAAAAGTAACTAAATAAAATTTAATATTAAAAAAAAAGTTTTCAATTTCTTGTTCTTCCTCTTCTCCTTCTGGCACCCCATATGATTTGAATGTTGGAAAGTTTAAAGTTGTCCCAGAGTTTTCTAATTGTCTCCTCATTGAATTCTTATTTCTTCATTCTGTTCTGGTTGAATATTTATTTCTTCCTTCTGCTTGAAATCAGTTATTTGAGTCCCAGTTTCCTTCCCATCACTCTTGGTTCCCTGTACATTTCACTTTGCATAGCTTTCACTTTTTCCTCTATTTTGTGCCCATACTCAACCATTTTTGTGAGCATTTTGATTACCAGTGTTTTGAACTCTGCATCTAATAGGTTGGCTATCTCTTTATCATGTAGTTCTATTTTTTTAGCTTTGATCTGTTCTTTTTTTTGGGTCATATTGTTTTGTACTGGCACAGCTATTACCTTGTAAGGGCCAGAGCCTTATGTATTCACCAGGGCAGGGCGACCCAAGTCACTGCTTTGTGGTGCTGTATGTGCAGGGAGGGTCTGAGAGGGAACAATGCTGCTTGCTGGTCTCTCATCTGGCTTTCAATCCCTTCCCCTCCCACCCACAAAGAAATTGGGCTCTTCCGGTGCTGATTCTCAGGTGGGTGATTTGTGTACATTTTAGGGCTCTGTGGGTCTCTCTAATGAACTCTTCTGTGAGGTTGGGAGTTTCTCCCACAGCCACAACCCCCACAGGTTTTAACAATTGGAGGTTTTGAGGCTTTATTTCCTGGCACTGTAACCATAGGTTGCAGTTGTTCTTTCTGTTTTATCTGCACACAAATGTGGGACCACCCAGTCCTCCAGCTGCTGCCTTACAGTGAGTCCTCTGTGCCCTGGCTGCCTGTCTCTGCCCCTCCTACCAGTCTAGATGAATGTTTCTTCTTTAACTCCTTAGTTGTCGGACTTCCATACAATTGGATTTTCTTTCAGTTCTGGTTATTTTTTGTTTTTAAATTTGTTGCTGTCTTTCTTTTAGTTGTGCAAGAAGGCTAAGTATATCTACCTAAGCCTCCATTTTGTTCAGAAGTCCTGGTAGATATAGTTCTTCTTGGGGTCAGCAAAAATCACATGCATGATAAGTAGTTAGCCATCTGTGGCAGAGAACTAACAATTGTCTATAAGTATGTGAGTTAACAATATAAAAACACAAATAGAAAAAATATCATTTAAGCAATTTGGGAATTATTTCAAAGAAGCAGTCCTAGAATACTGTAGTTATTTAGTAGGCAGAAACTTAGTCAGTTGAACTATACATTGATTTGTCCTGCGGAATTCCTATCATCAATACCTGATAATTTTTTTATATGGAGGAACATCCATTCTGAAAACACTTCTTGTCTCTCTATACACTCACTTCTTTATTATCGGAATGATTTGGACTGAAAAAAGAAACAAATGTACGTCCCAAGCCATATTTCTTCAAAACTCTTGGTGGTAAGTTTTCCTTATGAAGCAAATCTTCTGCTCTGCCCTCAGGGGTAGATCTTACAATTGGCTAACAGTGTTTCTCTTTCTGTGCCTTTCTGGTTCCCACCTATTCCTATAGGTTTGCTCCAAAATTCTTAGGTTTTTAAGTCCCCATGCCCATACATCCCTGCTCTATGTTTGAGCTCTATGTCAACTATGATGAATGAAAAAAGAATAGGAAGAACAATATATCAATTTTATTCTTTATAAAAGTTATATTAGATAAAATGGTTTACATCTGCAGTCAAGTCAAGTCATTTGCTATTAATAAACCCCAGATCTGGACAGACGTAGGCACCTAGCAGTGCTTCATTGAAATGGTTACACAGGCCAAGGACTTAAATACATATCTATCAGCTGTCTGGTGAAAGAATCCTATTTCTGAGTGCCCAAGAAAACAAGGTCCCTTGTAAAGTTGTCTCTGTAGCAAGAAAAAGTGTTTTAGGACACTTTCTTTAAGGAATACTATTTAAAAATGAATAAATACCCCCTTGTTCTGTTTAAATACTCACCAAGCAATGTTCTTAGCATATGGCTTTTAAGGAGCTCATTGAACAGTTTACTCACTTAACAAACATGATTGGCACTGGGGCTCATTTTCTGGAATGAGATTGAAATTAGGTTGTAAATTCCAAGAGTAGGGTAAAAATTATATATAGTGAAATTTGCTTTGGAGATTTCTTCAAGAAGGAATTGAGGAAATGTTTAAAAAATCAATATCCAGATGTAGATCTACACACATACTACAGCTAAAATTTATTTTTATTTTTTCAGCATTTTAAAAATTTAATTATTGTTCAAGTACAGTTTTCTGTCTTTTACTCCCATCCTAGCTCACCCCCCAGTGCTCCCTACCTCCCTCTCATTTCCATCCCCCTTAGTTTTTGTCCATGTGTCCTTTATACTTGTTCCCATGAATCCTTCCCCTATTCCCCTGAAATTCTCTCCCTTTTCCCCTCTAGTCCCTGTCAGCCTGTTCTCTATTTCAGGTTATGTTTTGCTTGCTTGTTTGCTTTGTTGTTTAGGTTCCTGTTAAAGGTGAGATCATATGGTATTTGTCTTTCACTGCCTGGCTCATTTCACTCAGCATAATGCTTTCCAGTTCCATCCATGTTGTTGCAAAGGGTAGGAGCCCCTTCTTTCTTTCTGCGGCATAGAATTCCATTGTGTAAATATATCATAGTTTTTTGATCTATTCATTTACTGATGGGCATCTAGGTTGCTTCCAACTCTTGGCTATTGTAAATTGTGCTGCTATGAATATTGGGGTGCATAGGTTCTTTTCGGTTGGTGTTTTAGGGTTCTTAGGATATAATCCTAGCAGTGGAATTTCTGGGTCAAAAGGAATATTAATTTTTCATTTTCTTAGAAAATTACATACTGTTTTCCATAATGATTGTACCAGTCTGCCATCCCACCAACAATGAACTAGGGTCCCCTTTTCCCCACAACCTCTCCAACATTTGTTGTTTGTTGCTTTGTTTATGATGGCCATTCTGCCTGGTATAAAGTGGTATCTCACTGTGGTTTTAATTTGCATCTCTCTGATAGGTAGCGATATTGAGCAACTTTTCATGTGTCTCTGGATCCTCTGTACAGCTAAAATTTTAACAAAGTTTAATAAGGATAAGAGAATCCTTATCTTATTTAATGATAACTGACCACAGGAAAAGGAGAGTTAAAGACAACCACATGTTTTGAATATCCATTTCTGTTTAACAAAACACTAAAAAAATAGTAGTCATGTATTACTTTTCAGAATTCTATGGGTTGACTGGGCTCAGATGGGTGATTTTCTGCTCCCCATGCAGTCTGTTACCTAAAGTTGCAGTCATTTGGAGACTCCACTTGGCTGGAACATCCAGGAGAGCTGACTCACCTAGATGGTTGTTGCTGGCATCTACTACAAGCTCAGCTGAAGCTATTGACTGGAGCAATTTTGTACTCCTCCCAATCCCTTCCTGTGTAGGGGTGCCAGATTATATTTAACCCAGTTAAATTTGAATTTAAGTGAACAAATACTTTTTGGCATAAATGTCTTTTGCAATATTTTGTTTTTCTGAAATTCAGATTCAACAGGGCATCCTACATATACTAAATCTGGACAAACCCGTGAATCTGTAAGTTTAATGACCATCTGAGATGACTCTTTTAATGATGCAAGTCTGCAGAAAATGAGACAATCAATGATAAAGTCATAAGATGGCAATACCTGGTATTGGTGAAATGAAGGGGCAATAAACATTTACATACACTGCCGGTGTTAAATGCACATACATACCTGTTTTCTAAGGCCTATATTATTTGAATGGTTTCAAATATTATATTATATTATATTATATTATATTATATTATATTATATTATATTATATTATATTATATTATATTATATTATATTATATTATATTATATTATATTAATTATATTATATTTATTATATTATATTTATTATATTATATTATATTTATTATATTATATTTATTATATTATTTCTACTAACAAGGGAGTTTCAGGTGAAGGTTTAGAAAGGGATTCCAAAGTTGATACCGACCTACATTCAGGTTAGCATGTCTTGGCTGAGCAGACAGTTCAAGAAGCCACATACATTTCCTACTCTGGGGAGAAAAGACAACTATAATTTATGGACTAGGTGGTTGAGCTAGTCCATTTTTTCCTTAGAAAGCTTTTCCCCCTCCCTTAGATAAGTTTACAACACAGAATTGGCACCAACCTTTATACACAATGTGAGTCTACTGTATGAGTTTATTTTCCTTCCTGTTGTTCAATTTTTCAAAGCCTCTTTAGCATACAGTTATGACACTTGTACTTTAGGTCAAAGTCATCTTAGAAGCAGAAGTTATGAAGTAGGATGGGAAGGGAACTAACATTTAAAGGGTGTAATAGAGGTCAGACACTGTGGTAGTAACTTTGTATACTGTTTCTTTAACTTGTTGTAACTGTAAGTTAGGTATCAGTATTTCCTGTTATAATTAATTCTTCTCTGAGACATGCTGTGCTATGGCTCGTAGAGGTTAAATACATTTTCCAAAGACACATGCCTGGTAAGAGACAGCATTGTTATCTTAATCCAGAGTTGTTGGACTACAAAGTTGGGCAGGAAGGTTGGTAGTAGCAATTAACTTGAACTAGAGAAGGTTTTCTCAACCTCAGCACTATTGACATTTTTGTGCCAGAGAACTCTTTTCTGTGAGGACTTTTATGCATGGTGGGATGTTTAGCCTTTACCAACAAGACTTCAGTAGCACAATCAGTTGTGACTACTAAAAATGTCTCCAGACATTTTCACATGTTTCCTGGAGGTGGAAACATTTCTTTCCTGGAGGTGGAAATATTCCTTTATTGCTTAGCTTTTGTTTCCCTTATAAAAAGAATGCTTTTAAATGATAGAACATGTTGAAATTGGTTATAGTACCACCAGGCAAATCCAGAGCCAGAAGTAGTTTCAACATCAAGATGGCTGAAAAAAAGAGTGAAGGTCCATTATAACCTACATCTCTGCACCAGATATCATGTACTTTAATGACATTTTTGTGCTTAATTGACATATTTGATCTTCATAACAGCCCTTTGCAGTGGTATCACCATTTATGGATCAGGAATTCAAGGCACAGAAAGGTTATGAAACTTGTCTAGGGTTAACTTGCTAGTAAGTGGCAGAGGCAGGAATCTACCCAGGACTGTGGTATAAAAGCTCATTGGTACTAACCCCAAAGGTATCCTACCATGAAATGGTGAATATCTTAGAGCCTAACCTAGGGCCTGACATTCAGTGAAGTTTTAACTCACTGAATGTCAATTGAACTGAATGTAGTCACTGAATATAGAATTCTGATGAGCCTGCATCATCATTGTTAAAATAATTCCTTGGACTTACATGGAAAACTTTTCTTTCTAGAAACTGAGTGTTTTTCTGGGTGGAAATGACTTTTTTCTCTGGCCCAGACCTAGCTGGCAGGGAGAAATGGCTGGTGTGATCATCTTTGACAGGTGAGACCATATGGGTGAGGTGACTAATCTAATGTCATCCCAGAGTGAGGAGGTGAAGATTGCCACCAAGATCCAGTGAGATCCTCTGGCTGGTAGTGCAGGGTCCTGTCCAAAATACACAAAAATAGTTTTTGATCTGATATAGCCCCTTGCATTTCAAAGTTGCAAGGGAAAACTGTTTCTTGGAAGTTACCTCCAGAGAAAAGTAAGGGGACATGACAGCACATGGAACATGAGGAAACAGAACGATGATTTTCTTCCTTTTCCCCAAATCCTCCAGGGGAAGAGAGTAGAAAATGGCATGTTTCCAGGGACCTCTCTCTTTGCCATCTTTCCTATTTCTTTGACCTGCCCTTTGTGACGGTAGAGAAATATAGACAGAAGTCAGAAATCTACAATGTTCTGAGATGGGAACAGAAAAATGGAAAGTGCCTGAATAACATAGTGGTGCATCAGTAAACACAGGTACAAGAGCCCATGCCTGTGCTATAGGTTCATCCACCAAGCTCTCAGACTCCATTTGTTTTTGTTTGTGGTGCCATCACTCTACCACATAGCAATGAAGTTCACACATAACACAAATACACATTTTCCAAGGGAGGCTAAGAAGAATGAAGCGACTTACCCATGAAACATGAACATCAGTTATTGTTCAGGGTCTGAAACTGACACCCAGGGAAATCTCCTTCCTGTTGCTCCCATGTTCCATGTAGCAGACAAGTATTAGGATCTGATCTCACCCTTCAGGAGCTCAAAGAAAACACTGTTTTCTCAATAAAACAAGGGAGTAATATACAGGAACAGAAAAACATGAGGAATGGGTGGATGGTGTCTTTATTTCCTTACCCCAAACTCCATTTGGGAGGTACCATGAGGTACATGATTTAATTCAAAGGAACTGGTATAATCATGCCATTCCCTTCCACAGCCCAATCAGAACCCTCATTCCACCACACAGAAGTCAAAATAGAAATGTATACATTTTCATTATTCTCTCCACATGTTCTGTAGATCATGCTGCCCATCAAAAGTATTCACATCTGTACTTTGCACTCACCTGTTCCCTCTAATAGTAGCGGGGAAAGATCCACCAGGATCCTCATCATCCTCAGAAAGTATGAGTTCCTTTTCCCTTTTGCTTTAAATGTGATGCTCTGCCTCTGTATTCACAAACCCACTGAGTCTCGAAGGAAATGGCCCTAAGTCAGAGAGTGACAATACAGTCCTGCATTCCCACAGCACTGGGTGACTCCTGGTTAGCCTCTTTCTGAGCCTCGTGGCTCAGACCAGGAGAGCAGGGATATGGCTGGATCATTCTTTGGGAGACAGTTGTTTCTGGGAAAGAGCTGAAACTCACAGATTCTGTTCAGTACCAACGGTTAGGCATGGAAAGATTTAGATATAGAGTAAGGTAGTTCATGAGGTAAATTCTTTTAAAGGAATTAGTTTGGGCCTCCTGGAAAAGTAAGGGGAGTTGCCTCCACTGTGGGCCAGGCAAAGTGCATCTGAGAAGTGCACCCCAATCCTGAGACTCACTGGGGAAGAGGATAGAAAGAGGGGCCTTGAATAAGACCTCTACTCAAGGGCCCTGGGGGAAGAGGAAACCCGTTTCCAGCACAATACACTCAAAGCAAGAGTAAGGATTTGTGGTGAAGTCCAGAAAGAGATAATGCCATGTAGTAAGACAATGGATAGATGCTTGTGATGAAAGCGGCAGCATTTCTCTTCCCTCCTAATGTGTACTGGTAAAAGAAAATCACAAGTCATTTTCAGTACAAATGGAGAACATCAAATAACTCAGCCAGTAAATCAAGTTCCTAGGAAAACTAACAGTAGCTCCCCTACCCAAGACTGAACTGGATGCCAAGCATGTGAGAAGCAACTCTGAGTGTTGGAGTAATAGTGGAGGTTTCAGAGGGAATACCTTAGATAGGTAATAGTGAAGATACCCTGTTGCCAGGTCAACACACATTGTACTCTGGTAAGACTGTCTTTAAATCTCTGGACCAATACCTATCACTGTGACCTGAATGAAAGAGGAGACAAAAACCTGGAGGGTTTGTGGCTGTGGGAAGGCTCCTCTTCAAATGCTTCAAAATGATGAACTTCATGCTATTGGCAGAGTAAAGAGAGGGCTTTATTTAAGTGAAAAATCTGTTCATCACAATGGCTAGTTGATCAGAAATGATTCCTTATTACTGTTTCTTGTTGCAGCTACTCTTCTGTCTTCTCCTCGTCACTTTAGCATTGACCTTTAAAATTTGAAAATAACTTTGAATATCTTAACTCCAGAAGATATAGCCTCTCTAAGGAGATTCTCAAACACAGTTGACTTCTGCACCTCTCAAAAAGAAAAGAACAAAGAACACAGTAAAAGAGAGAAGATCATGTAGTCCATTACGACTGCCTTTTGGTATTGAATCACTGGCTCTTGCTTTCCTCACAGAACCATGGATCTCATGCCATTTGGCATAGGGCAAAAAAATGAAGATATAGAAAATTTCTTTTTCTCTGCCTCTGTGTATTTTTGACATTATCTACCTAAAAGCTTCTTATTTCATACAGGTTTTGTAAGAAAACTTCATTCTCAATGCCTTTTATTATGTGACAAAGATTGTGTTAAGTGATCTATTTGCATCATATAAACCTCACCACAAGTCTACCAGGTAGGTACCACTATATGTCTGTGTAAGGGGTTTGTCCTCAGCACCAGCTAAATATAAGTCTTAGGGCTGGGACTCAAGCTCAGACCATATGATCCTGAGACATGCACCCTTAATCTTTAGGATGTTCCTTGGTGGGCAGAGAGTATGACGATCTGACGAGTGCACTGGCTCACAGTGCCTGCGGCATCATGGGTGAGACATGAGACAAATTCACACAGACTACCAAGTCCTGTGGAGGAAAAGGGATGGCATGGCTACTTCCTCAAGGGGGGAGTGCCTTGGAGTGAGTGGCGTGGTAACTCTCTCAAGGGGAGAGCACACTGACCCTTGCCTAGACAGGCTTTTAATGTTTGCTTGTTTGTTTGGTTGGTTTTTTCCACAGGAGTTCAGGTACAACTTATTAATCACTGTCAGGCAGTAAACGATAGATAGTATACAAAGAACCATTAGGGCTTCTTCTAAGTCAGGGTCTGTCACCTAAAAGGCTATAGAACTTTGGGAAAACAAACTCATTTTCTTCCCAGGTTTTTATCATTTAACTAAAAGCATTCTTAGCAAAGCAGCTTTCACAAGATTGTTAGAAATTCTTTCTTTTGCCAGATCACCCCAGATTCTGCTCTAGCCAGGCAAAGGGCTGCACCACCTCTCCCATCACAGGTTTTCAGGCTTAAGTGGATTAGAGCCAGGAAGCACTTCTCCCAGGGGACATGGGGACTCAGGCTATGTCAGAATAGCCAGGAGGCAAGGGTCCATCACTCCCTCTTTGTTGCAGCTCCCCGAGTCCTTCCATAATGGCCTCCCAAGTGATCATGTCTGGCTTAGGTTAACCCTCCTCTGAGGATTCTTACCCATCATGAACTAACCAACCATGCTTTGGGGGCAGGGAGATAAAGCAGAGGCAGCTTTTGCTACCAGAGACAAGCTTTGTCTCTTTGTGGCTCCCATTCCTGAGGTTGCTCACTCATCCTTAGCCATGGGAGGCAGTTACAATTCCTGAAACCAAGCAGAGCAGTTCCCAACAACAATCTTCTGTAGTCCTGGGTGTGCTACTTGATAAATGGGATGATTTCTCCTGGCCACCTCAATATTCTCTTAGTTTAACATAAAGTCATTTGAGACTGTAGTCTGGTGAAGAGTCAAGACAACTGAGCTTCTTGACATTTTGTAAGCAGCCTAATGTGACACACTTGTATAGAGTAGAGGAATTATTTACACATCAACAAATAATGTGTTTGTTTTATTTTATAAGGTATTCTTTGCAAGTTCATGTGGGATTTTCTACATAGACAATTATGTTGTCTGGAAATAGAGATTTTTTTAAATTAAAAATTTTTCATTGATTTTTAAAGGCAGAGGAAGGAATGGAGGAGGGGAGGGAGGGAGGGTGGGGAAGGAGGGAAGGAGAGGGAGGGGGGAGAGAGAAAGAAAGACAGAGAAACATTGATTTTTTAAATTTTCATCTTTATCTGAGGATATGTTTTTTAATTGATTTTAGAGAAAGTGGAAGGGAGAGGGAGAGAGAAACATCAATGTGATAGAGAATCATCTATTAGTTGCTTCCTGTATGCACCCCAACAAGGGGTATCAAAACAGCAACCTAGGTATGTACCCTGACCAGGGATCAAAACTGCAACCTTTGGGTATACAGGATGATGCTCCAATCAACTGAGCCACCCAGCCTGAGCAATAGGCTTTCATTTTTAGAGCAGTTGTAGGTTTACAGAAATGGTGAAAAATAAGTATGAGAGTTCACATATACACTCTCTTCCCCAACAGTTTCCTCTATTATTAACATCTTGCATTAACATGTTATGACTGATGAGCCAGTATTGATACATTATTATTAACTAAAGGCCATCATTTATATTAGGTTTCACTCTTTGTATTGTACATTCTAATAAATGTACAATGGCATGTATCTAACCTTATAGTATCATGCATAATAGTTTTGCTGTCCTAAAAATCTTCTGTGCTTCACCTATATATCCTTGCTTTCTTCTCCATGAACCCCTGACAAACATTATTGATCTTTTTAGTGTCCCCATAATTTTTCCTTTTCCAGAATGTCATACAGTTGGAATCACACACTATGGAGCATTTTTAAATTGGCTTCTATCACTTAACAGTAAGCATTTAAATTTTGTCCGTTTTTTTTTCCTTTGGCTTAACGGTTTATGCATTTTTATTGCTGAATGATATTCCATTTATGGATGAATCATAATTTGTTTATCCTTTTAACTATTGAAGAGAATTTCAGTTGCTTCAGTGTTTGGGCAATTATAAACTGCTTTAAACATTTGTGAACAGATTTCTGTGTGTTAATTTTCAGGTTTTTACATCATTACCTTTTTTTGTCTACTTGCCTTATTAATTATTGAGAGAGGAGGGTTGAAGTCTACACTACAATTGAAGATTTGTCTATTTCTCTTTCTAGTGTTGTCAGGATTTTCTTCCAGCGTTTTGATGTGATATTATTGGGTGCAACATATTTAGGATTTCTATCATCTCTTGATAATACTTTTATAATTACAAAAGCATCTTGGGGTTTGTGTAGTAATATTGTTTATTCTTATGCATACTTTATCTAATATTAAAATAGCCACTCTGCCTTTCTTACAGTCAATGTTTTCCTCAGTATGTGCTTGTCTATCCATAGAGTTTAGACTATCTGTGTCTTTATACTTAAAATCAACATCTTGCAGAAAGCATATATTTGGCTCTTGCTTTTTCACCCAATCTAGCATTTTAATTGGAGTGTCCATGACACTAATGTTTTAGTTTTTTAATTAGAGTCTGTGTTCAATATTATTCTGTATGAGCTTCAGCTACACAGCATGATGGCTAGGCAATCATACACTACACAAAGTGTTCCATTGATACTTCCAGAAATTTTCAACAGACTTTGGTTCAAATTTGCCATTTTTCTCTTCGTTTTTTACTTGTCTCTATTTGCATTTTTCTCTTTTCTATATCCATTTGAATTACTTAAATATTTTAAATTATATTTTCTTGATTATGCTATTACAATGGTCCCAATTTTCTCCCTTTGCCCCCCTCCTCCCAAGACCACTCACTCCATCAGGCAATTCCCCCCACCATTGTTCATGTCCATGGGTCATGCACATAAATTCTTTGGCTACTCCATTTCCCACACTGTACTTCACATCTACATGGCTATTCTGTAACTACCTGTTTGTATTTATTAATCCCATCAGCTCTTCACCCATTCCCCTATACCACCCTCCCATCTAGCAACCATCAAAACACTTTCTATATCCATGATTCTGTCTCTGTTCTTCTTGTTTGCTTAGTTTGTTTGTTAGAGTCACTTATTGATAGACATGTATTTGTTACACTTTATTGTTCATAATTTTGATCTTCTTCTCTTTCTTCAACAACTCCCTTTAACATTTCATATAATAATGGTTTGGTGTTGATGAACTATTTTAGTTTTTTCTTGTTGGGGAAGCTCTTTATCTGCCCTTCAATTCTAAATAATACCTTTGCTGTGTAGAGAAATCTTGGCTGTAGGCCCATGTTTTTCATGGCTTTGAATATTTCTTGCCAATACTTTCTAGTCTGCAAAGCTTCTTTAGAGAAATCTGCTGACGGTCTTATGGGAACTCCCCTGTAGGTAACTAACTTTTTTTTCCCTCTTGTTGCTTTTAAGATTCTGTCTTTATCTTTAACCTTTGGCATTTAAATTATGATGTGTCTTGGTGTGAGCCTGTTCACATTCACCTTGTTTGAAACTCTCTGTGTTTCCTGAACTTGCATGTGTATTTAATTTACCAAATTAGGAAAATTTTCTTGCATTATTTTTTTCAAATAGATATCCAATTTCTTGCTCTTTTTTTTCTCCTTATGGCACCCCTATGATATGGATGCTGGTACACTTGACATTGTCACAGAGGCTGCTTATACTATCCTCATTTGTTTGGGTACTTTTTTCTTCCTGTTGTTCTGATTAGTTGTTCTTTGCTTCCTTATGTTCCATATCATTGATCTGATTCGCAGCTTCATCCACTCTACTGTTGTTTCCCTGTAAATTGTTCTTTATTTCAATTTGTATCTTTCATTTCTGACTGGATCTTTTCTTTCTTTTTTTTTTTTGACTGGATCTTTTCTATGCTGTTGAGATCCTCACTAAGTTCTTTCAGCATTTTGGTAACCAGTGTTTTGAACTCTGCATCTGATAGATTGCTTATCTCTATTTTGTTTAGCTCTTTTTCTGGAGTTTTGATCTGTTCTTTCATTTGGGCCATATATATTTGTCTCCCAATTTTGGCAGCTTCCCTGTGTTTGTTTCTATGTAGTAGGGAGAGCTGCTTTGACACTGTGTCTTGGTAACGTGGACTAATGTAGTAGGTATCCTGTTTGACTAGTCTTTGATTAATGTACAGTCCATTAGCACAGCCTCCTCTTTCACTCAAGGCTGGTACTCAAAGTGCACAATTTATGTGGGCTGAGTACACCCTCCTCTGGTACTGGCTCTGGACTTTCCAGTGTGGTGCAGGACAATGTCAGTGTCCACCTGTGTTCTCCCTGGGGCCACGCTACCCGAGCTATAAAGCAATCTGAGATGGCTGCTATTTGTGCTGGGCTTGGAGATTCCCAGGTGAAGCCAAGCTATGAATCTAGATGGCTGCTTCAAATGCCAGTCCTGAGGGTCACTGAGACCAGTAGTTGCCTTTTCAATAGGAAGTTGTGAAGCATGAGCCAAAACCAGTCATTCATATGGAAAAAAAAAAGCTTGGATGGACCCATAATTTGAATGGGGTGGATTCTCTGGGGATCTCCAAGGTGGATAAAACAGTGTTAGCCAGGTTGATGAAGTCTCTGATATGGCACCAGCTTGCCAGCTCTGTGAGGGTAAGGCTTAGAAAAGGGACAATGGCCTCTGCTCGCCTTGATGCCAGATACTTTGGTTCCTCCCATTGTTCCACTGGTGCCTTTCAAGCTGCTTCCCTGTTGCTGGAGCTCAGAGGGAGGTGAGTGCTCACCTAAGTAGGTGAGACCATGTGATATGGACTCTGACCAGTGGGATCTGTGTGTTATGGCTGCAGCAAACAAATTCACAGGGACTGTAGAAGTCCTGTGGAGAAAAGGGACCACATGGCCACTCTCTTATGAGGGAGCACTCTGACCCTTGTCTAGACAGGCTTTTATTGCTTTTCTGGGCACATTACATCGAGGATGGTCCTCATTTATTATGTACAGGTTTGCTTTAGGTCATTGCCTTTTACAGATAACAAAGAATGTTGCTGATTACCTCAAATAAAAGGATGTTGCAAAAGCAAGGGGAAAAACAGTTGAACTGGCTACACTCCGTCCTTGGAAGGATTAGCACAGACTTTAGGAAGTTACTGTAAAGATATACAGTAAACATTTTCTGCTTCAATTCAGGGTGAGGGAGTTTTAGCAAAAACAAGCCTCAAAGCAGCCTAGGTACAATGCAGGCCTGGTTCCCCATGAGAAAGCTGATCCGTGGGCCTGGCTCCTATGTGCTGCTTTGTGCCAGTTGGTTTTCCTAACCAGGGCTGAGTTACATTCGCCAATGCTATGCAGATTGGTTTCCTATACCATGCGTGGGTTCTTTAACATGAACTTCTTGGAGCTCCAGCAGTTTCTGTCACTGACTCAATTCCTTCTGGTGTTTTACAGCCAGAAGTTGTACAGACTTATCTTTCCAGCAGTGGAACTGTGGGCTGGGAGCCTGGTGTGAGCCTGGGATTCTTCACTCCTGAGATATCCCTCTTGAATTTTTATCCACCACACATAAGTGAGGGACTGGACCATCAATCCAGACTGTGCCTCACCTAACAGTCTGGATTAATGTGGTTTCTTTAATTCTGTAGTTGTCAGACTTGCATTCAACTTGATTTCTGATGGGTCTGACTGATAGTTGTTCTATATTTTAGTTGTAATTTTGATGCAGTTGTGCAAAGAGGCAAGGCATGTCTGCCTACATTGCCATATTAACCAGAAGTCCTCTACTTAAAGATTTTTATTAATTTATGTCATCTCCTCCATTGGCTTGTCAGTACACTATATTTTAACTAATTTATTTAAAATTGAAATACTGTATTTTTAACTTATTACTATCTACTTCTACATAATAATTTAGCTTTCATATATAAATGAAGAATTGATAACAATCATATTCTATTTTTCTACTTAGTTATGTTATTTTGTCATGTTTTATAGATACATATCATTAAAATCCCAAAAAGTATTTATTTTATTTTAGTTTTTAAAAATAATCTTTTAAAAATTTTGAAAACTGAAAAAATGTTTACTTGCATCTTTATCATATCTGGTGTTCTTTACCCATTTTCATGGATTCAAGTTTCCATGTGGCATCACTTTTCTTCAATCACAAGTACACTTAAAATTTTTTCCATGTATTTCTGGTCTATGGACAGCAAACCATTTCAGGTTTTGTTGAATACTAAGGCATTTTATAATTATTTTGAAAAACATTTACACAGACTATCAAATTCTAATTTGACAGGTTTTATTTTCTTTTTTCTTCTTTTTTTTATAATTAATTTTATTTAGTTATTTTTCAAGTACAGTTTTTTGCCTATTTCTCCCATCCCAGCCTCCCCCGCCACTTGCTCCCCACCTCCATCCCATTTCCACCCCCCTTAGTTCTCGTCCCTGTGTCCTTCATATTTGTTCCTCCAAATCCCTCCCCCTTTTTCCCCTTAACTTCCCTTCCTTCTCCCCTTTGGTCACTGTCCCCTTGTTCTCTATTTCAGTGTTTTTGTTTTTTTTTTTCTGCTTGCTTGTTTGTTTGGTTGTTTAGCTTCCTGTCAAAGGTGAGATCATATGGTATTTGTCTTTCAGCACCTGGCCTATTTCACTCAGCATAATGCTTTCCAGTTCCATCCATGTTGTTGCAAAAGGGAGTAGCTCCTTCTTTCTCTCTGAAGCATAGAATTCCATTGTGTATATGTACCACAATTTTTTGATCCATTCATTTACTGACGGGCACCTAGGTTGCTTCCAACTCTTGGCTATTGTAAATTGTGCTGCTATGAACATTGTGGTGCATAGGTTCTTTGATATTGATGTTTTAGGATTCTTAGGATATAATCCCAGCAGTGGAATTGCTGGGTCAAAAGGCAGGTCAAATTTTATTTTTCTGAGAAAATTCCACACTGTTTTCCATAATGGTTGTACCAGTCTGCAATCCCTCCAACAGTGGACTAAGGACCCCTTTTCCCCACACCCTCTCCAACATTTGTTGTTTGTTGCTTTGTCTATTATAGCCATCCTGACTGGTGTAAAGTGGTATCTCATTGTGGTTTTAATTTGCATCTCTCTGATAGCTAACGATATTGAGCATCTCTTCATGTGTCTCTGAATGTTCTGTATGTCCTCCTTGGAGAAGTGTTTGTTCAAGTCCTTTTCCCATTTTTTAATTGGGTTGGGTGTCTTCTTAGAGTGGAGTCGTGTAAGTTCTTTGTATATTTTGGAGATTAAACCTTTGTCTGAGGTATCATTGGCAAATATGTTTTCCCGTACATTTGGTTGTCTTGCTAATTTAATACTGTTTTCTTTAGCCATGCAGAAGGTTTTATTTTGATGAGATCCTATTTGTTTATTGTTTCCTTTACATTCCTTGCTCTAGGGACATATCGGTAAAAAAGTTGCTGTGTGAAATATCTGAGATTTTCTTGCCAATGTTCTCCTCTAGGACTTTAATGGTGTCACGGCTCACATTTAAGTCTTTTATCCACCTTGAATTTATTTTGGTGTATGGTGGTAAGTCTGTGCTCAAGTTTCATTTTTTTGCATGTAGCTGTCCAGTTCTCCCAACACCATTTGTTGAAGAGGCTATCTTTACTCCATTTTATGTTACTGCCCCCTTTGTCGAATATTAATTGACTGTAGAGAGTTGGGTTGATTTCTGGGCTCTCTGTTCTGTTCCATTGGTCTATGTGCCTGTTTTTATGCCAGTACCAGGCTGTTTTGATTACAGTGGCTTTGTAATACACTTTGATATCAGGTATTGTGATCCCTCCTACTTTGTTCTTCTTTCTCAAAAGAGCAGCTGCTATTCGGGCTCGTTTATGGTTCCATATAAATTTGCAAAGTGTTTGTTCTATGTCTGTGAAATATGCTATTGGTACTTTAATAGGTATTGCATTGAATGTGTATATTGCTTTGGGTAGTATGGACATTTTGATGATGTTAATTCTTCCAATCCATGAACAAGGTATACGTTTCCATTTGTTTGTATCTTCCTTGATTTCTTTCTTCATGGCTGTGTAGTTTTCTGCATACAGGTTTTTTACCTCCTTAGCTAGATTTATTCCGAGATATTTTATTTTTCTTTTTGCTATATTGAATGGGATTTTTTCCTTGATTCCTGCTTCTGCTGATTCACTGTTGGTATACAAAAATTCCTTTGATTTCTGGATATTGACTTTGTAACCAGCTGTTTTGCCAAATTCATTAATTAGTTTGAGCAGTTTTTTGGTAGAGTCTATAGGATTTTCCATGTACACTATCATGTCATTTGCAAACAGTGACAATTTTGCTTCCTCCTCTCCTATTTGGATGCCTTTTATTTCCTTTTCTTGCTTGATCGCTGTGGCTAAAACTTCCAATACTATATTGAATAGAAGTGGTGAAAGTGGACATCCTTGTCTTGTTCCTGATCTTAGTGGAAAAGCTTTTAGTTTTTTTCCCATTGAGTATGATATTGGCTGTAGGTCTCTCATATATGGCCTTTATTATTTTGAGAAATGCTCCCTGTATTCCCACTTTGCTGAGTGTTTTTATCATAAATGGGTGTTGTACCTTATCGAAAGCTTTTTCCACATCTATTGATATGATCATGTGATTTTTATCTTTGCTTTTATTTATGTGATGTATTACATTTACTGATTTGTGAATATTGAACCATCCTTGCATCCCTGGGATGAATCCCACTTGGTCATGGTGTATGATCTTTTGGATATATTGTTGGATGCAATTTGCCAATATTTTGTTGAGGATTTTAGCATCTATGTTCATCAGCGATATTGGCCTAAAGTTTTCTTTCTTTGTTGTGTCTCTATCTGGTTTTGGAATTAAGATGATGCTGGCTTCATAAAAAGAATTTGGGAGTTTTCCATCCTTCTGAATTTTTTTGGAATAGTCTGTGGAGAATAGGGGTTATCTCTTCCTTAAATGCTTTGTAGAATTCTCCTGTGAAACCATCTGGTCCAGGGCTTTTGTGTAATGGGAGTTTTTTGATTACTGCTTCAATTTCTTTTGCTGTTATTGGTGAATTTAGATTTTATGCTTCTTTTTCACTGAGTTTTGGAAGATTGTATTTTTCTAGAAATGTGTCCATTTCCCCTAGGTTTTCAAATTTCTTGCCATACAGTTCTTCATAGTAATTTCTTACAATCCCTTCTATTTCTGTGGTATCAGTTGTAATCTCTCCTCTTTCATTTTTGATTGTCTTTATTTGTGTCCTCTGTCTTCTTTTCTTGATGAGCCTACTTAAAGGCTTGTCTATTTTGTTTATCTTCTCAAAGAACCAACTCCTGGATTCATTGATCCTTAAAATTGTGCTTTCAGTTTCTATGTCATTTAATTCTGCTCTAATCTTGGTTATTTCCTTCCTTCTGCTTGCTCTGGGCTGACTTTGTTGTTGTTCCTCGAGTTCTTGCAGGCGTAGGGTTAGGTTGTTTGTTTGAAATGTTTCTATCTTCTTTAGGTAGGACTGTATTGCTATAAACTTCCCTCTCAGGACTGCCTTGGCTGTGTCCCATAAGTTTTGGGTTGTTGTGAGATCATTTTCATTTGTTTCCAGAAACTTTTTGATTTCTTCCCTAATTTCATTCTTGACCCATTCGTTGTTTAATAGCATACCATTCAGTCTCCATGATTTTGGGTGCTTTGGGTTTTTTTCTTTGGGGTTGGTTTCCAATTTCAGTCCCTTATGGTCAGAGAAGATGCTTGGTATGATTTCAATTTTCTTGAATTTTTTGAGGCTCGTTTTTTGTCCTATCATGTGGTCTATCTTTGAAAATGTTCCATGTGCATTTGAAAAGAATGTGTATTTAGCTTCTTTGGGATGAAGGGCTGTATATATATCAGTTAAGCCAATTTCGTCTAGGGCATTGTTGAATGCCACAATATCTTTTGTTGATATTTTGTTTGGAAGATCTGTCCATTTTTGATAATGGGGTGTTCAAATCCCCTACTATAATTGTGTTGCTGTCAATATCTTTCTTGAAGTCCTCTAAGATTTTCTTGATATATTTGGGAGCTTCTATGTTGGATGCATATATACTTATGATGTTAATTCTTGGCAAATTCTTCCCTTGAGAATTATGAAGTGACCTTCTGGGTCTCTCTCTATGACCCTTTTTTTGAAGTCTATTTTGTCTAATATAAGTATTGCTACTCCGGCTTCTTTTTCCTCTCCGTTTGCTTACAAAATTTGTTTCCAGCTCCTCACTTTTAGTTTGTGTAGGTCTTTTGTCCTGAGGTGGGTCTCTTGTAGGCAGCATATGTGTGGGTCATACTTTCTTATCCATTAAGCTATTCTATGTCTTTTGTTTGGAGCATTTAATACATTTACGTTTAAGGTTATTATTTATAGGTACTTATTCATTGCCATTTTTGTGCCTGTGTTCCTCTCTGTGTCTGTCTTTTCCTTCCTTTCCTTAAAGCAGTCCTTTTAGTATTTCTTGTAGAGCTGGTTTGGTGGAGGCATATTCTTTTAGACTTCTTTTGTCTTGGAAACTCTTTTTTTGGCCTTTCATCTTGATTGAGAGCCTTGCTAGGTAAAGTAGCCTTGGTTGCAAGCCTCTGGTTCTCATTACTTGGAATATTTCTTGCCATTCTCTTCTTGCTTGGAGTTTTTCCATGGAGAAGTCAGTAGCTAAACTTATTGGGTCTCCCTTGTATGTCACTGCTTTTTTTCCCCCTTGCTGCCTTTAAGATTCTTTCTTTTTCTTGGAATTTTGCCATTTTAATGATGATATGTCTTGAAGTGGTCCTCTTTGGGTTCTTCTTGATTAGGACTCTCTGTGATTCCTGGATTTGTGTGACTTTGTCTTTCATCAAATTAGGAAAGTTTTCTGTCATTACTCTTTCACATAGGTTTTTTATCCCTTGATCTTCTTATTCTCCTTCTGGTATTTCTATTTTTAAGATATTATTATGTTTCATATTGTCTTGAATTTCTCTTAATCCCTCTTCATTCTTTCTGAGCCTCTTTTCATTTTCTTGCTCTTTCTGGGAGATTTCTTCCACTTTGTCCTCCAACTTGCTGATCCGATCTTCTGCGTGATTGAATCTATTTTTTATACTTTCTACTGTGTTTTTCAATTTGAAAATTGTGTTCTCCATTTCCTCTTGTCCTTTGCTGATAGTTTCTATTTCCTTTTTCATGTTGATATATTTTGCGGTGAGGTCATTGTAGGTCCTGTGTAGTTTCTGGTAGCTCATTGGGAGCCCTTTGATTTTCCTGATAACCAGTGCTATGAATTCAATATCTGATAGTTGACTTGCCTCTCTTTCATCTAACATTCTTTCTGAGGCTTCCTCCTTTTCTTCCTTTTGGGGATTGGTTCTTTTTCTTTCCATTGTGAGACTCTTCTTGTTAGCCTCAGCTTCTTAAATCGATCTGTTCTCACTCCCTGGGTTTATGGTGTGAACTTCTGTGGTAGAATACCTGTGAAATTCAGTGGTTCAGTCTCCTGCAGGTATCTTGATGTTCTCCACTTCCACCTACTTCTTTTTTCGTGTGTGTGGATCAGTTGTTGGGGGGGGGGAGGCAAAATGATTTATGACAGCAGAAGTGTATTTTATGCTATTTACAGTCACAGCCAGTAGAGAAGAGATAGAACATCTTTAGGCTATATATAGTGTTAACCATAATCTTCAACCCATCTTGCCACTTTTAAGAAAGTATGGACAAAAGATCAGTCTTTTGTTGAGGAGGGAAGGCTTGTGAGTTGAAACTAGAAAGCAGTGAGTTTGCAGACGGTCAGATTTTGAGGTAAGGTGAGAGTAAAGAATATATAGTATTCTACACTATAGTATTACTACATATACTACACATGTAGTATTACTACAATATAGTATTACTACACATATAGTAAATATGTGTAGTGTGTTAGCAAATAGAGTTAATTACTCCAGTAACAGAATTCAGAAACCTGTAATGTGGGCTAAGATCTGGGAGATTTGTTGTGTAGTATTTACAGTTGTATAGAACAGCTATTATTTACTATAATATTAGACCAATAATCAAATGACCAACTCTAAGTGATGTGTCTGAATAGGGGGGTGTAGAGCTTCGGGTTGTGTGCTAAGGGAAAACAAGAGGTGTGAGGTATAGAAAATTAGCAATACACTGTCGAGGAAAGAACAGAGGGAACCTGTCAAATATAACTGGTTATATTACAATATAACCAGCCAAGACTAAGAAGCCTATACAGAAAGAAGAGGAATACAAAGATACTATTAAAATATAAAAGAAGTGAGAATAATAAAAAAATATAATACAGGTATGCAGCAACTTGTGGCTTCTCTGCTATAGCAAAGTGAAATTTGTCTCTCTATCTCTATTGTTGAGATGTCCCCTCTATGGATCCCACTCTGGTCTTTTTGCATTTCCTAGTTGTTTGTGTCTTTTGTGGCTAGAAGAAAACAAAGCATCAAAGAAACAGACAAAACAAAACAAAACAACAAAAAAAAAGGCAGGAGAAGGGAAGCAAAAACGATTAAGTTTGGGAAGAAAGGAAGAAAGACTAAAACAGGAAAAAAGAAAGGAGAGGAACAAATTATTGAAAGATAAAGCAATAATAAAATTAAAAATATATAAGATTACACCCTGGGTGGTGTAGCTCAATGGATTGAGCATGGGCCTATGAACCAAAGGATTGTGGTTCAATTCCCAGTCAGGGCACATGCCTGTGTTGTAGGCCAGTTCCCAGCAAGGGGACACACAAGAGGCAACCATAGATTGATATTTCTCTCCCTCTCTCCTTCCCTTCCCCTGTAAAGATAAATAAATGAAATTTAAAAAAATAAATAAATAAGTAATAAATAAATAAATAAATATATAAGATTACTAACAAAAAACAAAAAGAAAACAAAAAATCTTTCCTTGTTGGTTTTAAACTGTCCAAACTGGTTTTTCTGGTTGCAGCAGGACCTCTCTGTGGGCTGGGGTGCAGGCGCCTTCACCAGCCAGGCTACCAGACTGGAGTTCGGGTACCTTCGCACCCGCCAGGTTGCCTGGGTCCCTTGGTCTCTGGCACAGTATTTTCCAGGCCTCTGGCAGGACGCAAATCCCTCTGCCCCTTCTCTAGGTCACTGCCAGGCTGGGTGGGAAGCAAGCCAAGCCATGGCAGGAGAGCACCTTAGTCCACTTTCCAAAAAAAAAAAAAAAGTCTTCAGAGAGCCTCTCAGCCCAGCATAATCCCTATCTATACAGAGGGATCGCGCCTCTCAGTTCTCCCAGGCTGGTGACCACAGAGTCCGCAGGTGAACACAGCTCTTTGTTCTTTTTACCCTGTGTAAACTCAAGCAGATAGACCTCTGCATGACATTGCTTAGATGGGGAGGGAGGGAGCTGATGACTGGTGTGCTGGCCACCTACCGAAGCCGCTGGGTGCCCAGGCTCCTGTGGATGATGCCTCCGGTGCTGGTCCCAGACCAATGCCTCTAAACCTGGACCAGCAGCCTGGCTGTGGTGCCAGACCGCCTCTGCCACTCCTGTCTCCACTCAACTCCCTGAGACCCCACTGACCTGCTGCTGACCAGTCCTTCAGTGTCCATCACAATTGCTGCTCTCCCAATTTCATAAATACTGTGGATCTGTTATTTGATTGCGCTCCTCCACAGTAGATCTGCCAGGATTTTCAGCCACATGTATGGGAGCTGGACATTGCTCCCTCCTACACCATCACCATATTCCTTCCCTTCCTGAATCTCACAGGTATTCTATGACAGTTCACACCATAGATCCAGGGAGACAGAACAAATCAACTTAAGAAGCTAAAGCTAACAAGAAAAGTCTCATAAACAATGGAAAAACAAAGAAACAATCTCCAAATGAAAGGAAATGAAGAAGCCTCCGAAAGAATGCTAGATGAAATAGAGGCATGTCAGCTATCAGATATTGAATTCAAACACTGGTTATCAGAAAGTTCAGAGAGCTCACAATAAACTACCAGAAACTAGAGGGGAACTACAATGAACTAGCGACAAACTACTTCAACATGAAAACAGAAGTAGAAACTATCAACCATTGGCAAGAGGAAATGGAGAATATAATTTCTGAACTGAAGAACACAGTGGAAGGAATCAAAAGCAGGATCAATAAACCAGAAGATCTGATTAGCATGTAGGAAGACGAAGTAACAAAAAACACATAGAAAGAGCAGGAAAAGGAAAAGATGCTCAGAAAGAATGAAGAGGGATTAAGAGAAATGCAAGACAGTATGAAACATAAAAATATCTTAATAATAGGGATACCAGAAAGAGAAGAAGAGAAAGAGAAAGAACGCCTATTTGAAAAAGTAATGATGGAAAACTTTCCTAATTTGATGAGAGAAAAGTCACATGAATCCACAAAACACAAACAGTTCCTATCAAGAGGAACCCAAAGAGGCCCACTTCAAGACACATCATCATTAAAATGGCAAAATTCCAAGGCAAAGAGCAAATCTTAAAGGCAGCAAGGGAGAAAAAAGGAGTAACATACAAGGGAGCCCCAATAAAGTTAGCTACCAACTTTTCAATGGAAACACTCCAAGCAGGAAGAGAATGGCAAGAAATATTCCAAGTAATGAGAACCAGAGGCTTGCAACCAAGGCTACTTTACCCAGCAAGGCTCTCAATCAAGATGAAAGGCCAAAAAAAGAGCTTCCAAGACAAAAGAAGCCTAAAAGAATATGCCTCCAGCAAACCAGTTCTGTGAGAAATGATAAAGGGACCGCTCTAAGGAAAGGAAGGAAAAGAGATAGATAGAAAGTAACAGGTACAAAAGTGGCTATGAATAATTACCTATCAATAATAACCTTCAACAGAAATAAATTAAATGCTCCAATCAAAAGACATAGAATAGCTGAATGGATAAGAAAGCATGACCCACACATATGCTGCCTACAAGAGACCCACCTCAGGACAAAGACCTACACAAAGTAAAAGTGAAGGGCTAGAAACAACTTTTCCAAGCAAACACCCAGGAAAAAAAATCCGGGGTAGCAATATTCATATCAGGCAAAATAGACTTCAAAAAAAGGGGGCCATAAACAGAGACCCAGAAAATCACTTCATAATACTCAAGGGAAGAATCTATCAAGAAGACATAAACACTGTATTTACAATGTTTGGGTGCAAATAGATATGAACCCAAAACAGGGGTACCGGAGTGTATAAAGAAAATCTTAGAGGACTTCAAGAAAGATATTGACATCAACACAATCATAGTAGAAAATTCTAAAACCCCTCTGTCAATAAATGGACAGATCTTTCAAACAAAATATCGACAAAGATATAATGGTATTGAACAATGCCCTAGATCAAATGGACTTAACTGATATATATATAGAGAGAGAGCTGTTCATCCCAACGAAGCTAAATACACATTCTTTTCCAATGCACATGGAATATTTTCAAAGATAGACCACATGATACGACACAAAACAAGCCTCAATAAATTTTAAAAAATTGAAATCATACAAGCATTTTCTCCAGCCACAAAGGACTAAAACTAGAAACCAACCCCAAGGAAAAAAAATAAAACACTCAAAAGCATGGAGATTGAATACCCTGCTATTAGACAATGAGTCAAGAATGAGACCAATGAAGAAATGAAAAAACTTCTAGAAACAAATGGAAATGAACTCACAACAACCCAAAACTTATGGAACACAATGAAGGCACTCCTGAGAGGGAAGTTCATAGTGATATGGGCCCACTTAAAAATAATAGAACCATTTCAAACAAACAACCTAACTCTATGCCTACAAGAAATCAAGGAACAACAACAAAGACAGCCCAGAGCAAGTGGAGGGAAGGAAATAACCAAGATCAGAGCAGAACTAAATGACATAGAGACTAAAAGCACAATTCTAAACATCAATGAATCTGGGAGCTGGTTTTTTGAAAAGATAAACAAAATCAACAAACCACTAAGTAGGCTCATCAAGAAAGAAAAGAGAGAGAGGACCTAAATAAACACAATCAGAAATGAAAGAGGGGAGATTACACCTGGTACCACAGAAATAGAAAGGATTGTAAGAAATTACTATGAAGAAATGTATGCCAAGGAATTTGAAAACCTAGGTGAAAAGGACATATTTCTAGAAAAATGTAATCTTCCAAAACTCAATGAAGACGAAGCAGAAAGCCTGAACAGATCAATAACAGCAGATGAAATTGAAGCACTAATTAAAAAACTCCTGTCACACAGAAGCCCTGGACCAGATGGGTTCACAGGAGAATTGTACAAAGCATTTAAGGAAGAGCTAACCCCCATTCTTCACAGACTATTCCAAAAAATCCAGAAGGATGGAAAACTCCCAAACTCCTTTTATGAAGCCAGCATCATCCTAATTCCAAAACCAGATAGAGATACAAAAAAGAAAGAAAACTTCAGGCCAATATCGCTGATGAACATAGATGCTAAAATCCTCAACAAAATATTGGCAAATCGCATCCAACAATATATCCAAAAGATTATACACCATGACCAAGTGGGATTCCTCCCAGGGATGCAAGAATGGTTCGACATTTGCAAATCTGTAAATGTAATTCATCACATAAACAAAAGCAAAGACAAAAACCACATGATCATATCAATAGATGAGGAAAAAGCTTTTGATAAGGTACAACACCCATTTATGATAAAAACACTCAGCAAAGTGGGAATAGAGGGAGCATTCCTCAATATAATAAAGGCCATTTATGAGAGACCTACAGCCAATATCATACTCAATGGGAAAAAAACTAAAAGCTTTTCCACTAAGATCAGGAACAAGACAAGGATGTCCACTTTCACCACTCCTATTCAATATAGTATTAGAAGTTTTGGCCACAGCGATCAGGCAGGAAAAGGAAATAAAAGGCATCCAAATAGGAAAGGAGGAAACAAAACCGTCACTGTTTGCAGATGACATGATAGTGTACATAGAAAATCCTATAGACTCTACCCCAACACTGCTTGAACTAATTAATGAATTTGGCAAAACAGCAGGATACAAATTCAATATCCAGAAATCAAAGGAATTTTTGTATACCAACAGTGAATCAGCAGAAGCAGGAATCAAGGAAAAAATCCCATTCAATATAGCAAAAAGAAAAATAAAATATCTGGGAATAAACCTAACCAAGGAGGTAAAAGACCTGTATGCAGAAAACTACACAGCCATGAAGAAAGAAATCAAGGAAGACACATACAAATAGAAACATATACCTTGTTCATGGATTGGAGAATTAACATCATCAAAATGTCCATACTACCCAAAGCAATATACACATTCAATGCAATACCTATTAAAGTACCAATAGCATATTTCACAGACATAGAACAAACACTTTGCAAATTTATATGGAACCATAAACGAGCCCGAATAGCAGCTGCTCTTTTGAGAAAGAAGAACAAAGTAGGAGGGATCACAATACCTGATATCAAACTGTATTACAAGGCCACTGTAATCAAAACAGCCTGGTACTGGCATAAAAACAGGCACATAGACCAATGGAACAGAACAGAGAGCCCAGAAATCAACCCAACCCTCTACAGTCAATTAATATTCGACAAAGGGGGCAGTAACATAAAATGGAGTAAAGATATCCTCTTCAGCAAATGGTGTTGGGAGAACTGGACAGCTACGTGCAAAAAAAATGAAACTTCAGCACCAACTTAAACCATACACCAAAATAAATTCAAGGTGGATAAAAGACTTAAATGTGAGCCGTGACACCATTAAAGTCCTAGAGGAGAACATTGGCAAGAAAGTCTCATATATTCCACGCAGCAACATTTTTACCGATATGTCCCCTAGAGTAAGGAATATAAAGGAAAGAATAAACAAATGGGATCTCATCAAAATAAAAAGCTTCTGCATGGCTAAAGAAAACAGTATTAAATTAAAAAGACAACCAACTGTATGGGAAAACATATTTGCCAATGATACCTCAGACAAAGGTTCAATCTCCAAAATATACAAAGAACTTACACGACTCCACTCTAGGAAGACATCTAACCCAATTAAAAAATGGGAAAAGGACTTGAACAGACACTTCTCTAAAGAGGACATACAGAATATCCAGAGACACATGAAGAGATGCTCAATATTGTTAGCTATCAGAGAGATGCAAATTAAAACCACAATGAGATACCACTTTACACCAGTCAGGATGGCTATAATAGACAAAGCAACAAACAACAAATGTTGGAGAGGGTGTGGGGAAAAGGGGACCTTAGTTCACTGTTGGTGGGATTGCAGACTGGTACAACCATTATGGAAAACAGTATGGAATTTTCTCAGAAAAATAAAAATGGACCTGTCTTTTGACCCAGCAATTCCACTGCTAGGATTATATCCTAAGAATCCTAAAACATCAATTTCAAAGAACCTATGCACCACAATGGTCATAGCAGCGCAATTTACAATAGCCAAGAGTTGGAAGCAACCTAGGTGCCCATCAGTAAATGAATGGATCAAAAATGGTGGTACATATACACAATGGAATTCTATGCAGCAGAGAGAAAGAAGGAGCTACTACCCTTTGCAACAACATGGATGGAACTGGAAAGCATTATGCTGAGTGAAATAGGCCAGGCATTGAAGGACAAATACCATATGATCTCACCTTTGACAGGAAGCTAAAGAATAAAACAAACAAGCAAACAGAATAAAAACAAAGACACTGAAATAGAGAACAAGTGGGCAGTGACCAGAGGGGAGAGGGAAGGGAATTTAAGGGGAAAAATGGGGAGGGATTTATAGGAACAAGTATGAAAGACACAGGGATGAGGACTGTGGGGGGAATGGGAGGGGGGTGGGGAGACGGGGCGGGGGGGGCTGGGATTGGAGAAATAGACAAAAAAATGTACTTGAAAAATAATTAAATAAAAATTGAAAAACAACAACAACAAAAACAAAAAAAAGAATAGTATAGGATATGGAGAAGCCAAAGAAGTTATATGTACGACCCATGGAAATGAACTAAGGGGTGGGGAAGAATGAAAGAATGCTGGTGGGAGGGGGTGCAGGGCAGAAGGGGATAAAGGAGAGAAAAAATGGGACAACTCTAATAGCGTAATCAATAAAATATCTTTAGAAACAATAAAACTACTATGAGCATACATGTAAAGAAGTTCACCCATGAAACTAATGAAACCCTAACAGCCAAATGAAATAAAATATAAAGAACCAAAAAAAAAAGAAATTGTATTTTTTATTTCCTCTTAGCCCTTGTTGATAGTTTATATTTCCTTTTTCATGTTGACATAGTTTGCAGTGAATTCATTATTCTTTCCCTGTAGATTTTGGTGATTTTCTGTGAGCTCATTCGACTTCCTTACAACCACTGATTTAAACTGAATATGTGATAGTTGACTATCCTCTATTTCATCTAGCATTCTTTCTGAGGCTTCCTCCTTTCCTTTCATTTGGGGATTGTTTCTTTGTTTTTCCATTGTTTGTAAGAATCTTCTAGTTAGCCTCTGCTTCTTAAATTGATCTGTTCTGACTTCCTGGGTTTGTCATGTGAACTTCTATTGCAAAAGACCTTTGAGATTCAGCGGTGCAGTCCCCTTGATCTCCTGAGCTCGCTCGTCTTGGATTGTTGTTTATTTTGGCTCTCTAGATGTCTTTGGGTTTTGATTGTTTGGGGGTCTTTTTCATTGGAGCCTTCCTTTCAGCTGTTTACCTGAGGGTCACTCTATATACCACCTCTTGTATTTAGTTGTGCATGTGTGGGCAGGTTGTGTTGAAGCTGGTTTTTCCATGCATGCAAAGTTTTAATGATTCTCTCTTGTTTTGTTCAGTTTTTTTGTTCTAAATAATTTGTCCACCATTTAGTTGTATTTACAGATAGTTTCTGTGTTATGTTAGTGTGGCTTCCACTCCATCCTTCATCTTCTTCTGTTGTTATCTGTTGGTGGTTCCTTTGTTGTTGGGTTTCCTCTTCCAGCAGGTATCCTGGTGTTCAAAGATTTCACCTAGTCTTTTTTGGGTCAGTTGGAAGGGGAATGCAAAATGGTTTAAGGCAAGAGGAGTATATTCTATGATATTTGAAGTAACAACCCATAGAGTAGAGATAGGAGACCCTTTGGATATGTACACTGTTTACCATGATATTTCACCCAACTAGCCACTTTTAAGTAAGTTTAGAAAGTAGATAAGACTCTTGTTAGGGGAGGGGAAGGATTGTGAGTTTAATCTAGAAAGCAGTTGTGGGAGGTTGTGGGAGGTCAGATTATGAGGTAAAGTGAGAGTAAAGGACAGAAAATAGGTATAGTGTGTGAAAGAATATAGTGAACCACAACAGTAATAAAGTTCAGGAAAGAGTGAAGTGAGCTAAGACCTGGGAGGGGTGCTGTGTAGTATTTACAATTGTATGGAACAGCAATTATTTACAGTAATACTGGAGCAACTATCATATGAGAGATTTTATGTGATCTGAATATCAAGAATAGAAAGTATAGGACCTAGAGTAGTGTACTAATGGCACACAAGTGAAGTGAAAGACAATAAACTAAAAATATGAAAGAAAGACACTATGAAAGAAAGAACAAGGGAAACCAGTGAAACAATGCAATTTAACCAGGCAAGCGAAGAAGACTAAACAGGAAGATGAGAAATACAAAAATACTAGTAAAATGAAAGATGTAAGAATAATGAAAAATAATAAAACAAATATAGAATAACTTGCAAGTTCTCTGGAGTAGCAAAGTGAAATTTTTCTCACTGTCTCAGCTGTTGGGATGACCCCTCTTGGGTTCCAACTCTGGTCTTTTCACAGTTACAGGTTTTATTGTCTCACTTGTGGAAATTTTTTTTAAAAGCAGGAGGAGAAAGAAGAGATAAAAAGGAAGAGAAAGGATGAAGGAATGAAAAAGGAAAGAAAGAAAGAAAGAAAGAAAGAAAGAAAGAAAGAAAGAAAGAAAGAAAGAAAGAAAGAAAGAAAGAAAGAAAGAAAGAAAGAAAGAAAGAAAGAAAGAAAGAAAGAAAGAAAGAAAGAAAGAAAGAAAGAAAGAAAGAAAGAAAGAAAGAGAGGAAGAAGGAGTTAAATGAAAAAAAAAGTCAAAAAAAAAAAAAAAAGCCCGCTGGTGACTTCAGACTGTCCAATCCAGTTCTCCTAGTCTTCCTGGCTGCAGCAGGCTGAGGGGGGATTTGGTTTCACTTTCTCTCCCTTCCTGAGTGGCACTGGACCAGCCTCCAGCCCAGTTCCTCAGTTCACTGCCTTTCTGCACCCAGCCTGGGTCTTTAGTCTACCAGTTGTGCTGTCCTCAAAGTGCACCAATTAGGAGCAATTCATACACCCCCTTCACCCTCTTTGGTATTCTAGATGCTAGGGACTCTCAGCACCCCATCAGGCTAGTTCAGCTCCTCTACTGTGTTAAGTCTTTCTAGTGATTGCTGACTCCCTGAGCCCTGTGGAGTATCTCTGCCTTCCTGGCTCTGCAGGGCAGGGGTTTCGCTGTGGCTGCCACTTTGAATGCTGGTGTGTGCCCTCTCCACTGCCTCCCTGCGTGCTCAGGGGTCAGGGTCACTCTGTCCCAGGCCTGCAGGTGTAATGGGATGATCAGCCGCCTGTCCCAAAGTGGGTGCGCACTGTCCCCAGAGCTGCAGGCATGCGTACAGGGCCCCCACGGTAGGCACGCTCCCTGGGGTTTTGAATGTGAGTGTGGGACCTTCTGTGCCACCATCGTAGTGCCACATGGCTGAGAGGGGAGAAGGTCAGGTTGTCTGCTGCAGGAGAATTCCCCAAATAGCCACCGAGTGTCTCTTTTTTCCCTTTTTCTTTTTGAAAAATTCCTCCTGCTCAAGCCTGCCACTCCGTACAAGGACTTGGCCTCTCACTCTGCCCAATTCTCCAACCAGACTGGGGAGTATCTGGGTCAGGGCCCATGATGGCCCAACTCTCAACTCTCCCCAGCCAGCACACACAGCCGCCATGTGTTTGCCACTTCATGCATATTCTCCTCCCTGTGACTTCAAGCAACCAGGTCTCTCCTGGTGTTGCTCAAACCTTGTTTGGCAGGGGAGGAAGCTGTTGACCTGGCTCTCTCCCAAGAATCCTGTGAAAGACCCTGTGGGCACCGCACCTGGGGCTGCTGTCACCTTGATCCCTGTGCTGGACCCAGGGACCTTATTGTCCTGAAGCACTCTCCTTACTGTCTGATTTTTCTATGTCCTCTACAATTGTTGGTCTCCAATCTTCATATATGCTGGGATACTATTAGCTGTTTGCTCTGTTTCTCAGAAGATTGGCTAGGTGTTTCACCTGTGTGCAGGGGGAAGCTGCACCTATCTCACTGCCATCTTCTCTTTTGTGTGTTCATTTTCATTTGTTTCCAGAAACTTTTTTATTTCTTCCTTCATCTTACTATTAACCCATTCATTGTTTAATAGCATGCTTTTCAGTCTCCATGAGTTTGAATATTTAAAAATTTTTCCTTGAGGTTGGTTTATAGTTTCAAGCCCTTTTAGTCTGAGAAAATGCTTGGTAAGATTTCAATTTTCTTGAATTAGTTGAGGCTCTTTTTGTATGCTATCATGGGGTCTATCTTTATTTATATTCCATGTGCATTTGAAAAAAAGGTGTATTTTGCTTCTTCAGAATGAAAGGGTCTATACATATAAGTTAAATCCATTTGATCTAATGTGTCATTCAGTTCCACAATGTCCTTGTTGACATTTTGTTTAGAAGATCTAGCCACTGTAGACAGTGGGGTGTTAAAATCCACTCCTATGATTGTGTTACTGTCTATATCTTTCTTGAAGGGGTCCTCCAAGAACTTCCTTATAAATTTGAGTGCTCCTATGTTGAGTTCATATATATTTACAATATTTATGTCTTCTAGATGGATTCTTCCCTTGAGTATTATGAAGTTCCCTGTGGGTCACTTTTTATGGCCTTTGTTTTAATGTGTTTTTGTCAGATACAAGTATTGATACTCCAGATTTTGTTTCCTGTACTTTTGCTTGGAATATTTTTTTCAACCCTTCACTTTCAGTCTGTGTAGGTCTTGTGTTCTGAGGTGGGTATCTTGTTGGCAGCATATATGGGAGTCATGTTCTCTTATCCATTCAGCTACTCCATGTTATCTCATCGAAGCACTTAATCCAGTTACATTTAAGGTCATTATTGACAGCTACTTATTCATTCTTATTTTATTTTCCTTATACTTATGTTTTTCTCTCTTTTTCAGTGTTTTTCTTCCTCTTCTTAAAGCAGTCCCTTCAGCATATTTTACAATGCTGGTTTTGAGGAGGTGTATTCTCTGAGGCTTCTTTTGTCCAGGAAGCTCCTTATTTTGCCTTTCACTTTAATTGAGAGCCTTGATGGATAGAGTAGTCTTGGTTACAGGCTTTTGTTTTTCATTACTTGGAATATTTCTTTCCATTCCCTTCTGGCTTGTAATGTTTCTGTTGACAAGTCAACTGCTAGCCTTATCGGGGCACCCTTGTATGTCAATTCTTGTTTCTCCCTTGATGCCTTCAAAATTCTTTCTTTGTCTTTGTATATCACCATTTTAACTATGATGCATTGTAGTGGGCTTCTTTGGGTTCCTCTTGACTGGGCCTCACTCTGCTTCTTGGACTTGTATGGCATTTTTCTCTCATCAAATTAGGGAAGTTTATTTCTGGCCAAGATGGGAGCATAGGTAAATACACTTTGCCTCTTCAGACAACCAAAAGAAGGAGAACAACAAATTTAAGAACAAAAAAAAAAATCAGAACTGCCAGAAAATTGAACTGTATGGAAATACAACAACAAAGGACTTAGAGAAGAAATATTCACCCAGACCAGTAGGAGTGGTGGAGATGGGAAGACAGGGTGCAATAGTCTCATTGCAAGGTGGTGAGTGGAGGACTGGGGAAAGCAAAATTTGTTGTGTTGGAGGGGGCGTGGTGGAAGCTGGTGAAGCAGGCAGTCCCACATATACATGTGGATAAACTGGGAGAAACAACTGGAGAGCAAGACAGACTGTGAAACCAGTGTTCCAGCATCAAAACCTCTGACTGAAAAATCCTGTGGGGGTTGAGGTGACAGGAGAAACTCATAGCCTCACAGGAGTGTTTGTTGGAGAAGCAGCTGATTTCTCCTTAGAAACCTTATAGGCAAAAAGGGGCTGGAAAAAAGTATTCAAAATTATGAAAGGCAAAGACTTACATCCAAGATTACTCTCTCCTGCAAAGCTATCATTTAGAATGGGAGGGCAGATAAAGTGCTTCCTAGACAAGAAAAAACTAAAGGAGTTCATCATCACCAAAACATTATTATATGCAATGTTAAAGGAATTTGTTTAAGAAAAAGAAGATCAAAAATATGAACTGTAAAATGAAAACAAACTCACAACTATTTATAACCAAACTAAATAAATAAATAAATAAATAAATAAACCCAAAAATGAACTAAGAAGACAACTAGAACAGGAACAGGTTCACAGATATAGAGATTACATGGAGTGTTACAGCAGGGAGTAAGAGCAGGGACAATGGAAAAAAGGTACAAGGTATAAGAAGCATAACTGGCATGCACAAAGTAAACAAGCAGAGATTAAAATATAATAGAAAATTCAGATGCCAAAGAATTTATATGTATGACCCATGGACATAAACTAAGGTTGGAGAATGATGGTGGAAGGGTTTCAGGGCAGGGGCAATAAACAGGAGAAAAAAATGGGGCAACCGTAACAGCATAATCAATAAAATATATTTTTAAAAAATTAAGAAATGATTTTATTATTGCTTTTCCAACTAGGTTTTCTATTTCTTTCTCCTCTTCTTCTCCTTCTGGTATCCCTGTTATACTGATACTATTATGTTTCACATTATCCTGCAGTTCCCTGAACCCCTCTTCATTCTTTTTCAGTCTTTTTTTCCTTTTCTTGATCTTCTACCTTGTCCTCTAGCTCACTGATTAGACCCTCCGCTTCATCTACCCTACTTTTGATTCCTTCTACTGTGTTCTTCAATTCAGATATTGTATTTTTCATTTCCTCTTGGCCCTTGTTCATTGTTTCTATGACCTTTTTGATGTTGATATTGTTTAAAGTAAGTTCCTCGCAGTTTCCCTGTAATTTTTGGTAATTCACACTGAGTTCATTAAGCTTCCTTATAACTATTGTTTTGAACTCAATATCTGATAGTTGACTTGGGTCTATTTCATTCAGCATTCTCTCTGAGGTTTCATCCTTTTCTTTCAATTGGTGTTTGTTTCCTTGTTTTCCCATTATTTGTGAGATGCTTCTTGTTTGCTTCTACTTCTTATATTGATCTGTTTTGTTTCCTGACTATGTGGTGTGAACTTCTATGGTAGGACACCTGTGAGATTCAGTGGTGCAGTCTCCATCACTAGAACTTGATGCTCTTGGGATGCCCTTTATACTGTTTATGCTGGTTCTCTGGATGTAATTTGGTTTTGATTATTGTTGGGTTTTTCTTTGGTGGGTCTTTCCCTCCAGCTGGTTAACTGAGGGTCACTCCTCCTACCATATCTTGTGTGCTGTTGTGCAGATGCTGCCAGAACAAAACTACAAGGGCCAGGAAAGAAACGCACACCTGCAAAAATAACTCTCCCCCAGAATCCCACTATCAACAGCAAAAGAACCAGTATTAATAAGGGCGTAAAGAGATTAAGACTTTTATAAGAAAGGAGAGGAGATAGGAGATGACCTACTGAAAGAAAAATTATTTTGAGAGGGTTGAGGGAGGAGCACTAACAATAGTTGGGATTTAGAGCAATGAAAAGAGAGAAGGTAAAATGTACATTGTGAATAAGAAAGGGAATGAAGAATGTGGAGTGGAGTATGAGAAGGGAAGTGTGTAGTATTAAGTTTAAACAGAAATTAAAATAATATAAAGTAAAATAAAGTGAAAGAAATAAAGAGAGAAAGAAAAAAGTAAATAATAAATGTATAGGAGCCAAATAGGAAAAAAGATCCACCATGGTATTATCAATAGCAAATGAGCTAAAATTAGTATAGGTGGTATGGGAATAGGAGGGGAAAAAAGAAACAAAGAAAAGTCTAAGAGGTGTATAAAGGAATGGGAAGTGATTTTGAAATGATAGAGGGTTAAAGAATACTAAGAGTGAGTAACAAAAACCAGGCTAAGACAAGGAAAATTAAAATTTGGGATTTAAAGAAAAAGACAAAAGAGAATAAAGAAAAATAAAAGGGCAGGATGAAAGGAAAATAGAAGAAAGACAAAAAAGAAAAAGAAAAAATGGGCTAAGATAGCAAAATTAAAATTTGAGATAAAAAAAGAGTAAGAGAAGGGTCCAGTAAAATTTGATATTTGAAATACTGAATTAGCAAAGCTCTAGAGACAAAATTGTAAAAACAATACAACACAAACTACCCTGCCCACAACTAACTAGCAAAAATTGTTAAAGGTGGAGAGCGAATATGTGTATTTTAAGAGCAGGGAAAAAGGATGCGAGATGAACCTTGACAAGAAAATTTGTTTTGTGTGTCTGGATAGGGGAGAAATAGTAATAATGTGGAATGGAAACAAGTTGTAGCATGACAGAAAACACAATTTGAAATGAAAATAATGTGAGAAAAGGAGAAGGTTAAATTGGATAAGAGTAGTGAGGGTCAAAATATGTGAACTGAAATACACTAGAGTTAAAATCTAGTGACTTAATATGTACAAACTTGCTGATCAAGAAATGAATGTTAAAAAGCTATGCAGGAGATGAAATATCACAAATCATGGGGAAGACCACAGTAGATTTTGTTTCAGTAGCCTCTTGTATTTACCACATTTTTTTTTCTTTCTGGATCTGCCTCTGGTGATATCAAATGTTGACCCTGTCTGACTTTAGACAACCTGTTAGATACTTCCAGGGATTTGCTGTCCTTAGCTGTCTCCTTCTGTTGTTAACCTAGTCACTCAGCACTCAACAGTCAGGTTTAAGCACCATAGGGAAAGGCCAAATCCCTGCTGGGGTTGGGGCTATTGTTTCCCCTCAGGCTGCTACTGCTCAGAGGGGAGTGGTCTGCCTGAGCAGGATGGGTGCTTCCTATGGGGGCTGGCTCAGCACTGGATCCTGGTGGATACTCTCTCAGTTCTCCAAAGCTTCAGTCCTTGGTCTCTCCTCAGGCATCACCAGCCCACTCTGCCCCCACCTTTGCCAGTGCCCAGGGTAAGTGGCTGCAAATGATAATTTGTGTGTTAACCCTTTAAACAGCTCTTGAATTTTCAGCCATCTGTCTCTGTATCCTCACTACTTTTCACTGCTGGTTGTTATCTCTGTACTTCCTGGGCTCTGGTGCAGTAGGCTCAGAATCCTAGCTTAAGGTTTAGTTCCTATTCATCTCAGGGGGATCAAACTGGCTGCTTACTTATCCCTCTAGAACTGCCGCATGTTGGCACCCAGCCAGCCCTCCTGAGTCTCTACTGCACTCCTTACCAGATAGGTGTGCTGAAGCTTATTCTTTGTGTGTGTGTGTGTGGCCTAAACAGTCATTTATGTCTCACAGTTCTCATGCTGGGGACTCCAAGATGAAGGTGCCAGCCGACTTGGCTCCTGGTGAGGCTCTAGGGGGGCCCTCAAAACAGAGAGAAAGAGGAAGTTCTAGTCTCTTCTTGTCTCTAATAAAAGACACTAATAATAATCCCATCATGGGGGTCCTACCCTCACGGCCTCTTCTAAACCTAATTACCATGTTTTTTGGACTATAAGACGCATTCCTCCCACATTTGGGAGGAAAACAGAGGTGTGTCTTACAGTCTGAATGTGGCTTGCCTGGCTTGCTGGGAGGGGGCAGGCCAGTGGTCTATGTTATTTATTTATTTATTTAAACCTTCTTTTATTGATTATGCCATTACATTTGTTCTATTTCCCCTCCTCCGTTCTCCTCCACCCTGCACACCCCTCCCTCCACCATTCCCCCCTTTATTTCATGAACACATGTCTCAAGTTCTTTAGATTCTATATTTCCCATACCGTTCTCATTCTGCCCCCCTATCTATTTTCTGTCTATTGTCTATGCTACTTATTTTCTGTACCTTCACCCCCCTTCTCCTTCTCCCACTCCCCCGTTGCTAACCCTCCATCTGATCTTCATTTCTATGGTTCATTCATGATCTAGCTGTCCTCTTAATTTGCTTTTGTTTTAGTTGTGGTTCTTAATAACTGTGAGTTTGCTGTCCTTTCACCGTTCATCTTTTTTATCTTCTTTTTCTTAGGTAAGTCCCTTTAACATTTCATATAATAAAGGCTTGGTGATGATGAACTCCTTGAATTTGATCTTATCTGAGAAGCACTTTATCTGTTCTTCTATTCTAAATGAAAACTTTGCTGGATAGAGCAATCTTGGTTGTAGGTCTTTGGTTTTCATTACTTGGAATACTTCTTTCCAGCCCCTTCTTGCCTATAAGGTCTCTTTAGAGAAATCGGCTGAGAGTCTGATGGGAACTCCTTTGTAGGTGACTGTCCCCTTATCTCTTGCTGCTTCTAGAATTCTCTCTTTCATTTTAGTCTTGGCTAATATAATTATGATGTGCCTTGGTGTGTTCCTTCTTGGGTCCAACTTCTTTGGGGCTCTCTGAGCTTCCTGGATTTCCTGGAAGTCTATTTCCTCTGCCAGATTGGGGAAATTCTCCTTTATTATTTGTTCAAATAAGTTTTCCACTGGTGGCTGTGCCTTTCCCCCTTCTGGTACCCCTATAATTCGGATGTTGGAATGTTTGAAGATGTTCTGGAGGTTCCTAAGCCTCTCCTCATTTAAAAAAATTCTTGTTTCTTCATTCTTTTCTGTTTGGTCATTTTTTTCCTCTTTCTGGTCCACTCCTTTGATTTGAGTCCCAGTTTCCTTTCCATTACTATTGGTTTCCTGTGCATTTCCATTCATTTCAATTAATTTAGCCTTCATATATTCCTCTAATTTGTGACTAAAATCAACCAGTTCTGTGAGCATCCTGATCACCAGTGTTTTGAACTGTGCATCTGAAAGTTTGGCTATTTCTTCATTGCTTAGAGTTATGGGTTCTGGGGCTCTGAGTTGTTCTTGAGCCATGTTTTGATCTGTTCATGCCTGTTACCTAGGAAAAGAGGCGCCTTGGTGTTTACCGGGGAGGGGACACCCACGTCGCAGGTTTGTGATGCTGTATGTGGGGGCGTAGTCAGAGAGGGAGCAATGGCAGTCCTCTCTGCTCACCCCCGCCTGCTTATCCAAGGGCAAATGTGAGAGTCTGCCACCCTGCGCCAGTTGCTGGGGCCTGCGAGATCTGTCTCAATGCTCGCCTCTTCGCTGGTTTATCTGCATGCAAATGTGCGACCGACTGCAGACAGCCAGCAGCACCTCTTCCCTGGTTTCCGCCCATAGCTAGCCCGCACCTGGGATCTGTGCCCCCCCGGCTGCCTGTGCACTGCCGGGATCTTTTTTGCCCGACTGGCTCCACTGCTGGTTTCGCCCCTCTCACCGGTTTAACTGAGTGGTCCATTGTTTCTGGACTCCGTATTCGATTTTCTGTGTGGTTTGGTTGTGTTTATTATTATTAAAACTTTGTTGTTTTTAGATTTGGTTGTGTGAGGACGAAAAGTGTTCCCACCTATGCCTCCATCTTGGCAGAAGTCCCCAAAGCTTATTCTTCTGTTTGTAGAAGGCTATGTGGCTTCTCTTTTGCTATTTCTTGGTTGTTTTTTCCAGGTGGTTTCTGCACAATTGAGTTGTAATTCCAGATTGGTTATGGGATGAGGTCAGTGGGACTTCCATTCACTCCTCCACCAACTTCCACCCCCTGTTTTTATGTGTTTAGTACATATAAATAAAGGATTATGATAGCAACCTGGTGCATTGATTTTTTAAATTAAATGTCTCTATATAATGTCCCATTGCTTTGAATTCTACCTTGTTTAATAGTTGAGAAACAATACCAGCTTTCTTATACATGCAATTCACATGCTTTCAACATTCTCGTAGGTTCGCCTTTTCTCTGTTCTCTTAGTGAATGTGAATCTTATATAACTATTTTATATTAATAATTTTACTTTTACTTATAATAGTGACAGAGTTGAGATTTACGGCCAACGAGAACTGACAGGCCCCAATCCCAGGACTCTTACAGCCTGAGCTATATTGCTTTCCTAAATATTGAGAGTCCTCTCGCTTCTCAGTATTCATCTTCTCCCTGGCTGATCCCATCCACTTTTTGCAGTTGTCACTAGTCATAGTGATGAAGGCACCCAATTCCACACTTCTAGTCTAGACTGTTATTTTTACTGGCTTTACAGATTTTTATCCACTTCTGTAGTGGAACACTCCTAAATGTCCCAAGGGTTTCTTAATCTAAACAAGTCTAACATTTGGTCCTCTGCTCATAAAGATTAACTCTGTTTCTCTGCCCTAGGCTTCCTGCTCAGCATGTTCAAGCTGCAGTGCTGGCTGTGGTCACAGGTAGCCCTTTACTTTTTAAACTTCTCCAATAGACATTCATGTTTTGTTAAAGGAGATAAATACTTCCATCATGATTTTTTGAAAAAAAGTTAAAAGACATTATTTACCACACAACACCTATTGAGTTTTGAAATGTGTATGGATAAAAGAAACCTGAACAAACTGACTTGGTGCATTTCTGTCATGTAAAATATGCATTCACACAACAAATATCTATTTTTCTCCCATTGCTAAGTGTTTTAAGTTTTTACTGGATAGCTTTTCTCTGTGTTCTTGCTTCTGTTTTGTCATAGTTTCTGCTTTCTCCTCATTTTATCTTTCGCACACCTTGGACTTATTATGATGACCTCTCAAGTCCTCAATGTCAGGGACTCCATTTTTTTTTTCTTTTGGTTCCCAACATCAATTGCCTGATTGTCTGCATTATGCCCAGTTTTATTCAACATGAGGGAAAACATGGTTTCCTGCAGAAAAAATAGTAAGATTGAGATTTAGCATTACCAAAATATCTAGAAAACAATAATTTAAGAAATTATAGTTAAGAAAATATGTAGCTGTCTCTCACTGTTCTGATCAGCATTTTAATGGATTTATTATCTGTTTTTTGAGAGGATAAGACCACTGATTCTGGAGCCCAACAGTCTTGGCTATATTCAGGTTTTCTAATTTACTAACTGTACAATATTAAGTAATTTGTTTAACTTCTATGAGTCTTAATTTCATTCTATGTAAAATGGGGACATTGATAGTTTAGCTCTCACAGATTTGAGTACCTGTAAATATTTCAGAAAACTGTCTGGAATATGGTGCACATTCCAAATTAGCATGATGACATTACAGTAGACAGTCAGAGCACTGGGGAGTCTCCCCCATTGGTTAATATAGCAGCAGGGGTAGGTTCTTTACACTGAGCCACCAAAAGCTAGAAATATGAATGGGTGGAGCCCAAGCAGGCTAAAACTTAGGAAGATAAATGGATAGGCCCCTCAGCATGCTGAAAGCTAGAAAGATGAGTGAATAGGGCTCAAGACATGCCAAAAGCAAGCAAGATTAATTGACAGGAGAAAAGCCCTACCCTCCCTATTTCAGTAAGAACTGTGGGCTTGAGCAGAAAGATGAGATGGTCTTTGAGATGGAAGTCCCCCATTCTCCCAGATCATGTAGTACCTGAATATAACCTCTTTCCTTTTGCACCAGCACCTACCTCATGAATTTGGCTTTTGTTGCAGCAGGCAGGTGAACCTCCCTTTTGTTTGGTTATAATGACATACATTATCAGAATTGTTTTAATGGCAGTAAGATTGGAACTGTACCAAAAATTAAAATATAAAAACCTGGCATTGAAGTAAATAACAAAAAAGTTGCTTTTAATTACACATCCATTCCAAACTGTCATTAGTGATGAATTCAGAACAATGTACCACAAAAGAAAGAGCTCACAGGAAAGAATTTATATCTGCAGAGGGCCTCCCTGACTATTTACCTGAGTATTGATAGTTAGATGCTTGTGAGAAAACTACCCCAGAGCAGAAAAAAAACCACCCAAAAGTATTAAACAGAATGATTTAAGTTCACACATGTTTGAGAAAAGTACATATTCCTACTAGCCAGAATTGAAGACCTCATAATTCATGGGACATCATGTAGAGCAGTCACAAGATTTTTCCTCATTAGTGGGGTGTGATTAATCCTAAAGTAAACACTACTCTGGTCCTTTTACAAAGGTTAAAATTAAGAACCTAAAAATATCAAACTGTTTACAAGTAACTTAATTGTGTCCCAGAATAAAAACCAATACATTTACAGAGATACAAAAATATCTAGTAATTAATAGGCAAAACTCACAATGTCTAGCATCCAATCAACAATTACCAAGCATGCAAAGAAACAGGAACATTTATTCTGTCATTAGGAGAAAAAGCAATTGCAACTGACCAAGAAAAGACAAAGATGGTAGAATTAGACAAGGACATTAAGACAGATGTTATAACTGCATTGTTTATGTTCAAGAATCTGGAGGAAAGGAGGGGCCAAGGGCAGGGTGAGCTGAATGGAAGAGGGTAGTCTTCAGGCATTCCTAGAGAAAACATCCTGCAGACATATCCTTGCAGACAAAGTGAAGGGGAATTCTGAGACAGAGAGGAAGGGGGGGAGAGAGAGAAACCTCCATGTGAGAGAGAAATATTGATTGGTTGCCTTCTGCACACACCTGGATCAAGAATCAAACCTATAACCTAAGCATGTACCCTATCAGAGAGCTGAACCTACAACCTTTCCTTGTACAGGACAATGCTTCAACCAACTGAATAATCCAGCCAGGAGACCGGGAAGATGGCGACCGAGTAGGATGGAGTGGATTCCATTTCCCGTACACATGAAGGAAAATCCTGGCAGATCTACAGAGGAACAGCGCAAACAGCCAACAGTTCCCCAGCATTTATGAAAATAAGAGGCCAGAGATTGTGACGGACACTGAAGGACCAGACAGTGACAGGTCAGTGGGGTCTTGGGGACCTGAGTAAAGACAAGAGCAGCAGCGGAGGCTGGCAGCCTCAGCCAGTGCCTAGCAGCCTTGGTCGGGGTCCAGAGACCTTGGTCTGTGACAGCAGTAGGGGCATCTGCCATGGACTCTTCAGGAGCCCCGCACCTGGCGGGTCTATGGCAGATTCTTTGGGAACTTTGGGCCTGCTGCAGGGTCCTTGGGAGAGAGCTGGTTCATTAGCTCCCTCCCTGTCTAAGCAAGGCTGGGCAACACTGGGCAGAGACCTGTCTCCTTGAGTTTATAGAGAGGGTAACAAAGACAAAGGGCCTTGTTCAACCACGAACTCTGTGGTCGTCAGCCCAGGAGAATTGAGAGGCACATTGTCATCACCATTCTGGCTGGGGATTGGGCTAGGCTGAGAGGCAGGCTGTCTGGAGAAGTTTGTTTTTCAAAAGTAAACTGAAGTATTCTCCTGCGACAGCAGCTTGGCTTGCTTCCCACTCAGCCTGGCAGCGATCCAAAGGAGGGGCAGAAGCACTTGAGTTCCCCCACAGAACTGGAAAGGACTGTGCCAGATCCCGCAGGACCCAGACAGCCTGGCAGGTGCATGGGGGCCCACACCCCAGTCTGGTAGCCTGGCAGGCTTGCGCATATGCGCCCATACCCCAGCCCAAAGAGAGGACCCCCGGGGAAAGTGCTCTCAAAAGAACTTAGATCACCTTCATGGAGAGCTGGGGAGAGGTGCCGGGTTAGCTCTTGGGAGAGCACTATCAGAAAATCTACACAATTTGACCCTCAGCCTGCTGCAAACAGAAAAACCGAAGTGGACAGTCTCAAACTAACAAGGGATGTTTTGGGGGTTTAATTTTCTTTTAGTAATTTTTTTTAGTAATCTTATATATTTTTAATTTTATTATTGTTTTATCTTTCAATACTGTTTTCCTCTCATTTCTTTTTTTCTGTTTTAGTTCTTCTTCCTTTCTTCCCAAACTTATTGCTTTTTCCTCCCTTCTCCTGCCTTATTTTTTGTTTGTTGCTTTGTTTCCTTTTACCTACAAGGGACACAAAAAACAACTGGGAACTGCGAAAAGACCACAGTGGGACAAAAAGCGGGGGCATCCCAAGAGTAGAGATAGAGAGACAAATTTCACTTTGCCATAGTGGACAAGCCACAAGTTGCTGCATATTTGTATTATTATTTTTCATTATTCTCACTTATTTTATATTTTAATAGTATCTTTGTATTCCTCCTTTTTCTGTATAGGCTTCTTAGCCTTGGCTGGCTATACTGTATTATTTCACAGGTTTTCCCTCATCTCTCCTCCACAGTGTATTGCTAATTTTCTATAACTTCACACCACTTGTTTTCCTTTAGCACACTACCCAAAGTTCTATACCCCCTATTCAGACAGATCACATAGAGTCTGTCATGATTGTTGCTTTAATATTATTGTAAATAATACCTGTTCTATACAACTGTAAATACTTCACAACACATCTTCCAGATCTCAGACCACTTACAGGTTCCTGAATTCTATTACTGTAGTGATTAACTCTATTTGCTCACACACTACATCTATTTACTATTCTTTACTCTCACCTTACCTAAAAATTTGACTGCCCGCAACATCATTGCTTTCTAGATCAAACTCACAAGCCTTCCCTCCAAAAAAAAAAGACTGATCTTTTGTCCATCCTTTCTTAAAAGTGGAAAGATGGGTTGAAGATTACGGTTAACACTATATATAGCCTAAAGATGTTCTATGTCTTCTCTACTGGCTATGACTATAAATAGCATAAAATACTCTTCTGCTCTCATAAACCACTTTGCATCTCCCTCCAACTGATCACAAAAATTTTTAAAAAGGAGTAGTTGGAGGCAGAGAACATCAAGACACCTGAAGAAGATTGCACCACTGAATTTCACAGGTATTCTACCATAGAAGTTCACACCATAAACCCAGGGAGCAAGAACGGATCAATTTAAGAAGCTGAGGTAAACAAGAAGAGTTTCACAAAAAATAGAAAGAAAAATAAATAATCCCCAAATGAAAAAAAAGTAGAAAGCCTCAACAAAAAATGTTAGATGAACCAGAGGCAAGTCAGCTATCAGGTATTGAATTCAAAGCATTGGTTATCAGGAAATTCAAAAAGTTTACAATGAGCTACCAGAAACTACAGGGGAGCTACAATGACCTCACCGCAAAATATATCAACATGAAAAAGGAAATAGAAACTATCAACAAAGGCCAAGAGGAAATGAATAATACAATTTCTGAACTGAAGAACACAGCAGAAGGAAACAAAGCAGGATTGATGAAGAAGAAAATGAGATCGGTGATTTGGAGGACAAAGTAGAAAAAAACTCCCAGAAAAAACAAGAAAAGGAGGTTCCAAAAGAATGAAGAGGGATTAAGAGAACTGCAAGACAATATGAAACGCAATAATATCTGAATAATAGGGATAGAAGAAGAAGAAGGAGAAGAAGAAGAAGAAGAAGAAGAAGAAGAAGAAGAAGAAGAAGAAGAAGAAGAAGAAGAAGAAGAAGAAGACGGCATAGGAAAACTATTTGAAAAAGTAATGAGTGAAAACTTCCATAATTTGATGAGAGAAAAAAATCACACAAATCCAGGAAACACAGAGTCCCAATCAAGAGGAACACAAAAAGGCCCACTTCAAGACACAGCATCATTAAAATAGCAAATTCCAAGATAAAGAGGGAATCTTAAAGGCAGCAAGGGAGAAAAAAGAAGTAACATACAAGGGAGCCCCAATAAGCTTAGCTACTGACTTCTCAATGGAAACACTCCAAGCAGGAAGAAAATGGCAAGAAATATTTCAAGTAATGAGAACCAGAGGCATACATCCAAGGCTACTTCACCCAGCAAGTCTCTCAGTCAAGATAGAAGGCCAAATAAAGAGATTCCGAGACAAAAGAAGTCTAAAAGAATATGCCTCCACCAAACCAGCTGTGCAAGAAATACTAAAAGGACTGCTTTAAGGAAAGGAAGGAAGAGAGACAGAGAGGAACACAGGTAGAAAAATGGCAATGAATAAGTACCTATCAATAATAAAATTAAATGTAAATGGATTAAATGCTCCAATCAAAAGACATATCATAGCTGAATGGATTAGAAAGCATGACCCACACATTTGATGCCTACAAGAGACCCATCTCAGGACAAAAGACCTACACAAACTAAAAGTGAATGGCTGGAAACAAATTTTCCAAGCAAATGGACAAGAAAAAAAAGCTGGGGTAGCAATTCTCATATCGGACAAAGTAGGCTTCAAAAAAAGGGCCATAAAGAGAAACCCAGAAGGTCACTTTATTATACTCAAGGGAAGAATCTACCAAGAAGACATTAACATTGTAAACATATATGCACCCAACATAGGGGCACCCAAATATATCAAGAAAATCTTAGAGGACTTCAGGAAAGATATTGACACCAACACAAATATAGTTGGGGACTTTAACACCCCATTATCAACAATAGACAGATCTTCCAAAAATTTTTCAACAAACATATTGTGTAATTCAACAACGTCCAGATGACATAGACTTAACTGATATACATAGAACCCTTCATCCCAAAGAAGCAAAATACACATTTTTTTCAAATGCACATGAAACATTTTCAAAGATAGACCACATGACAGAACATAAAACAAGCCTCAACAAATTTAAGAAAATTAAAATCATCCCAAACATTTTATCCAATCACAAGAGACTGAAACTGGAAACCAACCCCAAAGGAAAAAACCCAAAACATTCAAAACCATAGAGATTGAATGGCAATCTATTAAACAAAAAATGGGTAAAGAACAAAATTAGGAAAGTAATAAAAAAGTTTCTGGAAACAAATGAAAATGAACTCACGACAACCCAAAACTTATGGGACACAGCAAAGGCTCTCCTGAGAGGGAAGTTTATAGCAATACAGGCCTACAAAAAATAGATAGAAACATTTCAAACAAACAACCTAACCCTATACCTACAAGAACTTGACAAATGACAACAAAGACATCCCAGAGGAAGTGGGAGGAAGGAAACAACCAAGATCAGAGCAGAATTAAATAACATAGAGATTAAAAGTGCAATTCTAAAAATCAATTAATCCAGGGGCTGGTTTTTAGAAAAAGTAAACAAAATAGACAAGCCTTCAAGCAGGCTCATTAAGAAAAGAAGAGAGACTACCCAAATAAACACAATCAAAAATGAAGAAAGGAGAGATTACAGCTGACAGCACAGAAATACAAAGGATTGTAAGAAATTACTATGAAGAACTGTATGCCAAGAAATTTGAAAACCTAGGGGAAATGGACAAATTTCTAGAAAAATATAATCTTCCAAAACTCAATGAAGAAGAAGCAGAAATCCTTGAGACCAATAACAGCAAATGAAATAGAAACAATAATCATAACTCTCCCAAAGCACAAAAGCCGTGAAGAAACCAGATGGTTTCACAGGAGAATTCTATAACGCATTTAAGGAAGAGCTAACTTCTATTCTTCACAGGCTATTCTAAAAAATAAAAAATGATGGAAAACTCCCAAACTCTTTTTGTGAAATCCGCATCATACTAATCCCAAAACCAGATAAAGACACAACAAAAAAAGAAAACTTCAGGCCAATATTGCTGATGAACATAGACACTAAAATCATAAAAAAAAATATTGGCAAACCGCATCCAACAATACATTAAAAAGATCATTAACTATCAGCAAGTGGGATTTATCTCAGGGATGCAAGGATGGTTCAATATTCGCAAATCAGTAAATGTAATAAATCACATAAACAGAAGCAAAGACAAAAAACACATGATCATATCACTAGATGCAGGAAAAGCTTTCGATAAGGTACAACACCCATTTATGATAAAAACACTCAGCAATTGGGAATAGAGAGAGCATTTCTCAACTAATAAAGGCCATAGATGACAGACCTACAGCCAACATCATACTCAATGGGCAAAAAAATAAAATCTTTTCCATTAAGATCAGGAACAAGACAAGGATGTCCACTTTCACCACTTTTATTCAATAGTATTGGAAGTTTTACCCATAGCGATCAGACAAGAAAGGGAAATAAAAGACATCCAAACCGAAAGGAGGAACAAATACTGTCATTGTTTGCAGATGATATGATAGTGTACATGGAAAATCCTACAGACTCTACCCCAAAACTGTTCAACCCAATAAATTAATTTGGCAAAACAGCAGGATACAAAGTCAATATCCAGAAATCAAAGACATTTTTGGATAGTAATAATGAAAAAGCAGAAGCAGAAATCAAAAAAAAATCCCATTCGATATTGAAAAATAAATAAAAAGATCTGGGAATAAACCTAACCAAGAATGTAAAAGACCTATATGCATAAAACTACACAACACTGAAGAAAGAAATGAAGGAAGACACAAATAGAAACATACACCATGTTTATGGATTGGAAGAATTAACACCATCAAAATGTCCATACTACCCAAAGCAATTTACAGATTCCATGCAATACCTATTACAGGACCAATGACATACATCACAGACGTAGAACAAACACTTCAAAAATTTATATGGAACCATAAACAACCCCAAATAGCAGCTGCAACTTTGAGAAAGAAGAACAAAGTAGGAGGGATCACAATACCTGCTACCAAACTGTATTACAAGGCCACTGTGATCAAAACAGCCCAGTACTAGCATAAAAACAAGCACATAGACTAATGGAAAAGAACAGAGAGCCAAGAAATAAACCCAAGTCTCTACAGGCAACTAATGTGCAACAAAGAGGGCAGCAACATAAAATGGAGTAAAGATAGCCTCTTCAACAAATGGTGTAGGGAGAACTGGACAGCTACATGCAAAAAAAAAAAAAAATTGAGCACCAAGTTACACCATACACAAAAATAAATTCAAGGTGGATAAAAACTTAATTATAAGCCATGACACAATTAAAATCCTAGAGCAGAACACTGGCAAGAAATTCTCAGTTATTTCAACAGCAACATTTTTACTGATATGTCCCCTAGAGCAAGGGACATAAAGAAAAGAATAAACAAATGGGATCTCATCAGAATAAAAACCTTATGCATGACTAAAGAAATCAGTATTTAATAAAATAGAACCAACTGTATGGGAAAACATATTTGCCAATGATACCTCAGACAAGGGTTTAATCTCCAAAATATATAAAGAACTTACACAACTACATTCTAAGAAGATGAGAAACCCAATTAAAAAGTGGGCAAAGGACTTGAACAGACACTTCTCCTAGGAGGACATACAGAGGATCCACAGACACATGAAAAGATGCTCAATATCACTATTATCAGAGAGATGCAAATTAAAACCATAATGAGATACCACTTTTCACCAGTCAGGATGGCTGTCATAAACAAAGCAACAAACAACTAATGTTGGAGAGGCTGTGGAGAAAAGAGGACCCTAATCCATTGTTGGTGGGAGTGCAGACTGGTACAACCACTATGGAAAACAGTACGGAATTTTCTCACAAAACTAAAAATGAACCTGCCTTTTGACCCAGTAATTCCACTGCCAGGATTATATCCTAAGAACCCTAAAACACCAATCCCAAAGAACCTATGCTCCCCAATATTCATAGGATCACAGTTTACAATAGCCAAGAGTTGGAAGCAACCTAGGTGCCCATCAGCAAATGAATGGATCAAAAAATTATGGTCCATATACACAATGGAATTCTATGCTGCAAAGAGAAAGAAGGAGCTACTACCTTTTGCAACAACATGGATGGAACTGGAAAGCATTATGCTGAGTGAAATAGGCCAGGTGCTGAAAGACAAATACCATATGATCTCACCTTTAACAGGAAGCTAAACAACAAAACAAACAAGCAAGCAGGAAAAAAAAAAAAACAAAGACACTGAAATACAGAACAAGGGGATAGTGACCAGAGGGGAGAAGGAAGGGAAGTTAAGGGGAAAACGGGGGAGGGATTTGGAGGAACAAATAGGAAGGACACAGGGATGAGAACTAAGGGGGTGGAAATGGGAGGGAGGTGGGGAGCAAGGGGCGGGGGAGGGTGGGATGGGAAAAATAGACAAAAAACTGTACTTGAAAAATAACTAAATAAAATAAAAAAAATTATGGTACATTTACACAATGGAATTTTATGCAGCGGAAAGAAAGAAGGAGCTCCTACCCTTTGCAACAACATGGATGGAAATGAAAAACATTGTGCTGAGTGAATGACAAATACCATATGATCTCACCTTTAATAGGAAGCTTAGCAACAAAACAAACAAGCAAGCAAAACATAACCAAAGACACTCAAATAGAGAACAGGGGGACAGTGACCAGAGGGGAGGGAATTTCAAGGGAAGTGGGGGAAGGATTTACAGGAACTAGTATAAAGGACACATTGACAATAACTAAGGGGGGTGGAAATGGGAGGGGGGTGGGGGGCACGGGGCGGGTGGTTTGGGATGGGAGTAAAAGAGAAAACTGTACTTGAACAACAATTAAATTTAAAAAACAATTTAAAAAAAGAGAGAGCCTGATAGCCTGAGAGATCCCAAGCCTTTCCATCGAAGAGCCCTTCCTTTATTTCAAATCTTGCTCATGATTTTTTTATTAAAGATCCTTTTTTAAATATATTTTATTGATTATGCCATTACAGTTGCTCATAATTCTATGTGCTCTGGAGGCATTCAGCTTCTCAGCCCATTCCATCCTAGACTGTTTATCATTGCCTTGGGAAACCTCCTCTTATGGCCCCTCCCTACTTCTCCCGGGTGTTCTGATCAGATTTCTCTGTATCAATATGAAATATATTGGTTTATTTTTGCTAAATAGATTTGTATTTTCCATCAACTACAGGAGAAGAGTAAATTTCTGAAGAGAGCGATAAAAACTTTTTAAATGTTTATCGGAAAAATGAAAATACAAATAAATTTCAGGATTTTGAACTTAAGAGAATGCCTTATTTATGGATTTTATATCGCTTACAAAGCATTCCTATTAGTTATACAAGATAGCAACTAATTATATACTATCTTCTGAAAGATTTACAATCAGATCTTCTAAATGAAATAAGCATGTATATTACATGAAAAATGTGATGTCAGGAAAGAAGACAAAAAGTATGAGATTTTGTTCATTTCATTCATGTAGTCCAGTCCTTTCTTGATGTATGACACAACTTTTAAGTTTCAAAATTAAATAGTACTCTCTTGTCCTGTAAATAAATGCAGTCACTATTAAAAATATATATTTTATTGATTATGCCATTACAGTTGTTCTATTTCCCCCCTTCATTCCCCTCTACCCCCCCCACCATTCTTCCCCCTTTAGTTTATGACCATGTGTCTCAAAGTTCTTTAGATTCTATATTTTCCCTACTATTTTGCCCTCCCCCCATCTATTTTTTTATTTTTATTTTTTATTTTTAAAAATTTTTTATTGATTATGCTGTTACAGTTGTTCTATTCCCCCCTTCATTTCCCCTCCACCCTACCCCCCCATCCCCACCATTACCCGCCCTTAGTTTATGACCATGTGTCTCGAGTTCTTTAGATTCTATATTTCCCATGCTATTCTTGCCCCCCCATCTATTTTCTATCTACTGTCTATGCTACTTATTTTCTGTACCTTCTCCCCCCTTCTCCTCCTCCCACTCCATTGTTGCTAACCCTCCTTGAGATCTTCATTTCTATGTTTCCACTCCTGATCTAGCTGTCCTTTTAGTTTGCTTTTGTTTTAGGTGTGCTTGTTAATAACTGTGAGTTTGTTGTCCTTTCACTGTTCATGTTTCTTTAACTTCTTTTTCTTAGATAAGTCCCTTTAACATTTCATATAATAAGGGCTTGGTGATGATGAACTCCTTGAATTTGATCTTATCTGAGAAGCACCTTATCTGTCCTTCCATTCTAAATGAAAGTTTTGCTGGATAGAGCAATCTTGGTTGTAGGCCTTTGGATTTCATGACTTGGAATACCTCTTTCCAGCCCCTTCTTGCCTGTAAGGTCTCTTTTGAGAAATCCACTGACAGTCTGATGGGGGACTCCTTTGTAGGTGACTGTCCCCTTAGCTCTTGCTGCTTCTAGGATTCTCTCCTTCATTTTAATTTTGGCTAATATAATGATGATGTGCCTTGGTGTGTTCCTTCTTGGGTCCAACTTCTTTGGGACTCTCTGAGCTTCCTGGATTTCCTGGAAGTCTATTTCCTTTGCCAGATTGGGGAAATTCTCCTTTATTATTTGTTCAAATAAGTTTCCCACTGGTGGCTGTTCCTTTCCCCCTTCTGGTCCCCCTATAATTCAGATGTTGGAGCGTTTCAAGATGTCCTGGAGGTTCCTGAGACTCTCCTCATTTCTTTGAATTCTTGCTTCTTGACTCTTTTCTGTTTGGCCATTATTTGCTTTCTTCTGGTCCACTCCATTGATTTGAGTCCCAGTTTCCTTTTCATTGCTATTGGTTTCCTGTGCAATTCCATTCATTTCAATTAGTTTCACCTTCATATATTTGTCTAATTTGTGGCTATAATCAACCAGTTCTGTGAGGATCCTGATCACCAGTGTTTTAAACTGTGCATCTGAGAGTTTTGCTATTTCTTCATCACTTAGATTTATGGGCTCTGGGGGTTTGAGATCTTCTTGAGCCATTTTTGGTCTGTTCGCGCCCTTTAAGTGTGAGGAGCAGAGCCTTGGACTCCCAGGTCGCTGGGTTGTGATGCTGTATGTGGGAGCGTGGTCAGAGCGGGGAAATGGCGGCTCCCTCTGCTGTTTTGTGCTGCTGGGTGAGGAGCAGAGTCTTAGGTGGTTCACCAGGGCTGGGCCACTCAGAGTGGCTGGTTTATGATGCTGTATGTGGAGGTGGGGTCAGAGCAGGGGAATGGAGGCGCCCTCCCTGCCGCTTGCCGCGGGGATCCGCTGGGTGCTAGTCCAATCGCCCACTCCCTCGCTTGTCTATCCGCACACAAATGCGCGACCACAGTCAACCCGCAGCTCTGCTCCCTCGCTGTTTCCCCATGGTAGCTCGCTTGTTTGCTCCCTGGGTTGCTCACTAGGTCCAACCCTGCGCCTGGATTCTGCACGCCTGAATCCATCTGACCTAGTTTTCCGGTGTAACCCCGCTCCACCAGCTGCTGGTTTCGCCCCTTACCAGTCAGGCTGAAGAATTTGTTGTTATCAGACTTCCGAAAAGTTCAATTTTCTGTGTTCTGGCTGTGTTTTCTGTTGCTAATATTTAGTTGTCTCTAAACTTGGTTGTGTGAGAAGGCACGGCATATCCACCTAGGCCTCCATCTTGGCAGAAGTCCTCCCCCCTATTTATTTTCTACCTACCATCTATGCTACTTATTTTCTGTATCTTCACCCCCCTTCTCCTTCTCCCACTCCCCTGTTGCTAACATTCCATATGATCTCCATTTCTATGGTTCTGTTCCTGATCTAGCTGTCCTTTTAGTTTGCTTTTGTTTTAGGTGTGGTTTTTAATAACTGTGAGTTTGCTGTCCTTTCACTGTTCATCTTTTTTATCTTCTTTTTCTTAGGTAAGTCCCTTTAACATTTCATATAATAAGGGCTTGGTGATGATGAACTCCTTGAATTTGAACTTATCTGAGAAGCACTTTATCTGTTCTTCTATTCTAAATGAAAACTTTGCTGGATAGAGCAATCTTGGTTGTAGGTCTTTGGTTTTCATGACTTGGAATACTTCTTTCTAGCCCCTTCTTGCCTGTAAGGTCTCTTTAGAGAAATCAGCTGAGAGTCTGATGGGAACTCCTTTGTAGGTGACTGTCCCCTTATCTCTTGCTACTTCTAGAATTCTCTCTTTCATTTTAGTCTTGCCTAATATAATTATGATGTGCCTTGGTGTGTTCCTTCTTGGGTCCAACTTCTTTGGGACTCTCTGAGCTTCCTGGATTTCCTGGAAGTCTATTTCCTTTGCCAGAATGGGGAAGTTCTCCTTTATTATTTGTTCAAATAAGGTTTCCACTCGTGGCTATTCCTCTTCCCCTTCTGGTACCTCTATAATTCGGATGTTGGAGCATTTAAAGATGTCCTGGAGGTTCCTTAGCCTCTCCTAACTTTTTGAATTCTTGTTTCCTCATCCTTTTCTGTTTGGGCATTTTTTGTTCTTCCTTCTGGTCCAGTCCCTTGATTTGAGTCCCAGTTTCCTTCCCATCACTATTGGTTCCCTGCGCGAGTCCCTTCATTTCAATTAGTTTAGCCTTCATAGGTTCCTCTAATTTGTGACTAAAATCAACCAGTTCTGTGAGCATCCTGATCACCAGTGTTTTGATCTGTGCCTCTGATAGGTTGGCAATTTCTTATTCACTTAGATTTATGGGCCCTGGGGCTCTGAGTTGTTCTTGAGCCATGTTTTGATCTGCTCACACCTGTTATGTATGAGGAGAGGAGCCTTAGTTCTTCACCAGGGCAGGGCCACCCAGGTCAGTGGTTTGTGATGCTGTATGTGGGGGCGGGGTCAGAGAGGGAGTAACAACAGTCCCCTCTGCTCCTTCCTGCCGCTGGGGCCTTCCTGGTCTGCCTCACTGCTCACTCCTTCACTGGTTTATCTGCGTGCAAATGTGTGACTATGGTCAATCAGCCACCTTGCACCTTCACTGGGTCTGCCCGTTGCTACCCCACACCTGGGATTCGCCCTTGGCTACCTGGGTTGGGGGACCTTTTTTGCCCTACCTGCTCCACTGCTGGCTCTGCCCCTCTTACCAGTCTAGCTGAGTGGTTGGTTGTTGTCGGACTCCATATTGTTCAATGTTCTGTGGGTTGGGTGCATTTCTTGTTGCTAAAACTTTATTGTTTTTAGATTTGGTTGTGCGAGAAGCTAATGTGTTTCCACCTACGCCTCCATCTTGGCGCAAGTCCTAAATGTAGCCACTTAATGTTTCCAAATTTGCAATTGAGAATGAACCTGCTGAAACTTAATGACTATTTTCAGTATGGAAAAACAGGAGGTAATTGAAAGTTGGTCAAATATGGCCCAATTAACTTTAATGAGTGAAGGAGAGAGAGACAATAAAGTAATGGTAACAAGCTAAATGTTTTTCATTGCCAGGAGTTTTGTAAGATGCAATATTCCTCTAAAGAGATTCTGAGCCTAGCTTTATCTTAACTAAATATAGGAAAATAATAAAAAGCTTACAGGTATTTTCTTTGGATTGGATTATGGCATTGTTTATATTACTTATATTGTCTGCAAAAATCCAAATATGTATAATGAGCCATTATTATATAAAGTGTTTCATTTAAAAATATTCCTCATAGAAACTTTTAATATATTAGTGTGAAAAATTAACCACCCTCAAACACACAATAGTTATTTTATAAATTTAATATAATAATTAAATTAATAAAATAATTAAATGCGTATTATGTTAGTAAATATCTACTATTCTGGTACTGTGCTAGAAACTGAGCTCCAAGGTGATTAAGACAAAAATCATTGTTGTAAAAGGGCACAGGCTTGCCCTGGCTGGTGGCTCAGTTGGTTGGAGCATCATTCTGTACACCAAAAGATTTCAAGTTTGGTTCCCAATGAGGGCACATACCTAGGTTATAGGTTTGATCCTTGGTTATGGTGTGTATAGAATGTTTCTCTTGCTCTAAAAAAATTAATAAAAATATATCCTTAGGTGGGGATTAAAAAAAAGGACACAGGCTTGCATAGGAATGATACGGCCTATCTTTTAAAATAATTGTATAATTATTAGTATTAGATTCATGATTAATAGTATTAATAATAAATTCATACATTAGTAGGATATTTGGATAAATAAAAACAGTACTGGTTTAAATATATATGTTGACTATCGAATGCAATTCCATTTTAGAAATATTATATTTTGGAAAGGTATATTCATTGTGGAATCAATAATTCAGGTAATTTAGACTACACTATCTGTGGTGTAATCATTGTCACTGTTTCTTGGTGCCTTGGTTTTCAAAACTGAGATGCATCAGAATCACCTGAAGAAATGTCAAAAACAGTAGTTCCTCATCAGGTGATTCAGGAGTGACAACAGATTGAGAGTTAAGAGTAGGAGCTGTCAGTATTTTAAACATTTTCCTAGGTCACAGGTTGCAAACACAAGGCCCGTGGGCTGAATCCAGCTGTCCACCTTGTTATCTGGCCTGGCACCTTGCTTCTACCCGGTACCAGCGCTGAGCTCCTTGCCCCTAGTTAAGGAGTAGTTACATTTATACAGTCCTAAAATTACATTCGGCCCTTTGAAGGCAACCGCAAGGCCTATGTGGCCCCCTGGAGAAAATGAGTTTGACACTGCTGCCCACTTACCAGGCAAGTTAAGTGGTCTGTGTTTACAAAAACACTGACATATACAAGGTTTAAAAATTACAGATTTGGGGTTATTTTCTTACCAAGCTCTTTTGAAAATAAAAAGCAATACTTTCCACATAAGTACAGTATTTTGCCATGTATAGTGTGCTCCCATGTATAAGGTGAACCCACATTTTGGCCCAAACTTTCAGGGAAAAAATCTTTTGTTTTAATTTTTAATTGAAATTTTCATTTATTTATATTTAGAAACAAAACCAGTTATTGTATTCCAGGGTATTATTTTCCATATGGATATTATTATTGCTTTCTAGAGTTACACTTTTAACACATAACCATAAATAAAAGAATTAAAAACATTTATATAGGTATGGAATTAGTACTCCTCATGAATAATGCATATCCTTATTTTTCCTTAAAAAATTTGGGCAAAGCCCTGGCTGGTGTGGCATAGTGGATTGAGCATCGGCCTGTAAACCAAAGGATTGCTGGTTCGATTCCCAGTCAGGGTACATGCTTGGGTTGCAGGCCAGGTCCCCAGTAGGGGGCACATGAGGAGTAACCACACACTGATGTTTTTCTCCCTCTCTTCCTCTCTAAAAATAAATACATAGACTCTTTAAAGAAATTTTGTCAAAAAATGCACATTATACACAGCAAAATATGATACTTTCTTGCCTTTGGCCACTTACTTATAAAGAACAGTTAGGAACAGCACTGAGCTGGGTCCTGTACTCAAATTATCAATCAAAATAATTAATAATTAAATACCTACATTTAATATCTACTATGTCAGGCACTGCACTAGAAAGTGAGCTCCAGGATAATTAAGACAAAATCATTGTTCTAAGAAGGGCACACACTCAAACACAATGCTAAATATTTAGTATTGTTTTTAAAAACTTATAAAGCAGCTTCATGTTTTAAGTGTGGTAGGGATAAAAATGGGAAAGGATCATTTCAGCTTTAAAATGTGTCTCCTAATGTAATTTACATGTCTCCTGGGTAAGTCTTTTAAACATGTTGGGCAGGCCTGCTCAGATGCTCTTTTGAGAAAACCCTAGAAAAGAGTAGAAACATGAAATTTAGCCTGTTTGTTTTGGTGTTTTGATGTAGTGCAATCTGGACACACTGGGTTGAGACATATAGATATATCTCCTCAGCTAGGTCCCCATGCCTTCACATCTGAGTTCTTTTATAAAAATAAAACAAAAAAAGGTTATTTTGTTAAGAAGCAATGTTAAGACCAAGAACCATGGGAATGTTGTTCACCTGATAAACATAACTCTGAAGTAAAGATAAAGGCATTCTCCTTCTATAGGGTCAAAGGGGGAGTTAGCTCACCAAGGACTCCAGAGAAATCAGTGACTGTTTGTTACCTTGATGACTCTAGCACATCAGCAACAGGAACCTGCAGAAGGGAAAGTATTCCCAACTGACATGGCAGTAATCAGGGGAGGAGTAATATCACAAAAATCAGAGCAATGACAAGGTGGAGCCCACCTATTTTGTTCTCTGGATTTATGAGCATGGGTGAAAACTCTTTCCACGTACTTGATGGGAGCCAGGGTCCTGTGAAATGTTGGGGAGCTGCATAGGAGGTAGCTCAACAGTTCTATACCTTATCTATTCCACTCAGTAGCCTGTAAGGCCAGCATTATGCCCCATTCTAGAGAAAACTGACTCTTTAAAAAGAATGTATCTGTAATGAAAGTGTTTATTCTTCCAGCTAAGACTGGAAGATATTTAGTCTATTCTTTAAATTTGTTGAACCAGTGACTCTTATATGTTACCTGTATTATTGTGTTGGCCAAAAAGCTTGTTTTTTTTTTTTTCATGTCTCCAGCAGTGCTTAGTTGTCTTTAAACTTCATTGGAAATGAGTTTGTTAGATTGTATTGTGACAGCTGCCCTATCAGCATGCATTTAAAAAAACTTATCAAAATTGGTGAATTTTTGTGTAGCCATTTAATATTGAAGATGGAAGAAAATATGCAACATTTTTGGTATATTAGGCTTTATTATTTCAAGAAAAGTAAAAATGCAAGTGAAAGAGCAAAAAGATTTGTGCAATGTATGGAGAGGGTGCTGTGACTGATTAAACATGTCAAAAGTAGTTTGCAAAATTTGGTGGAGAGGGAAGACCAGTTGATAGTGATCAAATTGAGATGTTAATTGAGAACACTTAATGTTATACCACATGGGAGATAGCCGGCATAATCAAAATATCCAAATCAATAACTGATGAAAAATTAAATATGTGCCTTTTATTTCACAGAAAAAACTTAAATGGATTCTTTGGCCAGCCCAATACATTCACAGGCTCATTTAGTAATTGTTTTCATTACTTCTAAAACTCAATAAATGGGGAAAAGTCATGTATTATCCAACCACAGAGAAATGTGCCCCTATTAACACACTAGGGAATTTTATTTTAGATTTTTTGGGGGATGGTACTCATAATACAGGGTGGGGCAAAGTAGGTTTACAGTTGTTCATATGGAAAATAATACAATCATCAATAATTTAAGAATATATTGTGTTCCATGTACTCACTCACAAGTGTATTCCTACTTTTGCCCCACCCTCTGTATATATATTTTTAATGAGACAATAAATGTATAGGTTGCTTTTTCATTGCTTTATTAACTTTACATTTTTCCATGCAAATGGGTGAAACTACTGTTGACAGAAACTTAAGACTATGTGCCAAGGCAATCTCCAATTAGAGGTTGGTAACACAGAACCCACTTGACACATGGAAATTACATATGGTTCACAGCAAATGGATCAATAAAGGCATATCAGGAAATGCAAGGAAAAAGAAAACAGTGGAAATCACAGTATTAATCTCATGGAAAATGACAGGAATCAGGGCATAAGGCAAAATTCATCATGATGGTCATGGTGATTAGAGAGCTCCCCCATAAGAATACGCAGACAATTCCTCAACTGCAGCTCCCTGAGTTTTCTCCTGATTTCTCTCATCTCCTCCATGAACATTTCCATATCATCTACATCTCCACCCATCCCATCATTGACCTGCCGATTGGGTATGGCCCACTGGAAGTTAGGGGCCAGTCGGCGAGCCTGTCCCCGTCTATTATTTCCTGCAAGCTGGTGGCCTTCGCCTCTTTCCAAAGGGCGGTCTTCCTCTCCATTCTGCATGCGCTGCTCCATTTCTTCGTTTTCGTGGTGCATATTTGCCATGATATTTTTTCCTCGTTTTTCTTTGAACACAAGTAAGACAAAGGCAAGGACAGACTGAATGCTGTGTGCACTGACCAGTAGTATTCAGATCCCTGATATGAAAGGTTTTTTAAGTTTCATTTTTTCCCCACCTTAGGAGATTCGCGCGCCCTCTAGGGGGCCTCCATTTCCAGCCCCTCCCTCCAGCTCTCTTTTCCCCTCCCTCCGCCAAAGCCCACCATTTTTTTTCCTTCCCAGGATTCTTTCCCAGAGCTCAGCAGAAAACGAAATGGAGGACTGGGGACGAGGAATGGAGGACTTGGGAGGGCGTCTCAGACTACTCTCTGTACAACGCCCCCCACCACTGTCTCCCGCACTCACCTGGGCTTATCCTTGCTGCCTGCTCCTCTTTCCGATTCTCCCCACGAGTGCACCGCGGCAACACTTGAATCAGCAAACCTGCAGAAGGCCGGGTCGGAGGCTAGCTGCTGGCGCTGAGCGCTCCACACCCACCCGCCACTGCCTCCCCTTCCCGGCCCTCCCTGTGTTGTTTCTCTAGCCCTCTCTCCCTCCACCCGGTTCACCATTTTTCTACAGGAGCTCGGGGATGATTTCCCATTGCTTAGGTGCTCTGCCACCCTCCCTGGGACCCTGCTGCCCCAGCACCCGCACCCAAGGGGGTCACTATTTACTTTCCTAAGAATGCCGGGAATGGAGAAAGCTAGCAGAGACTGCTGCACTGATCCCCGGCCAGCTGCCGCCCAGGCCTCCGCCCGGTTCCCAGGCCCTTACCTGCTCCGCTTTTACGGGCCTTACGCCAGCCCGCAGTGCGCAGGACAGCGGGGAGCTGGTACCCAGAAGGGAGTGACAACTGCACCAAACGCTGAGACGCTCTGCAGCTCCTGGTCACGTGAGGGCACCGCGTCATCAACAAGCTCACCCCCCACTCCCCCAGCTTGTGCTGTGCGTGCCCCCTCACCCACCTCATCCACAAGCACATACAACCCCCTCCGCGGGATTGTGCTATAGCGCCCAGCTTGCACTGCCTTGTCAATCATGTGGTCCTCTCTAATCTGAGGGCCCACAAATGGCATTACCTTATTGGTGTTGGAGTTTGCCCTTCTCTGTTTACCTAAGAGGTTCTGCAACACCCTCCACCCCTCCCATTCCTGCCCCAGGCCTTGGTTTTGGCGTTTTCTACTTTCTCTTCTTATTGGCCACCTCCCCTCACCCCCGACCTCAACCTCTCCCTCCATGCATACACATATATTCACCCCGCACAAGCACAGCCAACATTTCCCAACTGCCTCCCTGAATTCATAACCTTCTAGGTAATTTAGAATGAGGACTAGGGTGGGGAAGTAGCAGGGGACTTGTCGGAGAGGCAAAGAGTTAGCATGAATTGTATATATCCTTCCCAATATTTTTTTATTTCCTTTTTTAAAAAAAGTCAATATACCTTAAAAATTATGAGAATTCATTTTTTAAAACATATGCTTCATCCTGCAGAATGAAATAGCCTCATGGTTTGACTATGTTCACCAGTACCACACAGAAAATATTTTCTCTGGCTCCACATCACTTCAAATCACTTTTAAAACATGCTAGCTTGTTTCAAAATTTCACTGTGCAAGGAGGGAGGCACCTTCCTGATCACAACTGGTGTTTTCAAAATGATCTGTAAAGTAAATATTCAGGGAGAAGTCCTCTTGTCAAATCTTGGGCATTTTATGTAAATTTATGTGATGTTTTTATAACACAGTCTTTGGAGAAAATGACTTTTTTTCTGAAAGAAAAGAAAGTTAATACTTTCTTTTCTGTCATTTTTTCACAGTCTTTCTTTTACTTTTCTGCTTTTCTTTCCAAACCTTTCAAACCACTCCTACAAGTATCTCCTTAGAATGATGTCAGAGGTTAAATACATAATATGCAGAAGTCAGTTCCAAAGCCATATGCCTTTTCATGTGAACGTTTCAAAAATACTAAAAATAAGCATGGGGTAAGTGAAACAACTAAACTTGAGATCGAAACTCACCTTAAGTGTAAATATTTCTTTCTCCAACTTGAGATAGCTAAGAAATTCTCACAGCTAGAAAATAGAGATGTCTTTAGCAGAGTGGCCTCTTATTTAAAAATATTTAGTAAGTGTTGCCTGCAATAGAGGAACCAAAAGAGATATATGCACTAAAGCAAGACAAGCCAAATGCTTACTGCCTCTAAATCTGGCTCCAAACTCCTATGTAATCTACTATCTAACTAAATAGCTTGGACATTAAATGAAAGAAGAGTATATGCCTAGTGCATCTGTAGTTTGAGATTTTGGAGATATATAATATGTGTGTGTGTGTTTGTGTGTGTATAGTATGTCCAGAAAAAGAAAAGTCTAGCCATTGTTAATATAATGAGAATGGTTTGTGTGACATCATATAACCTGGCAGCCAAGGAGAGTAGACTGGAATGCACATGTGTGAACAATGATGACTTCACTCTACTAGTCAGCAGGGGCAGTAGACACTGTTGAGTGAGCATGTATACTGTGTGGCTGTTGCATTCAAAATGACTGAGTGAGTAAAACAGTGAATCTGCATCAGATTTTGCCTTAAGTTTGAACATTCCACCACAGAAACTATTTGGATAATTCAGAAGGCCACAGCTATGGGCAACTGGTGATTGGCAGCTTCATCAAGACAATGTGTCCACTCATGCATCACATCTCATGCAGAGTTTTTTTGTGAAACATCAAATTACCCAGATGACTCAGCCCCCCTGAAGCCCAGATTGGGCACCCTGCAACTTCTGGCTTTTCCCAAAACTAAAGTCACCTTTCAAAAAGAAGAGATTTTAGACTGCCAATGAGATTCAGGAAAATAGGATGGGGCAGGTGATGGTGATTGGGAGGACTGTGTGAGGTCTCAAGGTGCCTACTTTGAAGGGGACTGAGCCATCATTGCTGTATGTAAAATGTTTCTTGTATCTTGTATATTCACCAATAAATGTCTTTATTTCTCATATTACATGGCTGGATACCTTCTGGACAGACCTCGTATAAAAAGTTGGTTGTTATACCCTGGCTGGTATGGCTCAGTGGATTGAATGCTGGCCTGGGAATCAAAGGGTCGACATTTCGATTCCCAATCAGGACATATGCCTGGTTTGTGGGCCAGGTCCCCACTAGGAGTGTGTGAGAGACAACCACACATTGGTGTTTCTCTCCCTCTCTTTCTCCCTCCCTTCCCCTCTGTCTAAAAACAAATAAATAAACACATCTTAAAAAATAATAGAAGAGTAGTCTAGTAGTGAGAAGGAGGAGACTGGGCTCACATTTGGGGAAGTACAGTGTTTATAAAAATAACTTATTCCCCTCTCCTCATCTCCTGTAACTATGGTAGACAGTGGTACTTGATTGGCTCCCTTCCCCAAAGCTAAGGGAGTGGCATCCTAAAAGCATTGTACATAAAGTTTAGGGATATCTACAAAATGGTAACTTCTCATTATTCTCCTAGATATCTGCTTCATCACTGGGATTTTTAGCTACCTAGATGGTATAGAAACCTGGAAAGAACATTTTTGCAGAGATGATGTGGTGGTGTGGCCAGGTGGAAAAAGAGCTAGACTTAACTCCTTACCAAAATTCCCAATTCTGGAAGCATGAAAAAGAAATCCTACCATGGCTATAGGCTCTAGAACTGTTGCTGGGGCGAGGGGAATTAATATACAGGCTTACCAGAACCTGTTACAGAGTAGGGGAAAGAGATCTATGAATCACACTAATGCTATGTGAGAGTCATCAGCTGGGACTCAAATGCAAAATATGGCTCAATCTTCCAACATGCCACCAAAATCTAAGGGAGCTGCATGGGTGCGAATCCTTATCAGAAGGCTCTATAAAAATCAGACTTGGGCCACAGTGATGATTAATCACATGGGGATAGCAATATTACCGTAAGTAGTCAGGTAAAGAATGTCTTTTTACTTCTCCTCCAAACTCTCTATCTGAGTAAACACAGGACAGGAGGCAGTGGTGGTTAATTTTATGTCCACTGGTCCATGGGATGCCCATATATCTGGTTAAACATTTCTGGGTGTGTCTGTGAGGGTGTTTCTGGAAAAGCTTAGCATTTTAATTGGTGAACTGAGTAAGCAAATGGCCCTCAGATGATGGGCACCATCCAATGCATTGAGGGCCTGAATGTAACTAAAGGGTAGAGGAAGATTGTATTCACTTTTTGCCAGACCAGTTGAGCTGGGTTGTTGATCTTCTGTTTTGGTGTACCTGACTTTTAAGACTTCTAATTCAGACTGGCATCTACATACTGCTCTCCAGCTCTTAGACCTTTGAACTATACCACTGGCTTTCCTGGTTGTCCAACTTGCAGGCAGCACACTGTGAAAATTACCAGCCTCCATAATTTTGTGAACTAAGACCTTGTCTGTCTGTCTGTCTGTCTATCCATCCATCTCTACCTACCTTGTGTATGTTTACACACACTGACTGTAAAATCAAAGTAAATACACTAACAATTTATTTAGAACTTCTTTGGGCTCTTGTGGTGATGAGTGATAGGCCAAAATCATAAATCTTCTGATTTGCATTTTTTACATATTTCAAATAGTCTACAAAAATTATGTAGACATGAGAATATGTAAGAAATTATTTTTAAAGACTAGTAAAACTGATACTTTTTATGTGTTGGTAGTACAGATGGTTTTTATGTATCTCTAATAGAGAGTAAATTCTCTTTCTCTCCCTCTCTCTCACACACACACACATACACACACACACACACACACACACACACATCTTTTCCCTTTCTCTCTTCCTTCTTCCTTCTTTACAATTCTACCACATCTCCTGAATCAGGAACTACATTTGCTATCATGAATCTGAGACTCAGGCTTTAGCAGCATGACAGTATCTTGTGCTGCATTTTACACTTAGAAACCTATACCTGGTGATTTGGTGCTCCCGTTCCTCCCTCATCCACTCCCATTTAGTTGTCTTCATCTTTAAAGTTAAAGATGCATTTCTGATGCTGCTCCTCAGGTGGTGATTATCTCTGTCTTCCAATTTATCCAAGGAAAATGTATTCTTTTTGCAAGTAGAATGAAAAGTCATTAATTATTTTTCTTTTAGATTCAGGTTATGAGATAGAATGTACAGACTTATTCTAATTTTCTTAAATATAAATGGAGATGAAAATAAAGTAAAATCGCAGTTATATAAATGCAGATATGTGACAGTCATTGTTGTATATGTATATTCATTCTCCAAGTTCTTTGAAGTGGATGCTAAGATTATTCCTCATTTTACATACCAGAGAATTTCAGGACAGTGAGGCTAAGAAAAAAAATAAGTAGTGGAGTAGGAATTCAAACATATTTGTTCTTTTTCCTAAGTCCATGTTCTTAACCTCTACTCAATTAATAAATCCCAAAATTTATATTTTATTAATTATTTTATCCGTTTATTGTTTGACCCCCTTTTTGCTCTGCTAGGCCTTGCCAGCCCTTCCCACATTTCAATCTCAGTACCATATTTAGGAGCTTTGATTCCCAAGATATAACTCTTTCTTTCCCAAGATATAACTTTGACTCCAAAGATATAAGGACAACAAGGCAGATACAGCCTTCCTATTCTCATGGAGTTCATGGTTTAATGGAAGAAAACCAGAAGGAGAGTGTGGTAAGTACTGAGGGGCACTTGGAGCGCTGAGTAAGAAGAATTAATTCAGTTGCCAGTGAAGTCTTCCAGGAAAAAGTAATACCTAGGAAATCAATTTCTGGTAGACAGAGTGAAGAGCTTTGTGAATCTGATCTCCAGTGACACAGGTAAAAATTATATTAAAAAAATTTAAAGCCTCTGGAAATGGTCTTAAGGGCATATATCAAATGAAGAAATACCTATTCAAGAAAATGTATGGCCCTAGCTGGTGTGGCTCAGTGGATTGAGTGCCAGCCTGTGAACCAAAGGGTCACCAGCTCAATTCCCAGTCAGGGCACATGCTCTGGTTGAGGGCCAGGTCCCCAGTAGGGGACATGTGAGAGGCAAGCACACACTGATGTTTCTCTTCCTTTCTTTCTCCTTTCCTTCCTCTCTCTCTAAAAATAAATAAAATAAAATGTAAAAAAATAAAGAATTAGAAATAATATATGTTCTCTGACCACAAAGGACTAAAAATTCATATCAATAATAGAAAAAATAAGAACCTCACAAATATTTGGAAACTAAGTAAAATTCTTAAATAGACAATGCATCAAACAAAAAATTAAGATGGAAATCAGAATATACTTTGAGGTGAATGAAAATGAAACACAACATACGGCATACCAATATTTATGGGATGGACCTTTGGTAGGTTGAAGCACAACTTATGGGATCAAGCTAAACTTGCACTGAGAGGGAAAGATAATACCTGTAAATGCCTGTACTGAAAAAGGTGAAAGATCTTAACTCAATATCCTAACTTTCCACCTAAGATACTGGGAGAAAAGTGAACTAAAAATAAAGAAAACAGAAAGAAGGAAATAATAAGAGCAGAAGTTAGTGAAATACAGAATGGAAAAAGATTAGAGAATATTAGTAAAATCAAAGTTGGTTCTTTAAAAAAATCAAGAATATTGAAAAAGCTTTAGATAGCTTGATGAGAGATAAAGGTAGAGTTAGAGATAGAGAGAGGGAGATAGATAATAACTCAATTTACTAGAATCAGAAATGAAAGAGGGGTCATTAGTACTGAACTTATAGATAATAAAAAGGGTTATAAAGGAGTAATGAAATGTATACCATTGTACTGGATAACTTGGATGAATTAGACAAATTCCTGGAAAAAATACAAACTACCAAAACAATCTGAAGAAGAAATTGGATAGTCTCAATAGACTTATAACAAGACTGAATTAGTAATAATAATAAAAAAACTATGCACACACAAAAAAAGCCTAGAACACATGGCTTTACTGCTAAATTCTACCAAACATTTAAAAAAAGAATCCTTCAGAAGTTCTTCTAAAAAAACAAAAGAACACTCATTTCATTTTATACAACAAGCATTGTTATCCTGTTACCGAAACCAGAGAAAGATATGACAAAAATATAGTATTTCTTACAAATATGCATGCAATAATCCTCAGCAAAATGCTAGGAAAACAAATCAACAACATATAAAAACAATTCTATATCAGAACCAAGTGGGATTTATTCCATAATTCAAGTTTCATTTAATATTTCCAAATCAAGAACTTCTTCAACATGATAAAGGGCATTATGAAAAACCCTTAGCTGACATCATACTTAATGGTGAGACATGAGATGCCTTGCTCCTAGGATCAGGAACAAGACAAAGATATGTGCTATTACCACTTCTATTTAATATTGCACTAGATATTCTAACCAGGACAATCGGGAAAGAAAAAGGAATAAAAGCCATTCAGATTGAAAACTAAGAAGTAAAATCATCAATTTACAGGTGACCTGATCTTATACATAGAAAGTCTTATGGAATTCACTGATAAAAACTAATAGAACTAACAAACAAATTCAGTATGCTTACAGGATCCAGGATTAATATACAAAAAAATTATATTCCTATACACTTGCAATGAACAATCTTAAAAGGATTAAGAAAACAGTTCTATTTATAATAGCATCAAAAATAAGAAAATACAGGGTCCAGCAGAAGTAGTGCCCGCTTGAGTATGGTTGGTAGGGTAATAATAAAGGTGTAATAATTTATAGTTTTAATTTGAACACTTCACCTAAAATATCATATAGTGCCCTTCAGTGTGATATTGTTATGTTACAGAATTACATGATTATGATTTTGTAATAAAATATTTTGTATTTAAAAAGGGGCATTATTTGTGCTGGAGCCTGTACTTAGAAATAAATTTAATAAGGGCAGAGTATAAATTTAAAAATTTATACTCTAGTCTTGAGTATAAATTTACAAAACAGTCTTGAAAAAATTAAATAAAATGCAACTGAATAGAAAAGATTCATGTTTATTAATTGAACTTTTTAATACTGTTAAAATGGCAATAATCCTCATATTAATCTAACAATTCATTGCAATCTCTTTCAGAATATCTTAACAACCACTTCAATACTAACTATAATCAAATTTAAAAAATAATACCTTAAAAGGCAAGAATAAAATAGAATTAAAATTAAAAACTCTTCACCCCTGCTAAAATGGTTAGAATCAGAAAGGAAGGGTCAAGAAATATGTATAAAGGACCCATGGACAGTGACAACAGGGCAGGGATTAATGTGAGAAGTGGGGGTGGGTAAGGCAGGGGAAAGTAACAGGGAAAAATGGGGACAACCATAATTGAACAATAATACAAATTTTAAAAAGTAGAAAGTCAGGAATAAAAAGTGTTGTCAAGGATATGGGGAAATTGGAAAACCTACCCACTGCTAGTGGGAATGTAAAATGGTTAGCTAGTTTGAAAAACAGTATGGCAGGTCCTGAAATGATTAAGCATAAAGTTACTGTATGACCCAGTAGTTCAATGCTTAGATATCTATCCAAGAGAAATAAGAACATACATCTTCACAAAATTTATGAATGTTCATAGTACACTATTCATAGTAAGCAAAAAATGCAAACAGCTCAAATATCCATAAATGGATTAATAGATAAACAAATGTGGCACATCCATGCAATAAACTATTGTTCAGCAATTAAAAATAAAGAAAAACATGCAATACAATGGATGAATCTTATAAATATGTTAAGTGAAAGAAGCCAACTGTAAAAGAACACATTTTTATGAAGACATTTTTAGATAATATCCAGAATTGTGAAATCTATAGACACAGAAGGTAGATTAGTGTTCACTTAGAATTGAAGCAATAGAGACATAGGGGAGGAGTCATAGCTAAAGGTATGTTGTTTCTTTTTTACTTAAACATGTTCTAAAATTGACTGTGGTGATAAGTTGCACCTAACTGCATATATACTAAAAACCATTAAATTGTATACTTTAAGTGGGTGAATTGTGTGGTGTATGAATTAAATCTCAATAAAGTTTTTTTAAAGCTGTCGTAACTGTTAGAATGGCTATCATCAATAATCAACAAACAAGTGTCAATGAAGATGTGGAGAAAAGGGAATCCTCATGCACTATTGGTAGGAATGCAAATTTGGTACAGCTACTGTGGAAAGCAGTATGGAGTTTCCTTAAAAAAAAAAAAGGAAAATGGAACTGCCCTTTGACCCGCTTCTGGGTTATATCTGAAGAAACCTGAAACACTAAGTGCTGGCAAGGTTGTAGAGAAAAGGGAACCCTACTACACTGATTGTGGGAATGCAGACAGGTGCAGCCATTGTGGAAAACGGTATGGAATTGTCTCAAAAAAATGAAGATGGAACTACCTTTCAATCCAGCGATCCCACTGCTGCAACTATACCCTAAGAATCTTGAATCACCAATTTAAAAGAGTCTATGCACCCCAATGTTCATAGCAGCACAATTTACAATAGCCAAGTGCTGGAAACAGCCTAAGTGCCCATCTGTAAATGAATGGATTAAAAAAACTATGGTACATTTACACAATTAAATACTAAGCAGCAGAAAGAAAGAATGATTCCTACCCTTTGTGACAGCATGGATGGAACTGGAGAGCATTATGCTAAGTGAAATAAGCCAGGAGGTGAAAGACAAATACCCTATGATCTCACTTATAAGTGGAGCCTAATCAATAAAACAAACAAATGAGCCAAATAGAACCAGAGACTTGGAAATAAAGAATAAACTGACAGTGACCAGAGGGGATGGGGAAGGGGGATAACAGAGGAAAGAAGAGGAAGTGTCAAGTTAAGGAATATTAATAGGGGACTCATGGGCATGGACAATGGGGGGTTTGACTATTGGAGTGGGGGGTGGGGTTGGGGAGAGCAATGGGGAAAAAGGCAGAACAACTGTAACTGAAAAACAATAAAAAGAGAAACCTGAAACACTAATTCAAAAAAATATATGCACCCCTATGTTAATTGCAGCATTATTTACAATAACCAAGATTTAGAAATATCCCAAGTGTCCATCAGTAGATGAGAAGATAAAAAAGCTGTGGTACATTTATACAATGGAATACTATTCAGCCTTAAAAAAGAAGAAAATTCTACTTTGTGACAGTATGGATGGACCTGGAGAGCATTATGCTAAGTGAAATAAGCCAGTCAGAGGAAGACAAGTACCATATGATTTCACTCATATGTGGAATCTAATGAACAAAATAAACTAACGAACAAAGTAGAAATAGACTATAGATGGAGAACAGAATGACAGCTGTCAGAGGGGAGAGTGACTGCAGAGCTCAGTGAAAAATGTGAAGGGATTAAGCAAAAAAAATGATAAAAACCCTCATAGACACAGACAATAGTATGGTGATTACCAAGGGAAAGGGGGTCAGGGGGCAGAAGAGAGTATAGGGGGATAAATGGTGATTAAAGGAGACTTGACTTGGGGTGGGGAGCACACAATACAATATACAGATGATGTGTTATAGAATTGTACACCTGAAACCCATATTTTATTAACCAATGACACCCCAATAAATCCAATAAAAATAAACAGCACATTAAAAATAATAGAAGGAATTTCTTTAAAAGAATTAACCACTATTATTGATATGATAAGAAGTTATTCAGGCTGAGTGTGTGAAGAGTGGTTGAGAGAATGTTTCAGATGGGGATAAATGTGGGAACCAAGACCAGGACTTGAAAGAGCATGAGCTTTGAGGAGATGGTGGGAATTCATTCAGCACAACAGTGTTTTTGTTGTTGATACTACTTATTAAAAACCAACTGTTGCAGAGTAGAGATTAGGAGCAAGGGCTTTGGCCTTAGGCAAGCATTCCACTTAATAAATGGGTTGCCTTAGACACAACAATTTCTCAATGCTTCACTTTCCTTTTCTATTAAATAGTAGGTTAGTGACATAAGATCTGAAAAAGAACCAAGTTTATAGAAGGGAAGAAGTCCAAAAAACTATTCTCACAGTTATAATGCAAGGGTAATAGCATTATCCATTAGGATAAAAAATTGTAAAAATAGTTATTTCTTAATCAGACAGCAGGAGGCTTGGATATCAAAGTAAGATATCAAAATGCCACTTAAGAAAATGTGATTCTTTCTTTTAGTGAGCTAAAGGGCTTCATGTTATTTGTAGGTATGTGTATGTATGTGTGTGTATATATTGCACTGTACCTCCTGTCCTTCATTTTTCCTTTACTGACACATGGTAAACTTGTTGCACGTATGCATCTAACTCATTCCTTTAAGCAGATTCCTTACCCTACACCAAAAATATTAAAAGAGATTCAGGCAAAATATTTGAATAGACATTTCTCAAAGAAAGACATAAAAATGGCCAATAAGTACACAAAAATATGTTCCATATCTAACCAAATTATCCATCAAATGATGCAATTGTTTTTGCTAAGGGTTTTGCAAAATGCTTTTGTCAGAATATCAGATACATATCTGCTTTTGGATACTGCTACCTGTGAGTGATCCTCCTCAAACTTTACCCTAACCTTGAACTTTTCTTGCAAAAGGAACAAATCAGCTTTTCTCTTAGCTTTTGTCTTTTTGTTTTGTAGAAGGAGCAGTGATATAGGGCATCTGGTCTCACTTTCAAACACATACACTTTCCTGTCAGTTTACTGTGCAAAATTTTGCACAAGATTACTCCTGTCATTAGCATCATGGTAAATTCATTATTATTGTTCCTCTACTTCTTTTCTTTTGTGCATCAGGGTAGCTATGTGTTTCTGTAACTTTGAAGTTTATAGACTATTTACTTTTGGTTGATGTTTTCATTCAGTTATTTAGGATTCATTCAATATCCTATGTATTTAAGTAAAAACTGAAGAGAGTTACACATACCCTACACTCTACAGTGTAATGAATTATTTGCTTTATTTAACTTGGAATTGGAAGTCAAAATTTGAGATATTAGGAAAGATTTGTCATTCACATTAAGGTTTATTGCACAGAGAAGCTTAATGCAAGAGGCAATCTGCCTTGGGTCCTGAGCATCGTGCATGTTATGAGGGATGTTGCTCAATGTTTTTCACTGGACAAAGAGAAAACTTGCTTCTGTTTACTAAAAAAGTGGTGAATTCTCTAAACTCAGGGTTTCTTTCTGCAACACAATGCACTACATGTGCATGTATATATAATGGGCCCTGTGCTACCCCATGGAGCCCGAAGATCATGGATAAGTGATACAAACCAGTATGAAACACTAGACAGTACTTTTGCCATGAGTAATAATGTCCTTTGTCCCTGACCTGGGATTCTACTGTCTTCTGCCATTATCCATTAACCAGTAGCAGTTAACCTGTTAAATTATAAGTAGGGTAAAATCATAGACTGCACAGTTTTTGACAGGTGTTTCCAGATATTATCCCTAAATCAATTATGCTAAGGCAATGTTTCCAACCAGGATTTTTGCCATATTGGTATACCACCTATGCTATTAATATTGTGTTCTACTTTATTATTATCTTCAAAGTCACTCACTTATTTAATGTGAATACTTTTTTGAAAAGGAAAATTTACAATACTATCCTAACTCTAAACTATCATCATTTGCCTTACACAGAGTGTTCACTAATGCACATGTAAATAAATAAATTGTAATTAAATATTACAATTTAATATTTGTAGCCCTGGTCAGTGTGGTTTAGTTGATTGGAATGTCATCCCATACACCAAAAGGTCATGGGTTCAATTCCTGGTCAGGGCACATACCTAGTTTGTGAGTTAGATCAACAATCAGTGTCTGTCTGTCTGTCTCTCTCTCTCTAAAAGCAATGAAAAAATATATTCAAACATCTAGATATAGGATGGGTTCATCTTGTTTGTAAAACTGCCACAGTGAGCCCCTGGACCCTCATTTCACTCCAGCTGGAATGCAGGTAGACCAGCAACCATCAGGCTGTTGCAAATTGGAAGAACACCCTAGAGACATGAATTGCCCCTCTAAAAAAGCATCACAAAGAAAAAAGAAAAGAACACAACTGTGAGCCAGATACATATATAGATATGCAGATTAACATATAGATATAGTTATACTATTCTACATAGCACTTCCATGTTTCCAGGTAAGGGTGGGAATATGTCCAAATCTGTCTTTAATATCCCTTTACAATTTATACATGTCTAAGGGTATCTGTTTAACTGGTGAAGTGGACTTGCCACCAGTCCACTTCTGGAAGTGGAAGAGATCTCTTCTGGAAGAGATCATTCACCCTAAGGAAATAAGAGTCAGGAAGATAAAACCATATTTAGACTCAGAGAAAGCATAATGTCTGTTACTCAGACTTGTCTTCTGGTCCAAACCCCAAATTGACCCATTCTGACTCTTATGGGCAAGAGGGGGTCCATGATTAAAATCCCAGTTGTCAAGGTAGCTATATCATGACCCAAGTGGTCCTGCATGTCTGTCTAAATTGAAAAAATGGGCATTCTTCCACATCTGCAGAGGTCATTCTAGGAATTCAGCCTACTGAAGAAATGTATTGTGTTACACTATTTGAGAATCCCAAAGTATCAACAGCAATAGGGGCCTGAAAAGTACAGAACCTGGATGAAAGGGCAGTAATAGCCAATATATATGGTAGTATCAAGGGGATGGGATGGGCAGTTAGGTAGGTACAGCAGGAGAGGAACATAAAAGTGGTACAACACTAACAGTTGGCCTGGATTTGTTCTTAAGCATAGGTGAGAACTGTCTCTACCCTCCCAAATAGTTCAAACAAATCTTTTGGAAGTTGGGCTCCTGCATGGGCAGATGGGTTAAAAAACAGGTCAAATAAAGCTCAGTGATTATCATATTTGGTCCTCACAAGGCGCCTTAGAGATCATTATTTTCTCTATTTCACAGATATCCTATCAACAGATATAAAGCATCTCACTGCCTTTAGAAATAAATTGATAAGTGCTAGTGATTATTTATTTTTGTTATAAAACTTTTATTATTTTAACAATGCATGTACATTCTAAGAATAAGAAAAAATACAAGTAAGCAGAATTTTAAAAAACACTCATAAATCCTACCACTTAATGTACTTTTCTTTTATCCCTCACATATTTTTCTGTGCATATATTTAATATACAAATGTACCCTTTTCTTTTAAAAATATGATAGTCACATATTTTTAGTAACATTTTTTTCATTTTATATCCTGTCGGGAACCTTTTTTTGTACAAATGAGTAAAGCTCTCTCTCCTATTAAAAAGTATACACTTTAAGATTTGTTCAAAATATAATCAACAATGAGATGTAGAAGCAAGAGATACATTTAAAAACCACCATTATAGTAATGCATTAAAACTAGAAATATGAACAAAGGTTTATCATGAAAATGCAAATCTAAAGAAAGCTATATGGCAACGTTAATATGAGAAAAAATAAAAATAAAGGTAACCTACATCAAATAAGGGTAAGGGTGGTTTCGATTAACCTTCCAACGCATCACTATAAGTTTGTTTCTTACTCTCCTTATCTCATCTAATTCATTTACTTCTCTAACCATATCATCCTTGCTTAAATGCCTATTGTATATATCTTCTTTAAATTCCTGGAGAGACTGAATCAGCTTTTCTCTAAATGTTCCTTCTGTTTTTTTTTCCTCCTCTGGTTCTTCCTCCTCCTCTGGCTTTTCCTCAGATTTTGGCTCTTCCTCAAGCTTTGGTTCACTTTCATTTTCTGGTTTTCCTTCAATTTTTTGACAGGATTTCATTTTGTGTCTGTTCTCTTCCTTCCTTTCCTCTTTTTTCTCTTCCTTTCTTTTTTTCCTGTTTATTTTTCTTTGAATATAATTGCTTCTAGGGAGCAAGAAGGAGATGGTGTAAGTCAAAAGCTTGGTGTCTGGGCCCGTGCTCTGGACAGAGATCTTAGTATTTGCTTTCTCTGTTTGTTTATGAGCTATCATCCAATATCTTCCACCCAGGAGACCCACTCAGCAATCAGGGCTTCCCTGAACCTACCCCTCTTACCTGCATTTTCCAACACCTCACCTCTCTGTTGCTCCTCCCTCCAGCCATTTCCAAGGCCCTCCTCAACTACTTTATTGCACAGGGCATAACACAAGACCCTCCGAGAACAGAGTAGTCTGAAAGCAGGGTGGGGTGCGGAGTGAGGAAGGGGGGGGGGCCCACACCTCAGTCTCGCCCTCGCCCACCTCCACCCCAGGCTTATTTATATTCCCCTCACCTACCAGTACTGATCCAGTCAGTTTCTTGTCTTTTCTAGCAGTTGTGCAGGGTTGTGGACAACAGATCTGCAGATCTGCGAACAAATGGCAAACGGGAGGGGAAGGGATGGGAGAGGGAGGAGGGAGTGGAGGAATGGAGGTGGGGCCAATGCTTGGTAATCAGCAATGCACACTTTCCCTCATTAAGGTTCTTGGTTATGAAAACTTTTTCACCTCTGTTTCTCCCTCCCCCCCCCCTTATCCCCTTCTCCACAGTGTGAGTGAGCTTGAATTTCCCATCAGATAGGTAGTAGGAAAAGCAGCGTTAAAACTGAAGCAGGGGTTGGGGGAAGGGTGGGTGTTGGGTGTGTGCTCTGAGAAGGCAGAGGATTATTTTTAAATTGCCACAAGTCTCCCTCTCTCCCCAGACCCTTAGTGGCCCCATTTCCAAAAGGTCGTAATTTCCTGCCGACGCGGAGATGGGAGGTGAAGAGGTGATTTGACCAGGTCCCTGCCCTAGGCCACCACTACCCTGGATATTTTGACACCAACCTGCAAAATTCCAGCCAATTGACTCCTTTGCCTTCCCTCGCCTCAGGCATCGGCCATCACGCTGCAGAAGGAAGCTGGTATCCAGACAGGAACAAGGAGCAGACTAGTAGGACTTCTGTACACGTCGACTCTTGGTCATGTGAGCTGTACGTCACCAGTGAGCTCGGTTTCCTAATTTCCACTCTCAGCAAAAGCGCGGCATAAGTAAGCCGGCTCTTGATCCCTCCTCTCTGTAGGTCTTGTCAGGCTTTTTTGTTTTTGAGTATCCCAAGGGGAAATTTTTCATTTGCCTTTCTCTGGTTACTAAGGAGGGGCTGCATCTTTTTCTGGAGCTACTAAACTTTTCTGCTTCTTTCCAGAATTCTCTTCCTGCCTTCTGCTGCTAGCATTAAGAACACCTACAGCTGTCGCCCCACCTCTAGCCTCCATTTCATCTGCAATCTGGTCCTTGGTTGTTGCTGTTGTGGGGCTGTGTGGGTTTGGCAGCGGGTTGTAAAAATAAAAATCCTGGGACAGGACCGAGTTTTTTATTCTAGTTTTTACTTTATTTTTAATACGTACATACATACACTATACATACACACACACTAAGATTGTGCATGTGTATCTTTTAGTCAGGAAAGACAAAGATAAAATTACTTTAGTTAACTAGTACAAAATGGCAGTTACAAACTAGTCTAGGGATGTCAAATGTAGCATAAGGGAATATAGTCAATAACATTGTAATAACTATGTGTAGTGCCAGGTGGGTACTAGACCTATGGGGGCCTAACTTTGTAAGTTATATACATATCTAACCAGTATGATGTACACCTTAAACTAATATAATATTGAATCTCCACAGTAATTGAAAAAAATAAAAAGTATATTTACAAAGAAGATGCTATGGTCATCTCAAAATAAAACTTCAAGCCACCCAGACTACATTTTCAGAATCAGCTTCACCAGAGAAACAATAATAGAAGGGTATTCCTACTTACTTGGAAAGGGTCACAAAATGTGAATACTTGAAGTTTTGATGTTGGTGTTAGCAGGAACCAAAAAACTTGGAGAAAAGCTCACTAAAGCAAACTCAGGAACAAATCAACTTATGACATTTAAGGGAATGAATTCATACTTGTAAACTTTATCAAAGGACACAATCTCTTAAGCTGTATCTTTTGGAATTCAATATTTTTGTCACACTTGCAAATGATGGGATAGATGACAGCAGACACATGTCCCTGTATTGTCTAGCCAATTAATTTTGCTACTTTGGGTGCTTGGGCTCTTTTATTGGTAGAAATCAATAAGACTAATAAGCAGGTTTCAAACATTAAAAAATGAGTTAATGCATGTGCAGTCTTGAAAATAATGGCTGGCATATAGTAAGTGCTTTAAAAGTAAAGTGATTATTATCATTGTTAGAATTTCATTTGGGGAAAAGAATTCAAAATGGGGAAAAAATAATGTTTGATTCCAGAGCCCTGGTAGTGGTATTTGCCAAGAAGTTGCACTGCTGCAGGCTCCTCAATTGTTTCTTCATCTGTAAGAAGGGAATAATAACATACACCCCATATAATTGACTATTGGGAATTCGAAATTATAACATTTGGCAAGAAGCACTTAACTTATATAAAGTCTTCAGCAGATATTGGTTATCTTTTAACCTCAATTCAGTCTTTGGTAAAAGTCATAAATTTGGCAATAAAAATTGCATAGCTTTCAGAGGTAACGATCGAAAAATAACAAGGAGACATAAACATGTATTTTTGTTTTCTATAAGTTGTGATGCCCCTTTGTGAGGCAGAATAAAGACCTCACTGGATTATGAGGAAAGAATAAAAACCCTCATTGCATCTCATTTTATTTCACTTGCTCTTCTGTCACATTATTCTATCTTCTCAGAAGTATGTATATTTGGTACCAGAAAATCCAAAATATAATTGTTTGGGTCTGCTAGAGAGAACACTGTGAGGGACATGAGATGTTAGGCCCAGTGCTAGACCTAGAATGTGTTACTGGTCCAAGGTCTGTGTGTCCAGTGCTTCAAAAGGCCCAAACTCAAAACATCAGAGTTTGGAGTAAGGAAAGTCTTTTTAATCAAGAACTCTCCAGCTGAGAAAATGGGAGACCTAATCCTTAAATCCATCCTAAACTACAGATTTAAGGCTTCTTTTATGTCAGTGGAAAGGGAAATGAGAGACCGAAAGGTAATTGATGACCACAGAAATCTGGGTGTCAGCAGAGCTCCAAGGAAGATTGTGCTTAGTCTATTGACCCTAGCTGATACGGGTCCAAGTCACAAGGTTTCCATAAATCTTTGATAAACAATACATACTACCCTTATCTCCTTGGGGAGAGTCACCCTCTTGCAATAGTCTCTCTTTTTAGACCTCAAAACTCAAGCAGAATTTCTCCAATGCTTAGCATGTCTATATACAAGAAGCTATCAACCAAGGGAACAAAGCCGGCTTGAACAAGATGGAGTGAGAGAGGCAGAGCATTTCACTCTTGTTATAAAGTAACTGAGTGACCCTTAGCAAGTCATTGTCCTTGCATCTCTAAAGTATATCAGTAGAAAGCTCTAAAAACTTTAAAAAGGAGCATGCAATTGGTAAAACATTTGGATATATTGTGTTCAATCTTAAGAAGATTGAAACATCCTGAATGGAAGCTATTTTTCTCTACCTTGATGGAAATGGTTCCAGAAATCTTTAGAATATCTGAAAAGGGGAAGGTGTTTCACAGCCATTATCTCATTTTATGCTCCTAACAACAACTGCAAAGAAGGTATTTTCATTTCCATTTTGTATATGAATAAATTAAACAGAGAGGTTAAGCACTATGCCTAAGGACATTATCTCAGATCTGAGCAGAAAAGGCCTCCACCTGAGGCCCTGCTTTTAGAGTGTCAGTATCTGGCCCTCCTCTGGAGACTCTCTTCCTTCAATAGTTAAGAGTCAGTGGGGCAAGATGTGCCTTTTTGGAGCCTTCACTTCTTTCCTTCTAAACCATACTCTAGATACCAAGTACCCTAGAATATCCTGCCCAAGGAGTGTGGAACCCCAATCCAAGGACTGCTTGTACTTCTTCTCCAGGTCTGTCCTCCTGAGAATGGGCCCTATGGATGGAATAGAGGATATGACTGCAAAGGCAGAACCCCATCACATGAACCCATTTAAGAAAGGACTAGAGGAAAGAGTGGGCTTCCAGGCCAGGAGGATCTCAAAAAAGGCAATAGCCAGTTAGCTAACTAGCCTGTGACAGCCATAAGGAGGAAAAAGACCTTGACCTGGACCTCAGAGTGTTGGTAGGATATAGAGGGAAGGTGGGAAGAAAAGAGGAGACCAGTTTGACTGAATCTAGGTCCTGTGTCCTTACCGTCTTGTGCTGCTTTGCTGTGTAAAAGTCCACTTGTTCCTTATTAGGGGTGCTTAAGTCTATTATGATGGCTGCCATCTAAAAGCAGACTCAATGCAAACATTTTTGGACATGTTCTGTGCTACCCCCAAGGACTTGGGAAAGTCATGACTTATTTCCAAGTCTTGAAATAAGATTCAGCCAACCTACAGAAGGAAGATGGCAGAGGAGTGAATGGAAGTCACACCGACCACCTCCCAGGGCCAATCTGGAATTACAACTCAATTGTGGAGAAACCACCTGGAACAAACAACTGAGCAATAGCCAGAGAGAAGCCATATAACTTTGGACAGACAGAAGAACCAGCTTTAGCACTACCTGTCTGGTAAGAATTGTGGTAGAGATTTGAGAGGACTGGCTAGATGCCCATGGATGGCAGTGTCAGAGAGATAATTAAGCAGCTGGTTGGATTCCTCTGAGAAGAATGGGGTCTAAACCCTAAGCTGGGATCCCCAGCCTAGAGCACCAGAGCCCCAAAATGTACACAGATAACAACTGGCAGTGTAAAGCAGCAGTGTTGCTCTCTGACAGAGACAGACTGCTGGAGTTGCAAAGGCTGCTTGAAGAACCAACACACAAATTTTCATTTGCAGCCACTTACCCTGGCTCTGGCAGAGGCAGGGGCAGAGTGGGCTGCAGGTGCCTGAGGAGATACTGGGGATAGAAGCCTTGGGGAGAGAACTGAGAGAGTAGCTGCCAGGACCCCAGTCTGAGTCATCCCCCAGACAGTAGAAGCCTTTGAGCTCAGGCAGACCACTCCCCTCTGAGCAGTAGCAGCCTGAGGGGAAACAATAGCCCTGAAACCAGGAAGGTCTCTGTGTCCTGGCCCTTTGGTGCTCAAGCCTGACTGCTGAGTACTAGTGACTATATTAAAAACTGAAGGAGAGAACCAGAGACAGTAGATCACTGGCAAAGTGGGCAGGGGGGCAGTGTAGAGTGGAATAGAGAGACTTGAGGAGAGACTGAAGATGGAGGCCTTGGAGAGAGAACTGAGAGTAGCTGCCTGGATCTTGGTACTGAGCCAACCCCCATAAGGCAGCAGCCATCCTGCTTAGGCATACCACTTTCCTCTGAGCAGCAGCAGCCTGAGAGGGGAAACAATAGCCCCCAACTCAGGAAGGATTTGAACCAGCCCTATGGTGCTTAAACCTGACTGCTGAGTGCAGAGTGACTAGATTAACAACAGAAGGAGACATCCAGGGACAGCAGATCCCTGGAAGTATCCAACAGGTTGCCTAAGTTCAAACAGGGTCAACATCTGATATCACCAGAGTCAGATCCAGAAAAAAAAAAGTGGTAAATACAAGAGGCTACTGACACAAAATCCACTGTGGTCTTCTCAATGATTTGTGATATTTCATCTCCTGCTTAGCTTTTTAACATTCATTTCTTGATCAGCAAGTTTGTACATACTAAGTCACAAGATTTTATACTATAGTGTATTTCAAGTCACATATTTTCCTTCTCTTCTCTTAGCCCTTTTTACCTTCCTCTTTCTTTGCATTATTTCCATTTCAGACTTTGTTTTCTCTCATGCTACAACTTGTTTGATTTCCATACTCTTACTATTTCTCCCCTGTCCAGACTAAAAACAAATTTTCTTATCAAGGGTCATTTCACATCCTTTTGCCCAGCTCATAAAATAACCACATTCTCTCTATACCTTTAACAATCTTTGCTAGCTGGCTATGGGCAGGGTAATTCTTGTTGCATTGTTTTTTCAATTTTATCTCTAGAACTTTAGTAATTCTATATTTCAAATATCAAATTTTACCAGTCCCCTCTCCTACTCTTTTTTTTTTCACTTCAATTTTTTATTCTGCCATCTTTGGCTGTTTTGTTCTTTTTTGTCTTTCTTCTATTTCCCTTTCATCCTCCCATTTTATTTTTCTTTTTTTTTTTAAATTTTATTTAGTTACTTTTCAAGTACATTTTTTTCCCTTCCCCCCCTGGCCCGGTCTCCCCCCTCCCTCCCATTCCCCCCCACCCCCAGTCCTCATCTCTGTGTCTTTCATACTTGTTCCTCAAAATCCCTCCCCCTTTTTCCCCTTAAGTTCCCTTCCCTCTCCCCTCTGGTCGCTGCCCACTTGTTCTCTATTTCAGCGTCTTTGTTTTTATTCTGTTTGCTTGTTTGTTTTATTCTTTAGCTTCCTGTCAAAGGTGAGATCATATGGTATTTGTCCTTCAATGCCTGGCCTATTTCACTCAGCATAATGCTTTCCAGTTCCATCCATGTTGTTGCAAAGGGTAGTAGCTCCTTCTTTCTCTCTGCTGCATAAAATTCCATGGTGTATATGTACCACAATTTTTGGATCCATTCATTTACTGATGGGCACCTAGGTTGCTTCCAACTCTTGGCTATTGTAAATTGTGCTGCTATGAACATTGTGGTGCATAGGTTCTTTGAAATTGATGTTTTAGGATTCTTGGGGTATAATCCTAGCAGTGGAATTGCTGGGTCAAAAGGCAGGTCGATTTTTATTTTTCTGAGAAAATTCCATACTGTTATCCATAATGGTTGTACCAGTCTACAATCCCACCAACAGTGAACTAAGGTCCCCTTTTCCCCACACCCTCTCCAACATTTGTTGTTTGTTGCTTTGTCTATTATAGCCATCCTGACTGGTGTAAAGTGGTATCTCATTGTGGTTTTAATTTGCATCTCTCTGATAGCTAACGATATTGAGCATCTCTTCATGTGTCTCTGGATGTTCTGTATGTCCTCCTTGGAGAAGTGTTTGTTCAAGTCCTTTTCCCATTTTTTAATTGGGTTGGGTGTCTTCTTAGAGTGGAGTCGTGTAAGTTCTTTGTATATTTTGGAGATTAAACCTTTGTCTGAGGTATCATTGGCAAATATGTTTTCCCATACAGTTGGTTGTCTTTTTAATTTAATACTGTTTTCTTTAGCCATGCAGAAGCTTTTTATTTTGATGAGATCCCATTTGTTTATTCTTTCCTTTATATTCCTTGCTCTAGGGCACATATCCGTAAAAATGTTGCTGCGTTGAATATCTGAGATTTTCTTGCCAATGTTCCCCTCTAGGACTTTAATGGTGTCATGGCTTATATTTAAGTCTTTTATCCACCTTGAATTTATTTTGGTGTATGGTGTAAGTTGGTGCTCAAGTTTCATTTTTTTGCACATAGCTGTCCAGTTCTCCCAACACCATTTGCTGAAGAGGCTATCTTTACTCCATTTTATGTTACTGCCCCCTTTGTCGAATATTAATTGACTGTAGAGGGTTGGGTTGATTTCTGGGCTCTCTGTTCTGTTCCATTGGTCTATGTGCCTGTTTTTATGCCAGTACCAGGCTGTTTTGATTACAGTGGCCTTGTAATACAGTTTGATATCAGGTATTGTGATCCCTCCTACTTTGTTCTTCTTTCTCAAAAGAGCAGCTGCTATTCGGGCTCGTTTATGATTCCATATAAATTTTTGAAGTGTTTGTTCTATGTCTGTGAAATACGCCATTGGTACTTTAATAGGTATTGCATTGAATCTGTATATTGCTTTGGGTAGTATGGACATTTTGATGATGTTAATTCTTCCAATCCATGAACAAGGTATATGTTTCCATTTGTTTGTGTCTTGCTTGATTTCGTTCTTCAGTGCTGTGTAGTTTTCTGCATACAGGTCTTTTACCTCTTTGGTTAGGTTTATTCCCAGATATTTTATTTTTCTTTTTGCTATATCGAATGGGATTTTTTCCTTGATTTCTGCTTCTGCTGATTCATTGTTTGTATACAAAAAATGCCTTTGATTTCTGGATATTGACTTTGTATCCTGCTGTTTTGCCAAACTCATTAATTAGTTTGAGCAGTTTTTGGGTAGAGTCTATAGGATTTTCCATGTACACTATCATGTCATCTGCAAACAGTGACAATTTTGTTTCCTCCTTTCCTATTTGGATGCCTTTTATTTCCTTTTCCTGCCTGATCGCTGTGGCCAAAACTTCTAATACTATATTGAATAGGAGTGGTGAAAGTGGACATCCTTGTCTTGTTCCTGATCTTAGTGGAAAAGCTTTTAGTTTTTGTCCATTGAGTATGATATTGGCTGTAGGTTTCTCATAAATGGCCTTTATTATATTGAGGAATGTTCCCTCTATTCCCATTTTGCTGAGTGTTTTTATCATAAATGGGTGTTGTACCTTATCGAAAGCTTTTTCTGCGTCTATTGATATGATCATGTGGTTTTTGTCTTTGCTTTTGTTTATGTGATGAATTACATTTACTGTTTTGCGAATGTTGAACCATCCTTGCATCCCTGGGATGAATCCCACTTGGTCAGGGTGTATAATCTTTTGGATATATTGTTGGATGCAATTTGCTAATATTTTGTTGAGGATTTTAGCGTCTATGTTCATCAGCAATATTAGCCTGTAGTTTTCTTTCTTTGTTGTATCTCTCTCTGGTTTTGGAATTAGGATGATGCTGGCTTCATAAAAGGAGTTAGGGAGTTTTCCATCCTTTTGTATTTTTTGGAATAGTCTGTGAAGAATGGGGGTTAGCTCTTCCTTAAATGCTTTGTAGAATTCTCCTGTGAATTCATCTGGTCCAGGGCTTTTGTGTGATGGGAGTTTTTTGATTACTGCTTCAATTTCTTTGGCTGTTATTGGTCTATTCAGGTGTTCTACTTCTTTTTCACTGAGTTTTGGGAGATTATATTTTTCTAGAAATGTGTCCATTTCCCCTAGGTTCTCAAATTTCTTGGCATACAGTTCTTCATAGTAATTTCTTACAATCCTCTCTATTTCTGTGGTATCAGTTGTAATCTCTCCTCTTTCATTTCTGATTGTGTTTATTTGTGTCCGTTCCCTTCTTTTCTTGATGAGCCTACTTAAAGGCTTGTCTATTTTGTTTATTTTTTCAAAGAACCAACTCCTGGATTCATTGATCTTTAGAATTGTACTTTTAGTCTCTATGTCATTTAGTTCTGCTCTGATCTTAGTTATTTCCTTCCTTCTACTTGCTTTGGGCTGTTTTTGTTTTTGTTCCTCGAGTTCTTGCAGATGTAGAGTAAGTTCATTTGTTTGAAATGTTTCTGTTTTCTTTAGGTAGGCCTGTATTGCTATAAACTTCCCTCTCAGGACTGCCTTGGCTGTATCCCATAAGTTTTGGGTTGTTGTGAGATGATTTTCATTTGTTTCCAGAAACTTTTTGATTTCTTCCGTAATTTCATTCTTGACCCATTCATTGTTTAATAGCATACTGTTCAGTCTCCATGATTTTGGGTGTTTTGGGTTTTTTCCTTTGGGGTTGGTTTCCAGTTTCAGTCCCTTATGGTCAGAGAAAATGCTTGGTATGATTTCATTATTCTTGAATTTGTTGAGGCTTGTTTTGTGTCCTATCATGTGATCTATCTTTGAGAATTTTCCATGTGCATTTGAAAAGAATGTGTATTTAGCTTCTTTGGGGTGAAGAGCTCTGTATATATCAGTTAGGTCCATTTCATCAGGGGTGTTGTTTAATGCTGCAATGTCTTTGTTGATATGTTGTTTGGAAGATCTGTCCATTTTTGATAGTGGGGTGTTAAAATCCCCCACTATAATTGTGTTGCTGTCTATATCTTTCTTGAATTCCTCTAAGATTTTCCTTATATATTTTGGTGCTCCTATGTTGGGTGCATATATATTTATGATGTTAATGTCTTCTTGGTGGATTCTTCCCTTGAGTATTATGAAGTGACCTTCTGGGTCACTCTTAATGGCTCTTTTTTTGAAGTCTATTTTGTCTTATATGAGAATTGCTACCCGGCTTTTTTTTCTTGTCCGTTTGCTTGGAAAATTTGTTTCCAGCCTTTGATTTTTAGTCTGTGATGGTCTTTTGTCCTGAGGTGGGTCTCTTGTAGGCAGCATATGTGTGGGTCATACTTTCTTATCCATGACGCTATTCTGTGTCTTTTGATTGGAGCATTTAATCCATTTACATTTAAGGTTATTATTGATAGGTACTTATTCATTGCCATTTTTGTACCTGTGTTCCTCTCTGTCTGTCTCTTTTCCTTCCTTTCCTTAGAGCAGCCCTTTTAGTATTTCTTGTAGAGCTGGCTTGGTGGCAGCTAATTCTTTTAGACTTCTTTTGTCTTGGAAGCTCTTTATTTGGCCTTCTATCTTGATTGAGAGCCTTGCTGGGTAAAGTAGCCTTGGTTGTAGGCCTCTGTTTCTCATTACTTGGAATATTTCTTGCCAATCTCTTCTTGCTTGGAGTGTTTCCATTGAGAAGTCAGTGGCTAACCTTATTGGGATGCCCTTGTATGTTATTTCTTTTTTCTCCCTTGCTGCCTTTAAGATTCTCTCTTTGTCTTGGAAGTTTGCCATTTTAATGATGATGTGTCTTGAAGTGGGCCTCTTTGCGTTCCTCTTGAATGGGACTCTGTGAGATTCCTGGATTTGTGTGACTTTTTCTTTTGTCAAATTAGGGAAATTTTCTCTCTTTACTCTTTCAAATATGTTTTCTATCCCTTGTTCTTCTTCTTCTCCTTCTGGTATTCCTATTATTTGGATATTATTACGTTTCATATTGTCTTGCATTTCTCTTAATCTCTCTTCATTCTTTCTGAGCCTCTTTTCCCTTTCCTGTTCTTTCTGTGAGATGCTTTCTACTTTGTCCTCCAATTCACTAATCTGATCTTCTGTTTCATCCACCCTATTTTTAATGCTTTCCACTGTGTTTTTTAATTCAGAAATTGTATTCTTCATTTCCTCTTGGCCCTTGCTAATAATTTCCATTTCCTTTTTCATGTTGATATAGTTCACAGTGAGATCATTGTAACTTCCCTGTAGTTTCTGGTAGCTGATTGTGAGCTCTTTGAACTTCCTGATCACCAGTGCTTTGAACTCAGTATCTGATAGTTGACTTGCCTCTGTTTCATCTAACATTCTTTCTGAGGATTCCTCCTTTCCTTTCATTTGGGGATTGTTTCTTTGTCTTCCCATTGTTTGTGAGACTCTTCTTGTTAGCCTCAGCTTCTTAGATTAATCTGTTTTGACACCCTGGGTTTATGGTATGAACTTTTGTGGTGGAATGCCTGTGAATTTCAATGGTGCAGTCTCTTTTGGTTATCCTGTTGTTCTCTGCTTCCACCTACTCAAATATGCAGCAACTTGTGGCTTCTCTCCTACAACAATGTGCAATTTGTCTCTCTGATTCTACTATTGGGAGGCCTCTTCTCTGGGTCCAGCTCTGGTCTTTTTATATTTTCAAGTTGATTGTGACTCTTGTGGGTAAAAGAAATGATAAGGAAAGAAATAAAAGGAAGAGAGAAAAAATGGTAGGGGAATGGAATAAAGAGCAATAAGTTTAGAAAGAAAAGAAAAAGAAATAAAACAGGAAATCCGGGAAAAGAGGACAAAAGTATGGAAAGATGAAACAGTAATAAAGTTTAAAAGAAATAACAGATTACTTTAAAAAAGCAAAAAGATAAAGAAAAGGAATGGAGAGGGGAGAAAGGTAAATAAAAAAAAGAAAGAATAAAAATAAAATAAAGTAAAAAAAAAAGCACCAAAATAATCTCTCAAACACAGCCTCAGAAAAAGGGATGTCTCTTGTTGGCTTCAAACTAGCTGAACCGGTTTTTCTGGTTGCAGTTGGCTGAGGGTCGATTGTTGTGATTTTTTCAGCCAGCCCCTCTCAGGATCCAGACACTTGGCGCCTCTCCCCCAGCTCCCTACAATGGGGAGCTAGGACTTTCTCGCAGCGCTCCCCTCCCAGGGGTTACTGCCATAGTCTGGTTTGCTGTGTTTGCAGGCACCTGTACCGGCCTAGTTGCCTGGTTCCCTCGGGATTGAGCACAGGCCTGTCCCCTTTCAGTTGGGAGGCCCCAGACCCTCTGCCCAATCCTGGGCTCGCTGCCAGGCTGGGTGTGAAGCAGAGCAGGCTGCCGAGTCTATCGGATTCAGAGCCCCAGGCTGCACCTCTGAGTTCTCCTGGGCTGGCAACCACAGAGTCTTTGGTTGGGGCCCTTTGTCCTCCGCACCCTCTCTGTAAACTCTATCAAACAAGTCTCTCCTGGCCCTCCACCTTGCTTGGCCAGAAAGGGAGGGGGTTGAGGGTCTCAGCTCTTTTCCCAGGACCCCTCAGCGTCCCGGGCTTCCAGATAGTCTGAGGGGGGAGACTGGAAGCCGGGAGCCGATCTGAGGACTGGGCGCAGACCTAAAAACTCTGTGTGCTTGTCATGGCACGCTGCGTGGTGTGTATCCCTTCTGTTCCTGTGTTTGTCTGGGTCCCCTGGCCAACCTCTGCCGCTTTCTGGTGTTTCAGCATCCAACAGAGTCTCTGTTCTTTCAATTTCACAAATGCTGGATAACTGATGGATTAGTGCGCTGCTTTTCTATAGATCTCTTATTTTTCTTTATTCTCCTTTTTTTCTTTTTCTGTAAATCCCAAGTTTTAATTTTTCTCTCCCTTAGTCTGGTTTTTGTTCCTCACTCTTAGTATTTCCTCTCCCTATATCATTTCAAAATCACTTCTTTTTTTTCTCTCTTTTTTTTTATTGATTATGCTGTTACAGTTGTTCTATTCCCCCCTTCATTCCCCTCCACCTGACCCCCCCGTCCCCACCATTACCCCCCCTTTAGTTTATGACCATGTGTCTCGAGTTCTTTAGATTCTATATTTCCCATGCTATTCCTCCCCCCCATCTATTTTCTATCTACTTTCTATGCTACTTATTTTCTGTACCTTCTCCCCCCCATCTCCTCCTCCCACTCCCCTGTTGCTAACCCTCCTTGAGATCTTCATTTCTATGTTTCCACTCCTGATCTAGCTGTCCTTTTAGTTTGCTTTTGTTTTAGGTGTGGTTGTTAATAACTGTGAGTTTGCTGTCCTTTCACTGTTCATGTTTCTTTAACTTCTTTTTCTTATATAAGTCCCTTTAACATTTCATATAGTGAGGGCTTGGTGATGATGAACTCCTTGAATTTGATCTTATCTGAGAAGCACTTTATCTGTCCTTCCATTCTAAATGAAAGTTTTGCTGGAAAGAGCCATCTTGGTTGTAGGTCTTTGGATTTCATGACTTGGAATACCTCTTCCCAGCCCCTTCTTGCCTGTAAGGTCTCTTTTGAGAAATCCACTGACAGTCTGATGGGGACTCCCTTGTAGGTGACTGTCCCCTTAGCTCTCGCTGCTTCTAGGATTCAAAATCACTTCTTATTCTTCTAAACATGTCTTAGAAGTCTTAGATTTTTTACCTCTCATTCCCATACCACCTATATTAATTTTAGCTCATTTGTTGTAGATGGTACTGTGGTGGATCTTTCTCTCCAATTTGGCTCCTATATTTTTATTAATTATTTACTATTTTTCCTCCTTTTTCTTTTTCTTTCTCTTTTGCACTTTATTTTACTTTACATTATTATTATTTCTGTTTAAATCAATATTTATGCAGTTCCCTTCCCATACTCCACTCCACATTCTTTATTCCCTTTTTTTCAAGAGGTAAATTTTACCTTCTCTCTTTCTATTGCTACAGAACCAAACTCTTAGTACTCTTCCCTCTACCTTCTCAAAATCATTTCTTTTTCAGTAAATCATCTCATATCCACTCTCCTTTCTTATAACAGTCTTAATCTCATTACACCCTTATTAATACTGTTTCATTAGCTGTTGATGGTGGGATTGTGGTGGGGGGAGTTATATTTGCAGGTATAAGTTTATTTCCTGGGCTTCGTAGTCTTGTTCTAGCAGCACCTGCACAACAACAGGACACAAGATGTGGTGGGTAAAGTGATCCACAGTCAACCGCCTGGATATAAAGTCCCACCAAAAAAGACCCAAGAACAATCAATCCCAAATACATCCATAAAATCAACATAAAAAGCATAAAGGGCATCCCAGGAGCATCAAGCTCAGGTGATCAAGGAGACTACACCACTGAACCTCCCAGTCTCGTACCATAGAAGTTCACACCACAAAGTCGGAAAGTAAAAATAGATCAATTTAAGAAGCAGAAGCAAATGGCAAGAGTCCCAGAAATAATGGGAAGACAAATCACACACACAGACACAACCAAATCAAAAGGAAAGGAGAAATCCTTAGAAAGAGTGCTAAATGAAATAGAGGCAAATCAACTATCAGATACTGAGTTCAAAATAGCTGTTATATGGAAGCTCAATCAACTCAATGTGACTTACCAAAACCTAAAGGGAAACTACAAAGAACTTACTATAGACTATATCAGCATTAAAAAAGAACACAGAAACAATGAACAAAGACCAAGAGGAAATGACGAATACAATTTCTGAATTAACGAATGCAGTAGAAGGAATCAAAAGCAAGCTCAATGAAGCAGAAGATTGAATCAGTGAGCTGGAGGACAAAGTAGAAAAAACAAAAAGAGTAAGAAAAAGAAAAAAGACTCAAAAACAATGAAGAGGGGTTAAGGAAAATGCAGGACAACATGAGACATAATAATATCCATATAATAGGGATACCAGAAGGAGATGAGAAGCAAGGAATAGAAAACCTTTTTGAAAAAGTAATGACAAAACATCCCTAATTTGACAAAAGATAAAACCACACAAGTACAGGAAGCAGAGAGGGTCCCTATCAAGAGGAACCCAAAGAGGCTGACCGCAAGACACATCATAATTAAAATGACAAAATTTAAAGATGAAGACAGAATGCTAAAGGCAGGAAGGGAGAAACAGGAGGTAACAGAGAAGGGAGCCCCAATAAGGTTAGGAGCTGACTTCTCCATAGCACATTACAAGCCAGAAGGGAATGGCAAGAAATATTCCAAGTAATTAAAAAGAAAGGCCTGCAGCAATGACTAGTGTTTCCAGCTCCCAATTAAAATGGAAGGCTAAATAAGTAGTTTCCCAGACAAAAGAATGGTAAGAGAATGCACTTTCACCAAACCAGCATTGCAAGATATGCTAAAGGGACTGGTTTAAGAAAAAGAAGAAAAACCATGGGGGGGGGGGGAACACAGGTACAAAAAAAGTAAAATGGCAATGAATAAGTATCTATCTATAATAACCTTAAAAATAAATGAATTAAATGCTCCAATCAAAAGATATAGGGTAGCTGAATGAATAAGAAAAATGACCCACACATATGCTGCGTACAAGAGACACACCTCAGAACAAAAGACCAACACAAACAGAAAGTGAAGGGTTGGAAAAATTATTCCAAGCAAACAGACAGGAAAAAAGAGCCAGGGTAGCAATACTCCTATCACACAAAATAGACTTCAAACCAAAGGCCAAAAAGAGAGACCCAGAAGAACACTTCAAAATACTTAAGGAAAGGATCTATCAAGAAGATATAAACATTATAAACATATATTCACCCAACATAGAAGGAAATATATAAAGGAAACTCTTGAAGGACTTCTAGAAAGAATAGGCAGCAGCACACTTATACTAGGGGATTTTAACACCCCACTGTCAAAAATGGATAGATCTTCCAAACAAAATATCAACAAAAATATTGTGGCATTGAACAATGTCCTAGATCAAATGGACTTACATATATGCTAAAATCCTCAACAAAGTACTGGCAAACCAAATCCAGAAATACATTAAAAAAATCATACACCATGATGAAGTGGGATTCATCCCAAGGATGGTATGTTCACAAATCGATAAATGTAAATACATCACATAAACAAAAGAAAAAAAAACAAAAACCACATGATCATATCAATATATGTGGAAAAATTGATAATGTACAGCACTTATTTATGCTAAAAATGCTCAGCAAAGTGGGAGTAGAGGGAGCATACCTCTACATAATAAAGGCAATATATGAAAAACCTAAGGATAACATCACAGTCAATGGCCAAAAATGAAACTTTACCACTAAGACCAGAAAAAAGACAAAGATGCCTGCTTTCACTGGTTCCATTCAACAGAATATTGGAAGTCCTAGCCACAGCAATCAGACAAGAAGAAGAAATAAATGGCATACAAATTGGAAAAGAGGAAGTAACACTGTCATTGTTTGCAGATGTCATGATAGTATACATAGAAAATCCTATGGACACCACCAGAAAATTACTTGACCTAGTAAGTGTATTTGGCAAAACAGCAAGATACAAAGTCAATATTCAGAAATTGAAGGCATTTTTGTATCCCAGCAAGGAAATATCAGAATCAGAAATCAGAAAAAAATCCCATTTGATATAACAACAAGAAAAATAAAGTATCTAGGAATAAACCTATCCAAGGAGGTAAAAGACCTGTACTCAGAAAACTACACAACACTGAAGAAAGAAATTAAAGAAGACACAAACAAATGGAAGCATATACCATATTCATGGGTTGGAAGAATTCACATAATTAAAATGTCCATATTACCCAAAGCAATTTATAGATTCAGTGCAAGCACTCTTAAAATGCCAGTGACATAATTCATAGATATAAAACAAACATTTTAAAAGTTTATACAGAACCATAAATGACCGTGAATCGCTGCAGCAATTTTCAGAAAGAAGAACAAAGTAGATGGGATTACCATACTTGACATCAAACTATATTACAAGGCACAGTAATCAAAACAGTCTGATACTGGCATAAGAACAGACACATAGACCAATGAAACAGAATAGAGAGCCCAGAAATAAACCCAACTCTCTATGGTCAATTACTATTCCACAAAGGGGGCAGCAGCATAAACTGTAGTAAAAGTAGCCACTTCAACAAAAAGTGTTGGGACATCTGGACTACTACATGCAAAAAAGTGAAACTCAATCACCAACTTACACCATACACAAAAATAAACTCAAGATGGATAAAAGACTTAAATATAAGTCTTGATAGCCAAAAAGTTCTAGAGGAGAACATAGGCAGGAAAATCTCAGATATTCCATACAGTAATATTTTCACCAATATGTCCCTTAGGTCAAGGGACATAAAGAAAAAAAAACGATCAAATGGAATTTTATCAAAATAAAAAGTTTCTGCACAGCTAAAGAAAACATTAGCAAAAGGAAAAGGAAATCAATTGTATGGGAAAATCTATTTGCCAATGATATCTGGGACAAGCGTTTGATCTCTAAAATATATAAAGAACTCACAGAGCTCCTACCCTTCACAACAACATGGATGGAACTGGAGAGCATTATGCTAAGGGAAGTAAGCCAGGTGGTGAAATACAAATACCATATGATCTCACCTATAAGTGGAACCTAATTAACAAAACAAACAAGCAAGCAAAGTATAACAAGAGACACTGAAATAGAGAACAAACTGACAGTAAGTAGAAGGGAGTGGGGAGGGAAATAATGTGGGGAAGAATGAAAAGGGTTGTAAATGAACATGTACAAAGGACCCATTGACAATGCTAAAGGGAGTTAGGACTGAGAGTGGGAGGTGGTGGTGGGAAAGTGGAGACAATTGTATTCTAACATTAATAAAATATATACCAAAAAAAAATAGCACAGACCACACAGAAGAATCAATCAACCCCTCTGGAAAGTACTAAGTAATTGCTAAGTACTTGAAATATACATTCTTTTTGAGTCTGTAAATGCATTCTTAGGTATACACACTAGAAAAATACTTAATGGCAGTCATAATGATTTACTCCAACAGAGTTCATAGACCTGAATTCTTAGTATCACTCATTTGACTTGAACCTGAAGACACAAAAAGAAGCCACAAATGAAAAGTAGCAGTGAAGTAGGAGGAAATAAACAATTGTTCTAGGAATTAGCAGGTATGCACCCAAGCATGCACATTAACATATACACATTCACACATGTGCATACATTCTCATAAGCTGAGGATTCTCCTGGATGATTTTGCTACAGGATAAAAAAAGCAAACTTATAATTCTGTTAAAGCCATTCAAATTGAACTAATGATATGTACCATTTACAAATGGAAAATGACTACTAGGATATTGAACACAATTCTTTATAATAGGAACAATTAAGAAGAATTTTAAAAGCCTTACAATAGGGAATAAGTTAAATGATTATGTAACAATCATATCATAGATTTCTCATAAAACATTAAATTAATATCTATTGAGGATAAAAGTGAGAGTTAATTTTTCACCTACATAATTAGAAAAGATTAAAAATATTGATTATGCTCAGAGTTTGTGAGGGTATAGATAACCAAGCATTCATTCACATGCTTTTTGAGAATATTAAGTACTTTATAGATGCTAACTAGACTTAGTGTTGGTGATCATTCCACAATATGTATAAATATGAATCATTGTTTCATATGTGAAACTAACATTATGTGTGAATTATACCTTAATAATAATAATAATAAACAAATAAATGTCAAGGAAAATGCAAAAATAGAATAAAATATTACATTTTGGAAGTCATTTTGGCAATATCAAACTTTAAAATATGTAATTTAGGACACACCAACTCCTCTTTTTAATGCATAAACATATAAGTTCCTTTATTAGACAAACAGTACATATTGGTGAATATGGTCAATAGTCACATCTATGGGTTAATTCTTTGCAAATCAGAACCAGTAGTTAGGTAGATAGATTGTATGCTATCTTTGTTATATTGTGAAATTTTGTATGGTCATATTCTATTGTTGGAGTGACAACTTTTACAAATTTCAAGAAAATTAGAAGATACATATGAATACCAAGTTCTCCCCCTCCTGCAACAGTCTCAATGATTTCTTCATCCCCTGAGCATGCCTTCATGGGTAAACTGAACACATAGGAGGTAATGGGAGATGAGGATGATTTTCCACATCACTTTTCTTCTCATGATCTTGACTGATAGCTTCATACATGTGCTCAACTTTTAAAAGCTGCCATTGCTCATCATAGCCAAACAACCATAGTCATGGTGTCTGTAATATTTATCATAAGTGATGTAAAGGTCATAAGTTCTGGATTGCAAAATAGTATCTTCACCTCCAGCAACAGTTTTAGCTTTATAAGCTTCTGTTATTTTCCTTGTGTCTTGGGTATCCTCTTCTGTTTCCAACAATCCACTCTCTTCATATTCTACTATATCTGCAGCTTCTCCTTCATCTCCCTCTTCCTCCTCACATAATGTTGAATGATCTTGGAGTTTTATACTGTCCTTGCTTTCTAGCATGATCTCCTTAACTGCTTCAATTTTTCTTGTAATGCCTGTGTTATGATAACTATCTACCCATCCTCCATCATCATCATCTTCTTCAATGATAGGTTCCAACTCATTTGAATATTCCATCTGCTTGCACCACTTGTAGCATGGTATATTTTTTCTGACCAAAAATTGTTTGCCTATGAGAAAATACGCCTTCATTTTCAGTTCTTCCCCTGGAGCCCATTGCAATGTTGGACAGTGGTGAACTAAGTGATTTGCAGCTGCCAAAAACCCTTCTGTGATGATAACACCTGTTTCTTTAAACTTTGATTCCCTGAGGACCAGGATGAGTTACTCAGCCACTTCCAGTGCCTTTCCCTTAACTGTGTTTATCACATTCTGCATCCTGGGATGGGAATTGCACTGGCCCTACAAGGGTGTGGGAAGAGCAAGCAGGACAAGTGACCAGAAGTCAGAAAATGTCCCTGCTAGTGCCAACGTGCCTGGGCACTCAGGCAACAGCCCATTTTCTCCTTTAGTGACTTATCATACAGAAACACTCCCATGCCAGATATGTTCACTGTATGAACTGTGGTAATAGATTGGGGGAGAGGGAGGAAAATCCCTAAATATTCCTAAAAGGGAATTGGTTTAAGAAAAGTTTGATCATACAATGCAATACTATCCAGTGATGAAAAATAGTGATGTAGAAGTTATATTCACTCACATGAAAAAGTGTTCAATATATAGTGAACACTTAAGAAAAAGGCAGACTTCCAGCCAAGGTGGAGGCATAGGTGGAAACATGGTGCCTCCTCGCCCAACCAAATTTAAGAACAACAAAGATTTAGAAACAAAAACACAACCAGAACAAACAGAAAATTGAACTGTACTGAAGTCTGACAATAACAAACCACTCATCCAGACTGGAAAGAAGGGCGGAGTTGGTGGCTAGTGGAGAGGAGTCATGGCAAGAAAAAGCAGTGGTTGGCAGACCTCAGCATGGTGAGGAAATGAGCAAACCCAGTAAGGCATGCAAGGTGGTTGGCTGACCATGGTCACACATTCACATGTGGATAAACCGTGCAAAAAAATGGGCAGTGAGACAGACCATGCAACCCAGGACCCCAGCGATGGGAAATAAAGCCTGAAAGAACCTACTGAAAAAACTTGTGCAGGTTGAGGTGCCAGGAGAGACTCCTAGCCTCCCAGGAGAATTTGTTAGAGAGACCCAAAGGGTCCTAGAATGTACACAAGCCCATCCAACCAGGAAAAAGCACCAGAAGTGCCCAATTTGCTTGTGGAAAGTGGCAGAGGGGACCAAAATCTGAGAGAGAGCACAGAAAGCACAATTATTCCCTCTCTGACCCTGTCCCCACATACAGCATCACAACCCAGCCACTGGGTTGCCCTGCCTAGGTGAACACCTAAGGGTCTGCCCCTCACTTCGTAACAGGCATGACCAGACCAAAAGATTATGGTGCAAACAGAAGTACAAATCAAAGCCCCAGAACCAATACTTTTAAGCGACCAAGAGATAGCCAACCAATCAGATTCACAGTTCAAAGCGCTAGTGATCAGGATGTTCACAGGACTGGTTGATTTTGGTCACAAATTAAATGAAAAAAATGAAGGCTACACTAAGTGAAATGAAGAAAATGCACAGGGAACCAATAGTGATAGAAAGAAAACTGGGACTCAAATCAATGGAGTGGACCAGAAGGAAGAAAGAAACAACCAAACAGAAAAGAATAAAAAAACAAGAATTCAAAAAAGTGAGGAGAGGCTTAGGAGCCTCCAGGACATCTTTATATGATCCAACATCCAAATCACAGGGGTACCAGAAGGGGAAGAGGAAGAGCAACAAGTGAAAAACTTATTTGAACAAATAACAAAGAACTTCCTCAATCTGGCAAAGGAAATAGACTTCCAGGAAGCCCAGAGAGTCCCAAAGAAGGTGGACCCAAGAAGGAACATACCAAGGCACATCATCATTACATTAGCCAAGATTAAAATGAAGGAGAGAATCCTAGAAGCAGCAAGAAATGAGGGGACAGCCACCTACAAAGGAGTTCCCATCAGACTGTCAGCTGATTTCTCAAAAGAAACCTTACAGGCAAGAAGGGGCTGGGAAGAAGTATTCTAAGTCATGAAAGGCCAGGACCTACATCCAAGATTGCTCTACCCAGCAAAGCTTTCATTTAGAACGGAAGGACAGATAAAATGCTTCTCAGATAACGTCAAGTTAAAGAAGTTCATCATCACCAAACCCTTATTATTTGAAATGTTAAAGGAACTTATCTAAGAAAAAGATGATAAAAAACACATATAGTAAAATTATAGCAAACTCACAATAATTAACCACACCAAAAACAGAAACAAAAGCAAACTAAGCAAACAACTAGAACAGGAACAGAGCCACGGAAATGAAGATCACGGAAGGTTAGCAACATGGGAGTGGGAGGAAGACAGAGGGGGAGAAGGTACAGAGAATAAGTAGCATAGATGGTGGGCAGAAAATAGACGGGGGGGGGCAAGAGTAGTGTGGGAAATGCAAAAGCTAAAGAACTTATGACACATGGACATAAACTAAAGGGGCAAAATTGGGTGGGGGGTACAGGTTGGAGGGGAATGAAGGGGGGAAATGGAACAACTGTAATAATGTAATCAATAAAATATATTTTAAAAAACAAAGAAAAAAGGCAAATTGAAAGTAGACATCTTTGTCACAGCATACATATATTTATTTTTGTGTATTTAAAATATGAGAATATAGTAAAATTCCACTATAACATGATAAATGAAGTCAACACTCTTTCCCTGTAAAATTTTGGGTTATATGAATGATATAACTGGTGGGAGCATATTTAGTTACCTCGCTGCAAAACCCAAATCCATCAGGGTGTCAGCTGTGTTTTAATGCCATTTCATAATATTTTTTATCCAGTATTTGAGTTTAATTATCATTCTCCCATTTTCCCTGTCTCCAGGCCCTATAACCAGTCATGTTATATCCAATGTCAAATTACTGTGGAATCTTCCCAAATTTCTATATTATACTGGAAATTTGATTGAATGCATGCTTAACTATTTCCATATGATATATTTGGAATGAATATACAATGTAAAGGAAACTTTTTTCTGTGTTGCATTTATATATTTAAATTTCATCTTTAATAGAATGTCTTAATTTATAATAATAATAATAATTGAGATAAAAATTTAAAAATGCAGAAAAAAATATCTGACGAATATAAGACAATCATATATTTATTGAGCTAAAAATGTTTTTTTTTAATTTGTAATATATCAACACATGAACAGAGCAGGTTAAAGTTCCGGCTGGTGTAGTTCAGTGGATTGAGGACAGGCCTGTGTGTCAAAGGTCACTGGTTCGATTCCCAATCTAAGGCTCATGCCCGGGTTGCAGGCCAGGTCCCCAGTAAAATGCATGTGAGAGGCAACAACACATTGATGTTTCTCTCCCTCTCTTTCTCCTTCCCTTCCCTTCTCTCTAAAAATAAATAAAATCTGCCCTGACTGGTGTAGCTCAGTGGATTGAGCGTGGGCCTGCGAACCACAGGATTGCGGTTCAATTCCCAGGCAGGGCACATGCCTGGGTTGCAGGCCAGTTCCCAGCATAGGACTCGCAAGAGGCAACCATACATTGATATTTCTCTCCTTCTCTCCTTCCCTTCCTCTCTAAAAATAAATAAATAAAATATTTTAAAAATTAAAAATTAAAAATAAATAAAATCTTTTAAAAAAGAAAAAAGCAGTTTATAAATAATAAACTGCTAATGAGTCAATTTTTTCAAGTAATATACATGGGTAGAAATGTATATGTATGGGTGCATAGAAAATGTTATGAAATAATATACACCAAAATATCAGAAATGGGTTTGACTGGATGTTTGGTGGGCTTATGGGTGATTTATATACTCTTTCATATACTTCTTTATAGACTTTTCTACATTTTCTTGGTATGTATGTGGAAATTCTACAATAAAGAATAGCCTTGAAAGTGTATGATCACTTTATTATAGGTGTCACTGTATTATAAGTGGCTCATATTATATATGCCCTATATTACAAGGCCATTGTAATCAAAACAGCCTGGTACTGGCATAAAAACACACACATGGACCAATGGAACAGAATAGAACACCCAGAAAGAAACCCAAGTCTCTATCATCAAATAATATTTGAAAAGGGGAAAGACACAAAAAATGGAGCAAAAATAGCCTCTTCAACAAATGTTGTTGAGAGAGCTGCACATCTACATACAAAAAAGAAAAAAGAAACACAATCACCAACTTACACCATACAGAAAAATAAATTCAAGGTGGATAATAATTTAAATAGAATTCGTGACACCATTAAAGTCCTAGAGGAGAACATAGTCAAGAACATCTCAGATATTCCATGTAACAAGGTTTTCACCAATATGTCCCCTAGAGCAAGGAACATAAAAGAAAGAATAAACAAATGGGATCTCATTAAAATAAAATGCTTCTGCACAGCTAAAGAAAATAGTATTAAAATGAAAAGAGAAACAACTGTATGGGAAAACATATTTGCCAATGATACCCCAGACAAGGGTTTGATCTCCAAAATATATAGAGAAGTCACACGACTCCACTCTAAGAAGACAAGAAACCCAATTTAAAAAGCGGGCAAAGGACTTGAACAGACACTTCTCCAAGGAGGACACACAGAGGACCCAGAGACATGAAAAAATGCTCAGTATTGCTAGGCATCAGAGAGGTGCAAATTAAAACCACATTGAGATACCATTTCACACCGGTCAAAATGGCCATCATAAACAAAGCAACAAACAACAAGTGTTGGAGAGGTTGTGGAGAAAAGGGAACCCTAGTGCACTGTTGGTGGGATTGCACACTGGTGGATAATAGTATGGATTTTGCTCCGAAAACAAAAATGGAACTTACTTTTGACCTGGCAGTTACACTGTTGGGATTATAGCCTAAGAACCCTGAAACACCAATTCAAGGGAACCTATGCACACCAATGTTCATAGCAGGACAATCTACAAGAGACCAGTGCTTGAGGCAACCTAAATGCTCATCAGTAAATGTATAAATCAAAAAACTATGGTACATTTACACAATGGAATTCTACATAGTAGAAAGAGAGAAGGAACTCCTACCCCTTTGTGACAGCATGGATGGAACCAGAAAGCATTATGCTAAGTGAAATAAACCAGGCAGTAAAGGACAAATACCGTGTGATCTTATATTGAAGTAGAACCTAATCAACAAAATGAACAAGCAAGCAAAGTATAGCGAAGACAGTGAAATTGAGAACAGTCTGACAGTGACCAGAGAGGACAGGGGAGGCGATAATAGGGGAAAAGGATGAAGGTTTTACAGAAACAATGATAAAGGACACATGGACCATAAGAAGGGGGGGCAGTGAAAACAGGGAAGGGAGGTGGGAAGGGATGGTATGTTGGGGTGGACTGGGTGGGAAAAGGCAGAAAACTGTATTTGAACAATAATAAAAAAGTTTAAAAACTTAAAAATGGCAATAAAATATAAATTATAAAAATGGAAAAATATGCAAACTTTATAGACACTTCTCCAAAGAGAACCAATAGATGGCTAATAGATATGTGAAAATATGGTCATCATCACTAATCATCAGAAAATCTAAAATCAAAACCACAATGAGATTTCATCTCATACCTGTCAGAACAGCTACTATCAATAAATTAAAAGTTCTCATGAGGATGTGGAAAAAGGTAACATTAGTGCTCTGTACGTGGGCATGCAAACTGGTACAGCCACTGTGTAAAGCAGTATGGTATTACCTCAAAAAGTTAAAAATGGAAGTTGGGGGAAGATGACAATGAAATAGCAGGGAACAGATTCCACTATCCCCTACACACAGGAGAAAAACCTGGCCGTTCTATGGAGGAACAGAGCAAACAGCCAACAGTACCCCAGCATAAAAGAAAATAAGAGACCAGAAATTTTAGCAGACACTAAAAAACCAGAAGGTAAGGAGACTACTCCAGGTCAATAAGGTCCCAGGGACCAGCATGGAGATGCAGCTGTAGCCCTAGGCCCGGCACAGGGTGCTGAGTCTACCACAGACTCTTTGGGAGCTGAGGGACTGCCACAGAATCCTTGGAAGAGAACTGGGTCAACTGCTCCCTCCCTCCCTGGCCAAGCAGGGTTTGAGAAGCAGCAGGAGAGACCTTGTTGCTTGAAGTTGCAGAGAGGGAAATAAGGACAAAGAGGCAAACACACAAGGGCCGTGATCACCCAAGGAGTCTGTGGTCACCGGCTTGGGAGACTTGAGAGCCCAGAAGTGACTTGCACTGACCCTGATAGTCACTGATCTGGCTGGATAATTGGGCTGTACTGAGCAGCAGGCTTGAGCAGGAGGAATTTCTCAAAAAGAAAAACTGTGGAATTCTCCTGCAGTAGCTGCTTGGCCTACTCCCCACCCAGCCAGGCTGCAGCAATCCCGGAAGAAGGCCCTGCATTCCCCCATAGCACTGGGAAGGGTTTGCCCCCAAACCTGCGGGATGGAGGCAACCTGGCACGGTGCACACGCCAACCTGCACCCTAGACCGTGGCAATGACCCTCAGGGAAAGAGTGTTCTGAAGAAGACCTGGATCACCCTTGTGGGGCTCTGGGGAGAGGTTCCGGACTAGCTCTTAGGAGGGTGCTCCCTAGACTGGCTGACTACACATCAGGAAGAGAAATAAAAACCACACCAATCGCCCTTCAGCCTGCTACAGCCAATGAGACCAGAAAAAACAGTTTGGCAAGTTTAAAACCAACAAAAGCTGTTTTTTGTTTGTTTGTTTGTTTGTTCAGTTTTTCAATAATCTTTTATTTTTTAATTTTTATTATTATTTTACCTTTCAATACCTTTTCCCTTTTTTCTTTCTTTTGTGTTTTATTTCTTCTTCCTTTCCTATTTTATCTCTTCTTCCTCACTTCTCCTGCCTTTTTAATTTAATACCCACAAGTGAGGCAAACAACTTGGAACTGTGGAAGGACCAGAGTTTGACTCAAAGAGAGGGCATCCCAACAGTTAAGACAGTGAGACAAATTTCACTTTGCTATTGCAAAGATACTACAAGCTACTGCATATTTGTATTATTATTATTTTAATTATTCTTACATCTTTTATTTTAATAGCATTTTTGTAAGCCTCTAGTTTCTGTATAGTCTTCTAAGCTTGGCTGGTTATATTGTATCATTTGACAGGTTTCCCCTGTTCTCTCTTCCACAGTGTATTGCTAATTTACTATCCTTCACATCACTTGTGTTCTTTTAGCACACTACTCAAAGTTCTATACCCCCTATTCATGTTATCCAGATCACACAGATTCTGTGATATGATTGTTGCTCTAATATTATTGTAAATAATAGCTGTTCCATACAATTGTAAATACTTCACAACACCCCTCCTGGATCTTACCCACTTCACAGTCTTCTTAACTCTGTTACTGTAGTGGTTAATTCTTCTCTCACATAACACACCTATTTACTATCTTTCACTCTCACCTTACCTCAGACTCTGACCTCCCACAACCTCACTGCTTTCTAGATCCAACTCACAATCCTTCCCTCCCCAACAAGAATCTTATCTTCTGTCCATCCTTTCTTAAATGTGGCTAGTGGGGTTGAAGATTACAGTTAACACTATACATAGCCTAAAGATCACCCATCCCTTCTTTACCGGCTGCTACAGTAAATATCATAGAATACTCTCCTGCTGTCATAAATCATTTTGCCTTCCCCTTCAACTGATCAGCAAAAAAAGAGTAAGGGGAAGCCATGAACACCAGGATACCCACTGGAAGAGGAAACCCAGCAATAAATGAACCACCAACAGACAATGACACAAAAAGGTATAGAAGGGAGTGGAAACCACACAAACCCCAATTCAAGACCTACCTGGAAATACAACTAAATAATGGAGAGACTACCCAGTACAAACAACTGAACAAGAGCAAAAGAGAATCCTGAACACCTTGTACATATGAAAGAATTAGGTTCAATGAAACATGCCCTCACCAGCAAAACAAATTACAACAGGTGGTGGACAGAGGGACCATCAATTAACCAACTGGTGGGAAGGACCCACAAAAGAAAGACCCCAAAACAATCAAAACCAAAAGACAAAAACAGAGCCAGCTTAAAGGACATCACAAGACCAGTGAGCTTGGGAGATCAAGGAGACTACACCACCAAAGCTCACAGGTATTATACCATACAAGTTCACAACATAAACCCAGGGAGCCAGAGCAAATCAATTTAAGAAGCTGAAGCTAACAAGAAGAGTCTCACAAACAATGGGAAGACAAAGAAACAATCTCCAAATGAAAGGAAAGGAGAAAGCCTAAAAAAGAATGCTAGATGAAATAGAGGCGTGTCAGCTATCAGATATTGAATTCAAAGCACTGGTTATCAGGAAGTTCAAAGAGCTCACAATAAAGTACCAGAAACTATAGGAAAACTACAATGAACTTGCTGCAAAATATATCAACATGAAAAAAGAAATAGAAACTATCAACAAGGGGCAAGAGGAAATGGAGAATACAATTTCTGAACTGAAGAACACAGTGGGAGGAATCAAAAGCAGGATCGATAAACCAGGAAATCAGATCAACGAGTTAGAGGACCAAGTGGAAAAAAACTCCCAGAAAGAAAAAAGAAAAAGAGGCTCAAGAAGAATAAAGGGGAATTAAGAGAAATTCAAGACAATATGAAATGTAATAACATCTGAATAATACGGATACCAGAAGGAGAAGAAGAACAAGGGATAGAAAACTTAATTGAAAAAGTAATGATGGAAAACTTCCCTAATTTGATGAGAGAAAAAGTCACACAAATCCAGGAATCACAGAAAGTCCCAGTCAAGAAGAACCCAAAGAGGCCCACTTCAAAACACATCATTATTAAAATGGCAAAATTCCAAGATAAAGAGAGAATCTTCAAGGCAGCAAGGGAGAAAAAAGGAGTAACACACAAGAGAGCACGAATAAGGTTAGCTGCTCACTTCCCAATGGAAACGCTCCAAGCCAGAAAGAAGACAGTGGCAAAAAATATTCTAAGTAATGAAAACCAGAGGCCTGCAACCAAAACTACTTTACCCAGCAAGGCTCTCAATCAAAACAGAAGGTCAAATAAAGAGCTTCCAAGACATAAGAAGTCTAAAAGACTACAACTCAACCAACCAGCTCTGCAAGAGATGCTGAAGGGACTGCTTTAAGGATAGGAAGAAAAAGAGAGACAAAGACAAACACAGGTATAAAAATGGCAATGAATAAGTACCTAGCAAGAAACACCTTAAATGAAAATGGATTAAATGCTCCAATCCAAAGACATACAATAGCTGAATGGATAAATGGCATGACCCACACATATGCTGCCCACAAGAGACCCACCTCAGAACAAAAGACCTACACAAACTAAAAGTGAAGGGCTAGAAACAAATTTTCCAAGCAAACAGACAGGGAAAAAAATCCAGGGTAGCAATAATCATATGACACAAAATAGACTTCAAAAAAAGGGCCATAAAGAGGGATCCAGAAGGTCACTTCATAATACTCATGGGAAGAATCTGCCAAGAAGACATAAACCTTGTAAATATACATGCACCCAACATACAAGCATCAAATATATAAAGAAAATCTGGAAGTGGGCTTTCAAGATGGCGATGGAGTAGGACTGAGCAGATACCAGTTTCTAGTACAAAAGGGAGAGGAACCTGTCCGATGGGAGGAAGAGAAACTAGCAAGCCAGCAGTTGCCAAGCATATATGAAAATAAGGGACCAGAAATCTCCACAGTCACGGAGGAACCAGATGGTAGGGAGACAGGAGCGGTACAATAGTCTCAGGGATGGAGCAAAGAGAAACAGCAGGGATCTCAGCCAGTACATGGTTGGGGGACTAGCGCCTGGCGGCAAGTGCCCAACAGCACCTGGGCCAATGTTCATCACCCAGATGGCACCCTCCCTGGGGTTTTTCTGCCGAGGCTGGCCAAGTGGCCTAGGCAAAGAGGAGCACAAAGGATTTCAGCCTGCGCAGAGTTCGGGGGACTAAGGGACTGATGCGCAGTGTATCTGGGGGAGTGCCTTATGGCACCTGGGCCAATGTTCAGCACCCAGACGGCTCCCTCCCTAGGATTTTTTGGCTGGTAACTGCCAAGTGGCCCAACCAGAGGGGAGCAGAGAGGATTTCAACCTGTACACAGTTCGGGGGTCCAGCACCTGGCACGCAGTGTGTCTGGGCAAGTGCCTGATGGCTCCTGGGACAGCGTTCAGCACCCAGACAGGTTCCCGAAGCGGCTCCCTCCCTAGGGTTTTTCGGCGGAGGTTGGCCAGGGAACCCAGACAAACACAGGGATTTCAGCCCCTGCACAGTTTGGGGATCAGTACACACCACACAGAGTGCCATGATGTGCACACAGAGTTTCTAGGTCGGCGCCCAAACCTCAGATCGACTACCGGCTTCCCGTCCATCCCCCTCAGACTATCTGGAAGCCCTGGGTGTTCAGGGGTCCTGGGGAAAGAGCTGAGACCCTTAACCCCCTCCCTTTCTGGCCAAGCACAGTGGGGTGCCAGGAGAGACTTGTTTGATAGAGTTTGCAGAGAGGGTGCGAAGGACAAACGGCCCCAACCAAGGACTCTGTGGTTGCCAGCCCAGGAGAACTGATAGGTACAGAGTGGGGCTCTGAATCCAATAGACACAACAGCCTAGTCTGCTCCACACCCAGCTTGGCAGCGAACCCAAGATTGGGCAGAGGGTCTAGAGCTTCCCCACAGAATGGGGGCAGGTCTGTGCTCAATCCCCAGGGAACCAGGCAACTAGGCCGGTGCAGGCGCCCGCAAGCACCGCAAACCATCCTATGGCGGTAACCCGTGGGAGGGGAGCACTGTGAGGAAGTCCTAGTTCCCCATTGCAGGGAGCTGGGGAGAGGCACCAAGTGTCCGGCTCCTGAGAGAGGTCTGGCAGAAAAATCACAACAATCGACCCTCAGCCAACTGCAGCCAGAAATACCGGTTCAGCTACTCTGAAGCCAACAAGTGACGTTTCCTTTGTTGTTGTTGTTTTTGAGTTTTTTTCCTTTTCTCTTTATATTATTTTATTTTATTTTTATTCTTTTTTTTACTTTTCTTTCCTTTTCCATTCCTTTTCTTTTTTTTTTTGCTTTTCTTAAAGTAATCCATTATTTCTTTAACTGTTTCATCTTTTGATACTTTTGTCCTCTTTTCTCGGATTCTCTGTTTTATTCCTTCTTCTATTCTTTCTAAATTTATTGCTCTTTCTTCCATTCCCCTACCCTTTTTTCTTCCTTTTATTTCTTTCCTTGTCTTTTCTTTCTTTTACCCACAAGAGTCACATTCAACTTGAAAATACGAAAACACCAGAGCTGGACCAATAGAAGAGGCCTCCCAATAGTAGACACAGAGAGACAAATTGCACTTTGCTGTAGGAGAGAAGCCAAAAGTTGCTGCATATTGCGGAGGTAGAATCAGAGAAAACAGGAGAACCGAAAGAGACTGCACCACTGAAATTCACAGGCATTCCACCACAGAAGTTCATACCACAAACCCAGGGAGTCAAAACAGATTAATCTAAGAAGCTGAGGCTAACAAGAAGAGTCTCACAAACAATGGGAAGATAAAGAAACAATCCCCAAATGAAAGGAAAGGAGGAACCCTCAGAAAGAATGTTAGATGAAATAGAGGCAAGTCAACTATCAGATACTGAATTCAAAGCACTGGTTAGCAGGAAGTTCAAAGAGCTCACAATCAGCTACCAGAAACTACAGGGGAGCTATAATGATCTCACCACGCACTATATCAACATGAAAAAGGAAATGGAAACTATTAGCAAGGGCCAAAAGGAAATGAATAATACAATTTCTGAATTGAAAAACACAGTAGAAAGCATTAAAAATAGGGTAGATGAGAAAGAAGATCTGATTAGTGAGTTGGAGGACAAAGTAGAAAGTATCTCACGGAAAGAACAGGAAAGGGAAAAGATGCTCAGAAAGATAGAAGAGGGATTAAGAGAAATGCAAGACAATATGAAACATAATAATATCCGAGTAATAGGAATACCAGAGGGAGAAGAACAAGAACAAGGGATAGAAAACGTATTTGAAAGAGTAATGAGAGAAAATTTTCCTAATTTGATGAGAGAAAAACTCTCACAAATCCAGGAATCACAGAGTTCCAATCCAGACAAACCCAAGGAGGCCCACTTCAAGACACAGCATCATCAAAATGGCAAAATTCCAAGACAAAGAGGGAATCTTAAAGGCAGCAAGGGAGAAAAAAGAAGTAACATACAAAGGAGCCCCAATAAGGTTAGCTACTGACTTCTCAATGGAAACATTCCAAGCAAGAAGAGGATGGCAGGAAATATTCCAAGTAATGAGAACCAGAGGCCTACAACCAAGGCTACTTTACCCAGCAAGGCTCTCAATCAAGATAGAAGGCCAAATAAAGAGCTTCCAAGACAAAAGAAGTCTAAAAGAATACGCCTCCACCAAACCAGCTCTACAAGTAATGCTAAAAGGACTGTTTTAAGGAAAGGAAAGAAATGAGGGAGACAGAGAGGAACACAGGTACAAAAATGGTAATGAATAAGTACCTATCAATAATAAACTTAAACGTAAATGGGTTAAATGGTCCAATTAAAAGACACAGAAGAGCTCAATGGATAAGAAAGCATGACCCAAACATATGCTGCCTACAAGAGACCCACCTCAGGACAAAAGACCATTACAGACTAAAAGTGAAAGGCTGGAAACAAGTTTTCCAAGCAAATGGACAAGAAAAAAAAGCTGGGGTAGCAATTCTCATATCTGACTAAATAGACTTCAAAAACAGGGCCATAAAGACAGACCCAGAAGGTCACTTCATTATACTCAAGGGAAGAATCCACCAAGAAGACATTAACATCATAAACATATATGCACCAAACATAGGGGCACACAAATATATCAAGAAAATCTTAGAGGACTTCAAGAAAGATATTGACAGCAACACAATTATACTAGGGGATTTTAACACCCCACTATCAAAAATGGACAGATCTTCCAAACAAAATATCAAAAAAGACATTGCGGCACTAAACAACACCCTAGATTAAATGGACTTAACTGATACATATAGATCCCTTCATCCCAAAGAAGCTAAATACACATTCTTTTCAAATGCACATGGAACATTTTCAAAGATAGACCACATGATAGGACACAAAATGAGCCTCAAAAAATTCAAGAAAATTGAAATCATACCAAGCATCTTCTCTGACCACAAGGGACTGAAACTGGAAACCAACCCCGAAGAAAAAAAACCCAAAACACCCAAAATCATGGAGACTGAATGGTATGCTATTAAACAACGAATGGGTCAAGAATGAAATTAGGGAAGAAATCAAAAAGTTTCTGGAAACAAATGAAAATGATCTCACAACAACCCAAAACTTATGGGACACAGCCAAGGCAGTCCTGAGAGGGAAGTTTACAACAATACAGGAGCACCTAAAGAAGATAGAAATATTTCAAACAAACAACCTAACCATACACCTGCAAAAACTTGAGGAACAACAACAAAAACAGTCCACAGCAAGCAGAAGGAAGGAAATAACCAAGATTAGAGCAGAATTAAATGACAGAGAGACTAAAAGCACAATTCTAAGGATCAATGAATCCAGGAGTTGGTTCTTTGAAAAGATATGCAAAATAGACAAGCCTTTAAGTAGGCTCATCAAGAAAAGAAGACAGAGGACCCTAAAAACCACAATCAGAAATGAAAGAGGAGAGATTACAACTGATACCACAGAAATAGAAGGGATTGTAAGAAATTACTATGAAGAACTGTATGCCAAGAAATTTGAAAACCTAGGGGAAATGGACACATTTCTAGAAAAATACAATCTTCCAAAACTCAATGAAAAAGCAGTAGAAAACCTGAATAGACCAATAACAGCAAAAGAAATTGAAGCAGTAATAAAAAAACTCCCATCACACAAAAGCCCTGGACCAGATGGTTTCACAGGAGAATTCTACAAAGCATTTAAGGAAGAGCTAACCCCTATTCTCCACAGACTATTCCAAAAAATCTAGAAGGATGGAAAACTCCAAAATTCTTTTTATGAAGCCAGTATCATCCTAATTCCAAAAACAGATAGAGACACAACAAGGAAATAAAACCTCAGGCCAATATTGCTGATGAACATAGATGCTAAGATCCTCAACAAAATATTGGCAAATTGCATCCAACAATATATCAAAAAGATTATACACCATGACCAAGTGTGATTCATCCCAGGGATGCAAGGATGGTTCAATATTCGCAAATCAGTAAAAGTAATACTTCACATAAACAAAAGCAAAGACAAAAACCACATGATCATATCAATAGACTCAGAAAAAGCTTTTGATAAGGTAGAACAACCATTTATGAGAAAAACACTCAGCAAAGGGAGAATAGAGGGAGCATTTCTCAATATAATAAAGGCCATATATGAGAGACCTACAGCCAACATCATAATCAATGGGCAAAAACTAACGGCTTTTCCACTACTATCAGGAACAAGACAAGGATGTTCACTTTCACCACTTCTATTCAATATAGTATTGGAAGTTTTAGCCACAGTGATCAGGATAGAAAAGGAAATAAAAGGCATCCAAATAGGAAAGGAGGAAGCAAAACTGTCACTGTTTGCAGATGACATGATAGTGTACATGGAAAATCCTACAGACTCTACCCAAAAACTACTTGAACTAATTAATGAATTTAGCAAAACAGCGAGTTACAAAGTCAATATCCAGAAATCAAAGGCATTTTTTTATACCAACAATGACTCAGCAGAAGCAAAAATCGAGGAAAAATTGCATCGATATAGCAAAAAGAAAAATAAAATATCTGGGAATAAACCTAACCAAGGAGGTAAAAGACCTGTATGCAGAAAACTACACTACACTGAAGAAAGAAATCAAGAAAGACACAAACAAATGGAAACATAAACCTTGTTCATGGATTGGAAGAATTAACATCATCAAAATGTCCGTACTACCCAAAGCAATATACAGATTAAATGCAATACCTATTAAAGTACCAATGGCATATTTCACATAGAACAAACACTTCAAAAATTTATATGGAACCATAAATGACCTCGAATAGCAGCTGCTCTTTTGAGAAAGAAGAACAAAGTAGGAGGGATCACAATACCTGATATCAAATTGTATTACAAGGCCACTGTAATCAAAACAGCCTGGTACTAGCATAAAAACAGGCACATAGACCAATGGAAGAGAACGGAGAGCCCAAAATCAACCCAACTCTCTAAAGTCAATTAATATTAGACAAAGGGGGCAGTAACATAAAATAGAGTAAAGATAGCCTCTTCAACAAATGGTGTTGGGAGAAGTAGACAGCTACGTGCAAAAAAGTGAAACTTGAGCACCAACTTACACCATACACCAAAATAAATTCAAGGTGGATAAAAGACTTAAATGTGAGCCATGACACCATTAAAGTCCTAGAGGAGAACATTGGCAAGAAAATCTCAGATATTCAACGCAGCAACATTTTTACCGATATGTACCCTAGAGCAAGGAATATAAAGGAAAGAATAAACAAATGGGATCTCATCAAAATAAAAAGTTTCTGCATCGCTAAAAAAACAGTATTAAATTAAAAAGTCAACGAATTGTATGGGAAAACCTATTTGCCAATGATACCTCAGACAAAGGTTTTATCTCCAAAATATACAAAGAACTTAAATGACTCCACTCTAAGAAGACAACCAACCCAATTAAAAAATGGGAAAAGGACTTGAACAGACACTTCTTCAAGGAGGACATACAGAACATCCAGAGTCACATGAAGAGATGCTCAATATCATTAGCTATCAGACAGATGCAAATTAAAACCACAATGAGATACCACTTTACACCAGTCAGGATGGCTATCATAAACAAAGCAACAAACAACAAGTCTTGGAGAGGTTGTGGGGAAAAGGAGTCCTTAGTTCACTGTTGGTGTTATTGGTGACTGGTACAACCATTATGGAAAACAGTATGGAATTTTCTCAGAAAAATAAAAATCGACCTGCCTTTTGACCCAGCAATTCCACTGCTAGGATTATATCCTAAGAATCCTAAAACATCAATTTCAAAGAAACTATGCACCACAATGTTCATAGCAGCACAATTTATAATATCCAAAAGCTGGAAGCAACCTAGGTGCCCATCAGTAAATGAATGGATCCAAAAATTGTGGTACATATACACAATGGAATTCTATGCTGCAGAGAGAAAGAAGGAGCTACTACCTTTTGCAACAACATGGATGGAACTGGAAAGCATTATGCTGAGTGAAATAGGCCAGGTGTTGAAAGACAAATACCATATGATCTCACCTTTAACAGGAAGGTAAATAACAACAAAAAAAAGCAAGCAAAAAAAAAAAAAAACAAAGACACTGAAATAGAGAACAAGGGGACAGTGACCAGAGGAGAGAAGGAAGGGAAGTTAAGGGGAAAAAGGTGGAGGGATTTGGAGGAACAAATAGGAAGGACACAGGGACGAGAACCAAGGGGGGTGGAAATGGGAGGGAGGTGGGGAGCAAGGGGCAGGGGAGGCTGGGATGGGAGAAATAGACAAAAAACTGTACTTGAAAAATAACTAAATAAAATTTTAATAATAAATAAATAAATAAATAAATAAATAAATAAATAAAGTAATGCACTTGATTTTTATCAGAATAAGAGAAAACTCATTTTAATTTCAACATACGCATAAAAATGTGACAGAAGTCAACACTAATTATGATTTTTGTTAAATGTCAGCAAACTTCTGCAGTGATAAAGGGAATTTATGATATGTCTACAGAGAATATTGGAAATAAGGGCAGTATGTTCACTCTCTTTACATGTACTTTATTTGCAGACAACATAATTTAAAAAAAAAATTCTAAAGAATCTACAAAAAGTCTAGTGAACTAATTGAGTTTAATGGTGTTGTTAGAGCACATATAAAAGAAAAGCACAGAACACAAAAGAAAACAATTGCATAATTGAACTATAACAAAATTCAAAACTTACATATCAATGTAAGTTCAATATGCAGAAAAGAATCGCAATTCCATATCAACAGTTAACATTTCAGTTTAAAAATTGGAATAAAAATTAAAACAATATAGCACTGGCTGGTGTAGCTCAGTGGATTGAGCGCAGGCCTGTGAATCAAAGGATCACGGTTCGAGTCCCAGTCAGGGCACATGCCTGGGTTGCTGGCCGATTCCCTGCAGGCCAGTTACCAGCAGGGGATGCACAAAAGGTAACCATACACTGATGTTTCTCTCCCTCTCTCCTTCCCTTCCCCTCTAAAGATAAATAAATAAAATAAATTTAAAAAAATTAAAACAGGACTTCCGCCAAAATGGAAGCATAGGTGGATGTGCCGTGCCTTCTCACACAACCAAGTTTAGAGACAACTTAATATTAGCAACAGAAAACACAGCCAGAACACAGAAAATTGAACTTTTCGGAAGTCTGTTAACAACAAATTCTTCAGCCTGACCGGTAAGGGGCGAAACCAGCTGCTGGTGGAGCGGCGTTGTACAGGAAAACTCCGTCAGAGGGACTGGGGCGCGCCGAATCCAGGCTCACGGAATCCAGGCGCAGGGTTGAACCTAGTGAGCTACCCAGCCAGCGACCAAGCCAGCGACCAAGCCAGCGACCGCAGGGAAACAGCGAGGGAGCAGGGCTACGGGTTGACTGTGGTCGCGCATTTGTGTGCGGATAGACAAGTGAGGGAGTGGGCGATTGGACTGGGACCCAGCGGGTCCCCACAGCAAGCGGCAGGGAGGGCGTCTCCATTCCCCTGTTTTGACCCCACCTCCACATACAGCGTCATAACCCAGCCACTCTGAGTGGCCCGGCCCTGGTGAACCACCAAAGCCGCTGCTCCTCACCCAGCAGCACAAAACAGCAGAGGGGGTCCCCATTTCCCCTCTCTGACCATGCCCCCACATACAGTGTCACAACCCAGCGACCTGGGAGTCCAAGGCTCGCTCCTCATACTTAACGGGCGCAAACAGACCAAAAATGGCTCAAGAAGATCTCAAAGCCCCAGAGCCTATAAATCTAAGTGATGAAGAAATAGCAAAACTCTCAGACGCACAGTTTAAAACACTGGTGATCAGGATCCTCACAGAACTGCTTGATTATAGCCACAAATTAGACAAATATATGAAGGTGAAACTAATTGAAATGAATGGAATTGCACAGGAAACCAATAGCAATGAAAAGGAAACTGGGACTCAAATCAATGGAGTGGACCAGAAGAAAGCAAATAATGGCCAAACAGAAAAGAGTCAAGAAGCAAGAATTCAAAGAAATGAGGAGAGTCTTAGGAACCTCCAGGACATCTTGAAACGCTCCAACATCCGAATTATAGGGGTACCAGAAAGGGGAAAGGCACAGCCACCAGTGGAAAACTTATTTGAACAAATAATAAAGGAGAATTTTCCCAATCTGGCAAAGGAAATAGACTTACAGGAAATCCAGGAAGCTCAGAGAGTCCCAAAGAAGCTGGACCCAAGAAGAAACACACCAAGGCACATTATCATTACATTAGCCAAGATTCAAATGAAGGAGAGAATCCTAGAAGCAGCAAGAGATAAGGGGACAGTCACCTACAAAGGAGTCCCCATCAGACTGTCAGCTGATTTCTCAAAAGAGACCTTACAGGCAAGAAGGGGCTGGAAAGAGGTATTCCAAGTCATGAAATCCAAAGACCTACAACCAAGATTGCTCTATCCAGCAAAACTTTCATTTAGAATGGAAGGACAGATAAAGTGCTTCTCAGATAAGATCAAATTCAAGGAGTTCATCATCACCAAGCCCTTACTATATGAAATGTTAAAGGGACTTATCTAAGAAAAAGAAGTTAAAGAAACATGAACAGTGAAAGGACAACAAACTCACAGTTATTAACAACCACACCTAAAACAAAAGCAAACTAAAAGGACAGCTAGATCAGGAGTGGAAACATAGAAATGAAGATCTCAAGGAGGGTTAGCAACAGGGGAGTGGGAGAAGGGGGGAGAAGGTACAGAAAATAAGTGGCATAGACGGTAGATAGAAAATAGATGGCGGGGGGCAAGAATAGCATGGGAAATATAGAATCTAAAGAACTTGAGACACATGGTCATAAACTAAAGGGGGGGTAATGGTGGGGATGGGGGGTAGGATGGAAGAGAATGAAGAGGGAATAGAATAACTGTAATGGCATAATCAATTAAAAAATTAAAAATTAAAATTAAAAAAATTTTTCAAAAAAAATTAAAATAATGTCATTAACAACAGCTTGAGAATTTTAGAGATAATGGTAGCCATATATGTATAAAACATGTTCTTTAAAAGGTATAAGACACTATTGAGAGAAACAAAAGAAAACCCTAAATTATTATAGAAATGCATCATGTTCATTGATCGTGAGACTCAGTATTGTTAACATGTCAATCCTCCTTTCCTAAGTCATCTACAGATTTAATGAAATTACAATAAAAATTCAAGCAGGCATTTTTGGACATCTTCGTAAAAATTGACAATATAACTTCAAAATTTATATAGATTTGGAATAGCTAAAACAATGATAGAAACAAGTCTAAAGGATTAAAATTATTTTATGATATCACTACAATGACCAAGGCAGTGATGGTAAGATATAGAATTTGTATATAGATATCAATGGAATAGAATACATAGTCCAGATATAGACCTAAACATATAGTGGTCAATTGATACTCAACAAAAGTGCCAAGATATCACCACAGCATTGGTGGTATAGTGGTTAGCATAGGTGCCTTCCAAGCAGTTGACCCAGGTTTGATTCCCGGCCAACGCAAAAGTGCCAAGATATCTGAGAATCCTTGATCCTTAGCTCACATCATATACAAAAAATAACTAGAAATGGATCATAAATATAAAATCTGAAACTTCTAAAATAAAACAGAGCAGAAAAATTTTGCAACATTAAGGTAGGCAAAAGTTTCTTAGGTTAGACCAAAAAAACAGTACCAATCAGTAAAGAAAAGAATTGTACAATTGAACCTCAGCAAAATGTAAAACTTCTGATTTTTTAAGGCTGCCATTAAAAAAACAAAACTGCAAGCTAACATCTGGGTTAAAATATTCAGAATGCTTACAGTTGACAATTAACTTCTATTCAGAACATGTATGTTAAGAAAAAAATAAACTCAAAATACGGAGACAAACAACCCAAGTAAAAATGGGAAAAGTTATTTAGATACAAATTTTTAAAAAAATAGATATGCAAACTGCCAATAAGTACCTGAAGAGATAGATGTTCAACATGGTTAGTCATCAGGGAAGTACAGAATAAAATCATATTGACATATCACTACACACCTAATAAAATAATTTAAATTACAAAGACTAATAATAAAGTAAATTATGTGGAAGAACTGGAACTCGTATTTTTTGCTGGTGAGAATTTTTTTATATTCATCTATATTAATTTCTAAAATTCAACCATTCTGAAAAATTTTGGTATTACAAACATATAGTTATTATAAGCCTCAGTGTTTCTATTCTTAAGTATTTACTCACAGTAGATGAAAATATACTTCCACAGAAATGTTTGTACATAAATTTTCATAGTAGTTTTGTTTTAAAAAGCTTATTATTGGAAACAATCCATCAACATAACAACAGCCAGAGAGGAAATGAGGCGCTTAGTCCACAAGCCCTTTAGGATCTAAATCCTGCCAACAAACTTGTGAATTAGAAGTTGACTATTTCGAAATTGAACCTTAAAATGATATTGCAGCCCTGGTAAACACCTTGATTGGAACCTTGTTAAAGACCTTGTAGGAGAGCCACTCAGCAGTATCTAATTTCTTGGCCCATGGAAGCTGTGAGATAATAAGTGTTTGTTGTTTTCAAGGAGGTGTTTAATCCTCACCTGATGATATTTTATTATTGATTTGAGAGAGAGAGAAACATAGATGTGAGAGAGAAGCATTGATTGGTTGCCTCCCTTAGGCACCATGACCAGGACTCAAACCTGCAACTTAGGTATGTGTCCTAATCAGGATTCGAACCTACAACTTTTGGTGTAGGGGAGGACACTCCAACCAACTAAGCCACCTGGCCAGGGCTAAATTTTTGTTGTTTTAAGCCACTAAGTATTGGGGTAATTTGTTATGCAGCAAAGATAACTAAACATGCATAATCAAATAATACAAAGGAACAAACTATCGATGCAGGAAATAACATAGATGAACCCAGTCGGAGAAGAATGCTTACAACATGATTCCATCTATACAATATTATTGAACAAGTAAAACTTATCTATAATGATAGAAATCAGATTCCCGATTCCCTGGAATGAAGTTGGGGAACAGACTGCAAAGAGGCATGGCTTTATGGAGTAATGAAAATGTTTCATACTAAATGCAGTAGTCATTGTATGGCAGTATACACTTGTCAATATTCACCAGTCATTTAAAATGTACTCTTCATATATGTATAATATATTGTATGTGAATTATGTCTCTCAAAATTGAATGTAATTTATATCTCTAAAAGTTGTTTTTAAAAAACAACCAAGACAAAAACAACATCACAAAGTGAATCAAATGCTTCTGCAAAATGAGGAAAGCAATTTAGACTGTTAAAGACTATATAGGAACCCGTTAATTGTCATAGCTCCATACCAGTTTTATCCTAGATGGGTATTCAACAATGACTGAGCAAAACCACCATTAAATCTTGAATAATTTTATGGAAGTGCAGGGGAAAGCAATGCAGGACTAGTTATATAAACTGAGAAATCACTGAGCTAATCCATATGACAGGATTTTTAACACTGATCTTATCATGATGTCATTAGGAGACACTTATATCTTACCACCACTATCCTTGCTGTCATGTTATGATTCTTGAAAAGGTGTCTTAGATCATACTCATGTAAAAAACTTGTAGGTTTTAAAACATTATAACATAAAATATAATCCAGAACATTAAAAATATATAGATTAATGAAATAGTATAAGGTGAACACTCCTATAAATCATACTTCAGATCAATAAAGTTTTTCAGCCACCCTGGAAGCCCCTTTATGTGCCCCATCTTAACTGAAGTCTCCCATTTCCTCCCTGAGAATAGCCACTAACCTGACTTTTGTAGTAATCGTTTCCTTTCCTTTCTTTATGATTTTATCTTCCAAGTGTGCATAACAGGACACCATAGTTTAGTCTTGCCCTTTAAATTTTTTATATTTATTTAATGTCTCTGTTAATGTATAGGTTTTTCTCCACCTCTTTCTTTTTCTTATAAATTATCTGTGGAAGAACTTGGTCTGTTAAATTTGTAAACTTTCCCACAGTCTGGATTTTCCTAACTGCCTCTGTATGGTCCAACCTGATACTCTTTCCTCTAATTCTTGCACATTGTCAGTTTTATCCAGATGATTAAAATATTGTTTCCAACAGTTTGCCTTTATCCAGAATATATCATTTGGTGACTATAGGTTAAGAAGGCCAACTTTAAAGTCTTCTGTTGATAACTTATCATCTGTGAGGGTCTGTGCTCTTAATTTTAATGAACCCAACCTGTCTTATTCATTTACCTAGTCACTTTGTCTTGAAATTTCAGAGCCTTGTCTAACTCTCACACTTCCCATAGCCAATAAGCCTTTATCTTTCTTCACTGTGACAGCTGAGTTTGTCATCTTGATTCAGGCCTTTATGACCTTACATGTGAATGATTAGAGCAGGTATTTCTCCCTCCATCCTCTTCTTTCAATCTATGAGCATGATATATCACTTATTTAGGTCTTTAAAGTCTCAAAATTTTCAGTGTAGAGGTATTCAAGCATTTAATTTATTCCTAGATATTTGATTTTTTAAATCAATTTTATTGGGGTCTAATTTACACAGAACTTTCTTGGGGTCTAATTTACATACATTTTAACTATGTAGTTCAATGAATTCAACATATGTATTCACCAGTGGATTTAATAGCTCATCAAGATATAGAATATTTCCTTCAGCTGAGAAAGTTCTGTATGCACCTTTTATGATCAGAAAAATCCCAACCTTCAAGTCCAGTGAACACTGATTCGATCAAATTTATATCAAGATGAATCAGTTTGCTTCTTTTAGAACTTTATGTAAATGGAATCATACAAAAGGCACACTTTTGTTTCTGATATCTTTCCCCAAGTATAACATTTTTTGAGATTCATCTGTATTATTGCTTGTACCAGTAATTTGTTCCCTTTTATTGCATAATGTACAACTATATAAGAATGTGTTTATCCATTCACTTGCTAATGGAAACTTAGATTGTATCCATTTGGAGAATATCACAAATGAAATAGCTGTGAACATTCCCATACAAATCTTTTTGAGAAAAGATATTTTGAATTGTTTGGAAAATTTTCTAAGAGTAAACCTTCTGAGACATATGGTAAATATAAGCTTAACTTTTCAAGAAACTGTCAAAAAGTTTCTCAAAATGATTGAACTTCTCACCAGGAATGAATGAGAATTCCAGTAGTTCCATATCCTACTTGGGATCCTCCAATATGTGGGATTGTCAGACTTATTAATTTTAGCAATTTGATGGATGATATTTCATTCTGTTTTTTCACATTTCCCTAATAATTAGGGTATGATTAAACATATTTCCATGAGCTCATTGACATTGTGCACATGTTTTTGTGAAACATGTGTTCAAGTCTTTTGATCATTTTTATTGTATTGCCATCTTTTCAAATTTAGTTATTTATATATCTTCTGGATACAAACTTTTTGTCATTTACATGTATTGTAAATATATTCTCCCAGCTTCTCACTTCATTTTTTGAACTATGTCTTTCAAAGAGCAGAACTTTTAAATTTTGTTAAGTCATTTCTATGTACTCTACTACTACACTTCCTTTATTACTACATCATATGTCTGAAAGTCAGATAATGCAGTTCTCCAGATTGTGGGTTTTTTCTAAACTATTTTGTCTATTTTAGGTCTTTTGTATTTCATATACATTTGTGGTAAGTTTGTCAAATTATAGAAAGATGCCTGCTGCTATTTTGATTTTGATCAATTTGTAGATACTCAATATCTTAATAGTCCTGAATTTCCTGATCCAGGACAATGGTTTTCTACATTTATTTTGATATTCAGTTTCTTTCAGCAGGGTTTTTTTTCAATGTAGAGGTTTAAAAAATTATCTCTGAGTATTTCACATTTTTGGAAGCTATCATAAATTTTATAAATACACACAATTCAATTTCCATTTATTAATCACTAGCATAAAGAAATACAATTGAGTTTTTGTATATTTATAACTGTAACCCTGCTAAATTAACTTCTTAGTTCTATAGTAGGTTTACAGTAGACCTGTTAATGAGTCTCTAAATGTATGATCATGAGATTTGCAAATAAAGACATTGCCTACTGAACCAGGAATTTTTACAGAAGCTTTTGTTTTAGTTCTGAAAATCCAACAAGGCTCTGCTGTACTACACAATCATTGGCTCAGTTCATGGAAGGGCCTCAGGTATCTAGGGGTTCCTCACAAGAGGAGCCATCAGTTGCCCTGTCCTTTTCCAAGTTCTAAAACAGTAGCTGCCTGTACAGTCTATATTTATATAATAACTGAGCAGAAGAGACAGGTGGTTGGGTTTCTTTCTAACTTTAATACTGTTTTTAAAACAAGACTATTTTATTTCTTCCTTTTTATAAAACTGTATTGATTGTTTAATATAAAAGAAATAGAGCAGAGATTTAATTTTTTTTTAAATCCACTCTCACTCTTTATGGAGTGGCTCAGTTGATTGGGCATCTGGCAAACTGAAAGGTCACCAGTTCAATTCTGGTCTGAGCACGTGCTGGGGTTGAGCTCCATGGCTGGTCAGGCTCTTGCAGAAGGCAAACAATTGATATTTCTCTCTCACACTGGCATTTCTCTCCCTCCCCTTCCTCCCCCCTTCCCCTCTCTCTAAACTAAAATTAACGAAACATTTTTAAAAATCCACTCTCTTGGCCCCTTTTCCTGACACATTTCTTCTACCATTTTAGTGAAAGAAAAAGGGAGAACATTGGTAACAGAGAGAACAGCAGGCCGAAGGAGGCGTGTCTTGGGAGTCTGGGAAGGAAAAAGCAAGTCCTCAGAGAGGTAGTGGCATTGGAGAAATTTCTTGAGAACATACTGCCCCTCCCTGAAAGTAGAGAAAGGCCCAGGAAAAAGAAGGGACAGCTACAGAGCCGATGCTGATGCAGTTAGAAAGGGACGCGGGGGTGCAGGCAGGGGCTGGTGTGAAGGCCAAGGGCTTTGCGAGACCCCGCTGAGCCGCAGGAGGCGGGCCGAGGCGTAGCCACTCGCTGTGACGACGGCCTCACGTGACCCGCCTACTGTGACTCGACCGCGCGCCTCGCTGGAGCTTTGGAGCCCGCGGTTGCTCGCACCCTTCTCGTCCCCTTCTGCCACTGGACCTGAGGGCGTGTGGACCAGGGGATCCCAAAGATTAGGCGGCGGAAGGGGAGCAGGTAAAGGATGAGGAGCGGGGCTCCCTGAGGTTGGTCTGGAGAGCAAACCTGGGCGCGGAGCCCTCCTGAAGCTCGCGCAGCAGCCCCCACGCCCCGAGGCCGCCCTGCCTGTGCCTGCGGAAAATGCTGAGCTTTTCCCCGGGGGAGGGCAGGACGGCCCAAGGCGACGACCCTTCGGTAACACTTGCCTCTGGGCCGGCCACCCTTCCCCCACATTTCTTGGTGTGGAAAATGGTGGTCAGCGCGGAGGTGGGGGCGTGGGGGGGGATCGGGTGGACTGGGGCGGGTGGGTGCCGAGAGCTCAGCAGCAGCCGCGCCGCTCCCGGCCTTCTGCAGGTCTGCGGGTTCAAGTGTCGCGGCGGCGCACTCGCGGTGAGAATCGGGAGGAGGAACAGACAGCAAGGATAGGCCCAGGTGGGTGCGGGGGTCGGGGTGAGGACGAGTGGAAAGCCCCGAGACCCCAAGTTCTTACCCCAACCCCCACCCCGTCCTCCATTTTGGTGCCTGCAGTAGCCTGGGCTTGGATCTCAGGGAAAATGGTGGGTTTGGGTGGAGGGAGGGGAGGGGATTTAGAGGGGGGAGAGCTGGGACTGGTGGCCCCCTAGAGGGCGTAGGGAGCCTCTCTGGTGGGAAAAAGGCAATTTTAAAAGGCTTTGAAAGCCAGAGCTTTGGGTCGTGGAAGGTGCACAGTAGGGCCTCTGTCCTCGGTGCTGATCAGTCCAGCAATAAAATACTCCCTTTTCATCTCCTGTCTCCTAGGAGCGATGGCGTCCAAAGAGGAGCAAGCAGTAAAAAATCTCAACATGGAAAACGCTCAACAGGAAAACGTAGGGTACCAGGCCCCTATGCACAATGCGGAGGAACCACGCCATTTGGCCCGGGGCAAAGCCCAAAAGCCTGGAGGAAATGTCAGACTGGGGTGGGTTAGGCGACTTGTACCTAATTTTCGATGGGCTATATCAAATAAGCATGTTGATCACAATGAAGTGGGAGATAATATAGAAAAAATCGCAATGAAGCGGATGGAAATCAGGAGAAAGACTAGGGAGCAGCAAATGAGACATGATAGACGTTTCCAAACTCCTGAACCTGATAATCATTATGACTTTTGCCTCATACCTTGAATCCTAGGGTTTTCCCTGAGGTTAGTGATGTGATCTCTGCTCTAAAAACTAGTAGTTTGTGATTTACTTTTCTGTAAACCTTTTGGTATTTCTTCTTACTACTTTCTAATCAAATATTGTTTTGTCTCAGTGTAAAACTCGCTGTTGAGCAGGGTAATTTTACCCGGTTTTCAGAGAAAATATTCTTTTCATGATGTGAAATTAATAAAGCAGTTTAAAAGTCCATCTTTTTCATCTACTCCCGGTTTTATTTTTGTTTATATTACCTTTCCTCTTCCAACTACCTGGACTCAAAATCTCGATTGACTATTTTTCTTGTCCCCAACCAATTAGTAAGGGTGGATTCTACTCATAATGTAACATCTGATACCATTTTAAGGATGCACTTCAAACTATTTTTCAGAGTGTGAGTCCACAGTGCATGAAACGTCTTGGTGGGGGAGCTTTTTGAGAGTGTAGGGCCCCTGGTTCCTATCCTCCAAATGCACAAAGTGGGGATCAAAAATCTCCACTTTTTAGCAAACTCCGAGGTTAATTGTAATGTACAACAAAGCCTGGATGCATGCTGTGCGTATATATATATAGCTATGTAAATAGAGCCATGTATTATACATATATTAAGTATAAACAAGAATAATAGCATGAATACTTGAATTTAATGGTGAAATACATTAAAAGAAAAATACAAGTCCTTAAAATACATGGATTAATAATGTAGTAGGGAAAGTGGCAGATGAGAGTACTGGAGTTTAGTGATGTTAAGTACCTGGTATATGTCTTGGGAAGGGGGATCTGGCCTCGGCCATTTTCTATAGGGCTGTGTCACCTGGAAATACAAAATACTTGACTTTTGTGATACAAGCTAAGGAAGGTCTAGGAGGACTCAGCAAGACTAAGGCTGGTTTTTCACATTTTGCTTTTCTATATTCCCAATACAGATACTGATTTTTTGGAATACAGCAGAAAAATCTTGAAGACTCTCCAATCTAGTGAGGATTGCCACCCATTATGGCTCTTGAAATCAGTTTTGTGGGTCATAACAAAAAAAATCAAAGAATAGAAAAAACATCAGAGTCTATCACTGATGAGTAGCGTTAAGAATTATTTAGGGAAATTTGTTTTAGTTTTACATGTAGGAAATATTGTCACCTTATAAAAGGTATTTTAACAAGTATTTCTAACTCCAGGTTGCAGTGAAAAAGTTGAAAGTCACTTTTTCAATCCAAACTTAATTTAACAAGCGAGGAAACTAGGTAACAAAGTGATTTTCCCAAAATCACACAGCCAGTTATTGATAGAGCTGGGACCACAATGACTATTTCAGGATGCTTGTCTCCTCACCACAGTGCCTCCACAATGCCTGATACGGATATTCTTCCTGTGTGTAATGATTGGTAGTAGTGTGTATAAAAATTTGCAGCTTACACAAAATCATTGTGTATTTAATGGTCACACTTTAGTCATCAGAGTCCCTGCATGTTCAATTGAGAAACATGTTTAAGGAGGACTTGGTGCCCCTTACAACATTTTGAGGCTAGAATGATCTTTCATCTGTCTAGAAGAAAGGGATGATGGAGTCTGATCTGAAAGTGCAAAGTGGTGAACTCATAAACGTTTCTTAAAGGCTAAGTGATTGAGTGATGTTAATGAATGGGGTTTTGGTCCCTTGAAAACCAATACTATACCTTCAATACCAATCCTAGATTTCCCCGGGTAGCCTCAATTAAAAATCTGAGGATGTAAGGTGAGATCAGAACTTGACCTGTACAACAGAAAGAAGCCTCATCAACGTTTTTGGTTGATGGTGAGGATAAGGACAGACTTCCTTGAAGGAATAATGGTCATTGTTGGGGTTCAGAATATGGTTTTTTGAAGACCTAAAATAAATCTCCCCTTGCTGTTTCTGATGGAGACGGATGATATGGTCAGAACTTCAGGAAGTGGTAAAGGTAAGAGAACAATACCACAATATGATTGGTTGAAGGAGAACCAAATTAAGAACCCCCCTCCTGAGTGTTTATTTGATAGTGGAGGATTAGTACAGAACTTTATAGAAACAGTAAAATTCAGGGACTGTGATCACAGCATAACTGAAGGAAAACTTAAGGAAGCACCCTTTCCTGGGTGTTTCTGCAAGGGTGGCAAAGTAAGGACAAAACTTTGTAGAAAAAAGCAAAAGTCACAGCCAAGCCAGAAGGTTATTGAGGGAGAATTGAGTTACCACAGTAAACATTAATTTGTACATCCCATGGGAGAGAGTATCAACATTTTCTGATCTTCATGGGCAGTACATACTGAGTTTTTAAGGTGATAATAGATTTCATTGATAATATCCCTAGAGTACTGTAAGATAATTTATTTTAATCTCTTAACAAAACAAAAGTAAACCAGGGACAACAGAAGAGTGGAACATGTTCATCCATATCGGTTATTTGTATATTCATGTTTGTAATTTTTTTTGTTTCTTAAAAACATGTAGTAAAAAGGAAATCTTACCCTTTGCAACAACATGAATGGACCTGGACAGCATTATGCTAAGTGAAATAAGCCAACCAGAGAAAGACACATATCATATAGTTTACTCGTATGTGGTATCTAATAAACAAAATGAACTAACAAACAGAATACAGACTCAGAACAGGCTGACACCTGTTAGGGGGCAGAGTGTTGTTGCGCTGGGTGGGAGAGTGGGGGGGCGTTAAACAAAAAATCTCATGGACACAGATGACAGGTGATTGCTGGGGGGAGGGCTGAGGGGTAGGTGAAGGAAGGTATGGATGGTAAATGGTGATGAAGGATACCTGGGGTGTTGAACACAATACAGTGTACAGATGATGTGTAGTGGAATCATGTACCTGAAGTTTGTATAATTTTGTTACCCAGTGTCACCCAAAAAAATTCAATAAAAAGAAGAAAAAAAATGTATATAAGTTTAGAGATTTTGAAGCAAGGCTTGAGATAGAAGCCTAACAATTAATGAGAAAAGGAAGATCTGTGAAAAGAGTCAAACTTTAAGTTACATGTGCTGTTGTCTTCAAACAAAATGATATCATTGAGGGAGTCTAAGGAAGTCAACAAGGGAAAAACTGAACTTACAATGAAAAAAGCAAAAACAAATAAACCAAAAATCGTGAGAGGTTTTGGTTTATTTGTTAAAAGCACCAAAACAAGTTTATCACTTACAGTCCTTTTGGCCTGCATCTACATGTGAGCAAGCATTATTAAAGTATAATTAAAGTTTTAAAAGTACCTAAAGCATTCAGTTTGGTACATTTTATGCATATATTTAAGCCTATGAAACCATGACCACAATCAGAACAGCAAACACTTCCATTATTTCAAAAAGTCTCTGTTCCCAAATGTAATTCATCCCTCCTTCCACCCCTAAACCCTGGCAAACTCTAATCTACTTTCTGTCACTATAGTTTGCATTTTATAGTATTATTTTATATTAATTGAATCACAGAAAACACACTTATTTTTGTCTGGCTTTATTCATTAAGTCTAATGATTCTGCATGTAATAATAGCATATTCTTTTCTGCAATATGGTGAAGGTTTATCCACTCATCTGTTGATGGACATTTATAGGTATTTTTTATTTTGGGGCTATCACAAATAAAGCTGATATGAACATGCACATACAAATTTTTGTGTAGACATATTTTTTCATTTTTCTTTGGTAAATACCTAGGAATGGAATAGCTATGTCATAGGGAAGTTGTAAGTTTAATTTTGAAGAAACTTAAAAACTTTTCCAAGGTGGATTTAGCATTTTGCATTTCCATCAGTAGGGTATTGGAGTTCCAATTTCCCCCTCATCTTCACCAACAGTTAGAATGATCAGGGTATTTTTGCTAATGTTTTAAAATTTGGTACCATTCTAAAGGGTGCATAGTGGTATCTTGTAGTTTTAATTTCAATTTCTCTGGTGACTAATGGTATTCAGTATCTTTTCATGTGCTCATTAGCCATTCATATGTCTTCTTTTGTGAAAGAATTTGTTCACATATTTTTCTTATTTTTAAATTTAGTTGCTTGTCCTCATATTACTGAGTTGCAACAGTTCTATAAGTTCTGCATTTGATTTCTTTGATATATAGGTTGTGATTTTTTCTCTTCCTGGTTTGCCTTTTTCATTTACTTAATGGTTTCAAAGAACAAAAGTTGTAAAATTTCATTAAGTTCATGTAACTTACTTTTTCTTTTGTAATTGTATTCTATATAAGAAATTTGCTGTTTAAGCCAAAGTAATGAACGTTTTCTCTTATATATTCATATAATGGTTTTATATTTTAGACTTTTCATTTTGGTCTATGAACCATTTCAAGTTAATTTTTGCATACATTGTGAAGTAAACTCGTGTTCATTTTGTTCCATGTTGATATCTAATTAATACAGCACCATTTGTTGAAAATAGTTCTTTCTCCATTGTATAGCCTTTGTACCTTTCCAAAAAATCCAGTACTCATATATATGTAGGCCTATTTCTATACTCTCTAATTTGTTCCATTGATCAGTATATCTACCTCTTTACCAACATCAGACTGTCTTGATTACTGTAGCTTTATATTGTCATGAAATTAGGTAGGCAAAGTTCTTTCAACTTTGTTCTTCTCTATTAAAATTGCTTTAGAAATAGAGAACAAGTGGGCAGCGACCAGAGGGGAGAGGGAAGGGAATTTAAGGGGAAAAACGGGGAGGGATTTTGAAGAACAAGTATGAAAGACATAGGGATGAGGACTGTGGGAGGAGGGGAACGGGAGGGAGGTGGGGAGACGGGGCGGGGGTGGGGGCTGGGATGGGAGAAATTGACAAAAAAAACTGTACTTGAAAAATAACTAAATAAATTTAAAAAAATAAATAAATAAAATTGCTTTAGATACTCAAGGTCCCTTGAATTTTCATATAAATTCTACAATCATCTGGTACCTACTATACTTTTTAAGCTTGCAGGAATTTTTATCAGAAATCTAGACAAATTTGGTGAGAATAGCTGTCACAGGTGGACACAGGTAATCAGGTTCTTGGTGATCGCAGATAAAGAATTAAATCGAACACACAGAGAGTTTATAGCCTAAAGAGAGAGAAAGCAGATAGATTAAGCTATAATACACCCCACAGAACATGGAAAGCAAGCCATTTCTGAGCAGAGATTCACCTCAGGGGCTGGAGGGATTCTATTCTTATAGGGCAGATAATTCCTGGCTAGTTTTGGTGGGCTTTTATTATGCATGTACAAGTAGTTATATTACTTTAAAGCTACTGTGCATGTGCTCGCCCATGATTTTCCTTGACTGGCCACTGGAAAAGGGGGGTACACAATGTTAATTTATTATAATGCTATTGTAATGAAGCAGGAGTCATGTACCATCTTCTGTGTAGGTGCATTCATGATTCAGCATGATTCAGAGCTTTTCAGAAAGCAGGCACAACTGGTCTTAAAACAGGGTCTCTGTCCTGTATCAATGTCCTTTATCTTAGCCCTGGGGCACCTCAAGAGTTTCCTCCTTTCTGACTATCTCCTGCCTCATAGCTGTATTAAGAGTCTCTCAATACTTGAACCAGGTATAACTTCTATTTATTCAGCTTTTATTAAATTCTCTCAACAATGTTTTATAGTTGTCATTGTAGGGACCTTGGGCATACTCTTTTAGATTTACTCCTAGGTATCTTATGGGTTTTGTTGCTGCTATAAATGGAATTTGTAAAATCTAATTTCCCGATTGTCTTTACTATATAAAAGTACAACTGATTATTTTTTTAACTTTTAGACTATGAAATTGCTAAATTCATTTATTAGTTCTAGTGTAACAGAGTGAAATGCTCTGTATCTCCCATCCTACCTTATTCCAGCTTGAATTGTTCCCATGACTTGCAGGCTAATAGCTTCTGCTATAGACATGCTAATCATTTGAAGAATCCTGCTTGTAGCTTAAGTTTTTAAAATAACCACTTGCTTGAAGGTGCCTCTAACAAGAAGGTGAGAGAAATGTCTACAAAAACAATTCTTTATGAAAGATTTGCAGAAGCCTCAAGATCGAAGTGAGCCCTGGCTGGTGTAGCTCAGTGGATTGAGCACGGACCTGTGAAACGAAGGATCATGGTTTGATTCCCAGTCAGAGCACATGCATGGGTTGCAGGCCAGTTCCCAGCAGGGGACCCAAGAGAGGCAACCATACATTGATATTTCTCTCCTTCTCTCCTTCCCTTCCCCTCTACAGATAAATAAATAAAATCTTAAAAAAAAAGATAGAAGTGAGATCAGTCAGAGTCAGTGGATGAGGGGAACAAAGATTTAGAGATTTTGAGGTCTTCCCTGAACCCCTGGCGGCTCCCAGATATTTTTGATTATCAAACACCATTTTCCCTTCCCATTTTCCCTTCCTTTGGTATAAAAGAAGAGATAACTTTGTACTTGCTTACTATGGATGTGAGGACCTGGTAGCGCCCCCATCTCTTTTTTGTTATTGTTCTTTTTATTGAATTTATTGCGTTGACATTGGTTAATAAAATTATACAGGTTTCAAGTGTACAGTTCTATAATACATCATCTGTATATTGCATGTGTGTTCACCACCCCAAGCAAAGTCTCCTTCCATCACCATTTATCTCTTCTATACCCTCTTCAACATCCCTCAGCTCTTCTTTCCCTCTGGTAATCGCCATACTGTTGTCTGTGTTTATGAGTGTTTTCTTTTTCTTAATCCCTTCACAATTTTCACCCAACCATGCAAACCCTCTCCCCACTGACAAAAGTCATTCAGTTCTCTATGAGTCTCTTTTATTTTGTTTATTAGTTTATGTTGTTCATTAGATTCCACATGTATGTGAAATAATATGGTACTTGTGTTTCTCTGGCTTACTTCACTTATATGCTCTCCAGAGCCATCTATAACAAAAAGTAAGATTTCATTTTTTATAGTTGCATACTATTCCATTCTATAAATGTTCTGTAACTTCTTTATCCACTCATCCACTGATGCATGCTTTGGCTGCTTCCAAATCTTGGCTATAGTAAATATGCTGCAGTGAACATATGCATGCATATCTTCTTTCTAATCACTGTTTCCAAGTTCTTCAGATATATTCCCAGAAGTGATATCACTGGGTCATAGGAAGATTCATTTTTAATACTTCAGGAAACCCTTTTCTGCTTTCCACAGAGGCTATACCAGTCTGCATTCCCACCAATAATGCACTAGGATTCCCTTTTCTCCACACCCTCGCCAGCACTGGTTGTTGGTTTATTGATGACAGCCATTCTGACGAGTGTGAGGTGATATCCCATTGTGGTTTTAATTTGTGTTTCTGTCATGACTAGTGACATTGAGCATCTTTTCATATTTCCATTGGCCATCTTTATGTACTCTGGAAAAGTGTCTCCAGATGTTAAGCCCATTCTTTAATTGGGTTGTTTTTTATTGGTATTGAGTTTTATATGTTTTTAAATGAATTTTGGACATTAATTCTCTATCAGATATATCATTGGTGAATATGTTCTCCTGTTTATTGAGTTGTCTTTTCATTTTGTTAATGGTTTCCTTTGATGAGCAGAATATTTTTAGTTTGAAGTAGTTTCATTTATTTTTTCATTTGACTCCCTTGCCCATGGAGATATATAAGAAAAAAAATTGCTACAACAAATGCCCAAGATTTTACTGCCTATGTTTTCTTCTAGCTTTTTTACGGTTTTGAGTCTAACATTGAAGTCTTTCATCTATTTTGGGTATATTCTTCGGTACAATGTAAGAGGTTGGTCTAGTTTCACTTTTTTCAAGTGTCTGTCCAATTTTCCCAACATTTATTAAATAGACTACCCTTACCCTATTGTACATTTGTGGTTCCTTTGTCAAATATTAATGTACTATAAAAATATAAGTTTATTTCTTTTTTTAATTTATTTTTTATTGATTATGCTGTTACAGTTGTTCTATTCCCCCCTTCATTCCATTCCACCCTACCCCCCGTCCCCACCATTACCCCCCCTTTAGTTTATGACCACGTGTCTCAAGTTCTTTAGATTCTATATTTCCCATACTACTCTTCCCCCCCATCTATTTTATTTTTTAAAAATTTTTTATTGATTATGCTGTTACAGTTGTTCTATTCCCCCTTTCATTCCCCTCCACCCTACCCCCCATCCCCATCATTACCCCCCCTTTAGTTTATGATCATGTGTCTCGAGTTCTTTAGATTCTATATTTTCCATGCTATTCTTGCCCCCCCATCTATTTTCTGCCCCCCCATCTATTTTCTATCTACTGTCTATGCTACTTATTTTCTGTACCTTCTCCCCCCTTCTCCTCCTCCCACTTTCCTGTTGCTAACCCTCCTTGAGATCTTCATTTCTATGTTTCCACTCCTGATCTAGCTGTCCTTTTAGTTTGCTTTTGTTTTAGGTGTGGTTGTTAATAACTGTGAGTTTGTTGTCCTTTCACTGTTCATGTTTCTTTAACTTCTTTTTCTTAGATAAGAAATTTCATATAATATTTAACATCTCATATAATAAGGGCTTGGTGATGATGAATTCCTTGAATTTGATCTTATCTGAGAAGCACTTTATCTGTCCTTCCATTCTAAATGAAAGTTTTGCTGGATAGAGCAATCTTGGTTGTAGGTCTTTGGATTTCATGACTTGGAATACCTCTTTCCAGCCCCTTCTTGCCTGGAAGGTCTCTTTTGAGAAATCCACTGACAGTCTGATGGGGACTCCTTTGTAGGTGACTGTCCCCTTAGCTCTTGCTGCTTCTAGGATTCTCTCCTTCATTTTAATCTTGGCTGATGTAATGACGATGTGCCTTGGTGTGTTCCTTCTTGGGTCCAAATTTTCTGGGGCTCTCTGAGCTTCCTGGATTTCCTGGAAGTCTATTTCCTTTGCCAGATTGGGAAAATTCTCCTTTATTATTTCTTCAAGTAAGTTTTCCACTGGTGGCTGTGCCTTTCCCCCTTCTGGTACCCCTATAATTCGAATGTTGGGGCGTTTAAAGATGTCCTGGAGGTTCCTAAGACTCTCCTCATTTCTTTGAATTCTTGCTTCTTCACTCTTTCCTGTTTGGTCATTATTTGTTTTCTTCTGGTCCACTCCATTGATTTGAGTCCCAGTTTCCTTTTCATTGCTATTGGTGTCCTGTGCAATTCCATTCATTTCAATTAGTTTCGCCTTCATATATTTGTCTAATTTGTGGCTATAATCAACCAGTTCTGTGAGGATCCTGATCACCAGTGTTTTAAACTGTGCATCTGAGAGTTTTGCTATTTCTTCATCACTTAGATTTATAGGCTCTGGGGCTTTGAGATCTTCTTGAGCCATTTTTGGTCTGTTTGCGCCCGTTAAGTATGAGGAGCGGAGCCTTGGACTCCCAGGTCGCTGGGTTGTGACGCTGTATGTGGGGGCATGGTCAGAGTGGGGAAATAGCGTCCCCCTCTGCTGTTTTTCGCAGCTGGGTGAGAAGGAGAGTCTTAGGTGGTTCACCAGGGCCGGGCTACTCAGAGTGGCTGGGTTATGACGCTGTATGTGGAGGTGGGGTCAGAGCAGGGAAATGGAGGCGCCTTCCCTGCCGCTGGCTGTGGGGACCCGCTGGGTCCCGGTCCAATCGTCCACTCCCTCGCTTGTCTATCCGCGCACAAATGCGCGACCACAGTCAACCTGCAGCCCTGCTCCTCGCTGTTTCCCCACGGTCGCTGGCTTGGTCGCTTGCTTGGTCGCTCGCTTGGTCGCTTGCTCGGTCGCTCACTACGTCCAACCCTGCTCCTGGATTCCACGCGCCCGAGTCCCTCTGACGGAGTTTTCCTGTGCAACCCCGCTCCACCAGCTGCTGGTTTCACCCCTTACTGGTCAGACTGAAGAATTTATTGTTAACAGACTTCCAAAAAGTTCAATTTTCTGTGTTCTGGCTGTGTTTTCTGTTGCTAACATTTAGTTGTCTCTAAACTTGGTTGTGTGAGAAGGCATGGCACATCCACCTATGCCTCCATCTTGGCGGAAGTCCTCTTGCTACCCTAAGTCTATTAAATGGAACATTTAATCCACTTACATTTAAAGTGACTATTAGTAGGTATATATTTATGGCCCTTTATTCTTACAACTATATTTTCCTACTTTTTAAATTTTTTCTTCTTTAGGATGGTCCTTTTAACACTTCTTGTAGCATTGGCTTGGTGGTAATGAACACTATCTTTTTCTTGTCTAAGAAGCCCTTTATTTCTCCTTTAATTTAAAATGATAACCTTGCTAAGTAAAGTACTCTTGTTTGTAGGTCCTTGCTTTTCATCACTTTGAATATTTCATGCCAACCCCTACTGGCCTGAAATGTTGCTTTTGAGAAATCAGCTGACAGTCCTATGGGATCTCCCTTGTAGCTAACTTACTTTCTCTTGTAACTTTTAAGATCCTTTTTTATGTTTTCAAGTTTTACCATTTTAATTTTGGTGTGTCTTGGTATGGGCTTCTTTGGATACATCTTTTTTGAGAGTCTCTGTACTTCTTGGACTTTTGTGTCTTTTTTTTTTTCACCAGGCTGGGGAAGTTTTTGGTCATTTCTTGAAATATGTTCTTGACCTCTTGCTGTCTACCTCTTCTTCTGGTACCCTGTATGATGTGGATGTTTTTATTCTTCTTATTGTCCCAAAGGTGCCTTAAATATCCTCATTTTTTTTACATTAAGCCAGATTTTATTCATTTGTTTTTCTTCTCTCTCTTTCTGAGTGTGAAATAAAAAATTAAAATTTTAATTAAAAAGTTCCTGCATGCCCAAAAAAGACAGCACTAAAATGAAAAGAGAACCTACTATATGGGAAAACATATCCGCCAATGTCCCCCCAGACAAGGGTTTGATCTCCAAAACACACAAAGAACTCACAGGACTCCAATCCAGGAAGACAAACAACCCAACGAAAAAATGGGCAAAGGACTTGAACAGACACCCCTCCAAGGAGGACACACAGAGGAACCAGAGACACATGAAAAGATGCTCAGCATATGTTCTCTAAACTACTGATCCTTTGAAATTTGTTTTTTTTTCTTTTTAAAATTTTATTTAGTTATTTTTCAAGTACAGTTTTTTGTCCATTTTTCCCATCCCAGCCTCCCCCGCCCCCCCCGCTCCCCACCTCCCTCCCACCTCCACCCCCCCCCAGTTCTTGTCCCTGCGTCCTTCCTATTTGTTCCTCCAAATCCCTCCCCCTTTTTCCCCTTAACTTCCCTTCCTTCTCCCCTCTGGTCACTATCGCCTTGTTCTCCACTTCAGTGTCTTTGTTTTTTTTTTTTTTTTTTCTGCTTACTTGTTTGTTCTGCTGTTTAGCTTCCTGTTAAAGGTGAGATCATATGGTATTTGTCTTTCAGCACCTGGCCTATTTCACTCAGCATAATGCTTTCCAGTTCCATCCATGTTGTTGCAAAGGGTAGTAGCTCCTTCTTTCTCTCTGCTGCATAGAATTCCATTGTGTATATGTACCACAATTCTTGGATCCATTCATTTACTGATGGGCACCTAGGTTGCTTCCAACTCTTGGCTATTGTAAATTGTGCTGCTATGAACATTGTGGTGCATAGGTTCTTTGATATTGATGTTTTAGGATTCTTAGGATATAATCCCAGCAGTGGAATTGCTGGGTCAAAAGGCAGGTCAATTTTTATTTTTCTGAGAAAATTCCATACTGTTTTCCATAATGGTTGTACCAGTCTGCACTCCCACCAACAGTGAATTAAGGACCCCTTTTCCCCACAACCCCTCCAACATTTGTTGTTTGTTGCTTTGTTTATGATAGCCATCCTGACTGGTGTAAAGTGGTATCTCATTGTGGTTTTAATTTGCATCTCTCTGATAGCTAACGATATTGAGCATCTCTTCATGTGTCCCTGAATGTTCTGTATGTCCTCCCCGGAGAAGCGCCCGCCCAAGTCCCTCTCCCACTTTCCAATTGGGTTGGGTGTCTTCCCAGAGTGGAGCCGTGCAAGCCCTCTGTATACCTTAGAGACCAAACCCCCGTCCGAGGCACCACCGGCAAACATGTCCTCCCATACAGCTGGCTGTCCTCCAATTTAATACTGTTTTCTCTAGCCACGCAGAAGCCTTTTATTTTGATGAGATCCCATTTGTTTATTCTTTCCTTTACATTCCTTACTCTAGGGGACATATCAGTAAAGAAGTTGCTGCGTGAAATATCTGAGATTTTCTTGCCAATGTTCTCCTCTAGGACTTTAATGGTGTTATGACTTACATTTAAGTCTTTTATCCACCTTGAATTTATTTTGGTGTATGGTGTAAGTCTGTGCTCAAGTTTCATTTTTTTGCATGTAGCTGTCCAGTTCTCCCAACACCATTTGTTGAAGAGGCTATCTTTACTCCATTTTATGTTACTGCCCCCTTTGTCGAATATTAATTGACTGTAGAGAGTTGGGTTGATTTCTGGGCTCTCTGTTCTGTTCCATTGGTCTATGTGCCTGTTTTTATGCCAGTACCAGGCTGTTTTGATTACAGTGGCCTTGTAATACAGTTTGATATCAGGTATTGTGATCCCCCCCTACTTTGTTCTTCTTTCTCAAAAGAGCAGCTGCTATTCGAGCTCATTTATGGTTCCATATAAATTTTCGAAGTGTTTGTTCTATGTCTGTGAAATATGCCATTGGTACTTTAATAGGTATTGCATTGAATCTGTATATTGCTTTGGGTAGTATGGACATTTTGATGATGTTAATTCTTCCAATCCATGAACAAGGTATATATTTCCATTTGTTTGTGTCTTCCTTGATTTCGTTCTTCAGGGCTGTGTAGTTTTCTGCATACAGGTTTTTTACCTCTTTGGTTAGGTTTATTCCCAGATATTTTATTTTTCTTTTTGCTATATCAAATGGGATTTTTCTCTTTATTTCTGCTTCTGCTGATTCACTGTTGGTATACAAAAATGCCTTTGATTTCTGGATATTGACTTTGTAACCAGCTGTTTTGCCAAACTCATTAATTGGTTTGAGCAGTTTTTGGGTAGAGTCTATAGGATTTTCCATGTACACTATCATGTCATCTGCAAACAGTGATAGTTTTGCTTCCTCCTTTCCTATTTGGATGCCTTTTATTTCCTTTTCTTGCCTGATCGCTGTGGCTAAAACTTCCAATACTATATTGAATAGAAATGGTGAAAGTGGACAACCTTGTCTTGTTCCTGATCTTAGTGGAAAAGCTTTTAGTTTTTTCCCATTGAGTATGATATTGGCTGTAGGTCTCTCATATATGGCCTTTATTATTTTGAGAAATGCTCCCTGTATTCCCACTTTGCTGAGTGTTTTTATCATAAATGGGTGTTGTACCTTATCGAAAGCTTTTTCCGCATCTATTGATATGATCATGTGATTTTTGTCTTTGCTTTTGTTTATGTGATGTATTACATTTACTGATTTGCGAATATTGAACCATCCTTGCATTCCTGGGATGAATTCTACTTGATCATGGTGTATGATCTTTTTGATATATTGTTGGATGCGATTTGCCAATATTTTGTTGAGGATTTTAGCATCTATGTTCATCAGTGATATTGGCCTGAAGTTTTCTTTCTTTGTTGTGTCTCTGTCTGGTTTTGGAATTAGGATGATGCTGGCTTCATAAAAAGAATTTGGGAGTTTTCCATCCTTCTGAATTTTTTGAAATAGTCTGTGGAGAATAGGGGTTAGCTCTTCCTTAAATGCTTTGTAGAATTCTCCTGTGAAACCATCTGGTCCGGGGATTTTGTGTGATGGGAGTTTTTTGATTACTGCTTCAATTTCTTTTGCTGTTATTGGTGAATTTAGATTTTATGCTTCTTTTTCACTGAGTTTTGGAAGATTGTATTTTTCTAGAAATGTGTCCATTTCCCCTAGGTTTTCAAATTTCTTGGCATACAGTTCTTCATAGTAATTTCTTACAATCTCTTCTATTTCTGTGGTATCAGTTGTAATCTCTCCTTTTTCATTTCTGATTGTGTTTATTTGTGTCCTCTCTCTTCTTTTCTTGATGAGCCTACTTAAAGGCTTGTCTATTTTGTTTATCTTCTCAAAGAACCAACTCCTGGATTCATTGATCCGTAAAATTGTGCTTTTAGTTTCTATGTCATTTAATTCTGCTCTAATCTTGGTTATTTCCTTCCTTCTGCTTGCTCTGGGCTGTCTTTGTTGTTGTTCCTCAAGTTCTTGCAGGTGTAGGGTTAGGTTGTTTGTTTGAAATGTTTCTATTTTCTTTAGGTAGGCCTCTATTGCTATAAACTTCCCTCTCAGGACTGCCTTGGCTGTGTCCCATAAGTTTTGGGTTGTTGTGCGATCATTTTCATTTGTTTCCAAAAATGTTTTGATTTCTTCCCTAATTTCTTTCTTGACCCATTCGTTGTTTAATAGCATACCATTCAGTCTCCATGTTTTGGGGTGCTTTGGGTTTTTTTCTTTGGGGTTGGTTTCTAATTTCAGTCCCTTGTGGTCAGAGAAGATGCTTGGTATGATTTCAATTTTCTTGAATTTTTTGAGGCTCGTTTTGTGTCCTATCATGTGGTCTATCTTTGAAAATGTTCCATGTGCATTTGAAAAGAATGTGTATTTAGCTTCTTTGGGATGAAGGGCTCTATATATATCAGTTAAGTCCATTTCATCTAGGGTGTTGTTTAATGCCACAATATCTTTGTTGATAATTTGTTTGGAAGATCTGTCCATTTTTGACAGTGGGGTGTTCACATCCCCTACTATGATTGTGTTGCTGTCAATATCTTTCTTGAAGTCCTCTAAGATTTTCTTGATATATTTGGGTGCCCCTATGTTTGGTGCATATATGTTTACAATGTTAATGTCTTCTTGGTGGATTCTTCCCTTGAGTATAATGAAATGACCTTCTGGGTCTCTCTTTATAGCCTTTTTTTTTGAAGTCTATTTTGTCTGATATGAGAATTGCTACCCCAGCTTTTTTTTCTTGTCCGTTTGCTTGGAAAACTTGTTTCCAGCCTTTCACTTTTAGTCTGTGATGGTCTTTTGTCCTGAGGTGAGTCTCTTGTAGGCAGCATATGTGTGGGTCATGCTTTCTTATCCATTGAGCTATTCTGTGTCTTTTGATTGGAGCATTTAATCCATTTACGTTTAAGGTTATTATTGATAGGTACTTATTCATTGCCGTTTTTGTACCTGTGTTCCTCTCTGTCTCCCTCTTATCCTTCCTTCCCTCAAAGCAGTCCTTTTAGTATTTCTTGTAGAGCTGGTTTGGTGGAGGCATATTCTTTTAGACTTCTTTTGTCTTGGAAGCTCTTTATTTGGCCATCTATCTTGATTGAGAGCCTTGCTGGGTAAAGTAGCCTTGGTTGTAGGCCTCTGGTTCTCATTACTTGAAATATTTCTTGCCATTCTCTTCTTGCTTGAAGTGTTTCCATTGAGAAGTCGGTAGCTAACCTTATTGGGGCTCCTTTGTATGTTATTTCTTTTTTCTCCCTTGCTGCCTTTAAGATTCTCTCTTTGTCTTGGAATTTTGCCATTTTGATGATGATGTGTCTTGAAGTGGGCCTCCTTGGGTTCCTCTTGGTTGGGACTCTCTGTGATTCCTGGATTTGTGAGACTTTTTCTCTTATCAAATTAGGAAAATTTTCTCGCATTACTCGTTCAAATACGTTTTCTATCCCTTGTTCTTCTTCTTCTCCTTCTGGTATTCCTATTATTCGGATATTATTACGTTTCATATTGTCTTGCATTTCTCTTAATCCCTCTTCATTCTTTCTGAGCCTCTTTTAATTTTCTTGCTCTTTCTGTGAGATGCTTTCTACCTTGTCCTCCAACTCACTAATCCTATTCTCCGCTTCATCTATCCTACTTTGGAAACTTTCTACTGTGTACTTCAATTCGGAAATTGTATTCTTCATTTCTTCTTGTCTCTTGCTGATGGTTTCCATTTCCTTTTTGATGTTGCTGTAGTTTGCAGAGAGATCATTATAGTTCCCCTGTAGTTTCTGGTAGCTCACTGTGAGCTCTTTGAACTTCGTAATAACCAGTGCTTTGAATTCACTGTCTGATAGTTGATCAGCGTCTATTTCATCTAACATTCTTTCTGAAGTTTCTGCTTTTTCTTTCATTTGGGGATTGTTTCTTTGTCTTCCCATTGTTTGAGACTCTTCTTGTTAGTCTCTGCTTCCAAAATTGATCTGTTCTGAAACACTGGTTTTATGGTGTAAACTTCTGTGGTATGTTCCTTGTGAAGTTCAGTGGTACAGACTCCTTGAATTTTCTTGATGTTCTTCGTCTCCACCTACACTCACGCTGGTCCTCGCGCTGGTCTCTGCGTTGGTCGCCTACCACTGCTGAATTTCCCGGCTCTAGTAGCCGCTTCCTCAAGCACCCAGGCCCGTTACTAGGGCAGTGGCACAGAGGCTGGGAATGTCCCGGCTCCCGTATCTGGCTATCTCTGCCACCCAGGGCCATCACAGGGGCTTGGAGTGTCCCAGTTTCCGTACCTGACTCCCCGGCGTCTAGTCCTGTCTCTATGGCAGTGGCACAGAGGCTTAGAAAGTCCCAACTCCCGTACCTGATTCCCCAGTGTCCAATCCCCTCGCTATGGCAGCAGCACAGGGTCTGAGACCCTCCCAGTTCCTGTAAAGGGATCCTCTGCCACCCCGGGCTGTCTCAGGGGTTTGGAGTGTCCCGGCTTCCGTACCTGACTCCCCTGTGTCCATTCCCATCGCTATGGCAGCGGCACAGGATTTGAGAGCTTCCCGGCTCCCGTAGCTGGCTCCTCTGCTGTGTCACAGGGGTTTGGAGAGTCCCGGCTTCCGTACCTGACTCCCCGGCATCCATTCCCATCGCTATGGCAGCGGCACATGATTTGAGAGCTTCCCGGCTCCCGTAGCTGGCTCCTCAGGGTCCAGGCCTGTCTCTATAGCGGCTTCACAGGGGCGTTTTGTGTCCCAGCTCCTGCAACTGACCCTTCCGTTGCCCAGGCTGGTAGCTATGGCATCGGCACAAGCGTGTCCCTGCTCCTGTTCCTGACTCCTGACTCCCAGGACCGTCACAGGGGCTTGGAGTGTCCGGCTTCCGTACCTGACTCCCCGGCTCCCATGCCTGTTGCTCTGGCGGCAGCACAGCGGCCGCGTGAGACCCAGCTCCAGTAGCTGACTCTGCCGCCGTCTGGCGTTTCAGCGTCGGTCACAATCTCTGGTCTTTTAATTTCATAAATGCTGGGTAACCGATGGTTTATTGTGCTGTTTCTCCATAGATCTGCCAGGATTTTCACCCATGAGTACAGGAGCTAGTATCCGCTCCATCTTACTCCGTCACCATCTTCCCAGCATCCTCTAATATCCTCATTTTTTAGGAGTTTTTTTCTCTTTGCTGCTCGATTTGGTGGCTTATTTTAAAGCTTTTATTTATTTATTTTTAGAGAAAGGGAAAAAGAGGGAGAGAAACATCAGTGTGTGGTTGCCTTTCATGTGCCCCCAACAGGGAACCTGGACTGCAACCCAGGCATGTGTCCTGAATTGAACCCACTGAGCCGTACCAGCCAGAACTGGTTACCTTTTTAAAAATATTTCTTCCAAATTGCTGATTCAGTCCTCTGCTTTATCTAACTTACTGTTTATTTCTTCCAGTGTATTCTTCATTTCAGATATTGTATTCTTCATTTCTGATTGGTCTTTTTTAATGGTTTCTATGTCTTTTTCCATGCTGTTGAGCATCCTTATTACTATTACTTTGAGATCTATATCTGATAAATTGCTTGCCCCCATTTCATTTAACTCTTTTTTTCTGGAGTTTTGTCTTGTTCTCTCATTTGGAGTCTGTTTCTTTGTCTCCCATTCTGGCTGCCTCTTTGTATTTATTTCTATGCATTAAATAGGGAGATATACTATGACTGCCATTCTTTATGGGGTGGCCTTATGTAGTAGGTATCTTGTGTGGTCCAGTTGTGCAGTCTCCTTGATTACCAGAGCTAGGTGCTCTAGGATTTTCCCTTGTATGGGTTATATGGGCCCTCCTATTGTAAATGAGTCATGATTACTATTGATCCCTTTGTGCCTGGGATTGACCCTCAGTTTGACTGACTTTGAGGCTCAAACTTGACTATGGTGTGTGAAGTCTCTATTAGAATATTTTACTTGTGAAGCTTATTGGATCTTTCTCTGATGTTGTCTAAATCTGGCCACTAGGTGTGTTGGTTCTGGGCCTGTTGGGAAAGATTGTGGTTCAGCCCAATATCAGACACTGCCTGTGACTGTTCCTAGACAACCTATTTAGAGCTACAAGCAATCCACAGTTTGCATCTGCCTCTGCTCTGCCTGGGTATATGCAAGAAAAATGAAGCTCAGCAGCAAGGCAGGCTTTCACTAGCACCAGGCCCAGGGGTGAAACAGGTCAGCAAAGCACCTGAGATCTGCTTCTGCCTTGGACAGGTCACTTTAGCCTTTCAAGTTTTAGTTTTTCATATTTAGTGAGCCCCTTGAGCTCTCTGCTTTATTGTAGCCTCTGGAGGTTGTAGGTATGTTGCTTTTGAATCCTAACTCCAAGACTTTTCCGTTATGAGTTTTTAAACTTTGAGTATTTCTTTTTCAGACTGTTTTCAGAAACCAACTGGAGTTGGACTGGGTCCGACTTAGATACCAAACTGGGTCCAGGGAAGGACTGGGCCTTACTTGGAACCTTACCTTCTCATTTGGGCCCTCTTGATCTATAAACCTTTCTTTACCCCAGACTCTGGCATTTTGAGTTCTGGTCCTTTTGAAGCACCAGGCACATGAACTTTTGGACTGGGAAAACTAGTAGCTGATTGTAGATTCCCTGTAGCTTTCTACATAAGCACTCATATCATCTGCAAATAGGGCCAGTGATTCTTGTAAGGAAAAATACAAAGCACAAAACACCAAAACAGGAGTCTTCTTACAGCACCTAAAGGCAAGGGTAATGCCTTTGGAATCTTCTTGAACTGAAAGAAGCTGAACACTATGTGAGACTTCCACATAGGGTTTCTTCTTTATTTTTGGAAGTTTTCTACAGTCATCACAATAACTCAAGTATAGTTTCATATAAATGACCTAATTGAATCCTTTCAGTTGAGATCTGAGAAGGATGCCAGGGCCCAGGAATTGCATTTGGAACGCAGCCGGACATGTTCATACATGTCTAAGGACATTGTGGAGAACACTGTAAACTATGAGTGATTTCTGACCATTAGGTCAGAAATTTCCAAATAAATGGCAGAGTCTGGTCCAGTAGTAAATTAATCAGGAGGACCATTTCTGCAGAAATGTTACATAAAAGCAGAACCACTGAGGATGTGCCTCTTAGGCACTCACACGTTCTAGCAAGGCTATTATTTTTTTTAAATAGCAAGTTTCTGTGAGGCTATGGAGTATTATAACCTTCATACATTGCTGGTGGAAGTATATAATCATGAAGTTGCCATGGAAAACAGTTTGGCAGTCCTTCCATAGAGCATAACTTGTAGGATGCAATGATAAAACAATTTTTTCTTCTTGCTATTTATGCAAGTCTGCCCTTTCATATTAGTTTTTTTCTGTCCCTTGGGTGATATCTAGGGTATGTCACATGACTTTCTTACTTGTTATTGTAAGTAAAAAATTCTTCCTGTCAGTTCTAGTTACAAAAAAGTTTCCATTCAATGAGTGCAGAGAGGAATTAAGAAAAAAAATGAAGTCTTACATAATTGGTACTGTTATGGCCAACTAGTATTGTCACTTTCCAGTCTAGAAAGTGTGAAAAATAATATAAATGGAGCCACTTTAAAATAAAGGAGGTACTATTCCAAAAGAACCGATTTGCATGTCTCATTCCTCAAACCTTTGGAATGCTTAAACTGGGCAAAATAACCTTTGGACTGGACCTAAAACAGCATTGCATTCCAAACAATGGTTTGCAAAGCTAACAGAAAAACAGACATTACAACTACCAACTGAAAATTTAAAACAGTCTTTAGAATTAGCATCATTATGTTAGTTTATTTGTACCTATATAAATTCCTTCCTTAACTTATTAAAACCCATAAAATTCTTTCTATTCATGTAATTAGTCTTCTTCCTTTGTCATAAATATCTCTTGTCTTCACATTCTAATTAGAACACTATGTGAGTTTCTGCCTGAATCTGTGCTTCCAAGATAGCTATTAATTTGAGTCTCAAATTAACACTATTGCCTGTTATTTTGTTTTTTTAGTTATTTTTCCAAAAGGTATTTAAAGTTGATTCCTTCTCTTGTGTGGTTCTTTTGTGGGTTCTGTAGGGAGTAACCGCTTGTTGACAAACTTTCACTTGCTATTCTGTTGAAATGTGTAAATACATATCCCTGGTCTAGTCACTTTTGACTCCTTTAAATTTAAGCTTTTAATAATATATCTCCAGGTTGTCTGTGATGAGGTTTCCTTTCTCCTCCAGAAGATGATTATGACCCAGACTTATGGCATCCCCAAACTAGTTCTGTCTCTTGCATGATTCACATTATGTCTACCGATCTGCTTGAATATCTTTTATTTAACTCCTAAATTCAAGAAGTCCAGTCTCTCCCCAAATTTTCTTTTTTTTAATATTAAATTTTATTTAGTTACTTTTCAAGTACATTTTTTTAATCTATTTCTCCCATCCCACCCCCCCGCCCGGTCTCCCCCCTCCCTCCCATTCCCCCCCCCCCGCCAAGTCCTCATCTCTGTGTCTTTCATACTTGTTCCTCAAAAACCCTCCCCCTTCCCCTTAAGTTCCCTTCCCTCTCCCCTCTGGTCGCTGCCCACTTGTTCTCTATTTCAGTGTCTTTGTTTTTATTCTGTTTGCTTGTTTGTTTTATTCTTTAGCTTCCTGTCAAAGGTGAGATCATATGGTATTTGTCCTTCAATGCCTGGCCTATTTCACTCAGCATAATGCTTTCCAGTTCCATCCATGTTGTTGCAAAAGGTAGTAGCTCCTTCTTTCTCTCTGCTGCATAGAATTCCATTGTGTATATGTACCACAATTTTTGGATCCATTCATTTACTGATGGGCACCTAGGTTGCTTCCAACTCTTGGCTATTGTAAATTGTGCTGCTATGAACATTGTGGTGCATAGGTTCTTTGAAATTGATGTTTTAGGATTCTTGGGGTATAATCCTAGCAGTGGAATTGCTGGGTCAAAAGGCAGGTCAATTTTTATTTTTCTGAGAAAATTCCATACTGTTTTCCATAATGGTTGTACCAGTCTGCAATCCCACCAACAGTGAACTAAGGTCCCCTTTTCCCCACACCCTCTCCAACATTTGTTGTTTGTTGCTTTGTCCAAATTTTCTTCACTCTGATATCAAAGTAGGCCAGTCTCTTGCCTTTTAGATTTCTCAGAAATTAGTTAAATACCTGCTTTATTATCAAGTTCCAGGGGCTCTGATTAGTCTAACTGAGCCTTTTTGCCTTCTGCTTGAGGTGACAGATAAGAAGCTCTACTCCTTATCTTAGGTGGAAGTATTCATGAAATGCCAAACATTCTCATTAGAAATTCTCTCCCAATTTCTACAAATCTTCTTAGCCTCTCAAATTTATTTTGTAGAATGGAGGTGGGTGGTTTTCTAAAGATATCCAAGTCCTTTGCAAGACCTATTATCATCACTTTGTTATACACTTTGGACTTTGGAAATCATCAGCACCTACTATTATTGGGCCACAATCTCAAATGATACTGAAATAAGTAATGTTTTATTATTGAATATAACAACATACATATTTAAAACCTTGTAATTCACTTGGTGCGTGAGTTGTCTATTTGATTTTTCTAAGTGCAGTGTCCTCTTACCCTCCACCTCCAACTCTGGAATGTTGGTATTTTATTCTAGTTATAGATTTAGACAAAATGAGTGTGCCTGTGGGGCAATAGGAAGAGAATGGGGAAAATTGGTCTCCCGTGCAAGGTACCTCCAGGCAGGTTGTTATGGTCTTCAAACAAGGCAGAAATGCCCTCACAAATACAAGGTGAAGAAGAGCTAATTTGACTGGTAAAGAATACACAGTAAAGGCCAAAAATTTGGGACTGTGAGTTAAAGTTGCATTTTCTCCCTTCCTTCAATTGGCCTCTTCATCTTCCTAGATTCTTGTACTGCTCATTCCATGAGGTCCAGCTCTGATTACACAGCACCTGAGACCATGCCACCTAGAAGTGATCACTCCCATCTCTGTCATTGATGCACAACACATGCAGCCTCCACCCCTCTTGTGGTCCTTAACAAAAAATGGCTGCCCCTTACCCCTTTCCAGTGTATGTGCAGGGGGGGTGGGCCTATCTTCTCAGAAGTTAGGAGAACAAGTAAGTGCCTACTCTCATTCTGTTTCAGTGACTCCTGTTCATGTTTAAACTGTACATCTTCAGAAATATTGGAGTTTCAGAAGAAGATATTTGCTGATTGGCTCATAGGATGTATTCTTTGTGTCAACACAAAGTTTGGAGCAGAGATTTTATTAACTCCCCCTCTGCTTGTTCTACTTACATATAGTCAGAAGCAACCTTAACATCATCTTAATGGAGTTACTGACAGAGAATGTCCTCGACTGAGTATGAACGTGGTGATCTGTTTGTGATCAAGTGCTGTTTTTTGAGCAATGTCACAATATAAATGCTCTGTTTACCTTTATTTTAAATATTTTATTTATTTACTTTTAGAGAGAAGAGAAGGGAAGGAGAAAGATAGGGAGAGAAACATCAATGTATGGTTGCCTCTCACCCACCCCCTACTGGGGACCTAGCCTGCAATGCAAGCATTTGCCCTGACTGGGAATCAAACTGGCAACCCTTTTGTTTGCAGGCTGGTGCTAAGTCCACTGAGCCACACTAGCCAGGGCTCTATTTACCTTTGAATTTAACTTAAACACAATATTCTTTTAGGTTGGTAATATATTCAAATAGTTCAGTCATGAAACAGAATTTAAAAGCTAATTGCAAACAAATGAACAAGCAAAATATAACCAAAGACAATGAAGTAGAGAACAGGTTGACAGTGACCAGAGGGGAAGGAATTTCAGGGGAAAAAGGGAAGGGTTTACAGGAATAAATATAAAGGACACATGGACAAAAACAAGGGGCAGGTGGAAAAGGGAGGGAGGAGGGGTGGGGTGGGGTGGGATGGAGGTAAAGGGAGGGAAACTGTACTTGAACAACAATTAAAATTTAAAAAATAAAAGCTATTTGTGTCCCTTTTCCTCATCCTTTTCTTTTCTGAACAATTTAATTCTGTCACCACTAAATGGGAAAGAAAAAGATAGGTGCCTTTTCCAAAGGAGAGAAAAGAGCTATGTTGGCCTGAGCAGATCACGGCGAGAAAGGCATCAATACTGGGACAGTGGCTCATCATAGTATGTCAGTGTCAAAGAATTTGTGAGGAGGGCTTCCCAGACTGGATACAGCTAGGTGAGGGAAACTGGGATTCTATTTGGTTGAAGAGATTGCCCACATGGAGGCAATGTTTGTCAGACTACATCAGGATTTCAGAGTCTGAACAGGGTGAGAAATATGCCCATGCAGAGAATTGCCAGCAATCTGAAGAGGGCACCTTTATAGCTTTATATATATAAAGATACACACACATACACAGATATAGACATATACATGTAGAGTGGATCCAAGATGGCAGAGTAGATGGAAGCTGCACTCACTTCCTCTCAAGAACACATAAAATTACAACTAAATTATAGAACAATTAATTTGGATAACCATCTCAAGACTAAATACAAGTCTTATACTTACTGAAGCCACAGCAAGACTGGTAGGAGGCCTGGCTGGTGTAGCTCAGTGGATTGAGCGCAGGCCTGTGAACCAAAAGATTTCGGTTTGATTCCCAGTCAGGGAACATGCCTGGGTTGCAGGCCAGTTCTCAGCGGGGGATGAATGACAGGCAACCATACATTGATATTTCTCTCCCTCTCCTCTTCCCTTCCCCTCTAAAGATAAATAAATAAAATCTTTAAAAAAAAGACTGGTAGGAGGAAGGGAAACATGAAACCAGCTGAACCTGTGTCCATATGAGGTACGTGAGAATAAGGAGGATGTCTCAGCTGCTAAGGCCCCCTATGAGGAGTGGGGGGGTCTCAATCCCACACTAGGCTCCCAGATGTGGAGAACCAGTGCTGGGAAGATGAGCCCACACAGCATATGGCTGCAAAAAATCAAGGATTCTGTCTGCCTGGGTGAGAAGAAAGGCTGCAAAAAACCCTCAGGTGTCCTTTTAACTGGACAGAATTTCAAATTTCAGCTGCAGGCACTAACCCTTCATTCCAGCAGAGGGACAGCTTAGAGAGTGTCAGAGTTATAAAGGGAGAGAGTTGTGTGGCTTCAGGTACAAGACTGGAGAGACATCTTCCAATGTCTCTGTAATGAGCCTCTCTCTGGCATTGCCCATGGATGCCATCTTCCCTGGGCTGAGCACTGTCTCCACAAGGCATTAGCCTGGGGAGCTGCAGTACCCCTACCCTGGTCAATATCAGAAGCCCTGCCTTACCCAACTTGCACATGGCTGTAGGTTCTGTCAGCAATAATCAGCATTGGCCCACATTGCAGTCTTTCTTGAAAATCTCTTGAGGAATTTTCAGGGAAGCTCAGAGGGTGACAGAGTCACAGAAGAAAAGGATGAGTTTTTGGGCTTGGGGCTTTTGAGAAAGGGCCAATTTTCCCCCACACCTTACCAGTGCCAATGTTTCCATTTTGAGCCCTCTCCACATGTAGCATTAACCTAGGGGGCTATAGTAGCTCCACCATGGTTATTCCCTGAGGCCCTGCCCTACCCAAATCACTCATAACTGTAGGCCTTGCCAGTGGCAAACACAGCCTAGTGTTGCAGTCTCTCTTTGAAAGCTCTGAGGGAGTTCCACATGAGTGTGGAGGGTACTAAACAAACACAGAGAGAAGCTGAGTTGTGTGGCTTTAAGGCAGGAACAATCTTCCCACATATCTGATGGGCACCACCATTTCTATGCTGAGCCCTCCCTCCACATGGTCAAATCTTAACCTACTCTATCCAGATGAACCCTACTAGCTCCACTACTACAATAATCTCTGAGATCCCACCCTACCACAAAGGTCCCCAAACACTAGGCAGGTGACAGCTAGCCTTGGTGTACTCTGAGAATTTTGCTAAGTGTCCTCAGATAAAGCACTGGCACAAGGTCTGCGTCTGTATTAACCTGGTGAATACCACTCACCTTTCATGTTGACTCCCAAAGAACCTACCTCACACAACCTGCATACCACCAAAGGCTCTTTCAGTGGCTGAGCCTAACAGTAGCCTTTTGCTGACCTGCCTCAGGCCTGGTACTAGTGGTAGTTCACCTCATAAGCAGCTTGGCCACAACCATGTGTACTGAGGCCCAGCATAGAAAACTACCAACCATGGATCACTGTGTAGCCACTAATAGGCAGCCAAGAGTTAATCACAGGCTGTATCTGATATTGACCTGCACTGGAGTCACTCCCAAGAGTCTTCAGAACCAACACACATGGGGGCTGGCTTCAGACCATAATAGAACATGACCCAGTTAGTAGCTCCACAAGTAACACCCAAAGGGAGGTCTCAACAGACACCAGATCCTGCTGGGGCAAATTTGCTTCATGGGGTCAGCCTACACTCAGCAGTTCCTATACTGTGCTTATGGCCAATTATCACAGCAATCCAGCATGAGGATCAACCCCACCTGCAGACATACCAACAACCTTCAAGAGAACTCAGATAACCCACAAAAGGAACATTGTTCAAGCACACAGTTCAGATAATCAGGGAAACTGAATCATTAGACCCAACAAGCCACCTACTATATAAGGCCACCCTACTGATATTGGGAGACATAGCAGATCAATCTGATACACAAAAACAAATACAGAAAGGCAGACAAAATGGGGGAGATAAAAAAAACATGCCCCAAGTAAAAGTACAGGAAATTTCTCCAGAAAAATAAGTAAATGGAGGTCAAGATGGCTATCTTAAACAAAGCAACAAACAACAAATGTTGGAGAGGTTGGGGGAAAAGGGGACCTTAGTTCAATGTTGATGGGATAGCAGAATGGTACAACCATTATGGAAAACAGTATGGAATTTTCTCAGAAAAATAAAAATCGACCTACCTTTTGACCCAGCAATTCCACTGCTAGGATTATATCCTAAGAATCCTAAAACATCAATATCAAAGAACCTATGCACCACAATGTTCATAGCAGCACAATTTACAATAGCCAAGAGTTGGAAGCAACCTAGGTGCCCATCAGTAAATGAATGGATCCAAAAATTGTGGTACATATACACAATGGAATTCTATGCAGCAGGGAGAAAGAAGGAGCTACTACCCTTTGCAACAACATGGATGGAACTGGAAAACATTATGCTGAGTGAAATAGGCCAGGTGTTGAAAGACAAATACCAAATGATCTCACCTTTGACAGGAAGCTAAACAACAAAACAAACAAGCAAGCAGAATAAAAACAAAGACACTGAAATAGAGAAGAAGGGGACAGTGACCAGAGGGGAGAGGGAAGGGAATTTAAGGGGAAAAAAGGGGAGGTATTTGGAGGAACAAGTATGAAGGACAAAGGGACAAGCACTAAGGGGGGTGGAAATGGGAGGGAGGTGGGGAGCAATAGACAGAAAACTGTACTCGAAAAATAACTAAATAAAAATTTAAAAAAATAAGTAAATGGAATGGAATCAAGTAACCTTCTTGATAAAGAGTTTTGTTAAAAAAATGGTTATAATGATGCTGAAGAAACTTACCAGGAATTTATATAGCATAATAAAGGACAGAGAAACCATGTTTAAAAATTCTAAAATAAAGAATATAATATCAGAAATGAAGATCACATTATAGAAATTAAAAGTAGATTAGATGAAGCAGAGGATCAAATCAGTGATTAGAAAAACAAGGTAAAAAAAAACAACAACACCCAATCAGAGCACCAAAAGAACACCCATTTTTTAAATGAGGAAAGTTTAAGGGACCTCTGAAACAACATCAAGTGTAAGAATATCTGCATCATAGTGATACCAGGAGAAGAGAGAGAGGGGAAAGGATTGAGAACCCATTTGAAGAAATAATGACTAAAAACATCACTAACTGCATAAATAAAAACACACACAAGTCCAGAAAGTAGAGTCTCCAACAGTAAGTCTCTAACTTAAAGAGGCCCTCACCAAGACACATCATAATTCAAATGATAAACATTAAGAACAATAAGAAATCCTTAAAAGAAACAAAAGAAGATAGTTACCTACCTGGGAGCTCCCATAAAACTGTCAGTTGAGTTCTCAACAAAAACATTTCAGGCCAGAAGGAACTGACATGAATATTCACAAGTGATTAAAAGCAAAAACATACAACAAAGACTATTCTACTCAGAAAGGCTACTGTTTAAAACTGGAGAAATAAGACTGAGAAGATGGCAGAGGAGTAAATGTAGATCACACTAACGTCCTCCCAGGGCCAATGTGGAACTACAACTCAATTGTGGAGACACCACCTAGAACAAACAACTGAGTAATAGTGACAGAGAGCACCTGTGAGAGAAGCTGTATAACCTTGGACAGACAGAATAATAACCTTTGGCACAATCTATCTGGTAAGAAATACAGTAGAGATTCAAGAGGGCTGGCCGGAGGCCCACAAGTGGCAGTGCCAGAAGGATAATTAAGTGGCAGTTTGGATCCCCCTGAGAAGAATGGGGTCTAAATCTTAAGCTAGGAATCCCAGCCTAGAGCACCAGCGTGCAAAAAGTACACAGATAACAAACAGCAGCGAAAAGTGGCAGGGTTACAGACACAGACAGCTGGAGACTTGAGAGCCATTTAAAGAGCCAACTCGCAAATTTCCATTCACAGACATTTACCCTGGGCTCTGGCAAAGGTGGGGACAGAGTGGACTAGAGAGACTTTAGGAGAGACTGGGGACAAAGGCCTTGGGGAAAGAACTGAGAGAGTAGCTGTCTGGATTTTGGTGCTGAGCCAACCCCTATAAGGCAGCAGCCATCTTGTCCAGGCAGACCACTCTCCTCTGAGCAGCAGCAGTCTGAGGGGAAATAATAGCCCCCAACCCAGGAGGGATTCAACCCAGCCCTACGGTTCTTAAACCTGACTGCTGAGTGCTAAGTGACTAGATTAACAACAGAAGGAGACAGCCAAGGAAAGCAGATCCCTGGAAATATCAAACAGGCTGCCTAAGGTCACATCTGACATCACCAGAGGCAGATCCAGAAAGAAAAAAAAAGTGGTAAATACAAGAGGCTATTGAGACGAAATTCACTGTGGTCTTCTCCATGATTTGTGATATTTCATCTCCTGCATAGCTTTTATTTTTTTTCTTATTATCTAAATATATTTAAAGTAATTCAGCGTGTAAAGAAAAATAACAACATATTGGAGAGGTTATACCATGTAAAAGTAAATGCAGAATAACAATAGCATAAAGGCTAAGCAGGGAGAAATTGAAGCACATTATAGCAAAGTTCCTGTATTATATGCAAAGTGGCATATATCATGTGAAGGTAGACTTTGATGAATTAAAGATGTATACTATAAACCCTAAAGCAATCAGAAAGAAAACTGATTTATAGCTAATAAACCAATAAAAGAAATAAAGTGGAATCACTCATATAATAGTTGGTCCAAAATATAGCAGGAAAGAGGGCACAAAGAAAAATAGAAAACAAAGAGGTGAAATACTTGTGTTTAAATATATCAATAATCACACTAACTAAATGATCTAAATACCTCAATTAAAACACATATCATCAAATTAGATTATATAAAAAGACCCAACCACATGCTACCTAAGTGTGTTAAGAAACAGACCAAAGCCCTGGCTGGTATGGCTCAGTTGGCTGAAGTGTCATCTTGTAGACCAGAAAGTTGGTGGTTAATTTCCCATCAGGGCAAGTGCCTAGGTTGCGAGTTTGATCCCCAGTCGGGACGTGGATGGGAGGCAACCAGTTGATGTTTCTATCTACGTCAATGTTTCTCTCCCTCCTTCTCTTTCTAAAATCAATAAACATATTTTTTACAAAAGAAACACATGTAAAACAATACTCAAGGGGAATAACGTCAGCAAAATGTCAGACTGGGAAGCTCCAAGATCTCATTCTTCAACAGAAACTGAAAAATACTGGTGAAAGTTTTATAGCAACCAATCCTGCATAGCTTTTAACATTCATTTCTTGACCAGCAATTTGTACATATTAAGTCACTAGATTTTATACTCTAGTGTATTTCAATTTACATATTTTGCTCCTCCCTTCTCTCACCCCATTTTATTTTTCTCTTCTCTCTCATTATTTTCATTTCAAATTTTATTTTCTCTCTTCCTATAACTTGCTTTCATTCCACACTCTTACTATTTCTCCCCATCCAGACACACTAAACCAATTTTCTTCAAAGTGTCATCTCACATCCTTTTTACCAGCTCTTAAAATACTCACGTTCTCTCTCCACCTTTAACAAGCTTTGCTAGTTGGTTGTAGTTAGGGTAGCTGTTGTTGCATTTTTTAAACTTTATCTCTAGATCCTCACTAATTCTGTATTTCAAATATTAAATTTTACTGATGTGTCTCCTACTCTTTTTGTCTCAAATTTTAATGTTTAAAGTTAAAAGTTAATTTTAATTTTAAAATTTAGCCTGGTTTTCTTCTTTTTTGTCTTTCTTCAATGCCTCTTTCATCTTACCCTTTTGTTTTTCTTTATCCTCCATTCTTTCCTTTTATGTACACCGCAAATATTAATGTTTTCATCTCTTAGCCTGGTTTTTGTTCCTCACTCTTAGTATTTCTTCTTCCTCTAATATTTCAAAGTTATTTCTCATTCCTCTAAAAATTTATTAGATTTTTCTTTCTTTCTTTTTTCCTCTCATATTCTCATACCACCTATATTAATTTTAGCTCATTTGTTGTTGATAGCACTGTGGTAGATCTTTCTTTCCAATTGGGCTTCTATACTTTTATTAATTATTTACTATTTTCCTTCATTTTTCTTTCTTTCTTTTACTTTATTTTATTTATATTAATTTCTGTTTAAATTGAATACTATACACTTCCCTTCTCATACTTCATTCCACATTCTTCATTCTCTTTTTTGTTCATGATGTAAATTTTAACTTCTCTCTTTCCATTGCTCCAAATTCCAACTTTTGTTAGTGTTCCTCTCTCTACCTGCGCAAAATCATTTTCATTTCAGCAGGTCATCTTATATCCACTCTCCTTTCTCATAATAGTCTTAATCCCTTTACACCCTTATTTATACTGGTTCATTAGCTATTGGTAGTGGTATTGTGGGGGGAGTTATATTTGCAGGTATGCATTTGTTTCCTGGGTTTTGTGGTTTTGTTCTGGCAACATCTGCACAACAGGACACAAGACATGGTGGCAGGAGTGACCCTCAGTCAACAGGATGGATGGAAGGACCCACCAAAGAAAGACATGATAAAAATCAAAACCCAACTACATCCAGAGAACCAGCATAAAGGGCATCTCAAGAGCATCAAGTTTAGGTGATCAAGGAAACTGCACCACTGAATCTCACAAGTCTCCTACCATAGAAGTTCACGCCACAAAGTCAGGAAATCAAAACAGATCAATTTACAGAGAAGAGTCTCACAAATAATGGGAAGGCAACGAAACAATCTGCAGATGAAAGGAAAGGTGGAATACTCAGAAAGAATGCTAAATTGAATAGAAGCAAGTCAACTATCAAATAATGAGTTCAAAACACTTGTTATAGGCAACTCAGAGAGCTCACTGAGAATTTCCAAAAATTACAGGGAAAAATAAAAGGAACTTAGTGCAAACAATATCAGCATAGAAATGGACACAGAAACAATAAACAAGGGCCAAGAGGAAATGAAGAACACATTTTCTGAATTGAAGAACACAGTAGAAGGAATCAAAAGCAGGCTAGATGAAGCAGAGGATCAAATCAGTGAAGTGGAGGACAAGGTAGAAAAACCTCCTAGAAAGAGCAAGGAAAGGAAAAAAGATGCAAAAAGAACAAACAGGGGTTAAAGAAAATGTAGAAAAACATGAACTGTAATAATACCTACATAATAGGGATACCAGAAGGAGAAGAAGAGGAGCAAGGAATACAAAACCTGTTTGAAAAATATAATGAAGGAAAAGTTCCCTAAATTGATGAGATAAAAAGCCACAAAAGCCAAGGAAGCATAGAGGGTCCCAATCAAGAGAAACCCAAAGGAGAGCACATCAAGACACATCATAATTAAAATGGAAAAATTCAAAGACAAAGAGAAAGTCTTAAAGGAGCAAGAGAGAAACAAAAAGTAACATATAAGGCACCAATGACAAGGCTAGCAGCCAATTTCTCAACAGAAACACTACAAGCCAGAAGGGAATGGCAAGAAATGTTCCAAGTAATGAAAAGCAAAGGCCTGCAACTGAGACTACCCTACCCAGCAAGGCTCTCAGTTAAAATGGAAGACAAAATAAGGAGCTTCTGAGGGAAAAGAAGGCCAAAAGAATATACCTCCAAAAAACCAACATTGTAAGATATGCTAAAGGGACTACTTTAAGAAGAAGAAGAAAAACAGTGAGAAAGACAGGAACAAAGGTTCAAAGGGAACAAAGTGTTGATGAATAAGTACCTATCAATAATGACCTTAAATGTAAATGGATCAAATGCTCCAATCAAAAGGCATAGGGTAGCTGAATGAATAAGAAAACATGACCCACACATATTCTGCCTACAAGAGGCACACCTCGGAAACAAAGACCTACAGAGACTGAAAGTGAATGGTTGAAAAAATATTCCAAGCTATGGACGAGAAAAAAAAAAAGCACTGGAGAAACAATTCTTATATCAGATAAAATAGACTTCAAAACAAAAGCCATAAAAAGAGACCCAGAAGGACAATTCATAATACTCATGCGAAGAATCCATCAAGAAGACATAAATATTGCAAACATACGCAATCAACATAACAACACCCAAACATATAAGGAAATTGTTGGAGGACTTCAAGAAGAATATACACAACAACACAATTTAGTAGGGGATTTTAACACCCCACTGTCAAAAATAGATAGATCCTCCAAACAAATGATCAACAAGCAGTGCACTAGATCAAATGGATTTAACTCCTACAACCTTTCATCCCAAAGAAGCACAGTACACATTCTTTTCAAATGCACATGGAACATTTTCAAAGATAGACCATATGATAGGACACAGAGCAAGCCTCAATAAATTTAAAAAAATTGAACTATATCAAGCATTTTCTCACACTATAAGGGCTTGAAACTAGAAATCAACCTCAAAGAAAAAATTTGAAAATATTCGAATTCAAGGAGAATGAATACCATGCTATTAAATAATGAATAGGCTAAGAAAGAGATCAAGGAAGAAATGAAAAAGTTTCTGGAAACAAATGAAAATGAACACACACCTGCCAAAAACCTCTGGGACACATGATAGGCTGTCTTGAGAGAGAAATTCATAGCAATACAGGCCTACCTAAAAAAGATAGAAACAGTTCAAATAAACAACTTAACCATACATCTACAATATTTGGAGAAATAACAACAAAGAAAACCCAGAGCAAGTAGAAAAAGGAACTAACCTAGATCAAAGCATAATTAAAACACATAGAGGGCCCCAGAGCAGCCAGAAGTGCGGAGCCACCCAGAGGCCTGGGTCCTGGAACCGTAGGCTAGCAATGAGGCTTGGCTCTGGAAATGAACTCAAGGATATGTGCATTTAAAATATCAGTTGTGGAGGATGCTGGGAAGATGGTGAAGGAGTAGGATGGAACAGATTCTAGCTCCCGCACTCGTGGGTGAAAATCCTGGCAGCACAATAGAGATGCAGCACAATAAACCATCGGTTACCCAAGCATTTATGAAATTAAAAGACCAGAGATTGTGACCGAGGCTGAAACACCAGACAGTGGCAGACTCAGCTACGGGAGCTGGGACACACGTGGCCCCTTTGCCACCGCCATACACAAGGGCCTGGGTGCTGGGGAGTCAGCTACAGGAGCTGGGACACTGAAGGCCCCTGTGATGGGCCTGGGCGCCATAGGAGTCAGCTACAGGAGCTGGAGCACTCTTGGCCCTGGTGCCACTGCCATAGCAATGGGACTGGGTGCCAGGGATTCAGATGTGGGTGCCAGGGAGTCTGCTACGGTAGCCGGGACACTCACAGCCCCTGTGCGACTTCCCTAGCAATGAGCCTGGGAGCTGAAGGTGTTGGCTACAAGAGCCGGGAGACGCAGGAGTGGTTGATGACCAGCGCAGGGACCACCACAAGGACCAGCATGAGAGTAGGTGGAGATGGAGAACATGAAGATACCTGAAGGAGTCTGCACCACTGAACTTCACAGGTATCATACCATAGAAGTTCACACCATAAACCCAGGGAGTCAGAAGAGATCAATTTTAGAAGCTGAAACTAACAAGAAGAGTCTCAAACAATGGGAAGATGAAGAAACAATCCCCAAATGAAAGAAAAATCAGAAACTGCAGAAAGAATGTAAAATGAAATAGAGGCTAGTCAACTGTCAGTGAATTCAAACCACTGGTTATTACGAAGTTCAAAGACCTCACAATGAGCTATCAGAAACTACAGGGGAACTACAATGACCTCTCTGCAAACTATATCAACATGAAAAATGAAATAGAAAATATCAGCAAGGGACAAGAGGAAATGAAGAATACAATTTCTGAATTGAACAACACAGTAGATAGTTTCAAAAGTAGGATAGATGAGGTGCAGGTTCGGATTAGCAAGTTGGAGGAAAAGGTAGAAAGCATCTCACAGAAAGAGCAAGAAAATGAAAAGAGGCTCAGAAAGATGAAGAGGGATTAAGAAAAATGCAAGACAAAATGAAACGTAATAATATCCAAATAATAGGAATACCAGAAGGAGAAGAAGAAGAACAAGGGATAGAAAATGTATTCGAAAGAGTAATGAAACAAAATTTCCCTAATTTGATGAGAGAAAAAGTCACACAAATCGAGGAATCACAGAGAGTCCCAATCAAGAGGAACCCAAGGAGGCCCACTGCAAGACACATCATCATTAAAATGGCAAAATTCCAAGACAAAGAGAGAATCTTAAAGGCAGCAAGGGAGAAAAAAGAAATAACATACAAGGGAGCCCCAATAAGGTTAACTACTGAATTCTCAATGGAAACACTCCAGGCAATAAGAGAATGGCAAGAAATATTCCAAGTAATGAAAACCAGAGGCCTACAACCAAGGCTACTTTACCCAGCAAGGCTCTCAATCAAGATAGAAGGCCAAATAAAGAGCTTCCAAGACAAAAGAAGTCTAAAAGAATATGCCTCCACAAAACCAGCTCTACAAGTAATGCTAAAAGGACTGCTTTAAGGAAAGGAAAGAAAAGAGGGACACAAAGAGGAACACAGGTACAAAAATGGTAATGAATAAGTCCCTATCAAAAATAACCTTAAACGTAAATGTATTAAATGCTCCAATCAAAAACACAGAATACCTGAATGGATAAGAAAGCATGACCCACACATATGCTGCCAACAAAAGACCCACCACAGGACAAAAGACAATCACAGACTAAAAGCGAAAGGCTGGGAAACAAGTTTTCCAAGCAAACGGACAAGAAAAAAAAAAAGCTGGGGTAGCAATTCTCATATCAGACAAAATAGACTTCAAAAAAAAGGGCCATGAAGAGAGACCCAGAAGGACACTTCATTATACTGAAGGGAAGAATCCACCAAAAACACATTAACATCTTAAATATATATACACCAAACATAGGGGCACCCAAATATATTAAGAAAATCTTAAAGGACTTCAAGAAAGATATTGACAGCAACACAATTATAGTAGGGGATTTGAACACCCCACTATCAAAAATAGACAGATCTTCCAAACAAAATATCAACAAAGATATTGCAGCATTAAACAAAACCCTAGATGAAATGGACTTAACTGATATATATCGTGCCCTTCATCCCAAAGAAGCTAAATACACATTCTTTTCAAATGCACATGGAACATTCTGAAAGGTAGACCACAAGATAGGACACAAAATGAGCCTCAAAAAATTACAGAAAATTGAAATCATACCAAGCATCTTCTCTGACCACAAGGAACTGAAATTGGAAACCAACCCCAAAGGAAAAAACGCAAAACACCCTAAATCATGGAGACTGAATGGTATGCTGTTGAACAATGAATGGGTCAAGAATGAAATTAGGGAAGAAATCAAAACGTTTCTGGAAACAAATGAAAATGATCGCACAACAACCCAAAACTTATGGGACACAGCCAAGGCAGTCCTGAGAGGGAAGTTTATAGCAATACAGGCCTACCTAAAGAAGATAGAAACATTTCAAACAAACAACCTAACCCTACACCTGCAAAAACTCGAGGAACAACAACAAAAACAGCCCAGAGCAAGCAGAAGGAAGGAAATAACCAAGATCAGAGCAGAATTAAATGACAGAGAGACTAAAAGCACAATTCTAAGGATCAATGAATCCAGGAGTTGGTTCTTTGAGAAGATAAACAAAATAAACAAGCCTTTAAGTAGGCTCATCAAGAAAAGAAGATGACACAAATAAACACAATCAGAAATGAAAGAGAAGAGTTTACAACTGATACCACAGAAATAGAAAGGATTGTAAGAAATTACTATGAAGAACTGTATGTCAAGATATTTGAAAACCTAGGGGAAATGGACACATTTCTAGAAAAATACAATCTTCCAAAACTCAGTGAAAAAGAAGCAGAAAATCTAAACACACCAATAACAGCAAAAGAAATTGAAGCAGTAATCAAAAAACTCCCATCACACAAAAGCCCTGGACCAGATGGTTTCACAGGAGAATTCTACAAAGCATTTAAGGAAGAGATAACCCCTATTCTCCACAGACTATTCCAAAAAATCCAGAAGGATGGAAAACTCCCAAATTCTTTTTATGAAGCCAGCATCATCCTAATTCCCAAACCAGATAGAGACACAACAAAGAAAGAAAACTTTAGGCCAATATCACTGATGAACATAGACGCTAAAATTCTGAACAAAATATTGGCAAATCGCATCCAAAAATATATCAAAAAGATCATACACTATGACCAAGTGGGATTCATCCCAGGGATGCAAGGATGGTTTAATATTTGCAAATCAGTAAATGTAATACATCACATAAACAAATGCAAAGACAAAAGTCACATGATCATATAATAGACGCAGAAAAAGCTTTCGATAAGGTACAACACCCATTTATGATAAAAAACACTCAGCAAAGTGGGAATAGAGGGAGCATTCCTCAATATAATAAAGGCCATATATGAGAGACCTACAGGCCAACATCATACTCAATGGGCAAAAACTAAAAGCTTTTTCACTAAGATCAGGAACAAGACAAGGATATCCACTTTCACCACTTCTATTCAATATAGTATTGGAAGTTTTAGCACAGCGATCAAGCAAGAAAAAGAAATAAAAGGTATCCAAATGAGAAAGGAGGAAACAAAACTGTCACTGTTTGCAGATGACATGATAGTGTACATGGAAAATCCTTTAGCCTATACCCAAAAACTGCTGGAACTAATTAATGAATTTGTCAAAACAGCAGGTTAAAAAGTCAATATCTGAAAATCAAAGGCATTTTTTTATACCAACAATAAATCAGCAGAAGCAGAAATCAAGGAAAAAATTCCATTGATATAGCAAAAAGAAAAATAAAATATCTGGGAATAAACCTAAGTAAGGAGGTAAAAAACCTGTATGCAGAGAACTACACAGCCCTGAAGAAAGAAATCAAGAAAGACACAAACAAATGGAAACATATAACGTGTTCATGGATTGGAAGAATTAACATCATCAAAATGTCCATACTACCCACAGCAATATACAGATTCAGTGCAATACCTATTAAAGTACCAATGGCATATTTCACAGACATAGAACAAACACTTCAAAAATTTACATGGAACCATAAACGAGCCCGAATAGCAGCTGCACTTTTGAGAAAGAAGAACAAAGTAGGGGGGATCACAATACCTGATATCAAATTGTATTACAAGGCCGCTGTAATTAAAACAGCCTGGTACTGGCATAAAAACCGGCACAAAGACCAATGGAACAGAACGGAGAGCCCAGAAATCAACCCAACTCTCTACATTCAATTAATATTCAATGAAGAGGGCAGTAACATAAAATGGAGTAAAGATAGCCTCTTCAACAAATGGTGTTGGGAGAACTGGACAGCTACGTGTAAAAAAATGAAATTTGAGCACTGACTTACACCATACACCAAAATAAATTCAAGGTGGATAAAAGACTTAAATATAAGGTCGACACCATTAAAGTCCTAGAGGAGAACATCGGCAAGAAAATCTCAGATATTTCACACAGAAACATTTTTACCGATATGTCCCCTAGAGCAAGGAATATAAAGACAAGAATAAACAAATGGGATCTCATCAAAATAAAAAGCTTCTGTGTGGCTAAAGAAAACAGTATTAAATTAAAAAGGCAGCCAACTATATGGGAAAACATATTTGCTAATGATACCTCAGACAAAGTTTTAATCTCCAAAATATACAAAGAACTTACATGACTCCACTCTAAGAAGACAACCAACGCAATTAAAAAATGGGAAAAGGAGTTGAACAGACACTTCTCCAAGGAGGACATACAGAACATCCAGAGACACATGAAGAGATGCTCAATATCATTAGCTATCAGAGAGATGCAAATTAAAACCACAATGAGATACCACTTTACACCAGTCAGGATGGCTATCATAAACAAAGCAACAAACAACAAATGTTGGAGAGGTTGTGGGGAAAAGGGATCCTTAGTTCACTGTTGGAGGGATTGCAGACTGGTACAACCATTATGGAAAACAGTATGGAATTTTCTCAGAAAAATAAAAATTGACCTGCCTTTTGACCCAGCAATTCCACTGCTAGGATTATATCCTAAGAATCCTAAAACATCAATTTCAAAGAACCTATGCACCACAGTGTTCATAGCAGCACAATTTACAATAGCCAAGAGTTGGAAGCAACCTAGGTGCCCATCAGTAAATGAATGGATCAAAAATGGTGGTACATATACACAATGGAATTCTATGCAGCAGAGAGAAAGAAGGAGCTACTACCCTTTGCAACAACATGGATGGAACTGGAAAGCATTATGCTGAGTGAAATAGGCCAGGTGTTGAAAGACAAATACCATATGATCTCACCTTTAACAGGAAGCTAAACAACAAAACAAACAAGCAAGCAGAATAAAAACAAAGACACTGAAATAGAGAAGAAGGGGACAGTGACCAGAGGGGAGAGGGAAGGGAATTTAAGGGGAAAAAAGGGGAGGTTTTGGAGGAACAAATAGGAAGGACACAGGGACGAGAACTAAGGGGGGTGGAAATGGGAGGTAGGTGGGGAGCACGGAGCGGAGGGGGGGGGGTTGGGATAGGAGAAATAGACAAAAAAACTGTACTCGAAAAATAACTAAATAAAAATAAAAAATAAAAAAAACACATAGTGACTAAAATAACACTTCTAAAGGTCAATAAATACAGGATCCGTTTTTTTCAAGCTATAAAAAAATTGACAATATTCTATCCAAATTCATCAAGGAGTAAAGAGAGGACCCAAATAAATAAAATCAGAAATGAAAGAGGAGAAATTACAATTGATAGCACAGAAATACAAAGGATTGTAAGAAATTACTATGGAGAAGTATGTGCCAAGAAATTTGAAAACCTAGGTGAAATGGGCAAATTTCTAGAAAGATGTAATCTTCCAAAACTGAATGAAGAAAAAGCAGGAAGCCTTAACACACCAGTAATAGCTGGTGAAATTGAAGTGGCAATAAAAAAAATTACATCAGACAGCCCTGCTCAGACGGTTTCATGGGAGAATTTTACAAAACTTTTGAGAAAGAGCTAACCGTTATTCTCAGACTTTTCAAAAAAATCCAAGAAGAGAGAAAACTGCCAAACGTTTTATGAGCCCAGAATCATGCTAATCCCCAAACCAGGCAGAGACATAACATAGAAAGAAATCTACAGGCCAATGCCATTGATGAACATAAATACTAAAATCCTCAACAATGTATTGGCAAACAGCATCCAACAATTCATCAAAGAGATGAAATACCATGATCAACTGGGTTTCAACCCAGGGATTCAGGGATGGTACAGTATTTGCAAATGAATAAAATAGTATTTCACATAAACAAAAACAAAGACAAAAATCATATTATCATATCAATAGATGCAGAAAAAGCACTTGATAATGTACAGCACCCATTTATGATAAAAACACTCAGCAAAGTGGGAATAGAGGGAACATTCCTCAACATAATAAAGGCCATATATGAGAGACCTACAGCCAACATTATACTCAATGGGAAAAAACTAAAATCTTTTCCACTAGGAACAGGAATAAGACAAGGTTGTCCACTTTCACCACTTCTATTCAACATGGGATTGGAAATCCTAGTCACAGCACTCAGATAAGAAGACGAAATAAAAGGCATATTAATTGTAAAGGAAGAAGTAAAACTGTCATTGTTTGTACATGACATGATAGGGTACACAGAAAACCCAATAGACTCCACCAAAAAATTACTCAACCAAATAAGTGAAATTGGCAAAACAGCAGGATACAAAGTCAATATTCAGAAATCAAAGACATTTTTGTACCCCAGCAATGAAATATCAGAAAGAGAAATCAAAGAAAATATCCCATTTGCTATGGAAACAAAAAAAATAATAAAGTACCTAGAAATAAACCTAACCAAGGAGGTAAAAGACCTGTACTCAGAAAACTACACAATGCTGGATAAGGAAATTTAGGAAGATAGAAAGAAATGACAGCATATACCATGTTCATGGATTGGAAGAATTAACATCATTAAAATGTCCATACTATCCAAAGCAATTTATAGATTCAATGCAACCCCTATTAAAATACCAATGACATATTTCACAGATATAGAACAAACATTTCAAAAATTTGTATGGAACCACAAATGACCCTGAATAACTGCAGCAATTTTGAGAAAAGAAGAACAAAGTAGGAGGGATGACCACACCTGACAACAAAATGTATTCCAAGGCCATTGTACTAAAAATAGTCAGGTACTCACATAGACCCATAGAACAGAATAGAGAGCCCAGAAATAAACTGAGGTTTCTATGGTCAATTAATATTTGACAAAGGGGAAAGAAGCATAAAATGAAGTAAAAATAGCCTCTTCAACACATGATGTTGGGAGATCTCAACAGCTACAGGCAAAAATATGAAACTTGAGCACCAAGTTACACCATACGCACAGAAAGAATTCAAGGTGGATAAAAGACTTAAATATGCCATGACACCATATAAGCCCTAGAGAAAAATACCCGTAAGAAAATCTCGGGCATTCCATGCAGCAATATCTTTTATTGATATGTCCCCTAAAGCAAGGGACATAAAGGAACTAATAAACAAATGTGATCTCATCAAATTAAAATGCTTCTGCATGGCTAAAGAAAACTTCATTAAAATGAAAAGAGAACCAACTATATGGGAAAACACATTTCCCAATGATAGCTCAGACAAGGGTTTGTTCTCCAAAATATACATAGAACTCACACAATTCAACTCCAGGAAGACAAACTACCCAATTAAAAAATGGTGAAAGGACTTGAACAGACAATTCTCCAAGGAGAACATAGAGAGGGCCCAGAGACATATGCAAGGTGCTTAGCATCACTAGCCATCAGAAAGATACAGATTAAATTCACAGTAAGATACCACTTGACACCAGTGAGAATGGCCATCATAAAAAATTTAAAGTATTGTAGAGCATGTGGAGAAAAGGGAACCCTGGTGCACTGTTGGTAGGAATGCAGACTGGTACAACCACTATGGGAAACAGTATGGAATTTCATCAGAAAACTAAAAATGGAACTGCCTTTTGACCCAGCAATTCCACTTCTAGGATTATATCCTAAGAACGCTGAAACACCAATCCAAAAGAACCTATGCACCCCAATGTTCATAGCAGCACAGTTTACAATAGCAAAGAGTTGGAAGCAACCTAAGTGCCCAACAGGAAATGTGTGAATCAAAAAATTATGGTACATTTACACAATGGAATACTATATAGCAGAAAGAAAGAAGGAGTTCCTAACCTTTACGACAGCATGTATGGAACTGGAGAGCATTATGCTAAGTGAAATAAGCCAGGCGGTAAGGGACAAATACCATATGATCTCACCTTTAAGTAGAACACAATCAACAAAAGAAAAAAAGAAGAAAAATTTAACCAGAGCCATTGAAATTAAGAACTATCTGACAGTAACCAGAAGGGAGGTGGGAGAAAATAATGGGGGGAAGGGTTTTCAGGAACAGCAATAAAGGACATGTGGAAAAAACAAGGTAGGGGCTGAGATCAAGGGAGGGAGGGAGGTTTGGCTGGAATGTCAGGGAGTGGTGGGTGGGAAATGTAGACAATCATAATTGAACACCAATAAAATAATTAAAAAAAAACAGTATGGTACTGGAATAATAACGACATAGTCCAATTGAACAGAATAGAGAGCCCAGAAATAAACCCAAGTCTCTATGGTAAATTAATATTCGACAAAGTGGGCAGAAGCATAAAATAGAGTAAAAACCATGTCTTCAGCAAATGGTGTTGGAATATCTGGACAGCTACAAGTCAAAAAATGAAACTCACCACCTCCTTACACCATAACCAAAAATAAACTCCAGATGGGTAAAAGACTAGTATAAGCTGTGCTACCACAAAAGTCTTAGAGGAGAACATAGGCAGGAAAATCGCATATATTCCATGCAGCAATATTTTCACTGATATGACCCCTAGGGCAAGGGACATAAAGGAAGAAATGAACAAATGGGACTTCATCAAAATATAAGGCTTCTGCACAGCTAAAGAAAACAATAGCAAAATTAAAAGAGGACAACAGTATAGGAAAAGATATTTGCCAGTGATATCTCAGAGAAGGGTTTGATCTCCAAGATATAAGAAGAACTCACATGACTACACTCCAGGAAGACAAACAACCCAATGAATAAATGGGCAAAGGACCTGAACAGACAGTTCTCCATGGAGGACATAGAGAAAGCCAAGAGTCAAATGAATGGATGCTCAACATCACTAGCCATCAGAGATATGCAAATTAAAAGCCCAATGAGGTACCACTTCATACCGATGAGAATGGCCATTATAAAGAAATCAACAGCCCTGGCTGGTATAGCTCAGTGGATTGATCTCGGGCCTGCGAACCAGACAATCGCAGTTCGATTCCCAGTCAGGGCACATGCCTGGGTTGCAGGCCAGTTCCCAGCAGGGGATGCGCAAAGGGCAACCATACATTGATGTTTCTCTCCCTTTCTCCTTCCCTTCCCCTCTAAAGATAAATAAATTAATTAATTTAAAAAAGAAATCAACAAACGATAAGTGCTGTCAAGGATGTGGAAAAAGGAAACTCTAGTACATTTTTGGTAGGAATGCAGACTGACACAGCCACTGTGGAAAACAGTAGGAATTTCCTCAAAAAACAAAAAATGGAACTGCCTTTTGACCCAGCAATTCCACTGCTGGGACTATACGCTTGGAATCCTGAAACACCAATTCAAAGGAACCTATGCACCCTAATGTTCATGGCAGCACAATTTATAATAGCCAAGTGCTGGAAGCAGCCTAGGTGCCCATCAGTAAGTGAGTGGGTCAAAAATCTATGGTACATTTACACCACGGCATACTATGCGGAAGAAGGGACGAAAGAAGGAAGGAAGGAAGGAAGGAAGGAAGGAAGGAAGGAAGGAAGGAAGGAAGGAAGGAAGGAAGGAAGGAAGGAAGGAAGGAAGGAAGGAAGGAAGGAAGGAAGGAAAAGAAAGAACTTCCACCCTTCACAACAGCATGGATGGATCTGCAGAGCATTACACTAAGTGAAGCAAGCCAGGTGATGAAAAACAAATACCATACGATCTTATCTATTAGTGTAAACTAATGAACAAAACAAACAAGCAAGCAAAATATAGCCAGAAACATTGAAATACTGAACAAACTGACAGTAACCAGAGGGGAGAAGGGAGAGGGTGTTAATAGGGGAAAGAAGGGAAAGGGTCATCAGTGAACATTTATAACCCATGGACAAAGCCAAAGTGGGGTAGAATTGAGGGTGGGAGGAGGGTGTGTGTGGGGGTGAAAGTGGTGGTTGGAAAATGGAGACAATGGTATTCAAACAGGAATAAACCAAATGATTAAAAAATAAAAGTAAAATTGGATAACTAAAGTTTCCCAGAGAAGAAATAATTAAAGAAGTTCACCAGCAGCAGTACACCAGTATTACAACAAATGTTAACAGTTCTTCAAGAATAAAGGGAAAAAGAGCAATATAAATATGAATAATCAAATGACAAGAACTATATACCTGTGGATAATTACTTTAAATGTAAATGGATAAAATACTCCAATCAAAACACATAGGGTTGCTGAATAAATGAAAAAACAAGAGCTATGTATGTGCTGTCAACAAGAGACTCACTTCAGATTGAAAGATACAGACAGATGGAAAGATAAACAGTGGAAAAAGATATTTCATGCAAATGGAAACAAAAAAAGTTGTGTTATGAGACAAAATAGACTTTAAAACAAAGGCTGTAATAGGAGAGAAATAAAGACATTACATAATCATAAAGAAATCAATCCAACAAGAGCTTTTATACCTTGAAAACATTTAGGCAGCCAGCACAGGAGAACCTAAATCTATAAAGCAAATCCTAGTCGACATAAAGGGAGAGATCCAAAGTAACATAGTAGGAAACTTTAACACCCCAATTGAAATCAATGGATAGATCTTCCAAACAATATGAACAAGGAAACAGTGGCCTTAAATGACATATTAGACTGGATTTCACCCCAAAGCAGAAGAACATACATTCTTTTCAAGTGCATGTGAAAAATTTTCCAGGGTAAACAACATGTTAGGCCACAAAATGAGCCTCAATAAATTTAAGAAAGTTGAAGTTATACCAAGCAACATCTCCAATCACAATGGTATGAATCTAGAAATAATTACAAAAAAAACACTCAAATACACACAGACACGGTGGATAAACAAAATTTTACTGAACCATGAATGGGATAACAATGAGATCAAGAAAAAAAATCAAAAGATACCTTGAGACACAAAAGTGATTTAAAAACATAATCCAAAATCTATGGGACACAGCAAAAGCATTACAGGCCTACTTAAAGAAAGAATAAAAATCTCAAATAAACAATCTCATACAATTAAAGAAACTATAAAGAGAAAAACAAACAAAACCCAAAGTGAGCAGAAGGAAGGAAAAAAGAAAGATCAGAGTGGAAATATAAAAAGGTCTAAAAAACAATACAAAGAGATATATAAAACCAAAACCTTTTTTTAAAGATAAGCAAGATTGACAAAATATTGAACAGGCTCATCAAGAAAAAAAAAGAGGGGACACAAATAAAATAAGAAATCAAAGAGGGGAAGTGACAAATGATTCCACAGAAATATGAGGGATTGTAAGAAAATATTACAAACAACTGTATATCAATGAATTGAACAATGTAGAAGAAATGAAAAAAATTTCTAAAAACACAATCTTTCAAGACTGAATCAAGAAGAATCAGAAAATCTGAACAAACTGATTATAACCAATGAAGTAATTAGCAGTAAAAAAACTTCCAACAAACAAAAGTCCTGGATGGGATGGCTTTACAGGTGAATTTTTACCAAATAGTCAAAGAACAATTAAAATCTATCCTTCTTAAACTATTCAAAAAATGTCAAGAGGAGGGAAGGCTCCCAAGTCATTTTAGGAGGTCAGCATTATCCAGTATCCAAAACCAGATAAAGGCATTACAAAGAAAAACTTATAGGCTAATATATCTGATGAATATAGATGCCAAAATCTTCAATAATATATCAGCAAACAAAATTCAGCAGTACATTACAAGGATCATACACTGTGATCAAGTAGGATTTATAACTTGGATACAAATCATTTAGCATGATACACTGCATAAACAAAAGAAGGATAAAAATCTCATGACCATATCAATAGATACAGAAAAAAACAACTCAAAAATCTAGTTCCCATTTATAATAAAAATTGTCATCAAAGTGTAAATAGAGGGAATATACCAGAACAAAATAAAGACCATATATGACAAACCCACAGCCAACATTATACTAAATGGGAAAAATCTAAAGTGTTTTCCTTAATATCGGAAACAGGATAGTGATGTCCACTTTCACCATTCTTATTCAACATAGTATTGGGACTTCTTTTCACAGCAATCAGACAAAAAGAAGAAATAAAAGGCATCCAAAATAGAAATTTATAAGTAAAACTATCACTATTTTTACATGACATGATACTATATAGAGAGAACCTTAAAGATTCCATCAAAAAACTACTAGACCTGATAAATTAATTCAGAAAAGTACCTGGATACAAAATAAACACTCAGAAATCAGATGAATTTTTTTTTATTTTTAAAGATTTATTTACTCATTTATTTTTAGAGAGAGGGGCAGGAAGGGAGAAAGAGAGGGGGAGACCGAGGGACAGAAACATGGATGTGCGAGGGAAACATTGATTGGTTGCTTCTGAAATGCCCCCAACTGGAGACCTTGCCTGCAACCTAGGCATGTGCCCTGATTTGGAATTGAACTGGAAACATTTTTGTTTGCTGAACAATACCCAAATCACTAAGCCACACCAATCAGGGCAAGAAATAGGTTGAATTTTTATACACCAATAATAAACTTTTAGAAAGGGAAACTAAGAAAACTATCCCATTTACATCTAAATAAAAATAAATAAACTATCTAGCAATAAATTTAACTAAGGAGGTGAAAGATCTGAACTCAAAAACTGAAAGACATTGACAAAAGATATTGAAAAAGATAGAAATAAATGGAAACATATATCACGCTCATGGATAGGAAGAATTAACATCATTAAAATGCCCATACTACCAAAGCAGTCTATAGCTTCACAAAATTCCAATGGTGTATTTCACAGAACTAGAACAAATACTGAAAAGTTTACATGGAACCACAAAAGATCCTAGTGTCAACAATCCTGAGAAAGAACAAGTTGGAGGAATCACACTACCTGATATTAAACTATACTACAAGACTATAGTTTTGTTTTGATTACTATAGTAATCAAAACAAAACATGGTACTAGCATAAAAAAATAGATATACAGATCAGTAAAATAGGATAGAAAGCCCAGAAATAAACCCATGCCTGTATGATCAATTAATACATGACAAAAGAGGCAGGGACATACAATGGAGTACAGAGGTTTATTTAATAAATGGTGTTGGGCCCTGGTTGGTGTGGCTCAGAGGATTGAGTGCTGGCCTGCAAACCAAAGGGTTGTTGGTTCAATTGCCAGTCAGAGCACATGCCTAGGTTGTGGGCCAGCTCTTCAGTTGGGGCACTATGGAAGCAACCACACATTGATGTTTCTCTCCCTCTCTCTCTCTCTTCTCTTCTCTTTAAAAATAAGCAAATGCAATCTTTTAAAAATGGTTTTGGGAAAATTAGACAGATACATGAAAAACATGAAACAAGACCACACCTTCTTACACAAAATACAAGAGTAAACTCACAGTAAACTAAAGAATGAAATGGAAAACTTAAAACCATAAAAATCCCAGAAGAAACCATAGGTCATAAAATATCGGACATTTATTGTAGCAATATTTTTTATGCATCTCCTTGGGGAAAGGAAACAAAATAAAAAATAAACAAATGGGACCATATCAAGCTAAAAAGTTTTTGCACATCAAAGAAAACCATCAACAAATAAAAAGACAAACTATTTAATGAGAGACAACATTCATCAATGATATGTTTGAGAAGAGGTTAATATCCAAAATTTATTTAAGAGTTTGATACAAGTCAACATCAAACCCTGCCTTCAAACAATACAATTAAAAATGATCAGAAGTCTGGCCAGTGTGGCTCAGGCTCCAGGTTGGAGCCCTGCTCCGTAAACTGAGGAGTCATGGGCTTGATTCTCAATTGTGACACATGCCTGGGTTATGGGTTTGGTCTCCAGTTGGTGCATGTGTGAGAGGCAACTGATTGAGGTTTCTTTCTTACATCTGTGTTTCTCTCCCTATCTCTCTCTCCCTTCCCGTATCTCTAAAATCAATAAAGATGTCCCTGGGTGAGAATAACAAAATGGGCAGAGAAATTGAATAGAAACTTTTAGGAAGAGGACTTACAGATGGACAATAGACATAGGAAAAGATGCTCAACATCGCTAATTAATAGAGAAATGCAAATTAAAATCACAATGAGATATCACCTCACACGTGTCAGAAATGACTATCATCAATAAATTAACAACCAATAGTGTTTTTTTAATTTTTATTTTTAAATTTATTTATTTTAATTGTTGTTCAAGTATAGTCTTCTGTCTTTTACTCCCATCCCAGACCACCCCCACAGTGCTCCCCACCCACCTACATTTCCACCCCCCTTAATTGTTGTCCATGTGTCCTTTATACTTGTTCCTGTAAACCCTCCCCCTTTTCCCCTGAAATTCCTTCCCCCTCCCCTCTGGTCACTGTCAGCCTATTCTCTATTTCAGTGTCTTTGGTTATATTTTGCTTGCTTGTTTGTTTTGTTGTTTAGGTTACTGTTAAAGGTGAGATCATATGGTATTTGTCTTTCACTGCCTGGCTTATTTCACTCAGCATAATGTTTTTCAGTTCCCTCCATGCTGTTGCAAAGGTTAGGAGCTCCTTCTTTGTTTCTGCTGCATAGAATAGCATTGTGTAAATGTACCATAGTTCTTGGATCCATTCATTTACTGCTGGGCACCTAGGTTGCTTCCAAAGCTTTGCTATTGTAAACTGTGCTGCTATGAACACTGGGGTGCATAGGTTCTTTTGGATTGGTGTTTCAGGGTTCTTAGGATATAATCCTAGAAGTGGAATTGCTGGGTCAAAAGGCAGTTCCATTTTTAGTTTTCTGAGAAAATTCCATACTGTTTTCCATAGTGGTTGTACCAGTCTGCAATCCACCAACAGTCAACCAGGGTCCCATTTTCCCCACAACCTATCCAACACTTGTGGTTTGTTGCTTTGTTTATGATGGCCATTCTGACTGGTGTAAAGCAGTATTTCATTGTGGTTTTAATTTGCATATTTCTTATAGCTAGTGATACTGAGCATCTTTTCATGTGTCTCTGGATCCTCTGTATGTCTTCCTTGGAGAAGTATCTGTTCAAGTCATTTGCCTACTTTTTAACTGAGTTGTTTGTCTTCTTAAAGTGGAGTCATGTAAGTTCTTTGTATATGTTGGAGATTAAACCCTTGTCTGAGGTATCACTGGCAAATGTGTTTTCCCATACAGTTGGTTCTCTTTTTATTTCATTACTGTTTCCTTTAGCCATGCAGAAGCTTTTAATTTTGATGAGATCCCATTTGTTTATTCTTTCCTTTATGTCTCTTGCTGTAGGGCACACATCAGACAAAATAGACTACAAAAAAAGGGGCCATAAAGAGAGACCCAGAAGGTCACTTCATAATACTTAAGGGAACAATCCACCAAGAAGACATAAACATTGTAAATATATGCACCCAACATAGGAGCACCCAAATATATAAAGAAAACCATAGAGGACTTCAAGAAACATATTGACAGCAACACAATTATAGTAGGGGATTTCAACACCCCACTGTCAAAAATGAACAGATCTTCCAAATAAAATATCAACAAAGATATTGTGGCACTGAACAACACCCTAGATGAAATGGAGTAAACTAATATATATATAGAGCCCTTCATCTCAAAGAAGCTAAATACACATTCTTTTCAAATGCACATGGAACATTTTCAAAGATAGACCACATGATAGGACACAAAACAAGCCTCAACAAATTCAAGAAAATTGAAATCATACCAAGCATTTTCTCTGACCACAAGGGACTGAAACTGGAAACCAACCTCAAGAGAAAAGACCCAAAACATTCAAAATCATGGAGATTGAATAGTATGCTATTAAACAACAAATTGGTCAAGAATGAAATTAGGGAAGAAATCAAAAAGTTTATGAAAACAAATGAAAATGAACTCATGACAATCCAAAACTTATGGGACACATCAAAGGCAGTCCTGACAGGGAAGTTCATAGCAATACAGGACTAGCTAAAAAAGATAGAAACATTTCAAAGAAACAACCTAACCCTACACCTACAAGAACTCAGGGAACAACAACAAAATTAGTGCAGAGCAAGTAGAAGGAAGAAAATAACCAAGATCAGAGCAGAATTAAATGACATAGAGACTAAGCACAATTCTAAAAATCAGTGAATCCAGGAGCTGGTTCTTTCAAAAGATAAACAAAATAGACAAGCCTTTAAGCAGGCTCATCAAGAAAAGAAGAGAAAGGACCCAAATAAACACAACCAGAAATGAAAGAGGAGAGATTACAACTTACACCACAGAAATACAAAGGATTTAAGAAATTACTATGAAGAACTGTATGCCAAGAAATTTGAAAACCTAGGTGAAATGGACAAATTTCTAGAAAAATATAATCTTCCAAAACTCAATGAAGAAGAAGCATAAAGCCTGAACAGACCAATAAGAGCAGATGAAATTGAAGCAGTAATCTAAAAACTCCCATCACACAAAAGCCCTTGACTAGATGGTTTCGCAGGAGAATTCTACAAAGCTTTTAGGAAGAGGTAACCCCTATCCTTCACAGATTATTCCAATAGTGTTAAATGTGGAGAAAAGGGAACCTTTTTGCATTGTTGGTCAGAATGGAAATTCATGTAGTAATTATGGAAAACAGTATGGAGAGTCTTCAAAAAGTTATAAATGTCAAAATCAGCTTGTCAAGGTGGAGGCATAGGTAAATGTGCATCATCTCCTCACACAATGACAGCAAAATTATAGCTAAACTAGAGAACAACTACCACTCAGAACTGTTAGAAAGTCAAGCTGTTAGGAAGTCCAACAACTAAGGAATTAAAAAAATCACATTCATCCAGTTGGGTAGGAGGGGCAGAAGGGCAAAGACATGAAGACATAGAATGGGCTAGTCCGAAACCCACGTGTGGTAGTTATAAAATGGAGAGATATCTCAGGAGTGAGGGACCCCAGCTCCACACCAGACACACAGCCCAGCATACTAGTGCCAGGATAAGACCCCATAAATCCTGGTTTTAAAAATCAGTGTGGGGGGTGGCTTAATGGAAGAAAATGTGGGATTTTCAGGCATCTCCTCTTGGAGGGCCCCACATATGGACTTACTCAGATTCACTCCCTCTGAGCACCAGCACTAGGGCAGCACCTTGAAGGGCACCAGTGGCATATGGGGAGAAACTGAAGTGTCTGGGAAGATGGCAAATGCTAGGGGACATCTTTCTCCCACATAGAACTGTAGACATTAGAAATCATTCCTTTCCTGGGCCCTACCCCACACAGAGCCATGGTGTAGTCACACCATATCAGAGTCTCCATCAACTTGGCTTGCATAGTTACCCCATACTGATGATTCCCTAAGGCTCTGCCCCATCCAAATTATGGGTTCACCCAAGCTGTTAAAAGTGGTTTTTTCCATATGAATATCTACACTACTCACAAGCTTCAGACCTTCCTAAATCTGATCAAACAAGCAACAGCTGAGGCCAGCCCCCATATCTGTCACTGAGTGGCCCCAGGCCTGGCACTAACAGCAGTCATTGGAAGATGACTTTATAGCTTATGCCAAGGCAACCCAGATACAGGTGGTGGCTGACCTTGGACCACACCGTTTGTGAAATGTCAGAGTCTCAACCAGTGGAAAGTTACAGACCATGTCAAAGCACCATCAACCAAGCACCTCTACAACCCATGGAGGGAAGTGGTTGCTGGACAGTGGTCACAGCCAGAGACACAGAATGATATTTCATAATATTCAATGGAGGAATTTTTCAAGAACACATAAACATTATAAACATATATTCACCCAACATAGGAGCACCCAAATATATAAGGAAAATCTTGGAGGACTTCGAGAAAAATATAGACAGCAATCCAGTTATACTAGGGGATTTTAACACCCCAATGTCAACAATGGATAGATCATCCAAACAAAATATCAACAAGGATATTACAGCATTGAACAATGCCCTATATCAGATGGACTTAATAGTTATGTTTAGAACCTTTCATCCCAAAGAAGCAAAATACACATTCTTTTCAAATGCACTTGGAACATTTTCAAAGATAAACCACATGATAGGACACAAAAAAGACTCAACAATTTCAAGAAAATTGAACGAATATCAAATTTTTTCTCAGACCACAAGGGTCAGAAACTAGAAACAGACATGAAGGAAAAAAACTCAAAAACACTCAAATTCATGGAGATTAAATAGCATGCTATTAAACAATGAATCAGTCAAGAAGGAGATCAAAGAAAAAATTAAAAAGTTTCCAGAAACAAATTAAAATGAACACAAAACAGTCCAAAATTATGGGACACAGCAAAGGCAGTTCTGATAGGGAAGTTCATAGTGATACAGGCCTACCTAACAAAGATAGAAACATTTCATTCAAACAAACAATGTAACCCCACATCTACAAAAACTGAAGGAACAACAGCAAGCAAAGCCCAGAGCAAGTAGAATGAAGGAAATAACCAAGATCAGAGCAGAATTAAGTGACATAGAGACTAGAACAACAATCCAAAGGATCAATAAATCCAGGAGCTGGTTCTTCAAAAAGATAAACAAAATTGACAAGCCTTTAATCAGACTCCTCAAGAAAAAAAGATATAGCCCAAACAAATCAAATCAGAAATGAAAGAGGAGAGATTACAATGAACACCACACAAATAAAAAAGATTATAAGAAATTATTATGAACAGCTATGTGCTAAGAAATTTGAAAAGCTGGGTGAAATGAACAAATTTCTAGAAACATGTAATCTTCCAAAACTGAATAAAAAGGATGCAGTAAGCCTTAACAGACTGATAATAGCTGGAGAAATCGACCCAATAATCAAAAAACTCCTGGCACACAAAAGCCCTGGACCAGATGGTTTTACAGGAGAATTTTACAAAACATTTAAGGAAGAGCTAATCCCTGTCTTCAAACCATTCCAAAATATCTAGGAAGAAGGAAAACTCTCAAACTACTTTTGTGAAGCCAGCATCTTCCTAATCCAAAAACCAGATAAAGACACACAAAAAAAGGAAGAAAACTACTGACCAATATCACTGATAAACAGCAATGCTAAATTCCTCAACAAAATATTTGCAAATCACAAACAGCAATACATCAAAAAGATCATACATCATGATTCAGCAGGATTCACCCCAGGGATGCAAGGATGGTACAATATTCACAAATCAATAAATGTAATACATCACATAAACAAAAGGAAACACAAAAATCACATGATCCTATCAACAGATGCAGGAAAGTATTTGATATGGTACAGAACCCATTTCTGACAAAAGTACTCAGCAAACTGGGAGTAGATGGTGCATATCTTCACATAGTAAAGGGCATATACAAGAAACCTACAGCCAACAGCATATTCAATGGGCAAAAACTAAAAGCTTTTCCACTACGATAAAGAACAAGATAAGGATGTCAGCTTTCACCACTTCTATTCAACATAGTATTGGAAGTCCTAGCCAGAGAGTTCAGATAAGAAAAGGAAATAAAAGGCATCCAAACTGGGAAGGAGAAAGTAAAACTGTCAATGTTTGCAGATGACATGATAGTGTAAATAGAAAACCGCATAAGCCCTGGATGGTGTGGCTCAGTAGATTGAGCACTGGCCTGAGAATCAAAGTGTCACCAGTTTGATTCCCAGGAAGGGCACATGTCTGAGTTGTGGATCAGGTCCCCCATAGGGAGTGTGTGAGAAGCAACCACACACTGATATTTCTCTTTCTCTCTTTCTCCATCCCCTCCCCTCTGTCTAAAAATAAATAAATTCTTTAAAAAAACCCTTATAGATTCCACCAAAAAACTGCTTGAGTTAATAAGTGAATTTGTCAAAATAGTGGGATACAAAGTCAGTATTCTGAAATTGAAGGCATTTTTGTACATGAATAACAAAATATCAGAAACAGAAATCTGGGAAAAGCGTCTCATTTGCTGTAGCAACAAGAAAAATAAAGTACCTAGGAATAAACCATACCAAGAAAGTAAAAAAAGACCCATACTCAGAAAACTACACAACTCTTAAGAAATAAATTAAGAAAGACAAAAATAAATGGAAGCATATACCATGTCCATGGATTGGAAGAATTAACATCAGCAAAATGTCCATACTACCCAAAGCAATTTATTGATTCAATGAAATACCTATTAAAGTACCAATGGCATATTTCACAGACATAGAACAAACACTGCAAAAATTTATATGGAACCATAAACGACCCCGAATAGCAGCTGCAATTTTGAGAAAGAAGAACAAAGTAGGAGGGATTACAATACCTGATATAAAACAGTATTACAAGGCCACTGTAATCAGAACAACCTGGTACTGACATAAGAACACACACATAGATCAATGAAACAGAATAGAGAGCTCAAAAATAAACCCAAGTCTCTATGGTCAACTACTATTTGACAAAGGAGGCAGAAGTATAAAATAGAGTAAAAAAAAGCATCTTCAGGAAATGGTGTTGAGAGATTTTTGACAGCTACATGAAAAAAAAAAGAAACTCAACCACCAACTTACACCATACAGAATAATACATACAAGGTGAATAAAATACATTTAAAAAGTTGCAATACTTTACAAGTCCTAGAGAAAAACATAGGCAGGAGAACCTCAGATATTCCATGCAGCAATATTTTCACTGATCTGTCCCTTAGAGCAAGGGACATCAAGGAACAAATAAATGGGATCTCATCAAAATAAAAAGCTTTTGCATGACCACAAAAATATTAGCAAAATGAAAAGGGAACTAACAGTATGGGAAAATATATTTGCCAATGACACCTCAGACAAAGCTTGATCTCCAAAACATAAAAGAACTCACATGACTCCACTTCAGGAAGACAAACAACCCAATGAAAAAAATGATAAAGGACCTAAACAGACACTTTTCTATGGAGGACATAGAGAGGGCCCAGGGACATATGAAAGGATGCTCAGCGTCACTTGCTATCAGAGGGATGCAAATTAAAACCACAATGAAATACCAATTCACACCAGTGAGAATGGCCATCATGAATAAATCAACAAACAACAAGTGTTGGAGAGGATGTGGAGAAAAAGGAACTCTAGCACACTGTTGGTAGGAATGCAGACTGGTGCAGCCACTGTGGAAAACAGTATGGAAATTCCTCAAAAAACTAAAAATGGAACTGCCTTTTGACCCAGCAATTCCACTGCTGGGATTATATCCTAAAAACCCTGAAACACCAATCCATAAGAACTTATGCACTCCAATGTTCATAGCAGGACAGTTTACAATAGCCAAGTGTCGGAAGCAACCTAAGTGCCCATCAGTAAGTGAGTGGATCAAAAAGCTGTAGTACATTTAAGCAGTGGAATATTACACAGCAGAAAGAAAGAAAGAAAGAAAGAAAGAAAGAAAGAAAGAAAGAAAGGAAGGAAGGAAGGAAGGAAGGAAGGAAGGAAGGAAGGAAGGAAGAAAGAAAGAAAGAAAGAAAGAAAGAAAGAAAGAAAGAAAGAAAGAAAGAAAGAAAGAAAGAGGAGAAATAGTGCATGCAACAGACTCCACTCCTACATTACTACTACCCTTTGCAACAACATGGATGGATCTAGAGAGCATTATGTTAAGTGAAGTAAGCCAGGCAGTGGAAGACAAATGCCATATGATCTCACTTATAAGTGGAACCTATTCATTACAGTAAGATTTTCCTCATGTTTTCAAGTTATCTGGTGGATAACTAAATAAAATGGAATATGGAGGGGAATTTGTTTCTTATCCTACAATACAAAAACTGCACCAGAGTGCATAAATGATGTAAATGTAGAAAGAATTCAATTATTTCTTTTATAATCCCAAATTAATGGTAGTTATTCCATTTGGTTTATGAACCATTTGCTCCTTTTATGAAAAGGAGAAGATTAGATAGAAGAAATGAACATAAGAGTTTTCTTAAGAACAGTGGTGTGGAGTCAAGGAAGTACAGATTTTCTGAGTTTCGATTTGAGTATTATTTCAATATTACCCAATGATGATGGTGATGATGATAATGACAACACTGATAATTATGATCAAAGATCTAACATTCTCTGAAGGCCATGAATTTTGTATAGTTCTCTACACTTACTTTACACAGCAGTCTTTGGGATTATATTGGGTTACACTAATTTTACACATGATAGAACCAATCAGCCCCACACTTCTTATAAGTATAGAATACAATTCTAGTCAGTGCTTTACCATTGTACTAGATCTACTCTTTAAGATGATAAATTTCCAGGACTTGGAGACTGGTTGTTATAAAACTTCACAGTATGAGCCATGTACACAACAGGAATCCATTGAGTATTCACCTAATACCATACCTTGATGATGATGATAATGATGATAATGATGCTGATAACAGCAATGATGGTGGTGGAAAGGAAGTTTTCTCCTTGATCTAAGAGTTTTGTTTGGGGACCCCACAAATGGCCTTGTCTCCAAGATAGTGTCTTCCAAGAAAGAAGATAAGTGATTCATGCAAAGTCACATATTATAAAGAGAATAGCCCAGATTGGAATTCAAATTCATCTGGCTCTAAAGCCATGTACTTAACCACTTTGCTTTCCTAACCCTAAGATTTGAATTTCATCTTTATATTATGGCCCAAGAAGTCCTTTAGGATGTCAGAAAAAGTGGTAATGATTCCTCAGATAACAGACCTAAACAGCAAGGGTCATAATGGCATTGCTTCTTCCACCATCAGTGCCTTCACACCAATTCACAGCTTGAGTGCCCTGGCCCCCAAGTTGTAGCCTGGACCTATAATGCATATGGGTGTTCACACAGAAGGAAGCATCCTTTTTCTCTTGAGCTGTAGAACCACGTACTTTTCAAGATCTTTACCTGGAGTCTCCTCTGCCTCTGGGCCTAGGCTGATGCAGACATCACAAGCACTGCACCAGGCACACAGAGCTAAAGTCACCACAGAACCACCCAAGCAGACCAGGGCACATGCAAGGCACTTATGGGAGTATGAACAAGTGAACAGGTAAGAGAGGGATAGGGAGATCTTGTTGGAGCTCCATCCTCATTTTCATCCAGACTGTTTTGGGAGATAGTTACCTGTACTCTGAGAGAAGGGACACCTCTTTCTGCTTTCACTCTAAATTCCCTGGTCAGGCCCAGTTCAGACAACTACTTGGCCAAATACTATCTCAACAAATGTTTCAGTTAGAAATCTTGGGGGTTTTATCTCCTCCCCTACAAAAGGATAAAAGTTTACAAAAAAAAATAAAAGGAAAAGGAAGGAAAGGTAAAGTGTTCTGACTTACAATGTGGATACTTGTCCTCCAGGTAAGTATGTGCAAGACAGTCCAACATCAGCCCAAGAGAGTTTGGTGCCTGCTGCAGGCTGGAGCAAAGAAACCAATGTTAGATTCCCCTGGAGAGGAATGTGGTTTGGATGAGTCCTTCCACATCCTTCCCTAGCACCACCCCTCAGATCACCAGGTGGATGGGTTCATCTTGTCTGTAAAATTGTCACAGTGAGCGCCTGGATCCTCATCTCACTCCAGCCAGAATCCAGCCAGTCCAAAAACCACCAGTTTGCTATAACTTTGAACACTAGTCTAGAGACGTGAAGATCCCCCCAAATGGCATCAGACTGTAAAAAGGGGGCACAGGGCTGTTTCACTGTTTCATGAGTTGATCACAAAAAAAAAGAACTTGGGTGTATTTTATTGACATTGGAAAAAGTGAATGCATGGCCAAACATGGTGTATTGTCAAAAAAAAATAGGTGGGGAGCACTGGGGGGGGGTGGGCTGGGATGGGAGTAAAAAACAGAAAACTGTACTTCAACAATAATTAAATAAAAATAATATTTGAAAAAAGGCATCTTACTTAGGGGGAATCCCCCCATACCCAAATATCTTCTGGAGGGCAGATCCCTTGTAGTACAAGCTTCCCCCGCTGGATGAGTGTTCTAGGAATCCATCTGTATCAGTGTAAAAGCTGGTATTCTTGTGAGAGGATGCATTTGGCCTCAGTGAATTTGTTTTGAAGACTCAAGACCTTTACCTGTTTCATGATGGGTGATTTACAATCCCACCTGCCCACAATGCACTGAGAGTTCAGCAGTTGTTGCCCAAACACGGATTGACCACCATGCCGCACATTCCCTAGTCACCCAATCTTGCGCCAAGCAACTTTTTTGTTTCGCTGCATGAAAAAAAAAAATCCCCAAAAAGATAAGTTTTTGCCATGAAGGAGAGATGTTAAAAAAAAAAAAGCAGAAGCACTAAAAGGCATCAAAATTGATGAGTTCAAAACTGTTTTGAGCAGTGGAAAAAATGTGTCAATAGGTTTATTGCATGAAATGGAGAGTAATTTGAAGGTGACTGAAGTTTAAACATATAAGAATAAATACACAATTTTTATAAACAAATTCCTTTTTTGAGGGGATCTCCCCTCATATATTACATTCCCTCCCTTGGCTTTTTATATTGTCTTTCTTTGTTAAAGGTAATCTGAAATTTTTGTATAAATCTATCAATATAAAGTTCATACTTTAAAAATAAATGTTGTTATAGAATTCTACTTCCTGAATTTCAATAAACATTCAGCAATATTTTCTTCTAATTGTTTTATCATTCATATTTGTAATATTGGAATGCGTATATACATGTATATATATATATATATATATATATATATATATATATATCAGGTGTCCTCATGCTTCAGTATGTATCATAATCAGTTGGAGGAACTTGTGAACTGTTATTTCTACAGCCTACCTTTAGTCAATGGGTAGGACCTGTAAATCAGTATTTAAAAATGTTCCCCAGGTGATTATTCAAGACTGATAAAACATTTGGAGTGCCACAAAACATTCTCCGTTTAAACAATTTAACTAAAAATCTGTCACAGAATTTTGAGACCCATTAAAACAAATATTAATGAGAAAAAACATTTGGAGTGGAGTCCTTTGCATGCACTATTTCTTTTTGGAATTGCTTGTCATAATACTAAAGAAACAAAAAAAGATTTGTATATTATAGTCAAAAGCAGAATTTACAAACCTACTGGTTCTTTATAAATAATCAAGAAATTAAATACTAAAACATGATGTGTCAGTTAAACACAAGTATGTGGGGATATCAGGAGGAAAAGATAGTCTGATCTGTAGGAGAAACATAATTCCTAACATTTACAGAATAGCCATTTGACATTAAGTGCATTTATAAAGTTCTTACTGCCTTCGCAAGTTTTTTTTTTCTTTTCCACGTTTCAACTGGGAATAGGATGAGGAAAAGGAAACTAGTCTTTTAGCTGTTTCCTGTATTGTTTTGTGCAGTTTATGCATATTCTAAACCAGTAAAGCGGGCCCACCAGGAGCCTTCAGGGATAATCTCACATGAGAAGGAAGATAGAATCTTAGTCCTTAGACCTAGGGCAGCAACTCTGACTACAGCATTTTGCACTCAACCTTGTACCTGTCCAACTATTAAAATGGACTCATTGTGTGACTCCTATGGATAGGAGGGGTTGTAGGAATGAAAAACAAAAGGGGCTGTTTTGCTAAGAATTCTGCGAGATGTTGTGACCCAAGAAACCCTGGAACAATTCTCACCTGTGTTGAGTGTCACTATAAAGCAGAAAGAGGCTTTAGAAAACCAAGCGGACAGTCCAGCCCACTGGGGACTCCAAGTAACTCAGTGGGGTTTGGGTACTGAAGGACTTCACTGCCCCAGCAGAGAGCAAAGGACACAGCAGAAGAGCAGCAATACTCAACAGACATAAAAGGACCCAAGGGTGGAGCTCACCAGCAGAGGATGGGCATGGAAACCCCATCTCCTCACCTATTATACTTGTTCCAGAGCACAGGTGGAGTAATGCCAGGGCCCTCCCTCAGATAACTTTGGTCTGCAGTAGGTTGGGGTTTTGTATGCACAGGTGTGAACAAAAGCCCACCAAGCACAGTTCCATGTCCCCTCCTTTGTTTCCCACAGAAGCTCTGAGGCAAATGCTTTCCCCATGAAAAGACCAGGTCTTAAGCATGTCTGCAATTGCCAATTTTATTATTCTGGCTGAGAGATCCAGAGGTGATTTGATGTTTACATTTTAATAGTTACTTCATCAAGAGTTTAGATGCCCCCATTGCCCTTATAAGCTGGTTGCAAATTACTTGATTCTCTTATTTAAAAAAAATTAATTCTTTGACACTTGTTCATTAAAAATTACATATAAACAGAAAGCTCACAGCACATAGAAATAAGCAGTTGTTTTTGATGTATGTACGTATGTATACACACACCCCCACACACTTAATTTGGGATTTTTATCCTACATAACATGAGCTGATACTAAATATGCTTTGTAACTCGTTATGTTTTACTTTATAACATGGAATGAACACATTTTCATGCATTTGTGTGAAACTTCCCAACTGAAAAATGGACCTGGAAAATGGGTGAAAATACAAAATTCAGTAAGGTACTGGTAACAAGGAAAACTACGTAAAACAAAATTCCACCAGGTGAGTAAAAGTAAAATGAAGGTAAAAGATACATCAGGAAATGCTAACAGAAAGAAAGCAGGGGCCAGATTTTACTATCAGATTAAAAAAATATAATTCAAGGCCTAAAGCACACAGGATAAGGACGTCTGCGTGAATGTCTTTGCTTCCAATGCATCATCACAAACTTGTTTCTTACTCTTCTTATTTCTTCCCTAAGCCTTTCCAACTCATCTACTCCTGTTAGCATTTCTTCAGGGTCCAAATGCCTAACGGGACTGTCCTCTTTAAATTCCTGGACAGGTTGAGTCAGCCCGTTACTAAGGTTTCCCTCTGCCACCTGTGGTACATCTTCTGAAGGATGGTCTTCCTCAGCGTTTGGCATGTTCTGTGGTTTTCCTTCACTTTCTTCAGAAGACTTTTGCATGTTGAGTATTTTTCAATTATTCCCCTTTCGAATAAATTAATCCTAGAAAACAAGGAAACAAAACAACTAGATGCCAGGCAAACAGACCAGCAGCCAGAGTATGGTTTCCCAGAGAAAGTGGTCTTTTCTCATTCAGACCCCTAATTGTCAAAGTTTTCCAAAACTTGACAAAAAAGAAGGCTGGATCTGCAAGCTCAGAACTCCCTGACTCCACCCCTTCCTCCACTTCCATTTCCCTCCCCCTCTCATTCCAGCTCCATCTTCTATAACTCAAGCTTTAGTCCACCATTTCCCAGCAGGCCCTGCTAACAGGGAAGAAATACAGCTGCGCAGAAGCAATTAACCCCTCCCTCACCGCAGGTCTCGGACACTCCCATCCTTTTCTAAGCCATTCCAACCTCCTGCTCTCACCTGGGACCAGCTGGTCCGGTCTCTGGCCTCCCCTCCCCCTTCCATGCCCTCACTCCCGCCTCATTTCCGCCACAGACTCTGCAAAGACCTCCTGGCGTAATGCAGATGGGGAGAGGCTCCTGCGGTGACTGCGAGATGTGCTTTGGTGTCACCCACACTCCCACATCAAGGGAACAGAGGCAATTGCACTCTTACACTGACCTGTAGGGATCCAGGGAATTTTTCTCCTTCTTCCCTCACTCGATTTGTCTCTCTCCCCCAAAGACGAAGAGTCCTGCAGACCGACAGGAGTCCTTGGTGAGGAAGCCAGTACCCTAATCACAGGTCCCCTTAACGATTCTAGGCCTCGTTTGTCTAAAGTTTCCCCACGTCCTCATCCTCTCTTTCCTTTTAAGGTAACCCCCTTCCCCCTCCCCCGGTGCCCACTGATTCCCTGCAAACGGAATGGAAGACACAAGTTATTTCCAAATTGCTTCTGTCTCTCTCACGCGCAACCCTCAATTAACTACACTTCTCCCTCTCCACCCCTACCCCCACCAAACAGCCCAAAATTTCCTGCACAATAATGGGAGTTTGGCGGAACCATAATGTTTGAGAAAGCAGTTCCAGCCTCACTTCATTTCTGTTCTCGAACTCCTTGAGTCCAGGGTCCTCAAGGCAGCTCTCACCTTTACACTCACCTGAGACGACCCGGGCCACTGTACTCCTCCAGCAATAGGGAAATGCTACAGGGAAACAGGCCCCGACTATAAGGACTTCTGCACACGTCGACTCCTGGTCACGTGAGGATCGTACGTCATCAATGAGCTGGAGTCCTCAATTACCCCTCCCATTTAACACTGCAGCCCTCCCCCCTGCATTCCTTTAACTTGATGATATCAATCTTTTATCGTTATTTTTCAATCAGAGACAATAAAATGGTATTTCTCCCTGCGGTTTCTACTTTTCTTCTTCGGATTACCAAGGAGGATCAACCTCTTGAGTTTAATGGACCATTTCTCTCTTTTCTTTGGGGAATCATCTTCTTCACTCTCCTGCTCCGAATTTACCCACCTGCCTTCCTCCCCCCAACATTCTACAGTCCATCCTTTCCCCTGGAGTCGTATTTAGCATTAAAATGGATGAAGTTGTAGACGGAGGGTGGGGGAAGACTAGAAATAAATTTAAGAGTGAAGGTGTGGGGCTTTTTTTTCTATTTTCTTGAATAGATGAGTTTTTGTGTAATGTTTTAAACAGCATACTTTAAAAGTATTTTAAAAAAAGATGCCAAGAGCAATATTTGACACATTATGGAGGACAAATTAGTTATATCAATGTCAAGACTTTGGAAAAGCTTTCTAACAGCTATGAATGAAATGAAAGTTTACAACAATATATTGAAATGTTAGAAAAGAAACTTTTCAAGCTTTTGTCAACATAAGGAACATTCAAACCTGTAGAGATTTTTTTTGTGAGTTTATTTGAGCCGAACTGACAACAAACGCCAGGAAGCAAAACCTCAAAGAAATTGAGATAATGCTCCAGAGAATGATAGTTTTGCACATAATTTAATATATTACAATAAAAATAAAAGGATAAGTGGGTTACATGAAATCCATTGGTGATGGATTAGGGAGGCAGGAGAAAGCAAAGTGGGGGAACCTCTGAGATTGGATAAAAAGTAAAATGATAGATACATCTTTTATGTAGGTGAATACAGGATAGCAACAGTCAACAATTAACAAGATAAGAATAACAATGAAGACATGGTCTCCCCATGGTTCAGTGCCTGTGCTTTAAGGGGTCTGGGAAAAAGAAATTAGACATTCCAAAAGTATATTATCGGAGACACCAAAAAACAAGAGAAGGCTCAGTTAAGATAAACACTGACCTTTGTTAGGGAAAAATACTGGCCTAGAACATGACTACCTATCATGACCTGCTTTTAGTTAGAAACTTTTTAATTTCAGATCATCCTATGTGGTTACTTTGGTCTCTGAATTGGTAAGGCTGCCTTGCAGGCCTCCCCTGAGCTTGTCAGGTTTAATATGTGGTCCGTTTCTCTCACACATCCCCCTTTTTGTCATAAATCAATCCAAAGGATGCATTGATGACCAACCCTTTGGTTACATAAGTTCCCACAGTGTTAGGAAGGCTGCATTCCTAGAAGGTTTCAGTGTTATCAGTTGCCTTGCTAAACAATGGACTATTGGGGAATGGGGCTAGACTGTAACCTTGGATGAAAGTCTAGGTCCGATTTTTTTTTTTCTTCAATGTGAAAGGCTGGCAGATGGGAGGCAGTCAGGTCTTATAAGCCTTTATTAAGAAAAATGCTAAATGAAATAAGCAGTCAGAGGAAGACAAATACCATATGATTTCATTCATATGTGGAATCCAATGAACAAACTGAATTAACAAGCAAAATAAAGACAGACTCATAGATGGAGAGCAGGATAACAGCCAAGGGGCAGGGGTAGATGAGGGGGTGGAGGAATCAGGCAAAAAGGAAAAAGGACTCATGGACATGGACAACTGCCTAGGGATATAGGCAGGGATATAATGGGAGTAAATGGTAACAGAAAACATACAATAAAAAATAAGATAAAGGTGACAAAAAACTCAAAAAAGAAAAAGAAAAACACTTGGGATCATTTCTAACTTAAGAGCTATCACAATCCAGGTTTTGTTTCCTGTCTTACTTTTTAATATTTTGCGTCTAGTATAATATTCACTTATACTTTGAGGGCACACCATACACCTTTATAATTTTTATAATCTGATCATGAGATGGGTTTCTATTTACTATAGCCCAGTTACTTCCCATCGGAAGTACTCAGGTGCTGCTATTAATTTGATTCCCAATAGTTGAGCAATTAGAAGCTATAACGTTAAGTTTTAATTGGGGCCAAGACTACAAAAACATAATGTTGTAAATTACAATCATCATCTAAAAAATTCCAGAGGCCAGGAGTACAGGTAGAGTTTTATAAGTAAAATTGTCTGTGCCTCGGCAGCAGTTATAGATGACCATATTTTTATAGTCATTTTAGCTTCTATCTGAATTAATATAGTTAATAATATTTGTTGGGTTAGGGAGTAGGCACATTCAGGATAGACTATCTCCTTTTAACCTCTAAAAATATATACCTCCCCCTAGTTGGTGTAGGTCAGTGGTTGAGTGCCTGCCTGTGAATCAAAAGGTCACCTGCCTGGGAATCAAAGATATCAATTCCCAGTCTAGGGCACATGCCTGGGTTGTGGGCCAGGTCCCCAGCAGGAGGTGTGCGAGAGGCAACCACACATTGATGTTTCTTTTCCTCTCCTTCTCCCTCCCTTCCACCTGTCTAAAAAATAAATAAGTACAATCTTTAAAAATTAAAGATTAAAAAAATACACACCTCTTTCCATCTTTTTGCAGTAACGTTTCTTCTGAATTTCAAAACAGAAGCCATAAAAAGAATATTATTCCTGGCTGGTGTAGCTCAGTAGATTGAGCGCGGGCCTGCCAACCAGACAATCGCTGTTCGATTCCCAGTCAGGGCACATTCCTGGGTTGCAGGCCGATTCCCTGCAGGCCAATTCCCAGCAGGGGATGCATGAAAGGCAACCATACATTGATGTTTCCCTTTCTCCTTCCCTTCCCCTCTAAAGATAAATAAATAAATATTTTTAAAAAAAGAATATTATTGATAATACAAAAGTTATACACCTTCAGCAATAAACACTTGGGATGTATGTATACACAAGGTTTGGAAAAACTCTAAAGAACAAGTACAATTATTATTATTATTAATATTAGCAAACAAGTAAAGATAAACAAACAAATAAAGTTTAACATTAATTTGTAAGTATATAGGCCTTGTTCATATTTGGGGATAGCTGTCTGTCTCTGGGGTCAGTGGCTTCTCGGCCTCAGGAAGTCTTTAAAAAAAGATTTTATTTATCTTTAGAGAGAGAGAAAGAAAGGGAGAAAGAGGGAGAGAAATGAGAGAAACACTGATTAGCTGCCTCTTGCATATCCCCAATGGGGGACCCGGCCAGCAACCTAGCTAGGCACATGCCCCAACCAGGAATTGATCCTACAACTTTTCAGTTCATGGGATGACACCCATCCCACTGAGCCATACTAGTCAGGATTTTGGGAAGTCACTGATCTCCACTGTAGGTGGAGGCAAGTATCAGAGACAGGGGCAAGTGTCCATTTGTGGTTAGGCCCCTGATACGATCCATTCCAACAATGTTGGAGAGTCTTTAATGTCTTTTCCAAAGAACAAAAATCTCCTGTTGTAAGTCATGATCTTTGACATCTTCAGCTCCCAGGAATGCACTGTGAGATGTTACTAATTTATTAGTCCCTATAAGCTGGTTAATGAGCCCTTAATAATAAATAATGCAGTTTCCTTTTAGTAAAGTTGATCATATATCCCTTCATCTAGATTCATAGTATGGCTGGTAACTATTTCATAAGGAGAAAGGCCATGTTTACCATAGATTTCAGGGTGAAGACTACTGTGAGAGCTTCTGGCCAAGGAATATTAAAAGCTGCTGAAAACTTACATAGTTGAGTTTTAATTGTATGTTTTACCAATCCAGAAAAGTGTGGGTGATAGATACAATGAAAATATTGCAGAATAGGTAAAATATTACAACTGGATTGCATTGTCTGTCTAGTAAAGGAGTCCCTCAGTCACCAACTCAGAGGCAATTTTCCAATTTGGGAATTAATTAAATTTTTAAGTATGTTTTATTAATTATGCTATTATGGTTGTTCCATTCTTTCCTTTATTCCCCTCTGCCCTGCACACCCACTCCCATCCAAATCTTCCCCTTTAGTTTAGGTCCATAGGTTGAATATATATGATCTATGGCTTCTACAAATCCTATAATATTCTTAACCTCCCCCTGTCTATCTTCTACCTACCATTTATGCTACTTATATTCTATACTTTTCCCCCTCTCTCCCTCTCCCACTCCCCCATTGATAGCCCTCCATGTGATCTCCATTTCTGTGATTGTGTTCCTATTCTAGCTGTTTACTTACTTTGTTTTTGTTTTTCTTTTAGGTTCGATCGTTAATAACTGAATTTGTTGTCATTTTACTGTTCATATTTTTTTATCTTCTTTTTCTTAGATAAGTCCCTTTAACATTTCATATAATAAGGGCTTGGTGATGATGAACTCTTTTAACTTGACCTTATCTGGGAAGCACTTTATCTGCCCTTCCATTCTAAATGATTGCTTTTTTGGATAGAGTAATCTTGGATGTTGGTCCTTGCCTTTCATGACTTTGAATACTCTTTTCAGCCCCTTCTTGCCTGCAAGGTTTCTTTTAGAAATCAGCTGACAAGAGTTATGGGAATTCCCTTGTAGGTAACTTCCCTTATAGGAGACTTTGTAGGTCTCCTTTTCTCTTGCTGCTTTTAAGATTTTCTCCTTATCTTTAATCTTGGGTAATGTAATTACGATGTGCCTTTGTGTGTTTCTCCTTGGGTCCAACTTCTCTAGGACTGTCTGAACTTCCTGGACTTCCTGAAAGTCTATGTTCTTTGCCAGATTGGGGAAGTCCTCCTTCATTATTTGTTCAAATAAATTTTCAATTTCTTGCTCTCCTTTTTCTGCTGGCACCCCTGTGATTTGGATGTTGGAATATTTAAAGATGTCTTTGAGGTTCATAAGACTCCCCTCATTTTTTTGAATTCCTGTTTCTTCATTCTGTTCTGGTTAAATGTTTCTTTCTTCCTTCTGGTCCACACCATTGATTTGAGTCCCAGTTTCCTTCCTGTCACTGTTGGTTCTCTGTACTTTTTCCTTCACTTTGCTTAACATAGCCTCCATTTTTTTTTCATCTAATTTGTGACCATGTTCAACCAATTCTGTGAGCATCCTGATCACCAGTGTTTTGAACTGTGCATCTGATAGGTTATCTACTCTTCATCATTTAGTTGTATTTTTTCTGGAGCTTTGATCTGTTCTTTCATTTGGGCCATTTTTTGTCTTGTTGTGCCTGTTACATAGTAAGGGACAGAGCCTTAGGTGTTCGGGGGTGGGGCTGCGTTGTGATACTGTTAATGGGGAAAGGGTCCGAGCATGAACAATGGTGCTTGCTCTGCTCTATGCCATTTTTTTTAGGCACCTGCCCCACTACCCACAAGAAAATTGGGCCCTTCTGGTGTTGATTCATGGATGGGTGGGTTTGTGTGCATTCTAGGACCCTGTGGGTCCCTCTAATGAACTCTCCTGTAAGGTTGGGAGTTTCTACTGGCACCTCAACCTCCACAGGTGTTTTCAATCGGTGTTTTGAGGCTTTATTTCCTTGTCCTGGGACCCTGGGTTGCATGGCCTGTCTTGCTCTCCAGTTTCAACAGATTTATCTGCATGCAAATGTGGGACCACCCAGTCCACCAGCTGCCTTATGCTCTGTGGCCCTCCACAGTCTTCTGCCTCACTGGGTCCCCCAGCTGCCCCCTTGCACACCTGGGGTCTGCTAGCCACTTCTTTGCTGTGACCCCTCTGGTCTCAGCCACCCAACTCTACCCCTCCTACTGGTCTGGATGAATGTGTCTACTTTAACTCCTTGGTTGATGGACTTCCTTACAGTTCAATTTTCTGTCAGCTTTGGTTGTTTTTTCTTTCTAAATTGTTGTCCTTATTTTGGTTGTGTGAGGAGGCAGAGTGTGTCTACCTACTCCTCCATCTTGGCCGGAAGTCATCAGAATTAATGAAGTTTTAATAATCATTTACCTACCATTAAAGTTGTTGCTCTGCTGCAAAACAATGCCTCAGCCCATACAAAATCATAAGTAATACATTTTTTAATTCACAAGATAGTGACATTTGTATAAAACCCAATATCCATGCTTAGATCTAAAGAAATTGAAAAATGTCCCATGGCATGATTTTCTGGAGCTGTATATATTTTTTGTTGTTGTTGCTTTTTAAAGATTTTATTTATTTATTTTCAGACAGGGGGAGGGAGAGAGAAAGAGAGGAAGAGAAACATCAGTGTGTGGTTGCCTCTTGCACACCCCAAAGAGGGGACCTGTCCTGCAACCCAAGCATGTGTCCCGACTGGGAATCAAACTGGCAACCCTTTGGTTCACAGGTCAGTGCTCACTCCACTGAGCTACACAAGTCAGGGCATGGAGCTATATTTTTGACAGATAGAATATTTGCTGCATGCTTCATGAACTACAGTAGTAGAATGTTTCCAGTAATATTGCTTACTCCATGAAATCATCTTTTAGACGCTAATGTTTGCTTATGTACATGTTAAAGTACAGTATAGGTAATTAAGCTCCTATAGGTAAGATTGGTTTCTGATCAGGTGCAACCCATATCTGTTTGCCTGGAACAAAGTTTTCCCCTTTTGTTGCCATGTTCTCTTTTCCTCTGAAGCTTTCCATTGAAACTGTAAAAGAGAGGTGTTTCTTAAAAATTGATTTAGTAGAAATCAAGGGGCATTCTCAGGTCTAGATAATTTGGCTGCTTAATGCTGCCTGTCTAGCTATGGCATCAACTAAATAATTTCCTTTTGCTTCCATGGTGTCAGCTTCAGAAAGCCATGGAATTTTGATAATTGGCATTGTTTCATTTTTTTGTGTGTGACATTTAATAATTTTGCAATCTACTTTCCATTCTCTATGGGCTACCCTGAATAAATTAAGAAACCTCTCTGCTTCAACAATATTCTAAAGTTGTAAGCTACACCAAAGGCATAGATACTGTCTGTGTATGTATTGGCTATTTCATCTTTGGCCAATTGACAAGTCTGAGGTAAAAAATTACTTAGGCATGTTGGGCAGATCTTACTCAGGTAAATAAGTTTGTTATGTCTACCATAGAAATTATTGCATATCCAGCTTGGTAAGATGCCTGTTTATTTTTCAAAGATCCATCTCTAACCCAAATTAAATGAGAATTATCAAGGAGTTTCCTGTAAGCCAGGGGTTCCCAATCTCCCTCCTCCCCATCCGTGGGTGCCACTCTCATTACTGCCTGAGCTGTGCCTCTTGTACCCCCACCCCATCAGTGAAAAAATTGTCTTCCACAAAACCAGTCCCTGTTGCCAAAAATGTTGGGGACCACCACTATAAACCATTCCTAGAAGCAAGGAGGTAGTCATGTCAATTTGATTTTAATAAGACATATAGAGGCTGGGTCACTAATAAAAATTTGGAGTCTAACTGTGACAATATCCAGTCAAACCAAGGAATCCTCTAAGCTGCTGTTTTATTTTTGGAAGAGGAAAAGATTAGATTTTTCTCAGTCTTTCAGGGTTAATTAATAGCCAACCTATACATATCAGATAATGAAAGTATTTTACCTGAGCTAAACAGAATCAGAGCTTGTCCTTTGATATTCTATTGTGTTCTTTTGGGAATGTAATAATTTCCTAGAGTATAAACTAAATTATCCACATATTGGATTAGAGTTGAATCTCTAAGTTAACATCATCTATCTAAGACAATAGGTGGGACTCATCCACATATACCTGGGGCATTACTTTCCAAGTAAACTTGTAATCTTCCCAGATGAAAGCAAAGAGGTATGCAAATAGAACATAGTTCATTATTTTACTATTTTTTAAATATTTAATTTATTTATTTTTAGACAGAGGGGAAGGGAGGGAGAAAGAGAGAAAGAAAAACATCAATGTATGATTGCCTCTCATGCACCCCACAGTTGGGATCTGGCCTCTCAACTGAGGTATGTGCCCTGACCGTGAATTGAACCAGTGACCCCTAGGTTCACAGGCCAGCACTCAATCCACTGAGCCACACCAGCCAGGGATGATGATGATGATGATGATGATGATGATGATTATTATTACTACTACTATTATTATTTGGCAAAGATTCCCATGTAACTTCAAGCATCTCGAATAGGCCTAATTAGTTTTAAAACTTTTCTCTTGTGAGGAGATAGAATAATTCCTTGAAGTATTCTAGGGACTGTTGGAAAAACTCAAAGCCATTTTGAAACAGGGTGCAAAGAAAATGGGACCCCAATATAGAGCATATTCCCCCACAGCCCATGGTTAGGGAAAGGAGAGAAACAGATGATGTGGCTTAAGATATTTTTCATAAAAAATGGCAAGTGATAGCTATGCCTTTCATGAAGGGAAGCTGTGCTGCCAGCCAGGAAAAAGGCCTATGTGACTTGCAGAATAGATAACACTGAGTATGAGGTTGTGTAGGAAGCTCCAGGTCGACATTTAAAAGAAGATGATCAGAAATATGAACAGTAAAATGACAACAAACTCACAACTATCAACAACTAGACCAAAAACAAACTAAGCAAACAACTAGAACAGGAACAGAATCACAGAAATGGAGATCACAAGGAGATCATTAGCAGGGATGGGGAGCGGGTAGAATGGAGGAAAGATGCAGGGAATAAGAAGCATAAATGGTAGGCACAAAATAGACTGGGGAGGTTAAGAACAGTATGTGACATGGAGATGCCAAAGAGCTTATATGTATGACCCATAGACATGAACTAAGGGATGGGGAATTCATGTGGGAGGGAGGTGCAGAGCAGAGGGGCATAAAGTAGGGAAGATGGGACAACTGTAGTAGCATAATCAATAAAGTATACTTAAAAAAAAGAGAAAACATTAGGACAGCCAGCCATGACAAAAGAGGCACAAAGAGGGAGCCATACAATTTGAAAGGATGTAGAAGTTGTCTCCTCCATCTGCCAAAAGGTCTGGTATGAAAGGCGGTGACACACAGTTTGGAGTAAGGAGGTGCTACCCGGTTTTGGATTAAGAGGTAGAATAAGAAAGAAGATACCTGCTGGGAAACCTGGCTGGAGAATATGATGACACGGCTGATGGAACTGGAAATTGTGGGAACCTGCCTAACCAAGTACAGGTTAGTGGGAGATACCTGGAATGGTGAACTGTGGCTGGGCGTGCTGAGCCATGGACTTCTGCTTTTCTGAAAGATGGTATCTCTGACTGATGTATTCTGAAACTGGTCTGTGTTGGCAAAGGAGAGCAGGACTATGTGTTCTGGGGTGTTTCAAGAGGAGTGGGACTTAATAGCATAAAGCTGCCATTATTTTAAATCTGTATAACCTTTAAATAAACCCATTTTCCTTTTTCACCTAACTCTTGCATTGGGAGTCATGCTTCTGGCAGTGGACAATCAGACCCCACAGCTGTTCCAGAACACCATAAGCTGGCATTCTATAACAAATACTTGGTTAAAAAGCCTCTTAAAATTTAAGTTCTGGGAGGTTTTTCAAACAAACTTAACCAAATGACCATAACATAAACCATTTTTGTAAATCTGGGTGAAAAAACACATATTTTAGGGTAATAACTTTAGAAGATTATTACTATGGTAATAATCAGCCCCGGCTGGTGTAACTCAGGTGTGCAAACCAAGTGTTGCCAGTTTGATTCCCAGTCAGGGCACATGCCTGGGTTGCAGACCAGGTCCCCAGTAGGGGGCACATGAGAGGCAACCACACATTGATGTTTCTCTCCCTCTCTCCTTCTCTTCCCCCTCTCTAAAAATAAATAAATAAAATCTTTTAAAAGACATCAATCAAACTTAAACCAGTTTTAACATTAAATAGTTTGTCTAGACCCCAGGATCCTGTATAATTTATATAATTATTTAATTTTTTTAGGCCAATAAAATATTACACCCTAGCAATGAAACAGTGTATAGGGTGAGAGGTCCCCAAAGTCCCAACAGTCCATCGTTTGGGGAATGGGGGTAGCAGATGATAAGTGGATTAAGATACTTTGCATTACAATGGCAAGTGATAGTTGTGTCCTTCCTGAAGGGAAGCTGTGCTGCCACCTGGGTGAAGACCTATGTGACCTTCAGTTCATATTAGTGAGTATGAAGTCATGTAGGTAGCTCTGAGTCAGCCTTTAAAATTATGTCCAGCCATGAGAGTAGCCATGTGGCTTGAAAGGTTGTAGAAGGGCCCCCACAGGCCTGCCATGATGTTTGGTGTGTAAGAAGGTGACATGTGGTTTGGAATAAAGAGGTGCTATGTGATGTTGGATAAAGGTGTAATGCAGTTTAGGATTAAGAACTGGAGGAAGAAAGAAGAGACCCTCTGGGAAATCTGCCTGGGAGAACGTGGTGGCATGGCTGATGGAATTGTGGGGACCTATCCAGCCAAGCAGGGATTAGTGGGAGATGCCTGGAATGCTGAATTGTGACTGAGAATGATGACTCACGGACTTCTATTTTTCTGAAAGACGATACCTCTGACTTGTGTATTCTGAAACTCACCAGGTTTGGAAAAGGGAGGCAGGACTGTGTACTTATGGGTGTTTTAAAGGGAGTGGGACTTAATGGCAGAATTCCTCCATTACTCTAAATCTGTATAAATTTTAAATTAACAATTTATTTCCTCTTCACCAAACTCTGGCATTGGGAATCATGCTTTTTGGCAGTGGGGAATCAGACCCCACAGCTGTTCCAGAACAGCATGTGCTGGGGTTCTGTAACAGTAATGCCATTGGAGGCAGGAAAAAATGCACTATATATAATATACAGATGGACACATGTTACATTAAAACCGTATACATCAAGACATACACATAATCTGAATTACTAATTTTTGTAGAGAATGCATAACTTTAGCCACTTATGGTTATAAACTTAAAATCTTCACAAACTTCTACAACCTTCACAAGCCTTTACAAAACTTTTATAATTTTCATATTTTTACGAACCTTCTTATCCATTCAGAAATAAACATCTTTAGAACTCACTTTCTTCCTTTTCCCTCAAAAGTATTTCCAGCTCATGCCTTCTATTACCAAAACCATGCTATTTCTTTCCAACTTAATTTGAATTTTTAACTTTTAGAAACCTCAATTTCCAATAACAAAAAATAAGCAACCACTATTCCCTAGACTGACATTTATGAACATATTTCATAACCTATAGAAATGTAGGTTATTCTATTGGCAAATATACTCACTTTCAAGAAATACACCTTTCACAAAGACATTTATTAACAAGACACTCATTAACAGTTCCCAATCCACTCCACAGCCTCTCTGCAACAAAAGCTAAAAGCAGGTGAAACCAAGACTTGTCCAGCAATCAATGTTTTAGCATTTCATATGATCTCAATATCCAATAATTTTAAACAAAATTCACTAATTTAGAAAGGAATAGCTGAAATAAATTAAACTGATTTGATCAGATATGGCTAAGGTTTTTCCAACCCTTTTGATAAGATTTCCTTCTAAAAAATTCACATTTTAAGAGATAGTCCAGATAAGAGTTCTTGGAGACCAGGTATTTGCAGTTCAAAGACCAATTTTGGTTCCAAGTTGTACAGGTGAGGGATGGAGGGTTGGCATTTATTAGCTTCAGAAACTTTCTTTAGTTCACAGACAATCTCTAAAATTTTTAACTTAAAAAATTATCTGTGCTCCTCCTAGAAATTTTTTTATTTCCAGATCAATATACACTTCCCATTCATTCAGTTTCTAATTTTCCATGCAAAAATTAATTTTAAGCACCAAAAGAAAACTGCATTTTGTCCATTTTAAGTTGGTATAATTTCTAGTTAAGTCTTCCCATTTCTGTAATACCAGGAGTATTATTAACAAGGCCTGGGGGCTGGGAATTTCTGGCCTTGGAGGCACAATTTGCCATGTTAATTTTAGTTTTATTTTGTGATCTGTGGAGTATGCACTTCAGACTCTCAGAAAGCAATTCCAATTGAAAATCCAAACAAATACCATATGATCTCACCTATAAGTGGAACCTAATCAACAAAACATGCCAGGAAAATATAACCAGAGACACTGAAATAAAAAAAAACTGACGGTGACCAGAGGGGAGTAGGGAGGGGGATAATGGGGGACAAGGGGGAAGGGTTATCAAGGAACATGTATAAAGGACCCATGGACAAAGCCAAAGAGGGGTAGGATTGAGGGTGGGAGGTAGGAGTGGGTGGGACAAGGGAAAGTGGTGACAGGAAAATGGAGATAACTGTACTTGAACAACAATTAAAATTTTTAAAAAGGAATAAAGAGAGAGCTATGTCTAAAAAAACATTCTTGTTTTCAGAGGAGCTATATTCAGCAACCCCTCTTGCACATTTTTTATTGCTGCTTCAAACTTATCCCATAGAAGAGCTTGAGATGAGTAGTCCTCTCCCTCACTTCTCTAGAGAACTCTGTATGGCTTGAAAACATCTCTCCCAGCACAGCAAAATCTCCTCCAGATCCAAAGGTTTGGCTGCATGGTGTGCACTCAGTCGGCTACCATCTGAGATGATTTGTCCCTTCAGAGTGCACACAGACCCAACACATTCCATCACTTTGCAAAACTGAGGGTAGTTCACTCATGTTCTGATGTGAGTGGTACAGAGTCTGGGCTGATTTCCAATTAGATTGTATCTGTTTTAGAAAGTAAACTCTCCTACCCTCCCTCCTGTCACTCATTTCCTGACATTGGAAATTAGGTATGGATAAGTTTCAAAAGCTCCACAAATTAAACAGAATAACCATTGGCCGCATCCACACAAATGAACTTAAAGTGAGGTACCAAATCTATGATATTTCTCATCTCTTTCAGAGAATTCTCCTCACTTACTGAATTCATAGCTAAATGATACACACATTGTGGATTATTTTGGCAAAGATATCCAGTTATCCAGGGCATAATGCTTATGAACTGTCATTTAGTTCATAATGCTTATGAATTGAAATGCAGTGTCATAACCACTGCCATTTCAAATGTCTCCATTGTGTTCATGTTGGCCACTACAATATGAATCCCTGAGTTGGTCTGCTTAGACTTTTAATATGTGATATTATGTTCAAGATCCTCCTCAGCTAGATTCCCAAGATTGCTTTTCTTAAGCCTTGAGGTCTGCATCTAAGTAGAGCATCTGCTGGCTAGAGAGGCGTGCACTCTTCAACTATACTACAGCTTGGGCCAGGTAACTTTTTCCTAGGGCAGAAGCCCAGCTGTCAAGGAGAGTGCTGTTGCTGCTGGCCAGGTGTTTTTTTTTTTTTAATGGAAAGTAGGACTTTACTGACCTCTTGATTCTGCCTTAGCTGCCTGCCCTACATTATCCTTTAGAACCTGTATATACCCATCCTAACACTTTCACCCTGTTGACTATCTACTTTTTATCCCTCACTTACCTGAAAGTGCCTTAAAGACAAAACCTTAATGTAGTTCAACTTTGTAACCAATCCAATTTTGAAACATCAAATTGGTGGAAACAATTTAAATTTCCAGTAATATGAGTATGATTAAATGAATTACCTATACTGTGGAAATTGTGCAGATACAAAAAAGAATGAAATAATGCACATCAAGAACTGGGGGGGGTGGAAATGGGAGGGAGGTGGGGAGCACGGGGTGGGGGGCTGGGATGGGAGAAATAGACAAAAAACTGTACTTGAAAAATAACTAAATAAAATTAATTATTAAAAAAACTAAATAAAATTTTTAAAAAAGAAAAAAATAAAAGGTATGCATATGATTAGGAGTAAAAAAAGTTACATTCAAGTTATATACATAATATAGTATGTATCATTAATATATTTATCTACTATTTACATATTTATATGCATTATTTGTACATATTTATTAACATATATTTATATATTATATATTATTACTATATATTATTATCAAGTTATATATGATATATATCATTAAATATTTTATTATTGTTCTATTACAGTTGTCCTAATTTTTCCCCCTTTTATCTCATCTGCCCAGCCCACCCACCACTCCTACCCTTTGTCCATGTTCATGGATCCTTTACACAAGTTCCTTAACCCTTCTTCTTCTTTTGGTCCTTATCCCCCTCTCCCCTCCCCTCTGGTTGCTGTCAGTCTGTCACTTGTTTTCATGCAGAAAGGGGCAGAACAGTATTGAGAGAATACCATTCCATGAACATCAATATACTACATGTACATATATGTATGTAACTGGTTTATTAAGTAGTCCCAGTTTTCTGGTATAAATGTGGAATGCTTTTGTATTTTTTCAGTAGTGCTTATAACTGTGTTCTGTAAAATCTTCCCTTTCACACTAAATAATGAATTCATTTAATGACTATTCAGTTTGTTCCTCAGTTATTCAGTCACGTCCATTCATCAAGAGAGTTTTATTTTTGGTTCTTGTAGCTTGGTATGGTCTATTTTTAAACTTTTTGTTTTGAAACAATTATAGCTCTAAAGAAATGTTTTAAAAATAGTACAAAGAGTTTTCTTATATCCTACACGTATCTTTGCCTAATAATTATGGGACATTTATAAAAGCAAAGAAATTCACATTTGTGCAATACTATAAACTAAATTACTGACTTCATTCAAATTTCTTCAGGTTTTCCTATAATGCCCTTTTATTCTGTTCCAAGATTAAATCCAGGATACTATGTTGTGTTCAGTTAACATGTCTCTATTCTACTCTACCTTGACAATTTCTATGTTTTTTCTTTGTTCCTCTGAAGTTGAAACTTTTGAAGAGTGATGTTATTTTGAAGAATGTTCCTTAATTTGGGTTTGTGTGATGTTTTCTCATAATTAGATTGGGGTTATTGATTTGGGAGAAGAATACCACAGAGGTAAAGTGCCCCTTTTCATCACAATGTCAGAGTTACATGATATCCATATGACTGATCACTGGTGATATTCACTATGATTATTTGGTGATGTATGCCTGGTTTCTCCTTTTGTAAAGTTACTATTTGTTCCTTTCCACACCTTATTTGTTAGAAGCAAGTTACTAAGTCTAGCCCATATTAAAGAGGAAGGGAATTAAGCTCAACCCTCCCCTCTCCCCCCTGCGGAAGGAGGAATATCAAGTGATTTGTGGGTATATGGTTGAAAACAACCAAAGCAATTAATAAATATTATGGGTCATATAATTTGAGACTATCCAAATATTCTGTGGGTTTTGCCTTCAGTAATTATTACAGTAATGTCCTGGTGGTTATTTTCATATTCCTCATTTCCTTCTATGTTTAATATTTCAAAATATTCTGTAAGGAAGATTTCCCCCACCACCATGTATTTACTGACAAAATAATTTGTTTCTACTAGTATGACTCACAGATTTTTAAGTCTTTGGGGTTATAATAAAAACCAATCATTATTTTTTATTTTTAAATACATTTTATTGACTATGCTATTAAAGTTGTCCCATTTCTTTCTCCTAAGCTATGCACCCCCTACCGCCACCACTTCCCCCTCTTAGTTCATGTCCAAGGGTCATCTATATAAGTTCTTTGCCTTCCCCATTTCCTATACTATTCTTAACCTCCTCCTGTCTATTTTCTACATACCATTTATACTTATTTCCTGAACCTTTTCCTGCATTCTTCCCTCTTCCCCTCCCCACTGATAACCCACCCTGTTAGGTCCATTTCTGTGATTCTGTTCCTTTCTAGTTGTTTGTGTAGGTTACTTTTGTTTTTGTCTTTTTTTTTAGGTTCATTTGTTGATAGTTGTGAGTTTGTTGTCAGTTTACTGTTCATATTTTTGATCTTCTTTTTCTTAGATTTGTGTTTTTAACATTTCATGTAGTAAGGGCTTGGTGATGATGAACTCCTTTAACTTGACCTTATTTGGGAAGCACTTTATCTGCCCTCCCATTCTAAATGATAGCTTTGCTGGATAAAGTAATCTGGCATGTAGGTCCTTGCCTTTCATGACTTGGAATACTTTTTTTTTTAGCTCCTTCTTGCCTGCAAGATTTCTTTGGAGAAATCAGCTGACAGTCTGATGGGAAGTCCTTTGTAGGTAACTGGCCCCTATTCTCTTGATGCTTTTAAGAGTCTCTCCTTCACTTTAATCTTAGGTAATGTAATTATGATGTGCCTTGTTGCATGCTTCCTTGAGATCAACTTCTTTGGGACTCTCTGAGCTTCTTGGATTTCCTGGAAGTCTATTTCATCTGCTAGATAAGGAAGTTCTCCTTCTTTTTTTTTTTCAAATGAGTTTTTGATTTCTTGCTTTACCTCTTCTCCTTCTGGCACCCCTATGATTTGGATGTTGGATGTTTAAAGTTGTCCTGGAGGTTCCTAAGCCTCTCCTCATTTTTTTTTAAATTCTTGTTTCTTCATTCTGTTCTGATTAAGTGTTTATTTCTTCCTTCTGCTCCAAATTGTTGATTTGAGACCCTGTTTCCTGCCCTTCAATGTTGGTTCCCTGTATATTTTTTATTCCACTTTTCATAGCCTTCACATTTTCCTCAAGTTTGTGACAATACTCAACCATTTCTCTGAGTGTTCTGATTACTAGTGTTTTGAACTCTGCATGGGATAGGTTGCCTATCTCTTCGTTGCTTATATTCATTGTAATTTTTATAGAGCTTTGATCTATTTATTCATTTGGGCCATTTTTTTACTTGACATGCTTGTTACATATAAAAGGGTGGATCCTTAGGTATTGGCCAAGGCCAGGCAACCAACATCGCTGCTATGTGGTTCTGTATGTGGGGGAGGGATCCAAGAGGGAACAATGTTGCTTGCTCAGCTCTTGGCCAGCTTTCAGTCACTTCCTCAGCTATCCACAAGCAAGTTGGGCCCTTCTGGTGCTGATTCCTTGGTGGGTGGGCTTGTGTATGTTCTAGGCCCCTGTGGGTCTCTCCAACAAACTCTATTGTGAGGCTGGGAGTTTCTCCTGCTGCTGCAACCCCTACAAATTTTTACGGTCAGAGATTTTGAGGCTTTATTTCCCCCTTCTGGAACCCCGTGTTGAGTTGTCTATCTCACTCCCCATTTGTTCCTCCACATTTATCTGCATACAAATGTGGGACAGCCCAGTCATCCAGCCACCACCTTGCAGCAAGGCCTCTATGCCCTGGCTATCTGTATCCATTGCTCTTACCTATGGATGAATTTTTCTTCTTTAACTCTTTGTCAGAATTCCTTACAGTTTGATTTTCTGGCAGCAATGGTTATTTTTTGTTTTTAATTTGTTGTTGTCCTTTTTTTGGTTGTGAAAGGGGGATAAATGTATCCATCCATGCCTCCATCTTGGCCAGAAGTATTCGTTGTGGTTTTAAGTTGCATCTCTCTAATGGCCAGTGATGCTGAGCATTCTTTCACATGTCTCTGGGACCTCTGTATGTTCTCCTTGGAGAATTGTTTGTTCCGGTCACTTGCCCATTTTTTAATTGGGTTGTTTGTCTTCCTGGAATGGAGTCATGTGAGTTCTTTATATATTTTGGAGATCAAACTCTTGTCCCAGGTATCATTGGTAAATATGTCTTCCCATATGGTTGATTCTCTTTTCATTTTAATGTTGTCTTATTTAGCAGTACAGAAACTTTTTATATTGGTGAGGTCCCATTTGTTTATGCTTTCCTTTATGTCCCTCGCTCTAGGGACATATCAGTGAAAATATTGCTGCATGGGATATCTGATATTTTCCTGCCTATGTTCTCTTCTAGGACTTTCATGGTGTCACAACTTATAATTAAGTCTTTTATCTATCTTGAATTTACTCTTGTGTATGGGGTAAGTTGGTGATCCAGTTTCATATAGCTGTCCAGATCTCCCAACACCATTTGTTGAAGAGGTTATTTTTACTCAGTTTTATGGTTCTGCTCCCTTTGTCAAATATTAATTGGCTGTAGAGACTTGGATTTATTTCTAGGCTCTCTATTTTGTCCCATTGATCTATGTGTCTGTTCTTATACCAGTGCCAGACTGTTTTGATTGCAGTGATTTTGTAATATAGTTTGATATTAGGTGTTGTGATCCCTCCTACTTTGTTCTTTCTCATAATTGCCATGGCTATTTGGGATCATTTATGGTTCCATATAGATTTTTGAAGTGTTTGTTCTATATCTGTGAATTATGTCATTGGTATTTTAATAGGTATTGTGTTGAATCTATAAATTGCTTTTGGTAATATGGAAATGTTGATGATGTTGATTCTTCCAATCCTTGAAGATGGTATATGCTTCCAATTATTTGTGTCTTCCTTAATTTCTTTCTTCAGTGTTGTGTAGTTTTCTGAGTACAGGTCTTTCACTTCTTTGGTATGGTTTATTCCTAGGCACTTTATTTTTCTTGTTGCTATAGTAAGTGGGATCTTTTTCCTGGTTTCTGATTTTCATCTGTTGTGTGGGTGTATAAAAATGCCTTTGATTTCTGAATATTGACTTTGAACAAAATTCCCTTATTAGGTCAAGTAGTTTTTTGGTGGAGTCTATAGGATTTTCTATGTACGCTACCATATAATCTGCAAACAGTGACAGTTTTATTTCCTTTCCAAGTTGTATGTCTTTTATTTCTTTTTCTTGTCTGGTCACTGTAGTGAGGACTTCCAATACTATGCTGAATAGAAGTGGTGAAAGCAGACATCCTTGTCTCATTCCTGATCTTAGTGGGAAAGCTTTTAGTTTTTGTCCATTGAGTATGAGGTTCGTTGTAGGTTTCTCATATGTTTCTTTTATCATTTTGAGGAATGAACCCTTTACTTCCACTTTGTTGAGTTTTTTATGATAAATGGGTGCTGTAACTTATCAAATAATTTTTTCCATATTGATTGATATAATCATGTTGTTTTTCTCTTTTGTTTTATGATGTATTACAAGTATTGATTTAAGAATGTTTTACCATTCTTGCATACCTGGGATGAGTCCCACTTGATCATGGTACATGATCTTTTTAAGGTATTGCTGGATGTGGTTTGCCAATATTTTGTTGAGGATTTTAGTGTCTGTTTTCATCAGCAGTATTGTCTTGCAGTTTTCTTTCTTTTTTGTGTCTTTATCTGGTTTTGGAAGTTGGATGATGCTGGCTTTTAAAATGAGTGTGGGAGTTTTCTTTTTTCTTGGACTTCTCGGAGTAATCTGAGAAGGATAGGGGTTAGCTTTTCCTTAAATGCTTTGTAGAATTCTCCTTTGAAACCATCTGGTCCAAGGCTTTTGTGTGCCAGAAATTTCCTGATTACTCCTTCAATTTCATCAGCTGTTATTGGGCTCTTCAGGCTTTCTACTTCCTCATTCATTTGTGGAAGATTATATTTTTCTAGAAATTTGTCCATTTCACCCTGGCCTTCAATTTTTTTGTCATATAGTTCTTCTTAGTAATTTCTTACAACCCTATGTATCTCTGTTGTAATCTTTCCTCTCTCATTTCAGATTGTATTTATTTGGGTCCTCTCTCTTTTTTTCTTGATGAGTCTGCTTAAAGGCTTGTCAATTTTGTTTATCTTTTCAAAGAACCAGCTCCTGGATTTATTGATCCTTAGAATTATGCTTTTAGTCTTTATGTTGTTTAATTCTGCTGTGATTTTGGTTATTTCCTTCCTTCTACTTGTTCTGGGCTGTCTTTGTTGCTGTTCATACAGTTCTTGTAGATGTAGGGTTAGGTTGTTTATTTGAAGTGTTTCTATCTTTTTTAGATAAGGCTGTGTCATTATGAACTTCCTTCTCAGGACTGCCTTTGCTGTAGCCCATAAGTGTTGGATGGTTGCGTGTTCATTTTTATTTGTTTCTGAAAACTTTTTGATTTCTTCATTGATCTCATTCTTGACCCATTCATTGCTTGATAGTATGGTATTCAATCTCTATGAATTTGAGTGTTTTTGAGTTTTTTCCTTTAGGCTGGTTTCTAGTTTCAGTTCCTTGTTTTCTGAGAAAATGCTTGATATGATTTCAATTTTTTAATTTGTTGAGTTTGCTTTTGTGTCCTGTTATGTGGTCTATCTCTGAAAATATTCTATGTGCGTTTGGAAAGAATGTATACTTTGCTTCTTTGGGATGAAAGGTTCTATATATTTCAGTTAAGTCCATTTGATCTAGGACATTTTTCAATGCTGCAATATCCTTGTTTACATTTTGTTCGAAAGATCTAACCATATTTGACAGTGGGGTGTTAAAATCCCCTAATATAAATGTGCTGTTGTCAATATCTTTTTAAAGTCCTCCATGATTTTTTAAATATATTTGGGTGCTCCTATGTTGGATGCATATATGTTTATAATGTGTATGTCATCTGGATGGATTCTTCCCTTACGTATTATGAAGTTTTTTTAGTGTCTCTTTTTATGGCTCTTGTTTTGAAATCTTTTTTGTCTGATACATGTATTGCTACTCCAGCTTTTTTTCCCTGTCCATTTGCTTGGAATTTTTTTCTATCCTTTCACTTTCTCTCTGTGTAGGTCTTTTTTTTCTGCGGTGGATATCTTGTAGGTAGCATATGTGCATGTACCACAGCTTTTTTAATCACTCATGTACTGATGGGCCTCTGGGTCACTTCAAAATCTTGGCTATTGTAGATAGTGCTGCCATGATCATAGAGGTGTTTTTTTTTTGTGATTTCTTTGGATAAATTCTCTGAAGTTGAATCACAGAAATAAAGCAGTTACATACAATACAGTGTACAGTTGATGTGTTGTAGAATTGTACATCTGCAACCTGTATAAATTTCTTAGCCAGTGTCACCCCAATAAATTAAAAAAGGGGGAAACAACAAAATTTAAAAATCCCAGCATGGTACTGTAGAAAAATAGATATAGATTGATTGAAAAGAATAGACAGACTAGAAATAAACTTACACCTATATGGTCAATTATTTTTTGACAAAGGAGGCAAGAACATAATAGAGTAAAGACAGTCTCTTTAATAAACAGTGCTGGGAAAATTGGACAGATACTTGCAAAGACATGAAAGTAGAGCACCTACTTACACCATACAAAAGAACAAAGTCAAAATGAATTAAGACTTAAATGTAATACTTAAAACCATAAAAATCCTGCAAGAAAACATGGGCAGTAAAATCTTGGACATTTATCATAGTAATATATTTTTCTGCTATATCTCCTAAAGTAAGGGATACAAAAGAAAAAATAAACAAATGGGACTACAACAAACTAAAATGTTTTTGAACAGAAAAGTTTTTTCACAGACAATCCACTGAATGGGACAACACTTTTACAAATGATATTTCTGATAAGATGTTAATATACATAATTTATAAAAAACTTATACAACTCAACACCAGAAAACCAAACAATCCAGTTTAAAAAAAGGGGCAAAGGACCTGAATGGACACTTCTCCAAAGAGGGCATTAAAATGGCTAATAGACATATGAAAAGATGCTCAACATCACTAATCATCAGAGAAATGCAAACTAAACCACAATGGGATATCTCCTCACACCTGTCAGAATGGCTATCTATCATCCATAAATCAATAAACAAGTGTGGTTGAGGATGTGGGGAGAAGTGAACATTCATACACTGTTGTTGGGAATGCAGACTGGTGCAGCTATTGTGTAAAGCAGTATGAAATTACCTCAAGAAATTACAAATGGAACTGCCTTATAATCCAGAAATTCCACTTCTAGGAACATATCCAAAGAATCCTGAAACACTAATTCAAAATAATGTATGTACCCTTATATTCATTGCAGCTTTATTTACAATAGCCTAGATCTGGAAGTTGCCCAAGTGGCCATCAGTAGATGACTGGATAGGAAAGCAGCAGTACATTTACACAATGAAATACTACTTGGCCATAAAAAGCAGTGAAATCTTCCCTTTTGCTCAACAGGCATGGATTTGGAGTTTGTCATTCTAAGTGAAATAGGCCACTCGAGATAGACAAATCTCATATGATTTCACTTATATGTAGAATATAATGAACAAAATAATCTATCAAACATAATAGAAGTAGGCTCATAAATATAGAGAACAGACTGACAGCTGTCAGTGGAGAGGGTTTTGGGCGTTAGGTGAATAAGATATAGTAATTCAGCAAAACAAAAAACTCATAGACACCTGTGTTCCTCTCTGTCTCCCTCTTTTCCTTCCTTTCCTTAAAGCAGTCCTTTTAGTATTTCTTGCAGAGCTGGTTTGGTGGAGGTGTATTCTTTTAGACTTCTTTTGTCTTGGAAGGTCTTTATTTGGCCTTCTATCTTGATTGAGAGCCTTACTGATATGTCTCCTAGAGCAAAGAATATAAAGGAAAAAATAAACAAATGGGATCTCATCAAAATAAAAAGCTTCTGTGTGGCTACAGAAAACAGTATTAGATAAAAAAGACAACCAACTGTATGGGAAAACATATTTGCCAATGATACCTCAAACAAAGGTTTAATCTCCAAAATATACAAAGAACTTACATGACTCCACTCTAAGAAGACAACCGACCCAATTAAAAAATGGGAAAAGGACTTGAACAGACACTTCTCCAAGGAGGACATACAGAACATCCAGAGACACATGAAGAGATGCTCAATATCGTTAGCTATCAGAGAGATGCAAATTAAAACCACAATGAGATACCACTTTACACCAGTCAGGATGGCTATCATAAACAAAGCAACAAACAACAAATGTTGGAGAGGTTGTGGAGAAAAGGGGTCCTTAGTTCACTGTTGGTGGGATTGCAGACTGGTGCAACCATTATGGAAAACATTATGGAATTTTCTCAGAAAAATAAAAATCGACCTGCCTTTTGACCCAGCAATTCCACTGCTAGAATTATATCCTAAGAATCCTAAAACATCAATATCAAAGAACCTATACACCACAATTTTCATAGTAGCACAATTTACATTAGCCAAGAGTTGGAAGCAACCTAGGTGCCCATCAGTAAATGAATGGATCAAAAATGGTGGTACATATACACAATGGAATTCTATGCAGCAGAGAGAAAGAAGGAGCTACTACCCTTTGCAACAACATGGATGGAACTGGAAAGCATTATGCTGAGTGAAATAGACCAGGTGTTGAAAGACAAATATCATATGATCTCACCTTTAACAGGAAGCTAAACAACAAAACAAACAAGCAAGCAAAAAAAAAAACAAAGACACTGAAATAGAGAAGAAGGGGGCAGTGACCAGAGGGGAGAGGGAAGGGAATTTAAGGGGAAAAAGGGGAGGGATTTGGAGGAACAAATAGGAAGGACACAGGGACAAGAAGTAAGGGGGGGTGGAAGTAGGAGAAAGGTGGGGAGCACGGGGTGTGGGGGCGCTGGGATGGGAGAAATAGACAAAAAACTGTACTTGAAAAATAACTAAATAAAATTTTTAAAAAAGTAAAAAAAAAATCTCATAGACACAGACTACAATATAGTGATTACCAGAAGGAAAGGTGGATGGAGGAGGTGGAGAAGGTAAATGGGGATAAGTGGTGATGAAAAAGACTGTGTTGTGAACACCCAACACAATACAAATTATGTATTCTATAATTGTACACTTGAAACCTATACAATTTTATTAAATATGTCACCTCAGTAAGTTCAATAAAGATAAAAATATTATCTGTGCTCACCAAAAATACTTTACAAGCTGATCATCTCAGTATATTAAAAAATATAATACAATCCTAAAACCATTAATTATTTTTTAAAGATTTTATTTATTTATTTTTAGAGAGAGGACAAAGGAGGGAGAAAGAGAAGGAGAAAAATATTGATCAGTTGCCTCTTGTACAAGCCCCAACTAGGGATTGAACTCACAGCCTGGGCATGTGCCCTGTCTGGGAAGGGAACCAGCAACCTTTCACTTTGCAGGATGATGCCCAACAAACTGAACTACACAGTGAAGGCCCATTAATTATTTTTTAAACTCTTTTGGCAAACTCAAAATATAAACTGTATTAATCTGACAAAGTATCTATAAAGTATCTAAGATAATATTATAATTAATGTTATATAATACCCAAAGTTTTCACCTTGAATTTGGAAATAAATTCTCTGCTATTCAACATTGTACTGTAAGTCCTAGCAGTGCAATAAAGAAAAATAAATAGGACAGAAAATAAATGAGTCCAGATGATTATACAGGAAGAAATAAAACTACTTGTTATAGAAAACGCAACCAGTTAAGAGAAGGAAGGAGCAGGAGTATGCATTTATACTGTCTTATTATTACCTAATTACCTTTATGTGTGTGCTCTTCTTTACTCAAGGATTCAAATAAATGTCTGGGTTCATTTTCTTTCAGAACTGGAGAACTTCCTCTAGTACTTTTTATAATGTACATCCCAGCAACAGACTGTCTCATTTTAGTTTATCTAAAAATTTATTTTGCCTTCATTTTTGAAAGATAACTTTGGTAAATATAGGATAACTTGTTGACAGATTGTGTGTTTCAGTAGTTTGAATATGTTATTTGACTTCCTTCTGGCATCAATTGTTTTTGATGACAAAGTAGCACTAATTTTATTGGGATTCTCTTGTAAATTGGGAGTTATTTTTGTCTTGCTACTTTCCACATTTTTTCTAGTCTTTCAGCATTTTTGCTGTGCTGTATTTGTTGATCTCTTGCATTTATCCTGCTTGCAATCCATTGAGTTTCCTGGATAAGTAGATGGATATTTTTCTTCGAATGTGGGAAGTTTTCAGCAATTATTTCTTTGAATTTTTCCTGCTTATTTCTTTCTCTTTTCTGTCCTTTTACTATTCCCATTATGTATATATTTGGGCAATTAATGGTGTCCCATATTTCACTAAGACTCTGTTCAATTATTTTATTCTTTTCCCCCCACTGTTCCTCAGATGACATAAATATATAAATCTTAGCATTCACTAATTCTTTCTCAAATCTACTGCTGAACATCTCTAGTGAATTTTTTCAATCTTTGTACTTTTCAGAATTTCTACTTGTTTCTTTTCATATCTATCTCTATTCATTTTTTATTTGATGTGACATTGTCATCATACCTGCCTTTACTTCTTTAATCAAAGCTTGTTTACTATTCTTCAAACATATTTATATTGTTTACTTTGAAGTTTTTGTTAAATTCAACATCTGGTTACTGTCACAGGTAGTATCTATTGCTGGCTTTGTTTCTCCCCATGCATGTCTTACATTTTTTCAAATAATATATTTTAGTAACTCTGAGTGTTAGTACTCTTCTTCTGGGGCTTATTATTGTTGTTATTTGCTTATTTATTTAGTGAATGGTTGAATTATTTAACTGATGTCTATTTCCTCCCCGCTATGTGTAGCTTCTTATATTGCTCCTCAGAGGGCACATCACTGAGTATACCCACAGTCTCTCTGAGATGACAGTGGTTTTCTCAGGCCTCTCTTTATTGTCTCTTCCCTGGAACGTGCTTGGCTGTTAAGCTCCACTAATAAGCTGATTGATTGCTCTGTTGTTTTTAACTATGTACTGGGGCATAAGTTGGACCACAGATTCATGGAATTAAATTCAACTCTTTTTCAGAGATAGTTTTTGATGGGGAGGAAGGTGATAAACAGGGCAATAATGGAAAATATGTTCTGGAGAGAGACAGGTATTCTCTGAAGTTCCAATCAGATCTTCATCTTAGGCAAGCTCTGTGAACCTGAGTTTTGGTGGTGTAACATTTATGTGCGTTCATGCTTCTTCTCCAGATATAGTATGGACCCTAGTATACATACCTGACCCCTCCATTCAGAGAGCTTTTTGTTCTTCTATTTCCTTTTCCTACCTGCACTGCGTTTCATTTTTTCTTTTTTTTAAAGGTTTTATTTATTTATCTTTAGAGGGGAAGGGAAAGAGAGAGGGAGAGAAATATCAATGTATGGTTGCCTCTCATTCGTCCCCTACTGGGAACTGGCCTGTAACCCAGGCATGTGCCCTTACTGGGAATTGAACTGTGATCCTTTGGTTCGCAAGCCCACACTCAATCCACTGAGCTATACCAGCCAGGGCTGCATTGGGTTTCTATAACTGTCTGCAAGATATGGGCTTTGTTCTCCTTCTTCCTGGAGATAAAGTCTGTTGCTTACTAAGGGAAATAAGGTCTGGTTGGAATTTCAACAATGACTGCTGTCTCTCTCTCTAAACTAGCATTCTGGGGCAAATTTTCTTAGATTTTCTTTGATCTTCCTTAGGAACACCTAGTGGAGTTTCTGGAGTAAAGCCTGCAAGAAGATAGCATGCCCCTTTATGTCTGTAGCCCACAGGGACTTCAAACTCTGCTATCCTTCATTAAGACTTTAGAAACTCATTAGCAATTTTTAGCTAAATTTTCCTGCTGTCCTATATGGTGTTTGGTGGTTTCTATCTCAAATAAGCAAATGCATGGGTACTTTTTCTCTCTCCATAAGTGTCTCTCTCTTGAATCTGGGGTACTTGTTTGCCCTGTGGTTTCAGTTCTCTGACAGTTTTAAGAATAGTTATTATTTTGCAGATTATCCAACTTCTTTTCCTACTGTAAGTGTGAGTGGCACTCTTAAGCTCTCCATTTGTTGCTGAAGCCAAAAATTGAATTGCTCGTTTTACAACTTAAATATAACACTTCATTTAAATCCCCATTGCTTCTCATAAGCAGTACAAACTCTTTTGTTCTAGTAACTTATAGTGGACAGGAAGTTGGATACTATTCTCAGAAATAGTTCCCTTCTTATCCCAGAACCATTTCTTGTGTTTGGGAGGATAGTGAAAGAGAAGCAAAGTAGATATTTCTTAGTATATGGCTGCCATTAACATTGTCTTTTTGCTCAACAGGTGATATGTTGAATACCTACCAGTGACAGGAACTCTTTTCATTGCCCATCATAGAGCTTATCATTTTTCCAACCCCTTTTCTCTTTGATATATGAAGGAGAACTTTGTAGGGATGGAAATAAAACTCTATAACATAAAAATTTAAAGCATTTTCCCTTTCATAGCCAGGTACAAACCTGGGTTGGACCAGATAATTAGGATTTAAAATAAAAGAGTTAAACTCTTTCTCTCAGAGTCCAGTGAAATAGTCCTCCAGAACAATAAAGGTGGACAATGATCCCAATCAAACTTGCTCATACTTCCAGGAGGACCTTTATTGTGCCTGGGCCTGTTTGGGTGGTTTGGTGTCTACTTCAGTTCTGTATCTGCGTGGTGCAGTGCTACTGATGTCTGAGTCAGCCCAGACCCAAAAGCACAGGAGATTCCAGGCAAAGGGAACATGCAAAGGCATACGGGCCTTCAACTCAGGAGAAAAGAGTGCTACTGCCCATCTGAATGTTAACATGCTTTATAGGCACAGCTCATGATTTGATGGCCAAGGCAGTTAAGCTGTCAATATGCATAAAATGTCTTTTTAAGGTGGAAGAAGCAATGCCATTGTGATGCTTACTCTTTAGGTTTGTCATTAGAAGAAACATTATTGCTGTTCTGACATCTTAAAGGACTGGTTGGAAAAAGGGTGAAAATAGAATTCAAGTTATTGGACTTGGAAAATCAAACTAGTTAAGAGTTACCAGCTTAGAGATAAACTGAGATTCCAATCTAAGTTCTTCCCCTTACTGGTAAGTCACTTGCATATATCACATACACTCTTTGAGCCTTAATTTAGTCACCTATTATTATGCTCTCTATAGAGCATAATAATACTTCTTTCAGAATTGTTTGTCAGAATTAAAAGAGATATAAATATAAAAATAAGCTGTGAACATTGGTGATTTATATCACTTTTATACCAGAGTATAAAAAATGAGTATGAAATCTCCATGTATACTTTTTCTTTAATGCAGTGGTATCATGATTAGTCTGAATCTCTGGGAGACTAGGGGGAGAAGAAGCTCTCCATTTTCAATCCTCATGAAGTTTGAGAAAGAAATCTTTGTTGTGTTAAGCCACTGATGTTTTGGGGTTGGTAGTTATCCTAGCCTATGCTTAGCCTAACCTGACAAGTGCACCCAAAGGTCCTCAGAGTCAAGCACTGGAATCACTGGAATACTTGCTGAAATACATACAAGTATTATATGTGGTAAAACTATATTTGGGGAAGGCAATGGATAGTGGGGATTATAATTTAGACAAGAGGAAAATAATTATCATATCAGAAGTTCAATAGACAATGACTGAAGTTAACAATTCAAGAATAGCAGTTGCAAGTCATACATCTAGTATGGGACTTGTGTTCAGAATAAACGAAGACCTCTTACAACTCAACAATAACAAGACAACCAACACAATTTTAAAGTGGGTAAATGATTTGACTAGACATTCCTCCAATGAAGATACAAAAATGGCCAATATGCACATAAAGAGATGTGAAACATCATTAGCCATTAAGGAAATGTAAATCAAAACCATAATGGGATTTTACTTCATATACACTAAGATGGTTACAATAGAAAGTACACACAATAACAAGTGTTGGTGTGGATGTGGAGAAATTGGAAGGAACCTTTGTACATTACTGATGGGATTGTCAAATGCCACAGCTGCTTTTCAAAATCAATTTGGCAGTTCATCAAAAAGTAAAACAGAGTTATTATATGACCCAGCGATTCTACTCCTAGGTACCCAAGAAAATTAAAATGTATTTAGATAAACAAGTTTATACTGTTGTATTTTTTATGTGTATGGTCTGTCCAGAAGGTATCCAGCCATGTAATATGAAAAGTAGGGGCATTTATCAAAGAAGATACAAGATACAAGAAACATTGTACATAGTACAGTGATGCCTCAGACTCCTTTAATGTAGGCACCTTGGGACCTCACACAGTTCTCCCAGTTGCCATCAGCTGCCCCATCATATTTTCCTGAATTTCACTGGTGGTCTAAAATCTCTTCCCTTGCAGAGATGATTTTAGTTTTGGGAAAAACCAGAAGTCTCAGGGCACCAAATCTGGGCTGTAGGGGAGCTAAGTCACCTGAGTGGTTTGATGTTTTGCCAAAAAACTCTGCCTGAGACATGATGCATGAGTGGATGCATTGTCTTGATGAAGCTGCCAATCACCAGTTGCCCATAGCTGTGACCTTCTGAATCATTCAAAAATAGTTTTCATGGGGGAATATTCAAGCTTAACATAAAATCTGATGCAGATTTATTGCTCTACACACTCTGTCATTTTGAATGTGATAGACACACAGTACATGTGCTCACTCAATGGCACCTACCACCCCCACTGACTAATACAGTGAAGTTGTCATTGTTCATCCATGAGCATTCCAGTCCACTATGCTTGGCTGCCAGGTTACATCACTGTTGCACAAATCATTCTTATTATGTTAACAATGGTTGGACTTTTTCTGGAGAAAAAAGGACTGGACTTTTTCTTATTTATATTATATATTATGAAATAATATATATAAAGAAAAATTTTCTTTTTCTTTTTCTTATATCTGTATGAGGCAATGAGTGTGAATTAAACTTATCGTGGTAATCATTTCACAGTTTGTAGAAGTCTAATCATGTGCTGTATACCTTAAACATAGTGAATTACCTCTCAGTAAATCTGGAAACAAAATTTTGTTTTAAAAAAAGAAAAAATTGAAAACATTTTCTTCCCTTTTTCCAACAGAAATTATTAGTGTCAAATACTACACATTTGTGTTTTCTTTAAAACAGACACAAAACAAGTAAATTAAATTTAAAGTACATCTTCATTAGCATGCTCTGAGGTTATCTACCTCAATAGATAAGGCAGAACTATCGTTTCTGTACTTGTAAATTTTATACTTTGAATTAATAGTTTGTTTTAAAAGACAAAAGTAAAAATGTATGTGAATGTTCAATACTCATACATGCTACAACATGAATAAACCTTGAAAACATTATGCTGTATGAAAGAAGCCAAATACAAGAGAACATATATTGTATGATTCCTTTTATATGAGATATCTAGAATAAGCAAACCCATAGAGAGATAAAATAGATCAGTGTTTACCAGATGCTGGGGGGAGGAAGGAATGAAAACACCAGTATATGCTAATGGGCATAGAGTTTCTTTATAGGATTATGAAAGTGCCCTGGAAGTAGTTAACTGTGATGTTTTCAGAACTCTGTTAATATACTAAAACCACTGAATTGTACACTTTGAAGGTGTACAATTTTGAGGGTGAAATTTGTGGTATATGAATTACCCTTCAATGAAGCTATTTAAAAAAGAAATAGTAGCCTAAGCTTATGATTCAGAGATACAGAGGTAAATACCAGAAGTAACTCAAAACATTTCATTGTAGTTGTCTCTAGAGAATGGGAATCTGGAATGGCAAGGCAGACCAGTTACTCTTTTTCTTTTGATTTTAGTTATTTTATTTTTAGAGAGGGGAAGAAAGGGAAAAAGAGGGAGAAAAACATTGATGTGTGAGAGAATGCTTATCCCACGTAAGCCTGGTTGATTTCTCCAGCTTCAAGTTCCAGAGATAATGTGAGATTTATGCATAATTTCACATCCTGACAACAGGAATTTAAAGTGTCTCCACTACCTTCATAAACTCACTGAACAGTTATTTTGATTGCTTGGTATTTATTTCTCTACTTTTAAAAGTCTTTTATTATTATTCATTTTATGACAAAAGTAATTTTTTATGTAAAAATATGCAGATGAGAGACAGTATAATTTCCTCCACTGTCTTTTGCTCTACTGTTCCATAGTTTTCCCTGTGCATGGATGTATTATGTAACATTGTTTTTCAAAAAATGGGCTGATGCTGTATATGCAGTTCTGAAAAAACTGTTTATTATTATTTTTACAAAGTGCCATGAACACCTCTTCCATGCACATGGGTGAAAATCCCCTACTGAAACTGAGAACACTGTATAGTTGGATCAAATGGCTGCTGGTAACAAGGGAGACACCTAAAGCAAAGTATCAGCTTAAGGTTAGAGCACATCTCCTGGCAAATGACCACCAGGAAAGTAGGGGTGGAATATACTCATCAGAGAAGTAAGATTTAAAGGACAAATGCATTAAACCTATGGAATATCTTCTAAGTATGTCTGTCCCCTTCCTCCCAACCTCACTCCTGATACCACTTTGATACCACTTTGGTCCCTTGGGAAAAATGGATCCTGTACATCTCTTTGTGTGCGATGAAGACCACTTGATTTCTGTTTTTTCCGTAGTTCTTCCTGAGCCCTTTACACACCTCCACATTCTCTCACCATCTCCTCACCGCCTAGGTACCTTTCCTGTAAGTTTTCCTGGTAGTGCTTGGGAGAATCATCTGTCCTCCTTTTTTTTTTTTTTTTTGCTTTGCTTTCTGGGGCGCACAATCTTCAGCCTGGCACTTTTCAATAGCCCGTGGGTGGCTCTCTGGCTTGGCCTCAGGTTCTGGCTTGCTCTCAGTGTGTGGTTTTCCCTCACTTTCAGACTTGCCCTTCTTTTCTTGTTTTCTTACATCATCTGGCTATCCCTCATCCTGGCGCCTCCCCTTGTGCCATAGCTTCCCCTCCATTTTTGGCTTTTCTTTCTCATCTGAGTTTCCTGCATATTCTGTATGTGTTTCATCTTCTGGCTTTACCTCATTTTCCAGCTTTCTTTCTTTTTCATTGTAGAGTTTTTCCATGTTGAGATGTCCCCTCCCTTGCCTGTCCTAGGAGGCAAAGGGGAGACAAAGGAGACTGAAGACTCAGGCGATGGAATACAGGTCCTGACAGTACTTGCCTTTATGATGTAGAGTTTTCCTCACCAGATCCCAAATTCCAGGTGCACTCCCACCTGTATGCATTTTTCCTTTCCTTCCTCTTTACACATGTTTTCATAAGCCAACCCTGAAGAAACTTCCACAGGTGTTTCTCTCGGCATTTAAGTGGAGTGCATTGAGAAGTGTGTAAGAACAGATGTGTCCCTACACTTTGCTCTGGCCTTGGCTATACCCATACGATTTTAACTGGGTAGCCTCAACTTATACTGACCTGCAAGTATCCTGGCTTGTTTCTTTTTTTTTTTTACTTGCCCGCAATTGTAAGGCTTACAGAATAACAGACATAACAGCAATAACCATTTTTCAGATTTCAGGGTTACTCCTTAACAGGCTTCACAGATGCCACATCTCTATCTCTCATTTCCTTGTTCTCCCCAACTATCCTCACCAGCCATAAAGCACCACCTTCCCTTAGGGTCCTACAGAGTTAATGTATTCTGAGACTTCAAAAGGAAAGCTTGGAGGAAGGGTGTCATGTAGTGGCTTCCCCAACTTCTGCTCAGGCTTAAGTCACCTCTGCTGACCTGGCCTGATCCTGCAGGTCTTTCCTTTTCTTTTCTGGATTGGTGTTTACAACCACAGACCTGAAGACCTGTAGAAAGATAGAAGACAATTGATGAATGAGGGATTAAGAAGCAAATGACTGTCAATAGAGACACGGACACTTTTTGGACTTAGTTGTCAAAACTTTCCCAACAGCTGCCACACCTTGCCCTTTTCCCTTGCACCTCTAATCCTCCTCTACAGTCCCTCTTTTACATCCTCCATTTGTCTACCACTGCATATTGGCAGAGAAAAAAATGGCTTCAAAGTGTTTCTATGTTTCTGAATCCTCCTCCCAAAGTTCTATCTCACTTTTTCTTGCACTGAAATGAATGATGTTTGGGACAATAGTGTTTAGAAGGAAGATCCTGCTGCTCTCATCATGTTTCTGCCTTCAAAACTCCTTACCCCAGGTACCCAGATAGTACAAAGCCCATTACTTCTCTGAAAATAGGGCAGGACATCAATATCCAGAGCATTCCTGCCATCCTCTCCTTCTTCACATACACAGAAATACTACATTTTCCTACAACACAAGAGACAAATTATTTCCAAACTCAGTAAAATAGTTGGTCTATATTGCTTCCTTTTAGCCCTCTCTAGTTCAGAAGCCACTTCTCTGCAATAGGAAGCTTGTCTCCAGACTGAACCTCTATCACCATCCTTGGCAGGACCACCCCAAACCCAGCCTCCCACACACCTATCCCCAACCTATCCCTCCTGCAGCCCACAATTTCTAGCTCCAAGGTGGGGAAGAGATACAGAGGGCACAGTGTTCACCTTTTTTGAGTTGGTCCCAACTCCTATCCTGAGACCTTAGGCTGTGCCCTTCTCCAGCTGCTCCACTGGGATCAGTCCATTTTCTTGCTATCCTCCCCCTGCATTCACCCTCCACCAGGTGTATCCCTATAGCCTGCCTTCTAGGAGATCCTAACTGGTATCTATTTTGAGACCCTGGCCCCTTTCAATATCCTCCCACCAAGCCCTTCATTTCTTGCACCAAAAGAGGGGTATCAGGGAAAGGGTAGAGACAATTCAGTCTTGTAACTGCTCTTGTGTTTTCCCACTGCAACCTCCACCTCAGGGGTTCACGGGAGGCAACAGATTCATAGCCTTGCAGGAGAGATGGTTCCTTCTCACGTCTTTCTTCTATAAGCCTGCACTTACCCAGAGAAATGAGATGATACCCATACATCTCCCCCAACACTCACTCAATTCTGTGCACCAAAATGAATGGGGGTGAGAGGGAGGTGACATCTGGAAAGCAGACCGAATTCTCCAGCCTCTGTCTGTTATCGTCAGTACCCCAAGGTCCCTGCTGCCTTATACCCACCTGCAGGGCTATAGGGCAGTAGGCCTATCTGTTCCTCAGTTTGAAATATCTCTTCCTTCAGGAAAATAGGGAACTGGTACCTGGCAGAGAGGCACTACTGCACACATTGGCTCCTGATCACGTGAAAGAAACATCACCAGTGGGCTCAGGTCCCTTATTCCCCTCCTACCAGGAGAAAGTGTGTTGAGAGCCATCCCACTTCTTTCTTACACTAGCCCCCTTGCCCTTGCCCCACTTCTGTCTCCTCCCCTCACAGCTTGAAGCCCTCTCACTCATTTCATCCTTTGCTAACCCCAGAGGTCAACTGTGGCCCTGTGACAGAAAGCAACTCAGCTGCTTTCGGGTGTATGGAGTGGAAGTTTATTTTACCCATGTGGACCCAGAGAAGTCAGTCTCCAAACTCTAGGCACTGAGCAGCAGTGGAGCAGTTATTTTTACAGAGCAAGGGAGGGCCCATCCTTCAGACCATTACTTCTGGAGTGAAAGCAGGAGGCAGCTTACAGAAGCAGAAAGCAGAGCATTATCTCTGGTATGCAGGTGATAAGCAGTCCAGAGAAGCCAAAAGAGGCTTTTGGCCTCTTTGGGCCAAAACAAGCCACCAGGCTGCAAAAACAACTGGGCTGCAAAAACAAACCACTCTCTAGTCACTCTGTTGTGTCTTAAAATAGCTATCAATTTCCCCCAACAGCCCCTTCTCCCTGTTATATGTGTCCTGTTTTATCAGGGATAGGCTGCATCTTCTCCGAGGGCAATGGGACTTTGCTACATTTGAAGAATTTTTACTTTCCCTTCTATGGTCTCAGAGCACACACGCCTTGAATCTACTTCTCCACTCAGCCATGGGTGCTCATTCCTCCTGTCCTCTGGACCTTCACATAATAGGTATAAGGTTTATCGGATAAAGAAGCAGGTAGTTGAAATATTTTATTTCTTCAATTTTTTCAGTTTTATTTAATTTACTACCCTCATCATGGGCTACTCTTATAAGAAAAACATTAAATAAAACTTTTTATTTGTAGAAAAACCATGTTTAAGATAGAGAGGAAAAAACCACAAGATTCCAAATTTCTGACAATAAGTTAAATTAATAACATTAATTTTTACTATACAAAACTTTGATTTGCCAAATACATAATGTTTTTCACTTTTATAAATAGCCAGTTCTGTAATGTTCTACTAACACTACATGTATTTACTGTTCCCAAATAATCACTGAGTGCTAAATGGACTTGCTGGAATCTAGTGGCCAACACAATATTATTCTTGAAAATTTGGGCTATGGCTATCTATTTTCATTCAGAAATTTAGCTGTGAGCAAAGGCAGCTGAGGATCTGAGAGATGCAGACATGGTTTGATCTTCCTCGTCTTGTCAAGAAGGAAGGAATATGCTATTTCCCAACCCCTTCTCACCTTCCAGAGACTCTCATTCTTTGTATTCAGGCACCTGACAGTTGCTCACTCCAAGCACATACATAGAAAGCTGAGTAAGTATCTTTGGCCCCTACCCTCCCTCCCCCAAATTCCCACAGAGGTGATTCAACCAGAGCAGAGAAGGGAATGCTGTTCTGACAACTGGAAATTAGAATAGGTCTCTTCTAGACCCCTGTAGTAGAGGATTTTCATGAAACCTGAAGAAGTGATTCCAGGGGTGGGGGAACTTTCAGACCTGCCTGTGGGGTGGCTCCACATGCAAAGCCCCTCCCCCATCTGCCATAGATGAGAATAAGTCTACCAGTACATGATCTTATTGGAGAGAAAAGGCAGCCAATCTCTCAAGGGAAAAGGGCCTTGAGCCTCTTCCTCAATGGACTTTTATTGGGTTTAATTTGCATATGAATACAGGGTATAAAGCTCATTGTCAAGCACAAATGATCAAACAATAGACAACATTCAAAGAATGATGTGGGCTTATTCTGAGTCAGGGTCAGATAGTCAAAGGGCCATAAAACTTTGGGAAACAAACTCATTTATGCTTAGACCCTTATCATTTAAATTGAGGGCATTCTTAGCAAAGCAGGTGTCACAGGGTTTTATGTATTCTTTCTTAGGCCTGATTGCCCCAGAAAACTGCCCTTTCCAGCACAGGGCCACACCCACCTCTGGCATTCTTTTAGGCTTAAGTCAGGTGGGGGATGGGGGCGACCAAAAGATTAGGAGACTTCTTACAGATAGAATGAGGCCTCAGGCTATGTCAAAGCCAAAGGGTGAGGGTCCATCACCCACTTTTTCTATAGTCCTCCAAGTCCTTTCCTGATGACCCCATCATGACTATGCTTGTCTTAGGTGGTCCCTCCCTTCAGGAATCTTACCAATGGCTAACCAGTTATCTGCCCAAGGTGAAACAGAATGAAGTAAAGGGGGCAGAAGTGGTACTCCTGCTGTGAAGATAAGCTTTGTCTCCTCAGTGGCTTATGGTCCCAAGGTCTTTTTACTCAGCCTTAGCCATGGGGGGTTACAGCTTCTGAAACTAGGCAGGGCAGTTCCCAACACCTGCCTTCTCTCTACCCCGGTCACAATGCCAGGTGGAAACTTCCTTGACCCTGCCTACTACTTGACTTAGGAGATGTAGCCTGCTGGGTCACTCAACTCCAGGATCTTCACCTCCAGGGCTCCTAGAAGGATCCTAGCCATTCACCTTGCAGAATTGCTGCCTACCAGTCCAAATCCACCCTGACACCTTCTCAGCCAGGTTAGGCCAGTATCTAGGGACTCTGACGTGCTGACCATACTGATGGATCTAAACCAAGTGATCTCAAATGAGAAAGTCTATTGACCATCTGAAATGGTATGCAAGTTAGTTGAGTTTGTATACTTTTGAAAAGAAGATCTGTACCCTAGGAACCAGAGCAAGCCTGATAATGTACAGGTTGACATCATGAATAAGCAAAAGCTACAAAGCAGAGAAAGGACACAGAGGAGAAGGAGAAAATGCAACTTGGGAATGAGACAGAAAGTGGAAGACAAATAGCAGCTGAGCCATCTTAAAGGGAGATTGGTTACTCCTTGGGTTCAGGCATTCTTAACTAGAGAAATCAATGAATTTCCTGGAGTTATATTCAAAATGAATTACACACACGTGTGTGTAAGTGTGTGTGTGTGTGTGTGTGTGTGTGTGTGTGTGTGTGTGTGGTATGGCAGGGATATACTATGTACATTTTTACTGGGCCTGTACATTTTCCTAAGATAGGGTCTACTTTTTTATTAGATGTTCAAAGGGGTATGTAATACTAAAAAAGTTAGGGCCAACTGACCTAAACGATATGCATTTAAAAATTTTTTTATTATAGTTTACAGTCAATATCATTCTGTATTAGTTTCAGATGTACAACACAGTGGTTAGATAACCATGTACTTTACAGAGTAGACCCCTGATGTTTCAAGGCCCCGTATATAGTTAGTACGATATTATTGACTATATTCCCTATGTAGGAAGGTGCAGCCAGGGGGCCCCCAAAAGAAGGATTTGTAATGGGGTCCAGAACTCAGGGTGTCCAGGAAATATTAAAAATATGGGATGTCCTCACCCCCACAAATCTGAGCTGGGGGATGGGATACATGGAGCAGGGCCATTGAGTTGTTTTGCATAGCAACTGTTTCAAAGATAACCTCTAGAATGGTCATTTAACATATCTATAACCTTTAACTGGCTTCATAGATATGTTAAATAGCTGTGGCCATGCTTTGAGCCAGGGAGAAGGGAGTAACTTCCACCCAAGATGTAACTGGGAAGCAACTCCCCAGCCCCTGTTACAGTGCCTGTGTGAGAGCTTGGAGATGATTGGCTCCACACTATGGGGCCACTCCTGCCCAGACTCACTATGGCAGCCCACTAAAGCTGGGAGGATATGGGAGTCCTGGCAGGTGTAGCCAATTGTGGGAGGAGTTGGAAATGGGACTGCAGAGGAAGATTGGCACAGGGATTTAAACGCAGATGCAGTAGCCACTGAGGAGAGAACCACGTGCTTTTGGCGAGAATGGAGCCTCTCACAGCCATGTGAGAGAGAATCACCATGTAGCTTTAGCAGAGAGAAACACACAGTTTTGGCCAGAGTAGGGGGACCACCTCCCCCCCCCCCGCAGCCATGATAAGAATCATCATGCAGCTTTAGCAAAGAACCATCACTCGGTTTTAGCAGAGAACCACCACACAGCTTTAGCAAAGAACCATCACTTGGTTTTAGCAGAGAACCACCATGCGGCTTTAACAAAGAACCATCACTCAGCTTTAGCAGAGAACCACCACACGGCTTTGGCAGAGAATCACCATGCGGCTTTCTGTTTCTTTTCCTGACATGGTACCTTGGACTGGGCAAAGGGGGAAAGAAGGACTGTGTGTGTGTGTTTGTGGGTGTTTTAAGGAACTTTGGGATTTTGATGAAGACATTAAGTCATTACACTTAAGTCTGTATAACTTGAATAAATAATTCCTTTCCTTTTCACCAGTCTCTGACATGGAGAGCTATAATTCTCTGGTGAAGGGAAAGGCGAACCTAGTACAGGGGGACCCCAGGAGTGGGGGGGTCAACTAGGTAACATTATGGGACCCCCTTCTCTGGTGGCCAATCAGGGAAAACCATGGGAGACCACATGTGCAGTAGCTTTGAAGTAATACAACTACTTTTACATTTACAGTAAAAGCCTGCCAACACTAGCTAGGAAGGATCTGCCCCATAAGAATAGAGTCCCTCCAGCCCATGAGGTCAATCTCTGCTTGGAGCTGGCCTGTTTCCATGTTCTCTGCTACAAACTGTGGGTGTTCAGTTCAAATCTTTGTCCTGATCACCAAGAACCTGGTTATGTGTGCCCGCCTGTGACACCTATGCTATAATTTACATCTCTGTGACTATTCTGTAACTACTAATTTGTACCTCTTAATCACTTCACCCTTTTCACCCAGCTCCCCTACTTCTCTTTTCCCCTTCTAACCTCCGGCAATCACTAAATTCCATCCCTATAATTGCTATTTTTAAGAATGCTATATAAATGAACTTACCATTTGAGTTTTTTGATAGCACAAATTCCTTGAGATTCATTCAGTTGTTATACACATCAATAGTTCATTCTTTTTATATGGATATACCACCATAAGTTGTTTAAGCAGGCAGTTCCCCTATTGAAGTATAGCATAAGAATTGGTTGAGTGTGTATGTTTAGCTTCACACTGGATCCTACAGACCTCACCTTTGCAGAGCTGCAAGGCTGATTTACCCTTCATCATGGCAGATGTATGGCAAGAAAATTCAGCTCCCCTGTTGGCCCTACTGATACTTTCTTGGAGAAATTGAGGCATTAACTGTCGCAGCCTCCTTTGCCTCCAAGTAGGGGTGTAAGGTCAGCTCTCTGCTGGGCTGTTTCCACCAAGGATAGTGCTTGGAAAGGGCTGACTGACACTGGCTTGTTGCTACAGGGTGGCTCACCTTCCTTTTCTGGCTCTACTCACACCAAGGGAAGAGAAAGGGAATGCTGGGTGCCAACTAGCTCCACATTCCATCCTCTTGAATGACTTCTTGATGCCAGGTACCTATTCAGTTCCCAACTAGATCCTGTTCACCTGAGGTGATGAAACCCAGTGGTTACTTGCCCTGGCTGGAGTAGCCTCGTTTAATCTTATTGCTGTTGTTTGGGAGTAGAGGCTCAGACCACCCCTGGACCAGTGTAACACTACTCTGAAGAGACATCTTCAGACACCATCTGGGCAGAAATAAATTAGGACCAATACTATCTGGGCAACTCTCTGATTCTCCAGCCTACATACAGTCGATAGGACCAGAAGGGAGCTAAATTATTTCTGCCCAAGTGGTGCAGTGATGAGTGAAATGAAGTGAAAAATCAATTCCCTCTTGCCCCACCCCCAAGCTGCAGGATTGGGAAGGATTCAGTTTTTCTTTGGCATTTTTCTAGATTATGGTAGTTGTTGACAAAACTGTTTCCTTTTTTAGTCAGTTATGTGTTTCTTTTTTTTAATTCTAGCAAACTTTAAAAAAAATTGTCCATTGAGATGATTATGTGGTTCTTCCATTTTATGTTAATGTGATGAGTTCCAATGATTTTCATATATCAACTCTTGGAATAAACCTTAGTTGGTCTTAGTGTATTGTATTTTTATACTAAAATTTTGTTTAAATTTTTTTGCATATATATTCATAAGGAGATTGGTTTATAGTTATTTTTTGTCACATAACTGCCCAGTTAGTTATCTGGGTAATTCTGGCCTTGTAAGGTGATTTGGGAAGTATTCTCTCCTCTTCAATTTTCTGGAAAATTTCTGAGTCAGTGTTATGTTATCCCTAAATGTTTGGTAGAATTACCTGTAAAGCCATCTTGACCTACAGTTTTCTTTGTAGAAAGTGTTTTGAATAAAATTTCCATTTATTTAAGCCATCAAGCTTTCTTCTATTTTTTTGTAGATTTTATTTATTTTTAGACAGAGAGGAAGGGAAGGAAAAAGAGAGGGAGAGAAACATCAATGTGTGGTTGCCTCTCACATGCCCCCTACTGGGGACCTAGCCCGCAACCCAGGCATAAACCCTGACTAGGAATCGAACCAGCAACCCTTTTGTTCACAGGCTGGTGCTCAATCCACTTAGCCACACCAGTCAGGGATCTTCTATTTTTAGTATATATGTTTAGTGCTATAAATTTTTCCTTGAGTACTTCTTTTGTTCATTCTACATATTGTCATATGTTGAGTTTTCATTTTCACTCATTTCAAAGTACTATATACTTCCCTTTTGACTTCTTCTTTGGATTATTTTTTCATTATGTGATGCTAACTTAAATACTTTGGGATTTTCAAGAGATATTTCTGATATTATTTTATCTAATTTCATTTGTGCTGAGAGAACATATATTTTGTTATCTGAGTCCTGTAAACATTATTGAGACTTACTTGATGACCCTGAATATAGACTATCTTAGTAAGTGTTTGATATGCATATGAAACATATACTCATTTTATTGTCATTGGTGGCAAGTTTCACAACTGTCAACTAAGTAAGTTGGTTCATAGTGTTGTTCAAGTCTTAAATATACCTGCTGATTTTCTGTCTACTTGTTCTATTTTTTAGAAAGGGTGATGAAGTATTTGACTGTAATTGTGGACTTGTCAGTTTCTCCTTGCAGTTCTGTCAGTTTTTGCTCAATTTGTTTTGAGCCACTGTGATATGTGAATTTTAATACAACTTCACTGTAATTGTGAATTCACAATTTTAATATGTGAATTGTTATGTCCTCTTGACAAACTCACTATTTAAAATTGTGCAATGACTTTCTATGACCATAATTCCCTGGTATTATTTTTTGCTCTTATGACTCTGTCACTCAAAGTTTGTTTTGATACTGGTGTTAAGATTGTCCATTCTTGGATCAAAAAACTATTGCACATTTACATGATGGAATACTATGCAGCAGAAAGAAGGAGCTCCTACCTTTGGTGACAGTGTGGATGGACCTGGAGAGCATTATGCCAAGTGAAATAAGCCACACAGTAAGGGACAAATACCATATGATCTCACCTTTAACTGTAATCTTATCAACAAAACAAACAAGCAAGCAAAATATAAGCAGAGATATTGAAATTAAGAACACTCTTACAGTTACCAGAGGGGAGATGGAAGAGGATAATGAGGGAAAGGGGAGAAGGGTTTTCAGGAACAGCTATAAAGGACACATGGACAAAACCAAGTGGGGTAGAATCAGGGGAGGGAGATAGGGATGGCCAGGTGAGTGTGGGGTGGGGGGGGTAAATGCACACAAGTAATTGAACAATAAAATAATTTTTAAAAAAGATTGCCCATTCTTTTCCATTCTTGTGCTCACAATTACTTGCATCTTTAAATTTAAAATAGAGTTCTTATAGGCAGCATGTATTTGTGTATTCTTTTTTTGTACGATCTGATAATTTGTGCTTTTTAACCAAGGTGTTTAAACCATTAACATTAATGTGATTATTGATATCAATATTTTTGGGTTTAACTCAATTATCTTGGTATTTGTTTCCATTTGTCCCATCTGTTCTTTGTTCTTTTTTTCTCTAACATTTTTTGATTGAAAATATTAAAGGTTCCATTTTGTCTTTTAAAAAAAGGGTGAGGGGAATAGGGCTAAAGAGGAGAGAAACATCAATATGAGAAAGACACATCTATAGGTTGCTTCCTGTACATGCCTAACCAGGAACTTGCAAATCAAGCATGTGCTCTGACAGAGAATCCACCCAGTGACCTTTTGCTTTGCAGAATGATACCCAATCATCTGAGCCACATGAGTTAAGACCCGTTTTGTGTCTTATGTTGGCTTATGAGCTACAACATTTTTCATGGCTGTTTTGAGGTTGGTAATACACATTTTTAACATCTACTTTTAAGTGATATTGATGTATAGGATAAAACCTTTAAAATTGTGTACTTCCATTCCACATTTCCTGGCCTTGGTGTCATTAATGACATGCATTTTACTTCCACATGTATCATAAATCTTACAGTACAGAGTAATCTGCAGGCAATCACAAGACTCATGTTATTTGTTTCCCCTCTCAGGGAAATTTGTTTTCTACTATCTAATGTTCAATAACTGAAAACTGTTATTTCATATATTTTATCCATGATTTAGTTGTTTAAATTAGGAAGGTAAATCAGGTCCCTGTTTCTCTTTCTGCATTTTCATTTGAAGCATCAATGTGGCTTGAAGTTTGAAATGATGGTTAATATTGAAGGCTTTAATTCATTTCTAAGCAAACATTATTGCCTATGCTAGCTGGCCTTCCTGGATCAGTCCAGTGTCTGTATAATGCCTGCTCTGCCTCTAAGAAGTTAAAACTGCACTGCTTTCTTTGATCACAAGGTGGACCTTATTTTCTGAATTTCCATTAAAGATCTTGAAATTTTTCAGAAAAAAGCCCAGGAATTATTTTATTCAAAAGTAGGGTATTATCTGCATTATTAACTTGGTTTTGTTAGAAAGACATAGGATTTAAATGTGTACACCTGTTTATCATTTGCTGAATACCATTAAATCCATACATGTTGTTTTTCATTCATAAAATAACTACTACATGTCTAAGATGTGCTAAAATGTCAATGGCCCAATTCATATTTATATCTCAAACCTTTTTAACACCCTTTTAAGAACTAAGATTCACTGCCTTACCTTTGCTAGATTTTTAGGCATTTGGGGGAGAATTAATTTGTCCATTTTGAAAAGAATGGCCACTCTGAGGGAGAAAACGTGGCTAGACACATAACATATAAAAATCATATAAATAGGCAAATGCAGCCAGAACCTTAGATATACCTGTTCCTTCTAGAGGACCTCATGCTCTGCTCCCTCAGTGCCTTTTGCTGACTTTCTGATGGTTGTTAGTTGCCGGAGCATTTTATGTGGAGCCTGAACACTCACATACTACTCCTTCAGATACCCCTTCGGATCCAAACATTCTGTTAGTTACCAGAGGCTTGCTCTGCAGAAACTAGAGTCTTTTCTTATTTTATTTGTTTTTAGGGAGGGGAAGAGAGGGAGAGAAACATCAATGTGTGGTTGCCCCTGAGTTCCCCCTGCTGGGGACCTGGCCTGCAACCCAGGCTTGTGCCCTGACTGGGAATTGAACCAGCCACACTTTGGCTCGCAGGTCAGCATTCAATCCACTGAGCCACACCAACCAGGGCAGAAACTAGACCCTCCCTTTTCTAAGGTTCACAGGGCAACTTGAATCTGTCTATACATGAAAGAAATGTACATTTTTTGGCCATATGCATGTCTAACCTTCTATCATATGCCATGGGTACACATGAGCTTCCAGTTTCTCTTCACAAATTGCTGAATATCCTTAGGTCAATAAAGACAGAATGCTTCCATTTGCCATAGACACTGGTGGTAATATTGGCAATGAAGTGTTAAGAAGTCTACTAGGGCATAAGCTTCTCTCTTCACCAGTTTTCCTTGCAACTGTAGCTCTTTATATACTGCTCTCTTGCATGAATGTGCCCGTCTCAAGCACCTGGAAGGGGGAGGGCTTTGGAATTACTTAAGCATCTCATTCATGTCAAGGATTTTGCTGTCATATGACATTTTCACCTGTCTATTCACTTCTTTGGTTTCATAAGTGCTGTTGTGATATTTTAAATCAGGGGTTGGCAAACTTTTTCTGTTAGGACTAGATAATGAATATGTATGCTTCACAGACAGGCTATTCTGTTTCTTTGGCAATTACTTAATTACCACTATAATGCAAACCACTATAATGGGAAACCAGCCACAGACTATATGTGAATTAATAAGTATGGCTGTATTCTAATGCACTTTATTTATGGCTACCAAAAATTGAATTTTATAGTTTTGTATGTCATAAAATAGTCTAATTTTCTTCCACCATTAAAAATGTAAAAAAGCAAAATAAAAAATGTAAAATTCACTTTTAGCTCTTTGGCCAAAAAAAAACACGCAGTAAGCCAGTTTTGGCTCATGGGCTGCGGCTTCTTGCCAAGTTCAATCTAGAACCCTAACTCCTACTTCCACAAGACTGTCTTCATACGTAAAATGTTTTCACCTACTTGGCACACTCCAAGGCAACTGTTTCTCATGTTCTATTGGGACATTTAAACCCAAGTCTTCCTTTGGACTTCTCTCTCATAAAGAACTCTACATTTGGGTGTTCACTGAATTCACTGACATTGTCTCCTAACATTTCAGTATAGGATAATTCTTTATATTCAAACATTTCAGGGGGTGGAGTGAGGCAGAACAATCTCAGATTCAAAATGAGCTGTGTTTCCTTACACATCTTGTAGTCTAACGGACTAGGAAGGTTGCTTAGGAGAGTACACCAAAGGAAAGAGAACTCGATGAGGTCTTTCACTGATGCTAAGCAAGGAGGAGATTTTTCCACACTTCTATAAAATACAAGATTTAATTAATTGAGGGTTCCAGAGAAATCAGTGGGATTTTCTCATGTTGAGGATTCATGAACAGTGATATTCATGAGAGAACAAGCATGGGGCAAAGTAGCAGATAAATGGAAATACCCCTTAGTTCAGGGAAATTTTTTGTGCATATTAAGATACATCAGACTTTGAGAAATTTCCCAAGTAGCTGAAGGGAATATCTAAATGGATGGGTCATGTAAATCACAGTGAAAACAAGAGCTTCGAAAAAGCTTACAAACTTACTGCATTAACAAGTACCACAGCAGTCCTGGAAGGTGATTATTATCCTCATCTTGATAAATATATAGTAATATTTAGAGGTGTGTCTTATTATCTAGAGAGATCTAGCCCTGGCGGGTGTGACTCAGTGGATTGAGTACTGGCCTGTTAACTAAAGGGTCTCTGGTTTGATTCCCAGTCAGGGTACATGGGTTGCCAACCAGGTCCTCAGTAGAGGACACGCAAGAGGAAAATACACACTGATGTTTCTCTAGTTCTCTTTCTCCTTCCCTTGCCCTCTCTCTAAAAATAAAATTAAAAAATCTTTTTAAAACGTATTCACAATTCTACCATAAAGGAATGAACACTTAAAACTTTTTATGTATTCTTTGTGTATTCATATATGAAATATATAAAACCTGAAGTAAAAAATAGAAAATGCTTTTGTAAACTGCTTTATTAACTTCACAATATGTAATGAGCATCTCCTCATGCAATAGGTAAAACTTCCCTGCTGACAGAAACATACAAATGGGTGAAAAACATTCAGTTAGAAGCTGGTAAGAGAAGACCCACAGGAAACAACACGAAAAGGTTTACGGCAAGGTATAATCACGAACATGTAAGTTTAGGAAGCAGGTGTGTCTCCCTATTAACTTTAGGGAAAACATCAGGATTCAGGGCATAAGGCAAAATTCATCGTGATGGTCATGGTGAGGGGGTCAGTGCTGACTGCTCGTAGACTATGACTTAACTGCTTTCCCCTCAGCTTTTCCATCAGCTGTCTCATATCATCCCCAGCTCCCTTCCCTATTGTCTTGTCTCATCCGTGCCTGTGGCTCTCCAAGCCTCTGACCCCCATCCCATCTGTACTGCAGGATGGGCTGCCTAACACGGAACCGCCTGCGATTTCCTCTAGGCCCACAATATTCACCAGCTTCCAAAGGGAGAGCCAGGGGCTCTCCTTTATTAGCATCTTGCCCCTTTTCATCCTTTTTTGTCATTTTCCTGGTTGGTATTTTCCACATTGAGATTTATTACTGCTTGCTCCTCTTTGGACGCCATCGCTCCTAGGAGACAGGAGATGAAAAGGGAGTATTTTATTGCTGGACTGATCAGCACCGAGGACAGAGGCCCTACTGTGCACCTTCCACGACCCAAAGCTCTGGCTTTCAAAGCCTTTTAAAATTGCCTTTTTCCCACCAGAGAGGCTCCCTACGCCCTCTAGGGGGCCACCAGTCCCAGCTCTCCCCCCTCTAAATCCCCTCCCTCCCTCCACCCAAACCCACCATTTTCCCTGAGATCCAAGCCCAGGCTACTGCAGGCACCAAAATGGAGGACGGGGTGGGGGTTGGGGTACGAACTTGGGGTCTCGGGGCTTTCCACTCGTCCTCACCCCGACCCCCGCACCCACCTGGGCCTATCCTTGCTGTCTGTTCCTCCTCCCGATTCTCACCGCGAGTGCGCCGCCGCGACACTTGAACCCGCAGACCTGCAGAAGGCCGGGAGCGGCGCGGCTGCTGCTGAGCTCTCGGCACCCACCCGCCCCAGTCCACCCGATCCCCCCCCACGCCCCCACCTCCGCGCTGACCTCCATTTTCCACACCAAGAAATGTGGGGGAGGGGTGACCGGCCCAGAGGCAAGTGTTACCGAAGGGTCGTCGCCTTGGGCCGTCCTGCCCTCCCCCGGGGAAAAGCTCAGCATTTTCCGCAGACACAGGCAGGGCGGCCTCGGGGCGTGGGGGCTGCTGCGCGAGCTTCAGGAGGGCTCCGCGCCCAGGTTTGCTCTCCAGACCAACCTCAGGGAGCCCCGCTCCTCATCCTTTACCTGCTCCCCTTCCGCCGCCTAATCTTTGGGATCCCCTGGTCCACACGCCCTCACGTCCAGTGGCAGAAGGGGACGAGAAGGGTGCGAGCAACCGCGGGCTCCAAAGCTCCAGCGAGGCGCGCGGTCGAGTCACTGTAGGCGGGTCACGTGAGGCCGTCGTCACAGCTAGTGGCTATGCCTCGGCCCGCCTCCTGCGGCTCAGCGGGGTCTCGCAAAGCCCTTGGCCTTCACACCAGCCCCTGCCTGCACCCCCGCGTCCCTTTCTAACTGCATCAGCATCGGCTCTGTCGCTGTCGCTTCTTCGTGTGTTCCCGGGCCCACCCTTGCTGCTTACCAATTCAGGGGTCTGGTGGTCATTCCCACTACTTCTCTGTAGACTTGCCTCTTCCCTCTAGTGCTCTCAGTATACACCCCTTCCCTGCAAGGATTCAGGTGTAAAAATTAAGGGAATGCAAAAAAAACTTCAGTAGTGAAGATGAATCGCATTTTGGTACAATATTTAAAAACCCAAAATTTTTGCAAGAATATGTATTATGAGCAATGTGCACCACCCAGCCCACTCCCAACTTCTGAGTCTCTTACCAATGTGCACCATTTTCTTTCACAAAAATACACAATGAGACAGGAAATGAGTGAAGGACATAGATTTTTTTCTCATTACTCCTAATACCTTTGTTACTCCCTTTTTTTGTTAGGATGGTCGCTGACAAGGGCTATGAAGGAATTCAGAAAGAGAAGAAAGTGCAGAGAGTAAAGGTTGTTTTTTTTTTTTACTTTCCCAAGGGAAGGAAAGGACTAGGTTTGGAAATATGCAAGGCATCAGCCCCGAGAGGTTAGGGCTTTGAGTTTTTATCTGGTAATGTGGTTGTAGAGCAGGATGTTTCAGTTAGGCTGCAGCTTGTTTCAGTGTTATCTTTGGGTGCTGGTCGGGTGGTTGCTGTGGTCTGGCAGGTCCTAGTTCTCCAGTTCTCGGAGCCTCTGTGCCTTCAGGGCACTTCCAGTAATTTTCTAGTCCTGACGATAGAGGCTTATAAAACACATAATCAAGGAAACAAATACCTGAGCAAAATAGAACCAGAGACATGGAAATAAAGAACAAACTGACAGTAACCGGAGGGGAGAGGGGATTACGGGGAAAGAAGGGGGAAGGGTCAAGTCAAGGAAAGTGTGTAAAGGGCCTATGGACAAAGACAAGGGGAGTGGTGGGGAAGAGTGAATGTGGGAGGTGGGGAATGGGTAAGGCAGGGGAAAGTAATGGAAAATAGGGACAACTGTAATTGAACAACAATAAAATGTTTTTTAAAGCTTCTCAAAACAATAAGATGTCATGCCCTATGGGGTCCATCTAGCTCTTGGAAAGAGAGCCTGGGAAAGTGTCTTTTGTCCCGTTATTTTTTCTTTAAAAATTTGTTCTCTTTATATACTTTATGTTAACCTTATATTAACTTTTATTATGGAAATTTTCAAACATATTCAAAAATAAAATAGTACATCCCTGGCTGATGTGGCTCAGTGGACTGAGAACTGGCCTGTGGCCCAAAAGGTCACCAGTTCGATTCCCTGTAGGGGAACAGGCCTGGTTTTAGGTCAGGTCTGCAATGGGGAGCACATGAGATGCAACCAATGTTTCTCTCACACATTGATCTTTCCCTTTTTTTCTCCTTCTCAGCCTTTCTCTCTAAAACTAACTAAATAAAATCTTTTTAAAAAACAGTACAGCCCTAGCTGGTGTGGCTCAGTGGATTGAGTGCCAGCCTGTGAACCAAAAAGTTGCAGGTTCGATTTTCAGTCAGGGGTCATGCCTGGGTTTTGGCAGGTCCCCAGATGGGGGGAGGGGAGCACATGAGAGGCAACCACACATTGATGTTTCTCTCCTCTTTCTCCCTCCCTTCCCCTCTGTCTAAAAATAAATAAATAAAATATTAAATAAAGACTATTTAATATAAACAAACAAACAATCAATCAATCATGCTAAATACAAAGCCAGGTACATTTAAAAAAATAAAATAATACAATCCTGTCTGGCTATCCATGGGGAATTGGTTCCAGGACCCCAGGGGATATAAAAATTCAAAGATGCTCAAATCCCTTATATAAAATGGTGTAGTATTTGCATGTACCCTACTATACCCTCCCAAATACTTTAAATCATCCCTATGTTACTTATATAATACAATGTAAATATTATATAAATAGTTTATACTGTATTGTTAAGAAATAACAACAAAACAGTCTGTAAGTGTTCAGATACCACCATTATAGGCCTCATAACATAGTACATGTCAGCAACAATGTAATTTTTTTTAATATCCTCGATCTATGTTTTCTTGAATCTGAGGATGTAGAACCCATGGATATGAAGAGCCCACTGTATAATGAAAGCAAATGCACTTATCACCCATTGTTCACAGCTAACAATGCATGGTCAATCTTATTTTATCTATATCCCTACCCATTTTCCACCCTTAGAGATATTTTTTGAAGCAAATCCCACACATAATATTACTTTGTGTATAAGGTTTCAAAGTGTATGCCAACAAGAACTTTCTTTTTATGTAAAACCATATTACTTTTATCACACCTATATTTAATAATTCTTTAATATCATTTTATGTACAATCTTTGTTCAAATTTCCAATTCTGTCATCAGTTTTTTCAAGTTTGTTTGGATCACGAACCAGACAAAACCTAATACCTAATGCTTCTCTCAAGATATTCTCTGTCTGGCTTTGACAATTTGAAAATAATGTGTCTTGGTAAATGTATCCTGCTTAACATTTGTTGAGTTTCTTTGATGTGTATATTCCTGTCTTTCCTTACATTTTAAAATTTTGTTTATTGTTCTTCAAATAATCTTTCTGCTTTGCTTCTCTCTGCTCCTCAGACTTCATAAATTCAATGAACTTATCTGAAAGTTGCCTGTTTCTTTCTTCTGCCAGTTCACTTCTGATGTTGAACCTTCTATTGAATTTTTCATTTCAGCTATAGTACTTTTCAGCTCCAGAGTCTGTATTGATATATTTTCATAATTTCTTCCTGTTTATTGATATTTCTTGTTATCAATATTCCTTATCTGGTGAGACATAATTCTCCTGGTTTATTTTAGATCTTTATCTATGATATCTTTTAACTCTTTGAGCAAATTAAAGAGAGTTGACTGAAAGTCTTTGGACTCGTTCCTGGCCAGGTGGCTCAATTGGTTGGAGTGCCATCCTGTACACCAAGGACTGCATTTTGATTTCCGGTCAGGGCACATATCTAGGTTCTGGATTAATCCCCAGTCAGGGCAGAGCTCGATGTGTATAATCAATGCTTCCTTTATCTGTCTCTCTCTTTGTCTCTCTCTGTCTCTCTCTCTCTCTCTATCCTTCTCTGCCTCTTTCTCCCCTTTCCCCTCTATCTAAAAAAAAATCAATAAACATATCCTGGGGTAAGGATTAAAAAAAAGACTTCGACTAGTATGTTCACTGTCTGAGCTTCCTCAGGGAAAGAGTTTATTAATTTTTTTCATGTGAATGGGCCATCCTTTCTTTACATGATTCATAAGTATTTTTTGTTTTGAAACTGGATATTTTGAAAATCATAATGTGGTACTTCTAGGAATCATATTCTTACCTCTCAGGATTTGTTGTTGCTGGCTGATTTGGATTGTTTTGGTTGTTTGTTTACTGACTTTTCTAAACTATTTTTGTAAAGTCTGTATTTCTTTTTTTAATATGTTTTATGGATTATTCCCTTACAGATGTTCCATTTTCCCCTCTTTATTTCCTTCTGCCCAGCACCCCACCTTCAGTTCATGTCCACAGGTTGTACATGTAAGTTTTTTTGCTTCTCCATTTCCTATACTATTCTTAACCTCCCCTTGTCTATAGTGTACCTACCATTTATGCTTCTTATTCCCTTTACCTTTCCCCCCATTCTCTCCCCTGCCCACTGATAACCCTCCATGTGATTTCCATTTCTGTGATTCTGTTCCTGTTCTAGTTGTTTGCTTGTTTTTTTAAAGGTTCAGTTGTTAATAGTTGTGAGTTTGTTGTCATGTTACTGTTCATGGTTTTGATCATCTTCTTTTTCTTGCATAAGTCCCTTTAACATTTCATGTAGTATGGGCTTGGTGATAATGAACTCCTTTAACTTGACCTTATTGGGGAAGCACTTTATCTGTGCTTCCATTCTAAATGATTGCTTTGCTGGAGAGAGTAATCTTGAATGTAGATCCTTGCTTTTCATGACTTTGAATACTCCCTGCCTGCAAGGTTTCTTTAGGGAAATCAGGTGATGGTCTAATGGGAGCTTCTTTGTTGGTAACTGTCTCCTTTTCAATTATTTCTGCTTTTATAATTCTCTCCTTATATTTAATCTTAGGTAATGTAATTTGTATGATGTGTCTTGGTGTGTGCTTCCATGGGTCCCACTTCCTGGGATTCTCTGAACTTCCTGGAAATCTATTACCTTTGCCAGATTGGGGAAATTCTCCTTCATTATTTTTTCAAATAAAATTTCAATTTGTTGCTCTTTCTCTTCTCCTTTTTGCATCCCTATGATTCAAATGTTGGAATGTTTAAAGTTGTCCCAGAGGTTCCTAAGCCTTTCCTCTTTTTTTTTTTTTTTGAGTTCCTGTTTCTTCATTCTGTTCTGGTTGAATGCTTATTTCTTCCTTCTGCTCCAGATCGTTGATTTGAATCCAGGTTTTGTTCCCTTCACTGTTGGTTCCCTCTACATTTCTCTTCATTTCACTTTGCATAGCCTTCACTTTTTCATTTTGTAACCATACTCAACCATTTCTGTGATCACACTGAATACCAGTGTTTTGAACTCTATATCTGATAGGTTGTCTGTATTTGTCTCTTCATTGCTTAGTTCTATTTTTAGAGCTTTGATCTATTCTTTCATTTAGGCCATACATTTTTGCTCAGCATGGCTATTACATTACAAGAGTCAAAGCCTCAGGTATTCACCAGGGTGGGGGCAACCCACATTGCTGTGTTGTGTTGCTGTATGTGGGGTAGGGGTCAGTGAGGGAATAATGCTGCTTGCTTGGCTCTCAGCTGGCTTTCTGACACTTGCCCTGCTACCCATAGGCAAATTGGGCCCTTCTGGTGCTGATTCCCAGGTGCACAGGTGGGTTTGTGTATGTTCTAGGACCCTATGGGTCTCTCCAACCAACTCTCCTGTGAGGCTGGGAGTTTCTCCTGTTGCCACAACCCCCACAGGTTTTTACCATTAGAGGTTTTGAGCCTTTATTTCCACATGCTGGTACCCTGGGTTGTGTGGTCTGTCTTGCTCCCCAGTTGTTCTGGTTATCTACATGCAAATGTGGGACTAGCTGGTCCTCCAACCACTACCTTGTGGCACAACCTCACCATCCCAGCAACCCATCTGTCCCTTGTACCAGTCTGGATGAATGTTTTTTCTTTGGTTTCTTTGACAACTCTTTGGTTGTCAGACTTCCATACAATTCAATTTTCTGGCAGTTCTGGTTATTTTTTAAAATTTGTTGTCCTTCTTTTGGTTGTGTGAGGAAGCAAAATGTATCTACCCATGCCTCCATCTTGGCCAGAAATCCTAAAGTCTGCCTTCTTTATCATGTGTGTCCATTGAAGTTTGTTTTGTTTTTGCTAAGTGGTCAGCTGTTTTTTGACAATTGCTTTAAATACCTCAGCCAGTCAAGAAAAAGGAGGAGAAGAGAAAGAAGGAAGGAAGGAAGAAAGAAAGAGAGAGAGAGAGAGAAAGAAAGAAAAAAGGAAGGAAGGAAGGAAGGAAGGAAGGAAGGAAGGAAGGAAGGAAGGAAGGAAGGGAAAAGAGACTTCTGCCAAGATGGAAGCATAGGTGGAGACGCTGTGCTTTCTCACATAACCAAGTTTAGAGACAACAAAATATTAGCAACAGAAAACACAACCAGAACATAGAAAATCGAACTTTTCGGAAGTCTGATAACAACAAATTCTTCAGCCTGGTCAGTAAGAGGGGCGAAGCCAGCAGCTGGCAGAGTGGGGTTGCACAGGAAAACTTGGTCAGACAGATGCAGGTGTGTGGATCCCAGGCATGGGGTTGCAATTGGCGGAGCCAGTGAAAAACTGGCAGACCTAGTGAGGGCGCAGGGTGGCGGTTGACTGTGGTCGCGCATTCGTGCGCAGATAGACCAGCAAGAGAGTGGGCGGTGAGACAGGACGGAGCAGGACCCAGTGGAAAGAGGTAACAGAGAGGGCCGCTATTTCCCCGCTCTGACCCCACCCCCACATACAGCTTCACAACCCAGCAACCTGGGCGACCCCACCCTGGTGAATATCAAAGGCTCCGCTCCTCATACTTAACGGGCGCAAACAGACCAAAAATGGCTCAAGAAGATCTCAAAGCCCCAGAGCCCATAACTCTTAGCAATGAAGAAATAGCAAAACTTTCAGATTCACAGTTCAAAACACTGGTGATCAGGATGCTCACAGAAGTGGTTGATTTTAGTCACAAACTAGAGGAACATATGAAGGTGAAACTAATGGAAATGAAGGGAATTGCACAGGAAACCAATAGTGATGAAAAGGAAACCGGGACTCAAATCAAGGGAGTGAACCAGAAGGAAGAAAAAAAATGACCAAACAGGAAAATATGAAGAAACAAGAATTCAAAAAAATGAGGAGAGACTTAGGAACCTCCAGGACATCTTTAAACACTCCAACATCTGGATTATAGGGGTACCAGGAGGGGGAAAGGAACAGCCACCGGGGGAAAACTTATTTGAACAAATAATAAAGGAGAACTTCCCCAATCTGGCAAAGGAAATAGATTTCCAGGAAATCCAGGAAGCTCAGAGAGTCCCAAAGAAGTTGGACCCAAGAAGAAACACACCAAAGCACATCATCATTATATTAGCCAAGATTAAAATGAAGGAGAGAATCCTAGAAGCAGCAAGAGCTAAGGCAACAGTCACCTACAAAGGAGTTCCCATCAGACTGTCAGCGGATTTCTCAAAAGAGATCTTACAGGCAAGAAGAGGCTGGAAAGAGGTATTCCAAGTCATGAAGTCCAAAGACCTGCATCCAAGATTACTCTATCCAGCAAAACTTTCATTTAGAATGGAAAGACAGATAAAGTGCTTCTCAGATAAGGTCAAATTCAAGGAGTTCATCATCACCAAGCCCTTATTACATGAAATGTTAAAGGGACTTACCTAGGAAAAAGAAGATAAAAAGATGAACAGTGAAAGGACAGCAAACTCACAGTTGGTAACAACCACACCTAAAACAAAAGCAAACTAAAAGGACAGCTAGATCAGGAGTGGAAACATAGAAATGAAGATCTCATTGAGGGTTAGCAACAGGGGAGTGGGAGGCGGAGAAAGGGGGAGAAGGTACAGAAAATAAGTAGCATAGACGTTAGGTAGAAAATAGATGGGGGGGCAAGAATAGCATGGGAAATATAGAATCCAAAGAACTTGAGACACCTGGTCATAAACTAAAGGGAGGGAATGGTGGGGGTGGGGGGTGTAGGATAGAGGGGAATAAAGGGGGGAATAGAACAACTGTAATGGCATAATCAATAAAAATAAATAAATAAATCTTTAAAAAAGAAAAAAGAAAGAGAAGAAAAGAAAAGAAGAGAAAAGATGGGAGAAGGAGGGGGAAAAGGAAGGGGAGAAGCAGGGGGGGGGAGAAGGAGAGGGGAGAAGAAGAAAGAGGGAGAAGAAGAAAAAAAAGAAACACTCTCCAGTCTTTGCAAATTGGTCTATGCTCATCAAGGAAATTTATAACTCTTCATTAATTTTCACTTTTTACTTGCAGGTCTGAAAGTCAGCCACTAGTGATAGCTTTGGGTCTCCTCAAGGCCTTCATTTTTTTTCTTTTGTGATTTTATAATTTTTTCTTTTTTTCCACATTTTTAAAATTGTTGTTCAAGTACAGTTGTCTCCATTTTCCCCCCATTGCTCTCCCCAGCCCCATCCATCCCCAGTTCCCACCTTGATCCTGTCTCCCTTTGGTTTTGTACATGTTCCTGAAAACCTTTCCCCCTTACCCTCCTTATCTCCTCAGGCCTTTAAAAGCACATGCACCCCATTCTAGGCACATGTGTGGCCTTCTCAATCCCCCCTGCGTATTGGTGAACTTTAAAAAGCTCTTATTTCTCTGTTTATTTTTCCTTATTTTTTTCACAGCCTCTTCCTCTTAGTCTTCTCATTTCTGTTATTGTTTTTCTTGAATATCTTTCTTTGTCCCAGTTTGCTGTGGCAAAAGCCACTTCATTCTTGGGAAGATTGAGTTGGCAAAACAAAGAAAAACTGTCACACTGGTCTTTGAGGAGAACCTGCTAAACAGGTTGAAACCCACAGCCACAATTGATAAGAAGATCCATAATGCTCCTTCTGGTACTATTTACCTTCACCAGCTGATCTGGGGTGCTGAGGATGGTGATCTGATAATTGATATACCCTAGCACTCTCTTACTGCAATGCATGAGCTTCTCTCTTCATCAAGTCTTTCTCTGATTGTAAGTTTTGGATTAAATTCCAGAGTCTGAAAAAGTTAATTTTGATAGTTTTAGGCATGGAAACTTTGAGTTCTATATTCTGCTATTTTTGGCAATGTCTTCTCTTTATATTTTTTTTAATTTTCTACAAGAAAATGGCAATATATAGTTATTTCTTAAAAATTTCATTACTTATTTTTATGGGGGGAGGGAGAAAGAGAGGGGAGAAATATTGATTGGTTGTCCCTCATACATGCCCCAACCATGGACTGAACCCAAAACCCAGGCATGTGCCCTGACCAGGAATTGAACCAGAGACCTTTCACTTTGAGGGACGATAGATACCCAACCACCTAAATCACACTGGTCATAGCTCATATAGTTATTATCCTCTTTAAAATAGCAGCACAATATTATGTTTGCTTTTTCTCAGGAATTTTTTAATAGACTACTTGGTTAATTATAATGTTTGGTATTTTGTCACAAATAATATTTCATATATTTGACTTAACTTAAAAATATTGTTTTTTAGTTGCTTTCTTAAATATAGTTCTGTAAATTTCATATTTCTAAGTAAGTTTCAAAGTTTTATGCAAGGTTAAAAACAATAGATGAACATCAAAATGTAACAAAATCTTGTTAACATAGTAAGTAGTAACTACTTGGGTACTGTTTAAGTGTGTCTAAAAACAATAAATATGCAATTTACTGAACAACAACAAATTTTAAGAATGTATAATAGTAAAAAAATTGAAAAGTTACCTTTAATGACAGTATAGATGGAACTGGAGAATATGATGCTAAGTGAAATAAGCCAGCCAGTGAAAGATAAACATCATATGATCTTAACTATAATAGAAACCTAATGAACAAAAATAGACTAACAAGCAAAATAGAACCAGAGGCATGGAAATATGGAACAGACTGACAACAACCAGAGAGAAGGGGGAATGAGGATAATAATGGAAAGAAGGGGAAGGAGCTAGTGAGAGAACATGTATAAATGACCCATGGACATGGACAACAGTGTGGGGGTTCACTGTAGGAGTGGGGGTGGGGGTGGGATGGGTGGAAAAGGGCAAAGAGGGACAATAGGACAACTGTAATAGAATAACAATAAAAATTAATTAAAATAAAAATTATATTCAAAAGCAATTTTTTAAGTTTAAAAGGTTACTAGTAAATATTTTCCCTTTTTTACCTCAGGGTTTTTCTGTCTACTGAAAGAATACATTTCCTCCCTCAGGCCTTTTAAAAATAACCAGGAAAAAAGAACAGTGAACAAAACTAACTACATATGTCAAAAGTCCAAAAGTTATCAAAATAAATCATTATAGAAAAAAGTTAATCTTGACAACATTTAAAAAATGCATTTGTGTTATAAGGACATCTCCCAAATACATGGAAACCAGCACATTATACAAACACACTTGTTCCATGAACCAGACTCTAGAGTTTTCCAGAAATTACCAACTCCAAATATGAAAGAATAATTTACATATTAAAACTCAGAGCTCTATTGCTTTAAATATACCACATAAACTTTGGCAGTGAAGGTTCATTTCATTAATGGTCAATTGCCTTTACATAAATATGAACTTCATTTTCTAGCCATAATTGCAGACTGAAGTGTAAGTTTTCTGATTCTGAATTAGGATTATTTTTCAGTACACAAGGATACTTCTCAATTCAGTTTTCCCTATTGGAGATTATTGGGATGAAGTTATTATATAATCTTTTAAGATTTTATTTATTTAAGATTTTATTTAGCCCTGGCTGGTATAGCTCAGTGGATTGAGCGCGGGCCTGCGAACCAGACAATTGCGGTTCGAATCCCAGTCAGGGCACATACCGGGGTTGCAGGCAGGTTCCCTGCGGGCCAGTTCCCAGCAGGGGACGCACAAAAGGCAACCATATACATTGATGTTTCTCTCCCTCTCTCCTTCCCTTCCCCTCTAAAGATAAATAAATTAAAAATTAAAAAAAAACTTAAAAAAAAGATTTTATTTATTTATCTTTTAGAGAGAAAGGGAAGGAGAGAGGGAGAGAAACATCAATGTATGGTTGCTTTTTGTGCGTCCCCTGCTGGGAATTGGTTTGCAGGGAACTGGCCTGCAACCCAGGAATGTGCCCTGATTGGGAATCAAACCGCGATTGTCTGGTTCGCAGGCCCGCGCTCAATCCACTGAGCTACACCAGCCAGGGCTATTATATAATCTTTAATATTCCTTCTCCCCTAATAGGCAAGGCATGTCCTGTAATATAAACAACCTAAACTTGAGTCCACAACTCTGCATCTATCTCAGTGCACATAAACAAGCTATTCTCTCAAGTCCAGTTTACTAGCTTGTAACCAAATTAACTAAATTTAAGAGTATTTGAAAAGACTGTGATATACTTAAAAATGACTACAAATTATAATCACTACTCAAATATGTTACTATTAATGACTATCATCTCCTGGAAAAAAATAAATGTACACAGTGAGGGGGGTGTCTATTAGCCAGGAGCCAAAAGAATTGGTGACTTGGACAAGAGTGACAAAGTGGGAAGTAGTTGACCAAAGTGTCTAAGTTGTCAACATTAAACTAAGGTGTTTCAGTTACTTATTGCCATGTAACAAACCACAACAAAATTTGAAGTGACTTAAATACACCAAATATTAATAGCTTTCATATCTCTGTGGGTTAGCTGGGCTTAGTTGAGCAATTTTTCTGTTCCATGTGTGTTTTTTTTAAATAGGTACAATCTTTAAGAAGTGGATATATCAGCACTCAGCCTTGAGGCCAAGGCAGGGCTCTGTTTCCACCTTCCTTGAAGAGTAAGGAGGTGTTCCTGGCAGGGCCCCAAATGGAAGCCCACCAGTCATAGAGTGTTGAGGAAGCTCTTGCACATTTTTCCTGGTCTATGTACAGAGAATTGGCTTTGACAACAATGTTGTGCTCTAGGGTAGCTTTGGTGTGAACCATAGACTGCAGGGTGTCCTCAGCCTCCCTCAGATGCTGCTGCGGGGTTTGGATAGTGTCATTCACCTGATGCACCTTGTTAACAAGGTGTAACTGGGCCATGTTCCTGCAGAGTTCTAGGTTTCAGTCTCCTGGTCTGCTCATGTGTTCTGGTCTGAGCCACCTTCAGGAAGGCAGACTTGTCCCTGATGGCCTTTTTGATGGCTTCTATAACTCATTTTAGTATGGAAAATCTCCTGCAGTGTCTGCAAGATAGAAGCAGATGACTGAGGCTTTGGTGCTCTGCCACTTTCTACCTCCTCCTTTCCTCTGTTCCATGCAGTTTTGTTTGGGGTTATAGCAATCTGGAGATTCAAAGTGATGGAATATCCAGAGTGGCTCACTAAAATGCCTGGCAACCAAAGCTGGGATAATTCTGCTCTAATTTCTGCATTTCCCACAGGAACAGAATTAGAAATAGACAAGAAACACTACATGTACAGTTCTTCCCTTTTCGTTTATTTTATATAATAACATATCTAAGATGTAACTCCACACCACTATGTATAGAATTATACCTTCTTCTTAAATGGCTACATGGTGTTCTGAGATGTCTAAGTATTCTGTCATACCTATGTATTTAACAAGAACCCTATTAATTGACATTTAGGCTAAATCCATGTGCCCTGAGCTAAGGAAGACATAGTGATAAGAAGGATAATGCCCAGGTACTTAAGAGAATTACATCCTAGTGGATTGTATGCACAGGGAAGTAGGCCATTACAAAACGAGGGATAAATCTAGGGAAGTGGCAGGGATCCTTGTCCAGAGTGGGTAGAACCCATAACCAGCTACTTTACTTAATTCTGTTTTTGACTATTAGACCCAAAGGCTGGGCCTGCCCTCAAGAGATTCATCCTAAGTGTGGCATCCTGTCTGAGCACGGCTGAATCAGGAGACAGCCAGGCTTTTAATTCTCTGCTATGTGCTCACTGAAGATTCTTGAAATTCACATGTTGGGGGTTCCTTGATGCCCATTTCTGACCACCTTTCCCTTTCACATTATGCTGCCTCCTTAGGCAACCATCTCATCTTTACCTATATTTTCAATTGCCATTCACTCATGTATGATTTCTTTTTCTTTAAATATTTTTATTTATTTCATTTTAGAGGGGGAGGGGGGAAGGAGAGGGAGAGAGACAGTCTGTGGTTGCCTCTCACATGCCCTGTACTGGGGACCTGGGTCACAACTCAACCATGTGCCCTGTTTGGGAATCGAACCACTGACCCTTTACATCACAGGCTGGCACTCAATCCACTAAGCCACACCAGCCAGGGGTCATGTATGATTTTTGGATTTCTCTTTCTAGCTCAGTCTCTAATCTAAATATCTTGCTCCATTCTTATATTCCCAATGGGGTATACAAAGATACTAAAAAATCAACATGGCCCATAATGTTCCCTCCAAAAAGGATCCACTATGTGTTTCCCATCTCAGTTAACATCACTGCCTATCAAAGCAATGAGAGAGGGTAACCTCAATGAATCACAGTAACACATCCCTCTTATATCCCTTCACCGAATTCCCAAATCTTTCATGAGTTAATCTATTTGTCATTCATGTGTATGTATGTTCACTAATTTAGTAGAAAGAGGAATACTGCTGGCTCAAAGGAGAAGGGGGAATCATAATCACAGTCCTAGAGCGTGTGATCCATTGCAAAGAGAAGGGCTGCCTTAGGAAGATTTGTTACAGGAAGGAAAGAAAGTAGGGAGTACAGCTGCTGATGTGGATAAGTTGGTAAGTTTGGTAGTAGGAGCATAAAGACAACCTCTTCTGTGATAACAACTACTTTTTCAAAGAAACAAAAAGCCAAAAAAACAGTTGAGAATGTTGAGGTGTGAGAAATTATTGAAGATGTTGTGCCACAGTGGTCTCAGATATTGAGAAAGTGTATTGACTGGAAATGTGGTAAGATTGTCAGCCAGGCCTGAGTACTGCCCCATACCCTGCAATAGCTTGTTCCCATAATGACCTACCCCTTTCCACCAGGCTCCAGTGCCACTGGTTTTTGCCTTTCCTGGAACAAGTCATGCTCCTTCCCACTTCATGATGTACTGTTTCCTAGTCTAAAATCAAGAGATTTTTTACACCCACACAGCTCTTGTCACCAAGGTCTCAGCTGAAAAGTCACATCCATAGCATGGCCTTCTCTAGTGATAAAGCATGGCACAACTCCAGAGATCATTACTTATGGCATAGTCTAAGTAAGTGATGGTCTTTGAAGTTGTTAAATTGGGTAGCCCTAGTCATCTTTGACTGCCCTCTCCATAAACATTTTCTATCCCAATTTCCTGTTATATTTTCTCCATGGCACTGTTCACCTATTGAAATTACGTTGGTTATTGTTTATTTTACGTGTGCCCAAAACAGAATCCTCTATAAGAGGAGGGCTCTTTCTGGTCTTATTGTGTAATAGCCAGCCTACTATTCAGAGTAAGTACTCAGTAAAAAAGAGCTACAAGTCTGGATTACCTACCAGATACACCCAAACAGAAACAGATCCTTAGAGTTGAGTGGCAAAACCAATTGACATTGGGATCAGAGATGAAGGTATGCAAAATATTTAAAGAAATCTTAAATATTATCTTTTTAGCATATCTCAAACTATAGGAAACATCAAAATACATCAGGGAAATTGTTTAAAATACAGATTCCTGAACCTCAAACCCCAGGAAAAGGATTTAGCAGGTCCCAGAAGCTGCAGTTTTAACAAGATACCAGGTGCTTCTAATAAAAGTAACTTGTGGCTCATGCTTAAACCAACACATATTTTTTTAAATGATGTTTCCCATGCCTGCTGGCATAGCTCAATGGATTGAGCATGAGCCTATGAACTAATGAATTACTGGTTTGATTTTCAGTCAGGGCACATGCGTGGGTGGCAGGCCAGGTCCCCAGTAGGATGCACTTGAGAGACAACCCCACATTGATGTTTCTCTCCCTCTCGTTCTCCTTCCCTTCCTCTCTCTCTAAAAATACATAAAATATTTTTCAAATATATTTTATTGATTATGCTATTACTGTTATCTCATTGTCCCCTTCACTCCCCTCCCCCTGCATACCCCTTCCCACCCACATTCCCCCACTTTAGTTCATGTCATGTGTCATACTTACAAGTTCTTTAGCTTTTACATTTCCCATACAATTCTTACCCTCCACCATCTATTTTCTACCTACCATCTATGCTACTTATTCTCTGTACCTTTTCTCTCGCTCTCCTCCTCCCATTCCCCTGTTGCTAACCCTCCATGTAATCATTTTGTGGTTCTGTTCCTGTTCTAGTTGTTTGCTTAGTTTGTTTTCATTTTTGTTTTAGAAGTCATTGTTAATCATTGTATTTGCTGTCATTTACTGTATATGTTTTTTTTTCTTCTTAGATAAGTCCCTTTTACATTTCATATAATAAGGGCTTGGTAATGATAAACTCCTTTAACTTGACCTTATCTGAGAAGCACTTTATCTGCCCTTCCATTCTAAATGAAAGCTTTCCTAGATAGAGCAATCTTGGATGTAGGTTTTTGCCTTTCATGACTTGGAATACTTCTTTTCAGCCCCTTCTTGCCTATAAGGTCTCCTTTGAGAAGTCAGCTGACAGTCTTATGGGAGCTCCTTTGTAGGTAACTTTCTCCTTTTGTCTTGCTGCTTTTAAGATTCTCTCCTTATCTTTAATCTTGGCTGATGTAATTATGTTGTGCCTTCATGTGTTCTTCCTTGGGTCCAACTTCTTTGGGACTCTCTGAGCTTCCTGGACTTCCCAGAAGTCTATTTCCTTTGCCAGATTGGGGAAGTTCTCCTTTATTATTTGTTCAAATAACTTTTCCACTTGTGAGTCTTCCTCTTCTCTTTCTGGTACCCCTATAATTCGAATGTTGAAATATTTAAAGATGTCCTGGAGGTTCCTAAACCTCTCCTCATGTTTTTGAATTCTTGTTTCTTCATTTTGTCCTAGTTGAATGTATCTTTCTTCCTTCTGGTCCACTCCATTATTTTGAGTTCCAGTTTCCTTCCCATCATTATTGGTTCCCTGTAAATTTTCTTTATTTCATTTAGCATAACCTTCCTTTATTCATCTAATTTGAGACCAAATTCAACTGATTCTGTGAGCATCCTGATCACCAGTGTTTTGAACTGTGTCTGATAGGTTGGCTATCTCTTTGTTGCTTAGTTGTATTTTTTTTCTGGAGCTTTGATCTGTTCTTTCATTTGGGCCATTTTTTTTTTATCTTGAAATGCCTGTTATATAGTGAGGGTGGAGCCCTAGATGTTCACCAGGGCAGGGCAATACAGTTGCTGTGTTGTGATGCTGTATGTGGGGCAGGGGTCCGAGAGAGAACAATGACACTTGCTCTGCTCTCTGCCAGATTTCAGTCACTTCCCCCACTTCCCTCAAGCAAATTGGGTCCTTCTGGTACTGATTCCTGGGTGGGTGAGTTTATGCAGATTCTAGAACCCTGTGGGTCTCTCTGACAAACTCTCCTGTGAGGCTGGGAGTTTCTCCCATCGCCTCAACTCCCACAGGTGTTTTCAGTCAGTGTTTTGAGGCTTTATTTCCTCACATTGGGTCCCTGAGTTGTGCGGTCTGTCTCACTCCCTAGTTTTGCCTGGATTATCTGCGTGAAAATGTAGGACCGCAGGGTCCTCCAGCTACCTTGTGAACCACAGCCCTACACAATTTGCCACCTCGCTGAGTCTACCAGCTGCCGTCTTGCATGCCCTGGGTCCACCAACCACCACTTTGCTGGGACCCCTCTCCAACCTGCCCCCCCCCCCCGACTCCACCCCTCCTACCAGTCTGGATAAATGTGTCTACTTTAACTCCTTGGTTGCCAGCCTTCCATACAGTTCAATTTTCTGTCAGCACTGGTTGTTTTCTGTTTCTAAATTGTTGTTGTCCTTGTTTTGGTTGTGCGAGAAGGGACAGTGTGTTTACCTACTTGGCTGGAAGCCTAACTAAAATCTTTTAAAAAAAATGATGTTTGCCTAAGGTCATGTGGCTTAGGTGGTTGGAACACTGTCCTCAAAACTGAAGGGTTGTAGGTCTGATTCCCAGTCAGGGCACATACCTGGGTTGCAACTTCCTTCCCTGGGATAGGTGCATAGGATCCCTGGTGTGGGCATATACAGAAGGCAACTGATTGATATTTACCTCTCCCCTTTCCTCTCTCTCTAAAAGCAACAATAAAAAAGATCCCCAAGTGAGGCTTTTAAAAATTATGTTTTACTAAAGGAAACTGCTTCTATACCATTAATCTATTACTTATTATGCAGTTTTATATCTTCATTTTTACCACTGGTGTAATCACTGGGAAGCACACTATTCATAGAAGAGCTCAGACTGATTTTCCAAATAAGATTTCATCGTACTTATTCCAAATTTTTCTTAATTGTAAATGAGATAGAGTATCATTTTATGCTTTCTGTTTGAGAACCTGCTTTGTAAAAAATAGTTAAAATATTTTTTGCTTTCGAAATGCAAAATATGGACTTTACGTGATAATGGATGTGTCAGAGAAGGCTCATTGATTATAAAAAATGTAACAGTTTGAGGCAGGATGTTGATAGTACGGGGAGACTGTGTGGGAACAAGGAGTATATGACAACTCTACTTTCTTCTCAATTTTGCCTTGAAATGAAAACTGATCTTCTAACAAATAAAGTTTATTTGAATATTCATAATGGTTATTGCTTTGATTTCCTCTCTCTATCAGAAGGAATGCTTGACAAATGTAGGAACTAGAGTTACTTTGCACTCTGGTGACGAGAACTGGAATTGCGACTTGAACCTCACAGTTGAGGACCACAGATTAGGAGGAGAGAAGGAGAAACAGGGATTTCTTAAACCTACTGGGTGGATTTTTCTACATGTGAAATGTGACACAAGACCCTGTGCTGCCACTACTATCATCCCCGTAGTCTCTGAGCTTCATGACAGACACACTCTGTCTAGTAAAATTTGGGATGATGCTACATATCATTTCCAATATGCCTCACCTTCTACTTAATGTGCAGTTGAGAACATATTTTCAGATAAGAAATTTCTCTCTACAACAATTTTGTGAATAAATTAAGACCATATTCTCATCTCCCATTTTTAAATGTCATTTTTCTTACAATTATGTAAGTAGTAAATCCTGGTTGTAAGGTAAATTCAAACAGAAAAGTATATAAACTCTGTATTTCCTCACAATTGCAGTGATATCCATTACTTATAGTAGTTTGGCGTATGTTCTTGCTATAGATTTCTAGCAATACTTTTTTTTGTAGGAGAACATCCTCTTCTACACCAAGTCTCATGAAAACATTTAATTAGTGTTTGCACATTGTCCTAGCAATGCAGAAGAGTCAGACAAACTAAAGGCTGAACATTCCCCTTCTTTGTCTGAACTATTAGGCCTTGAACCCTCTATTTTCTTTATTGAGTTTTCCTTTGTCATCATTAATGTGAACTGGGTTTTGTCTTTCCAATCAATAGACAACCAAATATACAAACAACAAAAACAACAAAATCTCCCCTAAAAATCGATTCCCCTAAGCTACATCCTCTTCTCCCTCTTCTCATTTTCACAAACAACAACATTTTCAAAGGTGGTGGGGACTATATTCATGGTCTTCACTTCCCAAGCTTCTCAATTCACTCCTGTTTATTTCCTCTCCATTTTGCTGAATCTGCTCTCAACAAGGTCACCAATGGCATCATGGTTATAAAACTGAAAATTATTCCTTTCAGTCCTTATCTGTAGTGTGAGCCCGTATTTATTTTGTTTCAAATGAAAACAGTACATGCTCCTTGTTTTTTGTTGTTGAAAGAAACTAAAAACTTGCAGAAAAGTCGCTGGTGTAAAACAAAGAGTTCCACCTTTTCCCTGGACAATATGCAAGTAAGTTGCTAACATGATGTCCTGTAGCTCCCATATACTTTAGTATATGTGTTTTACAAAAAAGAACATTCTCCTATATCAGCAGTTTTCAACCTTTGTCCTGGAATAGTAAACATAAGCTAATTACTAAAATTCTCCAGCACATCAAAAATTATATTTTTTGCAAACCCGAAAAAAAGTATAATTTTGATTCATTCACATATACAATGATTGTTGTCCTGGCTGTTTTCATTTTCATCTATTTGACAGTGTAAGAGAAGAGGTCAATGTCACTGACTAAATAGTCAGGTATTGCATGTTTAAAGAATTTTATTGCGGCACGTGAGTGTGTGTGCCATATCACACTGGCTGAAAATTGTTGTCCTCTATAATGGGAAGACAACCATCAAAGTCAGGAAATTATCATTAATAAGATTTACCAAGAGCTAATCCTCACACCATGTTCAAATTTCATCAGTTGTCCCAATAACATCCTTCACAGCAAAATGATGCAGGACAGCTTTGGCCAGAATGGCTCAGTTGATTGAGTGTCATCCCACAAAGTGAACGGTTTGATTCCCAGTCAGACCACATGCCTGGGTTGTGGGCCAGGCCCCCATTTGGGGGCATGTGAGAGGCAGCTGACTGATGTTTTTCTCTCACAGATGTTTCTCTCCCTCTGTGTCTCCCTCTCTCCTCCTCTCTAAAAATAAATAAATAAAATCTTTAAAAAATATATCCAGGACAGTCCCTGGCTGGTGTAGCTCAGTGGATTAAGCACAGGCCTGTGAAGCAAAGGGTCACTGGTTCGATTCCCAGTGAGGGCACATGCCTGGGTTGCAGGCCAGGTCCCCAGTAGGGGACGCATGAGAGGCAACCACACATTGATGTTTCTCTCCCATTCTTTCTCCTTCCCTTCCCCTCTCTCTAAAAATAAATAGATAAAATATTTTTAAAAATATCCAGGATGGAATCCTATAATGTATAAAGTTGTCATATCTCTTTAGTTTTCTATAATCTACAAATGTTCCTAAGATTTGCCTTGACTTTCATTGCTTTGGCATTTTTGGATTGTGGTCCAGTTATTTTGTAGATTGTTCCTTGATTTGGGTTTTGTCTGAAGTTTCCTCATGATTATATGAAGAGATATTTCCTCATTGCATACTAGCAGACAATGTGTAATTCAGATTCTCCTATTGCTTATGATACTCTAATTTAGTTAGTTTATTAAAGTGTTGTCTCCCAGATTTTCTCACTGTAAAGAAACTCCCTCTGCAGTTAACAAGTATTTGACACTATGCAAATATCCCACTTTTCATGAAAGCCTTAAATTTTTTATTTTTAATTTTTTATGTATTGATTGATTTGAGAGAGATGGAAACATCAGTATGTTGCTCCATTTATTTATGCATTTACTGATTCTTGTATGTGCCCTGACCAGTGTTTGAACAAACAACACTGATGTATCAGGACAATGCTCCAACTAACTAAGCTACCAGGCCAGGGCTTTAAATTTATTAATATTTTGTTAATTATTCATAATACATTTATATCATGGACTCATACTTTCCTGTATAACTAAATCGACTATATTTTACTGTTCTGTGTTTTAATGGTCAAATTGTTCCCTTCAAGCTCCTTTGTATATGCTCCTAATCTTCTTGCAGTACTACTTCCTTGCTATCTGGCATATAATATCCCCAAATAATCTTGTAGTTTCCTTGCCCCACATTTGGAATTAAATATTTCTTCTAGGAGCTCTGTTGTTTTTTTTTTTAAAGAGGAAAGGTATTTAGAAAACAAGATATAGGCACTAGGTAGCCCCACTTCTATTGGAGTGTTGCCGCTCCCAGGTTCTCTCAGTGGACAAAGCTGTGGTACACACACAAACATTTCTATATATCTAATTTTTTCCAAATTTCTTTAAACACCTTGGAAATTATTGGTTCCCATTCATAACTCCAATTGTAATCCAACACTCTTGGGTTCATCCCAGTTTTTTTTCTTTTTAATATATTTTATTGATTATGCCATTAAAGTTGTCCCATTCCCCCCCCTTTATTCCCCTCCACCCTGCACATTCCCTCCTCCAACACTCCGCCCTTTAGTTTATGTCCATATGTCATAAGTTCTTTAGATTCTGTATTTCCCATACTATTCTTGCCCTCCCCCTGTCTACTTTCTACCTACTGTCTATGCTACTTATTCTCTGTACCTTCTCCCCCCTTCTCCTCCTCCCATTCCCCTGTTGCTAACCCTCCATGAGATCTTCATTTCTATAGTTCTGCTCCTGATCTAGCTGTCCTCTTAGGTTGCTTTTGTTTTAGGTGTGGTTGTTAATAACTGTGAGTTTGCTGTCCTTTCACTGTTCATCTTTTTATCTTCTTTTTCCTAGGTAAGTCCCTTTAACATTTCATGTAATAAGGGCTTGGTGATGATGAACTCCTTGAATTTGACCTTATCTGAGAAGCACTTTATCTGCCCTTCCATTCTAGATGAAAGCTTTGCTGTATAGAGCAATCTTGGATGTAGGTCTTTGGATTTCATGACTTGGAATACTTCTTTCCAGCCCCTTCTTGCCTGTAAGGTCTCTTTTGAGAAATCAGCTGACAGTCTGATGGGAAGTCCTTTAGGTGACTGTCCCCTTATGTCTTGCTGCTTCTAGGATTCTCTCCTTCATTTTAACCTTGGCTAATATAATTATGATGTGCCTTGGTGTGTTCCTTCTTGGGTCCACCTTCTTTGGGAATCTCTGAGCTTCCTGGATTTCCTGGAAGTCTATTGCCTTTGCCAGATTGGGGAAGTTCTCCTATATTATTTGTTCAAATAAGTTTTCCACTTGTTGCTGTTTCTCTTCCCCTTCTGGTACCCCTATAGTTCAGATGTTGGAATGTTTAAAGATATCTTGGAGGTTCCTAAGCCTCTCCTCATATTTTGAATTATTGTTTTTTCATTATTTTCTGTTTGATCATTTTTTTCTTCCTTCTGGTCCACTCCCTTCATTTGAGTCCCAGTTTCCTTTCCATCACTATTGTTTTCCTGTGAATTTCCCTTCATTTCATGTAGTTTAGCCTTCATTTGTTCTTCTAATTTGTGACTAAAATCAACCAGTTCTATGAGCATCCTGATCACCAGGGTTTTTAACTGTGCATCTGATAGTTTGGCTGTCTCTTGGTCGCTTAGACGTATTATCTCTGGGGCTTTGAGCTGTTCTTCTTGAGCCATAATGTTTTGGTCTGTTTGCACCCGTTAAATATGAGGGGCAGAGCCTTAGATGTTCACTAGGGTGGGGTGACCCAGGCTCTGTGTTGTGACGCTGTATGTGGGGGCGGGGTCAGAGAAGAGCAATGGAGTTTGTTCTGCTCTCTCTCGAATTTAGGTCCCCTCTGCTGCTTCCTGCAAGCAAACCAGGAGCCCCTGGTGCCGGCTCCCATGTGTGTGGGCTTGTGCACCCTTCAGGACCCTGTGGGAATCTCCAATAAACTCTCCGTGTGCCTGAGAGCTTCTCCTGGCACCTTGACCCCTGACAGTTTTTCCAGTTGGTGCTTTTAGGCTTTATTTCCAGGCACTGGGGCCCTAGCCTGCGCAGTCTGTCTCACTGCTCGCTCCTTCACCTGGTTTATCTGCACGCGAATGTGTGACTGTGGTCAGCCAGCTGCCTTGCACCCTCACTGGGTTTGCCCATTGCCACCCCACACCAGGGATCTGCCAACCACCATCTGAGCTCCTAGGCTGGTGTGGCTGCTTTTTCCTGTGCAACCCTGCTCAGCCAGCCACTGACTCCACCCCTCTTACCGGTCTGGCTGAATGGTTTGTCGTTGTCGGACTTCTGTACAGTTCAATTTTCTGTGTTTTGGTTGTGTTTTTGTTACTAAAACTTTGTTGTCTTTAAACTTGTTTGTGAGAGGAGGTACAGTTTTTCCACCTATGCCTCCATCTTGGTGGAAGTCTCATTCCAATTCTCTTCATCTTTATATTTCTTCCGTAACAGTAAGAAACTATTTCTCAATTTCCTTAATATATTTACTTGTGTTTCCAATATTTCTTTATGCAATCACCAATCACCTGTAATTAGATAATTTCACATTGAAGTCACCATTCTTTCTCTTCCCCTGAAGGCTTCCTCACTTGACTCAAGTAGCTATACCTTGAATTGGCCACTGCAGCTACCTTCACCACCATGAAAACCCCCTCCTCAAATTTCTTGTGCTGAAACAATCCAAACCAACCTGCTCCTTGTGGGAAGGCCTTCCTCCTTTCCCAACTAGGGCTCCAAGTAGTGGTGATCGATCATTACAGGTTTCCTGAAAATTGTCTTAGTTTTAGCACTGAAAATCCTGCATAATGGGAAATCCTTCCTAAAAATATGAACAGTTATGGTTTTAGCAATGGATATAGAAGATTGAAGCACAAAATCCATAAGGTGGCCCCAAAATTAGGGAATAAAAGCAACATTATTTTTAGTGTCAAATGGATAAAGCATAGGTTATTATCTTTTCTAGGTCCAGTTGCTAGTTTTTCTCCACTGAAGAAGCTGTAAACAGTATTTTGTGCTTCACAATAAAGAATCATCTATTGTTGCATCACTCCCAGTGATACACTTTAAGTATATAGTGTAATCATGAGCAATAACTCTCTGTCGTTACCCCAGTACATTAATCATTGCACTTTTTATTGAGATAGTACTGTTTAATGGTTTTTTTATTTTATTTAGTTATTTTTCAAGTACAGTTTTTTGTCTATTTTTCCCATCCCAGCCTCCCCAGTCCCTTGCTCCCCACCTCCCTCCCATTTCCACCCCCCTTAGTTCTCGTCCCTGTGTCCTTCCTATTTGTTCCTCCAAATCCCTCCCCCTTTTTCCCCTTAACTTCCCTTCCTTCTCCCCTCTGGTCACTATCCCCTTGTTCTCTATTTCAGTGTCTTTGTTTTGTTGTGTTTTTTTTTCTGCTTGCTTGTTTGTTTTGTTGTTTAGCTTCCAGTCAAAGGTGAGATCATATGGTATTTGTCTTTCAACCCCTGGCTTATTTCACTCAGCATAATGCTTTCCAGTTCCATCCATGTTGTTGCAAAGGGTAGTAGCTCCTTCTTTCTCTCTGCTGCATAGAATTCCATTGTGTATATGTACCACAATTCTTGGATCCATTCATTTACTGATGGGCACCTAGGTTGCTTCCAACTCTTGGCTATTGTAAATTGTGCTGCTATGAACACTGTGGTGCATAGGTTCTTTGATATTGATGTTTTAGGATTCTTAGGATATAATCCCAGCAGTGGAATTGCTGGGTCGAAAGGCAGGTCGATTTTTATTTTTCTGAGAAAATTCCATACTGTTTTCCATAATGGTTGTACCAGTCTGCACTCCCACCAACAGTGGACTAAGGACCCCTTTTCCCCACAACCTCTCCAACATTTGTTGTTTGTTGCTTTGTTTATGATAGCCATCCTGACTGGTGTAAAGTGGTATCTCATTGTGGTTTTAATTTGCATCTCTCTGATAGCTAATGATATTGAGCATCTCTTCATGTGTCTCTGAATGTTCTGTATGTCCTCCTTGGAGAAGTGTTGCTCAAGTCCTTTTCCCATTTTCTAATTGGGTTGGGTGTCTTCTTAGAGTGGAGTCGTGTAAGTTCTTTGTATATTTTAGATTAAACCTTTGTCTGAGGTATCATTGGCAAATATGTTTTCCCATACAGTCGGTTGTCTTGCTAATTTAATACTGTTTTCTTTAGCAATGCAGAAGCTTTTTATTTTGATGAGATCCCATTTGTTTATTCTTTCCTTTACATTCCTTACTCTAGGGGACATATCAGTAAAGAAGTTGCTGCGTGAAATATCTGAGATTTTCTTGCCAATGTTCTCCTCTAGGACTTTAATGGTGTTATGACTCACATTTAAGTCTTTTATCCACCTTGAATTTATTTTGGTGTATGGTGTAAGTCTGTGCTCAAGTTTCATTTTTTTGCATGTAGCTGTCCAGTTCTCCCAACACCATTTGTTGAAGAGGCTATCTTTACTCCATTTTATGTTACTGCCCCCCTTTGTCAAATATTAATTGACTGTAGAGAGTTGGGTTGATTTCTGGGCTCTCTGTTCTGTTCCATTGGTCTATGTGCCTGTTTTTATGCCAGTACCAGGCTGTTTTGATTACAGTGGCCTTGTAATACAGTTTGATATCAGGTATTGTGATCCCCCCCTACTTTGTTCTTCTTTCTCAAAAGTGCAGCTGCTATTCGGGCTTGTTTATGGTTCCATATAAATTTTCGAAGTGTTTGTTCTATGTCTGTGAAATATGCCATTGGTACTTTAATAGGTATTGCATTGAATCTGTATATTGCTTTGGGTAGTATGGACATTTTGATGATGTTAATTCTTCCAATCCATGAACACGTTATATGTTTCCATTTGTTTGTGTCTTCCTTGATTTCTTTCTTCAGGGCTGTGTAGTTTTCTGCATACAGGTTTTTTACCTCCTTAGTTAGGTTTATTCCCAGATATTTTATTTTTCTTTTTGCTATATCAAATGGGATTTTTCTCTTTATTTCTGCTTCTGCTGATTCACTGTTGGTATACAAAAATTCCTTTGATTTCTGGATATTGACTTTGTAACCAGCTGTTTTGCCAAACTCATTAATTAGTTTGAGCAGTTTTTGGGTAGAGTCTATAGGATTTTCCATGTACACTATCATGTCATCTGCAAACAGTGACAGTTTTGCTTCCTCCTTTCCTATTTGGATGCCTTTTATTTCCTTTTCTTGCCTGATCGCTGTGGCTAAAACTTCCAATACTATATTGAATAGAAGTGGTGAAAGTGGACAACTTTGTCTTGTTCCTGATCTTAGTGGAAAAGCTTTTAGTTTTTATCCATTGAGTATGATATTGGCTGTAGGTCTCTCATATATGGCCTTTATTATTTTGAGAAATGCTCCCTGTATTCCCACTTTGCTGAGTGTTTTTATCATAAATGGGTGTTGTACCTTATCAAAAGCTTTTTCCGCATCTATTGACATGATCATGTGATTTTTGTCTTTGCTTTTGTTTATGTGATGTATTACATTTACTGATTTGCGAATATTGAATCATCCTTGCATCCCTGGCATGAATCCTACTTGATCATGGTGTATGATCTTTTTGATATATTGTTGGATGCGATTTGCCAATATTTTGTTGAGGATTTTAGCATCTATGTTCATCAGCGATATTGGCCTGAAGTTTTCTTTCTTTGTTGTGTCTCTGTCTGGTTTTGGAATTAAGATGATGCTGGCTTCATAAAAAGAATTTGGGAGTTTTCCATCCTTCTGGATTTTTTGAAATAGTCTGTGGAGAATAGGGGTTAGCTCTTCCTTAAATGCTTTGTAGAATTCTTCTGTGAAACCATCTGGTCCGGGGCTTTTGTGTGATGGGAGTTTTTTGTGTTTTTTTTTTAATATTTTATTTATTTATTTATCTTTAGAGGGGAAGGAGAGAGGGAGAGAAACATCAATGTATGGTTGCCTTTCGTGCATCCCCTGCTGGGAACTGGCCTGCAGGGAACCGGCATGCAACCCAGGCATGTGCCCTGACTGGGAATTGAACCGCGATCCTCTGGTTCACAGGCCCGCGCTCAATCCACTGAGCTACACCAGCCAGGGCCTGATGGGAGTTTTTTGATTACTGCTTCAATTTCTTTTGCTGTTATTGGTGTATTTAGATTTTCTGCTTCTTTTTCACTGAGTTTTGGAAGATTGTATTTTTCTAGCAATGTGTCCATTTCCCCTAGGTTTTCAAATATCTTGACATACAGTTCTTCATAGTAATTTCTTACAATCTCTTCTATTTCTGTGGTATCAGTTGTAATCTCTCCTTTTTCATTTCTGATTGTGTTTATTTGTGTCCTCTCTCTTCTTTTCTTGATGAGCCTACTTAAAGGCTTGTCTATTTTTTTTATCTTCTCAAAGAACCAACTCCTGGATTCATTGATCCTTAAAATTGCTTTTAGTTTCTATGTCATTTAATTCTGCTCTAATCTTGGTTATTTCCTTCCTTCTGCTTGCTCTGTGCTGTCTTTGTTGTTGTTCCTCGAGTTCTTGCAGGAGTAGGGTTAGGTTGTTTGTTTGAAATGTTTCTATTTTCTTTAGGTAGGCCTGTATTGCTATAAACTTCCCTCTCAGGACTGCCTTTGCTGTGTCCCATAAGTTTTGGGTTGTTGTGAGATCATTTTCATTTGTTTCCAAAAATGTTTTGATTTCTTCCCTAATTTCATTCTTGAACCATTCGTTGTTTAATAGCATACGATTCAGTCTCCATGTTTTTGGGTGGTTTGGGTTTTTTTCTTTGGGGTTGGTTTCTAATTTCAGTCCCTTGTGGTCAGAGAAGATGCTTGGTATGATTTCAATTTTCTTGAATTTTTTGAGGCTCGTTTTGTGTCCTATCATGTGGTCTATCTTTGAAAATGTTCCATGTGCATTTGAGAAGAATGTGTATTTAGCTTCTTTGGGATGAAAGGCTCTATATATATCAGTTAAGTCCATTTCATCTAGGGTGTTGTTTAATGCCACAATGTCTTTGTTGATAATTTGTTTGGAAGATCTGTCCATTTTTGATAGTGGGGTGTTCAAATCCCCTACTATGATTGTGTTGCTGTCAATATCTTTCCTGAAGTCCTCTAAGATTTTCTTGATATATTTGGGTGCCCCTATGTTTGGTGCATATATGTTTACAATGTTAATGTCTTCTTGGTGGATTCTTCCCTTGAGTATAATGAAATGACCTTCTGGGTCTCTCTTTATAGCCTTTTTTTTTGAAGTCTATTTTGTCTGATATGAGAATTGCTACCCCAGCTTTTTTTTCTTGTCCATTTGCTTGGAAAACTTGTTTCCAGCCTTTCACTTTTAGTCTGTGATGGTCTTTTGTCCTGAGGTGAGTCTCTTGTAGGCAGCATATGTGTGGGTCATGCTTTCTTATCCATTGAGCTACTCTGTGTCTTTTGATTGGAGCATTTAATCCATTTACGTTTAAGGTTATTATTGATAGGTACTTATTCATTGCCATTTTTGTACCTGTGTTCCTCTCTGTCTCCCTCTTATCCTTCCTTCCCTTAAAGCAGTCCTTTTAGTATTTCTTGTAGAGCTGGTTTGGTGGAGGCATATTCTTTTAGACTTCTTTTGTCTTGGAAGCTCTTTATTTGGCCATCTATCTTGATTGAGAGCCTTGCTGGGTAAAGTAGCCTTGGTTGTAGGCCTCTGGTTCTCATTACTTGAAATATTTCTTGCCATTCTCTTCTTGCTTGAAGTGTTTCCATTGAGAAGTCGGTAGCTAACCTTACTGGGGCTCCCTTGTATGTTATTTCTTTTTCTCCCTTGCTGCCTTTAAGATTCTCTCTTTGTCTTGGAATTTTGCCATTTTGATGATGATGTGTCTTGAAGTGGGCCTCCTTGGGTTCCTCTTGGTTGGGACTCTCTGTGATTCCTGGATTTGTGAGACTTTTTCTCCTATCAGATTAGGAAAATTTTCTCTCATTACTCGTTCAAATACGTTTTCTATCCCTTGTTCTTCTTCTTCTCCTTCTGGTATTCCTATTATTCGGATATTATTACGTTTCATATTGTCTTGCATTTCTCTTAATCCCTCTTTATTCTTTCTGAGCCTCTTTTCATTTTCTTGCTCTTTCTGTGAGATGCTTTCTACCTTGTCCTTCAACTCACTAATCCTATTCTCCGCTTCATCTATCCTACTTTGGAAACTTTCTACTGTGTACTTCAATTCGGAAATCGTATTCTTCATTTCCTCTTGTCTCTTGCTGATGGTTTCCATTTCCTTTTTGATGTTGCTGTAGTTTGCAGAGAGATCATTATTGTTCCCCTGTAGTTTCTGGTAGTTCACTGTGAGCTCTTTGAACTTCGTAATAACCAGTGCTTTGAATTCACTGTCTGATAGTTGATCAGCGTCTATTTCATCTAACATTCTTTCTGAAGTTTCTGCTTTTTCTTTCATTTGGGGATTGTTTCTTTGTCTTCCCATTGTTTGAGACTCTTCTTGTTAGTCTCTGCTTCCAAAATTGATCTGTTCTGAAACACTGGTTTTATGGTGTAAACTTCTGTGGTATGATCCTTGTGAAGTTCAGTGGTGAAGACTCCTTGAAGTTTCTTGATGTTCTTCGTCTCCACCTACACTCACGCTGGTCCTCGCGCTGGTCCCTGCGTTGGTCCCCTACCACTGCTGAATGTCCCAGCTCTAGTAGCCGCCTCCTCAAGCACCCAGGCCCGTTACTACGGCAGTGGCACAGAGGCTGGGAATGTCCCGGCTCCCGTATCTGGCTCTCTCTGCCACCCAGGCCCATCACAGGGGCTTGGAGTGTCCCGGTTTCCGTACCTGACTCCCCGGCGTCCAGTCCTGTCTCTATGGCAGTGGCACAGAGGCTTAGAAAGTCGCAACTCTCATACCTGATTCCCCAGTGTCCAGTCCCCTCGCTATGGCAGCAGAACAGGGGCTGAGACAGTCCCAGTTCCCGTAGAGGGATCCTCTGCCACCCAGGGCAGTCTCAGTGGTTTGGAGTGTCCTGGCTTCTGTACCTGACTCCTTGGCGTCCAGTCCTGTCGCTATGGCAGCAACACAGGCTTTGAGAGCCTCCGGGCTCCCGTAGCTGGCTCCTCTGCTGTGTCACAGGGGTTTGGAGAGTCCCGGCTTCCTTACCCAACTGGCTTCCGTACCCGACTCCCCGGTGTCCAGTCCTGTGGCTATGGCAGCGGCACAGGATTTGAGAGCTTCCCAGCTCCCGTAGCTGGCTCCTCTGCTGCGTCACAGGGGTTTGGAGAGTCCCGGCTTCCGTACCTGACTCCCTGGCGTCCAGTCCCATTGCTATGGCAGTGGCACGGGTCTGCGAACCTCCCGGCTCCCGTAGCCGGCTCCTCAGGGTCCAGGCCTGTCTCTATGGCGGCGTCACAGGGGACTTTGGTGTCCCAGCTCCTGCAACTGACCCTTCCGTTGCCCAGGCCGGGAGCTATGGCATCGGCACAAGGGTGTCCCCGCTCCGGTTCCTGACTCCTCTGTCTCCCAGGACCGTCACAGGGGCTTGGAGTGTCCGGCTTCCGTACCTGACTCCCCAGCTCCGAGGCCTGTTGCTCTGGCGGCAGCACAGGGGCTGAGTGAGACCCAGCTCCAGTAGCTGACTCTGCCGCCGTCTGGTGTTTCAGCATCTGTCACAATCTCTGGTCTTTTAATTTCATAAATGCTGGGTAACCGATGGTTTATTGTGCTGTTTCTCTATAGATCTGCCAGGATTTTCACCCATGAGTACAGGAGCTAGTATCGCTCCATCTTACTCCTTCGCCATCTTCCCAGCATTCCTGTTTAATTGTTAACATTGTGAATATAGTGACTTTGTTTTCTAAAAGTTCAGACAATGAAAATGGGAAAAATTAAAATATCAAAGGCTGCATGACCCACACATCACTGTAAAAGAAGACTAAGTGACTGTTATTTTTTAATTTAAAGTCTATTTTATTGTTTATACTATTATATTTGTCTCAATTCTTCTCCCTTTACCCCTGTCTACTCAGACTCCTCCCACTTCCTCAGGCAATCCCTGAACCATTATCCATATTCATTGGTCATAGTATATTCATTAGCTACTATATTCCCTTTGCTGTATATTACACTCTCATGACTATTCTGTAACAACTGATTTGTACTTCATAATCCCATTTCCCCCACACACCCCTTTTATCTGGCAACCACCAAAATGTTCTCTGTATCTATGATTCTGTTTCTCTTCTGCTCATTTGTTTATTTTGTTTTCAGGTCCATTTTTAAATTAATGTATTTTAATTGTTGTTCAAGTACAGTTTTCTGTCTTTTACTCCCATCCCAGACCACCCCCCTAGTGCTCCCCACCTCCCTCCCATTTCCATCCCCCCTTAGTTGTTGTTCATGTGTCCTTTATACTTGTTCCTATAAATCCTTCTTCCCCTTTTCCCATGAAATTCCCTCCCCTCTACCCTCTGGTCCCTGTAAGCCTGTTCTCTGTTTCAGTGTCTTTGGTTATATTTTGCTTTCTTGTTTGTCTTGTTGTTTAGGTTCCTGTTAAAGGTGAGATCATATGGTATTTGTCTTTCACCGCCTGGCTTATTTCACTCAGCATAATGCTTTCCAGTTCCCTCCATGTTATTGCAAAAAGTAGGAGCTCCTTCTTTCTTTCCGCTGAAGAGAATTCCATTGTGTAAACGTACCATAGTTTTTGGATCCATTCATTTACTGCTGGGCACCTAGATTGCTTCCAACTCTTGGCTATTGTAAATTGTGTTGCTATGAACATAGGGGTGCATAGGTTCTTTTGGATTGGTGTTTCAGGGTTCTTAGGATATAATCCCAGAAGTGGAATTGCTGGGACAAAAGGCAGACCCATTTTTAGTTTTTTTAGAAAATTCCATACTGTTTTCCACAGTGGTATTACCAGTCTGCAATTCCACCAACAGTGAACTAGTGTTCCCTTTTCCCCACAACCTCTCCAACACTTGTTATTTGTTGCTTTGTTTATGATGACCATTCTGACCAGTGTAAAGTGGTATCTCATTGTGGTTTTAATTTGCATGTCTCTTATAGCTAGCAATATTGAGAAACTTTTCATGTGTATCTGGATCCTCTGTATGTCCTCCTTGGAGAAATGTCTGTTCAAGTCCTTTGCCCATTTTTTAATTGAGTTGCTTGCCTTCTTAGAGTGAAGTCGTGTAAGTTCTTTGCGTATTTTGAAGATGAAACCTTTGTCTGAGGTATCATTGGCAAATATGTTTTTCCATACAGTTGGTTCTCTTTTTATTTTAATACTGTTTTTCTTTAGCCATGCAGAAGCTTTTTATTTTGATGAGATCCCATTTGTTTATTCTTTCCTTTATGTCTCTTGCTCTAGGGGACATATCAGTAAAAATGTTGCTGCGTGAAATATCTAAGATTTTCCTGCCTATGTTTTCCTTTAGGACTTTAATGGTGTCATTGCATATATTTAAGTCTTTCATCCACCTTGAATTTATTTTTGTGTATGGTGTAAGTTGGTGCTCCAATTTCATTTTTGTGCAAGTAGCTGTCCAGTTCTCCAAACACCATTTGTTGAAGGGGCTATTATTAGTCCATTTTATGTTGCTTCCCCCTTTGTAGAATATTAATTGACTGTAGAGAGTTGGGTTTATTTCTGGGCTCTCTGTTCTGTTCCATTGGTCCATGTGTCTGTTATTATGCTAGTACCAGGCTGTTTTGGTTACAGTGGCCTTGTAAAAGAGTTTGGTTTCAGGTATTGTGATCCCTCCTACTTTGCTCTTCTTTCTCAAAATTGCACCTGATATTTAGAGTAATTTATCCTTCCATTTACATTTTTGAACTGTTTGTTCTATGTCTGTGAAAAATGCTATTAGTACTTCAATAAATGTTGCATTGAATCTATAAATTGCTTTGGGTAGTATGGACATTTTGATGATGTTAATTCTTCCAATCCATGAACACGGCATATGTTTCCATTTGTTTGTGTCTTCCTTGATTTCTTTCTTCAGTGTTATGTAATTTTCTACATATAGATTATTTACCTCTTTGGTTAGGTTTATTCCTAGGTATGTTATTTTTCATTTTGCTATATCAGATGGCATTTTTCCTTTATTTCTGATTCTGCTGTTTCATTGTTGGTATACAAAAACACCTTTGATTTCTAGATATTAACTTTGTATTCTGCTGTTTTGCCAAATTCATGTATTAGGTCGAACAGTTTTTGGGTAGAGCCTATAATATTTTACATATAAACATGGCATCTGCAAACAGTGACAGTTTTGTTTCCTCCTTTCCAATTTGGATGCCTTTTATTACCTTTTCTTGTGTGATCGCTGTGGCTAAAACTTCCAATACTATATTGAATACAAGTTGTGAATGTGGACAACCTTGTCTTCTTCCTGATCTTAGTGGAAAAGTTTTTAGTTTTTGCCCATTGAATATGATGTTGGCTGTAGGTCTCTCATATATGGCCTTTATTATATTGAGGAATGCACCTTCTATTCTCACTTTGCTGAGCATTTTTATCATAAATGGGTGTTGTACCTTATCAAAAGCTTTTTCTGCATCTATTGATATGATTGTGTGATTTTTGTTTGCTTTTGTTTATGTGATGTATTACATTTACTGATGTGCTAATATTGAACCATCCTTGCAACCCTGGGATGAATCCCACTTGGACATGGTGTATGATCTTTTTAATGTGTTGTTGGATGCAGTTTGCCAATATTTTGCTGAGGATTACAGCATCTACGTTCATCAGTGATATTGGCCTGAAGTATTCTTTATTTGTTGTGACTTTATCTGGTTTTGGGTTAGGATGATGTTGGCTTCATAAAAAGAGTTTGGGAGTGTTTCATTATGTTGGATTTTTTGGAATAGTCTTTGAAGGATAGAAGTAGCTCTTCCTTAAATGCTTTGTGGAATTCTCCTGTGAAACCATCTGGTCCAGGTGTTTTGTGTGATGGGAGTTTTTTGATTACTGCTTCAATTTCATCTGCTGTTATTGGTCTGTTCAGGCTTTCTGCTTCTTCTTCATTGATTTTTGGAAGATCATATTTTTCTATAAATGTGTTCATTTCACCTAAGTTTTCAGATTTCTTGGCATACAGTCCTTCATAGTACTTTCTTACAATTTTTTGTATTTCTGTTGTGTCAGTTGTAATCTCTCCTCTTTCACTTCTGATTGTGTTTATTTGGGTCCTCTCTCTTTTTTTCTTGATGAGTCTGCTTAAAGGCATGTCATTTTTTAAATTTTTTCAATGAACCAGCTCCTGGATTCATTGATCCTTAGAATTGTGCTTTTAGTCTCTCTGTCGTTTAATTTTCCTCTGATCTTGGTTATTTTCTTAATTCTACTAGCTCTGGGCTGTGTTTGTTTTTGTCCTGGAGTTCTTGTAGGTATAGGATTAGGTTCTTTGTTTGAAATGTTTCTATCTTTTTTAGGTAGGCCTGTATTGCTATGGACTTCCCTGTCAGGACTGCCTTTGCTGTGTCCCATAAGTTTTGGGTTGTTGTGAGTTCATTTTCATTCGTTTCTAGAAACGTTTTGATTTCTTCCCTAATTTCATTCTTGACCCATTCATTGTTTAATAGCATGCTATTCAATCTGCATGATTTTGGGTGCTTTGGGTTTTTTTCCTTTGGGGTTGGTTTCCAATTTCAATCCCTTGTGGTCAGAGAAGATGCTTGGTACAATTTCAATTTTCTTGAATTTGTTGAGGCTGGTTTTGTGTCCTTTCATGTGGTCTATCTTTGAAAATGTTCCATGTGCATTTGAAAAGAATGTGTGTTTAGCTTCTCTGCGATGAAGGCCTCTATATATACCAATTAAGTCCATTTCGTCATGGGTGTTTTTCAATGCTGCAATATCTTTGTTGATATTTTGTTTGGAAGATCTGTCCATTTTTGACAGTAGGGTGTTAAAACCCCCTACTATAGTTGTGTTGCTGTCAATATCTTCCTTGAAGTCCTCTAAGATTTTCTTTATGTATTTGGGTGTTTCTATGATGGGTGCAGGTATATTTACAATGTTAATGTCTTCATGATGGATTCTTTCCTTGAGTATTTTGAAGTGACCTTCTGGGTTTCTTTTTATGCCCCTTTTTTTGACATCTATTTTCTCTGATATGAATATTGCTACCTTGGCTTTTTTCCCCTGTCTCTTTGCCTGGAAAATTTGTTTCTAGTTCTTTACTTTTAGTGTTTGTAGGTCTTTTGTCCTGAAGTGGTTCTCTTGTAGGCAGCATATGTGTGGGTTATGCTTTCTTATCCATTCAGGTATTCTATGTCTTTTGACTGGAGCATTTAATCCAGTTACATTTAAGGTTATTATTGGTAGGTACCTATTCATTGCCATTTTTGTACCTGTGTTACTCTCTCTCTCTTTTCCTCCTTTTAGTAAAAGCACTCCCTTAGCATCTCTTGCAGAACTGATTTGGTGTAGGTATACTTCTTTAGACTTCTTTTGTTTGGAAAGCTCCTTATGTGGCCTTCTATCTTGATTGAGAGCCTTGCTGGGTAAAGTAGCCTTGGTTGCATGCCTCTGGTTCTTATTTCTTGAAATATTTCTTGCCATTGTCTTATGGCTTGGAGCATTTTCATTGAGAAGTCAGCAGGTAACTTTATTGGGGCCCCCTTGTATGTTATTTACTTTTTCTCCTTTGCTGCCTTTAAGATTCTCTCTTTGTCTTGAGATTTTGCCATTTTAATGATGATGTGCCTTGAAGTGGGCCTCTTTGTGTTCCTTTTGATTGGAACATTGTCTGTTTCCTGGTTTTGTGTGACTTTTTCTCTCATGAAATTAGGGAAGTTTTCCATCATTACTTTTTCAAATATGTTTTCTATCCCTTCTCTTCTTCTCTTTCTGGTATCTCTATTCTTTGGATATTATTACATGCTATATTATCTTGTATTTCTCTTAATCTCTCTTCATTCTTTTTGATCCTCTTTTTCTTTTCTACCTCTTTCTGGGTGTTTTTTTTCACTTTGTACTTTAGCTCGCTGATCCAATTTTCTGCTTCATTTATCCTAATTTTTATTCCTTCTCCTGTGTTCTTCAGTTCAGATATTGTATTCTTCATTTCCTCTTGTCCCTTGCTGATAGTTTCTATTTCCTTTTTCACGTTGATATATTTTGTAGCGATTTCATTGTAGATTCCCTGTAGTTTTTGGTATTCCGCTGTGAGCTCATTGAGCTTCCTAAGAACCATTGTTTTGAACTCAGTATCTGATAGTTGAGTTGCTTCTATTTCATCTAGCATTCTTCCTGAGGGTTCCTCCTTTTCTTTCATTTTGGGATTGTTTCTTTGTTTTTCCATTGTTTGTGAGACTCTTCTTGTTAGCCTCAGCTTTTTAAATTAATCTGTTATGACTCCCTGGGTTCATGGTGTGATCTTCTGTGGTAGAATATCTGTGAGATTCAGTGGTGCAGTCTCATTCGGATATCCTGGTATCACCACTTTCACCTACTTTTTTGTGTGTGATCATTTGGAGGGGTAAGGCAAAATGGTTTAAGACAACAAGAGAGTATTCTATGATATTTACAGTAGCAGCCAGTAGAGAAGAGATAGGAGATTCTTTGGCTATGTATAGTATTAATTGTGATCTTCCACACAACTAGCCACTTTTTAGAAAGGATGGAAAGAAGATAAGAGTCTTGTTGGGGAGGGAAGGATTGTGAGTTGGATCTAGAAAGCAGTGAGGTTGTGGGAGGTCAGATTGTGAGGAAAGGTGAGAGTAAAGCATAGTAAATAGGTTTATTGTGTGAGAGAATAGAGTTAACCACTACAGTAATAGAGTTCAGGAAACTGTGAAGTGCGCTGAGATCTGGGAAGGGTGTCCTGTAGTATTTACAATAGTATGGAACAGCTACTGTCTACAGTAGTATTAGAGCAACAATCATATGTCAGATTCTATGAGATCTAGATAACAGGAATAGGGAGTATAGGACCTTCAGTAGTCTGCTAATGGAACACAGGTGAATTGAAGGACAGTAAATTAGCAATACACTATGAATGAGAGAACAGGGGAAACCTGTCAAATGATACAATATAACCAGCCAAGCAAAGAAGACTAAACAGAAAGAAGAGGAATACAAAAATATTATTCAAATAAAGGATGTAAGAATAATGGAAAAATTATAATACAAATATGCAATATCTTGCAGGTTCTATGTAATAGCAAACTGAAATTTGTCTGTCTCCACTGTTGGGATGCCCCCTCTTTGTGTCCAACTCTGGTCTTTTCACAGTTCCAGGTTTTTTTGTCTCGCTTGTGGATATTTAAAAAAAAAAAAAAAGCAAAGCAGACTAAGGAAGGAAGAAGAGATAAAATTGGAAAGGAAGAAGGAATAAAACAAGGAAGAGGGAAAGAGAAGCAAAAGGAATTGAAAGATAAAAAATCATAAAAATTAAAAAATTAAAAATTACTTAAAAAATAAAAAAACAACAAAACCAAAAAACAAACAAACAAAAAAATCCTCTTGCTGATTTAAAACTGGCCAAACTTGTTTCTCTGTTCTTGCTGGCTGTAGCAGGCTGAATGGAGACTGTTATGTTTTTCTCTCTTCCTGGTCAGCACTCAATCAGCCTGGTGTGCACTCTCCCCAGAGCTAGATTGGTACCCCTCTACAGGGCTTTGGGTGTGGGTTCCAGGTCTCCAAAGGAGCACACACTCACTCTGGGTTCATGGGTGTGAGCTCCGAGCCTTGAGCAGAGGTGCGCTCTCTCCAGATCCACTGGTGTGGGCCCCAGGCATTCCACAGAACTCTCACTCCTGTGGCTGCGGGCACATTGCCAGGCCAGGCAGGCCACCTCCAGTCACACAGGCTTGGGGGCATACTCTTCCCAGGGCTATGTGTGGGTGCTCACAGCCCCCGTGTGTTTGCCACTTAGTCCTTACGATCCTCTCTGTGATTTCAAGCAACCAGGTCTCTCTCAGTGCTGCTCAAACCCTGTTTGGTCAGGGAGGGAGCACCAACCCAACTGTCTCCCAAGAGCTCAGCAGTTGCCAGGCCCCATGCCAGGCCTGGGGCTGCAGCCTCCCTGGTCCCCACCCTGATCCCTGGGCCCTTATTGTCCTGAAGCACTTTCCTTTCCTTCTGGTTTTTTCAATGTCTGCTACAATTTTTGATCTCCTGTTTTCATTTTTGCTGGGGTACTGGTGGCTGTCTGCTCTGTTCCTCTTTAGATCAGCCAGGTTTTTCCCCCATGTGTAGGGGGAAGTGGAATCCGCTCCCTCTTACCTGGCTGCCATCTTTCCTCTCCTTTTTTCTAATGATTTATTTATTTGTTTATTTATTTATTTATTTATCTTGGAGGGAGAGGAAGGAGAAAGAGAGGAAGAGAAACATCACTGTGAGTGAGATACGTTGATCAGTTGCCCATGTCCCAGTTGCCCATGTCCCAAATGGGGAGTAAACCAACAACCCAGGCATGTGTCCTGACTCTGAATCAAACCCATGACCTTTTGATTTGTGGGACAACACTCAACCTACTGAGCCACACTAGTCAGGGCCTGACTGTGTTATTTCATTTTTTATTTTTAAATATTTTATTTATTTATCTTTTAGAGGGGAAAGGAAGGAGAGAGGGAGAGAAGCATCAATGTATGGTTGCCTTTCATGCATCCCCTGCTGGGAACTGGCCTGCAGGAAACCGGCCTGCAACCCAGGCATGTGCCCTGACTGGGAATCGAACCGCGATTGTCTGGTTCGCAGGCCCACGCTCAATCCACTGAGCTACACCAGCCAGGGCTGACTGTGTTATTTTAATGACAGGTGTAGAGGTATGTAAAACCAGACTTATGAAAGTAAATACTAAAACAGAACATTGTGCATAATATGCAGAAAATAATTTTGAATTAAGCATAATAGAGAAGGTAATGTGGAAGGACATATTAAGATTGAATTTCCCTATTACACAATGAAGTAGGCAACTTTTTCTGTATTAGTCTTTTTTTCCCATTTCATGAAAAGATACTGCTCTCAGTTAAAAATAATGGCAGCTGAATTATATTGGGTATACCAAACAAATGAACTTGCATTACCTTATTGTTCTTTTTATTGTTTTATAAAATTGAGTAAAATTTTATTCTGTGATGTGGAAGATGCAACTAAAATGTCTTGTTGGTGAACAGAAAAGGAAATTTTGATAACAAATGTGAAGACCCATCATACAGTAGGTCTAATTCTGTCAGATCTTATCAACAATCATGCTTTCTACAGTATATAAAGTAATGCCTCATATCATGGCTAATAAAACTAAAAAAAACAAAAAACAAACAAAAAACAAAAAACCTCCCTAGCTCATAGATAATTTTGTTATAAAAATAGAGATTTAAGTTGTCTTTCATATTATTATAGTGGTTTTACTGCAACCACAGAAAACATAAAACAAAGGATGTCATATCTTGTCTAATTTCAAATAACATTTTGGCCATTTATGTACAAAATTAGAAAGTAGTGTAAACTTAAAATATGACAAATTGCATTCACTCCATACCAGAGAAAAAGAAAATATTTTACTTGTTAAATATGTTGTAATACTTTTAAATAACATCATAAAAAGATAGGTGATTTACTTACCTGGGACTTTGGAACATTTATAAAAAGAAGTTTTTGGTTATTTTTCAGTTTCCTCAAAATGAGTAGAAGCTCTTAATGAGATTTTGGACTGTGTGGAAATTAAAGAAGCTAGCTTCCTTAGGAATGTGCCTTCCTAGATGGCTATCATTGTTAACAGCTATAGAAAATGAATGAAAATATTGGTCAGACATAAAATCACACTTCCAAAGTGTTAGAGGTATGTCCTTCAGAAATTACAAATAACGGAGAAGAAATTAAATTAACTAAAAAATTCATGTGCCATTTCTCTAAAACTGTTTTGATTATCTTCAAAGAGAACTTAAGTAGCCTAGAAAATGATAAGCTGACTGCACTGAAGTTATACAATATTATGTGTAGCTTGTAAAAATTCATGCAGAAGAAAAGACTTACTTTGTTAAAATAAGACTGCCTCAGAAAAGACACATATTGAGAGTGGGCAAGATGGCAGAAAAGTGAGTGGAAGCCACATTAACCTCCTCCCAGGACCAATCTGGAATTATAACTAAATTGTGAAGAAATTACCCAGAACAAACAACTGAACAATACCAAGAGAGAAGCCTTATAACCTCAGACAGACAGAAGAATAATCTTCAGCACAATCTGCCTGGTAAGGAGTATGGTACAGACTTGAGAGAACTGGCTGGATGCCCACAGGTGGTGTTAGGGGGTGAGGAGAAGAGCCGAGATGTTTGCTTAAACTAGATGTTTATTTTTAGACTTAGGCAGAAAACCACACCTGGCCATGGGCAGATGTTTCAGGGAGTTTAGCCAAGGCCTTGAAGTAATCTCTCGGACACCCGTTAGGGGAAAATTTTTACCTCAAGACATGGCCTGAGCTCTACGATCCAATCATCAGTAAGAGCTCGAGCTGCTCACGAGCTCCACGGTCCACTCATTAGAAAGACCACGAGCCCTGACATAGCCCCGAGCCAATTGCTAACCGCCACCCTTGCTTCTGTGAACCCGCTTGCTTGCCCGCCCCTATAAGAGCCCTAACCTGTGAGCGCTTGGTGCGACTCTCATTTGCAGCCATTTTGGCACTCGTGTGTCTCCAGAGGCACCCCGAGAGTTCGCCCCTGCGCAGGTAAAACTTTGAAACTTTGGCCAATAAAACACCTCTGACTACCCAGCAGTCTCCAACCCTTCTTGCTCGCAAGGACGGAATGTAACAGTGGCAGCACTAGAGAGATAATTAAGTGGTAGATTGGATTCCCCTCGGAAGAATGGGGTTTAAACCCTAAGCCGGAATCCCCAGACTAGAACACCAGGGCCCAAAAAGTACACAGAAAACAACTGGCTGTGGAAAGCAGCAGGGTTGTTCTCTGCCAGTGACAAGTCACTGGAGACACAAAGAGCCATTTAAAGGGACAATTCACAAACTTTCATTTGCTGCCACTTACCCTGGGTTCCTGTAAAAGCAGGAGCAGAGTGGGTTGGAGATGCCTGAGGAGAGACTAGGGATGGAAGCTTTGGAGAGAGAGCAGAGAGTAGCTGCAGGGATCCCAGCCCTGAGTCATCCCCCCAAAAGCAGCAGCCCTCATGCTCAGGCAGACTACTCTTCTCTGAGCAGCAGTAGCTTGAGGGAAAACAATAACCCCAACCCTGGGAGGAATTTTGCCCTGTCTTATGGGGCTTAAACCTGACTGCTGAGTGCAAAATGACTAGATTGACAACTAAAGGAGAAAACCGTGGACAGCAGATATCTATCTGGCAGTCTCAGAGCAGGCTGCTAAGGTCAGATGGGCTCAACATCTGAAATCACCAGAGTTGGAACCAGAGAGGGAAAAATGGTAAATATGAGAGGCTACTGAATCAAAATCTACTGTGGTTTTCTCCATGATTAGTGTTATTATCATTCCTGCGTAGCTTTTTAACATTCATTTCTTGTCCATCAAGTTTGTGCATATTAACTCAGTAGAACTTATGCTGTAGTTTATTTGTCTCCTTTCTTATAATAGTCTTAATCTCTTTACACCCTTATAAATACTGCTTCATTTGCTGTTGATACAGAGATAGTGGGAATCGGGGATATTTTTGTACATGTGGGTTTGTACCCTGGGCTTTGTGGTTTTCTTATGACAGCATCTACACAACAGCATACAAGATGTGGTGGGCAGAGTGACCCTCAGTCAACCAGACAGAGGGAAGGACCCACCAAAGAAAGACCCAACAATAATCAAAACTCAAATATATCCAGAGAGCAAACATAAACCACATCCCAAGAGCAGCCAGTTTGGGAAATCAAGGAGACTGCACCACTGAATTTCACAAGTCTCCTACCATAGAAGTTCACACCACAAACTCAGGGAGTCAGAGCAGATCAATTTAAGAATCAGAGGCTAACAAGAAGAGTCTCACAAACAACAGGAAGAGAAAGAATCAAACCACAAACAAAAGGAAAGGAGGAAGAATTTAAAAGAATGGTAAATGAAATAGAGGCAAGTCAACTGTCAGAATAGAGTTCAGAGCAGCGGTTACAAGGAAGCTCAATGAGCTCACTGTGAATTACCAAGAACTGCAGGGAAATTACAAGAAACTTACTACAAACTATATCATCATGAAAAAGGAAATAGAAACTATCAACAAGAGCCAAGAGGAAATGAAGAATACAATTTCTAATGAAAGAATATGGTAGAAAAAATCAAAAGGAGGGTAGATGAAGCAGAGGATCAAATCAGCGAGTTGGAAGACAAGGTAGAAAAAACACCCAGAAAGAGCAAGAAAAGGAAAAAATACTCAGAAAGAATGAAGATGTGTTAAGGAACTGAAGGAAACACAAAACAGCAATATCCATATAATAGGGATACCAGAAGGAGAAGAAGAGCAAGAGATGGCAAACCTGTTTGAAAAAGTAATGATGGAAAACTTCCATAATTTGATGAGAGAAAAAGTCACACAAATCCAAGAAACACAGAGGGTCCTAATCAAGAGGAAGCAAAAGAGGCCCACTCCAAGAAATCATAATTAAAATCACAAAATTCCAAGACAAAGAAAGAATCTTAAAGGCAGCTGGGGAGAAACAGGAAGTAACATACAAGGGAGCCCCAATAAGGACACATAAGGTTCACATAAGGACAGCAGCTGACTTCTCAATGGAAACACTGCAAGCCAGAATGGAATGGCAAGAAATATTCCACGTAGTGAAAACCAAAGGCCTGCAACCAAGACTACTCAATCCAGGAAGGCTCTCAATTAAAATGGAAGGTGATATAAGAAGTTTTCCAGAAAAAAGCAGGCTGAAAGAATACACTTCCTCCAAATCAGCACTGCAAGAGATGCTAACGATGGCTATAAGAAGAGGGGAAAAAAAGTGTGAGTGAGAGAGAGAGAAGCACAGGTATGAAGGAAGTTAAATAGCAATAAATAAGTACCTATCAATAATAATCTTAAATGTAAACTGATTAACTGCTTCAATCAAAAGATATAGAATAGCTGAATGGATAAGAAATCATGATCCACTCATATGCTGCCTAAGAGAACCACCACAGAACAAAAGACCTACACAGACAGAAAGTGAAGGGCTGGAAAAAATATTCCAAGAAAATGGACAGGAAAAACTCATATCAGACAAAATAGACTTCAAAAAAAGGGCCATAAAGAGAGACCCAGAAGGTCACTTCATAATACTCAAGGAAGAATACCCAAAGAAGACATAAACATTATAAAGATATATGCACCAAACATAGGAACACCCAAATATATAAAGAAGATCTTGGAGGACTTCAAGAAAGATATTGACAGCAACACAATTATAGTAGGTCATTTTAATACCCCAGTGTCAAAAATGTATAGATCTTTTAAACAAAAGATCAACAAAGATATTGTGGCATTGAGCAATGGCCTAGATTGAATGTACTTAGCTGATATATATAGAATCTTCCATTCTAGGGAGGCAAAATACACATTCTTTTCAAATGCACATGAACACTTTCATTTTTAATATTTAGCATTTTGTAATTAGATAAATAACTAGAGAAAACATTTGAAAATATTCAATAACTAATTGATAGAGAGGTTCACATATATTTACTGTGCTGTAGAGTGTTCATGATACTGCTTTATAAAAAAATAAAGAATTTTAACTTTTGACTTGACAATTTACATGTGTATGTGTGTGTGTTTCTCTCTTACAGTTCCCTTAGCCCAAATGATTACACTCTCATGTGCAGATTTTTCATCACCTCAGTGGCTAGATTTCCTCTCTCAAGGTATAGAGATACAGGAAGGCATTGTGAACAAGGAGTGGAAAATTAGAGAAAATAGTGGATAATTCCAAAACGTTCTTGCTAATACATAAGAGCACAGGCTTCTCCCTTCTTCCCTTATCCTTAGAGTTGACTTCCAGAACTACAATTGTAGCTCTGACCACTAAAAGTAATTTATCTTCATTGAGTACTTTTTTTTTTAGAGGAAAGTACATGATTTGTTTTTTTCTACTCTCATTACAATGACCCACAAAACTCTGTTTGCTATTTCCTTTGTAGTTTCCAGATCTAGTTTTCTTTTTTGTATTATCTTCCTGGGATGGCCTGGAATGAATTCCAGCCATGGATTATTTTGAGAACATTTTGTTATGATGCCCTAATTTAAGAAAATCTCACATATTGCAGCAAGAATTTAGTAAAACTATGCTTGGAGTGGTCACCCTTATGGCATGAAGCTCAATTCCAGTCTGTTTCTCCAGTTAGCATCTGAATGCCTGCAGATAGGCTTGAGTACCACATTAAGCCTCAGCAACCTTGGAAAGCTGGTGATTCTGATGTCAGAGTCACCTTGTGAAGAACACATGAAAGAACAGATGTAATGTAGCAAGTACAGTGCCTGGACCAATAGCTGGCACTCAAAGTTCTCTGGGTTTGCAGAATGAGGGAACACAGTGTAGTGCAGCCAGCACGGAGGCTGGCATTCAGAGTTCCCTGTGTTTAGATACAAGTATCTAGGCTCCAGGCCTCCCGACTCTAGTTGGTCTTCTCTGAAGTGGTAGTTCAGTTGGAAACAATTCCCTGGGTGTTAGCTGGTAGCAAGTTCAGGGAGGTATTAAGAACAGAAAGTAAAATATCCTCTATTCCCCAGAGTTTTCTTCTCTATGCCTTTAAGAAAGGGACTTCCCATAAAGATTCCATCTTGTTCATCTGGCCCTGAGGAAATTGTTTGGGACCAGCTCTTGTCTTCCTCGGCAGCCCACCTTGATCCTCAAACATCGAGCTCCAGACTCCGCAGATTCTCCTTACAAATACCTTGTGAGGACACTGGTGACAGATCACTGCCTTCAGGCCACACAACGGGTGAGTTAGTGAGCATGAGACCTTCACCTCAGATCCTCACTGGGCTGGAGGGGTTCTGGGTTCCCTCCCCAACCTGATCAATGGGACATCTAGACTACCTACCTCCATTTTAGAAGAGGGTTGATGATGGCCAAGCTATTTTCCCTGCTCTTGAGAAAATGGGCCAAGTGGGCCCTGACATACCCGTCCTGTTTCCATACAGAAAACTTCCCCTTCTAGGGATGTAGCTGAATTTTTTATTTCCCTTCTTGAGGGGAAAGACCTGAGTCATGTGTTTCTCTTAGGCCCAGGGTTTGGAGAATGGGGAGGGTCATCTAGGTTGGGGGGATTTGGTGTAAATTAACATTTTTTGAATTTATCCTGGAGGTGAATCCAGTATGAGAGGGACAGAGAATCCACCATTACCCTTGAATCTCACATTAGCTATTCAGAGTGGGTTGTGTTACCCCAGAGCAGTTTATTGAAGCTTGCTTTATGGCCCAGTATATGATTTATTCTGGAATGTTCCCTGTGTGGTTGTTGTGTGCATTGTTTTATGTTACTTTGTTAATTTACTTAAATCACATTAAAAAATGTTCATGTACCTGAAATTTTGCCTTCCATGTTATTTGTCAATCAGTGAGTTGTGTTAAAATCTCCCAGTGTGACCATGGATTTGTCATTTCTCCACTTACTTCTATTATTTTTTGTTTTACATGTTTTGCTGTATAGCAAGACATACATACAAATTTAGAATTTTGTATTAATATCTCCTTATTGCATTGAGCCTGTTATAATAAAGAAATTTCATTCTTTCCTTTAGTAATTTTTTAAAAACTGTACCTTTTCTTTTACTAACACAATACCAGCTCTCAAGAGGTTACTGTGTAAAAAAATATATGTTTTGCCAAATTATTGACTCAAATTTTCTAGATCATTAAATTATGCATGTATCTCTTTAAAGGACTGACTGATAGAATGTTTTTAAAGATCCATTCTGATAGTATTCGTTTTCCTGTTTGGAGTATTTAGTCTGAAACTCTTAATGTAAATATAGATATAAATTGGTTTATATATGCCATATTACTGTACATTTCTTTTTGCCAGCCCTAAGTCACTTTCCTCTCCTTTTATTGGAAATGATTAATGCATTTAACTATTAAATTGTTACCTCATTTGGCTGGATACCTAGACATTCTTTTACCATTTTTGTAGTGTTTACTCTTAAAATTAAAATATATGTTTGTACATTGCTTTTCCACAGTCAAATGCAAAATGGTCCCTTGAAGCTCCTCACATAATGAGGGGACCTTGGAACAATTTGATTGAATTCACTGCCTACCAATTTATTGTCATGCACTTTAATCCTATATATATTTAACCCTCCAGAATAAATTTCTGCCATTATGCTATACAGTCAGCATTCATTTAGATTTGCCTACACTGTCACACATGTCTTTAGACTTTCTTTCCTGTGTCTATGTGACTCCATCTGAGATCATATTTCTTCTTGAAGAAGAAGAGTCCTTAATATTTCTTTTAGTTTGAGTCTTATGGTCACAAATATTCCCAGTTATTGTTATGTTAACATCATTATGAAATGTATGCCTTTTCTTTAAGAATTTTTTTCTTAAAGCATAATTTTCTTCTGTTAATATTGTTAAACTGACCTGATATCTTGCTGCTTTTGGAACCTCCACAAGTCAAAATCTCTTCAAATACCACTTCTGCACTGTTCCCTCTCCTTCTTATTGGGGCTCAAATTAAACGTGGGTTAGATATATTCACTACACTCTAATTTTCTTCCCTTCTCTTTTGGTATTCTCTATATTATGTCTCTCCAGACATTATTCTTGATATTTTCACCATACTTCTCTTTCATTTCTCTAATTGCTCTTTTAGGCAAGAACTCATCTTTGACCCTTGAACCATAGCACCACACTTTCAGGGTAGATTTTATTTTCTCCATAGAGCAGAGGAGGGAAGTGAGAGTTGGAGATAATAAACAACTTGTCCCAGGTCACCTAACTTGTAAGGGGCAGAGCTGGTACTAATATTACAAGTTAAACTCAACACCTAAACTCTTTATTTTGTGCTTTTCTTCTTAGCTGTGGCTATTCCTGATCTCTCATCTCCCAGTACGTGGAACCACAGTGAAGTCTTGTGATGTGTTTCATTTTAGATTATAAAAATCAGTAATATTTCTTCATTAGCCATGATATCTCCCCAGGACTTTTTCTGGCATTGAGACCATTGATGTGTTGTTCTTAATTTCAGGGCATAATACCCAAAGTAACACCATACATAGAAGATCAGGCTGGGGTATGTACCGAAAGAGATATATCAATTTGTCTGAATGCGTCAGTTCTGGCATTCATCCTTCATCCCACAAGCAACAAGATGGAGATGCTACAACAAGTGATGCTCACATGAACACCCGAGTAAGATAGTAAGTGACCAGTCATTTCATGGCTGAAATGTACCCACCAGTGGAATATATAACCTTGTAGTCAAACATGTCATTCTGCTCCCTAACCTAGAAAAATGAGGAATGATAGGAGCAAATTAGTGGTTGAAAAAATCTTTATTTTAGCCTTGTTATCAGTGAAATAAATGTGTATAGAAGACTTTCTGAGCATATATAGGCTACTTCTTTCTTTCCACTGACCCACAGCATGCCCTATGCACACTATCATCAGAGAGCCTATTTTCAGAAATGGAACCAAACCCATGTTAAGATGAAGAGAGAGCAAAATCCTCCAGAGACAAAAATGGAGAAGCAGGATGAGACCTCAGGAACCTGGTTCAAGATCATTGTGAGTGTACTGGAAATGTGGACCTAATATTTAGAAGGTGAATAGAGGAAGTTGTGCTGGATTCATGTAGAGATACTAGGCACCTTTCTGGGGAAAAAGAGTTGGTAATGTGGGGTTTTTTAAATTACTCAGAGTTAACAACCTAGGTCATCTAAGGGCATACTCAGAGAAGCAATATAAAAGCAACAGACTGACTGCAAGGAGAATGGGACAGGTAGTCTAAAAGCAAAAGGGGAAACTACTGCCAATGAGGTGGAGCAGCTCCACACTGGAAGGCATAGTTTGGTCCAACCAAACTGTGGAGGATGTTGAATCTCTGGGGTCCTTTTGAGAGGTTCAGTCCAGGTCTAACTTAGGGTCTCTTAAAACTTTATGAAAGGTAATACATGTTAAATGTCTTAAGCTGATTATTTGAGAAAAAACTATTTGAATGGAAAGGATGGTATTTAGAAAATCTGTGCCCAGTATAAAAGTTACTAATAACTGATATTGTCTTATCTTAAACAATTATTTTAAAGGCTGAAAAGAATATCTGAAAGGAAAGCACAGTTGGGTTTTATCTTACTCTTAGATTCCATTATGTCACTCTTCTATCTTTTCTTTGGCTCCTAGATTCCATTTGGCATAAAATATGATGAGAAGTGGCTGCTGAATTTGATTCAGGAGCAATGCAGCATCCCCTTCAATCCAGTCGAAGTAAGAGAGGACAGTGAGGTGAATAAGAAGAAATAGGGTAGATGAGCAGTGGCTCTGGTCTCATATTCTGCTCCTCTTGTCACTCTCTTTATAGTTTCACTATGAGAAAATGAAGGCCCAGTTTTTTGTTGAGAATGCTAGTGTTGCCTTTGCACTGAAGAATGTCAACGGCAAGATTCGGGATGAGGATAACGAGATGGTGTGTGTCACAGGCATGATCAGGGTTAACTAGGGGCAAGAGGGCAGGACAAGGGCAAGGTCTTGCTTGATACCAAGGCTCAGATTTCCTGGTGCTTACCCAGCCCCTCTTGTATTCCCTGCAGATATCTATCTTTGTCAACCCCTCTGATGCCCCCCAGTCTGTGCAGAAGGAGCTGAAATCAGAAAACGAGAAGTTGGTAAAGGTAATGCAGACTCAAGACCAAGTTGTGTGTCCACATGCAGACCCACCTCTTCTTCCTCTACCTATGTACCCCTTTACTACTTCAGATCAAGAGCCACTGAATCCCATGGGGTAATGACAAGGGGCAGTAAGTTCGATTTTTTAGGAAAGGAAGAGACTGGGGGTACAGATCTTCTTGGCTTTTCTCAGGTCCATATGGTTCTTTCCCATAATCATAGGTGAAGTTGGTAGAGGAATTGGACCAGGGCCAAGGGCTGGAGCCAGAAGAGATGAGTGCAAATGAAAACCCCCTATGCACCACCTTCCCAGATAATTCAACCAACATAAGGTTGGTGGTACCTTCTTTTGCCATGTGTGAGCCTGAACTATGCTTCATAGTGCCTACTTGCTGGAGACAGCAAATAGTTCATTTGGGAAGACCACAGGCCTTTACTCTCTTCTCTGTGTCCCTCACTTGTGCTTAGAGATATCTTTTTCTTCCTCTGATCTGCAGTCCTGTTTGCTTGGCCTGAGGTTTATTTCCCACTTCTCTGCATCCAGCCTTCTCATGCATGCCCTCCCAAAAATGTGCTCTAGAAAGCAAGGCACTCCCTTTTCAACAGTACCAGGTGTGACAAGCCTTGAGTCATATATTGGTGCTCTGGACTGAGAAGGGTCCTTCAGCCCAGAGCTTTCAGCCTAGAGCCAGCTGAGACAGGCCATCCTACTCCAAGCTGAGATAAGGTATATTTCCTGTCTTGAGATGAAACTGCTTGTCCTTGCTCCAAAAAGTTCGCCCCTCCAATCCCAGGCTGATATGGGGATATTCTACCTCATGCTGAGGGCCAAGGCCTTAGGTGACTGCCATAATGACCTTCATTCCTCTGGACCAATACCACGAGTTGGGTTCTCCTTGGTAGAAACTAGGGTTCCCTGAGTTGGTGCCAGAAGTGAGCAATCCCCAGTTAGCACAGGACTTCCAGAGGCAGCAGTGGAAGGCAGAGGGCAGGGGGTGTTGAGGAGACAGAAGGACAGTCCTCTCAGGGGCATGGCCCCCTCCCTCCACACATCACATCACCTGCCTGGTTCTTCAGAGGAACCCTGGGTACCTACACACAGGTAGAATTCCTCAGACAAGAAAGCAACTAAGACCAACCAACACAGGTACATGGGAACCATGAGGAGGGAAGATGGTAATCATAAGAGGGTATCACAGACCTCCAACTCCATGTTGAGCTTGAGCATGACCCTTTACTCCTTCTTAGGACAATCTCCTTTCCCTTGCCACCCACCAACTGCTACATTTTTCATGCCCAGCTCATGCAGAGCTCCCATATGTGACTTGCATCCAATGGGCTCCCTTCCCATTAGGTGCATGATTTCCATTCCTACTTTAGGGTCCAGGGCCAGCCAAGGGCAGATGAAGAAAAGGGCTACTACAGGAGGGCCATGCCCCTCTCTTCTCTCTTCTTCTCTTACCCCTGCTCCAGGGCAGAACATCTTTCCCTTCCTTTCGCTTTCTTTCTTTCTCCCTTTGTATCTATACCCCTAGGTCTCCCCAGTCTCACCTCCTATCTCACTCCCTTTCTGTTTTCTTTCTCTTCCATTTCATTTCCTGCCTCTTAATCCCTCCCACCCTACTCCCTCTTGTCTCTGGAGCTTTCACTGGGGACCAGGGGGAAGAAAGAGAGGCAGGTAAAGGGAAGAAGCCCTGTAATCTGGGATTAACAAGAAGCTTTTTTCTGGCACTGGAATGGAGACAGGGCACTGAGGTGGGAGCTACTCAGCAAGATGGAGAAGGAGAGCGGGAGGGAAGATGACCACTCTTTACATGGGTCAATGCATGGAGAGGATTCCCAGGTCCCTGGAAGGTTGGAATACCGGAATATAGCTGGGACACACTGGGCTGTATGTCTGATGTAGGTGAGCTTACTCCAGCAAGGCAGGGCTGCTTTCCAGATTCAGTTATGTTTCTGTTTTGTCTTTTGGCAGCTCCATCTTGGAACTCTTCCCCAAGTTATTATGCCTGGTAAGTGTATTCCTCAATCACTGACTCCTCTAAGTGGCACTGCCACCTCCAACAACTGGCCCTCAACTTCTTTAGGTCTGGCCCAAGTTACATTTTTGGATCTTACCTTTAATCTTCATTGGTAGATTGACCCATGTGAGAACTTGTGTCAAAGGCTCTGGACTTTCTTCACACAAGTTCTCCACAGGCTCCAGGGCTCCCATAATGAAGATACAAATGTAGTACTGCCCATGGAATTTCCAGGGCTCTTTTGCACCTGGCCTCAGACTCTTACCCTCTCTGGACCCATTCTTTTTCTGATTATTCAGCACCACCTGCTGGTCTGCAAGGCTGACTTCCTTTTCCCTTTCCCAGGATAGCCAGGAGCCAACCCCACCAACTAATTTGGGGATTGAAGTGCACAAGAAGTTACCAACCTGCAGGGTGAGGAGGGAGGATGTAGCAGAGTTTTAAGGTAGTGAATGAGAATGCACTATAAGCTGTGGTCTTGAGGACTGTTTTGATTTCAGGGAAGCTTCTTTGGATCTGAGGCACTGAAAAATCTAGTGCTGCAATTTCTGTGGCAGTGAGTAGCTCTGGGAACACTAGCAATAGGGAGGGCTGGGACTGATGACTGGGACTGTCACCTCTCATTTGGGTCCCACTTAACACAGGCAGCATCTTCCCTTTGCTCCCTCACAGGTATTACTTGATCTATGACTCTGGAGACAGACAGAGTCTCCTCAGTGCTTATCACAATGAGGCCTGCTTCTCCCTTGCCATTCCCTTCAACCCGAACGATCCAGATCCGTGAGTATCACAGCTCAGACTCTGCTCCTGGGCTGTGTGGCTCCCCAGCAGACACAGGCCAGCTCATTGCAACACCCACACTGGCCAGACCAACACATCCTGTTGTTTTTTATTATTTTTTAATTTTGTTTTTGTTTTCCCAGAAGCAGCTTTTTTGAGTACGTCAGACATAACCGGAATATGAAGAGCCTCAAGGACCCCAGTGCGTGTTGGATGGGGAAGATTGGGCAGCCAAAGGGGGCGTGAAGGGGCCGGTCATAGGTCCCTGGGTCCCCAGCAACCCTGACCCTTGCTGTCCTTCCCCCACAGACCTGCGCTTTCAGCTGCTGAAACATACAAAACGTGACATTGTGTGCTCCCTCTGTGTGTTGCCCAAAACTCAGCATGACTTCAGCTCCTTCATCTTGGACATGTGTTTCCAGTCGGTGAGAACCTGCTTCCTCCCTCGGGCTGGCCCAGAAAGACACAGGTGGGTGGGAGGTGTGGTCGGTGACTGAGCACCTGCACTCTTTTCTTTCAGGAAACCATGATCTTCATCTGTGTCAGTGGAGTGTTCAAGGAGGGTGAGTGTGTGTAGAGTCCCGCCTGCAGATGCCCCACTTGTCCCTCCTGCAGCCTGAGACCTCTCTGAGAACTCTCCCCACTTCCCTGACCCCTCCCCCTTTTCCCCTATTCCCCCTGTGTTCTCCTGCCTCCACTCTGCCCCGAACCCATCCTGCCCTGACCTGCACCCATGCTTGTCAGCCCCACACAGCTGGGCTCTTAGGGATACAGGTATGGGTTTTGGTGGCTATCACCCCAGATAACTTCCTCTGAGAACTTGGGCTAGTTACATGGAACTCTTTTTCCTCTCTTGCAAACCGGGGCTAATAAAGCCCACCTCCTGGGTAGCTGCTAAAAATGAATCAAATGAACTTGTGGAGTGGTTGTCCCAGGGCATAGTAGGGTCCATGTAAGTGGGAGGAGATTGCTCCTATCGTTGCCCTCCCCATTCCTGGCACCCTGACTCCCAGTGAACCGCTGTCCCCTTGCGCATGTGTGGAGTCCGACCCTAACTGGGGAGTGCAGGGGGAGCCTGTGAAACATTGTGGCTCTAAGCGAGGATTGTTGTTGCTGTTGAAGTGGAAGGACGGTCTCAGGGTTGCGTGCGCGCCTTCTCCCGGACCTTCATCGCTACCCCTGCCAGCAGTTCCAGGTGAGTGCTGCGCTCTGGGTGAGAACAGCCAGTCCAGCCTGGGCTCGGGGGTGTGGGAATGGAGCAGTACAGGTTTGGGGGCTCTTTTCAGTGTTGCTGGAAGCCAACATGCAGATCCAGGGAATAGTCCAGCACTCGGGTTAAGAGTGTGGGCTCTGGAGTTAGAACACTGGGTTCTCCTTTTGTCCCCCAACACTAACTAGATGTATACCTTAGTGAAATCATGACTTCTCTGTATCTTTCTCTGAAAAGGGGATTAGATTGTTCTTTACCTTAGTGTTTTACAGACTAAATACAGTGGGGTTAATCTTACAAATCTAGTGAGGTTGGTAGAAAAATCTCTCCAAGTGCTGTCTGTGAGAAGAGCAGAGGTACCAGGCAAGGACTCTGTCAATCAGATATAGTTAGTCTATGGAAGGAACCTAGTTTCTTTGTGACAGTAGAAGCAGGATCATTGTTGAGGGTGTTAAGGGTGTGGTGTTGTCCATCCATCCGTTGTCTTATGGCCCATTTTTGCTCCAGTCTGTGCATCATGAACGATGAGCTGTTTGTGAGGGATGGGACCCCCAATGATGCTCAGAGTGTGTATTCCATAGAAGTGCCTAACCCCACCTTCAGCTTCATGCCCACCCTCTCCAAGAAGCAGCAGGAAATGGTGCAGGTTTTCTCCATCCAGTCTGGGGTGAGTCTCCAGTGGTCTTAGAAGTGAGTGACTGGCGTGCATGGGGATAGGAGGGAACTGGGAGAAGCTGAGGAGTGAATAATAAGAACTTGCGGGTAATTTGTTTTTGTTTATTTCACCTATCACCTTGAACATTTCTTTCTTATTACATGTAAGCTACACAGTTGTTTTGAACAGGTATGTATTCCTTTTTGAATTTCATGGGCCTTACTCTTTTATTGACACATTTGGGTTTCAGGAATTTTTTCAACACACACTGTGACACAGGGCTTACTGCACTGCATATATCACAATAAATGTGGAGGCATGTTAACATCTCACAGGTTATGAAACAGCAATGTGTGGTCAGTCTCCACTTTGGTTCTAATGGTTGTCTCCTGCCCTTCCTCCACTCCAGTTGTCTTCATGGCAACCACAGGGACTATACTACAGCTGTACAAGTGCTTGCTCTGCCCAAGGTGAAGTCTGGGAATTCAGGGCAAGTGAGCTGAGACTGCACTACCTGGGGATAAGACTGAGGGCTCCTGGCAGTGCTAATCTCCCAAATTCCCTGCTTTACTTCCTCCAGCCCAAGTACATGATGCCAGAGGAGGAGGCCTTCCCACAGGCTGACCCATGATCCTGAGAGCACAGCCTCAACAATAATCTTTTGGGTGTCATCATTTTCATCTTTATCATCTTAGTTGTGTTTCTCCACCAATCTTAGTATATCCCTGTTATGCAGCTAAGAGGTCTGTTTGGAGCTGGGAAGTCAATACCTACCTGACATTCATCCATCCAAAAGCCTGGTTGTTCTGTGTATTTGTCTCTCCAAGGAACAGATTCTTTACACAATAAAGAATGACTTTACATGTTATGTCACATTACTGCAAAATCTATTCAATACAAAATCCATTCACTTTTCTACAGAGGAGGAAAGAAAAAGAGAGGGATGGTCAACCAGTACTTGGGGAATAGTGTGGTAAAGACTCAAACTCTAGACCCCCTAAAGCTCAGGCTGTGTGTGTTCCAAATGGCTGTGTGGCTTCTGAGCTAGGCATAGTCTGTTACCCTGGTAAATCTGGGGAAGTGGTTTGTGCCCCTGGTGTATCAATCCAATATTTCTTTTAAAATATTTTATTTATGTATTTTTAGAGAGGGGAAGGTAGGGAGAAAGACATGGAGAGAAACATCATTGTGTGGTTGTCTCTCACATGCCCCATACTGGGGACCTGGCCTGCAACTCAGGCATGTGCCCTAGACTAGAAATCAAAGCAGTGGCCCTTTGATTTGCAGGCCAGCGTTCAGTCCACTGAGGCACACCAGCCAAGCCTCAATGCAATATTTTTTAGGCAGAGAACAGTATTACTTTCTTGGCCATACGAATCTATTCAAATTTAAAATCAATCCATTTTGCAAAAACAAAAACAAGACAGTGTTAAAGAGCTCATAAAAACCTAGGAAGAAAAAAATGTCTTCATTTATTGGTTACATTGGAGTAATATCCTTGACATAAAGCAGAAAATAGAGAAAAAGGAAGTAGTCTAGGTGAGAGTAATTTACTAGAGAGGGTGAGACATTGTATACAGAAACTTTTAAACTTTTAAGGAGTGAGAAATTACAGCCTCTTTGAGAATCTTCTAAGTATGGTCTATCTCCCCATACACACAAAAAATGTAAATGTATTACCACCTTTTCTCACCCATATAGATATGTTTTTAAGTTTTTTAAAAGGTTTTATTTATTTTTAGACACAGGGGAAGGGAGGGAGAAAGAGAGGGAGAGAAATATCAATGTGTGGTTGCCTCTTGCACACACCCCAATGGGAATCTAGCCTGCAACCCAGGCTTGTACACTAGACTGGGAATAGAACCAGTGACCCCTTGGTTAGCAGGCTGACACTCAACCACTGAGGCACACCAGTCAGGGCTCATATAGGTAATTTTTAATAACATTTAATAGTTTCCACAGATTTCTGTGTTCAGAATGCCTAATCTAAGATTACCAAGGATAGTCTGCAGAGTGTTCCTCGGACCCTGGCATATATGAGGGAGTACCAGGATGGGTATGGACTGATGGATAGTGATCCAGCAGTAAGGGTTCTTCCTGAGTGCTCTGGAGGCAAGGAGGTTAGGGTAAGGGTCTCAGCAGTCTCATTTTTTAAGATAGGTGATAGATAGCAGAAAGGTCTGAGAGAGGCTTCTACCTAAACAAGAAGAAAAGGAAGAGAGAGCAGGCTTACTGCGGAAGCACTTCCCCCAGCAATCACTTTGTTATGATTCTTGGAATATCCCACCATAATGGTGTAGAAGAGCCCTATCTGGTTTCCAGTATGAGAACTGACCTTCGACACCACTATGTATGTGGGAGGGGAGTCACTAGGTGGGGATTTGGGGAAGAAATGGGGGGAACCAAGAGATTTGCTCAGGTCAACACCTTGGTCAGCTCTCCATCTATATTTTTAGAGTAAGCAACAGTAAGGAGCGTGAATGTAGGGAATAAAAGTCTCTGGAAAGCAACAGCAGGAAGACCAACCCCTTCCCAACCTCTTGTCAAAGAAGGGATGATCTTCAGTTGTCAGCAAATGCTTTTCCATATGTAATAAATGATTATTTTAATAAGATAAAATACACAAGTTTGTTAATGAATCTTGAAATTTGACCCAGAAGGGAAAAAAGTGTAGATTATTTACACTAAATGGCCAAGATCTGACAACTAGATCTCTTGGGCTTCTTCCTGAAGATCTCCTTCACAGGTTATTTTGAAAACAACTGACTGTGTTTTGGAAAGTCCCCTCCCACCCTTTTCCCATAAAATTTTGAAACAAACTAGAATGTTCTTAAATGAAGTTGTGTGGAGCCCAGAGAAAATATTTTGTGTGCAGTGCCAGACAACATAAACAATGAGTTTTTTAACTTCCCTAGGTAGAAGCATGTCTCTTAAAAATAAAATTTCATAATTTTCAGTTTTCTGAAGCATAGTGATTTTTTAAAAAGGAAATAGAAACGATTAGGAAGCAGATATACAGCCAGGAAGAAGAGGAGAGAAGGCAGAAAAGGCCGAAGTCAATGCCAAGGCTGTTATGGGGGTGGTGGGGTGGAGGGCAGGAAGGGATGGAGACCCTTCAGGGTAACCAGAGAACAAACTCCAACCACAGGGAGGGGAGACCACTTCTGGGCCCTCAGATTAAGAGGACCAGGCTGAGTAACAGGACAGTGCGCGCTGGGTCCAGATGAGACTTGGAGGGGTAGTTCTTTCCGTGGGGGGGGGAGAGGGAGAAAGAGAGAGAGAGTGTGTGTGTGCGCGCGCGCCCGCGCGGGGTCTGTGTGTGTGTGTGTGTGTGTGTGTGTGTGTGTGTGTGTGGTGGTGGTGGCGTGGTGAGCTCCTCGATGACGCGGTGCCCTCACGTGACCGGGAGCTGCAGAGCGTCTCAGCGTTGGGTGCAGTTGTCACTCCTTCTGGGTACCAGCTCCCCGCTGTCCTGCGCACTGCGGGCTGGCATAGGGCCCCTAAAAGCGGAGCAGGTAAGGGCCTGGGAACCGGGCGGAGGCCTGGGCGGCAGCTGGCCGGGGATCAGTGCAGCAGTCCCTCCTAGCTTTCTCCATTCCCGGCATTCTTAGGAAAGTAAATAGTGACCCCTTGGGGTGCGGGTACTGGGGCAGCAGGGTCCCAGGGAGGGTAGCAGAGCACCTGAGCGATGGGAAATCATCCCCGAGCTCCTGTAGAAAAATGGTGAACCGGGTGGAGGGAGAGAGGGCGGGAGATGCATCCCGGGGAGGGACATGGCGGCTACGGGTCAGTGCGTAGTATTTGGGAACAGCACCTGCTTCCTCTACAGCCCTCTGCAGGTCTGTGGGTCTGTGGGTCTGTGCCAAGTATCCAGCAGCACACTCGCGGCGAGAATCAAGAAGAGGGGAGACAACAAGGGTAGGCTCTGGTGGGTGCGGGAGACAGTGGTGCGGGGCTGTGCACAGACCAGTCGGAGACCTACCTTCCTCCAAGTTTTCCATGCTCCCTCACCTGTCTCCATTTTGGTGCCTGAAGCGGCCTGGGGATAGACCTCTAGGGAAAATGGTGGGTTTGCTGGGATGGAGGAGAGAGAACTGAGGGGGAGGGGGCAGAGCTGGTACTGAAGGTCCACTACAGAGGGTAGAGAGCCTCTCCGTGGCCAAACATGAGATTTAATAATTAACCTTTGGTATACAGGACTCTGAAAGATTAGTAGTATGGCCTCTGTCCTCAGTGCTGATCAGTCCACCAATAAAATACTCCCTTTTCATCTCCTGTCTCCTAGGAGCGATGGCGTCCAAAGAGGAGCAAGCAGTAATAAATCTCAATGTGGAAAATACCAACCAGGAAAATGACAAAAAGGATGAAAAGGGGCAAGATGCTAATAAAGGAGAGCCCCTGGCTCTCCCTTTGGAAGCTGGTGAATATTGTGGGCCTAGAGGAAATCGCAGGCGGTTCCGTGTTAGGCAGCCCATCCTGCAGTACAGATGGGATGGGGGTCAGAGGCTTGGAGAGCCACAGGCACGGATGAGACAAGACAATAGGGAAGGAGCTGGGGATGATATGAGACAGCTGATGGAAAAGCTGAGGGGAAAGCAGTTAAGTCATAGTCTACGAGCAGTCAGCACTGACCCCCCTCACCATGACCATCACGATGAATTTTGCCTTATGCCCTGAATCCTGATGTTTTCCCTAAAGTTAATAGGGAGACACACCTGCTTCCTAAACTTACATGTTCGTGGTGTACCTTGCTATACCTTTTGTTGTTAGTTGTTTCCTGTGGGTCTCTACCAGCTTCTAGTTGAACGTTGTGTTTTTGCCCCAGTCTGTGAGATTTTGTTAGATGGAGAATTTTACCTATTGCATGGAAAGATGCTTATTGTGAGGTTAATAAAGCAGTTTTCAAAATCGAACTATATTTGTTTTTATTTCAAATCTTATACTTATTTATTTAATACACTAAGAGAAAAGTGCTCAAATTTAAATATATCAAATGATTAATACAGGGACCCATTTTTGTGAGGTGGTTTGATGTGTTTTATGTTATCTGTACTTTAAGAATGAATGGAAACTTTTTAATGATCTTATGAAAGCCCAAGAGTCACTTAATAAGTACTTGATCATGAAATTTACATATTTTAGCCAGATGAATGAATCCAGGACTTCCTTGTATATTGGGGACTATATTTGCTTCACATGACTTTGAAATAAGTTTAGGAGTGTTTGAGCTGTGTTTACCTATTTGACCTATCTCACCTATTGCATAGTCCACAAAAATAGGTCTCATTAGTCCAGTATCTCTCCAACTCAGGACTGCAGCATCTGCTGTTCAAACTGTAATTTCTGCCTGACAAGAGGAAGGTGTTTAACAAAGTACAATTAATGACTAAGTTAGGAACTCTCAGGTTTTTGTCTCAGTCCAGTTCCTGAATAAAGTAACCTGGGATATCTAACTTCATTTCTCTAGAGGAGATTACTTGCAATTCCTAAATTCATGAAATGTCCTGGTGTTTCTAAAAGTATGCTAATCTGCCACTTGTGTGAGAATCACAAGAGAACTTTATTGAAGATGTGGATGCCTGGTCCAACCCTAAATTTCAGTGGAGCTTCAGAACTTTCATTTTTAGCTAAAGTTTCCCTGGTGATTTTGATGCACATTAATGTGTAAAGACCTACTAGTATGAACACGCTTGTTATGATCTTAATTCTTTTTTTTTTAGATTTACAGTTTATTTATTTATTTATTTATTTATTTATTTATTTATTTTATCTATTTCTCCCATCCCACCCCACCCCCCCGCCCGGTCTCCCCCCTCCCTCGCATTCCCCCCCCAGTCCTCATCTCTGTGTCTTTCATACTTGTTCCTCAAAATCCCTCCCCCTTTTTCCCCTTAAGTTCCCTTCCCTCTCCCCTCTGGTCGCTGCCCACTTGTTCTCTATTTCAGCGTCTTTGTTTTTATTCTGTTTGCTTGTTTGTTTTATTCTTTAGCTTCCTGTCAAAGGTGAGATCATATGGTATTTGTCCTTCAATGCCTGGCCTATTTCACTCAGCATAATGCTTTCCAGTTCCATCCATGTTGTTGCAAAAGGTAGTAGCTCCTTCTTTCTCTCTGCTGCATAGAATTCCATGGTGTATATGTACCACAATTTGAAATCATAATAACTAGAAAAACATAAAGGTGAATGCAGTGCAGATAAGCACTAAAATGCAAAGGATGAGAAAATTTAAAAAGACCTTTAGATTTAATACATAAAAATTAACATTGAAACTATATACATTAAAAATTTAACAGTGGTTATCTCCTGTGGGATAATGGGTGGTTTTTTTTCTTTGTACTCAAGTACATTTTTCTTAATGTGGATTACTTGTGATAAAAAGAAATAAAAGCCAATAATAAATCCAGACCCAAAAACTCTTCAAAAAAGTTAGATGCAATGGAGGCAATTACAAATCCTCATAGTTAGAATTTATACACATAGATATATAGATTTAATATTACTTTTGGGTATGGTATTCATGCCCTCAATTGTCCCTCCTATTGAGACTGGGTAATATCACTAGGTCTTAATTCCAATTAATATAATACAGAAAAACTGATGTGATGTCACTTCTGTAATTGTGTTACAGAAAATTGTGACTTGTTTTGCTAAGAGATTCCTTCCTTATTCCCCTCACCTCTCAGCTGGCTATGATGAAACAACATGCCATGCTGGAGGGGCCCACGTGGCAAACAACTGAGATTATCTTCCAGGAAACAGACAGTGAGAAACTGAAATGCTCAGCCAAATAGCCCTTGAACATATGAATCCTGTCAAACAACACAAGTGAGCTTGGAAACAGATCCTTCCCCACACAAGCCTTCAGATAATTCCCTGGAACTGACCAATATATTGACTGCAGCTTTGTAAAAGGCCTCAAGACAGAAAACAGAGATTAGTTGCATCTAGACATTAGACTCACAATCTCTGGAAAAATTAATGTGTATGGTTTCAAGATGCTAAATTTAGGGATAATCGTTATATAGCAATAGATATTTAATATAGTATGTATCTCTAAAGGATAGTGATTCTTTAAAAATAACACACATGAAAAGGGACAAAAGTTATGTCTAGTTAGTGTTCAAATTTCTAGTAATCTCATAATTTTAAACTCCAAACAACTTAAACCACCAAAGAATAAATTAGGTTTTTGAGCAATACTGTTTGCCTTGTCAGGTTTCAAATGACAGGAACAACCTAATATAAGTTTTGTACTAGGAAGCTGACAAGAGTATGTGTTTGAAAAAGAGTTTAATATCCAACATAGGCCTGGAGCCAGAGACTCTGAAAATCCAGCCAATGCTGAGACAAAAACTGACCTGCTTTATGCAATGAAAACAAAGTGTAGGGTGAGGATCAGGGAGGGGCATCACACACACAACTGCATAACCCAAAATAGTCATCTGTTATTCTAACACTTCGATTTTGCAGAAATATTGGAAAAGCATTTATATTATTAAAATTTCGCTAACATAATCCATTTTACTCTAGAAAACAAAACAACATTGGCTGGAAAAAGTAGCTGCCAAACTGACAATGTTGGAAAGACATAGGCATAAATCATCAGATTACCAGTCACACTTGTGGTTAAATAAGTACTTTCAATGAAAAGTTGCATTACTGTGTTACAATCAGAGGAAACATGAAACTGAGATAATAAAATGAATAAGCAGGTATATGACACAATTTGTCACCCAGTTTGATTTAATAATGCATGGAGTATATTACCAATAAGTCATGCATTTTTTCAATATTCACAAAAATTAGAGGACTAATGTAAGTACATGGAAGATATAATTTTGGGGTCACCAGAACCTCAAATCTTGAAAATGAGGATGCCCACTGAGAGTTATAAAGAGATAAATCTGACAATGGACATGGGTTTTCATCTACCTAAATAACACAAGAAATTACCTGTGAATATGATACTGAAAAGTTTAAGAACAGTTAGTACTCCAATCAATGTCATCTGGAGTTATTCAATGGTGGCAAGACCATGGAAATGCTTCAGGAAGAACAATGATGATAGTAAAATGCCCACATGGAGCAGAGTCTCGAAGATTCTTTAAGCTTCTAGATGTCAAAATGGGTATAAGTTGTAAGAAACATTTTAGAATTTTATAAAGAAGAGAACAATGAAATAGATGGCAAAAATATAAAGGCAACAGAAGAGAGAAAAAAAGATTCCAAAACAGCAAATATAATACAAAATGAACTGAATGGGGCTCTGACTATAATATCCAGTTGGCTCACAATAGAAAATGAATTTTAAAAATATATTAATTAATGTATATCAAAGTACCAAAATACATATTTTAAAGAAAAAATAGAGGGTTGGAAGATGGAAGTGAGGTAGGTGGGAGTTTAACCCATTTTCTCCTATACCCATCTGGGACACCTAGCTGATCTTCTGAAGAACAGAGTGAACAGCAAATGGAATCATAGCTTATATGAAGTTTGGAAGCCAAAGATTGCAGAGGATGCTTAAAAATGGACAGTAAGGAGATTGCATAGGATGATGGGAATGTCCCTGGACTCTGTTCATGGGACCACAGGTGCTGCAGTCCCTGGGCCCTGCTAGAGGGACCACAGCAGCCTTAGGAACTTTGGAGGAGAGTCAGGTCAGTGATTGTAGCTTCAGAGCTCCCCCCCTTCCCAGAGCAGGGAAGCCCCACCTAGGAGAGGCCTAGATGCTTGAAGTCACTGGGGATATAAAGACACAGTGGAAGACACATAGCAGGGGGCGTTCCCCAACTTGGACTGTGGTCCCTGGCTTGACAGTACCAGAGAAATCAAGGAGCAGGGAGATACGTGGAAATGGGAGAAGAGTTGGGCCACAACTGACAGTGACTTAGGGAGTCTTGTGACTGGTCAGAGAGTTGGACTGTGTGAACAGCCAGGCATTTGTTAACAATGGCAACCCATAACCAAGGGAAATTCACTAAAAAAAAATGGCGCACTGCTGCTGTGCAAGGACCTCTCCCACATAGTAGCTGGGCCAGTGAAGAAGGAGGAGGAGGAGGGGTGCTGCACAGACTGATTAGAGGTGAACAGCAAAAGCTCAGAGTTAGGAGTCCCTAGAGAGATTTAATTTAACAGGGAAACTATGCTATGCTGAAGGGACTTTGACAATGTGCAGCACCCAGGCCAACAAAGAGGGAGGAGGAGGGGTGCAGGTTGCTCCTAATAAGTGTACCTCATGAGAGGCACAACATGGTGGAATGAAGGCACTGGCCTGGTGTAGATGGACAGTGGGAGCCCTGTAGCACTGAGAAGGCTTGGCCTGAAGGCTGGGCACATGTGAATACTGCAGCCCAGACCAGAGTCCCCATCCTCACAAAAACCACAAAAAAGGAAAAAAGCAAAGCCCAGCCCCACTCTGTCTGCAGCAGTGAGGAAGACCAGCAGAACTCCCTGGGCAGGTTTAAAGTCAGTAGGAGGCTTTTTTTCCTTTCTTTTTTTTCCCAAGTGAGAGACAATAAGCCTTGGAACTATGAAAGAACCAAAGAACCAAAGGTGTGTCCAGAGAGAGATCAGAAAGCTAATGCCAACTGGGAAACAAATTCACTTTGCTATCCTGCAGAACTTGCATTTTATTTTTAACTTTTGTTATAATTTTTTCATTATTTTTATTTATTTTGTTTTATTTTTAATTTAATTTCTCTTCTTTCTGTTCAGTTTTTTTCATTTTGTTTGTTTAATTGCATTTTCTGACTGGTTTTCTTTGTTCTCCTTTTCCATTGCATTTTAATTCTTTTCTTTCACTTCACTGGTATTCCAATAACACACTACTCTTGATCTGCAACTTTCTATTGTTTTTGTTCACATCATATATTTTGTGTCATATTATTGTTGTTCTAGTATTATTGTAAATAATTGTTGTTCCATATTATTGTAAATACTACACAGCAGCCTTGCCTGCTCTTTGCCCATTTAATTATTTCCTGAGCATTGTTACTGTTGTAGTTAATTTTATTCTGTCACATATTACGCCTAGTTCCTGTTCCTTACTCTCACTATATCTTACCATCTAACCTTACACAAGCACTGTTTCTGGAGTCAGCTTACATTCTTTCTCCCTTCTAATAAGAGTTTTATCTCTTTTTTGCCTTTTATAAAAAGTGGCTTGTTGGGTGAGATACCATGGTTATTGCTGTACTTCTCCAAAGGACCTCCTATTTGTTCTCCACTTGTTGGTACTTTAAATCCCATAGAATAGTCTTCCACTGTCTTATTCCAATTCACCTTCCCCCTGCCACTAATCACATACAAGATATGGTGGGAATTGCAAACATCAGTAAACCTGGTGACGGAGAGAATCTACCAACAAGGGAAACAACAACAGGTAAAACTCAAGTACAACAAGAGAGCACACACAAATGGAAGAAAGGGCAAATGTATAGCATCTAGACAAGGCAATCAAAGAGACCACACCACTGAATTTCATAGAACTCCTGCCATGGAATTTCACCCTACCAAGGCAGCTAGCAAAGCAGAGAATCAGGAATCATAGAAACAAACAACAAGACTCACCTGAAATAGGGAGACAAAGAAAAAGCCTGCAATCAAAAGAAATGGAAGACTCTCCACTAAAAAAGCTAGACAAAACAGAAGCAAGTGAACTAGCAGACATAGAATTCAAAAGAATGGTTATAAGAATTTTCACGAACTCACAAACAACTACAAGGAATTGAGTGAGTACTACAACAGTATGAAAAAGGAAATAGAAACTACAAGCAAGAAGCAGAAAGAAATGAACAATACAACTTATGAAATGAAAACACAATAGAAGAAATTTCAAGCTGGCTGGAGGAGGTAGAGGACCAGATTAGGGAACTGGAAGATAAGTTAAAACAAAACAAAACAAAACAAGAACAAAACACCCAGGTAGAGCAGCTGCATGAAAAAAGACTAAAAAAAAATGAAGGTAGCTTAAGAGAACTCCAAGACAATATGAAACACAACAACATTTCAATCATAGGAATACCAGCAGGAGAAGAAAAGGAGCAAGAGATAGAAACCTTGTTTGAAAAAATAATGACAGAAAACTTCCCAAACCTGGAGAGGGGAAAAGCCACTCAAGTCTGAGAAACACAGAGGGTCCCAGTCAGGATGAACCCAAACCAACCTACTGCAAGACACATCATAATTAAAATGCCAAGCTTTAAAGGCAAAGAGAATCTTAAAAGAAGCAAGGGAGAAACAAGAAGTAACATACAAAGGAGTTCCCATATGGCTAGCAGCTGATTTATCAACAGACACAGTACAGAGAAGAAGAGAATGGCAAAAATTATTCCAAGCAATGAAAAGTAAAAGCCTGAACCCAAGACTACTCCAATAGTGAGGTTCTCAATCAAAATGGAAGGAGAAATCAGGAGTTTCCCAGACAAAAGAAGGCTGAAAGAACACACTTCCACCAAACCAGCACTTCAAGATATGCTAAAGGGACAGGTATAAGAACAGAAATTAAAAGAATGTGAGAGAGAGAGGAACAGAGGTATAAAGGGGGGAAATGAACAAGTACATATCAGTAATAAGCTTAAATGTAAATGTAAATGTATCAAAAGGCATAGAGTAGCTGAGTGGATAAGAAAACATGATTCACACACACACTGCCTAAAACAGACCCATCACAGAACAAAAGACCTACACAGACTGAAAGTGAAGGGATGGAAAAGAATATTCCAAGCAAACAGACAGGAAAAAAAAAAGCTAAGGTAACAATACTTATACCAGACAAAATAGACTTCAAAATAAAAGCCATAAAAAGAGACACTGAAAGACACTTCATAATACTCAAGGGAAGAATATATCAAGAAGATACAAGCATTGTGAACATATATGTACTCAACACAGGAAAACCCAAATACATAAGAAAAATTTTGGAGGACTTTAAGAAAGATACAGAAAGCAAGACATTTTACTAGGGGATTTTTACCCCCCACTGTCAACATCTATAGATCTTCTGAACAAAATATCAACAAGGATATTGCAGCATTGAACAATGCCCCAGATCAAATGAAATATACATATATATGCATATATACATATATATGCACATGTATATGCACATATATATGTGCCCCAGATCAAATGAAATATATATATATATATATATATATATATATATATATATATCCCTTCAGCTCAAAGAAACAAAGTATATGTTCTTTTTAAGTGCACACGGAGCATTTTCAAAGATAGACCACATAATAGGACACAAAACCAGCCTCAACAAATTCAAGAAAATTGAAATCATATCAAGCATTTCCTCAGACTATGAAAGACTGAAACTAGAAACCAGCCTCAAGGAAAATACTCAAAAACACTCAAATTTATGAAGATTGGATAGCATGCTATTAAATGATGAATGGGTTAATAATGAGATCAAGAAAACAATAAAAAATGTTTTGAGAAACAAATGAAAATGAACACACAACAGTCCAAAACTATGGGACACACCAAAGGCAGTCCTCAGAGGGAAGTTCATAGAGATAGAGGTGACAAAAAAAGATAGAAACATTTAAAATAAACAATCTAACCCTACACTTACAAGAACTCGAGGAACAACAACAAAGCTCAGAACAAGAAGAAGGAAGGAAATACTCAGAATCAAAGTAGAATTTAAACAACATACAGACTAACACAACAATCCAAAGGATCAATAAATCCAGGAGCTATTTCTTTAAAAAGATAAACAAAATCAACAAGCCTTCAAGCAGACTCATCAAAAAAAAAGAGAGAGGACCAAAATAAGCACAATCAGAAATGAAAGAGGAGAGATTACAACTGACACCACAGAGATACATAGAATTGTAAGCAATTCCTACAAACAACTATACGTTGAGAAATTTAAAAAGCTGGGTGAAATGGACAAATTTCTAGAAAAATATAATCTTTCAAAACTGAATGAAGGCAAAGAAGAAAGCCTGAACAGGACTTCTGCCAAGATGGAGGCGTAGGTGGAAACATTGTGTCTTCTCACATAACCAAGTCTAAAAACAACAAAGTTTTAGCAAAAAAAACGCAGCCAAACCACAGAAAATTGAACAATACAGGAGTCCGACAATAACGAACCACTCAGCCAGACTGGTAAGAGGGGCAGAGCCAGCAGCAGAGCAGGTAGGGCAAAAAAGATCTCCCGACTCAGTCACGCAGACAGCCAAGGGCAGATCCCAGATGTAGGGTAGCAACAGGCAGACCCAGTGAAGGCACAAGGAAGGCGGCAGGCTGACCTCTGTCACACATTTGCACGCAGATAAACCAGAGAAGGAGCAAGCAATAAGACAGACCAGGCAGGCCCCAGCGGCAGGAAGGAGCAGAGGGAACTGCTATTGCTCCCTCTCTGACCCTGCCCCCACATACAGCGTCACAAACCAGCAACATGGGTGACCCCGCCCTGGTGAAAACCTAAGGCTTCTCTCCTCATATGTAACAGGCACAAACAGACCAAAACATGGCTCAAGGAGAACTCAGAGCCCCAGAGCCAATAAATTTAAGTGAACAAGAAATTGCCAATCTATCAGAGGCACAGTTCAAAACACTGGTGATCAGGATGCTCACAGAACTGGTTGATTTTAGCCACAAATTAGAGGAACATATGAAGGCTAAACTAATTGAGATGAAGGGAAATGCACAGAAAACCAATACTGATGGAAAGGAAACTGGGACTCAAATCAAGGGAACAGACCAGAAGGAAGAAAAAAAATGACCAAACAGAAAAGAATGAAGAAACAAGAATTCAAAAAAATGAGGAGAGGCTAAGGAACCTCCAGGACATCTTGAAACACTCCAACATCTGGATTATAGGGGTACCAGAAGGAGAAGAGGAACAGTCATGAGTGGAAACCTTATTTGAACAAATAATAAAGGAGAACTTCCCCATTCTGGCAAAGGAAATAGATTTCCAGGAAATCCAGGAAGCTCAGAGAATCCCAAAGAAGTTGGACCCAAGAAGGAACACACCAAGGCACATCATCATTACATTAGCTAAGATTAAAATGAAGGAGAGAATCCTAGAAGCAGCAAGAGATAAGGGGACAGCCACCTATAAAGGAGTTCCCATCAGACTGTCAGCGGATTTCTCAAAAGACACTTTATAGGCAAGAAGTTGTTGGAAAGAAGTATTCCAAGTCATGAAAGGCAAGGACCTACATTCAAGATTGCTCTATCCAGCAAAACTTTCATTTAGAATGGAAGGACAGATAAAGAGCTTGTCAGATAAGGTCACATTCAAGGAGTTCATCATCACCAAGCCCTTATTATATGAAATTTTAAAGGGACTTATCTAAGAAAAAGAAGATAAAAATATGAACAGTGAAAGGACAGCAAACTCACAGTTATTAACAACCACACCTAAAACAAAAGCAATTTAAGAGGACAGCTAGATCAGGAGCAAACCATAGAAATGAAGATCACATGGAGGGTTAGCAACAGGGGAGTGGGAGAAGGAGAAGGGGGGAGAAGGTACAGAAAATAAGTAGCATAGACCGTAGATAGAAAATAGATGGGGGGAGGGCAAGAATAGTATGGGAAATATAGAATCTAAAGAACTTGAGACACGTGGTCATAAACTAAACGGAGGGAGTGGTGGGGGAGGGGTGTTCAGGGTGGAGGGTAATGAGGGGGAAATAGAACAACTGTAATGGCATAATCAATAAAATATATTTTTAAAAAGAAGAAAGCCTGAACAGACCAATAACAGCTAATGAAATTGAAGCTATAATAAAAAAATCTGGCACACAAAAGCCCAGGACCAGATGGTTTCACAGTACAATTTTTAAAAATTTATTCTTTTTATTGATTATGCCATTACAGTTGTTCTATTCCCTCCCTTCATTCCCCTCCACCCTACCCCCGTCCCCACCATTACCCCCCCTTTAGTTTATGACCATGTGTCTCAAGTCCTTTAGATTCTATATTTCCCATGGTATTCTTGCCCCCCCATCTATTTTCTATCTACTGTCTATGCTACTTATTTTCTGTACCTTCTCCCCCCTTCTCCTCCTCCCACTCCCCTGTTGATAACCCTCCTTCAGATCTTCATTTCTATGTTTCCACTCCTGATCTAGCTGTCCTTTTACTTTGCTTTTGTTTTAGGTGTGGTTGTTAATAACTGTGAGTTTGTTGTCCTTTCACTGTTCATGTTTCTTTAACTTCTTTCTCTTAGATAAGTCCCTTTAACATTTCATATAATAAGGGCTTGGTGATGATGAACTCCTTGAATTTGATCTTATCTGAGAAGCACCTTATCTGTCCTTCCATTCTAAATGAAAGTTTTGCTGGATAGAGCAATCTTGGTTGTAGGTCTTTGGATTTCATGACTTGGAATACCTCTTTCCAGCCCCTTCTTGCCTGTAAGGTCTCTTTTGAGAAATCCACTGACAGTCTGATGGGGACTCCTTTGTAGGTGACTGTCCCCTTATTTCTTGCTGCTTCAAGGATTCTCTCCTTCATTTTAATCTTAGCTAATGTAATGATGATGTGCCTTGGTGTGTTCCTTCTTGGGTCCAACTTCTTTGGTACTCTCTGAGCTTCCTGGATTTCCTGGAAGTCTATTTCCTTTGCCAGATTGGGGAAATTCTCCTTTATTATTTGTTCAAATAAGTTTTCCACTGGTGGCTGTGCCTTTCCCCCTTCTGGTACCCCTATAATTCGGATGTTGGAGCGTTTAAAGATGTCCTGGAGGTTCCTAAGACTCTCCTCATTTCTTTGAATTCTTGCTTCTTGACTCTTTCCTGTTTGGCCATTATTTGCTTTCTTCTGGTCCACTCCATTGATCTGAGTCCCAGTTTCCTTTTCATCGCTATTGGTTTCCTGTGCAATTCCATTCATTTCAATTAGTTTTGCCTTCATATATTTGTCTAATTTGTGGCTATAATCAACCAGTTCTGTGAGGATCCTGATCACCAGTGTTTTAAACTGTGCGTCTGAGAGTTTTGCTATTTCTTCATTGCTTAGATCTATAGGTTCTGGAGCTTTGAGATCTTGCGACATTTTTGGTCTGTTCTGGCCCTTTAAGTGTGAGAAGCGGTTCCTTGGACTCCCAGGTCGCTGGGTTGTGATGCTGCATGTGGGGGCGTGGTCAGAGCGGGGAAATGGCGACCCCCTCCTCTGTTTGTCACAGCGGGGTGAGGATTAGCGCCTTAGGTGGTTCACCAGGGCCAGGCCACTCAGAGTCACTGGTTTATGACGCTGTATGTGGAGGTGGGGTCAGAGCAGGGAAATGGCGGCACTCTCCACAGGTGCTTGCCGCGGGGACCCGCCGGCCCCGGTCCAACCGCCCACTCCCTCGCCTGTCAGCCCGCGCACAAATGCACGACCACAGTCAACACGCAGCACTGCTCCCCCGCTGTCTCCCCCGCAGTCGCTCGACTGGTGGCTCGCTCGGTCGCTCACTAGGTCCAACCTTGCGCCTGGATTCCGCGAGTCTGGATTCCACGCCTGAGTCCGTCTGACCGAGTTTTCCTGTGCAACCCCGCTTCACCAGCCGCTGGTTTCGCCCCTTACCAGTGAGGCTGAAGAATTTGTTGTTAACGGACTTCCGAAAAGTTCAATTTTCCGTGTTCTGGCTGTGTTTTCTGTTGCTAATATTTAGTTGTCTCTAAACTTGGTTGTGTGAGAAGGCACAGCACATCCACCTATGCCTCCATCTTGGCGGAAGTCCGAGAAAATGTATTTTTAAAGGAGATGTTGGGTAAGTATAAAGGAGAGAAAGATAAAAAAAAGAGACCAAGGCAGATAGAGGCCCAGCGTGTGAAATATTACTATAAGAGAAGTGTGTGTTTGTGTATGTATGTGTGTGTATGAGAGGGAGGGGGGAGGAGGAAGAGACAGAGGGAAACATTGGTAGATTACTTAGATATGGAAATATGGAAACACTTAAGCAATTTTTTATTGTTTGTTTTTAATTGAATTAATTGGGGTGACATTGGTTTGCAAAACCATACAGGTTTCAAATGTGCAACTCAACAAACATAATCTGCACACTGCATCCTGTACCCATGGCCCAAAGAAAAGTCACTTTCTGTCCCTGTTTATCCTCCCTTTGCCCACCTCATCAAACCACCATCTTTTCCCTCTGGCTATCACCATACTGTTATCTGTGTATAAGTCACATATGTGTGTGTGTACATATATATAGTCTGTCCAGAAGGTAAGGAAAAACTATATTCAGCCATGTAATATGAAAAATAGAGACATTTATTGAAGAAGGGTCAAACTACAAGAGACGTTATATATAGGACAGTGATACCCCAGTCCCCGTCAAAGTTGGGACCTCACACAATTCTCCCTATTGCCATTGGATGCCCTGTCATATGTTCCTGAATCTCATTTATGGTGTGAAATCTCTTCCTTTTCAAAGGTGATTTTAGTTTTGGGAAAAGCCAGAAGTCGCAGAGCACCAAATCTGGGCTCTAGGGAGGCTGAGTCATCTGGGCAATCTGATGTTTTGCTAAAAACTCTGCATGAGATGTGACGCATGAGCAGGCATGTTGTTGTGATGAAACTGCCAATCATCAGTTGCCCATAGACATGGCCTTCTGAATCACCTGAATACTTTTCATGGACCACCCAAAGTCAAATCTTCCATCATTATACATTCAATCCCCTTTATTCTTTATACCCCTCATCGCTCTTCCCTCTGGTAACCACCATACTGTTGTCATTGCCTATGAATTTTTACCTGTTTATTTATTCATTTGTTGTCTTCAGTTTTACATCCCACATATGAATGAAATCATGTGGTTCTTGGCTTTCTCTATCTGATTTATTTTGCTTAGCATGATATTCTCAAGACCCATTCATGTTGTTGAACATTGCAATATTTATTCCTTTTTATAGTTGAGTAGTATTCCATTGTATATATGTGCCATATCTTCTTATTCCAATCATCTAGTGAAGGACACTTTGATTGTTTCCAGGTATTGGCTACCATGAATCATGATGCAATGAACATAGAGGTGCACATGCCTTTGAGAATAAATGTTTTCAAATTTTGGGGATAGATATCCAGAAGAGGGGTTGCTGGGTCATATGGTACATCTGATGTTAATTTTTCTGAGGAACCTTCACACTGTTTTCTACAGTGGCTGTACCAGTTTACTTCCCATCAGCAATGTATGAGGGTTCCTTTTTCTCTACAACTTCTCCAGTATGTGTTTCTTGTCTTGTTGATAATAACCATTCTATCAGATATAAGGTGGTATCTTATGGTACTTTTGATTTGCACTTCCATAATAGCTAGTGGAGTTGAGCATTATTTCCTATATCTGTTGGCCACTTGTATGTCTTCTTGGGAGAAGTGTCTGTTCATCACCAGTTATGTTTTACTTCTAAGGAATGTATTTATTAGAAAGTTTAAAATGATATATATGGATAACATTATATTTTATTGTACCTTACTATTCCAAATAATTTTTAAGATATATTTTCAAATTTAAAATCTTATTTTTTAAATTTCTGGTAGGAGAATCTATACATATTCACTTTGGACAACACAAAGCAGCATAAAGAAGAAGACATTTTAAAATCATTTTAATACTACTAAACATTGTTAAACATTTTCCTGTCTGGTGTGGCTCAGTGGATTGAGTGCCAGCTTGTGAACCAAGGGCTCAATTGTTCAAATCCCAGTCAAGGTAAATGCTTGGGTTGCAGGCCTTGTCCCCAGTTGGGGGAGTATGAGAGGCAAGCACACAGTAATGTTTCTCTTCCCCTCTCTCCCTCCTTTCTCCTCTCTCTAAAAATAAATAAATAAAATCTTTAAAAAATTGTTAAACACTTTAACTTCTTTTCTTTTTCAAAAAATATATTTCATTGGTTAGGCTATTATAGTTCTTCCATCCCCCTCTTTAGTCCCCTCTGCCCTGCACCCCCCCTTCCACATTCCCTCCAACTCAGTTCATGTCCATGATTTGTACGTAAAAGTTCTCTGGCTTCTCCAATTGCTATACTATTCTAAATTCCCCTGTCTGTTGTGTGCTAACCATTTACGCTTCTTATTCCCTGTATATTTCTCCCCATTCTCCCCCTCCCACTCCCTGCTGATAACCCTTCCATGTGATGTCCATTTCTGATTTTGTCCCTGTTCTAGCTGTTTGCTTAGTTTGTTTTTGTGATTGTTTTTTAAGTTCAGTTGTTGATAGTTGTGAATTTGTTGTCATTTTACTGTTCATATTTTTGGTCTTCTTCCTTTTCTTAGATAAGTTCCTTTTACTTTTCATATAATAAGGGCTTGGTGATGATGAAATCCTCTAACTTGGACTTATCTGGGAAGTCCCTTCCATCTGCCCTTCCATTCTAAATAATACCTTTGCTGGATAGAGTAGTCTTGGATGTAGGTCCTTGCCTTTCATGACTTGGAATACTTCTTTCCAGCCCCTTCTAGCCTCTAAGGTTTCTTTTGAGAAATCAGCTGATAGTCTTATGGGAAGTCCTTTGTAGGTAACTGTCTCCTTTTCTCATGCTGCTTTTAAGATTCTTTCACTTTAATCTTAGATAATGTAATTATGATGTGCTTTGGTTTGTGCTTCCTTGGGTCCAACTTCTTTGGGTTTCTCTGAGCTTTCTGCACTTCCTGAAAGTCTATTTCCTTTGCCAGATTGGGGAAATTCTCCTTCATTATGTTTTCAAATAAATTTTCAATTTGTTGCTCTTTCTCTTCTCTTTCTGGCATCCCTATTATTCAAATGTTGGAATGTTTGAAGTTGTCCCAGAGGTTCCTAAGCCTCTCCTCATTTTTTCTTTTGAATTCTTGTTTCTTCATTCTGTTCTGGTTGAATGTTTAGTTTTTTTTTCTCGTCCAAACTATTGATTTGAGTCCTGGTTTCCTTCCTGTCACTATTGGTTCCCTGTACATTTTGCTTATTTGCTTCTTGCAGCCTTCACTTTTTGCTCTATTTTGTGACCATACTCAATCCATCCTGCGAGTATCCTGATTACCAGTGTTTGAACTATGCATGTGATAGGTTGGCTATCTCTTTTGAACTTCATTTTATTTTTTCTGGAGCTTTGATCTGTTCTTTCAATTGGGCCTTTTTTTTGGTCTCTGCATACCTGCTATGTAGTAAGGGGTGAGGCTTTAGCTATTCACCAGGGTGGGGGAACCCATGTTGCTGTGTTGTGGCACTGTATGTAGGAATAGGGATCTGACAGGGAACAGTGCCACTTCTTCAGCTTTCTCCAGCTTTCAGTCACTTTCTCCACTGCCCACAAGCAAATTGTTCCCTTCTGATACTGATTCCCAGGTGGGTGGGTTTTTGTACATTCTAGAACCCTGTGATTCTCTCCAATGAACTCTCCTGTGAAGCTAGGAGTTTCTCTTGCCTCCTCAACCCTCACAGATTTTTTTCAGTCAGATGTTTTGAGGCTTTATTTCCCCACACTGCAACCGTGGGTTGCATGGCCTGTCTTGCTCTTCAGTTATTCCTCCTGGTTTATCTGCACAAAGATGTGGGGTTCCCCACTCTGCCTGGCACCACCTTACCTGTTCTGCCAGCCACCACCTCACCTTCCCTGGTCCTCCAGTCACCACATTGTTGTGAGGACTCTCCATCCAGTGGCCTGTCTCTGTCCCTCCTACTGGTCTGGATGAATGTTTCTTCTCTAACTTCTTGGTTGTTGGACTTCCATACAGCTTGATTTTCTATCAGTTCTGGTTTTTTTGTTTGTTTGTTTTTAAATTTGTTGTTGTTCTTCTTTCGGTTATGGGAAAGGCACAGTGCATCTACTTATGCCTCCATCTTGGCCAGATGTCCATTTATCATTTTTTATATGTTGCACATACTTGAATTCTTTGATCTACTAGAAAGTGGATCAAATTCCCTCAATTTCTTTTGTGTGAGAAAGTATTGATCTCTCCTTCACTTTTGAAGTATAATTCCATTGAATACATAAATTCTAGGCTAGTGAATTTTTAAAATTTATTTTATTTAATTGCTGTTCAAGTACAGTTTTCTGTCTTTTACTCCCATCCCAGCCCACCCCCCACAGTGCTCCCCACCTCCCTCCCATTTCCACCCCCCTTAATTATTGTCCATGTGTCCTTTATACTAGTTCCTGTAAATCCTTCCCCTGTTTCCCCTGAAATTCCCTACCCTCTCCCCTCTGGTCACTGTCCCCCTGTTCTCTATTTCAGTGTCTTTAGTTATATTTAGCTTCTTTGTTTGTTTTGTTGTTTAGATTCCTGTTAAAGGTGAGATCATATGGTATTTGTCTTTCAATGCCTGGCTTGTTTCACTCAGCATAATGCTTTCCATTTCATCCATGCTGTTGTAAATGGTAGGAGCTCCTTCTTTCTTTCTGCTGCATAAAATTGCATTGTGTGTATGTACCATACATTTTTCAATATTTTTATAAATTTATTTGTGATTATTAAATTTATAGCAAACCAAATGAATCTTCTAATAATTATTAATATTATATTTTTATTTTCATTTTTCTGATTTTATTATATTTTTTAATTTAACTATTATTCAAGTACAGTTTTCTGTCTTTTAGCCACATCCCAGCCCACACCCCCAGGGATCCCCACCTCCCTCCCATTTCCACCTCCCTTAGTTGTTGTCCATGTGTCCTTTATAGTAGTTCCTGTAAATCCTTCCCCTTTTTCCTCTGAAATTCCCTTCCCTCTCCCCTCTGGTCTCTGTCCCCTTGTTCTCTATTTCAGTGCCTTTGGTTATATTTTGCTTGCTTGTTTGTTTTGTTCTTTAGCTTCCTGTTAAAGGTGAGATCATATGGTATTTGTCTTTCAATGCCTGGCTTATTTCACTCAGCATAATTCTTTTCAGATCCATCCATGATGTTGCAAAGGGTAGGAGTACCTTCTTTCTTTCTGCTGCATAGAATTCCACTGTGTATATATACCATAATTTTTGATACATTAATTTATTGATGGGCACATAGGTTGCTTCCAACTCTTGGCTACTGTAAATTGTGCTGCTGTGAACATTGGGGTGCATAGGTTCTTTTGGATTGGTGTTTTAGGGCTCTTAGGATATAATCCCAGCAGTAGAATTGCTGGGTCAAAAGGCATGTTCATTTTTAGTTTTCTGAGAAAATTCCATACTGTTTTCCACAGTGGTTGTACCAGTCTGCAATCCCTCTAATAGTGAACTAGGGTCCCCTTTTCGCCACAACCTCTCCAACACTTGTTCTGTGTTCCTTTGTTTATGATGGCCACTGTGACTGGTGTAATGTGCTATCAGACTGTGATTTTAATTTGCATCTCTGTGATAGCTAGTGATATTGAGCATCTTTTCATATGTCTCTGGATCTTCTGAATGTCCTCCTTGGAGAAGTGTCTGTTGAAGTCCTTTGCCCACTTTTTAATTGGGTTGCTTGTCTTCCTAGAGTGGAGTTGTGTAAGTTCTTTGTATATTTTGGAGATGAAACCCTTGTCTGAGGTATCATTGGCAAATATGTTTTCCCATATATTTGGTTGTCTTTTTATTTTAATACTGTTTTCTTTAGCCATGCAAAAGCTTTTAATTTTGATGAGATCCCATTTGTTTATTCTTTCCTTTATATCCCTCGCTCTAGGGAACATATAAGTAAAAATGTTGCTGCGTGAAATATCTGAGATTTTCTTGCCAATGTTCTCCTCTAGGACTTTAATGGTATCACGGCTTATATTTAAGTCTTTTATCCACCTTGAATTTATTTTGGTGTATGGTGTAAGTTGGTGCACAAATTTGATTTTTTTTTTTTTTTGCACATAGCTGTCCAGTTCTCCCAACACCATTTGTTGAAGAGGCTATTTTTACTACATTTTATGGTACTGCTCCCTTTGTCAAATATTAATTGGCTGTAGAGACTTGGGTTTATTTCTGGGCTCTCTATTTTGTTCCACTGGTTCATGTGCCTGTTTTTATGCCAGTACCAGGCTGTTTTGATTACAGTGGCTTTGTAATACAGTGTGATATCAGGTATTGTGATCCCTCCTACTTTGTTCTTCTTTCTCAAAATTGCAGCTGCTATTTGAGGTTGTTTATGGTTACATATAAATTTTTGAAGTGTTTGTTCTATGTCTGTGAAGTATGTCATTGGTACTTTAATAGGTATTGCATTGAATCTGTAAATTGGTTTAGGTAGTATGGACATTTTGATGATATTAATTCTTCCAATCCATGAACATGGTATATATTTCCATTTGTTTGTGTCTTCCTTGATTTCTTCCTTCAATGTTGTGTAGTTTTCTGCATACAGGTATTTTACGTTCTTGGTTAGGTTTATTCCTGGGTATTTTCTTTTTCTTTTTGCTATATCGAATGGGATTTTTTTCCTTGATTTCTGCTTCTGCTGTTTCATTGTTGGTATACAAAAATGCCTTTGATTTCTGGATATTGACTTTGTATCCTGCTGTTTTGCCAAATTTATTAATTAGTTTGAGCAGTTTTGGGGTGGAGTCTATAGGATTTTCCATGTACACTATCATATCATCTGCAAACAGTGACAGTTTTGTTTCCTCCTTTTCGATTTGGATGCTTTTTATTTCCTTTTCTTGTCTGATCACTGTGGCTAAAACTTCCAATACTATATTGAATAGAAGTGGTGAATGTGGAGAACCTTGTTTTGTTCTTGATCTTAGTGGAAAGCTTTTAGTTTTTGTCCATTGAATATGATGTTGGCTGTAGGTCTCTCATATATGGCCTTTATTATATTAAAGAATGCTCCCTCTATTCCTACTTTGCTGAGTGTTTTTTATCATAAATGGGTGTTGTACCATATGAAAAGCTTTTTCTGCATTTATTAATATGATCATGTGGTTTTTGTCTTTGCTTTTATTTATATGATGTATTACATTTACTAATTTGCGAATATTGAACCATCCTTGCAACCCTGGGATGAATCCCACTTGGTCATGGTGTATGATTTTTTTAATAGGCTAGTGAGTTTTTCTTTCAATACATTAAATAATTTATTCTCTTCTTGTCTGCAGGATTTTTGAAGAAAACTTTTATGTAATTCTTAAACTTTATTCCTTATAAGTGTTTTGTTCCTTTTCCTTCTTCAGCTTCTTGTAAGTTTTCTTTGTCTTTAATTGTATGCATTTCTTCCCCCACCCCACCCCCGTTTTTAGATTTACTTATTTAATTGTTTTTCAAGCCCAGTTTTTTGTCTTTTACTCCCATCCCAGCCTACTTCCTCAGTGCTCCCCACCTTCCTCCCATTTCCACCCCCCTTAGTTTTTGTTCATGTGTCCTTTATACTAGTTCCTGTAAATCCTTCCCCTTTCTACCTGAAATTCCCTCCTTTCTCCCCTCTGGTCCCTGTCAGCCTGTTCTTTGTTTCAGTGTCTTTTGTTGTATTTTGCTTGTTTGTTTGTTTTATTGTTTAGCTTCCTGTTAAAGATGAGATCATATGGTATTTGTTTCAACACCTGGCTTATTTCACTCAGCATAATGCTTTCCAGTTCCATCCATGCTGTTGCAAATGGTAGGAGCTCCTTCTTTCTTTCTGCGGAATACCAATATTGGTATTGATATTGGTATAGAATACCAATATGTATATGTACCATAGTTTTTGGATCCATTCATTTACTGCTGGGCACCTAGGTTGCTTTCAACTCTTGGGTATTATAAACTTATTGTCTGCATTTCAAATATGATAAACCTTGGTATGCATTTTCAGTATTTATACTGCTTATTGTTCCTGAGCTTTCTTGACCTATGTTTTAGTGTTTTTCATCAGTTTTGAAAAGTGTTAGTCATTGTTACTTCAACTATATCTTCGGTTTCTTTCTTCTAATTCTGGTTTACTTTATATATGTGTATGTTTAATATATACATATAATACCTGTATAATGAAAACATAATACACATATATGTATTATATATACATATATGATTCACATATAATATACATACATGTATGCATTATATAGACACATATATTACATATCATATCTTTTATAATTATCCCACAGTTCTTAGACATTCTGTTCCATCCCTTTCTATCATTTTTTTCATTTTGCCTTTCAGTTTGGAATGTTTCTTTTGATGTATCTTTAAGCTCATTGATTGTTTTTTGTGACCACCTAAGATATTCTTTAGTTGTGCTACCCACATTTTTGCACGTTGTCCACTTTTTTTCATTAGAGCACTAAACACAAATTTCTAGCCTGATAATTCCAAAGTATCTGAGTTTGTTTCTGATTCTCTCTCTCTCTCTTCTCCTGAACTATGCTTTTAAAATATTTTTCTGCTTTTTTGGTATGCCTTGTAATTTTTTATTAAAAACCAGACACGACTGACTGAGTTATATAAACCTTTAGTGTTTATGTTTATGTTACTAGAAGTTATATTGTATTTACTGTCCACTCTAGCTGTAGTTATCAGAAGTCCAATTTCCCCCCTTATGTCCTTGTTTTTGTCATCCTTGTTGAATTTGAATTTTTCTATGTACTTTCTTTTAAGTAAGTTCTGATATGTGCAATGTTTTCTTTGTATATCTGTATTAGAATATAAGATTCTTATTGATGTGGTGGTAAGATGTGAAGGGAAAGAGAGTGTTCTATTATTCTATGATTAAGCTTCAGTCTTTCAGTGAGCCTATGATATGGACTGTGACCATTAGAAGTGCTTCTCAGCCCTGGTGGGCATGGCTCCGTTGGGTGTTGTCCATAAAAGTTAAAGGTCATGGGCTCAATTCTCAGTCAGAGCACATGCTTGGGTTTTGGATTCAGTCCCTGGTCAGGGTGCATGCAAGAGACAACCCATTTATATTTCTCACATCAATGATCCTTTCCCTCTCTTTCTGTATGCCTTGCCCTCTCTATAGAATCAGTAAAAATAAAAAATAATTAAAAAGTGACTCTCAGTCCTCCCTTTATAATTAGTTGAGTCATGAAGTCTAGAGGGGAATAGTTTCCTTTATCCATCTGGAAAACTGGAGACATGTAGAGGCAAGTATTTTTCTACCCTCATTTAAAAGTCTATAGTGGTTGGAGTTGAGGATTTCCCTTCCCTCAATTTGATTGGTTTCTTCTGAGTACAGGTCTTTTTAAGAACAGAATGCTTTAGTTGTATTTCAAAATGGCTAACTTTCCCTTCCCTTTGCTGGAAGCACAGGATATTTTTCTCTGAACTTCACTGTGGAAACCTGGTAGGCCTCTTGGAAATAAAACTCACCAAAATATGAAAGGCTCCCTAAGACTATGCTCACCTGGAGTTTTTAACTCTTAAGCTTCTTCGTACTGAGCCTCTAGCAATTTATCAACTGAAGATTTTTTTTCCTACCATGATACTGGTTCAAGCAGTGGTGTGTTCCTGAATTTCTGTTCCAGTAAGATGTGATTCTCTGTATACACCTCTCTATCTCTCCAATTTGTGGTGGCAGTCGTTCACACTGTGACCTTAATTTTCTAAAGGTCTAAGAGTCGGTGATTTTCTGTTTGTCAGCTTTTCTGTTGTTATGAGAATGAGAGTAATGTATTCCAAGCTCCTATCATGCTAAACTGAAAACCAGAAATTGAAAGGTATACTTTTAATAATGTAAAAGAACAAAAACATCAACAGCAAAGAAATATTTTTATAACATAAGATTTTTACATAATGTACACCAAATGAACTTACTTCTGATATACATGCACACAGATGAAAAAAGATTGTATGAAGTTATACTTGAATCTTTTCCATTGGCTCGTTTTCCAAAACAACTAACTTATTTTCTCATTCACTGCATATTTATTCAACAACTACTCTGTATCAAAGACTGGTAACCCAAATCAATACCCTAAAATTAGATCTTCTTGGACCTGAGTTATGTCTTTCTGAGACACTTAGGAAATTGTCTCAGTACCTGTTTTTTGTTGTTGTTTCTCAAGACTAATTTTCAAACTTTGTTCAACTCTTGATTCCCCTCTTAGATTCTGTGACACTCCTCTTTTCTCAGTTAATCTGCTGATGAGTCAAGGGTCACACCACTGCTGTCCTAGCTGTATCCTGGATAATAGAGGGAAGTATAAGTGGTAGTGTGAAGTGGAGGTAGCCCTGAAATCCCTGAGGTTCTCCCTGATTTCAACACTTCACAAGTACTCCATTCTAATAATGTAACTCACTCAGGGTAAGTGGTTTCTCCCTTTATCATTTAATAGAATCTTTTATTCCTCCTTTTTGTCTCTCATTTGGATAAGGCAAATACTATTATGACCTGGCTTAGAACATTCAGGAATTTATCATCAAAGAAGGGGAGCAGACATATCACATAGAGGATGTCAAACCTGTTGGCATCTGGGCCATACACTGGAAGAAGAAGAGTTGTCTTGGGCCATTCATTAAATACACAAACACTAATGAAAACTGATGAGCAAAAAGCAAAAGGTTTTAAATAAATTTACGATTTTGTGTTGGGCTGCATTCATAGCCATCCTGGACAGCATGTGGTCCATGGGCTGAGGATTGGACACCCAAAGTTTCTATACCCTTGATGAGTTACTTGTCAAAGAGAGTTGTGAAAGGAGAAGAAAGCATAAAAGAGTATGAGAGAAGATAGAGCCTGATGGGGGTGCCAGCCTGGGGGTGTAAGGTATGCACTCTTAGAGATTCACCAGGAAGACACACTCATAACAGTGATCATACATTCTTCTTCTTTTAGAGGGAAAGTCTCACAGTCATTAATTCAGTCAGATTCCTGAGCTTACTCTAAAACAAGTTAGGTAGTAGTGAAACAGTGGGAGTAAAACATGTTCTTCAGGCTACCTCCTCATTGTATTTTCTCAATAATTCGCCTATCCTATATTTCATTTATTTACAACGTATTAAGTTGGACCTTAGGATGTTGCTGATATGTGCTTGGTTTTGACCTTAAAATAACCAGTTAATAAGGTTCAATCTACCATGGGCCTACCATGTCAGGCAATGGCTTGATGCTGTATATGGCCTAATGAATAAGATAGACATGGTTCTTCTTAGCATGGAATGTACAATCCAGTGGGGGGAGAGAAACATTAAACAAACATGTCACAAATTGTGGTGAAGAAATAGCACATGGTTCTGTGAGAGATAACTTGAGGGGCTAGACCGGGAAATGAATGAGAGGCTCTGAGTAGGCATGATATTTAAGTTTAATCTTAAAGGGTAAATAAGAATTAATCGGGGGGTTGAGTGGTGCTTATCCTTACAGAAGAAGAAACTACATGGGCACAGGCTCTATGGCAGAAAAGTCCTTGGCCCATTTAGAAACAAAAGAAGCCAATGTGGTCAGAGCTTATCAATGTAAGAATAGAATGGAGGAGTTGCCAAGAGCCAGTCTCACAGGGCCTGAAGGCCATGGTATAAATCTGTTCAATTTTTATCTCTAAATAATAAAAACAAGTGAAACTAATTTATTTATGGAAGTATGGTCATTTAAGGTTTTTTTTTTTACTTTTTTAACTATTTAAATGCAATGGAAGAATTTAAAAAATGTAATTGAAAGGAAAAGCATGTTCTAATTGTCCTATAAAATATTCCCTGGATTGCCATGTAGAGACTGGATCAAAGAAGAGCAAGAGGAGAAACAATGAGACATGAATACTCAGTGGCCCAAGATGTGTGACAGATGCAAAACAAGTATAAAACACAATCAAACACATCACAGAAGAAGCAGAACATGAGGTGTCTGAGCAGATCCACTATAGCACATAACAGTTTCTGGGGAAAATTTTATTTAAACTACAGGGTTCTGTCAGCTCAATGAGTAAGAGAAGGGCGGTGATACTCATAAATTCAGGGAAGCTCTCATGAGGAAGAGGAATCTGGGTTGAGCCTTGAAATGTGGGTAGGATTGGAATATTTTTCCAGGAGAAGAAGTTCCAGAAAACTTTAGTGAAGGAGAAAGAGTAACCTGACTGAGGTAGAAGTACTTGCAAACCCCAGCAGGATTCAAAGCTGAGGCAACTAAAATGTTTGCTTTTCGCAGTTATTGTTAACAACAATCAATGTCAACTTTTTACCTACTTCTGGAGAAAGGAATCGCCCAGGATATTTGGCACTGGACCATGGAACATGGCAAGATTCTATGAAAGGAGGTGTTATGTATGTAACTGTTGGGAACCACTCTGCCTGGTTTCAGGAGTTGTAACTGCCCCCCATGGCTAAGGATGAGTGAGCGACCTCCAGTCTGTGAGCCACTAAGGAGACAAAGCTTGTCTCTGGTAGCAAACTCTGCTTCTGCTTCATCCCCCTGCCCCCAATGCATGGTTGGTTAGTCAGAGATGGGTACAACACCTCAGAGGAAGGGCAACCTAAGCCAGGCATGATCACTTGGGAGGCCATCATGGAAGGACTGGGGGGGCTGCAACAATGAGGGAATGATGGACCCTTGCTCCCCAGCTATTCTGACATAGCCTGAGTCTCCATGTCCTCTGGGAGAAGAACTTCCTGGTTCAAATCCACTTAAGCCTGAAAATCTGTGATGGGGGGGGTGCAGTATAGCCCCTTGCTGGCTAGAGCGGGATCCAGAGTGATCAGGCATAAGAAAGAATTCCTAAAAGTCCTGTGAAGCCTGCTTTGCTAAGAGTGCTTTCATTTATATGATAAGAGTCCAAGCAGGAAATGAGTATGTGTCCCAAAGTTTCTGCAGCCCCCTTTCCTGACAGACACTGACTCAGACTAAGCCCTCAGATTTCTTTGAAATGTTATCTACTGTTTGATTCTTACTGCCTGTATTCCTGTGTATTACAACCCAATAAAAGCCATTGAAGAAGGGGCTCTTGGCTTTTATCCTCTTAGAGATTGGCCACCTCTCCTCCCCAAGCAGATCATGTCTTGGTAGTTTCACTTTCATTCGTGGCAGACAGGGGGACTTTGTGGGCAAAGTTGCCCCCACATGTAACAAAAGTAGAAACTCTGTAAAGAATTTATCATCTTGGAATTCTCTCCATTTGATTCTGTTCCTCACTGGCTGCTTTCTTGGGCATCTGTGGGCATAGTCCCACATGAGTTCCGTTTAGGCTTTGCAAATAGTCTTACTGAATCTTGTACCTTGCTTTGTTTTGTTTTATTTTTTTAATTCCAGGCTTTAAGGGATCCTTCAGATGTCTATCAGCTGGGGAGCTGTTGTTAAATTCTCTCTCTCTCTCCCCACCTCCCTCTCACCCTCTGCCTGGACGTTGGCATTTTCTGTACTACTTTAGTTTTTTTATACTCTGCCTCCTTTCCTTCCAAAGGTTTTTCAGTGTGTTTTCTTGTCATTTGATCTCATACTCAGGGCCTCTTGGAGGTCCTGAGTGTCCAGGGTCATTCCTTTCTGTGAATTTTCCAGTCTAGTGTATGCATACCCAAAATAAATTTCCCCTTTCTCCAGTGACAGAACTCCAAACATCCAGGTGTATGCCCCACCTCACATCACTGATAACTTCAGGGGCAAGTTACTAATTATTCTGAACCTGTCCAGACCTGGAATTTCCCTGAGGACTATTACTGGCTGACTCTGGCAACAGTCTTAAAATGACCCAGTTAGATTGAAGGGAGGGCCTAATATTCCACAGTTGAGAAAGAGGTTTCCCCTTCTTTCCTAAGAGACATCAACAGAGAAGAATGTATCCTCAATCACCATAAGTAGACATCTTGTTACATCAGGGGTACCACTAGCCTTAGGGCGAAACTGACACTAGACATAGCAGAATTTGACCAAAGATAAAAGAAACCTGGGTCCTTGGTGACATTGTTTAGTTGCTGAATCAATCAACCCTGAAACCTGTCTTACCTAGTTCTGCTCTTTCTGCTATGTGAAATTGTGTACTTCCTTAAAGTTTAAGCCACTTTCAGTCAATTATTTTTTTACATAAAGTTAAAATTCTCTATATAACATAATTGACATGAAAATTTCTCAGAGAGATTTATTTTTTATTCTGTTCAGACTACTCCATTATTTATACTGACTATATAGCTTTCCAAAGTAGTACCTCATCTTAATGTATTTATCTTTCCCCTTATTTACAAATATTAAAGTCTTATTCAGTTTCTAATTTTAAAACACTAAAAATATCCTGTTATTGTATAATATTTTCATACTTGCACACTCAGATGGTTTTACAGCTCAAATAGATTATCTGTATGATTTCTCAACTGGGATGTCGTCATACGCATAAGATTTCCAGGTTAAAATTATAGAATTGTTTTAAGGCTCTTAAGACATATTTTCAAAATACCTTTGAAAAAAGTTGTACCCATTCTTATTTTCACCAGCACTGCATGAAAGTGGCCATTTTTCTCAACCTACACCTCTAGGTATAAATTAACAATTTTGGCAAGGACTTGGAAGTCACATCTGTGTTCAAATTCCAACTCCCCTACTTAATAGTTGTATGGCTTTAGATATGTGGTTCATTCTTTTAAACTATAAAGAGGGCTTAACCATAATGTATGCATACAATGTATATGGTTAAGGAGATGGAATAAGGCATAAGTACTTAGATAATAAGTGATCAATAAATACCAGCTGCTGGAGGCGTAGGTGGAAACACTTTGCTTCCTCACACAACCAAATCTAAAAACAATAAAGTTTTAACAACAATAAACGCAATCAAATCACAGAAAATCGAACAATACGGAGTCTGAAAACAACCAACCACTCAGCTAAACCGGTGAGAGGCGAAGCCAGCAGCGAGTGGGTTGGGCAAAAAAGATCCCATGACAAGGATCCCAGGTGCGGGGTAGCTATGGGCGGATCCAGGGAAGGTGCTGCACGGCAGGCTGTCTGTGGTCACGCATTTGTGCGCAGATAAACCAGTGAAGAGACGAACATTGAGACAGATTGTGAAGATCCCAGTACAGGGCAGCGGGCTTGAACATTTGTGCTCAGATAAACAGGCGGGGGCAAGCAGTGAGGCAGACCAGGCAAGCAGCAAGGACCACCATGGCTCTCTCTCTGGCTCTGCCCCTGCATATAGCATCACAAACCAGTGGCTCCACCCTGGTGAATACCCAAGGCTCTGCTCCTCATACATAACAGGTACAAACAGAGCAAAACATGGCTCAGAAACAACTCAGAGCCCCAGAGCCGATAAATCTAAGCAATGAAGAAATAGCAAAACTTTCAGATGCACAGTTCAAAACACTGGTGATCAGGATCCTTACAGAACTGGTTGATTTTAGTCACAAATTAGAGAAACATATGGAAGCTAAACTAATTGAAATGAAGGGAAATACACAGGAAACCAATAGTAATGGAAAGAAAATTGGGACTCAAACCAAGGGAGTGGACCAGAAGGAAGAAAAAATGATCAAACAGAAAAGAATGAAGAAATAAGAATTCAGAAAAATGAAGAGAAGCTTAGGAACCTCCAAGACACCTTTAAACGTTCCAACATCCGAATTATAGGGGTACCAGAAGGGGGAAAGGCACAGCCACCAGTGGAAAACTTATTTGAACAAATAATAAAGGAAAATTTCCCCAAGTTGGCAAAGGAAATAGACTTCCAAGAAATCCAGGAAGCTCAGAGAGTCCCAAAAAAGTTGGACCCAAGAAGGGACACACCAAGGCACATCATCATTACATTAGCCAAGATTAAAATGAAGGAGAGAATCCTAGAAGCAGCAAGAGCTAAGGGGACAGTCACCTACAAAGGAGTTCCCATCAGACTGTCAGCTGATTTCTCAAAAGAGACCTTACAGGCAAGAAGGGGCTGGAAAGAGGTATTCCAAGTCATGAAAACCAAAGATCTACAACCAAGATTGCTCTATCCAGCAAAGTTTTCATTTAGAATGGAAGGGCAGATCAAGTGCTTCTCAGATAAGACCAAATTCAAGGAGTTCATCAGCACCAAGCCCTTATTATATGAAATGTTAAAGGGACTTATCTAAGAAAAAGAAGATAAAAAAGATGAACAGTGAAAGGACAGCAAACTCACAGTTATTAAGAACCACACCTAAAACAAAAGCAAACTAAGAGGACAGCTAGATCAGGAGCAGAACCATAGAAATGAAGATCTCATGGAGGGTTAGCAACAGGGGAGTGGGAGGAGGGGAAGGGAGGAGAAGGTACAGAAAATAAGTAGCATAGACAGTAGATAGAAAATAGATAGGGGGAGGGTAAGAATAGCAGGGGAAATACAGAATCTAAAGAATTTGAGACACGTGTTCATGAACTAAAGGGGGAAATGGTGGGGGAGGGGTATGCAGGGTGGAGGGGAATGGAGGGGGGAATAGAGCAAATGTAATGGCATAATCAATAAAAAAAGTTAAAAAAAAAAAAGAACCCAAGGACAAAGTCAAAGTGCAGAAGGAAAGGATTGGTGGTGGAAACTAGGGTGGGAGAAAGTTGTGGGAGGAAAATGGAGACAACTGTACTTGAAGAACAATAAAATAGAAAGTACAAAAATAAAAAATCATTTGTGAAAATGGAAAAATTAAAAATTAAATGAAATACATTTGAAAAGAAAGAAACGTATATATGTGTGGGGGCAACTTTTCCGCAAGTCCCCCCATCCACCATGGGTGAAAGTGAACAAGACATGACATGATCTGCTTGGGGAGGAGAGGTGGCCGACCCCTCAAAGGGGAAGGACTGTGAGCAGTGGCCAGTTTCTCAGGGGGAAAAGGTGTTGAGCCCCTTCCTACAAGGGTTTTTATTGGGTTGTAATACACAGGAATATAGGGCAGCAAGGATCAAACAGTAGATAACATTTCAGAGAAGTCTGAGGGCTTAGTATGAGTCAGAGTGTGTCAGGAACATAGTTTTATGGTTTCCTGCTCGAACCCTTAACATAAGAATGAAAGCACTCATAGTAGAGCAGATTTCACGCGTTTATCAGGAAGTCTTCGTGATGCCAGATTTTTCCCCAGGACATGCTCTGGGAAGGCAAGGAGCTGCACCCCTCCCCATCAGGTATTCAGGCTTAAGGAGATTAGAGCCAAGAAGTGCTTCTCCCAGAGGACAAGGGGACTTGAGCTATGTCACATAGCCAGGGGGCAAGAGTCCATTGTTCACTCTTTCTTGAAGCCCCCTTGAATCCTTCCATGATGGCCTCCCAAGTGGTCAAGTCTGGCTTAGGTTGCTCCCCACTGTGAGGAGACTTACCCTTCATGAACTTATGACCATGCTTTAGAGGCAGGGGGAGGAAACTGAGGCAGCGTTTGCTACCAGAGACAAACCTTGTCTTCTGAGACTTGAATTCTGGAGGTCACTCATTCATCCTTAGCCATAGGGGGGTCGGGGGGGTTAGGGTTACAATTTCTGAAACCAGCCAGAGTGGTCCACAACATGTATGTTTAATTGCTATGCTGTACACCTGAAATCAACACAATACAGTATGTCACCAGAAAATGAAAAATTTTTTAAAAAGTATTTAAAATTATTGCTGAAAGGAATAGAAGACAGAAATGGAAACACATGCTATGTTCATGGATTGGAAGACATAATATTGTTAAAATGTCAAAACTCTCTAAAGCTATGTACAGATTGCCTTGACAGCTTTCAAGTTTTCTCTTTCTTTAATTTTCTGAAGTTCACATATGACATTCTTTGGTGTACATTTTTTGGTATTTATACTGCTTGGTGTTCTTCTGTTTTCTTGAACTGTAGTTTAGTGTTCGTTATTAATTTTGTTTCCTTTTTTGTTTTGTTTTTCATTGATTTTTGTGAATTCTCAACCATTATTGCTTTAACTATTTTCTTTCTCTCTTTCTCTCTTTCTTTCCTGGTGCTATTTATATATTTGTTACATCTTTTGTAATTGTCCCACAGTTCTTAAACCTTCTGTTTTATTGCAGTCCCTACCAAAATACCAATTATGTTTTTTTCAGGTATAGAAAAATCTACCTTAAAATTCATATGGAATCTCAAATGACCCGAAATGGCCAAAGAACCCTTTAAATAGAAGAATAAACTTGGAAGATTCACATTTCTTGATTTCAAAACTTACTGCAAAGCTATTGTAATCAAATAGTCTGGTACTGACATAAAGACAAATATGTAAACCAAAGGAATAAAATAGGAAACCCAGAAATAAGCCCTCATATATATTTTCAAGTGTCTTTTTTGAATAAAACTGTCAAGATCATTCAATGGGGAAAGAATAATCTTTTCAACAAACATTGCTGGGAAAACTGGATATTCACATGCAAAAATATTGAGTTACCTATCCCCTCGATCTCCTTTTCCTCTGACAGCTCTCAGTTGTGGGGCTGGGTGAAAAAGGTAAGAGGATTAAGAAAAAAACCCAATACTCAGAGGGAAGAGGTAGAAGAAGGTAAAGGGAGGGATAAATGATGATGGAAAGAGACTTGACTTGGGATACTGAGCACACAATACAATATAGATGATGTATTATAGACTTGTATACCTGAAAACTATAAAATTTTATTGACAAATGTCACCCCAATAAATTCAATAAATTAAAAAATTAAGGTCCCTAAAATATACAAAAATTAACTCAAAATGAATGAAATACCTAAATATAATATCTATAATAATAAAACTCTTAAAGAAAAACAAAAAGGTTCACATCATTGGATTTGGCAGTTGTTTCTTGGACATAATACCAAAAACAGAGATAACAAAGGGAAAAACAGAACAATTGGACTTTAGGAAAATTAGGAAAAAAATATATATATCGAAAGACACTATAGGCAGAGTAGAAAGGCAACTCACAAAATGACAGAAAATATTTGTAAATCATATACTTAATAAAAGATATTAAATACCCAGAATACATAGAAAATTCCTAAAACTCAACAGCAAAAAACAAACAACCTGATTCATAAGTGAGCAAAGGACTTGAATAGACATTTCTCCAAAGAAGACATACAAATGGTTAATAAGCACATGAAAGGATACTTAACATTACTAATTATTTGGGAAATGCAAATTAAAACTAAGATAGCTACTATCAGAGAAAAGAACAAAACAGAAAACAGCAACTGTTTGTGAGGATGTGGAAAAATTGGAACATTTGTGCACTCTTGATGGGAATTTAACATGGTACGTTGTTGTGGGGAAAAAGTATGGTGGTTTCACAAAAATTTAAAAATAGAATCACCACACAATTCATCATTATACTTCTAAGTATATATACAGAGAAATTGAAAACAGGGTCTCAAAGAGACATTTGTATACCCATGTTCATAGCAGCTTTACTCATAATAGCTAAAATGAGGAAGTAAACCAAGTATCCATTGACAGATGAATGGATAAGCAAACTGTGGTATATATGTACAATGGGATACTATTCAGCCTTAAAAAAGGAAGGAAATTCTGACACATGCTACAGCATGAATGAACATTGAGGACATTACACTAAGTGAAATAAGCCAGTTACAAAAAGAAAAATATTGTATGAGTCCACTGATATGAGATACTTAGAGTAATTAGAATCACAGAGACAGCATGTAGAATGGTGGTTTCCAAGGACTAAGAGGTGGGGAAAATCAGGAGTTACCATTTAATTGATATAAAGTTTTAGTTTTCTAAGATAAAAAAATCTGGAGATAGATAGTGGTGATGATTGCACAACATTATGAATGTATATATACACTTAAAATTGTGAAGATATTGAATTTCATTTTATCAAAATAAAACTTTTTGGAAAAGAAGAATATATGCATCATTTGTGAAAGAAAAAAATAAGTACAAAAATATGAGGCATGGAAGTGAAATTCTTTGGTACTCTACTCTTCAGTGACAACTACAATTACAGTTCCAATGTAGTTTTGTATTATGCCTATGCTTTAAAAAACATGTTATATAATAATTATTCTTTTAAAAAAGACATCACAATGTACATAATATTGTTTAATCTGTTTTGTTTATTTAAGATTACTATGCAGCCTTGACCAGTGTGGCGCAGCTGGTTAGGCATTGTCCCTCAAAGTGAAAGGTACCTGGTTGGAAGTGTGGGAGAGGGAACCAATGGATGTTTGTTTTGCACATCAATGTTTCTCCTCTTCTCTTTCTCTGTTCTTTACCCTTTGTCTAAAAATAAATAAATAAAATATTTTTTGAAAGATTAATATACACATACATACACATCTAATGTTCTAAATTTGTCCTTTTCCACAGAAATCTACAATAAAATGTCAAACTAGAGCATAAATCATAAAGATATTAAACCTAATATCTATTTAAGCACCACAAAAATGCTTTTAGAACGGTAGCTATAGTTTGTCCCTCTCAGTGAAGTTCATCTTCTTAACCATATAATACAATAGATAAAAAGGTTTATATTTGTTGGCATGCTTACTTTCAATCTTTCTCCACCCCTCATCTATTATCTGAACCATTTCCTTATCCATTTATAATCTCAGTGCTCAGCTCACCTCATTTCTGTCCTTTTAGCTCCAGTTCACAATATAAGAAAACTGTGGACATGTAAAAATATAATGGAAGCCCAGGTAATCAGTAACCCCACCACCTGTAGACAACCACTACTAACATTGCTCAATATTCTACCTTACCATAGGTTTCCCTATAATTGGTAAAAGCTCTGCTGGAGACCAAAATAATGCTTGTTTTTCTTTCATTTTGCCTTTAGGGCTGGAAGGGTGTTTGTACTTTGAGAAGGATCTGTCATGAGACACACAAGCCAGGCATTGAGGGACAGGAGTATAAGGATGTAGGGATTTAGTCCCTTTACCACTCTGTGATAAAGACCATAGTTACATTTCCTGGAAAACAAGATAAGGTCATCTTGTATGTTTTGAGCTTAGGAGATAGAATTATTCAAATCGAAACTGAAGACAGGCATTGGGGTGGGCCATGCCTCTAAGGATGGACATAAAGTCACCTATTTTTGAGAGCATCCCTCTCACAGAAAAAATGAGATGAATATTTTTGTGATGGGTACCATTTCAAGGGTCAGGGCACAGTTTGACAGTCCTGTGGCCCATGAATGACTGGGTATAAAAAAGGAAACTTCCTCAACTTGATAAATAACATCTCACTTAAACAGCCCTCACCTAGGTTACCATCCAGCTCCATTATTATTTTCCCCAAAGTGGAAAATCATCTGGCTCCTTTCTCAGCTGGAATCTGGAAATGCAATATTTAAGATAACACCCATCTGAGTCTTCAAGACATCCTCCCCAGTCCAAGACATGTTTTTTGGTTTCTTTTTTTGGCCATTCCACATCTAAAAGAAATTTTAGTGCTGGAAATTAAGGTAATAAAAAAGTTTTTTAAAAGCTTTTTTTTTTTTACCATTTTACATATGGAAAATGCAGTCAGCTATAAATAATAAGGCAAATACTCAATAATTCCACCACTCACTTATAACCACTGTAATATATAGATGTCATATTAATTTTGCTGTGCTTCCTTTATTAGAAATTCCTTACTATATAGGGTGGTTGCAAGCATGCAGAGTGGAGCAAAAGTAGGTTTACAGTTTGTCATATGGAAAACAGTAGAATAATTAATAAATGATAATTTAAGAATAAACTGTTTCACATACTCACAACTGTAAACTTACTTTTGCCACACCATGTATAGATAGATAATACATAATCATATAAATATATATACATATAATATATATGGCATACAAATATATATTATATATATATGGCAAGAAGGAAATGACCCAACACTTATTATCATTATCTTTGACTATTAGTCAGTTGCATTATTCTTCTATATATACACACAAATGCACATATGTATATATTACATGTGCAATAATATAAATTAAATGAAACTATTCTTCAGGTGTGTAGTATGTAACTGCTGTTTTCTAAATACTTTACTAAATGACCCAGGAGAATTTATTTCTGCACTTATGTTAGATGACACTTTTATGACCCATGAATTATACAAAGGCCCATAATGCAAAGGATTAATGCCACATTATTTGCTTGCTACACCATTCCTAAGAGGAATTTTAGTTACCACTGTGAAGATAACATATTCACCCTTTTACATGTGGAAGGAATCTTCTGGGGTGCTGGTAATAGTCTATATTTTGATGAAGGATAAAGAAGAAAAGGCAAATGATCAAGAATCTCACTAACCATTAATAACCAGTAAAATAAGTAAGTGTGATATTAATATTCCTGCACTTTGGTTTCTTCACTGGCATAAAAAATGTACCCTATAAAGTTTTTATAAGTACTAAATGCATTCACATAAGTGAGACAGTTAAGAAGTGTGTATGCATCAGAACACAGTCAATATTGCCACTACTAATAGTCAAGTTTATAGTCTCTACACTCATGTAAATGCAAGAAACATACATTCCATATATATATTTTGGCCAAATTGACCCATATTGCATATGCTATGAGAAAAAAATACAGTAATCTCACTTTGTCCAAATGGCTACTTAGTATATAAAATTCTGCTCAATATCTTCATTCATTGGGAAAATGCAAAATAAAACCATAGTGCAATGTAATCTGGAATGATTGATATTAAAACTAACTAATGATACCAACCGTTGGTGAAGATGGGGACTATTTGGAAATATCTACACTGCTGGTAAGGGTAGGAGTTGGTACACCTACTTTTTAAGACTGTTAGGCAGTATTTATTAAGACTGAAGTTGTAGCTACGGTAGCGTGGCCGAGCGGTCTAAGGCGCTGGATTAAGACTGAAGTTGCACAATCCTGATAGCCTACAAATTGCACCTATGAGCATGTACTAAACAATAATTAATTTGTGTGTGCACCAAAGACATATGTAGAAAAATATTTATAGCAGCATCATTCATGATAAACCAAGTCTGAAATAACCAAAGGCACATCAACAAGAACATAAGAATTTTGGTAAAGTCAAACAATGGAACACTGCAGAGCAATGAAAATAAACTATTACAAAATTTAATAGCTTGAATAACTCTAACAGGTATAAAGAAGCCAGACACAGAAGAGTTCATACTGTGTGATTTGTTTTTGCAAAGATGAAACAGGCAAAAGTAATCTCTGACATTAGCAATCAGAATAGTAGTGAACTTTGAGTAGAGACATTGGTAGTGATGGCAGGGAGGAGGAAACATGAAAGGAATCTTCTAGGATGCTGGTGATGGTCTATATCTGCATTGGTGTGGTGGTCATGAAAACTAATGCTGATGGACTCAGCCATGTACAGGTCTGATACCTCACATTTCTGAGAGATTAAGAGTTTGGCTAAAGATTTGTACTTTACAGAGTGAGTGGAAATGTTCTACTACTGATATGCATATTTGTCAGCATATATCTGTGATGATTTCAGGTAAAACTTGTAGAGCCTCTCACATTAGTATCCTAAGTTTGAAAGAGACAGTCAATCATCTCAAGATGAAAACTATAAGCCATGGACTATCTAGGCCTAATGGTAGGTTAAGAAGTTACCTTGGAAGATTCCATCTCATATCTTGACATTTGTTCTCTTTATATATTCTCAACACCAAAAACTAAGCAAACAAACAAAAACACAGAGGTGCCCTGGCTGGTGTGGCTCAGTGTGCTGAGCACCAGACTGTGAAGCAAAGGGTCGCTAGCTTGATTCCCAGGCAGGGCACATGCCTGGGTTGCAGGCCCAGACCCCAGTAGGGGACACATGAGAAGCAACCACACATTGATGTTTCTCTCCTTCTCTTTATCCCTCCCTTCTCCTCTCTCTAAAAATAAATAAAAAATATTTTTAAAAACCACAGAGGTTCTGATGTTTAGCCACATTTGGCAACAACTGACCTGTAGGGTAGCACCCTGATATCATTGTCACAGTGTTAGAGGCTCTCAGAGCCTCTGGTCCTATTTCCTGGTCCTATTTCTCCATAATTTCTCATCTTATCAACACAAGTATATTGAAGCAACCCTCTATTATACACCATAACCACCAAGCATACCTTTGCATGTTTTCTTTGCTTTTCCATGGATCACAATGCCCACTGAAGATCTTTCTTTAACTACTTATCTTTTCTCAGCTACACTGGCACCTCATTTTTGAAGATTCACTGACAACCTCAATTCCACCATTAGCAAGAACTTCCCTGTTCTCTATTAATCTAAGGCATGCTATTTGCCCACCTAGTATGTTATTTTGATGCAGTTAGTGTAGAACTACAAGACAGAATGCCAGATATTAGAGGGTAGTAAATCGGGGTAATAAGTAACTTAGTGTCTGTAAAATTATTGTCTGTGCTTTGCTGATGTATGAGGTCTGTTTGGAAGAGATTCAGCCATTGTTATTTTGTGAGAACAGTTTGTGTGACATTGATATAACCCAGCAGCATAGGAGAGTGGACTGGAATGCACATGCACGCACAATGACAACTTCACTGTACTACTCAGTGGGGGTGGTAGACACTGTTGAGTGAACATGTGTACTCTGTGGCCATCACATTCAAAATGACTGAGAAAGTAGATCAATAAATCTGCATCAAATTTTGCATTAAACTTGAACATTCCTCCACAGAAACTATTCACATCTATGGGCAACTGGTGATTGGCAGCTTCAACATGACAGCACACTATATGCATCATTTTTATGCAAAATTTTTTTGAGAAACACCAAATCATCCCGGTGACTCAGCCTCCAAAGATGTTTGAAAAGGAAGAGATTTCAAACCACCAGAGAGATTCAGGGAAATACGATGGGGAAGCTGATGGAGACTGGGAGAATTGTGGGGTGTCCCAAGTTACCTACTTCGTAGGGGACTGATGTGTCATTGTTTTATGTATAGTGTTTCTTGTACCTTGTATCTTCTTCAATAAATGTCTTTATTTTTTATGTTATGTGTCTGGATACCTTCTGGACAGACTTGGTACACATGTTTGTCATATTGCAATTAAAATAAATGTTGGTGATTTCTCTTAGCAACATTTCTCTGATATCTTTCCTTGGATATTGAAAACAACAGAAAATAAACAAATGGGACTACATCCAACTAAAAAGTTTTTGCACCAATGTCACTCAATAGATTTAATTTTAAATCATAAAAAATTAAAGCCCTGGCTGGTGTAGCTCAGTGGATTGAGCACGGGCCTGTGAAGCAAAGAATCATGGTTCAATTCCCAGTCAGGGAACATGCCTAGGTTGCAGGCCAGTTCCCAGTGGGGGACACATAAGAGGCAACCACACATTGATGTTTCTCTCCCTCTCTCTTTCCCTTCCCCTCTCTCTGAAAATAAATAAATAAATAATTCTAAACTATTAAAAAAATGAAAAATCTTTGCACTACAAAGAAAACCATCAACAAAATGAAAAGACAACTTACTGAATTAGAGAAGACATTCACCAATAATACATCCGATAAGGGGTTAATATCCAAAATTTATAAAAAACTCATATAATTCAACACCCTCCAAAAAACCATTAAAAAGTGGACAGAGGACCTGAATAGACATTTCTCCAAAGAGGACATACATATGGCCAATAGATATATGAAAAAATGCTGAACATCACTAATAATCAGAGAAATGCACATTAAAACCATGACAAGATATCAGCTGGTGCCCATCAGAATGTCTATCACCAATATATCAACAAGTGTCAGCTAGGATGATGAGAAAAGGGAAACCTTGTGGACTGTTGGTGGGAATGCAGACTGGTGAAAATACTATTGAAAACAGTATGGAGGTTCTCAAAAAATTAAAAAAGAAACTACCTTATGACCTAGGAATTCCACTTCTGGGTATATATCGAAAGAAACCCAAACACAAATTTGAAAGTATATGTATCCCTATGTTAATTGCACCACTATTTACAACAGCCAAGATATGGAAGCAACCCAAGTGTTTACCAATACATGAGTGCATAGAAATGTGGTGGTACATATATACAATGGAATATTACTCAGCCATAAAAAGAAGGAAATATTATCATTTGCAACAGCAAGGATGTACTTACAGGATATTAGGCTCAGTGAAATAAGTCAGTCAAAGAAAGACAAATGCCATATCATTTCACTTGTATGCAGAATCTAACTTCTAAAGCGAGCACAAAGAACAAAGCAAACAAAACGGAAAGGGACTCACAGATAAAGAGAACAGACTGATGATTGCCAGAGGGGAAGGGGTTGGGGGGGGCTAGGTGAAAAAGGTGAATAGATCAAGAGGAACAAATTGGTGGTTACTAAACAGTCACAGGGATGTAAAGTATAGCATAGGGAATATAGTCAATAATATTGTAATACCTCTGTATGGTACCAAGTGGGTACTTGAAATATCAGTGTTAACACTTTGTAAATTATATGGTTGTCTAACCACTATGCTGTACACCTAAAACTAATACAAATTTATTTGAAAAATAAAATAAAATAACTGTTGGTGAAAGTGTGGGCAACCAGGCACTATAATACACTACATATGGAAGTCAAATTTTCGCAATGGTTCTGAAAGACAAATGGCATTCATGTTACTTCATGGGAGTAATTTGATGATTGTGAAATTTTGCTGAGAATCCAAACTCTCAGTGTTCATCTGAGTGAGGTATCAACCACACTTGTCATTAAACAACTTTTGGTACACCAATACAGTGGAATGCTATGCTGACATTCAAAGGAATGAGATGCTTCTATGTATGTATATAATTTATGTGTGATTTTGTATGATGGAGATGTAAATACTGCTGACAATCTTTTGTATTGTCTTTAAGATTTAGGAAAACTACTACACTAACATATATTCATGTCTCAATTAGAAAAAAAATTTAATACTTATTCCTGATATTATCAGAATGAATTGCTTTTCATTGGGAAAGAATAGAATTATTTCTTTAAGAAAATATCACCAAGCTTGGGTCTGCATATGTTACATTAACTGTTACATATTTTAAAGCACCAGTAATTTGATTAATTATCATTGTTTTATGACTTGTGTTATCATTAAAAATGCTTTGATTTGAAATAAATGCAACAAAAATCTTTAATGAACATAAAAAATAGTAATAAAACTTTCATCATTAAAATGATTCTTATCTATCACATAATAGACTAGGTTGGTGAACAATACTTTCTTGTATAAGAAATGCTCTGCTTGGAAACTATTTATGATTCTAAACAATTCTCTTATTTTGTGTGTGTGTGTGTGTTACTAAAGGTGTCCTTTAAGTCTGTATTTGTAAAGTGAAAATCAATAGGGACGTTTATAAAATTTGTTAAGTTGTTACATTATGCATGCCTGCATTTTTAATTTTAACCCAATCATTTAATAAAAAACCTAATGTATAAAAAGGCAGATGTTAAATTGCACTAGAAATTAATAAAAAGTAAATGAACTGTTTAATGAGATTATTTCTTTTTAACTGATCAAAGAGCTTCTCAGACTTTTCCTCATCTTCAGAATTGCTCAAGGCACTACTGAAAAATACAAGTTTCTTGCCTGATGAATTAGAACCTTGAGGGCATGGGCCTAGGATTCTGTGTGTTTGACACATACCTTGATTGACTGTTAATATAAAGGAAGATCTGAGAAACTTTTGGCCAAATAGAATTGATAAAATACCTAAATATCTGTGGACAGAAGGAGGGAAAGAGGTAGGAACAAGAATATTTATTCACTCCAGCATTGTACAAAGCAATATATATGCCATAAAAATAGTAACAATGATATAAACAAATATTTTTTAAAACCTTGCATTTTCATCAATAGGGAAACAAAAATGAATTGTGGTGCATTTACACAATAGAAACTATACTTCAGTTGAAATGGATAACCAATAAGATCAATATGGATGAATACCAAGGCATAAAATGCAAGAAAAGTATGTTTCAAAATCATATATTTATTATAGTACCATTCTCAACAGTTCTTAAATCTCTAAAAGCAATGTTTTATGCTTTTCATGAACAGAAAAATATCTAGTAAAAGTATAAAAACAAACAGGTACATTCAGCCTTAAAGTGTGGTTGCTTCTGGGAAGAAAGTGGAATGAAAGGAAAGTAAGATGAATGCAGATATACCTGTAACATAATTTTTTAAACTCAAACAGATTTGATTAAATAGCAATAGGTTATAAATTGGTTGATGAGCACACTAATGTCTATTATTAGTGTGCTCAATAGACACACTAGTGTGTGTCTATTAATGTACTTCTCTATATTTTTGTAGTTTTAATTATTTGGAAATGCTTTATAATGACTTGTGCTTATCAGAGCATTATAAATGAGATATCGTGTTATATTCACTGTTGGTGGAAATATATGTTGGCATGTACTTTATGAAAGAAAATTCATAATGTGTAATTGGTGAAATATTGATAATGAAGTTTGAAAAATTAAAATATATCCACTAAAGATTGATTCAATTAATTATGTTATAATTTTAATGGGCATGTTTTCAGGAATTTCAAAGAATAAATACTTATAGAAGCATAAGTATCATGATAGCATAAGATGCCCTTCCTTTTGGTCCACGTTTTAAACAACTAATTAGGCTCCCATCTACTAACAAAATGCCTCTGTCAGAGTTGTGGGATTCAGCTCTCTACATCAATGGATCCAGGAGCAGTCTTGCCTACCTGTGCATTTGGTGATAGGCAGATAGACCTCTGTATAAGTTTTGGAATCAGCAGCAGCCCAGGAACTTGCTCTAATCCCTCTCAGCCACCAAACATGAAAAATGGTAACTTAGGTAGTCACTCACAGATGTGAGATACTTTGAAGAAATCTAGCATTCCTCAGGGGAGACACCACATAAACCCTGGAACAAATGTGTTTGGATGTATTGAAGAGGGTAAGAGGAACTTTGCCACTGCTACCTATCCCTCAAGGTAAAACAGCATGGGAGAACTAGCTGTGGTGAGCTCTCCCATGGGGGAAAACAAGATCGCAACTGAGTGTCTGGGGTAGCCAAAAAAAGGGACTTTTTTTAAGGAAAAAAAAGGGGGAGGGATTTGGAGGAACAAATAGGAAGGACACTGGGACGAGAATGAAGGGGGGTGGAAATGGGAGGGAGGTGGGGAGCAAGGGGCGGGGGAGGCTGGGATGGGAAAAATAGACAAAAAACTGTACTTGAAAAATAACTAAATAAAATTAATTTTAAAAAAGGAACTTTTTCTCTCTCCAGCAGAACCCAAAATACTGATGCAGGAACTCCATGACTGGGGTCAAGAGAGGACTTTGGGAAACAGGCAGGTAAAAATATCACAGGGCATTAAAAGGATGTGGTATTTGACTGCACATGGGGCTGCAGAAGAAACTCCACAAGCCTCTGGGGAACTTCAGTGGAAGATCCTCTCACTGGGCTTAAAGGCACTCCTAACACTGTAAGCAATAAACCTACATTTCCCTCACTCTGCAGTCAGCTCCTAGTGTGCACTCCCAAGTGCAGCAGTGAGTTTGAGCTCTGGTAAACGTAGTGCTCTCAGAAAAACAGACCAGGGTCTCTGGGGAGGGGAAGGGGAAGGGAATCACAAACTTAAGCTATAGTGCCATCTTCTGGAAAACAAAAGAGAGGTTTTCAGCAACCAGTATGATAAATTGTTAAGATCCAGAAAAGACATAAAAGTTGAAAAAATTCTTCCACAACAAGAGTAAGAAGTGTGGAGAAGGCATATCCATACAAGATCAGAGAAAGCCCCAGATATAAGAAGGACCAAAGAATTATTTCCCACTTGAGGGCAGCTAATAAAGTTTGTAGGAGGTGACTGCTGCTTCTAATGTGAGAGCAGCAATGCAAATCTCCAATGAAAGTGAAAAATCAAGGGAATATGTCATCACCAAAATATAAAAATCTTCCAATAACCAAACTTAATTACAGAGAATTTTGTGATTTAGCTAATAATGAATTCAAAATAGCTGTTTTGAGCAAACTCAGAGGCTACAAGAAAACACAGAAAAACAATTTAACAAAATTCATAAAATAATACATTATTTAACAAAGAAACAGAAATCACAAGAAAGAATAAAAAAGATCTGGAGCTAAAGAATTCAATGAATGAAAGAAATGCAATAGAAAGCATCTACAGCCAAGTACACCAAATGTAAGATATAAGTGATCTAAAAGATAGAAAACTTGAAATAATTAAATTACAGGAAAGAACCAAGTAAGAATGCAAAAGAGCAAAGACAGTATATGTGATGTATGGAACTTTATAAAATATATAAACATAAAAATAATTGGGACTTCAAAAGGGGGGAGTGGTGGATTGAGGCAGAAAGTTTATTTAAAGAAATAATAGCCCTGGCCAGGTAGCTCAGTTGGTTGAAGCATCATCCCAAACACCAAAAGGTTGCTGGTTCCATTCCCAGTCAGGGCACATACTTAGTTTAGTTTGTAGGTTTAATCTCTGGTCAGGGTATGTACAGGAAGCAACTGGTCAGTGGTTTTCTCTTACATCAATGTCTCACTCTCTGAATTGTGGTCTCTGTTTCTCTCTCCCTTCCCTTCTCTCTAAAGTCAATAAACATGTACTTGGATGAGGATTTAAAAAAGATAAAAATTTCCCAAACCTAGGGAGAAATTTGAACATCCAAGTTCAAGAAGCTAATATATCTATCTCAATGGAAAAAATATCTCCTCCAGGACAGGTTAAATGAAACTGTAAAAATGAAAGATAAAGAGAAAATCATAAAATTAGACAAAAAGGACCACTCAATAAATGATCACAATTTATCACCAGAAACCCTACAGACCAGAAGAGAGTAAAATGACACATTTTAAGTGTTAGAAGAAAAAAATGCCAGTCAAGAATACTTTATCTGGAAAAATTATCCTTCAACTATAAATAAGTAATGAAGATTTTTCCAGACAAATAAAAGCTAGGGAATTTCATCACCACTGGATGTGCTTTGGGATAAATGCTGAAATGAGTTCTTAAAGCTGAAATGTAAAGGTCCTAATCACTGACATAAAAAATACAACATACAGAACATACTGAGAAAGATAAATTTACAGTCATAGTTAGAAAACTATAGAATATGGAAACAAGGTGGATCAGTAGTAACTCCTCAGAAGACGACAGAAACTGAACACCAAATCTTCAAGAAACAAATTCCAGAACCCTAAAAGTCATAGGAACTGGAATAACTAAAAATCTTCCAAGGCAGTGATCAGAGGGTGGTTCTGATTACTGTAGGATTCATGGAAAATATCTTTAAAAAAATTAATCATCTCTTGTATTTTGCATCTTCTGAAGCAGTTAGAATTCCCACCTCTAGCGCAGGATCAACCCCAGTCTTCTTCGCATGTCCCTGTATTTAACTGGTCCCTATAACAGCCACTGCACCTCATCTTACAACAGTTTATTCTTTCTTTTGGTAGGTGTCAGGGTAAATGGAAGTTAGGAAATGTTGATTTTAAAACTCAAGCTGCCAAAATATGAACAGACCCACTTAGATCACTTGCCTTAGGACTGGTGGGCAGCTTATCAAGCAGGAATGAGAGGACAGGAGAAAAAAAGCACCAGACACCTGTCAAAATCCTTCCAGTGCTATTAAAACCTGTCTTAAGAAGACTGGAGCACCTGCTGCAGATGTGCTTGTGGCAAGCTTGAATCTTCTCTCTCTGCTTTTTCAGAATCGTTCCATTTCTCTGAACTTAAGCTCATATTTTACCACTTAACTTCTGCCGAAATAATTTACAATTGCAGCTACCTTACTGGAGCAGGATGTTACTGGGACACTTATGGTCACTTTTGCTCTTGCCTTATTGTTGAGAGTAGGTGCTGAAATTCATCCCACTCATTGACAAGTGGTAAATCTAATTAGAAAAATATTCTAGGCGTCTTTTATTAAAATTTTCAGGGGAAAAAAGCAAAAAGTTCTCTGGAATGTTGCATGGCAAAACTTTAAATTCCTTTCATTAAATAGATTTGCCTCCCTTCCCTGTAGTCTCATGAGATGGATGAGCATCAGCTCCCACTCTTTCTGAACAATCTCCTTCTCTCCAGATCTCTGTTCTAAGTGGAACCATTTACCTCTCTAAGCTTCTTATGACTGAATCCTCACATGCACCACCCTGTTTAGTACACAGAGGGCCCTTCTTTATATCCTTCCTCTCTAATGTATGGTACAGCTGTACATAATAAATGTTTTTTTACTGTCACAATGATTTTCTCATTTCTCTCTCATAACCTCCAATATAGCTTTTCCTCAGCACAAGAATCTTCAGTACATGGCCCACAGTGTCCATTTTCAGCAAACTGTGTAGGCTGGAACTTTGGTTTCTGCCTAAAGCCAACAATTTCAGCAAGTCTCCCTTTTGTTCATAAAATATCAAGGGTGTTCATCACTGCCTAATTTGGCCAGATCAGAGTTGCTTGTCAAAAGTCTGCCCTTTCAAACCAGTTTTTACCAAGGTGTAAGGTGGGACTATATTGATTGTGTTTTCCATACAAGAGCTATGGGTGTGTGGGCAACTGTGTTTCTTAAGCTTATTCCTAAGACCCCCAGAGAGTGAACATTCAGGGGTCTGGTTCTGGATTTGTGAAATGTGGAACAGAGAATATATGTTTTTTAGTCAATTTGGGGACAATGACCACCCTAGGTCCATTCTTTTATCCAATCAGTGATTAATAGATTTTTTATTAATAGATTTTTGATATATGATTGACATGCAATTAAGTACATATGTAAATTGTGCAACTGGTTATGATGCATGTAAGCACCCATTATGCCATAACTACTATAAGGATAATGTGCACATCAATGAACTACCCCCAAATTTCTCATTTCCCTTTCTAATTCTTTCCACTCCCTCTTCCACCTCCCCCTACCATCCCCAGGCAACCACTGATTTACTTTCTGTTTCTATAAATCAGTTTGCATGTTCTAGAGCTTCATATAAATGGAAGAAGACAGTTCATGTTTTTTTCTTCCAGATTCTTTGATTCTGCATATTTTTAGATTTATTCATGTCTTTAAGTATATCAGTAGTTTGTTCCTTTCATTACTGAGTAGCACTCCACAATTTGTTTTTCCATTCACCAAGTGGTAGACGTTCACTTGTTTCCAGTTTAGAGCTATTATGAATAAAGCTGCTACCAAACTCATGTACAAGTCTTTGGGTGCACACATGCTTTCATTTCTTTTGTATAATTACCTAGGGGTGGAAGGAATAGATTATATGGTAGCTATAAGGTTAACTTTTTAAAAACTCCCACACTGTTTTTCAAAGTGATTATATGATTTGACGTCCCCACCCAACCAATTATTACTGAGGTTCTACTATGTTTCAGGCACTTTTCTAGATGCTGGGGATATAGAATTGAACAAAGCAGATAATTATGAAAGTCCTCATTCAGGAAAGCTTGTAGGGGTCCCAAGGTGGTCTCTTGAAAGCAGTCTCTGGGATTTAACACAGTATGCTGGATATGTATTACAGAGTTTCATAGGGATAAACACCTGTAAAATGAAGGAGAGACAAGTACACTTGGGACAAGGGAAAAGTCAATGTTTGATGCAGGCTTAGCCATAGCTTTTGCCCACCCAGTGTGGACTTGTGGATCTAAAATGTCCTATGAACATACAGAACATTCAGAGACACACGAAGAGATGCTCAATATCGTTAGCTATCAGAGAGATGCAAATTAAAACCACAATGAGATACCACTTTACACCAGTCAGGATGGCTATCATAAACAAAGCAACAAACAACAAATGTTGGAGAGGTTGTGGGGAAAAGGGATCCTTAGTCCACTGTTGGTGGGATTGCAGACTGGTACAACCATTATGGAAAACAGTATGGAATTTTCTCAGAAAAATAAAAAATCGACCTGCCTTTTGACCCAGCAATTCCACTGCTGGGATTATATCCTAAGAATCCTAAAACATCAATATCAAAGAACCTATGCACCACAATGTTCATAGCAGCACAATTTACAATAGCCAAGAGTTGGAAGCAACCTAGGTGCCCATCAGTAAATGAATGGATCAAAAAATTGTGGTACATATACACAATGGAATTCTATGGAGCAGAGAGAAAGAAAGAGCTACTACCTTTTGCAACAACATGGATGGAACTGGAAAGCATTATGCTGAGTGAAATAGGCCAGGTGCTGAAAGACAAATACCATATGATCTCACCTTTAACAGGAAGCTAAACAACAAAACGAACAAGCCAGCAGAAAAAAAAAAAACCAAAGACACTGAAATAGAGAACAAGGGGACAGTGACCAGAGGGGAGAAGGAAGGGAAGTTAAGGGGGAAAAAGGGGGAGGGATTTGGAGGAACAAATAGGAAGGACACAGGGAGGAGAACTAAGGGGGGGGAAAGGGGAGGGAGGTGGGGAGCAAGGGGTGGGGGAGGCCAGGATGGGAGAAATAGACAAAAAAACTGTACTTGAAAAATAACTAAATAAAATTATTAAATTAAAAAAAATAACTAAAGAAAAAGAAAAAGAAAAATAACTAAATAAAATTAATTAAAAAAATAAAATGTCCTATGCGATTTGCCAAGCATTTGGCCTAAATGGATAAGTCTTTGTACCCTATATCTCCATCAATAAAAAAAAAAACACCACAGGGAGGGTACGACTATGGGTGAGACAACTCTCTAGAGCTGAGGTTACCCCTGAAACCACTGACAGATGAAGGCTATCTACTGATATCAATGCCAGCAGGCTAGGCAACTAGTCCTTTCTTGTAGGGGACATCTAGTCAACACAATTCTGTGTCCATCACACTCTACCTTTTTCTCTAATTGGATCCACTTCTCCACATATGTCCAGGGAGCAAATTCTTTAGGATCCAGGAAGTCTGTATTACTGTAGGAAACTTAGAATATAAAAATTATCAGTCTACAGCACTACACCTGGTCTTGTAGGCACAACTAATAGTCATCTCCTTCTTCCACTAGCCACTCTAGATTCCCCTCATTTTCAGCTCCTAAGTCTGATGGTCTCAGTAGGTAACAAGTGGTATTATCTAAACTCTCATCCCTGATCACCTTAACCTTCACCTGATTGGTTTCTTCTTTATCTTTGTATTTTTTAAATCTCCTTTTTGACAGCTGTCAAAAACAGGCAGGGGTGTGTCACAAAGCACTCAAAGGATTAATTTGAAGCCAAACATTTTTCTCCCTGTCCTCAATCTATAATATCATTCCTACCCTCTCCTGATGAACAAAGTCCATTGTCTCTGCCAGGATGCTGTCTCTGTTTTCTGAAGGATGATTGAAGGGCACAAGTGGGACAAAGTGCAAATGTGGTATTTGTAGCTTATAATTCAATATTCCAGATGTCTAGGAACCATGCACCCACATTTTTCCAACCAGGGAAAATGGAATTATGGCACATGTAGTCAGTCCTACTTACACTCTTTGTTTCTCACATCCATGTATTATTTCTTTTGAGAACCAGAGCCAAGCAAAACTCTTTTACTCATGGTGCATACTGAGTCCTAGAGGATGACTTGCAATGCTACTAAAATATTGCCTCCAAATAGAACGTCACCTAGGCCTTCAGTAGTCTATTCCAATCCTCTATTAGGCACCAGCTTCTGGTTTACAAAATACCATATGATGACTGGATTCTATGTTCATAGGTTCATTTCCACACATTGTTGTTAGAAAGCAGGTCTCTTCATCAGATGTGATGTTTCCTGGGAATCCTTGGACAGTGAATCAACAACATTGTATGCTGTTAGAGGTCATGGCTGAGGCACTGCAGGCAAACCTGAAGTATGTGTACATTCCTCTCAAAAGATTGACCTTATCAGGGTGAAAAGGCCCAATCTATTCAACTAGTCCCCATGTTTGGAGCTCAGCACTAGTTTCTGTTGCTGAAAGGTTGACAAGTTAACACTTGCAGAGTTATATCCACTTAGCTAAGTCAAGGCTCATAGTGTTAGGGGCAGACATAGCCTCCATCTCTCCCACATGGCCCCATTGTACATGTTCCTATCAATATGGATAAACACAGATATAAAAATTTATCATCCCAAGACATTGTATAAACCCCTTCTAACCAGTCATGCTTCCAATAAAATTATCCTTTTCCTTGGATTGAAACCAATGCCACATACTTCCTGATGGGGCTTGCCACCATGAAGTGATTTAAGATAGCTTACAGGAATGAAATACCTCTAATATCAGCATAAAAACATAATTAGAAGAATCAAGAGGCTGTTGAGTACAAGCTTTGATAGTTCCTTGTTCATCCTAGAGCTCTCTGTCCTATAATGAGGCAGTAGCCACTAAACCTTATAAATGACACCATGTGCATATGTTAGTGGAGTCTTGGCTTTCTACATATCCCAAAGACATCTCTTAGGTAAAATTTATGTGCATATTACTCATATTCCAAAGATAATTACAAATATTTTAAGCCAAACTGATGAGTAATTTCAGCTGCTTAAGATTCACGAGATAGTTTGGGACAAGAAAATTTTATAGTTCCCTGGTCTGACTTCTCATTTGTCCTTCCATGTTGATGTTAGGCATCCTGTCTCAAATATATTTGCATTAGAATTAGGCATTTCCCAGTGGATATTGTCACCAAGACTGAAACCTCCAAGAACTGTTCTAAACATTGAAATTTATCCTCTACTTCCTTCTATCTTTCTCTAACTCATGTGTATCCATTCCTTTTTTTCTACAGACAACATAATGAGCTTCATGAAGAACTGTGACAGAGATCTTAAAATTTTCCTAACAATGTTCTATGGTGATTGTAGTGGTTATAGGTCTAAATGCATTTATCCAAATTTACCAAATTATAGACTAAAAATACATGTATTATATGAAATATAAATTATAGCTTAGTAAAGCTGATTATTAAAAGAATTTGCATCCCTTCCAGAATCTAGGGCTGTGCTCTGCTCTTATGTGTCTTTTTGTTAAAATATTCTGTTAAGCTTATAAAATTGTTTTTTTTTAATTTCTGTTTGTTTTGTTTCTGCCATAACTAAAAACATTCCTAGGAGCTCCAGACTTGAGTATCCAAACTCACGGCCCAACCAAGATTTTTCATAGGCTCCTCAAATAAACAAACAACAACAAAAAGAACCGTTAATTTCTTTTTTTATATATATTATGCTGTTACAGTTGTTTTATTCCCCCCCTTCATTCCCCTCCACCCTACGCCCCCATCCCCACCATTACCCCCCTTTAGTTTATGATCATGTGTCAAGTTCTTGACCTGTGTCAAGTTCTTTGGATTCTATATTTCCCATACTATTCTTGCCCTCCCCATCTATTTTCTATCTACTGTCTATGCTACTTATTTTCTGTACCTTCTCCCCCCTTCTCCTCCTCCCACTCCCCTGTTGCTAACCCTCCTTGAGATCTTCATTTCTATGTTTCCACTCCTGATCTAGCTGTCCTTTTAGTTTGCTTTTGTTTTAGGTGTGGTTGTTAATAACTGTGAGTTTGTTGTCCTTTCACTGTTCATGTTTCTTTAACTTCTTTTTCTTAGATAAGTCCCTTTAGCATTTCATATAATAAGGGCTTGGTGATGATGAACTCCTTGAATTTGATCTTATCTGAGAAGCACTTGATCTGTCCTTCCATTCTAAATGAAAGCTTTGCTGGATAGAGCAATCTTGGTTGTAGGTCTTTGGATTTCATGACTTGGAATACCTCTTTCCAGCCCCTTCTTGCCTGTAAGGTCTCTTTTGAGAAATCAGCTGACAGTCTGATGGGGACTCCTTTGTAGGTGACTGTCCCCTTAGCTCTTGCTGCTTCTAGGATTTTCTCCTTCATTTTAACCTTGGCTAATGTAATGATGATGTGCCTTGGTGTGTTTCTTCTTGGGTCCAACTTCTTTGGTACTCTCTGAGCTTCCTGGATTTCCTGGAAGTCTATTTCCTTTGCCAGATTGGGGAAATTCTTCTTTATTATTTGTTCAAATAAGTTTTCCACCGGTGGCTGTGCCTTTCCCCCTTCTGGTACCCCTATAATTCGGATGTTGGAGCGTTTAAAGATGTCCTGGAGGTTCCTAAGACTCTCCTCATTTTTTTTTGAATTCTTGCTTCTTGACTCTTTTCTGTTTGGCCATTATTTGCTTTCTTCTGGTCCACTCCATTGATTTGAGTCCCAGTTTCCTCTTCATCGCTATTGGTTTCCTGTGTAATTCCATTCATTTCAATTAGTTTCGCCTTCATATGTTTGTCTAATTTGTGGCTATAATCAACCAGTTCTGTGAGGATCCTAATCACCAGTGTTTTAAACTGTGCGTTTGAGAATTTTGCTATTTCTTCATTGCTTAGATTTATAGGCTCTGGGGCTTTGAGATCTTCTTGAGCCATTTTTGGTCTGTTTGCCCCGTTAAGTATGAGGAGCGGAGCTTTGGACTCCCAGGTCACTGGGTTATGACGCTGTATGTGGAGGTGGGGTCAGAGCGGGGAAATGGCGGTCCCCTCTGCTGTTTCTCCCAGCTGGGTGAAGAGTAGAGCCTTAGGTTGTTCACAGGGGCAGGGCCACCGCTTGCTGCTGGGGCTGCTGGCTCTGGTCCAATCACCCACTCCCTTGCTTGTCTATTCACACAGGAATGTGTGACCACAGTCAACCCGCAGCCCTGCTCCCTCGCTGTTTCTCCGTGATTGCTTGCTGAGTTGCCCACCAGGTCCAACTCTGTGCCTCGATTCTGCTCTCCTGAGTCTGTCTGATGGAGTTTTCCTGTGCTACCCTGCTCTGCCAGCTGCTGGTTTTGCCCCTCTTACCAGTCAGGCTGAAGAATTTGTTGTTATCAGACTTCCGAAAAGTTCAATTTTCTGTGTTCTGGCTGTGTTTTCTGTTGCTATTATTAGTTTTCTCTAAACTTGGTTGTGTGAGGAAGCACGGCATCTCCACCTATGCCTCCATCTTGGCGGAAGTCCTAGATTGCCTTTTTAAATTTAATTATTGTTCAAGTACAATTTTCTGTCTTTTACACCCATCCCAGCCCACTCACCCAGTGCTCTCCACCTCCCTTCCATTTGCACCCCCCTTAGTTGTTGTCCATGTCTCCTTTATACTTGTTCCTGTAAATCCTTCCCCTTTTTCCCCTGAAATTCCCTCTCCTCTCCCCTCTGGTCACTGTCCCCCTGTTCTCTATTTCAGTTTCTTTGTTTTTATTTTGTTTGCTTGTTAATTTTGTTGTTAAGCTTCCTGTTAAAGGCGAGTACATATGGTATTTGTCTTTCACCACCTGGCTTGTTTCACTCAGCATAATGCTTTCCAGTTAGACTGCTTTTTTTAAAGAGACAACTGTCTTATTTTCTGCTTTTATCTTTAGTGCATAGGTTCTCAGTCTTGGCTCTTGGCTGTAGTCTTGAATTATTTGAGATTTTAAAGTACAGCTCAGAATCTAGTCCAAACCAATTGGATCAGACTCATTAGAAGAGAGACCTAGGGATCATGACATTGTAAAAGCTTTCACAGTGATTCTGATGTACATGTGAATTGAGAACAATTGGGTTTAAATTGTGACTAAAACGTCTGTGGTTTATTTTCTCTGCACAGCTTCTGATTGACTATGTGACCCTAACCAAGTCATTTCATTTATTGAGATTACACACAGTTTGTCCAGAAAGTATCTATCAATGTACTATGAAAAATAGAGACATTTATTGAAGAAGATACAAGACACAAGAAACATTATATATAAAACAATGACACCTTAGTCCCCTTCAAAGTAGGCACCTTGGAACGTAGGGGTAAATGGAGGCAGTATGGCTTCCTCATCCAGGTGTCTGGGTAACTAAGGGAAGCAGTTTCCTATAACCTTGACAATGGGCCTGATAAGTAGTGTTCTCATAGCCTTGATACTGGGTCTGATAAACTGTGCCCCATAGCCTTGAGGGAGCTCGCATGCATCGTATAAAGCTCTGTTGTATAAAATCTGTTGGCATCCTTCCAGCTTTGTTGGCCTCTAGTACTTAAGCAGGTAGGAACTCCCTGCTGGTGACACAACATGTGCCATGCTGCAGAGCAAGGGACACACTGAGTGCCATGCAGAGGAGACAGGTGACATACAAAGACTGGCAGAAACATGAAGGGGGACACGCAGCTTGCAGAGTGCATGGCTCGCCCACCAGTGAATAAAGACATGTCAAGCATCCCCACAGCTCTGCACATTTCCTTCCATCTGCCTGAATATGGTGAACCTGTAAGGCCTTGAATGGTCTTAACACAGGACCTCACATGACCTCACGCAGTTCTCCCAGCATCTGTTCCATTGTTTAAACCACTCTGCAATATCTGTTTTTGGAATCTCCACCAGCTGCCTTATCCTATTTTCCTGAATCTCATTGACAGTCTGAAATCTCTTCTCTTTCAAAGGTGATTTTAGTGTTGGCAAAATCTAGAAGTTGCAAGGCACCAATTCTGGGCTGTAGGGAAATTGAGTCACCTAGGTGATTTGACATTTTGCAAAAAACTGCATGAGACATGATGCATGAGCAGGCACGTTGTTGTGATGAAGCTGCCAATCACCATTTGCCTGCCATGACCAGCACAGAGTGGAGGTCCCCGAGTGGGGGCAATGGGAGATTAAGAAAGACAAAACACAACAGTTTAAGGAAAAGCAGGGGCCAGGTGGGACATTGTCTTCTGATGGAGAGACAATGACCCTGAACATGGTCTCCATGTTTATTTTATAGGGGTTAGTTAGATAGAACTCAAGGACATTTTGCAAACTTAGGGAGATGCTGCAGGCACAGATGGTTCCAGTTCCCAGGCTATTTAAATGATACATATTTCTTCTGCAAAAGTTACAGTTGCATTCAGCTGAAGCTTTCGGTTATCTGTTCCCTTCTCAATCCCCGTGGGGTCTGGCTGTTGTCACTGCTGGCTTGGATCTGCTTTGCAGATGCAAGCAGTCAAATGCGGCCTTACTAAGTACTCAACCTTAGCTTTGACACTAGCCTTCACTGTCCTCCACAGTTGTCCATAGTTTCAGCCTTCTGAATGATCTGAATATTTTCCACTGAGGAATGTTCAAGCTTAACACAAAATGTGATGCATATTTGTTGCTCTACTGACTCAGTAAGTGTGAGTGTGACAACCACACAGTATACATCTTCACTCAGTGGTGTCTACCTTCCCCACTGACTAGTACAATGCAAGCAAGCATCATTGTTCACACATTCCAGTCCACTTTCCTTGGCTGCCGGATTACATCAATGTCACACAAACCATTCTCATTACATTAACAATGGTGGACTTTTTCCAGACAAATCTTGTATGTCTTAATAAAATGTATTTCCACAATTGAAGACCATTTAATGCCTTTCACTCTCTCATTCCAATGTGAATAATAGATAAACAATAAAATGAATAGATATCACATTTGTCTTCCCCATTTATGCCTCATTTTGGAGAGTCTGTCTTTGGCATTTTGAGGTTTATTAAGTAACTAAGGAGTGTTTATCTGCTTATCTCAGGGAAGGTGAAAATAGGGATAAATACTCATTTGCTACAGAGCCTACCACTCACTATTAGTATCGATTTACTATGACTGCTGTCAGAATATTATCACAACTGAAATTTATTTTCTCATAGTTCTGGAGACCAGAAATCAGAAATCAACACGTGAGCAGGCCCATGCTCCCACTGGAAGTTCTACGAAGACTATGTTCAGCAGTGCAACCCCTATCAAAGCTACAATAACAAACAGTGTGTTACTATAATAAAGATAGATAGATAGACTAATGGAATATTATAAACAGCCCAGAAATAAAATCACAGACATATGGTGCAATGATTTTCAGCAAGGGTATCAAGACCATTCAATAGGGAAAGCACAGTCTTTTCAACAAATAAGGCTAGGGAAATTGGATATCTGCATGCAGAAGAATGAGGTTGGAGCTTACCTTACATCATATTAAAAAATCTCAAAATGGATAAAAATCTAAACCTAGGAGCTAAAACTATAAAAGTCTTAGAAATAAACATAGGGAGAAAGCTTCAAAAGATTGGATTTCAACCCTGGCTGGTGTAGCTCAGTGGATTGAGCGCGGGCCTGCGAACCAGACAATCGCAGTTCAATTCCCAGTTAGGGCACATTCCTGGGTTGCAGGCTGGTTCCCTGCAGGCCAGTTCCCAGCAGGGGATGCACGAAAGGCAACCATACATTGATGTTTCTCTCCCTCTCTCCTTCCCTTTCCCTCTAAAGATAAATAAATAAAATATTTTTAAAAAAGATTGGATTTCTTCCTTTTGGAAGGGGAATGTGTATCTTATGCTTATCTCACTATTGTACTTGGAAGAACACAATTTATTTTCTCAGGCTCACAACTGGAAAGGAGTTTTGCCTTGGGATGTTTCAGACTTGATTCAGACAATATTTAGACAAGACTTTGGAGTTGCAGTTAATACTGGAATGGGTTAACACCTTGGCAGCTTTTGGGGATGGAATGAATGTATTTTTTTATGTGAGAAAAACATGAATATTAGGGGGTCCCAGGAATTCCCCACTCAAGGTGGCAGCACAGCTTCCTGGCAGGTACAACAACTGGACTCAAGTCAGATAGAGCTGGTCTTGAAAGAGGGCTGTGGGGCTCAGTTGTTGAGTACCCTTAGGGGAGTTGGGAACCCTCTATGTTATCAGCTGTCATACCTGGTGAAGATCAGGCATCTCACAGGGAAGCTGGGCAAGGAACTGAGATGCACAGGTAAATAAAACACTTTTGGTCAGGAAGCCTCCCCTTCCTGCTCTTTTTGTGGCTCAGGTAAGATGAAGAGAGGGTTGCTGCAGGGGCCAAGCTGTATGCATGGGGCACTCACCTCACATTACCCTTCATGTACCCACGTGAGCTTCAATCTCCGCACCCACCTACAGTCCAGTCCCAGTGCCATCTGCTCCAGCTGCAGGTGTGGTACCATATTCCTGAGCTTTCCCGACATCGGATGATGGGCGAGGCTGCTCAGAGAGCCCGAGGAGGCACAGGCCTGGCAAGTTCCCCACAGGTCAGTGTGAGGGTGAGTGCTGCCGGTGGCACAGGCAGGGCTGGGGGAGTGGGGGGAAGTGAAGGAGTCTGGGAGATGCAGAAGGATGCGGACTCATTGTGGGCATGGGTCAGTGGTGATGACCCAGTTACAGACTCCACAATCTCCTGGATGCTCTACCTCTGGGTCTTCCATTTATTATCTAGCCTGAAATGAGGGGACACCCCCACAGTGCAACAGTGAAGCATAGACATAGTCTGGAAATACATCCACACACACCCCATGCCCATGGGATAATATTTACCTTCGGGAAAAGGGGATGGGGACGGGTTAACTGCAAAGGGAGTGGGACAGGTTAACTGCAAGGGCGGGGGTGGGATACAGAGACCCAATTTGGAAAGCATCCCTGCTCTGGTGCCACAGGCTTGAAAATAGATATGGCGAATGGGATGAGGGGCAGGCAGGCAATGGAAACATTTGGTGTGGAACACCCAGGTTCAGGAAAGGGAAATAAGTCCACTGGGCACTCAGCTACTGCCCCTATCTCCTGTCTGCAGGTATTCCTGTCTGACTCCAGCACTTTGTAAGGCTAGAAAAGAAATAAGCTGTCCAGAATCTCAGCAGGTCAGTGAAAACAGGAAGGGCACTGGACACGGACTTGGGGGTGATAGTGGATGGTGCTGGTTGGGCAGAAATTTAGGGCTTCGCTGCCCATCCTACCTCCACATATAATATACACACACCCTGCCATTCTGAAGGTTGGAACAGAAGATGGAAGGGCCTGCAAGAGAAATAAGTGGTTGGCTCATGGATGTGAGAGGAACAGAGGGAGAAAGTGTGGCAGGAGGCTGGGCAGGGAACCTTGACCACAGGCTAGATTCCAGTACTATCTGAGCCTGCACTTCACCCTGAACCTTCAGTCTCCCTTGTCTCCTTTTTCTCTCCTCTCCCCCACCCAACTCTGACCAACTTCCCAGGACAGGCAATAAAGGAGACATCTCAATGTGGAAAAACTCTACAATGAAAACGAAGGGTTGCCCTGGCTGGTGTGGCTCAGTGTTTGAGTGCCAGCCTATGAATCAAAGGGTCACTGGTTTGATTTCCAGGCTAGGGCACATGCCTTGTTTGTGGGCCAGGTTCCCAACTGGGGGGTTCTTAAGAGGCAACCGCACATTGATGTTTCTTTCCCTCTCTTTCTCTCTCCCTTACCCTTTCTAAAAAATAAAATAAAATCTTTTTTAAAAAAGAAAATGAAGGAAAGCTGGAAAATGAGGGAAAGTGAGAAGATGAAGAAAAGTCAGATGAGGAATAAAAGTCAGAAGTGGAGAGGAAGCCAAGGCACAAGGGAAGTGCCAGGATAAGGGACAGCCAGATGATGAGGGAGAGCCAGATGATGAGGAGAAATGATAAAAGCAGGGCAAGTCTGAAGGTGAGAGAAAAACACATGGAGAGGGCAAGCCAGAATCACAAGCCAAGCCAGAGAGCCAGCCATGGGCTATTGAAAAGTGCCCAGCTGAATATTATATTCCCCAGAAAGCAAAGAGAAAAACAGACAGGGGAATGGATGATTCTCCCAAGGACTATCAAGAGGACTTGCAAGAAAGCACTTGGGTAGTGAGGAGATGATGATAGAATGTGGAGATGTGTCAAGGGCCCAGGAAGAGCCAAGAAAAAAAAAGAAAGAAAATGAGTGATTTTCATTGAATGCGAAGAGATGTACAGGATCCATTCATCTCAAGGGCTAATAGGGTGTTAGGGGAGCAAGGGGCAGTGGAAGGGGCCAGAAGGGCTTATGTAATATCCTATATCATTAATGCCCTTGGACATCAATTCTGATTTCTTTGATGAGAATATTCCACCCCTGCCTTTCCTGGTGGTCATTTGCCAGGCAATGTGCTCTAACCTTCAGCTGATACCTTGCTTTAGGTGTCACCCTTTTTACCAGCAGCCTTTTGATCCAACTATGCAATGCTCTCAGTTTCAGTAGGGGATTTTTACCCACGTGCATGGAAGAGATGTTCATGGTACTTTGTTAAACAATAAAAAAATATGTGGTTTTCAGAACCACATATACAATGTCAGCTCATTGTTATAAAAATATTATTGGTTGCATAATGCATTTGTGCACAGAGGAAACTCTGAAAGTGTGTACACTAAAAAGCAAGCAATGGCTTTTCCTGCATGGTAGCCAAAAAGAGGTCTTGCCTGTACTAAAAAATGAGTCCACCTGATGTTTAAGTACCTCCATGCCATTCTTCTGAAGGCATGTTTATCGCCATGTCACTTCCTAGTTGTAAACATGTCAGGGAGCACTGATGTCCCTTCTTCTGGGTCCTTCATTGTCCTATGGCTCCACCTGTGGTCCCTTTGCTTTGATCACTAATCTCCACTTTTTCCTAAAGGATATACACATTATGTTTGTCATAATAAAAAATAACTACAACCAGAAAACAATATGTGATAAGTGCTTGAACTTTTCAATAAGTTTATTAGGGTAATGAAGACAGTTAAAATTCTTGTCAGAATGCACCATAATATGTAAAACACATTGACTCTAGCACTTATATCTAGAGGAATTAACCTGGCAGTTATGACAGATCCACTGTTGTAAGGGTCAGTGTTGTTATCCATGAAATGGGAATAATACTTGGTACACCATACTGTCAAGTAAGTCAAGTGAGGTATTGAGTATGTGAACTGTGTTGTGACCCAGATCCAACCAGATACTTGGGGGAAGAATGGTTACCACACCACTCCCATGCAGTAGAAGGTATGTGGATAGAATAGAAACTTGGAGGAGGGCTTAGGTAGGTCTCACCTGTGCCGAGAAACAAATCCAGGCAGCTGAGAGATGGTGCCATTCTCTACTGGATACAGCCATGTTTGCTGCACTCTGTGCACCTTCTTCTGTATCTTTTGTTCATTACTGATACTGTCTAATAAGCTGGAGAGGCCTTAAGTTGCCAAAGTCCTATGAATTTCTCTGGAACCAAGGGCCACCCACCTTTGACCCCTATAAATGTGTGGACAAAACTCTTCTACCTACTTCAGAGTTACAATTACCCAGTTACCTGTGAATATCTCCCTAGTGCTACATGGTAGATACTCTGATACCCTTCAAACTTTTCTGATTAAAATGATCATTTATCTGTATTTCGTTGGTTTGTGTGTTTTCTGTATACATGTGTATATGTATATCCTTCTTACCAAATTTAGATATTGCAGGTTAGACCAAGAAAAAAATACATCTGTATGATAGAGTCTGTGCTAGTCCTACAGGTTAATATCTCATCTGCTGACTCTATTTCCTAAGAGAGTTGAGTTCTCGTTCAGGAAATTCTTCTCGGCCCCTACTTTAGCAATTCAATAGATTCATCAACACATTTGGGTTTTAGATCCTTACTAGTAATCATCTGGTGCATGCACCAGTTGCATCAGCATCACCTGAGAGCTAATTAGAAATGCAGAACCTCAGGTCCTGCCTCAAACCTACTGAGTTAGAATCTTTGCTTTAAAATATCCCCAGGTGATTTCTATGCACATTGAAGTTTCAGAAGCACTGGCTTAGAGGGAGATTCCAGGATCACCACCCAGACCTTAACATGAAATATGTGACTGAAAGGATAAATATGTGCACCATAGAGGGTATGCATAACAAATTATTAAAAAGACCCATGTTTACAAAGCCAGTTACCCATCTCCCATGCATTAGTAGGTTTTAAAAGTAATTCAGTGGGTCAATACTAGCAATTTTAATTAAATAAAGTAGAATAGAATAGAATAGAATAGAATAGAATAGAATAGAATAGAATAGAATAGAATAGAATAGAAGAATAGAATGAAATAGAAAAGACAAAGTTGCACTGAAGGTGGTCAGAGTAAATACGAGTATTGTTGCGTGATTTGTGTTTCAGTTATGTATGTATGTACACACAGCATTATTTGTGATGCAAATATCTATTTCTGACTGTGGGATGTGGTTTTAAAAAATGAGGCACACTGCATTAGATTCAGCATCTCAAAGTATATCCAGTCCATTTCACACTTGTATCCATAATGCCCAGCACAGTACCTAACAAATAGTAGGTACTTAATAAAAGTATAAATAAGAATTAATTCAGGAATCCCAAGTTTTCCTCCAAGTTTAGCCCCTATCTACATAACTAACCTTGGACAAATAACTCAAATTATCTAACAAGGTTTACTTAAAATTCCTAAAAGATTGGAAATCATGGACTTCACATCCTGCATAGAGCCTACTACAATTCAATGTCACCCCAATAAATTCAATAAAATTTTTTAAAGGTGTTAGAGAAACTAGGTTTATAAAAAGGAATATATATATTCAACAGCACCAAGGAGAGCTCCTGGGCTATAGAAAATGGAACTCCACTCTGGAGGCACCGGGCTCTGCAAAGTTAAACTAAATAACTGTGGAATCTATGCTATAAAGGGACCCAGTGGAGTGCTCAGTGTATGTCACAGTAACACAGCCTCACAAAGGGTCATAAGCATGACTGCCAGGATGGCAGGTGAGGGATGTGGGGCTTCCTTGGAGGAATAATATTTGAACTACCTGCAGATGATCTTTCTCTACTTAGCTTGTGGAAATCAAGGCCTTGGATTGTAGAGACAATATATATGTGATGTGGACACCGGCCAGCAGTGTCCGTAGAATTGTGGATGCAACAAGACAAATTCACATGGACTACTGATTCCTGTGGAGAAAAAGGGATGGCATGGCCACTCTCTCAAGGCAAGAGCATCCTGACCCTTGCCTTGACAAGCTTTCATTGTCTTTCTAATAGCATCAGAGAAGGTTCTTATTTATTATGCTCAGGTTTGCTTTAGGTAATTACTTTGTACAGATAGCAATGGAAAGGATGTTACTGATTATTTCTTACAGGTTAACAAAGAAAAAATCTTGCACATGCAAGGGAATGGTAAGAGTAATTGGTCTGGTGACACTTCAATCCTTGGAAGAATTAGCACAGGCTTCAGGAAGTTACTTTAAAAATATGCAGTAAGCATTTTTCCGCCTCAACTCAGGGTGAGGGAATTTTAGCAAGAGCAAGTCACAGGGCAGCCTAGATATAATGCAGGCCCAATTTTCCACAGGAGAACCGATCCATGGGTTTGGCATCCTGTGTGCCGCCATGCACCTATGGGTTTTCCCATAGGGCTGATCTACATTTGCCGTTCCATGTGGATAGGTTCCTTATATAAATATGATACTGGCTTTGTGTTTGTACTCCATATGGTTGCAGTATTGAGTGGAAACCCAAATAAGATGGAGATGTATAGTAGGTCCAGGCCATAGCGCAAATTTCTTTGACACTTCAGCCTCATGACCTGGTAGACCTCATTGTCCACAATTAGGAAGCCACAGTAACGGAATTAGCATACACAGCTGTAGAGTTTAGGAGCAAAACTGTCCCCTCTTCTCTTGGAAACAAGTTTCCATTTGAGAAGATGCTCCTAGCTTACTACCAGACCCTTATAAAGACCTGTTACGTGACAATGATGTACTCATTTTCTTCATGAATGAGACATCCAGTATGGACTTGTTTCTTTCTACTCTGTTGAATACCAATGTTTAATGTGAGCACTAGCTTTCCACCATTAATTGCAAATGGATCTAAAAGACTGGGCCTGAGTAAGTGAATAAGGAACAGTAAATTACATGATAATGACTGCTATTTCATTGTTTCTATCTCAGCCAACATATATGGCTTACATGGAGCTCCTCATGACCAGTTAGAAAAATATGGATAAAACCCTGGTCCACATCATGGATGTATCTTCTTGGTTTGTTGACAGTAGGTGCAAATGGATGTCTGTTGCACTATAGCCCCACTCAGGAATGACTCAAAAAACGAGTGGAAAAGAGACATGTTATGTACTACTGGATGGAATTTCATGTAATTTAGATGGTTCTTTTTATATAAAACTCATTATGGTTGTAGGTATGGATCTATCTGGGCTCATGTGCTATATTTAAAGGATTTGGCCAAACACTTGGAGAAAATTAAATTGGAAAAATAATAATGAAGTCTGAGGAATACGTTTGTAGATGGACCTTTCATAAAGGACACAAATAGTATAGATGTTTGTCTCCTGAGATAAAATCATTTACTATTGCACAACAAATTAATACACACTTAGTTACTTAACAAGACACTCATTTCTTAGGTCGCATATCTGTAGGTCAGAAGTGTGGCACAACAGGATTTTGTTCTCTGCTCTGGGTCTCAGAAGGCTGACAGTAAGATCTCAGTCAGTATTGGGTAATATGGCAGCAAGGTAGATGGGAGAGCCCACTCCCCCCTGCACACAAATGGAATACCTAGCCCATCTTCTGAGGAACAGAGTGGACAGCCAATGGAATCTCAGCATGTATGAGACTAGAGGCAAAAAATATAGAGAACATTGAAAAACAGACGGTAAAGAGATTGTGTTGGGATGGTAAGGTCCCTGGGACCAGCGTGAGGACCAGGGCTGCAGCCCAAGACCAGTGCTTGCCAGTGCCTGCCACAGGACCCTTGAATGAGAGTCAAATCAACAGCTCCATACCCTGCCAACCATGGAAGACAAAATGGCATCAGGATGGACCTGGATGCTTCAAGTCTCTAGGGGAATAAAGATGAAGTGGGAGATCCACAGGGGTGGTGTTCACCCACTGGGACTGTGGACACCTGGTGGGTCATTACCAGAGAAACTGGGGAGCTTGGTGATGCCTGGAGAAGGAAGAAGAGTTGGAACATGATGGACCCTCACCTGGATAGTATCCAGTATGGTTGGAAGCTTGGGCTGTGTGAAAAGTTGGATACTTGTTATGAGCAGCAGGCTTGAACAGGAGAATTTTATTCAAAAAATTCCCCACAGAGACAACAGTTGTCTCTGTCCCCCACAGAGACAACTGTGGTTGCACAACTGACACTCTGTGACAGAAGCTGTGCCCCCAACCCCATGCAGCCCGGCTGACAGGCTAAGAGAAAGGAGGAGGCACCACCAGCAGCAGGGCTTAGAGAGTGAGCAGTACACAGAAAAACTTAACTCAGTGGAGGTGCTGAACCTCCCTAAAGAGACTTCAAGAGTGCCTAGCACCCAGGACAGCAAAGAGGGAGAAGGTGGTGTGTGAGTTTCCCCTAATTAGTTTACCTCAAGGACAGAACAGCTGGTGGATTGAAGTTGGCAGCCCAGAAAGGACAGGCAGTGGGTACCTAGCAGTGTGTGGAGGACCTGCATGAGGGCTGGGCAAATGTGAAGATTTCAGCCCAAACCTGGTCCCCATCCTCACAATATCACAGGAAGGTAGAAAAACAAAGCCCAAGCACCTTCAGCCTGCAGCATCCAGGAAGACCAGCAGAACTTGCCAAGTGGGTTTGAACTCAGAAAAAGACATTTTTGGTTTTTTGTTTCTTTTTTCCCCCCAAGTGAGACAACAAGATCTGGGGCTGAGAAAGGTCCAAAGACAGACCCAAAGAGGGAACACAAGACTAACTCCAGCAACCGAGAAACAGACAAATTTTATTTTGCTACTCCAGAGAACTTGCATGTTATTGTTTATTATTATTATTGTTATTATTATTTTATTATTTTTACTTTTTTAAAAAGATTTTATTTATTTATCTTTAGAGGGGAAGGGAAGGAGAGAGGGAGAGAAACATCAATGTATGGTTGACTCCTGCGTGTCCCCTGCTGGGAACTGGCCTGCAGGGAACCAACCAGCCTGCAACCCAGGCATGTGCCCTGACCGGGAATCGAACCGCGATTGTCTGGTTCGCAGGCCCGCGCTCAATCCACTGAGCTACACCAGCCAGGGCTATTTTTACTTTTTATTTTATTAGTCTTTTTTATTTCTCTTCTTCCTGTTTCTTCATTTGATTTGTTTGTTTAATTGCATTGTTTGAATGATTTTCCTTATTCTCTCTTTCATAGTGTATTTTAATTTTCCTTCTTTCCCTTCACTTGTGTTCCAATAGCACACTACTTTAGGTCATGCATTTCCTAACCTTCTTATTCAGATCATGTAGTTCCTCTAATGTGATTGTGATTCCAATATTATTGTAAACAATTCTTGTTCTATAGAATTGTAAATACTGCACAGCAGCCCTCCTGAATCTTAGCCCATTTCACTACCTTTCACAGTTTTATTACTGTTGCAATTAATTCTATTCTCTCACACACTACACCTATTTTCTATCCTTTACTCTCAATATATCTCATAATATGACCTCCCAAAAGAGGTCTCTTTTCTGAGATAAGCTCACAACTCTTCCCTTCTCTAACAAGAGCTTTTTCTCTTTTCTACCCTAAACAAGCAAGCAGAAAAAAAACCAAAGACACTGAAATAGAGAACAAGGGGACAGTGACCAGAGGGGAGAAGGAAGGGAAGTTAAGGGGAAAAAGGGGAAGGGATTTGGAGGGACAAATAGGAAGGACACAGGGACGAGAACTAAGGGGGGTGGAAATGGGAGGGAGGTGGGGAGCAAGGGGTGGGGGAGGCTGGGATGGGAGAAATAGACAAAAAACCGTACTTGAAAAATAACTAAATAAAGTTAATTAAAAAAAAAGTTAAGAGACTTCCGCCAAGATGGAGGCATAGGTGGATGTGCCGTGCCTTCTCACACAACCAAGTTTAGAGACAAATAAATATTAGCAACAGAAAACACAGCCACAACACAGAAAATTGAACTTTTTGGAAGTCTGTTAACAACAAATTCTTTAGCTTGACCAGTAAGGGGCGAAACCACCAGCTGGTGGAGCGGGGTTGCACAGGAAAACTCAGTCGGATGGACTTAGGTGAGTGGAATCTAGGCGCGTGGAATCCAGACGCAGGGTTGGACCTAGTGAGTGACCGAGCGAGTGACCAAGCAAGCGACCACGGGGGAAACAGCGAGAGAGCAGGGCTGCGGGTTGACTGTGGTCACGCATTTGTGTGAGGATAGACAAGCCAGGGAGTGGATTGGACCGGAACCCAGCGGGTCCCCACAGCAAGCGGCAGGGAGGGCGCCGCCATTTCCCTGCTCTGACCCCACCTCCACATACAGCGTCATAAACCAGCGACTCTGAGTGGCCCGGCCCTGGTGAACCACCTAAGGCGCTAATCCTCACCCAGCGGCATGAAACAGCAGAGGGTGCCGCCATTTCCCCGCTGTGACCACGCTCCCACATAAGCGTCACAACCCAGCGACCTGGGAGTCCAAGGCACCGCTTCTCACACTTAAAGGGCCAGAACAGACCAAAAATGGCTTAAGAAGATCTCAAAGCCCCAGAGCCTATAAATCTAAGTGATGAAGAAATAGCAAAACTCTCAGACGCACAGTTTAAAACACTGGTGATCAGGATCCTCACAGAACTGGTTGATTATAGCCACAAATTAGACAAATATATGAAGGCGAAAGTAATTGAAATGAATGGAATTGCACAGGACACCAATAGCAATGAAAAGGAAACTGGGACTCAAATCAATGGAGTGGACCAGAAGAAAGCAAATAATGGCCAAACAAAAAAGAGTCAAGAAGCAAGAATTCAAAGAAATGAGGAGAGGCTTAGGAACCTCCAGGACATCTTTAAACGCTCCAACATCCGAATTATAGGGGTACCAGAAGGGGGAAAGGCACAGCCACCGGTGGAAAACTTATTTGAACAAATAATAAAGGAGAATTTCCCCAATCTGGCAAAGGAAATAGACTTCCAGAAAATCCAGGAAGCTCAGAGAGTCCCAAAGAAGTTGGACCCAAGAAGAAACACACCAAGGCACATCATAATTACACTAGCCAAAATTAAAATTGTTACATTCCGCTCTCACAAGCAAGAAGGGTCGGAGACGGTCGGGCAGTCAAAGATGTTTTATTGGCCAAAGTTTCAAAGTTTTACCTGCGCAGGGGCGAACTCTCGGGGTGTCCAGAGACACGGTGCCAAAATGGCTGCAAATGAGAGTCGCACCTAACGCTTACAGGCTAGGGTTTTTATAGAAGCGGGCAAGCAAGCGGGTTTCCAGAAGCAAAGGTGGCAGTTAGCAATAGGCTAAACGAGCTCAGGTGTGAAGCACTTAACAACAACTCCTGACACATGGAAGCCCTCTATACGTTTTGACCAATTCCTAACTCTCTGGAACACCTGCCTGGGGGTGGGTGCGGTTTCTACTCAGGCTTGAGTGAGCAAACAGCTTAGCACAAACAACTTATTTCCTCCTCGACTCTTACATCTATGATCAATTAATATTCCACAAAAGAGGCAGGAGCATAAAATAGAGTAAAAAGAGCCCCTTCAACGAATGGTTTTGGGGTATCTGGACAGCAACATGCAAAAAAATGAAACTCGATCACCAACTTACACCACATGCAAAAATAAAATCAAAATGGATAAAAGATTTAAATAAAGTCACAAGAACATAAAAGTCCTAGAGGAGAACATAGGCAGGAACATGTCAGATATTCCACACAGCAAAATATTCACTGATATGTCCCATAGAGCAAGGAATATAAAGGAAAGAATAAACAAATAGGACTTCATCAATTTAAAAAACTTCTAGGCCCTGGCTGGTATAGTTCAGTAGATTGAGAACGGGCCTGTGAACCAAAGGATCATGGTTTGATTCCAAGTCAGGGCACATGCCTGGGTTGCAAGCCAGTTCCCAGCAGGGGACACATGAGAAGCAACCATACATTGATATCTCTCTCCCTCTCTCTTTCCCTTCCCTTCTAAAGATAAATAAAATCTAAAAAATAAATAAATAAAATTAGAAAAAAAAACTTCAAAAACAACCCAAAAAAACTTCTGCATGGCTAAAGAATACATCAGCAAAATGGAACCATATAGGAAAATATATTTGCCAATGATACCTCAGAGAAAGGTTTGATTCCAAAATATGTAAAGAACTCACACAGCTCCACTCTATGAAGACAAGGAACCCAATTGAAAAATGGGCAAAGGACTTAAACAGATACTTCTCCAAGGAGAACATACAGAGGATCCACAGACACATGAAAAGATGCTCAGTATCGCTAGCTGTCAGAGAGATGCAAATTAAAACCACAGTGAGATAGTACTTCACACCAGTCAGAATGGCCATCATAAACAAAGCAACAAACAAGTGTTGGAGAGGTTGTGGAGAAAAGGGAGCCCTAGTACACTGTTGGTAGGATTGCAGACTGGTACAACCACTATGGAAAACAGTATGGAATTTCCTCAGAAAACTATAAATGGATCTACCTTTTGACCCAGCAATTCCACTGCTAGGATTATATCCTAAGAACCCCGAAACACCAATCCAAAAGAACCTATGCACCCCAATGTTCATAGCAGCACAATTTACAATAGCCAAGTGCTGAAAGCAACCTGGGTGCCCATCAGTAAATGATGGATCAAAACACTATGGTGCATTTACACAATGGAATTCTATGCAGCAGAAAGAAAGAAGGAGCTCCTACCCTTTGCAACAGCATGGATGGAACTGGAAAACATTATGCTAAGCAAAATAAGCCAGGTGGTGAAAGACCAATACCATATGATCTCACCTTTAACAGGAAGCTAATCAACAAAACAAACAAACAAGCAAAATATAACCAAATACACTGAAATTGAGAACAGGCTGAAAGTGACCAGAGGAGAGAGGGGAGGGAATTTCAGGGGAAAAGGGAAAGGGTTTGTAGGAACAAGTATAAAGGACACATGGACAATAATTGTGGACAGTGGGAATGGGAGAGAGGGAGGGAGGGCTGGGGGTGTGGGCTGGGGTGGAGGGAAAAAAGGCAGAAAACTGTACCTGAACAACAATAAAAAATTTTTTAATAAAATGACATGTCAGGGCAAAAAGGAGGAAGATTTGTTATATATAAACAATGAAATGCTACTCAATCATAAGAAAAGTTAAAATGCTGCCATTTCAAATAACATACGTAGATCTTGAGAATATCATGCTAAGCAAAATAAGTCAGCCATGAAAAGTTTACACTCATTTGATTTCACTCATATGTGGGATATAAAAATGAAAGCAATGAATGAAAAAACAAGAAAAACAAATAAAATCTGTTAGATTCAGACAACAAGATGGTGCTTACCAGAGGAAAGAGGAGTGGGGAGTAGTAAAGGGTAAAGCGGATCTAGTATATGGTAATGAAAGATTTTACTTTGGGTGGTGGGCACACAATGCAACATACAGATCATGTATCATAGAACTGTACACTTAAAACTGAATCAATGTTACCCCAATGGATTTAATTTAAAAAGGGGGAAAGCAGTGAGCCAAGACCATTCAACATAGCTTGTCCATTAAAAAAAAACCCAAACACACATATGCATGCACACACACACACAGAAAAGCAACAAAACAAAACAAAACCCAATATTTTTAACACTACACTCAATCTACAACAAACACAAATTTAGAATTATTTGACAATGCTTCATTTCTTAATACAAAACATTTTTCTGTGATTTACTGTTAACCTATTTTAAATATATTGGTGGTACTACATGCAGGTGCCTCCTCTTAAGAGTTTTATTTTATTTACCTTCATGTGACTAGCTTCCACCTGCCAAAAGTTTCAGGTTGTCAGACAGATGGGTGCCTATTCCCTGTGAGATTGAATGAAATGCTTTTATACACTGGCCGGAAGATGTTTGATTGCCTTTCAACACATGGAAATAGATAGATTTATGCTCAAATTGCCATTTTCTGCAATACTGGTATCAAAGAATAGATAGTCACAATTCATAATGGCTGTTTCAATTCCCTCATGAATTGGGGGGAGTAGCTTTCCAAGTCAATTGCTGCCTATGACCATTTAGCTCAAGTCTATAAGCAAAACTTTCAGCTTGCTTGCATGTTCCTATCAGCTGTCGAATGGCAAATAACTGCTGGTGCCCACCATAATTTTCCTGTTCCTCTAAGACTAACATGAAGTAAAAGCCGTAACAGGACTTCATCATCACCCAGTCCACAACACCAGGAAGACTGATTTCTATAGCAAGGAAAATGATATATTTTCCCTGCAGGGTTGTAATGGACTTGTGCTGATGCATCAGTTGAGGAATGACAGCATCCAACCTGCCTTGCCACTTACAGGAACCCCGCCCTCAACCCAGCACAAGCAGGAGCAAGGGTGAAACTCGGAGAGCTCTTCAAGGTCTGCTTTTTTTCTGTGTGGCAGAGTTGTTTCACATCCAGAAGATGCATATTAACAAAGGAAAAGTACTGAATTGGCCACTTTCTCCACAGCCAAGTTGCAAAATGGTCCCACTGGGCCCCAGCAGGTTGAACAAGACATGAGCTTTGGGCAACAGTTGCTTATAGACAAGACACTCTGACACTGAAGAATGAATAGGTGGTAGCACATGATCAAAGCAGACAGGGCATTCAAAAATACCAGCCAAGTCATTGTTGTAGGTAGTTGTGCCTCTCAGGGAGGGCATCTTGTGAGATGGTGTGCACTTGAAGTTCCTAAAAAGTAACTCTGTTTCAGTCTCCCAGCTCAGGCTCATTTCTGTGGGCAGAGAGCACGCCTCCACCCTGGCCCTGCTCACATGCTCTCTGTGGCTGCTGCCAATCCAGGCCACCTCAGGAAGCACCACCAGCTCTTCCCTGTGCAGACATCCGCCATACACTCTGGACTCTGCCACTGCCGCCACCGCTCCTGCCAACTGGAGAGCGCAACCCCTGCAATGGCCGCCTGGGTTTCTCCACTGGACTCTGCAGCCACTGCAATGTTGGAGTCTTCCAGACACACCTTAGGTAAATATTGACATTTTAAAAGGAAACTACAGGCCTAGGACGTGACTACCCTTTGCGATCCACTTTTAGTTTGGAAATTTTATATTTAGAACATCCTTTGAGGTTACTTTTGGTCTCTGATTTTTGTAAGGCTTACCATACATGCCTCCCCTGAACTTTTCATGTTTAGTATATGGCCCCTTTTTTGTGTATATTGCTTCATTTTAGAACAATACATTTTTCATATGATTTTATGGTATCATGTAATTATGTCTGCTTGATTTAGCAAATAAAAGTACAGACTACCCAGTGAAATTTGAACTTCAGATAAACAATGAATAATTGTCTAGTATTCATGTGTTACATGCAATATTTGGGACATATATTGAAAAAGAGGCTAAATATTTTCAGTTGGTCCAATTGCACAATTGCATTAGTAACAAAATATCTGGAGCTTTTTTTGGTCTTTGTTAGTGGTTGAATCATTTTAAATATCAGTTGCATAATATGCATATTCTTTCAAATAATAATGCTGACATAAAATTATCTTGTCACATTGACTCTAAGAGGCATGGTATTAGCATTTCTTCAGCACACATGATACCGCACTCTTTTGAAGTCTATCTATTTAAAAGAAATACTTATTTTTCTAATCATCTTTGATAATATAAGAAATATAAGCCAAAACACTGAAATTGAGAACAGGCTGACAGTGACCAGAGGGGAGAGGGAAGATAATTTCAGAGGAAAAAGGGGAGAGTTTACAGGAACAAGTGTAAAGGATACATGGATAAAAACAAGGAGGGGTGGAAATGGGAAGGAGGTGGGGAGGACTGGGGGGATGGGCTAGGATGGGAGTAAAAGACAGAAAACTGTACTTGAACAACAGTTAAAATAAAATAAAAATTTAAAAAAGGAATATAAAACATTAACATGTGCTGTTTTAGCAAGTTTTAAAAATTTTTTATTCATTTATTTTTATTTTAATTGTTGTTCAAGTACAGTTTTCTGCCTTTTAGCCCCATCCCAGACTACACCCCAGCCCTCCCCAGCTAGCTGATCTTCTTTTAACAACTTTTGATATGAAAATGTTTTTTATCTTTTACTTTATTCATGTAAATTATACTTATATAATTTTCAATTTAAATAATTCTAGCATTCTTGGAAGTAAATTCCTTACTAGGAGGTACTTTGAACAATTGGGGATATGTTGTGATTTGTTTAATAATTTTTTTTAAATTTATTTTTCATTTGATGTAGTCCTATTTGTTTATTTTTCTCCTTTGTTTTCAATGCCCTAGGAGATAAATCAACAAAAATATTGATACCTGAGATATATAAGATTTTACTGCCTATGTTTTCTTCTATGATTTTTATGGTTTCATGACTTACATTTAAGTCTTTTATCCATTTTTAATTTATTCTTGTGTTTGGTGTAAAATGGTGGTCTACTTTCATTATTTTGCATGCAGCTGTCCAGTTTTACCAACCCCACGTATTGAAAAGACTGTCTTTGCTCCATTGTATGCTCTTGCCACATGTATCAAATATCAATTAATCCTAAAGGCATAGGTTTCTTCCTGGGCTCTCTGCTCTGTTCCATTGATCTATATGTCTGTTCTTATGCCAGTACTGGGCTGTTTTTATTACATTGGCCTTATCATATAGTTTAATATCAGAAGTTGTGATACCACCACCTTTGTTCTTCTTTCCCAAGATTGTTGAGGCTATTTGGAGTCTTTTTAGGTTCCATATAAATTTTTGGAATATTTGTTCTAGTTCTTTGAAATATGCCATTGGTATTTTAATAGGAGTTGTGTTGAATGTATAGTTGCTCTAGGTAGATTGGTAGAATGAACATTTTAATGATGTTAATTTTCTAATCCATAAATATAGCATATGCTTCCACTTATTTGTATCTTCCTCAATTTCTTTCTTCAATGTCCTATAGTTTTCCAAGTTCAGGTCTTTTACCTCCTTGGTTAAATTTATTACTAGGTACTTTATATTTTTTGTTACAATTGTAAATGATAGTAGACTTTTTACTTTCTCTTTTTGATAGCTCATTATTGGTGTATAAAAATTCCATTGATTTCTGGGTATTGATTTCATATCCTGCCACTTTGTTGAATTCATTTACTAGATCTAGATCTTGTAGTTTTTTCATGGAGTCTTTAGGTGGTTTTTTTTTTTTTTTGGTCATTCAGGATAGTTTTTTATTTTGTAAGTTATATTTTATTCTTTATCCTATTACACTTGTCCCAAATTTCCCTTTTTGGCCCCCTCTACCAGCCCTTCCCCCACTCCCTCAGACAATACTCACACCATTGTTCTTCTTAACCCCTTGACCTTTTTTATCCATCTCCCTGATCCCCTCCCATCTGGCTGCCATCAAATAATTCTCTGTATCTGTCATTCTGTTTCTGTTCTGCTTGTTTATTTTGTTTTTTTATATTCAATTGTTGATAGATATGTATTTATTGCCATGATATTGTTTGTATTTTTTATCCTCTTCTTATCTTTTAAGATTTTATTTATTTTTAGAGAGAGGGGAAGGGAGGGAGAAAGAGAGGGAGGGAAACATCAGTCTGTGGTTGCCTCCCACATGGCCCCCACTGGGAACCTGGCCTGAAACTCAGGCTTGTGCCCTAACTGGGAATCAAACTAGTGACCCTTTGGTTCACAGGTGGGCACTCAATTTACTGAGCCACACCAGCCATGGCCTCTTCTTCTTAAACAAGATCCTTTAACAATCTATATAATACTGGTTTGGTGATGATGAACTTCACTAGGTTTTTCTTGCCTGAGAAAATCTTTATCTGTCCTTCAATTCTAAATGATAGCTTTGCTGGACAGGTCTTGCTTTAATCACTTTGATACAGAAAAATGTGTTCACATCATTGGGGAGGAGTAGGAAAGGGCCATAGGAGGAGGTTGCCCAGCAATAGAAAATAGTCTAGGACAGAATTGGCTGGGAAGCTGATAGCCTCTAAAACTCATCCAATTATGGCCCAGAAGATTTAAAATAAAAAGGGCAAGACTTCTGGCCAAGATGAAGGCATAGGTAGACACACTATGACTCCTCACACAACCAAAAGAAAGACAACAACAAATTTAAAAACAAAAAACCAGAACTGACAGAAAATTGAACTGTATGGAAGTCTGACAACCAAGGAGTTAAAGAGGAAACATTCATCCAGACCAGTAGGAAGGGCACAGACAAGCAGCCCAGCAGAGAGGACTTGCAGCAAGACAGCAGCTGGCAGACCCTGCAAGGTGGCAGAGTGCAGACTGGGTGGTCCCACATTTGCATGCAGATAAATTGGTAGGAACAATTGGGGGGTGAGACAGACCAAGCACCCCAGATTTCCAGCATGGGGAAATAAAGCCTCAAACCCCTGACTGCAAACACCTGTGGAGGTTGATGCGACAGTGGGAGAAACTCACAGCTTCACAAGAGAGTTTGTCGGAAAGACCCATAGGGTCCCAGAATGTACACAAGCCCACCCACCTGGGAATCAGCACCAGAAGGGCCCGATTTGATTGTGGGTAATGGGGAAAGTGACTAAAAACCAGCAGAGAATGGAGCAAGCGCCATTGTTCCCTCTCAGACCCCTCCCCCACATAAAACATCACAACACAGTGACATGGTTGCCCTGCCTTGGTGAACTCCTAAGGCTCCATCCCTTACTACATAAAAGGCATGCCCAGAGACAAAACTGGCCCAAATGAAAGAACAGATCAAAGTTTCAGAAAAAAAATACAACCAAGTGATGAAGAGATAGCCAACCTATCAGATGCACAATTCAAAACACTGGTAATCAGGATGCTCACAGAACTGATTGAGTACAGATGCAAAATAAAGGAAGATGTGAGGGCAATGCAAATTGAAATAAAGGAAAATATACACAAAGCCAACAGAGATGCGAAGGAAACTGGTACTCAAATCAACAATTTGGAGAAGGAAGAAATAAACATTCAACTGGAACAAAATGAAGAAACACAAATTCCAAAAAATGGGGAGAAGCTTTAGAACCTCTGGGATAATTTTAAATGATCCAACATCCAATCATAGGGATGCCAGAAGGAGAACAGTAAAGCAAAAAAATTGAAAATATATTTGAACAAATAATGAAAGAAAACTTTCCCAATCTGGTGAAGGGACTAGACTTCCAGGAATTCCAGGAAGCTCAGAGAGTTCCAAAGAAGTGGGACACAAGGGGGGACACACCAAGGCACATCATAATTATACTGGTCAAAATTAAACATGAGGAGAGAATCTTAAAAGCAGCAAAACCAAAGGAGACAGTTACCTAGAAAGGAGTGCCCATAAAACTATCAGCTGATTTCTCAAAAGAAACCTTACAGGCAAGAAGGGGCTGGAAAGAAGTATTCCAAGTTATGAAAGGCAAGGACCTACATCCAAGATTACTTTATCCAGCAAAGCTATCATTTAGAATGGAAGGGCAGATAAAGTGTTTCCCAGATAAGGTCAAGTTAAAGGAGCTCATCATCACCAAGCCCTTATTATATGAAATGTTAAAGAGATTTATCTAAGAAAAAGAAGATAACAATATGAGCAGTAAAATAACAACATACACAGAGTTACTAACAACTGAACCTAAAACAAAAACAAAAACTAAATAAGCAAAAAACTAGAACATTAACAGAATCACAGAAATGGAGATGATATGGAGGGTTATCAGCAGGAGAGTGGGTGGGGAGAGAGGGGGAAAAGGTACAGAGAAGAAGTAACATAAATGGTAGGTAGAAGATAGGGGGTGGTTAAGAATAGTATAGGAAATTTAGAAGGCAAAGAACTTATATGTATGACCCATGGACATGAACTAAAATGGGGGCATGTGGGCAGGAAGGGGTGTGCAGGGTGGAGGGGATTAAAGGTAAGGAAATGGGACAACTGTAATAGCATAATGAATAAAATATATATTTTTAAAATGGCAGAGGCTGGATCTCTGGCTCTTTTTTCCTCGAAGATGCCTGGATGATTATGCTGTAGCTGCCTGCATTTCCCCATGGATGGTATTTGGATGGGAAGGAACTTGGGGCACCACCTAGGGTTGGGCTGGCCTAGCAGGGGGATGCACGGTTATTTTTCTTTGGGTGTTCTAGAGGGGATGGGCTCTGAGGCAGAAGCCTGCTATTCTTCTAAAATTGTATAGCTTTTGTATCTTATGCTGTTTTAGTTTGTAAACTATCCCTTTAGAAACAGGATAATTAAGAACTAACAGTGGGAATAGTACAAGAACTCAGATGTGAGTTTAGCCTTCATTGATAGGTTTAAGTGATTAGAGCTATAACTAAAGAGTTAAAGAGTTTAGCCTTACTTGATAGGTTTAAGTGACTAATGCATGGGGAAAGCTATTATTTCCAAAATTGTGTAATTTTTGAACAAAGACTCCTTTCCTTTATTACCAAAACTTTTCTTCCAGAACTTTGCCTAGATGGTGGTGGTGGACAGCAAGACCCCAATTGCTGTTCCATAACAACTTTAAATGCAATACCATATCATCTTCAAATAATTATACTTTTACTTCCTTTTTTCCAATTTGAATGCCTTTTATTTCTTCTTGTCTGATTGCCATGGCTGGGACTTCCAGAACTATGTTGAATATGAGTGGTGAAAGTAGGTATAGCTGTCTTGTTCCTGATCTGAAGGGGAACACTTTTTTGCCCATGACACATCTGATGAGGGTTTAATTTCCGAAATATACAAAGAACTAATACAACTCAACATCAGGAAAAGAACAATTCAATTAAGAAATGAGCAAAAGACCTAAGTAGACACTTCTCCAAAGAGGATATACAGATAGCCCATAAATATGTGAAAAATGCTCAACTAATCAGCAAAAAAATACAACATAGAATCCTGAAACACCAATACAGCACTATTTACAATAACCAAGCTCTGGAAACAGCCGAAGTGCCCATCAAAAGATAAATGAATAAAAAAGTTGTGGTGCAGAGCAATTGGGGGACTTCCACCAAGATGGAGGCATAGGTGGAAACACTCTGCCTTCTCTCACAACCAAGTTTAAAAACAACAAAGTTTTAGCAACAAAAATGTAGCCAAACCACAGAAAATTGAACTATACTGAAGTCTGACAACAACGAACCCTTCAGCCAAACCAGTAAGAGGGGCAGAGCCAGCAGCAGAGCAGGGTCAGGCAGGAAAGATCCACTGGACCAACCCAGGCACACGACCCAGGCACGCAGGCAGTGGGCAGATCCCAGGTGTAGAGTAGCAGCTGGCGGACCCACTGAGGACTGACCACGGTCACACATTTGTGCGCAGATAAACCGGTGAAGGAGTGAGCAGTGAGACTGAGACAGACCTCGCAGGCCCTAGAGGTGGGAAGCAGCAGAGGGACTGCTATTGTCCCTCTCTGACCTTGCCCCCACATACAGCATCACAAACCAGCAACCTGGGTGGCCCTGCCCTGGTGAACACCCAAGGCTCTGCTCCTCATACCTAACAGGCACAACTACAGCAAAACATTATGGCTCAAGAAGAATAGCTCAAAGCCCCAGAGCCAATAACTCTAAGTGACGAAGAAATAGCCAAAATCTCAGATGCACAGTTCAAAACACTGATGATCAGGATGCTCACAGAACTGGTTGATTTTAGTCACAAATTAGAGGAACATATGAAGGCTAAACTAATTGAAATGAAGGGAAACACACAGGAAACCAATAGTAATGGAAAGGGAACTGGGACTCAAATCAAGGGAGTGGACCAAAAGGAGGAAAAAAATGACCAAACAGAAAAGGATGAAGAAACAAGAATTCAAAAAAATGAGAAGAGGCTTAGGAACCTTCAGGACATCTTTCAACGTTCTAACATCCAAATTATAGGGATACCAGAAGGGGAAGAGTAACAGGCATGAGTGGAAAACTTATTTGAACAAATAATTAAGGAGAACTTCCCCATTCTGGCAAAGGAAATAGACTTCCAGGAAATCCAGGAAGCTCAGAAAGTCCCAAAGAAATTGGACCCAAGAAGGAACACACCAAGGCACATTGTCATTACATTAGCCAAGATTAAAATGAAGGAGAGAATCCTAGAAGCAGCAAGAGATAAGGGGACAGTCACCCACAAAGGAGTTCCCATCAGACTGTCAGCTGATTTCTCAAAAGAGACCTTGCAGGCAAGAAGGGGCTGGAAAGAGGTATTCCAAGTCATGAAATCCAAAGACCTATGACCGAGATTGATCTATCCAGCAAAGCTTTCATTTAGAATGGAAGGGCAGATCAAGTGCTTCTCAGATAAGATCAAATTCAAGGAGTTCATCATCACCAAGCCCTTATTATATGAAATGTTAAAGGGACTTATCTAAGAAAAAGAAGATAAAAAATATGAACAGTGAAAGGACAGCAAACTGACAGTTATTAAGAACCACACCTAAAACAAAAGCAAACTAAGAGGACAGCTAGATCAGGAGCAGAACCATAGAAATGAAGATCACATGGAGGGTTAGCAACAGGGGAGTGGGAGGAGGAGAAGGGAGGAGAAGGTACAGAAAATAAGTGGCATAGATGATAGGTAGAAAATAGGTAGGGGGGAGGGCCAGAATAGTAGGGGAAATATAGAATCTAAAGAACTTGAGACACATGGTCATAAACTAAAGGGGGGGAATGGTGGGGAAGGGTGTGTGCAGGGTGGAGGGGAATGAAGGGGGAGAATGAGACAACCGTAATGGCATAATCAATAAAATATATTTTTAAAAGTTGTGGTGCATTTACACAATGGAATACTATGCAGCAGTAATAAAGAATAAACGCCTACATTTTATGAAAGCATGGATAGACCTGGAGAATATTATGACAAGCGAATTACTCCAGTCAGTGAGAGACAAGTACCACACGATCTCACTTATTTGTGGAATGTAATGAACACAATAAACTAATGAACAATGTACCAACAAAAGGATAAATACAAGACTGCAAGAGGGGTCAGCAGGATAAAAGATGATGAATGGATTAACTAAAGAACATTTGTGTACGACCCATGAGCACAGAAAACAATATGAGGATTGATTTAGAGAGGAGAGAGGGTAGGGCCGGGTGGAGGTGGGGAAGGGGAGAAAAAGCAAGAACAACTGTAATAGCATAAATAAATAAGCTAATTAATTATTTTTTCAATTATATCTGACATACAATATTAGTTTCATGTGTATTGGTACAACCTAGTGATTAGGTATTTATATATATTAAAAGTGATCACCTTTATAAGTCTAGTACCCATATGACACCATAGTTATGATTGACTATATTTACATCCTTGTGATTATTTTTATAACTTTCATTTGTACTTCTTTATCTCTCTGCCTTTTTCACCCATCCCACAATCCCTATTCCATATGGTGACCATCAATTTGTTCTCTGATTTGCTTACAAATTGGCCAATGTCAATTTAAGCATGCCATACAAAGTTGACCTTGAGGTTGCACATTTATCCGAGAACTTCTATTGTTACTAATTCAATCAGCATTCACATCTATTTCTGAATCTCATTTAAATACAATCCCTATATAATCGCCTTACCTCATTCTTTAACTCATACCAATTTATCAAAAAGAAAGCTGTTGTCCTAATGCCTTGAGTAGTGATTTTGCCTCTTCCAAGAAGAGCTTAAAATGCCTGAACAAGAAAAATAATGTCAATATGCTTCTTGGAGCTTGTTAGGACAGCTGTTCTACCTATTTGCAGAATGATTTTCTGCCATCTCTATTCCACTGTTGAGCCTGTTTATGGAAAATTTTATTTCAGTCATTGTGTTATTCAGTTCTAAAATTATCACCAGTTTCTGTTTTTATCTTCTGTTTCCTTGCTGAGACATTGCTAAGAAGATTCAGCTCCATAGTAGCCTTTATTGTGAAGCTATAGACCATCGTGTCCCACTATCAGTGATATTCTCCATTAAGAAGAACCCAATTGGCAGATCCAAAGTGGGTTTATTTATTGTCTTGGGAACTCATAAAATGAAGGATAAATGGAAGTGCCTCTTTTTATTGGCAGTTTACAGTTGTTAAGTCACAGGGTAAGCTTGCAGGGTATCCCTTTTCTTTCTTTTTTCCCTTCTGTTATACACATGCTCTAAAATTTGTATTTCTTGCCCAAATGGTACTTGATAGGGTTTGTCTTTATTCAAATTACACTCAACACGGTTTCAAAATGTTGCTTGCTTTTAGATATTTTCTCAGTTGTTTTCCATTTTTATAATATTCTAAGTTTCATATATACCTTACTTTTATAACCTGTTTACTAAATCTGTTAGTTGATTTCTTTATGTATTTTCAGAATTTTTTGCTTCCCTTTGGTAGTGTTCCAAATATGTTTTAGATTTGTTTTTTTGTTTTTTCAAATTAGAGTAAAATTTCCAATTTAGAATTTTTTTGAAGATTTTAGTTATTTATTTTCAGAGAGATGGGAAGGGAAGGAGAAAGAGAGGGAGAGAAACATCAATGTGTGGTTGTCTTTCACACATCCCTTACTGGGGACCTGGCCTGCAACCCAGGCATGTGCCCTGACTGGGAATTGAACTGCCACCCTTTGGTTCGCAGACCCATGCTCAATCTACTGAGCCACACCAGACAGGGCCCAATCTAAAAAATTTTAAATCAGAACATGTAGTGGGGTTGCATTGACTTTACAGATTTTTTAGTTTTAGTTTTATTGTTTATGCTATACAGTTGTTCCCACTTTTTCTCTTTTTCCCTACCTTCACTCATCACTACCTTCTTCCCACTCCGAGTCAATACCCATTTTGTTGTCCATGTCCATGCATTGTGCATAAATGTTCTTTGGTTAATCCCTTCACCATCTTTCATCCTGTCCCCTTTATAGATTTAGTTAGAGGCAAATTCACATTTGAGTCTTCATACCCAAGAAGGCTTGTTGATGACTCTATTCATACCTCCATATAGATTTATATTTATCTTCATATATTTCATACACATTTTTCTTTGAGTCTGTTCCTGTTATTTTCAGAGGATAATTTCCAGAAAAATGTAAAATTATGATTCTCATACACTTATAGAATGAATTTTTCCTAAATATTTTATTTTACTTGCAATTTAAGATTTTATTTATTTTTAGAGAGAGGGGAAGAAAGGGAGAAAGAGAGGGAGACAAACAACAATGTGTGGTTGCCTCTCTCACATCCCAAACTGGGGACCTGGCCCACAACCCAGGCATGTGCCCTGACTGGGAACTGAACCAGCAACCCTTTGGTTCTCAGGTCAGCACTCAATCCACTGAGCCATACCAGCCAGGGCTATTCTACTTGCAATTTAAAAAATTGAGTAGATATTATAACTTGTTCAAAGAAGAATCCAAAACACATATTTATTTATCAAGAATATTGAAATGAATGTTAAAATAAAAAAGAAACAGCTTTTCTGCTGATTAGGAGTGTTGTTCTTCCCAGTACAGAATTCATTTGCATGTCTATAGAGAATATTTCATTGCTCTATATTCACAGAGTTATAAAATAGCTCCCAGTGAATCAGAATGAGATAAATCAGAAGTTCTACTACAAACAACACATAATTTTCTTTCAAAGCATATTTTTTACAATCTCCCTTTGTTGATAAAATTAATCTCTGAGAGAGATTATTCTTGATCACAAAATAAGACTAGTATCATTAGACTTTGTTTGATTATTTACATAGCTGCAACAAGAAATTTAATTTACCAAACAAGTCTCTTTTAATTTGCTTTGCTGGAAGTTTTATAAGGACTCTCAGAATGTGCTTTTTAAAACCTTGTATTATTTGCTTATCTTCAGGCCAGGAATCACAGCCAAGAATCTCTCTCTACCAGATTTTACCCGAACTACCTATAAATTGGGTGACTCCTTTTTTGAGTATACCAAAATAACTCAAGGTAAGGCCTTGGTTACATAAACAATTATTCCAATTATGTCCCAATAGAAGGAGGAGAGAGCCTTTCAGTAAGCTATGGTTATGTCCTCATTTTACCTCAATAAACTCCCTATCTCCAAATAAGTTCACATTCTAAGGTACTGGGGGTTAGGACTCCACATATCTCTGTGGGGGACAAAACTCAATCCTTAACAAAAATTGAGTGTTAGGAACCACTTTGCCTGGTTTCAGGAGTTTTAACCGCCCCACATGGATAAGGCTGAGAGAGCGACCTTTGGGCTGGGAGCCAACCTGGTAGGAACGCTGTTGCTGCTTCTGCTTCATCCATCTCTGGCCCCCAGTGCTTGGTCGGTTAGACAATGACAGGTACGACCTCCCGGGGGGGTGGCAACATAAGCCAGATACAATCACTTAGGAGGCCCTCAAGGAAGGACTCAGGGGGCTGCAGCAAAGAGGGGGTGATGGATCCTTGTTCCCCGGCTATTCTGACATAGCCTGAGTTCCAATTTCTATGTCTGAGACTTCCTGGGTCTAATCCACTTAAGCCTAAAAACCTATGATGGGGAGGGTGGTGCAGTCCTTTGCTGGCTAGAGTGGGTTCCAGGGCGATCAAGCCTAAGAAAGAATTCGTAAAATCCTGTGAAGCCCACTTCCCTAAGAATGCTTTCATTCATATGATAAGAGTCTGAGCAGGAAATGAGTATGTCTCCCAAAGTTTTGCAACCCCCTTACCTGACAGACACTGACTCAGATTAAGCCCTCAGATTTCTTTGAGATGTTATCTACTGTTTGATCCTTGCCACCTGGCATTAATTGATAAGCTTTACCTGTATTCCTGTGTATTATGAACCTAATAAAACCCTTGAGGAAGAGGCCCTTGGTCCTTTTCCTGTGAGAGATTGACCACCTTTCCTCCCCAAGCAGATCATATTTTGGTAGTGTTATTTTCATCCATGATGGATGGGGGACTTGCAGGCAAATTTTCCCCTACAATTGAGCATCAGCTCTTAGATCACAAAATGCGAACAAATAAAATAAACTGTTGACACAGGCCACCTCCCTAATTTTTATATATGTGGAAAACAAAGCTTGTTGGTGGGAGAAAAAGAATATTGACCCAGGTCTCTAGAACTTAACATGAGTATTAAGGTGACACCATGCCATAGAACAGTAGAATAACATCTCTCCTCCCTCTCCTAGACTTGTAAGGGACAGCTATGGGACCAAGGAGTGGAGATAAGGTCAGGGGGTTTGGGATAGCAACCTTGGTACCAATCCCAGGTTTCTCACAGAAGGATCTTAGAAAATAACATAAGATCTTAGCAAAGAGCTTCACAGCTTTGACTTTCAGGGAATGTAAATGATGCTTCTACATCCCAGGTGACTGTGGTGAAGAATTTGAGGAAACCTACATCAGCTACGCACACAGAATTCCTAGGTTTCTGACAAGGCAGCAACCTGGTAACCAGTCCCTGCTTTGGAGGCATGCATCAATGAACTTTTATTTAAGTATATGTGATAATAATATTGACTATGGTGATTATTTAACTCAAGTTTAAGTTAATTTTTAATTGGTTAAAAGTTTTAAACAGTGATATCAGTATTAATAAATAGTCATTCTTCCCAGTTTCCCAGAACCAACCAAGATCATGAAGATTTACCTTTACTTTTTTTATGGTTTTATAGTTTTAGCTCTTATATTTAGGTTGTTGATACATTTTGAGCTAATATGTATGGTGTGAGATAAGGGTCAGACTTTTCAGTATTTTGCATATGGATATTCCATAGTTCCAGTGCCATTTGTTGAAGAAAATGCTCTTTCCTCATTAAATGATCTTGGCACCTTTAATGAACATCAATTTGCCATATGTATATGGATGGATTTACTTCTGAAATTTTAATTCTATTCCATTGGCCTAGGTGTCTTTCCTTATGGTAATACTGCACCAATTTGGTTATTATAGCTGTGTAGTAAATTTTGAAATTGGCAAGTGTGTATCCTCCAACTTTATAGTTTTATAAGACTGTTGCAATACTATATGAATGTGAGGATTAGCACTTCCATTTCTACAAATAAAGATTATTAGAATTTTGATAAAGATTGCATTGAATCTGTAGATTGCTTTGGTACTTCTATCTTAGCAATATTAAGTTTCTAATCAATTAACATGGATGCACTAACATGGATGCCTAAGAACCATTCTGTTCTGTTGATTCAAATCAAATGACAATCTGCAATTGGTACCTGTGAAGCATACTTGAAAAGTAACTATACTCATGATGAAAACCTGTCTACTGCATTGTTTCCAAAAGAATGTGCATGACAGAATTGGAGGGGTTCTCAATCCTATTTAGCTTATTAAAATTATATTCCTAGGCCCCATTCCAGACCCATTATAATTCATTGAGGATTCCTCACAGAAATGTGGATCATACCAACATTCCAGATGATTCTGATGTGGCAAATTTTTCTAAATCTGAGAACTTGGCAATTTAATTTTGACCTTGCATTTCCACTGCTAGGATAATACCCTAAGAACCCTGAAACACAAATTCAAAAGAACCTATGCACCCCAGTGGTCATAGCAGCACAATTTACAATAGCCAAGTGCTGGAAGCAACCTAAGTGTCCATCAGTATGAATGGATAAAAAAACTATGGTACATTTACATGAAGGAATACTACACAGCAGAAAGAGAGGAGGAGCACCTACCCTTGGTGACAGTATGGATGGATCTGGAGAGCATTATGCTAAGTGAAATAAGCTAAATGGTGAATGACAAATACCATATGATCTCACCTATAAATGGAACTTTTTCAACAAAACAAACCAGAAATCAAAATATAACTAGAGACAGTGAAATTAAGAACAAACTGACAGTAACCAGAGGGGAGGTGGAGGGGATAATGGGGGGAAAGGGGAAAGGGTTTTCAGGAACATGTATGAAGGACACATGGAAAAAAACAAAGAGGGGTAGGACCTCTCTGTGAGGTGTCTTACCCATCATTGACTTCCGGCCAAGCTTTGGGGGCAGGGAGAGGAAACTGAGGCAGTGTTTGCTACCAGAGACAAGCTTTGTCTCCAATGGCTCGCATTCCAAAGGTTGTCGCTTGCCCTTAGCCACAAGGGGTCAATTTACAATTCCTAGAACCAGATAGACCGGTCTACAACATGAGATTGTTTTTCCATTTCAGATTCCACTTGTCCATTGTTGGCATATAGGACAACAACTGACTTTCGTATATTAACCTTGGATCCTGCAGCCTTGGTATACTTTCTTATTAGTTCTAAGAGTTTTTCTTTTTCTTTTTTCTTTCTGATTTTCTACATAGATGATCATGTCATTTGTGAATGGACAGTTTTATGTCTTCCTTCCCAATCTGTATAACTTTTATTTTTTTCTTACCTTATTGTTCTAGCCATACTATTCTTTAGGTCACTCTTTCCTTTGTTTTTCCTACCTAGGAGAGGTGGCTCTCAACTTTTTCATTTTCAACCCCAGCTAACCTTAATCTTCTGGCCAGTTTCCTTTTTTTTCTTCTGTTGGTGTAGGAATAACATCTTTTTTTTTATAGAATCCAAGGTTATACATTCCAGAAAATATTCATGGGCATGTGTCTCATGTGAGGCACTTTAAGAACTGCAGAGAAGAATATGCTGCTGACCTATCCTTACTCATACACTAATAGTGCACATCAGAAAACATATCTGACATCTATAGTGTAATCAGCCTTTCTTTCCACTCTTGGACCTAATATTTACTTTTTCCACCCTGTTCTCACTGCCATCTTTTAAAAAGAGACTACACCCCTTTATTTTTTCCAAAAAATAAATAAATGCAATAAATATTTAGTGGTTCCTCCAAATATTTTACTTTTTACCTTTATATTGAATTTATTGGAGTGGCACTGGTTAAAAAAATTACACAGGTTGTAGGTTGACAATTCCACACAACATCATCTGTAAAATATATTGGGTGTTCACCAACCCAAGTCCAAATATTTTCATGTTTACCTCAAAGATTCTATTGATAAGAAGTTATGTGTTTGCTTTAGTTTTTGTCCCTTCACTTTTTATTTTATTTTTTAAAAGATTTTATTTCTTTATTTATCTTTAGAGAGTAAGGAGAGAGGGAGAGAAACATCGATGTGTGGTTGCCTTTCGTGCATCCCCTGCTGGGAACTGGCCTACAGGGAACCAGCCTGAAATCCAGCCATGTGCCCTGACTGGGAGTGGAACCGCAATCCTCTGGTTCACAGGCCTGTGCTCAATCCACTGAGCTACACCAGCCAGGGCCATGTCCCTTCACTTTAAAAGTATATATATATATTTTTTATTGATTATGCTATTACAGTTGTCCCATTTTTTCTCCCCTTTATTCCTCTCTGCCCTGCACCCCAAACTCCCCCCACTTTAGTTTATGTCCATGGGTCATACATATAAGTTATTTGGTATCTACATTTGCCATACTATTCTTAACCTCCCCCTGTCTATTTTGTACCTGCAATTTATGCTTCTTATTCCCTGTATCTTTCCCCCCATTCTCCCCTCTCCCTCTCCCCACTTTGATAACCCTTCATGTGATCTCCATTTCTGTGAATCTGTTCCTGTTCTAGTTGTTTGCTTAGTTCATTTTCTTTTGGTTTTGGTTTTGGATTTTTAGGTTCAGCTGTTGATATTTGTCACTTTGTTGTCATTTTATTACTTGTATTTTTGTTCTTCTTTTTCTCAGATCAGTCCCTTTAACATTTCATATAATAAGGGCTTGGTGATGATGAACTCCTTTAACTTAACCTTACCTGGGAAGCATTCTATCTACCCTTCCATTCTAAATTACAGCTTTGCTGGACAGAGTAATCTTTTTTTTAAAGAATTTTATTTATTTATCTTTAGAGAGGAAGGGAAGAAGAGAGGGAGAGAAATATCAATGTATGGTTGCCTTTCAAGCATCCCCTGCCGGGAACTGGCCTGTACCCAGGCATGTGCCCTGGCTGGGAATCAAACCACGATTCTTTGGTTCACAGGCCTGAGCTCAATCCACTGAGCTACACCAGCCAGGGCAGGACAGAGTAATCTTGATGTAGGTCCTTGCCTTTCATGACTTGTAATACTCCTTTCCAGCCCCTTCTTGCCTCCAAGGTTTCTTTTGAGAAATCAGCTGATAGTCTTACGGAAACTCCTTTGTAGGTAACTGTCTCCTTTTCCCTTTCTGCTTTTAAGATTCTCTCCTTATCTTTAATCTTGGTTAAGGTAATTATGAGGTGCCTTGGTGTGTTCCTCCTTGGGTCCAACTTTTTTGGGTCTCTGAGCTTCCTGTGCTTCCTAGAAGTCTATTTCCTTTGCCACATTAGGGAAGTTCCTTTTCATTATTTATTCAAATAAGGTTTCAATTTCTTTCTCTTCCTCTTCTCCTTCTGTCACCCCTATTATTCGGATGTTGGAATGTTTAATTTGTCCTGGAGGTCCCTAAGCCTCTTCTCTCTCTCTCTCTTTTTTTTGAATGTTTTGTGTCTTCATTCTATTCTGGTTGAATGTTTCTTTCTTCCTTCTGGTCCAAACCATTGATTTGAGTCTTGGTTTTCTTCCCTTCACTGTTGGTTCCCTGTACATTTTTCTTCATTCCCCTTTTCAGAGCCTTCACTTTTTTCCTCTATTCTGTGACCATTCCTGTGAATACTCTCATTACTAGTATTTTGAACTATAGCTCTAATAGGTTGGCTATACCTTCATTGCTTGTATTTTTTTCTGGAGGTTTTTTAAAAAATTATTTTATTGTCGTTCAAGCACAGTTGTCTTTATTTACCCCCACCACCACTCACCCCCATCCCAGCCATCTCCACCTCCCTCCCCTAATTCCAGCCTTACTTGGTTTTCTTCATGTGTCCTTTATAGTTGTTCCTGAAAACCCTTCCCTGTTTTCTCCCAATTATCCCCTCCTACCTCCCCTCTGGTTAGATCTGTTCTCTCATTTGGGCCACTTAGATAGTAAGTGGTCGAGCCTTAAGTATTCGCCAAGGCAAGGCAGCCCACATCATCACTGGGTTTGATGCTGTATGAGGGGGAGGAGTCCAAGAGGAAACAATGACTCATACTCAGCTCTCAGCCAGCTTTCAGTCACTTCCTTCGCTGCACACAAGTAAATTGAGCCCTTCTGGTGCTTATTCCTGGATGGGTTGGTTTGTGTACATTCTAGGACCCTGTGGGTCTCTCCAATGAACTCTTCTGTGAGGCTTGGAGTTTATCCTGCTGCCTCAACTCCCACAGGTTTTTTCACTCAGAGATTTTGAAGCTTTCTTTCCCCACTCTGGACCCATGGCATGTGCAGTCTGTTTCACTCCCCAGTTGTTCCTCCCAGTTCCTCCCAGTATCTTCACGTAAATGTGGGGCTGACCCCTCCACCAGCCACTGCCTTGCCACAAGTCCTCTCCACCCCAGTTGCCTATCTCTGCCCCACCTGCCAGTCTGGATGAATGTCTCTTCTTTAAATCTTTGATTGTCAGACTTCCATGCAGTTTGATTTTCCAGTAATCCTGGTTATTTTTGTTTTTAAACTGATCATTGTCTTTTTCTTGTTGTGTGAGGAGGCAAAGTATATCTACCTGTGCCTCCATCTTGATGGGAAGCCCCTTCACTTTAAATATCTCAATTGATGAGAGTATGGTCAAGTCTTTTAGTCTGAGCTACAAAATGGGCATTTCCTCTGATATTAAAGATTCTTAACTTCTACTTGAACTGTCCTAGATTCAAAACCATAAACTTTTAGTCCTTTTAAGAATATCTAGTATTTCCAGCCAAGATGGAGGCATAGGTAGAAATACTGTACCTCCTCGCACAACAAAATTTAAGGACAACAAAGATTTAGAAACAAAAACACAACCAGAACAGACAGAAAATTGAACTGTACTGAAGTTCGACAACAATGAACTGTAAGAGGGGTGGAGTCAGTGGCCGGCAGAGAGGGGTCCCGGAAGGAAGAGGTGGTGGTTAGCAGAACCAGGTGAGGGGAAAAAATGAGCAAACCCAGTGAGATGTGCAAGGCCTCTGGCTGACCACGAACAAACATTCAAACCTAGATAAATCAGGCAAAGAAAAAGGGGGGGGTGCAGTGAGACAGACTGTGCAACCCAGGGCCCCAGCTATGGGAAATAAAACCTAAAAGCACCAATTGGAAAAACTTCCAGGGGCCGAGGTGCTGGGAGAGGCTCCCAGCCTCACAGGAGAGTTTATTGGAGAGACCCACAGGGTTCTAGAATGTACACAAGCCCACCCATCCAGGAACCAGCACCAGAAGGGCTCAATGTTTGTGGGAAGCAGCAGAGGGAACCAAAATCCAAGAGAAAGCGGAACAAGTGCCATTGCTCCCTCTCTGATCCTGCCCCCACATACAGCATCACAACCCAGCCACTGGGTTGCCCTGCCCTGGTGAACACCTAAGCCTCTGCCCCTCATATGTAAAACATGCAAACAAACCAAAACATTATGGCTCAAGCAGAAGAACAGCTCAAAGCCTCAGGACCAATACTTCTAAGGGACAAAGAGATAACCAACCTATCAAATGCACAGTTCAAAACACTGGTGTTCAGGATGCTCACAAAACTGGTTGATTTTGGTCACAAATTTGATGAACAAATGCAGACTACACTAAGTGAAATGAATCAAAATGCACAGGGAACCAATAGTGATGGGAAGGAAACTGGGACTCAAATCAATGGAGTGGACCAGAGGGAAGCAAATAATGGCCAAACAGAAAAGAGTGAAGAAACAAGAATTCACAAAAATTAGGAGAGGCCTAGCAATCTCCTGGACATCTTTTAACATCCCAACATCTGAATTATAGGGGTACCATAAGGGGAAGAGCAAGAGCAACAAGTGGAAAAGTTATTTAAACAAATAATAAAGGAGAACATCCCTGATCTGGCAAAGAAAATAGACTTCCAGGAAGTCCAGGAAGTTCAGAGAGTCCCAAAGAAGGTGGAATCAAGAAGGAACACACCAAAGCCCATCATAATTATATTACCCAAAATTGAAATGAAGGAAAGAATTCTAGAAGCAGCAAGAGATAAGGGAACAGTCACCTACAAAGGAGTTCCCATCAGACTGTCAGCTGATTTCTCAAAAGAGACCTTACAGGCAAGAAGGGGCTGGAAAGAAGTATTCCAAGTCATGAAATCCAAAGACCTACATCCAAGATTGCTCTACCCAGTAAAGCTTTCATTTAGAATGGAAGGGCAGATCAAGTGCTTCTCAGATAAGGTCAAGTTCAAGGAGTTCATCATCACCAAGCCCTTATTATATGAAATGTTAAAGGGACTTATCTAAGAAAAATGAGTTAATATATATGAACAGTGAAAGGACAGCAAAGTCACAGTTATTAACAACCACATCTAAAACAAACGCAAACTAAGCAGACAGCTAGAATAGGAGTAAAGCCACAGAAATGGAGATCACATGGGGGGTTAGCAACAGGGGAGGAGGAGAAGTGGGGAGAAGGTACAGAGAATAAGTAGCGTAGATGGTGGGCAGAAAATAGACTGGGGGAGGGCAAGAGTAGTGTGGGAAATGCAGAAGCTGAAAGTTGAAGAACTTATGACACGTGAACATGAACTAAAATGGGTAGTGTGGGGGAGGGGGGTGAAAGGTGGAGGGGAATGAAGGGGAGGAAATGGGACAACTGTAATGGCACAATCAATAAAATATATTTTAAAAAAGAATACCTATAGAGCCCTGGCTGGTTTAGCTCAGTGGATTGAGAACAGACTGTGAATCAAATGGTCTCCAATTTGATTCCCAGTTGGCACACATGCCTGGATTGCAGTCCAGGTCCCCAGTGAGGGCCACTTGAAAGGCAACCACACATTGATGTTTCTCTACCTCTCTTTCTCCCTACTTTCCCCTCTCTCTAAAAATAAATAAATAAATAAATAAATAAACAAACAAACAATTAAAGAGAATATCTAATAGATAACTTTATTAAAATAGCTGAATTAAAAAATGAGCAGAAAATATTGACAACGTTCAACAGGAAGCATCTCCTGCCATGGCTGGTATGGCTCAGTGAACTGAGCGCAGGCCTGAAAACCAAAGAGTCGCCAGTTCAATTCCCAGTCAGGGCACATGCCTGGGTTGCAGGACAGGACCCCAGTACAAGGTGCACTAAAGGCAACCACACATTGATGTTTCTCTCCCTCTCATTTTCTTTCCCCTTTCCTGTCAAAAAGTAAAAATAAATCAAATATTTTTCAAATAAACAAATAAATAAAAGGAAGCATCGCCTAAGATTTTAAAAGGTCAAGTTCTATTCCTGAATCTGAGTTTTCTCAAATCTCTTCATTTTGGGCCTCAGTTTCTTCATTCATATGGAAAGAGTTGGAATAATTTGTTGTTGGTTCCTTCAGTTAGTGACAATCTATGATGTTGTAACTGGAAAAGACACCGGCATTCAGGCTGCCTGTCATTACCAAACCCAATAGGCAATGACAGGGATTGAATCTCTATGGGTGCTTTATTCACATGGCCTGTGATCTAAGAAGATGGTAGGTTCATACGCTAACAGACTATCTTGCCTTCTCTATCTATGTCAGACTTTTTATACCAGAGAATAAACAAGGTGCAGTGAGGGCTTTGAGATTCAGGGAGGATTAGGTGATAGAAGCTGCAACATTCCTGTCCTGGCCAGTTAGCTGTTCCCAGGGGCGGTGGTCATCTATCTCTCCCTGGAACACAAAAGTCTGGATGCCTCCAATTGTCCCCAGGCTGTAATCTTTAGCAATGCCCCAGGAGGTCAGCTGTTTCCCCAGGAGCCAGGACAGGCCTTATCTGTAGTTTCTGAAACAAAAGCTTTAACATACACATTACTTGCTAAACTTATAACTTTTTACCTTAAGCTAAAATTCTCCAAGTCTTGAGTCCCCATCAATGTCACCAATTGCCTCTTTTTCTTTTCCTATATTTGTCTCACTCACATAATGCCATTAGAATGTTAACCTTTCTGACACATCTGAAATCTTAAACTGGCATCAATTTTGTTCCTGAACTTCTTTATATATGTACATGTAAATATGAACATGATAAATTATTTTAGTTTAACTTCTCTGAGTTAAGGCCATTTATGTTTTTTTTAATTTTCTTTTGTTTCTGGCCTTCACCTATGCATCCCACATTTAAGATACTTGCCAACTCCTCAAAGTTGAAAAAACAACATTCCAACTTTCTTCACCCTTCTTCCTCATTTTCTGGCTCCTTTTCCCCCTCGATCCCAATCCCACATATCCCTGTTTTCCTTTTATTAGTTTTGAATATCCTGCTGAGAATCCAGTTATCACTGCCTGGAACTTTAAATTACATTGTTGCATGAGAAGAAAATTTAACCCTTATTCTTGTTCAAACATGGAGCAAATTAGAGTAACTCCATCTTCCTCAGAGTAAGTTTGGCACATCCTACATAATTTATGTAAAGTCTGTCCATTAATCTATTAATAACAACCACTCAGCTATTGCCTTCTTTTAAAATTGTGATTCACTTCCAAAGGACAAAGTGACACATTCACAAAAAAAATTAGCAAAATCTGTATTAGTGTCCAAAATGCTTCAAAGTCTAAATCTATCAAAGTCTTCAAATCTGTGACTTGAAGATCATGAGATTAGATATCAATAATCATAAATTTGAGTGATTTCTGAGATCCAGCACTCGGATTACAGAGAGATGTATTAAACTACACATGAAGTCTGACAGATGGAGAGAGCATGTCTAGAATACCAACCATAATATTCTGCATGAATTGTACCTCTTTTGACAATTGACCTTGATACAAGTGTACTTAGGAAAGGAAAATTATTCACTGAAATTACTTGTTTGAAACAAAGAAATAATCTGACTTAACAGAAGTAAATGTCACTCTAATGAGAACTTACTTTTTTCCTCTTTACGCATTAACTGGTTTCTAGTATTCACCACCAGAATTCATGCATTGGGGGCATGAATGGATTATATGATACCAGAAAGCTCCTAGACTTTTGGGCTCCAGGAATGCTAGTGGTGAACTTAGTAGCAATTTTGTATCTTACTAGTGTTTAGTAAGTTAAGATCAGACTTGCAAGATAAGTTTTCATGAGTCTCAGCTTTATGGATGATTTTGCTGCTATATTTTAGACAGCTCCCATAACTTCTCTTTGGGTCTGAAGTCCTACTGTTGTCAATAACAGAGCTACTGTAACAGTAAGTAAAAATTATTGCCTTTTTGTAAAGGGTCCTCCTCTTCTAAAGGTATTTCTTTGGGAAACTCAGTTAACCAAGAGTCCTTACTGTAAACTTTTGTAATGTAAATAACTCTCTTGAAGGGCTTATATTTCACCACCTTTGAAATGTAAACACCTAGCAAAGCCTTCATGACACCTTGAGCTTAACTGTCTGTCTCAGGTTGTAACCATTTGCTTATAGAAGAGATAAGAAAGGTCATACAGTTCCTTTGTGTGAAGGCAATTAACTAAAATAAGTATTTCAATTCTTGAGTGAAGTTAAGATGAACTACATGGATATATATATGTATATATATACACACACATACATGTATACACATACATACACACACACAAATTGTCCTGTTAAATCCTCTAATAGACACAAGGATACCATAAATCCTGCAGAACATGTGTTATTTATGGCTACAAGATATCTATAAATGTGTGTGAAAATGCCCTAACTTTTGTACTCTCATACAAAAGTAATTTGGATATGCTTATCAATAATAAAATATCATTCTTTTTATTCTATAATTTGTATGCAATGCTCTTCGTTGTTAGTAGAATTTTTATTTCTACAGTAGTATAGACATCCACATCTTTGAGACAATGCAAAGAACAGGTTAGAAGTCAGGGGTCAAGGACATGCAGTTCATGGTTATCTAGGCAGGAAAGTAGCTAGAAACCTGAAATCACACCCAAATCAAAGCCAAGGCAAAGATCAAATCAGAAGCCAGGCCTGCAAACAGAAGATATAGGATTGGTAGATGCATATGATAGGGTAAACCTGGAGACAAGCACAGGTAGATATGCTGAAGAAATTCAAAGAAGCACAAAATGCAGATATGAGACAAAGAGGGTAGTCAGAAATTCAAGCACAGGCTAAAACTTGATGGAAGCCAAAACATGTGGGATAAAACAAAAAGCAAATGCCTGCCTTCTACTTTAAGAGACCTGACCCCAAAGTAAGCTTTTCTTGACAGACACTTCAAATATTTTTCTGTAAGATGAATGTTCACTACAGGGCTGAACTACAACTGCTAGAAAAATAATTGTGAGGGAAGATTTCAATTTCTATCTTCAAAATGAGATCATTTCTATTTTTTGGAACTCATGTCTACTGTTCTATTACATTTTGGTATTTTATGGAGAACAAACTCAGAAAACAATGTGTGCAGCAAATCTAACAAGAACTGTTGAGTCCACTTCTAATAGGAAAAAATTAGACATAACTAGGGAACTGGTAAAATAAAGTATAACTCTATACAGTGAGAAGTGAAGTGAAACAGCTATTAAAAAGGGTAATGTAGGTGACTTTTATTGACATGGAATAATATCTATAATTTATATTAGTACATACATATCTATGTGTATACATGTACATATGTGTACATATTTTTAAAAATTCAACTGGTACACACTGGGAAGGCTACAAAATAGTAGTTGTTTATGACCAGTGTATGGTCCTACTGTTGGTGTCTGTTTTGACTGTTTGGTATCTGTCCTGTACTAGTTGTTACACAGTTTAAATATCATACCTCTTATATATGCATAAAATATTTACCATATGTCTAACTGTGATCATCTCTGGGTGGGAGCAGGTTCTGGACATTCTACTTTATTCTCCTTTAAATAGAGAAACATGCTAATACATTTTGCCCACTTATAGCAGAGTAGAGGGAAGTGATTGTTGGACCTCACAGTGCATTACAACTATCCAAATGCTTTTAAAAACTTATCTACAGATATTTTGTTTTAATTGATTATGGTGGAGCCAAGATATGAATATATTTTAAAAGCTCTTTAATCTATATGTACATATGTTTGAGAATCAGCCAAAGTTAAGAACACAGGCTGGGGAGTTAGACTGCCAAGATTAGAATTCTGCCTGTCACTTATTCCTTGTGTTACAGTGGGCAAAATACTTAACCTCTGTGAGCTTCAGTTTTCTAGCCTGTAAAAAAATGAAGATTTTAGAAATATTTATGTCGTAGGGTTACTGTGAAATTGCACAACACACACATTCACACACAAACAGTCCACACACCCATATGAAGTAAATACAAAGTATGCTTGATAGAGTTGTCTATTATTATTATACCAATTTATTTTAATTTTAATTTTATTATTTATACCATTATATATGTCCCCATTTTCCCCCATTTGCCCACTTCCCTCTTACCCTTGACCCCCTTCCTTCTGGTCATCACAACAGTGTTGTATCTGTCTGTGGGTTGTGCATATATGTTCTTTGATTAATCCCCTCACCTTCTTTCATCCAGTTCCCCCTCCCTCTTCCCCTCTGACATCTGTCAGGCTGTTCCCTGTGTTCATGCCTCTGTTTCTATGTTGTTTATCAGTTTATTTTGTTCATGAAATTCCACATATGAGTGAGATAATATGGTATTTGTCTTTCACCAACTGGTTTATTTCACTTAGCATGATAGCCTCCAGTTCCATCCATACTGTCGCAAAAGGTAAAATATAGTTCTTTTATACAGTTGTGTAGTATTCCATTGTGTAAATGTACCACAGGTTTTTTATCCACTCTTCTACTGATGGGCACTTGGGCTGTTTCCAGATCTTGGCTATTATAGTGTGTTATGAACATAGGGGTACATATATTCTTTCCAACTGGTGTTTCAAAATTCTTAGGATATAGTATGACAAGTGGGTTCGCTGTTTCAAAAGGCAGTTCTATTTTTAATTTTTAAAGGAAATTCCATACTGTTTTCAACAATGGCTACACCAGTCTGCATTCCCACTAACAGTACATCATATGTATTTTAAAAATAAATATACCAATCTATATTTTAAAATATGGCTCTGATCATATCATTCAGAAGCCATTTCATATTTCCCTACTACATACTAGTTTACATGAAAAGTCCTCATGTGTGCATGTTGACTTTCTCTCTCCTTTTACCCTTCAAATATCCTGTATCTTAACCAAAAAGGACCATTTTGTTACTCAAATTACATATCCTTTGATTTTTCAAACCCCTTTAGAACATTCCTAAAATGAGTGTTCCATGTCATCATAATGTTTACTTATGTCAACAAACAATCTGTTCTAAGGCAATAGTACTAGAGAGGACTGATAACTCATCTAAGATGTGAAATTATGTTAGAAGTGCCTGCAGACAGAGGAGCCAGCATTTGCCCACATGGAATACTTATATGCTACACATCTTGAACATTGTTCCTGGGGTCTTCTTGTACCTCCAAGCTTTGAGAAATTATCACACTATACCAAGAGCATGATGGATGGTTACCTAGAGGTGATGATGAAAGGTCCTGGACAGTAATTTATTAAGTGTGTCCCAGAGACAGCAACTATATGGGATCCCTGTTGCCACTCTCCTTCCTACATTATAATAGCATAAATAATTGAAAATAATTCTCTTTACCATTGAGACTTTTTATTATAGTCCTCTAAACAGCTTGACCAAGGAAACAGATATGATACCCAAGAATATGGCAAATCATCCATCATCTTTTCAAAATGTGCAGTTTATTTATCATTTTGGTGGCATCCTCTGCTTTTTCTTTCCCTAAAGTAAGGTCCAGCTTGGTTTTAAGGTGTTGGAAAAGTTTCTTCCCCCTTACCAATTACACAGGAAACCCTTTCATTTTTCTGGGATAACATAAAGCAATAGTGCTTTCTTATTAAAAATTATGAAATGCCAACCATCATGTTATTAAAAAAACCTCAGCATTCATGACTTCTCTCTTTCATTTTCTTCGGTCACATTCTGTCTTCATATTGCATGAGAACTTACATTCTTGCCCAATGTGTAAGTTGATATTAGAAGGTTCATTTCTTTGAGATGTTATTCTGTAAAAAGATAAAAGAAAGCATTGCCAACAGGTCACTGAGAAGATAAAAATACAAATATATCCCCCCAGAAAGTCTGGCCCCTCTTTTGCCATAAAGATTTCATATGAATTTGGGTACTACATGTTGGGAGCTCTTAGGAACATCTCAGCTCTCCCTCTAAGATATTTTCAGGAAAACAGTTGAAATTTAGGAAAACAACTTGAACATCTTTTTCAGGATGAAATTGTGTTTTTGCCTTCTCAGCATCAACTATTAAGTGATTGAAACTGGATTTAAGTCCTGTCTGTCTGGCTGCAAAGTCCATTATCTTTCTACTATAACTCACAACCTACTATTAAAACAGATATGAAACTGCCTGACCTGATATATCTCAAAATATTTTCAAGAATGGAAAGATAGAAAAAAACAAATAAAAATAAAGCTAACATATAGCAGGAATTAAACTGCTAGAAGCAGGCTCTGTAGGAAATGCTTTTCATGAAGCACTTTGTACATAGCAAAGCACTCTTCAGATTATATCCATTATACTAAAAGGTAAGTGAGATGTGTTTTTTACCACCCAGCCATTACTTTCTTTTATTAGTTCCTCAGTACTCTCTTTAGACTTTATTTCTTCAGTTATTTAATGTTCTTCTTTTGTCCCCTTACTTTTTAGGCAAATATTCTGGTGTCTGCCCTGGCTAGACGTTCCCCAATTATACATCTTTCCTTCCTTCCTCCTCCTCATCAAAAATTACTTGTTTTATGTCCTATCAACTAATGGCTTACCTAAATTTTTAAAAAGATTTTATTTATTTATTTTTAGAGAGGAGAAGGGAGGGAGGAAGAGAGGGAGAGGAAACATTAACGTGTGGTTGTGTCTCATGCGCCCCCTGCTGGGGACCTGGTCCACAACCCAGGCATGTGTCCTGACCAGGAATCGAACCTGCGGACTTTTTTTTGGTTCACAGGTGGGCACTCAATCCACTGAGCCACCCCAGCCAGTGGGAATTTCAGAGGAAGTTACTGTTGGTGGACTTGAGCTCAATGCAGAAGGTATTGGAGGAAATATCTTGTGGATGGTAGTGAGATTTTGCAGTCACAGAGACATGGGTTAGATTCTCAGTTCTGTTGCTAATGAGTTATATGGTATCAGGCTAGTTTCCTCTTATAACCTCATTTTCTTTGTCTATGAAAAGAGCGACAAAGAATTATTGCTATCTATTTTATCACAAAATTGTGTGGTTTTTTTAAGCAATGAATCTTCTTAACCAAAAAGCATACAGTTTCATAGTGGTTTAGTAGCTACAACCTGGATGCCTACGTGGGAATGCTGGGTCTTTAATAGTGCCACTTAATTATATGGTTTTGGGCAAGTTGATCTTTCAGTTTCCACATCTGAAAAAATGAACATAACCTTAGTGGTTTTTAATTAAATTGTTGTGTTATAATGACATGATTGCATCTAACATAAGTAGCTATTATTGTTATAAAAGCTCTCTATGAATTCAGTATCTTAATCTGTCACAAGAATTCTTGAGAAAAGTACAAATGGTCATCAAAGAGAAGTAGTGCAGAAAAGAATGTATATTTATATTAGTGTATGAGTGAGAGGGGAATAAGATATTTAGTAGTAGATAATCTGTGAGTTGAAAGTGGCAGCATGACAATGAGTCCCAGATTGAGTCTCATCCATATCTTATGTGTGTTTCGGGGACTCCTGATGTCCTAGCTCTTCCACCCATTATCTTTTGCCTGCCTTTATTTTGATTTAAAATACACAAAACTTTGCCAAATAGGATGGATGATGTCTAATTTCTTCAGATTAAACATGGTGTTATGGTTTCAGAGTTTTTGTTGTGCCGTTAAAGTTTCGCTAAATATACTGAAATCTTTTCTAAATGAGGCTTTGTCAGAAATGAGCAGGTGCTCTTACCAATCTTCTAAAGGCTTTAGTTTATCGAGTCTAGGTACCAAGAATAATTCCCAAAATATCTTGAGGTGCAAGATACTTTCTTTCAATACCCATCATTTCCACCAATCTTTGTGGTTTTTTAAGTTATGAGAGCTATTTTTGATACTTTGGATATTCAAGATTCTTCTGGAGACTGTAGAGTGATTAAGGGGTCCTATCAAGGGTGAAGCTGAAGAACCTTAGGAGTATAGCAGCTCTCCAAATAATGTTTCATTTGACATCATTTCATTATAAAATTGATGAAATGCCATAGGAACTTAACCTAGGTTAAGTTTATATCTGCTCTAGTTTATATCAATTAGCCTATGGTAAATTGTTTTTGTTAGGTGTCTTTTAGCTTAAAGTCACAGAACCTATTAATGACACTAAGTGAAGCCTTACTATACACAAGTCTGATTATTAAGGGTATACCAGTTGAGGCAGCAGTGCTGACTTTCTGGGGATTTATATAGTTATATATGCCAGCTTGGTCTTTATCACTGTAGCTCTTATCATAGATCTCTAGTGAATTTTAATGTTTATGTTGAAAAAATATTACTTCTACATAATTTCTTCCACTGCATCCCACCCTAATTCCATTTACTCTCTCTAAACTCTGTACAACTGAGTAAAGACCTTTTCAGAGTTGTTGCCAACCATTTCCTAGAAGGGTGCTTTTGTTTGCCCCCTAGAAGTGAGGGTCTGGGGATGAACTGATTAAGTTAGCATGTTATTCTAAACTATGAATTCTTCTGAGACCCCCCCCAAACATTTTACCAAGAGGATCTTGGGAGCTGTTCTCTGTCTGCTTTTCTATTATATACCACCTGACACCACACTTGTTCCTGAGCTCCACCTAAAACTTTGAGGTCAGGTAATCCAAGATTTCCCATATCTGTTATTTCTGCCCATAATTTTAGCTCTTCCAGTCTCTCAAACCTTTATAGCCAGAATACTTTTTTTCTTCTGAAGCCTGTCTATTGTCTGGAAACTACACTGTATTCTCTATCTCCTTTTTATCAATAAAATAATATTTTTATTGAACAATTGAAGAATTGTCTATTTGATTGTAATTCAGAAAGAGGATTTGTTTTGGAATCTCATTAAACAAGAATCCTGTCACTGCCTTTTGGTAGCTGAGTAATTTGGGGGAAAGTAATTCAACCGCAATAGGCCTCAATTTCTTTATCTGCGATAGGTTTCCTGAATTCCAGTCTAGGTTCTTCTATGAAACTTTGTGTAAAATTGGACAAGTCCCTTTGCTTCTGGGGGGTCTTTTTCTCTGATATATAAAAATGAGAGACTTAGCCCTGGCTGGTGTGGCTCAGTGGACTGAGTGCAGGCCTGCGAACCAGAGTATCACAGTTCGATTCCAAGTTGGGGCACATGTCTGGGTTGTGGGCCAGTTCCCAGCGGGGGACCCATGGGGGGGCAACCACGCATTGATATTTTTCTCTTCTCCTTCCCTTCCCCTCTAAAGATAAATGGTTAAAATCTTTTTAAAAAATGAGAGACTTAGTGTCTAGGTGGCGATCTCCATGAATATACATTTGCAGGTCTGACATTCCTGGACTCTATGTTGTATCTTAGTGCTGCTATTTAACTACATTTCTACAGCTAAGGTGTTTATATTCAGGCTTCTTCTGAATCTGTGGTTTAGGTTGGATCCAAAAATCAGATCCTTAGAATAATACAAGAAGACAGCTTGTAAGGAATTCTGCTCTTTCTCTTGCATCACTGTATCTTTCAGAAAGTGTGCAGGTTATAAGTCTCTGGGATCTGATTGTTAATAGTCGGGGACCACAACTTCCCCAGTTCAATAGCTTGCACTAATCTTTAGTTAATGAGAGGACTTTGGGCTACTGTTTCTCTTCCTTGAACATTAGTAAAGCATGTATTTTGTGCAGAATGCTTGCAGCTTACACTTGGCTCTCATTTAAGAACATTTCCTTTTTTCAGCTCTTAAAAGAAATTTGGTAGTTCTTTCAATCCCCCATACCACAGTCCTAGAGATGACACTGAGACCCAGTTGCCACTTCCAAATCATTATTCTAGTATCCTAATATAAAACTGCCTCTTGTGCCATCCGGTTATACATGTATTTAGTCAGCTACCTGTCTTCCTTACTCTCTACCAACTTTCTGGTCACTTTCCCCATATTCATGTCTTTACTATTTATCCCACCTTTTTCATCTTTATTGCCTTCAACATTCACTTACACAAATCAACCAACTTACAACTTCACAGATTCCTCAATTACAGTTATCTTCACCTTCCCACCATACCAGAAATATCCTCCTATGGCCACAGCCTGGTTACAGTAATCATGTATAATTTTTGTATTTCTGACATCTCAGATTCTAATACTACTTTTAGATGACCTCCTCTTACATTTTCACCTCTAGCTTTCCATTTTTCAACTTAAATTAGTATATGATCTTACAGAGACCTCAAATATTTGACTCTATTTTCTCTTTCAAGAAACCCTGTCTTCACTACCTTATCTTGCCAGTTCATTACTTTAACAGTTATTCTCAACTTTGTATCCTTCTTGACCATTTTATCATCTTGCTTGGCAGCAATGAAGCCTAATTTTGTTTAACTGTCTGTTTTTTCTTACTTCAACTGAAGGTGTTAATCACAGCTAAGGAAAATAAGGGATTTCCAAGCACATGTGCCTCTACAAACTCCAGTTCTACAAGCCTCATCTTATCATTCAGTTGCTATCAAAAAAATGTTTCTTTGTGTTCCTCATTGGTGTTCTCTCTCTCTCTCTGTCAACTCAATAGTTATTTTAGACATTCACTACTGTCCTTGAGTCAGCTGCTTACATCAAATGATCTTATCTGCTACTTGACAAAGAAAAAACAGACCAAAACATGGGATCCCCTGAAGTTCCTCCTCCCACCCTCACAACAATATCCGCATGTGCACTCATCCATACAATCTTCCTTAGAATTTCAGTGGAATGATTTCCCTTTTCAAAGTGAAATCCTCCACTTATGTTCTGAAAAATCCCCTCTTCTCCTATGACTTCAGGACCTTGTTTCTTAAATTGCCCTAGGTCCTCCCTGGATCTTTGACATTTCATTATCCACTGACTTTTTCATCGTAGTCAATAAACAAGATGGAGAGATTCTTTAATCCATTATTTTCAATATAAGGTATTTTTAAAAACAATTGTTTCTTATAATTATCTGTGCTTTAAAAATCATTTTACTTATTTGTTTTCAGAGAGAAGGGAAGGGAGGGAGAAAAAGAGGGAGAGAAACATCAATGTGTGGTTGCCTCTCATGTGCCCCCTACTGGGGACCTGGCCTGCAACCCAGTCTTGTGCCCTAGATGGGGAATAGAATGGGCAACCCTTTGGTTCACAGGCCAGTGCTCAATCCACTGAGCCACGCCAACCAGGGCTATCCAGGGCTATCTTTACTTTTAAATTTTCCATTCTTTCTTCAACTTACTGTAGACTAATGTCTCTCCCACAGGCGCTCCAGTAAAATGGCTTTTTACCAAGACTAATTCTAGGAGATACTTTTTAGTCTTTATGATATTTGACCACTTCATCAATTGATATTTCCTACTTTGATTCTATGACATCACTTTCTTGTGATTCTTATCCAATGTGGCTAGTGCTTTTTAATCTCTTTTACTGGCTTTGCTTATCCCCCCAACTGGCCCTGATATATTAGCCTTTCCTGTTGTAATTTTATTTTTTAGCTCTTTCTCTTTCACTTTACACAGGTTTGTTATATGACCTCAGCCAGATATGCTAATGGTTCACAAATCTGAATCTCCTGATCTTATTTGTAAGCTGTATACTTGCACACGTAGCTACTTCTAAGACACTCTTTGGACAAAACAAACTATGCATGCAAAATACATCTTCCCCTGTTTCCTGTCCTTAATTTCTCTAAAACCTGTTTCTCTTTTTTATTTTTGTATTTTATCTCTTAACAAACAGCAATACCAGCCACATTGTCCAAATCAGAAAATTTGGACTCATCTTTGATCACTTCATATCATTCTCCTTCAACCACTCAGCTGCCAAGTCTTACATCTTAATTATCACTTGGATTTGTTCTTTCTTCTCTATTCCTAGTGTCAATGCCTTAATTCTAGCTATTGTTGTATCAGTAAAATTGTGGATTGCTGCTAAATTTTCTTAACTGGTCCCTATCTTCTCCTACTTGAATTACCCTCAACAGTTCTGCTAAAGTGATACATCTTAAATACTAACCTGATTCTATCACGCCTCTCCTTTAAACTCTTCAAGGGCTCCCAATGACCGAAGAATAAAATCCAAACCTATGAGCATATCACCCAAGGCTCTTCATTAATTGACTCCTGACATTCCCTTCTTTGGCTTCTTCTCTGTGTGCATGACACTTCAACTAATCACTCACTGACCTTTGAATGCACTGTATTTTCCCATGTCTCCCTGCCATCACACATGCTTGTCTCTTCTGAATTCTGAAATATGTCTAAAACACTCTCAAACTGGCCTAGTCTTTTTCATATTTAAATGTCCAACTTAAAAGTCATTTCTTTGTAAAATCTCACTGAATGTCCTGAATTCAGGAAATTACCTATCTAAGATTTCTCTTTTCATCCTGGAATAGCCTCATAAGACTCTTTATATGTTTTGTAAGCCTGATTACTTGTCTGCCTACTCTATAAGACTATAAACTCCCTGAGAACAAGAACTATGCCCTCTTATACAACTTTATATCACCAATATCTAGTACAACTCCTAGAACATAGTAGGTATTTAGTAAGTATATGCTGAATTAATGGATAAATTGCTATGTCATAGCAAATGTCTTCCCCTGTTTCTGGCTATTTTTTTCCAAAGAGACCAAATTTTCATCATTATTTGGTTTTTCCTTTCCAAAAACATATTTTTCATATTATAGCATATTATTCTCAAAGTTTGTATCTCCTCTCCTCATCCTCTGCTCATATTACTTTAATGGGTATATACATGGAATTGTGGTGGTCTCCTTTTTTAGTTTTGCCACATTGAATGGTATAGAAAAGAGCCTGGAGACAGTGAATGGGAGTAGAAGCCTCTGGTAGAATTTAGTTTGCCACAGGCACCTGCTTGCTTAGTCAAACTCTGACCAGTTGGAAGGAGGATAGCTCACCCAGATTATTGTGGCTATTATGGAGGGTAAGTAAATCCTTGCCATAGCAACTTCACTGTGATATTTAAAAACCCTCTTCCTGGAAATATTAGGTTTAGATATTGAAAATCATGACAGTAATCCTTAAGTACAATTAAAGAAAGATGTATTACTCACACAGGTGGAGAAATCCTAAGGCAAAGTGTTGGGAGGATGGCTCAATGAGATAAAAAGTCTTGGAGGAAGGAGGGAGGAAGAGAGAAAAGGGGATGAGAAGGGAAGGGAATAGAAAGAAGAGAGAAGAGAAACAGAGAGAGAGAACCAAGTGCATAGAAATTTTATAAAAAAGAATTCCCACTGGCAGGAGATTTAATACATGCAACCACAAGTGCAAAGTTTAAAAAAGGCATCACAAGGGTCCATGAGTTTGCAGAATGTGTGTGTGGGCACAGTAAGCCTAATCAGGATGCTAAAGGAGATAATGGATACAAGTAGAAAATGTGGCTTAGAGGTTGCTGGCACTAAATCACACATCAATGAGGACACGTGCTTTTTCCCCCCTGTGCTCCTCACATATTTCCCTGATGTTTGAGTTAGCACAATAACCTGCCAGGTTTCCTGTAAATAACCTTATGCTTGAGAGAAATTACAAAGACAACTCAAGGTAATTAGACCAGCAATTATAGCTCCCTGAAAGATAGTACAGAACTTGTTACTGCAGGCAGAAGAGGACAGCCAGGAGTGGAAATCAACCAGGGCCCAAGACACCTCTTAATCTCCCAATATTATTCATTGTTTTGGTTTGTTCTATCTGTTGCAATATTCTGGAGACTTTTTCTCTATGATTGGTCTACCTGCAACAGGAGGTCTCCTTTAAGTCAGAAATATCACCTTGTTGTGGCAGTATTTTAATGCTAACTTTAAAGTATATTTTATTGATTATGTTATCAAAAATATCCCAATTTTTCTCCCCTTTATTCCCTTCCACCCTGCACCCACCTTCCACCAGCATTCCACCCCCCCAGTTCATGTTCATGGGTTGTACATGTAAGTTCTTTGACTTCTCCATTTCCTACACTATTCTTAACTTACCCATGTCTATTTCGTACTTACCAATTATGCTACTGTTTTAAGGATATTTGATTGATTATGCTATTGCATTTATCCCAATTTCTTTCTCCCCTTTATCCCCCTCTGCACTGCACACCTCCCTCCCTCCAGCATTCCATCTCCCTTAGTTAATGTCCATGACTTGTACATATAAGTTCTTTGGCTTCTCTAGTTCCTATATTATTTGTAACCTTCCCTGTCTATTTTATGCCTACCAATTATGCTTCTTATTCTCTGTGCTTTTCCCCACCCATTTCCCCCTTCCCCTCCCCACTGATAACCCTCCATGTGATCTCTGTTTCTATGATTCTCTTCCTGTTCTAGTTGTTTGCTTAGTTTTAGTTTTTGTTTTTAAGATTCAGTTGTTTATAGTTATGAGTTTGTTGTCATTTTAGCATTCATAGTTTTTGGTCTTCTTTTTCTTAAATAAGTGCCTTTAACATTTCATATAATAAGGGCTTGGTGATGATGAACTCTTTAACTTGACCTTATCTGGGAAGCACTTTATCTGCCTTTCCACTCTAAATGATTACTTTGCTGGATAGAGTAATCTTGGGTGTAGGTCTTTGTCTTTCATGACTTGGAATACTTCTTTCCAGCCCCTCCTTACCTTGTAAGGTTTCTTTTGAGAAATCAGCTCATAGTCTTACGGGAACTTCCTTGTAAGTAACTCTCTTCTTTCCTCCTGCTGCTTTTAAGATTCTCTCCTTACCTTTAATCTTGGGTAATGTAATTATAATGTGCCTTGGTGTATTCCTCCTTGGGTCCAATTTCTTTGGGACTCTCTGGGCTTCCTGGACTTCCTGGAAATCTGTTTTCTTCAAGAGATTGGTGAAATTTTCCTTCATTATTTGGTCAAACATTTTTTTAATTTCTTGCTCTTCCTCTTCTCCTTCTGGCACCCCTATGATTAGGGTGTTGGAGCACTTAAAGTTGTTCCAGATGTTCCTCAGCCTTTCCTCATTTTTTAAAAAATTCTTATTTCTTCATTCTGTACCAGTTGGATGTTTATTTCTTTTTGTTCCAAATTGTTGATTTGAGTCCCAGTTTTTTTCTTTTCACTGTTGTTTTCCTGTATCTTTTCCTTTATTTCACTTTGTATAGCCTTCATTTTTTTCCTTCATTTTGCAACCAAGCTCACTCATTTCTGTGAGCATCCTGATTACCAGTGTTTTGAACTGTATATCAGATAGGTTGTCTATCTCCTCATCACTTAGCTCTTTTTCCGGAGATTTGATCTGTTGTTTTATTTGGGCCATATTTCTTTGTCTTGGTGCACCTGTTATGTTGCAAGAGGTCAGAGCCTTAGGTATTTGCCATGTCAGGGCAACACTCATTGCTGCATTGTGGTGCTGTCTGTGGGGGAGGGGTCAGAGAGGGAGCAATGAAGCTCGCTCACTACACTCTAGCCACTCTTTCCAGCAAACCGTGCTGTGAGATTGGAAGCATTTTACAACTAGAAATTTTGAGTCTTTACTTTCCCAGCCAGCCCACACTGCTTGCCCACAAGGTCCACCACCTTGTCTCAGGTCCTCTCCGCCCAGTTGCCTGTCTTTGCCCTTCCTAGCAGTCTGAATAAATGTTTCTTTAACTTCTTGGTTGTCAGAGCCTCAAGCAGTTTGATTTTTTTCTACAATTCTGGTTGTTTATTGATCTTAAATTGGTTGTTATCGTTTCAGTAGAGTGAGGAGGCAAAGCATTTCTACCTATGCCTTTATGTTGGCCAGAACTCTAATGGTAATTTATTATCAGCTACTATAACAACTAGAGACATCTGTACCACATTAAGGGCTTCTAGATCTAGAGATACTTGATATATATATATATATATATATATATATATATATATATATGGTCTGTCTATAAATTATCCAGCCACATATTATGAAAAATAGACACATTTACTGAAGACTATATGAGATACAAGAAGCATTGTACATAGGACAATGACACCTCAATCCCCTTTAAAGTAGGCACCCTGGGATCTCATACAGTTCTCCCAATTGCCATCAGCTGCCTTGTCATATTTTCTTGAATCTCTTCCATGATCTGAAATCTCTTCCTTTTCAAAGGTGATTTTAGCTTAGGGAAAAGCCAGAAGTCACAGGGTGCTAAATTTGGACTATAGTGGGGCTGAGTCACCTGGGTGATTTGATGTTTTACAAAAAACTGCATGAGATATGATACATGAGTGGGTACATTGTTGTGATGAAGCTGCCAATCATCAGTTGCTCATAGCTGTGGCCTTCTGAGTCATTCAAATAGTTCTATGGAGGAATGTTCAAGCTTTATGCAAAATTTGATATAGATTTCTTGCTTTACTTGTTCAGTCATTTTGAATGTGATGGCTACACAATGTACATGCCCACTCAGTGGTGTCTACCACTTCACTGATTAGTACAGTGAAGTCATTATACATGCATGTGCATCCCAGTCCATTCTCCTTGGCTTCCTTCCAGGTTACACTGATGCCACACAAACTGTTCTCATTATATTAACAATGGGGGGACCTTTAACAGACAGATCCTGTATATGGTCTTCCAGGAGTTGTTCTCTGTGTTGTCTCTATGAATTGAATTTGTGCTAATAAATTTAAAATACCTAAATTGGTGCCTGTTATACCGAAGGTTATGATGAGGCCCAACATAATAGGTAAATGTTCATTTGGTGCTTCTTTTTGTGGGAAGGCTAGATGACAGAAATGGACTTTCTAGTTAGATACAGAGAAACCCGTGTACCAAATATGCATAAAGCAAAGGTCAGGTTGCTTAAGGCAGAAAGGGGAGAAATAGAGTAGACTATGTGAACCTGCTGAAAAAGAGTGAGTGGTACCACAAGAGAATCAGTAGCCCAAGGGGGCTTAGAGAGTGGAGTTTTGGGTGGAAAAATTTAGATCAATTTAATTGCAGACATGTGAGGGTCAGGTAGTCTTAACTGTGGGACACTGATGTGTATAACATAGATTGATGGTGGGATGCAGAAAAGGTGTGAGGTCCAAGAAGGGGAAGCTTCTTGGAGTTAAGAGAATGCTGGGAAGAAATGAAGAGACTAGAGGAGGAGAGGATAATAAGTAGTCAACATGGATATAAAACACCTCCAAGAGGCAAGGATTAGTTGCATAAGTAGTTGTCCAAGCTGGAACACCAGATAGCAGGCCCAACAATGTTAAAGGTGCCATGTTACACGGATATTATCCAGAATGTCAAAGAAAGTAGGAAGTGAGTATATTGATTGAAGAACCGTGGAGAGCGAAGTGTGGGTTGTTGAACAAGGGAAAATCATAGCTTTTGCAGTTGTGGAGATCACAATGGGAAATGATGTAGGGGCAATTATAGGAACCATCATCATGGCCAGGTACCAATTGTTATACTTAGTAGCGGGTAACATTTTAGGCCTTTGTGTAGAGATAGGGAAAGTGAATAGCCCAATAAAATTGGTGTGGCACTAATAGAAGTAAAACTTATAGGGTACTAGCTTGCACCAAGAGGGCAGAGCATGAAAAGTGTGAGTCATGAATAAATCTAAATAATCTACAAGGAATTCCTTGATGCAACAAAATAGATAATGGGGCTTGCCTATGTGCTTTAGTTTTTGAAAGGTGTTCTTACAACATGCAAGAGAGGTTATGGTATCACAGAGACATATTGGGTTGGTCAAAAGTCCATTTATTTTTTTCTGTAAAAGACACATTTTTCATTTTCACCAATAAATTTATTGATTTGGATATTTTGAGTTTGTCAACAGTCTTCCACTTGGTATAATGTTTATTTTTCTCAATTAATGTCTCAATTTGATCACTGCCAACTTCAACTGGTTTACTGGACTGTGGAGCATCTTCCAATGAGAAATCTTCAACATGACCCACTTCACAAACTGCTTTTGACATGTTAAATCAGTCACAGCACCTTCTCTATACACTGCACAAATCCTTTTTTGTGTTTCAGTTGCATTTTTACCTTTATTGAAATAATAAAGCATAATATACCAAAGTGTTGCATATTTTCTTCCATCTTCAATTTTCAAATAAATACAGAAAAATTCACCAATTTTGAAAAGTTCTTTAAATGTACACTGATGTGACAGCTGTCGCAATACAATCTAACAAAATTGTTTTTTTTTGTTTTTTTTTAATTTATTGAGTTATTTTTCAAGTACAGTTTTCTTTTGTCAATTTCTCCCATCCCAACCCCCCCTCCGCCCCATCTCCCCACCTCCCTCCCATCCCCCCCTCCCCACAGACCTCATCCCTGTGTCTTTCATACTTGTTCTTCAAAATCCCTCCTCGTTTTTCCCCTTAAATTCCCTTCCCTCTCCCCTCTGGTCGCTGCCCACTTGTTCTCTATTTTAGTGTCTTTGTTTTTATTCTATTTGCTTGTTTATTTTGTTATTTAGCTTCCTGTTAAAGGTGAGATCATATGGTATTTGTCCTTCAATGCCTGGCCTATTTCACTCAGCATAATGCTTTCCAGTTCCATCCATCTAACAAAATTGTTTTGAATGAAGTTACAGACAACTAAGCACTACTAGACCCATCCCGTGGAAAAAAACAAATGAACTTTTTGTTCAATCCAGGATGGGTGGAATCTTCTGTTAATCAATTAACAATAACCATGGTGGCATTGGCATCAGCCAGGTGGAGAACAGAGGCCTGCATAGATTGAAGTTGAAGGATAAGGTGGGAGGAGAGAAGAGAAGCAGTTGGGGATATTATAGGGGATCCAACTAGGTATAAGGGTGGGGTGGAAGAACCAGTGGTTGAGTTTGGGAACAAAAAAGTCAAAATCTTTACTTGGTGAATTTTGACATGTGATTGCAGTGGCAGGACTTTTGGGGGTGTCAGTACCAAGGCTGCAGCTGCCAGGTTATGCTATTATCTCTTGAGATATGTTCATCTAGTGGCAGAGGTCATCATCTTCAAAGCGTTGAGCTATTGGGCTGAGGTTGCCATTTTTTAGGTGATGGTTATTGTCTGTCATTGTCTATTTCTGACTTGTGGATGATATCTTTAAGGACCCTATTGTGGTGGGTGTTGGGAACTCCTGATATAAATCCTGAGCTAGCTTCCAGATATTGAGGCAAAGTTTCACATCTGAAAAATTATTACAAAAGTTCCTGAATGTTTGCCTTTTGCCTTCCAAGAGTTATGGAGTAGTTTCTTATGGGAAAATTGTGAGTTGACTGACTATTACAAACAAATAAGTTATAAAGGAGCCCAAGTAGTTTGGCAGTGAATTGAAGTGACAAAATCCTGGATCCAAATCATGAGACAAATAAGGCAGAGCCAGGACAAGCAGAACCAGAAAGCTCCACATTTTCAGGCCTTAGGCATGTGGTTCCTGGAGTGCTGGGTGTGCTTGTTTATTATGAATGGAGTAATTAGGCGTTGTCCTCCAGGATCCTTCAGTGGCTCCTCATTTGATATCATTATAATGAGGTGGATGCAGAGCTGATATTCTATTTAATAATGCTAATTCTGAGAACACATTTAGGTCTTTTTTCCTTCACTGGTAGATCTACACAGTTCTAAGTATGGTATCAGGTATAGAGACATATATTCCCTGAAAAGAGTAACTTCTATTTAACCAAACTTTAAAACCATCATATTGGTGAAGGACAGAAGACTTTGGCAGAAACTTTTTTCTTTTTTAAAAAAAAAAGATTAATAAAAAAAAGATTTTATTTATTTATTTTTAGACAGAGAGAGAGAGGTACAGAAACATCAATGTGTGGCTGCCTCTCATGCACCCCCTACTGGGGACCTGGCACACACACAACCCAAGCATGTGCCCTGACTGGGAATTGAATGGGTGACCCTTTGGTTTGCAGGCCTAGCACTCAATCTACTCAGCCACACCAACCAAGGCATCGTCCTTCCTTCCTTCCTTCCTTCCTTCCTTCCTTCCTTCCTTCCTTCCTTCCTTCCTTCCTTCCTTCCTTCCTTCCTTCCTTTCTTCCTTTCTTCCTCTTTCTTTCTTTTTTACTGTTGTTCAGTTACGGTTGCCCCGCCTTTTTCTGAGTTGCTCTCCCTTGCCCCATCCCGCCCCCCCCCCCGCTCTCATAGTCAATCCCTATCCCATTGCCCATGCCCACAAGTCCTCTATTCATGTTCCTTGATTTTCCCCTTCCCCTTCTTTCCCCCATTGTCACCCACCCCCCTCCCTTCTGGTCACTGTCAGTTTGTTATTTATTTCCATGTCTCTGGTTCTATTTTGCTCATTTATTTTGTTGCTTAGGTTCCACTTCTAGGTAAGATCATATGGTGTTTGTCTTTCACCACTTGGCTTATTTCACCTAGCATAATGGCTCCAGTTGCATCTATGCTGTTGCATCTATGCTGTTGCAAAGGGCAGGAGTTCTTTCTCTCTGCTATGTAGTATTCCATCATGTAAATGTACCACAGTTTTTTAATCCACTCACTTACCAATGGGTACTTAGGCTGTTTCCAACACTTGGCTATTGTAAATAATGCTGTTATGAACATTGGGGTGTATAGGTTCTTTTGGACTGGTGATTTGGGATTTTCAAGCTATATTCTCAGTAGAGGGGTCACTGGATTAAAAGGCATTTCCATCTTTAGCTTTTTGAAAAAATTCCATACCATTTTCCAGTGGTTGCACCCGTCTGCATTCCCACCAACAGTGTACTAGGATTCCCTTCCCTCCACATCCTTACCAGCACTTGTTGTTTGTTGATTTGTTTATGATGGCCATTCTGACTGGTCTGATGTGGTAGCTCATTGTGGTTTTATTTTGCATCTCTCTGATGGCTAGTGATATTGAGCTGTCTTATAGCACATAGAATAACCTGTTGGGATGGGGAGGTTCTCAGTTTTCTGTGAGCCTCATCCTATTATTTGCCCTTCATCCAGACGCCAGTCCAGCATGATTTGTGCCAGGATAGAAAAGGGACAGTAGAATGGGGAGATGCCATTAAGTTGAAGATAATGATCCATTTGGTTATTGTATGCCTGCAAGTGACAAGTGTCTTGGCTACAAAGGTGATGACAAAACATTAAGGAACAAAATGGCAAGCTCAAAAAGAGATCCAATGTATAAAACATGTCATAGAAACCTGACTTCAGACTTCTTAACAATTGCATGATAATTGATCAAAGTTAAATATTTTCCCTAAGCACTTATTTCTTCATCTGTGAAACTGAAATGAAAGTACACACCATATAAAAGTGTAATGAAAAGTAACAGTAAGGATGTACATAACTTAAGCAGTATTGCTCCTGGCATTTAACAAATTCTCCTCAGTATATGTTAATGAATGTGTCATTACTTGTATTTCTTTCAGACAACTATAAGGAGATTAATGGATGGAGAGTGGGGAAGTTTAATGCATTGTGTCCAGTACAACCCCTTCCCTCTAGTAATGTTATATAAACAGTCTGATATAGGCACCTTGCTTGGAAATGGGTGGTTTGGGAAGTTTCTTGGTGGTGGAAGTGAAACTGGTCAGTTCTGGTTCTAGGTGGTTGACATATTGGCATCCACTGCTTGGGTCCAAATCTGACCACTGTCCTAGGGTTCCTAAGTCCCTGCACACCATAGTCTCTTTGCTCTGATTTCAGGCATTTTACATCCACTGACTATCAGTACCATGTGATAATGTAGCCACTCAGTAAATGCAAAATTAAATTATTTGAATTCATAATAATAATGTAAGAAAGGGGAAATGCTCTCATTTCCCCTCTCATTTCACATTTAGTGAAATGTGTTATCACTAAATATGACTATTATGTTTTTTCTATACTTTTTCACAATCTATATTTAAAATAGATTGCAATACATATTGTTTTCAGTCATAGGTTTGTGTCATCTGGTGAAGAAATCTCCAAAACTGCATCTTAGACATCACATAGCACATAGCAGGGAGTTGAGGGGGCCTGAGGATAATCAGGCAGAACACTCAAACACTAAATCACATGACAAAAAAGTATCCTTCAACCCATACTTTGGCTAACAAGAAAGATGTGAGGGGTGGGGAAGGGGAAGGAGAGATATCAGAAGTGTTTGGGAGCTAGAGAAGTACTAAGAGAACATATGGTATTATATATTATATGATTAAAATATGTGCTATGTATAACCACTATAAATATATGATGATGTATGATTGAACCGAAATGTAGTTCCTTTGTAAAAGGTGGTTATAAAAATTTTTTTCTGTCCATGCTATTTAAAATCTTTGAATGTAGTGGAAGTACACTAAAATCATTTTTCTGATGGTGAACACAGAGTGAAATATACTCTCCATTCATGTTGTAGCAAAAGGTAAGATTTCCTTCTTTTTATAGCCCCATAGTATTCTATTGTGTAAATGTACCACAGCTTTTTTACCCACTTATCTACTGATAAGCATATGGACTGCTTTCACACCTTGGTGATTGTAAATAACACTGCAATGAACATAAGGATGCTTATGTTCCTTCGAATTAGTGTTTTGGGGTTTCTTTGGATATAATTCCAGAAGTGGAATTGCTGAGTCATGAGGCAGTTACATTTTTAATTTTTGAGGTAACTCCATATTGCTTTCCACAGTAGCTGCACCAATCTGCATGCCCACCAAGAATACATGAGGGTTCCCCTTTCTCCATATTCTTGCCAGTGAAGTGGATAAATTCCTAGAAACACAATCTTCCAAAACTGAATTAGGAAGAATTAGAAAATCTGAATAGACAAGTTACAACTAATGAATTTATTATGTTTTAGATATTTATTTATTTATTTTTAGAGAGAGTAGAAAGGATGGAGAAAGAGAGGGAGAGAAACATTAATGTGTGATTGCCTCCCACGTGTCTCCTCCTGGGGACCTGGCCTGCAACCCAGGCATGTACTCTGACTGGGATTCAAACTGGCAACCCTTTGTTTCACAGGCCAGTGCTCAATCAACTGAGCCACACCAGCCAGGGCTACAACTAATGAAATTAAAGCAGAAAAAATAAAAACCTCCCATCAAACAAAAGTTCTGGGCCAGATGGCTTCACAGGTGAATTTTACCAAACACTGAAAGAACTAGCACCTATTTTTCTCATACTATTGAAAAAAATTGAAGAGGAAGGAAGACTCCCAAACACTATTTATGGGGCCAGCATTATCCTAATTCTAAAACCAGATAAAGACACTACAAAGAGAGATAAATATCAGCTGATATCTCTGATGAACATAGATACTAAAATCCTCAACGAAATATTAATATTAGAAAACCAGATCCAGAAATACGTTAAAAACATCATACAACATGATCAGGTGAGATTTATTCTGGGGATTGAAGGTTGGTACCATATCATGAATCAATTAATATGATACACCATAAAAACAAGATGAAAAATAATAATCATACAATTATATAAAAATTTCGGAAAAAGCATTTCATAAAATCCAGCACCCATTTATGATAAAAAGCCTCAGCAAAGTAGGAATAAATGGAACATATCTCAACATAATAAGGGTTATATATGGAAAACACATACCTAACATCATACTGAATGGGTAAAAACTAAAAACATTTTTCTTAGGATTAGGAACAAGACAGTTATGCCCACTTTCACCATTCTTATTTAACATAATTATGGAAGTCTTAGCCACTGCAATCAGACAAGAAGAAGAAATAAAAGGCATCCAGATTGCAAAGAAAGAAGTGAAACTGTCATTGTTTGCCGATGACATGATACTGTATATAGAAAACCCTAAATACTCAACTGAACAACTACAAGAACTGATAAAGGATTCAGTAGAGTAGTATATATGTTTTAATGAGTACTCAAATATACCTGTGGTTCTTTCTCATATGATGCAATCAACAGGATGCCATCTGTATAGTGTATCACGTGTTTTACACCTTTGCTATCCTTATTTTGCCAAATTTTAAGTATATTTTATTAATTATGCCATTACAGTTATCTCAAATTTCTCCCCTTTTTCTCCCTCTGTCCTGAATCCTTCTTTCCACCAGCATTCTCCCCGCTTAGTTCATGTCCATGGATCATACATATAAGTTCTTTGGCTTCTCCATTTCCTATACTATTCTTAATCTCCCCCTTAGTATTTTATGCCTACCAATTATACTTATTACATGTAACTTTCCCCCCACTCTCCTCCTCAACCTCCCCACCAATAACCTTCCATGTAATCTCAATTTCTGTGATTCTGTACCTGTTCTAGTTGTATTGTTTATTTTTTTTAGGTTTGGTTGTTGACAGTAGTGACTCTGTTGTCATTTTACTGTTCATAGTTTTTTATCTTCTTTAACTTAGGTAAGTCTCTTTAACACTTCTTTTAATAGGGGCTTGGTAATGATGAACTCCTTTAACTTGACCTTATCTGGAAAGCACTTTATCTGCCCTCCCATTCTAAATGATAGCTTTGCTGGATAAAGCCATCTTGGAAGTAGGCCCTTGCCTTTCATGACTTGGAATACTTTCTATTTCCAGCCCCTTCTTGCCTGCAAGGTCTCTTTTGAGAAATTAGTGATAGTCTTATGGGAACTCCTTTGTAGGTAACTGTCTCCTGTTGCTGCTTTTAAGATTCTCTCTTTATCTTTAATCTTGGGTAACTTAATTATGATGTGCCTTGGTGTGTTCCTCCTTGGATCCAATTTCTTTGGGACTCTGTGAGCTTCCCGGACTTCCTGGAAGTCTATTTCCTTTGCCAAATTGGGGAAGTTTTCCTTCATTATTTGTTTTCCTTCAAAATAAGTTTTCAATCTCCTGCTCTTCCTTTTTTCCTTCTGGCACCCCTGTGATTCATATGTTGGAGCATTTAAAGTTTTCCCAAAGGTTCTTCAGCCTCTTCTCATTTTTTGGAATTCTTGTTTCTTCATTCTGTTCCAGTTGGATGTTTAGTTCTTCCTTTTGTTCCAAATCATTGATTCGAGTCCCAGTGTCCTTCCCTTCACTGTTGGTTCCCTGAACATTTTCCTTTATTTCACTTTTCATAGCCTTCACTTTTTTCCTCTATTTTGCGATCATACTCATCCATTTCTGTGAGCATCCTGATTACCAGTGTTTTGAACTCTGCATCTGATAAGTTGGCTATCTCTTTGTCACTTAGCTCTTTTTTCTGGAGTTTCAATCTGTTCTTTCATTTGGGACATATTTGTTTATATGGGAATACGTGTTATGTTGTAAGGGGAGGAGCCTTAGGTATTCTCCAGGGCAAGGCAACAGTCTTTGCTGGGTTGTAGCACTGTGTGTGGGAGGTCAAAAAAGGGATCAGTGCAGCTTCCTTGGCTCTCAGCTTTCAGTCACTTTCCCTGCTATCCACAAGCAAATTGGGTCCTTCTGGTGCTGATTCCAGGGTGAATTGGTTTGTGTATGTTTTAGGACTCCATGGTTCTCCCCAGTGAACTCTCCTGTGAGGCTGGGAGTTTCCCCTGCTGCTGCAACCCCCAGAGGTTTTGAGGCTTTCATTTCCCATACTAGAACCCTAGGTTGTGCAACCTGTCTCTCTTCCCAGTTGTTCCTCCCGGTTTTTCCGCACACAAATGTGGGGCCACCAGCCTCTGCCTCACTCACCTAGTCCTCCAGCCACTGCCTTGCTGCGTGTCCTCTCCATCCCAGTTTCTTGCCTCTGTCCCCCACCCACCAGTCTGGATGAATGCTTCTTCTTTAACTCTTTGGTTGTCAGGCTTCCATACAGTAAATTTTCTGGCAGTTCTGGTTGTTTTTTTGGTTTTGAATTTTTTGTTGTTCTTTTGGTTGTGTGAGGAAGCAAAGTGTATCTACCTATACCTCCATCTTGGATGGAAGTCTGGTTCCATATAAATTTTTTAAGTAGTTTTTCTACATCTGCAAAATATGCCATTGGTATTTAGTAGAAATTGTGTTGAATCTGTAGATTGCTTATGGTAATATGGACATTTTAATGATGCTAATTCTTCCAGTTCATGAGCACTGTATATTCTTCTACTTATTTGTGGCTTCCTCAATTTCTTGCTTCAGTGTCCTATAGTTTTCCAATTACAGGTCTTTTATCTCTTTGGTTAATTTATTTCTAGTTACTTCATATTTTTGTTGCAATAGTAAATGGGGTTGTTTTTTTATTTCCCCTTTTTGACAGTTCATTTTTGGTGTATAGAAATACCATTGATTACTGAGTATTGATTTTGTATTTTGCTACTTTGTTAAATTCATTTATTAGCTCTAGCAGTTTTTTGGTGGCGCCTATTGGGGTTTCTATGTACCCTATCATGTCATCTGCACATAATGATAGTTTTACTTCCTCCTTTCCAAAATGAATTCCTTTTATTTCTTTTCTTATCTGATTGCTGTGGCTAGGACTTCTGGTACTATGTTGAATAAGAATCATGAAAGCAGACATTCCTCTCTTCTTTATGCTCTTAGAGGAAATGCTTTTCATTTTTGCTCATTGAGTATGATGTTGGCCATAGGTTTTTAGTATATTCCCTTTGTTATGTTGATGTATGATCCCTCTATTCCCATTTTGATGAGAGTTTTCATGATAAATGGGTGCTGGATTTTATCAGATATATTTTATGCATCTAATGATATGATCATGTGAATTTTTACACTTCATTTTGTCTGTGTGATGTATCAAATTTATTGATTTATGAATATTGTACCAACCTGGCACCCAGGGATAAATACCACTTGATCATTGTGTGTGACCTTTTCAATATATTGCTGGATCCATTTTGCTTGTATTTTGTTGAGGATTTTAGCATCAATGTTCATCAGGGATATTGGCCTATAGTTTCCTTTCTTTGCTGTGTCTTTGCCTGGTTTTGGAATTAGGATAATACTGGCTTCATAAAAAAATGTTGGAAAGCTTTCATCTTCTTGAATTTTTGGAATACTTTGAGAAGCATAGGTGTTCTTTGAATGATTGGTAAAGTTAGCAGATAAAGCCATCTGGCACAGGTCTTTTGTTTGCTGGAAGTTTTTTTTTTTAATTGCTAATTCAATTTTATTAGTTGCTATCAATCCATTCAGGTTTTCTGCTTCTTTTTGATTCAGTCTTTGATTATTGTGTTTTTCTAGAAATTTATCCATTTTGTCCATGTGGTCCAATTTGTTGGCATATAATTGTTCATAATATTTTCTTAAAATCCTTTGTATTTCTGTGACATCCATTGTTATTTTTCTTCTTTCATTTCTGCCTTTATTAATTTGGGTCCTGACTCTTTTTTTCTTGATATGTCTGTTTAAAGGTTCATCAATTTTATTCATCTTTTCACAGAACCATCTCCTGGATACATTGATTTTTCAAAAAATTTTAAAATCTCTATCATTCATTTCTTCTCTCATCTTAATTATTTTCTCCTCCTCTGTTTAGCATTTGCTTGTTGTTTTTCTAGCTCTATTAAGTGTAGGGTTAGATTGTTTATTTGAAATCTTTCTATCTTCTTGAGTTATGCCTGTAATGCTATAAACTTTCCTCTCAGGATTGCTTTCTCTGTTTTCCATAGGTTTTGGGTTGTTGTGTGTTCATTTTCATTTGTTCCCAGCTACTTTTTTATTTCTTCCTTGACCTCATTGATGACCCATTCATTATTTAATAACATAATATTTAGTCTCCATATATTTTAATGATTTTGAGGGGTTTTTACTGAGTTTTATTTCTAGTTTCATGCCACTATAATCTGAGAAAATGCTTGATATGATTTCAATTTTCTTGAATTTAAGACTTCTTTTGCGTCCAACCATGTGATCTATCTTTGAGAATGATCTGTGGACACTGGAAAAGAATATGTATTCTGATGCTTTGGGGTCAAATGGTCCGTAGATATCAATTAAACCCACTTGATCTGGTGTGTCACTTAAGGTTGTTGTTTCCTTGTTGATATTTTGTCTAGAAGATTTATCCAATGGTGATAGTGGGGTGTTAAAATCTTCTACAATAACTTTATTGTTGTCTACTTCTTCCTTAAAGTCCACCAAGATTTTCTTCATATATTTAGGCACTTCTATATTTGGCACATTTATGTGTATAAGGGTTATATCCTCTCTTTGGATTGATCCTTTTAGTCTTATTATTGTCTCTTTTTGTGGCCTTTGTTGTGAAGTCAATTTTGTCAGATACAAAGATTGCTCTCCTAGCTTTTTAAAATCTCCATTTGCATGAAATATTTTTCATTCTTTTACTTTCAGCCTGTGTAGATCTTTCTTTCTTTCTTTCTTTCTTTCTTTCTTTCTTTCTTTCTTTCTTTCTTTCTTTCTTTCTTTCTTTCTTTCTCTCTCTCTCTCTCTCTCTCTCTCTCTCTCTCCTTCCTTCCTTCCTTCCTTCCTTCCTTCCTTCCTTCCTTCCTTCCTTCCTTCTTTCTCTCTCTCTCTCTCTCTTTCTTTCTTTCTTTCTTTCTTTCTTTCTTTCTTTCTTTCTTATGTGTGTCTGCTGTAGACAGCATATATAGGTCATGTTTTCTTATCTATTTAGCTATCCTATGTCTTTTGATTGGAGCATTTAGTCCATTTATATTTAAGGTTATTATTGATAGTTACTTGTGCATTGTCACTTCATTCTTTTATACTTACATTCTTCTCTCTATTACTTTCCTTCTTAAAACAGTCCTTTTAATATCTCTTGTAGTGCTGGTTTGGTGTAATGAACTTCTTTAGCCTTTATTTTTTTGTCTGGGAAGCTCTTTATTTCCCCTTCAATTCTAAATGATAGCATGGAGATAGCTGTACTTGAACAGTAATATAAAATGATAAAAAATTAAAATAAGTAAAATATTTTAAAAATTAAATTAAATTAAAAAATAAAAAATAAATGATATCCTTGCTGCATAGAGTAGTCTTGGTTCCAGACCCTTGCTTTTCATTACTTTAAATACTTCATGCCCATCCCTTCTGGCCCAAAGCATTTGTATTGAGTAAGCAGCTTGCTGTCTTATTGGATCTCCCTTGTAGGTTACCGTGGGTTTCTCTTTTGCTGCCTTTAAGATCCTCTAACTTTAAACTGCCATTTTAATTATAGTGTGTCTTAGTGTGGGCCTTTTGGGTTCCTCTTATTTGTGTCCTCTCTCTTCTTTCTGAACTTGTGTTCATTTTTCTTTCACCAGGATAAGGAAATTTTCTGTCATTATTTCTTCAAGCAAGAATTTTCTATCCTTTGCTCAGTTTGTTCTCCTTCTGGTATCCCTATGATGTGGATATTGTTATGTTTCATGATGTCCCAAAGTTCTCCTAAACTATCCTTGTTCTTTTTGCTCTGTTGGGTATTTTTCTACCTTGTTTTCCTCTGCTTCATCTCACCTCCTTTCAATTTCTTCTAGTGTATTCATTTCAGATATTGCATTCTTCATTTCCAACTGGTTCTTATTCAAGTTTTCTATGTCTTTTTCATGCTGTTGTTAATTTCCACTAAGTTACATTAGTTCCCAGTAAGTTCCTTGAGCATCCTTATAAACATTACTTTGAACTCTATGTCCAATAAATTTCCTTCCTCAATTTCAATTAGGTCTTTTTCTGGGTATTTCTCCTTTTCTTTCCTTTGGGAGTTGTTTCTTTGTCTCCCCATTTTAGCCGACTCTTTTTGTTTGTTGCTATGTTTTAGGTAGATATGCTTTGACTCCCTGTGTTCATGGGATAGCCTTATGTGCCTGGAGTCCTATGGGACTCACTGTTGCAATCTCATTGACCTTCTAAGCTGGATGCTCTAGGAATACCCCCTCTGTGGTTTATTTGGGCTCTTCTGTCATATTTTGGTCTTGATTGTTGTTGTCTCATTTGTTGGTGGTTTGTTCCCTCTAGCTGGCTGACTGACAGGCACAACCCGTACCACATTCTGTATGCCATTGTACCAGTGCTGACAGAACAAAGCAAAATAAGACAGAGAAAACTCACACAAGCAAACCCCTTCAACAAAAGCAAACTCAATGATATAGGAGCAAAAAATAATAAAAGTGGAAAAAGAAATAGAATGTTATAAGAAAAACAAGAATACAATACAATCATAGGCAAGAAAAATGATCATGCAATAATAGAAGTAGGAGATACAATAAGAGTAAGGAATAGAAACCAGAAATCACAAAAGAAGAAAGAAAAGGAAAAAATGAAATTTAAAAAATAAGTAAAGGAAGGAAGAATGCAAAATGAAGTAACCAGGAATAGTAAAATATAAGATTTGAAAGACAAAAATACAGAAAAAAAATAAGAAAAAAATTAAAAATCTATGCATAAGAAAAATAATGAAAAAGAATAATGTGAAATTCATCTCCGCAGAGTTTAGTGCCTGCCTGATGGATTCTTCCTTGGATACAACTCTCATGTTGTCTGGAGCTGGTGCAAGTCAATGTCAGATGCTGTCCAGTCTACCTCTAGGCATTCTGTTCAAAGCTAAGTTATCATAGTTTGTGGCTGTCCCCTTCAGGGTTGGGTGTTTCTGGGATGGGTCTTACTCCTCTATGAGGCTGGCTTTTTATTAGCACAGGGCCCAGGGGTAGGTCAACTAACTTCTAAAGACACAGCTGGAACCACCTCCACCTGCCTCCGCCTGCAGTCCTGTTGTTAGTCTTAGTCTAGCCACTGACCTGTCTATTTCTGAGAGGGCTTCTGGTGGAATCAGGGGGATGGGGCCCGTGGATCTCCTGTGGGAGATGCCATTCACACTTAAGGGAATGGTGGGTGTGTTCCCCTGTGTTTGTGCCACATGACTGAGTCTGTGCCAGATTATTTTCCTGAACTAGGCAGGACAAAAGCCCTAGCTTAATAGTGGGTAGGGCATCCAGAGCCCAGAGTTTCAGTCTGCCAGAAACCAGGAGGGTGTTCCTAGGCTCTCTCGTGAGGGGGAAGCACCAGTCTAGTTCCTGGGAAAGTATATGAAATGGCCACTACTTAAAGCGAGTCTCTAACACCTGTGAGTCCACCTATGCTACCATCTCCTCAGCAGAGGATAAGATACAGGTTCAAGGAAAGTAAGAAAGAATGAAAAAAATTTTAAATATATATTTAAAAAAAAACAGGGATTCAGGGTGAGGTGAGCAGAATTCCAGAGGGTGAGGCAAGTAGGATTCCAGAAAATGGGGTTAAGAGGTTTCCGGTGAGGAAAGTGGTAACCCACGGGGTGGGGTAATCGTTTATCCCCTTGGAGGGGCCTGCTCTTCTCAAGAAAAATGTCTGCTGCAGTATGGTTTTATATCCTAGTCCCAGAAACCCAGCACCCATTCCCCACCACCTCCCCCTCAAGCCTCCCACTCAAAACTCTCCTCACAGGACTATAGACTGTGCTGCCCTCCCTTTGCTCAAGCCCAAGGTCAGTGGCTAGAAATGTAAAACCTTTGTATTGGCCCCTTAGAACAAAAGAAAGGAAAAAGAGGAGAAAAGTGGCTTTGTCTCCAGTGGGCTCCATCTTTCTCCAATGGGCAAAAAACCCAGTCTTTCACCACTGGATGCTGCATAGATGGGTGATCTCAGCACTGGTGCTCTGTGCTTCAGAGCCCAGTCTGAGGTCCAGGCTTCACTCCTCCCCAGGGGAAGCTCCCACAGCCATGTAGCAACCTCGGCCCCCTGCCCATGTAAGTGGTGCTGGCCCTTTTTGCATCCTTCCCCTTTCTACTGGTCTCAAGGTGGTTTCTGCCAGTCCTTGGTTAAGTCTCTCCTCTTTAAGTCAGTCTCCAATTGTTTTTTTTGGGTGGACGCCTGTCTTTTGGGTGGAATGGGTGGCCCTTTGTTTGGGCATTTTAGAAGAGGTTAAAGTAGAGAGGCAAATGTTGGAAAATACCAATGAAAGTACATCCCCTAAGATGAATTATTTTACTGGTGAAGATTGGAGGCAGACCCAGGGCCCCTGCCTTGGAAATGAAATCTGAGGTAGGACTCTCTAGCAGACACTTGAACACTTGCCCCTGAACACATTTGATCTTATCCACCTTTTGCTACTAAATGAGGAGTGTTGACTTTATTTACATGAAATGTTGGTAAACTGGAGTTGTTCCTCTTAAAGTTAATTGGTCAGAAGTCCAGTAGCATACATTCCCTTTGGCCCAGGTTCTCTTTGAGCTCCTGGGCATTCTAATGCTACTTTGCCAGGATGTTCTTCTTCTTGTTGAGAGAGCTTCTTTCTTCATTACTGGAATTTCACCAAGGACGTTTTCCATTGGGCTAGGTGCCCCAACAGAGAGAGCAGCAGGTTTACCTACTTGTCCAGGTACCCAGTGAACATTTTGTATTTGTCAAACACATTGGGCTTGCAGAGCTCACAGATCAAAGCCTCCACCTCTTCTCCCAGGGTGTAATTGAGATTGAGGTTTATTAGCAGACTCCCCTTCTCCTCCTAGAGTATCTCAAGGTTGTGGGTGAGGCTTCCCATCAGCTTGGCCTTCTTTTTGCTAACATACACCTGCTCCCCTTCCTCATTCATCTCTTCTTCATTGGGAACAGACACAGGCAAGACAGTTAACCAACATGTCCATTGATTTCTTGTCTTCACTCCTCTTGCCTTCATATCCTGGGCAGCTGACTGTTCTCTAAATGGCCTTCTTCTTTACCCTGTTTTCCTGCAGCAAGTTAACATCTCAAAGGAACAAACTTCCCATCAGATCCATAGTTGTCTTGATTCTGGAGTTTGTATCCAAAATGTCTGCCAGAGATCTGTCTTGGTGGACAATTTCCTTGACCAGAGCCTCTGTTCTGATGTCTTCTGAGGACCAAAACTAACATAGAACAAAGCTATTTTAAAAGAAAAGAATGAAGAAAAACTTGTGGTGAGTGGCTCTGTTGAAGAGGAGTTCAAAGTCCTGGATCTGGGCTATCCAGTATACATACACAAACACACACAACATACCAGATGTTATGAAGCTAATAGACCCTTCTTATAGCATAAAATCTTGCATTCTACAACTGTGCTAAGTATTTTTTTCTTTTTTTATTGATTATGCTGTTACAGTTGTTCTATTCCCCCTTTATTCCCCTCCACCCTACCCCCCATCCCCACCATCACCCCCCCTTTAGTTTATGACCATGTGTCTCAAGTCCTTTAGATTCTATATTTCCCATGCTATTCTTGCCCCCTCCATCTATTTTCTATCTACTGTCTATGCTACTTATTTTCTGTACCTTCTCCCCCCTTCTCCTCCTCCCACTCCCCTGTTGATAACCCTCCTTCAGATCTTCATTTCTATGTTTCCACTCCTGATCTAGCTGTCCTTTTAGTTTGCTTTTGTTTTAGGTGTGGTTCTTAATAACTGTGAGTTTGTTGTCCTTTCACTGTTCATGTTTCTTTAACTTCTTTTTCTTAGATAAGTCCCTTTAACGTTTCATATAATAAGGGCTTGGTGATGATGAACTCCTTGAATTTGATCTTATCTGAGAAGCACCTTATCTGTCCTTCCATTCTAAATGAAAGTTTTGCTGGATAGAGCAATCTTGGTTGTAGGTCTTTGGATTTCATGACTTGGAATACCTCTTTCCAGCCCCTTCTTGCCTGTAAGGTCTCTTTTGAGAAATCAGCTGACAGTCTGATGGGGACTCCTTTGTAGGTGACTGTCCCCTTAGCTCTTGCTGCTTCTAGGATTCTCTCCTTCATTTTAATTTTGGCTAATGTAATTACGATGTGCCTTGGTGTGTTCCTTCTTGGGTCCAACTTCTTTGGTACTCTCTGAGCTTCCTGGATTTTCTGGAAGTCTATTTCCTTTGCCAGATTGGGGAAATTCTCCTTTGTTATTTGTTCAAATAAGTTTTCCACTGGTGGCTGTGCCTTTCCCCCCTTCTGGTACCCCTATAATTTGGATGTTGGAGCGTTTAAAGATGTCCTGGAGGTTCCTAAGACTCTCCTCATTTCTTTGAATTCTTGCTTCTTGACTCTTTTCTGTTTGGCCATTATTTGCTTTCTTCTGGTCCACTCCATTGATTTGAGTCCCAGTTTCCTTTTCATTGCTATTGGTGTCCTGTGTAATTCCATTCATTTCAATTAGTTTTGCCTCCATATATTTGTCTAATTTGTCTGTATAATCAACCAGTTCTGTGAGGATCCTGATCACCAATGTTTTAAACTGTGCGTCTGTGAGTTTTGCTATTTCTTCATCACTTAGATTTATTGGCTCTGGGGCTCTGAGATCCTCCTGCGCCATTCTTGGTCTGTTCGGGGGCCCTTTAAGTGTGAGAAGCGGCGCCTTGGATTCCCAGGTCGCTGGGTTGTGATGCTATATGTGGGGGCGTGGCCAGAGCAGGGAAATGGCGACCCCCTCTGCCGCTTCTCACAGCTGGGTGCGGAGGAGCAGTGCCTTAGGTGGTTCACCTGGGCAGGGCCACTCAGAGTCGCTGGGTTATGACGCTCTATGTGGAGGTGGGGTCAGAGCAGGGAAATGGCGGCGCCCTCCACTGCCGCTTGCCGTGGGGACCTGCCGGCCTGGTCCAACCGCCCACTCCCTTGCCTGTCCACCCTCGCACAAATGCGCAACCTCAGTCAACACGCAGCCCCGGGCCCGGCTGTCTCCCCCGAGGCCGCTCGCCTGGTTGCTCGCTAGGTCGCTCACTAGGTCTGACCCTGCGCCTAGATTCCGCGGGCCTGAGTGTGTCTGGCCGAGTCCTCCTGTGCAACCCTGCTCCACCAGCCGCTGGTTTCGCCCCTTACCGGTCAGGCTGAAGAATTTGTTGTTAACGGACTTCTGAAAAGTTCAATTTTCCGTGTTCTGGCTATGTTTTCTGTTGCTAATATTTAGTTTTCTCTAATCTTGGTTGTGTGAGAAGGCACGGCACATCCACCTATGCCTCCATCTTGGCGGAAGTCCCCCTAAGTATTTTTTAACAATTTTATTTATTTATTTTTATAGAAGAGAAGGGAGGGAGAAAGAGAGGGAGAGAAACATTAATGTGTGGTTGCCTCTTGCATGCCTCCCACCAGGGGACCTGGCCTGCAACCCAAGCATGTGCCCAAGATTGGAGACTGAACCAGTGACCCTTTGATCCTCAGGCCAGCACTCAATCCATTGAGTCACACCAACCAGGGCTGTGCTAAGTATTTTTAAAACACCATGTGAAATACACCCTTTAGCAATAATAAAAAATGGCTTCAGTGATTTTTTTATATTATTTGCACCCAGAAAATACTTATTAGCTGAAAGATAAGAATAGTTCTTAATATAAAATATATTCCTACTGGATACTAGTTGTGCAATTACTTTTACTTAACTTCATTGTCACTTGAATGCAGAGAACAATCTCTAGTAGAAAGAACAATCCAAGGTAGGACAAAAATAACAGCTTATGCCTCTTAAAGCAAGAGCTGCACAGTCAAGTAAAGAGGGCGAATAGCATAAAGATGAAAAACCAGAGGTTAGGGTGCACATTAAACCAGAGGAGTTGTGGTACTGAAATTGTTTCCTGACTCCAAACTCCATTGGGTAATTAAGTGACCAGTACTTAATTGTGTTCTTCCCTTAACCAATCATAGAAGATAACCTTAGGTTATGGAAAGCTATATCCTATAGTTCTTAAACAATGAGAACTTTCTAGATATTTATGTAGCATAGGGAACATTTTAAATGATTCTGGCAGAGATCTGGATGCTAAATCACTTGGCAGGATGTCCCCTTCAGATCCTTTCTAGGCTGATAAAAAATTCTATTACTGTGTAATGGGGGTGGGGAGCAAAGAACAAAAATAAGAATATACTGTGAGATAAATATGTTAGGCATACACAGACATAAATTATGTAAAATTCTGTATAACCTCCTTTTCATAAAATATATATATGTATGTATGACAACTTTTCATGTCAATAAAAATATACTTCTATAACATTAATTCCACACTTCTCAGATATTCTGACTGAATATTCTTTTACAAGTGGACTGTGATTCACATTTTGAGGAACAATCTTTTTGAAAGATCCCCACCCTCATATTAGAAGAAATTACTCTTCCTTTTTATGTTTACCTTGTCCCACTGGCTATTTCAGTGGAATATTTCTTGTGCATGACCTATCCTGCAATTTCTTTGATGAAAAATGTTGCACTAAGTTACAAAAGGACATGATAGAAGATTAGAGAAACAACCTTAATGACTCAGATAATATTGGGCAAATTACTGAACCACAAAAACAACCTAAAGATATGTCTTAAGAGCCCAATACTCCAAGTCTCTGAATTTGCTACTCAGCTCTGGGGCACAGACACAACTGCCAATCTGCAAATACTTTTAAGAGTCTTTTTTTGTGTGTGTGAAATGCCCCTTTCAAACATTTGCAAAGAAGCAAATAAACAATTATGCAGTTAAACAAAACATATATGTGGGCCAGATCTAGGGATTTAGGGACCTAAGCCTAATGTCCACTGTTTTTCGAACTTTGCCCTAGGACTTCACTGTTCTGGAGAATAGAGTTTCAAAAATAAAACAAACCGTCTTTTTTTCTTAAAATGGTACCAGGCTATTGAGAAGAGAGGTACACAATACACATATGCATAAGATATAGGTGTATCACAGACATAGGGTGGAATTAAGTCTAAGTAGAGATAGAGAAGGTTGCCCGAAAGAAGAGTTTAAAGGGGGGTAGAGGGCCTTGCTAGGTAAGATGCCTAATGTGAGGAAATGGGCATCTCAAGAAGTGAAACAAATATATTTACATTACATTATGAAAAAAACATGCTCTTCATAAGGATCCATAAGAAGATTTAAATTACTGAATCATAAAGCAAAGGAGTGGTTATGGTAGGAGCAGCAGAAGAGGATGGGATTAGGGATGTAATAATACAAAGCCATTACCTTTGGTATCCAAAAAGCAATGGGAAACTAATGATAAATGACAGCAATACTGAAATATATTGGAAGGACTAGGGTCAGAGGAAAGAAGACCAGTGGACAGATGTCATAGTTCTGAAAAGAGATGACAAGGACTTGAAATAGGGCAATGAAAGTGAGTCTGGAAAGAAGGGCAAACTTAAAAGACACTTTTGCACAGATACACCAGAACACATGCCCATCAAGAGGGAATGGATGAAATATTGAACAGCATTGACAATGAATGGACTACAGCTACATGGATAAATCTTAGTAACAAGATATTTAGTAAAAGAAATAAGTTCCAAAATGCTACCACAAAAGATATAAATTTTTGTGAAATTTGAAAACAATCAAAACTAAACAGTATTGTTTAGGCATGCATGTATGTGGTAATCTATGAAAAAATAACATGGAAATAATAAGTATAAATGAAGATATTGGTTTCTCTGGGAGGGAAGTTGAGAAAAAGATGGTGAGCAGATTTTATTAACAGCATTATTCTAGTTCTTTGGTTGGGTACTGAATTCACAGGTTTTTAATTTAGATGAGTAGTTTGATAGTCAAGCAGTTGTGCATGGGGACATGAAGAAAATATGTCATGAGTCATGACCAAGTATAATGTTTATTTCTGTACTTTGTACCGAAAGCTGTAAGACAGGAGAGATATTTTAGGGATACTTTGGAAGTGGAATCAATGGTTTTTCCTCTTTGAACTGGTTTTAGATGAGTTCTTCCAAAGGAAGAGCCTCACTGAATGAGGCCCACGTGCTTTTACGTCTTGCGCTTTTTGCCCCTTGCCCTTGGCCATCTTTACTTTCCCTCAGAAGGGAGACTGGTGATGCCAAACTGTGGGGGTAGCAGTGAGGCTGCCCGCGGGTCTAAAGCGTTCTTATTGGCCGAGAGGAGCGAGAACTAGGCTGGAGCTGAAGCAAGAGCAAGAGGGGCGAAGGGGGCGGTGCTAAAGTGGGAGGCGGTGCTATGGGATTTAACTGGAGAGAGGCTCAAGTGCAATTGTCCGAGCCTCGCTGCGATGGCGGAGGCGCTGAACACACTCACACCGCTGGCGGCAGAGTCTTCCCCTTAGGAAGCTACCGTCTCTGTCGCCCCCTCCTCCTCCTCCTACACCGCCTGCGCGGCGGGGGCGGGGGTGGTGGCGGCCAAGGCGCTGGCGGTGGTAACGGCAGTGATTGAGCCTGCCTCCTCCGCCACCTCCACCCCTGCCAGCTCGCCTGCCGGTGGCTGTGGCGACGGCGGCGGCGGCTCTGGCGGCTCCACTATGGCGGCGGCGGGGAGGGGGGGCAGTAGTTTTAAAGTAGACACTCGCCCTTGCCTCAGAGAAGGTGAGTTCCCGTCCCGGGGTATGGGGGCGACCCCAGGTCCTTCGCTGCCTCTCTTCTGCTGGTCTGAGATCAGAATGGGCGCGGTTGGCCGCAGCCCCACCCCCCACCTGCTGTGGCGCAGTAAAGGCCAATTTCGCCCCGCCCCGCCCCGCAGTAGTAGCCCTGAGTGTTCTAGATGGACTGAAGCAGAGAGGGTCTTCCCTACTTCTACCCTCCCCCGAAAAGGAGGGGGTTCCCAGGAAAAGGAATCGCGGGTATTCTCAAGGCAGGAGTTTGATGGAGAAAAAAAAAAAAACCAAAAAACAATTTCTCTCCCAGCCAAAGCACCTTAGTATTGCTCTAGGAAGCTGAGGTGTGTTTTGATAAAGATAAAAAACAGGGTAGAAGTGCTGTAGAACTAGAGGAATAGGGAAAGGGAAGAGACACTAGCTAGGAAAGACGGATTGAAAGAGAAAAAGCCCCCCCCCCAAAAAAAATCAGAGGGATAAACCCCATCCTTTGGTGAAATTCAGCATCCTGCAGTGTAGAAACTTGCAGAAGGATATTTAATAGTTGAAGTTAGGAATTTGGGGATGTTAAAGTGTATACTTGAGCTTTCAAGTAGGATCTGTTGGATTTTAAAATCATAGGGTCTGGTGGAGGAGCAAGTTGTATTGAGGAAAGAAGAGAGGAAGAGACTGGCGGAAGCACTGATTTCATCAATCACTTTGGAGAGTTTTCTTTGGCTATTTGAGGGATTAAACCTTGTACAGCAAGGTTTTGGGGCCCATTTTTAAGATGGTTTTGGTTTTAATAAGTGCTGTTGTACCTACAACACACACATATTACTCCTAACAGAAAAATACATTTCTTGACTATTTCAGTCTAAGTGGTAATTTAGTTCACACAAAGTACTATATACTTGTAAACAGCCTACTAATAGCAAACTAAATTTGCCATTGTGTTTTAAAGCATCTTTGGAAGTACTTCTTAGATGGTTGAAACCAATTCCGCTGGAGATCTCTAAAGCATTTTGTCATCGTAAATTTTGTATTAATTTACAATATTTGCTGTGTTTGTTACCTTATGTTGCTAACTTGTCTCCAAAGTGAAAGACCATGGATTCCAAAATAAAGTAGAATAATATAAATTCCTTTTTCTTAGGAGGACACCTCATTGAAATGGCCCCATAAAATGATTTTTCTCTTTACATTCTTAAATGATATATCCTTGTGTGCTCTTCCATATCCTTTCACACCTTTTGCTTTGGAGGAGAAGCAAAGCAGTAAAAAAATGCCTTTTGATATTTGTCATGGGCACATTACACAAATGCTACTTATTAATATGGAAATTAGAAATACAGTGTAATATGATGACTTTTTAAATTAACTCACTTACTGAAGGCAACCTTTAAAATCCTGTTTAATGTCTTCAGTCAGCCTGGATTTGTACTGGGATGAAAATATGAAATCTGGGTTTTTTGTTAGTATACCAAACTTTCTGTCTATAACCAGCAAGGAAGAGAGAACAGTGTTCTAGGTGGTCAAGATCACAATTCAGTTTGGCTGCCATGGCCTTTTCACAGTAAGGTTTAGGACTAGTATTTCATGGAGAAAATGGCTTTTTGCCTGGCTTGGTTGTAGTATCTTTTAATATATGCAAGTATTAACAACTTTAAGAGATAAAAATTCATAAACTTGCAGTAATACCCTGCCTATAATATTGCACACTGGTCAAATGAGGAGAGTCCTAGTGTATGAGCCTGGTGCAGTGAACCTAGGTTCTGTTGTTAATTTACTAAATTTTGTGAACAGATCCCAAGCTTCCTTTGGTATTTGGGTGTTGACATGTGCGAACTAGAGATTTTGGACTAGACAGATTCCGAGGTTGATTTCAGGTCTGAACCTATGCACTACGACTTTACATTTCTGCATTAATATTCTTTCAATGACATTTCCATGGCTGTGCACTAGAACAGTGATTTATATTCCATAAGAAACCTTTCCCAAATACTTATCATGTGATATTAAGTGAGTAATAAAGTTGGTGTTGTTAGTGATGAGACAATCTACTAGAACATGAAAAACCAGATATAATTGCTACCTAAAACTAACATTTCATTTAGGTAAATATCTTTCATTAACTGTTCAGACCAAACAAAACTCTCTTACCTTTTCACTTAACAAATGATAAATACTTGATATAGTACACTGCCTAAAACACTATTAGGTCTCAAAGTATTTTTGTTTAGATGTTTGTAAAGGCCATAAATGCTTGCTGTGTGTGGTAGTGGATAAAAGACAAGACAGAAAAATATTGCTTGGTGGTGTGCCAATATCTTTTCTTTGTTTAAGTCCTAGTTAGGAAATTCTCTAAAAGGTGGCAGAGAATTGTCAGAGACTCCAATTATTACAAGTCTAATGCAAATAGGACCATTAAAAGTGGCTTGCTATGCATTGGGTGATTCATTTTCAAGGATAGCTAACATTCCTGAGGATCTTAATGTCTTGGGTTGGTAATGAGCAAATGTCAGTAGAGATTAGAAATTGAAAAGCAGGGAAGATTAGAAGCTTTCACAGGTTACAAATCAGAAATCTGTCAACTAACCTTAAAACAAAAACAAAAAGCAAAAGAAGTGCCTTGTGACCAGACATATCAAAAGACACCCAAGATTCATGGTAAAGGAAGTATTGAGATTTTGTAGGGCACTTATTATTTCATTCAGTGAAGTTTTTTAAAAACAAGTTCAGTGGCTCAGAAATGAGTTTCCCACCCCCTCGTATTGATGTCCATGGTGTAATCATAGCAAAAATCAAAACAAAAATAAACAAAACCCCTCTTGTATACCTCTTTAAGAAAAATACATTATTAAATGGCTTTTGGTTTAGAGCGGAGGGCATTCTGTTTTTTTTAAATTAATAATCCATTTGCACAGCAATTACTTAACAAGGCTTTCCTTTGTTTCCATATTATTCAGTCAAGTTCCAAGTTTACCATAAGAAATTTAGTTAATAGCCTTCCCTTTATTTTTTCAGGAATCATTTATTGAACACCAGTGTGTGTGTGCCATACACTGTGCTGAATGCTGAGGATATAGTTATGAATTAGACACAGTTATATTAAAGATCTTGAAATAGTGCTTGATAGTAAAATTATTAAATGAGTAAATAAGATCATTAAGGAAGTGCAGTTTTAAATATAGCTACTCAGACTCTTAAGTATCAGAACTGTTTCATTTTTTATTATGTCTATACTCTTCCCATGGTCATTTACTATAAGAACACTGAAAACATTATATTGTAAATCTAATGTTGGTATCTAAAAAGAATAACTAGCAAGTTTTAGAAGTAATTTTTAATTCTCTGCATTTGGCAGTGTAGGGAATGTCTGGAGAAAGGTTAATGGCCATTTGTTACTTTCTGATCCTCTACCTTTATTAGGTGTCAGTATGTGAAAATATTGACTAAGCATGCCCCTTACTGTATCCATCACCTATCTGTTAGGATTATTTTCTACCTGCAACCAGTCTAGCAGATTCATTCACATTTATTAACCTGTTGGAATGAAGGGCATAGTAGCTTTCTCATGCCAGGGAGCTGCAATAGGATCAAGTAAATTAATGGATTTAAACAGGATTTGAACTCAGTTTCTTAAAAAATATATTTTATTGATTATGCTTTTACAGTTGCTCCATTTTCCCCCTTGACCCTGCACACCCCCTCCAACCCGCATTCCCCACCTTTAGTTCATGTCCATGGGTCATACATATAAGTTCTTTGGCTTCTACATTTCCTGTACTATTCTTAACCTCCCTCTGTCTATCTTCTACCTATTTATGCTACTTATTCTCTGTACCTTCCCCCTCAATGACCCCTCTGCTGATAACCCTCCATGTGATCTTCATTTCTGTGATTCTGTTCCTGTTCTGGTTGTTTGCTTCGTTTCCGGTTTAGTTTTTGTGTTAGGTTTGGTTGCTAATAACTGTGAGTGTGTTGTCATTTTACTGCTCATATTTTTTATCTTCTTTTTCCTAGATAAGTCCCTTTAACATTTCATATAATAAGGGCTTGACGATGATGAACTCCTTTAACTTGACCTTATCTGGGAAGCACTTTATCTGCCCTTCCGTTCTAAATGATAGCTTTGCTGGATAAAGTAATCTTGGATGTAGGTCCTTGCCTTTCATGACTTGGAATACTTCTTTCCAGCCCCTTCTTGCCTGCAAAGTTTCTTTTGAGAAATCAGCTGACAGTCTGATGAGAACTCCTTTGTAGGTAACTATCTCCTTTTGTTTTGGTGCTTTTAAGATTCTCTCCTTATCTTTAATTTTGACTAATGTAATTATGATGTGCCTTGGTGTGTTCCTCCTTGGATTCAATTTCTTTGGGACTCTCTGAGCTTCCTAGACTTCCTGGAAGTCTATTTACTTTTCCAGATTGGGAACTTCTTCATTATTTGTTCAAATAAGTTTTCGATTTCTTGTTCTTCCTCTTCTCCTTCTAGTACCCCTATGATACGGACATTGGAACATTTAAGGATGTCCTGGAGATTCCTAAGCCTGTCCTAATTTTTTTTTGAATTCTTGTTTTTTCATTCTGTTCTGGTTGAATGTTTTTTTTTTCTTTCTAGTCTACACCATTGATTTGAGTCCTGGTTTCTATCCCATCACTATTCATTCCCTGTACATTTTCCTTCATTTCACTTAGCATAGCCTTCATTTTTTCATCTAATTTGTGACCATATTCAACCAATTCTGTGAGCATCCCAATTACTAGTGTTTTGAATTGTGCATCTGATAGGTTGGCTATCTCTTCGTCACTTAGTTGCATTTTTTTCTGGAATTTTGATCTGTTCTTTCATTTGGGCCATTTTTGTCTCTGGGCGCACCTGTTATGTAGTAAGAGGCAAAGCTTTAGGAGTTCACCAGGGTGGGGCAACCCATGTCACTGTGTTGTGATGTTGTATGTGGGGGAGGGATCTGAGAGGGAACAATGGTGCTTGCTCCATTCTCTGCTGGTTTTCAGTCACTTTCCCCATTACCCACAATCAAATCGGGCCCTTCTGGTGCTGATTCCCAGGTGGGTGGGCTTGCGTACATTCTAGGACCCTGTGGGTCTTTCCAATGAACTCTCTTATGAGGCTGTGAGTTTCTCCCACTGGTGCCTCAACCTCCACAGGTGTTTGCAATAAGAGGTTTGAGGCTCTATTTCCCCATCCTGGAAATCTGGGGTGCTTGGTCTGTCTCACTCCCAAATTGTTCCTCCCGATTTATCTGCACACAAATTGGGACCACCCAGTCTGCACTCTGCCATTTTGCAGGGTTTGCCAGCTACTGCCTTGCTGCAAGTCTTCTCCTCAGAGCTGCGTGTCTCTGGCCTTCCCACTGGTCTGGATGAATGTTTCTTCTTTAACTCCTTGGTTGTCGAACTTCCATACAGTTCGTTTTTCTGTCAGTTCTGGTTGTTTTTTGTTTTTAAATTTGTTGTTGTCCTTCTTTTGGTTGTGTGAGGAGTCACAGTGTGCCTACCTACACCTCCATCTTGGCCGGAACTGAACTCAGTTTTTAACTTCACAAGCAGGTCTGCTCAGGTAGCAAGCCACAGAGTGATTATGATTATAAAGTTCAAAGATTCAGTAAACATTAAACATATCACTAGTACTCCCAATTAATTTTGATAATTTCATTGTATTTTGTAACTTTTAATATGCTGTGGGAAAACCTTTATAATTTTTTGATTGTAATATTCTGCCTCAAAACAGCCAAATTCATAAGTCAGGTACTAATTTTATAATCTGAGAAAGTAAGGTTACTAGATAGCATTTTAGCTATGAGTGTTCATAATGGGGAGCTAAAGGTGCAGGGATGGGGTGGACAAAATGTCCAATGCCCACTCAAGAAGAGCAGGAGAGTATTTCCCTTTAAGGAAACAGGAAATCCTAGAGGAAATGGCATTTATGAAGGACTTGGAAGCATAATAACAGTTCTAATGGACAGAGATTAGAAATGGCTGTAGGAATGAGCATTGGTCCTGAGACAGGAAATGTGAGACTCTTTCCAAAATTATCTGCTAATGGTTTTGCTGGAGCTTAGTTTATGAGTTAAAGTAGGAGACAGGCCTTTAGGGGAAAAAAGAAAGTTAAAACTTCTTGGCAAGGATAGGACAGGCAGTTCTCCAGTCTCCTATAACTTAGTGTTGAACTTTGCTCATTTGGTATAAAAAGATTGCAAAGATCAAGTCAGCTACATACAAAAATCCTTTTTCTTCAAAAATGCTTCAAAGAGGTTATCTCTCTAAAGGTATAATCAAGGAGACTATATAGCACATATGCTCTGTGCAGAATTAATGGGATTGTTTCTTATATTTCTTAATGCCCGATTTTAAATCTGTGACTAAGAATGAAATTTATGATTATAGTATTGCAGCCAACCCTTCTGAGGTTTGCTCCACTCTTAGAATATGCAGAGTTCTTACACAACGTTAGATTTTTTTTTTTTTTTGCTTCAAGATTAGTTGGGCTACAAAATTCCCACTTCAGCAAAGCTTAAAACAAGTAAAGGCTATTTTGGCCATAAACATCTGATGAGTTGTCTTAAGGAAGAAATTTGGGTTTTGTACAACTAAATCTAATTGTCATTTAACAAATGCAAATAATATTCAATTTATTAAATATAGACAATTATGTATAGATTCACCTAATTTGAATAAGCTTAAATTTCTTAGCAGGGTAACTGAAAGAACGTTTAATTGGCGTGAACAGGGAAAGCTCTCTTACCTAGAACTGATGAGTTATGATAATCTTCTGGTTCCTTCCTCAGAGATCTTGTATAGGTTTTAATTGTATTCATAGAGAATGAATTAAATTGTAGGGACACAGTTTCATTGTTTCTTTCCGACTCAAACCATACCTTATTCTTTTGTCACAAAAATTATATTAACCCTGGCTGGTATAGCTCAGTGGATTGAGCGCTGGCCTCAAACCAAAGGATCACGGTTCGATTCCCAGTCAGGACAAATGCCTGGGTTGTGGGCCAGTTCCCAGCAGGGGACACACGAGAGGCAACCATACATTGATATTTCTCTCCCTCTCTCCTTCCCTTTCCCTCTAAAGATAAATAAGTGAAATCTTTTAAAAATATATATTTATCTTATATTAAATTGGTGTTGTTTACCAGTATTAATTAAAAGAAAGTTTTGATTACAATAATTTAGATTTTACACTCAATTGCATTTTTCAATACAGAATTTATTTTTTTAAATATTTTTCTTCTATATATATTTTTTAAATATTTTATTTATTTATCTTTAGAGGGGAAGGGAAGGAGAGAGGGAGAGAAATATCAATGTATGGTTGCCTTTTGTGCATCCCCTTCTGGGAACTGGCCTGCAGGGAACACGGCCTGCAACCCAGGCATGTGCCCTGACTGGGAATTGAACCACAACTGTGGTTGACAGGCCCGCACTCAATCCACTGAGCTACACCTGCCAGGGCTTCAATACAGAATTTAAAGGTATCGATATTTTACTCTAGCATAATAATACAACTATTTGGAGTAGGCACAGTTTAACAAGGATCCCTAAAAAGTTTCTTGCAAGTGAATCCTGTTTGCTTTTTATATCATGAAAGCTTGGCATTCTGGTACAAGCTGAATTACATATTTTTTATATCAACATAAGGATTTTAGTAATGCCCAAATCCATAGAATGTGAGTTATTAGTACTCACATTTGTGTTTCACTTACTTAAAGACCTCCCTCTGCTAAGACTAATGTGTCCCCCCAGACTACTGGAATTTTTTTCATGGTTCAAATCCACCTGCATACAGAATTATATCTTTTAAATTTTAGCTTCTCCATTCTTTTATTTCCTATAAGCTCTGTGGGCCTTTGCTTTCTCATCTTGAAATGAGGATCTTAGGCTCAATCATTAAAAAAAAAAATAGAGGTATTTTTGCCTTACAAGATACATGTGGCAATTTCTAGAGATATTTTTGATTGTCACACCTGATGAATGCTATCAACTTCTAGTTAGTAGAGGTTGAGTGTTCTGCTAAATATCCTACAATGCACAGAACAGCCTTTCACAAAAATGAATTATTTGGCCCAGAGTGACAGTGATATCAACATTGAGACACCCTGGACTAGATGATCTCTAAAGTTATTCTGATCTGAAATAAAAAAAATTATATATAACATTAAATAAAAAATTCAAATCTTCTGGATTAACAAACTAGCATACTTTACCAAGTACCTATATTTGTTAATCATTTTTTAAATTTTTATTTTATTTAATATTCATCATATCCTGGGACAGTCATTGTAATTCTGTACTGTTTAGGTGAAAAAACTGGCTCAAAATTGTTAAATAATTTGCTCAGAGTTATATAGTTATGGATAGAGATAGGATATGAATATGTTTGACCAAATCAAAACCTTATTTTTTTACTGCTGCTTAGTGCTATAGGTCATAATTTTCCCCCATTTCAAATTATTATGAAACTTTTATTTTCTCAAGTCATGTAAACACTTGGTTTAGGAAGGAAATAAAGAAATTAAACACTTCCATTATAAAAAAATTGGTTGATTCATTTTCTTAACTAAGACTAAAGCCACACATACATATAATCAAATTGTAGGGGCATTGATTACATAAATTTTCTTATCCCATTTATAATTTGTTGCAAACCACTCTTTCATTTACAATAACCGTTATAACTGGTATTCAAGAGGGGATTGCTATGTCATGGTAGCAAAACAATGGTTTATTACTTGATCATGCAGTTCCCTCTGCATGATGGATTGATGTAGGGCAACTGCCCTTCATGCCATGGATTGAGAAGAAAAAGGTGCTTTTGTCTCTTTCCCAATACTATATATATACATATATATGCAAATATATATGTATATATGTATATATAGTTCTAATATACATATTAGGAAAGAGAAGAATACACACACACATTGGGAAAGACACTATATATATATATATATATATATATATATATATATATATATACACACACACACACATATATACTTAAGATTTATGTATTTATTTTTAGAAAGAGAGGAAGGGAAGGAGAAAGAGTGAGAGAAACATCATGTGTGGTTGCCTCTCGTGCACCCCCCTACTGGGGACCTGGCTGGCAACCCAAGCATGTGCCTGATTGGAAATTGAAACAGCGACCCTTTAGTTCACACACTGGCACTCAATCCACTGAGTCATACCAGCCAGGGCCCCAATATAGTTTTAACTGTGGTAGAAAACATATAATAAAAATTGCCATTTTAAGAATTAAAAAAAATTTTATTATTGTTCAAGTACAGTTGTATCCATTTTCCCCCAACCATGTCCCCACCCCAGCCATCCCCACTTCCTACCAGTAATCCTACCCATCTTTGGTTTGGTCCATGTGTCCTTCATACATGTTCTTGAAACTTCCCTCCTTTTCCCCCTGTTATCCCCTCCCACCTCCCCTCTGGTTACTGTCAGTTTGTTCTTTCTTTAAAATTATTTTATTGTTGTTGAATTATAGTTTATTGCATTTGCCCCCCCAGAACTCCCCCCACTACAGCCATCCCCACCTCTCTCCCTTGCTTCCACCCCGACTTGGTTTTGTCCATGTGTCCTTTATAGTTATTCTTGAAAACCCTTCCCCTCTTCCTTGCATTATCCCCTCCCACTTCCCATCTGGTTATTGTCAGATTGTTCTTCATTTCACTGTCTCTGGTTATATTTTGATTGCTTGTTTGTTTTATTGACTAGGTTTCATTTATAGAATAGATCATATGGTATTTGTCTTTCACTGCTTGGCTTATTTCACTTAGCATAATGTTCTCCAGATCCATCCATGCTGTCGCAAAGGGTAGGAGCTCCTTTTCTCTGTTGTTTAGTATTCCATTGTGTAAATGTACCATACTTTTCAATCCATTCATTTACTGGTGGGCACTTAGGTTGCTTCCAACACTTTGTTATTGTAAATTGTGCTGCTATGAACATTGAGGCGCATAGGTTCTATTGCATTGGTGTTTCGAGAACCTTAGGGTATAATCCTAGCAGCGGAATTAGTGGGTCAAAAGGCAGTTCCATTTTTAGTTTTCTGGGAACATTCCATACTGTTTTCCATAGTAGTCTGCATTCCCACCAGTAGTGCACTAGGGTTCCCTTTCTCCACATCCGCTCCAATATTTGTTGTTTGTTAATTTGTTTATGATGGCCATTCTCACTGGTGTGAAGTGGTATCTCAATATTATTTTAGCTTGCACTGCCCTGATGGCTAGTGAGACTGAGCATCTTTCATATGTTTCTTGGCCCTTTGTATGTCCTCCTTGGAGAATTGTCTGTTCACGTCTTTTGCCCATTTTTTAATTGGGTTTTTTGTCTTCCTGGAGTGGAGTTGTGTGAGTTCCTTATAAATTTGAAGATCAACCCCTTCTCTGAGGTATCATTGGCAAATGTATTTTCCTATATGGTTCATTATCTTTTCATTTTGATGCTGTTTCTTTTAGCCATCCAGAAGCTTTTTATTTTGATGATACCATATGTTTATTCTTTCCTTTATGTCTCTTGCTCTAGGGGACATATCAGTAAAAATATAGCTGCATGGAATATCTAAAATTTTCCTGCTGATGTTTTCCTGCAGGACTTTCATGGTGTCATGACTAATACTTACATCTTTTATCCACCTTGAATTTATTTTTGTGTATGATGTAAGTTGGTGATTCAGTTTCTTTTTTTTTTTTTTTGCACGTAGCTGTCCAGATCTCCCAACACCGTTTGTTGAAGATGCAATTTTTACTCCATTTTACACTTCTGCCCCCTTTGTCAAATATTAAGTGACCATACAGACTTGGGTTTACTTCTGGGCTCTCTGTTCTGTTCCACTGGTCTATGTATCTGTTTTTAGGGCTCTCTGTTCTCTTCCATTGGTCTATGTGTCTGTTTCTATGCCAGTACCAGGCTGTTTTCATCATAGTGACCTTGTAATACAGTTTGGTGTCGGGTATTGTGATCCCTCCTACTTTGCTGCTCTTTCCCAAAATTGTAGCAGCTATTCAGCATCATTTTATGTTTCCATATAAATTTTTCAAATGTTTGTTCTATATCTGTGATATATGTTATTGGTACTTTAATAGCTATTGCATTGAGTCTATAAATTGCTTTGGGTAGTATGGACATTTTGATTATGTTAATTCTTCTGATTCATGAACACGGTGTATGTTTCCATTTGTTTGTGTCTTTCTTAATTTCTTTCTTCAGTGTTGTGTAGTTTTTAGAGTACAAGTCTTTTACCTCCTTGGTTATGTTTACTCCTAGGTACTATATTTTTCTTGTTACTGTATCAAATGGGAATTTTTTCCTGATTTCTGTTTCTGATATGTCATTGTTGGTGTACAAAAATGCCTTTGATTTCTGGATATTGACTTTGTGTCCTGCTGTTTTGCCAAATTCATTTATAAGGTCAGGTAGTTTTTTGGTGGAGTCTACAGGATTTTCTATGTACACTATCATGTCATCTGCAAACAGTGACAGTTTTGTTTTCTTCTTTCCAATTTGGATGCCTTTTATTTTATTTTCTTGTCTGATTGCTGTGGCTGGGACTTTCAATTCTCGGTTGAATAGAAGGGATGAAAGCAGACATCTTTGTCTTGTTACTGATCTTAATGGAAAGGCTTTTAGTTTTTGCCCTTTGAGTATGATGTTGGTCATAGGTGTCTCATATATGGCCTTTATTATGCTGAGGAATGCTCCCTCTATTCCCACTTTGCTGAGTGTTTTTATCATAAATGGGTGCTGTACCTTATAAAGTGCTTTTTCCGCATCTATTGATATGATCATGTGATTTTTATCTTTCCTTTTGTTTATGTGATGTATTACATTTATTGATTTGCAAATATTGTACCATCCCTGTATCCCTGTAATGAATTCCATTTGACTATGGTGTATGACCTTTTAAATGTATTCCTGGATGCAATTTGCCAATATTTTGTTGAGGATTTTGGCATCTGTGGTCATCAGTGATATTGGCCTGAAGTTTTCTTTCTTTGTTGTGTCTTTATCTGGTTTTGGGAAAAGGAAGATGCTGGCTTCATAAAAGGAGTTTGAGAATCTTCCATCTTCTTGGATTTTTTGGAATAGTCTGTGAAGCATAGGGGTTAGCTCTTCCTTAAATGCTTTGTAGAATTCTCCAGTGAAACCATCTGGTCCAGGGATTTTGTATGTTGGGAGGTTTTTTTTTTTTTTATTACTGCTTCAATTTCACCAGCTGTTATTGGTCCCTTTGAGCTTTCTGTTTCTTCTTCATTCAGTATCGTGAAAACTATATTTTTCTAGAAATGTGTCCATTTCACCCAAGTTTTCAAATTTCTTGGCATGCAATTTTTTGTAGTAATTTCTTACCATTCTTTGTATTTTTGTAGGATCAGTTATAATCATTTTTCATTTCGGATTGTGTTTTTTGGGGTCTTCTCTCTTTTTTTCTCGATGAGTCTGCTTCAAGGTTTGTTGATTTTATCTTTTCAAAGAAACAGCTTCTGGATTTATTGATCCTTTGAATTATTCTTTTAGTCTCTGTGTTATTTAATTCTGCTCTGATCTTGTTTATTTCCTTCCTTCCACTTGCTCTGGGCTGTCCTGGTTGTTGTTCCTCAAGTTCTTGTGGGTGTAGGGTTGGGTTGTTTGCTTGAAATGTTTCTATCTTTTTTAGATAAGGCTGTATCTCTATGAACTTTCCTCTCAGCATTGCCTTCAGTGTGTCACATAAGCTTTGGACCGTCTTGTGTTCATTTTCATTTGTTTCCAGAAACTTTTTGATTTTTTCCTTGATCTCATTCTTAACCCATTTACTGTTTAATAGCATGCTATTCAATCTCTATGAATTGAGTGGTTTTGAGGTTTTTTCCTTGATGTGGCTTTCTAGTTTCAGTCCCTTGTGTACAGAGAAAATGCTTGATATGAATTCAATTTTCTTAATTTGCTGAGGGTTGCTTTGTGTCCTGTCATATGGTCTATCTTTAAAAATGTTCCATGATCACTTGAAAAGAATGTATATTTTGCTTCTATGTGATGAAAGGTTCAATATATATCAATTAAGTCCATTTGATCTAGGACATTGTTCAATGCCACAATATCTTTGTTGATATTTTGTTTGGAAGATCTGTCCTTTTTTGACAGTGAGTTATTAAAATCCCCTACTATATTTGTGTTGCTGTCAATGTCTTTTCTTGAAGTCTTCCAAGATTTTCCTTAAATATTTGGGTACTCCTATGTTGGGTACATATATGTTTATAATGTGTATGTCTTCTTGATTGATTCTTCCCTCTAGTATTATGAAGTGTCCCTTCTAGATACCTTTTTATGGCCCTTGTTATGAAGTCTGTTTTGTCTGATATGAGTATTTCTACCCTGGCTTTTTTTTTCTTTCCATTTGCTTGAAATATTTTTTTCAACCCTTCATTTTCAGTATGTATAAGTCTTTCATTCTGAGGTGGGTCTCTTGTAGGCAGCATGTGTGTGGGTCATGTTTTCTCATCCATTCAGCTACTCTGTGTCTTTTGTTTGGAGCATTTAATTCATTAACATTTGAAGTTATTATTGATAGGTATTTATTAATCTTTCTCCCTTTATACCTGTGTTCCTCTCTTTCTCTCAGTCTTTTTTTTCACCTTCTTATAATAGTCCTTGTAGCATACTTTTTAGTGCTGGTTTGGTGGAGATGTATTCTTTCAGCCTTCTTTTGTTTTGGATACTCTTATTTTGCCTCCCATTTTAATTGAGGGCCGCACTGGGTACAGTAATGTTGGTTGCAGGCTTTTGTATTTAATTACTTGGAATATTTCTTGCCTTTCTCTCTTTGATTGGAGTGTTTCTGTTGAGAAGTCAGCTGCTAGCCTTATTGGAGCCCTTTTGTATGTTATTCCTTGTTTCTGCCTTACTGCTTTTAAGATTCTCTCTTTGTAAAACTTGGCATTTTAATTTTGATATGTGTAGGAGTAGACCTCTTTGGGTTCAACTCCTTGTAGTTGTCTGTGAGTTCCTTGAGCATCGTTATAACCATTATTTTTAATTCTATGTCTGATAGTTTGCTTACCTCCATTTCATTTAGCTTTTTAGTGGGGAATCTTCCATTCCTTTTGATTGTAGCTTCTTTTTTTGTCTGCCCATTTTAGCTGTCTCTTTTTTTGTTTGTTTCTGTGGTTCCTGATGTTCCACTTTGCTAGGTGTCTTTGTAGGGTGAACTTCTATGTTAGAAATTCTATGGGATTCACTGTTGTGGTCTCTTTGATCTGTTTGTCTGGATGCTATATGGTTGCCCATTCTTCTGTTTGTGTGGGCTCTCTTGTTGTACTTGGGTTTTTCCCTGGTGGTGGGTTCTCTCCTCCAGCAGGTATATTGGTATTCACAGCTCCCAGGTAATCTTATGTGTGATCAGTGGCAGAGGGAAGGCAAAATGGATTAAGACAGTGGAAGAGCATTCTATGGGATTTAAAGTACCAACAAGTAGACAAGAGACAGTAGATCTTGGATAAGTATAGCATTAACCATGATACTTCATCCAACCAGCCAATTTTTACGAAAGAGAAATAAGACTCTTATTAGAGGGAGAAGGCTTGTGAGTTGAATCCAGAAAACGGAGCACTTGTGTGAGGTTAGATGGTGAGATATAGTGAGAGTAAAGAATAGAAAGTAGGTGTAGTGTGCAAGAGAATAGAGTTAACCACCACAGTAATAAAGCTCAGGGAGATAGCGAAATGGGCTAAGGTCAGAGAGGGGTGTTGTGTAGTATTTACAATTGTATGGAAGAACATTTGTTTACAAAACTACTGGAACAACAATAATATGACAGGAACTATCTGATATGAATAACAAGAATAGAAATTACAGGACCAAAAGTAGTATGTTATTGGGACATGAGTGAAGTGAAAGACGGGAAATACAATATGAAAGAGAGAACAAGGAAAAACAGTCAAACAATGCACTTAAACAAACAAAATGAAGAAAACTAAACAGAAAGAAGATAAATAAAAATTACTAATAAAATAAAAGTAAAAATAACAAAAATAATAATACAAATAAACAATATAATGCAAGTTCTATAGGATAGCAAAGTCAAATTTGTCTCAGTTTCTCAGTTGTTGGGATTAGCCTTGTACTCCCTTTGTGGATCTGTTACTGGACCTTTCATAGCTCCAGGTCTTATTGTCTCACTTGGGGAAAAAAAAGGAAACAAGGATTAAAAAAAGCTTCCTGCTAACTTTAAACCCACAAACGGAGTTCTGCTGGTCTTCCTGGATGCAGCAGGGCGGGGGGCTGTGCTTCGCTTTTATGGCTTCCTATAGTTTTGCAAGAATGGAGTCAGGTCTAGGCCACAGTATTCATAGTTGCCCAGCCTCCATTCCAGGGTTTTCATATGCTCCTGGGCCCTGGTGCCTTTTATCCACTGGTTGTGCCACCAGTGAGGTACATGAATTAGGGGTGACACACACCACCTTCTCCCTCTTTGCTGGCCTTGGTGCTGGGTACTCTCAAAGTTTCTTCACAGCAGTTTAGCTCCCCCACTAAAATGTCTCTCTAGGGACTGCTAAGTCCTGGAGCCCTGTTGCTCTCCTCTGAAAGGTCCTTGTGGTGTGCCTCCTCCTTCTTCTTGGCGAGCCAGCCACTGTGCACACCAGCTGCTGCGCCCAATCCAGCCAAGGTGCAATCCATTTGCTGCACAAGAGTTCCTTCAATGGGGGCTGGGAGCTTTTTTTTTTTTTTAAGTAGAATCCCTTTGTTTAAGCCCGCTGTTCTTAACAAGCACCTGGCTTTTCACACAGCCCAACTTTCTAACCAGACCAGAGACTCTCTAGGTCAGGGTCCCACTTGGCTTAACTCTTCTCCCTTCTCTAGGTATCGCCTGACTTTCCAATTTCTCTGGTAATGACCTATCAGGTGTCCACAGTCCCTGTGGGTGAGCACCACCTCTGTGCATCTCCCACTTCATCTTTATTTCCCCCAGCAACTTCAAGCATCCAGGTCTTTCCTGGTGCCATGTTGTCCCTGCTTTGGTAGGAGAGAGAGCTGCTGACCTGGCTCTTCTCCAAGAATCCTATGGCAAGTGCCCTGCTGTGGGCTTCAGCAGTCCTGGTCCCCATACAGGTCCCAGGGACCTTATCATCCCAGTGCAATCTCCTTACCATCTGTTTTTCAGTGCCCTCTACAGTTTTGGCTTCCCAACTTCATATAAGCTGAAATACCATTGGCTGTTCACTCTTTTACTCTGAAGATCGGCTAGGTGTTCCAGCTGGGTGTAGGGGGAAGTGGGATGTGCTCCCACCTATCTTACCACCATCTTCTCTCCCTTTTTAAGCATTTTAAGTGTACAATTAAGTACATTTGATTCAGCATTAAGTACATTCACATTCTGCAACAACCATCACCACTGTCCATCTCCAGAAGTGTTTCATCATCCAAAACTGAAACTCTACCTTTAAGTCATCGTTTTGTTATATGATCATATTCCTCCACTCTAAAGAACTGTCCGATGTGTCTGATTTCTGGAGAACAACAGATATTTAAATGTTATACTTAATTTGTTAATATTTGACAACCTTATAAAGTAAAGGTTATTGTGACCACAGATTACAGCATTTCAAAGCAACTTTACCCTCTTATACTTTGAATGTAAATATGTACCATGTATTAAATATTGGTTTTATTTTATCTTTCCTAGGTACTATGAGTTTAAGCCCTCATTCCATTATCAGACTTAGGTTTTCTTCCCATTTTTGAGCTGAGTTTTTGACAGTATTTTCTTGTTCCCCACTGCTTTTTTTTATGTTAAAATACAAAGTAACGGTATCAGCATCAGAAACTCCCAGTCCATTTTGGGAGCTCACTATTGTGTTATTAAGATCTCACTACAAGGCTGCACTAAACTGAGCTTTGAATCTGAGTATAAAATCTTGCTCCCATCTATATCTTTTTTTTCCAAGTTCATGATAGCATACAAAATTCAAATATGGCATGGAATGAAGAACACTTGAGAAGTGCTCTATGCTAGGAATAGTAAAACACTGTTCCTGATGTTAATCAGTAGTTAATTAACCTTTCCATGTTCACAGAAGTTTATTTGTTGAAGGTGAGAGATAAAGACACTTCACAGCATTCAGTATTTTGTCACTGAATATTCTTTTTTATATTTCTTTTTTAACTTAATTTATGTTTCATTACAGTTGACATCAGTATTATTTTTCAATATTTATATTAGTTTCAGGTATACAGCATAGTAGTTAGACATTTACATAATTTGTTAATGGATCCCCCAATAAGTTTAGTACCAACCTTGCACAATAAATAGTTATTACAATATAATTGACTATAGTTCCTATGCTGTGCTTTACATCCCCATGACTATTCTAATGTGTAATCTGTTTAGATGTTTTAACACTAGCTCTCCTAAGTTCTAACTAAATTAGATCAAAAGATGCAGAACCATCTGCTAGGAACTCAGTATTCATTGCCAAGGAAGAAAACTGAAGCATTTACACCTAAATTATAACCAAAATAATACTCATGTTTTCCTTTTTGACACTATAATGACTAAAACATTGTGCTTGGTAAGAGAAATGCTGTGTGTGTTTTTGCCAAGAAATATTTGGGAGAGAACAAACTTTAGGGTTAGGATATAGACACTGAAACTAGACAATGGAAAAGTAGGGAGAAAATATTGGGATCTTTTTTATTTTAGGCCCTTAAAGTCTATATGAACTATATAACTTCTTAGAACTTCATATCATCTTCTATGTTTCCTGACAGATTTATTATTTGTAAGCATGTAAGATATTTGTGTCCTTCTGTAAGGACCCCACCAAAATTTTGCTTCTATGTATATGTATTCCTATCTAAAATACAACATTTTCCCATTGATGATGATCAACCTATATATAGTCAATACAAAAACTTAAGAAATGGAAATCTGAAAGGTTGTGATATGTTCTTAGTCATCAACCTAGTTAATAGCAGGGTAAAGAGTAATGTAGTCTCGGACTTCCGCCAAGATGGAGGCATAGGTGGATATGCCATGCCTTCTCACACAACCAAGTTTAGAGACAACTAAATATTAGCAACAGAAAACACAGCCAGAACACAGAAAATTGAACTTTTCAGAAGTCTGTTAACAACAAATTCTTCAGTCTGACCGGTAAGGGGCGAAACCAGCAGCTGGTGGAGCAGGATTGCACTGGAAAACTCGGTCAGACGGACTCAGGCATGCAGAATCCAGGAGCAGGGTTGGACCTAGTGAGCGACCAAGCGAGCGACCGCGGGGAAACGGCAAGGGAGCGGGGCTGTGGGTTGACTGTGGTCACGCATTTGTGCGTGGATAGACAAGCCAGGGAGTGGGTGATTGGACTGGGACCCAGCGGGTCCCCACAGCAAGCGGCAGGGAGGGCGCCGCCATTTCCCTGCTCTGACCCCACCTCCACATACAGTGTCATAACCCAGCGACTCTGAGTGGCCCGGCCCTGGTGAACCACCTAAGGTTCTGCTCCTCACCCAGCGGCATGAAACAGCAGAGGGTGCCGCCATTTCCCCACTCTGACCATGCCCCCACATACAGCATCACAATCCAGTGACCTGGGAGTCCAAGGCTCCGCTCCTCACACTTAAAGGGCACGAACAGACCAAAAATGGCTCAAGAAGATCTCAAAGCCCCAGAGCCTATAAATCTAAGTGATGAAGAAATAGCAAAACTCTCAGACGCACAGTTTAAAACATTGGTGATCAGGATCCTCACAGAACTGGTTGATTATAGCCACAAATTAGACAAATATATGAAGGCGAAAGTAATTCAAATGAATGGAATTGCACAGGACACCAATAGCAATGAAAAGGAAACTGGGACTCAAATCAATGGAGTGGACCAGAAGAAAGCAAATAATGGCCAAACAGAAAAGAGTTAAGAAACAAGAATTCAAAGGATGAGGAGAGTCTTAGGAACCTCCAGGACATCTTTAAACGCTCCAACATCCAAATTATAGGGGTACTAGAAGGGGAAGAGGAACAGCCACCAGTGGAAAACTTATTTGAACAAATAATAAAGGAGAATTTCCCCAATCTGGCAAAGGAAATAGACTTCCAGGAAATCCAGGAAGCTCAGAGAGTCCCAAAGAAGTTGGACCCAAGAAGAAACACACCAAGGCACATCATCATTACATTAGCCAAGATTAAAATGAACGAGAGAATCCTAGAAGCAGCAAGAGCTAAGGGGACAGTCACCTACAAAGGAGTTCCTATCAGACTGTCAGCAGATTTCTCAAAAGAGACCTTGCAGGCAAGAAGGGGCTGGAAAGAGGTATTTCAAGTCATGGAATCCAAAGACCTACAACCAAGATTGCTCTATCCAGCAAAACTTTCATTTAGAATGGAAGGACAGATAAGGTGCTTCTCAGATAAGATCAAATTCAAGGAGTTCATCATCACCAAGCCCTTATTATATGAAATGCTAAAGGGACTTATCTAAGAAAAAGAAGTTAAAGAAACATGAACAGTGAAAGGACAACAAACTCACAGTTATTAACAACCACACCTAAAACAAAAGCAAACTAAAAGGACAGCTAGATCAGGAGCAGAACCATAGAAATGAAGATCACATGGAGGGTTAGGAACAGGGGAGTGGGAGGAGGAGAAGGGGGTAGAAGGTACAGAAAATAAGTAGCATAGACAGTAGATAGAAAATAGATAGGGGGCAAGAATAGCATGGGAAATATAGAATCTAAAGAACTTGAGACACATGGTCATAAACTAAAGGGGGGTAATGGTGCGGACGGGGGGTAGGGTGGAGGGGAATGAAGGGGGGAATAGAACAACTGTAACAGCATAATCAATTAAAAATTATTTTAAAAAAAGAGTAATGTAATCTCATTATAGTGCTTTTTACAACTCCTTAGTGCTTTCAGAATTAAGAATATACATAAGCTCTTATTTAATAAACAATAAAATATATACACATGTTTCATATTCTAACCAGATAAAGAAAATACATGGAGAGAGTATAATTTTTTATTTATTTTTTATTTATTTATTTTTTTTAATATTAAATTTTATTTAGTTACTTTTCAAGTACATTTTTTTTATCTATTTCTCCCATCCCACCCCACCCCCCCGCCCGGTCTCCCCCCTCCCTCCCATTCCCCCCCCCCGCCAGTCCTCATCTCTGTGTCTTTCATACTTGTTCCTCAAAATCCCTCCCCCTTTTTCCCCTTAAGTTCCCTTCCCTCTCCCCTCTGGTCACTGCCCACTTGTTCTCTATTTCAGCGTCTTTGTTTTTATTGTTTGCTTGTTTGTTTTATTCTTTAGCTTCCTGTCAAAGGTGAGATCATATGGTATTTGTCCTTCAATGCCTGGCCTATTTCACTCAGCATAATGCTTTCCAGTTCCATCCATGTTGTTGCAAAAGGTAGTAGCTCCTTCTTTCTCTCTGCTGCATAGAATTCCATTGTGTATATGTACCACAATTTTTTGATCCATTCATTTACTGATGGGCACCTAGGTTGCTTCCAACTCTTAGTTATTGTAAATTGTGCTGCTATGAACATTGTGGTGCATAGGTTCTTTGAAATTGATGTTTTAGGATTGAGAGAGTATAATTTTTTAAAAAAGGAAAGAAGAAGTTACAAATCCCCAAGTTTCTTCAAGCTATTGCTTGGTCCCCATGCCTACCAGAGTGAGCTCCTAAGCTTCAGTTCTTTGCCAGAACACTTAACTTTAGTTTTTTTGGCAGGTAGTGAGTACTCAGAAAACATTAGTTCCTGCCCCAGCCATTTTTCTCAAAACCAATGTCATTTACTCACCTGACTCAAAATTTATCATCTATTACCTGAGGTTGACTTGCCCTCTAGGCATTCCCTCTGATACAGGCTGAAAAGCATCTATACTATCACCAGATTCCTCTCCCACTTTCAGAATTGGCTATAGGCTATTTCTTTTTGGGAGTCCAAACATCATGTCTCAAGTAGTGATGGGGGTAGGGTAGGGTCTTCTTTAGAACCTGTTGGGATGCAGATATTGTTTTTACACATGCCAAACCTAGAGAAGAAATTTTTCATACAAAAGCTTTTCCTTCTTTTTAAAAATACTTTATTAATTTCTTAGAAAGAGGGGAAAGGAAGAAGATAAGAAGGGAGAGATACATTGATGTGAGAGAGAAACATGGACCAGTTGCCTCTCACATGCCCCCAACTGGGTACCTGGCCCTCAACCCAGGCATATGCTCTGATCAGAATGGAATTGGTGACCTTTTTGTTTGGAGGCCGGTGCTTAACCCATTCACACCAGCCAGGGCAATTTTGCTTTCTTAAAAGAACTAGCTCTCAGGGAAATCTTGAGCAAACAGATGTGAATCCTGGCTCTTACACTTAACTAGCTGTGTTACTTTGGGAAAATTGCTTGACCTCTCCAAGCCTCAATATCACCATTAGAAAGTATACATCATCACAATCATGTCAAATTTATGGTAAATGCAGCTTGAGAATGACAGTGTGAAGTGGCCTCTGAAAAACAGTACTCCACAAAACACTGTAAAAAGTAAAAAGCTACCTTCCACAAGCCTCCTATTAACATATTTGGATTTAATAGATCTTTAGCCCTGGCTCATGTGGCTCAATGTATTGAGCACCAGTATATGAACTGAAAGGTCACCAGTTTGATCCCCAGTTAGATCACAGGCCTGGGTTGCAAGCCAGGTCCCCAGTAGAGGGCACTCGAGAGGCAACCACACATTGATGTTTCTCTCCTCTTTCTCCCTCCCTTCCACTTTCTAAAATTAAATAAATAAAACCTTAAACAAAAAAGTTAGCGTAGCATGAGGCACCAGTATGATGTGACCACCAAGGAATGGTGAAATTATCTTAGGCTATATTGCCTTTTTAAAAATTGTTTTATTAAAAATTTATATTTATTTATTTTGTATTTTTTATTTAAGATTTTATTTATTTATCTTTAGAGGGGAAGGGAAGGAGAGAGGGAGAGAAATATCAATGTATTGTTGCCTCTTGTGTGTCCCCTGCTGGGAACTGGCCTGCAACCCAGGCATGTGCCCTGACTGGGAATCGAACCGCGATCCTTTAGTTCGCAGGCCCTCACTCAATCCACTGAGCTATGCCAGCCAGGGCTATTTATTTATTTTGTATTTTTAAATGACAGTTCACTTTCAACATTACTTTGCATTGGTTTTAGGTGCAGAGCACAGTGGTCATACACTTCACAAAGTGTTCCCCCCAATATTTCCAGCAGCTAACTAGCACCCATGTAGTCATGACATCATTATTAACTATATTCCGTATGTTATACATTACATTCCTGTGACTATTTTGTAACTAGCAATTTGTACATCTTAATCCCTTTCCCTCTTTCACCTAATCCCCCAAACCCTCACCCATCTGACATCCACCAGTCTGTTCATTATGTCTATGAGTCTGTTTCGATTTTGTTTTTTCATTTATTTTGTTCTTTAGATTTAACATATGATATGATATTTATCTTTAACTGACTTACTTCACTTAATGTAATACTCTAGGTCATTCCATGCTCTCACAAATGATAAGATTTGATATTTTTATGGCCAAGTAATATTCTGTTACATAAATGTACCACTTTTTTTTATCCACTTGTCTATTGGTGAGCTCTTGGGTGGCTTTCATATCTTGGCTATTGTAAATAACCCTACAGTGAACTAAGAGTGCTTATGTTCTTTCAAGTGAGTGTTTTGGGTTTCTTCAGCTAAATCCTCAGAATTGGAATTGCTGGGTCATTTGGCAGTTCTACTTTTAATCTCTTGAGGAACTGTTTTCAATGGCAGTTGTACCAGTCTGCATTCCCATCAACCATGAAGGATGATGAAGATTCCCTTTTCTCCACATCCTCACCAGCACTTATTGTTCGTGGATTTACGAATGCTAATCATTCTGACAGGTGTGAGGTGGTATCTCATTGTGGTTTAAATTTGCGTTTTTTGACGATTAGTGACATTGAACATCTTTTCATAGGTCTATGGGCCATCTGTATGTCCTCTTTAGAGAAATGTCTCTTCAGGTTCTCTGCCCATTTTTTAATTGGATTTTTTGGTATTGATTATTATGAATATTTTTTATATTTTAGATGTTAACCTTTTACAGGATGTATTATTGGTGAATATCTTTTCCCATTCAGTAAATTGTATTTTCATTTTGTTTGTGGTTTCCTTCGCTGTGCAAAAGTTTTAGTTTTAAGTAGTTCCATTTGTTTATATTTTCTTTTGTTTCCCTTGCCTGAGGAGATACCTTAGAAAAAATATTGCTAAGAGATATTTCAGAGATTTCACTGCCTATGTTCTCTTCTAGGAGTTTTATGGTTTTTAGTCTTACATTTAAGATTTTAAGCCATTTTTAGTATATAGTGTAAGAAGGTGGTCTAGTCGCATTTTTTAGGTAATATTAATAGAAGAGAAATATTCAAAATAAGTAGGTGAATATACTTAACACACTCAATTGTATACTTAAAAATGGTTAAGATGGTAAATTTCATGTGTTATTTAGTCACAATTTTAAAAATGTGATGATCTCATTTTACTTCTCATTATAGTGATCCCTGAATACAATTATAGTGATTGTACTTATTTATTTTTAAGTATTTTTATTGATTATGCTACTACAGTTTTCCCAATTTTCCCCCTTTATCTGCCTCCACCCTGCCCCTGGAACCCTCCAGCATTCCCCCCCCCCCAGTTCATGTCCATGGGTTGTACATATAAGTTCTTTGAGTCCTCTGCTTTTTATACCATTTTTCATCTCTCTCCATTTATTTTATGCCCACTAATTATGCTTCTTCTTCCCTGTACCTTTTCCCCCCTACTCCTCCTTTCCCCCTCCCCACTGAACTCCCTCTGTGTGATGTCCATTTCTCTGGTTCTGTTCCTGTTCTGCTTGTTTACTTAGTTTTTGTTTTCATTGTTTTTCTTTTCTTTTAGGTTCATTTGTTGATAGTTGTGAGTTTGTTGTCATTTTATTGTTCATATTTTTGATCTTCATTTTCTTAGACAAGTCTCTTTAGTGTTTCATATAATAAGGGCTCGGTGATGATGAACTTCATTAACTTGACCTTATCTGGGAAGCACTTTATCTGCCCTTCCACTATAAATGAAAGCTTTGCTGGATAGAGTAATCTTGGTGTAGTTCCTTGCCTTTCATGACTTGGAATACTTCTTCCCATCCCCTTCTTGCCTGTAAGGTTTCTTTTGAGAAATAAACTGATAGCCTTATGGGAACTCCTTTATAGATAACTGTTTCCTAATCTTTTTCTGCTTTTAGGATTTTCTGTTTGTCTTTAATCTTGGGTAACTTAATGATGATGTGCCTTGGTGTGTTCCTCTTTGGGTCCAAATTCTTTGGGACTCTATGGGCGTCCTAGACTTCCTGGAAGTCTATTTCCTTCACCAGATTGGGGAAGTTTTCCTTCATTATTTGTTCAAATGAGTTTTCAATTTCCTGCTGCTGTTCTCCTCCTTCTGGCACCCCTATAATTTGGATATTGGAATGTTTCAGGTTGTCCCAGAGAATCCTCAGCCTCTCTTCATTTTTTTTAGATTCTTGTTTCTTCTTTCTGATTCAGTTGGATGTTTATTTCTTCCTTTTGTTCCAAATTGTTGCTTTGAATCCTGGTTTTCTTCTTGTCACTGTTGGTTCCCTGAATATTTTGCTTTATTTCATATTGGATATCTTTAATTTGTTCTTTCATTTTTCAACTAAGCTCAATCAGTTCTGTGAGCATTTTGATTACCAGGGCTTTAAATTTTCTATCAGATAAGTTGGCAATCTCCTCATTGCTTAGTTCTCTTTCTGAGGTTTTGCTGTGTTCCTTCATTTGGGCCATATTTCTTTGTCTTGGCGCAGCTGATAGGTTCTAAGGGGTCAGAGTCTTAGATATTCAGCAGGCAGGGCAACCCTCTTTGCTGTGCTGCCTGTGTGAGAGGGGCCAGAAAGGGAACCATGCAGCTTGTCCAGCTGAAATTATCTTTCACAGGGAAACCCCAGCCTTAGCCCGCAGTCAGCTCTGAGTCTGTTTTCCCCTTATGTCAGTCCCTCCTGCGCAGCTCTGATGAGCTCAGCAGTGAGCCCTGCCCCTCAGCCACCTCGTGAGTTTTTTCTTGATTTCATGTTGGTTGCTATCCTCCTTTTGGTTGTGCAAGGAAGTGAAGGGTTTCTACCTATGCCTCCATCTTGGCTGGAACTCCTGTGTTATACTTTATGAACAGCAGGGAATTAGAAAACTTAGTAAGAGGATTAGAAATCATGCTACATGATGGAACTGGCTTTAATTCACAAAAAGGCTAAAGAGGGAGGGAGGGATTAAAGATGTAATGGTTTTCTTAATATATTTCAGGATTGCCATTTGAAAGAGTGATTAAACTTCCCATGATTAATGGAATAGAACTAGGACCAGTGGAAGCTCTAAGACAGTGGTTCTCAATGTGTGATTAACTGGATCAGCAGCATCAGCATCACCAGAGAACTTTTTAAAAATGTACATCCTTGGGTCCTCATTGCTGGGGGTGGAGTCCAGCAATCTTTTTTAACATGCTCTCCTGGTGATTTGGACACACAATAAAGCTCAAGACCCCCTATTCTAGGAAATCAGATTATAGTTAAACGAAAATGCATGAATATTTGATGACTAAAAAGATACCAGTCCTGGTCGGTGTGGCTCAGTTGGTTGGAGCATCATCCCATTCACCAAAAGGTTGTGGGTTCAATTCCCGGTTGGGGCACATACCTAGGTTGTGGGTTGGATCTGCAGTTGGGGCATGTGTGGGAGGCAACCAATTGATGTTTCTGTTATATCGATGTTCCTTTCCCTCTTGCTCTCTCTCCCTCCCTACACCTGTCTCTAAAATCAATAAGCATATCCTTGGGTAAGGATAAAAAAAGACAATACCAGTGCTTGTCAACTTTCACTGTACAACAGAATCACCAGGGAAGCTTTAAAAAACAAAATGAACAACAAATTATGGCCGAGAACTATTGATCTGGGAAGGAACCTGGATATTGGTATGTTTTAGAAACGGCCTAGGTGATTTTAATGGGCAGCCAGGATTGAGAACTACTTTGGTGGAAGGAAGGTTGAACAAGAAACACTAGGTTGGCTGTTTAAGAGATAACTTGGGGGCCCTATTTAAAACCATAGATTCTTGGGCCTCAGCCCTGGAAATTTAAATAGAGTTGAGGTAGTGCCAAAGATTATTTTCTTTTTTCTTTTTTGTCTTCTTTTGCTTCCTTTCTTTAAAAAAAATCTATTCTGGTTAGACTAAAGCACATTTAGCTTGATAAGTATCATTTTAGGTGAAAAGACTTTTATATAGTTATCTGAGCCACCAAATGGATATTGGACAGCCATTGTGCTTTAGGATCTTAGACTATCCTATAAGGCAGTAATTTCCAACATGGTTGATCATAACAATCACTTGTGGATAGTTTAGATACCTAGAGATATTAATTATAATTCAGCATGTATGATTTTGAAAAGTTATGCATGTAAATTTAATGTAAAACTTTGGGTAAAAATGACATTTATATGAATATTCATTCCTGAAATTGAAATATAAATATAATCATATTTGAATTGATTAGAAAGTCATGCTATTTAAAGAAAATTAGGGTAAACCATTTTACTTTTTTGTTTTTTATTGAATTTTTTTCATCACCATTTGTCCCCCTTATACCCCTTCAATCACCACACTGTTGTTCATGTCCATGAGGCCTTTTCCTTTTTGCTTAATCCCTTCATGCCCTGAACCCCACCCCCATAGCTGTCATCTTTCTCTCAATATATGAGTCTGTCTCTATTTTTCTCATTAGTTCAATTTGTACATTAGATTCCACATATGAGTGAAATGTTATGGTATTTGTCTTTCTCTGAGTGGCATATTTCACATAGCACAATGTTCTCCAGGTCCATCCATACTGTCCAAAAGGGTAAATAATTATTCTTATTTACAGCTGAACATTATTCCATTGTATAAATGTCCCATAGATGTTTTATCCACTCATCTATTGACAGATATTTGGGCTGCTTCCATAACTGGGAAGTTGTAAATTACATTGCAATGAACATAGAGGAGCTTATGTTGTTTTGAATTAGGGTTTGGGGTTTCTTTGGATATATTACCAGAATTGGAATCTCTGAGTCAAAAGGCAGATCCATTTTTAATTTTTTGAAAGGTCTCTCTACTGCTTTCCACAATGGCTGCACCAGTCTGCATTCCCACCAATACAGTAAAAGAGTTCCTCTTTCTCCACATCTGTGCCAGCACTTGTTGTTGGTTGATTTATTGATGATAGCCATTCTAGCTGGTGTGATGCAATATCTCATTGTGGTTTTAATTTGCATTTCTCTGGTAAGTAGTGACATTGAGCTCTTTCCATATGTTTATTGGCCATCTGTATATCCTCTTTGAAGAAGTCTCTATTCAGATCCTTTGCCCATTTTTTAATTGGGAATTTCTTTTTGGTGTTGAGTTTTGTAAATTCTTTATAAATTTTTTGATATTGACCCTTTATCGAGTATATAAGCAGATATATTCTTCCATTCCATGGGTTGTCTTTCTATTTTGTTCATGGTTTCCTTTGCTGTGCAAAAATTTTTAGTTTAATGTCTAATTTGTTTATTTTAATCTTTTTTCCCTTGTCTGAGGGGAAATATCAAATAAAATATTGCTATGGCCCTGGCTGGTGTTGCTCAATGGATTGTGTGCCAGCCTGTGAACCAAAGGGTCATGGGTTCAATTCCCAGTCAGGCCACATTGCCTAGGTTGCAGGCCAGGTCCACAGTAGTGGGTGTGCGAGAGGCAACCACACATTGATGTTTTTCTCCATCTCTTTCTCCTTCCCTTCCCCTCTCTAAAAGTAAATAAATAAAATCTTAAAAAAATAAAAAGTGGCTTTAAAAATTAAAAAATATATATATTACTCCAAGTAATGTCCAAGATTGTACTGCCTGTTTTCTTCTAATATTTTTATGTTTCGAGGCTAATGTTTAAGGCTTTAATTCATTTTGAATTTATTCTTGTGTGTGGTATAAGAAGGTGGTCTAATTTCATTTTCCTGCACATATCTGCCCAATTTTCCCAACACTATTTATTGAAAAAAATATCTTTAGCCCATTGTATGTGCTTGCTTCCTCCTTGAATATTAATTGACTGTAAAGATGTGGTTTTATTTTTGGGTTTTGTATTCTGTTCCATTGATCTATGTATCTGTTTTTATGCTAGCACCATGCTATTTTTATTACTATAGCTTTATAGTATGGTTTGATATTAGGTAGAGTGATTCCTCTAACTTTGTTCTTCCTTTGTGATTGCTGTTGTTATGCAAGGCCTTTTGTGGCTCCATATAAATTTTTGAAATATTTGTTCTACTTCTGTGAAATACATCATTGGAATCTTGATAGAAATTGTGATGAATCTATAGATTGCTTTGGGTAGCATGGACATTTTAATAATGTTAATTTTTTCTATCCATGAACATGCTATGTTGTGGGGGCAACTTTCCTCGAAAGTCCCCCCATGTGCCACGGATAAGAGTAAACATGACTGAGAAATGATTTACTTGGGGAGGAGAGGTGGCCAGTTTCCCAGAGGAAAAAGGCCTTGAGCAGTGGCCAGTTTCTCAGGGGGAAAAGGCGTTGAGACCCTTTCTCCAGGGATTTTATTGGGTTGTAATACACAGGAATACAAGGCGGCAAAGATCAAACAGTAGATAACATTTCAAAGAGATCTGAGGGCTTAGTCTGAGTCAGAGTGTGTCAGGAACAGAGTTTTCGGGTTTCCTGCTCGAACCCTTAACATATGAATGAAAGCACTCTTAGCAGAGCAGATTTCACAGGTTTATCAGGAAGTCTTTGTGATGCCAGATTTTTCCCCAGGACATGCTCTAGCAGGACAAGGAGCTGCACCTCTCCCCAACAGGTATTCAGGCTTAAGGGGGTTAGAGCTGGAAGTGCTTCTCCTAGAGAACATGGGGACTCGGCTATGTCAAAGGTGGGGGACAAGAGTCCATTGCTCTTTGTTGCAGCCCCCTGAGTCCTTCCATGAAGGCTTCCCAAGTGATCATGTCTGGCCTAGGTTGCCTCTCCTCTGAGGGGTATTATCCATCAAGGACTTCCGACCATGCTTTGGGGTCAGGGAGGAAATTGAGGCAGCATTTGCTACCAGAGACAAGCTTTGTCTCCTGCAACTTGCATTCCAGAGGTCACTTGTTCATCCTTAGCCACAGCAGGTAGTTACAATTCCTAGAACCAGGCAGAGAGGTCCACAATAATATGTGCTTCCACTTATTTGTATCTTCTTCAATTTCTTTCTTCAGTGTCTTATAATTTTCCCAGTACAGGTCTTTTACATCCTTGGTTAGATTTATTCCTAAGTACATTATTCTTTTTGAAGCAAACTTGAATGGGATCAATTGTTTTATCAATTTCTCTTTTGTAATTCATTTGACAGATAAAAATGCAACGGGTTTCTGGATATTAATTTTGTATCCTGCTACTTTGCTGAATCCATTTGTAAGTTCTAGTCACTTCTTGGTGGAATCTTTAGGGTTCTCTATATACAATATCATGTCTCCTACAGATAAAGACAGTTCTTTTCATTTTGGAGGCCTTTTGTTTTTTCTTCTTGTCTGACTGCTATGGCCAGGACTTCCTGTACTATATTGAATAAGAGGTGAAAGCAGACATCCCTGTCTTGGTCTTGATCTTAAGGGGAACACTTATAGGTTTTTCACAGAGTATGGTGCTGGCAGTGGATTTGTCATATATGGCCTTTATTATGTTTAAGTATGTTACCTCTAATCCCACTTTGCTGAGAGTGTTTATCATAAATGGGTGCTGAATTTTATCAAATACTATTTCTTCATCTATTGATATGATCATGTGGTTTTTATCCTTCATTTTATGTAATGCATCACATTTATTGTTTTGTGGATATTGTACCATCATCGCATCCACATAATAAATCCCAGTTGATCATGGTGTATTATCTTTTTGAAGTTTGATGTATTCAGTATTCAGTTTGCTAATATTTTGTCAAATTTTGGCATCTAAGTTCATCAGGGATATTGGCCTATAATTTTTTTGTAGTGTCTTTATCTGATTTTGGAATTAGGATAATGCCAGCCTTGTAAATGGGCTTAGGAGTTGTCCCTCTTCTTGAATTTTTTCAAATAGTTTGAGAAGGAGGGGTGTTAGTTCTCAGAATGTTTGGTATATAATTCACCTGTGAAGCCATCCGGTCCAGGACTTTGTTTGTTGGGAGTTTTTTGATTACTTCAGTTTTACTAGGTATACTCTGTCTATTCAGATTCTCTTATTCTTCTTGATGCAGTTTTAGAAGATCCTATGTTTCTAGTAATGTATCCATTTCATCCAGGTTGTCCAATTTGTTGGCATATAGTTGTTCATAATATTTACTTGCAATCCTTTGTATATCTTTGTTGTCAGTTGTTATTTCTCCACTTTTGTTTCTGAAAATATTTTTTGAGTCCTCTCTCTTTTTCTCTGATGAGTCTGGTTAAGGTTTCATCAATCTTGTTTATCTTTCCAAAGAACCAGCTCTTGGGTTCGTTGATCTTTGGTATCACTTTTTAAGACTCCATTTTATATATTTCTGCTGTGATCTTTATTATTTCCTTAATTCTACTCACTTTGGGCTTTGTTCTTTTTCAAGTTCATTTAAGTGTAAAGTAAGATTGTGTATTTGAGCTTTTTTGTTGTTTCAAATAGGCCTGTTATTCTATAAATTTCCCTTGTAGAATTGCTTTCCTTGTGTCCCACAAATTTTGGGTTGTTGTGTTCTCATTTTCATTTGTTTCAAGGTATCTTTTGATTCTTTCTTGATTTTGTTGTTGACCCAATCATCGTTTGATAATCTGTTATTTAGCTTCCATATCTTTGTATATTTTCCAGTGTTCTTGTGATTGATTTCTAGTTTCACAGCATTGTGGTCAGTGAAGGTGCTTGATATGATTTCAGCCTTAAATTTATTGAGACTTTTTGTGTCCTACCCTTTGCTTTTTCTTGCCCAGGATGCACTTTATTTCTCCTTCAATTTTAAATGATTTTGAAAAGCTGTGCATGTGAATTTGTTGTGAAACTCTGGGTAAGAATGGCATTTATTTATTTCCTTTATGTCCTTTTCCAGTTTGGATGCCTTTTGTTTCTTTTTTGTGTGTGATTGCTGTAGCTAGAACTTCCAATACTATGTTGAATGAAAGTGGTGAAAGCGGACACCCTTGTCTTGTTCCTGGTTTTAGGGGTAACAGTTTTATTTTTTGCCCATTAAGTATGATGTTGGCTGCAGGTTTCTGGTATATGGTATTTTTATGTTGAGATATGCTCCCTCTACTCCCATTTTGCTGAGTGTCTTTATCATGGATGGGTGCTGTACTTTATAGAATGTTTTTTAGCATGTATTAATATGAACACATGATTTTTGTCTTTCATTTTGTTTCCGTGATATGTTACATTTATTGATTTCTGAAAATTATGCCATCCTTAAATCTCTGGGTTGAATCCCACTTGATCATGGTATATGATCTTTTTAATGTTTTGTTGCATCTGGATTGCCAATATTTTTTAAAAGATTTATTTATTTTTAGAGAGGGGAAGGGAGGGAGAAAGGAAGAGAAACACCAGTGTGTGGTCTCTTCCTGGACAACCCCCCAGCTGGGGACCTGGCTTGCAACCCAGGCATGTGCCACAATCAGAATTTGAACCAGAGACCTCCTGGTTCATAGGTCAGCACCCAATCCACAGAGCCACACCAGCCAGGGCTGAATTGCCAATATTTTGCTGGGGATTTTAGTATCTATGTTCATCAGAGATATTGGCCTTATTTATGGTTTTATTTCTTTGTTGTGTCTTTACTTGGTTTTGCAATTAGGATAATACTGGCCTTGTAAAAGAGTTTGGGAATCCTTCCTGTTCTTGAAGTTTTTGGAATAGTTTGATTAGGATAGGAGTTAGATCTTCCCTACATGTTTGGTAACATTACACAGCTTCACCTGTGAAGCTGTCCAGTACAGGGCTTTTCTGTGCTGGGAGGTTTTTTGTTATTGTTGTTTGTTTGTTTACTGTTTCAATATCTCTACTTGTTATCAGTCTCTTTGGGCTCTGCATCTTCTTGATTCAGTTTTGGAAGATTATATGTTTCTAGATGTTTGTCCATTTTGCCCAGATTGTCTAATATCTTGGCATTATATTTGTTCCTAGTAATTTCTCTCAGTCATTTGTATTTCTGTGGTATGAGTTGTAATTTTTCCTTTTGTTTCTGATTTTATTTTATTGGAATCTCTATTTTTCTTTATGGACCTGGTTAAAGTCATGTCAGTTTTGTTTATACTTTCAGAGAACTAGCTCCCAGATTTATTGATCCTTTGAATAGTTCTTTTACTCTCTATGTCATTTATTTCTGCTCTGATCTTGATTTTTTCCACTTTCTTCTACTTTCTCTAGGCTTTGTTTGTTGTTATTCCTCTAGTTCTTGTAGATAAGAGTTGGGTTGTTTATTTGGGATTTTTCTATCTTTTTATGTAAGTCTGTATTGCTGTGAACTTCCCTCTCAGGGCTGCCTTTGCATTGTCCCATAGGTTTTGGGCTGTTGTGTGTTCATTTTCATTTGTTTCCAGGAACTTTCTAATTTATTCCTTGATCTCATTGTTAACCCATTCATTGTTTAATAGTATGTTATTCAGTGTCCATGAATTTGAATGTTTTTGAGTTTTTTCCTTGAGGTTGTTTTCTAGTTTCAGTCCCTTGTGATTGGAGAAAATGCTTGATATGATTTCAATTTTCTTGAATTTGTTGAGGTTGGTTCTATATCCTATTATGTGGTCTATCTTTGAAAATACTCCTTGTGCATTTGGAAAGAATGTACATTTTGCTTCTTTGGGGTGCAAGGTTTTGTATATATCTATTAAGTCCATATTATCTAGACTGTTAGTTGATGCCACAATATATGTGTTGATTCTTTGCTTGGAAAATCTATCCATTGTTGACAATGGGATCTTAAAATTCCCTACTATAACTGTGTTGCTGTTGATATTTCTTGAAGTCCTTCAAGATATTCCTGATATGTTTAGCTGCTCCTAGGTTTGGTGCATATATGTTCACAAGAGTTATATCTTCTTGATGTATTATTCTCTTAAGTATCATGTAATGTCCTTCTTTGTCTCTTTTTATGGCCTCTCTTTTGAAATCTATTTTGTCTCATATAAGTATTGTTACCCCAACTCTCTTTTCATGTCCATTTGCTTAGAATATTTTTTCCATCCCTTCACTTTCAGTCTCAGTAGATGTTTATTGTGAGGTGGGTCTCTTATAGACAGCATATATGTATCTCATGGGTTTTTTTCTTTTTCTTTCACTGTTCAAGTACAGTTGTTTACATGTTTCTGCCACCACTTCCCTGCCCTATCCACTACCCTCCTGCACCTTCAATCCTACCCTCCTTTGGCTTTGACCATGGGTCTTTTGTACATGTTCCTTGACCAACCTTCTCCTTCTTTCTCCCCTTATACCTCTTCTCCCTTCCCTCTGGTTACTGTCAATTTGTTCTTTACTTCAGTCTTTCTAGTTATATTTTGCTTGTTTCTTTATTTTTTTTATTAGGTTCTACTTACAAAGATGAAACCATATGGTATTTGGTATGACTGTACAGTATGCTACACATATGCTATATGATATGCTACACATATGCTCTAAGTGTAGCATAATGCTCTCCAGTTCCATCTATGCTCTTGTGAAGCATAGAAGCTCCATCTTTCTTTCTACTGAGTAGTATTCATTGGGTGAATGTACCATAGTTTTTTTGGTCCACTCATTTACTGATGGGCATTTAGGTTTCTCCCAGCACCTGGCTATTGTAAAATGTGGTGATATGAACATTGGGGTGCATAGATTCTTTTGAATTACTGTTTCAGACTTCTTAGGGTAAAATCCCAGCAGTGGAATTGCCAGGTCTACAGGCATTTCTTACCCATTCAGCTATGCTACATCTTTTGTATGGAGCATTTAATCCATCTACATTTAAGGTTATTATTTGTAGTTACTTATTCATTGCCATTTCTCCCATTTGTAGTTGTGTTCCTCTCTCTGTCTGTTTTTCTTCATTTTCCTAAAGCAATCTCTTTAGCATCTCTTGCAATGCTGATTTGGTGGAGATGTATTCTTTTAGCCTTTTTTGTTTGTTTGTTTTGGTCTGAGACACTCCTAATTTCACCTTCTGTTTTAATGGAGAGTCTTGCTGGGTAGAGTAGTCTTTGTGCAGGCCTTTGCTTTGCATTACTTGGAATATTTCTTGCCATTCCCTTCTGGCTTATAGTGTTTCTGTTGAGTAATCAGCTGCTAGCCTTATCAGATATACCTTGTGTATTACTATCTGTTTCTCCCTTGCTTCCTTTAAGATTCTCTTTGTTTTTAAATTTTGCCATTTTAATTATGATGTGTCTTGCAGTGGGCCTCTTTGGGTGCATCTTGATTGGGATGTCTGTGTCTAGACTTGCATGACTTTTTCTCTCATCAAGTTAGAGAGGTTTTCTGTCATTATTTTTTCAAACAGGTTTTCTATCCCTTGCTCCTCTTCTTTTCTTTCTAATATTCCTATCATATGGATATTATTACATTTCATGTTGTCTTGCAGCTCCTTTAAACCCTCTTCATTCTTTTTTAGTCTTTTTTAATTTTGTTGACCTGTCTGGGAATTGTTTCTACCTTGTCCTTCAGCTTGCTGATTCAGTCCTCTGCTTCATGTAGCTTGCTTTTAATTTCTTTTACTGTGTTATTTGTTTGAGATATTGTATTCTTCATTTACTCTTGGCTCTTATTGAGAGTTTTTATTTCCTCTTTCATTCTGGTGTGGTTCACAGTAAGTTTCTTGTAGCTTCTTTGGAGTTCTATGTAGTCCTCACTGAGCTCACTGAGCATCCTTATAACCATCATTTTGAGCTCAGTGTCTAATGGTTTACTTGCCTCTATTTTATTTAGCATTCTTTCTGCATATTACTCCTTTTTTTTTTTTTGACCAGGGGTTGTTTCTTTTTCTCCCCATTTTAGGTGATTCTTCTTTTTTGTTTTTGCTTCTTAGATTATTCTGCTTTGACTCCCTGTCTTCATGGTGTGACCTTCTGTGATAGAAGACCTGTGGGATTCATTGGTGCAGTCTTTTTGATCTCCTGAACTTGGGATGCCCTTTATACTGTTTATATGGGCTCTCTGGTTGTGATTTGATTTTGGTTGTTTTTGGTTCATTCTTCAGTGGGTCCTTCCCTCCAGCTGGCTGACTGAGAGTCACTCCACCCACCACATCTTTTGTGCTGTTGTACAGGGGCTGCCAAAACAAAACTAAACAGCCCAGGAAGCAAACCCACATCTGAAATAAAGGCTCTCTGTGACTCTGGCCATTTCTCCCTGGCAGGCAGAAATCCCACTGCTTTTCACAGATGGATGTTATTTGGGTTTCTTTCCTGCCAGGTGCTATAGTCTGGGGAGCTCTACTTGTGGCTTAGACACTACACTTCTCAGGAGGCACCCCCCACTGTTGAAATTTCCCTTCAGCACTTCAGCTGCCCCTGGTAGGAGCCTAGCCAGCCCTCTCACATCTCCTCTGCACTCCATACCAGTCACATTGTGGTGAAGTGGTTTCTTCTGTCTATCCATAGTTTTAAGTCTTCTCTCCAGCTTCTCTCTTCAGTTGTTTTTTCTGGATGATTTCTCTCCAATCTAGTTGTAATTCCAGATTGGTTCTAGGAGGAGATTAGTGTAGCTTCTACTTACTCCTCTGCCGTCTTGGATCCTCCCTGTACCACAACATTTTTATCCACTCATCTGCTAATGGGCACTTCAGCTGTTTCCAGATCTTGGTGATTGTTAATAATACTGCTATAAACAAAGGAGTACATATATTCTTTCAAATTGTTGTTTCAGGATTATTAGGACATATTCCCCAAAATGGGATTGCTGGGTGAAAAGGCAGTTCCATTTTTAATGCTCTGATGAAACTCCATGCTGTTTTCCACAGTGGCTACACCAGTCTGCATTCCTACCAACCGTGTACAAGGGTTCCCTTTCTTCACATCCTCACCAGCATTTGTTGTTAGTTGATTTATTGATAATAACCATTCTGACAGGAATGAGATGATAACTCATGGTGGTTTTTAATTTGCATGTCTCTGATGATTAGTGACATTGAACATCTTTTTGTATGTCTGTTGGCCATCTATATGTCCTCTTTGGAGAAGTGTCTATTCAGGTCCTTTGCCCATTTTTTAATTGGGTTTTGTTCTTGGTCATGATTTGTATAAGTTCCTATGAGTTCCTTGTACATGTTGGAAATTTACCCCTCCCCAGATGTATCATTGATGAATATGTTCTCCCATACACTAGGTTACCTTTTTATTTTGTTGATGGTTTATTTTGCCATGCAAAAGCTTTTTAATTTTATGTAGTCCCATTTGTTTATTTTTCCTTTGTTTCCCTTGCCCTGGGAGATAGATACTGGCAAAAATATTGCTACAGTAAATGTCCAAGATTTTACTGCCTTTGTTTTCTTCTAGGATTTTAGTGATTTCATGACATACATTTAAATCTTTTATCCATTTTAAGTTAACCTTCTCTGTGGTATAAGTTGGTGACCTAGTTTCATTTTTTTGCATGTACCTGTTCAATTTTGCCAATATCATTTATTGAAGAGACTTGTTTTAACCTATTGTATGTTCTTGCCTACTTTGTCAAATATCGATTTACCTTAAAGGTATAAGTTTATTTCTGGGCTCTTTGTATTGTCCCATATGCCAGTACCAGGCTGTTTTGATTATAATGGCCTCGTAATATAGTTTGATATGAAGTATTGTGATCCTCCAGCTTTGTTCTTTTTCAAGATTGCTGAAGCAATTCAGTGTCTTTTTGGTTCCATATAATTTTTTGGAATATTTGTTCTAAATCTGTGGAAGGTGCCATTGATAGTTTTTAATTATTTTTATTGTGTTTCTATTATTGTTGTCCTGAGTTTTGCCCCTTTGCCCTCCTCTCCCCACTCCCATGGTCAATTCTCACACTCTTGTCTGTGCCTGTTGATCATTCATTCATGTTCTTTGACTAGTCCCTTCCCCTACTTTCCACCATTATCCTCCTCCTCCCTCCCCTCTGGTCACTTTCATTCTGTTCCATGTCTCCATGCCTGTGGTTCTACTTTGTTCATTAATTTATTTTGTTGATTAGATTCCTCTTATAGGTGATATCATATGGTATTTGTCTTTCAATGACTGGCTTAATTCACTTAGCATCATATTCTCCAGTTCCATCCATGCTGAGGAATTGCATTGAATCTATAGATTGCTTTGGGTAGTATGGACATTTCAGTTATGTTAATTCTTCCATTCCATGAACACAGTGTATTCTTCTACTTATTTGTGTTTTCCTCAATTTTTTTCAGTGTCCTATAGTTTTCCAAGTACAGGTTTTTTACCTCTTTGGTTAAATTTATTCCTAGGTATCTTATTACTATTTTATTGTTGTTGCAGTAGTAAATAGGTTTGTTCATTAGCTTCTCTTTCTTATAGTTCATTATTGGTATACAGAAATGCCTCCAATTATGGCTGGGTTGGTCAGTTCGTTAGAGTGTCATTCTGTACACCAAAAGTTTGCGAGTTTGCTTCCCAGTCCACACATACACCTAGGTTGCAGGGTTCAATTTCTGGTCAGAACATGTACAAGAGGTACTGATTGATGTTCCAGTTTTACATATCTGCCCCCTTCCTTCTCTCTCTCTGTCTCTCCCTCTCTTTCTCTGCCCCTCCCTCTCTCCCACTCTTACTCTTCTCCCTCTCTCTGTAAAATCAATAACATATCTTTGGGGGAGGATAAAAAGCAAAAAGAAAAAAGGAAATTCCACTCATTTCTGAGTATTAATTTTGTATCTTGAACTTTGCTGAATTCATTTATTAGATGTAGTATCTTTTAAAATTTTTTCACTTTATTTTTATTGTTTTTTTAATTGTTGTTCAAGTATAGCTATCCCTATTTTCTCTCCACCACTCCCTTCCCTGCCCTGCCCATCTCTACCTTCTATCCTCAGCCCTACCCGCTTTGGCTTTGTCCATGTGCCCTTTATATATGTTCCTTGACACCCCTTCCCCTTCCCCCCCCCCATTATCCCTTTCCCCTCTCCCCTCTGGTTACTCTCAGTTTGTTCTTTATTTCAGTGTCTCTGGTTAAATATTGCTTGCTTGTTTGTTTTAGATCTAGTAGCTTTTTGATGGAGTATTTAGGGTTTTCTGGGTATAATATCATGGAAACTACAGATGACAGTTTTGCTTCCTCCTTTTCATTCTGGATGACTTTTATTTCTTCTTGTCTGATTGCTGTGGCCACGACTTCCAGTACTATGTCGAATAAAAGTGGTAAAAGTGGACATTCCTGTGTTGTTCCTGATCTTAAATGGAATGCTTTTTAGTTTTTTGCCTATTGAGTATGATGTTGGCTGTGGTTTTGTAATATATGGCCTGTTTATGTTGAGGTATGTTCCCTCTATTCCCACTTTTCCAAGAGCTTTTTCTTTTTTAATCACAAATGGCTGCTGGATTTTTATCAGATAATTTTTCTGCATCTGTTGATATGACCATGAGGTTTTTATCGTTTTGTTTATGTGACTTATCATGTTTATTGATTTGCAGATATTGTACCAAATTTGCATCCCTGGAATAAATCCCACTTTATCATGTTGTATGAACTTTGCTACTTTTAAACTCACCTCAATAAAATATCAGTAAAGCTAAATAATACCTAAAGGCATGGAGGGCCTGAACTAAGGTAGTGTTACAGGAAATGAAAAGGTAGAGATGGATATGAAATAAGGTTATAAGATAGATTTGACATAAAACTGATTTGCAGGGGAGAAAAATGGCTGATTTTAAGCCTGGAATATTATGTCATTTAATAAAGGAAATGACACCAGGAACTTGTTTGAAAAAATTAGTAAAAGGCAATAAGTTGGGACAATACCATTTTAAATGAAAAATTTTGGAGACACCAGTAACGTCATGGGTTTTCTGGAAATGACCTGGAACACCAGCAATGAAAGGTTGAGTTGAAATACTCGGCCTTGGTATTTCCCAACTCGAGTGTCAGTTTAAAATTTTGATTATTGTAAATGAGGAAATCTGGAATTGTAGGCTGATCTATGAAATAAATGAATGTTAAATTTTAAGAATTCATGAACGTCTATATTAGTAGTTTTCTGTTATTTTCTTAAATGAAATTTGCCTTTCTAGTAAGTTATATTGCCACCAAATGATAATATTTACTTATTATTAAAGATTTTAGTAGTAAGTTCAAGATCTTATCACTATGTTCAGATTGCATATAGTAGCTGATTCTGAAACAAGTTAAGTCCTGAAACACAGTTCAAACTCTATACCTTGCTGATATTACAAAGTTGGATGAATCATTCATATATTTTAAAACAATTTAAAATGTAATTCAGAGGAGATAATCTATATCATAAGGGTAAATTTTTAACTGTTCAAGTCATTTCTGACATGTTCCTAACTATAGTTATTCTTGAACACTGAAATTTTAATTTTTGGGGAGGGGAAGGTGAGCACAACCTTTACTTATCAATAATAAACATTTTTCTCCCAGGGTGGGTAGAAAAAATTTTGCCCAGTTGGCTAGAGTGTTGTCCCAATATGCTAAAGTTGGGGGTTCCATTCTCAGTCAGAGTACATAGAAAAATCAGTCAGTGAATGCATAAATAAGTGGAACAATAGATTGATGTTTCTTTCTCTCCCTTCTTCTCTCTCTCTTTAAAAATCAGTAAAATGTAATAAATTTTTTCAAGTACTCTATAACTTTATTGTACATAATATATTGTACAATTTAATTTGCCTTGTATAGTTACCTCAAAATTTCAATACTAACTCGCTGACTAAATTTATTGGGTTGAGATAAAAGATTTTCCGTCCCACTGACACCTTTAATAATGAGAATCATCATTAAATACTTTATAAAATGGCTATTTTCAGGTAATTTCTAAAATATTTATGTATTTTAGTATTTTTAAATTTTTGCTCAAGTACAGTTGTCTCCATTTTCCACCCACCGCTCACCCCAGAACCCTCATCCTCACCTCCCTCCCTTGATCCTAACCCCTATGGCTTTGTTCATGTGTCCTTTGTACATGTTCCTTGATAAACTTCCCCCTTTCCCCCATTATTCCCTTGCTCCTCCCCACTGGTTACTCTCAGTTTGTTCTTTATTTCAGTGTCGCTGGTTATAATTTGCTTGTTTGTTTTGTTGACTAGGTTCCACTAATATGAGAGATCATATGGTGTGTGTCTACCACCTGATTTATTTCACTTAGCAAAATGCTCCCCAGTTCCATCCATGTGCTCGCGAGGGGTAAGAGCTCCTCTTTCTTTCTGCTGCCTAGTATTCCTTTGGCTAAATGCACCATTTTTAGGTCCACTCGTTTACTGATGGGCATTTAGGTTGCTTCTAACACTTGGCTATTGTAAATTGTACTGCTATGAACATTGGAGTGCATAGGTTCTTTTGAATTAGTGTTTCAGGGTTCTTAGGTATAATCCCAGCAGTGGAATTGCTGAGTCAAAAGGCAGTTCCATTTTCAGTTTTCTGAGGAAATTCCATACTGTTTTCCATGGTGGCTGTACCAGTCTACATTCCTATCAACAGTGTACAGAGGTTCTCTTTTCTCTACAACCTCCCCAGCACTTGTTTGTTGATTTGTTTATGATGGCCATTCTGAGTGGTGTGAAGTGGTATCTCATTGTGGTTTTGATTTGCATCTCTCTGATGGCTAGTGAAGCTGAGCATCCTTTCATTTGTCTCTGTGCCCTCTGTATGTCCTCCTTGGAGAAGTGCCTGCTCAGGTCTTTTGCCCATTATTTAATTGGGTTGTCCGTCTTCCCTGAGTGGACTCATGTGAGTTCTTTATATATTTTGGAGATTAAACCCTTGTCCAAGGTATCACTGGCAAATACACTTTCCCATACAGTTGGTTCTTTGTTCATTTTGTTGATGTTTTCTTTAGCTGTGCAGATGAATTTTAATTTCATGAGGTCCCATTTGTTTATTCTTTTCTTTATGTCCCTTGCTGTAAGGGACATATTGGTGAAAATATTGCTGTGTAGAATATCTGAGATTTTCCCGCCTCTGTTTTTCTCTATGACCTTTATGGTGTCACAACTTATATTTAAGTCTTTTATCCACCTTGAATTTATTTTTGTGTATGGTGTAAGTTGGTGATCAAGTTTCATTTTTTTGCAGGTAGCTGATCCCCCAACACCATTTGTTGAAAAGGCCATTTTTACTCCATTTTATGCATCTTCTCCCTTTGTTGAACATTAATTGACCATAGAGACCTAGTTCCATTTACAGGCTATCTATTCTGCTCTATTTGTCTATGTGTCAGTTCTATGCCCATACCAGACTGTTTTGATTACCATGGCCTTATAATATAGTTTCACATCAGGTATTGTGATCCCTCCTACTTTGTTTTTCTTTCTCAAAATTGCTGAGGCTATTTGGGGTCATTTATGGTTCCATATAAATCTTTGAAATGTTTCTTCCATCTCTGTGAAATATGTCATTGTTATTTTAATAGGGATTGCATTGAATCTATAAATTGCTTTGGGTAGCTGGATGTTCTGATGATGTTAATTCGTTCAGTCCATGAACACAGTATACGCCTCTATTTATTTGTGTCTTCCTCAATTTATGTCTTCAGTGTTATATAGTTTTCTGAGTGCAGGTCATTTACCTCCTGTTTAGGTTTGTTCCTAGGTACTTCGTTTTTCTTGTTGCTATAGCAAATGAGATTTTTTCCCCTAATTTCTTTTCTGATATTTCTTTGTTAGTGTACAAAAATGCCTTCAATTTTTGGATATTGACTTTGTATATTGCTGTTTTGCCAAAGTCACTTAATAGGTCACATAGTTTTTGGTGGGGTATATACAGTTTTCTATGTATACTATCACATCATCAGCAAACAATAACAACAACACGGATGGAACTGGAAAGCATTATGCTGAGTGAAACAGGCCAGGTGTTGAAAGACAAATACCATATGATCTCACCTTTAACAGGAAGCTAAACAACAAAACAAACTAGCAAGCAGAAAAAAAAAAACAAAGACACTGAAATAGAGAACAAGGGGACAGTGACCAGAGGGGAGAGGGAAGGGAAGTTAAGGGGAAAAAGGGGGAGGGATTTGGAGGAACAAATAGGAAGGACACAGGGACGAGAACTGAGGGGGGTGGAAATGGGAGGGAGGTGGGGAGCAAGGGGCGGGGGAGGCTGGGATGGGAGAAATAGACAAAAAAACTGTACTTGAAAAATAACTAAATAAAATTTAAAAAATAAAATAAAAATGAAAAATGAAAAAAAACAAATAAAATGGAAGAAAGAATATATTTTAAAAAGTTTTACTTTATCCTTTCCAATTTTGATGCCTTTTATTTCTTTTTCTTCTCTGATTGCTGTGGCTAGAACTTCCAGTACTATATTGAACAGAAGTGTTGAAAGTGGACACCATTGTCTTGTTCCTGTTCTTAGTGGGAAAGCTTTTACGTTTTTGCCCATTGAGTATAATGTTGGCTGTAGATTTCATGTATTTGGCCTTTATTATGTTGAGCTATGCTCTGTGTACTCTGACTTTGCTGAGTATTTTTTCATAAATGATGCTGTACCTTATCCAATGCTTTTTCTGCATCTATTGATATGATCATGTGATTTTTTTGTCTTTCCTTTTGTTTATGTGATATATTATGTTTATTGATTTGTGAATGTTCTGGCATTCTTGCATCCCTTGAGTAAATCCCACTAGATCACGCTGTGTGATATTTTTAGTGTATTGCTGGATGCAGTTGGCCAATACTTTATTGAGGATTTTAGTGTTTATGTTCAGCAGTGATATTGCCCTGTAGTTTTCATTCTTTGTTTTTTCTTTGTCTGGTTTTGGGATTAGGATGATGCTGGCCTCATAAAAAGAGTTTGGGAGTCTTCCCTCTTTTTGAATTTTTTGGAATGTCTGAGAAGGATAAGGGTTAGTTCATCCTTAAATGTTTTGTAAAATTCTCTGAAACTGTCTGGTCCAGGGCTTTTTGTGCTTGCTGGGAGTTTTGTGATTATGGCTTCACTTTCACTAGCTGTTATTGGTGTGTTCAGGCTTTCTGCTTCTTAATTTAGTTTTGCAAGATTATATTTTTCTAGAAATGTGTCCATTTCCCCTGGGTTTTCAAATTTCTTGGCATACAGTTCTTCATAGTAATTTCTTAATAATCCTTTGCATTTCTGTGGTGTCAGTTTTAATCTCTCCTCTCATTTTTGATTTTATTTATTTGGGTCCTCTCTGTTCTGATCTTGATCGTTTCATTCCTTCTGTTCTCTGTGGGCTTTGTTTGTTGTTGTTCCTCCAGTTGTTGTAGATTTAGGGCTAGGTTGTTTATTTGAGATATTTCTGTCTTTTTTAGGTAGGCCTGAATTGCTATGAACTTCCCTCTCAGGACTGCATTCACTGTGTCCCATAAGTTTTGGGCTGTTTTGTGCTCATTGTCATTTGTTTACACAAATATTTTTATTTCTTCCTTGATCTCATTATTAACCCATTCATTGTTTAATAGCATGCTATTCAATCCCCATGAATTTGACTGTTTTTGAGTTGTTCCCCTGTGTTTGGTTTCTAGTTTCAGGCCCTTGTCATCCAAGAGAATGCTTAATATAATTTCAGTTTTCTTGGATTTGTTGAGAGTTGCTTTGTGTTATATAATGTGGTCCATCTTTGAAAATGTTCATTGTGTATATAAAAGGAATGCTAATTTTGCTTAGTTGGAATGAAAGGTTCTATGTATATCCATTAAGTCTCTTTGATCTTGGGCTTTGTTTAATGCCACAATTTCCTTGCTAATATTTTGCTTGGAAGATCTATCCATTGTTGACAATTGGGTGTTAAAATCCCCTAGTTTAATTGTGTTGCTGTCTATCTCTTTTCTTGAAGTCCTCCAAGATTTTCATTACATATTTTGGTGCTTCTATGTTGGATGCATATATATTTACAATGTTTATGTTCTTGTTCTATTCTTCCCTTTAGTATTATGAAGTATCATTCTCAGTCTCTTTTTATGGTCTTCTTTTGAAGTCTGTTTTGTCTGATATAAGTGCTGCTACCCCAGCTTTTTTTCCCTGTTCACTTGCTTGGAATATGTTTTTTCATCCTTTCACTATCAGTCTGTGTAAGTATTTTGTTCTGAAGTGGGTATCTTCCAGGCAGCATATGTTTGGGTCATGTTTTCTTATCCATTCAGCTATCCTATGGGTTTTGATTGGAGCATTTCATCCATTTCCATTTAAGTTTACTAGTTATAGATACTTATTCATTTCCATGTTTCCCCTTTTGTACCTGGAACACTGAAATATTTGAAGTAAGCCTTTTCTTAGTCTATACTATGGTACTGAAATTGAAGCTTAGTTGACAATATCTCACATAACTTTTAAAAAAAGAGTGTCCACATTAAAAAGATAACAATAAAAATAAAATTTCTCTGGCTGTTGTAGCTCAGTGTATTGAGTGCCGACCTGTGAATAAGAGGATCACCAGTTCAGTTCCTGGTCTGGGCACATGCCTGGGTTGCTGGGTAGGTCAGGTTCCCCAGTAGGGGGGCAGCGGAGAGGCAACCACACATTTATGTTCGTCACTCTCTCTTTAAAAATAAATAAATAGGACTTTTGCCAAGATGTAGGCGTAGGTGGAAACACTTTGCTTCCTCGCATAACCAAATCTAAAAACAACAAAGTTTTTTTCTATTATACTAAAAATTTATTTCTGGATATACTACCCAAAGCAATCTACAGATTCAATACAATCTCTATTAAAATTCCAATTATTTTTTCACAGAAATATAACAAACAATTTTTTTTTGTATGTGAATGAACTACAAAAACCCCAAATAGCCCAAGCAATCTCATAAAGAAAAACAAAACTAGAGCATTACACAACCAGATTTCTTTTTTTTTTTATGATTTTTTTTGACATTACATGTCAATTTTTATTGTTTTTTTGTTTGTTTTTGTTTTTTAAATTTTATTTAGTTATTTTTCAAGTACAGTTTTTGTCTATTTTTCCCATCCCAGCCCCCCCCGCCCCTTGCTCCCCACCTCCCTCCCATTTCCACCCCCCTTAGTTCTCGTCCCTGTGTCCTTCCCATTTGTTCCTCCAAATCCCTCCCCCTTTTTCCCCTTCACTTCCCTTCCTTCTCCCCTCTGGTCACTATCCCCTTGTTCTCTATTTCAGTGTCTTTGTTTTTTGTTTTGTTTTTTTTCTGCTTGCTAGTTTGTTTTGTTGTTTAGCTTCCTGTTAAAGGTGAGATCATATGGTATTTGTCTTTCAGCACCTGGCCTATTTCACTCAGCATAATGCTTTCCAGTTCCATCCATGTTGTTGCAAAAGGTAGTAGCTCCTTCTTTCTCTCTGCAGCATAGAATTCCATTGTGTATATGTACCACAATTCTTGGATCCATTCATTTACTGATGGGCACCTAGGTTGCTTCCAACTCTTGGCTATTGTAAATTGTGCTGCTATGAACATTGTGGTGCATAGGTTCTTTGATATTGATGTTTTAGGATTCTTAGGATATAATCCCAGCAGTGGAATTGCTGGGTCAAAAGGCAGGTCGATTTTTATTTTTCTGAGAAAATTCCATACTGTTTTCCATAATGGTTGTACCAGTCTGCACTCCCACCAACAGTGAACTAAGGACCCCTTTTCCCCACAACCTCTCCAACATTTGTTGTTTGTTGCTTTGTTTATGATAGCCATCCTGACTGGTGTAAAGTGGTATCTCATTGTGGTTTTAATTTGCATCTCTCTGATAGCTAATGATATTGAGCATCTCTTCATGTGTCTCTGAATGTTCTGTATGTCCTCCTTGGAGAAGTGTCTGTTCAAGTCCTTTTCCCCTTTTCTAATTGGGTTGGGTATCTTCTTAGAGTGGAGTCGTGTAAGTTCTTTGTATATTTTGTAGATGAAACCTTTGTCTGAGGTATCATTGGCAAATATGTTTTCCCATACAGTTGGTTGTCTTGCTAATTTAATACTGTTTTCTTTAGCCATGCAGAAGCTTTTTATTTTGATGAGATCCCATTTGTTTATTCTTTCCTTTACATTCCTTACTCTAGGGGACATATCAGTAAAGAAGTTGCTTCGTGAAATATCTGAGATTTTCTTGCCAATGTTCTCCTCTAGAACTTTAATGGTGTTATGACTTACATTTAAGTCTTTTATCCACCTTGAATTTATTTTGGTGTATGGTGTAAGTTTGTGCTCAAGTTTCATTTTTTTGCATGTAGCTGTCCAGTTCTCCCAACACCATTTGTTGAAGAGGCTATCTTTACTCCATTTTATGTTACTGCCCCCTTTGTCGAATATTAATTGACTGTAGAGAGTTGGGTTGATTTCTGGGCTCTCTGTTCTGTTCCATTGGTCTATGTGCCTGTTTTTATGCCAGTACCAGGCTGTTTTGATTACAGTGGCCTTGTAATACAGTTTGATATCAGGTATTGTGATCCCCCCTACTTTGTTCTTCTTTCTCAAAAGAGCAGCTGCTATTCGGGCTCGTTTATGGTTCCATATAAATTTTCGAAGTGTTTGTTCTATGTCTGTGAAATATGCCATTGGTACTTTAATAGGTATTGCATTGAATCTGTATATTGCTTTGGGTAGTATGGACATTTTGATGATGTTACTTCTTCCAATCCATGAACAAGGTATATGTTTCCATTTGTTTGTGTCTTCCTTGATTTCATTCTTCAGGGCTGTGTAGTTTTCTGCATACAGGTTTTTTTACCTCCTTAGGTAGGTTTATTCCCAGATATTTTATTTTTCTTTTTGCTATATCAAATGGGATTTTTCTCTTTATTTCTGCTTCTGCTGATTCACTGTTGGTATACAAAAATGCCTTTGATTTCTGGATATTGACTTTGTAACCAGCTGTTTTGCCAAACTCATTAATTAGTTCGAGCAGTTTTTTGGGTAGAGTCTATAGGATTTTCCATGTACACTATCATGTCATCTGCAAACAGTGACAGTTTTGCTTCCTCCTTTCCTATTTGGATGCCTTTTATTTCCTTTTCTTGCCTGATCGCTGTGGCTAAAACTTCCAATACTATATTGAATAGAAGTGGTGAAAGTGGACAACCTTATCTTGTTCCTGATCTTAGTGGAAAAGCTTTTAGTTTTTTCCCATTGAGTATGATATTGGCTGTAGGTCTCTCATAAATGGCCTATATTATATTGAGAAATGCTCCCTGCATTCCCACTTTGCTGAGTGTTTTTATCATAAATGGGTGTTGTACCTTATCAAAAGCTTTTTCCGCATCTATTGATATGATCATGTGATTTTTGTCTTTGCTTTTGTTCATGTGATGTATTACATTTACTGATTTGCGAATATTGAACCATCCTTGCATCCCTGGGATGAATCCCACTTGATCATGGTGTATGATCTTTTTGATATATTGTTGGATGCGATTTGCCAATATTTTGTTGAGGATTTTAGCATCTATGTTCATCAGCGATATTGGCCTGAAGTTTTCTTTCTTTGTTGTGTCTCTGTCTGGTTTTGGAATTAACATGATGCTGGCTTCATAAAAAGAATTTGGGAGTTTTCCATCCTTCTCGATTTTTTGAAATAGTCTGTGTAGAGTAGGGGTTAGCTCTTCCTTAAATGCTTTGTAGAATTCTCCTGTGAAACCATCTGGTCCAGGGCTTTTGTGTGATGGGAGTTTTTTGATTACTGCTTCAATTTATTTTTCTGTTATTGGTGTATTTAGATTTTCTGCTTTTTCACTGAGTTTTGGAAGATTGTATTTTTCTAGAAATGTGTCCACTTCCCCTAGGTTATCAAATTTCTTGGCATACAGTTCTTCATAGTAATTTCTTACAATCCCTTCTATTTCTGTGGTATCAGTTGTAATCTCTCCTTTTTCATTTCTGATTGTGTTTATTTGTGTCCTCTCTCTTCTTTTCTTGATGAGCCTACTTAAAGGCTTGTCTATTTTGTTTATCTTCTCAAAGAACCAACTCCTGGATTCATTGATCCTTAAAATTGTGCTTTTAGTTTCTATGTCATTTAATTCTGCTCTAATCTTGGTTATTTCCTTCCTTCTGCTTGCTCTGGGCTGTCTTTGTTGTTGTTCCTCGAGTTCCTGCAGGAGTAGGGTTAGGTTGTTTGTTTGAAATGTTTCTATTTTCTTTAGGTAGGCCTGTATTGCTATAAACTTCCCTCTCAGGACTGCCTTCGCTGTGTCCCATAAGTTTTGGGTTGTTGTGAGATCATTTTCATTTGTTTCCAAAAATGTTTTGATTTCTTCCCTAATTTCATTCTTGACCCATTCGTTGTTTAATAGCATACCATTCAGTCTCCATGATTTTGGGTGCTTTGGGTTTTTTTCTTTGGGGTTGGTTTCCAATTTCAGTCCCCTGTGGTCAGAGAAGATGCTTGGTATGATTTCAATTTTCTTGAATTTTTTGAGGCTCGTTTTGTGTCCTATCATGTGGTCTATCTTTGAAAATGTTCCATGTGCATTTGAAAAGAATGTGTATTTTGCTTCTTTGGGATGAAGGGCTCTATATATATCAGTTAAGTCCATTTCATCTAGGGTGTTGTTTAATGCCACAATATCTTTGTTGATAATTTGTTTGCAAGATCTGTCCATTTTTGATAGTGGGGTGTTCAAATCCCCTACTATAAGTGTGTTGCTGTCAATATCTTTCTTGAAGTCCTCTAAGATTTTCTTGATATATTTGGGTGCCCCTATGTTTGGTGCATATATGTTTACAATGTTAATGTCTTCTTGGTGGATTCTTCCCTTGAGTATAATGAAGTGACCTTCTGGGTCTCTCTTTATAGCCTTTTTTTTGAAGTCTATTTTGTCTGATATGAGAATTGCTACCCCAGCTTTTTTTTTCTTGTCCGTTTGCTTGGAAAACTTCTTTCCAGCCTTTCACTTTTAGTCTGTGATGGTCTTTTGTCCTAAGGTGGGTCTCTTGTAGGCAGCATATGTGTGGGTCATGCTTTCTTATCCATTGAGCTATTCTGTGTCTTTTGATTGGAGAATTTAATCCATTTACGTTTAAGGTTATTATTGATAGGTACTTATTCATTGCCATTTTTGTACCTGTGTTCCTCTCTGTCTCCCTCTTATCCTTCCTTCCTTTAAAGCAGTCCTTTTAGTATTTTTTGTAGAGCTGGTTTGGTGGAGGCATATTCTTTTAGACTTCTTTTGTCTTGGAAGCTCTTTATTTGGCCTTCTATCTTGATTGAGAGCCTTGCTGGGTAAAGTAGCCTTGGTTGTAGGCCTCTGGTTCTCATTACTTGAAATATTTCTTGCCATTCTCTTCTTGCTTGAAGTGTTTCCATTGAGAAGTCAGTAGCTAACCTTATTGGGGCTCCCTTGTGTGTTATTTCTTTTTTCTCCCTTGCTGCCTTTAAGATTCTCTCTTTGTCTTGGAATTTTGCCATTTTGATGATGATGTGTCTTGAAGTGGGCCTCCTTGGGTTCCTCTTGGTTGGGACTCTCTGTGATTCCTGGATTTGTGAGACTTTTTCTCTTATCAAATTAGGACAATTTTCTCTCATTACTCGTTCAAATACGTTTTCTATCCCTTGTTCTTCTTCTCCTTCTGGTATTCCTATTATTCGGATATTATTACATTTCATATTATCTTGCATTTCTCTTAATCCCTCTTCATTCTTTCTGAGCCTCTTTTCATTTTCTTGCTCTTTCTGTGAGATGCTTTCTACCTTGTCCTCCAACTCACTAATCCTATCCTCTGCTTCAGCTATCCTACTTTGGAAACTTTCTACTGTGTACTTCAATTCAGAAATTGTGTTCTTCATTTCCTCTTGTCTCTTGCTGATAGCTTCCATTTCCTTTTTGATGTTGCTGTAGTTTGCAGAGAGATCATTATAGTTCCCCTGTAGTTTCTGGTAGTTCACTGTGAGCTCTTTGAAGTTCATAATAACCAGTGCTTTGAATTCACTATCTGATAGTTGATCAGCGTCTATTTCATCTAACATTCTTTCTGAAGTTTCTGCTTTATCTTTCATTTGGGGATTGTTTCTTTTTTTAAAAATATTTTATTTATTTATTTTTCGAGAGAGGGGAAGGGAAGGAGAAAGAGAGGGAGAGAATATCAATGTATGGTTGCCTCTCATGCATCCCCTGCTGGGAACTGGCCTGCAACCCAGGCATGTGCCCTGACTGGGAATTGAACCGCGATACTCTGGTTCGTAGGCCCGCGCTCAATCCACTGAGCTACGCCAGCCAGGGCTGGGGATTGTTTCTTTGTCTTCCCATTGTTTGAGACTCTTCTTGTTAGTCTCTGCTTCCAAAATTGATCTGTTCTGAAACACTGGTTTCATGGTGTAAACTTCTGTGGTATGATCCTTGTGAAGTTCAGTGGTGCAGACTCCTGGAAGTTTCTTGATGTTCTTCGTCTCCACCTACACTCACGGTGGTCCTCGAGCTGGTCCCTGTGTTGGTCACCTACCACTGCTGAATGTCCCGGCTCTAGTAGCCACCTCCTCAAGCACCCAGGCCCGTTACTACGGCAGTGGCACAGAGGCTGGGAATGTCCCGGCTCCCGTATCTGGCTCTCTCTGCCGCCCAGGACCGTCACAGGGGTTTGGAGTGTCCCGGTTTCCGTACCTGACTCCCCGGCGTCTAGTCCTGTCTCTATGGCAGTGGCACAGAGGCTTAGAAAGTCCCAACTCCCGTACCTGATTCCCCAGTGTCCAGTCCCGTCGCTATGGCAGCAGCACAGGGGCTGAGAACGTCCCAGTTCCTGTAGAGGGCTCCTCTGCCACCCAGGGCTGTCTCAGGGGTTTGGAGTGTCCTGGCTTCCGTACCTGACTCCCTGGCGTCCTGTCCCATCACTATGGCAGCAGTACAGGATTTGAGAACTTCCCGGCTCCCGTAGCTGGCTCCTCTGCTGCGTCACAGGGGTTTGGAGAGTCCCGGCTTCCGTACCTGACTCCCCGGCATCCAGTTCCGTCGCTATGGCAGCGGCACAGGATCTGTGAACATCCAGGCTCCCGTAGCTGGCTCCTCAGGGCCCAGGCCTGTCTCTATGGCGGCGTCACAGGGGCCTTTGGTGTCCCAGCTCCTGCAACTGACCCTTCCGTTGCCCAGGCCGGTAGCTATGGCATTGGCAGAAGGGTGTCCCTGCTCTGGTTCCTGACTCCTCTGTCTCCCAGGACCGTCACAGGGGCTTGAAGTGTCCAGCTCCCTTACCTGACTCCCCGGCTCCCAGGCCTGTTGCTCTGGCGGCAGCACCGCAGCCGCGTGAGACCCAGCTCCAGTAGCTGACACTGCCACCGTCTGGTGTTTCAGCGTCGGTCACAATCTCTGGTCTTTTAATTTCATAAATGCTGGGTAACCGATGGTTTATTTTGCTGTTTCTCTATAGATCTGCCAGGATTTTCACCCATGAGTACAGGAGCTAGTATCAGCTCCATCTTACTCCATCGCCATCTTCCCAGCATCCTCAAAACAACAAAGTTTTAACAACAATAAACACAACCAAACCACAGAAAATCGAACAATACGGAGTCTGAAAACAACGAACTGCTCAGCTATAAACTAAAGGGGGGGAATGGCGTGGGTGGGGGGGAATGAGGGGGGAATAGAACAACTGTAATGGCATAATCAATAAAATAAAAAGTTTAAAAAATAAATAATAAATAAAAATAAATGAATAAAATATTTTAAAGTTTTAAAAATAGAGAGTCCTACATGCTTTGTGCAAAAATTAAGACAGTTGAACAGAAAATACCATGTTAAATTTTCTACCTTCATTCCTTTTCTAGCCCCATTTTTCAAAATTAACCTATTTTATTTTTTATTGTTGTTGAAGTACATTTGTCTCCATTTACCCCCACCATTCTCCCCACCCCAGCCATCATTTTTTTTGTATTTTTATATGTAGTGTGTATTTAATATTTTAACATTGGGAATTGAATGTATCATATTTATTGTTCTGTAACTTTTTATCTATGTAATATATCATTGGCATTTTTCCATAAATTTTTATGTGGTATAAGCCTTGTCATTTAAATAACCAAATAACAAGCAAATTTTTGATGTTTTGTGGTTTATACCCAATAGATAAGTGAATAATTTTTGGTGGAATACATTATAGCTGTCAAGAACTTTAGATAGAAGTATGGACTTCAAGTGTAAATGTAGAAAGTTTTGGTATGTGTTATTTATTACAGTGAGAAACACTATATCATAACTTCTAGATGTTAGTATATGAACATTATTTTATAGCTTTGAGAGGCTGTGTGAGTCTCATTTGACCAAATAAGTTTGCTAGTGTTTATACAACAATGGAGGATGTTTGCCCACCATGGGCAAAGTTTGTTGGTCCCAGGTGATTTTTAGATAATATTGGAGCAATAGTTTCAGATAAGTGGCAGTCTTAAAACAATGCCTTTCTTTGGACTGTCTGCTTTAAAACACAAAATTCCAAGCCTGGATGTTTTAGTCCTGCCTATCATTATTGGTGCCCCAGATCATTCCATGAAGCTCATGAAGTCACTGGTACCCCCATAACCTTCCCGTTGGAATAGTATTGCCTAGATTTATAATACTAAATAAATAACTCTTGCCATATCAGATATTATAGGAAGACTTAAGATGCCCATATTAAATTGCATACTTGATAAGCAAAAAGCTATTATAGCCCCACAAGCACATAGCCCCATCAGATTTGAGTTGGTATATGAAATAATATATAGTTGAAGAATGAAAATGATACCTCTAAATATTCATTAATGGGATATATAGTCTCACCTTCCTTTATTTTATTCGTAGATACAGCTTGGAATGAACAAGAAAAGCCTGAACTCTTTACAGATGACTTTTGTAATGTGTGCGGACTAGTGCTGCAGTTTGAATCACAAAGGATATCACATTATGAGGTAGGTTAAAAAGAATGGGAACAGAGTCTAAAGCAGGTTTTTAAATGTAGCAGGTAAACTTCCTATGTTATCTTTTTGGATTCTGTGAAGCAGGTGATATTATTTCCCTTTGATGGATAAGGAGACTGGCTCAGAGAGGGACAGTAACTTACTAGCTTAAGTATGGGGAATTAGATTTTAAACTCAGTCTTATTTACTACAAAGATTGTCTTATTTTCTTCACATCATTTTATATCTCTTTGTATTCATCAAGCCACTACTATATCCTTCATGTCTTTGTAGTAAATGTAAGAAAAACTGTTAATGTGAATTAAGAGCCATTATAGAACTCCAGTCTTCCTTTACAGTAAATGAAGGCTATAAAAACAAAATGAACCAGTCTTGCACTTGACTTAGCCACGTGTTTTTGGTACAGAAACATAGAATTGTAAAGGTAGAAGTTTAATGTTCTTACTCTTTGGGGTTATTTTATTTATTTTTTTATTGTTCAATTACAGTTGTCTTCATTTCCCCCCCCCAATACTAAGCCAAATCCCCCTCTTTTGGGTTACTGATTAAAGAGCTGAGACCCAGAGAGATAGTGATTCTCCATAGCTAGCATTGTCATGACTAAACTTAAAAATTATTTCGTGTGATTTCATATCCAGTGTTTTTTTTTCATTTGCTGTTGCATCCCATCTCTACATCATATGATAAGCTATTGGATTTTTTTCATATCTAGTATCTGGGTAAAGTACTAGCTACATATTCTTAAAAGAAATAGAATGCCAGCTATAGTTTTTAAAACACTCATTTTGCTAATTGCAAATCTTATTAGCAACTATATTTAATTATCTTCATTGGGATTCAATTAGTATAATTACAGATAGGTAAACTCTGTTGGCTGTAGATTGAAAGGATTTAGGATCAAGACTTAACTACACCATTGTTGTGGAACCCTGAGCAAGTCACTTTACCTCTCTGAGTATGTTTCTTGAACCTGTAAAATGGGGGCAGTAAAATCTTTCTTACTATACTTGTGAAAATTAAATGAAATCAAATATGTGAGTTTGTCTAGCTCATCCTCAGATTCCATAGCTCTAAGATTTAGAGTTAGTAAAGAGTGACATGCAATCCAGAGGTTCTATAATAATTGTAGTTGGAATCATTTGAATTTAAATTTTAAAAATAACTTTTTATGGGCTTATGCAATACTATTCAGCTGACAAAATGCACAAAATATAAGAAAGTAAAAATCAATCATAATTGTATCATTTGTCTTGTTTAACTTCTCTTTTGCTTATATGATTCCAGTATGCTTTCTGAAAACACACACACACATTTTTGTAAAAGAAAATTGTATATGTTGTTTTGTACATGTTTTTCATTTAAGAGCATATTTTGGACACTTTGTCCTAGCATTACATCTTCTTCTTCTTTTATAACATTTTACTGGCTGTAAAGCACTCTATTGTGTAATGTAGCATATTTTTAATTTAAATTTCAATGCCACCTCTAGTTTAGTGTTTAAGCTTGTTAAGTTATCAAATCAAAACTGCATGACTACTTCCGCCAAGATGGAGGCATAGGTGGAAACGCTGTGCCTTCTCTCATAACCAAGTTTAGAGACAACTAAATATTAGCAACAGGAAACACAGCCAGAACACAGAAAATTGAACTTTTTGGAAGTCTGATAACAACAAATTCTTCAGCCTGACCGGTAAGAGGGGCGAAACCAGCACCTGTCAGAGCGGGGTTGCACAGAAAAACTCGGTCAGACGGACTCGGGCGCGCGGAACCCAGGCGCAGGGTTGGACCTAGTAAGCGACTCATTGAGTGACCGCAGGGAAACAGCGAGGGAGCAGAGTTGCGGGTTGACTGTGGTTGCGCTTTCCTGAGCAGATAGACAAGCAAGGGAGTGGGCGGTGAGACTATGGGACTGAGCAGGCCCCACGGCGCAGCAGCACAGGGCACCGCCATTTCCCCACTCTGACCCCGCCTCCACATACAGCGTCATAACCCAGCGACCTGAGTGGCCTGGCCCTGGTGAACCACCTAAGACTCTACTCCTCACCCAGAGGCGAAAAACAGCAGAAGAGGTCACCATTTCCCCATTCTGACCACGCCCCCACATATAGCGTCACAACCCAGCAACCTGAGAGTCCAAGGCTCTGCTCCTCATACTTAACGGGTGTGAACAGACCAAAAATGGCTCAAGAAGATCTCAAAGCCCCAGAGCCTATAAATCTAAGAGATGAAGAAATAGCAAAACTCTCAGACGCACAGTTTAAATCACTGGTGATCAGGATCCTCACAGAACTGGTTGATTATAGCCACAAATTAGACAAACATATGAAGGCAAAACTACATGAAATGAATGGAATTGCACAGGAAACCAATAGTGATGAAAAGGAAACTGGGACTCAAATCAATGGAGTGGACCAGAAGAAAGCAAATAATGGCCAAACAGAAAAGAGTCAAGAAGCAAGAATTCAAAGAAATGAGGAGAGTCTTATGAACCTCCAGGACATCTTTAAAGGCTCCAACATCCGAATTATAGGGGTACCAGAAGGGGGAAAGGAACAGCCACCAGTGGAAAACTTATTTGAACAAATAATAAAGGAGAATTTTCCTAATCTGGCAAAGACAATAGACTTCCAGGAAATCCAGGAAGCTCAGAGAGTCCCAAAGAAGTTGGACCCAAGAAGAAACACACCAAGGCACATCATCATTACATTAGCCAAGATTAAAATGAAGGAGAGAATCCTAGAAGCAGCAAGAGATAAGGGGACAATCACCTACAAAGGAGTTCCCATCAGACTGTCAGCAGATTTCTCAAAAGAGACCTTGCAGGCAAGAAGGGGCTGGAAAGAGGTATTCCAAGTCATGAAATCCAAAGACCTACAACCAAGATTGCTCTATCCAGCAAAACTTTCATTTAGAATGGAAGGACAGATGAAGTGCTTCTCAGATAAGATCAAATTCAAGGAGTTCATCATCACCAAGCCCTTATTATATGAAATGTTAAAGGGACTTATCTAAGAAAATGAAGTTAAAAAAACATGAACAGTGAAAGGACAGCAAACTCACAGTTATTAACAAGCACACTTAAAACAAAAGCAAACTAAAAGGACAGCTAGATCAGGAACAGAAACATAGAAATGAAGAGGGTTAGCAGTAGGGTAGTGGGAGGAGGAGAATGGGGAGAAGGTACAGAAAATAAGTAGCATGGATAGTAGATAGAAGATTGATGGGGGGCAATAATAGTATGGGAAATATAGAATCTAAAGAACTTGAGACACATGGTCATAAACTAAAGGGGGGGTAATGGTGGGGATGGGGGGTAGGGTGGAGGGGAATGAAGGGGGGAATAGAACAACAGTAATGGCATAATCAATAATAAATAAATAAATAAAAATAAAAATTTTTAAAAAGTCTGAAAAGCAAAGACCCAGAGCCAAGATTGTTCTATCCAGCAAAGCTATCATTCAGAATCGAAGGACAGATAAGGAGCTTCCCAGACATGAAAAAACTAAAGGAGTTCATCATCACCAAACCAGTATTATATGAAATGTTAAAGGGACTCATTTAATAAAAAGAAGATGATCAAAACTATGAACAACAAAATGGCAATAAATACATATCTATTAACACTTGAATCTAAAAAGCAAACCAGAAGAACAAACAGAATCATGGGTATGTAAAGCATTTCGATGGCTGCCTTATGGGAAGTGGGTTTGGGGGAATAGGTGAGGAGTTGAGGGGATTAAGAAGTACAAATAGGTAGTTACAGAATAGCCATGGGGATGGCTATAGGAAATGGAGAAGGCAAAGAACTTATATGCATGACCCATGGACATGAACAGTGGTGTGGGGATTGCCTGAGGGAGTGGGGGTGTGCAGGGTGGACTGTGGCAAAGGGGGGAAAGCAGAACAACTGTAATAGCTTAATAAATAGCATATAATTTTTAAAAAGAAAAAAAACTGCATGACTTTCCATGAATTCTGAAAAGGTGATTTTTTTCTCTTTTAGTATACAGCTTGGTTAATACTGTTAGACTATCTCAGTATAGTATATATTATATATGTAAAAAAACAGCTCTGCCGGAGTTTTGAATTTTAATGAGGTTTTATTTATACATGTTTAAGAAACCTCTCTCTGTACTTTTATCATATAGATATCTCATATTTTCTTCTAATATGCTTTAAATTTTAATTTTTATGTTAAAGTATTTAATCTATCTGGTATTGATTTTCACATATGGAGAATGGTAACAACATTTTACAAATACAAACAGCCCAGTGTCCCAGCACTATTCATTCGACAATGTATTCTTGCCTCACTGATTTGTAGTGATACCTCTATCATATACTAATTTATATATATATTATATATATATTATATGTATTATATATATATAATATATATGAGTGTGTGTTTTGAGTCTACTCTGTTTTTGTATTTCTCCGTTTGCCTGTGTCTACAATAACTTCAGGTTATTATTGTAGATTTAAAATAAGTCATGATACCCAGTAGGGAAATTTTATATGATAAAAATATCATTACAGTTAAAATACAAACCATATATTTAGTCATATTTATAACTCATATAACTAACAAAGGATTAGTGACTAGAATATATGTGTATAAAGGACTTATACATCAATTAGAATAAGAAACAACTCAATAGAAAAATAGGAAAGTAGTATAAACAGGATACAGATGAGATATCTAACTTCACTAGTAATCATACATAATATGAAAGTTAAAGTGATAATGAGCTATCTTATCAAAACCGTAATTCTGGCAAAAATTAATATCTAATAGCACTTAACACTTCAGGGGTATATAGGAAGATAGAAACACTCATATACACTGCATTTGGAGTTGCTAACTGCTTCAACGTATTTGGAGAGAAATTTTATAATACTTATTCAAACTTGAAAAATCCTTGTACATTATAAACTAAGAATTTCTCCTCTAGGTATCTACTTTGAAAGAACTCTTTGACATGTATACTAGGAGATAAGTTTACATATGTTCAGTACAGAAATGCTTGCAATAGCAAAATAAATAAAAACCTGCTTTCAGTGGCATATGGAATGGAATATTATGCAGCATGTAACACGAATGAACTACAGCTATATGGATCAATATGGGTAAATATTTGAAATGTAATATTGAGTTTATAAACAGCAAGTTGAAAAAAGGTATGAACAGAATTATTCCATATTCATAAAGATTTTTAAATGACAATAGTATATAAAATTGTTTATGGGTAAATGCATATGTAGTAAAAGAATAAAAGCATGAAAGGAACTGATTCAGACCAACTTTAAGATAATGGCTACCTATCGTGAAAGAGCAAGGAGAAAAGGATTATGGGCATGAGGAGATAGGACTGTATATGTAAAATTTTACCTCTTTTAAAGAAAGGAGATCTGAAAGAAACAGCAAAATGTTAAAACTGGATAGTGGGTATGGGCTTCAGCTATATTATTTCTTGTGCTTTTCTATATGATGAATATGTTTGATAATTTAAAATTCTGTAATCCCTGGCTGGTGTAGCTCAGTGGATTGAGCACGGGCCTGCAAACCAAAATATCATGGTTCAATTCCTAGTCAGGGCACATACCTGGGTTGCAGGCCAGTTCCCAGCAGGGGACACACAAGAGACAACCCTACATTGATATTTCTCTCCCTCACTCCTTCCCTTCCCCTCTAAAGATAAATAAATAAAATATTTTAAAAAGAAATTGTTAAAATAAACAGCAGTTGAATAAAAAATAAAAATAAAATAAAAAATAAAATTCTGTAGAGAGAGAGAGAGTGATTGACTCATACTAGGTGCTCAGGAATGTTAGTTTCCCTTCTACCTACAAAAACATTTTTATGATTCTTATGTATTTTGTTATATGTTTATTCAGAGACTTTTCCAACGTGCTTAACCTTGAACGATTAATTTACTTACAAAAAGAGAATTTAAGAGATAGGTAGTACAGGGGTGATACTACAACTCATTGGCATTATTAGGGATCCAGGCATTTTCTATATTTCTGCTCCTATAAATTAGTTTCTGCCCTGGCTGGTGTAGCTCAGTGGATTGAGTGCAGGCCTGCAAACCAAACAACCATGGTTCGATTCCCAGTCAGGGCACATGCCTGGGTTGCAGGCCAGTTCCCAGCAGGGGATGCATGAGAGGCAACCATACATTGATATTTCTCTACCTCTCTCCTTCCCTTCCCCTCTAAAGATAAATAAATAAAATCTTCAACAAAATTAGTTTCTGTCCTTAAGATCCCCCATAGACCCAGATGACTGTTGGAACTCTTGTCTTTTATATCTCAGTTCCAGAAGTAGGAGGAAAGAGTAGAAAAAGGGCTCATACCCCACCCTGTTAAGGAAATTTCCAAGAAGTTATACCCAAAACTTACAACTTACTGGCCAGAATCTAGTTACATGGTTCTATGTTGCTGAAAGGGAGGCTGGAGCGTGCAGTTTTGCAACTGGTTATATTGACTAAGATATATAACTGTGGAAGAGGAAGAAAATTTGATATTCGACAACAACTAGGAGTCCCTGTCAAAAATTAGATCCTAAATGTTACTGGCCTCTAAATTATAGCATTATTTTCACTTTCACTGAGATTTAGAGATTTGAAAGCATGTATAGCTCTTTCATAAACTTGGTATGCACCAAATATATTACAACTCAGTAATGCCCTCAAATTCAAAGAGGTATAAATTTGAGGTTCCTATGTTATTGAATAAACAGTCATATCATATCTTTTTTCAGAGTGAAAAACATGCTCAAAATGTTAGGTTTTATTTTCAAATGTATGGAGAACAAAATGAAATGCCTAGTAAAAAAATGAAGATGGATGTTAGAAATTTTCAGGTGAGTGTCCTATGTTGATGTTATAATTCTAAATTGTGAGTTACTGTATCTTTCTAATAAGATTGTCCTTATTTCAGGTGCATAGGAGTGAAGTAGTGGACAGAAACAAATTTTGTGATCTTTGCAATATGATTTTTAGTTCTCCAATTGTTGCTCAGTCTCACTATGTGGGGAAAGTCCATGCTAAAAAATTGAAGCAGTTAATGGAGGAACATGATCAGGTATCTCCATCAGGATTTCGGCCAGATATGGGTAAGATTATGTACTTCTTTAGCTTCAATATAGAGTTTCTCTATCATTTTCCCCAACTCTATCATCCATTTTTTTCTCAGAGAGATTTAAACTCAGAGAAAGTCTATTGATTTATATTGATTCCTCTTTTTCTGCCCAGTTAATCTTTCTGTATTCTTTTCATTTATTATGGAGATTATAATTGTTAGCTGAATTTTAAGAAATGTTTTGACTTCTTCTTTTCAACTTATTAAATCCAAATAAAAACAAGTGATTCTCTATGTTGCTATAAAGAATAAACAATAACCAGCCTGAGCTCTTTGGTTTCTAATCAAACGATAGCTCCTTACTTCTTCCCCTTAGCATTTATTTCATTCTTGATTTGCTTTAGTACTTTCCAGAGCATTATCTTGTATGTGGATTCAGACCCCAGAATATAGTTATGATGCTGCATTTCCTGGCTTTAAATGTAGGCAAAAAATAAGTAAGTTATGGAATCTTCTTTTACTCTTGCTGCTCATTTCTCTCTCCTATGAATATAAAGAAAAAGTATGTCTCTGACTGGTGTAGCTCAGTGGATTGAGCACAGGCCTGTGAACCAAAGGGTCACTGGTTTGATTCCACCAGGGCCCATGCCTGGGTTGTGGGCCAGGTCACCCATGGGGGGGCTCATGAGAGGCAAGCACACTTTGATGTTTCTTTCCCTCTCTTTCTCCCTCCCTTCCCCTCTAAAAATAAATAAATAAAATCTTTTAAAACTCATTATAAAAAAAAGAAAAAGTATGGCAGCATTATCAGTCAGTAGTTATTGAAAACTTATTTTTACACTAGATCCTAAAGATACAGTGAACTATAAAGCATTGCCTCTTTCCTACTTCCAGTGATGTTGGACCACAAGTACATGAGATATTTGACCCAAATATCTCACTTCTGGCCTGAGGTGGCACAGTATAACATGGAAAACCTAATGTGTACTTTGAAAAATTTGTATGCTAGCACAAAAATAAGATAATTCATCTCTGGAATAAATAATTTACCACATTTTTTACTAGCTTCAGCAATTAAGGAATATAGCATGCCTGGCATGGAAATTTCACCGACATTAATTTCCAACTGATAGCATAGGCCTCATCCAGCATTAAAATATATTGTCTTAATAAATGAAACCAGTTTTATTGTAAAATTTATTCAAGTCTCTCTAATTTTTATATTTTTGTTTTTCTGCCTATCAGAATCAGTGTGCCCTACAAAAGAACGTATCTTGTAAAAGCCTTATCTTCAGCCACCCAAATACATCGGTTTGGGCTCAGAGAGGAGACTTAATGAAGGAGCTCTGAAATAACTATAATTGTGAAATCATATAATTTCATAGGCTTAAACAAGTGCATACATTTTATTTTGATACAGACAATACATCTGTACTACACAGATGACTTACTCTACTTGAGTAGAGCAACTTAGTATTTGGTACCATCTGTTTTACTCTTAGTAATTTAAAGAGCCATCTAAGATAGCTCTCATGCTTTGATTGATTTTTCCAATTAATATAATTAGTGAATTCCTGATGCCAAACATTCCTTCCTGTATCTTTGTTGGAGAAACTTGGCGACAGATTTGTGTTCAAATTTCCTTTTTCACAGAAGGCAGTTCTTTTCAACCTGAGTTCCTTTATCTTACAGCTGTGTGAAAAAAGTCCAAAGATAGTAGGTTTTAAAAGAATTCTAAATTTCCCTAATACTTTATAATAAGCATAGCTCTAATAGCTGAACACATGTTGATCACTTCTCATTATGACTATTTCAGCAGGTGTGCCTATTACTACTTCTGCAGAGTCAACTTTTCTGAAGCCCCTTGCAGTCAAGCCTCCTCCAGGTGGGATTAAAGACAAGACTATGCCTTCCTCTTCCAACACTGCTTTGGATTTGAATAATCCAAACAAGTATTGCAAGCTCTGCCCTGCTTCCTTTAATAGTCCATTAATGGCCCAACAACATTATGTTGGAAAAAAACACAAAAGAAATGAAGCTAAAAAGAAGTTTGTAGACAAGATAAGAGAGAAACCTCTTCTAGCAAAATCAGATGCAAATGGTAAACAGTAAAATATCACAAAACTCTTTCATAGGAAGTTTATATTTTAAAACATACTGGCTTATATAACTACAATTTTACTCTTATTGAGTAGGATATTGTTACTACTCATGGTATCATAGAATTTTAGGTAAGTAAAGACTTTGAGTAAGGACTTATTAGTTCTGTGTACAGTTTTTTAGAGCATGAGAACCAAAAAATTTTAGATCACCCTTATTAATTACAGAATCAAATATAGGTATTTCCATGGCTCCTTGTTATATCATATATGCATAATGAAATGTTTTAAATTAGTATTGGGTGCTTATACCATTCATTCACTAAGTATGGGTTAAGTGTTTCTTGGGTGATAGTGTAGTCATTCTTGGGAATACAAATGAGAATGGATATACCATTTCCCCAGAGCAAATGTATAAACTACTTGGATTATTAATACTTCATTGCAAGTGGCTACAGACATGGATTTCTGTGTATATATTTTTTGGTAACCAGAGGAATAAAACATCATGGTTCAACAATTTTTCTTAGAGGAAATATATGATTTAGATTGGTAAGAGTGTGAAGGAGAGGATGAACAAAGTTGCTAAGATAGAGTGACAAGAATCTAGGCACAATAAAGATTCTAATCCTAATCCAAGTAATCTACTTGCTCTTCTAACCATATATTTTTTTCATTTTCCCCCACAGGTACCTTCTCACTACTAGTGTATTTTATTCCCTTTTCATATCCTTTCTTTCAGCTACTTCTGTCCCTTCACTCACTGTTATTTTTTAATTCTTTCCTTACTAGACTTTTTTCTGCTTCATGTGAAAATGTTCATTACTTCCTTCTTCTTGAAGCTCTATTCTTTGTCATATGTAACTCCTTATGCTCTGGTTCTTCTCCTGTGATTCTATGTCTTATCTTTTCTCTTTGAGGGCTCATTTTAAAATTACCGCATATTTCAGACCATAAGATGCACCTATGTTTTAAAGGAGAAAAATAGGGGAAAAATTTTGAAGCAAAAAATGTGGTAAAATATTTAATAATATAAATAACATAATGTTTCACCAATGTAAATGTAAACAGAACTCAACAGCAGCATTAACAACCATTATTCCTCCCAAATGGGGGGGCTTATAGTCTGAAAAATATGGTAATTACCTAAATATAGATAGTCCCATGGTTCCATTCTTGATCTTACTATACAAATGTGATCTAATATACTCCCTGATTTCACTTCTCATGTGTATGCTTATGACATTTCTGTCTAGCTTCAGACTCATATATCTATCCAAATGGCAGCTGTTACTTCCCCTGGATACCTCATAGCTATTTGAAATCCACATAGTAAATCAAAGTAGAAGCCTGCAGTTAACCATGAATTCTCCAAAATCACCTTCTTCACTTTCTGTATCTAATGAAGCACCAAGCTATGACTGTTTTATCTCCAAAATATTACTTTTACCTTATCTCCAGCCTACTCTTCTCACACTAGTTCAGGCCCTCAACATCTTTCCTAGAGCCTTACTACTCAAAGTATGATTTGTGGCTGACATCATTGGCATCATTTGATAGCTTATTAGAAAAAAGTATTTCAGGCCTCACTGCAGACCTACTGAATCAAAATATGCATTTTTAAGCAAGACTTTCTAGGTGATTTGTACTCAATAAATTTTAAGAAGCATTGTTCTACAGTATTGCCACAACCTTCTAACTACTCTCTCTGCCATCAGTTTTGTCTCTACAAATCTGCCCTCAATTTAACCACTAGAATTTTTCACCTAAAGTGCACATCTTTCCATGTCATTACCCTCCGTTCTTAAAAATTCTTAATTGTTTTTATATTTTCTAAAGACAAAATTTAAGCTTGATAGCTCTTTACCACCTTGTTCCTGCCTACCTTCTCCAAGCTTATCCTCTGCTACTTCCTGCCATGATTTACATAGGTTAGAACCTACAAACTTTTTATGGTTCCCAGAAATCATTATGCTATTTCTTATCTCTCTGTCCTTGTTCATGTTGCCATGTTGCCTGGAACACCTCCATGTCCCTCTTGGCAAACTTCTACTCATTTTTTAACATGCTACTTCCTTGGAAGCCTTTTCACTTGCATCAGACATGTCTTCTGTGCTTCCTTAACCTGCATTTCTAATTATCTCTCCATGTATCTTTGTCTCCCATTAGAATGTAAGGACTTTGAGGGGGACTTCACTTAACTCCTCTATTTCCAGTGCTAGAGATAGAAACTGGCAAGAGTATACCTATCTCAAGAGAAACTAGTCTAATATATGAACCAGTGAAGTATTAATTTTTATATATTAAGTGCCAATTATATGATTGTACTTCTTAAGTTTCCTGCTTCATGTGATTCAACATATCCCCAAAAGTTATGCAGAGATAGGAATTTTTATCCAGGATTTAAAAATAAATAAATAAATAAATAAATAAATAAATAAATAAATAAATAAAATAATGTTGGTTTAAGCAAGAATACAAATATAAGTCACAGGGATTCTGAAAGTAGTAGATGTTTGAAGAAATGACGAACTTCCACTTGGTAGAGGGTTTTTTCTTTGTATTGTTTGGCTGAGGGTATCTGAAATAAGTTGCTTCTAGTTTAGTAGCATTAGGTAAAGTTGAAACTGAGCCAGCTATGAGAAGTGTTTGACAAATACCATATGATCTCACCTTTAACAGGAGCCTAAATAACAAAACAAACAAACAAGCAAAATATAACTAAAGACACAGAAATAGAGAACAAGCTGACATTCTCCAGAAGGGAGAGGGGAGGGAATTTCAGGGTAAAAGGGGAAGGGTTTTCAGGAACAAGTATAAAGGACACATGGACAACAACTAAGGGGGGTGGAAATGGGAGGGAGGGCTGGGGGGTGGGCTGGGATGGAAGTAAAAGACAGAAAATTGTACTTGAACAACAATTAAAATAATTGTTTTTTAAAAAGAAGTGTTTGCACTCTAAAGGGAGGATCATGTTAGTACTCTGAAGTTTCAGGATTATTAGAATAAGAGAAAGAGGATTTGGGTGATCTTTTCATCTGACTGGCAAGAGGATGCTGATCATCAGCATAATTTAATCCATTCAGTGAAGTCATTTTACACGAACCTCTGAAGCTAGAGCTCAAAAAGAGATTGTCACCCTTGCCTTGACATTCCATTTTTGAGAACAGTAACTATTTGGAGATTAAAAAGTAGCTGGAGAATTTAAATTAGCTAAAGAGAATTTCAAAGAATGGTAACATCAGGAGCCCATATTACAAGTGAGCAAGTGGTAAGTCAAAAACCATTTAACACATGCCACCCTAACTATTTCACTCTCTAGCCATTTTCTCCCTTCTTCCTGTCTCTGCCTTCTTTTCCATCTGCTATTGTTTATGTTTTTACTATATCTAATCTCTTTCTCTCTCTCTTCTTCATTCTCACCGTTTCTTCCTGTCCCTCATTCAGCCCAGATCTTATTAGCACAGGAATAGCTACCATAATGATATGGAACTAAAGTATGTATGTATTTTTTATTATATTGGTTTTGTTTACCTTACTAATCTCTAGACCCATTATTACACTTAGATGTCTCATCTTCACCTGTAACTAGACATATCTAAAACTGAATTAATAATGTCCTCTAAAACCAACTTGAGGACTTCTGCCAAGATGGAGGCATAGGTGGATATGCCATGCCTTCTCACACAACCAAGTTTAGAGACAATTAAATATTAGCAACAGAAAACATAGTCAGAACACAGAAAATTGAACTTTTCGGAAGTCTGTTAACAACAAATTCTTCAGCCTGACCGGTAAGAGGGGCGAAACCAGCAGCTGGCGGAGTGGGGTAGCACAGGAAAACTCGGTCAGACAGACTCAGGCGGGCAGAATCCAGGCGCAGGGTTGCAAAGGGTGGACCTAGTGAGAGACCCAGCGAGCGACTGTGGGGAAATAGCTAGGGAGCAGGGCTGCGAGTTGACTGTGGTTGCACATTCATTCGTGCGTGGATAGACAAGCCAGGGAATGGGCGATTGGACCGGGACCCAGCGGGTCCCCGCGGCGAGAGGCAGCAGAGGGCACCGCCATTTCCCCACTCTGACCCTGCCTCCACATACAGCCTCACAACCCAGCAACTGAGTGGCCCGGCCCTGGTGAACCACCTAAAGCTCTGCTCCTCACCCAGCAGCCAAAACAGCAAAACAGCAGAGGGGGTCACCATTTCCCCACTCTGACCACGCCCCCACATACAGCGTCAAAACCCAGTGACCTGGGAGTCCAGGGCTCCACTCCTCCTACTTAACGGGTGTGAACAGACCAAAAATGGCTCAAGAAGATCTCAAAGCCCCAGAGCCTATAAATCTAAGAGATGAAGAAATAGCAAAACTCTCAGACGCACAGTTTAAAACACTGGTGATCAGGATCCTCACAGAACTGGTTGATTATAGCCACAAATTAGAGAAACATATGAAGACGAAACTAATTGAAATGAATGGAATTGCACAGGAAACCAATAGCGATGAAAAGGAAACTGGGACTCAGATCAATGGAGTGGACCAGAAGAAAGCAAATAATGGCCAAACAGAAAAGAGTGAAGAAGCAAGAATTCAAAAAAATGAGGAGAGTCTTAGGAACCTCCAGGACATCTTTAAAGGCTCCAACATCCGAATTATAGGGGTACCAGAAGGGGGAAAGGAACAGCCACCAGTGGAAAACTTATTTGAACAAATAATAAAGGAGAATTTCCCCAATCTGGCAAAGGAAACAGACTTCCAGGAAATCCAGGAAGCTCAGAGAGTCCCAAAGAAGTTGGACCCAAGAAGAAACACACCAAGGCACATCATCATTACATTAGCCAAGATTAAAATGAAGGAGAGAATCCTAGAAGCAGCAAGAGCTAAGGGGACAGTCACCTACAAAGGAGTCCCCATCAGACTGTCAGCAGATTTCTCAAAAGAGACCTTACAGACAAGAAGGGGCTGGAAAGAAGTATTCCAAGTCATGAAATCCAAAGACCTACAACCAAGATTGCTCTATCCAGCAAAACTTTCATTTAGAATGGAAGGACAGATAAAGTGCTTCTCAGATAAGATCAAATTCAAGGAGTTCATCATCACCAAGCCCTTATTATATGAAATGTTAAAGGGACTTATCTAAGAAAAAGAAGTTAAAAAACATGAACAGTGAAAGGACAGCAAACTCACAGTTATTAACAAGCACACCTAAAACAAAAGCAAACTAAAAGGACAGCTAGATCAGGAGTGGAAACATAGAAGTGAAGATCTCAAGGAGGGTTAGCAACAGTGGAGTGGGAGGAGGAGAAGGAGGGAGAAGGTACAGAAAATAAGTAGCATAGACAGTAGATAGAAAATAGATGGGGGGGGCAAGAATAGTATGGGAAATATAGAATCTAAAGAACTTGAGACACATGGTCATAAACTAAAGGGGGGTAATGGTGGGGATGGGGGGGTAGGGTGGAGGGTAATGAAGGGGGAATAGAACAACTGTAATGGCATAATCAATAAAAAATAAATAAATAAAACCAACTTGAATTTCCCAAGTTTTCTGTGTTTGCCAGTAGTACCACTATTTGTCACCTACACTAGAAAAAGTCTTTGAGGACATTTTTTACTTCATAATTTCCTATATCCTTGTCATCAGGCAGTGTTACCAAGTTTTCTCAGAACAATTTCTCCATCTTGTACCCTTCCATTACATTTCTACTACAAACATCTCACACTTCAGTGCTATAACAACCTTCTGAAAGGCTTTACTTATATCTCGTTGTTATTGTCTCATTCCCTAGTAGCATTTCAACCCTGGATCAGTTGCACAGTCCACCTTTTCTACTTTTATATTAAGGATACTGAGTGATGTTATAGAAAATTATGTAGGGTAAGTTGGGTACCTCTACAGAGTCTTGGTATTCAACCAACCTGCATGGACTTTTGGTCCTACTTAATCCCATTTTTCTCTCAGCAGCGATTTTTATATCTACACCACTCTCTAAGATACCCTACCACAGTTCTATTCTCCCCCTCCTCACACCTGTAAGGCAAGCATATTCTTTATTTCATCAAGAGAAAAAATGGCCATTAAATATGGATACCAAGTCCCTTGCCTCAACCAAATTATCCCTTAACCATGAGATCTCTTTTAACTGCTACAATTTACCCTTCCCTTCTTAGCCAAATTTTTGTTGTTTTTTTCAAGTATGTATATCTTCAGTTACTCCTCAACTCACTGCCATTTGTTGACACACATTTCCCTACTGACAATGGGGAATTTCCCTTGTCACAATAGCGACAACACTATTCCACCACTCCACTGAAACTATTCCTCACAGAGTCACGGTGACATCAGAATTTCTAAATCCAATGTACAGCTTTACTCCATTTACTAATCATTCCTCTTTTAAAATCTCTGCTTTCTTAGCTCCCTTGACATCACTCACTCTCCTGTTCATTCTTATAACTTTGTCCTTTATTCTGTGGCTTTTACGTGGCCTCTATCCTTCTCTATCATCTTAGTTTAAAGAGTGATACTTTTTAGAGTTTTATAATTGTGTTGCTATAATGCCCACCCATCCATTGTCATCAGAAGATCTCATCCAATCTGATTATTTTAACTACTCCCATGCTCTGACTTTTCTAAAATCACTCTGATTTATCTTCTACCTTTCAAACTCCTATATGTAACTGCCTGTTAGACACATTTATGTGGAAATATAACAGATATCTCAGATTCTGTGTATCCAAACTCAAACTCACCATTGCTTATTCTCCCACCTCCTAAAATAACATTTCCTTCTGACTTTCCAGTTTTAGTTAATAGGATCACTACCCACTCAGGTGCCAAACTAAGATACTGAGAGTTATTTTAAATTCCTCAATATTTCTCCTTTCCCCCTATCTTCCACACTCACTTAGTTACTAAGTTTTGCCAGTTCTAATGCTAAACATTTAAATATTTCACTAATCTCCCTGTTCTTCTCTGCCCCTACTGTATGACCTTTCTAGCCCATTCCAATCTCTTTCCTGGTCTAGCATATTTATATAACTATGGTCTCCTTATTTCCAGGCTTGCTTATGTCAAGTTCATCCTTCATACTGTAGCTAGAGGAACAGTTTCTCGAAAACACACAGTTGACCATGTCACTTAATGCCTAAACGGCTTCAAGGTTCTCAATGCACAAAATAAAAAGTTTAGGTTCTTTATCATAACTTATAAATCTCTCTTTAATCTGACACCCCTTTGCCTCTCCCATCTTACCCCCTTACATTTAATTCTACAACAATTCCGAATTATTAAGAAGTTCCTTCAGCCATGGCTGGTGTGGCTCTGTGGATTGGATGCCAGCCCTCAAACCAAAGGGTCACCAGTCCAATTCCCAGTCAGGGCGCATGCCTGGGTTGTGGGCCAGGTACCCAGTAGCGGACACACAAGAGGCAACCATACATTGATGTTTGTCTCCCTCCCTTTCTCCTTCCTTTCCTTTCTCTCTAAAAATAAATAAATAAAATGTATTTTTAAAAGTTTTTTCAGATACTTCTGTGCTTTTTTAAAAATTAAATTTATTGAATTAACATTGGTTTCAAGTGTACATCTATGATACATTACCTGTGTATTGCATTGTGTTTCTACCACCCAAATTTAAATATCCTTCTGTCACCATATATTTTACCCCTTTTACCCTTTATTTTCCCCCACCCCTCTGTCCTCTGATAACCACCATACTGTTGTCTGTCTATGAGTTTTTGTTTATTTGCCTTGTCAGTTCACTCGATGCTTTCAGCTTTATGTCTCACATACAAGTGAAATCATAGGGCATAGGGTTTTTTACTTTTTCTGTCTGATTTATTTTGCTTAGCATGATATTCTCAAGATCCAACCATGTTGTCATGAATGGCAGTATTTCATCTTTTCTTATGGCTGTGTAATTTTCCATTGTGTACATATATATGCCACATTTTCTTTTTTAATGCTATTTACTCTGCCTGTAATACTTTTCTCAACCCTTTTAATCAATTTAACAATTTTTATCTTCCTTCCAAGTTTAACTAAGGAATCATTTTTCCAGTATCCCTCTTCAGGTCCCTGTAATGTTTTCACTGCCTCTGCTTCTTTGAGCTCCCATACATGTTAGCACACCTCTCTTACCTTTTACCAAATAAGGTGGAAATCCTCTGTTCACATATATTTATGACTTGGATTTGTGAACAACCTGCGTACTGTATTCATCTTGTACCCTTACGATCTAGCATGTTGCTTGGTGCCACATTGGTGCTCAGTGTTTATTGAACAGATTATTTGAATTCAACACATCATGCCCATTTCTGTCTCTGCCATACCTGATACTGCTTTCATCTTCTGGAATGCCCATATCTGCTTTCCTTGTAGTTCAAATCCTTGTCCTCCAAGATATATCATGACTTCCCTCACTGCTCTAGCTCTTGGTATTATTCCCTTCCTCTGATTTGTTATTAACTTTATTGTTCACTGACAATTGCATTAACTATAGCTCCTTAATTGAAATAGTCTCCTTGAGACATAGGATTATATTTTATTCTGCAATATTCTTCTCGGTGCTTTATATGGTAATGACTGCATAGTTTTCCTCAATTCATATTTGCTAATTGTTTATTGAGAGCAATGTCTTGTAGAGGCATAAACATAAATCAAGAGGCATATTTGAAGTTACTTGCCTAGTTGTACCTGAGATTCTACAGGTATAAAAAGAAAATAAGGCTTCTTCATAGTATTGAAAAAGGATGAAATAAAGCAGTATATACAGCATCCATCACAGAATAGGTTCTCAAAAAATATTAGTTTTAAAAAATGTTTTGTTTTCCTATCATAAGATTAAAACACAGGTAAATTAGACATGTTTTACTTTTCTTCATAAACCTAATCCCATATTAATTGTATTTTTGCTTATACATTTCTCTTAATTGATCTTTCTTTATTTAAAACATTGGACCTATGGTTCTCATCTTTAACTACATATCAGAATAATGTAGGGAGCTTTTAGAAATCCCAGTGCTCAGGCCATCTCTGAAATAATTAAATTAGAATCCCTGGGACCTACACATGAGTATTTTATTTTCTGTTTTTTAACTACCCAAATGATTGAAATATAGAGCCAAGATTGAGAACCACAATGTTAGACTATAAACAGCACTTCCCATATCTACTTTTTAAAAACACACACCTTAATTGAAGTAGTTACAATATTGAGCTGTGATTGGGAGAAATGTGGGATCCACAAGTGGTTATGGAAGATTCTGAAAGGTACAAGATGGAAAGAAAGTTGAATTTTTGGGTGAAGTCAAAAACAAGGAATCCTAGCAAGGCTGAGGACAACAATGCTGGATGGGGCCAAGGGGCAGATTCAAATGGGTGGGGGAGAGTTGAGAGTATAAGAAACATATGGTTGAAAAAAGAAATGTATGGAGGCAGGTGCCAGGAGTATTAGACCAAGAATTTTGATAGTGGGACTAATAAATAGGCCTTAAATCTTCACAGAAAGGGTTTACACATTTTTATATATTATTTTCTGAGATGTCAATAGCTTAGAAAAAGATAAGGTGTGTGAAAAAGACAATGGTTAAGTCAATAGTAATGAGACCACATTTTCAGAACTGCCTCTGGATATTTCATGTGTGACCTGCAGCTCCTCTAAACTCTTGTATTACCTATATTATAATCTTCTGATATAATTTTTAGGAATCAGTGGAGGAACTGAGAAGAACATTATATACCATATACTTTATAACTCTAAACAGATATATAAAAACTCTGAAATATAACATGAGTTCACAATTATAATGAATATCTTTGGCTTGATAATCCAGGGCAGTGATTCTCAACAATGGTTGCACAGAAAAATTATTTAGAATGCTTTCAAAAAGTCAGAAAGCCTGGGTCCACTCTTTTGACTTAATGGGTCTGATATGGACTGCAGCATGAAAAGTATTAAGTTCTCCATGTGGTCCTAATGTGTAACTAACATTGAGAAACACTAATTTAGAGGAAACTTAGACTTTTGCTTATCTTGCATATCTTGGATGACCTCGAAGTGTATGATACTAACCAAGCAAATCTGAGCCTTAATTTTCACACCTGTTAAATAAGTATAGTAATAATTTCCTGTAAAGTGTTGTGAACATGTAGCATCCTGAATTTAGTCCTTAGTTTTGCAAGAAGTCCAGAATCTGCCCTGGCTGGTGTGGCTAAGTGGATTGAGTGCAGGCCTGTGAACCAAGGTGTCGCCTGTTTGACTCCCAGTCAGGGCATATGTCTGGGTTGTGGGCCTGGTCCCCAGTAGGGGGCACATGAGAGGCAGCCACACATAGATGTTTCTCTCCCTTTCCCTCTCTCTGAAAATAAATAAATGAAGTCTTTAAATTTTTTTTTTAAAAATCAAGTCCAGAATCTTCAGAATTGATCACCTTCAAATTAGGGACTCACCACACCACAAACAAACTTGGAAGATGTTGACAAATAATTAAGGAACTGGAAAGTATTCCCTTGGTTCATTTCTCACACATTCACTGATAACCATAGCCAAGGGTGTCATTAAAATCCAAATTACCTGCCCCAGAGGCAGCCAATAATGTTCTCCAGGGCAAGAGCCCAGAGATCTATATTTTAAACTAACACTCCAGGTGATTCTTATCAGAAAAGTCTGGGAAACATTGCAGTTTATGTTAACACACTATCATTCTAGTATTGATTTACAGTAGGGGGACATATATAAATAGTGGAGCAAAAGTAGGTTTAGAGTTTGTGTGGGAAATAATACAATAATTAATACAAGAATAAAGTTTGTTTCATGTACTAATAACTATAAACCTATTTTTGCCCCACCTTGTATGTATTTCCAGTTCTCAGGGTTTAAAAAATATCCTATTGAGATATTGCCTTAGATATCTCAATATCTAAGGCCATCCTCTTTTTGGTACCAAAGAATATGGGAAGCCAAATTATAATCAGAAAGTCACTTTGTGAGCACAGGATCAAAGCACTGGGAGAGAGGATAGTTTTGAGGAATTATTCATTCAAACTTTGGCATAATCTGCTGAGCTTTTCTGGGCCCACCATAGAGTATGGGTATGTCAGGAGTGCATAGAGTTTTCATATTCTTCAAAGTCATCATCTCTTCCCCCTTGACAGTAGTCTCCTGTTTCTGTGAACAATCTTTGCTTGGGAAAGGTCAATATACTTTGTAATGATTATTTGTGCATCCTTTAAACAAATGAGTGGTTGCTTGATTTCAAAGATGATCTTGCTTGACCCTAAAATCTCTGCAGCTATCAATTTATTACCTCTTTGTTAGGGTATTTATTTTTAACTTATGAAATTTGTTAATTTGCCTCTTCTGACCAAAGAGAAGTGGAAAGATGATGAGATTAAGTAAATAAAAATTAATTTTTCCTGTTTCCAATTCTACCTAGGAAGCAGAATGTAGCTAATATACCTATTCTGTAGCTGTTGGCTCTTTTAAAATGGTAACTAGTAGTTTTATTTTAAAAATTTGCTTTCAGCTTTTGTCCTGATAGTGGGTCTCATTAAACCTCTCTCCTTTCTAAAATCTGTCTGTAGAAATTACTTTTGGTAAACTAATGTACTACATGATTTCAGATAACATTGTGAAAATTTGCTTTTGTCTTTAATCTTTTGGGATATTTCAGGTTTTGGCTGAGTGTAAAGAGAACTAGGATCAAACAAAAAGAGGTTGGTTGAGGGGGTTAGAGGCAAAGGTTCATTCGTTGCACATGCTAAATTTAAAGTACCTGCTGTACTCCCACATAGAAACAATAAGCAGGCAAATAGCAGATTTTTAGGGAAAAGGCCAAGGCTAGAGAAGCAATGTGGTATCATGTAAAGAATTCTGGGCTTTAAATTAAGAGACATGGGCTCTGAGAAAACATCTCTATTACTATCTCTGTGACTTTGATAAAGTCATTTGATCTCTATGGGCCTTATCTTTAAATTGGGAAAGTGCAAGCAGATGATACCTAGTAAATTCCTGCGCAACTGTGTGATTCTACATAAAACTAGAATCCATACTAACCTTTTTTATTTTAACTCTGTTTTTTCAGCATTTAGTACAAGGACCTATGTTTGTCATATTTGCAATATCACGTTTACATCATTAGAAATGTTCCGGTCCCATATGCAAGGAAGTGAACATCAAATTAGGTAAGTATTTTTTCCCCCAAATGCTCCTGTGATACCAAAGACCAGGGCTTCTGTCAAGTACTCTTGCATGTATTTTACAAATTTTCTAGGCAATAATTTCCCTGTGAGTTAATCCTGTGTATGGTTTGTGGTATTTGTAACACATTGCATGCTAGTATCATCCCTCAGTAAGTTCTCTAATCATGATAGTATACTGGCAGAGCTGGTTACCTGGCACTCTTTCTTATCAGACAGCATTGTCCTCCTCTGGAGAAATTGTTAAAGGCTCATTCTCTGGCTAACCATACACATTCAAATAATCCCTGGTAGGTTGTATTAATTTCAGGGACTCAGTGATCTGGTCATCATCCTTCCACTGAAGTATAGTGGTTAATAAAAAGGACTTGCTGTTAGACCTGGATTGGATTACCAGATGTATCTCTCTATCAAATATATAACTTTGGATAGATCTGATATAAAGTGGTTGTAAGGAAATAAAAAATATGTGTAAGATGCTTGGTCTGGAACATAGTAGGATCTCAATAAATGTTTATTCCATTCTATTATTTTAAGAAGGAGAGGATTGAGTGGACAATTGGGGGCTGGATAAGTCAACTAGCAGGACAGAGGGTCACTTAGCTATTGTATATTGGTTTGTTACTTTTACAGTCAAAGCATAGTATTACATGATTTTATTCTAGTAGAAAAGATTTATACTATTGCATCTGAACACTTAGGAACTAAATTGTCTGACTCACCAAATTAACCTTCACTTAGACTTCTAAAAATATCTCAATGTTCCAGAATAAGTAACCACCACATTTTAAAAATCTATACAAGGAACTGAGTAACCAAAACTTTTAAAACAGCATGCCATTCAGATGAGACCATCTTTAGGACATAAAATATTATTGGTCCTTTCCCAAACATCCCATTCTGCCTTACATTTTAAGTACTGTAATAATATCGGATATGTCTGCTTCTTTGTACCCATCTTCCCAGGCCTGAAAATGTATTTATGTGTAAAATATTGTGAGGTACCTGGGAGGTATGTGACTATCCTTGCTGCTTCTTTTTGACATAACAAGTCATGATTTATAGCTTTTATATTGGGGTAGCTTTGTAAAGTTTTGGCTTTTAATGTTTTTTCATTTTTTAGACTACTGTTTTTGAAAGCAAAGAAAATATTCAGATAAAATAATCCAGTAATAACAACTTTCTATGGTCTTCTTTGCAGAGAATCCATTATTATTAATCTAGTGAAGAATTCAAAAAAGACACAAGACTCTTACCAAGATGAAAGTGAAGATTACATCAAGGTGAAGAAAGTCAGAGAACCAAAGCCCAAGACTTGTTTCAGAAGGGTGGAAGAGACTTCTTTGGAAACCCATGGGTACAGAAAAGTTGTTGATTCCCGATCCAGACGTAGAATGTATGAACAAAGACACCCACGTGAGACTTTCCGGGCATATCCAGAATCATATAAAATTTCACAAACAGTCGAAAATCAGTTACCTCATTACTTACCTGCTTATTCAAAGAAGACATATGACTCTTTCCAAGATGAACTGGAAGATTACATCAAAGTGCAAAAAGCCAGAGGACTACATCCAAAGACTTGTTTCAGGAAGATGAGAGAGAATTCTATGGAAACACGTGAGTACAGAGAAGTTGATTCTGGACCCAGACAAAGAATGTATGAGCAAAGATTTTCAGTTCAGTCTTCCCATACCTACCAACGACCATATAATATTTCACCAGTGGAAAACCAGTTACATTATTGGTTACCAGATTATTCAAATAGGACATATGACTCTTTCCAAGATGAACTGGAAGATTACATCAAAGTTCAGAAAGCCAGAGGACTACATCCAAAGACTTGTTTCAGAAAGATAAATGATAGCTCTACAGAAACCCATAAGTACAGAGACATGGTTGATTCCAGACCTAGATATAGAATGTCTGAGCAAAGACTCCCATTTGAGACTTTTCAGACCTACCCAGAATCATACGATATTTCACAAGCAGTGGAAAATCAGTTACCTCATTGCTTACCGGCTCATGACAGCAAACAGAAATTAGACTCTATGACCTGCAGCCAACCCACCAGAGATTATTTCTCAGAAAAACCAGTACCCCTAAGCCTTAGTCAGCAAGAAAATAACTCTGGCTTATACAGTGTAGAATCAGAAGTTTACAAGCACCTCTCCTTGGAAAAAAATACCAGTGACCCTCAAAGAGGTCATAAACGGAGACATCAGAAGAGAAGAAGGCACCTGGAGGAAGGTGAAGAAAAGCCAGAGAAAGAGCAGTCCAAGCATAAAAGAAAAAAGAGTGATGGGGATATGGAACTAGACAAGGACAAGAGCATCCGACAAAAGAAAAGAGAAGATAGAGTCAGTGTCAGTTCAGGAAAGCTTAAGCACCGAAAAAAGAAAAAAAGCCATGGTGTAACCTCTACGAAAGAAGAACGTAAGCACAGGAAAGAGAAAAAGAAATCTGTTGAAGAAAAGACAGAAGAGGAAATGCTTTGGGATGAATCTATACTTGGATTTTGAACTTCAAATTTTATTTACCCAAAGATGCATTGAAGACATAAGAATATGGATTTAGACAAACATTCAGTGAAGAAAAAGAGAGGTGCATACAGTCAGTGTCAGTTCAGGAAAGTTTTTTGTGTAAGAATTGAAATTGAATTAAAAGAAGAAACAAACAAGACTAAACCTAGATGTTGAGAAAAAACATAAGAACACAAGAACATAATACAAAAGGAAACCTGATGAAGAAAAGACAAAAGAGTAAATGCTTTTGGATGAGTCTGTTCTAGGAATTTAAACTTTTAATATTGTTTACCCAATGATGCAATGAAAAAGTTAGTTAAGAAAATTGACCTAGATGAAAGCATTAAATGAAAAAAAAAAAAACAGAGGTGGATACAGTCAGTGTCAGTTCAAGACAGCTTGCTGTTCTTTTATTAACGGAAATAAAGTAAACCAAAAGAATAAATAAGCCTAACTCTAGTCTCTAAGAAAGTATATAAGATGGTAAGAACACAGGAACATAAGAGAAAAGGAAACTTGTTGAAGAAAAGACAGGAGAGTCATTCTTTGGGACAAATCTACTCTTGGATTTTGAACTTTTTACTTTTGCTAATTTAAGGTTGAATTAAATAAATAAGTTGAATAGTTTGCTTCTATGAAATTCATGTTATCTGAATTTCCTAAGTGGACAGTGACTTGAACCTCTAAAAAGAGCCAAGTGATGTAAAAGTATTCAGTATGCCTTTTTGTCAAGTTACTTTTCCTCATTTTCCTTAAAAAAAAGAGAAATTATGTGTTTCTTACATATAATGTAATTTTCCTTAATGAAGTTTTCTCTATTTCTATTCATCAAATTGCTGTGATAGTGAATTATTTATCCATGGTAGATAATCTGTTTTAAGTGAAACAATTGCCAGCTATTACAGAATCCATTTTTCTGTTTGGGTTTGTGTTAGTGTTGTTGGTGCTTTATTGATATTGAGTCTTTGTTTATGTTTCTTGATTTTCTCCAAGAAAAATTTATGAAGAGATTTAGACTGACTTCTTTGTTTGTTAAATCTAATTTGCAGTGTATTTTTGTATTTTATAGTGCTGAAAGTGGAAAATGAAACAGTCTATAATAATCTTAGATGATATATAGTTTTAAAAGTACTGATACAAAGTCAGTCTCTATTCTGGAAATGGTTATATTATATTAAAATGTTTTCTACATATTGTTTTATGTAAAAGATAATTTCCCAGCCAAAGATGATTTTACTTTGAGAGTGAGAGGGGAAATAAACAATTTGTACCTCTGATGAGATCACATTATAAAGCTGTAATAATTTTATTTCTTCTACATCTTGCTTAGTAGAAGCCGATATTCAGACTTGAGCTCAGTTTTAAGATAGAGAAATATGACTGCCTATATACTTAAAGCTGAAGAAGGAAGAATTTATAAGTGAGAATGGGCTATGAGGGTGCATCACTTTAAATTGCTTCATCTTGCTTATTTTTTTACTCTGGTGCTCCCCATTTTTATGATAAGCACCTCCTGTAAGCATTTGAACATCACCATAATATAGAAGGAGTGATAGCCTGGGAATCAAAATCTCAGGATTCTGGTTTCAGTAGCACCATCAAGTTTCTGTGTGACTTTGTAGGAATACCATGAGAATTCAACATGGAGTCATTAGTGACAGGAAAAAGTAGTCTATACTATTCCCTTGATGTGCTCATCCTATCAAGAAGTAAATAAATTTAGGTGGTGATGTATGTGCATGTAGGCAAGCCATTTAATAGTTGGTTTTTCTCATGATTTCAATACAAAAGCAAATATGAGATGAAGCATATTCAGATGGTCGGGTTTATACCTGGTGGAATGAATACTCCAGAAGGGATTAGTTCAGAAGGGATTTAGATGGTACCCAAATTAACTTTTATTCCACAAGCCTGTTGGTATAAGATTATTTGGTGCTCTATTATCACTTTCCCTGTTCTTAACACATCTGATATACTGGAGAAAGGGGGAAATAGGAACACCAGTCAAGCAAATAGACTGTCAATTAGCCACAAAAATGGCAAATTCTCTCTTCTGAACATGCCAAGAAAGCAACATTTTTCATAAAAAGAATGTGAGCCAGTATAAATTGTGAGCATTTTTAGAATTGATAAGTTCTTTTGCAGAAGTCCATTTTGTGATTAAATCTGGGGGATGGGAATTCAAAGCTCTGTGTTGCAAGACTATTCATTAAGATACCAAATTACTGTGATGTTTTCAAATAAACTTAAATAGATAAAAAATTCATTAAAATTAGCCGTACAATTTTAATCAATACTGGGAAAGTCGAACAAATTTTAAACAGCAAAATCACTTGCCACTGGGTGGCGTGGCAAGTTGGGGGAGGGCTAAGGTGTGGCATTGACTACGTTACTGAGAGGGTCACCAGTGAATTGCTCTAGAAAGTGGTTTTCCAAAATTTTAGGACAAAAAAAATACACTTAGTATTACGCCACCTAAAATACATTTTCTGTTAACCAGAAAGTGTTGTTTCCTGGTTAAAGCTGGGTAGAAGGGCCTGTGCCCAACTTTGACACATTTGCTTTGCTCCCAGCTTCTGCACCTGAGCACTTGGAGGTAAGAGTGTAAGTCAAGAGACATATGCAGGATCCCAGATGAACTCCATTTCTGGAGTTAAGTACTAAGTCTAATAAGATGATATTTAATGAATATAAGTATTAAATCCTGCATTTGGCTATGGAAGATACTATAAAAACATGTGAGGAGACATATTTTAAGATACTACATGTAGAAACAGTGTTGGGATTTTTATTACATGCTTGGTTTGAAAGAGTAGTATGTTCATCCAGACCTGTGATCACATAGGCTCTAAGGCAAATTATTGAAGTATGTATTCAGACAAGTAAATTGCTAGCTAATACCTTCATAGGTATATCTTCTACTGAATAGAAGGGAGACAAAGGCAAATCTGGCTTAATTTGAAAAATGACTTTCAATAATTGGAGCTATAGAAAAAATTGAATTGACTATCTTGTCATGCAAATAAAAAGAAATGACTGTCACCATTGAGGCAAGAAAGAATCTGAAAAAAACATCAGAACATAGGTTCTGTTCCACAAACAGCTCACAGTCACAGAGAAATTGGACAAATTAACAGGAAATTGTGATATAAATTTAATAAAGACTATAATAGGAGTGATGAAGGATCCTGTGGGTAGCAAAGGTAAAGAGCTGAAAGGGATGGGAAGTGGACTTTCAGCAAAGGTTTCTCAAAGAACGTGACATCTAAACACACTTTTTCCCCTCTCAATTCAGACTATTTCTTTGATATATCCACTTGACTATTTTTTAGGTACTTAAAACTTAATGTAGCTGACTAGGGTGCCTCCTTCTGCCATTACCAATCATTTCTCTTCAGTCTTATTTTTCCGTTTCTGTAAAATCATCCAGTTCCTCAGGCCAAACACAATATGAGCACATCTTCATTCCTAATTAAACCATAAGCAATTCTCTTTGATCATCTCACCAAAATATTCCTCTTAATGTACAATTCTTTTCATTGTCACTGCCACCACTCTAATCAGAAACATTATTTCTTGATCAAACTGGAAAAATAGGTTTGAAAGTAACTGAAACATTGGGCTAAGTTGCCAAGTTCTGAATTACAGGTGAGCAGAAAAATTTACACAAAATCAGCAACAGATCAGAGTGCCCTTAGGAGTGTCAAACTCATTTTCACTGGGGGCCACATCAGCCTTCAAGGTTGCCTTCAAAGGATGGAAATAATTTTAGGACTGTATAAATATAACTATTCCTTAACTGTTAAGGAGTGGAAATTACATTAGGCTCTTTGAAGGCAACTGAGAAGCCGATGTGGCCCCCAGTGGAAATGACTATTGACACCCCCACCTTAGGGATTTCAGACTATCAAGCATATAGTTTCCACTAGAACAACACAAAGAAAAATGCTGGTTTTAGAAATCAACTTGGACAGACACATTTGTGGGGAAGGGGATGGGGCAAGAATCCATAGAAAGCTGATCCTAGGCAGTATTATGACAGGAAAATACACTTCTAACGGAAAAGAATAACACCTTGGAAGTCAAGACCTGTGGCGTGTAAACACGTGAGAAAAAGAGACACAAAGCAAATGGAAACTCTACCCTAACTTAGTATTTGAAACAAAAAAGAAAAAAGAAAAACAAACACACCCGAGTTTAAAGAAAACATTTAGAGCTTTGAAACAGCATAAATCAGAAAGAGCACCCAGAAATATTTTTTCTTCAGACTCACACAAAATGAAGTCAACAACTTACCTGCACCCAAAGCTTAGTCTTTTTTCTTTAATGTCATTGTAGGTTGAATGCTGTTTTCTCTGCATAAAGTAATGTTTAAAACAGAACATTGTTTAACAGAGAACACTGCGGATATTTACCCAATCAGAATGTTAGAAACATTTGCCGCATGTAGAGATATTCATTGAAATTGAAAGTGAGTTAATTTTTTAAAGTTTGTCTTCAAGGTGATCAATGCAGATGTTTATTTTTTAATTGCCCGTAGCTTAGTCTTTTGGAGCAATCGCTACAATATGCTAATGACTATGGTTTTGGGAAGGACCTCTTTTGTTGCCACGTGTTAATTTACATATTATATTTACCTTATCGGAAAACACCCATAAGATTGGCACTCCAGAGAAGAAGTGGGGGCAGGTGAAGCCCAAGTTGTGTATTGAGAAAAGTCACTCGGAGGCACAAGCATCAGTGGGGAAGCCAGGAATATGGGCAACCTCAGATCACGGGGTGTTGTAAAGAGACTGGTCTCCTGAAACACGCAGATCAGGAGAACCCTGCTGTCATCATTCCGGGCTTGTGAGCCTGGTGAGTTCCTAAAGCTGTGGTCACGTGGATGCTGCCATCACGTGGATGCTATAGTTACACGGCAGGCCCGGAACTACTGGTCCCATCCGCGCCTGGGCTCCTGTGGCCTCTCTGGATCTGTTGCCACTACGGTCATGAGGTAGACCCAGCTCTTCAAGTCACTAGAGCATCGTGGACTCCTAAAAACCCTGCCCACCCTCTGTATTCTTCCTGTCACCTGGCCCTTACTACTTAGTGGCATGTGGAAGCCCCAGCCCAGAAAATTACATAAATGAATGGCTTCTTCGGGTTGTGTAGATAGTATGGTCACGTGTGCCACTATGGTCACAGGTCCAGCTCAGCTACCTTGATCACGTCAAGACTGAGGACTGTGGGAGTAACAATGGAAGACCACGGGACTCTGCCGATTCTTAAGTCAGCAGTTTCGGGGCTCCTACTATCACTGGACAGGCAAAGCCCTGGCCGTTACGCCAGCACTGCCGCTGCCCAATCACTGTGGGTCATGCATATCCTCTGGTCTCACACCGCGCTACGATCGCGTGAAGCACTGTGATCACGCGAGACTCAGTTCTCTCAGTCGCTTGAGGATTGAGGGCTCTCCAAACCTGCATCTCTTTCCATCTTGGAGCCCCTGTCGAAAGGTCTTGGGAGTCAGGTAGGGCTCCACAGCTGCGTGTTACGTGGGTCTTGCAGCCATGTTACCTCCTGTGGCCATGTCCGCCATTTAAGTGTGTGGTAATTCCAACACTGCAGCTCAGCTTAGCTTTCCGAGGAGTCTCCCCTGTAGGTTCGGAAGACTGTGAAAATTGTCGTCTGCGCCCTGGCTCAGGAAATTTTGATGAGACTGGCTTGAACACTAACCTTCCCACCCATTTACACCCTGCCTGGGTGAGCATTGTGTGGTACTGGGTAGGAGGGGCGCCATTCGGGTAAGAGGACTGGGAGTCTCTAGCAGAAATTTTCTGAGAGAATTGGCGGTGGCACAGGGCAGTGCGGCAGGGGGTTGTGGGCTTCTCTCTGTGCCCAGGCTCGAGAAACTGGGTAGGACCCACCACGCCTCGCCTCCCATCGCCATGCCCACATCAAAGCCCTGCTCTTGTTTTCACCCTCCCGTATTCACTGTCTGTACTGTGTGATGGCATACTCTGCCCCTCCGTTCATGTGTTCTTAAGGACGCCAGTGACCTCTTAGATGCCACTTTGTATACGGGATTACAGATCTGATTTTCGTGTCTGTCCCTTGTTTGCTACTAAAGAGGGAGGGAGAAATACGTTTTTAAAGGAATTTGATTGTTTTCAATAAAAGCGTGAAAGGAGCAGCATCATGCAAAGTTTCAGAATTTGGTTATTATATTTTCTTTGGTGCTTAGTACTTTCTTTTTGTATTAGTAGTTTTTAAATCCTCACCTGAGGATATGTTTACTGATTTTGGAGAAAGCGGAAGGGGGAGGGGGAGAGGAGAGGGAGAGGAAACAGTGATTTGAGAGAGAAACATCAATCAGTTGCTTCTCCCCCTCCCCTCCCCCACCCCCACCCCCCATCCCCCCACCCCCGCCCCAGCCAGCAGTTGAACCCCACAGCCTTGGTATGTGCCCTGACTGGGATCTGAACCCGCGATCTTGGTGTGCCAGTCCACACTCCAGTGTATGGCAGGACGCTCTGACCAACTGAGCCACCCAGACAGGGCTCGATAGTTTCTTTAAAATAGATGTGGGGTGGGATGCCTCGATCTTTCTGTGCTTGGGATCCCTAAAGAGTTTAAATAAACCATCCCCCACCAAACACTCCTAGGTTTCAGTTTTCTAACCATTGCTTCTCAGACCCCTTGAAAAGTCCCTGCTTTCCTTCATGTGGAAAACAATAGTGAATGTATTTAAGAAAAACATGTTAAGCAAACTTAGGAGGGGTATTGTTCATAAAAATCACGTAGATGCTACGGAGTGAGCGCAATTTGGGAAATAAAGGACTGTGTTTACATCGTGGGTAATTTACCTATTATTTGATGGATGGTTAAAGAGTATTATTACTTTTGCTATTGTTTTTAGTATATGATATCCACCTTATTTTTCTCTCATTTCAGCACTTCCAAGTTTGTTCAGCGACACAATATGTCTGATAGACAGCAACAACAAAAACGTGATCTTCCATTAAAGGAATCTGGGACATACAGAAATGAAGGTAAAAGGATTTCCATATTGTAGCATTTCTTATGCTAATATACAACTTGAATCTCAAAGGGATGGGTAGTGTTCTAGTTGGCTCAGGCTGCTGTAAGAGGACACCATGGACTGGATGGCTTAAAAACATCACCAGTTTATTTCTAGCAGTTCTGGAGGCTCAGAAGTCCAAAATCAAGGCACTGGCAGGGTGAGCATCTGGTGAGAGCCCATTTCCTGCTTCACAAGTGGCTGATTTCTTCCTGTGTCCTCATGTGGCAGAAAGGCCAAAGGGGCTCTCTGAGTCTCTTTTGTAAGGACTCTAATGCCATAGGTGAGGGCACCTCCCCCATGACCTGATCACCTCCTGAAAGCCACATCTTCACATACCACCATCGAGTTAGGGGTGTGAAGTCAAAACATAAACATTCAGTCTAAAGGAGGCAATTTCCTCGATTTATATGGGTATGGAATGTTTTCCCCCTCCCCCCCCCACACACACACGAACCATTTGAGATACTGTTGTGCTTTGTGGAAAACATTTTAGGAGATCTTGTTCAACCTAATCCTCTTCTAGCACATGAATACTTTGTACCTATGTAAAATAAGAGTGAAAAACAATGAAATTGATAACATATGAAAGAGTTGGAAAAAGTGCTAGATGTTAGTGTTTTCCAAATGTGTAGAACACAAACCTCTGGTGTAGTGGGTTAAGAAAGTTAGGAGGCACAGTTCAGCAGCCACTTGTGCCTGGGAATGACATCATATCATGCTTGCACTTACAGCAAATCTATAAAAGATAAGACAGGCACATAATTTGAAAATTTATATGAATGAATTCCAGGGGGAAAAAACGCTTTGATCTTGAAGAAATATTCTTGAGAAACAATGCACGAGAAGACATAATCACTGGTCCATCTTAAATAGGTATAGAAATGTGAAAAGTAGAAATAAGATGATAGCAAACTAAATGCGGCAATGGCTCAAAACACATAATACAGCATGACAAAGTTGTGTTTATCCTGAATTTGCAACACTGGTTTAACGTTAGGAGATGCACAATGTAACTTAATACATTAATAAGAAAAAGGACTAAGAATAGGGTGATTATCACAAAGATTATTCTGGAGAAAAACAAGGCATGCACAATAAACTTCAACAACCCATGGAGATTAAACCCGAACACCAACAACTCAACTAACCAAGAATACAAAAATACTTGTAAAAACTGATAACAGGTATGTAAAACATTTATACCGAACACCATACATAAGAGGGAAACATCCAGAGCACTTCATCTGAAGTCAAAATTGGCAAAAATGACTCATAAATAATCAGTTTTGTTCAAGATCTGAGCTGAGAGACGCCTGCTGGGCATTCCAGTAAGGCAACACACACACCCACACCCACCCACACACACAAACACACACACATTACATAGTCAATAATGGTTTAAATGTGAAGAGAAACAACACTCTAAGTATACTTGCCTTTATATAAGACCGAAGAGAATCTACCAAACTATGGTAATAGCAATTTGGATGTAAGACTGACATTTCCAAAATAATTACAACAAATGAAAAATAGCATTTTCATTGTGACCATTTTCCTGGTCACAAATATTCAATAAGTGGATGTCTGTAGGTGTGTATGGGTGTCTGTGTGTGAGCATGTGTGGGAGTATCCCTCTGTGGTTTTTATCACATATCTACTGTCCTGAGAGATTCCCAAAACAAGGCCATGACTGAGGTGCCTTGTGTGTGAAGCACTTTGATGAGGGAAGCCTCGGTCCCTGTTCAAGCACTGTAATCACTCGGTTGGTCTGGAAAGTGCTGCAGCTGTTAGCGAACTCACTTTTATACTTTCTTCTCAGCAACATTATTGCTGAAGTAATGGCAGTTCTCAAAAATTACTCTAGCTCTTCCTGTAAACCATGGGCTCACTCCCTACCCTTATTGCTCCCTTTTAATATTTGATTTTTTTTTTTTACTTTTGTCTGATTTTCATGGAAATGGTCTGGTTTCCTGACATTCACCAACACGTCCAAATAAGGTGTCACTTTGGTGTGGTTACTGTTGTTTACTAGTGTTACGAACTCATGACTTTTTAACATGCTCATGGGCTTCAAACGATTTTATGGCGTGTTTGAGCAGAGTGAAATGCATAGACCTATGCTGTGCTGTTGGATTGAAAACCGACGGTGAGGGGGCAGGGATGAAACGAGAGGACTAGATGGAAGGCAGCATAATCCGCCATATAGATGTCGGTATCTTGGCCAGAGCACGTAGTAATGGAGGTAGTGAGAAGTGGCTAGATTCTGGATAGACTTTTGGAGCGGGGCCTAAGGAACGTCCTGACCGCTGGGTTGTGCAGTGTCAGAGAAAGAAAGAGAGCACTCCAGTGTCCTCCAAGTGTTGGGAACTGAGCAAGTGGTATTCATGGGTAAAACGCTGTACCCGTGTTCAACTTCGCTTCCAGTGCCACGCACCACATGGAAGGTCTCAAGGGCTCTGACTTTTAAGATTGTCCTGACAGCGGGCCACACAGTGAGAGCAGTGGCTCCCTGGAGGTGTTAATCTGAGGCCTGGTCGTCATCAGCACGTCACTGGGTGATCAGCCGTCGTCGCAATGTTTACTCCTGAGTGGCCCCGAGGAAACATGGGGTAATTGATGTACAAAATGTGCAACACACAGACCTAGAGCACCTTAAACATGAGACCCCAAAGGAAGCTGGGCTTCTTCTTACAGTCTAATTTCCGTAATCTTCCTGCCCACTCAAGCAAAGCACTAGTGTTGTTGTCTGCTGGTGCACTGTTTCAATTGAATGCGCTAAAGATAAAATACCATTAGTGAACCCTCGTAGGGGAGAGAGAATGGGGACTACCTTGTTTATGTAGATGCACACAAAACGCCAACTCCCTCCACATGGAGAATTAACATACGTTGTTGGGAGTGTTTGTGGGGGTTAGGGGTGGACAGCAACACCACTCCTAGGAGAAAATACAGAGTGCAGTATTACCAAGACACCTTATGAGCATACTTGTGGTTACAACCTCCCATAGGGTAGATGTCAGGGCTAAAAATTTTAAGAGATGAGAGGCATGATATGGAGATAAAAGACTGTCTCAACCAGGGAGGCATCCTGATCCTGAGGGCGTACGCTACTACTAACAGCACGGCCACAAGGTTCACAAAGCTAAAACTGATGGCGCTGAAAGGAGAAATAGCAAAGTCCAAAAGGACAGTCGGGGTCTTCAGCAGCCACTCTCAGCAAGTGACAGAATTTCTAGAGGGAAAATGAACAAGGATAGAAGAGATTCAAACGATGCAGTAAACTAACAGGATCTAGCTGACAAGTAGAACGCTCCACCCAACAGCAGCGGCACACAGTGTTTTTTTGTGCGTGTCTATGTAACATTCATCAAGACAGGCCATGAGCTGGGCACCCAAGCAAACCTCCACAAGCTTTAAAAAACTGAAGTTACACACAGCATGTTCTCTGACCAAAAAGGGCTCAAATTGGAAATCCATAACAGAAAGAAAGGAGGAATCTGTAGAGATTGGGAAATAGCAGTCGCAACACCATTCCGGTTTCCGTGTTATAGAAGAGCTGAGATTAGAAAAGAGTTGTCGCCTGGTCTCAAAAGCATTTCAGACTGGACGAAGAGAAAGCTGTCTCTGGATATTTCAAATAGGGTACTGTTTGGACCACGGCTGGAGGGAGGGGGACAGTTTAGGAGGCTGTTACCTGCGTTCCACCTGACACTAAAGCTTGTACTGCACCAGCAAAGGAAGCAGAGCTTGCTGAGTGAGTGTTAGTGGAATCAGTTTGGTGGCCGATTGGGTTTGAGAAGCATGAGAGAGATCACCTGCCAAGTATTGGTGAGGTAGTTAGAGGGCCCTGAGAGAGGCAAGATTCACATGGCTTCCTGATGTATGGCTGGTGTCCAGTCTGTGCAACCCTTGGATGTGTACACCTCTGTTCTTTATACATCCTGCTCCATTTTTGAAAAGTTCCAACACAGTTTCCTCCTCCTCTTCCCTTCTCCCCTCCTCCTCTTCATCCCGCTCTTCCTGCTTCATCCTGCAGGGTTTGTCCCTGGCTAGCATCATCTGTCAGAAAAGGCTCTCCTATGTGGGCAGGCAGAAGAGTTTCCTTTCTGTGTTTTGAGGGACTGGTCCCTTAGGGCACATGGGCACTTTGCTTGCCCTACCGTGCTGGTAGCCTAAGGAATGGCACATTGGCAAGCGGGAAGAGACATGCCTCCAAACTTGCATTTGTTTTCCTTGTTTCAGAAGACAGTGATGCTGGCAGGCCACCCCAAGGAAGAAAGCAAGGGTGGAGTTCCTTTCCAGGTGATTTTGGCAAGAGGAACCCTCATTATCAGCACGGTAGATATGAGCTTCAGCCTTCACACCTCCAGAAGGATGGTGGAAACGTGGACAGGAAGGGTATCCTGAAGTACCGAGGAAGACAGTAAGTGACCGGCCAGCCTGGTTTGCATATAACAGAGCAGGACATGGGACCATGCAACTCTTTCACTGTCAGTGTTCTTTTTATTACAATTATTGTTCTCTCACTGGCAAACTGAGGGGTGCTAGAGGTGAAATCATGATTCACCGATTGCGGTCCTGATGTCAGGGAAGCAAGGGTATTTATTAGAAGACTTTCTTAGCATTTATGACCACCCTTCTTCTCCTCCCCTCCTTCTCCACAGCACTCCCTATACTGTGGGACAGGAAAAGAGGAGGGTGAAATGGCATAAGGAAGGCCAAATCCGTGTCACTCTGGGGAACGATAGAAAACATCTCAAGAGCGAGATGGGGGAGGACAAACAAGACGGAACCCAGTCTAGTTGGTTCAAGATCACAGTGAGTATCCTGGAATAGTGTATGGAGTGCGGTGGAGAGGAAGGTCAGGTGGACATCTGTTGGTCTCATGTAGAGACAGTACTACGCTGGGGACAGTTTACAATCTGCCCTTTTTATTACTGGGACTTAACACTCTTTACTCGTCTAAGGGCACATTCAGAGGAGCAATAAAAGGAAACAGGCTGACTGTAAGGAAAACGGAGGAGGCTGTCTAAAGGCAAAGGCAGAACTACGGCCACGGAAATGGAGCAAGTTCATACTGGATGTCTCGGTGTGGCTCAAGCTGAGTGGGGGAGATGAGGCACTGAGTCTCTGGAAAGCTTGTCAGAGGGGTCGAGCCGTGTCCTAGATAGGCTCTCCTGGAACTTGGTAAAAGAAGGAAAATGTCTAACATTTTAAGTTGCTTATGGGGAGGAGAGCTTTGAATGGCGAGGTAATGGATGGATGTAAGAACCCCGTGTTTGGCACACACACATAAGAAATCGTGCCAATGATCTCTTCTTTAAAAGCCCTTTAAAGCTGAGTAGAAGTTGGGAAAAGGGCTGTGTCGGGTCTGCTCTCTAGCCTTATCCCACGTTGCTTCTCCTGTGTCTCTGCCCTTCTTTTGACCATTAGATTCCCTTTGGAAAAAAGTATGAGAGGAGCTGGCTAATGAGTTCAATCCAGAGCCATTGCACTGTCCCCTTCACTCCAGTGGACGTAAGAGAGGATGGTGAAGCCAGATGAGGGGGTGCACAGGGAAGGGGGAGAGACCTGGCTCAGCTGGGGCCATGGGCCCCTGACACCGTTGTCGTTGCTTCAATCCCTGTAGTTCCACTACACACAGCACAAGGTTCAGTTCTTTGTCCAGGATGCTAGCGCTGCTTCTGCACTGATGGATGTCAGCTACAAGATTTGTGACGAGGAGAACAGAAAGGTGTGTGTCGAGGGTATTATCCATACTTGGTCTGAGGCAGGAGGACAGGCAGCGGTGGTCATCTTCTTTGCAACTAGAGCTCCTGGTGCTTATCCCTCCTCTTCTTCCTGCAGATACCTATCTTTGTCAATTCTTCTGCTGTACCTTACTCTGTGCAGGATAAGTTGGCACCAGAAAAAATGAAACAACTAAAGGTAACACGGGCTCAAGGGTACATGTTGGCCCCAGACCCACCTGTTCCTCCTCCACCTCCCGACTTCCCTGTCACCACCACAACCTCAGGGCTCAGTCTCCATCTCCCCGTGCAGCTGACCATGAGCAGAAGATATGATGTCTCCCAGAAAGCTCTTGACCTCCAGAGTCTGCGCTATGACCCAGGTACGGTTGACCGCAGAAATACTAAGGCAGGTGAGGAAAGAGGTTGCTGCCTGGGAGGGAGCCTTAGAGATGGTAATGAGGGAAGGTTTGGTTCTTGTCCTGGGCACCTCTCAACCTTCTCCTTCCCCACTCTGGGCTTCCTGAAGACTTGGTGCGCCACGGTACTGATATAATACTGAATCGCAGAAACTGCATGACTGCCACCCTGCAGGTCATCAAGACGAGTTTCCCCGAGGTGAGGCCATGGGTCCAGTTCTGGTGTTATGGTTGGGGGTGGAACAGATGGGACGGAGAGCAGTTTCGTCTCTCCGAGGTCCCACATGGTAACCGTCACTCTAACTCTTCTTTCCCAAAGCTGTTGTCCTTAAACTTGCGCAACAACAGACTGTTTCAGCTGGATGGCCTGTCTGATATTACACAGATGGTCCCCACAATCAGGATCCTGAACCTGTCCAAAAATGAGGTGAGAGAGGGACGGATCAAAGAGTGGTTGAGGGCAGTGGGTGGTGGTTATGAGAGTGCTGATGGCGGGCAGGCACAGGGACCTGTGGGTAAAGGAGGGGGCTGTGGGTTCAGGGGCTTGGATGCCCCTCTTTCCCGGGGACTAGTTTTTACTTTCCTCCCCACAATTTTGCAGCTTAACTGCACCTGGGAGCTGGGGAAGATCAAAGGCCTGAAGCTTGAAGAACTATGGCTGGACGGGAATCCCTTGTGTGACACCTTCCCAGACCAATCCACCTACATAAGGTCAGTGTGAATCCCTGTCACCCCTCCTGGGGACCTTTGATCCCTGGGAGCCCTGCCACAGAAGGTCCTCTGAGAACCCTGGTCCTCTGAGAGGACCACAAGCTCCCCCTTCTCTTTTCTGTGTCCCTTACCTGCACGCGTAAAGGTCTCTTATCCTCCCTTCCTCTGACCTGCTTACCTATTCCACAGGTCTGGTGTCTGGTTCCTGACCCTGCATCTAGTTTTCTCTAGGGGTCTGGTTTCTGACTCTACATCCGGTGTGTTCTAGCATGCCCACCTAGAAGTGTCTCCGGGATGCAGGGCTTCCCCCGCTCACCAGGACTAAGAGTGTTGAGGCTCGAGGCAGATACTGTGACCTGGACTGGGAAACATCCTCCACCTCAGAGTCAGGCTCAGACAGGCCTTCCTGCTTCTGAGATGACACAGAGGATCCCTATCCTATTCTGGGAGGAACCCTCTTTCCCATGCTTCAAAGATGGTGTCCCCCCGCCAATCCCAGGCTGACATGGCGATTTTCCCGCCCCATGCCAAGGGCCCAGGCCTTGGGTGGCTGTCATCATGACATCCCTTGTTTTGCTGCAATGCCAGGGGATGGGGCATCCTTGGGAGAATCCAGGGTTTCCTGAGTCAGGGTCAGAAGTGAGGCAGCACTGGTGAGCAAAGGGCCTCCCAAGGCAGCAGTGGAAGGCAGAGGGCATAGGGGGTTGAGGAGACAGAAGACAATCCTACTAGGGGCACCGCCCCTCACTCCACTCATGACACTCCTGCCTGGTCCTTCGGAGGAGGAGCCCTGGGTACTCCACACGGGTAGGATTCCTCAGGCAAGGAACCAACTAAGACCGGCACAGATGCTCAGGGGCCATAAGGAGAGAAGGCAGTGATCATAAGAGGGGGTCAGAGACACCCCCCCCAAGCCCATGCCAAGCTGGGGTCTGGCCTTTCCTCCTTCTGGGAAAGGTCACCTGATCCCGTGGCTGCTGCGTTTCCAGCTCTCAGTTTGGACTGAGCTCCCACAGTTGACAAGGTCTCAACCAGCATCCATCCCATGGCCCTCAGGCCACCAAGGGCATGATTTCCATTCTTACCTGGAGACACAGGGCCACCCAGGAGCAGATGAAGGAAAGGGCTGTTGCAGGGGTGCCGTGTTCCTTTTCTTCTTTCTCCTTATCTGACCCCCACCCCCCACCACACGGCAGCATGTTTTTCCCCTCACTTTTTTCCCCTTTTTCCTTTTTCTCGACTCCCTTTATGTCTTCCCAACCTCCTTTTCTATCTTCATTCCCTTTCTTTCCTCTTCCCCCTCCCTCTCCCCTCCCTGCCTCCTGATCCCTCTGTCACTCACCCCCCTTGCCCCAACATCCTGGGCCATGCATGGGGTTGGCCCTGGTCCTGGCAGGATGCAGGGCCCCCAGTGAGGTAGCAGAGCTCTGGGCTCCCACCCTTTACCGCTTCTCTGGAGCCCTCACTGGGGAGCAGGAGGAACATAGGGAGGCAGGGAAGGGGAAGAAGCCCTAGAGTCTGGGATCCAAATGCTGTGCCTTGTGGCACTGGAGAAGTGAGTCAGGGCCCTCTGCATGGAAGCTAACCGGCAGGATGAAAAGGGAGAGAGAGGGAGGGTAGGAGGGAAAAACGGAGGGAGGGAGTACAGTTGGCAGTATGAATGTCAAGGTGTGGAGGGAGATGAGGAGCCTGTGTTTCTCTGAGATTCCATATGGCAGATGGTCAGTGCTCAGCAGGCAAGTGGACCCAGATCCCTTGAGATCAGAGGCCGAGGAGGGAAGGGGGCTGCTGGGTGGGCAGGGCACCTGTCTCTGTTCATGCCACCAGTGTTTTCACTAAATGGAAGCATTGCAACCCAAACTCTCGGCCACTTCCTTCTGTTTTTGGATTTGGACAGTGCCATCAGGAAATGTTTCCCCAAGTTGTCACGCTTGGTAAGTGCCTTCGTTCATCATCTCTACTCACATCGACGACCTCCACACCTGCCCCCAAGCACTCTGAGCCTTGCCTAAATCACCCATTTGCTTCAGACCCTTAGGCATTTGGGGGAACATGATTATGATCGATGCGGAAATGTACACAGACACAGAGCGAGACAGGGAGAAAGGGAGGGAGGGAAGGAGGTGGGGAGGAAGAGCGGGAGGAACAGAGAGAGGCACACACACAGACAGAAATAGACATACACACCCACCCCCACACACAGAAGTTGCATAGAACAGTAGAGACTTCCAGGACCTCATGATGCAGATGCCCACTGTAATCTTGCCCATGAAATTTCCAGGTCCTTTTCACTCCTGACTTCTGTCCTTCACCACCCCATGAGCCCATCCATTGCCCTATGTATTCGGGACAAGTTTCCTGGTGTACACTGCCAACTTCCTCTTCCCTTCTCCAGGATGGCCACGATTTACCCCCACCGACTACTGCTGACATTGACAGGCCCAACTTAACAAAGCCCTACAAGGTGAGGGAGAAAGGTCAACATTTGGGGCGTTTATTGCAAGGGAGGCTTTATCAGCCACATTGCCTCAAATGTCTTTGATTCCAGGGAAGCTGTAAAGGTCCTGATGTTGTGAAGAGTCTAGTACTGCAATTCCTCCAGCAGTGAGTACACCGGGGCCTACCAGGAATGAGAGAGGGCTGGGCCACACTGGGCCAACAAGCACAGGACTGCTCGTGGGAGTCTTCAAGTCCCATCTGAGGTCCAGACCATGGAGATAGACTGTCTTCATTCTCTCCTCACAGGTATTACTCGATCTATGACTCTGGAGACAGACAGAGTCTCCTCAGTGCTTATCACGATGAGGCCTGCTTCTCCCTTGCCATTCCCTTCAACCCGAACGATCCAGATCCGTGAGTATCACAGCTCAGACTCTGCTCCTGGGCTGTGTGGCTCCCCAGCAGACACAGGCCAGCTCATTGCAACACCCACACTGGCCAGACCAACACATCCTGTTGTTTTTTTATTATTTTTTAATTTTGTTTTTGTTTTCCCAGAAGCAGCTTTTTTGAGTACGTCAAACATAACCGGAATATGAAGAGCCTCAAGGACCCCAGTGCGTGTTGGATGGGGAAGATTGGGCAGCCAAAGGGGGCGTGAAGGGGCCGGTCATAGGTCCCTGGGTCCCCAGCAACCCTGACCCTTGCTGTCCTTCCCCCACAGACCTGCGCTTTCAGCTGCTGAAACATACAAAACGTGACATTGTGTGCTCCCCTCTGTGTGTTGCCCAAAACTCAGCATGACTTCAGCTCCTTCATCTTGGACATGTGTTTCCAGTCGGTGAGAACCCGCTTCCTCCCTCGGGCTGGCCCAGAAAGACACAGGTGGGTGGGAGGTGTGGTCGGTGACTGAGCACCTGCACTCTTTTCTTTCAGGAAACCATGATCTTCATCTGTGTCAGTGGAGTGTTCAAGGAGGGTGAGTGTGTGTAGAGTCCCGCCTGCAGATGCCCCACTTGTCCCTCCTGCAGCCTGAGACCTCTCTGAGAACTCTCCCCACTTCCCTGAACCCTCCCCCTTTTCCCCTATTCCCCCTGTGTTCTCCTGCCTCGACTCTGCCCCGAACCCATCCTGCCCTGACCTGCACCCATGCTTGTCAGCCCCACACAGCTGGGCTCTTAGGGATACAGGTATGGGTTTTGGTGGCTGTCGCCCCAGATAACTTCCTCTGAGAACTTGGGCTAGTTACATGGAACTCTTTTTCCTCTCTTGCAAACCGGGGCTAATAATGCCCACCTCCTGGGTAGCTGCTAAAAATGAATCAAATGAACTTGTGGAGTGGTTGTCCCAGGGCATAGTAGGGTCCATGTGAGTGGGAGGAGATTGCTCCTATCGTTGCCCTCCCCATTCCTGGCACCCTGACTCCCAGTGAACCGCTGTCCCCTTGCGCATGTGTGGAGTCCGACCCTAACTGGGGAGTGCAGGGGGAGCCTGTGAAACATTGTGGCTCTAAGCGAGGATTGTTGTTGCTGTTGATAGTGGAAGGACCGTCTCAGGGTTGCGTGCGCGCCTTCTCCCGGACCTTCATCGCTACCCCTGCCAGCAGTTCCAGGTGAGTGCTGCGCTCTGGGTGAGAACAGCCAGTCCAGCCTGGGCTCGGGGGTGTGGGAATGGAGCAGTACAGGTTTGGGGGCTCTTTTCAGTGTTGCTGGGAGCCAGCATGCAGATCCAGGGAACGGTCCAGCATTGGGGTTAGGAGTGTGGGCTCTGGAGTTAGTACACTGGGTTAGTCTCTTCGTGACCCCAACACTAACTAGATGTATACCTTTGTGAAGTCATATGGCTTCTCTGTGACACTGTGTGTCGCTCTGCAAATGGATTTAGACTGTCCTCTCCTTTGCTCTGTTTTTCAGAGTAAATGCAAGGGAGTTAGAGGTGCAAATCTAGTGAAGCTCGCAGGCATTCCCTCCACGGGGGACCTCCGTGGGAGTGGCAGAGCTACCAGGCAATGATTCAGGGTCAGACATAGTCAGGCTGTGGAGGAATCTGGTTGCTGAGTGGCAGTGGAAGCAGAATCACTGTTGAGGGCGTGGGGTTGTCCATCCATCAGTTGGCTGAGGGTCCATTTTTCTCCAGTCTGTGTGTCGTGAATGATGAGCTCTTTGTGAGGGACGCCACACCTAGGAAGACTCAGAGTGCATTGTCCAGCTGCGTGCCCACACCCCACTGCAGTTCTCAGCCCACCCTCCCTCAGGAGCAGCAGGAAATGGTGCAAGTGTCCTTCAGCCTGTCTCAGATGAGCCTCTAGTGGTCTCAGAAGTGAGTGCTGGTTGTGCATGGGGATAGGAGGGAGCTGGGAGTAGTAGAGGGTTGAAGAGAGGGAATTTGCAGGTAACTATTTTAGATACGACGACTATTTTTTCCTTAAAAAGTTTACACGTGACACATATCCTCACTGTATACTAATAGGTGTAAATGCATCAGGAAATACGGTTCTCTGCGTGATGTTTTTTAACTTCTTTTATTTACTAATTTTTACCTCCAGCAGAGTTTCCTCTCAGTATTTGTTAAGCTGCCTTGTTCCTGTTAAGATCTGTATATTAAACAATTGAATTCCAGTAGGCCTAAGCTGTTACGCTGTTTTCTCAGCATTCCACGCAGTGCCACTGGTCATTCTGGGGCATATGGCTTGGTACACTGGGAGGCTTCCTTCTGTAGCCTCTATTTAGCAGTGTCATCGTGTGGCCAAACTCTCTCCACTTTGGTCCTCAGGGAGGTCATCTTTCCTCCCCGACCACAGGTGCTCTTAGTGCAATGACGAGATGGCACCAGGACTTAAAATTCTTTACTCGTGAAGAAGCGAAGTCTGAGAATTCAGAGATGAAGGGAAATGGGTCTCCAGGCCTTCAGCAAGGCTAAGTGGATAGATGTCAGGTGGCCTGGGGAGGAATCTCCGCACTCCTGGCTCTACTGTCTTCCCAACGCTCTCTCTTGACTTTCTCCAGGTAAACGGCAAGATCCCAGATGCAGCCTTCATGCAGTGAACTAGGATCTTGTAAACAAAGCCCAGGAAAGGAGCCCTTAGGGGTTCACATTTTCATCCTCATCGTATTTGTTACATCTGTCCTCCACCCTGAAGCTTTGGGATTGGTCTGTTCCGGGAGTTTAAAGGTTTAATATGGTTTGCTGAAAGATGAATTGAAGAAGTCGGTTAAGAAAATTGACTTAGATCACAGAGCATTAAGTGAAGGAAAAGAGAGGTGGATACTGTCGATGTCAGTTCAGAAAAGCTTGTTGTTGTTTTGTTCATGGCAATGAAGTAAAGTAAAGGAATAAACAAGCCTAAATGCAATCTCTACGAAAGAGTGTAAGAAGGGGAGAGCACAAGAACCTAAGAGAAAAGGAAACTTGTGGAGGAAAAGAAGAGTCATTCTTTGGGACAAATCTACTCTTGGATTTTGAGCTTTTTAGTTGTGTTACCTTAAGATTAAATTAAAGAAGTGAGCTGAAGTGTTAGGTTCCATGAACCTCATGTTATTTTAGTTTCCTAAGTGGACAGTGGCCCGAACCTCTAAGAGGAGCCAAGTGTTCTAAAAGTATTCAATATGCCTTTTGGGCAGGTTACTTTTCCTCATTTTCTTTATGAGAGAGGGAGACAGAGAGAGACAGAGAGACAGAGAGACAGAGAGAGAGAGAGGAAAATTATGTGTTTCTTACATACAATGTAATTGCACTTAATGAAGTTGTCTCTATTTCTATTCATCGAATTGCTCTGATAGTGAATTATTACCCATGAGAGATCATTTATTTCAAGTGAAAGAATTACCAGGCATTACAGAATGCATTCTCTGTTTGGGTTTGTGTTACTGTTGGTGGTGCTTTATTGCTGTTGTGTCTCTGTTTATGTTTCTTGATTTTCTCCAAGAAAAAAAAATGTATGAAGAGGCTTAGACTGATACTTGTGCATTAAATCTGATTTTCAGTGCATTTTTGTATTTTATTGTGCCTAAAGTGGAAAACGAAAGTCTATAATAATCTTAGATGATACACAGTTTTGTGAACACTGATGCAAAGTCAGTCTACATTCTGCAAATGTTTATATTGTGTTATAAAGTGTTTTCTACATACTGTTTTATGCAAATGATCATTTCCCAGCCAAAGACAATTTTACTTTGAGAGTGGGAGGGGAAATAAGCAGTTTGCACCTCTGGGGAGGTCGCATTATAAAGCTGTAACAATTTTATTTCCTCTACATCTTGCTTAGTAGAAGCCGATATTCAGACTTGAGCTCTAGTTTTAAGTTAGAGAAATCTGACTGATGATATACTTAAAGCTGAAGAAGGAAGAATTTATAAGTGGGAGTCGGCTATGAGGGTGCATCATCTTTCAATTGTTTCATCTCGCTTATTTTTTTTTTACTCTGGTGCTCCTATTTTTAAGATGAGCACCTCCTGTAAGCATTTTTTTAAAAGATTTTATTGGCATTTTGCGCTATGACACGCTGCTGAGGGTCGACAAGGGTGGGTTCATAGTGGTATCCCACGCACCTAGAATGGTGCCTGGGACGCAGAATTTGAGGAATGGATGACTGGAGCGCCGGGAAAAGGGAGAGGGCCACGTAGTGCGCAGAGGGCCCGCGTTGCCCAGCGAGCAGTCGGGTGGGGTCAAGGCCAGGGAAGGGCGGTAACCAGCTCGCACTGTCTCCGCCCACCCGCCCAGTGGACAAGCAGCCCCGCGTGAACCTGCAGTACAACGGAGAGAGTATCTATCCGCAGAACCAGGCCCTGTTTGGCATCATGGTTTCCTTGTTTTTGGCTGTCTTCACCTTTGGGGTCATCGTGGCTTCGTGAGTCATCCCTGCTGCCCCCCGAAACCCCCAGAGATCACCTTTGAGCCCCTCGAAAATGGCACTGCCCTTGATAGGTCACTGTGTCGTTTGAGAGTCTTCTACCCAGTCACTTTACGTCTCTGTCTTCCTCTCTCTCTTTCTTCTCTGTCCCCTCTTCCCTCTCTTCTCTCTTGCTTGTCGCTCTGTCTGTCTCTCATCTTCTTCCCCCCGCCCACCCCCACATTTGTCTTTCCTCTGTTGCCTTTGTGGGTCTCTTCTTCCATTAAAAAAAAAAAAACAAACCCTAAACTAACAATTATATTTTGTGGATGTGCTGGTTTGAAGACATATATTCTGTCTTCAAAAAATTGATTTATTATATTCTTCTTATTCTTCTTATTATTCATTGTTACACTATTTCCTTCTACTTTGAAAAGTATTTAAAATGAAAACATTCCCATAGGCCCCAAGCATGGACCCCACAGTGCCAAGGGGAGAAGACGCCTTGTGCTTTCTTCCTATCTACTTACTCTCTCCAGTCTCTCTCCGTCCCTTCCCTCAGTGTCTTCATATTCAATTTGAGACAATTCCAGTGCCTGCCTCTCGGGGGCGGTGGTGAGCATTGAGTCAGCACGTCGCACAAGGAATGTCAGCTCTAGTGGGAGCTCGTTCTGGTGTGTCCCCTTCTCTCCCTCTCTGAAACGCTTCATCTTTCTGCCTCTTCTACTGGGCTTTTTCCTCCCTTCCGCTGCCCCCGGTCCCAAATCTGCCACTCCCCGCTCTCTCCCCACTGTCCCCAGGTTGAATCTGTGACTCTCAGGTTCTCTCTGCCTCTCTCTGAATGTCCCTCCCCGTCTCTGGGTCTCTGCCCCAACTCCCACCCCACATGGCCCTCGCACTCTCTGTCAGCCCCTCTCTGCTGCTTTACGTCTGTCTCACTGTCGCCACCTCCTTTGTCTCTCATCTTCCCTCTCTTTCTCCAGCGCTTTTCGAACAGCTCTCTCCCCTCTCCCCGTGTTTGAACCTTTCGCCTGGTCTTCAACTGGTCTTCATCTCTGTCTTCCCCTCTGCCATCTCCGGGATTCCCTTTCTGTCTTGAATTCTGTTTCTCTCTCTCGCTCTCTCGCTCTCAGCTTCTTGCCCAAGTTCTGACTCACCTCTGTTTCACTTTTACAGAACTCTCTCCCCATTGTCTCCCTGTGTATTAATTTCTTCTTGCTGCTGTAACAAATGACCACAAATGGCTTAAGGCAGCACATTTATTCTTCTAGAATTCTGGAGGTCTGAAGTCCCAAATCAAAAGATTGGCAGTACTGGTTCCTTCTGGGGGTTCTGAGAATCCATTCCATACCTGCCTCTGCTTTTGGTGGCTGCTGGCATTCCCGGCATTCCTGGGCTCCTGGCTTCCGCCTAATCTCTGCCTCCCTCAGTCTTCACATGGCTCCTCTCTCTGCCTCTCTCTCTCTCTCTCTCTCTCTCTCTCTCAGGTCCACCCCGAATCCAGAATGATCATTTTTTTTAATGGATTTTATTTATTTTTAGAGGGTGGGGGGAAGGAGAGAGAAAGATCAATGTGTGGTTGCCTCTCGCACGCCCCCTACTGGGGACCTGGCCCATAACCCAGGCATGTGCCCTGACTGGGAATTGAACCGGTGGCCCTTTGGTTCACAGGTCTGTGCTCAATCCACTGAGCTACACCAGCCAGGGCTATTTGATCTTAAATACATCTGCAAAGACCCTATTTCCAAGTAAGGCCAATCTGCAGAGGTACTGGCAGTTAGGGCTTGGCTATATCTTTTGGAAAACATAGTTCCACCTACTACACCTGCTTCTCTCTTTTCCTTATTTCTATTTCTTTTTGCCTTTCCCTTCTGCTTGAGTCTCTCTTGCTGTGACTGTGTCTCTCAGTGACTTCTTCCACTCTTCCCACATTTTACCCTTACTCCTGTCCCAACTTTTCACACCTCTCGCCTCATGAGCCAACACTGATTGGCTGAGAACCCTGGAAATCTGCCCAGAGACCCATGATGTCATTGACTAAGCCAAATAAGACTGATGATTGGAGGAAAGTTTGAGGGGGTTGGTTGACCTGGAGGGGCCAGAAGATCTCTTTTCTAACCTCCAGGCTTTTTCTCTCTGACCAGGGCTATCATTTACAGGCAAAACCGGAAACTCCTGCTGCAGTAGGGTGGTGGTTTGGGGGTTGTGAGGGGGAATTGAAAAGACATTTAATAAAGTCTGTGAGAAATTAAAAAAAAAAAAAAAAAGATTTTATTTATTTATCTTTAGAGGGGAAGGGAAGGAGAGAGGGAGAGAAGCATCAATGTATGGTTGCCTGTCATGCATCCCCTGCTGGGAAGTGGCCTGCAGGGAACTGGCCTGCAACCCCGGCATGTGCCCTGACTGGGAATCGAACCGCAATTGTCTGGTTCGCAGGCCCGTGCTCAATCCATTGAGCTACACGAGCCAGGTCCTGTAAGCATTTGAACATCACCATAGTATAGAAGGGGTGATCGCCTGGGAATCAAAATCTCAGGATTCTGGTTTCAGTAGCACCATCAAGTTTCTGTGTGGCCTTGTGGGAATACCATGAGAACTCAACATGGAGTCATTAGCGACAGGAAAAAGTAGTCTATAGTATTCCCTTGATGTGCTCATCCTAGCAAGAAGTAAATAAATTTAGATGGTGATGTATGTGCAGGTAGGCAAGTCATTTAATAGTTGGTTTTTCTCGTGATTTGAATAAAAAAGCAAATGTGAGATGAAGCATATTAAGATGGTCGGGTTTATACCTGGTGGAATGAATAGTCCAGAAGGGATTTAGATGGTACCCAAATTAACTTTTATTCCACAAGCCCGTTGGTATAAGATTATTTGGTGCTCTATTATCACTTTCCCTGTTTTTAACACATCTGATATACTGGAGAAAAGGGGAAATAGGAACACCAGTCAAGCAAATAGACTGTCACTTTTAGCCACAAAAAATGGCAAATTCTCCTTTCTGAACATGCCAAGAAAGCAACATTTTTCACAAAAAGGATGTGAGCCAATATAAATCGTGAGCATTTTTAGAATTGATAAGTTCTTTGCAGAAGTCCATTTTGTGATTAAATCTGGGGGATGGGAATTCAAAGCTCTATGTCGCAAGAATACTCACTAAGATACCAAATTACTGCGATGTTTTCAAATAAACTTAAATAGACCAAAAATTCATTGAAACTAGCCACACCATTTAAATCAATACTGGGAAAGTCGAACAAATTTTAAACAGCAAAATCACTTGCCACTGGGTGGCGTGGCAAGTTGGGGGAGGGCTACGGTGTGGCATTGACTACGTTACTGAGAGGGTCACCAGTGAATTGCTCTAGAAAGTGGTTTTCCAAAATTTTCAGACAAAAAAATACACTTAGTTTTACGCCACCTAAAATACATTTTCTGTTAACCAGAAAGTGTTGTTTCCTGGTTAAAGCTGGGTAGAAGGGCCTGTGCCCAACTTTGACACATTTGCTTTGCTCCCAGCTTCTGCACCTGAGCACTTGGAGGTAAGAGTGTAAGTCAAGAGACATATGCAGGATCCCAGATGAGCCCCACTTCTGGAGTTAAGTGCTGAATCTAGTAAGATGAAGTTTAATGAATGTAAGTATTAAATCCTGCGTTTGGCTATGGGAGACACTACAAAAAAAACATATGTGAGGAGACATGGTTTAAGATACTACATGTGGAAACAGTGTTGGGATTTTTATTACATGCTTGGTTTGAAAGAGTAGTATGCTCATCCAGACCTAAGATCACACGGGCTCTAAGGTAAATTATTGAAGGCGGTGTTCAGACAAGTAAATGGCTAGCCTGTAGCTTCATAGGTGTATCTTCAATTGAACAGAAAGTAGACGAAGGCAAATCTGGCTGAATTTGGAAAACGATTTTCAGTACTTTGAGCTATGTAAAAAATTGAATTGACCACCTCGTCATGCAAATAAGAAATGACTGTCAGCACTGAGGCAAGAAATAACCTGGGAAAAACATGAGGACATAGGTTCTATTCCATAAACAGCTCACAGTCACAGAGAAATTAGACCAACAAACAGGAAGCTGCAACGTAAAATTAGTAAAGACTACAATAGGAGTGATGGTGGGTGCTGTGGGTAGCAAGGGTGACAAGCTACCCACAGCACCCAAGGGTGATGAGGGATGGGAAGTGGGAATTCAGGAAAGGTTTCTCAAAGGACGTGACATCTAAAACGGACTTTTTTTCCCTTCTCAATTCAAATTTGATTTTGAATCAAAATCAAATCCTTCTCAATTTGATATCTCCCCTCGACTATCTTTTAGGTACTTCAAACTTAATATAGCCAACGAGGGTGCCTGTTTCTGCCATTAACAACCATTCGTCTCACAGTTCTTTTCCATTTCTGTAAAATCTTCACCCAGGTCCTCAGGCCAAACGCCATTTGAGCACATCTTTATTCCTACATTAGACCATAAGCAATTCCCTTTGGTCATCTCACCAAAGTATTTCTCTTAATGTCCAATTCTTTTCATCATCACTGCCACCACTCTAACCTGAGGCAGTATTATTTCTTGATCAAACTGGAAACCTGGGTTTGAAAGTAACTGAAACATTGGGCAAAGCTGCCAAGTTCTGAGTTACAGGTGAGCAGAAAAAACTGCACAAAGTCAGCAACAGATCAGAGTGCTCTGGTGAACTAAGCCCTTAGGGATTTTAGACTATCAAGCATATAGTTTCCACTAGAACAACACAAAGAAAAATGCTGGTTTTAGAAATCAACTTGGACAGACACATTTGTGGGGAAGGGGATGGGGCAAGAATCCATAGAAAGCTGATCCTAGGCAGTATTATGACAGGAAAATACACTTCTAACGGAAAAGAATAACACCTTGGAAGTCAAGACCTGTGGCGTGTAAACACATGAGAAAAAGAGACACAAAGCAAATGGAAACTCTACCCTAACTTAGTATTTGAAACAAAAAAGAAAAAAGAAAAACAAACACACCCGAGTTTAAAGAAAACATTTAGAGCTTTGAAACAGCATAAATCAGAAAGAGCACCCAGAAATATTTTTTCTTCACACTCACACGAAATGAAGTCAACAACTTACCTGCACCCACAGCTTAGTCTTTTTTCTTTAATGTCATTGTAGGTTGAATGCTGTTTTCTCTGCATAAAGTAATGTTTAAAACAGAACATTGTTTAACAGAGAACACTGCGGATATTTACCCAATCAGAATGTTAGAAACATTTGCCGCATGTAGAGATATTCATTGAAATTGAAAGTGAGTTAATTTTTTAAAGTTTGTCTTCAAGGTGATCAATGCAGATGTTTATTTTTTAATTGCCCGTAGCTTAGTCTTTTGGAGCAATCGCTACAATATGCTAATGACTATGATTTTGGGAAGGACCTCTTTTGTTGCCACGTGTTAATTTACATATTATATTTACCTTATCGGAAAACACCCATAAAATTGGCACTCCAGAGAAGAAGTGGGGGCAGGTGAAGCCCAAGTTGTGTATTGAGAAAAGTCACTCGGAGGCACAAGCATCAGTGGGGAAGCCAGGAATATGGGCAACCTCAGATCACGGGGTGTTGTAAAGAGACTGGTCTCCTGAAACACGCAGATCAGGAGAACCCTGCTGTCATCGTTCCGGGCTTGTGAGCGTGGTGAGTTCCTAAAGCTGTGGTCACGTGGATGCTGCCATCACGTGGATGCTATAGTTACACGGCAGGCCCGGAACTACTGGTCCCATCCGCGCCTGGGCTCCTGTGGCCTCTCTGGATCTGTTGCCACTACGGTCATGAGGTAGACCCAGCTCTTCAAGTCACTAGAGCATCGTGGACTCCTAAAAACCCTGCCCACCGTGTGTATTCTTCCTGTCACATGGCCCCTACTACTTAGTAGCATGTGGAAGCCCCAGCCCAGAAAATTACATAAATGAATGGCTTCTTAGGGTCGTGTAGATAGTATGGTCACGTGTGCCACTATGGGCACAGGTCCAGCTCAGCTACCTTGATCACGTAAAGACTGAGGACTGTGGGAGTAACAATGGAAGACCACGGGACTCTGCCGATTCTTAAGTCAGCAGTTCCGGGACTCCTACTATCACTGGACAGGCAAAGCCCTGGCCGTTACGCCAGCACTGCCGCTGCCCAATCACTGTGGGTCATGCATATCCTCTGGTCTCATACTGCGCTACGATCGCGTGAGGCACTGTGATCACGCGAGACTCAGTCCTCTCAGTCGCTTGAGGATTGAGGGCTCTTCAAACCTGCATCTTTCCATCTTGGAGCCCCTGTCGAAAGGTCTTGGGAGTCAGGTAGGGCTCCACAGCTGCGTGTTACGTGGGTCTTGCAGCCATGTTACCTCCTGTGGCCATGTCCGCCATTTAAGTGTGTGGTAATTCCAACACTGCAGCTCAGCTTAGCTTTCCGAGGAGTCTCCCCTGTAGGTTCGGAAGACTGTGAAAATTGTCGTCTGCGCCCTGGCTCAGGAAATTTTGATGAGACTGGCTTGAACACTAACCTTCCCACCCATTTACACCCTGCCTGGGTGAGCACTGTGTGGTACTGGGTAGGAGGGGCGCCATTCGGGTAAGAGGACTGGGAGTCTCTAGCACAAATTTTCTGAGAGAATTGGCGGTGGCACAGGGCAGTGCGGCAGGGGGTTGTGGGCTTCTCTCTGTGCCCAGGCTCGAGAAACTGGGTAGGACCCACCACGCCTCGCCTCCCATCGCCATGCCCACATCAAAGCCCTGCTCTTGTTTTCACCCTCCCGTATTCACTGTCTGTACTGTGTGATGGCATACTCTGCCCCTCCGTTCATGTGTTCTTAAGGACGCCAGTGACCTCTTAGATGCCACTTTGTATACGGGATTACAGATCTGATTTTCGTGTCTGTCCCTTGTTTGCTACTAAAGAGGGAGGGAGAAATACGTTTTTAAAGGAATTTGATTGTTTTCAATAAAAGCGTGAAAGGAGCAGCATCATGCAAAGTTTCAGAATTTGGTTATTATATTTTCTTTGGTGCTTAGTACTTTCTTTTTGTATTAGTAGTTTTTAAATCCTCACCTGAGGATATGTTTACTGATTTTGGAGAAAGCGGAAGGGGGAGGGGGAGAGGAGAGGGAGAGGAAACAGTGATTTGAGAGAGAAACATCAATCAGTTGCTTCTCCCCCTCCCCCCCCCCACCCCCACCCCCCATCCCCCCACCCCCGCCCCAGCCAGCAGTTGAACCCCACAGCCTTGGTATGTGCCCTGACTGGGATCTGAACCCGCGATCTTGGTGTGCCAGTCCACACTCCAGTGTATGGCAGGACGCTCTGACCAACTGAGCCACCCAGACAGGGCTCGATAGTTTCTTTAAAATAGATGTGGGGTGGGATGCCTCGATCTTTCTGTGCTTGGGATCCCTAAAGAGTTTAAATAAACCATCCCCCACCAAACACTCCTAGGTTTCAGTTTTCTAACCATTGCTTCTCAGACCCCTTGAAAAGTCCCTGCTTTCCTTCATGTGGAAAACAATAGTGAATGTATTTAAGAAAAACATGTTAAGCAAACTTAGGAGGGGTATTGTTCATAAAAATCACGTAGATGCTACGGAGTGAGCGCAATTTGGGAAATAAAGGACTGTGTTTACATCGTGGGTAATTTACCTATTATTTGATGGATGGTTAAAGAGTATTATTACTTTTGCTATTGTTTTTAGTATATGATATCCACCTTATTTTTCTCTCATTTCAGCACTTCCAAGTTTGTTCAGCGACACAATATGTCTGATAGACAGCAACAACAAAAACGTGATCTTCCATTAAAGGAATCTGGGACATACAGAAATGAAGGTAAAAGGATTTCCATATTGTAGCATTTCTTATGCTAATATACAACTTGAATCTCAAAGGGATGGGTAGTGTTCTAGTTGGCTCAGGCTGCTGTAAGAGGACACCATGGACTGGATGGCTTAAAAACATCACCAGTTTATTTCTAGCAGTTCTGGAGGCTCAGAAGTCCAAAATCAAGGCACTGGCAGGGTGAGCATCTGGTGAGAGCCCATTTCCTGCTTCACAAGTGGCTGTCTTCTTCCTGTGTCCTCATGTGGCAGAAAGGCCAAAGGGGCTCTCTGAGTCTCTTTTGTAAGGACTCTAATGCCATAGGTGAGGGCACCTCCCCCATGACCTGATCACCTCCTGAAAGCCACATCTTCACATACCACCATCGAGTTAGGGGTGTGAAGTCAAAACATAAGCATTCAGTCTAAAGGAGGCAATTTCCTCGATTTATATGGGTATGGAATGTTTCCCCCTCCCCCCCACACACACACGGACCATTTGAGATACTGTTGTGCTTTGTGGAAAACATTTTAGGAGATCTTGTTCAACCTAATCCTCTTCTAGCACATGAATACTTTGTACCTATGTAAAATAAGAGTGAAAAACAATGAAATTGATAACATATGAAAGAGTTGGAAAAAGTGCTAGATGTTAGTGTTTTCCAAATGTGTAGAACACAAACCTCTGGTGTAGTGGGTTAAGAAAGTTAGGAGGCACAGTTCAGCAGCCACTTGTGCCTGGGAATGACATCATATCATGCTTGCACTTACAGCAAATCTATAAAAGATAAGACAGGCACATAATTTGAAAATTTATATGAATGAATTCCAGGGGGAAAAAACGCTTTGATCTTGAAGAAATATTCTTGAGAAACAATGCACGAGAAGACATAATCACTGGTCCATCTTAAATAGGTATAGAAATGTGAAAAGTAGAAATAAGATGATAGCAAACTAAATGCGGCAATGGCTCAAAACACATAATACAGCACGACAAAGTTGTGTTTATCCTGAATTTGCAACACTGGTTTAACGTTAGGAGATGCACAATGTAACTTAATACATTAATAAGAAAAAAGGACTAAGAATAGGGTGATTATCAGAAAGATTATTCTGGAGAAAAACAAGGCATGCAAAATAAACTTCAACAACCCATGGAGATTAAACCCGAACACCAACAACTCAACTAACCAAGAATACAAAAATACTTGTAAAAACTGATAACAGGTATGTAAAACATTTATACCGAACACCATACATAAGAGGGAAACATCCAAAGCACTTCATCCGAAGTCAAAATTGGCAAAAATGACTCATAAATAATCACTTTTGTTCAAGATCTAAGCTGAGAGACGACTCCTGGGCATTCCAGTAAGGCAACACACACACCCACACCCACCCACACACACAGACACACACACACTTACATAGTCAATAATGGTTTAAATGTGAAGAGAAACAACACTCTAAGTATACTTGCCTTTATATAAGACCGAAGAGAATCTACCAAACTATGGTAATAGCAATTTGGATGTAAGACTGACATTTCCAAAATAATGACAACAAATGAAAAATAGCATTTTCATTGTGACCATTTTCCTTTACAGTCGTACAAATTTGGCTCTGCGAAATATACGGTGAATTGCCTGACTTGCCAAGTACGGCAACACTGGTAAATACTCATATACTTTGCTGTACTGTAGAGACCAGAAAGCTTAAGACAAAAGTAGAGACTTCTGTGAGTCACTGAGTGAGCTTGTGTGTGTGCACGAGCGAGCTAGAGCCCCTTGCATATAGGCTCCCCCAACAGTTCTCCATGTATCAAGCATACCATCCTGAGACTTGGAGGTGTAACTGAATGACATGGGAGGCACATATGGGCCAATGATGTGGTCAGCGATGTATGATGAAGGAGGTCTCTGTGTTTTATGGGACAGCCACAGCAGAGTTTGTGGAATTCAGGCTCTGTCATACACGTGAAGTAGCAGGCAGATAGCAGTGGTGTTTCAGGTATGTATAGAAGTCTCATAGTGTGAATGAGCTTCCCCTGACTGTGTGGCATCTAAGCCCACTTTCCAGGCACTCACAAAGTTTTTGTAGGCTATGTAGTAGATGTCATTAACGATGTCTTACTTTCTATTGTTTTAAAGATTTTGTTTGTTTGTTTGTTTGTTTGTTTATTCAGACCAAGTATATTATTTTATTTTACTTAATTTTTTAACATTTACCCCAAGGATATGTTTATTATTTTTCTTTTTTTTAATTTAATTTTTTAAATTTAATTATTGTTCAAGTACAGTTTTCTGTCTTTTACTCCCATCCCAGCCCACGCCCCCAGTGCTCCCCGCCTCCCTCCCAGGAGGAAATTAATTGGGAACCTGTTGGAGAGTAATATATGGTTTATATGTTTTTTTAGTTATCAGATTTGTATCTTTAAATTATTGTTGTTCAATTACAGATGTCTGCATTTTCCCCCACTACTCCCTGCCACCCCAACAAAACCCACCTCCCTCCCTTGCTTCCAACCTTCCTCTTGATTTTGTCTGTATCCTTTATAGCAGTTCCTGAAAACCCTTCCTCCCATTGGCTCCTTCCTGCTCCCCTCTGATTTTTCTTAGATTCTTCTTCATTTCAATGTCTCTGGTTATATTCTGTTTGTTTTTCTCTTTTGTTTATTATGGTCCAGTGATTATATTCCAATTAAAGGTGTGATTACATGGTATTTGTTCCTCCCCGCCTGCCTTATTTCATTTGGCATAAGACTCTCCAGTTCATCCATGCTGTAGCAAAGGGGAGGAGATTGTTTTTCTCTCTACTGCACAGTATTCCACTTTGTAAATATACCATAGATTTTTTATCCACTCATTTACTGATGGGCACTTAGGTTGCTTCCAGCATTTGCCTATTGTAAATCATGCCACTATGAACATTGGGGTAAATAGGTTCTTTGGATTGCTTTTCAGGGCTCTTAGGATATAATGCCAGCAATGGAATTGCTGGGTCAAAAGGCAGTTCCATTTTCAGTTTTCTGAGGAAATTCCATACTGTTTTCCACAGTGACTGCACCAGTCTCCAATCCCACCAAAAGTGTACTAGGGTTCCCTTTTCTCCACGTCCTCTCCAACACTTGTTTGTTGATTTCTTTATGATGGCCATTCTGCCCCATGTTAAGTGGTACCTTATTGTGGTTTTAATTTGCATCTCTCTGATGGCTAGTGATGCTGAGCATCTTTTCATATGTCTCTGGACCCTCTATATGTCCTCCTTGGAGAAGTGTCTGTTCAAGTCCTTTGCCCATTTTTTATTGGGTCGTTTGTCTTCTTAGAGTAGAGTCATGTGAGTTCTTTATATATTTTGGAGATCAAACCCTTTACCGAGGTATCGTTGGCAAATACGTTTTCCCATGTAGTTGGTTCTATTTTCATTTTAGAGCTGTTTTCTTTCGACATGCAGAAGATTTTTAATTTGATGAGATCTCATTTGTTTATTCTTTCCTTTATGTCCATTGCTCTAGGGTACCTATCCATGAAGATGTTGCTGTGTGGAATATGAGATTTTCATGCTGATGTTTTCCTCTAGGACATTCATGGTGTTATGACTTACATCTAAGTCTTTTATCTTAAAAGTAGTTGTCCAGCTCTCCCAATACCATTTGTTGAAGAGGCTATTTTTACTTCATTTTATGCTTCTACCCCCTTTGTCAAATGTTAATTGACCATAGAGGTTTTTAATTACTTCTGGGCTCCCTGTTCCATTCCACTGGTGTATGTGTCAGTTCTTATGCTAGTACCAGGCTGTTTTGATTACTATTGCCTTGTAATACAGTTTGATATCAGGTATTGTGATCCCTCCTTTGTTCTTCTTTCTCAAAATTGCTGCAGCTATTCAGGCTTGTTTATATTTACATACAATTTACTGAAATGTTTTTTCTCTATCTGTGAAATATGTCATTGGTACTTTAATAGGGATTGCATTGAATCTATAAATTGCTTTGGTTAGTGTGAATATTTTGATAATGTTGCTTCTTCCAATCCATGAGCATGGTACATCTTTCCATGTGTTTGTGTATTCATTAATTTCTTTCTTCAGTGTTGAATAGTTTTCTGTGTACAGGTCCTTTACCTACTTGGTTAGGTTTATTCCTAGGTACGTTATTTTTCTTGTTGCTACTTCAGATGAGATTTTTTCCTAATTCCCATTTCTGATATTTAATTGTTGGTGTACAAAAATGTCTTTGATTTATGAATGTTGACTTTGTATCCAGCTGTTTTGCCAAATTCATTTATTAGGTCGAGTACTTTTTTAATGGAGTCTGTAAGATTTTCTGTGTACACTGTCATGTCATCTGCAAACAATGACAGTTTTACTCCCTCCTTTCCAAATTGGATGCCTTTTATTCTTTTTTCTTGTCTGATTGCCATGACTAGGACTTCCAATACAATGTTGAATAGTATGGTGAAAGCAAGCATCCTTGTCTTGATCCTGATCTTAATGGTAAAGCTCTAAATTTTTTCCCATTGAGTATGATGTTGGCTTTAGGTCTCTCATATATGGCCTTTATTATGTTGAGGAATACTCCCTTTATTCCCACTTATTGTTTTTATCATAAACAGGTGCCCTACATTATCAAATGCTTTTCCCACATATATTGATATGATTATGTGATTTTTGTATTTCATTTTGTGATGTATTACGTTTGTTGATTTGTGAATATTGTACCATCCTTGCATCCCTGGGATGAATCTCACTTGATCATGGTGTATGATTTTTCTAAGGTATTGCTGTATGTGGTTTGCTAATATTTCATTGGGGATTTTAGTGTCTATGTTCATCAGTGATATTGGCCTGAAGTTTTCTTTCTTTGTTATTTCTTTAACTGGTTTTGGGAATAGGAGGATGCTGGATTCATAAAAAGGGTTTGGGAGTCTTCCATCTTCTTGGATTTTTTGGAATAGTCTGTGGAGGATGGGGGTTAACTCTTTCTTAAATGCTTTGTAAAATTCTCCTGTGAAAGTGTCTGGTCCAGGGCTTTTGTGTGTCAGAAAGATTTTGATTACTGCTTCAATTTCACCAGCTCTTATTGGTCTGTTCAGGCTTTCTGCTTCCTCTTCATTCAGTTTTGCAAGATCATATTTTTCTGGAAATGTATCCATTTCACCTAGGTTTTCAAATTTCTAGGCATTTAGTTCTTAGTAGTAATTTCTTACAATCCTTTGTATTTCTGTGGTATCAATTGTAATCTCTCCTCTTTCATTTATGATTGTGTTTGTTGGGTCCTCTCTCTTTTTTTCTTGATGAGTCTGCTTAAAGGCTTGTCGATTTTGTTTATCATTTCAGAGAACCAGCTCCTGGATTTTTTTATCCTTAGTACTGTGCTTTTAGTGTCTGTGTCATTTTATTCTGCTCTGATCTTGGTTATTTCCTTTCTTTTACCCCTTCTGGGCTGTGTTTCTTGTTCTTTGAGTTCTTGTAGGTGTAGGGTTAGGTTGTTTACTTGAAATGTTTCTATCTTTTTCAGGTAGGCCTGTATGGCTATCAACTTCCCTCTCAGGATTGCCTTCACTGTGCCTCATAAATTTTGAATTGTTGTGAGGTCATTTTTATTCATTCACATAAACTGATTTCCTCCCTAATGTGATTCTTGACCCATTCATTATTTAATCGCATGCTATTTGATCTCCATGAGTATCAGTGTTTTTGAGTGTTTTCCTTAATGTTGGTTTCTAGTTTCAGTCCTTTGTGGTCATAGAAAATGCTTGATATCAATTTTCTTGAAATTGTTGAGGCTTGTTTTGTGTCCTATCATGTGGTCTATCTTTGAAAATTTTCTATGTGCATTTGAAAAGAATGTGTATTTAACTTATTTGGGATGGAGGGTTCTATATATATCCGTTAAGTCCATTTCATCTATGACATTGTTCAATGCCACAATATCTCTGTTGATATTTTGTTCGGAAGATTTGTCCATTTTTGACAGTGGGGTGTTAAAATTTCCTACTATAATTGTGTTCCTGTCAATATTTTTCTTGAAGCCCTCCAAAATTTTCTTTATGTATTAAGTGCTCCTATGGTGGGTGCATATACTTTTACAATGTTTATGTCTCTTTGATGTATTCTTCCCTTGAGTATTATGATGTGACCTTCTGGGTTCTTTTTTATGGGGTTTTTTTTTTAAGTCTGTTTTGTCTGATATGAGTATTGCTACCCCGGCTTTTTTTTTTTTTTACTTTCCATTTACTTGGAATATTTGTTTCCATCCCTTCACTATCAGTCTGTGTAAGTCTTTTGATCTGAGGCGGGTCTCTTGTAGGCAGCATATGTGTGGGTCATGATTTCTTATCCAATAAGCTATTCTATGTCTTTTTTAAAATCTATTTTATTGATTATGCCATTACAGTTGTCGTATTTCCCTCCTTCATTCCCCTCCACCCTGCACACTCCCTCCCCCACCATTCTCCCCCTTTAGCTTATGCCCATGTGTCTCGAGTTCTTTAGATTCTATATTTCCCCTACTATTCTGGCCCTCCCCCCTTCCTATTTTCTACCTATCATCTATGCTACTTATTTTCTGTACCTTCTCCCCCCTTCTCCTCCTCCCACTCCCTTGTTGTTAACCCTCCATGTGATCTTCATTTTGTATGGCTCTGCTCCTGATCTAGCTGTCCACTTAGTTTGCTTTTATTTTTTAATTATTTATTTATTTTTATTGATTATGCCATTACAGTTGTTCTATTCCCCCCTTCATTCCCCTCCACCCTACCCCCATCCCCACCATTACCCCCCCTTTAGTTTATGACCATATGTCTCAAGTTCTTTAGATTCTGTATTTCCCATACTATTCTTGCCCCCCATCTATTTTCTATCTACTGTCTATGCTATTTATTTTCTGTACCTTCTCCCCCTTCTCCTCCTCCCACTCCCCTGTTGCTAACTCTCCTTGAGATCTTCATTTCTATGTTTCCACTCATGATCTAGCTGTCCTTTTAGTTTGCTTTTGTTTTAGGTGTGGTTGTTAATAACTGTGAGTTTGCTCTCCTTTCACTATTCTTTTTCTTTTGATTGAAGCATTTATCTATTTATGTTTATGGTTATTATTGATAGGTATTTATTCAATGCCAATTTTTGAACCTGTGTTCCTCTCTCTCTCTCTCACTGTTTTCCTTCCTGTTCTTAAAGTGGAGCCTTTAGTGTGTCTTGCAGAGCTGGTTTGGAGGAGGTATCTTTGAGGCTTCTTTCGTCAGGGAACCTCCTTATATGGCATTCCATTTTAATTGAGAGCCTTACTGGATAAAGCAGACTTGGTTGCAGGCCTCTGGTTTTCATTACTTGGAATATTCCTTTCCATTCCTTTCTGGCTTGGAGCATTCCCATTGAGAAGTCAGCTGCTAGTCTTATTGGGGCTCCCTTGTATGTTACTTTCTGTTTCTCCCTTGCTGCCTTTAAGATTTCTCTGTTTGTCTTGGAATTTTGCCATTTTAATTACGATGTGTTTTGAAATGGGCCTCTTTGGGTTCCTCATGATTGGGACACTCTGTGTTTCCTGGATTTGTGTGACTTTTTCTCTCATCAAACAGGGGGAGTTTTCCATCATTACTCTTTCAAACAGGTTCTCTATTTCTTACTCTTCTTCTTCTCCTTCTGGTATCCCTATTATATGGATATTATTATGTTTCATGTTGTCCAGAATTTCCCTTAACCCCTCTTCATTCTTTCTGAGCCTCATTTCCTTTTCTTTCTTTTTCTGCATGTTTTTTTCTACTTTGTCCTTCAGCTCGCTGATCTGATTCTCTGCTTCATCTAGCCTGCTTTCAATTCCTTCTACTGTGTTTTCATTTCAGAAATTTTATTGTTCATTTCCTCTTGGCCCTTGTTGATAGTTTCTATTTCCTTTTTCATGTTGATATAGTTTGCGGTGAGTTCATTGTAGTTTCCTTGTAGGTTTTGGTAGTTCTTTGTGAGTTCATTGAGCTTCCTGATAACCATTGCTTTGAATTTAATTTCTGACAGTTGAGTTGCCTCTATTTCATTTAGCATTTTTTCTGAGGCTTCTTCCTTTCCTTTCATTTGGGGATTGTTTCTTTGTCTTCCCATTGTTTGTGAGACTCTTCTTGCTAGCCTCTGATTCTTAAATTGATCTTTTCTGACTCCATAGGTGCATGGTGTGGTCTATGGTAGTAGACCTGTGAAATTCAGTGATGCAGTTCCTTTGATCTCCTGAGCTTGCAGGTCTTAGGCTGTTGTTTATGTTGGCTCTCTGTATGTGTGTGGGTTTTGATTGTTGTTGGGACTTTCTTTGGTGTGTCCTTACCTCCAGCTGGTTAACTGAGGGTCACTCCTTCCACCATGTCTTGGATTGTGTTTTGTGGGTGTGGACAGGTTGTGTTGAAGCTGGTTTTTCTGTGTGTACAAGGTTTTAGAGATTCTCTCTTGCTCTTCTTTGGTTGCTCGCTCTGGGTAATTTGTCCACCATTTAGTTGTATTTCCAGATTGGTCCTGAGTTAAGTTATTATGGCTTCCACTCCCTCCTTCATCTTCTTCTGTTGTTTTCTGTTGGTGGTTCTTTTGTTGGTGGGTTTCCTCTTCCAGCAGGTATACTGGTGTTCACAGTTCCCACCTACTCAGGCCAGGGTCTATCACTGTCCAACTCTTCCCAGGTGGTGTCTACAGTCTCAGTGGGTGCACACCACCCCTGTGTGTTTTCTGCTATATATTTTTATTAAGGTGGTGGTGAGCCTTAATCTGTGATTTTTACATATAAGTAATTTGGAAACAAGTAAAGTTGGCTGCATTGTCCAAAGTGAAAGGTACTAGCTGCTTTATAATGCCCAACCTATCACTTTTGATTCTGGCAGCAAGACTGTGAGACAAAGATTGTGCTGAGATGCATACATTCAATAAGTGGTTGTTTGTATGTGTGTATGCATGTCTGTGTGTGGGTGTGTGTAGGAGTATCCCTCTGTGGTTTTTATCACATATCCCCTCTCCTGAGAGATTCCCAAAACAAGGCCATGACTGAGGTGCCTTGTGTCTGAAGCACCTTGATGAGGCAAGCCTCAGCCCCTGTTCAGTCACTGGAACTAGTTAGTCAGCTGGTTTTGGGAGTGCTGTACCTGTTAGCTAACTCACTTTTATACTTTCTCCTTGGCAACGTTATTGCTGAAGTAATGTCAGTGCCCCCAAATTACTCTACTTCCTATAAACCATGTGTTCACTCATTACCCTTACTGACTCCTTTAATATTTGTTTTTTAACTTTCATTGGATTTTCATGGACATGGTTTGATTTCCTGTCATTCACCTCCACTTCCAAATAAGGTGTCACTTTGGTGTGGTTATTGTTTACTGGCATTATGAACTCATGACTTTTTATTTGTTTTAATTTTATTTAGTTATTTTTCAAGTACAGTTTTTTGTCTGTTTCTCCCATCCCAGCTCCCCCCACCCTGTGCTCCCCACCTCCCTCCCATTTCCACCCCCCCTTAGTTCTTGTCCCTGTGTCCTTCCTATTTGTTCCTCCAAATCCCTACCCCTTTTTCCCCTTAAATTCCCTTCCCTCTCCCCTCTGGTCTCCCCTTTGAACTCATGACTTTTTAACCTGCTCATGGCCTTCAGACCATTGTTAAGCAGGTTTGAGCAGAGTGAAATGCACAGACCTATGCTTTGCTGTTGGACTGAAAATCGATGGTCAGGGGCAGGGATGAAACCAGAGGACTAGATGGAAGGCAGCATAATCCGCCATATAGATGTTGGTATGTTGGCCAGAGCACATAGTAATGGAGGTAGTAAGAAGTGGCTAGATTCTGGATAGACTTTTGGAGCGAGGCCTGGAGAATGTCCTGATCCCTGGGTTGTGCAGTGTCAGAGAAAGAAAAAGAGCACTCCAGTGTCCTCCAAGTTTTGGGAACCGAGCAAGTGGTATTCATGGGTAAAATGCTCTACCCGTGTTCAATTTCACTTCCAGTGCCATGCACATGGAAGGTCTCAAGGGCTCTGACTTTTAAGATTGTCCTGACAGCGGGCCACACAGTGAGAGCAGTGACTCCCTGGAGGTGTTAATCTGAGGCCTGGTCATCATCAGCACATCAGCTGTCATCGAAATTTTACTCCTGAGTGGTCCTGCGGAAACATGGGGTAATTGATGTACAAAATGTGCAACACACAAACCTAGAGCACCTTAAATATGAGACCTCAAAGGAAGCTGATTTCTAATAGTCTAATTTCTGTAATCTTCGTGCCCACTCAAACAAAGCACTAGTGTTGTCTGCTGATGCACTGTTTCAGTGGAATGTGGTAAATATAAAATACCCTTAGTGAATCTACCTTTGAAAGAGAGAATTGTGCCTGCCTTATTTCTGTAGATACCAAAAAACTCCCAAATCCTTCCACATGGTGAATTACATATATTGACAGGAGTGTTTATGGGCAGAGGCATGGACAGCAACACAATTCCTAAGAGAATATGCAGAGTCCAATACAACCAAGATATTTTTAAGGATTTTATTAATTTTTAGAGAGAGGGCAAGGGGGGAGAAAGAGAGGGAAAGAAACATCAATGTGTGGTTGCCTTTCAGTGTTCCCCACTGGAGACCTGGCCTGCAATCCAGGCATGTGCCCTGACTGGGAATCAAACTAGCGACCCTTTGGTTTACAGCCCATGCTCAATCCACTGAGCTACACCAGCTAGGGCACAACCAAGATATTTTATTAGCATACCTGTGGTACAATCTCCAGTAAAAAAAGAAAATACATAAGAGACTTGTTAAAGAGAGCCATTACATAATGATGAAAGGGCAAATCCACCGGGAAGACATAAGTGATTATGCATCAAAAACAGAACCAAAAGTACATGAAGCAAAAGCTGATGGGGTTGAAAGGAGAAATAGTGAAATCCAAAATGATATTTGGGGCCTTCAACACCCCCCTTACAGCAAGTGACAGAATTACTAGAGGGAAAATCAGCAAGGGTAGAAGAGATCCAAATAATGCAGTAAACTAATAGGATCTACCTGTCAAACAGAACCAATGTTTTGGAAATGTATGTTCTCCATTCCTATGTGAAGACCTAGAGCAAGCCAGGGTCAGATGAAAGAAAGGGCAGGAAAGACATTCCCTTTCTTCTTTCTCCTTATCTGACACCCATCCCCCACCACCAGGGCAGAATGTCTTTCCAATTGCATTTTTTCCCTTTTCACCTTTGTCTCTACTCCCCAATGTCTTCCCAATTTCCTCTCCTAACTTCACTCCCTTTGTTTGTTCTTCCATTTCATTTCCTTTCTTGCCTCCCTATCCCTCCAGCATTCTCAGCCATGCCTGGGCCAGGCCCAGACCCTTGAAGGATGTTGGACACCCACTGAGGTAGCAGAGCAGGCTCCCACCCCCTTCTCACTTCTCTGGAGCCTTCACTGGGGATCAAGAGGAAGAAGGGAAGACAGGAAAGAAGAAGAAGCCCTGGAGTCTGGGATCCAAATGTTGTGCCTTGTGGCACTGGAGAAGGAATGCAGGATCCTCTGGATGGAAGCTAACCAGCAGGATGAAAAGGGGCTGAGGGAGAGAGAGAGCAGGAGGGAAAAGGTGAAGGAGGAAGGGTGGAGGGGAGGTAATATGAACGTGAAGGTGTGGAGAGAGATGAGGAGACTATGTTTCTGAGTTTCCATATGGGATTTGGTTAGTGCTCAGCAGGCAAATGGACCCAGAAACCTTGAAATCAGAGGCTGAGGAGGGCAAGGGAGCTGGTGGGTGGGCAGATCGCCTGTCTCTGTTCATGCCATGAATGTTTTAACTAAGTGGAAGCATTGCAACCCAAACTATCAACCATTTCTTTCTGTATTTAGATTTGGACAGTGCCATCAGGAAATGTTTCCCCAAGTTATTGTGCTTGGTAAGTGCCTTTGTTCATCATCGTCTTAAATCACATGGATAACTTCCACATTTGCCCTCAAGCACTTTGAGTCTTGCTTAAATTACACATTTACTTCAGACCCTTGTCCATAATGAGAGGATATGGACTTCTGAAAAAGAGATGAATATGATGTCTGCCAAAATCCACATATATGAACACACACACAGAGAAATGGAGGCAGGGAAGAAGGGAGACAGGAAGAGAAAAAGAAACAAATACACACAAGTTGTATACAAGAATAGAACTTCCAAGACCTCATGATGCAGATGCCCACTGTAATCTTGCCCATGAAATTTCCAGGTTCTTTTCACTCCTGACTTCTGTCTTTCATGATCCCGTGAGCCTATCCATTCTCCTAATTATTCAGGAGAAGTTTCCTGGTCTGCACTGCCAACTTCCTGTTCCCTTCCCAGGATGGCCAGGATTTACCCCCACCATTGACATTCACATCCCGACTTAATCAAGCCCTACAAGATGAGGGAGAAAGGTAAACATTTGGGGTATTTATTGCAAGGGAGGCTTTATCAACCACATTGCCTCAAAATGTCTTTGATTCCAGGAAAGCTATAAAGGATCTCATGTTGTGAAGAGTCTAGTGCTGCAATTCCTCTAGCAGTGAGTACCCCAGGGTCCACCAGGAATGAGGGAGGGCTGGGACACACTGAACCACCCAAGCATAGGACTGCTCATGAGAGTTCTCAAGTCCCATTTGAGGTCCAGACCATGGTGACAGACAGTCTTCATTGTCCCCTTAGATATTACTTGATCTATAACTCTGGAGACAGAGTCTCCTCGGTGCTTATCATGATGAGACTTGTTTCTTCTTAACCATTCCATTCAACCCCAAAGGATCTAGATCTGTAAATATCACAGCTCAGACTTTGCGCCTAGCCTGTGTGGCTCCCCAGCAGACACAAGCCAGCTCACTGCAACACCCACACCGGCCAGACCACCACATCCTGTTTCTCTTTGTTTGTTTGTTATTCTCCTACAATCAGCTTGCTTGGGTACTTCAAAAATAACAAAAATATGAAGAACCTCAAGGACACCAGTGTGTGTGGGATGGGAGAGATTGGGCAGGCAAAGGAGGCGAAAAGAGGGCAGTCATAGGTCCCTGGGTATAGCAACCCTGACCTTTGCTGGCCTTCCTCCACAGATCTGCTCTTTCAGCTGCTGAAACATACAAGACGTGACATTGTGTGCTCCCTCTGTATGTTATCCAAAACTCAACATGATCTCAATTCCTTTGTGGTGGACATGTGGTTGCCCATCAGTGAGAACCTGCTTCCTCCCTTGGGCTGGCCCAGAAACATGCAGGTTGGTCAGTGGTGTAGATGGTGACTGAGCACTTGTACTCTTCTATTTCAGAAAAACATGCTCTTCTTCTGTGTCAATGGGGTGTTCAAGGAAGGTGAGTGTGTGGAAAGTCCCCTCTCCAGATACCCCACTTGTCCCTCCTGCAAGCTAGGATCTTTCTCAGAACTCCCCCCAACTTCCCTGATCCCTCTTTTTTCCTGTTTCCTCTCTGTTCTCCTGACTCCACTCAGCCCCCAACCCATCCTGGTATGACCTTCATGCATGCCTGTCAGCACCACACAGCTTGGCTGTTAGGGACACAGAGGTGGGGTTTGGTGGCTGCCGGTTACACATAACTTTCATTTTCCTCTTTTGCAAACAGGGACTAATAATGGTCACCTATGGGTAGCTGAAAAAATGAATCAAATGAACTTGTGAAGTGGTTGTCCTAGGGTGTAGTAGGGTCCATGTCAGTAGGAGAAGGTTGCTCCTATTGTTGCCCTCTCCATTCCTGACTCCCAGTGAACCACTGTCCCTTTGTGCATGTATGGAGTCTGACTCTGACTGAAGAATGCAGTGGGAGCCTGTGAAGCATTGTGACTCAAGGGGGTAATTGTTGTTGTTGTTGAAGTGGAAGGGCAGTCTCAGGATTCTGTGTGTGCCTTCACCTGGACCTTCATCGCTACCCCTGCCAACAGTTCCAGGTGAGTGCTGTGCTGTGTGAGAACAGGGAGCCCAGCCTAAGCTTGGGGGTGTGGGAATGGAGCAGTGCAGGTTTGGGTTTTTTTAAGCATTGTGGGGAACCAACAGGTACATCCAAGGAACAGTCCAGCATTGGAATTAAAAATGTGAGCTCTGGAGTAGAAGACTGGGTTCTCTTTGTGACCCAAACACTAACTAAATGTATACCCTAGTTAAATCATATGAGTTCTCTGTGACACTGTGTGTTCCTCTGAAAATGGGCTTAGACTGTCCTCTCCCTTGCTCTGTTTTTCAGAGTAAATGCAATGGGGTTAAATGTACAAATCTAGTGAAGCTGGTAGACCTTCTCTCCAAAGGTGAGCTCAGTGGGAGTGGCAGAGCTACCAGGCAAGGAATCTGGTGGGTAGGTTTAGTCAGGCTTTGGAGGATCTGGTTGCTGAGTGGTGATGGAAGGAGGATCATTGTTGAGTATGTGGGCATATCCATCTATCAGTTGTCTGAGGACAACTTTTCCCTTCTAGTATGTTCATCATGAATGATGAGCTGTTTGTGAGGGACTCCACAATCAGTGAGACTCAGAGGGCATTCTGTATTCTAGTGCCCACATCTTCCTGCAGTTCTCGGCCTACCCGCTCCCAGGTGCAGCAAGAAATGGTTCTGCTTTTCTCCTTCCAGTCTAGCAGGAAACCATGGTGGTCTCAGAAGTGAGTATTGGGTTTCCTTGAGGGTAGCAGGTAGCTCATTGATTGTTTGGCTGGGTATAGGAACACATTGGCAATTTGGAGAAATAAGCATTTGGATATTTTTGCTTCCAAAAATAGTAGGTCCATGAACAAGGTAACCTAATTTTATTATATATATATATATATATATATATATATATATATATATATATATATATATAATTTGAAAACAGTGTAATACTCAGATGACATGATCTTTTACATGGAATATCCTAAGAAATCCATTTAGAAAATACTAGAAAAGATAAACAACTTTAGCACAGTTTCAAGATACAAAATTTATATCCAGAAATCAATTGCATTTTATATGTCAGTAACAAACTAACACAGGAATTAAGTAAACAATTCCATTCACAATTGCTTCAAAAAGAATAAAATGTCTAGGAGTGAAACTCATCAAGAATATAAAAGACCTGTACTTGGGAAATTATAAGACACTGAAGAAAGAAATTGAAGAAGATACAAATAAGTAGAAACATCTACCATGTTCATGGATAGGAATAATTAGCATTAGAATCTCCCATGCTGCACAAAGCAATTTAGATTCAATGCAATGCCTATCAAGATTTCAATGACATATTTCACAGAACTAAAACAAATATTTCAAAATTTATATGGTACCACAGAAGGCCCCACATGGCAACAGCGATCCTGAGAAAGAAGAAAAAATGGAAAGAATCATGCTACCCATTATCAAACTGTACTACATGGCCATAGTAAGAGAAACTTCCTGGTGATGCCATAAAAACAGACTCATCGATCAATGTTATAAAATTGAGAGCCCTGAAATAAACCCACACCTTTATAGTCAATTAATATTTGACAGAGGAAGCAAACACATACAATGGGCTAAAGATAGTTTATTCAATAAATGGTATTGGGGGAATTGGACAGGTAATGTACAGAAAATGAAACTAGACCACCTTCTTACACCACACACAAGAATAAATTCAAAATGAATCAACGATTTAAATGCTAGACTCAAAACCATAAAAATCCTAGAAGACATAGGCAGCAAAATCTCAGACATTGCTTCTAGCAGTGGTTTTTTTGGATATATATCCCAGGACAGAGAAAACAGAAAAAAAATAAAGTAAGGGTACTACATCAAACTAAAAACGTTTTGCACAGCAAAAGAAATCATCAAAAAAATAAAAAGACAACCCACAGAATGGGAGAACACATCCACAGATATATCTGGTAAGCAGTTAATATTGAAAACTTATAAAGTACTTAGAAAACTCAATACAAAAATAAACAACCCAATTAAAAAAATGGGCAGAGGACCTGAAAAGACTTCCCCAAGGAGGACATACAGAAAGTCCAGAGACATATGGAAAGTTATTTAGCCTCATTAGCCATCAGAGAGATGCAAATTAACACCACAATGAGATACCACTTCACACCAATGAGAATGGCCATCATAAACAAATCAACAAACAAAAAGAGTTGGAGATGATGTGAAGAAAAGGGAACCCTCATGCACTGTTGGTGGGAATGCAAACTGGTACAGCCCGTGTGGAAAACAGTATGGAATTTCCTCAGAAAACTGAAAATGGAACTGCCTTTTGACCCAGCAATTCCACTGCTGAGATTATATCCTAAGAGCCCTGAAACAGCAATCCAAAAGAACCTATGCACCCCAATGTTCATAGCAGCACAATTTACAATAGCCAAGTGCTGGAAGCAACCTAAGTGCCCATCAGTAAATGAGTGGATCAAAAAACTGTGGTACATTTACACAGTGGAATTCTATACAGCAGAGAGAAAGAAGGAGCTCCTACCCTTTGCGACAACATGGATGGAACTGGAGAGCATTATGCTAAGTGAAACAAGCCAGGTGGTGAGGGACAAATACCCTAAGATCTCACCTATAACTGGAACATAATCAACAAAAGAAAAAAGCACACAAAATACAACCCAAGACATTGAAATTAAGAGCAATCTAACAATAGCCAGAGGAGAGTATGGAAGGGACAGTGGGGAGAAGGGTGTTCAGGAACTACTATGAAGGACACATGGACAAAACCAATGGGGAGGGTGGAAGCAAGGGAGAGAGGTGGAATTGGCTGGGGGAAGTAGTGGGGGGGGAATGCAGACAACTATAATTGAACAACAACAAAATAATTTTTTGAAAAAAAGTTGAAAATACAACCACAGAATGGGAGAAAATAATTGCAAATGTTCTGTGTGATAAGGTATCTTTTCCAGAATATCTGACAGACACTTACAATTCAACAATAAAGACAACTCTAACTTCTGGCCAAGATGGAGGCATAGGTAGATACACTGTGCTGCCTCACACAACCAAAAGAACAACAAATTTAAAAACAAAAAACAACCAGAAGTAAAGAAAATCAAACTGTATGGAAGTCCAACAACCAAGGAGTTAAAGAAGAATCATTCATCTAGACTGGTAGGAGGGGCAGAGAGAGGAAGCTGGGCAGAGAGGTCTCGCTGCAAGGTAGGGTGGGTGGAGTAGGTGGTCCCACCTTTGCATGCAGATAAACTGGGGAGGAACAACTGGGGAACAAGACAGGCCACACAACCCAGTTTCAGTGCAGGGAAATAAAGCCTCAAAACCCCTGACTGAGAAATCCTATGGTAATAGCAGCCATGGGAGAAACTCCCAGCCTCGCAGGTGAGTTTGTTGGAGAGACCCACAGGGTTCTTGAATGTGAACAAGTTCATACACCCAGAAATCAGTGCCAGATGGACCCAAATTGCTTGTGGGTAGGGGCAGAAGTGAATTAAAGCCAGCAGAGAGCTGAATAAGTGGCATTGTTCCCACTTGGACCCCCCCCACACATAGAGTGCCACAATGAGGCTACATGGTTTGCCCCACTCTGATGAATTTCTAAGGCTCTGCCCCTAGCTACTTAATTGGCATGCCAAGACATAAAAAAAGAAAAATGGCCCAAATGAAAAAACAGATCAAAGCTCCAGAAAAAATACAACTAAATGACAAAGAGATAGCCAGCCTATCAGATGCACAGTTCAAAACGCTGGTACTCAGAATGCTCACAGAATTCATTGAGTGTGGTCACAAAATAAAGGAAAACGTGAAGGCTATGAAAAGTGAAATAAAGGAAAATGTACAGTGAACCAACAGTAACAGGAAGGAAACCAGGACTCAAATAAATGGTACAGAACAAAGAAATAAGAATTTAAAAAATGAGGAGAGGCTTAGGCACCTTCAGGACAGCCTTAAGCATTCCAACATCTGAATCAAAGGGGTGCCAGAAGGAGAAGAGGAAGAGCAAGAAATTGAAAACTTATTTGAACAAATAATGAAGGAGAACTTTCCCAAACTGGGTAAGGAAATAGACTTCCAGGAAGTTCAGGAAGCTCAGAGAGTCTCAAAGAAGTTGGACCCAGGGAAGCACACACCAAGGCATATCATAATTACATTACCCAAGATTGAAGATATGGAGAGAATCTTAAAAGCAGAAAGAGGAATGGAGACAGTTACTACAAAGGAGTTCCCATAATACTATCACCTGATTTATCAAAAGAAACCTTACAGACAAGAAGAGGCTGGAAAGAAGTATTCAAAGTCATGAGAGCAAGGACCTACACTGAAGACTACTCTATCCAGCAAAACTTTCATTTACACTGGAAAGGCAGATAGAGTGCTTCCCAGATAACATCAAGTTAAAGGATTTCACCATCTGCAAGCCCTTATTATATAAAAATTTAAAGGGACTTATTTAAGAAAAAGAAGATCAAAACTATGAACAGTAAAATAACAACAAACAACTATCAACAGCTGAACCTAAAAAAAGTAACTACGCAAATAAGTAGAATAGGAACAGAATCACAGAAGTGGAGATCACATGGAGGGTTATCTATGGGGAAGGGGAATGGGTGATGAGAGAAAAGGTGCAGGGAATAGGTAGCATAAATGGTAGGTAGAAGATAGATGGGGAGGTTAAGAATAGTATGGGAATTGTAGAAGCCAAAGAACATACATGTACAAGCCATGGACATGAACTAGGTGGGGAGGGAGTGTGAGTGGGAAGGGTGTGCAGGGTGGAGGGGGTTAAAGATGGGGAAAATGAGACAACTGTAATAGCATAATAAGTAAAATATATATTTTTAAAATATTTATTTTATTTTTAGAGAGGGGAGGGGAAGGAGAGAGGGAGAGAAACATCAGTGTGTGGTTGCCTCTCATGTGTCCCCTAGTGGGGACCTGGCCTGCAGCTCAGGCATGTGCCCTGACTGGGAATCGAACCAGCGACCCTTTGCTTCACAGGTCTGTGCTCAATCCACTGAGCTACACCAGCCAGGGCTAAAAGATATTTTTTAAGAAAGACAATTCAACTTGAAAATGAGGAAATGATTTGAATAGACATTTCTCTGAAGATGATATGCAGAAGACCAACAAACACATGAAAATACACTCAACATTATTAGTCATTAGGGCAATGCAAATCTTTTTTTAAAGATTTTATTTATTTATCTTTAGAGAGGAGGGGAACAAGAGAGGGAGAGAAATATTAATGTATGGTTTCCTTTCATGCATACCCCACTGGGAACTGGCCTGAAACCCAGTGGGGTACGCATGAAACCCAGTGGGGTTCTGACTGGGAATCGAACAGTGGTTGTTCAGTTTGCAGGCCCGTGCTCAATCCACTGAGCTACACCAGCCAGGGCAGGGTAATGCAAATCTTAACAAGATACCACTTCATACACAGTAAGATGATTTTTGAGTGAAATAGAAGGTGATTGTAGATGAGGATGTGAGGATATCAGAACTTTCATATATTACTGGTACAATGCAGAATGGAGTATTCGTTGTGGAAATCTTTTTGAAAGTTTCACAAAATGTTAAACACAGAGGTACCATATGACTCAGTAATCCCACTTTTAAGTATATGACAAGGGATATGAAAAAATACATTCAAGCAAAATCTTGTGCAGAAAGGTTCACACCAGTAATATTCCACTCAGAAGCAACCCAGATGTCTTTTAGCTGGTGAATGGATAAAAATACAGTATGTTTATATAACAGGATATTATAAATTCATAAATAGAACACAGTTCTTACATACATCATGACATAGGTGAACCTTGAAAACATTACAGTATGTGAAAGAAGTCAGTCAGAAAAACCCACATATTGTATGATTTCATTTTACTTGAAATGTCCAGTATAGGCAAATCCATAGGTACTGAAAACAAATTTGTAATTGCCAAAGTCTAGGGAAAAGGAAGGAACAGGAAGTGATCTCTTACACTTAAGGAGTTAACTTTTTGAAGTCATGAAAATATTTTGGAATTAGACACTTGTGATGGTTGCACATTCTTGTAATATACTGAAAATTGCTGAATTGCACACTTTGAAATGGCAATTGCTGTGTATGTGCACTGTAGCTCAATAAAGTATAACTCAAAATTTGCAATTTTAGGTTTCCATTTGTTATTTTCTTGAAAATCTTTATAAACATTATTAAGCTCCCACGTTCTTCTGAACAGCTCTATTTTTCTGTTTTGAATTTTAGTGGGCATGAATGCTAGTGACAGAGGTTTTGGTTTTCACTAGGTCTTTCCTCATCATTACACATTGTGCTCTTTCTAGCACATCTGTCCCAGCATAGATATAGTGACATAGACTTAGAGGTGGCATTGCCTGGTCAGTGTATCTGCACTGGGGTACTAGGGGAGATCATTTGTTCTCCCACTCCAGGTGCCTTCAGGACAACAGGTGGAAAAACACCAGAGCTGATCAGGTCTTCGCTATGCTCAAGGTGAGGTCTGGGTATCAAGTGGGTTAAGATGGATGTTTCTGGGCCTATGGGAAGACCAAGAAAGTGGAACCTGGTGCCCTGGAATGAAACTCAGGGAACTGGCTCTTCTGACATCTCAGCTCCTCCCCTGCAGATGAAGAGCATGATCCCAGAACAGGCCTTCAAACAAATCCTTTAAAAAGAGCCCTAGGATGTCATCTTTGTCTTCATCCCCATTGTTCTCTTTTCTGTTTTCTCCAGCCTAAGCCATACCCATGACTGGGGCTGGAGGCCTGGCTGACCAAGAAGCTGAAGTTACCTTATAAGTCAGGTAACATAACCACCTGAAGGTCATTTGTTCTGTTTATTTTCTCTATTCACGATGGCTGAGGGTTTTTTCATAATAAAGAATGATGTTACACATTGTATGTTATGTGTCTTGGATTGCTCTTCCCCTATCCTACCATGAGCCAGTGGGTGCAGGACTGAAAGCCCCTTCCCTCTCCATCCTCAACACTGCCATTCACCTTGGCATTCCCTAGCAGTTATGCCAGACTTGACTCTATAGGTAGTTTGTCAATAAATTCAGTTAAGAAGGGACATATGCTGCTTCCAAGGTTGGCCTTTGGAGACAGTGTGGCTTCTTATCAGTGTGACTCATCACATATTGTATAATCTCATATTGTATGATTCCATATTGTATGATTCCATATTGTATGATTCCATTTATATGACACATTCAGAATATGAAGATTGATAGATGTAGAAAGTAGATTAGTGTTTACCAGGGGCAGGAGCAAAGGGGAAACAACATGACTGCTTAATGGATATAAGGTCTCCTTTGGGGGTTTTGAAAGTGTTCCTGAACTAGGTAGTTATAGTTGTACAAAATTTGATTGTACTGAATGCACTGAATTGTTCACTTAAAATGGTCAAAAGGGTAAGTTTATGTAATGTGGCTTTTTCCACAGTAAAAAAAAAAAACAAAACACTAAAATGTGGTTGAACCCTGAGAATAGTTTACTGAGTGAAAAAAGTCATTTGTATGAAATATCCAGAATTGGTTTACCTATTCTGGCAGTGATGGCAGATATGTGGTTGCCAGGGCCCAGGTGGGGGGAAAATGAGATTGAATGCTTAAGAGTTTGGGGTTTCTAAATAATTTCTGAATCTAGATAATGATGATGGTTATACAACATTGTGAATATACTTAATGAGACTGCATTGTACACTTTAAAACGGTTAAAATGATAAAATATATGTTGTTGATATTTTACCATAATGTTTAAAACCCCACAGCGGAGTCCTTTAAAAAAAGATACTTTATTTTTCATGACCCTAATATACTTACTGTAGAAATATGAAAAATACTGAAGAGTATAATACCACAGAGGAAAAAACTCCCTCACAATCCAAATCATGAACACAATCACCACTGCTGACTTTTGCTTTTCTTTGCAATACTCTTTCCTTATATAACTTATCATCTGAATAACACTGTTTCAGAGGATATGTTTTTCACTTGGCATCATTTCTTTGGAATCTTTCCTATGTCACTAAAATCTTCCAAGACATTTTTATTTTTAAGTATATTTTATTGATTATGCTATTACAGTTGTCCCATTCTTTTTTCTCCCCTTTATCCCCTTCCACCCAGTACCCTCATTCCCACCAGCATTCTTCCCCTTAGTTCATATCCATGGGTCATACATATAAGTTCTTTGGCTTCTCCATTTCCTATATTATTCTTAAATCTCCGTCTATTTTGTACCTGCCAAATATACATCTTATTCCCTGTACCTTTTCCCCCATTCTCCTCTCTCCCTCCCAACTGTAACCCCCATGTGATCTCCATTTCTGTGATTCTTTTCCTGTTGTAGTTGTTTGCTTAGTTTATTTTTGGTTTTTTTAGGTCAGTTATTGATACTTATGAGTATGTTGTTTTACTGTTTATACTTTTGATTTTCTTTCTCTTAGATAAGTCCCTTCAACATTTCATACTATAATTGCTTGGTGATGATGAAGTCCTTTAACTTTACCTTATCTTGGAAGCACTTTACCTGCCCTTCCATTCTAAATGATAACTGTTCTGGATAGAGTAATCTTGGATGTAGGTCCTTGCTTTTCATGACTTTGAATACTTCTTTCCAGCTGTTCCTTGCCTGTAAGGTTTCTTTTGAGAAATTACTCAATAGGCTTATGAGGATTCTTTTGTAGGTAACTTTCTTCTTTTCTCTTGCTGCTTTTAAGATTCTCTCCTCATCTATAACCTTGTGTAATTTAATTATGATGTATCTTGCCACTTTGACTTTGGGTCCAACTTCTTTGGGACTCTCTGAGCTCTCTGGACTTATATGCCTATTTCCTTCACCAAACTGGGGAGGTTTTTTTTTTTTTCATTATTGTTTCAATTAAATTTTCAATTTGCTCTTCCTCTTCTCCTTCTAGTACCCCTATGATTCAGATGTTGGAACATTTAAAGTTGTCCTAAGCCTCTCCTCATTTTTTTGAATTCTTGTTTCTTCATTCTTTTCCGTTTGAATGTTTATTTCTTTGTTTTGTTCCACATCATTTATTTGAGTCCTGGTTTTCTTCCCTTCTCTGATGATTCCCTGTATATTTTGCTTTATTTCACTTTGTATAGCCTTCAGTTCTTTCTTTATTTTGCAGTTGTACTCAGTCATTTCTGTGAGCATCCTGATTACCAGTATTTTGCACTCCGTATCTGATAGGTTGGCTACCTCTTTGTGTGCCATTTCTTTGTCTCGGCAGGCCTGTTATGTTGTAAGGGGAGGAGCCCTAGGTACTGGTCAGGGCAGGGCAACCCACTTTGCTGCATTGTGGTGCTGTGTATGGAGGAGTGGTCATGGAGGGAATGATGCTGGTGGCTTGGCTCTCACCCTGCTTTCAAGATACTGGCAATTTCTCCCACAGGTTTTTACATCCAGAGGTTCTGAGTCCTTATCGTGCCCACGGTGGAACCCTGGGTTACATGGTCTGTCTCACTCCCCATTAGTTTCTCCCAGTTTATCAACAAGGGAATGTGGGACCACCATCACCCACCCTGTCCACCAGCTTCCACCTTGCCACTTGTCCTATCCACCCTGGCTACCCATCTCCACCCCTCCTACCAGTCTGGATGAGTATTTCTTATTTAATTCCTTTGTTTTCAAAATTCCATACAGTTCGATTTTCTGGCAGTTCTGGTTGTTTTCATTTTTAAATTGGTTATTTCCTTATTTTGGTTGTGTGAAGACATGAAGCATATCTACCTATGCCTCCATCTCACCTGGAACACACCCTAAGACATTTTTAAAACAAATTAGAATATAATACAAGTAAACAAACAAAAATAGTTGAAACAAAAAATGAAAGAGGTAGAAGCTTTTGCAGAAAGGGGTCAAGAGACTACATTTTTTAAATAGGAGAAATAACAGCATATTTTATGCTGCAAGAAAGATAACTGATTATAATGAAATCTACTTTATGAATATGAATGTGTACACACATATGCACACTCACATTGATAAAAGCCTAGAAGGATACATACTAAAATGTTAGCATATGCAATACCTTTTTTTCATTTCCTTCTGATTACTACTTTTTCTTCCTGAACATATATAACTTAAGTAATACAAAGTAAGTTAAAGAATGGGGAAAACTGACATTCCCAACAGTTTTAATAGAAAAAATTGCAGTAGAAAAGAAGCCGAATCATTTACAGTACAAAGAACATTTATAAAGCAACAAATGAATTAAGAGTATGGTCATGAGTATGGTAATTACCAGAGAGAAAGGTATGTGGGGGAAGTAGAAATGGTTAAAGTAGGGATAAATGATGATGGAAGGAGACTTGACTTGGGGTGATATATTACAGAATGGTACATTTAAAACCTGTATAATTTTATTAACCAATGTCACCCCAGTAAATTCAATTGAAAAGAGTATGGTCATGAGAACCATCTCACTACTCTCTGTTTCCTCCAAAAAAAATCTAGGGCTTACCCAAAATAATAAAGATACCTAAGAAATAGAAATCATATCTTCCATAATTATTTTTGTCAATGGCATTTCTATTCTTTGGATGTTTTATGAGAATTGAGAGATGGAAGTAGATTACTTCAGGTGGTGAACAACAGTATGTAGATGATATATTATAGAAATGTACACCTAAAAGCAACATAATTTTATTAACAAATGTCACCCCAATAAATTCAGTATTTTTTAAAAAGAGTGCTGTTTTACATCATACCACTGTATGGGTTCAGATATAATCTCCTGAATGTAAAGCAAAATTATCTTTAATAGTAGCAGTAGTACAAAATGTATTATGAACTTACCTAGTAAACTAAATAATGAATCGCATAGGAGAAATGTGAAGTTAAGGGACTCTTGGAAGCTTGCCCTTCAAATCTAGAGTATAAGCCATCTACACTCATTAATGCCATTTCTAGGAATTGGAAATATTTGTAAACCAACCAAAGGGCCTCTCTCATTGTCTTTTACTAACATGGTGGCCCAGCTTAGAGTCCAGATGTGTAGGCCTGTAAAGTTGGAGCCGTAAGAAAGGCATGAGAAATAGAGGTGGGAGGAACCGAATGATCTGATCTAAGTGACTTTATTTGATGCTACACCTACAGGCAGGCTGAGTCAGGATTGACTGCAGTTCCAGGGGAAGGCAGGAATGGAGTTTTTAGAAGAAAAAGTGCGGGGCTTGTGAGGGGACAGGGGTGTGGTTAGTCTCTTGTTATTCTAGGCAAGTGTCACAAGATTCCAGGATGTGAGCCAGGACAATGGGTTAGGTAAAGAAAGGGTCTGGCTGTTCCCAGGTACAGAAGGGTCAGTCTGACCACCGGCCATTGTGTTTGGTGCTAGGTGTCTATTGCAGGAAGTGGGAGAAAGTTTCAATTAAGCCATGAGTCATGAGCAGTCCAGTGGGTTAAAAAACTGGCCTGACTGGGTCATGAACAGTCTGGTGGGCTGGGAAATGGTCTGATCCTTTCTGGAGTGTTTCTAAAAACATGTGGGATAAATGTTTTCAATTTACTCTGATTCTAAGGCATATTTTATTTAAATTGAAATTTATTTTGAATAGTTAATACAATCACGGGTTTGAAAATTCAAAAAGCATAAAAGTTCATACAACTATGTCTCCACGTCTCCTTCCTATCTTTGACTGCCAATAGGTTACTCTCCAAAAAAGGCAAGACCTATTACCAGTTACTACTTGTTGATATAGACAGAGATATTCACTATATGGATGCATGTAACAAAGTATTATTAAGTCAATGAAAAGATTGTTATGCACCTTGCCTTCTTCAGTTAATGATGTCTTTTGAAGTTATATATATACATATATATGTACATGTATGTATATACACATGAATATATACACATGCATACATATATATTTTTAACAGCTGCATGTTGCATGAGATATGGAGATATACCATAATTAATTTAATCTGCCCCTATTGATAATTATTTAGAATCTTCCCAATCTTTCACTGTTAAACAATTCTGTAGTGAATATCTTTACACACAGCATTTTGCAATGTACCACTATAACTTTAAGATACATTCTTATAATACAATCTCTGGTTAATGGCTTTGTGCATTTGTATTTTGATAAATATTGCCAAATTACCTTCGAAGAGAGAGTGACAATTTATGCTTCCACCGACAATGTATAAGAATGTCAGTTTTTCCGCCTCTTCTGCAATGCTATTTGCTTTCAATTGTTTTGTTCTTTGCCAATCAATAGACGAGAAAATGTATCATTGTATTTATAATTTGCACTTCTGTTATTACCAGTGAGATGAAACATTTCCTCATACATTTAAGAAACATTGATTTATTTTTTATGAACAATGTTCATATATTTGCCTATTTTTCTATTGGATTGTTGGTCATTGGTTTTTTTCTTTATATTAGGAAGCTTAGTAAGGCATATATTTAAGCATGAATAAAATACAGAAAAACACTAACTAGCTAGCCTTGGCTAGTGTGGCTCAGTGGATTGAATGCCAGTCTGCAAACCAAAGGGTCACTGGTTTGATTCCCAGTCAGGGCACATGCCTGGGTTGTGGGCCAAGTCCCCAGAAGGGGGCTCATGAGAGGCAACCACACATTGATGTTTCTTTCCCTCTTTCTCCCTCCCTTCCCCTCTGTCTAAAAATTAATAAATAAATACATCTTTTAAAATACAGAAAAAGAAAAACTAATGAATCACTAATATAAACTCCAAATTATATATATCCCCCAAATATTCATTACAATATGAGATATTAAGATACCCCAGGTTTCTATTCAAAATATTTCTTAAATTCTTTCATCCTTCTTCCATTGAAAAATTATATGGAGGGCATCTTTTACATGACAGACTCTAGGCTAAGTCCTGGTGTCACACACATCAAAGACAAAGACTTGCTGGCTGGTGTATCTCAGTGGATTGATTGAGTGCGGGCTGTGAACCAAAGGGCTGCTAGTTAGATTCCCAGTCGGTGCACATGCCTGGGTTGCAGGCCAGGCCCCCAAGTTGGGGCCATGTGAGAGGCAATCACACATTGATCTTTCTCTTCCTCTCTTTCTCCCTCCTTTTCCCTCTCTCTAAAAATAAATAAATAAAATCTTTTAAAAAAGACAAAGACTCATCTGTAGATAAGCATTGATCTGCAGCTGATAAAAGATGCCATGGAATTCTTATGACTCAAAGATCCCTCACTTCCTTCAACTACTGATTGACTACTTTGTCTTCTATGTGTAGCTTTGAGGAAACAGTGATAATACTGAGCAAAGGGCCCTTCCTTCATGAAACTTAGAGTCTCATTCATACTCTCCTGCCACTGCTCAGAATGGAAAGTCAAAATTTTTTACATATTCAGGGAGAATGTATGCATTCATTAGGCAAGATGTGGTTGGTGAGAGAAAAGGAGGAGTCAGGAGAGCAGCTAGGATCTGATTTGAGAAGTGCATGCATGGGTAGTGTCCCTTTTTGTTAAGGAAGACAGTGTAAGAGGAGCCAGAACTCAGCCCACTCAGTGCCTGACACTTTGCCACACAGAGGGAGGATTGTATGACCTGGTGTGGGACCTGACAGGGAAAGGTTCTCTTTCTTGGAAACCTGTGGAAACTGTAAAATGGCAAAGTGTGTAACCATTTTGAATCAGGAGGGGAAAGCAGTGTGGCAGAATGACTCTAGGCACAGAGCAGTGAATTGTTCCCTATCATTTGAAAAGTCTAGGTCTGTCCTCCTATAGAAAAGGAGAAAATGGTGAGGTCTCCATGGCAGCCCCCTCCTGTTTTCCTCCCCTCTGTGGCCCCCTGAACAAGTGAAAGAAAAACTGAGGAGGGCTGCCCCAGAACCTGCAGGGTGGTCTGGCCTTAAATTGCCTTTCTTCTCTCTGCCTGCTTTCCTGATACTTCCTCTATCCATCTGACTTTTTGTACAAGAAATGTAGTGGGTCAGGCCTAGAAGGGGCTCACAATGGGATAATGGGATAGCTTGGCATTTAATCCCTTCTTTAGAGGCTGCTTACCTCTGTTCTACTTCATCCCCCACTGCAGGTGACAAGTAAACTATGTGATATGGGAATGTGGAGATGGTTTACGGGCACAAATATATTTGACAATTAATCCTCTTCCATGAGTAGAGAATTGTTTTTCTCATGTCCATGCTCAGGCCCCTACAAATTTAGATGCAGAAAATACCATGGCCATCAGGAGGGGAGGCAAGTCGTAAGAAAATTAACATGTACACACAAGGGTAGTTTGGTATTCATAATCTCTCTTCCATTTCTGCTTTCTCCATATCCTTATCCCTCCTTTACCTTGACTGTTTCGGTGTAGGAAATCTGGCGGGCAATAGGGAAGAACAAGGAAAGGTTAAGGGATTTTATATTGATCAACAAATCAGTCCAGAGCAGCTTTCAGACGTCCCGCCCCATTTCCTGTAGAAAATTGAGTACTTGGAAAGGTTTCTCTCATAGAGCGGACACTCAGTTTTTAAAATAGGTTAGAGTTTAATCTCCTCTCTTAGTCTTCAGCCTCTCTCCCAACCTTCTCATATCGGTCCCCTCCTCCAACCCTTGCATTTCAGTAGGCCTAGAGCTTTGATATGTTAATTTGTAAATACGGGGCTTTGGTGACATAAAAGTGGAAATACGACACTTCAGTATCCGTCGTCCTAGTCCAACCAGAGCTGATTCCCTGACGTCACAGCCCGAAATCCGGAAACATTTCAGTTCGGGAAGTTGGGGGAGATGTAGACTTGGGGGGGGGGGGGGGGGGAAGGAGCTCCTAAAAGAAAGAAAATAACACCTAGACACTTTGATGTAAGCCTGCTTCTCTTCGTCCGGCGCTGCTTTCTCTATATGGTGACCCCGTCCCTGCCCATTCCAATACCAGAAACAGCGAGGGTGGGCGGGACGGAACTCACGGACAGAAGTGACATTCTGCAAAGGTTGGTATCAGTCCGCTTCTGACAGAGTCTGTTTATACTACACTAGCTCCTCCTTCAGTTGATTTTGGTATTGGGGAAGTGGCAAGGCAGAATCTGCAGAGGAAGACGTAACTGTTAATTCAGTCACTGAAAGCAGGTCCTTGAGGAACTCGGAATGGGAAGGACAAGGGAATACTCAAAAGTAACTGTTGTTTAGCAATTACGGCGCTTTATCTGATAAAACAGGTATCTTGTCCCAGATATGGGGCCAATCCCCCCAAACGCAGTCGCCGCTGCCATTGTTTCGTGTCCTTGTGTCCATCTGACAGTCCGTCCCTCTTTCTGTAGGGTATGGCACCCCTTGAAGCAAGGAAATGAGAAAACTGCCCCTGATCCGGGTAAAGCAGGTCAGTGAGAATGCGGGGATGGTTTGGGAGTGTGGATATGGATATTGGAGATGAATGTGGGATTATGTGACCTGATCATGAGGTGCGGGCGGTGAGAGAGAGGAACGACGGTAATTTGCGTGGCACGCGACGCCAAAGTTAAAATGTCTCTTGCTAGTGTGATTTCCAGATCCTTGGCCCACCTCCGACCATGTTTGAGAATGGAAAGGAATATAACAGCGGCTTCTAGCAGAGAAATGGTAGATTATATAACAGGAGAAAGGGCTACTGCTGTGGGTAAGAACAGTTGTTTGGGGAGCCATGTAAGGGAGAGAGTGTAAAAACAGGCTGTGTTTGATAATCAAGGCCCTGAATTAGAAAAGGGTTTCATGCCCTGGTTGCTAGTCTGATCACTAATAACCAAGTCTCTCCCACTGTCGTTTCTTTTGGTATTGGCGTGTGTATTATGCATTTCTACATGTAGGCCTGTTCCTAAATTTGCCGTACTCCACTCTTCTGTAAGGATCAGTAGGGGGCAGAAGACCTCAAAGGGATGGGATAAAGAAATTTTTGTATAGTGGGCGGCGCTTGAAGGTGGTAGATGGATAAGACTAAAGCAGGTAGTGGTCCAGGGGAAACTCCAGATCTCCATTCTGTTTGCTTTCCAAACAGTTGCTTTTTACTTCCATCGTGTTGCCGAATATGATAGACTTTGGGAGAGGACACATAAGAACTTAGATGAAATTTAGAAATAATACTTTTCATTGATTTCCCAGCCAAGTTCTATGGCTGAGCATTTCATCCCTATTGACACCACTGCTATTGTGCAGGGATGTTTGAGTAATCTCTGCAGGGGAATTGTCAGATTTTGGGAATGCAGTAGATGAAATTGGAGATTTGGGAGAGAGAGGAAAAAGGGGAATTAGAAAATTTTGGCACACAAGTACCTGTACCCAGAAGGGGTCAGTCTCCTAAGTGCTGCTCTCTCTACCAAGGACTCAATCTTAATTGTTTCCTGTGTTTCTGCTTATTTATCTCTGTATTTGTCAATCTCTGTGTGTTCTCTAAGTCTGTGTAACTCTCAGTTGTTGTGAAGGATTATAAATGGTAACCCAACTTGAAGCTAGGAAAAGGTGAAGAGAAAGGTACCCTATGTCTGTTAAGATTGGTATGATGGTAGTGGGGCAGGGGGTGATTGAAACTAGAGAGTTATATCCCTTCTGTTTTGCCAGTTCCCTAACCCCTGTTGGGTCCACTGCAGATTTAGTTGAGAGTCTTCATCAACATTGGGGGTAGAGAAGGGTAACATTTGCTTTTCTCGCTTCCCACTGATTTTCCTATCCATATGCTTCACTTTAGCCCAGTTCTGAACTAGAGAAATACCAGGGCAATTGCTGAAGAGGAAAATGCTGGACAGCAAGGTAGAGGACAAGAATCCCTGAAGTAGGGCAAGGTGGGGAAGGAACCAAAAGGAAGGAAACACTATAAAAACTATAAATACAGGGAACAGGGACCAAGGTCTGCCTACCAAGAGATCAGTTTCCATAACCTCCTGTTTGTTTATTTGTCCTTAGATCTTCTGTAGAACTTATCATCATTGAAAGCAAGGAAAGGAGAAAAAGATCAATTACTCCAGATCGGTGCAGGTTGGTATGGAAACTTCCTCAGTAATCCTGTAGGATGAAGTAGTGGAGATGTTCTTGGGTCCAGTATGGGTAAAGAGCCAGTCTAGGTATTTCCCGGGCTCTCTTTTTCCCATCCAGCTTTCCCAATCTCCATACTCCTATTTTGTGTCTTGAAAGAAGATTAGTAGCACCTGCAGTTGAAGGGACTGTGAATTTAAGAGGGAAATTGCTAATTATTTACCTCTCTCATTTAGCACTGAGTTTCTATACGCTCCTGTCTCTCTGTGCTAATAAAAATGAGAAAAAAATTGGAAGAGACTCAAAGCCTCATTTCCTTCCTCCACCCATAGGTCCAACTTCAGCGGCAGATCTGGTGGCTTTGGAGTGGCTGAAGACCACCACCCTCCACAGGACTGAGCTCAGGCACCCAGCCATTCTTTGTTTCCCTGAGTGAGCTTTCTCTGTACCTTGTTTATATCACTGGCAGAGCCCATAGTTTGAAAAGGGGTTGAGTGACTACTAGATTTTGTATGAAAATACCAACCTGGGACAGACCTTTGCTCAAGATTGTGAGGTGGTTGAGGGTATATAAATTGGCCTTAACTTTATTTTGGATTATGAATGGCTCTGAGGACAAGTCAAGGGAAGGGAAGAGGCTGGTTCTGGCTTGAAAACTGGAATCAGTGGTCTTGCCAACACCACAGCCAAGGCTAAAATCCACACCAAGGCAGTGGCTGAGGCAAAACGAAAAACAGGACCAGTGACTCAGGCCAGGGCTGGTGATGGAGCAGTGGCCAGGACACAAACCTATAATGAGACCATGTGACTTATAATGAGAGCACGGCTATGGCAAGGGAAGTGAACAAGATGGAAGCCAAGACTAAGGCTAGAGTCATGGCTGAAACTAAGGCAAAACCCCTGGCAGAACCTGGTATAGTGCCCCAAAACAATTCAAAGGCCATGTCTACATCTAGGAGCAGTGCTGTGATCAAGTATGAAGTCAGTGGTGATGATGATGGAAAGGAAGCTAATATCAGGTCATTTTCTAAAGATGATGATAAGGCCAATATTGGATCCAAGCCCCAGAGAAGGAGAGAAGTCAGCATCAAGTTCAGAGCTGGGGACAGAGCTGGTATTATAATTGAGTCCAATGATGAAGATGAAGAAAATATCTGCTCTTGGTTCTGGACTGGAGAAGAGCCTAGTTTAGGATCCTGGTTCTGGCCTGAAGAAGAGACCCCTTATCAAGTTTATAAGCCTCCACCTAAGATCCAGGAAAAGTCCAAGCCCACACCCAAACCAGAACTTACTATAAAGCAAAAAGTAGCAGCATGGTCCAGGGCCAGGTATAGTGTCCTAGTCCCAGTACAGGGAGGGGAGCGGTTATTACCTCCAGAAGGGAATTGGACTCTGGTTGAGACCTTGATTGAAACTCCTCTGGGGATTCGGCCTCTGACAAAGATTCCACCTTATAATGGACCTTACTTCCAGACCTTAGCTGAGATCAAAGAACAGATTAGGTATAGGGAAAAGTATGGTCCCAATCCAAAAGCCTGCCGCTGCAAATCACGTGTCTTCACTTTAGAGCCTAAAGAGTTTGATAAACTTGTTGCCCTACTTAAGTTAACTAAGGATCCTTTCATTCATGAAATAGCAAAGATGATAATGGGCATCAGTCCTGCTTACCCATTTACCCAAGATATAGTTCATGATGTAGGTATTACTGTTATGATTGAAAACTTGGTCAATAATCCCAATATTAAAGACCACCCTAGAGCTAAGGTAGATGACAACTCTGAGTCTTCTGAAGAACTAAAAACAGAAGAGTCATACATAAATCAAGTTTGTAAAGACATAATCTCTTATCCTTTGAACTCCCATGTGCAACTTGCTGGACTAAAATTGTTGGAGCATTTAAGTGTGAAATTTGAAAATCACCATATGATTGCCAGTTATATTCCAGATTTCCTCACCTTGTTAAATAAGGGGAGTGTCAAAACCAAGTTTTATGTTTTAAAAGTGTTTTTGCGCTTGTCTAAAAATCAAGCCAATACAAGAGAATTGATCAGTGCCAAAGTACTGTCATCATTGGTTGCACCCTTTAACAAAAATGAGTCAAAAGCCAATATTCTTAATATCATTGAAATTTTTGAGAATATAAACTTCCAATTCAAAAAGAAGGTAAAGCTATTTACCAAGGAAGAGTTCACTAAATATGAACTTATTTCGATATTCCAGGAAGCAAAAGAGTTTGGTCAAAAACTCCAAGACTTAGCAGAGCACAGTGATCCTGAGGTGAGAGATAAAGTTATACGATTAATACTCAAACTCTGAATAGCCAAGTATTCTCACAAAGCCTTGAATTTTTTGGTGTCATAGTATGAAACTGATGTATAAGTTCAGTATTTATGTTATTTTTGTTGACTGAAGGAGACAATTTTATGGATACCAAATGATCTTGAGAGCTTGAATGTTTAATTTTTGTTGTGCTATATAAATTGAAATATTTTCAATACTTTTGTAACATGACCCAATAATGAAACTGTTCATCCTGGGTAAGTTATACTTATGTGCTTTTTATATTGATGTAAGTGTATTCATTTGAGACTTCTTTTACATAATAAAGTCGCATGATAAAACTGGTGAAAACATTGTCCTAGCTCTTCAGTCGAAGTCTAGTCAGAAGAATAAAGCACAACCAGTACAAAGATAATAAACAGCACTGTGTGTGTGTGTAGGGGAACACAAACAAAACAAGTTTACATTGACAGACCCTTCAGTTTCATGTTCAAAGAATAGAATCACTCTGTACACAAGATGATATGATTGTGCTACTGGCTGACATCTGGACAGATCTGAGGAAAGGGATGAAGACACTGACTTAGGAGAAAGCGAACACAGATGGTTTTATTTCAGTCAGTCCCAGAACTTGTGCTGAGCCTTTGACATAGGATGTCTCATCAGGATACCTTAAAATCTTTAAACCCCAATAGGATTCCTGATTCTCACCCCCATTCAGCAAAGCATTGGAAGTGTGGTTGTGAAACAACAGCTCCACTATGCCCTCAAATTCCAGGTAAGCCATCGAGAGGTACCAGGTTTACTACTTCATCTGAGACTCCTTACCCTTGTAGTCCTGGGCCTCAGAGGACAGTATTTCTGGGCACCAGCTACAAAAACTGCTTCATGGATATCTCATTTGTTCTGCCTTGGTGACTTTACTCTTATCCTTGCTTTTGTTTGCTGGCCAATCCTTTGGACTTGGTGATATGCACCTATCTTTGATAGCAGTCCCTGTTTTAATAATCCCTTTCAGTCAGAGTTCAAATCTGGGCTGTCTTTGTTGTTGTTCCTCGAGTTCTTGCAGGCGTAGGGTTAGGCTGTTTGTTTGAAATGTTTCTATTTTCTTTAGGTAGGCCTGTATTGCTATAAACTTCCCTCTCAGGACTGCCTTTGCTGTGTCCCATAAGTTTTGGGTTGTTGTGAGATCATTTTCATTTGTTTCCAGAAATGTTTTGATTTCTTCCCTAATTTCATTCTTGACCCATTCGTTGTTTAATAGCATACCATTCAGTCTCAATGTTTTGGGGTGCTTTGGGTTTTTTTCTTTGGGGTCGGTTTCTAATTTCAGAGTTCAAATCTGGGAGACAGTCATGAGACACCAAAGTCCTTTAGGAGTGTGTGGTTAGGAAGAAATTAGTTCCCCTAATCCCACTATCCTATCTGTTCATTTGTACAGTTTACAGAGCTGAAGCCATGTTGTCTGCTACCTCAGCTCCTCCTGTTCATACTTAACTAAAGTTGGGTTCTGGCTTGGAGGTTGTAGCATAGAATGCCAGAGTATAGATTGAGATCTGGGGTCACCTCTGCTTCTTCATAACCTCTGCTTCCTTTGCTGTTCTCTTCTCTTCTCTTCTATACAGAATTTGGAGATACAGATATTAGGATCAGTGTATAAATACTGGTCTTCCTACTGAACCTTCTCTCTCAACTTTTTATATGTATCAGAGGGAAGGCTTAAACTGAGAAATCTCAACAAGATGCCATGTACCCCTAGTTGCAGTAGCTATCCCTAGTTTAATTTCTTTCCTTAAGATTTTATTTATTTAGTTTTAGAGAGGAAGGAAGGGGAAAGAGAGAGAGAGAGAAACATTGATGTGTTAGAGAAACATCAATCAGTTGCCTCTTGCATGCCCCCAACCAGGGACCTGGCCCTCAACCCAAGTGTATCTCCTGACCTGGGAATAGGACTGGCAGCCTTTCAGTTTGCAGGACAATGTGCAATCCACTGAATCACACCATTCAGAGTTGTCCCTAGTTTAATTTCTATTCAGGTCAAATTTGAACTTATATTTCATACATATAGGAGTTCAAATGAATGCCAGCCAGCCACACTTGGGCATTAAGGTTGAAAAAAACAGATAGGCTTTTTGCAATGGGCAATTGCAACTTAGATGATTTTTGAGGTTCTTTATAACTTTCTTTTTAATGCAAAGAACTCCCATAACCTGGAATTCCAGCTTTGGGTACTGCTTTCAGAGTTGGGAATCTTCACAATACAACTGGACTAGACCCTGTGGAATATTCTGTCTCAAATACCCTATGGAGCACACACTTAATCACTTCATGGCTATAGAATTTTCCATTGGCTAAAGTGAAGGGTGAGTGTGGAGTATGGCTGTGTGGAGTATTTTTATCAAAGCAAAACTGATGTTCTCTTTTGGGTGGGAATTATGGGAGACAGAGCCATTTACCAAATTGTTCTTGGAGTGTGCTTGAAGTAAAAACTTAATCTCTGTTTCATCTCCTTTCCTGGTAAAATAATTGAGGCAAAGCCATGTAGTATCAGGGCTAATCAAGACATTACTTGTCTTAAAATGTTGCTACCTGGGGGTAAAAATCAGTGTGGATTTCTCATCTTGCAAGTAATCTTTCAGTACAGCTGGGCAGTAAGCACCCACTCACCCTCTACTATGCCCTGAATATTAAAAGAGGGACTTTCAGTGTAAATTCATCTATAAAATATCACCAAATTCCCTAACAAGGCTTTCAAATTCTATACCCCTCAGCACCTTTCCATTTTTTCCCATTATATGTCAGTAAGTGATCTGCAAGTTCTGTCCAGAAGGTATCCAGCCATGTAATATGAAAAATAGAGGCATTTATTGAAGAAGATACAGGAGAAAAGAAAAATTGTAAATTGGACAAAGTAGGCACCTTGGGGCCTCACACAGTTCTCCCAATCAGCATCAGCTGCCCTGTCATATTTTCCTGAATCCCATCGAAGGTCTAAAATCTCTCCCCTTTCAAAGCTGCTTTTAGTTTTGGAAAAGCCAGTCGCAGGGGGCCAAATCTGGGCTGTAGGGGGCCTGAGTCACCTGGGTGATTTGATGTTTTGCCAAAAAACTCTGCATGAGACATGATGCATGAGCAAGTGTGATGTGGTGATGAAGCCATCCATCACCAGTTTACCATAGCTATAGCCTTCTAAATCATGTTAATAATCTCCACAGAGAAATGTTAAGGCTTACCACAAAATTTGATGCAGATTCGTTGCTCTTCTCACTCAGTCATTTTGGATGTGGTGGCCACACACTACACATGCTCACTCAACAGCATCTACAGCCCCCACTGACTAGTACAGTGAAGTCATCATTGTTGACACATGCACATTCCAGTTCACTCTTGTTGGCTGCCCGGTTACATCGATATTGTGCAAACCATTCTTGTTATGTTAACAATAGTTAGATTTTTTCCAGACAGACCTCATATATTTAAGACACACTGAACTATTTCATGTACTTTTCCTACTTTTGTGTGTTTTCTCATGCTGTTCACCAATGCTTCAATGCCTTTACAACCCTTTTCTTGCCAATAGGAAAACTAATTCATTATTTTAAGCCCCACTAAAAAGCCAGGTAGTTTTTGAAATCTTCTCTGACACCCTTATCTTCCTGGCCACATGTTGTAATTAATAGCTTCTTCTACATTTCCAGAGTTTTGTTTTTTTTTTTTTGTTTGTTTGTTTGTTTTGTTCCTGTATTTTAGCATTTGTGTCTTTATACAATGCCTTGGAGTCTTTTTTTTATTGTTAATACTATTACAGATGTCCTCCATTTCCCCCCAGTTTCCCCCTCCACACATTACCCACCACACCCCTTAGGTTAGAAATTTTGTTAAGGAGAGGCTTGTGTCAGTGGAAGTGGGGTATGGGTGGGCGGCTGTAGGAGCGCTTAACTGTAGCTGCAGAAGGCCGGAGGCCATAGCTACATTGGGACTTTCAGCCAAGATCGAGGCATAGATAGACACACTGTGCCTCCTCACACAACCAAAATAAGGACAACAATTTAGAAACAAAATACAACCAGTACCAACAGAAAATTGAACTGTAGGGAAGTCCAACAACCTAAGAGTCAAAGTACACACATTCATATAGACCAGTAGGAGGGGCAAAGTCAGGTGTTCAGGCAGAGAGGGGTTACTACAAAGCAGTGGTTGGTGGACCCCAGGCTCATGAGGCAGCAGCTGGTGGACCAAGCAAGGCAGCAGATTTTAGAGGGGCAGAGGGGCAGAGGGGCACACGGCACCTGGCAGACCAGGTCGTCCCATATTCCCGTGCAGATAAACCAGGCGAAACTGGAGAGCAAGACAGACTGCACAACCTGGGGTTCCAGCACAGGGAAATAAAGCCTCAAAACACTGATTGAAAACACTTGTGGGGGTTGAGATGCCAGGAGAGACTTCCAGCCTACAGGAGAGTTTGTTGGGGTGACTCACAGGGTCCTACAACATACATAAACCCACGCACCCCAGGGAATCAGCACCAGAAGGGACCAATTTGCTTGGGGGAAGTGGCAGAAAGGACTGAAATCCAACAGAGAGTGGAGCAAGTGCCATTGTTCCTTCTCAGACTCCTGCCCCACATACAGCATCACAGCACAGCAAAGTGGGTTACCCCACCCGGCTGAACACCTAAGGCTCTGCCCCTCACTATGTAACAGGCAAAACAATACAATTTTTTGTTTTGGTTTACTATTTTTTGTATTTTTTTAAATTTAACTATTGTTCAAGTACAGTTTTCTGTCTTTTACTCCCATCCCAGCCCACCACCCCAGTGCACCCCACCTCCCTCCCATTTCCACCCCTGTTAGTTTTTGTCCATGTGTCCTTTATACTTGTTCCTGTAAATTCTTCCCCTTTCTCCCTGAAACTCCCTCCCCTCTCCCCTCTGGTCACTGCCAGCCTGTTCTCTATTTCAGTGTCTTGGGTTATATTTTGCTTGTTTTGTTGATTAGGTTCCTGTCAAAGGTGAGACCATATGGTATTTGTCTTTCACCACCTGGCTTATTTTGCTTAGCATAATGCCTTCCAGTTCCATCCATGCCATTGTGAAGTGTAGGAGCATCTTCCTCCTTTCTGCTGCATAGAATTCCACTGTGTAAATGTACCACAGTTTTTTTATCCATTCATTTACTGATGGGCACCTAGGCTGCTTCCAGCACTCAGCTATTGAAAATTGTGCTGCTATGAACATTGGGGTGCATAGGTTATTCTGTATCAGTGTTTCGGGGTTCTTAGGATATAATCCTAGCAGTGGACTTGTTGGGTCAAGAGTTTCATTTTTAGTTTTCTGAGAAAATTCCATACTGTTTTCCATAGTGGTTGAACCAGTCTGCAATCCCACCAACAGTGAACTAGGGTTCCCTTTTCTCCACAACCTCTCCAACATTTGTTTGTTGCTTTGTGCACTCCTCCTTGCCTTTATGCTTTCTTTTGAGAAATCAGCTGATCGTCTCATGGGCACTTCTTTGTAGGTAACTGCCTCCTTTCCTCTTGCTAGTTTTAAGATTCTCTTCTTATCTTTAATCTTGGCTAATGTAATTATGATGTACCTTGGTGTTTTTCTTCTTGGGTCCAATTTCTTTGGGACTTCCTGGGCTTCCTGGACTTCCTGGAAGTCTATTGCATTCACCAGGTTGGGAAAGTTTTTCTTCATTGTTTATTCAATTAGGTTTTCAATTTCTTGCTCTTCCTCTTCTCCTTCTGGCACCCCTATAATTTAGTTGTTGGAATGTTTAAAGTTGTCCTGGAAGTTCCTCAACCTCTCCTCACTTTTTTTGAATTCTTATTCATTCTGTTCTGGTTGGATATTTATTTCTTCATTTTGTTTCAAATCATTGGTTTCAGTCCCAGTTTCCTTCCCTTCACTATTGGTTCCCTGTATCTTTTCCTTTATTTCACTCTGTATATCTTTCATTTGTTCCTTCATTTTGTGACCAAATTGAATCATTTTTGTGGGCATCCTGACTACTAGTATTTTGAACTCTGCATGGGACACTCCTCATTGCCTACTTGTTTTTCTGGAGCTTCGATCTGTTCTAACATTTGCGCCATATTTTTTTGTCTCGGCACACCTGTTATGTTGTTAGGGGCAGAGTCTTAGGTACTTGCCAGAGCAGAGCAGCCCTTTTTGCTGGGTTGTGGCACTGTCTGTGGGGGAATGGTCAGAGGGGGAATGATGCCACTCATTTATTCCACTCTAGCCCCACTTCAAACACTTCCCACTTTTCCTAGAAGCAGATTATGCCCTTTATGGTGCTGATTCCCAGGCAGGTGTATTTGTGGGGGTCTTTTTATACTTTTAAATTTTATCATTGTTCAAGTACAGTTTTTGGCCTTTTTCCCCCACCCATCCCCACAACCCCGGCCATCCACATCTCCTTGACCTGTTTCCAACCCTACCTCATTATTCTCCATGTCTCCTTTATAGTTGTTCCTGTAAAGCTTTCACACTTTCCCCCCATTATCCCTCACCTAACCTCTCTGGTTTCCGTCAGTTTGTTCTTAATTTCAATGTCTCTGGTTACATTTTACTTGCTTGTTTGTTTTGTTGATTAGGTTCCACTTAAAGGTGAGATCATATGGTATTTGCCCCTCACCATCTGGCTTATTTCACTTAACATAATACTCTCCAGTTCCATCCAAGCTGTTGCAAAGGGTAGGAGCTCCTTCTTTCTTTCTGCTGTATAGAATTCCATTGTGTATATGTACCATTGTTTTTATCCATTAATTTGCTAGTGGGCATGGAGGTTGCTTCCAGCCCTTGGCTATTGTAAATTGTGCTGCTATAAACATTGGGGTGCATAGGTTCTTTTTGATTGGTGTTTCAGGGTTCATAGGATATAATCCTGGCAGTGGAATTACTCTGTGAAAAGGCAGTTCCATTTTTAGTTTTCTGAGGAAATTCCATACTGTTTTCCATAGTGGTTGCACCAGTCTCCAATCACACAAAAAATGCACTAGTATTCCCTTTTCTTCACAACCTCTCTAACACTTGTTGTTTGTTGCTTTATTTCTGATGGTCTTTCTCCCCAGTGTGAAGTGGTACAGCACTGTGGTTTTAATTTCCATCTTTCTGATGACTAGTGATACTGAGCATTTTTTTCATATGTCTCTGGACCTTCTAGATGTCTTCCTTGGAGAAGTGTCTGTACAAGTCCTTTGCCATTTTTTTTATTGGGTCGCATGTCTTCTTAGAGTGGAGTCATGTGAATTCTTTGTGTATCTTGGAGATCAAACTTTTGTCTGAGTTATCATTGGCAAATATGTTTTCCCATACGTTTGGTTCTCTTTTCATTTTAATGCTGTTTTTTTAGCCATACAGAAACATTTTATTTTGATGAGATCCCATTGGTTTATTTTTTCCCTTCTGTCCCTTGCTCTAGGGGACATACCAGTGAAAATATTCCTGCATGGAATATCTGCGGTTTTCCTGCCTATGTTCTCTTGAAATACTTCTCTGGTGTTTTGACTTATATTTAAATATTTTATCCCCCCTGAATTTATTTTTTTGTATAGTGTAAGTTGGTGATTGAGGTTTTTTTTTTTTTTTTTTTTTTTTTTTTTTTGGCATGTAGCTGTCCCGTTGTCCCAACACCATTTCTTGAAGAAGCTATTTTTACTCCATTTCATACTCCTCCCCTCTTTGTCAAATATTAATTGACTGTAGAGACTTGGGGGGTTTTGGGGGGCTCTCTATTCTGTTCCATTGGTTCATGTGTCTGTTCTTATGCCAGTACTAGGCTACTTTGATCACTGTTGGCTTGTAATACAGTTTGATATCAAGTATTGTGATCCCTTCTACTTTGTTCTTCTTTCTTCAAATTGCTTCAGTTATACAGGGTTATTTATGGTTCCATAAATATTTTAGAAGTGTTTGTTCTATATCTGTGAAATATACCATTGGTACCTTAATAGGTATTGCATCGAATCTGTAAATTGATTTGGTTAATATCTACATTTTTTTTTATTTTTTAAAACGCACATCTTTTTTTTTTAAAGATTTTATTTATTTATCTTTAGAGGGGAAGGGAAGGAGAGAGGGAGAGAAGCATCAATGTATGGTTGCCTTTCGTGCGTCCCCTGCTGGGAACTGGCCTGCAGGGAACCTGTCTGCAACCCTGGCATGTGCCCTGACTGGGAATCGAACCACGATTGTCTGGTTCACAGGCCCGTGCTCAATCCACTGAGCTACACCAGCCAGGGCCAATATCTACATTTTGATGATGTAAATTTTTCCAATCCATGAACATGGTATATGTTTCCATTTGTTTGTTTCTTCCTTAATTTCTTTTTTCAGTGTTGTATAGATTTCTGACCACAGGTTCTTTACCTCCTTGAATAAGTTTATTCCTAGGATTTTTATTGTTATCGTTGTTGTTTTTGCTAAATCAAAGTGGATTTTTCCCAGATTTCCATTCTGATATTTTATTGTTGGTGTACAAAAATGCTTTTGTTTCTGGATACTGAGTTTGTATCCCACTGTTTTGCCAAATTTATTTATGAGATTTAGCAGCTTTCTGGTGGAGTCTGTGTCATCTGCAAACAATGACAGTTTTGTTTGAAGTTCTCCAATTTGTTTGCTCTTTTGTATGCTTTTATTTCCTTTTCTGTGGGAGGTACTTCTTTGTGAGTCCTGCCAAGTGCCATGGACATGGCAATATTCATTCCCAAGTGAATGAATAATGACCAATACATGCTGGATCTGTTTGGGGAGGAGGAGTGGGCTGTGGCCAGTTTCTCAAGGGAAACAAAGGCCAGCCACGGCCAGTTTCTCCGAGGAGAAAAAGGCCCCGAGCGCCCTGCTCCATAGCCTTTTATTGGGTTGTAATGCACAGGAGTACAGGGCAGCAAGGATCAAACAGTAGGTAACACTTCAAAGATATCTGAGGGCTTCAGAGTCTGAGTCAGTGTCTGTAAGGAAGAGAGTTGCAGAAACTTTGGGAGACGTACTCATTTCCTCTCGGACCCTTATCCTATGAATGAAAGCACTCTTAGCAGAGCAGATTTCACATGTTTATCAGCAAGTCTTTGTGGTGCCAGATTTTTCCCCAGGACACACTCTAGCAAGGCAAGGAGCTGCACCTCTTCCCAACAGGTATTTAGGCTTAAGGGGATTAGAGCCAGAAAGCGCTTCTCCCAGAGGACATGGGGACTTGGGCTACGTCAAAGCCGGGGGGCGAGAGTCCACTGCTCTTTGTTGCAGCCCCCCGAGTCCTTCTATGAAGGCCTCCCAAGTGATCAAGTCTGGCTTATGTTGCCCCCCGCTGTGAGGGGTCTTACCTGTCATTGACTTCCTACCAAGCTTTAGCAACTGGGAGAGAAACTGAGGCAGAATTTGCTACCAGAGACAGGCTTTGTCTCCTGCAGCTGGCATTCCAAAGGTCGTCTTTCACCCTTAGCCACAAGAGGTAGAGATACAATTCCTAAAATCAGGCAGAGTGGTCTACAACACTTTTCTTGTCTGATTGCTGATGCTATGACTTCCAATCTACGTTGAATGGAAGTGGTGAAAGTAGACATTCTTGTCTTCTCCCTGGTCTTAGTGGGAAAGTTTTCAGATTTTGCCCATTGAGTACGATGTTGTCTGTAGGTCTGTCATATATGGCCTTTATTATGTTGAGGAATGCTGGTCCGTTTCTACTTTGCTGAGTGTTTTTGTCATAAATGGGTACTATAACTTATCAAATGCTTTTTCTGCATCTTTTGATATGATCATGTGATTCTTGTCTTTGCTTTTGTTTGTGTGATGTATTACATTTATTATTTGCTAATATTGTACCATCCTTGTATCCCTGGGATGAATCTCACTTGGTCATGGTGTATGATATTTTTAATGTGTTGTCGGATGCAATTTGCCAATACATTGTTGACAATTTTAACATCTATGTTCATCAGCATTGTTGGCTTGAAGTTTTCTTTCTTTGTTATGTCTTTATCTGGTTTTGGGTTTAAGATGATGCTGGCTTCATTAAAACATTTGGGAGTCTTCTTTCTTCTTGGATTTTTTGGAAAATTCTGTGAAGCACAGGGGTTAGATCCTCCTTAAATGGTTTGTAGAATTCTCCTGTGAAACCATCTGGTCCAGGGCTTTTGTGTGTTGTGAGTTTCTTGATTAGTGCTTCAATTTCATCAGCTGTTATTCATTTGTTCAGGCTTTCTCCTTCTTCATTGAGTTTTGGAAGATTATATTTTTCTAGATATTTGTCCATTTCACCTAGGCTTGAAATTTCTTGGCATATAGATCATAATAGTAATTTCTGACAATCCTTTATGTTTCTTTGGTATCAGTTGTAATCTCTCCTCTTTCATTTCTGATTGTGTTTACAGGGACCCAGTATTTGGGTCCTCTCTCTTTTTTCTTGATGCATCTGGTTAAAGGCTTGTCAATTTTGTTTATCATTTTAAAGAACCAGCTCCTGGATTTAATGATTCTTATAATTGTGCTTTTAGTCTCAATGTCATTTAATTTTTCTCTGATCTTGGTTATTTCCTTTCTTCTACTTGCTCTGGGCTATATTTGTTGTTGTTCCTCCAGCTCTTGTAGATGTAGGATTAGGTTGTTTATTTGAAATGTTTCTATCTTTTTTACGTAGACCTGTATTGCTATGAACTTCCCTCTCAGGAGTGCCTTTGCTGTGTCCTGTAAGTTTTGGTTTGTTGTGAGTTCATTTTCATTTATTTCCAAAAACTTTTTGATCACTTCTTTGATGTCATTTTTGACCCATTCATTGTTTAATAGCATGCTTTTCAATCTCCATATGTTTGAGTGCTTTTGAATTTTTTCCTTGAGGTTGGTTTATAGTTTTAGTCCTTTGTAGTTGGAGAAAATACTTGATGTGTTTTCAATTTTCTTGAATTAGTTGAGGCTTGTTTTGTGTCCTATCATCTGGTCTATTTTTGAAAATGTTCCATATGCATTTGAAAAGAATGCATATTTTGTTTCTTTATGATGAAAGGTTCTCCGTATATATCAGTTAAGTTCCTTTGATCTAGGACATTGTTCAATGCCAAAATATAGTTGTTAATATTTTGTTTGGAAGATCTATATGTTTTTTAAAGTGGGGTGTTGAAATCCCCTATTACAGTTGTGTTGCTATCAATATCTTTCCTCTGTTTCACTCTGTTCCTCAGTACATTGGCTAGGTGTTCCAACTGGGCACAATGAGCACTGGGCTGTACTCCCATGGTCGGGTTCACCCATATAGCCCCCCTTATCCATTACAGATGAGAATAACTTATGGATGAGAATACAGATGAGAATTATCTTCTTGTGTAGAAAAGTGGCCAGTCTCTCAAAGGAGAAGAGTCTTGAGCCTGTTCCTCAGTGGGTTTTTATTGGGTTTAATTTCCATAGGAATACAGGGCATATATGTAAAGCTCAATCATTGTCAGATAGTAATGATCAAACAATAGATAACATTCCAAGAACTATGAGGGCTTATTCTGAATCAGGGTCAGATAGCTAAAGGGCCATACAAGTTTGGGAAACAAACTCATTTTATGCTTGGACCCTTATCATTTAAATTGAGGACATTCTTAGCATGGCAGGTTTCACGGAATTTTATGCATTCTTTTCTTAGGCCTGATCACCCCAGGAAACCACCCTTTGCAGCACAGGGCCACACATGCCTTTGGCATTGTTTTATGGTTATGTCAGGTAGGGGATATGGGCAGCCAAGAAATGAGGAGAATTTTTACAGATAGATGAGAACTCAGGTTACGTCAAAGCCAAGGGGTGAGGGTCCATCACCTTTTTTTTTTTTCTATAGATCCACAAGTCCTTCCTTAATGGCTTTATCATGACCATGCCTTTCTGAAGTTATCCCTCCCTTGAGAAATCTTATCTAGCATTGGTTAACCAGTCATCCACCCAGAGCCAAGCAGGGTGAAGTAAAGGAGGAAGAGGCTATGCCCCTGCCAGGAAGATAACCCTTGTCTCCTTAGTGGTTTATGGTCCCAATATCTTTTTACTCACTTTTAGCCATGGTGTGTTATAGCTTCTGAAACCAGGCAGGGTGGTTCCCAACATCCTCCCACCTACCTTGCCAACATTTTCAATTACTTGTCCCTAGGTGGATTTATTTGTGTACATTCTAGGATCCCGTTGTCCTCTCCAATGAACTCTCCTGTGAGACTTGGAATTTCTCCCACCTTAGCAATCCTCATAGGATGTTACCACTAAAGGTTTTGAGTGTTTAGTTTCCTGGTCAGCCATCCCCGCCTCTCCCATGGTCACCTGACTTGCTGCCCATCCTCTCCACTCAGCTGCCCAACTCTTTCCTTCCTACCAGTCTGAATAAATGTGTCTTTAACTCCTTAGTTGTCAGAGTACCATGCAGATTGATGTTCTGGCACTTCTGGTGGTTTATTGCTTTTAAATTGGTTGTTATCCTTCTTTTGGTTATGCAAGGAAGTGAAATGTTTCTACTTATGCCTTCATCTAGGCCAGAACTCTCTCCCTTAGAATATTTTCTAATGTATTCATGTCCAAAGGGTTGTCACTTTGATTCCCAATCAGGGAACATGCCTGGGTTGCAGGCCAGGCCCCCAAGTTAGGGCTATGTGAGAGGCAACCACACACTGATGTTTCTCTCCCTCTCTTTCTCCCTCCCTTGCTCTCTCTCTAAAAATAAATAAATAAAATCTTTTTTTTAAGTTTATTCTTATTGTAGCATATATCAGAACTTTATTTTTTTTAATGACTGAGGAATATTCCTGTATGTTTTCACATTTTGTTCCACCATTCATTATTTTTTCAAAATCATTTTTATTAATGTTCAAATAAAGGCATCTCTATTTTCCCACCTCCACTTTTACCCACCCCATCCACCCCTAACTCCCACCCTGCATCCTAACCCTCTTTGGCTTTGTCCTTGGGTCTTTATACATGTTCACTGACAACACTTTCCCTTCATTCCCCCATTATTTGCCTCCCCTATCCACTCTGTTTACTTGTTATAAATTGCAATGTGTTTGGTTATATTTTGCTTGATTGTTTGCTAATTAGGTTCCATTCATGGGTGAGATCATATGGTATTTGCCTTTCTCTGCCTGACTTACTTCAATAAGCATAATGCTCTCTGGTTCCATCCATGCTGTTCGTGAAAGATAGGAGTTCCTTCTTTCTCCTACATAGTGTTCCATTGTGTAAACGTGCTGCAGTTTTTTTCTCCATTCAGTTACTGAAGAATGCCTAGGCTGGTTCCAGTGCTTGGCTATTGTAAATTGTGCTGCTATGAACATTGGAGTGCACAGGTTCTTTTGAATTAGTTTTTCAGGGTCCTTAGGGGATAATCCCACCAGTGAAATTGCTGGGTTAAAAGGAAATTCCATTTTTAATGTTTTGACAAAATTCCATACTGTTATCCACAGTGGTTGAACCAGTCTGCATTCCCACCAACAGTGCACTAGGGTTCCCTTTTCTCCATAACCTCACTAGCACTTATTGTTTGATGATTTATTTAGGATCATCACTCTCACTAATGTGAAGTGGTATCTCATAGTGGCTTACTTTTCTTAATTTTTTTAATTTAATTATTGTTCAAGTACAGTTTTCTATCTTTTACTCCCATCCCAGCTCACCCCTCCAGCTCTCCCCACATCCCTCCCATTTCCACCCCCCTTAGTTGTTGTCCATGTGTCCTTTATACTAGTTCCTATAAATCCTTCCCCTTTTTCCCCTGAAATTCCCTCCCCTCTCCCCTCTGGTCACTGTCTGCCTGTTCTCTATTTCAGTGTCTTTGGTTTTGTTTTGTTTTGGTTTGGTTTTTTTTTGCTTGCTTATTTGTTTTGTTATTTAGCTTCCTGTTAAAGGTGAGATCATATGGTATTTTTCTTTTACCAGCTGGCTTATTTCACTCAGCATAATGCTTTCCAGTTCCATCCATTCTGATGCTAAGGGTAGGAGCTCCTTCTTTCTCTCTGCTGCATAGAATTCCACTTTGTAAATGTACCACAGTTTTTTGATCCACTCATTTACTGATGGGCACCTAGGTTGCTTCCATCTCTTGGCTATTGTAAATTGTGCTGCTATAAACATCGGGGTGCATAGGTTATTTTGGATTGGTGTTTTAGGGTTCTTAAGATGTAATCCCAGCAGTGGAATTGCTGGGTCAAAAGGCAGGTCCATTTTTAGTTTAGGAGAAAATTCCATACTGTTTTCCACAGTGGTTGTTCCAGTCTGCAATTCCACCAACAATGGATTAGGGTCCCCTCTTCTCCACAACCTCTCCAATACTTGTTTGTTGCTTTGTTTATGATGGCCACTCTGACCGGTGTAAAGTGGTACCTAATTATGGTTTTAATTTGCATCTCTCTGATAGCTAGTGGTATTGAGCATCTTTTCATGTGTCTCTGGATATTGTGTATGTCCTCCTTGGAGAAGTGTCTGTTCAAGTCCTTTGCCCACTTTTTAATTGGGTTGCTTGTCTTCTTTTTTTTAAATATTTTATTTATTTAATTTTTGAGAGAGGGGAAGGGAAGGAGAAAGAGTGGGAGAGAAATATCAATGTATGGTTGCCTCTCATGAGTCCCCTGCTGGGAACTGGCCTACAACCCAGGCATGTGCCCTGACTGGGAATCGAACCACGATACTCTGGTTCGCAGGCCCACGCTCAATCCACTGAGCTATGCCAGCCAGGGCGGGTTGCTTGTCTTCTTGGAGTGGAGTCATATTAGTTCTTTATATATTTTGGAGATCAAACCATGGTTACAGATATAATTGGCAAATATATTTTCCCATATGGTTGGCTCCCTTTTCATTTTGCTAATGTTTTTTTTTACCCATGCAGATGCTTTTTGTTATGATGAAGTCCCATTTGTTTAGTCTTTCATTTATGTTTCTTGCTTTAGGGGACATATTGGTGAAAATATTGCCGCATGGATTATCTGAGATTTTACTGCCTATGCTCTCCTCTAGAACTTTTATGGTGTCACAACTAATATTTAAGTCTTTTATCCATCTTGAATTTATTTTTTTATTCATTGTAAGTTGGTGGTCGAGTTTCTTTCTTCCTTCCTTCCTTCCTTTCTTTCTTTCTTTCTTTCTTTCTTTCTTGCATGCAGCTGTCCAGATGTCCCAACACCATATATTGAAGAGGCTATTTTTGCTCTATTTTATGCTTATGTATACTTTGACAAGGATTAATTGACCACAGAGGCTTGGGTTTATTTATGCACTCCCTATTCTGTTCCAATGATCTATGTGAATGTACTTATGCCACTACCAGACTGTTTTGATTACCATGGCCTTGTAATATATTTTGATGTCAGGTGTGGTGATCCCTCCTATTTCGTTATTCTTTCTCAAAACTGCTACTGCAATTTGTGGTGGTTCATGGTTCCATAAAAATTTTGAAATGTTTGTTTTATATCTTTGAAGTATGTCATTGATATTTTAATAAGGATTGTGTTGAATCTATAAATTCCTTTGGGTAGTGTATAGATTTTAATGATGTTCCTTCTTCCAGTCCATGAACATGGTATATGCTTCCATTTATGTCTTCCTTAATTACTTTCTTCAGTCTCGTGTTGTTTCCTGAGTACAGGTCTTCTACCACCTTGGTTAGGTTTATTCCTAGGAACTTTATTTTTCTTGTTGCTATAGCAAATGAGATTTTTTTCTGATTTCTGTTTCTAATATTTTTTGTTGGTGAACAAAAATGCCTTCAACTTCTGAATATTGACTTTGTATCTCATTGTTTTGTCAAATTCATTTATTTGGCCAAGTAGTTTTTTTGGTGGAGTGTATATACAACACCATGCCATCAGCAAACAATGACAGTTTTACTTCCTCCTTTCCAATTTGTATTCCTTTTATTTCTTCTTCTTTGCTGATTGCTATGGCTAGATCTTCCAATACTATGTTGAATAGATGTGGTGTAGCAGACATCCTTGTCCAGTTCCTGATCTTAGTGGGAAAGCTTGTAGTTTTTGCACATTGAGTATGATGTTGGCTGTAGGTCTCTCACATATGGCCTTTATTATGTTGAGGAATGCTCCCTCACTCCCACTTTGCTGAGTGTTTTTATCAGAAATAATCTATAACTTATCAAATACTTTTTCTGCATCTATTGATATGATCGTATCATTTTTGTCTTTCCTTTTCTTTAAGTGATGTATTACATTTATTTTTTTAATTATTTATTTATTTATTTTTAAAGAGAGAGGAAGGGAAGGAGAAAGAGTAGGAGAGAAACATCAATGTGTGGTTGCCTCTCCTGTGTCCCCTCCTTGGAACCTGCAAGTTCCAAGTCATGTGCCCTGACTGGGAATCGAACAGGCGACCCTTTGTTTCACAGGCCCTTGCTCAATCCACTGAGCTACACCAGCCATTGCTGATGTATTACATTTATTGATTTGCTAACATTGTACCATCCTTGCATCCCTGGGATTCATCCTTGGGATGATCATGCTGTATGATCTTTCTGATGTATTGCTGGATACAATTTCCCAGTACTTTGTTGAGGATTTCGGCATGTATATTCATAAGCATTACTGACCTACAGTTTTTTTTGTTGTTGTTGTCGCATCTTTACCTGTTTTGGTGGATTAGGATGATGCTGGACTCATAAAAACAGTTTGGGTGTCTTTTCTCCTTTCGGATTTTTTGAATAGTCTGGGAAATATATGGATTTGCTCGTCCTTAAATGTTTTGTAAAAGTTTCCTGTGAAACCGTGCAGTCCAGGGCCTATATGTGATGGAAGGTTTTTTATTATTGCTTCAATTTCATCAGCTGCTATCAGTCTGTTCAGTCTTTCTACTTCATTCAGTTTCAAAAGATGATACTTTTCTAGCAATTTCTTCATTTCACTTAGGTTGTCAATTTCTTGGCATATACTTCCTCGTAGTGTTTTCTTACAGTCCTTTGTATTCCTGTGGTACCAGTTGTAATCTCTCCTCTTTCATTTCTGCTTCTTTTTATTTGGGTCCTCCCTCTTTTTTCTTTAATTTTTTTTTGTTGTGCAAGTACAGTTTTCTACTTTTACCCCAGCCCCCCGTCTCCCTCCCCTATTTCCATACCCCTTGTTATTGTACATATGTCCTTTATAATTGTTCCTGTAAACCTATCACACATTCCCCCCATTATCACCTCCCCAACCCCCTCTGACCACGGGTAGCCTGTTCTCAATTTCAATGTCTTTGGTTATTATTTGCTTGCTTGTTTGTTTAGTTGATTAGGTTCCAATTAATGGTGAGATCACATTGTATATGTCTTTCCTTGCTTGGCTTATTTCACTTAGCATAATGATCTCCAGTTCCAAACACGCTCTTGCAAAGAGTAGAAGCTCCTTTTTTCTTTCTACTTCATAGAATTCCATTACGTAAATGTATCATAGTTTATTTATCCATTCATTTACTGATGGGCACTTGGATTGTGTCCAGCATTTGGGTATTATAAATTTTGCTGATATGAACATTGGGGTGCACAGATACTTTGGATTGGTATTTGAGGGTTCATAGGATACAATCCTACCAGTGGAATTGTCAGGCCAAAAGATAGTTCCATTTTTAGTTTTCTGAGGTAATTCCATACTGTTTTCCACAGTGGTTGCATGAGTCTGCAACCCCACCAAAAGTGCACTGGGGTTCCCTTTTCTCCACAACCTCTCTAAAATTTATTCTTTGTTGGTTTGTTTATGATGGCCACTCTGACTTGTGTGAAGTAGTACAGCATTGTTGTTTTAATTTGCATCTCTCTGATGGCTAGCAATACTGAGCATCCTTTCATATGTCTCTGGACCCTCTGTATATCTTCCTTGGAGAAGTGTCTGTTCAAGTCCTTTTCCCATTTTTTAATTGGGTTCGATGTCTTCCTAGAGTGGAGTCGTGTAAGTTCTTTGTATATTTTGGAGATTAAACCTTTGTCTGAGGTATCATTGGCAAATATGTTTTCCCATACAGTTGGTTGTCTTTTTAATTTAATACTGTTTTCTTTAGCCATGCAGAAGCCTTTTATTTTGATGAGATCCCATTTGTTTATTCTTTCCTTTATATTCCTTGCTCTAGGGGACATATCAGTAAAAATGTTGCTGCGTGAAATATCTGAGATTTTCTTGCCAATGTTCTCCTCTAGGACTTTAATGGTGTCATGGCTTATATTTAAGTCTTTTATCCACCTTGAATTTATTTTGGTGTATGGTGTAAGTTGGTGCTCAAGTTTCATTTTTTTGCACGTAGCTGTCCAGTTCTCCCAACACCATTTGCTGAAGAGGCTATCTTTACTCCATTTTATGTTACTGTCCCCATTGTCGAATAATAATTGATTGGAGAGAGTTTATTTCTGAGCTCTCTGGTCTGTTCCTTTGGTCTATGTGCCGTTTTTATGCCAGTACCAGGCTGTTTTGATTACAGTGGCCTTGTAATACAGTTTGATATCAGGTATCGTGATCCCTCCTACTTTGTTCTTCTTTCTCAAAATAGCAGCTGCTTTCGGGCTCGTTTATGGTTCCATATAAATTTTTGAAGTGTTTGTTCTATGTCTGTGAAATATGCCATTGGTACTTTAATAGGTATTGCATTGAATCTGTACATTGCTTTCAGTAGTATGGACATTTTGATGATGTTAATTCTTCCAATCTACGAAAAAGGTGTATGTTTCCATTTTTTTGTGTCTTCCCTGATTTCTTTCTTCAGTGCTGTGTAGTTTTCTGCATACAGGTCTTTTACCTCCTTGGTTAGCTTTATTCCCAGATATTTTATTTTTCTTTTTGCTATATCAAACGGAATTTTTTTCCTGGATTTCTGCTTCTGCTGATTCATTGTTGGTATACAAAAGTGCCTTTGATTTCTGGATATTGACTTTGTAACCAGCTGTTTTGCCAAATTCATTAATTAGTTCGAGCAGTTTTTGGGTAGAGTCTATAGGATTTTCCATGTACACTATCATGTCATCTGCAAACAGTGACAGTTTTGCTTCCTCCTTTCCTATTTGGATGCCTTTTATTTCCTTTTCTTGCCTGATTGCTGTGGCTAAAACTTCCAAAACTATATTAAATAGAAGTGGTGAAAGTGGACAACCTTGTCTTGTTCCTGATCTTAGTGGAAAAGCTTTTAGTTTTTGACCATTGAGTATGATGTTGGCTGTAGGTCTCTCATATATGGCCTTTATTATATTGAGTAATGCTCCCTCTATTCCCACTTTGCTGAGTGTTTTTTTTATTATAAATGGGTGTTGTACCTTATCAAAAGCTTTTTCCGAGTCTATTGATATGATCATGTGGTTTTTGTCTTTGCTTTTGTTTATGTGATGTATTATTACATTTACTGATTTGTGAATATTGAACCATCCTTGCATCCCTGGGATGAATCCCACTTGGTCATGGTGCATAATCATTTGATATATTGTTGGATGCTATTTGCCAATATTTTGTTGGGAATTTTAGCGTCTATATTCATAAGCAATATTGGCCTGAAGTTCTCTTTCTTTCTTGTGTCTCTATCTGGTCTTGGAATTAGGATGATGCTGGCTTCATAAAAAGAATTTGGGGGTTTTCCATCCTTCTGGAATAGAATTTTTTCCATCCATTTTTTGGAATAGTCTGTGAAGAATAGGGGTTCGCTCTTCCTTAAATGCTTTGTAGAATTCTCCTGTGAAACCATCTTCTCCAGGGCTTTTGTGTGGTGGGAGTTTTTTGATTACTGCTTCAATTTCTTTTGCTGTTATTGGTGTGTTCAGATTTTCTGCTTCTTTTTTATTGAGTTTTGGAAGATTATATTTTTCTAGAAATGTGCCCATTTCCCCTAGGTTTTCAAATTTCTTGGCATACTAGTTCTGCATAGTAATTTCTTACAATCCCTTCTATTTCTGTGGTATCAGTTGTAATCTCCCCTCTTTCATTTCTGATTGTGTTATTTGGGTCCTCTCTCTTCTTTTCTTGATGAGCCTACTTAAAGGCTTGTCTATTTTGTTTATCTTTTCAACAAACAAACTCCTGGAATAATTAAATCTTAGAATTGTGCTTTTAGTCTCTATGTCATTTAGTTCTGCTCTGATCTTGGTTATTCCCTTCCTTCTGCTTGCTCTGGGCTGTCTTTGTTGTTGTTCCTCAAGTTCTTGCAGGCAAAGGGTAAGGTTGTTTGTTTGAAATGTTTCTATGTTCTTTAGGTAGGCCTGTATTGCTATAAACTTCCCTCTCAGGACTTCCTTGGTTGTGTCCCATAAGTTTTGGATTGTTGTGAGTTTGTTTTCATTTGTTTCCAGAAACGTTTTTATTTTTTCCCTAATTTCATTCCTGACTCATTCGTTGTTTAATATCATACCATTCGGTCTCCATGATTTTGGGTGCTTTGGGTTTTTTCCTTTGGGGTTGGTTTCCAATTTCAGTCCCCTGTGGTCAGAGAAGATGCTTGGTGTGATTTCAATTTGCTTGAATATTTTGAGGCTCGTTTTGTGTCATATCATGTGGTCTATCTTTGAAAATGTTCCATGTGCATTTGAAAAGAATGTGTATTTAACTTCTTTGGGATGAAAGTCTCTGTATATATCAGTTAAATCCATTTCATCTATCGTGTTGTTTAATGCCAAAATATCTTTGTTGATATTTTGTTTGGAAGATCTGTCCATTTTTGATAGCGGGGTGTTCAAATCCCCTACTATAATTGTGTTGCTGTCAATATCTTTTTTGAAGTCCTCTAAGATTTTCTTGATATATTTTGGTGCTCCTATGTTGGGTGCATATATATTTATGATGTTAATGTCTTCTTGGTAGATTCTTCCCTTGAGTATTGTGAAGTGACCTTCTGGGTCTGTCTTTATGGCCCTCTTTTTGAAGTCTATTTTGTCTGATATGAGAATTGCTACCCCAGCTTTTTTTTTCTTGTCCATTTGCTTGGTAAATTTGTTTCCAGCCTTTCACTTTTAGTCTGTGATGATCTTTTGTTCTGAGGTGGGTCTCTTGTAGGCAGCATATGTAAGGGTCATGCTTTCTTATCCATTGAGCTATTCTGTGTCTTTTGATTGGAGCATTTAATCCATTTATGTTTAAGGTTATTATTGATAGGTACTTATTCATTGCCATTTTTGTACCTGTGTTCCTCCTCTCCGTCTCTCATTTTTCCTTTCTTTCCTTAAAGCAGTCCTTTTAGTATTTCTTGTAGGACTGGTTTGGTGGAAGTGTATTCTTGTTGACTTCTTTTGTCTTGGAAGCTCTTAATTTGGCCTTCTATCTTGATTGAGAGCCTTGCTGGGTAAAGTAGCCTTGGGTGTAGGCCTCTGGTTCTCATTACTTGGAATATTTCTTGCCATTCTCTTCTTGCTTGGAGTGTTTCCATTGAGAAGTCAGTGGCTAACCTTATTGGGGCTCCCTTGTATGTTACTTCTTTTTGCTCCCTTGCTGCCTTTAAGATTCTCTCTTTGTCTTGGAATTTTGCCATTTTAATGATGATGTGTCCTGAAGTGGGCCTCCTTGGGTTCCTCTTGATTGGGACTCTGTGTGATTCCTGGATTTGTGTGACTTTCTCTCTCATCAAATTAGGGAAATTTTCTCTCATTACTCTTTCAAATATGTTTTCTATCCCTTGTTCTTCTTCTCCTTCTGGTATTCCTATTATTTGGATATTATTATGTTTCATATTGTCTTTCATTTCTCTTAATCCCTCTTCATTCTTTCTGAGGAGAAGCTCATAAACTCTTGGGCAGTGGAAAAAAAATCCCCATAGGTGTGTTGCATCAAAATGGAGAGTACTCTGAAGATGAACGAAGTTTAGGCATGGAAGAATATGCAATTTTTCATAAATAAAATAAATTTCATTTTGGGGGGGTTCCCCCTTATATAAGCTTTTGAATACTTTTTCAAGATCCATAAAGCAATTTGTTTGGATTCTTGTTGGAATTGGTTGAATCTGTCAATCAAGTTGGGAGAAACTGATGGATTTTTTAAAATTTTAATTAATTTTATTTAGTTATTTTTCAAGCACAGTTTTTTGTCTATTTTTCCCATCCCAGCCTCCCCCGCCCCTTGCTCCCCACCTCCCTCCCATTTCCACCCCCCTCAGTTCTCGTCCCTGTGTCCTTCCTATTTGTTCCTCCAAATCCCTCCCCCTTTTTCCCCTTAACTTCCCTTCCTTCTCCCCTCTGGTCACTGTCCCCTTGTTCTCTATTTCAGTGTCTTTGGTTTTTAAAAATTGTATGTTCTATTTATTAAGTTGAGGAAGTTACCCTCACTCTAAGTTGCTGAGAGGTTTCTTTTTTTTTTATCATGAATAAGGGTTGAATTTTCTCAAATGCTGTTACTGAATGTATTGATGTGATCATTTGATTTTTTCACCTTGTTGTTGTGACTTGTTACATTAATAGATTTCCAAATGTTGAATGAGCTTTGTATACCTGGGATAAATACCACTCAGTTATGGTATATGTTCTATATATTGTTAGAGTTAATTTGCTAATATTTTGTTGAGGATTTTTACATCTTATTTTATGTTATACATTTACCGGTACTTTAACTTCAATGTCTTTATCTGATTTTGGTGTGAGGATAATGCTGGCATCATAGAATGAGTTAGGAAGCATTCTCTCTGCTTTCATTTGTGGAGAGTTGGTATATAATGTCTTACTGAAATATTTGATAGAATTCATCAATGAAAATATTTGAGTCTTGCACTCTATATTTTGGAGTTCATCAATTATTGATTCAATTTCTTTAATAAACAGAGGTCTATTTAAATTATCTATTTCTTTTGTGTGTGTTTTGATACATGGTGTCCAAGAATTGGTCCTTTTTAACTTGGTTGTCAAATTTATAGGCATAGAGCTGCTCATAATATAGGCATAGAGTTGGTCATAATGGTATTTAATCATGCCAGTACCTCTTTCATTTCTTCTTTTTTTAAATGCATTTTATTGATTATACTACAGTTGGAATTTTTCCCCTTTGCTCTCCTTCACCTGATACCCCCATTCCCTCCAGCAAACCTCCCATTAGTTCATGTCCATGGGTCATGCATATAATTTCTTTGGCTACTCTATTGCCTTTAATGTTCTTAACATCCCCCTGTCTATATTGTACCTACCAATTTGTACTTCTTGATACCAGAAACTTTTCTCAAATTCTCCCCCTTCCCTCTCCCAACTGATAACCCTCCAAATGATCTCCATATCTATGAATCTGTTCCTGTCCTGTTTGTTTGCTTAGTTTACTTTTTAGATGCAATTGTTGATAGTTGTGAATTTATTGCCATTATAATGTTCATAGTTTTTATCTTCTTTTTCTTAAATAAGTTCCTTTAACACTTCATATAATAATGGTTGGTGATAATGAACTCCTTTAACTTTACCTTATCTGGGAAGGACTTTATCTGTCCTTCGATGATAGCTTCACTGGATAGAGTAATCTAGATTGTAGATACTTGCCTTTTATCATTTTGAATGCTTCTTGCCAGTCCCTTATAACCTATAAAGTTTCTTTTGAAAAATCAGCTGACAGGCTTATGGGGACTCCTTCCTAGGTAACTATCTGCTTTTCTCTTGCTGCTTTTAAGATTGCTTTTATTTTTGACCCTTTACATTTTAATTATGATGTGTCTTGGTTATAGGGAACCCATCTGCCTGGCAATGGCAAATGTAGCTCAGCCCTGTCAGAAAACTGGTAGGCACAGGTTGGCACACAGAAGTCAGGCCTCCAGACTGGCTTTCCCATGGGAAACCAGGCCTGCATTGTACCTAGGCTGCTTTGAGGCTTGCTTTTACTAAAACTCCCTCACCCTGAATTGAAACAGAAAATGTCTACTGCATATCTTTAAAGTAACTATCCTAAAGTTCGTGCTAATTCTCCCAAGGACAGATGTAACCAGACCAATCACTCTTGTTGTTCCCTTGCATTTGCAACATTTTTTCCTTTGTTAATCTGTACGAAGTAATCAGCAACATCCTTTCCTTTGTTATTTATAAAAGTTAATCACCTAAAGCAAACCTGAGCATAATGAATGAGAACCTTCTTTGATGTATGCTATTAGAAAGCAATAAAAGCCTGTCCAGGCAAGGGTCAGGGTGCTCTCTTACTCAGAGAGTGGCCATGCCACCCTTTTTTCTCCACAGGACTTCTGAAGTCCATGTAAATTTGTTTGTCACATCCACAACACTACGGACATTGCTGGTCAGAGTCCGCATCACTTGGTGTGGTTATCTTTGGGCTATCTTGTTTTGGACTCTCTCTGCTTCCTGGACTTGCATGTCTATTTCCTTAACCACATTAGGGAAGGTTTCTTTCATTATTTTTTTTCAAAAAAATTTTTTCAATTTTTTCCTCTTCCTCTTCTCCTCGCGTTAAGCCCTATAATTTGAATGTTGGTACATTTGAAAATATCCCAGAAGCTCCTTAGCTTATCCTCAGTTTTTCAAATTCTTTTTTTCTCCTGGCTGTTCTGACTGAATGTATTTTTCTTCCTTATGTACCAAATCATTCATTTGATTCTTGGCTTCATCTACTCCACTGTTTTTTCCCTGTAAATTGCTCTTTATTTCAATTAGTGTATCCTTCATTTCTGACTGGATTTTTTATGCTGCTGAGATCCTCACTAGGTTCCTTGAGTATCCTTATTACCAGTATTTTGAACTCTGCATCTGATAGGTTGCTTATCTCCATTTAGTTTAGGTCTTTTTCTGTAGTTCTGATCTGTTCTTTCATTTGGGCCATGTTTCATTGTCTACTCATTTTGGCAACCTCCCTGTGTTTCTTTCTACGTATTATGTAGAGCTGCTTTGACTCTGTGTCTTGGTAATTAGGCCTAATGTAGTAGGCATCCTGTAGGGTCCAATGGCATGGTCTCCCCTATCACCCAAACTGGGGACTTGATATGAGCCCTTCATGTGGGTTGAGTATACCCTCTTCTTGTAGTTAAGCCTTGGCTATTGTTGGCAGTTCAATGGGAGGGATTTACCTATGCCAGTCAGCTGCAAGTACTGGTTGTGACCATTTACCACCAATGTCCACCATCCATGGTGGATTCGCTCTGCAGGAGTAGGGTGGTGCTATAATGTGGCCTATAGCTGTCCACTGTGTATGCTGGCCCTGGGTTTCCTAGGTGGTGCAGATCAAAGTCAGCCACTAACTGAAACCTGAGCAACAGTTGCAGCCTATAATAACATCTACTGTTTGAACATTGGAATGGACATTGTCAACTGGAAAGGTCCCATCAGTGCTCCCAGTGCTGAAACTCTGCTTGGCTGACTTCATGGCTGCCCTGCTTGTGGAGTGGTCTCTGGGCCATCCAGAGGGCAATTCATGGGGAGGGTCTTTTCATGGGGGTTGGCCAAGGGACCCGCTTAATGAAGACCAAGAGAGGACTTGAAGCTACATGTAGAATTTGCTGTTTACTTGTTCCCAAAGAATGTTGGCTTTAGTCGATACTGGTGCAGAATGTTCTCTTATTTATGGTATCCCAGAGAGACTTAGGGGATCCATAACTGCCACTGATGGATACAGAGAATATCCATTCTGTTGCAGGTTGTGACACTAACTCTCAGAATAGGGTATTTACCACCACACCCCATAAGGTGTATGTTTCCCCTATTCCTGAGTATATCCTGGGAACTAACATTCTAGCTGGCATGTACCTGGAGACAACCATGAGGGAATTTCACCTCTGAATATGGGTTGTGAAGGCCATTTTGAGGGGCCATGCCAGACAACCCCCTGTTGGGGTTGTCACTTCCCACTTCCCATGGACTAGTGGCCAACAAACAATACTGTCTTCCAGGTAGCCATTAGGAGATTGGGCAATCCATAGAATTGACTAAGGTGAACATCATCAGACTGGCCCACAACCCCTACAACTCACTTGTGTGGCCTGTCTGAAAGCAAGTTGGAACTTAGTTCATAGAGAACTAATCAAGATAATTCCCCCTCTCTTTGTAGCAGAGCCTAATATAATTAGCCTCCTAGACCAGATCAGCCATGAGCTGGACACATACCATTATGTATTAGATTTACCTAATGTCTTTTTCTCTGTTGAGATTGATTCTGAATCAAGATCAGTTTGCCTTCACCTGGGAAGCCTGCCAGTGGACATTCACTGTTCTGCACTACCCTACTGTCTTCCACAGCCTTGTGGCTGAAGACTTAGCTGCATGGACTGTACCATCCTCTGTGAGATCGTACTAATATGTACTATGTATTGATCATCAGTACTATGTATTGATGATATCATGCTGACCTCTGATTCTCTTACAGAATTAGAGTGCACTGCCCCTCAGCTCTTGGCTCACCTCGAGGGTTGAGGATAGGCAGTCAATTCCAACAAAATCCAGGGACCTGAGTTGCCTGTGAAATTCTTGGGTGTTGTTTGGTTGGGTAAGACAAAGGTCAGGCCTGCTGCCATGATAATTAAAATTCAGGCTTTCTCCATCCCGCAGAAGCTGAAGCAATTACATGAATTTTTAGGGTCATTGGAATACTGGCAGGATTTTATACCACACTTAGCTCAGTTAGTGTGCCCTCTTTATCACCTTGTCTACACAGGAGCCAACTGGGATTTGGGGCAAGAGCATGACCAGGCCTTTAAGGCTGCTAAGCAAGCAATGAGGACCATACAAGCAGTGGGGGTCATAGATCAATCTCAAGCACATGATTTACACATCTACTTCACCCCTGAAGTCTATGCCTGGTGCCTCTGGCAACAGCAAAGACACACCAAAGTGCCCATTTGCTGAGTCAAGAATTACAGCAGCTCATGGGCCCAGTTACTTACCAAGATGTGGGCACTGAGGTTCCTGCTCCTCAACCCATGCTTGAGCCTACAATTAAAGATGGTCGAGCCTCTGTGCCTGAGGACACCTGTTACACTGATGGCTCCTGACGGGGGCAGCCACCCACCTGGAGGGTAGTGGCCTACCAGACAAGCACAGACAGCATATGGATGCAAGATGGCTGAGGACAAAGTAGTCAATGGGCTGAGATGAAAGCTGTCTATATAGTCAACCCCAAAACTGGGGCCAGAGACCTTCTGCACAAATAGCTGGGCAATATAAAAAGGACTGACTTCTGGCTGCCCATTAGTGGCAAGATGATTGGCAAGAGCCTCAAAAACTCCTGTGAGGGCAGGAATCATAGATGGACATTGATGAACATACTCTACAAGAGTTAATAACACTTTTTTTATTGTTGTTCAAGTACAGTTGCCTACATTTTACCACTGATGTGGACTCCGGCTTGTGGGGTCTGCTATATTGTGGATGAGATATGAGAAATTCACATGGACTACCGAGTCCTGTGGAGGAAAAGGGACAGCATGGCTTCTCTCTCAAGAGGAGAAAACGCCTTGGAGCACTTCAACAACTCTCTCAAGAAGAGAGCTCCCCAACCCTTGCCTTGACAAGCTTTTATTGCTTTTCTGGGCACATTACATGATGGTCCTCATTTACTCTGCACAGGTTCACTTTAGGTGATTACCTTTTACAGAAAACAAAGGAGAGGATGCCACTGACCACATCACAGAAGAAGGATATTTGCAAATGCAAAGGGAAAAGTGGTGAACTGGTTACATTCATCCTTGGAAGGTTTAGCGTAGATTTTAGGAAGTTACTTTAAAGATATTCGGTGAACTTTTGCTACATCAATTCAGGGTGAGGGAGTTTCAGCAAAAAGCAAGATTCAAAGTGGCCTAGGTACAATGCAGGCCTGACTCCCCATGGGTGAACCTATCCGTGGCTTTGGGTCCTGTGCATCAGACCTCACTTTCCACCAGGAGTGGGGCTCATGCCAGTGATGGGAATGGTCTCCTATATTTCCCCCCTTACTTTTAGTTAGGACTGCTATAGTTACCACAAAGCTGGCTACTTGTTGGTATTTCACAGGACCCTGGGGGAAAAATTCACAAATGTCTCAAAATACACAGAACATTATTACAATTAGTAAGCAACCAGCGGTTCCAAAGACTCACATTCTCAGATTAAGCCCATCAATCACCGTAAGTCAGTAACAATCAAATAATAGATAATATTCAAAGAACTCTGAGGGCCTATTTTGAGTCAGGGCCAGATAGTTACAGGATCATAAAACATTGGGGAAACAAGCTCATTTCAGGCTTAGACCCTTATCATTTAAATTGAGGGTACTGGCAGAGCAGGTTTCACAGGATTTTCTGTATTCTTTCTTAGGCTTGATTGCCCTGGGGAACTTGCCCTTTCCTGAACAGGGCTGCACCTACCTTTGGAATTGTTTCAGGCTTTGGTCTAGCAGGAGAAGTAAGGCAGCCAAGACATTAGGAGACTTCTTGCAGACAGAATGGGGACTCAGGCTATGTCAAAGCCAAGGAGCGAGGGTCCATTACTCTTTTTTCTATAGCCCCCCAAGTCCTTCCTTGAGGGCCTCCTCGTGATTGTGACTGTCTTACATTGTCCCTCCCTTGAGGAACCTTACCTGTCATTGGCTAACTGATCATGCACTGGGGGCCTGATAGAGTGAAGTAAGGTGGTCAGAGGCAGTGCTCCTACCAAGGAGATAAGCTTTGTCTCCCTAGTGGCTTATGGTCCGGAGGTCTCTCACTCAGCCTTAGCCATGGGGGGGTTACAGCTTCTAAAACCAGGCAGGGCAGTTCCCAACATCTAATCTCCCCTTTTTTGTTTGTCAATGCAATTGTAGCTGTTAAGCCTGTGAAATCTACTATTTTCTGTTCCTGAATGCAATCTCAAGAAAACAAACTCCATATATATTGTAAAGCACAAATAAAGATTGAGACAAGGAGGCACCCAAAGGCTGTTAGACCCAAACTAGTAAATTCAGTCCATTGAACCAGTTTTTGGGTTCATCCATTGTAAGATTATTGTGGGTGGTCTGGAACACTTTTTGTTCAATAAGGCCTTTGCTCCAGCATTAGAAGCCTTGATGTCCCCCCATGTGGTGGGGACACACCTAAAGGAAACATTATGGGGCACTGAGGGGTTGTTGCCCTCTGTAGGAGGCACTAGAGCCTCAGCCCTTGTCATTAGGACAGGCTCCACCCTTCTCCGTTGGTGGACCCAGGCCCGTGAGTGATGGTGTGGGTGTCCATTTTCCTTCTGGTTGTTCAGGGTCAGCTGGGCTATCGGGTCTGTCGTCGATCAGTTCTCAGCTCCAAGTAGCAGAGTTTGGTGTCTGTCCTGCTCATGATAAGGCTTTATCTTTTGGCTGGTATCCAGACAGGATCTGTAGGTATGGAAACACACACATACCCTCTTCCCCAAGTTAAGAGATCTACAGGGTCCTGCCAAGAGCCATCTCCCAGAGAATCGCTATATAAAACCTGAGGATGATAACTTTGGCTCCTTCTTCTGAAAATGTTTCTTAATTGGAGTGCAGTGACACATCACAATTTAGAAAATTATAGGTAAACATGGTTAACAATCAAATTTTGAAGTGAGGACTCATGGATCCCCTTTTTTGTTTTTTTTTTTTTAAGATTTTTTAAAGTATAATGAGCCTGTTCTACAATTGACTGAGTGGTTGGATTGTAAGGTATTCCTGTTTTATGTTGGATATTCTCACTCTGAAGAAAAACCTGAGTAGAATGGTCAAGGTATCCAGGGCCATTATCAGTTTTAATTTGCTGAGGCCATCCTAAATGACTAAAGGCCTCAAGCCAATGGGCTTGTATATTTTTAGCAGACTCTCCTGTTAAGGCACATGCATGTAGGACACCAGAGAAAGTATCAATAGAAATATGAACGTATTTGAATTTTTCCAAAGGGAGCATAGTGACATCTGTTTGCCAAATTACTTGTGAACCTAATCCTTGCAGATTAACTCCTGTAGATGTGTTACAGAAAACAACTCAGCCCCTTTCGGGTGTACGGAGTGGAACTTTATTTACACACACGGACCCATAGAAGGCAATCTCCAAATTCTGGGCCCCAAGCTCAGGCAGGGGCTTGTTTATATAGTGTGGTATGAGGAAGCGATTTTACTAAGCCTACGTGGCAGAAGCAGGTTTACAAAAGCAAGAAAGCAGGGCTGCTGATAGGGTCATACAATGTTCTTTTGTTCTTACTACTTAGTTACTTAGTTGCTCACCTTTCCTTACCTTAGTGGCTCAGCAAAGGACTATGTCCTTCTGACTTGCCTGGGCTTGTCTAGGCATGTTTCCTGCTACATCTCCCCCCTTTTGATGCTTGACAGTACCGTTAACTGGTCTAGCATCACTACAAGGCTGGCCTATATATCTTGGGGTATCTTCTGATAATGATGCCGCTGGAAGGACAGGATCTTGGCGGTTGTTTTGCAAGTCACTGTAGCTTCTAGATTCTGGACTAGAGTTCATAGTATACAGGGGCTTAAGCTTAAACCTAAGAAAAGTATGATTAGCAGCACAAGGAAAGGCAGTATCTACTGGAGCCAGGCATGGGGATTTTGTCCCTAATTTCTCTAATTCTAACTTTCTGTTTCTTTGGTGTGGCAAATTATATTTTCTCTGATTTCTTTAACTCTTTTTGCTATGATCTCTGACTGACTTACATATTCTCTCCTAGGAACGTACAGGCCCCCTCTTTCCCTTGATTCAGAGCATTAATGAGGTCTCTTTCCTTATCATTTTTCTCCTCTTGTGATTTACTATTAGGGAGGGGTTCTGAGATCCCTTTCTCCTTCTGGAATTATATAAAGGACAATGGACGAAGGTCTCATCTTCTTGTAACTACTTCTGGCTGGACATGGATGTCGTCCTATTTACCCTTGGGTCAGGGGTACCCTGCAAGAGGAGGGGGGTGCAGCATGGAGGGAGTCCTTCCTGCAAGGGGAAGGACCTTACAGGGTCCTGGTCAGTTGGCTGTCAACAGGAAGTCGCAGGCTTGGTGTCCAAAGGCTGGCATTACTGGACCGTTGGCCTTCTGGTCAGGTCATATTCCAACTACTCAGTTCAGCCAAACCACTGAGTTTAAGGGGCGGGGGTGATAATGAAGATGGGCTTCTTAAGTGAGGCTTATATTGCAACTAATCACTCATAGGCATAGGCAGGTCATAGGCATATGTCCTATGAAAACAGAAGAACACATTAGTTAATTCACACAATAATCTCCAAACCAGTCTTTGCACCTGTGAGACTGTCTTTTGGGAAGACATTCCATTGCAAGGTCCTTCCTGCAATGACATTTAACAGTGGCAATTTGACAGGTCCTTTGCACCTGTAAATTGTACATCTTTGGTGACATCACAAACCTAGTTTCAACTCTTAAATGAAAATAAACTTTCAAGACAGTTAGCTGTGCCATTCTGATGTCCAATACTGAGCATAGTGATTTTCCTTGAACCACAGTTTTTCTCCTTATGATCACTCTCATTGTTATTGCAGGGACTCCTTTGGGTCCCGCTTTTGATTTTGACTGTTCATTTGCATAAACACACCAAGAGCAGCCTGGATCACTTCTGATCCTTAAGTCCGCTTTGCTGGAACTCACACAGGGAACCCTTAGATTGACTTCTCAGTCTGCCCCTCGGGGCACAGAAGCAGAGTCACACATCTACCATCTGGCTTTGCCTGTACCAGTCATTTCACTCAAATCCTTGAGCCTCCATTGTGCCTACAGGTTCCTTTTTAGCTATCTTTCAGGAAAGCAACCTTCATTCCTTCCCTGGAAAGAATGGCTCGAACCGCACAATCAACCAAAGTACCAGGCTTTTCTCGTGGGCTTTCACTAGCTTCACAGGTCAATCCTAGTTCCTCTGGGCTTTATGGTAACGACCAGAACCCAGACATGCCTCCTTCAGGTGTGACATTCCAGTCAAAGTCCTGGTTAACAAAACTACTATTAACGACTAGTCTTATTGGTTTTATGCAAAGAAACCTTACGTCATTACTCATTCCTTCAGAATGCCAAATTGTGGAGGGCTCAGGTAGGGAGAAAATACAAAGCGTGATGGAAAATCCTTTTCTCCATTTACTTTCTTACAGGGTATGAAGTTTCAACCTTTTCTGGAATACTCAATTTCCTTTTCAGAGCAGATACAGAGCAAAATCCGAAACACAGAGTTCCAGAATAATACACAGGTAGAAGCATTCTCTTGCACCAATGCGTCCACTGGTGCCTCACAGAGACATGCTCCTTCAGTCCAGTCTCATGGCAGAGACATGCTGCTTTGCCTCAGGCTGAAGCACTCATCAGCCCCAAATGACCCTTCCTGGGTCCCAGGTGGTAAAAGGGACCGGCTACAGTGACCTTCACTAGGTCTTATAATACAGGTTTCTGATCAGAAATAGAAACACATGTGAGAAATTTGCTCTTTTCCCACAAAACCAAAAAACAAGTAGTTGAGGTTTCCTTTACTCCAGGTTTAAAACTTTTATATTCTTTATATATTTTTTATTCATCTAGATTTATCTGTTATTCTCTTTTATTCTTGGTTCCTTTCCCACACGGGAAGGACTATACTTAAACTCAGTATGTGGCAGCTAAAAGTACCTACCCCTATAGGTACCTTCCACTAAAAGTCCCTAGATTCGCAGGGACATTTTGCACCTTTCTGAAGCTTAGACCTTGCAAACATCCTATAAATCAAATGGTCAGCCTTGGACCTCAGTTCATGACCTTCAAAACCATAGCTATTCCTATCAGAACTTGTTACACAGAGAACCTGACTGCTGCAGTGCTCACAGAGCAGCAGCATACAGCCCATAATCTGAAGAGAAGCCTTATCTAGTTCCAAGATAGCAGCACCCATGCACGTGGGATTGATCATCCAACATGGCTATGCTCATGCATGCTCTGTCCTCCATGGTGGGGCACTCATGTGGCTCATGGCTCATCCATTTTACCCAAAATGGCAGCATCCTGACTCTGGTTCTGCCCACCTGCATTGGCAGCCCTGAGGCTCTGGTTCTAGTCACCAGAGCTAAGGAGGCCCCGGAGGCCCCCAAGGCCCCTTCCACCTTCGGGCATGGGGGCACCTCAGAGCCGCCCTCTACCCACTGGGGGTGTTGCACTGAGGCTGCAGTCACCAATGCAGGTGGAGAGCAGGCTCTGCCCACTTGTGAAGGTGGGGGCCCTGTGGCTTTTGTCTTTGGGAGCCAAAGAGGCCCCTGCCAACCCCTGGTGCAGCAGGTGAGCAGAGCCCACTCCCAGAGGCTGTGAATCCATGGTGGAGACTTCTCCCACTTGCATGGTGGGAGAAGCCATAGTGGGCCTCACCTCCCCAGAAGGCAACATCACCACCGGAGTTCCTGCTCTCTGGGGTCCCCCTTTATCTATTCTGAGGGTGGGAGGAAGTCTCCCAAAGACTAATTCATATGGGGTGTAGCCTGAAGGGTTAGGGGCATTCCTAACCTAAGTAGTGCCAGCGGCAGCAAATCAGTCCAAGGTAGTCCAGTCTCCTGGTGAAATTTAGGTAGAGTTTCCTTGTGAGTTTGGTTCATGCGCTCTACTTTTCCCGAGCTCTGGGGTCAGTATGCAGTGTGCAATTTCCATGTGATATGGAGGAGCCTTGTTACATCCTGTATTATGTTTGAGACAAAAGCTGGACCATCATCACTCCCAATAGTCAGGGGCAATCCGTACCTTGGGATGATTTCCCTCATCAGGGCCTGCGTGACTTCTCAGCTTTTCTCAGTCCTGGTAGGGAAGGGTTTTACCCACCCAGAAGAGGTGCAGATGAAGACTAAGAGATACTTGTACCCTTGGCTGGGTCTGACTTCAGTAAAGTCCACTTGCAAGTCCTCAAATAACTGCCTCCCTGAGTGCTGCATTCCTGGCTTTGACCCTGGGTGCCCTGCCTCATTGTTCTGGGCACACGTAACACACTGCATCACCGCAGAAGTGCAGAGTGCAGAGAGGTTAGGGAAGCAAAGGTACCTTTTTAACAGGTTTTCTAGGGACATCTTGCCCATATGAGTGAGGCTGTGGCACTGCCTCACTAGGTTGCTGGCTTGCCCCTGGGGGATATATTTTCCCGTCTGGCAACTTCCAATTCTCCTCAGCAGTTTCCTGTCCTCCAGCTTTTTGTGCCCGCTCTGTTTTGATTTGTGCCCCTTCTTTAATGACACCCGGTACCCTGTCTTGGTTAGCAGTTCAAACAGCTGGCAAGGGCCCTCCCAGCACTGGTCTTCGGATTGGTGCGGCTGAAAGGAGGTCATCTACACACTGCAGTAATACTGGGTCAGTCTCCTCAGTGAATGATTTTAGATCTCTGGCCAGGGCCTCTCTGAGGGGAGTGGGAGAGTTTCTGAAGCCCTGTGGCAGTCTGGTCTGGTGCTAAGCCAGCTAGGCTGAGGACTGTAGGTGCCCGTAACTCTGGTCTTTGTCACCTGCCAGTGGGCTTTTTCTTTTACCTTTTAGGGCACTCTCTTTTCTAGTACCCCTTTTCTCTGCAGTAGGCACACTGGTCTCATTCCATGCTCTGTTGTGGTGGTCTATTTCCTTTCTTAGACGGCTGTTTTTCCTTTGCTTAGGCAATCTGGTGGCTCCCCACTCCTGGGAGATATCTGGTTTGCCAAAAAACCCACTGCTGGGGCCACCACCACAGCCCCAGGAGGTCTTCCCAGCTCACTCCTGGCTCAATCACGGGGGCTCAGCTGGGGTAGTGCTGCTCGTCTTCTTAGCGACCTGTTTAGCAGGACCAGGTGCAGGGGGCCATGCAGGCCTCTGCTGCCTCCCATCCCTCGGGGGGTCCACTGCCTGCCACCTCGCTGGGTGACTGCTCTGTCATACTGGGGCATATTTTAGAGAATCCGACCCCTTTGAACAGGGTCTCTACTGTGCCGCCAGAGACCAGCAGGAGCCATAATCTAGGTTGCGGATGAGGGTCTTTGCTTCCCCGGGTCTGGCCCAGAGTTTCCAAAGCATTTAGGAGAGGCAGACCAATAGGCAGCTCTTCTTCTGGCTGTCCTTTGAAAATGGGGGGGAGGGGCATGTTTCTCTTGACCGAGCAACTACAACACTGGATTGTGTCACTCTGAGGTGCAAAAGACCTCTAACTGACTAGCATCCATGCTTGGTTCCTGGCCCTGGAATTGGTCAGAGTTTTTCAGCATACAGTCTAACACAGTGGAAGGTCCTCTGCCCATGGTGATCTTCCCAGAATGGTGGATACAAACAAAGGAATGGGGTTTCAGTTTCACCTGCCTGGCCTCTCCTCTCTCGAGGTACTTGGGTCTGTCTTAGCTAAGGCTGCCCATGTAGAATCCGGGTTAAACTCCCAGCTGTTATGCCATATGACAGACCGAGGAACCGCAGGTCAGGGCCCACTCTTGTTCCATAGGTTTTTCACCTGTGGAGCCACAAACACAGTTACTCACACACAAACACACAGACAAACATCCGAGAGTTTATACAGTCCCTCCCGAGTAGTACTGCCCTAACCAAGTGGGGATACGTTTCCCCTTCCAGGTGGCCAATTGGCCTCTAAAGGACTTATGGCTAATTGCCTGCCTGAGAGGTGATCAGTTTGTCCTTCCACCACAAGGGGTGGGCCTGGTCTTGGGCTCTGGTCCCCAGGGCACTTACTAATTGGTGCCTTCTCAGGTCTGGATAGTTCCAGTCTGCACCCCACCTGCCAGGGTCAAAAAGTGGTCTGGAGGATGACTTCCATGGAGCCCGGGGTGTCTGGGACCCGAAATCACTGGGGCATGCGCTTCCCTTCAGCGCGGGGTCCCTTCTCAGTCACTCCACCGCAGCCTTCACCGGAGACAAAAAAAAAAAAAAAAAAGCCTGCTCGCATGAGTCGTTTCTCTGTCAGGGAAACAAAATGTTACAGAAAACAACTCAGCCCCTTTCGGGTGTACGGAGTGGAACTTTACGCACACAGACCCATAGGAGGCAATCTCCAAATTCTGGGCCCCAAGCTCGGGCAGGGGCTTGTTTATATAGTGTGGCATGCGGAAGCCACTTTACTAAGCCTATGAAGCAGAAGCAGGTTTACAGAAGCAAGAAATCAGGGCTGCTGATAGGGTCATACAATGTTCTTTTGTTCTTACTTCTTAGTTACTTAGCTACTCACCCTTCCTTATCTTAGTGGCTCAGCAAATGGACTGTGTCTTTCTGACTTGTCTGGGCTTGTCTAGGCATGTTTCCTGCTATAGATGGGGGTGTCTTGCTAAGGGCTTGGCAATCAGAACATTCTTTAATAATTTGCTTAGCTTGGGAACAAGAAATATTAAATGTTTTCAGAGTGCCTGGCTATTTCTGCAAACTGCAATGAGTTTGAGCAGCAAGTTAACTGCCCTGTTGTTATCAGGACATGGTAGCTCCGAGGTTAAGAGTTTTCAGAGAAAGTGGGAAAGATAGGGGGACAGGGTGCTCTACCTAAATATGTTTTAGACAAAAATGGTTGCACACCAAGGACCTTTTGTGGCTCGACTGACTAACCATTCCCTCTGGGAGAATAGCCAGTTCTTCCCCAAGGAAATGATCAGTGTTTACAGGTACTGAGTTAAAAAAAAATGGTACTTAGTTTTCCATAGAGAAGGGCTAGTTCTCCCTGGGAGACAGTATACCTACATCTCATCTAACAATAAAGGTCTTGGCTCAGGCATAAACAAGGAGGATTCTTAATTTTTTTTAACATGTCACACCCCTGATCCCACTTATAGCGTTCTTTAGATTCACAAATTTATTAACACATTCATAACTTTCAGAAAGTTTTTCCTCCACTGGCAAATACATTTATTTTGTTGTTGATAATTCTTAGTGATTACTGTATTCCTTGAGTGTGCTCAAAAGTGAGCTGTCTCATTATCTAGTGCCCTTGACACTTTAGGCAGGCTGGAGAAGAGGGAAGGAGGGTGCTAAGCTCTGCAGGGCTTGTTCCTAGAACTAAAGCAGTTCCTGGGCTCGAAAAAGGAAGATTCAGAGTGCTTAAAAGATAACATTTTCTCATTGTTTTTCTTCTTGTGCTTTTTCCTGTCTTAGGGAAGTAAGATCTTCTTCCTTTTTTAAACAATCAATTTAAATTCTTTCTGAGTAGTATCCTTATGATGTAACAAGATCTAAAGATCTTAATCTATTTACCAGAGGTTTAGCAAAATATTTTGAGACTGAGCTGTTCCTTTCAAAACAAAAACAAAATTCAAGCAAACCAGTATTTTCAAATTAAATCTTCTAAAGGAGGGAGTGAGGCACTAACCTAGAATCTTACCTCACATCATCTGGTGTTATTTCAATTTCTACCTAACTTCTTCCTAAATAACTAAGTCTAGAGATCCCTTATTGTCAGGATGGGTGGGGTAAGACAAAATGGCGGCTGAACTACAACCTGGAAAAGACTGCTGACATCAAACCAGGGAGCCAAAATGGCAGGCTTTGCCAAAACGGATATCCGCATAGCAACCTGAGCCCAAGGAGAACCACCAATGATATATTGCCACTTTGTTCAAAGGGGACCAATCCCCAGCTCCCATGAAGAGAGCCAACCAAAATAAAACCCCGCCACATTCCCTGCATGGGCACAACTTCTTCGGCCCTACTTTGTGGACCGGAGAACCTTGCATGGGTGTGCAAACCGCAATAAAGCTCTATACTGCCTAACTTTGTGGCTGATTGGCATTTATTTCTTCCTTGAAAGAGCCTAAGAAAACCTTTCACTTATCAGGGAGACATTCAGCAGCCCTAAAAACCTGCTGAACTAGCTTAAAACATTTTTCTTGTTTCTTAGACATCCAGTACCCCATGGTTGAGGATTTGCAGAAACCTTTAAAGAAATTATTTAACAAATAAATTTTTTTCTGAAATTCCTCCCATCACAAGCACTGGCAATTACAAAACCAGTCTGAATTTTGTTCTTTCTCCACCTGCACCTTTAAATCCTTATGCAGGCAGATGGAGGGAAAAGGCAAAATTGAAGGGACAGCAACAGGCGGTTTAAAAGAAAGAATTTGCTTGTAAATTGTCCTGTAACTACTTGCTGTTTTTAAAGCTGATTAGAGGGAAAATCTTTGCTCTTTCTCCCAAGCCTAGACCTACTTGGGGGTTGTGCCATGGGCATTGGCTTGTGGGTGTTTTTACAGTGTTGCTGTGAGCACCCTTGTGGCTCTTAACTGCTCAATCCATGCCCACGAGGTTGCAGCAAATACTTGGGAGAGAGAACATGGCTCCTGCTTACTAAAGAAGGTACAGTTGCAAAGCAGTCCTAAGAGAGGGTGACCTAGGAATAAAACCCTTTTCCTCTTTAATCCAACACACCCTACAACCTAACTGAAAAGCATTCAGTGTCATCGGCCCTTACCTGGGCTGATGCGCACAGACACCAACCAAGTTGGTGTGTTGTCCACAATGATGGCTCATAACCCTGGGTCCCTGTCCCTATTCCTGGGTGTCAGGTGATGCAGAAACTGGCTCTTGGAGCCCATGACATTGTGGATGAGACATGATACAAATTCGTAAGGACTACCGAGTACTGTGGAGAAAAAGGGACAGCATGGCTTCTCTCTCAAGAGGAGAAAACGCCTCGGAGCATCTCTGCCATGCTTTCAAGGGGAGAGCACCCTGACCCTTGCCTTGACAAGCTTTTATTGCTTTTTGGGGCATACTACATGATGGTCCTCATTTACTATGCACAGGATCACTTTAGCTGTTTACCTTTTACAGAAAACAAAGGAGAGGATGCCACTGACCACATCACAGAAGAAGGATATTTGCAAATGCAAAAGGAAAAGTGGTTGAACTGGTTACAATCATCCTTGGAAGGTTTAGCATAGATTTTAGAAAGTTACTTTAAAGATATGCAGTGAACTTTTGCTACGTGAATTCAGGGTGAGGGAGTTTTAACAAAAAGCAAGACTTAAAGTGGCCTAGGTACAATGCAGGCCTGACTCCCCACGGGTGAACCTATCCATGGGCATGGGTCCTATGCATCAGACCTCACTTTCCACTGGGAGCAGGACCCACCCCACACAGAATGTTCTCCTATATACCACCACCACTTTCCCCCTCCCCATCCACACAACTTCCCATCCTCAATCCTTCCACATTTGGCTTTGTCAACGGATCCTTTATACACATTCCTCTTCTTCCTTTGTACTCACTTCCCCTTCTTTCCACCATTATGCCCCTCCCACCTCCCCTCTGGTTACTTCTAATTTATTCTTTACTTCAGTGTCTCTGGTTTTACCATGCTTGCTTTTTTTGTTGTTGTTGATTATGTTCCACTTACAGGAGAGATTATATGGTATATCTCTTTTACCACCTGGCTTATTTCACTTAGCAATATGCTCTCCAGATCCATCCATGCTTTTGTGAAAGGGAGGTGCTCCTTCTTTTTTCTGTTGCATAGTATTCCACTGTATAAATGTACCATTATTTTTTGATCCACTCATTTACCGATGGTAACTTAGGTTGGTTCTGGCACTTGGCTATTACAAATAAAGCTCCTATGAACATTGGGGTACATAGGTTCTTCTGAATGAGTGTTTTAGGGTTGTTAGGGTATAATTCCAGCAGTGGAATTGCTGAATCAAAAGGCACTTCCACTTTTAGATTTTAGAGGAAATTCCATAGTGTTCTCCACAGTGGTTGTGCCACTCTGCATTTCCACCAAGTATACTAGGGATCTCTTTTCTCCACACCTTGCTAGAACTTCTTCTTTGTTGATTTGTTAATGATAATGATGTCCATTCTAACCGGTGTGAAGTGGTATCTTATTGTGGATTAAATTTGCATCTGTCTGATGGCTAGTGATGCGCATATCTTTTCATAGGTCTCTGGGCCTTCTGTATATCTTCCTTGGAAAAGTATGTGTTCAGGTCCTTTGCCCATTTTTTAAATGATTTTATTGTTGTTTATGTTGCCTGCATTTGCCCTCCTCCACTACCCCCCACCTGAGCTATTACCACCTCCCTCCCCTGATTCTACCCACCTTAGTTGTGTCCATGTGTCCCTTATAGCTGTTCTTCAAAACCCTTTCCACTTTCCCCCCATTTTCCTCCCACCTCCTCTCTAGGTGCTGTCAGATTGTTCTTAATTTTGGCTCTGGTTATATTTTAATTGCTGGTTTGTTTGGTTGATTAGGTTCCACTTAAAGGTGAGATCATATGGTATTTGTCTTTCACTATCAGATTTATTTAACTTAGCATAATGCTCTCCAGTTGCATCCATGCTGTCGAAAAAAGTAGGAGCTCCTTCTTTCTTTCTGCTGTGTAGTATTCCATTGTGCAAATATACCATAGTTTGTGGATCCATCCATTTACTGATGGTCACTTACATTGCTTTTGGCTCTTGGATATTGTAAATTCTGCTGCTATGAACATTGGAGTGCATAGGTTCTTTCGGGTTGGTGTTTCAAGGTTCTTAGGATATAATCCTAGCAGTGGAATTGCCGAGTCAAAAGCCTTTTCCCATTTTTTAATTGGGTTGCTTGTCTTCCTGGAGTGGAGTCATGTGAGTTCATTGTATATTTTGGAAATCAAACATTTGTCTGAGGTATCATTGGAAAATATATTTCACCATATGGGTGGCTCCCTTTTCATTTTTCAGAAGTTTGATTTAGCCATGCAGAAGCTTTTTATTTTGATGACATTTTTTTATTCTTTCTTTTATGTCCCTTGCTCTAGGGGGCATATTGGTGAAAATATTGCTGTGTGGAATATCTGAGATTTTTCCTGCCTATGTTCTCCTCTAGGACTTTTATGGTGTCATGACTTGTGTTTAAGTCTTTTATCCATTTCAAGTTCATTTTTGTGCATGGTGTAAGTTGGTGGTCAAGTTTAATTTTTTGCATGTAGCTGGCCAGGTCTCCCAACACCATTTGTTGAAGGGGCTATTTTTATTCCATTTTATGCTCCTTTCCCCTTTGTTGAATATCAATTGACCATAGAGAAATGGGTTTATTTTTAAAGTCTCTATTCCATTGCATTGGTCTACATGACTGTTCTTATGCCAGTACCAGACTGTTCTGATTACCATGGCCTTATAATATAGCTTGATGTCAGGTATTGTGAGCCCTCCTACATTGTTCTTTCTCAATATTGGTGCAGCTTTTCAGGTTCATTTATCATTGTATATAAATTTTTGAAAAGTTTGTTCTATATCCTTCAAATATGTAATTGATATTTTCATATAAATTGTTTTTGAATCTATAAATTCCTTTGGATAGTGTGAACATTTTAATGATGTTACTTCTTCTAATCCATGAATATGGAATATGCTCCCATTTCTTTGTCTTCCTTAACTTCTTTCTTCAGTCTTGTGATGTTTTCTGAGTACAGGACTTTTATCTCCTTGGTTAGGTTTATTTCTAGGTACTTTATTTCTCTTGTTGCTGTATGAAATGGATTTTTTCCTGATTTTTGCTTCTGTTATTTCATTGTTGGTTTAAAAAATGCCTTCAACTTCTGAATATTGACTTTGAATGCTGCTGTGTTGCCAAATTATCTTATTAGGTTGAGTAGTTTTTTGGTAGACTCTATAGGATTTTCTATGTACACTATCATGTCTTCTGTAAACAATGACAGTTTTGCTTTCTTCTTTCCAATTCAGATGCCTTTTATTTCTTTTTCTTGTCTGATTGCTGTGGCAAAGACTTCCAATACTATGTTGCATAGGAATGGGGAGAGCATGCATCCTTGTCTTATTGCTGATCTTAATGGGAAAGGTTTTACTTTTTGCCCATTGAATATGATGTTGGCTGTACGTGTCTCATATATGGCCTTTATTACATTGAGGTATGCTCCTTCTACTCCCATTTGCTGAGTGTTTTTAACATAAATGGGTGCTGTACCTTCCCAAATGCTTTTTCCTCATCAATTGATATGATCATGTAGTTTTTGTCTTCCCTTTGGTTTATGTGATATATTACATTTATTCACTTGTGACTATTGTACCATCCTTGCATCCGTGGGATGAATACCACTTGATCACTGTATATGAGCTTTTTTTTTTCTTTTTTTAATATTAAATTTTATTTAGTTACTTTTCAAGTACATTTTTTTATCTATTTCTCCCATCCCACCCGCCCCCCGCCCGGTATCCCCCCTCTCTCCCATTCCCCCCCCCAGTCCTCATCTCTGTGTCTTTCATACTTGTTCCTCAAAATCCCTCCCCCTTTTTCCCCTTAAGTTCCCTTCCCTCTCCCCTCTGGTCGCTGCCCACTTGTTCTCTATTTCAGTGTCTTTGTTTTTATTCTGTTTGCTTGTTTGTTTTATTCTTTAGCTTCCTGTCAAAGGTGAGATCATATGGTATTTGTCCTTCAATGCCTGGCCTATTTCACTCAGCATAATGCTTTCCAGTTCCATCCATGTTGTTGCAAAAGGTAGTAGCTCCTTCTTTCTCTCTGCTGCATAGAATTCCATTGTGTATATGTACCACCATTTTTGGATCCATTCATTTACTGATGGGCACTTGGATTGTGTCCAGCACTTGGGTATTATAAATTGTGCTGATATGAACATTGGGGTGCACAGATACTTTGGATTGGTATTTGAGGGTTCATAGGATACAATCCTACCAGTGGAATTGTCAGGCCAAAAGATAGTTCCATTTTTAGTTTTCTGAGGTAATTCCATACTGTTTTCCACAGTGGTTGCATGAGTCTGCAACCCCACCAAAAGTGCACTGGGGTTCCCTTTTCTCCACAACCTCTCTAAAATTTATTCTTTGTTGGTTTGTTTATGATGGCCACTCTGACTTGTGTGAAGTAGTACAGCATTGTTGTTTTAATTTGCATCTCTTTGATGGCTAGCAATACTGAGCATCCTTTCATATGTCTCTGGACCCTCTGTATATCTTCCTTGGAGAAGTGTCTGTTCAAGTCCTTTTCCCATTTTTTAATTGGGTTCGATGTCTTCCTAGAGTGGAGTCGTGTAAGTTCTTTGTATATTTTGGAGATTAAACCTTTGTCTGAGGTATCATTGGCAAATATGTTTTCCCATACAGTTGGTTGTCTTTTTAATTTAATACTGTTTTCTTTAGCCATGCAGAAGCTTTTTATTTTGATGAGATCCCATTTGTTTATTCTTTCCTTTATATTCCTTGCTCTAGGGGACATATCAGTAAAAATGTTGCTGCGTGGAATATCTGAGATTTTCTTGCCAATGTTCTCCTCTAGGACTTTAATGGTGTCACGGCTTATATTTAAGTCTTTTATCCACCTTGAATTTATTTTGGTGTATGGTGTAAGTTGGTGCTCAAGTTTCATTTTTTTGCACGTAGCTGTCCAGTTCTCCCAACACCATTTGCTGAAGAGGCTATCTTTACTCCATTTTATGTTACTGCCCCCTTTGTCGAATATTAATTGACTGTAGAGGTTTGGGTTGATTTCTGGGCTCTCTGTTCTGTTCTATTGAGCTTTTTAATGTATTGCTGGATGTGGTTTGCCAATACTTTGTTGAGGATTTTAGCATCTATGTTCAACAGTGATATTTCCCTGAAGTTTTCTTTCTTTGTTGTGTCATTATCTGATTTTGGGTTTAGGGTGATACTGGCTTCATAAAAAGTTTGGGAGTGTTCCACATTCTTGGATATTTTTGAATAGTTTGTGAAGGATAGGGGTTAGTTCTTCCTTAAATTGTTTGTAGAATTCTCCTCTGAAACTGTCCAGTCCAGGGCTTTTGTGTGTTGAGAGGTTTTTTATTACTGCTTCAATTTTGTCAGCTGTTATTGGTGTGTTCAGGCTTTCTGTTTCTTTTTCATTGGGTTTTGAAAGATTATATTTTTTCTGGAAATTTGTCCATTTCACCTAGGTTTTCAAATTTCTTGACATAAAATTCTTCATAATAATTTCTTACAATCCCTTCTATTTCTGTGGTATCAGTTGTAATGTCTCCTCTTTCATTTCTGATTGTGGTTGTCTGGGTCCTCTCTCTTTTTTTCTTGATGAATCTGCATAAAGGCTTGTTGATTTTGTTGATCTTTTCAAAGAACCAGCTCCTGGCTTTATTGATCCTTAGAATTCTGCTTTTCATCTCTATTTCATTTAATTGTGCTCTGATCTTAGTTATTTCCTTCCTTCTACTTGTTCTGGGCTATCTCTTTTGTTGTTTGTGCAGTTCTTGTACATGTAGGACTAGGTGGTTTATTTGAAATATTTCTCTTTTTTAGTATGAGTATGACCTTTCCTCGCAGGACTGCCTTTGCCATGTCCCATAAGTTTTGGTTTGCTGTGAGTTCATTTTCATTTGTTTCCAGAAACTTTTTTACTTCTTCCTTGATCTCACTCTTGATGCATTCATGAGTTTGAGTGTTTTTGAGTTTTTTTCCTTGAGGTTGGATTCTATTTTCAGTCCCTTGTGGTCAGAGAAAATGCTTGATATGATTTCAATTTTCTTGAATTAGTTCAGACCTGTTTTGGGTCTTATCATGTGGTCTATCTTTGAAAATGTTCCATGTGCATTTGAAAAGAATGTGTATTTTGCTTTTGGGGGATGAAAGGCTCTCTGTATATATATCAGTTAAATCCATTTGATATAGGACATTGTTCAATGCTGCTACATCTTTGGTGATATTTTGTTTGGAAAATGTATCCATTTTTTTTAAAGCGGTGTGTTGAAATTCCCTACTATAATTGTGTTGCTGTCAATTTCTTTCCTGAAGTCCTCCAAGATTTTTCATATATATTTGGTGTTCCTATGTTGGGTGCATATATATTTACAATGTTTATGTCTTCTTGATGGATTCCTCCTTTGAATGTATTGTGAAGTGACCTTCTGTGACTCTTATTATGGCCCTTGTTGTGAAATTTGTTTTCTCTAATATGAGTATTGCTACCCCAGGTTTTTTTTCCCAGTCCATTTGCTTGGAATATATTTTTTCCAACCCTTCACTTAAATCTGTGTAGGTCTTTTGTTCTGAGGTAGGTCTCTTGTGGCAGCACACATGTGGGTCATGATTTCTTATTCATTTAGCTATTCTATGTCTTTTGTTTGGAGCATTTAATCCATTTACATTGAAGGTTATTACTGATAGGTACTCATTCATTGCCATTTTTTCTTACCCCTTTTCTCTCTCTCTCACACTTTTTTTCCCTTTTCTTAAAGCTTTTCTTAGCATCTCTTGAAGTGGTGGTTTAGAGGAAGTGTATTCTTTGAGCCTTCTTATATCTTGGAAACTCCTTATTTGGCCTTCCATTTTAATTGAGGGCCTTGCTGGATAGAGCAGTCTTGGTTGCAGGCCTTTGTTTTTCATTAGTTGTAATATTCCTTGTCAATCTCTTCTCACTTGGCGAGATTCCATTGAGAAGTCAGCTTCTAGCCTCACTGGGGCTCACTTGTGTGTTACTTCCTGTTTCTCCCCTGCTGCCTTAAGATTTTCTTTGTCTTTAAATTTTGTTATTTTAACTATGATGTGTCCTGACTTGGGCCTCTTTGGGTTCATCTTGATTGGAACTCTCTGTGTTTCCTGGATTTGTGTGAATTTTTCTCTGATCAAATTAGGGAAGTTTTCCATGATTACTTTTTCAAACAGGTTTTCCATCTCTTGCTCTTCTTGTTCTCCTTCTCGTATCCCTATTATATGGATATTATTATGTTTCATATTGTCATGCCATTCCCTTAACACCTCTTCATTCTTTCTGAGCCTGTTTTCCTTTTCTTTCTTTTTAGATTTTTTTCTACCTTTTTTTCCAGCTTGCTTGTTTGATCCTCTGCTTCATCTGACCTGCTTTTGATTCCTTCTACTGTGTCCTTCTATTCAGAAATTGTGTTATTCATTTCCTCTTGTACCTTTTTGATGTTTTCCACTTCCTGTTTCATATTGATGTAGTTTGCAGTGAGTTCATCATAGTTTTCCTGTAGTTTTTGGTAATTCCCTGTGAGCTCATTGTGCTTCTTTATAACCATTACTTTGAACTCAATGTTTGATAGTTGACTTGCCTCTATTTCACTTAACATTCTTTATTTGGCTTCCTCCTTTCATTTCATTTGGGGTTCGTTTCTTCATATTTCCATTGTTTGTGTAACTCCTGTTGTTTGCTCCTGTTTATTAAATTGATCTGTTCTGACTCCCTAGGTTTGTTGTGTGAATTTATGTGGTAGGAGACCTGTGAGATTCAGTGGTCTCCTTGATTTCCTGAACTTGCTGCTCTTGGTCTGTCTTTTATGTTGGCTCTCTGGATGTCTTTGGGTTTTTATTGTTGTTGGGTATTTCTGTGGTTGGTCCTTCCCTCCATCTGGTTAACTGAGGGTCAGTCTGCCCACCACATCTTGTGTGCTCTTACACAGGTGTGGACATGTTGTGTTGAAGCTGGTTCTTCTGTCGGTCCGAGGTTTGAGGCTACTCTCTCTCTGTTGTTCAGTGGTTTGTTTTCGGTAATTTCTCCACCATTTAGCTGTAATTCCAGATTGGTCCTGGGTGGAGATTAGTGTGGCTTCCACTCACTCTCTCTCCTTCTTCAGTTATTATCTGTTGGTGGTTCCTTTGTTGGTGTGTTCTCTCTTCCAGCAGGCATACTGGAGTTCACAACTCCTGCTTGTGAGAATGACCACAATCCAGAACATCGAAAACATGAAATGCTGGTGAGGATATGGAATAAAAGAAACTCTAATTCACTGCGTGTCCTCCTGACCTCTGAGACCACTGGCATTCACACTTCCTGCTTGGCCCATGGAAGCTTGCTGTGCACCCCAACTTTTCCCAGTCATGGCCTGAGCCCCACAGAGGTGGGGATTCTGTGTCTGGATCCACAATGTCTGGGCTGGCTTGCATCTCCTCAGCCCCAGCCAGCCCAGCCTGCATGAGTTGCATTTGGGACCAGCTTGGCTTTTGGGCCTCCACAGTCACTGCTTCTTGAATTTTTTGAGGCTCGTTTTGTGTGCTATCATGTGGTATATCTTTGAAAATGTTTCATGTGCATTTGAAGAGAATGTGTATTTTGCCGATAAAATCAGCAATGAATATGTATTTTGGGGATGAAGGATTTTATATATATCAGTTATGTCTATTTGATCTAATGTGTCATTGAGTTCCATAATATCTTTGTTGATAGTTTGTTTGGAAGATCCATTGTTGTTGACATTAGAGTGTTAAAATGTCCTACTATAAGTATGTTGCTGTCTATATCTTTCTTGAAGTCCTCCAAGATTTTCTTATATATTTGGGTGTTCCTATGTTGGGTGCGTATTTCTTTACAGTTTATGTCTTCTTGACGGGTATTTTGAAGTGTCCTTCTGTGTCTCTTTATATGGCCTTTGTTTTGAAGTCTATTTTGACTGATATAAGCATTGATACTCTGGCTTTTTTCCCCCTGTTTCCTTAGAATATTTGTTTGCAGCCCTTCACTTTCAGTCTACATAGGTCTTTTGTTCTGAAGTGGATCTCTTGTAGGCAGCATATGTGTGGATCATGCTTTCTTATCCATTCAACTATTCTATATCTTTTGATTGGAGCATTTAATCCATCTACATTTAAGGCTATTATTGGTAGGTATTTATTCATTGACATTTTTCCCCTTTGTACCTGTGTTCTTCTCTCTCTTGCTGTTTTCTTCCTCTTCTTAAAGCATTCCCTTTAGCATATCTTGCAATGCTGCTTTGGTGGAGCTGTATTCTTTTATTTAGCCTACTTTTTTTCTGGGAAACTCATTATCTGCCTTCCATTTTAATTGAGAGCCCAGCTGGGTAGAGTAGTCTTGGTTGCAGGCCTTTGGTTTTCATTACATGGGATATTTCCTGTCATTCCCTTTTGGTTTGTAGTTTCTTTGTTGGTAAGTGAGCTTACAAGCTTTAGCAGAGCTCCCTTATCTGTTATTGTCTGTTTTGCCATTGCTCCCTTTAAGATTCTCTCTTGTTCTTTGAATTTTCCAATTTTAATTATGATGTGTCTTGGAGTGGGCCTCTTTGGGTTCCTCTTGATTGGGATCCTCTGTGCTTCCTGGACTAGTATAAATTTCCTTCAACAAATTAGGGAAGTTTTCCATCATTACTTTTTCAAAAAGGTTTTCTATCACTTGCTCTTCTTCTCCTTCTTGTATTCCTATTATACAGATATTATTACATTTCATGTTGACATGCAGTTGCCTTAACCCCTCTTCATTCTTTTTGAGTCTCTTTTTCCTTTTCATGCTCTTTCTGGGTATTTTTTCTAACTTGTCCTCCAGCTTGCTGATTTGTCCTGTGCTTCATCTAGTCTGCTTCTGATTTCTTCTACTGTGTTCTTTAGTCCAGAAATTGTATTCTTCATTTCCTTTTGGCTCTAGTTGATATTTTCTATGTCCATTTTCATGCTAATATACTTTGTAGCAAGTTTCCCTGTAGTTTTTGGCAATTCTCACTGAGTTCACAGAGCTTCCTTATAACAATTGTGTTGAACTCAATATCTGATAGTTAACTTACCTCTACTTCATCTAGCATTATTTCTGAGGATTTCTCCTTTCCTTTTGATTGGGGGTTGTTTCTTTGACTTCCCATTTTTTGTGAGACTCTTCTTGTTTTGTTCTGCTTCTTAAATTGGTGTGTGTTGACTCCCCAATTTTGTGGTATGAACTTCTATGGTAGGAGACCTGCAAGATTTAGTGGTGCAGTCTCATTGATTTCCAGAACTTAATGCTCTTAGGATGCCCTTTATGCTGTCTATGTTGTCTCTCCGGATGTAATTGGGTTTTGGTTGTTGCTTAGTCCTTCTTTGGCAGTTCCTTCCCTCCAGTTGGTTGATTGAGGTTCATTCCACCCACTAAATCTTGTATGCTGCTGTGCAGGTGCTGCCAGAACAAAACCACAAAGCCCAAGAAACAAACCCACACCCACAAAAATAACTCCCCCACTGCCTGCAATCCCACTATCACCAGCAATTTCACTTGTATTAATAAGGATGAAAAGAGGTTAATAGTATTATAACAAAATAGAGTGAATATGACATGAACTACTGAAAGAAAAATTATTTTGAGAGGGTAGAAAGAGGAGCACTTATAATAGTTGGGAGTAGGAGCAATGTTAAGGGAGAAAGTAAAATTTACGTCATGAATAAAGTAGGAAATGGAGAAGGCTAATAGAGTATAAGAAGGGAAGCATATGGTATTAGTTTTAAACAGAAACTAAAATAAAATAGGATAAAGTGAGAGAGAAAAAGAAAAAAGAAGGAAAAAAGCAATATATATATATATATATATATATATATATATATATATATATATGACAAATTGAAAAGAAAGATCCACCAGAGCACTACCAACAACAAATGAGTTAAAATTAATTTACATGGAATGGGAATAAGAGGGGAAAAGAGAAACAAAGAAAAGTCTTAGAGTGGGAAGTGATTGCCTAGAATGGTAAGTGATTTTGTTTTTTTTGTTTTTTTGTTTTTTTGTGCAGGGACAGAGCTTTTATTTTTTTTAATTTTATTTAGTTACTTTTCAAGTACATTTTTTTTATCTATTTCTCCCATCCCACCCCACCCCCCCCACCCGGTCTCCCCCCTCCCTCCCATTCCCCCCCCAGTCCTCATCTCTGTATCTTTCATACTTGTTCCTCAAAATCCCTCCCCCTTTTTCCCCTTAAGTTCCCTTCCCTCTCCCCTCTGGTCGCTGCCCACTTGTTCTCTATTTCAGCGTCTTTGTTTTTATTCTGATTTTGAAATGACAGAGGGAGATATAATACTAAAAGTGAAGAATGAAAACCATGCTAGGACAGAAAAAAAATTAACATTTGAGAAGAAAAATAAAAAAGTAGAATATAGGAGAAAAGGGAAAGGTGAAAGGGAAAAAAGAAAGAAAACCATGCTAAGACTGGGAAAAATTAAAAATCTAAGAGAAATAAAAAGGGGAGGAGAGGGGTAGGTAAAATTTGAGATGGGAAATACAAAATTAGTGAAGATCCAGAGATAAAATTGAAATAATGCGACAACAGCTACCCCATCCACAATGAACAAGCAAATATTGCTAAAAGTGGGAAGAGAATGTGGGTATCTTAAGAGCCAGGGGGCATGAATATGAGATGACCATTGACAAGAAAATTGGTTTTGCGAGGCTGGATAGGGGAGAAATAGTAATAGTTTGGCATGGAAATGAGTTGTAGCAATGGTGAAAACAAAATTTAAAATGAAAATAATAAGCAGGAAGAAGGTAAAATGGGGTAAGAGAAGGGAGGGGCAAAGTATGTGAATTGAAATAAACTATAGTATAAAATCTAGTGACTTAATATGCACAAAACTGATGGACCAGATATGAATGTTAAAAAGCTATGCAGGAAAGAAAATATTGCAAATTGTGGAGAAGACCACAGTGGATTTTGTGTTGGTAGCCTCTAGCATTTCCCACTATTTTTTGTTTCTGGATCTGCCTCTGGTGATGTCAGATGTTGACCACTTCTGACCTTAGGCAGTCTGTTGGAGACTAGCAGGGATCTAATGTCTGTAGCTGTCTCCTTCAGTTGTTAATCTAGTCACTCTATACTCAGCAGTGAGGCTTAAGCCACATAGGGTGGTGGAGAATCCCTCCTGGGGTCTGGGCTATTGTTTTCACTAGGTTGCTCAGACTGCTGCTGCTCAGAGGGGAGTGATCTGCCTAAGCAGGATGGCTGCTTCAGTATGAGGGATGACTCAGCACTGGGATCCTGGTGGCTACTCTGTCAGTTCTCTCCCCAAAGTCTCTGTCCCCAGTCTCTCCTCAGGTGTCTCTGGCCCACTCTGTCCACCCACCCCCCTTTGCCATATCTCAGGATAAGTAGCTGCAAATGAAAATTTTTATGTTGGCCCTTTAAATGGCCTTTTGTATCTCCGGCCATCCATCTCTGGCAGAGAGCAACCCAGCCACTTTTCGCCACTGGTTGTTATCTGTATACTTTTTGGGCTCTGGTGCTCTAGGCTGGTGATACCAGCCTAGGGTTTGGATCCCACTCTTGTCAGGGGGATCCAAATGGTTGCTTAATTATCCTTCTGGAGCTCCCACCTGTGGGTGTCCAGCAAGTCTTCTCGAGTCTCCACTGCATTTCTTACCAGTGAGGTTGTGCTGAAGCTGATTATTGTGTCTGTCCAAGGCTATACATCTTCTCTCTCACTATTGTTCAATTGTTTGTTCTAGGTGATTTCTCCACAATTTAGTTGTAATTCCAGATTGGTCCTGGGAGGAGGTTAGCGTGACTTCCATTCATTCCTCCACCATCTTGCCAGTCCACTAATAATTCTTTACTATGTCAATTGGAAGCAACCTCTCCATGGCCCTGGCAATGCTGAGGGTGATGACCTGGCATGTATCTGATGATTGGAAGAGGCTCCAGCAGAAGACACAGTTGAGTGGTTCCACCAAAAGATGTGCCATGTGGGACAGAAGACTTTCTGGGAAGTGGTAAAAGTTTGGGGCTTACTTCTTTGCTACTTCAATACAGTCACAGCCTGTGAGCGATGTACCAACTATGCAGAGAAACACCCTCACTGGCTACACCAAGATCTGGGAGGCCTGTGATAAGGGGACACTCCACTGACCTGTTGACAGGTCAACTACATTGTCCCCCTGTCACTATCTGAAGGCTAATGCTGTGCCTTGGCGTGTGTGGACACAACTACTCTCTTGTTGCAAGCAGACCTATGGCAGTGGGTCACAGAGTGAGCCACCATCTGAGGCCTAAAGCTGCTCTGTGCTGCCTATGGGAGCCCGGACGTCATCGAAAGCTACCAATGTACCCATTTCATGGGACATCAAGTACAAGAATGGGCAGACACCCTCAATATAAATTTGAGATTCTATCTACCATACAACCCCTCTGGAGTCTGTCTCACTGAAAGGTACAACTGTCTTTTGAAAGATGCCCTGAACATTGACACTAGCTCATTCTAGGGGTGGATGATCCACCTTTCTGACTGCCTGTGAACCTTGAACAAATGACCTGGAGTAGGAAAAGGATCTCCTGTCACCACCCTCACTAAACCTTGGGTGGCCCTGGGCTGAGACAACAAAAATAACATGCTTTTGCCAGTGCCCCAAGACATACCCCCAGGGAAAAGCACCCTCATCTGGTAGGCGCAGGTAGAGTCCTACTGGTGTTCCTCGGTGGCTACTTGAAGGAAGGGCCTTGTCATGAGGTTGCAGCTGGCACCTGTGGTAACAGCCTTTTGGCCCCTTAACCTTGTTTGTTACAATGCACAGCAGACTTCAGTTCCTAAGGGAACCTACACAGCCTCAGTTTGGCAGGTATACACACACCTCCCTTGGCCCTTTGAGTACAGGAGACCCTTAGCCTAGGGCCAGATAGGACATGGTACCAACCAACAGCCAGGGCATCCACCAGTCAGTGTAGTCATATTAACCAAAGACCAGACTGTAGCATGTGTATTCCCAGACTGCCAAGACCTACCTTTATTAGTTCCTATTAAACATCTTACTTATCACTCTTAGACTCTGCTTTGGAAACTCCTTTCCACAGTGGGCTGGTAGGCTAGTAGCCATCAGCAACTGTTCTGATTGCTGGGTCTGCAATGAATTTCCCACTGCTGCCTCCTCCTGCCTACCATGGTGGATCTGCCCTATGAACCACATACCTTGGGACTGGTGGCAAGGCTGGAAGGATCCTTACCCCTCTTTGAGCAGATGCATGAAAAGGTGGTTTCCCTCACGAGATAACAACAGGCCAATTGCACCAAGGCATGGGTTTTGTGTGCAGTCTGGGACATTGTTGGGTGGCTGTCAGCATTACAGGTAGAGGTATGACCACCTGTGCCCATATGTATTGAATGTAGAAATGGTACTATAAAAGACTATTCAGCTCATGGGGTGGATGTCAGTAGCCTTATGCAAAAAAACAACAGTAATGACTGCTACTGACCACTGGGGACAGTATACTAGCAGGGCACAGGCCCACCCAGTCCCATGGGGAGCTCTGTGGGCCGTGGCCAATACAGTTGGCCTACCTCCCATTTAAGTGGACTGGGTGTTGCACCTGGGGTAAACCATACATCCCCAGGTAAGTGTTACTCTTGCAAATGTCCCTATCAATTGGGACTCATTTTCGGCATACTATCAAGTCAAGCACTCTGACTGGAGGTTGTGTCCTCTAGCCACTTTTGTGCCCCCTGCAGGTACTATTCTAACCCATGAAGCCATTAAAGCCCTAGCAAATCACACTGCAAAAGCTCTTAATCACACTAGATACACTATAGCCCTGGTTGCTGATGAGGTAAATCAAATGAGGAAAGTTGTACTGCAGAACAGAATGGCATAAGACTAATTCACTGCTGCCCAGGCTGGTACCTGTGCCATTCTGCACACAGACTGTTGCATATACACCGATAATCCTCACAATGTATACCAGGCCTTAATTGTCCCAGGAGCTGAGATTAAACATATATCAGCCATAGCCTCTGATCACTTTACAACTTGGTGGAATTCTCTAGGTTCCTGGTGACAGTCCCTTCCCCTAGGTCTCTTTGGGTTTTGTCTTGCATTGTTGGTCTTGGAGTGCAGCCTTTACTATATTTGTGGTATATGGATGTCATGTGCCAACATGCTCACCACACAGATCCCCTATCTGAAGAATGTAACATGAAAAACATGAGGTGGAAGAGCAATGTTGGGCTGGACTGTACAGTTGTGCTGGGCATGGCTCCTCTAAACCCCACAATGGAGGGCTGGCTGGAGGGTCCTTGGCCAGAAGGAATGGGTATTGCTTTGGAAATGGACTGTAATTTCCTCATTTCCTTTTGGGAGCAGCTTCTTGTCTTTTGTGACTGTTTTTTGACCTTTCCCCTCTGCATGTATACACTGAGGTAATGTAGTTTAGAGTCATGTGTAAGACACATGTCCTGTTTGTGTGGGACCCCCTAAAACAGGGGTGTCCAACCTTTCGGTGTCTCTGAGCCACACCGGAAGAAGAGGAGTTGTCTTGGGCCACACAGTAAATAGATTGTGACACGTAATCACACACATACAAAAAAAAACTCAATGTTTTTTTAAAATATTTTATTTATTTATCTTTAGAGGAGAGAGGGAGAGAAACATCAATGTATGGTTGCCTTTCGTGCGTCCCCTGCTGGGAACTGGCCTGCAGGGAACTGGTCTGCAACCCAGGCATGTGCCCTGACTGGGAATCGAACCGCAATTGTCTGGTTTGCAGGCCCACGCTCAATCCACTGAGCTACACCAGCCAGGAAAAAACTCAATGTTTTAAGTAAATTTACAGCTTTGTGTTGAACTGCATTCATAGCCATCCTGGGCTGAATGTAGCCCTCAGGCTGAAGGTTGGACACCCCTGCCTTAAAACAAGTCTCAGACTCAGGGAGTTGTGGTCCTACTAAGCCACCATCAGTGCTCCCTCTAATGTGAGTAGTAAAGGCTATGTCTGTTCCACGTGGTCCTCCTCATGATTTTTTTTGGCTTGTGTAAATTAGCAGTCGAGATCCTCAGGCTTGACCTCCTGTGTTACGTGTAGTATAGACTTTATTATTTTTTCTATTTTGAAAAGTAATTTGACATTTGATTAAATATGAGTATTTGCTGGCATTGTAGAAATTCGGGATTCTTCTCCCTGTAAATTTAACAACCTCACCTTACCAGCCCTTTTAAATCTAACAGTCTTCAAGGAATATCTTCTATGTCCTGAATTTCATTGACTTTCACACAATTTTTCTAGGTGTTGTTGCCACACTTAGCTTTATTGTCAAAGACTTATGTCCCTCCAACTGCTCCCTTTAATTTTCCTAACCACTGCCCATACCTAGAGTCCTCATGATGTCAGAGCTAAGTGCTGGTCCACATTTTAAAGCCATGTTGGAGAGGAGGATGTTTTCCTCTCTTTAGGCTGCACTTTTGTAAATGGAATTTGCACACCACGATATAACAGAGTTTATTTGAAAACAGTGCTTTCTGGGATACTCTATGAATTCGACTTTGTTATGACAGACATACAGTTGAGGGTGTATGTTAGAACAGACAAAAATTGGAGTCTTAGTCCCAGGGCTACAATTAGAATAACTATAGTCCCCTAATGACAAGGCATTGTTTCTGGGCTGAGGTCATTGTGTTCAGTTTTGTTTTCCCTCAGGACACATTCTTTTAAAACAGAACCCACCCCAAATTCAGAATAACCTGAAAATATTCTTGGGGCAAGCCTACCCACAAATTTTCCAGATGTGCCTTGTCTCAAGTAGTAGACACAGGCCGAGAGGCTCTTTAGCCTCTACTGAAACTATAGATCTATTGAGACAATTTTATCAGAAGAACCCAACCTGGTTTGTTTGGTTCCAACTGCAAGAGACTTGAGTTCCTGTGTAAAGCTCCTGAAACTCAGGGATAGAAGAATGGACACATTCTAAGAATGCACAGGGTTTGACTCAACCTTGGACAAAAGGGAGACCCCAGGAGAGTTTGCCTGAAGAACATGAAGGAGAGAAGAGAGGTAAGTTAAACTAAGTGGGCATAAACAATCCATGACCACTACAACTGAGAGGGACAAGAGATAATCTGAGCTGCACAGGCAAGTGATATTCTAATGTGAAATTTCACATGAATGTTATGTGGGAAGTGAGCAGGGGTGTGGGGAGAGCTGTAGATATGATGAAGCAGCATAGCTGTTTCTATACCCTGAACTAATGCTTGGGAGAATATTTAGTTCTGAAAATATTCCATAGATCTTTAGACTATTGATGGTAGCACCCTCAGTTGGGAATGCCTGGGGGTGAGCAAAGCGGAGAAACAACAAATCTGGGGCTCTGGCTTTACTAGAGTCCGAGGGTGGGGAGCCTAGGGTTCAACAGGCTTTACTGTTGGCTAACGTAAAGTATAAGAGAAGGAAGTAAAGTGCAGGAAGGATAAAGTGGAGTCATTCAATGGCTCAGTTATAGAGGTTACTCTGGACTTTTTGAAAAAGAAATCTTTTATGGGGTGGCCTTGTTTCTTATCCAGTTGTTTTGCTAGTAGCTGTGTCATACAGCTGTTGATGTCTATTCAAGATGGATGTCTTTTGAAATGCATACCTTGGAAATCTAAAGATTAATGTCAGGCACTTACAATATAATAAAAAGGCATAATGTCAGGTACTAATAAGACAGGAGACAACATAGGAAGAACTCTGAGACTGCAGTACTGTTACTGGCCAGCATCTAGCACCCTGGTTGCCAGGAAATGCCTTTTACCAATTAAGTTGAATAAATAGTATATCAAGGCAGGGAGGAGGAAGGAGACCAGTCTCACATGCTAACTCAGCAGTCCTGAGCCTAGTCTGATAATACTGCCAAGGTGTTCCAACATCACAAGAAACACTATGTTAGCAAGAAAGAAGGGAAGTCCTTGCAATTCTATGTAGCATCTCCACTATCTGGGAGAGAAAGCCTTGAAACTGTGCTCTCATCCCAAGGCCCAGAATGCAGGACAGGGTCTACGGTGCCCAAAGAAGAAGTGCATAAAACCAACTCCAGTTAATTGTCTACCTCTGGTCACTATCTGTTTTATGAGGGAGTCCCTAATGCTTACAGAAAGAGCCCATAACTAACTTTGGAAAGTGCCCCAATTTTAATTAACTACCTCCAGTCACATATTTGTTTTACAAGATGAACAAATGGAGTCTGGAGCAAGATAAGGATTCAGGCTAACAGACCCCCACACATACCTAAGTTTGGGAAGTTACATTCCCCCAGGAAAGGTGGTACCGCATTTACCCGTTAATCAATATGTAACTTTTGTCCTTTATCCCACCAACTATTTAAGTCCTCAGAACAAAGGACTCACTCTCTTCCTGGGAGACTCAGGTGCTCTTGGCTCCTGGGCCACTGGGCCTCTGGCCACTAGGCCTTTGGCTGCCTGGGGGCTTGCTACCCTGGTCTTCAGCCACTCTTACTTTTGCCACCCTGCTCTGCCCTGAAACTTTGCCTTTCACCCCCTGCTCTACCCAATCCCGTTGTCTTCCATGGGAATGGGTCACTAATAAACTGATTTGCTAATAGATTTGCTGATCTGTAATTCCTTTTTTTTAAGATTTTATTTATTTATCTTTAGAGGGGAAGGGAAGGAGAGGGGGAGAGAAATATCAATGTATGGTTGCCTTTCGTGCGCCTCCTGCTTGCAACTGGCCTGCAACCCAGGCGTGTGCCCTGACTGGGAATCAAACCACAATTCTTTGGTTCACAGGCCCGTGCTCAATCTACTGAGCTACACCAGCTAGGGCTGATCTGTAATTCTTTATATGCATCAGCAAGAAGAACCAGGCCTCTCCCATCAACACTTAGACTAAAGTATTTTAAATGCCAGAGGCTAGTCAGGTTTACACACCTGCTAGTAGACAATAGGGAGTGGAACAATGTCTGTTGCAATCACACTGGAATCCATTTTTAGGAAGAAATCAATAAAATATTCATTAGCAGTCAGACCCACTTCAGTCACTTGCATCCTGTTTCCATCTTTTCTTTGCTTTCTGATTTTAAAGATGATAATGAATTTATCTGGTATACACACATAAAGAGCTAACACATAAAGAGATAAAAATAGGACTTTTCTCAGTTCAATAAATGTTAATCAGCATACAATGCCTGTTCTATAAACTGAGAACAAATTTCACAAGAGATATTTCAAAATCTCACAGTGAAATAATTTTTTTGAAGATCCACTCCCCTGTCAGTAAATGTCTTGGAGTCAATATTCTAGCACCTCAAGAATTACCTGATACATTATGCTGGTATGATCGTAAACTTTTAGTTATAGAAACCACAAGTAAAGTAAGCTCAATAAGAACTGGAATTTCTTTTTGTTTTGTTCACATTGCATCCCCAGTGTCTAGAACAAAGTATGTACTCAATATATAATTGTAGAATGAATGAAAGACAAAAGTAGCTTTAAAAAAGAGAAGGAATGGTTCAGGGAGTCAAAGAAATTCACACACAACCACAGATCCCAGCAGTGCTTAAATCACCAGAAAGGAACCCAGACTAAAGTGGGTCTGCCCCCAGCATAGTCAGGAATGTGTAAATCACTTACTCCTAATTATCCTTAGTTAGGGAAGATAAGACCGAGCAATTTATTATCTGGCTATAAATTGAAGCTGTTTAACTACCTGTCTCAGTTTCCCCATTCCACTTGCTGAGGAGTTTTCTTAGCTTCTTACTAACCTGCCTCACTAAGATCGCCTTCTTAAAGTCTAGTATTCACCAAGAGAGCAGGCTGTGGAACAAAGACAAATCCACAATTCACCTAAAGCCATTTAAACTGCACAGTAAAAGTTAACGGGTCAGGCCATTTTTCCAATCCCGATGGACTGCCCATGACTCAGATATCCCAACTCAACTGATCCCGAGGCTTAATCGAAACTATCTCCCACCTCTCACAATAGACATGTGGCACCAGCCACAATGGCTGGTGGTCAGACTGACCCTCCTGTACCTGGGAACAGCCGGCCCTTTACCTAGCCCATTGTCCTGGTTCACTTCCTGAAATGCCCAAGGCACTTGCCCATGAAGAACAAGAGACTAACCCCTCCACTATCCCCTCACAAACACAGCCCTTTTTCTTTTAAAAACCCCACTCCTGCCTTCCCCCGTGCTGGAGTAGATCCTGACTCAGCCTGCCATAAGCATAGCATCAAATAAAGGCACTTGGATCAGATCACCAGGTTCCTCCTGCCTATATTTCTTTTTTAAAAACATTTAAAAAATATTTTATTTATTTATCTTTAGAGGGGAAGGGAAGGCGAGAGGGAGAGAAATATCAATGTATGGTTGCCTCTTGTGGGTCCCCTGCTGGGAACTGGCCTGCAACCCAGGCATATGCCCTGACTGGGAATCAAACCGTGATCGTCTGGTTCGCAGGCCCACGCTCAATCCACTGAGCTACACCAGCCAGGGCCTGCCTATATTTCTTGAGCATTTGTAACAAAAAGTGGCTGTCCTCTGATAATTCACATCCATTGTCTCCAAATACTATATATACAATCATCTCCAGATTTTTTTCTGCTGTTACCTAAACATTGCGGTTATAATAAATATCTAAAAACAAATAAAAAGCTGCTATGAAGTTTCATGGTAAGAATATGCTTCCCTTTTCATCCCAGAAAACATCACTAATTTTTAGCAAACAGGAATTTTCTGCAACATGAGCCTCAGAAACCCTTGCAAAAGTTTCTCTTTTTTAGAAAACAAAGTGAAGGGAATTGCTGGAGAGGGTAGTTAACAGTGGTAAGAGGTGAACCTCAATACTGATCCTCCCAAGACTGAGGCCCAAGAAAAGAAAGTCAAGGGAAATAGGTTTTATCAGGATGGTCAGTGAATTTGGCTCCTAGTGCAGCTGTATCAAATTACCATAGCCTTGGTGGCTTAAAAATAACGAAAATTCATGATCTTACAGTACTGGTGTTTGGAAATACCAAAAGGTCTTACTGGTCTAAAATAAAGGTGATGTTAGGGTTCATTCCTCCAAGGGGTTATAGGGAAAATCTGTCTCCTCGCTTTTCCATCTTCTGGGAGCTGCCTGCATTCCTTGGCCCCTGGCTTCCTTTCATCTTCAAAACCAGCAAGGGCCTGTTGGACTGTAGTCTTTCTCCTACTACTTCCCTGTGACACTAACTCTTCCACATTTAAGGTACCTTTGCAACTATTACAGAGCAGAGGTCCAAGGGGGAGCAATATTTGGCCCACCCAGGGATGCCAAAAAAATTGTTAAAGAACAGATACACCGGAGCCCTGGACTCCAGAGGATGGTATACTAATACCGTCCGGACACCCCTACTGGCCCGATCTTCCATGGCCAATTAGAAAGACATTTCTCAATGCCAGAGACTCATGAAAAGGAAACGAAATGTTTATTTAATGCTATTCAGACCTAATGCCTTCATTAAAATATCAAAGTCCTTTAGGGTATACACCTACACACACACACACACACACACAGAGCTCCCTTCTCCCCCTGTCCTAACTCTGGGTACCCCAAATCAGGAAAAGAGCACACGCCCGTTTTTCCAGGCTACTGGTACCGCCAGCTGTGTTGACGTCCAGGCAGGATCTCCAATTAATCCAAAGTCATGTGGCATCTTCCACTGGCAAGAGTTCTTTGTACCATTTTTTCCAGTCAAAGTCTCTCCTGCTTTCCAGGCCACACGGCCAAAGGGAGCACCCCAAAGCTGTGTGGGTCTCTTCTACCAAAGCTGCAGGGGTCCGCACTCCACCAAAAGTGCGTGTCTTTCTTCTTCACCTGGCTGCAGGGATCTCCACTCTGGCAAAGCTGCATGGTTTTCCCTTTCACCTGGGAAAGAGGGGGTCTGCACTCTGCCAAAACCGCGTGGCTCCCTCTTTCACCTCGCCAAGAGGGGGTCCTCACTCTGCCAAAAATCACACGACTCTCTTCAATGGCTGCCGTGTCTGGGTTTAAATCCCTGCACCAATCTTCCTCTGTACCCCTATTTCCGACTCCTCCCACGATCAGTTATACCTGCCAATATTTCTGTATTATTACAAGTTTACTGGGCTGCCATCGTGAGTCTGGGCAGGTATCGCCCCATGTCATGGAGCCAGTCTTCTCCAAGCTCCCACGCAGGCGCTGTAACTCCAGGGACCTGCCCCCCAGTTACATCTTGGGGGGAAGTGACTTCATCCCCCTAGCTCCAAGCCTGGCCACAGCCATTTAACATATCCAAGTGGCCTGCCAAAGGCTATAGATATGTTAAATGTCCTAGTCATGGATTAGCTGCAAGGCTGTGGCTGTACAAAAGAGCCCTGCATGTTCCTGCTCCATGTGTCCATTCCCCCAACTCACACCTGAGGGGGAAGGGGTGAGGATATCTTATATGTCTCTCCAATATTCCTATACCCTCTGAGTTCTGGACAACATTCCAAATCTTTTTTTGGGCCCCCCTCTTGGCCACACCCTGTATCACAATCGCATTGGCCAGGATAATCCAGCATATCCTTAATCTTAAAATTTGACTATATAGCAATATTAATTCCCTCAGCAACCTTAACTGTCCTTTGCATTGTGACATCATATATTTACAGGTTCTAGAGAATTAAATGTGGGCACCTTTTTTTAAAGATTTTATTTATTTATCTTTAGAGGGGAAGGGAAGGAGAGAGGGAGAGAAACATCAATGTACTGTTGCCTTTCGTGCGTCCCCTACTGCGTCCCCTACTGGGAACTGGCCTGCAGGGAACTGGCCTGCAGGGAACTGGCTTGCAACCCCGGTATGTGCCCTGACTGGGAATCAAACCGCGATTGTCTGATTTGCAGGCCCACTCTCAATCCACTGAGCTACACCAGCCAGGGCCTAAATGTGGACACCTTTTGAGGACATTCATTCAACTTAGCCCTGTGGGAGATGCTGTTTAATTGGGTTTTAAAAGGAGAACTATGCCAACAGGTTTGTGTTCAACCACAGGTGTTCCTAACCACGATTGTGCTGTTTGTTCATGGCACAGAAGTAGGACTCAACACTAGAGGAAGTATGTAGGGGTGAAGGAACCAAAGGATTCAAGAACTGCCAGGTTTCTCTCTTGGGAAGTGTGCTTACGCTGGGACCTTCCCCAAAGAATGACTGGACAAACTAGACAGGTGTGTATGGGAAGTGCTGAGGTCCAAGCTGGTTCTAATCCCTGCCACATTTCCAGAGAGCCAAACATCATGAGAGCTTGGATGTGACTGCAGGAGACTAGACAGAACAGAGGAAGAGAAGCCAGGACCTGCCCTATCTGCTGTTTGACACTTGGCTGTGGGGCGACAAGACAAGGAGGATTGCAGGACCAGTGTGGGTCCCGACAGGGAAAGGAACTCTTGGACAACTGTGGGGACCGCAAAACGGCCACATGGGTAACCATTGCGAAAGAGAGAAAAAGCAGTGAGACAGAAAGAATGACTCTGGGCGCAGAGCAGTGGACTGTTTCCCAGAGTTAGTGACCTAGGTCTGCCCTCCATGAGGTCTCCATGGCAGCCCCCTCCAGACTTCCTTCCCTCCCTCACCCGTGAACAATAAAAGAAAACCTTGGGGGCTATCCCAGGACGTCTGGGGTGGTCTGGCTTGGGAACGCGCCTCTGCTCTCCCAGCGCGCATTCCTCACAGCCCCTCCCCCGTCTGCGTCCAGGAAGGATGGCGGGTGGGATGGGGGAAGGGGAGGTAGGCAGAGGGGGGGGGGGGAGTCTGGCGATTCACAGGCACCAAGGGGCGGTTTGTATCCATCCGCTGCTAAGGCAGCAGCGGTCGTCTGACCGCTGCTAAGGCGCAGCTGCTTCTGACCTCCCGATCCCGAACCCCGAACCCAGCCCGCCGGTCCCATAGATTGCAGTGCCGAGAATGTGAGGGTGATCGCCAGGGAGGGGGTGTGCGTAGGTCCGCAAAGATAGGCTGGGGTTCCTCCCGCCCCCAGCCTGGGTCCCGGCCCCGCCTCCTCTGGTCGGAACTACAGTGGGCTGGGAGGGGGCGTCGGCCCATTACTGACGTATCCCTCCGCCCCTCTTCGCGACGCCTTGGCTGCCAGTGCTTCGTGTCGCATCCTGCGCAACCCCTACCCAACACCTGCGTGTTTTGGTGCAGCGGTGGGCCGGAGAGGTGCGTGGCGGGGCGGGAGGCCACACTGCAATTCGAAGCGCACGGAGGGCGGTGGAAAGCTGGTGAGGAGCTCCGAGAGGAGGGGAGAGGACCACTCCGGCCGTGAGCCTGCAAAGGCAGATGGGGCTATGGTGGGGGGCGGGGGGTGGGGCCCCGGTGCCCCGGTGCCCCACCCCCCACCCGTTTACAGCCCGCGCCCAGGCCCTTGCAGCCTGGCGAGGAGGAGGGGACCCGGCCGGTGGGAGCTGGTTAGTTAGCTGCGCAGCGCTAGGGGAGCCGGGCGACGAGAAGGCGGCGACTGGCGGGGGCCGGGCCCAGGGCCCTGGGGTATCCAGAGAGGCTCCCCGTGGTCCTTCGGGGAAGCGAATCACGCTGGCTTCTCCCAGCCATCTTCCCTGGCGCCCGCATCCCGCCTTCCACCGTGTCTGTACTGGGAGAGGGCTGTGGGGGAGGGGGGCTGCTGCGGGAGAAATGGCGGAGCGGGAGCTGGGCTGGAGGGAATGCCCAGGAGGGGGCCTTGGCGTTGGCTACTCCGGCCTCTGATTCTGGAAAGGGGGGCCTGTTGGGCCCCGCGTCCTGGGTACTCTCCCTTCCAACAGGCACCTCGTTGATGCCCAAGTCTCCTGTCTGCGCAGTAGGTCTGGCGATTTCAGGCGGCAGGACGCACCTGTAGAGGAGCGGCTTGAGAAAAAGTTGGAGCAGGAAAATAGCGTGTATTTCTGGAGGTGTGAGGGGTTGGGGCTTGGTGGGCAGCAGCCATTGACTGGAGACCCAAATAGGGGGGTGACTGAGACCATAACATGGCAAGCATCCGGGAATCTTAAAATGTCCCTGTGTACCAGCTTCTTGGCAATTCCCTTGACTTCTTGCCTTCTCTCCAGCCAAAACTGGGGGCAGGAAAAGATGGGTTCAGAAGCTTGGGTGAAACAGATTGATGATTCCAAGCATCACTACACACAACCTGTTTTCTAGAATATGTGGGCACCCATCCCCCAAGTTGTTCTGCAGAAGGTGAAGGGATGAGGTGCACCTAGTGGTGAATACTCAGAATTGGAAAAGGGAGTAATGGGAAGGTTATGACGTCAGGAAAAGATACAGTTATCTGGAATCCTGACACAGAGGGACTTAATTAAAAGAGAGTATTCAACCAAGAAAACTCTGGACTCCCATGATTGGTGTTGGTGTGTCCACTACGTGCTCAGTTTTTTACAATGGTCTTCTGTTCGATCTTTTGTCTGTCTATAGGCTTACTTTAAGGCTGGTCACTTTCTGCAAAGAAGGAAAGGAGAAAGAAATTGGATCAATTCTCTACAGGTTGGTGCAAAGACAGACAACACAGGGGACAGTTACAGAGTAAAATCATGGCAAGTCTTTGTGATCTGCCTCTTCTCCTCTGCCAGATTTGCACATTACCCCAGCCTCCCTTATCCATTTCTTGCTGGAGGTATTAGAAATATTTGTGTAGATTTGAATTGGGCTGTAAATGGGAGCAAACCTGAGGTTAGGAACCAGGAGAGAGGAAATGTTAGAGAAATTTGACCCTTAAACAGAAAGAGATGTTTGCGTCAAAGGTCAGGGCATCTGCCTGTCAACTAAGTACTCAGACTCATATTTTCTCCTGTATGTTTATTTGTCCGTAGGACAGCCTGCTGTCTGCTGTAGGGCTTAATACAACTGGAACAAAGCAAGGAGGGGGATATTGCACCACGTCAGAGCAGGTTGGTATGGGAGTGGGCACAAATTAGGATGGAGTAATGGAGACTAACACAGGTCCAAGAGTGATTAAGGTCTAATCTGGGGGCTCCTTAGCCCCATTACCAACATACTTTCTCACCAATCTTACACCTATTTTGTGGTAGACCAAGTGTGTAGCAGCTCTGGGTAAATAAGGGTGACATACTTTCTAACAGCCCTATAGCCCTACCAAGAATTCAAGGTCTAGGCTCTGTGTGAGTCTCTGCTTGGAGTGACACAATTGGAAGAGACTCAAAGCCCCATGCCGTTCTCTCTCCTTAGATCCACCTCTAGTGGCAGCTCTGGTGGTGTTGCAGTTACTGTTGACCATCACGCTCAACAGATCAACACCCACCTGGGAACCGTCTGTCATCCTCCAGCTTGGTTGTGCCTCTTCTGCATTCTGCCTGTAATATTGGCTGAGGCTGGTCTTAGGACAGAGGCTGATTAACTGCTGGACTGGTGATTGACTCTTTTCCAACTGAATCACTGAAAGATCAGAGTGTGAAGATACAAAACTGTGACTCTTCAGTGGTAGAGGCTGAGACTGTGTTACTAGTGTTTAACTGTGTCTTTTCTGTAACTGGTACTATGACTGGGGCTGAGATTGAACCTGGTGTCCAGGCCAAGCCTGGAAAGAAGGCTGGAGAAGAGGCTGGAGGTGGGGCTGAGAGAGAGAATGACATCCCGATGGTGGTTAGACCCAAGGTTAGGACCCAGGCCCAGACTGTGCCTGGGGCAAGGCCCAAAACTGAGTCAAAGGCTATGAATGGGACAAGGCCCAAAACTGAGTCCCAGGTAATGGCTGGGGCAAGACCCAAAACCGATTTCCAACTAATGGGTGGGGCAAGGCCCAGAATTGAGGCCCAGGCAGTGGCTGGGGCAAGGCCCAAAACTGAATTTCAGGCAATGGCTAGGACAAGGCCCAAATCTGAGGCCAGGGCAATAGGTGGGGCATGCCCTAAAACTGAGGCCAAGGCAATCCCTGGGGCAAGGCCCAAAGATGAAGCCGAGGCTTCAGCACAGACTGAGCTCGGGGCCGAGGCAATGTCCCAAACAGAGGGCGTGCCCCAGACCAATGCAACTGCCTGGCCACTGGTCAGTATGGAGTCTGAATCAGTTGCTAAACCTTCAGCCACGGCTGTAGATAAAGAACTGGTAAATGTAGAGGTTGAGACCTTTCCTGGTTCCCAGGTTCAGTCAGGAATTCAATCCTGGTTTGGATCAGGGGATGAAACTAATACAGAATCTTGGTGTTATGCCAGGCTCAGGGCCAGAGAGGAAGCTTCTAACGAATCTGGATTCTGGTCAGCAGATGAGACCTCTACTATTTCTTCTCTCTGGGCTGGAGAAGAGGCCAGTGTTAGATCATGGCCCAGGGAAGAGGCCAATACCAGATCCAGGCACAGGGCTAAGCATCAGCCTAACCTCCAGTCCAGGCCTGGATCCAAACAAGATCCCTATATTGATTCCTGGTCTGGGTCTGAGGAGGAGTCTAGCAATCCATTCTGCTTGTGGCCTGGAGAAAATACCAATAACTTGTTCAGACCCAGAGTTAGGGATGAGGCAAATATTAGGTCCAAGCTTGGAACAAAGAGAGAGGACTTTTTTGAATCTGAGTCTGAAGATGAATACTATAAGGAGTCCTGGTTTTTGCCTGGAGAAGAGGCCAGTAGTAGATTCAGGCCAAGAGATCAGGAGGAGCCTAATACTGACTTGAAGCCCAGGACCCAGAAAGATGTTAATAACAGTGATAGGGTCAAACCAGACCCCAGGTTTGAGGAGGACATCATCATTGGGTCCTGGTTCTGGGCAGAGAAAGAGGCTGGTGAAGAGGCTGGGGCTTCAGCCATCTGTGAATCCACCCCAGGGGTTGAGGAGGGGGCTATTGGTGGATCCTTGTTCTGGACTGAGGAGCCTGAGTCCAATTTGGGGGCTGTAGCCAGAGAAGAGATCAAGCAGGAGTCTGAAGAAGAAGCCATATTTGGGTCCTGGTTCTGGGATAGGGATGAGGCCTGCTTTGACCTAAATCCCAATCCTGTGTACAGGGCTAGTTCCAGATTCAGAGATTCAGCTGAGAAGGAAATTAAGGCATCATCCAGGCCCAAAACCTGGGAGGAGGTCACTGTTGAATTCAAACCTGGTCCTTGTCATAGGATTGGCTTCCCATCCCCAAGCTCCTTTAGAATTACCGAAGAAGCATCCGCTGCATTTGCTGAAATGTTTGAGGGAAAGCCCCAAAATGGGGAGCTTACCTCAGAAGGTGAAGATGAGGCCAATCAGCCTGAACCTCAATTCACATTTCAGTATGAACCATCCTACCGGTCAGTCAGGGAAATTCGGGATCATCTTAGGGCCAGGGACAGTGCACAGCCTGAGAGTTGGTCCTGCAGCTGTATACAATGTGAGCTTAAAATCAGTTCTGGAGAGTTTGAGGAACTCCTCCTATTAATGGAAAAAGTTCGAGATCCTTTTATTCAGGAAATATTTAAAATTGCAGTGGGTATGAGAAGTGCTTCTCAATTTACCCGAGATTTTATTCGGGATTCAGGTGTTGTCTCACTTATTGAAACCTTGCTCAATTATCCCTCTTCCCGAGTCCGGACAAGGTTTTTGGAAAATGTGATTCTCATGGCTCCACCTTATCCAAATCTAAACATGATTGAAACATTCATATGTCAAGTGTGTGAGGAAACGCTTGCACAAAGCGTGGATTCCCCTGAGCAGCTGCTTGGATTAAGGCTGCTTAGGCACCTTACTATGACTACTGACTATCACACACTAGTTGCCAATTTTATGTCTGGGTTTCTCACCCTATTAGTCACAGGAGATGCAACAACGAAGTTTTGCATTCTGAAAATGCTGTTGAACTTGTCTGAAAATCCTGTGGTGGCAAAGAAGCTATTCAGTGCTAAAGCTCTATCGGTATTTGTGGGTCTTTTTAACTTGGAAGAGTCACATGATAATATTCAAATTGTTATTAAAATGTTTCAAAATATCAGTAACATCATAACAAATGGAACAATGGCCTCAGTTGATGAAGATTTCAGTCTTGAGCCGCTTATTTCTGCATTCCACGAATTTGAGAGCTTGGCTAAGGAACTACAAACCCAAATAGACAATCAAAACGATCCTGAGGGGGGGCAACCAAACTAATATGTTTGACCTGTCTGTGATCAGCCTTATGTTCCCCAAAAGCCCTGAGTAGTGCTTTGGTTTTCAGTCTGATGGTATGTTGTAACTTATATTTTTATGCTGTTAACTTTGTCCAATTCTTGGCTTGAGCTGGATCATTTTGTGGATGCCAAATGAATATTAGAGCGGAAAACATCATTTGTTCATATTTGTCTTGCTGTCCAGATTGCAGTATTTTTCAGTATTGAGTGTCCAGTGAACTGAGTTACCTATGTAAACTACACTGCTTTTTGTTGTTTAAACATGTGGTTCTGTATTTGAGTGTATTTTCAATAAAGTTCTGTGTGAAAATTGGCAGAAGTGATCCTTCAATTTAAAATCCAGGTGCAGATTCATTGTGCATGCTTACCAACGTAGATAATTAGAAGTATGGTAGACATACCCTCATTGGAAAATTCTATTCCTGGAGTTTAAAGAGATTACTGAGGGCTGTGGTACTTGAAAAAATGTTCAGAGAAAAGGGACCCACTTAAATTGGTCACTGAAGGGTAGGATAAGACAAACCCTAGGTCATTCTTGTAAGTGAGCAGCAGTGGTAGGAAGAAAAGTGTGTAATTGGAAAATCTGTTTAGTAACCTGGATGTATCCTGTCTGCCTGGAATAGGTGAAACAAGTTTCATTGAGGGATGTGGTTAGAATGAGGGCAGTTTGGAGAACTAAATCAGCCAATTTTACAACTCAAAATGCAGATATTGCTTCAGTGCCACCAAAAAAAATGAAATAATAGGATAGCACACCAATTAAATGGAGTCAGAAGTTTCTAAGATTTTTTCGTGTGATCCTAGTCCAAGGCAAGTATAAGTATTAAATAAATACAATGCATCTATTTAAAATGATCTATTTATTGGCATGAAGTGGCACATGCTTTTATGTCTGGTAAAATAGAGAAGAATATTATCATCTATGGGAAAATTGAGCCCTGGCTGATGTGGCCCATGGACTGAGTGCCAGCCTGTGAACCATAGGGTCACCTGTTCTATTCCTGGTCGTGGGCCAGGTCTCTAGTACAGGGTGCTTGAGAGGCAACCATACATTGATGTTTCTCTCCCTTTCTCCCTCTCTACCCCTTTCTCTAAAAATAATTTTTTTTAAGAAAGGAAAATTGATACCATTTTAAAGTTTGTGTGTGAGTAGAAAACTTCTATGCAATTTCAAAATGACTTTTTTTTCAAGTACAGTTTTTTGTCTATTTCTCCCATCCCAGCCCCCCCTGCCCCGTCTCCCCACTTCCCTCCCATCCCCCCCAGTCCTCATCCCTGTGTCTTTCATACTTGTTCCTCAAAATCCCTCCCCCTTTTTCCCCTTAAGTTCCCTTCCCTCTCCCCTCTGGTTGCTGCCCACTTGTTCTCTATTTCAGCGTCTTTGTTTTTATTCTGTTTGCTTGTTTGTTTTGTTGTTTACCTTCCTGTTAAAGGTGAGATAATATGGTATTTGTTAAAATGACTTTTTAAGAAATTTCATCTATTCCATAGTCTGGAATAAAATCTACAATGCAAAAAAAACAAAACATTTCAGAGACACATCAGGGAAACAAGACAAGGATTTTTAAGATAAAATATTTTTCTAATGCCTTAAGTTACAGGTAGACATGTTGGAAAAGATAGCTATATAAATGAATAAACTATATGTGTTACAAGAAATTTTCAGAGAGAATCGCTTAGAATAAGTTGGAAAGAAAAGTAGGCCCCATGAGATTTAAGAAAAACTAGCTTTTTAATTGAAATACTTTAAAGAAAAAGAAGTTATCAAGGTTGCTGAGTTTATATTAGTCTCTTGACTGTACAAAAATTGCAACATTTTTAAAAAGATTTTATTTTTAAAGGGGAAAAGGGAGAGAGAAAGGGAGAGAAACAACAATGTGTGCTTGCCTCTGGTGCGCCCCCTACTGGGGACCTTGCCCACAACCCAGGCATGTGCCCTAGACTGGGAATCAAACCCAGAACCCATTACTTGGCAGTCCATCACTCAGTCCACTGAGCCACGCCAGTCAGGGAGGATTGCAACTTTTTTACATAACTTACATTCAAAAGAACATTTCCTTTTGGAGTGACAGCAAAGTTCTGGAAGCAGATAGCAGTGATGGTTGCACAATATTGTGAATATACTTAATGCCACTGAGTTCACTAAAAGGTGATTTTATATTATGTGTAATTTCCACAATAATAAGTAAAAAAAAAAAAGATCATACCATACCTTCAGATAGAAATTGCAGAAGTCAGGGATAGAATTGGTTTGGACAGGGAGTCCAGACATGTGAGAAACATATTTTATTTTTAGTTATGGGGGAAATGTTTCTGTTTTATCTGAGGATGATGTTAATTTTTGAAAAGGTTAAATTATGACTTATAAGTTAGAAATGAACACATGAAAGATTTTTCAACACAATAAAGAACTAAGTATGTAAATGAGACGAGTATGTTATCTCATTTAAAATATAAAAACAAAAAACAATATAATAATATAGTATGTTAAATTTTATACATGCATAGAAAACATTAGGATAACATTGCTGGGTTAACTACAAAATGAAAATATCTTAAGGGCAATAAATTATAGTCATTGATGTTACCTGTTTCACTGAATGGAAATCATTTTCATGTCTATTGGACAAAATATAGGTTAACATCAGCCTCTCAGAATGGAAAACATGCTCAATCAAAAGAAATGAAGCCTAGCCTTGCACTGAAATAATATCCAGTAACCTATGTTGTCTTTACTCAAGTTTTGAGTAATTTTTCTAACAGTGCAACATGCTTTTTTCTCATTATAATATGCAAGGTTTATGACAGTGATTTTCAATCTTTTTCATCTCATGGCACACATAAACTATTTACTAAAATTCTGCAGCACACCAAAAATATCTTTTTTGCTGATCTGACAAAAAATAGGTATAATTTTGATTCATTCACACCAGATACCTATTGTGTTGGCAGTTGTCATTTTTTTAATTTGACAATATAAGAGAAAATAGGTCAGTGCCCCTGACTAAATAGTCAGGTATTGTTTGCTTTAAAAATTCTTGCAGCACACTAGTTGAAAATCACTGGTTTATGGAAATAAGGCAAAGTGGCAGTTTTGCCTCCCTTCAAAAACCAACCATAAGTGTTAACAGGAATCACACTGGTAGTGGAAACTGGAGTCTGAATATTTATTTTGCCTAGCAATATTTTTCAGGACAGATCCCTTGTGTCTGTTTAACATGTCACTCTGAGTTTTAGACAGAATATGCAATGTCACTTCATCTCCAAACTCCTGGTTCGGTGTTTCTTGCAGCCCTGGACTCCCATAGAACAAGGCCCTGGCCTTGGGCTGGAAGCTTTGGTTCCAAATCCAGCCTTCTGTCAGCTCTCTATCTTCATCTTGGTCAGGAGCTGCAGGTTCTGCTAGCAAGCAGCTCAACCCCAGAGGCAGAAAATTATGCTCTTTGGTGCTTCAGGGATGTAGCCAACACACTGCATGGTCATATGCAGGCAGATAGGGGGTCGTGTAGGCTGACAGTGGGTCATGTGACCATGCTCACCCTTGGGCTGGCCCAGAGATGTATCCCATGGAAAAGGGACAAAAAGAGACAAAGAGATGGGGAAGTACATGCACACCTGATGATCCACAGACCGCTAAGGAATGAATAGTAAGATGTTAGGGTGGGTGTGTGGCTGTCTCCCTGTGCCACACTAGCCTGAAAACTAGTCTCAGGTGACCAGAATTACAGCATTTATTGGTAAAGGAAATAATACTGCAGGCAATCACAAGCATCTTAGCTGGGTGTATCTTTTCTCCAGGAGCTCAAGAAGCAGTAAGTCATCCTGTGGGAGGCACACATGGAGAGAAATGGTAGTTGATGGCAGAGGAGATAGGTAAGGAGGAAGTGGGTGTGAGGCTCATAAATGGCTTCTGCAGATGGTGGCTGAGACTGGATCCTGGTACAGGAAATGCCTGGGACCTTCCTGCTTCCCCTGCCTCCTGAACACGAGTCCCCTCTCCCCAAGCTCCCTGCACAATGCTGTGTGATTCAGTGTTTCTTTGTGTGGGTGGGGGCAGTGGACACATGGAGGGAGTTGGCATCAGGGTATCCCAGAGAAAAACCGAAGTGACAGTTTGTGAACACGCAGTTCATATAATCTATTGATGCTGGCTCTGGAAAAGCAGGTATTAGGATGCGAACTCTGTCCTCCCACCTATTTGCCACTTACTCTATTTTCTGTGTGTATTTTCCAGAGGATAAGAATTGCTGAGACCAGCTCAAAATTGGGAGGGGTGGGAGAGGAGTGGGGAAACATGTACCTAATGCTCCAAGGCTCCAGGTGCCTGGAGATGCAAGAGAGGAATGAATCCCAATTTGAGCAGCTCTAGGCAAGGGGGTTGAGAGACAGACTCAAGAGGAGGGAACTTAGGTACAGTTGGCCCCTGACAGGATTTGTCATTGGGATAATGCCAAGCTTCTCAACTCCCTAGAGAATCTCTGGATCTCAGCCCCAGGCAGCAGGTCCATCCCATCAGGGAATGCAAAAGTTGCTACTCCATCTGAGGTTTCCTCCATTTACAGTCCTGGGCCTAAGAGTAGGATCATCCTGGGAAACATCTGCAGAAACTGCTTAGTGGATGGTCCCATGGGTTCCCCTCTGCAGACACTTTGATGTCTTCCATGTGTTCCGCTCTCTGTCCACTTCTTAGGACTTGTTCCTTTGGTCTCACTCATCCCAGGTAGCATCCCTTTGTCACAGGTGGGCACAGGTAACCAGGTTCTTGGTGACTGAGGACAAAGAACCAAACACACAGAGAATTTATATCAAAAAGACAGCAGATTTATTAAGAACATGGGAGCAAGCCAACTCTGAGCAGAGATTGCCCTCTGGTGCTGGAGGAATTCTGTTCTTACAGGGCAGATATTTCCTGGCTAGTTTGGGCAGGCTTTTATTGCACATGTACAAGTATTTATATTACTTGAAAGCTACTGTGCATGTGGCCTCCCATGATTTACCTTGATTGGCCACCTGAGAAGGGGGCTCACACAATGTTAATTTATTATAATGCTATTATAATGAAGCAGAAGTCATTATATATCTGCTGCTCAGGTGTATTCATGATTCACCATGATTCAGTGTTTTTCTAGAAAGCAGGAACAACTGGTCTTAGAACAAGGTCTCTGTCCTTTATTGATGTCCTTTACCTTAGCCCTAGGGCATCTCCAGAGTTTTCTCCTTCCTGACTATCTTCTGCCTCACCTTGATAAGTTTGTGTCCTCTTTCTAACAGAATATTCCCAAGCCTGGGGGGCTCATGGGAACCCCTGATGCCCCAAGGCTGGATACTATGGCAGTTTAGGAAAGTGTCAATAGGAAGTAATTAATTTCCCAAAGCCTACTCATATCCTTATATTTTTTGTCAGTATACAGTTGAAATTATTCTGTAATACTACTTTGGGCCCTTTTGTTTACATTTAAAAGCTAGGATTGAGCAGTGGGCATGTGGGGTAAAATTACAGAGATTTGAGGCCTAGGACTACCTCCTTCTCTCTTACCCTGCCTCCTTTGTTATCCTCTTTCCTCCACTCTCCAGCAATGTGGTAACTTAAGTGTTGGGGCCAATTTTCAGATCATGGTCTTTCTTCTTAAACTCTTGTCTCTGGCCTGTGTCTTCGTTTTTAGAGTTTGACAAAAGAGAGTACCTCAAACATGGTGTGGTATAGAAAGAATATATCTAAGCTATGTCTTTGGTTTCTGGCACAGACCTTCAAAAAACCTTTGGACTTTGGTGATAGGAGTATCTCTGTAATGCTAAGGCGCTGACTTATGGTGGGCCCTGAAATACCTTCATGATGTGGGCTGGTCACTAGAAGGACCAATCATAATAGCAGTTGGAACTTTAGGCCACAGAGGGAAGGAGGGCTGGATTTTTGGTGAAATCAGGTGGCCAGTGATTTAATCGTGCATATTTAAGGAATCCCCAATGAAACTCAGGATTTGGTGTGACGTGGACACTGGCCCACAGTGTCCATGGCGTTGTCTATGAGACAAGATATTCACATGGACTCCTGAGTCCTGTGGAGGAAAAGGGATGGCACAGCTACTATCTCAAGGGGAGAGCGGGCCAACCCTTGTCTTGACAGACTTTTATTGGGTTCAATTTGCACAGGAATACAGGTAAAGCTCACTAATCATTGTCAGGCAGTAAAAATCAAACAATAGATAGCAGCATTCAAAGAACTATGAGGGCTTATTCTGAGTCAGGGTCTGTTAACTAAAGGACTACAAAACTTTGGGAAACAAACTCATTTCCTGATTGGACCCTTATCATTTAATTGAGAGCATTCTTAGCAAAGCAGGTTTCACAGGATTTTATGTATTCTTTCTTAGGCCTGATCACCCGGGTAACCTGCCTTTTCCAGCACAGGGCTGCACCACCCTCTGTCACTGTTTCAGGCTTAAGGCAGGCAGGGGAGGTAAGGCAGCCAAGAGATTAGGAGACTTCAAGCAGGCAGAATAAGAACTCAGGCTATGTCAAAACCAAGAGGCAAGGGTTCATCACCCCCTTTTTCTATAGCCCCACAAGTCCTTCCCTGGGGGCTCCCTGTGATCCTGCCTGTCTTAGGTTGCCCCTCCCTTGAGGAATCTTACCTGTCATTGGCTAACTGATCAAGTTTTGGGGGTCAGGCAGGGTGAAGTAAAAGGAGCAGAGGTAGCACCTCTGCCAGAGAGATAAACTTTGTCTCCTTAGTGGCTTATGGTCCAGAGGTTGCTCAGTCAGCCTTAGCCATGGACCAGGGGAGGGGGGTGGTTACAGCTTCTGAAACCAGGCAGGGCAGTTCCCAACATTTGTGGAGCTTCCTAGTTGGTAAACACACTGATATCCATGTAGGGTGATTTGCCCTGAACCCAAGGGAAGAAGGCATGGAAGCTGCAAGTCTAATATCCCTCCAGATCTTTTCCTATGTGTAGCCTTTATAATAAAAACTACAGGTAATAATTCATGGTGGCAAAGTAGGTGGGGGTGGAGCCCACTTCCTCCTGTGCCATGCTGGAACACCTAGCCGATCTTCTGAGGAACAGAGTGAACAGCCAACAGAACCCCATCTTATATGAAGGTTGGAGGCCAAAATTGTAGAGGACATTGAAAAACAGACAGTAAGGAGATTGTGTTGGGTTGGAAAGGTCCCTGGGACCTATGTGGGGACCAAGGCTGCTGTGGCCACTGGCCTGGTGCCTACCACCATGGTCAGTGGTAGCTGCAGGATCTTTGGAGGAGAGTCAAATCAGCAGCTCCCTCCCCTACCAAAGCAGGGAAGACAGCCTGGCCCTAGGAGTGACCTGTATGCCTGAACTGCTGAGGGTAATAAAGATGAAGTGGGAAATGCACAGAGGCAGTGTTCACCTGCTGGGACTGTGGACACCAGCTAGGTCATTACCAGAGAAATTAGGTGACAGCTGGAAAAGGCAGAAGTGTTGGGCTGTGTGGGCGACTTTTCCCACAAGTCCCCCTGTCTGCCACGGATGAAAATAACACTACCAAGGCATGATCTGCTTGGAGAGGAGAGGTGGCCAGTTTCTCCAAGGAAAAAGAGGCCAGGAGCGATGGCCAGTTTCTCAGAGGAAAAAAGCCTTGAGCCCCTTCCTCCAGTGGCTTTTATTGGGTTGTAATACACAGGAATACTGGGCGGCAAGGATCAAACAGTAGATAACACTTCAAAGAAATCTGAGGGCTTAGTCTTAGTCAGTGTCTGTCAGGAAGGGGGTTTTGCAGAAACTTTAGGGTTTCCTGCTTGGACCCTTAACATATGAATGAAAGCACTCTTAGCAGAGCAGGTTTCACAGGTTTTTTAGGATTTTTTTTGTGAAGCCAGATTTTTCCCTGGGATATACTCTAGCAAGGCAAGGAGCTGCACCACTCCCCATCAGGTTTTCAGGCTTAAGTGGATTAGCATCAGGAAGTGCTTCTCCCAGAGAACATGGGGACTTGGGCTATGTCACATAGCCGGGGTTGGGGGGCAAGGATCCATTGCTCACTCTTTGTTGCAGCCCTCCAAGTCCTTCCATGAAGGCCTCCCAAGTGATTGAGTCTGGCTTAGGTTGCTCCTTGCTCTGAGGAGACTTACCCGTCATGGACTTCGGAACATGCTTTGGGGGCAGGGAGGAAACTGAGACAGCATTTGCTACCAGAGACAAGCTTTGTCTCCTGTGGCTTGCATTCCAGGGGTCACTAGCTCATCCTTAGCCATGGGAGGTAGTTACAATTCCTGAAACCAGGCAGAGAGGTCCCCAACATTGGGCTGTGTCAGACCCTGACAAGGATAGTCTTTGGTTTGGTTAGAAGGTTGGGCTGTGTGAAAAGTTGGGCACTTGTTAGAATTATGCACTTAAACAAGAGAATTTTACTTAAAAAAAAGAGGCTCTCAGCCACTGTTTAAGGAACTCTTGCAGCAGCTGGCTAGTGAAGAGGAAGGAGGAGGCACACTGCACAGACCATTCAGAGGAGGGCAGCAGGACTCAGTGAGCAGCAGTTCCCAAGACTTATTTAGTAAGGGAGCTGAACTGCCTTGAAGAGACACTGAGTGCACAACACCCAGGCCAGCAAAGAGGGAGGTGTGTGAGTTGCATCTAACCAATGCAACTCACAGGCTGCACAACTGGTAGATTAAAGGCATTGGCCTGGCGCAGATTGACAGTGGGGGCCCGGCAGCACACCAAGGATCTGGACTGGAGGCTGGGCAACTGTGAATATTTTAGCCCAGATCTGGCTCCCACCTTACCAAACCACAGGAATGGAGAGAAACAAAGCACAAACCTCTTCTACCCGCAGCATCCAGGAAGACCAGCAGAACTGGCTTGGCTGGTGTAAAGTCAGCAGGAGGCTCCCCCCCCCACCTTTTTTTCCTCCCAAGTGAGACAATAAGACCTGGAGCTGTGAAAATTCCAGAGACAGACCCAAGGAGGGAGCACAAGGCTAACCCCCAAAACTGAGAAACTGAGACAAATTTCACTTTCCTTTCCAATAGAACTTGCATTTCATTGTTTATTTGTATTATTATTTTTACTTTTTATTTCATAAGTATTTTTTATTTCTCACCTTTGTGTTTAGGTTACTTCATTTTGTTTGGTTAATTATATTGTTCAACTGATTTTCCTTGTACTCTGATATTTTTTAAATTTTCCTTCTTTCACTTCACTCTTTTTCCAATAGCACTCTGCTCTTGGGCATGTACTTACTATTCCTGTTATTCAGATCATATATTTCTTGGCATATTATTGTAAATAATTGTTGTTTCATATAGTTGTATATACTATATAGCACCCTGCTCTGATATTAGTCCATTTCACTAAATCCTTGAGCTTCATTTCTGTTGTGGTGAACTCTATTCTATCATTACACTATGCCTACTTTCTATTCTTTACTCTCACTATATCTCACCATCTAACCTCACACAAACACCTTGTCTTCTGGATTCAACTTACAATCCTCCCCGCTAACAAGAATCGTATCTCTTTTTCACCTTTCATAAAAAGTGGTTAGTTGGGTGAAATATCACAGGTAACACTGTACTTATCCAAAGGATCTCCTATCTGTTCTCTATTTGTTGGTGCTTCAAATCCCATAGAATACTCTCCCGCTGTCTTAATCCATTTTTGCCTCCCCCCTCCAACTGATCACATACAAGGAGTAGGTGGGAGCCATGAACACCAATATACCTGTTGGAAGAGAGAACCCACCAACAAAGGAACCACCAACAGGTAAAAACCCAAATAAAACAAGAAATCCCACACAAACAGAAAAAAAGAGCAACCCTAGAGCATACAGACAAGGAGATCAAAGAGACCACACCACTGAATCTCACAGAACTCCTACCATAGATGCTCACCCTACAAAGACAGCTAGCAAAGCAAAATATCAGGAAGCAGAGAAACAAACAAAAAGAGTCATCTAAAATGGGGGGACAAAAAAAGAACCTGTGATCAAAAGGAGTGGAAAACTCCCCACTAAAAGAGCTAAATGAAATGGAGGTGAGTGAACTATCAGATACAGAATTGAAAATAATGCTTATAAGAATGCCCAAGGAACTCACAGACAAGGGACTGAGACAGAACTACAATGGTATGAAAAAGGAAATAGAAACTATAAACAAAACCAAGGAGGAATGAAAAATACAATTTCTGAAATAAAAAACACACTACACGGAATTACAAGCAGGCTGGAGGAAGCAGGGGACCGAATTAGTGATCTGGAAGACAAGGTGGAGAGAAAAACCCAGGTAAAGCAGCTACACACAAAAAAGACTAAAAAAAATAAAGATAGCTTGAGTAAACTCCAAGATAATATGAAACAGAACAACATTGAAAGCATAGAAATACTGGAAGGAGAAGAAAAGGAACAAGGCATAGAAGCCCTATTTGAAAATATAATGACAGAAAACTTTCCAAACCTGGAGAGGGAAAAACCATGCAAATTCAGGAAGCACAGAGTCCCAATAAAGATAAACTTAAAGCGGCCTGCTCCAAGACACATCAGAATTAAAATGCAAAGTTTTAAAGACAAAGAGCCAATCTTAGAAAGGAGCAAGGAAGAAACAAGAAGTAACATACAAAGGGGTTCCAATAAGGCTAGTAGCTGATTTTTCAACAGAAACATTCCAATCTAGGAAAGAATGGCTAGAAATATTCCAAGTAATAAAAAACAAATGCCTACAACAAAGATTACTATACCCAGCAAGGCTCTAAATTAAAATGGAAGGTGAAATAAGGACTTTCCCAAACAAAAGAAGGCTGAAAGAATACAACTCCACCAAATCAGCACTACAAGATGTGCTAAAGGGACTACTATAAGAAGAGGGAAAAAAAGAATGAGAGAGAGAGAGAGAAGAAGACATGTACAAGGGGAGAAAAATGAATAAATACCTATCAATAATAGCCTTAAATGTTAACAGATCAAATGCTCCAAACTAAAGGCATAGAGTAGCTGAATGGATGAGAAAACATGACCCACACATATGCTGCCTACAAGAGACCCACCTCATAACAGAAGACCTACAAAGGCTGAAAGTGAAGAGGTGGAAAAAATATTTCAAGCAAATGGACAGGAAAGAAATCCATGGTAGCAATACTCATATCAGACAAAATAGACTTCATAACAAGGTCCATAAAAAGAGACCCAGAAAGACACTTCATAATACTCAAGGAAAGAATCCATCAAGAAGACATAAACATAAACATATACGCATCCAACGTATGAGCACCCAACTATATAAGAAAAATCCTGGAGGACTTCAAGAAAGATATTGATGTCAACACAATTATAGTAGGGGGTTTTAATACCCCTCTGTCAAAAATGGATAGATCTTTTAAACAAAATATCAACAAAGATATTGCAGCATTGAACAATGCCCTACATCAAATGGACTTAATGGATATATATTACCAGATGGTTTCACAGGAGAATTTTACAAAACATTTAAGGAAGAGCTAGCTCTTATACTTCTCAAACTTTTCCAAAAACTCCAAGAAGAAGGAAGACTCCCAACTTATTTTATGAAGCCAGCATCACCCGAATTAGAAAACCAGATAAAGATACAACAAAAAAAGGAAGCAATAGGCCAATATCACTGAAAACATAGATGCCAAAATCCTCAGTAAAATATTGGCAAATCGCATACAGGAATACATTGAAAAGATCATAAACTATAATCAAGTGAGATTCATCCCAGGGATGTACGGATGGTACATTTGCAAATCAATGTGATACATCACATAAACAAAAGGAAAGATAAAAATCACACGATTGTATCAATAGATGTAGAAAAAGCATTTGATAAGGTATAGCACCCATTTATGATAAAAAAAAAACACTCAGCAAAGTGGTAGTAGAGGGAGTATTCCTCAACATGATATAGGCCATATACGAGAAACCTACAGCCAGCATCATACTCAACAGGCAAAATCTAAAAGCTTTCCCACTAAGATCAGGAACAAGACAAAAATGTCTTTCACCACTTTTATACAATATAGTATTGGAAGTCATAGCCACAGGAATCAGACAAGAAAGAGAAATAAAAGGCATCCAAATTGGAAAAGAGGAAGGAAAATTGTCACTGTTTGCAGATTTCATTATGGGGCACAAAGAAAACCCTATAGATGTCACACAAAAAGTACTTGACCTAATAAGTGAATTTGGCAAAACAGCAGGGTTCAAAGTCAATATTGAGAAATCAAAGGCATTTAAAAATGTTTTAAAGATTTTATTTATTTATCCTTAGAGAGGCAGGAAAGGAGAGGGGGAGAGAAATATCAATGTATGGTTGCCCCTCGTGCGCCCCCTGCTGGGAACTGCCCTGCAACCCAGGCATGTGCCCTGACTGGGAATCAAACAGCAGTTGTTTGGTTTGCAGGCCTGCGCTCAATCCACTGAGCTACACCAGCCAGCGCAAAGGCATTTTTATATACCAACAATGAAAATCAGAATCAGAAATCAAGAAAAAATCCCATTTGCTACAGCAAGAAAAAAAATAAAGTGTCTAGGAATAAAGCATACCAAGGAGGTGAAAGACCTGTACTCAGAAAACTACACAACACTGAAGAAAGAAATTAAGGAAGACAGAAATAAATAGAACTATATACCATGTTCAAGGACTGGTAGAAACAACATCATCAAAATGTCCCTATTACCCAAAGCAATTTATAGATCCAATGCAATGCCTATTAAAATACCAGTGACATATTTCACAGATATACAACAAACATTTCAAAAATTATATGGAACAGTAACCAACCCTAAATAGATGAAGCAATTTTGAGAAAGAGGAACAAAGTAGGAGAGATCACAATACCTGATATCAAACTATATTACAAGGCCACTGTAATTGAAACAGTCTGGTCCTGACATAAGAGTTACACAGTCCAATGGAACAGAACAGAGAGCCCAGATATAAACCGAAGTCTTTATGGTCAATTAATATTTGACAATGGGGGAAGAAACATAAAATGGTGTAAAATAGCCTCTTCAACAAATGGTGTTGGGTGATCTGGACAGCTACATGCAAAAAAATGAAACTCAACCACCAACTTACACCATACACAAAAATAAGTTCAAGGTGCATAAAAGACTTAAAACATAATCACAATGCCATAAAAAAAGTCCTAGAGGAGAATATAGTCAGGAAAATTTCAGATATTCCACACAGCAATATTTTCACCAATATGTCCCCTACAGGAAGGGACATAAAGAAAAGAATAAACAACTGGAACTTCATGAAAATAAAAAACTTCTGCATAGCTAATCAAAACATCAGCAAAATGAAAAGAGAATCAACCATATAGAATATATTTGCTAATGATACCTTGGAAAAGGGTTTGATCTCCAAAATATATAATGAATTCACATGACTCCACCCCAGGAAGACAAACGATCCAATTCAAAAATGGCCAAAGGACTTGAACAGTCACTTCTCAAAAGAGGATATACAGAGGGCCTGGAGACATATGAAAAGATGCTCACTATTACTAGCCATTAGAGAGATGCAAATTAAAACCACTATAAGATACCACTTCACACTGGTGAGAATGGCCATCATAAACAAATCAACACAAAAGAAGTATTGGAGAGGTTGTGGAGAAAAGGGAACCCTAGTGCACTGTTGGTGGAAATGCAGGCTGGTGAAGCCACAGTACAGAACACTATGGAATTTCCTCAGAGAACTAAAATGGAACTGCCTTTTGATCCAGTAATACCACTGTTTGGATTATGCCCTAAATATACTAGAACACCAGTTCATAAGAATCTATGCACCCCAATGTTCATAGCAGCATAATTCACAATAGCCAAGTGCTGGACGCAACCTAAGTGCCCAGCAATAAATGAGTGGATCAAAAAGCAATGCTACATTTACACAATGGAATAGTAAGCAGCAGAAAGAAAGGTGCTCCTACCCTTCACAATAGCATGGATGGAAGTGGAGAGCATTATGCTAAGAGAAATATCTCAGGCAGTGAAAGACAAATACCACATGGTGTCACCTATAAGTGGAACCTAATCAACAAAACAAATGAGCAGGTAAAATATAACCAGAGAAATTGAAATAAAGAACAATCTGAGGGTAAACAGAGAGGAGGAGGGAGAGGGATAATAGGGCATAATGGAGAGGGGGTCATCAAGGAACATGTATGAAGGACACATGGACAAAGACAAAGGGGGTGGGTTTCAGGTTGGGAGTGGGGATTGGGTGGGGCGGAGGTGCATGGTGGGGTGAAAATGGAGACCATTGTACTTGAATAAAAATATATTTAAAAAATCAATAAAACTATAATGTGAAGTATAGCACTTTCAGTAATATCTGTGTTTTTCTAGTAAATTATCAAACCTGAGGGGGTCATTGGAATTCTAGACTGTATAACTGGTCAGTCAGAAGCATGGTTGGCCCTCCAAGACTTATAACCGGCATTGTATCTTAAGTGGGGGCAATATTGCTGGGGACTGTACTTTTAAATCTGTGGAGTCTAATGCTAACTCCCAGTAGTTGGTGTAAAAAATTGATGTCAGAACAATGGTGCCAGTCTTTCAGCAGGCATCCCTGGATTATCTGTAAACCTACCTTCGATCCTATGTATCATACATAAATAAGTTAAAATGAAGGGTGCAGCCCTGGCTGGTGTGGCTCAGTGAATTGAGCACTGGCCTGTGAACCAAAACGTCAGCGGTTCGATTCCTGGCCAGGGCACATGCCTGGGTTGCGGGCCAGGTCTCATTGGGGGTATGCAGGAGGCAACCACATACAGATCTTTCTCTCCCTCTCTTTCTCCTTTCCTTCCCCTCTCTAAGAAATAAATTAAATCTTTAAAAAAAAAAGGATACAGAGCCCACTAGTAAGTATATTAGAAAGGGGGAGCAGCACATGATTTTGTGACACCCACCTGCATTTAAATGATTTTTAAAGTTATCTAAAACTTTTATTTCTTATCAGATCTCCTTCAGTCTTGAATTCCTATTGTGGGTACTATATTAGTATTTTAGCAGCTTCACATTACAGCTGGCCAGATACCTCTTAGTCTCACACGCACAGGAAGCAGATACTTAAGCAGTTTTCACCTGTGAATTTTTTCAATCTCAGTCAAAGGGGAGGGTAAATAGTGTGTGTATTTATGTGTGTGTGTCCAAGAATGAAGATGATTATCTATATTCTGATCACTTGTTTGTCAGGATCATCCCTCAATTTTTATGGGATATAGTTGAAGTAAAAACCTCATCACTCATGTGGCCTTTTTGTTTCCACCCCTTTTCTGGTTAAATATTATGGGTCATCTCATGTAATAAGATAATAAGGGTTCATGTAATAAGATAATAAGGGTTCAATAAAATGTTGTTGCCTGGGGTTAAAATTAGAATGGATATGTCATCTCTCCAGTCATGAATGAAAAGAAAGGTACCTTTTTACAGTACAGCTGGAATCTTAGACAATTTGACACTCTCTGCCCAGAATTTCAAAAGAGCAACCCTCAGTGGGATTTCATCTATAAAATACTATGAGATTCCCTATGGAGGGTTTCAAGGCCCTGCACCCTTTCATATGTTTCCACCTTTTGTGTCCATCTCCCAACATATTCTTCCAAGTCAGGGTGAGGACTAGAATGAAATAAGGACACAGTTTTAGGAGGCCCTCACTCTCAGGTGCCTTACCCTAATCCAAACCCTGCTCTACTTTGACTGCACTCAAGCCACATTGGGCCGTCTGGTATTTCCCAAACCAATTATACTCTGTGGTTTACTACTTCTGTGCCTTTCCCTGCTGTTCACTTGATCGTCACTACTCTCACAGTTGTTTCTCTGTTGGGGAAACACATTCATCCTTTTAGGCTCAGCTCAAATGTTAGGGTCTGTTTGAAGTCCTCCTGATATCCTCACCTTTCCTCTTTGCCCCTCAGTAGGAAGTAATTCCTCTGACCTGTGTACTTAATCTTTTATTTTCTCCTATTTTAGTATTTGTTTCTTTATACTAAGCACTGGAGTCTTTTTGTTTTATGAATAAGACAGAACTATATAGAAGGGCAGGTAGCATAGAGGACGAAACTTGGACCCTGGAAGTATGAATCGAACCCATCTGTCTGACTGCAAAACCTGAGCCTTTTATTACTTATAATAGTAATTTTTATTAAGATATATTGGGTGTTTGATATGTACCAGATACTCTTCTAAGGGTTCTAAATGTATTAATGAGGGGACAGGGGAGGGAATTTAAGGGGGAAAATGGGAGGGATTTAGAGGAACAAGTATAAAGGAAACAGAGACAATAACTAAGGGGAGTGGAAATGGGAGGGAGGTGGGGAGCACGGGGCAGGGTGGGATGGGAGAAATAGACAGAAAATTGTACTTGAAAAAGAACTAAATAAAAAAATAAAATGTATTTAATCCCCCAAACAACATATGAAATAGATGCTCTTGTTGTCTCCATTTTACATATGACGAAGCTGAGGCACAGACTGGTCAGTAACTTGGCAAAGCTCACTGAGCTGGTTAACAGAAGAAATGAGATCCAAAGCTTTTTAGGTTGAATCTGGAGCTGGTAGGCATTACCACAATGCTATGTCTATATCACTCTAGTGCTAATTATCACTAAAAGCTGCTGTCATCCTGCATATCTTCAACCTCAGATTTTCTGTAACTTACAGCTTGTACTAAAGTACTCTGTTCATCATAAAGATTCTTAAACCTGTGTGTTGTTCAATCTTCTGTTCTTTTATCCCTTTCTTCCTGCGTATCAGTCTATTCCAGCTTTTCCTTCCTTTCCAACTTAATGGTTAATTATGGTTCATCATTTTTACGATTCTTCTACCCCATCATTTAGTGCCTGGATCCACTGTCCTAGCAAAATCCCAGCCCTTAATCAATCCCAAATATTCACCTGTTTTTATACTTGTGTTGCTTAGTGCAGTGTGCCTGGGGAAACTTAATATCTTTCTGACTGTTGGCACCATGAATTTATCTTTCTCAAACTCAGTATAGCCCTCTAAATTGAATACATAATGAACATTTTATAAGGGTGCACTTTTATACAGTAAATTGAAACCAGTTTTATCTATAAGCTCAAGTATTTAATATACCTATGAACCCCCTAGATAAGTAAGGGTTTAGGTTTTCTGCTTGAGGCTTTCCCTTTAAATCTAGAACAGAAGGCAATCACAGTTGTCAAACCTCTTGCAATCATTAGGCAAGGCATTCAGAATCTACAGTTTTCCTCTTCACATGGAAACCTAAGTTCTGCCACTGCTTTGAAGGGGTGGTTGCTCAGTGACAGACAAAAGTCAGGAACTATTATTCACTGAAGAGTTCTGTGCCTGAGCCTACATATCAGTTAAGATTTTCCCATTTTCGTATAACAAGTAACTCAACTAAAACTAAATAAGGACATTTATGATCCACAGATTCAAAGTATTGAGGCCTTGATGGCTCTTTGATTCTGGCAGGAACTCAGTTTTTTAACATCTCCTGCCAGTCACAATATCAGCTTTCATCCTAAGGCTGGATGCTTGACGGCTTGCAATGATTCTAGGAGTCAAGCAATTTCCTGAAAAAGAAAAGGAGACAGTTATTCCTGATGGCATTTTCTTATGAGGGAGGACGCTTTCCTTAGTTTTTCTGCAGCCTTCTCCTAATATTTCATCGAGCAGAGTTACATCATCAACACTTCCTAAACCAGAGTACCAAGGGGATGGATTACTCCTAGACAATGCAGACTCACTCCTGAAGCTGAGATCAGCCTCCCCGTGGTACATGACCATGAGGAAGATGGAGGCATACTTATGAAAAAATGATGTTCTTTTAGTAAGGGGTTAGTTATGGTAGGCACAAAAGAGTATTATGAAGCACTGAGGTTATATTAACACAGAGCACAGGGCAATGTCTTAGCAATTAAGACCACTATAAGCCACCACAGAGTTCTTATCAACTCTTTCCTAATTAGCCCAGCCTACCCCATAATGTGACTAGATCACATTTTTTAAAAGGAAGTAGAAAGACTTGATACATAAGATATTTCAGAATATCATAAAATTTCTCATTTAGTGTACACAGGAGTCCTGTGAGATAGTTATTACCAGTTCCTATTGAGGGATGAATTAACTGAGTTACAGAAACATGAAGTACTTTTTCCAAAGTGACACAAATAGTTAGTGGCAAAGTCTCTATTCAAACTTTGGACTCAAACTTTTGGATTGGAGTCCAAAGTTTGAATAGAGAACTGCTTGGCTCTGAAGTCTGGTCAAGTCCCAGAGTAGAGTCCAGAGGAGAAAATCCCGACTCCACCATGCAGCCTCCTTTTAGAGTTTCCAGGGCTCAGAAACTGGTTACTATAGTCTAAGCGAGCACCTAGTAGTATAGTGCACTGACTCCTGGTGGTGGTGGTTGTGGTGGTGGTGACAACAGAGATTTTCTGCTCCTAGGGTTAAATTACTGCTGCTCAGACATCATGACCAGGAACTTTGATTCAGGAAGTCTGAATTCTAATTTGCACTCCAGTTTAAGAATTTGGATACTGCAATAACAAGTTTAGGGAGCCATGTAAATGTCCAATATCTAGGAGAGAAAAGAACTAATATTTATGGAGAGGCTAGGTTTGCAAGAGCAACTTTATTTCCATACCTGAAGTTCAGCTGAAAAGGACACAAGCTATTCACTGGACTTCAGCTACCCAGTTAAAATTCATAGTCCAGACTTCAGTTGACATGTAAAGAGCTTGGAAGTCATTGTTCCTGTACTTACAACCAGAAAAAAAGCTGAATAAAACTGAGAATCAATGACTTATCTTAGATGTATCAGAAAACTGAGGTCACAGGGCAAATAGCCGCCTCAAATTCTTGAGAAAAGACAAATCCAGAGAGTCACAGCCTCTCTCTCTTTACATAGAATACAGAGAGGCTAGAAACATAAACAAGGGAGAAGACTTAAATAGTAATTCTGACAAATTACTGGAGACTGAATGTGAAATAGTATGAATGAGAAACCCAACCTGCAGTCTTAGAGGTTTAGTGGGCTTTAAATTCAGGAACTCTAGCAGGTTCTTACAAGGGAGATCTCAGAAAGATCCCCTCATGGCTCTGGCAGTGGGAGGAGCAGTGTGCTCATAGGAAACACACCCAGAGCCTTCTCCATAGAAAGGCCTAATCTGCAGTGGAAAACTTTCCCAGGGCATCAGGCCTGCTGAGAGAAAGGCATTGCTTGTAACCAGCCCACTCTAGTTTTCCATTTTCACATAAGGTGGAGAAAGAAGCTAAGAAATATTTGTGAAGTACACAGCCTAGGGACACAGGCCCACAAAAGACGAATTTAATTTTAAGATTATACAGCATGCTCTCCACACATTTTTACCATGTCACATCACAAACCTGCAGTATAATAGGAGTGGAATATAGCTAAAAGAGCTGTAACATGCAGACTCTCTGCATGGAGTACTCAGGGGAGCCCAAAGATAAAAGGTAAGACAGGAAAAAAAAAAAGGACAATAAGGGAATTTGAAGACTGGTACCTACAGCTACAGCAAACATTACACACAGCTCAACAGTTAACTAGCCTAACATACAAATTCTTGTTAATTGTCTAGTCACCTCAGTTCCTGTTGCCCAATGCATTATATCCAGTTTCAACAACAAATTAAAAGGTATGCTAAAAGGCAAGAAAAAGCAGTTTGAAAATGCAAAGCAAAATGAGAACCAGATTCAAATATCATGCAGATTTTGTAATTATCAGGGAATTAAAAATGTATACGATTAATGTGTTAATAGTTCTAATGGACAAACTAGACAAGTGTGTATGGGAAGTGCTGAGGTCCAAGCTGGTTCTAATCCCTGCCACATTTCCAGAGAGCCAAACATCATGAGAGCTTGGATGTGACTGCAGGAGACTAGACAGAACAGAGGAAGAGAAGCCAGGACCTGCCCTATCTGCTGTTTGACACTTGGCTGTGGGGCGACAAGACAAGGAGGATTGCAGGACCAGTGTGGGTCCCGACAGGGAAAGGAACTCTTGGACAACTGTGGGGACCGCAAACCGGCCACATGGGTAACCATTGCGAATGAGAGAAAAAGCAGTGAGACAGAAAGAATGACTCTGGGCGCAGAGCAGTGGACTGTTTCCCAGAGTTAGTGACCTAGGTCTGCCCTCCATGAGGTCTCCATGGCAGCCCCCTCCAGACTTCCTTCCCTCCCTCACCCGTGAACAATAAAAGAAAACCTTGGGGGCTATCCCAGGACGTCTGGGGTGGTCTGGCTTGGGAACGCGCCTCTGCTCTCCCAGCGCGCATTCCTCACAGCCCCTCCCCCGTCTGCGTCCAGGAAGGATGGCGGGTGGGATGGGGGAAGGGGAGGTAGGCAGAGGGGGGGGAGTCTGGCGATTCACAGGCACCAAGGGGCGGTTTGTATCCATCCGCTGCTAAGGCAGCAGCGGTCGTCTGACCGCTGCTAAGGCGCAGCTGCTTCTGACCTCCCGATCCCGTACCCCGAACCCAGCCCGCCGGTCCCATAGATTGCAGTGCCGAGAATGTCAGGGTGATCGCCAGGGAGGGGGTGTGCGTAGGTCCGCAAAGATAGGCTGGGGTTCCTCCCGCCCCCGGCCTGGGTCCCGGCCCCGCCTCCTCTGGTCGGAACTACAGTGGGCTGGGAGGGGGCGTCGGCCCATTACTGACGTATCCCTCCGCCCCTCTTCGCGACGCCTTGGCTGCCAGTGCTTCGTGTCGCATCCTGCGCAACCCCTACCCAACACCTGCGTGTTTTGGTGCAGCGGTGGGCCGGAGAGGTGCGTGGCGGGGCGGGAGGCCACACTGCAATTCGAAGCGCACGGAGGGCGGTGGAAAGCTGGTGAGGGAGCTCCGAGAGGAGGGGGAGAGGACCACTCCGGCCGTGAGCCTGCAAAGGCAGATGGGGCTATGGTGGGGGGCGGGGGTGGGGCCCCGGTGCCCCGGTGCCCCACCCCCCACCCGTTTACAGCCCGCGCCCAGGCCCTTGCAGCCTGGCGAGGAGGAGGGGACCCGGCCGGTGGGAGCTGGTTAGTTAGCTGCGCAGCGCTAGGGGAGCCGGGCGACGAGAAGGCGGCGACTGGCGGGGGCCGGGCCCAGGGCCCTGGGGTATCCAGAGAGGCTCCCCCGTGGTCCTTCGGGGAAGCGAATCACGCTGGCTTCTCCCAGCCATCTTCCCTGGCGCCCGCATCCCGCCTTCCACCGTGTCTGTACTGGGAGAGGGCTGTGGGGGAGGGGGGCTGCTGCGGGAGAAATGGCGGAGCGGGAGCTGGGCTGGAGGGAATGCCCAGGAGGGGGCCTTGGCGTTGGCTACTCCGGCCTCTGATTCTGGAAAGGGGGCCTGTTGGGCCCCGCGTCCTGGGTACTCTCCCTTCCAACAGGCACCTCGTTGATGCCCAAGTCTCCTGTCTGCGCAGTAGGTCTGGCGATTTCAGGCGGCAGGACGCACCTGTAGAGGAGCGGCTTGAGAAAAAGTTGGAGCAGGAAAATAGCGTGTATTTCTGGAGGTGTGAGGGGTTGGGGGTTGGTGGGCAGCAGCCATTGACTGGAGACCCAAATAGGGGGGTGACTGAGACCATAACATGGCAAGCATCCGGGAATCTTAAAATGTCCGTGTACCAGCTTCTAGGCAATTAATTCCCTTGACTTCCTGCCTTATTTTATCTTCCTACCTTGTGGATTTCAACTTAGGGGGGGCTGAATATGGAGATTAGGAAGACACCAAAATGAAATGTTTACCTGCTTCTTAATGCAACAGTTTTATTACCTTCCATGTTTATGTCTTACACCCAATTAAATGCAAGGAAATGACGGAGTGAAGAGTCCATGTAGATAAATAGTGTGCTATTAATCAGTCTTTCTCATTCAGTATCTGATTAGTCAACATTCCAGCCCACTTTAATAAGTTGAGGTAATGGCGGTTCAGAATAGAGGGCACAGTTTTCTGTAGAGGCCATTTTGAAATCGTGAAGTCAGTCTGGTTATTTAATTTCTTTTTTTTTTCTAATCACATAAAGATTTTTATTTACTCATCAAAAAACCTAGTTGTTCAATGCCTGCTTATTTAATGATTACATATTTGAATTAATGTTTTTTTTCTTTTTTTATTTTTTATTTTTATTTTTTAAATTTCTAATTCAGGAAACCTAAACCCCGTGTGCAACTACCCCTGACGTCTCATTTTGGTGTAGTGACAGTCTCACAAAAGATTTTGTAGGGGGTTGGTCTGGGATGGGAGTAAAGGGCAGAAAACTGTACTTGAACAACAATTAAAATTAAAAAAAATATTCTGTAGAGTTTGTGAGAGTGGATTACTGAAGAACCATGGGAGTTGAGAGACATTTATTTGCTTATATCCTGATTCTTGAAAAGGAGGTGTTAGGACCTGAACTCTGGGTATCTATCCATTAACCTGAAATTTTTGTATCATTGTCAACATATTTTCTTGGTGTTTTGCTGAATACTCCCCCCTTTTCTGTGTGATGTGACTGTTCTCCAGCTAGAGGACTGATCTCTGGCGGGAAGGATAGCATCTCCTGAGATCTGCTGTGTGGGCTGGCCACCATAGGTGGTGAATAAGGGAGGGTCTATGTATACAGTGGAAAAGGGGAAAGGGCAGCAGTTTGTAAAATTCTATTGAAATAACAGTCCCCATTATTTTTACTGCCTACTTTCTGAATATAGTTACCTATTTTCTACTACCTACTCTTGCATCTCATATTTTTATTCAAGGAAAGAAGTGTGGCTTCTGCTTGGAAAATGACCGACTTCAGAGTTGGTGGGTATAATTAGACAAGCTGCAGGTCTTAGAGGAATGGCTGGGGAATCATTTGACAGGGGCAGACAGGTGGGAGACATTTAACATGAGCTTCAATATTTTAAAAAAACACATGTTATAATGCTTGTCATGGGTGTTGGCCCATCTCAGCCTCTTTTCTCTTCTCTGCCTGTTTGTGTGTCTGTACGTTTGCTTCTTTATAGGTTCCTATAGAAATCCGGAAGTAGCTGTTGACTTTGAATTTCATTAAGAAAGAGGACCAAAACTGTTCATCTGGATCCAAGGTGAGTGTGAGCATGAGCACCCTTATTGACTAGATATGGGAATTGGCTGTTTGCAAGTGGATGAGACCAGGTTATAGCTTGGAGTTATTCCGTAATTCTAGAGATAGCTCTGCCCTCACATTTGTGTATAGGAAATGGGATGTGGTGAGCCAAGACTGTGCATATAGGGTTATTGGTAGACACCTAATATATAGGTAAGGAAGCCATGAGGAGGACCAAGAAGGTGAGAAACATGTAGTTGACCCTTGAACAAACATGAGTTTGCACTGCGTGGGTCCACTTGTATGTGGATTTTGTTCCCAACTAGCCTCAGTTCAGTTGACCCACACAGTTCTTCTGACTGCAGTTAAAACCTGCATTGTACTAGATTCAGCTTTTTGGTTGGGGATCCATACGTGTGAAGAGCATATTTTAGGTATACATGGATTTTCAGCTGTGGAGGAGGTCACTGCTTGTAACCTCCACGTTGTTCAAGGGTCAACTGTATAACCAAAGCCCCAGATTTGGCAATGTAGGTGTTTGGTTTAAAAACTGAAGTGCATGTCTATCAAAACTCTTATTTCCGTTCTCTCCTGTGTTTTTGACCATAGGTCTGCCTGTGATTTCAGCTGTATGGCTCATTAACACTGGAAGCAGGGAAACCAGTGCAGGTTGGTGTGAGGCCCACCTGGATAGATCTATATAGTGGTGTATACCAAAGGGACTGGATACTCTGTATCCTCTCTTACTTTCAGCAAGCTTTCCCATCATCCCTGCTCCTATTTAATGCAGAGAAGAGTGTGGTAGTGCCTGGGCAGGACATTGTTGGGCATTAGTGGGAGTGTGGAAGGGATAAAGTGAGGTAAGAGTCATCTATAATTCTACTTCCTATTACACAGTCCATCTCTATTCTCTCACATCCTTTGTTTCTCTCTACATCGATAACCACACTTGGAAGAAGCTCAAAGTCCATTTCCTTCTTCCACCTCAGGTCTATTTCCAGCGGTGGCTGTACTGGCCTTGGAGTGGCAGAAGATTATCACTTTTAATAGGTCTGCACTTAGGAACCATCGTCTTTTCTCAGTCTTGACTTGCCTCTGCCTCTTGCCTGTGTCATTGAAGGAGGCTTTGTGTTTGGAAAGGGGACTGTGTGACTACTAAACTGGCAATCGACTCTAACTCTTGCTACAGAGTTTATCTCTGACTGAATGAAAGTGTGTCAAGATAAGATCTGGGACACATTGAGAATCCCGACTCTATAGGGTTATTGATATAACTGGGCTTTAACCATGACTAGGAGTAGAAACAAGGCCAAAACTGAAAAAACGACTGGTGTAGGAGCTAAAACAAAGAGGGAGGCTACTGGTATAGTTAGATCTGTAGCCGAGACCCAGGCTAAAGCAGTAGCTGATCCAGGGTTTCAGGCAAATGCAGTGGCAGAGATGAAGGCAGTGTGTAAGAAGAAGATTGTTACTGAGATGAAAGAAGGAGCTCTGGAAGATTTCAGTCCCAAAGTTGAAGATGAGGCCACTCAAGTATCTCAGTGTTCTGTGGCTGGAGCTAGTGCCAACTCCAGGTCCACATGTAAAGATAAGGCTGGTAGTGATGCCTGGTTCTGGGCTGGGGAAGATACTAGTGTTGGTCCCTGGTTCTGGAGTGAAGAAGAGACTAGTAATCATTCCAGTGCCAAGGATGAAGGTAAAGTTGCTGTTGCTCTTCCACTTTGTACTGAGAAGTTAGAGCCTATGGCTGGGGCTACCTGTAAGGCTAGGCCAGGGGCTGAAGAGGAAGAAGAGAATTTTATTGGGAACTGGTTTTGGGATGGAGATGAAACTAGTTTTGACCCTAATCCTAAACCTGTGAGCAGGATAGTTAAGCCCCAGCCTGTGATAGAAATTAATGAAAAAAATAGGCCCAAGGACTGGTCTGAAGTAACTATCTGGCCCAAAGCCCCTGCTGTAACTCCAGCAGTGTTAGGATTTAGATCCCAAGTCCTATCTGAGACAAGGCCTCCTTCATTTATTGTCCTGGCCTCAGTTGAGGAAAATACTCAGTCTCTGCCTGGGGCAACACTGTGTCCGTCTAAGAGCACACCCTCATGCTTACAGTCTGTCCAGGAGTACCCATTTGGTTCTGATCCTTGCATTCAGACCATAGAGGAGATTAGACGCCAAATCAGGATCAGGGAGATGAATGGGATTAAGCCATTTGCTTGCCCTTGCAAAATAGAATGCTACATGAATTCTGAGGAATTTGAAAAACTTGTTACCTTACTTAAATCAACTACTGATCCTCTCATTCATAAAATAGCTCAAATTGCAATGGGGATTATTAATGTTAATCCGTTTGTTCAAGAGTTTATTAATGAAGTAGGTGTAGTGACACTTATTGAAAGCTTGCTCAGTTTTTCTTCCTCCGAAGTGAGAAAAACAGCTGTAATTACACTGAATCCCCCTTCTGGGGATGAAAGACACAGCAAGACTGAATTACATGTTAAACATATGTGTAAGGAAACCATGTCTTTTCCCTTGAACTCACCTGGACAGCAGTCTGGCTTAAAAATACTAGGGCAACTGACTACAGATTCTAACCATCACCATATTGTGGCCAGTTACTTTTCAGAGCTTTTTAATTTGCTTTCCCAGGGTAATTGTAAAACCAGAAATCTTGTTTTGAAAGTACTTTTGAATATGTCTGAAAACCCAGTTGCAGCCAGAGACATGATCAATACAAAGGCATTAGCAGCATTAAAACTAATCTTTAACCAGAAAGAAGCAAAAGCCAATCTTGTTAGTGCTGTGGCCATATTTATTAACATAAAGGAGCATTTCAGAAAGGGCTCAATTGTAGTTGTCAATCACTTGAGTTATAACACACTCATGGCCATTTTCCGTGATGTTAAAGTGATTATTGAAACAATGTAGAATGAGCCAGAAAGAAAAACAGAACAATCTCCAAAATCTAATTTTCTGTTCTCAAAGAGCTGTGTATAATGCTTTGTTTATTTCAGTGTGTTCATTAAAAATTCCATCTCTAACAGCATTACCTGTGACAATCACTAGGTTTCAGGTAGACCATTTGGGGGGGTCAAATAAATACTAACTATATCATGAGCTAAAAATGCCTGTTGGTTTTTATCTTGTGTAGATGGGGCACTACTCAACATTTTACTTAAGAAATTAATGAACCTGTTTATCCTGAGTAAGCTAACTTGTTCATTTATATCTGCTTAGATCCATTTGTGGCTTCAAATGGCAAAAAAAAAAAAAAAGCATTAAACTTACAATATAGTTGCAGGAATAAGGCATATATACACAAAAAGATAACTGATTGTATATATACATATATTCACACTCTTGCACTCTCCATATGTAAAGAAGGTAGGGGTTTCTATAAGCTGTTTAATGATGAAGAATTGCTATTTCTCTTACTCTCCCTGCATCGCATAACTTGTTCTTCAACACAGAAATGGCCCTGACTCCTAGATAAATGTAATACTCATTTTCAGATGTTGCTATTACATTTACAACTCATTGTTAGGATATTTAATTTATGTCACAGTAGTCTCACAGAAGAGAAAGGAGGTAGGTATAGGGAGTAAACATTTCCTGAGTGCCTGTTCTTATGTCAGATACTGTGTTGGCACTATATTTCACAGGTTTCTATTTTTCTCTTCCCACAGTGGTCCTGTGAGCTAGGTAATCTCTCTCTCTCTCTTTCTCTCTCTCTCTCTCTCTCTCTCACACACACACACACACACACACACACACACACACACACACACACCATTGTATTGGATCACCTCTAATGCGAATTAGGGAGGTTAAATACTTCAGATTCCCATAGCAGGCAGGTGGCATATCTGTTTTGTATGATAATAAAACCCATTCACTATGCTACCTTACAGTCCTAACACTTTATTAGGTAGTGGCCTTGGAGACTCAGGGTCTGGATTTAATGATTGAGTTTGCTATAGAAAATGTCCCTGCAATTCTTCACTTCCAAATGCACATGTCCATTAGGCATTTGGCCATATGTGTTTGGGTTCAGTAGAAAAGTCTGGGTTGAGTGTGTGGATATGAATTGACAAGTGTCTGGAAAACAGTAGATACCCAAAATTGTTGAATAAGATGTAAATTTGGAGTCATCAAGTGAAATATGTTATATATCCATATCTTTGTCAGTCTGATTATACTTTTTTCAAAGACCTGGAATAATTCTGTGTATTGTTTCACATATTACATTTAAAAGGGATAATTGCTTTCTTCCTTGGAAAATCAATCTTTTTACCATTTATAATTTTTATTCCATATATGTATCATGAAATGTCAAAAGGTTCTATCTTTTACTAGTAGTCTAGTCTACTTTCTGCTTTTGTACCGACTAAAACTATAAGGTAAACCTAATTGGAAAATTATAGACCCAAAATTGCAGCTTTATCAACACAACAGGAAAACCAGGAGACAAGCTGCTGTCTCATCTGACATAATAGTGACTCCTGCAAGTCTTTATGGTTCAGAAAACATCCCCAGGACTTTGGATTATTGGATGTGTTATCCAAAGCTCATGGTAGGAATTACAATCCCTGGTCTGAGCTGAAGAGAATGTCTGTTTGTGAAAATAATGGGTTATGTGCTTTGAACAGTTTAGAAATGAACACAAGATCATACTGTAAATATTGTTTGTAACTTGCTTCCCCCTGCCACCATCTGTGTATCGTGAACATTTTTCCATGTCAATAAAGATGTTTCTGCAACGTATTTTTGAACCACTCAGTGTTTTTTGTGTGTGTCCACAGTTGATGCATAGTGCCTAATCTTTTATTGCACATCTTCTTAAACCGTATACACAAATTCTTTGGCAAAAATAGGGCTATAGTGATCTGCAGCTTGCTTTTTGTCTTTCAGATTCTATTTTCAACTTAGTATTATATAGATCTGCCACGTGCTTTTCATTTAATAGCTTTTTTAAAAAAGATTTTATTTATCTTTAGAGGGGAAGGGAAGGAGAAAGGGAGAGAAGTATCAATGTATGGTTTTCTCTTGTGCGTCCCCTGCTGGGAACTGGCCTGCAACCCAGGTATGTGCCCTGACTGGGAGTTGAACTGTGATCCTTTGGTTCATAGGCCTGTGCTCAATCCACTGAGCTACACCAGCCAGGGCTCAGTTAATAGCTCTATTGAGATATAATTGACATATATTAAACTGTACATATTCAAAATATACAATTTGATGTTTTGATACATGTATACATGTGTGAAATCATCACAGGCAAGATAGTGAACATATCTAATACCCCTGAAAGTTTCTTTGTAATCCCTCTCCCACCCCTTCCTGTGTCTCTTTGCCTTAGACAACCAGTAATCTGCTTTATGACAATGTAGAATCAATTCTCATTTTCTGTAATTTTATATAAATGGGATCAGTATATGCATTCTTTTGGGGGGTCTGTTTTCTTACTACTTTACCTGTTGGTAGACATTTGGATTGTTTCCAGGGCTAGAGGAAACGGATGCTATCGGCATTCACAACTATTCCATATGCTTTGCTTTTATCTTGGGATAACTGGATCATATGTTTATGTAACTTGCATTTTACAGTGTAACATTTTACATTCGTGCAGCAGAATATGAGCTTTATAATTACTCCACATCCTTGCTAACACTTAGTGTGGCCAGTCTTTTTCATTTTATCCATATCTCATTGTTCTAATTTGCATTTCTGTAATGATTAATAGTGATGGACATCTTTTCATAGGCATATTTGCCATCCATATATCCTGTATAATGTATGTGTAAGTTTGCCTTTTTAAGCAATTGTTCATTTTTATTTTTGATTTTTTAAAAAGATTTTATTTTTAGAGAGGGGAAGGGAGGGAGAAAGGGAGAGAAACATCAATGTGTGGTTGCCTCTTCTACACCCCCTACTGGGGACCTGGCCCAGAACCCAGGCATGCGCTCTGACTGGGAATTGAAACAGCAATTCTTTGATTCACAGACCAGCACTCAGTCCACTGAGCCACACCAGCCAGGGCTTATTGTTGATTTTTTTTTAATTTTTATTTTATTGATTATGTCATTACAGGTGTTCTATTCCCCCCTTCATTCCCCTCCACCCTGCACCCCCACCCCCACCATACCCCCTTTAGTTTATGACCATGTGTCTCAAGTCCTTTAGATTCTATATTCCCCATGCTATTCTTGTCCTCCCCCCCATCTATTTTCTACCTACTGTCTATGCTACTTATTTTCTGTACCTTCTACCCCTTCTCCTCCTCCCACTCCCCTGTTGCTAACCCTCCTTGTGATCTTCATTTCTATGGTTCTGCTCCTGATCTAGCTGTCCTTTTAGTTTGCTTTTGTTTTAGGTGTGGTGGTTAATAACTGAGTTTGTTGTCCTTTCACTGTTCATGTTATTTTTTTAACTTCTTTTTCTTAGATAAGTCCCTTTAGCATTTCATATAATAAGGGCTTGGTGATGATGAACTCTTTCAACTTGACCTTATCTGAGAAGAACTTTATCTGTCCTTCCATTCTAAATGAAAACTTTGCTGGATAGATCAATCTTGGTTGTAGGTCTTTGGATTTCATGACTTGGAATACTTCTTTCCAGCTCCTTGCCTATAAGGTCTCTTTTGAGAAATCCGCTGACAGTCTGATGGGAATTCCTTTGTAGGTGACTGTCCCCTTATCTCTTGCTGCTTCTAGGATTCTCTCCATTTTAATTTTGGCTAATGTAATGATGATGTGCCTTGGTGTGTTCCTTCTTGGGTCCAACTTTTTTGGGACTCTCTGAGCTTCCTGGATTTCCTGGAAATCTATTTCCTTTGCCAGATTGGGGAAATTCTCCTTTATTATTGGTTCAAATAAGTTTTCCACTGGTGGCTGTTCCTTTCCCCCTCCTGGAACCTCTATAATTTGGATGTTGGAGCGTTTAAAGATGTCCTGGAGGTTCCTAAGCCTCTCCTCATTTTTTTTTAATTCTTGTCTCTTCATATTTTCCTGTTTGGTCATTTTTTCCTTCTTTCTGGTCCACTCCATTGATTTGAGACCCAGTTTCCTTTTCATCACTATTGGTTTTCTGTGCAATTCCCTTCATTTCAGTTAGTTTACCCTTCATATGTTCCTCTAATTTGTGACTAAAATCAACCAGTTCTATGAGCATCCTGATCACCAGTGTTTTGAACTGTGCATCTGAAAGTTTTGCTATTCATCACTTAGAGTTATGGGCTCTGGGGCTTTGAGATCTTGAGCCATTTTTGGTGTGTTTGTGCCTGTTACGTATGAGGAGCGGAGCCTTAGGAGTGGGGCAGGGCCACCAGGGCGAGGTCACTGGGTTGTGACACTGTATGTGGGGGTGGGGTCAGAGTGGGGAAATAGCGGCCCCCTCTGCTGACTCTTGCTGCTGGGGCCCGCTGGGTCCTGTGTCACTGCCCACTCCCTCGCGGGTCTATCTGCTCAGGAATGAGCCACCACAGTCAACGCGCTGCCCTGCGCTCTCATCAGATCCACGGGTTGCTCACTGGGTTGCTCACTGGGTCACTCACTGGGTCTGCCCTTTGCAACCCCACGCCTGGGATCCGCGTGCCTGAGCCCATTTGACTGAGTTTTCCTGTGCAACCCCACTCCGCCAGCTGCTGGTTTCGCCCCTCTTACCAGTCAGGCTGAAGCATTCGTTGTTATCAGACTTCCAAAAAGTTCAATTTTCTGTGTTCTGGTTGTGTTTTCTGTTGCTAATATTTTGTTGTCTCTAAACTTAGTTGTGTGAGAAAGCACAGCATCTCCACCTATGCCTCCGTCTTGGTGGAAGTCCTCTATTGTTGATTTTTTTAAGAGTTCTTTATATATGTTGGATGCAAGTCAATTATCAAATACATGTTTTACAAATATTTTTTTCCTCATCTGTGGATTGTCTTTTTATTCTCTTAAAATGTATTTTGAAGAACAAGTTTTTAATTTTGTTGAAGAATAATTCTTTTTACCAGTTGTGTTTTAGTGTTGCATTTAAGAAATTGTTGCCTAAACAAGGTTACAAAAATTTTATCCTATATTCTTAAAAGTTTTACAGTTTTAGGACTCATGTTGGTTTATGATCCACTTTGAGTTGTTGTATATGATGTAAATTACAGGTTGAAGTTCATTTTTTGGCATAGTGATAACTAATTGTTCCAGCATGACTTGCTTAAAAGACTTCTTTCTCCACAGAGCTGCTTTGCATCTCTGCCAAAACTCAGTTGTCCCTGTATGTGTTAGTCTGTTACTGGACTTGGTATTCTGTTGCATTGATCTACTTGTGTGTCTTGATTATGATGCCAGACTCTTTTCATTACTGTAGCTTTATTATGTCTTGAAATCAGGCACTTTGAGTGCTCTGACTTCATTATTTTTCAAAAATTTTTTATTGTTCTATTACAGTTGTCCCAATTCTTCCCCATTGCTCTCCCTGCCCTGCCCTGCCCAACCCTCTACTTACACAGTCAGTCCCTACCCTGTTGCCCATGTCCATGGGTCACTTACACTTGTTCTAAGTAGACCCTACCCCTTCTTTTGTCGCTTATCCTGCTCCCCCCATCTCTCTGATCCCTATCAGTTTGTTCTTGTTTCCATGCCTCTGGTTATGTTTTGCTCCTTATTTTATTTTTATTTTTATTTTTTAAATTTTTTTATTGATTATGCTGTTACAGTTGTTCTATTCCCCCCTTCATTCCCCTCCACCCTACCCCCCATCCCCACCATTACCCCCCTTTAGTTTATGACCATGTGTCTCAAGTCCTTTAGATTCTATATTCCCATGCTATTCTTGCCCCCCCTATCTATTTTCTATCTACGGTCTATGCTACTTATTTTTCTGTACCTTCTCCCCCTTCTCCTCCCTCCCACTCCCCTGTTGCTAACCCTCCTTGAGATCTTCATTTCTATGTTTCCACTCCTGATCTAGCTGTCCTTTTAGTTTGCTTTTGTTTTAGGTGTGGTTGTTGATAACTGTGAGTTTGTTGTCTTTTCACTGTTCATGTTATTTTTTTAACTTCTTTTTCTTAGATAAGTCCCTTTAGCATTTCATATAATAAGGGCTTGGTGATGATGAACTCCTTGAATTTGATCTTATCTGAGAAGCACCTTATCTGTCCTTCCATTCTAAATGAAAGTTTTGCTGGATAGAGCAATCTTGGTTGTAGGTCTTGGGATTTCATGACTTGGAATACCTCTTTCCAGCCCCTTCTTGCCTGTAAGGTCTCTTTTGAGAAACCTGCTGACAGTCTGATGGGGACTTCTTTGTAGGTGACTGTCCCCTTATCTATTGCTGCTTCTAGGATTCTCTCCTTCATTTTAATTTTGGCTAATGTAATTATGATGTGCCTTGGTGTGTTCCTTCTTGGATCCAACTTCTTTGGGACTCTCTGAGCTTCCTGGATTTCCTGGAAGTCTATTTCCTTTGCCAGATTGGGGAAATTCTCCTTTATTATTTGTTCAAATAAATTTTCCACTGTTGCATATATGTTTACAATGTTAATGTCTTCTTGGTGGATTCTTCCCTTGAGTATAATGAAGTGACCTTCTGGGTCTCTCTTTATAACCTTTTTTTTGAAGTCTATTTTGTCTGATATGAGAATTGCTACCCCAGCTTTTTTTTCTTGTCCGTTTGCTTGAAAACTTCTTTCCAGCCTTTCACTTTTAGTCTGTGATGGTCTTTTGTCCTGAGGTGGGTCTCTTGTAGGCAGCATATGTGTGGGTCATGCTTTCTTATCCATTGAGCTATTCTGTGTCTTTTGATTGGAGCATTTAATCCATTTACATTTAAGGTTATTATTGATAGGTACTTATTCATTGCCATTTTTGTACCTGTGTTCCTCTCTGTCTCCCTCTTATCCTTCCTTCCCTTAAAGCAGTCCTTTTAGTATTTCTTGTAGAGCTGGTTTGGTGGAGGCATATTCTTTTAGACTTCTTTTGTCTTGGAAGCTCTTTATTTGACCATCTATCTTGATTGAGAGCCTTGCTGGGTAAAGTAGCCTTGGTTGTAGGCCTCTGGTTCTCATTACTTGGAATATTTCTTGCCATTCTCTTCTTGCTTGAAGTGTTTCCATTGAGAAGTCGGTAGCTAACCTTATTGGGGCTCCCTTGTGTGTTATTTCTTTTTTTCTCCCTTGCTGCCTTTAAGATTCTCTCTTTGTCTTGGAATTTTGCCATTTTGATGATGATGTGTCTTGAAGTGGGCCTCCTTGGGTTCCTCTTGGTTGGGACTCTCTGTGATTCCTGGATTTGTGAGACTTTTTCTCTTATCAAATTAGGAAAATTTTCTCTCATTACTCGTTCAAATACGTTTTCTATCCCTTGTTCTTCTTCTTCTCCTTCTGGTATTCCTAGTATTCGGATATTATTACGTTTCATATTGTCTTGCATTTCTCTTAATCCCTCTTCATTTTTTCTGAGCCTCTTTTCATTTTCTTGCTCTTTCTGTGAGATGCTTTCTACCTTGTCCTCCAACTCACTAATCCTATCCTCCGCTTCATCTATCCTACTTTGGAAACTTTCTACTGTGTACTTCAATTCGGAAATTGTATTCTTCATTTCCTCTTGTCTCTTGCTGATAGTTTCCATTTCCTTTTTGATGTTGCTGTAGTTTGCAGAGAGATCATTATAGTTCCCCTGTAGTTTCTGGTAGTTCACTGTGAGCTCTTTGAACTTCGTAATAACCAGCGCTTTGAATTCACTGTCTGATAGTTGATCAGCGTCTATTTTATCTAACATTCTTTCTGAAGTTTCTGCTTTTTCTTTCATTTGGGGATTGTTTCTTTGTCTTCCCATTGTTTCAGACTCTTCTTGTTAGTCTCTGCTTCCAAAATTGATCTGTTCTGAAACACTGGTTTTATGGTGTAAACTTCTGTGGTATGATCCTTGTGAAGTTCAGTGGTGCAGACTCCTGGAAGTTTCTTGATGTTCTTTGTCTCCACCTACACTCACGCTGGTCCTCGCGCTGGTCCCTGCGTTGGTCGCCTACCACTGCTGAATGTCCAGGCTCTAGTAGCCGCCTCCTCAAGCACCCAGGCCCGTTACTACGGCAGTGGCACAGAGGCTGGGAATGTCCCGGCTCCCGTATCTGGCTCTCTCTGCTGCCCAGGACCGTCACAGGGGTTTGGAGTGTCCCGGTTTCCGTACCTGACTCCCTGGCATCTAGTCCTGTCTCTATGGCAGTGGCACAGAGGCTTAGAATGTCCCAACTCCCGTACCTGATTCCCCAGTGTCCAGTCCCGTCGCTATGGCAGCAGCTCAGGGGCTGAGAACGTCCCAGTTCCCGTAGAGGGCTCCTCTGCCACCCAGGGCTATCTCAGGGGTTTGGAGTGTCCCAGCTTCCATACCTGACTCCCCGGCAGTCCAGTCCCGTCGCTATGGCAGCAGCACTGGATCTGAGAACTTCCCGGCTCCCGTAGCTGGCTCCTCTGCTGCGTCACAGGGGTTTGGAGAGTCCCGGCTTCCGTAGCTGGCTCCTCAGGTCCCAGGCCTGTCTCTATGGCGGTGTCACAGGGGCCTTTGGTGTCCCAGCTCCTGCAACCGACACTTCCGTTGCCCAGGCCGGTAGCTGTGGCATCGGCACAAGGGCCGAGAATGTCCCCGCTCCGGTTCCTGACTCCTCTGTCTCCCAGGACCGTCACAGGGACTTGGAGTGTCCGGCTCCCATACCTGACTCCCCGGCTCCCAGGCCTGTTGCTCTGGCGGCAGCACAGGGGCCGCGTGAGACCCAGCTCCAGGAGCTGACTCTGCCGCCGTCTGGTGTTTCAGCGTCAGTCACAATCTCTGGTCTTTTAATTTCATAAATGCTGGGTAACCGATGGTTTATTGTGCTGTTTCTCTATAGATCTGCCAGGATTTTCACCCATGAATACAGGAGCTAACATCAGCTCCATCTTACTCCGTCGCCATCTTCCCAGCATCCCTCCTGTTCTTTTTTTTATGTTTTATTTTTATTTTTAGAGAGAGAAGAGGGAGGGAGAAAGAAATATCAATAAGTGGTTGCCTCTCATGCGCCCCCTGTTGGGGAGTGGCTGGCTGGCAACCCAGGTATGTACCCTGACTAGGAATTTAATCAGTGGCCCTTTGGTTCACAGGCTAGCACTCAATCCACTGAGCCATACTAGCCAGGGCTGTTTTTTTTTTTTTAAAAAAACAAACAAACAAAACAACATTGTATTACTGTCCAATTTCTGCTATAACAAATTTTCAAACTTAATTGTTTTAAACAAGAAATATTTATTATCTTACAGTTTTAGAATCAGAAGTCTAAAATGGGTTGACAGATCTGTGTTTTCCCTTGATGCCCTAGTGGAGAATCTATTACTTTGCCTTTTCCAGCTTCTAGAGGCTGCTTACATTCTTTGGCCTATCACCTCACATCACTCTGACCTCTGATTCTATTTTCACATCTTCAACTCTTCTGTCCTTTGCTTTCCTTTATAAGGACCCTGTGATTACATTGGCTCCATTCATCCAGTTCATGATAATCTCCTTACCTCAATATCCTTAATAATATCTGCAAAGTCTCTTTTGCCATATATAATAACATAATTACAGGTCCCAATATAGAGACATTTTTGAGGGTTCATTATTCTTCCTACCACAACAATCATCAAGAAATCAATAATTTTTAAATAATTTAAAGTGGTCTAGCTCTGGCTGGATGGCTAAGTTGGTTGGAGCATCTTACTGTACACCAAAACATTGAGGGTTTGATTCTGAGTCAGAGTACATACCTAAGTTGTGGGTTTGATCCTCAGTTGGGGCACATATGGGAGGCGACCAATCAATGTTTCTCTATCTCATATCTCTCTCATCTCTCTTCCCTTTCATCTCTAAAATCAATAAACATATCCTTGGGTGAGAATTGAAGTAAATAAATAAAGTGTTCTGGAGCCTAAGAAAAGGCAGAATTATACCCAGTTAATTCTATAAGTCTTCATAACACTTATACATAGACAGAGAAGAATAGAATTAAAAAAGTAAACCAGAGGTATTTAACCTATAAATATAGGTACAAAAATCCAAAGCAAACTATTAGTAAATTCAACCTAAAACTGTAGTAAAATAATAGACTAGTGATAATTGTCCCTATTTTTTTTTTCTGTGCTATGTTTGTTAGATTAGCATCAGTGTTATGGAGGCTGTGCATGGGCTCAACATCATGGGCCTCTTTCCACTCACCAAGGCTAATCTTGTACTAACACTGATGAATTTCCAATCTGATTACAAAAATAAGATAACGATGAATAATTCAATAAAATAAGGCATTTTCCCCCCTGGGAGTACTAGTCATTCTGTTATGGTGGTAGGATTATTATATGACACCTTTCTTCATAGTGAGAACAGAATTTTTTCCTCATGGAAATAAGTATATATTTCAAACACATATTTACCTTCTTTTCCCACAAAAAAATTATGTCAATGCTACTACACATGGACTTTCAGAATGCTGTAATCATCATCAGGGTATTCTATACAACATTTTCTCTCACCAAGAAACACATTTAATGGTAGATAAGTACAATAGTGGAGTAATATCCAAATATTCACTAGTCTTTATCAGTTACTTCAACATGCAGTAACCACTTGCTTGATAGAAAAGAAAATAACTTATTGAATGTTTACAAGATAAGCTGTTCTAGGTTGAGAGTGCTATACTATGAGAATACAATAAGTACTTTAAAATCAGTGACCAATATATAATGCTATGTCCTTTATAAGGAAGATACACAGGTGTGGGAATAAAGTGGGTGGAAGAGAGAGCAGCTCCTTTCATTGTTATACTAATAAACCCATAAAGAATTTTTTATCTCCACAACCTTGGACTCAGCAGATTTGGAGGTTTTATTTTTCCCAGAGACAAAGGATTCCACCAGGGAATAAAGCCATTGTTCCACTGAATTGAAGGCTAAAACTGCACCCTAGCCATGTTGGTCTCCTCGTGCTATTGAAATGACAGGCAGAGAAAGGGGTTGCTGTACTGGGTAGAGTTATTGAACCCTATTACCATGGGAAACAGTTGCTATTATACAATGGGAGCAAGGAGACTTATGCTTAGAGCCCAGGGATAATCAGTGATGCACCTCTTAGTACTCACTTGCCCAATAGTCCTGATCAATGGGAAAGTGAAGAAATCCAATAAATTCAGCATGGATGTATAAGTTCATTACATCATGGAAAGAACATGTACTAGCTAAAGGGAATATGAAATGGGTGGTGAAATAATGAAGTCACGATTATTGACGTTGGCTTTACTACCAGCTGTAGAGGGAACTAGGTATTGCACTTTTTGGACCATAAGACACACCTAGGTTTTAGAGGAGAAAAATAGGGAAAAAATTTGAAGCAAAAAATGTGGAAAATATTTAACAACATAAATAACATGATATTTCATCAATATAAATATAAACAGAACTCGACAGCAGCATTAACACATTATTCCTCCAAAATTTGGGTGGGGTGTGCATCTTATCAAAAAATACAGGTATATTTTTTTTCATTTTTTAAAATAGTTTATTTATTTATTTATTTTTAGAGAGAGGGGAGGAGAGTGAGAGAAACATTCAGTGTGTGAGAGGAACGTATCGGTTGGCTCCCGTGTGCGCCCTGACCAGGGACCTGGCCCACAACAGTCTTGGGCCCTGACCAGGAATCGAACTGGTGACCCCCTGGTTTGCAGGATGATGCCCAGCCCACTGAGCCATGCCAGCCAGGGTGCAGTTCATCATTTTTTAACTCTCTCCTGTCTAATCAATTGAAAGGAAAAGGAAAGCTGAGTTTAACACAAGTGTCCAGGTGTGAACCTGCCCTGATATTCACTCGAGGGAGGAGCTCTGCAGTTTGTTCTTCCTTCCTCTCCAACTGTGGGGACACATTCATTTTAAACACTCACATCGTGTCATTTCAAATAAGCAGTCTTTCAGGCATTGTGACTTTAGGCCGAATCCAACAGTCAATGTGAATGGCTGGAACTCACCTGTACTTCATAAGGTCATAAGGAAAGGTTTCGAACTGAACACACACACACAAAGTAGACACACCTCTAGGAGCAAAAACAACATTTAGATCAATAATACACGAAGAGAAGCCCTATTTTACTTATAGTATTTTGATGTATGCCCTGAGTGTTGAAACATGTCCGTTTCTTCCAGTTAAGACCTACGGACTCTCAAAGTCAGTCACCAGTACACAAACTGTTGATATAATTAGGCTTTCTTTTTAAAATAGGCTGTTACAGTTTGAGCAATTTCTCAAAATGACGTTTTTGTCCTCAAAATGTATTTTGAAACAAAACAGTACATAAGATTTTGAGCTACCAGTCAACAGTTTTTAAGAGGCGTGCATTTGTTTCTTATTTTAGTGAACAATTTGTCTCCATTTCCATGACTATAACATACCTCCACAGCACACAGGACCATGTCCCACCTGTTACACAGGTGGCTGAATGTCAGCCATGGTCACAGCTTTTTGAGTTAACACGTTTGTACCACAATCTGTGATATGTAGAATTTGCTAACTTCCCAGGTTAGCAATAATTAAATAAACGAAGATACACATGTGATAAAAGTAGTAATATACAGAGTATCAGCTCCAGAGAATGCCAAATTGAAATTTCTATTAAAAAATAAATATAACAGGCAGTAAAACTCCTGTGATTGACTGGTAGGCATTTCTCAAAAGTTATAAACTTGAACCCGAGTCATAGCAGTATTTTAGCATGGACTGATTTCCTGTGATAAAATAGGTTTCCTGAGATTTAACTTGAGAATAAATGAAATTTCCAGCATCTTCATTACAGCACTGACAACTCTAAAACAGTGCTTCTTAAAATTATAATTATGTTTTTGAATTTCAAACAAAGCTCAAGTTCAAAATGCCTCAAGGTCATGATTATATGAAAACCTGAAAGTCTGTAACTAAAGTTGTTTTGATGCCTTTTAAAAAACATTTTAAAATAAAACACCCTGGAAAAAACTTAGTGCTGAGGAGGACTGATGTATAGCTTTCAAATATATATATGTGTGTGTGTATGTATATATATGATTTTATTTATTTTAGGCAGAGGGGAAGGGAGGGAGTGGAACATCAATGTGTGGTTGCCTCTTGCGGCCCCCTTCCGGGGACCTGACCTGGCCTGCAACCCAGGCATGTGCCCTGACAGGGAATCGAACCAGCAACCCTTTGGTTTGCAGGCCTGCACTCCATCCACTGAGCCACACCAGCCAGGGCACTTTCAAGTATTTTCTAAATGTGATCATTAACGATGCCAATAAGCACTGTGAGTAGTTCATGAACAGCTGGTTGCTGGCCCTCTGACTGGTCTGAGAAGGGTGGGGACGCCTGTGATGAGAACACTCAGTACAGACTGAGCAGTCACACAGGCACAGATCGAGCCGGCACAAAATGATAAACCGAACCACAGAGAAGAGGTTCTGAAGCAACCACCCACCAGGGGAAGATTCTACTACGTCTGCGAGCCTTTCAGCAGCCCTTCGCAGGCGAGGTCAGTGGAGCTGCAACTCATGCACACGCAGAGGCTCACCTGGCTCGGCTGGGAGCTTCACGGGGCTGCCTCTATGCCGCCCGGCAGGCACAGCTCAGAATGCTGCTGACTCAACTCTGAGGCCACAGAGCAGGGAGGGCGTTGGGGGAAACCGGGGAAGAAACCCACTCTGCCAGACAGAAGGAAATGCAAAGAAAAAAACGCCACCTCCAACGAAGTCAAGTTTTAGGGAGTATCAGCAAACACAGATCCAGCCCTTCTGCTCCGACCGGGTACTGTGTGGCTTCCCTGTGGCAGTGTGTTTACGGCATTAAAGGGTAAGCACAGGTGGTCTGCACTGCTTTTCCTGCATCCGGTGAAAACCACACGGTACACAGGCCTGTTTGTATGTTGTAGCCTTTCAGATCAGCAAACATGTACGCTTCAGAGCAGAATACACCATCAACTTTCCTTTCTACAAAAAACCCACAACCACCACCCAACCCAAACAACTTTGTGCCCTTGCAACACCCCTGAGTGAAACTGCCTGGGCTTGTTTATACCGTCAGCTCCCCAGGATATTTACGTTTTTATTCTGGTGTTATTTATTGTTGCTTTTCCACCTGTATCCTACACCTCCTTGGAAATTACTTTCCAAAGCGCTCTGTGCTGAACTGAAAGAAGAGGTGTCTGCAAAAAAGGAAGGGCACAAAGAAGGAAGGGCGGCATAGGGGGAAGACCGACATATGGGGGTGAGTCCCCCTGGCCTCGCAGGGGCTTTTGGGGGTGACGTCTGCTGCACCGCCTCTTCCTCAGCAGGAAAGTATCTGCCTCTCAGGGTGGTGGCTGAGGTCAGCGTGTTGCGGGGAGCACTACTAGAACAAGTCTAGCCTTGGCTCAGGACAGGCCCGCTTCTGTGCGCCCAGGCCTTGGGGGCATCAGAGCTGTTAGTGGTGCGCTCAGCGGGCGTGTTGTTTCCTGAGGCTTTACCAGCCCCTGCCGCCATCTGGAAAAGTGCCCGGTGCTCAGTCGGCCACGAAAAGGTGCAGGGTGGCCGCTCATTCTGGCTAAGGCTCAACGCATGTGGGCTGCATGGTAAACGTGTACAAGATGTGTACCCAAAGGACCGAATGAGTGTCATGTAAAGGGCATTAGGGTAGGAAGAGTTAAACAGCTGAGCGACCAGGGCCCAGACGAGCTTCTCTTCTCGTCTGAGGGCTACAGCGTAGCCATAGCCATGGCCTTTGGTGCTGGCTGTGCACATGGAGTGAAGCGTGGCTCCCCTCCCCCTGCGGAGCCCATGACTCAGGCCCACATTGGAGTGTGGCTGTATCTTTGTCACTGCAAACGAAACTGTATGTTTAGGCTCTTAGGGAAGTATTTTTGCCCCTGGAAGGAGGACAGAGGGAGAGAGAGGTGATGGCTGAGTGGAGACAGAGAGGGGAAGGTCCCGCACCCTCCCCCCCGCCCTGCCGGCATAGCGCCTGCTCAGGTGGCCTGTGCCACCAATGCTCCCCCGGGTCCAGGTTCGCAGCCCTGGGTGTTGCTACCGCTGTTTCAGCCGAGCTGAGCTCTCCCCCGCAGAGCAGAGCGCAGCCTGACTGGTCTCGAGAAAACGAGATTCGCATGTTCTGGCCCGTGTGCATCATGCTCAGACTGGGGATTCGGTGAAAACAGTGAGATGCCAAAGGACCGCACTGGAATTAACCGTGCCAAGTATTCTGCATTTGCTAGGCCGTGTGTTAGCTCCATCGAGATAGTCTGAAATGTATGCAGGAAATACATTATATATTGAGTAAGATGAGCATTCTTCACTCTCCTTAGGTCGGATACTATTAAACTAATGACAACTAAGTCACATCTGCTCTGTAACAATTCATTTCAGTTAGTTAGAGCATCATCGTGATATGCCAAGGTTGTGGGTTTGATCCCGGTCAGGGCACACAGAAGCAGCAAACAATAGATACATTGGAACAACAAATCCACGTTTCTCTCTCTCTCCCTCTAATGTGAATTAAAAGAAAAAAATTTGCGGTATGTATTTAAAATGTTAAGAGTTTGAGAGTTTCCAAATTGGGATTTGACCTGGGCATCAACTATACACATCATCCTGGTTAAGAACAATTAATAAAAACAGAAGAGAGAGACACAGGCGGAGAATATAGTTGAGGGAGAAAGACTACAGCGCTCAGGAATCCGGAGAGTTCCAGATTAAGTCAGTCGTCAGAAATGCTAATGCTAACACAAGTAGTTTTACAAACTCTATTCATCTAAGATAAAGCTCAGTATTCCCATGGGCATCTTGTTTGTCTACTTTAATTTCAACTAATTCTCATTAAACTCAATTACCTGACTTGTATACAAAATAAAATGATAAGCCGAGGTAGACAGCAGTTTAGAAGCACTGGGGTAAAAGAATGCTGAATTTTCAGTCATGAAGCCAGTTCTGCATGTGGCTGTACTCATGAATATATTGCAAGGCTAATTCTGGAATTAACTGAAAGCTAAATTATGATTAACAGACTTTTTCTTATTAGCGAGAAACATTTAAATGTACTATGAGACTTCAATTTTTGAAAAGTTGTTACTTTTATAACCGGGTCTTTGCTCATTCCTGTCAGTTCTTTTGACCCAACAAAATTACCGACAGTTCAGATTTAAAATTTCAGTTGGTTAATTGTAGGACTCAGACTCCTCCACCCCGAGGGCAGCCGCCACAGCCCCGGGGGTGGGAAGCGAACCCAAGTGCCTTCGGGGTGCGGAGGGAAACCGAACTCAGCTGTGAAAGGGCCCTGGCAGTCAAGGTTCGTGTCCTTCGGTGATGGGTAGGGGTTCCCGTATGACGTTTTCATCACTGCAAGAAAGGACAGCACAAACCGCGGCGAGTGTCAGGGCTGGCCTCGGTCGACCCGCGCCGCCCAGCTGGACGAGTGTGGTCCCGGGGTCGGCACACGGCCACAGATACTTTTTGGAAGTCTTCACTTTGTATTCTTTAAAAGAGTTTAACATCATTTTGAGGTTCTTTGATAAACTAAAATGGGTATATTTAGTTTAGAATTAGGCAAAAAAACTTTGTATTTAAAAGGGTTACTTCAGTGAAATTTCCCAGTACCTCTCCTGAATCCATCTTACCAGGAACTGTATCTGAAAGCCACTGCGTTTGGCGTCGGGGCCCCTGCTTTGGCCTGGCTGGGGACCCGGGCCTCTTACTAGCCAGTGTCTCCCCTTTCCTGGTCTGTCAAGGACACAGCTGTGCTAAACTTCCCAAGTATTCCAGGTGCCACCACCTTGATTCGCGTCTTTAAAAAAAAAACGCCACCACTCTGATTCGCCTCTTTAAAAACATGCCACCACTATTCTGTCTAAACTCCCCTTCAACACCAGCCCCCTCCCAACCCAGCTGACGCTTTAGGCTCACCCGGCTAGCAGAGCTTCCTCCCAACAATCTATATGTGTTGATAATTATTATATTTTTCTTTCTTTCTTTCATATATGAAATATACTGGAGATGGTTGTTATAAATTAGGTTTCAGGGGAAGAGTATGAATTAACATGACTCCCTGACAGTACAGTGGCTCATGAGAGTTTTTGTCCCTGCCTCCCTGTTGAAGATGAGAGTTTCTTCATTGGAACAAATGGTAAGAATGGTTGCTAAGTGACAAAAGAAGTGCGCTGTGGTGGTTATTCTTTATGTTGCTCCACTGATTGATCAATTTCCTATCCTCCTTTATCCTGTTCTATGCCCTAAGAGACTGATCCTTATGGATTAAATTTGTCAGTCTACATTTCTGGTTGGAGTCTCCTTTGGGTTTAGCTAATGAAATGCACTGACAGAACTTTGGAGGGTAGAAGAGAAGACAAGGTATTTATTCCCTGTTCTCTCCATGATTTGGGCTGTTTTATTGGCAATGACTGTCAATAATTCTGAATCTGAATCTGAATATGAATATGGATACAAATATAAATAAATATATTGGCAGTGATGGGCCAAGACCTTAGCTCCTGCAAGAAGGTCCTCCTCCATGGCTATAGCTCCCACTAGGTTCCAGTAATACTATTTCTTCCTTTTGCCCTTTTAGGTCTTGAGTAACAACTTTTGCTATTTGGATGCTTCAGAATCCCATTTTGTTTCCCAACTTTGCATATACCTCTTTGAGTAGTACCTACATTGAGGTCTTCTGAATGGTTGAGTTGGATTATTTTTTTTACTGGGACTTTGCCTGCTAAAGATGTGTTGATGTAAGACCTAAAACTATTGAAGTTATTTTGGTTCGATCAAAGTGGCCAGCCTGGGGATGAAACTTATATGCAAGGAAAGGCATAGTAGAGATAATTGTAGAAAAAAAATGAAGTCAGAATCTTACATTGTACTTGGAGCCACATACCTCCTGGATACAACTTACTAGAGTAAGAATAAATGGATATATCTTTAATATGATTGAAAATATATAAATTTTTAACAGGAAGTCTTTCATGCTCAAGTGAAAAACACTAGAAGCATTCTCATAAAAATCAGGAAAAAGACAAAGATGCCAGTTTTTCCATAATTATTTAACATTGTTCCAGAAGTACTAGTTAATGTAATTATCCAAGAAAAAGAAATGTGATATTAATATTAGAAAGGAGGAACCAAGATTATGTAAGAGAATTAACTAAAAACTATTTGAAAGTTAAAAAACTTCAATCACTTTCTTATATAAAAATAATAAACAGCCCTGGCTGGTGTGGCTCTGTGGATTGAGTGCCAGCCTGTGAAGCAAAGGGTCACTAGTTCCATTCCCAGTCAGGGCACATGCCTGGGTTGCAGGCCAGGTCTCCAATAGAAGACATGCAAGAGGCAACCATATGTTGTTTCTCTCCCTCTCTTTCACCTTTTCTTTCTCTCTGTCTAAAAATAAATAAATGAAATCTTTTAAAAATCAGTAAACAGCTTTTAAGTCAATATGCTGTTTGAGTCAACATGCACATGTTTGCTGTGTGTGATCTGAAAACAATCCCTGGTTTCTAGTACTTGCAGCTTTTCACCTCCAAGATGCCTGGGGAAGTGCATGATGAAGAAGAGAAGGTGGATACTTTTTCCTTCAATGCAGAAATTGCCCAACTCATGTCTTTCATCATCATTATCTTCTACTCTAACAAGGAAATTTTCCTTCAGGAGTTGATTAGTAATACTTATGATTCCTTGAACAAGATATGCCATGAGAGCCTGACTGACCCTTCCAAGTTGGACAGTGGTAAAGAGCTGAAAATTTACATCATCCCCAACCCCCAGGAACACACTTTGACTCTGGTAGACAGCGGCATTAGCATGACTAAAGCTGATCTCATAAATAATCTGGGAACCATTGACAAGTCTTGCACAAAAGCATTTATGGAGGCTCTTCAGGCTGGTGAAGACATCTCCATGATTGGACAATTTGGTGTTGACTTTTATTCTGTATACATGGTGGCAGAGAAAGTAGTTGTGATCACAACACACAGTGATGATGAGCAATATGCTTGGGAGTCTTCTGCTGGGAGTTCCTTTACTATGTGAGCTGACCATGGTGAGCCCTTTGGCTGGGGTACCAAAGTAATCCTTCACCTTAAAGAAGACCAGACAGAGTACTTAGAGAAGAGGTGGGTCAAAAAAGTGGTGAAGAAGCACTCACAGTTTGTAGATTGTCCCATCACTCTTTGTTTGGAGAAGGAATGAAAGAAAGAAATCAGTGATAATGAAGCAGAGAAGGAAAAGGGGGAAAAAGAAGAGGAAGATAAAGATGAGGAGAAGAAACCCAAGACTGAACATGTAAGCTCAGATGAGGAAGATGGTAATGCTAATGATAAGATAAAGAAAGCCAAGAAGATTAAGGAGAAATATATTGAACATGAAGAATTGAACAAGACCAAGCCCATTTGGACCAGAAACCCTGATGGCATCACCCAGAAGGAATATGGAGAATTCTATAAGAGCCTTACCAATGACTGGGAAGATCACTCGGCAGTCAAGCACTTCTTATAGAAGATCAGTTGGTATTTAAGGCATTGCTATTCATTCCCCACTGGGCTCCCTTTGACCTCTTTGAGAACAAGAAGAACAACATCGAACTGTATGTCTACTTTGTGTTCATCATGGACAGCTGTGATGAGTTGAAACCAGAGTATCTCAACTTCATCCTTGGTGTGGTTGACTCTGAGGACCTGCCCTTGAACATCTCCCAAGAAATGCTCCAGCAGAGCAAGATCTTGAATGTAATTCATAAAAACATTGTTAAGAAATGCCTTGAGATCTTCTCTGAGCTGGCAGAAGACAAGGAGAACTATAAGAAATTCTATGTTTTTTTTAATTGTATTTAGTTATTTTTCAAGTACAGTTTTTTGTCTATTTTTCCCATCCCAGCCTCCCCCGCCCCTTGTTCCCCACCTCCCTCCCATTTCCACCCCCCTTAGTTCTCATCCCTGTGTCCTTCCTATTTGTTCCTCCAAATCCCTCCCCCTTTTTCCCCTTAACTTCCCTTCCTTCTCCCCTCTGGTCACTATCCCCTTGTTCTCTATTTCAGTGCTAAACAACAAAACAAACAAGCAAGCAGAAAAAAAAAAACCAAAGACACTGAAATATAAGAAATTCTATGAAGCAGTCTCTAAAAACCTAAAGCTTGAAATCCATGAGGACTCAAATAATTGGTGATGCCTTTCTGAGCTTCTGCACTATCACACCTCCCTGTCTGGAGATGAAATGACTTCTCTTTTGGAATATGTCTCTTTTATGAAGAAGACCCAGAAGTCCATCTGTTATACCATTGGTGAGAACAAACAGCCAGTTGCCAACTCTGCTTTTGTGGGGCAGCAAGGAAGTAGGGCTTTGAGGCAGTATATATGATAGACCCTATTGATGAGTACTGTATACAGCAGCTCAGAGAGTTTAATGGGAAGAGCTTGGTCTCAGTGACTAAGGAAGGCCTGGAGCTACCTGTGGATGAAGAAGAGAAGAAAATGGCAGAGAGCAAGTCCGAGTTTGAGAACTGCAGCAAACTCATGAAAAAGATATTGGATAAGAAGGTTGAGAAGGTGACAGTCTCCAATAAGCTTGTGTCTTTGCCCTGTTGTATATTGTGCCTAGTACCTACAGCAGAACAGCTAATATGGAGTGTATCATGAAAGCCCAGGAAATTCATGATAATTCTCCAATGGGCTACACGATGGCCAAAAAGCACCTGGAAATCAACCCCAACTAACCCATTGTGGAGACTCTACATCAGAAGGCAGAGGCAGACAAGAATGACAATGCTGTCAAGGACCTTGTGGTGTTGCTGTTAGAAACTGTGCTGCTCTCTTTTAGCTTCTCACTTGAGAATCCTCAGACCCACTCCAGCTGCATCTATTGCATGATCAAGCTAGGCCTGCGTATTGATAAAGACGAAGTGACAGCAAAAGAACCTAGTTCTGCTGTTCCTGATAATCCCCCTTGAGTGTGATAAGCATGCCTCTCATATGGAAGAAGAAGATTAGGAGTTTCTACCTGCAGACCTTGTGTCCTCTGTGTAGTGTCTTCATGGCTCCCCCTGCAGCCCTGAGTGGCCCTAGCCCACCTGGTTTCCTCTGCTGTTTAGTGCTATTTTTTTCTGTCCTGTCTTTGCCTAAGGCAGATTACAAGGGTCTCAAGCCTTCCCTTCTCATATTTGACATTGGGTTTGAATGCTGTTGTGTATTGTATTTTTCGTTTTGTTCTGAAATTAAAGTATGCAAAAAAAGATGCAGTTAAAAAACAGTGAACAGTGTAATACAAAAAATATTCAATTTACAGTAACCATAGGAAAGGATAAGCTAGTTAAGTATTAATTTAATAACAAATCTGAAAGACATATTTATTCATTCAACAAGTGCTTATTGATAACCTACACAGTAACAGGTGATGTCCTAGGAGTTAGTTTTTAATTTAGAAATTCTGCTGAGAAAAATAAATGGAGACAAATAAACATAAAAAACTGGGAAAACTGAGTTTTTGGGTAGAAATATATTCAATATTCCTGTTTTACTGAGATATAATTGATATATAACATTGTGTAAGTTTAATATGTACAATGTACTGATTTGATACATATATATTATGAAATAAATGACTATTACAATGAGGCTAGTTAATACATCCATTATATCACATAATTAAAATTTTTCCCACTTGTTGTGGTAAGAATATTTAAGACCTACTCTCTTAGCAACTTTCAAATATACAATACTGTTAACAATACCATGCTATACACTAAATTCCTAGAAGTACTTATTTATCTATCTATATACATGTCTCTCTCTTTGTGTATATATGTAACATTTAAAAAATTTTTATTTATTTATTTTTAGAGAGGAAGGAAGGAGAATATATTTAAATATATATTTATAAATACATATTTAAATATACTATACTATAATTAATATAATATAATATAATATAATATAATATAATATAATATAATATAATATAATACCATATAAGTAAATAAATGTATGACTAGTTTTCACAGAATTTATCCTAGAATTGAGGTAAATGGATTATCATGGTGGTTATTAGAAGGTGGAGAATTTGAGGTATTTTTATTTTCTCATCCTTTTTTGTTTTAAGTGTTTTTTTAATTTAATTATTGTTCAAGTACACTTTTATGTCTTTTACTCCCATCCCGGCCCATCCCCTTCCCCATTGCTCCCCACCTCACTCTCATTTCTACCCCCCTTAGTTGTTGTCCATGTGTCTTTTATACTTGTTTTTGTAAATCCTTCCCCTTTTAGCCTGAAATTCCCTCCCCTCTCCCCTCTGGTCCCTCTCAGCCTGTTCTGTATTTCAGTGTCTTTGATCATATTTTGCTTGCTTGTTTGTTTTGTTACTTAGCTTCCCATTAAAGGTGAGATCATATGGTATTTGTCTTTCAGCACCTGGCTTATTTCACTCAGCATAATGCTTTCTAGTTCCATCCATGCTGTTGCAAAGGGTAGGAGCTCCTTCTTTATTTCTGCTGCATAGAATTTCATTGTGTAAATGTACCATAGTTTTTGGATCCACTCATTTACTGATGGGCAACTAGGTTGCTTCCAACTGTTAGCTATTGTAAATTGTACTGCTATGAACATTGGGGTGCGTAGGTTCTTTTGGACTGGTGTTTCAGGATTCTTGGGATATTCTCCTAGCAGTAGAATTGTGGGGTCAAAAGGCATATTCGTTTTTAGTTTTCTTAGAAAATTCCATACCCTGTTATCCATAATGATTGTACCAGTCTGCAATCCCACCAACAGTGAACTAGGGTCCCCTTTTCCCCACAACCTCTCCAACATTTGTTGTTTGTTGCTTTGTTTATGATGGCCATACTGACCGGCATAAAGTGGCATCTCATTGTGATTTTAACTTGCATATCCCTGATAGCTAGCAATATTGAGAATATTTTCATGTGTCTCTGGACCCTCTGTATGTCCTCCTTGGAGAAGTGTCTGTCCAAGTTCTTTGCCGACTTTTTAATTGGGTTTCTTGTCTTCTTAGAGTAGAGTCATGTAAGTTCTTTGTATATTTTGGAAATTAAACCTTTGTCTGAGGTACCATTGGCAAATATGTTTTCCCATACAGTTGTTTCTCTTTTTATTTTAATACTTTTTTCTTTTGCCATGCAGAAGCTTTTTATTTTGTTGAGATTCCATTTGTTTATTCTTTCCTTTATGTCCCTTGCTCTAGAGGACATACCAGTAAAAAAGTTGCTGCATGAAATACATGAGATTTTCTTGCCAATATTCTCCTCTAGGATTTTAATGGTTTCACAGCTTATATTTAAGTCTTTTATCCACCTTGAATTTATTTTGGTGTATGCTGTAAGTCGGTGCTCAAGTTTCATTTTTTTGCACGTAGCTGTCCAGTTCTCCCAACACCATTTGTTGAAGAGGCTATTTTTAGTCCATTTTATGTTACTGTCCCCATTGTCGAATATTAATTGACTATAGAGAGTTTATTTCTGGGCTCTCTGTTCTGTTCCTTTGGTCTATGTGCCTGTTTTTATGTCAGTACCAGGCTGTTTTAATTACAGTGGCCTTGTAATACAATTTGATATCAGGTATTGTGATTCCTCCTACTTTGTTCTTTTTTCTCAAAAGTGCAGCTGCTATTCGGGCTCGTTTATGGTTCCATATACATTTTTGACGTGTTTGTTCTATGTCTGTGAAATAGACATTGGTACTTTAATAGGTATTGCATTGAATATGTAAATTGCTTTGGGAAGTATGGACATTTTGATGATGTTAATTATTCCAATCCATGAACAAGGTATATGTTTCCATTTGTTTGTGTCTTCCTTGATTTCTTTCTTCAGTGCTGTGTAGTTTTCTGCATACAGGTCTTATACCTCCTTGGTTAGGTTTATTCCCAGATATTTTATTTTTCTTTTTGCTTTATCGAATGAGATTTTTTTCTTGATTTCTGCTTCTGCTGATTTATTGTTAGTATATAAAAATGCCTTCGATTTCTGGGTATTGACTTTGTAGCCCACTGTTTTACCAAATTCATTAATTAGTTCAAGCAATTTTGAGATGGACTCTGTAGGATTTTCCATGTACACTATCATGTCATCTGCAAACAATGACAGTTTTGTTTCCTCCTTTCCAATTTGGATGCCATTTATTTCCTTTTCTTGTCTGATAGCTGTGGCTAAAACTTCCCATACTATACTGAATAGAAGTGGTGAAAGTGGACATCTTTGTCTCATCCCTGATCTTAATCAAAAAGATTTTATTTTTTGCCCATTGAGTATGATGTTGGCTATATGTCTCTCATATGTGGCCTTTATTATATTGAGGAATGCTCCCTCTATTCCCACTTTGCTGAGTGTTTTTATCATAAAAGGGTGTTGTACCTTATCAAAAGCTTTTTCCGCGTCTATTTATATGGTCATGTGGTTTTTGTCTTGCTTTTGTTCATGTGATGTATTACATTTACTGATTTGTGAATATTGAACCATCATTGCATCCCTGGGATGAATCCCACTTGGTCATGGTGTATGATCTTTTTGATATATTGTTGGATGCGATTTGCCAATAGTTTGTTGAGGATTTTAGTGTCTATGTTCATCAGCAATGTTGGCCTGAAGTTTCCTTTCTTTCTTGTGTCTCTATCTGTTTTTGGAATTAGGATGATGCTGGCTTCATAAAAAGAGTTTGGGAGTCTTGCATCATTTTGGATTTTTTGGAATAGTCTGTGAAGGATAGGGGTTAGCTTTTCCTTAAATGCTTTGTAGAATTCTCCTGTGAAACCATCTGGTCCGGGGCTTTTGTGTGATGGGAGTTTTTTAATTACTGCTTCAATTTCAACTGCTGTCATTAGTCTGTTCAGGCTTTCTGGTTCTTCTTCATTGGGTTTTGGAAGATTATATTATTTTGAAATTTGTTCATTTCACCTAGGTTTTCAAATTCCTGGGCATACAGTTTTTCATAGTAATTTCTTACAACCCCTTCTATTTCTGTGGTGTCAATTGTAATCTCTCCTCTTTCATTTCTGATTGTGTTTATTTGTGTCTTCTCTCTTCTTTTCTTGATGAGCCTGCTTAAAGGCTTGTCGATTTTGTTTATCTTCTGAAAGAAGCAGCTCCTGGATTCATTCATTCTTAGAATTGTGCTTTTAGTGTATATGTCATTTAGTTATGCTCTGATGTTGGTTATTTCCTTCCTTCTGCTTGCTCTGGGCTTTCTTTGTTGTTGTTCCTCGAGTTCTTGCAGGCATAGGGTTAGATTGTTTGTTTGAAATGTTTCTATCTTTTTTAGATAGGCTTGATTGCTATGAACTTCCCTGTCAGGACTGCCTTTGCTGTGTCCCATAAGTTTTGGTTTGTTGTGAGTTCATTTTCATTTGTTTCCAGAAACTTTTTGATTTCATTCCTAATTTCATTCTTGACCCATTTGTTGCTTAATAACATGCCATTCAATCTCCATGATTTTGAGTGTTTTGGGGTTTTTCCCTTTGGAGTTGGTTTTAGTTTCACTTCCTTTTGGTCGAAGAAAATGCTCAGGATGATTTCAATATTCTTAAATTTGTAGAGGCTCGTTTTGTGTCCTATCATGTGGTCTATCTTTGAAAATATTCCATGTGCATTTGAAAATAATGTGTATTTAGCTTCTTTGGGATGAAGGGTTCTATATATATCAGTTAAGTCCATTTCATCTAGAACATTGTTCAATGCCACAATATAATTGTTGATATTTTGTTTGGAGATTTGTCCATTTTTTACAGTGGGATATTAAAATCCCCTACCCTAATTTTGTTGCTGTTAATATCTTGAAGTCCTCCTGGCTGGTGTAGCTCAGTGGATTGAGCACAGGACTGCGAACCAGACAATCGCCGTTCGATTCCCAGTCAGGGCACGTGCTGGGGTTGCAGGCCGGTTCCCTGCAGGCTACTTCCCAGCAGGGGATGCACGAAAGGCAACCATACATTGATTTTTCTCTCCCTCTCTCCTTCCTTTCCCCTCTAAAGATAAATAAATAAATAAATAAATAAATAAATAAATAAATAAATAAATCTTTAAAAAATATCTTGAAGTCCTGTAAGATTTTCTTTATATATTTGGATGCTCCTATGTTGGGTGCATATATATTTACAATGTTAATGTCTTTTTGGTGGATTCTTCCCTTGAGTATTATGAAGTGACCTTCTGGGTCTCTTTTTATGGCCCTTTTTTTGAAGTCTGTTTTGTCTGATATGAGTATTTCTACCCTGGCTTTTTTTTTTTTTTGTCCGTTTGTTTGGAAATGTTTCGAAAATTTTTCCAGACTTTCACTTTTAGTCTGTGTAGGTCTTTTGTCCTGATGTGTGTCTCCTGTAGGCAGCATATGTGTGGGTCATGCTTTCCTAGCCTTTCAGCTATTCTATGTCTTTTGATTGGAGCATTTAATCCATTTACATTTAATGTCATTATTGATAGGTACTTATTCATTGCCATTTTTGTACCTGTGTTCCTCTGTCTCTCTTCCTTCCTTTCCTTAAAGCAGTCCTTTTAGCATCTCTTGAATAGCTGGTTTGGTGGAGGTGAATTCTTTTAGACTTCTTTTGTCTTGGAAGCTCTTTATTTGGCCTTGTATCTTCATTGAGAGCCTTGCTGGGTAAAATAGCCTTGGTTGCAGACCTCTGGTTCTCATTACTTGAAATTTTTCTTGCCATTCTCTTCTATTTATTTATTTATTTATTTATTTATTTATTTATTTATCTATCTTTAGAGGGAAAGGAGAGAGGGAGAGAAACATCAAAGTATGCTTGCCTCTAGTGTGTCCCCTGCTGGGCACTGGCCTGCAGGGAATTGGCTTGCAACCCAGGCATGTGCCCTGACTGGGAACTGAACTGCGACCCTCTGGTTCACAGGCCTGTGCTCAATCCACTGAGCTACACCAGCCAGGGTGCCATTCTCTTCTTGTTTGGAGTGTTTCCATTGAGAAGTAACTAGCTAACCTTATTGGGGCTCCCTTGTATGTTACTTCCTGTTTCTCTCTTACTACCTTTAAGGTTCTCACTTTATCTTGTAATTTTGCCATTTTAATGATGATGTGTCTTGAAGTGGGCCTCTTTGGGTTCCTCTTGATCGGGACTCTGTATTTCCTGGATTTATGTGACTTTTCCTTTCATCAAATTAGGGAAGTTTTCCCTCATTACTTTTTCAAATAGGTTTTCTATCCCTTGTTCTTCTACTCCTTCTGGTATCCCTATTATTTGAATATTATTATGTTTCATATTGTCTTGCATTTCTCTTAATCCCTCTTCATTCTTTCTGAGCTTCTTTTCCTTTTCTTGCTCTTTCTGGCCATTTTTCTTCTACTTTGTCCTCCAACTCGCTGATCTAATGTTCTGCTTCATCGATCCTGCTTTTGATTTCTTCCACTGTGTTTTTCAGTTCAGAGATTGTAGTTTTCGTTTTTCTCTTGGCCCTTGCTGATAGTTTCTATTTCCTTTCTCATGTTGATATAGTTTGCAGTGAGTTCATTGTAGCTTCCCTGTAGTTTCTGGTAGCTCATTGTGAGCTCTTTGAACTTCCCAATAACCAGTGCTTTGAATTCAGTATGAGATAGTTGACTTGCCTCTATTTTACCTAACATTCTTTCTGCGGCTTCCTTCTTTCTTTTCATTTGGGGATTGTTTCTTTGTCTTCCCATTGTTTTTGAGAGTGTTCTTGTTAGCCTCAGCTTCTTATATTGATCTGTTCTTACTCTGTGGATTTATGGTGTGAACTTCTTTGGTGGAATACCTGTGAAATTCAGTGGTGCAGTCTCCTTTGGATATCCTGGTGTTCTCCACTTCCACCTTCTTTTGTGTGTGTGTGTGTGTGTGTGTGTGTGTGTGAAAGAGAGAAAATTAGCAAATTTTTTCTCTCAAGATGCTTTTTGTATTTTTTTTAATTTTTCATCTTTTCCCCTGACTGCCTGGCTCTCCAATACGCCAGTATAGGTTGATCAGTTGCCACTTATTTTCTCATCCTTCTATTCCTGATTAACACCTGCTTTCCCTCATCTCAGCTCAAAATTTTACTCCAGTTTTCCCCTGAAGGGCACCTTACCTGGTGTGCAGACACTACCATTTCTTTTATTACATTAAGCATGTTCCTTTCCTTCAAAGCATTTTCTCGGTTTGTATGTATGTTTGATGATTTCATTAATGTCTTGTTTAAGTACAAGAGCAGAATCAGTGTCTGTTTTTGCTTACCAACATATACACAATAAGCATAGTGATTATGGCAACCCTCCCTTGTCCCCTCACTCTCCTAATATTATTATGTGAACAATTGAATTTTCTCAGTATTACATAAAGTGTTATAAATTGCTTTTAGGCATCTCCCTCAATCATGCTAAAACAGATGAACACCTCAGAAACACACAGAAAATTCACACTAACTGGTGAAATATTAAGGTGTTCCCATTTACTTCAAGAACAAGATTGGGAGGCCTTCAATTGCCACTAGTATTCAGTTAAGTTCTGGAGGTTCTCCTCAATGTACTACATCCAGAAAATGAAAGAAAATATATATACATATAAAATGAATTAAAAACATTATTTTCAGATATTTATGCATACATACCTATACAAATCAAAGTTATTAACTGAAAACTTAGAAAAATCAAGAAAGTTCACTAAAACTAACATACCCTAAATATTTTTCCTGATACAAGCGGGTAGAAGATCTAATCATAAAAGAAATGTCATCCCCCTAAAGCAACAAAACAATAAAATACTTAAGAATAAGCTTAACAAGTAATAAGTATGACATACTTGAAAAAACATAAATTTATTGAAGATATGTCAACATGCATAGAAAGACAATTGTTAAAGATGTTGGTTCTCTGGTAGAGTCTACAGAATTTTCTGTGTACACTATCATGTAATTTGCAAACAATGATAGTTTTGTTTCCTCCTTCCCAATTTGGATGCCTTCTATTTCTTTTACTTGCCTGATTGCTGTGGCTAGGACTTCCAATAGCGTGTTGAATAGAAGTGGTGAAAGTAGACAACCTTGTCTTGTTCCTGATCTTAGTGGGAAAGTTTTTAGTTTTGCCCATTAAGTATGATGTTGGCTGTAGGTCTCTTGTATACTCTACTACCCAAAACAATTTATAGATTCAATGCAATACCTATTAAAGTACCAATGGCATATTTCACAGACATAGAACAAACATGTCAAAAACTTATATGGAACCATAAATAACCCCAAATAGCTGCAGCAATTGTGAGATAGAAAAACAAAATAGGAGAGATCACAACACCTGATATCAAACTGTATTAAAAGGCCACTGTAATCAAAACAGCCTGGTACTGGCATAAGAACAGACACATAGACCAATGGGGAAGAATAGAGAGCCCAAAGCCCTGGCGGGTGTAGCTCAGTGGATTGAGTGTGGGCCTGCAAACCACACTATCATGGTTCAATTCCCAGTCAGGGCACATGCCTGGGTTGCAGGCCAGTTTCCAGCAGGGGACTCATGAGAGGCAACCATATATTGATATTTCTCTCCTCCCCGTCTTCTCTAAAGATAAATAAATAAAAAAAATTTTAAAAAGAATAGAGAGCCCAGAAAGAAATCCACATCTCTATGGTTAATTTATATTTGACAAAGGGAGCAGCAGCATAAAATAGAGCAAATGTAGCCTCTTCAACAAATGGTTATGGGAGAGATGGACAGCTATGTGAAAAAAATGAAACTTGTCCACCAACTTAAACCATACACAAAAATAAATTCATGATGGATAAAATATTTAAATATAAGTTACGATACCATAAAAGTTCTAGAGGAGAACATAGGCAGGAAATTCTCAAATATTCCACAGAAAAGTATTTTCACCAATATGTCCCCTAGAGCAAGGGACATAAAGGAAAGAATGAACAAATGGGATCTCATCAAAATAAAAAGCTTCTGCACAGCTAAGAAAATAAAATTAAAATGAAAACCAATCATATGGGAAAACATATTTGGAAATGTTACCACACACAAGGGTTTGATCTCTAAAATATATAAAGAACTCACATGACTTTATTCTAGGAAAATAAAAATCCCAGTTAAAAAATGGGCTAAGGGCTTGAACAGACACTTCTCCAAGGAGGTCATACAGAGGGCCCAAAGACATATGAAAAAATGCTCAGCAGCACTAGCCATCAGAGATGCAAATTAAAACCATAGTGAGATACCACTTCACACCGTCAGAATGGCCTTCGTAACCAAATCAATTAACAATAAGTATTGGAGAGGATTCAGAGAAAAGGCAGCCCTAGTACATTGTTGGTTGTAATGCAGACTGGTGTAGCCACTGAAGAAAATAGTATGGAATTTTCTCAGAAAACTAAAAATGGAACTGACTTTTGACCTGGCAATTCCACCACTGGGATTATATCCTAAGAACTCCGTAACACCAATTCAAAAGAACCTATGCATCTCAATGTTCTTAGCAGCACAATTTGCAATAGCCAAGTGCTAGAAGCAACCTAAGTGCCCATCAGCAAATGAATGGATCAAAAAATCATGGTACATTTACGCAGTGGAATACTATGCAGCAGAAAGAAAGAAGGAGTTCCTACCAATCATGAAAACATGCATGGAACTGGATACCATTATACCAAGTGAAATAAGCCAGGTGGTGAAAGACAAATACCATATGATCTCACCTATAAGTGGAACCTGATGAACAAAACAAACAAGGAAGGAAAATATAACCAAAGATATTGAAATTAAGAACAATCTGACAGCAATCAGAGGGGAAATGAAAGGGATAATTGGGGGAAAGTGTGAAGAGTTTTCAGGAACAACTATAAAGAACACATGGACAAAACAAAGGGGAGAGTGGAATTAGGGAATGGAGATGGGGATGGCTAGGGTTGGTGGGTAGACGTGAGGGGAAAAGGAAGACAACTGTACTTGAACAACAAAAATATTAAAAATGAAAAAAGATGTAATAAAAAAGATGTTGGTTCTCAAGTTAAAGTGCGTATTCATTTCACTTGTTAACGTTAAATGTCAATTATTTTGTTCTGCAAGTTTTTCTAATTGGAACTTGAGACACTTTCACATTCTACATTATACATTTCTGCATTTTTTGCATATTTAAAATTTTTTTTAAAGTAGTGGAGGAGAGTAGAGTGAAGAGAGAGAGAGATTTGAGAAATTTATATTGAGGAAATATATCTTTTTTTCTTCTGGTGGAGTAGTTCTTAATTGTTTTTTAAGTTGTAGATGCCTGTGAGAATCTGATGAGACCTATGACCCTTCATTCCACTAAAACTAACACATATACTTGCATAAAATTGCCACAGAGATGGCCAGCTGAGAATGCATACTCTAGGTTTATCAGTATGGTGAAAAGGATAGTTGTTTGGGCCTGGGCATACATTTGGCTGAGGGGGCACCAAATTGGACATGAGAAGCAACATTAACTCTGGCACCATGAATCAGGAAAGAGCAGGCAGTCTTGGGTTCTTCCCCAAACAACCACTTCTCTAGGCTTCATGGAAACCCACAGGCTTCATGGAAATCCACAGAAACCCAGAGGGGTAAGTAGGAACAACAATCCCTTCTATGTATCCCTGAGTTACCTCTGTGGGGATTTAGGGGAGAGAGAGAGAGGGAAGAAGCCAAAAGCCGTTACTCATGTCAGTCACCTGAATAAAGGTGTCATTTACCACTTTGGTCACCTGTCTGAGTGACAGAGTAAGATGCCTGACTGCAGGGGATGAAGGGTTTTGGAATATGAGAGGGGATCAGGAGATAGCACTTTCCTCCCTCACCTCTTGACAAAGCGGGGAGGAAGAGACCATTTCTGCATTCCTCGCACCTTCACCTGCCTCTGCCTTAGTAAACTTGAATCTAGTCTAGGGGCAGGTGTTCAGAACAGCCATCAAATCATACGAAGTTCAGATTCAGAAAATGGTGGCCAATTGATGCGGACACCGACCTGCAGTCTCCACGTCATTATGGATGAAGTGAGACATTCAAACAGACTACGGAGTCTGGTGGAGGAAAGGGGACAGCATGGCTTTTCTCTCAAGGGGAGCAAAAGCCATGGCCCTTGCTGTGACAGGCTTTATTGGGTTTCTCTGAACATTACATGATGGTCCTCATTTATTATGCACAGATTACTTTAGGTGGTTACCTTTTACAGAAAACAAAGGAGCCAATGCTTCTAATCACATCACAGGAGAGGGATATTTGCAAATGAAAAGGGAAAAGTGGTTGAACCGGTTACACTTGTCCTTGGAAGGTTTAGCATGGACTTTAGGAACTTACTTTGCAGTAAATGTTTGCCACAAATCCAGGTGAGGGGGGTTTTAGCAAAAAGCAAGACTCAAAGCAGCCTAGGCACATTACAGGCCTGATTCCTCACAGGAGAACCTATCTGTGAGTGTGGGTCCTGTGCATCTCTGAGTGGGAGCTGGGACCATACCACACAGAATGGTCTCCTACAGCCAAGTAGGTGGAAGCTGAGCCCACTGGCCTCTGCTGGTTTTTGGCTGATATTCTGACAAGTAACCTGAACAATCAACAGAATCTCAGCTGATATGAACTTTTGAGGCCAAGGAATACAGAGGATGCTTTATACCATCTGATAAGAGATTTTATAAATTGAGGAGAAAATGCCCTGTGCAAGGCACCTGCAGCAGAAGAGCATTCAGACAGAAAATGCAGGTTAGTGGCTCCCTTTCCTCCTGGAGTGGAGTCCTAGTCCCACAAAGAGAAACCACCAATCCTAATCAGGAGAGACTTGAAAGAATATACAAAATCTGGGAGACTTAGGCTACACCCATACAGGGAGCAGCATGTCCATAGCTGCAGCACCAACCAGGAGAGTTCCAGAGAGAAACTTTATCTCCTAATGATACAGGGTGCAGCCGGGGGGGGGGGGGCAAAGAAAAGATTTGGAATGGTGTCCAGAATTAAAAGTGTATAGGAATATTGGAGAGACATATAAGATGTCCTCACACCTCTCCCCAGGGGGAAGAAACGAATAGAACCAGGGCCATTGAGAACTGTTTTGCATAGCAATAGTTTTGCAGCTAACCTCTGGAATAATTATTCAACATATCTATAACCTTTAACTGGTTTCATAGATATGTTAAATAGCTGTGGCCAAATTTGGAGCCAGGGAGAAGGGAGTAGCTGGGACTGAGGATGGGAACTAGGGTCTGCAAGAGAGCTTGGAAAAGATGGGCTCTGGGACATGAGGGGATAGCTGCCCAGGTGAAAGGGAAGACCACGCAGCTTTGCCAGAATGGAGATCCCTGCAGCCATGTGAAGAAGAAAGCCACATGCTTTTGGTGGAGTGAGAAATCCTGCAGCTTTGGTAGAAGAGGCCCACGCGGCTTTGGGGTGCCCCCTTTGGCCGCAGGGCCTGAAAAGCAAAAGAGACTTTGACTGGAACTGGGTACAAAGGACTCTTGCCAGTGGACCATGAGAGGGTACCACAGTACTTTGGATTAACTCGAGATCCTGCACAGTGACACAGCCGACGGTGCCAGCGGCCTGAAACACAGACGTGTGCTCTTTTCCTGATCTATGGTACCTGGAGATGGGACAGTGAGAGAAGGGAGAGCTGTGTGGGTGTAGGAGTATACCCTAAAGGACTTTAATATTTTAGTGGAGGGATTAGGCCTGAATAGCATTAAATAAACATTTTGTTTCCTTTTCACAAATCTCTGGCATTGAGAGATGTCTTTCCAATTGGCGGTGGACAGAAGAGCCCAGTAGATATTAGTATTTTGTTTTTGGGAGGGTCCCCTCTTGTATAGCAGTTTTCGGCATCCCTAGGAGGGCCGAATATTGTATTACCCCTCCCTTGGACCTCTTGTTCGATAACACTAAAACTGTCAGAGGAATGGACAGGCTGTGGACAGCCCCATCTGAGAGAGAATTTGTGCTTTGGGGGGAGGTGAGGTGCTCAGAGAACTGACCCAGGGCTTGGTGCTGCAGTGTGGGGGGCACACAGAGACTGTTTTAAGAGTGGAGCTGAGGAGAGACTGGGCAGGGAACTTGTGCTTACATGCATCTGCAGTGGCCCTGCCAACAAAAAAATCAGAGTGAAAGTGCAGTTTGATCCCACTGAGTCCAGCTGCACAAGAAGAACAGAAAGTGGCACACATGAGAGGATTGTGGGACCTGGTCCCTAGCACAGCTGGCAAGCAGGGGGTTTCACAGAGTGAAGAGTTGGGGCCTGAGTCTCCTGCAAGTGTGGCAGGCTGGGGACTAGATGGCCAGATGGTGGACACCTTAGATTCATTGTAGCCTGGCAGATCCCCTCACAGGTGATGTGCCCAACACCCACCTGCAGATCTTTAGGCTCTGAAGATCTGTAAGGCCAGGCTCAGGAGCCCCCTGCTTGGTGCATATCGACAGGCGAAAGAAGGAGAAACTCTAAAAGGGCTCTTTTGTGAACTTCTATCAGACACTACAAACTATGCTGGTTCCTTAGGCCCTGATCCACTGAAACAGCAGAGCAGAGAGATTAGGCAGTCACACCAAGGGGTGTTCAGGGCCTCACCAATCCTTACACAGAGAAGCCATCAGTGTCAAGCAGGAAAGAGCTGCCCCTTTCACACATATTGGTCCTTCCCAGGAAATAGACAGCTAATTCATCAGAAACTATACATTATTGGAAATAGTCTGGGACCAAGACATGTGTCAGGGGAGCAGGATAACAGTCCCATTATTTTTCCCAAAGATGGAACAGCACCTCCTGCGGATGACTCAGGGATCCCACCCTCCCAGTTGCACCAGAGGTCCCCTCTGGAGGCAGGTGAAGATGATACTATTAGTGCTCTTAGACATTAGATGAACCCCTCCTCGGCCTTGTGCTGATGGAAAGCTGGAAGGAAAGAACAGTGGGAGCCAGCCAAGCCTGAAGGAGGCAGCCACAGACTGTGGATCACTTGTAGTCTTGAACAGGCTGCCTAGGGCTAGACTAGGACACCATCTGACATCACCAAGGGTGAATCCAGAAAGAGAAGACAGTGGCAAACACTAGACTCTGCTGAGATGAATTCCACCATGGTCTGCATTGTTTCACTTATTTTTTTCTTCCAGTATAGCTTTTTAACATTTTGTCTTTTTCTTCAAGTTTGTTCCTATTATTTCACTATTTTTAATTTGAAATCTTATATTTTATTCCTCCTTCACTTACTTGATTTTGATTTCTTACTTCCTCTTATTTTTTTAGTTAAATTTTAGTTTTTTCCCTTTTTACACCTTATTTCTATTCCATACTCTTATAGTTTCTCCTCCCTCCAGCCTCTCAAAACCATTTTTCTTGCCATTAGTCATCTCACATTCTGTTTCCTTTTCTTATAGTATCCTTATTCTCTCTTCACCTTTATTAATATTTACTCATTGGTTGTTGATATGGTGGTTGTTGCATGTTGCATTTCTTTAATCCTAGAGTTACACTATTTTTGTTTTTCAAATCTCAAAATTTACTGTTCCCCTCTCCTACTCCATTTTGCCTTCTCCTGCTCTTTATTTTTTTATTTTATATTTTATTTCTTCCCTTTGTTAGCCTGGTTTTCACTCCTCATCCTTATTATTTACTCTTCATCTATCCTCTCAAAAACATTTTCCCTTTAGATACCTCATGATCTTTTTTCTTTTTTTCCTTCTTATTCCATTTACATCTTTATTAATGATTGCTCATTTGTCATTCATATTGCTGAGGTGGATGTTTTTCTTCAATTTTGTTCCTATTTTTTTCACTTTTTTAATGTCATAATATACTCTTCCCTTTTGTTACTCCATTTTGCTTTCTTCCATCCCTTTTTAACATATGATTTTCTTTATTCACCTTGTTTCTATTCCTTACTCTTATTATTTTTCCTTCTTTTATCCTCTCAAAGTCCTGTTTCTTTCTCTTAGTCATCTTATATTTGTTTTTCCTTCTTACAATAGTCTTAATCTCTTTCCACCTTTGTTAATATTAGCTCATCTATTGTTGATACTGTGGTTATGGTTGGGGGTTATTTTTGTGGATGTCAGTTTTGTTTCCTGGGTTGTTGTATTTTGTTCTGGTAGTACTTATACACCATTATACAAGACATGGTGAGTAGTGTGACTTTCAGTCAATCTACTGGAGGGAAGAACCCACCAAAGAATGACCCATAACAACCAAAATCCAATTACAACAAGGGAGCTCAATGAATGGCATAGAGGGCATCCTAAGACCATTCAGTTCAGGAGATCAAGGAGACTGCACCACTGAGTCCCACAGGTCTTCTACCACAGAAGGTCACACCACAAAGACAGGCAATCAAAGGAGATCAATATAATGTGCAAAAAAAAAGTCACCTAAAAATGGGGAGACAAAGAAACAACCCTTAATAAAAAGGAAAGGAGGATTTCCCCCAAAAATACTAAATGAAATTGAGGCAAGCGATCTATCATAGAGTTCAAAATTATGGTTACAAGGATATTTAAGGAGCTCAGCAAGAACTACAAGAAACTCTGGGAGCTACAAGGAACTTAGTGGGAACTACATCAGCATAAAAAGGACATAGAAACTGTGAATAAGAGTGGGGAAGAAATGAAGAATACAACATCTAAACTGAGGAATACACTAGAAGGAATTAAAACAGGATAGATGAAGCAGAGGATTGGATCAGTAAATTGGAGGAGGAGGTAGAAAAAACATGCAGACAGACAAACAAAAAGAATGTTTACAACAAAAAGACAGTTTACAACATGAAACATGAAACATAACAATATTTGCACTATAGGGAACCAGAAGGAGATGAAAAGGAGCAAGGAATAGAAAACCTGTTTCAGAAAGTAATGATAGAACTTCTCTAACTTGGTGAAGGAAAAAGTCATACAAGTCCAGGAAGCACAGAGGGTCTGATTCAAGATGAACCTAAAAAGGCCCACTCCAAGTCAAATTATAACTAAAATTGCAAAACTGAAAGACAAAGAAAGAATCTTAAAGGCAGCCAGGAAGAAAGCTAGTAACATAGAAGGCCACTCTGATAAGGCTAATTTCTGATGAGAAACACTACAATCCAGAAGGTACTGGCAAGAAATATTATAAGTAATGAAAAGCAAATTCCTGCCACAAAGACTACTCTAGCCAGCAAGGCATTCATTAGAATGGAAGGGTGAAATCATATGGTATTTGTCTTTTACTGTCTGGTTTATTTCACTTAGCATAATTCTCTTCAGTTCCATCCATGCTGTTGCAAAGGGTAGGGGCTCCTTCTTTCTTTCTGCTGCATAGAATTCCATTGTGTATATGTACCACAATTTTTTGATCCATTCATTTACTGATGGGCACCTAGGTTGCTTCCAACTCTTGGCTATTGTAAATTGTGCTGCTATGAACATTGGGGTGCATAAGTTCTTTTGAATTGTTGTTTTATGATCCTTAGGGTATAATCCCAGCAGTGAGATCTTTGGGTCAACAGGCATTTACATCTTTAGTTTTTCAAGGAAATTCCATAATGTTTTCCATAGTGGCTGCACCAGTCTGCATTCCCATCAACAATGCACTAGGGATTCCCTTTTCTCCACAACCTCTCCAGTACTTGTTTGTTGATTTGTTAATGATGGCCACTCTGACCTGTGTGAAATGGTTTTAATTTGTATCTCTCTGATGGTGGTGAAAGACAAATACTATATAATCTCACATATAAGTGGAATCTATTCAACCGAACAAACAAATGAGCAAAATAGAACCATAAACATGGAAACAAAAAGCAAACTGACAATGATCAGAGGTGAAGGGGGGAGGGGGATAATGGGGAAAAGAAGGGGAAGGGATAAGTCAAGGACAATGAATAAAGGACTCATGGACATGGACAGTGAGGTGGGGATTAACTGTGGAAGTGGGGGATGGGGGTAGGGCAGCAGAGAGCAATAGGGAAAAAGTTGGGACAACCATAACTGAACTACAATAACATGTATAATGGAAGGATAAATAAGGGCTTTTCTAGGCAAGAAAAGGTTAAAAGAGTATATCTGCACCAAACCAACACTGCAAGAAATGCTAAAGGGAATGCTATAAGATGAAGAAAAAGAGAATGAGAGGGGAACATAGGCACAAAAGAAAAAATAGCATATGAAAAGTACCTATCAATAATAAATTTAAGTGTAAATGGATTAAATGTTCCAATCAAAAGACATAGGGTAGATGAATGAATAAGAAAACATGACTTGCATATACACAGTCTATAAGAGACCCACCTCAGAACAAAAGATCTACACAGACTGAAAGTGAAGGTATGGGAAAAAATTCCAAGAAAACAGATGTGGGGGTAAAAAGCTAGGGTAGCAATACTTATTGAAAGGTTTTTCTTAGGCTCCTCCAAGGAAGAAATACCAATCAACCACAAAGTTAGGCAGTATAGAGATTTATTGGGGTTTGCGCACCCAGGCGAGGTTCTCCAGTCTGCAGATTGGGGCTGGGGAAGTCGTGCCCAGGCAGGGAATATGCGGGGTTTTATTTTGGTTGGCTCTCTTCGAAGGAGATGGGGATTGGTCCCCTTTGGACAAAGTGGCACTATATCATTGGTGGCTTTTCTCGGGCTCAGGTTGCTATGCAGATATTCGTTTTGGAAAAGTCCGCCCTTTCGGCTCTCTGGTTTGACATCAGCCATCTTTCCCTGGTTGTATTTCAGCTGCCACTTTAGGCTGTAGTTCAGCTGCCATTTTGTCCTACCCCACCCATCCTGACACTTATATTGGACAAAATAGACTTCAAGGCAAAGTCCATAAGAAAAAAGAAGGTCAATACATAACACTTAAAGGAGTAGTCCAACTGATGTACATAACCCTTGTAAACATATATGCACCAAACAAAAGAGCACCTAAATATATAAGGAAAATCTTGAAGGACTTTGAGAAAGATATTGACAGCAACACACTTAATGTAGGGGATTTTAACACCCTACTGTCAATAATGAATAGATATTCCAAACAAATAATCAATAAGGATACTAGGCCATTGAATGAACTATAGTTAAAAGGATTTATTTGACATATACAGAACATTTCACCCCAAAGAAGCAAAATATACATTTTTCAAAAGCACATGAGAGATTTTCAAAGATAGATGGTATGGTAGAACACAAAACAAGCCTCAACAAATTCAAGAAAATTGAAATCATATCAAGCATCTTCTGTGATCACAATGGCTTGAAACAAGAAACTAACTTCAAGGAAAGAACTCAAAAACATTTAAATTCATGGAGACTGCATAAAAGGTAATGAAATAATAAGTGGGTTAACAATGAGATAAAGAAGTAAATAAAAAACTTTCTGGAAACAAATGAAAATGAACCCCTAAAGAAACCAAACCTATGGGACACAGAGAAGGCAGTCCTCAGAGGGAAGTTCATAGATATAGGCCTACCTAAAAAAATATAGAAACATTTCAAATAAACAACCTAACCCTAAATCTACAAGAACTGGAGGAACAACAACAGACAAAGCCCAAAGCTAGTTGAAGAAAGAACATAATCAAGATCAGAACAGAATTAAATGACATAGAGTTTAAAAAATCAATTCAAAGGATAATGAATCCAGGAGCTTGTTCTTTGAAAAGATAAACAAAATTGACAGACACTAAACAGACTCATCAAGAAAATAAGAGAGAGGACGCAAATAAATAAAATCTGAAACAGAAAGAAGTTACAACTTATACCACCGAAACACAAAAGATTGTAAGAAATTACTACGAACCACTATATGCCAAGAGATTGGACAACCTGGGCAAAATGGATAAAGTTTTAGAAATGTACAGTCTTCAAAAACTGAATCAAGAAGAAGAAAGCCTGAGACTTCCACCAAGATGGAGGTATAGGTGGAGACACCATGCTTTCTCACACAACCAAGTTTAGAGACAACTAACTATTAGCAACAGAAAACTCAGCCAGAACACAGAAAATCGAACTTTTCGGAAGTCTGATAACAACAAATTCTTCACCCTGACTGGTAAGAGGGGCAAAACCAGCAGCTGGTGGAGTGGGGTTGCACAGGAAAACTCCGTCAGATGGACTCAGGTGTGTGGAATCCAGGCGCAGGGTTGGACCCAGTGAGCGACTGAGCAAGCGATCAAGCGAGCGACCGCGGGGAAACAGCAAGGGAGCAGGGCTGTGGGTTGACTGTGGTCGAGCATTCATGCACAGATAGACCAGCGAGGGAGTGGGCAGTTAGACGGGACCCAGCAGGCCCCCAGCGGCAGCAGAGGGCGCCACCATTTCCCCGCTCTGACCGCACCCCCACATAAAGCATCACAACCCAGCAATCTGGGAGTCCAAGGCTACGCTCCTCACACTTAAGAGGCACGAACAAACCAAAAATGGCTCAAGAAGATCTCAAAGTCCCAGAGCCTATAAATCTAAGTGATGAAGAAATAGCAAAACTCTCAGACGCACAGTTTAAAACACTGGCCATCAGGATCCTCACAGAACTGGTTGATTATAGCCACAAATTAGACAAATATATGAAGGTGAAACTAATTGAAATGAATGGAATTGCACAGGAAACCAATAGCAATGAAAAGGAAACTGGGACTTAAATCAATGGAGTGGACCAGAAGAAAGCAAATAATGGCCAAACAGAAAAGAGTCAGGAAGCAAGAATTCAAAGAAATGAGGAGAGTCTTAGGAACCTCCAGGACATCTTTAAACGCTCCAACATCCAAATTATAGGGGTACCAGAAGGAGGAAAGGAACAGCCACCAGTGGAAAACTTATTTGAACAAATAATAAAGGAGAATTTCCCCTATCTGGCAAAGGAAATAGACTTCCAGGAAATCCAGGAAGCTCAGAGAGTACCAAAGAAGTTGGACCCAAGAAGAAACACACCAAGGCACATCATAATTACATTAGCCAAGATTAAAATGAAGGAGAGAATCCTAGAAGCAGCAAGAGCTAAGGGGGCAATCACCTACAAAGGAGTCCCCATCAGACTGTCAGCGGATTTCTCAAAAGAGACCTTACAGGCAAGAAGGGGCTGGAAAGAGGTATTTCAAGTCATGAAATCCAAAGACCTACAACTGATATTGCTCTATCCAGCAAAACTTTCATTTAGAATGGAAGGACAGATAAAGTGCTTCTCAGATAAGATCAAATTCAAGGAGTTCATCATCCCCAAGCCCTTATTATATGAAATGTTAAAGGGTCTTATCTAATAAAAAGAAGTTAAAAAAACATGAACAGTGAAAGGACAGCAAACTCACAGTTATTAACAACCACACCTAAAATGAAAGCAAACTAAAAGGACAGCTAGATCAGGAGTGGAAACATAGAAATGAAGATCTCAAGGAGGGTTAGCAACAGGGGAGTGGGAGGAGGAGAAGGGGGGAGAAGGTACAGAAAATAAGTAGTATAGACAGTAGATAGAAAATAGATGGGGGGCAAGAATAGTATGGGAAATATAGAATCTAAAGAACTTGAGACACACGGTCATAAACTAAAGGTGGGGTAATGGTGGGGACGGGGGGTAGGGTGGAGGGGAGTGAAGGGGGGAATAGAACAACTGTAATGGCATAATCAATCAATCAATCAATCAATAAAAATTTTTAAAAAAGAAGAAGAAAGCCTGAATAGACTGATAACAACTAGTGAAATATAAGCAGTAACCAATACCTAAAGGCACACAAAAGACCTAGACAGTATGGCTTCACAGGCAAATACTACTGTTTAAAGAATAATTAATTCCTATCCTCAAACATTCCAAAATATTGAAGAAGAAGGAAAATTTCAAGCTCTTTTTATATTTAAAAAATTTTATTTATTTTTAGATAGAGGGGAAGGGAGGTAGAAAGAGAGGTACAGAAACATCAGTGTGTGCTTGCTTCTCAAATGTCCCCTACTAGGAACCTGGTGCACAACCCAGGTGTGTGCCCTTACTGGGAATTGAACTGGTGACCTTTGGTTCACAGGCTGGGGTTCAATCACCTGAGCCACACCAGCCAGGGCTCAAGCTCTTTTTTACAAGGCCAGTGTTATTCTAATTCCAAAACCAGGTAAAGACACAAAAGAGAATGAAATTACAGGTCAATATCACTGAAGAAATAGATTCTAAAATCTTCAACAAAATACTGGCAGTCTGGATCCAGCACCATGTTAAAAAAATCATACACCATGATCAAGTGGGATTCATCCCAGGGATGCAAGGACAGTACAATAGTTGCAAATCAATAAATGCAATACACTACATAAACAAAATGAAAGACAAAGTCACATGGTCTTATCAATAGATGCAGAAAAAGCATTTGATGAGCTCAGGCACCAATTTATTATGAAAACACTCATCAATATGGGAATACAGGGAGCATACCTCAGCACAGTAAGGGCCACATATGAGAAACCTACAGGCAACATCATACTCAGTGGGCAAAAATTAAAAGATTTCCCCTTAAGATCGGGAACAAGACAAGTGGGACTGCTTTCACCACTCTTATTCAACATAGCATTGGAAATTCTAGCCATAATGATCAGATAATAAAAAGAAATAAAAGGCACCCAAAGTGGAAAAGAGGAAGTAAAACTCAATATTTGCAGATGACATGATAGTGTACATAAAAATCCTTATAGTCTCCACCAAAAAACTACTGGACCTAATAAGTGAATTTGGCAAAAATAGAGGGATAAAAATTCAATATTCAGAAATCAGTGGCGTTTTTGTACACCAGGAATGAACTATCAGAAAGAGAATCTAGAAAAAATTCCATTTACTCTAGCAACAAGAAGAATAAAGTACCTAAGAATAATTTTTTTAAAGACTTCTTTTTTAAAGATTTTATTTATTTATCTTTAGAGGGGAAGGGAAGGAGAGAGGGAGACAAATATCAATGTATGGTTGACTCTCGTGCATCCCCACTGGGAACTGGCCTGCAACCCAGGCATGTGCCCTGACTGGGAATCAAACTGCAATCCTTTGGTTCGCAGGCCCATACTCAATCCACTAAGCTACACCAGCCAGGGCCCTAAGAATAAATTTAACAAAGGATGTAAGAGACCTGAACTTGGAAAACTATAGAACCCTGAAGAAAGAAATTGAGGAAGATACAAAGAAATGGAAGAATATACCATGTTCATGGATTGGAACAATTAACATCATTAAAATGTTCATACCATCAAAAGCAATCTATAGATTCAATGCAATTCCTATTAAAATGCCAATGGCATTATTTCTCTGATAGGAAAAATACTCCAAAAATTTATATGGAACCAAAAATACTCTGAATAACCTCAGCAATCTTGAGAAAGAGTAATAAAATTTGAGAAGTATAATACCTGATACCAAACTATACTACAAGGCCACTGTAATCAAAACAGTCTGGTACTGGCATAAGAACAGACATATAGATCAATGGAACAGAATAGAGAGCCCATAAATAAACCCAACTCTATGGTCAATTAGTATTTGACAAATGAGGCATGAGCATACAATACAGTAAAAATAGCATCTTCAATAAATGTGTTTGGAGAACTGGACTGGTATATGCAAAAAAGAAAAAGAAACTATACCACCAACTTACATCACACACCAGAATAAATTCAAAATGGATAAAAACTTAAATATAAGTTGTCACTCTATAACAGTCATAGAAGAAAACATTGGCAGTAAAATTTTAGATATCTCACGCAGCAATATTTTTACCAATATATCTCCTAGGGCAAGGGGAATAAAAAAAATGAGACTACATCAAATTAACAGGCTTCTGCATGGCTAAAGAATACATCATCAATATGAAAAGGGAACTAACTATATGAGAGAACATATTTGCCAATGACACATCAGACAAGGATTTAATTTCCACATATAAAGAACTCATAGGACTCAATTCCAGGAAGACAAAAAATGCAATTTAAAAAATGAGCAAAGAACCTGAACAGACACTTCTCCAAGGTGGACATACAGAAGGCCCATAGGCATATGAAAATATGCTCAACATCACTAGCCATCAGAGAGCTGCAAATTAAAACCACAATGAGATACCACTTCACACCAGTCAGAATGGCCACCAATAACAAATGAACAAACAAAAAGTACTGCGAGGGTGTGGAGAAAAGGGATCCCTAGTGCACTGTTGGTAGGAATGCAAACTGGTACAGCCACTGTGAAAAACATTATGGAATATCTTCAAGAAATTAAAAATGGAATTACCTTTTGACTCAGCAATACCACTGGGAATATACCCTAAGAATCCCAAATCACCAATTTCAAAGCACTTAAGCATGCAGCGCTATTTCCAATAGCCAAGGGCTGGAAACAGGCTAAGTGCCCATCAGTAAATGAATAGGTCAAAAACAATGGTACATTTATGCATGGAACGCTACACAACAGAAAGAAAGAAGAAAGTCCTACTTTTTGTGACAACATGGATGGAACTGGAGAATATTATAGTAAGTGAAACAAGCCAGTAGGTGAAAGACAAATACCATATGATCTCACCTATCAGAGGATTCTAATGAACAAAATTAATTAATGAACAAAAGTAGAATTGGAGGCATGGAAACATGGTACAGACTGAATTCGACCAGAGTGTGGTAGGAGGGTGATTATGGTGGAAAGAAGGGGAAGGGACTAGTCAAAGAACATGCATGAATGACTCATAGACATGGACAATGGTATGGAGTTTGACTGTGGGAGTGGGAGGTGGAGTTGGACAGAAAAGAGTAAAGGGGGAAAATTGTGACAACTGTAATACAATAATAATAAAATTGTTAAAATTAAAAAAAATATTTTATTTATTTATTTTTTGAGAGAGGGGAAGGGAAGGAGAAAGAGAGGGAGAGAATATCAATGTATGGTTGCCTCCCGTGCGTCCCCTGCTGAGAACTGGTCTGCAACCCAGGCATGTGCCCTGACTGGGAATCGAACCACGATACTCTGGTTCACAGGCCCGTGCTCAATCCACTGAGCTACGCCAACCAGGGCAAAATTGTTAAAATTTTTTAAAAATCATAAGAGGTTCAAACAACAGTCATCTAAGAGTTTGGGGCATTAAATACTGTCTTTTTTATTTAAAAAGACAGGATTGTGTTTCTTTTGTTATATAAGGTTGCAAGTTAATCCAAAAGTGGAAAAAAAATGGAGCATTTGCATAAAATGCCCAAGATTACAGGACTAGTCTCCTCTTTGTGGACTAATTCATATATAATGTGAAAATTCCAGTCACAAATTTTAAAACAGGTTAATGTTTTGGAAGTTCCTGTTTGGCTATAACCAATAGAAAACTTTCTTTGTGTTATAAATAAATATAATGAAATTATGAGACCTTTCTTTTTCTCTCCCACTTAAATCCTCTATTTAAATGAAAATAACATCATTTTACTTTCTCATATAAAAGTAATGCATCACTGATTTTTTAAAAAAATGAACAGAAAAGTTTAAGGAAGTAAAACACTCCACTACCTATATATCCTTTTCTGAGATCTTTCTTCCGTTTCCTATAGGGGTGCAGGAGAAATGCTGGACCTTCATGGCTGGTGGTTGCACAGGGATAAGGGAATAAAATTATTCCTCAAAGTGAAAGGAAAGACCAATGAACATGGGAATAGATGCAGTCTCTTCCTGTTAACTAAAGGAAGGGAGATTCCATCCACAAGGCAAAGAAAGATATCCCTGGTTTCTGCGACTGATGGAAGAAAATGAGTGGCGGGACCTGACGTGGCCAGGGAAGAAAAGGGGTGGGTCAGCGCCAGCCGCACTGCTGGCATGAGTGGTAATTGGGGTCTTGAGTTCACGAGTGACGTGGCTCTCATGTGGGCAAATGCAGACATGTGCAGATGTCCTTCTAATATTAGTCTTCTTTTGGTCTGGTTGTCATCTGCCTATTGCCCCAAAAGTGGGCGGGCCTGTGGACTGGGAATGAGGAGGAGGTAAGTAACTGCTCCAATCCCAGCAGGTCTGTGTGGATAGGCGCTGCCTGGGAGATCCCTGCTGTGCGGGTTGAGGAAGGTGGAGACTGAAAAGAGACAAGGTCTGCTTTCTCCGCACCCTTGCATTATCCCCTGCCCTTCCAAGAACGAAAATGTTGGATGTTGGAGGCTGTTTTACAGGGGAAACCTCAGGACAGGAGGGGAGAATCCTTTGGCATGCAGGACATTGAATCCTGTAGGGCACTTTATTAGGATTCGTGTCCTGTGCCTGGGTCCTGGGTCATCTGCCAAACCAGAATCTTGGGGCTTTGCGTTTGTCTGACTATGTGTTGTTCTGCTAGACTTTCAGTGGGGCACTGTACCTCTCAGAGCAAAAGAACAAAGAATCTATCTGGAATCCTTGCACATCAGTGTAAAGGGGGAATTAGCCCTCGACCCACGAGAAGGGCAGAAATGACTGAGACCCTTGCCGTAACTTGGGCGCATTAATGACTCTCTCCACCTATCTTATTGCTCTTTTATGTAGGAAAAAAGGATATGACACAACCTATTAGAAAAATGGTTGTTAAGGGAGGAGGATGGAAGAGTAGGAATGCACTGGGGAGGAGAATTGAAGAGATCCTTTGGTCTTTCTCTCCGCCCATTTTCCATACTTCCTCCTCCCCTTTCCCCTACCTCTCTATTTTCTGTCGTCCCAAAGGGGTGTGGTTTTTGTTGGGAAAACCGATCTGGGCTGGAGATGGAGGGAGTGGGTGGACGCAATGCAGGAGGCAGGGTGATATCTTTGGAGTCCTGAGAAGTGGAGACAGGATTAGAAAACAAAAGGTAAAATCCGTTTAACTACCAGAACCTTGAATTTGGAAAAGCTGCTATTGGGACTCTGAAGTGCTGTTCTGTCCGCCCATCCATTTCTGCCGAGTCGCCAGTCTGTCTGTGGATCTTGCACCTGGAGGCCTATAAAACCCGAGAGCAGGAAGAAAAGGAACATTGTCCAGAAACAAGTAGGTCAGAATGAGGATGCTGACGGTGTTTGGCATCCCCTGCGGTGGAGAACGCTGGCGATTGCAAACTCGAATGGGCCCATGGGTCTCCTCTACATCCCCCTCCTCTCTACACCATTTCAGAACTTGCAAAAGAAAAGCTCTCTGCTGCTACAAGACAGGGAAAGAAGTGGCTAAGAAGGGGGCGGTGTCATGAGAGTCCTGGAGTGGGAGTAGGGAGGACCTTCCTCCAAATTACTGTTTGGGGTATAGTCCTTGGTATTGGTCCGTCCGTCACTCACTCAATCCTAGGTTTAATAGAGGCAGAAACCGAGATCAGGAATGAAGGAAATTCCTCCGGAGCCGTGGAAGTCGGTATAATGGGTCAGGGAGGAGTGTTCTGGTACCTCTGAGATGGTGGGGGTGGCAGAAGTAAGGGTGAAATTCCAGACATTTTTGCATTTTACCCATCTGGCTTCTAGACAGTCTCACTCCACCTCCATCGGTTTCGTCACAGGGAAGGAGGTGGGGAAGGGAGCTGATGAATTTCAAAGCGGCAGCAATGTAAGAAGAGCAGTATAAAGTAGGTGGGAAATACTGGTCTATGAGGAAGAAGGCCAGGGATTTAGGGGAGGTACCTATGTCCAGTCACGGTAAGATCATCTGTCCCCTGAGCTCTCAGCAATCCCTTCCCCACCCCTTTTGCATGCAGGTTTGCAGAACACTGCACTTCCAGGCAAGAAAGAAAAGAAACTGTCTGGACTTGTCTGTGTGTATGTAGGGGTGCCAATGCCCCCAGAACATCTGGAGGGGCACAGGAAGTAGGAAAACTTAAATACCTTAAATTTATTAGATATTTTAAATTGAACTAACTGGGGTGAAGTGGTTGAACATGATGTTGGAAAATCTGGAGGTGGGAAAATTTCTCAAAATTAATTTACCAGTGGAGGAAATGAGTCAGTGATCTAGCCTGGAGTCCCCATCCCTTTGTTGGCCCATAGTTTAGTCTGTTTGCCCACAAAGGCACAAAAGGAGACTGAATCCTCAAACCTTTCCTTCTTTCCTAGGTGCTGCTGTATCTCCAGCTACAGCAGAGCCTGCCACCTATAGCTAAAGACTCCACCCTACACTTGGGAGTACTCTTAACCACAGTAAGCCCTCTTTGTCCTGGGTGAAGAATTCAACTCAGACATTTGCCCTAGTATGGGTTGTACTCAGGAAGCTGGCTGTGTTGCAGCTGGTGTGGTGATTGGGGCTGGAGCTTGCTACTGTGTATATAGACTGACTTGGGGAACAGATGACAGTGAGAAAACCTGAGACTACAACAATGACAGTGAAGATGAGGAATCTAGTGATATTACAGGGATTAGTGTGGAGACTGAGAAAGGAGGTAATACTTGGGTGGGGACCAGAGCTAGACTTCAAGGTGACTCAAAGGTCAAGGCTGAGGTGGTTGTAGAACTCAAAAGTTGTCCAGATGCAAAGGAAGAAGCCCACTCAGAAGCCCAGACAGGAGGTGGCTTAGAGGCCAAGGCCAAGGCCCTTTTCAACACCCTGAAGGAATAGGCAAGATCAAAGGCTGTCAAAGGGGCCAGGCTGGGTACCACCTCTGGGACCAGGACACTTGCACAGAGTTTACCCTGCCCAGGAGGCAGAGGTGGAGGCTGCCATCCCACCAGGAGTAGGGCTAGGGCTGGGAGCAGGGTAAGTGGAAAGTTCAAGAAAAAGGCCCGAGCTAAGAGCACCAAGACTCCAGCTACCACATGGCCTGTTTGCAGGGGCAAGTCCAACTTTCCCTATAAAATTGATGACATTCTAGGTGCTTCAGACCTTCAAAAGGTCCTGAACATCCTGGAAAGAACAAATGATCCTTTTATTCAAGAAGTAGCCTTGGGCACTCTTGTTAACAATGCAGCATATTCATTTAACCAAAACGCCATTCCTGAATTTGGTGGTCTCCCAATTATTGCAAAACTGATAAGAACAAAAGATCCCATTATTAAGGAAAAGGCTTACAATGCCCTTAATAACTTAAGTGTGAATGCTGAAAATCAGGGGGAGATTAAGATGTATATCAGTCAAGTGTGTGATGACACCATGATTTGTCGCTTGGACTCAGTTGTGCAGATGGCTGGACTAATACTGTTAACCAACATGACTGACTAATCATTACCAACATTTGCTTTCCTATTCCTTTCCAGACTTTTTTGCTTTGTTATTCCTGGGAAATTACTTCACCAAAATTCAGATTATGAAACTTATTATAAACTTTACTGAAAATCCAGCTATGACACGAGATCTGGTCAGTTGTAAAGTACCATCAGAATTGATTTCCCTCTTTAGTAAAGAATGGGACAGAGAGATTCTTCTTAATATCCTAACCCTATTTGAGAATATAAATGACAACATAAAAAATGAAGGGCTTGCATCACCCAGGAAAGAGTTCAGCAGAAGTTCACTTTTTTTTCTTATTCCAAGAATATGGGGTGTGTGTTAAGAAAATCAAAGCATTAGCAAATCACAATTATCTAGTAGTAAAAGTAAAAGTTCTAAAAGTATTGACCAAACTTTGATTGAGGTCTGCCCCAAACATCAACATGATTTTTTTTTATATTGCACTTGGAAACAATGCATTTGGTAAATTCTTTGTTTTTCACTGTGCTTATATGGTAAAAAAGATACTTTCAGCTTCTATTTTGTAAAAATGAATATCACAAATCATCAGTGATACTGGTTGTGATGGTTGCTTTTAGGCTGCACCATTTAGACTTGCAGGGGTGTCCAACCTTTTGGTGTCTCTGGGCCACACTGGAAGAAGAGTTGTCTTGGGCCATACATTAAATATACAAACACTGACGAAAACTGATGAACAAAGGAAAGGCTTTAAGTAAATTTATAATTTTGTGTTGAGGCACATTCATAACCATCCTGGGTCACATGCAGCCTGCGGCCTGTGGGTAGATGCCCCTGTTTTTAGAAGATGCCAAGTGAATACTAAAGCTTGTGCAAAGAAAGCACTTATTGATTCATCTTGCTGCCTAGCTTGAGATATTTTTACTCTTTATCCAAACTGACAGCAAACTAATCATAAACAACCTACACTTTTGTATTGGCTCACAATTTGTTAATTTTAGAATTGCGTTTCATCAATAAAGTTGTGTGATTAACCAGCAAAAAAAAAAAAGAAATTTATGACCTTCAGTTTATGATTATTTGGGAAGGCAGGATGTATGGAAACAAAAAGATATTAACAAAACAAGGAGCCACTGATAATGTGGCCAGCTGCTTCTTATTAGTGCTTAGAGATGGCAGAGTTCTGCAGGCAATGGTGCGCAGAGAAAATTTTACAGAGGAGGGAGCACATATGTAAGCTGAGCTTGAAGGATAAATTAAAAGCAGGGCAGAACCACGCTGGTTGGTGTGGCTCAGTGGATTGAATGCTGGCCTGTGAACCGAAGGGTCGCCAATTGATTGTAGTCAGGGCACATGCCTGATTGTTTGCTAGGTTCCCAGTGGGGGGCATATGAGAGGCAAACAAACACTGATGTTTCTCTCCTTCTTTCCCTCTCTTCCCCTGTCTAAAAATAAAATACACATGGACAAAAACTAAGGGGGGTGGAAATGGGAGGGAGGTGAGGAGAGCTGGGGGTTGGGCTGGGATGGGAGTAAAAGACAGAAAGCTGTACTTGAATGAAAATTACAATAAATTATTTTTAAAAAGAAAATAAATAAACAAATTTAAAAAACAGGGCAGCAGAGCACTGGAGGAGCGAGGAGAGGAGGAAAGAAAGGCATGGAGATGGGAATTCTCCAGAAAGGAGGCTGGCTTGCCTGAATGCAAAGTGTGGGAAAGGGAGTGGTGAGAAATACAGTCCAGCATTTGAGGTGACTCCCATTTGTGGAAGGTTCCTGATTACGGAACTGAGGTGTCTGCATATTACTCTATCCAATCCTGGGAGACACCAAAGCCTTTTGTGACCATGGGAATGACAGGATGAAAGGGAATTGATGTGGCTGATTTCTGTGCAGGATGAGTCTGAGTGGGGAAGGGGACAGAAGTGGCTACTGAAGATCAGAACACCAGCTAGGAAGTTCCCACCATAAGTCCGAGTACAAAATGATAAAGGTGTGAAATGTCATTGCTGGTCATGAGAATGATAGGGGAAAGAAGGAAGTGAGAGACCCTTTGAACAAAGAAGTGCTGGGACCTATTCTGGGGGCACACACTGAGGGGCAATTTTATTTTAGAGTCCTGGGGGCATTTGATAGGAAAATGCCCTCCTTCTTGGCCAACTCTGCTATCTATGTAAATAAATATGTGAGTTACTATTTTAAAATAAGAAAATATAATAGAAGAAATAATAAATGTTAGTGCTTCTATCAGATTTCTTATATAACGTAGGTTGAGGCAGGGCCTTTATGGAACCATCAAAAGAACTGTTGGCATTCACACTGGAGAAGGTCCACCTCTCTCTCAACCCAGAGTGCAGTGAGAGTGGAGTAAGGGCACTCCCAAAGTGTGCTGGTGGGAACATACACTGGTACAAGTTGCATTTGGACACTTGATTCAGAAGCCTGAAGATGTACATGCTCTTTAACCTAGTGATTCCACTGGTGAAATTTATCCTTAGAATTGCATCTGTGTTCTGAAAGGGAGTAGGTGCAATATCTTTTGAGACACAAATAATAATAAGCAGGAAAACAAAAACCAGGAGACGTAACACTTTCTTTACCTGCCCACTGTCCCATTGACTTGATGAAAGACCTTGGCATAACTTTTCAGAAGTACAGGAAAATACATTTGAGAATTTCACCTACTTTATCAGGTAGAGCAGACATACCAGCAACCTACAAAAATGAAGTGTTCCAGAACTTCTCTCATGATGGCAGCACAGCAGATGCTGATGCAGACCTGGCCTGGGACCTCTGCAGGCATGCTAGGGCATGGCTGCTGGAGATGCATGTCAGTTACCTTCTGGAATCACCAGGTGTGTTCCACTGTGTGAATACTGTTAGTTTAAAATAGCTTACACAATCTTCTAATTCACAGGCTTGGAATAAAGTATTCTTTCTAATATCATTATAAAAAAGAAACTTATCCTTAGGAAATAATCAAATAATGGGCTTCTGTAAGTGCAAAGTGTGAAAAAGTGTGAGTGAGACAAGTGACTTAAGATAAACACTTGGCTAAACAAAGTAGATTATGTCTACACGTTGACACATTATATACCTGATTGGTGTAGCTCGGTGGACTGAGCATTGGCATGGGATCCAAAAGTTTGCCAGTTTGATTCCCAGTAAGGGCATGTGCCTAAATTGTGGGCCAGGTCCCAGCTCGGGGGCACATGAGAGGTAAGCACACATTGATGTTTCTCTCCCTCTCTGCCTCCATTCCCCTCTCTTTAAAAATAAATAAACAAAATATTAAAAAAACATTTCTGACACAATTAAAGTCATAGACTCTAACATAGGCATGAAAATCTCAGATATCCCACATAGCAATATTTTCTCCGATATGTCCCCTAGAGCAAGGGACATAAAGAAAAGAATAAACAAATGGGATCTCATCAAAGTAAAAAGTTTCTGCACAACTAAAGAAAACAGCATTAAAATGAAAAGGGAAAACATATTTGGAAATGATACCTTGGACAAGGGTTTGGTCTCCAAAATACATAAAGAATTCATATAACTCCACTCCAGGAAGAAAAACAATCCAATTAAAAAATGGGCAAAGGACTTGAACAGACACTTCTCCAAAAAGGACATACAGAAGATCCAGAGACACATGAAAATATGCTCAATATCACTAGCTATCAGAGAGATGCAAATTAAAATCACAATGAGATACTACTTTACGCTGGTCAGAATGGCCATCATAAACAAAGCAACAAACAACAAGTGTTGGAGAGGTTGTGGAGAAGAGGGGACCCTAATCCACTGTTGGTGGGATTGCAGACTGGTACAACCACTGTGGAAAACAGTATGAAATTTTCTCAGAAAAATAAAACTGAATATGCCTTTTGACCCAGCAATTCCACTGCTAGGATTATATCCTAAGAACCCTAAAACACCCATCTAAAAGAACCTATGCAACCCAATGTTCATAGTAGCACAATTTACAATAGCCAAGAGCTGGAAGCAACCTAGGTGCCTGTCAGTAAATGAATGGATCAAAAAATTATGGTACATATACACAATGGAATTCTATTCAGCAGAAAGGAAGGAGCTCCTATCCTTTGCAACAGCATGGATGGAACTGGAAAGCATTATGCTGAGTTAAATAAGCCAGGCGGTGAAAGACAAATACTATATGATCTCACCTTTAACAGGAAGCTAAACAATAAAACAAACAAGCAAGCAAAATATAACTAAAGACACTGAAATAGAGAACAGGGGGACAGTGGCCAGAGGGGAGAGGGGAGGGAATTTCAGGGGAAAAGGATGAAGGATTTACAGGAACTAGTATAAAGGACACATGGACAACAACTAAGGGGGTGGAAATGGGAGGGAGGTGGGGAGCACTGGGGGGTGGGATGGGGGTAAAAGAAAACTGTACTTGAACAATAATTAAATAAAAATTATATTAAAAAATTGGCAAAGGACTTGAACAGACACTTCTCCAAGGAGGACATACAGAGGGCCCAGAGACATATGAAAAAATGCTCAGCAGCACTAGCTATCAGAGAGATGCAAATTTCTTAATACTTTTATCTAGTCATTTTTCAAGTACAGTTTTTTGTCTATTTCTTCCATCCCAGCCCCCCCTGCCCAGTGCTCCCCACCTCCCTCCCATTTCCACCACCCTTAGTTCTCGTCCCTGTGTCCTTCATATTTGTTCCTCCAAATCCTTCCCCTTTTCCCCCTTTAAATTCCCTTCCCTCTCCCCTCTGGTCACTGTCTTCTTGTTGAAACCACAATAAGATAGCACTTCACACTAGTGATAATGGCCATCACTGGCAAACTGATGAACAACAAGCATTGGAGAGGATGGGAAAAACAGGGAACCCTAACACACTGCTGGTGGGAATGCAGACTGGTGCAGCCATTGTGAAAAACAGTATGGAATTTCTTCAGAAAACTAAAAGTGGAATTCTTTTTGACCCAGCAATTCCACTGCTGGGATTGTACCCTAAGAATCTTGAAACACCAATTCAAAAGAACCTATGCCCTTTGAGGTTTATAGCAGCACAATTTACAATAGCCAAGTGCTGGAAGCAACCTAAGTGCCCAACAGCAAATGAGTGGATCAAAAAATTATGGTACACTTACACAATGGAATACTATGCAGAAGAAAGAAAGAAGGAGCTCCTACCATTAACGACAGCAAGGATGGAACGGGAAGGCATTATGCTAGGTGAAATAAGTCAGGTGGTGAAAGACAAATACCATATGATCTCACCTATAAGTGGAACCTAATCAACAAAACAAACAAGCAAGCAAAATACAACCAGAGACCTTGAAATAAAGAACAAACTGACACCAGAGAGGAGGTGGGAGAGGGATAATGGGGGAAGGGTCATCAAGGAACATGTATAAAGGACACATGGACAACGCCAAAGGGGGTAGGTAGGAGGAGGGGATGGATGGAACAGGGGTCATGATGGGGTAAAAACTACTTGAGCCATAAAAAACATTATGCAGCTCTTGAAAACACTAATGAACATTTACTCTTATTTTCTTAGAAAAAATTTAGTGAATAATCTTAATTGGAAAGACCAGTTAACAACTATATACATAGTATATTACATTTTGGTGAAAATGTAAAACATTAAAATTCATTAAAACTTCTGAAAGACTATATATCAAAATAAGAATGGTTATGAATAATAGGTTAATGCATTATTTAATATTCTAATTTTTCTTTGTCTATATTTTATTATCTATAATATATGTTGATTTTTGTGTAATTGCTGGGAAAGGAAAATGTTGAATGCAGGCCAGATTGGAAATAAAAGGAAAGAGATGATAGAATGGGAGAATGATTATGGTTTATATAGATTTGTTTGGAGTAGATACTGAGTGGAAAAAATCTGGACCAAATAAACCAGATGTGTTAAACTGATAGAAGATTTGTCAAGGTGTGGATAATGAGTTCTTATATGATTAAGTGAACACAGCAGTTAAATAAAAGTTGATTTACAGCTTTAATTAGCTAACAGACAGGGCAGGTAAATTTTGGTTTACCTTTCTCTAAGGTGTCATTCTTCCATACACTAGTGTCATTTTCCCCAGCTTTATTGAAATATAATTAACATATAACAGTGTAAGTTAAAGGTATACAACCTGTTGATTTGATACATTTCTATATTGCAAAATATTTATCACTATAGCATTAGCTACTATCTCCATCTTGTCATATAATTACAATTTCTTTTTAGTGGTGAAAACACTTAAGATCTACCGTCTTAGCAACTTTCGAGTATATAATACATTTTAATTAGCTACAATCATTATGTTGTACATTAGATTCCCAGCACTTGTTAACCTTATAAATGTAAGTTTATGCCATTTAACCCATATCTCTCTCATTGTCTCCAAACCCCAGCACCTGAAAACGACAATTCTGATCTCTGTTTCTCTGATTTTGGCTGTTTTAGATTCTATCTGTAAGTGATATCATACAGTACTTATCTTTCTGTGTCTGACTTATTTCACTTAACACAATGCCCTTAAGTTTCATCCAAGTTGTCAAAAAAACAGGATTTCCTTTTTTAATAAAATATTTTATTTATTTTTTTTGAGAGAGGGGAAGGGAGGGAGAAAGAGAACAAGAAACATCAATGCATGGTTGCATCTTGCACACCCCCAGCTGGGGGCCTGGCCCGTAATCCAGGCATGTGCCCTGACTGAGAATTGAACCAGCAACTCTTTGGTTCATAGGCCGGCACTCAATCCACTGAGCCACATCAGCCAGGGTTGATTTCCTTTGATTTTTTAATGGCTGAATAACTTAAGTTGTTTCCATATCTTGGCTATTGTGAGTAACAATGAACATGCAATATGGGGATGCAGGTAACTCTTTGAGATCCTGACTTGATTTCCTCTAGATATAGTTGCAGAAGTGGGATTGCTGGGTCTTTTCCAAGTTAATTTTTAATTTTTTGAGGAAGCTCTATACTGTCTTCCATAGTGACTATATCTATTTACATTCCAACCAGCAGTGCAGAAGAATTCCTTTTCTCCATACCCCAGCCAACACTTATCTCTTGTCTTTTCTAATTAATTAATTAATTAATTAATATTTTAATTGGTGTTTTATTAAAGTTGTCCCAATTTTCCCCTGTTGCTCTCCCCTGCCACCTCACTTCCTGCTCCCACAGTCAATTCTCACAGTGTTATCCATATACTGGGGTCATTAACACGTGTTCTGTAACTAGAATCTTCCCTTTCTTTCCTTATCACCCTCCCCACATCCCTTTGTTCCCCATCAGTTTGTTCCTTGTTCCTGTGCCTCTCATTCTATTCAAGTCATGTGTTTGTTTTGTTCATTAGGTTCCTGTTTAGGAAAGATGATATGCTATGCCTTTTGTCATCTGGTGTATATCACTTAGCATAATACTTTCCAGCTTTATCTATGCTGTTGTGAAAGGTAGCAGTTCCTTCTTTCTTTCTGCTGCATAGTATTCCATTGTATACACATACCATAGTTTTTTGATCCACTCATTTACTGATGGGCACTTAGGCTGTCTCCAGCACTTGGCTATTGTAAATAATGCTGCTATAAACATCAAAGTGCATAGGTTCTTCTGAATTGGTGTTTCAGAATTCTTAGGGTATAATCCCAGCAGTGGAATTGCTGGGTCAAAAAGTAGTTCCATTTTTAGTCTTTTGAGGAAATTCCATACTGTTTTCACAGTGGCTGCACCAATAATGCATTCCCACCAACAATGTACTATGGTTCCCTTCTATCCACAACCTCACCAATACTTGTTTGTTGATTTGTAAATGATGGCATTCTGACCAGTGTGAAGTGGTATCTCATTGTAATTTTAATTTATATCTCTCTGGTGGCTAATGATGTTGAGCATCCTTTCATATGCCTCTGGGCCCTCTCTATGTCCTCCTTGGAGAAATGTCTGTTCAGGTCCTTTGCCAATTTCTTAATTGGATTGTTCATCTTCCTGGCATTGAATCCTATTAGTTCTTTATGTAGTTTGGAGATCAAACTTTGTGTAAGGTATTGTTGGTAAATATGTTTTCCCATGTGGTTGGTTCACTTTTCATGTTGATGATGTTTTCTTTAGCTGTGCAGAAGCTTTTTAATTTGATGCAGTCCCATTTGTTTCCTTATTCTTTCCTTTATTTCCCTTTACTTAGAGGATGCATTGGTGAAAATATTGCTGTGTAGGATATCTGAAATTTTACTGCGTATGTATTGCCCCAGGACTTTTTTGGTGTTGCTGCTTATGTTTAAGTCTCTTATCCATTTTGAGTTTATTCTTGTGTATGATGTAAGTTGGTGGTCTAGTTTTATTTATTTATTTATTTATTTATTTATTTATTTATTTATTTATTGCATATACATGTAGATGTCCCTATCTCCCAGCAACATTTGTTGAGGAGCCTATTTTTACTCCATTTTATGCTTCTGCTCCATTTATCAAATATTAATCTACCATAGACACATGGGTTTATTTCTGGGCTCTCTATTCTGTTTCATTGATCTATTTGTCTATTCTTATGCCAATACCAGACTGTATTACTTACAGTGACCTTGTGGTATAGTTTAATATCAGGTATTGTGATCCCTCCTACTTTGTTCTTTATCAAAATAGCTGAAACTGTTTGGGGTTGTTTTGGGTTCCATATACATCTTTGGAATATTTGTCTTTAGTCTGTGAAATATGTCATTGGTGTTTTAATAAAAATTTCATTGAATCTGTATATTGCTTTGGGTAGTGAGACTTTTTAATGATATTGAGTCTTGTAATCTGTGAACATGGTATATACTTTCATTTATTTGTATCTTCCTTGATTTCTTTTTTCAGTATTGTGTAGTTTTCTGAGTACAGGTCTTTTACCTCCTTGGTTAAGTTTATTCCTAGTTACTTTATTTTTCTTGTTGCTGTAGGAAATAGGATATTTCATTAGTTTCTTTTTCTGATATTTGATTGTGCACAAAAGTGCCTTCAGTTTCTGGATATTGACTTTGTATCCTGCTGTTTTGCCAAATTCACTTATTAGGTCAAGTAGTTTTTTGGTAGAGTGTATAGTGTTTTATACATACACTGCCATGTTTTATGGAAATAATGACAGTTTTAATTCCTCCTTTCCTATTTGGATACATTTTATTTTATTTTCTTGTCTGATTTATGTAGCTAGACCTTCCAATATTATGTCAAATAAAATGGTAAAAGTGCACACCCTTGTCTTGTCCCTGATCTTAAGGGGAAAGCTTTCAGTTTTTGCACATTGAGTATGATGCTGGCTGGTTTCTCTTATATGGCCTGTATTATGTTGAGGTACGCTCTTTCTATTCCCATTCTGCTAAGCGTTTTTATCATAAATGGATGCTGTACTTTATCAACTCTTTTTCAGCACTTATTAATACTACCATGTGATTTTAATTTCATTTTTATGTTGTGTATTGTATCTATCAATTTGCAAATATTATACTATCCTTGCATCCCTGGGATGCATCCCACTCGATCATGGTGTATGATCTTTTTAATGCATTGCTGGATTGTATTTGCTAAAATTTTGTTGAGGATTTTAGCATCTATGTTCATCCACATATTGGCCTGTAGTTTTCTTTCTTTGTTGTGTTTTTACCTGGCTTTGGAATTAAGATAATGCTGGCTTCATAAAAAGAGTTTAAGAGTCTTTTTTCTTCTTGATTTTTTTGCAATAGTTTGTAAAGTATAGGAGTTATCTCTTCCCTAAATGTTCAGTAATATTTGCCTGTGAATATGTTCTGTGCAGGGCATTTGTGCACCAGGAGTTTCTTTTATTACTGCTGCAACTGCAGTAGTTGTTATGGACCTGTTCAGGTTTTCTGCTTCTTCTTAGTTCAGCAGAAAACCTGAACAGGTCCATAACAACTTGAAAATCTATATATTTTTTGAAATTTATCCATTTCACCTAGTTTTCAAATTTCTTGGAATATAGTTGTTTGTAGTAATTTCTTACAATCCTTTGTATGTATCTTACAATTGATACCTTTATGAGGTATCAGTTGTAATCTCTCCTCCTTCATTTATGATTTTGTTTATTTCGGTCCTCTCTTTGTTTTTTGATGAGACTGGTTAAATTCTTGCCAACTTTGTTTGTCTTTTCAAAGAACCAGCTCCTAGATTTACTGATCCTTTGAATCGTTCTTTTAGTTTCTGTGTCATTTAATTCTGCTCTGATCTTGATTATTTCCTTCCTTCTCCTCATTCTGGGCTTTGTTTGTTGTTGTTCCTCTACTACTGGTAGGGTTAGGTTGTTTATCTGAAATTGTTCTCTTTTTTAGGTAGGCCTAAAAACAAAATGTAGGTAGGCCTAAAAACAAAACTAGGTAGACCTAGTTTGTATTGCTACAAACTTCCCTCTCAGGACTGCCTTTGCTGTTTTCCATAGGTCTTGTGCTGCTGTGTGTTCATTTTCATTTGTTTCCAGAAACTTTTTGATTTCTTCCTTGATCTCATTGTTTACCCCTTTGTTATTCAATAACATGTTATTCAGGCTCCATAAATTTGAATGTTTTTTGAGGGTTTTCCTTTTGGGTGGTTTCTAGTTTCAACCCATGGTCATTTAAGAAGATACTTGATCTGATTTTAATTTTATTGAGTTTGTTGAAGCTTGTTTTCTGACTTACCATGTGGTCTATCTTTGAAATTTTTCCATGTGCATTTGAATAGAATGGATATTTTGACTCTTTGGGGTGAATGGTTCTATATATATCAGTTAAGTCCATTTGATCTAAGACATTGTTCAATGATGCAATCAATACCTTTGTTGATATTTTGTTAGGAAGATCTATCCATTGTTGACAAGTAGGTGGTAAAATCTTCAGCGATGAATGCGTTGCTGTTGATATCTTTATTGAAGTTATTCCTCCTTGATTTTTCTTATACAAAATCCAACACAAACAATGCCCCTCTTTGTTATAAAAGTTTTTATTAGAAAATCAGAACTATGTAACTGTGTAACACAACAATGTCACACTCAAGTGCACTATATGACATTTTAGGTGAAATGTTCGAAATAAAAATGTAGATTATTATACCTTTCTTATTATCTTACTAACCACACTCAAGTATGTGTTACTTTTCTCATACCCTGTATTGTCCAATTTATTTCACACCTTTATCCCCTTCCACCCTTCACACCACCACCCTCCAGCATACCCACCCACTTGAGTTAATGTCCGTGGGATGCACATATAAGTTCTTTAGATTTTCCATTTCCTACACTATTCTTAACCTATTCCTGTCTATTTTTTTGCCTACCAATTATGCTTCTTATTCCCTGTACCTTTTCCTGCATTCTACCCCTCCCACCCCCCCATAACCCTCCATGTGATCTCCATTTCTGTGATTCTGTTCCTTTTCTAGCTGTTGGTTTAGTTTGTTTTTGTATATATATTTTTTAGGTTCAGTAGTTGAGAGTTGTGATTTTGTTGTCATTTTATTGTTTGTATTTTAAATCTTCTTTTTCTTAGATAAATCCTTTTAACATTTCATGTAATAAGAGCTAGATGATGATGAACTCCTTTAACTTTACCTTATCTGGGCAGCACTTTATCTGTCCTTCCATTCTAAATGATAGCTTTGCTGGATGGAGTAATCTTGGATGTAGATGCTTGCCTTTCATGACTTTGAATACTTCTATTCTAGCCCCTTCTTGCCTATAAGATTTCTTTTGAGAAATCAGCTGACAGTCTTATGGGAACTCCTTTGCAGGTAACTATCTTCTTTTTCTCTTGCTGCTTTGAAGATTCTTGCCTTTTCTTTAATCTTGGGTAATATAATTATGATGTGCCTTGGTGGGTGATTCTTTGGGTCTAACTTCTTTGGGACTCTCCGAGCTTCTTGGACTTCCTGGAAGTCTATTTTTCTTTGCCAGATTGGGGAAGTTTTCCTTAATTATGTTTTCAGATAAGTTTTCCATTTATTGCTCATCCTCTTCTCTTTCTAGCCTCCATATGATTTGGACCCTGGAATGTTTAAAGTTGTTCTGGATGTTCCTAAGCCTCTCCTCATATATTTGAATTCTTGTTTCTTCATTCTTACCTGGTTAAACATTTATTTCTTCCTTCTGCTCCAGATTGTTGATTTGAGTTCAGGTTTCCTTCCTTTCACTTCTTGCTCCGTGTATACTTTTCTTTATTTTACTTCTCATATCTTCACTTTTTCCTCTATTTTGCAAATATACTCAACCATTTCTATGAGCATCCTGATTACCAGTATTTTGAATTCTGCATCTGATAGGTTAGCTATCTATTAATCTCTCAGTACTATTTTTGGAGTTTTGGTCTGGTCTTTAATTTAGGCCATGGTTTGTTTGTTTTTGTTTGTTTGTTTTGTTTGTTTGTTTGTTTGTTTTTGTCTTGGTGCACCTGTGACATTTTAAGGGGTGTAGACTTAGGTATTTTCCAGGAGGGCAACCCACTTTGCTGTGTTGTAGAGCTGTATGTGGTGGCAGGGTCTGGGAGGGAATAATGATGCTTCCTTTGCTTTCGGCCAGCTTTTAGTCACATTCCCCATGTCCCACAAGCAAATTGGGTCTTTCTGGTGCTGATTTCTGAGTGGGTGGGCTTGTGTATGTTCCAGGACCCTATGGGTCTCTCAAAAAAACTCTCCTATAAAGCTGGGAGTTTCTCCCACAACTGCAACCTTCTCAGGTTTTTACACTTAGAGGTTTTGAGGCTTCATTTCCTGGCACTGCAACCCTGGGTTGCATGGTCTGTCACACCCCTATCTTGGCCAGAAGTCCTGATCTTCTTTTATTTCTTATATAAGTGCCTTTAACCTTTCATATAATAAGGGCTTGGTGATGGTGAACTGTTTTACCTTCACCTTATCTTGGAAGCACTTTATCTGCCCTTTCACTCTAAATGACAGCTTTGGCGGATAGAATAATCTAGGTTATGGTCCTTGCTTGTCATCACATTGAATATTTCTTTGCAGCCCCTTCTTGCCTGACAAGTTTCTTTTGAGAAATCAGCTGATAATTTTATGGGCACTCTTTCATATGTACTCTCTTCTTCCCTCTTGCTGCTTTTAACATTCTCTCTTTATCTTTAATCTGGGGGTAACTTAATTAAGTTGTGTATTGGTGTGTTTATTCTTGGATCTGATTTTTTTGGTACTCTCTGAGCTTCAGGTATTTCATGGAAGTCTATTTTCTTAACAAGATTTGGGGAGTTTTTCCTTTATTATTTGTTAAATAAGTTTTCAATTTCTTGCTCGTCCTCTTCTCCTGGCACCCTAACCATTTGAGTGTTGGAATGCTTAAAGTTATTCTAAGCATTAAAGTTGTTTCTCAGCCTCTACTTTTTTTTATTGTTGTTCAAGTAAAGTTTTCTATATTTCCCCCACCACTCCAGCCCCACCCCACTCATTTTCACCTCCCACCTTCAATCCTACCCTCCTTTGGCTTTGTCTGTGTCTCCTTTATACATGTACCTTGATGATTCTTTCACTTCTTTCCTCCTTTACACACCTTCCCCCTCCTCTCTAGCTACTGTCAGTTTGTTATTTATTTCAGTGTCTCTGGTTGTATTTGCTTACTTGTTGTTTTGTTGATTATGTAGCACTTACAGGTGAGATCCTATGGTATTTGTCTTTCACTGCCTGGCTTATCTCACTTAGCATAATGCTCTCCAGACCTATCCATGTTATTGCAAAGAGTAGGATCTCTTTCTTACCTTTTTCTGTGTAGTATTCCATTGTGTAAATGTACCAGTTTTTGGTCCACTTATTTACATATGTGCACTTCTGTAGCTTGCAACACTTGGCTATTTTAAATTGTACTGCTATGAATATTGGAGTGTCCAGGTTCTTTCAAATTGGTGTTTAAGGATTCTTAGGGTATAACCCAATCAGTAGAATTGACGGGTCAAAAGGCTGTTCACTTCTAGTTTTATAAGTAAATTTTATACTGTTTTACATAGTGACTGCATCAGTCTGCATCTCCACCAGCAGTATACTAGGGTTCTCTTTTCTCCACAACCACACCAGCACTTGCTGTTTGTTGATTTGGTTGTGATGGTCATTCTGACCACTGTGAAGTGGTATCTCATTGTGGTTTTAGTTTGCTTTTCAGTGATGGCTAGTGATGCTGAAAACCCTTTCATATGTCTGTGGACCCTTTGTATGTCCTCCTTGGAGAAATGTCTCTTCAGGTCTACTGCCCATTTTTAAATTGGATTTTTTATCTTCCTGGGTTGAGTCATTTGAGTTCTTTATATATTTTGAAAATCAAACGCTTGTGAGAAGTATCGTTTGCAAATATTTTTTCTTATATGGTTGGTTCCCTTTGAATTTTGCTGTTTTCTTTAACTGTGCAGAAACTTCTTATTATGATGGAGATCCAATTGTTTATTCTTTCCTTTTTGTTCCTTGCTCTATGGGACATATTGATGAAAATATTGTTGCATGTAATATCTGAGATTTCCCTGCCTGTGTTTTCCTCTATGACTTTTAGGGTGACACCATTTATATTTAAGTATTTTATTAATCTTGAGTTTATTTTTGTGTATGTTATAAGTTGGTGGTCGAGTTTCATGTTTTTACATGCAGGTGTCCAGATCTTTCAACACCTTTTGTTGTAGAGGTATTTTTACTCCTTTTATGTATCTGACCCCCTTTGTTGAATATAAATTGACTATAGGGACTTGGGTTTATTTGTGGGCTCTCTATTATGTTCCATTGGTCTATGTGCCTGCTCTTATGCCACTACCATGCTGTTTTGATTAAAGTGACATTGTAATAAAGTAGGATATCAGGTATTGTGATTCTTACTATTTTCTTCTCTTTTTTCAAAATTGTTGAGTCTGTTTGGCATTGTTTAAGATTCCATATACATTTTTGAAGTTTTGCTCTATGCTGTGAAATATACCACTGGTATTTAATAGGGATTGCATTCAATCTGTAAATTGCTTTCGATACTATGGACATTTTGATGATGTTAATTCCTCCAATCCATGAATATGGTACATGGTTCCATTTGTTTCTTCCTTAATTTCTTTCTTCAGTGTTGTGTAGTTTTTTGAAAACAGGTTTTTCACTTCCTTGGTTAAGTTTATTCCTAGGTATGCTATTTTTCTTTTTGCTATAAATGGGATTTTTTTCCTGATTTCTGTTTCTGATACTTCATTGTTGGTGTGCAAGATTGCCTTTGATTTCTTTTTTTTTTAATTTTTATTTTTTATTTTTTATTTTTTTAATTTTATTTAGTTACTTTTCAAGTACATTTTTTTTCTCTTCCCCCCCCGCCCCGCCCGGTCTCCCCCCTCCTTCCCATTCCCCCCCCAGTCCTCATCTCTGTGTCTTTCATACTTGTTCCTCAAAATCCCTCCCCCTTTTTCCCCTTAAGTTCCCTTCCCTCTCCCCTCTGGTCGCTGCCCACTTGTTCTCTATTTCAGCGTCTTTGTTTTTATTCTGTTTGCTTGTTTGTTTTATTCTTTAGCTTCCTGTCAAAGGTGAGATCATATGGTATTTGTCCTTCAATGCCTGGCCTATTTCACTCAACATAATGCTTTCCAGTTCCATCCATGTTGTTGCAAAAGGTAGTAGTTCCTTCTTTCTCTCTGCTGCATAAAATTCCATGGTGTATATGTACCACAGTTTTTGGATCCATTCATTTACTGATGGGCACCTAGGTTGCTTCCAACTCTTGGCTATTGTAAATTGTGCTGCTATGAACATTGTGGTGATTTCTAATTATTGACTTTGCATCACACTGTTTGTCTAGTTCATTCATTAGGTCAAGTAGTTTTTTGGTGGAGTCTATAGGATTTTCTACGTGCACTATCATGTCAACTATAAACAATGACATTTTTGCTCCCTCTTTTCTAATTTGGATGCCTTTTATTTATTTTTTGTTGTCTGATTGCTGTGGCTAGAACTCCCAATACTATGTTGGACACAAGAGGTAAAAGCGGACATCCTTGTAGTCTTCCTGATCTTAGTGGGAAAGCTTTAATTTTTTGTCTGTTCAGTATGATGTTGGCTGTAGGTCTCTCATATATGGACTTTCTTATGTTGAGGAATGCTCCCTCTATTCCCGCTTTGCTGAGTGTTTTTATCATAAATGGGTGTTGTACCTTATCAAAGGCTTTTTCAGCATTTATTGATATAATCATGTGATTTTTTTCCTTTCTTTTGTTTATGAGAGGAATTATTTTTATTGATTTTGGAATATTGTAGCATCCTTACATCCCTGGGATGCATCCCACTTGATCATGGTGTATGATCTCTTTAATGTATTGATGGATGTGGTTGGCCAATATTTTGTTGAAGATTTTGATGTCTATGTTCATCAGCAATTTTGGCCTGGGGTTTTCTTTGTTTGTCTTCACCTGGTTTTGGGATTAAGATGATGGTGACTTTATAAAAAGAGTTTGGGAGTCTTTCTTCTTCTTGGATTTTTTTTGGAAAAATCTATGAAGGATAGGGGTTTTCTCTTCCTTAAACGTTTTGTAGAATTGTCCTGTGAACCCATCTGGTATAGGTCTTTAGTGTGCCAGGAGTTTTTTGATTACTGCTATGATTTCATCAGCTGTTATTTGTCTGTTCAGGCTTTCTGCTTCTTCTTCATTCAATTTTGGAAGATTATATATTTTTTTAGAAATTTGTCCATTTCACCTAGGTTTTCTAATTTTTTGGCATATAGTTTTTCATAGAAATTTCTTACAATCCTTTGTATTTCTGTGGTATTGGTTGTAATCTCTCCTTTTTAATTTCCGATTGTGTTTATTTGGGTACTTTCTTTCTCTCTTTTTTAATTAGTCTGCTTAAAGGCTTGTTGATTTTGTTTATCTTTTCAAAGAACCAGCTCCTGGATTCATTGATCCTTAGAAGTGTTCTTTTACTCTATGATATTTAATTGTGCTCTGATCTTGGTTATTTCCTTCCTCCTACTTGCTCTGGGCTATCTTTGTTGTCGTTCCTCTATTTCTTGTAGATGTACGGTTAGGTTGCTTATTAGAAAAGTTTCTATCTTTTTTAGGTAGGCCTGAATTGCTATGAACTTCCCTTTCAGGACTGCCTTGGCTGTGTCCCATAAATTTTGGATTGTTGTGAGTTCATTTTTATGTGTTTCCAGAGACTTTTTGATTTTTTCCTTGAGTCATTCTTAACCCATTCATTGTTTAATAGCATGCTATGCAATCTCCATGAGTTTGAGTGTTTTGGAGTTTTTTCCTTGAAGTTGATTTCTAGTTTCAGGGCCTCGTGGTCTGAAAAGATGCTTAACGTGATCTCAATTTTCTTAAATTTGGTGTCTTGTTATGTGTCCTATCATATGGTCTATCTTTGAAAATGTTCTGTGTACATTTGAAAAGAATGAGTGTTTTGCTTCTCTGGGATGAAAGGCTCTCTCTCTCTTTCTATATATATACAATCATTTAAGTCCATTGGACCTAGAATATTGTTCAATGCTACAATATCCTTTTTCATATTTTTTTGGAAGACCTACCCAATATTGACAGTATGGAGTTAAAATTCCCTACTACAATTGTGTTGCTGTCAATATCTTTTGTGAAGTCCTCCAAGATTTTCCTTATGTATTTGGGTGCTTTTATGGTGAGTTCATATATGTTTGTAAAGTGTATGTGTCTTGCTGAATTCTTCCTTCAAATATTATGAAGTGTCCTTCTGGGTCTCCTTTTAGGGCCCATGTTTTGACGTCTTTTTATGGCCCATGTTTTGACATCTTTTTGATATGAGTATTGCTACCCCGGCTTTTATTTTTTATTTTCCCCCCATTTGCTTGGAATATTTTTTCTAACCCTTCATTTTCAATCTGTGTAGGTCTTTTGTGGTCAGATGGGTCTCTTGTAGACAGCATATGTGTGGGGCATGTTTTCTTATCCATTCAGCTACTCTATGTCTTTTGATTGGAGTATTTAATCCATTTACACTTAAGTTTAGTATTGATAGGTACTGATTCATTGCCATTTTACTTCTTTCGTACCTGTGTTCCTCTTTCTCACACTCTTTTTCTTCCTTTTGTTAAAGCATTCCCTGTAGCATATCTTGCAGTGCTGTTTTTGTGGAAGTGTAGTCTTTGAGCCTTCTTTTTTTCTGGGAAACTTCTTATTTCGCTTTCCTTTTTAACGGAGAGCCTTGCTGGGTAGACTAGTCTTGGTTGAAGGACTTTTTTTTCATTACCTGGAATATTTCTTTCCATTTTCTTCTTGCTTTAGTGTTTCCATTGAGAAGTCGGCTGCTAGCTTTATGGGAGGTTCCTCATATGTTACTTCCTGTTTCTCCCTTGCTGCCTTTAACATTTTCTCTTTGAAAATTTTGCCATTTTGTTATGATGTGTCTTTGAGTGGGCCTCTTTGGATTTCTCTTGATTGGGACTCTGTGCTTCCTGTATTTGCCTGCCATTTTCTCTCATTAAATTAGGGAAGTTTCCCATCATTACTTTTTCATACATGTTTTCTATTCATTATTTTTCTTCTTGTCCTGCTGGTATCCCTTTTATATAGATATTATTCCATTTCAAGTTCTGGAGTTCCCGTAATACATCTTCATACTTTTTGAGCCTTTTTTCCTTTCCTTGCTCATTCTTTGAGTTTTTTTCTACCTTGTACTCCAGCCTTTTGATTCGATCCTCTGCTTTTTCCAGCACAGTTTGGATTCCTTCTACTGTATTCTTCAATTCAGAAATTGTATTCTTCATTTCCTTTTGGCTCTTGTTTATGGTTCCTATTTCCTTTTCCATGTTAACATAGTTTGCAGTAAGTTCCTCATATTTTCCATATAGTTTTTGGTAATTCAAACTGGTCTTATTGAGCTTCCTTTTAACCATTGCTTTGAACTCAGTATCTAATAGCTGTCTTGCCTCTGTTTCATTTAGCATTCTTTCCAAGGATTCCTCCTTTTATTTTATTTGGGGTTTATTTCTTTGTCTTCCCATTCTTTATGAGTCTCTTTTTGTTAGCCTTTGCTTCATAATTGATCTGTCTTGACTTCATGAGTTTGTGGTATGGGATTTTATGTCAGGAGACCTGTGAGATTCAGTGGTGCAGTCTCTTTGTTCTCCTAAATTTGATGCTCTTTGTGTGCCATTTATGTTGGTTCTCTGGATGTAATTGGGTTTTGATTGTTGTGGGGTCATTCTTGGTGGATCCTGCCTTCCAGATGGTAGACTGAGGGTCAACCCACCCACCACATCTTGTATGCTGTTTTGCAGGTGCTACCAGAATAAAATGACAAAGTGCAGGGATCAGACCCACATTTGCAAAAGTGTTCCCCCCAATCTCATTGTCAACAGAAATGAACCTGTATTAATTAGGGTATAAAGAGATTAAGACTATTATAAAAAAGTAGACAAAATATATAAAGAACTTACATGACTGTACTCTAAGAAGACAACCAACTCAATTAAAACATGGGAAAAGGACTTGAACAGACACTTCTACAAGGAAGACATACAGAACATCCAGAGACACATGAAGAGATGCTCAATATCGCTAGTTATCAGAGAGATGCAAATTAAAACCCCAATGAGATAGCACTTTACACGGGTCAGGATGGCTATCATAAACAAAGCAACAAACAACAAATGTTGGAGAGGGTGTGGGGAAAAGGGGACTTTAGTTCATTGTTGGTGGGATTGCAGACTGGTACAGCCATTGTGGAAAACAGTATGGAATTTTCTCAGAAAAAAAAATTGACCTGATTTCCCTGGCTGGTGTAGCTCAGTGGATTGAGCGCAGGCCTGGGAACCAGACAATCGTGGTTTGATTCCCAGTCAGGGCACATACTGGGGTTGCAGGCCAGTTCCCTGCAGGCCAGTTCCCAGCAGGGGATGCATGAAAGGCAACCATACACTGATGTTTCTCTCCCTCTCTCCTTCCCTTCCCCTCTAAAGATAAATAAATAAAATCTTTAAAAAAATCGACCTGCCTTTTGACCCAGCAATTCCACTGCTAGGATTATATCCTAAGAATCCTAAAACATCAATTTCAAAGAACCTATGCACCACAATGTTCACAGCAGCACAATTTACAATAGCCAAGAATTGGAAACAACCTAGGTGCCCATCAGTAAATGAATGGATCAAAAAATTGTGGTACATATACACAATGGAACTCTATGCAACAGAGAGAAAGAAGGGAGCTACTATACTTTGCAACAACATGGATGGAACTGGAAAGCATTATGCTGAGTGAAATAGGCCAGGTGTTGAAAGACAAATACCATATGATCTCACCTCTAATAGGAAGCTAAACAACAAAACAAACAAGCAAGCAAAATAAAAACAAAGACACTGAAATAGAGAAAAAGGGGACAGTGACCAGAGAAGAGAGAGGAGGGAATTTAAGGGGAAAAAAGGGGAGGGATTTAGAGGAACAAGTATAAAGGACACAGGGATGAGAACTAGGGGGGGTGGAAATGGGAGGGAGGTGGGGAGCACGGTGTGGGGTGGGCTTGGATGGGAGAAATAGACAAAAAACTGTACTTAAAAAATAACTAAATAAAATTTTTAAAAAGTAGACAAATAAACTATAGTATAAATTGTACTGACTTAATATGTACAAACTTGCTGGACGAAAAATGAATGTTCAAAAGCGGTGCAAGATAGAAAATAATCCCTAATCATGGAAAAGACCACAGTGGATTTTGTCTTGGTAGTCTCTAGTACTGACCACTGTTTTTTCTTTCTGGATCACCTCTGGCGATGTCAGATGTTGACCCTGTCTGACCTTAGGCAGCCTGTTTTGAGACTGCTGGGGATCTACTGTTTATGGTTGTCTTCCTCAGTTGTTAATCTAGTCATTCTGCACTCAGCAGTCAGGTTTAAGTTCCATAGAGCAGGGGAGAATTCCTCCCGAGCTTGAAGATATTGTTTCCTATCAGACTGCTGGTATTCAGAGTGTAGTAGTCTGCCTGAGCAGGATGGCTGCTGATGTGTGGGTGACAACTCACCACCAGGATCCCAGCAGCTACTCTCTCAGTTCTTTCCCCAAAGCCTCTGTCCCCTGTCTCTCCTCAAGCACTTCTAGTCTTCTCTTCCCCTTTTTGCCAAGAATCTACTGTCTTTGGCTGTCTCTTTCAGTCATTAATATAGTCACTGGGTACTCAGCAGTCAGGTTTAAGTATTACAGAGCTGGGGCAGAGTATCTCTTAGGGGCAGGGCTGTTGTTTCCCCTCAGACTACTTCCCCTCACAGGGGAGTGGTCTGCCTGGGCATGATGGCTGCTGCCATTTGGGTGATAACTCATCATCAGGATCCCAGCAGCTACTCCCTCAGCCCTCTCCCCAAAGCTTCTGTCCCCAGTCTCTCCTCAGGCGCCTCTAGCTCTCTCTGCTCCCGCCTTTGCTAGGACCCTAGGTAAGTGGCTACAAATGAAAATTTGGGTGTTGGCCCTTTAAACAGCAATTTGTGTCTCCAGCCATCCATCAGTGGCAGAGTAGCCCTGCCACTTTTCACCATCAGTTATCATCTGTATACTTTCTGGACTCTGGTTTTCTAGGCTGGGGATCCCAGCTTATGGCTTAGACCTCATTCTTCTCAGGGGGATCCAACATCCAACTGGCCACTTACTTATCCCTCCAGTGCTGCTGCCTGTTGGCACCCAGCCAGCCCTGTCTAGACTCCACCACACTCCCTACCAGGCAGGATATGCTGAAGCTGATTCTTCTGTCTGTTTGAGATTATAAGGCTTTTCTCTTGCTATTGTTCAGTTGTTTGTTCTGGGTAATTTCTGCAAAATTTGGTTGTAATGCTAGATTGGCAGTGGGAGGAGGTTAGTGTGGCTTCCATTCACTCCTCCACCTTCTTGCAGCCCAATGAGATAATCTTAAAAGCATCAAGAGAAAAGGAGACAGTTACCTACAAAGGAGTTCCCATAAGACTCTCAGCTTATTTCTTAAATAAAACCTTGCAGGCAAGAAGGGGCTGGAAAGAAGTACTTGAAGTCATGAAAGGCAAGTACTTGAATCCACGTGTACTCTGTTCAGCAAAGCTATCATTTAGGATAGAAGGGCAGAAAAAGTGCTTCCCAGATAAGGTCAAGTTAAAGGAATTCATCATTACCAAGCTCTTATATGAAACGTTAAAGGGACTTATCTAAGAAAAAGAAGATGATCAAAAATATGAACTGTAAAATGACAACAAACTCACAACTATCAACAAAAGAACCTAAAAAATGAACTAAATGAACAACTAGAACAGGAACAGATTCACAGAAGTGGAAATCCACAGAAGGGGGAGAATTAGGGAAAAGGTACAGGGAATAAGAAACATAAATGGTAATTACAAAATAGACGAGGGGGGGTAAGAATACTGTAGTAAATGGAGAAGCCAAAGAATGTATATGTAAGACCCATGGACTTGATCTAAGAAGGGGGGAATGCTAGTGGGAGGGGATGCAGGTTGGAGGGAAATAAATGGCAGAAAAAAGATGGGACAACTGTAAAAGTATAGTCAAATTTTACTTGAAATTATATTTGAAAAAAATAAAAAATATAAACTGAAATGTTGATGGGGGAGCTGGACTTCTGGAATTGGGACTGGGAGGATTATATGTATGTATATACATAATAACATTGTTCCTGTTAAAGTTAATATATATTAATACTTACCCAAGGAGGTTTTTATTGATTTAATTTTTAAGTATATTTTATTGATTATGCTGTTACAGTTGTCCCAATTTTTTTCTCCTTTATGCCTCTCCTCCCTGAATCTCCCCCACACCCTCCAGCATTCCCAGCTCCCCACAGTTCATGTATTTCTTTCACTGAAAGTGCATTTATTTCATTGTTTTGAGAAAGTTTTCCTTCATTATTTGTTCAAAAAGTTTTCAATATCTATCTCTTCCTCTTCTCCTTCCAGTATTAACCACAATTCAGATGTTGGCGCACTTAAAGTTGTCCCAGAGGTTCCTAAGCCTCTCTTCTTTTCTTGTATTCTTGTTTTTTCATTTTCTTTTGGTTGGATGCTTATATCTTCACTTCATTCCAAATCATTAATTTGAGTTCCTGTTTCCCTGTTGGTTCCCTATATATTTTCATTTATCTCACTTTGGGTAGCCTTTATTTCTTCCCTCATTTTGCAAATGAGCTCAATCAATTCTGCGAGCATCCTGATTACCAGGTTTTTTTAACATGTGCATCAGACACATTATCTATCTCTTTATTGCTTAGTTGTTTTTCTATAGTTTTGATCTGTTCTTTCACTTGGGCCATATTTCTTTGACTACGGGCACCTGTTACATGATAAGGGGCAGAGCCTTAGGTTTTCACCAGGGTGGGGAAAGCCTCTTTTCTGCATTGTGGCACTGTCTGTGAGGGAGGCATCACAGAGGGAATAATCCTTCTTGCTCCACTCTCAGCCCACTTTCTGCCACTTCCTTCGCTTCCCAAAAGTGGATTTTGCCCTTTTAGGTGCTGATTCACAGGTGGGTGGGTTTGCATACATTTTAGGACCCTCTGGATCTCTCCAGTTAATTCTCCTGTGAAGCTGGGAGTTTCTCCCACTGTCACAACCCGCACAGATCTTCTTAGAATCTGGGGTTTTGAATCTTTAGTTTCCTGTGCTGAAACCCTGGCTTTTGCCATCAGTCTCACTCCCCCATTGTTCCTCCTAGCTTCTCTGCATACAAATGTGGGATTGCCTGCCTGGCCTACCACCTAGCCTTGCTGTGCACCCTCCCTACCCGGTTGCCCATCTCTGCTCCACCTTCCAATTCTCTGGATGAATGTTTCTTTCATCCCTTGGTTGCTGGCTTTCATGCAAATGATTTTGGTGGTTATGGCTGTTCTTTGTTTTTAATTGGTTTTTATCTTTCTTTTGGTTGTGGGAGGAAAAAAAGCATTTCTGCCTATGCCTCCATCTTGGCTGGAATGTCTGTTTATTGATTTTAGAGACGGGGGGAGAGAGAGACAGACAACAATGTGAGAGAAATATTGATTGGTTACACACTCTGATGGGATTGAATCTAAAACCTAGATATGTGCCCTGGCCAGGAATTGAACACACAGACTTTTGTGGTATGGGGTGATGTTCCAACCAACTCAGCCACCTGTCCAGGGCTATTATAAAAATATTTAACTAAACTATATGTAATCTCCCCTTTAAATAATGTTCTTATATAGCCTATACATCACTAAGACTAAGTAAGTAGGTTTATAACCTCACACAAAGAGAAACTAGCTATGGCTTGTACCTGGCTCAAAAAAAATTTACAGTTCTCAAAGCTAATTTTTAAAATGCATAAATATCAATTTACAGTTTTTCTCAATTCCAAAAGCTTTCAACACATATCAGAAGGCAGACCTGGAAGACTCTGACCATAGATCTTTGCTGCAAGCTATGAATATTGAGAACTTGAGACCTGAAGGAAGGATCCACTGGAGCAGAATTTTATGGAGGGAAAGAAGGCATAAGAAAGAAGAACAGCCAAACCATGTGTCTCCCAGCTCACATCAATCCCTAGATTAGATTGAAACCCTCGAGGGGGGCATTAGAAAAGACCAGACAAGATGTTGGAAAGTCTCAGAACAGTGGGGTTAGTTTTCCAACTTCCTCAGGCACAAGCTGAAAAATGTGTGGGATCCAACATGGGATACCCCAAATGGCAGGCTAGGAAAGGCTGAGAGAGAAGATGGGTGGGAATATTCCCCATCACTTACCTTACCTCCACATGCCCTTCCTAGGTAACAAAGTCACCAAATCAATCTATTATCAAAATTAAAAGACTCAATAATAAAAGCAATATAGAAATCTGGCAATGTTTCCACATTAACAATTGGTTTTTGTGAGAACCAAATATTTATTCAGAAGGGGGTTGTGTGATGTGGTTATTTGGAAGGCCTATTTGTTATTTGTGGCAGTAACTTGAGCCATAAGACTGCCTTTCCTTTCTTCAAAATCATCCCATAACCAGATATTCAAGAACAAAAAGTAATAGAATACTGATATCTATACTTAATAGAGACCTTGCCAGTGTTAAAGAAACATGATTGAGTAAACCAGAAGAACCAGTTTTAACTACTCCACAACCAGGTATAAGGAAAAAAGAAAATACAAAAGTAAAATAAAAGAAATGAAAGCATCTATAGAGAAAGTTGTTGGAAAGGATCATTTGTGGAGCAATAGGGCTTAATGCCTTGTCCATTTTCCTTTCCTGTTTAAGAGTAATGATGATGAGATGCTTGAACATCCTTTTTTTTTTTACTGCTGTTCCAGAAGCAGCAGAAACCAGGGATATGGGAGAAAGATGGCATTGAAGTAGGAGGATGTATTGTGCACCTCCTCCCAGAACCAAATTGTAAATAAAACTAAAGAGAGGACTAAACATCTGAAATAAATGAAAGACTATCCCCCAAATAGAGCTTTTTAACCAAGGACGAAAAAACAAACAAACAAAAATACCCACCACAACGGTAGAAAGAGTGAGGTAATTAAAGAGGCTGGCCAATTCACAAAGGCAGTTGGCTGAGTTCGTGGCATGGCTGTGGGAGCTTCCCCTTTAGAAGAGAAAAGTAGGGAAGACAAGCTGGGACCTCAAGCACAGAATACCAGTGCTGGAATCAGCAGACTACATAGCACCCAGTGGTGAAAAGCCATGGGGTTTTTCTCTGCTGGGGAGAGATGCGACTCACGGGAGACAAAGCCACTATTTTCTCTTAATTCTTAAAGAGACCAAATCACAAGTCTTGTGTTCAGAACCACTCACCTTGGGCCCTAGTGAAGGGAGGGTGACCGAGACTGCAGTCTTACAAGGAGAGTCTAGTGTGGGAGGCACTGGGGAGCAATGTGGAGGAGCAGCTGTGGGGCTTTCTGTGCTGAGTTATACCTGGACTCCACAGCACCCATGTTGCTTGAAAAGAACAAACCTCTCCCAGAGGGAAAGCATCCTGTTTATACTGTGGGATACTTCTCACCCCACCATGCATCATTTTTTATTTTTATGTGGTTTGTTCAGTTTTTGTTTTGTTTTGTGTGGGATTTTTTTCCTTTATTCTTCAATTTTTCCTATCCTGCATCTTTTTTTAAATTTTTTTATTGATTATGCCGTTACAGTTGTTCTATTCCCCCCTTCATTCCCCTCCACCCTACCCCCCCCATCCCCACCATTATCCCCTTTAGTTTATGACCATGTGTCTCAAGTCCTTTAGATTCTATATTTCCCATGCTATTCTTGCCCCCTCCATCTATTTTCTATCTACTGTCTATGCTACTTATTTTCTGTACCTTCTCCCCCCATCTCCTCCTCCCACTCCCCTGTTGCTAACCCTCCTTGAGATCTTCATTTCTATGTTTCCACTCCTGATCTAGATGTCCTTTTAGTTTGCTTTCGTTTTAGGTGTGGTTGTTAATAACTGTGAGTTTGTTGTCCTTTCACTGTTCATGTTTCTTTAACTTCTTTTTTCTTAGATAAGTCCCTTTAACATTTCATATAATAAGGGCTTGGTGATGATGAACTCCTTGAATTTGATCTTATATGAGAAGCACCTTATCTGTCCTTCCATTCTAAATGAAAGTTTTGCTGGATAGAGCAATCTTGGTTGTAGGTCTTTGGATTTCATGACTTGGAATACCTCTTTCCAGCCCCTTCTTGCCTGTAAGGTCTCTTTTGAGAAATCCGCTGACAGTCTGATGGGGACTCCTTTGTAGGTGACTATCCCCTTAGCTCTTGCTGCTTCTAGGATTCTCTCCTTCATTTGAATCTTGGTTAATATAATTATGATGTGCCTTGGTATGTTCCTCCTTGGGTCCAACTTCTTTGGTACTCTCTGAGCTTCCTGGATTTCCTGGAAGTCTATTTCCTTTGCCAGATTGGGGAAATTCTCCTTTATTATTTGTTCAAATAAGTTTTCCACTGGTGGCTGTGCCTTTCCCCCTTCTGGTACCCCTATAATTCGGATGTTGGAGCGTTTAAAGATGTCCTGAAGGTTCCTAAGCCTCTCCTCATTTCTTTGAATTCTTGCTTCTTGACTCTTTTCTGTTTGGCCATTATTTGCTTTCTTCTGGTCCACTCCATTGATTTGAGTCCCAGTTCCTTTTCATTGCTATTGGTATCCTGTGCAATTCCATTCATTTCAATTAGTTTCGCCTTCATATATTTGTCTAATTTGTCGGTATAATCAACCAGTTCTGTGAGGATCCTGATGACCAGTGTTTTAAACTGTGCATCTGAGAGTTTTGCTATTTCTTCATCACTTAGATCTATGGGCTCTGGGGCTTTGAGAACTTGCGACATTTTTGGTCTGTTCTGGCCCTTTAAGTGTGAGAAGGGGCGCCTTGGACTCCCAGGTGGCTGGGTTGTGACGCTATATGTGGAGGCGTGGTCAGAGCAGGGAAATGGCGGTGCCCTCTACTGCCGCTTGCCGCGGGGACCGCCGGGCCGGTCCAACCGCCCACTCCCTCGCCTGTCCACTTGCGCACAAATGGGTGACCACAGTCAACATGCAGCACCGCTTCCCCGCTGTCTCCTCCGCGGTGGCTCGCCTGGTGGCTCGTTCGGTCGCTCACTAGGTCCAACCCTGCGCCTGGATTCCGTGCATCTGGATTCTGCGCCTGAGTCCGTCTGACCGAGTCCTCCTGTGCAACCCCTCACCAGCTGCTGGTTTCGCCCCTTACCGGTCAGGCTGAAGAATTTGTTGTTAACGGACTTCCGAAAAGTTCAATTTTCCGTGTTCTTGCTGTGTTTTCTGTTGCTAATATTTAGTTGTCTCTAAACTTGGTTGTGTGAGAAAGCACGGCACATCCACCTATGCCTCAATCTTGGCGGAAGTCCTATCCTGCATCTTAATTCCTGCTGAGGACACAGAAGCACACAGAGACTCAGGGTGTCAGAGGCTGGCTGTAGGGCACACCCATACCATATGCTCTGCCAGGAAAGAGATGCACTTCTCCCTTATGGGACAGTTGTAGAAACACCTTCTGGTTCCTGGCAGACCCAAACCCTGGAATCTGAAGTACTCAGCCATTAACCCACTAGGGGCTACACCCTAATGATTATAGGGAAACAATTCAGAACAGACTCAGACCAGTGACTCGGAGGCAGTGGAACACAACAACCATCTTCCCTAAAGTCTTAAAGTCACTTGCAGTGGGAGATCCAGGAGTATCACCCCCCTGATCCCAACAGAAGTCCTCTCAGAAAGTCAGATCTATGACTAGGCTAAGGCTAACAGCAGGTCAACAGGCAGAGACAGACAGAGGAGGTTCTAGTGGCGACTTGGGTCATTTGATAACATACCCCTGGGCTCAGTATTGTTAAAATCCAGCTGTGCAGAACAGCTTGAACCATCCTGGGGACAGCAAAGCCAGGAGAAATCAGCAACATACTGTGGATCACTTGTAGCTTCAAATAGGCTGCCAAGGGCTAGATGTGGTCAGCATATGATATTGGCTTATACCAGCCTAAGACTAGAGGAGAGAGGCTGTATGCATAGGAAGAACACAGCAGGCAAGTGTTAAACTTTGCTGAGATGAATGACACTTTGTTCTTTTTCATTATTTTCATTGTTTTTCTCTTTCATAGCATTTTGATTACTTTTTCTATTTTTTATTTTTCTTTTTTGGGGGAATACAAAAGCAATTTACTGAAATCTGTAGTGTCTAATAACATTTTGTTATACAAATTATCTGAGAGAGAAATTGAGAAAACAATCCCATTTACAATTGCATCAAAACGAATATAACTGGGAGTGAACACAACAAAGGAAGTGAAAAACCTGTACATTGACAATTATAAGATACTGCTGAATGTTACTGAAGAAGATAAAAATAAATGGGAAAATATACTGTGCTGAATCTTTGGAAGAATTAATAATGTTAAAATGTCCATACCGGAGGCTCAAAATGGCATCACTCGTGCTAACAATCCATGATACCAAACTAAGATTTGATACGGGATCTAATAGCTGTTTCTTTTTTAAAAATTTTATTTAGTTATTTTTCAAGTACAGTTTTTTGTCTATTTCTCCCATCCCAGCCTCCCCCACCCCATGCTCCCCACCTCCCTCCCATTTCCACCCCCCCTAGTTCTCATCCCTGTGTCCTTTATACTTGTTCCTCTAAATCCCTCCCCTTTTTTCCACTTAAATTCCCTCCCCTCTCTTCTCTGGTCACTGTCCCCTTGTTCTCTATTTCAGTGTCTTTGTTTTTATTTTGCTTGCTTGTTTGTTTTGTTGTTTAGCTTCCTGTTAGAGGTGAGATCATATGGTATTTGTCTTTCAACACCTGGCCTATTTCACTCAGCATAATGCTTTCCAGTTCCATCCATGTTGTTGCAAAGTATAGTAGCTCCTTCTTTCTCTCTGTTGCATAGAGTTCCATTGTGTATATGTACCACAATTTTTTGATCCATTCATTTACTGATGGGCGCCTAGGTTGTTTCCAATTCTTGGCTATTGTAAATTGTGCTGCTGTGAACATTGTGGTGCATAGGTTCTTTGAAATTGATGTTTTAGGATTCTTAGGATATAATCCTAGCAGTGGAATTGCTGGGTCAAAAGGCAGGTCGATTTTTTTTAAAGATTTTATTTATTTATCTTTAGAGGGGAAGGGAAGGAGAGAGGGAGAGAAACATCAGTGTATGGTTGCCTTTCATGCATCCCCTGCTGGGAACTGGCCTGCAGGGAACTGGCCTGCAACCCCAGTATGTGCCCTGACTGGGAATCAAACCACGATTGTCTGGTTCACAGGCCTGCACTCAATCCACTGAGCTACACCAGCCAGGGAAGTCAGGTCAATTTTTTTTTCTGAGAAAATTCCATACTGTTTTCCACAATGGCTGTACCAGTCTGCAATCCCACCAACAGTGAACTAAGGTCCCCTTTTCCCCACACCCTCTCCAACATTTGTTGTTTGTTGCTTTGTTTATGATAGCCATCCTGACCCGTGTAAAGTGCTATCTCATTGGGGTTTTAATATGCATCTCTCTGATAACTAGCGATATTGAGCATCTCTTCATGTGTCTCTGGATGTTCTGTATGTCTTCCTTGGAGAAGTGTCTGTTCAAGTCCTTTTCCCATGTTTTAATTGGGTTGGGTGTCTTCTTAGAGTGGAGTTGTGTAAGTTCTTTGTATATTTTGGAGATGAAACCTTTGTCTGAGGTATCATTGGCAAATATGTTTTCCCATACATTTGGTTGTCTTACTAATTTAATACTGTTTTTTTAGCCACGCAGAAGCTTTTTATTTTGATGAGATCCCATTTGTTTATTCTTTCTTTATCTTCCTTGCTCTAGAGGACATATCAGTAAAAATGTTGCTGCGTGAAATATCTGAAATTTTCTTGCCGATGTTCTCCTCTAGGACTTTAATGGTGTCACGGCTTATATTTAAGTCTTTTATCCACCTTGAATTTATTGTTGTGTATGGTGATGGGAGTTTTTTGATTAATGCTTCAATTTCTTTTGCTTTTATTTGTGTGTTTAGATTTTCTGCTTACTTTTCATTGAATTTTGGAAGATTGTATTTTTCTAGAAATGTGTCCATTTCCCCTAGGTTTTCAAATTTCTTGGCCTACAGTTCTTCATAATAATTTATTACAATCCCTTCTATTTCTGTGGTATCAGTTGTAATCTCTCCTCTTTCATTTCTGATTGTGTTTATTTGTGTCTTCTCTCTTCTTTTCTTGATGAGCCTACTTAAATGCTTGTCTATTTTTTTTAATCTTCTCAAAGAACCAACTCCTGGATTCATTGATCCATAAGATTGTGCTCTTAGTCTCTATGTCATTTAGTTCTGCTCTAATATTGGTTATTTCCTTCCTTCTGCTTGCTCTTGGCTGTCTTTGTTGTTGTTCCTCGAGTTCTTGCAGGCGTAGGGTTAGGTTGTTTGTTTGAAATGTTTCTATCTTCTTTAGGTAGGCCTGTATTGCTATAAACTTCCCTGTCAGGACTGCCTTGGCCGTGTCCCATAAGTTTTGGGTTGTTGTGAGATCATTTTAATTTGTTTCCAGAAACTTTTTGATTTCTTCCCTAATTTCATTCTTGACCCATTCATTGTTTTTTATTGATTATGCTGTTACAGTTGTTCTATTTCCCCTTTCATTCCCCTCCACCCTACCCCCTCATCCCCACCATTACCCCCCCTTTAGTTTATGACCATGTGTCTCAAGTCCTTTAGATTCTATATTTCCCATGCTATTCTTGCCCCCCCCCATCTATTTTCTATCTACTGTCTATGCTACTTATTTTCTGTACCTTCTCCCCCCTTCTCCTCCTCCCACTCCCCTGATGCTACCCCTCCATGTGATCTTCATTTCTGTGGTTCTGCTCCTGATCTAACTATCCTCAGTTTGCTTTTGTTTTAGGTGTGGTTGCTAAGAACCATGAGTTTGCTGCCCTTTCACTGTTCATCTTTTTTATCTTCTTTTTTTTAGATAAGTCCCTTTAACATTTCATATAATAAGGGCTTGGTGATGATGAACTCCTTGAATTTGATCTTATCTGAGAAGCACCTTATCTGTCCTTCCATTCTAAATGAAAGTTTTGCTGGATAGAGCAATCTTGGTTGTAGGTCTTTGGATTTCATGACTTGGAATACCTCTTTCCAGCCCCTTCTTGCCTGTAAGGTCTCTTTTGAGAAATCCGCTGACAGTCTGATGGGGACTCCTTTGTAGGTGACTATCCCCTTAGCTCTTGCTGCTTCTAGGATTCTCTCTTTCATTTTAATTTTGGCTAATGTAATGATGATGTGCCTTGGTGTGTTCCTTCTTGGGTCCAACTTCTTTGGGACTCTCTGAGCTTCCTGGATTTCCTGGAAGTCTGTTTCCTTTGCCAGATTGGGGAAATTCTCCTTTATTATTTGTTCAAATAAGTTTTCCACTGGTGGCTGTGCCTTTCCTCCTTCTGGTACCCCTATAATTCGGATGTTGGAGCGTTTAAAGATGTCCTGGAGGTTCCTAAGACTCTCCTCATTTCTTTGAATTCTTGCTTCTTCATTGTTTTCTGTTTGGTTGTTTCTTCCTTCTAGTCCACTCCATTGATTTGAGTCCCAGTTTCCTTTTCATTGCTATTGGTGTCCTGTGCAATTCCATTCATTTCAATTAGTTTCGCCGTCATATATTTGTCTAATTTGTGGCTATAATGAACCAGTTCTGTGAGGATCCTGATGACCAGTGTATTAAACTGTGCGTTTGAGAGTTTTGCTATTTCTTCATCACTTAGATCTATGGGCTCTGGGGCTTTGAGAACTTGCGACATTTTTGGTCTGTTCTGGCCCTTTAAGTGTGAGAAGGGGCGCCTTGGACTCCCAGGTGGCTGGGTTGTGACGCTATATGTGGGGGCGGGCTCAGAGCGGGGAAATGGCGACCCCCTCTGCTGTTTCTCACAGCTGGGTGAGGATCAGCGTCTTAGGTGGTTCACCTGGGCCAGGCCACTCAGAGTCGCTGGGTTATGACGCTGTATGTGGAGGTGGGATCAGAGCAGGGAAATGGCGGCACCCTCCCAGCAGCAGCTGCAGGGACCTGCTGGGTTCCAGTCCAATCGCCCACTCCCTGGCCTGTCCGCTGCGCACAAATGCGTGACCACAGTCAACATGCAGCACCGCTCCCCCGCTGTCTCCCCCGAGGTCACTCGCCTGGTGGCTCGCCTGGTGGCTCGCTCAGTCGCTCGCTAGGTCCAACCCTGCGCCTGGATTCTGCGCATCTGGATTCCGCGCCTGAGTCCATCTGACCGAGTTTTTCTGTGCAACGCCGCTTCACCAGCCGCTGATTTCACCCCTTACCGGTCAGGCTGAAGAATTTGTTGTTAACGGACTTCCGAAAAGTTCAATTTTCCATGTTCTTGCTGTGTTTTCTGTTGCTAATATTTAATTGTCTCTAAACTTGGTTGTGTGAGAAGGCACGGCACATCCACCTATGCCTCCATCTTGGCGGAAGTCCCCATTCATTGTTTAATAGCATACCATTCAATCTCCATGATTTTGGGTGCTTTGGGTTTTTTTCTTTGGGCTTAGTTTCCAATTTCAGTTCCTTGTGGTCAGAGAAAATGCGCAGGATGATTTCAATTTTCTTGAATTTGTTGAGGCTTGTTTTGTGTCCTATCATGTGGTGTATCTTTGAAAATATCCCATGTGCATTTGAAAAGAATGTGTATTTAGGTTCTTTGGGATGAAGGGCTCTATATATATCAGTTAAGTCCATTTCATTTAGGGTGTTGTTTAATGCCACAATATCTTTGTTGATCTTTTGTTTGGAAGATCTGTCCATTTTTGATAGTGGGGTGTTAAAATCCCCTACTATAATTGTGTTGCTGTCAATATCTTTCTTGAAGTCCTCTAAGATTTTCTTAATGTATTTGGGTGCATATACGTTTCTTAATCTGTTTGGTGCATATATGTTTACAATGTTAAAGTCTTCTTGGTGGATTCTTCCCTTGAGTATAATGAAGTGACCTCTGGGTCTCTCTTTATGACCCTTTTTTTGAAGTCTATTTTTTCCAATATAAGAATTGCTACCCCAGGTTTTTTTCCTTGTCTGTTTGCTTGGAAAACTTGTTTCCAGCCTTTCACTTTTAGTCTGTGATGGTCTTTTGTCTTGAGGTGGGTCTCTTGTAGGCAGCATATGTGTGGGTCATGCTTTCTTATCCATGGAGCTATTCTGTGTCTTTTGATTGGAGAATTTAATCAATTTACATTTAAGGTTATTATTGATAGGTACTTATTCATTGCCATTTTTGTACCTGTGTTCCTCTCTGTCTGCCTCTTTTCCTTCCTTCCCTTAAAGCAGTCCTTTTAGTATTTTTTGTAGAGCTGGTTTGGTGGAGGCGTATTCTTTTAGACTTCTTTTGTCTTGGAAGCTCTTTATTTGGCCTTCTATCTTGATTGAGAGCCTTGCTGGGTAAAGTAGTTTTGGTTGTAGGCCTCTGGTTCTCATTACTTGGAATATTTCTTGCCATTCTCTTCTTGCTTGGAATGTTTCCATTGAGAAGTCAGTAGCTAAGGTTATTGGGGCTCCCTTGTATGTTACTTCTTTTTTCTCCCTTGCTGCCTTTAAGATTCTCTCTTTGCCTTCGAATTTTGCCATTTTAATGATGATGTGTTTTGAAATGGACCTCCTTGGTTTCCTCTTGATTGGGACTCTCTGTGATTCCTAGATTTGTGAGACTTTTTGTCTCATCAAATTAGGGAAATTTTCTCTCATTACTTGTTCAAATACGTTTTCTATTCCTTGTTTTTCTTCTCCTTCTGGTATCCCTATTATTTGGATATTATTACATTTCATATTATCTTTCATTTCTCTTCATCCCTCTTCATTCTTTCTGAGCCTCTTTTAATTTTCTTGCTCTTTCTGTGAGATGCTTTCTACTTTATCCTCCAACTCGCTAATCCTATCCTCCGCTTCATCTATCCTACTTTTGAAACTCTCTACTGTGTTCTTGAATTTGGAAATTGTATTCTTCATTTCCTCTTGTCTCTTGCTGATATTTTCTATTTCCTTTTTCATGGTTATGTAGTTTGCAGAGAGATCATTGTAGTTCCCCTGTAGTTTCTGATAGCTCACTGTGAGCTCTTTGAACTTCGTAATAACCAGTGCTTTGAATTCACTATCTGATAGTTGAGTAGCCCCTATTTTATCTAACATTCTTTCTGAAGTTTCTGCTTTTTCTTTTATTTGGGGATTGTTTCTTTGTCTTCCCATTGTTTGAGACACTTCTTGTTAGTCTCAGCTTCTAAAATTGATCTGTTCTGACACCCTGGGTTTATGGCGTGAACTTCTGTGGTATGATACCTGTGAAGTTCAGTGGTACAGACTCCTTCAAGTATCTTGATGTTCTTCGTCTCTACCTACTCTCACACTGGTCCCCGCACTGGTCACTGCCACTGCTGAGTGTCCTGGCTCCAGTAGCCGACTCCTCCAGCACCGAAGCCCGATGCTACGGCAGCGGCACAGGGGCCGAGAGTGTCCCAGCTCCCGTAGCTGATTCCCTGGCATCCAGTCCCATCGCTATGGCAGAGGCACAGGGGCTAAGAATATCCCGGCTCCTGTACCTGACTCTTCTGGTGCCCAGGACCGTCACAGGGCCTTGGAGTGTCCAGCTCCATAGCTGACTCCCCGGCACCCAGGCCCTTCTCTATGGCGGTGGCACAGGGGCCTCCAGTGTCCCGGCTCCTGTAGCTGACTCCCCGGCGCCCAAGCCCATCTCTATGGCAGAGGCACAGGGGCTGAGAATGTCCTGGCTCCCGTACCTGACTCCCCAGCTCCCAGGCCGGTTGCTATGGCAGCAGCACAGGGGCTGTGTGTGTCCCAGCTCCCATAGCTGACTCTGCCACTGTCTGGTGTTTCAGGATCGGTCACAATCTCTGGTCTTTTAATTTCATAAATGCTGGGTAACCCATGGTTTATTGTGCTGTTTATCTATAGATCTGCCAGGAATTTCACCCACGAGTACAGGAGCTAGAATCTGCTCCGTCCTACCCCGTCACCATCTTCCCCGCCCCTCTCTATTTTTTATTTTTCTTAAATTTTTATTGCTCTACTTTATTGCTCTACTATTTTACTCTTACCATTGATTACCCCATTGGTCCTGTCTTCATTTCTTATTTTTGTTATTCTTTCTTTCTTTTTCCCTTTTTCATGTTTTATTTCTTTAATTCATAATTCATATTAGTTTCCCCCCATTTCTCCTCCCATAATCACTTTTCTGTCTTTTGGTCTTCTTTATTCTTCATCTTTTATTTTCCCCTTTCCCCTCTATATTCCATTTCTATTTTCACTTTTACTATTCTCTGACCTTCTGTTGTTCAAACTGCTGTCATGGCTCAGGAGGGTTAGGTTGATTCGGTTCTGGGGTTGGTGTGTGTGTGTGTGTGTGTGTGTGTGTGTGTGTGTGTATTCTGATTTGTTCTGCCTGAAATCGAAACAGCATATAAGACATGGTGGAGGTCAAGCACATGAGACAGCCAGCCAGAGGGGAGACCCCACCAATGAACAAGCCCAAAACAACCAGGAAACAAATAAAACAAGAAAGTTCACCTAAATCACACAATGGACATTCCAGGTCCTCCAGCCACCGCCCTCCTGCAAATCCTCTTCACCCTGGCTGTCTGTTTCTTTCCATCCCATCTACCAGTCTGGAGGAATGTTTCTTCTTTAACTCCTTGGTTGTCATACTGCCATACAGTTTGATTTTCTGTCAGTTCTGGTTATTTTTCATTCTTAAATTTGTTGTTGTCCTTCTACTGGTTGTACAAGGAGGCAAAGTCTATCTACCTGTGCCTCCATCATGACCAGAAGTCCTTGAGTTTATTTTTTTGTATGGTGTAGGTTGTGATTGAGTTTCATTGTTTTGCATGTAGCTGTCTAGATCTCCCAAACCTGTTTTTTGAAGAGGCTATATTTTTCCCTTTTGTGTTCCTGTCCCCTTTGTCAAATATTCATTGAGCACATAGATATGAATTTATTTCTGAGCTCTCTATTCTGTTCCATTTCTATATATGTCCATTCTTATGCCAGTACTAGGCTGCTTTGGTTACAGCGGCCATGCAATATAGTTTGATACTAGGTACTGTGATCCCTACTACTTTGTTTTTCTTTCTGAAAATTGCTGAGGCTATTCAGGGTCACTTAAGATTCCATATAAATTTTGAAATATTTGTTCTAAATCTGTGAAATACATCATGGGTATTTTAACAGGGATTGTGTTGAACCTATCGATTGCTTTGGGTAGTATGGACATTTTAATGATATTAATGCTTTGAATCCATGAATACAACCAAGTAGTTCCACCTATTTTTGTCTTCCTTAATTTCTTTCTTCAGTGTTGTGTAGTTTTCTGAGTACAGGTCTTTTACTTCTTATGTTAGGTTTCTTCCTACGTACTTTATTTTTCTTGTTGCTATAGAAAATAAGATTTTCCCCCTAATTTCTGTTTCTGATATTTCACTGTTAGTGTACAAAAATGCTTTCCATTTCTGAATATTGAATTTGTATCCTGCTGTTTTGCCAAGGTCAAGTAGTTTTTTGGTGGAGCCCATAGAATTTTCTATGTACATTATCATGTCATCTACAAACAATGACTGTTTTACTTCCTCCTTTCCAATGTGGATGCATTTTCTTTCTTTTTCTTGTCTCGTCACTGTGCCTAGAACTTTCTATACTATGTTGAATAGAAGTGGTGAATGTGGATACCCATGTCTTGTTCCTGATATTAGTGGGAAAGCTTTTTGTTTAGCCCATTGAGTATGATGGTAGCTGTAGGTTTCTCATTATTGCCTTTATTGTATTAAGTTATGCTCCCTCTACTCTCACTTTGCTGAGATTTTTTTTATCATAAATGAGTGCTGTACCTTAAATGCTTTTTTAGCATCTATCAAGATGATCATGTGGGTTTTTTTCCTTCCTTTTGTTTATGTGATGTGCTACCTTTATTTTTTAATTAATTTATTTGTAGAGAGGGGAAGGGATGGAAAAAGAGAGAGAGAGAGAGAAACATCAAAGTGTGGTTGCTTCATGCACACCCCCTCTTGGGATCCTGGCCTGCAATCCAGACATGTACCCTGACTGGGAATTGAACTGGCAACACTTTGGTTCACAGGCCAGGGCTCAATCACTCCAGCCAGAGTGATGTATTACATATATTGATTTGTGAATATTGTACCATCCTTGTATTCATGGGATGAATACCACTTGATCGTGGTATTTGATCTTTTCAATGTATTTTGGAATGTAGTTGGACAATATTTATGTTTAGGATTTTAGTGTCTATGTTCATCAGTGATACTGGCTTGAGGTTTTTGTTGTTGTTGTTTTTGCTGTTTCTTTGACTGTTTTTTTACTTTTTTCCTTAAGGTTAATTATTAGTTTCAAGCCATTGTAGTAAAAAAAATGCTTGATGTGATTTCAATTTTCTTGAATTTGTTTAGGCTTGTTTTGTGTCCTATCATGTAGCTTATCTTTAAAAATATTCTATGTGCATTTGAAAAGAATGGGTATTTTTCTTCTTTGGGGTGAAATTTCTGTATGTATAAGTTAAGTACATTTGTTCTAGTGTGTCATTCAATGCCAAAATATCCTTGTTGATTCTTTGGAAGATGTCTACATTGTTCACAGTAAGGTATAAAATCCCCTAGTATAAGTGTGTTGTGGTCTATATGTTTCCTGAAGTCCTCTAAGAATTTTTTATATGTTTGGGTCCTCCTACATTGGGTATGTACATGTTTACAATGTTTATGTCTTCTTGATGGATTCTACCCTTGAGTATTATGAAGTGTCCTGTTTCTCTTTTTATACCCTTTGTTTTGCAACATCTTTCGTGTGAAATAAGTATTGCTACCTGGCCTTTTTTCCAGTTCATTTGTTTAGAATATTTTTTCAACCCTTCGCATTTAGTCTATGTAGGTATTTTGTATGTGTGCTTGTCTTTTTGTTTTGTTTTGTTTTTTTGGCTATGTTTCTTCTAATTGAATTGATAATTCCCACTGTGGTCCTGAATGGTCAACAGACATAGGAAGATATTGCTCTTGGCTCTTGTTTGAAACCAAGGTCATTTGTTTTGAGGTGCATCTCTTGTAGGCGGCATATATTCAGGTCATGTTTTCTTATCCATTCACCTACCCTGTCTTTTGATTAGAGCATTTAATCCATTTACATTAAGGTTATTAATGATAGGTACTTATTCATTGCCATTTCCCCACTTTGTACCTGTGTTCCTCTGTCTCTTATTCTTTTTTTTTCTCATCTTCTTAAAGCAGTCCCTTTAGCATATCTTGCAATGCTGGTTTGGTGGAGGTTTATTCTTTTTGCCTTCTTCTCTCTGGGAAAGTCTTTGTTTGGCCTTCCATTTTAAATGAGAACTTTTCTGGGTAGAGTAATCTTGGTTGCAGGCCTTTGTTTTTAATTATTTGGCATATTTCTTGCCTTTTCCTCAGGCTTCTAGTGTTTCTATTGAGAAGTCAGCTCCTAGCCTTGTTAGAGTTGCCATGTATGTTACTTCCTGTTTCTCCCTTGCTGCCTTTAAGGTTCTTTCTTTGTCTTTAAATATTACCATTTTAATTATGGTGTGTCTTGGAGTGGGCCCCTTTTGTTTCATGTTGACTGGAACCCTCCTTGCTACCTGGACTTGTGCGACTTTTCCTCTCATCAAATTAGGGGAAATTTCCATCATTACTTTTTCAAACAGGTTTTCTATCCTTTTCTCCTCTTCTTCTTTTTCTAGTATCCCTATTATACAGATATCATTATGTTTCGTGTTGTCTTGCAGCATCCTTAACCCCTCTTTGTTCTTTGTGAGTCTCTTTTCCTTTTCTCACTTTTTCTGGGAATTTTTTTCTACTTTGTTCTGAAGCCTGCTGATTCAATACTCTGTTTCATTTTGCCTGATTTTGATTTCTTCTACTGTGTATTTCAATTCAAAAATTGTGTTGTCCATTTCCCTCTGACTTTTATCCTTTTCATGCTGATGTAGTACACAGTAAGTGCCTTGTAACTTCCCTGTACTTCCTTGTAATTCTCACTGAGCATCTTTATAACCATTGTTTTGAACACAATGGTTGATAGTTTACTTGTCTTTATTTCACTTAACACTCTCCAGATTCCTCCCTTCCTTTCAATTGAGCATTGTTTCTTTGTCTGTACATTTAGGGGAGACTGTTCTTATCTATTTCTGTTTCTTAAATTAATCTACATTGACCTCCTGTCTTTGTGGTGTGAACTTCAATGGTAGGAGAGCTCTGAGATTCAGTGGCACAGTCTCCTTGATCTCTTGCACTTGATGCTCTTGGCATGCCCATTATGCTGTTATGTTGACTTTCTAGATGTAATTGTGTATTGATTGTTGTTGGGTTGTTTTTTGGTTAGTCTTTCCCTTTAGCTGGCTGACTGAGGGTAACTCCACCCACCACATCTTGTATGCTGGTGTGTAGGTGCTGCCGGAACAAAACCACACATCCTCAAAAACAAAACCACACCCATAAAAATATCTCCCACCCACAATACCACTATCAATAGCAAATGAATCAGTATTAGTAAATGTGTAAAGAGATTGCAACTATTACATGAATGCAGAAGTGAATATAGATGACTAACTGGAAGAAAAATGATTTTGAAAGAATAGAGGGAGGAACACTAATAAGAGTAGGGAATCAGAGCAATGCAAAGAGAGAAAGTAAAATTTACATCATAAATCAAAAAGGGAATGAAGAGGATGGAATGATTAAAAGAAAGGAAGCATATAGAGTTAGGTTTACATAGAAATGAAAAAATAAAGTGAGAGAGAGGGGGAAAAAGGAAACAAGTAAATAAATAATAAAAAATAAAAACCAAGTTAGAAAAAAAATCCTCCACACCACTGTCAACAGCAAATGAGGTAGGATTCATATAGTTTAGGTTGGGAATAAGAAGAGAAAAGAGAAAGAAAGAAAAACTTAAAAGATTTCCAGAGGGAAGGGAAGTGATTTGAGATGATAGATGGAGAGGAAATACTGAGACTGAAAAGTAAAATCCAGGCTAACAGGAAAGAATTAAAGTTTGAGGTGAAAAAAGAAAGGACAGGATGAAAGAAAAAAAGAAAAGCATAAAAATAGGCTGACAGGGGAAAAGTTAAAATTTTACATAAAAAATACAGGCAGGATAATGACAGAATGGAGTAAGAGAGCAGAATGGTAAAATTTGAGACTTGAAATACAAGAATAATGAAGATCTAGATAATTTTTTTAAATGCAAGAAAAACGACATTATCCACAAGCAGTTAGTAAAGATAGCTAAAGGTGGAGAGAGAACATGGGCATTTTAAGAGTGAAAAAAAGATTGTGAGATAACCATTTGCAGGAAAATTTGTTTTAAGAGGCTAGATGGGGAGAAATAGTAAGAGTGCAGAATGGAAACAAGTCTTGCAAGATAGAAAACAAAATTTAAAACAAAAATAATGAGAGGAAAGAAGAAGGAAAAATGGAGTAAGAGAAGGGGGGGGCAAAACATGCAAATTGAAATAAATTATAATATGAAATCTGGTGACTTAATATGAACAAACTTGAAGGACAAGAAATGAATGTTATAAAAAACTATGCAGGAAAGAAAATATCACAAATCATGGGGGAAAAATGGTAGATTTTGTCTCAGTAGCATGTAGTATTTACCACTGTTTTTTTCTTTCTAGATATGCCTCTTGTGTCAGATGGTGTCCCAGTCTGGCCTTAGGCAGCCTGCTTGAGACTACCAGTGATCTACCCACTGTGGCTGACTCCTTCAGCTATTAACCTAGTCACTCTGCACTCAGCCAGTCAGCCTTAAGCACTATAGGTTAGGGTAGAGTAACTCCTGGGGACAGAGCTATTGCTTCCCCTCAAGATGGTGCCACTCAGTGCCAGGTGGTCTGCCTGAGCAAGATGGTTCCTGCAATATGGGAGATGACTCAGCACCAGGATCCTGGTGGTTGCTCTATCAGTTCTCTCCCCAAAGCCACCATCTCCAGTCTCTCCTCAAGCATCTCTAGTCCACTCTGCCTCCCCCTTTGCCAGAGCCCAGGGTAAGTGGCTGCAAATGAAAATGTATGTGTTGGCCCTTTAAACAGCTCTCTACATCTCTAGCCATTCATCTCTAGCAGAGAGAATCATTGCTGCTTTTTGCAGCTGGATATTGTCTGTGTACTTTTGGGGCTCTGGTGCTGTAGGCTGGGGAGCCCAGCTTGGGATTTAAACCCCACACTTCTTGGGGGATTCCCCCTAGCCTCTGAAATATCACTCTGGCGCTTCAGCTGCCACCTGTGGGAGACGAGCCAGTCCTCTCTAATCTTGTCTGCACTCCCTACCAGTCACATTGTGTTGAAGATGTTTCTTCTGTTTGTCCATGGATATAAGGTTCCTCTCTTGCTATTTTCAGTTGTTTATTCTGGGTGATTTCTCCAGAATTTAATTGTAATTCCAGATTGGTCCTCAGAGGAGGTTAGTATAACTTCCACTCAATCTTGTTCCATCTTTAATCTCATCATCACTCTTATTCAACATAGTACTGGAAGTACTATCCACAGTAATCAGACAAAAAAAAGCATCCAAATTAAAAGAGAAAGTAAAGGTGTAATTATTTGCAGACAACATGATATTATACACAGAATACTCTAGGTTCCAAGAAAAATTACTAGACCTAATAAGTGAATTTGGCAAAGTAGATGGATTCAAAGTCAATATTCAGAAATCAATGGCATTTTATACACCAATAATGAACTAGAAGAAAAAGAAACTAAGAAAGCAAGTCCACTAACTATATCAACAACAAAAAATAAAGTACCTAGGAATAAATTTAACCAAGGATGTAAAAGACCTGTACTTGGAAAACTAAAGAACACTAAATAAAGAAATTGAGGAATATACAAATAGGTGGAAGCATATATTGTGTTCATGGATTTAAAGAATTAACATCATTAAAATGTTCATAATACTCAAAGCAATCTATAGATTCATTTCAATTCTTATTAAGATACCAATGGCATTTCATAGAGTTAGGCCATTGTAATAAAAAAAAGTCTGGTATTGGCATAAGAACAAACACATATATCAATGGAACAGAATGGACACCCCAGAAATTAACCCATGTCTTTATGGTCAATTAATATTTGCCCAAAGGGGCACCAGCATACAAAGAGTAAAAATTGTCTCTTCAATGTATGGTCTTGGAAGAACTGGAATGTTACATGCAAAAATAATGAAACTAGACCAGTATCTTACAACATATGACAGAATAAATTTCAAATGTATAAAAGACATAAATGTGTTGGGATACCCTGAAAATCCTAGTGGAAAACATAGGCAGTTAAATTTCAGATATCTCATGTAGCAATATTTTTGCTTACATATCTCTTAGGGAAAGGGAAACAAGGGGAAAAATAAAGAAATGAGACATCAAATTAAAAGGTTTCTGCACAGCTAAAGAAACCATTATTGAGGTGCAAAGGTAATCAAATGCATGGGAGAACATACTTGCCAATGATAAACCAGAAAATGGTTCAATCTCCAAAATATATAAAGAACTCCACGGGCCTGCGAAGCAGACAATCGCGGTTTGATTCCCGGTCAGGGCACATTCCTGGGTTGCAGGCCAGTTCCCTGAAGGCCAATTCCCAGCAGGGGACTCACGAAAGGCAACCATACATTGATGTTTCTCTCCCTCTCTCCTTCCCTTTCCCTCTAAAGATAAATAAATAAAATCTTTAAAATATATATATATATATATATATATATATATATATATATAAAGAACTCATACTACTCACCATCAGAAAGACAAAAAATGCAATTAAAATGGGCAAAAGACCTGAGTAGATACTTCTCCAAGGAGGACATACAAATGGCCCATAGACATATGAAACGATACCCATCATAGACATGCAAGTTAAAACTACAGTGAGATATCACCTCATGCCTGTCAGAATGCGTATCATAAATAAATCAACAAACAAATGGTGGCAAGTGTGTAGAGAAAAGAGAACCTTTGTGCATTATTGGTGGGAATTCAGACTGATGCAGCCACTGTGGAAAATAGTATGGAATTTCCTCAAAAAACTAGAAATGGAACTGCCTTTGACCCAGTAGTTCCACTAGTGGGAATATATCTTAGGAATCCTGTAGCACCAAATCAAAAAAAAATTAATCATCCCCCCCATTGTTTGAGAACCGAATGAAGAAACAAGTATTCAAAAAATGAGGAGAGGCTTAGGAACATCCAAGACAACTTCAAATGTTCCAACATCAGGTTCATAGGGGTGCCAGAAGGAAGAGAGGAAAAGCAAGAAATTGAAAACTTATTAGAAGAAATAATGAAGGCGAACTTCCTCAATCTGGCAAAGAAAATAGACTTCCAGCAAGCCCAGGAAGCTCAAAGAGTCCCAAAGAAGCTGGACCCAAGGAAGCACACACCAAAGCACATCATAATTACATTAGCCAAGATTAAAATGAAAGAGAGAATTTTTTTAAAGATTTTATTTATTTATCTTTTAGAGGGGAAGGGAAGGAGAGAGGGAGAGAAATATCAGTGTATGGTTGCCTTTCATGCATCCCCTGCTGGGAACTGGCCTACAGGGAACCAGCCTGCAACCTAGGCATGTGCCCTGACTGGGAATCGAACCATGAATGTCTGGTTCGCAGGCCCACGCTCAATCCATGGAGCTACACCAGCCAGACTTGAAGGAGAGAATTTTAAAAGCAGCAAGAGGAAAGGAGACAGTTACCTACAAAGGAGTTCCCATAAGACCAGCAGCTGATTTCTTAAAAGAAACCTTGCAGGCAAGAAGGGGCTGGAAATAAGTATTCCAAGTCATGAAAGGCAAAGACCTGCATCCAAGATTACTTTATCCAGCAAAACTTTCATTTAGAATGGAAGGGCAGATAAATTGCTTCCCATATAAGGTCAAGTTCAAGGAGTTCATCATCACCAAGCCCTTATTACATGAAATGTTAAAGGGACTTACCTAAGAAAAAGAAGATGATCAAAACTGTGAATAGTAGAATAACAAACTCACAACTATCAACAACTGAACCTAGAAAAAAACAAAACAGAAACAAACTAAGCAAACAACTAGAACAGGAACAGAACCACAGAAAAGGAGATCACATGGAAGTTTATTAGTGGGAGAAGGGATAATTGGGGGAAAGGTAGAAGAAATAAAAAGAATAAATGGTAGGTACAAAATAGACAGAATTGGAATAGTATAGGAAATGGAAAAGCCAAAGGACTTATATGTACAACTCATGGACATGAACTAAGGCAAGGGAAATGATGGTGGGAGAGGGGATGCAGGGAGGAAGGGAATAAAGAGTAGGAAAAAATGGGACAACTGTAATAGCACAAACAATAAAATATATTTAAAAACCCAAAATATCCAAGTCAATAAAGTTATTGGTGAAAATAAAAATAAATAAATAAAATAGCCAAGATTTGGAAACAGCCTAACTGTCTATCAGTAGATGAGTAGATTTAAAAAATCCCGTGGTAGGTTTAAACAATGGAATACTATATAGCAGAAAGAAAGAATGAATTCCTTCATTTTACAACAGCATGGATGGAACTGGAGACTATTATGCTAAGTGAAATAAGCCAGGCAGTGAGAGATAAATAGCATATGATCTCACTTATAAGAGGAATCTAATGAACAAAATATACTAATGAGCAAAATAAAACCAGAGGCATAGCAACATGGAACAGACTGACAGCTGTAAGAGGAGAGGGCATAGGTGGGGACTGATAAAAAGAAGATGAAGAGGTTAGTCAAAGAACATATATGAAAGACCCATGGACATGGACAATGGTGAGGGACTGATTATGAACATGGAGGGAGATGGGCTGGTTAGAGGGGGGCAAAAAGGGAAAATGGGGACAACTGTAGTGGCATAAACAATAAAATATTTTTTAAAAGAAACCACAAAGATGCCCAGTGTGCTGGCACATGATATATAGACAGCAGAATTGAAGTAGCATAGCACTGTAGAGAAGGTAAAGACCATGCCATTGACAAAAGCAACAAAAACAGACAAATATGTAGAAATAATCTCAAAAAGAAATGTCAAAAATGGTTATGAAGAAAACATCACCAAGCGGTAAAAAGGATCTAAATAAATATGACTAAGTGGGAAAATTGAAGATGCCAATCCTTGCCAATTAATCCACAAACTAAGTATAATTTCAATCAAACATAAAAAATAAATTCTGCAATAAATGATACTGGTATAATGAATCAAACATTTAGGGAAACATTAGGCACAAAGTCAACCTAAAACTAAATGTATATACACATGCAAACACACAAACACACTACTAGTAGGTTAAAGGGGCTAACACTATTAAATAAAAAGGAAACTTTTTATTTTGGAAGGAAATATAGGTAAATGTTTTCTAAACTTAGAGTGTGAAAGACTATCCTAAGTAAAATGAAAATATAAAACTCCAACAGGACTTTTTTTCCTAAACATATGGAAAAAAACTTGCTTTTCTCTCATACAAATAAGGTAATTTTGGTGTGGGAAGAAACCAGGCCCCAGTTTCCAATGGTTCTAAATAAACAGTGTGAGGGTTACAAAGTCTTCTGTGAGCCAGAATATGTCTTGACAAAGAACCTAGGGCAAAAGCCTGCTCACAAGCACCAACATACCCCTCCCTGCCATAGACTACCCAGGGGTCTGAGTTTCCTAAGTCAGAGGTTCCAGGGAGAAAGGAGTTTGCCTCAGGAGGATGTCATCATTAAGAGGCCACAGAAGGAATGCTCAGCTGGATGCCTGAGGATCCCAGAATGTGCCACTCTGTAGCCTAAGAATGTTGTGATAGATGATGCTGGGTTAATTGGTTACCCATCTGGAAAAAGAAGTAAAGTTGGATCACTACCCACCAAAGAGTGGAGGGAAATTACAGAGTGTGAGGTAGTGCATACAGTATGTGTAACAGACAAGGGATTGGCCATGGGATTAGCAAGACTGTGCTGAACTCAAGAGTGGCACCCACCTGGATCTTAGACCAATCAGTGGCTCCTAGAAGGGAGCAGGGAACAAGGAGTCCTCCATACAGCTGTCACTCTTAAGTAAATGGTGCTATGACAGCGTTTAGATTGACTTGTTGAGGATTATGCATATTTGTGGTGGCATCTCAAAATGAGGGGATTGTGGTTGAAACTACTTTCTAGAGTGGCATATAGGGCCACGGTGAGAATGCAGAATTTGAGACTGGATGCATCAACTGGGAAACTGGATGTCTGCAAACTTGCCTGCACTTTTGTGGGGCGTGGGGGCTGTATGTGTGAAACCATAGAATTCTCAGGAGAAGTAGGAGGCTAGGGAGGGGCACTGGAAATTGATGTGGTATCTACAGGCACCAAATATAGATGTAATAATGAGATGAAAAGAAGAAAAGCCAAGGTCCTTTCTGGTACTAAAGGCAGTTGGTCTGTGGCAACAGGTCCAGATTTACACAATAGACAGCTTAGGCTGGGGCTCACCCATTAAGGCAAGGCACCTCTACACAGAGTGACAAGGTCAAGCTTTAATGACCATATCAAATGTTTAACATTGGGAAACCCAGTAAGAAGCTCTGTTATTTGCAGCAGGCAGGTAAGTTAAGTTTTGTGCTTGGAGGTCCCTTGCTGTTTCATTTTTTTTCCTTGCTGTTTCATTTTGAATTCAGTGTGAGAGGGGGTGCCATAGTCTTTCAAGGTGGAGAGCCTCTGAGTATCTTAATCAGACCCTGACTTACATGTATGGTCCCAACTATCTTCCACATTCCCCAGCAGAATCCACTGGGAGCTGGGCTTCTGCCCTAGCACAGAAGCCCACCAAGGAATAAAGGGCAAACCAGGGGCCTGAACTTTCACACACAGGGAGTGTCTCCAGAAAGGCAGTGCCAGAAAATAGATTGGAGGCCCTTGGCTTGGGCCACACCATGCAGACACTTCAATGCTGGTAGGTCTCCCTGTGACAGAAGTGGGCAGAAAGTATCTGAGGCCCTTCTTGTGTTGGAAGTTGTTGTGGCCTGCAAGCACCAAGTGTCTCCCAGAGATGGGGGGAAGCTGCTTGAGGTATAACAAAAAGAGGAATTTAGCAGAGCACAAAACAGGGAGGTATGTATTAATTTGGAACCCTGAGACAAGAGGAGGGAGAAAACCCTCTGCCTTTGTGCTGAGATTAAAGAGGCTGAGTAATAAGGTGTCACTGACAACTGCATGGGCCAAGCTCACTGCATTGGAACAAATAGAGGGAGGAGCTGTCTGCAGGGCAATTTTATGTGGAAAACAGATTGCCCAGCTCACCTGAAGCTTGCTTAGGAGTAGAAGATGGTCATATTAGCAGCTCTTAAGAAACAAGTCAGGGACCCAGAGCCAACAACAAAAAACCCCGGGGCATGATCCTTGGTGGTGGTGTGGTGCCAATGGAACTTCAATCACATGCCAGCTGAGGTAGCATCCCCACTCCTGGATGGAGGATCCTTGAGATGGCCTGGGGACCTGACAGGCAACCATGCCCACTAGACAGTTTGAAGCATAGGACATGGGTACAAGCAGGAGAGCTGCAACCTACCTGCAGCCCCAACTCTGGAAGAAGGAAGAAAAACTATGCTCTCTATAGAGTAGAATAGTCAGGAGGCAGAACACTTAGAGAGCATTGATGGCTGGGGAACAGTGGCCCAGAGTAGCATCCCAGGAGATCAAAAGAAGGCACCAGACACAGAAGCAGTACTGTCCAAAGGAAGCTTCTTGTCCACTGAGTTATCCAGAGCTTTGAGGGACAGCAATATAGCTTGACACACCCAAAACATGCATGAAACCTAGCTTAGGTGAAATAATGTCTAAGGTTTGTTGACATGAGTCTGGAAATAAGTTGCTTATTTCCATGGAGTGGCTCAGTGGGCAGGGTTGGGTTCTTTCTTTCTTCCAATGGAGGATAGAGGGGAGGAAGTATCTCCTGATCAATGGACCAGCCACAGCCATTCCAAGCACCCTCAGCAGCTGCCCTACGACCCCCTTAGGAAGTTTGTGGAGAACTCTGCTCTCCTCTTCCTGGATCTCACTGAAGGTACCAAGGATGGTGCAAAAAGGTAGTTCCACCAAGGAAAGCAGGGGCCAACCAACTCTTCTCACTCTGCCAGGAATTTCACCTTGGGATTCCAAGGAAGGGAGAGGGCCTGGAAGTAGGTTTAACAGCTACTTTCCAGAAGAGAGAGAACAATACAAAGCGGGCACGCAGCAAGTGGAAACCATTATTGCTATATCGTCCATTAATTGCACAGGGATGGGTTGCCCAGTGGCCCCTGGGGATGTGTAGGTGAGCCCAAGGATACTGACATTTTGCTCTAGGCTGGCAGTCAAGTAAGACAGCTTCATCAAGGGATTTCTTGTGCCAGGTGCCAGGCACTGTGCATCATGCTTCACAGGTGTCATCTCTTCTAGTCCTCCCAAAATTTTATCCTAATTCCACCAAACCCCCTTCATACCCCCCACCTGCCCCCAACCCTTTGTTGAGGTTTATACTCAATGCTGCAGCCCATCTCTACCCCTGCCTCCTGCAGGCAGTGATAAACATGTGTTTATCAGAGCAAATGCCCCCCTCCCTCCATCCCCCACCCCACCCATCTAGTTATCATTTATCCTGTAGTTTTGTCTTTCTGTTCATGCAGACTGTCAAACCAAGAATAAGTACCATGTCTCATTTTTGCCAGCCAAAGCACACAAGTTTATTGATGAAACATAAATGTAGACTTGGGTGGATGAGGTTAAGTCAGTACAGCATATAGAAAGGGAGTGCTTTTTTCTGATGAATAGGTTCACCATCTATCAGCTGGTGTAAAAGAGAGTCAAAGAAAAATAATTCAACTTATGTAGGAACAAATGCATTCCCAACATAAAACAGTCCAGTTTAGACAGGGAGACTACAGCAGGCAAGCATCCTTCATGATGCTTTATCCACAGCTGGCAAATGAAATGAGCCCTTTACCACAGGACCAAGTGAGGGAGTGATTTACAATGCACATTGCCTGTAGACTGCAAAACCAAGAAGTTACTCAAAGCTCTGTGGGAATCCCAGCCAGGCCAATAAGAGTGTGGTCCTCAATTTAGCAGGCCTAACTTTCACACCATGATGTGGTTATTGGCTAAGGCTGGATCTTCTATAGCACCCACTGCAGAGTCTTTGAATGAGAACACGAGTGTGTTCACAAAACAGGTTTTGGGTAGATTCAGTCCCATTCTGTTCAAGGAGGTCATTTAAGAGGACAGGGTGTCCAGAAGAACCTGTCTCTTTCTGTTCTTGATAAAGAGGAACATGAATGAGAGTAGCATTTGGGTACCCAGCAAGTTCCCTGCAGAGACTGGCTTTTTAGACAAACTCATCAACAGTGTGAAAACCTGAACCTCAGCACATCCACTTCCTTCTGATATCAAAGGAAATCTCAGGTCTGAAATGGACTTGGGAGGCATGTTATTAATAATTGTCATGCTTATTAACAAATTTAACTCGACGTGCTGCAGAAATGAGTTGCAGCAATGTGACGCAGTTTCCTGGCACAATTCATTAATGAACATCTTAATCTGACACTGATTTTCCACACTGGCATCCACATTATCCGGGGCACACAAAGTATCCTTAATTGTGGGATTGGGAGTGGGGATCTGCTCCGGCCCGCGGAGCAATCAACTGGGGCTCGACCACCTACCTAGAACAAATGAGTTGGGGGGACAAGAGGCGCGAACAATGGCAGCAAGACAAAAGATTCTGATCAAGCTGCAAACTTTATTTTTCCAAACTGGGTATATATATATAGGGGGGGAGGGAGAGATTAGGTTGCTTGCTATTGGCTAGCTTGAGACAAAGAAGGGCCCGCTTATTGATTACTTGGGTGCAACTGGTACTCGTGGACACCTCATGTGCCTGTAGCTGATTGGCTTGTGGAGCGCATGCACAACTCATGTGCCTGTAGCCGATTGGCTTGTGGAGCGCACAGGTTCCTGTAATCAATGCAATGTTTTTAGCTAGAAGCCAGGTGTAAGGTTCCCAACAGGGATCATGTTTCCAACAAGGGAGACACTGACCAAATGACTATTGACATTGTGGCTAAATGAAAAACCAGCACCCTCGGGTTGAGCAAAAAACATGTTTCCTTGAATAAAATGGCACTTGAAGAGATCAAGAGCATAACTGAAAATTTTAAAGCTTTTAGCACTACAATTATTTTTGTGTTCATATGGGAATGGATGCTGTCTTTCTGGGTGTGTTCGATTCGCCCTGCCCCCACCGAAAGGTCTGTGTTCAGTTCCACCAGGTGCTGTCCAATCCCCATCCTCATTCCAGAGCTGAGCCATAGTTGTGAAATCAAACCACATCTCAGGCTCTTCTTCATCCAGCTCTTGGTCATCTTCCCATTCCTCTTCCTCCTCCTCCCACTTCTCTCTGTCATTTCTTCCTATGATTAGTTTGCAAATACAATAGCAGGCACCAGCCCCAATCATCAGTCCTGCTGTCATCCAACCCACTTCCCGAGCCTGCCCCATGTTCAAGTCTGTGCCAGCCTTGTGACAGGAAAAGAGAGGGACTTTTCCCACCTGAATGAAGAGGAATCTTAGGGCCAGCAACTGTAATTGTGTAAAGTAGTGGTCTTCAGCCTCTCCCAGGCTCCTGTATTTATCTTGTAATGAATCTATGGGTGAAAAAAATAGTATTAGGGCTTTGGGCTGTGTCTGACCAAACAGAGTGTAGTTTGAGTTCTGGTTGAGAGAGGTGGGTTATGAGGAAACTATTTCTCTCTCTCTCTCTCTCTCTCTGTGCGTGTGTGTCTGTGTTAGAGAGAGAGAGAGAGAGAGACCCTCCCTCTAGCCTCAGGATCCACCATTTTTCTTACAGGTCCCAGAGAAAAGGGTAGGAGTTGGGGTTGGGCCATGATAGCTAGGAGGATGAAATGGAGAAGCTAACCCTCAGGTAGTCTCCTCCTACACCACATTGCTACCCCCAAAGATTCACAGGCAGTTTCTCCCGCCACCCTCTACCAAAGTCAGGTAAATTCCTTCTCCTTTCCTTGTCTTCTGTGTCATTGCACAGTGATTGTTGGAGAGTCTGGCAGAAGGACTGAAGGACAGACGGAAAGGCAGCCAGCAGTGAAGAACTGAAAGTGTATTGCATGGATCACCACTTAAAACACAGGTCCCAATACTCGTTTTTCAAATTTTTCAGCTTTTGATTTGAAAATATTTCTCACTTCTCTGGGCTTTCCTTATCCGGGCTTTCCCCCACCCCTCTTCTACCCCGCCTCTTGTCCTCCGCCATTTCCCCAGCATAGGCCGCCACACCCCTTTCCATGCACCTAATTGGGAGGAAATGTGGAGAAAGAAGGGACCGGGAGAGGGCGACTGGGATTGGCCCGCAGGAATCCCAACCCTCTCTACAGAGCCAACTCCACCCAGGATCCAGGGCTTATCCCACCGTCACGCTGACCTGCAGGGTCCCAAGAAAGTTTGCTCCTTCCCTCGCCTCCACTTTTGCAGCGACCTGTGGGCCAACAGACTTACAAACCTGCATACAGATTGGGGACTAAGGAGACAGAGTGCTGGGTGGACTGAGCAGCACTAGGGATAAGAGTGCCCTGATTGTGGACCCTTTCTTGCCGTCTCAGTAACCGCCATTCACTCCCCTCACTACCCCGCCAGAAGCCTGACAGTTCTCTACTAAAATGGGTACGGGGATTAGCGAGTGTGGAGCTGGTATTTATAAAGGAGGTGAGAAAGGGATACAGCTCCAATCAGCCGGAACCTGCATCAGTGGCGCTCTTGGCCCTCTCCCACTCTCACCTCTCTCCAAGCAGAGCTCACACGCGCACCGACCTGCACAGTCCGAGGCTAGTTTCCTCCTTCCTTCAGAAGCCTGCAGAGTAATAGAGGGCTGGTACCCTGACAGAGGTGACTAGCAGGAGTTCAGCTCTAGGCAGCTCTTGGTCACGTGACAATCACGTCAACAGTGAGTTCTGGCCCCCAATTTCCACTCTTTAAACAGTGCGACAGGCACCAGCGTGCCCCGTGCTGCCACCCATCACACTTTTCCCCATCACTCTTCCTCTACAACAAAAGCAGAAACCAGAAGTCATGGCTTTCTGGTGTTTGAATTTGGCTTTCTTCAATTACAAGAAGGAGCAGCATCTTTTCTTGGGTCTGCCGTTTACTTATGCTTTTTGGAGAAATGTCTTATCCTTTCCTTGACTCCGAAATTCCTGTGTCCCTCTCTTAATTTTCACCTCTTTCCACATGCAGTCACTGCACCAAAATTGTGGGGCAGGTGGTCAGAAAAGGAAGTCCAAGTAGTAGTGAGGTTTTTATTAATCTTTTTGATACATTTATGTTCTTTTTTCCTTCATTTTTTATAGACTCAATCTATAATACTGTAATCAGAAAAGTAATACAGCTGTATCACTTGGAAAAATAGAATTTAAGTACCTATATGTATATCTATACTTATAAAGAATCCCCAGTTAATAGGGAGGCCACGTTCATTTGATTAATTCTTACTGCATTAAAAATATTTTCTTTTGACTGCACCAGAAATAGCAGCTTTTAAACAGCATATTAATATTTAAAAGCATGTCCTTGAAAATAAAACCAGTGTGCTTTTGTTATGATTTATAAATTGATGGATAACATAAATCAATAGTGAGGTGGTCAGTGTTTTAATTATGACCAGTTTGAATAAGTGAACTTCTATCCCTTTCTTTTTCCTGGCTGAACTCATAGTATTAGGTGTCAGACTACTGGGATTTTCATAGAAGACTGCTGGATGGCTTTCCTTCTGGCTTCAAAGGACAGACTATATGCAGACTCCAAATTCAAATGAATCACATATCTTCAGATGCACCTTAAAAAAATAGTAACTCCACAGATCAGCCTGCTCTTCTTTCAAAGTTCTTTATTTAAAATCTTGTATGAAGTTGTATGATGTAACCCATATATTATCCAGAAATTACAGAATTCCCTATTATCCCTTTGATAAAGTGAGACTCAATAGATGGACTTTTCATTTAATCAGGACCCTGGTCCAATATCTGTGGTATCTGCTATTCATGTTCTATGTCATCCTAGCAGTGGTTACTATTGTGCATCTTCCAGTGGAGATAGTGGTGAGGGTCCGTGGGTGTCTGTAAATCACTGTAACACCCCTGAGATCTATGTCATTTTTCCCTCACAAAAAGCACAGTTCACAGGGTCCCAAGAGCTCGCTAGGAGAAAGAGGCCTTTTCATTTACTGACTTCTGTTAAAATTTCACTGAACCATCCCTACAAACCCCTCAGAATAATCCCAGAACTCAGGGACAAAGTATGCAGAAGTTAGTCCCCAGACATTCAGCTGTCCCTGCTAGGGAGTCATACTCTAAATATAGACCCTTCAGGCAGCCTCATTCTTAGAATATTGAAATATGACACTCCACTAGGAAGCTCCCCAGTGAGATGCCATGTGGAGGGAGGTTTTTCCGGAGGTGAGCCAGAGAGCCTAGAGTGCCTTGCTGGTGAACGAATACTCAGAAGTCAAGAACATGTGCACCTTTCTGATCTTCCTTGAACTTTTATAATCCAAATTTACTCACCAATCACTCCCTCTCTCTAAACCCCTACTTCATTTATTTTGCCACCTTTGCTTTATAATGTTATTTTTCTCACCCTTTAAACAAACCTTGAATATTCAACTGTCAACTTTTTGCCTGCTAAGTACTTACATAAGTAGCTTTTTATTTGTTTCAAATACATGCATGAGAAAGAACAAAGGAGCATGTAAAGCTTAATAAAGCTTCAAAAAATTCCATTCTCACATTTTTTTCCCAGTATAAAATAAATCCACCTTTGGTATATTTTCCAATTTTTCCGGTGTGTAACCTGTGACCACCATTTTCCCAGTCTGTCAGACCTTCCCTGTTTGAATCCGCTCCCTCTCTAAAACTTCCTAAACCCCACAGGAATAAACCTTTAAATTCTCTTACTGTTTTGTCATTTTCTTCTACAATTCCTAACAAGAAACCTTGAGACTAGTGTTTAAATTCTACTTGGCTATCCATTCTACATTCATTAACATTTTAGGGTATGTTATTTGCCTAACCATTTCAAAAGTGAAAAAGTAAAATCCTTAAGCAGTTCTTCATAACATTCCTGAGCCTGCAAAAGACTATGGGTAGCCACTGGCAAAAGGCTTAAATCAGTATGTCATCGTATGTGACATGTAACCTATAAAGTGTCTAAAAACAAACACGCAAACAAAAGATAGGAAGATGGTAACACTAAAGGAATTGTCAAGGGCGAGGAAAAGAAATTATAGAAGATTGTTATCTTAAAAAGCTATATTGCTTTTTATATTTTGTTACTTATATTTGTACTGTGTATTAGTTGATTTTGTTTGGTTGCAAGCAACAGAAACCAGACCTGGTGAACTTAAACAACAAAAGGATGTTGAAAACCAAGATCACCTCTGTGGGGTCTAGGCAGGAAGAATTGATAGACTCTTTCAGGTGCCATAATTCCACTTATTTTCAATTTTATCAAGATTTATAGTTTTAGTAAAAGAGTATTTAAGATTTAATTAAGAGAGTATTGAATTGGTCTGTATTGGGTACAATGACCACTCTTTAGCTGTGGAAAAGTCAGGGTATGTAAAATATAAAGTACACTTCCTTTCTTTTCCAAGAGAGAAATTTGAACTGTTTCAGATGTTGTCGATTTGCAGGATCCTTTTAATAACTTTGGATATTAACCCATTGTCCAACTGTGACGGAGGTCCTAGGGGTCTACTTGCCACAGCATGTGTTTAATTTTCACATTAACTGAACATTAAAGAGGTACAATTCTAAAATGCTGATGCACAAGTTTCTAAGGCAAATCTACCTGGTTTCCCTGACAGGATTCCACAGAGTTGCATGTATAGTTCAAGGTTTTGTCCTCATTGTTTTATGATCAACCAACTGATTTTGTCTGTATTCTCAGAATAGATGCTCTGTCAAGGAAAGATACTCATTCATAGACATATATAAATCTAGATCTGAATACTCAAACCATGGATCTCTACCTTCTCCTATAATTAGGTCATAAGGGAAGCTCTTTCAACAGGAGTTACACCTGAATAATTTACCCTGAGAAGTATATCTGTCAGGAGTATTGGAGGTTTCTGTCAATTTTACCAGCCCTTTATTTTCCTGTAGGCAAGCTACAACTTGGGAAACCATACCTCAGGAAGTTGCTGGGTGAGCCTGTAATAAGAGCAAGGAATTGGTTCACCTTAAGAAGTAGCTTTCCACCCTGGCTGGTGTGGCTCAGTGGATTGAATGCCAGCCTGCAAACCAAAGGATTGCAGGTTGGATTCCTGGTCAGGGCACATGCCTGAGTCGTAGGCTAGGTGCCCAGTAGGGGGTGCACGAGAGGCAACCACACATTGATGTTTCTCTACCTCTCTCCTTTCCCCTCTGTCTAAAAATAAATTAATTAAATCTTTTTGTAAAGAAATGGCTTTCAGCTAAGGAAGCTTGAAGTACTCTTTCCAAGAAGAGGTAAATGTTCCAGTCATGTTAGCAAATTCTCCCTCTCCTTCAGACAGTGGGAACTACCATTTTCTTCTGACTCTCCTTTTCATATACTCTGTGCTTAAATGAGCTCCTTCACTGCACATGATCTTTCCCTAAACACAGAATCATATAGTTGTTTTGGTTTCTCTTTACTAAATTTCAGTCATTTTCTAGTACTGACTTCCCAGAAGTTGTGTTTATGTGAATTTCCATGGAGTTTTGCTTGTTCCAAAACTTCCCAGTCTCTTGATTTACTTTCACATTTTCCAAGGATTTAAAAAGCTACACTGAGATAATAACCTTATATCTGAACTATTAGGGAATATCCTACTGCAGACCCCATGTTCTGATGTTATTTTATTACTTTCCCCACTATAAAAATGATCATTGCTGACAGGTGAATCATTGAGTTCATCAAACCAGTTGGTGAAATGTTTTCCCAGTAATTGCTAGATGCTAGTTCAGCTAATTTTCTCTTGGTCTCAGTGTTCCTCTAAAACATTTTTTATTGAAAGATAATATTCTTTATTTGTACCCAAATATATTTTGTAATGTCCTTTGTATCCACTCACTTTGTCAGTTGTTCATGCCTGTTCATCTGACAGATAGTCACTACACAGTTGTGGTTTCTACTCAAGCTTTTTTGTGTTACTGGCTTCTGAGGGTCCCATGCTTCTTCCTGGTTAACTGAAGCAAGTAGAAGACTGTAGCTCACCTGTTTAGAAGACTGGGCTAGTCAGAAGAATTACACATTCTCAGACACACTGATTAGCTCATTCAGGGTTGTGTTATCTGTTAGGCCCTAGAGGACATTAAGATCCCTTTGAGTGACAAGTATAACACTCCCCACAAGTGGAAAAATATGGAGCTCTTGGAGGTCATCTACTCAATATCAGTCTCCAACTCCCACTTTTTCTTCCCCCTCAAACGAGAGCTTTATAGTAACCTTTCTCATGAAAAGAATGCAGGCTGGGGTTGGGAGAGTGGAGAACAAAAAATATTAAGAAAGTAAAAAACACTCTCACTCCAGGTCTCCTTTTTTGATTTTTGTTTGTTTTAGATCTGGGACTAGATTTCAGAGGAAATGGTAGACATTAATAGTTTGGAGGAGGGGAGGTGGAAGAAGAGGTCGCTGTCCCAGGAGCCTAGAGAAGAGAAAAGCAAATTTTTCAAAAAGTACAAGTGGCCAGTAGCCCTAACGGAAGATGCCGTCATTTTCTGGTAATCAGAGGAAGGCAAACTCAACTACTGGGAGGTGGGATTAGCAAAGAAGAAACAGTAACAAGGCCTGGCGTGGGGGAGGAAATGAAGCGGGGCGGGTCCTTTTCTGCCGCACTGCTGGTGGGAGGGGAAATTGAGGACCAGACTTTGTGGATGACGTAGCTCTCACGTGACCAAGAGCTGACGTGTGCAGAAGTCCCTCTTGTTCTAGTCCTTGTTCCGTCTGAGTACCAGCTCCCCACTGCCCTGCGGGATAGCGGGCCTGTTACAGAGGGAAGAACGAGAGGAAGAAGGAAATTGTTCCGGATCCCGGAAGGTCAGTGCCTGGGAGATTCCATGAAGTGTGGGTGGTCCAGGGTGTAGGGCGGAGACCGTCGCGGGTCCTGAGACACCTCCGTTGACTCTCCCACTCCCCCCCCCCACTTTCCAGGACATCTGTCCTGCCTGCAGCCCTTGTCCATGCTGCAAAACAGTGAGCAGGGAGGTGTTTGGGGAGCAGGCCAGAGATCAGAAGGTGGAAATCTGCTAGGAGCCGAGACCGTAATCCGGAAAGGGAGCTGTGGCCTTGGTATTAGCTCTCAGTTCTCCAGAATAGTGCCGACTGGGAAAGGTTGGGCATGGGCGGGGGAGGTGGGGGTGCAGCGTGATGTGTCAGCAGAACCCCCGAGAAGGGTAACAGGGATAGGAATTCTGAGGCCTGTGAGGCCTTTGACAACCAGGCCTCAGAATTGGGAAAGAATTTCACGTTCTGGGGACTTGGTCCGTCCACCAAATACTCGGTAGAGGCTGTTTCCTTTTTCTGACTGTGGCTGTGTCTTCTTGACTATGGTTCTGTGTTTAGTGGGTCTGAGCCTCTCCCAGGTTGCCAGTCTTCCTGTAGTTTACAGCACTACACCAGGCAAGTGAAGAGGAAGGAAATTATCCCTGATTGGTGAAGGTCAATTTGAGGGTAAGACCATCTGGGTACCCTAAGAGGGGCGGTGGTGCAAGTAGAAAGAAACCAAAGATGTCGATAATCTAGGTTGATGTGAGTCTGAGTATATTTGTTGTATTCTTGGGGCTGTGGTGAAATGGCACGCATTGTGTGTGTGTGTGTGTGTGTGTGTGTGTGTGTGTGTGTGTGTGTGAGCGGTGGGATGGGCTGGGGGAGAATGACAGAAGGAAAGCCTATCAGATAGTTTGGTTATAATCCTCCTCTCTCAACAGTACTTAGTCCCCATGTTTTCAATCTGTCATCCAGCAGGTCTGCTGTAGCAGGTGGCACCACTTGAAGTGAAGGAGGAAGTTTCCTCAGATCAGTAGAGGTCGGTGTGGCTTTGGGGGCTGACTGTAATGGGGGAGGGGTTGGAAATCTGCCTCACTCCCCAAATCTTACCTTATTTCCCTAACATCCCTCCTATTTCAGGCTAGGGAAGGGGCAGGCATGTGCATGTTTTGGATGGCATAGAGAAGTTTAAACAAATCTGACAACCTGGATAGTGAATCAGGAAAGCAAGGAAAGAACAGTCAGTCCTTCAAGCCCTCAGTTCTCACCGTCTCTGGTCTCTCGGCAGATCACAAGGGTTATTGGGTGTGGCACAGCTCCAGGGGAGGGAAGAAGAGGCAGACTGCCTGTCTGGAGGAGGTAAGTGCAAGGGTGCCACTCCCTGGGCACATCTGAGGTTGGCATGGCTGAGGACCCAAAAGACCCTATGGGTTCCATAGACTTGGGGAGGGGAGGGTTGGGAAGGGTAGGTGGTGGGTGAAATGAGTAGTATGGAATTTATTAAAAATCTACATTTCTTACCAAGTACTCATTTACTACTCTCCTGCCCCACTCTATAACTCCCTGTATGGGGCAACACAAAGAGAAGAGAAACTCAAACCCCATTTTCTTCCTCTGTCTCTAGGTTCACCTCCAGTATCATCCATTGTGGCCTTGAAGTGGCTGAAGACATCCTTCTACAGGCCAGCACCCAGGCCCACAGTTTCCCCCAAGACTGAGTGACTACTCTGTTCCTTGGTCCCTATTACTGTCAGGGACGATTGCATGGGCTACGCCAGGAAAGTAGGCTGGGTGACTGCAGGACTGGTGATTGGGGCTGGTGCCTGCTATTGCATTTATAGACTGGCCCGGGGAAGAAAACAGAACAAAGAGAAAATGGCTGAGGGTGGGCCTGGGGATGTGGATGATGTTGGGGACTGCCCTGGGGCCAGGTACAATGACTGGTCTGATGATGATGATGACAACAGTGAGAGCAAGGGTATAGTATGGTACCCACCTTGGGCCCGGATTGGGACTGAGGCTGGGACCAGAGCTAGGGCCAGGGCAAGGGCAAGGGCTACCCGGGCTCGACGAGCTGTTCAGAAACGGGCTTCCCCCAACTCAGATGATACTATTTTGTCCCCTCAAGAGCTGCAAAAAGTTCTTTGCTTGGTTGAGATGTCGGAAAAGCCTTATATTCTTGAAGCAGCTTTAATCGCCCTGGGTAACAATGCTGCTTATGCATTTAACAGAGATATTATTCGTGATCTGGGTGGTCTCCCAATTGTTGCGAAGATTCTTAATACTCGGGATCCCATTGTTAAGGAAAAGGCTTTAATTGTCTTGAATAACCTGAGTGTGAATGCTGAAAATCAGCGCAGGCTTAAGATATACATGAATCAAGTGTGTGATGACACAATCACTTCTCGCTTGAATTCATCTGTGCAGCTGGCTGGACTAAGATTGCTTACAAATATGACTGTTACTAATGAGTATCAGCACATGCTTGCTAATTCCATTTCAGACTTTTTTCGTTTATTTTCAGCAGGAAATGAAGAAACCAAATTTCAGGTTTTGAAACTCCTTTTGAACTTGGCTGAAAATCCAGCCATGACTAGAGAACTTCTCAGGGCCCAAGTACCATCTTCACTGGGTTCCCTCTTTAATAACAAGGAAAACAAAGAGATTATTCTGAAACTTCTGGTCATATTTGAGAATATAGAGGACAATTTTAAATGGGAAGAAAATGAACCTACTCACAATCATTTCAGTGAAGGTTCACTGTTTTTCTTTTTAAAAGAATTTCAGGTGTGTGCTGATAAGATTCTGGGGATAGAAAGTCACCATGATTTCTTGGTGAAAGTAAAAGTTGGAAAATTCATGGCCAAACTGGCTGAGCATATGTTTCCAAACAGCCAGGAATAACTTCTTGATTTTGTAGTTTAAAAGCAGCACACATTGTAAACTGTTCCTTTTCTCCAATTTGTTTATATGGTAAAGGAATCCATCCAGCTACCAATTTTGAGTAGTGAATATCATATTGTATCATCAATGCTGATATTTATCTGAGTTGGTTTTTAAGTCTAAGCTGGATGAATGAATGTCACTACATGTTCTGAAAACATGTTTATTGTCTTTTTTATCTCACTGCCTACATTGAAATATTTGTAGTATTCTGTATAAGTGACAGTGAACCAATTCATCCTAAGTAAGCTCCCTCCTGTCATTTGCATTGACTTCATTTGTGTATCATCAATAAAATTGTGTGTTAATGCTAGAAAGAAAAAAGAAAGAATGAATCTTTGCCCTTTTGTTTATAACCTAGTTGGAAAGATAATAAACATAGAAACAAAATAACTGAGAATATCTGGAGAGTATACCCATTGTCAAATATGCATTCTCAGAGCACAGAGGAAACAAAGGCTTCTGTAGGATATAGTAGCTACAGATTCATGGAGGAAGCAGCCTTTTAAATTAAAAGGGAGTAGGGTAGTTAGGGCATTCCATGAGATGAGAGTGAGGGGGAACGGGTGTCAGAAAGGCATGGAGGTAGGAACTCTTCCTATGACAGTGAGAAAATTAGTCTGCTTAGAGTGGAGCATGCAGGGAATGACAGTAAATAAATTTAGAAAGGCATGTGAAGCCAGTTGGTGGAGAGTTGTTTGAACGTTACTGCAATGAACACAAAAACCACTAAATATTTTTAACTAGAAAGAATAATTGGAATCCACATAAAAGTCTCCCCCTCACCTACTGTGCACTATCCACAGAGGTGTGGCAAAATGGACCCTTTCAAACTTGTGGTGGGAATGAATTTACATTGGAACTAAGTTTGTGGAGGACCATTTGGTAATACATATTATAAGCCTTAAAATATGTGAACCCTTAAGAAAATAGTTGAAAAATTGATCAAAGACTGCATATACAGGTATGTACATCCCAGCACTATCTAAAATAGTAAAAATTGGAACAAGTGTCTAGTACATTGGATTGGTCAAATAAATTAAGGAATCTTCAGATGGTAATGATAAGTGTATTGATTTAAATCCATACTGCCAGGAAGATATTCATCATGCATTGTTAAGTAAGAAAGGCAGGTTTAGATAGTGATATTGAGAATAGAATTTCATTTTTTTAGAATAATAAAACATATTTAAGTAGACATTAAAAATTCTGAATTATAGACACCCAAATAGTAACTGGTTATCTTTGGGTGGAAGGATAATGAGTGTTCTTTTACCTTTTTACTTTTAAATTATTGGTATGTCCTTATTTATCTAAAATGAATATTGAATTTTTTGGAAATTTTTGAAAAAGGAAAGTGTTGGGAATGAAGTAGGTGATTGGAGCATATACTAAATGGAAAAAATATTTAGATTAAAAATGAGATGGGTTAGAAGTTTTCTTTCTGAAATGATAGATAAGTGGTGAAGATGAGGCTCATCAGGAGGATTAAATGAAGTAATACATGCAAAATACTTACAATCTTCTGGCACATAATAGTTAATTAAGAAAAGCAAGCACCTTTAATTTCCTAGAGTGCAGAGTTCATAGTTTTTTTGTTGTTGTTGATCTTTGTTTTGCTGGGGGCATTTTGCCATGTGTCAGTGTCATTTAAAAAATAGTAACAATAAAGGTTAACACTTATTAAGTGACTGTTGTGTAGAGTTCTGTCATTCCTGCAAGGCAACTGTTAAAATAATTTATCAAAGAACTAGTTCTTATTCTTTTTATTTCTAAGGACTCAAATTATTTTCTCAAACATGATTTTACCAGCTCCCAAAATATATTCCCAGTCAGTTTGGAGATATGCTGCTTTATATGTGAGACCAGGAAAGAGTAAAATTCTTTGTTTAGTTATGATCTGGTTTAAGTCCCAGGCTTCTATATACTTACTCTAATGTTCTCTATAGTAGACGAAAGCCCAGGGATTCATTGGCTTAAAGTTGTTGGGCATGGTGATCCCACCAAATTATGCATATGTGGGGACTCATTTGACACCAGTGTTAAGAGTGGGGTAAGGGAACTAACATTTTTCTTGTTCTAATTAGGTAGGAGAAAAAGATTTGGGAGGAGAAGGCTGATCCACTTAAAATTGAGTTTGAGGTACCTATGCCAAATCCATATGGAGGCACTCTATTATCATTTGAATGCATTGATCAGATGCTCAGAGGAGAAGACAAGGCTACAAATAAAGATTTAGTAGCCACCAGAGGATGAATGATAATTGAAGACATGGAAGTGGATGTGATTCCTAAAGAGAAGGTATGGAGTTAAGAGTGGAGGGCTGCAAAGAGAACAATGTAAGGGACTGTGGCATCTGGGGAGAGAAGCATAGAATTGAAACTGAGTGTATATACTTCCAGACACTTTTACTATCCATATACCTATAGACTCAATACACAAAATTGGACAACACTGTAGATAAATTTTCAGAGCCTGATTTAAAAGTTTTTCTGTTTTTCTCCTAAATGATATTCATTGGAGATACTTGAGAAAACAGAGACAATGAGAACAAACTTGTCCCCTTTCCCAAATTTGTAGCTTGAAGATCTATGAAATATTTTCATTAAGCTGTGCTGAACTTTGGTGCTGAGTGACTTTCATGCCTGTGGTGAAAATGAGGTTAACTTTGAGCAATAAAAAGCCACCATGAGGTAGCGGCATAGGCCTGACCAGCATCCCTGTGCTCTTGCAAATCCTTTGTTTCCTCCCCTCCTTTCTTCCCATTCTTCCCTCTCCCTCTCTTGCAAGTCTATCTTTATTTCCTTCTTCTGGGAGATTATTGGCAGTAGTCTCTCTCTGTCTTTTGGAGTGAATATTTAATTCCCATGATACCAGATCATGCATCAGCAGGCATTTAGCATAGAATAATAATGGTGGTTGCTGTGGTAATATGGTGACCCTGGGTGTGACTGAATGCCAAGAGTTTTTGGAACCCTGTTGAACAGACTGAGAAGGAATTACTCTTAGCATGTCACAGCCCTATGTGCCCTGCATGTACTTTGATATTCCATGCCTGCAATTATTTAGAACCAAATCACCCAGACTTTGGGAAATGTTATGTGAGACACGTGTTTGACTGCCTGGTTTAGGCAGGCCACAAGGTCAGCCAAGCCAAATGATGTTTTCATGTTTTCACATGGGAAGTTGCCACTCAATCATTTTGGGAAGGGCACAGTTCTAGGATTGTGCCCATGATTGTGGTGGCAGCTCAGGGGAACAGGGATGAGGTAGTGACTTTTCTTTATTTTTAATTTTTAAAAAATATTTTATTTATTTATTTTTAGAGAGAAGGGAAGGGAAGGAGAAAGAGAGGAAGAAAAACATCAATGTGTGGTTGCCTCCATGTGCCCCCCTCACTAGGGACCTGGCCCACAACCCTGGCATGTAGGCATATGCCCTGACTAGGAACCGAAATGGCGATCCTTTGGTTCACAGGCAGACACTCAATCCACAGAGCCACACAAGCCAGGGCATCCTCTTTAGAGAGGATGGCAGCTCCTGGGAAACTGAGGAAATTAGAAACTCAGAGGATATCTTGCTATTTGGGTTTTGTTCTCCTGTCATGATTTTAGAAATGTAAGTGTTCTATTTCAGTCAAAAGTATTCAAAGGCAATTTTACAAAGATGGAGTACAGTTCTAGTATAAACTGCTGCCCCAAACATATTTCATGGCTTAGAAAACTAGTTTTATTAATTCGTCTTTTATTTGCCTTTAAAAACACATTCCAAATGTTGGTATAGCAAATTGATGTGGTTCAGGCAAATTTTGTATGTGTGCCTCTGGGTAATTTATCTGCTATGTTCCCTTGAGAATGGCTTTTCTAAGAATGATTATTTTCAATGCTATTTCTTCATACTCATTTTAGATCACATCACAGGCTAAAGGTTTCCTCCGGATTCTGTGTTTAAACTGTGTTTCTGCCTCATCTTTACACCAGAACTATCTTGCTGCTGTCCAGGGGTGCAGAACTAGGATATTGGTCCCTAGTCTGCCCTTCCCTGAGGGTGTGGTATTAATCAGAATAATGGATATTTACTTTCAGAGTGGTATGCTTCCACACTTGACTCTCTCCATTGGGTTTCAGTCCTTGTGTTAAGGGCTGAGCAATGTTGTGTTTGGGGATAGGGATCAGGGAGGGGAATGGGAGGGAGAGGAAAAGAAGCTTTATTAGAAGAGTAACTACCTTGACAGGTTCATGCACTTATAATTCAATCTACCATTGATAATGAGCCAAGTATAACTCTCTGGCCCTATTGACCATTTACATTTTAAAAAATGAAAATGTAGATGTAATAAAAGCATCTTTGTTTGGGCATAAAGCCTTGTGTTTATTGAGGATTTCTAGGTTCACAGAAAACATAACATGCTATCAAATGGGCTGGAATTTATTTTTGAAATTAAAAAACAGAATGATAATTTATATTATTTTAGGAAACATAATTACCATATAGACCCAAGTGCTAGTATTGGCTGCTCAGAACGTTCTCTTCTTCAGATAAGTCTACATCAGAAACAAAATTATCATCAGAAGATTGTTCATTTAGTGCTTGGGAAATCAGGTCAAGCTGACTTAGCTAGTTGTTAGTGCCATCAAAGTAGGAGAGCCTAGTGTATCTATGTCTTCTGTAGGAATTGGTTTGTTGCTGAAATAGAATGCTTGTATTCAAGAGCTTGAGCACATTTCTGTCTGAACACAATTATACATTTGTATGCCTAGGAGCCCCTTTGCCAAAGGCAGAGCATCAGTGGATGGTCATTTTATGACTATTAAGTTGTATTATCAATTAGCCTTCATACAGAGTTTGGGAGATGCATACTTTTATAGCAGCAGAAATCTCTAGTATTTGTAATGCATTCTCATCTGCCTGTTGATTAGTCTTTCTTTTTTTCTGGATTTTTTTTATGAGAGATAATAACTTGTTACTAAAATTTTTCAAATCCAAGCAAAATGAATTGTCACCTCTTTATCTTTCCATTTTCATTTCAGTCTTCTCTTTGCTAAAATGTGATTTAGCTATGCTTGTGCTAGTTTTTGTGACTTTCTTTCAATAAGCTGTAACAAAAATCTAGACACAATGAAATGGACCCATAAAACAAAACTTTTAATTTTTACTTTCTTCCATCACTTAAATGAGTAAAATGGATTCTTTTTTCGATATTAGAAAAGATGGAATCTAGGCAAGACAAATAAAATAATATTTATAGTATTTTATAAATCTTCAGTCCATTCAAAGTGACTTGAAGAATGACTCTTTATAATCAGTTATTAAATAACCTCATCAATTATTACCCCTTGTTAACCTGATCCATGTAATCTATAGCCAAAATTGGAAGTATTAAAATTATACCATGTCACTTATGGAAGTTCAACATTCTGGTTGATTTTCTTTTTGTATAAAGGTTAAAACCTTTATGTTATAAATGTCATATCTTGTGGATGTCACACATATATAGGTACATTTATTTAGGTGGATGTAGTTGTATTTGGGTGAGTATTAAGATATTAGTAACCCCATGAAATTGCTTTTCACCTATTTTAAATCTATGGCTAGAAGTCCCAGATATATCTTTATCAACTTAGAAAGGGGAAAAATTGTTGTCTGAGGAGGAAGGCTATATTTTAACCCGTGCATTGGTGGACAGGATTATGCATCCAACTGAGCATAGTGTGAGATGGTTTTGGAAGTTACCAGCACTCTGTGAAGTTATTTTTCACAATGAACTCTATTTTATTTTTATATAATCTTCAGTAGTTTATAATCTTTTATAGTTTATAAGATTAGCATATAATCTTTTATAGTTTAAGGAAACATAATCTTTATTATGTTTCCTTAAACTATAAAAGTAAATCATGCTTATTAAAAATTCAAGCAGATAAATATATGTTAAAACCTAAAATTGCCCTCTTCTCACCCATCTGTAGAGTTACTATTATCAGTGTAATATGTTCTATGCATATACAAACATAAATGATATACATATACACATTTTTATCAGAAAATAAAGTCTTTGTATGATTATGGTTCTGTTCTACAACTTTATTTCACTAAAATATATCACGTGTACCTTTCCATGCACATCTTACCTCATTTAAATTTGCGCATTGTGTTTTTGTGATATGACTACATTTTTATTTATTTATTTTTAAATATATTTTATTGATTATGCTGTTACAGTTGTCCCATTTTCCCCCTTTCATTCCCCTCCACCCTGCACACCCTCTCCCACCCACATTCCCTGGCTTTAGTTCATGTCCATGTGTCATAAGTTCTTTAGCTCTACATTACTTATACTATTCTTGCCCTCCCCCTGTATATTTTCTACCTACCATCTATGCTACTTATTCTCTGTACCTTTTCCCCCTCTCTCCTCCTCCCACGCCCCTGTTGCTAACCCTCCATATGATATCAATTTCTGTGGTTCTGTTCCTGTTCTAGTTATTTGCTTATGCTTTTGTTTTTGGTGTGGTTGTTAATAACTGTGAGTTTGCTGTCCTTTCACTGTTCATCTTTTTTATCTTCTTTTTCTTAGATCTAAGTCCCTTTAACAGTTCATATAATGAGGGATTGGTGATGATGAACTCCTTGAACTTGACCTTATCTGAGAAGCACTTTATCTGCCCTTCCATTCTAAATGAAAGCTTTGCTGGATAGAGCAATCTTGGATGTAGGTCTTTGGATTTCATGAGTTGGAATACTTCTTTCCAGCTCCTTCTTGCCTGTAAGGTCTCTTTTGAGAAATGGGAACTCCTTTGTAGGTGACTGTCCCCTTATCTCTTGCTGCTTCCAGGATTCTCTCCTTCATTTTAATCTTGACTAATGTAATTATGATGTGCCTTGGTGTGTTCCTTCTTGGGTCCAACTTCTTTGGGACTCTCTGAGCTTCCTGGATTTCCTGAAAGTCTATTTCCTTTGCCAGATTGGGGAAGTTCTCCTTTACTATTTGTTCAAATAACTTTTCCACTTGTTGCTCTTCCTCTTCCCCTTCTAGTACCCCTATAATCTGGTTGTTGGAATGTTTAAAGATATCCTGGAGGCTCCTAAGCCTCTTCTCATTTTTTTTTGAATTCTTGTTTCTTCATTGTTTTCTGTTTGGTTGTTTCTTTTTTCCTCCTGGTCCACTTCATTGAATTGAGTCTCAGTTTTCTCCCTATCACTATTGGTTCCCTGTACATTTTTATTTATTTCACTTAGCGTAGCCTTCATTTTTTTCATCTAATTTGCGACCAAATTCAACCAATTCTGTGACCATGCTGATTACCAGTGCTTTGAACTGTGCATCTGATAGGTTGGCTGTCTCTTCATCACTTAGTTGTATTTGTTCTGGGGCTTTGATCTGTTTTTGCACATGGGCCATTTTTTTTGTCTTGTCATGCCTGTTTTATAGTGAGGGGCAGAGCCTTAGTTGTTCAATGGGGCAGGGCAACCCAGGTTGCTGGGTTGTGATGCTGTACATGGGGAAAGGGTCTGAAGTGGAACAATGGTGTTTACCATTGTTCTCTCTCTTGAATTTCAGTTTCTTCTGCTGCTTCCCCCAAGAAAACTGGGCCCTTCTGGTGCTAATTTCCATGTGGGTGGGCTTGTGTACATTCTAGGACCCTGTGGGTCTCTCCAACGAACTCTACTGTGAGGTTGGGAGTTTCTCCTGCTGCCACCTCAACCCCCACAGGTGTTTTCAATTGGTGTTTTGAGGCTTTATTTTCCCATGCTGGGCCCTGGGTTGTGCTGTCTGTCTCACTCTCCAGTTTGGCCTGGTTTATTTGTGTGCTGCCCAGTCAGCCAGCCTCCTTGTGCACCTTGTTGGGTCTGCCCACTGCCACCCATGCCCAGGTTCTACCAGCGTGGCTTGCATGTCCAGAGTCCACCCACTGCCATCTTGCTTTCCCAGGTCCACAAGCCACTGCTTCTTTTTGCCTCGACCCCTGTCTACCCAGCCACCTGCCCAACTCTGCCCTTTCTACTGGTCTGGATGAATGTGTCTATTTTAACTCCTTGCTTGTCGAACTTTAATACAGTTCCATTTTCTGTCAGTTCTGGTTGTTTTTTTGTTTCTAATTTTTTGTTGTCCTTATTTTGGTTGTGTGAGGAGGCACAGTATGTCTACCTACATTTCCATCTTCTTGGTGGGAAGTCCAACTATCTACATTTTTAGATAGTCATATTACTCACTCTTTCTCTTTAGGTTTTCTAGGTTTTTTGTCATGCTGAGGCAGCCTTTTCCTACCCCAGTGTTTTAAGATAATTTTGTTCAGGCTTTCAAAAATCTGTCTCTCCTCTCTCTCTCTCTCTCATTCTTCTGCTATATACTTTTATGTGTGTTATGAAGTAGAGATGTAATTTTAACTTCTTTTACACAGACATTGAATAAACTATTTTTTCTCCAGTTTGGCCAGAACTTTGCATACATTATTAGTCATAGGTTATTTACAAGATGTTATTCTTCTATATAAGTGGAAACATTGCTCTTTGATGCTATCTGTGAGGTATGATGCACTGAGGATTATTGGTGAAGTCCTGTATCACAGAGCCAGTTTTATTTAAGGTGGAGTTAACAGTATTGAGTTGTGATACTAGTAATTCATTGAGCTATGTGTCTGTTATGAAGACATTTAAAACATCAAAGAATAGCCCTGAGCAGTGTGGTTCAGTGGGTTGGGCATCATCCCACAAAGTGAAAGGTTGCCGGTTTGATTTCTGGTCAGAGCTAATGCCTGAGTTGCAGGCCAGGTCCCCAGTTGGGGGCATATGAGAAGCAACCGATTGATGTTTCTCTCACATGTCAATGTTTCTCTCCCTCTCTTCCTCCTGCTTTCCCCTCCTAAGAATAAATAAATAAAATCTTCAAAAAAACACTGAAAGGATAAATGTAATTCAATTTGGGCTATAAAAATGTCACAATTTGTGCTCAAAGCAATCTTAAAGTTGTTCTGGGACATATGACAATGAATGAGCTAATCAGTGTATTAGAGAATTTGAAAGTCTGCTAGCTAATTCAGTCTTCCAAGCAGAAGAGTTAATATATATTTTAATGTGTGACTTAGAACCAAAGTTAAGAAAGTGATCTTTTTGACACATGGAATAAATTGTCAGTTCTAGAAGGCTGGAGCACTATAAGACATTTTTGTGGACACTTATAAGATAAAGTAATATCATTATGAAAAAACTGAAAGAGATACAGATTTAAATTTTTAAAACACAGGTACAAATAGAGAATATAATGGAAAATATGAAATAAATATCAGCAGAATATTGAGACTGACACAATTGTTTGAGATAGCAATTGATGAAAAGATTCTATAGATGAGTATGATAGATGATACTTCTTTCACCAGTAATATATGTCCTTTTAAGCATAACAATAATAATACTGATGATAATGATGATGATGGTGACGATGTTAGCACATACTCTGCAGTGAAATACTCTCTAAAACTCTCTGCAAAACAGGAAAACTATTAATTTTGTGTGTGTGTTTGCCTTATGTCACCACCTCTTCTAATTTGCTTATTGACTTTGTGATTTTAAATAGTCCTTTGTATTTTAGACAAATACAGTAATATCAATTGTAAATAGAAATTAGTTTTAAATTTCCCCAATTTTACTCTAATTATTTATTTTCCCATCTTATTGCAATAGCTTTAATCTCCAAAAATACTGTTGAATGAAAATGGAGATTGTAGGCAATCTTGACTTGTTCCTGGTTTTAGTGGAAGTGGCTTTGGTAGTTCATGGTTAGAATGAGGATTGTTGTTGATTGTTGGTAAAAGGCCCTTTCAATATTTAAGTCATTCCCTTTTAGTCCTATTAGTATCCATTTGAACTAACTTCTGATTACTTTCCATAATGGCTTTTCAATATTTATTGACAGAAATTTACTTTTTATTCTTTAATTTTTTCAAGAAATCAATTATATTGATAGAATTCCTTATTTTGATGATCTTTATCTTTGTGGATCAACCCATACTAGGTCATGGTATACCTTTTTCTTGTCAAACTTCTGGGTTCTGGGTTCTATTTGTTTATATATTTTATAATTTGTTAACATTTTATTTTGAGCTTTATACTTATTATAATATTTTTAATTACTTTTTATGTTCAGTCTTTAACTGGTTTTGGTCTTAGGTTTGTTAGCTTTATAAAATTCAATACTGAACTTTCCATTTGTTTTTCTGTTTTCTAGCAAAGTTTAAATAACATTAATATTATCTCTTCTTTAAAGGTTATACAAAGCCGAACTTCAAAACCATTTAATCCTGGTTCCTTTTTTTAAAAAAAATTAGGGTACATTTATTATAGCTGGGAACAAGAAAAGAGCTTAGGATAGAAGAAGCAATAGGAGAAAGCCTAAGAAGGCCTTCTTTGGCCTTCTATAAACATTATAGGAAAGAAGTGATCCATAGTATGATGTGTGGACTCACTGAGAAGTAAGTGTCATAGTGACACAAGTGAGCCAAGATACAGTGGGTTTTAGCTCACTGAAAAGTCAGAGAAAAAGGAGGCCTTGGAGACAGGTTCAGGGGGTTAGCTCAGGAAAAGTGCCCACTGCCTGCTGATACCCTGGTAGCAAGTCTTGTGAAGATCCTTGGAATTTAGGAAAAAGAGAGCAAAAGTGCATGCCCAACAAAAGGAGCGTGGGCATGCTCCAATGAAAGCGTGACCTGCTTCTTTTTTTTAGTGGTAGATCTGTAGTCACATTTCCAATCTTAACTCTAGTAATTTGTCCAAAAATTTTAAATCATATTTTACTTATGATTTTACCCCCTTCCACCCAGCACTCCCTATTCCCTGAGGAAATCTACCCAACATTGTTCATGTCCATGGGTCATGCATATAAGTTCTTAGGCTACTCCATTTCCTATACTGTACTTTACATCCCCAGGGATATTCTGTAACTACCTATTTGTACTTCTTAATCCCCTTACCTCTTCACCCATTCTCCCCCTCCCTCTCCCATCTGGTGACCATCTGGTAACTACCTTCTTTTCTCTTACTGCTTTTAAGAGTATTTCTTTTGTAGATGGTGCTGCTATGAACAATGGGGTGCATAGGTTCTTTTGAATTAGTGTTTCAGGATTCTTAGGGTATAATCCTTGCAGTGGAATTGCTGGGTCAAAAGGCAGTTCCATTTTTAGTCTTTTGAGGAAATTCTGTATTGTTTTCCATAGTGGCTGCAACAGTCTGCATTCCTACCAACAGTGCACTAGGGTTCCCTTTTCTCCACATTCTTGCCAGCAGTTCTGTTTGTTGATTTGTTAATGATGGCCTTCTGACCAGTGTGAAGTGGTATCTCATTGTGGTTTTAATTTGCATCTCTCTGATGGCTAGTGATGCTGAGCATCCTTTTATATGTCTCTAGGCCCTCTGTATGTCTTCCTTGGAGAAGTGTCTGTTCAGGTCCTTTGCCCATTTTTTATTGGATTGTTTGTCTTCCTGGAGTGGAGTTGTATGAGTTCTTTATATATTTTGGATATCAAACCCTTGTTCAAGATATCATTGGCAAATATATTTCTCGATATGGCTGGTTCCATTTTCATTTTGCTGGTGTTTTCTTTACCTATGCAGAAATGTTTTATTTTGATGAAGTCCTACTTGTTTATTTTTTCCTTTATGTCCTTTTCTCTAGGGGACATAGTAGTGCAAATATTGCTACATGGAATATTTGAGATTTTCCTGCCTATATTCTCCTCTAGGAATTTTATGATATCACGACTTATATTTAAGTCTTTTATCCATCTTGAGCTTATTTTTGTATATGGTGTACATTGGTGGTTGAGTAAGCCAGGTGCTAAATGACAAATACCATATGATCTTACCTATAAGTGTAACCTAATCAACAAAACAAAGAAGCAAGTAAGATATAACCAGAGACACTGAAATAAAGAACAAACTGATAGTAGCCAGAGGGGAGGGGGGAAAGACATGAGGGAAAAGAAAGGAAAGGGTCATCAAGGAACATGTATAAAAGACCCATGGACAAAATGAAAGGGGGGAAGGATGGAACGTGGGAGATGGGGGTGGGTGGGGTGGGAGGAAGTGGTGGTGGGAAAATGGAGACAACTGTATTCAAACAACAATAAAAAGATAAAAAAGAATCTTTATCTTTAACCTTTGGCATTTTAATTATGATGTGTCTTGGAGTTGGTGTCTTTGCATCCATCATAATTGGGATTCTGTGCTTTCTGGACTTGCATGTCTATTTCCTTCACCAAATTAGGGAAGTTTTCTTTCACTGTATTTTCAGTTTGATTTCCAATTTCTTGCTCTTTCTCTTCCCTTTCTTGTACTCCTATGATGTGAATGTTGGACCTCTTGAAGTTGTCCCAGAGGCTGTTTATACTAACCTCTTTTTTTTTTGCATTCTTTTTTCTTCTTATTGTTCTGTGTGGTTGTTTTTTGGTTCTGTATGTTCCAAATGATTGACTTGATTCTCAGCTTCATCCAATCTACTGTTGTTTCCCTGTACATTGTTCTTTATTTCAATTAGTATAACTTCTGTTTCTGACTGGGGTTTTTTTTATGCTACTGAGGTCCTCCCTAAGTTCTTCAAACATCTTTATAAACACTGTTTTGAACTCTGCATCTGATAGATTCATTATCTCCATTTCATTTAGCTCTTTTTCTGGAGTTTTGATCTGTTCTTTCATTTGGGCCATGTTTCTTTGTCTCTTCACTTTGGCAGCCTCCCTGTGTTTGTTTGTATATATTAATTAGGTAGAGCTTTTTTGACTCTGTGTCTTGGTAGTGTTGTCTAATGTAGTAAGTGTCCTGTAGGATCCAGTGGCAAAGCCTTCCCTATCATGCAAGCTCGGTACTTGAAGTGTACCCTTTGTGCAGGCTGAGTACACCCTCCTCTTGTAGTTGAGCCCCTGCTGCTGTTAGCAGATCAATGGGAGGGATTTATCCAGCCAGTCAGCTGCAAGGACTGGCTGTGACCACTGCCCACCAACCTCCACTGTCCATGGAGGATCAGCAGTGCAGGGTAAGAGTGGTGATATTCTAGTGTGGTCTGTAGCTATCCACTGTATACTGTAGTCCTAGGGTTTCCCAGGTTGTGTAGACCAGGTCAGCCCCCATCTGTGTTTTTCCCAGGGCACCCTGCCTGAGTCCTAAAGCAAGATGGCTGCTATTTGTGCTGGGTTTGGAGATTCCCAAGCTGTGAATCTAATCTGGCTGCTGGTAGGGCCCACTGAAGCCAGCTTTTAGAAACCAAGACCAGCCATTATTATGGAAAAACAGCTTGGGTGAGCCAACAAATTGGGTGGGGCAGAGACTCTGGGGATCTCCAAGGCAGGTCAAACAGTGTTAGCCAGGTTGATGGAGTCTCAGATATGGTACCAGCTTACCAGCTCTGTGGAGGGAGGGTTTAGCAAAGGGACAATGGCCTCTGCTCACCTTGGTGCCAGACACTTCAGTTTCTCCCTGTGTACCATGGATGCCTTTCAAGCTGCTATCCTGGTGCTGGAGCTCAAAAAGTGTTAGTGTGTATAGGTGAGACCATGTGTGGGTTCTTTAAGGGGAACTGTTTGGGGCTCTAGCTTTTTCTTACACTGACTCAATCCCCGCTGGTTTTTGTAGCCAGAAGTTGTTGGAACTTGTCTTCCTGAGTCTGGAATCCTGGGCCGGGAAGGTTTGGTGTGGGACTGATACTCCTCACTCCCAAGATATCCCTCCTGAATGTTTATCCACATGGGTGTGGGACCAGCCTGTTCTGTGTCTTCCTCCCTCCTACTAGTCTGGATGGATGTGGTATCTTCAATTCCATAGTTATGCAATTTACACTGAACTCAATTTATGACATTCCTGGGTGATGGTTGTTCTAAATTTTAGTTGTAATTTTGATGTTACTCTGAGAAAAAGGTTTGTCATGTCTGCTTATACTGCCATCTTGGCCAGAAGTCCAGTCAGATTTTTACTTTTTTGAGTTAATATCGGTAACTTCTATTCCATTAGGAAATTGTCCATTACCTTTAGAATTTAATATTTGATGTTATAAATTTGTATATAAAATTATAATTATTTTTTATCACTTTTATTTATGTAGTTAAAATCTTTATTATCTATAATTTGTATATTTTTGCTTCCCCTGGATTTTTACTTAGCTGTACTCATGAAGAGTCTGTTTATTTTATTGAACTATTCAAAGAACCAAGTTTCTATTGATTACTTCTACAATTGTTTTTCTTGGTCATTATTTTTAACTTTACTAATTTCTTCTATCTTTGAATTTGTTCTGTTGTACTTTTCTAATTCCTCAAGAAAGGAGCCATTTTCTTTATTTATGGTCTTCTCAAATAATAATGGTAATTAAGACCATTTATTTTTCTCTGGGTACTGCCTTAGCCATGCCCCATAGGTTTGATATCATGTATCCTTCTTTCTTTTGCATTTATTATAGCTTGTAATTATATTTTAAATTTCCTTTTGATCCAGGGTTTATTTTGGTGAACAGTGCTATATTGTCATGCAATTACCTTTTCTGGTTCTCTTTCATTACTTATTTGTGATTTTATTTTGTCACCATCAGAAGATGTACCTATAAATTCTCTTCTTTTTTAAATATTTTGTTGTTTATTTACTTTGAGAGAGAGGGGGAGGGAGAGAGAAGTGAGGGAGAGACTCATCAATATGTGGTTGCTTCTCCTATGTTCCCCTACTGGGGACTTTGCCCACAACCCAGGCACGTGGCCCAACCGAGAATCAAATGAAAAAGTCCTTGCTTCACAGACCGGTGCTTAATCCACTGAGCCACACCAGCCAGGGAAGTTCTCTCCTTTTTTTAACTGTATTTCCTCTTTCATTTAATCCGAGTTTTTTAATTTGAAAACCATGTTTTTGAATTTTAGAAATTATTTTTCCTGCTTCAATTATATTTCATTTAGTGTCATTACTACTTATTTTGCTAAAGATCATGTCTGACTTTTTCAGTAGTTCTATTTTAGTAGGAAATATTTAAATTTTGAAGTATATAGACAATAATATGAATAATCACCTGAGATACAGGTGAGAAAGTACTTAAGACCTGGCCCTCAGTGGCTGGTTCCTAGGTGATAGATTATATATGGGAAACATAATTAATCATGGTGATTAATGGGTTTGGGATATGGACTCTACTGATTAATTGGGGTCAGGATATGGAGTAGTTGGTTATCATATCAGGTCCTGATGTCAGCCATAGCATTTTCCTGTCTGGTTTCATGAGGGTGTACTCAAGATATTATCTATAGTTTGACTGAAACTCTGTTTTCTTAATCAACAGACCTGTGGCTTTTTCTTAAGATGGTTTGATGCTGATCAGAACCTGATATTCTAAGGGCTTAATGATTAAGAGAATGGATATGGAGTATGTCATGGTGCTATCAGATTGGATGAAGAAAGCTCATTTGAATTAAGGAAAAAATCATATTAAGGAAATTATTTTTCTTTTGAGATTTATCTCCTTGCATTGGAGTTTACCTCTGCTGAACCACACACCTTCCACTAGTTCCAGATAAAAAACATGAGCAAAATGAAAAGGGAACCAACCATATGGGAAAATATATTTGTCCATGATATCTCAGACAAGTGTTTCATCTCCAAAGTATGTAAAGAACTCACACAACTCCACTTCAGGATAATAAACAACCCAATTAAAAAATGGGCAAAGGACCTGAACAGACACTTCTCCAAGGAAGACACACAGAGGGCCCCGAGACATATGAAAGGATGCTCAGCATCACTAGCCATCAGAGAGATGCAAATTAAAACCACAATGAACTACCACCTCATGCTGATCAGAATGGCCATCATTAACAAATCAACAAACACAACTGCTGGTGAGAATGTGGGAAAAAGGGAACTCTAGTGCACTGTTGGTAGCTTTAAAGAACAGACCCAGGGTGGGGGCAAATGATATAATATTACCGAATGGAGCCACCCTTGTGCTCTGGGGGTCCCCTGCCATACTAGGTTTGCCTTGCCTGCTGCCAGGGAAAGACGTCTCTCAATGTCAGAGATTGGTGTAAAGGAAAGGAATTATTTATTTTAAAAGTTAAACAGACTTAGAGTAATGACTTAATGTCTTCATTGAAAATACTAAAGTCCTTCAGAATACCCACAAATGCACAGTCCTTCCTTCTCCCCTTTGCCCAGTCCAGGGTACTGTATCTCAGGAATAGAAGTAGAAGTCCATGGTTCAGGCAGCCCCTTGGTTCCAGTACCATCAGCTATGTTGCTGCTGTGATCTCCAGTTAATCCAAAACCATGTGGCACCTTCTCATGGCCCACCAGCAAGAATCCTTTCACCCCTTTTATTCCAGGAAAAATCTCTCCTGCTTCCTAGGCCACGTGGCAAAAGGTAGCAACCTAAAGCTCCATGGTCCCAACTTTTGCCAAAGCCGCATGGTCCCAAAAAGCCCAGCATGGTTGCCCCGCCTGGGTTTAAATTCCAGAGGCAATCTTCCTCTGCAGCACCATTTCTGACTCCTCCCACAGTCAGTTACGCCTGCTAGCATTCCCATATTCTTCCAGCTTTACTGGGCTGCCATAGTAAGTCCGGGCAGGTGTGGCCCCATGGCGTAGAGCCAATCATCTTCAAGCTCTCACTCAGGTGCAGTAACCAGGGGGAATTGCCTCCCAGCTGCATCATGGGTTTAAGTCATTCCCATCCCCCTGGCTCAAAGCATGGTCACAGCTATTTAACATGTCTGTGAAACCAGTTAAAGGTTATAAATATGTTAAATGAGTGCTCTAGAGATTATCTACAAAATTGTTGCTATGCAAAACAACTCTCAATGGCCCTGCTCCATGTGTCCCATCCCCAAGCTCAGACTTGTGGGGGTGAGGACATCCTATATATATATTTTTTTTTTCTAATATTTTCTGGACACCCTGAGTTCAGAACCATATTACAAATCCCCATTTGGGCCCTCCCCCTCAGCTGCACCGTTACAGTAGGAATGTAGACTGGTTCAGCCACTGTGGAAAACAGTATGGAATTTCCTGAGAAAACTGAAAATGGAACTCCTTTTTGACCTGGCAATTCCACTGCTGGGATTATACCCTAAGAATCCCAAAATACAAATTCAAAAGAATTTATCCACCCTAATAATCAGAGCAGCACAATTTACAATAGCCAAGTGTTGGAAGCAAACTAAGTGCCCATCAGTAAATGAGTGGATCAAAAAACTATGGTATATTTATACAATGTAATACTATGCAACACAAAGAAAGAAGGAGCTCCTACCCTTCATGACAGCATGGATGGAACTGGAGAGCATTATGCTAAGTGAAATAAGCCAGGAGGTGAAAGACAAATACTATATGATCTCACTTATAAGTGGAAACTAATCAACAAAACAAGTAAGCAATATATAACCAGAGACATTGAAATAACAGGCAAACTGACAGTAACCAGATGGGAGGGAGATAATGGGAAAGAAGGGAAATGGTCATCAATGAACATGTATGAAGGACCTATGGAAAAAGCCAAAGGGAGGTGAGATTAAGGGTGGGATGTAAGGATGGGTGGGACAGGGGGCAGTGATGGGGGGGAATGGAAACTATTGTGCTTGAGCAACAATAAAGAAGATTAAAAATGCAAAAATAAATATAACCCAAGATCGGGTATAAGACCATCACACACACAAAAAAAGACTTCCCCTAAATTCCCAGCCTTTATTATTTTTAAATTATATTTTATTCATGCTATCAAAATTGTCCCAATTTTCCCCTCTTTGCCCTCCCTCCACACAGTACCCCCCACCCCACTCTCTCAGACAATCACTGTACAGTTGGCCATGGGCTATATATATATATATATATATATATATATATATATATATTCTTTGGCTTATCCCTTCACCTTCTTTTTAAAATTATTATTTATTTATCTTTAGAGGGGAAGGAGAGAGGGAGAGGAACATCAATGTATGGTTGCCTCTAGTGCATTTCCTGCTGGGAACTGGCCTTCAGGGAACTGGCCTGCAACCCAGGCATGTGCCCTGACTGGGAATCAAACCGCGATCCTCTGGTTCGAGGACCTGCACTCAATCCACTGAGCTACACCAGCCAGGGCCCCTTCACCTTCTTTATCCATTCTCCCTTCGTCCTCCCTTCTGACAGCTATCAGTCTGTTTCATGTTTCTATGCCTCTGATTCTATTTTGCTTGCCAGCATTTTTTTAAGTTATTGATTGATTTTAGAAAGAGAGGAAGGGAGAGAGAAGCATCAGCTCATTGTTCTACTTATTTATATGCACTCATTGGTTGATACTTGTATGACCTAGATAGGGGAACTCAAAAGAGTTAAAGATTTTATCTTCAGCCATAGTTGATGAGCTTAAGTGATCAATGCGTGTGAAAATCTGTTATTCTAGTAACTGGAATGCATGACCTACGAGACTCCAAGAGGTCAAAAGCAATTCCACCTTTGTGTCCCAGGGGGTCTGCAAGCAATGTGATGGTATCTGAGCCATTGTGTTCCAGGGAGGTAACATCCCTGACTCAGATAAAAAAAATTTTGATCAGCAAATAAAGAAATACTAGGAAAATTGTTGCAGGACTGCAACTCTTATCTGATTAACCATTTTTCAAATCCCTTACCTAGCTTTCCTTCTTCCTATAAAAAACATTGGTTTGAGATGAGCCATTAAGATGGTTTTTGAGGGTACATAACCCAGTGCTTCTCAGATTGCTGGCATCTTTTTTTGTTGTTGTTCTTTTTTTAAAAAAAATTTATTTAGTTATTTTTCAAGTACAGTTTTTTGTCTATTTTTCCCATCCCAGCCTCCCCCGCCCCTTGCTCCCCACCTCCCTCCCATTTCCACCCCCCTTAGTTCTCGTCTCTGTGTCCTTCCTATTTGTTCCTCCAAATCCCTCCCCCTTTTTCCCCTTAACTTCCCTTCCTTCTCCCCTCTGGTCACTATCCCCTTGTTCTCTATTTCAGTGTCTTTGTATTTTTTTTTCTGCTTGCTTGTTTGTTTTGTTGTTTAGCTTCCTGTTAAAGGTGAGATCATATGGTATTTGTCTTTCAACACCTGGCTTATTTCACTCAGCATAATATTTTTTTTATTTTAAACCTTCTGTCCCATAATTTCATGCATTCTGGAGGCACTCAGCTTCTCAGCCAATCCACCCTAGACTGTTTACCATTTCCTAAAGCAACCTCTTCCTACAACCTCTCCCTCTCTTCCCCAGTGATCTGATCAAATCTCTCTGTATCAAAATCACCTGGATGTGTGTTATGAAATCTTCTCTGCATGAAGTCAAGAACCCACATACTACTGTCAGGCTGGAGGCAGATCTGTTCCAGGTCCGGTTCCCTTTCCAGTAATACTGTAATCATGTGGCGTTAAAACCATGGTCCCTAGCCCTTAAAGCCAATATCCATCTGTCTTTATATCATTCCTTCTTTGTTTCTTCAGGATTTCCATTTTTTTATTATAAGCTTGACTATATTGCCTTTTTTAGAGGGGGTACACATTTTATCATTTTTGTGAATTTCAAGTAGGAAGGGGGTTAATTCAGTCTGTTATTGACTGAAAGTTTCTCAGACAGATATTTTAGATTGTGTAGGTGACTCGTGCTATGCTTCTTTGGAGCTACCATGGGGAGGGCTGCTTTCTATTACTTCCAGTCAGATAATATAGAGTGTTAACCAAGTTTTCTGTATCCCAGCAGAGCAAGGGCAGGGAAGCAGCAAAGAAAGTCTTGATTCATCAAGGATGACACAGAAGCAAATGTGGAACTATACGAAGGGGCCACAAAGAAGGAATAAGAGTGGTGAATTATGTAGAACAATGTTGTTAAGATGACATGGACTACTTCCTTCCAACAGCTCTAAGGAATTTTGTAAGCATCTTTGAACTTAGACACAACCATGGAGAAAATGGTAACTCTTAATCTGATATCACTGCTTATATCTGTGGAATGAAAAGACAAAATGGAAATTATGAGTATTGTTATACAAAATAAAATTTGGATGTCTTATACACTTCAGTTTGTAGACTGAGATTATTCTAATTATACATACATGTATACATACATATGCACATACGTGTTTGTAAATGGGTAGCAAAACAGTTGGCAGGATATACCACATTGTATACACATAACATTCTGTAGCAGTGAAATTACAAGACATTTATATTGTCTTTTTTTTGCCTAGTTTACTATTCTTTTACTTATTTCAGATCAAGTTTTATTTCATTAGGGAATTTTTTCCTGTCCCCTATCTATCCTTCCGAGTGTGTCTTGTTCTGCTATATAGACTTATATACTTGTGTTTCTTTCCTTTTTAAAAAAAGATTTCATTTATTTATTTTTTAGAGAGAGGGGAAGAGAGGGAGAAAGAAATGGAGGGAAACATCAATGTGTGGTTGCCTCTCACATGCCATCCACTGGGGACCTGGCCCACAACCCAGGCATGTGTCCTTCCTGAGAATCGAACTGGTGACCCTTCAGTTCACAGGTCAGCACTCAATCCATTGAGCCACACTAGCCAGGGCCATTTCCTTTTTTTTTTTTTACTATCATTATAATTTTACATACACTCCTGTTTTTACTTAATTAATGTATATTCCTCACTAGTCTGTGGGCTTCATGAATGCAAAAACCCAGTTTGTTTGCTCATCGTTGTATTCCAAGTACTTTGCATAAGCATTCAATAAATACTTATTAAATGAATAAATGAATACATTTCTGCATTATTTGAATTTTTTACAATGACTTTATTGATGTCAATATTAAAAGACAATACAAAACGTCCTATTTAGGGTAAATATTAATTAAGTCCTTCTGTGCCAGTGATTCCTAATATATTTGAGAGTCACACTTTCCATTAAGAATGTGTTGGTTGCCCTGGCTCGTGTAACCAACTGGATTGAGCATGGGCCTGCAAACCAAGGGGTCGCTGGTTCAGTTCCCAGTCAGGGTACATGCCTGGGTTGTGGGCCAGGTCCCTGGTTGGGGGCACATAAGAAGCAATCATACATTGATGTTTCTCTCCTTCTCTTTCTTCTTCCTTCCACTCTCTCTGGAAATAAATGAATGAAACCTATTAAAAAGAATGTGTTGGGCCCTGGCTGGTGTAGCTCAGTGGATTGAGTGCAGGCCTGGAAACCAAAGGACCGCGGTTCAATTTTCAGTCAGGGCACATTGCCTGGGTTGCAAGCCAGTTCCCAGCAGGGGACATATGAGAAGCAACCATACATTGGTATTTCTCTCCCTCTCTCCTTCTCTTCCCCTCTAAAGATAAATGAATAAAATCTTTAAAAAAAAAGAGTGTGTTGGTAATTATAGCCTCTCCTTAAAAAACTCACATATATCATATCTTCATTCCCAACACAAAATCTTACATGTACTTTCCAGTTGTTTATAGATTTGTCCAGAGAATACCTGGTCTGGGTTAATCAGTATGGTCAATGAGTGAGAGTTCCATGGATAGTGGCTTAAACCTGGCTGAGAGTCCACCAATGAGGAGGTAGACTGTCAGCCTGCAAATTCAGGTTGGGTTCCTTGTGGGTTTCCTGGAAAAGGAAGATAAGAGACCCAGCACACTGCACTCCTCAGACTAGATGGGAGACAGCATTGTCCAGGAAGACACCTTAAATAAAAATAGAGAAGAAGTAGGTCCGGAGGGCTCTCAAAGCAATAACTTTTCCAGGCTTCATGAAACCATTAGCTGCAGGGGTCTAGGAGGGATCCCATTCTAGTTTCCATTAGTGGGAACAGTGTTTTCATCTATGCTTGGCTGAGTTATCTCTATGGGAATTTGGGAGAGGGATGGAAGGGGGCAAAGGCATTTGTTAAGGACAACACCTTAGTCACTTGTCATGTATATATATTTGGAGTGAGAAATACAGTTAGATGCCTGAATGCGCAGAATGAGAGGACCTGGAATATGGGAAGGGATCGATCGACAGCACCTTCCTGCCCTGTGGACAGGACAGGAAGGATCAGACTATCTTTGCATCCCTCACACTCTCCTCTACCTTGGTCTCACAGCTATTTCTTTGCCTAAAGTTGAATTTCACTGTTCAGAAAGATTCACTCTAAAAACTTATCAAATACCTTAGCATACTTATAAACAATCTTATGCAGAAAAACAATGCAATTGTAAAACTCAAGTATACTGATATACTTGAATGAAATGACAACTTCTCCTAAATTGGAAACATTTTTATGATAGATTTTTTTCTAACCTTACTCTTGTTATTTTTTTAGTGAAAATAACTTTATTGCCTTTTTATGAGGGTAAAAATAATTGCATGCTGATGCTTATTTTTAAGGCTGCAATAATATTGGAAAATATGATGAAGTAAGTACAAAACTGGTGTTTACTCCCTGCCTCTATTACTGACTTCCTGCCCACTCTCTTAACCCAATCCCTGTCCTATTCCCCTCTCCCTTTTGGTGGATGGACATGGTTGCAGGGAAAATGGGAGATATTACTGCCTATGGGATTAAAGGTGGAAGGATCAGCCCTGAAAAAGGTATTAATGAGGCTGAAAACATTTGAAAATTGTTGCCCACAGTCAGGGAAAGCAAGTACTGAGTCCAGCATCATAGATGTTTAATTTATTTTAATATCACTTTATAATTTCTTCCACAAAGCTCTTGCCCACTGTGGCAGATACTGTTAGTGCATTCCAATATCCATAATGTCTATTTCCTCCTTGGCACCCAGCTAGATGACAGTGGTCAATGTTCCTTAAAATGAGTGTCACCATAAGACTGAGTTCTGGACAATGGATTGTGGCAGAAGTGCTATATATTACTTCCAGACTTTTTCTCATAAAACATGTCCATGCTTGAGATGTGCTCTCTCTTTTCCCATCCACCAGCTAAATGGAGAATTCTCTGAGTACCTAGAGAAGAGAGAAGTGCAAGATAAGTAGCCTGGATCCTGAATGGTCATGTGCAGTGGGACCTCCCTGCTGATCTGGAACATTAACTTGAGACTCTTTGTGAATGAGAAATAAACTTTTTAAAGTCATGCTATTTTTGAATCTCATTACAACAGTTTTAACATGTTACATGATGATGACAGTTATACCAACCATGTTCCTTCCCTCATATCATACCATCTACATTGGTCTAATAAAATCCTTTTCCTCTTTTCTTTATTAATTCATGTACTACTTTGTTTCCTTTCATCTCTATTTCTCACATTTATCCTTCTCTCCACAGGCAACTGTTTTAATATATTTGATATGTATATTTTTGAGTTATTTTAAAACAAATTATTTTTATGCATAACTTTAATTTACATAATGGTGTGGCTTTGTGGTTTCTCATTTTTTCCCTTTCAGCAGTATTTAAAAAACTGCTACATGTTACTCTTTGTACCTCTAGTCTGTAGTTTCTAGCTGTTGTATGATGTACCAAATGTTCACTGGCTCTAGTTTACTTCTTCATTTTCCCAGAAACAGAATCTAGACTGCTTCCAACTCCCTACCACCTTGAAACACTGTGATGAAAGTTCTCATGCATGTCCCCTATGGACCTGTGTGAGAAGTGTTCTGGAATATATATAAAATAAATGGTATTGTAGTGCCATAGGGCATATGTATAATTAATTTTATTAAGTACTGTCAGGTTTTGTTTTGGAAAAGTAGCTTCAGTCTACAATGTAATCAACTGTGTACTTTTGAATTTCTATATCCTTGCACCCCTGCAAACAATTGACATGCCCCAGGTTTGTAAGTGCTGTCCAAATAGGTGTAAATGTACTTATAATTATCTTTAAATTAGCAATTACTGGATTAATAATGAGTTTGAGCACCTTTTCATATATTTCTAAGCATTTTGGTTTTCTTCTCTGGGTACACTTTTCATATATTTTGTCAATTTAGGGTGGTGTATTCCTGTCCTTTGGGTTTGAAAGAGTACTTTGCACATGCTAGATATTAATCCTTTGTTTAAGATATTGCAAATATATTTCTTTTGTTATCTGTTAAATTTTCTCATAGTGTCCTTTATTTAAATTTAGTTTTATGCAATCAAATCTATTAATCTTTTATTTTTGATCTTAGGTATGTAATTCTGAGGTTTAGTTAAGAAATTGTTATTCAATACTAAGCCACAAAGATATTCTCCTATATTATTTTTATCAACTTCATAATTTTAGCTTTAATATTTAGGTTTTTCAAGCTTCAGAGTCCAGATTTATATTTGGTACTAGGCAGGGGTACAGTTTTATTTTACTTCAAATAGTAATCCCATCTTCACAATAACATATCCTAAATAGTCTATGTTTTCTCCATTGGTCTGTGGTGCCAATTTTATAGTATACTAAGTTTCTACATTTAGTAAAGTTTGTATCTAAGACTTTCCATTTATATATTTATCTATTCCATATTACTTTTGTTACTATGATCTGGCAGGCACGTTTAGTATTCATCACATGATTTTTGTACTTCTCTACTTCCCTAGCATGCCTTGCAGCTAGAGTGGGACCATATGATTAGATCTGGAGAAGCTGCTATAAGGAAAAGTAATGTAGATGACTTCTGAGGCAAGGTAGTTTAAAAGGCCACATCATGAGATGGAGAAGCCACAAGACAGAAGAAGCCTAGATCACTGAGTAACTGCATGGAAGACTGAACAGCTGCCCAACCTTCATTATATTTTATGTAAATAAGAAATACAACTTGGTTTATTTCACTAAGATTTTGGAGTTTATGTGTTACTGCAGCATAGCCTATTGTTACCCTAACTAATATATAGGGTTTTGTAGTACATCTTAGTATCTGCTAAAATTAGTATCCTCTTTTTCTTTCTGAATAATAAAACAATTTCTTATTTTTATTGTATTTTTACATTACCGTTTATCCTCCTTATACCCTCTTCCACCTCTACCCACCTAATAACTCCAACCCCTCCCCATCATCACACTGTTGTCCATGTCCCTGAGTCCTTATTTTTGCTTGAACCCTCCACCATCCAAACCCTACTATCCAGGGCTGTCAGGCTGCACTCTATCTATGAGACTCTCTATTTTACTTGTTAGCTCAGTTTATTCATTGGATTGTTCGATTTACTTGTTAGTTCAGTTTGTTCATGTATTTGTCTTATTCTGATTGGCTTACTTCACTTAAAATAATGTTATGCAGGTCCATCCATGCTATTGCAAAAGGTAAGTTTTTTAAAAAAAATAAATATATTATTGTTGTTATATTACAGTCATCCCAATTTTCCCCTCTTGCTCTTTCAACCCATCCCAAACCCACTCCCACAGACAATCCCCACCAGTTGTTCATGTCCATGGATCATTCATACATGTTCCTTGACTAGTACCTTCCCCTTCTTTCCAACCTTATCCTCTTCCCCACACCCCTCTGGTCACTGGCAGTCTGTTCCTTGTTTCCATGCTTCTGGTTTAATTTTGCTTGCTTGTTTGTTTTGTTAATTAGGTTTCTCTTACACATGAGATCATATGGTATTCGTCTTTCACCGCTTACCTAATTTCATTTAGCATAATAATCTCCAGTTCCGTCCATGCTGCCTCTAAAGGTAGGAGTAACTTCTTTCTTTCTGCTGCATAGTATTCCATTGTGAAAATGTACCATATATATTTTTTGATCCATCCATTTGCTGATGGGCACTTAGGCTGTTTCTAGCACTTGGCTATTGTAAATAACACTTTCATTAACAATGAAGTGCATATATTCTTTTGAATTGGTGTTTTGGGATTCTTAGGGTACAATCCCTGAGTGGAATTGCTGGGTCAAAAGGCAGTTCCATTTTTAGTTTAGTTTTTTTTTTTTTTTTTAGGAAATTCCATACTGTTTTCTATCGTGGCTGCACCAGCGTGCATTCCCACCACTAGTGCACTAGGGTTCCCTTTTATCCACATCCTTGCCAGCAGTTCTCTTTGTTGATTTGTTAATGATGGCCATTCTAATCAGCATGAGGTGGTAGTTCATTGTTTCAATTTGCATCTCTCTGATGGCTAGTGATGCTGAGTATCCTTTCATATGTCTCTGGGCCCTCTGTGTGTCTTCCTTGGAGAAGTGTCTGTTCAGGCCCTTTGCCAACTTTTTTAATTGGGTTGTTTGTGTTCCTGGAGTGGAGTTGTGTGAGTTATTTATGTATTTTGTATATCAAACCCTTGTCCGAGGTATCATTGGCAAAAATATTTTCCCATACAGCTGGATCCCTTTTAATTTTGCTGATGTTTTCTTTAGCAGTGCAGAAGCTCTTTAATTTGATGTAGTCTCATTTGTTAATTTTTCCTTTTCTCCCTTGCCTTAGGAGATATGTCAGCAGAAATATTGCTGCGTGGGATATCTGAAATTTTACTGCTTGTTTTCCTCTAGGACATTTATGGTGTCATGACTTATATTTAAATCTTTTATCCATCTTGAGTTTATTCTGGTATATGATATAAGTTGATGATCAAGTTTCATTTTTTTACATGGACCTGTCCAGATCTACCAACATCATTTATTGAAGAGGCTATTTTTCCTCCATTATATGCTTGTGCCCCCTTTGTCAAATATTAATTGACTTTAGAGACCAGGGTTAATTTCTGGGCTCTCGATTCTGTTCCATTGATCTTTATGTCTCTTCTGTGCCAGTACCAGGTGGTTTTGATTACAGTGATCTTGTAGTGTAGTTTCTTATCAGGTATTGTGATCCCTCCTACTTTGTTCTCTTTTTCTCAAAATTGCTTAGGCTATTCAGAGTTATTTTTGATTCCATATAAATTTTTGCAATATTTGTTCTATATCTGTGAAATATGACATTGGTATTCTAATAGGGATTGCATTGAATCTATAAATTTTAGGGGGTAGTATGGACATTTTAATGTTGTCAATTCTTCTAATCCATGAACACAGTATCTGCTTCCATTTATCTGTATCTTTCTGAAATTTTTCTTCAGTGTTCTGTAGTTTCTGAGTACAGGTCTTTACCTGCTTGGTTAAGTTTATTTTTAGGTACTTTATTTTTTTGTTGTTGCAATAGTAAATGGGATTTCCCCCCTAGTTTCTGATATTTCATTGTTGGTGTGCAAAAATGCCTTTGATTTCTGAATATTAATTTTTGTATTCCATTGTGTTGCCAAATTTATTTATGGAGTTGAGTGGTTTTTCATGGAGACTACAGGGTTTTCTATGTACATTATCATGTCGTCTGCTAATAATGACAGTTTTACTTCCTCCTTTCTAATTTGGATGCCTTTTTTTGTGTGTGTTATCATTGTGGCTAGAACATTTAATACTACATTGAATAAAAGTGGCAGAAGCAGACATCCTTGTTTTGTTCCTGATCTTAGTGTGAAAGCTTTTAGCTTTTGCCTGTTGTGTATGCTGTTGGCTATAGGTTTCTCATATATTGCCTTTATTATGTTCATTTATGTTCACTTTGTTCCCATTTTCCTGAGTGTTTTTATCATCAATGGGTACTGTACTTTATTTTTCAGCATCTATTGGTATGATAAAGTGATTTTTGTCTTTCGTTTTGTTTATGTGATGTATCATATTTATAGATTTGTGGATATTTTACTTTCCTTGCATCCCTAGGATAAGTCTGTTGTATGATCTTTTTAATGTATTGCTGTATCTGAATTACCATTATTTTGTTGAAGATTTTAGCATCTATAGTCATCAACAATGTTGGCTTCTAGTTTTCTTTCATTGTTGTGTCTTTGACTTGGTTTTAGATTTAGGAAAATACTGGCCTCATAAAAACAGCTTGGGAGTCTTCCTTCTTCTTGAATATTTTGGAATAGTTTGAGATGAATAGGCATTAGTTTTTCTTTAAATGCTTGGGAAGATTTGTCAGTAAAGCTACCCAGATAAGGCTTTTGTTTTTTGATTACTGCTTCAATTTTACTAGTTGTTATCAGCTTGTTCAGGCTTTCTGCTTCTTCTGACTCAGTTTTGGGAGCTTATATGTTTCCAGAAATTTGTCCATTTCACCCACATTGTCCAATATCTTGGCATATCACTGTTCTTAGTAATTTCTTATAATCCTTTCTGTTCCTGTGGTGTGAGTTGTAACTTCTCCTCTTTCATTTCTGATTTTATTTGTTTGGCTCATCTCCTTTTCTTTATGAGTCTGGTTAAAGGGTTGTCAATTTTGTTTATCTTTTCAAAGAACCAGCTCCTGGATTTATTGATCCTTTGAATTGTTCTTTTAGTCTCTATGTCATTTAATTCTGTTCTAATCTTGATTATTTCCTTCTTTCTACACACTCTGGGCTTTATTTCTTTTTGTTCCTCTAGTTCTGTTAGATGTAGGATAGGTTGCTTATTTGAGATCTTTCTGTCTTTTTATTTTTATTTTTTAAATTTATTTATTTATCTTTAGAGGGGAAGGGAAGGAGAAAGGGAGAGAAACATCAATGTATGGTTACCCTTTGCACATCCCCTGCTGGGAACTGGCCTGCAGGGAACCAGCCTGCAACCTAGGCATGTGCCTTGACTGGGAATCGAACCGCAATTGTCCAGTTCGCAGGCCCAAGCTCAATCCACTGAGCTACACCAGCCAGGGCTGTCTTTTTAGATAGAGCTTTATTTCTCTGAAATTTTTTCTCAGGACTGCCTTTACTGTGTCCCATAGATTTTGTTTTGTTGTGTGTTCACTTTCATTTGTTTCCAGAAACTTTGATTTCTTCCTTGATCTCATTGTTAACCAATTCATTACTTAATTGCATTTTATTCAGTCTCCATGTATTTGACTGTTTGTGAGTTTTTTTTTCCTTGTGGTTGGTTTCTAGTTTCAAGCCATTGTGATCTGAAAAGATGATTGATATGATTTCAATTTTCTTGAATTTGTTGAGGCTTGTTCTGTGTCCTACCATGTGGTCTATGTTTGAAAATATTCTGCGTGCATTTGAAAAGAATTTATATTTTGCTTCCTCAGGGTGAAAGATTCTGTTAATATCAATTAAGTGAATTTGATGTAAAGTGTTGTTCAATGTCACAATATCCTTCTTGGGTCTTTGCTTTGAAGATCTATCCATTGTTGACAGTGTGGTGTTAAAGTCCCCTGATACTAGTGTGTTGCTGTCTATATCTTTCTTGAAGTCCTCCAAGATTTTCCTTATATATTTGAGTGCTCCTATGTTGGATGTATATATGTCTAAAGGGGTTAAACTCTTGATGGATTACTCCTTTAAGTATTTTCTAGTGTCCTTCTCTGTCTCTTTTTTATTGTCTTTGTTTTGAAATATATGTTGCCAGATATAAGTATTGATACCCCAGCTTTTTTTTTTCATGTCTGTTTGCGTGAAATATTGTTTTCCATCCTTTCACTGTCAGTTTGTGTAGCTATTTTGTTCTGAGTTTGGTCTCTTTGTAGACAGCATGTATTTGGGTCACATTTTCTTATCCATTCAGCTACCCTATATCTTTTGATTAAAGCACTTAATCCATTTACCTTTAAGGTAACTATTGATAGGTATTTATTTATTACCATTTTTTTCTTTGTATCTGTGTTCTTTTATCTTTCTCTTTTTCTTTTTTTCTTTTTTTTTTATTTTATTTAGTTACTTTTCAAGTACATTTTTTTTTCTCTTCCCCGCCCCCCGCCCGGTCTCCCCCTCCCCTCCCATTCCCCCCCCCCAGTCCTCATCTCTGTGTCTTTCATACTTGTTCCTCAAAATCCCTCCCCCTTTTTCCCCTTAAGTTCCCTTCCCTCTCCCTTCTGGTCGCTGCCCACTTGTTCTCTATTTCAGCGTCTTTGTTTTTATTCTGTTTGCTTGTTTGTTTTATTCTTTAGCTTCCTGTCAAAGGTGAGATCATATGGTATTTGACCTTCAATGCCTGGCCTATTTCACTCAGCATAATGCTTTCCAGTTCCATCCATGTTGTTGCAAATGGTAGTAGTTCCTTCTTTCTCTCTGCTGCATAAAATTCCATGGTGTATATGTACCACAATTTTTGGATCCATTCATTTACTGATGGGCACCTAGGTTGCTTCCAACTCTTGGCTATTGTAAATTGTGCTGCTATGAACATTGTGGTGCATAGGTTCTTTGAAATTGATGTTTTAGGATTCTTGGGGTATAATCCTAGCAGTGGAATTGCTGGGTCAAAAGGCAGGTCAATTTTTATTTTTCTGAGAAAATTCCATACTGTTTTCCATAATGGTTGTACCAGTCTACAATCCCACCAACAGTGAACTAAGGTCCCCTTTTCCCCACACCCTCTCCAACATTTGTTGTTTGTTGCTTTGTCTATTATAGCCATCCTGACTGGTGTAAAGTGGTATCTCATTGTGGTTTTAATTTGCATCTCTCTGATAGCTAACAATATTGAGCATCTCTTCATGTGTCTCTGGATATTCTGTATGTCCTCTTTAGAGAAGTGTCTGTTCAAGTCCTTTTCCCATTTTTTAATTGGGTTCGATGTCTTCCTAGAGTGGAGTCGTGTAAGTTCTTTGTATATTTTGGAGATTAAACCTTTGTCTGAGGTATCATTGGCAAATATGTTTTCCCATACAGTTGGTTGTCTTTTTAATTTAATACTGTTTTCTTTAGCCATGCAGAAGCTTTTTATTTTGATGAGATCCCATTTGTTTATTCTTTCCTTTATATTCCTTGCTCTAGGGCACATATCCGTAAAAATGTTGCTGCGTGGAATATCTGAGATTTTCTTGCCAATGTTCTCCTCTAGGACTTTAATGGTGTCATGGCTTATATTTAAGTCTTTTATCCACCTTGAATTTATTTTGGTGTATGGTGTAAGTTGGTGCTCAAGTTTCATTTTTTTGCACGTAGCTGTCCAGTTCTCCCAACACCATTTGCTGAAGAGGCTATCTTTATTCCATTTTATGTTACTGCCCCCTTTGTCGAATATTAATTGACTGTAGAGGGTTGGGTTGATTTCTGGGCTCTCTGTTCTGTTCCATTGGTCTATGTGCCTGTTTTTATGCCAGTACCAGGCTGTTTTGATTACAGTGGCCTTGTAATACAGTTTGATATCAGGTATTGTGATCCCTCCTACTTTGTTCTTCTTTCTCAAAAGAGCAGCTGCTATTCGGGTTCGTTTATGATTCCATATAAATTTTTGAAGTGTTTGTTCTATGTCTGTGAAATACGCCATTGGTACTTTAATAGGTATTGCATTGAATCTGTATATTGCTTTGGGTAGTATGGACATTTTGATGATGTTAATTCTTCCAATCCATGAACACGGTATATGTTTCCATTTGTTTGTGTCTTCCTTTATTTCTTTCTTCAGTGCTGTGTAGTTTTCTGCATACAGGTCTTTTACCTCTTTGGTTAGGTTTATTCCCAGATATTTTATTTTTCTTTTTGCTATATCGAATGGGATTTTTTCCTTGATTTCTGCTTCTGCTGATTCATTGTTTGTATACAAAAATGCCTTTGATTTCTGGATATTGACTTTGTATCCTGCTGTTTTGCCAAATTCATTAATTAGTTTGAGCAGTTTTTTGGGTAGAGTCTATAGGATTTTCCATGTACACTATCATGTCATCTGCAAACAGTGACAATTTTGTTTCCTCCTTTCCTATTTGGATGCCTTTTATTTCCTTTTCCTGCCTGATCGCTGTGGCCAAAACTTCTAATACTATATTGAATAGGAGTGGTGAAAGTGGACATCCTTGTCTTGTTCCTGATCTTAGTGGAAAAGCTTTTAGTTTTTGTCCATTGAGTATGATATTGGCTGTAGGTTTCTCATAAATGGCCTTTATTATATTGAGGAATGTTCCCTCTATTCCCATTTTGCTGAGTGTTTTTATCATAAATGGGTGTTGTACCTTATCGAAAGCTTTTTCTGCGTCTATTGATATGATCATGTGGTTTTTGTCTTTGCTTTTGTTTATGTGATGAATTACATTTACTGTTTTGCGAATGTTGAACCATCCTTGCATCCCTGGGATGAATCCCACTTGGTCAGGGTGTATAATCTTTTGGATATATTGTTGGATGCGATTTGCTAATATTTTGTTGAGGATTTTAGCATCTATGTTCATCAGCGATATTGGCCTGAAGTTTTCTTTCTTTGTTGTATCTCTATCTGGTTTTGGAATTAGGATGATGCTGGCTTCATAAAAGGAGTTAGGGAGTTTTCCATCCTTTTGGATTTTTTGGAATAGTCTGTGAAGAATGGGGGTTAGCTCTTCCTTAAATGCTTTGTAGAATTCTCCTGTGAATCCATCTGGTCCAGGGCTTTTGTGTGATGGGAGTTTTTTTGATTACTGCTTCAATTTCTTTTGCTGTTATTGGTCTATTCAGGTGTTCTACTTCTTTTTCATTGAGTTTTGGGAGATTATATTTTTCTAGAAATGTGTCCATTTCCCCTAGGTTTTCAAATTTCTTGGCATACAGTTCTTCATAGTAATTTCTTACAATCCTCTCTATTTCTGTGGTATCAGTTGTAATCTCTCCTCTTTCATTTCTGATTGTGTTTATTTGTGTCCGTTCCCTTCTTTTCTTGATGAGCCTACTTAAAGGCTTGTCTATTTTGTTTATTTTTTCAAAGAACCAACTCCTGGATTCATTGATCTTTAGAATTGTACTTTTAGTCTCTATGTCATTTAGTTCTGCTCTGATCTTAGTTATTTCCTTCCTTCTACTTGCTTTGGGCTGTTTTTGTTGTTGTTCCTCGAGTTCTTGCAGGCGTAGAGTAAGTTCATTTGTTTGAAATGTTTCTGTTTTCTTTAGGTAGGCCTGTATTGCTATAAACTTCCCTCTCAGGACTGCCTTGGCTGTATCCCATAAGTTTTGGGTTGTTGTGAGATCATTTTCATTTGTTTCCAGAAACTTTTTGATTTCTTCCCTAATTTCATTCTTGACCCATTCATTGTTTAATAGCATAATGTTCAGTCTCCATGATTTTGGGTGTTTTGGGTTTTTTCCTTTGGGGTTGGTTTCCAGTTTCAGTCCCTTATGGTCAGAGAAAATGCTTGGTATGATTTCAATATTCTTGAATTTGTTGAGGCTTGTTTTGTGCCCTATCATGTGATCTATCTTTGAGAATGTCCCATGTGCATTTGAAAAGAATGTGTATTTAGCTTCTTTGGGGTGAAGAGCTCTGTATATATCAGTTAGGTCCATTTCATCAAGGGTGTTGTTTAATGCCGCAATGTCTTTGTTGATATTTTGTTTGGAAGATCTGTCCATTTTTGATAGTGGGGTGTTAAAATCCCCCACTATGATTGTGTTGCTGTCTATATCTTTCTTGAATTCCTCTAAGATTTTCCTTATATATTTTGGTGCTCCTATGTTGGGTGCATATATATTTATGATGTTAATGTCTTCTTGGTGGATTCTTCCCTTGAGTATTATGAAGTGACCTTCTGGGTCACTCTTAATGGCTCTTTTTTTTGAAGTCTATTTTGTCTGATATGAGAATTGCTACCCCGGCTTTTTTTCTTGTCCGTTTGCTTGGAAAATTTGTTTCCAGCCTTTGATTTTTAGTCTGTGATGGTCTTTTGTCCTGAGGTGGGTCTCTTGTAGGCAGCATATGTGTGGGTCATACTTTCTTATCCATGACGCTATTCTGTGTCTTTTGATTGGAGCATTTAATCCATTTACATTTAAGGTTATTATTGATAGGTACTTATTCATTGCCATTTTTGTACCTGTGTTCCTCTTTGTCTGTCTCTTTTCCTTCCTTTCCTTAGAGCAGACCTTTTAGTATTTCTTGTAGAGCTGGCTTGGTGGCAGCAAATTCTTTTAGACTTCTTTTGTCTTGGAAGCTCTTTATTTGGCCTTCTATCTTGATTGAGAGCCTTGCTGGGTAAAGTAGCCTTGGTTGTAGGCCTCTGTTTCTCATTACTTGGAATATTTCTTGCCAATCTCTTCTTGCTTGGAGTGTTTCCATTGAGAAGTCAGTGGCTAACCTTATTGGGATGCCCTTGTATGTTATTTCTTTTTTCTCCCTTGCTGCCTTTAAGATTCTCTCTTTGTCTTGGAAGTTTGCCATTTTAATGATGATGTGTCTTGAGGTGGGCCTCTTTGGGTTCCTCTTGAATGGGACTCTGTGAGATTCCTGGATTTGTGTGACTTTTTTTTTTTGTCAAATTAGGGAAATTTTCTCTCTTTACTCTTTCAAATATGTTTTCTATCCCTTGTTCTTCTTCTTCTCCTTCTGGTATTCCTATTATTCGGATATTATTACGTTTCATATTGTCTTGCATTTCTCTTAATCTCTCTTCATTCTTTCTGAGCCTCTTTTCCCTTTCCTGTTCTTTCTGTGAGATGCTTTCTACTTTGTCCTCCAATTCACTAATCCGATATTCTGTTTCATCCACCCTATTTTTAATGCTTTCCACTGTGTTTTTTAATTCAGAAATTGTATTCTTCATTTCCTCTTGGCCCTTGCTAATAATTTCCATTTCCTTTTTCATGTTGATATAGTTCACAGTGAGATCATTGTAACTTCCCTGTAGTTTCTGGTAGCTGATTGTGAGCTCTTTGAACTTCCTGATCACCAGTGCTTTGAATTCAGTATGTGATAGTTGACTTGCCTCTGTTTCATCTAACATTCTTTCTGAGGATTCCTCCTTTCCTTTCATTTGGGGATTGTTTCTTTGTCTTCCCATTGTTTGTGAGACTCTTCTTGTTAGCCTCAGCTTCTTAGATTAATCTGTTTTGACACCCTGGGTTTATGGTTTGAACTTTTGTGGTGGAATGCCTGTGAATTTCAATGGTGCAGCCTCTTTTGGTTATCCTGTTGTTCTCTGCTTCCACCTACTCAAATATGCAGCAACTTGTGGCTTCTCTCCTACAACAATGTGCAATTTGTCTCTCTGGCTCTACTATTGGGAGGCCTCTTCTATGGGTCCAGCTCTGGTCTTTTTATATTTTCAAGTTGATTGTGACTCTTCTGGTTCCTCCGTGACCGATGAGGTTTCTGGTCTCTTATTTTCATATATGCTTGGCATCTGCTGGCTTGCTGGCCTCACCTCCTCCGATCGGATGGATTTCTGTCTCTTTTGTACTAGGACCTGGTCTCTGCTCCGTCCTAGTCCACCGCCATCTTGAAATCCCCTCTCTTTTTCTTCATCTTCTTAAAGCAGTCACTTCAACATTTCTTGCAATGCTGGTTTTGTATAGATGTATTCTTTTGCCTTTTTGTCTTTTTTGTCTAGGAAACTCCTTATTTTGCCTTCCATTTTAAATGATAGCCTTGCTGGATAACATAGTCTTAGTCTTGGTTGCTTTTCTTTACTTGAAATATTTTGGCTTGTAGTTATTCTGTTGATAAATCAGTTGATAGCATTATTAAAGTTCTCTTGTATGTTACTAGCTATATGTCTCTGGCTGCTTTAATATTCTCTCTGTGTCTTTAAGTTTTGCCATTTTAATTATGATGTGTCTTGGAGTGGGCCTCTTTGGGTTCATCTTATTTAAGACCCTTTCTGCTTCCTGGACTTGCATGACTCTTTCCCTCATCAAGTTAAGGAAGTTTTACATCATTACTTTTTCAAACAAGTTTTCTATCCCCTGCTCCTCTTTTTCTCCTTCTGGCACCCCTATTATATGGATATTATTATATTTCATATTGTTCTGCACCTCCCTTAATCCCTCTTAATTCTTTTGAGCCTTTTTTCTATTTTTTGCTCTGTTTGAGAGTATTTTTTATATTTTTTAATTTTTTTATTGATTATGCTGTTACAGTTGTTCTATTCCCCCCTTCATTCCCCTCCACCCTACCCCCCTATCCCCACCATTACCCCCCTTTAGTTTATGACCATGTGTCTCAATTCCTTTAGATTTTATATTTCCCATGCTATTCTTGCCCCCCATCTATTTTCTATCTACTGTCTATGCTACTTATTTTCTGTACCTTCTCCCCCCTTCTCCTCCTCTCACTCCCCTGTTGCTAACCCTCCTTGAGATCTTCATTTCTATGTTTCCACTCTGATCTAGCTGTCCTTTTAGTTTGATTTTGTTTTAGGTGTGGTTGTTAATAACTGTGAGTTTGTTGTCCTTTCACTGTTCATGTTTTTTTAACTTCTTTTTCTTAGATAAGTCCCTTTAACATTTCATATACTAAGGGCTTGGTGATGATGAACTCCTTGAATTTGATCTTATCTGAGAAGCACTTTATCTGTCCTTCCATTCTAAATGAAAGTTTTGCTGGATAGAGCAATCTTGGTTGTAGGTCTTTGGATTTCATGACTTGGAATACCTCTTTCCAGCCCCTTCTTGCCTGTAAGGTCTCTTTTGAGAAATCTGCTGACAGTCTGATGGGGACTCCTTTGTAAGTGACTGTCTCCTTAGCTCTTGCTGCTTCTAGGATTCTCTCCTTCATTTTCATCTTGGCTAATGTAATGATGATGTGCCTTGGTGTGTTTCTTCTTGGGTCCAACTTCTTTGGGACTCTCTGAGCTTCCTGGATTTCTTGGAAGTCTATTTCCTTTGCCAGATTGGGGAAATTCTCCTTTATTATTTGTTCAAATAAGTTTTCCACTGGTGGCTGTGCCTTTCCCCCTTCTGGTACCCCTATAATTTGGATGTTGGAGCATTTAAAGATGTCCTGGAGGTTCCTAAGACTCTCCTCATTTTTTTGAATTCTTGCTTCCTGACTCTTTTCTGTTTGGCCATTATTTGCTTTCTTCTGGTCCACTCCATTGATTTGAGTCCCAGTTTCCTTTTCATTGTTATTGGTGTCCTGTGCAATTCCATTCATTTCAATTAGTTTCGCCTTCATATATTTGTCTAATTTGTCGGTATAATCAACCAGTTCTGTGAGGATCCTGATGACCAGTGTTTTAAACTGTGTGTCTGAGAGTTTTGCTATTTCTTCATCGCTTAGATCTATGGGCTCTGGCGCTTTGAGATCTTGCGGCAGTTTTGGTCTGTTCTGACCCTTTAAGTGTGAGAAGCGGTGCCTTGGACTCCCAGGTCGCTGGGTTGTGACGCTATATGTGGGGGCGTGGTCAGAGCGGGGAAATGGCGGCACCCTCCACTGCCGCTTGCCGCGGGGACCCGCCAGGCCGGTCCAACCGCCCACTCCCTTGCCTGTCCACCTGCGCACAAATGCGAGACCACAGTCAACACACAGCACCACTCCCCCGCTGTCTCCCCCGCGGTCGCTCGCCTGGTCGCTTGCTCGGTTCGCTCACTAGGTCCAACCCTGCGCCTGGATTCTGCGCGTCTGGATTCAGAGCGCCTGAGTCCGTCTGACCGAGTCTTCCTGTGCAACCCCGCTTCACCAGCCACTGGTTTCGCCCCTTACCGGTGAGGCTGAAGAATTTGTCGTTAACGGACTTCTGAAAAGTTCAATTTTCCGTGTTCTGGCTGTGTTTTCTGTTGCTAATATTTAGTTGTCTCTAAACTTGGTTGTGTGAGAAGGCACGGCACATCCACCTATGCCTCCATCTTGGCGGAAGTCCGAGAGTATTTTTCTACCTTGTCTTTCAGCTTTCTGATTTGATCCTCCGCTTCATCTAGCCTGCTTTCAATTCCTTCTAAGATATTATTCATTTCAGATATTTTACTCTTCATTCCCCCCTGGCTCTTATAAATAGTTTTTTTTAAAGATTTTATTTATTTATTTTTAGAGGGGAAGGGAAGGAGAAAGGGAGAGAAACATTCATGTATGGTTGCCTCTCCTGCGTCCCCTGCTGGGAACTGGCCTGCAATTCAGGCATGTCCCCTGACTGGGAATTGAACCATGATCCTTTGGTTTGCAGGCCCATGCTCAGTGCACTGAGCTACACCAGCCAGGGCTCTTATTAATAGTTTCTATGTTCTTTTTCATGCTGGTGTGGTTCCCATTAAGTTCTTGTAGCTTCCCTAGAATTTCTTGTACTCTTTCCAAGCTCCTTGAGCATCCATATAAGCATTATTTTGAACTCAGTGTCTGATAGTTTGCTTGCCTCAATTTCATTTACCATTCTTTCTGAGGATTCCTCCTTTTCTTTCTATTTTGGGTTATTTCTTTGTCTCCCCATTTATGGTGATTCTTCTCATTTGTTTCTGCATATTAGATTTTCTGCTTTGACTTCCTGTCTCATAGTATCACCTTCTGTGGTAGGAGACCTGTGGGACTCAGTGGTGCAGTCTCCTTGATCTCCTGAGCTGGATACTCTTGGGATACAATTTATGACATTTGTGTAGAGTCTTTTGTTGTACTTGGGTTTTGGTTGTTGTTGGGTCATTCTTTGGAGGGTCCTTCCTTCTAGTTGGTTGATTTAGAGTCACAGCACTCACCATATCTTGTATGCTATTGTACCAGGGTTTCTGCTGTATTTGTGAATTGACTGTTCTGTGGTTTAGCTGCGAGATCCATGCAGGAATAGGAGCAAGTGGAGAGAGATACCAGCTCCTCTGTAGCTATCTTGTATCCTCCCTTTTCTTCTTTTTTATGGCCAAGTAGTATTTCATTGTGTAAATGTACCATGGTTGTTTTACCCACTCATGTACTGATAAACACTTGGGCTGCTTCCAATTCTTGACTATTGTAATAACACTGCAGTGAATATAGTAAATGAATAATTTCAAATTAGTGTTTCAGGTTTCTTCAGATAAATTTGCAGAAGTGGAATCACTGTATCCATTAAAAAATTTTTGCAGTTCCATTAAAAGATTTTTTAAGTATCTCCATACTGATTTCCATAGTGCTTTCACCAATCTACATTCCCCCTAACAGTACATGAAGTTTCCATTTTCTCCCTGTCCTTGACAGCACTTATGGTTTGTTGATTTATTGATGATAGCCATCCTAACAGGTGTGAGATCATATCTCATTGTTGTTTTTAGTTTCATTTATCTGATAATTAATGACATTGGGAATTTTTCATATGTCTGTTGGCCAACTGTATGTCCTCTTTGGAGAAGTGTCTATAGAGGTCCTTTGCCAATTTTTAAATTGGATTGTTTGGGTTTTTTTGTGTGTTGAGTTTTATAAGTTTTTATAAAATTTGGATATTAGTTCATTATCAGATATATTAGGAAATATGCTCTCCAATTAAATGGGTTTTCTTCTTATTTTGTTGATGGTTTCCTTTGCTGTGCAAACTCTTTTTAGATTGATGTAGTCCCCTTTTTTTGTTGTTGCTCACTTGTTTGCTGCCTTTCCTTGAGAAGATATATCAGAAAAAATATTGATACAAGCAGTGTCTGAGAGTTTACTTCCTATGTTTTCTTCAAGGATATTTCTGGTTTTGAGTTTAACATTTAGGTCCTTAATCCATTTTGAGTTTAATCTAGTGTGTGGCATAAGAAGGTAATCTAGTTTCATTTTTCTGCACATAACTGTCCAATTTTCCCAACACCTATATATTGAATAAACTATCTTTAGCCCACTGCATATGCTTGCTTCCTCTGTCAAATATTAATTGACTATAAAGTTGTGGGTTTAGTTCTGGGCTCCCTATTCTGTTCCACTTATCTCTGTGTCTGTTTTTATGTCAGTACCTTGCTGTCTTGACTACTATGGCCTTATAGTATAGTTTTATATTAGGAAGCATGATTCTTCCAAATTTGTTCCTCATTTTCAGGATCATTGTTACTATTTGGGGTTTTTTGTGTGTGTCATATAAACTTTTGAAATATTTGTTCTAGTTTTGTAAAATACATTATTGGTATACTGATAATAATTGTGTTGAATCTGTATATTGCTTTGAGTAGAATGGATATTTCAATGATGTTAATTCTTCCTATTCATGAAGATGATATATGTTTCCACTTATGTTTATCTTCTTCAATTTTCCAGTGTCATATAATTTTATGAGTACAGGCCTTTACATCCTTAGTTAAATTTATTCCTAGGTGTTTTATTCTTTTTAAAGTGATTGTGAATGAGTTTTTTTATTGATTTTCCTTTCTGATAGTTCATTGTTGGCATATAAAAATGCAACTGATTCCTGGATGTTAATTTTGTATCCTGCTACATTAATGAGTTTATATATCAGTTCTAGTATTTTCTTGGTGGAGTCTTTAGGGTTCTATATGTACAATGTCATGTCATTTGCAAAGAAGACAGTTTTACTTCTTCCTTTTCAAGTTGGATGCTTTTTTACTACTTTTTCTTTACTGGTTGCTAAGTAAGAAAGGTGAAAGCGGACATCCCAACCTTGTTTCTGATCCTCAGGGAAACACTTTAGTTTTTGCCCATTGAGTAAAATGTAGGCTGTCAGTTTTCATATATGGTATTTAACATGTTAAGTATGTTCCTTCTAATCCCACTTTGATGAAAGTTTTTTAAATGGATGCTTGCTTTTATTAAACACTTTTCTGCATCTAATGAAATGATCATATGGTTTTTATCCTTTATTCTGTTTATGTGGTGAATCACATTTATTGACTGGTAAATGTTGTACAAACCTTGCATTCCCAGAATATACCATACTGGATTATGGTATATGATCTTTTTGATGTATTGCTCTACTCAACTTTATAATATTTTGATGAAGATTTTAGTACAATGTTCATAAAAATACTGGACCATAATTTTCTTTTTGTAGTTTCTTTATCTGGTTTGGAATTAGGATAGTGCTGGCCTCTCAAAATGATCTTTGGAGTTTTCTCTTGAATTTTTTTGGAATAGTTTGAGAAGGATTGGTGTTAGTTTTTCTTAGAATGTTAGGTAAAATTCACCTGTGAAGCCATGTGGTCCAGGGTTTTTGTCTGTTGGGAGTCTTTTTACTCCTGCTTCAATTTCTCTAGGTATAATTGTCTATTCAGATTCTATGATTCTTCCTGGTTTAGTTTTGGAACATAATGTGTTTGCGGGAATTTACCCATTTTGTCAGGGTTGTCCAGTTTATTTGCAGATAGTTGTTCATAATATTTTCTTACAATCCTTTGTATTTCTTTTTTTTATGATTGTGTATTTTATTTATTTTTCCCCACATTTTTAAAATTTATTTAGTTATTTTTCAAGTACAGTTTTCTTTTGTCAATTTCTCCCATCCCAGCCCCCCCTCCACCCCGTCTCCCCACCTCCCTCCCATTCCCCCCCCACAGTCCTCATCCCTGTGTCTTTCATACTTGTTCTTCAAAATCCCTCCCCGTACAATCCTTTGTATTTCTTTGGTGTCAGTTGGGACTTCTCTTCTTTCATTTTTTTATTTTATTTTGGGGCATCCTCTCTCTTTTCTTGATGAGTCTGGTTAAAATTTTGTCAATCTTGTTCATGTTTTCAAAGAACCAGCTCTTAGATTTATTCATTTTTATATCATTTTTCAGACTCCATTTCATTTATTTTTGCTCTGACCTTTATTATTTCTTTTCCTCTACTGATTTTAGGCTTCATTTGTTGTTCTTTTTCATGTTCCTTTTAGTGTGAAGTTAAATTGCTTATTCGAGTTTTTGGTTTTTTCCTTAGATAGTCCTGTAGTGCTATGAATTTCCCTCTTAGGATTGCTTTCGATGTCACCCACATATTTTGGGTTTTTATGTTCTCACTTTCATTTGTTTCAAAGTGTCTTTTGATTTCTTCCTTGTTCTTGTTTTTGACCTAATCATTGTTTAGTAATATGTTGTATAGCTTCCATGCTTTTGTGTATTTTTCAGTGTTCTTCTTGTAATTGGTTTCTAGTTGTACAGCATTGTGGTCAGAGAAGAAACTTGACATTGTATAAATCCTAAATTTATTGAGACTTGCTTTTTGTTCTAACATGTAGTTTATCTTAGAAAATGTTCCATATACACTGAGTGGATGTATATTCTGCTGCTTTGGGGTGAAATGTTCTGTAAATATCAGTTTAATCCATTTGCTTTAGTGTGTCATTTAACCCCACTTCTTTCTTGTCAATTTTATACCTGGAATACCTGTCCACTGAAGCCAATGGAGTATTAAAATTCCCTACTATGACTGTATTTCTGTCTGTCTCTCTCTTTATATCCATCAAGATCTGCATTAGATATTTAAGTGCTCCTATGCTGGGTGCAGAAATGTTTACTAAGGTTATATCCTCTTGTGGGATTGTTCCCTTTATTATGTGTTGTAGACCATGCTGCCTGGTTTTAGGAATTGTATCTTGATCCCTTGTGGCTAAGGGCAAGGGACGACCTTTGGAGTGCCAGCTGCAGGAGACAAAACTTGTCTCTGGTACCAAATGCTGCCTCAGTTTCCTCTCCCTGCCCCCAAATCATGGTTGGAAGTCAATGACAGGTAAGAGCCCTCATGTTGGGGGGCAACCTAAGCAGACTTGATCACTTGGGAAGCCTTCATGGAAGGACTTGGGGGGCTGCAACAAAGAGCAATGGACTCTCGCCCCCTGGCTTTGACATAGCCCGAGTCCCCATGTCCTCTGGGAAAAGCGCTTCCTGGCTCTAATCCCCTTAAGCCTGAATACCTGATGGGGAGAGGTGCAGCTCCTTGCCTTGCTAGAGCATGTCCTGGGGAAAAATTTGGCATCACAAAGACTTGCTGATAAACCTGTGAAATCTGCTCTGTTAAGAGTGTTTTCATTCATGTGATAAGGGTCCGGGAAGAAATAAATATGTCTCCCAAAGTTTCTGCACCTCTCTTCCTGACAGACACTGACTCAGACTCTGAAGCCCTCAGATATCTTTGAAATGTTATCTACTGTTTGATCCTTGCTGCCCTGTATTCCTGTGTATTACAACCCAATAAAAGGCTATGGAGCAGGGGGCTTGGGGCCTTTTTCTCCTCAGAGAAACTGGCCGCTGCTGGCCTTTGTCTCCCTTGAGAAACTGGCCACAGCCCACTCCTCCTCCCCAAGCAGATCCATCAGGTCTCTGTCATATTCATTTTCGTCCATGGTACTCAGAGGGACTTGCGAGAAAGTCACTCCCACAATTATGTAGTGCCCTTCTTTGTCTCTTGCTATTGCATTGGTCTTAAAGTATATTTTGTTTGACATAAGTATTGCTACCCCAGGTTTTGTTCCTTTTCATTTGCATGAAATATCTTTTTTCATCCTTTAGTTTGTGTATAGCTTTCCTTCTTAGCTGGGTGTCTTTGAGACAGCATATATATGGGTCTTGTTTTCTTATTCATTCAGCTACCCTGTGTCTTTTGATTAGAGTATTTAAGTCATTTACTTTAAAAATGATTATTGATAAATACATATTTATTTTAACTTTATAACTATTTCTTCTGTTTTTTTCTTTTTCTTTTTAAAGCAAGCCCTTTTACATTTGTTGCTGTGTTAACAAACTCCTTTAACTTTTTCTTGTCTTGGAAGTTCTTTATTTCTCCTTCAATTTTAAGTGATAGTCTTGCTGGGTAAAGTAGCTTTGGTCGTAGGTCCTTATCTTCCATCACCTTGAAAGTTTCATGCCAATCACTTCTGGCCTGAAATGTTTCTGTTGAGAAATCAAGTGACAGTCTAATGTGATCTCCTTTGTAGGTAACTAACTGCTCTTCTCTTATAGGTTTTAGGACTCTATACTTGTCTCTAGAGTTAGTATTTTAGTTATGATGTGTCTTGGTGTCAGCCTTTTTGGATCCACTGATTTTGGGACTCTATTTCTTGAATTTGTATGTCTTTTCCATTTACCAAATTAAGGAAGTTTTTGGTTATTATTTCTTCATATAGGTTCTTTATTCCTTGCTCATTCTCTTCTCCTTCTGATATTCCCATGATGTGGATGTTGTTATGCTTCATTTTATCTCAAATGTTTCTGAAGCACTCTTTATTCTTTTTAATTATTGTTATTTTTTTTGCTTCTATGCATGGGTGTTTTTGGCTTTTTTAACTTTGTCCTTTTTTTAAATTTAATTTTGTTCAAGTACAGTTTTCTGCCTTTTACTCCCATCCCAGCCCAACACTCCCCATGCACCCCACCTCCCTCCCATTCCCACCCCCCTTAGTTGTTGTCCATGTGTCCTTTATACTAGTTCTTGTAAATCCTTCCCTTTTTCCCCATGAAATTCCCTCCCCTCTCCGTTCTGGTCACTGTCCCTCTGTTCTCTATTTCAGCGTCTTTAGTTATATTTTGCTTGCTTGTTTGTTTTGTTGTTAACTTCCTGTTAAAGGTGAGATCATATGGTATTTGTCTTTCACTGCCTGGCTTATTTCACTCAGCATAATACTTTCCAGTTCCATCCATGCTGTTGCAAAGGGTAGGAGCTCCTTCTTTCTTTCTGCTGCATATAATTCCATTGTGTATATGTACCATAATTTTTTTGATCTATTCATTTACTGACAGGCACCTAGGTTGCTTCCAGCTCTTGGCTATTGTAAATTGTGGTGCTATGAACATTGGGGTACATAGGTTCTTTTGGATTGGTGTTTTATGGTTCTTAGGATATAATCCCAGCAGTGGAATTGCTGGATCAAAAGGCATATTCATTTTTATTTTTCTGAGAAAATTCCATACTGTTTTCCATAATGGTTGTACCAGTCTGCAATCCCACCAACAGTGAACTAGGGTCCCCTTTTCTCCACAACCTCTCCAACACTTGTTTGTTGCTTTGTTCATGATGGCCATCCTCACGGGTGTAAAGTGGTATCTCATTGTGATTTTAATTTGCATCTCTCTGATAGCTAGTGACATTGAGCATTTTTTCATGTGTCTCTGGATCTTCTATATGTTCTCCTTAGGGAAATGTCTGTTCAAGTCCTTTGCCCACTTTTTAATTGGGTTGCTTGTCTCCTTGGAGTGGAGTTGTGTAAGTTCTTTGTATATTTTGGAGATTAAACCTTTGTCTGAGGTATCGTTGGCAACTGTGTTTTTCCATCTGGTTCATTCTCTTTTCATTTTGATGCTGTTTCCTTTTTCCTTTAGCCATTCAGAAGCTTTTTATTTTGATGAGATCCCATAAGTTTATTCTTTTCTTTATGTCTCTTGCTCTAGGGGACATACTGGTAAAAATATAGCTGCATGGAATATCTGAGATTTTTCTGTCAATGTTTTCCTGTAGGCCTTTTATGGTGTCATTACTAATACTTACGTCTTTTATTCACGTTGAATTTATTTTTGTGTATGGTTTAAGTTGGTGATTGAGTTTCTTTTTTTTTTTTTTGCATGTAGCTATTCAGATCTCCCAACACCATTTGTTGAAGATGCTATCTTTACTCCATTTTACTCTTCTGCCCCCTTTGTCAAATATTAAGTGACCATATAGACTTGGGTTTACTTCTGGGATCTCTGTTCTGTTTCATTGGTCCATGTGCCCGTTTTTATGCCAGTACCAGCCTGTTTTGATTACAATGGCCTTATAATACAGTTTGGTATCAGGTATTGTGATCCCTCCTACTCTGTTCTTCTTTTTCAAAATTTCAGCAGCTATTACAGTAATTTATGGTACCGTACAAATTTTTGAAGTGTCTGTTCTATGTCTGTGAAGTATACCATTGGTACTTTAATAGATATTGCATTGAATCTGTAATTTTCTTTGGGTAGTATGGACATTTTGATGATGTTAAGTCCTCTAATCCACAAACATGGTATATGTTTCCATTTGTTTATGTCTTCCTTGATTTCTTTCTTCATTGTTGTGTAGTTTTCTGCATACAGGTCTTTTACCTCCTTGGTTAGGTTTATTCCTAGGTATTTTATTTTTCTTTTTGCTATATCAAATGGGATTTTTTTTCTTGATTTCTACTTCTGCGGTTTCATTGTTGGTATACAAAAATGCCTTTGATTTCTGGATATTGACTTTCTATCCTGCTATTTTGCCAAATTCATTTATTAGGATGAGTAGTTTTTTGGTAGAGTCTATAGGATTTTCCATGTACACTATCATGTCATCTGCAAACAGTGACAGTTTTGTTTCCTCCTTTCCTATTTGGATACCTTTTATTTCCTTTTCCTGCCTGATCACTGTGGCTAAAACTTCCAAAACTATATTGAATAGAAGTGGTGAAAGTGGATATCCTTGTCTTGTTCCTGATCTTAGTGGAAAAGATTTTAGTTTTTGCCCATTGTGTATGATGTTGGCTTAGGTCTCTCATATATGGCCTTTATTATATTGAGGAATGCTCCCTCTATTCCCACTTTGCTGAGTGTTTTTTATCATAAATAGGTGCTGTACCTTATCAGTTGCTTTTTCCGCATCTATTGATATGATCATGTGATTTTTGTCTTTGCTTTTGTTTATGTGATGTATTACATTTACTGATTTGTGAATATTGAACCATCCTTACAGCACTGGGATGAATCCCACTTGGTCATGGTGTATGATCTTTTTAATGTATTGTTGTATGAGGTTTGCCAATATTTTGTAGAGGATTTCAGAGTCTATGTTCATCAGCGATATTGGCCTGAAGTTTTCTTTCTTTGTTGTATTTTTATCTGATTTTGCAATTAGGATGATGCTGGCTTCATAAAATGAGTTTGGGAGTCTTCCTTTATTTTGGATTTTTTGGAATAGCCTGTGAAGAATAGGAGTTAGCTTTTCCTTAAATGCTTTGTAAAATTCTCCTGTGAAACCATTTGGTCCAGGGTTTTTGTGCTTTGGGAGATTTTTAATTACTGCTTCAATTTCATTTGCTGTTATTGGTCTACTCCGGCTTTCTGCTTCTTCATTGAATTTTGGAAGATTATATGTTTCTAGAAATTTGTCCATTTCACCTAAGTTTTCAAATTTTTGGCATACAGTTTTTCATAGTAATTTCTTACAATTCTTTCTATTTTTGTGGGCTCAGTTGTAATCTCTCTTCTTTCATTTCTGATTGTGCTTATTTGGGTTCCTTTTCTTGATGAGCCTGCTTAAAGGCTTGTCTATTTTGTTTATCTTTTAAAAAAAAAACAGTTCCTGGATTTATTGATTTTTAGAATTGTACTTTTAGTCTGTATGTCATTTAATTCTGCTCTGATCTTGGTTGTTTCCTTCCTTCTACTTGCTCTGGGCTGTCTTTGTTGTTGTTCCTCAAGTTCTTGCAGGCGTATGGTTAGGTTGTGTGTTTGAAATGTTTCTATCTTCTTTAGGTAGGCCTGTATTGCTATGAAATTCCCTCTCAAGACTGCCTTTACTGTGTCCCATAAGTTTTGGGTTGTTGTGAGTTTGTTTTCATTTGTTTCCAGAAACTTTTTGATTTCTCCTCTAATTTCATTCTTGACCCATTAGTTGTTTAATAGCATGCTATTCAATCTCCATGATTTTGAATGTTTTGGGTCTTTTCTCTTGGGGTTGGTTTCCAGTTTCAGTCCCTTGTGGTCAGAGAAAATGCGCAGGATGATTTCAATTTTCTTAAATTTGTTGAGGCTTGTTTTGTGTCCTATCATGTGGTCTATCTTTGAAAATGTTCCATGTGCATTTGAAAATAATGTGTATTTAGCTTCTTTGGGATGAAGCGTTCTATATATATCAGTTAAGTCCTTTTCATGTAGGACATTGTTCAATTCAACAATATCCTTGTTGATATTTTGTTTGGAAGATGTGTCCATTTTTGACAGTAGAGTATTAAAATCCCCTACTATATTTTTGTTGCTGTTAACATCTTTCTCGAAGTCCTCTAAGATTTTCTTTACATATTTGGGTGCTCCTATGTTGGGTGCATATATATTCAAAATGTTTATGACTTCTTGGTGGATTCTTCCCTTGAGTATTATGAAGTGACCTTCTGGTTCTCTTTTTATGGACCTTTTTTTGAAATCTATTTTGTCTGATACTAGTATTGCTACCCTGACTTTTTTTTTCCCTGGCCATTTGCTTGGAAAATTTGCTTCCAGCCCCTCACTTTTTGTCTGTGTAGGTTTTTTGTCCTGAGGTGAGTCTTTTGTAGGCAGCAAATGTGTGGACCATGCTTTCTTATCCATTCAGCTATTCTATGTCTTTTGATTGGAGCATTTAATCCATTTATGTTTAAGGATATTATTGATAGGTACTTATTCATTGTCATGTTTGTACCTATGTTCCTCTGTCTCTCTTCAGTCCTTTCCTTAAAGCAGTCCTTTTAGCATCTCTTGAAGAGCTGGTTTGGTGGAGGCGATTCTTTTAGACTTCTTTTGTCTTGGAAGCTCTTTTTTTGGCCTTCTATCTTGATTGAGAGCCTTGCTGGGTAAAGTAGCTTTGGTTGCAGGCCTCTGGTTCTCATTACTTGGAATATTTCTTGCCATTCTCTTCTGGCTTGGAGTGTTTCCATTGAGAAGTCAGCAGCTAACCTTATTGGGGCTCCCTTACACATTACTTCCTTTTTCTCCCTTGCTGCCTTTAAGATTCTCTCTTTGTCTTGAAATTTTGCTATTTTTACTTTTTCTTCTTAATCACTGTTTCCATACTGTGCCTCATCTAACCTACTGTTTATTTCTTCCCATGTATTATTTATTTCAAGTATTGCATTCTTTATTTTTGATTGTTCCTTTCTTATGGTTTCTATGTCTCTTTCATGCTATTGAGTATCCTTATAAGCATTACTCTAAACTCTGTATCTCATAAATTGCTTACCTCTATTTCATTTAGTTCTTCTTCTGGAGAAGTTTTTTGTTCTTTATTTTGGAGATTGTTTCTTTGTCATTCCATTTTGGCTGCCTCTTTGTGTTTTTTTGTTGTTTTTTTTTGTATGTATTGTATTAGGTAGATCCGCACAGACTCTGGTTCAGGCCTAAGTCGGACATTGCCTGTGACTGGCCCTGGGCCACCTGCTTAAAGCTATCAGTGTTCCACAGCTTGTGGCTCCCTCTGCTGGTCCTGGGTGTGTGCAGAAAGAATGAAGCTGCAGAGCAAGTCTGGCTTTTACCAGTACTGGATTTGGGGAGAGTCAGCTGACGCCTCCAAGCTTTCAGATATCCCCCTCTACCTGCAGGTTTTCTGTTTGTTATACTTAATCACTGAAAGTGCCCCATCTGTACTTGTCAGCAGCCAGCCTTAAACTTCTCAGGGTGAGGTGAGAGGGAGTGTTGTGGGTGGGGTATCGTTTCCCCTCAGGCTACTGACGCTTGGAGGGGAGTGCTCTGCCTGAGAAAGATGGCTTCTACAGTATGTGCAAAGGGATCTTGCTGGCTGAAACTTCAGCTCTCTCCCCAGTAACACATCTTAGACTCTCCTCATGTGGCTCTAGTCTGCTCTGCCTTCCCACTGTTGGAGCCCAGAATAAGTCACTACAAACAAAAGTTTATGGCATGTTCCTTTATGAGGCTCTCTGTGTCTCTGTCTGTCTGTCCATGGCAGACAGAAAACCTGCTGCTTTTCATAGCAGGTTGTTATTTGGGTTACTTTCCCAGTTTTGGTGCTTCAGCCTGGGGAGACTAACCTGGGGTTTAGACCCCACACTTCTCAGGGGGAACCCCCCAGCCCCTGAAACACCCCTCCAGATTTTCAGCTACCACCCACTGGAGCCCAGCCAGCCCTTTTGTGCCTCTTTACTCTCTAACAGTCTTGTGATGATGTGGTTTCTCCTGTAAGTCCTTAGTTAAAAGGCTCTCTTCAGCGAGTGTTCAATTGGTTATTCATAATGATTTTTCTATAATTTAGTTGTAATGTCATTTTTATCCTGGGAGATCAGTGTAGCTTCCACCTACTCCACCGCCATCTTGGATCTCTCAAGGCACCTCTCGTTATGCTTATTTTCAAAATCGACATAGCTGTTTTTGAATCTTAATACTTCCATATAAATATTAGAATATGTCAATAAAACTGATAGGATTTTTAAATATTAAGGCATTTATGTATTCCTACATCGATCATGATATATTTTTTAAAGATTTTAATTATTTATTTTTAGAGAGAGAAGAAAGGAGGGAGAAAGAGACAGAGAGAAATATCAATGTGTGGTTGGCTCTCATGTGGCTCCCACTGGGGGCCTGGCCTGCAACCCAGGCATGTGCCCTGACTGGGAATCAAACTGGTGACCTTCTGATTCACAGACAAGCCCTCAATCCACTGAGCCACACCAGCCAGGGCTCTAACATAAGATATTAAAAATAACAATTTATACATGTTCCTTGATGTCCCTTCCTCTATTTTCCCCCATTATCCCTCTCTCTCCTCCCCTCTGTTTACTGTCAGTTTGTTCTTTATTTCAATGTCTCTGGTTATATTTTGCCTGCTTATTTGTTTTTCAATTAGGTTCCACTTACAGGTGAGATCACATGGTATTTGTCTTTCATTGCCTGGCTTATTTCACTAAGAATAATGCTCTCCATGGACAAAGGCAAAGGTGGTATGTTCAAGGGTGGGAGGTGGGGATGAGTGGGGCAAGGGGTCATGGTGAGGGGCAAATGGAGACAACTATACTTGAACAACAATAAAAATCATTGTAAAAATCTAGGACAAAAAATAATAAATTCAAACCCATTGAAAAAGTCTTATTATATGGCAAATAAAGAAACAAAATGAAACAACAAAAATACCAGTTTTATTGAGAGATCATTCACATACTAAATAATTTACCTATTTAAACTGTACAATTAAAATTGTAAATTTTAGTATATTTAGAGTGTTGTGCAACCAACATGACAATTAACTTTAAAATATCTTCGTCACACTTCAATGAATCCCTGTATCCATAAGCTATCACTCTCCATCTCTCCTCCATTGCCGCTTAGCCTTTGCCAACCATGATACTACTTTCTGTCTGTAGATTTGACTATTCTGGACATATCATATAATATTAAAATTTAAGGCCATGAATTTCCCTTAAAATATCTCTTTAATGAAACCTATAAATTTTAGTCTTCAGTATTTTCATTATTATTCAGTTTTCAATATTTTAACATTTCCATTATGCGTTTTCTAACTCATGAATTATTTGGAAGCATATTTTAAAATATCCAAACACATGAGTTTTTAAAAATGTTTTCTTTGCCCTGGTTAGTGTGGCTTAGTGGATTGAGCACACACCTGCGAACCGAGGGGTTGCCGGTTCATTCCCAGTCAGAGTGCATACCTGGGTTGTGGGCCAGGTCCTCAGTGGGGGGGTATCTCAAGAGGAAACCACACATTGATGTTTCTCTCTCTCTCTTCCTCCTTCCTTTCCACTCTCTCTAAAAATAAATAAATAAAAATATTTAAAAAATAAAATAAATGTTATCTTGTCACTATTGATTTCTAATTGCATTTTGGTCAGATGAAGTGATCTCTATGATACGAATTCTAAGAAATTTGTTGAGACTTGTTTTTTGGTCAAGCACATGATCAATTATTGTAAATGTCCTATGTATGCTTGAGTAGAAAGTGTATTCTTCTATTAGTAGGTGCAGGATTCTGTTTATGCCCATTAAATCAACTTGTTGATTCTATTGTTTGCTATTTTAAATCTTTAACATTTTTTGTTCATGTCCTTTAAATACTTTAGAGAAGGGTGATGGATCCTACACGTGATTGTTGATTTGTTTATTTCATTTAATAGTTCCATAACAGTTTTCTTTATGTATTTCGAGAATACTTTATTAAGTGCCCATATATTTATTTTTGGTGAATTTAACTTTTTGTTACATTAAAACTTTCATTTTAAAATAACTGTAGCCTGTGAACCAGAGGATCGCGGTTCGATTCCCAGTCAGGGCACATGCTTGGGTTGCAGGCAGGTTCCCTGCAGGTCAGTTCCCTGCAGGGGATGCACTAGAGGCAACCATACATTGATGTTTCTCTCCCTCTCTCCTTCCCCTCTAAAGATAAATAAATAAAATCTTTAAAAAAAATAAAATAACTGTAGGTTTACAGAGATTGTAAGGATAGTTCAAAGAGATTTTCTGTACCCTTCTTCCTGTTTCCCAAAGTGACTACATCTTACAAAACTACAGGGTGGTATCAAAATTAGAAAATTGACATTTATACAATGTGTATGTATGGTTCTGTATCATTTCATCATGCCATTGAAATTAATATATGGAACTATTCCATCACTGGAAACACCTCCTTTTGCTACCTCTTTCTAGCCACACACTCTCTTCACTCCACCATTCTTAACTTTTCCCTACAGCTATTTTCCATCTCTATAATTTTTTTAAATTTATTTAGTTATTTTCAATTTTTTATTTTTATTTATTTATTTTTAGATTTTATTTAGTTATTTTTCAAGTACAGTTTTTTGTCTATTTCTCCCATCCCAGCCCCCCCACCCCGTGCTCCCAACCTCCCTCCCATTTCCTCCCCCACTAGTCCTCATCCCTGTGTCTTTCATACTTGTTCCTCAAAATCCATCCCCCTTTTCCCCCTTAAATTCCCTTCCCTCTCCCCTCTGGTCACTGTCCCCTTGTTCTCTTTTTCAGTGTCTTTGTTTTTATTCTGCTTGCTTGTTTGTTTTGTTGTTTAGCTTCCTGTTAAAGGTGAGATCATATGATACTTGTCTTTCAACGACTGGCCTATTTCACTCAGCATAATGCTTTCCAGTTCCATCCATGTTGTTGCAAAGGGTAGTAGTTCCTTCGTTCTTTCTGCTGAATAGAATTCCATTGTGTATATGTACCACAATTTTTTTTAATTTTTTTAAATTAATTTATTTTTTATTGATTGTGCCATTACAGTTGTTCTATTCCCCCCTTCATTCCCCTCCACCCTACTCCCCCGTCACCACCATCACCCCCCCTTTAGTTTATGACCATGTATCTCAAGTTCTATAGATTCTATATTTCCCATACTATTCTTGCCCCCCCATCTATTTTCCATCTACTGTCTATGCTACTTATTTTCTGTACCTTCTCCCCCGTTCTCCTTCTCCCACTCCCCTGTTGCTAACCCTCCTTGAGATATTCATTTCTATGTTTCCACTCCTGATCTAGCTGTCCTTTTAGTTTGATTTTGTTTTAGGTGTGGTTCTTAATAACTGTGAGTTTGCTGTCCTTTCACTGTTCATCTTTTTTATCTTCTTTTTCTTAGGTAAGTCCCTTTAACATTTCATATAATAAGGGCTTGGTGATGATGAACTCCTTGAATTTGATCTTATCTGAGAAGCACTTGATCTGCCCTTCCATTCTAAATGAAAGCTTTGCTGGATAGAGCAATCTTGGATGTAGGTCTTTGGATTTCATGACTTGGAATACTTATTTCCAGCCCCTTCTTGTCTGTAAGATCTCTTTTGAGAAATCCGCTGACAGTCTGATGGGAACTCCTTTGTAGGTGACTGTCTCCTTATCTCTTGCTGCTTCTAGGATTCTCTCCTTCATTTCAATCTTGGCTAATGTAATGATGATGTGCCTTGGTGTGTTCCTTCTTGGGTCCAACTTCTTTGGGACTCTCTGAGCTTCCTGGATTTCCTGGAAGTCTATTGCTTTTGCCAGATTGGGGAAATTCTCCTTTATTATTTGTTCAAATAAGTTTTCCAATTGTGGCTGTTCCTCTTCCCCTTCTGGTACCCCTATAATTCGGATGTTGGAGCGTTTAAAGATGTCCTGGATGTTCCTAAGCCTCTCCTCATTTTTTTGAATTCTTGTTTCTTCATCCTTTTCTGTTTGGTCCTTTTTTTCTTCCTCCTGGTCCACTCCCTTGATTTGAGTCCCAGTTTCCTTTCCATTACTATTGTTTTCCGGTGCATTTCCCTTCATTTCAATTAGTTTAGCCTTCATATGTTCCTCTAATTTGTGACTAAAATCAACCAGTTCTATGAGCATCCTGATCATCAGTGTTTTGAACTGTGTATCTGAAAGTTTGTCTATTTCTTCAATGCTTAGAGTTATGGGCTCTGGGGCTTTGAGTTCTTGAACCATAATGTTTTGCTTTGTTCGTGCCTGTTACATATGAGGAGCGGAGCCTTAGGTGTTCACCAGGGCAGGGCCACCCAGTTCTCTGGTTTGCAATGCTGTATGTGGGGGCAGGGTCAGAGAGGGACAATAGTGGTCCCCTCTGCTGCTTCCCACCGCTGGGACCTGTGCGGTCCATCTCACCGCTTGCTCCTTCGCTGGTTTATCTGCATACAAATGTGTGACCACAATCGGCCTGCCAACTTGCGCCCTCAGTGGGTCCACCCGCTGCTACTCCACACCTGGGATCCGCCCACTGCTTCCTGCATGCCTGGGTCACACGCCCAGGTTGGTCCAGTGGATCTTTCCTGCCTGACCACACTCTGCTGCTGGTTCTGCCCCTCTTACCTGTTTGGCTGAATGGTTCGTTGTTGTCAAACTTCCATATAGTTCAATTTTCTGTGGTTTGGCTGCGCTTTTGTTGCTAAAACTTTGTTGTTTTTAAGCTTGGTTGTGCGAGAAGGTATAGTGTTTCCACCTATGCTTCCATCTTGGTGGAAGTCCTCTCATTTTTTTAAATATATTTTATGAAAAAAAATTCCCATGCAGTTTAATTTTAATATAATTGGCTATGACCAGTCTATGCATAAACCAATAAGACTGGACACAGTTCACATTATTTACAGATCACTTAACATAGCTGTATCTGAAGTACAGCCCCCTTTGTGTGTTCCATGGCATTTTCCTATTTAGCCAAGTCACATACGTGTATGATAAATATTTGTAATAAATATAAAACAACTTTGCTGTAACTTTGAATATATATATATATATATTATGGATTATGCTGTTACAGTTGTTTCAATTTTCCCCCTTTGCCCCCCTCCACCAGATACCCTCATTCCCTCCAGCAATTCTTGCTCCTTTAGTTCATGTCCATGGGTCATGCATATAAGTTCTTTGACTACTCCATTTCCTATACTGTTCTTAACATCCCCCTGTCTATTCTGTACTGACCAATTTGTACTTCTTAATCCCTGCACCATTTCTCCCATTTTTCCCTTCCCCCTCCCAGCTGATCACCTTCCAAATGATCTCCATATCTATGGTTCTGTTTCTGTTCTGCTTGTTTTATTAGTTTGTTTTTTAGATAGTTAATATTTGTGATAGTTGATAGTTGTGAATTTGTTGCCATTTTAGTGTTCATAGTTTTGATCTTCTTCCCTTTCTTATATAATTCCCTTAAAATTTCATAAAATAATGGCTTGGTGATGATGAACTCCTTTAGTTTTTCCTTCTCTGGGAAGCGCTTTATCTGCCCTTCTATTGTAAATGATAGCCTTGTTGAATACAGTAATCTAGGTTGTAGGCCCTTGCTTTTAATAACTTGGAACATTTCTTGGCAGTTCCTTCTGGCTTGCAAAGTTTATTTTGAGAAATCAGCTGAGAATCTTATGGAAACTCCCTTGTAGGAGGAGTTCCCATAAGAATTTTACTTTTCTCTGCTTTTCTCTTGCTGCTTTTAAGATTCTCTTTTTATCTTTAACTTTTGGCATTGTAATTATGATGTGTCTTGGTATGGTCCTCTTCGGGTCTAATATGTTTGGGATTCTCTGTGCTTCATGGCCTTGTATGTCTATTTCCTTCTCCAGATTAGGGAAATTTTCTTTCAATGTTTTTTTAAATTAGTATTCTAATTCTTCTTTTTCCTCTTCTCCTTCTGGCACCCCTATGATTCAGATGTTGGTATGTTTGGGGATGTCCCAGAGGATCTTTATTCTATCCTCATTTTTTAAAATTCTTTTTCCTTCTTATTGTTCTGATTGAATGCTTTCTTCTTCCTTATGTTCCAAGTCATTGATTTGATTCTCAGCTTCATTCCCTCCACTGTTGGTTCCCTGAAGATTTTCTTTATTTCACTTAATGTAACCTTCATTTCTGCCTGGGTCTTTTTTATGCTGTTGAAGTACACAATGAGTTTCTTGAGCATTCTAACAACCAGTGTTCTGAACTCTGCATCTGATAGGTTGCTTATCTACATTTGGTTTAGTTCCTTTTCTGAAGCTTTGTTCTGTGTTGGAGACTCTTCTGTGTGGTTTCAGAGACTGTAGCCTTGTGTGAGTAGGCCTTGAAAGAGGCCAGTAAATCTTTACTGGAAAGCCAGGAAAATGAGTGGTAGGCATAACCCAATACTAACACTGAGAGTTCCTGTGGGAAATTAGGCCTGAAATATACACTGTATCCTTTGAAGCTTGCTCTGCTTTGCAATATCCCTGTGGATATAAACCAGATGATTAAGTTCAAAGCATAAGGAGTGATCTCCTTGGGTCATGAAATATACCTTTACAACCATCTGGCATCAGCATGTGTCATGGACCCTGACCCAAGATGATCTCTGGTTTCTTCAATTGTTATCTGTAGATAATATTTGTTTTCCTTTCACATACCAAGCCAAATAAAACCCATTTCAGAGAAGGGTTTGGGGCATTCTCCACTAAAGGGAATTGCTGTCTCCTTTCCCTCCAGAAAACAGACTGTGTTTGGGACATCTTATTTTCATCTGTGACTGAGAGAAACTCTGCTGGCCAGAACTCCCCTCATCTGACCAGCATCCCCTTCAGTTCTGTTCTTTCATTTGGGCCATGTTTTTTGTCTCTTCATTTTGGCAGCCTCCCTGTGTTTTTTTCTACATATTAGGCAGAGCTCCTTTGACTCCCTGTTCTAGTAGCATGGTCTACTGTAGAAAAGCACACCTGTAAGTTGTATAAAATAAAAATAAAATAAAAGATATCCATATTGGAAAAGAAGGCACATTTGGTAATTGCCAGAGTGGGGCAACTCGTGTCACTGCCCTGTGGCTCTGTGTGTGAGAGGGCTCAGAGAGGGGACAGTGTGACTGCCCAGCCTCTGGAGTTTTTCTCAGGATAAAGCTGTCTCCCAGCACTTGTCTTATTACTAGTCACTTCAATTTCTTCCCATATGCCACTGGTTCTCTTCCAGCGAATGACCTGATGCTGAATCCCAGAGGGGTGGACCCTTTACAAGGAGTCTACTGAGAATCCTGCAATTTTCTCTGCCACCCCAACCCCCACTGGTTTTTACAGCCAGAAGTTATGGGAACGTATCTTCCTGGCACTGGACCCCTGTGCTTGGTGGTCTGGTCTGGGGTCGGGATCCCTTGCTCCTGAGATATCCCTCCCAATATTCATCCACCACACATGGTTGTGGGGCCACCTGATTCATATCCCTGCAACTCTCAACCTCTCGGCATCTTTCCACTTGTCTCTGCTCCTCCTACCTGTCTGAATGAATGTGACCTCTTTAAAACCTTGGTTATTGAACTTCCATACAGTTTGATTTTCTGACAAATCCGGGTGACATTTGTTTTGTAGTCTAATTGTAATTTTTGCTATAGTTATGTGAGGAAGCAAAGAGTGTTTACTTATGTCTCCATATTAACCAAAAGTTCTCATTTCTGTTTCATTGATTTACATGTCTATTTTTTCACTAAAACCACATTCTTTTTTTTTTAGCAGGTTTTTAAAAAAGATTTATTTATTTATTTATTTTTTAGAGAGGAAGGGAAGGAGAGAAATATCAATGTATGGTTGCTTCTCATGAGTCCCCCACTGGGAACTGGCCTGCAACCCAGGCATGTTCCCTGACTGGGAGTCGAACCTCAATCATGTGGTTCGCAGGCCTGCGCTCAATCCACTGAGCTACACCAGCCAGGGCTAAAACCACATTCTTTTGATAACTACACTTTATACCAAGTCTCAAAATCAGGTAGCATGAGTCCTGCAATTTTATTTTTCTCAAAGTTGCTTCAGCTATTGCATGTTCATTGTTTTCCCATGTGAATTTTAAAATCAGCTAACATTTCTAAACCAAGAAAAGGCCAGCTGGGATTTTTCACCCAACAAATTCTGATGTCATAATTTTATTAAAGTTTAGTTAAAACTATTTTCTAATTTCCATTTTCATTCCTTCTTTAATCCATAAGTTATATATAAGTTTCTTAATTTTGAAACTATAGCAATTTTCAATTTATCTTAGTTAATTTTTAGCATAATTGCATAATAGAGAACATATCCCATATTATTTTAGTCTTTACAGTGTGTTAAGACTTGCTTTATGACCTTTGTATAATATAATTTTGTAGATATTCCATTTGTACCTAAAAAGAAAGTATATTCTGCAGTTTTAGTGTAGAGGCCTATATTTGTTGACTCTGTTAAAACTATTAATTGTAAAATACAGAAAACTGTACTTGAACAATAATTAAATAAAAATATTGTTAATCAAATATTTAATATTCTCACTCATTTTTATCTTTATTATTTTATCAATACTGAGAGAGGTCTGTAATAGTTCTTATTATACAATAAATTGCTATATAGCAATGATAATGAACAAGCTGCAACCACATGCAACCACATGGTTGAATCACACAAATGTAATATTGAGTGAAATGAGGCAGACACAAAATACCACATAGTAAATTATTCCATTGAGATAAAGTTCAAAGGCAGGCAAAACTATGTTTTTAGAAGTCCAAATAATGGCTACTCTCGGTAGAGGAAGAGGGTTTAGTGACTGGGAAGGTGAGGACACCAATGGGGTTTCTGGAGTGTTGATAATGTTCTCTTTCCTGATCTGGGTTCTGGTCACACAAATTATGTTCATTCTGTGAAAACTTATCAAGGTGTATATTTATAGTTTTTGCAACTTTCTGTCATATATCCAAAGGCTCATTACTTTAAAAAAGTCAACCTCACTAGTGACCAAGAATCTGCAAATTCAAATGACAGTGAAATATTATATTTTCTAACCAGAATTATAATTCTCCTTATTTGTTTAGAGGTAAAAAATGGATAGTCCTTTGCATGATTGTCAGGTGTGTAAACTAATATAACTTTTTGAACCACAGTATGAAGGCATGTATTGCAAAATTTTAAAAATGTATATGCCTTTGAACACGAACTTAATTTCTGGGAAAGCAACATAAGGAAACAATAAGAGAAATGCAAAAGATGTGTCTACAAGTATTCTCATTGCAGTGTTGTTTTTAATTATTTGATTCTAAACTATTTAAATATCCAATAAGGAATGAGTTAAAGAAATCTTGATACTTTTATATAATAGGCTATGGTGCAGCCTTTAAAAACTATAACAGAACTAAGTGCTTTGCATGAGTAATACATATGCTATACATTTTTAAAAATAGGTAACAAGGCTATATGTATATTATGATTTATTTTTTATTCAAATATATATAGACATACAAGGCCTGTCCAGAAGAAGTCCAGCTTTTGTTAATATAAAGAGAACAGTTTGCATGACATCAGTGTAACCTGGCAGCCAAGGAGAGTGGACTGGAATGTACATGTGTGAACTATGATTACTTCATTGTACTAGTTAGTGGGGCATGGCAGATGCCATTGAGTGAGTATGTGTACTGTGTGTCTGCCACATTCAAAAGGTCTGAGTGAGTAAAGCAATGAATCTGCATCCAATTTTGCTAATGCAAAACATTAGCAAACATTCCTCCACAGAAACTATTTGGATGATTCAGGAGGCCTCACTTATGGGCAACTGATGCGTGGCAGCTTCATCATGACAATGAGCCCATTTATGAATTACATCTCACGCAGAGTTTTTTGGTGAAACATCAAATCATCCAGGTGACTCAGTCCCCCTACAACCCAGATTTCACACCCTGCAACTTCTTTTACCAAAATTAAAATCACTTTTGAAAGGTAAGAGATTTCAAGCAGTCAATGAGATTCAGGAAAATACAACTGGGCAGCTGATAGCAATTGGGAGATCTGTGTGAGGTCCCAAGGTGTCTACTGTGAAGGAGACTGCTGTGATGTTATTGTCCTATGCACAATGTTTCCTGTATTTTCTTCAATAAATGCCTCTATTTTTCATAGTGTGTGGCTGGATACTTTCTGGAAAGACCTCCTATATACAAATATATCAGGAAAAACTCTAAATGGATATGTATATAATAAAATATCAACAGTGGCACTCTCTGAGTAGTAGGGATTAAATTGCATGGTGTTTCCTCCTACTCCCTTTTATTTTCCAATTTTATTCTGTATAAGTTTGTATAGTAAAAAAAGTCCACTATGACAGTGAACTTTTTTATTTCTCTTTGTTGTCACATTTTTCCTGTTATATTTTGAAACTGTATTATTAGATGCATACAAAATTGGAATTATTTTATCTTCCTGGTGAATTGACCCTTTTATCATTACTCAATAATGTCCCTTTTTTCTTTGCTAATGCACCTTGCTTTAAAATCTATTTTTTATTTGATATTGCTATAGCTATATCAGATTTCTTTCATTAATATTTGCATGGTATCTCTTTTCTATTCTTTTATTTTCAGCCTTGTGTGGCCTTTTATTGAAGGTGGGTCTCTTGTAAGCAGCATATAGTTATTTAATCCAGTCTGATAATTTTCTGCCTTTTAACTGGAGTGTTTAATTGTTTATCTATAATGTAATCACTAGCATATTTGGTCTTAAATCAATCATCTTACTATTTGCTTTCTATTTGTTCTGCTTATTTTGTATTGCGTTTTTCTCCTTTCTCTTGCCTTTTTCGGGTTGCTGTATAATTTTATTTTTAGAAATTTATTTTCCTCTCCATTATCTTATTAATTATATATTCTATTACTTTCTTCTTAAAATATTGTTCTGTTCATTTTTTCAGAATATTATTTATTTATTTATTAGAGAAAGAGTGGGAGAAAGAGAGGGAGAGAAACATCAGTGCGTGGCTGCCTCTTGTGTACCCCCTGTTGGGGACCTGGTCTACAACCCAGGCATGTTTCCTGACTGGGAATCAAACCAGCGATCCTTTGGTTCTCAGGCTGCAACTCAATCCACTGAGCCACACCAGCCAGGACAACTCTATTACTATTCTTATAGTGGTTATTTTCGAGGTTATAAAATACACCCTAGACATTATTAAAGTATACTTTAATATAAATAATTTTACCACCCTAGCCAACATAGAGTGCTCCTAAATAAATATTAGATCCCTTGCCCATGTTGCCCACTCCCATCTAATTCCAAAGCTTGTGATTTCTTCTACATAGCATTGCCTTGAAAACTTAGTGACATCAGCCCTGTACCTCAGCTCTTTAGCATAGGAAAGGGTTTTTATCTTTCTTTCCTCATTTCATACAGGCACGTTGATGAACTAGCATGTATGTGTGTGTCTATCAGACATTTCTGAATATATGTGCACCATTCCAAGCAAATGTAACACAGTAAGATCCTGATTACTAAAAGTCCATCATGTAAAAGAGGAAGCAGTGTGGTAAAACTGGGAAGTTATGCATATCAAAGCTAGGGTAAGAATCAAGGCTGGAACAGCATGGATGGAACTGGAAAGCATTATGCTAAGCAAAATAAGCCCGGTGGTGAAAAACAAATACCATATGATCTCACCTCTAACAGGAAGCTAAACAACAAAACAAACAAACAAGCAAAATATAACCAAAGACACTAAAAGTGAGAACAGGCTGACAGTGACCAGAGGGGAGAGGGGAGGAAATTTCAGGGGAAAGGGGGTAGGGTTTACAGGAACAAATATAAAGGACACATGGACAAAAACTGGGGGGGGGGGGGGAAATGGGAGGGAGATAGGGAGGGATGGGTGGGTGGGCTGGGATGGGAGTAAAAGACAGAAAACTGTACTTGAACAACAATCAAAATAAAATAGAAAATAAAAATAAATAAAGACACACACCCTTATCTAAAAGAAAAAAAAAGAATCAAGGCTGGAAGAAACTCAGAAACATTTTTACCTTCTCTTGACTTATCTTCATTACCATAGGTATAATTTGATATTCTTGGATCTACCACTAGATGTCAGCAAATCCTAGATAGGGATGAGCTGTTCAGGTTGTGAAAATGTGTGTGTTTATTCCCATTCTTTCTGTTTTAACGCATTTTCCAAACGTTCTGCAAAGAACATGTATTATTTAAATTCTAGGAAAAAAATTAACGTTACCCATAGCAGACACTTAGTGATGAGCAACATTCCTCTGTTATGCAAAAAAATATTACAGTTACCATTGCCAAGATATCACTGGGTCTCTTAACTTATAACCCCAGTATCCTTCCCAAACGCAAGGGTGATTCTCACTCCATGAGATTCAGTTTCCACATGTTTAAAATGAAGATAACTATTCTCCCTTAAAGAGTTGATCTAAGTATGTAATGCCACCATGTACCTGCAAGTTCTGAGCTTTGTACAAATTAATCCCCACCCAATTAAAGAGGCATACAGGGAGCACAAGAGTACCTTAAGAGATAAAACCATGGTGTAGGCTACCCAGAACACAGAGTACTTGGGAGGCAGGGCTGGAAATGTAGTCTGGATCCATAGGACAGGGAATGCAAGCTGGGGAAAGGAGTCCGCAGTTCTCTTGGTAAGGAGTGGGTTGCCCCTAAGGGTGTTTGTTCCTATGGTGATATCAGAGCCAGCTTCCAGGGAAACTGCTCTAGGAAGTTTTTGCATAAAGTGGCCTGGAGAGAACCAGGTAGAATGCTTTAGAATCCATTACAGGGAAATGATACTTGGGGGCTTCAAGCCAGATCTCTCCCTAGGAGGCACTCTCTACAGTATAAACAGGTTAGCAGACCTTGGTGAAGAGAGAGGGAGGGGAAGATAAAGTGTATGTAGAACTGAATTAATATCCTTCTGACCTTTAATATAAAAGCATTTTAAAGCACAATTTTTATCATCCTATATACACTATTTAATAAGAAAATTGGAAAAATTGTATTTCTTTTAAAAATACAGTATCTTTATTTTTTTATTTTTTAAATTTATTTAATTATTGTTCAGGTACAGTATTCTGTTTTTTACTCCCATCCCAGCCCATCTCTCCAATGCTCCCCACCTCCCTCCCATTTCCACCCTTGTTAGTTTTTGTCCATGTGTCCTTTATACTAGGTCCTATAAATCCTTCCCATTTTTCCCCTGAAATTCTCTCCCCTCTCCCCTCAGGTCACTGGCAGCCTCTTCTCTATTCCAGTGTTTTTGTTTTTATTTTGCTTGCTTGTTTGTTTTGTTGTTTAGGTTCCTGTTAAAGGTGAGATCATATGGTATTTGGCTTTTAACACCTGGCTTATTTCACTCAGCATAATACTTTCCAGTTCCATCCATGCTGTTGCAAAGGGTAGGAGCTCCTTCTTTCTGCTGCATAGAATTCCATTGTGTATATGTACCATAATTTTTTTATCCATTCATTTATTGATGGGCACCTAGGTGGGATTCATCCCAGGGATGCGAGGATGGCTCAATATTCGCAAATCAGTAAATGTAATACATCATATCAACAAAAGCAAAGACAAAAACCACACGATCATATCAATAGATGTGGAAAAAGCTTTTGATAAGGTACAGCACCCATTTATGATAAAAACACTCAGCAAAGTGGGAATAGAGGGAGCATTCCTCAACATAATAAAGGCCATATATGAGAGATCTACAGCCAACCTCATACTCAATGGGCAAAAACTAAAATCTTTTACACTAAGATCAGGAACAAGACAAGGATGTCCACTTTCACCATTTGTATTCAATATAGTATTGGAAGTTTTAGCTGCAGTGATCAGACAAGAAAAGGAAATAAAAGGCATCCAAATCGGAAAGGAGGAAACAAAACTGTCACTGTTTGCAGATGACATGATAGTGTACATGGAAAATCCTATAGACTCTACCCAAAAACTGCTCAACCTAATAAATAAACTTGGCAGAACAGCAGGTTACAAAGTCAATATTTGGAAATTGGAGGGAGGGGGGAGACAGGGCGGGGGGTGGGATGGGAGAAATAGATTAAAAAATGTACTTGAAAAGTAACTAAATAAAATTTATTATAAAAAATAACTCTCGTGCAAAAATATAAAATAAATATAATTAAAAAGATGAGCCAGTAGCAGCAATTGAAGTCATTCACATTTGTTTCACTGAGGAGACAGACTGCTAAGGATTTGATTAACTCAAAAGGCATATTTATAGTTATTCCAAAGAGAAACATTGTGGAATAAAGATAACTTTATATAAAAAAAAAGACAAGAAATCAAAGGCATTTTTGTATACCAACAATGAAACAGCAGAAGCAGAAATCAAGAAAAAAATCTCATTTGATATAGCAAAAAGAAAAATAAAATATCTAGGAATAAACCCAATAAAAATACAGTATCTTTTATTAAAAAGAGAAGAAAATGGAGACAGATGCTTCTGTTGGTCAGAATCAGAGTTGCAGTACTGAAAGTCTCAGGATAAGAGGCTTTTTGGAGAGGAAGAGGGAAGGAGGCAGGGACTTGGACTTGACTGTGGCCTGGTCTTTCTAGAATTTGCCATCAAATAGCAGCAATCTCTGTGAATGTAGGACCTTCCCTGGTCCGTAAGCTCTAAAACTCAGCCTTCTGCCTGAGCTGAGGAGAGAGCTGCATATGTGAGTATGTGATTCTTTGGAGTGAAGAAGTTTGAAACATAAGAACACACACATACAAATACACTGTCAAATTAGTTGCTTTAATCTACTCTTTTCCCAACAAACCATTATACTATGAACATATTTCTAAAAAATAATAAATGTGTACATAATTTTGTCACTTGGGTTACATTTTTCTCTTTATGAGGTTTTTCTTAACAAATATTCTGATTATAAAATTTCAAGCAAGACAAAAATATGTAAGTGTAAAGTAAAATTATTCTGTATAACCCATCTGCCTGGCCTTCACCCCCTGACCCAAAGATAGTCACTGGAAATAGATAGATGCTTGTTCTCCAGGTATGTTTCTCTCTCTGTAATTTATTAATGCATAATTACATAGAAACAAAATACATAAAATATAATAAATTACACATGTCCTTCAAAATTCTAATCATGTTATGCATATTCTTCTGCAACTTGCCTATTTCCCTTAATAATATATATCTGGTTTCCACTAGCAATTAATTAGCTAGTGTTTATTGGGCACAAATATTGCTCCTTAAGTGGTTTTTCTGTTGACATTATCAACCCATCTACCTGTCCAACATATCACAAATATGAACCTTATAGAGTTCACTTTTTTCCTGCCATACACAGAGTTTTAAATTTTAGTAGTAGTAATGAAAAGTATACAGTCTTGTAAATATTAAATCAGGTAACAAAGTTTGTATTAAAATAAATAATAAATTACACCCATTGTTATTTTAAAGACAAGCAAGAAATATCAAGTGCTGCTGAGGATGTGGAGAAATTGGAACTGTTTGCATTTGCTGATGGAACTGTAAAATGTTCCACACATTGTAGAAAAAAGTAGAGAGGATCTTCAAAATCAAACATATAATTACCATATGATTCAGCAATCCCACTTTTGAGTATATGGCCAAAAGAAGAACAACAGGGACTCAAACAGATATTTGTGCACCAAAGTTCATAGCAGTGTTATACACATAAACAAGACTCTCTCTCCCTGACCAAACTTTTTAAAAGCTTCATTGTTGTTCAAGTACAGTTGTCTCTATTTTCCCCCTACTCCAGCCAGCCCCATCTCCCTCACTTTATCCCACACCCCCTTTGTTTTTTTCCATCTGTCCTTTACAGTCGTTCCTGAAAACCCTTCCCCCTTTTCTCTCCATTATCCTCTCCCACCTTCTCCCTGATTATTCTCAGTTTGTTCTTAATTTCAATGTCTCTGGTTATATTTTTCTTGTTTGTTGTGTTAATTAGGTTCCACATATAGGTGAGATCATGTGGTATTTGTCTTTCACCACCTGGTTTATTTCACTTAGTATAATGCTCTCCAGTTCCATCCATGTTGGGAAAGGTAAAAGTTCCTTCTTTCTTTCTGCTGCATAGTATTCCATTGTGTAAATGTACCATAGTTTCTTGATCCATTCATTTACTGGTGGGCACTTAGCTTGCTTCCAGCACTTGGGTATTGCAAATTGTGTGGCTATGAACACTCAGATGCATGAGTTATTTTGGATTGGTATTTCAGGTTTCTTAGGGTATAATCCTAGAAGTGGAATTGCTGGGTCAAAAGGCAGATCCATTTTTAGTTTCCTGAGAAAATTCCATACTCTTTTCCATAGTGGTTATACCAGTCTGCAATCCCACCAACAGTGTACTAGCGTTCTTTTTTCTCTGCAAACTCTTCAACACTTGTTGTTTGTTGGTTTGCCTATGATGGCCATTCTGACCAGTGTGAAATGGTATCTCACTGAGGTTTTAATTTGCATCTCTCTGAGGGCAAGTGATGCTGAGCATCTTTTCATATGTCTCTAGGCTCTCTGTATGTCCTCCTTGAAGAAGTGTCTCTTAAACTCCTTTGCTCATTTTTTTAATTGGCTTGTTTGTCTTCCTGGAGTGGAGTCATGTGATTTCATTATATATTTTGGAGATCAAACCCTTGTCAGAGGTATCATCGACAAATATGTTTTCCCATACATTTGGTTCTTTTTTCATTTTAATGTAGTTTTCTTTAGCCATGCAGATGCTGTTTATTTTTATGAGATCCCATTTGTTTATTCTTTCCTTTATGTCCCTTCATCTAGGGGACATATTGGTAAAAATATTGCTGCATGGAATACCTGATATTTTTCTGCTTTTGTTCTCCTCTATGATTTTTATAGTGCCATGACTTATATTTAAGTCTTTTATCCACCTTGAATTTATTTTTGTGTATGGTGTAAGTTGGTGATCCAGTTTCACATTTTTGTATGGAGCTGTCCAGATCTCCCAACACCATTTGTTAAAGAGGCTATTTTTACTCTATTTTATGCTTCTGCCCCTTTGATGCATAGTAATTGACCATAGACACTTGGGTTTATTTCTGAGTTCTCTATTATGATCCATTGGTTTCTGTGTCTCTTCTTATGCCACCTCCAGGCTATTTTTATTATATTGGTTTCTTAATACATTGATACCAGGTATTGTGATCTCTCCTACTTTGTTCTTATTTCTCAAAACTGCTGCAGCTATTCAGGGTCATTTATGGTTCCATATACATTTTTGAAATGTGTGTTCTATACCTGTGAAATATGTCATTGGTACTTTAACAGGGATGCACTGAATGTATAAATTGCTTTGGGTAATATGGACACTTTGGTGATATTAATTATTCCAACTCATCAGCATGGCACATGCTTCCACTTGTTTGTGTCTTTAATTTCTTTCTTTAGTGTTGTATAGTTTTCTGAGTACAGGTCTTTTACCTCCTTGATTAGGTTTATTGCTAGGTACTTTATTTTTCTTGTTGCTATAAAAGATAGGATTTTCCCCCTGATTTCTGTTTCTGATATTTCATTGTTGGTGCACAAAAATGCCTTTGATTTCTGAATACTGACTTTGTATCCTGCTGTTTTGCCAAATTCACTTATTAGGTTGAGTAGTTTTTTTCGTGGCATCTATAGGATTTTCTATGTAGACTATCCTGTCGTCTGCAAACAATGACAGTTTTGCTTCCTCCTTTCTCGTGTGGATGCCTTTTATTTATTTTTCTTGTCTGATTGCTCTGGCTAGAACATCCAATACTATGTTGAATAGAAGTGGTGAAAGTGGACAACTTTGTCTTGTTCCTGATAGTTTTAGTTTTTGCCCATTGAGTGTGATATTGGCTATAAGTCTCTGAAATATGGCCTTTATTATGTTGAGGAATGTTCCCTCTCACTTTGCTGAGTGTTTTTATCAATGGGTGCTGTACCTTATCAAGTGCTTTTCCCCTATCTATGGATATGATCATGTCATTTTCGTCATTCCATTAGTTTATGTGATGTATTATGTTTATTGACTTGTGAATATTGTACCATCTTTGCATTCCTGAAATGAATCCTACTTGGTCATGGTGTGCAATCTTTTTAGTGTATTGCTGGATGCGGTTTGCCAGTACTTTGTTGAGGGTTTTAGCATCTATGCTCATGAGCGATATTGGCCTGAAGTTTTCTTTCTTTGTTATGTCCTTATCTGGTTTGGGGATTAGTATGATGCTGGCTTCATGAAAAGAGTTTGGGAGCCTTTCATCTTCTTGGAGTTTTTTAAACAATCTGTGAAGGATAGGGGTTAGCTCTTCCTTAAATGTTTTGTAAAATTCTTCTGTGAAACCATCTAGTTTAGGGCTTTGTGTGATGGAAGTTTTTTTTATTACTGCTTCGATTTCATCTGCTGTTATTGGTCTGTTCAGGCTTTCTTCTTCTTCATTCAGTTTTGGAAAGCTATATTTTTCTAGAGACTTGCCCATTTCACCTAGGTTTTCTAATTCTTGGCATATAGTTTTTTGTAGTGATTTCTTACAATCTTTTGCATTTCTGTGGTATCAGTAGTAATCTCTCCTCTTTCATTTCTGGTTGTGTGTATTTGGGTCCTCTCTCTTTTTTTCTTGACAAGTCTACTTAAAGGCTTCTCAATTTTGTTTACCTTTTTGAAGAACCATCTCCTGGATTTACCAATCCTTTGGATTTTTCTTTTAGTCTCTGTGTCATTTAATTCTGGTCTGATGTTGTTTCCTTTTACTCAATCTGGGCTTTGTTGTTCTTCTTCCTCGAGTTCCTGTAGGTGTAGGGTTATGTTGTTTATTTGAAATGTTTCTATCTTTTTTAGGTAAGCCTGTATCGCAATATTGAACTTCCCTCTCAGTACTACCTTCTCTGTGTCCCATAAGTTTTGGATTGTTGCGAGTTCATTTTCACTTGTTTCCAGAAACTTTTCGATTTCTTCCTTGATCTCATATTTCACCCATTCATTGTTCAACAACATGCTATTCAATCTCCATGATTTTGATTGTTTTTCAATTTTTCTTTGAGGGTGGTTTCTAGTTTCAGTCCCATGTGGTCAGAAAAAATGTTTGATATTGTTTCAATTTTCTTGAATTTGTCAAGGCTTGTTTTATACGGTTTATCTTTGAAAATGTTCCATGTGCACTTGACAAAAATGTGTATTTTGTTTTGGAGGGATGAAAGTTTCTATATATCACTTAGGTCCATTTGATCTAGGACATTGTTCAATGCCACAACATTTTTGTTGATATTTTGTTTGGAAGATCTATTCATTTTTGACAGTAGGGTGTTAAAATTCTCTACTATACTTGTGTTGCTGTCAATATCTTTCTTGAAGTACTCTAAGATTTTTCTTATCTGTTTGGGTGCTCCTATGTTGGGTGAATACATATTTATAATGTTTATGTGTTCTTGATGAATTCTTCTCTTAAGTATTATGAAGTGTCCTTCTGGGTCTCTTTTTATGGGACTTGGTTTAAAGTCTACTTTGTCTGATATGAGTATTGCTACCTTGGCTTTTTTCCTGTTCATTTATTTGGAATATTTTTTTCCCAACCCTTCATGTTCAGTCCATGTAGGTTTTTTTGTTCTCAGGTGTGTCTCCTGTACACAGTATATGTGTGGGTCATGATTTCTATCCATTCAGCTATTCTATGTCTTTTGATCAGAGCATTTAATCCACTTATGTTTAAGGTTATTATTGATAGGTACTTATTCATTGCCATTTCACTTCCTTCATACCTGTGTCCCTCTCTCTCACACTCTTTTTCTTCCTTTTCTTAAAACATTCCCTTTAGCATATCTTGCAGAGCCGGTTTGCTGGAGGTATATTCTTTGAGTCTTCTTTTGTCTAGGAATCTCCTTATTTCACCTAACATTTTAATTGAGAGCCCTGCTGGGCAGAGTAGTCTTGGTTGTAGGCCTTCGTTTTTCATTATTTGGAATAGTACATGCCGATCCCTTCTGTCTTATAGTGTTTCCACTGAAAAGTTGACTGCTAGCTTTATCAGGGCTAGCTTGTATGTTACTCCCTGTTTCTTCATTGCTGACTTTAAGATTCTCTCTTTGTCTTGGAATTTAGCCATTTTAATTATGATGTGTCTTGAAGTTGGCCTCTTTGGGTTCCTCTTAATTGGGACTCTGTGTTTTCTGGATTTGTATGACTTTTTCTCTTATCAAATTAGAAAAGTTTTCCATTATTACTTTTTCAAACAGGGTTTCTATCCCTTTTTCTACTCCTTCTGGTATATCTATTATATGAATATTATTGTGTTTCATATTGTCTTGCAGTCTCCTTAACATCTCTTGATTCTTTCTGAGTCTTTTTTTGCTTTCTTGGAGTTTTTTCCTATCTTGTCATCTAGCTGGCTATTTCAATCCTCTGCTTCATCTAGCCTGCTTTTGATGCCTTCTATTGTATTCTTTAATCAGAAATTGTATTATTCATTTCCTCTTGGTTCTTGTTGATAGTTTATATTTCCTTTTTCTTGTTGATATAGTTTTCAGTGAGTTCATCATAGTTTCCATGTAGTTTTTGGTAACTCTTAGTGAACTCATTGAGCTCCCTGATAACCATTGCTTCAAACTCAATATCTGATAGTAGACTTGCCTCTATTTTCTTTAGCATTCTTTCTGAGGCGTCTCCCTTTCCTTTTGTTCAGAGTTTGTTTCTTTTTCTTGACATTGTTTGTGAGACTCTTCTTGTTAACCTCTACTTTTTAAATTCATCTGTTCTGACTCTTTGAGTTTGTGGTGTGAACTTCTATGGTAGGAGACCTGTGAGATTCAGTGTTGCAGTCTCCTTGATATCCTGACCTTGGTGCTTTTGGGATGCTATTTATCTTGGCACTCTGGATGTCTTTGGGTTTTTATTGTTGTTGGGTCTTTCTGTGGTGGGGCCCTCCCTCCAGCTGGTTGACTGAGGGCCACTCCACTCACCACATCTTGTATGCTCTTGTCCAGGTACAGACAGGTTGTGCCAAATCTGGTTCTTATGTGTGTCTGAAGTTATAGGGCTTCCCTCTCTCATTATTGTTCAGTTGTTTGCTCTGGGCAATATTGCCACAGTTCAATTGTAATTCCAGATTGGTCCTGGGAGGAGGTTAGTGTGGCTTCCACTCACTCCTCCACCAGCTTCTTTTATTATCTGTTGGTGGTTCCTTTTTTGGTGGGTTCTGTCTTCCAGCAGGTATATTGTTGTTAACAGCTCCCACCTACATTTGTATGTGGTCAGCTGCAAGGGGAAGGCAAAATGGACTCAGACAGTAGGAGAGTATTCTATGGGACTTAAAGTACCAACATGTAGAGAAGAGATAGGAGAACCTTTGGATAAGTAGAGTGTTAACTGTGATATTTCACCTACCTAGCCACTTTTTATAAAAGGTGGAAAAGAGATAAGACTCTTATTAGAGGGGGAAAGCATTGTGAGCTGAATCTAGAAAACAGAGTGCTTGTGGGAGGTCAGATTATGAAATGCAGTGAGAGTAAAGGATAGAAAATAGACATAGTGTCTGAGAGAATAGAGTTAACCACAATAGTAATAAAGCTCTGGAAGATGGTGAAATGGGCTAAGATTCAGGAGGGGTGCTGTGTAGTATGTACAATTATATGGAACAACAATTATTTATAATAATACTGGAGCAGCAATAATATGACAAGAACTATATTATCTGAACAAGAAGAATAGGAAGTACACAACCTAGAGTAGTGTGCTATTGGAACAGAAGTAGAGTGAAAGAAGACTTAAAATACACTATGAAACAGAGAACAAGGAAAACAAGTCAAACAATGCAATTAAGCAAATAAAGAAAAATAAATAGAAAGAAGAGAAATAAAAAACTAATAAAATAAAAGAAGTAAAATAATGACAAATAATAATAATACAAATAAACAATAATATACAAGTTCTCTGGAATAGCAAAGTGAAATTTGTCTCAATTTCTCGGTTGTTGAGGTTAGCCTTGTGTTCCCTCTTTTGGTCTGTCTCTGGACTTTTCACAGCTCCAGATCTTATTATCTCACTTAGGGGAGGAAAAATAGGTGGGGAATAGCCTCCTGCTGATTTTAAACCTGCCAAGTGAGTTCTGTTGGTCTTCTCGTATGCAACAGGCTGAGGAAGGTTGGGCTTCACTTCTCTCCCTTTCTGTGTTTTTTCAAGCATGGGGGCCAAGTCTGGGCCACTATCTTCACAGTTGCCCAGCCTCCAGCCAAGGTCCTCTGCGTGCTGCCAGGCCCCCACTGTCCATCTGCACCAGCCAGTACCTTTAATCTACCAGTTGTTCCACCCATAAGCTTCACTAATTAGGGGCAACTCACACACTTCCTTCTCCCTTTTTGCTGTCCTAGGTGCTGGGCACTCTGAAATTCTCATCAGGGTAGTTCAGCTCCCCCACTGAGTTAAATCTTTCTGGGAGCTGCTAACTCCCTGAGCCCTGTTGCTCTCCTCTTCGGGGCACCTCCTCCTTCCTCTTAGCATGCCAGCTGAGCCATGGTAGCGGGTGGTGGCCACTGTGTCAGAGTTCCTAAAATAGCGACTGAGCGCCTTTTAAAAAAAATTAAAAAGACAACCAACTGTATGGGAAAACATATTTGCCAATGATACCTCAGACAAAGGTTTAATCTCCAAAATATACAAAGAACTTACACGACTCCACTCTAGGAAGACATCGAACCCAATTAAAAAATGGGAAAAGGACTTGAACAGACACTTCTCTAAAGAGGACATACAGAATATCCAGAGACACATGAAGAGATGCTCAATATCGTTAGCTATCAGAGAGATGCAAATTAAAACCACAATGAGATACCACTTTACACCAGTCAGGATGGCTATAATAGACAAAGCAACAAACAACAAATGTTGGAGAAAGTGTGGGGAAAAGGGGACCTTAGTTCACTGTTGGTGGGATTGCAGACTGGTACAACCATTATGGAAAACAGTATGGAATTTTCTCAGAAAAATAAAAATTGACCTGCCTTTTGACCCAGCAATTCCACTGCTAGGATTACACCCCAAGAATCCTAAAACATCAATTTCAAAGAACCTATGCACCACAATGTTCATAGCAGCACAATTTACAATAGCCAAGAGTTGGAAGCAACCTAGGTGCCCATCAGTAAATGAATGGATCAAAAAATTGTGGTACATATACACCATGGAATTCTATGCAGCAGAGAGAAAGAAGGAGCTACTACCTTTTGCAACAACATGGATGGAACTGGAAAGCATTATGCTGAGTGAAATAGGCCAGGCATTGAAGGACAAATACCATATGATCTCACCTTTGACAGGAAGCTAAAGAATAAAACAAACAAGCAAACAGAATAAAAACAAAGACACTGAAATAGAGAACAAGTGGGCAGCGACCAGAGGGGAGAGGGAAGGGAACTTAAGGGGAAAAAGGGGGAGGGATTTTGAGGAACAAGTATGAAAGACACAGAGATGAGGACTGGGGGGGGGGGGTAATGGGAGGGAGGGGGGAGACCGGGCGGGGGGGGGTGGGGTGGGATGGGAGAAATAGATTAAAAAAATGTACTTGAAAAGTAACTAAATAAAATAAAAAATAAAATAAAAATTAAATCCTCCTGTTTAAGCCTGCCACTCTTAACAATCTCCTGGCTTCTCACACAGCAAAACTTTTCAACCAGACCAGAGTGTATCCAGGTCAGGGTCTATCATGACCCAACTCTTCTCCCTTCTCCAGGCTTCATCCAGCTCCCTAATTTTTCTGGTAATGACCCAGCCAGCATCCACAGTCCCAGCGGCTGAGCACTGCCCCTGTGTATCTCCCACTTCGTCTTTATTCCCCCCAGGAACATCAAGCATCCAGGTTCATCCTGGTGCCTCTCTGTCCTCCCTGTTTGATGGGGAGGAAAGTGTTGATTTGGCTCTTATCCATGGATCCTGTGGCAGGCACCAGGCCAGGGGCCACAGCAGCCCTGGTCCCCGTGCTGGTCCCAGGGACCTCACTGTCCCAACACAATCTCCTTACCATCTGTTTTTCAATGTCTTTTACAGTTTGACCTCCAACCTTCATATAAGCTGGGATTCTGTTGTCTGTTCACTCTATTTCTGAGAAGATCGGCTTGGTGTTCCATCTGTGTGTGTGCAGGGGGAAGTGGGTTCCATTCCCACCTACCTCGCCACCATCTTGTACCTATCTCCTCCTCAACCAAACTTTATTCAAGCACCTCTAAACCCCATTCTCAACTAGGCCTTGAACTTTGGACTATTGTGTTCATATTTGTATAGAGCAGTTTTAGAAAAAAAATGTGCTAAGTCAATTTAGCAAAAATCCCCACCTCAATGTTTGTCTAATCAACCCAGCCTGCCTTTAGCAAGGATCCTAGTCTGCGTAGTTTAACCAAAATGCCCCCTCCATTACCTCTGATGTTTCTTTTCCCCATTTTTCATCCACTGTCTTCTACCCTGTGCCCTGGCTATAAATCCCCAAAGAGAATTTATGGTTGTGTTCATAACTGACTCCAGTTCTGTACCAAGGTCTCATCTCCTATCACAAAAGATTATGAATAAAATGTGTTTTTTTTTAAATATTGGTCTATTTCAGTTGTCCCAATTTTCCTCCATTGCTCTCTTATGCCCTGCCCACCCACCCCCTAATATGTTTTTAATACTTAAACTACTCTATAGCACTATTTTTTAAACAATAGCCCAAAGATTGAAACAACCCAAATGCCCATCAATAGATGAATGGGTAAGCAAAATATGGAATATTTGTACAATAGGATATTATTCAGCCTTAAAAAGAAATTCTGATATATGCTACAATAGGATGAACCTTGAAAACATTATGCCAAGTGAAGAAAGCCAGACAAAAAGGGACAAATACTGAATGATTTCACTTATATGAGGTACCTCAAGTAATGAAATTCATAGAGACAGAAAGTAGCATAGTGGCTGTCAGGCTGGGAGGCAGGTGGAACAGGAAATAATTGGTTAATGGGTGAGGAGCACTATGAAAGGAGTTCTGGAGATGGTTGTATAACAATATGAAAGTACTTAACACCACTAAATTACACACTTTAAAAAGATTTAAATGATCAATGTTATGTTATATATATTTTAGAAACAAAAAAAGGGGGAGGAAGGGAAGGAGACTGAGAGGTTGAGAGAGAGAGAGACCCATTGTAACAGAAATTGAGCAGTACCCTGAGGAACATCAAGTGCCAGCCCCTAAGGAGATTAGAGCACTCAAAGCCCTGAAGGCTTAAGAACTCAAAGATCAAAGCTTTAGGGTAATTACAGCTTTCACCATTTATGTCTTTGAACTACTGTTATGTTCCCAAGTGCTAGAACACCAGGAAGCATGGCTCCTCAGGGGCATTTTGGAGATTCCCTATCACAACATAATTTGGCCAGCTCTCTATATCGCTTTCTGGGGATGTTTTCATATATCATGAGACTTAACCTCAGATAATTTGCAAATATTTACTCTTGCCATTTCAGACAAGATTTGCTTATTTTTTTTTTGGCCTTGCAGCATTTTAAGTTTTTCAGTAATATTATAATTTAAAAGTAATACAACTCATCATTTAAAAAACAATACCTTGGTCAGCATTGATTACCCAAGAAGATTAAAGCATTCAGAGCCCTGGTGGCTTTAGGACACAATGGTAAAACTCTAGAGTAATACCAGTTTTCACTACAGAGCAGGCATTTCCGGATTTACTTAACCATCTCCAAACTTCCTATAGCCTAGTCTGAATTAACAATTTTATGAAATAAGTAAATTGAATAGCTGTTAAGACCATGAGAGATCTTAGTAGTCTGGTGCTTAATTCCTCACTCACAGGGCTTCCCAGGGTGGGAGACACAACAAAATCACAATGCCACATGGACCAGTGAGTGGTTCCCTCACATTTTAGGGAAGTGACATATGTCACTCACTGCCTGAGTCTATGGGCCAGATCATGGGTCTGGATATAATGTCCACTGTGTCGCCTTTGTATTGACCCAAGGTCATGTACATCCACCAACCCTCTTAGTACAGTGTGATTCACTGGGTAGTCTGTAAAATATAAATGCTGCCTTTGTTTGTTTTTATTATCAACATTGGTAGTTCGCAAACTGTGGTCAACAGCATCAGCATTACCTGGGAACTTGTGAGAAGTGCATATCCCTGGGTCTCACCCAAATGCAGCCAAGCAATTAGTGTTTACATGCCCTACATATGATACAGGATAAAGTTTGAAACCTTCTGCTCTAATCCAGAAATAATTGATGGACTTGTGTATATTATCACTTCTGTGATCCTCAGTCTGCTCAGTGGATATGACAAATTCCCCCACTTCCCCACAGTTGGTGTAAGGAATAAATGGGATTTTTTTGCAAGTGGTATTTCTTAATAGCTCTGTGTAGCAAGATGAATCATTTCCTGGAGCTGGGAAAAGAATAGAAAATCCTTATGCCATTTCCTTTTTTTTTTTTAGTAATATGCTAAAACTGTTCTAAAAATAAAGTCTTTTACAAATGCACTTTCTTATCCTTATTTTATCTTCTAGGTGACTGTAATAGAAAATATTGTGAGAATCTATTTTAAAATGCCTGGCACACAATAAGAATTCAACAAATGTTAGTCTTGACCTACCTTGATTTATCTCTCACATAAAAGTAATGACTTTGACACAAACTATATGAAACATAGGTATCATACACAGCACCTGGAAATGTAAGCAAGAAATAAAATATACATATATTTGCCTAATCTATGAAACTTTGGTGCTGTGTCTTTATTGCATTGATGAATCCTGAAAAAACAAATACCCTCACCATTTCCTTTTGTTCCAGGAGCTTATTTTGTCCTATTAGTTCAGCTCAATTTTGACACGTAGAAGGAATCATTCCTGCCTGATTGTTATGGTAGAGAGTTACCAATGTTCAGTCAAGACATTGGTCAGGGAGAGTAGCAATAACCTGAGCCTCAGGGTTAATGCAAACTTTGCCCTATTGCCTGAACCACTGTCTGTAACGTACCAACCAATCAGTACGTGGGAATGAATGAATGAACAAATGAATGAGTGAGTGAATGAAGAATTTTATAAGTGCTTTATAAATTTTATACATTAACTCCTCATCAGATATATCAGCAAATATGTTCTCCCATTCCATGTATTGTCTGTTTACTTTGCTGATGTTTTCTTTTGCTGTGCAAAAACTTTTTAGTTTGATGTAAACCCATTTGTTTATTTTTTCTTTTGTTTCCCTCACCTGAGGAGATATATCAGATAAAATGTTACTACAAGAAATGTCTGAGATTTTACTGCCTATGTTTTCGTTCAGGATTTTTATGGTTTCAACTCTAATATTCAGGTCTCTATTCCAGAGGTCCCCGATCTCCAGGTTGCAGATCAGTATGAGTCTGGGTGTATTAAGAACTGAGCCACACAGCAGGATGTGAGTTTGAATGTAATGCCCTTGAATCATCCTGAAACCATCAGCCCCACCCCAGTTTGTGGAAAAATTGTCTTCCATGAAACAGGTCCCTGGTGCCAAAAAGGTTGGGGACCTCTGCTCTACTCCATTTTGAGTTAAAAAAAATTGTCAAGACAGTTCTCAGTAAAAGACATACAAATAACACTTCATTATATGAAAAAATATTCAACCTTGCTCATAATATGAGGGATATAAATTAAAACAAAAATAAAATAAGCCAGGTGTTGAAAGACAAATACCATATGATCTCACCTTTAACAGGAAGCTAAACAACAAAACAAACAAGCAAGCAAAATAAAAATAAAGACACTGAAATAGAGAACAGGGGGACAGCGACCAGAGGGGAGAGGGGAGGGAATTTAAAGGGAAAAAAGGGGAGGAATTTAGAGGAACTAGTATAAAGGACACAGGGACAATAACTAAGGGGGGTGGAAATGGGAGGGAGGTGGGGAGCACGGGGCGGGGTGGGCTGGGATGGGAGAAATAGACAGAAAACTGTACTTGAAAAATAATTAAATTTAAAAAACTAAAATAAGATACAATTTCTTACTTATCAGTTGCAAAAATTCAAAGGTTTAACCACATATTCTTTTGAGGAGGCTGTAAATAGGCACTATCATGATTTGATGGTGGAAATAGTACCACCCCAATGGAATTGAATTGGTCAAATCTGGCAAAATTACATAAGTATTTACTCTTTGACCCAATAATCTCACTTCTAGGAATCTATCCCAAGCATACACTGGCAAAAATACAATAAGACACGTGCACTAGAGTAATCATTGCAGTTCTATGTGTAATAGCTGAAGGTTAACAAAAAATCCACATGTCCATCAATAAAGGACTGGTTGAATCAACTGCAATACATTCACATAATGTAATATCATGCAGCTAAATAATAGTAAGGAATATATATTCTATATTATTACTTTGGAGTGTTCTTCTGGTATATTGTTAAGATGAAAAAAGCAAGGTGGAGGAAAGTATGTATAATATACTACCATTTATCTAAAAAGGGAGAGAGGGACAGATTAGTATGTAGATGATAGACAGATATAGATAGATTCCTTATATTAAATCAAAGTAATGGGCAGACTCCCTATCCACTTCCACTTTTCATTGCTCCCAACTGGGACCCCAGAAGTTCAGGCTGTGAAATCAGCAGTAGTCAGCCCAACTTTGTAAAGACCCACATGTAACCCAGCCATCTACCTTCTCCACTGAAGCCACTACTAACGATTTTAAGAAGAGTGTCAATTCAGCTGAAGAGGCAGTAAAGAAAGAACCTAAGAGGAGATTCACAAATTGTAGCCAAACTTATTCCTGCAAAAGGCGAAACTAAACAAAAACAAAAGACAACAAGAAAGGATAAACTTTCATGAAAAAAATGTGCAAACATAAGGGAAAGGAGGGACAAAAAGGAAATCCACTGGAGTGGCTAATCAAGATACTAAAGACTGTAGGAGAGGAGAGATTCTGATGTAGCAGGACAGAAAGAAGTCAAGTCTGACCAGCATAAGTATACAGTTATTATCAGCATAACCAGTATTTTCCTCCTACTACAGTAAGAGTGGTTTTATCAGATATTTAAAAAATACAAATTTTTAGTAGTTTTGAGAACAAGTTTTTAAAAAATAGCTTAAGTATAAATGCTTTGTTTAGGAGGTGAAATCATGTATTGACTGTTTATTTTTCTGTAAAGTCAGAAATTAGTGGAATGATGAATTAAAGGAAGCTTTGACCACTGCCTTGTATTACCATCTTAGCCATCCACAGACAAGAGACAAAGGTAATTTTTCAATCATATTATATGAAGCACAATTAAAGGGTAATTTAGAGTCACAATCACACAGTTTACATGTCATAAATATTTCAAATTACTTATTCATTGTTTATTATTTGTTTTATTAATCATACCAGAAAGAAAGAAAGTTATCAAAGACCATTGGGATGGTACCCAAAACACTCAGTAACCAACTTGAAAAGTGTCACAAAAACAACTTGAATAGCATTAAGAATAATAACTGCAATGTACTAATGAATTGAAACATACCAAATATGTTTAAAATCTATGAGTCCATAATGACACAAAAATACTTCATTGGTTACCTTTGGAGGATGATTCTAAGGGAATCCAAACTGCCCCTCAGAGTGATGAAATAGTTTTTGAGAGAAATTTTCCCTTTATAGAAATATTACAACTAATAAATTAAGAAAAAATTACAGAATTAGAATATCACCATCTTATAAACCCTTGATAAAATAACGAAGTACTGATTATCAATGGACACTAATGTAACAAAAAAAAAGAGAGATTCAGGCAGATATTCTGTACCTCTTGATGGAAATATGCACCACACTTATTAAATATTCCTGCCAAAAAATAAATCCTGAGTCAGATCAAGGCCCTAGATCTACCAGTTTGCAGGAAATAGGGAGCACAAAAGAATATATTAACTGACAATACAAGCATTAGACCAGCAAAACCCAGAATATGAGAAACTTCACAGGATAAACAAATTGTTTTCTTGAAAAAATTAATTGAAATAATAGTTTTAAAACAAAATAGAGGGACAGGGAATCAATGAATTGATACTTAAGAGACATCAGTGAAATACAATGTATGGATGGTATTTTAATGCTGTTTCAAACAAACTAAAAGAAAAACTAGGCAATCAGGAACATTGGAACATGAAATGGAAATCTTATAATGAGCTGACAGTCTGATGGGAACTCCTTTGTAGATGACTATCCCCTTATCTCTTGCTGCTTCTAGGATTCTCTCCTTCATTTTAAACTTGGCTAATGTAATTATGATGTGCCTTGGTGTGTTCCTTCTTGGGTTCAACTTCTTTGGTACTCTCTGAGCTTCCTGGATTTCCTGGAAGTCTATGTCCTTTGCCAGATTGGGGAAATTCTCCTTTATTATTTGTTCAAATAAGTTTTCCAATTGTGGCTGTTCCTCTTCCCCTTCTGGTACCCCTATAATTTGGATGTTGGAGTGTTCAAAGATGTCCTGGAGGTTCCTAAGTCTCTCCTCATTTTTTTGAATTCTTGCTTCTTGACTCTTTTCTGTTTGGCCATTATTTGCTTTCTTCTGGTCCACTCCATTGATTTGAGTCCCAGTCTCCTTTCCATTACTATTGCTTTCCTGTGCATTACCATTCATTTCAATTAGTTTAGCCTTCATATGTTCCTCTAATTTGTGGCTAAAATCAACCAGTTCTGTGAGCATCCTGATCACCAGTGTTTTGAACTGTGCATCTGAAAGTTTTGCTATTTCTTCATCACTTAGAGTTATGGGCTCTGGGGCTTTGAGATCTTCTTGAGTCATTTTTGGTCTGTTCTTGCCCATTGAGTATGAGGAGCGGAGCCTTAGGAGCGGGGCGGGGCCACCAGGGTGGGGTTGCTGGGTTGTGACGCTGTATGTGGGGGTGGGGTCAGAGTGAGGAAATGGCGGCCCTCTCTGCTGTCTCCTGCTGCTGGGGCCCACTGGGACCCATCTCACTGCCCACTCCCTCGCTGGTCTATCTGCTCAGGAATGAGCCACCACAGTCAACGTGCAGCCCTGAGCCCTCGCCAGATCCACGGGTCACTCACTGTGTTGCTCACTGGGTCTGCCCTTTACAACCCCATGCCTGGGATCTGCATGCCTGAGTCTGTCTGACCGAGTTTTCCTGTGCAACCCCGCTCCGCCAGCTGCTGGTTTCGCCCCTCTTACTGGTCCGGCTAAAGCATTCGTTTTTATCAGACTTCCGAAAAGTTCAATTTTCTGTGTTCTGTTTGTATTTTCTGTTGCTAATATTTTGTTGTCTCTAAACTTGGTTGTGTGAGAAAGCACGTCGTCTCCACCTATGCCTCCATCTTGGCAGAAGTCCCTGCCATGTCTTATTATGCCCCCAAAAGGCAAGATACAGGATATTTGTCTGTGCTAAACCTATCACTATAGAATCTGGGCAAAGTCAAGATGTCTTTTCTGTCTTAATTATATAACAGGAAGGTAACAACTAGCTGTCTCAAAAAGACCAGCTTGAAATGTTGTGAAAGTCAATGAAAAAGCCCTCTCCATTATTATTTGTTAAGAAAGAGACTGTAAGGCCAAGGATGGGTTTAAGAGTGATACTGCAAGTATAAGTCTTCCTTTTAGTTGTACTACTACTAATAAGATGGGTTATTTACTGCCCCATGCATCAGGGACAGAATGTCACCTGAGATTCATAGGTCTCAGGTCTGCAACCCTATAGGGAAATAAGAGAGCCATCCAAAATTAAGTGGTTTCTCTGTGGAAGGCAAAGTGCTTTACCTGTATTCTTTCATTAAATTCTTAAAACAAGTCTAGGAAGTGGGGATTTATACACCCATGTTCTGAATAAGAAAACTGAGGATTACAGCAGTTAAGTCACTTCCATAGGGTCAAACAGCTAGTAAGTGGTATAGCAGGGATTCAAAGGCAAGTCTGTCTGCTCCAAAGATACCAGCTCTTAGAGAAATACCTACAACAAAAGTGAAGGCCCAAGTATTACATGTCTAATGCAAGTGCAAGGGTTAAGGAAGAAATGTTTACTCCTCAGAGCCATCCTTTAACAACAGACTTGAAAAAATCGTCTTCTGCACTTTCCATTTTAGGGGAATGAGAACATTTGATTGGAGAGATTTAGGGTAGAGTCAGCATCAGTGCCTGGACATTCCATCAACTCTCTCCCAAAAGAACACAAGAAATAAAAAGAGAGGGATGGGGAGAAGGAGAAAAGATAGGAAAAGGTGAAATGAAGGACAAAAGAGACTGATAAACTAGTTGCACCTTCTTTTAACCTTTTAATTGAGGTGTAACATTTATGCAGTAAGTGCACAGATCTGGAATGTATAGACCAATGAACTTTACATACTGGCGATGGTTTAATTAGCTGTAAGAGTGAGTAGGTTGACCAGAGTAAAATAGAATGACTACAAAACAATCATGATGGGCCATTTGAGGTTATTAATAGTTAATTTATCGTGAACCAAGTTTTACTTCTTCTAAGCGCTTTTCTAAGTATTCAAGTATTTTATATTAATCCTCAAAGTAGCCCCAAAGGTAGGTACTATATGCCTCCCTTTTCACAGATTATGAAATCGAGGGACTGCAAAACAATGTCACATGTTTAAGGTTAAAGAGCCAGGGTTGGAATCAGGTATCAAACCCAGATACTCTGTCTCCAAGGCCCATGATCTTAACCACTACACTGAGATATGTCACCAAAATAGGTCCTGATCACACTTTAGCATTACTCATATAGATCTACACACACTTAACAGTGCACTGTATTATACAGATGTGCACATGTCAAGATACAACTAAGCAATTTGTTAATGATTTTATGTATTTATTTTTAGACAGAGGGGAAGGGAGGGAGAAAGAGAGGGAGAGGCACATCAATGTGTGTTTGCCTCTCATGCACCCCCTACTTGAGACTTGGCCTGTAACCCAGGAATGTGCCTTGACTGGGAATCAAACCAGTGACCCTTTATTTGGTTCATAGGACAGCACTCAATCCACTGAGACACACCAGTCAGGGCCAATTTTTTTCTGATAGACACAAGCTCAGTTACCAGGACATAAGGACAGTGAACTGTGTATTCCTTTGCCCCCGTGCCATCTTGTAAGAAGCTCAAGAAGGCTGGCAAAGACCATGGAACTGTTGGCCTTTCTGGGCCTGACTAGGGAGGCTCTGTCCAAACAGGCTTGCAGCATACTGAGCCATGAATCTTTCATAGAGAGAATCTCCATGGACTTGTGAATGGATTTTATTCTCGACTGTCTCCTCAGTTAATTTTCCAGAAATTCTGTAGCTGTGATTCAGCATTCTCAAGTCAGCCACTAGACAACAGTGATTTCCAGAAAGGAGAGAGTTTTTTTGAGACTTGGTTACACTTAGGAATATGGAGGTTATCTTGGCCTAATTACCCCTTTTTTCTGCTTTGCTGTATTTTCCAGTTTTCTACAGAGAGTATATGTAACTTTTATTTTTGTGGAGGAAAATAATTTACTTTCCCTAAATAAAAAGCCAGGATAGGCAGAGGACAGGGAGCTAAGATTCAGTGCTTTTGAATCTATTATAGTTAAATATGTGTTTACTCTGTGATCCAACAATTCCATTTTTAGGTATATACCCAAGAGAAATAAAAGCCTATATGTGTACAAAGACTTGTACATAAATATTCATAGCAACTGTATTCATAGGTGCCCCAAATTATAGATAACATTAATGTGTATAAACAAATGAGTGGATAAGCAAACTGTGATATATCATACAATGAAATATGATTTAGCAATAAAAATAAGATGCAAAATAATTATGCTGACTGAATGAAGCCAAAGCAAAAAAATAGTACATACTATATTCTTTCATTTGTATAACAATCTAGGAAATGCAAATTAATGCATATTTATAGTAATCATATTAGTGGTTACCTTGGGGGGTGGGGATTAAGTAATAAGGGGCCTGAGGTAAAGTTTTGAGGTGAGAGAAATGCTCTATATCTTGATCTGGCTATGCAGGTGGATGTTTTTTAAAATGTCTCTCTGAGTGGAGGTAGAAGAAGGTATAGGAGGAATACATGGTGATAGAAGGAGACTTAACTTGGGATAGTAAACACACAATACAATATAAAGCTGATGTATTATAGAACTGTACACCTGAAACCTATATAATTTTATTAACCAATGTCACCCCCAATAAATTCAATTAATAATTAAAATATATAAATAAATACCTGTCTGGACCACTAATGACACTCCTGCTATAATGCTGGCATTTTTGTGCCCTTCTCAGACAAACTGCTTCAAATAGGTGCCTATACTCTATTTCTACCATTTTAACTTCCCCTCTCCCAACTAACCACACTGCAATTCAGATTTGGGCTCTGTCACTCCATGAAAATAGATCTAGCTAAGGTCACCAATGACCCCCATATTTGTAGGTACAACACATATTTTTCCAGTCTACAGTTATTTGACACTCAACACCAATGGACACTGTTGACAGTCCACTCTCTACTTCTTGAAACAATCTCTTCCTTTGCCTTCGATGACATGAGTCATTCTAACATTCTTTTAAACCTCCCAGGCTGCTCTTCCCCTGCCTCCTTTTCAGGCTGGTCCTCTTCTACATCACATTAAATCCTGAAGTTTCTTAAGGTTACTTCCTGTGTTCTCCTACATTCTCCCTCTGATACTTTTCTGACCTGGACAACATCATCCCCATACATGGCTTCAATAACCACCTATGGGCATAGAGCTAACAATTCATATATCCAAGCTAGAATCCTCTTCCACGCTGCAGATCCATCCATTGAACTGTCTATATGGTTTCCCTGGTGTTCTCAAAGGCATCTCCAATACAACATGTCTAAGACCATCTCACAATTTTCATCCTTAAACTTGGTATTTCATGTCTCTGACTGACACCCCCAAACATCCAGTTGTAAGGCCAGAAAATGAGAAGTCATCCTTGAACACTCATTCTTCCTCACTCCCAATTCTAATCCATTTCTAATTCTTGTGGATTTTACTTCCTATGTAACTCTGAAATACACCAATTCTCTCCATATAAAACACCACTAGCCTAGTCCAATCTGCCACCACTTCTACTGTAGGTTGTTGCAAAGATTCATAATAGGGCTCCCCAATACAGTCTGACCCCTTCCTAGTTCTATGTCCACACTGTAGCCAGGGTGGTATTTTCAAAAAACAAATCCAATCCCTTACCACCACTACCACTACCCACACATACACACATGGCCGCCAGTGGCTCTTAGAATATAGACAAAACAGCTTAAGCTGGCTTCTGTTGACAGTCACTGTCATGACAGTCTACATATCCTTACCCCAATATAACAGCACACCCTCAACTCCCACCACATTGCTCTCTCACTGCCTTTTGAACTCCAGCAGTACTGGCATTCTCTCAGCCCTTTTTACTCACTATGCTATCTCTGAACACATAGCCTTAAGCCTTTTCCCCCAGGCTCCATCTCCTACCTAACAAGCCTAATTTTTCTTACCTCTCAGCTTAATAATCACCTTCTCAGAGCAGAATTCCTGACCACCTTGACTAGTCAAATCCCCCATTTTCATAGGTTTTTATAGAACTGTGAACCTCTTCTTCCTAGTACTTGTTCTTATTGCAAGTGCACACTTGTATGGCTATTTGCTTGCTATTTGGCTCCCCCACTAGAGTATGAGCTCCATGAAGACTGAGACCTTATAGATGGTTTTTCCTCACATCTATTTCCTCAGCACCCAGGGCAGTGCTTGGCAATAAGTAGGCCCTCAGTAAGCATTGTGTAAACGAATGAATGAATGAGTAGTCATTTTTCAGTGATCTCGTAAAAAAAGAATTGCCACCCCCAGCAGGCCAGCCTAACGTGAACTACCATAAGCACTGTCTGAAAGTGCCTTCTGTCAAGGAGAAATAGAGACAGACAATAGTTAAAAGCAGTTAAGACAGATGCTATTCAGTACTATTACTATAGGGGAAAAGATACTTCAGCGTAAAACTGGGCTCAACTTGAAATACAAAAGAGACAAGTTAGGTTTTATAACCAAGGAACAGTGTGAGGGGGTCAGTGGAAGGAAAATTACTAAGAGGACACATCAAGAATGGGGTATTCTTAACAGGATTCTTGGTAAAGGCAGGCCAAGGTGATCAACCATCAAGTGTAGGAGATGACTCAGAAAAATGATTGCTAAAGTTGGGCTGGGCACATGGACAACAGGGCCTAAGGATGAGGCCTAATTGAAAAGGGATCTTACCAATGGAACAGAACAGAGAGCCCAGAAATCAACCCAACTCTCTACAGTCAATTAATATTTGACAAAGGGGGCAGTAACATAAAATGGAGTAAAGACAGCCTCTTCAACAAATGGTGTTGGGAGAACTGGACAGCTACGTGCAAAAAAATGAAACTTGAGCACCAACTTACACCATACACCAAAATAAATTCAAGGTGGATAAAAGACTTTAATACAAGCCGTGACACCATTAAAGTCCCAGAGGAGAACATTGGCAGGAAAATCTCAGATATTTCACGAAGCAACGTTTTTACAGATATGTCCCCTAGAGCAAGGAATACGAAGGAAAGAATAAACAAATGGGATCTCATCAAAATAAAAAGCTTCTGTGTGGCTAAAGAAAACAGTATTAAAATAAAAAGACAACCAACTGTATGGGAAAACATATTTGCCAATGATACCTCAGAGAAAGATTTAATCTTCAAAATATACAAAGAACTCACACGACTTCAATCTAAAAAGACAACTAACCCAATTAAAAAATGGGAAAAGGACTTGAACAGACAATTCTCCAAGGAGGACATACAGAGGATCCAGAGACACATGAAGAGATGATCAATATCAGATGCAAATTAAAACCACAAGGAGATACCACTTTACACCGGTCAGGATGGCTATCATAAACAAAGCAATGAACAACAAATGTTGGAGAGGGTATGGGGAAAAAGGGTCCCTAGTTCACTGTTGATGGGATTGCAGTCTGGTACAACCATTATGGAAAACAGTATGGAATTTTTCTAAGAAAACTAAAAATGGACCTGCCTTTTGACCCAGCAATTCCACTGCTAGGATTATATCCTAAGAACCCTAAACACCAATCCAAAAGAACCTATGCACCGCAATATTCATAGTAGAACAATTTACAATAGCCAAGAGTTTGAAGCAACCTAGGTGCCCATCGGTAAATGAATGGATCAAAAAATTATGGTACGTATACACAATGAAATTCTATGCAGCAGAAAGAAAGAAAGAGCTCCTACCGTTTGTAACAGAATGGATGGAACTGGAAAGCATTATGATGAGTGAAATAAGCCAGGTGTTGAAAGACAAATACCATATGATCTCACCTTTAACAGGAAGCTAAACAACAAGACAAACAAGCAAGCAAAATAAAAACAAAGACACTGAAATAGAGAACGGGGGACAGTGACCAGAGGGGAGAGAGGAGGGAATTTCAGGGGAAAAAGGGGTGGGATTTAGAGGAACTAGTATAAAGGACACATGGACAAACAGCTAAGGGGGTTGGAAATGGGAGGTGGGGAGCACAGGGTGGGTGGGCCGGGATGGGTGTAAAAGACAGAAAACTGTACTTGAAAAATAATTAAATAAAAAAAGGAAAAGGGATCTTAGAAGAACCTGTCTATAGTTTGGTCAAGGAGAGAGTTTTTTATTATTTCCTTAGGACACTTATCTGCCTAGTCTCCCAAAAAATTATATTGTATACCTCTATTATACTTTATTTATTACTCCATAGGCATTTGTAAGTGCGTCTTTAATATATAATTTACATTTATAAAGTTCACCCATTTTTAACTGCATAGTTCAATGTTTTTTAGTAAATTTATAGACTTGTGTAGACCATCACAACAATATAAGTTTAGGACACTTTCATTATCTTAAAAAAAGAAAACACCTTATGGCTCTGACTGGTGTGGCTCAGTTTGTTGAAGAGTTATTCTGTAACCAAAATGTTGCAGGTTCAATTCCCCATCAGGGCACATACCTAGGTTGTGGGTTAGATCCCCAGTCAAGAACCTGTCTGGGTGCTGGATCCCTCAGCCAGGGAAGGCAACCGATCAATGCTTTTCTCTCGCATCAATGTTTCTCTCTTGCCCTTCTTCTCTAAAACTTGTTGAAAGAAGGTGAAGGGATTAGTCAAAGAACATATATACATGATCCATGCACATGGAAAATGGTGTGGGAATTGTCTGTGATGGACACACATGAACTTCTGTGCTGCTGTCCCAATAGGTACCACAGTCCCTTTGCACACTTCCAGTGCTGACCACTGATCCTCCCTAGGGTCTCTCTTTTATGACCACCTCCTTAAGGTTTTTTTAATTTTTATTTATTTTTTATTTTTTTATTGACTATGTTGTTACAGTTGTTCTATTCCCCCCTTCATTCTCCTCCACCCTACCCCCACGTCCCCACCATTACCCCCCCCTTTAGTTTATGACCATGTGTCTCGAGTTCTTTAGATTCTATATTTCCCATACTATTCTTGCCCCCCCCATCTATTTTCTATCTACTGTCTATGCTACTTATTTTCTGTACCTTCTCTCCCCTTCTCCTCCTCCCACTCCCCTGTTGCTAACCCTCCTTGAGATCTTCATTTCTATGTTTCTACTCTTGATCTAGCTGTCCTTTTAGTTTGCTTTCGTTTTAGGTATGGTTGTTAATAACCGTGAGTTTGCTGTCCTTTCGCTGTTCATGTTTTTTTAACTTCTTTTTCTTAGATAAGTCCCTTTAACATTTCATATAATAAGGGCTTGGTGATGATGAACTCCTTGAATTTGATCTTATCTGAGAAGCACTTGATCTGTCCTTCCATTCTAAATGAAAGTTTTGCTGGATAGAGCAATCTTGGTTGTAGGTCTTTGGATTTCATGACTTGGAATACCTCTTTCCAGCCCCTTCTTGCCTGGAAGGTCTCTTTTGAGAAATCCACTGACAGTCTGATGGGAACTCCTTTGTAGGTGACTGTCCCCTTATCTCTTGCTGCTTCTAGTATTCTCTCCTTCCTTTGAATCTTGGCTAATGTAATTATGATGTGCCTTGGTGTGTTCCTTCTTGGGTCCAACTTCTTTGGGACTCTCTGAGCTTATGGATTTTCTGGAAGTCTATTTCCTTTGCCAGATTGGGGAAATTCTCCTTTATTATTTGTTCAAATAAGTTTTTCACTGGTGGCTGTTCCTTTCCCCCTTCTGGTACCCCTATAATTCGGATGTTGGAGCGTTTAAAGATGTCCTGGAGGTTCCTAAGACTCTCCTCATTTTTTTGAATTCTTGCTTCTTGACTCTTTTCTGTTTGGCCATTATTTGCTTTCTTCTGGTCCACTCCATTGATTTGAGTCCCAGTTTCCTTTTCATCACTATTGGTTTCCTGTGCAATTCCACTCATTTCAATTAGTTTTGCCTTCATATATTTGTCTAATTTGTGGCTATAATCAACCAGTTCTGTGAGGATCCTGATCACCAGTGTTTTAAACCGTGCGTCTGAGAGTTTTGCTATTTCTTCATTGCTTAGATTTATAGGCTCTGGGTCTTTGAGATCTTCTTGAGCAATTTTTGGTCTGTTCGCGCCCTTTTAAGTGTGAGGAACAGAGCCTTGGACTCCCAGGTCGCTGGGTTATGACTCTATATGTGGAGGCGGGGTAAGAGCGGGAAATGGCGACGCCCTCTGCTGTTTTGCACCGCTGGGTGAGGAGCAGAGCCTTTGGTTCACCAGGGCAGGGCCACTCAGAGTCGCTGGGTTATAACCCTATATGTGGAGGTGGGGTCAGAGCCGGGAAATGGCGGCGCCCTCCCTGCCGCTTGCTGCTGGGACTTGCTGGCTCCCGTCCAATTGCCCACTCCCTCGCTTGTCTATCCGCGCACAAATGCGCGACCACAGTCAACCCGCAGCCCTGCTCCCTTGCTGTTTCCCCGTGGTAGCTCGCTTGGTCACTCATTTGGTCGCTCACTAGGTCCAACCCTGCGCCTGGATTCCCCGTGCCTGAGTCCGTCTGACCGAGTTTTCCTGTGCAACCCCGCTCCACCAGTTGCTGGTTTAGCCCCTTACAGGTCAGACTGAAGAATTTGTTAACAGACTTCCGAAAAGTTCAATTTTCTGTGTTCTGGCTGTGTTTTCTGTTGCTAATATTTAGTTGTCTCTAAACTTGGTTGTGTGAGAAGGCACGGATATCCACCTATGCCTCCATCTTGGCGGAAGTCCTTTTTTACTTTTTATTGAATTTATTCAGGTAACATTGTAACATAACATAAAATTATTTTGGTTTCAGATGTACAATTCTACAACACATTATTTGTATATTATGTTGCATGTTTGCCAGCCCAAGTTGTCCTTCATCGCTATGTATCCGGCTTTTACCCTCTTCTACCTCCCCCACCCTCCTTTCCCTCTGGTAATCAGCACACTCATCTGTTTAAGAGGGTTTTGTTGTTTTGTCTCGATGTGGCTTCATCCATTCACCTTTTTCACCCAGTTCTGCCACTTCTAAGTTTTCTTATCCTACACAGGAAGCAAACACCTTAAACTGTCAGGCTCAGACAATCCTATCCTGAGATTTGGTGACATCTAGTGTCCAACTAAAGAATCTTTGCTCATGTAGAACAGAGTAAGTTCTGGAAATTTAACTAAGCAGCCTGGGAAGCAAAAACATCTACTTGTGAACCTTCTGAGAAAGGCTTCCCAAAGGGCTTAAAAGGTGAAGGTAATGACTGGCTCATTATGGTATGAGTCAAAATGGATTTCTTACTCTTTTGCAGCTGTTGACAGAAATAAGAAGTCATAAGAATCTTGCCCTGGCTGGTGTAGCTCAGTGGATTGAGCGCAGGTCTGCGAACTAGAGGATCGCGGTTCAATTCCCAGTCAGGGCACATGCCTGGGTTGCAAGCCAGTTCCCTGCAGGCCAGTTCCCAGCAGGGGATGCACTAGAGGCAACCATACATTGATGTTTCTCTCCCTCTCTCCTTCCCCTCTAAAGATAAATAAACAAACATAAATAAATAAATAAAAGAATCTTAAATCATCTCCAGCTTGTATCCTCAGTGTGAATGATTTTCTAGAAATGGTGCTAAATAAAAAAATGTCCTTGAATAAAATGGAATCAGATAATACCAACTTGGTATTTGTTTCCCATCTGCACGTTTTTCTCTGAGTCCATAGCTCTAAATATACCATGGATAACCACCCATTTCCAGTCTGGTCAGATCTACAAAGAGATCCGTAGAAGTTCAGGTACAGCTGATGGTACAGGTACTGACCTGGTGCAGGTACTGACATGACAGTATCCAGACCTTAAGATCATCAAAAAGTGTGTGTGTGTGTGTGTGTGTGTGTGTGTGTGTGTGTGTGTGTGTGTGTAAACATACATATATATGGCGATGGTGGGTGTGGCTCAGTGGATTGAGTGCTGGCCTGAAAACTAAGGGGTCACTAGTTCCATCTCCAATCAGGGCACATGTCCATTTGGGGGAGTGTGACAGACAACTACACATTGATGTTTTTCTCCCTCTCCTTTTCCCTCTTTCTAAAACTGAAATCTTTTTAAAAAGGTGTAAGTTTTACTGGCTACTATGATGTGGGCAAAAATTTAAGATAACCCAGATATCACAGGTGTTGTTAATAAACATATGCAAAGTATACTTTAACAGAAAGGGCAGGCAACCAGGGATCATGAAGGAAGCTGCTTCTTAAACTTGCTGTATTAGGGTTCAAATAAGCCTTTTATAGAGCTACCATAGGTTGCAAAACATGGTTGTGAAAATTGCATCAGCAAAATCTCAGGAATTACAACTACAGAATTCCAGAAACTCTAGAAATGGGGCCCTGAAGTCAATTTAACAGGTCCTGCAGAGGATTCTGGCACATGCTTAAGTTCAAGAACCACTGGTTTAAGGTTTAAATGCTCTGAAAAACCTTAAAGGGTGTTTAGACTATTAATTTATGGAAGAGATAATTATTTCTATAACACAGGCCTACTTTTTCAAAACATATAAAGGTGCTTAAAACTTCCCATTTATGGTTAGATGAAAGGAAGAGCATTATTTGCTTTTGCTTCTTTGGATTTTGGAGGATGCTGTCTTGAAAGTAGTCTCCAGAGTAGCCCAATAGTCCTGTGGACATGATGGTTAAGTTTAGAAACAAACAGAAAGTTGCTACACCTCAGTATTTATCAAAGAAATACAAATTAAAATAACAATGGGATACCATTTTTCAACAAGTTGGCCAAGATCAAGAATGTGCATGATTGAAAAGGCTATGGGGATAAAAGTTAAAAACACATACTTTTAAAAAGATTTTGAGAAAGGAAGGAGGGAGAAAAATATCAATGTGTGGTGGCCTCTTCTACACCCCCACTGGAGATTTGGCCTATAACACAGGCATGTGCCCTAACCAGGAATCAAACTGGTGACCCTGTGGTTCACAGGCTGGTGCTCAATCCACTGAGCCACACTAGCCAGAGCAAAAATTGCACACTTCTGATGGCAACACAAAGTACCATAATCTTCCCAGTAATACAAATCAAAAACTTCTAAAATATGTGTACCTTTGACTCAGCACACTTTTAGGAATATTATCTTAAAAATAATTGATATATGTAAGAATTATGATGATGTTAATGTATGTTTATAATAATTAAAAACTCAAAACAATTTAAAACTTCAACAGCAGAGGACTGTGGGAAAAATGGCTCATATGACAGAACATAATAAAAATCAAGCTGTGGAAGATTTTTTTCCAGTTTTTAAAAGGAAGATTTATTTAACAAGTTTCACTTAGTACAATACATCTAATGGAAATCACAATACAAGAAAAGATTTAAATCAAAGCTTCAAAAATTTATACAAATGACATGACCCAACTCCTAAAGTACTGATTGGTGTGGTGTTACATCTCAAAATTTTCCCAGATCTTAAAAAAAAAAAGTTAAGTATACACTCACGTGCCCTACAAGATAATAAACCAAAAAACTAGAATTAACAAACATGCCAAATGTTTTCACTTTGAATCATAGACAGAGTGCCTATATTTGAGTTTTACAGAAAAGCATGTTTCTCAACATGCATCCAAGTTTTCAATGTATTGTGGTATAACAGCAACATTTAACATAAGTGAAACTGCTTTAACCTAAATATGCTTACTGCTTAGGTACACTCCTATAACATAACTAACTTGAGGAAAGATGGAAATTGTTTTAACAGTTATGGTCAATACTGAACTGTTATTACATCCTAGATGAATGTTTCAGTGTTCAAAATTACTGAGCTTATTTTGAAAATAACCTTGCCTTCCATTTTACAGTAAGCATAAGTCACAAGCCTATAATGCAAGTGTTAATGTTTGTTTTCTTAAAAAATAGAGAAAGAAAAAGAGAAAGAAAAGGAAAAGAAAAGAAAAGAGCTGACCAAGAGTGATCAGAATCAGTATTTCCCATTTACCAGTCATATTGGATATGCTAGACAGCCCTCCCATTCTACTCAACTCTCATAAATGAACAGCTTTTATTTCTATAGTAGCTGTTTAGTGCTTCGTCTCTACCTATGCAAGGTTTGACTGATAGTCACTGGAGTTTTCCTGCAGAACTTGGTCATATCCACTCATACTACTCTGACCACCATAACCACCCCCGTAACCACCACTCAGCTGCTGGCTAGCAGGACCTCCATAACTAGACTGGTTGGATAAGCCCATCCCTCCCATCATTTGGCTACCATAAGCACCACCACTTGCTCCTGCTGTAGAATTCAAAAAGAGTTCTACATAGCTGTGATCATAAGCTCCACCACTTGTTCCTGCAGTAGAATTTAAAAAGAGCTCCACATATCTGTGCTGCATATTAGCCTTATCTTTTGCCATAGCTGCCACAGCATCTTCATGAGTAGCAAACTCAACATCTGCCTCACCAGTAACTCTGCCATCAGGTCCAATTTCAATGTGTACTCTCATGGGGTTAAGAGGTGAGAAAAAATTGTAAATATCATTTTCGGTAGCTCTGTAAGGTAATCCCCTCATGTGTACACAGTGCCCTGTGGTGCTTTGGAAACTGGACCCACCATCTCCGTATCTATGATCAGACATTCCTGAAAAACAGTAATTGAGATCTCTTCCAAATCTATCAGACCCAAAGCCATAGCCATCATTATAACCACCATAATCATCATACCCTCCATACCCTCCACCATACGCACCCCGCCTCATCCTTTCAAACCCAGTCCCTCTTCCAATACTATTATACCCTCTGCCAGCCCCTGGCCTATCATAGGGACCTGGTCGTTGCATAGCCATGAGCTTTCGAGGGGGGTCATAGTGGGTTCGGACTTCAGCTCGGCTACTCTTAAAGATTTCAATGTACCTGTGCCCTATTCTTTCCTTGTGTTTCTTTAAGGCCTTTTCAGCTATCTCCTGTGAAGCAAACTGCACAAAGGCCTCCCCTGTGCTCCGCCCCTGAAAGTCCACTGGTAGTGTCATACCATTTGGCACAATTTCCAGCCCTGAAAAAAACTGAACAATCTCCTCCTTGCTACAGCCAAACGGGAGTCCTCGAAGACGGACGAAGCCATCATTGGCAGTATCAGGACTATTCGGACCTGTATGCTTCAATACCCAATCCATTTCAACACTATTGGACTTGAATACTTCAACATATCTGTGTCCCATGGTTTCTCTGTCCTTCTTCAAAGCCAATTTCACTTCATCTTCTGATTCAAGTTCGACAAATGCTTCACCACTTGGTCTGCCTTCTCTGGTGTAGATGAAACGGATACCTGATGTGCCATTCTGGATTTTGCAATCAGAGAAGAAGCGCATCACTTCATCAGCAGAGCAGGACCAGGGTAGGCCCCTGACCTTCACCACGAAACCCTCCCTGCCTTCTGTGCCCAGCATCATGGTGACTGTAGGCTCTTGGTGGCAAGCTCGGCTCAAAGCAAATACAGTGTAGCTGAAAAAAAAATGAGAACACTATTATCATGGAACAATGTTCACAATATAGTAAGAGGAAAAAAAGCAAACTGTTAATACAAAATTCAAATACACTAATAGCTTTTTTTTTGGTAAGGCATTCATATAAACAAAAAGACTGCAAAAATTTCTAATTCATTAACAATTATTTACTTGGTACCTATTATGTGTTGGATATCATTAACAGTGGTTATTTCTGGGTGGTAGAATTATGGAAGCTTTTTGTTTCAGGGAATGTTTTCTTTGGAAATTCCAATATGTTCTAAGATTTCTACATTGACCATATATTATTATAACACCATAGTCAAAAGATAAAACAGTAAAAATTAACATCAACACACTCAGTAGAAGATGGCAACAAAATAAAAAATGGCTATGTATGATTACATAAAAATGTCATTACATCAAAATACTAAACAGAAGACAAATAACACACTTGAGAAGATACCTGTAACAAATGCATTAATACCCTTACATAAAGAACTCATGTAAGTTATTAAAATCAGGGGAACATTAAGACCTAAGAATAAAAAAAAAGACATTGTGGGGAATTCATGCATTCATTTTACATTTTTCAGTTGCCAGGTCCAGTATTTGGCTCTGGCATACAAGGATCAATAAACCCACAAAGGACTTATGGTCCTATGGGAATACTATATTTCTTTACTAAAAACAAAAGGGCAAGTAAACATTGTCTCTGCTATGACAGAACTCTGTGTAGGTTGAAAGGGTGGTATTAAAGCAGGGCATGGCTGGTCAATTCTATCAGCTGGCACAGAATGGTTAAATGAAACAGACTAACTGGTTCAAGGGTCCACAATATTTTAAAAGTATGATAGAATACAAAATAGCAAGAGGCAAGGCAGGAGATAAGGCTAGCAAGATAAAGATCAGATCCCAAAGGCCTGATCTGATAGACAAACCCTAAGGGCCTTTAACAAGGGAGCTACCTGGAGTGAAGGGAGGAAACTGACATCTTCAGAAGCCTTTCAGATACATCACCGTGGCAACAGTGTGGCACTCAAATAGAGGGGGTAGAGGTGACCCTAGCAGGATCATTTAGAACCCTGATCCCCTAGAGATATGTTAAGGATTCACCTAAGGCACAAGTGGCAAACACTAAGCCCGAAGGCCAAATCCAGCCTTCTACCTCGTTTTATCTGGCTGCACCTTGTTTCTACCCTGCAGCTTTGTGGAGCTCTCGCTTAACTGTTAAGGAGTATTTACATTTGTATAGTCCTAAACTTGCATTTGGCCCTTTGAAGGCAAACACAAGGCTGATGTGGCCCCTGGTGAAAATGAGTCTGATACCCCTTACCTAAGGCAACAACAGTTTTTTAAAAGGAGGAAAGATGTTATCTAGGCATTCTAAACAGTGGACTGTGGGACTTGGTAACATACAGGGGAATAGATATATGCAGATACAGGAGAGGAGTCTGGGAAACGTTCAAACCTCATCAACCACCAGAAATGCATGTTAAAACCAGAACTGCCACTTTTCACCTGTCAAGACAGTGAAAAATAAACAGTGAGGATAAATAAATGCTTATATTCAGGGTTCACAAACTAACACAAACCCAGATGAAAGTTGGTACAGTATTTCTGAAAAGCAATTTGGAAATATGTATCATGCCTTTTGATACAGTAAATCAACTTCAGTTTATGTGCCCTAAGGAAATGATATGAAATTCAGACAAAGATTTATGGAGCTATATACTCATTGAAAGGTATTTTATTAAAGACAAAACCCTGGCCGGTATAGCTCAGTTACTTGGAGCACTGTCCCATACACCCAAAAGTTGCAGGTTTGATTTCTGGTCAGTGTACATACCTACGTTGTGGGTTCAGTCTCTGGTCCAGGCTCGTATGATCCCTGGTCCCAGAGCATACAGGAGGCAACCAATCAATGTTTCTCTCTCACATCGATGTTTCTCTTTCTCTATCTCTCTAACTCTCTCTCTCTCTTTCTCTCTCTCTCACTTCCTCTCTCTCTAAAAGCATTGAAAAAAATGTCCTTGGGTGGGGATAAAAAAATTAAAAATATTACCCACTTAATTTTTTTAAGTTATAAAAATATTTAATAACATGAGAAATTACTTATGCCTATAACCTTAAGTGATCCAAGATCACAGCTACTTTATAATCTCAACTATGTGAGAAACATATATTCTTTAACCCTGCTGGAAGTCCTTCCAGAACCTGGTCAACTGAAACACTCACAAATGTTCACTGCAGCACTGTTAGCAATTGTAAAAAACTAGAAACCTAACTATCCATCAATAGGGGGATAGCTGAACGAATTATACTTTACCCTTAAAATGGAGAACTACAAAGCTTTTTAAAAAGATATACACTAACCTAGGATTTCCATAACATATTAAATGAAAAAATATGTATAGTATGATCCTACTTATACACCAGCATCCATGTACACATGTTTGCAAATGCGTATAGTAAGATCTGGTAGCATATAATACAATTTTTTTTTTGAGAAAACAACCGGAAAATCCAAAGAGTGAAGTGGATTTTCACTTTTTACCCTATATACTACTATATAGGTTTAATTTTTAAAAATCACTGCAACTGGAATTTAAAATACAATGTTAGGAAAAATATAGGCATGGGGAATGTGTCAAATGTTAATAGTGGTTTCGCACTAGTAGGTTTATGCTTTTTCAATTTTTAAAAAAACTTTTGGAGCATTCTTAATTTTGTACGGAGTAATTTGTACAGAGTAATTAATTTTACTTCAGCAAAAATAACACACAAATTAAAATGTTTGCTTTCTTAGGGTTTGCTATAGCAAATTTTATAAAGGTTTCTAATTTGGTAGGTGGGTGGCTTATTTGACCCTTAGAAAGCACAAAGTGTACTAACTGCCATAAAACGACAGAGGACTCAATTCCCACCTCATTTAATGTCCCTGCAGCACTCTGGGCCTTAACATCCTCTCTGTAGTGGCAGGGAAGTTCTGCTTCATTACTGTATCTCCTGAGAAGGCCACTTCTCTCTGCTGGCTGAAGTAGGAACCAGGATTCCATTTGCGTATTAAGTATTTGTCTACTTATATGCGTATTATACAGATACTTTTTATACACCATAATGCTGAGTAGTTACTTCTGGGTGACTAATTATGGCTATATTTTTTTAAAACACAGAATGCTGTTATTTTTTGAATGTTCCAAACTGAACCAATAAACTGCTGTTATAAGTAGAAAAATGCTATTTAAATATTCATCTCAGTAAAAATATTTATCGGGCACCTCCGACAGGCATGTAACATTTACCTACATGTGATTTTACATATAAAATTGACTTGGTGCCTCTCCCTACAGGCAGACAATCAGGCAGTGGAGACAGTACCTGAAAGGATGGACCAGCACTCAAGACCACTGGTCTCAACATGTTTTTCCTAATCCACGGACGTGGTTTTTAAACGTTTTTCGCCTTAGGCTGTCTCTTAAGGGTCTCCTGAGGCCCACCCAGACAGAGATACACGAAAACCATACACAGTCACGAACGTCCACCATTTCCCCACCAGGCGCAGCAAACGCGGCTTCCCGGCACTGAGATGGGGGAGTGGGGGGGGCGGGGAAGGGGAAAAAGCGAGGAGCGAGAAAAGCGAAAGCGGCCCACGGACCCCACTTTCATCTTCATCATCACCACCCCTAGGTCCCCAGTTCCCACCTACACACCAACCTCTAACGGTGCCGGATGATGTCCCTCCTTCTTCCCACAAACGGCTAAAGCAAGACGGTAAACGACGACCAGAACTACTTCTGCTCACGTAAGCGAGTGGTCACGTGAGCAGCTACGTCATGTGAGATGTCAGTCACGTGAACAACTCTTGGCTTAAACTCGGGAACACCGAAGTATCACACCTCCTTCCGGTATGGAAAATAGGGCAGGCCCTGTCAAGAAAGAAAGAGTGTGATTGGCTGAGGTGCGTCTTACGTGACTGATCATTGGTCTGCCTCTGGGGATAACCGTCCCAGTTACCTGAGAAAGAACGTCATTACGTAACTCCAGTAATTAAGGTTAAATTTAAAAACCCTGTTTACCAGGGAAATTTGTTATGTATGGTTACTTGACAATGAGGCTGACAAGCAGCGTGCAGCGTCTAGGCTGCGTGCTGGCACTTTGTTTCCTGGCCCTGGTTCTCTGGGACATTCCTGGGGCCTGGGCCCTGGACAATGGCTTGGCAATGACCCCTACCATGGGCTGGCTTCACTGGGAGCGTTTCATGTGCAACACTGACTGCAAAGAAGAGCCGGATTCCTGTATCAGGTATCGGAGACATTGGGTACCCCTTCCATTCACCTTTCCCTGTGTTTGGAGGGGTAGAGGGTCTCAGCGGGAACATTTGAGGCTGAGGGAGATCTTCCTACTACTGCTGCTTTTTAATTCCCAGCATACTTTCCCCAATGGGGACTAGCCCTAAATTTTCTCTGTATGACACCTTCTGGGATGGAAGTCCATCCAGCGGGCCCTGCTTCCGGCTTCTCGGTCTCCACTGGATTACCTAGCTAGGGACTTTCTCCACTTACTATCCAGTCCAGGTCAGAACCGTCTCGTCAGCTGCTCCTCTGCCTCTGCTTGTTCTAGCAGCGAGCACAGCTGCAGTGAGTAGGAGAGACAAGACTATTCTTTTGGGTCACAGGGTTCCTTGACTAATGTGAGGGAGTTTAGTAGACCATGGAGTCTCTGCGATTTCCTCACCCTCTTGCTCTTGAGTGTGGCGTCTGCCTAAAGGGTTGACCTAGAGGAACTTTATACAGGCATACCTCTCCTTATTGTGCTTCACAGATTTTTTTTTTTTTTTTTTACCAAATTGAAGGGCAGACCCTCCACCAGCAAAAAGATTAGGACTTGCTTTATTTGCTGTGTTCTGGAACCAAACACGCAATATCTCCGAGGTATGCCTGTATATGGAAGTCAAGGCTTAAGGCTTGTTGGTTTGCAAACTGGCCAGAACCATCCTTAAGTGTAATCTGAAACCACCCCAGTAGAGGAGGGCAGGGAGAAACCTAAGGAAGTGGCAGAGCACTCCAAATTAGTAGGTAGCAGGGTTTTTTTTTTTAAGATTTTATTTCTTTATTTTAGAGAGGGGAAGGGAGAGAGAAAGAGAGGGGGAGAAACATCAGTGCATGGTTGCCTCTTGTGTGCCCACTACTGGGGACCTGGCCGGTCACAGGCTGGCTCTCAATCCACTAAACCACACCATCCAGGGCAGTTGGTAGCAGTTTTAATCAGGAAGGGAATTTACTTAGGCAGATTGTCTTGTGAGGCTGCAAGAGGTATAAGTTTTCCACACCTGCCAGCCAAATAAAAGTTTGTACAGAGGCCTTAGCTGGGTTCAGTCACATACAGGCATACCTCAGATATAGAAAGTTTGGATCCAGACCACCACAATCAAGTGAGTCACTCTTTTTGTTGGTCGAAAGTCTTGCCTCTGATTTGTTTAAAAAAAAAAAAGAAGAAGAAGAACGCAACATCTGTGACTCACAATAAAGTGAAGTGTAACAGTGCAAGGTCTGCATGTGTACTGCCCTTATAGTATCAACACATTCCTACCTGTAGGCTGCATCCTAGGGGCAGCTTTTTGGAAGAGGAAGGCATGCAGAATGCACATTCCAAGGACAGGGGTAGGGGTGAGGAGCTTCCAGTTTTCCATATCCACTGGGAGGGTCAATGTCTTATCGATGACCTTCCCCAACTAGGCTGAATAAGGCAGGTATTGAAATTATCTGATCCACACATTCTGTGTCTGTAAATTGGGAATAACACTCTGTTTAATTTCTTGATTTTTAGTGAGAGAAAGAAAAAGAGAAACATTGATCCACTGCTTTACTCATTCATGCATTCATTGGTTAACTCCTATACGTGCCCTGACCAGGAATTGAACCTGCAACCTTGGCATATGGGGAAATGCTCCAACCAACTGAGCTACCTGCCCAGGACTGGCAGTAACAACTCTTACCTCAGGGAATTGACTCAAAAGGATCTGTAAAAAAATGTTTGTAATTTTTTTAAACTTTCAATTATAGTTAACATACAATATTATATTAGTTTCAAATGTAAAACATAGTGATTAGACATTTATATAACTTACAAAGCGATCACTCTGATAAGTCTAGTACCCATCCGTCATATTGAGTTCTTTTTTCTTTTTTTTTTTTTATCGTTTCTTGGTGTGACACTGGTTAATAACAAAATAGTTCTTAAACATAATAAAGACACATATGGTACAGAGGCCCTTCTAAAAGCAGTGGTTATAGTATATGCCAGTGCCCATAGTTATTCCTATGAATGTCTACAGCTTTACAGATAAAGTCAGGATGTTGATCAAACACCACAGAATTAATTGCCCTTCTAAGTTTCAGTGTAAGTCCATAGTGACCTGGGGTAAACTTTGTGGCAATTGTGCCCATCACATATATTTTTTCACCTTTTAATTTTTTTCTAAGTGGTAGTTGTCTTAATTTTTATAACTGATTTTAAAACTAATACATGATCAGTGCAAAAAATGTAGATAGTAAAGAAGAATATAATGAAAATAATGATTCCCCTCATTCTACCACTCAGAAATAATCATGGTTAAAATGTTAATATACAGCCTTGGAATAGTTTTCTAGTAAATAACACAAATTTCTTCTTTCATTATATTCAATAAAAATGAGATCATGTTTATGTTGTGAATTGTTAACAAAGGTGAACTTTGCCTGCCTGTGTTCAAATTGTAGCTCATAGTTACTTAGGCCTGTGACCTTAGGCAAATTAATTACCCTTCCTAAATGTAAGCAGAGTACCTGGCACAGAATAAGAGCTTCATAAATGCAAATTGTATGTATATACCATAATTTTTTGAGATTTTATTTATTTATCTTTAGAGAGTAAGGGAAGGAGAGAGGGAGAGAAACATCAATGTATGTTTGCCTCTCGTGCATCCCGTGCTGGGAACTGACCTGCAACCCAGGCATGTGCCCTGACTGGGAATCGAACTGCGACCCTCTGGCTCATAGGCCCTCACTCAATCCACTGAGCCATACCAGCCAGGGCATGTATATACCATAATTTATGTATTTATTTTTATTTATTTATTTTTAGAGAGAGGGGAAGGGAAGGAGAAAGAGTGGGAGAGAAACATCAATGTGTGGTTGCCTCCCATGTGTCCCATACTAGGGACCTGGCCTGCAACCCAGGCATGTGCCCTGACTGGGAATCAAACCAGTGACCCTTTGCTTCACAGGCCCTTGCTCAGTCCACTGAGCTACAGCAGCCAGGGCATATATACCATAATTTTTAAAGCAAATTCCTGTTGCTAGCTATTAAGGCTCTTCAACTTTTCATTGTTATGAACAAAACTATACATCACTCTACATCACCTGATTCTGTCCTTAAAAGTCTAATTACTGGGTCCAAATGCTCATTTTGTGACATATTCAACTGTCCTCCCAAAAAGTTTTACAAATGCACATTCCCAAATACAGTATATGAGAATGCCTGTTTCCCCACACCCTGGCCAACACTGCATTTTGATCATTCTTTTAAAACTTTGCCAGTCTGTGGGGGTGGCTGGGGTGGTAAGGAGTGTGGGGAGGAAATGGAGACAACTGTCCTTGAACAACAATAAAAAAAATTTGCCAGTCTGGTAGGTGTTTTGTTTTTTTTCCCCCCACCACCCCTGCCCAATCTGGTAGGTGTTTTTATTTCCATTTGTTAAATTGGCTCTTTACATGGTTTCTTTTATGGGTTGCCTGTTTGTGTTATTTCCCTATTTTTCAATGGGAATTTTTTTTTGTTTGTTTTGGGGGTTGCTTGCTTTTTGGGTAGTATTTTTTCTTGTCTACCATATGTTGTGAATATGGTGGTTCTTGCTATGTGTTGGTTTTGATATTTATATATCAAATATCATTTTTTCCTTTATCTGAAAAAGTCCTTTCCTGCCTGAAGATAATATAGTCACCTATATTTTCTACTAGTATGTTTATGGATTTTTTAAATGTTTAAATCTTTAATTCATCTGGCCATTATTCTCCTATAAAGAATGCCACATTTAATATTAAGTAAATTCCATGGTACCAAATGGCTGGAAGGATCTCTTTCTGAACTTTCTCTTTAATTCCATTGATCTATGTATTCTAATGCTACTGGTACTACAGCAGCTTCATTTATCTTTTGGAGAATGATCACATGTTTTAGGTGAACCTTTCCAATCATGTTGCCAAGTTCCATAAAAAGTCCTTTTGGGATTTGTTCAGGGTTTTATTAAATGCATAAAGGTGTGTAGGGAGAATTAGCTTCTTTTTAACATTGAGTTTTCTTAACCAGGAGCAAAATAATATCTTAAATTTATCTCTAGGTATTTTAGGTTTTTCCTGTTGCTTTTTTTTTGGTTGCTCTTGTTAATGGTATCTTTTTCTCCAACTAGGTTATTGTTGATATAACCTAAGGAGAAAGGAAGTTGATATAAACTAAGGAAGCTGTTGATTATGTTAACTGTGTAGTTTCTAACTTAACTGAACTTTCTTCATAGTTCTAATAGCCTTTTCAATTTCATGCATTTCTTATTTCTGTTATAATTGTTCAGGCATCTTAGGGTAGAAATATCAAGAGTGGAGGGGAAGGAGAACAAAAAGGGCCCAGTCCATTTTAACTCGAGTTGGTTGTGATTACTACCCGACTATTACTGGGTTGAAAGAAATTGGAAATCCTAAGGTGCCTAACAAATAGGAGGTACTCAATCACTTGTTTAATGAATTGTAATGATTCTTGGGATTTGTCTTTCAGTGAGAAACTCTTCATGCAAATGGCAGATCTCATGGACTCAGATGGCTGGAAGGAAGTAGGGTATGAGTACCTCTGCATTGATGACTGTTGGATGGCTGCCCAAAGAGACTCAAAAGGCAGACTTCAGGCAGACCCTATACGCTTTCCTAGTGGGATCCACCACCTAGCTAACTATGTGAGTTTATGGATAATTTTCCTTTTCATTCAGGAGACTAAACACTTCTGTATGGAAGCTTGCTCAAGGTGCCATTATCTGAATATTGAATTATAAGGCTTATCAGATGGAATTTTCATCCCATCAGCAGATACCTGTTTTGCATTAGTTCTTCAGGTCCATCTTAGATAAGTTCTCCTTTTGCTGAAACAACTGAATTCTCTGGGAATAAAAAGGAGCTTGTTTTTTGACATGTGTGCATATGTTCCCATATAAGCTTTGAACAGTATTACAATTGTACTATAAACTAGAATTTTAGAAGATAGGAGGGATTCTTGCTGGAGATTGTTAGAAAGTAATAGAGCCAAACATTAATTAAAGGCAATGAAGTAATTTTATTTAGTATTGCTGCAATAAGAGGAACCAAGCTCAATTCTGAAAATAACAAAGAGTGGGGATTTATAGTGAATGAGCAGATTGGGAGGGTCAGTGAATGGAAAATTACTAAGGGGAGACATCAAGGGAAGGAGTATTCTTGCCAAAGATAGGCTAAGGACTTAGACATCACAGGTGGGAGATAAGGAATTTGATCAAGTATGGAGAATGGGAGGAAGACTCAGTAGGATTCTTGCTAAGTGGACACTGAAGGCCAAGGTTGAGGCCTACTTAACAAGAGGACTCAGAGGAGCCTAACTAATGTTTGGTCAAGGAGAGTATGTCCAGATAAATCTATCATTGCCCTAGAAAGGTAACTTTTAGGTAGCCAGCAGAGGAAGATTAGAGTGGCTGATAGCTTTCTCTTCAGTTCTGTGCTATAGCTTGTATGCGTAGTTTGAACTCAGGAGAATTGGAGAATTTACTCTTTGTCTCCTAGCAAACTCATCTGGATAATTTGGGAAGCTTGTGAAAAAAAAAATGCCCCTGATACCTGGTGAAGTGTATGTGTCTCTTCTTACAGACTGGAGTGGTTCTCTCTGTTTCATGATTGCCCTTCTATTGTGGTAACTCTTTCCTCTCTTTTCAGGTCCATAGCAAAGGACTGAAACTGGGGATTTACGCAGATGTTGGGAAAAAAACCTGTGCAGGCTTCCCTGGGAGTTTTGGATACTATGACATTGATGCCGAGACCTTTGCTGACTGGGGAGTAGATCTGCTAAAATTTGATGGTTGTTACTGTGACAGTGTGGAACAGTTGGCAGATGGTATGTTTCATTCAAGAGATTTAGCCATGAGCAAAGAGAAGAACTTGGAGGCCAAGGTAACTGGGCATCCACAGAACTAATCTTCCCATTTTAAGTACCCAGTCACAATACTGGAAATAATTATTCTCAATGTGCCAGAGCTTCTACCTCTTCTCTTCTTTCAGTTTGTCCATGCATTCATTCATTCATGCAGTGTAAAATCCATGCTTGCCTAACTATGGCTGATATTGTACACTTTTAATTTGAGGGCTCTGAGTTCATTACAAATAGGAATTCTAACTCTCCATAACATCATTTGGGAAAGCATCAGAATGTCATGCAGTATCAGAAAAGGGGCATCTTCATGCCTGCCTTTTCTCAATATATGCATCATCCCATACTGCATCCTCAGAACAATCCCAGCAGTCTCGGATGTTTTAGACACAACTTCAGCATAGAGCAGCCACCTGTCTCTGCTGCTGGTTTAAAATATAATCATGGCCCTTCTAGATAGCCTCTTTTGTTTGATTGATTCTAAAGACAGGATGGGAGAGAGAAAAATCAATTTCTTGTTTCACTTATCTGTGTATTCATTGGTTGATTTTTGAATGTGCCTTGAATGAGGATGGAATTCATAACCTTCACATATGGGGACTACATTCTAACCAACTGAGCTACCCAGCCAGGGCCAGGCAGCTTCTTTTTAAACTATATAGCCACCACTGGAAATTCTTTTCCTCCCCTTATTTTACCCATTGTTTTCTTATACAGGTTATAAACACATGTCCTTGGCCTTGAACAAGACTGGCAGAAGCATTGTGTACTCCTGTGAGTGGCCCCTTTATATGTGGCCCTTTCATAAGGTGAGGTAGTGAGTCCAGAATCTGATAGAACCTTGATGATAGATTTTTAGGACTTGAGAACAAAGGTCTCCTTCAAAGTCCCACTTCACTTAACAGTCTCATCCTACCATCACTCCCTGGATCCAACCACTTCTTACCATCCCCACTGCTATCACCACTTGGGAAGTCAGTCATCTTTGATTCTTCCCTTTGTCTCAAGGTTCACAATGTATCTATCAGCAGTCCTATCAGAACTATCTACAAAATAAATCCTGAATCAGCTCATTTCTCTCTGCATCCATCTTGGTCTTTCTAGCTACCATAATCTCACACCCAAACTGCTCCCTACAGCCTGACCTCTCTATTTCCATTCTCTCCCTACCCCCATCCATTTCCCAACCAGTACCCAGGTGTTCTTGTTAAAATGTAACTGGAATCATATCACACTCCTGCTTAAAACATTTAACTGGCTTCCCCTTGCACTTGGAATATAGTCAAACTCTTCTGTTCTCGCCCTAGCCTACCTCTCCAACCTCATTTCTGGTCACTTGCCCTCACCGCACTCTTCTTGTTTTGTCCCTCCAACACTCCAAGCCTATTTTTGCCCCAGGGCCTAGTCTTTGTTTTCTGCCTGATACAGTCTTCCCCCAAATTTCTCAGCTCCTTAACATTGAGGTCTCAGACCAGGTACCTCATACTTAGACTGGTGTTCTCTAACTACTCTAAAGTAGTACTCTTATCCATTCATTCTTGACTACATTAACCTGTTCAGTTTCCATCTAAGCCCTTAGCACTATATAGAATTATGTGTTGACTGTCTCCTGTACTAGAATGTAAGGTCCAGGAGGGCAGGGACTGTCTGACTTTATCAGTATATCCCTAGTATATGGTAAGTATTGAATAATTATCGAATGAATTCCTGTTATTTCCTTCTGTAATAAACTCTGTAATATACTTTTCACCTGTTTGTCAACATCTTAAACCACATGTGGCAAACACAAGTTCCGCAGGCTGAATCTGGCCCTCCATCTTGTTTTATCCAGCCCCGCACCTTGTTTCTACCCAGCAGCAGCACTGAACTCCTTGCCCCTAGTTAAGCAGTAGTTACATCTATACAGTCTTGAAATTACATTCAGCCCTTCAAAGGCAACCGTGAGGCTAATGTGGCCCCTGGTGAAAATGAGTTTGATACCCGTCTTAAACCTTGGATATCCTTTGTGCCGATTTACAAACTTTAATTTGTTCCATTAACAAATTATATGCCTGGGATTCAGATTGCCTTTTTAAATGATTATTCATGAAAGTCTTTATTGAATTGTGGATTGCCACAGGTTTGGAGGAAACTGACTTCTCTACTTTTGTATCTGACAGGAATCCATGAGTCCTTGTCAAATATGCACAATTAGTTTAAACTAGTGCCAATATTAGTGTTGCTTTTTAAAAAACTGTTCAAGTACAGTTGTCTCCATTTTCACTCCACCATGCCACCCCTACCCATCCCTACCTTTCCCCTACCCCCTTTGACTTTGTCCATGTGTCCTTTATACATGTTCCCTGATGGCCCTTACCATGTTTGATGAGTTCTATGTAATTTTGCGGCTGTTTTTACTTATTAAGATTGTTTTTTCTAAGTATAAAAGCAATAGATGTTCATTTTAGTTTGAAAATACAGTGAGTTGTGAAAAAATTTTAAATAGTCGATAATCCCAGTACCTACTTACCATTTGGTAAATTTCCAGCATAAACATTGTTTAAGCCATTTTAAGTAGGGGTTTTAAGTTACATTGCCTACTTCTGAAGCAAACTTCTTACAGTGAAATTCCATTCCAGTAAGGATTTAGCTCTCTTCCTAGAGATCTTTAAGCTGTAAATTGAAGAGAAGGTTACAAGTGCTTCCTTTAAACTTGACTGTTTTCCTCTTGCAAGAATGTTAGTAGAAAATAAATGGAAGAGTGAACTCTGTTTTCACAGCCCAATTATACAGAAATCCGACAGTACTGTAATCACTGGAGAAATTCTGGAGACGTTTATGACTCTTGGCAGAGTGTAAAGAATATTTTGGAGTGGACATCTTCTAACCAAAAGACAATTGTTAGTGCTGCAGGACCAGGAGGTTGGAATGACCCAGATATGGTAAGAATCTGAGCCCTCCGTGTTCATACCCCTGCAGTGGGTCTGTTTCCTACTTGACATTCAAGATAAATCGGAAAGTTCCTTTGAGCAGGCATGTCAGGGTGCCCTGGAAGGTGGCTTCTGTTTTCTCATTTGAATTCTGTCATCATTCTTTGTCCCAGTTAGTGATTGGCAACTTTGGCCTCAGCTGGGATCAGCAAATAACTCAGATGGCTCTCTGGGCTATCATGGCAGCTCCATTACTCATGTCCAATGACCTCCGACACATCAGCCTTCAAGCCAAAATGCTCCTTCAGAATAAGGATGTAATTGCCATCAACCAGGACCCCTTGGGCAAACAGGGATACCTACTTAGAAAGGTATAGTAAATAATGTTGTATGGGTGAAAAGTGGACTTGGCCAGGAACATGTTCCCCTGCTTTCTATTTATAATTCATCCAAATATTTATTTTGGTGTTTAAGATGGCTTTATACCCAAGTTCCAAGTCTGTCTTGGGCCTAAAGCTGTTACATATGAAGATATGCACTAGTCTTTTGAGAATGTCTTTTTAAGGTTAATATAATCAGTAATGAAGGTTTTTGCTAGAATCATTACCCAAACATGCTACAGGACAACTAATTTTTCCTGTAAGGGTGTGTTAGTTCTGACAAGACTAAATGCCACAGGGAGCTTAGTGCTACTTACCAAGCTATCACCTATTTTCTTGACTTACCTTTCAGGAAGACAACTTTGAGGTGTGGGAACGCCCTCTCTCTAGCTTAGCCTGGGCTGTGGCTATGGTAAACCTGCAGGAGATTGGTGGACCTCGTTCTTATACTGTCAACATTGCATCCCTGGGTCAAGGAGTGGCCTGCAATCCTGCCTGTTTTATCACAGAGCTCCTCCCTACGAAGACAAAGCTTGGGTTTTATGAATGGACTTCTTGTTTAAAAACTCGAATAAATCCCACAGGTACTGTTTTGCTTCTGCTAGATAGAAGCCAGACATTTAAAAAACCTCCTTAGTAGCCCTTGGTTGGGTGACTCAGTTGGAGCGAGCATCATCCCACACATCAAAAGGCTGCAGGTTTAATCCCCAGTTGGGGCACTTATAGGAGCAATTGATCTATCTCTTTTCCTCTAAAATCAATAAATATTGCCCCCCCATTGAGGTTTAAAAAAAATAAAAGCTTCCTTAAAAATGTTTATTTTGTTGCCAGAGTGACTACCCCACTTCAGCTGTTATTTCATGTAAAATTTCCCTAAAAAAAAAAAAGGGGGGCACAAAAGGCCCACTCAAAATACAAAGTATGTTTTAATAATTCCTTTGTTATGAGTACGTTATTTTCAACAAAATTGAAAGACTAATTATTGTCAGTTGATAAAAAATTGCAAAGAAATTGCAATTCAATTGAAGTCTGCAATTGAACCCAGACTTAGTCACTCAGACACATAAATTTGGAAGCAGACTTCTCCATCTGAGACATTTTCACTCACCAAATATAGCAGTTGCTTCACCATCCAGTCTTGCTGCATAAGTAAGAAGAGCTGAGTGTATATAATAGTATACAAAAACAAGCCCTCACTGGTCTGGGTCAATAGATTGGCCTGTGAACCAAAGAGTTGCTGGTTTGGTTCCTAGTGAGGGCACATGCCTGGGTTGTGGGCCAGGTTCCATGGTAGGGGGTGCATGAGAAGCAAGCACATATTGATGTCTCTTTCCCTCTCTAGAGACATTTTAAATCTTAAAAAAATAGTATATGAAGACAAAAGGGATGTGAACTTGAAACTGTTAGGCTTTTAAACAAATGTATTAGCACTGCCAGATTCCATTAATTTTAATTCACTAGAAATTAAATTCTTTTCATAAAACAAATTTCTATCTACTAAACTCGAGGGGGTGGGTCAAAATGTTCAGGTGGTATGAGAAGTCTGAAGACATGTAATACATAGTATGATGGTGCCTAGAGAACAGGGCCGAAATTCCTCATTAAATGACTGAAGTTGCAGAGGTATGTGAGACAAATTATTTCACTCTTCGCAAAGTTTACATTCACTATGGATGTAATTGTTACTTAACTCACCCTGTAAGAGTTTCAGGTCTCTACTTACATCCCAAGATAAGCAATAACACTGACTTTGTAACAGGTATCCCATGAAGCGCTGAGTGAGTAAAGTGCCAAACTAAACAAACCATCACATGTGAGTCCATTCAGATTCAATTCAAAAGGAGTAAAGCACCCAAGAAGAACCACTAAGCATAAATTTCCCCTTGTATGACACTAATTTATCTCCACCCAAATACACCAACGCCAACCACATGAAGTGAAGATATCCTCATGATTTTATTGTCACATAATAAAACAAAAAATGAAGCTTAGAACTGGATCACTTGGCCCTGTAACAGAAAAGAAAAAAAGGTTTTTTCACTTTGCAAAGAACCTCTAACTCCATCAGTGTCTATGCCTACAGGGATCACCATTCTTTATTAAGGTAAGTCTCACTCTCTCTTTCCCACTCGTGCTGAATACCACCAAAACCTTACACCTCAGCTATGGATCAAGTACTTTGGTTTGCAGGCTAACTAAGTCCACTGAGCCACAGCAGTCAAGAATCAAGTACTTTAAAAGGACTAGCCCTGATCTTGATGCCAGAATAAATGAGTGGGCAGAAATGTTCAACCTTCCACCCTAAATTGTATACCTTTCTCTTCTTGTCTCCTCCCAGTTCAAAATGCTTGCATCTCTTAATAGCCAGCATTCTCTTAGATCTGCAGTTGGGCTCAACACATTCAAGCCTCAGCACAATCTTCTTCGTAGTTTTAGCCTGGAAAAAAATGATACCTTTAATAAATCACTGCAGAAAAATCTTTCTTCAAAAATACAACTACATTGGCTCGTGTACTACCTTCAAGCAAAGTGTTGCAAATGATAAGAGTCGTGACAATGTGTCATTAGCTACAGAGAGAAAACAGAAATGTGAAAACGCCAGTGGCTTTAAAGAGAATATATTGAGTTGGCAAAAAAGTTCATTTGGTTTTTTCCCATAAGATAGCTCTAGTGACACTTAGTTGCCTTTAACTGCATTTGAAATAATTTTGCTTGATTGCATTTTCACAGCTGTTGTATCAGCATGCATTTAAAAAAGCAAAATTAGTGAATCTTTGTGTAGCCATTTTAAAAATGAAGATGTAAGAAAATAGGTCACATTTTAGAATGTTATGCTTTATTATTTCAAGAAAGGTAAAAACACAACTGAAATGCAAAAAAAAGATCTGAGCAGCTGTGACCAAACATATCAAATGGTTTGCAAAGTTTTGTGCTGGAGATTTCTCACTGATGATGCTCTTTGGTCAGGTAAACCATCTGAAGTTGATAGCAATCAAATTGAGACACAGAACAATCAACTTTATACCACATGGGATATAGCCCACATACTCAAAATATCCAAGTCAATAGTTATTAGTGAAAATGAAAAACATGTATTATATTTTATGGAAAAAAATAAATGAACTTTTTGGCCAACACAGTAACAGCAAAGGTGTCAGGTTATCTAATTGCCATCAAGTTCTCCACTCACATCAAACATCGTAGAGGGATTCTTATGACATGTACTCATCATACCACTTGAACTTGTGGCTGTATAACAGCTTTACATAGTTAAAAATGGGTCATCCAAGTCCATGCACTATGAAGTAAACACAACTTTCACAATTCATTAAATAGGTTTAACAAGTGTTACTTAAGATCTATCAATTCTCTGGAGTCTACCTACACTTACATCTAGAAGTGTATTTAAGTACATTTTGGGGTATCCAACCCACAGCCCAGGATGGCTATGATTGTGGCCCAATGCAAAAGTGTAAATTTACCCAAAACCTTTTTTTTTTGCTCAACTTTTCATGTTTGTGTATTTAATGTGTGCCCCAGAGATGCCAAAAGGTTGGACACCCCTGCTTTAACTCAAGGTACACTCCCCATGAATACAACTTTAAGCCTGTTCTTAGGAGAATTCTACTGCTGTTAGTTTGCAGTTCTCAAAAAAAACCAAAACCTAGCTGGAAACTCCCCATTTTCTGAACAAGTTATTTGAATGTGATTTAAGGCAAGCACTCCTTTCATAAGTTTGAGATTAAATCATTTATTGCACCTGAATGATAAGTGAACACTCAAGCCACTCCTTAAGACTTGCTAGTACCAAGCTAGATGAAGAGTGAAGTGCCAAAAGAAACAGTTTTCATGGGAATGCTGTTGCAGGCACTGTGTACGTTAAGGTAAGTAGCCAAATCACCTGGGATAGAAACAAATACACATTCAGTCTGAAAATGACAGAATTCAGGAGGGTGCTGGAAGGCCTAAATGGTTACTTTAAAGAGCTTTGACTTCATGAGATAGGTAGCAGACTCACTGCCAGCTTCTGAGAGGATACGCAAAAATTAAGAGAATTCTTACTGCAAGGAAGAGCTGAGGATTCCCTAGGACATGACAGAAACGGCAGAGAATATACTTGTGCACTCAAACTTCAATCCTCAGAAAGGCTGGGCACATGCCTTAACTTGATGTTTGCCTTTTCACAAAGGGGAAGATAAAAAATATAAACATTGCAATGGTGCAGTATTGTAGACTAGAGTCAGACCTAGGTTGATGTACTCCCAGCTCCACTGTCTACTAGGTATGTCACTGCAGATGACTGAGACAACTTCGCTGCAACTATGAAAACATTCCTATATTGTACAGGTGTGTGGGCTAACAGCAAAGGCAAGATCTTTACTAGTCATTGGGACACATGTCAAATATTAATTACTACCCACCTTTTTCCGGAAAATCGGCTTAGTCTGCCCACCATAGCCACTCTGCTTCCTGTCATAACGCCGCTTCCCTGGGAGAAGTAAAGTTATTTAGTACAGTACACCAAAGATGACAAATCACAACCACCACCAGAAAAACTTTCTTACAGTTTTTATCTTGGGGTTTCCAGCAGAAATGGCTATCAATACCCAAGCAAGAAGATGGCAGGGGCAGGACAGGGGTCTGGGCTCGGGTATTATACTATTACCACAAATGCCAACTTCAAATCCCATACAACGGACCATCTTACCCTGTGCATACAGAGAATCCTTGCCCTTCTTGTACTGTGTTACTTTGTGGGGCTGATGCTTGCCACACTTCTTACAGAAAGTCCGGCGGGTTTTAGGAACGTTCACCTAGTAAATAAACCGTTCAGAAAGTGCAGTGTTTATCAGATGCCAGTAACACAGCGCCAACCCAGTTCACACTAAGGCAGCCCACAAGGGCTCGACTCTCAAATTCCTCGCTAACTCTCTGACTAGAAGGTGGTCCAGCCCCATGTGCTTCACGCACTGCAGCCTCTGACGAGTCCCAAAGTGGAAAAGGAGCGTATTTGCTCCACTCCCGGTTATGTCTACGCCTGATCCCACCACCTCAATTCCTGGCCCCGAAGCCAGGTCCCTTCTGGGTCAAACCCGGCAACACCGGGTTTCTTTACTACAACGAGTCCACGGAGGGGCCTGGATCCATCCCGGATGGCACCATCTACGGTGGAGAGAAGATTACACTGGATACTAAGTGTCCCAACCCCAAAGTCCTACCATGTTTGCTAGAGCGCTAATGGCACGGAAAGGAAGAACCTAGGCCGGAAACGAAAGTATATAGGCGGTTCCTAGTCGCACTTCCTCATGGGAGTGCATGAGAGAGACCATAGAGTCTAAGACTCTGTGCACAGCACCCTCTAGCGGTTGAGAGGACTCTACTTGGTGCCGCGGACCGGGGCTTAAGGAAGGGTTCTGCCTAAGACTTCTCCCACCCTCTAGCAAGACTTTTCCTCACTTAATCACTTTCCTCAAACGCTGATTTGGTGCAGCATTAAGTGAAGGAAGCAGTGCATTTTCAGCTACTCTGGCTTCCGTCTCCCTATTCGCGATGGAAGCCAGGACTAGGGTCAGGTGGAGGGGCCTTTCACCTCACGTTCCATTCCTGTTCCACCTCAAGGACACTGGGACCATCTTTTCAGCCAACTTTTGGTTCACTGAAGGCTTAGAGGGATCCAATGCTCTAGTTCATCTGTCACATGGTCAGTTCGTCCATTCAACAAATGTGTTGAGCACAGTAATCAAATAATCATGCTAGTAAATGTTTAATTACTGACAAAGTACCTTGCAAAACAGGAACAATGATCAACATTAAAGCAGCTCATTTTTGTTGAGGGGCAAGTTGGCTGTCCTAGGCTCTGAAAAGTGAGGATGAAATTGTTCAGCTCCTGCATTAGCAATAATCAGATCAAGAGATAGAAAGTATCCAGCAACTCTTCTCCTCCCTGTATACCTGTATGAACAAAAAAGGGGCCACATACTAAACCTGACAAGCTCAGGGGGAGACCTGCATGGCAGGGCTAACAAACTCAATGACAAAAAGTAATCACAGGAAGGTCCAATCATTAAAATTCTTAACTGAACTAATTAAAGTAGAGAATAATGTTCAAAGCAGCATTACCTGGTTTCTCTGCAGACTTTCTTCTTCCCCAGTGGCCCATCAACAATGGTTCTCCAAATCTCAATGGTCTGGCTGTGTTAGACTCTGTCCCTTCTTTTAAAAAAAACAGTACATGCAGAACTATTCATGGTTTTATTTTAGTCTCAGGTAGAGTTAACTGTAATCAGACTGTAGTAAGATTTATATGAATAACAGTTGCTAATTTTAGGATTGGGTAAATGCTATGCCACGGGCTATATCTGGCTGAATTCGAATGACATTTCCTGAGAATGTCTGCAGTCTATTTTGGGTCTTCGCTAAACTCCCTAAAGGGCTTCCAGGGTCTCCTTTCAATGCATTCCTTTAAGTGGTACCAGGAAACATTGCTACCCATTTTCAGTTTCTCTGCCCCTTATCAGAGGGACAGAAGAATTGGGCAGATGTTCACATTTAGGGCCACAACTATAACTAAGTTTATGCAAGTCAGATTGTCTAAAAGTGAATGAATAATCTCAGATACTAAAGTCATCCTCTAGGAGGAACAGGGTGAAAAGCTATTCATGGTGTCTAGCATCTGCCTCTGGCTGTGCTCACCTAGCCATTAGAATTCCCAGGACAAAGAGAGTAGGGAACTCAGGGAAGGCAAAGCCAAGAGATGGAAGTTTTTATGGAGTGTGAAAAGTTACTTTTCTTACCTTTCTAGCAAAACCAAGTTTCAGGAAAATAACTCTTTTTAAAGAGATATATGATTTATTTTTAGAGAGAGGGGAAGGGAGGGAGAAAGAGAGGGAGAGAAACATCAATTGGTTGCCTCTCCCATGCACCCCAACCAGGGACCAAATTCATAACCCAGACATGTGTACACTCAGAATTGACCCAGCAACCCTTCGCTTTGTGGAATGTACAATCTATGTACATTCCACAATCTATGTACGGCGGAATGTACATTCCGCTTTGTGGAATGTACAATCTATGCTACTTATTTTCTGTACCTTCTCCCCCCTTCTTTTTCTCCACCTCCCCTGTTGCTAACCCTCCATGTGATCTTCATTTTTGTGGTTCTGCTCCTGATCTAGCTGTCCTCTTAGTTTGCTTTTGTTTTAGGTGTGGTTGTTAACCCTTCACCTAACTAATGGAGCCACACTGGTCAGGGCATGGAATAAAACTCTTTACTGCTTGTTTTTAGTGACACTTTCTTTTGTAAGGTCTTGTGAGTTGTATCTATCTTTTATCTGGCACTATTAAGCTTTCCCAGGTATCTTTCCGGACCTGTTGGTATTCACAGTGAAGTGTCAGTGTGAACCAGTGTGAAGCCAAGAGGGGGTCCCCAAATAGGGATTTGAAATGGGGTCCAAAACTCAAGGTGTCCAGGAAATATTAGAAAGATATATAGGATGTCCTCACCCCTTCCCCCAACAGGCGCAAGTTGGGGGAAGGGACACATGGAGCAGGAACATGCAGAGCTGTTTTGTACAGCAACAGCTTTGCAGCTAACCTCTGGCATGGTCATTTAACATATCTATAATCTTTAACCGGTTGCATAGATATGTTAAATAGTTGTGGCCATGCCTTGAACCAGGGGGATGGAAGGGACTTCCACTCAAGATATAACTGAGGGGGCAGCTACCCCTGGTTACAGTGCCTGCATGAGAACTTGGAGATGATTGGCTCCATGACATGGGGCCACACCTGCTCAGACTCACTCACGGTCGCAGGTGAAACTGATTGTAGAAGGAGTCTGAAATGGGAGTCCAGAGAAACGTTGGCGCTGGGATTTAAAACCCAGACACAGGAGCCATGACAGGAATCACCATGTGGCTTGGGCACAGTGGGGACCCCACAGCTTTGGGGTGCTCCTTTTGCCCACATGGCTTAAGATGTAAGAGAGACTTTGCCTGTGAGAAAAGGGGCACAAGAACTTTTGTTGGTGGGCCATGAGAAGGTGCCTCATGACTTTGGATTAATTGGAGATTCTGATGGCAACACAGCTGATGATGCTGGGAGCCTGAATCACAAACTTCTTTTCTTAAGATATGGTACCCCAAATTAGGGCAGAAGGAGAAGGAAGGACTGTGTGTATCTGTGGGTATCTTAAAAGACTTTAATATTTTTAAATATATTTTATTGATTATGCCATTACAGTTGTTCTATTTCCCCCCTTCCTTTTCCCTCCACCCTGCACACCCCCCCACCATTCCCCCTTTAGTTTGTGACCACGTGTCTCAAGTTCTTTAGATTCTGTATTTCCCATACTATTCTTGCCCTCCCCCTATCTATTTTCTACCTACAATCTATGCTACTTATTTTCTGTACCTTCTCCCCCCTTCTTTTTCTCCACCTCCCCTGTTGCTAACCCTCCATGTGATCTTCATTTTTGTGGTTCTGCTCCTGATCTAGCTGTCCTCTTAGTTTGCTTTTGTTTTAGGTGTGGTTGTTAATAACTGTGAGTTTGCTGTCCTTTCACTGTTCATCTTTTTTATCTTCTTTTTCTTAGGTAAGTCCCTTTAACATTTCATGTAATAAGGGCTTGGTGATGATGAACTCCTTGAATTTGATCTTATCTGAGAAGTGCTTTATCTGCCCTTCCATTCTAAATGAAAGCTTTGCTGGATAGAGCAATCTTGGTTGTAGGTCTTTGGATTTCATGACTTGGAATACTTCTTTCCAGCCCCTTCTTGCCTGCAAGGTCTCTTTTGAGAAATCCACTGACAGTCTGATGGGAACTCCTTTGTAGGTGACTGTCCCCTTATCTCTTGCTGCTTCTAGGATTCTCTCCTTCATTTTAATCTTGGCTAATATAATGATGATGTGCTTTAGTGTGTTCCTTCTTGGGTCCAACTTCTTTGGGACTCTCTGAGTTTCCTGGATTTCCTGGAAGTCTATTTCCTTTGCCAGATTGGGGAAGTTCTCCTTTATTATTTGTTCAAATAAGTTTTCCACTTGTGGCTGTTCCTCTTCCCCTTCTGGTATCCCTATAATTGAGATGTTGAAACGTTTAAAGATGTCCTGGAGTTTCCTAACCTCTCCTCATTTTTTTGAATTCTTGTTTCTTCATCCTTTTCTCTTTGGTCATTTTTTTCCTCTTTCTGGTCCACTCCTTTGATTTGAGTCCCAGTTTTCTTTCCATTACTATTGGTTTCCTGTGCATTTCCATTCATTTAAATTAGTTTAGCCTTCATATGTTCCTCTAATTTGTGACTAAAAGCAACCAGTTCTGTGAGCATCCTGATCAACAGTGTTTTGAACTGTGCATCTGAAAGTGTAGCTATTTCTTCATCGCTTAGATTTATTGGCTCTGGGGCTCTGAGTTGTTCTTGAGCCATGTTTTGCTCTGTTGGAGCGGAGCCTTAGTTGTTCACCAGGGCGGGGCCACCCAGTTTGCTGGTTTGTGATGCTGTGGGCGGGGGCAGGGTCAGAGAGGGACAATAGCGGTCCCCTTTGCAACTTCCTACTACTGGGGCCTGCAAGGTTTGTCTTACCGCTCGCTCCTTCACCAGTTTATCTGCGCGCGAATGTGTGACCGTGGTCACCCCTCAGTGAGTCCACTGCCTTGTGCCCTCAGTGGGTCCGCCCGCTATTCCACACCTGGGATCCACCCACGGCTGCCTGCTCGCCTGGGTCATGAGCCCAGGTCACTCTAGTGGATCTTTCCTGCCCAACCCCGCTCCGCTGCTGGCTTCGCCCCTCTTACCGGTTTGGCTGAAGGGTTAGTTGTTATCAGACTTCCGTATAGTTCAATTTTCTGTGGTTTGGCTGAGTTTTTGTTGTTAAAACTTTGTTGTTTTTAAACTTGGTTGTGTGAGAAGGCACAATGCTTCCACCTACGCCTCCATCTTGGCGGAAGTCAAGACTTTAATATTTTAATGAAGACATTTGGTCACTACTTTAAGTCTGTATAGCTTAAATAAACTTTTCCTTTCATTTTCAGAAATCTCTGGCACTGAGAGACGTCTTTCCTCTGGCTACGGACATAGCGAACCTAGTGCGGGGTACTTTCGGTAATAGTATATTGTATCCCCCCCTTGGTTCGCTATACCCCCCCTTGGCCCTGTTCTGTAACAATTGGGTGGGTGGAGGAATGATCAAAATGGCAGTGTTTCTTTGACTCAGACTCCTAGAATGTTTTACAAGATGGAGTTTTGGGGAAGAATATCATGTCACCATAGTTACTGTTACTTTTTCCACTTTCGTTATATATGTATATATTAGATCATTTGTGTATTGGTATCTTTTATTAAAAGGGTCAGTGTGGCCCTGGCTGCTGTGGTTCAGTGGATTCAGTGCCAGCCTGCAAATCAAGGGGTTGCCAGTTCAATTCCTAATTAGGGAACATGCCTGGATTGTTGGGCTGGGTCCTCAGTTGGGGGTGAGCAGGAGACAACCACACATTGATGTTTTTCTCCCCCTCTTTCTCTCTCCTTACCTCTCTCTCTCAAAATAAATAAATAAAATCTTTTAAACAAAGGGTCAATGTGGTGTTTGGCCGTTGGAAAAAAAAAGTTCCTAACTGGGCACATCACTGCAAGTAGTCATGTCCCAGGCCTGTAGCTTCTTCAAGTCAATCTTTATCTTAAGCAAGTGCTTCCCATTGTTCTTATACATCTAGAATAACATAGGTCTGAAATGTCAGAGTAATTCTCTTTTCTAGGCTTCTTAAAGGCAACCATAAGTACCAGAGCCCAAGACCACTACAGCACAAGATCACAAAGACCCCGCATACCATCTCTATGTACTACAGTAATAGTTAATGTTAATTAACTATCCTCTACCCAGTAATGTAAAAGAAGTATGTGTTTTTCCATTTTATTTGTATGCAGTCCCAGGGATTTCCCCTTTTTGCTTTCTCCTGCCTCCTTAATTTACCACCAATGGATTTCATGGACTGTCCTTAGAGTTTTCTACTTTGATTGTGAATGCATAAAAGGAAATGCAAAACTACCACTCTTCAGAGCATTTTCTCAATAAAGCATGTCCTCAGAATTGTGGCTCAAATAAACTCATATGAAACTTTCCTATAGGTTTGAACATTCTTTCGTTGACACCTGGCAGAAAGCATGTGATAGGTTTCAAGAGAGTTACTCTAGTAGAGAAAGACTTCAGGGTATTTAAAATGGATTGTCATAATATTCTAACAGTAATTTTAGGAGGTAAGCAATACTATAATTCTCATCTTACAGATGAGGACATTGAGACCATAGGCTGTTTTTTAAAATTGCCAATTGTTAACATATTCAGTGGATCCGGGTTACAAACACAGGTGATCTGACTCCAGAGCCTGGGTTCCCTTACCATTCATTATACAATATGACTATTGTGGCCTGGTAATTGTAACAGCTAACAATTACTGAGCATTTATTATGTGCCAGGCATTTTCCTAACCATCTTATATACTACTTTTAATCCTAATAACTGACACAGTTTATTCCATTATTATAGTATTTAACAGGTGAGGAAACCGAAGCATGACATAAAATTGCTTAACTAAAGCCACACAGATGATTATTTTGTAGAGGTGGAATTTTTTCCAGGTAGTTTAATACCACAGTCTTGCACTTAACCACAGCATCACACAAGGGAAACAGGGGTATCTGTAGGGTACAAGAGGATGAAGAGAAAGAATTTGGGCAGGAACACAGGAGGAGGTGCCAGTGGATTAGGGGCTGAGAAAATAGGAGAGCCTAGAGTCTTCTGTTTGCATAACCTTTGAGGAACACCCATGAGTCCCAAGCTGATTCTCTGATAATCCCATTCCCATTTTGTTGGATGGTCTCTGGGAATAAGAAAATAAAAATGTTACCACTCCCTTGCTACATTTCTTAAAAGTTTCTTTGCTAAACAGCCAGCCTGTAGTCACACAACATTTTCTTTTCTTTAGGCTCTTAGGCAGTCTCACTGGAATTTGAGGAGTTTCTAGAGGTTTTAGATAATAATAACATGAAAATGTGAAGACAGGGAACATAGCTTCTGTTAGTTCTTTCTATTATATCTCATATGACGTGACTTTGGTTTCCATTATCTTCACCAATCCTGGTGTCTATTCTGGACATATTCCTGCTCATTAATATTCCCTAAGGTGAGGCACTTAAAACTGAACACAGAACTTTAGATATGGCCTGGCCGTGCATAGCAAGTGGCTTTTTCATGTTCCTCTATCTAGATATGTTACTTCTGCAAGGAAGCCTAGTGTCTCCTTGTACTTTTTGGCAGCCATGTTACTGACATGACATTTCTCTCTATTACTATCAGTAAAAACCTCTGAAACATTTTCACAAGTTTTACTGCTGCCCAAATTTTACCTGGGTCATCTGAAGTTCAATGTGAGTGCCCAGTTATGGGATGTAACCCTTAGCTCTGGTAAAATACATTTTGTTGAATGTATTCAACAAAATACATTTTGTTGAATCACCTTATTACATCAGGTGATTAAGATGTTTTGGGAAGCTGTTTGATCTGATTCTGTCATTCCATCTAGCTCACAAAAGCCTTACACCATTCACTGATTAGCTAGGCTTCTTTTTATAGATTCCTCAAAGTTCATTAATAAAAAATGTTGAATATGATAGCACCAAGTACAGAACCTTATCTTACATTGTGAATCTTCTAGCCAAGTGTGCTGGAGGAATGTTAGTGGGCAGAAGGCAAAGAAACACCTAAGTTTACTTTCCCTTTTCCCTTGTCCTACTCTTCCTTGTCCATATCCCCACTGTATGCTTATCAATCCCCATTCATCACCCCAAGATGCACCTTGAGAAAGGACAGGGCATGTGACAACAAGTAGAATGTGACTGAAGAAAGAGGGAGGAAAGCAAATGTCTCTGAGCAACTCTCAGGCAGGCGACTGCAGCAGTCATTCAGGGGTGACTAGTTGAAAGGACAAAAACTGTCAATTAAATAGGAAGATCACCTCTGACTGGTGTGGCTTAGTGGATTGAGTGCTGGACTGTGAAGCAAAGGGTCGCTAGTTCAATCCCCAATCAAAGCATATACCTTGGTTGCAGGCCAGGTCCCCAGTTGGGGGCGCTGAAGAGGCAACCATAGATTGATGGTTCTCTCCCTCTCTTTCTCCCCCCTTCCCCTCTCTCTAAAAATAAATAAAATCTTCAAAAAATTTTTTAAAATAGGAAGCTTATACAACACTTGTCGCCCATCTATGTTATCCAGATGTGAGGATAAACCACTGCACTACCCTACAAATGCTTTTTAAAAACAAGTCCTGTTGTCTTAAAAATTCTGACAAACTTCTAGTGGGATCTATGGTGTGTTTTTACATTATTATATAGCACCTGGGTCATGTAAGCATGGCAATGCCTGATATGTCAAGATAGGTAAGCAGATCAATCACCAAGGGCTCTACCACCATTCCAGTCTGTAGCCAGTACTGGCTGAATTGCCTAGGAGAGTGCCCTGGGAGAAAACTGCTCTGGAGGTGACTGAAGATACATTCAGGCTTTAAGTAACATACCTAATTCAGTTTCTCACTTTATAGAATTAATGAGAAAAGTGTAAATTAGGAGTTAATCCCTGAGACTAACTGTTTAAAGGGGAAAATTAACATCCACAGAAAATGGGGAAGGTCACAAATCTTCGTGTGGGCTTACATTTAGACATTTTTATCTGTAGAGAAAATGCTTTCTTAGAAAATGACTCAGCAGGGGAAGTCTTGGCTCTCCTTCTGTCAAGCTCTTTACTTTGGGGTCTCTTCATGAGTACTCTCTATCCTTCACTATCAAGTTTACAGTGTGACCCAAGTCTCCTCTGCCTTGGATGATATAAGACTAAAGGCACTCTTCCCCTTTAGTCCTTTTGTTTTGTCTTTGTAGATCTGTATTTTTCCTCTTTCCTGTAAGTCTTCATTCCCTCTGCTGATCATCCTCACAATTCTTTAGGTATGTTGTCCCTTTACCTTGAGGAGGTGGGCCTGACAACCTTTTTCCTCAACCCAGCCCCATCTAGAGTCTCAGTAACCCCAGTAATATTGAGAAGGATTCTTTCAGAGGGGACTGGAGATAGAAGTGTCAGAGGTCCCAAGCAAATGAAGGGTGGAGACAGCTGAGGTGGGGGGGGTAGAATAGGGACAGCAGCAGGGAACCAGATACCATGTTGCTGAGAAGAAGAAAAAAAAGGCATTGGTTTAAGTCAGGAAACAAAAAAAGGGAACTGAGTGGCTGCGAAAGGGTGGGGTTTGCTCAGACTGTCCTTCCTCTCTGGACTGTAAGAATATGTCTCCAGGACCAGTGTCTTCTGAGATCAAGTCCCACCTTCAAAGTCCTGGCAACTCAATGCATCTGGGAAGCTACCTGCATTAAGTCAGGACTGAGGTGGGTTTGGGGCATGGCAGGGGCTGGGTGGCAACAGCAAGTACCTTTTGCAGGACCCCTGAAAGCCAGAGAGAAAGCATGGCTGCTGCCATATAGTCGGCTGGCGGAGCAGGCTGACCGAGGGTGGGAGTGTCATCACCACAAGGCCCTGACGATGCCTTCTGATGATCAGAATAGGTTGTAACAGTCCTTTCTGAGTAGGTCTAGGGTGGAACAGGAAGAGAAAAAAAGCGATGCTAGGTGACCATCTGAACAGGTAGCAAATGTTATAAAGGGGCACCTTTGCAAAACTTGTCTGAAAAGTAACACTGTAGGTGGCAGTAGGATAAAAATAAGCCCTTTGTTCAAATACTGCTTGGAGACCCAAAATATGTACTTCTGTCGTTGAGGCCCTTAGAAGAAAACATTTTAAGATGCAGATAGTCTGAGAAAGCAGTAAAAGCTCACATTCTGCAATAGACTGTTGACCTTTATAAGCTAGAGAAAAGCACCAGCTAAACCAGGGTTTGGGCTACTTGCCTTAAGGTTGCACTGGGTCAACGTTACCAGGACCAGAACTGGCTTTTGGAAGGACTGTGTGCACCCGCCTCGTGGTATTAGTGGGTAAGGGACTGGGCCAGAAGAAAGCAGCCTCAGCATTAGCCTCAGCCACAGTCTCAGACCAGACTGTGTGGCCAACCCCTGAGGTTTTCCCTGTTCACATTGTCTGCCATGTGCATGGCTTTCTTTTCTCTTGTCTTCATCATTTCTGTTCTCCTTTCCTCTCCCCTCCTCCTCTTCATCCTCCTTCTCCTCTGCTCTTTCTTTCTCTGTCTACCTGTACTCCCTCTTCTTCATTCTCTTCTTTATTTTGTTCATTACCGTATCTCCTGGAACAGAGTTAGCACTTAATAATTGTTAAATTGCTTTTCTTGCCCCTTTCTTGCTCTGCTCTTTTCCTTTATTCTCCTATTATCTTCCTCCTAAGATTGTTGGGATCAGTAAGTGTGTTAGAATATATAAAGAAGTTAAAGACAGGGCCTGGCAACAGTAAGTGCTAACAGTAATTGCTAAGTATTGGTTATTATTTTCATTGTGCCTGAAATCTGCCAGTGTCCCCCGAGGGCCTTCCCAGAGCCAATGGTGTGGCATTTAGAACAAACAGGATTGCTAGCCCTGACCAAGACATCCTTGGATGTGTTCCTGTACTTCCAAAAGGAATCCTGATCCAGTTTCTATGCCACCCAGCTCTTCAAGCTCTAAATCTTTATTACATGCCGTGCATTTCCAGAGTCAGGGGCCTACTATCCCAGGGGCTATCTTCTGTGCTGTTAGTTTTGTGCTAGTTCTTCTCCTTCCCTCATTTTGCATGTCAAACCTCTGAACCAAGAGTGCTACAGCCTTTTTAGAGTCTCAGTTATTTGATAAAACAATGTCACCCTCCATACAAGCCACAAAATGCAAATATTCATGGAACTTAAAGCATTTTACAAAAACAGTATCCCTCAGGGCTAGCCCTGTCTGCTCTATTATGACCTCTTTTATATTCAGATGATTTAAATCATCTGCTTGTGTTAAAATCCAAATTCTTGTTGCTTATGAGTAGTGATGTGTTTGTTTAGAATCCTTTGTAAACTCCTTTTGGTGAGAACTAGTACAACTTTCCATTCACTTCTGGGGTCTCGGCGCCATCTTAAATTATCATCAATATGATTTACTATTTCCATTAGAGCAAATTTCCTACAGAGAGTTTCCTTTCAGTGGACTAGATCTATACCAGGAAGTGACTTAGGTATAAGGAGAGAAAATATGGCTTTTGAAAGCCAGTTTCAGTGTTCTCTACAGAGTCCATAGATATCTGCTGCTTTTCACCCTCCAGGGAATAAGGGAGAACTAAAATTCTCAGTGAGGCAGTGCCCAACAAGAAGCTAGAGACAGACCTTGACCTAATTCACTCCAAAGCTGCTTGGTTTATGCAAATGAAGCCATCAGGGGAAGGAGATAGAGAACCCTGAAACAAATGGGCCACGTGTGACTTTCAGTTTCTATAAAGGTTCATGCGCACTGACTGAAGGTATTCAGAGAGCACTGGAAACATAAACCTTAATGTCAGCCTGCCAATCTCACCCTCTGAGAACCATCACCAGATGCCCTTATGGTTAATGTTGGTTATCTGAAACAAGGATTAGCTCATCTCACTGTCTTGCCTCCTTGAAAAAAAAAAGAACTATAGTATATTAGTTCGTTCCCAGAAGAAAATTCTCGCGAGTCAAAAGATGTTAAATTTTAGACAAGTTGAAGGTTAGAAGATAATGCTCAAGATCATTGGTTCAGCGAGAAAACAGGCTAATTTGCAATAAAAACAATAGAAAATGATTAGAAATGGAGCACGAAAGAGGTAAAAGTAGAGGGAAATCAGGCTCTCAAAAACTGCTAAAAAGAATGGAAATTGGCATACTGTTTCTGCAAACTATTTTGTCAATATATTTTAAAGTGCAAAATATACATAGTTTGACTTGGTAAATGATGCTTATATAAAGATCCTAAATGGGAAAACAATCAGGAGTAATGTTATACAAGAATATGAGATTTGGGGAAAAATGTTTGTCGGATAGATGAATGAATGGACAGATAGATAGGTAAAGTTAAGAAAAATAAGCAAACTACAAATAGTATGTGCAATATAATTTCAAATGTAAGAATAATGCACAGAAAAAAGTAGAACATTTGGCAAAAGAGGAAATGGTGGTAAGTACAGAGGACTGTGGAACATTTTCCTTTGCTATACTCCTCCATGCTAGAAAAGATGATTTGTCCTTATAAATGGTTAACTGTACTTTTTCCCACATGAGGATTCTTGCCAATCCTGCCAGGTTTTCTCATATTTTTCTTTAAATCTTCCTCAAGGAGATACTAACTGGTAGATTCCTATAGTCACTCACTGTTTCTCCTTTTTTAGGATTTTTCATTATTTTTTTTTAAATGAAGACTGACTTTATTTTTTATTTTTATTTTTTTAAAGATTTTATTTATCTTTAGAGGGGAAGGAGAGAAGGAGAGAAACATCAATGTATGGTTGCCTCTAGTGCATCCCCTGTGGGGAAATGGCCTGCAGGGAACTGACCTGCAACCCAAGCATGCGCCTTGACTGGGAATTGAACCGCAATCCTCTGGCTTGCAGACCTGCACTCAATCCACTGAGCTACACCAGCCAGGGCTAGGATTTTTCATTATTGATGGGACAAAATCTCAGGGGGTAGGTGAAATGTCCACTTTTTTGTACCTTAGGTTGTTATTGCTTACAGTGGATGTAAAACTTTGAGTGAACTTTCTTTTATATTATGAAATATTTCAAATAGACAAAAGTACAAAAAATATCCTTACACTCATGTACTCACCACTTAGTTCTACAGAGTCCTAACATTGTGCCATAATTCTGGTGTTTTTTAGAAATAATATATTGTCCCCAGAGTAAAAACCTTCTTGTGTACTCCTTCACAATCAAATAATTAGGTCCCCTTCATCCTTAGAAGTTAGCAGTATCTTGACTTCAGTATTTGTCATTCCTAGGTGTGTTTTTGTATTATTACTATATATGTAAGTATCCATAAAATATTTAGTATTGGTTTGCATGTTCTACAGTTTTATATAAATTGTGCATATTCTTCAACAACTTGCGTTCTTACTGTAATGTCTTAAGATTTATTTATCTTAGTAGCCTACAAAAAAATCTCTTCTCGGTTGTAAGAAGCATCTCTGAGGTTCTGACTTAGATTTTGATTGAGAATTTCTTGGCCCTAGAGCCAGAAAAGAGCTCTTCTTTAAAATATCATAACCACGCCCTGGCTGGTATGGCTCAGTGGATTGAGCACTGGCCTGTGAATGAAAGGGTCGCCAGTTCGATTCCCAGGCAGGGCACCTGCCTGGGTTTTGGACCAAGTTCCCAGTGGGGGACGTGCAAAAGGCAACCACACATTGATGTTTCTCTCCCTCTTTCTCTTTCCCTTCCCTGTCTAAAAATAAATAAAGTCTCTTAAAAATAAAAATACAATAAAATATCATAACCAAAGCAAAGAAACAAAGCAACAAAGATATTTAATTACTCTTGTTAAGATCCCCAAAGCTCTTTTCAAGCCCTAGTGAAACCTAATTATCTGATGATAAGCTTCACGGTCAGTGCTACAGACAACCAAATATATAGTGAGGACTTCCAGCCAGAATCAGTTTTCTGGCTACATGCTAACAAGAGAAATTCTCATCTGCTGTGGTCATTCCAAGAGGTCCTGGTGCTCTGGTTCTTCTTCAGCATTTCATGTTAACATTTCACATTTTCTTCTGTGGTTTTGGAAACTTCTGGATCTCTGGGATTCGTAATCTCTTCTGCTCTGCACTAAAGAGTAGATTCTGGCCAAGTAATGATGAAAAGAAAGCCAATTTGCAAATTTACATTCAGCATCAGATTGAGGGTGACTGCTGGTGTGCCCATCTTTCACTCTGAACTTGTGTGCTCCTTTGGGTTTTTTTTTAGTTTTTGTTTTCCCTGCTTTAAACATCTCTATTTCTTTTTTCTTTGATATCAGAATAACATATTCATTATAGAAAATGATTCAATTATAGGGATATTAAAAATAAAACATTAATTATAAGCTCATTATCCAGAAACATTATTATTTGGACATATTACCTTCCATTTTTTCCATGCATTATTCTTATATTTGATATTGTATTGCACATACTATTTGTAGTTTGCTTATTTTTCTTGACATTATATCCATCTGTCCATTCATTCATCCAACATACCTTTTCCCCAAAATATTTCAACTCCTTGTTTAACATTACTTCTGATTATTTTCCCATGATATTAGGATCTCTGTATAAGCATCATTTACCAAGTCAAAAGTATGTGTATTTTGCATTTTGAAACACATAGGATGACTGCATAACACTTTGTTTACCCACTTTCCTATTGATGGATATGGAAATTGTTTGTTTTCAATTATAGACAGTGGTGCCATGAATATTCTTGTACATGTGATATAGTTTTCCTCTCTCAAAATAAATTCTTATTTATTCAGATCAAGTGACAAACCCAAGTCTGGCTTATTTGTTGGACCACATACTTTGTGTTACTCTTTGTTCCCTCCTAATTCCTATCTTCCTAATGTTTAACTGTGAAATCTGATAGAATCATTTATCAACCATATTTAGAGTATAATCAGTGGGCTAAATTTGGCCTAAAAAAAATCTCTTCTCAGTTGCAAGAGGCGTCTCTCAGGTTGGGATTGAGATTTTGTTTGAGAATTTCTTGGCTCTAGAACCAGAAGAGAACTTTTCTTTAAAATATCATAACCATAGCAACAAAGAAACTTAATTACCATTGTTAAGTTTCTAGAAGATGAAGAGAGGTTGTTTGATGATAACCATGGGAAATGACAAGATGCTGAGATAGATGGCATCATACCTGAATGAAGTAGGGGGAAAATCCCTCTGGGAAGCAGTGAGGTACCACAGAAACAGCAAGGGTTGTAGAGTCCAGGTGGATGATACTGAGCAATCATATAATCTCCATGAGCCTCATTTCCCTTGTCTGTTTGTTGTAAGGAATAAATAAAATAATGTGTATAAAATGCCTGACAGGTAGACTACACTGAGAGAAACAGGTGTTTCCTTCCATTTTCCTGAGGAGAAAATGGAACCAGAATCTTGCTGAACAATTAAATAATGCTTTAAAGAAGATATACAGAAAAGCACTTCTTCTTGGATATTCTGGCTAAGTAGTCATTTGAACTATGATTAACTGGTTATTTCTAACTAGCATCTCCTGGACTCTTCCTAATAATAGGCAGGCTATAAAATTTTCTGAATTTTGCTCTGGTGTTGTCCCTAATAGTGTTTTATCTTGGTATGATTAAAAATGGAAGCCAAGGGTGGTTTAGTTTACTGATTCCATGGTAATATATCTACCTATATCTATATCATCTATATCTATATCTATATCTATATAAAATAGAAGTGACATGAATGTCATATATATATACAGTTATACATATATATTCTGATTCTGCAGTGATATTTTACTGATATATATACCGAGGAATATGTGTGTGTGTATGAATATATATAGTGCATATATATTCCTTGGCATAGTGCAGTCTATAAGATGGCATTCTCTTTCTGAATTCTGCTGCTTTGTGTGGAGCTGGGAGAATGAAAAAAGGTGGCTACATGAAAATCCTTGCATTTGTACTTTAATAAAAAGAATCGGAAATCCTAGTAATCCTTCAGATCAGTGAGGGTAGAGGCCATTTCACCCCTTGCTTACAAGGGTGATGGTTAATGAGAGACTTACTTCCTCATACTTAGACCAACAACACTAAATCCTACCCCAACAAAGACACTTGAAAGAGAGAAAGCCTTCCTTTTGTACAAACTGGATCTGTTCTAAAAATGAAAAAGAGCAGAGGCAGCTTCTAGAAGAACCTGTCTCATAGGAAATAAGAACAGAGATCAAGACTGAAGCAGATGTTACACCTGAGAACGGAGTGTACCCGCCAAGAGTTTTCAACAAAACGGAAGGTAAAAATGCTGGATGTGCTTTACTCAGCTAAACAAATACGTAAATAAATAAAAATAAAAGTATACCTGGACATGTTTTGTTGGGAAGCTTCAGAGCCAATTTACTGGTTAAGCTACTCAGTTTTTTTAGGATTTTATTTTGTCTTCCGTAATTTGAACCTTTGCTTTTGAAGAGGTATTTAATTGGAATTCACCATGGGAATAAATGTGATATTATTACAGAGGTCTCAATGAGTTGGCAGTTCCAGAGAATAGAGTATTATCAGTCGGTTACCACTACTTCTCTGTAAATGAATATTTTTAACATCAAAAGAAAACTCTTTGGAGTTTGAGTTGAATGTGAATGTTAAAAAGGATTCTCATTGCTTGTAAACTCTTATAAGTTTGTAATTTCTGTAAGAGACCATTTAAACCAGGGAGTCAGGGAAGAGAACTGTGTGGCAGGGTGCAGGAAAAGGTTTGCTCCTTTGACCAGTTTTTTCTTGAAAGATCACTTACAAACCATGAACTAATTCACCCCCCAGAGGATAATGGCATCCATACAGTGGATCATTCTGAACATCTCTGGTTTTCCATTAACCTATTTTTGTCTTCCCAGTATGAAAATAAGCCCTTCTACACCAAAAATAAGAGCAATGCAAGGGCACAGATAGCCTCAGGCTTCAATAAAAACCATTCCCTTAACTTTCCTGGTGTGAGCAATAGTCTGTGCTTCATAAGTGGAAAAAATAAAAATCTTTCTGACTTTATTTATTCTGCTTCCTTGGTGTCACCAAAAGTGTAAGGAGTTTAGTTTAAAAACTAAATCCACCCCAGGAAAAAAAGCTCACTACAAAAAAAACATGTGGGGGAATGTTGATTTTTTCAGTATTTATTTAGTGCTCTGTATTTGTGACAGTATTTATATTTTCATTTTACCTTTCTAATGAAGGTTTGAAATTAGTAATGTAAGATCTTATTTTTTAATTTTATTTATTTATCTTTAGAGGGGAAGGGAAGGAGAGAGGGAGAGAAACATCAATGTATGGTTGCCTTTCGTGCGTCCCCTGCTGGTAACTGGCCTGCAGGGAACCGGCCTGCAACCCCAGTATGTGCCCTGACTGGGAATCGAACCGCGATTGTCTGGTTTGCAGGCCTGTGCTCAATCCACTGAGCTACACCAGCCAGGGCCGTAATGTAAGATCTTGATATAAAGTGTCGGTTGTTTTGTGTGAATAAAAAGAAAAAAAAAACAATGGTGACTTTTTATAACTTCCTTTGCTTTTCTGTATTTCAGTTACCTAAACTAAATCTTTCTGGGGTATTGTAAGTTTGGAGAAGCTAAACAAGTTACATTTTATAAAGACCAGAGATGGCATACCTAAGAGTAAGATTACTTCATCATTTTCATGATGCTGCTTAAGAACTAATCTAAGCAAAAAGGTGGAGAAAAGTCAAAAAACAAAAACAACTCCCTCCCCCCAAATTGTTGCTTTTTTAAATTTTAGAACATAGCTTCTATTAGTTGTAGCTCAGCTAGTGGGTGATTGGCAAAAATTGGTTGCGTGGCCGTTAGTATTCATCCATAACTGCAGGTGCAGCCTCCTTATCCTTATTAAACCCCTCAGTTACAGACCTTAGTAAGACAATGTTTGAAAAATTACATTCACCATCTAGGAAACTAGGAATGGAAAATCCAATAATCTGCTTCAGTGGAGTTCTGGCACCTACATTATCTCTTTTGGGGATATCAGAGTCAACAGCTACACAGAGACTTTTGCTGGTGACAGATTCCGAACTTATTGTAAAAGGCTGGTTAGTATAAATTTGTCTCTAAATATTACCAAGCACACAGGTATATCTCATTTGACATCCAGAGCATTACATTGCCTTACACAAAAACTCAGTTTATGTGAGCTTACAATGTTGAACCAATTCTCTCAATCCAATGCACATCCGTTATACCTAAAAACAGAAAGAGATGGGGAATGTGGAAGGAGGACCACAAAGTAGGAAGAAGGTCCTTTGTTAGCTGTGCACATTTCTGTTTCATTTGAAACTATGTGCCTAGGCTGAAGGGAACCAGGAGAAATGAGGATTAATGTCAAGAACTTTCATTATCAACAGCACACAAGTGAGCTCCACAAAGACCAAGCTATGGCTACAGTGATACTGGAGAGCATCTTCCTGAAGCGATCCCAGCAGAAAAAGAAAACATCACCTTTAAACTTCAAGAAGCGCCTCTTTCTCCTGACCATGCACAAACTTTCCTACTATGAGTATGATTTTGAACGTGGAGTAAGTTTCTCTGCTGTGAAACCTGAGTATCAAGGATTTGGCCTTAGATATTCCTTGGGAAGGAAGCACAGGCTTCTTGGTTGGAGAATGATGGAAGGGACTTCAGTATATTTCAAATTTGGCAAAATGTTTTCTAGCCTAGAATTAGCTACAGCCATGTGGGAGCAAAAATTCAAAGTTACTAAGTAGCTGTGGGGGAAAACTTACCTTGGGATCTGGCCACTTGGTGAGCAATAATTAAATGATTTTTGAAAATGAAATCCAAGACTTGAAAATTGCTTTATTTTTTATGATGAAAATACACAGTCATGTACTCTTCCATAGTATTTGCCCTCCATCTGGCAGTCAAAAAAGAGTAAGATTAATAGATCTGAAATCTTTTTTCAAAATGGTAGGTCCTGATAATAGAGTGTGGGTGTCACCTCACTATGTTGGATGATTAGATAACAAAATCTAATCATCTGATTGCTTAATCACTCTTAATCTTTCTCCATTTTCTTCCTCATTCTCTTTCTCAGAGAAGAGGCAGTAAGAAGGGTTCAATAGATGTTGAGAAGATCACCTGTGTTGAAACAGTGGTTCCTGAAAAAAATCCTCCTCCTGAAAGACAGATTCTGGTAAGAAGAGACCATTGACAAAGCAGGGTGTTGGTAGAGGAGTGGTTAAGAAACTTGGAACGCTTCAATTCTCTGTAAATATGCTGGTGATGCTGTGCAATCTGGAATACACACAAAAAAGCTTCTTTAAAATTTTTCACTCTGCCATGTACTGATTATATGGAGTCTCAGCATCTTTCCTTCAGATGTAGAACAACTCACTTATCCTGGAAAATGTGTAACAAAACATCAAACCAAGATGGCATCAAACCAGGTTTTCAAACTGATCAGAGATGGTTGGTTTTACTCCCTCAGTTACCAGGATCAGATTTACAAGCTTGAGTTAGTCTGAAAGCTAGAATCCTGAGGCCCTGAAACATGTGAGATTTTAAAAATAGCTCATTTATTCTCCTCTCATTTCCCACAGCCTTTCTTGGACATACCACCTACTGAATTAATTTTTTAAACATCATTTATTTTTCTCTGGATTACAGAGTAGTGAATATTTATTATAGAACTTTTAAAAATATTTAAAAGTCACAAAAAGAAGATAAAATCATATATTATTTCATCAACCAGTGAAAACAACTACATATTGGTGCATATTTTTCTCCACTAGCAACACATACATCTGCACTAATATATGTGATATATTTAAAACACAAAATTATACTATATATCTTGCTTTACAACCTACATTTTAAATTTAGCAATATATGAAAACTTTTCTCATGACAATAGATACTCTTTAATATCATGAGTTTCATAACTGCCTAGTATTCTTTATCATGGATGTACTGTATTGTAATTTGTTTAACCAATCCCCACATTTAAGTTGCTTCCAATTACTTGATATTTAAACCATGCTGGAGGAACATCTTTATATGTTTTCCTTATAATAAATTCCTATGAAATCTGTGCACTTTGAGTTTTTTAATCTTTTTATTCTATTTTTGTTTTCTAGAAGTGAAATTTGAATTTTATATACTCCTACGAACTATGTATGAGAATATCTATTTCCCCTCATTTGTTTCAATACCAGATATTTTAAATGTTTGTTAATTTGGAAACCAAGAAAAATGGTACTTCATTGCTGCCTTATTTTACAAATTTTTGTTACTCATAAGGTTGAACAATTATACATCTACAGCTAACTTGTATTTTCCATTTGTGAATTGCCTATTAATTTTTTGCCGATTTTCTATTAAAATATATACCTTATTCCTAGTACTTTCTTAGAGATTTTGATATATTAAGCATATCAATCATTTAACTGTAATATATGTTGAAATTATTTTTCCTGATTCTCATTTATCTGTATATTTTGTTTATGGTATTTTACCATACTGGGTTTCAAAGTCTATATCATCAAATTAGTTCACATTTTACTTCATCATTCTAACTTTTACCATTATATTAGAAAGGCTTTGACGCACAAGATTGTATAGTCATTTGTTTTTTCCTCAGTGATTCAGGGTTTTTTTAATGTTAAGCTCTTGAATACACTGAGAATTTACTTTAGTGTATGGTATGAAATATCTACTTAACTCCTCCCCCTACCACTAATATTAGTGGTTAAATGTCCCAGTACCATTTATTGAGTAAACTCCCTTTCCACAATCATTTAAAATGTCTGAGGTTTTTTTTTAATCAGTGTATTCTGGATCCTATGACTATATGTCTTTACTGGGAAGCAGTCACCGAGAATCTGCATTGTCTGTAAAAGAGCCTTCTGGAGTTACTTCAAAGAACTCATGGTACCAAAGAAAATCCAGGAAAGAACAATGAATGAACCAATAATCATGGTTCCTTTTTCATTACAGAGAAGGGGTGAAGAGTCTGGTGAAATGGAGCAGATCTCAATCATTGAAAGGTTTCCTTATCCCTTCCAGGTGAAGTATCTTCTCCTACCAGCTCTCAAATGTACCTGTAATGTAATCACTAGGGGTAGAATGAGGAGCAAAGAGAAGGGAAACAAAAGTTGAGGTGGGCAAGGAGACTGGATTGAGAAGTGAGACTGGAATGATCTAAGAACCTTTGCTTTTTTATTTTCCACATCTAACATAGTTTCTTTTAGTCTTTGCACTTCAAACAGACTGCATAATGGCTTTAATTCTGTTATAGTGTATCTGATATATGATAACTGCATTGAGAAAGATGCTGTTTGTCGAGTAAGCATTTCACTTCCTTCTGGTTCTGCATATCTGTCTAATGGTGGTCATGTGGGTTGAAAAGTCAGAAAAGGAGAGGGCAAGAGTATTAGGAAGTTTGATATGGGGAAGGATTATTAGACTTACATATAAACCTAAATTCTATTCTGGCCTTATAAACATATGTTTGGTAGATGCATTGTAAGCCATAAAGGAGAACAAGAGATTCAATCTTCAATTTGGCTTGCTCAAGTCTTGAGAACTCTCTAGGCTACTCATCATGAATATAGCAGCCTCTGCAACAGTGAAAGCCAGAAAGGGAAGTGGAAAGTCTCAGGGGAGAGGGCTTTCTGTCATGGATTTGTGAGCAGAGCAAGACTAACAAGTAAAGAGAAAAATGTAAAAGGATCTTGTTAATGTCCTTAACTGTATCAAAGTTTACAAAACCTGTGAAGGAGGGTTTTTTAAACATAGTTTTGCTACCATCGTATTTTAACAAGATAATGTTGTTTGGCTGGACTAGTGGAAAAAGTTAAGCAGCAGATAATTCAAAATTAATTTACATTTGACCTTAGAATCTACTATGTGAAGTCTATTAAGTCTGTAAAACATGTAATATATTTTATACACCTGTACAACACCTAGTACAGTGCCTTGTACTTATGAAGTGTTCAAAAATATTGACTCTTTAATTTGATGAGAGTGCTTAATATACACTTTATTCTTTTTGAAGTAGATTTGTAGTTCCATGTTTGGTTTACAGTGGCTAATATTGGCAAGGAGAAGCCACTAGTCAGTGAGGGGAAAATTAGTCATGACTTAAAATTTGGTTCCATATTATCCAGGTGAATAATCCATATATACTAACCAAGACCTAAGTTATATAAATCATTACTTCAATCCTCCTCTACACAAACTTGAAGTTTAATAGGATCATAAAATCGCCTTTGTTGGATAAATAAAAATTCTATCTCCATCACAGGCTGAGGGAAACATTATGAACTAAGTTTAGACATGAATTGAAACATAAGTCAGGAGAACCTAGTATTCAATATATACTAAAAGTTAAGACCTTCTGAATCCTCCATCCCTGGATATGAATTGCTTAAGGATTGTACAGATAGTTCACATGATCCCAGCCCAGCCACTGACTGAAGATCCCACCTTTCTTTGTTTTCCACTGTGAATATGCAAAGTTGTAGCTTAAAATTAGTTATTTCAGGGTCTTTCTTCTTTTATTCTGAATCCTAACTGCTAAAATCTGTGTGTCCATTGCTCCAGGTTGTATATGATGAAGGGCCGCTCTATGTCTTCTCCCCAACAGAAGAACTGAGGAAACGTTGGATTCACCAGCTCAAAAATGGTGAGAATTATTTGGAAAATAAACAACTTTCCAAAGAAGGAAAGATGGAGGAAAGAAAGGAGAGATGGGGTAGGGGGAGAGGGAGAGGAGGGTACCACACACTAGGCTAACCCAATTCCACCACTATCTCTGTAGGGCAATGTTGTAATTGTAAGTATTTCCATTTCTTTATTTATAAAAAGTCCCATTTTAAAAAAGATTTTATTTATTTACTTTTTTTAAAGAGAGAGGAAGGGAGGGAGAAAGAGAGAGAGAGAAACATCAATGTGTGAGAGATACATGTTTGCCTCTTGCATGTACCCAATTGGGGACCTGGCCCCCAACCCTGGCATGTGCCCTGGCTAGGAATCGAACCAGTGACCTTTCAATTTGCAAGCCAGCTCTCAATTCACTGAGCCACACCAGCCAGGGAAAAATGTCCCATTCTTTACACTGATTACAAGGGTAGTATAGTGTGGCATTCCATGGTTATTGCAATTTTTTGAATCCCAAGTATGTGTAATACCCAGTTCAAAAAAAAAAAAAGATGATTGTGGGAATGGTTGTAGTCAGAGTACAAAACCTGGTTCCCTGCCCTCTTCTACCACTAATAAGCAAAGTGATCTCTGGCAAGTAGGCCAACAAGTTTCTTTCAGGCTTCCTTTCTTTTTCTGAATTTGGAATAATAATAATGCCTGCTATATCTACCTCCAAGTTTGTCCTAAGTGTCAGATGATGAGATATATGTGAAAGCACATGAAAAACTGTAAAGCACTGTACATATCTTCATTGCAGATAGTTTCCAAGGAATTATTTCATATTCCTAGCTTTATGAGGATCTAAACTTGAATATAGTTTCAGCATTTCATATAAGCCATACAGTGTGCTCAGATAAACTCGACCATAAATGCTTGTAGCACAGGATGCATGCACACATATTCATGTGTATATATAGCTACATGTCAAGTGACTGAGAGATTAAGTGGTTGACTTGGCATCAGGAAAGCCTGCCTAGAGAAACAGGAAGGATGGCAGACTGATAACGGCATGGTTGAGTTATTGCATGACAGCCCTTTGTCTTAATAACATTTAGATTATGATACTCAGTAGCTGGTTATACCAGCTCTATCCACTCCCTTGAATGCAAGTCAATTGTTCAAAATAAAAATTATCAAAATTTTCAAGCTAAAAGAGGAGTAAAGAAGAGAAAGGTCATTTATTGGACTGTTGCTATGTGCCAGACACCAAGCTAAATAACTTATATTTATTTTCTCATTTAATTCTTATAGCAATCTTGGGCAAAACAACAATAATAACTAATGCTTAATGAGCACTTACTATGGGCCAAGTAGTTCTAATGTACTAGCGCATTAAACCCTCAAAACAAACTCATGACGTGTGTATTATTCACCTATTTACAGAGAAGGGACTGACGCTCAAAGAGGTTAAGTAATTTGCTCAACAGCACACAGCTAGTGAGTGGGGAAACGTGGATTCTTACCACATATCTAGGTCTATATGACTCCACAGACTAAAGTCATAATACAGTTTTATGCTGCTTGGTTCTCTAGCCCAGAAATTGCACCTGCAGTTGGGTGCAAGATACAGTCATGTACTGCGTCAGGGCATTTTGGTCAACAAGAGACTATTTCATAACAGACTACATATATGACAGTGGTTGCATAAGATTATTGTGGAGCTGAAGAATTCTTATGATCCAGTAACATCATAGTGCAACCCATTACTCACGTACTTGTGGTAATGCTGGTATACACAAGCCTACTGAGCTACTACTCATGCAAAAGTACAGAAATATAACTATGTATAGTACATAACACTTGATGATAATAATAATAAACAACAACGTTACTGGTTTGTGTATTTACTATACTACACTTTTATTGTTATTTTAGAATATACTTATTCTACTTATAAAAATGTTTGCTGTAAAACAGTATGCCATTTTTACACGAGCAGCAGCTTCAATACATCTAGTGTTTACCACATCTCTGTATTACATAATTTTCTCTTGTGATTGACTTAATCTTGTGTAGTTTTGTATAAGTAGCATGCTATATAGGCTTGTAGCCTATGAGTAATAGGCTATAACATAAGCCTAGATGTGTAGTAGGCTATATCATTTAGGTTTGTATAAGTACAGTCTATCATGTTCACACAATGATGGAATTGCCTGATGACACATTTCTCAGAACCTATCCCCATCATTAGGCAGTGCATGATTCTATTCTAGAGTAAGGCTATGCTGAGTATTACAAGTAGGTGATATCTTGTATCACACAGTTTAGTTCTTGGTATGTTTTGAGATAAGAGGCTTGCTTTAGCCCTGGAAGTGCAAAACAATCAAATGTTTCAGTAGTGCTTATTATGATCCAGGAGCCTCTAAGTTCTTTACCAGTATTAATTCATTTTTCTTCATATTAACCATATGAGGCAGTTATTTTTATCATCCTCATTTATAAATGAGAAAACTGAAGTACAGAGAGATTAAATAACTTTCACAAAGGCACTCAGTTAATAAGTGTCAGGATCTGAATGAACAGGCTATTTCCAAGCCAGGGAAATATTTACAGGGGCTTAGATAAGAGCTCCAGAGGGCATATATATTTGTATTTCTTTGTTTCTCTCCACAGTGCCTTGTACACGGAAAGACCAATAAATAGTTGTGTTAACTGATTTTTCTGTAGGAGTACACAACCACCACTAACAAGTACTCCACATTGATGGAAAGCTAAGATTTAGTTTGGAAGTAGTGGAGGGTGGATATACTAGCTGAAGGAGAAACAAAAGAGAAAAATGAGCATATACAAGTTAGTAACTCCTTTACACTTCAAGTACTAATTTCAAAATCAATTGTAGGTTAGCCCAACAAAAATTAATTGAGTGCCTACTATATTCAAGGTGTCAGTAATGGCCAAGAATAAGAATAACCAATTGTAAACTTGTCTTAATGACACAGATGTTACTCTTACTATGTTAATTATGCACTTCTATTAAAGGTCATTAAGTAAGTAAAATTACTGTAAAAAATAAAGCCAAAAAAACAACAAACAGAAAACATAACCACTTCAGTTGGATCATTACTATGGGTAGGTACAATTCTACCTTCCCTTCCCTTCTTATGTTTTGCTGAAGGCATTTTTTTCCATTTGTTCCAAACCTGGGTGTATGTCTTGCTTAACCTGCTTGGGCTGACAACCTGAGCCAAAAAGTAGATGCCTTACAACCAAAACCACAGTTGCTGAGAGATTTAGATGCAAGTTCTAACAACTCCAGGGCAGAACTAGGTGCTAGTAATGCCAATAGGGTGATAGTCTAGGAGCCATAAAATCCCGCTCTAATGATGTTCTCCCACTTTAGGGTAAAATGAACCAATTAAAAATCATTGACATGAGAAGGCAACTTCATCAGAACCTTGGCTGTCTCTCTGTGAAGAGGCATGAGGGACCCTTCTGAGGTGCTAGATCTGAGTGGTGGTTAAACAAATGGTAAACAAGTAGTAGACAAATGTAGTTAGCTGTATACCTTAGATTTGTGCACTTTAGGATATGTAAGTTACATCTCAATTTTAAAAAGGAGAGCCTCAGGTACCTCATATCCATCTGCCATTTTCTTTTTCAGTGGTACCTTCCATGCAAAGATTGTATGCCTGAGGACTTAGCCTTAGGCTCTCTTCTTCCATTTCCTTGAACACAGCAGTGGACACTTCTATGTTATAGCACCACAGATATTTGGCTATATTCACTCTAGAATCTTTGTTTACTCAATCTCAATAGAGTCTATCCTAATTGCAACTTTAAAAATAAGCAAATTATGTGACCTCACCAAAATGAATAAAAGAGTGGCTTTGGCAAAACTCCAACATCCAGTATAGGGGAAAAATTCATTCATTCCTGAAACAGATTTTTAGATATTGTCCTGATAAATATGGATATGAAACACCAATCCATCAAGTACTTAAAGAATGTGCACCAACCATTATTGCTTCCTTATGCACTGGTGAAGTAAACTGTCTCTCCTAGCCTTCCTACTTGAACACTGTCTTAGCTGTCAGAACAAAATTATATAGACCAAGTGGTTTAAACAACAAACATTTATTTCTCACAGTTCTGGAAGCTGGGGTGTCCAAAGTCAAGGTGCCTCTGATTTGGTTCCTGGTGAGAATGCTGGCCTGGCTTGCAGACTGGCTACTTTCTCACTACATTCTCACGTGGCACAGAGACAAAGAGAATCTCTCTCTTGAGTTGCTTCTTACAATGGCATTAATCCCATCATGAGGATTCCACTCTCATGATCTAATTCCCCCTCAAAGGCCTCCTCTCCCAATACCATTCCACTGGGAGGCTTCATAATATGAAGTTTGGAGGACACAAACATTCAGTCTATAACAGATACTCTGCTTTTGCAATTCTCTCCTAAGTTGCCGGAAATACCAGCTCTGGATTAGCCAACAAAAAAGTGGCATCATCTTAGAGTGACCTCTTAAAAGGCAGACATTATTTGGTAATGCAGGGTGGGTTCTTTTTTTAAAAAAAATTTAAATTTTTTTAAAATTTATCTTTAGAGGGGGGAAGGGAAGGACAGAGGGAGAGAAATACCAATGTATGGTTGCCTCTCATGCGTCCCCTGCCAGGAACTGGCCTGCAACCCAGGCATGTGCCCTGACTGGGAATCAAACCTCGATTGTGTGGTTTGCAGGCCCACGCTTAATCCACTGAGCTACACCAGCCAGGGCCAGAGTGGGTTCTTAATGCGTGTGCTGGAGGCAAGGGCAAGAAGCCTTATGTTCCCTCATTAGCATATTACCATAGCTTAGTTTATCAGAGTAACTAGTTGTTAAGAATTCTTGGCATATCTACTGGTGTCCAGACCTGCACCCAAGGGCATTCAGACCCCTGGGTGAAAGGTAGTGGTATGAGGGGTTAGGGGACAGATGATGGAATCGATTAGTTCTTGATGAGATGAGTATATGGAATGTTGTTTAGAATTGCCAGTACCTAGTAATAATAAAAGTCGGATAGATGTTTGGTTGGTTTTACTATTATTTTAAAAATTCTCTATGGATGATGCAGTCCCTTATAGCTTGCACCCCATCTGAATAGCTCTCACTACCATGCAATGGTGAAGGGGAGTGCTGAAAAAGAGAAGTCAGAGTGGGCAAAGTAGAGTGGTTAGAAATTTTCAAATCCATGTTTAGAAAAACATCAAGATAGCACTTAATTTTATTTTATTCATTGATTTGAGAGAAAGAGAAAGAAAAACATCAATTTGTTATTCCACTTATTTATGCATTTATCAGTAGATTCTTGTATATGCCCTCATGGGGGATCACTGAACCCACAACCTTGACATATCAAGATGACACTCTAACCAAATGAGCTACCTAGCCAGGGCACCACTTTTTTTTTTTTTTTAAGACAGCACTATTAATCCTTTATACTTGGCCACCAGAAGCTTCTAGGTCTCCTCAAAAGCCTTAAGTGGGTAGAATATGACTGACAAGCTCTTAAGGACCGGAGCTGGTCTCTAGTGAGAAAGGTTTTGTTTTGTTATCTTTTAAAAAAAGTTATGTAGGGATTCTTCTTATCAGTAAAGACTGAAATGTGTACATCCTCAAATGCGTATATCCTTAGACCAGCCTAGGTATTTGCCACAATGCTAGCTATTGTCAATTATTTCAGTTGTCTTTGCTTCTCTGTTATCTAACATGATCCCAGGATGACTTGCCTAATTAACTTCATGTTAAGGTTCTTGAGATGTGACAGTATTATACTATAATCAAGGTATGAGTAATGACCACTGTAATACCAATTCCTCCTATCTACAGACCACTTTATTCTTTACAAAGTATTTTGGCTTCTGGGAGATCTGAGTCTCACAAACCTGGAACAGAAATGGAGCTACTGAGTTTATCTCCCACAATGAGTTAAACCCACCTTGGTGGCCCTAGGTAGATTGAAACCATGTTTATTCTAGACAGCATGTAGAAGGAAAATAACTTTCATTTGCCCCTGAGCTCACTCCATTGACTAGTCTATGAACGCAGAAGGCATGATGCAGAAGTTCTTACTAAGATAAATATTTCTAAAAGATCACTTAGGGAGCTGGGACATTGGTATATTGAAAGCTGGAGTAAGAGTTTGGCTTCGCTGAATTGCGTCCCTTTCTGGAAAACTAGCTGCCTTGCAAAAAGACTGTAATGGCTACATGGGAAAATGTAGATAATATATTTTTGGTTTGGGGCTCTGGAGACATCAGATATTCTTATCATGTTGGCCAAGAGATAGTCATCCTGATTGACCACTGAAAAGAACTGCACAGAAAATCTCTGGGGTCAGGCATGGGAGTCAACTGACCCTGTTGTCTGCTTCCCTTCACGTGGCTGATGAAGGGGCAGTTGTTTGAAGCTCACCACTAAGCTTAGTCAAAGAGGAAGGAAAACATGCAAATTGTGGATTCTCCTGCATGTCAGATGTGATCTTCTTTTCTCCTCTGTTACAGTAATCCGGTATAACAGTGATCTGGTACAGAAATACCACCCTTGCTTCTGGATTGATGGGCAGTATCTCTGCTGCTCTCAGACAGCCAAAAATGCTATGGGCTGCCAAATTTTGGAGAACAGGAATGGAAGTAAGAGATCTGATCAATATTATTTCTCCTTCCTTTGATTCTATCACCCATTCTCTCAAAGATCTATCAAACCCAGGTTTGTACATTTTAGCCATAGCAAGAAGGGGCTGAGGGGCGCTGAAATTCAGCTGGTGCTCTGTTCTCCAATCTGTAAAACCTGCCACAGGGCTGTACCCACACAGACTTTTCCTATTTTGCAAAGTCTCAAACCAAACCTGTCTCCAGGCCTTTTTCTAATATGCATTCTGTATCATCTTTAATATCTTATTTTGTAGGTTTGAAACCTGGGAGTTCTCACCGGAAGACAAAAAAGCCTCTTCCACCCACACCTGAGGAGGACCAGGTATACAGGGGGAATTGGGTGCTGCTACAGCTCAAATAGAAAATTACGGTCACCTCAGAAAATACGCTGAAGTCTTAGAATTTCCCTGAGACTTAGTCAGGGACTAGGTCTCTAAGACTAAGTCTCTTTCCTGAGACTAAGTAGTGTTAATTGATAGTCCTTCTGAAACGTGGCATTTGTCCTTCTAATTAGGACTTCCACTTTCATTGGAAAGATAGAGGGCTATTTGGAAGCTCTTGACAACCATTTAATTCAATCACCTGTTCGAAACAAAACAAAACAAAGCCCTATTTTTTAAAATGAAAAATATTTTCAAACATTAAGTTGAAATAATTTAATAGGGAGCACCCATATACATAATACCTTCATCCTACCACTAATATATTACTTCAAACTTGCTTTTCTTGGTTACATTTTGAGGTCTAGAAAGCCCTTCCTCATATACAGGCAGACCTTGGAGATATTGTGAGTCTGGTTCCAGACCACCAAAATGAAACGACTCATAATATTTTGCTAGTGGAGGGTCTTGCCTTCAATTTGTAAAAAAAACCAGAACATCTGTGAAGCACAATAAAGGAGAGCAGAAATCATTATGCTCATTTTATAAACAATGAAACTGAGATTCAAAGCCACTTAGTAGACCCATGAGCCAGTTTAGAGCCAAATAGTTTTTCTGACTGTGTTTTTCTCTGGAAGCTTTAATAATACTGATGTCTGGCTCTGGCAGGTGTGGCTCAGTTGGTTGGAGTGCCATCCCATAACTGAAAGGTTGTGGGTTTGATTCCCAGTCAAGGCACATATATAGTTTGCAGATTTGATCCCTGATCCAGGTGCATACAATCCCTGGTCCAGGAGCATACAGGGGGCAACCAATCAATGCTTCTCTCTCATATCAGTGTTTCTCTCTCTCCCTTCCACTCTTTCTAAAAGCAATGAAAAAGTGTGCTAGGGTGAGGATAAAACAAAATACTGATGTCTGGGTTCCATCTTCAGAGATTTAGATGTAATTGGTCTGGGAAACTGCTTGGGTGTCAGGATTGTTAAACAAATGTTCCCTACATGATTCCGATGTGCACCGCAGACTGAAAACCCCTACATAAGTGCTTAAAAATGGATGCTGAATAAATGTTTTTATTATGCCTGATTTGGGTTATAATGGTGTGTCTAGTAAGCCAGATAATTGGCAGAGAAGAGAGTACTTGACGTCTAGCCAAACCACCCTACTTTTGTTTTTGTATTTACACAGATCTTGAAAAAGCCACTGCCTCCTGAACCAACAGCAGCACCAGTCTCCACAAGTGAACTTAAAAAGGTTGTAGCCCTTTACGATTACATGCCAATGAATGCAAATGATCTACAGCTGCGGAAAGGTGACGAATATTTTATCCTGGAGGAGAGCAACTTACCCTGGTGGCGAGCACGAGATAAAAATGGGTGAGTCTACAACAGCCAACCCTGAGCCTTGTTTAGGCTGCCCATTCCACAGACATACAAAGTCCTGCAGCGTAATTTCCCTACTTGGTATCCCAATCAGAAATTGTTCTTCCCACACCAGGATGAATAGGCTGTCCCTCCAAGTGCTTCCCAGAGTGTAGCTCTACATGCGGCCATCTCTCTGAGATTGTAGAGTCTGGCCCACATATTGTCATGCGCAAATCACCAATGCCACATGTGCAGAAGCTACACATTTCCCTAGCCATGCACCTGCAACACAATCCTCTTTAGGGAGGGACATCGTTTGTGTACCCCCATTTCAGATTTGTTCTAAGCTCGGGGATATGGGCATATGAATCTGTCTGTCCCCTAGGACGGGGAGTGCTGGATGACCTACACAATGTCTTCTCTACAGGCAGGAAGGCTACATCCCTAGTAACTATGTCACTGAAGCAGAAGACTCCATAGAAATGTATGAGTGAGTATGCTTATGTTTCCAGTGCACAATCTTCCAAGAGAAATAAAATATAGTATATACTTTTTTTGTAGTTTCAACAAAATTTTGGCCCTGGCTGGTGTGGCTTAGTGGATGGAGCACCAACCTGTGAACCAAAAGGTTGCTGGTTCAATTCCTTGTCAGGGTACATGCCTGGGTTGTGGGCCAGGTCCCCAGTTGGGGGCATATGAGAGGCAACCAACTGATGCATCTCTTGCACATTGATGTTTCTCTTCCTCTCTTTCTACCTTCCTTCCCCTCTCTGAAAGTAAATAAATAAAATCTTTAAATAAAAGAAATTTTCTTATAAAAATTTTTATTTCAAATACTTATTAAAATCATTGCCAACTAAGTCAATGATGCCACCACCCCGTTAGGATCCATGTCTTACCCTCACCATAAACACCCTTTGCTTATGAGACTTAAAGAGATCAACACACCCTTAAAATCCAGAAGAACTACACTCAAAGATAGAGTTATACAGTCTTATAGGAAACATTTTGAATGGGTGAAAATGTCAAACTTCTGCCATTGTCTTTTCTTTTTAATCATAGAAGTAGATTTTCCTTAAGTGCCCTATCTCTGATCCATTCCCTGCAACCCTTTACCATCTGTTTTTGCCCTCTACTTCCATGAAATTTCAGTGCCAACTGGGCTTTGAGAAAGGGATGCAGTTGTGCTTTACACATGGTAAACAATAAATAGGGGTTGAGTGAATTGACTGAATTACCAGGATGAACAAGCCTTGGAGGGCACTCTAATCCCGTAATCAATTACACCATGACCTAGGAGCTACTCAAGTACTCTCCCTTTACAGGTGGTATTCCAAACACATGACTCGGAGTCAAGCTGAAGAACTGCTAAAGCAAGAGGTAAGTGAGCCACCACAAGCAAATGGTATTCTCTTGAACCAAAAATGAGTATACTGAATTGAGGACTTGCTCCTGCCCACCACTTCCAGACAAGGAAATGTCAAGGTCATCATTTTAGGAGGTCCTAATTAAACTTCGGTATCAAAAGCAATGAGTTTGCAGATGAATCATGCAAGTTGGCAGTGAAATCAGGAGTTGTTCTATTTTATTCCATGTTTGGGCTGGTGGGGTACAGATGTGAGCAACACTTCCTCCTTACAGTCAGCTTCTTTTTTGTTGTTTCAGGGGAAGGAAGGAGGTTTCATTGTCAGAGACTCCAGCAAAGCTGGAAAATATACTGTGTCTGTGTATGCTAAATCTACAGGGTGAGTGCTACCGTTCCAAGGCCACGGGGACAAAACACAGGGGAGCCCTCAAAACAGCTCTTTAATGGTGTGCCCCTCCTAATTCCTCTGCCCCGGAAACTCAAAACTCATCTCACTTCACTTCTTGCACCTTGGGTGACCCTTGATCCCAAGTTGCTGACTTAGAATCCACTTCTTCAGGGACCCTCAAGGGGTGATACGCCATTATGTTGTGTGTTCCACACCTCAGAGCCAGTATTACCTGGCTGAGAAGCACCTTTTCAGCACCATCCCTGAGCTCATTAACTACCATCAGCATAACTCTGCAGGTGAGTATTGGGGCCACAAAAGAAGGGTGTGACAAGTGCCAGAAGAAGCAATTCAGAACAAGGTAATGAGGGGAATACTAAGCCTAACAGGGCAGTCAATACAAATTAGCTGTCAAAGCCAGCCCCTATGATGCTTGGTGGAGGTCAATAAAAGAACTTGTGCCCATAGGAACTGATTTCTCATTTGAAGATTTATGCTCAGTGCTAAGGAAGGACATAGATGAGAGTGGTGATTAATGAAGCAGCAAGTATTCATTGAGTTACTACTGTGTACTCAGCAATTTCCTCAGTACTAGAGGAGAATGCAGGAAAATTATTAACCAAGGTCCTTGCCCCAAAATTAAATAAGGTTAGAAAATATCAGAAAACAGCTTGTAAGTACAGTAAGTCCTCACTTAATGCCACTGATAGATTCTGAAACTTTAAGCAAAACAATGTGTAACAAAACCAATTTACCATAGGCTAGCTGATATAAACAAATGTTAAGTTTCTATGGCAGCACACCAACATTATTTTAAAAATGACATTATTCAAGGACCTGCTGTAGTGTAAATATTCTAAAAATTGGAAGATTGGTAAAAGAAAAAGCTTCATGGAGAAGGTAATAATATGAGTTAAGCCTAGACTGGGAGATGGGGATATATTTAGTTGTGGAGTGTATTTCAATGAATATTTTCTCTTTTTGTTGTTTCTGAAAATTCTTTTATGAGAGAAAAACTTCCAGAAAAATTTAGGTTTGTGAGCATCTTCTGGTATTCAAAATTTACTACAAAAGGGAACATCAGAAGTGTGAGGTTTTAAATGAGGGCGTGTGAGGTATCCCACCCCCTATGCTGCATGACGAACATGACCCCCTCTGTATGTTTCAGGACTCATATCTAGGCTCAAATATCCAGTGTCTCAACAAAACAAGAATGCACCTTCTACTGCAGGCCTGGGCTACGGTAACTGCTTATTTCTCTAGGGTAGGGTGGACTGTCCAGATACAAAGACTGGCTTTGGTACACCAATTAGACCTTGACTGGCAAGTGTCCTTGCAACACATTATTCTGCACCAGCTGTCTCAAGGAAAATTAAAGCAGAGCCAGACAAAAGTTATTTAATTATTTTATCCTTCTGGTGGCTCCTACTGGGACTGCAAAAACATAAACTCATAAATGGATTATTTTTTAAATTATGGTTTTAAAAAACATAATCATAAAGCATTTTAAGATGTTGCTTTTATGGCTGACTTGCACCTAAAATTCCCAGATTCCTCTAACCAGTAATCCCTTGTCCCTGAGATTTACCTGAGCAAAGATGTATTAGTACTCCTGAGAATTTCCTTTTTACTGTTTGCCTATTTCTACCTTCAGTAGGGATTCTTATCTATTGTAGGCATTATTCATATAGGACTCCCAAAGACTCACACTTAAACTTTGTTGTTATAGGATCCTGGGAAATTGATCCAAAGGACCTGACCTTCTTGAAGGAGCTGGGGACTGGACAATTTGGGGTAGTGAAGTATGGGAAATGGAGAGGCCAGTATGATGTGGCCATCAAGATGATCAAAGAAGGCTCCATGTCTGAAGATGAATTCATTGAAGAAGCAAAAGTCATGATGTGAGTTATAGCCCAAAGTAAACTCTCAATCCAGTTACTGGAGTCTAGGTATTACCAGAACAATCCACTGTGATTTAACATGACTTTTAGTGAAGGAGATTTGGAACCAGGGCCTGAGATCAACCTTTTATTGGTGGGAGTCCTTATTTCTAAGATAACCATTTATCTGCCTTAGACATTGGTTGAGATTAGTGTTGATCATGGGTGCTTACCATCTCAGTAGCATTTCAGAGTGGTTGTGGAAAATGAAACTTTCCAAAGGAAGACTGATTCTCATTTACCCCTTGATTTGTTTCCTGTTCTATTGATGGTCTTCAAATTGCTGCTCACTGTCACATATTAGGCACTGTTGGAACTTAGGGTTGGAAGGAGGAAAATCAACTTGCTGTCATGGTCCCTTATCTAGCACTCTAATCCCAGACCAACCCCTTTCTACCCTAGCCCTTTTCTGACTGGTATGCAGAGCCAGAAGGGCAGGACTGGTTCATTATCTCTCCTGTAGGAATCTTTCCCATGAGAAGCTGGTACAGTTGTACGGTGTCTGCACCAAACAGCGCCCCATCTTCATCATCACTGAGTACATGGCCAATGGGTGCCTACTGAACTACCTGAGGGAGATGCGCCACCATTTCCAGAGTCAGCAGCTGCTGGAGATGTGCAAGGATGTCTGTGAAGCCATGGAATACCTGGAGTCAAAGCAATTCCTCCACAGAGACCTGGTGGGATCTCAGAAGTATTGGCCTGGAATCAAGGGCTGAGGGGGTGGAAGTAGCAGAGGAAGACATATCATACATGGATGAGGAGGGTTGCTGAAGCTATCATTTCAGTTTTATCTACAAAACACTGAAAGTTAGGTGAGCCTCTGCCCAGTAGTCAGTCAGTCAAGGATCTCCAGCCTCAACATCACAAGTCTTGCCGTGGTGGGAACTAGAGTACTCACTCACTTCTAGCCCCGTACCACACTAAGGAAATAGTGGAGTCCTTCAGGGGCAGAAGGCCAATGCTGCTTCCCAAAGGGGCTGCTCCTGGCCAAAGATCATCAGTTGGTTACGTGAGTCACAAACTGGGGCCTGTGGGTATATGTTATTTTTTAATATTATATATTATCAAACACTTAAAAAGAAACATTTCATATTTTTTTAAAAACTGAATTCCCGGCTTCTCTTGAAAGTCTGTACAATCTTGTAACACCAGATCCACAGTCTCACAGACCATGCTAACAGTAGGCTGGAGCTGAGGAGCAGCTCCTACTTTAGACAAGCCAAATTCTCTGCAATTTCCAGCCACCCTACTTTACTCCTCACTTTGCCTGCCTGGCCTCTAGAGGCATGAATTTGTGCCCCTGCCTATTTCAACCAGGACAAGGCTCAGAGGGCCCTAGTACCACTGGCAGAAAAGCAGAAATCAAAGCTCTCTTGCCTTCTGTTCTCCCAAAATTCTCTGAGTGCAGGATGGGGTGTTGAGGAATTGCCAGTGTGAATGAAATGATTCTGCATGTCCTCAGTGTTTTGCTTATTACTACACATATCAGGTTGCTTTACATGTGGTGGAAATACATCAACATTTCTCAGTGTCAGCTGTCTCCTATAAGGTGGAAAGGTGTCTCTAGTTCAAGGAGATGAGACTACCCTGGCTTCACTCCCCTGGTGGGCAGAAGTTTTGTGCCTTTTACCTGTGTGCCAGGGTTGGAGTCTCACTGCTATCTGTTGTACTACAGGCAGCTCGAAATTGTTTGGTAAACGATCAAGGAGTTGTTAAAGTATCTGACTTCGGCCTGTCCAGGTAAGTGTGTCTTTTTCTTCTTTCACTCCAAAAGGAAAAATAGCACAGTACAAACTTAAGGAGACATTACAATTTTCAATCCTTTGCCTTTCTTTTTCTCATTCTAGTCTTTTTCAACTTCTTTCTTTCTCTGAATGATTTGTCGCTTCTTTCCTCCTTTTGTTTTATTGTTATATTCCTTCCTTCTCCTTTCTCTTTCCCTTTTTAAGTGAATTTTCCCAGTGCCTATCTTGATCTCTTAATCCTGTTGACTTTATTCGATCCCTTCTTATTTCCTAATTAGTTTAAGTCTCACTGGGCACTACAGAATAGAGGGAGGGAAGGAGAAGGATAGAGAACAGAAAAGGATAGAGAGGAGGAAGGGAGTACCTATTAGGTCTTATTTCACTTCACCTTCACTGTAACCAATTGTCAATCAGGGAAGCTAAGTCAGATATAAGAACAGGAATATGTTTAAAAATAACATTTTAAAACACACTGGCTGGCCTGTAGGCATGTATTTGTGCAATTCTTGTGACTGTGCCAAGAAAACATAGATACATATCAAGCTCTCCAAATCCTAACAGTAACGAGTCCTGAATCCTTTGCAGGTATGTTCTGGATGATGAATACACAAGTTCAGTGGGCTCCAAATTTCCAGTCCGGTGGTCTCCACCAGAAGTGCTTATGTACAGCAAGTTCAGCAGTAAATCTGACATTTGGGCTTTCGGTGAGTGGATAAGATTATGCAATAGGGAAAAGACTCAGGCAGAGGAATGCAATAGGAAAATTGATACTTTGCATCCTGCACAAAGAGGTAATTTGTTCTTGCTTTCATTCCTATAATCCTTAGGGAGTGCTTACTATGTCAGGCACCCCAGGATTTCTGGGAATAAAACCAGTAAATTAGACACAATCCCTGCCTTCTTAGAATTTATAATATGTTACAATGAGGGCAACAAACAATTCATTCAGTATTTGATGGCTTCTGAATACTGATTATGTACCAGCACTCTGCCAGAACCTATAATGACAGAGACAAATAAGATGCTATCTCTCTCCTGGAGGAGCTAATGGTCCAGTGCAACCCTGATTAGCCTCCAGTGTAGTCAGTACTATGGTGGAAGTTTGGACAAAATGCAAAAACCACAGAGGGGCAATTCAGCTGAATCTACTTTTTGAGGTTGTTTTAGGAAGACTGGGATCCCTAATACCTGAAAAGACTGAAAACTGACTTACTACATTTTTTTTTCATTTCCTAGGGGTTTTGATGTGGGAAATTTACTCTCTGGGGAAGATGCCATATGAGAGATTTACTAACAGTGAAACTGCTGAACACATTGCCCAAGGCCTGCGTCTCTACAGGCCTCATCTAGCTTCTGAGCGGGTATATACCATCATGTACAGCTGCTGGCATGAGGTAAGTGCTTTATTGGGGCCTGTTAAATTATTTTCTTGTACCTAGTTTCTCATTTAGCCAGCCAGGCACCCATTCCCCGCTCTCCCTGACTGCATGGAGCTGCAAACATTTTAAGACCCTAGCCTGCACCATAATCCTTCTATGGCCATAAACTTTCCTGGGCCCACTCCAATTCTCACTAAAGTATTATTATCAGACTCCAATAACAACTCAGCTTTAGGGATAAGGGGTGATGTGAAGCCATGTCACCTAGTATATACAGGCAGCCAAAGGCACTCAGACAAATGTATGGCATTAAAAATGAAAAGTCATTAAAATGTGCGTTCATTCTTTTGAGAGTCATTGGTCCTTTCTTCTACTTTACTGCCAACCCTTCTGGCTGTGTCTCTAGGTGAGATTTTAAAAATAAAGGTGCTATGACCTGAAAGGGAACAAAAATAGGTAGTGCTATTTTAAAAAATGGTGCATTTTGGGGCATATTGTATTTTGAAAACAAAGAACCTGTCCTACTATTACTGAAATGCTTTGCTGCTATCACCTTTGGTTCTTCCAGAGTTGCCTTCTCCACTCTTCAGTAGATCCTTGGCAACCTTAATTTGGCAACTTCAATATTTAGTAAAATAAAGGCTCAGCTTTTAGTTCTGCCCCACTAGAAACAGAAAGACAATTTCCAACAAACACATATGTGAATCTGGAGCCCTTTTGGTGGGGTAAAAAGTTGGGGACCTGAATCAGAGCATGGAATCTTTTCCTTCAAAAAATGACTGTAGTCACAAGGAAAGTATGGAGAACCTCTTGGAGCCATTTCTCTTCTATCTCCTGTGCCATTCAGGATTAAGGCTGAGTGGCTATGTTCTCTCCAAATTAGGATATCCTCACTCTGTTAGTTAACTGTTTCAGAGAGGCACTTTCCCCACAGCCTGTTTAAAGTGGTAATCTCCAAAGTGGATGTACATCAGAATCCTTGGGGAACACCTAAAACTATAGATGACTGGGTCCTATCTCCAGAGATTCTGATGAGGTTTGTCTGGAGTGGAACCCAGAAATATCTTTTTAATTTTTTTTTAATTTATTGATTTCAGAGAGAGAGAGAGAGAGAGAGAGAGAGAGAGAGAGAGAGAGAGAAAGGGATGGAGAGAGAGAGAGCACCACTTGTTGTTCCACTTATTCATTAATTCATTGCTTGATTCTTTTCTGTTCCCTGACTGGAGATTCAACCTGCAACCTTGGTGTTATCAGGACAACACTCCTACCAACTGAGCTACCAGGCCAAGGCCCCAGAAATTCAGATACTCATCTAGGTTTGAGAGCCACTGATTCAAAGGAACAAAAATTGATGGCTTTTTGGTTCTGATAAATACCTCAGAGGTTTATGGACCATGGCTGTCACAAAAGGCCTTAGTCTGCAAACCAGACAATAGGTTCCAGGTGTTCAGGATCCCTGCCCAGTGATGCATGCAGCCCATGGTCTTGAAATGTTAATTCCTTTGTTAATTTTGATGACGGGATGATAGAAACAGTGTTTGAAACCAAGCTAAAAATTATCAAAGCTTATAGGATTTCAGTTCTGTCAACCTCTTGCTTGGTAGCCATTTTTCAGTTGAAGGTGCACAATAAGAAAGCATTGGTGTACAATTACATAATGAACTTACCCTATTTTAATCAATGTTCATCAGTTTAATTTGCAAATTGTCCTCATCACGTTAATAATCTGAGTTACTAAAGATGAAAAGTGCACGAATATTTTATAGAGTGCTACTATTTCTTTCCTTTTTTTTTTTGTAATCAACAGGGTATGTTACTGGGCAGATAGTATATACTTAATAAACTTTTGCTGCTCTCTCATTGTATTTCCCTTGAATTCTGGATTTTAGCTCACTATAACACTGTGCTTTTTCTTTGGTTTTAGAAAGCAGATGAACGTCCCACTTTCAGAGTTCTTCTGAGTAACATCCTAGATGTCATGGATGAAGAATCCTAAGCTCACCAATAAGCTTTCTGGTTCTACTCTCCTCCAAAAAACCCAGTTTCACTTTCTCTGGGACAAACCCAGTCTATAGGCCCTGAAGCCTTTGTACTCTCACTGAATACACAAAAGCCCCTCTCTACATCTAGGGATGCCTCCCTTTTTTGCTTCCCTGGGATAGTACCTTGTGAGCAAAGGCCATGGAATTATTGTGCCTGGTATTTTGTACCCCAGAGAATAAATTTCCCGAGTATCAAGAGACTAAATTTGGGATGCAAACAGTTTGGGCGGGGGGGGGGGGGATGTAAATAGCCTCACAAGGGGTCCAACAGCTCTTTTGGGTAGGCATTAGAGCTTACGGGAAGGGAGATAGAATTTGGCAAAAATAAAAGTGTCACAGAAGTGGGAGGGGAGGGTGTTTTGATAAAATAAAATTACTGGAAAGCATGAAGGTTTCTTGCCATCTCGTTTATTTATGCAGCCTCCCTGAAATGCCCCATCTCAGTGTTCTAGAAAACTGTTTTGTGGTATTGGTTTGGCATATTCCTGTCTTGAGAAATCGACAGGATCCTCGGCATTTATCCCCTCCATCTCTGAGAAAATTCTGCCTCTGAAACTTCTGCTCTCAGACGAATTCTGCTGGAGCCTCTTTCCCGAAGTCAGGAGGGGAAAACCTGGGACTGCTAAGAGGACAGACAGATCAGTTGGGCCAGGAGCAAGGCACCTGGCAAAGCATGGAGAGGAGCACCTGGCAAAACAGTGGACAAAGGTGGAACTGTTGAGCCGGTTAGGAACCACCCATGTGGTCTGCAGTAACTTCCTTTTTTACTTGATTTAAAAAAAATTTATTTTCCGAATAAGGTCCGTACAACAATGGGGCTCTGGGATGCAAGTCCTGAAACCTCAGTGCGCAGGCAAGGTGGGGATGGGGTCGGGACAAGGGCACACAGGGGCCAAGAACAGCTCTTAGTAGGGACGGGGAGGGAGGGGGCTCGCAGACAGCTATTAGGAGCGCCCAGCAACAGTGGAGGGCAGAGAGCTGGGTTGCGAGCACAGGCAGGAGCGAGAATAGCAGACTTGAGTGGAGTGCGCCAGCTAGGGGCCGAAGGTAGGTCCAGGAGGTTCCGACCAGGGTGGAACGCTAGGGCTGCTGGGAGGAGCTTTGTGAAGCAAGTGGGGCCCACGCGAAGTCTCCCGCAGGCGCAATGTGCTGGGGGGGGGGGGCGGTCCCCAAGGCACCGGATTCTGGTTCCGGTTCCGTCGTGGAGACACGTGAAGGTCGGTGAGTTGCTACGGAGTTCATTTCAGCACGCGTGCCTCTGCTAGGATGGATTCCTCTTCGTCATCTTCTGCCGCGGGTTTGGGTTCAGTGGACCCGCAATTGCAGCATTTCATTGAGGTGGAGACTCAGAAGCAGCGCTTCCAGCAGCTGGTGCACCAGATGACCGAACTTTGTTGGGTGAGGAGCCTGCGGCCGAGACATGGCCACCGTACCTACTTTCCCCTTGTCCTTTCCCCGCGGGACTGGGGAGGAGGGAGCACCCAATAGAACCCCTTGGATTTCGTAGATTTCTCAGGCTGAACTGGGTGGGAGAAAAGGTGACTCCGTTTCTCAGGAGATTGTCACTCCGGACCTAAGACTGTGTTGGTACAGAGGACTGAGGATCATGGAAAACTTATGCTGCTGTCCGAACCAGCACTTTAGGCTACTGAGGTTGAAGCTGCCTAATGCTGGTCAGCAAGAATGGTGAAAGAGTCCCCAATACTGGAATCTAATTTTTGGAATTCCGAGTCCCAGGGAGTCAGCAAAACTCCTGTTCCCAGACTCTGGGGTTTGCTTTGACTACCCAGTTTCTCTAACGTCACCTGTGACAAATGAGTGCCTCTAGTCTACTGACTATAAAAGTGGTATAATCTGTCCCAAAGTACACACTTCCTTGCCTTTTTAATGGATTGTTTTGTAATATCAAGCTGTTTTGAGTCTGAAGGTTAAGGAATTGAGTATGCCCCCTGAGGGGACTTTGGCAAAAGGGTGGAAGGCATTTGGACTTTGGAATCAAAGTGTTCTCTGGCTGCCAACGACAGCATAACTGCTGTGCCCTGACATACAAAATTCATAGAGTTCAGAGGCCAAGGGTAATTTTCATTGTAACAGGAGAGTCTGAGGCTTATGTACACAGCAGATAATAATGACCAACATTCATTTGAACTACTTAACTTGAACTAGATACAGTCATCAGTTTCTGAAGTCCTTTTTTTAATAAATGTATGGTATTGCTGGACTGTGCCCCTTAACAATTGGTTACTTAACTCCTGTCTGCCTTGGACCACAGAGCTTTCATTCTTTAAAAAAGAATATCTGTAATTCATTACATTCAGCCCAGTGTTGAATGTGGTTAAGGACTCCTCTAAGAATTGGTAAGCTTTAGGAAAATTTATACAATTTCCCATTCACCTTACTTAAGATGGAATCAAGAACCTCTGACTTAAGTAGATAAGGTTACAGAATCTCAGGTCATAGATTTTCTTTTTTTCTTTGGTACATTTTTGGGTGTCTTGCTGCAATGATTTATCCTTTCACCCTTTTAATTCTGTAGTTAATTTAAATACATTTCATACACTTGGCATTGTGGAGTTGTAACCAAATTCAGCAAAAGGTTAATGCACTTGTTAATTTGTCATTTTCCTTGTTTTGTAATATGTCAACTCTACAACTTTCTGGTCCCTATGACATTAGGCAAAGTATCTCTATGTCACAGTGTCCCTTTTGTAAATGAAGATTAATAACATTACCTATTCTGTAGGGTTATGAGAATTTGATGTAAGATTGTGGAAATTTTCTTGCCATAAAGTAAGCTGCTGCCCAATGTGAACTATGATTAATGCATCAGATATTGTTTTTAGGTGAAGTTTTACTTTTAAACAAGTTACTCTTTCCTTTTTTTTTTTTTTTTTTGCAAAATTCCCTTTTGTGATTCTTAATCTTGTCCTGACCAGGAAAAATGCATGGACAAGCCTGGGCCAAAGTTGGACAGTCGGGCTGAGGCCTGTTTTGTGAACTGCGTTGAGCGCTTCATTGATACAAGCCAATTCATCTTGAATCGACTGGAACAGACCCAGAAATCCAAGCCAGTGTTCTCAGAAAGCCTTTCTGACTGATTTCAGCCTTACCTTTTTCGAAAAAGAAGATAGTTGAATAATGGTTGAAGAAAAGGCTATGGGGGCATTGGCTCCCACCTTTGGCACTCTTGGAGCATCTGGTCATCAGAGAATGAACAAAGACCAATTTTTTGTGTGTGTTTGAGGTTTAAGGGTCATATGTGTATTTGGTGTGTTTTTTTAAATATTAATCTTGTGAAAACAGTGGACAGATTAATGGAAAAGTTTCCTAGATGCATATTATTGTTTGTAATACTGTGTTTTTCTCAAAGTCCCATTAACTGCTTCCTACGATTTGGATACTGGAACTGCTTTCTATAATTTGATAGTGGGACCACATGAGTAAAATCTGTCATTTGCGTGGACTCATTTCAGATTTCTAGGGATATCGATACACATCTTGGTGTCACTGAGGAAGGGCAGCAGTGGGGGAAGAGTAATTTGGTGCTTAACTGTAGGCCTCCTTAACTAGTGTTTTGACCATCAGTGGTGGAAAAAAATATGGAATGTTCATATAATACAGTTCAGCTTTCTAAATTATCTCCCTTATACTGTGATTTATTTAAAGTATGGTCTCAAGGCAGTATAGGCAGCTGAGTATCTAGACGTCTTTAGTTATCAAGGAATCTAGCCAGTGACATAATTCTCATTACTTAAGTGCCACAAGGAAGAAGTTAACTTGCCCTGTATATCAAGGTCTGAGAATTTCAAAGATGTGCCTAAATAAGTTGTAAAGATTTAGGCCTATCAAAATTTAACAGCAGCTTGAGGTAGAGTTGCATGCCCAATGTTAATCAATATAGGTTCCATTTACTGCATTCTTTTGATCACTGAAATAAAAGCTTCTATAAGATTCATCTCTGTGATTGAGAAGGCTTTCTATTCTGGTTATCACCTGCACCCTGGAGAGATTCAGTGTGGACTAGTTCCAAGGCTGAAATGTAGTCAGTTTGGGTACCTGCTCTGTATAAGATATAACAGTATTCCACAGATCCCCCATCTTTTTATGAGAAAAGAGAACCTTGAGGTGAGATGGGGAGGAAAAAAATTCACTGCTGACATTCAATTCCCTGAGTGCAGTAGAAAAGGATATATTGATTGGATTCTCCTCCTCTTACTTCAAGTCCTGGTAGACTGGAGTATAGACCTGTGGTGCCTTTAGTGCAAATCCATGAAAATTTGGGAAATAACGTATTTCTAGAAGCCTCAAGTTGTTTTAGCTTTTCTGCATATAGCTACAACAAGGAATTTTCAAAAAATCCTGATGAAGCCCTGGCTGGTGTGGCTCAGTGGTTAAGTACTGGCCTGCCAATCAATGGGTTGCTGGTTCAATTCCCAGTCAGGGCACATGCCTGAGTTGCAGGCCAGGTCCCCAGTAGAGGCCGTACAAGAGGCAACCACACACTGATGTTTCTCTCCCTCTCTTCCTCCCTTCCCCTCTCTAAAAATAAATAAATAAAATCTTTAAAAATTAAAAAATAAATCCTGATGAAAACAATTCAACAAGCATTTAAGTGCTTACTTTGTGCCCAGGATTCAACAGTGCACAAAGTCCCTGCCCATGTGGAGCTTATGTTCTAGTGAGGGGAGATAGGCAATAAACACATAAATATGTCAATATAATGAGTGCTACAGAGAAAAACCAGAGTAAAGGGATTGGGCAATATTTGTGGGGCATTGTTATTTGAGATAAGATATTTAGAGGAGGCCTCTTTGAGACAATGGCATTTCAGCAAGGACCTGAAAGAATTAAGTGAGAAGCCATGTAGGCTTCTGGGAGAAGAACATTTTGGGTAGAGATGACACAAGTCCAAAAGCCCCAGGGTGGGAGCTGCATGCTGTGATGCTAAGATAAAGCAGTCAAAGGGTCAGTATGCCTGTTAGTGAATTGAGTAAGGAGAATGGTAAAGTCTGAGAAATATGCTAGTAATGGATTTGGGCTGGGGGGTGTCAAGGGTGTGCAGTGATCATGTAGGGAGTTGTAGGCCATTGCAAGGGCTTGGATTTTACCCAGCAAGATAGGAAGCCATTTGAGGATTTTTTTTTAGCAGACAAGTGATTGATATAACTTAAGTTTTAGGAGGGCCTGGCTGCTATGTAGAGTACACGTACACAGGAAAAAGAAGTAGCAATAGCAACAGCAGCACAGTAGTAAGAATAATGCCATTTTTAGGTCCAGGAAAAAATCAGACTTTTAGGGTAGGCAACAAGCATATACTTTGTACTAATATGCTCCTATGGATTTTTATCCCTACAAAATTTAGTGTGTTTGTGTAAAACCTCAGGTCATGGAGGAAATTGTCCTTTGGTCTTTTCCTTCTTATTCTACATTTTTATTTTTTTACTATAATTTATTTTATTATTATATCATTATTCCTTCTTATTCTTCATCTAGTATTAAAGTATTCTCATTACATTTACACACAAACTTAAATGTCTTTGTTTTACAGTATTTCTTGCTTAGCTAATACAATGAGAAGAGGGTCCTGTCAGATTCATACAATATGCTTGATCACCAAGGGATGTGTTTTGACACTACTAGGCACAAAATAATGAGAAAGAAAAGAGAACATTTGCATCCATCCTGAAGGGGGTTAAGTGCCAGAGCAACAATTTGAGCTTTTATTTGTTTTGTCAATATCAAAAATTTATTTTCAGAACATTGACAGAAATGTAGTATAAGCCCTAATGATATTAAAAGTCCTCATTTCATATATTCAGGGTAGAACACTCAAGACTCAACTATAAAACAAAAGGATTGGATTAGCAGACTCTTTTTCCTGAAATAAGATATTTCCTGGAAGCCTAATTAATGTGTAAAATAGAAAAGCAAAGCTGTTCTGGTGGCAGGGGTATCTGGAGGCCTGGCTACTGTTGTGGCTTCACCCCACCCACCCTGTGCCCTCACCCCACATTGCCTAAGGCACTAGCTTAGGACCTCTAGGATTTTACCAAGCATGCTGTGAAAATGGGAACCATGTTATCCCTAAGACCCCTGCCCATGATCCCTGAATGAATATTACAGATACAAGGAATGACAGATACAGGGAAACCAGATACAAGGAAACCAAGCAAGAACTTCATATTTATTTATGGTTACAAACCTATCTCCATAAGGAGTTGGGATTACAAAATGGCACATCAATAACCCCCCTGTAAAATAGACTTTACATGGAAGGTAGTTGATTGTCCTTTTTCAAAAACCATTTTTTTCCTTTCATCAATAACTTAATTTTAAAAAACCTTGGTCTAGGGAGAGATTTTATTTCAACAACTACCCACTAGTGCTTCTTTTAAGACTCTTCATACTGTTTTTCAGTCTTATTGTTGGCATTGTCTGGACTCGAGGGTCTGGTAACCTTCATTTTCATTCCACAGAAGAGTAAGAGTATTGTTCAGATTTATTGATCTCCAGTCAGGACACAACAGGTACAGACTAAAAGGGACTTCTCAAAAGGTGTGGAGGAAGAAATGTCAAGAACAATGATAAAGAAACCACAGATGGTACCACTGAAGTTGTCGAGGGCCTATGCCTCCTCCTAAGAGAACGACAGAGCAGGTGTTGACAACAGTAGGGAAAAGGAAATACTACATGGAAAAGACTGCATAGGTACTGAAAATATCCAGGGCTTTGTTCAATTAGTTCATTTTAATGCTTAACACAAATCACAAGACAAATCAAGAGGATCCCACCCAAGGCTGGTTTTGTGTTTGGCTTCTCTAAAATAGGTGCTTCAAGGCAATGTGCAAACTTGATACCTGACACAAAGTGAATCAGCTGAAGAGCAGATAATATACACCAGGAGGTTACTCTGGCCATTGTAAAGTCCCACTATGAAGACAAGCAAGTGGAACTGATGATTACACTTAGGGCAAAAAAGACAAATCCTGTGATAAAAGAAAATAATGAATTACTATTTTTAGTACTTATGTAAGAAATGGTAAAGCAATTTGACAAATCACTGCATTAGGTAACACTTTAGCAAGTGACCAGCATATTTCAGTAACTAGCCATTTAATGTATGAACTAATAAAATTTGTATTTGTAAAACTGTATTTGCAAAAACCACTCTCAAAAAAGCAAAGCTACACAGAAATGTGTAGAAGGGATAATTAGGATATAGGAAACCAGGAGTCAGATGTACTGATCAGGAGCTCTACATGAACAAAAGGACAATTTTGATATGTATCAGCAATATAATAATAATAGTAATAATAGCTTTTTTATTGAGGGTATGCATACTATTTGCCATATTAAATATTCTACATGGGTCATCTCTTTAAAAATTACAACAACTCTATGAGAGAGGAACTATTATTACCATGCCCAATTTACAGATGGAGAAGCTGAGGCTCAGAGTAATAAACTTATTTATGGTTACACTGCTAATAAGTTGTGAGGATTGAATTTGAACCCAGGCAGTTTGCTTTCAGAGCTCATGGTCTGAGCTATAGTAAATTGCTTCCTAATGTATATTTAAAGACAGGAAGTAATGTTTCTCTAAAAGGCAGGGCTAGAATGACCAGAACATCATTCAAGAGATAGGATGGTATAGTGGAAAGAGTGTAAGTTTTAGAGCTAAGCAGAACAGGGTTCAAATCTTGACCCTGCCAACATCTATGTGACCTTAGGGAATTCACTTAACCTCTTTGGTCCTCAGTTTCTCTATAAAACTGAATTGTAATGCCTACCCTACAGGGTTGAAAAATGAGATCACACATCAAATGCTTGGCAGATTATAGATGCTTTAATTGGTGCTATTGTGTTTTTATTCAGAACTGAACATCTTTGATAACCCTAGCAGACTGGGAGAACAAGAGGAAAGCCAAGAAGTCACTTAATGAAGCCGATTAATTGATGAAGTGGCACAGTTAGTGGAGCATATAATACTAAAAATTTTCAGTTTTACCTTGCAATCAATGGCAGCTATAGGCGGATGTTAAACTGTGGAGTGATATACTGATGTTTGCACCTTTTTAATGACAAAAGAACCACATGCATGTTTTAAAACTTTCAAACAACATAGAACTGCTTAAAGCCCTGTTACCCTCACATACACATTTAGAAAGATTATTTTAGCAACTATATGGTGGCTGGGTTAAGGGAGAGGAATAATAATAAATATTTTGCTAATTCAGGGAGGAGACTGGAGGATTCAGTTCAGATAGTGGAAGTTGGAAGGGACAGGAGGAGACAATGAGAACCTAGGGGAGCTGTGAGAGAAATCTGGATCGAAATGTAAAGGAGTAAAACAAATGCTACAAAAGGAAGTAGGGTATAGAAAAATGTGCCATTGAAAGGATACCATGGGTTTAGGGAAGGAAAAGTGACTGGAAGAGAGGAAGATAGCAGAACCCATCATGTTGAACTTGTGGGAAGAAAATTATATACATGGCTCTCTCCAGTTCTATTGTTCCAAGTGTCTGGGTAACCACTGGAATTGTTTATTGTAGCCTAATTTAAGGAACATATACAGAAAACCTTAAGTCAGAAATACTTAAAAGATTATTCACAAATACAACGTTCTATACAAGCCAAGAGGGAAACAAAAGATAAAATAGCACTTAAGTTTTGCTGTGGCCAGTGTGGCTTGGTTGGTTAGGCTTTGTTCTACAAAGCAGAGGGTAAATGGTTTGGTTCAGGGTCAGGGCACATGCCTGGGTTGCAGGCCAGGTTGGTTGGGGACATGGGAGAGGCAACTGATTGATGTTTATCTCTCACATCAATGTTTATCTTCCTCTCTTTCTCCCTCCCTTCACCTATCTGAAAAATAAATAAATAAAATTAAAAGACCAATCATTCAATAGAAAAATATGCAATATACAGAAACAGTTCAAAGAAATGGAAATAAAAATGGCTCCTGAACATGTGAAAATAATTTTTTTATTTAATGGAAATGAAAAATCCTACACTTAGCTGTTATATCATATATTGGACTGGCAAAACCAAAAATATGATAACTGTTATATGTGGGTGTAAGGAAACAAGTACTCTTACATTACTGATGGGAGTGTAAATTGGTACCACCTCCACTGCTATTCACTGCAGCATTGTTTGTGGTAGAAAGGGACTGGAAACAACCTAAATGTCTCTCAATAAGATATTGGTTAGGTAATGTTCCTACAATGAGATACCATGCAGCTATAAAAAAGAAAACGTGTTTATTTACTGATATGGAATGAATTCTAATACATAAACTAAAAAAGCAAGATTCAAGAAATACATGGGGGCATTGAAATATACATATGCACTTGTTTGAATAAGCATACATTATTTCTTGACAGATATTGTTAGCATTGGTTGCCTCTGGAAAGAGGAACTGGGTGATCAAAAAGTAGGGGAGGGAGGGAGATTTTTTACTATGTATCTTTTCTTTGTGCTCTTTGAATTTTGAATTATGTGACTGTATTATTGATTCAAAAATAAATATTATTTAAAAAATAAAAATTTCTCCCCACTTCAGAACTTTGAACTCTACTAAAGAGTGAAAAGGGTGATGGAAACCACTTACAGGAATAAAAGCTCTATATTTTAACTACAATACTTGCAGATGTACCTAGTCTCAAATAAATTACTTATATCTAAGGACCTCAAGCAGGGCTGAGTTAAGGGTGGGGTGTGTAAAGCACTTGCCTGTATGCAAAATTTAAAGGGATGGCAAAAATTCAATAATCTAGATAAATAACATTTAGTGCAAGTTTTAAATTTTTTCAAGTACAGTTTTCTGCCTTCTCCCCCAATTCCTCACCACACCAGCCCTCCCCACCTCCCTCTTCCATTTCCACCCTGTGTTGTTATCCATATGTCCCTTATAATTGTTCTTGTAAACCCTTCACCTTATTCCCCCTTTATCCCCTCCCCCTCCCTTCTGATCACTGTCAGTCTGTTCTCAATTTCAATGTCTTTGGCTATACTTTGCTTGCTTGTTTACTTTGTTGATTAGGTTCTTGTAAATGGTGAGATCATATGGTATTTGTCTTTTATCACCTGGCTTATTTCACTTAGCATAATGCTCTCTAGTTCCATTCATGCTGTTGCATAGGGTAGGAGCTCCTTCTTTCTTTCTGCTGCATAGTGTCCAGAGACATATGAAAGGATGTTCAGTATCCCTAGGGATCAGAGAGATGCAAATTAAAACCATAATGAGATACTACTTCACACCATTGAAAATGGCCATCATAAACAAAGAAACAAACAACAAATGTTGGAGAGGGTGTGGAGAAAAGGGAACCCTAGTGCAGTGTTGGTGGGATTGCAGACGGGTACAACCACTATGGAAAACAGTATGGAATTTCCTCAGAAAGCTAAAAATGAAAATGCCTTTTGACCCAGCAATTCCACTGCCAGGATTATATCCTAAGAACCCTGAAACACCAATACAAAAGAACCTATGCACCCCAATATTCATAGTAGCACAATTTACAATAGCCAAGTGCTGGAAGCAACCCAAGTGCCCATCAGTAAATGAATGGATTAATGCAATATTTTAAAATTAAAATTAATTTAAAAATCTATGATGAACGAAATATCAAAATACTAAATGCCACATCCACACTGGAGCCTGAAGCAAAAGGAAAAATGTGGGTCCTATATGAGTGTTTTTATGTACTCTTAAATGGTTAATTTTTTCCAGGATATTAAAGTGGTCGAAAAAAATGTTGAAAATTGACAAAAATAGGTTACCTTCACAGTATTAAACTTTTTAAAAAAGATTTTATTTATTTATTTTAGACAGGGAGAAGGGAGGTAGAAAGAGAGGGAGAGAAACACAAATGTGTGGTTGACTCTCATGCGCCCCCCACTGGGGACCTGACCTGGCCCACAACCCAGGCATATGCTCTGACTGGGAATTGAACTGGGGACCCTGTAACTCACAGGTCGGTAATCAAGCCACTGAGCCACACCAGCCAAGGCACAGTATTAAATTTAAATATTGTATCTCCCTCCTTTCCAAAATCAACAAGCAAGTCTGGATGAGGACAAAAATAAAAATAAATGAAAAATAAAATAATAAAATATTATTAAAGACATAACTGAAAATTTGACAAAATAAGGCATCATTTTTTTAAAAAAAAGACCAAGTAGTTTTGAAAAAATATATAGAAATGAAAAAGTTTTAAAAACTTTTTAAAAAATATTTTATTTATTTATCTTTAGAGAGGAAGGGAAGGAGAGAAGTAGAGAAATATCAATGTATGGTTGCCTCTCATGAGTTCCCTGCTGGGAACTGGCCTGCAACCTAGGCTTGTGCCCTAACTGGGAATTGAACCGCGATCGTGTTGTTTGCAGGCCTGCGTGCAATCCACTGAGCTACACCAGCCAGGGCAAAACTTTTTGAAAGTAGTTTGAGAACTCAATAGACATATTAAACCACAGGTTAAGCACAGATAAAATGTGGTAAACTGGAATACAGATATACATAATACAGCTCAGAGGAATAAAGAAATAAAAACGTGAAAAATAAGTAAAGAGGCATAGAGAATAACTGGAAAAAAATGTAATATTCATCGAAGTAATGGCTGGGAGCATTCCAGAACTGATAAATTAAAGATGCAAATTCTCAGATATAGTAAGCATGAGTCCTAAGCAGAATAAATACAACTAACTTCACATTTAGATGGTTTGGGAGACTCTTCAGAAGATCAAAACATGATCAGAATGATATTAATATTTTCTATGTGCCAAGATTGTTGTAAACACTTTACTCAGAAGATAATAATTTTTAATATTGCCATATTTTCTTCCAATCTTTTATCCATACATGTTTATGTATGCACAATAATTTCAAAGAAAAATCAGAATAATACTACACATATAACTTTGTACCCTACTTTTTTTATTCAACATTTTTTTCTCAAGCATTTCCCCAGGTCATTAAGCAGCAGCAACGACAGCATAAACAGCTAACATTTTAGTTCTGTGGTTATGAACACAGATTTTAAGGTAAAATTTTGTGTTTGAATCCCAGCTCCACACTTACTAGCTGTGTGACCTGTCTTTCATCCCATTTTCTCAATAACATCCTAGAGTTATTGAGTTACCCTTTACTAAGCTGTCTGCCAGGCACTGTGTTAAATACATGATTAATCACACTTACTCCTCACACAACACCTATGAGTTAAAATGGTTATTGCCCCTATTTTAAAGATGAGAAATATGGGACTTAGAAAGACTGTAAAACAAGAGTGTCAAACTCATTTTCCCCAGCAGCCACATGAGTCTCATGATTGCCTTCAAAGGGCCAAATGTAATTTCAACTCCTTAAAAGTTAAGGAGGTTAAAAATTCTGCCCTGGCTGGTGTAGCTCAGTGGATTGAGTGTGGGACTGTGAACCAGACAATTGCGGTTCAATTCCCAGTCAGGGTACATGCCTGGGTTGCAGACTGGTTCCCTGCAGGCCACTTCCCAGCAGGGGACGCACGAAAGGCAACCATACATTGACGTTTCTCTCCTTCCCTTTCCCTCTAAAGATAAATAAATAAAATCTTTAAAAAATAAAAAGTTAAGGAGAAGTTACATTTATACATTCTTAAAATTATTTTGGCTCTTTGAAGGCAACTGCAAGGCTGATATGGCCCCCAGTGAAAATGAGTTTGACACTCCTGCTGTAAAGTGATTTTGCCCCAAATCACATAGACTATGATGGTGCTCCAACTTTAATTCAGATCTGTCTCAAAAACCTACTCTTGGACTTCCGCCAAGATGGAGGCATAGGTGGATGTGCCATGCCTTCTCACACAACCAAGATTAGAGAAAACTAAATTTTAGCAATAGAAAACATAGCCAGAACACGGAAAATTGAACTTTTCGGAAGTCCATTAACAACAAATTCTTCAGCCTGACCGGTAAGGGGCGAACCCAGCGGCTGGCGGAGCAGGGTTGCACAGGAGGTCTCGGCCAGATGGACTCAGGCCCGCGGAATCCAGGCGCAGGGTCGGACGTAGTGAGCGACCGAGCGAGCGACCAGGCGAGCGACCTCGGGGGGAGACAGCGGGGCAGCGGGGCTGCATGTTGACTGAGGTCGCGCATTTGTGCGCGGGTGGACAGGCGAGGGAGTGGGCGGTTGGACTGGGCCGGCAGGTCCCCCGCAGCAAGCGGCAGTGGAGGGCGCCGCCATTTCCCTGCTCTGACCCCACCTCCACATACAGCGTCATAACCCAGCGACTCTGAGTGGCCCGGCCCAGGTGAACCACCTAAGGCACTGCTCCTCCGCACCCAGCTGTGAGAAGCGGCAGAGGGGGTCGCCATTTCCCTGCTCTGGCCACGCCCCCACATACAGTGTCACAACCCAGCAACCTGGGAATCCAAGGCGCCCCTTCTCACACTTAAAGGGCCCGAACAGACCAAGAATGGCGCAGGAGGATCTCAGAGCCCCAGAGCCAATAGATCTAAGCGATGAAGAAATAGCAAAACTCACAGACGCACAGTTTAAAACATTGGTGATCAGGATCCTCACAGAACTGGTTGATTATAGCCACAAATTAGGCAAATATATGAAGGCGAAACTAATTGAAATGAATGGAATTGCACAGGACACCAATAGCGATGAAAAGGAAACTGGGACTCAAATCAATGGAGTGGACCAGAAGAAAGCAAATAATGGCCAAACAGAAAAGAGTGAAGAAGCAAGAATTCAAAGAAATGAGGAGAGTCTTAGGAACCTCCAGGACATCTTTAAAGGCTCCAACATCCGAATTATAGGGGTACCAGAAGGGGGAAAGGCACAGCCACCAGTGGAAAACTTATTTGAACAAATAATAAAGGAGAATTTCCCCAATCTGGCAAAGGGAAATAGACTTCCAGGAATTCCAGGAAGCTCAGAGAGTCCCAAAGAAGTTGGACCCAAGAAGGAACACACCAAGGCACATCATAATTACATTAGCCAAAATTAAAATGAAGGAGAGAATCCTAGAAGCAGCAAGAAATAAGGGGACAGTCACCTATAAAGGAGTCCCCATCAGACTGTCAGCGGATTTCTCAAAAGAGACCTTCCAGGCAAGAAGGGGCTGGAAAGAGGTATTCCAAGTCATGAAATCTAAAGACCTACAACCAAGATTGCTCTATCCAGCAAAACTTTCATTTAAAATGGAAGGACAGATAAAGCGCTTCTCAGATAAGATCAAATTCAAGGAGTTCATCATCACCAAGCCCTTATTTATGAAATGTTAAAGGGACTTATCTAAGAAAAAGAAGTTAAAGAAACATGAACAGTGAAAGGACAGCAAACTCACAGTTATTAACAACCACACCTAAAACGAAAGCAAACTAAAAGGACAGCTAGATCAGGAGTGGAAACATAGAAATGAAGATCTCAAGGAGGGTTAGCAACAGGGGAGTGGGAGGAGGAGTAGGGGGGAGAAGGTACAGAAAATAAGCAGCATAGACAGTAGATAGAAAATAGATGGGGGGGCAAGAATAGCATGGGAAATATAGAATCTAAAGGACTTGAGACACATGGTCATAAACTAAAGGGGGGGTAATGGTGGGGATGAGGGGAAGGGTGGAGGGGAATAAAGGGGGAATAGAACAACTGTAACAGCATAATCAATAAAAAAAAATAAAAAAAACAAACGGACAAAATATAAACAATTGATCAATATGGGTGAAAGGCATAGTGTATTTCCTTGTAGCATTCTTGCAACTTTTCTGTAAGTTTGAAATTACATAAAAATAAAAAGTTACTCGCAAAATGTAAAAAAAAAAAAAACTACTCTTGATTATTATGCTTCACTCCTCTTCTTTGATATCATTTGAATGGCTTCATAGTATGTACAAGTTATAAAGTTAACCACAACACCTCCCAAAATTTGCGCAGTTAGATCTTTTGCACATTTTTCCTATTATAAATCCCCCAGTGAAGACTTGCTTTGCATATACAATACTGCACTTCAGAGACACCCTTTAGAGTAGTTACTCTGAAGTGGATTTATTAAGTAAAAAAGTATGAGCATTTCAAGGCTCTTAATATTTGTTGGCAAACTGCTTACCAGAAAGGGTGAAACCATTTACATACCTGCTGGAAGTGTGTGAGAGTAAGTTTTAATTTTTTTCAAATATTGACCACCTATTTATGTGGTTTGCCCATTTTTCCTTAGACATGTTCATTTTTCTGATTTGTTTTTATTTTACATAGTTTTGTGTTATTTCATATATTATATACTTATTATATATGTATATAACATACATATATATCTATGTATGTTATATAGTATTCCCCTTTTATCTGAAGGGGAGTATGTATATCCCCAGTGGGTGTCTGAAAATGAATAGTACTGAACTCTACATATACTATGCTTTTTACTGTACATAAATACCTATGATAAAGTTTAATTTATAGACACAGTGAGAGATTAACTACAATAACTAATAATAAAATATAGCAATTATAAAAATGTACTATAATAAGAGTTAGTGAATGTTGCATTATTAAGTAAAATAAGGGTCACTTGAACACCAGCACTGTGATACCAACACAGTCCATCTCACAATCAAAACAGCTACTAAGTGTCTAACAGGTGGAGAGCATATACAGTGTGAAAATGCTGGACAAGGCATGATTCAGTGCCTGGGCTGAATGGAGCATGATGGCTCAGGATTTCATCATGCTACTCAGAATGGTGCAGAATAAAACTTATAAATTATTTCTAGAATTTTCCCTTTAATATTTTTACACTGATTTTTATTTTTACTTTTTAATTATATTTTATTGATTATGCTATTATAGTTGCCCCAATTTTTCCCCCTTTCCGCCCCTCCATTCAGCCCCACAATCCCTCAGGCAATCCCTACACTGTTGCCATTGTCTATGTCTCTGGGTCATGCATATGTACTCTTTGGTTACTCCATTTCCTGTACTGAACTATACATCCCCATGGATATTCCGTAACTACTAATTTGTACTTCTTAATGGTTCAGCTTTTGCCCATCCCCCTCCCCCCTCCCATCTGGCAACCATCAACACTGATTCTGTTTCTGTTCCACTTGTTTATTTTCTTTTTTAGATTCAATTGTTGATAGATATGTATTTGTTGACATTTTGCTGTTCATATTTTTTAAAGATTTTATTTCTTTATTTATTAACAGAGGGAAAGGGGGGGGGAGAGGGGGAAACATCAATGTGTGGTTGCTTCTCTTAAGCCTCCTACCGGGGACCTGACCCACAACCCAGGCATGCTCCCTGACTAGGAATCAAACTGGCAACCCTTTGGTTCAGAACAGCACTCAGTCCACTGAGCCACATCAGCCAGGGCTACTGTTCATATTTTTATCTTATTCTTCTTAAAGAAAACCCTTTAACATTTCATATAATACTAGTGTGGTGGTGATGTACTCCTTTAGCTTTTTCTTATCTAGGAAACCATCTGTTCTTCAATGCTAAATGATAGCTTTGCTGGGTCAAGTAATCTTGGTGTTAGGTCCTTGCTTCTCATCACTTTGAATATTTCTTGCCACTCCCTTCTAGCCTGCAAAGTTTCTTTTGAGAAATCAACTGACTTATTTTTATGAGGGCTCTCTTCTAGGTAACTGCTTTTATCTTCTGCTTTTAAGATTCTCTTTGTTTTTAACCTTTGACATTTTAATTATGATGTGTCTTGGGGTGGGCCTCTTTGGGTTCATCTTGTTTAGGAGTCTCTGTGCTTCCTAGACATGTATGTCTACTTCCTTTACCAAGTTAGGGAAGTTTTCTGTCATTATTTTTTTTAAGATTTTATTTATTTATCTTTAGAGGGGAAGGGAAGGATAGAGGGAGATAAACATCAATGTATGGTTGCCTTTCATGTGCCCCCTGCTGAGAACTGGCCTGCAGGGAACCAGCCTGCAACCCAGGCATGTGCCCTGACTGGGAATTGAACCGCATTTTCCTGGTTCGCAGGCCTGCGCTCAGTCCACTGAGCTATACCAGCCAGGTGTCATTATTTTTTAAATGGACTTTCAATTTCTTGCTCTCTCTCTTCTCCTTCTGACACCCCCATGATGCGAATGTTGGAGTATGCTTGAAGTTGTCTTAGAGGCTGCTTACACTATCCTAATTGTTTTTTAGATTCTTTTTTATTCTTGCTGTTGTCATTGGTTGTTTTTTGCTTCCTTATATTCCAAATTACTGATTTAGTTCTTGGTTTGATCCACTCTACTGTTGAGTCCCTGTAAATTATTCTTTATTTAATGAGTGTTTCCTTCATTTCTGACTGTTTTTAATGGATTACATGCTCCCTTTTATGCTGTTGAAGGTCTCATGAAGTTCACTGAGCATCCTTATAACCAGTGTTTTGAACTCTGCATCTTGTAGCCTGCTTGTCTCCATTTCATTTTGTTCTTTTATTTGGATCATGTTTCTTTGTCTCCTCATTTTGGCAGCCTCTGTGTGTTTGTTTCTAGAGCTGCTATGTTTTCAAGGCTTGGGTCCAGTGGCACAGCCTCCCCTATTACCCAAGCTGGGTACTCAAGGTACACCCATTGTGTGGGCTGTGTATACCCTGCTGTTGTAGTTGAGCACTGATTGCTATCGGCACATCCAAGGTCTGTGTTCTGTCCCGGGTCATACAGCATAAGTTACAAAACTATCTGAAGATGGCTGTTACTTGGCTGGGCTTGGATGTGCCTAGATGAAGCCAAGCTGTGAACCAAAGCTGACTGCTGCTAGTGCCAGGCTTGGGGCAACTTGGCAAGAGGTATGGGCCTCACTAAGCCGGATTCTGGTTGTTTGGGATAATTTAGGAAACTCTGAAACATGGGCCAAGACAAGCTATTCATACTGAAAAGCCACTGCAAACAGCTTGGGTGGGCCCCAAAGTGGGAGGGGCAGAGCCTTAGGGATCACCTGGATGGGGCAAATAGTGTGAGCCAGGTTGATGGAGGCTCAGCTACGGAGGGTTCAGAAAAGGAACAGTGGCTTCTGCCAGAAAGCTTTCCCCCAACTCTTGCCCTGGTGTTGGACAATCCAATTCCTGCCCATTTGTCTCCAATGCCTTTCATTCTACTTCCCCCACACTGGAGCTCAGAGGAAATGAGTCTGAGTAAGTCTGTGCTTGGGCCTTTTAAAAGAAATTTCCTGAGACTCCGGTAGTTTCTGTCTTCCACAGCTGCATTCTCTGCTGGTTTTTACAGTCATGAGTTATGTGGATGTCTCTTCTTGGCACTGGAACCATGGGCTGGGGCTGTGGTGTGAAATTGGACCCTTTGTTCTTGAGATATTCCAATTTTTATCTGCCACATGTGGGTGTGGGATCAGCCTGTTCTGTGTGTCCCTCCTGCTAGTCCCATTGTAGTTTCTTCTTTAAGTCTATAGTTGTAGGACTTCCATTCAGCTCAATTTCTGACTGATGGTTGTTCTATAGTTGAGTTGTAATTTTGATGTGGTTGTGCAAAGACACAAGCTGTGTGTATTTATGTCTCCATCTTAACTGGAAGTTAACCTTTAAAATTTCTTGTTCATGGTTGACTGTGGGTAACTGAAACCATGGAAATCAAACCATGAATAAGGAGGGGACTACTGTTTATAAAACATAACAAAGATCCCAAGTGCAGGAGCTGCTGTCCCTGTAGAGTTGGGATACATCATTCTCCTAGCATATAAGTGTGTTCACCAACCCAGAAGCTCTCCAAACCCTGTATTATTGGGATTTTTATGGAGGCTTCATCATGTAAAGATAACAGATTATTAATTACATTTCCAGCCTCTCTCCTCTTCCCAGGGAATTGGGTGTGGGGCTGAAAGTTCCAAGTTTATAATCATGGTTTACTATTTATGTGCTTGGCTGTGATAAGCTCCCATCCTGGAGTTGGAAGTTTGGGAGTCCATTAAGAGTCACCTCATTACAACACAATGGAATACTACATGGCAGTAGAAAAGAAGGAAACCTTACCATTTGTGACAGCATGAATAGCCCTGGAGAGTATTATAAGTGAAATAAGCTACTCAGTGAAAGACAAATACCATATGATTTCAGTTATATTTGGAATCTAATGAAGACAATAGAAACAGAGGCATAGATACATGGAACAGACTGACAGCTATTAAAAAGTAGCAGAGGAAGGGAGACCAGAAGAAAGAAGGTAAAGGAATTAGCCAAAGAATGTATATGCATGGCTCTTGGACATAGACAATAGTGTAGTGATGGTCTGATTGGGGCAGGGGAACAAGGGCTAGGTGGAGGTGGGGCAAGGAGAAAAAAGTAGCAACAACTGTAATAGTGTAAATAAATAAAATATAAAAAACTAAAGGTGCAGCCATTTAAAAAAAAAAAGACACCTCTATCACCCAGGAAATTCCAAGGAATTTAGGAGCCTGGTGTCAGGAACTGGGGTCAAAGAACAAATATTAAAACAAAAGGTGCTCTTTGTGCTCTTATCATTTGGGAATTGACACAGGGATCTGGTACAGAAGCTCTGTGCCAGAAACTTAGAGTAGATAAATATATGGGCAAAAGTAGGCTTACAATGGTTCATAATGAAAACAATATAATAATTAATAAATTATAATACAAGAACAAACTCTGTGTTTCATGTACTCACAATTGTAAACCTACTTTTGGCCATCTCTGTATTTTCTATTATTTCACAATATAACTTTCTCATGTACCCACCAGCAATAAATTTCTGACAGTCTTAAACCATCCAAATGTCTGCCATAGGAGGTTGCTGGATAGAAATATGATACATTGAAAAAATGGAATAACATTGCAGCTGTAAAAAGAAATGAGGAAAATTTCTATATACTATGTGAAAAAGCACAGAATAGCATTACAATATGCTACTTTTTATGAAAGAAAGGGGGAAATAAGAACATATACAACTGTAAATGTTTTCAAAAACAAACAGAAGTATAAACTAAGAGCAAATAATATGATTATCTCTAAGAAGAAGGAATTGGTTGTTAGGGGTCAGGAATGAAGGCTGGATTTCTCTGAATGTCTTATAGTTTTGACTTTGGAATCATGTCATTTTTTTATAATTACATCAAAAATTAAGTCAAATCCCTACATGTTGAAAACAAAATAAATACAACAAATGACTCTAGATATATGACAGTTGGCAGAACTACACAGAGAAGAATTATGCCAGGTTTCTTTAAAGCACAATAATTTGACTACACTGGTGGGATATACCCCAAAGACAAAAAGAATCACAGAGAAATCATGTTTAATTCAATGACCATAGTTTTGTTTTTATTTAAACACTTTTTAAATGTATTTAATTATTGTTCAAGTACAGTTTTCTGTTTTTTACTCCCACCTCAACCCCTCCAGTGCTCCCCACCTCCCTCCCATTACCACCTCCCTTAGTTTTTGTCCATGTGTCCTTTATACTAGTTTCTGTAATTAATAATACTGTAATTGGTATTTTAAAACTATAAGGTATATATAGTAGGATAAAATAAATAAATAATCATGTCAATGTCATGAGAAACGAAGGTTCCAGCATAAAAGAAGAGATAAAAATATATAAAATTGAAGGTAAGTATAAATTTTATAACCTTCATTTTCAACTGAAATATCAGTCAGAACTGATTTGTTTTTTTTTCTAAAAATGTACTTTTATTTTTTTATTACTTTATTGTTGTTCAATTACAGTTGTCTGCATTTTCTCCCCACCACTCCCCCCTCACTCCAGCCAAACCCACCTCCCTCCCTTGCTTCCATCCTCTGCCTTGGTTTTGTCTATATGTCCTTTATAGTAGTTCCTGAAAACCCTACTCCCCACTGTCTCCTCCCCACTCCCCTCTAACAGTCTAAAAATGTACTTTTAATGTTTATATAGTTGAATTGGTTTATCTCTTCTTTTACATAGGTTCTGGATATACAGTCTATTAGAATGATTTCTTCTGTTCCTATAGTGCACCTACAGTCTATCAGACTTTCCATATTTACTGTTTTATTTTGTATTAAATATTAATCCACCTGTAATTTATTTTTCTACAGCTTTTAATATAGGAATCCACTTTTATTTTTCTGAAATAGATAGCCATTGTGCCAGTATTAATTATTAAATAATCTATTGTTTTCCCACTGAACTGCACTATTCCATTGGTTCACATATCCTAGGTTATCACTCTGGATTTGCTATCCTCTACACTGATGTGTTGTCTAAACTTATATTACTATTATGTTGATTTAATCAAACAGGCTTGGTAGCATTTCTTTTTTTTAAAGATTTTATTTATTTATATTTAATTAACATTTTAAAATTGTTCAAGTACAGTTTTCAGCCCTTTCCCCACATGCTTCCCCATCACCCAAGCCCTTCCCACCTCCTTCCCCTGTTGCCACCTTCCCTTGGTATTGTTCATTTGTCCTTCACAGTTGTTCCTGTAAACCTTTTACCATTTCCCCCATGATTCCCTCCCCTCTCCCCACTAGTCACTATCAACCTGTTCTCAATTTAAATATCTTTGGTTATAATTTGGTTCCTTGTTCATTTTGTTGATTTGTTCCTGTTAAAGGTTAGATCATATGGTATTTGTCTTTCACTGCCTGGCTTATTTCACTTAGCATAATGCCCTCCAGTTCCATCTATGCTGCCACAAAAGGTAGGAGCTCTTTCTTTCTTTCTTTCAGCTGCATAAAATTCCATTGTATAAATGTACCATTGTTTTTTGATCCATTCATTTACTGATGGGCACTTAGGTTGCTTCCAGCACTTGGCTATTGTAAATTCTGCTGCTATGAACATTGGGATGCATAAGTTCTTTTGGATTGGTGTTTCAGGGTTCTTGGGATATAATCCTAGCAGTGACACTGCCAGGCCAAATGGCATTTTCATTTTTAGTTTTCTGAGGAAATTCCATACTGTTTTCCATAGTGGTTGCACAAGTCTGCAATCCCATCAACAGTGCACTAAGATTCCCTCTTCTCCACAACCTCTCCAACACTTGTTGTTTGTTGCTTTATGATAGCCATTGTCAATGGTGTGAGGAGGTATTTCATTGTGGTTTTAATTTGCATCTCTCTTTGGTTTAATTTGCATTTAGTGATACTCAGCATGTTTTCATATGTCTTTGGACCCTCTATATATCCTCTTGGAGAATAGTCTGTTCAAGGTCTTTGCCCATTTTTTAACTGGGTTGCTTCTCTTCTTATAGTGGAGTCGTGTGAGTTCTTTATATATTTTGTAGATCAAACCCTTGTCTGACGTATCATTGGCAAATATGTTTTCCCATATGGTTGGTTCTCTTTTTATTTTAATGCTGTTTTTCCTAGCTGTGCAGAGGCTTTTTATTTTAATGAGCTCCCACTTGTTTATTCTTTCCTTTATGTCCCTTGCTCTAGGGGACATATCAGTGAAAATATTGCTCCATGGAATATCTGAAATTTTCCTGCCTATTTCGCCTCTAGGACTTTTCTGGTGTCACAACTTTTATATTTAAATCTTTTATCCACCTTGAATTTATGTTTGTATATAGTGTAAGTTGGTGATCAGGTTTCATTTTTTTGCATGTGGCTGTCCAGCTCTCCCAACACCATATGTTGCAGAGGCTATGTTTGTTTCATTTTATATGGCTGCCCACTTTATTAAATATTAATTTACCACAGAGACTTGGGTTTATTTCTGGGCTCTCTATTCTGTTCCATTGGTCCATGTGTCTATTCTTATGCCAGTACCAGGCACTGTTTTGATTACAGTGGCCTTGTAATACAGTTTGACATCAGATGTTGTGATACCTCTCACTTTGCTCTTCTTTCTCAAAATCGCTGCAGCTATTCGGTGTCATTTATGGTTCCATATACATTTTGAAGTGTTTGTTCTATATCTGAAATATGTCATTGGTATTTTAATGGGTATTGCATTGAATTTATAAATTGTTTTGGGTAGTATGGACATTTTTATGATGTTAATTCTTCCTATCCATGAACACGGTGTATGTTTCCATTTACTTGTGTCTTCCTTAATTTCTTTCTTCAGTGTTATGTAGTTTTCTGAGTATAGGTATTTCACCTTCTTGATTAGGTTTATTCCTAGGTATTTTATTTTTCTTGTTGCTATATCAACTGGGATTTTTTCCCTGATTTCTGTTTCTGATGTTTCATTGTTGGTATACAAAAATGCCTTTGATTTCTAAATATTGACTTTGTATCCTGCTGTCTTGCCAAATTCATTTTTTCATTCAAGTAGTTTTCGGGTGGAGTCTATCAGATTTTCTATGTACACTATTATGTCATCTGAAAACAGTGACAGTTTTGTTTCCTCCTTTCTGATTTGGATGCCTTTTATTTCCTTTTTTTTTTTTTCTGATTGCTGTGGCTAGGACTTCCAATACTATGTTGAATAGAAGTGGTGAATGTGGACAACGTTGTCTTGTTCCTGATCTTTTTGGGAAAGATTTTAGTTTTTGCCTGTTGAGTATGATGTTGGCTATAAGTCTCTCATATATTGCCTTTATTATATTGAAGAATGCTTCCTTTATTCCCACTTTGCTGAGTGTTTTTATCATAAGTGGGTGCTGTACCTTATCAAATGCTTTTCCCCACCTATTGATATGATCATGTGATTTTTGTCTTTGCTTTTGTTTATGTGATGTATTACATTTACTGATTTTCAAATATTGAACCATCCTTGCATCCCTGGGATGAATCACACTTGGTCATGGTATATGATGTTTTTAATGTATTGTTGGATGCGGTTTGCCAATATTTTGTTGAGGATTTTAGCGTCTATGTTCATCAGTGATATTGGCCTGAAGTTCTCTTTCTTTGTTGTGTCTCTATATGGTTTTGGAATTAGGATGATGCTGGCTTCATAAAAAGAGTTTGGTAGTCTTCCATCTTCTTGGATTTTTTGGAATAGTCTGTGAAGAATAGGGGTTAGCTCTTCCTTAAAGGCTTTGCAGAATTCTCTGAAAACGTCTGGTCCAGGGCTTTTGTTGGCCGGGAGTTTTTTGATAACTCCTTCAATTTCATCTGCTGTTATTGGTCTATTCAGGCTTTCTGCTTCTTCCACATTGAGTTTTGGAAGATTATATTTTTCTAGACATTTGTCCATTTTGCCTAGATTTTCAAATTTCTTGGCATATAGTTCTTTGTAGTAATTTCTTACAATCCTTTGTATTTCTGTCGTATCAATTGTAATCTCTCCTCTTTCATTTCTGATTGTGTTTATTTGGGTCCTCTCTTTTTTTTTCTTAATGAATCCACCTAAAGGTTTGTCAATTTTGTATATCTTTTTAAAGAATCAGCTCCTGGATTTATTGATCCTTAGAATTGTGCTTTTTGTCTCTATGTCACTTACCTCTGGTCTAATCTTGGTTATTTCCTTCTTTGTACTTACTCTGGGCTGTCTTTGTTGTTTTTCTTTGACTTCTTATAGGTGTAGGGTTAGGTTGTTTATTTGAAATGTTTCTATTTTTTTTAGTTACTTCTGTATCATTATGAACTTCCATCTCTGGACTGCCTTTGCTGTGTTCCATAAGTTTTGGATTGTTGTGAGTTCATTTTCATTTGTTTCCAGAAACTTTTTGATTTCCTCCTTAATCTCACTCTTGACCCATTCATTGTTTAATAGCATGCTACTCAATCTCCTTGAATATGAGTGTTCTTGAGTTATTTCTTGAGGCTGGCTTCTAGTTTCAGTCCCTTGTGGTCAGGGAAAATGCTTGATATGATTTCAATTTTCTTGAATTTTGAGGGATTTTTTGTGTCCTATCATGTGTTCTATCTTTGAATATGTTCTATTTGCATTTGAAAAGACTGTGTATTTTGCTTCTTTGGGATGAAAAGCTCTCTCTCTATATATATATCAGCTAAGTTTAGTTGATCTAGGTCATTGTTCAATCCTCAATGTCTTTGGAGATATTGTGTTTGGAAGTTCTATCCATTTTTGACAGTGGGGTGTTGAAATCCCCTACTATAATCGTGTTGCTGTCAATATCTTTCTTGAGGTGCTCCAAGTTTTTCTTTATGTATTTTGGTGCTCCTATATTGGGTGCATATATATTTACAATGTTTATGTCTTCTTGATTAATTATTTCTCTTAAGTATTATGAAGTGACCTTCTGGGTCTCTTTTTATGGTCCTTTTCTTGAAGTCTATTTTGTTTGATATTAGTATGCTACCCTGGCTTTTGTTTTTCCTGTCCATTTGCTTGGAATATTTGTTTCCTGTCCTTCACTTTAAGTCTGTGTAGGTCTTGTGTTCCAAGGTATGTCTCTTGTAGACAGCATATGTGTGGGTCATGCTTTCTTATCCATTCGGTTATCCTATCTTTGATTGGAGCATGCAATTCATTTATGTTTAAGGTTATATTGATAAGTACTTATTCATTGCCATTTTTCATACCTGTGTTCCTCTTTTACTCCTTTCCTTTCTTTTCTTAAAGCAGTTTCTTTAGCATCTCTTACAGAGCTGGTTTGGTGGAGGGGTATTCTTTTAGACTTCTTGTGTCTGGGAAGCTCCTTTTTTGGCCTTCCATTTTAATTGAGAGCCTTTTTAAAAAATATGTTTTATTGATTCTGCCATTACAGTTATCCCATTCCCCCCCTTCATTTGCCTCCACCCCACACTTGACTCTGTGTTTCCTGAATTTGTGTGACCTTTTCTCTCATCAAATTAGGGAACTGTTCCATCAGTACTTTTTCAAACAGGTTTTCTATCCCTTACTCTTCTTTTTCTTCTTGTATCCTTATCATATGGATATTATTACATTTCATGTTGTCTTGCAGTGCCCTTACCACTTGTTCATTCTTTCTGAGTTCCTTTTCCTTTTCTTGCTCCATCTGGGTGTTTTTTTCTACCTTGTCCTCCAGCTCACTGATTTGATCCTCTGCTTCATGCAGGCTGCTTGTAATTCCTTCTGGTGTGTTTTTTATTCCTGAGATTTTATTGTTCATTTCTTCCTGGCTTCTGTTTATAGTTTCTATTTCCTTTTTCATGCTGATGTAGTTCTCACTCAGTTCTTCGTAGTTGTATGTGAGTTCCTTGAGCATCTTTATAACCATTATTTTGAATTCTATGTCTGATAGCTTGGTTACCTCCATTTCATTTTAGTGGAGAGTCTTACATTCATTTTTATTGCATGTTCATTTTTTGTCTCCCCATTTTAGGTGACTTTTTTTGTTTGTTTCTGCACTTCCTGATGATTTGCTTTGTTAGCTGTCTTTGTAGGGTGAACTTCTATGGTAGTAATTCGATGAGGTTCAGTGGTGTGGTCTCTTTGATCTCCTTGTCTAGATGTTCTAGGTTTGCCCTTTCTTCTATTTGTGTGGGCTCTCCTGTTGTACTTGTTTTTTTACCTTTTGGTGGTTCCTTTGTTGCTGGTTTTTCTCCTCCAGTAGGTATACTAGCATTTCTTAATACCCAGCAAGTTAAATCCTCCTTCAATGTTCTTATTTTTCAGACTTTTTTTTTTTGGCTACCCATTTTACCCAACACACCCCCCCAAATCTCACTATGATCCTAATTGGAATTGCATTACATTTACATATTAATTTTGGGATAATTGACATTTTTATGATATTAAGTTTCCTCATTCATTAGCATTGCATGTGTTTTTCATGAGCTCATGAGATAGTTTAATATTTATACAACATCTATAGTGAAATCTTGTACTTTGCTGAAGTTCTGCATCTTTCTGGTTCAATTTATTCCATAGTATTTATAAGTTCTTTAAAATCTTTTTCCCCAGCTTTATGGAGGTATATGTGACAAATACAAATTGTATATATTTAAGCTGTACAATGTGATGTTTTGTTTGTTTTTTCTTTTTTATTGGATTTATTGGGGTGAGACTGGTAAGCAAAATTATACAGGTTTCAGGTGCACACTCCACAACACATCATCTGTGTACCATATTATGTGTTTACCATCCCCAATAAAGTCTTCTTCCATCACTATTTATCCCCCTTACACCCTCCTCCACATCCCCCACTCCACTCCCCTTTGCAATCACAATACTGTTATGTGTGTAGATGAGTTTTTTCACTTTTTACTTTTTGCTCGGTAACCCCCATCCAGCCTCCAAACTCTGCCTCAGACAGTAGTCAGCCTGCTCTCTCTGTGAGTCGGTCTTTATTTTGCTTGTTCATTTTGTTCATTAGATTCCACATATGAGTGAAATCATATGGTATTTGTCTTTCTATGACTGAATTATTTCACTTAGCATAATGTTCTCCAGGTCCATCCATGCTGTCACAAAGGGTAAGATTTCTTTCTTTTCATTAATTTTATTGGGGGTGACAATCATTAATAAGATTATATACATATTAATCATACAATTCTTTTTTTAAAAGATTTTATTTATTTATTTACCCTTTGAGAGAGAATGGAAGGAAGGGAGACAGAGAGTGGGAAGGAACATCAATGTGTGAGAGATACATGGTTGCCTCTCACACAATCCCCTGACTGGGGACCTGGCCCATAACCCAGGCATGTGCCCTACTGGGAATTGAACCTGCAACCTTTCTGTTCACAGGCCAGTGCTCAGTCCACTGAGCCACATCAGCCAGGGCTCAAGTGTACAATTCTATAACACATCATCTGTATATTGCATTCTGTGCCCTCCGCCCAAAGTCAAGTCTTCTTCCATCACCATATATTTGACCACTTTTACCCTTATACTACTCCCCACTCCTCTTCTCTTTGGTAACCACCATACTGTTGTCTCTGTCTATGTTTTTTGCTGTTGTTGTTGCTTCCAGTTTTCTATCCCACATGTGAGTGGCATCATATGGTTCTTAACTTTTTCTGTTGGACTTATTTCTTGGCATGATGTTGTCAAGATCCATCCATGTTATCACAAATGGCAATATTTCATTCTTTCTTATGGCTGAGTAGTATTCCATTGTATATATGTACTACATTTTCTTTATCCAATCATCTAGCAAAGGACACTTTAGTTATTTCCATGTCTTAGCCACCATGAATAATACTGCAATGAACATAGGGGTGCATATGTCTTTCCAAATAAATGTTTTAAAATTTTAGGGGTAGATACCTAGAAGAGGGGTTGCTGGGTCATATGGTAACTTTATTCTTAATTTTTTCAAGCTTCCATACTGTTTCCCACAGTTTCAATATCAGTTTACATTCCCACCAGCAGTGAATGAAGGCTCCTTTCTTCTCCACAACCTCTTCAACACGTATTACTTGTCTTGTTGATGATGACAATTCTAACAGGTGTGATACAATTTCTCATTGTAGTTTTTATTTGCATTTCCCTAATAGCTAATGAAGTTGAGCATATTTTCATATGTATATATGTCTTCTTGAGAGAAGTGTCTATTCAGGTCCTCTGTCAATTTTTAATTGGTTTGTTTAATGTCGAGTTCTTTGAGTTCATTATATATTTTGGATATTGACCCCTTGTTGGAGTTGTTGTTTGCAAAGATCTTCTCTCATTTGGCTAGTTACTTTTGTTTTGTTGGCAGTTGATTTGGCTGTGCTTAAGCTTTTTAGTTTGGTATAGTCCCATACATTTATTTTTGTCTTCTCTTGCTTTGGGGTCAAATTTATTAAAATCTTGTCTAAGAACCAAGGTCCATAAGTTTAGTACCTATGATTTCTTCTGTGTAATTTGCTGTTTCAGTTTTTTATTTATTTTGAGTTAATTTTTGTATATGGGGAAAGATAGTAGTCTACTTTCATTCTTTTGCAGGTGGCTTTCCAATTTTCCCAGCACCACTTATTGAAGGGGCTTTTTTCTCCATTGTTTTTGGCTCCTTTATTGAAACTTATTTGCCCATATACATGTAGGTTTATTTCTGAGCTCTCAGTTCTGTTCCATTGTTGTAAGTGTGTATTTTTCTAACAGTACCATGCTGTTTTGATGACTGTCACTTTGTAGTATAATTTAAAGTCAAGCAGTGTAATGACTCTGGCTTTGTTCTTTTTTTCTCAGGATTGCTTTGGATATTTGAAGTTTTTGTGGTTCCATACAAATCTGATGATTTTTTGTCCTATTTCTTTTAAAACATCATTGGGATTTTGATGGGGCTTGTATTAAATATGTATATTGCTTTGGGTAATATGGTTATTTAAACTATGTTGATTTTTCCAATTCATCAACATAAAATTGTTTTTCATTTTATTTTGTTATTTTGTCACTTTTGATATCTTCTAATAATGATTTGTAGTTTGCAGTATATAAGTTCTTCACATCCTTTGTTAAGTTTATTCCTAGGTACTTGATGTTCTTTGTTGCAGTTGCAAAAGTAATTTTTTTCATTTCTTTTACTGAAATTTCATTGTTAGTGTATAGAAATGTAGAGGATTTTTAGAAACAATAAACAAATACAGTAAAGTTGCAGGATACAAAATCAATATACAATGTAATATATTGAAAATGTATGTGTTGTGAAATTATAGCCACAATCAAGCTAATTAACATATCTATCACCTAACAAAGTTATGTTTTTTTTGTGGTGAGAACACTTCAGATTAACTTTCTCAGAAAACTTCAAGTTACAATACAATATTACTAACTATATTTAACATGAGGTACATTAGATTTTCACAATGTAGTCATCCTACTTATATGAACCTTTCTACACTTTGACCAACATCTCCACATTTCCTCTACCCCATAGCCACTGAGAACCATTATTGTATTCTCTGCTTTTATGAGTTCCACCTTTTTTGATTCAACATATAAATGAAATTATGCAGTAGTTGTATTTTCTGGTCTGGCTTATGAGTTTTTTTACTGCTTTTGTAAATATTAATTTTTCTCATTTCCATTTTAAGTGTGTATTGCTATAATATGGACAATTATTTAACATTGTATATTTATCTTAAATCCAAACTCTCCTATTATTTATAGATTATTTTATTAAAGTATCTTGGTTTTTCTATCTATACAAGCATAAATTAGCAAAAAAGAGAGAGATAATTTAATATCATTTTTCACACTATATATACAGGTTTTTAAAAAATCTTACTTCATTCTGTAAAACAGCATTGTCCAGTAGAATTTCCTGTGGTTATAGAAGTATTTGATAGCTGTGCTGTCTAAAATGCTAGCCACTAGACATATGTAGTTATAGAGCATATGTGCCTGGAGAGACTGAGAAACTTCTTTTTTAAATTTTATTTAATTTTAATTATTTTAAATGCAGATAGCCACATATAACTAGTATCTATAATATTGAACAACACTCATCTAGATTACTGAAAATAATGTTACTAATACCAATAGCAGGTATGTCTGTCTATATGACCTTTCAATCATACCTTTCAATCAAAATGGTTTTAGCAGAATGCTATTTATGATACTCTTTTCTTTTGGCTTTTCATAAATAACTTATTATAGTTAGGTATTTTTTCTATTTTTATTTTACTTAGAGTTTTTATTAGAATTTCCTGCTGAATCTTTTCAAATTCCTTTCGACTATCTATGTGAACATAGGGAATTCTTCTTCAATTTGGTGAATAATGGATTATGATGATAGATTTTCTTATATCTAATCACCCTCATCCCTGGAATAAGCTATATTTTTTATAGTTTAACTTGTTATTAAGTGATTTTCATAAAATAAAGATCAAAAAGTAACTTTAACTAAAAATTATGTTCTTGTTTCTTCATCACTACCTGAATCTTTCTGTTTCTACCATCTGTGACAAGGTAGAAGTCTGCTTCTTCTGTTGGTCATAGATCACCATTACTAAAGAGCCCTGAATACTTAGGATAAAGCCCACATTCCCATGCACATTGGATTATCCATTCAAATAGTAAGAAGATAAAATTGAAGTATGGGAAAACAGATAAAAGGTAAATAAACCTAAAGTTCTTTCTCAAGAATTAATCTAGATAATTTATGGAAAAATGATCAAAGTAACCAAGTTCATTACAACTTCCTTTACCACATAGATTATTTTCTAGTGTTTCAATAGGAATAAAAAATGGCTGTTATTTGCATTCACTGGAAAGCTCCCAGGAAAAAAAGCAAGAAGCAGCAAATCTTACATAGGGCAGACAAATTAAACTAAAGAAAAATTATTGCAGAAGTAACAATTAAGCATTGTTATACTTGGTGGGTTTTGTATTGTACATGGGCAAATATTCATTGAAATACATAGTATTTTTAAACACTATAAAATTACATTTTCTTCTAAATAAAGAGAGAAAATGAAATAAAAGACCATCCTCAGCAGAAGTAAATATTATCTGAACTTGTTTGTAGGTATAACAATTAAAAAGAAGAATGGGAAAGCTAGAGATAAAAATTACGATGATGTGACTTCTGTTCAAAATAGAGTCATAGGTAGACATGCTTAGCCTCCTTATGCAACCACAGGAAGAATCACAACTAACCTCAAAACAAACCAAAAAAGAACACCCAGAACTGCTAGAAAATCAAACTGTATGAAAGTATGACAACCAAGGATTTAAAGAAGCCAAATTCATTCATATGGGAAGGAGTGACAGAGATCGGGAGTAGGGGCAGAGAGGACTTGGTGTGGCATGGAGTGACAGCTGTGGTAGTGGCAATGGTGGCAGTAAAACTAGTGGTCCCACATTCACATGTGGTGGATAAAAATTGAGAGGGATACTTTTGGAGTGGACGATCCCAGCCCCAGGCCAGACCACACAACACAGAGTTCCAGTGCCAGGAAGATAAAGCCTCACAAGTTATGGCAGTAAAAACCAGCAGGGGTTGGGACAGTAGAAGAACCTGCCAGTTTCTCAGGAAAGTCTGTTTGAAGCACCCACTTGGGCTTAGAACATCCACAAAACCACCCACTCTAGGAATCACCACCAGGGCAACAGCTAGAGGGGCACCAGTAGCATACTGGTGCCAGTATGCAAATATTTACCAGTAGCAAATAGGTAAAGTGACTGGAAACTGGGCATGGGCCAGGAAGCCTCCAGAAGCTAGGCATTAGCATAGTCCCCTCTCAGACCCCCCCTCTTCCCACAGAGCCACAAAGCAGTGAAGCAGCTTGCCCCAACCTGGTGAATACCTCAGGCTCCATCCCATACAACTTAACAGGTGTGTTAAGACAGAGAGTCAAAGCAGCTCTACCTAGTACACAGAAACAAACACAGGCAGGCTGCCAACAAACACAGGCAGGAGACAAAGAAACATGGCCCAAATGAAAGAACAGAATACAACCCCAGAAAAATAACTGAAGGAAACAGACATGGCCAACCTATAATATACAGAGGTCAAAACACTGGTGATCAGGAAACTCAGAGACCTCATTGAATATGGCAAAAACATAAGGGAAGAAATGAAAGCAACACTAAGTGAAATAAAGAAAAATCCTCAGGCAACCAACAGTGAAGGGGTGGAAGCCGGGATTCAAATCAATGATTTGGAACATAAGGAAGAAACAAACATCCAACCAGAACAGAACGAAGAAACAAGAATTTAAAAAAAAAAAAAAAGGAAGAGAATCTTAAAAGCAATAAGAGAAAAGGAGACAGTTACTTACAAAAGAGTTCCCATAAGACAATCAACTGACTTCTCAGAAGAAACCTTGCAGGCAAGAAGGGACTGGAAAGAAGTATTCAAAGTTATGAAAGACAAACACGTACATCCAAGATTACTCTATTCAGCAAAGCTATCATTTAGAATGGGAGGGCAGATAAAGTGCTTTCCAGATAAGATCAAATTCAAGGAGTTCATCATAACCAAGGCCTTGCTGTGTGAAATGTTGAAGAGACTTATCTAAGAATAAGAAAATAAAAACTATGAACAGTAAAATGACAACAAACCCACAATTATCAATAACTGAACTTCAAAAAATGAAAACAAAACCAAACTAAGCAAACAACTAAAACAGGAACAGAATCATAGATACAGAGATCATTTGGCGGGTTATTAGTTGGGAGGGACAAGGGGAAGAGTAGAAGAAAAGGTGCAGGGTTTAAGAAGCATAATGGGAAGACACAAAATAGGGCGATGTTAAGAATAGTATAGGAAATGGAGCAGCCAAAGAACTTATATGAATGTCCTATGGACATGAACTAAGTGGGGGGAATTGCCAGAGGAAATAGGGGATACGAGGTGGAGGGGGACAAAGGGGGGAAATTTGGGAATCTTTAATCCCATAATCAATAAAATATATTAAGATAAAAAAGAATAGTATAGGAAATGAAGAAGCCAAACAACTTATATGCACAATCTATGGACGTGAACTGAAGGGGGAGAATGCTGGAGGGAAGGGAGGTACCACATGGAGAGGGGCAAAGGGAGAAAAATTGGGACAATTGTAATAATATAATCAATAAAATATACTTAAAAATAATTAACCACACACACAAATTATGATGATGCTAACAGAACTACCAGATAAATCATCTTACCTGATTAATATACTAGTGCACCCAGAGGTTGCTGAGGCAAAAATACAGGCTACAAAATTGACATTTCTCCAAATTCCACTGCAAAGTGGTCACAAAGTTAGAGGCTTAGTGAGAGAACACAAAACTTGGCATATCTGTCCAAGTTTTTACATATACTAAACTTCTTAAAGTACAGCCTATAAAGAATTAAAAGCTCTTATATATACACTTGTGCTACATAAAATTTGAACTTCTACCATAAAACAAAAACACAAATTCAATTTATCACTATCTTTTTTTCCCAGTTAAATAAATTCCAGCAGCTATATAACAGGATAGTGCTAACTGATTTCCTAATAGATTTTATCATTATTCTAGTGAGCCAAATTGATAGTTTTTTTTAGGTTGATAGTTTTTGTGTTATGACCCACTAATTAAAGTATCAGTAAATGTGCACAAATGACTGGTAAATAAGTGGAAAATGTACCTGTTTTCTAGAGAAATGAGCAGCTGATAAGCATTTAATTTCCTTTTTAAAGTTTTTAAAAATATTTTATTTCTTTATTTTTAGAGAGATGGGAAGGGAGGGAGAAAGAGAGGGAGAGAAACACTGCTGTGTGGTTGCCTCTCGCTTGCCCCCAGTAGGGGACCTGGCTCACAACCCAGGCAAGTGTCCTGACTGGGAATCAAACAGGCAACCCTCTGATTCACAGGCTGGCACTCAATCCACTGAGCCACATCAGCCAGGGACTTTTTAAAAATCTTTATCATTATTCTATTACAGTTGTCCTTATTTTCCCCTTTTGCTCTCCTTTGCCCAACTCACCCCTTGCTTCCACAGTCAATCCCCAGACTGTTGTCCATGTTCATGGGTTTTCATACATATTCTTTGACTAGTCCCTTCCCCTCCCTTCCACACTTATCCCCCTTCCCCATCCCCTGTGGTCACTGTCAATCTGTTCCATGTTTCCATATGCTCTGGTTCTATTTCACTCATTAGTTTATTTTGTTCATTAGATACTTCTTATAGGTGAGATCATATTCATCTTTCGCCGACTGGCTTATTTCACTTAGCATAATGCTCTCCAGTCCTGTCCATGCTGTCACAAAAGGTAAGAATTTCTTCTATCTTTCCACTGTTTAGTATTCCATTGTGTAAATGTACCACAGTTTTTTGATACACTCAAATACCACTCATATTTCCAGCACTTGGCTATTGTAAATAATGCTGCTATGAATTTTTGGGTGCATAGGTTCTTCTGAATTGGTGTTTTAGGATTCTTAGGGTATAATCCCAGTCATGGAATTTCTGGGTAAAAAAGCAGTTCCATTTTTAGGGTTTTTTTTTTTAAAGAAATTTCATATTGTTTTCCACAGTGGCTGTACCAGTCTGCATTCCCACCAACAGTGCACTAGGGTCACATTTTCTCCACACCCTCACCAGCAATTGTTGTTTATTGATTTATTAATGATGACCATTCAGACAGGAATGAGGTGATACCTCATTGTGGTTTTAATATGCATCGCTCTGATGACTAATGATGTTGAGCATCATTTCATAGGTCAATGGGCCATCTATATGTCCTACTTGGAGAATTATTTATTCAGGTCTTTTGCCCATGTTTTAATTGGATTGTTTGTCTTCCTGGTGTTGAGTTAGATAAGTTTTTATATATTTTGGAAATCAAACCCTCATCTGATGTATTATTGGCAAATATATTCTTCCATATGGTCAGTTCCCTTTTCACTTTGGTGATGGTTTCTTTATCTGTGCAGAGGGTTTTTATTTTGATATTGTCCCATTTGTTTATTTTTTCCTTTATTTCCTTGCCCTAGGAAATATATCGGCAAAAATATTGCTATGTGGGATAGGGGGGATCACAATACATGATATCAAACTATACTACAAAGCACTGTGATCAAAACCATCTGGTACTGATATAAGAACAGACGCATAAATGGAACATCATAGAGAGCCCATAAATAAACACATATCTCTATGGTCAATTAATATTTGACAAAGAGAGCATGAGCATATAATGGAGTAAAAATAGCCTCTTCAATAAGTGGTGTTGGGAGAACTGGACTGGTACATCCAAAAAATGAAACTAGACCACCGAATTACACCATACACCAAAATAAATTCAAAATAAATAAAATACTTAAATATAAGTCATGACACCATAAAAGCCCTAGAGAAAAACACAAGCAGTAACATTTCAGATACTCCAAGTAGCATTTAATTTCAATTTTACTATGATTAGAAAGCTCTACTTCTGCCAGAAGAGAAGACTAAAAAGGCAAGATTTTATTGAAAGACTCAGTCCCAATTTCTAGCAATTGGTACCAACTTTGTCTTTACCATTTTCTGTTATTTGTTCTCAGGATACCCCCTTACTAGGATAGTTTTCTTACGAATATTGCTTCCCTGCAGTGCAGGCTTTGAGGAGTGGGACCCAAGTGTAACTCTCAGGCAAAGGCAATGGGAACTGAAGTTAAATTTACTTTTGACTTAGGCACACAGAAACAGATCTGAATATAGGGCAGAGACAGAAATATGCTCTTGAGATAATTTTTTATTATAGAAAAGTAAAAATGTACTTATGCTTATGTGACCACATCTATGTATGTTGAGTGTGTATGTAATTATGGGAGGAAATGAGATTTTACTGAAAATATCTAGGAAAAGGAAAAACTTAGAATGCTTGTTGGCTTATTCTAAACCTGACTGTGATCCATGAAAAAACATACTTTTTAAAAATAGGTCACTGGGCCCTGGCTGGCATGGCTCAGTGAATTGAGTTCTGGTCTGCAGACCAAAGGCCAGTCTGATTCCCAGTTAGGGTACCTGCCAGGGTTTTGGACTAGGTCCCCAGTTGTGGGGAGTGAGAGACAACTACACATTGATGTTTCTTTCTGTCTCTTTCTCCCTTCCTGCCCCTCTCTCTAAAAATAAATACAATCTTTAAAAATTTTAAAATAAAAATAGGTCATTGGGTTAAATATAATTTCAACAGATTATAAACTGAAGAGCACTTACAGAATATTAGCCCAACCCAGAAAAACTATTGTTTTAGGTGTGTGTGACATCCATGACCTAAATAATGGCAGATAAATTATTATGTATCAATTCTAGAACACTGCAATATAACAAAGTAATAGTACAATTATTTATACTTTCTTCAGGTGAAAACACAGTTGAAAAATGCAACTGTTCTTTATGAACTTCACTAAGGAACTTGGATCTTTTTCCTCTCACTTTTATTTTTACTTGTTTTAGAAAAGGTTTGCTTTTTTATTATACAATTAGCACATTAATTACAAAAAAAGAGAACATACAGAAAAGTACACAGAAAAAATGCCCTGATGGAAAATCAGGAAGAAAAGAAAATCTTAAAAGTGAACCTTTAAAACATGTAGAGATTGCTCTAATAGAACTGTTTCAGTTCATTTTAATAAGGTCTATCTTCTTTAAGATAAAGTTTCCTCCAATGAAAATGCTGTAGCTGAGATCCTAGAGTAGGACAATTTAGAAGTCACAGTGGTCAGACATTATCTCCTTCCAGTAATGATTCTCTGGTTGGATAAAATACTAAGGTGAACAATTTGCCCAGATTTTAAAATTTCTGTTTTTCTGTGACATCAGTGAAAACAGCAGAGTAGGAAACTCCGAAAGTTTTTTCCCCTTTGCAAAAGCAGCAAATAACCTGGCCAAGTCAAAATCAACTTTAAAGAACTCTGCAAACGCAAAAGTTTACAGCAACTATATTTGTTGAGGGAAATCACCAAAAATGGCAGAGTATGTAAATAAAAGGTTATATCTCACCACTAAAACAACTAATAAGCTGGCAAAACTGTTAAGTTATGTGGAACTCTGGAATGTAGTAAAAATAAACTTGCAACAACCAAGGGAAAGCTTAATGAAGAAAGAAACAGCTACAATGCAGTAAAAAAAATGCTGTGGTATTTTAAATCACCTGCCAACCAACTCCCCAATTCTCTGGTCAGCAGCAGCCATGAAGATGACATCCTGCATTCCTGGTACAGACTGATACTGGCAGAAGAAGTAATAATGACCTTATTCCCAAAGACTGTAATTTTGTGTTTCAACCCAACTAGTGACCACGTCAAGGACTGGTGTGAAGGCCTGCCTTTCTTTCACTTGACTTAGAGCATTCCCAGGGCTCACCGGGTGGCTTTTGTCAAAAGCATTTAGAGGCAAAAGTTTTGACTGGTGCACCTGGGAAAAAGAATGACAGTTGGGACAAGCAATAGTTAGACTGAAAAACCTGGGAAAGAAAATGGGAAGGATGTGGGGGAATATGAACTTTTAACAGCTCTCAGATACACTTGGGGATTGAGAAAGCGATGTGCATGTTGAGAGCTGGACATGTGATCAGAAAATGTCTGAGAAGACCTAAGATTTCATTTCTGGCTAACTTTCAGGATTCATGCAAGCCATTATTGAAGGCTAAGGCAGAGCTGTAAATGGTTAGGCTAAGCATTAAAGGAGTCTCCCAACACAGAGGCAATATGCAAAATTGGGAGACTATTGTTTTCCTTTTCATTTCTTGGCTCCAGGCATTTACGAAAATTCTGTCAAAATTTTAGTTGATTACTAAGCTAATGGAATACAAACTTTACTGGCAACACTACAGAATAAAGACTTTACAAAATTGTTTAGAAGAGTCATTAAACAAACAAACAATAACCAACAATAGGAAACAAAAACAAATCCTGGGAAGGGAGGAAAGTGATATATCAAGAAGTATCATATTATAATAATCTAATATACAGTTTTAAACAAAAATTATAAGGAATGCAAAAGAAGAAAATGTATGGCTCATTCATGGGTAAAAAATTAATATTAACTGTCCCTGAAGAAACTGAAACATTAGATTTACTAGACAATTTAAACCAACTGTCTTAAATATGCCCAAAGAGCTGAAGGAAACCAGGAAAACAATGTCACACCAAGTAGAGAATACCAATATAAAGATAGAAATTATAAAAATGAACCAAAGAGAAATTCTGGAGTTGAAAAGTATAGTAAGTGAAATTAAAATTACATGATAGGACACAGTTTTAGTAAGATTTGAGCAAGCAGAAGAAACAAATTGGAGATCAATCAATCTAGATTATCCACTCTGAGAAGCAGGAAGTAAAAATAATGAAGAAAAGTTAATAGAGTCTAACAGACTTTTGAAACACTCTCAAGAATACTAACAGCCCTGGTCAGTGAGGCTTAGTTGGTTGGAGCATTGTCCCATACACTAAAAAGCTGTGCGCGTTCAATTCCAAGTCAGGGCACATACCTAGGTTGCAGGTTCAATTTGTGGTCAGGGTGTGTATGTGAGGCAACCAAGTGATATTTCTCTCTCTCTCTACCCGCCTTCTCTCTCTTTCATTTTAAAACAATGAAAAAGTGACCTCAGATGAGGGGACAAAAGAATACTAACATACACATAATGGTATTCGAGAGGGAGGAGACAGAGAGAGGGGAATAAAGAATATTTAAAGAAGTAATGGCTGATATTTAACAAAATTTGATAAATGACCTGAATATACACATCAAGAATCTCAACAAACCCCAAGCCAGAGAAATACGAGAGGTCCATACTCAGACACATTATAGTTCAGTGGTTAAAATACAAACAGAGAATTTTGAAAGCATAAAGAAAGAAGTGATAGTTGTACATGAGAGTCTCAATAAGATTGACAGGCTATTTGTCATCATAAACCATGGAGGACAGAAAATAATGGGATTACATACTCAAGGTGTTGAGAGAAAAAATGTCAAACAAGAATTGTTTTTTTTGAGAACTAAGGGGGGTGGAAATGGGAGGGAGGTGGGGAGCAAGGGGGCGGGGGGAGGCTGGGATGGGAAAAATAGACAAAAAACTGTACTTGAAAAATAACTAAATAAAATTAAAAAAATTAAAAAAAGAATTGTTTTTTAAAATTATTTATTTAACTGTTATTCAAGTCAAACAAGAATTCTGTACCTGGTCAAGCTATGTTTCAAAACTGAAGTGGACATTTAGACATTTTCAGAAAAACAAAAACCGAAGGAGTTTGTTACTAGTAGATCTTCCCTACATGAAATGCTAGGGGGAATTCTTTGGGCTGAAATGAAAGGACACTAGACACTAACTCAAAAGTTTATAAGGAAATAATGAACAATGACAAAGTTTACTGCAGAGGTAAATCTAAAAGCCAATATTATTGTACTTTCAGCATGTAACTCCTTTTGTATTCTACAGTATTTAAAACAAAAACACATAAAATAATTATAAATCTATGTCATTGGACATACAATGTGTAATGATGTAATTTGTGGCATTAATAACATAAAGAGGGGAGCTAGAACAACATGAGAGTTGAGTGTTTATATGCAACCTAAGTTAAGTTGGTATCAATTCATTAGATTGCTATAACTTTAGGGTGTTATATGTCTTCTCCATGGTAGCCACAAAGAAAATATCTATTGAACACACACAAAAGAAAATGAAAAGAAACACAAATATGTCACTACGAAAAAATCAAGAACTGGCTGGGTGGTTTAGTTGGTTGGAGTGTCATCCCATACACCAAACGGTTGTGGAATCGATTCCCAGTCAGGGTGCATACCTAGGTTGTGAATTCAATCTCCGATCAGGGCATGTGCCGTAGGCCATTGATCAATGTTCTCTCCCACGTCAATGCTTCTCTCTCTCTCTCTCTCCCCCTCTCTCTCCTTCTGTCTCTAAAAGTCAATGAACATATCCTTGGCTGAGGATTACAAAATCAGCTAAACACAAAAGAAGGCTTTGATGGAAGAAATAAGGGAACAAAAACTATAAGGCATGCAGAAAACAAATGGCAAGATGACAAAAGTTATTCCTTATCAGTAATTACTTTACATTTAAATGGATCAAAGTCTCCAATCAAAAGGCAGAGAGATTGGCAGAATAAATAATCATTGGGTAAAAAAGTAAATCGCAAAGGGAAATTAGGATATAACTTGAGACCATTGAAAATGAAACAAAACTTATGGGATGTAGCAGAAGCAGTGCTAAATGGGAAATTTATAGCTATATACACATTCAAAACTAAGAACTATCTCAAATCCACAACCTTACTTTATACCTTAAAAAATTAGAAAAAGAACACATTGAACACAAGGCTAATATAATGAAGGAAATAATGATGATTAGAGTGTCACAGAGATGTACAATAGCCTAGGGGATATAGTAAATAATATTGTAATAATTGAGTATGATGTCAGATGGTTACTAGACTTATTGTGCTCATCACTTCCTAAGGTAGATAAATGTATAATTACTATTTCATACACCTGAAACTAATATAATATCATATGTCAATTACAATGAAAAATAAATAAAAAGCTGAGTGAAAATAAATAAAATATAAAATATAAAAACAATATAGAAATTAATGAAACCAAGAGTTGGTTCTTTGAAAATATCAACAAAATTGAGAAGCCTTCAGTAAGACAAAGACAAAGAGAAAAATGAAAAATTGATAAAATCAGAAAAGAGAGCAGGAAAATCACTGTCAATTTTACAAGAGCAAAGAATGATTTTTTAAAGATTTTATTTATTTATCTTTAGAGGGGAAGGGAAGGAGAGAGGGAGAGAAACATCAATGTATGGTTGCCTTTCATGCGTCCCCTGCTGGGAACTGGCCTGCAGGGAACTGGCCTGCAACCCGGCTATGTGCCCTGACTGGGAATCGAACCGCGACTGTCTGGTTCGCAGGCCCGCGCTCAATCGACTGAGTTACACCAGCCAGGGCTCAAAAAATGATTATTAAAGAATACTATTAACAATTGTATATGAGCAAATTGGACAACCCTGATGAAATGAAAAAATTCCTAAACACACAAAACTACCAAAACTTAATTAAGAAGAAAGCAAAAATCTCAAGAGCCCTTTAACTATTAAGGAGATTCAATCAGTATCCAAACACCCCCTCCAAAAGAGAAGTTCTGAAGCAGATAGCCTAACTGATATATTCTACCGAGTATTTAAAGAATTAACTCCAATGTTTCTCAAACTCTTTCAAATTTTATAAGGAGAGAACAATTCCTAATTGATTGTGTGAGGCCAGGGTTACCCAGATACCAAAGCCATACAAAAACAGTGTAAGAATAAGAAATTACAGACTGATAATCATTTGAACATTGATGTAAAAATCTTCAAAAAATACTAGCAAACAAAATTAAGAAAAATTTTAAAAACATTATCTACCATAACCAGGAGGGATTTATGTCTGGAATGCAAGATGCAATACCTTATGTTAATAGAACAAAGGGGAAAACACATAGCATCTAAAGCAATATGGAAAAGCCATTTGACAAATTTCAACACCTTTAAAAAATATATGTATATATTTTTAAAGATTTTATTTATTATCTTTAGAGGGGAAGGGAAGGAGAGAGGGAGAGAATATCAATGTATGGTTGCTTCTTGTGCGTTCCCTGCTGGGAACTGGCCTGCAACCCAGGCATGTGCCCTGACTGGGAATTGAACCATGGTTGTTTGGGTCACAGGCCCACGCTCAATCCACTGAGCTACACCAGCCAGGGCTTCAGCACCTTTTTATAATTAAAAAAAAATTCTACAAACTGAGAATACAAGAAAACTTCAACATGATCAAGTCCACATATGAAAAACCCAAGGCTATCATCATACTCAATGGTAATAGCCTGGAAACTTTCCCCCTAAGACCAGGAACAAGACAAGGATGTCTACCTTCACCACTTCTATGCAACATGGTATTGGAAATTCTAGCCAGAGCAGTGAGGTAAGAAAAAAGGCATTCAGAGGGATTTGGAGGGAGAAATAGGAAGGACACAGGGATGAGAACTAAGGGGGGTGGAAATGGGAGGGAGGTGGGGAGCACGGGGCGGGGGAGGCTGGGATGGGAGAAATAAACAAAAAACTGTACTTGAAAAATAACTAAATAAAAATTTAAAAAAAGAATTGCCATTTAAAAAGAAAAAAAGACATTCAGATTGGAAAGGAAAAAGTAAACTTATTTATGTTCACATATGACATGATCTTACATGTAAAAGACTCTAAAATTACACAAAAAAACTATTAGAGCTAATAAACAAATTCAACAATGTTTTAGGATATAAAATCAACACACAAAAATCAGCTGCATTTCTACACACCAACAATGAACAAAATGAAAAAAATTAAGAAAACAATTCCATTTATAATAGCATGAAAAAGAATAAAATACTTATGAATAAATTTAACCAAGGAAGCAAAAGCCTTACACATTGAAAGCTATAAATATTGACAAAAATATTAGAGATGACATAAATAAACAAAAAAATCCTGTGTTCATGGACTGGAATACTTAATATTGTTAAGATGGAAGTACTACCCAAAGTGATCAACAATTTCAGTACAATCTCTATCAAAATTCCAATGGCTATTTTTCAGAAATAGAAAAATCCATCCTAAAATTTATGTGGAACCCCTAAACAGCCAGAAGAATCCTGAAAAGAACAAAGTTGGAGGACTTGCACTGTTTTATTTTAAAACTTACCACACAGCTATATGGCAATCAAAATAGTGTGGTACTAACATAAGGACAGACGTATAGACCAATGAAATCAAGATTCCTGAAATAAACTCTTGCATAAATGATTAATTGATCTTTCACAAAGATGGCAAGATCATTCAACACGGGAAAGGTCAATCTCTTCAACAACTGATTTTGGAAAATGGAATAGGATATCCACATGCAGAAGAATGAAGTTGGTCCCTTACCTTACACCATATTTTTTAAAAGTGACTCAAAATGGATCAAAGACCTAAATATAAGGCCCAAAAGTATAAAACTCTTAGAAAAAAAAATAGGGGGAATCTTCATGGCATTGGTTTCGGCAGTGATTTCTTGCATATGACATCAAAGTTACAAGAAACAAACAGAAATAAATTGGATGCCATCAAAAGTAAGATTTTGTGCCCTGGCTGAGGTGGCTCAGTGGATTGAGTGCCAGCCTGTGAACCAAAGCATCATTGGTTAGATTCCAAGTCTATGGTACGTGCCTGGGTTGCAGGCCAGGTCCCCAGTAGGGGGCACGTGAGAAGCAACCACACATTGATGTTTCCCTCCCTCTGTTTCTCCCTCCCTTCCCCTCTCAAAAAACAAATAAATAAAATCTTCTTTAAATGAAAGATTTTGTGCATTAAAAGAAATTATCAAGAATATGAAATAATCCACAAACTGGGGTAAAATGTTATTATGTTTCTGTTTTTGTTTGTTTTGTTTCATTTAATATATTTCATTTAATATATCCACTGAGCCACAGCAGCCAGGACTATTCCCTTCTTTCTTAAGAAGGTGCTGGAAATCTGGTAACGAAGAAAAATTACATATGCATTTTCCTATATCTTAAGTTTCACCTCCTTTCATGAAATTCTTACCATATTTTAAGAATTTAATAAGTAATTCAAATCAAGCCTGAAATATTAGATTGTCAATTAACATTTTTTTAGGTGATTGAATTTATAAGTGAGGTCATTATGCTCCTCTCCTCCACCCATAGGGATGCTTCTGTAAGAACCATATTTTAAAGTTATCTAAATATTTATACCTAATACTCCTTTTAAAGTCTTCAAAACTTAAAGGATTTTTAAGAAGCTTTCAGCATTACTTACTACACAAGATAAAAATAATTAGGAAATTGGGAAAGACTGGTTATTTAAGATAAAAAATATCAACATAAGGTTCACAGTTTTTAGAGGTGGATTGGCAAATGGGTTCTGAGCATCCTAGTAGACATCATAAGGAAAGTTATTTACTCAATTCACATTGTCCATATGATTCAAAACACACAATTACTCAACTATCCTAGTTGCCAAAATATATAACTTTTCTTTGAGTTACTATTAAAAATTATTTTTATGCAATAAATGCCTTCACAAGTATTATAGAGTAAATGAAAGCAAAATTTCACTGGTGTGTTTTGTATTATAACCCTTGATACAGTAGTTGTATGATGTAACACCTAAGTGGATATATTCTAAAAGGGACCAAAACGATATTGTTTAGGTTTGAAGCTCTGGTAATTTAGCTTCATTGAATAAAAAAAAAAATCACTTATCCAGAATAAATGATTATACAACCATTTGTCTTCCCAAAATATTTTATTCCTTACAATTAAGTTTAGACAACTGTTCAGCAGTAGAAACTTTGTGGCTATAATCTCTAACAGGCATGCTAATCTTATCCCTATGTCTTTAAGGAGGAAACCTTTGACATCAGTTTATGAAAGTACTGGAACTTTTCAGGTCACGTGACTGAACGGGGAGCCATTTTAGTACCTCAAGTAGGTAGATCCTGGGGGTATCTCATATGTCGGGAAGTGGCTCAACACCAACAACTTCAAAATCAGAAATCATGAGTTCTCAGGATCCCCAAATTGTTGAGGACTCTGAAGATGAAAGTTCTGATGACTTTGACACTGAAACTGTGGGTGACCAAAGCACCTCAACTCCTGCCGGCCATGGTGCCCAAGCAGATGTCAGATCTCTTCCGGGAAACTTAATGGAAGGGATAGGTAAGTGGCTTAACGGTTTTTCCCCCTACAAGTTAAGGATAAAATAAACAGAGAAGTTTATTTTAACTGTGGGATCCCTGTTAGGAGAAGTAAGGCCCTGTTCAAAAGATGTAAAATAATGATAATGACTCTATGGAAGAAAGGGGTTGGCTAATATGTTAGAGTAGCTTGGGCACCGATTCCAGTTATTTAATGGTTTCAGGGGCGGCGTATTTGTTAGTAGGTGAGGAGCAACCGGATGTGCCACCACTTTTACCAGTGCACAGCATCCCTTTTTACCAGTGCTGTGCACTGGTAAAAGTCCTGTGGCCACTCAGAAGGTCGCCCCCGTGTGAGATACCCGAGCTGCCGCATTCCCGCTCCACTTAGCATCCCTCAAGTCTTTCCTCCACCTCCACCTCCACCGCCAACTCCACCCTCACTCCTGCCGTGCCCACCGCCCCCCCCCCCCGCCCCAAGCACGCGGCGACCTGGCCTCGACTCGAGGCCACTGGCCTGTCAGTTGGTCCAGGCGGCCCCGGAGGCGTGGCGAGGCGGGGAGGAACTGTGAGCTCGGCTGCTACCTGCCCCGGCACAGTCCTCCGCGCACCGTCAGTCTACATGGCTTGCCACCCAGAAGCCCACTCACGCCCCCTTCGGAGCCAGAGGGGCGGAGAGGCGGGTTCCTCCCACCCGGCCTTACCGGTGCCTGCGGGAGTCAGCGGTGGAGCTGGTGAGTCGGCCAAGCGGCCAAGCAGAGGGTCCCGGGGAGGGTCAGCGCCTTGGGTCAGCGCACAGTCCTTCCCTCTCTTGGCAGCTTGGACCACGAGGCTCAAAGGCTAGGACCTCTTGATTTTCCAGGGAAATTCGTTCGAAGTCTAGGAGCCTCGGGAGCTTAGTGCCCCAGGGATAAGGATGGAGGTATCATTGCCTCCACACTGCAGCTAGCGGCTATGAGCATGAGAAAATGCCAATTTTTGGCTGATGCTGACTTGAGCTGCTTGGAGCACGTTGTCATTCGCCTTTCACCTCGCTGTAATTCTAATTACAAATCTAATTCCACTGACGCGAGGTGGAGCTGGGAAGTAGATGGTGGAGAGAGGTCCCGTTAATGTAATTATGTATCAAACAGTGCTTGCTAGAAAGAAGTGGATGTCTTTTTTTAAATACTATACAACCAGTTCATTGGATAAATGAAGGTAACAAACTTTGAAAACTATTTAAAATTTCAACCAGGATTGTCAACCTTCTCTAAAAGTTTTTGTTTTTACATTCTTTCTTTCATAAAACAGAAGTTGAGAGAAAGGAATTGAAATGAACAAAGTGTCCTAGTCTTAATTCTGCTGAGAAATCTAAATTGTTACTACTGATTTGATAAAATCTTGCTTAGCAGCTAGTTCTTCAAGTATCTGTAGTTCTGCTAACAATATTAAGTGTTGGATACTTTTTGTACTGTAATGAAATCTTCCCAGTCCCAAGATTTTTAAATTTATATACTTCATTTCAATTAACTTCCCCCTTATGTTTACACTGTATGTATATAACTGTATGAAGCAGAAAGAAAAAAATGATTATCACAAATAATCAATACCTCTCTATCTTTTTTTCTGTCTCATCCTGGCTGTCTGCCTTTCCACTGCTGGCCTCTTTTATGCTTTCTATGACTTTCTGGTAGTTTCCGAAGTCACACTAAAGGACTGAAATTGTAACTGGTGAGTGATTTCACCATAATAGGGTCTCAGACTAACTTGTACATGTTTTTAAAGAAAGGTTCCAGTGTTTTTAAGTGATATTCAAGTTCAAAACTCAGACCCCAATTAGTGGTTTACAGAATAATACAAGATATAAATTAATTTACTGTGAGGTATATGTATAACATTTTATAACTTGGTGTATGGTATAATGTCCATAGAACCTAAGAAAAGTTTGTCAAGTTTCATGCGTTGCTTTCTTTCCACTTTTGAGAAAAAGTTCCTCAGAAGTGTAGGCACAAAAACCCAAAATATAAATCACTTTAGATATATCCCAAATAGATGGAAAATAAGATGAAACACAAAGATTAACTTGGAGAGGATTATTCAATTTACAGAAGATGTCTTTTTTAATATATAAAGGGATCCATTTTAGGATTTCTTTAAAAGTTTTTAGGGGTATTTAAAATAAGTGGTGGTTATGTAGCTTATAAGAAATAATAGACCTAACATTCCTAATATAGTTCTTACACATAGAATGCACACAGTAAATGTTAGCAATCAATAAATTGGAGTTTACCTTTTTTCATATCACCCTTCAGGAATGTGTCTACTCTATGAAGTTAGGTGTATTCCAATACATAGCCTAATTATAAGAACTTGACTTTTCTGAAAGTAGCTATGAACTATTTATGCTGGCTCTAGAGTCATAAAATACTGCCTGCTCTCCCATGATCATATTTAATTCCTACCAATCCATTAAGGTGGATGAAATATTGAAAATTTAGTTCTTGTTTTCTTTTAATCATTATAAAACACTTCTGCCAGTTATTTTGGATTTGATATTGGACTTTGGTTGGTGTTATCTATGCAGAGGCATGTAGTTTTTTTCAGTTTCCCCCTCGATGTTGCTGAAATTGTAGTGCTTTACTTAGGAGTCTAAGAATATGATTAAAAACACTAAATCGTGCTACATACCAGCTTTGACTTTGTTATCTTGCTATTTGAATTAATTTTTGAAAATCTTCACATATTGTGGGAAAGATAAAGTCACCTTTAGAAATAATAAAGTTATTTCAAATAAGGTATTTCAGAACTGCACACACACACACACACACACACACACACACACACACTATTCCAGTGCAGATTGTGGACAAAAAAATTGTATAATTTAACCAGTACTACCAGAAGTTATCAACCAGGGAAGGAAGAGGAGTTTTTGGTGACTTTTTGTTGGTTTTGTTTTTATTTTCATGAACTCAAAAACAAGATATGAATAAAAGCCAGCATGAACCTCCTTACGAAATTGAGAACCAGTTTATATTGCGTCTGCCTCAGGTAAGAAACTTTTGTATCTCAGAGAAAATATCTTCAGTGCATAAATATTAGCTCTGTTTGGAATCCGTAGCATTTCTATTTAAGGTAGGCTATAAAAACTGAGAACATTTGTTTCCCAGGAATCATATTCTATTAAGCAACCCCATCCTAGTGTGTACTCTTTTAGAAGCATTTCTTTTGTCCTATATATGCTACCTATCATGTGGGTTGATTTCCTGGCAAACAGCTGTAACGATGGATTTGGTAACTTATCACAGATACTAACAGACTGTTCTTTGGACATCCAATTTAAGACTCTTCTAAAATCTAAAATCCTTTGTCACCTCAGAAGGACCAGTGAGAAGGACCAGCACTGTCTGCAAATTCATCACCATGCAAGGCTGTTGAAGCTCCTCTCCACATTGTGTTAGGTTCTTCCCTGCTCCCCCCCCCACATTGAGAATTGTATTCAAGTAGTATTTAGTCTAAAAAACCTATATTAAGGATGGGTTTCAGAAAACTATTTCCCCAAATATGGTTAATTAATGTACTCAGTAAACTGCAGCTAAGCCTTTCCTTAATAACTAGAACTGAGGGCAGCAGCGAGAGGCAGGAATATAGAGCTGGGAGAAGGCATTAACAGTAGCTACTAAAAGACAATGAGTTTAGAGTCAGCCTTATCCTAACTTGACTTGCACAATGCATGGTATCTCATGGTACATGGCATTGTTCCTAATGTTTGGGAGGTTTGATGGTTAATTTCAGGAGGACTGTGACATACCTCTTCTCTTATCTGCCAAGTAGTCAATTCATTTTCTGATTTGTCAGTTTACCTCCTTTTTAGGAACATGCTGCTACTGTCAGAGAAATGATACACTCTGGAACTGTCACCATGAAGGATAAACTAAAAATTGACTTATCTTGTAAGTACTTAATATTCATTCACCATACACTGAGCAGTAATTTATTAAGGGATTTCTCTGTGCCAGGTGCTCTACTCCATACTAAGAATGTGACAAAGACTAGAATGTGGTCTCTGTCTTGATGGATTCTAAGAGAGGCTTAAGTCACTCTTATCTCTTCTTTTAAGAGGAAAGGAAATAGATATTATGCAACTTGAGTTAATTATCAGTGTGTATAAAGAAGAACTTGGGGATCAACTGTGGGCTTTGCATATTGCTGATTGTCTCTTACACATAAAGCTTTGTGATTTCTGACTATGACAAATGAAAGTATCATTCTTTGTTTACAAAGGTGACATACCTTTCTCTTTTTAATAGTGTTTATTATGTTTTCTAAAACAGAGAAGTAGAACCTATGCCAACTGTAAATTTGTGTATATGTGCATTTAAACTGTGGTTGTCACTTTACTTTCAATTCTAGCTGAATCAACCACTGCACATTGAAAGCTGCAGAAGGTTTTTTATTGTAGAATGTTCTTTTGTTCAGATAATTTTACATGATAATGCCCATATTTATTCCATAAAACTTTTTGCTAAAAATAAAATAAGTACAGAGAAGTACATAAAGAAGGAAATAGCCCTAGCTGGTGTGGCTCAGTGCTGGAGTGCTGGCTTGCAAATGAAGGGGTCACCAGTTTGATTCCAAGTCTAGGGCACATGCCTGGCTTGCAGGCCAGGTTCCTAATGGGGGGCACAGAAGAGGTAGCCACACATTGAAGTTTCTATCCCTCTTTTTCTCCCTCCATTCCCTTCTGTCTAAAAATAAATAAATAAATAATCTTTAAAGAATAAATAAAGAAGGAAATAAAAAAATGGTCCATCAGCCCAAACTCTATTTGTCTAGACCCTATCAGTCTAGAATCCCTATTGACATTTTTTTAGAAAGGACAGTACCAGTTTTGGGCTAGAAAATTCAAATAAGACAGAAAAGTTCAAAAGGAGGAGTGAAAGTCTCCATCATAGTGCACCAAAATCAATGCCAAATGTAACTAATATTAGTTATTTACAGACAAAACTTGTGATTCATTACAGAAAAGACTTTTATGCATACCAACATTTAAATAATGTATGTTTTTAAAGTTAATTTATACAAAAAGGATTATTTCATACACAATTCTGCATGTTTTTTTTTCCACTTACTGTTAGATTAATTACACTTGAATCCTTAAAAGATATCCATGTTTGAGACATCTGGACAGGAATCAGTTGTCAATATGTGATGTGTGTGTATATGTGTATATACACACACATATATATCTAATATACATATTTCTTCCAGTATGTGGCAATTGTGTAGAATTTTATCTCTTTGAAGCTAACTAGAGGTTATAACTTGAGACTTATTAGTACCATTTCTAGGATCAACCCTTCCCTCACCCGACTCTTTGAAAACACTCATACATCATGACATGGCTTCTTATGCTGTCAAAAAGAATGGGTTTGAATAAATGGAGTTTGCCTTTCAGGATGAGAATTAAACGTTTACTACTTTATCTACATTTAGTTCACAACCATTATGAGGAAAATTCACTACTTTTGATCAAGTGACATAAACTGAGAAAAAACAAGCACTCTGTATACTCTGCCTTCTTTTCTCTGGAGAGTTACTAATTTCATGCACAATTCTAGGGTTATGAGAAACAGTAGATTTCACTGAAAGACTAGTCTGTCCTCCATGAGTCTTCATTACTCAAACCCTAGGAGGTTTAAGACTACATTGGGACTATGTCAGCTTTAATCTTCCCTATGTCTCTTCAGCTGATGGACGTCATGCAACTGTTGAGGTGAAAGATGTCTCACTAACTGCTAAGATGGTTGACTTGCCTTGCACTATTGGAAGCCTGAAAACTCTGGACAACAAAATCTTTTATAAAACTGCAGATATTTCCCAGGTATGGACAGTCTTCTTAATCTCCTAGCTCTCACATCCTTTCAGAAATCCCTTTCTCCCTGCTTTTTCTCTTTCTTTCAGTGCTCCTTTCCACTTGGTGAATAACTGCTTGTCATTTTCAATTTTTAGCTCAATTTCACAAGAATACAATGGCATGTTCTGGTTTGGTGTTTGATCCAGAACTTTTCACTATTTTATTTTATCCATACAGCTTTTAGAGCCTCCGGTTTGCCATTTATAGTGAGTCATTATTTGAAAAATAAGAGCATCTGGGATTTTCTTCTGACCTTCCTGCTGTGTGCTTTTAACTGTGGAGATTTACACTGGCTCTTATTCATTATCTCTACTCTTGATTTTGTGTTTCTTTTACAAGGCAAAATGCTAGGATATATCTGTTTTTAACATATTTCTTTCTGCATTGGTAAACACTCAAGCTAAAAAAAAACCCTACTCAGAGTCCATATATAGCTGCCAAGACACAGAGAAAATGAACATGAATGTGTGTAATACTTGGTTTTCTGGAAATGCCAAATAACATTATTATTGCTTCTATCTTTAGGGCATCTGGTGGTAAGAATGGTCATGATTCTTTACTAACTCAAGATTTGTAGCCATAGTCAACTTCTTTGTCTTTATTAAATGTAGATGCTTGTGTGTACTGCTGATGGTGATCTTCACTCTTCTCCTGAAGAACCAGTTACCTCTACTGATCTTAAAGATATCAAGAAAAATGAAAAGGCGAGACAGAAGAAATATGCCTGGAAGCATGGCAGTAAGTCACCAGCCCTTTCTCTCATTCTGGCTGACTACATGTATCTGCTGAATCCTAATACTTGTGAGCCAGAGACCAATTTACCACACTTACATGTTTGGTTCATTAGGTATCTAGATATTCTTAAAGGAATGAGTCATGTTCTGAGCCAGTAATATATAACATGAACTTTCTCCTTATCAAATTCAGATAGATATGTGACTGCCATCAGTATTATATTTGTTTCACCATGTCACATGTCACATTTATTTTAGTTACTCCACCACTTAAGAATGTCAGAAAGAAAAGGTTCCGCAATACATCAAAAAAGGTTAGTTGCATGCTATTTATGTGTCTACTGGGTGCATTGCAAAAGTATTGTGAGTAGAGAAAAAAGAGACAGTCAGTTGGGGATTAATCTGTTCATTCATTTGTATGTTAAGTAAACATTTATTGAGTGTGAGCTAGATGTTAGGCACAGTGTGCTAACAATTGGGAATATATAGTAAACAAAAACCTCCCTGATCCTTGAGGTTATAGACTACTTCTTTAGGGACCTGTTTATGTCTTGAATCTGAAACTTCTGCTAATGTTTTTAGTTTTCGATTGCAATATTTAGTTTTAAAGCGAACCCATCCAGAACCTGAGAATTAAGAACTGTGGTTACATTCCTAACCTTACCTCAGACTTTTAGAACCTTGGGCAAGCTATAGAAATACTGTGGTTTGGCTTTATTTTTTAATTAAATTTTTTTATTTTGAAGTAATTGTAGTCATATCAGTTCTAAGAAATAGAATGGATATACCATGTATCATTTACTTAGTTTTCCCCAATATAACTTTTTGCAAAATTATAGTACAATATTACCAAAAGGATATTGATATTAATAAAATTAACTTGCCTTATTCAGATCTCTTAAGTTTTACTTGTATTCCTTTGAGTATGTTTAGTTTACTTGTATTACCTGTGAATACGTTTAGTTTTATGCAGTTTTATCCTATGTGTATGTTCAGGTATCTACCTACATAGTCTAGATACTAAACAGTTCTGTCACCAAAAGGATCCCTCATCTAGCCCTTTTATAACCACACACCTCCCACCTACTCTACACCCCCAGTCAGTCTCTAACCTCTGGCAATCACTAACACATTCTCTATCTCTATAATATTGTTATTTTGAGAATGTCATATAAATGGGAACCTATCCTTAAAAACTGGGCAAGTTGTTGCATGTATGACTAGTTCATTCCTTTTTATTACTAATTCCATGGTATGAATGTACCACAGCTTGTTTAACTGTTCACCCATTGAAAGACATCTGGGTTCTTTCCAGTTTTTGACTATTATAAATAAAACTGTGAGCAGGTTTTGGTGTGAACATAAGTATTCATTTTTTAAGGATAAATGACCAAAAGTGTGATTGCTGATTTATATGGTAGTTGCATATTTAATTTTATATGAAACCTCTAGACTGTTTTCCAGGGTGGCTGAACCATATTACATTCCCACCAACAAAGTATGTGTGATTTAACTTCTCTATCTTCACCAGTGTTAGGTATTGTCACTATTTTTTATTTTAGACATTATGATAGATGTGCAGTGATATTGCTGTGGTATTAATCTGCATTTACCTGAGGCTAATGATGTTGAACATATCCTCATATGTTTTTGAGCATATTTACCATCTGTATATCCACTTTGGTGACGTGTCTATTATGCCTTTTGGCACATTTTCTAAATAGATTCTTTTAAATTGTTGAGTTTTGAGAGTTATTTTTATGTTCTAAATACTATTTTTTGTCAGATACCTGGTTTGCAAATATTTTCTCCCAGTCTGTAGCTGGTCTTTTCATCTTCTTCACAGGGTCTTTCAAAGGACAAAAATTTTTTGTTTGATGAAATCCAATTTATTGATTTTTTTGTTAAGGATTTTTCTTTTTGTGTCAAGTCAAATAATTCTTTGCCCAGCCTAGATCCTGGAGATTTTCTCTTATGTCTTTTTTCTAAAACTTGTGAATTTTACAATTAAGTGCACAATTCATTTTTTAGTTAATTTTTGTAAAATGTGCAATGTTTAGTTCAAGGTTCTTTTTTTGTTTGTTTGTTTGTTTTTACATGTTGAGTTGCTCCAGTACCATTTGTTTAAAAAGCTGTCCTTCCTGCATTGCATATCTTTTGTACCTTTGTCAGAAATTGGTTGGATATATTTGTGTGAGTCTCTTCCTGGTTTCCCTGTTCTGTTTCATTAATTTATGTGTTGATCTCTCCACTGACATCACAATGTAGCTATATAATGTCACAAAATCAAGAAAACTGTTACCAACTCATAGATGGAGAGCAGATGACACCTAGTGGGGGTGAGTAGGGGGTGGAGGGTTTGAACAGAAAGGAAAAAGGACTCACAGACATGAACAACAGTGTGGTGATTGCTGAGGGGAGGTGTTATAAGGGGATTAAATGGTAATAGAAAAATACAATAAAGATTAAACTTTTTAAAAAAGGCTGTTATCACTTTATTTTTCTTTGTGAATATTGCTTTAACCTTTCTAGAGCCTCTACCTTTCCATATACATTTGAGAATAAGTTTGTCTATGTCTGTAGAAAAGCCTTGTTGGAATTTTGATAGGAATTGTATCGAACTTATAGATTAGTTTTGAGAGAATCTACATCTTTACTAATTTTTCAATCCATGAACATGGTTGCCTTGGCTTTTATACTATATGTCAAAAGCATGCATTGAATGCCTACTATGTGTATACCTAAGTTAAAAATAGTTTTAGGACTCTTTAAGCTTTAGTGAAGTATGACAATTTTACTATAACTTCATTGTTTATTGTGTTTCATTTTATAGCGGGCTGATTTCAAGCAAGTTGAAGAGGTCAGCTTTACTGAGGTAGAGCAGTCATAACTTTATTGTTTCCCCTTAGTATGTTTTATTTCATAGCTCATTAATTTCAAACAAATCAAAGAAATCATAGAGGTTACTTTCAAGCCTTCCTTCTCATCTCTAACTCCCCTCTCATACACACACACACTGAATTTGATTCACTGAAAAATGAATTAATTTTTTAATGTCTGATAACTCCTAGAGGAAATGATAAAAATTGACAGTTTGTTCAGTGACCCTGAGTATTCTAATTTGTTTTTTTGTCTGATATTTATTTTAAAAAACATTTCTTAGAAGCCAGGATTCACTTTTACTAGCAGTTGTTTGTAATTGCTTATTTCTTCTCAAAGTTTTAATTTCTATTTGTGGCATGATGAATCAGTTGCTGTGGAGATAATTGTCTAAAGCTGGATATAAAGGAGAACACATAGCTAAGATCCTTTTTTAAAATAGGAAAACATCTAATAATACAGATGTGAGGAAGTGGAATCTGAGAATTTGGATCTTTAAATCAAATTAATTCTAAATAACACATAAGGAATTATAGTTATTTACCAATGTGGGTCAGGGGAAGTAATAAATGAGGCTTAAGGACTGCACCCCTGATAGAAGTCTTTTACAGAGTTGCAGTCTGAAAAGATTAAATGTCTCAAGTAATTTGGGAAAAAAATAAGCTTACCATACAAAACTCTAGTTCCTGGTCAAGATTCCTTCATAAATAGTATTACTTAAAGTACAAATTTGTATGGATATCTTAGAGAGGGTTAACTATTTAAATTTATTTGTGTGTAGGAAAAGGGCATTCATGGGAAACACAGAATGTTAAATGACATTACTGGTATTCCTCCTGCCCCTACTCTGGTCCAGTACACTGAGTCGCCTGTTGTGGAAAAGGAAGTAAAAAGACTGCTGTGTTCTGATGCTGAAGCTGTCAGTGTCCGTATCCTTTTATACTAAATATGTTCTGTATAGTCTATTCCATCCTATATGTACTTGCTGACAAGCCCTCACTTCTGGTATTTGTGTGCTGATTTTGATATATAGAACATATCATTTTTGGAAATGTTATTTTCTACCTAGGAACAGTGAATTCATGTAATAAATATTTACTTACTTGTTTAATATAAGGCATTTCTCCATACTAGGAATCTAGATAGAGAGTTCTGAAGTTGGATTAATATAAATAGCACTTTCAGCAGAGCCTCTTCCCTTTCAACACTGTCTTCTCCTTTCTTTCTGCCTTTTTCCTTGATGGCTCCTTCTTTTAGAATGGGAAGTCGTTGCTGAAGGTGAAACCAAGGAACTAGAAAGTAAAGACTCCATTTCCAGCTTTGAGATATCCCCAGGAACAAGTGGCTATAAACAGGATCATAGCTCATCAGGTACATTAAAAAAGGTACATCAGGAGATTCAGAGAGGGTAGGTGTTGACCCTGTGTAAAACCATTCTCCATATTCTTACAGGATAATTACAGGAAAGGGATGGCTTTGCCCTTCTTTCCTCTTATTAGTCCCTCCACACTTTGTAGGTTTTAGATTGGGGTTGTAATCTCCCATCGGTCCCTCATATTTGAAATTCCTATGGGCCCAAGATAGTTAGATTATCTAACTATCTTGATAATTGAATACATGAATGAATGTTACAGTGTTTTGTATTTCCTGTCCTTGTTTTTTGAAGGGAATAGTCTTCCAACACAAAAAATTACTTATAAAAATCATTGGTTGCCCAGTAAATTGGAGGGGAAGGAGTAGAATTGAAACTGGAGTGGGAGTCATTTGAAAAGCTTCAGGTAGTTTCACCTTCTTCCTCCTTAAAACCAATAGAATATCATATGCTTCGGGAGATGCTCAGTGATTCTAGTGGTAGCAGTGATGATGATAAGGACAAGGACGAGACTGATGATGAGGAGGAGGAGGAATTTTACTATGATGATGAGAATGAAGAAGATGAACAGTATTATGAAGAGAATCTGCAAAGGGAGTTACAGGCCAAGTTAATTGAATTTGGCCAGTGTGAGGCAAAGGAAGGAGCCAGTTCAATAGGTAAGTTAGAAGAAAAAACAATGGGATGGGAGAGAGTGGATGGTAATGCTAAAGATTGACTCTAAACACACATTAGATTCAAGTCTAAGTTTGAAAAGTTATTGCTCAGATATGTAGTGGGCTTTTAGTTGATTTGGATTTCAGTCCACTAGTTTAAGCTGTGTTTAGAAACATAAAGTTTCTGTCTATCTCTGTTAGTCATGGAAATTCAGAAGCATATTCATTATATGGAGAAAAAGCTCCAAGAGATTCAGTGCAGAGCACAAAGACAGAAAGATCTCATCAAGAAAGTGGAAAACCTGACACTCAAGGTAAATTCTTGTTGGTTGGTATGAGATCTTGGTATCTTACTTTAAAAATCCCATCTTGTGTTTTCACTCATATCCCCTCTGAGCAGCATTCTTCTTCACTCATGAAGCTAAACAAGCTGTTCGAAAATCCATTTACATTTACTTTTATCTGAGTAATTTTGATCATCTCATATAAGCATTTTTGGGGAAGGGGCCAGGAGAGTCGAGATAATAATTGCCAATATTGAGCATTTCCTAATGTGAAAGGCACATAAAAAGCTTAGCATTTTACATGAATCATCTCATTCCATCCTCACATCTCTGAAATCTAGGTACTGTCACTATTCCCATTTTATAGATAAGTAATTGAAATTCAAAGATGTTAAGTAACATGCCAAGGACCACAGAAAATGGTAGGGCATAGACTGAACCCTGTTTGTACCAAAATGTATGCAGTGAAAGAGAATTAACTAAATTTGTTTTTAAATTTTATGATGCATCCTTCAACAAGAATAAATATCTACATTTATTTTTATTAATACAAATTTTAACAAAAAGAAAATGTGTGTTTACAACATGTTTGTTTTCCTTTCCATAGTGAGGGAAATTCAGAAGTATGTGGAGAATTCCTTGCCAGGTTTCATTTTCTGTAGAGCTGTAGTCATCACAAGAGAGCAAAGTGACATGGAACTGTACTTACTAAGTGTTATCCTTTAGAAAACCTAAGTGAGATAGATAATGGATGTGGACACACTTTGAGAGATACAGATATATGGTATATTATGATTGTCGCAGCATGCAATACTAATTAAGAAGAAATATTCTACTCAAGTGAAGGAAAATGAAGGAGTGAACAGCAAGTTCCAAGCCACCTTTTTAAATAGTTCACCACACTCAAAGAATTTGTGCTAAACTAAAACAATGTAACACTAAGGCATTCCAACCATTTATTTTAGGACAAGATAAAATGTTGTGTAGGCTATATAAAATCTTCTGTTATGAATGATAGTTTTCTTACTTATCAAATTATTTGCCACGCTCTTTGTCTCTCTTGGTCCTTTTTTTGAGACTCGGCATGTATCATTTATACTTTTTTTTTCCAGAATCATTTGCACTCTGTGCTGGAACAGCTTAAGTTACAGGAAAAACAAAAAAATGAGCAGGTAAGAAATGTGTTTTCAAATCAAGCAGAAAACATTTGACATAAAGAATATCCCACCTTTAATATCCTTGCTGGTTGTTCTCTATAGGAATATTAGTGGTCAAATCTTCTAAATGAGGGTAAAAGGTTGGAACAAGACTTTTATGAAAAATTTGCTCATTTAACAGATATTGAACATCTAGTAAATGAAAAGCCCTGGATGTACAACAGTTTTTTTTCTTTTTCTTTTTTAATATATAATTTATTGATTATGCCATTACAGTTGTTCTATTTCCCCCCTTCATTCCCCTCCACCCTGCACACTCCTTCCCCATCATTCCCCCCTTTAGTTTATGTCCACGTGTCTCAAGTTCTTTAGATTCTATATTTCCCATACTATTCTTGCCCTCCCCCCATCTATTTTCTGCCTACCATCTATGCTACTTATTCTCTGTACCTTCTCTCTCTTTCTCCTCCTCCCACTCCCCTGATGCTACCCCTCCTTGTGATCTTCATTTCTGTGGTTCTGCTCCTCATCTAACTATCCTCAGTTTGCTTTTGTTTTAGGTGTGGTTGTTAATAACCATGAGTTTGCCGCCCTTTCACTGTTCATCTTTTTTATCTTCTTTTTCTTAGATAAGTCCCTTTAACATTTCATATAATGAGGGCTTGGTGGTGATGAACTCCTTGAATTTGATCTTATCTGAGAAGCACTTTATCTGCCCTTCCATTCTAAATGAAAGCTTTGCTGGATAGAGCAATCTTGGTTGTAGGTCTTTGGATTTCATGACTTGGAATACTTCTTTCCAGCCTCTTCTTGCCTGTAAGGTTTCTTTTGAGAAATCCGCTGACAGTCTGATGGGAACTCCTTTGTAGGTGACTGTCCCCTTATTTCTTGCTGCTTCTAGGATTCTCTCCTTCATTTTAATCTTGGCTAATGTAATGATGATGTGTCTTAGTGTGTTCCTTCTTTGGTCCAACTTCTTTGGGACTCTCTGTGCTTCCTGGATTTCCTGGAAGTCTATTTCCTTTTCCAGATTGGGGAAGTTCTCCTTTATTATTTGTTCAAATAAGATTTCCACTTGCTCTTTTTCTTTCCCTTCTGGTATCTCTCTAAGTCGGATGTTGGAGAGTTTAAAGGTGTCCTGGAGGTTCCTTAGTCTCTCCTCATTTTTTTAAATTCTGGTTTCTTCATATTTTTCTGTTTGGTCATTTTTTTCCTTCCTTCTGGTCCACTCCCTTGATTTGAGTCCCAGTTTTCTTTCCATCACTATTGGTTCCCTGTGTGTTTCCCTTCATTTTCAATTAGTTTAGTCTTCATATGTTCCTCTAATTTGTGGCTAAAATCAACCAGTTCTGTGAGCATCCTGATCACCAGTGTTTTGAACTGTGCCTCTGATAGGTTGGCGATTTCTTGTTCGCCTAGATTTATCGGCTCTGGGGCTCTGAGTTCTCCTTGAGCCATGGTTTGATCTGTTCGCACCTGTTAAGTATGAGGAGAGGAGCCTTAGGTGTTCACCAGGGCGGGGCTGCCCAGGTAGCTGGGTTGTGACGCTGTATGTGGGATCGGGATCAGAAAGGGACAACGGTGGTCCCCTCTGCTGCTTCCCACTGCTGGGGCCTGCGTGATCTGTCTCACTGCTAGCTCCTCCACCTGGTTTATTGGCATGCAAATGTGTGACCGAGATCAGCCTGCCACCTTGCACCCTCAGTGGGTCCACCAGTTGCTACTCCACACCTGGGATTTGTCCTTGGCTGCCTGCGTGTCTGGGTCGCATGCCTGTCAGTCCGGTAGATCTTTCCTGCCCAACCCCGCTCCACTGCTGGCTCTGCCCCTCTTACTGGTCTGGCTGAGTGGTTCATTATTGTCAGACCTCAGTATAGTTCAATTTTCTGTGGTTTGGCTGCGTTTTTGTTGCTAAAACTTTGTTGTTTTTAAACTTGGTTGTGCAAGAAGGCACAGTGTTTCCACCTATGCCTCCATCCTCGCAGAGTTCTCTACCTAAATTTTATTTTTCAATTACAGCTTACACTTAATATTATTTTGTATTAGTTGCACATGTGCATCATAGTGGGTAGACAATGATATACTTCACAAACTGTTCCCCCAGATAAATCTACTACCCATCTGACACTGCACATAGTTATTAGAACATTTTGAGTATATTCCCTTTGCTGTACTTTACATCCTCTTCACTATTTTGTAACTGCCAATTTGTACTTCTTAATCCCTTCACTTTGAATAAGACAGATACAATTCTTGTCCTAATGAAGCTAAGAGTCTAGCAAGGAATATTTGACAGTAAACAAATTATACAAATTTAAAGGTACAAGTCATGAACAAGTGCTGTGAAAGAGAAAAATTCTTTGGTGTTATTTGAATAGAGAGAGTCCTGACTTAAACTGTGTGTGCATGTGTGTGTGTTACGGGGTCATGATCAGCCTTTCTGAGGAAGTCATATTTAGGCTGAAACATGGAAGATAAGTACAGGCAAAGAAGGGATGGGAAACAATTGTGTGTGGGGGCATATTTCAGATTCCACATTGGGAAAGAACTTGGCCTCCTTGAACACCTCTGGAGAATTTAAAGTAAGGAAAAGAGTAACAACAAAATGTTGAAGAAGTAGGCAGAGGCCATATTGTATGGTCTCTTGCAGGCCATGTTAAGGAGGATGGGTTTCAGTGTTAAGTGCAATTGGAAGTCCTTGAAGAGTTTTAAGCGGGAGACTGACATTTAATTTAAACTTTTAAAAGATCACTCTGGCCCTGGTTGGTGTAGCTCAGTGGATTTAGTGCAGGCCTGAAAACCAAAAGGTTGCCGGTTTGATTCCCAGTCTAGAGCACATGCCTGGGTTACAGGCCAGGTCCCCAGTAGGGGGCAAGTGAGAGGCAACCACACATTGATATTTCTCTCTCTCTCTTTCTTCTTCCCCTCCTCTCTTTCTAAAAATAAATAAATAAAATCTTTTAAAAAATAAATAAAAGATCACTCTGGTGCTTATATGGAGAATGTATTATAGGAAGGCAAGACTGGAAGAGGGAGGCCAGTTAAGAGACTATGTGGTAGTTAGACATCCGCCAAGATGGAGGCATAGGTGGAGTCACTGTGCCTTCTCTCACAACCAAGTTTAGAGACAACTAAATATTAGCAAGAGAAAACACAGTCAGAACACAGAAAATTGAACTTTTCAGAAGTCTGATAACAACAAATTCTTCAGCCTGACCGCGTTATAACCCAGTGACCTGAGTGGCCCCGCACTGGTGAACCACCTAAGGCTCTGCTCCTCACCCAGCGGCGAGAAACAGCAGAGGAAGTCGCCATTTCCCCACTCTGACCATGCCCCCACATATAGCGTCACAACCCAGCGACCTGAGAGTCCAAGGCTCCGCTCCTCATACTTAAGGGCGCAAATAGACCAAAAATGGCTCAAGAAGATCTCAAAGCCCCAGAGCCTATAAATCTAAGCGATGAAGAAATAGCAAAACTCTCAGACGCACAGTTTAAAACACTGGTGATCAGGATCCTCACAGAACTGGTTGATTATAGCCACAAATTAGACAAACATATGAAGGCTAAACTAATTGAAATGAATGGAATTGCACAGGAAACCAATAGTGATGGAAAGGAAACTGGGACTCAAATCAATGGAGTGGACCAGAAGAAAGCAAATAATGGCCAAACAGAAAAGAGTCAAGAAGCAAGAATTCAAAAAAATGAGGAGAGTCTTAGGAACCTCCAGGACATCTTTAAACGCTCCAACATCCGAATTATAGGGGTACCAGAAGGGGAAAGGCACAGCCACCAGTGGAAAACTTATTTGAACAAATAATAAAAGAGAACTTCCTTGTTCTGGCAAAGGAAATAGACTTCCAGGAAATCCAGGAAGCTCAGAGAGTCCCAAAGAAGTTGGACCCAAGAAGAAACACACCAAGGCACATCATCATTACATTAGCCAAGATTAAAATGAAGGAGAGAATCCTAGAAGCAGCAAGAGATAAGGGGACAGTCACCTACAAAGGAGTTCCCATCAGACTGTCAGCGGATTTCTCAAAAGAAACCTTACAGGCAAGAAGGAGCTGGAAAGAGGTATTCCAAGTCACAAAATCCAAAGACCTACAACCAAGATTGCTCTATCCAGCAAAACTTTCATTTAGAATGGAAGGACAGATAAAGTGCTTCTCAGATAAGATCAAATTCAAGGAGTTCATCATCACCAAGCCCTTGTTATATGAAATGTTAAATGGACTTATCTAAGAAAAAGAAGTTAAAAAAAGTTGAACAGTGAAAGGACAGCAAACTCACAGTTATTAACAACCACACCTAAAACAAAAGCAAACTAAGAGGACAGCTAGATCAGGAGCAGAAACATAGAAATGAAGATCTCAAGGAGGGTTAGCAATAGGGGAGTGGGAGAAGGAGAAGGAGGGAGAAGGTACAGAAAATAAGTAGCATAGACAGTAGATAGAAAATTGATGGGGGGGCAAGAATAGTATGGGAAATATAGAATCTAAAGAACTTGAGACACATGGTCATAAACTAAAGGGGGGGTAATGGTGGGGACGGGGGCATAGGGTGGAGGGGAATGAAGGGGGGAATAGAACAACTGTAATGGCATAATCAATAAAAAATAAAGTAAAAAAAAGAGACTATGTGGTAGTTAAATAAGAGACGGTGGTAATTTGGACTAAGATGGTGGCAACGGAGATGGAAAGAACATATATAATTTTAACTGAAATATAAATGTTTTATAACAGCTTTATTGATATACAATTCACATACCTTACAATTCACCCATTTAAATTATACAATTCAACAGCTTTTAATACATTCACAGAATTGTGCAACCATTACCACAATCAATTTTAGAACATTTTCATTATCCCCCCAAAACACTTGTACTCATTACCGTTCAGTTCCCATTTCTTCTGAATCACTCCTACCTCCCACCTTTAGGCAACCAGTAATCTACTTTCTACTTGTCTACTTTGCCTATTTTTGGCTGCTTCATACAAGAGGAAACATACATAGTCTTTTGTGTCTTACTTCTTTCACTTAATGTGATGTTTTCAAGGTTAATCCATGTTATGGCATGTATCAGTACTTTATTTCATTTTATGACTGAATAATATTTCATTGTATGGATATACCATTTTGTTTATCCATTTATCCATCAATGGATTTTGAGTTGTTTCCACATTTTAGTTATCATGAATATCGCTTCTACGAACATTCATATGTGAGTGAATGCATTTTAAAGGTAGAATTGATGGACCTGGGTCAATTACTGGGTGTTGAAGGAGAAGGAAGTGTTAAGGATGTGTGCCAGGTATCTAACTCATGTGACTCTATTATTTAATGTCACAAGAAAGTGATCAGAGTGAAAAAGGAGGGCAGTGTGTGGTAAGTGAGGGACAAATAGCTATATAAAAAATGTATGCCAATTCCAGCCCTATAATATTGAGGTTAACAATTTTGTAAAAATATATTTCATTGATTATGCAGTTAAAGTTATTGCTTTTTTTCTTCCCTTTATTCCCCTCCACCTGCATCCCCGCTCCCACCAGCATTCTTCCCCCTTAGTTCATGTCCATGGGTCATACATATAAGTAATTTGGCTTCTCCATTTCCTATACTACTCTTAACCTCCCCTGTCTATTGTGTATCTACCATTTATGCTTCTTTTTCCCTGTACCTTTTCTCCCATTCTCACTTCTCCACCTCCCCACCAATAACCCTCCATGGGAATTACATTTCTGTGATTCTGTTCCTGTTCTACTTGTTTACTTAGTTCATTTTTGTTTTTGTTTTTATAAGTTTTGTTGTTGATAGTTATGAGTTTGTTGTAATTTTACTGCTCATCTTTTTCTTAGATAAGTCCCTTTAATATTTCATATAGTACAGGCTTGGTGATGATGAACTTCTTTAACTTGACCTTATCTGGGAAGCACTTTATCTGCCCCCTCCACTCCAAATGATAGCTTTGCTGGATAGAGTCATCTTGGATGAAGGTCCTTAACTTTCATAACTTTGAATACTTCTTTCCAGTCCCTTCTTGCCTGCAAGGTTTCTTTTGAGAAATCAACTGATAGTATTATGGGAACTCTTTTGTAGATAACTGTATCCTTTTCTGTTGCTGCTTTGAAGATTCTCTCATCTTTAATCTTGGCTAATGTAATTATGATGTACCTTTGTGTGTGCTTCCTTGGGTCCAACTTCTTTGGGACTCTCTGAGCTTCCTGGACTTTCTGGAAGTCTATTCTTTTGCCAGATTGGGGAAGTTCTTTTTTATTATGTTTTCAAATAAGTTTTTAAATTTCTTGATCTTCCTCTTGTCCTATGGCACCCCTATGATTCAGATGTTGGAAAATTTAAAGTTGTCGCAGAGGTTCCTAAGCCTCTCCTCATTTTTTTTTTGAATTCTTATTTTTTCATTCCGATCTGGCTGAATGTTTATTTCTTCCTTCTTGTCCAAATCATTGATTTGAGTCTTGGTTTCCTTCCCTTCACTGTTGGTTCCCTGTATCTTTTCCTTTATTTCACTTTTCATAACCTTCCCTTTTTCCTCTATTTTGTGACCATACTCAACCAATTCTGTGAGCATCCAGATTACCAGTGTTATGAACTGTGCCTCTGATAGGTTGGCTATCTTTTCATCACTTAGTTATATTTTTTCCTGGAGCTTTGATCTATTCTTTCATTTGGACCATATTTTTTTAAATCTCAGTGCCTGTTATGTAGTAAGGGGTAGAGCCTTAGGTATTCACCAGGGTGGGGCAACTCACAGTGATGCCTTGTGGTGCTGTATGTGAGGGAGGGATCCAAAAGAGAACAATGCCACTCTCTTGGCTCTCGGCTGACTTTTAGTCACTTCCCCCACTATCCACAAGCAAATTGAGCCCTTCTGGTGGTGATTCCTGGGTGGGTGGGTTTGTGTATGTTCTAGGACCTGGTGTGTCTATCCAATGAAGTCTCCTATGAGTCTCAAGAGTTTCTCCCATCGCTGCAACTCCCACAGGTTTTTTACAGCCAACGGTTCTGAGGTTTTCTTTTTCCATGCTGGAACCCTGGGCTGTACAGTCTGTCTGGCTCCCCAGTTGTTCCTCCTGGTTTACCCACATAAAAATGTGGGAAAACACAGTCCTCCAGCTCCTGCTCTGTGGTGTGTCCTCTCCACCCTGGCTGCCCATCTCCACCCCTCCTATTGGTCTGAATGAATGTTTCTTCTCTAATTCCTTGGTTGTTGGACTTCCATACAGTTCAATTTTCTGGCATTTCTGGTTATATTTTTATTTTTAAATTTGTTATTGTCCTTCTTTTGTTTGTGCAAGGAGGCAAAGTGTATCTGCCTATGACTTCATTTTGGCTGGAAGTCTGAGGGTAACAATTTTAAGGAGATTGGAGGTCATATTATGAGGATGGGTTTAGCATGGGGCTTTTAAGGTAGAGACAATGCTGTTTCACATCCCCATCCAAAAAAGCCAGAGGAATTCTTATGTTCTGTATCTTCCCCTTCCTTCAGCAAATCACTACTCCAACTAGTCTTTATAAACAACCATATAAATGGTTAATGCCAAGATTGCTTTAGCATCCACTAAGCTTTCATCAGTGTTAGTAGTTAGTGTTGGGGAGTGCTATTGATATTTTCAACAAGGAAAGATAGCTGTAAACTTTATTCACTCAGAGCCCTTTGTGTTAGCTCATTTATTCAGTGTAGATTTATTGGGTGCCTACTTTGAGCTAGGTTATGCAGGGAACTATAAAATGCTTACAACACACTCTCTGCCTCCAGTGGATGAGAAATCCATGGGGGGGGGATGGCAATTTAAAGGAAGGAGAATTTACTTTTGTCCATGGAAATTAAGTAAGACTTTATGGAGAGATGGTGTTTGAGGCCTTAAAAAGTGGGTAGGGTTTTACTAACGAAATGAAAAAAGAAGGCATTGATGCTAGGCTAAAGAGTTTAGATTTTTGATGAAGGTCATAATGAGCCATCAGAGTTTTGTTTTGTTTTGTTTTGTTTTGTTTTGTTTTGTTTTGTTTTAACTGGGGAGCAATTCAGGAAGATTTCTCTGCCAGCAATATATAGGAGAAATTAGAGTGAGGAAGGGTGGAGGAAGGTGTAAGTGATAGAAGGAATCATAAGTCAATAATTGATTAAATTTATAGGAAAACAAGAGGAACAAAAAGGAGTCCAAATCTGGGTAACTAGAATATGGTGTGCCACTTAATGGAAATGGAGACAACAGGAAGAGGATTATTGGGGGATTATTGGGGGAATGAAGAATATGATTATTTGAGTTGGAAGCAGTCTAAAATGGGAGATTGGAGAGTGGCTCATGCATAGAAATGACCACTGAATCTGTGGGGATAGATGAGTTACCCAGGTTAGCTGTTCAATAAGAAGTCTTAACCTAGGGAAAAAGCTCTCTTTAGAGGGTGGTGGGAAGAGAAAGAGCCCAAAAACAGAAAATTGGAGCAGTCAGTGGTTGTAATCACAATCAGCATTGGAGTGAAAAAAAGCCTCTTACTGCAGGTGGCAATTATAGCAGTTTTGGTAGGTGGTGTGCAGCACAGGATCATTTTTGTAATGCTCTATTCTTTTTATTTCACATAATGAAAATGCTTATTAGTATGAAATGACCTAAATTGAATAATATTTTTTTTCATTTTTATGTAACTCTCTTATTTTATTAAGAATTTTTTTCTTTTGTTTTTCAGCTGTATTTTTAAAAAATTTATTGAGTTATTTTTCAAGTACAGTTTTCTTTTGTCAATTTCTCCCATCCCAACCCCCCCTCCGCCCCGTCTCCCCACCTCCCTCCCATCCCCCCCTCCCCACAGACCTCATCCCTGTGTCTTTCATACTTGTTCTTCAAAATCCCTCCTCGTTTTTCCCCTTAAATTTAGAAATCATCTTTGCCCCAAAGACAGTATAACTCAGTGTTATTGTCCACTTTGCCATTTTAAGTTAAAAAAATTAAATTAAATCCTATACCACAAAAGGTTCAGGGCTTCTGTCTTTGAATACATCAGGATAAGTAGAACACCATCATGCGCCTGATTGGTCAGGACTCTGACCAGTTTCCAAGTGTCTCTTAATGTGACAAGAAGCAGCAGCAAAGACCTGGTATAAGATTCAGTGTGTTCAGTGAGACAAGAAGATAACCACCTTATCTTCTGACTCTTAGAATGACTACAGGGATTCCATCTCCTTTGTCCCTACACTGAGCTGCGACCTCTCTACACTCCTTCCAGAAGTAAAAATTCTTAACAGCAAGCACATTTAATTTTTCAGCCTATTCAATTTTAAAGCTTCCTTTTATCAGTATGCTATAATAAAGACAATATCATGGTTGCAGCATTGTGTATGCAGTCTTTTTAAAACATCCTCACCTAAGAATATGTTTACTGATTTGAGACAGAGAGAGGATGGGAGGGGAGGGGAGGGGAGGGAAGGGGAGGAGAGGAGAGACACATTGGTGTGAGAGAGTAACATCAATCAGTTGCCTCCTATATGCACCTTGACTGGAGATCAAACCTGCAATTTTGATCCCCAGGGCAACTAGGTATGTGCCCTAACTAGGCATTGGACCTGCAACTTTTTGGTGTATGAGACCATGCTCCAACCAACTGAGACACCTGGCCAGGGCTGTGTATGCATTCTTGACTATGGCACTGTTCTTTGGAACATCAGAAGACTAAGATAACCATATAAAGGTCAAATTACAGTTGTTCTTTTTTTGTTCATATAAGCAAATTCTAAGTCAAGTAGTGGAGTAAGATTTCAGGTAAATTTCTCATGTTTTTCTGCCTGTCCCTACAGATCATTTCCCTCCAGGAAAAATTGAAACACTTTCTGGAGAACTAAGGAGAGCCTTCAGCTTGGCACACAAACATTGGATTCCCCAATCAGATCGAAGACTGTGTGAAACTGGATGTTTGTTTGTTTCACTGCCTTATGTTAAATCATTTGTATTTGTTTCTCTGAGCCTTTCTTCTTGCTAATAATATTTGAAGTTTATAGTAGTGTAGAAAGGGACAGAATATTTAAAAAGTAGTAGATCTAATGATTCAACTCAACTATGGGCCTTTGCTTCTTTTTATGAATTTGAGAATTACTTGTATTGCTCTGTTCTAGGTGCCAGCAGATGATTCAGCCATGCTTGCCAAAGATAGATAGTATAGCCTGCAGGGCATGTAGCTGATTTGCATATGTTTCAGCTTTTCTTTCTGTTTGCTTTATATATTTTCTAAAACATAGAACAAATAAAGTCCTTTCTACCAAGGGCTAGGACTGGCCACAGTGAATTTAAGTGCCTACTTTGTGGCAGCTAATAGTAAGTGTGTCTTATCTCTGTTCAGGTGATAGAGGCTGCTTTCTTGCTGAAGGGTGATTTTTTTTACTTTATTAGCATTTATTTTATGCTGAATTTACTCTCAGGCCATAAGATTTTATTTCTTCTGGAATATTTTTTTCCTTCTGTGTAATTTCCTCTTCTGATTTAGAAACAATCTGCTCTTTTCAGTAGGATCATCTCAGTGTGGCAGGGAGAGCTCGTGAATGGATTAGTTCACCCATGAGTTCTGTAAGTTCTGCACCGCATTTTGGGAGATTTGTTCACCTGGATGTACTGAATAATCAGAGAATGTACATCTAAACCCTTAAGTTCAGCATTACTCTCTGCATTTTGAAACATGGAGCAAAAAATCAGCACTCTTCTTGGGCCATGAACCCTGTGTCCAGCCCTACTGTTTAACCTGGGCATATCTACCAGCTCCACCATTATAACAACACAGTGGCACACATTGCTTCTGTAAAGTGACATCTTTAAAATACTTGTTGGTTTTTCAAATATGCATACCTTTGTTTGGTGGTCTGGGCAGTTTCATGAGTGTTCTTAAAGTGAACACAAAGATTTGAAGCTCTTTATTTGCATGGTTTTGCAAAGTTTTCTGAGTCAAATGAATAGCAAGCCATTTTCAGAGGTCACCTCAGGCCACTTACAAGAGAGTCAGGGATGATTTCTTGCCACTATCTTTGTTCTGCTTTTGTGTTTTTAGGACTGTCTCCCATTGTTATTGCCAGCTAAAAGAATAGTTACAGAAGAGATGAAATTGCAAGCTATTCTCCTTATTCTGAGTCTCTTCATCCTAACCCCCATCAGAAAGGGTTAGGAAAAACCAGATGCCTGTGAAGACTCCCTTAAAAACCATGGGCGGGTTTGTTTCTTCAGCTGTATTGTTGAGGTGTTCTACTCTGTATTCTTTAAGCAATAAATAAATTCCTCATTTTAAATGGATTGCTGTCACTTTATTAAAGTATTCACACAGTGAATACACCCATATCCAAAAGGAAACTGGAGAGACAAACAGTAAACTAGGATCAGGAAATGTCATGAAATGCCGCCAGTACTGGGACTCCTAAAGAGCAAATCATCCCATATTAATCCTACAGCATTGGAATTTCAAAAGCAGGTAGAGAGATGTGGTAAAAATGGCAGCTCCAATATTTGCATTAAATTATGTTGTAGTGGAACAAACACAAGGTTGGAATCCCAGCTCTGCTACTCACCTTGTGCAAGTTCCTACACCTCTCCAACCCTCTATTTCCTCATCTGGAAATCAAGGGTGGTAACGCTTGTTACCAAGAAGTAACTGAGGGTTTTCTGGAAGCAGCCCAGCTAGATCTAGGCCTGGTCTCAATTAATGAAGTTGGTGTTGCTGTAGGAAATGCACTTGCAATTTTTCTCTACTACTTCAGGTTCTCCCATTCCGAGTTGAGGTGAATAAGCCAAGGGCAGGGAAGCAGAGGTCAGTATGTATCAGAAGGGCCTATGGAGGAGGGATGAAGATGGAATGCTGAAGGCTAATTAATGTAGGGAAGAAGTGGGACTAAGGGAAGTTGACATGTTAACAGAAAACAAAATGAAGCCAAGTTTAGGAAAGAAGTTAGAGGACAGCTTGAAAATGAAGATATGAAAACAAATTTTTCCCAAAACCCCAAAAGATGAGAAGAAAATGGGGGAAAAGAATTGAGTGTCAGAGGCAGTGTCAGAATGTGGGAGAAGAGGGAGGGTTTGAAAAGAAGGTCTTTACAGATGAAGGAAAGCAGGGGACTGGAACAGAAATAGATAAAATAAAAGTACCCCGGGGACATGGCTGGAGAGACAGGGCAGTGAGGGTGGCACATATGCAAAAGTGGCATCAAGGGGCCAGAGAGGTAGAAGAGCCCTATCCAGCCCCTGTCCAATACTTCAGCCCAAGAACAGCTAGAGCAATAATGAATGGCAAGGGGGAAGGGAAGACAGAGAGGCAAGGTCAAATTCATGTGTCTGCAGTGCCCTTCCATTCCCTCTATTACCTTACCTCATTGTAACCCTGGGTAACTGCTTCACCACTGCTCACCCTCCAGTTCACCAAGGCTTATTGCCACCCTGACTTTCCACCCCACCCAACACACACACACACACACACACACACACACACACACACACACACGCTACCTCATAAAGTTTTTTATAGCCCAGTGATTCTGACTTTTGCATGTTATAGACCTGCACTGTCCAATATGGTATCCACTAGCCACATGTGACTTTTGTACACTTTACATATGGTTAGCCAGAATTGAGATGTGTGGTAAGTGTAAAATATACACAGGGTTTCTGTAGAGGGACTACCCTGTTCCTGCAGCCTGGCAACCTCACAATACCCACATAGGTCATGTAGGCATGGTTCAAGCGCAGGTTACCCTGGCCTTGGTGGAACACTCTGTAATCCTATTGAAACAGAAGAGCTCCTTCTAGAAACCATTCTCACTCACCACCTTATCTCAGGGAGGCTGTCAAAAGGCAATTTCTCATCCGCCTTCTTCATTCTGATAAGGCATGGGACATTCTGCCTGCCTCCCAGCCCCAAAGGCCATAAACTACTTGGCTACAATGTGGAATTGGCTACTCAGCAACAGAGTGTCCACCTATTCATGTTGCATGTCATAATGCCCCTTTTGTTTCAGTGTCATCTTGATGGACAAGAGACACAAGGACCTAATACCATTGAGGTTCTTATTTTTGCTTTCTCTATAAGTAATAGATTCTCTGGGTCTAAGCGGATTTTTAATTTTTTCTAAAATTATATTTTATTGATTATGCTATTAGAGTTATCCCATTTTTACCCATTGCCCCCTCCACCCAGCACCTCCCACTCCCTCAGTCAATCTTCACACCATTGTCTGTGTCCGTGAGTCATGCATATAAACTCTTTGGATACTACATTTCTTATACTGTACTTTACATCCCCATGACTATTCTGTAGCTACCTATTTGTACTTCTTAATCCCCTCACCTCTTCACTCACTCCCCCATATCCTCCTCCCATCTGGCAACCGTCAAAGCAATCTCTGTATCCACAATTCTGTCTCTGTTCTTCTTTTTGCTTAGCTTATTTTTTAGCTTCAATTGTTGATAGGTATGTATTGTTTGCCATTTTATTGTTCATAGGTTTGATCTACTTTTTCTTAAATAAGTCCCTTTATCATCTTATATAATAATGGTTTTGTGATGATAAACTCCTTTAGTTTTTTTCTTGTCTGGGAAGCTCTTTATCTGTCCTTCGACTCTAAGTGATAACTTTGCTGAATAGAACAATCTTGGCTGTAAGTCCATGTTTTTCATTACTATGAATATTTCTTGCCAATCCCTCTAGCCTACAAAGTTTCTTTTGAGAAATCAGTTGACAGATTTAAAGGAACTCCTCTGTAGGTAATTAACTGCTTTTCTCTTGCTGTTTTTAGGGTTCCCTATTTATTGTTAACCTTTGGCATTTTAATGATGATGTATCTTGGAGTGGGCCTCTGCATCCATCTTGTTTGGGACTCTGCATCCTGAATTTGCATGTCTATTTCTTTCACCAAATTAGGGAAGTTTTCATTATTTTTTCAAATAGATTTCTAATTTCTTGCTCTTTCTCTTGTCCTTCTGGCATCAAACTGATGTGAATGTTGGAATGCTGGAAGTTGTCCCAGAGGCTGCTTACACTATCCTCATTTTTTAGGATTCTTTTTTCTTCTTGTTGTCCTGACTGGTTGTTTTTGCTTCCTTATGTTCCAAATCATTGATTCAATTCTCCGCTTCATCTACTCTACTGTTGTTTGTTCTTCATTTCAATGAGTGTAGCCTTAGTTGTACTGTAAATTGTTCTTTATTTCAATTAGTGTATCCTTAGTTTCTGACTGGACCTTTTTAATGCTGTTGAGGTCCTCACTAAGTTCCTTGAGCATCCTTATAACCAGTGTTTTGAACTCTGCATCCAATATACTGCTTTTCTCCAATTTGTTTAGTTCATTTTCTGAAGTTTTGATTTGTTCTTTCATTTGGGGCATGTTTCTTTATCTCTTCATTTTGGCAGTTCCCCTGTGTTTGTTTTTATATATTAAGTTGAGCTGTTATGACTCCCTATCTTGGTAGCATGGCCTAATGTAGTATGTGTCCTGTACATTCCAGTGGCACAGTCTCCCCTATCACCCAAGCTGAGTACTTGAGGTCCACCCTTTTTATGGGCTGAGTATACCCTCCTATTGTAGTTGAGCCTTGATTATTGTTGGCAGATTAATGGGAGGGTTTACCCAGGCAAGTCAGCTGCAAAGACTGGCTGTTAACACTGACCACCAACCTCTGTACTCTGTGGAGGATCAGCTGTGCAGGGGCAGAGTAGTGGTGCTCCGATGTAGTCTGTAGCTGTCCACGGGGTGCTCAGGTTCTGAGATTTCCCAGGTGCTGCAGGCCAAGGTCAGCCCCTACCTGTGTTTTGCCTGGGGCCACCCTCCCTGAGCTATAAATCAATCTCAGATGGCTGCTCCTTGTGCTGGCCTTGGAGATTCCCAGGTGAAGCTAAGCTGTGAGTCTGGGCTGGCTGCTGCTAGTGGTGGGCCTGGAGACACTTAACAAGAGGTACAGGGGATCTGAAGGTGCACTGAAGTTGACTGTTGTTTGTTTGATAGGACTTAGGAAGTTGTGAAGCATGAACCAAGACCAACCATTCTTATGAAAAAGTAATGGTTAACATTTAGGGTGGGTCCATACTTGAGTGATACAGAGTCTCAGGGGATCTCCAGTGTGGGGCCAAACAGTGTTAGCCAAGTTGATGGAGTCTCAGATACAGTGCTGGTATGCTGGCTCTGTGGCTCTGTTGGAGAGACAGCTCACAAAAGGGACAATAACCACTGTCCACACTTCTGTCTGAAAGAAAGCTGTCCCCCAGCTACTGCTGAAAGGGAATGAATCTGAGTAAGTCCGTGTCTGGGTTCTTTAAGGAAAACTGCTTGGGACTCCAGAAGTTTCTTCCACTGACTCAATCCCCACTGGCTTTTGCAGCCAGTGATGAGGACTCGAATGTTGGAAAATTTTAGTTTTAGGTAATTGTGGGGAACTCCATCCTGTGGAGCTCTCTTGGCTGCTGAGGATGAGAATAAGTTGTCCCAGACACAATCTGTTGTTCTGTTGGGAAAGGGGGTTGAGATTCCCCCTAGTGGAGAATGCCCGGAGCCCTTCTCTGAAACAACTTTTATTAGGATCAGTATTTGCAGGGGTATACATCATGCATGCATAACTCATGAATCAATGCCCAAAGGCTATAGTTAATAGAAAATAGATATTATCTATAGATAACAATTGAAGGAATGTTGTGGACCACTCTGCCTGGGTTTAGGAATTGTACCTCTACCCCCTGTGGCTAAGGATGAACCAGTGACCTCTGGAATGAGAGCCACAGGAGACAAGGCTTGTCTCAGTTAGCAATTGCTGCCTCAGTTTCCTCCCTGCCCCCAAAGCATGGTCAGAAATCCTTGATGGGTAAGACCCCTCAGAGGAGGGGCAACCTAGGCCAGACACAATCACCTAGGACACCATCATGGAAGGACTCAGGGGCCTGGGACTAAGAGGAAGCAATGGACTCTCGCCCCTTGGCTTTGACAAAGCCCGAGTCCCCATGTCCTCTGGGAGAAGCACTTCCTGGCTCTAATCCACTTAAGCCTGAATACCTGATGGGAAGGGGTGCAGCTCCTTGCCTTGCTAGAGCATGTCCTGGGGAAAAATCTGGCATCACAAAGAATTCCTGAAAAACCTGTGAAATCTGCTCTGCTAAGAGTGCTTTCATTCATATGTTAAGAGTTCGAGCAGGAAACTCTAAAACTCTCTGCCTGACAGACTCTGACTCAGACTATCTACTGTTTGATCCTTGTCACCCTGTATTCCTGTGTATTACAACCCAATAAAAGCCCCTGGAGGGAGGGGCTCAAGGCCTCTTTTCCCTAGAGAAACTGGCCACTGCTCAAGGCCTTTTTCCTCTGGGAAACTGGCCACCTCTCCTCCCCAAGCAGATCACATCATGTCTCTGTCATGTTTACTCTCATCTGTGGCACACAGGGTGGCTTCGAGGAAAGTCACCCCCACAAAGGAACACTGAGATCTGCTCAGGTTAGGGTCTGTTAGATGTGCTGATGCCAGATGGCCATGTTTCATGAGACAAGGAATTCACTCCTTATGCTTATATGGTTTATACCAACAGGGCTATACAAAGCAAAGCAAGCTTCAAAGGGTACAATGCATTCTTCAGGCCTGATATCCCCTGGGAACCCTCAGTACTAGCACTGCCTCCTGCATTCTCAGCGTTCTGGTCACAACTTACAGGCCTCTTTCAAGGTGTTGCTTGCACAGGGCTACAGTCTCCAATGCACACAAAGTGGTCCCTAACAGATAATAGCTAATAAGCTTAGAAATCAATGCATGTAAAAAGCTATTGTTTCAGGAATCGAAGGTATGACCCAACTTAACTCCAGGAGACTATAAGCAGTTCCATCTTCATGCCTCAGGCAGACTGCAAGCAATCAAGATGGTATCTGAGCCATATGCCCACCTCCCAGGACACAGATAAAGACCATAGCCCAGGACACACATGAAAGAATGCTGCAATTTTTTATCTGATTAACCATTTCCCAGAATTCCAAATCCCTTACCTATACTTTTCTTCTCCTTATATAAAGGGTTAGTTTGAAATAGAATGTGAGATGGTCTGTTAGGGTACACAACCCACCATCTTTTCAAATTGCTGGCCATCTGAATAAAGCACCCACAAAGATTCAATCCCTGTCTCTGCTTATTGGTTCTAGTAGTGACAGGCAGCATGAATGCTGGCTTTTCTGGTTTCACCAGGAGTTATGGGGACTTATATTCATGACACTAGAACCACTCTGGGCTGGGGGGGACTGGTGTGGGGCCGGGACTTCTCACTCCCAAGATATCCCTCCAAAACTTTTATCTACCACATGTGGATGTGGGAGCAACTTGTTCAGTATCTCCACCCCTCCTACCAGTCTGGATGGATTTGGTTTTTAATTCCATAGTTGTCAGACTTCCATTCAACTTGATTTCTGGGTAATGATTGTTCTATATTTTAGTTGTAATTTTGACGTGGTTGTGCAAGGAGGCGAGTCATGTTTACCTATGCTGCCATCTTGACTGGAAGTTGGGTTTTTATTTCTTTAACAGCAGAATCTATAAACCTGTTCGACAACTTCTAAGACATTTTTTAAAAAGGAATATAAAATATCTTATTATTAAGAATTGTTTTATACTGATTACATTTTGGAATGATAATATTAAGGATTGTGGTGTTAAATAAAATATACTATTAAAATTAGTTTCACCTGCTTGTTTTTACTTTTTAATAAAGCTGCTGGAAAAATTTAAATTGCATATGTGGCTCACTTTATATTTATTTTTATATTTATATTGAACAGAGCTGTTATAGATTGGTGAAAAAAGAAAAATTGGTGGTAGCGAAGAGGTACTGACAGACTTTTAATTTCCTATTTGTAAAAATGCATGTGTAAAAACTATGGCTACCAATTTACAGGGATATACAAGATCTGTCTGGGAAAAGTCAAGCTACTGTTAACATAATAAGAACAGTTTGCACAACATCGATGTACCCTGGCAGCCAAGGACAGTGGACTGGAATGTGTGTGTGTGAACAATGATGACTTCACTGTACTAGTCAGTGGGGGTGGTAGATGCCATTGAATAAGCATATATATTGTGTGGCCATCACATTCAAAATGACTGAACAAGCAAAGCAATGGATCTGCATCAAATTTTGCATGAAGTTTGAATATTCTTTTGTGAAAACTATTTGAATAATTCAGAAGGCCACAGCTACGGGAAACTGGTGACTGGCAGCTTCATCGCAACAATGCACCTACTTATGCATCTCATCTTGTGCAGTTTTTTGGTGAAACATCAAAATCACCCAGGTGACTCAGCCCCCCTAAAACCCAGATTTGGTGCCCTACATCTGGCTTTTCCCAAAACTAAAATCAAGCTTTGAAAGGAAGGAGATTTCAGAATGTCTATGAGATTTAGGAAAATATGATGGGGCAGCTGATGGCAATTGGGAGAAATGTATGAGGTCCCAAGGTATCTACTTTGAAGAGAACTGAGGTGTTACTGTCCTATTTACAATGTTTCTCATATCTTGTATATTATCTCTATTTTTCATATTACATGAATGGATACTTTCTGGATAGACTGTACATATGTATATATAAGTGTGTTTTCTACAGGATAGACCTTTGACCTTGAAATTGAATAAAGGTAACTTTATGGAAACTTACTGCATTGTCCTTCTTTGAATATTATTTCAGGTGGCAAAAAAATTCCTCAGATCAATGAGGATGGTATTCAGGAACCATTACCATAAGTGCTCATTCTTTGAGGGGGTAATTCATAGGGCCTTGAGAAGCAACCACTCCAAGTAACTATGGTGGGTGTACCTAGTAGGGGTGTTTTTTGGTCCAGTAGGTGTTGGACTCATCTGGTAGCACATGTTTTCCATTGTTCCTGTGGCCTCTTGGCCCACTATTTCTTCCCACACACAAATAAGGAAAAGATGTGCAATAACAGAGTCAAACAGTATATATAACCAGAGAAACCAAAGTAAACAAATACAAATTTATTCTTTTCAAAGAAGAATTCAAGGGAAAGGGGAAAAGCACCACAGTGAGTGGCAATCAATGTTAACCAATTTGTTTCCAGTCCTGTTCCTTCATCCCAAACTTTTCTAGACTAATGTGCTAGCTACCCTTGCAACCTCCCTCAAATTCCTTCCCTAACTCTTATCCTCATGTCTAGTTCTTGCAGCCAGCAAACAGCATAGTGGGCTTCAGTCCAGCTTCAATACTGCCCTGGGGACAGCAAGGACATTCAGCACGCCACACCTCCTCCCACAAATGCATCAATTATGGGAGGAGATGTAGCTGGGGCCTGAGCCCTGGCCTTGAGCCTTTCCCTCTCCCACAGCCATGGGTGTTAAAAAAGTAAGAAGGAATTGAAGTATTCCTTTATTCCCAGAGACAGTTATTGACAAGGAGGCCTAGAAATAGAGGTGTCCTGCTGAGCAGCTAAGTCTCCACAGCCCTAGGGCAAGGGCCCATTTCTCTCCCAGGACTGTTTGTCTTTTAATGTTCTTGGTTATCTGTCACCTATGTCAAAGAAACTTTGATGGGATTCTTGACCTGAAATGGTTTCAGAGGCCATAAGTCTACCATTGAGAATGTGTGCTGAAGCAACTCTCTAGCCTGAAGCTGGATATGGAGCTCAGGTCCCAAACACACACCTCAGGCAGTAGACTATTCCTTTAAATGAATCTGGAGGCCTCTGTCTGGCCTCAGGATTTCTCATTACTGCAATATACAAGCCCAGTTCCTGGAGCAAAGAAGCTCAAACAGGTTTCTCTGCAAGAAAATATTTCCAAACTTGGGACCTTGAAGAAAATGGGCACTTGAGAGCCTTGATTTCAGCATTTCCATTCTGGAGGGAAGGGCACATGTCCTCCTGGGTAGGGCCCTCTCTAGGGAACCAAACAACAAACAGCCTGATGCCCTCCAGCCAGTCACCCTTGCCTAACAATTTTCTAGTCAACATGATTCCACTATGCTCTCACTACAGGCAGAGGCACCCTCAAAATGGCTTCTTGGCTTCTATCAGATTCTGTCAAGAATAAATCACCTATCAGTCCTAACTGTTCATTGATACTATTTGACAACAACCCCGGCAGGCACATTCCTTATCACAGATACTAACCCATCAAGTCAGAGATTTTCCTCTGGCTACCTACCCAGTAACTCCCTTCACCACACTTTCAGTACAAGGACATACACTACACAGCATCACACACAATTCCTTTAGGAGACACATACATGACAGATGCCTAATGACATATAACAATCTCAGTAAATCCCACCCTAATTTGGATTTACAGTGCCCATGGATCCATTTACCTCACTGTGGGCATAATGTTTGTACATAATGCAGTGACCATCACCAGAGCCTTGAGTGATAAAGAGGCATACCATGGAGATATTTCAGATTCAGTTCCAGACCACCACAATAAATAAGCTTCACAGTAAAATAGGTTATAATCGTTTTACTGGTGGAGGGTCTTGCCTTCAACTTGTGAAAAACAAAAAAGCAGCATCTGTGAAGTGCAACAAAGCAAAGTGCAATAAAACAAGGTATGCCTATACTCACCTCTGGCTTTAAGGTAAACACAGGACCACAAAGTGTCAGTGATCCTGGTAGTGAAAATTCAACTCTTGACCTGCTGCTTCAATCCATGTAACAACACAAATCCTACATAACAAGATCTACAACTTCCCTATCATGCCTGGCCCACTGTGGTTGCCACAGGCCCTCAGCAACCCTAGATCTCAAGGGAAGTGCGGGTTACATAAAGGATTTTCCAGGACTTCCCTGGTAAAAGATTATTTCATAACTTCTGCACTCCTAAGGATTAAGCAACCATAAGCCTCAAAGACCTTGAGATCTCTGTTTAATAGCAAATTTCTTCTATCCCATTCCTACTCACAATCTATACCCCTACAAATATAGCTTCCCTCACTCATGGACAGATGCTCAGGCTCTGTGTTTGATGCCCACCTACCACGTGCTCATAATACATCCAGATACCCAAGTCTTTCTGCACAGAGACCTTATGAACAGTAAAGCAGATGTTGTGGTGATATCTGGCACTCTGGGCTTCTGCCTTAATGTCCCCTGGTGATTCTAAATGCTAGGCTTTTGGACACAAGCTGCTGCCCTCCCTCCCCTACAGCAGATAAATCTAGCTTTCCAGCAGTTTTACCCACTGGCCCATTGCTTGGTTGTAACATAACACCCCAAGCATCTCACACCCTCTTGACTTCAGTGGCAACCATAGCTTTCTTTAAGGCCTCGAGCCAGACTTAAGAACTAGAAAGGGATAGAAGATGTAGTCTGTGTCTTAGCCTGATGAAGGCTAATAAAAGCCTGTTTGTTACTTCTCTGCATGGGGTAGTTAAGCTTGGATTTGCTCTATTTTGGTACCTGACCCATTCATTGTTCAGAGGACCCTGGGAAAATTCCTCCAAGTCACAGGTCTCAAGGGAGCACGAACTGGAATGAGTAAAGAGAAGAGAGTGACTCTTCCTGTTAGATTCCTCTGTGACTGCAGGCTTCTGTTGCTTTGGTTTTGAAGATAACACACTCCAACAATGAATGGAGATACATCATAGGGGAGCAGGCAGAATGTATCTATCTGTTCAACCAGAGGCTTGGGCTAACAAAGAGCAAGGCAGAACATTAATATTTCAAGAGGTATTAGAATTTAATGTGTGAGACCAGGGGTATACTGATGTACAGTAGGTATGTAAGATAGATATGTATGCATATAAACTTAAGCAAATGAAGTCAATTTCAGGGTTCTAGCTTATAAAGCTCCTTTTGAAAGAAAGCTGCTTAAGTAAGTAGGCTCTGACTCTGTTCAAAGTTCCCAAGCCCACTTCCACCTCTCCTCACTATCTACCCTAAACTGTTTTCAGATAAAGGAATCCCGGTATATGTTGCCTAGGAAGAACTATTTAGTTGGAGGTTTGGGTTCACCTTCCAGAGTTAGAAAGAATAGTTTTCTGCAAAGGAAGGCCATGCTCTTGCCTGTATGGAAAGTAGCCAATGGATCCTATGAATAGGCTACTATTCAGGGTGGCCTATTGTATCTGTCTTAGGATTAGCTGGGGAAAACCAGCCACCTCCTCCAATTCAGCCTAAAAGAAGCAAGGGTGTTGGGCAGCCACACTCCTCCAGGCTAGTGGGTTGCCTCTCCTTTCTCTTCCAGGGAGAGCAAGTTCCTTTTACTAAGTAAGCTGCTGCCCCTCCCCAAGGGCTGTGAGGGCAGACTTGGAAGAGCCAAGGGGGCTTCAGTTGGATGTCCAGAGCCACTCAGCTGGTCTCTCAGGATGATGAGGCCCTTAGGGTAGAGAAGGCTCAGGAGTTAAAAAAAACAAACAAACCCTAAGCTCATAAGTAATTCTTTAATGTTTCCAAATGTAAGGTAGAAGTGGGAACCAAAATGAACAGTTCCCCCCTTGAGGAAGGTCTGCCAGGGACTGAGGCAGAGGAACTGAATATATTTGAGAAGAAAACAATATCTAAGTAGTATCAGGGTGGCTAGAGATACGCCTCTAAGCTGAAGTAATATAACACATGCTGCCCAGATTTTTCAGGGTCATTTTGATGGAGAGAGGGTGTCTCGAGGATACCCTTTTACCTCCCTGATTTGGGCCAGAGAGTAGAGCTAACCCCTGTGAGTTCACAATGCTAGAACCTGGGGGTCATTAGGCTTCCCAATCTCCATATTTCCACAGAGAAGGAAAGGCAACAGCAAGCACTGGTTTGCTTTGCAAAGCAGCTTCTTTGATTCCCATCTGAGTGTCCTCCAAGTGCTATTTGCTTCAGCTACAACAGGAGTGTACTTAAGGAACAAGACTCAAACTTGAGGATTTAAAGAGGAAATTTTTAGAGTCAGAGGAATCATGCCTCTTCCCTCCCCGACCCTTACAAACCCACCTCACATACTACCAGATCCCTGCTGCTGCCCAGAGCCCAAATAATTCTGGCTGAGAAATGTAGGGTCAATGGGGACTGGAAAGTTTGGGTGAAGGTTGAGGGAAGGCTTTAACAGAACTAGGAGAGGACTATGGTCTATAAGATGGGGATCTGGCTCCATCAAGAGGCCAGCAGGGTGTTAGCAGTCACATCAGAGCTTCGCATACTGGGGAAAGCATGACGAAGTTTCTTCATAATGTCCTCCAAGCACAGGCTGACATCTTGGGTCTTTGAACCCACACCATCTGTGTTAGAAAATAGAAATTTTGAAAGGGAGCTAGAGATTCCCTAATGTAATCAAGGGGTTGAGATAGGGCACCACCAACTGATGGGCACACCCACAGCATATGTGTCTTCCGGGCACAATGTATAATACATGGGAGGTGCTCAATATACATGTGTAGAATAGACAAACAAATGAATCAGTCAGTAAGCCAATCATTCCTGATGTTATGCCATGAGGAGAAACCAGACCCAGCCATAGCAGAACCTTAGGAAGGATCTCTGGGGTAGGACAAAGCATGGAGGAAGGAGCTGGAAAGGGCTGGTGTAACTCACCTGCAGCCTCAGTGTTTGGAGTGATCTGTTCCTTCTCCTGGGGGTGACTGCTTTCTGACTGCAGTGGAGAGGAAGCTAGGGACGAGCCTGCAGAGCCATTGCCATCTGATTCGGTGGGTGGCTAACAAGAGGTAATGCATGACTTAAATTGCTTTGCCTTCCTGACCTTATTTGACAGACTTCTGAACTTAGAAGGAGCCTTAGAGACCTTGTGCCCATCTTTTTGTCCTTGGAAAACTTTGGAGGTGCCAAAACAGTGGCCTCCTGTTTGATGAAACTTCTTAAAATATTTGATTAGCAATTACCTTCCTTCTTTGACATGTGTCAAAGTCTCCCAGTTCTCATAAGAATGGTATTGCAACTCAAGGTCTCTTGCTGTCATTTCAGCTACAAGTAAGCTGTTTAAAACCCAATTCTCTGTAGAAATGTAGAGTTGCACACCTAATCTTCAGTTCATAACATATCATGTTAGAGACCTCTGGGCATCTAGAGGCCATCCCTTGGATGATCTGGGGAAGATGTAGGAGGTGGTATCACTTGGTATGTATAATAACAATAGGTAACATTTATCAAGTGTTTACTATATTCCATTGTGCTGAATTCTTTAAATGTATTATTTTATGTTCACCAAATTCTATGACGTTTATATATTATATCACTGTTTGATAGATGAGGGGTAGTACTGGGGCTTAGTAAAACTAAGTAACTTTGCTAACACTACAGCAAATAAATGGCAGAGCCACATTCAAATGCATAGCAGTCTGGTTCCAGACCTACACTATATCATATACACTACCTCTCGAAGAAAGAGACAAAAATTAACAAGTGTTCCCATCACGGCAAAAATCTTTCTTTTGCTAAGCATGTCCAAACTTGCTTTTTTCCAGCAAAATCAATGTTTTGGATAAATGATTTTTTGAACTTTGTTCTTTCAATACTGGGTTCAAATGGGTTATAGGAAAGTGAGTTCTCAGGGGTCCTTCCTCTGCCCCAGGCCCTGAGAGTAACCAACAAGGGTGGAGTGAAAGCTAGATAGAAGGGAATTGGCCAAGAAATGAGATACACTAGGCCTTTCCTTCTTCACCTTCCCCAATTATCAGTCCAGTTCTCTTCAGAAAGTCATCTAATGGTCATGGCTAAGGAGCTCTTTGTTTCCTCCCCACTGTCACACTCCTCAGCTCCCCACCTATAGCCCCGGTAGGGGCTGCTCTGGTGTTTCTCCTGGCTTCAGCCTCACCTGCAGGAGCAGTTCCCTTAAGCGCTGCAGCTGAGACTCTAGTTGCTTGTTGTGGTCTTCAAGGATCTGCATGCGTGTCTCTAGGCGGCTCTTGTGCTGCCGAAGGATCCGGGCCTCAGCCAGAAGCTCCTCATTGCGGTGGTCCTGTGCTCCTTCAGCAATGCCTTCAGTCAACGTGGGTGCCTCAGCAGCCTCCTCATGCTGCCACTTCAGGCGCCTCAGCTCTCCCTGGAGAATCCTGCCAATGACAAAGAAGCCAAGACCTATGGCCCCAGTGAAGGGTTGACTGTCCGGGTCCCAAATTACCCCTTAAAAAAGTCTATTGTTTTCCAATTACAGTTGTCACAATTTTCCCCCATTACTCTCCCCTGCCCTGTCCACCCCATTTCCCACACCCAATCCTCTCCCCATTGTCCTTGTCCATGGGTCCTTTATACCTGTTCCTTAACTTGAACATTCCCCTTATTTTACCAGTTATCCCTATCCCCCCTCCCCTTTGTACACTGTCAGTTTGTTCTTAATTTCAATGTCTCTGGTTATATTTTGCTTGCTTGTTTGTTTTCTTGACTAGGTTCCACTTATAGGTGAGATCATATGGTGGTTGTCTTTCACTGCCTGGCTTGTTTCACTTAGCATAATGCTCTTCAGTTCCATCCATGCTGTCATGAAGGATAGGAGCTCCTTTCTTTCTCCTGTGTAGTGTTCCATTGTGTAAATTGTAAATATACCACAGGTTTTTGATCCACTCATTTACTGATGGGCACTTAGGCTGTTTCCAGGACTTGGCTATGTAAATTATGCTGCTATGAACACTGGGGTGCACAGGTTCTTTTGAATTAGTGTTTCAGGATTCTTAGGATATAATCCCAGAAGTCGAACTGCTGGGTCAAAAGGCAGTTCCATCTTTATGTTTTTGAGGAAATTCCATACTGTTTCCCACAGTGGCTATACCAGTCTGCATTCCCACCAACAGTGCACTAGGGGTCCCTTTCTCCACAATGTCACGATCATCTGTTTGTTGACTTGTTTATGATGGCCATTCTGACAGGTGTGACCTGGTATTTCATTGTGGTTTTAATTTGCATCTCTCTGATGGCTAGTGATATTGAGCATCTTTTAATATGTCTATGGGCCCTCTGCATGTCCTCCTTGGAGAAATGTCTGTTCAGGTCCTTTGACCAATTTTTAATTGGATTGTTTGCCTTTCTTGTGTGGAGTCATGTGAGTTCTTTATATGTTTTGAAGATAAACCCTTGTCTGAGGTATCATTGGCAAATATATTTTCTCATATGGTTGGTTCCCTTTTCATTTTGCTGATGTTTTCTTTAGCAGTGCAGAAGTAATTTGATAAAGTCCCATTTGTTTATTCTTTCCTTTATATCTCTTGCTCTAGGGGACATATTGGTGAAAATATTGCTGCATGGGATACCTGAAATTTTTCTGCCTCTATTTTCTTCTAGGATGTTTATGGTGTTGCACCTTATATTTAAGTCTTTTATCCACCTTGAATTTATTTTGGTGTATGTTGTACATTGATGCTTGAATTTCATTTTTGTGCACATAGCTGTCCAGCTCTCCCAACACCATTTGTGAAGAGGCTCTTTTTACTTCATTTTATTATTCTTTCCCCTTTGTCAAATATTAATTGACCATAGAGACTTTGGTTTATTTTGGGGCATTCTGTTCTGTTCCATTAGTCTATATGTCTGATCTTATGCCAGCACCAGACTGTTTTGATTACAATGACCTTATAATAAAGTTTGATATCAGGTATTGTGATCTCTTCTACTTTGTTCTTCTTTCTCAAAATTGTTAAGGCTATGTGGGGTCTTTTATGGCTCCATGTAATTATTTGTTTTATACCTGTGAACTATGTCATTGATATTTAAATAGTGATGGTGTTGACTCTATAAATTGCTTTGGATAATATGGACACTTTGATGATCTTAATTTTTCCAACCCATGAGCATGGTGTATGCTTCCATTTATTTGTATCTTCCTTAATTTCTTTCTTCAGTGTTGTATAGTTTTCCAAGTATAGGTCTTCTACCTCCTTGGTTAGGTTTATCCCTACATACTTTATTTTTCTTGTTGCTATAGCAAATGAAATTTTTTTCCATAATTTATGTTTCTGATATTTCATTGTTGGTGTACAAAAATGCCTTCCATTTTTGAATACTGACTTTGTATGCTGCTGTTTTCCCAAATTCACTTATGTCAAGTGATTTTTTGGTGGATTCCATAGGCTTTTCTATGTATACTATCATGTCATCTACAAACAATGACAGTTTTACTTCATCCTTTTCAATTTGGATGTCTTTTATTTCTTTTTCTTGTCTGATCACTGTGGCTAGGACTTCTAATACTATGTTGAATAGAAGTGGTGAGAGCGGACATCCTTGTCTTGTTCCTGATCTTGGTGGGAAAGCTTTTAGTTTTTGCCCATTGAGTATGATGTTGGCTATAAGTTTCTTGTATATGGCCCTTATTATTTGAGGTATACTCCCTCTATTCCCACTTTACTGAGTGTTTTTATCATACACAAATGCTATACTTTATGAAATACTTTTTTCAGCATCTATTGATAAATCATGTGATCTTTGTCTTTCATTTTGTTTATGTGATGTATTACCCTTATTGATTTGTAAATATTGTACCATCCTTGCATCCCTGGGATGAATCCCATTTGATCATGGTGTATTATCTTTTTAATGTATTGCCGAATGTGGTTTAATGTATTTTGTTGAGAATTTTAGTGTCTACATTCATGAGTGATATTAACCTGTAGTTTTCCTTCTTTGTTGTGTCTTTATCTGGTTTGGGGATTAGAGTGATACTGGCCTCATAAAAATTTTTTTGCAAGTCTTCCCTCTTCTTAGATTTTTTGCAATAGTCTGAGAAGGATAGGGGTTAGCTCTTCCTTTAATGTTTTGTAAAATTCTCCTGTGAAATCATCTGGCCCAGTGCTTTCGTGTACCAGGAGTTTTTGATTACTGCTTCAATTTCCCTAGCTGTTTTCAGTCTTTTAAGGCTTTCTTCTTCTTCTTGACTCAGTTTTGGAAGATTATATGTTTCTAGAAATTTGCCCTTTCACGTAGGTTTTCAAATTTCTTGGCATATAGTTTTTCATAGTAATTTCTTATAGTCCTTTGTATTTCTGTGATACCAGTTGCATTGTATCTTTCATTTCTGATTTTATTTATTTGGTTCCTCTCTCTTTTTTTCTTGATGAATCTGGTTAAAGGCTTGTCGATTTTGTTTGTCTTCAAAGAACCACCTCCTGGATTTACTGATTCTTTGAATTGTTCTTTTAGTCTCTACATCATTTAATTCTGCTCTGATTTTAAATATTTCCTTCCTTCCACTCGCTCTGGGCTTCATTTGTTCTTGTTATTCCAATTTTTTGTTGGTGTAAGTTTAGGTTGTTTATTTGAAAATTTTCTATCTTTTTTAGGTAGGCCTGTATCTCTATGAACTTCCCTTTCAGGATTGCCTTCCACCGTGTCCCATAGGTTTTAGGCTGTTGTGTGTTTATTTTCATGTTTCCAGATACTTTTTGATTTCTTTGATACTTGATCTCATTGGTAACCCACTCATTGTTTAATAACATGTTATTCAGTATCCATGAATTTGATTTTTTTTTGAGTTTTTACTTCAGGTTCATTTCTAGTTTCAAGCCTTTGTGATCTGAGAAAATACTTGTTATGTTTTCAATGTTTTTGAATTTGTTCAGGCTTGTTTTGTGTCCTATCATGTGGTCTAATCTTTGAAAATGTTCCATGTGCATTTGAAAAGAATGTGTATTTTGTTTCTTTGGTGTGAAAGGTTTGGTATATATCAATTCAATTAATCAAATGACCCCTCTTATCTAGGTGTGAGCTATACCTTGGTTCTATCCTCATCCCTACTCTAGCCATATTTTTGGTTGAATGGCAAAAACATTAATGAAGCATTATGGTCACTAACTCATCTGCTCCATTTTTAGATTTTTAGAAGACATAACATAAACAAAATATCATCCATCTTGCCTCCTCTGTCAACTACCCTTCTCTTCAGCACACTTGGAACACCCATGTTGAGTTCAAGAAAACAGATTCCAAAGAGTCTACTTTGGGAGATATTACTTTTTTCTGCTCACTCTCTTTCTCTCTCTCTTCCCCCTCTTTATTTCTGCAACAGAATTAGTCTCTCCCATTGTTTCCCAGGGACTGCCTACAGACAGCTGCTCAGACTCTCTATAGGAAAGACTTATTGGGGTCATCACTTTGTAAGTTACATAAATGTCTAATCACTGTTGTATACATAAACTAATATAATATTTTGTGAACTATAATTGAAACAAATTTAAATTAAAGAAAACTATCCATAGTAAAATATCAGAGAGATTTTTCAATCCACTGTGGACCAATATAGTTTGAACTAGTACACAACTCACACACACATGACTTGCCACACAAGTTCAGCAACTGTCAAGTTGGTATATACCCAATTCAATGGAGACAAGTCCACTAATTATCTGCTAGGATGTCATGGTAATGTCAAATTGCCATAAGAGTTTCTATAAGTTTACTCTCTATTTCTATATTTATCTTATTTTGAACCAGTAACAGACACTTCACAGACTGATCTGTTCTAAGGACTTGTAACTTCAAGTATAGTCTTTGGGCCAAAGGCATGAGCATTGGGAGCTTGGAGCTAGGAGCTCCCTGGGAGCTAGTTAGAAATTCAGGAACTCGGGCCCCAACTCAGGCCTGTGAATCAAAATCTGCATCTTACCAAGCTTTCCAAGTGACATGTATGCTCACTACTCTTTGAGAAGCACCATTCTGAGGGATACTATGGATTCTACTGCATGCCCTGAAAGTGGCTTAGGCCCTCCTCAGGCCCCGGCTGCCATCAATGCTTCTTCACTTTCCTTCTTCCAGTCCTCAAATGTGCTCTGCAGTGTCACCTTCCTCTTCTTTTATTATTTTCACTAAGTGCTAAGTATATTTTCCATACCAACCTTGAAAATTTTTTCAGGAAAGAGACATATATACTCTTCTGTATTATCTGGGTTTGTATTCTTTCTGCTTGCATCTAGTGGGTACTTGAAAATATTTGGGTTGAGTTAAAGGGATTCAACTAATTACTAGAATCACTAGCACTTACTGAATTACTGAATAGTTTCTTTTAGCCAGGCACTGGCTATACATCAAATGCCTCTTCATATAATCTTCCCAAGTGTGCATAGGAGGGAGGTACTATTACTATCACCCCCATTTTACAAATGAGGGAGTAAAAAATCACAGAATCTAATTTGTTTGAGGCCACATAGCTAGGATGTGGAATTGCCAGCACTTGAATTCAGTTGTCTGACTACAGAACCCACATGGATCTGTGCCATCACCACACCCACCGGTTCTCATCCTCTAAGTGGGCCAGGATCTTCTCCAGCTTCCCCTTGCTTTCTGTGGCCATGTTGCATGAAGCCTGCTGTCCAAAGCCTGCCTCCCGGTCTGTAATGGGGCTGGAGTGCTGCAGCAGATACTGGTCCTCATCTCTGCATGGGTATGGGAAGAGGAAAGGATATGGCCAGTCACTGAGCCTAGAAAGAGTTCAGGGCATGTGTTCTCAGTTCCCAGCTCAGGCCTTAAGAGATGCATGGTGGAAGATTAACTGCTAAGTCTTGTAGAGAGGGAAAAGAGGCTTACAATGGGTGGAAATATTCACAGAGGTAATGTTTGGGTGCACTAGGAGACAGGTTTTCAGTATTCTGGGGCTTCTGGGTTCTACTTAAAGCCCCCTGGGGAACAATCCCAATTTTGTGCTATTCCTTCACTTTGCCTACCCTTCCTTTCCCCACCCCCAGAAGGATCACTGCCTACTAGAATCACAATCAAGGCCTGACTTATCCATGTAACTTGAAGCTTCTAGGCCTTCTGAGCAGGCTAGGTACCTTCCTAGAGATGAAGGGCCCATTCTGGGGACTATAACACCAGAGAATCTCTCTGGACATACTTCAGTCAAGTTCCTGGTGTCTCCTTAGGGTTGCTGTGGCACTAGCTTTGGCATCATGAGCATAAAATAATGGTTCATTTCTGCAAAATTAGATGAGAGCATATTCTTCTTCCCTCGAAGCTTAGCATAGAAAAATAGGATCTTGCAGTAGAAATGAACCTAGGCAGATGGCAGGGATGTGGTAGATCATTTCCCCTACTCAGTTGATAGAGAGCAGACAGTTTCTCTTACTAAATACTATACCCAGAAAGCAGACTTTTTTTCCTTAGGGCATCAAAGACCGTAATCATCAAGCCCTTCTCCCCTTAAGGATATACCCTTCCCAAACGAATAATGCAGAAGAATCCTAAAGAGAGCTAGCTATTTGTGTAAAAGAAGCAGCTGTGAAAACTCACATGCTGTCATCTGGGGACAGGCTGTCATTAAAGAAGGAGCAATTTTGACTTTCCATCTCAGCAAGCCTAGGAAAAAAAGAGCAGGGACAGAGGGGAAAACAGGATGGGGGCTTGTTTTCATCTCAAGGACTCTAATTCCACAATAGAATCATCAGTTTTAGGGGCTGCCCCAACCATACCTAAATGTTGGGCCTTGGTGGCTGCCACATACCCCACTGTGCATGTCCCCCTGGCCTGACGCCTTTCTCTTTGCCCCAACTGTAAACCCCTTCCCCATGAGACTCCTTACAATTCCTCTCCCCCAAACCTGGTGGTACCTGCTGGCGAAATGCTCAATGCGGGAGTGTGTGTCAGCATGTGGTAACCTCGGGGAAGAAGCCAGCCTAGAAGAAAGCAGCAATAACTCAGAGGACCAAAGACTGGGTAGCAAGGCAGCCTGTTTCTTCACTACTACCATCCCCCTTCCAAACTTAGTGAGATGAGCAAGAGCTGATGGGAACAGGATACAGAGACTGAATACACAGGGTCTAGTGGTGAGGCCGAATTCCTAGTCAGGCCCAAGTTGAACTGCCCTGTTACTAGTTGGGTTTTCCCTGGAACATTTCCAAGCCCACATGGCACTCAGTCCCTTCACATACTCAGGCTTAGCAAGGTTTCTCACAGCCCCGTCCAGCCACTGGTACTCACGTCTCATTGTAATCAGCCTCCAGCACTGATTGCACGGGCAGATAACCTCGCTGAGGGTGTTTGCTGAAATAATGCTTTGAGCGAAACTTGTTCTTTAAGGTTGTGGCAAAGTCCCTCATGTTCTCACTGGATGTGGTCTGAGGAGAAACAGGGTAGAAGAACTCACTTTAAAGGCTTTGGGGTATGATGACGTAGGTGTGGCTGCTCCTCGAGAGCAGGAAATGTGACTGGTCTTCCAGTCTTGTTCATGCCTACCACACTCCACTCCTGGAAAAAGGTCCAAAAGGACACATCCCAAGGTGGGAACACTGATTGCCTCTGAGAGGTTGGACCAGAGTGGGGGAGACCAGGTTGAGGAGAGGGGAGGACTTTCATTTTACACTTTAAACACCTCCATATAATTTGGATCTTCTATAATGAGTATATACTTGTTCATTTAAAAATATATCATTTACATAAATTATAGGGACATAGCAGGAGGAAGAGGATTATCAGTCTACCATCTTGAGCCAGTTTTCCTTGTATGATTTTTATAAGTTACTTTAAAATGATAATGAAAGAAAAATAAAAGGCAACATCTCTCCTCCCACTAGGTTGTATATGTTTCTGTACCATCAGAATTTGGAGAAGAGAATGACAACTTGGAGTGACTGATTGTGGGGAAACAGGTTGAAAGATGAGAAGGTAGGGTGGGAGAAAGCAGTGCAGAAAATTGTATATGCTTTGGGCTTTGGGAATATCTATGGGACAGAATGAGATAAAGGAGTTGAAGGAGCAGAGTTAGTTCAGGCAGCCAAGTCTGTAGCTGTGGAGAAATTCTGTGGCTGGAGTTCAGGGATGCTGACCAATTTGGACTCAGGTGGCTATGAAGGGCACGGTTTCCAATGAAAACCAAGTGGAATTAGGGACCCAGGTAAAGGGCATACACCATTTCTCCCAAGAGATTAATTAACTTGAGGAAAAACTTTGGTATTGATTAGAAGAGATGGAAACAATGACAACATAGCAGGTAAAGACCAACGATAGGAGCAATATAGGAAACTAAGTGTGAAAAATGAAGGAGCAACAGAAGGCTCATTGCCTGAAACTGTCTTACTCTATTTTTTCCTGAAACTTCTGTTGGCAGTAAAATAGTGAGTGGATTTTAAATGGCTGAGAGTGGTCCTGGGCTTCTATAGCCAGTTGTGGCCCTGGTAAGGAAGAAGCTCTGCTGTAAGAACAGAGAGGCCTGAATCCCTCAAACCAATGAATCATCAGGACTGTTGGAAAAATTCTCTCCAGGAGAACAAAATACATTTATTCAGTGCTTGCGCAAGTAGATCAAGGGCCCAGAACCTGAGAGCTGTCTCCCCCTCCTACTTGGCCCAGAGGCTCCATACCGGGGTGTAATACTCCATGATGGGGTAGTGCAGCTTGTTGCCTTTGCTGGCCCTGCCTGTCAAGAAGCAGGTCTGACAGATGTCCACGTTAAATTGTTTGAGACTCCGGTACCTTGAGGAGAGGAGAGGTATTAAGACAGAGGATCCAATGGACCACAGTCACTTGCTATTCCCTTCATATACAAATATAGATAAACACTAGAAGGGGGTGGAACATGGAGCCATAATATGTTCAACCTCCTACATACAGCACTAGCTGAGTTTTTACTAAATGATTAGTCTTATTCTAGTGAACATAAATCTTCATGAAGTATGGAAAGGAAGGGGTGCAGGTATAAATCGCTTACAATAGCAAATAGCTTTCTTTTTTTTAAAGATTTTACTTATTTATCTTTAAAGGGGAAGGGAAGGAGAGAGGAGGGGGAGAAATATCAATGTATGGTTGCCTCTCATGTGTTGCCTGCTAGGAACTGGTCTGCAACCCAGGCATGTGCCCTGAGTGGGAACTGAACTGCAGTTGTTTGGTTTGTAGGCCTGCACTTAATCCACTGAGCTACACCAGCCAGGGTGCAAATAGCTTTCTAAGCAAGGATGGCTCCAAAGAGTTCAGTCTTACAGGTACCAGTACCTATGTTGGAGAACTTACTCTTCCAATACAAAGGGCCACTTATCCTACCAGCCCTGGAAAAGTGGGCTAAAAGTTATTTTCAAAAGTTTTAAAATAAGAACTCTATTATTATCCAATATAGACTAGCCCTCTGATCCTGTTCCCAAGCCTGGCTGAGCTGCTCAGACCTAGTAACATATAGAATGGTGAAATGCCTAGACTTAAAGAAGTCAGAGGATCTGGTCCTGGATCTGCACTAACCATCTATGTGAACTTGGGCAAGTCACATTCCACCTCTGCCTCATTTCCTTATAAAAAGCAGGGTAGCTGTGAAGAAAGTGTGTGTTAGTGCTTTAAAAAGTAAAAAAAAAAAATGAACATTGTATTATGAAAGCCAATTTCAGGATAGTGATTACCTTGTGGGGGAAGGATGGGAATGTAATCAGTGGAACTTTGAATGTCCTGTAATAACATTTTACTTCTTAAGCTTGATGGTGGGTACATACTGTGGGCTGCTGAAGCTGGCTCAAAACATCTCATAAGAACCAATTGTTAAAATTTCAGGGATTTTCCAACCTGGTTGTTAAATATAGTCATTATTTTATTTTATTTTTTATTTTTAAAAGGGTCTCTTGTGTCCACTTTTTAAATTACCATTAAAGACTATTTATTTATTTATTTATTTTTAGAGAGAGGAGAAAGGAGGGAGAAAGAGGGAGAGAAACATGATGTGAGAGAGAACCATCAATCGTTGCCTCTCTCGCACCCCCAATTGGGGACCTGGCCTGCAGTGCAGGCATGTACCAGGCTTGGAATTGAATCAGCAACCTTTTGGTCCATAGGTCAATCCACTGAGCCGCAACAGCCAGGTCACAGCCATTATTTTTAAAATAAATTACCTAAGCTCACAATTAAGTAAATTATATTAAAAACAGGAGTAATAAATATTCAAAACTTGTTTCATCTATTTAATGTGCATGGCAGAAGTACTATAAATAGTGTGCAACTGCACATCTCTTCCCAACCTTCTGTGGGTAGCCAGACATTGGTTACAGTGGGAGCATTTACATCATGGAAATTAGCAAATGCTACAAATTAGGATTTTTTCTTGCTTTATAGAGAGTCAGTTGTGAAGCATTTGCAAGCATGCCATTTGGTATAGATGTTCTTATGTCAGTATGCTGGGCCTTCTGGGTTCTACTTAATAGTCCCTGGGAAGCCATGAGCAAATTGCTTCCACTTCTGTGCTGTTCCCTCACCTACCATGTTTGGCTTCTGTATACATTTTTGTAAGTCTGGAATATTTCATAATACAACTAAACAAAAGAAAATATTCAAGATTGTTTAAAAAGTTAAACATTCTGCAATAGAATTACAATATGTAAAACATACAACAGATTAGCAGTACTTATGTAATTATGTAATACATTTTTGTGATATATGATTTATTTGCAATGTGGCCCATTTACAATTATTATCATTCCATCAGGTATTGTTTTACCTACCTGAAGCCCTTGATGGGACACTGCCTACAGATAGAGCACTTGGTCTGATGCTTCACTTGCTCAGCAATGGTGACCCGATGCAGAACAGCTAGCCACACCATGGATTGGGGCTCCAAGTTGACCCATTCCAAAAACTGCGAAGCTTCAATGACTGGCTTCCCAGTGCTCTAGGGAAACAAGAAGCCCAACAGCAATGGCTGAGGCCCAAAGTATCTTGTCCTCAGAATGACAGCTCTCAGAAAGAGCAGGAGAACTGGCAAGACCTCAGTTGGTCTAGTCTCCAGAGGTCTCTACCTTCTGTCCTATCCTAATAGAGTTGGCACCCTCCCTGTTGGACTCTGACTCTAAAAACCCAGAGAACCCTTTGCCTTGTTCTTCCATTCATCAAACTCCCTTACATGTGTGTAGTTCAGATCAAAAGCCTAGCTCTTAGTTCTCCCTCCCTTCTTCCCACTCTTCTTCCCATTATCCCTCCCTTCTGCCCTACCCAGGTCCATACTCACAAAACGGAAGCAACTACGGACACTGGGCTCCACATTGCTGCCCCCAAAGGCTGCCACTTCCCCCAGCTGACGGGGCACCTGAATGGCCTCATGAAGCAGGACACCAAGGTGGCGCTGGTCACACTGGCTGCCTGAGTTGGCTACTTGGCTGAAGAGGTCTGCTGGCCCCACCATAAGTCATGACCAACCCCGATGCAGGAATGGCCAGAGAATGGTACAGGGAAAAAGAACAAAAAAAGAAGACAGGGAAAGACCACATAGATTTAGCTAATGACTTTTGAAACTGGAATACCTATAGGACAATCCCTGACCTTCTAGAAGCCCAAGAATTCTAAAAAGAGCATTCTCTAAGTTCAGAGAGAAAAAGTGAGACAAACATGGGAGAGAGAACATCAAAAAGAGAGGGTAGAGAGAGGAAGACAGAGAGAAAACTGCATGTGAGAGCAGGGCCAAACACTGTTGGGAAAATAGATTCTCAAGAAGAAGATGAATGGTGTGAGATTTAGGGTTAACTGAATATGAGCCACAGTTAGTCTGCCTTATCACTTCCTATCTTATGCCATAGTATTTTATCAATTATGCACACAAATGGAAAGATAAACTGACACATATAGCCCAAAAAAGAGAAGATAATTAAAAGCATCTGATCATCTAAGAATTATCTCTAAGTGATTGTGAAATAGGCTGTGGTACTTACTTATATTTGAATATGGGCTATATCTGCCCTCGTGGGAACTCTCCCACCACACTCCTACCTTAGAAAACCTTTTCCAGAGATTATTGTCTGAGTGCTTTATACCTCACCTAAGGCTCAGAAAACACACAAATATGGAAGACAGAGGGCCTGGGTTTTAGTAGTGGATCCATTACTGACTAGCTTGTAGAACCTTATGTAAGTCATGAACCTCTCTATGCTGTAGTTTCCTTACTTGTAAATTGAAGATAAATAATCATTGTCCACCCCATGTCAAAGGAATGTTGACAGAAATATGAGGTCTGTCCAGAAGGTATCCAGCCATGTAATATGAAAAGTAGAGACACTTATTGAAGAAGATACAAGATACAAGAAACATTGTACACAGGACAATGATGCCTCAGTCCCCTTCAAAGTAGGCACCTTGGGACCTTACACAGTTCTCCCAATTGCCATCAGCTGCCCTGTCATATTTTCCTGAATCTCATCAATGGTCGAAATCTCTTCCCTTTCAAAGGTAATTTTAGTTTTGGGAAAAACCAGAAGTCACAGGGCACCAAATCTGGGCTGTAGGGGGGCTGCGTCACTTGGGTGATTTGGTGTCTCACCAAAAAACTGCATGAGAAAGGATGCATGAATGGGCACATTGTTGTGATGAAGCTGCCAATCACCAATTGCCCACAGCTGCAGCTTTCCGAATCATCTGAATAGTTTCCTCATAGGAATGTTCAAGCTGCATGCAAAATTTAACTCAGATTCATTGCTCTACTTGTTTAGTCATTTTGAATGTAATGACCACACAGTACACATGCTCACTCAATGGCATCTACCACCCCCACTGACTAGTACAGTGAAGTTGTCATTGTTCAAGCATGTGCATTCTAGTCCACTCTCCTTGGCTGCCAGGTTGCATCTATGTTGCACAAACTGTTCTTGTTATATTAACAATGGCTGTACTTTTTCTGGACAAACCTTGTAAATAACAACATAGCTATGAACATGCTTTGATATGTTTCCTTCCCTGTAAAGTTTTCCCAGACAGACCACTGTCATTTCTCTTCTGTGATCTGACTATAGCACATATCATTGGCCATTCTAATTAGTCTAATTAACACTTTATAAAAACTGTTTTCTGTGTACTTCTGTCTCCTCCTCTGGACTTTAAACCACTTGAGACATGGACTATGTCTGATTGAACCTAGTACTCACCACATTTAGCACAGTGATTAACACACAGGAAGCACTTAACAACTAAGGATACTACTGTAGAAAAGTACAAAATGGTGTACAAAAAATGTAGGATGGAGGGGAAAGCATAGGCACCATGCACCAGAGATGTTGAAAACTACAGAATTACATACTGCCCATCTTCCAGTGATGGGGATTATTGCACATTACCCATGTAATCACATGGGAAGTCTCCAGTAGAAAATGTGACATGGCTTGAGCTCCCTGGAGAAGGTTAGGTCTGATAGGCCATAAGGAAATAGAATGAGAAAGTCTGGACTCTGGGTACCCCAGGATGCTAATGCAGATCCTGGTAAAGTAATCACATCAGATTGGAAGAAACCAAACCCACTGGAATGACACTGGGAATAAAAGCAAGCTTTAGGCCCTTCTTGGCCTTTGGCTATTGTGGGTTCTTTGCAATAGCCTAGACCAGGAAGTATCATAAGATAGCCTCACTAGCCCCCCTTCTGAGTCATAAGACCTAACTTCTGCTTGTCTGATACCCTCCCTCCTCCCACCACACCTCTCCCTCCACCTACTCCACTTCCAGACTTTGAAGCTATACTCACACTGCAATTTTTCCTTCACTTCTGTGCCACACAGGCATGCAATGCCAGTCTTAAAGGACAATGCCCGCATCTTTCCACTGCGACCACTAGGTTTAAAAGAAGATATTGAAAACATAAATGTGCGTAAAGGGTTAACATCTTGGCAGTCATTTCCCTTATAGAGTTGGCCTCAGCAGGGCTCTGTGACAATCATGCCCCAAGCTGAGCTGGGTCCAAGTCCACTATGGGAACAATCCCTTCCTACCAGGCCCACTCCAGATGCCCTATTGAATTTCATCCTGGATGCTGCAAGGGCTGCAAGCCCTTACCTATCAAATACATTGAGGAGCCAGTTGAGGCTCATGTCCACACAGAGTGGCACGTTGACCAGGATGCCTCTTTCCTCCTCCAGCCGTTCATATAAGGCAGTCAGGCAGTGAATGACCTCCACCACGTCCATCACATGCTCACTGGCCTGAAGATCATGCTCATTAAAGATCTCCAAGGCTGTGGCTAAAGTTACCAGGTCCACTGAGAAAGAAAGGAGAGAGGGAGAAAATATAGCCAAAAGAAGAATCCCATGCTCTAGACAAGGAGATAAATTCACCAGCTTCACCAAATTTTACTCAATCTCCAGACAAACCATTTGTAAGTATGATACAAGCTTGTCCTTTGCCAAGGAGCAGGGAAAGCAGCAAAAGGTCCCCTAAATTAACCCAAAATGTTTCTATACCCATATGTTCTTTGACATAAGCTCCAAGAAGATGGTGGGATGTGAGTAAACTCACCTCCTTTGTTTACTGTTTAATGGAGAAATCCCATTTTGATTTTCTCTGTCTATATATATTTCAACTGCAAATAGGTTTGTCCATGGATCTTGTTTTGAAAACCTAGTCACTACTTATTAAGGCTCAGATGTGTCTGAGTAACTGTGACATACCTTAGCAAAGCTTTATAACTACCTTCAATGTTGGAAGCAGACTAACCAGACATGCCAGGAACATTGAATAAACAGTGCTTCTGAGAAAGGGTGGGAAGCACATTATATTTGTAGCCATGTTGTTCCCTAACCATGGACATACCCTTCAACAGATCTGCTGCTACATCCATAACCCCAAGAAGGGGTTATAGAAGCTAGGATACTTACTGCCATAAAACAGTTGCTCGATTATCCATGTTGGGCAGGAAAGAAGGATTAGGAAGAGGATGGCTGTGGGTTAATTTTCAAACAAGTTTGGAGTTTGGGGAGAACAGAAGGGCCCTGGAAAGAGCAGGTGTTCATAGCCAGCATATCCCAGCCTTTGGAGGGTTCCCACCAAGCCAATCAACAACCCTGGCCAAGGTGGGATAAAAGTGAGAAACAGCTGACAGAGAGGAAGAGAAGGAGTGGGGGGAAGCCATAAGGGAAGTGTGATGGGAGACTTACAGCGCAGTGCCTTCTGGACTCTGCGTAGCTTCATAGCAGTGCGGTAGGCTGAGAACTTAATATTGTTCAGATCAGCTGCAAAGAATGGAAAGAGGCCCACTCAGATCAGAAAAATGCACATTAAAACCACAACAACATACCATTATACACCCACTAGATTGGCAAAGATAAAAGTGACAATAGCAAGTATCAGTAAAGATGTGGATGCTAGTGGAAGTATAAACTGATACAATCACCTTGGAACACACCATGGTATTACCTAGTAAAACTGAACATCCAGCTATACTACAACCCAGCCAATTAGATAACCAGATCAGTGATTTTCAAATGTTTTCTGACAAAATGAGAAATTCACTTTACATCATGGTGAAATAAACACATACTCATGTGAGTATGTATAAATAACTGAATCAAATATTTCAGGAAACAATACCATCTAGATTTGATAGACTAAAAGCATAAAATTAATATCAAATATGATATTGCTAAAGATGTGTTGTACTTCCTTTCATATTTCCTGGTCTATTTCAATTTTTAAAATGCTTATAACACTGAAACAATGTTGGACCTGCAGTCTGAAAAACATGTGCATGTATATCAGAAGGCATTCACAAGAGCTCTTCAGCAGCACTGCTCTTATTAACTCCAAACTGGGAACAACTCAAATGCCTATCAGTAGTAGACTGGATGGAGAAACTAGTATATACAATGGAACACTCTACAACAGTTAAAATAAATTAACTAAATTCATATACATCAACATGGATAAAATTTGCAACCTAATGGTGAGTCTCTGTTAGTATCCAAAAATATGGCACATGAGAGTCGCATTCATTACACCTTGGACAGTGTTTCTCAAAGCAGATCTGGTTCACATCTATAAGCATAATTTCCTAATATAATGATAAAATGGTCCAGGGGGAATGTAGAACCTCCAGGTGAGGGAGGTGCAGAGGGGAAATGAAAGGAGGCTGCTGGAGGAAGGACAAGGCACTCACTTTCATCCCCACCTGCTTGTTGAATGGGGATTCCATTTTGTTCTTACAGAACAAAGGCAGCTGAATATCCACCCTATACAGGAATTCTGCATTCTTACCCAGGGTTTGGTACAACTCTGTCATCTTGGGATGATCCCAGCATGTGGTCTGAGCCTGGTGGCTACAAACAAAAACATCAATAGCACCAGGGACCACAACACCCCTTTCCCGCCTCACACAAGTACACCCCATCCAGTGATAGGTTGGTTGCGAGGAGCTGCAGGATCCAGGGGTGAACCCCGAAGATCCTAAAGCACAAGGGTTCACCTTTACCCAGGTAGAATCTTGAACTCTTGAGATGAGTAGGGGGAAAAATTGGACCATATGAAGGAATCCCAACAGATAAGGAGTGACAGGGACAGGTAGAAAAAAAGAAAGGTAAGTGAGGGAGTAAACAGTTGATTGACCCACTTCTGATTCAGACAGTCACTCACTTGATGTAGTAGGGAACTTTATTGGGTGAAATTGCTCTTTCCCAGGGAACCTGTACAGAGGCTGGTAAGAGAGAAGAGAAAGAAGAAGCTGGTCACTAATGCTCTTCAGGCTCCTAGAGACTTCCCTGCTCTGTCTTCCCAAGTAGAGGTCAAGCCCTGAAGGGGATGCCTGACTCTCCCTGGCAGTTCTTAACAGCCCCTAAGGGTTGGGCAAAAACTAATGTATGTACTTCTCTCCCTGATCTTAAGGCAATGGAAAGAGAAGAGGTTGTCAATGATAGCCTCGCATTCTAGAGATGTGACAAGGTCATGAGCAGGAATACCTGACTTTAGCCACCCTGACAATCTTCTCCCTGATCAGGCTGGCATTTCTGCCCATTCAGCTACCCATTCACCCCAGGTAGCTGGGGTGCTGCTGTGTTTATGAAGTGGAGTATATATTTCTCCTGGGGCTCAAAGCCCTTCCCCAAGAAGTCAAACTACTCAGTCCTATGGGATATTGGGGAATGGTACTGCCCATTTCTACATTGTGAGAAACTCTGCAAAGCAGAGATCCCCAACCTTTTTGGCACCAGGGACTGGTTTCAACGATAATTTTTCCATGGATGGGAGTGGGGGGAGACAGGATATTAGGGGCAGAGCTCAGGTGGTAATGCTAGCAAAACTTCACTTGCTAGCCTGCCACTCACCCCTTGCTGTGTAGCCCAGTTCCTAACAGGCTACAAACCAGTACTGGTCCATGGCCTGGGGTTGGGGACCCCTGTTTTAAAGGATGTCCCTCTCTGCTCCATGTCTTTACCTACTGGATATTCCAGAAGAGGCTCAGTTACCTGTCTAACCTAATTACCATTTCTCTTAGCCATTTCTCTTACCATTTCTCTTACAAGAGCCCTTTGCAGGTATAACTACATGTCAGTTATCATAATAGCAATAGTTCCAACTGACATTAACATTTATTGAGTTCCTACTATGGGTCAGATATTCTTTTAATGCTTTGTGCATATATCTAATTTTCAGATCTGTATATTGTCACTGTTTCCACTGCTACCATCCTGATCTAAGTCACTTTAATTCCTCACCTGGATTATTGAAATATGCTTGCTAACAAGCCTCTCTGTTCCCACTCTCAACCCCCAACACTGACTCTTCTGTTGAAACATAAGTCAGATCATGTCATTCTTCTGCTCAAACCCCTCCAAAGGTTCTACATTCTAGTCAGTATAAAATCCAAAATTCTTATTCTTACCTACAAGGCCCTCTGTGCTCTAGTCTGTTGCCATCACTCTGACCCTTCCCTTCCTTGCTCTTTTCTATATCAGCCTCCTTGCTAGTCAGTAGGCATGTCCCTGACTGAAAGTTCTGGAAGTTGCTGTTCCCTTTCCCTTGTATGCTCTTCCCTCAGATATGCACATGGCTCACTCCCTCACCTCCGTGAGGCTTCCTCTCCATTTCCATGATCTCTGTGAGGTCTTTTCTGACCACTATTCAAAATTGCAATGCCTGACCCCCTTAAGTCTATCACTTCCTATTCACACCTGAGCTGCTTTACTTTTTTCCATAGCACTTGTCACCAATTTACCTCATATACTTTTTTCTTATTTGTTTATGGTCTGGCTTCCCTCAAGAGAATATTAGCTCTACAGGACTAAAGACTTTGTTTTGTTCACTGATGTTGCCCCAGTGCCTAGAAGAGTATCTGGTCCACAGTCCACCCTCAATAAATATTGTTGAAAAAATAGTAATTTAATTCCCATAACCCTGTGAGCTAGGTAATATTTTTACTTCTTTTTATGTATACAGAAACTGAGGTTCAGAAAGACTAAGCTCTTTTTTCAAGCTTGCACAGCTATTAAGTGAAAGATCTGTGACTCAGACCCAGGTTTCTCTAATTGGGGAGTTTGTCCTTTTAATCACTATACTCTACTACTTTAACCTTACTGTGTCTGGAACGCCAAGGTATACTGGACTCTTACTAGACCCCAAGGGACAACAGTAGACTCTCCTGGAAGGTAGTGGAGGCTCTGCTAAGTAAAGTCCAACTTGTCTCACATACAGGAAAGGAAGTGCTGTGACCCGGGCCCAAAGTCCCTATGGGCATCCTGGAGCTGCTTAAGCCTCTCGCCAACTGACACCTATGGAAACAACAGGTAGGAAGTCAGTGGATTCATTCCAGATATTTAGTGTGGGATTTCCAGGTGTCTCCAAGAATCTCTGTGAACTCCCTCACAGGCTGATTCTTCTCTGGTTCCAGCTCCTCCCACCAACACCTAACTACTAACCCTCCCACAGGACTCCCAAGAGTCAGAGATTCCCAATTCCAGGCCACAGTCACTCTTTATCTGTCCCTGTGTGCCCTAAATGTCCATAGACAGGTCCCTCTCAGATCTTCATTTCAAGCACTCTCCATAGCTTAGAGTTTGAGAAGCCTGTTCCTTGGTCCCAAATTCTCTACAATTCTTCTCCTATGTAGATCCCATTTCAATGCCCCTCCACTTCCTTTGAGCCTAGAGAATTTCCTCCCAAGCCTAGTTTTATTGAGGCTCTTCCCCATGGCTCACTCCAGACTTCTCTACCTGCAGCTGTTTCCACCGGATATTTATCTGCTCCAGGGCCTGGGAATTCTCCATTGACAAGTGCACATCAGAAATGGCAAGCTGATGAGCCAGATCATTCACCAACTTCACTCCATCTTTCATTGGGGAGAATTCTTCTTTGAATAGCTTTAGAACCAGGGCACAAGTCCCACAGTGGACAGAGAGTAGAAAAAAGAAACTATTAGTCATTCATTTTGATTCTTCCCTCTTCACTCAGAGATTTTGTTTTGACAGCACAACCTAGGTGCTTGCCTATTAGGGCAGCAGGACTAAGATGTGAGTGGCCACTATCTTTATCCTCTTCTTTTATTACCCTCAGAAAACACTAGAGAAAGAGAAGACAGTAGAAGGACAGAGAAGACACCAGCTGAAGCAGCACTGAAATACAGCACATAAACTGGTAGTCCTGGTCAATAATGAACTCTTGGGAGCAGAAAATTTGTCAGGGTCAGGGAGGAGTGTCAGGCATCAGAGTGGACTGTAGCCAGGTGAGGGGTCATGCATACCTTAAGAGCCTGGATGTGGTCAGGGAGTGAATCAATGAACAGATCCCCAATGGGCTCCCAAGTGGCTCGGACTCCCTCAGCCTGAGTCAGAGTAGTGCTTAATTCTTCCATTGCCCCTTGGATCTCCAATAGCTGTTCCAGAGTGCGCTCAATGTGGCGGTGCTGGTCCACAGAGCGGGCTGTTAGCTTCTCCCATAGTTCACTGGCCACTGTCGCCTGCTTCCACACAAAGCGGCTAACATTCTGAATCCGCTGTCTGGGAGAGGTATCTGTAAGAGCAGGTAGGAAAACAGGTGTGGCCATCCAGGCAGGGGAAGTCCAGGGAAAGAAAGAGACAAAGACAGCTCTTTGTAAGATGTGCATGTGTGTGTGTGCATGTGCATGCATTTGTGCATATATTTATACAAATGCATATTTTCCCATGGGGGAAATCCTTTTGCACATTTAGGTGTTTAAAAAATTAAACTTTTTATTTTAAGTTAAATTATTATAGGTTCACATTCAGTTTTAAGAAATTATACAGGGATCTCATGTACCTTTTACCCAGTTTCCCCAAATGATAACATCTTGAAAAACTATAGTATATTATCACAACCAGGATATTGACATTGATGCAATCCACCAATTTGTTTAGAGTTCCCCAGTTTTACTCATACTTGTGTGTGTGTGTGTGTGTGTGTGTGTATTTAGATCTATGTGATTTTATCATGTGTAGGTCCATGGATCCACTACTGTAGTCAAGAGATCATGTTCTTGTTTTCTGTCTATTATGTCTTGAGGATTTCCTCATATTCTTTAAAAATGGGCAAGGCAAATAGTGAGTAAAATATTTTAAGAAGCACAATGAGGAAAATAATCCAGAGTCCTATTCACAAGACCTGGAATGTGGTTTGCATCAGTATCTGCTGCCTATTTCCATCTAAAGAAGGGATTCATTTCCTGAAGGACCAACCTAGGAGAGGTTAGTATAACTTGCCTAACTTTTCCACCTAGATTCCTAAACTGCAGGTTTCCTCTTTCTCCCTCAGACCTCCCATAAGAATTAAAGTCCTAAAACTCTAGGCTAATTGGAACTCTCCTGGTCTCACTTAAGCTTGTCCTATATGAAGCACATTGGACAAAAAATTAAGTACCAAACTCCTACTGAGGAGCTCAAGGTAAATGAGAGGGTCAACAGCACTGACAAAGGGCTCAAAAAATGAAGGGTCCTTCCATGCTATTCACAGCCAATTTCAGAGAGTTGACTCTTCTGGAAAAGAGAGCTACTAGGCAACCATTCACACTTAACCACCATGGATCCCAGCTGCGTAATAGAAACCTACACCTAGAATGGCCCGCTCATTGAGGGAAGGGGCTGGAAGTCACTAGGGTCAGTATCAAAAAGTCATAATCAATTTTCTTCTCAAATGTCATTACCTAACTTTTTAGATTTTAAAAAGGGTTGTTTTTTCTTTTATTTGCTGGTTTATTAGAGTACTGCTACAGATCTCTATGTTGGAATCAAGCAGGATGGTTTTTTTTTTGTTTTTTTTTAAATTTTATTTAGTTATTTTTCAAGTACAGTTTTTTGTCTATTTTTCCCATCCCAGCCTCCCCCTCCCCTTGCTCCCCACCTCCCTCCCATTTCTACCCCCCTTAGTTCTCGTCCCTGTGTCCTTCCTATTTGTTCCTCCAAATCCCTCCCCCTTTTTCCCCTTAACTTCCCTTCCTTCTCCCCTCTGGTCACTATCCCCTTGTTCTCTATTTCAGTGTCAAGCAGGATGTTTTAAAAGGACATACTACTACTTTGATTCATTGAGTCAGTTCAATCAATGCATATGAGTGTATTGTTTTTTCTTTTTCATGCCTCATTAGAACACCACAAGTGACGCTTCCAAGCTGCATACAGCTTTGGGCCATGTGCCAGTGTACCCTGCTCCAGGCTCTGTTCTCTTTGCTTTTTCTTGCAGTGTGAATCTTTTTCCTCCCAACTTTGGACTCCTAGGAGAAAATTATCCTCCTAGATAACAGCTGAGAACATGAGTTTGGGTAAAGCAGGAAGGTGGTTAGTGGTTTGTAGTTCAAGAAGGGGTAAGAGAGGAAGATCACCTACCTTTGCTCTCCAAACAAGGCTCCTCTAATTCTTCAAATGGGTGCTGGGAGAGGAAAGCCTGAGCTGACTCCAGCACAGAGTAGATATAGGGTCCCCGAGACTTGACATCTTCCATAAAGACCTGTGAAGTTTAGCAACACATTCAACAGGGATAGAAAGTCTTTCAACCCCCCCAATTTACAGGCTTCCTTCTCCTCAGTGTAAACTTGATCTTTTGGCATTATCATGTACCTTTGGGATACCCAGACAAAAAGAGGTATAATCCTCCCTATAGCAGAAGAAACAATAACTCTTTAACAATGGACCATCTATGTAGTATGAAATGGGTCTCTCTATGCCACAGGGTAGAGAAAATCATGAGGATTTGGGGGTGGAAATCTTGGTTCTCGAGAACACGCAAAAATCCCCTATAAGGGTCTTAGAGAAATCAAAACCAGAATGGGCCAGATTATGTAAAGATTTTAATTAATTTTTTTGTTGAAATATAGAGAAAAGTACAAAAATCAAAAGTGTACAGCTCAATTAATTTCCATTAAGTGATTCCATCTCTGTAACCAGTACTGAGATCAAGAAATAGAACTTTACTAGCATCTCAGAAGGCCCCCTCATTGCCTCTTCTGGTCACTATCTCATCTTCCCCATCCCCCCACCCTCTGTGGGTAACCACTGTTTTGTTTTGTAATACCACTGATTAGTTTTTCTATTTTTGAATTTATATAAATGGAATCATACAATATATCCTCTTTTTGTATGTTTTTTTTCTTTAATTCACATGCTGTTTTTAAAATTCATCTATGCTATGGCACACAATTATAATTTATTTATTTCCTTCCTGCATTTTATTCCATTCTGTATGAATTTGTAATTGAGATATAATTGCCATATAATATTGTATAAGTTTAAGGTATACAATATATTCATTTAATACATGTATATTGCAATATGTTGCCATTGCGGTGTTGGCTAATATCTCTTTCATATTACATAATTATCACTTCTTCCAGTGCATTTTGCATATGTTTTTAAGAAATCTCTGTTGTTATTTTCTGATTATAGAGATAATGTATGTCACAGAAATCTTAGCAAATTCAGAAAAGTATAAAAAATTTAAAAGAATTCTAATTTCATAATCTAGAGTTGTTAACCATTGTGAACATTTTTATATGGTTCCTTCTTATGTTTTCATCTGTGTGTATACATGTATAAACATCCATATAGATTTTTATATAATTGAGATTCACCTATATATGGTTTTGTATCCTCTGTTTTTTCATTTAATGTTATATTATGTTAATTTTCCATGGCTCTATTTCAAATCAGAGCAGGATTTTAAGAGAGGCTAATATTTGGTGGAAGAAATAGAGAGAAAAGATTTGACTTTGTGGAGTGCTATCCATAGATCTTTAGGACTGCATGCAACTTCCTGTTACTTTAAGTGTCTAAGCAGAGACTGGTGTTCTTCTGTCAGGTTTTGCAGAAGAGATCCCTTCCTGACTGAGGATCACATACCATGGTCTCCACAATTATTATTATTATTATTATTATTATTATTATTATTATTATTCTACAGTTTAACACTTTCCCCAATATTTATTGCCATTTTTTTATTGTTGAGACTATTACACATGTCTCCTATTTCCCTTTGCTCACCTCCAGCCAGCACCCTTCACTCCCCATTGGACTTCACACTGTTGTCTGTGACCATGAGTCATGCATATATGTTCTTTAATAACTTCTTCACCTTTTTTCATCCAGTCCTCCCTCCACCTCTCCTCTGAGATCTGTCAGTCTGTTCTATATATCCATGCCTCTTTGTCTATTTTGTTTGTTAGTTTATTTTGTTCATTAGAGTCCACACATAAGTAAGATCATATTGGTATTTATCTTTCTCTGATTGATGGCCTCCATAATTCTAACCTACCGCATGTGTCTCCTTCTCCTGTTGCACCAGGGCCACATCCCCTTGTAGGGGCAGCTGAGCTGACAATTCCTCATCCTTTTGGCTGAGCCAGTCAATAATCTCTTGGAGAGGGATCTGAAGCTTTCCACTGTGATCTGAGAAGGCCTCTAGGCGAGATCTGCACACAATGGGTAAGACCAGTGGTTTTCAGTCTTATTTTTAAGTGGAAAAACATTTTTCCCAAATAAATACTTATGGAGAACATTAATATATAAAACATATTAAAGGGAAATTACCCTGGCTGAAGTAGGAGGAGGTCCAGAACCCCTCCCTCTTACCCACCCACAGCAATACCTCCACACAGAGCTCAATGCTAAAACCAATGGGTAGGACCACTGGTGGGGAGGTGTTCCAAACTCAAGTGGCTTAACATGTCACCTTATGGACATCAGTTAATTAAGTCATATGCCCCACTTCAGGCTGGGAAGGGCAAAAAACTGAGCAAGGGTATTAGAGGTTACAGCTGTCTTCTTGCCCTCTTGCCCCGGAGGAACTCAAGTCATGTCAAACTGCTCATCCACAGAGGCTTCTCAGAGCCTGCCCTCTGAGCAGGAGAAGATGCAGTACATGGGAAGGACAAGTAAGGTAGTTGAATAAAGATACTCACATGTAAAAAAAAAACTCACATGTGCAAGGATGCATACAAATATAACAGTTCCAAGGGTCCCAAAGAATAATAGCAACAAAGGTTTAACATACTCACTGTATAATCATCTCTGTCTGCCTCCCTCCACAATGAACCATGAACTGAGGTCCAAATGGTAGGAAGCTGGAAGCCAGCTTAGACCGTGTGTAGCCATCAAGCCCATTCCCCTTAGTTGACAAGAATAACAATTCATTGCCTCCCTACCACCTGGACTAATCAGTTTACCTAAATTTTTGCTTCTATTAATTCTCAGAGCAATTTTACTCCCCAGGCACTACTATTGCCCAGAGAGGTTGAGTAACTTACTCAAGGTCACACAGTTAAGTCACTGACAGAATTATGATTTGAACTTAGGTTTATCTGATTCCAGAGCCTATATTTTTCAACTTTTCCACACTGCCTCATCCCTACCAGAGTGCACCAGAAGCTATGGGTTTGGATTTTGATGATAGGAAGTGGAAAAGTGTGGGGTGGGGGATACACACATGGGTAGGGAAAGGAGGAAAACATATAGAAATTGTCTTTCAGCTCTTACTAATTTGCCCTTAGTTTGTGGAGTGCTAGGTGGGTTAATAACCAATGGATGGGAATAGAAGGATGAAAGGATGAGAGAGAAAACAGATGAGATCTACCAAGCTGAAAAACAAGTATGAGAAGAGGAGGAAAGAGTAATCATATCCCTCATTTGTATATCAGTGACTTTAAATTTAATATTTTCAGATCTTATTTGTATCCTTGTCACAACACTGTGAGGTAGTAAGGACAGGTATTATTCCTACACCCATGTTTCCCAAACAAATGGAAGCTCAAATTCAGATAACTCAAACCACTTATTCAAGGTGACACAGCTACTTAAACCTGAGGCTAAAATCCAAGCCTCCTGACTTCTGACTCAGGGCTCTTTCCCCAATGCCAGAGAAGGAAAGGGGAGAAAGGGGGACAGTGAGGGTGATGAGAGGGTGATACATAGGCTGAGGGGAGAATGAGGGGAGTAGCAGCAAAAGGAGTCCAACACTGTTCAAGACAGTGTTGTAGGCAGCAGGACTTACCGGAGGTTGTGAGACTTCTTCTTGATTTCGTTCCAACACAGATTCATGGCTGACGATTCCAGGGTTCCAATGGCACCAACAGACCCGTTGAACAACTGTGGGCTTAGGAAGAAAACCCCAGCACCATCCTAAGGAGGTGCAGGGGAGGTGGCAGCAGCTCTAACCTGGACAAAAACACAGACATCCTGTGATCCCTGGAGTGTGCCACACCCTGATCTACAGGAAGACAAGGATGGGTCAGGTGTAAACAAGGGCAGAGAAGGGTTGTTACAGAATGTTTGTGGGTAAGATAAAGGACAGTTTGGTGACTCTGTTCATTTCAAGGTCCATTCTTGGTATAGGTTGATCACATATGACTCCTGACTACTATCAGTATTATCCTATTATTGTAAATTCTGCTAAGACGTGATCCTGGATGTCCTTGCATTAGGTAACAGCTGCTCAGAATTGCCCAAATACTGGCAACCACTGCATTTAAGGTAAGCTGTAGGCTCCTATTTCAGGGTCCCATACTTTACCCAGCCTCTGGGGAAAAAAATACTCAGTGGCTAGCCCTCTTCCTCTTCCCCAACCACATTTCCCACCACAGTCAGGAAGCCTGGAAATTCTCCTTAAAAGCACTGTTTATCTTCCAATGATTTTGAAAGGGCTAAAGCAGCATTTTGGATCTTGACCTCCAAGTGATCCTGACCAGAGTGGAGAGCTAAGAGGACCAGTCATAGAACCTGACAAAATATTGCCTGGGCCACTCAATCTCACAGCTCATCACTTGCTCGCCCTGTGGGGTAATGTGGGGTTTGGGGGGAATAGTGCTATGCCAAATAGCCCTAAGAAATTAGCTACCTCCAGCACAATGCCAGGACTACCCAACCATGGGGGGCAGTTGGGGACAGAGGGAGTCGGAGTGTGGAGGAAGAAATCTCAGCTGAGCTTCTCCACCCCAGCCTGGGGAAACCCACCACCTGCCTCTCCACCTGCTTGCCTTCTGTGGAAAGAACACAGTCCTGCTGGTGGTTAAGACTGTCTAGCTTCCCTTTCCCCTCAAGACTTTCTCACAACACAAAACTTCTTCCCCACACAAGAATCTTCAGGCAGTTTAGAAAACCAATCATTCCATTAAAACCACAGCTTGCAACCACATACTAAAAGGGAAATGAGGGAGCAGCCAGGTTCTGGGGCAAAACTCTCAACTCAATCACTCTGCATCCCCATGAAGCTGACACTACCTGTGCTGCCTGGGGATTCCATGGCAGGATTGGGCAGCTCCATTATTATTCCTCAGCACAAATCCAGACCCAGTGCCCGGTGAGCCATAGTCAGAATCCCGACAGGCTTTGAGAAGACTCCCTCAGGGAGGGCAGGCAGAGCTGAGTTAGGCCAGGAGGCGGGAGCTGTTACCCTGTTTGTTTACTGACCCCCCAAGAATCTGGAGGGGGTGGCTATGTCAGGGCTCAGCTGATGAATCAGAGCTTTGTCCCTGGTAAATTCCAGCTTGCTCCAAACTGGGCCTGCCACACTGGAAACAGGAGGTCCCTCCCAGACTGGCAAGGCTGGCAGGAGTGGGACTGGGCATTCCACAGTGATGAGGAGGGGCATACAGAGGGTAGCTTCTCCTGACTTATTTTCCCTTGCTATGGAAGACACAAAGGACTGACTCTGCTTCCAGGCCCACCCCTCCTCTGAGGTGGAGGGAAGAATCAGACCACTTTGGTGACAAATCTCTCTGATAAGCAATTTTCCAAAGGCCTTGCAGAAGGATGGGCTTAGAAATAAGCCTTATCCTTGACTAAGACAGTGTCCTCAAGCAATGAGGGATACGTGTGGTATATCTGGGGATAGAGCCATGGGACTACAGGATCAGGTTGTTGGGCAGCAGCAGATTTATCTGAGCTTCCTGTGAAAACTCAAGGGTACTCTGCCCTGCCTTTGGGATGCAGAGAGGGGTAGAGGGAAAGTCATATCCACGGCCCCCAGACTCTCACCACACTCTAAGACCAGGGCAAAATGGATGGTCTATGGACATCCCCTTGGACCTCTGCAGAGGGAGGAGAGGGGAAAATGTAACTCAGTGGCTCTATGCAGGGATTTAGTTCCAAGGAGGCTCCTGTGCCTTTCCCATGATTCCCTGGGCCACTGGCATGGCAGACAAGGTCCCTTCTGGAAGTGGCCACTCTTCTCTAGCAAGACTTGCCTGGGAAAAAGTTAACATTCTCGAGTTGGGACCCCATACCTCAGCACTAAAGGAAACACTTCATGTTTACCAAAAAGGGTTCTGTTCTCATCTTCATTTATCTCCCACAGAGTCTTCTGGGCTTTCCACAGTTCCACATAGTTTCCATGCTGAGAACCACCTACAGGAATAGTTGGAACAGCTGCCTGACCCTTTCTCGGGGTCTGGTTTGGAGCCAACCGGGTGGATGGGGGATGGCAAGGATGGCAGTCCAAGAAACAAGGAGTGGCTCTAGCTCCAGGTCACAGCTTTTCTTGTGCTGGAATAATTGAACTCAAGCCAGTCTTGTAGATTCTTCTGGACTGGGAACACCCCCAAGTTAGAAATGGCCACTTGTGACCCAGCCACAACCAACTTCTTTCGGTTCTGTAGGAAGCACCCACAATGAGCTGGTTCTACCCATGCTAGACTTTCATTTCCTCTAGCCTTCTTCTTAGTTTCTTAACCACCCACTCAGCTCCCTTACTATGTTCTTTCATGCTGTTGTTCCCTCCTAGTTCCCCCTTATACTCACAAGTCCATATAACAGAGCCAAGCAAACAATAGGCAAATAAGAACAGTAATTGTTTTCTTTCTCTATCAATGACCTTCTACTTCTGGCCAAGATGTTTTCTTCTCATCTCCACTCCTCACAGGTCTTTCTTCTCATATCTTGAAACTTTAAGACAAAGTTAGGGCTATAGGGAAGAAAGGAAGATAAGTAACTGGGCACTGGCAGAGGAAAAGGGTTGGTCTCACCATTCTCAATCACAAAATAAAGCCCGTAGGTCCCTGTGACTATGAAAGGGGCAGACTATGAGCAGGGCAACCATTTTGAAAGGGCCCAAGTTTCTCAATCCCTTGACCCTATGAAAGTCCCATAGGGACTTTGAGAACATGTTAAAAATAGCACTTTTCTCTGGTTAGATATGGGGAAAATAGCTCAGAAGAAACATGGATCGTATGCCTCTCTGTACCTTGACTTTCCCTCACTACTCTCCCCCAAAATGGGCTCCCTACTACTCACATTCTCCATCTCTGCCACCTTTCTCCCTCCCTTCCTTCTCCCTATATATTCAGCTTCTGCTTAAACCCCAGCAGCAACTTGGCACAGCGGCCCACCTGTGAAAAACTGGGAGATATAGTAATCTTTCAACCCCCATGGCTTCTGAACCCAAAGCACTGTAGTGAAAGCCAAAATATGCTTATGCTTCTCCCTTGTCCACTCAAATTTCCTATAGGTCTCTTTGGCTGTCCTCTTTGGATTACTGTCCCTCACATGTTGTCTGCCTACCTACCAATATACACAGGCAGGCACACACAGTACCACAACTACACTCCTAGAAAAGGAGTGAGCAAGGAGATGATGGTGTGAAGCTCTGGGGATTCTTAGTGGAACTAAGCCAGGAGCTTCAAGTAAGACTAGGAAGTGGAGAGGAGCAAATGGAAGAAGAGAGAACATTCTTCAGGTACAGAATATGAGGTATACCACAGAGAAGTCAAGGCAAAAGAAGGTCCTGCCTTGTCCTAGGCCATGCTCTGTAAGAATATATTCTTCTGGAATCCTCCTTGGGAGGTTAACATGGAACCTGCCCCCTCAACTACAGTGCACCCTTTGGCTTTCCCAGTCCAATACACTTCCTTGCCCCATTCTCCCCATAAAAGGCTTCACGAGTGACAAGGGATGGGCCAGAAAGAAGCTCTGTGCTATCCAAGGGGTTTCATTTATATGGAGCGTGCCCCTGAGCCTTTGGAAGCATGGATACCCACAAGAACACACATAGAGCTTGTGTTCACATTCTCTCCATGGGTCTTCCTTTTGCTATTAGCCTCTTACCTGAAGCTGGGGGCAGGTGCTTTGGAGGCTGCTGCTGTGATGGAACTGATCAGCTGCCCGCCACTCATGACATCATGGAAAGGTATAAGGACATCCCTGCATGACTATAGGTTACATCAGAACCAAGTCTCATGAGGGATGAGGATGGGCAGTGCACCATACATTGAGCATAAGCACCATACCTGGAAGGGTATCAAGAGAAGATTTAGAGTCAAGACATATAAAAGGCCTATGAACCCAGCACTTACCAAGAGGTGCCTATATCAATTAGTAAATAAATATTCAAACCTTACTGACCTACCCAGTAGTTTTTCCCATGTAAACATATACCATAAAATACTATTTCATTATTAATCAAGGAAGTATTTATTGTTTATCTATTATGCTTTGTGCTAGAAACATAAAGATGATTTGCGGTCTGAGATCTCACAACCTAGGGATGAGAGTGGGGAACAGTCCAGTCAAATAAGGTGATAATTATTATAAACTTATTATGTGGCAAATGCTATAATTAAAGTTTGACCAGAAGGCTAAGGAAGCACAGAGTGGAGAACAAACTCTACCAAAGAATGTGCAAAGATTTCAGAGAGACTGCATTTGAGGTGAGTCTTATGTTTTGTTTTTGTTTTTTGTGCACTGTTCCCGGAAGTACTGCAATACCAGGTCGATGCATGGAGTGGATGAAGCAAGCTCCTATTCCATCTCCCAGCTCCAAAAATTCATTTAATATAATGTCCTCAGGTAGAGGACATATCAGGTATTAAACTGATATGAACAGATACTACATTTGACCTTAGCCAAAAGGCTGAGAAGTGATGAGGTGAGTCTTATTTTTAAAAAATATTTTTATGGAATTTATTAGGGTGATACTGGTTAATAAAATTATATAGGTTTCAAGTGTACAGGTCTATAATACATCATCTGTATATTGTATTGTATGTTCACCACCCAAAGTCAAGTCTCCTTCCATCACCATTTATCCCTGATTTACCCTCTTCTACCTCCCTCACCTCCCTTTACCTCTGGTAAACATCATACTGTTGTCTGTATCTATGAGTTTTTTCCCTTTGTCCCTTCACCTTTTCACCCAGCCTCCCAACCCCTCTCACCTCTGACAGCTGTCAGTATGTTTTCTATATCTATGAGTTTGTTTCTATTTTATTTGTTAGTTTATTTTGTTCATTAATTTCCACATATGAGTGAAATCAGATAGTATTTGTCTTTCTCTGACTGGCTTATTTAACTTAACATAATACCCTCTAGGTCTATCCATGAGGTGAGTCTTGAAGGACAAGTAGATGTTTGCCTTTGCACAGAAAGGGATAACAGCATTCCCAGCAGAGAGATCTACCTGTGCAAAGGTGGATGTCACAAAAAATCTTAGCATGTTCAGAGAACAATAGGTTCAATATGTCTAGAATTTAGGAGGCACAGAAATGAAAAAGACAATGGTGCCTGCCCCTAAGAAGTTCACATACAGGGAGAAAAGATATGGGTAAAATCAGGCCATAAAGTGTTATCTGCATCAATAATAGAAGTATTGATGGAATGGAGTGAAGGGATAGATGAGGTGAGTTCCACTTGGTCAAGTCAGGAACAGTATCTCTAGAGGAAATATACTTGAGGTGAGTCATGAAACAGAAAGCAGTTTGTCATTAAAGAAGACAAAACAAAAAATAATACTCCAAACAGAATGAAAATAAATTGTATGATGTGACCAGAGTATAAGGTAGGTGCCCTCTGGGAAGTAGCAGATGAGGTTGGAAAATGAGGTTGTGGCCAGACTGGGTCATGTCTTGAATGACAACCAGAGGACTCTAGGCTTTCTCTTGTAGCCAACAGGAGGCACTGAAGACTTTAAGCCAGGTAATGATATGACCAGATTTGCATTTTAGAAAGAGCCCTCTGCCTGCCTTGTGAAGTGATTTTCCCAGGGAAAAACATCCATCGAGAGCTGTTATAATACGCAGGCAGTTTTGGTAAGGATGGAGCAGATAGCATGGCTTTGAGATACACTGAAGAGGCAAAGTATATTGGACTCCGTGATCGACTGGATGCAAATTAAAGAGTGAGGAAGTGAAGGAGTCAAAATTTTCTAATTTGGGAGCTGGGTGGATAATGTCACCAATAGTAAGAGAGAGAAGACAGGAGAAGGAGCAAATTTGGTGTGGTAGGGGGTGAGGGCAGTGCTCCACTATAAGCTATGCTTGAGACATAGTCAGCTTTAGATGTTAGAAGCTAAGCTTAGAAAAGGAAGATATGAATGAAGAAGTTAGATGTTTAAACCAATTGACAGGTTAGTAAATATACACCAATGTGATGGGAATGGGTAGCAAAGACAGTGCTTGCAAATGATAAAAAAAATTACATCTTTTAGTGCTGGGCAAAGACATACAAACTCTAATCCAAAGGGCAGAAAGTGAGCATCCTTAATTCCTAATGCTGATAATTAAACAGTATTTTTAGTCTCTATTTCAGCAGTAACCAACACTTTAGGTATAAGGAGAAACCCCTTTTTAAAATCATTTATTTATTTATTTTTAGAGAAAGGGGAATGGAGAAAGAGAGGAAGAGAAATATCAATGTGCAAGAGATGCATCAGTTGCCTCTCACACATCCACAACTGGGGACCTGGCCCGCAACCCAAGCATGTGCCCTGACTGGGAATTGAACTGGCAACCTTTTAGCTTACAGGCCAGCACTAAATCTTCTGAGTCATACTGGCCAGGGCAGAAGGATGCCTTCTTGAGATAAAACGTATATATATGTCTCACTTCACCCACTTATACCTACAATAGTAGCTATATTTTTAATACATAAAGAGTGAGAAAAACACCCATTTAAAAATCTGTAGACTCCTTCAATGAAGTACCTATCCCTCCACCTCAGGGGCCCATGGTCCAAACAATGGGAACTATCACAGATCATGAAGGTGAAAAAATTTATGGACAATTTCTAATAGTCAAATTCCCTGGACATTACACAGCTACACAGCTCCTCATCCCCAAAGAGATTCCCTGAAGAATGGCTGAAAAGGTGGTTCTCACCCTGACTGGTGTGGTTCAGAAGGTGGGGTGTTTTCCTGCAAACCGAAGGCTTGCCAGTTTAATTCTGGCCAAGACACATGCCTGGGTTTTGGGCCAGGTCCCCAGTCGGGGGCATGTGAGAGGCAACTGATCGACATATCTGTTGCACACAGAGGTTTTTCTCCCTCTTTGGGCTCCCTTCCCCTCTCTCTCAAGATAAATAAATAAAATCTTTTACAAAAAAAAAAAGAAGAAAATGTGGCTTCCTATGAATGTGTTATAAGAATGAAGCTACAAAAGGCTTACTTTCACACCTCTTTTTATACTAACATTTTTATTTTTTCCAGTTACATGAGTAATATATATTCTTTATAGAAAAATTGGAAAACACAAAAAAATCATAAGGATGCAAATAAAACTAACTTATAATACTGTTACCAAGATATAACTGTTACTAGCAGGTATGAAGTCTTACATATTTTTATATGAAAAATATGTACATACCTTAAAAGTCAAATTGTCATCATGATATGTACTCATATATATGTAGACTTCTGTATCAAGCTTTTCTTTTTTGCCATTTTTTTTACATTTTTATGGTTGTTCAAGTACAGTTGTCTCAATTTTCCACCCACCACTGCCCCCCACCCCAGCTATCTCCACTTCCCACCCTCGATCCTCCCCTCTTTGGTTTTGTTCATGTGTCCTTTATGGATGTTCCTGAAAATCCTTACCGCTCCCCCCCCCTCCATTATCCTCTCCCACCTCCCTTCTGGTTACTGTCAGTTTGTTCTTAATTTCAATGTCAGTTATATTTTGCATGCTTCTTTGTTTTGTTGATTAGGTTCCACTTATAGGTGAGATCATATGGTATTTGTCTTTCACCACCTGGCTTATTTCACTTAGCATAATGCTTTCCAGATCCATTCAGCCTGTTGCAAAACTCATTTGCCATTTATATCATGATCATTCTAGAATGTCACTAAATATTCGTCTAAAACATGATTTTCTCATGGCAGCAAAGGTGGTATTGTGCTATGGTTGAGGCCATGGGCTTTGGCATCAGACAGACCTAGAGTCAAATTCATAGTACTCAACCCATTAACGGTATGGCTTGGGGCAATTTAACCTGTCTGAACTTCAATGTCCTCATCTGCAAAAGGGGGATGACAAAAATACTTTTCTCATAGCATTTTTCTAATGACTAAAGTTAGTAAAGTATTTAAATAACTTAGCATACTGTCTGGAAATAGTACACTGCTCAATAAATGTTAGCTGTAATCATTGTTGTATACTATTCCATTGAATGGATATATTGTAACAATTAGACATAAATCACACTGCAATGAACAGTCATGTGCATATTTGTAATACTTTCCTTGATATAATTTTCTAGAAGGGAGAATTCCTGGATTGAAGGGTACAAACCAATTTTGGGCTGTGATGCATATTTTTAAACTGCTCTAGAAAAAAGTTAGATCACTTTATACTACCACCAGCAATGTGTAAGAATGCCAGTTCTCCAGCACACTTGCCAACAGTAAAATAATCTTATTTTAAAAATATCTTTGCCAAATTTGTAATTGAAGATGGCATCTTGAAGACTACTTCTTATTTACTTATTTATTAGAAATGCTTAACTTTTCCCCTACATTTTTAGTGGCCAGGTGTATTTCTTATGTCATGAACTCTCTCTTTTTCTCTTGAGATTCACCTCTCTACAAATTAACTTCCTGACTTGATGTCAAGTTGATTATTTATGAACAAATATAAAACAAACCCAGGAGTTAAGAGAACTTAGATCTTCAAATCCCAATGTAGGCAAAATACTTTCCTTCTGATCCTAGCATGATTATGCTCAGATATTTTCAGACTTGCCAGTAACTATGACCTCAAGTCATTTCATCTCTCTAAACCTTGGTTTGCTAATCTATAAAATGTTAATGTTTAAGAGTACCACACATCAAAACCTTAGCATTCCTTGCATTTGTATAGCATGCTTTTGTATCCTGCTGTACTCTCTTTCTTGACCTTCGGTGCACCCTACTAAGGGTAGCCCAGCCAGAATTATGATCTCATCTGACAGATGAAGATGATCAGGCACTAGTGAACCTGGGCTTCCTGACTCCTGGCCAGTGCTCTTTGCTCTACACAAAGATCCTTCTTTCTGCCTCTTTATCTCCATCCTGTCCCAAATTACCATATGCACATTCTGATTCTCTTCCTATTTCTCCTTTCAATTTGTAGAGGCTGCAAGGAATTAGAAATGAATCCAATTTGGCCCCCAACTGGACAAGTGTAGGAAATAAGACATATAAGCAAACAAGCATAATTTAAGGGAGAAAATGATTTGCACCTTAAGTGGGACACAGAAATCATGTAATGAGAGGTCAAAGAGGAGGAAGTGTTCACCTTAAGTTGAAGGTATTTAAGATGTATTTATGGAATAGATGCCTTTGATCTAAGGTGAAAAAGAAGATGTGAATGCATGCAGTAGTAAGGAGGATGTTTCTGGGGTAGAAGTAACTCTTCTGTGCTCTTCTCTGGGGGTATTGATGGGTATCAAGCTGTGGCTTTTGCCACTAGGAATACTCTTTTCCTTGTTCTCAAAGATAAACTCAGTAGGCCCTTATGGGAGGAAAGAGACATTGTTTCTCTTGGGCAGAGAAAAAAGTTTTAAAAACATGTGAAATTGTGGAGAAAAGGGAACTCTAGTGCACTGTTGGTGGGAATGCAGACTGGTGCAGCCACTGTGGAAAGCACAATGGAATTTCCTCAGAAAACTAAAAGTGGAACTGCCTTTTGACCTAGCAATTCCATTGCTGGGATTATATCCCAAGAGCCCTAAAACACCAATCCCAAAGAACCTATGCACCTCAGTTTCACAGCAGCACAATTTACAATAGCCAAGTGCTGGAAGTAACCTAAATACCCACCAGTAAATGAGTGAATCCAAAAACTGTGGTACATTTACACAATGGAATACTACACAGCAGAAAGAAAGAAGGAGCTCCTACTCTTCATGACAGCGTGGATGGAACCAAAGAGCATTCTAAATGAAATAAAGACAAATACCATGTGATCTCACCTATAAGTGGAACCTAATCAATGAAACAAACAAGCGAGCAAAATAGAACCAGAGACATGGAAATAAAGAACAAACCAAAAGTGACCAGAGAGGAGGGGAGGAAGGGATAATGGGGGAAAGAAGTGGAAGGGTCAAGTCAAGGAATATGTCTAAAGGACCCATGTACAAAGACAATGGGGGCGGATTGAATGTGGGAGGTGGGGGTTGGTAGGGCATGGGAAAGTAATGGGGAAAAATGGGGGTAACTGTAATTAAACAACAGAATTTTTTTTAAAAACATGTGAGAAAGACCAAGATTTCAGCATGACAGCAAGATAGTTGGCTTATGGAGGAGAAGGTCTCTGTCTAATATTTATTTCAACTCCACATATTTTTAGCACAGTGCCAAGCACAGAACAGGCACTCAATGAATGTTTCCTGAGTTGATTTACTGAACTGAATTTCAGTTAGGTAAGTGTATAGGACTTCAACTTTGTAGGTACAAATACCAGAAGTCATGAAGAAAAGAGTTCTAGACATATATATATATTTCTTTGCATTTATATGAAATGATATATGTAGAATGTTAGTATTTGAAGCAAGGCTTGAAATGGCACAAAAAAAAATAAACCCTGCAAACAACATAAATGTCCATTACTAGAGGACTATTTAAATAAATGTATATCTATACAATGGAATTTCATACATTTATTAAAAACAGAACTAAGAACTCTATGTGCCAGTATAAAATGATCTCTGAAGATATATTTTTAAGCCAAAAGAAAACAAGAAAAAAACAAGGTGGTTAGTTTATATTTGTGTAAAAAAAGGGAAATTATAAGTAAAATGAAATATCTGTGAAGTTATTTCAGAAGAACCTGTTAATAATGACTGTCTTTGGAGAAGGGAACTGAGTGGCTACCAGAAGGAGGCAGAAGAATTCTATCCATTCCTTTGGGATTTTTCCCTATTTTCTCTCTTTTTAAAACCGAGAAATATAATATAGTTATAAAAGTACACAAAACATATGTGTAAAATATATCAAATTGTTATAAAGCAAATACCCATATAATCACTGCTTGGACTGGATTCTCAATCCAATCTAATCTTGGATTAGAATAACTATCCACACCCATAAAAGCCCTGTTTCATCAATAGAAGAAGTAGTTTTTATGGACTATCCTTTTGTACGTTTTGAGTACTGAACCATGTAAATATATTAGCTATTTAACAGATACTTTCTCCCTCCCTCCCCACTCCTCACCAAAATGTCATGAACATCTTCAACTGTTTTATGGAAAGATTGACCTTTCTATAGCCAAATAAATTATAACAGCTAAACTTACTGAATTCCATGTTTTATATATATTAAGTAATTGATCTACACATATCATGTCATTTAAGCCTATGAAAGTTACTATTGTTGTCTTTATTGTGCAGATAAGAACACGTAGGCACAGAGGCACAGAGGCAATAAGCAACCTTTTTAAAGTGATATTGTGGCCCTGGCTGGTGTGGCTCAGTGGATTGAGTGCTGGCCTGGAAACCAAAGGGTCACTGGTTCTATACTCAGTCAGGGCACATGCCTGAATTGCGGCGCCAGGTCCCCAGTAGGGGGTGTGGAGAGGCAACCACACATTGATGTTTCTCTCCCTCTCTTTCTCTATTCCTTCCCCTCTGTCTAAAAATAAATAAATAAAATATTTAAAAAATAAATAAAGTTATATTGTAAATATAAGCTGAGAAGCTGAGATTCATATGTAGGCAGATATATCCCAGAATACGTTCTTCACTGTTACACTATTCCACCTCTCTAAATTCTATAACTCAGTCTTTGAGGTATTGTGATCACTGACCCCTATCAAGTAGAAGATTTTTGGCTATGGGCCACCAAATGGGATCTCAAGAGCTGACTCAGTTATGCTACTACCCAGACAAAGATAGACACAGTTGAGAGCAGACAGGCTGAAGTTAGTCTAGGGTCTGGGGTATCACCCAGCTGGCAAACCCTACCAAACATTTATATGACTTTCTTAGGATATCTGAGAAGTAAAATTCTGGTCAATGCCACTAGTCTGACTCCAGAGCTTCCCCAGTGCCTTAGACCTCAGTAAATATATATATTTTAAATAAATGAATAAGATTTCTCCACTCATAAACTGAAAAAGTCTAAGAATGTATCCAACAGAAATACTTGCAGTAGTGAACAATTATGTATACTGCAGTACTGTTTGTAATAGCAAAAGTCTGCAATGAACTCAAATGTCTATCCACAGGAGACAAGTTAAGTGGATTATGTCAGAAAGATGGCACAGCATGAAAGTAAAGGGTACAGGCTCTGAGCCAGGATGCTCAGGTTTGCATCCTGGTTCTGCCACTCATCAGCACAGGTTTGTATAAACTCCCTGAACCATACTATGCTTCAGTCCCTGCATTTGTAAAACAGGGATAACAAAAAGACCTACATTATAGCCTTGTTGCAAGAAGCTAGTTTATAGTTTTTGGCATGCAGTGAGTATTCAAATCTTATTTATTATTGTAGCCACTCACACAATGGAATATTATGCAACTGTTAAAAAGAGGCAGATTTTGCTGTGGCCAGTGAGGCTCAGTTGAAGCATTGTCCCATACACTGAAAAATTGCCAGTTCGATTTCCAGTCAGGGAACATACCTAGATTGTGGGTTTGAACCCTGGTCAGGGCACATACAGGAGGCAACTGATCAATGTTTCACTCTCTTTCCCCAGCTTTTCCTTCTCTCTAAAGAACAATGAACATGTCCTCGAATGAGAATTTTTTTTAAAAGAGGTAGATCTCTATGCACTCATTTGAACAGAAGTCAGAAATATATATTTTAGGGAAAAGTGTCAGAATATGTTTGTTAGTACTCCAGTTTTGTAAAAAAAAAAAAAGTTTGAAAAATTGTGTGCAGTGAAAAAAAGCCTGCGAGGACACATAAAAGTGTTTAGTGACATTACTTCTAGAGAGCTGACTTTATATACTTTGTGTGTGTACGTGTTTACATGCCCACACATGTGTATAGAGAATATATATTTATAACAAGCATTTATTATTTGGGGGAGAAAAATAAATATGGAAGATCCTAAGTCAGGACAGAACAGGATGGTAGGAAGAATACATCCCTTCCCATGGGCTCTCCAATTCAAGGTAAAGCTTGTAATGGCCCTCTCTCTCACAGCACTGCCATTCTACCTGACAGCATGGCATTGACAGATGAGACATATATTTTATTGGTACCAAACCTTGTTATGTGTTCCTAAAATAATTCCTGCAATGTAGTAAAAAAAAAAAACATGGTTCTTGCTTCAGATGCTGTCACTTAATGAATAAATCATGGAAACTCAGATTGTCAAATTGGAAGGATCTTAGAGATTATCTAGGCCAAGCCCCTCATTTACAAATGGAAACGATGAAATGTGTCCTGAGAAGTTATTAGCTGTCAAACAATTTTGAGAAATAAAATTCATTTTCCAGTGACAAAAATCAGAGACATATCCCTTGAGGAGAAGTTTATTTTAAGAGCCAATTAATGCACTACATCTGAAATCTTCATATACCGCTGGTGGGAGTGCAAGTTAGTAAACCATTTGGGAAAGAAATTTGACAATATCTCCCAAAGGTGAAGATTCTTAGAACTTCTGGTGGGACAATTTCCTCCTAGGTCCAAACTGATAGCAACAATCACATAAGAATAACTACACAAGAATGATCATAGTAGCCCTAACTGTGAACCAAAAACTGGTAGTGACCTAACTGCCCATATACAGCAGAACAGATAAATAAATCATGGTATATTTATTAAATGGGATCTATACAATAGTAAAAAAATGAATGAACTATAGCCACATGGCACAACATGGATGAATTTTACAAATATAGAAGAACTAAATAGAAAAAAATAGAAAAAATTGGAGAATAATAGAAACCATTGATATAAATTTTAAGACATATAAAGCAGTGGTGTATGCTTTTTAAAGACACAGTCATATATATAGTAAAATTATAAATAAATGCATGAGAATAATGAACACCAAATCCAAGAGGCAGGTTACTTTGGAGAGAGGAAGAGGAGTTTAATCCACAGAAGGATAGGCATAGAGGGTTTTGACTCTACTAGTAAACTGTTTTCTAAAGCTGGGCACCTGGTAACCTCATTTTCATTATATTATTCTTCATATCTCTTTGAATGTATAAAAATTTTCATAACGCATTGTTTAAAAGAGTGCAACAAATCCCATGCTGTAAGGAAAATTCATAATTTTCAGAAAGAACAAAATACTAAATGAAATGTGTAAGATATAAATGCTATACTCAAAATCACAGGATTATTCCTTAAACCTGCCTCTTTTTCCTAGGACTAGTTTCATGGGAGGGAACCAGCTAGAGAAGCAGTAGTTGGGCAGTAAACTTAGTATCAGGAGATAAGGATTCCACTCTTTCAGATACTCATTAGCTTTGGGAAAGAGAACAATTTGATTAACCTCTCAATCTTTTTCACATTTAAAAATACAGTGTTGGGTCCTGGCGGGGTGGCTCAGTTTGTTGGAGCATTGATCCATGCACCAAAAGATTGCGGGTTAATTTCATGGTCTGGGCACATACCTAGGTTGTAGGTTTGATCTTCAGTTAAGGCGTATATGAGACAGAGCTGATTGATGTCCCTGTCTCACACATCAATGTTTCTGTTTTTCTCTCTCTCTCTCCCCACACCCACCCACCCGCTGCTTCCTCTGTCTCAATTCAATAAATTGTTCCAGGGGTGAGGATTAAAAAAAATTAAAGGTGATTTACCTAAGAACCTTTCATCTAGAGGCAAGGATTCCTTTGGTGAAGTCAGGAGCTAAGGTGAACTAGACATAGGGCTTTTTAAAGGCATTTGTTCTTTTGAACAATCAAACAGAAAACATAAGAGAAAAGTATGTTCTTTCTCAGATAGCATCCACCATGCTCTCAGTGGAAGCAGGTAGCTGCCACTGCTGCCATCCATCTTTCTCTACTTCACTCCACCCCAGCCCAGTCCCAGCCCAGCAACCTGCTTGGACCCAATACCTAGGTGGCCTGACTTCATCTGCCTATGAAAGGCAGAATAAGCCTTAACTCCCCACAGTGTCTCTGGCCCACTTACCAGGCTGGGACATTGGGTGTGATGCTGGGTAGAGTTAAGGAGAGCAGAAGGAACGGGGTGCTTGACTTCAGGAGAGGTAAGCCCGATTTCAAAGCACTCCAAGCTATGCTCTCAAGAGTAGAGAGACACTTTGTGATTATAGGGGATAGAAAGGAAACTATGGAAAGAGCAGGAGGAAAAATGCAACACAGAAGACTGATCCAGGAGGTAAATGCAGAGATGAGGATCAGCTTTCCACCCCAGAGGCATGTTCCTAGGTCAGAGGCATGTTTATTCCACAGAGGTACTCATATATCCTGTCTGCAAACCAGACATTCATTTGTTCAGAAAACCTGCTCCAAGGTTCCACATTTCCTCTTTCCTCCTTTTTCAGCCAGTGCTTTCCACACCCCTTCCGTTCCCTCTCACCAGGAAATCTACCCATGGACAAAAAAACATGTCATTGAGAACAAACAAGCAAGTACATAATACCCTTCTCTTGTTAAAGAAGCAAACTGTGGACCTTCTTCTGATTCATTAGTTGCTCAAATTAGCTTGAGTTTTTATTCCTAGGCATTTTTCCCCTCTATGAATCCAAGTGGTAGCTACTTCATTATGGGTATATTTTAATGTAAGTTCCCCCCACCCAAAAGCATATGCAGGCAGCAGGCAGCAGACATGTGCATGCACACACACACATTACCTCTGGAGCTTCCCCTCCCTCAGTCTTTCCCCCTCAGCCAGCAGAAAAAGGGCAAGGCTTAGAAATCATTTCTCTGTGGCCTACCTTGTGAGTCCGTCAGGTCTGAGGAGCAGGCAGCAACTGGGAGCTAGGAGGCCAGGGATGGGCTGCTTCTGTGAATCAGCAAAGAAGTCCCTGAGACAGGAATGCTGACAGCTGCTGTATGCACACTCTCCCTCTGTCTCTCCCACCTCCCTGCCCTCCTTCTCCTTCTCCTCCTCCTCCCCTCTCAGAGCAGCTCTGTGTTGCTATGCAATCATATCACCCCGACTAACAGTATCACTCCAACCTCAGCCTGAGATACCCTTGACTGGGCAAATGCAGAAAGAGCAAGGACAGTTTTGTCAAACTCCCAGAGCCTTGGCAGCTCTCAGAAATTTCAATTCATTAGAAGCAGAGGAGGAAAGCGGAAGAGGCTGAAAGGCAAACAGGGAGAGGGGGAGAGGCTTCCACTGAGGAGGAGGAGGAGACAAAAGAGGCTCGGAGATCAATACAAGCTGCTGCTGAGTGAGAAGCCTGGGCCCCAGCTTCCACAGATCCAGCCCAGAGCCAAAGCCTACTTCAGAGCCAGCAGCTGGCAAGCTCTCTTGGTAGCCAGTCCAGGATTCAGTCTGTGTTGGAGGTTGAAACATATCAGCCCTAGAGTCGGCAGTACCCAAGGTATAGTCTGGGACTCAGGGCAGTCTGACAATCACCCCTAAATTTCATCCTCACCCCCTCTTACAGCTACATGTAGAAAAAGCCTAAATGACAGGAACAAAATTAACTTTGAACAATTTCAGAAAATTCCGTCCCTCCCTTCAACAATTACCTAGTCAGTTTCCCTTCTTCTGTCTGCACTAGCCCTTTTCACTATTACACTGCTAGAGAAGAGAGAATAGGAGCTCCAAACACCTTGAGAGACCTGGGAGAAGCCACTAAAAAGACAGAGAAGATTACATCCCTTTATACAGTGCCCAGCACACTGTAGATTACCTAATAAATACGGGTGGGATGAGTAAATTGGATGGATGGATGGTTGGCAGTCAGAAAGCTCACATCTTAATCCTCCTATACAAACATTCATATTTAAAGCCCTAGAAGCTCCAGACCAGGCCATAGGATAAGAGAAGCATTCTTTCCAAAAACAGGATATATATATATATATATATATATATATATATATATATATATATATATGCGAGAGAGAGAAACCAATTGCTTTGGGAGTGGGTTGCTTAACTTTATTGATTTGCCTCTAAAAACTCTATAAGCTCTGATGGCACTAGGATTTAAAACAGAAAATACTTCCCAGCCCCAAGGACCTGAGATTAGTGTTTACAAAGTGTCTGCAAGGACTGAGCATTCTTATTCTTATTACTATTATTATTATTATTATTATTACTGAAAACCCTCAGCCATGAAATAATTAGTGTGTGTATATGTGAGTGTGTGTTTCCTTTGAGAGGAAAATTTTAAAACTTAAGCTGCAGGTTTCAGTAAAAAGTTAGTGATAAGGCCTGATCTCCTCTTCAAAACAAACAAAATGGGAACCAACTACTCCTTCCCCCATGCTTAGCTTCCAGAGATGCAAGAGTGGCTCCTCCTGCCTGGCCAAATCGGCAGCAGCCAGGCTCCCATGCAGGCGCAGAAAGGGCCTTTGATTTCTGAAGGGGCTTTTGGAAGCACATCCGGCTTCTCAATCTTCACACCCTCCACAGAGCATTTCTTAGCTACCCAGCCTCACTCAGGCTTGGCCCTGAGTATCTGCCCCAATCTTAACCCTGGCAACTTTCAGGGTTTCTTAACACCCAGAGCCCCAGGAGCCCTTTACAACTGGCTTAGAATGACTTGGAGCAGGGGCTTGGCTAGAAGACTAGAGAGAACACTCTGAGAAATTGTTTGGGCTGCCATAGACACAGAATGACTGCAACAGACCCACACAAAACACATATGAACATGGCTCATTGCTCACCCCTGGTACCAGCTCACCACACAGAACAACACCAGAATCTAAGTCTAGAGGAAGGAAGGAGAATAACCTGGGTGGGGTGAGCAACTGGATTTGACTGCAACTGGATTTGCCCAGAACACAAGCAACACTTGGAATAACTCTTTACTTTTCTCTAATGCTAGAGAAAGCATTCAGATTGTAAATGCAAAATTACAATATCAGCCTCCATGCAAATAAACCCACTGAGTTCATTTTGAGAGGTATAATAAAAGGTTTCCCAAAATCTCTCCTACTGACCACATCATTGTGGAAAAGACTTCCTTCCTTGTTACTTTGCTTAAGGCACTAAGGGCTCCTGTGAAAATGAGAATATTTCCTATAAGACAAAAAGACATCAATCCCTCATCAGCTAGCAGCACCTAAGCTTTAATTATTAGATTATAATAACAACAATAATAATGCCTAACATTATGGAGGCTTTACTACAGGCTAGGTATTGTGTGAAATGCTTTGCACACATTATTAGCATATTACATTCTCACAGAAAATTAAAATCACTTCTATTATTATCCCCATTTTACAGATGAAGCACTGTAATACTGTGAGGTTAAACAACTTGCCCAAGATCACACAGCTAATGCATTATGGAGCCAAGATTTACCCTGGATCTCTCTGGGCAATGTCTACATGATTAACCACTGTGCTATTCTAAATTCATCTAGTTAAGACAAATGTGACTAGGACAGAAGCATTCCCCAGATAGTTTTTCTATCCTTTGTACCTTTTGTCAAGTTATTTCCTCTACTCAGCATGTCTCCCTTGCCTTTAGAGGTCAGACTTCTCTCTCTGAGGAGTCCCAAGTGAGAACACTCTACGAAAATTTTGATTAAGGCTATGAATGGAGTACGAAAAGACAAATGACCTTGAGATGAGGTGGAGCTCTCCAATTTGCTAGGGTCCCCACACATTCTGCTGTACTTCTGAACTGATTTATACTTCCTGCTTAACTCCTGTGGCTTTTCAGTATGTGCTGCTTCATACGCCATTGAAGGTGTGTTTGTACTGTTGCTGGTCTTCTGGACTATTTGGAGGAGGGTTTTTTGGGTTTTATTTCCTGGAGGATGTGGGTGGGGATAAGTAGAGTCTCTAGTTGTATTTCAGGAGAGATAACCTTTTTTCTTACCATCATGACTGGATAGAAAAGACCATTCTGACCTTTAAACCTAAGGATGATTTATTTTCACCCAAGGGACATCTGGACGAACAAGGGAAAGCTCATAGTCTATTTTCAACTATTTTTCTGAGGAGAGCAAAGAAAGATCAAAGTAGTTGGGCCACAAGCTTTGACTGTGGCTCTACCCTGGTAACTTCTAAGAGGATGTTTGAGACCTACTATGGTATCACTGAGCAGGACTTTGCTAGGTGGACAAGGGTAGGTAGGACATTTCAGGTTGAGAGACAGTATGTGCAATAGCCCAATGGCTGGAGAATATGGCTTTCTAAAGGAGTGCAAGTACTAGTAAAGTGTGGCTATGTTAAGATAGGTAACAGTTAGGAAATGGGAAAAGATGGGAAGACATAAAGCTATGAAAGACAAAAGGAGGGGCTAGAATATCATGCTGAGGACGATTTAAGATTTTTCCTATTAAATTATATTTTATTGATTATGCTATTACAGCTGTACCAATTTTCCTCCTTTCCCCCCAACACCCAGCAATACCTATTTCCTCAGGCATTAGCCACACCATTGTTCATGCCCATGGGTCATGCGTATAAGTTCTTTGGCTACTCTATTTTCTATACTGTACCTTACATCCCCATGGCTATTCTGTAACTATCTATTTGTACTTCTTAATCCCCTCACCTCTTCACCCATTCCCCCACACCCTCTCCCTTCTGGCAACCATCAAAAACAAAAACAAAAACAATGTCCATATCCACGATTCTATCTCTGTTCTTGTTTGCTTAGTTTGTTTTTTAGATTTCATTGTTGATAATTATGTGCTTACTGCCATTTTATTGTTTGTCGTTTTGACCTTTTTTGTTAAATAAATCCCTTTAACATTTCATATAACTCTGGTTTGATGATGATGAACTCCTTTAGTTTTTTTCTTATCTGAGAAGCTCTTTATTTGCCCTTTGATTCTAAATGATAGCTTTGCTGGGTAGAGCAATCTTGTCTGTAGGTCCCTGCTTTTCATGACTGAATATTTCTTGCCAATCCCTTCTGGCCTGCAAAGTTTTTATTGAGAAATCAGCTGAGAGTCTTATGGGAACTCCTTGTGGGTAACTAACTGCTTTTCTCTTTTACTGCTTTTAAGATTCTCTTTTTATCTTTAAGCTTTGGCATTTTAATTATGATATGTCTTATTGTGGGCCTGTTTGCAGTCATCTTGTTTGGGAACCTCTGTGCCTCCTGCATGTCTATTTCCTTCACCAGAATAGGAAAATTATTTTTCAGTATTTTTTCAAATAGATTTCCAATTTCTCACTCTTTCTCTTGCCCTTCTGGTACCGCTATGATGAGAATGTTGGTATGCTTAAAGTTGTCCCAGAGGCTCCTTACATTATCCTTGCTTTTTTTAAATTCTTTTTTTTCTTATTGTTCTGATAGTTTTTGTTTGTTTGTTCCTTGGTGTTCCATATTATTCCTTTGATTCTTGGCTTCATCCATTCTACTGTTGATTCTACTGTAAGTTGCTCTTTATTTCCATTAGTATATCCTTCATTTCTGCCTGGGTCAGAATGGTTCCTTAAGGGTATCTTGGGAACTCACTAAGTTCCTTGAGCACCCTTATAACCAGTTTTGTTTTGTTTTGTTTTGTTTTGTTTTTCATTTGGGCCATGCTTCTTTGTCTCCTCATTTTGGCAGCCTCCATTGTGTTTGTTTCTATGTATTAGGTAGAGCTGCTTTGACTCTGTGTCTTGGTAGCATGCCTTGATGTAGTAGGTGTCCTGTAGGGTCCTGTGGCACAGCCTCCCACTCGAGCTGGGTACTCAAGGTATGCCCTACTTGTGGGCTGAGTACACACTCCTCTTTTTTAAATTATTGTTCAATTACAGTTTTCTGTGTACACACTCCTCTTGTACTTGAGACTTGATTGCTATTGGCAGGTCAAAGGAAGGAACTTAACCAGTTCAGTCATCTGCAAGGATTGTCTGTGACTACTGACCACCAACCTCCACCATCCATGGAGGATCAGCTGTGCATGGGCAGGGTGGTGGTGCTCTGGTGTGGTCTGTAGCTGTTCACTGGTGTGTAGGCTCTGGGATTTCTGGGGTGGTACAGGTCAGGGTCAGCCACCTCTGTGTTCTGCCTGAGACCACCCAGCATGAGCTATAAAGCAATTTGTGATGGCCGCTACTTGTGCTGGATTTGGAGATTCCCAGGCAAAGCCAAACTGTGATCCAAAGATGGCTGCTGCTTAGTACCAGGCCTGGGGCCACTTAGCCAGAGGTACAGGGGCTGGGGGCTCACTAAGGCTGGTTGTTGCTTGTTTGAGAGGATTTAGGACGATGTGAAGACATTTATATGGAAAATACACTGTTAACAGCTTGGGTGGGCCATAAGGTAGGTGGAGTGGAGCCTCAGCGATTCTCCAGGGCAGAGCAAATCATGTGAGCCAGGCTGATGGAATCTTAGATATGGCTACCACCTGCCAGTGTGAAGCTCTATGGGGAGAGGGCTCAAAAAAGGAACAATGGTCTCTGCCTACCTTTCTGTATGGGGAAAAAGCTGTCCCCTAGCTCTCGCCCTGATGCCAGACACTTCAGTTCCTCCTGAAATGCCATTGGTGCCTTTCAAGCTGCTACCTTGGTTCTGGAGCTCAGAGGAAGTGAATCTGAGTCACTCTGTGGCAAGCTCTTTAAGAGGTACTGCTTGAAACTCCAGTGGTTTCTTTCAGTGACTCAATCCCCACTGGTTTTTACAGCCAGAAGTTATGGGGGCTTATCTACCTGGCACTGGAACTCTGGGCTGGGGGATCTATTATGGGGTAAGGTACCCTTACTCCCAAGATAGTCCTCCCAAATTTTTATCTAGCACATATGAGGTGCAACCAGCCCATTCCATGTCTCCTACCAGTTTGCATCGATGTAGTTTCTTTAGTTCCATAGTTTTCAGACTTCTATTCAGCTCAATTTCTAATGGTTCTGAAGATAGTTGTTCTGTAGTTTCATTGTAATTTTGATGTGGCTCTGTGACGAGGTGATCCATGTTTACCTACACCTCTATCTTGACTGGAAGTCTGGAAGTCTTTATTTTTTTTTAAAGGAAAGCAGCCTTTTAGTAGTGATTGCTTTGTAGTGTATACAGATATTGAATCATAATGTTGCATACCTGAAACTCATATAATGTTCTATAGCAATTTTATCTCAATTAAAAAAGGTAAGCAGCATAAGCATATTTTTGTTTTTGAAATATTATTCTAATGGTTTTTCAAAAGGACAATTATTGAGTGCTTACTACATGCTAGGTCTGTGCTAGACTCCAGGGATATAGAGAAGAATCAGAAATTGCCAAATTAGGACTTCTGCCAAGATGGAGGCGTAGGTGGAAGCACTGCACCTTCTCACACAACCAAGTTTAAAAACAACAAAGTTTCAGCAACAAAAAGGAAGCCAAAGCACAGAAAATTGAACTACACAGAAGTGTGACAACAATGAACCCTTCAGCCAAACCGGTAAGAGGGGCAGAGCCAGCAGCAGAGTGGGGTCGGGCAGGAAAGATCCCCTGGACCAACCTGGGTGCGCAACCCAGGAGCGCCAGCAGCTGTGGGCGGATCCCAGGTGTGGAGCAGTGGGTGCACCCACTGAGGGCGCAAGGCAGTGGACCCACTGAGGGCTGACAAAAGTCACACAGTCGAGCGCAGATAAACTGGTGAAGGAGCGAAGCGGCGAGAGAGACCGTGCAGGCCCCAGTGGCAGAAAGTGGCAGAGGGGACTGCTATTGTCCCTCTCTGACCACACCCCTGCATACAGTGTCACAAACGAGAAAACTGGGTGGCCTCTCTCTGACGTGCCCCCACATACAGCATCACAAACCAGCGACATGGGTGACTCCGCCCTGGTGAACACCTCCTCATACATAACAGGCACGAATAGATCAAAACATGGCTCAAGAACAACTCAGAGCCCCAGAGCCGATAAATCTAAGTGACTAAGAAATAGCCAAACTTTTAGATGCACAGTTCAAAACACTGGTGATCAGGATGCTCACAGAACTGGTTGATTATAGTCACAAATTAAAGGAACATATGAAGGCTAAATTAATTTAAATGAATAGAAATGCACAGGAAACCAATAGCAATGAAAAGGAAACTGGGACTCAAATCAAAGGTGTGGACCAGAAAGAGGAAAAAAATGACCAAACAGAAAAGGATGAAGAAACAAGAATTCAAAAAAATGAAGAGAGGCTTAGGAACCTCCGGGACATCTTTAAATGTTCCAACATCTGAATTATAGGGGTACCAGGACGGGAAGAGGAACAGCCACCAGTGGAAAACTTATTTGAACAAATAATAAAGGAGAATTTCCCCAATCTGGAAAAGGAAATAGACTTCCAAGAAATCCAGAGAGCTCAGAGAGTCCCAAAGAAGTTGGACCCAAGAAGGAATACACCAAGGCACATCATCATTACATTAGCCAAGATTAAAATGAAAGAGAGAATTCTAGAAGCAGCAAGAGATAAGGGGACCATTACCTACAAAGGAGTTCCCATCAGACTGTCAGCGGATTTCTCAAAAGAGACCTTCCAGGCAAGAAGGGGCTGGAAAGTATTCCAAGTCATGAAATCCAAAGACCTACAACCAAGATTTCTCTATCCAGCAAAGCTTTCATTTAGAATGAAAGGACAGATAAAGTGCTTCTCACATAAGGTGAAGTTCAAGGAGTTCGTCATCATCAAGCCCTTATTATATGAAATGTTAAAGAGACTTACCTAAGAAAAAGAAGATAAAAAAGATGAACAGTGAAAGGACAGCAAATTCTCAGTTACTAAGAACCACACCTAAAACAAAAACAAACTAAGAAGACAGCTAGATCAGGAGCAAAACCATAGAAATGAAGATCAAATGGAGGGTTAGCAACAGGGGAGTGGGAGAAGGAGAAGGGGGGAGAAGGTACAGAAAATAAGTGGCATAGATGGTAGGTAGAAAATAGATAGGGGGAGGGCAAGAATAGTATGGGAAATATAGAATCTAAAGAACTTGAGACACGTGGTCATAAACTAAAGGGGGGAATGGTGGGGGAGGGGTGTGCAGGGTGGAGAAGAATGAAGGGGGAAATAGAACTGTAATGACATAATCAATAAAACAGATTAAAAAATTGGGCAAAATCCAGCACAAAAAAATTGCCAAAATAATTAGTATATGCAATAGAGTGGTAAGTACAATGGAGGATGAACTGAGGGGTAGACAGTCTAAAATTTGGCCATCTGGTAGGAGGCAATTGCAGTACTCATCTGATGAAGGCCTGAAGTAGGAAAGTTGTAAGGGTGAAACAGTAACCCACACCCCAGTGGATCTTCCTCATATTATCTTTCCTTTTTATCGTTTCTTCCTAGCCTTACTATGTGCTGAGTTGTTAAAAGAGAAATAAGCTATGAGCATCTTTTTTGTCTTTTGGGGGTAGGAGAGGTGGTATAGGTAATTCACACTCCTATTCCACAACCTTATTCATTGGCTCCCTGAACATGTTTACCCAAATTACTACTTCATATTGTTTTTACTCTTCTCAGACACCCAACCTGAGCCCACCTACCTCAGCCATTAACCTCTTCTCTTGCTTTCCTGAGGTGAAAGCTATTCCTGCAAAATTCTTCTTTACTTCAGAATTTCTTACAGTTTCCTTCCCCAGACAAAATAAAATCATTTTTTCCTCCTAAGTTTAATACCTCTACTCATAATATAACACCGTTCTCTTCCTATCTCCCTTGAGACCTGCTTCATAAATTTTCCTTATCTTGCTTTCTTTCCATCTTTTCCTCGCCTCTGACACTTTCCCTGCTATCTAAAAACATGTACGGAGTAGACATTTTGCTGACTCTTGTGAGCTTAGAAGTGGAAAAAAATGTTTCCCCGCTAGAGAAAGCCCCCTCCCACAACCCACCACACACACACAAGTCAAACATGTTTTACTGGCAAGTTGGAGAAAGTCTGGAGGGAAATAACATAATCAGGGCAAAGAATTCCCAGGTTTTAGGTAAGGCTGGAAAGTAAAAAAGTAGGACTAAGAAAAGGCGGAGGATAAGAATGATAAACCTTTGTCAGTTATTTGCAGAATATTTTTGCAACACTGTTTTATTTATCTAGCAAAGATTGCTTCCAATGAATGGACATTTCATGCAGCAAAACTGGAAGGGTTAAGTAGAGGAGCAGACAGAGGTGAAATGCCTCAGGGGAAGTTGGGATGTGAGGATGAGTCAGACAGTAGGAGGGAAGGAGTTTCACCACAGGTACATAACGCAGACAAGAAAGCATGAAATTAGGAGATATGTTGGAGGAACATGTTAGGAATGAGGGGTACAATGCTGAAAAGGCTGAATTTTGTCATTGGAGTTCATAAGCAATAATACAAAGCCATGACAGCCTAAGGGTTGAAGATTCAGTGTTGGCACAGTCCATATTCTGAGTACCCTCTGATGCTTTTGTTGAACATATTAAAATGCAGAATTCATCTTACACACTTGGTTACCTCCCACCTTCTGCTATTTTTCAAGCTTCTGTTAAACCAGACCCAGCAGCTGGGATGTTATATAACCAAATATTATGTTCTATTTATGTTTTCAAATATATTCCACTTAGGCCACAACCATTCAAACTCCATTTAAATGGTACAGTGGACAGAACACTGAACTGGGAGTCTGAAGAACCAGCTTCTAATCTCAATTTTGCTAAGTTTCTGTTAACCTTTTTGAGTCTTGGGTATTCTATTTCTTCACCAGAAAGAAAATAATATCTGCTCTGTCTCTTGATTAGGTTGAGACTCAAACAGGATAATGGATGTGAATATATATTGAATATACTGAAATTATAAAGTACTACTGAAGACTTCTGCCAAGATGGAGACATAGGTGGAGACGCCGTGCTTCCTCACACAACCAAGTTTAGAGACAACTAAATATTAGCAACAAAAAACACAGCCAGAACACAGAAAATTGAACTTTTCGGAAGTCTGATAACAACAAATTCTTCAGCCTGACCAGTAAGAGGGGTGAAACCAGCAGCTACCAGAGTGGGGTTTCACAGGAAAACTCAGTCAGACGGACTCAGGCACGCGGAATCCAGGCGCAGGGTTGGACCTAGTGAGAGACCCAGCGAGCAACCTTGGGGAAACAGCGAGGGACCTAGGCTGCGGGTTGACTGTGGTTGTATATTCGTGCACGGATAGACAAGCAAGGGAGTGGGCAATTGGATGGGACCCAGAGGGTCCCCGCGGCAAGCAGCAGCGGAGGGCGTTGCCATTTCCCCGCTCCGACCCTGCCTCCACATACAGTGTCATAACCCAGCGACTCTGAGTGGCCCAGCCCTGGTGGACCACCTAAGGCTCTGCTCCTCACCCAGCGGTGCAAAACAGTGAAACGGCAGAGGGGGTCGCCATTTCCTCGCTCCGACCACGCCCCCACATACAGTGTCACAACCCAGAGACCTGGGAGTCTAAGGCTCCGCTCCTCATACTTAACGGGCGCGAACAGAACAAAAGTGGCTCAAGAAGATCTCAAAGCCCTAGAGCCTATAAATCTAAGTGACGAAGAAATAGCAAAACTCTCAGATGCACAGTTTAAAACATTGGTGATCAGGATCCTCACAGAACTGGTTGATTATAGCCACAAATTAGAGAAACATATGAAGGCAAAACTAATTGAAATGAATGGAATTGCACAGGACACCAATAGCAATGAAAAGGAAACTGGGACTCAAATCAATGGAGTGGACCAGAAGAAAGCAAATAATGGCCAAACAGAAAAGAGTCAAGAAGCAAGAATTCAAAGAAATGAGGAGAGTCTTAGGAACCTCCAGGACATCTTTACACGTTCCAACATCCGAATTATAGGGATACCAGAAGGGGGAAAGGAACAGCCACCAGTGGAAAACTTATTTGAACAAATAATAAAGGAGAATTCCCCCAATCTGGCAAAGGAAATAGACTTCCAGGAAATCCAGGAAGCTCAGAGAGTCCCAAAGAAGTTGGACCCAAGAAGAAACACACCAAGGCACATCATCATTACATTAGCCAAGATTAAAATGAAGGAGAGAATCCTAGAAGCAGCAAGAGATAAGGGGACAGTCACCTACAAAGGAGTCCCCATCAGACTGTCAGCAGATTTCTCAAAAGAGACCTTCCAGGCAAGAAGGGGCTGGAAAGAGGTATTCCAAGTCATGAAATCCAAAGACCTACAACCAAGATTGCTCTATCCAGCAAAACTTTCATTTAGAATGGAAGGACAGATAAAGTGCTTCTCAGATAAAATCAAATTCAAGGAGTTCATCATCACCAAGCCCTTATTATATGAAATGCTAAAGGGACTTATCTAAGAAAAAGAAGTTAAAGAAACATGAACAGTGAAAGGACAGCAAACTCACAGTTATTAACAAGCACACCTAAAACAAAAGCAAAATAAAAGGACAGCTAGATCAGGAGTGGAAACATAGAAATGAAGATCTCAAGGAGGGTTATCAACAGGGGAGTGGGAGGAGGAGAAGGGGGAAGAAGGTACAGAAAATAAGTAGCATAGACAGTAGATAGAAAATAGATGGTGGGGCAAGAATAGTATTGGAAATACAGAATCTAAAGAACTTGAGACACATGGTCATAAAGTAAAGGGGGGTAATGGTGGGGATGGGGGGGTAGGGTGGAGGGGAATGAAGGGGGGAAAAGAACAACTGTAATGGCATAATCAATAAAAATAAATAAATATTTTTTTTAAAAAAAGAAACAGCCATAAAAACAGGAACAAGACTCTTAGAGATACACTGTTCTGGGCCTTTCCTCATTTCAATTACTATTCATGCTTACTACCCACTGGCTGATTATTTCAGACTTGGCCTAATCACTTTTAGTCTTATGTCAATGTGTAGGACAGCACTGAAGAATGGTTGTGAAAATGCATTGTAAATAATAATCTCACATTGCAACCTTCTTACTCACAACAAACAAATCCTGCTTCAGTAGTTCCTCACTGCCATTTCTCCAATCTACTATTTTACCTGAATTGCTCCTAGTATGCCTCTTTGCATCAGTGAACCCCAACTTCTGGAGATAATACCATCAGCTAACTCTTCAGAGAACTTTTGCATTCATAGAAGCACTGTGATTCCATATTTTTCTTTGGAAATAGAAAGCAAGCCAGAGAGACTGCTCCCATTTCATCGTGGAGATGCTAAGATTAAGTGACCCAATAACTTAAAAGAAATCACATTATCAGACTGAAATTCTGGGTGTCTTCCCTGTCTTGCCCCTGCCTCTACCCATGAGGAAGCTGAAGCTATTAAAGTCATGGGTTTGGCATACCTATTTCCCAGGTCTCAAGCCTTTCTCCTGAGAGTAGCAAAGAGTAAGCAGGGTGCCTGGGCATAGCTAACTCCTATTCAACAGACCAGAGAAGGCAATTTCACTTTTGAACTGCCCTTTACTTTTCTAAAGTAGGACTCACTTGTGCTTGAAAATGTCGAGCACAACCTAATTGCCCTCTACCATCTGTCTAAACCCTTCTTAGAGCAATTGGCCAGGGCCTTGTAAAAACACATGATTCCACCTGAGAGTGGACTTACTCCTCTAGGCAACGGGGTGTTCTAAGCAGATGAAATACAATCCAATCCATGTTTACAAAGAGAGCTATGGTGAGAGTACAGGGGCTTGAAAGGAAGAGGTAGGGAGATCATTTAGTAGCCTCTAGCGAAGGGCCAGAAAATAAATGAGAGTCATTTCCAGGGTAGTGATAGTGAGGACTGAAAGGTGATAGACTTGAACAACACTGAGAAGAAGTAGTACACTGGTAAACAATTGGATATTTAGAAAATTTATTTTATTTTATTTTTAAAGTATTTTATTTATTTATTTTTAGAGAGAGGGGAAGGGAAGGAGAAAGAGAGGGAAAGAAACATCAATGTATGGTTGCCTCTCACATGCCTTCTAATGGGGACCTGGCCAGCAACCCGAGCATGTGACTGGGAATCAAACCAGCGACCCTTTGGTTCACAGGCCCGTGTTCAATCCACTGAGCTACACCAGCCAGGGCAGAAAATTTTTAAAAATTGGTTTATAGTTTGTTGGTTCCCATGGTGTAAATACTCTCCCACGGCTGATTTCAAACTGCCAACTAGATATCACAAGATATGAAATTTGGAAGAGATGTGCTCAATCGGCTCTCTGGATCCAATGCGAGCCAGCACACTACTACATAGTGACAGATTACATGTGGGAAAAGAGGGAGCAAAATTAAAGATGATGGATGCACCTTCATCTTTAATTTGGATGACTCATTAAATGTTAAATTAATGAAGACAGGGAACACAGAAGGAAAAATACACATTGGTTATCTGTTTGGGGTAGAGAGGATTAAGAAGTAAGAGGCATAACAGAAGGGAATTACGACTGGTTTTGTACATGTTGAGCTGGAAGTACTAGCCCTGAAATTCAATTATCAGTGAAGCTCTGCCTTGTAACAATAACTCGCATTAATAAAATATAGTGTGCTAAGCATATTATATATTTTTATATTCTTTCAGGTTCACAACAACCCTATAGATTAACAAAACAACTGACAGATAGTAGTTGCTCAAAACACACTTATTAAATAAATTAATGAGTAAGGTATTGTTTTCTTCATTTTACAAATAAAAGAAACGAGACACAAATTGGTTAAGTAACTTGCACAAGGGCATACAGCTGGGACTCAAACTGAATCCTGCATGATTCGCAAACCACTCTGCTATATTATATATGCTTGCTAGATATAAACCCTGGCAGAGATCTTTTCTTTTTATCTTTCTAACTCTAGTCTACCACAGTGCTCCCACCACTGTAATTCTTCCTGCTAGATTTTTGCAGCCAGAGGTTTTGAGGCCTTATTTCCCCATGCTGGAAGCCTGGGTTGCATGGTCTGTCTTGCTCTCCAGTTGTTCCTCCCAGTTTATCTGCAGGCAAATGTGGGACAGCCTGGTCTGCCGGCTGCTGTCTTGTCTGCCTTGTCCTCCAGCCACTGCCTTGCCACACATCCTCTCTGCCTCAGCTGCCAGTCTCCAACCCTCCTACCAGTCTGAATGAATGTTTCTTCTTTAACCCCTTGCTTGTCAGACTTCCATACAGTTCAGTCTCCTGGCAGTTCTGGTTATTTTTGTTTTTATATTTGTTGTTCTTCTTTTGGTTGTGTGAGGAGGGAAAGTGTATCTACCTATGCCTCTATCTTGTCTGGAAGTCACATGAAGACCACTTTTTTTTTTGGAAAGGATAAAGAATCAAAATGGAGGAAAAATCTAATAAGAAGACAAATTAGAAAACAGCCACATATTTTGTGACAACTTCTTTAGTTTGGCCAAATGCAAAAAATGCTGAGACAGAATTTGAAACTTGGAACTGCTTTATCACAAATGACATTTTAGATTTAACCTTATCATATACAAATAAATACATTAATTCTATCTCAAGCTGACTTTCACAAGCAAGGGATGGTAAATAGATAAAACTGAACTGAAAACATTTTTTTGCCTTTTGTATCTAGCTGCTATACATCACAGCAATTGGCTAAATTTGCAGGATTTATGGGCTACAGATGGTAGTGGGATTGAACTTTTGAGACTTATGATATCTTTATGGAGATTTAGATTTATTCATAATTGTATCAGGTTTGATGACAAATTTACCTGCCTACAACACCTGAAAGTGGATAAATTAGTGGCTGTGAGAGGCGTTTTCTCAGCATTTGTAGAAAATTGTAAATTATGTTATTTTATGGGACAGAATGTAACAATAGATGAAATGTTACCTACATTTAGAGGCAAGTGTGGAATTAGACATTGTGTTTCATACAAACCCAGTAAACATGATATAAAATTTTTGCTATGGTAAAATCAAAAGTATTTTACACAGGAAAACTTGAAATATGTGCCAGCAAGCATCCTGAAGGTCTTTACTTTATTAGTAATAAACAAGCAGACATAATTAAGAGACTTGCAGAACCCATTTACTCATCAGGACGTAACATTACAGCAGGTAACTGATTCACTAATATCAATCTTATCTCCAACTTGAAAAAGAAGCCATTTTCATATGTGGGTACTGTTGGTAAGAATAAACCCCAACTATTCTCTGAATTTGTCTTCTGAAAACAGGCCTGAAAAAGCCAAGTTATTTGCTTTTAGTGAGGACTGTACACTTGTATCTCATATACCCCAAAAGAGTAAAAAAATGTAATTTTAGTTTCAAGCATGCATTTCAATGATGCTGTAAATTTAGATTTGCAAAAGCCTGACATAATAGAATATTTCAACCAAACAAACTCAGGAGTTGACACTGTGGAACAAATGATAGGTATATATCATGTGGACAGGAAAACGAGATGATGGCCTACAGTTATATTCTACATAATTATGACTACTCCAGGAATACTCAGACTATTTGTATGCTGAAGACCTATGTAAAAATAAGGTGAATATTTATTACAAATATTGTAATGCAGTGTCAAAACAAAAAATAAGGGCATTTGGAAATCTTTACAAGTGTGCACAAACTTTTACACCTGAAACTATCAATTTCAAATACAAATGGAAGACTGTCTAATGATGACATTGATATGGCTCTTTCAACAAGCAGAAAAAGATGAGTTAGGTGCTATGCATCAAAAATGAGCTGCATATCAAAATATTTTTGCAAGTGTTGTGAAAAGTATTTTTGCTTTGAGCAAAGCAATATTGTTTGCAATTACTGTTACAATCATTTTGCAAAGCCAGCTAGTGAATATTAGGATTAATTAAACTTAAAGATAATTCTGGTTGTATTTTTAAGCAATATCCATGTTTTTGTTATTTGAAAAGAAAATTTTATTCTGTTTTTATATTTCTTTTTAAATAATTTCTAGATTGTAATGGAAAATAATTATGTATTTTATTATACAAATGTAATAAACACAACTTGCAGTGTTTTAATTTTTTTTTCACATTTCAGCACATACTGGTAATGAATGACTCTCTCAGATACATGCAACATATGCTGTATATTTTTTTGACCGTGACCTCCACTGGTTTAAGGCCACTGTCTCCTTTTTGGATTTCTGTCTGGAAGATCTACCCATTGAAGTCAGTGGGGTATTAAAATCACCTATACCATGCCTGTATTTCTGTCGCTTCTCCCTTTATGTCCATCAAGATTTGCTCTACATATTTAGGTGCTTCTGCGTTGGGTGCATAAATATTTAGTAGGGTTATAACCTCTTGTTGGATTGCTCCCTTTATCATTATGTAGTGTCCTTCTTTGTCTCAGCATAATAAACTTGGCCTTAAATTTTCTTTTTGTTGGATGTAAGTATTTGCTAACCGTTTTTTCCCTTTCCCTTTCCATTTCCATGAAATATATTTTTCCATCCCTTTACTTTTAGTCTGTGTGTATCTTTTGTTCTGGGGTGGGTGTCCTAGGGACAGCATATACATGGGTCTCATCCATTATCTATCCTAATGTTTTCAATGGAACATTTAGGCTATTTACATTTAAAGTGATTATTGATAGATATGTATGTAGTGCCATTTTATTTAACCATTTTCTTCTGTTTTTTTTTCTTCTTAAAGCAAGCCCTTTAACGTTTGTTGCAATACTGGTTTAGTATTTATAAGCTCCTTTAGCTTTGTCTTGTCTGGGAAGCTCCTAATTTCTCCTTTGATTTTAAATGATAGCCTTGCTGGGTAAAATAGCCTTGCTACTTTAGGTCCTTGCTTTTCATCACCTTGAATATCTCATTCCAACTCCTTTTTGGCCTGAAATGTTGGTGTCGAGAACTCAGATGGGTCTAATGGGAGCCCCCTTGTAAGTAACTGCTTTTCTGTTTCAGCTTTTAAGATTCTCTCGTTGTCTTTAAGCGTTGCCATTTTAATTATGATGTGTCTTGTGGGCCTCTTTGGTTCCATCTTGTTTGGCACTTTCTGTGCTTCCTGGACTTGTGCCTTTTTCCTTTACCTAGGGAAGTTTTTGGTCATTATTTCTTCATATAGGATCTTGATTCCTTGCTCACTCTCTTCTCCTGTTACACTTTATGTTGTTCCAAAGGTTTCTTAAGCTCTGCTCATTAAAAACAATTATTTTTCTCTTTTTGCTGCTCTGCTTGAGTGTTTTCTACTTTGTGTTCCACATCACTAATGCAATCCTCTGCTTCATCTAACCTACTGTTTATCCCTTCCAGTGTATTGTTTCTTTTGGATATTGCATTCTGTATTACTGACTAATCCTTTTTTATTGTTTTTATGTCTTTTTTTCATGCTGTTCAATATCCTTATAATCATTAAACTCTATACCTGATAAGTTGCTTACCTTCATTTTACTTAGTTCTTCTTCTGAAGAATTTTCTTGTTCTTTCACTTGAGGACTATTTCTTTGTCTTCCCATTTTGGTTGCCTCTTTGTGTTTGTTTCTATGGATTAGGTAGACCTGCATAGACTCTACTGCATGCCTAAGTTAGATGCTGCCTATGACTGGCCCTGAGCAACCTGTTTGGAGCTATCAATAATCCACAGCTTGTGGTTCCTCTGTTGGGTCTGAGTGTGTTTAGAAAGAACAAAGCTTCATATTAAGGCTGGCTTTTTACCAGTACCAGGTCCAGGGGAGGTTCAGCTAATGTCTCAAATTTCCCAAAGACCCACCTTTGCCTGAAGGCTTTCAGTTAGGCTTTTTCATGGAAATAGCCTCTAGTTCTACTCTTCATCAGCCCAGGTTAAGCTCCACAGGGTGGGGCAAGAGGAATTTCTGCAGGTGGGGCTATTGCTTCTCCCTAGTCTCCTGCAGCATGGAGGGGAGTGCTCTGCCCAAGAAAGATGATTTCTGCAGTATAAGGAATGATTAAGCACAGGGATCCTGGTGGCTGACACTTTAGCTCTCTCTCCAGCCTCCAACTGTATTCCTCAATAGCCCAGTTAAGCTCCACAGGGTAGGGAAGAGTAATTCCTGCTGGCAGGGCTATTGCTTCCCCTCCGATTGATGCCATTCAGAGAGGAGTGTTCTGCCTGAGAAAGATGGCCTCTGCAGTACAAGGAATGACTCAGCACAGGGATCCTGGCAGCTGGATTTCAACTTTCTCTTCAGAGCCACCAACCCCAGACACTCCTCCCACATGTCTGGTCCGCTCTGCTATCCCTCTGCCGGAGCCCAGGGTAAGTGACTGCAAATGAAATTTTGTGCTTTGACCCTTTAAGGGGCTCTCTGCATCTCTAGTTGTCTTTCCCTGGCAGAGGGAAACTCTGCTGCTTTTCACAGCTGTTATCAGTTACTTTTCCAGTTCTGGTGCTCTAGTTTGGGGAGCCCAGCTTGGGGTTTAGACTCCACACTTCTCATAGAAAATCCCCACCCCAGCTGCTGAAACATCCCTCTGGAACTTCAGCAGCTGCCCATGAGAGCCCAGCCAACCCTCTAGGGCCTCCATTCTTCCTACCAGTCTCATTATGGTAGTCCTTTTCTTCCATAAGTCCTTGGTTATAAGGCTTCTCTGTGGCTAGTGTTCAGTTGGTTATTCAGGATGATTTTTTCCATAATTAAGTTGTAATTCCAGTTTGGTCCTGGAAGGAAGTTAGTGTAGGTTCCACCTACTCCACTGCCATGTTGGATCTCCTCTACACTATTTTTGTTTGTTTGTTTTTTTAAAGGTATTTTTTAAAGATTTTATTTATTTATCTTTAGAGGGGAAGGGAAGGAGAGAGGGAGAGAAATATCAATGTATGGTTGCCTCTCATGTGTCCCCTGCTGGGAACTGGCCTACAACCCAGGCATGTGCCCTGACTGGGAATTGAGCTGGGATACTCTGGTTCGCAGGCTACTGAGCTACACCAGCCAGGTCCTCTACACTATTCTGAAAAATAATTCCTGTACTAGGCAATGTTGGAAATTCTTCTAACAAAAAAAGTGACCTCAAATATATAAAGTTAGAGGAAAAGTACAGCAGAAATCTCTTGTGGCCTCTGTGTGTGCATGTGTATGTAAATGCTATCTGTGTTATAGACTTATGAAGTTCAAACGAGATAAGGTAAATAAAACACTTCAGAAACCCCAAGGTGCATTAAACTAAGATTTTTAAAAAACACAAGGTTTCAAAGAACTCTCAAAGAAATCAATCAACCTAAGTCCCAAACCTGGATTTGTCTGAATAATTTTTCAGAAATGTGGCTCCTAAAAATTTCCTGGTTAGATTTTTGAGCAGAATTAAAGACATAAGAAGAATTAACCTGAGGAAGTTAATTTTGTGGATAACAAATAAGCATAAAAGGGTATACCACTAGACCTTGGACCATCAGGTCTAATATTTTGCTATGGATAACCCTCTTCTGCTCTACCACCTCCTTAAATACACTACCAGATATTTCCCTTTTATAGGCTGGCCAAAACACTAAAGGGATTGCTTAAGTGGTAGTTGTAGATATAACTGATTTTAAAAAGTGGTTTTGTTAAAATTTATTCCCTAATCTAAGAATATTAAAGAAAGAGGTATGGAATCTGATGTCACTAGTAAACAGTAGGATGAAAAAGCTGTCTCGAAGTCTTCAAATTCTAAGATTTTGGTAAGAATTTCAGTCATTTATAATAATATGAGTACAAAGACTTCAATTATACCTCTTTCAATTTAGTATTAGCCATACTACGATACCCCATTGTACTTATGTGTGTGTGTGTGTGGGGGGGCAGACATGGAGATAGAGAAAGAATATAATATTTTTAAATATCATTTCTAATAGAAAAACAAAGTAATTAAAGTTTGGTGGTCTTTTTGAGGTTATAGAAAATAAAGAGACAGAAAAGAAGTAAAAGAATATTATTTAAATATTGAAGACAGAAAAATCACAAATATTGCTAACATTTAAACAAAACTAAGTAAATAGCCCTGGCTGGTGTGACTCAGTGGATTGAATGCCAGCCTCCAAAGCAAAGGCTCACTGGGCTGATTCCCAGTTGGGGCACAAGCCTGGGTTGCAGGCTGGGTCCCCATGGGGGACGTTTGAGAGGCAATCACATATTAATGTATATTATCTCTCCCTCTTTTTCTCCCTCTCCCTTCCCATCTAAAAACAAATAAATTTAAAAAAACTTTAAAGCTAAATAAGTAGATTGGTATACTATGTTCATGAATTAGAAAACTCATCATTTTAATATGTTAATTTACCCAAATTGATATATAGATGCAATATGATCTCAATAGAGATGCCAACAAGTTTTGTTGTGGAAATCAACAAGATTCCAAAATTTATACAAAAATGCAAAGGTCTTAGAAGAGCCAAAGCAATCTTAAACAAAAACAAAGCTGGAGGGCTTACACTCTCATATATCAAGACTTGTATCATTATGCTACAATGATTAAGACAGTATGGTAGTTGTGTGATGAGAGATAAACCAATGAGAAGAATGACATAAGCGAGATGGCCATATAAGATATCCTTTGCTCATATTCCCCTCTCAACATCAATTTGGAATCCATCTATAGACCAAAGTGCCTTTGTGGGAGCTGCAGGTTCTAAGTGAGAGATGGTAAGCCCTTTTTCAGTCTAAGAAAGCAGAGAGCTGTTTTAAGAAGATAGGCCCACACCTAGGCTGCTGATTTGCCTATCATAGCCCTAGCTCTGGACCCAGAAACAGCTCTGTACTCCTGAAGACTTGACTGCAGCCCCATTTAGCTTTGGTTGTGTCACAAGCACCATACATGAAGGGAAAACTTTGCATTTAAACTTTACTAAAGACCAAACAGACCTAAAAGGCATACACAAAACACTCCATTCAACAACAGCAGAATATACATTCTTCTCAAATGCTAATGAAATATTACCCAGAACAGATCACATGACAGGTCACAAAACAACTCTTAACAAATTTAAGAAGACTGAAATCACACCAAGTATCTATTCCAATGATAATGGTATAAAATTAGAAGCCAATTACAGGAGGAAAACTGTAAAATGCACAAATGTGTGAAAATTAAACAACATATTCTGAACAACCAATGGGTCAAAGAATAAATAAAAAGGAAAATCAGAGATATCTTGAAACAATGAAAATGGAAACCCAACATACCAAAACTATGGGATGCAGCAAAAATTGTTCTTAGAGGGAAGTAATAAATGCTTACATTAAGGAAAAAAATTATCTGAAATAAACAACCTAACTTTATACCATAAGGAATTAGAAAAGGAAGAACAAATGAAGCCCAAGGCTAACAGAAGAAAGGAAATTATAAAGGTAAGACTAGAACCAAATTAAATGAACACCAGAAAAATCATAGAAATGATAAAAACTAAGAGCTAGTTTTTGAAAACACAAAATTGATAAACCTGTAGCTACACTAAGGGAAATAAGAGATGACTTAAATAAATAAAATCAAATATGAAAGAAGAGACATTATAGCCGATACTATAGAAATATATAGGAACATAGAGACTACTATGAAAATTATATGCCAAGAAACTGGATAACCTAGAATGGATCAATTCCTAGATACACACAACCTACCAAGCTGAATCATGAAGAAGTAGAAAATTCTGAACAAACCAATAAAGAATAAGGAGACTGGATCGGTTATCAAAATCCTCCCCAATCAGAAAAGCCCTAAATCAGAGGGCTTCACTGGTGAATTCTACTGAACACTTCCAACAATATAGAAGAGGGAAGAAACACTTCTTAAGTCATTCTATGAGGCCAGTATTACCCCAGTATCAGAAAAGACAAAGGTATCACAAGAAACTAGAGACCAATATCCCTTATGAATATAAATGTAGTAAATTCTCAACAAAATACTAGCAAATCAAATCCATCCACATATAAAAAGCATACCATGACCAAGTGGGATTTATCCTAGGAATGTAAAGTTGAGTCGACATAAAAATCAATGTAATTCACAGTGTCATTACAATAAAGAACAAAACCTAAACCATGTGATCATCTCAATAGATGCACACACACATAAAAAAACACTTGACAACATTGAACAACCTTTTATAGTAAGAGTTCAGCAAGTGAAGAACAGAAGGAAACCTCCTAAACTTCATAAACCACATATCCACAGCTAATGTCATACATAATTTGGAAAGGCTGAAGGCTCCAGCCCTGAGATAAGCAATAATTAAAGGATATCCTCTTACCCCATTTCCATTGTCCTGTTGGTTCTATTAGCCAGGATAAGTAGTCAAGAAAATAAAATTGCCCTGGCTGATGTGGTTCAGTGGATTGAGCACTGACCTGTGAACCAAAGGGTTACTGGTTCGATTCCCAGTCAGGGCACATGCCTGGTTTGTGGGCCAGGTCCCCAGTAGGAGGCACATGAGAGACAACCAAACATTGATGTTTCTCTTCCTCTCTCCCTTCTTTCCCCTCTCTCTAAAAATAAAATAAATAAAATCTTTTAAAAAAATAAAATAGAAGGTATCCATATTGGAAAGGAAGTAAAAATATCTCTATTTGTAGATGTAGGTGACAATCTTATATATATACAAATAAATCCCCCACTAAACTATTTGAACTATTAAATGAGTTCAGCAAGGATGCAAGATACAAGGTCAAAATGCTAAAGTCAGCTGTTTTCAAATTGTTACAATGCCACAGCAAAAAAAAAAAAAACAACCCCAAACAAACCTTAAAGAAACTGACATCCCAAAGAAAATATACAAATGACTAACAGATATGAAAAGGTGCTCAACATTACTAATCATAAGGGGAATGCAGACCAAACACACAATGAGATATCACCTTACACTCTTTAGGATGGATATTATTTTAAAAATCCAAAAGGATAATTAAGTATTGTCAAGGATATGGAGAAAAGTGAACCCTTGTAAACTGTTGTTGGGGATGCACACTGATGTTGCCTCTATATTATGGAAGTTCTTCAAAACTTAAAAATACAATTATTACATCTTCTAGCATTCCCACTTCCAGGTATATATCCAAATAAATTAAAATTAGGATCTTGAACAGATGTCTACTCTTCCATGTTCACTGCAGCAATATTCACAACAGCCAAGACAGAGAAGCAACTTAAATATCTATTGATGGATGAACTAATTTTTTAAACAATGGCATATACATCATTAGTAGATGAGTAGATAAAACAACTATGGGACATTTACACAACGGAATACTACTTGACCATAAAAAAAAGTGTTATACTTTGTGATAGCATGGACGGACCTTGAGTAAAATAAGCCAGTCAGAGAAAGAAAAAGACCATATGATTTCACTCATATGTGCAATCTAATGAACAAACTGAACTAACAAACAGAACGAAGACAGACTCATAGATAGCAGAATGACAACTATGGGGATGGATTTACGGGGTGGAGATATCGAGCAAATAGGAAAAAGGATTCATGGATATGGACAGCAGGTTGGTGACTGTGGGTGGGAGGGGTGTATGAGAAGGATAAATGGCAATGGGAATCACACAATAAAAATAAATAAATAAAATAGTATATACCACAATGGAATATTATATAGCCTAAAAATAAGAAAATTCTGCCTTTTGCAAAATCAAGGATGAACCTGAAGTAAATTATCTTAAATTAAACAAGCCAGACACAGAAGAACAAATGCTATATGATACTACACTCATATGAAGAATCTAAAACAGTCAAATTAATGACAGCAATAATAGAATGATATTGTTGGGGACAGAAGGGAGGTAGCAGTGAAAGGGTCCATAGTTTTAGTAAAAAAACAAAATCAGTGTACTTCTATAAACTTGGGATGAAGAATATAAAAATGAAATTAATAAAGTACAACAGCATGAAAAGAATAAAACACTTAATTGTTAAGAGAGCATTATTCCCCAAACTAAACTGCGGTTTCAACGTATTCCCTATCAAAATTCTGATTACCTTTCTTTGCAGAAATTAACAAGCTATCCTAACCTTCATATAGACATACAATTGACCCAGAATAGCCAAAACAATCTTGAGAAAGAACAAAGCTGGAGCATTCATACTTGTCAATTTGAAAGAATACAAAACTACACTAATTGAGGACTTGCGCCAAGATGGAGGCATAGGTGGAGATGCCGTGCTTTCTCACACAACCAAGTTTAGAGACAACAAAATATTAGCAACAGAAAACACAGCCAGAACACAGAAAATTGAACTTTTCGGAAGTCCGATAACAAAGAATTCTTCAGCCTGACCAGTAAAAGGGGCGAAACCAGCAGCTGGCGAAGCAAGGTTGCACAGGAAAACTTGGCCAGACTCAGGGGCTGGATCCCAGGCGTGGGGTTGAAAAGGGCAGACCCAGTGAGCAACCTAGTGAGCGCGACCCAGTGAGCGACTGGTGGATCTGGCAAGGGTGAAGGGCCACGGGTTGACTGTGCTGGCGCATTCCTGCACAGATAGACCGGCGAGGGAGTGGGCAGCGAGATGGCACTGAGCGGGTCCCAGCAACGGAAGGCAGCAGAGAGGGCTGCCATTTCCTGGCTCTGACCCCGCCCCCACATACAGCATCACAACCCAGTGACCCCACCCTGGAGGCCCCACCTCGCCCCTAAGGCTCCGCTCCTCATACTTAATGGGTGCGAACAGACCAAAAATAGCTCAAGAAGATTTCAAAGCCCCAGAGCCCATAAATCTAAGAAATAGCAAAACTTTCAGATGCACAGTTCAAAACACTGTTCATCAGGATGCTCACAGAATTGGTTGATTTTAGTCACAAATTAGAGGAACATATGAAGGCTAAACTAATTGAAATGAAGGGAAATGCACAGGAAACCAGTAGTAATGGAAAGGAAACTGGGACTCAGATCAAAGAAGTGGACCAGAAGGAGGATAAAAATGACCAACCAGAAAAGAATGAAGAAACAAGAATTCAAACAAATGAGGAGAGGCTTAGGAACATCCAGGACATCTTTAAACGCTCCAACATCCGAATTATAGGGGTACCAGAAGGGGGAAAGGCACAGCCACCAGTGGAAAACTTATTTGAACAAATAATAAAGGAGAATTTCCCCAATCTGGCAAAGGAAATAGACTTCCAGGAAATCCAGGAAGCTCAGAGAGTCCTAAAGAAGTTGGACCCAAGAAGAAACACATCAAGGCACATCATCAATACATTAGCCAAGATTCAAATGAAGGAGAGAATCCTAGAAGCAGCAAGAGATAAGGGGACAGTCACCTACAAAGGAGTTCCCATCAGACTGTCAGTGCATTTCTCAAAAGAGACCTTCCAGGCAAGAAGGGGCTGGAAAGAGGTATTCCAAGTCATGAAATCCAGAGACCTACAACCAAGATTACTCTATCCAGCAAAACTTTCATTTAGAATGGAAGGACAGATAAAGTGCTTCTCAGATAAGATCAAATTCAAGGAGTTCATCATCACCAAGCCCTTATTATATGAAATGTTAAGGGGACTTATCTAAGAAAAAGAAGTTAAAGAAACATGAACAGTGAAAGGACAGCAAACTCACAGTTATTAACAACCACACCTAAAACAAAAGCAAACTAAAAGGACAGCTAGATCAGTAGTGGAAACATAGAAATGAAGATCTCAAGAAGGGTTAGCAACAGGGGAGTAGGAGGAGAAGAGGGGAGAAGGTACAGAAAATAAGTAGCATAGACGGTAGGTAGGAAATAGATAGGGGGGAGGGTAAGAATAGTGTGAGAAATATAGAATCTAAAGAACTTGAGGCACATGGTCATAAACTAAAGGAGGGGAATGGTAGGTGTGGGGGGGTACAGGGTAGAGGGGAATGAAGGGGGGAATAGAACAACTGTAATGGCATAATCAATACAATAAAAATTTTAAAAAAACTACACTAATTGAGATCCAAGATGGCTGAGGAGTAAGTAGAAGCTATACTAACTGCCTCCCAGGACCAAACTGGAATTACAACTAAATTGTAGAAGAAATCATCCTGAATAACCAATTGAACACTAGCTGGACAGAAGCCTCATAAGCACAGACAGACAGAAGAAACCATTTCACCACAATGTACTGGTAGGGAATGTGGCCACGTGAAGGGGCTGGCCTTGCTCCCAGGGAGGCAGGTGAAGTGCCAGATATTTCAGTGGCTGGGGGGTTCCACTGAGAAATGTACAATCTAAATCCTAAATTGGTCTCCCTAGCCTATAGCACCAGAGCCAGAATGGAACCCATATAACAACCAGTTGTGATAAGCAGCAGGGTTTCTGTCTGCCAGAGAGAGACCACTGGAGATGCAGAGAGCCTCTTAAAGGGCCAATGCACAAAATTTCATTTGCAGCCACTTACCCTGGGCTCTGGGGGAGGGAGGGCAGAGGGGACTAGAGATGCCTGAGGAGATTCTGTGGTCAGTGGCTCTGAGGAGAGAACTGAGGGAACAGCTGCTGGGATCCCTGTGCTGAGTCATTCCTTATACTGCAGAAGACATCTTTCTTAGGCAGAGCACTTCACTCCAAGCAGCATCAGCCTGAGGGAAAGCAATAGCCCCACCCACAGGGATTACTTGGTCCCACCTGGTGGAGCTCATAAGGGGCTGCTGATTATAGTATAATTAATTTAATAAATGATAACTTAGTTATTAGTTTAATAACTTATGGGGAAAATACAAAGAAGCAGAAAAAATGGGAAGACAAAGAAACAGACCCCAATTTAAAGAGCAAGATAATTTTTGAGGATAGCTAAATGAAATGGAGGCAACTTATCAGACATAGAGTTTAGAGTAATGATTATAAAGATATTCAAAAGCATGAAAAGACATAAAAACCATTAAAATGGCCAATAAGAAATAAAGAATGTAACATCTGAAATAAACAATACACTGGAAGGAATAAACTGTGAGTTAGATGAAACAGAGGATTACATCAGTGATTTGGAAGACAAGGAAGATAAAACCACCCAAGCAGAGCAGCAAAAGGAAAAAAAGAATTTAAAACAATGAGGGAGGCTTGAGAAACATTTTGAACAATATAAAGTGCAACAACATCCGCATCATGGGAATACAAGAAGGAGAAGAATGAGCAAGGGATCAAGAACCTATTTGAAGAAATAATGACCAAAAACTTCCCTAATCTGGTGAAGGAAAAAGATACAAAGTCCAGGAAGCTCAGAGAGTCCCAAACAAGTGGGAACCAAAGAGGCCTACAGTAAGAAACAACTAGAAATAATTAAAATGATGAGACCTAAAGAGAAGGAGAGAACCATAAGATCCCCAAGAGAAAAGCAGGTAGTTACCTAAAAGGGAGTATCAATTAGACAGTTATCTAATTACTAAACAGGAATACTCCAGCCCAGAAGGGAGTGGCATAAAATATTCAAGCTGATGAAAAGTAGGGACCTACAATCAGGGATACTTTACCCAGCTAGGCCATCACTTAAAATCGAAGGAGAAATAAAGAGCTTCCCAGACAAGAAAAAGCTAAAGGAGTTTGTAAACACTGAATCAGTAGTACAACAAATATTAAACAGCTTGCTTTGAGAAAAAGAAAAATAAGCGTAGGAAAACAGTGTAACAATAAAATGACACTATATATGTATCTATCAATAATCATCTTAAATGTAAATGGCTTCAGTGCTCCAACCAAAAGACAGAGTAGTTGATTGGATAAGAAAACAAGACATATATATATATATATATTCTGCCTCTTAGAGACCGAACAGACAGAAAGATACACACAGGCCTAAAGTAAAGGGATGGAAAAAGATATTTCATGCAACTGGAAAAAAAAAAAGCTGGGGTAACAGTACTTATATCCAACAAAACGGACCTTAAAACCAAAGTGATAGTAAGAGACAAAGAAGGGCACTATATAATGATAAAGGGAAGAATCCAACGAAAGGATCTAACCCTAGTAAACATTTAAGCACCCAACATAGGAGCACCCAAATATGTAAAGCAAATCTTGATGGACCTAATGTGAGAAATCAACAGAAATACAGTCATAGTCAAGGATATTAACACCCTGTTGACTTCAATGGGTAGATCTTCCTGGCAGAAAACCAACAAGGAGACAGTGGACTTAAGTGACAAACTAGATCAGACAGATTGAATTATGTTTAGAGCATTTCACCCCAAAGCAGCTGAATATACATACTTTTTTAAGGATACATGGAACATTTTCTAGGTTAGACCACATGTTAAGATGCAAAACAAGTTTCAATAAATTTAAGAAGGGTGAAATCATGTCAAGTATCTTCTCTGACCACAATGCTATGACACTAAAAATCAATCACAAGAAGAGCACTGAAAAGCATGCCAAGATATGAAAGCTAAATAACATGTTATTAAACAATGAATGGGTCAACAACAAGATCAAGGAAGAAATCGAAAGATACCTTGAAACAAATGAAAATGAGGACACAACAATTCAAAATATGTGGGATACTGGGAAAGCAATCCTAAGAGGGAAATTCAGAGCATTACAGGTCTATCTCAAAAACACACAAAAAAACTCCAATAAACAATCTAACTTCACACTTAAAGGAACTTGAAAAAGAAAACAAACAAAGCCCAATATGAGTAGAAGGAAGGAAATAATTAAGAATAGCAGAAATAAATGAAATAGAGTCTAAAAAATGATATAAAAGATCAGCAAATCTGGGAGCTGGTGTTTTTAAAAGATAAACAAGGTTGACAAACCTTTAATCAGACTCATCAAGAAAAAAAGAGAAAGGACCCCAAAAAATAAAATCAGAAATGAAAGAGGAGAAATAGCAACAGACACCAAAGAAAAACAAAGGATTGGAAAAAAACTACACTAATCAAGGCAATGCACTACTGACATCAGAACAGATATATAGATCATTAGTATAGGCTTGAAAGTCTACAAATAAACTTACGGCCTATTGATTTTTGACAGGGATGCCAAGATAATTCAAAGGAGAAATAATAGCCTTTTAAATAAATAGTGTTCTGACAAATGTATATCTCTCCAAGTAGAGGAATGAGTTTGAACCTCTAACTCACACTGCATAAAATAATTATCTAAGAGTGGATAAAAGAACTAAAAGAACTCTGCCTATAAAACTCAGAAGAAAATGTTGATGTAAATATTCATGACTTTGGATTAGACAACAGCTTCTTAGACATGACACCTAAAACACAAGCAACCAATGAATGAGTAGACTGGATTTCATCAAAATTTACAATTTTTGTGCAATAAAGGGTGCTATCATGGAAGTGTCAGGCTAATCCACTATTTGCAAATTATATATCTGTAAGCATCTTGTATTCAGAACATATAGATGTATTACAACACAAAAAACCAAACAGCCCATTTAGAAAAAGGTCAAAGGACTCAAATGAGCAGTTCTCAAAAAAAGATATATAATAGCCAACAAGACACAACAAATGCTCAACATCATAGTCTTTAGGTAAATGAAAATCAAAGCCACAATGTGATAGCACTTCAGACCCACTAGCATGGATACAACCTAAAAAAATGAAAAATAACAAGTGTTAGCGAGAATGTGGAAAAATGGAACTTTCATACATTGCTAATAGGAAAGTAAAATGATACAGACACATTGGAAAACAATGTGGTAGTTCCTCAGTAAGTAAAACACAGAACTCCCATATTACTCTGTATTTCTATTCCTAGATATATTCCCCAAAGAACTGAAATACAGGTGTTCAGATTAAAAAGTTGTATACATAAATCTTCATAGCACTATTCACAACTGCCAAAGGTGGAAACAACCCAAATGTCCATCAACAAATGAGTGAATAACAAAATGTTGCATATTTCTGCAATGGAATACCACTCAGCCATAAAAAGGAATGTTGCATATGTTAAAATCATTATGCTAAGTGTAAAAAGCCAAATACAAAAGGCCATATATTGTATAAGTCCATTTATATGAAACAGAATAGGCATATACATATACACAAAAGAGATTAGTGACTGCCATGGGTATAGAGAGAGGGAATGTGGAATGACTGCTTAATGGGTATGGGGTTCTGATGTGGCATGGTGAAAAAGTTGTAGAAGTAGATGTTGCTGATGGTTATACAACATTTTAAATGTATTTAATGCCACTGAATTGTAAATTTTATTTTTTTTCATATTTATTTAGTTATTTTTCAAGTACAGTTTTTTGTCTATTTCTCCCATCCCAGCCCTGAATTGTATATTTTAAAATGGTAAGTATTATGCTATGTGCATTTTACAAGAAAAAGTAATGGAATGTAGAGCAGTGTACAGTGAAGTGGAGGCAGAGCAGCTCTGCAAACTCCTCTCCACTTTCCCATAGAGGACCCCTGGCTAGCCACAGAGGGCAAGACACACAGATGCCCTCACTGGAGGTGAGCCTACAAGGTCATTATTATATGACAAAGGCTTTGGTATAGTTCATCTCCTCCTTGTGTACTTTCCATTTGCCATCTGGGATGGTGGAGGAATAAGTGGAAGCTATACTAACTACCTCCTAGAACCAATCTGGAATTACAACTAAATTGTACAGAAATTATCCAGAATAAACAACTAAACAATAGCTGGAGAGAAGTCTTATGACCATGGACAGACAGAAGAAACAGTTTCACCACCATGTGACTGGTATGGAGTGCACAAGAGATGTGAGAGGACTGGCTGGGCTCCCACAAATGACAACTGAAGAGCTGGAGGAAAATTTAGTGGCTGGGGGTGCTCCCTGGGAAGTGTGGGATCTAAATCCCAAGCTGGTCTCTTCAGCCTATAGCACCAGAGCCTGAAATGTACTCAGATAACATCCATCTGTGAAAAGTAGCAGGGTTTCTCTCTGTCAGTAAGATGGCTGGAGTCACACAGCCCTTTAAAGGTCCAAAAGCCACTTATGCTGGGCTCCAGCAAAAAGGGGACAGAGTGGACTAGAGATGCTTGTGAGAGTCAAGGAACAGAGGTTTTGGGGAGAAAACTGAGGTAGCAGTTGCCAGGATCCTAATACTAAGTAAATCCCCATACTGCAGGAGCCATCCTGCTCAGAAGCCACTCCCCTCCAAGTGGCATCAGCCTGAGGGGAAGCAATAGCCCTGCCCACAGGAATTTCTCTGCCCCACCCTTTGGTGCTTAAGCCTGACTGCTGATTACCATGTGACTAGATTTACAACTGAAGGTGACAGCCACAGACTGTGGATCCCTGGTAGTCTTGAACAGGCTGCCTAAGGCCAGACTGGGACACCATCTGTCATCACCAGAGGCAGATACAGAAAGGAAAAACAGTGGTAAATATTAAATGCTACCAAGACAAAATCCACCATGGTCTTCTGCATGATTTGCAATATTTTCCTTCCCACAAAGTTTTTTAACATTAATTTATTGTCCTTCAAGTTTGCACATATTAAGTCACTAGATTTTATATTATAGTTTATTTCAATTCACATATTTCCCGCTACTTTCTCTTACCCATTCATTTTACCTTCATCTTTCCTCTTATTGTCATTGTAAATTTTGTTTTCTCTCTTGCTATGATTTGTTTCTGTTATACACTCACTATTTCTCCCTTGCCCAGACTCTCAAATCAAATTTTCTTGTCAATGGTCATCTCACATCCTTTCTTCTGCTCTTAAAATACCCTTGTTCTCTTCCTACCTTTACCAACCATTGCTCATTGGTTGTCAACAGGGTGATTGTTCTTGCATTTCTTCAATTTTATCTCTAGATCTCCACTATTTCAGTATTTCAAATCTCAAATTTTATAGTTCACCTAATCTATTCCATTCTACCTCCGTCTTGCCCTTTATTTTTTGTCTCAAGTTTTAATTTTGCCCTGTCTTATCCTGTTTTTCATTCCTGACTCTTAGTATTACCTCTCCTGCTAGCATCTCAAATCACTTCCTTTTCTGCTAGATATCTCTTAAGTTTTTCTTTCTTTCCCTTTTCCCTCTTATTCCCATCCCACATATATTGATTTTATTTTAATTGTTGTTGATAGTGCTGTGGTAGATCTTTTTCTCCAATTTTGTTCTAATTTTTTATTTATTTACTTATTTTTCCTTTTTCTTTCTATCAATATTTTTTAAAATTCTACTTAAACCTAATACTATACACTTCCCTTATTTTGCTCCATTCCACCTTCTTCAGTTCCCTCTATATTTCTGATGTCAATTTTACTTTTGTTCTCCTATTGCCTTGCCTTGACTCCCTACTCATTTTATTGCTCCTTCCTCTATACTCTCAAAATCATTTTACTTTCAGTTAGTTATCTCATATTGGTTTCAATTCTCTTAATGCTCTTAATCTCTTTATACCATTATTAATATGGACTCACTGGCAGCTGATAATGTTATTGTGGGTGGGAGTTATTTTTGCAGATGTGGGTTTGTTTCCTGGGCTACGTGGTTTGTTCTGGCAGCACCTGCACAACAACATAGAAGATGGGGTGGCTCTCAGTCAGCCAGCTGGAGGGAAGGACCCACTGAAGAATGACCAAACAATGATCAAAACCCTATTACAACCAGAGAGCCAACATAAACAGCATAAAGAACACCCCAAAAGCATCAAGTTTAGGAGATCAAGGAGACTTTACCACTGAATCACACAGATCTCCTAGCATAGAAGGTCTCTACATGAAGACAGGAGAGTCAAAGCAGATCAATTCAAGAAAAAGTAACAAATGAGAACAGTTCCTAAAATGGGGAGAAAAAGAATTAATGCTACATGAAAGGAAAGGAAGAATTCCCAGAAAGAGTGCTAAATGAGATAGAAGCAAGTAAACAACTAAACATTCGGTTCAAAATCATGGTTAAAATGAAGCTCAATGAGCTCAGTGAGAAATACAAAGAACTACAGGGAAGCAACAAGGAACTTCTTGTGAGCTACATCAGCATTAAAAAGGACATAGAAACTACCTATAAGAGCCAGGAGGAAATGAAGAATATAATTTCTGAATTAAAGAACACAGTAAAAGGAATTAAAAGCAGACTAGATGAAGCAGAGGATTGAATCGGAGAGCTGGATGACAAAGTAGAAAAAATTCCCAAGAGAGCAGCAAAACAAAAAGAGACTCAAAAAGAATGAGAGGGTTTAAAAGAGCTGCAGAACAACATGAAAGCTTTTAATAACCACATCATAGGAATACCAGAAGGAGAAGGAAATAAGCAAGGCATAGAAAACCTGTTTGAATATAAACAAGAACCAGGAAGAAATGAAAAATACAATATCAGAAATAATGACTACAACAGAAGGAATTACAAGTAGGCTGGATGAAGCAAAGGACTGAATCCGTGAACAGGAAGACAAGGTAGAAAGAAATATCTAGGTGGAGCAGAAGCATGGAAAAAGACTTAAAAATGATGAGGACAGCTCAAGGGAACTTGAAAGCAACGTGAAACATAACAACATCCTCATCACAGGAATATCAGAAGGAGAAGAAAAGGAGCAAGGGATAGAAAACCTGTTTGAAAAAATAATGACAGAAAACTTCCCTAACCAGGAGAGGGGAAAATCCAGGCAAGTTCAGGAGGCATAGAGGGTCCTAATCAAGAGGATCCCAAGGAGGCCCATTCCAAGAGACATCATAATTAAAATGCCAAATGTTAAAGGTAAGAGAGAATCTTAAAGGCAGCAGTGGAGAAACAGTAACATACAAGAGAGCTCTGATAAAACAGCTGATTTCTCAATAGAAACACTACAAGCCGAAAGGGAATGGCAAGGAATATTCGAAGTAATGAAAAGTGAAGGCCTACAACCAAGATTACATTGCCAAGCAAGGCTATCATTCAAAATGAATGTGAAATAAGGAGTTTCCCAGAAAAGAAGGCTAAAATAATATGCCTCCACCAAACCAGCATTGCAAGACATGCTAAAGGGAGTGGTATAAGATGAAGGTATAGAGTGACAGGGAAAGGAACACAGGTATAAAAGGAAAAAAGTGGCAATGAATAAGTACCTATCAATAGTAACCTTATATGTAAATGGATTAAATGCTCTAATCAAAAGACATAGAGTAGATGAATGGGTAAGAAAATATGACCTGCACATATGCTGCCTAGAAGAGACCTACCTCAGAACAAAAGACCTAAACAGACTAGTAGGTGTGGAAAAAATATTCCAAGCATATGGACAGGAAAAAAAAAGCTGGGGTAGCAATACTTACATCAGACAAAACAGACTTCAAAAGAAAGGCCATAAAAAGATACAAAGGTAATTTCATAATTCTAAAGGAAAGAATCCATCAGGAAGCTATAAATAATGTAAACATATATGCATCCAACAAAGAAGCACCCAAATATATAAAGAAAATCTTGGAGGACTTCAAGAAAGATATAGAAAGCAACACACTTATAGTAGGGGATTTTAACGCCCCACTGTCAACAATGGATAGATCTTCCTAACAAAGAATGAAGAAGGACATTTTGGCACTGAAGAACACACTAGATAAAATGGGCTTACTTGATGTATATGGAATCTTTCAACCCAAAGAAGCAAAGTACACATTCTTCCAAATGCACATGGAACATTTTCAAAGACAAACCACATGAGAGGACACGAAACAAGCCTCAACAAATTCAAGAATATTGAAATCATATCAAGCATTTTCTCAGATTACAATGGCTTGAAATTAGAAATCAACCTCAAGAAAAAACTCAAAAACATTCAATGACATGGAGACTGCATAACATGTTGTTAAATAATAAATGGGTTAACAATGAGATCAAGAATGAAATAAAAAAGTATCTGAAAACAAGTGAAAATAAACATACAACAACCCCAAACAGTGAAGGAAGTCCTGGAAGGGAACTCATAGCAATACAGGCTGACCTAAAATAGAAATTTTTCAAATAAATGACCTAATATGACATCTAAAAATCTAGAGGAAAAACAACATAGCCCAGAGCAAATAGAAGGAAGGAAATAATCAAGATCAGAGCAGAATTAAATGACACAGAGACTAAAACAGCAATCCAAAGGACCAATAAATCCAGGAGCTGGTTCTTTTAAAAGATAAACAAAATCAACAAGCCTTTAACTAGACTCATCAAGAAAAAAAAAGAGAGGACCCAAATTAATAAAATCAGAAATGAAAGAGGAGAAAATACAACAGATACCACAGATACAAAGGACTATAAGAAATTATTACAAACAATGATATGCTAAGAAATTTGAAAACATGGGTGAAATGAACACATTTCCAGAAACATACAAACTGCCAAAACTTAATAAAGAAGAAGCAGAAAGCCTGAATAGACAAGTAGCAGCTAGTAAAATTGAAGCAGTAATTAAAAAAGCTCCAACACCCAAAAACCCTGGGCGGGGCAGATTCACAGGAGAATTTTACAAGACATTTGGAGAAGAGATAACTCCAATTCTTCTCAAACTATTCCAAAGGTTCAAAGAAGAGGGAAGACTCCCAAACTGTTTTTATGAGGCCAGTATCATCCTAAGTCTAAAATCAGATAAAGACACAACAAAGAAAGAAAACTACAGGCCAATATTGCTGATTAACACAGATGCTAATATCCTCAATTAAATATTGGCAAACCACATACAGCAATACATTAAAAAGATCATACGCCATGATCAAGTGGGATACATCCCAGGAATGCAAGGATAGTACAATATACACAAATCAATTACTGTGACACATGACACAAACAATACAAAAGACAAAAACTACAGGATCATATCAACAGATGCTGAAAAAGCATTTGATAAAATTCAGCACTCATTTATGATAAAAGCACTTAGCAAAGTGGAAATACAGGGAGCATTCCTCAACATGACAAAGCACATATACGATAAACCTACAGCCAACATCATACTGAAAGAGCAAAAATTAAAAGCTTTCCCTGCTAAGATCAGCCACAAGACAAGTATTTCCACTTTCATTACTTCTATTCAGCATAGTATTGGAAGTTCTAGCCATGGTGATCAAACAAGAAAAGAAATCAAAGTCATCCAAATTGGAAAGGAGGAAGTAAAATTGTCATTGTTTGCAGATGACATGATAGTGTATATAGAAAGTCCTGTAGACTCCACAGAAAAACTACTTGACCAAAAATGAATTTGGCAAAACAGCAGGATACAAAGTCAACAATCAGATATTAAAGGAATTGTGGTATACCAACGATGAAATATCAAAAATAGAAATTAGGAAAAAACTCATTTACTATAGCAACAGGAAAAATAAAATGCTTAGGAATAAACTTAACCAAGGAAGTAAAAGACCTTATTCAGAAAACTACAGAACACTGAAGAAGGAAATTAAAGAAGTACAAATAAATGGAAGCATATACTGTGTTCATGCTGTGTTCATGGATTGGGAGAATTAACATCATTAAAATGTCCATACTACTCAAAGCAATCTATAGTTTCAGTGCAATCCCTATCAAAATATCAATGATATATTTCACAGATAGAGAACAAATATTTCAAAAATTTATATGGAATCATAAAAAGAAACCCAAATAGCATAAGCAATTTTGAGAAAGAAGAACAAAGTAGGAAGGATCACAATACATGATATTAAACTACGTTAAAAGTTTACTATAATCAAAAGAGCCTGGTACTGGCCATAGACACATAGAACAGACACATAGATCAAAGGAACAGAATAAAGAGGCCAGAAATAAACCCATGTCTCTATGGTCAATTAATATTTGAAAAAGAAGGCAGAAGCATAAAATGGAGTAAAAATAGCCTCTTCAACAAATGGGGCTAGGAGATCTGGAATTGTTAGTACAATAAAACAATGAAACTATACCACCAACTTACACCATATACCAGAATAATCTTAAAATAGATAAAATATAAGCAGTGACACCATAAAAGTCCTGGAGGAAAACTTTTCCTCCAGGGAGGAAAATCTCAAATATCCCATGCAAAATATTTTCACTGATACATCCTTGAAGGCAAGGTAAATACAGAAAAGAATAAAGAAATGGGACTACATCCAATTAAAAAGTGTCTGCACTGCTAAAGAAAACATCAGCAAAATGAAAATATAACCAATGTTATAGAGAAACATATTTGCCAATTATACCTTAGACAAGGGTTTAATTTCCCAAATATATAAAGAACTCACGTGACTCCATACCAGGTAGACAAACAATCCAATGAAAAAAATGGGCAAAGGACCTGAGCAGACAATTCTCCAAGGATGACAGACAGAGGGCCCATAGACATAGACAGGATATTCAACATCACTAGCTATCACAGAGATGCAAATTAAAACCACAATGACATAGTACCTCATACCAGTCAGAATGGCCATGATGCACAAGTCAACAAACAGTAAGGGCTGGCAACACCATGGAGAAAAGGGAACACTAGTACACTGTTGGTAGGAATGCAGACTGGTGTAGCCACTGTGGAAAACTGTATGAAATTTCCTGAAAAGTCTAAAGATGGAACTGCCTTTCGATTCAGCATCCCCAGTGCTAGGATTATAGTCTAAGAATCCTAAAACACCAATTTAAAAGAATCTATGCACCTCAATGTTCATAGCAGCGTTATTTAGAGCAGCCAAGTGCTGGAAACAGCCTAAGTGCCCATCAGTAAATGACTGCATCAAAGGAATGTGGTACATTTACACAATGGAATACTACTCAGCAGAAGGAACTCCTTCCTTTCATGATAGCATGGATAGAACTGGAGAGCATTATGCTAAGTGAAATAAGTCTTGCAGCAAAAACAAACACCATATGATCTCACATATAACAGTTACATAATGAATGAAAAAGACAAACAAGCAAAATAGAACCAGAGGCATGGAAACAAGGAACAAACTGACAGGGACTAGAGGGGAGGGTGGAAGGGGATAAGGGAAGAAAGAAGGGGAAGGGCCTAGTTAAAGAACAAGCATAGTGCGGGCTGTGAAACAGAGTTGCCGGTTCAATTCCCAGTCAGGGCACATGCCTGGGTTGTGGGCCAGGTCCCCAGTGGGGGCCATGTGAGAGGCAACCACACATTGATGTTTCTCTCTTTCTCATTCTCCTTCCCTTCCCCTCTGTCTAAAAATAAATAACTAAAATAAAAAAATAAAAATATGAACAAGTATAAATGACCCATGGACATGGACAACAGGGTGGGGATTGACTGTGGAGGGTGGGTGGGCAGGGCAGAAGAGATCAATGGGAGAGAATTGGGACAATTGTAATAGATTAATAATAAAATTAAATTAATAAATTAAATAAATTAAATTAAAAAGAAAAAGTAATGAAATGTAAAACAGTTGTCTTATCAAAACTAGCTGTATAAAGTGTTTAAAGAAACTAATAATACAGAAATATAAAATATGAAACATTTAAGAAATCAAAGTTAAATCTACTGGTTACAGAAAAAGAAAAAATGCTAAGAAAAAAATTTAATGTTCATTAATGTTAAGGAAAAATGTAAGATGTAGGCCAAAAGGAGCTAATATAATTAGCTATTAGTTGATATGTCTACTCTTATACAGAGAGAGGGTTTTTCAAGAAGTGTAGATCCCAGCAAGACTCAATTACTGTCCAAAGCCTGGAATTTAATTCATAGTCCAAAAATTTCCTTCAGCTCAATTCATTTTCCAGCACAAAGGAAATGGCTCTTTGAAGTCAGGAAGGGCAGAAAAGCAGAATTATACTCCAGCTCCCCATTCAGGTAAACACCTTACTCATTTTCCTTACTCTGGTTTTCTCTGGACTTCTAAAGGTTCTAAGAAAAGGCCAGATACTTACTTGTTTGTAGTGGGGTCAATGTACAGCAGAGGAAGATGTTAGGTTATCCTAGATTCTGCAGCAACATGGAATTGTAAACATGACTAATATTTTTAAATAGATCATCATAAAAACTGGATTAAGTTATTGAAATAAGTCTAAACTTTACCATTCTCACCTGAAATTAAATAAATACATTTTTTACAGTTATTGTAAAAAGTTCACTTCCAAATTCTATTTAAAATGTTCAGCTTGGCTCTATTCTCAATTTAGAATAGAGGAAATTAACTAAAAAATTTTTAATGGTTTTATTTATTTATTTTCAGAGAGAGAGGAAGAGGAGTAAGGGACAGGAAGAAACATCAATGTGTGGTTGCCTCCCATGTGGCCCCCACTGGGCACCTGGCCCACAACATAGGCATGTGCCCTGACCGGGAATCAAACCGGCAACTCCTTGGTTCACAGTCTGTGCTCAATCCACTGAGCTGCATCAATTTTTTTGTTAGAAAACTAATTATGTTTTATGTGCTTGGATATTGCCATTATAGCTATATTATACATTTTTGGGTAGAAAATATGCAAATACTTCTAAAATCACCCCAAATACTTTTTTTAAAGAAATAATATTACAGTGATTTTCCCCCACCAATTTGAATACCTACTTTCCTTTATTTATATTTTTTAAAACAACTTAATTAGTTTTATAGAGAGGGTAAGGAAGGGAGAAAGAGAGGCAAACATCAGTGTGTGGTTGCCTCTAATGTGCCACCCTACTGGGGACCTGACCCACAACCCAGGCATGTGCCCCAACTGGGAATCGAACTTCCCAACTAGGAGTGTCCCTTTGGTTTTATAGGCTGTACTCAATCCACTAAGCTACACCTGCCAGGGCTATTTATCTCTATTTTAGAAACTCATTACACTGTATCTATTTTCCTTACTGACTCTAAACTATCTAAAAAATATGTAAATCTGATATTTACCTTTAAGAACTCTTGAAAGTATTTGACAGCTGCACAATCACACCGTATAATGCTCCTTGCATATTCACAATTTCCTAGACTGTAACAGGACAAAGTATGAGATAGAAGAGAAGCAAACAATGATTTTATGACTATACTTTTTCTAAAATTATGTCACTGCCCTGGCTGGTATGGTTCAGTAGATTGAGCACCAGCTGGTGATCAATGTATCTCTCGCACATTGATGTTTCTCTTTCTCCCTCCCTTCCCCTTTCTCTTAAAAGTAAATAAATGAAATCTTAAAAAAAAATAAAATAATGTCATTACACAAAAGATAGTCATTATGCAAACACAAGATCTGTAATATTACTCATCTCATCATTTTTCCACAGTTCATACAAGTTTTAACTTCAGTGATATAATTCAGTAACATAAAATTCATCCATTTAAAATCAAATAAAACTTAGTGGTTTTTATTATATCATTAATAACACATTTGTCACCTTAAATAGAAACCTCATATCCATTGCCAGACACTACCTTAGTCCATTGGGGCTACTTTAACAGAATACCATAGACTGGGTAACATAAATAACACAAATTTCTGTTTTGAAGGCTGGGAAGTCCAAGATCAAGGTGCCAGCAGATTCAGTGTCTGGTGAGGGATGCTTCATGGTCCATAGACAGCCATCTTCTTGCTATAACCTAACTTATTGAAAGGGGTAAGGGAGCTTGCTGGGGCCTCTTTTATAAAGGCACTCATCCCATTCATAAAGACTGCTCCAACCTCATGACCTAATCACCTTCCACATGTCCTACCTTCAAATATCATCACTGGAGATTAATTTCAACATATGAATTTGGTGGGGGACAGAAACTTTCAGCATATAGTACTACCCACAATCTGTCACTCTATTCCCATGAGCCCTAGACAATCACTTAACTACTTTGTCTTAATAGATTTGCCTGTTTTGTGTATTTTCATAAATGGAACAATATGTGCTCTTTTGTGACTGGATTATTTCACTCTGCATTATGCTTTTGAGGTTTGTTCACATTTATATATATAAAATCACTTCATTGTTTTTCTTGGGGGGTGGCAAACAGTGTTACATTATATGAATACAGCATATTTTATTTATTTATTCATCCACTGACATTTGGGTTGACTCCACTTTTGGCTATTATAAAAATGCTATGAACATTGCTGTGCAAGTTTTTATGAGGACAGGCTTTCATTTCTCTTAGGTATACTCAGGAGTAAAACTGGTCAGCCACATGGTATTTCTCTGTTTAGATTTTTGAGGAACTGCCAAACTGTATTCCAAAGTGGCTACAATATTTAAAGTCCAGTCAGCAATGCATGTTTCAATTCTCCACATCCTCACTTGTCTCTCTTATTATAGCCATTCTAATGTGTGTGAAGTAGTATCTCATTGTTTTTTCCCAAGAGAAATATATTTAATTTTTTATAAAGATTTTTATGTATTTATTTTTAGAAAGAGGGAAAGGGAGGGAGAAAGAGAGGGACAGAAACATCAATGTGTGATTGCCTCTTGCATGCTCCCTATTGGGGACCTGGCCCACAACCAAGGCAATTGTCCTGACTAGGAATCGAATTGGCGACCCTTTGGTTCACAGGCTGGCACTCAATCCACTGAGCCACATTAGCCAGGGCTCATTGTTGTTTTGAATTGAATATATCTAATAATTAATGACATTAATTACTGTTGCATGTTGTTATTATCCATTCACATACTTTTCTGGGAAGAAATATCTAGGGGAAATATGTATTTGGATCCTGCCAGTTTTAATTAGGTAGACTTTATTATTGAGTTTTAAGGATTTTTTAATATATTCTGGGTACAAGCTGCTTATCAGAAATACTAAATACAAATATTTCCTCCCATTCTGTGTATTTTCTGTCCACTTTCTTAGTGGTCTCATTTAAAGCAGTTTTAAATTTTGATGATGTTAAATTTAAGTTTTTTTATTTATTGTTTTCGCTTTTTACATACTACAAAATCACTAACTTAAGGTTGTGAAGACTTTCTCCTATAATTTGTCTAGGAGTTTTAAAGTTTTAGGTATTACATTTAAGTTTGTAATTCATTTAATTTCTACATATGATTGACACAGGGGTCCAACCCGATTCTTTCGCATGTGATATTCAGTTGTCTCGGCGCCACTTTCTAATAATACTGTTCTTTACCCATTGAAATGATCTTGGCATCCTTGTTGAAAATCAAGTTGACCCTAGATGAGTGGGCTTATTTCTAGACTCTCAATTCTATGCCATTGGTCTATATGTATCCTTATGCTAGTACAACATGGTCTCATTATTGTAGCTTTTTAAAAGTATACTTTACTGATTATGCTATTACCGTTTTCCCAATTTTTCCCCTTTATGCCCCCTCTGCTCTGCACCTCAAACCCTCCAGCATTCACTCCATTTAGTTCATGTCAATGGGTTGTACATACGTTCTTTTGTTTCCTATACCACTCTTGAACTCTTCCCATCTATTTTATGCCTACCAATTATGCTTCTTATTCCCTGTACCTTTTCCTCCCTATTTCCCCCTTCCCCTCCCCATGGAAAACCCTCCATGTGATGTCCATTTCTGATTCTATTCCTGTTCTAGTCATTTGCTTAGTTTTTGTTTTCATTGCTTTCCTTTATTTTAAGGTTCAGTTGTTGATATTTGTGAGTTTCTTGTCACTTTATTGTTCATAGATTTTGATCTTCTTCAATTTCTTAATTAAGTCCCATTAACATTTCATATAATAAGGACTAGGTGATGATGAACTCCTTTAACTTGACTTTATCTGGGAAGCACTTTATCTGCCCTTCCATTCTAAATAATAGCTTTGCTGGATAGAGCAATCTTGGATGTAGGTCCTTGCCTTTCATGACTTTGAATACTTCTTTCTAGCCCATTCATGCCTGCAAGGTTTCTTTTGAGAAGTCAGCTGATAGTCTTATGGGCACCCTTTGTAGGTAACTCTCCCCTTTCCTCTTGCTTTTAAGATTCTCTCTTTATCTTTAATCTTGAGTAACTTAATAATGATATACCTTGGTGTGTTCCTCTTTGGGTCCAACATTTTTGGGATTCTCTGGGCTTCACAGACTTCCTGAAAGTCTATTTCCTTTGTCAGGTTGGGGAAGTTTTCCTTCATTATTTGTTCAAGTAAGTTTTCAATGTCTTGCTCTTGTTCTTCTCCTTCTGGAACCCCTATAATTCATATAATGGAACGATTAAAGTTGTCCCAGAGGTTCCTAAGCCTCTCTTCATTTTTTTGAATTCTTGTTTCTTTCTGTTCCAGTTGGATGTTTATTTCTTCTTTTTGTTCCAAATCGTTGATTTGAGTCCTGGTTTCCTTCCTGTCACTGTCGGTTCCCTGAATATTTTGCTTTATTTCATTTTGTGTAGCCTGCATTTGTTTTTTAATTTTGCAACCAAGCTCAATCAGTTCTGTGAGCATTTTGATTACCAGGGCTTTGAACTCTCCATCAGATAGGTTGGCTCTCTCCTCATTGCTTAGTTCTTTTTCTGGAGTTTTGATCCGTTCTTTCATATGGGCCATATTTATTTGCCTTGGTGCACCTGCTAAGTTGTAAGGGGGAAAGGCCTTAGGTATTCACCAGGGCAGGGCAACCCTCTTTGCTGTGTTGTGGCACTCATTTGCTGTGTTGTGGGGGAGGGCTCAGAGAGGGAACAATGCAGCTCACTTGCTGGGCTCTAGCCCCACTTTCCAAAAAACTCTCACATGAGACTAGGGTTTCTCCCACCGTGGCAACCCCCACTGTAGTCCACTGTCAAGTTGGAGTCTCAGTTTTCCATTCAGGCAGCCCTGCCTGTGTGGTCCGCCACCTTGCCACAGGTTGTCTCCATCTGCCTGTCTTACAAGTCTGGTTGACTGTTTCTTTAATTCTTTGGTTGTCAGAATTCCATGCAGTTTGATTTTCTGGCACTTGTTGTTTATTTAGTTTGGTTATCCTCCTTTTGGTTGTGCGAAGAAGCAAAGGGTTTCTACCTATGGCTCCATCTTGGCTGGCACTCTAGCTTTTTATTAAACTTTGAAATTGGGAATTGTGAGGTCTCTAATTTTGTTTCTCCAGGATTGTTTTGGTTATTTATGGCACCTTGCATTTCTATTTTAATTTTATGATCAGCTTGAGTATTTCTGCAAAATGCCAGCTAGGAATATATAGGGATGCATTGAAACTATAGATCAATTTGGGAAATCTTCTCATCTATGATATGAAACAGCTTTGCATTTATTAGATGTACTTTTACTTTCCTCAAATGTTTTGATATACTACATTGATATTAAACCAATCTTGCATTGCTCGGATAAACCTCAATGCATCATGAAGTATAATCCTTTTTATATGTTGTAGGATTTGACTTGCCAGTATTTTCTTGAGCTTCTTTAAGTAGGTTGTTTTTCATCAAATTTTGGGCATTATCAGACATTATTTTTTCATAGTTTTTTCTGTCCCTTTGTCTCCTCCTGTTAGACCCATTATGACTCTTTGTGTACTTAATGGTGTATTCACATTTCTCTAAGGCCCTGTGCATTTTTTTCTTGACTCTTTTCAAGTCCAGAATTTCCATCTGGGGTTTAGGCACTCTAGCCTTTACTGATATTTTCTTTTTGATAAATCAATGCTATCATACACTCATTTAATTTAAACATTGCTTCTTTAAGTTCTTTGAACATATTCATAATAGCTGCTTTAAAGTCCTTGTCTATCAAGTTCAATTTCAACATCTGATCCTCATCAAAGGCAATTTCTACTGTCTTTTTTTTTTCTTTCTTTGCATGTCTCATAACTTTTTACTTATCTGGACAGTTTAGGTAATATATTGTAGCAGGTTTGGATACTGATTGTCCCTGCTGTGAGGTTTGTTGCTGTTTTTTAGTAACTTGGCTGGTCTAAATCTGTGAAATCTATTCCCCCAACAGGTGTGCAACCTCCAATTTTCCTATTAAATTTTTTTCTTGTTTTTATCTTTAAACCTCGCTTCCTAAGGGTCATCCCTTAGTTAGTAGTTTAGCCATCAGCCACTGATTGATCAGCATTGTGATTAAGCCATTGAATCAATAAGATTTTCATTTATTGCTGTTTGTTATGTGTTGCTTAGACACTGCTTTCATAGTTCAGGAACTTTACAAGTTTGTCCTACATTTAGTCAAGGATTAATAGCAAGTTTCCTCTCCAGTTGCTCCTCTGAGAGTGTGGCCTTAGGTATATGCACATTCTTCCACATCACCAGGTTTCCTTTGCTATCTCTTTCTCTGATTTCCCTGCTAGGCTCTCTGGCTGGTTTGGCTTTACTGGTATCATACCATGCTTTTGGCCTCTACTAATTGTTAGCTGATTTTTCTTTTGGACAATTCCTGGGAGACATAAATTGTTCCATGATCCAAATAAAGTTAGGCTCCTTAGGTAGAGCTAGGGTGTTACCAGTCTTCTAGGTGTTCTCTGACCCCTCTTTGGCAGAAACTCTGTTATTATGGAACAGTATCTGGGAGAGACGGGAGCTGTCACTTGGCTACTAAGACTACTGGAATACCTTTTTTGCAACACACAGTTGTGTGCAGAGATGGGTGTAACCACTAGTTCAGAAGTTACATACTCCTACTACCATTACTGGTTCTACAGATTGTGACTGCAAATCCCTTTAGCATTCTCCAGATTTTGAATGATTATCTTTCCTAATTTTGACCAAGTAGACAGATACTTCTCTAGGGAGAAGTTCCACTGGGGTCTGCAAATTGCCATTCAGAAAGCCGTCACATTAAAATTTTCAAATGACTATTCACAAACTGGTGATCAAGTTTGTGCATTTAAATTGGTCCACAAAGCTGATTGTAATAGAAAAATAATTTGGTTCTAATTTTTAAAAGTTGAAATTAATGTCTAATTAAAAAAATATATATACTTTAGGCCCTGGCTGGTATAGCTCAGTGGATTGAGCTCGGGTCTGCGAACCAGACAATCGCGGTTCGATTCCCAGTCAGGGCAGATGCCTGGGTTGCAGGCCGGTTCCCTGCAGGCCAGTTCCCAGCAGAGGATGCGCAAAGAGCAACCATACATTGATGTTTCTCACCCTTTCTCCTTCCCTTCCCCTCTAAAGATAAATAAATAAATTTAATATATATATACACATATATATACATATATAAAGTATATATATATATATACATATATAAAGTGTATATATATATATATATATATATATATATATATATATATATATACTTTATTCTCCCTCATTACCTCAGGTACCTAGAAGTTGCCAACCAATAGATACAAGGGGAAAGCATAACATATAAAAATTGAGTATTAAATAACACATGAACACACATGATATTAACTGTACTATTGTAACCAAGACTGGGATACTGATAAGTTGCCAGGATGTCAAATTATTAAATACTTATTTATTCACTCTTACTTTCAGCATCCTCTCCAGAAAGGCTCAGGCATCCTGTTCACCCAGAGAGTAAAGTATAAAAAATGCATATTACCTCAGTGACTTTCTGGATAATCTTCAATTACATTTCTTGAAGTTGTACTTTGATTGTATATACTTTAAAAGTTGGAAAAACTTTTATATCTTTTTTCCCCTTTTTGGTGTCTCAATGAAATTTTATAGATTTCCTATCATTTTATATGCCAAACCTTTGAAAATAGATATTAAAATATAAATTTTACCAAAGAAAGAATAAAAAAGCTAAGTACTTATGTGACTTCCACAGTCATACAATTCATTAATGACAAACCTATTACTGGAAGCAACAGAAGGACTCCTTGAAATTGAGCCTTTAGCTCTGTATAGCAAATTTAGTTAGATAAACTAGTATCTTCCTGGTAAGCTGAAAAAATTTGTTTTCCTATGACATATTCAAAAGCCGACCTTAATTCACATGTACTATTTTGCTCCTTGGGAAAATATCCTTTTCTGAGTAGTTTAAAAATAAAGCATTGATGATTCATGTCAACAATATATACTGTTGCCAACTGTCTTAGATAGGGCTGCTATAACAAAAATGCCACAGACTAGGTGGCTTAAAAAATGTATTTCTCACAATTCTGGAGGATGGAAGTCTAAGATCAGTATGCCAGCATGTCAGATTCTACTGAAATCCCTCTTCTTAGCTTGTAGGTGGCTGCCTTCTTGCTATGTCCTCACATGGTAGAAAGATTGCATCTTTCTTATAGTCACTAATCCCATTCATGAGAGCTCCACCTTCACAATCTAATTACCTCCCAAAGTCCTTTTCTCTGCATATCATCTCATTGAAGGTGAGGGCTTCAACATATGAATTTGGAGGGAGACATTTAATCCACAGCATCCATATTTATTAGAAATAGAATTTTTCACATGACATATTTTAGAGAATATTTTTTTCCTTCCAGTAAACCACTTTATGATATAAAATGTAAAGAGAATTTATACAATGTTAATAAAAGTTATGTGAGGACCAGACTTATCTACTTGCCTTTCCAGATCACTCCAAAGACAAAGAGGAAAAAGAAGTGATGTTAAAAAGGAAAATAAATGTTATAAATATAGGAAAAACTTTAGCATTGAACATTAAGTCAATATTCATGACTTCAACAATTTTACACAAATACTAGGTAAAGAAAACATTCTTGGGATAATAAATAAATTTTTCTATTTTTTTCTAACATCTTTTCTACCAAAGGAAAACAGCTATTCTTACATTAATCTTGTTTTACTTTTCCATGCAGGATCTTCAAAAAAGAGTTTTCAAATAACTAGGTATGGCTTATATAGCCATATATCTAATCTTAAATGAATTAAAACATTGATCAAGAACAAAAATTGGGGCACAAAAAAGTGCCCAGGGAATAATTATTGAACAAATAACAAACTGAAGGGAAATTTTGTTTTGAAACATAAGTTTAGAAAAATTGCCATCATAATCTGTAGATTACTAGTGGTTAAATCGAATCCCTTCTCATAACTGCAAGTTCTACATAATTTTGATCTAAAGATCAAAATATTATATTCTGAAAACAATATGGAAAGTTATTTGAAGTACAAACATAAAAAAATAGAACTCTATGAGATTACCTATTGGGGAAGCTATCACCTTTACTTTGAAGCAGCTAACGCTTCTTTTTCCTGGGTATACAAGCAATATTCCACATCATTAAATACTCCTTTGAAACCTTTTCTTCACTTGGCTTCCAGCACACCAGTTCCTTACTTTTCTTCTAGTTCACTGGAGGGTCCTTCTCAATATTTTGCTGGCTCCTCCCCTTCTCTACTTTTTAACATTGGCACACCCCCAGGGATCAGACCTTTGTCACCCTCTGTATTCCAGCTGTACTAACTGATCTCATCTAATGTCATGGTGATTAACTAGTAAGTCTCAAATTAATTTTGCCACTCCCAGCTTGCACCTAAAAAGCTAGACTTGGATATTCAACTGACTACTCAGAACCTCCCACCTAACATAGCCACAAAAGAACTTCTGTTTCCACACTCCTCCACATCTGTTCTTCCAGTATGCCTCATCTCTGTATCCCAGAACTCACCCAGTTGCTCAGTCAAAACCTAGGAGTCATCCTTTACCCTTCTCTTTCCCTCTCCTGATACCCAAGTTATCAGCAGATTCTACTTTCTCTTTCAAGTAGAGGCAGAAACCAATATCTAACCAGCATTTCCTCATCAACTACACTAACCTAAGACCCTTGCCTGGAATAGTAAAATAACCTACCTAGTCTCTCTGCTTTTACCCTAAATCCTTGTCAGTATAATCTTCACACTACAGTTCCATATAGGTAAGTCAATTTATGCCACTCCTCTGTTCTCAATTCTTCTAATGGCTTTCCATTACCTATCCATTCTGGGCTAAAAGGACCTTCATGAACTACTCTCTGGCTTTCTCATTTCATTTCTTACCATTTGTCTTCTTTAATCACTATGTTTTAACCTTACTGGCCTCTCTGCTATTCTTCAAACAGGCCCAAGTATGTTAATATTTTTACACCATTTCACTTGCCCTTACCTCTACCCAGAATGCTATTTCCCCAAATATTCACTTGGCTCATACACATATTTCTTTCTTTTTTTTTAATATTAAATTTTATTTAGTTACTTTTCAAGTACATTTTTTTTTATCATACACATATTTCATTAGGGCCTCTGCATAAGTCACATTCTCAAACAGGCCTTCTCTGACCACCTTATCTAAAATAGCAACCCTCTCAACAGTCTGTCTCTATTCCTTGCTTTTTCTTTACAGTGCCTCACTTTTATATTTATTTACATTTTTGTATGTCTCTTCCAATGGGCTATAGTAAATTCCACAAAAACTGGTACTTTATATTGGCCACAGCTGCATAACCAGCAAACAGAAGAGTACCTGGTACATAGCAAGGATAACAAATATGTATTGAATTCAAAAATGAATGAATACATGGGATTAGATCCTGAATATTATCCAATAATATATTTTAGGGTTTTGTTTTCCTTTAAAGGAAAAACAAAGAAATACAAAGATGTGCCCTAAAGTGGGAAAAAAAACAGGTTGATTTTTCTCAAATGGTATAAATTTTATTAAAAGAAGGGGAGTTATTCAGTAGCACTGAAGCATTTTCAACAAGATATTCCAGCTATTATAAAACTTTTAAAAAGCTTCAGAATCACCCCTGAAAATAAAGTTGCAGTTAGTGCTTAAATACTCAAAATGGAGTAAATACATATACACACAAAAAATAGAGCAGTTCCATGAAATCAAAGCAGTAATAAATAGGAATGTCTTGATTATCCCATAATTCTCTTTCCTTCCTTCTCTCACCAAATTGCTACCAGTGAAGGCCAAGGAATCACCCAACTATTTGTTAACTTGGTGCTGGTGCTATTGTTCAGTCAGAAAAATGGCAATATTCATAGAGGCAGCAGAGTATTTTGCATAATTATGTCTGTGGCTTAAATGCCACTGTTTACTGCCTGCCATCATCCATCAAGGGAGCTTATATACCACAAGAATGTGAAAAGTCCCACCACATAATGGATATATCTTTATATATAATTTGGTAAAAAGCAGAGCCTGACGATTAAATCATTTTTCACTAGTGCATTAAAGAATCTAGATCTTGACAAAGCTGCTTCAAAGCTCTCCTGGGCCATGATTGAAAGCCAGTCCAATCACTCCCTGAGGATGGCAGTCTGTTGCTGAAAAAAATATGGAAACTCAAGGTGAGCCACTTGGCCTCTTTGGCAACAATGAAGGAATTTAGTCCAGTATGCTTGGTTTGTTTCTCTCAGCATTCATTTCATGTTGATCATAGGGTTTTTTGCTGTCTGATCAGGGGACAGAAGAATGACAAATACTGCTTTGTATGAAATGTTTCAAGCTTTGTAAGCCCTCTGAAAATAAATAGTCCAAATACCCATTCCATTTCTTTCCCTGTAGGCACAAAAAGGAGGAAATTACATATTGAATATTTATTACGCTTATCCTCTACCTTCTCTTTTTTTAATCTAGAAACAGGTCCCAATACCCAGATGCACATACCAAGGGTTAGCTCAGAGGACACATATTCATAACTGGAACTTAGTCACTAAGTAATAGTCAAATCAGAAAGTACCCAAAGTTTAAGGGCTACACATTTCTTTCATTAAGTTCAGAAAAAATTTAGCTGTTCAACTGAGTAAGGAAATGGAAATGGATCATCATTTCCACCTAGGGAATGATGCTAGGAATTTAGCACCCATTTAGATGCTAGGAATTTAGCATCTAAAATGGATAACACAAGAGTAGTTATATTATATTACTGACTATATTAAATATATACAGATCAGAGTTTCTATAATAATGAGACGACTGTGTTTGGGTTTGTTAAATCAGCCTTATTATAATTATACTTTGAACACATCAACTATACTCTAAAATGAGACACACGGTCAGAACAAGAAGAGTCTAATTACCAATAGTTATATTTTTAGAGAAGACTATAGGAAGGAATATCCAACCTGTGGCCCAGGATGGCTATAAATGCAGCCCAACGCAAAATTGTAAATTTACTTAAAACCTTTTTTTTTTGCTCCCCAGATTTTGTTAGTGCTTGTATATTTAAAGTGTGGCCCAAGACAACTCTTTTCCAGTGTGGCCCAGAGATGCCAAAAGGTTGGACACCCCTGCAAAGGTATGTGCCAGTAAATTCACATAGAACTCATGGGAATGAATTCAGAAGATAAACATTTCACTTTGACTTGGTGGAGGCAGCAGACTTAAGATTTGGGGAACAGTTAAAGTATGAAATCTTTAGATGAAATAAAGCTGTATGAAATCCCTAAACATGATAAAATAAATTCATTTACCCGAATGAAGCTCAGGTTTACTGTCCTTTCTTCTGGCCATTCCTTAAAAAATAAAAATAAAAATAAAATAAAGATGTCAGGCTATATGAGGATGGAAATACATAGTTAGCAAAAATATTGCCAGGAAATTAAGATGGCTCTTCACTGATTCATTTGCTATATTCTGTTTCTACCATCATTCTTAGATTCCTTTTGAATACTTATTATAACCTTTCATATTTTTTCCTAGAAGCACGAACAGAAGGAAAATAAAACCACAGTGGATAGATAAAGTTGAATACTATTTTGCTAACCTAGGGCCTCATTAAAAAAAAAATTCTGTGTTCAGCCACTGGGGTGGAGATAGAACGTATCAGAGAGAAGGATTTTTCTGAGCAATGAGATACCTGAATTGAATCTTCTTTAAAAAAGATTTTATTTTTTTATTTTTAGACAAAGGGAAAGGGAGGGAGAAAAAGAGGAAGAGAAACACCAATGTGTGGTTGTCTCTTGCACACCCCCTAATGGGGACCTGGCCTACAACCCAAGCATGTGCCCTGACTGGGAATAGAATTGGCAAACCTTTGGTTTACAGGCTGGCACTCGATCCATAGCTACACCAGCCCAGGCAGATACCTGAACTGAATCTTGAAGGATGAGGAGGAAGTGTGGTAAGAGCATCTATATACACAGTAGATTCTATAAAACTCTGTAATTCTTTATGAAAATTCAGACCATTGTGTCCCTGGTCTTAACTATCACCTACTTACTATATTTCACTGAAAAGTTATCAATTCTAACAAACAATATATTTTATACATTACTAAGAGGAAACTTTGCCTATTAAAGCATATATAACATAATGCCTTCTGAATACTTAGAATTTTTTATTTTATATTGATTTAAAGAGTATTAGATATAGGTAGATTTTGATCATATATCATTTTTATTAACATGAAATGTTAAATATATACAAAATTAAGTGGTGAAAGTGTTTCTAAAACTTTACATTCAGAGTCTAACTCTTCTTAATCCCTTTCATATGCAAAAGTTGTAGATATCTATATTTGTTCACACAATAGCACCCGCTGTGCCAGAGCGGTAATGAGGCAACATTTCTCAAAAGAACTAAAAGCTACTGGTGCCAGGGTGCCGGTTACATAAAGCTAACATACTTTTGGCTCCTGTTTCAAGAAAAGTCCAAAACATGTTTTCCTGCTCCCTCCCCTCTTCCTCCAAGTCATATGGTTTTTGAAACTGAAAACTGTGCTCCAATAGTCTCCAGTTTTTTCCCTAAAGCTGCTGAATCCATTCTGCAAGGTCTGATTATGGCAATCTGCCTGCACACACTCCAAAACAGCAAATGAAAACTGTATCTTGATTGCTGTCTGGCTGACATCAATCAGAAGAAGGAATCTGATCCCCAAGAAGTTATAAAAGGAAAAAAATTGCTTTTTTAACTGATGACATAGTCCATGCTGATGAATTCCATATTTATTTCTCTAGTTCCAACTTCTCTCCTGTGCTCCAAGTCCCTATTTCAAACAACCTACAGTACTTACATTTCTTCCTGGATGTCTTGCAGACATCTCAAATTTAAAATCAAAACAAAACTTGATTCTCAATTTGCCTTCTGCCAAAACCAAATAACATCTCCTGTTCTTTCATCAGTATTCCTCTTATTTAAAAATGGAACCACCATCAACCCAGATGCTTAATTTAAAAAAAAAAACACCAAAAGTCCTTTTCTTTTTGCCATTGCCATTTCTAATCCAACTATCATCAAGTATTGTCTGTTGTACCTCTGCAATATATCTCAAGTCAGTCTAATTTTCTCCATTGCCACTACCACCACTTACATACAAATCACTATTAGTATCTCTTGTCTAGACTACACCAACATTCTCTCCCAGTTGGTGCCTCCACTATGACTGTGACCTCCTTTTAAAAAATAACTCTATTCTCCATGAAAAAGCCAAAGTGATCTGTATTGAAAATCAGTTCAGACCATTCTACAACCAGTGTTGAAAATCTTTTTTTTGTTTTTTTTGTTTTTCATTTATTTTTTTAACTTTTTTTATTGATTATGCCATTACATTTGCTCTATTCCCCCCCTCCATTGATTGTTTCTCATGGCAGTCCTAATAGATCTGTATCTCTCCAACCTTATTTCATTCCATTCTCATTCTTGTTCCTTAAGCTTTAAGTTAAACTGGCCACCTTTTTTTTCCTTCAACTCCTTTAACTATTTTATCATTCCCATTGCCTGGAATGCTGTTTTCACATCTGTTCCTAGGCTGCCTTATTCTCATTTTTTAGAGGAAATCTCAGATCAAATGTCATCTCCTTCTTGAACACCCACCCCTTACAACCCTCAAGTCATTTTCTTTCACCCCACCCTGTTTATGGCCTTCATAGCCTTTCTCAAAATTTAAAATAATTATGTCCACTTATTTCATTTCTTGCTTATTGTTTGTTCCCATTAGCATATAAACTCCATTTGGGTAGAGATGGTATCTATCTTCTTAAGTACTGTATTCTCAGTGCCAGAAGCATAGTGGACACTAAATAAGTATTTGTTGACTGAATAAACAAACAAGTAGCTATTAATTCAAAGGTAATTTATGATTAAAAAAAAAAGCTTAGAGCTTCAGAATTTCCTGAAATGTAGGCTCTACAAATATTCAAAATATTCCAACTCAAAAAGTGAGCCGAGCTCTTTACTACTGAGAACTGATTGGTCATATTAGATCTACTGAATTATCTCTAAAATATGGCTAATTTGAAATATTTATAATGGGACGATTCTTTTACAATGTGATAATTCTATAAAACTGTCAGAATTAAATTGTATTAACATAGTATCAAAAATTATTTTTACCATCTCAAATGTAAGATACTTAGATAGTGAGATGTTTGTTCGTGATAATCTGCACTCAAAAGCAACTATTTTGACTGGCATTTTAGCCTAGTATTTTCAGAACCATAAAGAAATATCATCATTTACAAAAATGGAAATTTCACCTTCTGCCAAATGTGCTCTGTGCCACTACAATTTATCCTTCCAGAACTAACTTTCCTTATTTTTTAAAGAAATTTTCTGATTTAAAGAATACATTAACTCCTGATCACTCAAAACAAGTTTGCTTACCTATGCCCAACCTGATAATATTTATTACTATAAAGAATGAGTTTTATAACTAAGACACACACATAGTTGAGGAGAGAAAAAAGAACTGATGTATAAAAATCACTTCTACTCTATGATTCATCACATACTTTTCCAAATTGGATGCAACTGATTTGACAGGGTATGGAGAAACTGACAACCATTCTTTGTTAGCAGTAATGTAAATTGGTATAACATCTCCTGAAAGCAATTTGATAATACCCAATAAAATTAAAAAATTTATACCCTTTTGAAAGCAATTCCACTTGCAGCAATTTTAACCAACAGACACACCTGCGTATATATTTGAAATGATACATATAGTTCAAGAACATTCATTACGGAATAATTTAATAACAAGATTACAAACAGCTTAAATGCTCAACTTATAAAATATCTGCTTATGTTAGATCCACATAATGAAATACTACAGACACATCAAAAAGAATGAGGCAGCCCTTTGTGTACAGATATGAAGCAAAAGTCAAGATACTGAGTCAAAATATCAAGAGAAAGAAAAGTATGTATAGTGAATGGTGCTGAAAAAGATCATTTACATAATATAAAATATGTTCCTAGAAGGATATTCAAGAAACTGAGGGTGGACTTCTGGCCAAGATGGAGACGTACGTAGAAACACTGTACCTCCTCGCACAACCAAATTTAAAGACAACAAAGATTTAGAAACAAAACACAACCAAACAGACAGAAAAGTGAACTGTACCCAAGTCCAACAACAACGAACCATTCATCCAGACTGGTGAGAGGGGTGGAGTGGGCGGCCAGCAGAGAGGAGTCCTGGCAGGAGGGGTGATTGGCAACCTGGGTGGGCGTGGGACAAAAACCCAGTAAGGCTTACAAGGTGGCTGGCTGACTGCAGACACACATTCGTGTGCAGAGAAACCAGACAGGTTTAAAAACAGTCAGTGAGACAGACCGTGCAACCTAGGGCCCCAGCGATGGGAAATAAAGCCTAAAAGCACTGATTGACAAAACTTTCGGAGGTTGAGGTGCCAGGAAAGGCTCCTAGTCTCACAGAAGAGTTCGCTGGGGAGACCCACAGGGTCCTAGAATGAACACAAGCCCACCCACCCAGGAACCAGCACCAGAAGGGCCCAAAATCCAAGAGAGAGCAAAACAAATGCCATAGCTCCTTCTCTGACGCCCCCCAGTCACAACCCAGTGAGTAGGGTGACCTGCTCTGGTGAACACCTAAACTTTCACCCCTCATACAGAACAGGTGTGAACAGACCAAAATACCATGGCTCAAGCAGAAGAAGAGCTCAGAACCCCAGAGCCAATACTACTAAGCAACAAAGAGATAGCCAACCTATCAGATGCACAGTTCAAAACACTGGTGATTAGGATGCTCACTGAAATGGTTGGTTTTAGACACAAATTAGAGGAACATATGAAGGCTACACTAAGTGAAATGAGGCATATTGCACAGGGAACCAATAGTGATGAAAACAAATCTGGGACTAAAACCAATGGAGTGGACCAGAAGGAAGAAAGAAATGAGCAAACAGAAAAGAATGAAGAAACAAAAATTCAAAAATATGAGGAGAGGCTGAGGAACATCCAGGACATCTTTAAATGTTCTGAATTATAGAGGTACCGGAAGGGGAAGAGGAAACAGCCACAAGTGGAAAACTTATTTGAACAAATAATAAAGGAGAACTTCCCCAATCTGGCAAAGGTAATAGATTTCCAGAAAGTCCAGGAAGCTCAGAGTCCCAAAGAAGTTGGACCCAAGAAGGAACACACCAAGGCACATCATTATTACATTAGCCAAGATTAAAATGAAGGAGGGAATCCTAGAAGCAGCAAGAGATAAGGGGACAGTCACCTACCAAGGAGTGCCCATCAGACTGTCAGCTGATTTCTCTAAAGACACCTTACAGGCAAGAAGGAGCTGGAAAGAAGTATTCCAATTCATGAAATCCAAAGACCTACATCCAAGTTTGCTCTATTCAGTGAAGCTTTCATTTAGAATGGAAGGACAGATAAAGTGCTTCTCAGATAAGGTCAAGTTCAAGGAGTTCATCATCACCAAGCCCTTATTATATGAAATGTTAAAGGGACTTATCTAAGAAAAAGAAGATAGAAAAGATGAACAGTGAAAGGACAGCAAACTCACAGTTATTAAGAACCACACCTAAAACAAAAGCAAACTAAGAGGACAGCTAGATCAGGAGCAGAACTATAGAAATGGAGACCACAAGGAGGGTTAACGGGGGAGTGGGAGAAGGAGAAGGGGAGAGAAGGTACAGAGAATAAATAACATAGATGACAGGTAGAAAATATGCAGGGGGAGGGCAAAGAATAATATGAGAAAAGTAAAAGCTAAAGAACTTGTGACACATGAACGTGAATTAAAGGGGGGAAGGTGGTGGGTGTGCAGTGTAGAGGGAATGAAGGGGGAAATGGGACGACTGTAATGGCATACTCAATAAAATATATTTAAAAAAGAAGAAACTGAGAGTGGTTGTTTTATCATAAAAAGTTTCCACATGGAGATCTACTTCCAGGAAGAGATCATAAGAAATTCTGTGGACCTACTTCCCAGAAAAAAAGCAAAGCTGAAAAAAAACTATTAAAAAAAACCCCAGCATTTAAAGTCTCTGGAAATTGTCCTAAGGGAATATAGCTAATATAAAAATATTCATTCAAGAAAATCTACTAAAATTCCACTAAGAAAAGCAAGTGTTTGGTGTATGTAAGCCATGACTTACTCCTTTGTAATAATAGGAAATGTAGGCAAATGCCTACATAAAAAATAAAGGAAGATCTCAGTTTAATAGTCTAACCTACTGCCTTAAGAAACTAGAAGCAGGAGACCAAACTAAACTCAAACCAAGAAAGAAGTAAATAATAGGTTACAGCAAAAATAAATGAAATCAAGAATATAAAAACAGCCCTGGCTGGTATGGCTCAGTGGATTGAGAAAAGGGTCGCTGATTCAATTCCCATCAGGGCACATGCCTGGTTTGTGGTCCAGGACCCCAGTAAGGAGCACTTGAGAGGCAATCACACACTGATGTTTGTCTTCCTCTCTTTCTCCCTCCCTTCCCTCTCTAGAAATAAATAAATAAGTAATTTAAAAGAAAAAAATATAAAAACAAAGCCTCATACTTCCTGATTTCAAACTTAAAAAAAAAGTTACAGTAATTAAAACAGTGTGGTACTAGCATGAAGACAGGTATATAGACCAGTGAAAATGAATAGAGAGCTCAGAAATAAATCCTCATATATATGGCCAAATGATCAATGAGAAAGGTTTCAAGATCATTCAATGGGGAAAAACCGTCTTTAACAAATGGCACTGGGAAAACTGGATATCAGCATACAAAAGAATGAAGTTGGACCCTTACTTTACACCATATACAAAATTAACTCAAAATGGATAAAGACGTGATGTAAGACTGAAAATATGAAATTCCTAGAAGAAAACATATGAGAAGTTTAATGACATTGGATTTTATGGCAGCTATTTCTTGGATATAACACTAATAGCGCAAGCAAGAAAAGCAAAAATAGACAAGACTTAGGCAATAGGACTATCTCAAACTTAAAAGTTCTATGTATCAAAGGAAATAATCAACAGAATGAAAAGGTAACCTGCAGAATGGGGGAAATATTTGTATATCATGTATCTAATGAAGGACTAATATCCAGACTTTTTATATAAAGAATTCTTACAACTCAACTACAAAAAAACTTAAATAACCTGATTTTGAAAATGGGCAATGGACTGGAATAGACATTTCTCCAAAGACATACAGATGGACAATGAGCACATGAAAAGATTCTCTACAATAATGATTACTAGGGAAATGAGAATTAAAGCCACAATGAGATACCAACTCATACCCATTAGGATAGCTATCATCTAAAAAAAAAAAACAAACAAAAAACAAAAAATTAAATAAGTACTGATGAGAACTTGGAGAAACTAGAATCCCTGTACACTGCAAGTATAAATGTAAATTCATATGGAAATGCCTATGGAAAACAATATATGTTATTTCCTCCAAAAAGTAAAAATATTGGGTTAGACAAAGAATTTGTTGGGAGATACACTTTGTCTCCTCACACAACCAAAAGAACAACAAATTTCAAAACAAAAAATATCCAGAACAGGCAAAAGATCGAACTGTATGGATGTAGGACAACCAAGGAGTTAAAGAACATCCTTTCAGATTGGTAAGGAGGATTAGAAACAGGCAGCAGGGGCATAGAGGACTCATGGTAAAGTGGCACCTGGTGGAGCAGGTAGTCCCACATTAATGTGCAGATAACTAGGGAGGCAGACAGACCACACAACCCAGGGTTCCAGCCCAGGAAAAAAAACACCTCAAAAACCTCTGGCTATAAAAATATGTGGGGGTTGTGGAAGCAGGAAAAACTTCCAGCCTCACAGGAGAGTTCATTGGAGAGACCCACAGGGTCCCAGAATGTACACAAACCAATGTACCCAGGAATCAGCACCAGAAAGGCCCCCTATCAAGAACTAAGCAAGTGGCCTTGTTCCCTCTCTGGCTCCCTGTCCACATATAGTGCCACAATAAAGTGACGTGGCTCACCACATCCTGGCAAATACCTAAGGCTCTGTCCCTTACAATGTAACAGGCTCAATGAGACAAAAAAAAAAGAGAGACCCAAATGAAAGAACAGATCATATCCCAAAAAAGAAAAGTAAACAACGAAGAGGCAGTCAACCTATCAGATGAACAGTTCAAATCACTGGTAATCCAGATGCTCACAGAAATGGTTGAGTATGGTCCCAAAATAGAGGAAAAAGTGAAGGCTATGTAAAGGGAAATATATAGGGAACTAACAGTGAGGGTTAAGTAAGGAAACCGGGATTCAAATCAACGATTTGGACCAGAAAGAAGAAAGAAACATCCAACCAGAACGGAATGAAGAAAAAAGAATTTAAAAAGTGAGGAGAGGCTAAGGAACCTTTGGGACAACTTTAAGCATTTCAGCATCTGAATCATAGGGGTACCAGAAGGAGAAGAGTAAGAACAAGAAATTGAAAACTTATTTTAAAATATAATGAAGGAGAACGTCCCTAATCTGGCAAAGGAAATAAGACTTCTAGGAAGTCTAGGAAGCTCAAGGAGTCCCAAAGAAGTTAGACACAAGGAAGCACATACCAAGGCACATCATAATTATATTACCCAATATTAAAGATAAGGAGAGAATCTTCAAAGCAGCAAAAGGTAGAGGGAATAGGAAGAATAACTGGTAGGTACAAAATAGACAGGGGGAGGTTAAGAACAGTATAAGCAGTGAAGAAGCCAAAGAACTTATATGTATGACCTATGGACATGAACTAAGGGAGGAGATGCTGGTGGGAGAGGGGTACAGAGCAGAGGGGAATAAAGGAGAGAAAAAATGGGACAACTGTAATAGCATAATCAATAAAATATATTTTTTTTAAAAATTGTTGGTTTTTTCCCTGCAGGATGGCTCTAGTAGCACTTAGTTGTCTTTAACTTCATTCAAAACAATTTTGTTACATTGTATTATGACAGCTATCACAGCAGTGTACATTTAAAAAACTTAATCAAAATGTATAAATATTTGTGTAGCCATTTTAATATTGAAGATTGAAGAAAATATGCAACATATTTGTCGTATTATGCTTTATTATTACAAGAAACATAAAAGTGCAACTGAAACACCAAACAAGATTTGTGCAGTGTATAGAGAAGGTGCTGTGCCTGTTTGAATGTGTCAAAAGTGGTTTAAGAAGTTCTGTGCTGGAGATTTTTTGCTTGATGATACTCTACAGTTGGGTAGATCGGTTGAAGTTGATAGCAATCAAATAGAGACATTAATTGAGAACAATCAACATTCTACCATGTGGGAAATAGGCAACATACTCAAAATATCCAAAAAAGTAAAATGATTAGTGAAAATGACAAATGTGTCTTTTATTTTATGGAAAAAACACACAGGAGACTTCCGCCAAGATGGAGGCATAGGTGGATGTGCCATGCCTTCTCACACAACCAAGATTAGAGAAAACTAAATATTAGCAACAGAAAACACAGCCAGAACACGGAAAATTGAACTTTTCGGAAGTCCATTAACAACAAATTCTTCAGCCTGACTGGTAAGGGGCGAAACCAGCGGCTGGCGGAGCAGGGTTGCACAGGAGGACTTGGCCAGACACACTCAGGCCGGCGGAATCCAGGCGCAGGGTCAGACCTAGTGAGCGACCCAGCGAGCAACCAGGCGAGCGACCGGGGGGAGACAGCCGGCCCGGGGCTGCGTGTTGACTGAGGTCGCGCATTTGTGCGAGGGTGGACAGGCGAGGGAGTGGGCGGTTGGACCGGGCCGGCAGGTCCCCACGGCAAGCGGCAGTGGAGGGCGCCACCATTTCCCTGCTCTGACCCCACCTCCACATACAGTGTCATAACCCAGCGACTCTGAGTGGCCCGGCCCAGGTGAACCACCTAAGGCACTGCTCCTCTGCACCCAGCTGTGAGAAGCGGCAGAGGGGGTCGCCATTTCCCCGCTCTGGCCACGCCCCCACATACAGCGTCACAACCCAGCGACCTGGGAATCCAAGGCGCCGCTTCTCACACTTAAAGGGCCAGAACAGACCAAGAATGGCGCAGGAGGATCTCAGAGCCCCAGAGCCAATAGATCTAAGCGATGAAGAAATAGCAAAACTCACAGACGCACAGTTTAAAACATTGGTGATCAGGATCCTCACAGAACTGGTTGATTATACCGACAAATTAGACAAATATATGAAGGCGAAACTAATTGAAATGAATGGAATTGCACAGGACACCAATAGCAATGAAAAGGAAACTGGGACTCAAATCAATGGAGTGGACCAGAAGAAAGCAAATAATGGCCAAACAGAAAAGAGTCAAGAAGCAAGAATTCAAAGAAATGAGGAGAGTCTTAGGAACCTCCAGGACATCTTGAAACGCTCCAACATCCGAATTATAGGGGTACCAGAAGGGGGAAAGGCACAGCCACCAGTGGAAAACTTATTTGAACAAATAATAAAAGGAGAATTTCCCCAATCTGGCAAAGGAAATAGACTTCCAGGAAATCCAGGAAGCTCAGACAGTCCCAAAGAAGTTGGACCCAAGAAGGAACACACCAAGGCACATCGTAATTACATTAGCCAAGATTAAAATGAAGGAGAGAATCCTAGAAGCAGCAAGAGCTGAGGGGACAGTCACCTACAAAGGAGTCCCCATCAGACTGTCAGCGGATTTCTCAAAAGAGACCTTACAGGCAAGAAGGGGCTGGAAAGAGGTATTCCAAGTCATGAAATCTAAAGACCTACAACCAAGATTGCTCTATCCAGCGAAACTTTCATTTAAAATGGAAGGACAGATAAGGTGCTTCTCAGATAAGATCAAATTCAAGGAGTTCATAATCACCAAGCCCTTATTATATGAAATGTTAAAGGGACTTATCTAAGAAAAAGAAGTTAAAGAAACATGAACAGTGAAAGGACAACAAACTCACAGTTATTAACAACCACACCTAAAACGAAAGCAAACTAAAAGGACAGCTAGATCAGGAGTGGAAACATAGAAATGAAGATCTCAAGGAGGGTTAGCAACAGGGGAGTGGGAGGAGGAGAAGGGGGGAGAAGGTACAGAAAACAAGTAGCATAGACAGTAGATAGAAAATAGATGGGGGGCAAGAATAGCATGGGAAATATAGAATCTAAAGGACTTGAGACACATGGTCATAAACTAAAGGGGGGGGTGATGGTGGGGATGGGGGGGTAGGGTGGAGGGGAATAAAGGGGGAATAGAACAACTGTAACAGCATAATCAATAAAAAAATTAAAAATAAAAAAAATAAAAATAAAAAAGAAGAAGAAACACACAAACTTTTTGGCCAACCCAACAGTTACCATATGATCCAGCAACTCTACTTCTGCATATATACACAAAAAAATTGAAAACAAAGACTTGGAAAGATAATTTTATACCTATGTTCACAGTAGCACTATTTACAATAGCCAAAAGTTGGAAGCAACACAAGTGCCCATCGAAGGATGAACAGATAAACAAAATGTGGTATATACATACAATCCTCAAAAAGGAAGGATACTATGACACATGCTATGACATGGCTGAACCTTGAATACATTATGCTAAATGAATTTATCTATTTGCAAAAGGACAAATACTGTATGATTCCACTGATATGAGGTACTTAAAGTAGTGAAACTCATAAAGACTAAAGTAGAATGAAGGTTGCAATGGGCTATGTGAAGGAACAAATAGGGAGATATTACTTAATAGATACAGGCAGTTTTATAAAATTAAAAGAATTCTATGCATGGTAGTACAACAGTGTGAACGTACTTAATATCATTGAACTGAATACTTAAAATGGCTACCATATTTTTCAGACCATAAGATGCACCTAGGTTTTAGAGGAGGAAAACAGGAAAAAAAATTTGAAGCCAAAAATGTAGTAAAATATTTAATAACATAAATGATATAATATTTCTCCAATGTAAATGTGAACAGAACTCAATAGCAACATTAACAACCATTATTCCTCCCAAATTTGGGCAGAGAAAAGTGCATCTTATAGTCCAAAAAATACGGTATGTGTTAAATTTTACATTTTATGTATATTTAATCACAATTTTAAAAATTTTTAAAAATTTATAGAGAAAAAGCAACGAACTAAAAGCTGACTCTTTGGAAAGATCAACTTTACTGACAAATTTTTAGCTAAACTAAATAAGCAAAAAAGAGAGAGAGCGAAAGAAACAGAAAAGGAAATCCAAATTACTTAAATCAGAAATAAAAAAAGGAAAACCTCAAACAACTTTACAAAAAAAAAAAGCATTGTAAAGTATACCAATAAATTAGATAAATTATCTGAAATGGGCAAATTCTAGAAAAACAACTAAATGTTGAGACTGAGTCAAGAAAAAACAGTATCTAAAACAGACCTCTAACAAGAAAAGAGACTGAACAGTAATTTAGAACCTTCCCACTAAAAATAGCCCAGAACCAGAAGGCTTTTCTGGTAAAATTTACCAAACATTTAAAGAATCAATGCCAATCACTTTTCCAAAGAGTAGTAAATAGAACACTTCCTACCTTATTCTATGAGGCTGGAATTAACATGAAACCAATCTCAGAGAAAGACATCACAAGGAAAAATCAATAACCCTTATCCTCCACAAACTACTGGGAAACAGAATCTGGCAACATATAAAGGGATTGTTCTCCATGACCAAGTGGGATTTATCCCAGGAATGTAGAGTTAGTTAAATATTTGAACATCAACTAATGTAATAATATACCATATCAGCAGATTAACAGGGAAAACCCTCATAATTATGTTTGATTATGAAGGTTAAGATTAAGAAGTAGAAAAAGCCTTTCACAAAATCCAAAATCCTTTCATGATAAAAAAAAACATTAAACAAACTAAAAAATAAAAAAGAAGTTCCTCAACCTCATGAAGTGCATCCACAGAAACCCCAAACATCACACTTCAGTAAAAAACTGAATTGTTTTCCCCATGATCAAGAAAAAAGTAAACCTGTCCAATCTTGCTACTTTCTTCAACATTCATTGTGACTGACACTCTTGGGAATGCAATTAGGCAAGAGAAAGGATAAAAGGCACCCAGATTTGAAATGAGGAAATAAAATTATCTGCTGCCATAAAGCTCTGAGGAATCCAATGAAAAGCAATAAAAACTAATAAATGAGTTTAACAAGGTTTTATGATATATGATCAATATTCACAAATCAAGTTCATTTCTATACAGCAGCAATAAGCAACTGAAATGAAATTAATAAAGCAATTCCATTTACAATAAGATCAACAAATAGTTAGAAATTCAACAAAAGTGTAAAACATAAACTGAAAACTACAAAATACTGTTGAAGAGAACTAAAGAGGACCTAAATAAATGAAAGCACATCATGTTTACAGAAGATATAACATTGTTAAGATGGCCATACTTATATAAATGAGTCTCAAATAAATCCACACACCTATGGTCAATTGGTTTTGAGAAGCATGCCAAGAAATTTTAATGGAGAAAGAATAGTCTTTTTAAGAAATGGTATTGAGACAACTGAACAGCCAAATGAAAACAAAGTTGAATATCTATATCACATCCTATACAAAAATTAATATAAAATGAATCAAAAACCTAAATATAAGAGCTAAAACTATAAAACTCTTACACAAAACATAGAAGTAAATCTTCATGATCTAAGGTTAAGAAGTGATTTCTTAGCTCTGACATGAAAAAGCAGAAGCAATACACTACCACCTCTTGACCCAGCAATCCCACTTTTGGGAATATAAGGTCTGTCCAGAAAAATGTCCAGCCATTATTACTATAATGAGAACAGTTTGCAAAACACTGATATAATCTGGCAGCCAAGAATAGTAGACTGGAATGCTCATGTGTGAACAATGTCAACTTCACTGTACTAGTCAGTGGGGGCAGTAGACACCATTGAGTGAGCATGTGTACTGTGTGGCCATCACATTCAAAATGACTGAGTGAGTAGATGAACTAATTTGTATCAAATTTTGTGCTAAGCCTGAACATTCCTATGCAGAAACTATTTGGATGATTCAGAAGGTTTGTGGGGAGACGATGCAATGAGACAATGCAAGGAGGGGGGATAATAGGGGAAGGAAAGAGAAGGGTCTAGTCAAGGAACATGTATAAAGGTCCCATGGACATGGACAACAGGGTGGGGATTCACCGTGGAAGGTGGGAAGTGGCTGGGGCAGGGGAGAGCAATGGGGGGAAAACTGGGACAACTGTAATTGAACAATAAAATAAAATAAAATAAAATAGTAAAGTAAAGTAGAAGTAAAAGTAAAAGTAAAAGTAAAGGTAAAGTAAAGTAAAGTAAAATAAAATAAAATAAAATTTAAATAGTGGTACAAATGCTTAAAGGATAGCCAAGAATCTGTTGAAAGTGATCCATATTCTGGAAGGCCTGCAGAGTTTTTTGGCAAAATATCAAATCACCAAGGTGACTCAGCCTCCCTATACCCCAGATTTGGTACCCTGCGACTTCTGGCTTTTCCTAAAACTAAGATCACCTTTGAAAGGAAAGAGATTTCAGACTGTCAAGGAGATTCAGGAAAATATAATGAGGCATCTGATGGCGATTTCAACAAAGGATTTTGCAGAGTGTTTTGAACAGTGTAAGAGACGCTGGAAGAACTATGTGAGGGCCCAAGGTGCATACTTTCAAGGGGACTGAGGCATCAAGGTCTTTGTACAGTGTTTCTTGTATCTTGTACCTTCTTCAATAAATATCTGTTTCATATGACATGGCTGGATACTTTCTAGACAGACCTCATATATCCGAAGTAACACAAAACACTAATTTGAAAGAAAATAAACCCCTGTGTTCAGTGCAGCATATTTACAATTGCCAAGATATGGGAAAAGTCCACATCTCCATCAGTAGACGAGTAGATAAAACAACTATGGGACATTTACACAATGGAATATTACTCAGTTGTAAAAAGAAGAAGAAAATTTTACCCTTTGTGACAGCATGGATGGACCTTAAGAATATTATACCAAGTTAAATAAGCCAGTCAGAGAAAGACAAATACCATATGATTGATTTCACTCATATATGCAATTTAATGAACAAGCTGAACAAGGAAAAGAGAGACAGGCTCATAGATGGAAAGCAGGATGACAGCTAATGGGGGAAGGAGAAGATAGGGGGTAGAGGAATTGAGCAAAAAGAACAAAAACTTATGGATATGGACAACAGTGTGGTGATTTCTGGTGGGAAGAGGGTAAGGAACTAAATGGCAATGGAAAAAGGTACAATAAAATAAAACAAAAAGTAGCCCTGGCTGGTGTGGCTCAGTGGATTGAGTGCTGGCCTGAGAACCAAAGGGTCGCCAATTTGATTCCCAGTCAGAGCACATGCCTGGGTTGCAAACCAGGTCCTCAGTGGGGGCCACATAATAGGCAACCACACATTGATGTTTTTCTCCCTTTCTTTCTTCCTTCATCCCCTCTGTCTAAAAATAAATAAAATCTTTAAAAATTAAAACAAGAAGTAAATTAAGAAAATTATACCATTTACAACAGTTTTTAAAAGAATGAAATATTTAGGAATAAACTCAACCAAGTACATGAAAGACTTGTACACTGAAAACTATAAAATAGTGATAAAAATTAAAGTATACACAAATAAGTGAAAAGACATCTCATGTTTATAGGTCAAAAAATTAATATTGCTAAAATGGTCATACTAGCCAAGGCTACATACAGATTCAATGCAATCTCTATCAAAATCCCAATGGCATTCTTTACAGAAACAAAAAAAAAATCATAAAAGTTGGATATAACCACAAAACACCTTGAATAGTCAAAGCAATTGTGAGCAAGAAGGAGAAAGCTGGAGGCATCATAACTTCCTCATTTGAAAATAGATAACAAAGTCACAGTAATCAAAAACAGCATAAACCCATGGCATAGAATAGAGAGCTCAGAAATATACCCCTGCATAGGTGGTCAACTGATTTTGACAAAGCTTCCCAGAACACACAATTACAAAAGTACTCTCTTCAATAAATGGTGATGGGAAAACTGGGTATGCATATGCAAAAGAATGAAATTGAACCCCTACTTTACAGCACTAACAAAAATCAACTTGAAATGGGTTAAAGACTTAAACATAAGACCTAAAATCATAGAACTCCTAAAAGAAAACATTAAAAAAAGCCTTCTGGATATTGACCATGACAATGTTTTGTTGGATAGGACTCCAAACGCACAGACAACAAAAGCAAAAATTGACAAGGGTACTATCAAACTAAAAAGACTTTGTACAGCAAAATAAAAATATATAAATAAAAAGGCAGCCACACTGAATGAGAAAAAATATTTGCAAACCATATACCTGATAAAGGGCTAATTACTCAGAATAAATAAGGAACTCCTACACTTCAACAGCAAAAAATAAAAAAAGAAAATGATTATGATTTAAGTGATGATGATTTAAAGACATACAAATGGCCAACAGATATATAAATAAAAAGACAGTAAACTTCACTAAATCTAATCATCAGAGAAATGCAAATCAAAACTAAGATGAGGTATCTATCACCTTAAAACTGTTAAAATAACTTTTAAAAAGATTTTATTTATTTACTTTTAGAGAAAGAGGAAGAGAGGGAGAAAGAAACATCAATGTATGGTTGCCTCTCATGCGCCCCCCACAGCAGATCTGGCCCGCAACCCAGGCATGTGCCCTGACTGGGAATCGAACTGTCAACCTTTTGGTTTGCAGGCCAGCACTCAATCCACTGAGCCACACCAGCCAGGGCTCTTAAAATGACTTATTAAAAAAAAAAAAGCCCTGGGTGGGTGGCTCAGTTGGAGCATGATCCCATACAACAAATGGCTGCAAGATTCTATTTGAGTCCAGGCACGTACCTAAGTTGAGGGTTCAATTCCTAGTCAGGGTGCATATAGGAAGCAACCAATCAATGTTTCCCCTGACATCTATGTTTCTTTTTTCCCCTCCCCTCTCTCTAAAGCTAACAAATATATCCTCAGGTGAGGATGGGGACAGACTCACAAATGGCGAGCATGATGACAGCTAGTGGGGGGAGGAAGTGAAGGGTGAAGGGAGCGAGCAAAAAGGGAAAAGGATTCATGGACATGGATAACACTGTGGTGAATGCTGGTGGGGAGAGGAATATAAGGAAACTAAAGGGTAATGAAAAGAATACAAAAAAGATTAAATTTAAAAAACTATACACACATACACATAACAAGTGTTGGTGAGGATATGGAGAAAAGGCAACCCTTGTAAACTTGTGAGTGGGAATGTAAATTGGTGCAATTGAAAACAGTGTGGAGGTGCCTCAAACAATTAAAATAGAACAACCATACGATGCAGACTCAAACCCAAATAAACTGAAATCAGGATCTTAAGATATCTGTACTCCAGTATTCACAGCCTTCAAAACATGGAAGCAACCTAAATATCAATCAATACATGAATACAGAAAATGTAGTATACACAAACACATATACCTACAATGGAATATTATACAGACTTAAAAAAGAAGAAAATCCTGCCACTTAAAAACAATATGAATAAACCCAAAGGGAATTATGCTAGGCGAAATAAGTGGAAAGCAGAAGGAACTATTCACATGACACCACTTATATTATGAAAATAAAATAACTGAGCTCAGAGAAACAGGTAACAGAGTGATGGTTGCCAGGCACTGGGAGGAGGAGGAAATGGGGAGGCATTTAAAAAAAAAGCACAAGTAATAAAAGAAAAAAATTCATAAATTGGAGTCAATCAAAATTAAGAATTTTTAAAAATTTACATTTCCTTATTAATTATGCTATTACAGTTGTTGCATGTTTTTCTCCCCTTTATTCTCCTCCACCTGGTACACCCCTCCCACCAGCATCCTATCCGCTCCTTAGTTCACATCTATGGGTTGATTGTATATATAAGTTCTTTGGCTTCTCCATTTCCTATACTATGCTTAACCTCCCGCTCTCTATTTTGTACCTACCCGTTATGCTTCTTATTCCCTGTACCTTTTCCCACTCCCCCCCCCGCCCATCCCTGCTGATAAACCTCCATATGATCTCCATTTCTGTGATTCCATTCCTATTTCAATTTTTGCTTTTTTTTTTTTTAGGTAGAGTTGTTGATAGTTGTGAGTTTATTGTCATTTTACTGTTCATATTTTTGATTATCTTCTTTTTCTTAGGCAAGTCCCTTTAACATTTCATATAATAAAGGCTTGGTGATGATGAACTCCTTTAACTTGACCTTATCTGGGAAGCACTTTATCTGCCCTTCCATTTTAATAATAGCTTTGTTGGACAGTCATCCTGGGTGTAGGCCTTTACATTTCGTGACTTTGAATACTTCTATCCAGCCCCTTGTTGCTCATAAGGTTTCTTTTGCAAAATCAGCTGATAGTTTTATGGTAACTCCTTTGCAGGTAACTGTCTCTTTTCTCTTGCTGCTTTTAAGATTGTCTCCTTATCTTTAATATTGGGTAACAGAATTATGATGTACCTTGGTGTGTACTTCCTTGGGTCCAACTTCTTTGGGACTCTGGGCTTCCTGGACTTCTTAGAAGTGAAAGGACAGCAAACTCACAGTTATTAACAACCACATCTAAAACAAAAGCAAGCTAAAAGGACAGCTAGATCAGGAGCAGAACCATAGAAATGAAGATCTCATGGAGGGTTAGCAACAGGGGAGTGGGAGGAGAAGGGGGGAGAAGGTACAGAAAATAAGTAGCATAGACAGTAGGTAGAAAATAGATAGGGGGAGGGCAAGAATAGTATGAGAAATATAGAATCCAAAGAACTTGAGACACATGGTCATAAACTAAAGGGGGGGAATGGTAGGGGCCGGGGGGTGCAGGGTGGAGCGGAATGAAGGGGGGAACAGAACTGTAATGGCATAATCAATAAAATTTTAAAAATCTAAAAAAAAAAAAGAAGTTTATTTCCTTTGTCAGATTGGGAACATTCTCCTTCATCATTTGTTCAAATAAGTTTTCAATTTCCTGCTCTTCCTCTTTTCTTTCTGGTACCCCTATGGTTCAGATGTTGGACTGCTTAAAGTTGTCCTAGAGGTTCTTGAGCTTCTCCTCATTTTTTTTAATTCTTTTTTCTTCATTCTGTTGTGTTTGAAAGTTTATTTCTTCCTTCTGGTCCAAATCATTGATTTGAGCCCTGGTTTCCTTCCCATCACTGTTGATTCTCTGTATATTTTTCTATATTTCACTTTGCATAGCCTTCACTTTTTCCTCTATTTTGGGACCATACTCAACCATTTCTGTGAGCATTCTGATTACCAGTGGTTTGAACTGTGCATCTAATAGTTTGGCTACTTCTTCATGGCTTAGTTCTCTTCTTGGGGATTTGATCTGTTCTTTCATTTGGGTCATATTTTTTTTTGTTACGGCAAGCCTGTTACATTGTAAGGGGCCTTAGGTATTCCGCAGCATTGTATGACCCATGTTGCTACGTTGTGGCGTTGTATGTGGGGAAGGGGTCAGAGAGGGAACAGTGCCATTTGCTCAGCTCTCAGTGAGCCTTCCATCACTTCTCCCACTACCCACAAGCAAATCAGGCATTTCTGGTGCTTATTCCCAAGTGCATGGATTGTGTCTGCTGGAGAGACTCATGACCCCATGGGAACTCTCCTGTGAGGCAGAGAACTCTTCCAGCAAACTCTCCTGTGAGGCAGGGAATTTCTCATGCCACCGCCACCACCCACACAGGTTTTTATAGCTAGAGATTTTGGGGCTTTATTTCCCCATGCTGGAACCCTGGGTTGTGTGGTCTGTCTTCCTTCCCCAGTTGTTCCTCCCAGTTTAACTGCATGCAAAAGTTGGACCACCCAGTCCACCAGCCATGGCCTTGCCATGTATGCTCACCAATCCAGTTACCCATCTCCGCCCCTCCTAGCAGTCAGAATGAATGTTTCTTCTTTAACTCCTTGGTTGTCAGACTTCCGTACAGTTCGATCTAGCAGTTCTGGTTACTTTTTTGTTTTTAAATTTGATGCTGTCCTTCTTTTTGTTGTGTAAGGAGGCTAAGTATTTCTACCTATGCCTCCATATTGGCTGGAAGACTAAAGCTAAGAATTTTTATCATTCAAAAGATACCAACAATATATCAAAAAGAACCCACAGAACAGGAGAAAACTTGCAAATCACATAGCTGATAAGTGTACTGAATCTAGAATATGCAAATGACTTTTATAAGTCAATAGCAATAAGCCTAATAACCTAAATAAAAATGGACAAAGCATCTGAATAAACATTTCTCCAAAGAAAATGTACAAATGGTCCACAAGCACATGAAAAAATGCTGAACATTAACAGCTAACAGGGAAATGCAAATCAAAACCACAATGAGATACCAGTTCACACCCTCTAGGATTGTAAGAATAAAAAACTGATAATAACAAATATTGGGGACCATATGGAGAAAATGAAACCCTAGCACAATGCTAGTTAGGAATGTAGAATGGTGCATCTACTTTGAAAACGGTCTCAAAGTTACTCCAAAAGTTAAACACAGAAATACTATATAATGCAACATTCCCACTCCTAAGTGCATATAGAAAAGAAAACATTGGTACACATAAAATGATGTACACAAAGCTTTATAGAAAAAAATCATTGGTAATAGCCAAAAGTGGATATAACCTAAATTTCCAACTGATGAATGGATAAGCAAATGCAGAATATCCTCACAAAGAAATATTTGGAAGTAACGAAGTACTGATACACTCTATGACATAGATCAATTCTGAATACATTGTGCTAAGTGAAATAAGCCAGTCATAAAAAATACATATATTGTATGAGTTCATTTTTATCAATTTCCAATATAAGCAAAATCACATAGATATAAAGGAGATTACCGCTTGCCTAGGACTGGGTGGATGGGGAGACAAGGGCATGATGGGTAAAAGGATGGGGTTTCTCTTGGGGACAATGCAAATATTCTAAAACACTGGTGATAGATATGTAGCTCTACTAAAAGTCAGTGAACTTTAAATGAGTGGATTTTACGATATTTTAATTATATATCTTAAGACAGTTGTTTCAAGAAGGAAGATGGCATGGAGCAACTAAGGAAAAAATACAACTCATGGACATGGATAACAGTGTGGTGATTGCAGGGAAAGTGGAGGTAAAAGAAGGTATGGGGGGATAAATGGTAATAGAAAATATACAATAAAAGTAATGTAAATGAAAAAATTAAATTAAAAAAAGAAAAATGTTTTCATTTAAAATTTAATTTTATTTGTTTGTTTATTTTCAGAGAGACAGGGATGGAGGGAGAAAGGGATGGAGAAAAACATCGATGTGATTGGTTTCCTTTTGCATGCCCCTAACTGGGGACTTGGCCCTCAACCCCGGCAATGTGCCCTGACCAGGAACTGAAGGGGCACTTTTCAGTTCATAGGCTGGCACTCAATCCACTGAGCCACACTAGCCAAGGCAGAAAAAATTTGCAAGTGCCCATATCATGTAGAGGTATATAATGAAGCATTTACAGTAAAAGTCTATATAACATTTGACATTTACTTCAAACTAATTGGATGTTGAAGAGTATAAAACTGGGTGGGAGTAGAGACTAAACGGGATGATGGGTACATGGGAGTTCATTATAATATTTTCTCCACTTTTTTATGTTTAAAATTCACAGAATAAAAAAAATGTAAAAAAAGAAATAGAGAGAACACAATGTAAGGAATGCCAAAATCTATGGTTAAGTAAGCCAAAATGGAGAAGATGGAACCCAGAAGGGTAAATCTAATACTCAAAATCACTCTTGGCCTAAGGGCATTTGTCAATCCAGAGGAATCAGCTGCAAACTGAGCTGTACTTCTACAGCCTTGAAGGACTAAGCTCACTAAAGTCAAGGCACAGGGTTTGCCAAAAGTGGGAACTCATATAAAGCAAACCCCACCTTGAACTAGTAATACAAAGTCCAATGCTTTCAAGGTAAGAGTTCATTTGCAGTCTGAGGTATGGGGCCCTTGGGCATAGAACTGGGATGAGACTAGTCGCAGAAGAAGAATACCCTCAGGTACCTGTGAAAAACAAATGAAAGATGTCTCTACAGGAAGATATCATTCTAATCTCTAATCCCTTGTACAAAAACACTACAGGTATCCAGTACATGACCAAATATAACCAGGCACACAAAGAAATTAAGCAACATGATGAAAATGCAACGGAAAAAGGAGGTAACAAAGACACACAAAAACTTCAAATACTGGAATCACCAGACACGGATTATAAAACAAAGTTTGCTGAATTTAACACCTGAATAATATTGGAGAGAGCCCAGAAATAAACCACGTCTCTATGGTCAGTTAATATTTGAAAAAGGGGGCAGAAGCATCAAACGGAGTAAAAAATAGCCCCTCTAACAAATGGTGCTGGAAGCTCTGGAATTGTACATGCAAAAAAATGAAACTATACTACCAACTTACACCATACACAAAAATAAACTCAAAATAGATAAAGGACTTAACTATAAGTTGTGACACCATAAAAGTCCCAGAGGAAACCATAGGCAGTAAAATTTCAGATAACCCAGACAGCATTATTTTCACTGATACATCCCCTACAGCAAGGGATATAACGGAAAGAGTAAACAAATGGGACTACATCAAACTAAAAAGCTTCTGCACAGCTAAAGAAAACATCAACACAATGGAAAGGGAACTAACTGTATGGGAAAACATATTTGCTAATGATACCTCAAACAAGGGTTTGATCTCCAAAATATATAAAGAACTCACACAACTGCACTCAAGGAAGACAAATAATCTAGTTAAAAAATGGGCAAAGGACCTGAACAGACACTTTGCTAAGGAGGATATAGAGGGCCCATAGGCATATGAAAGGATGCTCAGCATCATTAGCCATCACAAAGATGCAAATTAAAATCCTAATGAGATACCAATTCACACCAGTCAGAATAGCCATCATTAATAAATCAACAAATCAACAAACAACAAGTGCTGGTGAGATTGTGGATAAAAGGGAACCCTAGTACACTGTTGGTAGGAATGCAGATTGGTGCAGCCACTGTGGAAGATACTATGGAATTTCCTCAAAAAACTAAAGATGGAACTGCCTTTCGATCCAGGGATCCCACTGTGGGATTTTATCCTGAGAATCAGAATGATCAATTCAAAAGAACCTATACACCCCAATGTTCATAGCAGGGCAATGTACAATAGCCAAATATTGGAAACAGCCTAAGTGCCCATCAGTAAATAAGTGGATCAAAAAACTATGGTACATTTACACAATGGAATACTATGCAGTGGAAAGAAAGAAGGAACTTCAACCCTTTGTGACAGCATGGATGGAACTGGAGAGCATTATGGTTAAGTGAAATAAGCCAGACAGTGAAAGACAAATACCATATGATCTCACCTTTAAGTGGAACCTAATCAACAAAACAAACAAGCAAGCAAAATAGAAGTGGACTCTTGGAAATAAAGAACAAAGTGTCAGTGACCAGAGGGGTGGGGGGAGGATTATACTGGGGGGAGAAAGGGGAAGGGGCAAGAAAAAGAACATAAATAGAGGACTCATGGGCATGTACAATCGGAGGGGACTGATTGTGGGAGTGGGGGGGATGGGGTAAGGCTCAGCAATGGGGAAAAATGCGGGACAACTATAACTGAACAATGACAAAAAAAAAGTATACTTTGCAAAGGCACCCTAGGTATTGCTGCCACTCAGGGTAAAATCCCTGCTCAAGCCCTATAATTCTACTTAAGTTCCTCCAACACGGCAATTTCTAACAAGCACTCCAGGGTCCATAGCACACATCCAGGCTACCACCTGTTTTTGTAAAGAAACTTTATTGGAACACAACTATGTTCATTTGTTTACCCATTATCTATAGATGCTTTCATGTTACAATGGCAAGAGTGAGTATTCTTGACAGAGACCACATAGCCTGCAAAGCCTAAAATATATACACTCTGGCCCTCTATGGAAGAAGCTTGCTGTCTCCTTCTCTACCTGCACTTTACCTCAAATACTGCTTCTGTCTTGGCAAGCTCATGCTCATCCTTCAAAACTCCAATTAGCCCTGGCTGGTGTGGCTCTGTGGATTGAATACCAGCTTGAGAACCAAAAAGTCACTGGTTCGATTCCCCGTCGGGGCACGTGCCTGAGTTGTGGGCTGGGTGCCCGGTGAGGGGTGCAAAAGAGGCAGCCACACATTGGTGTTTCTCTCCCTCTCTTTCCCTTTCAGTAAAAAATAAATAAATAAAATCTTTTAAAAAATGTCAATAATGTCAAAGTCAGAAAAGCTCTGATTTAAGGGAATTGATTTGAACTGGAATATCTAATTCAGTGTCAGAAAACAAATGAGTTAGAAAGAAAAACCAACCAAACAAACAAAAAACTCCAATTAGCATCACTTCTGTGAAGCTTGAACTGGGTTAGCACCCTTTTAAATTTTTTTATCATCTTCAATAGTTTCCCTATATTACCCATCATTTTTTATTCTAAGATGTCTGTAATGACTGCCCCTCCACTGGGCTGGAAGCTCTATGAAGACAACAGATTTATCTTGTTTACCACAATGCCTGTTTCATCGCATGCATACATTCAATATTTATTCAATGAATATCTCTTCCACTCTGTATACTGTCCCCCATTTTGTCAAATTTCTCATTGTCCCACTCTATTAAGGGAATTCTAAATCCAGAATCTGTGGGTGTATTTGGAATCTCATCTTGTGTCACCCACACATTGGATATGCACACTATTTGAGTTCTTCGTAAGTCAATACTGAAATAACACTAAGATATACTAAAATGATAGGGCTGATGATAAAGTCCTAAGAAGAGCCTCACCTAAACCTGCCTGCATATTGACATCAATCCATTAAATCAGTAGTCTTTGATTAACACTCCAACTCTAATTATGACATTATCCATCCTACATTTTCCATCTTGTCTAAACAGATTTTATAACAGTTTCCACTTCTCTGCAGCATTTTCTTACCTGGCACCACCTTTACCCAAGCAGAAAAGAACTAATAATCACTCTCCCATCTTTCTCACAACTGTACCTCTTCTCACCTTCCATACTATAATATAGTAATATTTACAAGTCTGTCCCTGCTCTTGGAGCTTTTGGAGAATAGAAGCTTACTTAACTTTGAATTCCGAGCTTACCACAATGCCAAAAATTTAGCTGGAACTAAGAAAGGAATGACTAAACCATTTTGCAATTCAAACACACTAAAATTATGGCATTTTCTATTTCTGCCATCATAGTTTTCCTATACAAAATATAAAAATCTTTTAACTATCCTTACCTTTAGCAAAAAGGAAATAGCGTAATTCAATAGAGCAGGGTGATGGACTAAATTTAAACTGGTTTTATACTTTGCAACTCCAATTTTCTTAAAGACTTCTGGATCAAAATATGATCCTTTCTGAAAGGGTTTGGATGTCCATAGGCAACGAACCATGGCTGTCAAATAGTAATTATATTCTTGATAGGTCTTGCTGCTGAATATGAACTCTGATTTTATCTGTTGGGAAAGGGAATAAATGTCATCATCACTTATTCTCCCTTCCCTTCTCATTCCCCAAAGATCACATATATCTACACTCAATTTTTAAGCAATGGTGACAACACAGGTTTATCATCCATACCTTTAGTACCAACTCATTTTTCTTTGCAGCTATCAAATTATTACGGTATCTAAAAGGATGAACAAAAAAATGAAATGTTTAATATTAAAAGCCTTTGAAATGTAAACATAAACAAAAGTATGCACTTTAAATATGTACATGTACACATATACAAATATCCAGCTGTCTAGTTAAGGTTGTAAGTCTTTTATAATACATTCTCCTCAAGAAATAAAAACCATTAGAGGCTCAAATAATGAGTTGTATATTTAAGATATGCACTTGAATATATGTAAATTATACTTCAATAAAAAGGAAAAATAAAAAAAATTATTTTAATGTTTCACTATTAAAGTTAATAGAGAATCAAAAGCAGTCAGTCACTAATACAGAACATATTATATTAATGTGAAAAAAGGTGCAGAAGGAAAAAGGGGAAACTTAAAATGTAATCTTTTTATCATGCCTGAGAACTATTATCTAATTCGTTTTTAAACATTTTAACTTTGGCACATAGTCCTGCAAGTTATGCCAAAGAAGTCTATACTTAAGGACTTTAAAAAGAGTAATTTCAGTCCGTAAGTTAAAGAAATAATACTTAACAGTTTCATATAATTGGCAACAGATCCCTTAATCTCCCAGAAAATGTTCTTTTCACCAGAAAAGCTATGTAGATCTAAATCAGATGTCAGCAAATGACTAATTTTTCTTTAAGATACAGTGATGAAAATTAACAATGGTGAGTGCAGCAGTACCACTGCACAAAAGATCCTTAACTAAAAATTTTTACTCTATATGCCCCACAGTGATATTAAAAAATACACAGTTAAAATAGCTTTATACTGGAAGGTCATTCCCAAAAGAAAGCCGTGTTTCCTACTTCATAGTCCCTAGCAGAAAAAATGGATAATAATTTTATTGTGTTTAATACATTATTGCATTATATGTTTAATGTGTTATATGCAATAAATGTATTGTATATTTAAAATTATAATTAATTATATAGTAAAAAATAAAGATAAAATTATAATGTACTAATTCACAAAATGGTAAAAAGGCTTTGTACCTGTGCATAATGTAACAGAGTTGGTTCAGGATACTCGAATCCACACTGAGGAGTGCAAGATAGAAGATTCCAGGAGGAAACAACACCACTAATGGAAGGTTATAATTTATATATATGTCAGACACCTTTTGGAGAGAATATAACATCAGTATACAGATTATTCCTCAGAAGCTCCAAACAAGTTTACTAAAAGAATCATCAGTAGAGAATAAGCATGAATATAACATCAAGTTGGGGTGTGCCTGATTCATCAATAGAGTAGCCCCAAGCCTGCTTAAAAATGTACCTCACCAAATATCAACCTTATCATAGTAGACTATTTTTAGATCATTAAATGTTTTTTTCCTGGGGGGAGATCTTAGAGTTGGGGAAAAATAGAGCATTTCTTTAAGTTCCATAAATATTGATTTATACTATTATGTAGCTGTCAATGTGGAAAACAAAAGAGCATGCAGGAAGCCAGGAAAACAGATTAGTGACTACTTCCTGAATATTAGTTCTGTCCAGGCCAAATACTATAGAATAGAAGATTACCAGAATAATAAGTACTGGGAGAAAAAACCCAGTTGAAAGGTGGGAGCAGAGAGCTGAAGAAATAAGAAGGTACTTTTGACCTTTTCCAGGGGATGGGGACATATAAAGGATGAGCAAAAAGTGATGCTAGAGACAGACTTCTGTCTAAGGCCAGCATTATTCAGGAGAATGTCTTTTAAAGTGGTACCTGGAATTTTCAAAAAAAAATTTGTTTTCCCACTAGGTTTTATGAAAGTCACTTATTCAGATGAGAATATAATCATTAACTTTAAAATGTGTAGCTTATTTTAACTATGCTAATAATGTCATAGACCAACTTAAGGATTATAAATAAAATTTGAAATAACAAACAAGTGAAGCAGAAATCCATCACAAAAATCTAAACAGGGTAAATGGGATATATAGCACCTTCTCATAGAAATCCAAAACAAAGTGCAGCAAGAAAGTACTGTTGCTTTCCAAGCGCAATGCATTAGTGGACAGCCACCCTACATAGTGAATTAGTTCAAACACAGACTTCATGGATCCACTGAAAGTTGTCTCTCTGCAACAAGAAATCATGACAATCAGAACCACATTAGCAAAATTCCTAACAATTTCCAAGGCAAAGCTGAATAATATATAACAAAAAACTGTTAGGTATTTCAGAAAATGATCAGTGTTTCAATATATACTTCACTTTTAAATCACAGTGGTTAATCACAAAGCTACACAGCCTTCTAGGGAACCATTAAGATTAATTCATAGAACATCCTCAGCAATCAATCTAGTAAATACCAGACAGATAAAGGATTAAGCTTCAGAGAGACCTTACATAACATTAGATAACAACCAAAGTAGTTAGTATATATTGTCCAGCAACCATAGCTGTCAGCAAATTAGTTACAAAGTATACACATCAAAACTCAGTTTTGCCTGAATTCCTGACCTAAATGCTGTTAAAAATATTTTCATTTTAATTTAAATGGAATGTAATTCATTCCTAAAACTGAATTAATAAATTTTGGGGCATTTTACATTGTTTTAGTAAAAGCCATTTTTGTATATTTTATATTCTTTCTAAATCATTGAACTGTGTTTCTTTAAATCATGGGTATAACTGCTCAGTTCATCCATCTAATCATTCCTGTCCTTCAATCCACTGTTGAGTACCTAGAAATGTGATTTCATAGCTTTACACACTGATCTTGGTTAACCTGGGATATTCTTTTAACTACCAGCTTTTTACTATTGAAGCTATGGGCCCTTATTTAATAAAGAATGTGACTGATAATGTAGGAAATTTAACACTGATTAGATATTTGAAGATATTCAGAACTATTAATTTCTTAGGTGCTATACTGGTATCATTTTTCAACAGTTGAAATTACGTCTGGGTTTTGCTATAAAAAATCTAACATGGATGAGGAGGTAAGTGAGAGGTGTTACAGATAAAAGAAGTTAACCATGTGTTGATAACTGTTGAAGCTGGATGATGGGCACATAGGAGTAATATACTATTTTCTTTAATACAAAGTTTTAAAAACAATAATGTGGCTGATAACAGAATATAGGAGAAGCCAAAGATTTTAGGTATAGTAAAAAGAACCTAATTAGGCAATTCCTTGAAGTTCAGTCTTTTACTTTCAATTTGAGAGTAAAGCACACAGTGTTAACAATCATCAACATAATGAAACATTTGATGCTCTTTTTTATTCCAAAGTGAAAATAAATTAATGTATATCACCAAAATACATCAGAGAAACATAAAAAACAAAAGTGTACAGTAAAATTACAGATTTTCCTAGCCAGCATCAAAATTGACTTTACATATACAAGAATACATTTTATAAAGTGAGCTAAACTGAATGGAAGCCAAAGTTAAAAGTTCTAAAAAAGTTCTAAAAAATAACAAAGTCTTTCAGAAGAACAGGACTAAGCATTTACATAAAACAATTAGGTCTCATGCTACACTATTAAACTTTATATGCAAACATTTGTATACAGACCGCCTCTTGTGGAGGTTTGTAAGATAACTTACAGAGAACTGTCCATCACAGTTTTCATGTGGATGTCCATAGAAAGCCACAAAAGCCAATTCTGCAGTAGCTCTTTAAGGTTCTCAAGAACACTACACTGAGGGGGCAAAACAAAAAAAAATCATTTGTAAAACCATTCTGACATACCATATACCATAGTGTTGAGAATTAACCATCTAAAACAGATACTTAGAAGTGGAAGGGATACAGAGATGACTGCATACAATTCAGAACTCAATAATGCCACTCAAATCTGATTAGTTTCCAGGAGACAGAGAAATGCAAACATAGTACAAGTTTATTTTGCTATTTGCTCTACTGGACTGTCCCTAGCTTATCAGCCAACGAACAGACTCTAAATTAAATTTATTTATAACATATATTATATCATCAAATACAACATCGCCCCCATTCTTTACTGTCTCTCCTCAGAGATCTGTTGAAGTTGCTACAGGTAAGAGTTTGCCACTCTTTTCACCTTGTACCTACAACTACAATTTACTCCTTTGTTCATGGTGATAAAATTTATCTTGTCTTCTGTGATGGTAGAAAATAAACAATTCTAGTCTTTCTTTTCTCAGGCTTTGCCTTGATTTTCCAAGACCTCATTGACATAAACAGCTGTGACAGAAGTGCGCTTATGGTGTTCATGAGGATAAATCCTAATATTTACAAATTTGAAAGCACTCCAAACAACCTCAAAAACTAATACAGAAAAGCTTTCTTAAACATCCTTAATAAATAACTGCCTAGATACTACCTAAGCATCTTCAACAATAGTGTGCTCACGGACACTTCATAGAAACAGTTCAATTAATATTTTAGAAGGTAAATGAAAAACGGGATATGTATTGAGTTGGCCAAAAACTGTTTTGTTTTTTCAGTAAAGTAAAAGACACATTTTTCATTTTGACCAGTAACTTTATTGATTTGGATATTCTGAGTATGTCAGCTATCTCCCACTATTGGTTTCTAGTGTGTAGAGGCCAGGGGTGCTGCTAAACATCCTCCAATGCATAAGACAGCCCCACAATGAAGAATTATTTGGCTAAAATGTCAATAATACCAAGTAACTTCACAAACCACTTTAGATACATTCAATCAGTCAGGGTGACTTCCCCATACAACACACAAATCTTTTTTGGCTTTTCACTTGTGTTTTGCCATTCTTAAAATAATAAAGCATAATATACTGAAAATGTTGCATATTTTGTTCCATCTTCAATATTAAAATGGCTGCACAAAAATTCACCAATTTCAGTAAGTTTTTTTAATGCATGCTGATACGACAGCTGTCACAATACAATCTAACAAAATTGTTTTGAATGAAGTTACAGACAACTAAGCACTAGTAGTCATCCTATGGGAAAAACTAACTTTTGCAAATCCAATATAAATTCAGTGACTGAAAGTAACCTCACAGGTTGATCCTATCATAAATTCCTAATTATGAAGGTCATGATGAGTAGTCACACCCCAGGCTTGTAATTTCATTAGTAAAATTTTAAAAAAGATTTTACTTATTTATTTTTAGACAGAGGGGAAGGAAGGGAGAAAGAGAAGGAGAGAAACATCAGTGTGTGGTTGCCCCTCGTGTGCCCCCTGGTAGGGACCTGGCCTGCAACCCAGGTATGTGCCCTGACTGGGAATCGAACCAGCAACCTTTTGGTTTGCAGGTCAGAACTCAATCCACTAAGCCACACCAGCCAGGGCTCATTAGTAAAAGTTTTTTAATCCTGCAGAGGTCATGACTAATCTGAGAAATACAAATAAACTTTTTTCTTAAATATTGTTACATATATCAGCCACAAAGACTCAAAGTCACGACTTGCTGTGCATTTGTATGTGATTAATGTTAAGGCATGATGTTTAAGTCCTCAGTTTGGTTGTAATATGCATTTCATAAGGGTGTGTGATACTCGATAGTAAATTGTATCTGAGATATTATAAACTTTAAAATCAGTGCTGTGCTTTTTTCCTCATTTACAGTTGAAAATGGCTAAACAAACATACCAATTCAATAATCCAAGAGATGCTGAAGAACTTCAGTGAATGCTACTGGAGTTGCTTATTGAAATATTTTTGCAAGTGTGGTAAAAAGTATTTATGCCTTGAGCATAGATAGCAATACTGTTTGTGATAACTGTTACAAATGTTTTGCAAAGCCAATTGAAGATTCTGATTAATTAATGTTAAAGACATATTTGGTTGTATTTTTTAGCAATATCCCTGTTTCCATTATTTGAAAAGAGTCTTTAACCTTTATGTTTTTATATTTCTTCAATAATTTCTAGATTGTAACTGAAGAGAAATTTAAAAGTCATATATTTTATTATATAAACATAATAAATGCAAACTTGTAGGTTTTTTTTTAAATTTCAGCACATCCTAGTAATGAATGTATCTCTCAGATACATGTGATGTGCACTGCAATTTTTTTACAGCAACCTCCACGGGGTTAAACAAGTACGGACTAGTATTCTTATGCATCTAGGTTTACATATCTTCAAAATGCCAGAGATTATAGCCTTTTTCAGACCACTCTCAAGAAAGCACATCATCTTGTTAATTATCCTGTAATCCAATTTCTATGTTGCTTTCTCCCACCTTCATGTAATCTTCTTTACGTTCCCTCATTAATTCCAAATGCATAAAAGAAACTGCAAAACTGTCACTCTGGAGCATTAGATCTTGCTTCCCAGCATGTAATCAGTTTGACTCACATAAACTTACACAAATTCTCTATAGGTCTGGACATTTCAAAAAGATATTGGCACATCATTTTGAGGTATGAATGAAAGTACCTTTAGTCACCTACCCTTTCTTGTACTCTATACTTTTCTGTGCTTCTTTCCCCCTTTCGTTGATCCCATCCCGTCCCAAATCTTTCAACTGCAGTTTCCAGAACCTCTAACCCATGGTAATCTAAACCTACACCTTCATAATCTTTAAAGAATGCTTTCTCTGTCTTCTTACTCTCATTGAATTCTGACTCTCCCTCTCCACCCAGCCAGGGTACTGCTTCCTCTAAACACATTTCCACATCCCAGTTCAACACTTGGAGGTAAGCAGTGCCCCAGCTCCTTACTGCTAATATGGAAACAGAATATAAGCCCCTTCTTTTATTTTTTTAACTTTTATTTTTTATTTTTCATAAATTACTTTATTGTTTAAAAGGTAAATATAAAGAGAAATAAATCTCTCTTTAAGAAAGGAGTCAGCCCTGGCTAGTGTGGCTCAGCTGGTTGGAGCAACATCCTATAACAGAAAGGTTGTGGGTTCAATTCCCAGTAGGAGCACACACCTAGGTTGTGGGTTCATACATGTACAATTCTCAGACCAGGCACATACTGGAGGCAACCAATCGATGCTTCTCTCTCACATCAATGTTTCTCTCTCTCCCCTCCTCTCTAAAAATGCAATGAAAAAAAGTCCTAAGGTGAGGATTAAAAAATTAAATAAAAAGAGAGTCAGCTTTAAAAAGATATAAAAAATAAATGGATCTTCTATTTAATCAGGTGCCACAGGAAAAAAAAAGTGCCTTGTTTTAAAATATTTACAAATATTTTTTGACCTACAGAATCTCATTAGCAGTAACATTAGCTAAATTTGTTAGGCTACTATCAAAGCCCCATTTCAGATTGCACTTTCCTATAGTCAGTTTTTCTCATGAATTTGAGTACACTTTGGTTTTTTAATACAACACAAAAGCTATCCATCTTCAACACTATTTCCGAATTATTACTCCTCCTTCCTTATATAAAAATCCCTTTCTCCTGTGATGTTTACACTATCCAACTATACTACCTTTTACTGTTTATCTTTATATATCTCTGCTATCAGCCTGTTGGAAAGTCATCTACATTCACTGAAAATCTTGGCATGCTCCACCTCAAGTCCTGGCGTCAACACCACAGTTGTCAGAGTCCATGAAGATGTTCCACCCAATACTTCATTCATCTTCACAGTTCTTTGACCTCAAAACAGATAACCCTTACCTTCAGTCTACCTTAGTTATGCACCCACACACTAAACTTTATCATAATGCAAATGGAACCACTACCAAAATCTATTACCCTTTCTTTGTTATGACCTCCTATTTTTCCAGCTTTCTCACACCATCAACTCCAACTAGTTATTCTTGCTCTTTAACTTCAGAGGCATTCAATCCCCTGATTGTTCATTTTTTAATGTCACTTTTCAGTCTTTTCCTGGCCTCACCTACCTATCTACTCTATATCTCTATCAAACTTATCTACCATGACTGCCATTCACTATACCTACCAGCAAAACCCTAACTGATTCAACCTCATAACTCACTTTGTTCTTACATCTGAGCTGAAGGAAAACACACAACTATACAGATTGGCACCACTCCAAATTCATGGCCTTCAACTTCATCTGAGCCCTAAATGAATCTTAATAACCCTTTCACCTGTCTTTAATCAGTTCTGTCTCCTATTTTTCTCAGTGGATGTTCTAGGCACATAATACCTTTGTGAACCCCCTATTCATTTCTGACCTCTACAACTCACTTATTTTAAGAAATTTAACATTTTTAGACACAAAGTATTTTAATTTCTTGTCCTTTCTTCCAACTATACAAATATATGAGGGTATACCCTCCTATCTGTAAATCCTTGTCCACAGGCTTAGAGAATAAGTGGTATCTGGCAACCCCTCAAAATCCATTCAAGCAAATCCCTCTATCTACTCTTAAACCAGTGCCTTCAAGTATTCTCTGAAACACTATTTATTCCCCATCCTTCCTCCATTTTCAAACTCTCCCTCTTTTCAACTGGCTCCTATTGATAAACATGCTCAGGTTTCTAACATTCTGGAGACAAAAACAAAAGACAAGAATACCCACAATCTTCCCTTGATTCAAAGTCCCACTATAGCTATCTCTATACTTCATCTTTTCAACCAAACTTTTTGAAACATAGTCTATACTCATTAACTTATCTTCACTTCTCATTGACTCCTCAACTCCCACAATCTGGCCTCTACCACACTCCCATGAAACTATTCATAAAAGCGGTTAAAACCTCTGCATTTTCAATTGCAAAAGAAAATTTTTTGGTCCTTATCTTTCTGGGCCTTGAATATACAGCAATAGTATTTCTCTCCTTGATATCCTGTATTGTTTGCTTGCCACTACTGCTGTCCTGGTTCTTTTCATACTTTAAAAAAATTAAATTTATTTGAGTAACATTGGTTGATGACATTACATTTTAGTACTTCTTGAAAATGTTCCTTCATAGACTCTCCTTTTCAGCTGAGAATTAAATGAGTAGTCTCGAGTTCTGTCCTTGGCCCACTGTCTATTTCCCTTTCTCCATTCGTTTCTCTCCCCACCTCACACTCTCAAATATAAATACATATGTATGTGTGTGTGTGTGTGTGTGTGTGTGTGTGTATACATGTACATTTACTTATTAGGCTGGACCATATAAAATTGCTAATTGTCAAACATCCGTTATCTACAAAAATGTATTTTCATATGATTCAACCTAATATCTATAGATAAGTAGCTCTCTACACTGATGGAATAAGAGAAGAAATAATAGACAACCATATTAGAAGCTCAGAAGAGAATCACAGCATCTGTAAAATTAAATCCTGAAACTATATTAGCTGGAAGAAGTGGTGTGTATTGTCATATGAATGTCATTGACCCAGTAGTAAAATCACAAATGATGTAAGTAACTTCAAATCCAGGCTAATGTGACAGGTAATTTTAAAATGTCATTTGATTATGACAAACTCCAGGACAACATATTTTTTTCCTGAAAATGTGGCCAACAATAGGTGATTTAAGGTGAAGAAAAATTTATAAAGGAAACATTAGTTATACTGTCACTCTTTTGGAATAGGAATAACCATTCTATAATAAAGTGGCTCTCAATCTCTGGTAGAACTCCTGGAAGCCACAGTGGGTTTTTTTTTTAAGAATTCCCCAAAATAGTAACATAATTTATCATATAAGGTTGAGATAAATTTATTAGCAGAAAACAACTATATTATAAATATATAGAATGAGTGTCAGAGGAAGTTTTGATTTCTTTGGTCATTACTGTATTCCCAAGGTCAAAAAGGGTGTCTACCACATAATGAATGCTTAATAAATAATGGTGAAATGAATAAGTGTATCCACAAATATATCAACAACAATCGAACTAAATATGCTTAAGTATTTCTCACTTTGTTTTTCCTAATACTCACTTGCAATGTTTATTCCCTTTGTCATCTGCTATAAGAGGAAACAGTTTTAGAAAACTACATAAAACAAAACCACTAAAAACAGAAAACTAGCATTAACTTTGATTTCAGGGATGCAGTACCTCAAATCTAGGTCCAACAGAATCCTATTAGAAAACCATGACATAATGTGGGTTTGGAATCATGTACCACTGGTCATAGGATAATATTCCCTACTGAATGTAAGCAAGATAGTTTTTTTTTTTTTACCTTGAAATAAATGGTTGATGTAAAGAAGAGCTGTGCCAGACGGTCAAAAATAAATGGTTTCACCTCTAGGAATGAAAAAAAAAAGATTATTCAGAATCCTTTTAATTAATACATTGAATTATATATTACTCCAAATTTTCATGATACATACCAGAGAAGCTAGTAAAAGGAATCCAGCTCACAAGTTGAAGGAACTGTGGTCGACAACAGAAGCCATCCCAGAGAGGAAGGCTCTTGTATAGGAATGCTTCACAAGAATAAAACCCCTCCTGTAACACAAGTTCATTACAAAACTTTTTATGGAACTCTTTAGTCTTAACTGCTCTCTAAAGAACCAGTTTAGAGAAGAATATAGCAAAAACTGCTATATTCTTCGATATAGCAGTTTTACTCTTAGACTAATTTTTTCAGTGATATAATTAAAATCCTTGTGTTGGTATAAGACTTCCCCATAATGAGGCTCAGATGATCAATATTTGGATATATTACCATATTTAATGAACACAGTTTTCAAATACCATAAACTTGATCAATGGGAAAGATGGCAAAAAGTCAACTTATGAAGTAGTTTTAAAGACAGAAAAAAATGTATTCTTTTGGAGTACATGCAGTCATGCAGTCAACAAAATGTATGCAATGCTATATATATAATAAGAGTGAAATTTCATTAGAGGCCACAGATCAAATCCCAAATCTAGGCAGCTCCACCTGGACTGAGTGTCTATGCTGTTTACATTTCCACTAAAGTGAGGATAAGGCTTTCCTTTTGTCCTTTATTGCCCTGAGCCTTAAGAGCCTTAAAAGACCAGAACTCTATTCCAGACCTCTTGACAACATCAGTTCTCCCCACAATCTTATCCATAACAGTTAAAGCCACCATCTATATTATTGGCCCTAATCTGCATCTCAAGCCCAATTCTCATTTCTGCACTCTAGAAGCCTTATTTAACTGTCTACTACTTATGACCTCTCAGATGCCCCACAGGTATCTTTTAAATCAAATTTATCTTTCCTTCCAAGCCTGCTTCTCCTATATTCCCTTTCTCATTGAATGCCATCATCATCCTCCCAAGCAGGAAACCTAAAAAGTCAACTTAAATTTATTCCTTTCTCCACACCAGCATCATCCACGCTCAATTTCCAATTCAATAGTTTCACACCCAATCCTAAAGATTTATTCAGCAAACATTTATTGAGTATCTCCCTTGTACCAGGCACCAAGCTGAACACCTGACATAGGAAGAAAATTCAGACGTGGTTCCAACCCGCCAGGAGGTCATAATGTGCAGAAAAATAGATGCTGAAAGTCATGATACAGGTAACCACAAGAGAGCTAAGGGGGCACACTGAACAAGCATTTAACCCATACTGGAGTGCTGGGTAAAGGCTTCCTCATAGAGCTGATACCTGAGTTGCAGCTTCAAATACAACTCAGGGTTATCCAGGCCAAATAATTGGCTGGAACATCTCAACATTTTAAAAATGTTTGTTAATTATAAGAATACAAGTAGTGAACCCATGAGGTTGATCATAACTGGCTAATTCAATCAACTGAATATATCCATTTACATCTTCAGTTTGTTCTTTTAAATTATAGTCCATTCTCTCTTATTTGCATAATTTAATAAATAATTTTCTTCAAATTCAATCATACCGAGACAAATGTCAACTCAATTCAGCTCTATTTATGAGTTTTGAGTTGAGCAAATATGGTTTACAAAAGATGTCGAGCACTGCAGAAAAGGTTTTCAATGGATAAGCAAATAAATTTTATTAAGAAGTGGTAGAGTGTGCATTAGTGGACTCTTACTTGTAAGAAGCACTCTGCCTTGATGATAGTGTCCAGGAAGCTGGTAAATTCTTTTCCACACTGATAATTATTCATCTTGTACCAAATACATTCTGCGGCATAAATATTAAACATAAGTATCTGGCAGCACAGCAATAAAAACTACATAAAACATAATTACCATAACTATAAAGTAACAAATACATGGCAAATAAATATAAATAAGCCATCAATCTTTTACACTGTAGTCAACTCACACTACAGACTGCAATAAGTATGTGGAGGTGCTAGTGAGATATTCCTCAAAAACCTGGTAATATAGGGGGAAAGCTTATAGTGAAAAAAATAAACTGCTAAAATTTACATATAATCAATGTGAACAGCTTTATGTCACACAGTGATCCAAGAACTATAAATATATGAATTTAAATTTATGAATGCCCTAAACTTCAATTAGGGTGACCTGGGGAAATCTAAGAGTGGTAGGACATTAGTAAGTGGAAATCCAATTAACTGTATAAGACTCGAGCAGAAAATGGAGAGTTAATATGGAATTGACTAAAACTGATTATTTTAAACACTCCAAGAGTCAGGAATTGCTGATTCAGGAAAGAAACAATCTGGTGACCAAAATACTATCTTTAGAGAAATTGACTCTGTGGAGGAATGAAATGATCAAGATTTACTATGGCCTGGATGAAAAACTCCCTCACTGCCCTTTCCTTCAATTCTATAATTAAGAAAATACACTGCTAAAATTTACATACAATCAATGTGAACAGCTTTATGTCACACAGTGATTTTTTTCATTTCGCTCCCATATATACTCATAGCAAAGAAGAGACACTCTAGTTGAGAGACATGAACAATTTTGGTCACCAGAATCACTTCTGGTATGAAATAATAAGGTGACATTCTGGCTTGTACAACATCTCCTGAGTTTTGTTAGCACTGATCTGTAGAATCTGTGGCTTAATGGCTGGATGTAGAAAGATGAAAAAGCTGTGGATTGTGATGGTCATCAAAGTGGAGCCACCCCATGAGTTTTGGTGGCCATCCAGCAGTATTTCCTTACCAACACACCTCCTTTCTTACTGCCTTTAAAATTGCAACAATGGAAGCACTGTTGTAATTTTATGATTATTATCCAAGCAATAATTACATCTCCTCCTGTCTAGAATTTGGCACACTTATAAAAGGAACCCATTTGTAAACTCTGTTGTTCCTTCCTTAATCATCTAACTTTTAAGTATCAGTTTTTACCTTCTTTTTTTTAAACACTTTTTAAAAGAGTTTATTGATTTATCTTTAGAGGGGAAGGGAAGGAGAGAAGGAGAGAAATATCAATGTATGGTTGCCTCTTGTACGTCCCCTGCTGGGAACTGGCCTACAACCGAGGTATGTGCCCTGACTGGAAATTGAACCGCAGTTGTTTGGTTCATAGGCCCTCGCTCAATCCACTGAGCTACACCAGCCAGGGCAGTTTTTACCTTCTTGTAATGTTTGATTCAACCAATGATATAGCCTCAGTAAGACTGATTCATCTCTGACACAGTTAATATAGTGAAGTAGCAAAGAACTGTTCAGCACTGCACCCATCTGAGAAGGCAGCTGCAAAGACAGAACAATTAGTCAACTTAAGTATGTAAAAAGTAGGTCAGAGCAACAAGCAAATCATCAGATAGGAAATATATAACAGAAAGAAAGGCTGTCAAGAACAAATGGAAAATGCAAATCAGCACATGGTTCAGTCACATACCTCTAAGCAATGAATGTTCTGCAAGAGTTGAGGGAAGCTTTTAAGCTGTTCTATCGGAAATGGTGTATTGCTACACAGATAATCAGAAAGACACATTCCTTTTTTTCCATATTCTTTGCTGTGGCTACTAGAATTTAGCACTGGTATAAGTGAGTGAGAATTCCATTTCTAAAGGAGAAAGACAATAAAATAATCAATGGACTAAACAGGCTACAAACTATAAATGTAAAAGAAGTTGCTAATGTGGTTCAATGAATCGAGTTTGAATGTGGGTTGCATAGAATCTTAGGTAATAAAACGATATTTAAAAACCTATAATCTCTTCCAACATACAAATGGTTATTGTTTGGATTTAATAAAAGAAGCCATCACAAAATCATCTGAGGTTTTAGATACTTACTCTTTTTCTAGGACGGACATTGGCTGGACCTAACATCAGCTTTAGAGGTTCTGGAGAAAGTCCCTGATTCCTTTGCCTCACAGCAACTAGAGCTGTCTTCCACAGGTTCTCTGAATTCTTGAAATATATCTATAAATTTGGATGTAAAGTACATGAGTGTAGGTACCTGTAAGTTGAAGCAACATAAAATCTAAAACTCATTAATTGAAACTATATTGATTATAAAATACCCATGCAAATCCATTTAAAGATTTTTTTATCTATTAAGAATCTATTAAATACATTAAATGGAATCAAAATGAAGTGCCCATCCCTAAAAAAAAAAAAAAAAAAAACTTCCCAGAAACAGTGCCAGAATACTAGATCTTAAAACAGTATGCTATAAACAGTTCAGCCCAAATTGGTAAATTAATAAAAAATAACATATTTCAATCTCAATATAATTAATCACTCCTCAATCACTTACCTTCTTCTTTATAGGCAAAGATATAGAAATCAAAGTGGGAACAAAGAACTTATATAGTGACAACAAAGCATGGAGATAAGGCTGCATTCCCTGAAATAAAAATGAGAGTTTTTTAATTTTCAATTCTGTGGTCAATAAGAAAAAAGAGAACAATAGAATAAACAAATTAAACAAACACATATTCAGACCCTCATTTTACTATGCAATATTACTATGGGAAGATGCTACAGAAAATCAAGGAATAAATAACCAGGCATTTGAAACAATTATCATAAAACAACCTTCGCCAACTTATTATCTTCTCTTTTATGAGCTTTGTCCCTATTTTAATTATTCCTTATATTTTCTCTCTGTTATTTACCCATGCCTTAAGCTTACCAGTGATACCTGCTAGAATAGCTTACTCACACTTGGAGCATATTCAGGATTCAAAGTTCACTCATTCTTTTTTTTTTTTAAGATTTTCGAATTTACTTTTAGAGAGGGAGGAAGGGAGGGAGAAGAGAGGGAGAGATACATCGATCAGTTGCCTCCTGCACACCCCCAACCAGGGACCTGACCAGCAACTCAGGCATGTGCCCTGACAGGGCATTAAACTGGTGACCTTTTGGTTCACAGGAAGATGCCTAACTCACTGAGCCACACCAGTCAGGGATACTCATTCTTGATTTGAACAGGAATGCAGGAAGTCAAAAAGGGAAACCAGGAAAATAGAGCAAAGGAAATATTAATCTATTGTTATCATAATTCCTAAAAAATGGATTAGGAAATCTAACAATTGGTATGTGGTAACCAAGCTGCTTCCTGTAACTGAAACAAGTCTTAAGAAAAACATTAATTTTACAATGACAGAAGTCATTACTGCTGGATATTTGCGTTTGATATATCTGGCTCTCTAGAGAAAGCATACCACTAAAATGAATTCTAAGGAAGTAACCCAATTATTTTGTTACATTACACTTTTGTTGACTCAAATACCATACAAAATAAGGAAGGCAGAAAATGGGGCTTAGAAATATAGTGTTCCTGTTTTATAACAGCTTATTTAAATTTATTTTAACAAAACCGAAATGGCCTAATTTATCTATGCTGAAGCATTTTCTGGTCTCTGTACTCGTATCAATTAGTATCAAAGTGTTTGCTTTCAGCTGAAATGTTTTTTTGATAGAGCAATTACTTAGTAATAGAGAGAACTTTAGAATTTACTGCCTACTTAACTGAACTGTATTGTTACAAAGTGAACACTTTTTTCTTTTTAAAAAGGAGACTTTCTATAGCTCTGTGACTATACTAAAAGGCATTGAACTATACACTTAAAATGGGTGAGTTTTATGGTATGTGAATTGTGTTTCAATAAACCTTATATTAAAAGTCAATTATTTTTGTAAAATGTTAAACATGGTATACTAAACATATTACATGTTTAACTCTGAGTCCTCCTAAAGCCCCACTAAAAAGTAATGGAATTAAGAAGGCATAAACACAAGTTTAAGGTGAACGAGAGATGAGACAATAGCAAATGAGAGATCTCAAAAAGATTTTGGAACCTAGAATGAAGATGAACAAATAGTAATCAGCTTAGCAGAACAGAGAAAACGAAGCCTAAAGCGGCAATAGGAAAAAGCCTCAAAAGCAGCAGATTCATGCTTGAGAACTCCCAGAAAGACTCAGGAATTTACAGAACCAGATACCTCTGAAAAGCAGAGCTGCAAGAGTGGCAAAAAACAGGAGGATCAGCTGAAAGCGTACATAAGAAGCAGTTAGAACTACAAATTCCTTCACTACACTTACAAGCGAACATGAAGGTTTTACTCTCTGAAGATAAAGCTGGACTTAGACAGCAGGCACAACTGTGGTAGGGTGTACCAGGACTTCTCTCCACCCCCTTCTACTGCATATGTCTCAGAGTTTTAGTAGCCAGGTTCCTATCCTTGTGATGGTCCCCACTTGGTTAGACCATGGGGTGTCCAAGTATTTGACCAATTATTCTGCATGTTTCTGTGAAGGTGTTTTGATGATCTACGCTTAAGTCTATAAGCTTTGAGTAAATAAGATTGCCCTCCATAATGTATGTGGGTCTCATTCAATCAGGTGAAAGCCTGTATGGAACAGAAAGATGAGCCTCCTGGAAGCAAGAGAGAATTCTCCAGCAGAGTGCCTTCAGACTGCATGTGCAACAACAATTCTTCCTGATTCTATAATAGACTGCCTTTGGACTCAAACTAGAATAGCAGCTCTACTGAGTCTCCAGCCTGCTGGCCCACCCTGAAGATTCTGTACTCACTGGCATGTGTAATCTTGTGAGCCAATTTCTTAAAATAAACAAATAACACATGCATACACACCCCCTATTGGTTTTGTTTATGTAGAAAAGCCTGACTAACACCACCTCTAGGCAGGAGACAGAATTTATTTCTGGGAAAAATGACACAGTCACTGGGGGTGTGACTCCCCAATGAAAGATATATTAAGATCCTGCAATGAACAAGTCCTTCTCACGTACACCAGTTTCCAACCACCGTTTTAGTGCTTTACAATTAAATATAAACAAAAAATGTTTACCAGGCATTAGAGAGAAGCCTCTACCATGAAATAAACTAAAGAAAGGAACTCTTGAGGTCACAGAGACAAATCTGAGAATAGAATAAAAATCACAGCCCAAGTTACACAGGCTTGTGCCTGGTAGAGAGAGAGAATCCTATAAACCACCCTTACCAACCATTAAGATAGACCCAACTCCCCCTCCTTTCTGTTGCAAAGATTGCTCTCAATGGGCCCTGGCACTTGTAAAATAATGACATGCTTGCTCTGCTTCCCACCATCCATGTTCGCCAATAGAAGGACAATTCCAACAAATCCAACACATTTGTTAATATGTGTTCATTATGGCTATTACCATTCTATATGTTAGGTTACATGTGAGCATGGCTATGTCTTCTTGGCTTGACATTAATGGATTTGAACAAATTCACCAAAATCTAGCTAATCAAAGCAATTTATGAAATACATCTTTATAAATGAACATTGATAATGGAATAATTTAGTAATGTACTATACAGAATATTGATAATAAAGCCATATAATTAATGTTTGGGTTTAAAATGTTTTTAATTATTTTATTTTTCAAGTACAGTTTTCCGCATTTCAGTAAATTAATGGATCAAAAAACTATGGGTTTAAAATTTTTAGACAATCATGTACAAAATCATACACTTGAACATACAGTTTTTGTTCTACTTAATACAAATCAGCACGATCTTATTTATGGTAAGAATTTTCTTATTCTATTAAAAGGTTTTGGTGTTAACATGCAAAAAAGCACATCGTTTTCACAATTTTTATTAATGTGAAGTAATTTGGACAAAAACATTACTACTAATATACTCTCAGAGCTAAGGGAAAATACAGTATCCATAGAACTAAAACAGGAAGCTATAAAAGAAGATCATTGAATTGTACCAACAGGAAACCTCACACTAGAGAAGCACAAATGTGGACATGTGTTCATGTTTTTTTATTAAATTTGAATGTTTTCAGGTGGGTCATGAAGGTTTCAGGAGTTAGCCATAGGTACTACAACTACCTACTGCTTTGTACCCAAAGCTTCACAGACTTCTGTTACCACACAGGTATACTGGAAATAACAATGCAAGACAGCTATAAGAGCAAGAGATAATGGTCAGAGGGATATACTGAAGTGTAAGTATCCACAAGAGAATACTTTCCTAGATTACACCCAAACACACGCAAAAATAAACTGGTCACTTTATTTTCATAAAATAAAGTAGTTGTTTCTGACTACTCCGGGACACTTATTTTCCAGCCATACCAACCCAGTTCCCCAAACAGTTTCACATCTACACATCTGCTCATGCTATTCCTTCTGTCAGGAGTACTCTGCTCTTCCTTCATGACCTAGTTAAATCCTATTCATCCCTTAAAACAGGAGTGTCAAACTCATTTTCACCATGGGGCCACATGAGCCTCACAGTTGCCTTCAAAGGGACAAATGTAATTTCGACTCCTAAACAGTTAAGAAGTTTAAGAAGTAGTTACAGTTATACAGTCCTAACATTATTTCAGGCATTTGAAAGCAACCACGAGTCTGATGTGGCCCCTGGCGAAAATGAGTTTGACACCCCTGCCTTAAAATGTCTTTCAAGGATCACCTCTCTTCCTTGACCACAGTTTGATTCAGTTTAATTTTGTTGACTGAGTTGCCTAGACAAAAAGTTGCTTGAGAGACTTCTGCCAAGATGAAGGTGTAGGTGGAAGCACTGCACCTTCTCGCATAACCAAGTTTAAAAACAACAAAGTTTTAGCGACAAAAATGCAGCCAAACCACAGAAAATTGAACTACACATAAGTCTGACAACAACAAACCCTTCAGCCAAACTGGTAAGAAGGGCAGAACCAGCAGCAGAGCAGGGTCAGGCAGGAAAGAGCCACCGGACCGACCCAGGTGCGCCTGCAGCTGTGGGCAGATCCCAGGTGTGGAGAAGCGGGCGGACCCACTGAGGGCTGATCGCGGTCACACATTTGCACGCAGATAAACCAGTGAAGGAGCTAGCGGTGAGGGAGCTAGCAGGGAGACAGATGCACAGGCCCCAGTGGCAGGAAGAGGCAGAGGAAACCGCCATTGTCCCTCTCTGACCCCGCCCCCACATACAGCATCACAAACCAGCAACCTGGGTGGCCCCGCCCTGGTGAACAACTAAGGCTCTGCTCCTCATATGTAACAAGCACAAACAGATCAAAACATGGCTCAAGAACAACTCAGAGCCCCAGAGTCAATAAACCTAAGTGATGAAGAAATAGCAAAACTTTCAGATGCACAGTTGAAAACACTGCTGATCAGGATGCTCACAGAACTGGTTGATTTTAGTCATAAATTAGAGGAACATCTGAAGGCTAAACTAATTGAAATGAATGGAAATACACAGGAAACCAATAGTAATGGAAAGGAAACTGGGACTCAAATCAAAGGAGTGGACCAGAAGGAGGAAAAAAATGACCAAACAGAAAAGGATGAAGAAACAAGAATCCAAACAAATGAGGAGAGGCTTAGGAACCTCCAGGACATCTTTAAACGTTCCAACATCCGAATTATAGGGGTACCAGAAGGGGAAGAGGAACAGCCACCAGCGGAAAACTTATTTGAACAAATAATGAAGGGGAACGTCCCCAGTCTGGCAAAGGAAGTAGACTTCCAGGAAATCCAGGAAGCTCAGAGAGTACCAAAGAAGTTGGACCCAAGAAGGAACACACCAAGGCACATCATCATTTCATTAGCCAAGATTCAAATGAAGGAGAGAATCCTAGAAGCTGCAAGAGCTAAGGGGACAGTCACCTACAAAGGAGTTCCCATCAGACTGTCAGTGGATTTCTCAAAAGAGACCTTGCAGGCAAGAAGGGGCTGGAAAGAAGTATTCCAAGTCATGAAATCCAAAGACCTACATCCAAGATTGATCTATCCACCAAACTTTCATTTAGAATGGAAGGGTAGATAAAGTACTTCTCAGATGAGGACAAATTCAAGGAGTTCATCATCACCAAGCCCTTATTATATGAAATGTTAAAGGGACTTACCTAAGAAAAAGAAGATAAAAAAGATGAACAGTGAAAGGACAGCAAACTCACAGTTATTAACAACCACACCTAAAACAAAAGCAAACTAAGAGAACAGCTAGATCACGAGTGGAACCATAGACCATGTGGAGGGTTAGCAACAGGGGAGTAGGAGAAGAAGGGGGGAGAAGGTACAGAAAATAAGTAGCATAGATGATAAGTAGAAAATAGATAGGGGGGAGGGCAAGAATAGTATGGGAAATATAGAATCTAAAGAACTTGAGACACGTGGTCATAAACTAAAGGGGGGAATGGTGGGGGAGGCGGTGGGCAGGGTAGAGGGGAATGAAGGGGAAAAATAGAACTGTAATGGCATAATTAATAAAATATATTTTTAAAAAAAGTTGCTTGAAGGTAATGACTCATTCCATTTTCTATCTCCAAAGCCTAGCTCAATATTTATCACAGAGTACACTGGCTAGTTCTGGGTCTTTGCGGTACTCACCATCTTTGCCTGAAGATCAAGCAGTTTTCTCACACGAAATGGTTTGACTAGAAAAGGTAAAAAAAAAAAAAAGAAAAGAAAAAAGTACTATAAATGTAGCTCATATACCTGCTTCTTACTACACACCAAGAATATAAACACCCTAGTTAAACCATTAAGCAAATGCTTAGATAAAAGTACTAAAAAGTAATTCCCACAAAATTCTGTCATAGAACTAATGCTAATAGTTAACTTAATAAAGGCCAATACAAATGCTAGTTCAACACAGTGAATGTAATATAACTAGGATAAAAATACTCACCATTCTCTTTTTTGGTAAGTAAATATAAGAAATGGCAGACATAAGGGCACTGTTAAAAGAGAAGAACTTTTAAAAAGGGAGAAATAACAATTTATGTTGAACACAAGAGCAACGAATTCTCCTCAAATGTCAATTTCATACTGATTAAGTGAAAAGGCTTCAGGATATCATTGGAAAATAGTTTAACAAAGCTTCTCTTTTTTATATTACACAGTAGTGATAAAAACCAAATTTTTAAAGATTTTATTTATTTATTTTTGCACAGAGAAGACGGGAAGGAGAAACAGGGAGAGAAACATCAGTGTGTGGCTGCCTCTTCACATCCCCGACTGGGGAACCTGGCCCGCAACCCAGGCATGTGCCCTGACTAACAATTTAACCAGTGACCCTTTGGTTCGCGAGCTGGTGCCAGTCCACAGAGCCACGCCAGCCAAGGCGATAAAAAACAAGTTTTAATTGGTATCCTGTGATGTCATTTTAAATTTTATTTTTAAAATATAAAACACTGCAGTTTGAAAAACAGAAAAACTACCTAACAAAAATTCATAAACTCCTTCTAGAAGTCCATGTTTATTATCATACAAACTTAAAACTTTAAGCCTGAATTCCCACTTAAGAGCATTTTCCCATGTTGCTTGATTTTCAAAATATCATTTCCAATGATCTTAATATTCCAATGAGTAAATATAATACCATAATTTAATTTACCATTTAGCCCTGTGTTTGGCAAATAGTACACAATCAATGAATCTGTTACTTAAATTACTAAATGGTTGGTTCCCTTATACCATTTCATTTTGAGTGTCCATTTGTTGAGGTTTTATTCTAGATCAGGAGTCAACAAATCTGCTTTTGTAAATCAATTTTATTGGAACACAGCCACACTTACTCCTTTATGTAATGTCTACACAGCTGCTTTCACTACACCAGCAGAGTGAGTAGTTGTCACAGAGACAGTATGGTCCTCAAGCCTAAATGTATACTACCTAGTCCTTCAAGAAAAAATTTGCCAACAACTGCTCTAGATGTTAAAAAACTGAAAAATAAATAATTTAATGGAACTAGAGAAGGTAACTTTTTAAATGAAGACTTTTTAAAAACAAACTTGTGTTTTGGTAGTCATGACTCTAAAGTTTAAAGTCTAAAGTATGACAGTCCATATTGCCTCTCCTCTACTTAGCAATAGATTCAGAAAGACTCCAAACATACTGGTAAGAAGAATAGACTTAAGGAATTCTTTTTTTATTATTTATTTACATATATTCTAAAGATTTTATTTATTTATCTTTAGAGGAGAAGGGAAGGAGAGAGGGAGAGAAACATCAATGTTTGGTTGCTTCTCATGAGTCCCCTGCTGGGAACTGGCCTGCAACCCAGGAATGTGCCTGACTGGGAATTGAACCAGTATCCTTTTGTTTTCAAGCCCGCACTCAATCCACTGAGCTACACCAGCCAGGGCTACAAAGAAATTCTTTTTTAAAGGAATGAATACATATTATGACCATATCTGCCATATTTGACACAAAATATAATAACTTTCATATAAAAAATACAACTCATTGTTTTGTCTTAACCAGTGTGGCTCAGTTAGTTGAGAGTAGTCTTGCAAAGCAAAAGGTTCACCACTTGGATTCCCAGTCAGGGCGTGAGCCTAGGTTGCAGGTTAGGTCGCCAGTTGGTGCACATATGAGAGGCAACTGATCAATGTTTATCTCTCATTATTTCACATCCTTAAAATATAAACCATTAGTATCACTATTTAACATGCTGGGTATGAAATGAGTCTCACACAATCACTTGCCTTAGGAACCAACAGCATAGAAAATCTGACATTCTCTATTAATCTCATCTAGAAAGGAAAAACTCATATGTGCCTAGGACTTCACCATTGCCTTCCTAGCAAATAGCTAACTACCATATCTGACTCAAGCCAGAGTCAGGCTTCCACCAAATTATATGAAAGTGAATTTTCTGAAGGAATGCTTTTATAAGTTAGGCTCCCTATTTCTTGATGTGGGTGATATTTGCACAAATGTTTTTAGTTTATAAAAATTCATTGAGCTTCTAACTTATAAAACAGAAAATTTTCTGTATGAATATTATATTCCAGTAAGTATTTTTTAAAATATAGAAAAAAAGAGGGACTTCCAGTCAAGATAGAGGCACAGGTAAACAAATTACCAGCCACCTCCTTGTAAAACTCCATCAAAATTAAAACTAAACTATAAAAGAACCATCATGCAGAACAGTCAGAAATGGGGACTTCCGGTGAAGATGGCAGCATAGGTAAACACAACTCACTTCCTTGGTGAACCACATCAAAATTTAAACTAAACTACATACCAAAGATCACTCAGAATCATCAGATATCGAGTTGAATGGAAGTCTGACAACTACAGAACAAAGAAACCACATCGTTCCAGAAGAGTAGGAGACAAATAGTTGCGGAATGGGCAGGTCCCACACCCACATTTGGTGAATAAAAATCTGGGAGGGGTATCCCAGGCACTAGGGGTCCCAGGCCCCCCAGCCATGGCAACAGTGCCTGTAAGAGAAGCCCATAATTTCTAGCTGCAGAAACTAGCAGGATAGGAGTTGGTGAAAAAACGACTGGACTCCTTGGCAGTTCCTATTAAAGGGCTCATGCTGAACTTACGCAGATGCATTCCCTCAACTCCAGCAACAGGATAGCAGCTTGAAGGGCACCAGTGGCATATGGGGAGGAAATGAAGTGTCTGGCATCAGGGCAAAAATGGAGGAAGAGCTCTCTCTCAGAAAGAAAGGAAGGCAGAAGCCACTGTGCCTTTTTTGAGCCCTACCCCCATACAACCACAGAACCAGCAGGCAAGAGCCATATATGAGACTCCATCAGTGTGGCTTACACTGTTTGCCCCACCCTAGAGTTTATCTGAGTCTCCAAAACACCCAAATTATGGGCTGCCCCCAGCTTTGTACCTCTTGCTAAGTGGCCACAGGCCTGGCACTAGCAGCAGCCAGAACAGATTCATAACTTGGCTTCACCTGGGAATCTCCACACCCAGCACAAATAGCAACAATCTCAGATTGCTTTACAACACATGCAGCGTGGCCCCAGCACTGACCCTGGCCTGTGACATCCGGGAAAGCCCAGAGCCAGTCTACCCAATGGACAACTACAGACCATGTCACAGAACTACCACCCTGCCCCTGCATAGCTGATCCTCCTGAGTGAGATGGTTGGTGGTCAGTGGTCACAGCCAGTACTTGCACCTGATTGGCAAAGGCAAATCCCTCCCATTGACCTGCCAATAGCAATTAAGACTCAACTATAAGAGGAGAGAGTACTTAGTCCACATGAATGGCACCCCTTCAATACCCAGCTTGGGCTGAGCCACTAGACCCTATAGGACACCTACTACATTAGGCCGCACTACTAAGACAGAGAGTCATAGCAGCTTTACCTAATGCAAAGAAACAAACACAGGGAAGCAGTGAAAATGAGGAGACAAATAAACATGACCCAAATGAAAGAAATCAAAGCTCCAGAAAAGAACTAAACAAAAAGGAGACAAGCAATCTATCAGATGCAGAGTTCAAAACATGGCTTATAAGGACGCTCAAGGAATGTAGTAAGGACAACAGCATAAAAAAGATCCAGTCAGAAATGAAGGATGCACTAATTAAAGAACAATTTACAAGGAAAAAACAGCAGAGTGGATGCAGCTGAGAATCAAATCAATGATTTGGAATATAAGGAACCAAAAAAAAACCCCACTAAAATGTGACTGGTATGTAGTGCAAAGGAGATGTGAGAGAGCTGGCTGGGCACCCACAGGCAGCAGCTTAAGTGCTGGATAAATATTCCAGCAACTGGGGGAATCTCACTGGGAAGTGTGGGGTCTAAATGCCAAGCTGGACTCTCCAGCCTAGAGCACCAGAGGCAGAAACATACCCAGACAACAGCTATGAAAAGCAGCAGAGTTTCTCTCTGGCAGGGACAGACAGCTGGAGTCACAGAGAGCCTTTAAAGGGCCAAAACATAAATTTTCATTTGCAGCCACTTACTCTGAGCGCCGGCAAAGGGAGGGCATAGTGGACTAGACACTTGAGGAGAGACTGGAGATGGTGGCTTTGGGGAGAGAACTGAGAGCAACCACTGGGATCCTGGTGCTGAGTCATCTCCCATACTGCAGGAGCCATCTTAGAGTAACCCCCTCTGAGTAGCATCAGCCTGAAGGGAAGCAGTAGCCCAGCCCACAGGAATTACTCTACCATACTCTGTAGTGCTTACACCTCACTGCTGAGTACAATGACTAGATTAACTGAAGGAAACAGCCAAAGACGGTAGATCCCTGGATGTCTCCAACAGGCTGCCTAAGGCCAATTGGGGCACTATGTGTGACATTATTAGAGGTGGTTGCAGAAAGAAAAAATCAGTGGTAAATACTAGATGCTACCAAGAAAAAACCTATTGTGGTCTTCTCCATGATTTGCAATATTTTCTCTCCTGCAATTTTTAATATATTTAATTTATTTATTTTCAAAGAAAGGTGAAGGGAGGAAGAAAGACAGGGAGATAAACATCAATGTGTGGTTGCCTCTCATGCGCCCACTACTGTGGACCTGGTCTGCAACTCAGGCATGTGACCTCACTAAGAATTGAACCATCAACCCTTTGGTTCAAAGACTGGTGCTCAATCCACTGAGCCACTCCAGCCAGGGCATCCTGCATAGGTTTTTTAATGTTCACTTCTTGTCTTTCAAGTTTGTGCATATTGAGTCATAAGATATGATATTATAGTTTATTTCTTTTTTTCTTTTTTTAAATATACTTCATTAATTATGCCATTACAGTTGTCCTATTTCCCACGCTTATTCCCCTGCACCCTGAACACCCCTCCCCCACCATTCCCCCCTTTAGTTTATGACCATGTGTCTCAAGTTCTTTAGATTCTATATTTCCCCTATTATACTTGCCCTCCCCCCTATCTATTTTCTACCTACCGTCTATGCTACTTATTTTCTGTACCTTCTGCCCCCTTCTCCTTCTCCCACTATCCTGTTGCTAACCCTCCATGTGATCTTTATTTCTATGGATCTGCTTCTGATCTAGCTGTCCTCTTAGTTTGCTTTTGTTTTAGGTGTGGTCCTTAATAACTGTGAGTTTGCTGTCCTTTCACTGTTCATCTTTTTTACCTTCTTTTTCTTTGGTAAGTCCCTTTAACATTTCATATAATAAGGGCTTGGTGATGATGAACTCCTTGAATTTGATCTTATCTGAGAAGCACTTTATCTACCCTTCCATTCTAAATGAAAGTTTGGTGGATAGATCAATCTTGGATGTAGGTCTTTGGATTTCATGACTTGGAATACTTCTTTCCAGCCCCTTCTTGCCTGCAAGGTCTCTTTTGAGAAATCCACTGACAGTCTGATGGGAACTCCTTTGTAGGTGACTGTCCCCTTAGCTCTTGCAGCTACTAGGATTCTCTCCTTCATTTGAATCTTGGCTAATGAAATGATGATGTGCTTTGGTGTGTTCCTTCTTGGGTCCAACTTCTTTGGGATTCTCTGAGCTTCCTGGATTTCCTGGAAGTCTACTGTCTTTGCCAGATTGGGAAAGTTCTCCTTTATTATTTGTTCAAATAAGTTTTCCGCTGGTGGCTGTTCCTCTTCCCCTTCTGGTATCCCTATAATTCAGATGTTGGAAAGTTTATAGATGTCCTAAAGGTTCCTAAGCCTCTCCTCATTTGTTTGGATTCTTGTTTCTTCATCCTTTTCTGTTTGGTCATTTTTTTCCTCCTTCTGGTCCACTCCTTTGATTTGAGTCCCAGTTTCCTTTCCATTACTATTGGTTTCCTGTATATTTCCATTCATTTCAATTAGTTTAGCTTCCATCTGTTCCTCTAATTTGTGACTAAAATCAACCAGTTCTGTGAGCATCCTGATCAGCAGTGTTTTCAACTGTGCATCTGAAAGTTTTGCTATTTCTTCATCACTTAGGTTTATTGACTCTGGGGCTCTGAGTTGTTCTTGAGCCATGTTTTGATCTGTTTGTGCTTGTTACATATGAGGAGCAGAGCCTTAGTTGTTCGCCAGGGCGGGGCCACCCAGGTCGCTGGTTTGTGATGCTGTATGTGAGGGCATGGTCAGAGAGGGGCCACTCAGGTCGCTGGTTTGTGACACTGTTATTTGGGGGCGGGGTCAGAGAGGGACAGTGGCAATTCCCTCTGCCACTGGGGCCTGCTTGGTCCGTCTCACCATCACTAGCTCCTTCACCAGTTTATCTGCGCATGAATGTGTGACTATGGTCCGCCCTCAGTGGGTCCAATGCCTTGCGCCCTCAGTGGGTCCACCCCACCCCCACTTCTCCATACCTGAGATCCGCCTACGGCTGCCGGTGCACCTGGGTCGCGCTCCCGGGTGGGTCTGGTGGATCTTTCCTTCCCGACACCACTCTGCTGCTGGCGCTGCCCCTCTTACCAGTTTGGCTGAAGGGTTCGTTATTGTCAGACTTCCATGTAGTTCAATTTTCTGTGGTTTGGCTGTGTTTTTGTTGCTAAAACTTTGTTGTTTTTAAACTTGGTTGTCTGAGCAAAGGCCCCGGACCAGATGGGTTCACTGGAGAATTCTACAAAGCATTTAAGGAAGAGCTAACGCCCATTCTTCACAGACTATTCCAAAAAATCCAAAAGAATGGAAAACTGCCAAACTCCTTTTATGAAGCCAGCATCATCCTAATTCCAAAACCAGACAGAGATACAACAAAGAAAGAAAACTTCAGGCCAATATCACTGATGAACATAGATGCTAAAATCCTCAACAAAATATTGGCAAATCGCATCCAACAATATATCCAAAAGATTATACACCATGACCAAGTGGGATTCATCCCAGGGATGCAAGGATGGTTCAACATTTGCAAATCAGTAAATGTAATTCATCACATAAACAAAAGCAAAGACAAAAACCACATGATCATATCAATAGATGCAGAAAAAGCTTTTGATAAGGTACAGCACCCATTTATGATAAAAACACTCAGCAAAGTGGGAATGAAGGGAGCATTCCTCAATATAATAAAGGCCATTTATGAGAGACCTACAGCCAATATCATACTTAATGGGCAAAAACTAAAAGCTTTTCCACTAAGATCAGGAACAAGACAAGGATGTCCACTTTCACCACTTCTATTCAATATAGTATTAGAAGTTTTGGCCACAGCGATCAGACAGGAAAAGGAAATGAAAGGCATCCAAATAGGAAAGGAGGAAACAAAACTGTCACTGTTTGCAGATGACATGATAGTGTACATGGAAAATCCTATAGACTCTACCCAAAAACTGCTCGAATTAATTAATGAATTTGGAAAAACAGCAGGATACAAAGTCAATATCCAGAAATCAAAGGCATTTTTGTATACTAACAATGAATCAGCAGAAGCAGAAATCAAGGAAAAAATCCCATTCAATATAGCAAAAAGAAAAATAAAGTATCTGGGAATAAACCTAACCAAGGAGGTAAAAGACCAGTATGCAGAAAACTACACAGCACTGAAGAAAGAAATCAGGGAAGACACAAACAAATGGAAACATATACCTTGTTCATGGATTGGAAGAATTAACATCATCAAAATGTCCATACTACCCAAAGCAATACACAGATTCAATGCAATACCTCTTAAAGTACCAATGGCATATTTCACAGACATAGAACAAACATTTCAAAAATTTATATGGAACCATAAATGACACCGAATAGCAGCTGCTCTTTTGAGAAAGAAGAACAAAGTAGGAGGGATCACAATACCTGATATCAAACTGTATTACAAGGCCGCTGTAATCAAAACAGCCTGGTACTGGCATAAAAACAGGCACATAGACCAATGGAACAGAACAGAGAGCCCAGAAATCAACCCAACTCTCTACAGTCAATTAATATTTGACAAAGAGGGCAATAACATAAAATGGAGTAAAGATAGCCTCTTCAGAAAATGGTGTTGGGAGAACTGGACAGCTACGTGCAAAAAAATGAAACTTGAGCACCAACTTACACCATACACCAAAATAAATTCAAGGTGGATAAAAGACTTAAATATAAGCCATGACACCATTAAAGTCCTAGAGGAGAACATTGGCAAGAAAATCTCAGATATTCCACGCAGCAACATTTTTACCAATATGTCCCCTAGAGCAAGGAATATAAAGGAAAGAATAAACAAATGGGATCTCATCAAAATAAAAAGCTTCTGCATGGCTAAAGAAAACAGTATTAAATTAAAAAGACAACCAACTGTATGGGAAAACATATTTGCCAATGATACCTCAGACAAAGGTTTAATCTCCAAAATACACAAAGAACTTACACGACTCCACTTTAGGAAGACATCTAACCCAATTAAAAAATGGGAAAAGGACTTGAACAGACACTTCTCCAAAGAGGACATACAGAATATCCAGAGACACATGAAGAGATGCTCAATATCATTAGCTGTCAGAGAGATGCAAATTAAAACCACAATGAGATACCACTTTACACCAGTCAGGATGGCTATCATAAACAAAGCAACAAACAACAAATGTTGGAGAGGTTGTGGGGAAAATGGGACCTTAGTTCACTGTTGGTGGGATTGCAGACTGGTACAAACATTATGGAAACCAGTATGGAATTTTCTCAGAAAAATAAAAATCTACCTGCCTTTTGACCCAGCAATTCCACTGCTAGGATTATATCCCAAGAATCCGAAAACATCAATATCAAAGAACCTATGCACCACAATGTTCATAGCAGCACAATTTACAATAGCCAAGAGTTGGAAGCAACCTAGGTGCCCATCAGTAAATGAATGGATCCAAAAATTGTGGTACATATACACAATGGAATTCTATGCAGCAGAAACAAAGAAGGAGCTACTACCCTTTGCAACAACATGGATGGAACTGGAAAGCATTATGCTGAGTGAAGTAGGCCAGGCATTGAAGGACAAATACCATATGATCTCACCTTTGACAGGAAGCTAAAGAATAAAACAAACAAGGAAACAGAATAAAAACAAAGACACTGAAATAGAGAACAAGTGGGCAGTGACCAGAGGGGAGAGGGAAGGGAATTTAAGGGGAAAAAGGGGGAGGGATTTTGAGGAACAAGTATGAAAGACACATGGATGAGGACTGGGGGGGGGAATGGGAGAGAGGTGGGGAGACGGGGCGGGGGGGGGTGGGATGGGAGAAATAGACAAAAAAAATGTATTTGAAAAATAATTAAATAAAAATTTTAAAAAAAAACTTGGTTGTGTGAGAAGGTGAAGTGCTTCCACCTATGCCTCCATCTTGGCAGAAGTGCCTCTATAGTTTATTTCAATTCTCATATTTTGCTCCTCCTTTCTCATCCCATTTCACCTTCTTCCTTTTTATTTTTATTTCAATTTTGTTTTCTCTCTTGCTACAACTCATTTCCACTCTGCACTCTTACTATTTCTCCCCCATCCAGCATGTCAAAACCATTTTTCTTGTCATTGGTCATCTCACATTCTTTTTGCCACTCTCAAAATACCTGTGTTTTTTCTCCACCTTTATTAATCTTTGCTCATAGGTAGTGGACAAGGTGGTTGTTGCTACAGTTCTTCAATCTTATTTCTAGGTAATGACTATCTTTAAATTTCAAATCTCAAATTTCACCATTCCCCTCTCCTAGCCCATTCTTGTCTTCCCCCTGCCCTTCCCTTTCTTACTTTAAACATTAATTTTTCCCTGTCTTAGATAGGTTTTCATCCCATATTTTTAATATTCCTTTTCCCACTATCCTCTTAAAATAACTTCTCTTTCCTCTAAATATCTCTTAAGCTCTTCCCTCTTTCCCTCTGCCCTCTCATTCCCATCCCACCTATATAAATCTTAGTTCATTGGTTGTTGATGTCTCTGTGGTGGAGATTTTTCTGCAATTAGGACCATATTATTTTTTATACATAAATGTATACTTTTTTGTTGTTGTGGTGTTTTCTCTTACTAGATATAAACATATATGTGTGTGTATGTATGTATATATATATATGTGTGTGTGTGTATATATTATATATATATATATATATATATATATATATATAATATATATATATAAACTTAAATTTTGGTTTTAACCCAACACTACACACTTCTCCTCTCTTACTTTGTCATACTTCCCCCTCTATTTTTTAAGCTATGAAGTAAAATTTTTTCTTTCCTGTTTTGCCTTGTCTCTGTTCCCAGGCCCGTGCACGGTTCCAAGAAGGGGACTCACGAGAGGCAACTATACATAGATATTTCTCTCCTATCCTTCCCTTCCTCTCTAAAGATAAATAAATAAAATCTTTTAAAAAAAGACATAAAGATTGGAAACATACATGAACCCAACATAGGGGCATCCAAATAAATAAAGAAAATCTTGTAGGACTTCAAGAATGATATAGACAGTAACACTCATATAGTAGGGGATTTTAACATACCACTGTCAACAATTGACAGATCTTCTAAACAAAGAATTAAGAAGGATATCGTGGCACTGAACAACACTGATCAAATGGACTTAACTTATATATATATGAAACCTTTCATCCCAAAGAAGCAAAATACACAACCTTCTCAAATGCGCATAGAACATTTTCAAAGACATATCAGATGATGAAACAAAACAAGCCTCAACAAAATCAAGAAAATCGAAATCATACCAAGCATTTTCTCAGATCATAATGGCTTGAAACTAGAAACCAACACCAAGGGAAAAAATTCAAAACCAGTCAAATTCATGGAGACTGAATAACATATTATTATACAATGAATGGGAGAACAATGAAATCAAGAAAGTAATGAAAAAGTTTCTAGAAACAAATGCAATGAACACAGAACAACCCAAAACCTATGGGACACAATAACGGTAATCCTGGGAGGGAAGTTCATAGCAATACAGGCCTACCTAAAAAAGATAGAAACATTTCAAAAAAACAACCTAACCCTACTCCTACAAGAACTCAAAAAACAGCAACAAAGACAGTCCAGATCAAGTAGAAGGAAGGAAATAACCAAGATCAGAGCAAAATTAAACAACATAAAGACTAAAAGCACAATCCTAAGAATCAACGAATCCAGGAGCAGGTTATTTGAAAAGATAAATAAAATCAACAAGCCTTTAAGCAGGCTCATCAAGAAAAGAAGGGAACGGACACAAATAAACACAATCAGAAATGAAAGAGGAGAGATTACAACTGATACCACAGAAATAGAAGGATTGTAAGAAATTACTATCAATAACTGTATGCCAAGAAATTTGAAAACTTAGGTGAAATGGACACATTTCTAGAAAAATACAATCTTCCAAAACTCAATGAAGAAGCAGCAGAAAGCCTGAACAGACCAATAACAGCAGAAGAAATAGAAGCAGTAATCAAAAAACTCCAGACACACAAAAGCCCTAGACAAGATGGTTTCACAGGAGAATTCTACAAAGCATTTAAGGAAGAGCTAACCCATATCCTTCATAGACTATCCCAAAAAATCCAAAATAATGGGAGACTCCCAAACTTTTTATGAAGCCAGCATCATCCTAATTACAAAAGCAGATAAAGATACAACAAAGAAAGAAAACTTCAGGCCAATATTGTTGATGAACATAGAGGCTAAAATCCTCAACAAAATATTGGCAAACCACAGTCAGCAATAGATTAAAAAGGTCATACACCATGACCAAGTGGAATTCATTGCAGAGATGGAAGGATGCTACAGTATTTTTAATTAATATATATAATATATCACATAAACAAAAGGAAAGACAAAAACCACATGATCATATCAATAGATGCAGAAAAAATATTTGATAAAGTACAGCACCCATTAATGATAAAAACACTCTGGAAAGTGGGAGTTGAGGGAGCATACCTCAACATAATAAAGGTCATATACAAGGAGCATATAGCCAACATCATAATGAATGGGCAAATACTAAAACCTTTCTCCCTAAGATCAGGAACAAGACTACGCTGTCTGCTTTCACCGCTTCTATTCAACAAAGTATTGGAAATCCTAGCCACAGCAATCAACAAGAAAAAATAAATAAAAGGCATCCAAATTGGAAAGAAGGAAGTAAAGCTGTCACTGTTTGCAGATGACATGATAGTGTACATAAAGAACCCTGTAGACTCCACCAAAGAACTAGTCAACCTAATAAGTGAATCTGGCACAACAGCAGGAAAAAAGTCAATATTCAGGAACTGATGTTACTTTTGTACACCAACAATGAAATATCAGAAACGAAAAACAGGAAAAAAATCCCATCTCATATAGCAATAAGAAAAATAAAGTACATAAGAATACACCTAACCAAGGAGGTAAAAGATCTGTCCTCAGAAATCTACAGAACAATGATGAAGGAAATTGAAGAAGACACAAATAAGTGGAAGCACATGCCATCTTCATAGACAAGAAGAATTAACCTCATTAAAATGTCCATACTACCAAAGCAAGTTTTAGATTAAACACAATCCCTATTAAAACACCAATGACATATTTCACAGATATAGAACACATATTTATACTTTTTCAAACATGCCTAGGTTGTGGGTTTGGTCCCCAGTTCAGGTAATGTGAGAGGCTACTCATCAATGTTTCTCCTCCCCTCATCTCTTTTCTGTCCCTTCATCTCTCTCTAAAAAAGTCAATAAAGAAAAACTTTTCAAAAAGGGAGATTCAAACAGATACTAATCATCATTCTTCCACTCTTGTGTACCACAGTACATTCTTCTCCCAAGAATTTATAAACCACATGCTAGACCCTATGTAGGTTCTCAGTTTGAATTAACACTACTGATATGACCGAGAAAACATCAATTCAAGAGTTAAATGTGGTTCTAGCTTCATTGTACCACCCAAATAAATCATGTATCTGTAAGGGACTTATATATAAAATAATAATAATAAGACCCAACAATAAAAATGTTTAATATCACTAATTATTAGAGAAATGCAAATCAAAACCACAATGAAATACCACTGTATACACACTAGGATGGAGATAATGAGAAAGAACGTCAGATAAATAAGTGTTAGTAAAGATGTGTTAAAACTGGAACCGTCATACACTACTGATGGGGAGGTAAAATGGTATAGCCACCATGGAAAACAGTATGGTGGGTTCTCAAAATGCTAAACATAGAATTACCATATGATAAAGCAATTCCATTCCTAGGTATATATGCAAAAGAATTCAAAACAGGGACTTGAATATGTACTTGTATGCCAATGTTCATTGTAGTATTATTGATTTTAGCCAAAAAGTGGAAATAATCCAAGAATCCATTAACAGATGAATGAATAAACAAAGCTTGGCATATTCATACAATGGAATATTATTCAGCCACAAAAGTGAAGTTCCAATACATGCTAAAACATGGATGAACCTTGAAGATATGGTAAGTGAAAGAAGCCAGACACATAAGGTCAAATATTGTAAGATTCAGTTTTTAAGAGGTACCTAGAGTAAGCAATTTCATAGAGACAGAAAGTAGATTAGAAGTTACACAGGCTGGGAAGAGAATGAATGTGGAGTTATTGCTTAATTCATAAAGAGTTTCTGTTTATGGCAGTAAGTTCCAGAAAGAGTAATGATATTACAACATTGTGAATATACTTGATGCCAATGAATTATACACTTAAAAATACTTAAAATGAGGGATTCCGCCAAGATGGAGGCATAGGTGGAGACACCGTGCTTTCTCACACAACCAAGTTTAAAGACAACAAAATATTAGCAACAGAAAACACAGCCAGAACACAGAAAATTGAACTTTTTGGAAGTCCGATAACAACGAATTCTTCAGCCTAACCGGTAAGAGGGGCGAAACCAGCAGCTGGTGGAGCGGGATTGCACAGGAAAACTCAGTCAGACGGACTCAGGCGTGAGGATCCCAGGACTCAGGCGCCAGGATCCCAGGCGTGGGGTTGCAAAGGGCTGACCCAGTGAGCGACAGGCGGATCCGGCGAGGGTGAAGGGCAGGGGGTTGACTGTGCTGGCGTATTCCTGCGCAGATAGACCAGCGAGGAAGTGGGCAGTGAGACGGGACCCAGCGGGTCCCAGCGACACGAGGCAACAGAGACTGCCAACATTTCCCGGCTCTGACCCTGCCCTCACATACAGCATCACAACCCAGTGACCTGAGCGACCCTGCCCTGGAGGCCACGCCCCACCCCTAAGGCTCCGCTCCTCATACTTAATGGGTGCGAACAGACCAAAAATGGCTCAAGAAGATCTCAAAACCCCAGAGCCCATAAATCTAAGTGATGAAGAAATAGCAAAACTTTCAGATGCACAGTTCAAAACACTGGTGATGATGAAGAAATAGCAAAACTTTCAGACGCACAGTTCAAAACACTGGTGATCAGGATGCTCACAGAACTGGTTGATTTTAGTCACAAATTAGAGGAACAAATGAAGGCTAAACTAATTGAAATGAAGGGAAATGCACAGGAAACCGATAGTTGTGGAAAGGAAACTGGGACTCAAATCAAAGGAGTGGACCAGAAGGAGGATAAAAATGACCAAACAGAAAAGAATGAAGAAAAAAGAATTCAAAAAAATGAAGAGAGACTTAAGAACCTCCAGGACATCTTTAAACGCTCCAACATCCGAATTATAGGGGTACCAGAAGGGGGAAAGGAACAGTCACCAGTGGAAAACTTATTTGAACAAATAGTAAAGGAGAATTTCCCCAATCTGGCAAAGGAAATAGACTTCCAAGAAATCCAGAAAGCTCAGAGAGTCCCAAAGAAGTTGGACCCAAGAAGGAACACACCAAGACACATCATCATTACATTAGCCAAGATTAAAATGAAAGAGAGAATCCTAGAAGCAGCAAGAGATAAGGGGACAGTCACCTACAAAGGTGTTCCCATCAGATTGTCAGCGGATTTTTCAAAAGAGACCTTAGAGGCAAGAAGGGGCTAGAAAGAAGTATTCCAAGTCATGAAATCCAAAGACCTACAACCAAGATTGCTCTATCCAGCAAAACTTTCATTTAGAATGGAAGGACAGATCAAGTGCTTCTCACATAAGATCAAATTCAAGGAGTTCATCATCACCAAGCCCTTATTATATGAAATGTTAAAGGGACTTACCTAAGAAAAAGATGATAAAAAATATGAATAGTGAAAGGACACCAAACGTGCAGTTATTAAGAACCACATCTAAAACAAAAGCAAGCTAAAAGGACAGCTAGATCAGGAGCAGAACCATAGACATGAAGACCTCATGAAGGGTTAGCAACAGGGGAGTGGGAGAAGGAGAAGGGGGAAGAAGGTATAGAAAATAAGTAGCATAGATGGTAGGTAGAAAATAGATAGGGGGAGGGCAAGAATAATATGGGAAATATAGAATACAAAGAACTTGAGACACATGGTCATAAACTAAAGGGGGGAATGGTAGGGGTGGAGGGGTGCAGGGTGGAGGGGAATGAAGGGGGGAATAGAACTTCAACTGTAATGGCATAATCAATAAAATAAAAATTAAAAAAAATACTTAAAATGATAAATTTGGTGTTATAGAAAAAATATAAGAGGTTAAAAAATGAAGTGCTTCTACATGCTACAACATGGATAAAAGCTTGAAAACATTATGCTAAGTAAAAGAAACCAGTCATAAAAGATCACATATTATGATTCTATTTATATGAAATTACCAAAATAAATAAATCTCTAAAGACAAAAAAGAGACTATAAGTTACTTAGGAAACCCTAAATAGAAAGATAAGGGGTGATAGATAAAATGTATGGGTTTTCTGAGGTAATTAAAATGTTCTAAAATTTACTATGTTCATGGTTGTACATATCTGTGAACAAACTAAAAAGCCATGAATTATACATCAATAAAGTTGTTTTTTGTTGTTGTTTGTTTTTTCAAGATTTTATTTATTTATCTTTAGAGGGGAAGGGAAGGAGAGAAGGAGAGAAATATCAGTATATGGTTGCCTCTTGTGAGTCCCTACTGGTTCAGCACTGGCCTGAAAGCCCTGGCTGGTATAGCTCAGTGGATTGAGCATGGGCCTGTGAACCACACGATTGCAGTTTGATTCCCAGTCAGGGCACATGCCTGGGTTGCAGGCCAGTTCCCAGTAGGGACTCACGAGAGGCAACCATACACTGATATTCCTCTCCTTCTCTCCTTCCCTTCCTCTGTAAAGATAAATAAATAAAATCTAAAAAAAAAAAAAGTATCCAGAGAGGAAAAAAAGGAATGATTAAAATTAGACTCAGTCTACAATGGAAAGACACCTGTGGAATAACATTGCCAATGTTCTAGGGAATTTAACTGTCACCCCAAATTTCCACACACAGCAAAACCAATCTTCAAGAACAAAGGCATAGTAAAGACATTTTCAGACAAAAACATAGAGTTTAATATCAAATGATTCTCACTAAAAGAATATTTTAAAGGTTATACTTTGTAGAAAAAGGAAAATGATCTAGATAGAAGGTCTGAGATGCAAAGATACTGGTAAATATGTAGGCAAATATAAACAAACATCAACTATGAAGATAAGAATAATATCTACTTTATGTGTATGTGGAGGAGGATGAAGAAGAGGGAGCAAGAACTAAAACCAGACAATAATACATATTAGATTAGATTAACTCAAATTAGAGAAGGGTATGATCAGAATTAAAGCATTCTAAGGTCCTTGTATCACTCCAGATGAAGATAAAGATAATGGTTACCTTTAGACTTTAAGTAAAAAACATTAAAAATTAAAACTGAGAAAAAATCTAATGTTTAATTCATCAAAATAATAAAGTCATTACATAACCGCTACACATTTTAAAATTTATTATTTACTTATTTATTTATTCATTTTGTTTTTAGACAGAAGGAAAGGGAGGGAGAAAGAGGCAGAGAAATATCAATGTGTGGCTGCTTTTACTGTGCCCCCAACTGGAGACCTGGACTGAAACCTAGGCATGTGCCTTGACTGGGAATCAAACAAGTGACCCTTTGGTTTGCAGGTCAGTGCTCAATCCACTGAGTCACACAAGCCAGGGTCTTAACTGATATATTTTATAAAATATAAATATTTTTCCAAAAAGAAAAATATAGTAAAAAGACTGAGGCTGTTTTATATTTTACATGAGACTCCCAAATTTTCTTGTTAAAATAGGTACAATAACACCTAAAGAACACACATAGAATGTGTTAATGTCAAAACTAGAATAGGAGGAAACCCACAATCGATCTAAAATAAAACAGTGGGAAAGTATCAGAAAATAGTAGATCAGTCCTGGCTGGTGTGGCTCAGTGAACTGAGTGCTGGTCTGTGACTTAGAAGGTTGCCAGGCACATGCCTGGGTTTTGGGTGAGGTCCCGAGTGGGGGACATTTGAAAGACAACCACACATCCATGTTTCTCTCCCTTCCTTCACCTCTCTCTGAAATTAAATAAATAAAATCTTTTAAAAGAATAGTAGATCATTCTGAAAGTTCAAAATAAGATGTTTGAAACTCTTTCTATTATATCGATAACCACTCCAAAGGTTAAAAAACCAGTTCTCCAGGAAAAAGCAAAGAATTATTAATAGGACTTAAAAAATAAAATCTAGTTATATGCCATTTAAAACAGGCATCTAAAATAGGTGGGGGAAAATTATTTAAAAAAAAAACTAAAAGACAGAAATATACCAAGCAACTACGAGCCAAATAAAGCCAATGTAGCAATGTCAGTATCAGACAACATAGACTATAACAAAAAACATCTTTTAAAATATATTTTATTGATTATGCTATTACAGTTGTCCCATTTCCCCACTTTATTCCCCTCCACCCTGCACACCCCCTCCCATCCACATTCCAACCCTTTAATTCATGTCCATGAGCCGTACATGTAAGTTCTTTGGCTTCTCCATGTCCTATATTATTCTTAACTTTCCCCCATCTATTTTCTACCTACCATTTATGCTACTTGTTCTCTGCATCTTCCTCCGCTCCCACTTCCCCCACTGATAACCCTCCATGTGATCTCCATTTCTGTGATTCTGTTCCTGTTCTACTTGTTTGCTGAGTTTGTTTTTATTTTTTAGGTTCAGTTGTTGATAGTTGTGAGTTTATTATTTTACTGTTCATATGTTTGATCTTCCTTTTCTTAGAAGAGTTCCTTTAAGATTTCATATAATAAAGGCTAGGTGATGCTGAACTCCTTTAACTTGACCTTATCTGGGAAGCACTTTATCTGCCCTTCTATTCTAAATGAAAGCTTTACAGGATAGAGTATTTCTGGATGTAGGTCCTTGCCTTTCATGACTTCAAAATACTTCTTTCTAGCCCCTTCTTGCCTGCAAGGTTTCTTTTCAGAAATCAGCTGATAGTCTTGTGGGTACCCCTCTGTAGATAACTCTCCCCTTTCCTCTTGCTGCTTTTAAGATTCTCTCCTTATCTTTAATCTTGGGTAATGTAATTATGATATACCTCGGTGTGTGCCTCCTTGGGTCCAACCTCTTTGGGACTCTCTGAGCTTCCTGGAAGTCTATTTTCTTTGTCAGATTGCGGAAGTTCATTCCCCTTCATTATGTTTTCAAATAACTTTTAAATTCCTTGCTCTTCCTCTTCTCCTTCTGCCACCCCTATGACTCAGATGTTGGAACGTTTAAAGATATTCTGGAGGTTCCTATGCTTCTCCTCATTGTTTTGAATTCTTGTTTTTTTTGTTCTATTCTGGTTGAATGTTTCTTTCTTCCTTTTATTCCAAACCCTTGATTTGAGTCCTGGTTTCCTTCCCATCACTGTTGACTCCCTGTCGATTTTTCTTTATTTCACATAATGCAACCTTCACTGATACCTGGATCTTTTTTATGCTGTTGAAGTATCCAATGAGTTCCTGGAGCATCTTCATAACTAGTGTTTTGAACTGTGCATCTGATAGATTGGCTATCTCTTCATCACTTAGTTGTATTTTTTTCTGGAGCTTTGAACTGTATTAACTGTTCTTTCATCTGGGTCATTTTTTTTGGTCTCGGCATGCCTGTTACATAGTAAGTGGTGGAGCCTTAAGTGTTCACCGGGGCGGAGCAACCCACATCGCTGTGTTGTGATGCTGTAAGTAGGGGAGGGGTCTGAGAGGGAACAGTGCTGCTTGCTCAGCTCTCTGCCAGTTTTCAGTCACTTCCCCGGCTACCTACAATCAAATTGGGCACTTCTGGCGCTAATTCCCAGGTGGGTGGGTTTGTGTACATTCTAACACCCCGTGGGTCTCTCCAACAAACTCTACTGGGATGCTGGGAGTTTCTCCTGCTGACACCCCCCACAGGGGTTTTCTGTTAGAGACTCTGAGGCTTTATTTCCCTGTACTGGAATCCTGGGTTGCATGGCCTATGTTGCTCCCTAGTTGTTCCTCCCAGTGTATCTGCATGCAAATGTGGGACTACTCAGTCCACGAGCCACCACCTTCCCAGGTCCACAGGCCACTGCCTTCTCATGAGTCCTCTCTACCTGGCTGCTCCTCTCCACCCCTCCTACCGGTCTGGATGAATGTTTCTTGAACTCCTTGGTTGTCGAATTTCCATGCAGTTCTACTTTCTGTCAGTTCTGCTTGTTTTTGTTTTTAAATTTGTTGTTGTCCTTTTGGTTTTGCAAGGAGGCACAGTGTGTCTACCTGCACTTCCATCTTGGCCAGAAGTCTCACAAAAAGCATTTCTAACAACAAAAGGTTACTACACAATAAAAGGTTTGATTCATCAGGATAATATGAAAACTATAACTGTGTATTCACCTAACAGGCTCAAAATATATATAGCATAAATTGGCAGAACTTTAAGGAAAAACTGACAATTTTGTTTTCATAGTTGGAGATTTTTAACATTACCTCATTCAGTAATTGATAGATAGGCAATGACAACAAGTCTACAAGGATAAAAAAATTTCAATTCAAATAACTTTCACTCCCTTACTCTACTTCAACAATTCACCCATGGTCATATGGAAGCTCGTCAGCACACTGAACCATCTCCTCCTGAAATGTTCAACTCCAATGCTACAAATTCCTATCACTACTCCAACTTTTAATCCCAATACATGTCGTGAATGTCACCAAGGCATCCCAAACCTTAGGTAGGTTGAAGAAAGTCATCTACACTCTCTTCAAACATGATATTGTTTTCCCTTCTTATTCTCAACAGAAGATCTTGCCTCCCACTTGACTCAAAAACTGAAAAATCACCAAGACAAGTAGTCAAGAATTCTCTCAATTGCGTCACTTACTAACCCACAAATTTATTAGCATCAACATGCATCCTTTTTGCTTATTGTCAGGAGAGGTATCACTCTTCTTGTTGAAAAACATATTTCTGTAACTCTAACTCTGGTCCCTAGTCTTATTTTGATACCTCTCCTCTGCACCCCCATAGAACCCTATGGAAACTATCACAGGATTTATGATACTGCACTTACCTTTTCTTCTACTACATTTAAATATGTTTGAGGCTCAACATTGACCTAGCTGGCTTACCTTAGCAAAAGTACTTAACTTCTACATGTCTCAACTGTCTCATCTCTAAAATGAGAATTATATAATTTTCCATGAATCCTCACTCTAGCCATGTGACCCTGGGTAATTATTTGACTTCTTTGTGACTTAGACTCCTTGTCTCTAAAATGGGAATGAAAGTGGTGTATATTTCACCCTTACAGCACATTTTAGTTTGGTCTAACCATATTTCCAGGGTTCACTAATCATATAGTATCAGTGGTTACCATACTGGACAGCATAAGGACAGAAAATAGTAGGTGCTCAATAAATTTTTTTGAGAATATTGATAAATGGGGGATTCCAGCCAAGATGGTGGCATAAATAGAAACTTTGCTTCCTCACACAACCAAAAGAAAGATAACAACCAATTTAAAAACAGTAAAAAAAAAAAACCCAGAACTTCCAGAATATCAAACTGCATGGAACTCCAACAATCAAACCAAGGAGTTAAATAAACATTCATCCAGACCAGTAGGAGGGGTTGGAGATGGGTACTTGTGCTGAGCAGACCCACAGCAAGGGGGCAGACCACTCAGCAGATAAAGGGCTGGCTCACCAGGAAACTAAAAACTCAAAACCTCTAGCTGTAAATACTGCAGGGGTTGTGAAGGTGGGAGAAACTCCCAGTCTCACAGGAAACTTCATTGGAAAGTGAGGCTACAGCAGAGCAAGTGAGCAGCATTGTTCCTTCTCTGACCCCTCTCCCACAGACAGCGCTACAATGAAGCCAAGAGGGTTGCCCCGCCCTGGTGAGTACCTAAGGCTACACCTCCTTAAAACTTAACAGGCACACAGAGAAAAAAAAATGGCTCAAGTAAAAGATCAGGCTCCAAAAATAGAACTAAGTGATGAAGAGGTAGCAAACCTATCTGATGCCAAGTACAAAACACTGGTCATAAGGACACTCACAGAATTGATTAAGCTCAGTTACAAAATGAAGGAACAAATGAAGGCTACACAAAGTGAAATAAAAGCAAAATATACAGGGAACCAACAGTGACGGGAAGGAAACCAGGGCTCAAATCAATGATTTGAAACAAAAAGAAGAAATAAACATCAAACAGGAAGAAAATGAAGAAACGGAATTCAAAAAGATGAGGAGAGGCATAGGAACCTCTGGGACAACTTTAAGCACTCTAAATCCAAACCATAGGAGTGCCAGAAGGAGAAGAGGAAGAGAAATAAGTTGAAAAGTTATTTGAAAACATAATGAAGGAGAACTTCCCCCATATGACATAGGAAATAGATTTCCAGGAAGTCCAGGAAGTTCAGAGAGTCCCAAAGAAGTTGGACCCAAGGAAGCACATACCAACGTACACCATAATTACATTACCCAAGATTAAAGATAAGGACAGAATCTTCAAAGCTGCAAGAGAAAAGGAGAGTGTTACCTACAAAGGAGTTTCCATAAGACTATCAGCTGATTTCTCAAAAGAAACCTTGCAGGCAAGAAGGGGCTAGAAAGAAGTATTTTGAAGTTGTGAAAGGCAAGGACCTACATCCAAGATTACTCTATGCAGCAAAGCTTTCATTTAGAATAGAAGGGCAGATAAAGTGCTTCCCAGATAAGGTCAAGTTAAAGGAGTTCAGCATCACCTAGCCCTTATTTTATGAAATCTTAAAGGGACTCTTCTAAGAAAAGGAAGATCAAAAATATGAACAGTAAAATGATAACAAACTCACAACTATCAACAACTGAACCTAAAAAATAAAAACTAAGCAAACGAATAGAACAGGAACAGAATCACAGAAATGGAGATCACATGAAGGGTTATCAGTGGGGAGGAGGAGAATGGGGAAAAAGGAACAGGGAATAATTAGCATAAATGGTAGGTTGAAAATAGGCGGAGGTTAAGAATAGTACAGGAAATAGAGAAGCCAAAGAACTTACATGTACGACCCATGAACATGAACTAAGGTGGGAATGCAGGTGGGAGGGGATATGCAGGGCAACGGGGAATAAAAGGGGGAAAAATAAGACAACTGTAACAGCATAATCAAGAAAATATATATTTTTAAAAGCAGTAGATGGAAAAACAACAAAAAATAAATTTTCATTGTTCCATTAAAAAAAAAGCAAAATCAATGAATGAATTTTGTTCTCAAAAGGCAAGAAGAATTCCATTAAATGAATGGTTCTCATGGTCTGCAAAGACAGTACTTGAAAGTCTTCCAGGTGGACAGTAGATTGCTTTTGTAGAGTTATTAAGGTTTTCAATGTGAGTAATTATTCTGTTTAATAAAAAATCAGTCTACTGGCATCCCACGAGAAGCAATCCTCTGCTTATTAATTCTCATGAGAATTTTACATTGTTAATCAAGAAAATGTACACTGGCTACGTAGCTCAGTTGGTTAGCGTGTCATCCTGATACATCACAGTTACAGGTTTAATCCCCAGTCAGGGCACATACAACAAGCAACCAATGAAGGAGACAGAGGTAACACAGCCGTGGCTGCCTCGCGTCACCAACATCATGCCAGAAATAGTGGAGCTGCTTACTCTGGAGGATCGAAAAGTGCAGGAGGTTTAGTCAGTTCTGCTGTGCTTAAAGCTGTGGCCCATTACTATGGAGCTCAGTGCAATAAACGGAACAAGGAGTTCATGCTATACTGCTGGGAAGACCTGCAGCACTATTTAGAGGAAGGAAGCTTGTCAAACGTGCTCTTGACTTCTTCAGGCAGATATAGCATCACTGTGCAGAACCTTTTACAGAATACTGAACCTGCATGGATTATTTCAGCCTCTAGCTATTACGTTGCTATAGTAAACAGTAGGCAAAGTTTGATGAGTGTGTACTGACAAGCTGGGCTGGGTGCAACCTGACCTGAGACAGCTGTCCAAGGTCACCAAAGCAAAAACAGAGTGACTTTTATGCGAGAATCCCTACCATTCGAGACCAAGTTCTGAGCCCTCCCCAGAGGTAAAAGGAGATCTGAAGCCTGACAAACATGGCAGCCACCTTTATTTCTGGACTATGTAATGGTGGGTCCACAGCCCTGGCTGGTATAGCTCAGTGGATTGAGTGTGGGCCTGTGAACCAGAGGATCACAGTTCAATTCCCAATCAGGGCACATGCCTGGGTTGCAGGCCAGTTCCCAGCAGGGGACGCACGAGAGGCAACCATACATTGATGTTTCTCTTCCTCTCTCCTTCCCTTCTCCTCTAAAGATAAATAAATAAAATCTAAAAAAAAAAGATGGGTCCACAGCCCACACATAGTCACATGCCAAGATGACGATGGATGAAAAGTCACATGTGGTTTGCATGGGCCGATAGAGTTCTTTTTGGGATCACAAACATTAACAGATAATTTATGTGACTTGGTAGTTATTCTATACCATTTCCTGGCCATTATAAAATTTAAAGAAGAAAAAAAGAAGCACCAATGAATACATAAATAAGTAAAACAACAAATTGATGTTTCTCTCTCTCCAATAAAAAAATTTAAAAAGAAAGTGTAGAGGACTCCTGGTCAAGATGGAGGAATAGGTAGACACACTGTGCCTCCTTGCACAACCAAAATAAGGACAACAACAATTTTGAAACAAAATAACAACCAGAACTGACAGAAAATTGAACTGTATGGAAGTTGGACAACCAAGAATTTAAAATAGACACATTCATCCAGACCAGTAGACAGGGCAGAGTTGGGCAGCCAAGCAGAGAGGGGTTGCTGCACAAAAAGCAGTGGCACCAGCCACACAAGGCACCCAGGGCATGCATGACGGCAGTAGGTCGACCCTTGGTGTGCAGGTAGTGACTAGCAGACCTCAGGTGGAGGGTGGCAACAGGAAGACCCAGTGAGGTAGCGACTGTGAAGCAAGGCACTACATTCAAGGCAGCTGGCTGACCCGGCAGTCCCACATTCGTGCGCAGATAAACCAGCAAAACTGGGGAGCACGTAACCCAGGGTCCCGGTGCCAGGAAATAAAGCCTCAAAACACCAATTGAAAACACCTGTGGGGGTTGAGGTGCCAGGAGAGACTCCCAACCTCACAGGAGAGTTCACTGAAGAGACCCACAGGGTCCTAGACCTTACACAAGCCCACCCACCCGGGAGTCAGCACCAGAAAGGCCCAGTTTGCTTGGGGGAAGTGGAGAAGGGACTGAAATCCCAGAGAGCAGAGCAAGCCCCATTGTTCCCTCTGAAACCCCGCCCCCACATACAGCATCACAACCCAGCAACTGGGCTGCCTGGCCCTGGTAAACACCAAAGGCTCTGCCCCTCCTATGTAATAGGTGCGACAAGACAAAAAAAAAATGGCCCAAACGAAAGAACATATCGAAGCTTCACAGCAAATACAACTAAGCAACGAAGTGATAACCAACCTATCAGATGCACAGTTCAAAACACTGGTGATCAGAATAGTCACAGAATTGGTTGAATTTGGTTGCAAATTAGATGAAAAAATGAAGGCTACAATAAGTGAAATGAAGGGAAATGCACAGGGAACCCATAGTGATGGGAAGGAAACTGGAACTCAAATCAATGGAGTGGACCAGAAGGAAGAAAGAAACAACCAAACAGAAAAGAATGAAGAAACAAGAATTCAAAAAAATGAGGAGAGGCTTAGGAACCTCCAGGACATCTTTAAACGTTGCAACATCTGAATTATAGAGGTACCAGAAGGGGAAAAGCAACAGCCACGAGTGGAAAACTTATTTGAACAAATAATAAAGGAGAACTTCCCCAATCTGGCAAAGGATATAGACTTCTAAGAAATCCAGGAAGCTCAGAGAGTCCCAAAGTTGGACCCAAGGAGGAACACACCAAGGCACATCATCATTACATTACTCAAGATTAAAATGAAGGAGAGAATCCTAGAAGCAGCAAGAGATAAGGGGACAGTCACCTACCAAGGAGTGCCCATCAGACTTTCAGCTGATTTCTGAAAAGAAACCTTGCAGGCTAGAAGGGGCTAGAAAGAAGTATTCCAAGTCATGAAAGACAAGAACCTACACCCAAGATTACTCTATCCAGCAAAGCTTTCATTTAGAATGGAAGGCCAGATAAAGTGCTTCTCAGTTATCTGGTCAAGTTCAAGGAGTTCATCATCACCAAGCCTTTATTTTATGAAATGTTAAAGGGACTTATCTAAGAAAAAGAAGATAAAAAAACACGTATAGTAAAATGACAGCAAACTCACAATTATTAACAACCATACCTAAAACAAAAACAATGACAAAAACAAAAGCAAACTAAGTGGACAGCTAGATCAAGAGCAGAATCATAGAAATGGAGATCATATGGAGGGTTAGCAACAGGAGTGGGAAAAGGAGAAGCAGGGAGAAGGTACTGAGAATAAGTAGCATAAACGGTGGGGAGAAAATAAATGGGGGGTGGCAAGAGTAGTGTGGGAAATGTAGAAGCTAAAGAACTTGTGACACATGGACATGAACTAAAGGGGGGAAGGGGGTGTGCAGGGTGGAGGGGAATAATGGGAGGGAAATGGGAGAACTGTAATAGCATAATCAATAAAATATATTAAATAAAAAGAAAGTATACAATAAGTGACCCGAAGGACCCCATGGAAGTGGTTCAAAAGAGAAAAGATGGCAATCACTGCAAAAAACCTCCAATGTGGAGTTAATCTATTTGTAACATTTTATTTTCTTGAACAAAGATATAAAGCTAATATGGTAAAAATTATATTTGTTCATCTGAGATAGGAGCAAGGATGTAATGTTATTCTTTATACTTTTCTATCTTGGACACCTTTTCAAATAAGTAAAAAAAAATATTGTGTGGCACTTTGAAACACATGTGGTACATCAATATATAAGCCCATACCATTTGATTAATGCATGATGTCCAATTTGTACTTACCAGTGCATCATCTTGCAATGAAGCAAAAAAGAAGCCATAGAGCAAGTTAATTTTCTCCTTGTGATCAATGAAGTCATACATTGCAACCAGCCAACGATAAAAAAGTATCTATTAAGAGACAAAATGTTTATATTTAGAGAAATATAACTGGCACAATAGAACTTATTTCTCCACTCAGGGCTGTTTCAGAAGTCTCTAACAGGGGTGACCAACCTAAAGCCTGCAGGCTGCATGCAGCCCAGGATAGCTGTGAATGCAGCCCAACACAAAATCATAAATTTACTTAAAACATTAGGAGATTTTTTTTGTGATTACATGTTGCAATGTATTTAATGTATGGCCCAAGACAACTCTTCTTCTTCCATTGTGTCATAGAAATGCCAAAGGGATGTACACACCTGCCTAGCACAAAGCAGGATAATAGATTTTATCTCTCAGTAATCATTTCTGTTTGAACAGAGTCCTTGCATCAAGCTACAATGCTCCAAATCCTTAGGCTTTGCACAAAAGGTCAGTGCCATTACTCTCTAAATGGCTCTTCCTTGCCAGTCCTTAAGTGGTTCTCAAGAACTTATCATCAAAGTGTTTAAAAAGATTACCTTGGATAACTTGTCAAGATGACAGCACAGGTAAACATGGCTCACCTCCTCATACAATGACATCAAAATTAAACTAAACTATAGAAAAACCATCACTCAGAACTGTCAGAACTAGAGTTAATTGGAAGTCCGACAACTACAGAATTAAAGAAACCACATCCACCCAGACTGGTAGGAGGGGCAGAGACACAGGACAGGCTTATCTTACATCCATGTGTGGTAGATAAAAATTCAGGAGGGATATCTCAGGAGTGAGGAATCCTAGTCCCACACCAGGTCCCCCAGCCTAGGGTTTCACTGCCAGGAAGATGAGTCCCCATAACTTCTGGATGCAAAAATCAGAAGGGATTGTGTTAGTGGAAAAAAGTTCTGTAGCCCCAAGCAGTTACTCTTAAAGAACCCACACACAGACTCACCTACTCAGACTCATTCCCTCTGAGCTCCAGCACCAGGTTACCAGCTTAAAAGGCACCAGTGGCATACAGGGAGGAACCAAAGTGTCTCGCATCAAGGCAAGAACCGGGGTCAGCTTCCCTCTGACAGAAAGGCAGGCAGAGGCCACTGTCTCTTTTCTGAACCCTCCCCATACAGAGCCACAGAGCCAGTAGGCAGATGTCATATCTAAAATTCCATCAACCTGGCTAACAATGTATGCCCCACCCTGGAGATCCCCTGGGACTCCGTTTCACCCAAATTACAGGCCTACCCAAGCTGTTCAAAGCACTTTTTCATACAAATGACTGGTCTTGGCTCATGCTTCACAACTTCCTAAACCCTCTCAAACTAGCAAAAGCCAGCCTCAGTGAGCTGCAAGCCCCCATACATCTTGCTAAGGCCTGGTACCAGTAGCAGTCAGCCTCGATTCACAGCTTGGCTTCACCTGGGAATCTGCAATCCCAGCGCAAGTAGCAGCCATTTCAGAATGCTTTATAACTCAGGCAGTGTCGCACCATTGCTGACCTTAGCTTGCAACAACTGGGAAACCCCAGGGCCAGCGTACCCAGTGGACAGCTACAGACCACGCTGCAGAACCACCACCCTGCCCCTGCACAGCTGATTCCCCTGCAAGTGAGAAGGTTAGTGGTCAGTGTTCACAGTAAATCCTTACAGCAGACCGACCTGGGTAAATCCTTCCCATTGACCTGCCAACAGCAATCAAGGCTCAACTACAAAAGGGGAGTGTACTCAGCCCACATGGAGGGCCCATCTCAAGTACCCAGCTTGGATGATAGGGGAGGCTGTGCCACTGGACTGTACAGGACACCTACTACATTAGGCCATGCTACCAAGAGAGGGAGTCATAGCAGCTTTACCTAATTCATAGAAACAAATACAGGGAAGCTGACAAAGTAAGGAGATAAATAAACATGGCCCAAATGAAAGAACAGGTCAAAATTCCTGCCCAGGCCAGTGTAGCTCAGTGGATTGAGCACTAGCCTGTGAACCAAAACATCGCTAGTTCAAATACCAGTCAGGGTTCATGCCTGGATTGTGGGTCAGGTCCCTAGTTGGGCATTTGTGATAGGCAACCGAATGACGTTTCTCTCACACATCAATGTATCTCTCCCTCTTTTTCTCCCTTCCTTCCCCTCTCTGTAAAAATAAATACATAAAAATATTTTTTAAATACTGCATAAAAAACTAAACAAAATGGAGATAAGCAATCTAAAGATGCAGAGTTCAAAACAATGGTTATAAGAATACTGAAGGAACTTGAGGACATCAACAGCATAAAATAGATCCAGTCAGAAATGAAGGATACACTAATTGAAATAAAGAACAGTTTGCAGGGAAACAACAGTAGAGTGGATGAAGCCAAGAATCAAATCAATTATTTGGAACATAAGGAAATAAAAAACAACCAATTAGAACAACAAGGCGATTAACGAATCCAAAAAAAATGAGTATAGTGTAAGAAGCCTCTGGGAGCACTTCTGGCACTCCAACATTTGCATGAATGGAAATGAGAAAGAGCAAGAAACTGAAAACTATTTTAAAAAATAATAGAAGAAAACTTCGTTACTTTGGTGAAGGAAATGGAAACTGCAAGACAACATTAAACACAACAACATTTTAATCATAGGGATACCTGAAGGAGAAGATAAGAAGCAAAGGATAGAAACTCTATTTGAAAAAATAATGAGAGGAAACTTTCCAAACTTGCAGAGGGGAAAAAACCATGCAAGTTCAGGAAACACAGAGAGCCCCAAACAAGATGGACACAAAGAGGCCCGTTCCAAGACATATCATAATTAAAATGCTAATGGTTAAAGATAAAGAGAGAATCTTAAAAGCTACAAGAGGAAAGCAGTAGTTATCTACAGATGAGTTCCCATGAGGCTGTCAGCTGATTTGTCAAAAGAAACCTTACAGGCTAGAAGGGCGTGGCAAGAAATATTCAAAGTCATGAAAAGCTGGGACCTACAGCCAAGACTGCTCTACCCAGCAAAGCTATTATTTAGAATCAAAGGGCAGATAAAGAGCTTCTCAGACAAGAAAACACAAAAGGAGTTCATCAGCATCAAACCATTATATAAAATGTAAAAGGGCCCTGGCTGGTGTAGCTCAGTGGATTGAGTGCGGGCCTGCGAACCAGACAATCGCGGTTCGATTCCCAGTCAGGGCACATTCCTAGGTTGCAGGCCAGTTCCCTGCAGGCCAATTCCCAGCAGGGGATGCATGAAAGGCAACCATACATTGATGTTTCTCTGGCTCTCTCCTTCCCTTCCCCTCTAAAGATAAATAAATAAAAAAAATTAAAAAAAAAGATTTTAAAATGTAAAAGGGACTTACTTAAGAAAATGAAGAAGATCAAAACTTTGAACAATAACATGGGAATAAATACCAACGGTATTTTTCGGAGTATAAAACGCACTTTTTTTTACCACATTTTTTGCTTCAAATTTCCCCCCTATTTTCCTCCTTTAAAACCTAGGTGTGTCTGGGGTCTGCACCATAAGATGCACCTAGGTTTTAGAGGAGGAAAATAGAAAAAAAAGTTTTTTGAAGCAATAAATGTAGTACAAATGCACATCTTATAGTCCCAAAAATAAACTATCTATCAACAACTGAATCTAAAAACAGACTAAGCAAACAAGAACAGAATCATGGATATAGGGAGCGTTTTGATGGTTGCCGAATGGGGGGAGGTATAGGGGAATGAGTGACAAGGTGAGGGGATTAGGAAATACAAATAGGTAGTTACAGAATAGCCATGGGGATGTAAAGTACAGTATAAGAAATGGAGTAGTTGAAGAACTTATACTCATGACCCATGGGCATGAACAAAGGCGTGGGGATTGCCTGAGGGAGTGGTGGGTGCTGGGTGGAGGGCAGCAAAGGGGGAGAACTTGGCACAACTCTAATAGCATAATGAATAAAATATAATTTAAAAAAAGAAAAAATAAAAATAAAAAGATTACCTTGGTGCTACCACAACACTTGCCAGCACAAAGCCAGGAGACCGCCTTAACCACAGAATCTTCTGATATTAGAGTTGCTGGAATCATGCATCTCAATATCTGAGAGTTTACAGCACTCCCTGGGAAGCAGACAAACTCTAAATTAAACTGCATTTTGGTATCTTGATAGTTCCCTTACTATCATTCACTCTTGGTCCTAAAAAAAAATCTCACTTTACATTGAAGGCAAAAAAAATATGAGTAATATTTGACATCTCTTATCATTATTAACACATTTTGAAATAAAAATGTACCTTAAACTTCTAATGTAAACTACAAAGCAAATTCTTTGGCTCTGATATTTCTATTTAAAATGTGAGGATAAGTTCAGGGTTTCTTTTTGGGTTGAAGATATGTTTGGGAATTAGAGAGTGGAAATGGTTTCACAACTCTGTGAATGTTTAAAAAAAAAACCCTGATGCATGCTTCAAAAGTGTGAATTTTATGGTATGTGAATTACACCTCAAAAAAAGTCTTTACTCAGAGGAAAATTTCAAGGATTATTCTTTTGTTATTATTTTGTAATGGCAGAATAGATTCTGATTTATTTAAAACTACTGACAGACATCTTACGTGGGCTGCTATTAAATAAATATTTATTTATTTATTTAATAATAAATAAATATATTTGGACTCTCCATCCCTCCCCCAAAAGTGGAGAGGATAGAATGGAACAGCTATTTTCGGAATTAGATGGCAGTAATATTCTAGACTGGTGCAATTATTCCATCATACTCTATGGCTTCTATGATATCCTTCCATCTGGTAAGAGAAGTGATGTTGCAAATAGCTTTGTATACATCCTGTATCAACTTCTGCTTATTAAGACTTCAAGATTTAAATAAGCATCTCATTAATTCCTTTTTGTATTTAAACATTGTTTTATTTGCATTCTACTGTGGTGATCACAACCATTCACTGAAAAAACACTGTTCTCCACTTAGGCAAGTAGAATTCACAAAAGCATCTTGGACGCATGTATTTTTACCACAGTTTTACATGCCTAAAAGTGTAACAATCACCTCCACTCACTATAATAACACCATTCTCAACTTGTCCCACAAGTAGCATTCTTAGGTACATCTAACACATCTTTAAACACTATTCCACATGCATTATAGCACAGTGATCACATCCATTCACTGAAATAATGCTGTTCTTAATAATCCTGTAAGTAGCATTTTCAGAAACATACATGTTTATTTTACATTATTATAGAACAGCATTATTTCATTGAATGGATGTGATCACTGTGCTATAATGCACGTATATCTTTATTTAAAGTATAAAGGGACACACATATCATTTTACATTTTAAATAAAAGTGGTATATATTTAAGATGTACAACATGATGATGTGATATACATATACAGAGTAAAATGACTACCACAGTCAAGTTAATTAACATTATCTCCTCACATAGCTACCATTTTTTTACATGTGGTAAGAGCACCTCAAATCTACTCAGAACATTTCCAGTATTCACTACAGTATTATTAACTATAGTTATCATACAGATCTCTAGATTTATTCATCCTGCATAATTTACAATAATGTATCTCATCAATTTTTACCTCATCATTCCATAGAGAAGGAAGCAGTGAAAGCAGGAAATGAATCACAGGAATAAAAACCTCTCCTTTCCACTCCTATGGTTCTTGTTTTTATTTCTCTTCCACACTTTCACCCTCTAACCCTTCTAAAGTTTAAAACAGTCTGACCATGTGACACTTTACACATGGACCAGATTCAAAGGGGGGATTCAATAGGCTCTTTTCTTACTTCCCAATGACTGTTTAATTAATTTCTAAAGAGTCTAGTCTCTTTGTACCCAATTACAACATTTGTAGCACACCTGCCCCTGAATATGCATTACAACTCAGCAAAAGAGCTACATGTAAAGATCTAGTGGTGATGAGGGATATCATAGAAGTAACTAAAAGGGGAAAAAGCAGTTAAGGAGGTCACATTTCACATCATCGAGTTCCACCTTAAGAGAAAAATTAAAAGCTATACTAAAAAGCCAGAGATTGCTTTTTAATATTTTAAATCATATATTCAAGTTTCTAAATCTGAGACATGCATTTCGAGAGGCATATATTTGCTAAAAGACCTGACAAACGTCACAAAAATGTTCTAACCATTAATTTCTGAGATATCAAGAAAGAGAATTCCAAAATAGAAAACACCTGTACATTCCATACATGTTTTAAGGAGAGAAGGGAGAAAGAGAATTGTTCTTGATAGACACTGATCAGTTAAACACAGATTCCTGGGAAGATATCAGAACCCAACAATCTAAAACCACTTAAAAGAGCCTTGCCCTTCCAACTGGTATAGCTCAGTGGGTTGGGAGTCATCTGGCAGACTGCAAAGTCACCAGTTTGATTCCTGGTCAGCGTACATTCCTAGGTTGCATGCCAGGTCCCCAATTGTGGGCATGCGACAGGCAATCAATCAATGTTTCCCTCATGCATGGACGTTTCTCCCTCTCTCTTTCTCCCTTCCTGCCCCTCTCTCTAAAAATAAATATATAAAATCTTTAAAAAAAGAAGAGCCAATTTTATTAGGTCAAATTTAACTTTCTAGAAAACAGAGAGAACCCATCAGGTAAAAGCAGAGAAATAAAATACCTGGGACTCATATATTGAATTCAGCTGGTAATGCATTGTTGCTTTAAACATACATGCACACACACCTGTGAACATGATACTAGGGTATACACAAAGAAACGCAATATGCAAGGGCCAGTTTTGATAGTTTTAATTAAAAAAAAAAGGCAGAAAACCTGGTAGCAGTGTGGCCCAGTACAAACCTTAGTTAGAAGATCTGAATTCTCCAGTTCTAGCTCTGATGTTTAACCAAGTCTCTAACCACTCAGGGCCTCAGTTTCCTCATTTTTAAATGAGGATGTACACGATCTAAAATACCTTCTAAGTCGCAATGTGGATACAAGTAGCTTAAAACATGTTTCTCAAGTAAAAACAATACTAGCCAGATGTTATTTCTTCCTAAGAACTCCACCCCCATGCCCATGCCAAATTAATTTAAAATAGGAAAGGAAACATTTGTACAAAAAATAAAACCCATCTTGACTGTTATGGTAACAGATGCTGGATAAGTGAACCTAAAAGCAATGAAGTATACAAAGTGATCTTTTAAGGTGCCTTCCAGCAACATTACTTAAATTGTATCTATGCTTCTTAAGAGAAATACTGAAAATGGCTCACACGCATTTGGTGACAAGAGTATATACATTTTACTTGTAAAGTTATGTGATAACTAGCCATTTTCATTATTCACGCAGAAACTTTTGGCACATAAGGTAGTCTGAATATAAGAAAGTTCCATTTTGGTTTTGTAAATAGAATAGTAACAAAAGAACTACAACTGATTCTAATGAGCCATCTAATTCAAAGTCTGGGGGGCGAAACTAATAACAAACTATGACAAATGCATCCCCTTGACATACCAAATTTGCCACTGAGTGCCACATTTAACAGAATGTCAATCCCTTCTGGAGCTAACCCATTCTTCCAAGCCACATTTTCCACAGTTTTCAGGTGTTTTTCCAAGGTTTTATCTTTATTCCATGAAGTTTTAAAGGGACCTGGAAAAAGAACCATATTAATGAGAAATTTAAAATTCTTTCAGTCTCCAGCCTCCATAATTACAACTTGGGATACTTTAAAGGAATATCTTTATGTATAAAAGGCCTTCCTAAAAGCCCTTCAAAGCCTTGAAACTCTACAATATTTAACAGCAATAGCACCTTCACTGAGGAAAACTGAATCATGCCTTGGCATCTCTGCTCTAAATTAATTAAAAGCATTGAATTTAGACCATAAGTTGTGTCAATACTAGGGCAGTGGTTCCCAAATTTTGAAATCATCTAAGTCGTCTTTAAAAAATCCCAGTGCCCAGGTTGCATCTCGTACCAAAAAATCATATTGTCTAAGAGTAGATGCCAAGTATTAGTGTGTTGAAAGAGTCCTGGGTAATTTCAATGCGCAGCAGTTTGGAAACCGCTCTGCCATAAATGTGCTTTGCTATCGTATACCTTGTACCAAGCATACTGATATGCAGTAAGTAGGTGCTCACTAAACATCTGTTAAACAGACAAAAGCATGAAGGAGCAAAAATACACTCTCCTTTAAAGTTCCTTAACTAAACAGTCTAGAATATTTTGACAGAAACAGGATTTTCATAAGGAAAATAATCTCTTACCTTTCTCAAAGTATCTCATTGCTATTTGCAGAGCATCTTCTGTTAGCTCATCAGCATCAGCATGTTCAGATTCTTCCACTGGACTGTTTTGTCCATGTTTCGAGATGTTCTTTGAGTTGCTTAGGTTCTCTTTCAATTTCCAGGCCAAGAGATTAGTCTGATAACTATTACTACGTTGTGAAGTTCTCTTTGGTATCTGAGAGTTCTTAACTCTCTTTTGAGGTGACATTATTGTGCATGTTCTATACAGAAACAAGTGTCATTACCATTAATCAACCAAGCTGTCCCTTTTTACCCCACAAAGACAGGAACAGTATCTTCCTATATTCCCAAAATTCAGTACACAGTGCCTAACATACAACAAGTACCCAATAAATAACCTGACAAAAATCTGGGCAACAAAACCTATAGGTTAGCTTTCTCAGAAAGCCCTTGACTTAAATAGGAATAGAGAGAAATAACTCTCCAAGGTAACATTCATCAGATGAACTGGCCTTCCTATAGAGGGAGAAAAACAGTAAGAGTACAGGTAACATAGCAAATTCTCTTAAAATGGCTATATGATATAAGGGAGTCCAAAACTAAACCATCTCATGAACTCAATCTTACTTTCTCCAATCACTCCTATTTTTCTCCGCCCTTCTTTGATTTTGCTTTCATCTTTTATGCTCCATATTTTGTCAGTGCTTAGGTATAACTGTAGTTCAAAAGTCAAACTGGTAGGCAAACTAAGTATTCTTAGAACAGAAAAATTCCTCATTAATTAATTCACTTATTCAATAAATAATTGATGGATGTCATCTATATGCCAAGCATAGTTCTACTTACCAGGATAAAATAATAAAATAGTCAAGGTCTCTACTCTCATAAGACTTACAGGGGTGGGGAGGAGTGTGACAGTCAATGCAAAATAAGTACCTTATTTTACTATGTATATGTGCACCCATATTTTTGGCCCAAACTTTCAGAAATAAAATCTTTCATTTAATTTTTTAATTCAATTTATTTATATTTAGATACTTGTTTTTGTATAATAAAGGAATTTTAGCATTTATTTTGAACATTTCATGGTACAAGATATTTTAGGTAACAAATACTTACAAAACACAAGAACAGATACAAGGTATTTCAGGTACTACCCATGTATTAATGCTCATTCTTTTTTTTTCCCCCGCAAAAATTTGGGCAAAAAAATGCACATCATATATGGCACAATGCACTACATAGCTAATAGGGAATACAATACAATGATGTGATAGAAACGAGGTAGGGGTGAGAAGCTATTTTGGAGTAAGTGTCAGGAAAAGCTTCCCTGACTGACCTTTAAACTGACATTTGCATGCCAAGGAACCAGCTACCTAAAGATGTGCTGGAAGAGTATTTCATGGAGAGGGAAGAGTAAGATTTGCTAAGACCTTAAAGTAAGAGCTTCGCGTGTTAGAAAAATAGCAGCAACACCAGTGGGGGTAAGGAGAAGTGGCGACATGGTGGCGACATGAAAGAGGCAGAAAGTAATGGGAGACAAAGTCAGAAAGGCAGCCAGAGTAAGGAGTTTGGATTTTAAGTGCCATGGCAACTACTGGGGAAAGGAGAAGTGTTAGGCAGGGAGAGTGATACCATCTGGCTTAGGTTTTAAGACTATTTTAGCTACAGTGTAAAGAATAGAATCCTAGGGGTCAAGGAGTGGAAACAGAGCAGTTAAAAGGGCCTTGCAGAAGTCCAGAAGAAACATAACTGTAATCTGAACTGGGCCTAAAGTACAGCGGTGGAAGAGGTAGAAAATTATTGTATCGTGATATGTTTGGGAGATAGACTGGGCAAGACCATTATAAAATACTGGATGTAGGTGGGGAAAAGGTAAGAGAGGAACATAGAATTCTAAGTTTTTGGCTTCAAATGAGAAAAACTAAGGGAATGGTTGGAATAATACTCAATCCCACCTCCCTAGAACAGATGAGGCCAGAGCAGGAGAGCAATATGTGTATCAAACCCAGTGGGAGGTTCCAGGTTTTGAGCAGTTTTCTAGGTTCCTGCCGAAGGGCAGGCAAATAGCTTCTGACCCCACTCGGTTGACCGGTCCCATAGCTTCCAAAGACTCTTCCTGGCTCTTCCTGGTTTGGGGAGAAGACTCACCCCAGCCACACTTTGCAGGCTAGTCCTGCTCGGAAGTCAGTGAGATCCCCTTCGATTTCAGAGTCCCCCTGTCGCGCAGTATTTAAAAGTACCTTACCCAATGCATCGCTCTATCCCTGAAACTCCGGAGTCCAAAGATGCCCTCCAGGATTCAAATAAGCGAGCCCCACCCTGCGCATGCTCTTCCTGTGTGACGCAGGAGCGGGCCTGCCGAGCTGCGAGCTCTGCTTAAGTCTGATTGGTTAGGTTAAACATTAACGTCGCAAGGCTTCGCGCGCGCCGAGACTGACGCAGACCCAATTCCGCTTTGTCCCCCACCCCCACCCCCGCCACTCCACCTGGCGGGCCTCCTGGACGTGTCGTGGTGAGTTGGCCTTTGCAGCAGGAGCCAGCTGATTGGCTGGGGTTCCTGCTGTCCTAAAAAATATTTGCATTCATCATTTTGCTTAAAACAGAACAATCAGCGTGTTAGTTCTTGAATTTAACATGATTAGTCATAGTGATCATTTTGTCCAGGTTGACTCCAGGTTGATACTTGATAGGAAAATAAGAAACTGCAAACTTTGCAGTAAAGACTGCACCCCCCCCCCCATGCTGGGAAAGAGACTCAGGTTAAAGAGCCTGTGACCTCTAAAAGCTGTCCCTTTCCCTACGTGAAACTAGGAGGTGGGAGGGGAAAATGGCTGTATCTGCCCTCCTTTTACCAAGGATGGGTTCCCTTAGCAGAGCTTGCTAAGAACTTGTGTCTTAAACCAGATGTGGTACCTTGCACATAACCAGCCAGTCGACATGTATGTAAATATTCCTAAGTTTGAGGGGTGATGGACCTAGAAGAAATTGGTGAAAACAGTAATAAGAGCTTGGTGTGAGACCTAAGCTTAGTCCCTAGTTTTATCTCCTACTAGAGAAGGAATCAGAGAGGACAGATATAAACAGCTCTCGCTAATTGTTTGAGGCCAAAATATACCCGTATATTGTAGGCAAAACTATAGGAAGACTCTTAGGGAGAGATGAGGAATCAAAGATTAAGTTGGTATATTTGGGAGACTACAGTGGAAACGACTTTTCACCACATTTTATATTTGTGTGGTTTTTCAGTGCACTTTCATGAACTCTTATTGTGCATGAAAATTGAGTGTGCAATATTTTCATGGTAGTTGATCTTCCTTTTTCTACTAACTGAACATTTCTCAAGTCATTTATACTTTTAAGCATTTTATAGACTCAATTGTAAATTGGAAAGGGTCTTAATCCTTCAGTCCTCTTCTTTTTGTAAATGATGAAACTGGGACCTTGAGTGGTAAAATAACTCGCCTAATGTGACAAGACTATGGCACTGGAACTTGTGCCACTTTGTGGACACATATAGTGAGAGACACTGGCTCACCTTAACTTAATATACCTGAAATTTTCTCTGAACTAATTCTTCTACCTTCCCTTGGCATCACCTAGTGAAGCAGAATTCCCCAAAACTGGGAATTGTATTGGGGTACTAATTCAATAGCTTTCTATCAATATTTTATGTGCTGACATCACAGAGGTGTGGAAGAACTTAAATGAGATTGGAAAGTTGGTAGCCTCATTAGTATATTAAGTAATTATACTCTTTCTTTTCCCTCATCCAGTCAGAGAGAGAGGGAGAGAAAAAGAGACTGAATCCCTTGATATGACTCTTGCTTTCCAGACTTCCATTATTTGTCCCAACAGTTTCCTCCAAATTTCAATTTTTATTTTAAAAGAATGAGAGATATAAGACACAGGGGTATCAATCAATGAGAACAATGACAGTGAAGAAATACAATAATTTTACTGTACACACACACACGCACACAAAACACCCCCATCCTTTTCCCATCCTGGCACAGTAACATTAAATCCATCAAAGCACATCTAACAAGGAGAAACACCAGTAAGTAATGAAGAAAGCAAATTTTCATACTGCTGGATACAACTAACCCATATCAAATGTCTTTCCCCTAGCTAAACTCCACCCACCGGAATGATAAAGAAGTGTAGAGGAGACAACTTTGGGGGTAACTTATATGTATGCTTACACTAGCAAACTCAAGTGAAGATTCAACAGGAGTAGTAAATCTATTTTTCAAGGAAACACTGGGTACAGCTCCTCGATCAAATTTCAGATGATTTAAGAGAACAGTTTGTGAGATTCAGACTTCTATCAGGAATAATCACTGCTCCCTCAAACAACACTGGAGAAGCTGCCAAATACTGGTTAGTTGCTGAGAATGGTGGAAATGAGGCAGCTTTTGGCTTAAGAAAAAACAAACAAACAAAAAAACTCCAAGTTTATTGCTTCAGTTTCAAACTGGGTAAAGGAGTTTTGTAGGTTGGAGATGGACAAAAGCAAGGTGTAATGTCCAATTTCATCACCTAAAGAATTAGATTATCTACTGACTGCATATATTCCTTATTTTAGTTAAACTCAGTATGGAATATTTAAAATTTAAACAACTGTTGAAAGTAGAGGCTAATTAATTTTACACATACTCATTGCCTCAAATTGAAGGAAATTTTTTCTTAAAGTGGTAGATTCAAGTTTTCAGCTTATTCTATTGAGGGATTCCCCCATCCCATGGGAATTCATAATTTGTTTTTTATCAAAAGTAGGATTCTCTTTACAGGAGGTTTATTTCATTGTCTTCACTAGACTCAAGTCTATAAAGGGGAGGATACCTGTGCAGGATTAGTTCAAGGTCAGAGCCTTCTCCTCCACGGGTTGCATGCACACACACACAGTAAATATATTTTCCCACACATACTGTCTCATAGTCACATGCTCCCTGGAGTCCATCTCACAAAAGCACTTCAATAGTTAGCCATATACATGTACATGCAGCAAGATGTGAGAATTGCCCAAGAGTGATTAAAGGTGGCGTATATATGTCTATGTGGGGAGGTCATTTTAGGGTATAGGTGTACACAAGCCAACAGGGCCATTAACTTTTTCCCTTTCTCCTAAGATAAATAAATCAAATGAAAAACACACGCTGACATCTTCCTGGGTGTCATGGAGGCAACTGCCTGGAAGGTTCACTTTTTCACTTCCAATTTCCTATGACAACTTCATTTTTCCCTGAGGGGCCTTCTCATACAAGGAGGGCTGCTCTTCAGCTTTCCCTGCATTTCCCACGCTTCCAAGGGATGAGGGCTTCTTCTCAGAAGAGCGGTCTTCAGGCTTGCGGGCAATCAGCAGGCGGCAGGTGAGCAGGATTCCAAACACCAGGGCATGGGCATAACGTTTGAGAGGATCACCGACTAGCTGGTGGAAGAAGAGCACAACCAACACCAGCAAGAGCAGGAAGAAGTTGGCCACATCTTTGGGACGTCCAGGCACAAGGGTCATGACAATGCCACAGGCCACCTCAAGAGCACCAATGCTTTTACGAAGGAGAATGGAATTGATCCCCATTTTCTTCAGCAGAGGAAGGGCTCGGACATAGGTCTTGTAAGCACGTTTCTGGAGTAGAATACCATAAGGAAATCGCTGCATTAACTATGATTTTAACATTAGAACGAAGAAAACACCATTCCCTTTCCACACCAGCTAAGGGTGTCCCATTTTTACTGTTCCCCTAAATAAAAGCCTTGTAATTAAAATAAAGAAAAAAGCAAGTAGTCTGCTGAGATCCCTGCAATTTAAACCATAGTAACAGCATGGAAGCTAAGAGCATTTGACTTTATAGTTTAAAATTTTTCTGATTATAAATTAAAAACCACATTAAGAAATTAAAAGAAAATTCACCAGACCCATAAAATGGGTACAGATTAGCCATGTCCGTTATTTTCTAGTGCCTAACTTGCCCAAACCCAGAGGCATATGAATATCAGCAAAAATGAAACAAGGCAAGGCACAGTATGGTAAAGCCTTACTAATTTGGGCTTCCCTAATTTGGAATCTGTGATAATTCAGAAACTTCAGCTGAGCTGGACTTTATATTTGTGGAATTTGTAAAAAAAAAAAAAGTGCGTCCTAAGCAAGTAGAAAATTAAAAATGTATATAAATGTTAGCCCCTCATGTATCTTTAAAATATAGTAAGACAGAAATCATTCTCATGGTCATTGAGATAAATCCCCAGGCCTTTATAAGCTACTAACTTGATTTGCCTGGTTCGAGTTCATTAATTTTAATTCAACAGATATTGAAGACCTACAATAGACTATTTGATGGAGATAAACAGATGAATAAGACTGGGACAAGAAGCTCTTGGTCTAGTTTGGGGAAACAGATACATAAACAGCACTATAAAGCATCATTATTAGTTCTATATAATAGAAGTCTGTACAATGTATAATTGTAGCCCAAAGGGAGACATCATAGGACAGAGGAGGGAATCACTGGATATATTACAAGGTAATAGAATTATATGAATCTTAGAGTGATAGATAATCATATATTTCACTATTCAAAGTGGCCTGATCCTTATTTTGGAGTAAATTGATGAGATTTTATTAAGTGTCTTATTAGGTTGCCCCACTGCTTTGTTTTCATTAAGTATCCATTAGTCCATTCAATATTTATTATCTCCTTATGCTAGGCACTGGACTAGGTACTCTGAATACAGGTATCAAGTATTCAAAGACCCTGCCTTCCTGAAACGTAAGTTCATAAGGGGTAAGTAGTTATACAAATACATAAGTGCAACAAAGTATTATGAGTGCTGAATAAAATTATGTAAGTGGGTACAGTGTAGGCACACCAGAGGAAATGGTCAAGTCTTTCTAGATGGAGACTGAGAAAAGCTAGAGGAGAATCTTAAAAGAAGAGTAGGTATTTGCAAGACCGATAAGGGAAGGTTATTGTAGGCACAGGAAGCTAGGTAAGCTAAGACCTTCAAAAACAAATTAAATCGGTGTGTTGTGAATATTGCCCCAGTTCAGCACAGGTTGGGGTAGAGGGGAGACATGAGACAGGGGAGATGGATATGAATCAGATCACATATGTTATCTTGTGGAGATGGACTTTATCCTATAATTCAGGAGGAGCAACATAATTTGCTTTTAAGGAAATTCCCTCTGGAAAAAATGTGGAGGATGGGAGCAAGGAAACAAGGTGAGAGACCTGGACTAGAGTAATAACAGTAAGAACAGAGGGAAGGGAACAAAGTCAAGGATACTTTGGATGCAAATTTAACAGAATTTGATGTCTTATTGGATGTGAACATTGAGGGAAAGAGAAGTCAAGAAAGATTATCTGGTCTCTGGCTTGGGTGTCTGAATAGAAGTTTGGGAATGCACATAGAGGAACTGTGGGGTAGCAGGGGGCAGAAGGGAGTGAGGAATTCAGTTTGGGCTTTTCTGTATTGAAGACAACTAACTGGAGTTATTTGGTAGGCAGTAAGTAAGTGAGGTCTGGGATAAAAATACAGAATTGATAGTCATTTGGCATGCCAAAGTAGAATGTATACCATGGAAAAATCTGTGACAGATATTTAAGAAATGAGGAGAGGAAGAGTGTCCACAAAGTAGAAGAAAGTGTGGTCAGAAAAGTATAAGGAAAACTAGCAGAGACAGGGGGGCCAAGAGAGGTTTTAGGAAGAGATTAGTCAAATAAATATCCAGAAGTCAAACTGTTACATCCTATGGAAGTTCCATTTTTAATTTTTTAGCAACTTCCATACTATTTTCCATAGTGACTGAACCTATTTACAATCCTACCAGCAGTGCACAAGGGTTCCTTCACATCCTCACCAACAAAATTAAAACACTAATTTGGAAAGACATATATACCCCTAGGTTCATTTACAATAGCCAAGATATGGAAGCAACCTATGTGTCCATTGATATATCAATGGATAAAGATAATTCTCATCCCCCCCAGCAATATAAAAGAATGAAATCTTGCCACTCGAGACAACATGGATGGACCTAGAGGGTATTATACTAAATGAAATAAGAGCAAGACAAATACCATGTTTTTTCATTTATATGTGGGACAGAAACAGACTCATAAATATGGAGAACAAACTGATGGCTGCCAGAGGGAGGTGGTGGGAGGATAAATAAAAAGGTGAAGAGAAATGAGAGGTACAAAATTCCAGTTAAAAAATAAGTAAGCCATGGGAATATGGTGTATAGAACAGGGAATATAGTCAATAATATTGTTAATAACTTTGTACATTAAGAGATGGTTACTAGACTTATTGTGCTGATCACATTGTAAGGTATGTAAATGTAGAATCACTGTGTTGTGCACCTGAAACTAATGTAATAGTGTATGCCAACTAAACTTTAATAATTAAAAAAGTTAAAATAGAAAAAAAGAAGAGTCAGATGCACCAGATGCAAAACAAATACTATGAGAATTGGGCAGAAAGTCAAATTGACCTCTCAGAAGCATCTGGCACTTAGAATAGTTTCACACTTTCTAGTCTAGTTTTGGAACAAATGTTAAGTCATTTCTCTCATTTCTGGACAAATGAACATACCGTTATTTCATGGATTAATTAACATGGGTGGCAGAAGATAATCCTCTATGAGGACTGGTAAAAGACTGATGGGTTAGCCCTGGCCAATGTGGCTCAAATGGTTGAAGCGTCATCCAGTAACTGAAAGGTTGCGGGTTTATTTCCTGGTCAGGGCACATACCTAGGTTGCGGGTTCAATCTGGTACAGATCCCCAGTCCGGGCATGTGCAATTCCCGGTCCAGGCGCTTGTGGGAGGCAACCAATCGATGCTTCTCTCTGGCATTGATGGTTTTCTCTATCCCTTCCTCTCTCCCTCTCTCTCTAAAAGCAATGAAAAAAAAACGGTTTAGCCCTAGTCAGTTGGCTCAGTTGGTTGGAGCGTCTTCCCATACACCTGGAAGGGTTGCTTTCCCAGGAAAGATTCTATCCCTTGTGAGGGCTCATCCCTAAGTTGTGGATTAGATCCTGGATCAGAGCGCCTACAGGAGGCAACTGATTCATGTTTCTCGCATCGTTTCTCTCTCTCTACCTCTCTCCTTTCCCATCTCTCTAAAATAAATAAACATATCCTCCAGCGAAGGTTTAAAAAAAAACAGAAAGGAAGACTGATGGTTTAGTGAAACAAGTGCGGGTTTGGATTCAAAGAGAGCTGGGTTCAAATCCCATCTCTGCCACTTTATAGTTGAGTGTCCATAGGCAAATTTTGTGACCTCTCTGAGCTTCATTTTCCTTAGCAGGGCTGTGACTAAAGTGAAGTAAGTGAAGCTATTTGCCTTGAGTACAAAATTTAAGACAGTACCAAAAATACTCATTGATAAAAATATAATATCTATTACAAACAATGTCAAATTTTTAAGCAAAGGCAGGATCTAACTCTGCACATGCCCAACACTGCCTCACTCACCTCTTCCTAATTACATTCCTGTCAGATCCTGTCTTTATTTAAAATTTCACCTTACCCTAGACCCTATCCTGTTCCTGAGCATATAAGGAAATACAAAATGTTACTCATTCTTCCTTCCTCTTTCCATTTTAGTTTAAATCAGGGATTTTCAGAGAGAAATTAGGAGAGAGGATGACCAGTAGGCAGAGTAAAACCCTGGGCCAAACTGAGCAGACCAACGTGGGTGGAGCAGAGCAGAGCTGAGAGTTAGGTCACTTGGTGGTGGAGAGAAGCCTGCCTATTTTCCATCACTGTTCATCTAGATGCCACTTGCCCACTCTCTCCCCGTCTGCATTCTGGTGACAGTAACAAGGGGACATTAGGGAAAGAAATCTAGACTCAAGAGGTTTACTTAACACTTTTAAGTAAGGACCATACTCACTAGTAACACAAAGCTTCCCAAGGAGCAATTCCTAAATTCTAGGTGTAAACTTCTGACATGATGAATACAGGAGGGAAGAATTTCTTACTGTCATTTTAGAACCAAGCCTTCCAGATGCCGGCTGAATGGCTTCTGGAAAGTGCTCCTTTTTTGGTTAGGGCTAACCACTCATTATTCAAGAATAGATTATGATCTATACTGTCATGAAATCTATAGCCTGGGACCAAATTCTGGGCCTTTAAATTGAATTCCTATAACTTTAATTAACTTTTTTCTCTCTATTTGGCGTTATTCCATATTACTTTTTCATTTGTTTAAACTGCAGCTGTGGATATTCTTATGCAGCTAGCTGTTCCCTTTTTCCTCCTTTTCTCAAAAAGAGACTGCATGTGGATAAGTCATGTCATGAAATGTTTAGTTCGAAGCTAAGTAGGTACAGATAGCATCTATTCTCCAGGACTCCAGACAGGGAATTTTGAATTTGTTAGAGATAGAACTAAGCTTAGATGGAGTCTTGACATCATAGGAAGCCCTTTATTCTTGCTCCTGTGGGGTAGGATAGAGACATCAAAGGATTGCTGATTTCATCAATGTTTAGTCTGGGCCACCTCAGTTCTAACAATGGAAGGGCCACAGGTCTTAAGTCTATAGTAACTAGATCTTTCATTATTCTGATAAGAATAAAGAGAATTAAATGAGTGACTCTCCCAAAAGGCTCTTGCAATTCACTTTCTTTTTTAAAATATGTTTTATTGATTATGCCATTACAGTTGTCCTATTCTCCCCCTTCATTCCCCTCCACCCTGCACACCTCTCCCCCACCATTCCCCCCCCCCTTTCGTTTATGTCCATGTGTCACAAGTTCTTTAGATTCTATATTTCCAATTCACTTTCTTAGGTCTGTTGCCTCTCCATTGCAATGATCCAGACCTTGTAATTATAGTTTCCTTTAGAGGAAGGAAGCAGGAAAGAGAATGTTTCAAGTCCCTTAATCAAAGGCAATCATCCAGCAATATCCTTGACTGGGATTCTTAAGATAAGCTAAATTCCAATCATCCTTTTGTCCCTAAATTGCTTGGAGGAAATTACTATGTATTACCTCATTCCCCCTTTTGTAAATTAAACAGGCATTTTGGAGATTTAGTCAAAGGATCATAGCATCATAGATTCAATCAAGGTCCACAGGCACACATTTTATCATTAATAAAATACACAATTAGAAATCCATACATTTGCAAGCCACAGTAATTATTTTAATGATAATAGAGTTGAATCAAGCAGGTCTGTTCTTGTGGTAGGAGGAGATATGATTTACACATGAATCAAGAGCATATGGAGTCTTTCCGTAGTCATACAATTTTTTTTGTCATTTATTCTTTCAAAAAATTTTAAAGATTTTATTTCTTTATTTTTAGAGAGACAAAAAGAGAGGAGGAGAGAGAGGGATAGAAACACTGATGTGTGAGAGATACATGGATCAGTCACCTCTTGCATGCCCCCAACTGGGGACCTGGCCCTCAACCCAGGCACATGCCCTGACTGGGAGTCAAACCATTGACCTTTCAGTTTGCAGGTGGGTTCTCAATCTCCTGACCTACACCAGCCAGGGCTTGTCATTTATTCTTCACTACACCCCAGGGTCCATGATCTCATATTAATGACATTAAACTTGAACAGCTCAGAACTGTCTAATAATATTCATCTTTGATAACAATTAATAATAGATCCAAACCAGATACCAGGATAACATGGGAATGGGGGCAAATGGTTTGGTCCACTTTACTTTACTTATGCCAATTAAGTAAAAGAAATAATAATTTGGCTGGTATACTGCATCATCCCATTTATATAATGGTCAAAAGCAGGTAAAACTAACTTATGCTGTTAGAAGTCAGGATACAAATTACCCTTGGGGAAGTGGTAACTGGAAGGGGCCATAAGAGGGATTTCTGAGGTGCTGACTATGTTCTGTTTCTTAATATGGGTACTGGTTACACAGGAGTGTTCTGAAAATTCCTTGCACTGTATACTTAATGTATACATTTCGGTATGTATGTTATACTTCAAAAAATTTACAGGGAAAAAACTATATAAAAGCAAAAGAGGATACTGACAAAAAAAATCATACATATAATTAATAACTCATCAAATCTTATGTGCAACACAAAAGAGCAAACCTAGTACAGACTAGGGAGTTTAGTTAATAATAATGTATCAATATTGGCTCATCAATTGTAACAAGTGTACCACACTAATGCAAGATATTAATAATAGGGGGAAGAGGGATATATGGGAACTCTACTTTCTGCTCAATTTTTCTATAACCTATAACTGCTCTCCCCAAAATAAAGTTCATTAATTTTTTAAAAATCTCATCCATAAAGCCTATATAAGTGCTGCAAAATTTACTGACTCAAGTATGATTTCCCTGAATCTCTGTTGGAGAACACGCCACATGTGGATCAGAGATCCTTTGTTTTTGTTTTTAATCCTCACCCAAGGATATGTTTACTCATTTGACGGAAGGGGGTAGGGAGAGAGAGAAACATTGATCAATTGGATTAGTTGCCTCCCATACCCACCCTGACAGAGGATAGAACCCACAACCTGAGTATGTGTGCTGACCAGGAATCAAATTCGTAGTCTTTGTATAGGATGACACTTCAACCAACTGAACCACACAGGCAGAGCAAGATCATGTCTTAAATGCAGTAAAAAGCTATCACATGTTTAAGTGCCAAATATGTATATGAATGGTAAACACTTTTAAAGCACTATATAAAATATATTATATATAATATGTAATATATAGCCATTGTCATATAATGCTCACCTAAAGAGGAAGCTGGAAATCCGGTCCTACTAGCAAAGGTGGACCCCACCCTGATTGCATTTTAGGGCAAAAAGAGTCTGACTTCTACATTCAGTCAAAAATCATTCTGAAACAAGTGCCAGTCAGTCAAAAATCATCCTGAAACAAGCACAGTTCTTGACCACTAAGGGGCTATAAGCTCCCTGGCATAAGCACCAATGTAGTTTAGCCTGGGATGGCTAGCTGTGTGAACTAAGCAAAGTCAGTTTACATCTCAGGGTCACCTTCCTTTCTGAGGGAATAAATGTTCTGTGATATTTCAGAAAGCAGTATAAGCATCAGTGAATTACTACCATATTGCCTACTTGGAAAGCAATTAGTGGCAGTGATTGGAAGCATAAAATATTACCTACAGACATTAAATAAACTGCCCAAACATATCTGGAGTGTTTCCCCAGGGTTACACAAACAAGGGGGTACTTTAACTATAGATAAGCATATCAGTCAAGACAACAAATCCTCCCTATGAGGGGATGCAAAGAAGCAGAGACTTGCTCTGTCTTTCTGAAGGCCAAAAATCCCTTGGCTTCATTGTGACAGGATTTTTGGTGTTTTCTTACTATTCTATATGTGGCCCCTTGTGCTTATAGGATGGAACATCTGCTAGAAAGAGCTTAATAATACTAAAGGTATAGCAAGTGAACCATTCATATTTTTCTCAACACTGCACAGGAAACTGCTTAGCAGCAGTTGTAAGAGCTTTCTCCTAATTTCAAGTGAATTAATGAAGGCATTTATTTACTTGAGGAAGTGGTTGGTCTTGTCAAATTCACATGGAATTTAGAATACTCTGACAACTTGTTAAATCTGGAGGAGGTATGGCACAACACACACAAAATGGGCTATTCAAGAGAGGTGCCTGGAAATTCTTCATGGGATCCAATGTGCATTACCCAGCAGCCAGTGTGGAGTTATCAATATTAGCTGGTTACATAAAGTCTGTTCATCAGGACAAATGAAAATAACATCTTGCTCTTCTAAATGCCTGATTGTAATCCCTTAAACTAGTCTAAATGCCTGATTCCAATCCCTCAACTTAGTCAGGAATCCACTACATAAAAATACAATTTATTATCATTACCATGTCACTCAACATTTTTTGAACAGCTAACCAGATGCTTCCACATGTAATGTCAGTTAATATGTACAACAAACTTCTGAGGTAGGTATTATTATCCTCATTTTACAGATGAGGAAACTGAGACACTAAGAATGTCAGAATTTGAACCCAAACCTGTATGACTCAATTTCCATTAATTTCTCTTGGCTTCCCCAGTAGAGACAGGAAAGAAGTTCATAGTCATTTCTCTGTTTGGTTTTTAATAGTGATTCTTCAGAGAGGTGATAACACCTGAGCATAGCACTAATGGCTTTAGAACAAGAAAAAAAAAGTTGGCAGAAATGGGAAAAAAAATCTGAATTTGAAAAATTGGTTTCAAAGTAAAACGAAACCCCAAGGTATGGATTGGGGCAGTTGAATTGATACAAAAAAGAAGAGAGAATATGCCAGATATGGCTCAGTGGGTTGAGTGCTGGCCTGGGAATGAAAGGGTCTCTCATTCAATTCCCAGTCAGGGCACATGCCTGGGCTGTGGGCTAGGTCCCCATTGGGAGGGCATGTGTGAGGCAGCCACACATTGATGTTTCTCTCCCTCTCTTTCTCCCTCCCTTTCCCTCTCTCTAAAAAATAAATAAATAAAATATTTTTAAAAATTCAGTTGTAAGTCCTGATATCCAAAAAGCTGTAACCATTTAATGTCTTTTCTGAGAGTACTGGGTCACAGACTTGGTTTCTAATCTCTGCTCCAACAACAGCCTTACCTATGATCTTGGATCAGTTAACAATATGTAAAATAAGAATAAATAATAAAATGCATCTACCTCACAGAAATGCTTTAAAGAATAATATTGCAACAACATTTGAGATCTTATAAGAAAAGCCTCTGCAGTTTAATACAAGACTAACTCCATCAGTGCAGAGGAATCATTCCTAAACGGAAAACAGAAAATTCCAGATAATATGTCAGCTGATCTAGTGTTGGGATCCTGAGGGGCTGTAGCTCCCTTCTAGGAATCCAGAAATATCTTCTAAACTATAATTGAGGGTCAACCAGAGAATTCTGAAGGGTGATGACCAGCCAAAACAGTGCTACAAATGACTCATTCATTTATCTATCCATTCAATAAATATGAATTGAAAACCTTCTTTGGACTAGAACTGAAAAACTTAATTTTATCTATTTACTATGGGTTCAAGAATAAAGCTGGGCCAGCCTGAGCACTATTCAGTGGGCCCTATCCCAGATAGCCATATCCAGCCTGAGGCCTGGTGCTCAGTACAGGAGGGGACCCTAGAAAAGGGTAATCTAAAAATCCCCCTCAAGCTTCATACTACTGTGAAATCTACTTCCCAGCTAAATACAATTCTTCCATTTCTTCCAGATGGCCCTGAGCACAGAAGCATAGAATTGTGAATACACACACACAAAGGTTCTGTACTGCTATACTAGATTATACCTATTTGAATGTGTTCCTTTGTATGATATGAAGTCTTCGTATATGTTTATTCTGCCTTTTATTATTAGACTGCAGTAGACAGCTCCACTCCCTAGGAAGAAACCTACTGTAAACCCATTTGTGGTTGGTCCTCTTTGTGAGCTCCTGCCAAGCTGGTAGAAAGCTTCCTGGTGACTCCATGTTAGTTGGAGCCTACATTGTGCTTGAAGTGAAGCTTGGGGGGCCTGTAAATCAGCTGAGCAGGGTCTGGAAGACAGGGAGTATACTGAGGAAGGGTACTGTGTCCCCAAGGAAAGAGAAAGCTTAAAAATACCTAAGGTGCATACACACAAATATATAAATATGTGAAAAGTAAAGTAAGACCATATTCATCTATTTATAATCTAATACCACACACTACTACTGCCAAGACAAAATGTAGTGGCGTTTCCCCCTCGACCTAGTCCCTCTGCCTTTGGTGGCTTCTGCTACCCTCTTCCCCCCCACACACATATACAATACAGGCTACCTTGGATACTCATTTTGACCTGATTTCAATTCCATCTGGTCAAACAGGTTGGGAGAAGGGGAAAGGAGAAAAAGAAACACATTAGAGTTTGCCACCAGGACTAGACCTAGGCCCTTGAATAGCAGCCCACCCTCTCCCACCCCAGGGTGATCCTGCAGTGAGGGAGACATGGAAAGCACCACCTGGCACCCTGAGACAGAACCCAGACCTGCCAGCTAACATTTTCTGAGCATCTACAATTTGCCAGTCTCCATTCATTTGCAGCTCACGTTGAGGGGCCTTGGAAGGCTCTGCAGTCAGCTTCAGGATCGCTGTGTATTCCTATCAATGTTTGCGGCTATTCCTCTTGCCCTTTCTCCCTTCCTGTTCCTCCCCTAAGCTCCTTTCCTTCTCGATCTTGAGAGCCCAGTAATGGGCTCCCTCTTATTACTGGCATTCTGGCAAAAAAAAAAAAAAAAGGTGAGAAGCAGGTTCCCTTCAGCTGGAATGGAAAAATAAAGAGGCAAAATGATGGAAAAAGGCTAGAGTGCTGGAAACATTTCCTGCCATCTCCTCATACTCCACAGCAGAGGAACAAGTCCTCTTCGCACCCAACTGGGAAGAACAGCCCAGCCCCCAGGTTGCAGAGGAGATATTTTGACCAGTCACCTTCTGTGATTCTAACTCTGCAAGAGGGCCAGGCCTTGGGCAACCACAGGAGGCAAGGTGGGAATTATGGGCCATTACTTAGAGAGAAAAGGCAGGCTTTGCAGATTGTGCAGATTAGCACACAAAACAAATCAAAGTAAAACATCCAGCTCTCCCCGAGAGAAGAGGAGGAAGCAAGCTCTTGGTGACCTTTATTTGGGCCAAGACTGCTTTGTCTCCAGGATAAAGATACACATGCAGGCTACTAAGGGAATACCATCAGCTCTCCACCTGTGATGAGGAGTACATTTTCCTTCCCCTAAAAATTGTTCGTTTTAGTAGCCCATTCTCCCGCGACCCTTTCCCTTCTTTCCCTTTGTTCTTCCTGATGACAAATAAACTCTCCAGCTTGCTAAACATTTAGCTTCAAGGGAAGGAATCAAATTTGCAGACTGGTTGTCCCAACTTTGGTTATGCTGAAAGAAGGGAAGGGTTCCTGCCACTGACAGGTATTACGCAGGTCTCAGCTTTCTGCATTACTTGCGGGTGTGGGGTACTCACTGGGCAACCCCTCCCCCAACTGGCATTCAGTGGCTCCAGAACAGTTGCTCGGCGTGGCCCACAAATGAAATCGCTGTTGTCCAGCTGCTCTTTCCGAGCTGCAAAGTTGCTGGGGAGACTGAAGGGTCCGGGTGGGGGTGGGGGTCAAGGAGATGGAACCGTGGCCTGGGAAGGAAAGAAGGGGAGAGGTATTCGCTATCCCTTGGGGGTGCGCTCCTCATCACCCATTTGCTTCACTTACCATTTCATTGTAGGCATCCTTGCTGAGCCTTGGGGTCAACTTGATGGTCCCCATAAAAACAAAGAAGAGTCCCAGCGCCACTGAGAGAGCCACGACAGTTAAGGTTCTGGGGGACGCCATGGAGTGACCAAGGCGGTTCCCAAATAATCCTCTGCTTTGCGCACCCTGCCTGTCTGTCTAAAGCTAGCAGTTAACACAGAGAAAGCTAGAGGGAAGCTGCAGAGGCAGCGGGCAGCTAGAATGACAAAGGGAGAGGAGGGAGCTTAAAAGACAAATTGAAAGATCAAGATTCTACCTCTCCCACTGTAACAATCGCTGGGTCCTAATGCCCTACGCTCACTCCTCACTGGCCAAAATCAGTCTCCAAAGTTAGAAGAATCCCTTAACTGAGATGGAAACTTCAAGTCTTAAATGAGGAAAAGGTAGGTTAGACTTGGAGCTCACTCCTTGAGCTGCCTCTGGATTGAGGATTAGTGAAGACCTCATTTCTACCACTTCCCATCAGGCTCCCTTTTCATCTCTGTAATCCTCTAATTATCAGTCCTTTTTTTCAACCTCTCATTTTCTTCCTTTTCCTTTCCCTTTATCAAATAGTTAGTCCTCAGAATTGCCCAATGGTTTAACTGCAGTGTTTTAAGCTTGGCATTCAAGACCATCAGCTTATCTTCCAATAGCTCCTACAGCCACATGCCACCCCCTCATTTCCTACCTATTCATGGCCCCATACAAACCTGAGTTATGCCACCTCCACTACATTCCTTTCCCTACTCCACCACTCTTCCTCACATTCAATCTTTTCTTCAATATCACCTTCATAAACCCTTCCCTGATCCATTCCCAGCTGGATTTGATTTCTTCTTCCTCTGATTTCTTGAAATAAAAACCAATATTTATTGACTATTTACTAAATGCTAGACACTTCCCTTTACCTGTATAACAGAGTTATTTTTACAGCAACACTGTGAGCAAGGTATGAGCTCCCATTTCATTCATGGAACACTGAAGGACAAGGAAATTAAATAAGTAATTTACCCAAGAGTTTACACTAATAAATGGAAAGCCAGAATTCAAACCAAAGTAATTATTTCCAGAGCCTGGGATCTTAACCACCTCTTTGTATAATAATTTACATCATTAGTATGGCACTTAATTGATACTGCTTAGCACTGTAATTATCTGTACATGCCCACACACCTTTTTTGAAAAGCAGTGTTCATTAAAGGAAAGAGAATGGTCTGGAGTCAGATTCAGAAGGTTCAGGATTTAAATCCCCAGTCTGCCATTAAATCTGTGAACTTGGATAAGTCACTTAACTTATCTGAGCCTCCATTTCCACATTTATAAAATATGGATGAAAATTCTGCCTGAAAGGTTTGTTGTAAGTATCCCATGTTAGTCAATTTCCTAGCAAGTGTCTAACGTTTGATTCCTCAATGGATGTAGTTTACTTCTTGTTTCTTCTGGATTCCAAATCTACTCTGTAATTAGTTTAGATTATAAGCATTTAAAAGGTAGGAAATACACACACACACACACACACACACACACGTCGCAGACCCTGTCCAGCAGAGTCCGCCTGTTGTGGTTGACAACGAGAATCAATGCACAGGTGACAACAATCCAGTGTAAAAAAAGGGAACAGGCACAACTACTCTCTCAAGAGGAGAGTGCCTATAGGTGCCTCAGCCACTCCCTCAAGAGGGCAGAGCCCTAACCTTTGCCTAGACAGGCTTTTTTATTGTTTTCCTGGGGTCTTACATCATAGAAAGATTTATTATCTATCGCATAGGATATTATTGTCTACATTCTAGGTACAATCAAGGAAATAAAAATAACATGCAAAGGGGAATGGCAATGAGCTCATTAGCTCTGTCCTTAGGAGAGCTCACACAGGCTTTGGAAGTTACCTGGAAGATAGACACTACACATTTGTTGTTTTAGACCAGGGTGACGGAGTTTTAGGAAGAGCAAGCCATAACAATCTGTATGCATTTTCTAGGCCTGATTCCCATGGGAAAACTCGATTTGAAGGTCTGGCTCCTGCCCACCACTTTGCTTCTGTAGGTTTTCCATACAGACCTGAGTCACATTTGCCAGGCCAAGACAAACCGGTCTCCTACATATATATCTCCTCATAGTACCTAGAGCAACACCTTTTGTGCACCAGATCTTAAATCTTTGTTGGGAAAAACTGATGATTTTAAATGCAAATATCACTGGCAGTGGTAATACTTTAAGATTAGCAATCATATATATTATATGGTGGGAGAATTTCAGACCCTTTTCTGATTATAATTCAGCCTATGAAGTAAACAATGTGCATACAAAGAATTAGAAACTGTAGGAAAACACAGATAAATGAGTTATAGACCCTGTTCCCAGTGTGCTTGTCATGTGTAATAGAAAGTAGGGTGTATTAGAGAGGAGAGAATTTCTTTATACATACAAGAAAGACTGGAAAGAATAAACCAAAATGCAATTTTTTAAAATCATTTGTTTTCTAAATGTCCTACATTGACTGTTGCAGTAAAATGAGCACTTAGGGAAGTCCATTTATGTAGTCCAGCAACTGATCTACACACACACACACACACACACACAGAGTACATACTCTTTTCCCTTTCAAATTATATGATAATGGGAATAATACTACCCATTATAAAATGTATATAATAATAAATAGTATGAGGAAAATAACTCTCGATCCCAACATGGAATAAGATAAACATTGTTAATATTTTGGTCAATACTTTAATTTACCTTTATCTTAAGTACCTCTCTAAGTACAAAATAGATATATTTTTTCCAAATTAGACCTACTATAGAGTCAGTTTTATACCCTTTTTTTACTTATTAGTATGTTGCCATATCATTAGACTGTGTTTAAAAACAAAAATCTTTTAAAATGATTACATAATACATCAGCATCATTTTCATGTAATATAATTAATTTAACTGCTCCTTGTTGAATAGTGATGTTTCTATGATTGTTCCTTGTAAAAGGGAAGATGTGATGCGTATTCCTGTATATAATAATTTTTCTGAATTCCTGAATTTTTCCTTAGGATAATTTCTAGAAGTCAAATGGATCCAAATTACAAACTTCTTATTTCATATATATATAATATATATTGAGCTAACATTTATTTATTACTAAGAAGATGCCAGAAAGTATGCTCAGTGACTTGCATACATTGTCAGATTACTACTGTTAATTCTTGCCATTTTATGTATAAGGAAATGGAGCAAGGACTGAAGCAGTTCCCTCAATTCAGATCAGTACTGTCACCTTTTGGGATATTCACCCTAAACCTGTGTTGTTGTTCAGTATTCTGCTGCTGTTCCTTTAATTCATTTAAGACAGGAGTGTCAAACTCATTTTCACCAGAGGCCACATCAGCCTCACAGTTGCCTTCAAAGGGCCAGAATAATTTTAGGACTGTATAACTGTAACTACTCCTTAACTGTGAAGGAGTTGAAATTATGTTGCTGCCCCCTTTGTCGAATATTAATTGCCTGTAGAAACTTGGGTTTATTTCTGGGCTCTCTGTTCTGTTCCATTGGTCTATCTGCCTGGTTTTAGCCAATACCAGGCTGTTTTGATTACAGTGGCCTTGTAATACAGTTTGGTATCAGGTATTGTGATCCCTCCTACTTTGTTCTTCTTTCTCAAAAGAGCAGCTGCTATTCGGGCTCGTTTATGGTTCCATATCAATTTTTGAAGTGTTTGTTCTATGTCTGTGAAATATGCCATTGGTACTTTAACAGGTATTGCATTGAATGCGTAAATTGCTTTGGGTAATATGGACATTTTGATGATGTTAATTCCTCTAATCCATGAACACGGTATACGTTTCAATTTGTTTGTGTCTTCCTTGATTTCTTTCTTTAGTGTTGTGTAATTTTCTACATACAGGTCTTTTATCTCCTTGGTTAGGTTTATTCCTAGGTATTTTATTTTTGTTTTGCTATATTGAATGGGATTTTTTTCTCGATTTCTGCTTCTGCTGTTTCATTGTTGGTATACAAAAATGCCTTTCATTTCTTAGTTCATTGTGGGATTGCAGACTGGTACAACCACTATGGAAAACAGTATGGAATTTTCCAAGAAAACTAAAAATGAATCTGCCTTTTGACCCAGCAATTCCACTGCTAGGATTATATCCTAAGAACCCTGAAACACCAATACAAAAGAAACCACGCACCCCAATGTTTATAGTAGCACAATTCACAATAGCCAAGAGTTGGAAGCAACCTAGGTGCCCATCAGTAAATGAATGGATCCAAACCTATGGCGCATTTACACAATGGAATTCTATGCAGCAGAAAGAAGGAGCTCCTACCCTTTGCAACAGCATGGATAGAACTGGAAAGCCTTATGCTGAGTGAAATAAGCCAGGTGGTGAAAGACAAATAGCATATGATCTCACCTTTAACAGGAAGCTAAAGAACAAAACAAACAAGCAAGCAAAATATAACCAAAGACACTGAAATAGACAACAGGTGGACAGTGGCCAGAGGGGAGAGGGGAGGGAATTTCAGGGGAAAAGGGGAAGGATTTACAGGAACTAGTATAAAGGACACATGGACAAAAACTAAGGAGGGTGGAAGTGGGAGGGAGGTGGGGAGCACTAAGCGGGTGGGCTGGGATGGGAGTAAAAGACAGAAAACTGTACTTGAACTTGTTCCTTAAACAATTGTTTAAATTGTTTATTTAAATAATTAAATAAATAAATGTTTAAAAAAAGGAGTTGAAATTACATTCGGCCCTTTGAAGGCAACCATGAGGCTGATGTGGCCCCCAGTGAAAATAGTTTGACACCCCTGATTTAAGAGATATGAATATTTAAGAGGTCCTTTTTAAAATTTTTAAATTTTTATTAATTTGAGAGAGAAAGAGGAACATCAGTTGGTTGTTACACTTATTTATGCATTAATTGGTTGATTCTCATTCGTGCCCTGACTGGGAACTGAACCTACAATCTTGGTGTATCAGTACAATGCTCTAACTAACTGAGCTATGTGGCCAGGATGTAAAAGATTCTTAATACATATTACCTACATGCTTTTCAGAAAGAAAATTTACACTCCCATCAGCAGTATAGAAGTGTGTGTGCTTCACCACATCAAATCTGCATTGAGAATTTCAATTTTTCATCTTCACTAATTTCATTCATTTAAAAATTTGTACTTCATGGAATATTTGTGTGTTAAAACATTGTTATACATTTATTAGTTGTATATATCTCTTCTGTTTATTTTGAGTATTGGTGTTTTTGATTATTTCATAAGAACTCTTTGTATCATACTGACATCAGTCATGTTTTAAATATTTGTCCTAGTTTCTGTTTGCCACTAAATTCGATGGAGTCAACTCTAGCGATACTTTTATGATTTTTTCATATTTTATGCTTAGGAAGTTTTTCCCATTCTCAAGATTAAACATTTGCCTATGTTTTCTTAAAGCTATCTGGTGTGATTTTTTTTTATATTTAATACTGATGAATAATTCAGTCCTCATTGGTTCATGATGCTTCCTTTATTGTATATCAGGTTCTTATCTTTTTACTAGGTCAGTCTCAAGGCTTTCTTTTCTGTCCTGCTGATTTCTTTGTTGATTCTTATGACACCACTATAATGTTTTAGATATTATAACTTATGTATATATTTTAATGTCTTATAAGCCAAGTTTCCCATCATTACTCTTTTTTTTCAAAAATTATTTTCCATTCTCCAATATTTATTCTTTTAGGTGAACTTTAAAATCACTTTATCAAGGTAAAATAACTTTGATTTTTGACTGGATTGAATTAAACATATAATTTTTTAAAGTTTATTTCTTTTTTCCTTTTTTATTTATTTACTTTATTATTATTTTGTTAGTTTTATTTTTTATTGTTGTTCAAGTACAGTTGTCTCCATTTCCCCTTTGAACTCTCCCCCACCTCAGCATCCCCAGCTCCTACCTTCAATCTACCTCCTTTGGTTTTTTCATGTGTCCTTCATACATGTTCCATCTAGAAATATGGCATCAATTTCCATTTACTCAAATCCCATTTGCTGAGAGATATACAGATATCCTTGGGTTTTTTGTTTGTTTGTTTGTTTGTTTGTTTGTTTGTATAGCCTATTCACTTTTTAAAGTTATTCCTAGGGATTTTATGCTATTTTCTCTTCATCATGAATGGAATTTTTTTCTCTGTTTGTATTATATCTCTTACTGGTTGTTGCTGGCTTACAAAAAAATATTGATTGGTATTCAGCCACTTTTCTGAACTCTTTTCTGAACTCTTGTTAAATATATGAGTGTTTCAATTGATTCCCTTGGGTGTTATCTGGATAGACAACTAAATCAGCTGCAAATAATGATGATTTTTTTCTCCCTTCCAGGAGTTATACCACACTTCTTCTTTCACAGCTTACTGTGTTAGCTACAAGCCAGCTTCTAAAATTTCCCTGGCCTTGGGAAAGAATACAAATGGTTGCCCACTTACCACACTGTCAAGGAAGGAACCATGAATTGGAACACAAAGGGAAGCAGTGCCAATGCTTGTTACTATTGGGAAATAATCATTGTTATGGGAGAGTCTATCACTATTGAGAGAGGAAGAACTTGACAGATTAATCTGTCTTTTCTCTTACTAAACACTTCTGCTTAAGTTCTCCCTGCATGTCAAAGCGGTGTGTAACATCAGCTGCAGTATAACTCACAAACCTTCATGTCATTTGGATGCATTTGCCTTTTGTTTCAAGTACATGGGGCAGGAGATGTGAAATATTGCCCTTATACTTGAATGATGTTAATCATGACAGCATAGGTTTAGGGTTATGTGTTGTGTACTGGATCCTGAGTGATGCAATTGCCCATAGGTCATTTAATAAATTAATTTTTGCTTAATTGCAATACCAGGGATCATCTAAAGCAGGAGTGTCCAGCCCGAGGCCTGTGGGCCATATGTGGCCCAGGACAGCTATGAATGTGGCCCAACACAAGATTGTAAATTTACTTAAAACATTACTTAGTTTTATTACTAAGTTTTATTACTTAGATATGTACACTTTCTATATGGTGATCACAAACTTGAGACCTGCTCAATGATTTTAAAAGATTATTGAAAGAACCACTGCATAATTAGGATTACGTGATGCCTTTTTTGCTTGTCTGTGGTGGTGGATATAATGAAAATTTTGCATGGACCTTTTTCCTGCTCATCAATTTTTATTAATGTTTGTGTATTTAATGTGTGCCCAAGACAACTCTTCTTCCAGTGTGGCCCAGAGATGCCAAAATGTTGGATGCCCCTGCTCTAAAGCATGAGTCCCAGAGAAGAAGCCCTGCTTACCTAGTTGTTAAGAATAATATTCTTTACCCAGAACACTACTAAGCACTTTTAAATGGCAGCAGCCTAGCATTGTCTTTGACTGTAGTAAAAAAGCAATTTTACCCAATAAAGTTCCCTACCTCAAGTGAGTGACAGAGCAGGCAGTCACCTTCCCACTCCCTCTCTCACCTGTCTGTTTTCCTACTTGTCCCTGTCACTCCTTATCTGTTAGGATTCCTTCACGCAGTCCAATTTTTCTTCCTACTCATCTCAAGAGCTCAAGATTCTATCTGGGTAAAGGTGAACCCTTGTGCTTTAGGATCTTCAGGGTTCACCCATGGATCCTACAGCTCCTTGCATCCAACCTATCGCTGAGTGGGGTGTGCTTGTGTGAGGGGGGTAAGGGGTGGTGTAGACTCTGGTGCTATTGATGGTTTTGTTTGTAGCCAGCAGACTCAGGTTGTAATGGGGTATAGCAGAGATCCTCTGAAATATTCCCCACAAACCTTGATGAGAGGGGAAGGGCAAGTGGATGATATGGTTTAAGGTACTTTGCCTAACAATGACAAGTTGATAGCTTTGCTCCCACCCTAGGCAAAAGATGTACATGACTTTCAGAAAGTATAGTGACTCGTGACATAGCCAGGGGAGGCTGATGTCCCTGTGTCATGGGGAACTCTTGCTCTGAAAAAAGATGGCAGCTGCAAGAAGATGAAAGATACGGGGGGACTGGCAAAAGTAGCACATCATAGGAGGTGCTGGATATGAGGTCACACAAGAAATTCTAGGCTAAACATTCAAAATAAGGGCATTCTGAAAGAGAAGGGGATTCCACCATGTGGCCTGGGGTAGGAAGAGCAGCAGGCATGTGGTCTGTAGTGAAGTAGTAGAAGCTATGTAAGAGGAAAGGGTGTAAGGAGAGAGACAATGGAGCTGTGTGGGGACCTGCCTAACCAAGCATGGATTTGTGGGAGATTCTTGGAGTTGAACTGAATTGAACTATGACCAGGAATGCAGACTTCTGCTTCTCTGAAGGATTCATGAAGAAGCCGCTCTCTTAGGATGTGTGCCTCCCTGGACTCCACCATGACCCAGTGTAACATGGCACATGTTTCCCTGAACCACAGCATGGAGGCTGAGAACAGCACACCTCAGATCCTGAAGAGTAGAGCTGCTGTAAGAGGATGGCGAGTCTGAAACACACAAGAGCACCTTCCAGAGAGGATGGAGATCTGTTTGTGCATCTGGCTTAAAAGCAGATAAGGATATGGAGAACTTCTGGGCATGGTTTTGGCGTTAGCCTGGTGGGGAGCAAGGGAAGTGCTGGATCTAGTTGGAGAACAGGGTTGTAAGCAGTAGTACTCTTAGCACCCCTCCACCCGACCCGAGGTTGGAATCCTGTAAATAAAAACATGTTTTCTTCAACACTAATTGTTGGATCATGCATCAAGACTCCACATGGACAACCCTTGATTTGGTCAATTACAAGACCACATGCTGGGACTAAAAGGTGGGGCTCCTGTATAGGGTGGATATGTACATAACTGCTTATGTTCTGTAAGAATAAAAGGGAATCCCATTCCACAAGCAGGTGGGGATGGAAATGAGTGCCTTGTCTTTCCTCCAGCAGCTTCCTTTCATTTCCCCTCTACACCTCCCTCACCTGGAGGTTCTACATTCCCCCTGGACCATTTTATCATTACATTAGGAAATTATGCTTATAGATGTGAACCGTATCTGCTTTGAAAAACACTGACCAGGATGCAATGAATATGACTCTCATGTGACTTATCTTTGGCTGCTAACAGAGACTCACCATGAGATTGCAAATTTTATCTTTATTTGGCTCTTGAGGTGAAATAGAATACTAGATTTTTAAACTTGACTTAAAACTTAGAACTGAGCCCTGGCTGGTGTAGCTCAGTGGATTGAGCGCGGGCCTGCGAACCAGACAACCGCTGTTCGATTCCCAGTCAGGGCACATACCTGGGTTGCAAACCAGTTCCCTGCAGGCCAGTTCCCAGCAGGGGACACACGAAAGGCAACCATACACTGACGTTTCTCTCCCTCTCTCCTTCCCTTCCCCTCTAAAGATAAATAAATAAAATATTTTTTAAAAATTTGAGAAAAAAAAAACAACTTAGAACTGAGATCTAACAACTGGTCCCTACAAAGAGGTGGTCCTCTTTGATGTCTCTTAGGGCCTGAGAATTTCTGTTCTTGATACATTTTTTTCTTTACATCCTTCCTACCACTTGGATGTTTGTACCTTTTTGCTTCAACTGTCAAGTTCTCTGGGTGGTTTCTGCACTAGGAATCATGAACTCACATGCCTACAGAGGGTGAAGAGTTAATATAAATGTGTGAACCTGTAAGACATTAGGCAACAGGTATGAAGGTTTTTTTTGTATTGTGATCTCTGAATACTCTAGAAATTCCAGAGTAATGGCTAGTGAGGCCATCAATTACAGTGCAGACCATCTTGCATTCTTCGGTAGTTCTCAAAATATGTCCTGAAAACCCCAAGTGGTCTATTACTTCCTTGAGTTACCTTGTGTGCTGGTCTCTTGGAGTATTAATGTTACTTTATTTTTGGTTTGCTTATACTTGGTGTCTTATCCAAAGAAAAATCATTTTCCCCATTTGTTATGGCAGATGTTTGCAAGGTAGATGTTCTGCAGAGTCATTTGCCTTGTCACAGTGGTCCTAACTGAAAGACTGTGAGATACACAGCAGATTGGGTACAATGCCCAGACCTCCCATAGGGTCACAGCCTCATGACTTGCTCTGTAGGTTGAAATGTGATGCCTTAATTTTATCACTATCTGCCATCTAGTGAGTGATGACTCTGTGCTGTACATTGTAGAATTATAGTGCATTACATACCCCAGCCAATTCAATCCTCAAGATGGCCCTATGAAACAAGTCCAGTGGATTCTATTATTATGCCTATTTTACAGGTGGGAAAATTGAGACTTTGAGAGGGTAGGCCATTTGCCCAAGGTCATTTTCTCATGAATTGCAGAGCTAGAAATGAAGTGTGCACAACAGCAGAACCTATTTTAGGACCATTATTGATTCTTAACCTTGCCTGACAGAATCACCTGCAAATTTGTTTTTAATGCATATAAGCAGGGCCCATCTGCAGAGATTCTGATTTAATTGGTCTGGAGTAGGGTCCCCAGTACTTGTATTTTTGAAAAGCTTCCCAAGAGATTCTACTATGCAGCCACACTAATTAGCACTGCACTCTGCTTTGTTGCCTCAAAACCTACTGACCTCAGCTGTATCTCAGGGAAACACAAGGCACGTGGTGGAAAATGCATGAAACGTGAAAAGAGAAACAAGGTTGTGGTTGGATGGGTGTTATGTTCAATGTATGCCTCTCTCTGTCTCCTGAAGGCAACATATAGCTTGAAAAACAATCTCTAAAAAGAGTTTGCTCAGTAATGGCTCTTTCCTCAGCTTCACAATTAGTGCTAATTCAAGACAATACATGGCGTCAGACTGAATGTGTCAGTTATATCATAACCCCAACTGATAGGTAGCTATACTCAGTGAACACTGCTCTTCAATTTTAACTTTTTGAGTTGTTTCCAAAAGAAAACCAAGATGATACTGTACATGTGTCAGCTCTTTCTAGCTGTCAGGACTAAGTTGGAATCTGAGTTTAACCCAGATATATACAGCTCTTTCTACATATATTATATTTTGTGAGCACTGCTTATGTGTTGTGTTCTTTTCTACAGTGTGTTTCTAGCCAATTGTCTGGCTTTCCTGGAGAGGCAGAGGAAGTAATTGAAATTGACACCTCAGAACTTACCCAGTGTGTTGCAACTGATCAAGGCCAGGCATATCCAATCTTGCCTTCGGGAGATGGAAGAAAATGCATGGAGCCATGGGGATGCTTGACATGCCTTTATTCATGGGTGGGTGAGACATGCACGCCGCAAGCTGTGTGTCTAACTAGTGAGAAGCCCCTACTTGTTTACGCACTAGAGGGGAACAAAGCCAGAAAACTGCCAGAATGTTACATAAGATAATTCTGCAAATGCAAGCCCACTTCATGTTATGGGAACAGTTTATCGGACCCAGTATCAAGGCTGTGAGAACACTACTTTTCAGGCCCCTCCAAGACTATGGGAACACTGCTCCCCTTAGTTAACCAGACACCTGGGCAAAGGAAGCCCGACTGCCTCCACTAACCCTACAACCAGGATGCCTGAGCACTGAGCCATGAGGAGAGAGCAAGCCCTGTGTGCTTCATTATAACTGTAGTCTGTCTTGCCTGTGACTAAAGGCCACAGAGTATAGAGTGAAGGTCCTTCACTCCAGCAACATCAGCATCACCTGGGAACTTGTTACAAATGCAAATTCTCAGGCCCTGGCCCAGAACCAGCTGAATCAGGAAAGTCTGGAGATGGGAGCCCGCAATTTGCTGTAACAAGCCCTCCAGGGAATTTTGATACACAGTAATATTTGAGAACTGCTGATTAAAAATTAAAAGAGTAAAAGTGGAGACAGTCATCAGACAGCTGAATTCAAGTTCTGCTTCTACCAGTTACTATGTGACCTTGGGCAAGCTATTAATCCCTAAGTCTCAGTTACCTCATCTGTAAAGTACAGTTACCGAAGTTCTTATCTGTAAAAGGTACTTAAATAGGATAGTGCATATAGAGCACTGAGCTCAATGCAAAGCACAGAGAGTAAGGATTTGATAAACGTTTAATCTGTATTATAAGGGCTGTTCTGGATAATCACTTTCATTTCCAATGTGATTGAATTTATTTAGAAAATATCCTATTTACAAGATCAGAAACCAAATAGTACATCTTAAACAACTCAATGGGTATAGAGCAGAAAGTATTTCACCTACTAGTTCCTTCACAGAATTGTTGAACATAAGGGGGGACACCTTGAAAATAGTGTAGTCCTACCACTGCACTGAACCTAATAATGGCTCTTAAAATATACAGGTGCATAGTTTTACGGAAGAAAGTAGAGATGAGTGGCTGAGGATGGAGATTTGGAGAGGACTAAAATTATAGCCTCTTGGTAGTTCTAGAATTTGTGCCCTTGATGCTGAATCCAGGCATAAAGCTGAAGTTCATGTACTGATGGCATTCTGGTGTGGAGCAGAACATGGGATAGGTGCCCCATATTATTTCTCTATATATAGTTCTGAAGGATGAGCAGTCATGATTGGAATGCTATTGACATTGAGTTGCAAATTTCAACATTATAAAAAGCAAAGTGTTGGGACCTTATTAAATGAAAAAATGAACATCAGCACCAGCCATGTAAATCCGATATATCTGTTATCCTAGCAACCAGAACATAAAGGTAGCTAGGTAGTTTGGTGACAGTTTCCAGGGTAATACCTCCCACAAACAACATCAGAGCTTTCCTATTATGTTAACACTTTCTCCACATGCCCAGTGGACTTTCACTTGATGCACCACTATCATCTCCCTCTCCTGAAAGACTCCCTTTCTGACTTTCCTATTTTTAAGTGCCATTCTCTTAAGTACTACTGACAAAACCCTTGATGTTTAGCATGAACTGAAGGGCCCCAAAAGTAATATGTATCTCCAAAATGAAGAGATATACTTCACAAAATATTAGACACATATATCAAGAAATGATAGATGCTTCAATTGAAAAAAATTTAAAGCTCACAGTGGATAAAACTAGCCATGTGTAATTCCTCTCTGAAGTAGCTTCTTGGAAATATAATTTGTAGATATACTGTAGATGAAATTAAGATGCTTTCCAGTATCTCACCTAGGAGCTACCAATCTAAAATGCAATTCATATAAGGTGAGCTGTTTGGCAACTGTAACATATAATGAGGATAGGAGTCAGGTAATATTGTAATGATAGATGATTCTGTTAAGTAGTTAGAGATGGTGGAAAAAAGAACATGGGAGAGTCAGTGTTTATCCAGTACTATTCAAGTAACAGGAACAGTGATCTGGTAGATGTGTTACAAATAACCTAGTCAGCCATGACTGGTGTGGCTCAGTGGATTGAGCCCCCGCCGGCAAACTAAAGGGTCACCAATTTGATTCCCAGCCGGGGCATATGCCTGGGTTGCTGGCCAGGTCCCCAGTACAGAGCACATGAGAGGTAAACACACATTGATGTATCTCTCTCTCTCTCCCTCCCTCCCTCTCTCTAAAAAAGTACATAAATAAAATCTTAAACCCCCCAAAACCCTAAAATAACCTAGTCAAGAAGCCCTCAAAGCCATTCAGCTCCATATGCTCAAATTGCAAGTGACCTTTTTTGATTTCTAGTTTGGTTTCACACGTATATTAATAGCCGGTAGGTATAACCCCAGATAGGAGATAAAATTATTTCCGTCACTAGAAACTACATTCTTCACCAGCACTTGGCTTGTAAGCCAGTTTCCTATAAAACCTCTTAGTGTAAATTAGTCCCTAAGAGTCTAAATCACTTCCATGGGAACTGATAAAATCTACTTTTTAGTTTCACAGTCTGGTCTATGGGACTTTCACCAAGATTCATCAACTTACTTTTTTCTCTGATATTTTACTTTTTTCTTTATTATCAATGTAATACCTGTCCATTGTAAAAGTTTGGAAAGTATAGAAATGGAAAAGAAGCTGACAAATGAATCACCCCCAAGCTCACCATCTAAAGTAAACAGTATCTAGATTAAACAGTTGGCATATTGCCTTTGAATGAATTTTTATTCACAAATTTCAGATCATACTGAATGCAGAATTCTTTTAAAAATTTTTGAAGATTTTATTTATTTACTTTAGAGAGAGAGGAAGGGAGTGAGAGAGGGAGAGAAACATCAATGTGTGGCTGCCTCACACATGCCCTTCCACTGGGGACCTGGCCTGCAACCCAGGTATGTGCCCTGACTGGGATTCGAACAGGTGACCCTTTGGTTCACAGGCCAGTGCTCAATCCACTGAGTCACACCAGCCAGGGCTGAATGCACAGTTCTTTATTCTACCCTTTTCACTTAAGGATGCTGTGTTGCCACAATTCAAAGCGAGGCAGGTTCATGGTATTCATGCAGACAGAAAAATATTCACAGAGCCATTGGGATGTCTGGAATGCCTTTATGCCTTTATGCCAGACATCCCACACATGCTGCAAGCTGCATGTCTATCTGCATGTCTTATGTCATGGCCCTTGCTCCCCAGTGTGGCACCCATCATGGTACCTGTTTCCTTCTGTGACTCTCATCATCATCGGCCCCAGCAGGGAGTCCCCCTACCTGTTTAAGTAATAGAGGGGAATGAAGCTCCCAAGATGCCAGAACATTACATAACATAACATAATTATGTGCATGCAAGCCCACTTCATGTTATGGGAACAGTTTATCAGACCCAGTCTCAAGGCTATGGGAACACCAGTTTTCAGGCCCCTCCAAGGCTACTGGAACACTGCTTCCCCTAGCTATGCAGACACCTGGATGAGGAAGCCAGACTGCCTCCACCTACCCTACAGTTGCCTTCTTTACATATTTCCAGATTACAAACTTTCAAAGGACAAAATTTTAAGCTAATTTTTTATCAAAATATAACATACATACAGAGAAGTATACATATCCAAAGAGTACATACAACTCAATAAATTTTCACGAAGTCAACACACCTGTATGAACAATACCCGAATATTATGAGCTCTGAGAAGCTCCCTAATGCCTTCTGCCATCCACCCCTCAAACCCTTAAGGTAATGACATCCTAACTTCTAACACGATACTATGAATGTAATTTTTAGTGGCTTTGCAATAGTCTATGGAGAGACCATATTTTTACAACCATTCCCCATTTCTCTAATGTTGGGCCTTAAAAACGCTTTTTATTTTTAATCATGAAACACTTTCACATATATATTTTTTACATCTCTACTTCTTAGAATAGATTCCTAGAGATGGAATTTTGGGGGCAAATGTTATGAAAATTTTAAAGGCTCTTCCTTCTAATTGCTTTCCGGGAAGGCTGTATCAATTTCCGACTTTGCCAGCAGTGTGTGAGAGAGCCTGCCTTACTGTTTATGTACTTTGAGGACTATCAGTGCTTTTTAAATCTTCACCAATTTGATAGGTAAAATAATATTATCTACTTGATATATTTTGCATCCTCTGTCCTTACCAGTGAGGTAGAACAAAATACTTCTTTTTTTTACCTTGTATTCCTTTTATTAAAATTTTATTTTGAGTACATTTTTTAAAGCTGGGAACAGTGAAAAAATGAATAGCTTAGGATAGAAGCAGCAGAAGAGAGCCCAGGTTGGGCTACTGCTGTCAGCTCAGTAGAAAGTCAAAGAAAGGGGGCCTTGGAGACAGGTTCGGGAGGCAAGCCCAGGGTGAGCTGCCACTGCCCACCACTTCCCTGGTTGAAAGTCTCGTGGGGACGCTTAGAGTTTAGGAGAAAGAAAATCCACTTGAAAAGGAGATTCAAGTGGCTATGTTCCAAGGAGGGCACGCCTACCTTACATTTGTTTTCCTGGGAATCATCTCTCTATGCCATTGCCTAGGTCTCTATTGAGGTCTTGTTCTTCATATCAGTTTACTTAAGATCTTTATACAGTAAATGACCCTTTGCCATACCTATATACCTTTTTCTGTTTGTTGTTTATGATTCAATTTAATTACATTTTTTGTTATATGGAAGTTATTTTTTAATTTATTTTAATTTTTGTTCAAATACAGTTTTCTGTCTTTTACTCCCACCCCAGCTCACCCACCCAGTGCTCTCCACCTCCCTCCCATTTCCACCTTCCTTAGTTTTTGTCCATGAGTCATTTTTACTTGTTCCTATAAACCCTTCTTTTCCTTTTCCCCTGAAATTCCTGTCTCTCTCCCCTCTGGTCACTGTCAGCCTGGTCTCTATTTCAGTGTCTTTGGTTATATTTTGCTTGCTTGTTTGTTTTGTTCTTTAGCTTCCTGTTAAAGGTGAGATCATATGCTATTTGTCTTTCACCACCTGGCTTATTTCACTCAGCATAATGCTTTCCAGTTCCATCCATGCTGGTGCAAAGGGTAGGAGCTCCTTCTTTCTTTCTGCTGCACAGAATTCCATTGTGTAAATGTGCCATAGTCTTTGGATCCATTCATTTACTGCTGGGCAGCTAGGTTGTTCCAGCACTTGGCTATTGTAAATTGTGCTACTATGAATATTGGGGTGCATAGGTTCTTTTGTATTGGTGTTTCAGGGTTCTAAGGATATAACCCTAGCAGTGGAATTTCTGGGTCAAAAGGCATATTCATTTTTAGTTTTCTGAGAAAATTCCATACTGTTTTCCATAGTGGTTGTACCAGTCTGCAATCCCACCAACAGTGAACTGGGGTCCCCTTTTCCCCACAACCTCTCCAACACTTATTGTTTGTTGCTTTGACCCATGTGAAGTGGCATCTCCTTGTGGTTTTAATTTGCATCTCTCTGATAGCTAGCGATATTCAGCATGTTTTCACGTGTCTCTGGATCCTCTGTATGTACTCCTTGGAGAAATGTCTGTTTAAGCCCTTCGCCCACTTTTTAATTGGGTTGCTTGTCTTTTTAGAACGGAGTTGTGTAAGTTCTTTGTATATTTAGGAGATTAAAGTTTTGTCTGAGGTGTCATTGGCAAATATGTTTTCCCATACAGTTGGTTCTCTTTTTATTTTAATACTGCTTTGTTTAGCCACGCAGAAGCTTATTTATTTGATGAGATCCCATTTGTTTATTCTTTCCTTTATGTGTCTTGCTCTAGGGGCCATATCAGTAAAAATGTTGCTGCATGAAATATCAGAGATTTTCCTGCCTATGTTCTCCTGTAGGACTTTAATGGTGTCATGGCTTATATTTAAGTCTTTTATCCACCTTGAATTTATTTTGGTGTATGGTGTAAGTCTGTGCTCAAGTTCCATTTTTTTTGCATGTAGCTGTCCAGTTCTCCCAACACCATTTGTTCTATTTCTGCCTGTTACGTAAGAGGAGTGGAGCCTTAGATGTTCACCAGGCGGGGCCACCCAGGTCGCTGGTTTGTGACGCTGTATGTGGGGGTGTGGTCAGAGAGGGACAATGTTGGTTCTCTCTGCCACTTCCTGCCAATGGGTCTTGCGCGGTCTGCGGTCCGTCTCACTGCTCGCTCCTTCACCGGTTTATCTGCACACAAATGTGTGACCACGGTCAGCCCTCAGTGGGTCCACCGCCTTGTGCCTTCAGTGGGTCTGCCTGCTTTTCCACACCTGGGATCCGCCCGCAACTGCTGGTGCACCTGGGTCGCATGCCCCGGTCGGTCCAGTAGATCTTTCCTGCCCGACTCCGTTCTGCTGCTAGCTCTGCCGCTAGCTCTGCCCCTCTTACAGGTTTGGCTGAAGGGTTCATTGTTGTCAGACTTCCGTGTAGTTCAATATTCTGTGGTTTGGCGGTGTTTTTGTTGCTAAAACTTCATTGTTTTTAAACTTGGTTGTGCGAGAAGGTGCAGTGCTTCCACCTACGCCTCCAACTTGGCGGAAGTTCCTCCAACACCGTTTGCTGAAGAGGCTATTTATATTCCATTTTATGTTACTGCCCCCTTTGTTGAATATTAATTGACTGTAGAGACTTGGGTTTATTTCTGGGATCTCTGTTCTGTTCTACTGGTCTATGTGCCTGTTTTTATGCCAGTACCAGCTTGTTCTGATTACAGTTGCCTTGTAATACAGTTTGGTGTCAGGTATTGTGATCCCTCCTACTTTGTTCTTCATTCTCAAAAGTGCAGCTGCTATTCGGTGTCATTTATGGTTCCATATCAATTTTTGAAGTGTTTGTTCTATGTCTGTGAAATATGCCATTGGTACTTTAATAGGTATTGCATTGAATCTGTAAATTGCTTTGGGTAGTATGGACATTTTGATGATGTTAATTCTTCCAATCCATGAACATGGTGTATGTTTCCATTTGTTTGTGTGTTCCTTGATTTCTTTCTTCAGTGTTGTGTCATTTTCTGCATACAGGTCTTTTACCTCCTTGGTTAGGTTTATTCCTAGGCATTTTATTTTTCTCTTTGCTATATTGAATGGGATTTTTTTCTTGATTTCTGCTTCTGCTGTTGCATTGTTGGTATAAAAAAGTACCTTTGATTCCTGAATATTGACATTGTATCCTGCTGTTTTGCAAAATTCGTTTATTAGGTCGAGCAGTTTTTGAGTGGAGTCTCTAGGATTTTCCATGTACACTATCATGTCATCTGCAAACAGTAACAGTTTTGTTTCCTCCTTTCAATTTGGATGCCTTTTATTTCCTTTTCTTGTCTGATCACTGTGGCTAAAACTTCCAATACTATATTGAATAGAAATGGTGAAAGTGGATAACCTTCCCTTCTTCCGGATTTAGTGGAAAAGCTGTTAGTTTTTGCCCATTGAGTATGATGTTGGCTGTAGGTCTCTCATATTTGGCCTTTACTTTGTTGAGGAATGCTCCATCTAGTCATACTTTGCTGAGTGTTTTTTTTTTTTATCGTAAATGGGCGATGTACCTTATCAAAACTTTTTCCGCATCTATTGATATGATTGTGTGATTTTTGTCTTTGCTTTTGTTTATGTGATGTATTACATGTACTGATTTGCCAATATTGAACCATCCTTTTATCCCTGGGATGAATCCCACTTGGTCATGGTGTATGACCTTTTTAATGTATTGTTGGGTGTGGTTTGCCAATATTTTGTTGAGGATTTTAGCCTCTATGTTCATCAGCGATATTGGCCTGAAGTTTTTTCTCTTTGTTGGTCTTTATCTGGTTTTGGGATTAGGATGATGCTGGTTTTATAAAAAGAGTTTGGGAGTCTTCCATCATTTTGGATGTTTTGGAATAGTCTGTGAAGGATAGGGGTTAGCTCTTTTTTAAATACTTTGTAGAATTGTCCTGTGGAACCATCTTGTCCAGGGCTTTTGTATGATGGAATTTTTTTTTTATTACTTCTTCAATTTCATCTGCTGTTATTGGTCTGCTCAGGCTTTCTGCTTCTTTTTCATTGAATTTTGGAAGATTATATTTTTCTAGAAACTTGTTTATTTCACCTAGGTTTTCAATCTTTTTGGCATACAATTCTTCATACTACTTTCTTACAATCCTTTGTATCTTTGTCATGTCACTTGTAATCTCTCCTCTTTCATTTCTGATTGTGTTTATTTGGGTCCTCTCTCTTCTTTTGCTGATGAGACTGATGAAAGGCTTGTCGATTTTGTTTATCTTTTCAAAAACCAGCTCCTGGATTCATTGATCCTTAGAATAGTGCTTTTAGTCTCTGTCATTTAATTCTGCTCTGATCTTGGTTATTTCCTTCCTTCTACTTGCTCTGGGCTGTCTTTGTTTTTCTTCCTTGAGTTCTTGTAGATGTAGGGTATAAGTTGTTTGTTTTAAATGTTTCTATCTTTTTTTTTTAGGTAGGGCTGTATTGCTATGAACTTCCCTCTTGGTACTGTCTTCCCTGTGTTCCGCGAGTTTTGGTTTGTTGTGAGTTCATTTTCATTTGTTTCCAGGAACTTTTTTATTTCTTTCTTAATTTCATTCTTGACCCATTCATCATTTAATAACATGCTATTCAATTTCCATGATTTTGAGTGTTTTGGGTTTTTTCTCTTGGTGTTAGTGTCTAGTTTCTGTCCCTTGTGGTCAGAGAAAATGCTTGGTATGATTTAAATTTTCTTGAATTTGTTGAGGCTTGTTTTGTGTCCTATCATGTGGTATAGCTTTGTAAATGTTTTGTGTATATTTGAAAAGAATTTGTATTTAGCTTCTTTGGGATGAAGAGCTCTATATATATCAGTTAAGTCCATTTCATGTAGGGCGTTGTTCAATGCAACAATATCTTTGTTGATATTTTGTTTGGAAGATCTGTCCATTTTTGACAGTGGGATGTTAAAATCCCCTTCTATAATTGTGTTGCTGTCAATATCTTTCTTGAAGTCCTCTAAGATTTTCTTTATATATTTGGGTGCTCCTATTAGGTGAATATATATTTACAATGTTTATGTCTTTGTGGTTGATTCTTCCCTTGAGTATTATGAAGTGACCTTCTGGGTCTCTCTTTATGGCCCTTTATTTGAAGTCTATTTTGTCTGATATGAGTATTGCTACCCTGACTTTTTTTCCTGTTTGCTTGGAAAATTTGTTTCCAGCCCTTCACTTTTAGTCTGTGATCGTCTTTTGTCCTGAGGTGGGTCTCTTATAGGCAGCATATGTGTGGGTCATGCTTTCTTATCCATTGAGCTATTCTGTGTCTTTTGATTGGAGCATTTAATCCATTTATGTTTAAGGTTGTTATTGATAGGTACTTATTCATTGCCATTTTTGTACCTGTGTTCCTCTCTGTCTCTCTTTTCCTCCCTTTCCTTAAAGCAGTCCTTTTAGCATTTCTTGCAGAGCTGGTTTGGTGGAGGTGTATTCTTTTAGACTTCTTTTGTCTTGGAAGCTCTTTATTTGGCCTTCTATCTTGAATGAAAGCCTTGCTGGGTAAAGTAGTGTTGGTTGCCGATTTCTGATTCTCAGTACTTGGAATATTTTTTGCCATTCTCTTCTTGCTTGGAGTGTTTCCATTGAGAAGTCAGCAGCTATTGGTGTTCCCTTGTATGTTATTTCCTGTTTCTCCCTTGCTGCCTTTAGGATTATCTGTTTGTCTTATAATTTCGCCATTTTAATGATGAAGTGTCTTGACGTGGGCCTCTTTGGGTTCCTCTTGATTGGGACTCTGTGTTTTCTGGATTCATGTGGCTTTTTCTCTCATCAAATTAGGGAATTTCTTCATCATTACTTTTTGAAATAAGTTTTCTATCCCTTGCTCTTCTTCTTCTCCTTCTGGTATCTCTATTATTAAGATATTATTACATTTCATATTGTCTTACATTTCTCTTTATCTCTCTTCATTCTTTCTGAGCCTCTTTTCTTTTTCCTGCTCTTTCTGGCAGCTTTTTTCTACTTTGTCCTCCAACTCGCTGATCTAATCTTATGCTTCATCGATCCTGCTTTTGATTCCTTCCAGTGTGTTCTTCAGTTCAGAAATTTTATTGTTCATTCCTCTTGGCCCTTGTTGATAGTTCTATTTCCCTTTTCATGCTGATATAGTTTACAGTGAGTTCATTGTAGTACCTCTGCAGTTTCTGGTAGCTCATTGTGAGCTCTTTGAAATTCCTGATAACCAGTGCTTTGAATTCAATATCTGATAGCTTACTTGTTTCTATTTCATGTAGCATTCTTTCTGAGGCTTTGTCCTGTTTTTTTTTTTCTTTTGGGGATTATTTATTTTTCTTTTCATTGTTTGTGAGACTCTTCTTGTTAGCTGAAGCTTCTTAAATTGATTTGTTCTGGCTCCCTGGGTTTATGGTGTGTACTTCTATGGTATAATACCAGTGAGATTCAGTGGTGTGGTCTCCTTGATCTCCCAGGATCAATGGTCTTGGGCTGTCCTTTAGGTCGGCTCTGTGTTTGTCTTCGGCTTTTGATCATTTTTGGGTCTTTCTTTTGTTGGTCCTTTCCACCAGTTGATTAACTGATGGCCACTCTGTCCACCACCTCTTGTAGTTTGTTGTGCTGGTGAGGTCAGGTTGTGTTGAAGCTAGTTCTTCCATGGATACAGGTTTTGATGATTCTCTTTTGGTCTTGTTCAGTTGTTTGTACCTGGTAGTTTCTCTACTATTTAGTTGTATTTCCAGAGATGTCTTGGATTGAGGTTTTTATGCTTTCCACTCCTTCCTTCACCTTCTTCTCTTGTTATCTATTGGTGGTTACTTTTTTGTTGGGTTTCCTCTTCCAGTGGGTATCCTGGTGTTCACCACTTCCACCTACTCTTTTTCTGTGTGATCAGCTGGAGGGGAAGGCAAATTGGTTTATGACAGGAGGAGAGTATTCTATGATATTTACAGTAGCAGCTGGTAGAGAAGAGATAGGAGATCCTTTGGCTACGTATAGTGTTAATCATGATCTTCAACCCAACTAGCGACTTTTAAGAAAGGATGGAAAGAGATAAGGCTCTTTTTGGGGAGGGAAGGATTTTGAGTTGGATTTAGAAAGCAGTGAGCTTCTGAGAGGTCAGATTCTGAGGTAAGGTGAGAGTAAAGGATAGTAAATAGGTATAATGTGTGAGAGAATAGAGTTAACCACTACAGTAATAGAGTTCAGGAAACTGTGAAGTGGGCGTGGGCTAAGATCTGGGAGGGGTGTTGTGAAGTATTTACAGTTGTATGGAACTGCTATTATTTACAATAATATTAGAACAACAATCATATGACAAAATATACGTGATCTGGATAACATAAATAGGGGGTATAGAACTTTGAGTAGTGTGCTAAAGGAACATAAGTGATGTGAAGGATAGTCTATTAGCAACACACTGTGGAAGAGAGAACAGGGGAAACTTGTCAAATGATACAATATAACCAGTCAAGCAAAGAAGACTATACAGAAATAAGAGGAGTACAAAAATACTATTAAAATAAAAGATGTAAGTATAATGAAAAAATAATAATGCAAATATGCAGTAGCTTTTAGTTTCTCTGCAATAGCAAAGTGAAATTTGTCTCACCGTCTCGACTGTTGGGATGCTCCCTCTTTGGGTCCAACTCTGTTCCTTTCACAGTTCCAAGTTTTTTGTCTCACTTGTGGGTATAAAAAAGAAAAAATAAGGCAGGAGAAGTGAGGAAGAAGAGATAAAATTGGAGAGAAAGGAAGGAGGAATAAAACAAGAAGGAAAGAGAGGAAAAAGGTATTGAAAGATAAACAATAATAAAAATTAAAAAAAATAAAAGATTTTTAAAAAACCCCACTTGTTGTGGGTTTCAAACTGGCCAGGCCAGTTTTTTTCTGGTCTTGCTGGCTGCAGGAGCCTGAGGGGCAATGGGTGTGGCCTTTCTTGTGTACTCAGGCAGTCTTGGAAGCACTCTCCCAAGAGCTAGTCTGGTGCCTCTCCCCAGGGCCCCAGGTGGGGGATAGGTGTTTAGAGCACTCTTTCCCTGGGGGTCATTACTGAGGGCTGGGGTGTGGGCTGTGTGTGCTGGCCAGGCTGCCTGGGTCCCGAGAGCTTGGGCATGAACCTTTACCAGTGCTATGGGGAAATGCAGGGATTTTTGCACAACCTCGGGATTGCTGTCCGACTGGGTGGAGAGTAAGCCAAGTAGCTGTTGCAGGTGAATCCCCCAAACAGTTTTACTTTTTGAGAAATTCCTCCTACTCAAGCCTGCCACTCAGTACAGCCCAATTCTCCAGCCAGGTTGGTGACTATCTGGGTCAGTGCTTGTCCCTGCGGGGCTCTCAACTCTCCCAAGCCAGTGACCACAGACTCCATGGGTTATCACAGCCCTTGTGTGTTTTCCTCTTTGTCCTTATTCCCCTCTCTGCAACTTGAAACAACTTCAAGCAACAAGGTCTCTCCTGGTGCTGTTCAAATCCTGCTTGGCCAGGGAGGGAGGCAGCAGTTCACCTGGTTCTCTCCCAAGGACTCTGTGGCAGGTCTATGGCTCCAAAGAGTCTGTGGTAGACCCAGCACTGGGCACTGGACACTGGGTGCCGGGCCTGGGGCTACAGCTGTGTCTTGTGCTGGTCCCTAGGACCTTATTGTCCTGGAGTAGTCTCCTTACCTTCTGGTTTTTCAGTGTCTGCTACAATTTCTGTTCTCTTATTTTCATATGAGCTGGGGTACTGTTGGCTGTTTGCTCTGTTCCTCTGAAGATCAGCCAGGTTTTTCTCCTTCGTGTAGGGGGGAATGGAATCTACTCCCTCCTAATCTGTTAACATCTTCCAACCTCCCAAATTATTTTTCTTTCAATAGATGGAAGCATCATCTGTATACGACCTAACCATCTGAAAAACCTCGCCAAGAAACGCATTCCAGTGGCACAGGTAATAAGGAACAAGGGCCAGTTGAAGATGACCCGAGGCATCCCTGATATTTTAATAATTGAGCTACTTCGGAGGAAATGGGTCTCTGTTTTGAAAGTATACCTCTTAATATAAAGAGGACACTGCTGATGCTTCATTTCAGAGAGGGTGGAGAGGAAAAGAGAAAACTGTATCTGTTACCGCAAATGTCAGACCTTCAAGACATTTTAATAGGAGGGAAATATTAGGAAAGAGAGGTACTACTGAGGGCAGTAGAATAAGTGGCATGTATCTGAAGTGTTTGGAAGGCTAGTATTTTTGTCAGAACAGAATTGAGAAATATCGAGAGATGTAGGAGTGGTAGTAAATTGTCTATATCATGAGGCTGGCCACTGAAACATTTTTATATCCTTTTGTTTCACACACTCACTATTTATGGAGTGCCTACTATGTGTCTGGCATGGTGCTTCTCCCTGGGGATCCACTGGTGTCCCAAATAGATATGGTGCCTGCCCTCATGGAACTTAAAAAAAGCCTTACTTGTGAGGACTGGTCAGAGCTCCCAACTAACATTCTTCTTATCTATTCCTACCAGTGCCCATGCTCCAAATGAAGCAGATTTCTAATACTTGGGTGGTACCTTCTGACAGGACCCTTTGTGATTTCCAAGATTTCCCTGCTAGGATACAGCTCTCTTCATAACATCATTCTTCAGAAATCTTCCTACCTGGCCCTTGACAGCTTCTTCTCACATTGTCTTCAGTGACTCTTCTAAACTCTCACCTCTCCTCAAATTTCTCTTTTTAAATTTTTTATTTAATTATTGTTCAAGTACAGTTTTCTGTCCTTTGCTCCCATCCCACCCACCCCCCACTTCTCCCCACCACCCTCCCATTTCCACCCGCCTTAGTTTTTGTCCATGTGTCCTTTATACTTGTTCCTGTGAATCCTTCCACTTTCCCCCTTAAATTCCCTCCCCTCTCCCCTCTGGTCCCTGTCTGCCTGTTTATATTTCACCGTCTTTGGGTATTTTTTGCTTGCTTGTTTGTTTTGTTCTTTAGGTTCCTGTTAAAGGTGATCATATGCTATTTGTCTTTCACCACCTGGCTTATTTCACTCAGCATTAGGCTTTCCAGTTCTATCCATGCTGTTGCAAAGGGTAGGAGCTCCTTCTTTCTTTCTGCTGCATAGAATTCCATTGTGTAAATGTACCATAGTTTTTGGATCCATTCACTTACTGATGGGCATCTAGGTTGCTTCCAACTCTTGGCTATTGTAAATTGTGCTACTATAAACATTGTGGTGCATAGGTTCTTTTGTATTGGTGTTTCGGGGTTCTAAGGATATAATCCTAGCAGTAGAATTTCTGGATCAAAAGGCATATTCATTTTTAGTTTTCTGAGAAAATTCCATACTGTTTTCCATAATGGTTGTACCAGTCTGCAATCCACCAACAGTGAACTAGGCTCCCCTTTTCCCCACACCCTCTCCAACATTTGTTGTTTGTTGCTTTGTTTATGATAGCCATCCTGACTGGTGTAAAGTGGTATCTCATTGTGGTTTTAATTTGCATCTCTCTGGTAGCTAATGATACTGAGCATCTCTTCATGTGTCTCTGGATATTCTGTATGTCCTCCTTGGAGAAGTGTCTGTTCAAGTCCTTTCCCCATTATTTAATTCGGTTGCTTGTCTTCTTAGAGTGGAGTCTTGTAAGTTCTTTGTATATTTAGGAGATTAAACTTTTGTCTGAGGTATCATTGGCAAATATGTTTTCCCATACAGTTGGTTCTCTTTTTATTTTAATACTGCTTTGTTTAGCCACGCAGAAGCTTATTTATTTGATGAGATCCCATTTGTTTATTCTTTCCTTTATGTGTCTTGCTCTAGGGGCCATATCAGTAAAAATGTTGCTGCATGAAATATCAGAGATTTTCCTGCCTATGTTCTCCTCTAGGACTTTAATGGTGTCACAGCTTGTATTTAAGTCTTTTATCCACCTTGAATTTATTTTGGTGTATGGTGTAAGTCTGTGCTCAAGTTCCATTTTTTTTGCATGTAGCTGTTCAGTTCTCCCAACACCATTTGTTGAAGAGGCTATTATTAGTCCATTTTATATTGCTGCCCCCTTTGTCAAATATTAATTGACTGTAGAGACTTGGGTTTATTTCTGGGCTCTCTGTTCTGTTCCATTGGTCTATCTGCCTGTTTTTATGCCAGTACCAGGTTGTTCTGATTACAGTGGCCTTGTAATACAGTTTGGTGTCAGGTATTGTGATCCCTCCTACTTTGTTCTTCTTTCTCAAAACTGCAGCTGCTATTCGGGGTTGTTTGTGGTTCCATATCAATTTTTGAAGTGTTTGTTTTATGTCTGTGAAATATGCCATTGGTACTTTAATAGGTATTGCATTGAATCTGTAAATTGCTTTGGGTAGTATGGACATTTTGATGATGTTAATTCTTCCAATCCATGAGCATGGTGTATGTTTCCATTTGTTTGTGTGTTCCTTGATTTCTTTCTTTTCAGTGTTGTGTAATTTTCTGCATACAGGTCTTTTACCTCCTTGGTTAGGTTTATTCCCAGATATTTTATTTTTCATGTTGCTATATTGAATGAAATTTTTTTCTTGATTTCTGCTTCTGCTGATTTATTGTTAAGATATAAAAATGCTTTTGAGTTCTAGATATTGACTTTGTAACCCGCTGTTTGCGAAATTCATTTACTAGGTCAAGCAGTTTTTGGGTAGAGTCTCTAGGATTTTCCATGTACACTATCATGTCATCTGCAAACAGTGACAGTTTTGTTTCCTTCTTTCAATTTGGATGCCTTTTATTTCCTTTTCTTGTCTGATCACTGTGGCTAAAACTTCCAATACTATATTGAATAGAAATGGTGAAAGTGGATAACCTTCCCTTCTTCCGGATTTAGTGGAAAAGCTGTTAGTTTTTGCCCATTGAGTATGATGTTGGCTGTGGGACTGGCCTTTACTTTGTTGAGGAATGCTCCATCTAGTCATACTTTGCTGAGTGTTTTGTTATCATAAATGGGCGATGTACCTTATCAAAACTTTTTTCACATCTATTGATATGATCGTGTGATTTTTGTCTTTGCTTTTGTTTATGTGATGTATTACATGTACTGATTTGCGAATATTGAACCACCCTTGCATCCCTGAGATGAATCCCACTTGGTCATGGTATGACCTTTTTAATGTATTGTTGGATGGGATTTGCCAATATTTTGTTGAGGATTTTAGCCTCTATGTTCATCAGCGATATTGGCCTGAAGTTTCTTTTTTTTGTGGTGTGTCTGTCTGGTTTTGTAATTAGGATCATGCTAGCTTCATAAAGAGAGTTTGGGAGTCTTCCATCATTTTGAATTTTTTGGAATAGTCTGTGAAGAATAGGGGTTAGCTCTTTTTTAAATGCTTTGTAGAATTGTCCTGTGGAACCATTTTGTCCAAGGCTTTTGTGTGACGGGAGTTTTTTTGATTACTTCTAAAATTTCATCTGCTGTTATTGGTCTGTTCAGGTTTTCTGCTTCTTATTCATTGAGTTTTGGAAGATTATATTTTTCTAGAAATTTGTCCATTTCACCTAGGTTTTCAGATTTCTTGGCATAGAGTTATTGATAGTAGTTTCTTACAATCTCTTCTCTTTTTGTGGTGTCAGTTGTAATCTCTCCTCTTTCATTTCTTTTTTTTTTTAATTTAATTTATTTTTTTCAAGTACAGTTTTTTGTCTATTTCTCCCATCCCAGCCCCTCCTGCCCCATGCTCCCCACCTCCCTCCCATTTCCTCCCCCCTGGTCCTCATCCCTGTGTCTTTCATACATTTTTCTCAAAATCCCTACCCTTTTTTCCCCTTAAATTCCCTTCCCTCTCCCCTCTGGTCACTGTCCCCTTGTTCTCTATTTCAGTGTCTTTCTTTTTATTCTGTTTGCTTGTTTGTTCTGTTGTTTAGCTTCCTGTTAAAGGTGAGATCATATGGTATTTGTCCTTCAATGCCTGGCCTATTTCACTCAGCATAATGCTTTCCAGTTCCATCCATGTTGTTGCAAAGGGTAGTAGCTCCTTCTTTGTTTCTGCTGCATAGAATTCCATTGTGTATATGTACCACAATTTTTGGATCCATTCATTTACTGATGGGCACCTAGGTTGCTTCCAACTCTTGGCTATTGTAAATTGTGCTGCTATGAACATTGTGGTGCATAGGTTCTTTGATATTGATGTTTTCGGATTCTTGGGATATAATCCTAGCAGTGGAATTGCTGGGTCAAAAGGCATTTTTATTTTTACCTTTCTGAGAAAATTCCATACTGTTTTCCATAATGGTTGTACCAGTCTGCAATCCCACCAACAGTGAACTAGGCTCCCCTTTTCCCCACACCCTCTCCAACATTTGTTGTTTGTTGTTTTGTTTATGATAGCCATTCTGACTGGTGTAAAGTGGTATCTCATTGTGGTTTTAATTTGCATCTCTCTGATAGCTAACAATATTGAGCATCTCTTTATGTGTCTCTGGATATTCTGTATGTCCTCCTTGGAGAAGTGTCTGTTCAAGTCCTTTTCCCATTTTTTAATTGGGTTAGATGTCTTCTTAGAGTGGAGTCTTGTAAGTTCTTTGTATATTTAGGAGATTAAACTTTTGTCTGAGGTATCATTGGCAAATATGTTTTCCCATACAGTTGGTTGTCTTTTTAATTTAATACTGTTTTTTTTTATCCACGCAGAAGCTTTTTATTTTGATGAGATCCCATTTGTTTATTCTTTCCTTTATATTCCTTGCTCTAGGGGACATACCAGTAAAAATGTTGCTGTGTGAAATATCTGAGATTTTCTTGCCAATGTTCTCCTCTAGGACTTTAATGGTGTCATGGCTTATATTTAAGTCTTTATCCACCTTGAATTTATTTTGGTGTATGGTGTAAGTTGGTGCTCAAGTTTCATTTTTTTGCACGTAGCTGTCCAGTTCTCCCAACACCATTTGCTGAAGAGGCTATCTTTACTCCATTTTATGTTACTGGCCCCTTTGTCGAATATTAATTGACTGTAGAGAGTTGGGTTGATTTCTGGGCTCTCTGTTCTGTGCCATTGGTCTATGTGCCTGTTTTTATGCCAGTACCAGGCTCTTTTGATGACAGTGGTCTTGTAATACAGTTTGATATCAGGTATTGTGATCCCTCCTACTTTGTTCTTCTTTCTCAAAAGAGCAGCTGCCATTCAGGATCGTTTATGGTTCCATATAAATTTTTGAAGTGTTTGTGCTATGTCTGTGAAATATGCCATTGGTACTTTAATAGGTATTGCATTGAATGTGTATATTGCTTTGGGTAGTATGGACATTTTGATGATGTTAATTCTTCCAATCCATGAACAAGGTATATGTTTCCATTTGTTTGTGTCTTCCCTGATTTCTTTCCTCAGGGCTGTGTAGTTTTCTGCATACAGGTCTTTTACCCCCTTGGTTAGGTTTATTCCCAGGTATTTTATTTTTCTTTTTGCTATATTGAATGGGATTTTTTTCTTGATTTCTTCCTCTGCTGATTCACTGTTAGTATACAAAAATGCCTTTGATTTCTGGATATTGACTTTGTGTCCTGCTGTTTTGCCAAACTCATTAATTAGTTTGAGCAGTTTTTGGGTAGAATCTCTAGGATTTTCCATGTACACTATCATGTCATCTGCAAGCAGTGACAGTTTTGTTTCCTCCTTTCCTATTGGATGCCTTTTATTTCCTTTTCCTGCCTGATCACGGTGGCCAAAACTTCCAAAAGTATATTGAATAGAAGTGGTGAAAATGGACATCCTTGTCTTGTTCCTGATCTTAGTGGAAAAGCTTTTAGTTTTTGCCCATTGAGTATGATATTGGCTGTAGGTCTCTCATATATATGGCCTTTATTATATTGAGGAATGCTACCTCTATTCCCACTTTGGTGAGTGTTTTTATCATAAATGGGTGTTGTGCCTTATCAAAAGCTTTTTCCGTGTCTATTGATATGATCATATGGTTTTTGTTTTTGCTTTTGTTTATGTGATGAATTGCATTTACTGATTCACGAAATTTGAACCATCCTTGCATCCTTGGGATGAATCCCACTTGGCCATGTTGGATGATTTTTTAATGTATTGTTGGATGCGGTTTGCCAATATTTTGTTGAGGATTTTAGCATCTATGTTCATCAGCAATATTGGCCTGAAGTTTTTTCTCTTTGTTGTATCTTTATCTTGTTTTGGGATTAGGATGATGCTGGCTTCATAAAAAGAGTTTGGGAGTCTTCCATCATTTTGGAGTTTTTGGAATAGTCTGTGAAGAATAGGAGTTAGCTCTTCCTTAAATGCTTTGTAGAATTCTCCTGTGAAACCATCTGGTCCAGGGCTTTTGTGTGATGGGAATCTTTTGATTACTACTTCGATTTCATTTGCTGTTATTGGTCTATTCAGGCTTTCTGCTTCTTCTTCATTGAGTTTTGGGAGATTATATTTTTCTAGAAATGTGTCCATTTCACCTAAGTTTTCAAATTTCTTGGCATACAGTTCTTCATAATAATTTCTTACAATACTTTGTATTTCTGTGGGGTCAGTAGTATTCTCTCCTCTTTCATTTCTGATTGTGTTTATTTGTGTCCTCTCTCTTCTTTTCCTGATGAACCTACTTAAAGGCTTGTCTATTTTGTTTATCTTTTCAAAAATCATCTTCTGGATTCATTGATCCTTAGAATTGTGCTTTTAATTTCTCTATCATTTAGTTCTCCTCTGATCTTGGTTGTTTTCTTCCTTCTACTTGCTCTGGCCTGTCTTTGTTGTTGTTCCTCAAGTTCTTGCAGGCATAGGGTTAGGTTGTTTGTTTCAAATGTTTGTGTCTTTTTTAGGTAAGCCTTTATTGCTATGAACTTCTCTCAAGACTGCCTTTGCTGTGTCCCATAACACAGCAAAGTGTTTTGGGTTGTTGTGAGTTCATTTTTGTTTCCAGAAACTTTCTGATTTCTTCCCTAATTTCATTCTTGACACATTCATTGTTTAATATCATGCCATTCAATCTCCATGATTTTGAGTGTTTTGGATTATTTCCTTTGGGGCTGTTTTCCAGTTTCAGTCCCTTGTAGTTGGAGAAAACACTTGTTATGATTTCAATTTTCTTAAATTTGTTGAGGCTAGTTTTGTGTCCTATCATGTGGTCTATCTTTGAAAATGTTCCATGTGCATTTGAAACGAATGTGTATTTAGAATCTTTGGGGTGAAGGACTCTATATGTATGAGTTAAGTCCATTTCATCTAGGGCATTGTTCAATGCCAAAATATATTGTTGATATTTTGTTTGGAAGATCTGTCCATTTTTGACAGTGGGCTGTTAAAATCCCCTACTATAATTGTGTTGCTGTCAATATCTTTCTTGAAGTCCTCTAAGATTTTCTTTATATATTTGGGGGCGTATATATTTACAATATTAATGTGGTTTTGGTGGATTCTTCCCTTGAGTATTATGAAGTGACCTTCTGAGTCTCTCTTTATGGCCCTTTTTTAAAAGTCTGTTTTGTCTGATGTGAGTATTGCTACCCCAGCTTTTTTTTTTTCTTTTCCATATGCTTGGAAAATTTGTTTCCAGCCCTTCACTTTTAGTCTGTGCAGGTCTTTTGTCCTGAGGTGGGTCTCTTATGGGCAGCATATGTGTGGGTCATGCTTTCTTATCCATTCAGCTATTCTGTGTTTTTTGATTGGAGCATTTAATCCATTTACGTTTAATGTTATTTTTGATAGGTACTTATTCATTGCTATTTTTGTACCTGTGTTCCTTTCTGTCTCTCTCTTTTCCTTCCTTAAAGCAGTCCTTTTAGCACCTCTTGCAGAGGTGGTTTGGTGGAGGTATATTCTTTAGACTTCTTTTGTCTTGTCTTCTTTTGTCTCTTTATTTGACCGCCCTTTAAATTTGTTACCCCATTTCCTTTACTCTTGCTCTTGGCAGATGATCATTCTTGGTTCTTCACTGTAAAATTAAGACCATCCTGTCTTACTCCAGTCTAAGGCTGTCCTCTTTCTAGAATGCCCTCAAGTTTTCTTTGCCTGGCTTCTACTTATGCTCTAAGATTCATTCCCAAACACCAGATGCTATAGAAAATCTTATCTGACTCCTCAGTCTGATTAGGGATTCCCCTCTTCTGCATTCCTATGTCTACCATTGCATATCTCCTGTTGGATTGTTATATGTTGGTGCTCCTCACATTGGACAGTGGAGGTAGCAGCTGTGTGCATTATTCAACTTTGTAGCCTAGCATTTAATACAGATTCAAACACATAGTTGGTGCTTATGAAGTGTTAGGTGAATGAAGACCTATTTCTGCTCAGTATTTACCCAAGTTTCTAGCCATTCCAGCTTCTGTTGGGCAAATTTCTACCCTCTACATCCATCCAGAAGAATTACTCCTCCCTGCAAAATTTGTTCTGGACTTTATATCTAACCAAGTATATATTCATACACAGGCCAGTTGCCCATTGTAATAACCATAATATTAGATAGATAGATAGATAGATAGATAGACAGACAGACAGCATGTGCTGGGTTAGTCTCAGTTTGTTTATATCCCCATTTCCCTTTCCCTGCTATTGGTAGTGTCATTCCATAGATTGCTGAATTTGAGGTTGAAACATCTATTCAAGGCTTCAATCAAAATGTGAATTTTATGCCCTGGCTGGTGTAGCTCAGTAGATTGAGCACAGGCCTGCAAACCAGAGGACTGCAGTTCGATTCCCAATCAGGGCACATGTCTGGGTTGCAGGCCGGTTCCCTGCAGGCCAGTTCCCAGCAGGGGACACAAGAAAGGCAACCATACATTGATGTTTCTCTCCCTCTCTCCTTCCCCTCTAAAAGATAAATAAGTAAAATCTTTAAAAAATGTGAATTTTATGAAAACTGTCAGCCAGAGCACCAAGACCTAAAAGGGGGGTCTTAAATATATCAAAGAACTATAAGTACTTAGTTTTAAGAGTAAAATAGTACTAATAGGTTAGTAAGGAAAAATGGTGTGCCTTCATCCCACCCCTCCTTACTCTTGAATATTGCTCCTCAGAAATAATAGCAATTATAGCTTTCTCTTCTGGTGTTCCATATTTCTAAATAGTACATTATTCTGATATATTTTGATTTATCAAATTTACATATTATATATTGACTTCAAGTTACACAATATAAGATTTTCTCTTATTTTGTCTGCCCTCTGAAACCACCTGTCTTATATATCGATAGCACAATTCTTGGTTAAATTAATATTTAGCATTTATATTGTAATGACTATGTAGATATTCACTTCTGAGCTACATAAACGTAGTAATTTTTTACTTCATGCTTTTTAAAAAATATTCTTATTTATTTTTAGAGAGAGAGGTGGGGAGAGAGAAAGAAAAACATCAATGTGAGAGAGAAACATTGATCAGTTACCTCTCACATGCACACTGACCGGAGATAGAACCTGCAACACAGGTGGGTTCATACCCCTACTTACTTTTAAATCTTAATTCTGAGGTTTCTCAACCTTGGCATTATTGTTATTTGGGGGTGGGTAATTCTTTGTTGTGAGGGGCTGTCCCAAGCATTGTAGGATGTTTAAAAGCATCACTGACTTCTACCCACTAGATGCCAGTAGCACTACCCAACTATCACCCTTGTGGTGACTACCAAAAATGTCTGCATATTTTGCTAAATGTCCCCTGCAGGGCAAAATTGCCCTGTGGAGTTCCACTGCTTTATTCAAATGTCACCTTCTTAATAAAGCCTATTTTGACCCCATTTAAAATGACAAACCACACCTCCTCCAGCCCTAGAACATTTTATCCTCCTTATCCTGCTGTATTTTTACCATGGCACTTGTCTTAGATCAGTTAGGTTGTTATAACAAAAATACCATAAATTGGGTGGTTTATAGATAACACAAATTTATTTCTTACAGTCCTGGAGGCTGGGAAGTCCAATATGAAGATCCTGGCAGATTTAGTATCTTGTGAGAGCCCACTTCCTCAGTGAGAGCTGTCTTTTTACTATAACCTCATGTGGCAAAAGGGATGAGCTAGCTCCTTGAGATCTCTTTTATAAGACACTAATTCTAATCATGAGGGCTAATAATCCCAGAGCTAATCACCCTCATGACCTAATCACCCCAGAGTCCCCACCCCCTAATACTATCACCTTGGAGGGTTGGATCTCATCATATGAAATTATAGGGAACACATTCAGCCCTGGCTGGTGTGGCTCAGCGGATTGAGCGCGGGCCTGCGAACCATGCGATCGCGGTTCAATTCCTGGTCGGGGCGCATGCCTGGGTTGCAGGCCAGTTCCCAGTGGGGGACACGTGAGAGGCAACCACACACTGATGTTTCTCTCTCTCTCTTTCTCCTTTCCTTCCCCTCTCTCTGAAAATAAATAAATAAAATATATAAAAAAAAGAAATTATAGGGAACACATTCAGACCATAGCTACAGTTATCACCTTCTAACATACCATATAATTTATTGTCCTTTAAAAAAATCTGCTTCCTCCTACTAAAATGTAAGTTCCAAAAGGAAAGGAATATTTTCTTCATTATTATATCCTAAGCACCTAGAATAATGTCTGGCACTTGTAGGCACTCAATTGTATTTTTGAATGAATAAATGAAATAAATAACAAAGAGACAACAAGGACAGACTGAATGAAGTCTTAGAAGATTGAAAGCAAATGGGAGTGACAACTGACTTAGCAAGCACATCTGCATTACCTACAAAGGGGCACCTGATGAGATGTAAGGCTTATCTGTTTCATACAACTGTGGGAAGTCTCAGACTCGAAGGTGCAAGGTACTGGAGTAGGCAGAGATGAGGTAAGGCACAGGGCTAAAAATAGGGTTTGGTGGACAGTAGACATAAAACTGGCAAACATCCTCATCTTACCAAAAATGCCCATCTTCTAGCAGGAGACTGGAGTGTTGTTTTTTTCTCAGAAGAAAATTAACCCACAAAAGCTCTGAATTTGGAGCTACCAGGCATGGTGGTGATGGTGGAGGAGTAGAAACAGGAAGTTTACATGAAATCTTCATTTTTAATGGTTATAACCCCATCCCCCTTTTATATCAAATTCTAGAAGGCCAGCAGTCAGGCAAGAAACTTGGAGATGATTTTCTCATGCAGCTGAATAGCCTCAGAGTAATGACTTCCTGAGGCAGACACAATTCACAATAATAAAGCCAAGAATCAACAACTCTACTCAAGCTAAATTGCTGATCAGTTTAAGGTCTCACTCATAAATATGAAGTCAGAAAAGCATCACCAGCTATTTGAAAAAGCCTTCATTGTGAAAGTGCCCAAAACAAATGGGAAAAAAATTTCTGGAGGAAATAGACAATTCGAAGAACAGGAAAAAAACACACATATATTACATTACTAAGTAATATTACTAAAAAGAACAAGATATTATACAAAGGATCAATCAAGAACAAGAAAAATCTTTTCAGCATTAAAGGTAGGGTAGTACAAAAATTGTATAAAGATGTTGCTATTTATGCCAAGGAAATTTCACAAAAAGGCAAAGAAATAAAAAAGAGTAGAGATCCTGGCTCCGCTGGATTGTCATCCTGTGCACCAAAAAGTTGGAAGTTCAATTCCTGGTCAGGGCATATACCCAAGCTGCAGGTTTGATCCCTGTTAGGGGTGTGGTTAAGGCGCATACAGGAGCCAACCAATTGATGTTTCACTGTCACACCAATGTTTCTCTCTCTTCCTATTTCTATCCCTGCCCCCTTCATCTGTTTCTAAAAAACAAACATATCCTCAGGTGAGAATCAATAAGAAAATAGTAGAGGAATGAGTAGCAGATAATAGGCTTTATACATACAGTCCAAAATCCAAATAATAGAAGGTATAGGGATAAAATGGAAAAGGAAAGGAGATAAGAAATAATGCACTTCCAGGAAATCCAGGAAGCCCAGAGAGTCCCAAAGAAGTTGGACCGAAGGAGGAACATGCCAAGTCACATCATCATTAAGTTACCCAAGATTAAGGATAAGGAGATAGGACTGCCACCAAGATGGAGGTGTAGGTGGAAACACTTTACCTTCTCGTACAACCAAATCTAAAAACAAAGGTTTAGCAAAAATAAATGCAGCTAAACCACAGAAAATTGAACAACACGGGAGTCTGACAATAATGAACCACTCAGCTAGACCAGTAAGAGGGGCAAAGCCAGCAGTGGAGCGGGTTGGGTAAAAGACCCCCCAACTGTGACAGCCAAGGGCGAATCCCAGGTGTGGGGTAGCAATGGGCAGACCCAGTGAAGGTGCAAGGCGGATGGCTGATCATGGTCACACATTTGCGCGCAGATAAACCAGTGAAGAAGCAAGCAGTGAGGCAGACCGGGCAGGCCCCGGTGGTGGGAAGGAGCAGAGGGCACTGCTATTGCTCCCTCTCTGACCCTGCCCCCACATACAGTGTCACAAACCAGCGACCTGGGTGGCCCTACCCTGGTGAAGAACTAAGGCTCCTCTCATACTTATGAGGCACAAACAGATCAAAACATGGCTCAAGGAGACCTCAGAGCCCCAGAGCCCATAAATCTAAGTGAACAAGAAATTGCCAATCTATCAAAGGCACAGTTCAAAACACTGGTGATCAGGATGCTCACAGAACTGGTTGATTTTAGCCACAAATTAGAGGAACATATGAAGGCTAAACTAATTGAAATGAAGGGAAATGCACAGGAAACCAATAGTAATGGAAAGGAAACTGGGACTCAAATCAAGGGAGTGGATCAGAAAGAGGAAAAAAATGACCAAACGGAAAAGAATGTAGAAACAAGAATTCAAAAAAAGGAGAGGCTTAGGAACCTTCAGGACATCATTAAACATTCCAACATCAGAATTATAGGGGTGCCAGAAGGGGAAGAGGAACAGCCACCAGTGGAAAACTTATTTGAACAAATAATAAAGGAGAATTTCCCCAATCTGGCAAAGGAAATAGACTTCCAGGAAATCCAGGAAGCTCAGAGAGTCCCAAAGAAGTTGGACCCAAGAAGGAACACACCAAGGCACATCATAATTATATTAGCCAAGATTAAAATGAAGGAGAGAATTCTAGAGGCAGCAAGAGATAAGGGGACAGTCACCTACAAAGGAGTTCCCATCACACTGTCAGCAGATTTCTCAAAAGAGACCTTGCAGGCATGAAGGGGCTGGAAAGAGGTATTTCAAATCATGAAAACCAAAGACCTACAATCAAGATTACTCTATCCAGCGAAGCTTTCATTTAGAATGGAAGGACAGATAAAGTGCTTCTCAGATAAGATCAAATTCAAGAAGTTCATCAACACCAAGCCCTTATTATATGAAATGTTAAAGGGACTTACCTAAGAAAAAGAAGATAAAAAAGATGAACAGTGAAAGGAAAGTCACAGTTACTAAGAACCACACCTAAAACAAAAGCAAACTAAGAGAACAGCTAGATCAGGAGCAGAACCATAGAAATGAAGATCACATGGAGAGTTAGCTATAGGGGAGTGGGAGAAGGGGAAGGGGGGAGAAGGTACAGAAAATAAGTAGCATAGATGGTGGGTAGAGAATAGATAGGGGGGGCAAGAATAGTATGGGAAATATAGAATCTAAAGAACTTGAGATACATGGTCATAAACTAAAGGGGGGGAATGGTGGGGGCGGGGGGTGCAGGATGGGGGGAATGAAGGGGGGGAAATAGAACAACTGTAATGGCATAATCAATAAAATATATTTAAAAAGATAAGGATAGAATCTTAAAAGCAGCAAGAGAAAAGGAGACAGTTACCTACAAAGGAGTGCCCATCAGACTGTTGGCTGATTTATCAAAAGAAACTTTGCAGGCAATAAGGGGCTGGAAAGAAGTATTTGGAATCATGAAAGGCAAGGACCTATATTCAAGATTATTCTATCCAGTGAAGCTTTCATTTAGAATGGAAGGGCAGATAAAGTGCTCCTCAGATAAGGTCAAGTTCAAGGAGTTCATCATCACCAAGCCTTTATTATATGAAATGTTAAAGGGACTTATTTAAGAAAAAGAAGATAAAAAATATGAACAGTGAAAGGACAGCAAACTCACAGTTATTAACAACCACACCTAAAACAAAAACAAAAACAAACTAAGCAAACAACTACAACAGGAACAGAATCACAGAAATGGAGATCACATGGAGGGTTATTAACAGGGGAGTGGGTGGGGAGAGAGAAGGAAATGGTATAGAGAATAAGTAGCATAAGTTGTATGAAGAAGATAGATAGGGGAGGTTAAGAATAGCATAGGAAATGTAGAAGCCAAAGAATATATATATGACCCACAGACATGAAGTAAAGGGAGGGAATGAAGATTGGAGGGGGTGTGCAGGTTGGAGGGGAATGAAGGGGGGGAAATGGTACAAGTGTAATAGCATAATCAATCAAATATATTTAAAATAATAAAATAAAATAAAATAAAATATAAAAGAAGGTTGCCAAAATGCTAAAAAAATCCTAATATAAAAAGATCATAACAAAAAATACATTTAAAGTACAGTACATATTTATTGAAACAAATGTGTCTATAAGTGGACCTGTGCAGTTCAAACTTACCCATTATCTTCCAGGTCTGACTCAATTTTTCAATTTCCCATTCTTCCAGGATCTTCATGATATTTGACTCTTATTTCTGAAAAACATTCTTTGCCCACCAGTTTTTCTTTAAATCACCAAACTCAAATTTGAAAAATCTATTCAGTGTAGTTAGTCATGTCTTATATTGCATTTATGTGAAATTATAGCTAAAGTGATGAACTATAGCCTTAATTGATTTTACCCTCTAAGGCAGTACTATTTTTGGCTATAACTCCTTCTATGTATAGTTTTTTGATTGTTTGAAAATACAATGGACCTAGATTACATGTATTATAAAAACAAAGGGACCTAGGAAATCAGACAGTGTGTTTTGCTGTGGTAGCAACAAACTTGTGTGTGACAATATCAGGATTGCATTTGACTTGTATTCACTAGGAGGATATGAAGGAGCTGACTGAACTATGCTGTAGTTGGCACCTTGGTTACATGAAGAAATATAGAAATTATGGGCTTATATGAGGAATTTATAGGTAGGAATAGAATCATAGCAACTGAGTCGTATATTACTACTGCCAGGAGAAATGCACAGAAATGGAAGATTATTGTATTCCATACTATATATAGAATAATCTGAGATTGTACATACAAATAAAATACCTTTCTTGATCATTCATGCCTTCTTTAAAAGATAATTATTGCGTCATGACTAATGTGGTTTAGTGGATTGAGCACTGGCCTGCAAACCAAAGGGTCAATGGTTCAATTCCCAGTTATGGCATGTGCCTGGGCTGTAGGCCAATTCCCTGGTGGGGTATGTGTGAGAAGCAACCACACATTGATGTTTCTCTCCTTGACTCCTTCCCTTTCCCTCTCTCTAAAAAATAATTAAAATTTAAAAAAGAGAGATAATTATTGAGCAACCATTATGTGCCAGACTAAGGATACAGCTTTATGCTTTCATGCAGTTTATTGTTTGGAGTAAAATGGATTGTGTTTCTCTGTAAGGTCAAAGGGCAGGGATCATGTTTCTTATATATCCTCATTAGTTTGTTAGGGCTGCCACAACAAAATACACAGACTAGGTGGCTTAAACCACGGAAATTTATTTTCTCAATTCTACAGGCAATGTCCAAGATCAAGATGTTGGCAAGTTGGTTTCTTCTGAGGGTTCTTTCCTTGGCTTGGAGACAGCCACAATCTCATTGTGTTTTCACACAATTTTTCCTCTGTGTGCACACCATTGTATCTTTGTGTGTCCAAATTTGTTTTTCATATGAGGATACCAGTCAGATTAGATTAGGGCCCACCCTAATTACCTCATTTGACTTAATCATCTCTTGAAAGACCTTATGTCCACTTGCAGTCACATTCTGAGGAACTGGGGCTTAGGGCTTCAATATATAAATTTTGGGGGCAGGGGTAAAATACAGCCCATAACAATCACCCAGCATGAATAATCAGCTGTGAACCTGTTACTTTTCCCTGTGTAAGAATATTCTTCATACTACTATGAAGTATTCCTTCAACAGTCTGCAATGGAGCCCTGCCTCCTGTTTCATGAAGCTGGACACTGGTTTGAACTCACTATCCACACCAATAGCCAAGGGCACACAATGGCCATCATTACTTTCCATTCCCAGGAATTAACGCAGGTGAGACTTGCAGGATGATGAGAAGCTTCTGTAGCAATCATGCTGCAGTTGATTTTTGGAAGTTTCAAGGCAGATAGCAGAAACTACACATCCACAGAATATCTGCGTAGGATAGGAAGAGGGACTTGGGGTTAGAAAGAGGAGATGGCAAATATACTCTTTAACCATACTGCTGGCATAATCAAAACATGAGGACTGAGGTGAGGTTTTGAAGTTAATTATCATATGAGGACCCCTAAAGGTTTTCACAAGAACTTTGCCTATGGAAGTTAGTGGATGCTCTGTGAAATCCAAAAACCAATTTAATAGAGATTAGAATGTAAGTCAGAATTGAAATTCTTATGCATAACCCAAATGATACTTGATATTTGTAAAGAACATGGAGCTATCAAATATTCACACATTAAAACATTCCTATACTTATGTGATCATCTCAACAGACTTGTGAAGTAGATGGGAGGAGGTTATTGTTATCCTCATTTTTGAGATGCGCAAGTGGAGGCATAAAAGTACCCAAGATTAAAAAGCCAGGAAATAGCCAAGCTAGGGCTTAAATCTTCATTGATTCCTAGCTTTTTAACTCTGTAGCTCCAACATAGTTTATTGTGATTTATCCCTATCAAGCTAATGGTTATGCTCTCTGTAGTGATGTAGGAATTTTAAAAATGTTCATTCTCTTCCTAGCACTTTTCTTTTCACCTAGCACTTGTGTTCTCTGAGGTGTTGTTTGGGTGGGTGAGAGGTATGATGTTTGAGGTGGAGCAGTATGATGAGAATCAAAATGTTATTGCTTCTTGATGGGACAAAAGCTCAATTTAGCTCCTGTTAACAAGAATAACTCACATTTTCCTTAGAGAATGTGCTTTCTTTTTTTTAATCCTCACTTGATATATTTTTATCACTTGATATATATCCTCACTTGATATATACTTTATCCTCACTTGATATATTTTTTATTGATTTTAAAGAGAGAGGAAAGGGGGGAGAGAGATACAGAGACAGAGAGACAGAGAGATGCGAGACAGAAACATCTACTGGTTGCCTCCAATACATGCCCTGACTGCAGATAAAACCTATAACCTAGGTATGTGCCCCGACCAGGCATCAAACAGCAACCTTTTGGTGTATGGGATGATGCTCCAACCAACTGAGACACCTGGCCAGGGTAGAAATGTGCTTTCTTATTTTACTACTGCAGAGCTGAGTACTGTAGAGCTAGGAGAGGAAATTTGCAGAGATGAGTCTTTGCTTGACTCCTGATTTTGTGGTCTGGGCAGAAGGAGTTCTGTGTTCAGAAGGAGACTGTAGAGGAGTTTTTCATCAAAGGGTCAGGGGTATCCTGTGACTTGACATCACTTTACTTCCAGAAAAGGTAATCCTGGGACAGCCAAGCAGCAAGCAGGAAACTGATGGCTTGCCATAGTCTGGGCTGTGGATTGCTGAAGTAGGGATGGTGTTAATGGAAGACCTGGGCTAAGTGGGATTGGCCTTTATACATGACCCAGGTCCAGGAACCCAGGCCAGACTGTAGATGAGAGTGTCTGCATGTACCTCTGTACTCTGGGAACTCTTTCAGAGCTCTCAGGGCCATGCAATGGATGGTTTGTCTCCTAGATGAGATGCTGGAACCTTCCCCTCCAACCAACCACTAGATATATAATGGTCTGCAATTCCAAATGCTTTCTTCTTTATTCTTTTCCAGCACCATGACCCATTGTAGCCATCAGCAGTCTCCCTTCCAGCTCCTGTTTGGGGAACTCCATATCTTTGATGAGCTCTTGGCCTTGAAGATCCACATCTCTCCAGATGCCTTTTTCCAGATTAACACTGCTGGTGGAGAGATGCTGTATTGGAGTGTGGGGAAGCTGAGTGGAGTGAATTCTAGCACCATCCTCCTTGACATCTTGTAAATAGCAGCCCAGGGCTGAATCTACATACTGCTTAGCTCCCAGATTCTATTCACCCAGCAGCTAGTGTCCTGGATGGGGAGGTGATGGTCGTGGTGCAGGCATAGCCTCATTAGCTTAAAACCCTAAAATACTCTCCTCTTTTTTCTCTCTTACTTCCCCAATCATAATTGGCCTTTCTCTCACTCAGTATACCTCCCTGGTCCTTGCAATTGAGTTGATGGAGCAGGCAGTAGAGAATGCCAGGTGGACTGCAGCCTTCAATGGTACATTGCTTACAATCTGGGGAGAAATCAAGAGCTGCAATTATTTCTGTGCTATGAGAAGAGTTGTGTGGGAAATGGCATCCACTATATCTATGACCTGTGGGGAGGAAGGGGTGGTGTTCTGGAGTAGTCAGAGTTGGGTCCTGATGATTTTCTGAAAGAGATCCAAATAACTAATCTTTTTTTTTCTATCCAGAAGAAGACCCAGTGGCACCTAATTAACTGATAGAAAGCTTAACTGATAAGAAGGTAAGTTAGCAAAATTTTGGATAATATAGAAGAACCTTCTTGACATTTGTCTCATGAGGCACTATATCATAATACAATGTAATAGGTTTCAAACTATTTTTAACAACAACCTTTTCTTCAAACAAAATCTCATTACAGGACTTCCAGCTAAGATGGAGGCATAGGTGGAAATACTGTACCTCCTTGCACAACCAAATTTAAGTACAACAAAGATTTAGAAACAAAAACACAACCAGAACAGACAGAAAATTGAACTGTATGGAAGTCTGACAACAACGAACCATTTATTCAGACCAGTAAGAGGGGCAGAGTCAGTGGCCGGTGGAGGGGGGTCATGGCAGGGAAAAGCAGTGGCTGCTGGACCAACCCAGGTGTGCAGGCAGCAGTTGGAAGATCCCAGGCATGGGGTGGCAAAGGGCAGACCCAGTGAGGGTGCAAGGCGGCTGGCTGATGACAGTCACACATTCACGTGCAGATAAACCAGGTGAAAAAAAAACAAACAGTGAGACAGACTGTGCAACACAGGACCCCAGCTCTGGGAAATAAAGCCTAAAAGCACTGATTGAAAAAACTTTCGGGGGTTGAGGTGCCAGGAGAGACTCTCAGCCTCCCAGGAGAGTTTGTTGGAGAGACCCACAGGGTCCTAGAACTTACACAAGCCCACCCACCCAGGAACCAGCACCAGAAGGGCCCAATTTCCTTGTGGGAAGTGGCAAAGGGGACCAAAATCTGAGAGCAAAATAAACACCATTTCTCCTTCTCTAACCCCGCCCCCAGTCACAACCCAGAGACTGGATTGACCCACCCCGGTGAACACCTAAGCTTTCCCCCCCCCATACATAACAGGTGTGAACAGACCAAAACATGGCTCAAGCAGAAGAACAACTCAAAGCCTGAGAGCCAATACTTCTAAGCGACAAAGAGGTAGCCAACCTATTGGATGCACAGTTCAAAACACTGGTGATCATGATGCTCACAGAACTGGTTGATTTTAGCTGCAAATTAGATGAAAAAATGAAGGCCACATTAAGTGAAATGAAGCAAAATGCACAGGGAACCAATAGGGATGGAAAGGAAATTGGGACTCAAATCAAAGGAGTGGACCAGAAGGAAGAAAGAAACATCCAACAAGAAAAGAATGAAGAAACAAGAATTCACAAAAATGAGGAGAGGCTTAGGAACGTTCAGGACATCTTTAAACATTTCAACATTCAAATTATAGGGGTACCAGAAGGGGAAGAGGAACAGCAACAAATGGAAAACTTATTTGAACAAATAATAAAGGAAAACTTCCCCAATCTGGCAAAGGAAATAGACTTCCAGGAAATCCAGGAAGCTCAGAAACTCCCAAAGAAGTTGGACCCAAGAAGGAACACACCAAGGCACATCATAATTACATTAGCCAAGATTAAAATGAAGGAGGGAGTCCTAGAAGCAGCAAGAGATAAAGGAGGGGGCAGTCACCTACAAAGGAGTTCCCATCAAACTGTCAGCGGATTTCTCAAAAGAGACCTTACAGGCAAGAAGGGGCTGGAAAGAAGTATTCCAAGTCATGAAATCCAAAGACCTATATCCAAGATTGATCTATCCAGCAAAGCTTTCATTTAGAATGGAAGGATAGATAAAGTGCTTCTCACATAAGGTGAAGTTCAAGGAGTTCATCATCATCAAGCCCTTATTATATGAAATCTTAAAGGGACTTATCTAAGAAAAAGAAGATAGAAAAGATGAACAGTGAAAGGATAGCAAATGCAGTTATTAACAACCACATCTAAAACAAAAGCAAGCTAAAAGGACAGCTAGATCAGGAGCAGAACCATAGAAATGAAGATCTCATGGAGGGTTAGCTACAGGGGAGTGGGAGGAGAAGGGGGGAGAAGGTACAGAAAATAAGTAGCATAGATGGTAGGTAGAAAATAGATAGGGGGAGGGCAAGAGTAGTATGGGAAATATAGAATCCAAAGAATTCGAGACACATGGTCATAAACTAAAGGGGGGGAATGGTAGGGGTGGGGGGTGCCGTGTGGAGGGGAATGAAGGGGAGGAATAGAACAACTGTAATGGCATAATCAATAAAATAAAAACTAAAAAAAAAGATGAACAGTGAAAGAACAGCAAACTCACAGTTATTAACTACCACACCTAAAACAAAAGCAAACTAAGCAGACAGCTAGATCTGGAGCAGAACCACAGAAATGGAGATGACATGGAGGGTTAGCAACAGGGGAGTGGGAGGAGGAGAAGGGGTAGAAGGTACAGAAAATAAGTAGCATAGACAGTAGGTAGAAAATAAACAGGGGAGGCAAGAATAGTATGGGAAATATAGAATCTAAAGAATTTCACACATGGACATGAACTAAAGAGGGGGAATGGGGGAGGGGGTGTGCAGGGGGAGGGAAATGAAGGGGGAAATGGGACTACTGTAATGGCATAATCAATAAAATATATTAAAAACAAAAAAAACAAAATTGCATCACAAACTGCAATGTAGAGAACAGATCCCTTTGTCCCCTCACCTCACACAATTCCTGAGGCTCTGCATGAAAACCTTCAATATAACACAAAGAGAACTTCAGTAAAAGTCAAGATTCTCTTCTTGGTATAGGTACTTATGTGATGTGTGAGTCATGAGGTTGTAAAATAACACTGCCTAGACTCTCAAGCTGAAAGGCCAACTGAGATATTGCAAGGGATAGCACGTTGGGAAAATGAAGCAGGTCCAAAAGCATTTTTTTCATTGTTATTCAGAGTTATGATAGATCTAAAGGAAGATGACGGAGCCCTGGCTCCTGTACATTTCTATGAAGCTGACGCTCTCTCCACCCCACTGTTGGTCATGAGCATTCATTTCTATCATGTGGTCTCTGTTTTGCAGGCATCACAGACTGTGAATTCCATGCTGATCAAGCAGAGATGTTGCCACATTGCTAAAGTCAAAGGAAGATGAGAGTTAATTGTTGCTGTGGTGAACCTAGCCCGGGTGGAACTGTGTAAGGATGAATAGTTTTCCTGCTATAGAACTAGGTGGGTGTTCCCATGGTGTCCCCCCAGCTTTAGTCCTATTCCTACACCATGATAAGGGTGCTCTCAATGGACTGGCTCTGAACCTGTTTCTCATCTATTCCTCACCAATGTTAGGTGTTGGCCAGTTGAAAGTTTGCGATAACTCAGATCATGATAGTTTAATGATAGCAATACCGGTGTCTTTCTTTTTCAGATTACCAGGTAGACCAAGCCATTTGGAACAGCAGGGCCGTCCACACTAATTTTTGTTTCCTGCAAGCTCCATGGTGAAATCACAAGGAACATCACTGAGTGAGTCTTGATGCATTTTTAAAATTGTTTTTTCATGATGATCAAAGTAATTCATGCTTATTGCATAGAATTTGAAAAATACAGAGTGCAAGGAAATAGAAAAAAGTTGTTAGATTGCTACCAAGAGTCAATCATAGGGCTGGCTCTGTCTTGGGTGAGGCAAGTAAAGGAACTCACTTTGGGTGTAAAACTTAAGGGGTGCCCCAAATCTCAGTAAGCAAGATACATTTTAATGTAACATTTTCAAAACTCAAAATAAGTACAAAAATCTTTGATAAACAAAATATTAAGATTGTTTAGAAAGGTAAGATCTATCCCTGTACTTGTTAAATCTTGCCTCATTCGACTTACCCTAATCCTGGCCCTGGTTCTAATAAAACTTTGTTTACAAAAGTAGCAGCTAGTCTGCAGGCCATACTTTTCCAATTTGATTTTCCAAAAAATGCATTAAAATATTTTGAGTCTTGATTACTGATTTTTGGCATCCTCTTACATTTTACACCCAAAGAAAATGCTTCTTGCTTCATCTCAGTTCTGGCCATGGTCAATTCTTTTTGTTTTTGAACCATTTTCTTCTTTTAATCTCTCTCTTTTTCTCCTCCCTCTTTTTCTATAAGTAATACAATTTATTTGTAATATTCAAACCATATAATATAAAGTACAGATGATATGACTGGATAAAACAAGTGTGATTTAAAACTAACTGAATTGAAGGGATTAAGCAAAAAAAAGAAAAATAAGCCTCATAGTCACAGACAAACATTGTATCTACCAGAGGGAAAAGGGGTGGGGAGCTAGAAGAGGATAAGGGGGGGATAAATGGTGATGGAAGGAGACTTGACTTGGGGTGGTGATGACACAATACAATATGCAGATGATATATTAATATTATAGAATTGTGCACCTGAAACTTATATAATTTTATTAACCAAAGTCACCCCAATGAATTCAATAAAAATATTTTAAAACTGAAAATAAAATAAAAGTAAATGAGCCCTGACTGGTGTGTCTCAGTGGATCAGGTGTTGTCCCTCAAACTGAAAGGTCACCTGTTCGATTCCCAGTCAGGATACAAGCCTGGGTTGTGGGCCAGGTCCCCATTTGGGGGCATGCAAGAGGCAATCAGTCGATGTTTCTCTTGCACATCTATGTTTCCCTCTCTCTTTGTCTCCCTCTCTTCCCCCTCTAAAGAGAAATAAAATCTTAAAAAAATAAAAAATAAAAATAAATGAATTGAGCTTTCAAGTCAATTAACTAGAAAAAGAACAATAAGCCTAAAGGAAAGTGAAGGAAATCAATAATGTTAAAAAATCCAGAAATTAATCAACTACAAACAAATACAAAACAAAAACATGTAGACTTGACAAATAAACAAGAAGGTGTTATTGAAAGAAGCAAACAAAATAGATATATAAACCTAATAAAGAATATAACAGAATAAAATGTAAAAATATAAAATGTTAAGTGAGAAAATAAGTGTAACTATAATTATGAAGACATTTAAAAAAATGATCAGAAAGTACTTTGTACAACTCCCTTGTAATACATTTGCAAAGCTAGATGAGTGTTTTTCTGGAAAAAATGAAAATGGTGAATACTAATTCTAGAAGATAGTAAATGTAAATAGACTAGTAGTCATGGAAACAAAATTGGGGAAGATGTGAAAGACCTCCTTCTACCCAAATAATAGCATGGGGCCTATTTGTTTTCAGAGTCTTATTTCCTTGTCTATTCGTGCACATTTACACTTCCATTTGTACTTTATTTTACTTTATTATACTGTTTAAATTTTTAAACTGTTTTTATTGATTATGCTATTACAGTTTTCCCAATTTTACCCCCTCTATCTCCCCTATGCCCTGCCCCCACAAACCCCCAGCATTGCTCCCCTTAGTTCACGTCCATGGGTTGTACATATAAGTTCTTTGAGTCCTCTGTTTCTCATACCATTTTTATTTTTCCCTGTCTACCTTATGCCTACTAACCATGCTTCACCTTTTCCCCCTTATTTCTCCCTTCCCCCTTCCCACTGAAATTCCTCCATGTGATGACCATTTCTCTGCTTCTGTTCCTGTTCTGGTTGTTTGCTTAGTTTTTGTTTTCATTGTTTTTCTTTTCTTTTAGGTTCATTCATTTGTTGATAGTTGTGAGTTTGTTGTCATTTTACTGTTCATATTTTTGATCTTCTCTTTCTTAGATAAGTCCCTTTAACATTTCATATAATGATGGCTTGGTGATGATGAACTCCTTTAACTTGACCTTATCTGGGAAGCACTTTATCTGCCCTTCCATTCTAAATGAAAGCTTTGCTGGATAGAGTTATCTTGGATGTAGGTCCTTGCCTTTCATGACTTCAAAATACTTCTTCTAGCCCCTTCTTGCCTATAAGGTTTCTTTTGAGAAATCAGCTGAGAGTCTAATGGGAACTCCTTTGTAGGCAACTCTTCCCTTTTCTCTTGCACCTTTTAAGATTCTCTCCTTGTCTTTAATCTAGGGTAGCCTAATGATGATGTGCCTTGGTGTGTTCCTCTTTGGTTCCAACTTCTTGGGGACTCTGGGTTTCCTGGGATTCCTGGAAGTCTATCTTTTTCACAAGATTGAGGAAGTTTTCCTTCATTATTTGTTCAAATATGTTTTCAATTTCTTTCTCTTCTTCTCCTTCTGGCACCCCTATAATTTGGATATTGGAATGTTTCAAGTTGTCCCAGAGGTTTGTAAGAGTCTCTTCACTTTTTTGAATTCTTGTTTCTTCATTTTGATCTGGATGGATGTTTATTTTTTTCTTTTGTTCCAAATTGTTGCTTTGAGTCCTGGTTTCCTTCCCATCACTGTTGGCTCCTTTGAACAATCTGCTTTATTTCACTTTGGGTGTCCTTCATTTGTTTTTTCTTTTTTTGACAAAGCTCAATCAGATCTGTGACTATTATGATTACCAGGGCTTTATTATTTTTTTTTCACGCAAATGTTTCATTGGGGAATGCGACTCCAGGACAGCAAGAATAAGGGAGGAAGGAGTGTGAGGAAGAGAGAGGGTGCAACCTTATTGCACTGGCCACAGCTTCAGAAGAAGACACAGCTGGCATTTTCATCACCCAGGATGTCTCCAGATAGGCTGTTTAGAACCCCCGTACCTTTCTTTTTCTTTTTTTTAAATTTTATTTAGTTATTTTTCAAGTATAGTTTTTTGTCAGTTTCTCCCATCCCAGCCTCCCACCCCATGTTCCCCACCTCCCTCCCATTTCCTCCCCCCATAGTCCTCATCCCTGTGTCCTTCATACATGTTCCTTCAAATCCCTCCCCTTTTTCCCCCTTAAATTCCCTTCCCTCTCCCCTCTGGTCACTGTCCCCTTGTTTTCTATTTCAGTGTCTTCGTTTTTATTCTGCTTGCTGGTTTGTTTTGTTGTTTAGCTTCCTGTTAAAGGTGAGATCATATGGTATTTGTCTTTCCACACCTGGCCTATTTCACTCAGCATAATGCTTTCCAGTTCCATCCATGTTGTTGCAAAGGGCAGTAGCTCCTTCTTTCTCTTTGCTGCATAGAATTCCATTGTGTATATGTACCACAATTTTTTGATACATTCATTTACTGATGGGCACCTAGGTTGCTTTTATCTCTTGGCTATTGTAAATTGTGCTGCTATGAACATTATGGTGCATAGGTTCTTTGATGTTGATGTTTTAGGATTCTTAGGATATAATCCTAGCAGTGGAATTGCTGGGTCAAAAGGCAGGTCGATTTTTTATTTTTTCTGAGAAAATTCCATACTGTTTTCCATAATGGTTGTACCAGTCTGCAATCCCACCAACAGTGAACTAAGGACCCCCTTTTCCCCACACCCTCTCCAACATTTGTTGTTTGTTGCTTTGTTTATGATAGCCATCCTGACCAGTGTAAAGTGGTATCTCATTGTGGTTTTAATTTGCATCTCTCTGATAGCTAACAATATTGAGCATCTCTTCATGTGTCTCTGGATATTCTGTATGCCCTCCTTGGAGAAGTGTCTGTTCAAGTCCTTTTCCCATTTTTTAATTGGGTTAGATGTCTTCTTAGAATGGAGTCATGTAAGTTCTTTGTATATTTTGGAGAATAAACCTTTGTCTGAGGTATCATTGGCAAATATGTTTTCCCATACAGTTGGTTCTCTTTTTATTTTAATACTGTTTTCTTTAGCCACACAAAAGCTTTTTATTTTGATGAGATCCCATTTGTTTATTCTTTCCTTTATATTCCCTGCTCTAGGGGACATATGTGTAAAAATGTTGCTGTGTGAAGAGATTTTCTTGCCGATGTTCTCCTCTAGGACTTTAATGGTGTTACAGCTTATATTTAAGTCTTTTATCCACCTTGAATTTATTTTGGTGTATGGTGTAAGTTGGTGCTCAAGTTTCATTTTTTTGCACGTAGCTGTCCAGTTCTTTTATTTGGGCCCTATTTCTTTGTCTTGGTGCAGCTGATAGGTTGTCAAGGGGTGGAGCCTTAGGTATTCACCCTAGTGGGGGCAACCGTCTACGCTGTGGTGCTGCCTGTGGGGGAGGTACCAGAGAGGGAACTGCGTGGCTTGCCTGCTCATATCTAGTACATTTTTCAACAGACTCTCAGACTCTCCTGTGATAATGGGAGCTTTTCCTACCATGGCAACCCCAGCCATAGTCCACAGCCACCTCTGAGTCCCCTTAAGTCAGCCCCTTCCACACAGCCCGCTGAATTGGGCAGCCATCCCTGACCACAATGTCCATGTGTTGCCATGGTTTTTCTGAGTCAGCCACCTTACACATCTGGTTGTTCTGGTTGATTTTTTCCTTAATTCCTTGGTTGTTGGAGTTCCATGCAGTTTGATTTTCTGGTGTTTTTGGTTGTTTATTGATTTCAGATTGGTTGTTGTCCTCCTTTTGATTGTGTGAGTAAGTGAAGGGTTTCTACTTATGCCTCCATCTTGGCTAGAACTCTAAATTTTTTTTGAATATATAGTAAAGGTGGAACCTAAAATCAATGGGCAAAAGATGCACTATTCCATAAGTGACAATGGGCACCTGGGTAACCATAGTGAAAGTAAAAGTTGGATTTGTATCTCACATTGTATATCAGGATATATTATAAAGAAGTCAAAGATTTAAATGTAAAAAGGGAAAATTGTGAATGTACCCCAGGAAATCATAGAATTTCTTTATAATCTTTTAGTGCAGAAGCCCTTTCTGACTATAAAAATTCAGAAGCCATATAATAAAAGATTGCTAAATTTGGCTACATACAGAGTAACTTTTCCCTTTATTATACCATGTACAGAAATAGATTCAAAATAAACCATAGAATTAAATGTAAGCCCCAAAACATAGGAGAGAGTCATTATGACTTTGGGTTAGGCAAAGCTTTCTTAGACATGAAATCACAAACCCAGACAATAACAACAAATAAATAAAAACAAACATGAAGGATTTGGAGGAAGATGGTGGCGGAGTAGGACAAAGGATTTCGCTTCCCCCCATGCACGGGGGGAAAAACCGGGCTGATCTGCGGAGGAGCGTAGCAGACAGCCACCAGGGACCCAGCATATAGGAAGGTAGGACTCCAGAAATTGGAGCAGACGCTGAATGACCAGAGGGTGAGGAGAGACGGGCTGCAGGTCAATAAGATCCCAGGGAACAGCACAGAGGCTTCAGGCCCTCTAAGGGGAAGTGCCGGGCGGCACCAGGGCCCAGGCCACGCCTCGCCAGGGACCGGGTTGGTCCGCCTCAGTCTCTGGGAGCCGAGGGCTGACTCAAGGACCTTGGGAGAGAGCCAGTCACCAGCCAGGAGCAGTTTGAAAAGATGCCAAGCCAGGCGCAGTTTGGAAAAACTCCCTACCCAGCTGGGCGCAGTTTGAAAAAACGCCAAGAAAGATCTGTTTACTTGGAGTATCAGGGAGAGGAGTGGGTGTGAAGAAGCAAAACAGAGAGCTTTGATGACACATGGAGTCTGTGGACTCCGGCTTGGAAGAGTTGAGGGTCACCCTTGCGTCCCCAGTTGTGCTGGGCCTGGGCCTGGTCTGCTGGGTCTGCCGCAGACCCTGGGAGCAAGAGCCGAGGGCTGGCTGCAAGGCCCACGGGAGAGAGCCAGTCACCAGCACCCTCCCTACCCAGCCGGGCGCATTTGAAAAATGCCAGGAGAGATTTGTACTGTTGGATTGTCAGAGAGAGGAGTGGGTATGAAAAAGCAAATCAGAGAGCGTTGATCACACATGGAGTCTGTGGTTGACGGCTTGGGAGAATCCGGAGTTGCCTTTGTGATCCCACATAACACTGGGAAGGGTTCACACCAAGGCTGGTGGGACCAGAGAAGCCTGGCTGGGAAAGCACGTCCACACCACAGGCCAGGATTGTGAATCCTGGGGAAAAGTCTGCTTTCAGTGGGGCTCTGAGAAGAGGATTGTAGAAGAGCAATCGTGAGACCAGCTGAGTTCACTGAGAAGGGAGAAATACAGCTCTAATCGACCCTCAGACTGCTACAGCTAGTGTGACCAGAAGAAAAGGATTGACCAGTTGGAAACCAAGAAGAGGGTTTTATTGTTGTTGTTTTGTTTTTGTTTTTGAATAATCTTTTATTTTTTAACTTTATTATTGTTTTATCTTTCAATACTTTTACCCACTCTTCTTGTTTCTTGTTTTATTCCTTCTTCCTTTCTTTCCAAACCTCCCACTTTCTTCCTTCTGCTGCCTTTTCTTCTTTCTTTTCAACTCCCTCCCCCAAAGTAAGACAAAAGACCTGGAACAGTGAAAAGACCAGACCTGGACTCAAAGAGGGGGCATCCCAACAGTAGAGACAGACAGACAAAATTCACTTTGTTATAACAGGAAAACTACAAATTACTGCATATTTGAATTTTTTCATCATTTTTCATTAATATTACATCTTTTATTTTAAAAGTATCTCTGTATTCCTCCTCTTTCTGTATAGTCTTCCTTACCTTTGCTGGATACATTGCATCACTTGACAGGTTTCCCCTGTCCCCTCAACCATAGTGTATGGCTAATTTACTGTCCTTTACTTCCCCTTGCCCAGTTAGCTAACTATTGAAAGTCCAATACTCCCTAATCTTGGTATATCATAGATTCTGTCATATAATTGTTGCTCTAATATTATTGTAAATAATAGTAGTTGCATGCTGTTGTAAATACTACACAACACCCCTCCCAGATCTTAGCCCACTACATTATTGCCTGAACTATAATACTGCAGTGGTTGACTCTGTTCCCTCTCACACTACACCTATTTACCATCCCTTATTCTCACCTTACCTCAGAATCTGACCTCCCTCAACCTTACTCTTTTCTGGACCCAAATCATAAGCCTTCCCTCTCCAACAAGAGCCTTAACTTCCCTCCACCAGTTCTGAAAAGTGGCTAGGTGGGTTGAAGATTATGGTTGTCACTGTGCATAGTTGGGGGAGCACCTATCTCTTTTCTACTGGCTTCTACAGTAAATATCATGGAATACTCTCCTGCTGTCAAAAACCAGTGTGCCTTCCCCTCCAACTGATCACACACATAAAAAAAGACTAGGTGGAAGCAGTGAACACCAGGATACCCAAAGGAAGAGGAAACCCAAAAGCAAAGGAACCACCAACAGATAACAACAGAGTAAGATGAAGGAGGGAATAGAAACCACACAACCCTCAACCCAACACCTGCCTGGAAATACAACTAAACAGCAGAAAAACTTCCCAGGGCAAACAACTGAACAAGAGCAAAACAGAATCTTCAAAACCCTTCTATATATGCAGAAGATCTAGCTTCAACGCAACCCGCCCTCACCGGCACAGCAAATTAAAATGGGTAGGGGACAGAGGGACCATCAGTTCACTAGCTGGTGGGAAGAACCCACAAAAAAAAAAAGACCCAGAAAAAACAAAACCCCAAAGACAAACTCAGAGCCAACATAAAGGACAGCGCAAGACCAGTGATTTGGGGCAATCAAGGAGACTACACCACTGACTCTCTCAGTTATTCTACCACAGAAGGGCACACCATAAATCCAGGAAGCCAGAACAAATCAATTTAAGAAGCTGAAGCTAACAAGAAGAGTTTCACAAACAATGGGAAGACAAAAAAACAACCCCCCAATGAAAGAAAAACAGGAAGCCTCAGAAAGAATGCTAGATGAAATAGAGGCAAGTCATCTATCAGATATTGACTTCAAAAAAGTGGTTATCAGGAAGTTTGAAGAGCCCAAAATGAGCTACCAGAAACTACAGGGGAACTATAATGAACTCACTGCAAACTATGTTAACATGAAAAAGGAAATAAAAACTATCAGCAAGGGCCAAGAGGAAATGAAGAGTACAATTTTGGAGCTGAAGAACTCAGTGGAAAGTATCAAAAAGAGGATCGATGAGCCAGAAGATCAAATCAGCGAGTTGGAAGACAAAGTAGGAAAAAATGCCCAGAAAGAGCAAGAAAAGGAAAAGAGGCTCAGAAAGAAGGAAGACGGATTAAGAGAAATACAAGACAATATGAAACATAACAATATCTGAATAATAGGGATACCACAAGGAGAGGAAGAAGAGCAAGGGATAGAAAATTTATTTGAAAAAGTAATGATGTAAAACTTCCGTAATTTGAGGAGAGAAAAAGTCACACAAATCCAGGAAACACAGAGAGTGCCAATCAAGAGGAACCCAAAGAGACCCACTTCAAGGCACATCATCACTAAAATGGCAAAATTTCAAGACAAAGAGAGAATCTTAAAGACAGCAAGGGAGAAAAAAGAAGTAATGTACAAGGGAGCACCAATAAGGTTAGCTACTGACTTCTCAATGGAAACACTCCAAGCAAGAAGAGAATGGCAAGAAATATTCCCAAGAATGAGAACCAGAGGCCTACAACCAAGGCTACTTTATCCAGCAAGGCTCTCAATCAAGATAGAAGGCCAAATAAAGAGCTTCTGAGACAAAAGAAGTTTAAAAGAATACACCTTCACCAAACCAGCTCTGCAAGAAATACTAAAAGGTCTGCTTTAAGGAAAGGAAGGAAAAGAGAGAGACAATGAGAAGCACAGGTATAAAAATGACAATGAATAAGTACCTATCAATAATAACCTTAAATGTAAATGGACTAAATGCTCCAATCAAAAGACATGGAATAGCTGAATAGATAAGAAAGCATGACCCACACATTTGCTGCCTACAATAGACCCACCTCAGGACAAAAGACCATCACAGACTAAAAGTGAGGGCCTGGAAACAAATCTTCCAAGCAAATGGCTGGGGAAAAAAAAGCTGGGGCAGCAATACTCATATAAGACAAAATAGATTTCAAAAAAAGGACCGTAAACAGAGACCCAGAAGGTCACTTCATAATACTCAAGGGAAGAATGAACCACAAATACATAAATATTGTAAATATATATGCACACAATATCAGAGCACCCAAATATATAAAGAAAATCTTAGGGGACTTCAGGAAAGATATTGAGAGCAACATAATTATAGTAGGGGATTTTAACACCCCACTGACAAAAATGGAGAGATCTTCCAAACAAAATATCAACAAACATATTTTGGCTGTGAACAATGCCCTACATGAAATGGATTTAACTGATGTATATAGAGCTCTTCATCCCAAAGAAGCTAAATACACATTCTTTTCAACTGCGCATGGAACATTTTCAAAGATAGACCACATGATAGGACACAAAACGAGCCTCAACAAATTTAAGAAAATTGGAATCATCTCAAGCATTTTCTCCAAACACAAGGGACTGAAACTGGAAACCATCCCAAGAGAAAGACCCAAAACAATAAAAATCATGGAGATTGGATGGCATGCTATTAAACAATGAATGGGTCAAAAATGAAATCAGGGAAGAAATAAAAAAGTTTCTGGAAATGAATTAAAATAAACTTACCACAACCCAAAACTTATGGGACAGAGTGAAGGCAGTCCTGAGAGGGAAGTTCATAGCAATACAGCCCTACCTAAGAAAGATAGAAACATTTTGAACAAACAACCTAACCCTACGCCTGCCAGAACTCAAGTAACAACAAGAAAGACAACCCAGAGCAAGTAGAAGGGAGGAAAAAACCAAGATTAGAGCAGAACTAAATGACATAGAGACTAAAAGCACAATTCTAAGGATCAATGTGTCCAGGAGTTGGTTCTTTGAAAAGATAAACAAAATAGACAAGCCTTTAAGCAGGCTCATCAAGAAAAGAAGAGAGAGGACACAAATAAACACAATCAGAAATGAAAGAGGAGAGAATACTACTGACCCCACAGAAATACAAACTATTGTAAGAAATTATTATGAAGAACTGTATGCCAAGAAATTTGAAAACTTAGGTGAAATGGACACATTTCTAGAAAAATATAATCTTCCAAAACTCAATGAAGAAGAAGCAGAAAGCCTGAATAGACCAATAACAGCAAATGAAATCGAAGTAATAATCAAAAGACTCCCATCACACAAAAGCCCTGGACCAGATGGTTTCACAGGAGAATTCTACAAAGCATTTAAGGAAGAGCTAACCCCTATTCTACACAGACTATTCCAAAAAATCCAGAATCATGGAAGACTCCCAAATTCTTTTTATGAAGCCAGCATCATCTTAATTCCAAAACCAGATAGAGACACAACAAAGAAAGAAAATTTCAGGCCAATATCACTGATGAACATAGATGCTAAAATCCTCAACAAAATATTGGCAAATCCCATCCAACAATATATCAAAAAGATTATACACCATGACCAAGTGGGATTCATCCCAGGGATGCAAGGATGGTTCAAATTTCACAAATCAGTAAATTGTAATACATCACGTAAACAAAAGCAAAGACAAAAATCACATGATCATATCAATAGATGCGGAAAAAGCTTTCGATAAGGTACAACACTCATTCATGATAAAAACACTCAGCAAAGTGGGAATACAGGGAGCATTTCTCAAAATAATAAAGGGCATATATGAGAGACCTACAGCCAATATCATACTCAATGGGAAAAAACTAAAAGCTTTTCCACTAAGATGAGGAACAAGACAAGGATGTCCACTTTCATCACTTCTATTCAATATAGTATTGGAAGTTTTAGCCACAGTGATCAGGCAAGAAAAGGAAATTTTATTTGCCTTTTAGGCATCCAAATAGGAAAGGAGGAAACAAAACTGTCACTGTTTGCAGATGACATGATAGTGTACATGGAAAATCCTATAGACTCTACCCAAAAACTGCTTGAACTAATTAATGAATTTGGCAAAACAGCTGGTTACAAAGTCAACATCCAGAAATCAAAGGCATGTTTTATACCAACAATGAATCAGCAGAAGCAGAAATCAAGGAAAAAATCCCATTCGATATAGCAAAAAGAAAAATAAAATATCTGGGAATAAACCTAACTAAGGAGGTAAAAGACCTGTATGCAGAAAACTACACAGCCCTGAAGAAAGAAATCAAGCAAGACACAAACAAATGGAAACATATACCTTGTTCATGGATTGGAAGAATTAACATCATCAAAATGTCCATACTACCCAAAGCAATATACACATTCAATGCAATACCTATTAAAGTACCAATGGCATATTTCACAGACATAGCACAAACACTTCAAAAATTTATATGGAACCATAAACGATCCCGAATAGCAGCTGCTCTTTTGAGAAAGAAGAACAAAGTAGGAGGGATCACAATACCTGATATCAAACTGTATTACAAGGCCACTGTATCAAAAGAGCCTGGTACTGGCATAAAAACAGGCACATAGACCAATGGAACAGAACAGAGAGCCCAGAAATCAACCCAAACCTCTACAGTCAATTAATATTCGACAAAGGGGCCAGTAACATAAAATGGAGTAAAGATAGCCTCTTCAGCAAATGGTGTTGGGAGAACTGGACAGCTACGTGCAGAAAAATGAAACTTGAGCACAGACTTACACCATACACCAAAATAAATTCAATGTTGATAAAATACTTAAATGTAAGCTGTGACACCATTAAAGTCCTAGAGGAGAACATTGGCAAGAAAATCTCAGATATTTCACGCAGCAACTTTTTTAATGATATGTCCCCTAGAACAAGGAATATAAAGGAAAGAATAAACAAATGGGATCTCATCAAATTAAAAAGCTTCTGCATGGCTAAAGAAACCAGTATTAAATTAAAAAGACAACCAACTGTATGGGAAAACATATTTGCCAATGATACCTCAGACAAAGGTTTAATCTCCAAAATATACAAAGAGCTTACACAACTCCACTCTAAGAAGACACCCAACTCAATTAAAAAATGGGAAAAGGACTTGAACAGACACTTCTCCAAGGAGGACATACAGAACATCCAGAGACACATGAAGAGATGCTCAATATTGTTAGCTATCAGAGAGATGCAAATTAAAACCACAATGAGATACCACTTTACACTGGTCAGGATGGCTATCATAAACAAAGCAACAAACAACAAATATTGGAGAGGGTGTGGGGAAAAGGGGTCCTTAGTTCACTGTTGGTGGGATTGCAGACTGGTACAACCATTATGGAAAACAGTATGGAATTTTCTCAGAAAAATAAAAATCGACCTGCCTTTTGACCCAGCAATTCCACTGCTGTGATTATATCCTAAGAATCCTAAAACATCAATATCAAAGAACCTATGCACCACAATATTCATAGCAGCACAATTTACAATAGCCAAGAGTTGGAAGCAACCTAGGTGCCCATAAGTAAATGAATGGATCCAAAAATTGTGGTACATATACACAATGGAATTCTATGCAGCAAAGAGAAAGAAGGAGCTACTACCTTTTGCAACAACATGGGTGGAACTGGAAAGCATTATGCTGAGTGAAATAGGCCAGGTGTGGAAAGACAAATACCATATGATCTCACCTTTAACAGGAAGCTAAACAACAAAACAAACAAACAAGCAGAAAAAAAACAAAGACACTGAAATAGAGAACAAGGGGACAGTGACTAGAGGGGAGTAGGAAGGAAAGTTAAGGGAAAAAGGGGGAGGGATTTGGAGAAACAAATAAGAAGGACACAGGGACGAGAACTAAGAGGGGTGGAAATGGGAGGGAGGTGGGGATCAAGGGGTGGGGGAGGCTAGGATGGGAGAAATAGACAAAAAACTGTACTTGAAAAATAACTAAATAAAATTAATTAAAATTAAAAAAAATACTTTGAGATGGATCAAAAATCTAAATGTTCAAATTTGAACAATAAATTTTTATAAAACAAAAAAAAAGAAAGAAATCAAGGAAGACACAAACAAATGGAAACATATACCTTTTTCATGGATTGGAAGAATTAACATCATCAAAATGTCCATACTACCCAAAGCAATATACAGATTCAATGCAATACCCATTTTTTCTTTTGTGGCTTATAATTTTGGTTCTAAGGTATGTTACTAAGTAGAAATAGTCAGGTGTGTAAAAATTGGTCATATTTTAGTAAACTATCTTTGTAAAAAAAGGACAAAGTTTGAGAATATAGATTTGTATATCCATAGAGAAACTGGTAAGTTACATAAGAACCTGGTGACAATAATTATCTCTGGTGGGAGAAAACTGCAGAGATGGGAGTCACAGGGGAAAGGGACTTCACCATATGCCTTTTTATGTTATTTCATTTTTGAGTAAAATGAAAATATTCATTATGCAAAAAAAATTTTAATGCAATAATTAAGAGTAAACCTTAGGGCCCTGGCTGGTGTGGCTCAGTGGATTGAATGCCCACCTGTGAACCAAAGGGTCCCAGTTGATTTCCCATCAGGGCACATTCCTGGGTTGTGGGCCTAGTAGTGGGCACATAAGTTGCAACCACACATTGATGCTTCTCTCCTGTCTTTCTCCCTCCCTAACACTCTGTCTAAAATAAGTAAATAAAATATTTTTAAAATATTGAAAAAAAGAGTAAACCTAGGATTCTACTAGCATTCATACTGCATGAAACAATAAACATGGCCTCAAAAAGGCAAGAATATTTATTTTGAAAAGATGTATATGCATGTGGTAGAAAAAAGTCAAACAGTACAAGAGTATGCAGTGAGTCCCTTTCTTACTCCTGATCTCTAGTCCTCTAGATGTCACCATTCTTACCAGTTGCTTGTGTAGCCTACCAGAGATATCCTGGTGTGTATACATATACATGTATGTGTATATACCATCCTTCTCATTTTAAATAAATACAAACAGACTATTAACACTGTTGTCCACCATGCTTTTCAGTTAACAGTAGATTTTGGAGATTGGTCTACAATGATGTAGAATCTGCATCAATGATTTTTGGTTTACTTGATTTTTTAAATAGGCTTTGTAGTTTTTTTTTGCTCAAAAAGTCCAAAACATGTAGGAGGTTTTAATGAAAACAATAAAATACAGAAACACCAGGTTCTCATTTTAAAGTAAAATTGACAGCATTTTCCAGAACTTTCCTTGCATGGCACCATTCTTACCACTATTAAAAAATAAAGTTCCAGATCTAAAATAATGAACTTGCTTGTAAACATTCTTCTCATAAATGTCGTTTAACTAGCCCCAAAGAATTGACTTTTAAGGTTGTTTCTACTCTAATGTTACCACAGTTTTGCAGTGTATACCCTTATACATATATATTTGCATATATATGCAATGTTATGTATATGTGATGAATAACTATATGTGATAGTATATATATATATATATATATATTCATATATATATATTCATATATATATATATGAATCCCTTATGTGGAATTGCTGGGTTAAAGGATATATATGCTCTTAACATTTCCGTGTATTTTGAAATATATTTCTTTTTCTTTTTTAAGGTTTTATTTATTTATTATTACAGAGAGAGGGGAATGGAGTGAGAAAGAGAGGGAGAGAAAGATCACTGTGTGGTTGCCTCTTGTGTGCCCCTCACTGGCGACATGGCCTGCAACCCAGGCATGTGCCCTGACTGGGAATTGAACTGGTAACCCTTTGCTTCACAGTCTGGTGCTCAATTCACTGAGCCACCCCAGCCAGGGCCATTTCCATGTATTTCTAACAGAGCTCTAGAATCAACTTATGAAAAATAGCCTTTTGGGATTGTGATTAGAAGTATGCTGAATTTATTAATTAATTTAGGGAGAATTGAAATAGTTACAATATTTTTTCTGTCCAGGTATGTGGTATTTTTTTTTCAGTTACTCTACTTTTATGTAAAATTCTCTCTCTCTCTCTCTCTCTCTCTCTCTCTCTCTATATATATATATATATATATATATATATATATATATATGAAAGTTTATATATATAAATATTAAAAATATATGTATTTTCCAATATTGGTACTTCTTTTTTAAGTTAATATAAGAGATTGTAAAACTTTTATTGCTATTATAAATAGGACCTTTTTCATATTTTAGAAAATATTTTATTTATCCACCTTTAGAGAGAGGGGTAGGGAGGGAGAAAGATAGGAAGAGGAGTATCAATTGGTTGCCTCTCACACACACTTCGACCTTGGACTGAACCTGCAATCCCAGCATGTGCCCTGCCTCGGAATTGAACCAGCAACCTTTCATTTTGCAGAATGACATCCAACCAACTGAGCCACACCAGTCAGGGCTTCATGACATTTTCTTACTGATTATTGTCGATCTTATGTCCAGCTACCTTACTATTTTATTAGTTTTGTTTGTTTTCCAGTTGATTCTCTTGCATTGTCTTGGTACCTGTTCATCTGTTCACCATATGTTTTATTTTCTTCTGATACCTTTTTCCTTATCACATTGGACAAAACAAACATTGTATTGTATGAGTGATAGTGAAAATCTTCTTTTGTTCCTGATTTTTTTTTTTTTTTTTTACTTTTTGTAAATCCGCCTGAGTTGGTGTGGCTCAGTGGATTCAGTGCCAGGATGCAAACCAAAGGGTCACTGGTTCGATTCCCAGTCAGGGCACATGCCTGGGTTGCAGGCCAAGTCCCCAGTAGGAGACGCTCAAGAGGCAGCCACGCACTGATGTTTCCCTTTCTATCTCCCTCACTTCCCCTCTCTAAAAATAAATAAATAAAATCTTAAAAAATAAACATATTAGAAAACATAATAGGAAACTTTGATATATGGTAGCTACATAAATTTTATTTCCATTTCTCTATAGTTCATTTTATGTCTTGGAGTTCTTTTGTAACTTAAAATATTTAAATGTAAAGTGACTTATTTTCTACTCCTTTCTTCCCTCTTATCTATAAATAGCAATCTAATCTATTAGTTATCTAAGTTTGATCCAGATTTATTTTTCTCATTTCCGTATCCAACTGCCTACAAGGTTGATTCCAATTGGATATGTTCTAGGACCTGTATTCTAGGACCTAGTTTGTTATTCCAAACTCAACATATCTCCTATTGAGAGTTTCACATCTCTCCTCAAAATCTGTTCTTGCTCTTATATTTCCAATCTGGATTAATATACCAATCTACTCAGTCACTCAAGCCAGTAACCTGGGAATTCTGAGTCCTCTTTTATACCCTGCCAACATCTAATGTATCAGAGTCTCCATCTCTGCAGGTTACCATCATCATATTGGATTATTACTGAAAAGTCCATCTTCCCAATTACTGCTGCTCTCTCCACTCTTGCTCCAATCCATTTCATTACCTACAACCAGAGTGAGTTTTCTAAAATGCCCATCTTATTGTGTTTCTCCAATTCTTAATACCTGTCTCTCATTGGCATATTGTTACTTTTAAAATAAAGTCCAAAATTTTTGATGCAGCCTTAATTTAATATACATTGAATTCCTTTCCCTGAAAAACAACTTTTCCCTGAAAAGTTTCCTTTTTTTTTCCATTCTGGTCCTTTTCACGTTCTGCTTCCTCAACTTGGAATATGCTTTTCCTTACCTCTTCCAGCTAATTCTAGTCATCTTTCTGTTTTTAATTTAGATATTCACCAAAGAATATCAGCTGAAGATTGGCTGTAGATAAGCAGCTTCCTGATAATTACATTAGTGTTATACCTTGTAAGTCAGATGGCTTTAGAATTGTGCTTCATTATTTTTTGGCTGTCAACAGTGACATTTTAATTAAGATGGCATATTTCCATCTGAATTATTAGACCATTAGCTAGTTGATACAGACAAGCCTTATAAGTATTCTTGTCTTGCTCTATTTTTCTAAAATGAAACAATACATTTACAAATTAATGCAAAATCCAAATAGTATTAAATCACTCATTTAGGCTGTCAGAAAACTTCATGTTGAATTATAATGTTACACACCAGAAACTTACATAATGGCATAAACCAATGTTACCTCAATTGAAAACAATAGGAAACAATTTATCATAAAGAAAATTTCACTTGGGGCTAGTTTGAATGATATGTGGCAAAAAGTATGTTGTCTTTGTTCTCAGTTTTCAAACATAGAAATTCTTCCCTGTTTCATTTTACTTCCTTCATTTTTATCATGAAAACTTTCAAACATACAAGGAAGTTAAAAGAATAGTACAATGAACAGTATGTCTACCTCCAAAATTCAACAGATGTTAACATTTTGTATATTTGCTTTGTATTTGTGTGTATCTCTTCTTTGATAAACCATTCGAAAGTAAACTCTAGACACTGTAAAACTTCACCTTTAAATACAGCAGCATACATCTTCTAAGCATAAGGACATTTTTCTACATGACCAAATACCATAAGCCCAGCTTAAAAAAACATAACAGTACCTCACTCATCTTCATGAATATTTTTTAATATCTAGTCCAGTGCTTCCTGACGTGTGGTCCACATACTGCTTGCTGGCTCACAGAGAGATAAGGAGCTTGCACCAAAGTGTATAATGGTGCATTGCATCCTTCATTGAAAGAAGGATCTCCTACCCTTTGCAAAAGCATTGATGGAACTAGAGAGCATTATGGTAAGTGAAATAAGTCAGGCAGTGAAAGACAAATAGTACATGATCCGACCTTTAAGTGGAGTCATTGGGAAAGTCTTGTTCCCACAAAAATGTCAGACAAATTAATGTACCTAGTGAAATAGTTCATTTACACTGATGAGCTGGTTAAGTATCACTACTCTATGTTCAGATTTCCCCAGTTGTCCCCTAAATGTCATTTGATGCCAGTCCACATGTTGCAATTGGATGTGGTATCCCTTTAGTCTCTTATTTATTTATTTATTTATTTATTTATTTATTTATATTTTTAATCCTCACTGGAGGATATGTTTATTGATTTAAGAGAGGCAGGGAAGGAGGGAGAGAGAAAGAGAGAAGCATTGATGTATGAGGGAAACATCAATCAGTTGCCTCTCATACATGTCCCGATCAGTAATTGAACCCACAACCTAGGTATGTGCCCTTACGGGGGGATCAAGCCCATAACCTTTTGGTGTATGGGATGGTGCTCCAGCCTGTCCAGGGCTAATTTTATTTTTAATTACAGGGGGTTTTTTTTCTTTTTGCTGTTGTGATTTGGTGTTTTCTGCTATTTTATCTTCCAAATCTCTGATTTCATCCTCTGTTTCATCTGATCTACTGTCGATTTCTTACAGTGTATTTTTCATTTCAGTTATTGTATTCCTTATTTCTGACTGGTACTTTTTTATGTTTTCTATCTCCATTTTTATGTTTCCTATCTATTTGTTGAAGTTTTCACTGAGTTGACCTATTCTTCCCCTGCACTCATTGAACATCTTTATAAATAGTGGTTTTAAAATTTTTTTCAATTATACTTTACCTTCAATATTATTTTGTATTTCAGGTGTACAGCATAGTGGCTAGACAGTCATATACTTTACATTGTGTTCCCCCTGATATTTCCAGTAGTCACCTGGTAACATACATAGTTATTACAATATTTGCTATATGCTATATGCTATATGCTATACTTTACATCCCCAGACTAATTTTATAACTGGTAATTTGTACTTCTTAATCCCTTCCTTTTTTTTTCTCACCCCATATCCTTTTTAGCCTCTTAATCTAGAACAGTCTCCACACATTTTAAAATGGTACTGACTTTCAGAGACCAGTTCTGCTCCACATTAGGAATTTGTCTGATTGTAGTATGACCAACATTCCTAGTTTGCCTGGGGCCCTTCAGGTTTTAGCTTTGATTCTGTACCCCTCAGTCCTGGGCAAACCAGGATGGTTTCTATCCTTATAGTCCTGTTTAGCTCCTTCTTCCAGCTTCAGATTTCCTGTAAACTAGAAGTTGTTGGATCTAGAGATTTGATTAGATTCATATTAAACCATTTTTTACAAGAATGTCCATAAGACATGCCATGTGTTTTACATCACATCACATCTAGAGGCAGGTAATATTAGTTGTTCATGCTCATTAAAAGTGACGGACCTCAGAACTCTCTACATAATTTTTTCTTTATAATTAACCAGAAATCCATGGAGTGGGACTTTGGTACCACGTAACTATCCTGTTCCCCAATAACCTCTCACCTGAATATTTTAACATCCATCAATTATTGTTTCCTGACTCAGTAATTGTTTTTTTGTATTTTTACACTGTATATCCTGACTTGATGATTTAATTGGGGGTTTCAAAATGGTAATTTCCTAATTCTGTCATCCAGTCTTTGTTTTTCTGGATGGCATTTTTTGGTGAAGGTGAGCTTTTTCTCATCTATATGATATGAACCAAGAAGGTGAGGTAAAAGCCTAATTTATTCCCCAATAATCACAATGTTCAGAGCAAGAAGCTGATGCAATATTTACTTCCAATAGTAGGAAAATAGTTTTATTATTGTTTTGAATATCACTTGACTTAATGTTTTTATTTCTTACTTATTTTTAAATTTATTTTTATTGTAGTTGACATGATACAAGAGATCACTGGGGAGAAGGGAGGGGTTGCAGGAGATGCCAGAGGCAGTGAGAGTGAAAACACAGCTCAACTTGAAACATTCCCCAGCCCCACAGGTGGCTTGGTAGCAGCTGCTTCCTTAGGAAAAGAGTAAACAAACCAGCACTGCAGCCTATCTAGTGTGTCATGTTTTGCTCTGCTCCCCTCTCATTCCTGATTGAAGGGGAAACAAGAGAACTTCTACCTAAAGGTTAACATGGGGGCAAGAAGGCAGAGCCAACATGCCAATCTAGCCTATGGGATTGGGTAGGGTGCTGGACACTTATGGAGCACATGAAATTCAGAGCCCAGCTTTAAATGGAGGAAGGGCAGAATCTTGTCATTGTCTTTCCATTTGTTTGACCTGTCAGGGATCTTGGAGCATTCACACACCTGCAGGCCCTGGAAACCACTTGGTCTGGTGGTGGCCCCAGGCCCTGGGCATGGGAAGCAACTGCAGCATGGAAATTTCAGCTCTGGCCCCATGTGTGCATTCCAGGGAGGGATCCTGAAGCCCAAGAGCCTTGTGGTCCGACTGACAGGTAAGAATGAAGTGGTGTTTATCTGTGGATGTTTTAGAGGGGAGGGGCACTGATACAGAAGCATGCTATTCTTCCAAAATTGTGTAGTTTTAAAATAAATAACCTCTTTCCTTTTTCACCAAACTTCTGTCTCTGGAGTTTGCCTATGGGCAGTGAGCCATAAAATCTCATTAATGTTCAGTAACAGTGCCCAACATGGGGCTCTAGCTGCCTATGGCAGGACAACTGCCCTAAGAGTAGGACTGTGGGTTTTCCCAGTCTCTGGGACTTTCTATGCATGCCCTCTTAAGGTGTTGGCCACCTAAACATGCCTTGCAGGTGGAAAGAAATGGATCTGGGAAAGAGGAAGACTCTAAGAAGTGGTGAGGATCACCTGAGGTTTGGGGCTGCAAACTAGGGTCTGGGTGAAAACTGAACAAGTTTGGGGGGGGGCATTGTTTGTGAGATTGGTTGGAAGAAGAGTGCTTGTGAGCATCTATATGGAATAGTGGGATTGTGGGTTCAAATTTTGATCATATGTCCCCATTTTGTCTGGGCTCTTCTTTTGGCCTGTACATCCAAGCCAACAGTTGGCTCCTTGAGGTTGCCCACGGGGTTGAATTTTAGCCAGACTAAGCTAGGTACCACTATTAGCCAATGTTTAAGGAGGAATTGGTTCTTTATTGAAACACTGTGTGGCCTACATATATTTTAGACTGTGAAGAAAAATTGCCCCTAAATGTCTCCCTAAATTACTGTACCATCATGGAATTGCAACTATATTGCCAAAGATTAGATAAATGGAACAAAATCCATTCCATTAAGGCATTTGTATCATTATGTAATAGGGTTTCCCCAGGGACAGGGAACAATTTGATGGTGCAGAGAAGGCAAGTGGCCTCAAAACCCCTCCCTGATAGTAAGACAGAGAAAGAAAAGGAGAATGGGGAAACAAGTCTCATTAATCCCTGAACCCAGGGGACTCAGGATTAGTAGCAGTAAGACCACTCCCATCACCACCCTCACCACTAGCTACCCCTGAGATAGGACCCAGAGAGCCAACGGCCCCACCCCAGTAAGACAAGGAAAGGTTCTTCCCCTCAAACACCTGTCAGAGCAATTTTAAAATACTGATACCTGGGCTCCTGCCATTCCAATTTAATTGGTTTAGGGAGGGGCTCAGTCATCAGTATTTTAAAAGTGGCCCAATTATTTCCATTGTGTAGCCTCGGTTGAGAACTGGTGGTCTAGGTCGTCTTTACCTTTCAGCCTGCAGCCCCTGGACTTGTTTAAAATGTAAACTTCATGCTCCACCCCAAGTGGATCAGAAACTCTGGAGGTGGGGCCTAGTAATCTGTGTTTTAACATGCCCTCCTGGTGATATACATTCCAGTTTGAAAACCACTGATAGTCTGATTTAATTGGTCTTGGGTGTGGCTCATGCATCCAAATTTTTATTTATTTATTTATTTATTTATTTATTTATTTATTTATTTATTTATTTAATACCATATGATCTCACCTTTAACAGGAAGCTAAACAACAAAACAAGCAAGCAGGAAAAAAAAACAAAGACACTGAAATAGAGAACAAGGGGACAGTGACCAGAGGGGAGAAGGAAGGGAAGTTAAGGGGAAAAAGGGGGAGGGATTTGGACGAATTTTTAAAAGAGCCCCCAAGGTGCTTGGAACGTACAGCCAGGGTTATGATCCCTCAATTAGGGCTATGGCTCCCAAACTTGTCTGCATGTTAAAATCCCCCAGGGATCTTTTAAAACTTCCAAAACCCAGGCTACACCTGAGGCCAATTATGAAAATCTCTGGAGGATGGCAATTTTGAAGTTTCCCAGTGATTTCATTGTGCAGGTAGCATTGGGAACCACTGGTTTAGGGCATTTGATTATTTTGGGATTAGAAGTGAGAAAAGAATGATTGGTGTTTGCTGAAATTTAACCTTTACCTTCAAAATCACATTGCCAGTTTAAAATTTACAGGGTCAGCATTGTCATTTTTTAAAGAAATATATTTTAAAATAGTATATAAATAAAGCACCAACTGAAGCTCCTTTAAAGCTCACCAATTAATGCAAGTGCAAAAGGACAATTGAAATGGAATATAATTATTATGTCCCAGACTTAGAAATTTTCCCTCAGCTAATTCAAGTCTATGATTACATGCATTTCCACATTATATTTCCAATGGTTTCCTTTGAGTCTCCTCAAAGGAGACTATAATAGGGTAGCAGTGCCAAGATTTAGCCAGAGCCACACAGCATAGGAACATATCAATATCCTCAAGTCCATTCCTCACTGCTTAGGGATCTTTAGGGTATATGGATGGGAGAGGTCTTTGCTTTGAGGACCTGAAAAGGAATTTAAATATTTGAAGGTGTTGACATTTACTGTTTTCCTTTACTAATTACCTTTGCTTATTAGCAACTCAAGGAATGCTTGAGAAAAAAAGAGGGCTATATAGTATTGGGTTGGCCAAAAAGTTCATTTGGGTTTTTTTTTTTTTTCCGTAAGATGGCTCTACTAGCACATAGTTGTCTTTAAGTTCATTCAAAACAATTTTGTTAGATTGTATTGTGACAGCTGTCATATCAGTGTGCACTTAAAAATCTTATCAGAATAGGTGAATTTCTGTGTAGCCATTTTTTAAACTTATTTCAATTGTTTTTTCTTTTCGTTTTTTTTCTCATTTTAAAAAAATTTATTTAGTTATTGTCTAAGTACAGTTTTCTGGGTTTTACTCCCATCCCAGCCCACCTCCCCCCAGTGCTCCCCACCTCCCTCCCATTTCTACCCCCCTTAGTTGTTGTCCATGCGTCCTTTATACTAGTTCCTGTAAATCCTTCCCCTTTCCCCCCTGAAACTCCCTCCCCTCTCCCCTCTGGTCACTGTCCCCCTGTTCTCTATTTCAGTGTCTTTATTTTTATTTTGCTTGCTTGTTTGTTTCATTGTTTAGCTTCCTGTTAAAGGTGAGATCATATGGTATTTGTCTTTCACCGCCTGGCTTATTTCACTCAGCATAATGCTTTCCAGTTCCATCCATGCTATTTTAATATTGAAGATGGAAGAAAATATGTGACATTTTGGCATACTATATATTATTTCAAGAAAGACAAAAATGCAACTGAAAAATCAAAAAAGATTTGTGAAGTGTATGCAGAAGGTGCTGTGACTGATCAAATGTGTCAAAAGTGGTTTGCAAAGTTTTGTGCTGGAGACTTGTGCTGGATGATGCTCCATGGTCAGGTAGACCAGTTGAAGTCAGTAGCGATCAAATATAGACATTAATTGAGAACAGTCAACGTTCTACCACAAGGGAGATAGCTGACATATTCAAAATAGCCAAATCAGTAAAGTTATTGGTCAGACCTTCACAACAGCATGGATGGAACTGGAGAGCATTATGTTAAGTGAAATAAGTCAGGTTGTGAAAGAGAAATAGCATGTGATCTCACCTATAAGTGAACCCTAATCAACAAAACAAACAAGCAAGCAAAATACAATCAGAAACATTAAAATAAAGAACAAACTGACAGTAATGAGAGGGAAGACGGGAGGGAAATAACGTTGGAAAGAAGGGAAAGGTTTGTAAATGAGTATGTATAAAGGTCACATGGACAAAGCCAAAGTGGGTAGGTTCAAGGGTGGGAGGTAGAGGGATATGGGGCATTGTGGGGTGAAAATGGAGACAACTACTGCAACAAGAATAAAAAAAAGAGTGTAAAGTACAGCATAGGGAATATATAGTCAATAAAATATTAATAACCATGAAAATATGACAAATTTACCTTTTATTTTATGGAAAAAGCCACACAAACTTTTTGGCCAAACCAATACTTAGCTTGTTAATAATCTCTCTCCTCCAGTTAGAGTGTAAGACTTGAGAGGATAAAGGCTATATCCTTCCTGTTCAGTCTTGTAGCTCTGTCTAGCATCCAGCCCAGTATCTGAAATGTAACAGGTTCTGAGAGTGGTAATACAGCATACTGGTGAAGAAGAGCAGTTTTGCAATCAGGCTGACCTGGCTCCCTCACTTACATGCTGTGTGACTTGAGAAAGTTACTTAACTTCTCCAACCTTCTGCTTCCTACTTCATTCCCTATAAAAGAAGGGTAATAATACTGTTTACCTCCTGGGATTATTATGACCCATTCAGTGAAACAATGTATATAAAGCACTTTGCAAATTGCCTGATATATAGTTGGTATTCTTTAAGTGGGAGTTATTCTTAATAATGCAATTACTCATTGAAGGAATAAGTGGGTGTCATATCCTGATTTTTGTTCCCTCTCTTGAGATTATGAAGCCAAAATAACCTAATCAAGTTTATTTCTTTATGATTTGAATGTTTACATAATTTCAGGCAAATAAAACCAAACACTCATTGGAAAGAGTCCCTTCCCTGTTGGTGTGGGTGTTTCTCAGCATTTATGTTGTAGTCAAATATTACAGCTTCTAGTAAAAAGTTTAAATGCAGTTTGAAGAAAAATGAAGCATAGGAAACAGGTAAGGCCATCCCTCTCATTTTGTCTCCCTCAGAATATTGGCTGCTAAAACACCTCACTTGTCAAATCCCTTTGTACTACTGTGAGAAGTGCTAATATAAGACATGTTTTCTGAAAATAACTGTGATGAGGTGTCATGAATTAAGTGCTTTGGTGTAGAAGTGATGGAGTTCTCTTCTGAGTAGCATATTTCAGAATCATAAATTTCCCAGAACATCTATTGCCTTACCCTTTATATCTCCTAAAAGGAATTTGTTTTAGGGTGGATTTTTATAAAACTAAGCACAGTATAAATGCCACATGGAATCTTGGATTAGATCCTGGTCAGATAAAGGACACTAGTGGGAAAAACTAATAATCTGAATAAAGCCTGTCATTTATTAAATGGTATTGTGCTAATGTTATTGTCATAGTTTTGATCAATGTGCCAAAGTTATGTATGGTGTTAACATTAGGGGAAGCTGGGTGAAGGGTATATGGGAACTCTGCTATATTTATAACTCTTCTGTAAATCTAAAATTGGTTCAAAATCTAAAGTTAAAAAAAACTAAGCATGCTGATTGAAAGCTAATTCTACAAAAACCAAGACTAGACAGGTGTTGAGGCCAGAGATCCAGAGAGAATAGAGATCACCCAGATATATGCTAGATGTTTGAATGTAAGTACTGTCCTTGATAAGGTGATAGGGGGAAGGGCAAGGTGATATGGCAATACTTTCACAATAACGGATTTTTGGCAGCCTATCAAAATCAGTTTATTTCTGTGTAAGTTAGTCTGGTTGAAAACACAGCAGCTTGACTTGAAAGAGGTCCAAATAGGTGTTTTCCTAACTGTTATTTTAGAGTTTGTTTGACTGGGTGTTTTCAAGGAATTTCTTATTGTGGCCCTAATACTGAAATGATAATTGTTACCTGAATATGAAAAGGGGAGGAGGAAGAGGAAGGATCTAGCTCATTTTAAAACATCAGCCTATTTAATTTAATTTTTTAATTCTCACCCAAGGATTAAATTTGAGTAATTTTACAGAGAGGAAAGAAGGAGTGGGGAGAGAAAGAGAGACAGACAGACAGATAGACAGACACATCAAGAAACATCAATGTGGCAAAGAAACATTGATCAGTTCCCTCCTATATGCACAAGCCTCAACTGGGCAAAGAATCCACAACCAAGGTATGTTCCCAGACCGGGGATTGAACCCATGACATTGTGGTGTATGAGACAACTGAGCCACCTAGCCAGGACAAAGCGCTAGTCCATTTTAAACCACCAACCCCCTTAACATTCAGTTTTTCTCTATTCTGAATCATATGATTTGCAGATAACTCCTGTGTCATTTTAATAGGAGTGTCTCAGTAACTGAGAGTGACCAGCATGACAATTTTAAAAGTGTGCTTATTCTTTAAATTATATTTTATTGATTATGCTATTACAGTTGTCCTCATTTTCCCCCCTGTCCCCCCCTCCACTTAGCAACCCCCATGCCCTCAGACAATGCCCCTAACATTGTTCATGCCCACGGGTCCTGCATAGTAAGTTCTTTGGCTGCTCCACTTCCTACATTGTACTGTAGGGAATTTCCATCCTCATGGATATTCTGTAACCTCCTATTTGTACTTCTTAATACCCTCACTCTCTCACTCACTCCCCCACACCCTCCTCCCATTTGGCAACCATCAAAAGGCTCTCCATAACCATGATTCTGTCTCTGTTCTTCTTGTTTGCATAGTTTCTTTTTTAGATTCAATTGTCGATAGATATGCATTTATCACCATTTTATTGTTAATAGTTTTGATCTTTTTTTCTTAAATAAGTCCCTTTAACATTTCATATAATAATAGCTTGGTGATGATGAACTCCTTTAGTATTTTTATGTCTGGGAAGCTCTTTATCTGCCCTTCTATTCTAAGTGATAGCTTTGCTGGGTGGAGCAATCTTGGCTGTAGATCTCTGCTTTTCATGACTTCGAATATTTCTTGCCAATGTCTTCTAGCCTGCAAAATTTCTTTCGAAAAATCAGCTGACATTTTTATGGGAACAACTCAGTTGGAAACTGTGTTTTTCTTGCTGCTTTTAAGATTCTCTCTTTATCTTTAACCTTTGGCATTTTAATTATGATGTGTCTTGGAGTGGTCCTCTTTGCACCCATCTTGTATGGTACTCTCCATGCTTCCTGGTCTTGCATGTGTATTTCCTTCACCAAATTAATGAAGGTTTCTTTCATTACCTTTTCAAATAGACTTCCAACTTCTTGCTCTTCCTCTTCTCCTTCTGGCACCCTTAGGATGCATATGTTGGTACACTTGAAGTTGTCCCAAAGGCTGCTTACACTGTCCTCATTTGGGGGATGCTTTTTTCTCCTTGTTCTTATTGGTTGTTTTTTGCTTCCTCATGTTCCAAATCATTGATTTGATTCTCAGTTTCATCCACTCTACAATTTTTCCCCTGGAAATTATTTTTTTATTTCAATAAGTATGTCCTTTGTTTCTGCATGGATCTTTTTTATGCTGCTGAGATCCTCACTAAGTTCCTTGAGCATCCTTATAACCAGTGTTTTGAACTCTGCCTCTCATAGACTGCTTATCTCCATTTTGTTTAGTTCTTTTTCTAGATTTTTATTCTGTTCTTTTACTTGGGTTGTGTCTCTTTGTCTTCTCATTTTGGCAGTCTCCCTGTGTTTGTTTCTATGTATTTGGTAGAGCTGCTATGATTCCTTGTCTTGGTGGCACTACCCAATGTAGTAGGTGTCCTGTAGGGTCCTGTGGCATAGCGTCCCCTAACACCCAAGCTGGGTATTCAAGGTGTGCCCTTCATATGGGCTAAGTACATTATCCTCTTGTAGTGGAGCCTTAATTGCTGTTGGCAGGTCAATGGGAAAGATTCAGCCAAGCCAGTCAGCTGCAAGGATTGGCTGTGACTACTGACCACCAACCTCTACCCTCTGCAGAAGATCAGCTGTGCAGGGGCAGGGTGGTGGTGATCTGATGTGGTCTGTAGCTATCTAGTTCATTAATTTACTAAAGGGAGGGTATGCAGGCTCTGAGGTTTCCTGGGTGGTGCAGGCCAAGGTTGGCTCCCACCTGTGTTTTTTCTGTGGCTACCCTGCCTGCAGTATAAAGCAATCTGATGGCTGCTGCTCGTGCTGGACTTGGAGATTCCTAGGTGAAGCCAAGATGTGAATCTAGGCTGGCTTCTGCCAGTGGGAAGCCTGGTGCAACTTAGTAGTAGGTATAGGGGCTGGGGGTTAAGAACTTACTATGGCTGACTGTTGCTTGTTTGATAGGATTTAGGAAGTTGTGAAGCATGAGTCATGACAAGCCATTTATACTTTGTGTGGGCCTGTGAGTTGAATGGGACAGAGTCTCAGGGGATTTCCAGGTCAGGGAAACAGTGTTAGCCAGTTTGGTGGACTCTCAGATATGGCATTCCCTCTGCCTGCTCTGTGCCTCTGTGGGGGAAGGATTTAGATAAGGGGTAATGACCTCTGCCCCTCTTTCTGTTTGGGATAAAGCTGTCTCCTATTACCACCCTGATGATAGACACTTTGTTTTCTTCCTGTATGCCACTGGTGCCTATCAAGCTGCTACCCCATTGCTGGAGCTTGGCGGTAGTGAGTCTGAGTAAGTATGTACATGGTTTCTTTAAGGGGAACTGCTTAGGTCTCCAGAAGTTTCTTCCACTGACTCACCCACTCCCTGTTGGTTTTTGCAGCCTGAAGTTGTAGGGACATATTTTCCCAGCACTGGAAACCTGTGCTTGGGGTCTGGTATGCCAGATGCCTTGCTCCTGAAATATCCCTCCTGACTTTTTGTCCACCACACATGGGTGTGGGACCAGCCCATACCATGTCTTTACCCCATCTATCAATCTGGGTGGATGTGGGTTCTTTAATTCTGTAGTTGTCAGACTTGACTCAGCTTGACTTCTGGCAGTTTTGAGTGATGGTTGTTCTATATTTAAGTTGTAATTTTAATGTGGTTATGTGAGAAGGTGAGCAGTATTTACCTATGCCACCATCTTGACCAGAATTGTTAGTTTATTTTGTTCATTAGATTCTTCTTATAAGTGAGATATGGTATTTGTCTTTCACCTAATGGCATCTTTCGCTTAGCACAATAGTGTTCAGTTCCAACCATGCTCTAACAAAAGGTAGGAACTCCTTCTTTCTCTCATCTGTGTAGTCCATTGTGTCAATGATCCACAGTTTTTTATTTATTTTATTATTTTAAAGATTTAAAAAATTTATTTCTAGAGAGGGGAAAGGATGGAGGAAGAGACAGAGAGAAACATCAATGTGTGGTTGCTTCTCATGCACCCCCTACTGGGGACCTGGCCTGCAACCCAGGCATGTGCCCTAGACTGGGAATCGAACTGGTGACCCTTTGGTTCACAAGCTGGCACTCAATCCACTGAGCCACAGCAGCCAAGGCTCCACAGTTTTTCAACCCACTCATCCACTGATGGGCAGTTAGGCTGTTTCCAGCACTTGACTATTATCAATAGTGCTGCTATGAACGTAAGGGTGTCTAAGTTCTTTGAATTAGTGTTTCCAGGGTCTTAGGGTTTACTCCTAGCAGTGGAATTATATCTGAACAGCCAGTGGGGTCCCAGTGCCTGCTGCCCATAGGCAGTAACTGTAGAGACAGAGTCAAGCAGAAAAGAAAGTGGAATTTATATACACACACACACACACACACACAGAGTTGATTACTTGATGCCCAACCCTGCCCCCACTGTGGGAGGAATGAGGAGACTGCTGGTGGTTATCCATGTCTTCATATGTGGGGGAGGGGTATGGGGCTTGTTGCTCTGCCACCCCACCTCTAGGGATCCTCCTTTCCTAATCCCTTCTCCCTTTCTACTGGCCTTGTTCTTAGCACTGGCAGTGCTCCTAGTGAGGCTTAAAGCACTTGGGCCTGACCCTTCCCAGCTGTACTGAAGCCGTAGCTAACTGGCTTGCACAGGTGTGGGCCACAGGCAGGTGGTAGCCACTTCAACTTCTTGCCTGGGTGAGGGGTGTGGGGCTTGTCAAGCCAATGTGGGAGGCATGGACTGCAGGCAGCAGCCACCATGGCTTCCCTGAGCACTCTGCCCTAGGCTCCTCCCTTCACTTCTTACAGGAGCTTGGTGGCTCCAGGCCCATCCTGGAACACTCAGGGAGGGGCCTCAGGAAACACCTCTAGGCCCCCCAGTCCCCAAGATTCAGGGCCCAGGAACTTCCTCAGCCTTTGATCCAGAAGGAGGGGAGAATCTGAGAGACTGGTGTTTCCACACATTTTCCTTTTAAGGCTCCCCTTGGAATCCCCCTTGTGGCAAAAGCAGATGAGAGGGTTTGTCCCTCCCAACCAATCATCTTACTCATTTCGGGAGCTAGCCTTCAGTTTCCTTTTTTGAGGGGGGGGGGTGTTTTGCATGTCCTGGTTGCCAGGGTGACACATGCATACACTGTCTTTGGTGCTTCTCCACCCTGCCCATTTCTGGGCAGGAGTTCTATCCCATTCCTATTTTCCCCTTTAACTATTACTATTCTCCCCTTTAACACTCTGGACACTTGTAATCTTACAAGGGAAAATGGATGAAGGTCTTATTCTTCTGTAACTACTTCCTGCTGACCAAGGATTTAGTTCTACCTATCCCCTTGTTCAGAGGTTCCTAATAAATGGGGTCTGAATTCAAGAGAAGCCTTCAAATGAGGGAGAAGGATCTTGTAAAGTCCAGGTCAGTTAGTTGTCCCTTGAAAGTGGCATGTATGTCCAAAGGATGGCATTACTGGACAAGTTGCCATCCTTGTCATGTTCTGGAGGTGACAAATTTGGCAACAGGGTTACAAGTCACTATCAACATATAACAACTAAATAACAAAGGTAGTGAATAATTCTACTGTGTCCCTGATTCAGAAAAAAATGGCTTCCTTGGAGGAAGGTGTGCAAGGTGTGCCACACCTGTCTGAAGCTTTACTGTGTACCACATTCAACTTAAATTAGGCTTATGGGAATATCCTGAGGTTCCCCCACTTTAACACTTCTGGACCCTTTCTGTCCAAACTGTTAAGGTACAAAAGAAAGTAATTTTAAAGCAAAGCTGATAGGTTGCCCCATACTTCACCAACTCAACAGGTTAGTCCAGCCAAATCATTGAATCCCAGGAGACAGTGATGCATGTGGGCTTTTCAGGTGGGCCCTATACCTTTTTTGAGTCCACAGTACTGTATTCTGAGATGATGTTTAGTTGCAAGACCTTTGCTGGAATGATAGATCGTAAGCAGTGACAATTTGATATCATCAGGTGAAACCAGTTCAACTCTGAAGTGAAAACAAACTTTGAAGATAGCTGCACTAGAATTCAATGATCATGACTGAGCATTGTGATTTTTCCTTAAAACCCGATTCATCTTCCTAAGATCACTTTCACTGGCCTCAACAAAAAAGACTGTCAGTTTTTAATTTTGCCTTATTGTTTGCATAAAAACAAGAGAAGCGCTGATCACATATGCTTTTTAAGTCTGCTTTGCTGGAACTTCCACAAGTAACGTTCAGACTGACCCTTAGCCCTTCAGGGCATAGAAGCCATGCCCCACAACTGCCATCCAGCTTTACTTTCAGCACCTGTATTCCTCAAGTCCTTGAGGTTCTCATTGTGTCTTAAGGTTCCTCCTTGCCATCTTTCAGCAAAGCAATCTTCACTTCTTTCCTGGAAAGAGTGCCATGAACCACATGACCAAACAAATTACCAGGCCATTTCTCCAGTGGGATTTCATTAGCTTTGAAAATCAATCTCAGTTCCTCAAGGCTTTCTTGGAACAACCAGAGTCCAGGAATGCCTCTTTCAGGAATGAGATTCTAGTCAATGTCTTGGTTATTAAAACCACAATTTGAAACTGCTTTTATGGGTTTCATGCAAATGGAATTTTATATCCTTACTCATTAAGAATGTCAAATTTTAGAGGCATCAGGTAGGGAGAAAAATACAAATAATCATAAAGGAAAATCTTTGTCCTTCCAATATCCACCAAAATTGCATTTCCATTACTTTACTTCCTAACCTAATATAAAGTTTTAACCCTTAGGAACTTCAAAGTCTTTTCAAAAGAGAAACAAACGAAAAATCCAAAGCAAAGAACAGAACTGCAAAAAAAAAAAAAAAAAAGAGAGGACTAAAACTAGCCTTAGAATCTTGTCTCCCACCAGCTGGGCTCACTAACCAGTCACACAGACATTGCCAAATGATTGAGGGCTGTGATGGCTGTGATGGTGTTGAGTAAACAGTCCTCATTGGTGCTGCTAGTTATCAATATGTCATCTACATATTGCAGAGGCACTCCTGATTTCAACCGAATATCTCTTAAGTCTTGCCAACACTTCCCTGAATATAGTTGGGGAGTTCTTAAATCCTTGTGGCAGCGTGGTCCAGCAGTATTGGGGTGTAGGTTTTGTTTCTGGGTCCTGCCATTCAAAAGTGAACAGTAGTTGAACCTGTTCATTCTCTTGGGATACAGAATAAGGCATCCTTCAAGTCTAAAACTGAAAACCATTTGTTATCTGCAGGTACCATGGTCAACAGCAATATAGGAGTTGGACATTGTAGGATGAATGTCCTGAACAATGTCATTTATGGCTCTAAGATCCTGTACTTATTCATATTCATCAGAATGAGGCTTTTTGATTGGCAGAATGGGAGTATTGCAGGGTGACTGGCATAGCTGAATTAACCCCGACTTTAAGAATTTCTACAATACTGCCCTGGCTGGTGTAGCTCAGTGGATTGAGCACGGGCCTGCGAACCAGACAATCGAGGTTCGATTCCCAGTCAGGGCACATGCCTGGGTTGCAGACCAGTTCCCTGCAGGCCAGCTCCCAGCAGGGGACGCACAAAAAAAGGCAACCATACATTGATGTTTCTCTCCCTCTCTCCTTCCCTTCCCCTCTAAAAGGTAAATAAATAAAATATTTAAAAAAAAAGAATTTCTACAATACTGGCTGAATCCTCTCTAAAGCCTCCTTTTTGAGGCTACTGTTTTTTTTTCCCATGGATCTGTGCCCCTTCTTTTAGATTAATTTTTATGGGTTGGATATTACCTGGAGTTCCATAAGCCAAAATAGTTTGGTTGACCTGCTTATATATCTCAGGTGGAAAGGTTCACCTCCAGGACCTTCTGGACAAGTCAGGAGTGTCTGGAGCTGGAGGGAGTGTTCTAGTGGGACCTGTATACACAGTTGATGCTTTTCAGAAAAAAGAAGTTACTTGGGCATGCAATTTTCAAGGTAAATATTGCCCCAGCAACAGAATAGGGCAGAATGGTATGTAGAGAAAATTATGTATGATTTTTTGATCCCCAAGCTGGCATTCTAGAGGTTGAAGGAATGCCTGTTTTTGTGATTGTCTGGACACTCCAGTAACTGTTACTGTATCTGAACTTTCCTTGGTTACTCCAGTGTTCAGCACTGAGTATGTAGTTCCCATATCTACAAGGAAATCAATTGGCTTGTTCCCCATCACCAACTGTACCTTGGGCTCCTGTAAGAAAATAGTAGTAGGTAGGGAGATGTCCAAGGGAGCCCCTGGCATCCTCATTTGTCATCAGACTCTTCTCACATTTTTAGCATTTGCAGGTGAGTGTTTCCATCCCTGCTTTCCCTTTTGAATTTTGGGCACCCCTTTCTCCAATGGCCCACCTCCTTTCAACAGGCACATTGGCACCTACTGGTCCTTTCTTTTTCTCTTTAGGGTCCCACGTCTTCCTCTGGTCTTGCTACTCTCTTTCTAAGGACACTGTGGTCTGCTTTGTCTTCCTTGCTTCCTGGGCATTGTGTACTTTAAAGGCCATGTCTACCAGCTGAGATTCACTCACAATGTCCAATCTATACACTGGAATTTCTTTCTGACAGTCAGGGTACTTTGCCCAATGAAATTCATGTTTACCATCCACACATTCTCTGGTACCTGCAGAGCAGCATCAGAGTGCTTTCTATAGGCCTGATAGATCCTATTAAAATTCAGAAGGGTCCTCATCTGGCTTTTGCTGAAGGACCTGTATCATATTTAGGCTCTTTCGTTTGGGCACCCCCTTCACAAGCCCTTCCAGCATGTGCTTTCTGTAATGCTCCAGGAAGGCTAGACCCCACCATTTGGTTCTAGTCAGGCTCTGTCAAGGGAATTGCCCCAGCTGGGTTGGGGATCCCATTGGGATTCTCTTGGTAGAGATGTTGCACCTCTTCATTAGCCTTATTTATAACCAGCCATCTCTCATCCACTGTTAACAAGTATTGAGGAGAGCCTGTACATCTGCCCATATTGGATGGTGATTGGCAAAAATGGATGTGATGATAAGATATGCCATTCTCTGAGGATCATCCCTATATGAGGGGTTGGAATTCTTCCACTTCAGTAAGCCCGAGTGGAGAATGGAGTTTGGACCCAATAGTAGCCAGTGAACTGGCCTTCCTGATTTACTCTACCTATTGGGTACTGCCTCAAAGGAAACTGCCTTGCTCTGGATAGGGAGGCTCCCTGGTAAAATTGGGTGCCTTGATGGGTCTTTGAGGTGGAGACTCATCCTTAGTCATACAAGGGTAGATTGCCTCTCTATCACTCCACTTTGGGCTCTAATTCAGGGGTAGCTTTTGGTAGGGATCCTCCTGCTATGAACCGTGTATCCCCTGAGTTCAGGGCATTAATGAGGCCCATTTTCTTGCTCTCCTTTTCTTCCTGTGTATTGTCAGGAAGAGGTTTCAAGGCCCCTTGCCTTCTCTGCACCATTAAGTGGACCTCTGTCTCTGGAGAAACCCTATTATGCAACAACATAAATGCCTTGACATAATGGATTTCTTCCCATTATACAACTGTTGGCAACACTGTTCCAATTGCATAGTGGTATAGCAGTATAGGGAATCACCCATGGGCCACCTTTCCCCATGATCCAAAACATATGTAGGCCACACTGTATTACAGTAATAAACCAATACTTCCTTGAACATTGGATAATGGCTGTAGGTACCCCAGTCCACTAAAATTCTACCCAGTGGGCTCCCCCAAGGAACCAACCCAGAATGGCCCATGCTGGCCCAGATATAGAACAATCCCAATCCTATGTCCAAAAAAAGCCAGGCAATGTGGGAACATACAGAGAAAACTGGCACCCATGATTCCACTTTATAACAAATGTTCACATGCAAGTTTTCCTGTCAACTAATCTCACAATCCTTGAACTCAACCAATGGCCTCCTCTAAAAGGGCCAGTTTTCATCCAGACCCTGGTTCACAGCCCTAAAATTCAGGTGATCCTTCCTTGTTCCCAGAGTCTACTCCCTACCCAGACCCACTTCCTTTCCACCTTCCAGGCATGTTTAAGCAGCTGATGCCCTTAGTGGGTGTTCTGAGGAACCCCCAGCAGCAGGGAAGCCCCACAGTCCTACTCCCTGGGGGAGTTGACCTGCCACTAGCAGCTAGAGCCACATGTTGGGCACCACTACTGTATCCAACCAGTGGGGTCCTACTGTCTGCTGGCCACAGGGATAACTCTAGATACAGAGTCTGATGGAAAGGAAAATGGAGTGTGTGTGTGTGTGTGTGTGTGTGTGTGTGTGTGTGTGTGTGTGTATGATTATCTGATGTTTACCCCTGTCCCCACCACCAGAGGAGCAAACAGGCTGCTGACAGGTGGCTGCTGCAGTGGTTTCTGATGGATTTGCATCCAGGAGAGGGGTGCAGGGCCTGTTGCTCAGCCAAGCCACCTCTCGAGAACTGCTGACCCTAATCTCCTTTCCCCATGCTGCTGTCTTCTTTTTAGCACCAGTTGTGCTCCTAGTCAGGCCCAAAGTGCTCAGGCCTGACCCTTCCTGGGTGTACTGGGGCTGCAGCCAACTGGCCTACACAGGCATGGGCCACAGGCAGGCAGCAGCCAGTGTGACTTTGTACCTGAGGGAGAGGAGCAGGACTTGTCGGGTTATGCCTCCCTGGGCTCATCACCCTAGCCTCTTCCCTTCCCCTCTTTCCAGAGCTCACTGTGCTCCATGCCTGACCTGGAGCTCTTAGGAAGGGGTCCTGGGAAGTGCTCCTAGACCACCCAGTGCCCAAAGTCCAGAGCCCAGGAACTCCAGCCCCTGTGGGTCCAGAAAGGAGAGAATCTGAGAGATCAACATTTCCATGCACTCTCCTTTTAGGGACAATATTCCAAACAACTGAGTCACCAGGCCAGAACTTTGATGAATTCTCCTTTTAAAGCCTGACCTGGAATATCCACCTGAAGGAAGCAAATGAGAGGGTATGTCCCTCCCAATCAATCATCTTCCTGGTTTTTGGCACCAGTGTTGTGCACCCTTTTTTTGTCCCATGTGCATGTCATCCTGGTTGCCCAGGACACATATGTGCCATGTTTGGTGTTTCTCCACCCTTCCCCATTTCTAGGGGTGAGTTCCTACCATCACAAAATTGCTTGGTCAAAAGGCAGTTCCATTTTTAATTTTTGAGGAAATTCCATACTGTTTTTCACAGTGGCTGCACTAGTCTGCATCCCCACCAACAGTGTATTAGGGTTCCCTTTTCTCCACATCCTCACCATTACTTGTTCTTTGTTGATTTATTAATGATAATCATTCTGACAAATGTGAGGTGATATCTCATTGTGGTTTTAATATGCACCTCTCTGATGGCTACTGATATTGAGCATCTTTTCATCTGTCTGTGATTTAGAGATGAAATCTTTCTCTATCATATCACATCACATTAAATCACATCTTCTTGTGATTGATGGATTCTGTGTAGAAAAATTTGGTTGACACCCAGGAACATATACATTGTACACAGGGAAATATGTTAATATACTGAAATTCAGTTTTGTCAGAGATGCCAATCTAAATTCACACTGCCCACATTTCTAGGTGGCACTCCTACCCCCTTTTAGTTTTACTTCCTCTCCCCTCTGGGCTGAGAAAGTATGCCTGCCTCATAAAAACACATGCCATAAAGAAATGTGGATGAATCAATTTTCTTGAGAGCCTTGGTTTGTTGGACTACAGTCTACTGCCTGATAAAACTTTTCTTTAGTAGATATTTGCTGTATTCTTGGTGTCCATGATGATTATTGGGAACATTGAAGGAATATAGATGCATAAAGAGTGGTGAGAGAAGACCCAAAGAAAATGTCGATCTTGTGTGACGTAACAGCACTTGATCAATTATGGACTGCGTATACAATAGTGGTCCCATAAGCTTATAATGGATTATAAGCAAAAGTTTGTTTGTGTTGTTGAAAGGAAAGGCTGGACACTACTAAGATGTTGAATTTACGGTAGTTTTGGGTGGTTTAAATAGATGAAGAGGTTCTGCATGCTTTCCATCCACTGTGTTCTTGCCCCATATTGAGGCCTGGAATTGACCAGGGGGAGAAAGGGAGTCTGGAAGCTCATCAACCCCCACCTGCCCAAGCCTCTGTTTTCCCCCACCTCTCTTCCCCCCCTTTTATTATTCCTTATCTCATGCTTTATCTATTTGGGTCTATTTTGATATCTGCTCTCCCTTTCTCTCCCCTTCTCTTTCTTCCCTCTCTCCCTTCCTCCCCCACTCCTTTTGATGTCTCTTCTCCCTCAGACAGTGGCTTCCTCCACAGCCCTCCCCTAACCCTGCACAATGTGTATATGTGTGCACACAAACTTTATGTTATATATTATATTTTTACTGTACCTTTTCTATATTTAATTATGTTTAGATATACAAATACATACAACTATGTTATAACTGCTTACAGTATTCAGTACAGTAACATGCTATACAGGTTTGTAGCCTAGGAACAATAGGCTTCATAATAGATATATGGCAGGCTATACCATCTAGGTTTGCGTGAGTATACTCTGTGATGTTTTCACAATGACAAATTTCCTAGCCATGCATTTCTCAGAACATATCCCCATCATTAAGAAATGTGTGACTGTATTTGGACAAGGAAGAGAGAGCCCTGGCTCACACACACAGAAGATCTGGATTTTAGGAGCAGCTCTGTCAGTGATCAGCTGTAAAGACATGGGCAAGTCACTTAACCTCTCTATACCCCAAGTTCCTAATCTGTTTAACAACTGGATTGGACTACAGGCTCTATAACATTCCTTCCATCTCTATGACTAATAAGCTGAGTGTCAGCCAAAATTCTGTCAGACCCACAAGGTACCTAGGGTGGTTCCCTCAGAGATGAAGCCATACTGCAATGTGTAATGGGAAATGACACAGACTTAGTGTCAGATCTTCCAGATGGGGTTGTAAGACAGACCTTTCTGTGCAAAGTTTTTGTCTCTCAGAAACAATTATGGGCTAATTGGTTTATACTGCCTGGTGAGACTGTGTAGAGTAGGAGTTAAGAACATGAATTATAGAGTTGGATCTTAAAGTTTGAAAAACAGTTCTGTTGCTTCCTACTGAGTGCCCTGGAACAAATGATTTGACCTCTCTGAACATCAGTTTCTGCCTCTGTAAGAAGGTGGTAATAGTTAACCTCAAAGGCTTGTGAAGATAAAAGGCACTAATGAATGTAAAGCAGTTAGCTTAGCACTTGGCAAAATGGAAGTGCTCAGTCAACCATGTCTACTATTACTACTGGTGTACTTATTGCTATTAACATAATTTTCCTCCCATGGGCATGGCTAAGCTTCAGCATTTTTCCTGGATATGGCTTTCTCTTTCTGGAGTTTGAGAAAAGCATAAACAAATCTTTCTGGCCTAAAGCAGGTCTAAAGTCAGATCTGGGTTTAGTTTCTTACTATGCTTCATACAGGCTCTGGGATCTTGAGCAAATTATTTAACTTCTCTGTCTTTATCTGTAAAAGGCAGGCAGGTATAGTGCCTACCCCCAAGGATTGTGGTGAATATGATAAGGAATGTGAAGCACTTAGTAGTATGCCTCACATCTAGAAGCCATTCAATAAATGATGGTTGTGATACTGATGGTGAAAATAATCATTGTTGTAAGAATAAAGGATTACCTCCACTACCACTACCCTTCTTGGGATGGAGGGTTAAATGTAGTGAAGTTTGTACAATTTTTGCATACTTAATCGAAGAGTTAGGGAGGCAACAATTGCTGTTCCTATTGGGACAAGAAAGTAATTGTTGCCAGGCCACACCAACAGTGACTGGGAATTTAAAACTAAGTTGTTTTTTGAGGTATGACTGAAAATGATTAGGAGACAATGCTTCTTAGCAAGACAGTTTTATTTATCTTTGCCAGTCCCATTATACCCAAAAACTGTAGGGGGGAAAATGTTATTCTAAACTGGCCCTGTATTTCTAAGGCTCAATTTCAGTTGGTCAGCCAGGACATGTTCACAGGCTTTCTCGGGAGCATCTGGGTGCAAAGATACACAGTCTTTATTCTTTGCCAATGTTGTCTTCATTTTCAAATGGATGATGCTTAACTTTTCTTGAGCTTCTCTGTAGGTGTGAGATTCACTTGATGGTTAGAATACAGACATACAGGAATAATGGGCATTCTTGGGAATATGGTGTTAAAGTAGGTGGAGTTGTAGGAAACTGTAGAGGTATTAACAAATAGAAATTGAAAAGCAGAAGTATTCCTAATGGTTCTGTAGATGAACCCATTTACTGAGGGAGGGATATTAGATATTTCTTTTGATGTCCTTCCATTTTTCTCTTTAGTGCTCTGTTAAAAAGTAAAAAAAAGAGAGAGAAGAAAACAGCCAGTCACTGCAAGTGAAACTAAGCCCCAGGTTTCCTGTCCTTCCCAGACCACTCCAGGTCAAGAGGGTGTTGTCCACTTTCAAAGGGACTGTAGACTGCACCGCAGCAGGCACCCCCTGGCCTCATACTTTCTCTTACTCTTACTCTCTCACTTCTCCCCTTCATCTAAGCAATACTAACCACAGGTTTCAAAGATGTCTTCATAGACATCTTCCAGCACCATCTCCTCCATTTCCCAGGTAGTCATTCTCTTTTTTGGGCTGGGTTCTGGGGTTATAGAAAAGAAAAATTGATTTTAATTTTAGACAGAGATTTAGGGGCAATTTCTGGTGTTTAGAAAACCACATCCTCTGTTCTTCTACTAGATTTCTTCCACTCAACTCTCATCTTCACCCCTCATCCCCAGATCAGTGCCCTTTTCCCCTTCAGTTCTTCTGGCCAAGTTCAGGCCCCTCCATATAGGTGTAGCAACCCAAGACACTGGGGTAGCCTGAGGACCAGATCCCTTGGAGAGCATAGGTGACATTATAATATTGATAGTTGACCATCACAGTGACTGAGGTCCCAGGAAACATTGAGAAGGAGAGGCCATTAACAACAATGGGCCTTCAAGTCCTCATGCTTTTTCTTTAATGTCTTTGTTATATTGGGAAAAATCATATATGCTTATTATAAAAAGAAAATTTCCAATAAAACAAAAATCCAAAGAAAGGCACCTAGGTATTTTGCTTCTCACCTAGTATATCACCCCTAGAAGAAATGACTACTTATGTTTCAGTTACTTTTCTCCAGATATTCTATACATGTGTATATATCATGCTATACATGTTATATTCTGACTTACCATTTTCTCTAACAAAACACAGGGTTATGGAAAATTGTCCACGTTAGTAAATATAAGCCAACAATAGCGCTTTTAATGTCTGCATAGTATTCCATTATGTGGATGCAGCATAATTAATTTAGCCATTTCCCACTGTTAGACATTTAGCTTGTTTCCAACTTTTGGTTATTGTATACCATGCTGTGACTGAACAATCACAGGCATACTTTTGGGGGGAGGAGATACTTGTGTAATTATCTTTGGATATAGTTCAAGAAATGATTGGTTCATAGGGTTTCCACATTTTTTAAAGTTCCCTCTCTCTCTCTGTGTATGTGTGTGTGTGTATATATAATCATTTTTTACTCCCACCACTAGAAATTATAACTTTTAAGATAACCCTATACCCATGCAAACAAAGATTGTGTGCCAGCCAGTTCTGAGCCATCTTACTGGACTACCAGGTGGGGGACCCCAAGTACTCTGCCTGTCCTTCATCCACTTCTCTTTCTCCTGACCATCAATCATAGTATGAGAAAAGAGTTTCTGACTCAAAATAGAAATACTGTTTTATAAATCATGAGAGAAGGTCTATATATTTTTTCTTCTATGACTAACCAGTTTCAGCATTACCTTAAAAAAGATCAACATTACCTTCAAAAAGATCATCATCATCATCATAATCATTATCATCAGTATAAGTTGCTGAGGGCTAAAAGTCAGCATCCTGATTGTAGTGAAGCTCAGTAGTGTTTCAAGCTCCATTTTCCCCAGAATATTCTCCTTCTTCTGTGGGTTCATCTAAAGCAAATGTCACTGATGTAGTCTTTCTAGGTCTTAATCTTAAGCCTTCTATACTGCAAGAATATGAAGGGGGAGGGGGAGTCACTTGGTGCCCAAGAATTTAGAGACTGGCCTTTGGGGCAATAACATTTAAATAGCCATTTACCTGTAGAATTGGCTTTAGGAGCCTAGATTCCATTGAATGTTGTCCTAGAGGCTGTTCTTTTTCTTCAGACATTTCTATACTGGCAGGGAATCTTGGGAAGATGGAAAGGACAAAGCAAAAGTGAAAACAGACACACTTCAAGCTCCTTAATTTAATGTAGCTGTTACCCCATTCCTGACACATACTTTTGAACAATCAAAAGGACAATAGAGAAAAAGGACCTTTAAGCCTTTTACTCCTCAAAACCTTGATCACTTGTTTTCTTCTTCTTTTTTGTATTCTCCTTTACTCCCATCTTGCCTTATTATTGGATCAGAGAGTTGTAAGTGTAGAATGTGGTATGACTCCAGGATGGTCATGCAGAGAATATGACCTATAAGTTCCTCCTTCAGGCTCATGTTTCTTTTCTCCTCCACATGGCAAACCAGGTATTAGAAACCCTGTTTTGGAGAAGCTCTAATGTTGATAGGTTGGCTTTACCTTTCTGCAACTCTTCCCACTAACGTGACCACTTAAGTTGTGCCACTGGGGAGGGTGTACCTGTCAATGATGGAATTTTTATGGTCACTGGCCTACCCCTATTTGAGCCAACAATTTTGAGAGACTTGTTCAGAACCCCAGAGAATCCAAGCACCTCCCAGAACTCTCTGCTTATACTGAAGACTGACTCCTGCTTCTGTTCCTAACAGTGAACCTAATAGAGGCAGCTCAGTACCTGTCTGATACATATCTTTCCTCGAAGCCTGTGGTGTTCTTAGAGGTTGGGATACTTGAGGGGAGTGACTTTTGGCAAGTACACAGCTCTTCCTGTTTATTCTCAATGAATGCTAACAGCCAGCACAACCCTTCAATTATAGGCTGATTGTTCCTTCTTTGGAGGTTTTTGATAGCTGAACAGTATTCCTGTGACAAAAAGAGAAGACTCCAGTTCAGAAACCTGGGACCACTGGGGACTATATTCAGTATCACTCTCAGCCAAGGAGCAGAGGTACACATAAGATCTAGAGAGGCTCTAAGATTTTCTAGGAGACACTCAACATTTACACTTGAGAAGGTAAATGAAAGCTACAAAAGCTAAGGTCATTTATAAAGTGATTGTGGTGTAATGTCTCAGATATGTGACCTTGGGCAAGTCACTTAGAGTCTTTGAGCCTCATCCATAAAATAAAGATACTGAAGCTTCCAATTTTACAGAGAACTTTTGTAGGCCTAGTGAGAAAACAGGTGTGAGTTTTATGAGTGTGATACTGATTATCACTGTTGAGCCAGAAATCATCTTTGTAGATGTTGCCTGGGAGGGAGAGGCTTTGCCTGAGAGCCAGCATATGGGACTGACTATGGAATGGTACAAAGTATGCATAAGTTGGGCTTGAGGGGTAAGGGAGGGGAAGAGCTGACACTTACTACTTGGCACATGGACTTGTTCTCATTCAGTATCCCTTCCAGAAATAGATAATAATATCACAAGGTAAGAGGGCATTCTTCTTGTCTTGCCTGTTTGCTATCTTAGAGCAGGGCACAGGAGAGAGAGTGGTAAGAAGAGAGGAAGGGTAAACCAGAAATAGAGGCCAAGGGCAAGAAAATAAAGGAAAGAAGGGGAGAACCAATTCTGGCACAACTGCTACATATCCAAGAACTAGCTTTAAATCCATACACAAAGAGTTGAGCCAGAAATTTTTTAAACCAACTCTCAGTGGAGAAAAGAACAGCACAAGTTATTTGGATCCAAGATAATCTCCACACCTCATTTTTTACTTTCTCTCTACACTATGTCATCACATTTTAATTAAAATTGCTAACTGATATATTAACAGATTTGGAGTTTTTAATATCCTCTCCCATATTCTGTTCATGCTTGAGTTGGGGGTGCTAATGAGTAACAAAAATGCAAAAATGGAGTCAGGGGTGAACATTGATGGGCTGCCTGAAGTATCACCCTGGATTCAGTGCTAGTTACATGACTTTTGGGTAGTCTGCTAAGGGAGGAAAGCATTGGCATCAATTATACAAAATAGGGGTGGTTTTCTGCCACCATTTCAGTGTCTGAGACTGAATCCAGAAATGAGAATCAAATGCAGGAAGACAGTCTTCAGAAATAGTTGAGGGGTGGGAATGGGAGATCTAGATATTACTCTCCATTTCCTGTGCTTTCAACATTGACTTTGCACAATTAGGTAACATGTTCAGCCATGGCAGTGTATGGTAGAAAGTTACTCTTTAAAACAGATCACAGAGATCTGAGCCACTCCCCCCCTAATTTAACTTAAGGAAAGAGGAAGTTTAACTAGATGAGACAAAGGGACCAGCCAACTCTTTCTTTGTCTACTTGTTTTCTGAGGGCACAAAATGGAAAGGGGAAATTGAGCACAAAGTTGGAGGCTTACAGTAGGATGGGTTTCCCTGCCACTCTTGTACCAGACAGCAGACTTGTTAAGGCGATCTTTACTTCCTGCATGTGTCTTAGGTAGCTGGAATCCAGGACAAAAACAAGCCCATGTGCCTGTGTATAGTAGTTGGGCCACATTTCTTGGTCTTTCATATCTCCATTCAGGTCATAAATGGAAACTTCATGTTCATCTAGCTGGACTGTAGCCAGTTTAGATTTCATACAAGGGTCTATCTTGCTAGGAAGTACTATGTGTAGGGGAAGAGATGAGTGTTTCTCCTCCACAAAGCAGAGGTATATAGTTAGATGAATTTGTTAAACAAACTTTGACTAGTGCCTGCCCTGAGTAAATCTACTGAGGCATCCAGACATCCTGCTGACTCACAAATTTATCTTCCTAAACCAACACTTTGCCCAAGCTACCCTGTCCTAACTCAGTAATATTCAGTGATTGGGCACTGCTACCAGGATAGAATACAGACTCCTTTGCTTTCTAACCTGACAGACCTATTTCTACCATGTCTGGTCTCCACACTGTCCTTGGTATACACCCAACCTCTTCCTCCCTCTGCTCCTTGGCTCACACTCCCCTCATTCCGCAAGAATGCCACGCTCTCTTGTGTCCTGGGCCTTCACAAGATGCTATTCCCACAGGTTAGAATATTTCTTCCATTGCCCTTTCCTTGGTTAATGTGTATTTAAAAAAATATATCAGTTTAGGCCCTGACTGGTGTGGTTCAGTTGGTTGGACATCATGGTGCAAAGAGAGTGGTCACTGTTTTGATTCCTGGGTCAGGGCACATAACTGGGTTGCAGGTTTGGTCTCTAGTTGGGGTGCATGTGAGAGGTAATCGATTGATGTTTCTCACATTAATGTTTCTCTGCCTCTCTTTCTCCCTCTCTTCCATTCGCTCTAAAAATAAATACTGTACTTTTCCACATATAATGTGCTCCTGTATACAATGCACATGCACATATTTGGCTCAGACTTTCAGGAAAAAATATTTTGATTTATTTAGAAAAAAAACCACCTATCATATTCCAAGGTATTATTTTTTAATTCTTTAAATATATTTTATTGATTATGCTATTACAGTTGTCCCATTCCGCCCTTCATTCCCTTTCACCCTATACACCCTCTCCCACCCATATTCCCCCCTTTAGTTCATGTCCATGTGTCTTAAGTTCTTTAGTTTTTACATTTCCCATACTATTCTTGCCTTCCCCTGTCTATTTTCCACCTACTGATACAGGGTGCAGCCGGGGGGGGGGCCCAAAAAAGATTTGGAATGGTGTTCAGAGTTCGGGGTGTGTGGGAATATTGGAGAGACATATAAGATGTCCTCACCCCCCCCCACAGGGGGAAGAAAGAATGGAGCCAGGGCCATTGAGAGCTATTTTGCATAGCAACAGTTTTGGAGCTAACCTCTGGAGGAATGGTTATTTAACATATCTATAACCTTTAACTGGTTTCATAGATATGTTAAATAGCAGTGGCCAAGTTTGGAGCCAGGGAGAAGAGAGCAGCTTGGGGACTCAAGATGGAACTAGCAGGGACTCAGGATGGAACTGGAGGGACTCAGGATGGAACTAGGAGGACTCAAGATGGGAACTGAGAGGCTGCTCTCCTGAGTGAGGAGGGCTTGGACTCAGGATGTAACTAAGGAGCTGCACACCTGAGTTAGAAGGGAGTAGCTGGGACTCAGGAGGTAATGAGGGGCTGCGCCCCTGAGGGAGGGTGCTGCTGTGTGGGAGCTTGGAAAAGACTGGCTCCAAGATATGAAGGGTCCCCGCTTGGCCAGATGGAGAGAGAGCCACGTGGTTTCAGCAGAGTGAGGACCCCCTCTAGGTGAGGTGAAGGAGGGAGCCACGTGGTTTTGGCAGGGTGTGGACCCCCTCTTTCCCAGGTGAAAGGGAAAAACCACGCAGCTTTGCCAGAATGGAGATCCCTGCAGCCAGGTGAAGAAGAAAGCCACATGCTTTTGGTGGAGTGCAGACTCCTGCAGCTTTGGTAGAAGAGGCCACACGGCTTTGGGGTGCCCCCTTTGGCCGCGTGGCCTGAAAAAGCAAGAGAGACTTTGACTGGAACTGGGTACAAAGGACTCTTGCCAGTGGACCGTGAGGGGGTACCACAGTACTTTGGATTAACTCGAGATCCTGCCTGCACGGTGACACAGCTGACGGTGCCAGCGGCCTGAAAAAGGGACGTGTGCTCTTTTCCTGATTTACGGTACCCGGAGTTGGGACAGTGGGAGAAGGGAACGCTGTGTGGGTGTAGGTGTATACCCTAAAGGACTTTGATATTTTAGTGGAGGCATTAGGCCTGAATAGCATTAAATAAACATTTTGTTTCCTTTTCACAAATCTCTGGCATTAAGAGATGTCTTTCTAATTGGCAGCGGACAGAAGGGCCCAGTAGATTTTAGTATTTTGTTTTCGGGAGGGGCCCCTGTTGTATAGCAGTTTTGGGCATCCCTAGATGGGCCAAATATTGTCTGCCCCTCCCTCGGACCTCCTCCTCTTGTTCGGTAACAGTTTTTGGCGACCCAGATGGGACGATAATTGTCCGTGGCAGACCGACCCCCTCAGGTGCGAGAAAGTGAGGCTTTGGAATTTTCCCAGTCTCTGAGGATTCCTCTGCGCTCTTGAGGGCATGGGCTGCCTAGTCACGCCTGGAAAGGTGAAAAGGAAACAAAACGGGGAAGGAGCAGAGATGTGAAAGTGTTTTGGGTTGAAAAACTTGGTTTCTGAGTGCTCTTTTGCAATAATGGAGCTGGAACGGTGGGTGATAGCAGGGGAAATACCTGGTCTTTACGCCACCTGTATTCTTTTTGCTCTGAACCTTTGTTTGCTTTGTTGGAACTGTATGAGTAGTTCTACAGGGAAGCATGTAATGGTCCAGAAGGAGAAAGCGGTCTTAGAACCCCTTCCTGATAATAGATCACAGGAGGAGAAAGATGATGAGGAAAGAAACCTCATCAATGTCCTGAACCCAGGGAATGAGGGACCCCAGACAGCGGTAACTCCCGTGGTGACACCGGTCTCTGGGGAGGTGAGGCCCACTGTAGCTTCTGCCCTGCAAGTGGGAGAAGTCTCCACCATGGATTCGCAGCCTCTGCAAGTGGGCTCTGCTCACCCACTGCAGCAGGAGTTGCCAGGAGCCGAAAACGGAGCTGCAGAGCCCCCACCTTCACAGGTGAGTGGAGCCTGCTCTCCACCTGCATTGGTGACTGCAGCTTCAGTGCACCACCCCCACTGGGTAGAGGGTGGCTTATTGGTGCCCCCTTGCCTGTGGGTGGAAGGGGCCTTGGGGGCTTCCGGGGCTCCTGAAACCGGAGTCCTGGAACCTTCCCAGGTGGGTGGAAACAGAGTCGGGGTGCTGCCATTTTGGGTAAAGTGGATGAGCCACGTGAGTGCCCCACCATGGAGGACAGAGCATGCACGGGTGCCGCCATGTTGGAACTGGATAAGGCTTCTCTTCTGATTTATGCTGCTGCTGTGTGGGCACTGCAACAGTCAGGTTATCTGTGTAATTGGTTCTAATAGTAATGGCTCTGGTTTTGAAGGTCATGAACTGAGGTCCAAGAGTGACCATCTGCTTTATATGGTATTTGCAAGGTCTAAGTTTCAGAAAGGTGCAAAATGTCCCTATGAATCTAGGGACTTTTAGTGGAAGGTACCTGTAGTGCTATGGACTTTTAGCTGCCACATACTGAGCTTAAGTATAGTCCTTCCCAGTGTGGGAAAGGGACCAAGATTAAAAGAGAGTGATGGTTAAATCTAGATGAGTAGAAATATGTATAAAGGATATGAAAGTTTTAAACCTGGAATAAAGGAAACCTCAACTACTTGTTTTCTAATTTCATGGGAAATGCAAATTTCTCTGCCATTGGTTTTGCTTCTGTTTCTGATCAGAAACCTGTATTGTAAGACCTAGGAAAGGTCACTGTAACTGGTTGGGGAGAATGCCTTTGCTACCTGGGACCCAGGAAGGGTCAATTAGGGCTGATGAGTGTATCAGCCTGAGGCAAAGAGCATATCTCTGCCAAGAGACCGGGCTTGAAGGAGCACATCTCTGTACCTGTATTATAAGACTTAGTGGTCACTGTAGCCGGTTGGGGAGAATGCCTTTGCCATCCGGGACCCAGGAAGGGTCAATTGTGGCTGATGAGTGTTTCAGCCTGAGGCAAAGAGCATATCTCTGCCAAGAGACCGGGCCTGAAGGAGCATGTCTCCAAACCTGTATCTGAAGACCTAGGAAAGGTCACCTGTAGCCAGTTGGGGAGAGTGATTTTGCCACCTGGGACCCAGGAAGGGTCATTTGGGGCTGATGAGTGTATCAGCCTGAGGCAAAGCAGCATGTCTCCACCAAGAGACCGGGCCTGAAGGAGCAGGTCTCCGTACCTGTATTATAAGACCTAGTGGTCACTGTAGCCGGTTGGGGAGAATGCCTTTGCCACCCAGGACCCAGGAAGGGTCATTTGGGGCTGATAAGTGTTTCAGCCTGAGGCAAAGCAGCATGTCTCTGCCATGAGACCGGATTGGAAGAGAGTAAGTCTCTGCCATTGGTTTTGCTTCTGATCAGAAACCCTGTGTACTTGAAGACCTAAGAAAGGTCACCTGTAACCGGTTGGGGAGAATGCCTTTGCCACCTGGGACCCAGGAAGGGTCATTTAGGGCTGATGAGTACTTCAGCCTGACGCAAAGCAGCATGTCTCTGCCATGAGACTGGGCCTGAAGGAGCATGTCTCCAAACCTGTATCTAAAGACCTAGGAAAGGTCACCTGTAACCGGTTGGGGAGAATGCTTTTGCCACCTGGGACCCAGGAAGGGTCAATTGTGGCTGATGAGTGTATCAGCCTGAGGCAAAGCAGCATGTCTCCACCAAGAGACCGGGCCTGAAGGAGCATGTCTCTGCAAGGCACCAGTGGACACATTGGTGCAAGAGAATGTCTCTACCTGTATTGTTTCGAAACTCTGTATTTTGGATTTTGCTCTGTATCTGCTCTGAAAAGGAAATTGAGGATTCCAAGAAAGGTTAAAACTTCATACTCTGTAAAAAAGTGAACAAAAGAAAGTATAAGATACGGAAATGAAGAAGTGTATAAAAGGTTGTAGAAGTTTTTTGAATGTTGCTGAAGGGCTGTGAGAAGCTGTGAAGATAGAAGAGGGTGTGTAAAAGGTTGTAGAAGTTTGCAAAAGTTTTGGAAAGGAATTATGTGAAGTTAGTACTGGAAGGTATAAAGCATGGAAATGCAATCTTAGTGGATATCAGAAGGGAAAAGGATTTTCCATTATGATTTATATTTTTCTCCCTACCCGATCTCCAGAATTTGGCATTCTAAAGGAATGAGTGATGACATAAGGTTTCTTTGCATAAAACCAATAAGACCAGTCTTTAATAGTGGTTTTGTTAACCAGGACTTTGACTGGAATGTCACGCCTGAAGGAGGCATATGGGTTCTGGTCATTACCAGAAAGCTCAGAGGAACTGGAATTGACCTGTGAAGCTAGTGAAAGCCCACAAGAAAAGCCTGGTACTTTAGTTGGTTGTGCGGTTCGTGCCAGTATTTCCAGGGGAGGAACGAAGGTTGCTTTCCTGAAAGATGGCTAAAAAAGGAACCTGTAGGCACAAAGAGGCTCAAAGACTTGAGTAAAACAACTGGTACCGGCAAAGCCAGATGGCAGGTGTGTGGCTCTGCTTTTGTGCCCTGAGGGGCGAACTGAGAAGTCAATCTGAAGGTTCCCTGTGTCAGTTCCAGCAAAGTAGACTTAGAGATCATAAGTGATCCAGGCTGCTCTTGGTGTGTTTATGCAAACGAACAGTCAAAATCAAAAGCAGGACCCAAAGTAGTCCCTGTAAATAACAGTGAGGGTGATCTTAAGGAGAAAAATTATAATTCAAAGAAAATCACAATGCTCAGTATTAGACATCAGAATAGTGCAGCTAATTGTCGTAAAAGTTTGTTTTCATTTGAAAGTTGAAACCAGGTTTTTGATGTTACCGAAGATGTACAATTTACAGGTGCAAAGGATCTTGCAATGGAATGTCTTCCCAAAAGACAGTCTCACAGGCGCAGAGACTGGTTTGGGGATTGTTGTGTAAATAACCTGTGTGTTCTTCTGTTTTCAGGGCGTATGCCTATGACCTGCCTATGGCTGTGAGTGATTGGTTGGGGCAAGGCCCACTTAAAGAGCCCATCTTCGTCATCACCCCCCGAGACTCAATGGTTTGGCTGAACTAAGTAGTTGGGTTGGTGAAGGGCTGGGGCAGCCTGTGGCCTTCACTTGAAACTGATTTTCCCTTTTCTGTCTTGATGGCTTGGACAGAAAGGGCTCAGAAATCTGAAAGGAGGGAAATCTTAATGTATTCCCCTCAGCCTAAGTGAAGTATAGTGGAGCACAAGAGTTTTTAGATAGGTGTAACATGCCTTGTACACCTTCCACTGGATAAGCCATTCTTTACTGGAGTGTCTGCCTTTGTCAATTAATGGTTATGACTTAATTGTGCTTCCAATTTCTTGCCTAATCTGTCACCTCCAGAATATGACCTGACCAGAATGCCAACGGTCCAGTAATGCCAGCCTTTGGACACCAAGCCTGCGACGTCCAGGTGACAGCCAACTGACCAGGACCCTGTAAGGTCTTTCCCCTTACAGGAAGGACTCCCTCGTGCTGCACCCCCCTTTCAGGGCACCCCCTGACCCTGGAGTAAGCAGGACAGCGTCCATTTTCAGCTCAAAGCAGTTACAAGAAGATGAGATCTGCATCCATTTTCCCTTATATGATTATAAAGAAGGTGTATATCTGAAAGGAGGGAATTGATACAGGGTGCAGCCGGGGGGGGGGGCCCAAAAAAGATTTGGAATGGTGTCCAGAGTTCGGGGTGTGTGGGAATATTGGAGAGACATATAAGATGTCCTCACCCCCCCCCCACAGGGGGAAGAAAGAATGGAGCCAGGGCCATTGAGAGCTATTTTGCATAGCAACAGTTTTGGAGCTAACCTCTGGGGGAATGGTTATTTAACATATCTATAACCTTTAACTGGTTTCATAGATATGTTAAATAGCAGTGGCCAAGTTTGGAGCCAGGGAGAAGAGAGCAGCTTGGGGACTCAAGATGGAACTAGCAGGGACTCAGGATGGAACTGGAGGGACTCAGGATGGAACTAGGAGGACTCAAGATGGGAACTGAGAGGCTGCTCTCCTGAGTGAGGAGGGCTTGGACTCAGGATGTAACTAAGGAGCTGCACACCTGAGTTAGAAGGGAGTAGCTGGGACTCAGGAGGTATGAGGGGCTGCGCCCCTGAGGGAGGGTGCTGCTGTGTGGGAGCTTGGAAAAGACTGGCTCCAAGATATGAAGGGTCCCCGCTTGGCCAGATGGAGAGAGAGCCACGTGGTTTCAGCAGAGTGAGGACCCCCTCTAGGTGAGGTGAAGGAGGGAGCCACGTGGTTTTGGCAGGGTGTGGACCCCCCTCTTTCCCAGGTGAAAGGGAAAAACCACGCAGCTTTGCCAGAATGGAGATCCCTGCAGCCAGGTGAAGAAGAAAGCCACATGCTTTTGGTGGAGGCAGACTCCTGCAGCTTTGGTAGAAGAGGCCACACGGCTTTGGGGTGCCCCCTTTGGCCGCGTGGCCTGAAAAAGCAAGAGAGACTTTGACTGGAACTGGGTACAAAGGACTCTTGCCAGTGGACCGTGAGGGGGTACCACAGTACTTTGGATTAACTCGAGATCCTGCCTGCACGGTGACACAGCTGACGGTGCCAGCGGCCTGAAAAAGGGACGTGTGCTCTTTTCCTGATTTACGGTACCCGGAGTTGGGACAGTGGGAGAAGGGAACGCTGTGTGGGTGTAGGTGTATACCCTAAAGGACTTTGATATTTTAGTGAGGCATTAGGCCTGAATAGCATTAAATAAACATTTTGTTTCCTTTTCACAAATCTCTGGCATTAAGAGATGTCTTTCTAATTGGCGGCAGACAGAAGGGCCCAGTAGATTTTAGTATTTTGTTTTCGGGAGGGGCCCCTGTTGTATAGCAGTTTTGGGCATCCCTAGATGGGCCAAATATTGTCTGCCCCTCCCTCGGACCTCTTGTTGTTCGGTAACACTACCATCTATGCTACTTATTCCCTGTACCTTTTCCCCTTCTCTCCTCCTCCCATTCCCCTGTTGCTATCCCTCCATGTGATCTCCATTTCTGTGGTTCTGTTCCTGTTCTAGTTGTTTCCATAGTTTGTTTTTGTTTTACATGTAGTTGTTAGTAACTGTGAGTTTGCTGTCATATTTTAATATACTGTTAGGAACTGCTCTGCCTGGTTTCAGGAGATATAACTGCCCCCCATGGTTAAGACTGAGTGAGCAACCTCCAGACTGTGAGCCACTAAGGAGACAAAGCTTGTCTCTGGTAGCAAACACTGCTTCTGCTTCATTCCCCTGCCCCCAACGCATGGTTGGTTAGTCCATGACAGGTACGACTGCTCAGAGGAAGGGCAACCTAAGCCAGACAGGATCACTTGGGAGGCCATCATGGAAGGACTTGGGGGGCTGCAACAAAGAGGAAGTGATGGACCCTCACCCCCCAGCTATTCTGGCATAGCCTGAGTCCCCATGTCCTCTGGGAAAAGTGTTTCCTGGCTCTAATCCACTTAAGCCTGAAAATCTGTGATGGGGGAGGTGGTGCAGCCCCTTGTCTGGCTAGAATGGGATTTGGGGTGATCTGGCATAAGAAGGAATTCCCGAAAATCCTGTGAATTTTGCTTAGCTGAGAGTGCTTTCATTCATATGATAAGGGTCCGAGCAGGAAATGAGTATGTCTCCCAAAGTTTCTGCAACCCTTTTTCCTGACTGACACTGACTTAGACTAAGCTTCCTGGACTTCCTGGAAGTCTATTTCCTTTTCCAGATTGGAGAAGTTCTCCTTTATTATTTGTTCAAATAAGTTTTCCACTTGTTGCTCTTCCTCTTCCCCTTCTGGTACCCCTATAATTCGGATGTTGGAACATTTAAAGGTGTTCTGGAGGTTCTTAAGCCTCTCCTCATTTTTTTTGAATTATTTTTTCTTCATTCTTTTCTGTTGGGTTGTTTCTTTCTTCCTTTTGGTTCACTCCATTGATTTGAGTCCCAGTTTTCTTCCCATCACTACTGGTTTCCCATGCACTTCCCTTCATTTCACTTAGTGTAGCCTTAATTTGTTCATCTAATTTGTGACCAAATTCAACCAATTCTGTGAGCACCCTGATCACCAGTGCTTTGAATTGTGCATCTGATAGGTTGGCTATCTCTTGGTCACTTAATTGTATTATTTCTGGAGCTTTTTGATCTGTTCTTCCTTTTTGGACATTTTTTTCTCTTGTGCCTGTTTTTTACAAGGGGCAGAACCTTAGGTGTTCATCAGGGCAGGGCAATCCAGTTGCTGGGTTGTGATTCTGTATGTAGGGGCAGAGTCTGAGAGGGAACGATGGTGCTTGCTCTGCTCTCTGTCAGACCTCAGTCCCTTCTGCTGCTTCCCCCAAGCAAACTGGGCACTTCTGGTGCTGATTCCCGGGTGGGTGGGCTTGTGTGCGTTCTAGGACCCTGTGGGCCCCTCCAACAAACTCTCCTGTGAGGCTGGGAGTCTCTCCCAGTGCCTCAACAGCCACAGGTGTTTTCAATTAGTGTTTTGAAGCTTTATTTCCCGGTGCTGGGACCCTGGGTTGCTAGGTCTGTCTCACTCCCCAGTTACCTGCATGCAAATGTGGGACTGCCACCCAGTCACCCAGCTGCCTTGTGCGCGGTGCCCTGCTTCTCGACTGCTGCCTCACTGGGTCTGCCTGTTGCCACCCTGTGCCTGGGGTCTGCCAGCTGCGTCCTGCATGCCCAGGATACACCCACTGCATCTTGCATGCCCAGTGTCACCACTTCCTGTGCCTCTACTCCTCTCCCATTGGCTGCCTGACTTCACCCCACCTACCTGTCTGGATGAATGTGTCTATTTCAGCTCCTTGGCTGTCCGACTTCTATACAGTTCAATTTTATGTCAGTTCTGGTTGTTATTTTTTTAAAAAATTATTGTTGTCCTTATTTTGGTTGTGCAAGGAGGCACAGTGTGTATACCTCTGCCTCTATTTTGGGTGGAAGTCCAAGGTATTATTTTGCATATAGATATTGTTATCTATTGTTATTGCTTTCTAGAGTCATACTTTTAACACATAAGCATAAATAAAAGAATTTTAAAATTTTACATAGATACTAAATTAGTACTGGCCATGTATAATGTATATCCTTATTTTTTCCTAAAAAATTTGGGCTAAAAAATGTGCATTATACATGGCAAAAGACAGAAATAAAACCTTTTTTTTTTAATTTATTTTTTATTGATTATGCTGTTACAGTTGTTCTATTCCCCCCTTCATTCCCCTCTACCCTACCCCCCCATCCCCACCATTACCCCACCTTTAGTTTATGACCATGTGTCTCAAGTTCTTTAGATTCTATATTTCCCATACTATTCTTGCCCCCCATCTATTTTCTATCTACTGTCTATGCTACTTATTTTCTGTACCTTCTCCCCCCTTCCTCCTCCTCCCACTCCCCTGTTGCTAACCCTCCATGTGATCTTCATTTCTATGTTTCCACTCCTGATCTAGCTGTCCTTTTAGTTTGCTTTTGTTTTAGGTGTGGTTGTTAATAACTGTGAGTTTGTTGTCCTTTCACTGTTCATGTTATTTTTTTAACTTCTTTTTCTTAGATAAGTCCCCTTAACATTTCATATAATAAGGGCTTGGTGATGATGAACTCCTTGAATTTGATCTTATCTGAGAAGCACTTTATCTGTCCTTCCATTCTAAATGAAAGTTTTGCTGGATAGAGCAATCTTGGTTGTAGGTCTTTGGATTTCATGACTTGGAATACCTCTTTTCCAGCCCCTTCTTGCCTGGAAGGTCTCTTTTGAGAAATCTGCTGACAGTCTGATGGGGACTCCTTTGTAGGTGACTGTCCCCTTATCTCTTGCTGCTTCTAGGATTCTCTCCTTCATTTGAATCTTGGCTAATGTAATGATGATGTGCCTTGGTGTGTTTCTTCTGGGTCCAACTTCTTTGGGACTCTCTGAGCTTCCTGGATTTCCTGGAAGTCTATTTCCTTTGCCAGATTGGGGAAATTCTCCTTTATTATTTGTTCAAATAAGTTTTCCACTGGTGGCTGTGCCTTTCCCCCTTCTGGTACCCCTATAATTCAGATGTTGGAGCATTTAAAGATGTCCTGGAGGTTCCTAAGACTCTCCTCATTTTTTTTTGAATTCTTGCTTCTTGACTCTTTTCTGTTTGGCCATTATTTGCTTTCTTGTGGTCCACTCCATTGATTTGAGTCCCAGTTTGCTTTTCATCGCTATTGGTTAACTGTGCAATTCCATTCATTTCAATTAGTTTCGCCTTCATATGTTTCTCTAATTTGTGGCTATAATCAACCAGTTCTGTGAGGATCCTGATCACCAGTGTTTTAAACTGTGCATCTAGGAGTTTTGCTATTTCTTCATCGCTTAGATTTATAGGCTCTGAGGCTTTGAGATCTTCTTGAGCCATTTTTGGTCTGTTTGCGTCCGTTAAATATGAGGAGCGGAGCCTTGGACTCCCAGGTTGCTGGGTTGTGACACTGTATGTGGGGGTGTGGTCAGAGCGGGGGAAATGGCGGCCCCCTCTGCTGTTCCTCGCAGCTGGGTAAAGAGCAGAGCCTTAGGTTGTTCACCGGGGCAGGGCCACTTAGGTCACTGGATTATGAAGCTGTATGTGGAGGTGGGGTTAGAGCGGGGAAATGGCGGCGCCCTTTGCAGCCGCTCGCCGCTGGGGCTGCTGGCTCTTGTCCAATCGCCCACTCCCTCGCTTGTCTATCCACACACAAATGCGTGAGCACAGTCAACCCACAGCCCTGCTCCCTCGCTGTTTCCCTGTGATTGCTTGCTGAGTTGCCCACCAGGTCCAACCCTGCGCCTGGATTCCACGCGCCTGAGTCTGTCTGACCGAGTTTTCCTATGCTACCCCACTCTGCCAGCTGCTGGTTTTGCCCCTCTTACCGGTCAGGCTGAAGAATTTGTTGTTATCAGACTTCTGAAAAGTTCAATTTTCTGTGTTCTGGCTGTATTTTCTGTTGCTATTATTTAGTTGTCTCTAAACTTGGTTGCGTGAAGAAGCACGGCGTCTCCACCTATGCTTCCATCTTGGTGGAAGTCCTGAAAAAAGCAGAAATAAAATCTTTAAAAAATAAAATAAAATATATATCAATTTAGGTTGTTTCCGCTCCAGTCTGGATAAGGTGCCTTTCTTCTGGGCTTACTGCTATCACAGCATATATTACAGTGTTGTAAATACTATTTTACTTATTTGGGTCATAAACTGCCACAGGATAAGGATCCTTTCAATTTTCTATGCCCACAATGTCAAACACAGAAATTGGCATACAGGTGCTCAATAAATATTTGTTGAATGAATTTGATAAATGATTGAATGAGCAAATGAATGAGCGAATTAGTGAAAGGGGGCCATTCTTTCCCACCCATTCTTGAAGGCTCACTAAAGCTTCTTTAGGAAAACCTCTGTGACCTGTCCAGCTCTCACATTCTCTCTCTCATTGAGCACATAGTCTATTAACCTGGTACATCACCTCATTCTCTGCATGCCATATCTCCCCAACTAAAATAGTGAGGGAGGGGCTCTGTATTAGCTTATACATAGAAGGTGTTCTACAAAGGTTTATGGTCCCTATTATTATGGATGAGTATGTAATCCCCTTCATATCTCCTCCAAGAAACCATGCCAAACTCAGATATATTTGCCCTTTTAAGGCCATGGCCAGAGCACACTGTACCATATGGCATTCCATACTTCATTCTGCTCCTATAGAAATGCAGTTCTAAAGAACAGTTTTTATATACATTCCAGTCTGTTGAACCGATAGATCTGACCTAGCTGTCTGCCCACATAAGCAGCAAAACAATTTTATAGATTACCTGTACTCATACCTGGGAATTCTAAGACCGTACTCAGTTGCTCTTTATTTCTCATCTAAGAACTACCTATGACATTTTCTACAGGATTGCCAGAATGAGTCATTTAGCTGAGAAGTTAGTAAGATGCTTTCAGATCTTTGTAAATGTATAATTATACACACATAAATGTGCATATATGCATGTATAGACAGATATTACATTTTAATATGATCTTATAACTTCTGTTTTCATGTTAGTCAATTATCTTTTTAATTATAGCTTTCAGATAACATAATTTTTAGACACAACTTTTATGTGATATTTGCTATATCTGTGTTAGACTACTTAAAAATAACATATACAGTAAAACTACAAAGGTAATTTTAATTTATTTCATGTATCAAGCAAGCTTTATATTATTTTCCCATCCAAGAAAAACATTTTTCCTAGTTATTTTTTTCTTATTGCTTGAAACCTTACCAACTCCTTCTATAATGCAGTCTATTGGTGAGTACTAGAAGCCCTTAGAAGTTGTTTCCTGATACTTTGCATCTCTCTTATTTCATCTATTAACTCACAAACTCCCTGAGGAGAGGTAATTAGTTTAATTTGTTTTTATATCCCTAGTGGAGTATTTCATAAAGTACAGCACTCTGGAAACTAATGGCTTCTGAATTATGTGAGGGTGATAAAGTCCTAACCTATACCAATTGAATCAGAATCTCTATGTTGGAACCCAAATATTTGCATGTTTAATAAACTGCTATATTTAACAAAATCCCTAGGTGATCTTTATGTACTTTAAAGCTTAAGACCCACTGCCATAGAAAGCAAAGAAATTCATGCCTGTTGTGTCTCAGCATCTTCTGATGCTGTTTGTTTAGATTTTGACTCTAGCAGATCCAAGATAGTGGAGTAATGAATGAAGTTACACTAACCTCCTTCTAAGACCAATCTGTCATTACAACTAAACTGTGGAGAAATCATCCAGAATAAACAACTCAACAACAGTGGGAGAGAAACCTTATGACCACAGACAGAAGAAACAGCTTGTACACAACATGACTGCTAGGGAGTGCATAGGAGATGCAAGAGGGCTGGCTGGGCTCCCATGGATGGTAGCTAAAGTGCCATAGGGATATTTCAGTGGATGGAGGGGGGGGTCTGCCTGATAAATATGGGGTCTAAACCCCAAGCTGGGTTCCCCAGCCTATAGCACCAGAGCCCAAAAAGTACACAGATGACATCCAGCTGTGAAAAGTACCAGGGTTTCTCTCTGCCAGAGATGGAAGGCTGGAGACACAGAGGCATTTGAAAGGCCAACATATAAATTTTTCATATGCAGCTACTTATTCTGGGCTCCTGCAAAGGGTTGGGCAGTGTGGACAAGAGATGCTTGAGGAGAGACTAGTGATGGCGGCTTTGGGGAGAGACAGAGAACAGCCACCAGGATCCCAGTGCTGAGTCATTCTCCATGCTGCAGGAGGCATCTTACTCAAGTAGACCACTCCCTTTCAAGTGGCAGCAGTCTGAGGGGAAGCAATAGCCCTGATCCCAGGAGTTACTCTGCCCGACCTGTGGTGCTTAAGCCTGACTGCTGAGTGCAGAATGACTAGATTAACAACTGAAGGAGTCAGCCACAGATAGTAGATCCCTGGTCATCTTGAACCAGGTGCCTAAGGCCAGACTAGGACACCATCTTGATGCAGACACTGGACCACAGTTTCTGCATCATTATGGATGAAATGAAACATTCACACGGACTACTGAGTCCAGAGGAGGAAAAGGGACAGCATGGCTTTTATCTCGAGGGGAACAAAAGCCGTGGCCCTTGCTGGAACTGGCCTTTATTGGGTTTCTCAGCACATTACATGATGGTCCTCATTTACTATACACAGGTTTGCTTTAGCTGGTTACCTTTTACAGAAAACAAAGGAGAGGATGCTGGTAATCACATCACAGAGAGGGATTTTTGCAAATGAAAAGGCAAGAGTTGTTGAACTGGTTACACTCATCCTTGGAAGGTTTAGCATGGTTTTTAAAAAGTTACTTTCTAACTTCCTAAACTTTCATGAGGGAATTTTTAGCACAAAGCAAGACTCAAAGTGGCGTAGGTACATAGCAGGCCTGATTCCCCCACCAGAGAAACTTATTGCCATCCCACCTATGTTAATCTTAGCACCATCCCGCCTATGTTAATCTTAGCTCATTTGTTGTTGATTGTATTGTGGTAGATATTTTTCTCCAATTAGATCCCTATTTTTTATTATTTATTTACTTTTTCTTTTCTTTTTTCTTTGTCTCTCACTGTATATTTAGTTTAAACACAATGCTTTATGCTTCCCTTCTCTTACTCCATTCTTCTTTCTTTATTCTCTTTTTTATTTACAATGAAAATTTTCTCTCTTTATATTGCTCTGATTCCCTATTCTTATTAGTGCTCTTCCTACTGTAACAGGGCACAGCCAGGAGGAGGGCCCCAAAAAAGGATTTGGGATGGGGTCCAGAGCCCAGGAAATATTAAGATGTCCTCGCCACCCCTTCCCCAGGTGTCAGTTGGGGGAAGGAACAAATGGAGCAGAGCTATTGAGAGCTGTTTTGCATAGCAACAGTTTTGCAGCTAATCTCTGGAATGATTATTTAACATATCTATAACCTTTAACTGGTTTCATAGATATGTTAAATAGCTGTGGCCAGGCTTTGAGCCAGGGAGAAGGAAGTGACTTCCACCCAAGAGGTAACTCGGGGAAGGTCCCCTGAGTCACAGCGCCTGAGTGGGAGCTTGGAGTTGATTGGCTCTACACCATGGGGTCACATTTGCCCAGACTCATGATGGCAGCCCAGTAAACATGCAATAATACGGGAGTCCTGGCAGGTGTAACCAATTGTGGGAGGAGTCGGAAATGGGGTTGCAAAAGAGGACTGGCACAGGGAATTTAAACCCAGATGTTGTAGACCGCTCTGCCTGATTTTAGGAATTGTATCTCTACCCCTTGTAGCTAAGGGTGAGAGACGACCTCTGGAATGCCAGCCACAGGAGACAGCCTGTCTCTGGTAGCAAATGTTGCCTCAGTTCCTCTCCCTGCCCCCAGAGCTTGGTCAGAAGTCAATGATGGGTAAGACCCCTCACAGCGGGGGGCAACCTAAGCCAGACTTGATCACCTGGGAAGCCTTCATGGAAGGACTCAGGGGGCTTCAACAGAGAGCAATGGACTCTTGCCCCCCAGCTTTGTCGAAGCCTGAGTCCCCATGTTCTCTGGGAGAAGTGCTTCCTGGCTCTAATCCCCTTAAGCCTGAATACCTGATGGGGAGAGATGCAGCTCCTTGCCTGGCCAGAGCGTGCCCTAGGGAAAAATCTGGCATCACAAAGGCTTGCTGATTAACCTGTGAAATCTGCCCTGCTAAGAGTGCTTTCACTCATATGATAAGGGTCTGAGAGGAAATGAGTATGTCTTCCAAAGTTTCTGCAACTCTCTTCCTGACAGACACTCACTCAGACTGAAACCTTCAGACCTATTTGAAATGTTATCTCCTGTTTGATCCTTGCCACCCTGTATTCCTGTGTATTACAACCCAATAAAAGGCTATGGAAGAAGGTGCTCGGGGCCTTTTTCTCCTTGGAGAAACTGGCCGCTGCTGGCCTCTGTTTCCCCTGAGAAACTGGCCACAGCCCACTCCTCCATCCCCCAAAAGATGTCATCTTGTCTCAGCCATATTTATTCACTCATGCGTATCCGTGGCCCTGGGGGTACCTCACGAAAGAAGTCGCCCTCACACCCAGATGTGGCAGCCATTAAAAAAAAAAGAGCCATGCGGTTTCAGCAGAGTAAGGATCCCCTCTTGGCGAGGTGAGAGAGAGAGCCATGTGGTTTTGGGCAGAGTGAGAGCTCCCTCATGCCCAGGTAAAAGCCACGTGGTTTTGGAAGAATGTAGACCACTGCAGCCAGGAAGGGAGAGCCACACGGTTTCAGCAGAGTAAAAGAGAACCATGCACTTTGTCAGGATGGAAACCTCTGCAGCCAGGTGAATAAGAAAGCCACATGCTTTTGGTCAGAGGGCTGACCCCTGCAGCTTTGGTAGAAGAGGCCCACGTGGCTTTGGGGTGCTCCTTTTGGCTGCGTGGCCTGGGAAGCAGGAGAGACTTTGCCTGGAACTTGGTACAAAGAACTCTTGCCAGTGGAAGGTGACACATGACTTTGGATTAATTGGAGATCCTGCCTGGACGTGAACACAGCTAACGGTGCCAGCAGCCTGAAACACAGACATGTGCTTCTTTTCCCAAGATACAGTATCCCAAATTAGGGCGGGGGCGGGAAGGAAGCACTGTGGGCATCTGTGGTTATCCTGAAGGACTTTGATATTTATATGGGGACATTGGGTCACTACTTTGTCTGTACAGCTTTAAGTAAACCTTTCCTTTCCTTTTCACAAGTCTCTAGCATTGAGAGATGTCTTTCCTTTGGTGGCGGACAGACGAGACCAGTAGGTATTAGTATACCATCCTTGGGAGGGGCCCCTGTTGTTCTGTAGCAATTTTTGGCATCCCTCAGTGGGCCAAATATTGCCCCCCCTTGGACCTCTGTTTGGTAACATTGCTACCCTCTCAAAATCATTCCTTTCAGTAGATCATCTTATATTTGCTCTTCTTTCTTATAATAGCCTTAATCACATTAAACCCTTATTAATACTGGTTCATTTGCTGTTGATAGTGGGATTGTAGGTAGGAGTTATTTTTGCAGCTGTGAATTTCTTTCCTGGGCTTTGTGGTTTTGTTCTTGCAGCACCTACACAACAGCATGCAAGACATGGTGGGTGGAGTGGCTTTTCATCAACCAGCTGGAGGGAGAGACTCACCAGAGAACAACCCAATGACAACCAAAACCTAGTTACAGCCAGAGAGCCAACATAAATGGCATAAAGAGCAACCCAAGAACATCAAGTTCAGGGGAACAAGGAGCCTGCACCACTGATTAGCACAGGTCTCCTACCATAGAAGTTCACACCACAAAGACAGGGAGTCAAAGCAGATCAATTTCAAAAGCAGAAGAAAACACGAAGAGGTTCCTCTAAAATGGGCAGACAAAGAAACAACCTTCAATCAAAAGGGAAGGAGGAATCCCCAGAAAGAGTGCTAAATGTAATAGAAGGATGTAAAATATCAGATATTGAGTTCAAAACATTGGTTATAAGGAATATTAATTAGCTTAGTGAGAATTACCAAAATCTACATAGAAGTTACAAGGAACTTACTGAGAACTACATCAGCATGAGACAGGACATAGAAATGATCAATAACAGCCAGAAGGAAATGAAGAATACAATTTTTGCATTGAAGAACACAGTAGAAGGAACCAAAAGCAGGCTAGTGAAACAGATGATCAAATGAGAGAAATGGATGATAAGGGAAAAAATTACCAGAAAGAGCAAAATAAGGGGAAAAAAGACTCAAAAACAATGAAGAGGGGTTGAGGGAACTGCAGTACAATATGAAATGTAACAATATCCATATAATGGAGATACCAGAAGGAGAAGAAGGGGAGTAATGGGTAAAAAACCTGTTTGAAAAAGTAATGAGGGAAAAGTTACCTAATTTTATGAGAGAAAAAGTCACACAAGTCCAGGAATCACAGAGGGTCCCATTCCAGAGGAACACAAACAGGCTCACTCCAAGACACATCATAATTAAAATGGCAAAATTTAAAGACAAAGAGAGAATTTTAAAGGCAGCCATGGAGAAACAGGAAGTAACACACAAGGGTGCTCTGATAAAGGCTAGCAGCTGATTTCTCAACAGAAACACTACAAGCCAGAAAGGAATGGCAATAAATATTCCAAGTAATGAAAGCAAAGGCCTGCAACCAAGACTACTCTATCCAGACAGGCTGTCATTTAAAATGGAAGGTGAAATGAGGAGTTTTCCAGACAAAAGAAGGCTAGACAAATACACCTCCACCAAATCAGCATTGCAAGACATGATAAAAGTACTGCTTTAAGAAGATGAAGAAAAAGAGTGAGAGAGAGAGGAACACAGGTACGAAGGTGAGAAATAACAATGAATAAGTACCTCTCAAATAATAACCTCAATTGTAAATGGATTAAATGCTCCAATCAAAAGATATAGGGTAGCTGAATGGATAAAACATGACCCACACATATGCTGCCTACGAGAGACCACACCAGAACAAAAGACTTACACAGACTGAAAGTGAAGGGTTGGAAAAACATTCCAACCAAATGGACAGGAAAATAAAGGCAAGGTAAGCAATACCTAAATCAGACAAAAAAGACTTCAAAACAAAGGCTATAAAAAGACACACAGAAGGAGACTTCATAATAATTAAGGGAAGAATCCACCAAGAAGACATAAACATTGTAAACATATATGCATACAATGTAGGAGCATACAATTATGTAAGGAAAATCTTGGAGGACTTCAAGAAATATATAGACAGCAACACACTTATAGTAGGGGCTGTTAACATCCCACTGTCTGCAATGGATAGATCTTTCAAACAAAGAATCAACAAGGATATTGTGGCATTGAGCAATGTCCTAGATCAAATGGACATAACTGATGTATACACTGAATCTTTCAGGTCTCTTATCTTTCACCCCAAAGAAGCAAAATTCACATTCTTTTCAAATGTACAGGGAACATTTTCAAAGATAGACCACATGATAGGACATAGAACAAACCTCAACAAATTCAAGAAAATTGAAATCATATCAAGTGTTTTCTCAGACCACAAGGGCTTGAAACTAGAAATCAACATTAAGAGAAAAAACTTAAAAACAGTCAAATTCATGGAGACCAAATAATATATTATTAAACAATGAATGGGTTAGCAATGAGATCAAGAAAGAAGTCAAAACATTTCTGGAAACAAATGATATGAACACACAAGAGTCCAAAATCTATGGGACATAATGAAGACAGTCCTAGGGCAGAAGTTCATAGCAGTACAGGCCTACCTAAAAAAGATAGAAACATTTCTAATAAACAACCTAACCCTACATCTACAAGAACTGGGGGAACAACAAACAAAGCCCACAGCAAGTAGAAGGAAGGAAATAATCAAATCAGAGCAGAAGTAAATGACATGAAGCTAAAAGAACAATTCAAAAGATCAATATATGCAGGAGCTGATTCTTTGAAATGATAATCAAAATCAACAAGCCTTTAACCAGACTCATCAAGAAAAAAAAGAGGACCCAAATAAATGAAATCAGAAACAAAAGAGGAGACATTACAACCGATACAACAGAAATAGAAGGGATTGTAAAAAATTACTATGAACAACTATATGCCAAGAATACTGAAAAACTGGGCGAAGTGAAAAAATTTCTAGAAACAATAATCATCCAAAACTGAATCAAGAAGAAGTAGAAAGCCTGAATAGACTGAAAATAGCTAGTGAAATTGAAGCAGTAATCAAAAAACTTCCAGCATGGAAAAGCCTTGGACTGGACAGATTAACAGGAGAATTTTACAAAACATTTAAGGAAGAGCTAACTGCTATCCTTCTCAAACTATTCAAAAAAATCCAATAGCAGGGAAAACTTGCAAAGTCTTTTTATGACGCTAGTATCACCCTAATCCCAAAACCAGATAAAGATACAACAAAGAAAAAAACTACAGGGCAATATTGCTAATGAGCATACATGCTACAATCCTTAACAAAATATTGGCAAACCATATCCAGCAATACATTAAAAATATCATATACCATGATCAAGTGAGATTCATCCCAGGGATGCAAGGATCATACAGTATATGCAAATCAATAAACTTAAGCTGAATGCTGACAGTGCAAAGGCCCACATTTTGAATGTGAAGCAGTTCGCACCTTCTAACTATAATCAGGTGCATTTACACCACTCCCTGTTTTTGGACCAATCCCATCAGCTACAGCCCTTTAACAGAAGTGGGGTTCCCTTCAACCCAAGCCCTGAAATTCCCTCCACTTGATCAGTTCCCCACCATCCCTCCCAGAGTACATCAGCAGCCATCCCACTGTACCATGTGAGCACTGCAGCAGACCCTGCTGTTCCCCCATGCCACCAGCCTATACCAGCAGACACCAGCAGGTACCCCACATCCTCCAAGGACTGCTATATCCCCAGCATTAGCTCAGCTGCTGCTTAGACATTTGTCTGCCCCCAGCAAAGTTTGCACAGCTCATTAAAAGGCAACAGCAGCAGTGACAACAACAGCAGCAGCAAGAACACCAAGAATTGTTTAGGTGTATGAAACAAGGGGATGCTGAGAGTCTGGTTCCTATTCCTGGAGGATAGAGTATGACATAGCACCAAGCTTTACCATATCAAAATACTAACTCAGCACCACCACCACACCAGTCAGTATTCAGCTTCTTGTACAAATCAGAGCACAAGAATGTATCTCACAGGTTTTCTCACCCAGCCTGACACATAATTATGCTCACCACCAGGCACTCATGCTTTCAGAGAGCATGGAAGAGGAGTACTCATGTGAGGGGGTCAATGATGCCTTTCAAGACCAGAAGAGTTCAAATGCATTTATCAAAGGTTTTCATGAGACCCCCCCAATACTGAGTACTGGCTGATCTGGAGACCCTGAATCTTTACTATGAACTGTGAGTCATGCACAGGAATTGGGAATACATCCATACCGACATCAGCCAACTACTACATTCAATAAAAATAAGGTGTCCAGCCAAGGTAAGAGTCCCTTCAAAGTAAAAGCCCTGGACCTATCTGCCCCAATTCAATTAAATTAGTAATGTTATCTTTTTGAGCCGATACTCTGTGTTCATAAGAGGAAAAGAATTCCTGAGAAGACTTTCAGGACCTTTCGAAGGAGAAGCATGTAGAAAATGGGTATTGGTGGGTAAGGGGTCTACTTTAAAAATTAAAAGCTAGTGATAGAAAATTAACAGTTGGATAATACAGTCAGTAAGATATATTACCGATTTCCTTTATTCATACCATGTTTTTTAGAATAGAGAATTTCTTGATATCAGAATAGCCAACTTTAACTTCTACAATAAAAAATCAACCAATGGTAAGAAAATATAATTTAGAATAAGTAGCATTGGTCCAAAAGACAATGCATCCTAATTCTGAACTTGCCTCTGTCATAAATGTAATAACCTTGTCACTTAAAACTTCAGGTTCTTATTTTCCTCACCTGTGAAAAAGAGGCAGGAGGAGTGATGGTGCTTTGCAGAGTAACTGGGAAGATTAAGACATGCATATATATGTGTTTGTGTCTATAAGTAATGTGTTTGTATGTGTATGCCTGAGAGAGTGAAAGAGAAAAAAATGTAACCCCAAATTATGATGTAAATGGGAGGTATTGTTATTATTCAGATCACATCATTAATAAACTAAATGCAAACTAAAAATAACTTAATATATCACATAAGAAAGGAAACACAAAAATCACACAATAGATGCTGAAAGAGCATTTGATAAAGAACAGCATGCATTTAAAATAAAAACCCTCAGTAAAGTGGGAGTAGAGAGAGCATACCTCAACACAATAAAGGCCATATATGAGAAACCTAAAGCCAACATCATACTCAACAGGCAAAAACTGAAAGCTTTCCCTCTAAGATCAGGAACAAGACAAGGGTGTCAGCTTTTACTACTTCTATTCAACATACTGCTGGAAGTTCTAGCTACAGAGATCAGACAAGAAAAACTAATAAAAGGCATCCCAGTTGGAGAAATAAGGAAGTAAAACTGTCATTGTTTGCAGATGGCATGATAGTAGACATAGAAAACCCTATGTACTCCACTAAAAAACTAGTCAACCTAATAAGTGAATTTGGCAAAACAGATAAAAGTCAATATACAGAAATTGAAGGCATTTAAAAATATTTATTTATTTTAAGAGAGAGGGGAAAGGAAGGAGAAAGAGGGAGAAACATCAATGTGTGGTTGCCTCTCACATGCCCCCTAATGGGGATCTGGACTGAAACCCAGGCATGTGTCCCAACTTGGAGTTGAACTGGTAACCCTTTGGTTCACAGCCCATGCTCAATTCATTCAGCTCTGCCAGCCGGGACCTCAAAGGCGTTTTTACAAGGCAACAATATAATATCAGAATCAGAAATTAGTAAAAGAATCCCATTTACTATAGCAATAAGAAAAATAAAGTACCTAGGAATAGGTACCAAGTACCTTGGTTAGAAATAAACCTAACCAAATAGGTAAGGGACCTATACTCAGAAAACTGCAGAACACTGAAGAAAGAAATTTAGGAAGACAACAATAAATGGATGCACATACCATGTTCATGGATTGGAAGATTTAATATCATCAAAATGGCCACTTCTGGCCAAGATGGAGGAGTAGGTAGATACTCCTGGCAGAACCAAAAGAAAAACAAAACAAATTTAAGAACAAACAAACAAAAACCCAAAACTGCCAGATGCAAGTTTGCAAGTATGCAAACTTGCATCTGGCAGTTTGCAAGTTGGACAACCAAGGACTTAAAGAAGAAACATTCATTCAGACTGGTAGGAGGGTGAGAGACCAGCAGTTGCAGTGGAGAGGACATGAGGCAAGGCGGCAGCTGGACAACCAGGCAGGAGAGGGGGTGCTGGTGGACTGGGGGAAGCAAGGCAGTGAACAGGGTGGTCCCACATTTGCATGTGAATAAACCAGGATGGACTACTGGGGAGTGAGACAGACCACATAACTCAGGTCTTCAGCTCAGGAAAAAAAGCCTCAAAACCTCTGGCTATAAAAACCCATTAGAGTTCTGGTAGTGGGAGAACTCTCAGACTCACAGGAAAGTTCATTGGAGAGACCCATGGGGTTCCAGAACATACACAATTCCACCCACTCAGGAATCAGCACCAGAAGGCCCAAGTTGCTTGTAAGTAGCAGGGGAAGTAACTGAAAGCAGGGCAGGAGCTAAGTAAGTAGCACTGTTCCCTCTCTTAGCCCTCCCCCACATGCAGCTCCACAACACAGTGACATGGGTTGCCCTGCCCTGGTGAATACCTAAGGCTCTGCCCCTTACAACATGACAGGTGCACCAGGCAAAGAAATATGACCCAAATGAAAGAATAGATTAAAACTCCAGAAAAACAATTAAGTGATGGGGGGATAGCCAACTTATCAGATGTAGAGTTAAAAACACTGGTAATCAGGATGCTCACAGAAATGGTTGAATGTGGTCTTGAAATAGAAGAGAAAGTGAAGACTATGCAAAGTGAAATAAAGGAAAATTTACAGGGAACCAATAGTGAAAGGAAGGAACCCGGAACTCAAATCAACAGTTTGGAGCAGAAGGAAGAAATAAACATTCAACCAGAACAGAAGGAAGAAACAAGATTTTTTTAAAAAGGAGAGTCTTAGTAACCTCTGGAATAACTTTAAATGTTCCAACATCCCAATCATAATGAGAAGAGGGAGAGCAAGAAATTGAAAGCTTATTTTGAAAAACAGTGAAGGAGAACTTCCCCAATATGGCAAAGGAAATAGACTTCCAGGAATTCTGGGGAGCTCAGAGAATCCCAAAGAAGTTGGACCCTAGGAAGCACACGGCAAGGCACATCATAATCACATTACCCAAGGTTAAAGATAAGGAGAGAATCGTCAAAGCAGCAGAAAATGAGACAGTTACCTAGGGGTTTCCATAATACTACCAGCTGATTTCTCAAAAGAAACCTTGCAGGCAAGAAAGGGCTGGCAAGAAGCTTTTCAAGTCATGAAAGGCAAGGACCTACATCCAAGATAACCCTATCCAGAAAAGCTATCAGTTAGAATGGAAGGCCAGATAAAGTGCTTCCCAGGTAAGGTAAAGATAAAGGAGTTCATTATCACCAAGCCCTTATCATATGAATGTTAAAGGGACTTATCTAATAAAAAAAAGATAATCAAAAATATGAACTGTAAATGACTACAAACTCACAAATATCAACAACTGAACCTAAAAAAAAACAAACTAAGCAAACAACTAGAACAGGAACAGAATCACAGAAATGGAGGTCACATGGAGGGTTATCAGCAGGGTTGGGGTGAGGGGAGAATGGGAGGAAAGGTACAGGGAATAAGGAACATAAATTGTAGGTCTAAAATAGATGAGGAGGTTAAGAATAGTGTAGGACATGGAGAAGCCAAAGAACTTATATGTACGACCAATGGACATGAACCAAGGAGTGATAATACTGGTATGAAGTGGGTGCAGGGTAGAGAGGAATAAAGGAGAGTAAAAAAAAATGGGAAAACTATAAAAGCACAATCAATGAAATATTCTTAAAGAAATAAAAATAACGTCATCAAAATAACGTCAAAAAATAAAAATAAAGAAAAAAAGTCATCAAAATGTGCGTACAACCCAAAGTATTTATAGATACAAAGCATAATTCCTATTAAAATCCCAGTGACAGCCCTAGCTGATGTAGGTCAGTGGATTGAGCGCAGGCCTGGGAACCAAAAGATCACAGTTCGATTCCCAGTCACGGTGCATGCTTGGGTTGCAGGCTAGTTTCCAGCAGGGGATGCATGAGAGGCAACCATACATTGATATTACTCTCCCTCTCTCCTTCCCTTCCCCTATAAAGATAAATAAATAAAATAAAAAAATACCAATGACATATTTCATAGATATAAAGCAATATTTCAAAAATATGTATAGTAATGTAAATGACCTGGATTAGCCGCAACAATTTTTAGAAAGAACAAAGAAGGAGGGTTCACAATACTTGATATCAAACTATATTACAAGACCACTGTAATCAAAACAGTCTGGTACTGGCAGAACAAACACATAGGGAGAGAATGGAAGAGAACAGAGAGCTGAGAAATAAAGTCATGCCTCTCTGGTGAATTAATATTCAACAAAGGAGGCAGAAGCAGAAACAGGAATAAAAATAGCCTCTTCAATACATGATATTGGGATATATGGACAGGTATATGCAAAAATTGAAACTATACTACCAACTTACACCATACAGGAAAATAAACTCAAGATTGATGAAAGGCTTAACTATAACTTCTGACACCATAAAATTCCTAGAGGAGAACATAGACAGGAAAAGTTCAGGTATACCACACAACAATATTTTTATGGATATATCCCCTATAGTAAGGGATATAAAGGAAAGAATAAACAAACAGAACTATATCAAATTACAAAGCTTCTGCACAGCTAAAGAAAACATTAGCAAAATTAAAATAAAACCAACCATATGGGAAAACATATTTGCCAATGATACCTAGGACAAGGATTTGATCTCCAAAATAGTAGGAAGGCAATCAGTCCAATTAAAAACTCTATGAAGGACCTGAACAGACACTTCTCCAAGCAGAACATACAGAGAAGCTATAGACATATGAGAGGATGCTCAACATCACTAGCCATCAGAGAATGCAAAACCAAAATGAGATACCACTTCATACAGGTCAGAATATCCATCATTAAAAAATCAACAAACAACCAGTGCTGGTGAGGATGTGGAGAAAAGGGAACAGTAGTACACTGTTGGTGTGAATGCAGACTGGGGCAGCCACTATGGAAAACAGTATGGAATTTCCTCAGAAAACTAAAAATGAAACTGCCTTTTGATCCAGCAATTCCACTGCTGGGATTATACCCTATGAATCCTGAAATACCAACTCAATATAACTTATGCACCCCAGTGATTATATCATTATTTACAAAAGCCAAGTACTGGAAACAGCCTAAGTGTCCTTAAGTAAATGAGTGGTTCAAAACATTGTGATACATTTACACAATGGAATACTACACAGCAGAAGAGAGAAGGAGCTCTTACCCTTCATGACAGCATGGATGGAACTGAAGAGTGTTATGGTAAGTGAAATGAACCAGGTGGTGAAAGACAAATACCATGTGATCTCACCTGTAAGTGGGACATAATCAACAAAACAAACAAATGAGCAAAATAGAACTAGAGATGTGGAAATAAAGAACAAACTGACAGTGTCCAGTGGCAGGGCAAAGAGGGCTAATGGGAAAGAAGTGGAATGGTCAAGAATCTTGTACAAAGGACCCATGGACAAAGTCAATGGGGGGAAGATGGAGTGTCGGAGGGGGGAGTAGGCAAGGCAGGGGACAGTAATGGGGGGAAAATGAGGACAACTGTAATCGAACAATACAAAAATTAAAAAGTAAATATTTTGATTATACGGGCCTTCCCCAGATCAAATATGTGAGCCTCCAGGTCCTGGGTCAGTAAGCGTGAAAGCTCTGCTGTTGATTCTGATTTCTGGCTGTCAATACTCACTATGCTGAAGGGTCACATATGGACCTTTTAAAAACTATGACACCAGGTCTCCTTCTCTGAGGAGTTTAAGCCATAGATTTGGGGTGGGCCTCAAGCATCATGTTTTTTTTTAATTTAATCTTTATTGTATTTTTCATTATAATTTAGCCTCTGTATACCCCATTCCCCCATCAATCCCCACTGTTTCCCATGTCCATGAGTCCTTTTACCTTTTTGCTCAATCCCTCCACTTCCTAACCTCCCCACCCCAATAGCTGTCATCCTGCTCTCCATCTATGAGTTCGTCCACATTTTCCTTGTTCAGGTTGTTCATTAGATTCGACAAGAGTGAAGTCATGGTATTTGTCTTTCTGATTGGCTTATTTCACTTAGGATAATGTTTTCCAGGTCCACCCATATTATTGCAAAGGGTAATTTTTTTTCTATTTTATGTCTGAGTAGCATTCTATTGTGTAAATGTCCCATAGTTGTTTTATCCACTCATTTGCTGATGGATCCTTGGGCTGCTTCTATAGCTTAGTAATTGTAAATAATGCTACAATGAACATAGGTATGCTTATGATTTTTCAAATTAGTTTTTAGGTACCTTCAGATATATTCCCAGAAGTGGGACCACTGGGTCAAAAGGGTGATCCATTTTCAATTTGTTGAACTATCTCCATACTGCTTTCCACACTGTCTGCACCAATCTGCATTCCCACCAACAGTACAAAAGGGTTCTCCTTTCTCCCCATCCTCACCAGCACATTTGTTGATTTATTGATGATAGCCATTCTGACAGGTGTGAGATGATATCTCATTATGGTTTTAAGTTGCATTACTCTGATGATTAGGGATATTGAACATCTTTTCATATGTCTATAAGCCATCTGTATGTCCTCTTTGGAGAAGTGATTCAAGTACTTTGCCCATTTTTTAATTGGGTTGGTTTTTGAGGGTATTTTTGGTGTTGAAGTTTATAACTTCTTTATAAATTTTGGATATTAACACCTTATCGGCTGTATTGATGAATATATTCTCCAATTCTTTGGGTTGCCCTTTTATTTTATTGATGACTTTTGCTGTGTAAAACCTTTTTAGTGTGATTAAGTCATATTTGTTTATTTTTCTTCAGTTTCCATAGTCTTGGGAGACATGGGATAAAATATTGCTATGAGTAATGTCTGAGATTTTGCTGCTTATGTTTTCTTCTACTATTTTTATGGCTTCGGGTCTAACACTGTAGTCTTTGATCTATTTTTAATTTATTGTGTGTGGTGTAAGAAGATGGTTTAGGTTCAATTTTCTCAACACCATTTATTGAATAAACTATCTTTGAATGTGCTTGCTTCCTCTGTTGAATATTAATTGACTATAAAGATGTGGGTTTATTTCTGGGTTTTTGGTTCCATTGATCTATGTGTCTTTTTTTATTCTTTTAGTTGTGCATTTTGATTGGTTTTATTGTCTTTCATTTTAATTGTTGTTCAAATACGGTTTTTTGCTCTTTGCTCCCATTGCAACCCACCCACAAAGCCCTCCCCACCTCCCTCCCACCTCCACACCCCCTTGTTTTTCTCCATGTGTCCTTTATGCTTGTGCCTGTAAACCCTTCCCCTTTTCTCCTGAAATTCTCTCCCCTCTGGTCACTGTCAGCCTGTTCTCTATTTTAGTGTATTTGGTTGTATTTTGCTTATTTGTTTGTTTTGTTGATTAGATTCCTGTTAAAGGTGAGATCATATGGAATTTGTCTTTCATGTGCTGGCTTATTTCACTTAGCATAATTCTTTCAAGTTCCATCCATGCTGTTGCAAAGGGTAGGAGATCCTTTTTTCTTTCTGCTGCATAGAATTCCATTGTGTAAATGTGCCATAGTTTTTTCATTCATTCGTTTACCGATGGGCACCTACATTGCTCCCAGCAGTTGATTATTCTAAATTGTGCTGCTGTGAACATTGGGGTGCATAGGTTCTTTTCAATTGGTGTTTTAGGGTTCTTAGGATATAATACTAGTAGTGGAATTGCTGGGTCAAAAGGCAGATCCATTTTTAGTTTTCTTAGAAAATTCCATACTGTTTTCCATAGTGGTTGTACCAGTCTGCAATCCCACTAACAGTACACGAGGGTTCCCTTTTCCCCACAACCTCTACAACACTCGTTTGTTGCTTTGTTTATGATGGCCATTATAACCCATGTGAAATGGTATCTCATTGTGGTTTTAATTTGCATCTCTCTGATAGCTAGTGATATTCAGCATCTTTTCATGTGTCTCTGAATCCTCTGTATGTCCTCCTTAGAAAAGTGTCTGTTCAAGTTCTTTGCCCATTTTTTAATTGGGTTGCTTGTCTTCTTAGGGTGAAGTCATGTGAGGTCTTTATATATTTTGGACATTAAACCCTTGTCTGAGGTATCATTGGCAAATGTGTTTTTCCATATGGTTGGTTCTCTTTTTATTTTAATACTGTTTTCTTTAGCTATGCAGAAGATTTTTATTTTTTTATTTTTACTTACTTACTTACTTACTTACTTACTTACTTATTTATCTTTAGAGGGGAAGGAGAGAGGGAGAGAAACATCAATGCATGGTTGCCTCTAGGGCATCCCCTGCTGGGAACTGGCCTGCAACCCAGGCACGTGCCCTGACTGGGAACTGAACCGCAATCCTCTGGTTCGTAGGCCTGAGCTCAATCCACTGAGCTACACCAGCCAGGACAGAAGCTTTTTGTTTTGCTTAGATTCCATTTGTTTATTTTTTCCCTTTACATCCCTTGCTGTAGGGGACATATCAGTAAAAGTGTTGCTGTGTGAAATATCTGAGATTTTCCTGCCAATGTTCTCCTCTAGGACTTTAATGGTGTCATGGCTTATATTTAAGTCTTTTATCCACCTTGAATTTATTTTGGTGTATGGTGTAAGTTCATGCTCAAGTGTCATTTTTTTCATGTTTTTAAAAATATATTTAATTATTGTTCAAGTACAGTTTTCTGTTTTTTACTCCCATTCCAGCCCACCCCCCTAGTGCTCCCCACTTCCCTCCCATTTCCACCCCCTCAGTTGTTGTTCATGTATCCTTTGTACTAGTTTCTGTAAATCCTTCCGCTTTTTCCCCTGAAACTCCCTCCCCTCTCCCCTCTGGTCACTGTCCCCCTATTCTCTATTTCAGTGTCTTTGTTTTTATTTTGCTTGCTTGTTTGTTTCATTGTTTAGCTTCCTGTTAAAGGTGAGATCATATGGTATTTGTCTTTCAACACCTGGCTTATTTCACTCAGCATAATACTTTCCAGTTCCATCCATGCTATTGCAAAGGGTAGGGGCTCCTTCTTTCTTTCTGCTGCATAGAATTCCATTGTGTATATGTACCATAATTTTTTGATCCATTCATTTACTGACAGGCACCTAGGTTACTTCCAGCTCTTGGCTATTGTAAATTGTGCGGCTATGAACATTGGGGTGCATAGGTTCTTTTGGATTGGTGTTTCAGGGTTCTTAGGATATAATCCCAGCAGTGGAATTGCTGGATCAAAAGACAGGTCCATTTTAGTTTTTTAAAAAATTCCATACTGTTTTCCATAATGGTTGTACCAGTCGGCAATTTCACCAACAATGGATTAGGGTCCCCTCTTCTCCACAACCTCTCTAGCACTTGTTTGCTGCTTTGTTTATGATGGCCATTCTGACTGGTGTAAAGTGGTATCTCATTGTGATTTTAATTTGCATCTCTCTGACAGCTAGTGATATTGAGCATCTTTTCATGTGTCAAGTTTCATTTTTTTAACATAGCTATCCAGTTCTCCCAACACCATTTGTTGAAGAGACTTTTTTACTCCATTTTATGTTACTACCCCCTTTGTCAAATATTAATTGCCTGTAGAGACTTGGGTTTATTTCTGGGCTCTCTGTTCTGTTCCATGGTCTATGTGCCTGTTTTTATGCCAGTGCCAGGCTGTTTTGATTACAGTGGCATTGTAATACAATACTTGATACCAAACTGTATTACAAGGCCACTGTATACAAGGAACATTTTCAAAGGTAGACCACATGAAAGGACAGAAAACAAATGATAACAAATTCAAGAAAATTAAAATCATATCAAATATATTCTAGGACCACATTAGACTGAAACTAGAAACCAACCCCAGCGAAAAAATTCAAAACTATTCAAACTCATGGAGACTGAATAGCATGCTATTAAACAATAAATAGGTCAATGATGAGGCCAAGGAAGAAATTAAAAAGTATCTGGAAATAAATGAAAATGAACACACAAGAGTCTAAAACTTATGGGACCCAGTGAAGGCATTCTTGAGAGGGAAGTTCATACCAATACAGGTCTACTTAAAAAAAGATAGAAACATTTCAAATAAACAAACTAACCCTACATCTACAAGAACTGGAGGAAAAACAACAAACAAAACCCAGACCAAGGAGAAAGAGGGAAATAATGAAGATGAGAGCAGAATCAAATGACACACAGACTAAAAGAACAATTCAAAGAATCAATAAATTCAGGAGCTGGTTCTTTGAAAAGGTAAACAAAAATTGACAAGCCTTTAACCAGATTCATCAATGAAAAAAAGAGAGGATCCAAATAAATAAAATCAGAAATGAAAGAGGAGAAATTACAACTGATGCTACAGAAATACAAAGGATTATAAGAAATTACTATGAGCAACTATATGCCAGGAAATTTCAAAACCTGGATGAAATGGAAAATTTTCTAGAAAAATATAATCTTCCAAAACAGATTCAAGAAGCAGAAAGCCTAAACACTGATAACAGCTAGTGATATTGAAGCAGTAATGAGTAAACTGCCATCATACAAAATCCCTGGACTAGACAGCTTCACAGGAGAATGTTACAAATCATTTAAGGAACAGCTAACCCCTATCATTCTCAGATTATTCCAAAAAAAATCACAGAAAAGGAAAGACTCTTGAAATCTTTTTATGAGGCTAGCATCTTCCTAATCCCAAAACCAGACAAAAATACATCAAAGAAAGAAAACTACATACCAATATTGCTGATGAACATAGACACTAAAATTCTCAACAAAATGTTGGCAAACCACATTCAGCAATACATCAAAAATATCATACACCATGATCAAGTGGGATTCACCCCAGAGATGCAAGGATGGAACAATATTCACAAATCAATAAATGTAATATACCACATAAACAAAAGACAAAAATGACACAACATATCAATAGATGTGGAAAAAGCATTTGATGAGGTACAGCACCCATTCATGATAAAAAACACTCATCAAAGTTGGAGTATAGTGAGCATATCTCAACATAATAAAGGCCATATATGAAAAACCTACAGCCAACATCATATTCAATGGGCAAAAACTAAAAGCTTTACCACTAAGTTCGGGAACAAGACAAGGATGTCTGCTTTCACCACTTCTATCCAACATAGTATTGGAAGCCCTAGCCAGAGTGATAAGACAAGAAGAAATAAAAGGCATCCAAATTGGAAAGAAGGGAGTAAAACTGTTATTGTTTGTAGATGGCATGATAATGTACATAGAAAACCCTATAGACTCCACCAAAAAACTACTCGACCTAATAAGTGACTTTGGAAAAGCAGCAGGATATAAAGTCAATATTCAGAAATGAAAGACATTTTTATACACCAACAGTGAAATATCAGAAACAGAAATCAGGAAAAAATTCCATTTACTGTACCAACAAGAAAAACAGAGTTTCTAGGAATAAACCTAACCAAAGATATAAAAGACCTATACTCAGAAAACTACAGAACACTGAAGAAATAAATTAAGGAAGACACAAATAAACAGGAATATATACCACGTTCATGGATTGGAAGAATTAATATCAACAAAATGTCCATACTACCCAAAGCAATTTATAGATTCAGTGCAATCCCTATTAAAATACCAATGACATACTTCACAGACATAGAACAAACTCTTCAAAAATTTATATGGAACCACAAACAACCCCAAATAGCCTCAGCAATTTTGAAAAAGAACAAAGTGAGAGGGATCACAATACCTGACATCAAACTATATGACAAGCCCACTGTAATAAAAAAATGTCTGGTACTAGGATAAGAACAGACACATAGAACAATGGAACAGTATAGAGAGCCCAGAAATAAACGCAAGTCTGTATGGTCAATTAATATTCAACAAAGGGGGCAGAAGCATTAAATGGAGTAAAAACAGCCTCTTCAACAAATGGTGTTGGGAGATCTGGACAGCTATATGCAAAAAAATAAAACAATCTCCAACTTACACCATATACAAAAATAAACTCAACATGGGTAAAAGACTTAAATATAAATTGTAATACTGTAAAAGTCCTAGAGGAGAACATAGGCAGAAAAATCTCAGGTGTTCCATGCAGCAATATTTTCACTGATATGTCCCCTAGAGCAAGGGATATAAAGGAAAGAGTAAACAAATGGGACTTGATCAAAATAAAATGCTTCTGCACAGCTGAAGAAAACATTATCAAAGTGAAAAGAGAACCAACTGTATAGGAAAATATATTTGCCAGTGATATCTTGGAGAAGGGCTTGATCTTCAAAATATATAAAGAACTCACACAACTCTTCCAGGAAGACAATCCAGTTAAAAAGTGGGCAACAGGCCTGAACAGACAGTTCCAAGGATGTCCAGACAGAGGGCCCAGAGACATATGAAAGGATGCTCAGCATTACTAGCTATCAGAGACATGCAAATTAAAACTACAATGAGATACCATTTCATACCTGTCAGAATAGCCATCAGAAAGGAATCAACAAACAAGTGCTGTTGGGGATTTGGCGAAAACAGAACCCTAATACATTGTTGGTGTGAGTGCAAACTGGTGCAGCCACTGTGGAAACAATACAGAAGTTCCTAAAAAACTAAAAATGGAACTGCCTTTTGACCCAGCAATTCCACTGCTGGGATTGTCCCCCCAGAATCCTGAAATGCTAATTCAAAAGGACCTATGCACCCTAATGTTCATAGCACACAGTTTGAAATAGCCAAGTACTGGAAGCAAGCTAGGTGCCCATCAGTAAATGAATGGATCAAAAAACTGGCATACATTTACCCAATGGAATACTTCGCAGCAGAAAGAAAGAAGGAGCTCCTACCCTTTGGGACAGCATGGGTGGAACTAGAAAGCATTATGCTAAGTGAAATAAGCCAGTTGGTGAAAGACAAATACCATATGATTTCACCTATAAGTGGAACCTAATCAACAAAACAAACAAGCAAGCAAAATATAACTAGAGACATTGAAATAAGGAACAAACTGACAGTAACCAGAGGGGAGGGAGATAACGTGGTAAGAAGGGAATATATTTTTGAGGAACATGTATGAAAGACCCATGTACAAAACCAAAGGGGGGTAGGGTTGAGGGTGGGAGGTGGGAGTGCTTGGGTTGGGGGAAAGTAGTGATGAGAAAATGGAGACAATTGTATTCCAACAACAATAAAAATGATAAAAAATATTTTAAAAATTAAAATGAAAAAAGTGACTATATGAGGGGATAGATGTTAACTTGACTGTTCACTTCCTCATATACGTCTATCAAAACATCATGTTGTATACCTTAAATATATAAAATTTTACTTTGTCAATCATACTTCAATAAATCTAAGGGGATAAGAATATTTACCATTCTTTGCTCTTTAACATTGGCATCATATGGTTTTCTTGCTGGAATCTGCAAAGGCAGTTTTGTTATTTTAGAGACAGTGACATTAACAGTCAGTTGGGAACCTAACCTGATGAGAGATGACAGGAAGCAGCTGGAGCTACTACTGATGTGGAAAGGAGAGGTTGGACACAGGTTGCTGTCAGCTTTTTGTGACTGGACTTCACACATGTTTTATGTACACTTTTACATGCCTGTTTATAGCACCTGTAGCTGCTACACTTAAGAGACTCCTGAGTCTCTGTATACCTGACTTGTCTGCAGAAAAACTGGTCTGTTCAGAAAGTTTCATTTAATGTCTCTAGGTTTTTCTTTGTACAGGGTTTACTTCCTATCCCCATTTCTTAGTCATAGTAACCTAAAAATAAAAGGCCAAAATGAGAAGCGACAAGCATTTGAAATTTAAAAATAAACCTATTCTGGAAGCACTGATTCAAGCATTTAGGAGGCAGAAGGCCAAATGGTGTTCCCATTTGAAGACAAACTAAATAGGTACTTATGAGAAAGGGAAGGGGAATTAATATATCAATGGAAGGAAGGCATTTCAAGTGGTGCAGATAAGCTAACAGTGGTACTAATTCGAAACAACATTTTTTAAAATTTTTATTTAGTTATTTTTCGAGTACAGTTTTTTGTCTCTTTCTCCCATCCCAGCCCCCCTACCCCATGTTCCCCACCACCCTCCCATTTCCACCCCCCTTAGTTCTCGTCCCTGTGTCCTTCATATTTTTTCCTCCAAATCCCTCCCCTTTTTTCCCCCTTAAATTCCCTTCCCTCTCCCCTCTGGTCACTGTCCCCCTGTTCTCTATTTCAGTGTCTTTGTTTTCATTCTGCTTGCTTGTTTGTTTTGTTGTTTAGCTTCCTGTTAAAGGTGAGATCATATGGTATTTGTCTTTCTTTTTTTAATTTATTTTTTTATTGATTATGCTGTTACGGTTGTTCTATTCCCCCCCTTCATTCCCCTCCACCCTAACCCCCCATCCCCACCATTAACCCCCCTTTAGTTTATGACCATGTCTCTCAAGTTCTTTAGATTCTATATTTCCCATACTATTCTTGCTCCCCCATCTATTTTCTATCTACTGTCTATGCTATTTATTTTCTGTACCTTCTCCCCCCTTCTCCTCCTCCCACTCCCCTGTTGCTAACCCTCCTTGAGATCTTCATTTCTATGTTTCCACTCCTGATCTAGCTGTCCTTTTAGTTTGATTTGGTTTCAGGTGTGGTTGTTAATAACTGTGAGTTTGTTGTCCTTTCACTGTTCATGTTTCTTTAACTTCTTTTTCTTAGGTAAGTCCCTTTAACATTTCATATAATAAGGGCTTGGTGATGATGAACTCCTTGAATTTGATCTTATGTGAGAAGCACTTTATCTGTCCTTCCATTCTAAATGAAAGTTTTGCTGGATAGAGCAATCTTGGTTGTAGGTCTTTGGATTTCATGACTTGGAATACCTCTTTCCAGCCCCTTCTTGCCTGGAAGGTCTCTTTTGAGAAATCTGCTGACAGTCTGATGGGAACTCCTTTGTAGGTGACTGTCCCCTTAGCTCTTGCTGCTTCTAGGATTCTCTCCTTCATTTTAATTTTGGCTAATGTAATGATGATGTGCCTTGGTATGTTTCTTCTTGGGTCCAACTTCTTTGGGACTCTCTGAGCTTCCTGGATTTCCTGGAAGTCTATTTCCTTTGCCAGATTGGGAAAGGTCTCCTTTATTATTTGCTCAAATAAGTTTTCCACTGGTGGCTGTTCCTTTACCCCTTCTGGTACCCCTATAATTCAGATATTGGAGCGTTTAAAGATGTCCTGGAGGTTCCTAAGACTCTCCCCATTTTTTTGAATTCTTGCTTCTTGACTCTTTTCTGTTTGGCCATTATTTGCTTTCTTCTGGTCCACTCCATTGATTTGAGTCCCAGTTTGCTTTTCATCGCTATTGGTTAACTGTGCAATTCCATTCATTTCAATTAGTTTTGCCTTCATATGTTTCTCTGATTTGTGGCTATAATCAACCAGTTCTGTGAGGATCCTGATCACCAGTGTTTTAAACTGTGCATCTAAGAGTTTTGCTATTTCTTCATCACTTAGATTTATAGGCTCTGGGGCTTTGAGATCTTCTTGAGCCATTTTTGGTCTGTTGGCACCCGTTAAGTATGAGGAGCGGAGCCTTGGACTCCCAGGTTGCTGGGTTGTGACGCTGTATGTGGAGGCAGGGTCAGAGCAGGGAAATGGCGGTCCCCTCTGCTGTTTCTCACAGCTGGGTGAAGAGCAGAGCCTTAGGTTGTTCACCAGGGCAGGGCCACTTAGGTCACTGGATTATGAAGCTGTATGTGGAGGCAGGGTTAGAGCGGGGAAATGTTGGCACCCTCCACCGCCGCTTGCCTCTGGGGCTGCTGGCCCTTGTCCAATCACCCACTCCCTCGCTTGTCTATCCACACACAAATGCGTGAGCACAGTCAACCCACAGCCCTGCTCCCTCGCTGTTTCCCTGTGATTGCTTGCTGAGTTGCCCACCAGGTCCAACCCTGCGCCTGGATTCCACGCGCCTGAGTCCGTCTGATCGAGTTTTCCTGTGCTACCCCGCTCTGCCAGCTGCTGGTTTTGCCCCTCTTACCAGTCAGGCTGAAGAATTTGTTGTTATCAGACTTCTGAAAAGTTCAATTTTCTGTGTTCTGACTGTTTTCTGTTGCTATTATTTAGTTGTCTCTAAACTTGGTTGTGTGAAGAAGCACAGTGTCTCCACCTATGCCTCCATCTTGGCCTGGTATTTGTCTTTCAACACCTGGCCTATTTCACTCAGCATAATGCTTTCCAGTTCCATCCATGTTGTTGCAAAGGGTAGGAGCTCCTTCTTTCTCTCTGCTGCATAGAATTCCATTGTGTATATGTACCACAATTTTTGGATCCATTCATTTACTGATGGGCACCTAGGTTACTTCCAACCCTTGGCTATTGTAAATTGTGCTGCTATGAACATTGTGGTGCACAGGTTCTTTGAAATTGATGTTTTAGGATTCTTAGGATATAATCCTAGCAGTGGAATTTCTGGGTCAAAAGGCAGGTCGATTTTTATTTTTCTGAGAAAATTCCATACTGTTTTCCATAATGGTTGTACCAGTCTGCAATCCCACCAACAGTGAACTAAGGACCCCTTTTCCCCACACCCTCTCCAACATTTGTTGTTTGTTGCTTTGTTTATGATAGCCATCCTGACTGGTGTAAAGTGGTATCTCATTGTGTTTTGAATTTGCATCTCTCTGATAGCTAACGATATTGAGCCTCTCTTCATGTGTCTCTGGATGTTCTGTATGTCCTCCTTGGAGAAGTGTCTGTTCAAGTCCTTTTCCCATTTTTTAATTGGGTTGGTTGTCTTCTTAGAGTGGAGTTGTGGAAGTTCTTTGTATATTTTGGAGACACAACAAAGAAAGAAAACTAAAAAACATTTTTAATTTTCAGTCTGGTAGCCAAAATATATGCTTTCTTGTTATCTTTACAAACAGTTCTTTGGGACACAGTATTGCTTTAGGCCTATTCCAAAGGTTGTTTTGACCTGTTTTTGCAGCTCCAGCTCCAATTTTTAAAATTTAAATTAACTTATTTATTTTTTAAATTATTTTTCAACTACAGTATTCTTTCTTCCAGCTCCATTTTAAAGTGGCTTCATTTATATTTTTTTCTATCCCCCCATGTTCTTTTTCTCACCCCCACTTTCTTGTCTCTGTCAATATCTGCTTTAAGAAAGCATATCAGATGATAATCCTATGAAATGTGCTCCATCTCACTAGTCATCAGAAATTCAAACTAACTAGACTCACTAGAAATTCAAACTCACTAGAAATTCAAACTAAAAGAACAATGAGATACTACCACTCACCCATCAGAGTGGCTAAAATGAAAAAGGACCAATGATACCATGTATTGATGAAGACATGGATCAATTGGAACTTTCATCAACTCTTTGTGGTAATGTAAATTGGTACAAGTATTTGGAAAACTATTTGGCAGTATCTATAAGGTTGAACTTATGCATATCCTATGATGAAGTAATTCATAGATCTTTATCAAGAGAAACTGCCATGTGTGCACAAGGATACACATGCATGTACAGATGTACATGAGTTTTCTTTGTGATAGTAAAAACTGGAAAACAACTAAATTACCATCAACAGAATGAATATATATTATAGTGTATTCATCTGATGGAATTCCATAAAGCAGTTAAAATGAATTATAATTACATCTAGCAACATTAAACTAGAGTAAAATGTATCAAAACCATACTGTTGAGGTAAAAAGTTACATTAAATTCTGTATAATTACATTTATGTAAAATATAAAAACAAAAAACATATCCTATAAGGTTTATGATATATGCATAGATAATAAAAGGAAAAAGTTCTTACTAAATATTTATAGAAACACAAACACACACAGAGCCAGTTATTTGTAGAGCTGGGCTAGGATAAGGAGCTAGTATTCCTCCTCCTCTTTTTCTCCTTCATCTGACTTTATCTTTTAGAGCAGTTTAAAGCTCACAGCAAAATTGACGGGCAAGGGCAGATGTTTTCCATTCCATATTCTTCTTAACCTGATTAAGTAATGGAGGCTTCCAACACTAAAGGGTCTGCACAATCATTACTTACCTCCCTGTTTCTGGTAGCTAAGTTTTGTGTAGCTCAGAACACATTTTGGGAGGTTGGTGAGTTTGAGGGATTAACAGGGTTTACCATCTCTTTTACACAAATATAGGAGGCAAGGTTACTGTAAGCTTTTTTCTACATCCTCACCATCTGCCTACTAGCCAGGAATGCTGAGTTTGGCCTGCTTAGGAGTACCAGTAAACAGGGTAACATGAAACAGTAGTAAACAGGTGACTATTCCAACCTAAAGCCAAACTCCTCCAGCATTTCTCTGTCACGTTTGACTAGCTCTGTCTGCAGCTTCAGGACACAAAGCCCGGCCTAGAGAACATAAAAACTATAAATTGTTTTTTATTTAAAACGGACTATTGGAAGAGTGCTTGAATCAAAACTCTAAGTTCTGAACAACATAGGTTTTAATGTTAAGGACCTACAAAGTATTTAAAAGAAAACAATTCTTGAAAATGAAAGGCAGTATATGGTCTCTGCCCTCCCTGATCTACTGTGGTTACTTTTCCTCAATTAGTTATTAATTGGCTTTAAATTCCTCAGGCTGTTGAGATCTTGAAAATCTGTCAGAGGGGTATGTAAGATAGGGAGAATAAAGTTTTAGAAGGGCAAGAAAGAAAGGAAGAAAAGAGGAGACTCTCTTAAATGCTTTTTTTGTCATTGGTTTTTGATGTGGGAATGATGGTCTGCCCAATCTAGTTTGGACCTTTGATCTAGTAATGACTCAAGAAGAGCCTTAAAAGAGGTTTATATCTTCAGCACTACCACTTACTAGCTCTGTGACCTTGAACAAATCAATTAACATATTTGAACTTCAGATACTTCACCTATAAAGTACTGATAATAATATTATTTACCTAATATGGCTATTGTATGTAAAACAGCACAGTGTCTGACATGTGATAAGAGCTCAATAATGTGTGATGTTCATTCTTATTGTTATAGCATCTTGGAAGCAAAGGAGGAGAGCATTTTGTGTATGAGAGAGAAATTGACTCTATATAATGCCAAATGCAGCAGAGAGGTCCAGGAGGATGAGAATTAAGAAAAGGCAAGTGTTTTGAGGTTTGATTAGAAATGCTGAGTGATGTTTGTATTTGAGACTTATTTCTGAACTCCTTATTTTTACTGGAAAGGGGTATTAGAGTTTAAAAAAAAACATCACTTTTTGTAGCCTGGATACATATTTACTTTAACTTGGAAGAAAGATATGGTTATAGGGAGAATGTGTAAGAAGGTAGCTAGAGCTGTGACAGCCACAACAGATTCTTGCCAGGCTGTCCATTAGAACTTTCTGTTATGTGTAAATGTTCTCTATTTTCTCTGACCAATACACATGTGGCTCTTGAGCACTTGAAATGTGGCTAGTGTAACTGAGGAACTGAACTGGTAATTGTATTTAATTATAATTAGTTTAAATTTAAATAGCCATATGTGAGTAGTGGCAAACATTAGTCTAATTGGGGAAGCAAGGCATATTCTCTTGAAACCGGTTAAATATCAAAAGGATTGAGGTAAGAGAGTAAAGGCTTAATTGCTCAGAAAAAGAGCAATAACATTTTGGGCTATGGAACTTAAGGAGGGCAAATGAAACTTTGGCTTGAACTTAAAGATGTGTAGTATTTGGATAGGAAGAAAGAAGGCAGGAATATCATTCCAAGGAGGGCAAATGAAACTTTGGCTTGAACTTAAAGATGTGTAGTATTTGGATAGGAAGAAAGAAGGCAGGGATATCATTCCAAATAGGTTGGAGGGGGTAAGTAAAGGTTTAGAGTTAAAAATACCTCCTGTATGAGAATTTTGAGGAAAATGGCAATTCTCTAACAGAACATTCACATTAGGAGTTAGATGGGTTTGGGCCAGGTCATAAATAGCTTGAATGCTAGAACAAAGTGTTTGGCGTTTGTCTACATAGACCAGTGTTTTACAAAGCTTTCTTAAAACACAGATTCCCAGGCCTCACCCTGACTCATTAAATCAAATTTTCTGGGCTGCAGCTTAGGAAATCAGTATTTTAACCAAACTTCCTAGGTGTGTACAATGTGCATTTAAGTTTTAGATATATTAGACAGCACTTGGTAGATTTTGATATGATTATAGAGGTATCATAGGAAGCATGATAAGATAGGGAGGTGTAGGATATGGTAAATAGGTAAAGAAACCAGTTAGGTTTCTTTAAAGTAGTTCAGATATGAACTTCACAAATCCAGATCTTCTTTCTGGCTGGTATCCTTGAAATTGTCAAATCAATTCCTAATATTTTCCTTCAGGCCATATTTGAATTTTCTATACAATTTGTTTGGTGTTTTAAATGACGAGAGCCTAGGCATCAGATCCTGACTTACTGAGTTCAAATCTCAGCCCTATTATCTAAGCTGTTCTAGCTTAGACAAGCCACTTATATTTTTTGTCTTTCAATGTCCTTATCTATAAGCTAGAAATGATCATAGCTCCTATTTCATAAGGGCATTGTGAGTACTAAGTGAGATCATAAATGACTTACACCACCACTTGCCACATAGCATGCCCTCAATTAATGTTGGTAATTAATATTATTTAAACTAAAGAACTCTTTTAGTGTATTGCAATTTATATAATAGTAAAGCTAATCAGTTACATTTCACCAAAAAATGTTAAACTTACCCATTCGGAATATTAACACCAAGCCCTAGACTTTTGCTTAATAACTTATAGTTCAAAGCAAAATTCTTCACTCAAGTTAACATATGATTATCCTTCATGAAATAAGTCTAAATAGAGGATGAATTTTTCTACCCACTGAATGTGTTTACTAATTTATATATGTTTAGTTCTTGGCCATGTACTTTTTATATTGCAAAAACTTGGTACATTTTATATTGCTACTAGCTTTCAACAAATTTATTTTAGAAAACAAAGAATAAACTTCTCTTGTTTTAGGGGACTGATAATGAAATGAAATTCACTTTCTTGTGTGGGCATGTACCCTGAGAACTTTTTTGAGGAATGAAAATGTGTCCTTAGGTGTTATCAACCAATGGCCGTTGGCACTAATTCAACACCATCAGGAATCCCTAATTTGGGGTGTGGTGAAAAAGGAAACTTTGTTCAGTGAAAAACAGTCCAGTAGTGATATAGCATGGCTGTAAAAACAGCATGGCTATGAGGCGGCTATGAGGTGGCTCTGAGGCCACACAGCCCTGGGGTCAGGACCCTGTCTGTCTAAATAGTTCTTTCTGCTCCTGCACCACTCTGCTCTGCCCTGGTGAGATATCTTCTTTGTTTCAGCTCATCAGGAGAAACACAGTCTTCAGTTGAAAAGGTAAGTGCATTCCCTGAGCCAGAGGGGAGCTAGATTATATAGATAAAAGTCCCTGCCCCTGGTCTCTGATTGGTTCAGCCTCATGAAAAGCCTACTTAAAATCCTTGCCGTTTAATTGGTCCAAAAGGCATTGTCTGATTGGTCAGAAATGAGCTGCTCTGATTGGTCAGTGAAGATGTTGATAGTGATATAGCTGACAGGGAAAGCCTCAGTTCTATTGGTTGAAACTCCTTTATAAGGGCTGGCTCAGCTGGCAGAAAAACAGTACAGAAATGGGTAATTCAGTGCAGGCTTCTCCCTGAAGTGCAGTTTGCATGAGAGGACCCCCCCTCCCCCTGGTGCAAAAATGGCTGCTATGCTCTTTTTTTAAAAAATTGGGCCCAGTTAGCCACCAGGAGCCCTTCTTAGTAGGAATCTTCTTTCTCAGGGTCCACAGTGTCTAACTTGGTAGTTTGTGAATTAGTGGCTGGCGCTTCACTCTTCTTCCAGGCCTCACCTGAACGAAAGCTTCTCCTGTCCTTTTCAATTTCCTTTGATAGTCAGCTTCCTGAAGAAACTCTCAAGATGGACCTTTTGGTCTTGAGGTCAGAGAGGGAAGGAAACAAGCTGAAGACCCATGATAGCTACCTACACACTTATGAGACAGGCTAAGCTGAGAAATTGCCTTAGAGTCTTTTTTTCTGTTTTCAGAAACAAAGTTACTCCTAACTTTGTTCACTTATGTTCTGTTACATCATTGACAAAGATGGGTCTGTGACATGGGTTGGTTAATGTTTTTTTTAATGTTTTGAAAAGATGAATACATATTTTCCTTACTATCTCCATAGTTGTCCTTTTCCCTTCCCTGGAGTCAATCACTGTTAACCAGTTTCTTGTGTATCACCCTCCCCACCAAAGATATTCTCTACATATTTGTATATGTACCCCCTTTATTTTTATAGAAATTATAACATACCATAAATGCTATTCTGCACATTGTTTTTTTCACTTAATATATAGAATACTGTTCCATATGAGTATATAAAGAACTTATTTATGGCTTCATGGGCATACAGTAGTTTGTAATTATTGGAGATGTACCAGAATTTCTTTAAGCAGTCTGTTGGTAGATGTCCATCTTTGGCTCTTAAAAACATGCTTATATGTATTATATTCCACCTGTGAGTGTATATGTCTAGCATAAATTGGTTAATACAGTTTGGTCATTGGCTTGTTTTGTTGCTTGTCAGTTATAAAACCACAGTACTACATGTAGAATCAAAGACTTTAGGAGGCCTAGACATGCCTAATCCCACAGACTTCACAGGGTGTTAAGCTAGAAGGGATCGTAGAGATCCCAGAGAGGGCCAAAATCACACAGAAATTTAGAAGCAACCCAGGATTAAAACCCACAGGTTTTTTTTTTTTTTACTGAAGGCTATAACATAGCTCTTTTTACTACACCACACTTCTCTCAGAGAGATTTGGCACAGCCTGATTTCTGTCACAATGAAGAGGTCTGTACAATAACTGGCCTGCTGTGTTCTCATTACCTTGTTTTTACTTGATTTCTCTTTCCGGGATATTACTTTGTCAACCTAATTTACCCCACTTTCCCTGATGTTCTGACTTCTTCCACTAGTAACTCCATCTTTAAAAGAATTAGAGCTGAAGTTCTTTATGGTTTGGGAACCCTTTAGTAGTAAAGCTAAGAAGGAGAGGCAGGTGTGCTGGGGAGGTGATCTAGTAATGCCACATGATTCGTGATCTTACCCGTTGTTTTCTATTCTTAACTTATCCACTGAGTCAGCATACAGCTTAGGGTAGAGTCCCTTTCTCTTATTGGCTCTGAGAGAATATTTACTTCCTTTGGTCACAAGGTTGATCTCCTCAAGGTCCAAGTGTACATAATTTGACCCATAAGAAGAAATATGAAAGTTTTGCAGATAGTTTAACTCTTATTGAATTGTACTAGGGTGCAAACTACAGGTGATATTTTTTGTGGACAGCCTTAGGAAATCAAGGGTTTTGGAATGAGGGACAGTGCTTTGTCTGTGGAATGACTCTTAAGTCTATGTTAACTCTGGCCCAGGCCACAGAAGGGTCAACTGCTGCTAATATTTATGAAATGAAGACTCTGGTGATAGATAAAATTATCATAGGGACATATTTTAGAGCTATCCTCAGGACAGTTTTTCTTACAGTATGATTCTCTGAGCATCTGCATTGCTCAAAGGATGAGGCCCTGGAGTCTGCAAGTAGTCCTCCTCCACAAGTGATTCTTCTATAAATATAACTGTGAGAACTACTGCCTAAGAAATGGTAAATTAGGAAGACAGTCATGAGCCTTTGAATTTGGAGTAGTCTATAAAATTAGAGACAAGAGCTGACTAGCAATTCCAGATAGCATACAGTTATTTCATTTGAGATTTCAAAAAGACTGGGTTCAGTGCCCCTTCTGTGTTCTCACAGACTCTATGATTCTATCATAACACATGTCATGCTGTCATAAGTGAATGTTTTGTCCCTTCCTCATATAATCTAGATGGGTTCACAGTTGTGAGCAACAGAAATTCACTAGGTAATTTAAGCATAAAATGTTTGTCTTGAAAGCATATTGAATAGCTCACAGAAGCACAGCTTTCACTAGAGAACCAGACTTGGGGCTACACAGCTGCCATAGTTACTACCACTGCCAATGCTAGCACTATTAGTGTGTTAGCTCAGGTCCTTGGAGGATTTGATACCAAGCTGAGATTAGACATGGAAGAGATTTATTGGGGGAAATGCTTGTGAGAGAAAATAGGGAGAAGACTGAAGGAAACTGAGTGAGCTGTTTGTGCTGTAAATCTGAACTTCATGGATGAGAGAAGGAAAGAAAGTTGGGTAGGTAAAGTCATAGATTGAAGTACAATGCTAGTAAGGTTTGGTGAGGCTGATGAGGAGTCCTGTTACAAAAGTCACAGGTCACATAGTCCTGTGTGTCCCAGAAATGGGCCTAACTTAGTATCCCAGCAGTGCTCAGTCATTGGCTTGAAGTAGTGTGGTCTCAGAGCAAAGCAGTAAGTATTGGGGTGAATGGAGAACACAGCTGCTGGGGCAATTAAACTCCCCACATTGGAATAACCAAGAGGCATATTTTCATGACTGTCTCAAATGGAGAACATTATCTACTTATTTGGGTCATTGGCTCCCAATTCAAAGGATGGATCCTTGGATTGAGTGAGCCTGCATTATATCTCTGTGCCCAGACCGTAAGGGGCATCTTCTTCCTACCAAGATTCCTATGTTATTTCTCCCCAATAAAGGGGTTCAAATGCTGTACAGCAACACCCCCCCAAAGTACAAATGTCTACTCGCTGAGAACAGAGATCTTTGTCTTGCTTGTTGCAGTTATAAATATTTACAAATAAATTTGTACTGAAATAATGGAAAGAATGTGGCCATCTGGTATTCAAATGACCTTACACTCACACATACATACACACACAGTCAATTTAGACAACAGGAAAGTGCAAATCAAAAACCATTGGATGGCTAGAATGAAAAGAGATAACAAATGTTGTTGAGGATGTGGAGAGACACACTATTGATGGAATTGTGTAATGGTGCAGCCACTTCAGAAAAATGTGGCAATCCCTCAAAAATTTATATGGAGTTACCATATGATCCAGCATTTTATTTGTAGGCATATACCCATGTGAACTGAAAACATGTTTACGCAAATGTTCCCAAATATGTGTACACAAATGTTCCTATTATTCATAGTAGCCAAAAAGTAGAAACAACTCTGTGATGTTTAATATTATGTGTCAATTTGGCTAGGCTGTGGTGCCCAGTTGTTTGGTCAAATGCCAGTCCAAATGTGTTATAAAGGTATTTTTTAGATGTGATTAACATTCAAATTATTAGATGTTGAATAAAACAGATTAGTCTCCATAATGAATGTGGGCCTAATCCAATCATTTGATGGTCTTGGAAGCAAAGACTAAGGTAACCTGAAGAAGAAAGAATTCTTCCCTAGGACTTCAAAATAGAAATTCTGCCTGAGTTTCCAGTCTTTGTACTCAAAACTACAACAGCAATTCTTTCCTGAATTTGTAGCCTGCTGGCCTGTCTATAAACTAGCCCCCATAACTGTATTACATAATGAAAGTGGGGTCTGGCTGCCTGTCCTCACTCACAGGCAAATTGCACAGGAAGAGGTTTTGTGAGAAAAGGAAAGAGGTCTTTTATTGAAAATCTGCAGAACTTGGCAGGATGGCAGGCACCTAGTTCAAAGCCCATCCCCTCCAGAACACCCAGAGGAACACTCAGCCACCCTCTGCCAGACCAGTCCAAGGCTGCACTTGGAGTTCCTTCTCCCATTTAAAAATACTTTCATTCAGGAATTGCAGATGGCTGCAGCATGATCATCTAGGGGGCTTGTTCCAGGTTGAAGTCCAGTTTTAGGCTCCTCCCTGGGGACCCCTGCATGGGGCAAGCGCCACTACCAGCCACGTGGCTTCCAGGACCCGAGTCCCATGAAGCACCGGCCCACACATTCATGCAGTGGGCCCAAGAGTGAACCTCTCTCCCTTCCCTTGGTTTATATAAGCTACTCCTGTGGGCTGAGCTGGGTGCTCAAACTTATGTGCATTTCAGGAAAGTCCACCCTGCCCTCAAACAATCCCATCTTTGGCTGATGGATCTTCACCAGACCTAAATGGAGTAGGGGGACTTTTCCCTTAGCCAATCACCCTAACTAGCCTTGGGCATGCTTGGCACAATGACTTTCTCCTGCCACATCTTGCCCAGAGGTGAAGAACATCTGTCATCATACATCATGCTAGCCTCATTACCCAGGCAATGTGGCACTGCCCCTGCAGCCCCTGCAGCCCCTGCCCTCTGCTTCTGCTCACACTCTGGGCACTGGCTAGGTTACCAGTACTGACCAGGCCACTGCTATCAATTCCCCCTTCAGCATTCTGGGCACTTGTAATCTCACCAGCACAAATGGATGAAGGTCTAATTCTACTGTAAGTACTTCCTGTTGACACCTATCCTTGGTTCCAGAGGTTCTTAACAAAAAAGGGGAGTCTGGAATGGAGCGAAGCTTTTACATGAGGGAGAAAGATCTCACAAAGTTCAGGTCAGTTGGCTGTCCCTGGGAAATGGCATATGTGATGTCCAAAGAATGGCATTGCTGAATAAATTGGCATCCTTGTTGTATTCTAGAAGTGACAAGTTTGGCAAGAAGTTTAGAAGGTATACACCCTATGAAAACAGAAGGAAGAACATGAAGATTAATTCCCACAACAAATCATAAACCAGTGTTTGAGTCCACAAGATTGTCTTTTGAGAAGACATCCAGTTGCAAGGCCTTTGCTGGAATGATATTTATCACCAATAATTTGACAAATACTTCTTGCCTATAATAAATCATCTCTGGTGATATCATCAGGTTCTGAGATAAATTTGTATGCAGAAACTAGTTCAGCTTCCAGGCGAAAACAAAACTTTGAATGCAACTGCACTAGAGCCTAATATCCACAACTAGGTATTGTGATTTTCCTCGAAACATGATTTTTCTCCTTAAGATAACCCTAACTGTCATTAAAGAGACTGCATTAAATCCAGTTTTTAGTTTTGCCTAATTATTTGCATAAACACAATAAAAACAGCAATTGATCACATGGGCACTTTAAATTTGCTTTGCTGGAAACTCACACAAAGAACCTTTAGATCGACCCAAGCCACATGCCTGCTATAGGGCATTACCTGCAATACCTATATTCCTCAAGTCTTTGAGGTTCCCAAAATGTCTTAAGTTTCCTTCTTTTCTGTCTTTCAGGAAAGCAACTTTCGTTACTTACCTGGAGAGACTGGCATGAACTACATGATCAAACAAGGTACTAGGCAATTTCTTCAGTGGGCTTTCATCAGTTTCAAAAGTCAATCTCAGTTCCTCAAGGCTTTCAGGTGATATCCAGAGTCCAAGCATGCCTCCTTCAGCATGATATTCTAGTAAAAGCCTTGGTTAATAAAACCACAATTGAAAACTGATCTTATTAAATTTATGCAAAGAAATTTTATGCCATCACTCATTCCTTAAGAATGCTAAATTCTGGAGGGATCAGGTAGGGATAAAAATACAAAGCAAAAAAGAAAATCCATGTCCTTTAAAATTACATCTCCATGCCTTATGCTTTTTATTATTAAATCCATACACTTTCTTTCCAACTTAATGTGAACTTTTCACAAACCTCTATAATCTTCACAACCTTCTATATACCTTTCTATGACTTTCACAAACCTTTTTACCCATTCATTGTGAAAAATCCTTGTCCTTTTAATAATAGAAATGACTGTACTCTAACTCTATCAAACAGGTAAAAGTCCTTAGGTTTGAAAACAGATTCCATTACTTCTTGAAACAAAGTTTCTTTGGTCCTATTCCTTGCTAAACTCTTATTATGTAATAGGGCTTTGGGTGTCACCTTCCCATCACACAGCAGGAATAAATTTGCTGAGGAAGCCACCACCTGGGAAATGCAAAAAGGAAAGAAAGGATTTAGCTTTGGGAGCCACTGTCCCTTTCCAAAAGAGTAATTTTAAATCTCCCTCAGGAAGGCAGGTCCAGCTTTCCCTTTCAGCATCAACCATAGCAGCAGGGTCCAAGCCCTCCTCAGGTGTTACCCATTCTATCCATGTGTGCTGGATCAAGACTTGATTCCCGTAAGCTTCAGAGAAGACTGCATTGTCAGTAGGATGTCATAGGGACCAGTTCATCACTCGACTAATTGCTGTTCAGGGCCTTAAGTCTTTCAGGTCTTTATTAAGACCTGGTCTCCTGGCTGGAATGGGGGTAAGGACTCATTAAATGGATAGATAGACCTGCAATGAGCAAACTTGTACAAAATTCTTAGTGTTTGCCCTAAATGTTGCACATATTGTTTAATTTTTGACTTGTACTCTAAATCTGAAGGGGATGTTCCTAAAACAGAATTGGAAGGGTCTTCCATAAACTAATTCAAAAGCGCTTAATTTAAACCCACTTCTTGGTGCTAACTAAGTTGGAGAAAAGCAATAGGGAGTGCCTGGTTCCATTTCAAATGTGTTTTCTGACATATTTTCACCAGGGCCTTCTTTATTGTGTGGTTTCTTCTTAAGTCTTTCCTACAGCTTGAAGTTCCAAGATGCATGTAGTTTCTATTCAATTTGTAGTGTCTATCCAATCTTCTGGGAGATATCTGAATGATGTTCCATTGTCATTCTGAATACTGTAAGGAAACCCAAACCTAGGGATTATCTCTTTAAGTAAAATTTTACTACCTCAGTAACCCTCTTCATTCCAGTGGGGTACTCCACTACCCAATCCAGTAAAAGTGTCCACAAAAACTAATAAAAATTTAAGCTTCCTCTTGTTTTAGGCATCTGTGTAAAGTCTACTTGCCAGCCTTCAAATGTGCATAACCCTTTATATTGTACTCCTTTTCTGCCAGGGTATGTTCTGTTGTAGGATTATTTTTGGCACATATCTGACAGACTTGGGTAACCCTCCAAATGGTTCTTTGCAAATAAAGGCCCTTCAAATGTGGCCTGATGAGGTCTGTCAAAGCATCCCTTTCATAATGGGTTCCTTCATGTAAGTGTTTGAGGATGGGATACACTAGAGCTTCAGGGAGTAAGATCATACCATGGGTATTGATCTTCCACATAGAATTAGGGTCAGTGTTAGAGAGTCTCCATTCACAGGCCCATTCGTCATCTCATTTTGTTTAATGTGGTTTAATTTTTTATTGTTAGGATTTATGTTGTTCTTTTTTATGGGGGGTTTAAATTTTGACAAGTCCACACAAGGGATCAAAGCTCCCTCCAGTGGCCTGTCTTGCTGCTTTATCAGCAGTTCGGTTTCCATGGGTCATTTGGGAACCAGCCCTTTGGTATCATGGGCAGTATATTATGGCAACCTGGTCTGGTAGATTCACTGGTTGAGTCCTCTCTCTCTCCATATTGCTCCATGGGTATGGACTACAATGAAGGCATATTTGGAGTCTGTAGATATTAACCTTCTTTCCCTGGGACAGTACTGAGGCTCTGGTGAGAGCTATCAGTTCAGCCTTTTTGTGCTGAGGTTCCTGGTGCAAGGGCTTGGGCTTCTATTACTTTGTCTATGGTTACTACTGTGTACCCAGCTCACCATTAGCCATCCTTCATGTAGCTACTCCTGTATGTATACAGCTCCCAGTCTGGTGCTGCCAGCAGCCAGTCCAGCAGATCCAGCCTGCTAGAGTAAACTTGGTCAATGATTTCCAAGCAGTCATACTGGAGGGCTGAGTCTCAATCTGTTTCTGGGATCAGGGTGGCTGGGTTCAAGGTTGTGGTAGTCTGCAACATGACATTTGGATTTTTAAGCAGAATGGCCTGGTATTTTCCCATGCACCACCATCAGCCAATACCCTTCTTTCTGTTATGATAATATTAGTACCTATTGTGGTGTGAATACCATAGTAGCCTGCCCCAAAGTGATCTTCTCTGCTTCACATAAGATGTTATAGGTAGCTACCACTGCCAGGAGGCATGGTGGCCATCCATTTATCATGTGATCTAACCTCTTTGACAGAAAGGCTGTGGGTCAAGGAATGTTTTTCAGAGTCCAAGTTAGTACTGCCAGTCCAATTTCTTGCCTTTCATGAATGTATCATATGCAAGGTTCCTGTAAATTGAGCAATCCTAGGGTGGAAGCTGAAACTGGCTTTTCCTTCAAGGTATTAAATGCTACCTGACAATCTCTTGTCCATCCAGAAGGTTCAGAGTCCAGTCCTTTCGGTGGTTTTGTTATGAGTCTCAAGTTTGGAATCCAAATTTGGCGGAACCCTGTAATCCCCATGAAGATGCCTCCAGTTCTCTAGGATTTTTATTGTAGCAATGGCTTGTTTTCTATCCACCATCAAGATCCTTGTACCTTGTTTCAGTTGTAATCCCAGGTATGCCACCTCCTGTTTGCAAATCTGGGCATTGTGAGGTGATAATTTATATACTCTTCTTGCTAAATAATTCAGCACTGTGATGGTGTTGAGCAAACAGTCTTTCTGCTAGCTATCAATAAGTTGTCTATATATTGTAAAATAACTCCTGATTTCAATTGAATATCCCTTAAGTTTTTGCTAATACTTCCCCAAATATAGTTGAGGAGTTCTTAAATCCTTGTGGCAACATGATCCAAAAGTATTGGAGCATAGCTTTAGTTTCTGGGTCCTGTCATTCAAAGGTGAACAGTAGTTGAGCCAGTTCATCTATTGGAATGTAGAAAAAGGCACCCCTCAAGTCTGGAACTGAAAACCATTAGCTATCTTCCAGGCACCATGGACAAAAGAGTGTAGGGATTGGGCACTGTAGGATGAATGTCCTGAACAATGTCATTTATAGCTTTAAGATCTTATAAAAATTAACACTCATCTGAGTGAGGCTTTTTGACTGGCGAAATGGGGATATTATAGGGAGACTTGCATAACTGAATTAGTCCCAATTTTAAGAATTTCTACAATACTGGCTGAAGTATTGCTTCCTTTTTAGGGAATACTGTTTCTTCCATGGAATCTGCACCCCTTTTAGGTTAATTTTTATGGGTTAGATGTTAACCACATTTCCTGAGGTTGTGTTGTCCCAAATGGTTTGATTAACCTTTTCATAGATCTCAGGTGGGAAGAGTTCACCTCCAGGACCTTCCAGACAGGTCAGAAGTGTCTGGAGCTGGAGAGCATGTGCCAGTGGGACCTCTACACATAACTGCTGCTTCTCAGGAAGTTATTTGTGCAAGTAATTTACAAAGTAAATCTCAGGCCAGCATTGGAATGGGGCTATCTATCATACAGAGAAAAGTGTGCATAAGCTTTTGATCCCAAGCTGCCATTCTAGAAGTTGAAGAAACACCTGCTTTTGAAATTGTCTGGACACTCTGGTAACCATTACTGCATCCAAACTTTCCTTGGTTAATTTTGTATTTAGCACTGAATATCTACAAGGAAATCAGTTAGCTCGTTCCTCACCATCAATTGTACCTAGGGCTCCTGCGGGGAAATAGTAATAGGTCAGGAGATGCCCAAGGGAGCCCGTAGGCCTCCTCATTCATCATCAGACTCTGTTTTTTAGAGGGTGGGTTTCCGAGGGTTTTTTTATTCTCTTCATTTATCCTTTTGACTTTTAGGCATTCCCTTCTCCAGTAGCTCCCCTCCTTGCAATAGGCACATTGATTGGCACCTACTGGGTCTTTCCTCCTTCCTTTCAAGTTCCATCTCTCCTTCTGGTGCCCCCACCTTGCTTCTAAGAACACCGTGACCTGTCCTAACTTCCTAGCTTCCCAGGTGTTATGTAAACTTTAAAGGCTCTGTCCATCAACTGGGAGGGATTCATTCCCAATGCCCTTACTAAATTTGTTGGAATTTCCTTCTGATATCCAGGGCACTTTACCCTATAAAAGTCATATCTATCATCCTCCTCACATTTTCTGATGCTTGTGGGTTAGCATCATGTGCTTTCAATAGGCCTGATAGATCTTTTGTAAAAATTCAGAAGGATCTACATCTTTTTTTTTGTTGAATGGCCAGTATTATATTCAGGTTCTTTTGCTTAGTTAGGCACCCCTTTCTTAAGCCCTTTAAGTATACACCTTCTATAATATTCTAGGAATGCTAGGGCCCCACTATTTGCATTCCAGTTGGACTCTGTCAAGGTAATTGCCACAGCTGGGTTGGGGTCCCATTGGGATTCTCTTGATGGAGGCATTGAGCCTCTTCATTAACCTTATTTATAACCAGCCACCTTTCATCCACCATCAGCAGGATGTTAAGAAGAGGCTGTACATCTGCCAAGTTTGGATGATGAATGACAAAAATGGATGTGAAAAGGTCTGTCACTTTCTGAGGATCCACCCTATATGAAGGATTGGAATTCCCCCAGTTCAGTAACTCTGAAATGGAGAATGGAGTATGGGATCAATAGTAGCCAGTGGGCTGGCCTTCCTGATTTACTCTACCTATAGGGTATTGCCTCAAAGGGAATTGTCTTGCCCTGACAGGGACACTCCCTGGCTAAATCAGGTGCCCTGACAGGTCTTTGAGGGGAAGACCCTCCCTTGTCATATATATATATATATATATATATATATATATATATATATATATATATATATATATATATGTGTGTGTGTGTGTGTCATATATGTCATATATGTCATATATATGTCATATAGGTTGTATAGGTTATATATATATATATATATATATATATATATATATATAGCCATTGGCTCTCTGGACCCTGTTTCAGGGGAATCTAGCAGTGGGAGTGGTGATGGGGGAGGTCTTCCTGCTGCTAATCCTGTGTCTCCTGGGTTCAGGATATTAATGAGATTTATTTCCTCATTTTCCTTTTCTTCCTTGTCCTACTATCGGGTAAGAGTTTTGAGGCCACTTCCCCTGTCCCTGCTGAAACCTTATTATGCAATGAGATGAACACCTTAACATAACAAATTTCATCCCATTTGCCTAACCATTAGCAAAACAATTCCAATTGCATGATGGTATAGTAATTTAGGGAACAATTTAGGGGCCATTTTTCCCTACAGTCTAAAATAGACATAGGCCACATAGTGTTACAATAAAAAAAATCCTCCTTAAATATTGGATGATGGCTGCACACAGACCAATTTGCTAAACTTTGGCCCAGTGGGCTCCCTCCAGGAGCTGAAACAGAATAGTCCCTGATGGCCAGAACATACAGGCCCATAACTATAACCATGATGGGACCCCAGGCAAGCTGGGAACATATAAATGAAACTTGATTCCACACTCCATTATTCTAAAGAATGCTCAGAAGAAAGTCATCTTTCAATTGGTACTGCAAATAATGGTTCCTGAACAGTGCCCCTCCCCCAAACTTGGGTGATCCTCACCCAACCTCCTTCCCAGAGCCTGCCTCCTTCCCAGACCTATTTCCTTCCACCAGCCAGGCATTTCAAGTGTGCCTTGGGTGTGAGTGCAGGGAATTCCTGGAGACTGGGAAATCTCCATGGTCCCACTCTAGGAGTTAGCCTGGCAGAGAGCTAGTTCCCCACATTGGGAGGCATTTGTGCTACCAAATGAAAGTGGGGTTTGTCTGCCTGCCATCACGCTCAGGCAAATTCTGAAGGCATAGTTTTGGTGAGAAAAAAAGAGATCTTTTATTGAAAAGCTGCACAACTTGGCGGGATTGCAGGCACCTAGTTCAAAGCCCATCCCCTCCAGAACACCCAGAGGAACACTCAGCCACCCTCTGCCGGACCAGTCCAAGGCTGCACCCAGAGTTCCTTCTCCCATTTAAAAAATACTGTCCTTCAGGAATTGCAGGTGGATGCTGCATGATCATCCAGGTGGCTTGTTCCAGGTTGAAGTCCAGTTTTAGGCTCTTTTCTGGGGACCCCTGCATGGGGCAAGTACCACCATAAGCCACATGGCTTCCAAAGCCTGAGTCCCATGAAGCACCAGCCTACATATCCATGCAGTGGGTCCAAGAGAACACCTCCTTTTCTTCCCTTGGTTTATATGTTACCCCTATGAGCCATGCCAGATGCTCAAACTTTCTTGTGTTTCAGAAGAGTCCACCCCTCCCCAATCAATCCTGTCTTTTCCCAGGCTAGACCGATAGGCCTTCATCAGATCAGTAGGGAGTAGGAGGGCTTTTTCCTGCTTAGCCAGTCACCCTTGCTGGCCTGGAGCATGCTGAGTGCAATTACTTCCTCCTGCTGCATCTTGCCTGGGAGGCTGGGAGCATATGTCCTCACATGCAGTGCTAGCCTGGTTACCCGGCCAACTTGGAACTGCCCTAGGGGCCCCTCCTCTCTGCTTCTGCTTGCACTCTGGGGATGGGGCTAGGTTACTAGCACTGGCAATTACCTGTATCAACTGTGTGAACTAATTGCTTAAAATCTCTCTCTCCCTTCCCGTCTTCATTCTGTTTCTCTAAAGAACCTTGTCTAGTACAAACCCTCACATCCATGAACAGATTAATGGATAAACATAATGTGGTATATCCATACAATGGAATATAATTCACCATATAAAGAAATGAAGTACTGGTACATGTTACAACATGGATAATTTCAACAACATTATGACAAGCAAAAGAAACCAGAAACACAAAAGGCCATATATTGTATGATTCCATTTACATGAAATGTCCAGAATAGAAAAACCCATAGAGATAAAAAGTAGATTAGTGATTTGTCTAGGCTAAGGGGAAGGGAGAATGGGGGGAGTTTAATGGGCACTGGGATTATTTTGGGGGTGATGAAAATATTCTGAAACTAGATAGTGGTAATGGCTCACAACTTTGTACTAAAACCACTGAATTGTACAATTTAAATGGGTAAATTGTGTGGTTATGTGAATTTATCTCAACACAGGCATTATATAAAGAATTAATCATATCCATCACCAACTCTCTTCCATTCCTTCTCTCCACCAGGCAAGGTAAGGAGAGCTTGCCAAGTGCCTGGCAAATCCTTCATCCCCAAATTCCATTCTGCATTTTGCTGTAGTATTTCTTTCCCTTCCATGATGAGATAGTCATTTTAACTGATTTTAAAAAATAAAAATGCTAGGGGTGAGAGCTGCAGGGAACTTACTGGCATTTCGACTCCAAGCCCAGATGCCACCTATGGAGGATACTGATAAGGGAGTGGCTTAGAACAGAATCAGCAAAAATCTTGGTCTTCAGGGAGCTTCTAGGGAAAAGAGAAGGCCCAGAGGAAACAGTGAATGATTTTGCATCAGGTATCTTTTAGGTTAACAATCCAAACTGATCATTCTATAGAAGAAAGCTATTCTTCCATACTAGCTACTGATTCTCTGGTCCTTGCATATCACCTTCCACCAACTAGTGTTCTGTGACTGGACTATCAGCTACTTGCTGCACATCTCTCTCTTTTTTCTTTCCTCTTCACTTAGGGATGCCAGGTAACCCTTACAAGTCAGCTTTGGTTGCAGTGGCTTTGAAAGCTCAAACCTATCCCCAACTCTTATATCATTCAGAGGATGTCTGAATGCTTATAAAGATACTGAGAGCTTTCAGTCTCATTTTCTGTTCCCGCTGAGTTAAGAGTTGGAGGTAGGGGTGGGTAAGGAGTCAAATCTTGGGTTACCTTTTCCTGCAGAACTGTAATTCTTCAAGAAGAAGAGTAAATTGACCACAAACACTACCTAGCATTCAGGGAACAGGCAGCCTAAGGGTATCACCTCAGTTGACCAATCCCTGGGCGATCAGTGCTCTTAATGGGGAAGGAGTTCCCAGGGCCTTGGCAGCCTCCTGACTGTCAACATTTTCCCCATTTGTAGTTCTAAGAAGAGTAAAGGACTGAAGTCTGGAGATTGTCTGAAAGAGGAAAGAGAGTTGGACAGCACAGAGCAAGCTTCATCATCATTACCATTTGTCAATTACTATTGTTATCAACAGGGACTACAATCAACATTCTCAGTTTCTCCCAGCAGGGCAAAAGGAACAGGGAAATAAGAGACCAGAGGATTTAGTGACCTAGAGCGCCAGAGAGTCCTGGGGCTGAAAATAGAGAAGGTGGTGGGTGTGGGGTATCAGATGTCAGGGAATTTACAGGTCTATACCAGCCATGGGGGAATCCTGAAAAAGTATAACAGCAGGGGCTCTGCCTTCAAGGAGCATATGGTAATTTAGTTGTAGAGTGAAAATGGATACACTTGAAATAATTGACAATAAGGTGCTGAATTGTGGTATTGACAAAAATGCATTGTAGGAACTTTGAGAAGGCACAGCTCATGTGGGCTGGCATTCTCTGTAAGCTGAATGACTGACTGAGACAATGGGTGTCCCAAGGAACTTTGTGTCCTCATTATAGTGATTACAGCTTTTAGAGATGGGTGTGCCTGAGTCTTGCATGGTTTCCTGGAGGAAGCATGGGGGAGGAAGCTTCATCATCATTACCATTTGCCAATCACTGTTGTTACCAACAAGAACTACAATAAATATTAATTGTGCATTCCTCCCTGGCGCTACACTTCTGCTGGGGAGGCAAGGCAAACACAGAAGTTGTTGAAGGATTAGGACAAGAGAGCATGTACCAGTAGCACAAAATCAAAGGGAAAAGTGAGGGTGAGGGAGGTGAGAGAAGGCTTTCTGGAGGAGGTATTACAGGGATACCTCAGAGCTATTGCTGGTTCAATTCCAGACCACCACAGTACAGTGAGTCATAATCTTTTTGCTGGTGGAGGATCTTGCCTTCAATTTATTAAAAAAAAAAAAGCCAACAAGATCTGTGAAGCACAATAAAGTGAAGGACAACAAAATGAGGTATGCCTATACTTGAGTTGACCCTTAAGGGAAGATTAGGGTTTGGACTATAGAGAAAGAATGAAGGGTGCCATAAATTGCCTCAACAAGGTACAGAGATGGGAGTGAGCAAGGCAAGTATGATTAAGTGAGAAAACCTGATGGACTGGAGCAAAGGTAATGTGGGCAATACAGTTGGGGTGGGAGATACTAGTGTGGTAATCATAGAGTCTTGAATGGTAGACAAAAGGAGTGGTTTTGGAACAAAGTAGGGAGGCCTTGTAGATTTATATATTTGGAGAGTGATGAGGGTACAGGGAAGGAGAAAAGGCAAAGGAAAAACATTGGGATTCTACATTCTTCTTAGCTTCAGTCTCCAGTGTTAGGGTGAACAACTCATCTTATCTCAGCAAACTGAGATGAGTTTGTCACCTTAGTTGGGTTCCATCTTGAGAACAGGATCCTAAGAAGCCCCTAAGAGGTTCTGCATCATATACTGTTGGTGGAGAAACTTATGCTAGTTGGAAAGTCCCAACCAATCAATGCCATGTCTGAGATGTTCTCAGTGTTGAACTGCCTTGTGAAACAGAAAAGAGGAAAGATCAGCCTGCTAGCCCAGCTGGTAGCACAGGTGCAGACCAAGATGGGGTGACTGTTTCAAGGACAACAACTTTAGAAGTTGATCTGTCTCTGAGTCAGCCCAGGGGCAAAACCAACACGACAAGACTGTCTTTCATCATTTCGGTGGCTGCTACTTGGCTACTCCTCACATAGACTGTCTTCACTAATTTCCTGCAGCAAAAGGAGATTGGCACAGGCTCTGCTACATTTATTTTACTACCAGGATGCAAACGTTTTCTTTTTTCTCTGGGGTTTAGAATTATGCAAATGAAGACATGAAAACAAAAGCTCAGTGAGATAGGGTAGTATTGCTCTTAAGAATCCAGGCAATTTTCAGAACTCTTTAAGACACCCCTCTTAGTTTCTATTAACAGCTCTCTTGGCTCCTCTCTAGTGTATTTAGAATTTGGCACCTCTTCAGAACTTTCCAGCCAAAGACCTGTAAGTTCATTCAAAAGTTCCTATCCTGGCCTCATTTTGCAAGTGGAGAAATCAAGGCATATAATATGAGCTTTCACTGTCTGTGGGCTAACCTTGAGTCTTGACACCCCCCCCCAGCTTTTTCTATCTTCCCTTTCCTTCATAGGGCCAATAGGGCCAATCGCCTCCTAGGTCTTCTCCCAACCCCACCACGGTATTATCTGGAGGGCAATAGGACCTAGGGAGGCTCTACCCTGAGGCCTGGAGACACACCTGCCTAACTGCGTGGGCTGAGCGGGTGTGGGAGCAAGCTAATTCTGGAGGGCGGGGTAGAAGTGGTTGCCTGCTGTTTTCGGGGAAGAGGATAGCCGTGGCTCCCTCTGGGTCTGGGAGTTGTGGTGAGAAGTGCTTCTGAAGATTGGCCCAAGCCTTTTTTTGTCTACCCCTCCACATTCAAAATCCCGCGCTGGAACTCACAGGCTAACTTCGCGGAGACCCAGTTGTCCCTCCCATTTCGCCAGCCCCTGTCTTCAGTGCCTCAGTTCCCAAAGCTACCATCCTCTCACAGCTGAACTAGGACCCCGGCAGCAGACTGCACTCAAATTCAGCGACATCTGCCCGATCAGGTTGGCGCCCCCATGCATCGTGCTTCTCACAAGTAAAGTTTCTTCATGGGAAAGAAACCCCTCCATCTTTCGCTGTATCAGGCGCTATACTAATCCTGTAGTGCACAGGTTCAGTTTTTTTCTCCAAAGACTGCGCTCAGGGATACGGTTGTTGCTTTACTTCTCCGGTCAAGCTTTCTTGGGGGTGGAGCTTGTGGAACCGGAGGAATGTTCCTGAGAACCCTCCTTTGAGAGTGGGTCTTGAGAGAGTACCTGGCCAGGCAGCGAGCTGGTGGCCACAGGCAAGCAATAGCTGTGCCACCTAGATATTGAACCATTCAGGTTGTGCCCCCTCTACTACCCATGCTCAGTTCTCAGCTAATTTGAAAGGGCACGTAAGTCAGGTCTTCTGGAGAAGAGTTGCTGAGAACTGGTGCACGATCGTCGAGTGGCTATCCTTTCGTCTGGAAGACTAAGGAGTTGTCCGCAGGGAAACAGTGGTCTCCATGGTCCTTCAAATGCCTGGAACTGGACTTTGGATGGGGTGCTAAAATGCTTGCTTCTGTCTTGTCCAAGTTTTACAGCACGTATATTGATGATTGGAATCCTGAGCCAATCAAGAATCAAGTTCAAAGTGGTACTCCTGGGCTCTCCATCCCAGACTCCAACAAGTCTAATTTGAGAGTAGAAGAGAGGCTTTTCTTTCTTTAACTAGTATATCTCCACTTGGAATTAGCCTTGAAAGGTTCCTAACCAGTATTTGGACTGCAGTGACTACAGGTTTCTCTTAGAAGGTGGGGAGAAGGTTCTCTGAAGACCAGACCAAAACTACAGAAACTCGACAATGGAACGAGTTTATGAAATTCCTGAGGAGCCAAGTGTGGATCCGATTTCATCCCTGGAGGAAGATATTATCCGTGGGGCCAACCCCCGGTTTACCTTTCCATTTGGCATCATTTTCTCCACCTTTTTGTACTGTGGGGAGGCTGCATCTGCCTTGTACATGGTTAGATTCTATCGAAAGAATAGTGAGACCTACTGGATGGCATACACCTTTTCCTTCTTTATGTTTTCATCCATTATGGTCCAATTGACACTCATTTTTGTCCACAGAGATCTGGCCAAAGACAAGCCTTTATCATTATTCATGCATCTAATCCTCTTGGGACCTGTTATTAGGTGAGTAAATTTTCATCTCCTCTCCTGTCCTCTCCCTGTCTCACTCCGTTCCTGAACTTGTACAGAGAAAGATGAAGCTAATATTTACAAGACTGATACTGTGCCTCTGAGTGATTCTCTCATTCTCTCCCACTCTTGGCTTCCCTGCCTACCATCTGAAAAAATCTTATATGAAATCTGAAATGCCACCACAATGAACATGTGCCATGTACCTGAATTCCAAATGTGTGTATGCTACCATTGATAAGACTTCATTAGACAATGTTTTCTATCTGGATTTGCATCATGAAAATTGGCATGGGACCAACTGATGTGGTCACCTTTTTCACATAGGCCATACTTAGCTTCAAGAGTGTGTTATTTTGACTCTGCCTTTTAGATGCTCTGTAAATTGAAAGAAAGTTTCTTTCCCACTCCATGCCTTCTCACATTCAGTTTCTTTACCCTGAACTGCTTGGGCTTATGCGGCTTGCATTTAAAAATTTCCTGGAGACATTTGAAAATATTTTAAGACATCTGTGGTAACCCCCAACCCACTGTCGTTCATTTTTTTCTGTCAGTTCATTGGTGTCTTGTGTATCTCTTTGTGTCTTTCTGAAGTAAAGGTACATGGTTAGAAGGGACCAAAGAAAGATATTCCATTTGGATGCTGTAGCACAAAATAACAGCATCGAGTCCTTCCATTCAGGTTGCATTGATGGTATAAGAATGTGCCTTATCCCAGGGAGACAGGCATCTGTGTCAGCAGTCACATCTGGACACCATGGGATTTTCCATATAGGGAGACATTGCAACACTTATGAGGTCAGGAGAAAGGAATGGACCAAGTTTGTTTTGATTGCAAGAGAGGCAGAAACCTACAGTCAGCTGAAGAAAATGGGTCAGAGTGCTGATGTTGTAATTGCAATGGAAAGATATCTATATAGAGATAGGCAGAGTCTGAAACTCATTAAGGATGGAATTCTCCCTTAAAAAATGTTAAACAGTATATGTTTAAACAGGGAGCAGTTGATTAGGTTCCATCGGAGAAAATATGGGATATCAACGGAAACAGTGACCCTGAATTCAGGAGACCTGGTATCTAACCCTTCTTCTGTCACTGACTGTGTACATGGCCTTGTTGAAATCTCTGAAACTTGTAAGTAAGGCAAACACCCCTACTTAAAACAGTAAATGTCCTTAAGAAGAGAAGCGTTAACAGAATGCCTTATGCCACTGTCTCCTTCAATATTTTATTCAGCAATAGCATTGATGGACTTGGGTTAAAATCTAAAATCTTTTGTTGGAAATTCACTTAGGAATTTTCTCTAAATAGGAATAGAATATTACTTTTTTCCTCTCTGTTCTCTTCTTCCATCTTTTTCTCTCCTGCCTTTTAGAGTTTGTCCCTAGAAAGTGGATGTGCCAAACTACACACTTCAACTGGCACACGAGAACCAGTCTCAAAGGAATCCTATGGAGAATGGCAGCCAGCACATGTTCCTCTTGGGAGCCAAAGGCCTAGAGAGCATATACATCACTGCTTGTCTTTGGTCTATTTTTTAAAAATTCCACTGCTGTTATTATTCTCTCCCCCTATTATTTCTCACCCTTTAATCTTTTCTTCTTTCTCACTCTTTCACTTACTCAACAAGTAACCCTTTATCAAATACCCATTATGTGTTAAGGGTGGTGGGCAAGATAAATATCCACACCCCTCCATGCTTTCAGTCTGTCAGGAAACATGGCTTAATTTTCATCCCAACTGCTCTTACTTATTATAAGAAATAGTCCACAGTTTCCACTCATTTCAGTGTGAATAGAGGAAGTGTTCCAAATTCAGGTGTTCCAAAACAAGAAGTTCTAGTGGCTTCTCTCCTATTCATCATGCTAGAACTTCAAATAACTTCTGATTTATATGGGGGACATGGGAGGGGTACAGCAGGGAATGTGCTCTTATCACTAATTCAAGGGGCATAGGCTCTTATGAAGATGTTTTCCTCTTTGTAAAGAAATAGTGGAGTTTAAAAGCTGTTGACCCCAAACAGGTCAAGAGGCCCCAAAAGTAACCTGGAGAGAGATTTTTTGAGGTGCCCTAGGTAAATAGTACATTAATTTCTGAGCTATCAAATATTTTAAGAACCTTTGTTGCTCAATGGCTTTTCCATGTATATGAGAGTTTTTTTTTCCAGATCCTCTTCAAGACTTTTTGGCTGAGACATACATAATCATAGTTGTGGGTTTTGTCTTGAAAAAGCAGAACTCAAAAGCCCCAGTTATGGAGCTGAATGCTTTGAATAAGGAACACTTTATCTCAGGAACTTGAGGTGTTATATAATAACCAGGGCCTTTTTAAACTTCATTATTCTCTCACAACACATTGTTTTCTTAATATTTTTGCATTTAAGACACTTTTTAAAAAAAATCATAGGCTTATTCTTAAGGAGATAAAGCAATTCCTTAACTCCTTAAAGAAACGCTTCTGAAATGGTGTTCTTAGGTCGGTGGATGATTGCCTAAAAAAAAAAAAATGGATTTAGACTCAAGTAAGGCATGATCAACTCTTCGACTCACAAAAAATGAGTATAATGGGAGAGAAGGAATGGCAAAAAAGTGGCATACTTCTCTGAGTTATTTTCTTCCATTCACTAAAACCTCCCTTCCCAGGATAGCTTTAGTTAAGTTCCCGTGATGCTTTACTTCTGCAGATGTCTGGAGGCCATGATTAAGTACCTCACACTGTGGAAGAAAGAGGGGCAGGAGGAGCCGTATGTCAGCCTCACCCGAAAGAAGATGCTAATAAATGGCGAGGAGGTGATGATAGAATGGGAGGTGGGACACTCCATCCGGACCCTGGCTATGCACCGCAATGCTTACAAACGTATGTCACAGATCCAAGCTTTCCTGGGTTCAGTGCCCCAACTGACCTATCAACTCTATGTGACCCTGATTTCTGCAGAGGTACCCCTGGGTAGAGGTGAGTGGGGTCAAGATGGGGGAGGGCTCCACTTAAATCAACCATCTTAGAAATCTAAACCTGAGCTATCCAATACAGTAGCCAACAGCTTCCTGTGGCTATTAAAATGAAAAATTAAAGATTTACACTGTCAGTCACAATGGCTATATTTCAAGCGTTCAATAGCTACATGTGGCTAGTGGTCACTTATTGGACAGCACACACATTACAGAACATTTCCATCACTACAGAAAGTTCTATTGGACAGCACTGGAAGGTAGTCAAGGAACTTGGGGATCCAGACATCTCAAGTCTCCCAGATTTCTTTAACTGGGATGTTATTTAGACTAAAAATGCCATACATAAACCCTCTCTAGGCTAGTAATAAACCCTCTCAGAAGAATCTAGTAATACCAGTAGTCAGTAGAACATTTTTACTAGCTCAGAGTGTTTAAATTATACTGGGGATTTTTTGACTGTCTGTTTGTTTGCTTGGTTGGTTGGTTTAGGGGTGACTATATTTAAATAAGAGGTTCCCAAATATTACTGATCATGAAGCTCCTTTTTAAAATTGCATTTTCTACTAAGACCTGAATCAATCTGAATTTGGGGAGGGTAGGAATCTGTATTTTTTAATGTACTCTGTTGATTCTGCTCAGCCACACTTGGGAGCCAGTGATTTAATCACTTTTCCCAATTCTAGTGGGGAGAAATTTCTAAAATGGGTGTGGATTGAATACTGATGAGCGTCAGGCCTAGTCCCAGTTCTGACCTTCTCTGTGATCTTCAGAGGAAGTTACCAAAGACATCTCTGTTTTAATTTCCCACTTGTAAAAGGGATCCTAAAATGAGTAAGACCTTCAGCAGAAGATGAAATGTGAGTCAGTGTTTTCAAAGTCAAGATACGATATTGTTAATGAGTTTTAATAGTTTAGGATTAGCCGGCTTGGGCTGGAACTGGTATAGCTCTGGGTACAACTTTGGACCATTTCCTTATTATTATTATATTGCTGACCCTACTTGGCAAAGCCCCATGTCTCAAATAAATATAAGAAAGAAACTTTCCCTCTTTTGTATTTTTCTCCACTAAGAATTATTTATGAAGTTCTATTAGTCTTGAAGCTTTTCAGAAATATATGCAAGAAACAATTTACCTCTGGGGAGTGGAAATGAGTCAGCCAACTTTTACTTTGTACTTTATACCCTTCTATATGGTTTGAATTTTTATCATTATCATGTTTTATTATTTTGATCCTTTTTAATGTTATTTTTATCCTTATTACTTAATTATAAAAATCTAATAAATATTCATAACCATACAGAATATATATACATATAAAAGAGGAGATGTAGTTTCACTTCTCAAAGTTAATCTTCTTTAATCATTCAGTATATATCCTTCCAGACTTCATTTTACTATGTAAATGTGTACATACATACAACATATATATGTATGTATATTTTTGCAAAAAAAGGACTATTAAACATTCTATTCAGCAACATGCCTTTTTCAAAGGTAAGCCCTTGGTATGTTTTTCTTCAACAGTTACTTATATATACATACATATATAATAACAATAATGATAAATACAAAATATATATATTTCCCTGATATGAACTGGACCATTCTTTCTTAATTCCCTAATCTTGTATTGGTAAGATTAAAGTTTGTTTCTATTTTTTCCATGCAAAACATTTCTAAGTATAAACTATGCTCCAGTGAACATCTGTGTACTGGAATGAGACTTTGTATGATAAAGTCTGAGCAGTAGAATTGCTGGGTAAAAGGATATGCATGTTCAAAATTTTATCAGTACTGCCAAGTAACCCACCCAAAAGGTTGTATAAATTTATATTCTCACCAACAGTATATAAATGTGCCTGTTTCTTCATATCTTAAACTAAATATTATTTAATTGTGTAAATATAAAATAACTGATTTTAAAGAAAATGCATTTTTTATTATGAATGTAGAGGAGCATCTTCTCATGTTTGGTCATTATGTTCTTTAAATTGCTTGTTTATATGTTTTACTCTTTTAGTGGCTTTATCTTTTTATTTGTAGGAGCTATTTACTTATTCTGCCTAATAATCCTTTCTCTACTGTGGACAATAAGTATGTATATATGTATACATTTGTGTCACGTTTTTTCTTTGTGTACATACACACATTTTAAACATATATGTGCATGTCATGCATGTAATGTGTGGCACACATGCAATGCATGCATAAGATAATATACCTGTATCTTCGGGCATTCTGAGGGATTAGGTTTTTATGTATTTAAATTATTGCTTTTAGAACTTGTGCCTTTTTTATAAAGGCTCTCTCGCAAATCACATGTGATAGAGCAATTTATGTATTTATAGATCTCATTTATTTATTTTTAGACAAAGAGGAAAGGAGGAAGAAAAAGAGGGAGAGAAACATCAATGTGTGGTTGCCTCTCTCACGCTCCCTACTGGGGACCTGGCCTGCAACCCAGGGATGCGTGCTGATTGGGAATCAAACTGGTGATTCTTTGGTTCGCAGGCTGGTGCTCAAGCCACTGAGCCACACCAGCCAGGGTTGATAGAGCAATTTAGCCTGATCTTCCAAATAGATGATTTTCCACAATCAATTTGTCTATTCCCCCACCAAAAAACAAAAACAAAGTAAACAGTAATGACAAATGAAATAACATTTCATTGAGGCTGTGATTTGGATTATATTAAATTATTTAGGCTGCTTTGGAGGAAATTTACATCCTTATAGGATCAATTAATTTCACGTTAGAAGATAATATATCTCTTAATTCAGTAAATATTTTAAATCACTTTATTGAGATATGATGCACAAACAAAAACCCCTACCCATTTAATTTATACAACTTGAAGAATTTGGAGATAAGTATACCTCCATGAAATCTCACCACAATCTATGCCATTAGTGTGAAAGAATAGTTATATTGCTATAGGACTTGCACATTTTTGTAAGGCTTATTTCTAGGTGTTCTATCAGTTTTAAAATCACCTGATTTCCAAAGTGTCAAGGTAGTGGCTAAGTAAATGTGCCCACTACCCTTTTGGAAACAGGGGATGGTGATGATGATAGGAGTTAGCAGATAGCATTTACTATGTTCCTGGCATTCCTCTAGGGAAATTTAATTATTTTATTTGGTCTTCACAACAGTTCTATGAGAAAATTGTTGTTGTTGTATCCATTTTACAAATGAGGAAATAGAAGCACTGAGAAGTTAAGCAAATTCCCCAAAGTTCCATAGGTAATAGGGGGCAAAGACTGGATTAGAATTCAGGATGTCTGCCTTTAGAGTCTGTGTTTCTAATCATACTACTATTCAAAGGATGTAAAGAAAGCTTTTTCAAGGCCTTGTTTTCAATTTTTTCAGTGATTTCTCCTATTAAAAACTTTATGACAATGCCATCTCTTTTTAATATTTTGTAAATTTTTTTGGTTTAACTTTCCTCCTATCTTCTCTTTGTTACCCCTCTCCTAATCCCTTTTTCTGTTGGAGGTTATCTAGATTAGCATAGATGACCAAATTTACCATCAGCATTATGATCTCTCACGGCATGAATCTATTTGTAGGGAGACAAATGGAAGGTATTTTTACATTTATTGGAAGCATCAGGCTTTCTGTCTTTTATTACAACTACTATCAATAAATGAATTCTAATTTAAGGGAAAACATTATCACACTTGGATAGATGTACATACACTATGACATTCTAACTCTTGAACATCAAGTCTTGAGCATGGAACTGAGAGTGGTTTATAAAGCTAAGACTATATGAAATAATTATGTTGCACACCTTAAACTAATACAGTGTTATTTTTCAGTTACATCTAAATAAAAATGGGAAAAAATATAAACTAAAGCTAAGAATAGACATTTTTTTAAAGATTTTATTTATTTATTTTTAGAGAGGGGAAGGGATGGAGAAAGAGAGGGAGCAAAACATCCATGTATGGTTGCCTCTCACATGGCCCCCACTTGGGACCTGGCCCACAACTCAGGCATGACTGGGAATTGAACTGGTAACCCTTTGGTTCGCAGCCCATGCTCAATCCAATGAGCTACACCAGCCAGGGCAGAATAGACATTTTAAGAAAATCTCCCATTGCAGTCTTTGAGATTCCAACACTCTACTTAGAGTTGAAAAATATGTAGAAAACAAAGCTGCACATCCTTTTGGGACTGTGGAGATGTTTTCACTTTTCTTGCAGATTATCTTGACTGCTCTAGTTCCCTAGCTGTAGCGTTTTTATGGAAACAGAAAACTCTAGCTGGTTTTTTTTTTTTTTTTGGACAAGTACCCCTCAGGCCCCCTTATTCTCCTTGAGAGTACTAGACTTTCTTTAGGTACAAGTATCCTTTGATATAAAGGAAGAAATGTAAAGGACCTTGGTGTGATCTATAGTTGAGATTTTGTATAGCAGGTCAGAAAGTGTTCTAACTCTTCAGGCCCCTACTCTAACATACAGTGGTATGGATGTTGTAGGCAAAGAAATGAAGTTTTTTTTTTTTACAGTTTTCCAAGTCTAGTCTTCCAAGCCCAGTTTTTTTTCTAGACTTGGAAAACTTAACACTACACTGGAGAAGCCTATTTAGCATCTGAAGAACCTGAAGCCATTCTGTAAACACCTTCTCTGCAAGGCTCCTTAGTTTTGTCTTAACTCCCAAGCGAGGAAGGCTCCTTCTGAGTTGGATCTGGACTTGGAAAACCAGACTCAGATCCCCCGTAGCTCAAAAGAAATGAAGTTTTTATATTTTAAAGCATTCTGCTGGAAGTTTGGCAATTCCTAAAGTATACCAAAGCATTGGAGTGACAAATTTCCAGTATACATTTTGATACATTCTAAGAAGTGCCCACAAACAAGATTAGTTTGTTGAAGAGGATACATATCAAGGAAAAATCTGTAAACAAAGGAATTCTTTGTGAATCTCTTAAGACTGGATTTTTTCAAATGTCATTTTTTTTCTGCCTTTTTCATTGTTTGGTCAGAAGCCTGTTTCAACAGATAGGTGCTGTCCTATCTCTCTATATGTACTGTGCTGGTGTTAGTGGCCTCTCAATGCTAGTTTTCAGACCCACTCTTTTTTAAAGTTCACTGTGTACATTTATATGATTATTAAAGTGATACAGTATATGTTCATCATGGGAAATTTAGAAAACAGAAACAGAAAAATGATTTTAAAAATTGATAAATCCCTATTATGAAAATACATATTTTAGTTTATTCTTTTCCATTTTCTTTCTGTACATGCTGTTATTTACATAGCTATGTTGATAACATGAGTTTGCTCTTAACTGGGGCCCTCAAGTCTTACCTATCATCTCTCTGGATGTTTGGATCAGAATATAAGCTTCACCAGCATTGACCGAATGCCTATTTTTTGTTTCTTTTTTCCCTTCTTACAGCTGTGCTAATGGTCTTTTCCCTGATATCTGTCACCTATGGGGCTACTCTCTGCAATATGTTGGCTATCCAGATCAAGTACGATGAATACAAGATTCGCCTTGGGCTGCTAGAAGTCCTCTGTATCACCATCTGGAGGACACTGGAGATCACTTCCCGTCTCCTGATTCTGGTGCTCTTCTCAGCCACTTTGAAATTGAAGGCCGTGCCTTTCTTATTACTCAACTTCCTGATTATCCTCTTTGAGCCTTGGGTTAAATTTTGGAGGAGTGGTGCCCAGATGCCTAATAACATTGAAAAAAATTTCAGCCAGGTTGGCACCCTGACAGTGCTGATTTCCATCACTGTCCTCTATGCTGGCATCAACTTCTCTTGCTGGTCAGCTTTGCAGTTGAAGTTAGCAGACAGGGACCTTGTTGAAAAAGGTCAGAACTGGGGACATATGGGCCTGCACTATAGTGTGAGATTGGTGGAGAATGTCATCATGGTCCTGGTTTTTAAGTTCTTTGGAGTGAAAGTATTACTGAATTACTGTCATTCCTTGATTGCCTTGCAGCTTATTATTGCCTACCTGATTTCCATTGGCTTCATGCTCCTTTTCTTTCAATACTTGCATCCACTGCGCTCACTCTTCACCCACAACATAGTGGACTACCTCCACTGTGTCTGCTGCCACCAGCACTCTCAGGGCAGGGTTGAGAACTTGGAGCCATCCTTTGATCCTGAAGAAGGGCAAAGCATTGTCTGATTCTATCTTCTGGGTATTTGGAAATGGGTTTAATGTGACCAAGAGCAATTGTGTAATTGGAGATGATGAGGCTCATAGGTGACTGCCCACCAGGAGATTTTCTTGAGTTTTCTGGTAAACCTTTCAGAAGGAAGAGCAACCCCCAAATAGGTTTTATTTCTTTATGATCAACTGCTATGTTTGGGCACAAGGGTAGCTACCACATATCCAGAAGGTTCAGAGATGCAATTTACAGTTCCCACACAGGTCAGCTGTCTCACCTCCCTACAGAATAACTTAATCTCCATGCCCCTTAGGCTCTCTATGATCTTCTAGCTCTGTTCATTTGCTTAAGGTGTGTTACCGAGCTTTCCCTGGGCTGAGCTGAAAGCCCAGAACCCGACCAGAATATATTCTGACTGATCAGAGGATGTGACCACTTACCACTTATGGATACCCCTCAGGAAACAGTCTAACTAATTTGGAACCTATAACTGTATAAGTGTGGCTGGGGTCTTTAATTCCAATGGGAAACTCTGGTTAAAAAGAAAACCCCAACTATTAAAAGAACTTCTCCCCAAACAAGTTAGCTCTTCATTAGGATTTTACTAGCAATCATTCATCAAGGACCACTCTTTTCAGTGGTCCATTGTAGGCATTCCTTGAGGATGTAGTGCAGAGTAGGATTCCTTCAGGGCATATACCAGAATGATTGTTTTTCTCAGGGTCCTGCATGGGCCTGCAGCTTGTACAGAGGAGTAATTGAGTAAAACCTCTCATTTCGTGCCTCATTATCAGGGATTCTCTCCAACTTTGCTTTTCTGTGCTTTTGGCATTTTGCTACTTGATATGAACCTCAGCAAAGCTGGACTGTAATTAAAATGTTCCTAATGTGTGGAGAAATAAAGATTTTATTATGTCTTCTACTGTCTTGAATATTTTGTTGATTTGGTTTTTTTTTTTAAGGGAGAGAGGGGTAATAATAGCTGGGACATCACCTTCCTGTTGTTTGGGATTGGGATGGAGGCTGACACTCCAAGGTATAGTGGAGGCAGAGGAGGGAAACCAGATCACAGTAAATCATCTAACACAAGATTTTATTTTCTAACTAAGAGTATGTTTATCACTCATATCCCCAATGGATGAATGCAGGTCTCCTTTTCTCATGTACCTCAATGTTTACACTTCAAATTATTTGGGTCTTTTGATGGGGATGTCACTTGTATGCCTCTAAGTTAACAAAAGAATTGAGGTTACTATAACACTGCCTACTGGGATCAAGAATCCTGGCATTTACCTAACTTATGCTTGCCCCTCACAGACCAGGTAAGTGAGAAGAATTCATTAGTACCATGTGTTTTTTTAAAATTTTTAAAAGATTTTATTTATTTATTTTTAGATGGGGAAGGGAAAGATAAAGAGAGGTAGAGAAATATCAATGTGTGGTTGCTTCTCGAGTGCCCCCTACCAGAGACCTGGCCTACAACCCAGGCATGTGCCATGACTAGGAATAGAACCAGCGACCCTTTGGTTCAGTCCCAAGCTCAATCCACTGAGCTACATCAGCCAGGGCTGTTAGTAGCATATTTTAAAACATGCAATACCTGACTATTTAGTACCACATTTGCTGTAGGAATTGTGAATAGTCCAACCTAAGACTTCTCATTCCCATCTTTTACTCTTGAGATCATGCTAAAAATTGATCTTTAGCCATTTTCCTTCCTCTTATTCAGTGTCAGGACATATTGCAGTAACTCCCCCTTCTAAGTAGGCAGCAGGGATGTTATTTCCTGGCATATGTAGTGTGGTTTTCCCCATCTTCAACCATTGTTGGGGGCTAAAAAGATTGGATAATACTTAATTTGGGGGAGACTGAAGAGACTTGCTTTGGAGCAGTGGTGATTTCCTTTGTCAATCCAACTCCCTCATTCCATCTTTCATGATGAAAAAGAGACTTAGGTGATTATGAAAAGCTCACACTGCTGCCTTCTGATTCAAGGCTTCTGATTCAAGTGAATTTGAAAGAAATAACCTATCAGACTTCCAGAAGAACACACTTCTTTGGAATTCACACAAGAATTTCTCCCCAGTAAGTATGCCTTCCATTAAAAGCAGAATCAGTGTGGAACTATGATGTGGTCCATAAAAGCCATGTGAATCAGCTATTTAAGGAGTGGGTGCTCTGGAAACTTAAGACACACTGAGCTAGACAGGTTAATTAGAGCTAGAATGGAGATACACACAGAGTGGAAAAGCATGTCATGGTACTGAATCAGGTATATTTTCCCAATGTATCCTCATCCTCCCCAGCCTCAGTGACTTAATATTCTGGGAATGCAGGAAGTTTAGGGTGAAGGGTATAGAGTAGCTTCTGACCTGAAAAACCTGCTGCCCTTACCCAAGGATTTGAAGAGACTCTAATGATACAGTACAGATGAATTGTTAGAACCTCCTATAGGCAGTGGACTTTCTGTTCTACAGTAGTCTTCTAGATACACAAGACAGAATTGTGGAATATGGTGCTACAGCAGGGGAAGTTCCCCCTTTTCCCCTGAAAACACTTTTTAAATTGACTACTCTCTTTTTATCCTCCGAAATCTTAAAAGCAATGCAGAGTACTCATGTAGGAGCAAGTCTTACTGAGTGGGAGAGAAGGCAGAAATTGGGCCTGTAAATCGGTCTTGGAAGAAGAAGGCAGATCCACAAGTTGGGGAAAAGGAGATAAGCAATTGTAACAACAACTTGTCTCATATTGGAAATTTGGTTGGCTAAGTACGGGCAAGTGGACATGGTAAATAAATGTATCATATAAACCAGTGATTTTCAAGAGGTGTGCCTCCACAAGAATTTTTAAAATGTGCAATACCTGACTATTTAGTCAGGGGCCCTGACCTCTTTTCTCTTAGGCTGTCAAATAGAAAATGACAACAGCACACACAACAATAGCCATCCAGTGTGAATGAATCAAAATTATATCTGTTTTTGTCAGATTAGCAAAAAATGTGTGTATTTGTGGCACTGCAGAATTTTATTAATTAGTTTATGCACCAGTCTGCATTCCCACCAACAGTGCACTAAGGCTCCCTTTTCTCCACATCCACTCCAACACTTGTTTGTTGATTTGTTTATGCTGGTCATTCTGACTGATGTGAGGTGGTTTCTCATTGTGCTTTTAATTTGCACCTCTCTGATGGCTAGTGATGCTGAGCATCTTTTCATATGTCTCTGGGCCCTCTATATGTCCTCTGTGGAGAAGTGTCTGTTCAGGCCTTTTGCCCATTTTTTACTTGGATTGTTTGTCTTCCTCCAATGGAGTCATCTGAGTTCTTTATATATTTTGGAGATCAAACCTTGTCCGAGGTATCATTGGCAAATATGTCTTCCTATATAGTTGGTTCTCATTTTATTTTAATGCTGTTTTCTTTAGCCATGCAGAAGCTTTTTAATTTGATGAGGTCCCATTTGTTTAAGATTTCCTTTATGTCATTTGCATTAGGGGACATATCAGCGAAGATGTTGCTGCGTGGAATGTCAGATTTTCCTGCTGATGTTTTTCTCAAGAACTTTTATAATGTCATGACTTATACCGAAGTCTGTTCTCCACCTTGATTTTATTTTTGTGTATGGTGTAAGTCTGTAATTGAGTTTCATTTTTTTTGCATGTAGCTGTCCAGATCTCCCAACACCATTTGTTGAAGAGGCTATTTTTGCTCCATTTGATGATTCTTCCCCCTTTGTCAAATATTAAGTGACCAAAAAGACTTGAGTTTATTTCTGGGCTCTCTGTTCTGTTCCATTGGTCTATGTGCCTGTCTTTATGCAAGTACCAGGCTGCTTTGATTACAGTGGCCTTGTAATATAGTTTGATATCAGGTACTGTGATCCCTCCTGCTTTGTTCTTTCTCAAAATTGTTGCAGCTATTAGGAGTCATTTATGGTTCCATATAAATTTCTAAAATGTTTGTTCTACATCTGTAAAATATGTCATTGGTGCTTTAATAGAAATTGCCTTGAATCTACAAACCACTTTGGTCAGTATGGCAACTATGATGATGTTAATTCTTCCAATCCATGAGCATGGTACATGCTTCCATTTGTTTGTGGTTTCCTTAATTTCTTTCCTCAGTGTTGTGTAGTTTTCTGATTACAGGTCTTTTACCTCCTTGGTTAGGGTTATTCCTAGGTACTTTATTTTTCTTATTGCTATAACAAATGGAATTTTTTTCCCTGATTTCTGTTTCTGATGTTTCATTGTTGGTGTACAAAAATACTTTTGATTTCTAAGAATTTAATTTGTATCCCACTGTATTGCCAAATTCATTTATTAGGTCAAGTAGATTTCTGGTGGGGTCTATAGGGTTTTCTATGTACATTATCATGTTATCTGCAAACAATGACAGTTTTACTTCCTCCTTTCCATTTGGATGCCTTTTATTTCTTTTTCTTGTCTTATTGCTGGGGCTATGACTTCTAGTACTATGTTGAATAGGAGTGGTGAAAGTAGGCATCATTGTCTTGTTCCTGATTTCAGTGGGAAAGCTCTAAATTTTTGTCCATTGAGTAGATGTTGGCTATAGGTCTCTTTTATATGGCCTTTACTATGTTGAGGAATGCTCCCTCTATTCCTACTTTGCTGAGTGTTTTTAACATAAATGGGTGTTGTACATTATCAAATGCTTTTTCTGCCTCTATTGATATGATCATGTAATTTTTATTGTTCATTTATTTATGTGGTGTATTATGTTTATTGATTTGTGAATATTATACCATCCTTGCATCCCTGGAATGAATCCCACTTGATCATGATATATGATCTCTTTAACATACTGCTGGATGAGGTTTGCCAATATTTTGTGGAGGATTTCAACAACTATGTTCATCAGCGATATTGGCCTGAAGTTTTCTTTCTTTGTTATGTCTTTATTTTGTTTTGGAATTAGGATGATGCTGGCTTTATAAAAAGTTTGGGAGTCTTCCATCTTTTTGAATTTTTTGAAATAATCTGTGGAGGGTGGGGGTTAGTTCTCTCTTAAATGCTTAGTAGAATTCTCCTGTGAAGCCATCTGGTCCAGGGCTTTTTTGTGTTGGAAACTTTTTGACTACTGTTTCAATTTCATCAGCTGTTGTTGGTCTGTTCAGGCTTTCTGCTTCTTTTTCATTGAGTTTTGGAAGATTATGTTGTTCTAGAGATTTGTCCATTTCTCTTACATTTCAATTTTTTTGGCATATAGTTCTTCTTAGTAATTGCTTACAATCCCTTGTATTTCTGTGGTCTCAGGTGTAATCTCTCTTCTTTCATTTCTGATTGTGTCTATTTGGGTCCTCTCTTATCCATTTTTTTTGACGAGCTGGCTTAAAGCCTTGTTGATTTTGGTGATCTTTTCAAAGAACAAGCTCCTGGATTCATTGATCCTTAGAGTTGTGCTTCTAGTGTCTGTGTCACTTAATTCTGCCCTGATCTTGGTTATTTCCTGTCTTCTACTTGCTCTACACTATATTTGTTGTTGTTCCTCAATTTCTTGCAGGCATAGGGTTAGGTTGTTTGTTTGAGATGTTTCTATCTTCTTTAGGTAGGCCTGTATTTCTATAAACTTCCCTCTCAGGACTGCCTTTGCTGTGTCCTATAAGTTTTGGGTTGTGAGATCATTTTCATTTGTTTCCAGAAATTTTTTTATTTCCTCCCTAATTTCATTCTTGACCCATTTGTTGTTTAATAGCATACCATTCAGTCTCCATGATTTTGGGTGTTTTGAGTTTTTTTCTTTGGGGTTCGTTTCCAATTTCAGTCCCTTGTGGTCAGAGAAAATGCTTGGTATGATTTCAATTTTCTTGAATTTGTTGAGGCTCGTTTTGTGTCCTATCATGTGGTTTATCTTTGAAAATGTTCCATGTGCATTTGAAAGGAATGTGTATTTAACTTCTTTGGGATGAAAGGCTCTATATATATCATTTAAGTCCATTTCATCTAGGTCATTGTTCAATGCCACAATATATTTATTGATATTTTGTTTGGAAGATCTGTCCATTATTGACACGGGGTGTTAAAATCTCCTACTATAATTGTGTTGCTGTCAATATCTTTTTTGAAGTCCTCCAAGATTTTCTTTATGTATTAAGTGCTCCTATGGTGGGTGCATATACTTTTACAATGTTAATGTCTTCTTGATGGATTCTTCCCTTGAGTATTATGAAGTGACCTTCTAGGTCTCTTTTTATGGTCCTTTTTTGAAGTCTATTTTTGTCTGATATGAGTATTGGTACCCTGGCTTTTTTTTTCCTGTCCATTTGCTTGGAATATTTGTTTCTAGACCTTTGCTTTCATTCCATCTTTCGTTCTGAGGTGGGTCTCCTGTAGGCAGCATATGTGTCGGTCATATTTTTTAATACATTTTTCTATTCTGTGTCTTGTGATTAGGGCACTTAATCCATTTATGTTTAATGTTATTATTGATAGGTACTTATTCATTGCTATTTTTATATAGCTGTATTCCTTTCTCTTTCTCTCTTTTCCTTCCTTTCCTTAAAGCAGTCCCTTTAGCATCTCTTGCAGAGCTGGTTTGGTGGAGGTGTATTTTTTTAGACTTCTTTCATCTGGGAAGCTCCTTATTTGGCCTTCTATCTTGATTGAGAGCCTTGCTGGGTAGAGTAATCTTGGTTGCAGGCATCTGGTTGTCATTATTTGGAATATTTGTTGTCATTCTTTTCTGGCTTGGAGTGATTTTATTGAGAAGTCAGCTGCTAGTCTTATTGGGACTCCCTTGTGTGTTACTTCCTGTTTTTCCCTTGCTGCTTTTAAGATTCTGTCTTTATATTGGAATTTTGCATTTTAATTGTGATGTGTCTTGAAGTGGGCCTCTTTGGGTTCTTCTTGATTGGGACTCTCTGTGTTTCCTGGAGTTGTATGACTTTTTCTCTCATCAAATTAGGGAAGTTTTCCATCATTACTTTTTCAAACAGGTTTTCTATCCCTTGCTCTTTTCCTTCTCATTCTGATATCCATATTATACTGATATTATTATGTTTCATATTGTCCTACATTTCCCTTGATCACTCTTCATTCTTTCTAAGCCTCTTTTCCTTTTCTTGATCATCCTGGGTGTTTTCTTCTACCTTGTCCTCCAGCTTGCTGACCTAATGCTCTGCTTCATCAAACCTGCTTTTCACTTTTCTACTGTGTTCTTCAGTTCAGAAATTGTATTCTTCATTTCCCTGCCCTTGTTGATAGTTTCTATTTCCTTTTTCATATTGATATAGTTTGCAGTGAGTTCGTTGTAGTGTCCCTGTAGTTTTTGGTAATTCTCTGTGAGCCCATTGAGCTTCCTGATAACCAGGCTTTGAACTCAATATCTGATAGTTAACTTTCCTCTATTTCATTTAGCATTCTTTCTGAGGCTTCCTCCTTTCCTGTCATTTGGGGATTGTTTCTTTGTCTTTCCATTTTTTGTGAGACTCTTGTAGGCTTTAGCTTCTTAAATTAATCTGTTCTGACTCCCTGGGTTTATGGTGTGAACTTCCATGGTAGAAGACCTATGAGATTTGGTGGTGCAGTCTCCTTGATCTCCTGAGCTTGCTGGTCTTAGACTGTCATTCATGTTGGACCTCTGTGTGTCTTTGTTTTTTATTGTTGTTGGGTCTTGGTTTTGTAGATCCTTCCCTTCAGTTAGTTAACTCAGGATCACTGTGCCCACCACATCTTGTATTCTGTTGTGCAGGTGTGGCAGATTGTGTTGAAGCTGGTTATTCTGTGTGTACAATGTTTTAAGGATTCTCTCTGGTTCTTGTTCAGTTGTTTGTTCTGTGTAATTTCTCCACCATTTAGTATTTTCAGATAGGTCATAGGTTGAGTTAGTGTGGTTTCTACTCCCTCCTTCACCTTCCTCTGTTGTTATCTGTTGGTGGCTCCTTTGTTGGTGGGTTCCCTCTTCCAGCAGGCATCCTGTTGGATATTCATATTGGAATATTCCAATATTAATATTGGAAGCTTATTCATAGCTTCTCCCTACTATTTTTTGTGATCAGTTGGAGGAGGAAGGTGAAATGGTTTAAGACAGTGCAGCACTCATGCCAATCTTTTCTGCATTGTTCCAATTTTAGTATATGTGCGGCCAAAGTGAGCACTAATGTCTTGATTTGATCAGTATCAACTTCAACAGGTCTACCCACCCTTGGAGAATCATCTAGTGAGAAATCTCCAGCACAAAACTCACAAACTACTTTTGGCACATTTGATCACTCACAGCATCTTCTCTATATAGTGCACAGATCTTTTTTGCATTTCAATTGCATTTTTATCTTTCTTGAAATCATAAAGCATAAGCCTCTGGTCAAGATTTCAGCATCGGTAAACATGGCTTGCCTCCTCATACAACCACATTAAAATTACAACTAAAATATAGAGCAACTATCACCAGAATCATCAGAAATGGAGTTGAATGTAAGTCCAACAATGACAGAATTAAAGAAACCACATCCATCCAGACTGGTGGGAGGAGTAGAGATGTAGAACAGGCTGGTCTCACATACATATGTGGTGGACAAAGATTCAGGAGGGATTTCAGGAGCGAGGACTTCCAACACACACCAGGCCTGAAGCCCAGGTTTTTGGTGCCAAAAAAATAAGTCCTCATAATTCCTGGCTGCAAAAACCAGTGGGGGGTTGAGTCAGTGGAAAAAACTGCCAGAGTTCCAAGCAGTCCCTCTTAAAAAAACCACATGCAGACTTACTCAGACTCATTCCCTCTGAACTTCAGCACCAGGTATAGCAGCTTGAAAGGCAGCAGTGGCACGCAGGGAGAAACAGAAGTGTCTAGTGAAACTGGGTGACAGCTCTCTCCCAGACAGGCGGGCACACCTTCAGAACCCACAAGCAGGTGCCATGTCTGAGACTCCATCAACCTGGCTAACACTGTTTGTCCTGCCCTGGAGATGGCTGAGACTCTGTCCCACCCAAATTACTAGCACATCCAAACTATTAACAGTGGCTTTTTCATATGAGTAGCTGGTCTGGGTTCATAGTTACAACTTCCTAAATCCTCTCAAAGAAGCAAAATCCAGCCTCAGTAAGCCCCCAGCCCCACGTACCTGTTGCAAAGTGGCCCCAAGCCCAGCATGAGCAGCAGCCAGCCAAGATTCACAGCTTGGCCTCACCTGGAAATCTCCAAGCAGCAGTCATCTCAGGTTGCCTTATAGCTCAGGCAGGGTGGCTCCAGGAAGAACAGAGGTAGGGGCTGACCTTGGCCTGCACCATCCAGGAAACCCCAGAGCTTGTGCACCCAGTAGACAGCTACAGACCATGTTGAAGCACCACCACCCTGCCCCTGCACAACTTATGCTCCTCGAAGTGAGATGGTTGGTGGTCAGTGTTCACAGCCAGTCCTTGTAGCTGACTGGCTTGGATACCCCCCCACCACTGACCTGCTAACAGTAATCAAAGCTCAACTACAAGAGGAGGGTATATACAGCCCACACAAATGTTACACCTTGAGTAACAAGCTTGGGTGATATGGGAGGCTATGCCACTGTACTCTATGGGACACCTACTACATTAGGCCACTCTACCAAGACAGGGAGTCACAGCAGGTTGATGTAATGCATAAAAACAAACACAGGGGTGCTACCAAAATGAGGAGACAAAGAAACATGGCCCAAATGAGAGAACATATCAAAACCCCAGACAAAGAACTAAACAAAATAGAGATAAGCAATCTATAATATGCAAAGTTCAAAATACTCTTTAAAAGGTTGCTCAATGAACATAGCAAGGACCTCAACAGTATGAAAAAGATCCAGTCAGAAACTGAAGATACACTAATTGGAATAAAGAACAATTTACAGGGAGACAACGCTAGAGTGGATGAAGCTGAGAATCAAATCAATGATTTGGAATATAAGGAAGCCAAAAACAACCAATCAGAACAATAAGAATAATCTGGACTTCCATCTCAAAAACAAATAAAAACAAGAATCATCAGAAAATCAAGTTGTATGGAAGTCTGATAACCAAGAATTTAAAAAATATTCATTCATCCAGATGGGTAGGAGAGGCAGAGGCATGGAGCTGTGGTAGAGAGGACACAGTGTGATGCAGAGAGGTGGTAGCAGCAGTGGAATGGCTGGTCCCACATTCACGTGTGGTGGATAAAAGTTGGGAGGGATATCTTGGGAGTGATCAGTCCAAGCCCCTGGCCAGACCACATAGCCCAGGGTTCCAGCACTGGGCAAATAAACCCCCATTACCTCTGGCTGAAAAACCAGTTGTGTTTGGGGCAACAGAAGAAACTGCTGGATTTTTGCCACTTAAAGGGCCACACAGGCTTAGAATATATGCAAAGTTCATGGAAGCAGTTGGAAGGGTGCCAATCACATACAGGAGGTAGGTGAAGTGACTAGAAGTGGGGATAGTGCCTGGAAGACCTGCAGAAGTCAGGCAGCAGCATTGACCACTTTTTGAGTCCCCACCACCACAGAGCCAAAGCAGTGAATCAAGTTGCCCCATCCTGGCAACTACTTAAGGTTTCATCACACAAAATTTGCAGGTCTTTTTTCTACATGGGCCATCCTACTGAGATAAGATGTCAAAGTAGCTCTACCTAATAAAGAGAAACAAACACAGGAAGGCTGCCAAATTGAGGAGGCAAAGAAATATGGCCCACATGAAATAGTAGAACAAAAATTCCAGAAGAACTAAATGAAATGAGATAGCCAACCTATCAGATGCATAGTTCAAAATGCTGGTGATCAGGATGCTCAAAGAACTCACTGAGTATGGCCACAAAGTAAAGGAAGAAATGAAAGATACACTAAGTGAAATTAAGAAAAATATACAGGGAACCAACAGTGAAGGGAAGGAAGCCAGGATTCAAATCAATGACTTGGAAGAAAAGGGAGCAATAAACATTCAACCAGAACAGAAAGAAGAAACAAGAATTTTTTTTCAAAATAGGATAGGCTTAGGAACCTCTGGAACAACTTTAAATGTACCAAAATCTGAATCATGGGGGGGCCAGGAGGAGAAGAGGAAGAGCAAGATATAGAAAATCCATTTGAAAAAATAATGAAAGAAAACTTTCCTAATTTGGTGAATGAAATAGACAACAAGTCCAGGAAGCACAGTATCCCAAATGAGATAGATACAAAGAGGCCAACTCCAAGACACATTATAATTAAAATGCCGAATGAAAAAAATGAATTTTTTGGCCAACCCAAAAAATCTTTTATGGTAAATCTTTTATGCAAGAAACTTCCTGGAGTTCCTAAAAGTCAGAGAACATGTACTTTCTTCAAGGTTATAAGAAGAGGCTATACAGTTGCTTTGGTCCCTGATGACTAATAACTGTATGAGCCATAGAATTCATTCTGACAATTACTTTCACTGTAGTATTCTATCTATCTAGTAAGGAGTCTATGGGAAATGTGACCTATAGCCCTCACCTACCTTTAGTCTTCAGATGCTCCCTAACTCTACCAAAAACAATGGATTTAGGTCTATTTGCAATGCATTTGAAAGGGCCTTCAAGGACTTAGATAATTTGACTATTTTTACCTCTCTGAACTCATTCTTAGCACCTACTCTCAATCCCCTCCAGTAACACTGGCTGTATTGTTTGCTAGGGCTGCCCTAACAAAGTACCAAATACAGAATGTCTTAAACAATAGAAATTTATTGTCTCACACTTCTGGAGGCTAGAAGTAGAGATCAAGATGTTGGAAGAATTTGTTCCTCCTGAGAGCTGTGAAGAAGAATCTGTTCCATGTCTGTCCCCTAGCTGCTGGTGGTTTGCTGGCAATTTTTGGGTGTTTCTTGGCTTATAGAAGTATTGCCCTGGCCCCTGTTTTCATCTCTACATGATTGTTCTCCTTTTTACATGTCTGTTTTCATATTTACCCCTTTTATAAGGACACCGGTCATATTGGATTAGAAGTTCATCCTACTCCTGTATGACTTAACCAATTACATTCAAATAAGGTCACATTCTGGAGCACAGGGAATTACGCCTTGTGAACCCTGAGGACGAAGATACCTACTGAAAAGGGACTGTGGTGGCTAACTCTGCTTAAAAACAAAACAAAAAAACCAGAGTCTAACAGCCATTTCTACATGGGGAGCTCTCATGCAACTGCACTTGAGGGAGAATCCTGCACTGAACTGCCTCCCTGCACTGTGTTTCTGCCAACTGAACAAAACCTTATAAAGAATTTCCTGGAACCCTATTTCAACCAATAGGAAAGAGGCTTTCTCCAACAGACTGGAGATGCATAGCTCTGAACAACCAGAAGTATTCTGGTTGGCTCTATTCTGACCAATGAAGACAGTGACTTTTGGACCAATGAAACTGTGTGGTTTTGAAGTCCTCATGTGCATGATAACGAATGAATCAGGGATCAGGGGTGGGGAGTTCTGTCTATATAAGCCAGTTCCCCCCTGGCTCTGGGACTGCACTTTCCCTTTCCATCAAAGATTGAAGACAGAATTTCCCCAGCTGAGCTGAAAAACCCAAGATGTCTTGCTGGAGTAGAGCAGAGCAGACCAGTGCAGCACAAAGCAGACCAGCATGGAAAAGATTAGAGCAGAGCTGTCTAGCTGAGAGGGGCCTGGCCCCAGGGCTGCCTCACAGCTGTGATATTTTCACAGCCAAGCTGTATCAAAATTGAGCTGTTTTGCACTGGATAAAATTTCCTTCTTCACTCCAAATTGGAGATTCCTGTTGGTGTTGAATTGACACCAAAAGACCATTGGTTGAGTCTTCAACATATGAATTTCTGACGAGACACAATTCAACACATAACACTGAACTTCTTGCTGTTTCTCTAGCATACTGAGCTCATGTCCACTTCATGTACTTTATACTAGTCCTTCCATCTAGAACTCCGAAGAAGCATGGCTATGCTCTTCTCAGCTTATAAGTGTCATCTCATGTCACATTCTCAAAGAAGTCTTCCCTGATTACGCTATCTAAAATAGCCCCTCCACTATATACACATCATTCTCTGCTCCATTACCCATTTCAGTTTTCTTCATAGCACTCATCTCTACCTGAAATATACCTCTTTTTACTTGTTTTTATCATCAGTTCTTCTCACCAGATATACATTCCATGAAGATGGGGAACTTGTTCATCTTATTTATTGCTATACCATTAGCTCCTATCACAGTACCTGTTAGAGAGTAAATATTTAATAAATGTTTTTTAATGAACACTGAATGAGCCAATGTTCACTTTGCTGATTCTCTGATTTAGTCTCTAGAAGCCCAAAGAATCAAGCTTTCCCTGACAAAATGAGAGTTATTGCAAATTCAAGGTATTCATTTCCTTCCTTTGAAATAATACTCTCTAAGAGATCAATTATAAAACAACAAAATAATATTACTTCTCTCCCCCAAAGTTACTTGTTTTCCCTCTGCTTGTACTATTGGAACACCTAATGGCAGCAAAAAAAATCAGGGTGAAGAGAGGTCACTTCTGGGGAAGAGGCATATTTTCGATCTTTCTTCAAAGATTGTCTATCACCTGTTTTCTCTCCAGTGTGGACTAGTTCTTTTCAGGTCCAGTAGGCACACATTAATGAGCCTGGGTGGATTACCTATTAGAAAATAAAGGGGATCCCCTTTCATTGGATCAACTGCTTAGAAAAGGCCAATGAACTAAGTTGACTTCCAATTGAGATTTCTAAATAAAAGAGCCTTAAATCAGAACAATGGCTATACTTTGTTAATCAATTTAAAAAAAAAAAAAAGAATGGTCAACTTTAAGTTTTCACCTGCCTAAAAGTAGAGGTATGTAAAGGATTACTGACCTTCCATCTGCCTCCCAGCTCTCAGCTGTAGCACAGGTGCAAAGATAAAGTGGTATCTAAATAGTTTCTTGAGGGTGTTGATTATTGTCTGTTTTCATATTTCCTTAAATATCAAAACAGGACTCTAAATGGAACTTTTGATGTGTATTCACCTAAACTCAGGCTTTTCCTGTAATAGAAGGAAGGGATTGTTTGTGGTTTGTGAACAGAGAAGATTCAAGCAAGAGGAGGAGAGAGGTTTAGTTTCTAACATAATTTTAAAGGACAAATTTCTGTACCCTGGCTGATGTGGCTCAGTGGGTTGAGCATGGGCCTCTGAACCAAAGGGTCACAGGTTCAATTCCCAGTCAGGGCACATGCCTGGGTTGCAGGCCAGGTCCCCAACAAGGAGCACATAAGAGGCAACTGCACATTGATGTTTCTCCCCCTCTCTTTCTCCCTCCCTTCCCCTCTGTAAAATAAGTAAATAAAATCTTTATAAAAAGATATATTTTTGTTAAAGCGAGGAATGAATTTAATTAAACCGCTTTATGAGATCAATTCCCAACATTTTTTCCATTTAATCTTTTTTCCAAACATGCTTAAGTCAGTAGTTTTTGATCCCTTGTAGTTTGCAGACCCCTTTGAACAGTGCTTCTCAAATTTATTGTACACAAGAATCACCTGGTGATCCTGTTAAAATGAAAATTCTGATTCAGCAAGTATGGAGATGGAATTATTGGGTAAATCAAGTGGGTTCTCAAGCTCCTCCTCTTGAGCATTCACTTGGGCTTTGACCAACTCCAAATGCTCAATGCGACCCTGTTTTCCAAACCCCTCTGCTGCCATACACCAGTCTAACTACCTCTTCTTGCCATACACCCCAATCTATAGATATTGTTGTTTTTACTTTGCTTTCAAATTTACCTGTCTTAGGTCCCTTTCTCTCTGGACTCTTCCCTCTGTAAAAATATAAGGAGTAACAGACAATAGGGAGGTGAAAAAAGCCAATCACAGAAGTTACATATTGTATGATTTCCTTTATATGAAATTTCCAGAATAAGCAAATATATAGAGAAGGAAAGAAGATACCAGAGAGCAGAAAGCAGTTCCTAGGGGCTGGGGGAAGGCAGGAATGGGGAGTAACCCTTTAATAAGTATGAGGTTTCCTAGATATTGGTAATTGCTACAACACTGTGGGTGTATTAAGTGCCACTATGTTGTGCACTGTGAAATGGCTAAAATGGTGAATTTTATGTAATGTGTATTCTTTACTTGAGGACCAATGGACACATGGCTCTTCTCTCAGTACACTTGAGTAGCTATAGGGGTGAGGACAACATTCTAGGGTTGAGCCCCAAAGTACCTGGTCCACCTTCTCTAACTCATTCAGCAATTCTCTTTTTTGTCTTCCCCACTAAAAATCCTCCCTGGTTTTCAGGATACCTTTTCTTTATCCAAAATCCAGTTCTATTTTCTTTACCAACCTTGATGACCCATGGTGAAGAGCCTCAAAACAGAGTCCAAATCCATAAAAATCAAAACTTTTTTTTATGTAGCAAAAAAGGTTCAGTCTTTAAAATTTACATAATCTCATTTTACAGTCTCTGGGAGGACAACTCTTCACCTCCTGTTCTAGTAGAGTTCCTTTACCCCTAGAATGAGTTGAATGTTTCTAATACAGCAAAGAAAAAGATTTTTTAAAAGTCAGTTGTGCCCTGGCTGGTGTAGCTCAGTGGATTGAGCGCGGGCTTGCGAACTTGAGGATCGCGGTTTGATTCCCAGTCAGGGCACATGCCTGGGTTACAGGCCGGTTCTCAGCAGGGGACACATGAGAGGCAGCCATGCATTGATGTTTCTCTCCCTCTCTCCTTCCCTTCCCCTCTAAAAAATAAAGATAAATTTTTAAAAAAATAAAATAAAATAAAAGTCAGTTGCATTTCCTTATTTAAAAAAACCGCAATCATATCCTGCTCCACTTGCAACCAAAATAGTTCTAACTCATTTACTGTACTGCACATGTTATGTTAATGATAGGGATTATAGTCTGTCAATCTTGAGCTCTGAAAACTTGAAGCTTTATCTTTTTTCTCAGGTAGAGTGGGACATTTGGAGCCAGTGAATAGTCACAGGGAAGTCATTTCTTGCTGTCTGTATTAGTTTCCTATTGCTGCTATAACAAATTACCACAAGGTTGGTGACTAAAGACAACACAAATTTATTATCTTACAGTTTGGATGTTAGAAATCTTCAGTGAGTCTCACTAGGCTAAAATTAAGGTTTTGGCAGGGCTGCATTCTTTTCTGTAGGTTCTAGGGGAGAGCACATATCCTTGCCTTTTCCAGCTTCTAAAGGCTGTCCACATTCCTTGGTTCATACCCCATTCCTCAATCTTCAAAGCCAGAAATAGACAGTTGGATTCCTACATCACATCACATCACATCACATCACATCACATCACATCACATCACATCACTTCACTCTGACCTTTTCTTCTGCCTCCCTCTTTTACTTTTAAGGATTCTTGTGTTTACACTGTGTACATGTGCATAATCCAGAATAATCTCCCTATTTTGAGGTCAGCTGAATAACAACCTTAATTCCATCTGAAACCTTAATTCCCCTTTGTCTTGTGAAGTGACATATTCACAGATTTCAGGAATTAGGATGTGGATCACTTTGGGCGCCATTATACTGTGAGCTGCACCATCATTTGACAAATGTTTATTGAGCCCCTACACTGCATAGAGAGCTTCATGCTCTGCCTTAGGGAGCCCCCTAGGTGATACAGGACTTATTCAGAAAGGGTAAACAACAATAGAAGTTTTCATAGGCTGCACGAGAGATAAAAAGGTAAGAGGAAATTCTGCTATGAAAATTAGAAAAGGGTGTGGTGTGATTGTTGAGATGTTCAGAGAAGGCTTCCTGGAAAAGTCAGAACTTGCTTAATCAGCCTTAAAGAAAGAGAAAAACCTGAACATTGTTTTAACAGTTCTTAAACATTGAACTGGATTGAGCGAATTGAATAAGTCTTACATAGTATCAAATTAATTAAACAAAAGAGGCCATTAGACTGAGGTGGCTCTAATGCATGGCCTGTGTAAGCAAACCAAAACTTATGTCTTTAAATGCCACCAAATAAAAAATGGAAGCCTAAGATTAACCAATTACAAACAGTCAATTAGGCTTTGTGCCATAACTAATCAAATAATCAAATAATTCCTTTCTTTTTTTTTTTTTTGTATCTGTGCCTTCTCTATGTCTTTCCTTTAGCTCCTGTCTGTGGAGCTCCCCTAGCTACTTGTGGTTTGGTTCTGCTCAATTGAAAATAGTTTTTGCTTAGATAAACTCTTTATATGTTTAATATGCCTCAATTTATCTTTTAATTATACACCTTTTGAGTGCACCTTTCCAATGTAACAGTTGTAAAATGAAAAAACTGGTACCACCATAATACTTATCAGCTTCAAAAGCACTGATGTAAGCTCATTTGATGCTCACCAAAGCCCTGTGAGGGAAGTAGGAAAGGCAGAGAACCAAAAAAACTTTGTCATAATTAATAAGTCCTCAGGCCCCTTTCCAGGCCTAGGTCTGCTCTCCATGCTTTTTCTTCCTGGGAGCCACAGGGACACAGACTTTTTTCTCTCCTTTTGGTAGCCAACGTTCTAAGCCTCACTGCAGAATGAGAAACAGTCTCTCTATCTCCTCCACTTTCTTGCTGCCATTTAAGTCAAGCAAACAGGCTCATTTAATTTAAGGTTTATCTCCTAACTATATTGGACAAACTGGGGATAAAGCTAATATAAGGAAGTGCCAAAGTTTCCATAATCTTACACAGTTTATATAATGAATGGCCTCTAATCTATAATTTTTCCATGGCAAAAGAAAGAACGATTTAGTTCAGGCCCTCAGTTTATATTTTCTTGAAGATCATTATCGTCATAGCAACAAGCAGCTATGGAGTGCATTATTCTAATTGCTTTACATATTTTGACTCATTTAATTTTTACAAAATTTAATTTTATGGATAAATAAAATGAGGCAGACTTCAAATTCAGGTAGACTGGCTCTGGAATCTGTTTCTAACCACTACACCATACTACCTCACTGTCTTTTGCTGCCACCACCCACCTTCTGCCTATCAACGTAGGCTACTACTTGGATGTTTTCTCCATGAGGAACCAGTGCATTAAGTTACAGATGAAGAAACTGAAGCTAAAAAAAGTTAGACTTTTTCAAGGCAGCACTGATAGTGAGTGGGGAGCTGGGAGTTAAATCCATTTTCATTACACCATGTTGTCTTTAAGAATAACTAGCTACTTTGTGAGGTCTGGTTATGATCCAACATAGTGAATAAAAACTGATTTCAAACCATCCACATGTATCAATCCCTCTTATTGTTATGGAATGTTTCATTTTTGGAAACTGTGATCAAAGCCAGATTAATACCTTCAGAGTCTCTAAGCTCTAAAAAGAGGGTGCCTTCCCAGCACCATCCTCTATGAATTCAAATTAAAAACAAGTATAAACAGTAAAATAGCCCTGGCTGGTGTAGCTCAGTGGATTGAGCGTGGGCCTGTGAACTAGACAATCGAGGTTCGATTCCCAATCAGGGCACATACCGGGGTTGCTGGCTGGTTCCCTGCAGGCTAGTTCCCAGCAGGGGACGCATGAAAGGCAACCATACATTGATGTCTCTCTCCTTCTCTCCTTCCCTTCCCCTCTAAAGATAAATAAATAAAATCTTAAAAAAAAAACAAAAAAACCCAGTAAAATAAATATAATAAAGTATTAGTTTTCCCAAAATGACTACTTAAATTTCTCTTTTTGAAATCTTAATAATCAGATACTCAAAAGAATTCTTAGAAGCATTTTTCTAGGTATCCCAAACACATGTTTAAACTGTTCAGTAATTTAGCATTGACTATTGCATATTAATTCCTGGAAAAGTTATACAAGAGTTATCATTATAAAGGTAAGTTGGGGACAAACAATGATGAAAACGAGTGATCGGGAAGAAGACAAAACAAATAAGTCAGGGCATGGCTCTGTATTTGCAAATTTACAGAAATCCACCTACCATGGGTGAGATCAACAGTCTACAGCAAATCTTTCCAAAAGACTATGGCCTATAGCATAACTGTACATGAATTACTGATGACATTAAAGTCCTCCCTAGAGGCCTCCAGGAAGCAGTGAATTTATATATAGGAGACTGTTCTGCATTGTGTGGGGCCAGCTCCCACTCAGAAAGGCCAGTGGAAAGCAAGGTCCAGTACATAGGACCCACACACATGGATAGGTTCTCCTGTGGGGAATCAGGCCTGCATTGTACCTAGGCCACTTTGAGACTTGCTTTTCACTAAAACTCCCTCAACCTGAATTGAGGCAGTAAATGTTTATTGCATATCTTTAAAATAACTTCCTAAAATCTATGCTAAACCTTCCAAGGATCAGTGTAACCAGTTCAACCACTTTTCTCTTTACATTTGCAAATATCCTTCTTTTTTGATGTAATTAGCACATCCTCTCCTTTGTTTTCTGTAAAAGGTAACCACCTAAAGTGAACCTGTGCATAGTAAATGAGGACCACCCTCAATGGAATGTCCCCAGAAAAGCAATAAAAGCTTGTCAAGTCAAGGGTCAGGGTGCTTCTCTCTTGAGAGAGTGGCTGAGGCACTCCAAGGCATTCTCCCCTTGAAAGAGTGGCTGTGTCATCCCTTTTCCTCCATAGGACTCAGTAGTCCATGTGAATTTGTCTAATATGTCATCCACAATGCTGCAGACACTGTTGCTTGGTGACTGCATCATCTATAAACCTAGGAAATGCAAACATTAAGAGTCTTGTGAAACAAAGAGGGAGGAGAGGTATTATAATGTCTAGAGCCAACAGAAGGAAAGCAATTCTTTCAGGAATTTTTTTAGTATGTACAGTATTGTCCGAGAAAGATGGGTCTCAAATTTTGGGAATAAATATTTTAGGTGGGTTAGCTAGTATAATCTTATTTTGAAAGGACCCAACTGATTCTGTTGCTGCAGTTTAATAATAATATTTCATTAAGATCATCTGACTATCTTTGCTCAGGTTTTATGCTCACCAACTCATTGATTGATTTCCTACTACTCTGATATTGTGAATAGGGCCACTACCCACTGGCTCCATCCAGTGTGGTATATATAATCTCAGTAATACATAAATTGTCATCTAGATTACAAATGATTCTCTTATTAATCACAGGATCCCATGGTTTGAGGATACTTCAAATACATTTAATTAATCATCCATCTGGTGATGAAATTCCCCCTATTAAATAACTAGCAAGTAGTTTATTTTTTCCTTGGCATATCATATACAAGGAAACTCATTACCTATTCACTTCTTTGAATACTATGTTAGAAAATTCTGCTTTACATTGAATAAAAATGTGTTTCTTTAGTGTCTCCAGTCCTAGGTTGACTACTTGGGTCTACATACAAAATACACTAAACCTTATCCCCCAATCCCCCAGAACAGATAAGCTCATGTACCCAACAAACCTTTTTTCCAGGCCAAATTCCCTAAATTCTTTAACACCTCCTAATATATAATGGTTTCAAATCATTACATAACCCTGGTTACCCTCACATAGACAGGTTTTTGTTGCTTCCCTTTTTTATTAATGAGAGAGAGAAATGTCCATCAGTTATCTCCTGTACATGCCCTGACTGAGGATCAAACCCCCAACCTAAGTATGTGTCCTGACTGGCAATTGAACCTAAAAACTTTTGGTGTATGAGATGATGATTCAACCAACTAAGCTACCCAGCCAGGGCTAGTTTCTCTTTCTCTCTCTCTTTTTTTTTTGTCCTCACCCAAGTACACTTTTTCATTGCTTTAGACAGAGAGAGGAAGGGCGACAAGAATGGAGACAGAAAGTAAGAGAGAAAAACATGGATGTGAGACGGAAGCATGTTTTGGTTGCCTCCCATATGTGCCTGGATCAGGGATTAAACCTGCTACCAGGAATTGAACCTACAACCTTTTGGCATGGGAAAATGCTCCAACCAACTAAGCCACACAAGCCAGTGTTACTTTCTCTTTTATGGTACAGTTTTGGGCACAGCGAAGTATTTTTATAAAATTTGCAAAAGTCAGATATTTTCATCGCAAATGGTTAAGATATCTGTCTCTTCCCACTTCTCCTTCTCTTCTATCACATTTTCCCTTATATCAAGCAATGTTGGAATAGCCATACACATTTCTGAAATAAAGTTAAAGGGAAGTTGTGTTGATGGTATATTTAGTTTGGGTTTAGAAGACTATATATTGTGCTGTTTACTGACACTTCCATGTATAGTTAACTGATTGTTAGCTCTCTTAGTGTAGGAAAGGCTTCTGGGAAAAGTCCAACCACCCACTGTGCTCATTTCAGTCAGCTTTGTGACACTAAGTTGCAGGTGTATTAGGCAGCTAATGAAATTGTTACGTTATTTCCTAAAGATGTATTTATTCATTTATTTTATTTCATTTATTTTTTTAAGATTTTATTTATTTATCTTTAGAGGGGAAAGGAAGGAGAGAGGGAGAGAACTGGCCTGCAACCCAGGCATGTGCCCTGACTGGGAATCGAACTGTGGTTGCTTGGTTCCCAGGCCCGCGCTCAATCCACTGAGCTACACCAGCCAGGTATTCATTTATTTTTAAAGAGAGGGCAAGGGAGGGAGGAAGAGAGGTAGAGAAACATCAATGTGTGGTTGCCTCTCACGTGGCCCCTACTGGGGACCTGGCCTACAACCCAGATATGTGCCCTGACTGGGAATGGAACTGGCAGCCCTTTGGTTCTCAGGCAGACACTCAATCCACTTAGCCACACCTTCTGGGGCTGTTATGTTATTTTTATGAGTTTTGTGATACTGAAAAGATTTTTCAGCTCTTTAAAATATAAAATATGCTATGCATTGAGCTGTACCTTTCCAATGGGAAAATGTTATAGTATTTAAATTATAGTCCAAAGCCCTGGCTGGTGTAGCTCAGTGGATTGAGCACAGGCCTGCGAACCAGAGGATTGAGGTTCGATTCCCAGTCAGGGCATATTCCTGTGTTGTAAACCGGTTCCCTGCAGGCCAGTTCCCAGCAGGGGATGCACAAAAGGCAACCGTACATTGATGTTTCTCTCCCTCTCTCCTTCCCTTCCACTCTAAAGATAAATAAATAAAAATCTTCAAAAAAAATTATAGTCCAATAAAGCCATTAAAAATGTCATGTAATTTCTTTTGTTACTTTAAATAAATATTTACATTTATCACTAAAATAAAGTAAAATAAGGGTATATAGCCCAGCATGTACTAAAACTTACACCAAGCATAATACTTATGGGTGAAATGTTGAAAGAATCCCCTCTGAGACTGGGAATGAGATAAGGGGATTGCTATTGCTACCTTTGTTCAACATTGTATTAGAAGTTATAGTGAGTACAGAAAGCCAAGAAAAATAAATACAAGATATAAGAATGAGGAAGGAATAAATAAAATCATCACTATACCAAAAATATGACTGTAGAAAATCTAAAAAAACTAAATATGTAAATATTAGAATTAATAACTGAGTTTAGCAATATTGCTGAATAGAAGAAATGGTATGTAAAAACCAGTTGCATTTTTAGTTACTTTTTGCACTTTTAAATATTAGCCACAATTAAAATGAAAATTAAAAGATACAATTTACAATCATATAAAATATAAAATATATAGTAATAAATGTAAGAAAGGAGGTGCAAGAGGAAGTTGATTCTAAAATTTACATGAAAGATGCACTCTTAAAGAACAAGGTGGGGCAGGGCAACTTGCCCTATCAGATGTTGAGGCATCATAAAACCATAGGAATTAAGGCTACAGTATGGGGAAAACTAAAGATACAGTTCCAGAGCATACCCAGCTACATATTGATATTTAATGTGTAAAAGAATTGACACTTTAGATCAATAAAGAAAGTCTACTTTTCAAAAATGATGCTGGCACAATTAGTTTTTTATATGGAAAAATAATAAATTGGACCCCCCCAACATACATGCAAAAAAATGAACTAGATTTATCCAAAACATAAATGTAAAAGGCAAAAATATGAAACTTTTAGAATAAAATATTAGATGCGTCTTAATGATCTCTGGAGAGTGAAGGATTTCTAAAAGAAGGTGGAAAATTGCTCTGACTAGTATGTCTCAGTGGTTTGGGAGGCATGCAACAAACCAAAATGTCAGAGTACATGCCTGGGTTGCTGGACTAGGTTCCTGGTCGGGGGTGTTGCAAGAGGCAACCTATCATTGTTTCTCACCCTCTTCCTCCCTTTCTTCCTCTATCTCTGAAAATAAATAAATAAAATCCTTAAAAGAAGGCAGAAAATATATAAACCATAAAGGAAAAGATTGGTAAATCAGAATACACTAAAAGTAAGAACCTCTGAACTTCTGGCCAAGATGGAGGCATAGGTAGATAGATATACTGTGCCTTTTCACACAACCAAAAGAATGACAACAACAAATTTAGAAACAAAAAAATGACAAAAACTGTCAGAAAATCGAGCTGTATGGAAGCCCGATAACCAAGGAGTTAAAGAAGAAACATTCATCCACGCCAGTAGAAGGGATGGAGACAGGCAGCTAGGGCAGAGAGGACTCACAGCAAGGCAGCAGCTGAAGGATCTGGAACTCTGACTGAAAAAACCTGTGTGGGTTGCAGTGGTGTGATAAACTTTCAGCCTCACAGGAGAGTTCATTGGAGAGATCCACAGGGTCCTAGAATGTACACAATCCCACTCACCCAGGAATCAGTACCAGAAGAGTCCAATTTGCTTGTGGGTAGTGGTGGAAATGACTGAAAGCCATCTGAGAGCCAAGCAAGCAACACCATTCCCTCTCAGATCCCTTCCCCATGTACAGCACCACAATTCAGCAATGTGGTTTGCCCTGCCCTGGCAAATACCTAAGGCTCTGCCCCTTACAATGTAACAGGTGTGCTGACACACACAAAAAATGGCCCAAATGAAAGAATAGATCAAAGCTCCAGAAAACATACAACCAAGCAATGAAGAGATGGCCAACCTGTCAAATGCACAGTTCAAAACACTGGTAATCAGGATGCTCACAGAAATGGTTGAGTATGGTCACAAAATAGAGGAAAAAGTGAAGGCTATGAAAAGTGAATTAAAGGAAAGTGTACAGGCAACCAACAGTGAGGGGAAGGAAACCAGGACTCAAATCAATGCTTTGGACCAGATTGAAGAAATGAACATTCAACCAGAATAGAATGAAGAAGCAAGAATTTTTTTTTTAAATGAGGACAGGCTTAGAAACCTCCAGGACAACTTTAAACGTTCCAATATCGGAATCATAGGGGCGCCAGAAGGAGAAGAAGAAGAGCAATATATGGAAAACTTACTTGAACAAATAATGAAGGAAAATTTCCCTAATCTGGCAAAGGAAATAGACTTCAAGGAAGTCTGGCAAGCTCAGAGAACCCCAAAGAATTTGGACCCAAGTAAGCACACAACAAGGCATATCATAATTACATTATCCAAAGTTAAAGAGAAGGAGATAATCTTAAAAGCAGTAAGAGAAAAGGAGACAGTTACCTACAAAAAAGTTTCCATGAAACTATCAGCTGATTTTTCAAAAGAAACCTTGCAGGCAAGAAGAGGCTGGAAAGAAGTATTCCAAGTCATGAAATCCAAAGACCTACATCCAAGATTGCTCTATCCAGCAAAGCTTTCATTTAGAATGGAAGGCAGATAAAGTGCTTCCCAGATAAGGTCAAGTTAAAGGAGTTCATCATCACCAAGCACTCATTATATGAAATGTTAAAGGGACTTATCTAAGGAAAAGAATATGATCAAAAACTGTGAACAATAAAATGACAAAAAAACTTAGAACTATCAACATCTGAACCTAGAAAAAGAGAGACAAAGTAAGCAAACAACCGTAACAGGAACAGAATCACAAAAATGGAGATCATATGGAGTGTTATTAGTGGAGAGGGGGCAGGGGTAGAATAGGGGAAAAGGTACAGAGAATGAGGAGCATAAATAGTAGGTAGAAAATAGATAGGGGATGATGCCCTGGCTGGTGTAACTCAGTTGACTGAGCATGGCCTGTGAATCAAAGGGTTGCTGGTTCAATTCCCAACCAGGGCACATTCCTGGGTTGTGAGTCACGTTCCCAATGGGGCCAAGTGAGAGGCAACCACACATTGATGTTCCTCTCCCTCTCTTCCTCCCTCCCTTCTCCTCTCCCTAAAAATAATACTAATAAATAAAATTTTAAAAAATAAAAAGGAGAGAAAATGGACATGGGGAAGTTAAGGATAATATGGGAAATGTATAAGCCAAAGAACTTAGATTTATGAGCCATGGACATGAACTAAGGGGGGTGCAGGTGGGAGCAGGGTTACAATGTGGAGGAGAATAAAAGGGTGGGAATAGGACAACAGTAATAACATAATACAAAATATTTGTAAAAATAAAAATTAGAACTTTTATTTATAATAAGACATTATTACAAGAGTGAAAAGGCAAGCCATAAACACAACCAATCAAGGATTAACATCAGGTTATAAAGAGAACTTGAAGAATTTATAAACCATAGAAAAATAAGCCAGTAGAAATATAAGCCAGAAACCATAATAGGTGCTTCTCAAAAGAGAACCCTCAAGTGGCCAATAGTTGAATAAAAAGAGGTTCAACCTCATTAGTAATCAGGGAAATGAAAATTAAAATCACAATGAAATAGTATTTTACACTCATTAGAATCATAAAATCAAGAGTATGGAATATGCCAAGTGTTAGCAAACATGCGTTCACTCACCCAGGGCTTCTTGGAATATATGTTTATGTGAATATTTTGGGGAAGGGTTTGGTATTACATAGTAGAGGTGAGCATATGCAAATCCCAGGACACAGAAATTCTGCTCTGGGGTATACAAGGACTATCCAGAAGGTATCCATCCATGTAATATGAAAAATAGAGACATTTACCAAGGAAGATACAAGATGCAAGAAACATTGTACATAGGACAATTATGCCTCAGTCCCCTTCAAAGTGGACCTCACACAGTTTTCCCAATCACCATTGGCTGACCCATTGTATTTTCCTGAATCTCACTGATGGTCTGAAATCTCTTTCCTTTCAAAGGTGATTTTAGTTTTGGAAAAAGGCAGAAGTCACAGGGCACCAAACTGGGCTGTAGTGGGGCTGAGTCACCTGAGTGATTTGATGTCTCACCAAAAATCTGTGCAAGACATGATGTATGAGTGGACACATTGTTGTAATGAAGTTGCCAATCACCAGTTGTACATAGCTGTGGCCTTCTGAATCACCTAAATAATTTCTGTGCAGGAATGTTCAAGCTTAATGCAAAATTTGATACAGATTCCTTGCTCTACTCACTCAGTCATTTTGAATGTAATGGCCACACAGTATACATGCTCAGTCAACGACGTCTACTACCCCCACTAACTAGTACAGTGAAGTTCTCATTGTTCATACATGCACATTCCAGTCCACTCTCCTTGGCTGCTAGGTCACATTGATGTTGCACAAACCATTCTTGTTATATTAACAATGGTTGGACTTTTTCCGGACAGACCTCATACCTTAGAGAAACTACAGCACATATACATCATTCCTTCAACATTGTTCCATCACCATATCCAAAAATAGTAAAATAAATAAATACACCATGGTGTAGCCATGGAATGGAATAATGTATAGCAATGTAAATAAACTGAAACTATACCTACCAACATGTGTGAATCTCAAAAGCACAATGTTGAGTGAAAGAAGCAAATCATGAGAGAATATATACATACAAACAGCTAGATTCCATTTATTAAAAAGTTCAAAAACAGGAAAAGCTAAACAATATATTGCTTTGGGATGCATTTAGTTAGTAAAACTGTAAAAAAAAAAAACCCACCAGGCAATGATTATCCCTTATCTCAGGATAGTGGTTATAGAGTGTGAGGAGAGATAGCTAGCAAGGGGATGTGATCAGGGAGGGTCTCACAGAAGGCTTTAAGATACTGGAAATAAATGCTCTAATTTTTAGAGCCTAGGTGGTGAGTACATATTCACTCCTTAAAATTATTTTCTGAATTATATAAATGTTTGATATATCCTTCTGTGTATATTGTACCATTTCATATTACAAAAAAAAAAATCAGTGCCTAGAACTGAACATACAACTTTAGCTAATCAATTATACTAGGAGACAATCACTTCCCTTGTTTTAAGTACTTTGACTCTGGTTTGTGAATCCAGGTGTATATTTATATTGCTAAATTTTCCCTTTTTCTATTTGGGCATTCTTTTCACTTGTCCTCCCAGCCAGCCTAACTCTCCCTTGAGCCAAATCATCCTCTTCAGTATTGATCATCCTCCAGATACTGAAATTTCTGAGCCAGCCCAGCTTGAGATCCAAATCACAGCTGGGAATTGTGACAACTCTTCTGAAAGCCCATCTTAAAGCAGCTTCCTTAACAATGTGCTTTCTTTCTGTCCTGCTCCTTCTGAGGTTATTTGTTCATAGCTTAGCCTAATGTCTTTCTTGTGAGGAACCTTAGCAAATCCCTTATTAAGGAAGGCAATGCCTCATATTAGGTCATGTTGATAAGATGAGGAGAGAATATTCTTACTCAAGAAGACTGCTGTTTCCTGAAGGGATAAAACCCCACCAGGGAAAAACCCTGTGGTTCTCATAGATAGGGCCAATCTACTACCCAAGCTAATAACAGCCCAAAGGAGGGTGGCCAAATGCGCTTATTTATTCCTGAAAACTTTGTGGATAGGCATATATCTTTCGTGTCTTAAAGAATCACAGACCCTGAGCTGGAAAGAGATTCCAACTCTGAAGAACCTCTCCAGCATCTAGGCTGCTGAATCTTTCCTGCTGTCTAGAGAGGTTCCAAACTGCCTCTTGAAGATGGGAAACTGGGAAACTGGGAGGTTAACTATTGGCTCTCAGTTTTGGTTCTGGTAAGTGATATTTAACTGCCTATTAATCACTCTTAACATAGTAAGGAGACACTATGTTTGTTCATATTTGTAAAGCTGTTTGAAAGGGGAAGATTTCACAGCAATATTGGGCTCATCAAGGCCAGTTATCTGTTAGAAACTCCAACTTAGGGATTACAGGTATATGTTTTATATACTCTTCTGTGTACAATACATTACAACACTATAGAAAGAAAAAATCCAACTCTAGAAATTGATTGGTAAAGATACAAATAACATGCCTTCACCACAAGTATTTCAAATTTCATTCTGTTTTCATTTTCTGTTCTCTTTTTTCTAGTCCATCTCACTTCTTTTTTTGAAAGGTAAACATTTTTTATTATTTATACTACCGGTTGTCCTAGTTTTTCCTCCTTTGCCCTCTTCCCCTCACCCACCGCCATCTCACTTCTAACTACTGCCACAGATCATTCTTTTTTCTCCATTCTTCCTGTACTGATTACATCAAAATTCCATAAAATCATTGAACATTTATTTGAGTGAGAGAGGATCTTAGATATCATCTGGTGCAGCACTGTCAACAGAAATATAATATGCACCACATCTGTGATTTTTAAATATCCTAATATTTACATTGAAAAGACAAAAAATAGGTGGAATTAATTCCTAGTAATATATTTGTTTAATTCAATATACCAAAATACTATCCTTTCAACATGTAATCAATATTGAACATATTATTATGATAATTTATATTATTGTATTTTTTTACTAAGTCTTTGAAATCTGTTGAACATTTTTCATTTATAGCACATCTCAAACAGGACTCCACATGTGGGTAGTGACTATGGCATTCCATAGTGCAGATATATACCAACTCTTTGATTTTACAAGGGAAAGTAAGACATAGATTTCACACAGTAAATTGATTACAGAACCATCACTCTATTCCAGCTGCCCAGTGTTGAGGACAGAACACCTATGCATGCATGCACACGCATACATTACTTTCCCACCTCTCATTTCTTTATTTCTGAGCTGCCCCCGAGCTTAGGGCTCCTTGTGTCCTTTCTTACTTTCCTCGAACTTCATGTCATTGCTCCCTCTAGGGTTCTGTCTTTTCTCTTGTTTTTCCTTTGGGTCTAATAGGACTGCCAGGTGCTCCCCAGGGCAAATGGTGTGGAAAGCAATCATGTTCCCTTACAGGGTTGCTTGTTATGCATTTAATGAAAAACCACGGGTTTATTTTGGCAGGTTATACTGTGACTTATATTTTCAGTGTTTCAATGCCCTGTATTTAATTTCTTATGCATTAGGAAACAGTACACCATGTAATTTCCTTCAATTCTGCTATTAATCAAATTACCTTGATCAAATTATTTACCTTCTTTAGAATTCAGGTCACATGTGGGTGTGAAAGGAAATTAATGAAGTGACTGGATTAGATACAAATATAAGGGTGTTTCTAGCTCTAAAATCCCCTTCTCTTTGAATCGCTTTCTTATTTTTGCTTGGAGAGTTCATCACCCATGGTGGTGAGTCATGTTTAAATCCCTAGCTTTGAATTTCCATACCCCATAAATCCTTCTGGCAGGCTCAGACTTCTTACTATCTCTGACATATGCCCCATATGCACTATTTTTTCAATAAAAAATTAAATTACTCAGAAATATTTTTGACTGGAAGAAATTAGCCAAAGAACGTACATGCATAGATACATGGCCCGTAGACAGAGATAAAAGTGGTGGGGAAGGCCAAGGTGGGGGCAGGGGCTGGGCGGAGGGGGACAAAGAGAGGAAAATGAAGGACATTGGTAGTAGTGTCAACAATAAAAAAATAGTTTAAAAAAAACAGGCTAGAAGGTGGAAATCTCTCTAAGAAGCTGCCATTTCTCCGCCACCCCCTTGCCTCCCTTACTCTTTCTTTTTTTCTCCCTGGCTTCTCTTTTCCCCCTGTCTTACCCCACTGCCTTCCACTTTACTCTTTGAGTTAACTGAAAGCTAACCCCCAACATTTTCACCTTCCTGAGCCCCCATCATGAAGAATGGATTCAGGGTTTCTGGAGAGGCCAAACTGTCCTCCCAGCATCTTTTCCAACTGCTGTTTTTAAACTTGCCTCAGAGGATGAGGGGAGAGGGAAATAATACCCCCTTTATATGTAGTCCCAGATTTTTGTGATATAATACACCATCAACCACATCCACTCCAAAGCCAGATTTTGCATCTAGGACAGACTTGTCCTGTGCTGAATTCTCTTTCTACTCTTCATTGTTAGCATACCCAGATCCAAGATGGTGAAGGAGTAAGGAGAAGTCACACTAACCTCCTCTCAGGACCAATCTACAATTACAGCCAAATTGTAGATAAATCACCCAGAATAACCAATGGAACAATAACTGGAGAGTAGCCTTATAACCATGAACAGATGGAAGAAACTGCTTCACCACAACAAGACCGATATGGAGGATATGCAAGAGAGGTTCCTGGGCTCCCATGTGCAACAGCTGAAGTACCAAAGAGTAATTCAGCTGGTGGAGGTTCCCCCTTAAGAAGTGTGGGGTCTAAATCATAAGCTGGGATTTTCAGGCTACAGCACCAGGCCAGGAAAGGAACCCATGTAGCATCTAGCTGTGAAAAGCATCCGGGTTTCTGTCTGCCGGGAAGACATGTCTGGAGTCACAAAGAGCCTTTTAGAGAGCCAAATGCACATAATTTTGATTGCAGTCACTTACCCTGGGCTTTGGCAAGAGGGGAGGACAGAGTGGACAATAGATGCTGGAGGAGAGTCTGGGAATAGAAGCTTTGGGGAGAGAACTGAGGAAGCAGCTACCAGAGTCCCTGTGCTGAGTCATTCCCCTTACTTTAGCAGCCATCTTGCTCAGGCAGAGAAGTCCTCTCCATGTGGCATCACCCTGAAGGTAAGCAATAGCCCTGCCCACAGGAATTACTCTTCCCCGCCCTGTGGTGCTTAAGCCTGACTGCTGATTACAGATTGACTAGATTAACAATGGAAGGAGACAGCCACAGACTGTGGATTGCTGGTAGACTTGAACAGGGCCAGAGGGAGACACTATCTGACATTACAAGGAGTGGATCCAGAAATAAAAAACAGTGAGACAAATTCCACCATGGACTTCTTCATGATTTGGGTTACCTTCTCTCCTGAATAGCTTTTTATCATTAATTTCTTGTCCTTCAAGTTTGTGCATATGTCATTAGTTTTTATATTACAGTTTATTTCAAATCTCATATTTAACTCCTCCCTTCTCTTACTCTATTTTACCTTCTTTCCTTTTCTTATTTTTATTTTAAATGTTATTTTCTCTCTTGCTATGACTGGTTTTCATTCCACACTCCTACTCTTTCTACTCCCTCAAGTCTCTCCAAACCACTTTTGTAATTACTCAACTTATATTCATTTACACATTCTTAAAATACCCTTATTCTCTCTCCACCTTTATCAATATATGCTTGTCAGTTATGGATATAGTGGTGGTTGTTGCGTTTCTAAATTTTATTTCTAGATCTTCACTATTATTGTATTTCAAATCTCAAATTTTACCACTCCCTTCTCCCTTTCTCCTGCTCTTTCTTTTTTCATTTTATTTTATTTTTTTATTTTTTTATTTTTATTGATTATGCCATTACAGTTGTTCTATTCCCCCCCTTCATTCCCCTCCACCCTACCTCCCATCCCCACCATTACCCCCCTTTAGTTTATGACCATGTGTCTCAAGTTCTTTACATTCTATATTTCCCATACTATTCTTGCCCCCCCATCTATTTTCTATCTACTGTCTATGCTACTTATTTTCTGTACCTTCTCCCCCATTCTCCTTCTCCCACTCCCCCATTGCTAACTCTCCTTGGGATCTTCCTTTCTATGTTTCCACTCCTGATCTAGCTGTCCTTTTAGTTTGCTTTTGTTTTAGGTGTGGTTGTTAATAACTGTGAGTTTGCTGTCCTTTCACTGTTCATGTTTTTTTAACTTCTTTTTCTAGATAAGTCCCTTTAACATTTCATATAATAAGGGCTTGGTGATGATGAACTCCTTGAATTTGATCTTATCTGAGCAGCACTTTATCTGTCCTTCCATTCTAAATGGAAGTTTTGCTGGATAGAGCAACCTTGCTTGTAGGTCTTTGGATTTCATGACTTGGAATACCTCTTTCCAGCCCCTTCTTGCCTGTAAGATCTCTTTTGAGAAATCAGCTGACAGTCTGATGGGCACTCCTTTGTAGGTGACTGTCCCCTTAGCTCTTGCTGCTTATAGGATTCTCCTTCGTTTTAATCTTGGCTAATGTAATGATGATGTGCCTTGGTGTGTTTCTTCTTGGGTCCAACTTCTTTGGGACTCTCTGAGCTTCCTGGATTTCCTGGAAGTCTATTTCCTTTGCCAGATTGGGGAAATTCTCCTTTATTATTTGTTCAAATAAGTTTTCCACTGGTGGCTGTGCCTTTCCCCCTTCTGGTACCCCTATAATTCAGATGTTGGAGTGTTTAAAGATGTCCTGAAGGTTCTTAAGCTTCAGCTCATTTTTTTTGAATTCTTGCTTCTTGACTCTTTTCTGTTTGGCCATTATTTGCTTTCTTCTGGTCCACTCCATTGATTTGAGTCCCATTTTCCTTTTCATTGCTATTGGTTTCCTGTGCAATTCCATTCATTTCAATTAGTTTAGCTTCCATATGTTTCTCTAATTTGTGGCTATAATCAACCAATTCTGTGAGGATCCTGATCACCAGTGTTTTAAACTGTGCGTCTGAGAGTTTTGTTATTTCTTCATCACTTAGATTTATAGGCTCTGGGGCTTTGAGATCTTCTTGAGCCATTTTTGGTCTGTTCGCAGCTGTTAAGTGTGAGGAGTGGAGACTTGGACTCCCAGGTCGCTGGGTTGTGACACGGTCAGGCTGAAGAATTTGTTGTTATCAGACTTCCGAAAAGTTCAATTTTCTGTGTTCTGGCTGTGTTTTCTGTTGCTAATATTTAGTTGTCTCTAAACTTGGTTGTGTGAGAAAGCAAGGTGTCTCCACCTATGCCTCCATCTTGACGGAAGTGTGTCTCTTTTTTTCATTTTAAATTTTAATATTTACCCATCTTATCCTGGTTTACATTCCTTACTCTAAATATTCTTTCTCCCTCTATGATCTCAAAAATTACTTCTCTTTCCTGTAAAAATTTCTTAAGTTTTTCTTTCTTTTTTCCTTCTTATTCCCCTCCCACCTATATTCATCTCTGACCATTATCACTGATAGTGCTATGATAGATTTTTTCTCCAATTAGGTTTCTATTTTTTTCTTCTCTCTCTCACCACTTTCTTTAAAAATTTCTGCTTAAACCTAATACTATATGCTTCCCTTTTCTTCCTCCATTCTACCTTCTTCCTTCCCTTTTTTATTTATGAGGTACATTTTTCTTTCTTTCTCTTTTCACCATGTCCTTATTCTCTACTCTTCTTATTGCTCTTTCACCACCTGCTCAAAGTTGTTTCTCTTTCAGTCAGTCATCTCACAATCATTTTTCCTTTCCTATAATAGTCTTAATCTCTTTACGCCTTTATTAATACTGGATTATTTGCTGTTGATAGTGTGGTTATGGGTGGGGGTTAATTTTTCAGGTGTGGGTTTGTTTCCTGGGCTTTTTGGGTTTGTTCTAGCAGTGCCTGAAAAACAGCATAAAAGGCTGTGGTTGGTGGAGTGACTCTCAGTCAGCTAGCCAGTAGGAGGGACCCAACAAAGAATGACCCAACAACAACCAAAACTCAGTTATAACAAGAAAGCCAACATAAATGGCATAAAGGGCATCCCAAGAGCTTCAAAGTTCAGGAGATCAAGAAGGCTATACCACTAAATACCACAGGTCTCCTACCATAGAAGTTCACAACACAAAGTAAGGAAGTTGAAGTAGATCAATTAAAAAAAAAAACCAGAAACAAACAAGAAGAGAAACCTAAAATGGGGAGACAAAGAAACAACCCCCAATCAAAAATCAAGGCAGAATCCCCAGGAAAAGTGCTAAGTGAAATTGAGGCAAGCAAAATTTCAGACACTGAGTTCAAAATAATGATTATATGAGTGCTCAATGAGCTCAGTGAGAAGTACAAAGAACTCCAGAGAAGCTACAAGGAACTTATGGCAAAGTACACTAGCATAAAAAAGGACACAGAAAGTAACAATAATAGAGAGGCAAAATGAAGATATAATATCTGAAATGAAAAACACAGTGATAGGAATTAAAATCAGACTGGTTGAAAAAGGGGATTGAATCAGTGAGCTGCAGGACAAGGAAGAAAAAAAATTCCCAGAGAGAGCAACGAAATGAAAATGGACTAAAAAAGAATGAAAGGGTTTGAAGGATCTACAGAACAAAATAAAATGTAATAATATCCATATCATAGGGATACCAGAAGGAAGAGAAGATGAGCAAGGGATAGAAAACCTGTTTGAACAAGTTATGACAGAAAACTTCCCTAACTTGATGAGAGAAAAGTCACACAAACTCAGGAAGCAGAGTGTCCCAATAGAGTGGAACCCAAAGAGGCCCACTCTAAGACACATCAAAATTAAAATGGCTAAATATAAGACAAAGAGAGAATCTTAAAAGTAGCAAAGGAGAAATAGTAACATACAAGGTCACTCTGATAAGGCTAGCAGCTGATTACTCAACAGAAGGGATTGGCAACAAATATTCCATGTCATGAAAAGCAAAGGCCCGAAACCAAGACTACTCTACCCACCAAGGTAGTCATTTAAAAATGGAAGGCAAAATAAGGATTTTTCCAGACAAAAAAGGCTAGAAGAATACATGTACACAAAACCAACATTGCAAAATATGCTAAAGGGATTACTTTAACAATATGAAGGAAAAAGGAGACAGAAATAGGAACAGAGGTACAAAGGAAAAAATGGCAATGAATAAGTGCCTATCAACAATAACCTTAAAAGTGCCCTGGCTGGTGAGGCTCAGTAGATTGAGTGCTGGTCTGTGAACCAAAGGGTTGCTGATTTAATTCCTAGCCAGGGCACATGCCTGTGTTGAAGGCCAGGTCCTGAGTTGGGGGTGCATGAGAGGCAACCACAAAATGATGTTTTTCTCCCTCTCTTTCTCCCTTCCTTCCCCTCTCTCTAAAAAAATAAATAAATAAAATCTTAAAAGAAAAGATACCCTTAAAAAACAATACCCTTAAAGATAAATGGATTAAATACTCAATCAAAAGACATAGAGTAGCTGAATGGATAAGAAAACAGAACATTCACATTTGTTGTCTACCAGAGACCCAGTTAAGAACCAAAGGTCTACACAGACTGAAAGTGAAGGGATGGAAAAAATATTTGACACAAACAGAAATAGAAAAATCTCATATAGCAATACTTATATTAGACAAAATTGACTTCAAAACAAAAGCCATAAAAAGAGACAAAGACTTTTCATAACACTTAAGGGAATAATCCAGCAAGAAGGTATAACCATTAGAAACACATATGAGCCCAACATAGGAGAACACAAGTACAAAAGAAAAATCTTGGAAGACTACAACAAGCTTAGTGACATCAACACCCTCACTGTAGTTTCTAATTGGATTAGAAACTACACCAAACTACACCCTCATTGGATTTTAATACACTATTGTCAACAATGGTAAGATCTTCCAAGCAAAGAATCAAGAAGGATATACTGGCATTGACCAGCACTCTAGATCAAATGGACTTATTTTATATATACAAAACCTTTCATACCTAAAAGGCAAAATATACATTATTTTCAAATGCACATAGAACATTTGCAAAGATAAACTATATGGTAGGACACAAAACAAGCCTCAATAAGTTCAAAAATTGGCCCTGGCTGGTGTGGTTCAGTGGATTGAGTGCCAGCCTGTGAACCAAAGGATTGCTGGTTCAATTCTCAGTCTAGGGCACATGCCTGATCCCTAGTGGGGGGTGCATGAGAGGCAACCACACATTGATGTTTCTCTTCCTCTCTTTCTCCCTTAATTTCCCTTTCAAAATATTAACTAATTAATTAATTTAAAAAAGAAATTCAAGAAAACTGCAATCACATCAAGTATTTTCTCAGATCACAATGTCTTGAAACTAGAAAACAACCTCAAGGAAAAAGCTCAGAAACATTCAAATTCATGGAAACTGAATAACAATCTTTTAAATAATAAATGGGTTAACTGTGAGACCAAAAAAGAAATAAAAAAGTTTCTGGAAACAAATGAAAATCAACACACAACAGTCCAAAACATATAGGGTACAGTGAGAGCAGTCTTGAGGGGGAAGTTCATAGCAAAAAGTCTGACCTAAGAAAGAAAATTTTCAGTTACACAACCTAATCCAACATCTACAAGAACTAGAGGACCAACAACAAAGAAAGCCCAGAGTGATTAGAAGGAAGGAAATAATCAAGATGAGAGGAGAATTAAATGACACAGAGGAAAAAAAGAACAAATCAAAGGATTAATAAGTCCTGGAGCTAGTTCTTTGAAAAGATAAAATTGACAACATTTAACAGGACTCATCAAGAAAAAAAGAGAGAAGACTGAATAAATAAAATCACAAAGGAAAGAGGAGACATTACAACTAATACTACATAAATACAATGATTGTCTGAAATTACTATGAAGAAGTATATGCCAAGAAATTGGACAACCTGGGCAAAAGGGACAAATTTCCAGAAATATATAATCCTCCAAGACTGAATCAAGAAGAAGCAGAAAGTCTGAATAGACGGATAACAGCTAGTGAAATTGAAGCAGTAATTAAAAACCTACCAGCAGACAAAAGCCCTGCACTGAACGGCTTCACAGGTGAATTTCTTCAAACATTTAGGGAAGAGCTAACTTCTATTCTTCTCAAACTATTCCACAAAATTCAAAAAGATGGAAGACTATCAAAGTTTTTGATAAGGCCAGTATTATACTAATTCCAAATCCAGGTAAAAACACATAAAGAAAGAAAACTACAGGCCAATATTGCTGACGAACATAGTTGCTAAAATCCTCAACAAAATATTGGCAAACCAGATCAGGCAATACATTAAAAAGATCCGGTAGGATCTTTTAATACATCATGATCCGGTAGGATCTTTCAATACATCATGATCCGGTAGGATTCATCCCAGGAATGCAAAGATGTTATGATATTCTCAAACCAATAAATCTAATACACCGCATAAACAAATGAAATACAAAGATTACATGATCATATCAATAGACATAGAAAAAGCATTTGATGTAGTACAGTACACATTTATGATAAAAACAGTGAAGTGGGAATAGAGGGTGCATACCTCAACATAATAAAGGCAATGTATGAGAGACCTATAGCCAACATCATACTCAATGGTCAAAAACTAAAAGCTTTCCCATTAAGACCAGGCACAAGACAAGAATGACTACTTTCACCACTTTTATTGAACAGAGTATTGGAAGTTATAGCCACAGTAATCAGACAAGAAAAAGAAATAAAAGACACCCACATTGGAAAAGAGAGTGTAAAACTGTCATTGTTTGCAGATGACATGATAGCGTACATAGAAAACTCTATAGGCTTCACCAAAAAACTACTCTACCTAATAAGTGAATTTGGCAAAGTAGCAGGATACAAAGGCAACATTAAGAAATTGAAGACATTTTTATACACTATCAATGAAATATCAAAAACAGAAACTAGGGGAAAACATCCCATTAACTATAGCAACAAGAAAAATAAAGTACCTAGGAATAAATTTAACCAAGGTGATGAAACACCTGTACTCAGAAAACTAAAGAACACATAAGAAAGAAATTAAGAAAGATACAAATAAACAGGAGCATGTACCATGTTCATGGATTGGAAGAATTAACTCCATTAAAATGTCCATAACTGCCCAAAGCAATCTATAGATTCAAATCAATCCATATTAAAAAAGCAGTGACATACATCAAAGATTAGAACACATATTTCAAAAAATTATATGAAACCAAAAATGACCCCAAATAGCCTCAGTAATCTTGAGAGAGAAGAACAAAGAAGGCGGTATCACAATACCTGACATCACACTATATTACAAGGCCACTATAATCAAAACAGCCTGGTACTAGTATAAGAACAAATACAATGATCAATGGAACAGAATAGAGAGCCCAGAAATAAACTCACACCCCTATGGTCAATTAACATTCAACAAAGAGGGCAGAAACATAAAATGGAGTAAAAATATATTCTTCAATAAATGGAGTCAGAAGAACTGTAATAGTACATGCAAAAAAAATGAAGCTAGAACAGAAACTTACACCATACCCCAGAATAAATTCAAAATGGACAAAAAAACTAAACATAAGCCATGATACCATAAGTCCTAGAGGAACACATAGGCAGTAAAATTTCAGATATCCCATGTAGCAATATTTTCACTGCTATATCCTCTAGGTCAAGGGAAATAAAAGAAAAACTAAATACATGGGACTACATAAAATTAAAAAGGGTTGGCATGGCTAAAGAAAATATCAGCAAAATGAAAAGGGAACTGACCATACGAAAACTATATTTGCCAATGATACCTCAGACAAGGGTTTGACCTCCAAAATAGATAAATAACTCACACAAACAAGCAAGCAAAATATAACCAGGGACATTGAAATTAAGAACAATCTGACAGTAACCAGAGGGGAGGTAAGAGGGGATAATGGGGAGAAAGGGAAGAAGGATTTTCAGGAAAAACTATAAAGGACACATGGACAAAATCAAGGGGGGTTGGAATTGGGAAAGGAAGGTGGGATAGCTGGGGTGGGGGGGATGCAGACAACTGTACTTGAACAACAATAAAATATTTTTTTAAAAAAAAGAACTCACAACTTAAAACCAGGAAGACAAATGATCCAATTAAAAATGGGAAAAAAACCCGAATAGACACTTTTCCAAGGAAGACATACAGAGGGCCCAGAGGCATATAAAAATGCTCAACATCAGTAGCTATAAAAGAGATGCAAATTAAAACCACAATGAGATACCACTTCACACCAGTCAGAATGGCCATCATTAAGAAATCAACAACAGGGACTTCCGCCAAGATGGAGGCATAGGTGGAGACGCGGTGCCTCCTCACACAACCAAGTTTAGAGACAACTAAATATTAGCAACAGAAAACACAGTCAGAACACAGAAAATTGAACTTTTCGGAAGTCTGTTAACAACAAATTCTTCAGCCTGACCTGTAAGGGGCAAAACCAGCAGCTGGTGGAGCGGGGTTGCACAGGAAAGCTCGGTCAGATGGACTCAGGCGCGCGGAATCCAGGTGCAGGGTTGGACCTAGTGAGAGACTGAGCAAGCAACCAAGCGAGCGACCGTGGGGAAACAGCGAGGGAGCAGGGCTGCCGGTTGACTGTGGTCACGCATTTGTGCGCGGATAGACAAGTGAGGGAGTGGGCGATTGGACCAGGACCCAGCGGGTCCCCATGGCAAGCGGCAGTGGTGGGCGCCGCCATTTCCCCGCTCTGAACCCAACCTCCACGTACAGCGTCATAACCCAGTGACTGTGAGTGGCCCGGCCCAGGTGAACCACCTAAGGCTCTGCTCCTTACCCAGCTGCGTGAAACAGCACAGGAGGCCGCCATTTCCCTGCTCTGACCCCGCTCCCACATACAGTGTCACAACCCAGCAACCTGGGAGTCCAGGGCTCCACTCCTCACACTTAAAGGGCACGAACAGACCAAAATGGCTCAAGAAGATCTCAAAGCCCCAGAGCCTATAAATCTAAGTGATGAAGAAATAGCAAAACTCTCAGACGCACAGTTTAAAACACTGGTGATCAGGATCCTCACAGAACTGGTTGATTATAGCCACAAATTAGACAAATATATGAAGGTGAAACTAATCGAAATGAATGGATTTGCACAGGAAACCAATAGCGATGAAAAGGAAACTGGGACTCAAATCAATGGAAGGGACCAGAAGAAAGCAAATAATGGCCAAACAGAAAAGAGTCAAGAAGCAAGAATTCAAAAAAATGAGCTGAAGCTTAGGAACCTCCAGGACATCTTTAAACACTCCAACATCTGAATAATAGGGGTACCAGAAGGAGGAAAGGAACAGCCACCAGTGGAAAACTTATGTGAACAAATAATAAAGGAGAATTTCCCCAATCTGGCAAAGGAAATAGACCTCCAGGAAATCCAGGAAGCTCAGAGAGTCCCAAAGAAGTTGGACCCAAGAAGGAACACACCAAGGCACATCATAATTACATTAGCCAAAATTAAAATGAAGGAGAGAAACCTAGAAGCAGCAAGAGATAAGGACACAGTCACCTACAAAGGAGTTCCCATCAGACTGTCAGCTGATTTCTCAAAAGAGACCTTCCAGGCAAGAAGGGGCTGGAAAGAGGTATTCCAAGTCATGAAATCCAAAGACCTACATCCAAGATTGATCTATCCAGCAAAGCTTTCATTTAGAATGGAAAGACAGATAAAGTGCTTCTCAGATAAGATCAAATTCAAGGAGTTCATCAGCACCAAGCCCTCATTATATGAAATGTTAAAGGGACTTATCTAAGAGAAAGAAGATAAAAAAGATGAACAGTGAAAGGACGGCAAACTCACAGTTACTAAGAACCACACCTAAAACAAAAGCAAACTAAGAAGACAGCTAGATCAGGAGCAGAACCGTAGAGATGAAGATCACATGGAGGGTTAGCAACAGGAGAGTGGGAAAAGGAAAAGGGGGGAGAAGGTACTGAAAATAAGTAGCATACATGGTAGGTAGAAAATAGATAGGGGGGAGGGCAAGAATAGTATGGGAAATATAGCATCTAAAGAACTTGAGAGGGGTTTCAAGATGGCGGTGGACTAGGACGAAGAAGATACCAGTTCCTAGTACAAAAGAGACAGAAACCTATCTGATCGGAGGAGGTGAGGCCAGCAAGCCAGCAGTTGCCAAGCATATATGAAAATAAGAGACCAGAAACCTCATCGGTCACGGAGGAACCAGACAGTAGGGAGACAGCAGCGGTACAGTAGTCTCTGGGACGGAGCAGGGAGAAACAGCCGGTGCAGGGTAGGGGAACCAGCGCCCTGTGGCGAGAGCCCAACGGCTCCTGGGACAGCCTTCGGCGCCCGGAGGGCTCCCTACCTGGGATTTTTCTGCCGGGCAGGCCGAGTGGCCCAGGCAAAGAGGTGTGGAAGAAATTTCGGCCTGCGTGCACTTTGGGGAACTAGTCGCTCCACACGCAGTGTGTCTGGGCAAGTGCCTGAGGGCGCCTAGGCCAACGTTCAGTGCCCAGAAAGCTCCCTCCCTAGGATTTTTGGGCTCGGACCAGCCAAGAGACCCAACCAGAGGGGAGCAGAGGAGATTTCAGCCTGCACACAGTTCTGGGTCCAGCACCCGGCGTGGTGCTGCTACATCCCTAGGGTTTTTTTTTTTGCCAGAGGTTGGCCAGGGGACCCAGACAATCACAGGAGCAGAAGGGATACACACCACGCAGCGTGCCATGACGAGCACACAGAGTTTCTAGGTCGGCGCCCAGTCCTCAGATCGGCTCCCGGCTTCCAGTCTATCCCCCTCAGACTATCTGGAAGCCCGGGGCGCTGATGGGTCCTGGGAAAAGAGCTGAGACCCTCAACCCCCTCCCTTTCTGGCCAAGCAAGGTGGGGGGCCAGGAGAGACTTGTTTGATAGAGTTTACAGAGAGGGTGCGGAGGACAAAGGGCTCCAAACAAAGACTCTGTGGTTGCCAGCCCAGGAGAACTCAGAGGTGCAGCCTGGGGCTCTGAATCCAGTAGACACAGCAGCCTGGTCTGCTTCACACCCAGCTTGGCAGCAAACCCAGGATTGGGCAGAGGGTCTGGGGCTTCCCAACTGAACGGGGGCAGGCCTGTGCTCAATCCCGAGGGAACCAGGCAACTAGGCCGGTGCAGGTGCCTGCAAACACAGCAAACCAGACTATGACAGTAACCCCTGGGAGGGGGAGCGCTGCGAGAAAGTCCTAGTTCCCCCATTGTAGGGAGCTGGGGGAGAGGCGCCAAGTGTCCGGATCCTGAGAGGGGCTGGCTGAAAAAATCACAACAATCGACCCTCAGCCAACTGCAACCAGAAAAACCGGTTTGGCTAGTTTGAAGCCAACAAGTGACATTTCCTTTTCTGAGGTTGTTTTTGAGAGATTATTTTTGTTTGTGCGTTTTTTGTTTTTTTACTTTATTTTATTTTTATTCTTTCTTTCTTTTTTTACCTTTCTTCCTTCTCCATTCCTTTTCTTTATCTTTCTGCTTTTTTAAAGTAATCTGTTATTTCTTTTAAACTTTATTACTGTTTCATCTTTCCATACTTTTTTCCTCTTTTCCCAGATTTTCTGTTTTATTTCTTTTTCTTTTCTTTCTAAACTTATTGCTCTTTCTTCCATTCCCCTACCATTTTTTTCTTTCTTCCTTTTATTTCTTTCCTTATCATTTCTTTCTTTTACCCACAAGAGTCACAATCAACTTGAAAATATGAAAAGACCAGAGCTGGACCCATAGAAAAAGCCTCCCAATAGTAGAGTCAGAGAGACAAATTGCACATTGTTGTAGGAGAGAAGCCACAAGTTGCTGCATATTTGAGTAGGTGGAAGCAGAGAACAACAGGATAACCAAAAGAGGCTGCACCATTGAAATTCACAGGCATTCCACCACAAAGTTCATACCATAAACCCAGGGTGTCAAAACAGATTAATCTAAGAAGCTGAGGCTAATAAGAAGAGTCTCACAAACAATGGGAAGACACAGAAACAATCCCCAAATGAAAGGAAAGGAGGAATCCTCAGAAAGAATGTTAGATGAAATAGAGGCACGTCAACTATCAGATACTGAATTCAAAGTACTGGTTATCAGGAAGTTCAAAGAGCTCACAATCAGCTACCAGAAACTACAGGGAAGCTACAGTGATCTCCCTGTGAACTATATCAACATGAAAAAGGAAATGGAAATTATAAGCAAGGGCCAAGAGGAAATGAAGAATACAATTTCTGAATTAAAAAACACAGTGGAAAGCATTAAAAATAGGGTGGATGAAACAGAAGATCGGATTAGTGAATTGGAGGACAAAGTAGAAAGCATCTCACAGAAAGAACAGGAAAGGGAAAAGAGGCTGAGAAAGAATGAAGAGAGATTAAGAGAAATGCAAGACAATATGAAACGTAATAATATCCGAATAATAGGAATACCAGAAGGAGAAGAAGAAGAACAAGGGATAGAAAACATATTTGAAAGAGTAATGAGAGAAAATTTCCCTAATTTGACAAAAGAAAAAGTCACACAAATCCAGGAATCACACAGAGTCCCATTCAAGAGGAACCCAAAGAGGCCCACTTCAAGACACATCATCATTAAAATGGCAAAATTCCAAGACAAAGAGAGAATCTTAAAGGCAGCAAGGGAGAAAAAAGAAATAACATACAAGGGCGTCCCAATAAGGTTAGCCACTGACTTCTCAATGGAAACACTCCAAGCAAGAAGAGATTGGCAAGAAATATTCCAAGTAATGAGAAACAGAGGCCTACAACCAAGGCTACTTTACCCAGCAAGGCTCTCAATCAAGATAGAAGGCCAAATAAAGGGCTTCCAAGACAAAAGAAGTCTAAAAGAATTTGCTGCCACCAAGCCAGCTCTACAAGAAATACTAAAAGGTCTGCTTTAAGGAAAGGAAGGAAAAGAGACAGAGAGGAACACAGGTACAAAAATGGCAGTGAATAAGTACCTATCGATAATAACCTTAAATGTAAATGGATTAAATGCTCCAATCAAAAGACACAGAATAGCTGCATGGATAAGAAAGTGTGACCCACACATATGCTGCCTACAAGAGACCCACCTCAGGAAAAAAGACCATCACAGACTAAAAGTGAAAGGATGGAAACAAATTTTCCAAGCAAATGGACAAGAAAAAAAAGCTGGGGTAGCAATTCTTATATTAGACAAAATACACTTCAAAAAAAGAGCCATAAAGAGAGACCCAGAAGGTCACTTCATAATACTTAGGGAAGAATCCACCAAGAAGACATTAACATCATAAATATATATGCACCCAACATAGGAGCACCAAAATATATAAGGAAAATCTTAGAGGAATTCAAGAAAGATATAGACAGCAACACAATTATAGTGGGGGATTTTAACACCCCCACTATCAAAAATGGACAGATCTTCCAAACAAAATATCAACAAAGACATTGTGGCATTAAACAACACCCTTGATGAAATGGACCTAATTGATATATACAGAGCTCTTCACCCCAAAGAAGCTAAATACACATTCTTTTCAAATGCACATGGAACATTCTCAAAGATAGACCACATGATAGGGCACAAAACAAGGCTCAACAAATTCAAGAATATTGAAATCAGGGGTGGGGGAGGCTGGGATGGGAAAAATAGACAAAAAACTGTACTTGAAAAATAACTAAATAAAATTAAAAAAAAATAAACAAAAGTTCATGCACATGTGTTGTTTTATCTAGAATGAATTTATGGCAGTGGCAAAAATTAAAAAAAAAAGAATATTGAAATCATACCAAGCATTTTCTCTGACCATAAGGGACTGAAACTGGAAACCAACCCCAAAGGAAAAAACCCAAAACACCCAAAATCATGGAGATTGAACGGTATGCTATTAAACAATGAATGGGTCAAGAATGAAATTAGGGGAAGAAATCAAAAAGTTTCTGGAAACAAATGAAAATGATCTCACAACAACCCAAAACTTATGGGATACAGCCAAGGCAGTCCTGAGAGGGAAGTTTATAGCAATACAGGCCTACCTAAAAAAAAAACAGAAACATTTCAAACAAATGACCTTACTCTATGCCTGCAAGAACTCGAGGAACAACAACAAAAACAGCCCAAAGCAAGTAGAAGGAAGGAAATAACTAAGATCAGAGCAGAACTAAATGACATAGAGACTAAAAGTACAATTCTCAAGATCAATGAATCCAGGAGTTGGTTCTTTGAAAAAGTAAACAAAATAGACAAGCCTTTAAGTAGGCTCATCAAGAAAAGAAGGGAACGGACCCAAATAAACACAATCAGAAATGAAAGAGGAGAGATTACAACTGATACCACAGAAATAGAAAGGATTGTAAGAAATTACTATGAAGAACTGTATGCCAAGAAATTTGAGAACCTAGGGGAAATGGACACATTTCTAGAAAAATATAATCTCCCAAAACTCAATGAAAAAGAAGTAGAACACCAGAATACACCAATAACAGCAAAAGAAATTGAAGCAGTAATCAAAAAACTCCCATCACAAAAAAGCCCCAGACCAGATGGATTCACAGGAGAATTCTACAAAGCATTTAAGGAAGAGCTAACCCCCGTTCTTCACAGACTATTCCAAAAAATCCAAAAGGATGGAAAACTCCCAAACTCCTTTTTATGAAGCCAGCATCATCCTAATTCCAAAACCAGATAGAGATACAACAAAGAAAGAAAACTTCAGGCCAATATCGCTGATGAACATAGACACTAAAATCATCAACAAAATATTGGCAAATCGCATCCAACAATATATCCAAAAGATTATACACCATGACCAAGTGGGATTCATCCTAGGGATGCAAGGATGGTTCAACATTCGCAAAACAGTAAATGTAATTCATCACATAAACAAAAGCAAAGACAAAAACCACATGATCATATCAATAGACGCGGAAAAAGCTTTCGATAAGGTACAACACCCATTTATGATAAAAACACTCAGCAAAATGGGAATAGAGGGAACATTCCACAATATAATAAAGGCCATTTATGAGAGACCTACAGCGAATATCATACTCAATGGGCAAAAACTAAAAGCTTTTCCACTAAGAACAGGAACAAGACAAGGTTGTCCACTTTCACCACTTCTATTCAATATAGTATTGGAAATTTTAGCCACAGTGATCAGGCAAGAAAAGGAAATAAAAGGCATCCAAATAGGAAAGGAGGAAGCAAAACTGTCACTGTTTGCAGATGACATGATAGTGTACATGGAAAATCCTATAGACTCTACCCAAAAACTGCTCAAACTAATTAATGAGTTTGGCAAAACAGCAGGATACAAAGTCAATATCCAGAAATCAAAGGCATTTTTGTATACCAACAGTGAATCAGCAGAAGCAGAAATCAAGGAAAAAATCCCATTTGATATAGCAAAAACAAAAATAAAATATCTGGGAATAAACCTAACCAAAGAGGTAAAAGACCTGTATGTAGAAAACTACACAGCACTGAAGAAAGAAATCAAGGAAGACACAAACAAATGGAAACATATACCGTGTTCATGGATTGGAAGAATTAACATCATCAAAATGTCCATACTACCCAAAGCAATATACAGATTCAATGCAATACCTATTAAAGTACCAATGGCGTATTTCACAGACATAGAACAAACACTTCAAAAACTTATATGGAATCATAAACGAGCCCGAATAGCAGCTTCTCTTTTGAGAAAGAAGAACAAAGTAAGAGGGATCACAATACCTGATATCAAACTGTATTACAAAGCCACTGTAATCAAAACAGCCTGGTAGTGGCATAAAAACAGGCACATAGACCAATGGAACAGAACAGAGAGCCCAAAAATCAACCCAACCCTCTACAGTCAATTAATATTCGACAAAGGGGGCAGTAACATAAAATGGAGTAAAGATAGCCTCTTCAGCAAATGGTGTTGGGAGAACGGACAGCTACGTGCAAAAAAATCAAACTTGAGCACCAACTTACACCATACACCAAAATAAATTCAAGGTGGATAAAAGACTTAAATATAAGCCATGACACCATTAAAGTCCTAGAGGAGAACATTGGCAAGAAAATCTCAGATATTTCACACAGCAACATTTTTTACGGATATGTCCCCTAGAGCAAGGAATATAAAGGAAAGAATAAACAAATGGGATCTCATCAAAATAAAAAGCTTCTGCATGGCTAAAGAAAACAGTATTAAATTAGCAAGACAACCAACTGTATGGGAAAACATATTTGCCAATGATACCTCAGACAAAGGTTTAATCTCCAAAATATATAAAGAACTTACACAACTCCACTCTAAGAAGACACCCAACCCAATTAAAAAATGGGAAAAGGACTTGAACAGACACTTCTCTAAAGAGGACATACAGAATATCCAGAGACACATGAAGAGATGCTCAATATCGTTAGCTATCAGAGAGATGCAAATTAAAACCACAATGAGATACCACTTTACACCAGTCAGGATGGCTATAATAGTCAAAGCAACAAACAACAAATGTTGGAGAGGTTGTGGGGAAAAGGGGACCTTAGTTCACTGTTGGTGGGATTGCAGACTGGTACAACCATTATGGAAAACAGTATGGAATTTTCTCAGAAAAATAAAAATTGACCTGCCTTTTGATCCAGCAATTCCACTGCTAGGATTATACCCCAAGAATCCTAAAACATCAATTTCAAAGAACCTATGCACCACAATGTTCATGGCAGCACAATTTACAATAGCCAAGAGTTGGAAGCAACCTAGGTGCCCATCAGTAAACGAATGGATCAAAAAATTGTGCTACATATACACAATGGAATTCTATGTAGCAGAGAGAAAGAAGGAGCTACTACCTTTTGCAACAACATGGATGGAACTGGAAAGCATTATGCTGAGTGAAATAGGCCAGGCATTGAAGGACAAATACCATATTATGTCATCTTTGACAGGAAGCTAAAATAAAACAAAGCAAACAGAATAAAAACAAAGACGCTGAAATAGAGAACAAGTGGGCAGCAACCAGAGGGGAGAAGGAAGGGAATTTAAGGGGAAAAATGGGGAGGGATTTTGAGGAACAAGTATGAAAGACACAGAGATGAGGACTGGGGGGGGGGATGGGAGGGAGGGGGGAGACCGGGCGGGGGGGTGGGGTGGGATGGGAGAAATAGATAAAAAAATGTACTTGAAAAGTAACTAAATTAAATTTAATATTAAAAAATAAATAAATAAATTAAATTAAAAAAAGAAAATTGAACTGTATGAAAGTCCTTTAACCAAGGAGTTAAAGAAGATTCATTCAGACTGGTAGGAGGGGCTGAGATGGGTAGCAGGGGTGGTGAGGACTTACAGCAAGGTGGTGGATGGTGGACACCCAGTCCCACATTTGTGTGCAAATATACCGGGAGGAACAACTCGGGAGCAAGACAGCCCACACAACCCAGGGTTCAGGTGTGAGGAAATAAAGCCCCAAAACCTGAGTGAAAAAAACCCGTGGGGATTGAGGCAGCAGGAGAATCTCCCAGCCTCACAGGAGAGTTCCTTGGAGAGATCCACAGGTTTCTATTATGCACACAAACCCTCCCACTGGGGGATCAGTACTAGAAGAATGAATTCCACTGGGGAATCAGCACCAAGTCCAATTCACTTGTGGGTAGCGGGGAAAGTGGCTGAAAGCCAGCTGAGATCCCAGCGAGTGGCACTGTGCCCTTTCTGACCCCTCCCCCATAGACAGTGCCACAACATAGGGACGTGGATTGTCCCACCCAGGAGAATATCTAAGGCTCCGCCTATGTAACAGGCACACTGAGACCAAAAATATGGCCCAAATAAAAGAACAAATCAAAGCTCCAGAAAAAATACAACCAAGTGATGGAGAGATATCCAACCTATCAGATGCATGGTTCAAAACACTGGTAATCAGGATGCTCACAGAATTGGTTGAATATGGTGTCAAAATAGGGGAAAAAGTGAAGGCTATGAAAAGTGAAATAATGGGAACCAACAGTGAAGGTAAGGAAACTGGGACTCAAATTAATGATTTGAAAAAGGAAGAAATAAACAATCAACCAGAACAGAATGAAGAAACAAGAATTTTTTTAAAAAATGAGGCGAGACTTAAGAACCACTGGAACAACTTTAAACATCCCAACATCTGAATCACAGAGGTGCCAGGAGAAGAGGAAGAGCAAGAAATTGAAAACTTATTTGAAAATATAATGAAGGAGAACTTCCCCAATCTGGCAAAATAAATACACTTTCAGGAAGCTCAGGAAGCACAGAGAGTTCAAAAAAAGTTGGACCCAAGGAAACACAAAACAAGGTACATTTTAATTACATTACCTAAGATTAAATAGAAAGAGAGAATCTTCAAAGCAGCAATGGAAAAGGAGACAGTTACCTAAAAAGGAGTTCCCACAAGACTACCAGTTGCTCTCTTAAAATAAGTCCTGAAGGCAAGAAGGGGCTGAAAAGAAGTATTTAAAATCATGAAAGGCAAGGATGTACATCCAAGATTACTCTATCCAGCAAAGCTGTCATTTCGAATGGAGGGGCAGATTAAGTGCATCCCAGATAAGGACAAGTTAAAGAAGTGCATGATCACCAAACTCATAGTATATGAATTGTTAAACAGACTTATCTAAGAAAAAGAACATAAAAAATAGAGAGTAAAATTGAGAGCTATCAACAATGGAACCTAAGAATAACAAAAACAGAAATGAATAAGCAAACTAGAATAGGAATAGATTCACAGAAAGAGATCACATGGAGGGTTATCAGAGGTAAGGGGCAGGGGGAGTGGAGTAAAAGGTACAGGGAATAAGAAGCCCAAATGGTGGGTATGAAGGAGACAGGTTAAGAATAGTATGGGAAACAGAGGGGTCAAAGAACTTACATGTATGACCCATGGACATGAACTAAGTGGTGGAATGAAGGCGGGAGGTGGGTGCCAGGTGGAGGGGAAAAGAGGGGAGAAAAAATGAGAAAACTGTAATAGCATAATCGATAAAAATATTTAAAAAAAGAAGATGCACAATGGAACCTTAACGATATGACAGTGTGGTTCCCATTAGAAAACTGTGAACCAAATGATAATTTGATTTTCAATGACTGTGGTTTGGATTCTTAGTTGTGGGGGAAACTTCTTTTGCCAGTCCCCCCGGTGCCGCGGACATGCATGAATGAGTAAATATGGCCGAGACATGATGAGATCTGTTTGGGGAGAAGGAGTGGGCTATGGCCAGTTTCTCAGGGGAGACAAAGGCCAGCAGTGGCCAGTTTCTCTGAGGAGAAAAAGGCCCTGAGCGCCCTGCTCCATAGCCTTTTATTGGGTTGTAATACACAGGAATACAGGGTGGAAAGGATCAAACAGTAGATAACATTTCAAAGAAATATGAGGGCTTCACAGTCTGAGTCAGTGTCTGTCAGGAAGAGAGTTGCAGAAACTTTGGGAGACACACTCATTTCCTCTCGGACTCTTATCAAATGAATGAAAGCACTCTTAGCAGAGCACATTTCACAGGTTTATCAGCAAGTCTTTGTGATGCCAGATTTTCCCCCGGGGCATGCTCTGGCCAGGCAAGGAGCTGCACCTCTCCCCAGCAGGTATTCAGGCCTAAGGGGATTAGAGCCAGGAAGCGCTCCTCCCAGAGAACATAGGGACTCGGGCTTTGACAAAGCCAGGGGGCAAGAGTCCATTGCTCTTTGTCACAGCCCCGAGTCCTTCCATGAAGGCCTCCCAAGTGATCTAGTCTGACTTAGGTTGCTCCCCACTGTGAGGGGTCTTACCCATCATTGACTTCCAACCAAGCTCTGGGGGCAGGGAGGAAACTGAGGCAGTGTTTGCTACCAGAGACAAGCTTTGTCTCCTGTGGCTGGCATTCCAAAGGTCGTCCCTCACCCTTAGTCACAAGGGGTAAAGATACAATTCCTAAAATCAGGCAGAGCAGTCTACAACACTTAGTGTTCTTTGAATATGAGAAAGGCTTTACTTTTGATCCCAATATCTAATTTATATTGATACTTCAAGATATTATTGCTATTAAAATAAACAGATCAAGGTCTAGAATATTCACGGAAGTAGGCAGAAAAGGTAATGATAATAAATCCTACATATAATCAATATCCAACCTGAATTTGGGGATGTGCAGGACACCTAGGAAGTTCCGAAGCTATTTTGAGCAAGTTTTTCTTCCTAGGTTGTAATATGAAGTATCTTATGCAAAAAAATTCTTGTAGTTTATATAACAGAGTAGAAAATCTGTTTTAATGTCTCATAAACTTATCTTTGCATAATTTGCTTGACATGAAGCAATATGCTGTTACATTCTCTAAACCTATTACAGGCCTTTAATCCACTTGACCATAATCCTAATCTGGGGGTAGAATTCAGAGAATATAAATAGGTGCAAGTAGTTCTTGTGGAACTTTGTTAATTATTAAGGCACCACATAAGCTCTTGAGGTTGGCCTGATGGAGAGAAATCATGTTTCTCCCTAATGCCACTAGGTCAAAGAGCCATAGGTTAGAGATAGTACATTAAGTATGTTCATATGAATCTGCAAGGAAACAGGTAGAAGAGGGCCGAATGGGCAATGTGACTGCTTGTACTCTAAATTTAGTTCATTGAAAACAAGTGTGAACATAAGTTTTAGGGTTTCCTGTTTCAATTTCCCAGAATAAATTTGGTTACAGGGTAGGTCTATAGGTTAGTGACTATCTGAAATGTAGAATGAAATGTATTCTGTACATTTATGCTGTTTTTATTTTATCTTGAACATATGAAAAAGTAGTGGCTTTTTTAACTTTTAAGGTTGACTACCCAGAATAGTTTCAGAATGAGAACTTCCAGCTAAGATGGAGGCATAGGTAGATAAACTGTGCCTCCTCACACAACCAGACGGACAAAATAAAAAATGAAAAACGAGCAGAACTGCCAGAAAAATCAAACTGTATGGAAGTCTGCCAAACAAGGAATTAACATTCATCCAGACTGGTAGGAGCAGTGGAGATGGGCAGCTGGGGCAGGGAGGACTCTCAGCAAGGCAGTGGCTAGAACACAGGGGTAGGGGACAGCAGCTGGTCCAACATTTGAGTGCAGATAAACCTGGAGGAACAACTGGTGAGCAAGACAGCCTGCGCAACCCAGGGTTCTAGTGTGGGGAAATAAAGCCTCAAAACTTCTGACTGAAAAAACTTGTGAGTGTTGCAGCAGCAGGAAAAACTCCTAGCCTCACAGGAGAGTTCCTTGGGGAGACCCATAGGGCCTAGAATGTATTAAAAACTACCCACTCAGGAATCAGCACCAGAAGAGCCCAATTCACTTGTGGGTAGTGGGTAAAGTGGCTGTAAGCTGGCTGAGAACCCAGCAAGTGGCACTGTTCCCTCTCAGACCCCTCCCTCACATACAGTGAGACAACGCAGGGACGTGGGTTGTCCCACCCTGGTGAACACCTAAGGCTCTGCCCCATACTATGTAACAGGTACACTGAGACCAAAAAATATGGCCCAAATGAAAGAACAGATCAAAGCTCCAGAAAAAATACAACCAAGCAATGAAGAGACAGCTGACCTACCAGATGCACAGTTCAAAACACTGGTAATCAGTATGCTCACAGAACTGGTTGAGTAGGGTAGCAAAATGGAGGAAAAACTGCAGGCTATGAAATGAAATAAATGAAAATGCACAGGGAACCAGCAGTGATGGGAAGGAAACTGGGATTCAAATCAATGATTTGGAGAAGGAAGAAATAAACATCTAACCAGAACAGAGTGAAGAAACAAGAATTAAAAAAATGAGACTTAGGAACCACTGGGACAACTTTAAACTTTACAACATCTGAATCACAGGGGTGCCAGGAGAAGAGGAAGAGCAAGATAATGAAAACGTATTTGAATACATAATGAAGGAGAACTCTCCCAGTCTGGCAAAGGAAATAGACTTCCAGGAAGTCCAGGAAGCTCAGAGTTCCAAAGAAGTTGGACCCAAGGAGGAACCCACCAAGGCACATCATAATGACATTACCCAAGATTAAATAGAAAGAATCTTCAAAACAGCAAGAGAAAAGGAGACAGTTACCTACAAAGGAGTTCCCATAAGGCTATCAGCTGATTTCTCAAAAGAAATCCTGAAGGCAAAGGGGCTGGAAAGAAGTATTCAAAGTCATTAAAGGCAAGGACATTCATCCAAGATTACTCTATCTAGCAAAGCTATCATTTAGATAGCATTTTAGATAGAATGGAGGGGGCAAATAAAGTGCTTCCCAGATAAGGTCAAGTTAAAGAAGTTTACCATCACCAAACCTGTATTATATGAAATGTTAAAGGGTCTTACCTAAGAAAAAGATGATCAAAAATATGAACAGTAAAATGACAACAAACTCACAACTATCTGAACCTAAAAAAAAAAAAAACAACCCTGAAACAAACTAAGCAAGCAACTAGAACAGAAACAGAATCACAGAAATGGAGATCACATGGAGGGTTATGAGTGGGGAGTGACAATGGGAGAATGGGGAAAAGGTATAGGGAATAAGCATAAATGGTTGGTACAAAATAGACAGGGGGAGGTTAAGAAAGAATAGTATAGAAAATGTAGGAGTCAAAGAACTTATATGTACGACCCATGGACAGGAACTAAGGGTGGGGGGGGAATGCAGGTAGGAGGGAGGTGCAGGGAGGAGGGGGAAAATGGGACTACTGTAATAGTATAGTCAATAAACTATCTTTAAAAGAACCAGAAAATAAAATAATTTTTATTAAAAAGAATTTTAGAATAGACAAGTAAATGTCAATGGTCTCTTGTGTTGTTGACTAGAACCAGTGGCTAATACATCTTTGTCTTAACTCTGAATTATGTATGTGAATAGACTTCCTGTTGACCAAAAAATGCATTTTGATATTGGATTTTTCTAAACTAACTATACTGCTCTGCCTGGCTCTTTGCATTGTTGGCCTTTGAACCATTTTATAGTTCTAAGCATGTGCTCTTGTCTTCTAATAAACTCAGAACTTCTAACAAGTTCTCAAAGGGTAAATCTTATTATTTGCAGTGGAAGCAAACTCAGTAAAAACTAAGTTTCAGAAAACAGTGTTTCTGAGAAGTTCTCAAATATCATGAAGAAGAATAAATGGTTAATTTAAAAGGAAAAACAGGTACGGCAACATAACATTAAAGTACAATTGTGGTAAGGGAAGACAACATAGATAAGGTTTCACCCTTGGTATTCCACTTTTTCAAAACAAAAAGGTCATGTATATCAATTTGCAGTATAGTAAAATTGTGTTCAAAGTTTATTTCAAGTCACAGAAAATATACAAACTAAGACAGCAGAATGGTCTGTTTTTGTTCTGAGAGAAGATGATGGGAGTCCTCCACCTGGCACCAATTTGAATCACTCAAGGGTTAGGATGTAGAAGCCATCTTTTTGCAACATTTCAACAAAGTTATAGAATTAATTTCCACATTTGTTGCCAGGTAGTTTTGAAAACCTGTAAGGAAAAGTTGGGAGAAAGCCATTAGAAGTTGAGACAATGTTCTCTTCCCCAAACATCAGTAAAAAACATTGAAAAGGTGGAGGAGGGAGGCTGCGCAGAAGAGCAAAACACCAGGGGCAGATTCCTAATGTGTCTGCCTCGTGCCTCTCAAAAATAACCATCCTTTACAGCAGGGTTTCTCAACCTCAGCATTACTGACATTTGAGGCCAGATAACGCTTTGTTATGGGGGAGTGTATCCTGTACATTATAGAATGTTTAGAAGCATCTCTGATCTCTACCACTGAATTCTAGCAGCGCACCATCCCCCCTAAAGTTGTAAAAACCAAAAATGTCTTGAGACATTTCCAAATGTCCTGTAGGCAGGCCAAACTGCCTGTGGTTGATGACCAGTGTCCTAATGGTAATGGTATATAAGCCTGTCAGTGATAGCTGAGATGGATGACAGCAAGTGAGGTATATGATGGAGAGAGAGCCAATATTTTGGCTACTGTATGCAGATATCAGCAATTAAACATTAAAACCTCACCTATGTAAATTGTGCAGAACTACATGCATACCACAGATACATATACACAAACTAATGTAGGCTTAAAAAAATGGTAAACATTGAGTAAGGTTTGTAGTCTAGTTAGCAGTAATGCGTCAATGTTGACTTCTTGATTTTGAATTACAGGCCAAAATGGTATTGTACGACAGCTTCTCAAGATGGGGGAAGCTGTAAGGAGGATACACGAGGTACCATTTTTCCAACTTCCTGTGAATTTACAATTATTTCAAAATAAAAGTTAAAAGAAACAAAAAATCTTGCCCTGTGATTTATGTGCAAGGCTTTGAAATGAGGTATTTCATAAGCAACAATACATACTGAAAGAAGTTTTAGAAACATTTCTACCTCCACTATCCAAAAACCATTTCCTCACATTATAGGGAATGCCTTCTCTGGCATAAATTAATTAGAAAAAGTAAAAAAGAGGAAGTGTTTTTTATCTGTTCCTCTGAATATAATAGGTACTCTATACTATTACTGAAAGAAAATAGAATGCCCGTGGTATGTGAACTGAAAAATTAAAGTACTAGTCATACCGAAAGTCTAGCTAAGCATTCATCTATGACAGATATGTTTATTTCCAGTCTGGATGTTGTAATGATATTATAAATGTGGATCAAAATACAATGTATTTAGTAAAGACTTAATTATTGTAAATGAGTTCACTATTATATGGTGATATATGGATGAAAATTATAATATGAATAGGGTAAAAAGTAGAATTCAAAATGTGATATTTGAGGTGATATTGGGATAATGTGAATTTTAAACTGTTTTTACAAAACAGAATTGTTTATGAAATACAAGCTATTGGGGGAAAATTTTTTAAAGGAAATGCCAATACATGTAATCAAGTTAGGTGACATGGGTAAGATTCTTTTTACCTAACCAATGAGCAAGAAAAATAAAGGCAGCAGTGTATAGAAACCTCTCAAATGTATAAGGACTGATGGTGACAGCAGACATTCACTAGCTTAATTACGTGCTGCAGTACAGTTTAAAACCTCAAAATATTCAATATGACATAAATATTAGAAACTAAAACATTTATACATTTTATTGAAATGCTTTGTATTCTTGCCATTTTGACAGGACAGCCTGCTATAAAATAACATAATTGACTGTGGAAGGATATACAACAAACTATATTTAGAGGTTATGTATGGGGATTGAGATTTGAGGAAGCAGAGCTTTATAACCCCCAATTTTTTACATTTCTGTATTTGATTAATTTTGTCACATTTGATTGTACATTACTTTTGCCATTAGGGAAAAAAGGTTTAAAAACATTGCAACTAATTCACGAGCTTAACAAATGCTCTGTAGCCTCCTGTTATTCTGATAGGGGCTGACCTACTAAAGGGTGAAGAGTCAGTCTAGCCGAGAGGAGTGCAGGCCTCAGGGAGTCTTGGGATCAGGAGAGTCTTGTTGCTTAAGGTTGGAAGTATATACCCCAAATGCACAAGGAGCTTGTCTGATTCAGGCCAGATAAGCATGCTTACCTTTCAAGGTGCTCCAGTGGATTTCTGTATTTGCTCCTTTAAGATCAGGATACTCTGCCTCTGTTCAGGAGGCAGCATGGCGATCTGGTCTGCAGTCAGCTGAAGAACCTGCATGATCAAAGCAGCCTGTGAAGAGAAAAAAGAATAGTGAGTGTTAATGAAGGAGCATTAATGATGGCAGCTAAAAAAAACAACCAAAAACAATACCAGCTTGTGTCCAAAAGGAAGGATATTTCACACGTTGACAACAGCCTCCCGGAAAATCAACCCAAAGCAACCAAGAAACCAAAACCAGCTGGTGAGAAAAGGCATAATGAAAAGCAAAAGTACAACATCTAAGATTAGAAGATTCAAAACAGACACCTTTATGAACCCAAAGTTCTTGCAGACTAAATTCTTATCTGTGAGCCCTAGGAAGTTTTCGGTTTTTAATCCTTTTGAATGTCTCTCCTTTTCACAAGTTTTAGGCCTTAACATCAGACATGAGCTCCTCATAATGGTCAAATAGAGAAACAGAAAGGTACTCGTGGGCAATCTGCTACTGTTTTTAGGGATAAGCTTGGAAGGGGTTGAAAAAAGGGATTTGGATTTTCGGGTCAATTTGGCCTACACAAAAGAACTGCTATTGGCAGATAAACCTAAAATGTAAGATTAGCTGCCATTTACATACATCCACTTAAGGATTTCAGGAATGGCTCACAAATTTTCAGGTTAACAAGATCAGAGAGTTCTAAGAGTAAACACCTCTGCCAAAGGAACTCTGAAAACCCAGCGATGGCACATAGTAACTACTAAAAAGAGGATTCCAAAGGATTTGTGCACATGGAGGCAGTCACGCAGCGTTGCTTACCTTCTGTGTTGCTTACCTTCTCGTGGTCCTGTGGAGTGACTTGGTTCTGGCCAGGACTAAAGCCACCAGGCTGGCCCCCACCCTGGATATTTGCTCCCTGCATGCCTGCTCCCTGCATGACTGGAACCTGTGTGCATAAAGAGAGATGAGAGATTTTTGGAACTTCTCATACAGGTAGTCAGAATTCAGCAATGGCAATGTTAAAAATAGGATCTGACTATGAATATGAGTAAGAAAAGCAAATTAATGATTCCGAAGATCATTTCCTATTGCTAGCAATGGCAGAAGGCAGGGTTTAGGCAGAGATCAACTAGCAAGTTAGACATGTTTGCTTACAACATCTCCAGCATCATCAACAAATATCACACAACACAACTGGATATCATTAAATCAAGCAAAATTCAGCCACATAAGCACAGAGAACATGGAGCATCCTGGAAATTAGTGCTCAGTGGAAACAGAAATGAAAGCTGACAGGTTCTAGAGATAATGTATGCTGGTCCACTGGGAAGCTACATTCACAGGGACACGGCCTACCTCTAGTTCAATCAAATATAAGTTGTTCATCCCAAATGGCTCTATCCCACAAGTAAGGTGGAGATACTCCTAATGGCAGAGGCAGAAAGGAGATGGGAAAGCCTCTGGGGAAAAGATTGCTATTAGCCCAACATTTGCTTTTGGTAACTTTCCAGAGAGCATATGCAGCAGATGCTAAATACAGACCAAGAAATATGACTGACCCGAATTAAAAGAACAAAGTGTAGTTATATCGTACTTATTAGTATTTCAGATCTTTGGTGAGTTCAATCTTTAAGAAGACTACCATAACCCAAGTAAAGGCCTCAGAGCCTTTAGAGTCTGTGAAAATGTCCCTATGTAGTTATATTCATATTCAGGCATTCACCCAGAGCTCAGGTATTCTTATTAAATACACATCATTAATAAACTTGTTACCTGCTTCCCCAGCAGATTAGAAGCAGCAAAGCATAAAAGAAACGTGGATAGACTGTTAGGAGCAGATACCACGACAGCAATGTGAGGAGCCAGATGATAGATAGCCTGACGGTGACAGAAACTAGGAACCAAACAGGAAATAACTCCTCTACTATAGCATATATAATAATGGATACATTTAATGATGATCTTGTATAATCAAAATAATTAAAACCATTTTCTGTAACCTGTTTAAGAAGGGAAGAAAGCATAATGCACTTCACAAGTTATTTCTAAGTAGTTTAATAAATTTGATAGAATAGTTTTATTATCCTAAATATTCACTTACATGCATGGATTCATTTCCTAAAGACACCAGAGATGAAGTATTAGTATGGCTTTGTGCAGCCTGCTACACTATCACTTTCTGTTCTTTATCAGTGCTGAATCCAGAGACAGATCTGATATGTTATGGATCTGGAACATCTCTAAGAATAACTTTCCTGAAGCTTCAGTCAATACTAACTTGAAGTACCATAATGTGATGTAACCATTCACTAACTGACATTTAAAGTTTCTAGAGTCCCTATTCTAGGCAGGTAAGTAATGATACACACCTAGGTGTGATTACACATCTAGGTTTGCCTAAGACAGTCCCAGATTAAATACTAACAAACCTGTCACTCACTCTCAAATGTGTCCCTGTTCAGTAAGTCATATAATAACCCTAGTAACAATAATCCTTTTACTGATGACTTTCCAACTTATGTGTACTGGAGTGAATTTTAAAGTCTGATTTGAAATTATCAATTAAGAATATACTGTTAAGTGAAAAATAAGGCACAGAACAGTGAGAGGAGTGAAACATAAAAATATATGTATATTCACATTTGAAAAAGTATGAGTATATATTCTTATTTGTTAGAAAGAAACAAAACAATCTAATAAAAGCAATTATCTTTAGGAGCTGGGGTTACAGGGGAGACAGGTACAGGGTAAGAAGTGAGGTTCTTATTGTATATCTATTATATATGGATGAATGTATTTTATATATTTATTGATAAGTGTACACATTAACTTAAACCATTTTTAAGTGGTTTGAATGTAAATTTCTTTCTCTACCTCAGATCTAATTAGTTTTATAGAACTGACTAATGAGAACTATATAAGTCTAATATTACAGGGTTATTACTTCAAGCACTAGTAGAGACAAAGGAACAAGACATCCAGAAATAGTCTTCCAACCACTATTTTCAATGTCTTTCTCCACAGAATTATCGATAGAATTATATAAGCACATCAAGTAGTTATTTGTTGTTTTTCTCCCCAACTAGAATGCAGGCCCATAGGGGCAGGGACTTCTCTGGTTCACACTACTATATCCATACTACCTATAGCTCTGTTTGGTACACAGTAGTTGTTAGATAAACATTTGTTTAATGACCGAGTGAACACCTAGAGACCATTTTTATTATGAGGCTACTGACCATAGAGTGCACACACAATAAACATAGAGGTCTGCAAACACATTTTTTGGAAGCACAGCTTGAAAAACAATAAAGAACAGTTTTTTTCTACATATACCAGAAACAAGATAATCATGTTTCATTTTAAAGAGGGGGATTTAGGCACACATGTACCCATATGCAGTGTGCAGGTAATAGGACAGAGTGGTACACTGGAAAAAAGAGTGGGTGCTATTCCTTGCTCTGCCACTTTTTACTTGTGTTAATTTAGACAAGTCACCTGAATTCTTGGGTCTCAGTTTCCAAACCTACAAAATGAGAGAAGTGGATGACTGACATGTACTATTTCAGCTCTGACATTCTCTCCTCTCTCTCCCCCCTCCCCCCACACACAAAAGGAGGAAGGCACAGAAGCATATGAAAGAAGAAAGACAGAACTACACAGAGGAAGGAGGAAAACATATATAGGTAAAAGGAAAGTGGAGGAGCTAGATGCAGGTGTGTCCTACCCGCAGCCCAGGATGGCTATGAATTCAGCCAAACACAAAATTGTAAATTTACTTAAACTATTATGAGATTTTAAAATTTCCGTTAGTGTTTGTGTATTTAATGTGTGGCCTAAGACAACTCTTTTTCTTCCAGTGTGGCTCAGAGATGCCAAAAGGTTGAACACTCCTGGGAGGGAGATGAAGGGTCTGGCATATAAAAACTCAGGGAAGATACACACCTCCCCGTAACCAATTGGGGATGAAGAGGGAGGAGATGACAACACATAGACAATCACAGAGAACCATATACTCTCACTGCTGGAGAGACACAAATAAAAAGAAAGCAAAGATCAGAATTCAGTTACATGGGTTTAAGGTGAGCATTAGAAAAACTGCCTTTCATGTTCACTGTTTATTTAGACTATGCAATGAAAGCAAATTAAAATAGGTTTCTGTATACCTAAGATTATCTTTACATGCTCTTTATATGCTCCAATGCAGTGGCTTTTAGGGTTGTACATTAGAATCATTTGGGAGAGGTTTTACAAATGACTCACACCTAGACTCTACAGATATACTCTTTATCTCTAGATTTTCAGGGCCTTTGCTCTAAATGGAAAAGTTCCTGGAATTGTTGCACAAGGTTGCTCTTTTGGACTATTATCTCGGTAATCAAAAAATCACCACTCTAAGGGACAGAGAAACTAAAGGAAGGGAAATTCTAATCTTCCCTTTCCAATAAGCTGACAAATAGCCCAAATCAGAAAATAGTAATAATCAGGCTCAATAAGTAGTTCCTGACAAGATCAAGATTTCACATAGAAGCCAGAAGTGAATGCCATACACACCTGTCTAGATCCCTGGGGGCCAACTGCCCCCAAGTTAATTGGATTGGGACCCTGGATTCCACTAGGTATAGGTCCTCTTGGGCCAGGGACTGGGCCCCTTGTATCCATGCTCCTGGCCTCCATCCCTCTGACTTCCATCGCACGGGCCTCCATCGCACGGGCCTCCATCGCGCGGGCCTCCATCGCGCGGGCCTCCATAGCACGTGCTTCCATTGCACGGGCCTCCAATCCTCTGGCATCTAATCCTCTTGCCTCCATGGCTCGTGCCTCCATCCCCCGTGTGTCTATGCCTCGGGGATCTCTTCCACCTATGAAGCAAGATAAAGAAAACCACTGTGTAGTTATTCACCATTATTACAAGAAGACTGAACAACCCAAGAAAGAAAAAAAAAAAACAATTCCTTTAGTCACATTTACCTCCCACTACAGAACACTGCTTTCTCCTCCCCAATTTCTCAGATTTGCAGATAAATCTTAAAAATGCTTGCCAACCCTACCACTCCAGCATTCTTTATTCCAGATTAGAGCCTAAGACAGCTGGGTTTATCACCAACCCACAACTTCCAGGCAGTGCTGTGCCATGGTCTGCCCTTACCTCTGCCATCCAAGGGTGGACCCCTCTGATCTAGCATGGGTCCTCTTGGCTCTGCCATTAGAGGTCTGGGCTCGGCTAATGGCCCTCCCCTCATCTCATGTGGGGGCGGGCCACGGCTGTCATGGCCAGGGACATGGTGCATGGGTGGACCCTGATGAGGTGGTCCCAGGTAACCTCTACAGATGGAAAAAATGTTATATTTTAGAACAGAGCCAAAAAACTAAGACAAAATTGTCAACCAGAACATCACCGAGTAAAAATCAGACAAGAACTGATGGAAATATCAGTATATGAGTGCCAAGAGAGTAATACCAAACAAGCTGAAGAAAAGCTATGGAGATATAAATCAACATATTCCAAAAATTCATATTTGGTCAGGGCACTCATAATTAAGGAGAAATTAATGCATATTCATTATATATAGTAAGTAGGCAGTATAGTGCTGAAGAACATCGTTACCATATGAGTTAAAATCTAAGCTCCACCACTTATTAGTGTGTGATCTCGGGTACATTTATTTAACTTCTCTATGCCTCAGTTTCTTCATTTGTAAAATGGGACTGCTACTAGTATCAATCTCATAGGTTTGTGTATATTTAATGAGATCATCTAAAAGTACTCAGCAGAGCCAGAGGCATAATCCCCATTAATATCAATTATTTTTTGATTATTGCCATTATTAAAATTACTACTGCCAAGAAGTAATATAAGTTTTTCCTATTCAGGTATGTATGCTAGAATTTCTAATTTATGAAGATGGGAGTAGCCATGGTTAGTTCAAAGTGACATACCCAACTATACACCTCTGCCCAAGGGGAAGTACTTAGTCTTGGACAGCAACCAACAGGTACAACCATATATGGAAAGACTTTTGTCTCAAAGTAAGGGAAAATTTTGATTTGTCTAAGATTTTACTGCTGTGTCATTGCTTACCTAGGCTCTACCTCTCCAGTTACAGAAAGTAAAGTGCCCCCACGTGGGTCATTTGGAGCATCTCCTAACAGACCTCGAGGAGTTGGGATGTTGGCAGGCAAGGGCCCACGCTGCATAGCTGCTCTGGGGTCTTGCATCGGCACTGACAGGGAAACAAACGAGGAGTTACTGCTGTGAAGGACACACAAGGAAATAAGAAATGACTCTATGTACCACTGACAACATAATTCAGACACCTTATAGTGGGTGAAACCTCACCACAGCAGACTCCTCTTGCAGCTCAAGAACAGAAGCAGGGTGTAGGCAGAATCTGTACCATGTCAGAGGTATGGATGGAATTATATAAAGAACAAACTGGGGAGCAACCTGCCAAGGACTAGCACTGCAACCTGAAGAGAATTATGCTCCTGGTTTTCCTTATAATCAATCTTAGGTCAAGGACCAGAGTCACAAAAGAGAGGTAGGGTCTTGGCATATGTGAACACTGCCATGGCTCTGCAAGAACCTGCTGTCTCCTTGCAGACTGCTATTCCATCCAAGCCTCCTGACACCAGTAGGGAGGGAGTACAGCCTCGGACAGATGCCCATATCATCCATGTTCTCTGCCCTGTGTGAAGAGGTCAATCTTAGGCTTGTGGCCCCAACAGGAGTAAATTAAAAACCCATAACACTACCCTTTTGGATTCTGAACATGAGGATGACTGCCAAGCAGCCCTTGTCCTCTCAACGTCCCACCCTAAACACCACAAGCAAAAGGAAACCCACAGATACAATGGGTACCTTGAACTCGCTCAATTGATGCAGGCCCGGCAGGTCCCACGGGCGAGTGCTGTAGGGTTCCTAGGTGAGCATTCAGTTCAAAAGGAGAAAGAGCAGACACTTAAAAGAGCTTGCATACCCATGCAGAAACATACACATACAGACACTGGAGATTTACACATGTAAAGTTAAAAAGCCAAGACTTCATTAGTTTGCTCCAGGCTATAAAATCTTCCTAAACTATTTTAGTGTCTTTGGAATCTGAAACTGTTCTGCTTTGATCAGCTTGCTTCTGAAGCTGACACCTCTGGGCCACTGATTTTATTTGGGCAGGATTAATCAGCCACTTTCGATTTTCACCTCTGCTACTATGAGTCCTCTAAATCACCTTATGATTTCATTAAAAAAAGAAACAAACTATAAAAAGGATGGTTCTGAATCTCTAACTTAGATAAAGAACATAAATATATTTCCTAAGTAAAAATGAAATAAATTATATTGAATGTGGAAGTCAAGATTTATTCTGGAGACTCCCATAGCAGAAGTACCAAACGGGGAAAGGGCAGTGAATGAACTTTAGACAAGGAAAGAGAATATCATTCTTCAAGAAATACTGTGCCACTGCAAGTCTTTGATAATAAACAGACATCACGATAAGAGCAAACAAAGACTAATGAGATGGCAAAGGCACTAACACTAAACAAAGGCGGCAGAAGGCAAGAGGAAGTATCTTCTTAAACATCTCACTGTGTCCTTTCACCATTACAAATGTGCAAAAGAAACAAAGATTCCAAGAAAAGAAAGACAAACTCGGTACAAATGGAAAGATTCTTGCTTTCTCTGCTGGTATTGAAGGAAAACAATAAAAGAAAACTCCTCTCACTCTGTCTCTTTATGAGGGCAGCCCTGATATACCTTCAGAACTTGACCCATTTCCCTTTGTTAACTCTGACCAGAAAAATATGAAGATAACTATAGCAGGAAGGAAGATGCCTTATGGAAATACACATTAAAAAGCTCTAGCTTGAACAATGGCTTGGGGGAGAGGTAAAAGTATGACTGAAACTCCAATTCCTTCCCATGATTACATACTTTGGGATACATACACAATGTATTGATTAGCCAGTGGGGGTAGGGTACAACTGCACAAAAACATAGGATGCTCAGATGAGGTATTTAGTCAACAGCTTGTCCTACTATCAACTGTCTGACAAGATTATTAGTTCTGTTGCTTCAGTAACCAACCCCAGTGTACACAGACAAGAAGTATACAGTCCTGTATCTTAATATTTTGTTTAAAAATAGATTTCACTTATAGGCCATATGCTAAGAAGTAGCTTAAGCTTCTCTATGACTATCCAACGAAAATACATTTGGAAGTTAATAAAGGTGGCATGGATTGAACAAGAGGCTAGATTCTAGAATTAGAGACTTCAAAATCTTAGCTCTGTCACTTACTAGCTGGGAGAAAAGATTAGTGTACCAAGTCCAGTCCACATTACTCAGATATCGGCATTTACTTACCACGTCCCCTTCAGTAAATAACTCAGTACTTTGAGCTTCCATGTCTTTACCTGAAAACTGAGGCACTGCCCCTAACTCACAGGTTGTTTATAAAAATTAAATGACCTGCACTACAATATGCATTGAGTTTTACTGGTTAGTTCTTTCTGTTTTCTTACTGTCTCTCCTCCTAATGTTGTTTTCAACCGAACCACTGTATTTCCTTTTATTTAAATTCAAGTAACATAGAGAAATAACATGGAGATTTTGGAGTGTCTACTGCTGTGATATCCAGTGTTAATGCCCAGCACAATATACACCTATCAAGTAAGCTTCGTAGACCTTTGGTCTCTCCCAGTTTCCTCTTGGGTTTCAATTTAGTATTCTACATATCCAGTTGCATATTACAAACTCATTATTAAAATTTCTTACTAAATCAACAAATGTTTATACAGAGAGAGCAAACATGTCAGCAGAATCATCAGACTATCAGGAAAAGGTGAAATAAACTAAATGGCAACAAAGGATTCATTTGTTTCATCATCAATTCTTATAGAGCTAGGCTCTGAATCACTAGATGGAAAGTCTAGACCAGAGGTGTCCACCTGAATTTCCTACAATGATAGAAATGTTCTATATCTGTAATATCCAGCTGGGTATCCACGAGCCCACTGTGGCCATTGAGCAGCTGTAATGTGGAAATGAATTTTGGATTTTACCTAATTTAAATTTAATTTTAATTACTTCAACATGCAAATATCTATATGTGGTTAGTGGCTTCTGTATTGCCATCTTAGACAGTGCACATAGATAAAGAACATTTCCAAGTCCAGTTCACATTAATCAGGTATTACTATTTATTTACCTTGTGCTCTCTCCATGGACACTGGTCCACTTCCTGGCATTCCAACCTGAGTCTGCATTCCTCCTAGAATAAAAGGGCAGGAAAGAAAATACATATTAAAACAGTGGGAAAAATTAACACAGTGGCTGAGTTAACACATTTTCTCTTTCTGCCCCACAAGCAGAAACCTACAAAGGAAGATAACTACCACCAAACAATGTAGCTACATAGAAGACAGAAATTTGTTATTATACTTTAAGTTTCAGTGACAAAAGTGAATTAAATAAGAATATTTTATCTCACTGGTCACCAGTACCTTGGCAGGCAGGTTGTGTAATGCAGAACAATGGCACTCAACCATGTAACTCCTCTCATAGGAGACTATGTTATTTCTGGGGTATTTCGTAAATGTGTGGGTATATTGTTTTAGCTATAACAAACATTTGTGGGAGCACTGCTGGCATTTAATGAGAAGCTAACAGGGATACTTCAATGTATGAGATAGTTCTACAAAATCAAGAATTATCTTGTCTTGCAAAATTTTCAGATGTTCTGTTGAACAGTCACACAAATAAAAATCTGTTTACAGTCATCTGAACTTAAAACCTAGGTCATTTTCATTTGTAAACAAAATGGCTTTTTGAAGTGACTGAGTAAATTATGGGTACTATATTTTTTTCTGTTATGAAATTTACCAGGAGTTTTCACCATTTCAGAAAATCACATCACCAACATCAATAGTCCTTGCGGTATCTGACTTGCAAAAAAAAAATAATAATACCTGCATCTGTCTATATATTTTTTGATTTTATTGATTATGCCATTACAGTTGTTCTATTCCCCCCTTCATTCCCCTCCACCCTGTACCCCCCTGCCCCTACCATTCCCCCCCTTTAGTTTATGACCATGTGTCTCAAATTCTTTAGATTCTATATTTCCCATACTATTCTTGCCCTCCCCCTATCTATTTTCTACCTACCATCTATGCTACTTATTTTCTGTACCTTCTCCCACTCCCTGTTGCTAACTCTCCCTGTGATCTTCATTTCTATATTTCCACTCCTGATCTAGCTGTCCTTTTAGTTTGCTTTTGTTTCAGGTGTGGTTGTTAATAACTGTGAGTTTGCTGTCCTTTCACTGTTCATCTTTTTTATCTTTTTTCTTAGGTAAGTCCCTTTAACATTTCATATAATAAGGGCTTGGTGATGATGAACTCCTTGAATTTGATCTTATTTGAGAAGTACTTTATCTGTCCTTCCATTCTAAATGAAAGTTTTGCTGGATAGAGTAATCTTGGTTGTAGGTCTTTGGATTTCATGACTTGGAATACCTCTTTCCAGCCCCTTCTTGCCTGTAAGGTCTCTTTTGAGAAATCTGCTGACAGTGTGATGGGAACTCCTTTGTAGGTAACTTTTACATTCATGGTATATGTGCAAGCATCTGATTGCTACCTTTTGTTTTCTAGTGTGGTTTTGTCTGAATACTTGCATATTTAAAATTATTTTTTGTTATAAATTAACTTCTTTTAATTTATCCTTTATAGTATAGTTAGAGAATTGTGCTGATTGTCTTTTGGGAAATCATATTAAGTAGGTTATACTTAATGTGTGCATTTCATTTCAGGATAGTAAAGAGTCACTGCAAAGTATCTGTTATGAAGAGGGAGTACTGGGTCTAATAGTGGAGAACTACTGGTCTATTCTAACCAGTCAGGGTGTGATGACTGCTATATGAAGAATAATCATGTACCCTAAGTCCCTGTCTGGTCCTTTGCACATAAAAATACTTCTCTTTTCCTCAAAGGAACAGTATATGCTACGAGTGGGGAAAAGAGACAGGCTCAACTGTTTGCAGTCATTAATATCAGTACTTACCTATATTACCAAGTACACTTCACATTCTCCTATTCCATTTAACATGGTAGGTATCAAAGAGCCCTGGATAAAACACCTGAACCTGTGCTAGCCCAAGTCCTGCTAGTAAATGTGATTTCAAACAAGTAATTTGATAAAATTACCTATTTCCAGGCATTCTGGTATATAATATGAAGGAGCTGGCCTAAACCATTGGTTCTTAGAATATGGTCCTCAGACCAGTGGATTTAGCATCACAAAGGACTTGTCAGAACTGCAAATTCCCAGGGCCCTACCTCAGACCTGCTGAATTAAGAGAATCTGGGGGTGGGGACCAGCAATTTGTATTTTAATAAGCTCTGTTGGTGATTCTAATGCATACTAATGTTTGATAACTGCAGGTCTAATTGATTTCAAAGTTTTCTTCTAGCCATAACATTTTGATTTATTCAGACTGCTCACCAAAACAATATAAAGATTTAGAATCTGAACAATGTGGTGGCAGAAGGAATTATGGGCATGATTTCTCATATTATAAACTATCACATAATGACACTTTTATTGTATGCACTAGCTTCCCAGAAACGAAATTGGTGGGTCAAAATGTATATGAATCTTTTACTGTGAGGCTACTTTCTCAAACGGCTGAAAAACTTCACATTTCCACCAGCAATGTTGTTAATGAAACCACATTTCCCATCAATAGTGTCATCTCTCTTTGAAATTTTTGCTAGTTGGATGGGCTTAAGTAAAACAAAATTTTGCTATTTAATTTACAATCTTAATTTTACAATTTAATTTACAATGAATTTGTCCTTGTTGCCATTTGGATTTGGTGTTCTATGAAGTGCATACTCATTTTCTTTGCCTTCTCACTTCTCATCAACTGTCAAACAGCTTTGTCCAGGGTATCACAAAACTCTTAGTGAAGTGTGAAGTTTTAATAACTTCAGAAGTATGAATGCTACAAACTCACAAAAAAATCACTTGAAAATTCATTTACACTTAACATCAACTTTTATATACTTATAATTCTGTCTTCTTGATCTAGTTTTTTAAAATTATTTTTGCAATTCTTTAAACCTAGAATTTAGAGTTCCTTATTCTTTTTTTCCTTATTCTTTAATAATATAGGCATTTAATGATATTCATTTTCCTTTAAGTACTGTTTTCACTATTTCCCATATTTTATGAGGTATAATACTTTTGTCTTTTAGATAATTTTAAAATTTCTACTTTTCTTTAATTCTAAAATTACCTAGAATATTTTTCCAGTAAAGCTTTTACTAGGTACCTTTTATTTGTTTCTAATTTTATTGGCTCATAATCAGAGAATGCAGCCTATACAACCTTAATGTTTTAAAATTTGTTATTTTATGGCTAAATACATGGTCGAGTTTGCTTGTTTGTTTGTTTTACTGTGCCATGGTCACTTGGGGGCAGGGGAGTGATGCTTCCAGTCAAAAGATGTAAGGCACCTTCTATATATTAAATCAAACTTACTGATTCCATTATTTTATTCCTTAATGTCCTTATTTATTTTTTGTGGACTACTACAGTGCTACTCACAGTATGGTCCCCAGACAATGCTGGGCCACACTTTGTGAACTCTGTGTTAACAGTTCATGACAATGTAAGTCCAGAAATGGAGAACAGTCATTTGGAAACCTTTATAGCTATCTGACATTGCTATGATGTCCAAGTGCATAGTCAGTGTGCTTATCTCACTGAACAGGGAATTTGGATGTTTTTCAATTCATGTAATCAGCTGTGTATGTCATGGCTTGCATACTTGTCATGTATAGTAGGACAACATTACAACTATTTCAAGGTAAATTATACACCTATATTTCATAAATGTATAAAATACTGAATCTATTTCTTTCACTGAAGGATAATTTAAGTTTAACTATAACACTATAGGATAAATGAAAACTGTGAGTTGCCAAAATTTCTGTAAAAATCCCTTCTTCCATTACTTGTTAACTTGTCTCTGTACAAAACAGAACAATTTAGATTTTAATTCCCCCATGAGTAGTGTTGCAGTCAATCTAACCCAGATTAGCTAAATTAACAAGAAGCAAGTTTACTGTGTAAAGTCTTTCAATATTGATATACATTGTGTATTCATACAGGTGTTTCATATGGGGAATCACTATTTCATGCATAATTTCAGTTACAACTGTTGAATGACAAAAAGCTAAAAATGTAATAGCAATACTCTATTAATTCCCATGTATACTTTCAATGAACACATGCAATTTTCAAAATTCTGTTTTCTTCCTCTTTTTGGTCTGAATTAATGAAATGTAATTTTATAGCTGTTAAATATGAGGAAATGTGTCCATGTACTCTGTATCTTTTTTTTCCCATGTGTTTTTACCCTAATTTGTCTCTGGCTTTTAATGGAAGAATTCAGTCTTTCACTTAGGAGAATAATGACTACACAAGATTTTATTCCTTCCCCCTTACTCTACATTTATTATTACTTACTTCACAGTATCATTTTCTTTTCTCTGTCTTTGCTGCCTTGGTCTAGTTCCCACTCATTCTAATTTTCCCTTCACTAATTTGGAAGGGTTACTGTACCTTTCACTTTATTGTCCTTTTCCCTGTTGTCATAATCACACATATAGGATTTGTATATATAAAATCAACTATCCCCCCTCCCTGCCAGGATATATATTTCCTAGTGGTGTATTCATTTTATATCAAGATCTACCCCATTTGCAATGAAAAACTTCAGCAAAATACCAAAATGGTGAAGACTCTAAATGAAACGTACCTCCAGGAGCTAAGGAACCAGGGACAGGTCCTGTTACAGCTGTTGGTATTTGCCCTGGTGCTGGAACTCCAGCCTGCATAGAAGCTTGCATCAAAGGAGGTGCACCATTGACATGCATGCCACCCTGAGCAAGAGAAAAACCAGAGTATGTAGATATTTCTGTGAAGACGCAACAAAGTTTATGACCTTAAAGAACTCTTCAAATTGATACCCCCAAATATTCTACAAAATAACCTTTTTCTATAGCATGTCTGAGGCAGACTTAAGTTTATAGCAAATTTTGAATAGAAGATGCAATCAATACACATGAAAAGCCTGTTTGTAACACAGTTAAGGTGGACCATATTCTGAAAGCTGAGATTGAGAAGTTCTTATTTGTGTGCAGAGGCTACAAGTAGCACCTATTGTTGACTTGATGATTGGGGCCTGGCAATAAGAGTAAAAAAAATAAGTGGCTTGAACCCAAGGAGAAAAAGAGGAAACTGGAACATTTTTATAAAGAAATTGAGGGCAGTCTTCATTTTTAAGATTCAAAAAAAAATTGACCAATCTTTTCTCATCCCGGTCCTGGGATATAATTTTGGTTTAGGGGGAATATTAACTTTTTAATGCTATATGAAAGCTCCTGGAGGGAAACCGACTGTTATGTTTTCACCGGTGTATTCCCCAGAGAACTGAGCAGTTCCTTGGAATAGAAAAGGCTCAATAAAAAAAGAATAGCTGTTATAAAAAATCACAAATACTTTCAGAAAACACAAACTCTAAAACAGAAAGTTGTATAGTGAGGTGGTTAGAGAAAACAGGCTAAGAGGTCACACAAAACCAGGTTTAGATCCTGGATATTCCACTTACAATTATGCTGTTTTTGGATCGGTTAACCTCTCTGGGTCTTAATTCATTTCATTCTATTTCTGAAAAAATATTTATTGAGTTAGAGCAGGGGTTAGCAAACTATGGCCCATGGGGCAAATCTGGCTTACTGCATTTCATAAAGTTTTATTAGAACACAACCACACACCTTTGTTTATGTATTGTCTGTGGCTGATTTCACAACTCTAAGGACAGAGTTGAGTAGTCAGGACAGATTCCACAGCCTGCAAAGCCAAAAAATACTTACCACTGGGCCATTTACAGAGGATGTTTGCCAACTCCCACCCTAAACCTTTATATGATCCATCCAAGTTGTTTGCCTCTGCCAATCTGATAGGTGAAAAATGGTAGCTTTTTGTACTTTGTTTACATTTATTTTTTTGAGGTTGAACACTTTTTCATATATTTAATGTATATTTGTATTTCCACTTTTGAGAACTGTTTATGTTCATTGCAAACTTTTCAACTGCATTATTGGTAATTTTCTTACTAATTTACAGGTCTTTTTAGCTACTTATGAAAAATTCCAGTTATCCAAAATGGATAGAAAATAAAATTAACCATGCAGTTTAGGAAATAAATTATATACACAATTGAAATCTCCCACATGGTCTTCTCCAATTGCACTCTATATCCCCTTTTTAGACAACCACTTAAGAATTCTTACAGATGTTTTGAAATTTTATGTAAACCATTATATACCAAAGGTATTCTTTCCAATTCACTCAACATGTTTTTGGGATACATGCAGACACATACATCCCATATGTTGAGAATGCTTCCACATTCACTTGTTTTCACTTCTGTATGGTATTATGTTTTTAAGTTACCTGTATTGATACCATGAATCCTAGTTCAACTTAATTGCTATATGGAATTATGTTTTTGAAAATCAGCCATGGTGACATATGTAGTTTATTTAAAATTCCATTCTGCTGCTGTATATTTAGGATGTTTCTAATTTTTCACTACTATAAGGTGGCAACGAACATTCTTAAACATGAGTAAGGGCTCTTAAGTAATAAGCCTGCTGTTCACATTTTTGGCAAATACAAGTTTTTCCCAAGTTGTTATCTGTCTTTGGTATTTATTTCTTTTTCTCCATATAGACATTTTTCAGTTTTCACACGTATTGAGTTTTTATGGGTTCAGTTTTGTGTCAGTTAGAAAGCCAGGTTTTTACTTTTTTCATTGGAAAGAATGGAGATAATATGATCGCTGTATGAAATGAAACAATGTGTGTAAAATAACAAAGCGCCAACCCCAGTGCTACACATGCACAGATACACAAAATTAGCTTATCAAAGAGGGCTTATAGTAAGGATTTCTTTGTTTCACAAACTAGGCACTAAATCTATATTCATTCAGATGTCACATTCTCTGCAAACTAGAAACTGCTTCTATACCTGGAAATTGAAATTACCATATGCCTCCTGACCATTCTTCTTTCAATATATCCTCCTAAAATGAAAATGGCATTCTAAGACAGATTTTAAAAAATGTTAAGGGGTAAAACCCTACCAAAGACTGGACCCCAGGGGCCTGAGGATTCTGCTGGTTCATTGACACATTGGATCCTGAGGCAGGCCCAGCACTGTGGACTGGCTGAGGGTTGCCTGCAATCAGTGTTGGGATATTCGTCTGGCGATGCAGAATTTTCTAAAAGGTAAAAAGACAAATCTATGAGCTGTCTGCTTAACAAAGCAATCAGGTAGTTCCTACTCTCACTCAAGGTTTACCCCAGCATTTCCATAAAAGAACCAGAGGCACTCACCAGGGCAATTTCTGGATCCACAATTCTCATCACTACCTGAGCCTGTAGCAAAGCATATGCCAGTTGAGGATTTTGGAGCAACATGTTCCGTGCTTCCTGGGGACTATTCTGGACACACAGCTGAGGAAATAAACAGAAAAAGTGTCAAGTTCAGTACTTATTACTTAAAAATCAATAGTGATTTAGAGGCATCCTCATCTGAGAAATGTAATAATGTAGTGGTTTTTGTGAAACAAGGTAAGACCTCAAAATATTGGTCATGGCAGGCAAAGAAAGAAGAGGCATTTCAAATACCATAATACCATCATTTAGGGAAAAATCCACATTTTATTATTATTATTTTAAATATTTTATTTATTTATCTTTGGAGGGGAAGGGAAGGAGAGAGGGAGAGAAGCATCAATGTATGGTTGCCTCTCATGTGTTCCCTGCTGGGAACTGGCCTGCAACCCAGGCATGTGCCCTGAGTGGGAATTGAACCACGATCCTTTGGTTCGCAGGTCCACTCTCAGTCCACTGAGCTACACCAGCCAGGGAAAAATCCACATTTTAATATCTATATCTGATATCTATGGGCTACAAAAACCCAGCCAGGTTGTATTGATGTGTTTGTGTACTAATGGAAACTCTTTGCACAAAACGTAAAGTATACTATGGACACATGAATTAGTGAAAGTGAAAGACATGGTGGTCAATAGGTACACCTTCTACTTGAGTGCAGGGAATCACTTCCATTAACTTTACCAATTAACTCTTGAAAATTTGATGTGATTGGATTTATTTATAACTTAATGCTTCCTCCCACCTTCATCTGTTTCATCAGCTCAAACATCTGCTCTGGTGGAAGACTGGCAACAGCTTTGCTAATGGACTCAGGGGCATCCTCAGGACTGATGGTCTCTCCATAAGGTGACTCAATGACAGGGGCACCAGTTCCAAGGCCTGATTGGGAAGAAAGTACAAAAATGTTAAGAAGGCAAAATAAAGAGGTAAATCATTTTAGGTATCTACTTTCCAGAGCTGCTATAAGAACCTGTTGATAACTTTAAATTCCCTGGAGCTGAGAAATAGGTGACTTGCAAGTCTTTTATTTCTGTGGAAGAAGTGATAGAGTATATTTTCTGCTCTCAGAGTAAAGCTTGGACCATGATAACATAGGTGGACCTAAATTAGGGATTGGGCATATCAATTTCCCTCGACAAGCACTTTCTGAAACAAAAGGTTTAAATAGAAAAAGATGCTAATTTCTAAATGGAATTCCTGGATCTACAACCTCAAAAAAACCCTTAAGAATGCCTTAGTATCCCCACCAGTTACAGATCTGGCAACACAGTTATAGGAATGGCAAACACCAATAACATAATTAGTGCTACTAATCACTTGGTAAGCCTAAATTCATCTTCAACTGGAATTAACTTCTCGGGAACTGAAGGATTTCTAGTCAGCCTTACCTTGTTTCTCAAAGATATACACTTCCCTGATATAGGGTACCTCAGCTGGGTCAAGTAAAGAAGTTGTGTGGATAACCATTTAAGCAGATGCTAAAACATACCATAAATGGAAAATCTTCATTGTTACATCTTTGCTACCTCATGCTGCATACAACTTGGGTTTATACTCACTCTTCAGCTCTTCTTTGTTCTTTTCACTAGCAGCATTGTCCACTCGAAGTGCTCTCCCACTGAATTCACGCCCATTCAGGTTTCTCATTGCACTAAGTGCTGTCTCTTGGTCTTGGTATTCACAGAAGCCATAACCCTTTGGCTTTCCTGTCTCCCTATCATATACCAACCTGAAGAGCAGAATCAAGTATCAGGCACAAATGTTACATACACACAGGGTTCTTGCAAGCACTGCCATGTTCTAATTTGGTGAACTGTAAAGCAAATGACTTTATCACTCTGCCTGCCTCATTGAAACATTTTTTAAACATTAAAAAAACTTTACTTTTTAATTACAGTTCTTTTCCCAGCTCAGCTGATAAGAATGGAATGATAATAAGGATCAACAGCTTCTCTGTGACTAGTGAAGGGTCTTGCTCAATTCGGTGTGGTGGGAAGAGCCCACACTCAACAGTGTTGCTGGTAGAAGTGACAATAACAAGGGGTGGTTGAGTAGAGAATGCTCACAGCTCCACTGGCTTGAGACTGTAGTCATTGTTGGAGAAGGCACATTTTTTTTTTTTGCTTGACTGTGTGCATGTGCAGCAGATTCCTGAGAAAACTCAAACCAGTTGTTACACACATACCTGGCCGACCCTGAAGCTGGACACATGTGCATAGAAAACATAAAAGGCCCAGGAGAGGAAAGGCCTGGGCATACTTGAAAACGGCATGAACTTTGAATGCCGCCTGCATCAAAAAAAAATGAATCTTTTAGTATAAATGAATGTAAATTGTATGGTATATGAATTATATCTCAATAAAGTTGTTACAAAAAAAAAAGAAGAAGAATGCATGTGAAAAGCTACCAGTAAAAACCTTGCCATTATTACTAAGGGCCAAATTTTTGGTGATTTTTTTACAGAAACTCCCACCAAGTAGCGAAAGGGAATCGTACCTGAAACTAACAACAGGTCCAACCTCAGAAAAGATGTCCTTTAATTGTTCTTCAGTAGCCTCATATGGAATGTTCCCCACTAAAGAAACAAGTAACATTAAAATGTTAAGTAACAGAAACTAAGTAACATTAAAATTCTGAGTCTGTAACTTAGATCTTTAGTATGAAAGTAAACAACAGTTTCTATGTTATCAGGGAAAATGTAACAACAGGCTTGAAATACAGTGCTCCTCCAATCCCAGTTACATGATACTCCCTTAGAATTTCAATCTTTGCTGACTTTAACTTCAAGAAAAACAAACCACTGAGACTAAATACAAAAAGTGCACAGTTGTAAATATCAGTTCTCAGACTGACCTAGAGTTACATTTTCCTTAACTTTGGTGAAAATACTTAGGCACTGTTATGTACCTAAAAGTCTGCAAGTGTTAACAATACTAAAAATATCAACATTGTAACCAGCTTATATGCCCACATTTACATACACACTTTCTCAAAGGAGAATGACCATGCGTGTAGTGGAAGATGTTTAAAAATTATTCCGTTTGGTCATATCCCTTTAAGACTGTGCTTTAAAATCCTAACACAAACTTAAAAAGAAATAACTTACCTCGGCTGAAAAGATTACTTAGAACAGATCTGATCCTTTTAAAATTTCTTTCACAAGGTCTGAATCGTTCATTCATTTATTTATAATACACGTTGAAACGCCAGATAGCTGCTACCACTATCAACAAACTATTTGATAAAATGTAACAGGATCTAAGCACAGAATGAAAGTCCTTGTAAGAGGGCGGGGAAGTGGACACAGTATCTATACCCTCACCACATAAACTGTATTCTGAAACAGGGGGTGAGAAGTAGTATGGGACACCTGCCAAGCGCCCTCGCTTCTAGAAAATAATTGAAGCTAGAAAATGAATGAAGGGAGAAATGCATAGAAGCTGAATGCTAGTTTCACTTCCTCAGCCACGTCGTGGAAAGGCTGCGAAACCCTGGGAGAAGGGGAACATCACTTTGCCCATGAGTCCACCAGCTTGGGCTCCCCACAAGCGAGGCAGGGAGAGCTGCACGCTTGACGGAGCAAAGGCTCCCAAAGCTATTCAAGAGGTGCTGAGGACGCTCCTCGCCGCTCACGGACTCTGTCTGTCCCTCCCCAGTGGTTGGCTACAATAAATTCCTCTTACCGAACACCGAACGTAGTGAACGATCTACCGCAGGGTCTCTTACATTCAAACCCGCCATCGTTCTTTTTGCAGCTTCCGGTATGCTAGGGGACACTTCCGTACTGCTCGAGAGCCCCGAGACGCACACACCCTCCTAAGGCTCCTGTACCGGAAACGCCTGGGTAGAGACGGGGGTTTTTCCCCTGGCGTCATTGCGTCACAGGAGGCGTGCCTTACTTTTAGGAGAGCAGTCACTCACCCAGGCCGAGCGGCGGTGTGGCAATAATGTCCTTGTGAGGCGGTTTCAGGCTTCCCCGAGCGAATAGCATCTTTTATTAATCGTTTTTTTTTTCTTAGACTACTGTAAGTAATCCTTGACCACAGCACAGATGGCAGCAGTGGCTTTACCATGGTAACAGGGAAGTCATTTGCTAACAACTGCCACTTTGATTTTAATTACCTGCTGTTAGGGGAGGGAAGTGGTTGGCCCCGCCCCAGCGGCGTGCATATTATTTTGGGAAAGCTGGGAGTGTATGGAGATGGGGAGAGAGAGCCGCGGGAGCCTAGAAGAATGAGCGGATGAGGGGCATTCAATGTCAGAATGTTAACACATAGCTGAGGAGATGGGGAGGTAAAGGGAGAACAAACCTATGTTTGCTCTTGTATAGGCCCTGGGCTCCATGTGCTTGGCGGTGGCGATGGGGCTGGACAGTACAGGATATTGGAACAGGACATTAGCTATTTTTCCTTTTGTAACTGGCTTAATTCACTTAGCATAATAAGTTCATTCAAAGTTCATCCATGTTATGGCATGTGTCAGAATTTCCTTTTTAAGGCTGAATACCGCATTTTGTTTATTCATCCATTGATGGACACTTGGGTTGTTACTACATTTTGGCTATTGTGAATATCTGAGTCCCTGAGTGTAGTTCTTTTGGGTAAATACTGAGAAGTAGAATTGCTAGATCATATGGTAATTCTATGTTTACTTTTTTGAGAAGCCACCATATAGCATTTGCTGCAGCTACAGCATCATTTTTCATCCCTACCAGCAATGCCAAAGTTTCTCATTTTGACCTTACCAACACTTGGTATTTTCTGGTGTTTTTTTTTTAAACAATAGCTACCCTAAATCGGTGTGAAATGGTATTTCATTGGGATTTGACTTGGAGTTCCCTACTATATCAGAAGAACCTAATGCTTTCCTCTCCTGTGTGTCTCCTTTACTTTCATGCAGAACCCTTGGTGTCTGATAATTCTGGTAACCAAATGTGGGTTGTGTTTCCCCACAACAAGCATTTCTCTGCAACACCAAATAGGTATCCTATAACTTAACTCAATTTTGATACTGTCAGATCCCGTAGGTTAAGGACTCAGTGGTACAAGACAGCCCCCGTTTCTCTTTGGATGCCAATATCAAATCTATTGTCACTTGTGCTTCTGACCAATTGGCTATGAATCTGTTCCCAATGATCCCCTCCTTGGGTTCAATTAATTTGCTAGAGTGGCTCACAGAATCCAGGAAAATGCTTAATTACACTTACCAGTTTGCTAAAGTACAATTTATGATAAAGGATACAGATGAACAGCCAAATGCAGAGATACATAGGGCGAGGTCTAGGAGTGTCATGACTGCAGGCACTTCTATCCCTGTGGAGTTTTGGACCCTCCTGATAGGTAGATGTGTTCACCCATCTGAAAGTTTTTTGAACTCTTTACTTTTGGGACATTTATGGAGGTTTCATCAGGTAGGAATGATTAATTATTAACTCCATTTCTAGTTCCTCTCTCCTCTCTGGAGGACTGGGGCGTTTGGGCTGAAAATTCCAAACTTCTAATCATGGCTTGATCATTCTGGTGATTAGCCCCCATCCAGAAGCACACCCTGAGTTGCCTCATTGTAGCAAAAGATGCCGCTAATTTTCTTATCACTTAAGAACTTACAAGAGTTTTAGAAGCTCTGTATCAGGGATGAAGTCAAAGACCCAATATTAGAACAACAAATGCTCCTACTGTCCTATCATTAAGGAAATTACAAGGGGTTTAGAGCTTAGTGCCAGGAACTGAAGACAGAGACGTATTTCTGTTATCTCATACCTAATGATTTGTGAGGTTGAACATCTTTTTATGTCTTACTACACATTTGTGTATCTTTGGAGAAATGTCTGTTTAAGTCATTTTCCCATGTGTAAGTCAGGTTGTTTGTTTTTTGTTGTTGAGTTTTTTTTAATAGATTGTGGATACCAATCCCTTATGAATAATTTGCATATATGTTTTCTTTCTTTTTTTTTTTTTTAAATATTTTATTATTTATTTATCTTTAGAGGGGAAGGGGGGGAAGGAGAGAGGGAGAGAAACATCAATGTATGGTTGCCTTTTGTGCGTCCCCTGCTGGGAACTGGCCTGCAGGGAACTGGTCTGCAACCCAGGCATGTGCCCTGACTGGGAATCGAACCGCGATCGTGTGGTTCGCAGTCCCGCGCTCAATCCACTGAGCTACACCAGCCAGGGCTTTCTTTCTTTTTTAAAAATAATTTTATGTAGTTATTTTTCAAGTAGAGTTTTTTGTCTATATCTCCCATCTAAGCCCCCCCCCCCCGCCCCATGCTCCCCACCTCCCTCCCATTTCCAACCCCCTTAGTTCTCATCCCTGTGTCTTTCATATTTGTTCCTCCAAATCCCTCCCCTTTTTCCCCCTTAAATTCCCTTCCCTCTCCCCTCTGGTCACTGTCCCCTTCTTCTCTATTTCAGTGTCTTTGTTTTTTTTCTGCTTGCTTGTTTGTTTTGTTGTTTAGCTTCCTGTTAAAGGTGAGATCATATGGTATTTGTCTTTCAATGCCTGGCCTGTTTCACTCAACATAATGCTTTCCAGTTCCATCCATGTTGTTGCAAAGGGTAGTAGCTCTTTCTTTCTCTCTGCTGCATAGAATTCCATTGTGTATATGTACCACAATTTTTTGATCCATTCATTTACTGATGGGCACCTAGGTTGCTTCCAACTCTTGGCTATTGTAAATTGTGCTGCTATGAACACTGTGGTGCATAGGTTCTTTGAAATTGATGTTTTAGGATTCTTAGGATATAATCCTAGCAGTGGAATTGCTGGGTCAAAAGGCAGTTCCATTTATTTTTCTGAGAAAATTCCATACTGTTTTATTTATTTATTTATTTATTTAAATTTTTAATTTAATAATTAAAAAAATTTTATTGATTATGCTGTTACAGTTGTTCTATTCTCCCCTTCATTCCCCTCCACCCTACCCCCCGTCCCCACCATTACCCCCCGTTTAGTTTATGTCCATGTGTCTCAGGTTCTTTACATTCTATATTTCCCATACTATTCTTACCCTCCCCCCCTATCTATTTCCTACCTATTGTCTATGCTACTTATTTTCTGTACCTTCTCCCCCCTTCTCCTCCTCCCACTCCCCTGTTGCTAACCCTCCTTGAGATCTTCATTTCTATGTTTCCACTCCTGATCTAGCTGTCCTTTTAGTTTGCTTTTGTTTTAGGTGTGGTTGTTAATAACTGTGGGTTTGTTGTCCTTTCACTGTTCATGTTTCTTTAACTTCTTTTTCTTAGGTAAGTCCCTTTAACATTTCCTATAATAAGGGCTTGGTGATGATGAACTCCTTGAATTTGATCTTATGTGAGAAGCACTTTATATGTCCTTCCATTCTAAATGAAAGTTTTGCTGGATAGAGCAATCTTGGTTGTAGGTCTTTGGATTTCATGACTTGGAATACCTCTTTCCAGCCCCTTCTTGCCTGTAAGGTCTCTTTTGAGAAATCAGCTGACTGTCTGATAGGGACTCCTTTGTAGGTGACTGTCCCCTTAGCTCTTGCTGCTTCTAGGATTCTCTCCTTCATTTTAATTTTGGCTAATGTAATCATGATGTGCCTTGGTGTGTTCCTTCTTGGGTCCAACTTCTTTGGTACTCTCTGAGCTTCCTGGATTTCCTGGAAGTCTATTTCCTTTGCCAGATTGGGGAAATTCTCCTTTATTATTTGTTCAAATAAGTTTTCCACTGGTGGCTGTGCCTTTCCCCCTTCTGGTACCCCTATAATTCGGATGTTGGAGCGTTTAAAGATGTCCTGGAGGTTCCTAAGACTCTCCTCATTTCTTTGAATTTTTGCTTCTTCACTCTTTTCTTTTTGGCCATTATTTGCTTTCTTCTGGTCCACTCCATTGATTTGAGTCCCAGTTTCCTTTTCATCGCTATTGGTTTCCTGTGCAATTCCATTCATTTCAATTAGTTTCGCCTTCATATGTTTCTCTAATTTGTGGCTATAATCAACCAGTTCTGTGAGGATCCTGATCACTAGTGTTTTAAACTGTGCGTCTGAGAGTTTTGCTATTTCTTCATCGCTTAGATTTATAGGCTCTGGGGCTTTGAGATCTTCTTGAGCCATTTTGGTCTGTTCGTGCCCTTTAAGTGTGAGTAGTGGACCCTTGGACTCCCAGGTCGCTGGGTTGTGACACTGTATGTGGGGGTGTGGTCAGAGCGGGGAAATGGCGGCGCCCTCTGCTGTTTCGCGCAGCTGGGTGAGGAGCAGAGGCTTAAGTGGTTCACCTGGGCCGGGCTACTCAGAGTCGCTGGGTTATGACGCTGTATGTGGAGGTGGGGTCAGAGCAGGGAAATGGCGGAGCCCTCCCTTCCACTTGCCGCGGGGACGCCTGGGTCCCGGTCCAATCGCCCACTCCCTAGCTTGTCTATCCGCACACCAATGCGCGACCACAGTCCACTGGCAGCCCTGATCCTTCGCTGTTTCCCCGAGGTTGCTCGCTTAGTCGGTGTGCCCATCATTAATTTGATGCTCAAATTGCCACTGATTGGGAGGCCTTCTAAGCTGGGTTTTTGTCTTCTTGACATGCCCTCATCATTCTCTAAGTATTTTTTTTTTTTTGCTTCCTTGTTTTCTGGTACAAAAAGGTGTTCTAGGACCATCTTATTATTTTCCTGGTCCAGTCCTGTAATAAGTCACTTCAGCAAGGAGCTCTGATTTCTTTTAGCAGAAAATGGTATTTAAAAAACAAGATCTGGGTGCTATGTGTGGTCATTGTTATTGGCTCTTATTGCTTTTAGGTCCTTTCAGCAGACAGAGCTAGGAAATAAATATAAATGAGTGTATGTGTATAGGTGTGGATGGGCGTGGGTGTATATTTGCATATATTTATCTTTTTAGTTGTTTATCTAAGTGTGTGTAAGTATACACATACACATATTTACATCTATATCTACTTTTATTTTGAAAACTGTGAATTCTCATTGATATGTCCACTTCCAATACCAGAAGTTTATTTTAGTTTCTTCCCTTAATATTTTGGTGACATTCTTCTCTGACACTGAGAAACCTGGCTTTGGTTATCTAATAATTTGATTAGGCTCCCTGTATGTAATTAATCTGCACTTCCTGCACTACCCCTTCCTCCATGGAGATACCTTCCTAACCCCAGTTTGGCTCAACATGCAATGTGCAGCCATCCCTATGCATGGATGCTTACTCCCTCGTCCTTTTTGGCTGCTGACACCCCGTGCCAGGCTATTAATTTGTGGGGATATCCATTCCATTCCACTCACCCTCAGATGTTGCACTCAGCCCACCCCTCTTCTCCTCCACTGTGTGGGTATCCTCTTAACTCCACATGGATCTTGACACCCCATGCCAGGTCTTACCCCCGCATGCCATCCTTGCCCTTCTCAGGCTCTGATACCTTGTTTTAAGCTGCCACTTCACTTCATGGATGTACTCTTCATCTTTCTCAGGACCTGACCTCCTGTGAATGGATGCCTGCCATCACAGACACACTTCTTATACTGCATGCCAAGTTACATCTCTGTGTGAATGCCTTCATCACTCTGCTCAGCTCTGACTTTGCATGCTAGTTGTGCTACATTGTGGACACCTCCCTAACTCCACTTAGGCTGGGGCATCTTATGCCAGGCCACTTCTCCCCACTGATGTCTTTCTCATCTGCTTGGTCTCTGACACCCCAACATCAGTCCACCTCCTTTACAAGTAGCTCTGATTTCCCATACCAGGGAGCCCCCTTCACTGCATGTGACTGCTTTCCTCACTGTGCTTGGAATCTGGTAGCTCATGCCAGGCCACCTCTCCTGGGAAAGCCCTTCTCACTCCTCCATAGCTATGACTTCCCATGTGGGACTTCCCTGTAGTATGGGCACCGTCCTAACCCTATTTGGGTGCCAGCACCTGGTGCCAGGCCACTCTGCATGAATTCCCTCCTTTTCCCAATTAAGCTTTGACATTCCATGCCAGACTGCCTCCATATGTGATGCCCTCCATACATGCATAGGTGCCTTCCACACTGTACTTGGGCTCCATTAACTTATGCCAGGCCTTCCTCATCCCACTTAAGTTTCAACCCCCTGCCCTCCTTGCTCTGCCCCAACCAAATGGCTTTCAGACTGAATTGCCCAGGATTGGGAAGGAGGAGTAAGGGTATCAGTACCTTTTTCAAATGACTTGGTGAAGGGAGTGTCTCATGTGTCTTCCTAGGAGGTATGGTTCTGGATAGCTAAGCAGTTTGTAAGTAGATCCACTTTATTTTATCCGTTTCCCTGAACCTGTGGACCTCTTCTTCTGTAGGATGTTACAGGAGTTCATGTACTTTTATTTCAATGATCTTAGGCTACCATTGAGTTCAGACTTTGATTAGCCAATCTAACAGACCATTAAACACACTTCACTGCATGAGTCAAAACTTTAAAATTTGAACTCTGGGTAAATATATCTATATCAATGACTTCAGACTTATCAAGCCTTATAATTATTCCCTTAGGTCAGCACCCTTAGTACTTATTTACATATATGCTTCCTGTTACTCCTGTCAATATAGACTGGTGTGGGCTTTTGAGTCTTTTGGGGTATAGGCTCTCTATCTTGATCAGGCCTTGTATCTCTCTAATTTATGCTTTGTTGGGCTATACCTCTTTTTATAGACTTTGAACAGATGAGAATGTGGATCCAGAGGAAGACAGATAAATACTAATTAGTCTGGCAACTGCTCCAGGAACATTTACTGAATGGTTTGTATGCAGAGGAGGCCTCGTTTTATTGGTGTGTATGTGTGCTGGGGTGTGGTGATGGGAATGAGCAAGTATTGCCTAACTTGTCAGCAAGTGGAGACTGTAAAAGCTATGCATATTTTATAATGACCAATTATCTTTTTCTCTCACTTTTCTTTCCTTGAATCCTTGATGAAAAGCACTGGTATTGACTAATGTTATAATTTAGGTTCCAGATAGGAATGTAATTTGTCAGTACCACTATGTTGTAGTGAGTGACATGGTGGTTCATAGAATTTTTTCTCTCCTCTCTGTTGGAGATGAACATTCTTCATTTGCACAAAGAATGGGAATGGCTTCTGAGTAACAAAAGGGGTAGACTGTGGTGATTATTCACTGCCTCCACTCCAATTTGCCCTCATCCAATTCCCGTTCTTCTTAGCTCCTCTCTCTGTTCTAGGAAGTTGACCTGCAGACTGTATATTCTTGGTTCCCCTGCCTGTTGGTTTTATTTGGGCTTGACAAGGTGGTAGAAATGGTAAGATATCAAATAGTGGGAAGAGAGAGGGGATCAGAGTATTTCTTTCCCACTCCCTCCCTGCTCTGGAGTTGATTGTATCACTGGCAGTAGCTGCATACCTGCACAAGTAAAGCACCTACTGGGCTCTTCCTCCTTCATGGTTCTAGCACTCACTGGGTTCTGGTAACTCTGTTATGTCCCTTGACCCCTTGGCTCTAAAGATGGTAATGGTTTCCTACTCATACTTCATTATCCCTTGTTATTCCCTGTAACCCTGACCACTCACTATAAACATTGTTTTCACAAATTCCATTCATTTGAATCATCTGGAGTAAAGTGTTTCCCTGCCAAAGCCTTTCTGATAAAGTCTGTTCATATCTTTATCCTTTGCCTTATCTCTGTGTTTTTAAAGAACAATAATGCTGCAAATGGAAAACTCCCCACTTGGGTGTTTTTCTGCACATTTTCTGGGCTGTTCTACAAGTGCTTCAAGACAGAGCACCAGGGAAATAAAAATGACTCATTGAGGAAAGTTGCCTTTTGAAAAAAAAATTTACTCAAGTAAGACTTGGTCATGATGGAAAATTTAGGGCAAAATATAAATCTTTAGTAATCCCACTCTACAAAAATAACCACTGTTAACATTTTGGTGAATATCCTTTTTAACTAAATTTTACACTTCTTTAAAACATTCACAATTCCTGAAGCAGTGCCAGCTTGAAAACTTGGACTCCTGAAATTTTCACACTGCCCTTATCTGTGGTAGTATGTACAAAGCAGGAGCAATTGAAGAAAAGAGAAGCACAGAGGAGGAAGCAGACCTCGGGTGGTTTCAGAGTTTAGTCAATTTCTGGACTGTCATATCTGATGCTTGGGATGAACCCCACTCCCACTAAGTCCTGCTGTGCTGGGTTGGGCTTGTGTGTTCTCTGGGAGGGGCTGTTCTCTCCAGTTCTCACACAGAAGAATCTAAGCCAGGAGCATGATAAATAAACCACAATTACACAGCTGGCTGCCCTGCACAAAGCTTTGGAATACTAAATAGAAATCTCTAGAGCCTAAGGCAGCTCAGAGAGAGAAGTTAAGACCCAATTCTCCAGCAGTCCTGAAAAAGTTAATCCTAAATGGACTGCACACACACACATTCCCACAGGGAAGAAAGTAATCTTATTGTAGGTAATAACTTCAGTATTCAGAACTTATTATTTTAATTCTCACCTGAGGATATGTTTATTGATTTTAGAGAGAGAGAAGAAGTGAGAGAGAAGCATCATTTGGCTGACTCCCATAAGTGTCCCAACCGGGGATGGAACCCACAATCTAGGCATGTGCCCTGGCTAGGGATCAGCATACAACCTTTAGAGGTACAGGACAATGCTCCAATCAACTGAGCCACCTGGCCAGGGCCAGAAGTTTGTTTTTAAATGCCAATGTCACTTTTTTCCCCCTCAGAATCCTAAGAGCCAAAAATTGCTGCCATTTGTTTCCTGTGTCTCCTCAAAAGAAATAATACCATTATGTAGGTGTAGAACACACTGTCCCTAACCCCTGTATTTGTTTTTCTATTGCTCATTATTATGCTGACCTCAAAGAATTAACCTTTTTGATATCAAGTTTATAAATTAAGCTGAGAAGAGGATCCCAGAGAGGGGAATCTGACAAGCAGAGATGTACCCAGATTGGAGGCTATGCTGAGGTAGTTGATTGGTACCTAAGCATAGTTTTTCTTCCTGGGGGGATGTTAATCTGATTATCATCCCAGTAGTTGATTATGTCTGACTAATTCAGAGCAACTGAAGTATATACACTTTCTAACAGTTTTCCTGCTCTGGGTAGTTACCAGTAGCAACAGCAAGATGGAATTTGGACACCATCCTTCAAGCTTGTTGTTTCTTTCTTGTTCTATTATTTGTCAAGCCACTAGTTTCACTCTAATAAGATCCTGTTGTGAGTCTGCTCTTTTGAACCACCTAAAGAAAGAGATATGTGAAAAATTTGTCGCAGCCCAGTTATAGGACTTGGAGTGCAGAGGAAAATAATCTTATTTTTAAAAAGACTGTTATACTTTAATTGTGCTAGTCAAATGCCTTCCTTTTTGGAAATCTTACACCTTTTCAGTTCTTGCTGAGGTGACCCAGTTGTAAGTTTACTGAGGTTCACATAGAAAGGTATCTGGGAAGGGTGGACTATAAGTGAACTTGTTTGTTTACTCAAAATGAATGCCAAGATTCATCAAATTTGCTGAAGCTTCTTACTAACTGCCTGTACATTTAGTTGCATTTAATTTTTGTCAGGCTTTACTTTCACATACTTTTGGCTACAGTTTAAGAATAACCCCATAATTGTCAAATAGAAGTTCAAGAAGAGCCACAAAGAGAATTTTAGGAGGAGGCAGAGATGTTTAATGTGAAGAGATGTGCAGATAGTTCCTCCTTGTAAGTCTGAAGAGAAAAATTTTGAACTGAATTATCAAAAAGAAATGGCAACTGCTAGGTAGGTGGAGCTGTAACCTGGACATCCTTGAAGATAAATCTTGGGACAGAGTAGGTATAAGGAAAGTAGGAAAGGCTAGTATTGCAGGTTGTGATGTGCAGTGGTCAGTCTATGTGCTACAGCATCAGCACAAATTGTCTTTTGCACTGGGGAAACTGTTGATGCATCAACAGTTGCATCAGCTGTTGCATCTGAGGCATCATAAGACAGGCACAGTTCTATTACAATGACCACCATTCATTCCTATGAAGCATTGTATATGATGCTAGACCAGGATTTAATGATGTTCTTAATAATAAAAGAAAAATTGCATGATCCATGCTTTCCTCTGATTCTAGCCCATGCAATAATCAGTGCCTGTAAAAGAAGGATTGTTTAGTAATAATATAACAGGTTACATAAAAAGAACATCTGTAATTGTCTTCTGGAGTATTGAGATAGTTTCTCATACTGCAGGATGGAGGAAGGGGAATATTGATGAGAAAGAGCTCCAAGGGGACAGAAATGGTGAAAGCACTTTTGGAAAGAAGAAAAGGCAGACTGAATCCTAGGGCCTTTGGCTAGGGACTGGGTCTTGTCCTGAGAAGAGACCCTGAAGTTGCATATTACAATTGCCTATATGTGGGATATTTCATATCTATCATAGCTTGTCCTTGTCATAATTGAACTTTATCTTTTTTAAAATGAAAAGCCAAAGAATAGTGGGGAAAATTCCACAGTGAGTTTTTTCAAATACACGTGATGAATTTAATGAGTTCATATGTTTTGATTCCCAGCATTAGCATGATCCTATTGGACTACACTGCCCCCAAATGGACATGTACCAAAAGAAGATGGGTCTTACTCAAGTGTAAAAAATCAGAGGATCAACCAGACTTAACGTGGATGCCGAAGTACTTTTTGTTTTTTAACTCTGACAGGAGCAAAAAAAAAATGTTGAAAGTATTAGAAGATAATCTTCTGCCTTGAGAACTTGATTTTTGTGTGCCTTGGGTATGAAATCATCCTAGTGTGGTGTAATGGAAAGGCATTGGATGTGTACTCATTTCTTTACTTAGCATTAATATGTTATGTAACTTCTTGAGCCAGCTTCCTCATCTTTAAAATGAAGATAACAGTATCTAATTTGTAGTGCTATTGTGAGGATTAAAATGGATAATACATGTAAACCACTTTCTACAGTGTCTGGCATATAGAAGTAGCTAAAAAATGTTCATTAATCTTTCCTTTTTCCACTCATACAGTGTCTAGTATGAGTGCCTAGTGTCTAGTATGTCTTAGTTTGAGTCAAAAACGATGGCTGTAAAGAGTTCTCTGAATTCAGTTAAAGCTCTTTGGGCCATTTGTAGAATGGCTCATTTCTCTGTAAGTGAGCATTTCCCCAAATATGGGTTTTAGTATACATTCAAATGTGTTTTTGCTTATTAGCAAAACCCCAGCCCACAAGAACTTTATCTTTAAGACTCCTTTTCCTCCTCCTCTTTATCTTAGACCCCAAAAGACAGCACTGTATTGTACAGGCAGCTGTGTAATTCAGCATGAAAGTCCATCATAGCTAAGTGTTTCGCTTTCCCTCAGACAGAGTTTCTTAGCCTCTGAACTGTTGATGTTTTCAGCTGGATACTTCTTTGTTGTGGGGATGAGTGAGTGCTATGATGTGTACTGCAGAATGTTTAGCAGCATCCCTGGGCTCTATAAACTAGGGCGGCTACTGTGGAAAACAGTATGGAATTTCCTCAAAAAAAAAAAACTAAACTAAAAAGGGAACTGCCTTTTGATCCAGTGATTCTGCTGCTGAGAATATACCCTAAACATCCCAAATCACCAACTCAAGAGAACTTATGCACCCCTATGTTCATAGCAGTGCTAGTTACAATATCCAAGTGCTGGAAACAGCCTAACTGCCCATCAGTAGATGACTGGATCAAAAAATTGATACATTTACACAATGGAATACTACACAGCAGAAAGAAAGAAGGAACTCCTTCCTTTTGTGACAGGATGGATGGAACTGGAGAATGTTATGCTAAGTGAAATAAGCCAGGTGGTGAAAGACAAATATTATATGATCTCTCATATAAGAGGAATCTAATGAACAAAATAGAACCATAGGCATGGAAACATGGAACAGACTGATAGTGACGGGGGGGGGCAGTAATTATGGAAATAAGGTGCAGGGACTAGTTAAAGAGCATCTATGAATGGCCCATGGACATGGACAACAGTGTGGAAGTGGGGTTTGGTATGGGCAGTGGAGAGCAAAGGGACAGAAATTGGGACAACTATAATAGAATAATAATTTTAAAAATCTTTAAAAAGGGACAAGGATGAGTGTGGGGAAGAATTGTTCAGGTAGAGGAACAGTTTGGCTTTTGAAAGAGAACATATTTTTTATGTCAGTTTTATTTGTATTTATTTTTAAATTTTTTTATTGTTCAAGTACAGTTGTCTCCATTTTCCCCTCACCACTCTCCCCCACCCTACCCATCCCACCTCCCACCCTCAATCCTAACCCTCTTTGGCTTTGTCCATGGGTCCTTTATTCATGTTCCTTGACAACGTTGCCCATTGTTTCCTCTGTTATCCTCCTTTCTTGTCTGCTCTGGTTACTGACAGTTTGTTCTTAATTTCAACGTTTCTGGCTCTATTTTGCTTGCTTGTTTGTTTTGTTGATTAGGTTCCACTCATAGGTGAGATTATATGGTATTTGTCTTTCATAGTCTGGTTTATTTTACTCAGCATAAGCTTTCCAGTTCCATCCATGTTGTTGTGAAGGCTAGGAGCTCCTTCTTTCTTTTTGCTGTGTACTATTCCATTGTGTAAATAAACCACAGTTTTTTGATCCATTCATTTACTGATGGGCACTTAGGTTGCTTCCAGGCCTTGGCTACTGTAAACTGTGCTGCTATGAACATTGGGGTGCATAGGTTCTTTTGAATTGGTGTTTCCGGATTCTTAGGGTATGATCAAAGCAGTGGAATTGCTGAGTCAAAAGGCGCTTCCATTTTTAATTTTTTGAGGAAATTCCATACTGTTTTCCACAATGGCTGCATCAATCTTCATTCCCACCAACAATGTACTAGGGTTCCATTTTCTCCACAGTCTCTCCAACACTTGTTATTGATTTGTTTATGATGGCCATTCTCACTGGTGTGAAGTGGTATCTCATTGTGGTTTTAATTTGTCTCTCTGTGATGGCTAGTGATTCTGAGCATCCTTTCATAAGTTTCTTGGCCCTCTGAATGTCCTCCTTGCAGAAATGTCTGTTCAGGTTCTTTGCCCATTTTTTAATTGGATTGTTTGTCTTCCTGCAGTGGAGTCATGTATATATTTTGTATATTTTGGAGGTTAAACCCATGTCTGAGGTATCATTTGCACATATATTTTCCCATATGGTTGGTTCTCTTTTCTTTTTCCTGATGTTTTCTTCAGCCATGCAGAAGCTTTTCATTTTGATGAAGTTTCATTTGTTTATTCTTTCCTTTATGTCCCTTGCTCTAGGGGACATATTGGTGAAAATATGGCTGTGTGGGATAGCTGAGATTTTCTAGCCCATGTTCTCCTCTAGGACTTTCATAGGGCTGCAAATTATATTCGAGTCTTTTAACTATATTAAGTTTATTTTTGTGTATGGTTAAGTTGATGGTCAAGTTTCATGTTTTTGCATGTAGTGGTCCACATCTCTCAAGAGGCTATTTTTACTCTATTTTGTGCTTCTGCCCCCTTTGTCCAATATTAATTGACTGTAGAGACATGGGTTTCTTTCTGGGCTCTCTATTCTATTCCATTGAATTATGTGTCTGTTCTTTTATGATGGTACCAGACTGTTTTGATTACTGTAGCCTTGTAATACAGTTTGATATCAGGTATTGTGATCCCTCCTACTTTGTTCTTTTTTCTCAAAATTGCTGAGGCTATTTGGGGTCGTTTATGGTTCCATATGTTTTTGATATATTCTATATCTGTGAAATATGTCATTGGTATTTTCATAGTGATTGCATTGAACATGTAAATTGGCTTTGGGTAGTATGGACATTTTGATGATGTTAATTCTTCCAATCCATTGAGCATGAGCATGAACAATGCTTCCATTTATTTGTGTCTTCCTTTGTTGGAGCCCAAGAGCCCTGTGAGGGGTCGAGGATAGGGTCTAGCACCGCCGGTGTGGTGACTGGGCCTGGTTTCCGGCCTCGGGGCTATCTTGGGTTGTAACAGTTCTCTGACCCCTTGAGAAACTAGCTGCCTCTCCCATCAACTCATATCTTTGGCCTGTGCGTCATGTACCCAGAAAGTATGTTAGCTTGGGAACGTCCGGACTCTAAGGGAAGAGATAAACTTTGTAGGTCAAGGAAGTGAGCTACGTGCCAGAAGGCTTCTCCTTTATTCTCCTTTGTATTCAAGATTGTATATAAGCCAGAAGACTGCGCAATAAACTTGCCTTATGCCAGCAGAACATTTGGTCCTCTCCTTTATTTCAATCCCTCACTCAGCCTCACGACCACCCTTGCCGCATTCCTTAATTTCTTTCTTCAGTGTTGTGTCATTTCTTTGAGTACAGGTTTTTAACCTCCTTGGTTAGGCACATTACTAGGTACTTTATTTTTTGTTCTTGCAATAGCAAATGTTAATTTTTTCCTGATTTCTGTTTCTGATATTTCATTGTTGGTATACAAACACACCTTTGCTTTCTGAATATTGAGTTTGTATTCCACTGTTTTGCCAAATTCACTTATTAGGTTGAGTAGTTTTTTGATGGAGTCTCTAAGGTTTTGTATGTAGTCTATCATGTCATCTGCAAATGATTTTATGTGCCAGGCCTTTTGTATACAAATATTAATTGTAGGTCCTGCTCTGGAGGGGATCACATTTCAATGGGAGGGGCAAGCATATGAACAATGAAAATGTGTTGAAGCAAGGGTAATGATAGAGATATATAAATGGTGCTATTGGTCAATGGGAGCACAGACAATGGGCACTGATCTTAGTGTGATGAAGGGAAGGTTTTCCAGAAAAGATCACATTTCCATTAATAAAAGAGTAAATATTAGCCTGGAGAAGATTAAGGAAGGATAGAAGAGATGTAGAGAATTTGGGGTTTGGAGAGAAGCGCAAATCATTTATGTTGGCTCCGAGGGGAGTGTGCTGAAAAAGAAAGAGTGGTGAAAGAGAAGGCTTTTAAAATATATAGGAAGCATATTTGAGTGAGAGGGCTTCAGGCCAAGATGGAGGCATAGGTAGACACACTATGCCTTCTCTCACAATGAAAAGAAGAACAACAACAAATTTAAAAACAAAAAACAACCAGAACTGACAAAAATTGAACTGTATGGAAGTCTGACAACCAAGTAGTTAAAGAAGAAACATTCATCTGGTAGCGGGGGCAGAGATGGGTAGCCAGGTGGAGAGGACTCGTGGCAGTGCAGGGGCTGGAGGAATGGAGCAGGCGAGGCAGCAGCTGGCAGACTGGGGAAGGCAGAGGCCTATCTAATAACTCACAGCTATTAACAACTGGGCCTAAAAAAAACAAAACAAAAATAAACTAAGCAAACAACTGTAACAGGAACAGATTCACAGCAATGGAGATCACATGAAGGTTTATCAGTGGGGGAGTGGAGTGGAAGAGAGGGGGAAAAGGTACAGAGAATAAGTAGCATAAATAGTAGGTAGAAAATAGAAACAGGGAGGTTTAAAATAGTATAGAAATGTAGAAACCAAAGAACTTATATGTATGACCCATGGATATGAACTAAAGGTGGGGAATGGGGGTGGGAGGGGGTGTGCAGGGTGGAGGGGAATAAAGGGGGGTAAATGGGACAACTGTAATAGTATAATCAGTAAAGTATATTTAAAATACATATAAGGAAGCAGATCATGAAAACCCTTCTAACCACATGAAAAACTCAATACTGAGAACTATTAAAAGCCATTGAGTTTCTCCATGATCCTGTTTGGATTTAGAGAAGATTACTTTAGCAGCAGTGTGAAAAATAGATTCGAAGTAGGGTAACTAGTCAGGAGGCTATTTTGTAGTCTATGTGTGAGATAATTATGTCTTGGGTTACAGAAGTGGCAGTGAGAAGGCATTCAAGATCTATAGGTGATGAGAACAACAGGATCCAGGGACCGGTTAGGTTTGGGAACAGTTTCTAGCTTGTGTTACTTGTTTGTTTGTTTGTTTTTTTAATTACGTTTATTGATTACGCAATTACACTTGTCCGGAGTTTTCACTTTTTGCTCACCACCAGCAGCACCCAGCACTCCTTCAGGCAATCACCCCCACCTTGTTCATGTCCATGGGTCATGCATATACGTTCTTTGGCTACTCCATTTCCTATACTATATATATATTTTAAATGTATTTATTTTAATTGTTGTTCAAGTACAGTTTTCTGTCTTTTACTCCCACCCCAGCTCACCCCTCTCAGTGGCCCCCAGCTCCCCCCCATTTCTACCCCCCTTAGTTTTTGTCCATGTGTCCTTTATACTTGTTTCTGTAAACCCTTCCCCTTTTCCCCTGAAATTCCCTCCCCTCTCCCCTCTGGACACTGTCAGCCTATAATGTACTTTATGTCCTCCATGGCTATTCTGTAATTACCTATTTGTATTCCCTAATCCCCTCAACACTTCATCCATTCCTTACACCCCCCTTCCTATCTGGCAGCCATCAAAATGCTCTATCTGTTTTTGTTTGCTTTTTAGATTCAATTGTTGACAGATATATATTTTTGCTATTTTATCGTGCATAGTTTTAGTCTTATTTTTCTTAGAAATAAGGGGAAAAGAGACTTTTATTAAGTCCCTTTAATACTTCATTCAATTATTGTTTGGTGATGATGAATTGCTTTAGCTTTTTCTTGTCTGGTAAACTCTTTATCTGTCCTTCAATTCTAAATGACAGAATTGCTTGGTAGATCAATCTTGGCTGTAGGTCCTTGCTTTTCATGACTTTGAATATGTCTTGATGATAAGCCCTTCTAGCCTGCAAAGTTTCTATTCAGAAATCAGCTGACAGTCTTTTGGAAACTACCTTGTGGGTAACCAACTGCTTTTCTCTCTCTGCTCTTAAAATGATCTTTTTATCTTTAACCTTTGGCATTTTGATTATGATGTGTCTTGGAGTGGGCTTGTTTCCATCTATCCATCCATCCAACCATCTTGTTTGGGACTCTCTTTGCCTCCTGGACTTGTTTGTTATTTCTGTCATCAAATTAGGGAGGTTTTCTTTTTTATTTATTCTATTTTTAATGTATTTTATTGATTATGCTATTACAGTTATCCCAATTTCCACCCTTTATTACCCTCTGCCCTGCACATCCCCTCCCACCCACATTCCCTACCTTTAGCTCCTGTCCATGGGTCATACATATAAGTTCTTTGACTTTTACATTTCTTGTATTTTTCTTAACTTCCCCATGTCTACTTTCTTTTTTGTTTTTACTTTTTTTATTGATTATGCCATTACATTTGTTCCATTTCCCCTCCTCCATTCCCCTCCACACCCCTCCCCCATCATTCTCCCCCCTTTGGTTCATGAACACATGTCTCAAGTTCTTTAGATTCTATATTTCCCTTACTATTCTTACCCTCCACCTATCTATTTTCTATCTATTGTCTATGCTACTTATTTTCTGTACCTTCTCCCTCCTTCCCCTTCTCCCACTCCCCTGTTGCTAACCCTCCATGTTATCTTCATTTCTATGGTTCACTCCTGATCTAGCTGTCTTCTTAATTTGCTTTTGTTTTAGGTGTGGTTCTTAGTAACTGTGAGTTTGCTGTCCTTTCACTGTTCATCTTTTTTATCTTCTTTTTCTTAGGTAATTCCCTTTAACATTTCATATAGTAAGGGCTTGGTGATGATGAACTCCTTGAATTTGATCTTATCTGAGAAGCACTTTATCTGTCCTTCTATTCTAAATGAAAACTTTGCTGGATAGAGCAATCTTGGTTGTAGGTGTTTGGTTTTCGTGACTTGGAATACTTCTTTCTAGGCCCTTCTTGCCTGTAAGGTCTCTTTTGGAAAATCCACTGACAGTCTGATGGGCACACCTTTGTAGGTGACTGTCCCCTTAGCTCTTGCTGCTTCTAGAATTCTCTCTTTCATTTTAATCTTGGCTAATGTAATTATGATGTGCCTTGGTGTGTTCCTTCTTGGGTCCAACTTCTTTGGGACTCTCTGAGCTTTCTGGATTTCCTGGAAGTCTATTTCCTTTTCCAGATTGGGGAAATTCTCCTTTATTATTTGTTCAAATAAGTTTTCCTTTGGTGGCTGTTCCTCTTCCCCTTCTGGTACCCCTATAATTCAGATGTTGGAACATTTAAAGATGTTCTGGAGGTTCCTAAGCCTTTCCTCAGTTTTTTGAATTCTTGTTTCTTCATCCTTTTCTGTTTGGTCATCTTTTTCCTCTATCTGGTCCACTCCTTTGATTTGAGTCCCAGTTTCCTTTCCATTACTATTGGTTTCCTGTGCATTTCCATTCATTTCAATTAGTTTAGCCTTCATATATTCCTCTAATTTGTGGCTAAAATCAACCAGTTCTGTGAGCATCCTGATCACCAGTGTTTTGAACTGTGCATCTGAAAGTTTGGCTATCTCTTCGTCACTTACATTTATCAGCTCTGGGGCTCTGAGTTGTTCTTGAGCCATGTTTTGATCTGATCGTGCCTGTTACATATGAGGGGAGGCGCCTTGGTGTTTACCGGGGCGGGGCCACCCAGGTTGCAAGTTTGTGACGCTGTATGTGACAGCGGGGTCAGAGAGGGAACAATGGCTGTCCTCTTTGCTCACCCAGTCTGCCTCACCGCTCGCTCCCGCCTGCTTATCCAAGCGCAAATGTGCGAGTCTGCTGCCCTGCGTCAGTTGCTGGGGCCTGCGAGATCTGTCTCAACACTCGCCTCTTCACTGGTTTATCTGCGTGCAAATGCGTGACCGACTACAGACAGCCAGCAGCTCCTCTTCCCTGGGTTCCGCCCGTAGCTAGCCTGCACCTGGGATCCATGCCCACGGCTGCCTGTGCACCGCCCGGATCTTTTTTGCCCTACTGGCTCTGCTGCTGGTTTCACCCCTCTCACTGGATTAGCTGAGTGGTCCGTTGTTTCCGGACTCCGTATTCGATTTTCTGTGTGGGTTGGTTGTGTTTATTGTTAAAACTTTGTTGTTTTTAGATTTGGTTGTGCCAGGACGAAAAGTGTTCCCACGTATGCCTCCATCTTGGCGGAAGTCCCCGCCCTGTCTACTTTCTACCTACCATTTTTGTTACTTATTCTCTGTACCTTCTCCCCTTTTCTCCCCCTATCACTTGCCTTCTGATAGCCTTCCATGCAATCTCCATTTCTGTGATTCTGTTCCTGTTATAGTTGTTTGCTTTGTTTTTGTTTTAGGTGTGGTTGTCAATAACTGTGAGTTTGTTGTCATTATACTGTTCATATTTTTATCTTCTTTTTCTTAGATAAGTCCCTTTAACATTTCATATAATAAGGTCTGGGTGATGATGAACTCCTTTAACTTGACCTTATCAGGGAAGCAATTTATCTGCTCTTCCATTCTAAATGATAGTGTTGCTGGACAGAATAATCTTGGATGAAGGACCTTGCCTTTCATGACTTTGAATACTTCTTTCCAACCCCTTCTTGCCTACAAGGTTTCTTTTGAGAAATCAGCTCACAGACTTAAGGGAACTCCTTTGCAGAAAACTTTCCTTTTCTCTTGCTGCTTTTAAGATTCTCTCCTTCTCTTTAATCTTGGCTGATGTAATTATGATGTGCCTTGGTGTATTCCTCCTTGGGTCCAACTTCTTTGGGACTCTCTGGGCTTCCTGGACTTCCTGAAAGTCTAATTTCTCTGCCAGATTGGGGAAGTTCTCCTTCATTATTTGTTCAAATAAGTTTTCAATTTCTTGGTCTTAGTCTTCTCCTTCTGGCACCCCTATGATTTGGATGTTGGAACTTTTAAAGATGTCCTGGAGGTTCTTAAGCCATTCTTCATTTTTTTGAATTGTCATTTCTTCGTCCTATTCTGGTTGAATGTTTCTTTCTTCCTTCTGCTCCAAACCGTTGATTTGAGTCCTGGTTTCTTTCCTGTCACTGTTGGTTCCCTGTACATTTTCCTTTATTTCACATAGTGCAACCTTCATTGCTGTCTGAGTCTTTTTTATGCTGTTGACGTACTCAGTGAGTTCCTGGAGCATCCTGATTACCAGTGTTTTGAACTCTGCATGTGATAGGTTGGCTATCTCTTCATCACTTAGTTGTATTTTTTCTGCAGCTTTGATCTGTTCTTTCATTTGGGCCATTTTGTGTGTGTGTGTGTGTCAGAGTGGCTGTTACATATAACGAGAGGAGCCCGAGGTGTTCACCAGGGCAGGGCAACTCATGTGGCTGCACTGTGATGCTGTAGGTGGGGTAGGGGTCTGAGAGGGAACAATTGTGCTTGCTCCACTCTCTGCTGCTTTTCAGTCACTTCTCCTGGTACCCACAATCAAATTGGGCCCTTCTGGTGCTGATTTCCAGGCGGTGGGCTTGTGTATATTCTAGGACCCTGTTGGTCTCTCCAACGAACTCTCCTGTAAGGCTGGGAGTTTCTCCCACAGCTACCTCAACCCCCATCTGTGTTTTTTTTTCTTTTTTTTAAAGCTTTTATTTATTTAGAGAAGAAGAGAAGGAGAGAAATATCAATGTATGGTTGCCTCTCATGAGTCCCCTGCTGGGAACTGGCCCACAACCCTGGCATGTGCCCTGACTGGGAATCGAACCGCTATTGTGTGGTTCACAGGCCCATGCTCAATCCACTGAGCTACACCAGCCAGGGCCCCACCTGTGTTTTCAATCAGAGATTTTGAGGCTTTATTTCCCTGCAATTGAACCCTGGGTCTGTGCAGTCTGTATCACTCTCCAATTGTTCCTCCCAGGTTATCTACAAGTGAATGTGAGACTGCCTGGTCCACAATCTGCCACTTCAAGAGTCTGACAGCTGCTCCCTTTCTTTGAGTCCTCTCTACCCCAGCTGCCCATCTCTACCCCTCCTACCAGTCTGGATGAATGTTTCTTCTTTAACTCCTTGGTTGTTGGACTTCCATACAGTTCGATTTTCTGTCAGTTCGAGTTGTTTTTTATTTTTAAATTGTTGTCCTTTTAGTTGTGAGAGGAGGCAGAGTGTGTCAACCTACACCTCCATCTTGGCCAGAAGTGTCACCCATTGCTGAAGTTTTCTTTAATTATTTTATTATTTTTTAAGATTCTATTTATTTATCTTTAGAGGGGAAGGGGGGAAAGAGAGAGGGAGAGAAACATCAATGTATGGTTGCCTTTTGTGCGTCCCCTGCTGGGAATTGGCCTGCAGGGAACCGGCCTGCAACCCAGGCATGTGCCCTGACTGGGAATCGAACCGCAATCGTGTGATTCGCAGGCCCGTGCTCAATCCACTGAGTTACACCAGCCAGGGCTTGAAGTTTTCTTTAATTATTTTTGAAATAAGTTTTCAATTTCTTGCTCTTTCTTTTCTCCTTCTGGCACCCCATACAGTTTGAATGTTGGATCTTTTGAAATTGTCTAAGAGGCTGTTTATACTATCCTGGATTTTTGCATTATTTTTTCTTCTTGTGTTCTGATTGGTTGTTTTTGCTTCCTTATGTTTCAAAGCATTGATTCTGTTCTTGGCTTCACCCACTCTACTGCTGTTTCCTGTAAATTGTTATTTCACTTAGTGTAGCCTTCATTTCTGACTGGATCTTTTTTATGCTGTTGAGGTCCTCACTAAGGTCTTTGAGCGTTCTTATAACCAATGTTTTGAACTCTGCATTGTTGTAGACCGCTCTGCCTAGTTTTAGGAATTGTATCTCTACCTCTTGTAGCTAAGGGTGAGAGACGACCTCTGGAATGCCAGCCACAGGAGACAAAGCCTGTCTCTGGTAGCAAACACTGCCTCAGTTCCTCTCCCTGCCCCCAGAGCTTGGTCGGAAGTCAATGACAGGTAAGACCCCTCACAGCGGGGGGCAACCTAAGCCAGGCTTGATCACATGGGAGGCCTTCATGGAAGGACTCGGGGGCTGCAACAAAGAGCAATAGAATCTCGCCCCCCCCCCCCGGCTTTGACATAGCCCAAGTCCCCATGTTCTTTGGGAGAAGCGCTTCCTGGCTGTAATCCCCTTAAGCCTGAATACCTGATGGGGAGAGGTGCAGCTCCTTGCTTGGCCAGAGCGTGCCCTGGGGAAAAATCTGGCATCACAAAGACTTGCTGATAAACCTGTGAAATCTGCTCTGCCAAGAATGCTTTCATTCATATGATAAAGGTTCAAGAGGAAATGAGTATGTCTCCCAAAGTTTCTGCAACTCTCTTCCCGATAGACACTCACTCAGACTGAAACCCTCAGACCTCTTTGAAATGTTATCTACTGTTTGATCTTTGTTGCCCTGTATTTTTGTGTATTACAACCCAATAAAAGGCTATGGAGAAAGGCACTCGGGGCCTTTTTCTTCTGCGAGAAACTTGTTGCTGCTGGCCTTTGTCTCCTTGGAGAAACTGGCCACAGCCCACGCCTCTTCCCTAAACAGATCTCATCTTGTCTCAGCCATATTTACTCATTCACGCATGTCTCTGGCACCAGGGGGACCTCGCGAAAGAAGTTGCCCCCACACTGCATCTGATGGATTGCTTTTCTCCATTTAGTCTAGCTCTTTTTCTTGAGTTTTGATATGTTCTTTCATTTGGGCCACATTTCTTTGTCTCCTCATTTTGGTAGACTCCCTATGTTTGTTTTTATGTATTAGGTCAATCTACTGTGACTCTGTGTCTTGGTAGTGTGACCTAATGTAGTAGGTGTCACATAAGGTCCAGTTGCATAGCCTCCCTTATCGGACAAGCTGGGTACAAAAGGTGAACCCTTTGTGTGGGTTGTGTATATCCTCCTCTTATAGTTGAGCCTTGGTTGCTATTGGCGGGTCAATGGGAGGGATTTACCAACTTCAGTCAACTGAAGAATTGGCTGTGACCACTTACCACCAACCTCCACTCTCCATGGAGGATCAGCTGTGCAGGGGCAGGATGGTGGTGCTCTGGCATGGTCTGTAGCTGTCCCCTGGGTGTGCAGGCCCTGGGGTTTCCCAGGTGGTACAGGTCAAGTTCAGGCCCCACCTAGTTTTCCCTAGGCTACCCTGCCTGAGCTATAAAGCAATTTGAGATGGCTGCTACTTACGCTAGGCTTGGAGATTCCCAGGTGAAGCTAAGCTGTGATTCTAGACTGGCTGCTGCTAGTGGCAGGCCTAGGGCTCACTGAGGCCAGCTGTTGCTTGTTTTAGAGGATTTAGGAAGTTGTTTAGCAGGAGCCAAGAACAGTTATTCATGTGGAAAAGCAGCTTGGGTGGGCCTGTAAATTACGTTAGGCAGAATCTTTGGGGATCTTCTAGGTTGGTCAAACGGTGTTAGCCACGTTAATGGAGTCTCAGATATGGTGCCAGCTTGCCATCTCTCTGGAGGGGAGGGTTTAGAAAAGGGACAATGATCTCTGCTTGACTGGAATCCAGATACTTCAGTTTCTTCCTGTATGGCACTGGTGCCTTTCAAGCTGCTAGTCCAGTGCTGGGACTCAGAGGGAGTTAGTCTAACTCGGTGAGTCCGTGTGTGGGTTCACTAAGAGGAACTGCTTGGGGCTCCAGCAGTTTCTCCCACCAACTCAATCCCTGCTGGTTTTTGCACTCAGAAGTTGTGGGGACTTACCTTCCTGGCACTGGAACCCTGGGCCAGTAGGCCTGGTGTGGGGCTGGGACTCCTCGCTCCTGAGATATCCCTCCAGAATTTGTATCTACCATATGTGGGTGAGGGACCAGCCTGTTCCATGTCTTCATCCTTCCTACCAGTCTGGTTAGATCTGCTTTCTTTAATTCCGTAGTTGTCAGACTTCCATTCAACTTGATCTGATGATTTTGAGTGATGCTTGTTCCCTATATTAGTAGTCATTTTGATGTGGTTGTACGAAGAGGTGAACTTTGTTTGCCTACACTGCCATCTTGTCAAGAAATCTAGCTTCTGTTGCTTGTAGTGCTATTCTTTAAGGATGAAAAACACTGGGGTCAAAGTTTGGAAGCAAGATGAAGTTTAAGTTTGGAAAAGTTGAATTTGAGGTGGTTGTGATCATTGAAGTGGGGCTATATGATAGGCATTAAGTATCTGAGTCTGAAGATCAGCAGAACATTTAGAGAAGTGATATAAGACTGAGAGTCATCAGGGAAAATCAAAGCCTTGCAAATGGATGAGATCATCCAAGGAGAATGTGTATACTAAAAAAAAATGATTGCTAAGGCTCTTCTTATAGCTTTGTCTTCACTTCATTTGCATCACATCCTCATAGATGTTTTCCTTGACTAACATATATAAAATCTCATCCTATCTCTCTATTCCTCTACTCTGCCTTTCTTTGGTAACATGTCACTATCCCACATTGTGTTATGCATGTAACTCTTAGGTTTTTGGTTACTGTCAGATACTTACACTATTTAATTCATATACATTAAAAATGGCCATCTTAAACAAATCAACAAACAAGTGTTGGAGAAGATGTTGAGAAAAGAGAACCCTAGTGCACTGTTGGTGGGAGTACAGATTGGTGCAGCCACTGTGGAAAACAGTATGGAATTTCCTCAGAAAACGAAAAATAGAACTGCCTTTTGACCTGGCAATTCCACTGTCGGGATTATATTCTAAGAACCCTGAAACACCAATCCAAAAGAATCTATGCACCCCAATGTTCATAGCAGCACAATTTACAATAGCCAAGAGATGGAAGCAACCTAAGTGCCCAACAGTAAATGAGTGGATCAAAAAACTATGGTACCTTTACATAATGGAATACTACACAGCAGAGAGAAAGAAGGAGCTCCTAGCCTTCACAACAGCATGGATGGAACTGGAAAGCATTATGCTTTCCCACAGATCCCACAGATCTCTAATAAAGAAATGTGACTTGCTGTTCTTTCACTCTCCTTGCATTACCTCCTCTCCTACATACTCTCCTGCTTCTGGCTTCTCCAGAATTCAGGGGAAAACAGATAGGGAGAGGGAGTCTTAAAGGGACAGTGAGAGGTTTAATTGATAGACCAGTGTAACCTGGCTATCAATACCCTTTTTTTAAGGAGAGACCCAAATACTGTCTTTTTGTGTGATGTGCTTTTGTGGTTTCTTCAGGGACACCATTCACTCCTTATCCGCCAAGTGGTGACCTATTCTCCTCTATTCCTAATGCGAACAATGTACCCTCTGACTATTTTTCCCCTTGGCTCTTGCCCACACAATTTTACTCTCATGGGATCCTCATTCTTTGTTGGGGTTTCCAGCTACATTGAAAGAAAACTACCTGGTCCATAGAAAAACTGGTACCTTAGAAATCTAGGCCTTCCCCCCCTCCCCATTATGAACAACTTCAGTCAGACTTCTGCCTTCAGATTTCTTCAGGTAGAAGTCAAGTATAAGTGTCTATCTTCTGCAGACACCAAAGCACACATGTGAGGTTCTCCCATGAACACTTCCCGCTTCACTGGCAACACAGGCAAGAGACCTAACGTTTTCTGTCATGCAGCAAGACTCCAGCCTGGGAGTAAAAAACCAGTCTTCCCTCTTGAAAGGTTTAATTGCAACCTTCTTACTTGGCTTGAGTAGGGGAACAATAACACTTTCTACTCCCATGAATTCCCTTCAAAAAATCCTTTCTCTTTCTCCAATTTTTCTCTATAGTTCTCTTATATAGACTGGAGTTGAATGGTGAGAAAAAATAATTGAAACACCAGTTTGGCTACCTCTTAGCAAGTATTAGTTGATATATTCATTTATTACTGAAAGGCAACATACAGTACGAGTTAAGAACCTTAACTCTGGAGCCGTACTATCTGAAGATCATGACTTAACCATTTGATCTCTCTGTACCTCAGTTTCTAAGATAATAATAGTATCTACATAGTAGAATTTTTGTGAGGACCAAATTTGTATGTATCTTAGATTAATCCCTTAAAACAGTATGTAGAATAATAGGGCTATATGTGTTTGCTTTTAGTGCTACTGCTTATTCTTCATTGACTTGGAAGGTAAGCTCAATGTATTCAAATTCTTTTTTATTTGTTTAATACTACCTTTTGAGCTCTCAAACATAGTGCACATAACAGGCACTAGTAAATGTTAGTGCCCTCAGAATTCTTCTGAATGAATTAATGTGACATTTAAGCTTTAAATATTAAGGTATGGGCAGGGAAAATAAGGTCTGAGAAAATTTAGAAAGATAGCCAGGAAGCTGTGATGTTTTAGAAACCACAGGAAAGGAGACTTTAATAAGGAGGGAATGGGCAATAGCATGAAACATCATTAGAATGTCAAAAAAATAAAACTAAAATATGGCCATTTTGTTTTATAACAAGGGGCCCTTATCTTTTTTGCTTTTCATATCCTGGTTTTCTTTCCCCCAAATATTCTTTTGTTAGAATGAATGACAACTCATAATAAATCTTTGAATAGGTCTTAAAACTTTTTAGCTCTGTTCTATAAACCTCCAAAGAACAAACTAGTCCTGCTATTATTTAGTTTTGGCTATAACCAGAAAGTATCCATTCTTAATATTGTTCAGTACAACTTGGACTCTCCTCTTGATTCAAACAATAAAACTTGCTGTTGACATCTGCATACAACTCCATGCCAATTTCCGGCCTAAGAATGTCTTTCTCCCTTTCCCCTACCCACCCTCATTTTTCAAGAGTACAAGTATAATATATTAAAAAACTGTTACAACTCAATAATAAAAGGCATATAACTTAAAAGGATAAAATATTTGAATAGGTATTTCTTCAAAGAAGATAAACTAATGGCTAAAAAGTACATAAAAAGATAGTCAACATCATTAGTTGTTAGGGAAATGAAAATTGAAACCACAGTGAGATACCACTTCACACCCACTGGGATGTCTATAAGAAAAAAAAAAAACAATGAAAAGTGTTACAAAGGATGTGGGTAAATTGGAACCCTCATACACTGCTGATGAAACTGTAAAATGATGCAGCCACTTTGGAAAGAGCCTGGCAATTTCTCGAAAGGTTAAACATAGAGTTACTAAACGACCCAGCAATTCCATTTCTAGGTGTACACACAAGATATTTGAAAACATATGTTTTTTAAAAAAACCTCACACATGAATGTTTACATTGGTACTATTCATAGTACCCAAAATGTGCAAACAGCCCAAATGTTCATCAGCCGATGAATGAATAAGCAAAATGTGGCATATTCATACAGTGGAATATTATTTAGTCAAAAACAAAGAATTATTTGAATGATGTCACCAAAAATGATGGAGTAGAGAACTCCAGCTCTTTGAAATGCTGTAATTATCTACTAAAGTCCATATTCTTTAACATGATTCACAAGGCCTCAGATGTTCTAAACCCTACTTATCTGTTATGGGAGGAATTATGTGTCTTTCTAAAATTTATAAACCGCAGTACCTCAGACTGTGGTCTAATTTGGAAATAAGGCCATTACAGAAGTAATTAGTTGAGATGAAGTCATTAGAGTAGGATCTAATACAATATTATTGCTGTCTTTATAAAAAGGGGAAATTTGGACACAGGGACACATGCACAGGGAAAACACTGTATGGAGATGAAGGCAGAGAATAGGGTGATACTTCTACAATCCAAGAAATGGAAAAGTTTGCCAACAGACCACTAGAATCTAGGAGAGGGTAACTTGTTTGCAGGAGTGGTTTGTTCTTTGGAGGTTGATAATGCAGAGCTAAAAACTTTTAATATTTTTTCTCAGAGCTAACCATGCAGACACCTTGATTTCAGACTTCTAGTTCCAGAACTGTGAGACAGTAAGTTTCTGTTGTTTAAGCCACTTTGTTTGTGGTACTTTGTTATGGAAACCCTAGTACACTAAAACAACATCTTTATAGCCTCATCTATGATCATTTTTTTCTTTATACTCTATGCTATACCACCACCACCTTCCTTGTACTTCCTGTGGATAGTCCTAGTGTTGCTAGCCTTTTGTTTTTGCTTAAGTTATTCTTCTGCTTGGAATGCCTTTTTGGTCTAGATAATTCCTATTCATATTTTAAGATTACTTTTTTATAGGGATCCTTCACTGAGTACTTTCCACCAGGCTGGTATATGTGGCCTTGCTATGCGCACTCACATATCCTGTACATCTCCCCATCTTTGCATTTCCCACATTGTATTATAATTGTATGTTTATGGTTCATCTGTCTCTATCCACCCAATGCAATAAATGGTGAATGCCATGAGGAAAGAGTCACCAAAATCCCAGTGCCTAGCACAGTATACTTTCCACATTGTATATACTCAATACATATTTTTGAATGAAAGGACTTTTTTCTTTTGTTGTTTATTCATCTTATTTCTTCCTATATATGTACTAAAGTGCTTTGTATATAACGGGTACTCACTTCATCCTGACCAGTCATTCTGAGGACATTTGGCCATAGCTGGAGACATTTTTGGTTGTCACTATTGGCATCTAGTGGGTAGACATCAGAGATTCTGTTAAACATACTACAATGTACAGGATATCCCTCAACACAAAGCATTATCTGGCTCAAAATATTAATAATGTAGAGGTGGAGAAACCCTGATCTTGACTGAATAAGACTGAATCTACTTTTTACAACCTGTACTCAGTGTAGACCACTAGTGAACTAAATATGCTTGGTCAGGAAGTCTTTTTTGTTCATTCATTTTTTTTTAAAGTAAACCATTACCCAACAAGAAATGATGATAGAGTGTCCTGACATCCAGAAGTAAGAGTTTAGCAGTGAAAAAGTACCTGATCAGATTTCCCATCCAATGGAGGCATGGGTAAATATGGCTCACCTCCTTGCACAACCACAGCAAAAATTACAACTAAACTACAAAACAGTTATTACCTAGAATCATAAAATCAAGCTGTATGGAAGTCTGACAACCAAGGAATTAAAGGAGTCACATTCATTCATATGGGTAGGAGGGGCAGAGATGTGGAGATATGCAGAGATGTGAGGAGACATGGAGATGTGGAACAAGTGGTCCCACATCCAGTGCAGCGGATAAAAATCAGGAGGGATACCTTGGGAGCAAGGGATCCCAACCCTACACCAGACCACACACACCAGGGTTCCAGTGTTAGGAAGATAAGTCCCCATAACTTCTGGCTATAAAATTCAGTGGGAGTTGGAGTAGAGGAAGAAACTGGGATTCTCAGATATCGCCTCTTAAAGGGCCTGGAATGGACTTAGGACATATGCATACTTACTCTATCTGGCTCTGGCACAAGGGCAGCAGCTGGAAGGGCACCAGTGACATATGGGGAGAAACTGAAGTGTCTGGCATCAGGGAGAGTACCAGGGGACAGCTTCCCCCCAGACGAAACTCCAGAGGCCAGGCAGCAGCATTGTCCCCTTACTGAGCCCTCACCCATATAGAGCCATAAGCTGCAATACCTTATCAGAAACTCCATCACCTTGCTTCATATGGGTTGTCCCACCCTGGAAATTACCTAAGGCTCCACCTCATCCAATTTACCAGTGAGCCTTTCTACAATAGGCCACACTACTGAGACAGGGAGTCAGAGTAGCTCTACCTAATACATAGAAACAAACACAGGGAAGGTGCCAAAATGAGGAAACAAAGGAATGTGGCCTAAAAGAAAGAACAGAATAAAACTCCAGAAAAAGAACTAAAAAAAATGGAGATAAGCAACCTATCAGATGCAGAGTTCAAAACACTGGTTATCAGAATGCTGAAGGAACACACTGGATACTTCAACAGTATAAAAAAGACCCAGGCAGAAATGAAGTTCACACTAAGTGAAATAAAGAAAAATTTACAGGGAACCAACAATGCAGTAGATAAAGCCAAGAATCAAATCAGTGACTTGGAACATAAGGAACCAAGAAACATTCAATCAGAACAGCAAGAAGAAAAAAGAATCCCCTCCAAAAAAAAACAACCCTCAAGAATAGGCTAGGTGCCTCTGGGACAACTTCAAATGTACCCTCATTTGAATCACATGGAGTGCCAGAAGGAGACGAGAAAGAGCAAGAAATTGAAAACTTATTTGAAAAAAATAATGAAAGAATATCTCCCTAATTTGGTGAAGGAAGCAGACATACAAGTCCAGGAAGCACAGAGAATCCCAAATAAGATAGACATAAAAAGAACCACACTAAGATACATCATAATTAAAATGCCAAAGTTTAAAGATAAAGAGAAAATCTTAAAGCAGCAAGAGAAAAGCAGATAGTTACATACAAAGGAGTTCCCATGAAACTGTTAGCTGATTTCTTAAAAGAAACTTTGCAGTCTAGAAGAGACTGACAAAAAGTACTCAAAATAATGACAAGCAAGGACCTACAACCTAGATTACTCTATCCAGCAAAGCTTTCATTTAGAATTGCAGGACAGATAAAGTGCTTCCCAGATAAGGTCAAGTTAAAGGAGTTCATTATCACTAAGCCCTTATTTTTTTTTAATATTTTATTTATTTATTTTTAGAGAGAGGGGAAGGGAAGGAGAAAGAGTGGGAGAGAAACATCAATGTGTGGTTGCCTCTCATGAGTCTCCTGCTGGGATCTGGCCTGCAACCCAGGCATGTGCCCTGACTGGGAATCGAACCGCGATACTCTGGTTCGCAGGCCCGTGCTCAATCCACTGAGCTACGCCAGCCAGGGCTTTCACTAAGCCCTTATACGAAATGTTAAAGATAATTATTTGTGAAAAAGATCAAAATGATGAAAATTAAAATGGCAATAAATTCACAACTGTTAACAATTGAATCTAAAATAATATGCCATTCAAGCAAGGAGAACAGAAACAGAGTCACAGATATGGAGATCATTTGGAGGGTTATCAGCTGAGAGGGGAAGAGGGGGAAATGGGGAAAAGGTGCAGGGGTTAATAAGTACAAATTGGTAGGTATAGAATAGAGAGGATGATTATAGTATGGAAAATGGAAAAGCCAAAGAACCTATATGCATGACCCATGGATATGAACTAAGAGGGAGGTTGTCAGAGGGAATGGAAGGTCCTGGGTGGAGGAGGGCAAAGGGGAAAATTGAGACAACTGTAAATAGCATAATAAATAAAATATATTAAAAAATAAAAGTACTGGATCAATAAGAGAACACATATAAATTACAATATTGTTATTCCTGGAGTGCTCTGTAACTGTGAAGATGAATTAGAGCTACATCTAACAACAGGGATCAATCTCATAAGCATAATGTTGAATGAAGAAAGCACATTGAAAAAGTACAGGCAGAGTTATATTATTTATGTGAAGAACTAGATATTTGGGATAGACGTGTAGGCAGTAAATGCATAAAAACACACATGGAAACAATGATTAAATCTGGGAGAGTGAAATACTCAGGTTAGAGGTGTATACAGAAGGCTCTGATTGCAATGGTAATGCTTTATTTCTGAAGCTGGCTAGTGAACATATGCTTCTTTTATATTAGTCATCATACATATATGGATTTTTCAAATATTTAATGCTTTTCAGAATGTTAATTGCTCAACGCTGAGGTATCCTGTCATCCGGGGCTGAAGAAAAACTCCATCTTATCAGTTTGTAGTAGCCAGAACTCCCTCACCATGGTAAAATCAAACCACTCATTGAATCCAATCATTCATTATGAGACACAAGCTTACATACTACACATAGGATAATAATCCATAAGTTCCTGTTTACATTATTGCACAGGATGGTACCTGGGTTTGCTTACATTGGAGCCCTCACAATATTGGCATAAGAATTTGAGCACAGAAACCTTATGACAAACAAAGAAGATCAAACAGAAATGTATAGCAGCTTGCTAAATATAGAGTCTGTGTAAAAAGGCCATTTACTTTGTTCTTTGTTTATATTTGTGTGTATTTGCAATTGATTTAGTGACACTGTCTGGGAGTAAAGGAGGCAGATCTTCACCCATTCTCTTTAATGGTGTGGACCTTGGAGAACAAGAAAATGCACATGTATAAAGAAGTAAAAACTTAACTTCCGGCCAAGATGGAAGCATAGGTAGACACACTGTGCCTCCTCATACAAGCAAAATTAAGGACAACAAAAATATAGAAACAAAAAAAAACCCAGATGTTGGGAATTGCTCTGCCTGGTTTTAGGAGTTGTAACTGTCCCCTGATGGCTAAGGCTGAGTGAGCGACCTCCAGAATGCAAGCCACTAAGGAGACAAAGCTTGTCCCCTGCCCCCAATGCTTGGTCGGTTAGTCTAAGACGGGTAAGACCCCTCAGAGGGGGGGCAACCTAAGCCCAACTTGATCACTTGGGAGGCCATCATGGAAGGACTTGGGGGATTGCAACAAAGAGGGAGTGATGGACCCTTGCCCCCTGCCTATTCTGACATAGCCTGAGTCTCCATGTCCTCTGGGAGAAGCACTTCCTGGCTCTAATCCACTTAAGCCTGAAAACCTATGTGGGGGAGGTGGTGCAACCCCTTCTGGGCTAGAGTGGGATCCAGGGTGATCGGGCATAAGAAGAATTCCTAAAGTCCTGTGAAGCCTGCTTTGCTTAGAGTGCTTTCATTCACATGATAAGGGTCCGAGCAGGAAATGAGTATGTCTCCCAAAGATTTTGCAATCCCCTTAATTTACAGACACTGACCCAGACTAAGCCCTCAGATTTCTTTGAAATGTTCCTTATTGTTGGATCCTTACTGCCTCTATTCCTGTGTATTACAACCCAATAAAAGTCCCTGGAGGAAGGGGCTCTTGGCTTTTCTCCTCTGAGAAATTGGCCACCTCTCCTCCCCAAGCAGATCATGTCTTGGTAGTTTCACTTTCATTCATGGTGGATGGGGGGATTTTGTGGTCAAAGTTGCCCCCACAACCAGGTCCGACAGAAAATTGAACTGTATGGAAGTCCGACAACCATTCATCCAGATCAGTAAGAGGGGTGGAGTTGGTGGCCAGTGGAGAAGGGTTGTGATAGGAAAAAGTGGTGGTTGGCAGTCCTGGTCATGCAGGTGGCGGCTGGCAGACCCCAGGCATGGGGAGGCAATGGGCAGACCCAGTGAGGCATGCAAGGCCACTGGCTGACTGCGGATACATTCTCATGCAGATAAACCAGGTAAAAATGAGGAGCGAGACAGACCACACAACCCAGGGTCCCAGCACTGGGAAATAAAGCCTCAAAACACCAATTGAAAATGCCTGTGGGGGTTGAGGTGCTGGGAGAGACTCCCAGCCTCACAGGAGAGTTCATTGGAGAGACTCCCATGGTCCTAGAACATGCACAAGCCCACCCACATGGGAATCAGCACCAGAAAGGCCCAGTTTGCTTGGGGGAAGCAGGGGATTGAGATCCAATAGCGGAGCAAGTGCCATGGTTCCCTTTCAGACCCCGCCCCCACATACAGCATCACAAACAAGCAACTGGGTTGACATGCCCTGGTGCACACCTAAGGCTCCACCCCTCACTATGTAACAGGCGTGACCAGAGCCATTACATCTAAGCGACCAAGAGATAGCCAACCCATCAGATGCACAGTTCAAAGCACTGGTAATCAGGATGCTCACAGAATTGGTTGATTTTGGTCGCAGATTAGATGAAAAAATGAAGGCTACACTAAGTGAAATGAAGGAAAATGCATAGGGAACCAATGGTGATAGGAAGAAAACTGGGACTCAAATCAATAGAGTGGACCAGAAGGAAGAAAGGAACAACCCAACAGAAAAGAAGGAAGAAACAAGAATTCAAAAAAATGAGGAGAGGCTTAGGAACCTTCAAGACATCTTTAAATGTTCTGATATCCTAATTATAGGGGTACCAGAAGGGGAAGAGAAAGAGCAACAAGTGGAAAACTTATTTGAACAAATAATAAAGGAGAACTTCCCCAATCTGGAAAAGGAAATAGACTTCCAGGAAGTCCAGGAAGCTCAGAGAGTCCCAAAGAAGTTGGACCCAGGAAGGAACACACCAAGGCACATCATCATTACATTAGCCAAGATAAAAATGAAGGAGAGAATCCTAGAAGCAGCAAGAGCTAAGGGGACAGTCACCTACAAAGGAGTTCTCATCAGACTTTCAGCTGATTTCTCAAAAGAGACCTTCCAGGCAAGAAGGGGCTGGAAAGAAGTATTCCAAGTCATGAATGGCAAGGACCTACATCTAAGATTGCTCTATCCAGCAAAGCTTTCATTTAGAATGGAAAGGCAGATAAAGTGGTTCTCAGATAAGGTCAAGTTCAAGGAGTTCATCATCAGCAAGCCCTTATTATATGAAATGTTAAAGGGACTTATCTAAGAAAAAGAAGATAAAAAATAGGAACAGTGAAAGGACAGCAAACTCAGTTATTAACAACCACACCTAAAATAACAGCAAACTAAGCGGACTCCTAAAACAGGAGTGGAGCCACAGAAATGGAGATCACATGGAGGGTTAGTAACAAGGGAGTGGGAGGAGGAGAGAGAGGGAAAACGTACAGAGAATAAGTAGCATAGATGGTAGGTAGAAAATAGATAGGGGGAGGGTATGAATAGTATTGAAGATGTAGAATTTAAAGAACATAACTATGACACATGGACATGAACTAAAGGGGGGACATGTGGGTGGGATGGGGTATGCAGGGTAGAGGGGAATGAAGGGGGCAATGGGACAACTGTAATAGCATAATCAACAAAATATATTTAAAAAATAAAGATGGGGCTGAAATCTCAAAAAAATTTCTGGCTGTTTTGGTTATAAGATCACCTGTGACGGTATTACAATGTTTGTTCAAGGAACCCTTATTGTACTTAGTAATGTACAAAGTAATGTACAAAGTGAAAGAGTAGTGATGCTGGCAATTGGAATATACCAAAGAGAAGCTGCAAAGTGTTTCCTTTAAGTGAAAAGGAATGTGCATATGTATGTATGTGTAGGGAAAAGCTTATATATAAGGTTCAGTATTATTTACGGTTTCAGGAATACCCTGGCAATCTTGGAATGTATCCCTCATGGCTCTATTATATTCCATTGTATGAGACTACACCAATTTACTTAACCATTGAACCATTAGGTTTTTCCCCTAGTATTTTATTATTCTAAGTAGTACTGCAATTAATATCCTTGTACAAAAGTGTGTAAAATACACATTCATTCATCATAAAACTATTAGTGAGGGCCTACTATGTATCAGGTATTATGCTAAGTGCCCAGTTTCTGCCTTAGTTTTTTATCCTGAGATAAGAAACACTGGAGGAAGAGAAAATTTAAAATAAAAGGTGGTAGGCTCATCTTTGGATTTGTCGAATTTGACATGCCTGCAAGACATCCAAGTGGAGATGTCAAGAAAGCAGAGCTCAAATAGACCTTGCAAGGTCTAGAGATATAACATTATAGTTGTGGCCATATAGATGTTAAGTAAAGCCAAAAGAGTGAAAGAGGTCATTTCCGAGAGTAGCCTAGCCCTCAGAATGTCTGGCTTTCTGAGGTTAGATAGCAGAGTGGAATCTACAAAGAATGAGGAGAGGGCAAAGTGGTAGGAAGAAAAGCAGAAAGTGTGGTGTCCCAGATGCCAAAGGAAGACTTTCAAGGAGAAGAAAATGATTAACAGCATTAAATGTAGGGGAGAAATCAAGGAAGGTAAGGACTGGAAAATGCCTTATGTATGTATGTATGTATGTATGTATGTATGTATTGGCATGGAGGTCATTGGTTGGGTATCTTGCTGAACACAGTTTCAGTGTGGTATTAGGGAAGGGAGCCAAATTACTGAGCAAGAAGAAAGGAAATGGAAATTGCAAATATACCTGTAAAGCACATTTTCAATAAATTTTCTTATAAAGAGGAGCTGGGGAAGTACCTAGTATGTAAACAAGATTTTTAAAAAAATATAGTAGACATTTGAGCATGTTTAATTGCTGATGACATTTGAGGACTTGAACTTGGTTAATGTTGATGAGAAGAAGAGAGGGAAAGAGGAAGGACGGGAACAGGAATCTACAATTACTGGGTAGATATGTACATTTTAATGTCTCACTATATATTGCTCACATGATTTCTAGAAGGGCTTTTAATCAACATACACTCTTACTGGCTTGTCTAGAGGCCACTTTGTCATTAAGTGTTATAAAAATAAACAAACAAAAAAACCTTTGTGAAAGAATGTTATTCCAATTTGTGCTTCTTTGATGAATAATGGGTTGCACGTTTTACCCAGTTGTGTCTGTGTGTGAATTTAATCTTATGTCCTTTGCCCCAGACGTTGTATTTTAGATAGACACTTTTTTGACATAAAAGATGGAAAGTCAAAGCATCAGTATGGTATCATATTTTATCTTCCTAAATTACATGGTCTAGAGCCTTTATCTTCCTAAAAGTGCATGACAGTTTGACAACTTTTGGCCCAGTCGAGTAGCAGAGGCCACTCAATTTAACATCTGAGAAAGTGACCGCAGATGAAAGGGGAAGCGGGGGTTAGGTCTAGTTTTAGACCCCTAACCTTAGTCCTCAAGCTCCCTCCCCTAATCCGGGAAGGCACTTTGGCAGTGCTTTACGGCTTTGGCTCCCACAGCTTCCCTTGGGGTGGGGTGGTTCCCTACCAAAGAGCCCAGAGGTATGTGCGGCCCCTTTAAGAGTCCAGCTCCTCCCTACTCGGGAAAGTTGCAACTTTTTCCGCCTAGCGGGAGGGTGAGAAGGGCCTGAAAGAGGTTGCAGTGTTCCCGCAGCCCTACAACGTGCGCTGAAACTGACACTGGGAAGTCTCGCCCTCTGGTGGCACCTGTTGAAGGTGACAGGTAGGTCTGTGGCCAGAGGCCACCCCTTTGCCCCAGGTCCGGGGCTTCCCCCGGATCCCCAGCCCCTTTTCTCTGTGCTTCCACTCCCATCTCAGGAACCTGCGCCCTTCCTTACCCCTTCACTCTCCCAGTCTTTCCTGTCCCTTTTCCCCTAGCTTCCTTTGTGGACCGCAGCTCCCACAGCTCACTCCCCTTGTCTGCTTGGGCAGCTCCTCCCAGCCTGTAGGCTTTACCCTGGGCCCCTTACTTAGCCCACCCATCGCTAAACACGGGCTGTGCTCCTCTGTGTCCCCTGTCTGGAGTTGTGCGCAGTGGCTGGCTTTTACCGTCTGCTGGCTTACCATCTGCCGGATCTGGGGCGGAGGTGGGGCCGAGTTCCTAGTGGGAACTGTGCCCTCGAAGGGGTCGAGTCACTTTTCTTCCTCTCCAGCCATCCTGTGTGTTCTCCGTCCTGTCCCGGTGGTGTCTTCCCTAGCCTCCTCTGGCCTGCCAGAGGTAAGGCTGCTCCCCGGCCAGTTGGCCCCACTCCTGCCTTAGTGGGTTCCCTCAGCACTTGGAGCTGGGGATGGGACTGTGTGCGCTCGAGCTGAACTGCTTTTTCTTGCCACCCTTCAAGCAGGTTTTGGGGATCTGCTGCTGGATGAGAGTCTCCAGAGTCCTCAGAAAGAGCAAAGAACCCTTCAGCTTCAGGTTGTGATGGTTTATAAAGGGCTAGATGAATGCCTCCAGCCCTTAAGAGAGAACAAAATGGTTGGTTGTTGTGGTGAGATCATTTGGTTAGAATTCTGGTGGTGTAAACAAGTGATCTGTTTCTCATTAACTAACCCTTTCCTCCCCCAGTACCCTGCTTCTTCAGAACCAGAGGACCTAGCTTTCCAGTGTACGGCTTTTGGCAGGGTTGGCCCTATACCTTGAACATTTGTGGCAGAAATTACTCTTCAGTACTCCTTGATGTCTTATTTTTAACTGGCTTCTTTTCTTTTTTTTGCTTCCAGATCCCTACTTGTACACCTCATAAATCTATTAATACTAAGGTATTAATGACCTAATGTGTTTACCCTTTGGTTTGTGGAGAGAACAATGTCTGATGCAAAGGGTTGAGGCCCTGAGGAACTTTTGTTGTTGCAGTTAGTTGTTATTGCTGTTGTTATTTGTTTACTTGCTTATGTTTCAGTACCTGCTGGAAATCCTAGAAGGAAAAGGCCACCAACTTGGCTTGTGAGACTTTTCCTGGCAGGGGGGTAAACATTTCTGGCAACACAGCTTCAGGAGACACACTGTATAGGTCCCAGCAGTGAAATGGAGTTTGGAGGCCTGTTTATGGATAATTGGTCTGTGAGTATATGTAGCATTCTGGATGATCCTTTCTGAGTTTTTCCCCTTAAAGGCTGCCATTAATAATGGTTGTTAGAATCCACTGAGCCAGGTGCTTTGATGAGTTCTTGACATAATTATCTCATATAATCCTCATGATAACTCTATGCAGTATATACTGTGATTATAACTGTGTTGTGATGAAAAGGAGACTCAAAGGTTAAGTGTCTTTCCCCAAATCACTCAACAGATGAGGGGCAGAGCTGGGTCATCTGACTGCACAGTATGTTCCTACCCTTGTCACACTACCTCTGCTGTATTAGATGTTAGTAAAACTAAATAGCTCACAAGTGAGGATTAAGTGATTAAAAATTTCCCTTCCAAGCTAAGCCATATATAAGTTTTGGTCCTTGACTACACCCTGCATATCCTGTGGAGACTTTGTACCACTTACTTCACTGGTATTTTGCCCATTTCACCATCCCGCTTCCAATAGGGATCCAATCGCCACATTGCCACTATAAATACACAACCCTGGGTATAGCCAGCTGAATGAAACCTCCAAAGCTCTTAGCTCAATAGTAATTGTCCTTAAGTTAGGAATGAATAACTCTGGATTCTAGGGATGTGTGCCTGACCCAACTTCTTCCTTTCCTGCTGGCTAGGGGAGAAATGAGGATGTGGTACATGAAAGGATTTCCCAGCAGTCAGGCTGGAGAGCCTGAAGGGGAATGTTTGCTTGTTGTGTGGTGGAATGGATGGAGTGCCTTAGGGAAGGATAGTCCAGGTGAAAATGTTCTTCCCAATCTCATCTCTGAGCCTTTGCCCAAACTCCTCTCTCTCCCCCTGCTACACCTCTTTTGCCTGAAAAGATAACTTGCCACCCATACCACTCCCCTGCCATTAATTTCTATTCATCTCTCAAGATTTAGCTCTAAAGTCACCTCTGTTGGGACAGCCTTTCTGAACATAAAATTCCTTCCCCTTAGCAGAATTACCAGTTATTCTGTATCCTAAAGCATTTTGTTTATACCTCAGGAGAGCCCTTAACAACTCTCTTAGTTGTTTTTTCACCTGGAAGAATATAACAGCTTTAATGTTGAGGTCTGAATCTTGGCTCTTAACAATATTTAAGCATGAGAAATTAACAAATATTTGTGGTAGAAACTCGGGGTACCATGCCTTCAAGAGCCTGAGTTCCAGTGATGGTGGGATTAAAGTACAAAAGACACATTTCTGAGGCACTTGAAATTTGACAGCTAGGAGTTTGTACTTCAATGTCACTTCATTGAGGCCTTCTGTAACCATCCTGTTTAAACTTGCAACCCTTCTCCCAACATTCTGTGTGCCCCTTTCCTACATTATTACTCTACTGTAACATAGTGTATATTTCACGCATTTTTCTTACTGTCTGTCTCTCTCTCCCCTCTATAATGTAAGTTCCATGTGGGTAGGGTTGTTTTATTGACCAATGAACCCCAATACCCATTACAGGGCCTGGAATATAGGTGCTTACTAATATTTGTTAAATGAATTAATGAATGACATTACTGTTCTAGGAACTGGCATTCTTTTGTGGTCTCTTGGAACTGAAATTAAGTGACTTTTGCCTATCTGCCTAGCTGTAAGGCTGCCATGGGCCCAATTATTATTGTTTTCCTCCTGCTGAGTTTTGCTTTGAGGTTGCATTCCTGACAACAACTTTGACCTAGTTGGAAGTACTTCCTCTCTATTTTTAAGACATGATGCTCCGAATGGAAACTTTTGAGTTTAAAGTAGAAATATAAAGACACTGTTTCTGGTCGGTATGAAGGGAGGTTGCACTGAGAGGAGGGGGTGTGGATTGTCAGATATTTTAGGCATTTGGTGAGCTCACTAGGAAGCCGGAGAAAGTTACTGTGCAACAGGGAAGTTAATAGCCCGAAAGAAGAAAAGATGCCACAAATTAAGCTGCTGGACTCAAGTAATCCTTAGCATTTTAGGCATGAGGTAGTTATCAGATTATGGACTTTATTGAAAAGCCATTGCTGAGTACTTCCTTTATTTGCCTAGTTTTATATTAGGAGAGTTATACTGTGAGTAAACCACATGTAACATAAAAGAAAAAAGTATCATTCTGTTTAAATGTGGTTTGAAATATTCAGAAAGAAAAAAGGGCTAGAATCCCTTACAAGACTGGCTTGGAAGGAATTGGGCTCTTGATATGATGGTAAATATGTGGTTCTTCACCATTTGATGTGTAGTGAGTTCTTTGAAACTTAAGTTTGTACAGAAAATGTCTGCTTAGCCCCCTATTCTACTAAATTTATCTCCCCAACCTTTGAACATTGGAGTGACATAGTGCTCGGTCCATGGTCTTTCTGCCATCCAAAATCTTCCTAGAAGCTCTTACCCAGCCTCATGTTTTTAAATACCATGTATCAATACACTCATCACTTGGAAATTTATGTCTCTGATCCAAGCCTTCTAAGCTATATACAATGGCTTATTCAATATATCTATTTGGATGTTAAATAGACATTTCAAATGTAACATGGCCAAAACAGAATTCCTGATTCCTCTCACATCATGAGCCCCTTTCCCTTAGCTTCCACTTTCTCAGCAAAATGACACCAGCATAGATGCTCAAGAACTAGAGTCACCCTTGAGTCTTGTGTTTCACTTAATCCCTAACATCCAACTCAAAAGCAAGTCCTGTTGACCTGAATTTCTAAGTGTGTCAAATGTTCTGCCACATGTATCCATCTCATGTGCCTATCACCCTAGTCTGAGGCACCACAAGGCCGAAATAAATATCTTTCAGCAATATTCAATAACATAGACGTAAGATGCACATATACAAATATTTATGTGGGATAGCTTCCTATTAGGAGAATTGTTATGTCAAAGGATATATATTTTAAAAATGTGAGTAGGCACTGTTGAAGTGACATCTAAGAAACTTTATCCTGTAACCACTGAAAGTACCTTTCATTATGTCCTTCCTGAGGATGGAATTTTTTTTTTAAATTGCTAATCTGATATGTGAAAAATAGTATCTAACTGATTTAACCTGCATTTCTCTGATTACTGGTAAGGCTGAGTGTTTTTTCATATATGTTAGCTATTTGCATTTTTTCAGACTTGCTCCTTAATATCCTTTGCACACTTTTATTTTGGGTTATTTTGCACATTTATACAAGATCTGTCCAGAAAAATTCCAGCCATTTAAACCATACGAGAACAGTTTGTGCAACATCAGTGTAACCTGGCAGCCAAAGAGAGTAGACTGGAATGTGCATGCATGAACAATAATGACTTCACTGTACTAGTCAGTGGGAGTGGTAGATGTTGTTGAGTGACCATGGGTACTGTGTGGCTGTCACATTCAAACTGACTGAGTAAGTAGGGCAACAAATCTGTATCAAATTTTGCATTAAGCTTGAACATTCCTCCATGGAAATTATTTGGATGATTAAGGAGGCCACAGCTATGGGCAACTGGTGATTGTCAGCTTCATCACGACCATGTGTGTGCTCATGCATCATGTCTCCTGCAGAGTTTTTTGGCAAAACATCAAATCACCCAGGTGACTCAGCCCCTCTACAGCTCAGATTTGGCACCCTGAGACTTCTAGCTATTTCCAAAACCAAAATCACCTTTAAAAGGGAAGAGATTTTAGACCATCAGTGAGACTCAGGGAAATATGACAAGGCAGCTGGTGGCGATTGGGAGAACTGTGTGAGGTTCCAAGGTAATGACTTTGAAAGGGACTGAGGCATCATTGTCCTATGTACAATGTTACTGTATCTTGTATCTTCTTCAATAAATATTTCCATTTGTCATAGTACATGGCTGGATACTTTCTAGGCAGACCTTGTATGTTGAATTGATTTGCAAGAACACTGTATTTATTAGGGATACTTACCCTTGCCTATTATATAGTGCATTTTTCCTGTAGTTTGTCATATGTCATAACTTTGTTCATGATGAGTATCCCTCTTGTAACTAGGTAAAACACACTATAAAACATTTGAAAGTGTGTTCATTAGAGTTGTCAATTAGGAGGTCAGTGGCATTAATGCAGCAGTAGGAGAGAAGGCAGATTGTAAAAAGTTGGGGAGTGAGCACTGAGGACTGATAAGGAATATGGTAGACACTTTGAAGGGGCTTGGCTGTGTTTGGAAGGAGAAAGCATTTCTTAATGGACTGTCAAGAAAATGTTGTTAATTAATTTTGTTTTGTTTTAAATATGGGACAGATGCAAGCCCATTTATGTGTAGATGGCTCAGAGCTTGATGATGCAAGGTTGTTGAGAAAGCTGGAGGATGGGACCATGGAATGAAAAAGGTGAAAAACTAGCCTTAACAAAAGGGAGGTGGCTCTTCCATTGAGACAGGAGGGAATGAGAGCAGGATTGGTGAGGCAGTGGAGAGGGAAGGAGCTGTGGAAGGACAGAATTTTGAGGGAAGTACCATCTGATGAAAGTCATGAAGAGTTGGAGTAGCATTTTAAAGAGATGGAAAGAGGATCTCTTTATAGGGATATCATCCAGATTGCCACATTGTAGTGAGCTGAGAGAAGTGCAGATAACATGAATGTGTCTCTGCTTTGAGTCATAGAACCATGTTTCCATTCTCTCCAGCAGTTACTAGCCCAGATGTAGAAATAGAGTGTGGACAGTCTAGTTTGGAGGATTCTTCTGTGTGGCTGTGACAGAAATATAAGAAGGCAGGAGACTGGACACTGCTGGTAGAATAGTTGAAATGATGGACCACTGGGGCTTTCATTATCTGTAACTATTTAATCTATCTTGAACTCCAGTAATTCTTAAGATATGGGAAATTTCCATGGCATGTACACTGTTTCTTATTTATTTATTTATATTTATTTTTAGAGAGAGGGTGGAGAGGGAGAGAAACATCAATGTGGTTGCCTTTCTCATGCCCTCTACTAGGGACCTGGCCTACAACCCACACATGTGCCCTGCCTGGGAATTGAACTGGAGAACCTTTGGTTCACAGGCCAGAACTCAATCCACTGAGCCAGACCAGCTAGGACTTCTACACTGTTTTCTTATTTGTAGCTCTATCAATTCAGCTATCAGAATAGCTTTAGTATCAGTGTCTTTAAACTATTGCTTAAAATTTATAAGAAAACATAGGATGATTTACTGAGGGCCTACCATGTGCCAGCTACTAGGCAAGGTGCTTGAGATATGATGGAGAAGAAGATAGATGATACCTTTCTTTTTGTGGAACATATTTCATCAGGGGAGATATGTCTTAAATAATTTATCACATAATCAATAATTTAATTACAATTTTGATAGATCTATGAAGTTCAGTTTTTCTTTTAGAAATCAAATTGCCACATTGTTGTCCCTAACAGGTTTTACTAATTACATTTACCCACAAAGCATGAGCATATCTCCTACATCTACCTTCTTTAAAATTGAATATTGTCTTTTTAAAAAACTTTTATTTAGTTATTTTTCAAGTACAGTTTTCTGTCTTTTTCTCCCATCCCAGCACCCCCAACCCCGGGCTTCCCATCTCCCTCCAATTTCTACCCCCCTTAGTTCTTGTCCCTGTGTCTTCCTATTTGTTCCTTCAAATCCCTCCCCTTTTTTTTCCCCTTAAATTCCCTCCCCTCTCCACTCTGGTCACTGTCCCCTTGTTTTCTATTTCAGTGTCTTTGTTTTTATTTTGCTTGCTGGTTTGTTTTGTTGTTTAGCTTCCTGTTAAAGGTGAGATCATATGGTATTTGTCTTTCAACACCTGGCCTATTTCACTCAGCATAATGCTTTCCAGTTCCATCCGTGTTGTTGCAAAGCGTAGTAGCTCCTTCTTTCTCTCTGCTGCATAGAATTCCATTGTGTATATGTACCACAATTTTTGGATCTATTCATTTACTGACGGGCACCTAGGTTGCTTCCATCTCTTGGATATTGTAAATTATGCTGCTATGAACATTATGGTGCATAGGTTCTTTGATGTTGATGTTTTAGGATTCTTAGGATATAATCCTAGCAGTGGAATTGCTGGGTCAAAAGGAAGGTCGATTTTTAGTTTTCTGAGAAAATTCCATACTGTTTTCCATAATGGTTGTACCAGTCTGCAATCCCACCAACAGTGAACTAAGGTCCCCTTTTCCCCACAACCTCTCCAACATTTGTTGTTTGTTGCTTTGTTTATGATAGCCATCCTGACCAGTGTAAAGTGGTATCTCATTGTAGTTTTAATTTGCATCTCTCTGATAGCTAGTGATATTGAGCATCTCTTCATGTGTCTCTGGATGTTCTGTATGTCCTCCTTGGAGAAGTGTCTGTTCAAGTCCTTTTCCCATTTTTTAATTGGATTGGTTGTCTTCTTAGAGTGGAGTCGTAAGTAAGTTCTTTGTATATTTTGGAGATTAAACCTTTGTCTGAGGTATCATTGGCAAATGTTTCCCCAAACAGTTGATTGTCTTTTTCATTTAATACTGTTTTGTTTAGCCACGCAGAAGCTTTTTATTTTGATGAGATCCCATTTGTTTATTCTTTCCTTTATATTCCTTGCTCTAGGGGACATACCAGTAAAACTGTTGCTGCGTGAAATACCTGAAATTTTCCTGGCAATGTTCTCCTCTAGGACTTTAATGGTGTCATGGCTTATATTTAAGTCTTTTATCCACCTTGAATTTATTTTGGTGTATGGTGTAAGTCTGTGCTATAGTTTCCTTTTTTGCACGTAGCTGTCCAGTTCTCCCAACACCATTTGTTGAAGAGGCTATCTTTACTCCATTTTATGTTACTGCCCTCTTTGTCAAATATTAATTGACTGTAGAGAGTTGGGTTGATTTCTGGACTCTCTGTTCTGTTCCATTGGTCTATGTGCCTGTTTTTATGCCAGTACTAGGCTGTTTTGATTACAGTGGCCTTGTAATACAATTTGATATCAGGTATTGTGATCCCTCCTAATTTGTTCTTCTTTCTTAAAATTGCAGCTGCTGTTCGGGCTCATTTATGGTTCCATATAAATTTTTGAAGTGTTTGTTCTATGTCTGTGAAATATGCCATTGGTAATTTAATAGGTATTGCATTGACTCTGTAAATTGCTTTGTGTAGTATGGACATTTTGATAATGTTAATTTTCCAATCCATGAACAAGGTATGTGTTTCCATTTGTTTGTGTCTTGCTTGATTTCTTTCTTCAGTGCTGGGTAGTTTTCTGCATACAGGTCTTTTACCTCCTTGGTTCAGTGTATTCCCAGATATTTTATTTTTGTTTTTGCTATATCGAATGGTATTTTTCCTTGATTTCTGCTTCTGCTGATTCATTGCTGGTATACATAAATGCCTTTGATTTCTGGATATTGACTTTGTAACCCGCTGTTCTTCCAAATTCATTAATTAGTTCGAGCAGTTTTTTGGTAGAGTCTCTAGGATTTTCCATGTACACTATCATGTCATCTGCAAACAGTGACAGTTTTGTTTCCTCCTTTCCTATTTGGATGCCTTTTATTTCCTTTTCTTGCCTGATCACTGTGGCTAAAACTTCCAGCACTATATTGAATAGAAGTTATGAAAGTGGACATCCTTGTCTTGTTCCTGATCTTAGTGGAAAGGCTTTTAGTTTTTTCCCATTGAGTATGATATTGGCTGTAGGTCTCTCATATACAGCCTTTATTATATTGAGGAATGCTCCCTCTATTCCCACTTTTCTGAGTGTTTTTATCATAAATAGGTGTTGTACCTTATCAAAAGCTTTTTCCGCGTCTATTGATATGATCATGTGGTTTTTGTCTTTGCTTTTGTTTATGTGATGTATTACATTTACTGATTTGCGAATATTGAACCATCCTTGCATCCCTGGGATGAATCCCACTTGGTCACGGTGTATGATCTTTTTGATATATTGTTGGATGCTATTTGCCAATATTTTGTTGAGGATTTTAGCGTCTATGTTAATCAGCGATATTGGCCTGAAGTTCTCTTTCTTTGTTGTGTGTTTACCTGGTTTTAGGATTAGAATGATGCTGGCTTCCATCATTTGGATTTTTTTGAATAGTCTGTGAAGAATAGGGGTTAGCTCTTCCTTAAATGCTTTGTAGAATTCTCCTGTGAAATCATCTGGTCCAGGGCTTTTGTGCTTCGGGAGATTTTTGATTACTGCTTCAATTTCATTTGCTGTTATTGGTCTATTCAGGCTTCCTGCTACCTCTTCATTGAGTTTTGGAAGATTATATTTTTTTAGAAATGTGTCCATTTCACCTAAGTTTTCAAATTTCTTGGCATACAGTTCTTCATAGTAATTTCTTACCAATCTTTGTATTTATGTGGGGTCAGTAGTAATCTCTTCTCTTTCATTTCTGATTATGTTTATTTGGGTCCTCCCTCTTTTTTTTTCTTGATGAGACTGCTGAAAGGCTTGTCCATTTTGTTTATCTTTACAAAGAACCAACTCCTGGATTCATTGATCCTTAGAATTGGCTTTTACTCTCTATGTCACTTAGTTCTGCTCTGATCTTGGTTATTTCTTCCTTCTACTTGCTCTGGGCTGTGTTTGTTGTTGTTCCTCAAGTTCCTGTAGGCATAGGGTTAGGTTGTTTGTTTGAAATGTTTCTATCTTTTTTAGGTGGGCCTGAATTGCTATGAACTTCCTGCTCAGGACTGCCTTTGCTGTGTCGCATAAGTTTTGAGTTGTCGTGAGTTCATTTTCATTTGTTTCCAGAAACGTTTTGATTTCTTCTCTAATTACATTCTTGACCCATTTGTTGTTTAATAGCATGCTATTCAATCTCCATGATCTTGATTGGTTTGGGTCTTTTCCCTTGGGGCTGGATTCCAGTTTCAGTCCCCTGTGGTTGGAGAAAATGCTTGGGATGATTTCAATTTTTTGAATTTGTTGAGGCTTCTTTTGTGTGGTATCATATGGTCTATCTTTGAAAATGTTCCATGTGCATTTGAAAAAAAAATGTGTCTTTAGCCTCTTTGGGATGAAGGTTTTTATATACATCAGTTAAGTCCATTTCATCTAGGACATTGTTCAGTTGCACAGTATCTATGTTGATATTTTGTTCGGAAGAGCTGTCCATTTTTGACAGTGGGGTGTTAAAATCCCCAACTATATTTGTGTTGCTGTCAATATCTTTCTTGAAGTCCTCTCAGATTTTATTTATATATTTGGGTGCTCCAATGTTCGGTGCATATATATTTACAATATTTATGTTTTCTTGCTAGATTCTTCCCTTGAGTATTATAAAATGACCTTCTGGGTGTCATTTTATCACCTTTTTTTTTTTAATACTATTTTGTCTGTTACGAGTTTTGCTAACCCGGCTTTTTTTTTCTTGTCCGTTTGCTTGGAAAATTTGTTTCCAACCCCTCACTTTTAGTCTGTGTATGTCTTTTTTCCAGAGGTGGGTTTCTTGTAGGCAGCAAATGTGTGGGTCATGCTTTCTTATCCATTCAGCTATTCTATGTCTTTTGATTGGAGCATTTAATCCATTTATGTTTAAGGTTATTATTGATAGGTACTTATTCATTGTCATTTTTATACATGTGTTTCTCATTGTCTTTCTCTTTTCCTTCCTTTCCTTAAGGCAGACCTTCTAGTATTTCTTGCAGAACTTGTTTGGTGGAGATGTATTCTTTTAGACTTCTTTTGTCTTAGAAGCTCTTTATTTGGCCTTCTATTTTGATTGAAAGCCTCGCTGGATAAAGTAACCTTGGTTGTAGGCCTCTGGTTCTCATTACTTGAAATATTTCTTGCCATACTCTTCTTGCTTGGAGTGTTCCCATTGAGAAGTCAGCAGCTAACCTTATTGGGTTTCCCTTGTATGCTACTTCCTTTTTCTCCCTTGCTGCCTTTAAGATTCTCTCTTTGTCTTGAAATTTTGCCATTTTGATGATGATGTGTCTTGAAGTGGGTCTCTTTGGGTTCCTCTTGATTGGGACTCTCTGTGTTTCCTAGATTTTTATTTTTTTCTCTCCTCAAATTAGGGAAGTTTTCCATCATTACTTTTTCAAATAGATTTTCCATCCCTTGCTCATCTTCTTCTCTTACTGGTATGCCTGTTATTCGGATATTACTACCTTTCATATTGTCTTGCATTTCTCTTAATCCCTCTTCATTCTTTCTGAGCCTCTTTTCCTTTTCTTGCTCTTTCTGGGAGTTTTTTTCTACTTTGTTCTCCAACTAGGTGATCTGATCTTCTGCTGCATCGATCCTGCTTTTGAATCCTTGCCCTGTGTTTTTCAGCTCTGAAATTGTGTTCTTCGTTTACTCTTGGCCCTTGCTGATGGTTTCTATTTCTTTTTTCATGTTGATATAATTTGCAGTGATTTCATTGTAGCTCCCTGGTAGTTTCTAGTAGCTCATGGTGAGCTCTTTGAACGTCCTGATAACCAGTGCTTTGAATTCAATATCTGATAGCTGACTTGGCTCTATTTCATCTAACATTCTTTTGAGGCTTCCTCCTTTCCTTTCATTGGGAGGTTGCTTCTTTTTATTTCCATTGTTTGTGAGACTCTTCTTGTTAGCTTCAGCTTCTTAAATTGATGTGTTCTGGTTTCCTGGATTAATGGTGTGAACTGTGGTATAATATTTGTGAGATTCAGTAGTGTAGTCTCCTTGATCTTCCAAGCTCACTGGTCTTGAGCTGTCATTTATTTGGTTCTGTGTTTGTTTTTGAGTTTTGGGGTCTTTTTTTTGTGGGTTCTTCCCTCCAGTTGTCAAACTGATGGTCCCTCGGTCCACTACCCATTTTAATTTGTTGTGCTAGTGAGGGCGGATTGCGTTGAAGCTAGTTCTTCTGTGTATACAGTGTTTTGTGGATTTTCTTTTGCTCTTGTTCAGTTGTTTGTTCTGGGTAGTTTCTACAGTGTTTAGTTGTATTTCCAGATAGGTCTTGGGTTAAGGTTTTTGTGGTTTCTACTTTGTCCTTCACCTTCTTCTGTTGTTATCTGTTGGTGGTTTCTTTGTTGTTGGGTTCCCTCTTCCCTTGGTTATCTTGGTGTTCACCACTTCCACCTACTCTTTTTTTTGGTGATCAGTTGGAGGGGAAGGCAAAATGGTTTATGACAGCAGGAGAATATTCTATGATATTTACAGTAGCAGCTGGTAGAGAAGAGATAGGAGATCCCCTGGCTATGTATAGTGATAACTGTAATCTTCAACCCAACTAGCCACTTTTTAGAAAGGATGGAAAGAAGATAAAACTCTTGTTGGAGAGGGAAGCTTTGTGATTTGGATCTAGAAAGGAATGAGGTTGAGGGAAGTCAGATTCTGAGGTAAGATGAGAATAAAGGATGGTAAATAAGTGTAGTGTGAGAGAGAATAGAGTTAACCACTACAGTATTATAGTTCAGGCAACAATGAAGTGGGCTAAGATGTGGGGGTGGGGTTTTGTGTAGTATTTACAACAGTATGGAACACCTATTATTTACAATAACATTAGAGCAACAATCATATGACAGAATCTATGATATACCAAGATTAGGGAGTATTGGACTTTCAATAGTGTGCTAACTGGGCAAGGGGAAGTAAAGGACAGTAAATTAGCAGTATACTGTGATTGAGGGGACAGGAGGAACCCGTCAAGTGATGCAATATATCCAACCATGGTAAATAATGCTATATAGAAAGAGGAGGAATACAAAGATAGTATTTAAATAAAAGATGTAAGAATAATGAAAAAATACAAATATGCAGTAACTTGTAGTTTTTCTGTTATAGCAAAGTGAATTTTGTCTGTCTGTCTCTACTGTTTGGATGCCCCCTCTTGTCTTATCTTTTTGCTGTTCCAAGTCTTTTGTCTCACTTGGGGGGAAGGGGGGTGAAAAGAAAGAAAAAAGGCAGCAGAAGGGAGGAAAAAGCCATAGGTTTGGAAAGAAAGGAAGAAGGAATGAAACAAGAAAGACAAAGAGAGAGGGTGAATGTATTGAAAGATAAAACAATAATAAAGTTAAAAAATAAAAGATCATTAAACAAAAAACAAAAAACACACAAACAAAAAACCTCCCTCTTGTTGGTTTCCAGCTGGTAAAACCATTTTTTTCTGGTCACACTAGCTGCAGCAGTGTGAGGGGCAATTGGTGTAGCCTTTCTCCCTTCTGGGTAAACTCAGCCAGTCTCACAAGTGCTCTCCCAAGATCTGGATCGGTGCCTCTCTCCAGTGCCCCACTGAGATCAGACTTTCCCTGGGAGTCACAGTCCTGGGCTGGGGTATGGGTGCCTGCTCCCAGTCAGGCTTCCTTTGTCCCACAGGCTTGGGCACCAACCTTTCCCAGTGCTATGGGGGGAATGCAAGGGTGACTCTCAATTCTCCCAAGCCGGGGACCACAGACTCCATGGGTGATCAAAGCCCTCTCATGCCCATTCCTCTCTCTAATACTTTAAGCAAACAGATCTCTCCTGGCGTTTTTCAAACTTCACCTGACCTGATAGGGAGGGAGCTGATGACACAGCTCTCTCCCAAGGACCTTGCTGCAAGCCCTCAGCTCCCAGAGACCAAGGTGGACTGGCCCAGGCCCTGGCGCAGCCTGGCAGAGGGCCTGCGGCCTCTGGGCTATTTCCTCAGACCTTATTGACCTATAGCCGTCTCCTCACCATCTGGTCATTCAATGTCCGTTCCAAATTCTGGAGTCCTATTTTTCTAAATGCTGGGTCCCTGCTGGCTATTTGCTGCACTCCTCTGCAGATCAGCCAGGTTTTTCTCTGGTGTGTGGCGGGGCGAGCTGAATCCTTTGTCCTACTCTGCTGCCATCTTCCCCGAGCATTTCCAGATCCTGTGCTTTTAACCATAAAATGATATGGCCTCAAGAAAATAAAACCATTTGCTAAAGAGGCTATTTTTACTCCATTTTATGCTTCTTCCCTCTTTGTGGAATATTAATTGACTATAGAGACTTGGCTTTTTTTCTGGGCTCTCTATTCTGTTCCAAAGTGGGTGGTAGGATCAAGGGTGGGAGATGGTGGTGGGTTGAGCTGGGGGGAATGGTGGGGAAAATGGAGATAACTATACTTGAACAACAATAAAAATAATAAAAAAGAAATAGAAAACAAAACCACTTTTTTCTTAGTTCTATTACCACTCTTCAGATTTTGTGAGTTTAAGTTTAAACATACAAATGCAAATAGATATCTGGGTAAAGACATTCAGTAAGTGTTCATTGAACTCATACTGTATTTCAAAGACTGCTAAGCAAGCTTCTGGGGGTATGAAGTCCAGATACAGTGGCTGCCCTCTAGGAGGTCACTTCTGAAAGAAGATACCAGTTTGAACATAAATATTACCATTTTCATATTTATATGTGCATGCGTATTTGGGTACCCATGTGCCCAACAAATTAAGCACTAAAATCTGTGTTATTTACTAGCCAGTGCAAGAATATTATTTGGTGTTTTTCCAGTTCACATCAGTTTCCATTTTGGGAATACCAACAATTATTTTGAAACTAAGTACTGTTCTTACAAGGAATTCCCTATTCTATATATTCTATTTTCTATATATAATATTTTTATATTCTAGGCCCTTACTAAAGGTACTATAACTAATAAATAGCAGAGCTAGGATTTGAACCCAAGTCTGTCTTACACCACTATATTCATTAATTCATGATTCCTCAGTTTGGGCCAGTTTTTCATTTTTAAATTTGGTCTTCAGAATTTAAATTAACTTGAGATAGCTCTCCCCAAGCCTTCTTGGAAACTATCTGTCTTAGTGTTAGTGTTAATGATCATTTATTAATTATTATCTCTTAATTTATAGGATTAGGGTATAAGTGGGTTATATTCACTTGAATATATAATCCTGCATGTTCATTATATGAAGATTGTTATTTTGTTCAACTTGTATATATATATATATATATATACATTTTTATCTGTTTGTATGATCAGTAATTAAGAGGAGGTATGTTAACTTCCCATTCTGATATATTTCTCAATTCTCCCTTTCTTTTGTAAATGTTTGCATTAAAATACCCCAAAGTTTGAAAATTGATATGTGCAATTTCCTAACTAAACAAACTATCTTTTCTAAAATAACTTTTAGAAAGAAGGAGCTCCTGTGCTTTGTGACAGCATGGATTGATCTGGAGAGCCTTATACTAAGTGAAATATGTCAGGCAGTGGAAGAGAAATACCATATGATCTTACCTATAAATGGAACCTAACCAACAGCACAAACAAGAAAGCAAAATATAACTAGGGACATATAAATAAATTACATACTGACAGTAACCAGAGGGGAGGAGGAATGGATAATGGGGAGAAAAAAGGGGAAGGATTGTCAAAGAGCATATGTAAAGGACAAATGGACAAAGCCAAAGTGGGGTAAGATCAAGGGTGGGAGGTGGGGATGGGTGGGGTGGGGAGAGTGATGGTGGGGAAATAGAGACAACAGTACTTGAATGACAATAAAAAATAAATAACTTTATGGGCACGAAGTACTACAAGGATGCTAAGATATTTCATCTAAGTGTTTTTTTAATTGATTACACTGTTATGTAGTCCCAATTTTCCCCCCTTTGCTTCTGTGCACCCAACACCACTCACTCCCTTCAGCAAGTCTCCCTTCATTTTTCCATGTACATGGGTCATGCATATAAGCTCTTTGGCTACTCTATTTCCTATATTTAGTATTAACATCCCCCTGCCTATTCTGTAACTACCAACTTGTGCTACTTAATCTCTTCACTTCTTTTCCCATTCCCCCCAGACTCCCCACTCCACTGGCCACCATCCCAATGATCTCCATATCTATTATTTTGTTTCTGTTCTGCTTGTTTGCTTAGTCTGCTTTTTAGATTCAGTTGTTGATCAATATGTATTTATGCCATTTTAATGTTCATAGTTTTGATCTTCTTTTTCTTAAATAAGTCCCTTAAACGTTTCATATAATGAGGGCTTGGTGATGATGAACTCCTTTAACTTTACCTTGTCTGGGAAGCACTTTATCTGCCCTTCCATTCTGAATGATAGCTTTGCTGGATAGAATAATCCAGGTTGTAGGTCCTTGCTTTTCATCACTTTGAATACTTCTTGCCAATCCCTTCTAGCCTGCAAAGTTTCTTTAGAGAAATCAACAGACAGATATTTCATCTGAGTCTTGAGAGTCCACCACTAGCATGGAACAAATTTTCCATCAGAGCTCAGGTTTGAATACTTACATAATCCGAGCTGTGATTTTCTTAGTAGATAATGCTTGACCTTTCCTCTTTTTTTTTTCATTTTTCTTCTATTGAAATTATTGGGGTGATATTGGTGAATAAAATTACATAGGTTTCAGGTGTAGAATTCTATTATATATCATCTGTATATTGTATTGTGGTCTCCACCCCAATTCAAGTCTCCTTCCATCACCATTTATCCTCCCTTAAGCCTCTTCTGTTTGCCCCTACCTGCTTTCCCTCTGGTAATAACCATATCAGTTACAAAACTCTATCAGTCTTTTTCTTTGCTTAATGCCTTCACCCTTTTCACTCAGCCCCCACACCAAACCCCCTTCCCCATGACAATTGTCAGCCTGTTCTCCATACCTATTAGTTTGCTTCTATTTTGTTAATTTATTTTGTTCATAATCCTTGTCCTTTTGACTACACACCTGTGAGTCAAAAGGGCTTTGGTTTCTCCACTAAGCCCTAGTGTCAGTCAACTGGGAGAATATGAAAGGTCATAGGTTTTCTAACCTCAAATCTTCCTGGTTTACTTATTTCTCCCTCCCTCGTGTTTATGAGTTATATTTTTCAAAATGTGCTGTACCATTTACTATAAAAGTTTATGATATAACTCATTGTATATGAAAGCATTATTTTTACTCTGTATTTCCCTTTTTGGATTTGTAGAAAATATACTGTCCTATGGTAAGGAGGTATTGGGGTTGGTGAGACAAGCATTAGGTTTCTTCTTGAAGACTTTGATGATAGATTTAGGTCAATTATGATTTGTTCTTTTCCCTACGAGTTACTAAGAAATGTCTTTAAGTTTCCGAAATGTATTGAGATTAAAAATATTTTTGTTATTGAATTCATATTTAATTTTCCTGAAGTCAAGTACCATGGTCTGTATAAGAATGATTTCTTTGAAATTACCAAGACTTGCAATATAAGTGAGTACAATGGTCATTTGAGGGGGTGAATGTTCCATATGTGCTTGAAAATAATGCAAGATAGAGCCTTCTACATATGCCTATTAAATCAAGTTTATTTTGTTGTTCAGTTAGTCTATAGGCTTACTAATTTTTTCTCTGCTTGTACTAGCGATACAGTGATGCACCACATAATGTTTCACTCTAGTTGGTCTTAGTCTTCCTTTATATATTTGGAGGTATGTAATTAGTACATATGAGCTTATTTACTCTATGTAGTTATCTTCTTTATCTTCTGTAATGTTTTTGTCTGAAGTTTTATTTTTCTTAGATATTAATATGGCTACCTGAATTTTCTTTTGCTTAGCATTTACCTGGTATAATTTTTTTCTTGTTCCTGAACTGAATTGTCTTTTTTTTATTGTTGTTCAAGTACAGCTGTTTCCATTATCACCCTACCATGACCCCCACCCCACCCTTGCCCATTTTCCACTCTCAAACCTACCCCTTTGGCTTTGTTCATTTGTGCTTTATACATGTTCCTTGATGGTCCTTCCACTATTTTCCACCATTATCCCTCTACCTCCTCCTTTCTGGTTACTTGGTATAACTTTTTCCATCGTTTTACCTTTTTTAAAAAATTTTTGTTTTATTGATTATGCCATTACAGTTGTTCTATTCCCCCCTTCATTCCCCTCCACCCTGCACCCCCCCACCCCTTCCATTCCCCCTCTTTAGTTTATGACCATGTGTCTCAAGTTCTTTGGATTCTATATTTCCCATACTATTCTTGCTCTCCCCCTATCTATTTTCTACCTACCGTCTATGCTACTTATTTTCTGTACCTTCTCCCCCTTCTCCTCCCACTCCCCTGTTGCTAACCCTCCATGAGATCTTCATTTTTATGCTTCTGCTCCTGATCTAGCTGTCCTTTTAGCTTGCTTTTGTTTTAGATATGGTTGTTAATAACTGTGAGTTTGCTGTCCTTTCACTGTTCGTATTTTTTATCTTCTTTTTCTTAGATAAGTCCCTTTAACATTTCATATAATAAGGGCTTGGTGATGATGAACTCCTTGAACTTCACCTTATCTGAGAAGCACTCTATCTGCCCTTCCTTTCTAAATGAAAGCTTTGCTGGATAGAGCAATCTTGGTTGTAGGTGTTTAGATTTCATGACTTGGAATACCTCTTTCCAGCCCCTTCTTGCCTGTAAGGTCTCTTTTGAGAAATCAGCTGACAGTCTGATGGGAACTCCTTTGTAGGTGACTGTCCCCTTATCTCTTGCTTCTTCTAGAATTCTCTCCTTCATTTTAATCTTGGCTAATGTAATTATGATGTGCCTTGGTGTGTTCCTTCCTGGGTCCAACTTCTTTGGGACTCTCTGAGCTTCTTGGATTTCCTGGAAGTCTATTTCCTTTGCCAGGTTGGGAAAATTCTCCTTTATTATTTGTTCAAAAGTTTTCCACTGGTGGCTGTTCCTTTCCCCCTTCTGGTACCCCTATAATTAGGATGTTGGAGCATTTAAAGATGTCCTGGAGGTTCCTAAGTCTCTCCTCATTTTTTTTTTGAATTCTTGCTTCTTGACTCTTTTCTGTTTGGCCATTATTTGCTTTCTTGTGGTCCACTCCATTGATTTGAGTCCCAGTTTCCTTTTCACTGCTATTGGTTTCCTGTGCAATTCCATTCATTTCAATTAGTTTCACCTTCATATGTTTCTCTAATTTGTGGCTATAATCAACCAGTTCTGTGAGCATCCTGATCCTTTGGCGTCCTGTGTGCCACCATGTGTCTATGGGCTTTCCCTTAGGGCTGAGCTACAAATGCCATTGCCAGGCAGATCAGTTTCCTATGGTGGGTGCTGTACTTTGTCAAATGTTTTTTCTGAATCTATTGATATGATCATGTGATTTTTGTCTTTCCTTTTGTTTATGTGATATATTACATTTATGATTTGTGAATATTGTACCCTCCTTGCATCCCTGGGATTAATCCCACTTGATCATGTTGTATGGTCTTTTTAATGTATTTCTGGATGCGGTTTGGCAATATTTTGTTGAGGATTTTAGCGTCTATGCTCATCAGCGATATTGGCTTGCAATTTTCTCTTTGTTGTGTCTTCATCTGGTTTTGGGATTAGGATGATTTTGGCTTCATAAAAGGACTGTAGTCATGTTCCATCTTCTTGGATTTTGGGGGAATAATCTGTGAAAATTAGGGGTTAGCTCTTCCTTAAATATTTTGTAAAATTATCCTGTGAAAGTGTCTGGTCCAGGGCTTTTGTGTGACAGGAGTTGTTTGATTACTGCTTCAATTTCATCAGCTGTTATTGGTCTGTTCAGACTTTCTGCTTTTTCATTGAGTTTTGGAAGATTATATTTTTCTAGAAATTTGTCCATTTCACCTAGGTTTTCAGATTTCTTGGCATATAGTTCATCATAATAATTTCTTACAATCCTTTGTATTTCTGTGGTATTAGTTGTAATCTCACCACTTTCATTTCTGATTATGTTTATTTGTGTCCTCTCTTCTTTTTTCCTGATGAGCCTACCTAAAGGCTTGTCAATTTTATCTTTTTGAAGAACCAGCTCATGGATTTATTGATCCTTAAAATTGTTCTTTTGTCCTTATGTCATTTAATTCTGCTCTGATATTGCTTATTTCCTTCCTTCTACTTCCTCTGGGTTGTCTCTGTTGTTTCTAAAAGCTAGTCAAATTGAGTAGTGGAGGGCTGTCGTCTTAACTTTAGCGACACTGACTTTTGTTGAGTTCTGATAATCCACTACCCATCAAACCAGCCCCATTTTATTCTTTATACCTATGTTACTCTCTCTCTTTCTTCTTCTTCCTAAAGCAGACCCTTTAACACTTCTTGCAATACAGATTTGGTGGTACTTAACTCCTTTAGCCTTTTTTTTTTTTTTTGGTCTAGGGAGCTCCTTATTTCACCTTTAATTTTAATTATTTTTTTAGAAGATGTTATTGAGCTTTTTTGAGAAACCGCATGGCAGGTAGAATCAAAGGGAGAGAAACATTGATAGGTGAGGTTAACATCCATAGGTTGCCTCTCACATGTGCCCCAACTAGGAACTAGGCCTGCAATACAACTATATGCCCTGACTGGGAATTGAGGCAGTGAACTTTCACTTTGAGGTACAGTGCCCAACCAACTGACTCACAGTCAGGTGAGCCTGACTGATGTGAGGCTCACCTTCCATTTTATTTTATTTTATTTTTTAATACATTTTATTGATTATGCCATTACAGTTGTCCCATTTTTCCCCTTCATTTCTCTCCCCGCTGCACATCCCCTCCCCCCCATTTCTCCCCTTTAGTTCATTTCCATGTGTCACAAGTTCTTTTGCTTCTATATTTCCCATATTATTCTTGCCCTCCCCCTGACTATTTTCTACCTACCATCTATGCTACTTATTCTCTGTACCTTCTTCCCCTTTCTCCTCCTCCCTCTCCCCTTTTGTTAACCCTCCTTGTGATCTCCATTGCTATAGTTCCACTCCTGATCTAGCTGTCTGCTTAGTTTGCTTTTGTTTTAGGTGTGGTGGTTAATAACTGTGAGTTTGCTGTCCTTTCACTGTTCATCTCTTTTATCTTCTTTTTCTTAGATAAGTCCCTTTAACATTTCATATAATAAGGGCTTGGTGATGATGAACTCCTTGAACTTCACCTTATCTGCTCTATCTGCCCTTCATTCTAAATGAAAGCTTTGCTGGATAGAGCAATCTTGGATGTAGGTCTTTGGATTTCATAACTTGGAATACTTCTTTCCAGCCCCTTCTTGCCTGTAAGGTCTCTTGAAAAATCAGCTGAAAGTCTGATGGGAACTCCTGTGTAGGTGACTGTCCCCATATCTCTTGCTGCTTCTAGAATTCTCTTGTTTATTTTAATCTTGGCTAATGTAATTATGATGTGCCTTGGTGTTTTTCTTCTTGGGTCCAACTTCTTTGGGACTCTCTGAGCTTCCTGGATTTCCTTGAAGTCTATTTCCTTTTCCGGATTGGGCAAGTTCTCCTTTATTATGTGTTCAAATAACTTTTCCACTTGTTGCTCTTCCTCTTCCCCTTCTGGTACCCCTATAATTGAGATTTTGGAACATTTAAAGATGTCTTGGAGGTTCCTAAGCATCTCCTCATTTTTTTTTTTTTGAATTCTTGTTTCTTCATTCTTTTCTGTTTGGTCATTTCTTTCTCTCTTCTGGTCCACTTTATTGATTTTAGTCCCAGATTTGTTTGCATCACTATTAGTTCCTTGTGCAAGCTGCTTCATTTCACTTAATGTAGCCTTCGTTTTTTCATCTAATTTGCAAATAAAATCAACCAGTTCATTGAGCATTCTGATCACCAGTGTTTTGAGCTGTGCATCTGACAGATTGGCTATCTCTTGGTCACTTAAAAGTATTGCCTCTGGGGCTTTGAGCTGTTCTGCTTGAGCGATAAAGTTTTGGTCTGTTTGTGCCTGTTCTATATGAGCGGTGAAAGCTTAGGTGTTCACTGGGGCGGGTCAATTCAGTCTCTGGGTTGTGACTGGGGGCAGGGTCAGAGAGGGAGCAGTAGGGTTTGTTCTGCTCTCTCTCTCAGATTTTGGCCCCCTCTGCTGCTTCCTATAAGCAAATTGGGTCCTTCTGGTGCTGGTTCCTGGGTGGGTGGGGTTGTGTTCATTCTAGGACCCTGTGGATCTCCCCAGCCAACTCTTCTGTGAGGCTAGCAGCCTCTCCCGGCACCTCAACCCCCAAAAGTTTTTCCAGTCAGTGCTTTTAGGCTTTATTTCCTGGCTCTGGGGCCCTAGGTTGTGCGGTCTGTCTCAGTGTCCGTGTTTTCACCTGGTTTATCTGTGTGTGAATGTGTGACCACAGTCAGCGAGCAGCCTTGCGCCCTCACTTGGTCTGCCCATTGCCACCCCATGCCTAGGATCTGCTAACCTCCACCTGTGCACCTGGGTTGGTCTGGCAGCCACCACTTTTCCTTGCAGCGACCCCTCTCTGCTGGCTGCCAACTTCATCCCTGTTACCGGTCTGGATGAATGGGTCTTTGTTGTCAGACTTCCGTAGAATTCAATTTTCTGTCTGTTTTGCTTGTGTTTTTGTTTCTAAATCTTTGTTGTTCTTAAATTTGATTGTGCGAGGAGGTACAGTATTTTCACCTACACCTCCATCTTGGCCAGAAGTCCTCACCTTCTATTTTAAATGATAGCCTTGCTGGATGGAGTAGTTTTGTTTGCACATCCTAGGTTTTCATCAGTTTGAATATTTTATGCCAATCTCTTCTAGCCTGAAGTGTTTCTGTTGAGAAAACGTGTGACAGCTTTATGGAAACTCTCTTGTAGGTAAGTAACTGTGTCACTTTTTGTGATTTTAAGATTCTCTCCTTGTTTTTAACCTTTACCATTTTAATTATGGTGTGTCTTGTTATGGTTCTCTTTGGGTTCATCTTGAATGGGACTTTCTTTGCTTCCTGAACTTGTGTGACTTTTTTTGTTTTTTTACCAAGTTAGGGGAGTTTTCAGACTTTATCTCTTCAAGCAGGCTGTCTCCCTTTCTCACTCTCTTCTTTTGGCCCCACTGTGATGTGAATGTTGTTATGCTTAAAGTTATCCCACAGGTCCCTTAGATTTTTCTCATTTTAGAAAATTTTCTTTTGTTTTTGATTCTGTGCTTTGGTGCTTACTGTTATCTTGTTGTCTAAACCACTGATTTGATTTTCTGCTTCATCTAACCTGATTCTGATTCCTTTTATTGTATTTTTTACAAGTTGCCATCTTCTTCCTCCAGAGCCTTCCAAAAAGAGACTATAGCATGTGCTCAGGCTAGGCAGAAAACAGACCCTTTATTGTATTCTAAAATACAATATTTCAGATATTGTATTCTTCATCTATGAATGGTTCTTTTTTTATGGTTTCTAAGTCCTTTTTAATGTTTATAATCTTTTTGTTTACATTCTCACTGAGATCATCTATTCTTCCCCTAAGGTCCCTGAGCATTCTTATAAGCATTGTTTAAAACTCTGTATCTGGTATTTTGGTTGCTTTCATTTCATTATTTTCTGGGGATTTTTCTTGTTCTTTTGTTTGGGGCATATTTCTTCATCTTCCCATTTTGTCTCTGTATTAGGTTGATCTGCTGTGACTCCAAAACTTGTTATGATGGCTTTATGATGAAGGTGTGCTGTGCTTGGTGGCACAATCTTCTAGATCATCCGAGGTCTATGCTCCAGGAATGTTCTTGTGGGTTATGTGCACCCTCCTGTGGTAGTTGAGGCTTGAATGTTTTGGGCACTTTCATGGGTGGACTGATCCTTCATGCAGACTGACTTTAAGAATAAAACTCTTATCACCATGTATGAGACATTGTGCATGGTGGTACCCCCTGAGGCCAAGTTGTTCCTAGTAGGGTCAGGTGACTGCCAGAAACCCCCTTTGGTTATGATTCTTGTGTGGCTAGTTGGGTTGATCTGTGGTGTTGTCTGAAGCGTACCACTGGTTGTGTTGGTTCTGGGTCCAGTTTGGTGGGGTTCAGGTATAGGCCAGTGTCAGATGTTATATGTAACTGGCCTTGGGCTACCTTTCTGAAGCTTTTGCACTGTTTACTTTTTGTAGTTTCATCTAGTGGATCTGGGTGTGTATGGGAGGGTCCAATATGTGTATAAGGGGTAGCTTCCTCCAGCTTAGATCTGGGGGAAGGTCTGTAAAAGGACTAAAGCTCCCTGAGATTTGCCTCCATCTGTCAGCTACTCCCCCTCCCTCTAAAGTTGCCATCTTCTTCCTCCAGAGCCTTCCAAAAAGAGACTGTAGCATGGGCTTGGGCTAGGTAAAAAACAGACCCTTCCATAGATTGCAAGCTCAGTAAGGTGTGGCTGTTGGGGTCAGGATGACATGGCTAGTAGTTCTCTTACTTGGGGATCTTGCAGTAAAGAACTCAGTGAGGGGTAAGTGGCCCCTATTCCAAAGCCAAAGCACTCAGTTTCTGGCAGAGTCTCCAACTCCAGTTCTACCTGGAGGGACTTGCTGCTGGTTCTGGTTGTGTGCACCCAGTTGGCCCCTCGGCAGGGGCAAGCTCAGGTACCCCATGCTCGGGGGGATAGATCAAGAGTATCCTATTGTGAGTGATGCTGGCCTAGCCCACAGGAAAGAGCTAAGAACTTTCCAGTCTCAGACATTAACCTTCAAAGGACTCACTCTTTGAATGAGTCCTTTCAAAGGGGCATCAGCACTCTAAGCTGCTGTTCCTTTCCCCCACAAAACTGAGCCCAGCAGGGTGGGGTGTCTGGGAATTGGAAGGGTTGATCTAAGTAGTCTCCTGTTGGGCATGGTGCCACAAACCTTTAAGATGGGGGTGGTGCCTGCAAATCTGTTGGATGGGTGCAGGCATGTCTTCCTGTTTCTGGGGTAGTGCAGGCTGAGCTCACTAGGGAGATAAGGGTGTCCTTCCCCATAAGCCCGCAGCATGATTTAACCACAGACCCCAGCTCCTGCCTGCCTGGTTTCAGGACAAAAGCTTTCCTGGGAGAACATGTTCCAGTTCAAAACTCCCAGCTCTGTACAGCACTTGGGCCCCTTGCTTGGCTGAACTCAGCAGGATGGGGCTGGCCAAGTGATTCAGTGGATTGGGAAGGGGTACCAGCTGTGCTCTCAAGGTGTGGGAGATGGGCCCTTCCCAAAGTCACACAATTTAGTCACTGTCTGGATATCTGCCAAGAGCCACTGCAGAAAAAGAGGTCCCCAATAGTCACTGCTGGCTGCAGCCAGCAGACCTTTCTGCAGGACCCGAATATGGCAGAGTGGGCTCACCAGCAGTCAGAAACTGGGCAGTGCATTCTCCAGGCTGGTGTTGTAACAGTAGGAGTGCTTGTCCATGAAAAATTTGCATCTGGGTCTCCCAGACAGACTGCATCCCCAGTGTTTTTCACTACTAGATGTTATGCAGGCTCCTTTTTCTGTCTCCGTTGCTCTGGGTTGGGGATCCCTCCTTGGAGTTTAAGATGTAATGCTCATGGAGGGATGAAGTTTTCCTGCCACAATATCCTTCTGGCTGCTGCTACACTTGGGTGTGGGGGCTAGCCCTTTCCATGTCTCTGTCCTTCTTACTAGTCTCTAAGTGGCTTCTTTAAAAACCTGGTATATTTTAGTTCAGCCAGGCTTCATTTGGTTATTCAGGTTGATTGCTCTACAGTTTAGCTGTAAATCTGTTTTGGGGTGCTGAGAGCAGGTGAGTGTACCTTCCATCTACCCTGCAGCCACCTTGGAATCCATAACTACTTCTTTTTCATTTAGGGATGTATTTTCATAAAGATCTACCACATTTATAATGGCTAAATAGTATGCTGTTAGATGGAAGTACTATTTGGTTTAATGATTCCTCTGTTAAAAAAACTTTTTTCTCTTGCAAATAATTTTGTAGTAACATTCTTGTATGTATGTCCTTGCATGCATGTTTGTGTGCATACTCCTATTAGGTAGATTCTTAGAGGTGGCATTGCTTGAATAAGGAGTACACACATTTTACAATGTGTTATGCACTACGAAATTGCATTTCAGTCTATCCTTTAAATCAGTCTTTCATAATATAGCTAGAGTTATCTCTGTGAAATGAAATTGATCATGTTACTCCCCAAGATCAAAAACAAAGCAACAACAAATATGTTTAATGGGTTTCTCTTATCTATGAATTCATTAATTTAATGAATTTCAAAATTCTTAGTTGTTAAGAGTATTTGAGAGTTATATAATCTGGCCCTGATCTATCTCTCCTACCACTGTTCCCCACCAACAAACATACACTGTGTTCTATAAGGCAAAGTCTACCTATTCTGTGAAACCTTCCATGTACACAGCCCTCTCTTTTCCCTCTCAATGCAAAATATAATTACTTCCTTCTCTAAGTTCCATAGCATTTAATTTATTATCTTTCTGATAGCACTTAATAAATTATACTGTATTTGTGTGTATCTGTCTCTCCTACTACTTTGTGAACTTCTTAAGGATAGGGACTGTATTATTCATCTCTCTATTCCTCACACTTTGCACAATGCCTGTCATGGTGGGTGCTCAACCAATGTGTGTGAAATGGGTGAAGATATCCTTGAGATACTATTTGCAATAAGCACTTTGGGAGATAGAGAAGGTGATGGAAGTTTTTTAATGTACCAGAAAGCTGACCGAATCTTGAGAACATGGAAACTGGTGAGGAATGGAGAAATGGGCTTCAACTTGCAGGAGATCAAGTGTTTTTTTCCTCAAATACAGAGACCAGCTGTCTGACTTTTTGTGTTGATAGGCTGGAGAGTTCACAACATTTAAAATATTGAAAATTAGATGATTGAGGATCTACTTGGTGGAGGGGTACTTTGACCCAGTGGGCCTTAGCTCTTTCCTTACCAAAATGCTTATGCTTAAAAACCCAACCCTTTCCCAGAGTCAGGAATAAGTTTTTATTCTTGAAAAATCAAAGCCTCTTCATTTTACAGGCACAATTCAGGTGGGGGTAAGAATGGTAAATAGATCAGATACTTCTACAATGTCTCTTTAGCCTAGCTCAAGGGGAAAGTATCCTGCTGAAGGCTCTTAGGCTGTGGCCCTATTCTGGAGTTAATTATTTGTATGAAATTAATTTTTACCTTACTTCAGGCAACTTTGGTAGCTCTCCTTGTCTGATTGTTTTGAAGAAAGAAGAGTAGAAGAAAAAAAAGAATAAGTCATGTCGGAGATACTTGACCTCTCTTTTCTGTCTGAGATGGAAAGGGATTTGATCCTCAGTGTCCTACAACGAGATGAGGAGCTTCGGAAAGCAGATGAGAAAAGGATTAGGTAAGAGTTCCAGAAAAAGCATGAGTTCCCAGGCCTTTGCCCAATGATATCCACACATTTTCTAATAACTGTCATCTTACTTTCAGAGGAACTTGTGTATGAGGTTTATAACTCCTCATTGGTTCAGGTTGGGCTCTGACATTGTTGCTTTCACAGAGCTAAATAGTTTTACTGTGTCTACCCCACAATGCTTCTCTAACCTATGCATATCCTGAATCCACTTGTCCTTCTCTTTTGGGTTTTGGCAGGCGATTGAAGAACGAGTTACTGGAGGTAAAAAGGAAGGGGGCCAAGAGGGGCAGCCAACACTATAGTGATCGGACCTGTGCTCGGTGCCAGGAGAACCTGGGCCGTTGGACTCCTAAGACCAACACTTGTCGAGGTTGTAATCACCTGGTGTGCCGGGACTGCCGTATCCATGAAAGCAATAGTACCTGGAAGTGCAAGGTGTGCAACAAGGAAATGTGAGTGTCATCTAAGGCTGAGAAGAGGGTGGAAATGAGGCCTCTCTGCTCAGCCTTTGTTGGTCGAATGACAAGGACCATTCTTTAGCTATCTGTCATTTTCTTTTGTTCCCTCCCAGAGAGCTGAAGAAGGCAACTGGAGACTGGTTTTATGACCAGAAAATGAATCGCTTTGCTTATCACACAGGCAGTGAGATAATCAGGTTGTCCCTTCGTCGCAAACCTGCAGGTACCAGAACTTTCTGGATGTGGTTCCTTGAGGTGTTTGACATCAGTGATAAATCCTGTGGTGTTCAATCTTTGTGTGTTCTTGTTCATGGTATATTTTACCTTCATGGGCTCAACCTGGTTGTGGGGAATATAAAGATTATATTGCATTACTTCTGCAAGTGTGATGTGTTTCCCTTTCACCCCTCACCACTCTGCCATGCTTTTGTTTGTCTTGAAGTGAATAAAAGAGAGACTGTGGGACAGTCCCTCCTTCATCAGTCACAGATGGGTGATCTCTGGTCAGGAAGAAAAATCATTCAGTTGCAACAGAAGGAGCATAGGTAAGAAAAAACAATCATTTCAAGAACTTCTACACAACCCTTTAATTATATTATTTATTTTACTTTGTTCTGTTTCTAAAAGAATAGATACTCATTATAAGAAAATTTGGAAAGTATAGAAAAGAACAAAGAAGAAGAAAAAATATTCCTATTCCTATTACCCATATGCAAACATTAACACATTGCATTTATTTATTTTATGAGGACAATTTAAAGACAAGCACAAATAACATCCTTATCATTAAAATTTTAATCAATATAAAAAATGATAAAGAAAGCAATAAGTCACCCAAATTTGTACTCCCCCAGTGTTCACATTATCTGAAAATTATCTCAGATATCTTTTGTGCATATATAGATATAGCAGTATAGGTAAATGGATAGACAGAAAAAACTTGGTAATATAGGATCACATATTAAATTTAAAACATTTTCTTTAATTTTGCTTGAATTTATCAGAATAAAACACTGAAATAAAGTTGAAGGATTGCTTGTCCTCAGGCAACTGCTTTTTTTTTTTTACCATAAAAGATATTAGTCATTAACACCCCTTTAAACTAAAGAAATATATTATGAAAATATTAAGAAGTTAGTATTTTTTTCTAATCTCGTTTTGTTAAGAAACTTTTTGAGATATAGTTCATATATCATAAAGTTCATCCACTTATATTATACAATGTAGTGGGTTTTGTTATATTTACAGAATTGTGCAACAATCATCCTAGTAGATTATAGAACTTTTCATTACCTTAAAAACAAACCCAGTACCCTTTATTTATCACAACCCTCAGCCTCCCTGTCCTTCCCCATCCCTAACCAATCACTGATTTACTTTCTTTTTCTATATATTTACCTATTCTGGACATTTCATTTAAATAGAATCATACATTATGTAGTCCTTTGTGACCACCTTCTTTCTATTAACATAATATTTTTAAGGTTCCTCCATGTGGTAGCATGTATTAGTACTTCATTTCTTTTTATTACCAAATGATATTCTATTATATGTGGATACCACATTTGTTTAACCATTCATTTGTTGATGGACATTTGGGTTGTTTCCACTTTTTGACTGTAATGCCATTATGAACATTCATTATGACTTTTTGTTTGGACATATGCTTTAATTTCTCTTAAGTAGATAGGTACCTAGGATTGGAATTGCTGGGTCAAACAGTCATTTTTTAAACCTACCTGCTTCAAAATTACATATTATCAGTGGACTCTGCTATGAAAGAGATTAGATTTCTTATACTTTCTCCAAACTCTTTTCCTATTCCCAGTTTTTATTACTCAAATTATTACATTTACAGTCTGTTATGCCATCATAAATCATCTCCTTGTTTTAGCTGTTTAGTTTTCATTCATATTTTAAATTATCGTATGCTTATAACCATGCATTGTGTCATGATTTCTCTTTATTTCTGAAGTCCTTACCTATTTCTTAGTTGTATTTTTTTCATTGAGAAGTTCCTTTATGAAGGGCTTGTGAGTGCTATTTTTATTTTATTCTTTCATGTTAAAATGTCTATCTAGTGCTTTTGTACTTAACTGATATCTTGACTAGATATATTCTTGGGTCACACTTTCTTTCCCTCAGAATTTTGTAGACATTACTCTTCTGTCACTGAGTGTAACAGTGAAGAAGTCTGGGACTAGCTAGCACCTCTGGTTTTTCTCCCTTGTAGGTAAGTTACTGTGCATGTGTGTATGTGTGTATCTGAATATGCCTGAACAAATTCATTTTATTTTTCTTGAAGTTTAGTAACTTAGCAAGGATGTGTCTCAGTGGTATATAATTTTTCCCTAATATGTGGTGCACCCTTGATGAGTTCTTTCTTCATTGCTGGAATTTTTTTTTGTACCATGTACTCTGAAGTCTTTTTCTGTTTCATTAGTTAAATTCTCCACCTCAGTAGCATTGGATTTCCTTAGCCTCCATTTATGTTCTTTTCCTGTACTATAAAATGTGAGAGAAAACAACAGAAAGATGAAGGCAATTAAGCATGGTTAGCCCAACCCTTTCCTCTTTGTTATTACATTGATTTTCAGCCATTTCTCTTTCTCTCTCTCTCTTTTTATTAAATTTTACTAATAACCCTGGCTGTTGTGGTGCAGTGTATTGAGTGCTGGCCTGTGAGCCAAAAGGTTGTCTGTTCAATTCTCAGTTAGGGCACATACCTGGGCTGCTGGCCAGGTTCCCAGTGTGGGAGGGGGCAGCGTGTGAAAGGCCACCACACATTGATGTTTCTCTCCCTCTTTTTCTTCCTCCCTTCCCCTCTGAAATAAATAAAATAAATCTTTTAAAATATTTTTACTAATAAACTTTCTTATGGAGGGCAGTTTTCAGTTAAAGAAAAATTGTACAGATTTCTCATATACCCTCTCATCTCCTCTTCCAGTTTTCCTTATTAACATCATCAATGAGCATGATACATTTGTTATAATTGTAAACCAATAATGATACATTATTAATAACTGAAGTCCATCATTTACATTAATATTTACTCTTTGTGTTAAACATTCTATAGATCTTAACCAGTGTATAATAAAATAACATTTATCTACCACTGCAGTATCACAGAGAATAGTTGTATTGTTCTTAAATAATCTCCTGTCCTCTACCTATTCATCCTTGTCCTTAACCTCCAAATACCTGAGAATCACTGATCTTTCTACTCCCTCCATAGTTTTACTTATTTCAGAATGTCATATAGTGGGAATCACACAGTATGTAGTCTTTTCAGTTTGGCTTTTATCACTAGCAATATGTAGTTAAGGTTTCTCTATGTCTTTTCATGGCCTTGGTAACTCATTTCTTTTTAGTATTGAGCAATATTTCATTATATGAATGTACCACTTTATTTATCCATGTATTGAAGGACATTTTGGTTGCTCTTGACAATTATGAATAAAGCTTCCATAAATATTTGTGTCCAGGTTTTTGTGTGGACATAAGTTTTCAACTCATTTGTGTAAATACCAAGTAGTGTGAGTACTGGGTCATGTGGTAAAAGTATATTTAGTTTTATAAAAAACTACCAAACTGTCTTAGAAAAAAGTGTACCATTTTGCATTTCTTCCAGAAATGAATTATGAATTATTGAATAGTTCCTATTGGTCCATATTCTTGTCAGCACTTGATGTTCTCGGTGTTTCGGATTTAGACATTATACTAGGTGCATAGTGGTACCTCCTGTTGTTATAGTTGGAAATTTCCAACTGACACATGCTGTTGAGCATCTTTTCATATACTTATTTACCATCTGTATAATTTCTTCAGATATATGTCTTTTCAGACTTTTTATCCATTTTTTAAAATAATTTGATTGTTGTTCAATTATAGTTGCCCCATTTTTCCCACATTGCTGTCCCCTGTCCTGCCCATACCCCTGACTATTCCCCTTCTTTCCCTGTTATCCAAACTGACTGTGACCAGAGAAGAGAAACTCCCCCTCCTCTCTGGTCACTGTCAGTTTGTTCTTTATATCAGTGTTTCTGATTCTGTTTGCTTATTGTTTGTTTTTTAAATTAGGTTCCACTTATAGTTGAGATCATATGGTATTTGTTTTTCACCACCTGGCTTATTTCACTTAGCATAATACTCTCCAGTTCCATCCATGCTGTTGGGAAGGGTGAGTTCCTTCTTTCTTTCTGCTGTGTAGTATTCCATTGTATAAACATACCACAGGCTTTAAAAATTATTTATTTATTTATTTATTTATTTATTTATTTATTTATTTATATACAGAGACTAAGGGAATGAGAAAGAGAGGGAGAGAATCATCAATGTGTGGTTGCCTCCTGCACAACACCTACTGGGGACCTGGTCTGCAACCCAGGCATAAGTACTAGACTGGAAATCAAACCTATGAACTTTTAATCCACAGGCTTGTGCTCAGTCCACTTAGCCACACTAGCCAGGTTTCCATATAAATTTTTGAAATGCTTGTTCCATATCTGTGAAATATGTCATTGGTATAATACCAATGACATATTTTAATAGGGTATTTTAATAGGAAGTATGTTGAATCTATAAATTGCTTTGGGTAGCATGGACATTTGAATGATGTTGATTCTTCCAATCCATGAACATTGTATATGCTTCCATTTATTGGTGTCTTCCTTAATTTCTTTCTTCAGTGTTGTGTAGTTTCCTGAGTACAGGTCTTTTACCTCCTTGGGTAAATTTATTGCTGGGTTCTTTATTTTTCCTGTTCCTGTAGTCAATGTATTTTTTTCTAATTTCTCTTTTTGATAGTTCATTGTTGGTGTGCAAAAATGCCATAAATTCCTGAATATTGACTTTATATCCCACTGTTTTGCCCAATTCATTTATTAGGTCCTGTAGTTTTTTGGTGGAGATTATAGGGTTTCCTATGTACCCTATCATGTCATCTGCAAATAATAACAGTTTTACTTCCCACTTTCCTATTTGGATGCCTTTTATTGATTCTTCTTGTCTGATCACTGGCTAGAAGTTTGAGTACTATATTGAGTAAGAGTGGTGAAAGACAAATAATCTTGTTCCTGATTCTAAGGGGAAAGATTTTAATATTTGCCCATTGAGTATGATGTTGGTAGTAGTTTTCTTATATATGGCCCTTATTATATTGAGGTATGCTCCCTATACTCCTACTTTGCTGAGAGTTTTTATTATAATGGGTGCTTGATTTTCAGTCATTTTGTTACCCTTCCTTTCTTATTCCCTCTGTTCCTTTTTGCTATTTCTAATTTACTTACTTGAATGAATTATCTTAGTTAGGTTATCAATTTGTTCTTTCCTCACAATCTTTTCTTCTCTAATTTTGTTATTTTACCAGCTTGTATTTAAGCTCTTGTGCTGTATTAAATCTATATTCTTACTCAATAACTCCTGTGCAATGAAAAAGACTTATAAGGAAGCTACTTATTCTCCCTATGGCTATATTCTTCAGAATGGGGTTTTTGTTCATTTCACAAATCATTTCTGTTTCCTCCCACTTAATTCCATATTTGTGTATTTTAAAGACCACTTTTGGAGAGACTTCTGGCCAAGATGGAGGTGTAGGTAGATACACTGTCTCATCGCACAACCAAAAGAAGGACAACAACGCATTTAAAAACAGAAAATAACCAGAGCTACCAGGAAATTGGACTGTATGGAAGTCCGACAGCCAAGAAGTTAAAGAAGAAACATTCATTCAGACTGGTAGGAGGGGTAGAGGTGGGCAGCCAGGTGGAGTATGGGTACGTGGCAAGGCAGCAGCTGGAGGACCAGGTGGGTGAGGCCAAGGCTGGCAGACCAGGTGGTCCCACATGTGCATACAGATAAACTAGGAGGAACAACTCTGGAGACAGACCACACAACCCAAAGTTCTTGAGGGAATAAAGTCTCAAAAACTCTGGCTGTAAAACCCTGTGGGAATTGCAGCGAAGGAGAAACCCCAGCCTCACAGAAGAGTTCACTGGACAGACCCACAGGATTCTTGAGTGTACACAAGCCTGCCCACCCAGGGGCTACAAACCTTGAGAACTTGTTTTATTTGATTTATCCCAGGACCACCTCATCAATCACTCAGTCTGCACATCTCCACATTGGAAGGAGTTTTGCTGGGCTAAATCTTTCTTCTGTTTTCTTAGCCATGATCATTTGAATTTTATGAGTTGAGGCTTAGTTTGTTTCTTCATTTGGTTTCTGCTGGTGATTTTTGGTTTTTTATTTGTGTTTTATCTTTAACTTCCTCTAAACCAAGGACAAATAACTTTTTCAGGTTTTATATGATTGTTAAATAGCAATATATACATACTCATATATGAAATGTATGAAAATTCTGCCTCAGCCCCAGACAATTAGTGGTAACAGTTCCGGTGTATGGACTACCAGACTGCCTAAATGTATACATATGGGTTGGATTCTCAAATTTCTAACAATTTATTTTCCAACTACAGTTTATATTCAGTATTATTATGTATTAGTTTTAGGTGTATAGAGTAGTGGTTAGACAGTCATATACTTTACAAAGTATTCCCAGTCCCTCCGGTACTTCAGGTACTCACCTGGCACCATACATAGTTTTTACAATATAGTTGACTGTATTCCCTGTGTGTATTTTATATCCCCATGACTGTTTTATAATGACCAAATAGTACTCGTTAATCCCTTCATCTTTTTTTACCCATCCCTGCAACACCACTCTCCTCTGGCAACCATCAGTTTCATCTCTGTATCTGTCAGTTTGTTTCTGTTTTTGTTCATTCATTTTGTTCTTTAGACTCCACATGTGAATGCAGTCCTGTGGTATTTGTCTTTCTCTGATTTAATATTTGTGACAGTATGGATGGACCTAGGAGGTTTCTTAAATTTTTAATTTGTTTTTTAATAATGCAAATAGAAATCCCCTGAAGAATAAATCATAGCATGCTCTGATACCTTTGCCTTCCTTTAAAGATGTGAGATCTACGAGCATGTATGCAACCTAATCCCTTCTTGTGGTTTTAAGAACATACTGAGAATAAAATATATGTACCCCTCAGCACATGTTTGCAGCCACTCTAAATGTTTCTTCTGTAACTGTGAAAGAAGTGATTTTGTGACTCTCTGCTTTTTAAAAAGCTAGATTTATCTTTTACCACATGGCTTATTTCACTTAGCATAATGCTGTCCGGTTCCATCCATGCTGTCACAAAGAGTAGGAGCTCCTTCTTTCGTTCTGCTCTGTAGTATTCCATTGTGCAAATGTACAACAGGATTTTGATCCACTAGTTTACTGATAGGCACTTAGGTTGTATCCAGCATTTGGCTATTATAAATCATGCTGCTGTGAACATTGGAGGTGCAAATACCATATGATTTCACCTATAAGTAGAACCCAATCAACGAAACAAACAAGCAAGCAAAATATAACCAGAGATATTGAAATAAAGAACAAACTGGCAGTAACCAGAGGAGGGAGGGAGGGATAATGGGGGAAAACAGGGAAAGGGCCATCAAGGAACATGTATAAAGGACACATGGACAAAGTGAAAGTGGGGTAGGATTGAGGGTGGGAGGTGGGGATGGGTGGGCATGGGGGAGTGGTGTGGTGAAAATGGAGACAACTGTACTTGAGTAACAATAAAGAAAGAAAAAACAATAAAATGAGCTAGATTCATTTTCAAAGACCACTTCAGTGAGAAGTATATATGCTTTAGCTTTAGAAGTAGTGTCTTTCTCAAATGCTGTATCCTACAGTACTATTTCCTTTGACATGTTTGTAAGTTAAAAAGAGGGACATACTACATCTTTGTGGGATGGGTGGCTTACATTGCAATGTAACCTAGATTTTCAAAGTCATACAAACTATGGAGTTTCTGTTTGTGTACTTTAAACACCTATTAAAATCTGAGTCACTCCAAAAATAATTTGTTTTTTTAAGGTTAAACTATATGTATATTAGGTGAACGAGTAAGAACTTTAAAAATTCAATGATACAAAAATTAAATAGAAAATGGGCAAAAGATTCAAACAGACATTCTACCAAAGATAATATACAGATGTACAATATCTACTTCAAAAGATGTTCAACATTATTAGTCACTGTGGAAATGTAATTTAAAATCATAATAATGACTGTGTACTCACTAGAATGGCTAAAATTAAAAAGACTGACCATACTGATTGTGAGGATGTAGAGCAAGTGGAATTCTTATCACTGTTGTTGGAAATGTATAACAGTCAAGCTGTTTTAAAAATGGTTTAATAATGTCTTAGAAATTTAAATATGCAATTCAACCATCCTGTTCCTGGGTATTAATTCAAGAGAAGTGAAAGCATATATCCACATAAAAACTTATCCATGAATGTTTATAGCAACAAAATGTTTATTTGTAATACCAAAACCTAGAAACAAGCCAAATGTATATCAATAGATGAAGAGATACATTGACATTTGTTTATACAGTAGAATACTACTCAGTAATGAAAAGGAGTAGACTACTGATACATGCCACAATATGGCTAAATCTGAAAATAATCATACTGAGTGAAAGAATCCAAATAAAAAAGAGGGTGTACTTGTTATTCTGTTTATGTAAAATTCTAGAAAATGCAAACTAAACTTTAATGACAGAAAGTTGGATAGATTAAAAAGGGGCACAAGGAAAGTTTTGATAGTGGTATGTGTGTTCATTAACTTAATTGTGGTAATGGTTTCATGACTGTACACATATGTCAGAACTCTTCAAATCAAACACTTAAACATGAAGTCTGTCAGTTATAATGCAAGGTGTAAAAGGAATAAATATAGAAACCTATAACATCAATATCTTTCCATGTCAGCACCAATGATCTACATCATTGTTTTTGTTGTCAGTGTGTCTGTGTGGCATTTCCTTGTATGTATCCCAGGTCTTAGAATGACACTGATTCCATTCAACATCATTTCCTTATAATGTTGATGAGAAAAAAATTTGATTTCAGACTGGGGCCACTGTCTGTGTGGCATTTGCATGTTCTCTTCATGTCTACATGGATTTTCTCTGGGTATTCCAGTTTCCTCCCAAACCTGTGTATGTTTGGTAATTGGTGTGTCTACATTGTCCCAGTGTGAATGAATGTGACTTGTTGTGAGTGCACACTGTGGTTGGAGGGCATCTTGTGCAGTGTGTGTTCCCACCTTGTGCCCTAAGCTGACAGGCTCTGGCCCCCTGTGACCCTGAACTGGAATAAGCATGTTGGAAAGTAATTTATATTACTTGTTTTCATTAATCTTTCTTAAATGTATGTAGAGCTCACATTTATTTCAGTGTTTAATGTTAGAAGTGTTTTGGGTCATTATTTAGAATTCAGTGTTTTTGTGACCAGAAATATGCCACACTCACCTATTGTTTATATCAGTTAGCTTGAGTTAAAATTGGATTTGTTGTATGTTATTTCACTCAAAGTCACAGTTTCCAAGAATCTATGAATGACCTGAAGTGAGGACTTATTATAGTGTGATTTTATCCGCATAGCCTTGGGAGGTGGGATTTATTTGTTTTAGGTGATGAGGCTTCCTTTTTCCTGTGGATAAGGAAAAGAATGGCTTTTATTTCCTGAACCCAATCAACACATCTGGCATCATGTGTCAGAATGTAATTTCTGAATTACTGCTTCTGGCTGTCTGTGACCTCTTGTGTCATTGGACTCAGAAATCTTATTTATCCTAAACATGAAACAGATTAAGCAGCCATAAGTCAGGGGTGTCAAACTTATTTTCACCAGGGTCCACATCAGTATCAGGGTTGCCTTCAAAGGGCTGAAATAACTTTAGGACTGTAACTACTCCTTAACTGTTAAGGAGTTGAAATTACATTCAGCTCTTCGAAGGCAACTGTGAGGCTGATGTAACTGCTGGTGAAAATAAGTTTGACATCCCTGCCATAAATGATGTTTTCCATAAAGTTATGGAGCTTCATGGATAATCTAATTCAGCCCCCATACTTTTACAGAAAAGAAGGCTGGAAAAGTGATTTACTTAAGATCATACAGATAGTTAGAGCCCAGAACTCCCATCTCTTAGTTTATTTTTTTCCTGCACAGATGTCAAATAATTGCCTTTTGCCCTAGGGTTGTTTGTATTAGCTATGGTTCTGTATGTATTAATCTTTAGGGGAAAATACAAGCAGAAAACACTCTCCATGGGCCATTGTTAAACTACATCTCTATAGGAATGGTTCTACTTTGGGTTCTTTATTCTTTGGAGCAAAGAATAATTCTAAAGTAAAAATGAAATCAAGCTCCCTACTGTATCTTAGACTATAAAGCTAATGCATCTTTTAAGAAATGACTGCTTTTTCACCTCTTATGCATCCTAGGTTTCAAGCAATACTGTCTGTTTTCATAGAGCTATCTCAAGAACTATGTGATAACCTAGAAGATTAATTGTTTACTGCCTAAGACATAGATTTTGACTATGTCACTCTTCATTTATGAATTAGTTCATTTGTTAATAAATACCTATTAATGCCTACTATTTGCCAGGCATTGTTTTAAGCAGTGGGACACACTAGTGAATACAAAAAAGTCCCTTGCTTGTGGAGCTTAAATTTGAGGGTAGGAAATGGACAATAAATAATCAAGTAAATATATTGTATATAAGATATTCACAAGTGCTATGGAGAAAATGAAGTAGCTTAAAAAGATAGGGGATGCCAGGAAAATGTGTGTACATATGCTGTGTTATTATGATATCCAGAGAAAAGTCTTAATAAGGTGGCATATGGACAAACAAATAAGGGAGCAAACCCTGGAAGTATCTGGGGGAAAAGCATTCTAGGCAGAGAAAGTAAAATATATAAAGGCCTTAAGGTGAGTTTGAATTTGGCATGTTTGTTTCTCATGAAACAAAGTTAGAACTAGGGAGGAGTAGTAGGATATGAAGACAGAGATGGGTACAAAGCAGATCTTATGAGACATTGCTGGAACACCAATAAAATAAAGACTTTTTTTGACAATTGTAAGAATTCTGTCTTTTACTATAAGTGAGGCAGGAGGCTCTGAGCGACATATTATTTCTTTTACTTTTATATTTACTCTTTATTGTATATTTTCCATTACCATTTAGTCCCGTTAAACCCCTCATCCAGCAATCACCACACTGTTGTCCATGCCAATGAGTCTTTTTTTAATATATTTTATTGATTATGCCATTACAGTTGTACCATTTCCCCCTTCATTCCCCTCTACCCTGTACACCCCTCCCCCACCATTCCCCCCTTTAGTTTATGTCCATGTGTCACAAGTTCTTTAGATTCCATATTTCCCATACTATTCTTGCCTCCCCCTGTCTATTTTCTACCTACTGTCTATGCTACTTATTCTCTGTACCTTCTCCCCCCTTCTCCTCCTCCCACTCCCCTGTTGCTAACCCTCCATGTGATCTTCATTTCTATGCTTCCACTCCTGATCTATCTGTCCTCTTAGTTTGCTTTTGTTTTAGGTGTGGTTGTTAATAAATGTGAGTTTTCTGTCCTTTCACTGTTCATCTTTTTTATCTTCTTTTTCTTAGATAAGTCCCTTTAACATTCCATATAATAAGGGCTTAGTGATGATGAACTCTTTGAATTTGACCTTATCTGAGAATAAGTTCCCATCAGACTGTCAGCTGATTTCTCAAAAGAGACCTTACAGGCAGGAAGGGGCTAGAAAGAAGTATTCCAAGTCATGAAATCCAAAGACCTACATCCAAGATTGCTCTATCCAGCAAAGCTTTCATTTAGAATGGAAGAGTCTTTTTTCCTCTGTGATCAATCCCTCCACTCCCTGACATCCTCACTTGCTGTCATTCTGCTCTCTATCTATGAGTTTGCCTGTCTCTATTTGGCTTGTTAGTTCAGATTGTTCATTAGATTTCACAGATAAGTGAAATCATATTGTCTCTCTGATTGGCTTATTTCACTTAGCATAGTATTCTCCAGGTGCATTCAAATTGTCACAAAGGGTAAAATTTTCTTTTTGTGCCTAAGTAGTATTACAGTGTATAAATGTTCCATAATTATTTTATCCACTCATCTACTGATGAACACTTGGGCTACTTCCATATCTTGGTGATTGTAAATAATGCTGTGATGAACATAGGGGTGCTTATGTTCTACTGAATTAGCATTTTGGGTTTGAGTATATTTCCAGAAGTGGGATAGCTGGGTCAAAAGGCATATCTATTTTTAATTTGGGGGGTATCTCCATACTGCTTTCCACTGTGGCTGCACCAGTCTGGTTGCTCACCCACAGTGCAGAGGAGTTCCCCTTTCTCCACAACTTTGCCACCACTTGTATGTTCATTTGTTTATGATGGCCATTCTGACAGGTGTGAGCTGGTATCTCATTGTGGTTTTTATTTGCATTTCTCTGATCTTAGTAACGTTGAGCATCTTTTTATGTTTATTGGACATCTGTATGTCCTCTGGAGAAGTGTCTATTCATGTCCTTTGTCCATTTTTTAATAGTGTTGTTTGGGTTTTTAGTGGTCAGTTTTGTAACTTCTTTATAAATTTTGGATATTAACCTCTTATCAGATGTATTGGTGAATATGTCCTCCCATTCTATGGGTTGTTTTTTATTTTGCTGATGATTTCCTTTGCTCTGCAGAAACTTTGTAGTTTGATGTAGTCCCATTTGTTTATTTTTTCTTTGTTTGTGGAGTTATATCTGATAAATTCTAAAAGCAAGATTTTGCTACCTAAGTTTTCTTCTATGATTTTTTATGGTTTGGGGATCTAACATTTAAGTCTTTGATCCACTTTGAATTTATTCTTGTATGTACTGTAAGAAGGTAACCTGGTTTCATTTTTCTACATGTATCTGTGCAATTTTCCCAACATGACTTATTGAATAAACTATTTTTGGTCCATTGTATGTGTTTGCTTTTTCTGTTGATTTTTTTAAAGGCACTGATTGTTTTTTTAATTATTTTATTTTTGTTCAAGTACAGTTGTCTGCATTTTCCACCACCACTCCCCCCCTACTTCAGCCATCCTAACCTCCTTCCCCTGATTCCACTGCCCCTTGGTTTTCTCCATGTGTCCTTTACAGTTATTCCTCAAAACTCTTCCCTCCTTTCCCACCCATCTCCCCTCTGGTTACTGTCAGATTGTTCTTTATTTCAATATGTCTGGTTATATTTAGTTTGCTTATTTATTTGTTGATTAGGTTCCTGTGAAAGGTGAGATCATATGGTATTTGTCCCTCATTTTCTGGTCTATTTCACTTAGCATAATGCTTTTCAGTTCCATTCATGCTGATGCAAAGGGTATGAGCTTCCTCTTTCTTTCTGCTGCATAGTATTCCATTATGTAAATGTACCATGGTTTTTTGATCCATTCATTTACTAATGGGCACTTAGGTTACTTCCAGCACTTGGCTACTATAAATTGTGCTGCAGTGAACATTGGGATGCATAGGTTTTTATGGATTGGTGTTTCATGGTTCTTAGGATATAATCCCAGCAGTGGAATTCCTGGGTCAAAAGGCAGTTCTGTTTTAAGTTTTCTGAGGAGATTCCAGACTGTTTTCCAAATGGCTGCACCAGTCTGCACTTTCACCAATAGTGCACTGTGGTTTCTTTCTCTTCCCTTCTCTCCGCATCCTCTCCAACACCTGTTGTTTGTTTATGTGTTTATGCTGGCCATTCTTAATAGTGTGAAGTTTTATCTCATTGTGGTTTTAATTTGCATCTCTCTGATGGGTAGTGATGCTGAGCATTTTTAATATGTCCCTGGGTCCTCTGCATGTCCTCTTTGGAGAAGTGTCTGTTCGGATTTTTTGCCCATTTTTTGATTGTGTTGTTTATCTCCCTGAAGTGGAGTCCTGTGTGTTCTTTATATATTTTGGAGATCAAACCCTTGTCTGAGGTATCATTGGCAAATGTTTTCCCATACAGCTGGTTCTCTTTTCATTTTAATGCTGTTTTTTTAGCCATGCAGAAGCTTTTTATTTTGATGAGACCTCATTTGTTTATTCTTTCTTTAATGTCCCTTGCTTTAGGGTACATATCAGGGAAAATATTGCTGCATGGAATATCTGAGGTTTTCCTACCAATGTTTTCTTCTAGGACTTTAATGGTGTCACAATTTATATTTGTCTTTTATCTACATTTAATTTACTTTTGCGTATGGTGTAAGTTAGTGATTGAGTTTCATTTTTTTGCAGGTAGCTGTCCAGCTCTCCTAACACCATTTTTTGAAGAGGCTATTTTTACTCCATGTTATGCTTCTGCCCCCTTTGTCAAATATTAATTGACCATAGAGACTTGGGTTTATTTCTGGGCGCTCTGTTCTGTTCCATTAGTCTATGTGTCTGATCTTATCCCAGTACCAGACTCTTGATTACAGAGGCCTTGTAATACAGTTTGATATCAGGTATTGTGATCCCTCCTACTTTGTTCTTTTTTTTAAATTTATTTTTTATTGATTATGCCATTACAGTTGTTCTATTCCCCCCCTTCATTCCCCTCCACCCTACCCCCGTCCCCACTATTACCCCCCCTTTAGTTTATGACCATGTGTCTCAAGTTCTTTACATTCTATATTTCCCATACTATTCTTGCCCCCCATCTATTTTCTATCTACTGTCTATGATACTTATTTTCTGTACCTTCTCCCCCTCTCTCCTCCTCCCACTCCCCTGTTGCTAACCCTCCTTGAGATCTTCATTTCTATGTTTCCACTCCTGACCTAGCTGTCCTTTTAGTTTGCTTTTGTTTTAGGTGTGGTTGTTAATAACTAAGTTTGTTGTCCTTTCACTGTTCATGTTTCTTTAAATTCTTTTTCTTAGATAAGTCCCTTTAACATTTCATATAATAAGGGCTTGGTGATGATGAACTCCTTGAATTTGATCTTATCTGAGAAGCACTTTATCTGTCCTTCCATTCTAAATGAAAGTTTTGCTGGAGAGAGCAGTCTTGGTTGTAGGTCTTTGGATTTCATGACTTGGAATACCTCTTTCCAGCCCCTTCTTGCCTGTAAGGTCTCTTTTGAGAAATCAGCTGACAGTCTGAAGGGAACTCCTTTGTAGGTAACTGTCCCCTTAGCTCTTGCTGCTTCTAGGATTCTCTCCTTCATTTTAATCTTGGCTAATGTAATGATGATGTGCCTTGGTGTGTTTCTTCTTGGGTCCAACTTCTTTGGGACTCTCTGAGCTTCCTGGATTTCCTGGAAGTCTATTTCCTTTGCCAGGTTGGGAAAATTCTCCTTTATTATTTGTTCAAAAGTTTTCCACTGGTGGCTGTTCCTTTCCCCCTTCTGGTACCCCTATAATTCAGATGTTGGAGCGTTTAAAGATATCCTGGAGGTTCCTAAGCTTCTGCTCATTTTTTTGAATTCTTGCTTCTTGACTCTTTTCTGTTTGGCCATTATTTGCTTTCTTCTGGTCCCCTCCATTGATTTGAGTCCCATTTTCCTTTTCATTGCTATTGGTTTCCTGTGCAATTCCATTCATTTCAATTAGTTTAGCCTTCATATGTTTTTCTAATTTGTTGCTATAATCAACCAGTTCTGTGAGGATCCTGATCATCAGTGTTTTAAACTGTGCATCTGAGAGTTTTGCTATTTCTTCATCACTTAGGTTTATAGGCTCTGGGGCTTTGAGATCTTCTTAAGTCATTTTTGGTCTGTTCATGCTGTTAAGTACGAGGAGCGGCGCCTTGGACTCCCAGGTCGCTGGGTTGTGAAGCTGGATGTGGGGGCGTGGTCAGAGAGGGAGAATGGCGGCCCCCTCTGCTATTTTATGCCTCTGGGTGAGGAGCAGAGCCTTAGGTGGTTCACCAGGGCAGGGCCACTCAGAGTTGCTGGTTTATGATGCTGTATGTGGAGGCAGGGTCTGAGCAGGGAAATCACGGCACCCTCTGCTGCCACTCGCCACAGGGGCCTGCTGGCTCCCGTCCAATCGCCCACTCCCTCGCTTGTCTATCCACATACGAATGCGCAGCCACAGTCAACCCATAGCCCTGCCCCCTCGCTGTTTCCCTGTGGTCGCTCTCTGAGTTGCCCACCAGGTCCAACCCTGCGCCTGGATTCTGCGCACCTGAGTCCGTCTGACCGAGTTTTCCTGTGCAACCCCGCTCCACCAGCTGCTGGTTTCACCCCTCTTACTGGTCAGGCTGAAGAATTTGTTGTTATCAGACTTCTGAATTGTTCAATTTTCTGTGTTCTGGCTGTGTTTTCTGTTGCTAATATTTAATAGTCTCTAAACTTGGTTGTGTGAGAAAGCACGGCGTCTCCAACTATGCCTCCATCTTGGTGGAAGACCCTCCTACTTTGTTCTTCTTTCTCCAAATTTCTGCAGCTATTCTGGGTCATTTATGGTTTGATATAAATTTTTAAAGTGTTGTATATCTGTGAAATATGTCATTCTTATTTTAATAAGGATTGCGTTGAATCTATAAATTGGTTCGGGTAGTGTGGACATTTTGATGATGTTAATTCTTCAATAGAACAATGATCATCTTACATGCTTCTGTTCATATGTGTTTTCCTTAATTTCTTTCTTCAGTGTTATATAGTTTAATGAGTACAGATCTTTAACCTCCTTTGTTAGGTTTATTCCTAGGTAAATTATTTTTCTTATTGCTATAGCAAATGGAATTTTTTTCCTAGTTTCTTTTTCTGATATTTCATTGTCAGTATACAAAAATGCCTTTTATTTCTGAATGTTGACTTTGTATTTCTCTCTTATGCCAAATTCACATATTAGTTTGAGTAGTTTTTTGGTGGAGTCTATAAGGTTTTCTGTGTACACTATCATGTCATCAGCAAACAGTGACAGATTCACATCCTACTTTCCAATTTGGATGCCTTTTATTTCCTCTCCTTCTCTGATCACTATGGCTAAGACATCCAATACTGTGTTGAATAGGAGTGGTGAAAGCAGACATCCTTGTCTTGTTCCTGATCTTAGTGGGAAAGATTTTAGTTTTTGCCCATTGAGTATGATGTTGGCTGTAGGTCTCTCATATATGGCCTTTATTATGCTGAAGAATGCTTGCTCCATTCCCACTTTGTTGAGTGTTTGTATCATAAATGGGTGCCATACTTTATCACATGCTTTTCCCCCATCTATTGATATGATCATGTGATTTTTGTGTTTCATTTTGTTTATCTGATGTATTACATTAGTTGATTTGCAAATATTATACAATCCTTGCATCCCTGGGATGAATCCCACTTGATCATGGTGTATGATCTTTTTAACATATTGCTGGATGCAGTTTGCCAATATTTTATTGAGGACTTTAGTGTCCATATTCATTAGCGATATTGGCCTGTAGTCTTTTTTCTTTGTTGTGTCTTTAACTGGTTTTGGGATTAGGGTGATGCTGCCTTCATGAAGAAAGTTTGGGAGTCTTCACTGTTCTTTTGAAATCTCTGTGAGGGATAGGGGTGAGCTCTTCCTTAAATGCTTTGTAAAGTTCTCCTGTGAAACCATCCAGTTCAGGGCTTTTGTGTCCAGAAATTTTTTATTACTGCTTCAATTTATCAGCTGTTATTGGTCTGTTCCAGCTTTCTGCTTCTTCTTCATTCAGTTTTGTAGGATTATATTTTTGTAGAAATTTGTCCATTTCACCTAGGTTTTCAAATTTCCTGGCATATAGTTCTTCATAGTAATTTCTGACAATCTTTTGTATTTCTGTGGTATCAGTTGTATTCTCTCTTCTTTCATTTCTGATTGTGTTTATTTGTGGCCTCTCTCTTCTTTTTTCTTGATGAGCCTGCTTAAAGGCTTATCAATTTTTTTAATCTTTTCAAAGAAGCCGCTCCTAGGATTGTGCTCTTAGTCTCTATGTCATTTAATTCTGCTCTGATCTTGGTTATTTCCTTACTTCTACTGGCTCTTGCCTATCTTTGTTATTGTTCCTGGAGTTCTTAGAGGTATAGGGTTAGGTTGTTTATTTGAAATATTTTTATGTTTTTTAGGTAGGCCTGTATTGCTATGAACTTCCCTCTCAGAGTGAATGTCACAGTTTCCCACAAGTTTTGGATTGTTGTGAGTTCATTTTCATTTCTTTCCAGAAACTTTTTGATTTGTTTCTTAATCTCATTCTCGATCCATTCATATTTGAATAGTGTGGTATTCCATGTCCATGATTTTTAGTGTTTTGAGGTTTTTCCTTGGGGTTAGTTTCTAGTTTCAGTGCCTTGTGGTTAGAGAAAATGTTTAATATGATTTTAATTTTCTTGAATTTGTTGAGGCTTGTTTTGTGATCTATTATGTGGTCTGTCTTTGAAAATATTCCATGTGCATTTGAAAAGAATGTGTATTTTGCTTCTTTGTAATGAAAGGCTCTGTATATATGCCAGTTAAGTCCTTTTGATAGGGCATTGTTCAATGCTACAATATCCTTGTTGATATTTTGTTTAGAAGATCTACACATTTTTGACAGTGGGGTGTTAAAATCTCCTACTATAATTGTGTTGCTGTCAATATCTTCTTGAAGCCCTCCACAATATTCTGTACATATTTTGGTGCTCCTGTGTTGGATGCATGTATATTTAAAATGTTTATGTCTTCTTAGTGGAGTCTTCCCTTGAGTATTATGAAGTGACCTTCTAGGTCTCTTTTTATGGCACTTTTTTGAAGTCTATTTTGTCTGATATGAGTATTGCTACCCCAGTTTTTATTCCTGTCCATTTGCTTGGAATATTTTTTCCTAACCCTTCACTTTCAGTCTGTGTAGGTATTTTGTTCTGAGGTGGGTCTCTTGTAGGCAGCATATGTGTGAGTCATGTTTTCTTATCCATTCAGCTATTCTATGTCTTTTGATTGGACCATTTAATCCATGTACGTTTAAGGTTATAATTGATAGGTACTTATTCATTTTCATTTTAGTTCCTTCATAGCTATGTTCCTCTCTCTATCACTCTTTTTTTTCCTTTTATTAAAACTGGCTTTTAGCATCTCTTGCATGTCTGCTTTGGAGAAGGTGTATTCTTTGAGGCTCCTTTTGTCTGGGAAACTCCCTATTTCACCTTCCATTTTAATTGAGATTTTTGTTGCATACAGTAGTCTTGGTTGCAGGCCCTTTTTAAAAAAAACAAAACTTGGAATATTTCTTGGCATTCTCTTCTTGCTTGGAGTGTTTCCATTGAGAAGTCAGCTGCTAATCTTATCAGGTCTCCCTTGTATGTTACTTCCTGCTTCTCCTTTGCTGCCTTTAAGATTCTCTTTTTGTTTTAGAATTTTGCCATTTTAATTATGATGTGTCTTGTAGTGAGCCTCTTTGGGTTCCTCTTGATTGGGACTCTCTGTGTTTGTTGGATTTCATGACTTTTTCTCTTATCAAATTAGGGTAGTTTTCCATCATTACTTTTTCAAACAGGTTTTCTATCCCTTGCTTTTCTTCACCTTCTGGTATCCCTATTATACAAATATTGTTATGTTGTCCTGCAGTACTCTTAACATCTCTTTGTTCTGAGCCTTTTTTTCTTTTTCTTACTATTTCTGGGATTTTTTTTTACCTTGTCTTTTAGCTCGCTGATTTGATCCTCTGCTTTATCAAGCCTGCTTTTGATTCCTTCTTTTGTGTTCTTCAAGTTACAAATCGTATTATTTATTCCCTTTTGGCCCCTGTTTATAGTTTCTATTTCCTTTTTCATGTTGATATACTTTTCAGTGAGGTCATCATAGTTTTCCCATAGTTTTTGGTTATTCTCTGTGAACTCATTGAGCTTCCTTATAGCCATTGCTTTGAACTCAATATATGATAGTTGACTTGCCTCTATTTCATTTAGCATTACTTCTGAGGCTTCCTCCTTTCCTTTCATTTGGGGTTTCTTTGTCTTCCTATTGTTTGTCAGACTGTTCTTGTTAGCCTCTGCTTCTTAAATTGATCTGTTCTGACTCCCTGAGTTTGTGGTGTGAACTTCTATGGTAGGAGTCATATGAGTCTCATTGGTGCACTCTCCTTTGTTCCCTGAGCTTGCTGCTCTTGGGATGTCATTTATGTTGTCTCTCTGTATGTCTTTGGGTTTTGGTTATTGTTCAATCTTTGCTTGGTGGGTCCTTCCCTCCAGCTGGTTGGCTGAGGGTCATTCTGCCCACATGTCTTGTGTGCTGTTGTGCAGGTGTGGACAGGTGGTGTTGAAGCTTGTTCTGTCTATTTGAGATTATAAGGTTTCTCTCTCCCTGTTGTTTAGTTGTTTGTTCTGGGTAATTTCTCCACCATTTAGTTGTATTTCCAGATTGGTCCTGGGTGGAAGTACATGTGGCTTCCACTCACTCCTTTACCATCTTCCTTTATTATTTGTTTGTGGTTCATTTGTTCATGGTTTCTGTCTTTCAGCAAGTTTACTGGTGTTACAATTCCCACCTACTTTTTTATGTGATCTGCAAGACAAGGAAAGGGTCCTCAGGAAAAAGCAATCAAGCCCACAATCTGATCTCAAAATTTGAGCTTCCAGACCCAGGGTTCCAGCAAAGGTGGGAGCACAGGGGGCTGGAGACACTTAAGGAGATCTGTTTGTCAAATATTAATTGACTATAAAGGTGTGGGTTTATTTCTGTTTTGTTCATTGAAGTATGTGTCTGTTTTCATGTCAGTACCATGCCATTTGCATTACTATTGCTTTGTAATATAGTTTCATATTAGGTAGTGTGAGTCTACCAACTTTGTTCTTCTTTCTCGGATCGCTGTTCCTGTGCAGGGCCTTTTGTGGTTCCATATAAATGTTTGAAATATTTGTTCTAGTTCTCTGAAATATCATTGTAACATTTTTAAAATTTCATTTATTTATTTTTAGAGAGAATGGAAGGAGGGAGAAAGGGAGAGAAATATTAATGTTTGGTTGCCTCTCCTGCACCCCCTACTAGGGACCTGGTCTGCAACCCAAGCATGTGCCTTGACTGGGAATCAAACTGGTGACCCTTTGCTTTGCAGTCCAGTGCTCAATCTCCTGAGCCACACCAACCAGGGCTTGAAATGTCATTGTAATCTTGATAAGAATTGTGTTGAAACTATGGATTGCTTTTTGCTCAATATGGGCATTTTGGTGATGTTAATTCTATATGTGAGCACAATATGCACTTCCATTTATTTTGTATTTCCTTCAGTTTGCTTTTTCAGGGTCTTACAATTTTCTGAGTACAGGTCTTTCACATCTTTGGTTAGGTTTATCCTAGGGTTTATATTCTCATTGTAGCAATTGTGAATGGGATTGTTCTCTAAATTTCCATTTCAGTGAGTTCATTATTGGCATATAAAAATGCAACTGATTTCTGGAAATTAATTTTGCATCCTGCTACTTTGCTGAATTCATTTATCAGCTCTAGCAGCATCTTGGTGCAATTTTGGGAGTTCTCATTTTTTAAAATGTTCTTCTATTACAGTTGTCCCAGTTCATCCCTGTTGCTCTCCCCTACCCCACTGAAACCCCCCTGCTCCCACAGTCAGTTCTTTCCCTGCAGTCCATGTCCATGGGTCCTTTATACTTGTTCCTTGATAGAGTTTTCTCTTCTTTCCCAAATTAGCCTGCTGTACCCTCCCATCGGGTTACTGTCAGTCTATTGCTAGTTTCCATGCCTCTGTTTCTATTTTGCTCATTTGTTTGTTTTGTTCATTAGTTGTCACTTATATGTGAGATCATATGGTATTTGTCTTTCACCAACTGGCTTACTTCACTTAACATAATGATCTCCAGTTCCATCCATGCTGTGACAAAAGGTAAAAGTTCCTTCTTTCTGCTGCATAGTGTTCCATTGTGTAAATATACCACAGATTTTCGATCCACTCATTTACGGTTGGTCACTTAGGCTGTTTCAAGCACTTGGCTATTGTAAATAATGCTGCTATGAACCTTGGGGCACATAGGTTCTTTTGAACTAATGTTTCAGGATTCTTGGTGAATAGTTCCAGCAGTGGGATGATTGGATGAAAAGGCAGTTCCATTTTTAGTTTTTTGAGGAAATTCCATCCTCTTTTCCCTGGTGGCTGCACCAGTCTGCATTCCCACCAACAATGTACTAAGGTTCTTTTTTCTCTACAACCTTGCCAGCACTTGTCATTAAGTGATTTGTTAAATGGTGGCCATTATGACCATTGTGAGGTGGTATCTCATTGTGGTTTTAATTTGCATGTTTCTGATGGCTAATGACATTGAGCATTCTTTCATATACCTTCAGGCCTTCTGAATGTCCTTCTTGGAGAAGTGTCCATTCACATCCTTTGCCCATTTTTTTACCTGGATTGTTTGTCTTCCTGCTGTTGAGCCATATATGTTCTTTATATATTTTGAAGATCAACCTTTGTCTGAGGTATTACTGGCAAAAATGTTTTTCCATGTGATTGGCTACCTTTTCATTTTGCTGATGTTTTCATTAGTTGTGTTGAAGCCTTTTAATTTGATGTAGTCTGATTCATTTATTCTTTCCTTTGTAGCTCTTTCCCTAGGAGATATATCAGCAAAAATATTGCTGTGTGGGATATATGAAATTTTATTGCCTATGTTTTCCTCTAGGGTTTTCATGGTGTCACAACTTAGATTTAAGTATTTAACCATCTTTTTAAAAATAGATTATTTATTTATTTTTAGAGAGAGGGGAAGGGAGGATTAATGAGAGGGAGAGAAACATCAATGTGTGGTTATCTCTCATGCTCTCCCTACTGGGGACCTGGCCTGCAACCCAGGCATGTGCCTTGACTGGGAATCAAACCACCAACCCTTTTTAAAAAAAGATTTTATTTATTTATCTTTAGAGTGGAAGGGAAAGAGAGAGGAAGAGAAATATCAATGGTTAGTTGCCTCTTGAGGGTCCCCCACTGGGAACTGGCCTGCAACCCAGGCATGTGCCTTAGTGGGAATCAAACTGTGGCTTTTTGGTTTGCAGGCCCATGCTCAATCCACTGAGCTACACCAGCCAGGGCCCAGCAACCCTTTGGTTCACATGTCAGCACTCAATCCACTGAGCCACACTAGCCAGGGCAACTGAAAAGACATTACATATGATGTTACATCTTGAGTTTATTCTGGTGTATGGTGTAAGTTGGTGGTTGAGTTTGATTTTTTTGCATGTACCTGTCCACACCTACCAACATCATTTATTGAAAGGGCTGTTTTTACTCCATTTTATGTTCCTGCCTGCTTTGTCAAATATTAATTGACCATAGAGAGCTGGATTTATTTCTGGGCTCTCTATTCTGTTCCATTAATCTATGTGTCTGTTATGATGCCACTGCCAGACTGTTTTGATTTTAGGGACCTAGTAATATAGTTTGATATCAGGTGTTGTGATCCCTCCTACTTTGTTCTTCCTTTCAAAAGTGCTGAGGCTATTTAAGATTATTTATGTTCCATATAAATTTTTGAAATACTTGTTCTATATCTGTGAAACAAGTCATTGCTATTTTAATAGGGTTTGTATAATATCTATAGATTGCTTTAGGTAAAATTGACATTTTATGATATTTATTCTTCCAATACATGAACATGGTATATGCTTCCATTTATTTGTGTCTCCCTTAATTCCTTTCTTCAGTTTTCTATAGTTTTATGAGTATAGGTTTTTTACTTCCTTTTACAAAGAAGCAGCTCTTAACTTTATTCCTATGTACTTTTATTTTTCTTGTTGCTATATTAAATAGGTTGTTTTTCATAGTTTCTCTTTCTGATATTTCATTGTTGGTGCACAAAAATGCCTTCAATTTCTGAATATTGACTTTGTATCCTGTGTTTTGCCAAATTTACTTATTAGGTCAAATATATTTTGTGGAGCCTATAGGGTTATTTTTTAAGTATACTATCATGTCATCTGCAAATAATGACAGTTTTACTTATTTCTTTTCTATTTGAATGCTTCTTATTCCTTTTTCTTGTCTGATTGCTGTATCTAGGACTTCCAATACTATGTTGAATGAAAGATAAGAACGAACATTCCTGCCTTGTTCCTGATATTAAGAAGAATGCTTGTAGTTTTTGCCTATTGAATATGATGTTGGCAGTGGGTTTGTCATATGAGGTCTTTATTATTTTTAGGTATGTTCCCTCTAATCCCACTTTGCTGAGAGTTTTTAACGTAAATTGAGTCTGCATTTTATCTAATGCTTTTTCTGCATCTATTGATATGATCATGTGGTTTTTATCATTCATTTTTTTCTGGTGAATTACATTTATTGATTTGTGAATGTTGTACCAACCTCCATTCCTGGAATAAATACCACTTAGTCATGTTTTTGATGCATTGCTGTATTTGATTTGCTAATATTTTGCTGAGGATTTTAATGTCTATGTTTATTAGGATGTTGGTCTATAATTTTCTTTTTTTGTAGTATCTTTATCTGGTTTTGGAATTAATATAATTCTGGCCTATTAAAATGAATTTGGGAGCCTTCCCTCCTTTTGATGTTTGTGAAATAGTTTGAGTGGTTTTTGTTTTTCTCTGAATGTTTAGTAAAATTCACCTCTGAAGCCATTCAGTCCAGGGATTTTGTTTGTTGGGAGTGTTTTGATTACTGCTTCAGTTTTCCTAGGTGTGGTCTCTCTATGAAGATTGTCTGATTTTTCTTGATTTAGTTTTGGAAGATTGTATGTTTTAAGAATTTATACATTTTGTGCAGTTTGTCCAGATGGTGTAATATAATTGTTCATGATATTTTCTTACAATCCATTGGTGTCAGTAGTTATTTCTTGCCTTTCATTGCTGATTTTATTTATTTGCATCCTCTCTCTTTTCTTCCGCATGAGTCTAGGTAAAGGTTTGTCAATCTTCTTTATCTTTTCAAAGAAGCCGCTCTTGGATATTTTGATCTTTTATATCTTTTTAGACTCTATTTATGTTGGGATCTTTATTATTGCATTCCTTCTACTCACTTTGGGTCTTGTTTGTTGTTCTTTTTAAATTCTTTTAAGTGTAAAGTTAAATTTTTTTTTTAGCTTATTTGTTTGTTTTTGATAGGCCTATAGTGCTATGAATTTACCTCTTTGGATTGGTTTCCCAGTTTCCCACAGATTTTGGATTCTTGTATTGTCATTTTAATTTGTTTTTAGTTATTTTTTATTTCTTTCTTGATCTTTTTTTTGGCCCATTCATTGTTTAATACCATGTTATTCAGCTTCCATGTGTTTGCATGTTTTTCAGTGTTCAGCTTGTTGATTTCTAGTTTTATAGCATTGCAGTCAGAGAAGATGCTTGATGCGATTTCAATCTTCCTAAATTACTGAGACTTATTTTGTTTCTCATATGTGGTCTACCCTAGAAAATGTTCGATATGTACATGAAAAGTATGTATATTCTGCTTTTTCTGGGGTGAAATGCTCTGCAGATAATTAAATCCATTTGATCTAGTGTGTCATTTAAGGCCACTCTCTCCTTATTGATTTTCTGTCTGGAAATTCTATGTATTGAAGTCATTGGTGTGTTAAAATCCCTGCCTATGGGTACATTTCTACATTTCTGTTTATCTCTTCCTTTATGCCAATCAAGATTTGCTTCGCATATTCAGGTGTTCCAATTTTGGGTGCAAAAATGCTTATTTCCTTTATCATTATATAGTGTCTTTTTTTTTAGTCTCTCACATTATATAATTTCTTTCCTTTGCCTTGGTTTTAAAGTTAATTTTGTCAGATATAAGTATTGCCATCCCAGTTTCTTTTCTTTTCATTTTCATTAAATATCTTTTTCAATCCCTTTATTTTTAGCCTGTGTGTATCTTTCAACCTGAGATAGGTCTCTTTGAGGCAGCATATATATGGGTCTTGTTTCTTTCCTTTTTTAAAAGCATTTTTAAAAATTTAATTATCGTTCAAGTACAGTTTTCTGTCCTTTACTCCCATCCCAGCCTTATGTCTTTTGGTTGGAGCATTTAAGCCATTTCCATTTAAGGTGATACATATTTAGTACCATTTTATGGTTAGAGTATTTCCTCTTTTTTCCTTCTGTTTTTATTTTTTCTTAAGGCAAACCCTTTAACATTTGTTGCAATACTGGCTTGCTGTTAATAAACTCCCTTTGCCTTTTGTTGTCTGGGAAGCTCCTTTTTCCTCCTTTAATTTTAAATTATAACCTTGCTGGGTAATGTAGCCTTGGTTGTAGGCCCTTTGAATATTTCATGCCACTCTCTTCTAACCTGAAATCTTTCTGCTTAGAAATCAGGTGACAGTATAATTGGTGTTCTTTTTTATGTAACTACTGGTTTTTCTCTTGCAGCTTTTAGGATTCTCTTTTTATGTTTAATCATTTTCATTTTAATTAAGGTGTGTCTCAGTGTAGGCCTCTTTGGGTCCAACTTGTTTGGGCTCTGTGCTTTCTATGCTTGTGTGTCTTTTTCCTTCAGGAGATTAGGGAAGTTTTCAGTCATCATATCAATTCCTTGCTCTTTTCTGCTTCTGGCATTACCATGATGTGGATGTTGTTTATGTGTCATATTGTTTAAAATGTCTCTTATGTTCTCCTCATTAAAAAAAAATTGTTTGTTTTTGCTGCTCTGTCTGGGTGTTTCTTTCTGGCTTGTCTTCTAAATAACTGATTCAGTCTTGTGCTTCATCTGTCCTACTGTTTATTCCTTCCAGTGTATTATTTGTTTCAGATATTGCATTCTTTGTTTCAGACTGGTCCTTTTTTATGGTTTCTATGTCTTTTTTCACACTGTTGAGTATCCTTATAATCTTTATAAACTCTCTGTCTGATACATTACTTTCTGCATTTCATCATCATCTTCTTCACTCTTCTTCTGGATAATTCTCTTGTTCTTTCTTTTGGAGTCTGTTTCTTTGTCTTCCCATTTTTGTCTGCTCCTTTGTATTTGTTTTATGTATTAGGTAGATCTCCAAAGACTCTGGTGTAGGCCTTTGTCAGATGCTGCTTGTGACTGGTCCCAGTCAATCTTTTTGGAGCTATCTGTAATCCAAAGCATGTGGCTCCCTCTGTTGGGCCTGTTTGTGTGCAGAAAGAACCAGGCTCTATACCAAGGCTGGCTTTTATCTACACTGGACCCCAGGGAGGTTCAGCTGAAGTCTCATAGAGCTCCCAGATATCTACTTTAGTTGTAAAACTAAAGAGTGATATAGGCTCAAGCTCTAATCAACAGCCCTAAGCTCTATACTGTGGGACAGAATTATTCCTGTAGATGGGGCTATTGCTTTCCCTCAGCCTGATGCCATTCAGAGAGGAGTGTTCTACCTGAGAAAGATGACTTCTGCCATATGGGGAATGACTTAGCATGGGGATCCTGGTGGCTGCTAATTCAGTTCTCTCCACAGAGGCATGAACCCCAGACTCCTCTAAGTGTCTGTAGTCCACTCTGCCCTGCCTCTGTTGGATCCAGGGTAAGTGGCTGCCATTGAAATTTTGTACATTGTGCTTTTAAGAGCCTCTTTGATCTTCAGCTATCTCTCCCAGACAGACAAAAACCCTGCTGCTTTTTACAGCTGGATGGTATTTGGGTTCCTTTCTGCATCTGGTATTGTAGGCTGGGAGCCAGATTAAGGTTTAGACCTCACACTTCTAAGGGGTAATCCCTGGCTGCTGAAATACCCCTTTGGAGCTTCATCTGCTTCCCATGGGAGCCCAGCCAGCCCTCTCCCACCTCTGCATTGTCTACCAGTCTTGTTGTGGTGAAATTGTTTCTTCTATCTGCCTGTGGTTAGAAGGCCTCTCTCCAGCTAGTTTTCAGTTGGTTATGCTAGATGATTTCTCCACAATTTTGTTGTAATTCCAGATTGGTCCTGGGAGGAGGTTAGTGTAGCTTCTACTTACTCCTCCAGCATCTGGGATTCACATATTATTTTTTTCCTAAATTGAAGTAAAATTTACACAGTATCAAATTAGTCATTCTAACACTTTATACAATTCAGTGGCTTTTAAGTATTTTCAGAATGTTCTGCAACTATCACCACTGTCTAATTTTAGAACATTTTCATCACTCTGAAAAGAAATCCTATACCTATTAAGTAGTCATTCCCCATTTCTCCCAGCTGCTAATGTACTTCCTGTCTCTACAGATTTGTCTATTCTAGACATCTTGCATAAATGGAGTCAACAAAATGTGGCTATTTGTGTCTGGCTTCTTTAACTTAGCATAATGTTTTTGAGGTTCATCCATGTTGTAGTATGTATCAGAACTTCATTTCTTCTTACCGTCAGTAATATTTTACTGTATATATAAACCACATTTCATTTATCCATTCATCCATTTATGAATATTTGGGTTGTGTCCCCTTGTTGGCTATTATGAATAATGCTGCTATAAACATTTGTGTAAAAGTTTTTCTGTGGACACATGTTTTCAGTTCTCTTGGATATATACCTAAGTGTGGGTTTGCTGGATCATATGGTAATTCTATAGTGGGATTATATTTTTAAAAGCTCTGTTTGGCTGTTGAATTGAGGATAGATTGTGTGGGGACAAGGACATAAGTAAGAAGTTCAGTTAGGAAGCTATTGCAACCACCCAGCAGCTAGATCATGATAGTTTGGACCAGAATAATGCAGTGGAAAGGGTGAGAACTGGTCAGATTCTAGATATACATTGAGGATAGAGCCAAGAACATTTGCTAACACACTAGATGTGTACTGAGAAAAATGGGAGTCAAGAATGATTCTTAAGATTTTTCACCTGAGAAAAGAATGTAGGGAGTAGCTATTTAATGAAATTGATGGAAGAGCAAGTTGTGGGGAGGATTAGAGCTTTGGTTTTGGACTTGCTGTGTTTGACATTCCAAGTAGAGATGTCAAGTAAGCTCTTGAAAATATAAGTCTGGCATTTGAGTTAGAGATAAATATAGGAGTTATTAATTTACAAAGCAATATACAGATTCAATGCAATACCTATTAAACTACCAATGGCATATTTCACAGACATAGAACAAACACTTCAAAAATTTATATGGAACCATAAACGACTCCGAATAGCAGCTGCACTTTTGAGAAAGAAGAACAAAGTAGGAGGGATCACAATACCTGATATCAAACTATATTACAAGGCCACTGTAATCAAAACAGCCTGGTACTGGCATAAAAACAGGCACATAGACCAATGGATTAGAACGGAGAGCCCAGAAATAAACCCAACCCTCTACAGTCAATTAATGTTCGACAAAGGGGGCAGTAACATAAAATGGAGTAAAGATAGCTTCTTCAACAAATGGTGTTGGGAGAACTGGACAGCTACATGCAAAAAAATGAAACTTGAGCACCAACTTACACCATATACCAAAATAAATTCAAGGTGGATAAAAGACTTAAATGTAAGTCGTGACACCATTAAAGTCCTAGAGGAGAACATTGGCAAGAAAATCTCAGATATTTCACACAGCAACATTTTTACTGGTATGTCCCCTAGAGCAAGGAATATAAAGGAAAGAATAAACAAATGGGATCTCATCAAAATAAAAAGCTTCTGCGTGGCTAAAGAAAACAGTATTAAATGAAAAAGACAACCAACTGTATGGGAAAACATATTTGCCAATGATACCTCAGACAAAGGTTTAATCTCCAAAATGTACAAAGAACTTACATGACTCCACTCTAAGAAGACAACCAACCCAATTAAAAAATGGGAAAAGGACTTGAACAGACACCTCTCCAAGTAGGACATACAGAATATCCAGAGACACATGAAGAGATGCTCAATATCGTTAGCTATCAGAGAGATGCAAATTAAAACCACAATGAGATACCACTTTACACCAGTCAGGATGGCTATCATAAACAAAGCAACAAACAACAAATGTTGGAGAGGTTGTAGGGAAAAGGGGTTCTTAGTTCAGTGTTGGTGGGATTGCAGACTGGTACAACCATTATGGAAAACAGTATGGAATTTTCTCAGAAAAATAAAAATCGACCTGTTTTTTGACCCAGCAATTCCACTGCTAGGATTATATCCTAAGAATCCTAAAACATCAATTTCAAAGAACCTATGCACCGCAATGTTCATGGCAGCACAATTTACAATAGCCAAGAGTTAGAAGCAACCTAGGCGCCCATCAGTAAATGAATGGATCAAAAAATTGTGGTACATATACACAATGGAATTCTATGCAGCAGAGAGAAAGAAGGAACTACTACCCTTTGCAACAACATGGATGGAACTGGAAAGCATTATGCTGAGTGAAATAGGCCAGGTGTTGAAATACAAATACCATATGATCTCACCTTTAACAGGAAGCCAAGCAACAGGATCAAACAAGCAAGCAGAAAAAAAACAAAGACCCTGAAATAGAGAACAAGGGGACAGTGACCAGAGGGGAGAGGGAAGGGAATTTAAGGGGAAAAAGGGGGAAGGATTTGGAGGAACAAAGGAAGGACACAGGGACGAGAACTAAGGGCGGTGGAAATGGGAGGGAGGTGGGGAGCACGGGGCGGGGGAGGCTGGGATGGGAGAGATAGACAAAAAACTGTACTTGAAAAGTAACTAAATAAAATTAAAAAAATAATATGAGACTAGATAAGATCACTTAGGAATAATTCTAGATAGTAAAGAGAAGCAATGCAAGGAATAAGCCTGGACATATTCAAATGTTAGAGGTATAGGACACAAGGAAAGACTAGCACAGGAGACTGAGAAGGAGTAGCCAATGAGGTCAGAGGAACAGGATAGTTTGATGTCCTGGCAGCCAAGTGAAATTACTTCAGATAATTTTTTTTCTTGCTGCTCTCACAATTTCCTTAAGGTAAGGGGCCCAGGAATTGTGTCCTATCCTTTAGAGATGAAGATTGTTTTTTTGTTTGTTTGTTTTTTGAATGCCTAGGGTCATTCTTAAGCTGAAAAATATTTCTGCTCTTCTGAATACTGTCTTTAAACCATACTGCTTATTTATATATATACTTTAAGCCCCACTGATGGTATTTAGTCAAGAATTCAGTCAATAAATATGTGAGTGTCCACTCTATGGTAGTTTCTCTTCTAGTCATTGGGAACACAGCAGTGAACAAGATACATGATCACTGATCTCACAGAACTTAGTCTAATGGAGAAAGACATTAAACAAATCATTTGTTTAAATTACTGAAGAAATTAATTTCCTTAAAGACAAACAATTAATTATACATGTGATAACTGCTACAAAGAAATCAAAATGCTTTAAAAGCACAAAGGAAGGTTATTAATGCAACCTTGGAGTGGCATGGCCAGAGAGTTATGAAGGGATTAACATGTAAGGAGAGACCTGAAGAAGGAGTAGATTTATCCAGATGAAAAAAATGACTATTGTGGAAAAAACATCCCGGGCAGAGAAAACAGGGAAGAGGGAGAGTGTTGTCATATTAAGGGAACTGAAAGAGCTTCATCATTGTGGAATTTAAAGTATAAGATGAGGTCCTTTGTCCATGGGCAAAGGACCTGAACACACTTATCCAAAGAGGACACACAGAAGACCCAAAGACATGAAAGGATGCTCAGCACCACTAGCCATCAGAGAGATGCAAATTAAAACCACAATGACATACTACTTCACACCAGTTAGAATGGCCAGCATAAACAAATCAACAAACGAGTGCTGTCAAGGTTGTGGAGAAAAGGGAACACTAGTACAGTGTTGGTGGGAATGTAGACTGGTGCAGCCACTGTGGAAAACAGTATGAAACTTCCTGAAAAACTAAAAATGGAACTGCCATTTGACCTGGCAATTTCACTGCTGGGATTATACCCTAAGGACCCTGAAACACCAATTCAAAAGAACCTATGCACCCCAATGTTCATAGCAGCACAATTTTACAATAACCAAGTGCTGGAAACAACCTAAGTGCCCATCAGTAAATGAGTAGATCAAAAAACAATGGTATATTTACATACTGGAGTATTATGGAGCAGAGAGAAAGAAGGATCTCCTACCCTTTGTGACAGCATGGTTGGTCTGGAGAGCATTACGCTAAGTGAAGTAAGCCAGTCAGAGAAAGACAAATACCATATGATGTCACCTATAGGTGGAACCTAATCAATAAACATATAAGCAAAATATAACCAGAGACCTTGAAATAAAGAACAAACTAACAGGAACCAGAGGGGAGTGGGGGAAAGGGTTAATGGGGGAAAAAGGGGAAGGATCATCAAGGAACCATGTATAAAGGACACATTGGCAAAGCCAAAGTGGGGTAGGAACAAAGGCGGGAGGTGTGGATGCATGGGGTGGAAGGGATTGATTAGGGGAAAATGGAGACAACTGTGTCTGTACAACAATATAAATAAATAAATACATAAATATGTAAATAAATAAAGTAAGTAAGTAAGTATAAAGTGAGGTGGAGGGTAAAAGATGAATCGTGAGAGGTGAGCAGGGATCGAGTCATAAGTATTTTCTTGACGTGCTAAGGAATTTGGACTCAATCCCAATAACAATGGGGAATCACTGGACAGTTTTAAATTTATCTTAGAAAAATAATTTAGGCTATCATTGTCAATGGGTTGGAAGGAAGCCTGATGCCTGGTGGGAGAGCCCACTTCCTTTATGTCTTGGCTTTTGGGTTTTATTCTAGTGTGCCATTTGAAGTGCCCAAGCTGAAAAGTGGAAAGAGTGGACTGGATGCTGAGAGTGAGAGTCTGGATAGCTACACAGCTGACTCAGATAGCACATGCAGGTGAGATCTCCTAAAGTCCCTGTGTATCTGCTCAACCCAAGTTCCCACTTTGTTTTCCAGCATGAGGATGTAGGAGACCTATACCTTCAGTGTTCCTGATTTCTCCTCAGCAAGTCAAATGAAGTCTTCTCTCTGACCTTGCTACAAATCTTTCTATAGTCCTTCAATGGTTGTCTCTCATCACAGCCTTCAGGAGTACCCTAACTTCCACAGGTTGCTGCACCTTGGAAGGAGTCTTCTTGGACCATCAGAAACATGATGTTGTCCTTTAGGAATGTTCATGTTTATGCAAAGTTGCTTATGTTCCTTCAAGGGAAATCTGATGTGAAATTTACCTTCTGGATTTGGTTACTACAATGACCCCAGTCCAGTGGCTCTCCTTCCATACAACTTGGGTCTCTAGCTAGAACAGGAAGGAGAAGAGGTAGTTTTGCTTTAACTTCTCTATCTATCTTCAGGAGAGACTCTCTGGATAAATCTGGCCTTTTTCCAGAATGGAAGAAGATGTCTGATCCCAAATCTCAAGTAGAAAAGGTAAATACCTCTCTCTCTCCTCCCACTTTCTCTTCACTCTCTCCCTCCCTGCTCTGTCATTTATTAAGAAGAATTTAAATGAAAAATTCAACTGCATAAATTTTACTTCAGATTCTCTTCAGAGCATTTTCTAAGGTTCTACTTAAAACAAGAGAAAGTATGTTTTGTACTACTTCCTAGGATTAAATTAAATTCCCAAGATTAAGCTTTCCTTTAAGTTTGTAATAGTTTAGTGAAACTCAGTGCTCTTTTTTTATTTTTACTAACTTTAAAAAAATTATTTTTCTATTACAGTTTACATTCAATAATATTTTGTTTTAGTTTCAGGTGTACCACATAATGGTTACACAATTGTACTTTATGAAGTGAACACCTCAATATTTCATGTACCCACCTGGTACCACATGTAGTTATTACAATATTATTGACTATATTTCCTATGCTATAATTTATAGTTTGTGATTACTCTGTAACTACAAGTTTGTACTTTTAATCACTTTACCTTTTCCAGTGGGTCCCCAAAACCTTTTCCTCCAGCAACATCTGTCTATGAATCTGTTTCTATTTTGTATATTTTTTTGTTCTTTAGATTCCACATATAATTGAAATCATATGGTATTTTTTTCTGTGTGTGACTTATTTCATTTAGCATAATACTCTCTAGGTCCATCCATGCTGTCAAAAATGGTAAGATTTCATTCTTTTTATGGCTGAATAATATCCCATTATATATATATATATATATATATATATATATATATATATATATATATGTGTGTGTGTGTGTGATATATATATGTGTATATATATGTATATATCACTACTTTTTTACCATCTTGTCTATAGATGAGTACCTAGATTGCTTTCATATCTTGCCTGTTGTAAATAATGCTGTAATGAACATAATGGTGCATATGTTCCTTCAAATTAGTGTTTTTGGCTTATTTGATTGAATACTAAGATGTGAAATGACTGAGTCATAAGGCAGTTCCACTTTTAATTTTTTGAGGAACCCACATAATTTTCTAAAGTGGATGAACCAAGTTACAATCTCATCAACAGTTCATGAGGGTTCCCTTTTCTCCAGATCCTTGCCTACACTTGTTGTTTGTTGATTTATTGATAATAGCCAATCTGACAGATGTGAGGTGATATGTCATTGTGGTTTTAAGTTTCATTTCTCTGATGTTAGTAGCATTGGCCATCTTTTCATATGTCTCTTGGCCATCTGTATGTCCTCTTTGGAGAAATGTCTATTCAGAGCTTCTACCCACTGTTTAATTGGATTGTTTTGTTGTTATTGTTGTTGTTAACTTCTCTGAGTTCCTATTTTATTGTTAAACTTTTAATTTTTTATTTTTAAAAATTTTTATTGTTCAAATATAGTTTTCTGCATTTTCCCTATACCACTCCCCCTCCACCCCAGCCATCCCTAGCTGATTCCCCTGATTCCATCCCCCCTTGGTTTTGTCCATATGTACTTTATACTTGTTCCTCAAAACCCTCTCCCCATTATCCCTTCCCACCTCCCCTCTGGTTACTGTCAGTTTGTTCTTAATTTCATTGTCTCTGGTTATATTTGGCTTGTTTATTTGTTTTGTTGATTAGGTTTCACTTATGGGTGACATCATATGGTATTTGTCTTTCACCGCCTGGCTTATTTCACTTAGCATAACGCTGTCCAGATTCATCCTTGCTCAAAGGGTAGGAGCTCCTTCTTTCTTTCTGTCAGATAGCATTCCATTGTTTAAATGTACCATAGTTTTTTTTAAAGATTTTATTTATTTATCTTTAGAGAGGAAGGGAAGGAGAGAATGAGAGAAACAATGTGTGGTTGCCTCTCATGAGTCCCCTGCCAGGAACTGGCCTGTACCCCAGGCATGTGCCCTGACTGGGAATCAAACTGTGATCATGTGGTTCACAGGCCCATGATCAATCCACTGAGCTATGCCAGCCAGGGCTAAATGTACCATAGTTTTTTGATCCATTCATTTACTGATGGACACTTACATTGCTTCCAGCACTTGGCTATTGTAATTTGTGCTGCTGTGAAAATTGGAGTGCATATGTTCTCATGGATTGGTGTTTCAAGGTTTTTAAGATAAAATCCCAGCAGTAGAATTGCTGGGTTAAAAGGCAGTTCTATTTTGTATTTTCTGAGGAAATTCCATACTATTTTCCACAGTGGACATACCAGTCTGCATTCCCACCATTGGTGTACTAGGGTTCGCTTTTCTTCACATCCTCCCCAACATTTGTTGTTTGTTGATTTGTTTATGATGGCCATTCTGACTGGTGTGAAGTGGTATCTCATTGTAGTTTTAATGTGCATCTCTCTGGTGGCAAGTGATGCTGAGTATCTCTTCATATGTCTCTGGGCCCTCTGTATGTCCTCCTTGGAGAAATGTCTGTTAAGGTGTTTTGCCCATTTTTAATTGGGTATTTTGTCTTTCTTCAGTGGAGTTGTATGAGTTCTTTATATATTTTGGAGATCAAACCTGTGTGTGAGGTATCATGTGCAAATATGTTTTCCCATACAGCTGGTTCTCTTTTAATTTTGCTGCTGTTTTCTTTAGCCATGCAGAAGCTTTTTATTTTGATGAGACCCCATTTGTTGATTATTTCTTTTATGTCCCTTGCTCCAGGGGACCTATGGGTGAAAATACCCATTCTACCGTGTGGAATATCTGAGATTTTCCTGCCTATCTTTTCCTCTAGAACTTTTATGATGACTCAACTTATATTTAAGTCCTTTATCCACCTTGAATTTACTTTTGTGTATGGTGTAAGTTGGTGATTGACTTTCATTTTTTTGCAGGTAGCTGTCCAGCTCTCCCAACACCATTTGTTGAAAAGGCTATTTTTACTCCATGTTATGCTTCTGACCCCTTTGTCAAATATTAATTGACCATAGAGACTTGGGTTTATTTCTGGGCCCTCTGTTCTGTTTTATTCATTTATGTATCTGCTCTTTTGCCAATACCAGGCTGTTTTAATTACAGTGGCCTTGTATACAGTTTGATATCAGGTATTGTGATCCCTCCTACTTTGTTCTTCTTTCTCAAAATTGCTGCAGCTATTCTGGGTCATTTTTCAAAATTGCTGAGGCTCTTTGGGATCAATTAATTTTCCATATAAATTTTTGAAGTGTTTGTTCTATATCTGCGAAACATGTCATTGGTACTTTTAATAGGGATTGCATTGAATCTATAAATTGATTTAGGTTCTGAATTCTTTTTTTTTTTATGTGGGCGGTATGTTTTATTTAACCCAGTATACCCAAAGTATTATTTCAACGTATAATCAATATAAACATTATTAATGAGATACATTACTTATTTTTTTAACTTTTTTATTGATTATGCCATTACAGTTGTTCTATTCCCCCCCTCCATTCCCCTCCACCCTGCATACCCCTCCCCCACCATTTCCCCCTTTAGTTCATGAACATGTGTCTCAAATTCTTTAGATTCTGTATTTCCCCTACTATTCTTACCCTCCCCCCTATCTATTTTCTATCTACTGTCTATGCTACTTATTTTCTGTACCTTCTCCCCCTCTCTCCTCCTCCCACTCCCCTGTTGCTAACCCTCCACGTGATCTTCATTTCTATGGTTCCACTCCTGATCTAGCTGTCCTCTTAGTTTGCTTTTGTTTTAGGTGTGGTTGATACTAACTGTGAGTTTGCTGTCCTTTCACTGTTCATCTTTTTTATCTTCTTTTTCTTAGGTAAGTCCCTTTAACATTTCATCTAATAAGGGCTTGGTGATGATGAACTCCTTGAATTTGATCTTATCTGAGAAGCACTTTATCTGCCCTTCCATTCTAAGTGAAAACTTTGCTGGATAGAGCAATCTTGGTTGTAGGTCTTTGGATTTCATGACTTGGAATACCTCTTTCCAGCCCCTTCTTGCCTGTAAGGTCTCTTTTGAGAAATCAGCTGACAGTCTGAAGGGAACTCCTTTGTATGTGACTGTCCCCTTAGCTCTTGCTGCTTCTAGGATTCTCTCCTTCATTTTAATCTTGGCTACTGTAATGATGATGTGCCTTGGTGTGTTTCTTCTTGGGTCCAACTTCTTTGGTACTCTCTGAGCTTCCTGGATTTCCTGGAAGTCTATTTCCTCTGCCAGAATGGGGAAGTTCTCTTTTATTATTTGTTCAAATAAAGTTTCCACTTGTGACTCTTCCCCTTCTGGTACCCCTATAATTCGAATGTTGAACGTTTAAAGATGTCCTGGAGGTTCCTAAGCTTCTCCTCACTTTTTTTTTTTGAATTCTTGTTTCTTCATTCTTTTCTGTTTGATCATTTTTTTCTTCCTTCTGGTCCACTCCATTGATTTGAGTCCCAATCTCCTTTCCATTAGTATTGGTTTCCTTTGTATTACCATTCATTTCAATTAGTTTAGCTTCCATATGTTTCTCTAATTTGTGACTAAAATCAACCAGTTCTGTAAGGATCCTGATAACCAGTGTTTTGAACTGTGCATCTGAAAGACTGGCTATTTCTTCATCACTTAGATCTATCGGTTCTGGGGCTCTGAGTTGTTCTAGAGCCATTTTTGGTCTATTCACGCCATTAAGTAAGCGAAGCGAAGCCTTAATTGTTTACCAGGATGGGGAGACCCAGGTCGCTGGTTTGTGACGCTGTGTGTGGGGGCGTGGTCAGAGAGGGAGCAATGGCGGTCCTCTCTGCTAGCCCAGTCCATCCAGTCACACCACTCACCCTGGGCCTGTTTATCTGATCGGAATTGTGCGAGCCTGCTGCCCCACGCAGGCTCCTCTCCTCACTGGTTTATCTGCATGCAGATGCGCGACCAACAGCAGACAGCCCGCCGCGCCTCTTCCCTGTGTGCTCCCGTAGCTAGACCGCGATCTGCACCTTCGGCTGCTTGCGCACCACCTGTTCGCGCACCACTTGTTCGGGGATTTTTTCTTGCCAACCTGCTCCGCTAGTGGCTTCGCTCCTCTTACCGGTTTAGCTGAGCATTTAGTTGTCTTTGGGCTCCGTATTGTCGATTTTCTGTGTGACTTGGTTGTGTTTATTGTTGTTAAAAATAGTTGTTCTTAGATTTGGTTGTGCACAGAGGCAAGGTGGTTCCACCTACACCTCCATCTTGGTGGAAGTCCTCTAGGTTCTGAATTCTTTATAAATTTTGGATATTATCAGATGTATCATTAGCAAATAAGTATTCAGTAAGTATTCTTTTCATTTTGTTGGTGATTTCCTATGTTTTGAAAAAAGTTTTTATTTTAATATAGTCCTACTTGTTTACTTTTTTTTTGTTCCCCTTCCTTGAGGAGGCATATCAGAAAACATATTACTAAGGGAAATATCAGATTGCTTAATGCCTAAGTTTACTGTTAAGAGTTTTATGGTTTTGGGTCATAAACTTAAGTCTTTAATCCATTATTCTGGTATGTGGTATGAGAAGGTGATCTAGTTTTTTTGTTTTTTGTATGTGTCGATTCATTTTCCCAATACCGTTTATTTACATATATATATATATATATATATATATATATTTAATTCTCACCTGAGAATATGCTTATTGTTTATTAATTTAGTGAGGGAGAGAGAGAGAGAGAAGAAAAGAGAAGAGAAGAGAAAGGAAGGGAAGGGGAGGGAAGGGAGATATGAGAGAAGGGTATGAGAGAAAAACATCTATTGGTTTCCCCCTGTACAGGCCTTGACTGGGAATTGAACCCATAGTCTTTTGGTTTATGAGACAAGGCTCCAACCCACTGAGCCATGGAGGGAGGTCCCAAAAATGATTTCTCAAACAGATTGTCATGACCCCATTGGTTCTTCCTTTGCTATGTGTTAATCATATTGTTTTTATTTTATTTCTGGGCACTGTATTCTGTTCCACTGGTTTATGTGTCTGTATTCATGCTGGTACCATACCGTCTTGATTACTATGGCATTGTTGTATGGTTTGATATAAGTAGTGTGTTACCTCCAGCTTTGTTCTTCTTTCTCAAGATTGCTGTGGCTATTAGGGATCTTTTGTAGTTCCACAGATTTTTGAATTATTTGTTCTAGGTCTGTGAAATATGCCATTGGTATATTGATAGGAGTTGCATTGAATCTATAGATTGATTTGGGTAGTATGGAAATTTTAATTATGTTAATTTAACTTCCTGAGCATAGTATACACTTCCAATTATTTTTATGTTCTTCAGTTCTTTTATTCTTCAATGTCTTAACAATTTTCTGAGTACAATTTTCTTCAATGTCTTAACAATCCTTTAACCAAGGATTTTTACATCCTTGGTTAAATTTATTTCCAGTATATTTTTCATGTAATTGTAAATGGTATTGTTTTCATAATTTCCCTTTGAAAAATTTTTTGTGGTTACTATATTAGTGTTGTTCCGATTTTTCCCCTTTGCCTTCTTCTGCCCAGCCAACCACCCACTCCCACAGTTAGTTCCCATGTGGGACATGGACAGTGTTGTACATGTCCATAGGTCATTCAAACATGTTCTTTTACTGTTCCCTTCCCCTTTCTTCCATCATTATCCACACCCTCCCCTCTGGTCACTGTAAGTCTGTTCCATGTTTCCAGGCCTATGGTTCTATTATGCTCATTAGATTATTTTGTTCGTTAAATTCTTCTTATATGTGAGATCATATGATATTTGTCTTTCACTGATGGCTTATTTCACTTAGCATAATAATCTTTATTTCCATCCATGCTGTTGCAAAAAGTAGGAGTTCCTTCTTTCTTTGTGATGTATATTATTCCATTGTGTAAATGTACCTTTTTTTTAAAAAAAATTTATTTATTTATCTTTAGAGGGGAAGGGAAGGAGAGAGCGAGAGAAACATCAATGTATGGTTGCCTTTCATGCGTCCCCTGCTGGGAATTGGCCTGCAGGGAACTGGCCTGCAACCCAGGAATGTGCCCTGACTGGGAATCGAACCGCGATTGTCTGGTTCGCAGGCCCACGCTCAATCCACTGAGCTACACCAGCCAGGGCTGTAAATGTACCATTTTTTGATCCACTCATTAACTGAGGGGCAATCAGGCTGTTTCTAGCACTTGACTGTTATAAATAGTGCTACGATGAACATATGGGTGCTTAGGTTCTTTTGAACTTGTGATTTTGGATTCTTAGGGTATATTCCCATCAGTAGAATCACTGTGTCAAAAGGCAGTTCCAGTTTTAATTTTTTGAGGAGATTCCATACTCTTATCCACAGTGGCTATACCAGTCTGCCTTCCCACCAACAGTGCACTAAGGTTCCCCTTTCTCCCCATCCTCGCCAGCACTTGGTGTTTGTTGATTTGTTAATGATGGACATTCTGACAGGCGTGAGGTTACATCTCATTGTGGTTTTAATTTGCAACTCTCTGATGGCTAGTGATGTTTAACATCTGTTCATGTCTATGGGCTATCAGTATTTCCTTCTTGGAGAACTGTCTACTCAGGTCCTTTGCCCATTTTTAATTGAATTGTTTGTTTTCCTGGTGTTGAGTCAATTGAGTTCTTTATATGTTTTGGAGATTATATCCTCCTCCAGTGTATCATTTGCAAATGTGTTCTCCCATACAGTCATTTTTATGATGGTTTCTCTGGCTGTGCAGAAGCTTTTTAATTTGATGTAGCTCCATTTGTTTATTTTTTCTTTTATTTCTCTTGCTCTAGGAGATATATCAGCAAAAATATTGCTGCATGGAATATGTCAAATTATCCTGCCTATGCTTTCCTCTAGAACTCTTATGGTATCATGACTTGTATTTATATTGTTCATACATTTTGAGTTTATTCTGATGTATGGAATAAGTTGGTTGTTTAATTTTTTTTGCATATACCAGTCTAGTTCACTCAACAGCATTTATTGAAGAGTCTAGTTTTACTCCATTGTATTCTTCTGCCCCTTTTGTCAAGTATTAATTAACCATTGAGACCTGGATTTATTTCTGGGCTCTCTATTCATTTCCATTGATCTATGTGTCTATTTTTATGCCAGTACCAAACTTTTTTATTACAGTGGCCATTTAGTATAATTTGATATCAGGTATTGTGTATCCTCCAACTTTGTACTTCTTTCTCAAGATTGATGAGGCTATTTAGGGTCATTTTTGGTTCAGTATACATTTTTGGAATATTTGTTCTAGATCTGTGAAATATACCATTAATATTTTAATAGGAATTGCATTGAATCTATAGATTGCTTGGGTAGTATGGACATTTTAATGATGTCTATTCCTCCAATCCATTACACAGTATATATTTCCATTTATTTGTATCTTCAACTTCTTTCTTCAGTGTTCTATAGTTTTTTGAGTATAGGTCTTTTACCTTCTTGATCAAATTTATTCCTAGGTACTTTATTTTTCTTGTTGCTATAGTAAATGGGATTTTTCCTTTAATTTCTGTTTCTGATATTTCATTGCTGGTATACAAAAATGCTATTGATTTCTGAATATTGACTTTGTATTTCACTATTTTACCAAATTCACTTATTAGGTCAAGTAGTTCTTTGGTGGAGCCTATAGGGTTTTCTGTGTGCACTATCATGATGTCTGTGAAAAATGAGTTTTATAACCTCCTTTTCAATTTGGATGACTTATTTTTTTTCTTGTCTGATCACTGTGGGTAGAACTTCCAATGCTATGTTGTATAGAAGTGGTAAAAGCAGACACTGTTGATTTGTTCTTGATCTTAGAGGGAAAGCTTTTAGTTTTTGTCCATTGATTATGATGGTGTCTGTAAATTTCTTGTATATGGCCTTTATTATGTTGAAAGTATGCTCCCTCTACTCCCACTTCACTGAATGTTTTTATCATAGTGGGTGCTGGATTTCTTCAGATGCTTTTTCAACATCTATTCATATGATCATGTGATTTTTGACCTTCATTTTGTTTATGTGGTATATTACATTTATTGGTTTGCATTCTTTGGATGAACCCCACTTGATCATAATATATGATCTTTTTAATGTATTGCTAGATCCAAATTGCCAATATTTTGTTGAGGACTTTAGCATCAGTGTTCATCAGAGATAGTGCCTATAGTTTCCTTTCTCTATTGTGTCTTTACATGGATTTGGAATTAGGATAATACTGGCTTCATATAAAGAGTTGGCAGTCTTCCCTGTTCTTGAAATGTTTGGAATGGTTTGAGAAAGATAGGAGTTAGTTCTTTTGTAAATGTTTGGTAAAATTCACCAGTGAAGCCATCCAGTCCAGGGCTTTTGTGTGCCTGGAGTTTTTTGATTCCTGCTTCTATTTCACTAGTTGTTATCAATCTATTCAGGCTTTCTGCTTCTTATTGATTCAGTTTTGGAAGATTGTATATTTCTAGAAAGTTATCTGTTTCACCCAAGTTGTCCAATTTCTTGGCATACAGTTTTTTCATAGCAATTTCTTACAATCCTTTGTTTCTGTGGTATCAGTCATAACCTTTTTGTGTCTCATTTTATTTATTTGGGTCCTCTCTTCTTTTTCTTGATGAGTCTCATTAAATGTTTGCCAATTTGTTTATCTATTCAAAGAACCAGCTCCTGGATTCATTGATTCTTTGAGTTGTGTTTTAGTCTCTCTGTCATTTAATTCTGCTATGATCTTAATTCCTTCCTTGCACTCACTCTGGGCTTTGTTTGTCTTTGTTCTTCTAGTTCTTGTAGATGTAGGTTTAGTTTGATTGACATTCTTCTATCTTCTTTAGATAGGACTGTATGTTATGAACTTCCCTCTTAGGACTGCCTTTACTGGGTCCCATAGATTTTGGTCTGCTGTGTGCTCATTTGCATTATTTTCCAGATGCTTTTTGATGTATTCTTTGATCTCATTGTTAAACCACTCATTATTTAGTAACATGTTATTCAGTCTCCATGTATTGGAGTGTTTTAGAGTTTTTTTATTGAGTTTGATTTCTAGTTTCAAGCCATTGTGATCAGAAAAGATGCTTGATATGATTTCAGTTTTCTTGATTTTGTTAAGGCTTATTTTGTATTCTATCATGTGGTCTAGCTTTGAAAATGTTCCATATGCATTTGAAAAGAATGTATATTTTGCTTCTTTGGGGTGAAATGTTCTGCATATGTCAATTAAGTCCATTTGATCTGAAGTATCATTCAGTGCCTCAGTATCCTTGTTGATTCTTAGTTTTGGAGATCTATCTATTGTAGACAGTGGGGTGTTAAAATCTCCTGTGATCACTGTGTTGCTGTTGATTCCTCCTGAAGGACTACTCCCTTTAGTATTATGTAGTGTCCTTTGTCTCTTGTTATAGCCTTTTTTTTAAGTCTATTTTCTCTGATATAAGTATTGCTACCCAGATTTTTTTCATGCCCATTTGCTTGGAATATTTTTTTTATCTCTTTATTTTCATCCTGTGTAGATCTTTTGTTCTAACATTATCTCTTGTAGAGCATGTATATGGGGATCATATTTTCTTATCCATTCAGCTACCATATATATGTCTTTGGATTGGAGCACTTAAGCCATTTACATTTAAGGTTATTATTGATAGGTACTTATTCATTGCCATTTTCCTTTGTTACCCTCTCTCCCTTTTACTAAATCTTCTGATTTTAAAATATGTTATTTATTTTTAGACCGAGGGGAAGGTATGGAGAAAGAGAGGGAGAGAAACATCAGTGTCTGGTTGCCTCTCATGTACCCACTACTGGCTACCTGGCCTGCAACCCAGGCATGTGCCCTGTGAATTGAACTAGTGGCCCTTTGGGTTGCAGGCCAGCACTTAATCCAATGAGCCATACCATCCAGGGATAATTCATCTACTTAAAGCAGTCACTTTAGCATCTCCTACAGTGCTGGTTTGGAGGACATGCACTCTTTAAAAAAATGTTTTTTTGGTCTGGAAAAATTTTTATTTCACCTTCCATATTAAATGAGAGCGCTGCTGAGTACAGTAGTCTTGTTTGAGGGCCTTTGCTTTACATTACTTGGACTATTTCATGATGATCCTTTTTGGCTTGTTGTGTTTCTATTGAGAAATCAACTGATACTCTATCAAGTTTCCCTTGTATGTTACTAGCTGTTTCTTCTTTTCTGCCTTTAAGATTCTCTCTTTGTCTTTAAACTTGCCATTTTAATTATGATGTGGTCCTCTTGGAGTGGTCCTCTCTGGGTTCATCTTGATTGGGGCCCTCTGTGATTTCTGGGCTTACATGAGTTTTTTCCCCTCACCAAATTAGGGAAGTTTTCTGTCATTACTCTTTCAAATGGCTTTTCTACCCCTTGATCTTTTTCTTTTTTTCTGATATATTATGATGTAAATATTACTACATTTCATGTTGTCCTGCAGCTCCCTAACCCCTCTTCATTCTTTTTGAGACTTTTTAATTTTGATGGTCTGTCTGTGTCTTTTTTTTTCCTACCTTGTCCTTCAGCTCGCTCATTCAGCCCTCTGGTTCATCTAGGCTGCTCTTCATTCCTTCTAGTATAGTTTTCATTTTTGATATTGTATTCTTCATTTCCTCATGGCTCTTATTCATACTTTCTATGTACTTTTTCATGCTATTGTGGTTCCCACTAACTTTTTTGTAGCTTCTATACTGTTCCTTGTAGTTTTCACTGGGCTCCTTGAGCATCCTTATAACCATTACTTTGAACTCTATGTCTAATAGATTCTTTGCCTCAATTTCATTTAGCATTCTTTCTGGTAATTCCTCCTTTCCTTTCAATTGGGGATCGTTTCTTTGTCTCCCCATTTTCAATGACTATTTTTGTTTGTTTCTGCATGTTATTCTGTTTTAACTTCCTGTCTTGGCATAGTGTGCTTCCATGGTAGGAGACCTGTGGGCCTCAGTTGTGTAGTTGAACTAGAACTCTTGGGATGTCTTTTATGCCATTTATGTAGGCTTTCTTGTTGTAGTTGGATTTTGGTTGTGTTCAGTATTTCTTTGGTAGGTTCTTCCCTCTAGCTAGCTGACTGAGCATCATACCACCCACCATGTCTTGTGTGCTGTTGTACATATGCTACCAGAACAAAATACAACAACCAAAAGAGAAAACCCACACCTGCAAAAATAATGCCCAATTACAACTGCAATATCAACAACAAATGAGTAAATATTAATAAAAGTGGAAAGAGATTAAGGCTATTATAAGAAAGGAAAAACAAATGTGAGATGAATAACTGAAAGAAAAATTATTTTGAGAGGGTAGAGCCAGAAGAAATAATAAGAGTAGGTACTAGAAGCAAAAACAAGAAAGAAAATAAAATTTACATAATAGAAAAAGGGAACAAAGAAGGCAAAATGCAGTAAGAAAAAGGGAGAGGAGAATAAGAAGTTTAAAAAAACTAAAAAAGTAAAAAAAAAAAAACAGGAACAAAAGTGAAGAAAAACATCCACCACAGCAATATAAATGACAAATGAGCAAAGATTAATACAGATGGAAAGTGAATAAGAAAGAAAGAAAAGTGATTTTGAGAGGATAGAGAGAAAAAATAATAAGAGTATGGAATGAAAACCAGGCTAAGAGATGGGAAAAGTAAAATTTAAGATGAAAAGAAGGGCAGAAGGGTTCCAGCCAAGATGGAGGCATAGGAGGAAACCTTTCGCTTCCTTGTACAACCAAAAGCAGGATGATAACCAATCTAAAAACAATAAACAACCAGAAGTGCCAGAAATTCAAACTTCGTGGAACTCTGACAACCAAAGAATTAAAGAAACTGTGAACTACACTAGTAGGAATGAGTTAGATATCAGTCTCTCTGATGTTAGTCCCTCTAATGGAGGGATTAACAAATCCCTGTTAATCAAGATGCTCACTGAATTGATTGAGCATGGTCAAAAAATGAAAGAACAGATGAAAGATACCCAAAGTGACATGAAGCAAAATATTCAGGGAATCAACAGTGACAGGAAGGAAATCAGGACTCAAATCAACAATTTGGAACAAAAGGAAGAAATAAACATTCAACTATAACAGAATGAAGAAACAAGAATTCAAAAAAATGAAGAGATGCTTAGGAACATCTGGGACAACTTTAAATGTTCCAATATCCAAATTATAGGGGTGCTAGAAGGAGAACAAGAGCAAGAAATTGAAAACTTATTTGAACAAATAATGAAGGAAAAATTCCCCAATCTGGTGAAGGAAATAGACTTCCAGGAAGTCTAGGAAGCTCAGAGTCTCAAAGAAGTTGGGCCCAAAGAGGGACAAACCAAGGCACATCATCATTAAATTACCCAAGATTAAATACAAAAAGACAATCTTAAAAGCAGCAAGAGTAAAGGAGACAGTTACCTGCAAAGGAGTGCCCATAAGACTATAAGCTGATTTCTCAAAAGGAACCATGTAGGCAACAAGAGGCTGGAACGAAGTATTTGAAGTCAAAAGGCAAGGACCTACATCCAGGATTGCTCTATCCAGCAAAGCTATTATTCAGAATGGAAGGTCAGATAAAGTGCTTCCCAGATAAGGTCAAGTTAAAGGAGGTCATCATCTGCCAGCCCTTATTATATGAAATGCTAAAGGGACTTATCTAAGAAATTGAAAAAGATCAAAAACTATGAACAATAAAATGACAACAAACACAATTATCGGCAAATGAATTTAAAAAAAGAAAAACAATGAAAACAAAAACTAAGCAAACAACTAGAATAGGAACAGAATCAGAGAAAGGGACATTACATGGAGCATTTTCAGTGGGGAAAGGAAGGGGAGGAATAGGTGGGAAAGGTACAGGGACTAAGAAGCATAATTGGTAGGCAGAAAATAGATGGGGAGAAGTTAAGAATGGTGTAGGAAACAGAATTCAGAGAACGTATATATACAGCTCATGGACATGAACTAAGTGGTGGGGAATGCTGGAGGGTTGGGAGGTGCAGAGTGGAGGGGGTAAAGGGGGAAAATTGGGAAAACTGTAATAGTATAATCAATAAAATATACTTAAAAAAAGGACAGGAGGAAAGCAAAACAGAGTAGAAGTGAACAGTAAAATAGAGATTTGAAATACAAAAATTGTGAACCTCTAGGAATAAAATGAAGAAATGCAACAATTACCATATCAACAACCAACAAGCAAAGATTAATAAAGATGGGGAGAGAATAAGGATATTGTATGGAAGGGAAAAAGAATATGAGATGACTAATGGGAAGAAAAATGGTGTTGAGGGGCTAGAAAGAGGAAAAGTATTAAGAGTGTAGAATAGAAACAAGGTATAGGAAGGGAAAAATAAAATTTAAAATAAATGTAAGAACAGGAGGGAGGATAAAATATGAGGTTTGAATATAAACTAAAATAAAAATTAGTGAAATAATAGGAACAAACTTGAAGAAAAAGAAAAAATGTTAAGCTCTGCTAGAGCAAAAATAACTGAAATAATGAAAACCATGGTGGAATTCATCTGAGCAGAATCTAGTGTTTTCTGTCTTCTCTTTCTGGATCTGCCCCTGGTGATGTCAGAGGGTGTCTTACTCTACCAGCCTGTTCAAGACTACAGGCAATCCACAATCTATGGCTCTCTCCTTCAGGCTTGGCTGGGCCCCACTGTTCTGCCCTGCCACCTTTCCATCAGCACAAGACTCAGGAGTGGTTCATCTACTGTCTGAGAGCACTTACAGTACCACCTCCATTTGCCTCCCGAGGACTCTAGTGCAATAAGGAGGGTGGAATACTTGGGTCACCCCCTGGAGGTGCTGTTAAGTCTTCAGGGAAGATGATGGGAGTGTTTCCCTGATGCCCCCTCACCACATGTTTTGGTCTGTCACAGATTATTTCCAATAATGTATGGTTTCTGGTGAATTAGCTGTGCCATTTTCTGTGAGGGACCAGTCTGTATAAAAGGGGACCTGCCTAGCCACAACAGAATCTGAGGTGTCCAGCACCTGGCCATCTAGTCCCCAGCCTGCCACTCTTGCAGGAGACTCAGGCCCAAACTCCACTCTGTGCAGCATGAGAAAAGGAGTGCCCATAAGAGTGTCAGTTGATTTCTCAAAAGAAACCTTACAGACAAGAAGGGGCTGGAAAGAAGTATTCCAAGTCATGAAAGAACCTACATCCAAGAGATCTCTAGCTAACAAAGCTTTAATTTAGAATGGATAGAGTGCTTCCTAGATTAGGTCAAGTTAAAGGAGTTCATCATCACCAAACCCTTATATGAAGTGTTAAAGGGACTTATCTAAGAAAAAGATGATTTAAAATATGAACAATAAAATGACAACAAACTCATAACTATTAACAATGGAACCCCCCAAAAACCCAAACAAACAAACAAAATAACCCAAAAACAAACTAAGCAAACAAGTATAATAGGAACAGAATCACAGAAATGGAGATCACATGGAGGGTTATCAGCAGGGAAGGGGAGGGGGGAATAGGGGGAAAGGTATAGGGAATACGTAGTGTAAGTGGTAGGTAGAAAATAGGGATAAGTTAAGAACAGTATGGGAAATGTGGAAGCCAAAGAACTTATATGTGTGACCCATGGGCATGAACTAAGGTGGGGGGTGGCAAATGCGGGTGGAAGGGGGTTGCAGGGTGAAGGGGAATAAAGGGGGGACAATGGGACAACTGTAATAGCATAATCAATAGAATATATTGATTTTTAAAAAATATATAAATACTAAAAGAAGAAATCTTTAGTTTCCCTTTTTGATAGTTCATTATTGGTGTATAAAATTGCAACCAATTTCTGAATATGTTGTATTGTGCTACTTTACTGAATTCATATATCAGTTCTGATAATTTTGGTGGAATTTTTACAGTTCCTTATGTATACTATCATGTTATATGCAAATAACGATAGTTTTACTTCTTCCTTTGCAATGTCGATACCTTTTAGTTTTTTTCTTGTCTATTTGCTGTGCCTAGGGCTTTCAGTATTATGTTGAAAGAGTAGTGAAAGTGGACATCCCTGTCTTGTTCCTGATCTTAAGGGAAATGATTTTAGGCTTTGCTCATTGAGTATGATGTCAGGTGTGGGTTTGTCAAATATGACCTTTACTATTTTGAGGTATCTTCCCTCTATTCACATTTTCGTAAGAGTTTTTATCATAAATGTGTACCAGATTTTGTCAAATGCTTTTCCTGCATGTATTGATATGATCATATGATTTGTATCCTTCATTTTGTTTATATGATTATCCCATTAATTGATTTGTGGACTTTGGACCAATCTTGCATCCAAGGAATAAATCCCACTTGATCATGCTGCAGATTTATAATGTGTTGCTGAATTTGGTCTGCTAATATTTTGTTGAGGATTTTATCATCTATGTTCATTAGGGTTATTGGCATATAATTTTCTTTCTTTGTAGTGTCTTTATCTGGTTTTTCAATTAAGATAATGCTGCCCTGATAAAATTACCTTGGTAGTTTTCTCTTCTCTTAAATTTTTGGGGATAGATTGAGGAGGATAAGTGTTAATTCTTCTTTGAATGTTTGGCAAAATTCAACAGTAAAGCCTACAAGTCTAGGAGTTTTGTTTGTTGAGAGTTTTTTTAAAATTTTGTCAGTCATAATTAATCTTTTTAGATATTCTGTTTTGTGGGGGCAACTTTGCCCTGAAGTACCCCCGTCCACCACAGATGAAAGTAAACACTACCAAGATATGATCTGCTTGGGGAGGAGAGGTGGCCAGTTTCTCAGAGGAAAAAGGCCAGGAGCCCCTTCCTCCACGGGCTTTTATTGGGTTGTAATACACAGGAATACAGGGTGGAAAAGATCAAACAGTAGATAACATTTCAAAGAAATCTGAGGGCGTAGTCTGAGTCAGAATCTGTCAGGAAAGGGGGTTGCAGGAACTTTGTGAGACATACTCATTTCCTGTTCAGACCCTTAGCATATGAATGAAAGCACTCTTAGCAAAGCAGGTTTCACAGGATTTTTAGGAATTCTTTCTTATGCCAGATCACCCTGGATACTGCTCTAGTCGTGCAAGGGACTGCATGGCCTCCCCATCACAGGTTTTCAGGCTTAAGTGGATTAGAGCCAGGAAGCACTTCTCCCAGAGGACAAGGGGACTCAGGCTATGTCAGAATAGCTGGAGGGTGAGGGTCCATCACTCCCTCTTTGTTGTAGCCTCCCCAAGTCCTTCCATTATGGCCTCTCAAGTGATTGTGTCTGGCTTAAGTTGCCCCTCCTCTGAGGAGTCTTATCCGACTCTGACTATCTGACCATGCACTGGGGGCAGGGGATGAAGCAGAGGCAGCATTTGCTACCAGAGACAAGCTTTGTCTCCTTGTGGCTCACATTCTGGAGGTCGCTCTCTCATCCTTAGCCATGGGGAGTAGTTACAACTTCTGAAACCAGGCAGAGCGGTCCCCAACACTGTTTCATTTTTTTTTCTTTTTTAAAAACTTCAGCTCTGGCTGGTGTGGCTCAGTTGATTGAGTGATGGACTGTGAAATAAAGGGTTGCCAGTTTGATTCACAGTCAGGGCACATGCCTGAGTTGCAGGCCAGGTCCTTGGTAGGGGAGGCAACCACACATTGATGTTTCTCTCCCTCTCTTTCCCTCTCTCTAAAAATAAATAAGTAAAATCTTTAAAAAAACTTAAGGTACTTTATTGTATTTTTTCCATTACCATTTAATCTCTTTATACTCCCCTCCCCTCAGCAACCACCACACTAGTCTTGGGAAATTTTAGGTTTCTAGGAATTTATCCATTTCTTTTGGAGTGTCCAATTTGTGAGCATAGAATTGTTCATATTATTTTCTTAGGATATTTTGTATATTTTATGTCAGTTCATGTTCTCCTTCATTTCTAATTTTATTTTAGTTGTCACACTCATTTTTCTGATGAGTTGTTTAAAGTTTTATCAATATCATTCATCATTCTAAGAACCAGCTCTTGGTTTCATCGATTTTTTGTATTTTTTAAAAAGACTCATTTATCACAATTCATCACAATGCTTGACTATGACATTTAGCAATAAACAGCATGGGTGCAAAAGAAATATCTACATTAAAACCCTTTGTTGGAATGCTTTACATTTTCTACAGAACAGAAACTCAAATACTTATTACACAGTCACAAATATAGTCCTCGAGGGTTTTGCCCATACACATGAATGTTGTCTAAAACATGCCTTTTTTGTGGCAACTAGTCCCTGCCACCACTATGCTTGGCTGAGTTGACAAAGCTGCTCTAACCTGTAGCTTTCCTATCACCTCTGAGACTCTATTCTCCTGCTAAGCTTTGTTTCCTGTGAGTAATTAAGACCTTCTGCCACTGCTCCTGGAACTGCCATAGCTGCCTTGGTTTCATGGTTTGGCAAAGTGATCTTCACCACCATGGGGGCTAGTGCTTCTACCTTCAAGTTTCCTCCTTTCATGAATCCAAAATTTGAAGATTGATTGTTGTAATTGTTGGAATCAATGTAGCTTCTTTCACCTCTAACATTGCTTTCTTCATTACCAAATCCATTATAGCCATCTCCACTGCCACCACATCCACTACTATAACAGCTGCCACCAAAGCCACCTGGACCACTGGAATTTCCTCCATGACCAAAGTTGTTATTCCCACCAAAACCACCTCCATGACCACCTCTAAAGTTTCCAGAAATACTCCGACCTCTTTGGCCGGATTAAGCACTAGCCAGCTCTTACTTAGATAGAACTTTCCTTGCTTCACAGTTGTGGTCATTCATTATGATATTTCTTTTTTATTTATTTTTTATTGTTCTTCAAGTACAGCTGTCTCCATTTCCCTCCCACTACTCCCCTCTCCCCAGCCATCCCCACTTCCCACCCTTGATCCTACCCCTCTTTGGTTTTGTCCATGTGTCCTTTATAAATGTTCCTGAAAATCCTTCCTCCTTTGTCCTCCATTATCCCCTCCCACCTCCCCTCTAGTTATTGTCAGTTCATTCTGCATTATGCTAAGTAAAATAAGCCAGGTGGTGAAAGACAACTACCATATGATCTTACCTATAAGTGGAACCTAATCAACAAAACAAGCAGGCAAGCAAAGTATAACCAGAGGCATTGAAATTAAGATCATCATGGTATTTCTGAATGACAATCTTATCTACAGAGTTATGGTTATCAAAGGTTACAAAAGCAGTCTCTCTTCTTGCCACTGCCTCATTCAGTCACTTCAATTTTCCCATATTGTTCACAATGATCTCTTAGGTGACATTCTTCGGTGTCTTCTTTAATGCCACTCACAAAAATCTTATTCACAGTTAATTGGGCACCAGGTCTTTGAGAATCTTCTCCTGAGACAGCCCTCTTTGGTTCCACAACTCTTCTTCCATCTACCTCATGTGTCCTTGCATTCATGGCTGTATCTACCTCCTTTACAGTGGCATAGGTGATAAACCCAAAGCCTCTAGAGCACTTGGTATTTGAATCTCTCATTACTACACAGAATTTGAGCATTCCCCATTGTTCATATTCACGCCTCAGACTCTCATTGATTGTTTCAATACTGAAACCTCTGATAAAGAACTTCTGGAAGTGCTTAGGCTCTTTGGGAGGCTGACTTAGACATGATGACCACAGGAGAGGAGACTTCAGTGATGCTTACTCAGCAGCATACACTGGCACAAAGCTCTATTTTTTAGGCTCTATTTAATTTATTTCCACTATGATTGTTATTTTCTTCCTTCTTACTTTGGACTTTGTTTGTTCTTTTTGTAGTTCCTTTTGATATTAGATTATTTGAGATTTTTCCTCAGATAGGCCTGTAATGCTATGAATTTCCATCTTAGGACTGACTGTTTTCACTATATCCCATAGATTTGGGGTTGTTGCATTTTTTATTTGTCTCAGGGCATCTTTTGATTTCTTTCTTGATTTCATTGTTAACCCATTTATTATTTAGTGATATTTAATCTCCATGTGTTTGTGTGTTTTTTAGGTTTTTCTTGTAATTGCTTCCTAGTTTCATACCATTGTGGTCAGAGAAGATGCTATAAGGATAATTTTATGGATTGATCCCTTTATTGTTATGTAATGTCCTTCTCTTTTTATAGCCTTTGTTTTAAAGTCTATTTCGTCTGATATAACTATTAATATCCCAGCTTTTTTCATTTCCATTTGCATGAATTATCCTTATCCATCCTTTACTTTCAATCTGTATATGTCTTTTGATCTGAAATGAGTCTCTTGTTGACAGTATATACATAGGTCTTCTTTTCTTATTCATTCAGCTACCCTATGTCTTTAATTGGACCATTTAATTTACTTACATTTAAAGTGATTATTTATAGGTCCCTATTTATTGCCATTTTATGATGTATATTTATGTTCCTCCTTTTTCTTTTTTAATTATTATTATTAGGTAATTCCCTTTAACATATCTCGTAATAGTGGTTTGGTGGTGATAAATTCCTTTAGTTTTTTCTTGTCTGGAAAGCTCTTCATTTTCCTTCCAATTTAAATGGTAGCCTTGTTGGGCAGAGTAATCTTGATTATAGGTCCTTTTTAATCACTTTAAATATTTTGTGCTCATCTCTTACCGCCTGAAAAGTTTCTGTTGAGAAATCAGCTGACAGTCTTATGGGGGCAACCTTTATAGGTAGCTGTCTTTCTCTCACTTCTTTTATGAGTTTCTTGTTGTCTTTAACTTTTTCCATTTTAATTATGATGTGTCTTGGTATGGGCCTCTTTTCATCTTGTTTGGGGGCTCTCTGTGCTTCCTAGACTTGTGTGTCTTTTTCATTAAGTTAAAGAAGTTTTCAGTCATTATTTCTTTAAGTAGATTCTCAATTGCTTGCTTTCTCTCTTCACCTTCTGGTACCCAGATGACATGGATGTTGTTAGGTTTGCTGTTGTCCAGAGGTCCATGAAAATTTCCTCATTTAGAAAAATTTTTTGATCTTTTGATTGGGTATTTTTTGCTACATTGTCTTCCAAACACTGATTTGAAACTCTGCTTCATCTAAGCGGTGATTGACTTCTAGTGTAGTCTTCATTCCAGATAATATATTCTTCATTTCTGACTGTTTTTGCTTTTGGTTATGGTTTCTATGTCCTTCCTTATGCTTAATATCTCATTTTTGAAATTCTCACTGAGTTTATGTAGTCTTTATTTTTTAAACATTTTATTTACTATTGGAGAACAAGGAAGGGAGGGAGAAAGAGAGGGAGAGAAACATGGGAGAGATACATCAATTGGTTGCTTTTCAAACACCCCCAACTGGGGACCTGACCCACAACCCAGGCATGTGCCCTGATGGGGAATCAAACCAGTGACCTTTTGACTTCCAGGCCCGTGCTCAATCCACTGAGCTACACCAGCCAGAGCCATCCATTCTTCTTCTCAGTTCCTTGGGCATCCTCATAACTATTGTTTTGAACTCTGTACCTGGTAGATTTCCTACCTCTATTTCATTTAGTTCTTTTTCTGGAGACTTTTCCTGTTCTTTCATTTGTTGCTTTTTTTTTTGTCTCCACATTTTGGCTTCCTTTCTGCATCTGTCTCAGTTTATTAGTTTATTAGGTAGATTTGCTATGTCTCCCAGTCTTGGTAGGGTGGCCTCATGTGGCAGCTGTATTATTGGGTTCAGTGGCATATTCTCCCTAAATACCTGATCTGGATGACTCTGGACTGTCCCTTGTGTGGTCTATGACAGCCCTCCTGTTGTAGTTGGGCATTTATTACTGTTGGCCTGTCTGTTGGTGTTATTTACCCTAACACTGGCTGACTGTGAAGAATTGACCTGAACCACAGTGTGAGTTGCTATGTGGAGGCTGACCCTAAGAAGCAGAATTCTCCCTAGCAAGTCTGTTGCCTGTCAAAACCTCCCTTTGGGTGTGCCACTTTTTGAGCTAACTGGGTCATGCTCTCATGTGATCTGAAGCCAGCCACTGGGTGTGTTGGTTCTGGGGCCTATTAGGTGGGACTCTGTTGCAGGTCAATGCCAGATGCTGCCTGTGATGTTCCCTGACCTACCTGCTAGGAGCTACAAAGTGATCCATGGTTTGTAGCTGCCTATTTTTGGCCTGGGTGCAAATGGGAGGGGCCAAGCTACATATCAAGGCTGGCTGCCACCAGTACTGGGCCTGGGGCAGGTAAGCACAAGGCTCAAGGCACCCCAATGCCTGCCCCTACTTGCCTGCTGCCTGTTAGTCTCAAGTAGTGAAAGGCCTCAGGCAGTACATGAGTTACATAAGGCATGTTCTCAGTTAGTTCCCAGGTAAATGTAAGTGGTATTTATCAGATTAACAAAGATTTAAACTCAGCACTAGTTCTGGGTGTGAGGCCACTCAGCAAAAGTTTCTGGAGAAAAGGACAGGTGCTACCTGCCTGGGGTTTACCATCCTCACCTTTGGGGTAGAACTGGGTCTAAGGGAGTTATCAGAGTGGAGGCAGTAGAGTTCATCAGGTTAGAACAGATTAAGATTTGGCCTTGCAGAAGGGTGATTCTTCCCAGAAATGGTGGTGCCTCTTAAGCATGCGGGAAGACATTCCTTGCCCTAAAGCCACTCAACTCAGCCTCTCTGTATGTTTCTGATACCCACAGAGATTGCCTGGAATTTCTTGAGAATTTTTAAAAAGATTTTATTAATTTATTTTTAGAGAGGAGGGAAGGCCCTGGCTGGTGTAGCTCAGTGGATTGAGCGCGGGCCTGCAAACCAGACAATCGCGGTTCGATTCCCAGTCAGGGCACATGCCAGGGTTGCAGGCAGGTTCCCTGCAGGCCAGTTCCCAGCAGGGGACGCACAAAAGGCAACCATACATTGATGTTTCTCTCCCTCTCTCCTTCCCTTCCCCTCTAAAGATAAATAAATAAATAAAATTTAAAAAAAAGTAATTTATAGAGAGGAGGGAAGGAGGGAGAAAGAGAGGGAGAGTAACATTTATGTGTGAGAGAAACATGAACTGGTTGCCTCTTGCACACCCCCACCTGGGGACTTGGCCTGCAACCCAGGCATGTGCCCTGACCAGGAATTGAACCAGTGACCTTTTGGTTCTCAGGCCTATGCTCAATCTACTAAGCCACACCATCCAGGGCTTCTTGAGGATTTTTAAAGAAAGACTGCAATGCAGGGCCAAGCTGGTTGCTGTTGGCAAAGCCCACAGCTGAGTGTGAGCTTGACAGGGTGGAGCCTAAGGGTACTGGCAGGCCCAAGGCTTGTGTAGCTCTCCAGGCTGATGTCCCATGAAGGGGAATGCTTGACCCAGCATCTGGTGGTCTCTATGTACAGTGTGGGAGAGGATCTCAATACATGGACATTGGTAGCTGTCCCTCTAGTCATATTCCCAAAGCCACACAACTTAGTTTCTCCCTGTATGGTGCCAGTACCCTCTGAGCTACCGTCCCTCCCCTGGAGCCCATGGTGAGTGCCTGTAAGTGAGATTTTGTGCACTGTTCTTTTCAGAGAGTGCCTGAGTTTCCAGCAGTTTCCCACCTTACGCAGGTGGATGGAATCCTCACTAGTTTTCAAAACCAGATCTTATGTGTGCTCTTCTTCTGTGTACTTGTGTCCTGGGCTGGGAAGCCTGGCATGGGGTCAAAACCTTTTGTTCCTTAAGAGGGAACTCTGCAGCTGAGATATCTTTACAGATTCTCAACCTCCACATGTGGGCACAGGGTCAGCCCTTTTCGCGTTTCCACCCTTCCTACCAGTCTTGAAGTAGCTACTTCTGTTTATCATTACTTATAAGACTTCTGTTCAACCAGTTTTTAGATGGTTACCCAGGTTGATTGTTTTATGATTTAGTTGTAATTTTTATGTGGTCCTGAGAGAAGGTGAGTATAACTTCCACCAGGCTACCATCTTGGATCAATTCCATGAGCCTTGTTCTTTTTGAGGGTATCCTTTCCTACTACATACTTTCAATTATCCAACTCTCCTTTTTCATTTCCTGTCCTATTCCTTCTTAGGGAACTCAGCCTGGGGTTCAAAATGTGATATCTGTCAATGAGTGTGAAATGATATTCAAGAAGAATGCGAGAAAAATCCTCAGGCCTTCAGGTAGCTTTTTTTTTTTCATGGCCTTTTGAAATTGAAGTTCTCAGTACCCTCAATGGGTTCTTGGTATAGAGAATAGTATGTATCTTTTGATTTGAGATTTTGATCTTTTACTCAGAATATACTAAATCTGTGATTGATCTTCGTCCTGAAGATGTGGGGCATGAAAGTGGTTCCTTGGGAGATAGAAGCCAATCTGTCCCTGGACTCAGTATGGATATGGTAACTACCTTTGTATTTCATTTGGTCACTATGTGAAATTTTATATATCTAGAGTTGACTTTAATACCTGGTAATCTCAATCAACCTGTTATTCTTTAGGAAAATGCAACATGAATGTTTGTTTTCCCAAATTACTAAAGTAAATCTGGTTACTGAATTACTTAAAGACTGTCTTCACTGTCTCTGTTATCTTCTAATACATTGCTTGATATATGTTTGGGTGCCCAAATAAATACTTATTTTGATTAAAATCTAAAACAGGTGAGTGGATTGGGGAAGTCAGATGTGAAAGAGATATTCTTAATCTTACTCTTTGATATTTAAGAGAGATGGTTGGAATATAGTTTATAAGCCTGAAATGGGGGGGCATAAAAATAAGGATATGTGCATACATGTTCACATGATACATCAGAATTTAGCAACAGTCATGGTTCCACTAAAGACAGGATATTGGTCTTTGTGCTATTTCTTATTTTTATTAACTCTGAATCTATATTTATTGCTTGAGGAAGAGGAAGAAGAAGAGGAAGAAGAAGAAGACATTGACCACCTGGTGAAGATGCATCGCCAGAAACTAGCCAGAAGCAGCCTGCAAAGTGGCTCCTCCATGGTAAGTTGTATTAGATCTTTGGGCATATACATGTTGTGATACCAGGAAGGGAGAAAGTGGTTCCTTGGAGCAGAGTCAGTGACTAGAGTTAGTCTAGTTAGTCACTCTTTCCAGGTACTTGGATGCATTTGTTCCTGTCCTCAATTTACACATTGGTTGTTTACTGCACAGTGAGGTGACTTCCTTAGCCTCTACCCTAGAGAATATTTTTTAATTTTTAATTTTTAATTTAAATTATTTTATTGTTGTTCAATTACAGTTGTCTTTATTTTCTCCCCAATAGGACACATGGAGGTGGGTGTGGAAATTCTTATGTTGCATAGCAATTGGGGCTAGAGATGTACTTCATCACAGCTTTGTGAACAGTAACCTGTAAATTCTCCCATAAAGAGTTACTCAGGCCATGAAATGAGCAAGATCATATTTCTTTATCTGAACCCAGTTCAAATCTCACATTCAAGAGTAGTGAGTATCATGAGAAGGGTCCTGGCAGGATTAATTGGCAGCACAGAATGATTAAGGAGCAACAATACCAATGAGAATCATGAAATTTAAAGAAAATTTAAGAATCAAGGCCTAGTTACAAGATCCAGGAACCAGGATAATTAAAGTTTGTTCCTGCTCACACAGAGGAAGAGAATAGCAGGCTTGCACAGCTCATCAATACCTGAGAGGAAGATGTCTTTTTACATCTGGAGGGATCTTCTCCCCAATTCTGACTCATTTACTACTTTCTGTAGGCCTTGATAGGGCTAAGATAGATAAAAGAAGATAGCTAGGGCTAAGATAGATAAACTCACAGATAATTAAGGCTCTTTGTTATAATTAGTAACTGTTCCCTTCTCACCAATGTTTTAGCATATATAACATATACCAAAAATAGACTTAGATCCACCTTGCCTCTATACCTTGCCCACCTTCTGGTGAAACCAAAATTAATAATTAAATATCTAAAAAGAGTGAAAGAAGAGAAGCTAAGAGCCTATGTGAGCCATGAGCTGATTTATTAACCTGAATGATTGTGAAAGTGCTTCTAGATGTCTCTTATACACTGAGTACAAGATTGTTGGCAGTACTGGCTTGTTGTAGGGACTTTTGAAACTTGCATTTTATTCAGTGGTGTTTTTTATCATGAGAAAATATGTGAGCCATGTGGGCAGGGGAGTATGCCTTTGCCAGATGTTTGTGAGTACTTTATCTTTAGAGTACAATAGGCAGCACGATGAGCATCTATAGTGCAGCTGGCGATTTCGGAAACATCTCTGTGACCGGCAAGATTGCCTTTTCCCTGAAGTATGAGCAACAAACACAGACTCTGATCATCCATGTGAAGGAGTGCCACCAGCTGGCTTATGCTGATGAAGCCAAAAAGTGCTCTAATCCGTGAGTGTTTCTAGAACCTGACTGATGTTCTGAGATGAGAGTTCAGGCCCTGGCATCTATTTGGGAGCTATTGAACTGAGGTTATCACTTCTTTGGAGGACAAAACTTTATGGTTGAGAGTGGTTAGGAGAGATGTGGGAAAGGGGCCAGAATTGGGAAAATGCAAGAATGGCATGTCTAAGAGGGCTTGATGTAACATTCTAATTTCCTCATGGCATATGTAAAATGGAAAGCAGGTAATTGAGAAATGGGCTGAGAAGAGATGATGAATTACTTAGTACTCTCCTTGGTTTCTAGCTATGTGAAGACCTATCTGCTGCCTGACAAGTCCCGGCAAGGGAAAAGAAAAACCAGCATCAAGCGGGACACAGTCAATCCACTTTATAATGAGATCTTCAGAGTAAGTATCTAAACCTTGAGGGAAATACAGTGTGTTCTGTCTTGTGCATTAAGTGAGCTGTAGTTATTCTCTGGCTACATGGCTGGTTGACATGCTGTTTAGTGGCCATGTCTTTGTCTGAGGATACTTGCTGGGTATCTGTTCACATCCTGGCTTTTCAGAGAAGAAAACACAGGTGACCTGGCTTTCTTGGATTATTGTGAAATTGGAGCTTTGTGTGGCCACAAATCTTAGTTTAAAAAGTCGTCTGGGGGATTCAAGATGGTGTCAGAGTTAATGGAAGTTACAGTTACCTTCTCCCAGGACCATATAAAAATTGCAACTAAACTACAAAACAATCAACCTGAATATCCATCTGAGGACTAGCTGAACAGAAGTCATAACTAAGGATATACAGAAGAAGCATGTCAAGACTGGTGGTAGGAATGATGGAGTTACAAAAAGGGATGGCCCTATAATCATGTGTGGCAGTGTGGAATCTGAAGGAATATTTCAGCTGAAGAAGTACCCCCAGAAGAGAAAGGAGCCTCAAACCTATTCTGGGCTCACTAGCCCAGAGCACCAGAGTTGTAGAAAAGACACCATATAATATCTGGCTGCAAAAATAAGCAGGATTCCATCCACCCAGGTGAGATGGGTAACTGTAAGTAACCCAGGCATTTTCTTAAAGGACCACTGTACAGAATCTCACTTGCAGGCACTCATCCTGTGGTCTATAGAAGGGATGGTGGGTCAGAGGGGACCAGAGTCAATACAGGGAGAAAGTGGGTTGAGTGGCTTTGGAGAAAGGGCTGGAGGGATGCCACCAATGTCCCTGTGCTGCGTCTCTCCTTTATACTGCCCACAAATGCCATCTTTCCTGGGTGGAGAACACCCCTCCATATGGCATTTGCTGGAAGAGATGCACTACATCCCCCACTCCCTCCACCAAGTACTTGAGGCCCTGCCCTGCTAAGATCACTCCCAGTAGTGAGATCTACTTGTATCCTACAGATTGAACCCACATTACAGTGTTTCTTCAAAATCCCCAAGGAAGTTCAGGCAAACTCAGAGAGTGCCAGAGGCACACAGGGAGAGACTGAGTTGTGTGGTTTTTGGATGAGGGCCACTTTCTCCCCCACGCACAAGAAGGAGCCACTGTTCCTGTGTTTGTCTGGTGTCCATGATCCTACAGCATCAGCCTGGGGAGAGGCACTAGCCTCTCCCTGCCAACTCCCTAAAGCCTGCCACACTGCAAAGGTCTTTAGGCCTCAGGAAGGTAGCTGCTGGCCTTGGCAAACTCTGGGACTTTTGCTAAGTGGCCTCAGACCCAGCACTTGTGTCTTCTTTGAATCTGCATGAAACATGCAGCCATACCTGGTAACTCACTGAGAGCCTGCCTCATATAACTCATGTACTGCCAGAGGCTCTTTTAGAGGCTGAGTCTAATGGGAATCCAGCAGGCAGTGATGAGTTTTGGGGTGTCTTGGGACTTTTGATGACCTTCCCCATACTCAGTACTGGTGGCGGCTAGCCTCAGTGCATAGCCTTCTGCCTCTAAAGAGAACCCAAACTCTGCAATGGCAGCTAACAACCATGGATTGCCTTGTGGCTTCTAATAGGTATCCTGGGATCGACTACAGACAGTGTCTAAAATTGACATGCACTGGAGTCCCCCCTAAGAGACCCCAGAACCGATACATTGGTGGCTAGCTTCAGACCACATCAGAACATGACCTGATTAGCTTCACAGATGGCACACTCAAAGGGAGGTCTCAGCATGCACCAGAGCCTGCAAGTGTGAGTTCTACCTCATGGGGTCAGCAGCTTATACACTGTGGTTGGGATAAACATCAAAGGCAGCCAGCCCATGGGTGAACCCCACCCAGTTGGGCCAACAGCAATCAACACTGAAATACAACAGATGGGAAGGATCATATAATTCACACAAGAGACACTCATAAAATACCCAGCTCATGTAATCACAGAAACTGCACCCCTGAGACCCACAGAACACCTACTATATAAGACCACCCTATAAGAACTGGTAGAAATAGTATATCAATTGAATACATAGGAACAAACAGAGAAGCAGCCAAAATGGGGAGACGTGATATTTTATCAGAACAATTATAACCAACAAAATTGAAACAGTATTAAAAAATCTTCCAATAAACAAGTGTTCTTGACTGGTAGGCTTCACAGATGAATTTTTACTGAACATTGAAAGAAAAACTTTACACTTATCCTCTTCAAACTATGAAGAGAAATGTATAATAAAGCCACAGAGCGATAACTCCTCACACCTGTCAGAATGGCTATCATCAGTAAATCAATAAACATCAAGTGTTGGCCAGGATGTGGAGAAAAGGGAACCCTCAGAAACTGTTGGTGGGAATGCAGACTGGTACAACCACTGTGGAAAAAAGTATAGAGAGAGCCTCAAAAAATTAAAAATGGAACTTTCTTAAAACTCAGTAATTGCAATTCTGTGTATATATATGAAGAAACCCAAAACACTAATTAAAAAGTACATAGGAGGTCTGTCCAGAAAAGTCCAACCATTGTTAGTATAAGGAGAATAGTGCACAACACTGATATAACCTGGAAGCCAAGGAGAGTGGACTGGAATGGACATGCATGAACAGTGATGACTTCACTGTACTAGTCAGTGGGGGTGGTAGATGCCATTGATGAATGTGTGTACTGTGTGGTTGTCACATTCCAAATGACTGAGCGAGTACGGGAACAAATCTGCATCAAAATTTGCATTAAGTTTGAACACTCCTCTGTGAAAACTGTTCAGATGATTCAGAAGGCTGTAACTATGGGAAGCTGGTGATTGCAGCTTCATCACAATGTATCTGCTCATGCATCACATATTATGCAGAGTTTTTTGCTAATATAGCAAATCATCCAGGAGACTTGGCCCCACTACAACCCAGATTTGGTACCCTGTGACTTCTGGTTTTCCCAAAACTAAAATCACCTTTGAAGGGGAAGAGCTTTCAGACCTTTGATGGGATTCACAAAAACAGGACGGGGCAGCTGATGGTGATTGGGAGAACCATGTCAGGTCCCAAGTGCCTACTTTGAAGGGGAGTGAGGTGTCATTGTCCTATGTACAATGTTTCTTGTATCTTCAATAAATGACTCTGTTTTTCATATTATGTGGCTGAATACTTTCTGGAGAGACCTCATATATGAATAACCCATGGACATGGACAGTAGCGCAGGAATTGACTGTGGAAGTGGTGGGCAGGCCGAGTGGAGGGCAAAGGGAGAAAATTGGGACAACTGTAATAGAATAAACAATAAAACATTAATAAAAAGGTCAACAAAGTAGAAAAAAGAATATATGCATCTCCATGTTCATGCCAACATTATTTATAATAGCCAAGATATGGAAGCAACCCAAGTTCCCATCAATAGATGGCTGGGTAGAAAAGTAGTGATACATATATACAATGAAGTATTACTCAGCCATAAAAAATAACATGCTACTTTTTGCAACAGTATGCATGGGCCTAGAGAGTATTATACTAAGTGAAATAAGCCATACTAAGAAAGATAAATACCATATGATTTTACTTATATGTGGGATGTAAAGAACAAAATAAACAAACAAAATAGAAACAGACTTACAGATACAGAGAACGCAGTGATGGGTGCCAAAGGGGAGGGGGATTGGGAGACTGAGTGAAAAAGGTAAAAAGCTTAAAAAGTACAAATTGGTAGTTACAAAATAATCATGGAGATGTAAAGCACCATATTTTCAGCCTTATAGTCTTATAAGGCACACTTTTTTACCACATTTTTTGCTTCAAAATTTTTTTCCTGTTTTCCTCCTCTAAAACCTAGGTGCATCTTAGGTCTGCACTGAAAGACACACCTAGGTTTTAGAGAAGGAAAAGAGGAAAAAAATTTTGAAGCAAAAATGGGGTAAAAATAACTGCATCTTATAGTCCGAAAAATATGGTGTAGCACAGGGAATATAATCAACAATATTGTAATAATTATGTATGGTGCCAGGTGGGTACTTGAAATATTGTGTGGTACACTTTGTATATGATGGTCTAACCACTATATTGTATACCTGAAAGTGATAGAAAAGTATGTTAAATAAAACTGTAATTGAAAAGTAAAGTTTAAAAAGCATCATTTGGGATCAGGGGGTCTCTGAGCATTTTGTGGGGGAATGTTCCAGTGTTCTCTTACCCACTCAAGGAAAAATTAATTCTAGGCCATCCCATGGAATATGGTAGGTTTTTATGACATGGGGTAAGTTGAAGCTTTTAACTGAAGAAACTCATAGTGATTTGGGGACTTATAGTAATACAATATTTAGTACTATGGACTTTGGGACTGATTGCTCATTGTTGGAATAATCTTTGCTGAGGAATTATCAATAATCATGTTGGACTTGTTTTTACAGTATGAGATCCCTGAATCTCTCCTGTTCCAGAGAACATTGCAGTTCTCAGTTTGGCATCATGGTCGTTTTGGTAGAAATACTTTTCTTGGAGAAGCAAACGTCCAGATGGATTCCTGGAAGCTTGACAAGAAACTGGATCATTACCTGCCTTTGCATGGAAAGGTAGTCTGCTTTTACAATTCAGGCAGTTTGGATATGAAGTAGAATTGTCTGCAGTGTCTCTTGCTGGTACACATTGTTAACATCTTTGAATGTAGTCTGCTGTATAGTCCTAGTGCATCTTGCTGGAGTTTCTGAGCACTTGGACAGCCTGGTAAAGGATGAAGCCATAGTTTTCCTTTGAAAAGTCTGTCATATGTGTGCCACAATTTGCCTCCTAACCTTCCAGAGTCTGGGCATATCCTAACATACTAACTTGCACCTCTTCTCTAAGCTAACCTTTTGGGCGTATCCTAATCTGCACTCCTTTTCCAAGCTAAAATTTTCACTAAAGAAGTGGGAAGTAAAACTTCTTTACTTCTAATTGCTGTGCTCTTGGTCACACAGGTCAGTGAAAAATGAAGATGCTACCTCAGGTGAGAGGGTAGTAATGTGAAAAATAGTGCCTGGGATCTGAGTGCAGACCTGGATTTGAATTCTGGTTCTGCTATTTGCCAGGTAGTTAAATCACTTAACATATAAAATAATTTACCCATATATTTTGGACTATAAGATGCACGTTCTCCACCCTGCCCCCAAATTTGGGAGGAATAATGGTTGTTAATGCTGCTGTTGAGCTCTGTTTACATTTATATTGGTGAAATATTATGTTATTTATGTTATTAAATGTTTTACCACATCTTTTGCTTCAATTTTTTTTTCTATTTTCCTCCTCTAAAACCTGGGTGCGTCTTATGGTCCAAAAAGTAAGGTAGGTAAGTCACCTAGCTTCTGTGAACCTTAGCTTTTTCATCCATAAAATAGAGATGATAATATTCTTTTTTGCAGGATTACATGCAAAGTACCAATTAGTGCCTGGCACATAATGGGCATTCGGTAGGTTGCTGTCACTCTGTTTAAGATGAATTTGTTAAGACAGAGACAGAACTTATTGATTATCAGAAGTATTCAATGGCAAGGTTCTTCTGTTAAAATTTTTTTATCCTAGCACTTTAAATGCAAATAATGTGACATGGTCCATAGAATATCTTTGGAAAGATAGACAAGAAACTAGTGGTAGTGGCTGCCTCTAAGAAGGCAGACTGAGGTGGGCAGGCAATTTAGTTATCTCTATATGCTCTTTTATATTGTTTGAACTTTTTACAGTGTGTATGTGTATAAAGTTTTATATACATATACAAAATATATCACTTATTAAGAAAATTAAGAATAAAAGGATTTATATGCACATGGTTCAAAATTAAAACAACAGACAAGTATAAAAAGAAAATTAGGTTCTGTACTTAGAACTAACCAGTTTATCAACTACTTGTATATCTTTATAGAAATTTTGTATTAAGCAGCACAGATGTACACATAAGGATTTACATTTTTTTCTTTGTATACAAATAAGCTCATACAAACCTCATTGTGTTTATATATCTTGATTATTTATTTAACAATCTATCATTGATCATGGACATCTTTTTATATTAGTTAGAAGTCTGTCTCATTTTAAATACTATATAGTATCTTTCATGTGCCTGTATTGTAATTTATTTACCATTTCCCCACTGATGAGCATTTAAATTTTTTTTTGTTCACTGTGAAAAACCTATGTTGTAATATATCTTGGCCTTTTAAAAATGTAATTATAGGCAACATTTCTGGTGATTGAATTTCTTTTTATTTATTTATTTATTTATTTAAAATTTTAATATATATTTTATTGATTATGCCATTACAGTTGTTCTATTCCCCCCTTCATTCCCCTCCACCCTGCACACCCCTCCCCCACCATTCCCCCCCTTTAGTTTATGACCATATGTCTCAAGTTCTTTAGATTCTATATTTCCCCTACTATTCTTCCCCGCCCCCTATCTATTTTCTACCTACCATCTATGCTACTTATTTTCTGTACCTTCTCCCCCCTTCTTCTTCTCCCACTCCCCTATTGCTAACCCTCCATGTGATCTCCATTTCTATGGTTCTGCTCCTGATCTAGCTGTCCTCTTAGTTTGTGTTTTAGGTGTGGTTGTTGATAACTGTGAGTTTGCTGTCTGTTCACTGTTCATATTTTTTATCTTCTTTTTCTTAGATAAGTCCCTTTAACATTTCATATAATAAGGGCTTGCTGATGATGAACTCCTTGAATTTGATCTTATCTGAGAAGCACTTTATCTGCCTTTCCATTCTAAATGAAAGCTTTGCTGGATAGAGCAATCTTGGATGTAGGTCTTTGGTTTTCATGACTTGGAATACTTCTTTCCAGCCCCTTCTTGCCTGTAAGGTCTCTTTTGAGAAATCAGCTGACAGTCTGATGAGAACTCCTTTGTAGGTGACTGTCCCCCTATGTCTTGCTGCTTCTAGGATTCTCTTCTTCATTTAAATCTTGGGTAATATGAAGCTCTCTGAGCTTCCTGAATTTCCTGGAAGTCTATTTCCTTTGCCAGATTGGGGAAATTCTCCTTTATTATTTGTTCAAATAAGTGTTCCACTTGTTGCTCTTCCTCTTCCCCTTCTGGTACCCCTATAATTTGGATGTTGGAGCGTTTAAAGATGTCCTGAAGGTTCCTAAGCCTCTCCTCAGTTTTTTGAAGTCTTGTTTCTTCATCTTTTTTCTGTTTGGTCATTTTTTTCTTCCTTCTGGTCCACTCCTTTGATTTGAGTCCCAGTTTCCTTTCCATTACTATTGGTTTTTCCATGCATTTCTCTTCATTTCAACTAGTTTAGCCTTCATATGTTCCTCTAATTTGTGACTAAAATCCACCAGTTCTGTGGGCATCCTGGTCACCAGTGTTTTGAACTGTGCATCTGAAAGTTTGGCTATTTCTTTGTCACTTAGGTTTATCAGCTCTGGGGCTCTGAGTTGTTCTTGAGCCATGTTTTGATGTGTCTGTGCCTCTTACATATGAGGAGCAGAGCCTTAGGTGTTCACCAGGATGGGGCTGGCCAGGTTGCTGGGTTGTGATGCTGTATGTGGGGGTGGGGTCAGAGAGGAACAATAGTGGTCACCTCTGCTGCTTCCTGCCACTGGGGCCTGTGTGGTCCGTCTCACTACTCACTCCTTCACCGGTTTACGGTTTATCTGCGCGCGAATGTGTCACCACAGTCAGCCCTCAGTGGGTCCGTGGCCTTGCACCCTCAGTGGGTCCGCCCACTACCCTACACCTGGGATCTGTGAACAGCTGCCAGCCGGCCTGGGTCACATGCCCAGGTCAGTCAGGTGGTTCTTTCCTGCCAATCCCGCTCTGCTGTTGACTCTACCCCTCTTACCGGTTTGGCTGAAGGGTTCGTTGTTGTCAGGCTTCCATATAGTTCGATTTTCTGTGGTCTGGCTGCATTTTTGTTGCTAAAACTTTGTTGTTTTTAAACTTGGTTGTGCAAGAAGGCAAAGTGTTTCCATCTATGCCTCCATCTTGACCAAAGTCCTCTCTGGTGATTGAATTTCTGAGTCAAAGGACATGTACATTCAATATTTTGATAACTATTGCCTCCCAAAAAGACAATAACATTAAATTTTTCCCTTTAAATACTAATAAAAACAGGAAAGAAATTATCACAAAGCTATAGCATATTATTAGAAATTTAGAATTTCTCAAGCATTTGGCACACAAGTCATTCTCTCAGAGGCCTACAGTAGATACAATTATT